>NC_133174.1:88097146-93097146 GCF_040802235.1 Manis javanica
ATATAGGTTTTAATTATTGCTTCACAAGAGTCTGTTTTATATTAACTTACAGTTGTGACGTCTTTGGGCAATATGAGACTGCTGATTCTCTTAACCATATAACCCAGTAAATTTAATAAAATTTGAATTAGCAAATATTTATTTGGTCTTGACTATATGTAAGCCACTCTGCTAAGCATTACAGGAGACAGAAAGATGAATGAGATAATATAAATGTCTGGAGAATTTATAATCTAGAAATGTGGGTATGACACATGTAGCAAGCATCATAATGGCAAGCAGTAAGAGATAAAGGTATATGGGAGTTCAAAGGAGAAAGGCTCATATTTTCCTGGAGGACTTATGGGGAAGAAACATTAATGGAGGAATGGATGGTCAGTTTGAGCCTTGAAGGGTTTGGAGAGATGGAGCTGGTGTGACTTTCTGGGAAGAAAGAGAATTTGTCTGATTTGTATTGGAACATGTGGTTTAAGGCCTGAGGCTGGAGGAGTATGTTGAGGCTAGATTAGAATGTTGGTCTGAGGGGCTAGAAATGTGTTAGGTAGTCCAGAGGAAATTTTTGGACAGAAGACTATGGTTAAGTACAATCTAATCCAATATTTTGTAAAATGAATAAAAGAATGAAGCTGCAGAGACTATAGTTGGGAGGCTCCTGGCACATTAAAAGAAAGGTAACTAGGATTAAACTAAAATGCTATCAGAGGGAATGGAAAGGAGGGAGGGGGCATGAGTAGAAGATATTCTAAAAGTATAATATTCATGACTAGATGACAGAAAGTTAAGTACTATGTGTTTGTGATCAGTCTTCCAATCTTGTACCACACATGGGACTTAATCTTTTACTGTTCTTCTAATAAGCCTGTTTATTTAGCTGTAGCCACACAGGTCTCCTCACATTCCCTGGAATATTTCAAGCACCCTAACTGCCACCTTAGTACCCTGTTTGCCCTTATTCTCTCTACTGGGAAAGTCCTTACTTCCTGCAAGTCTCTACTCAAATACCACCTTATCAAACAATCTTTCCCTGATCACACATTAAATAATAACATCCTGGTACTCCTTGATTCATCTACTGAGGTTGATTTTTCTTCATAGCATCAAAGTACTGACATTGTATTATATAGTTATTTACTTGTTTATCATCTGTCTCCCTCTTTCTAGATGGTAAGCTACATGAGGGTAAGGGCTTAGATTTGTTGCCTGTTAAATCTTTGTGACCTAGAGCATGCCTTGTACTTAGTGGGCATTCAGTAAATATTTGTTGGGTTAATGAGCAGAATAAATGCAAGACGAAAGAAATGGGGGATCAAAAATTAAGCCAATATTTAAAGTCTGAAGGACTTGAAGAATAGTGGTGTTATAAACAGCATGGGAGAGTGGTAGAGGATTTTGATTTTAGGGAAAAGAGGCAGTGGGGAAGGTACAGATGGCTTGTGAGTTCAGGCTTAAGTATTTGATTCTGGGTGCAACAAGAAGGTAGTGCTGTGAAATGGGCAACTCCAGATGGGAAGAGAAGGTTAGGACTGAGGTAAAGATCTTTGAGTCATCCTCAAAGAGTCACCGCATGAAGCAATGAGGATGGAGAAAAGAATGAAAAGTGAAATAAATACAAGACTATCAGATTTGAAAGTAAAAATTTAATTTTGGATATTTAATATTTTAAATAAATAAACTTACTTATACATTTTTTGTTGTTGTTTATTTCATAGCTGGGTTAACAACTTTGGCCATGAAGGTCTTGGACTCTTATTGGATGTGCTGGAAAAGCTTCTGGACAAGAAACAGTAAGAATAAACACGAAAAAAAATTACAAAAGGGGAAAATTTTTAAGCACAACAACATAATGTATTTTTATTTTCTTTTATTCAGGCAAGAAAATATTGACAAGAAGAATCAGCATAAACTTATTCAGTGCCTCAAAGCATTTATGAATAATAAAGTAAGTAGTATTTATTTCTGCCTCTGTCACAAAAGGTGACAACTTGTCCAACAGTCTGAAAGTATGAAACAGAAAAAAATAGTGTGTTCTTATTCAGTTTACAAAGGGTCTTTGTGATGCAAATCATCATACGTTTCTTTTAAATGTTACTTAAAATATATTCGCTTCACAAAATACTTCCTGCTTGGTTTTTGTAATCATGCAGACATGCAAGTCTTGTTCCCAAATTAGACAGTACCTTTTTTCTTTTATGGTAGAAAAATTTAAGTGTGATATATTGAATATTATTTCCTTATAAAGTGTTTTTATTCCGCTGAAAAGGAAAATTCAAAGCTATGCTTTGACTTGCTTGCTAAGCGCATTATAAGGTTAAGATTTTCTTTTATGTTCAATTACTATCAGGAGGTAACATACATAAAAGACATTTCTAGAAAATAGTGAGGATTTTTGTATATGTATGATACCAGTTGCATTATAAAAGACTGAATTCTAGATAAAAGTTTTCTTCTAAAAATAGTCTTTGCTCAGGTTATGAAGTTATAGTCATTTTTTCTATAAATTGTTACTGTTTTCGAAATGATTTACTCTACATTCCTGTAGGTAGAATGTCACTGACTGATTCACTAATAATATAATTCCCCATACATGGTGTTTTAGTAATCTCAAAATATATAAGAGAAATAAATAATTATAGCAATAACCAAAACTTGCCAAATATAAAGCTATTAATGTAATATAAATATATAAAATATATAGCTATTAATAACCAATGCAATAAGATTGTCTGTTTAAGCAATCTGTAACCATCTTCCGTAAGCATATAGGATTATATATAAATATATGTATTTCATACACACATGTATCAGCAAATAATTTTTTGTCATGTGGAATGGATGCTTGCTAGCTGACATGAGACTCCTGTATAGAATATAAACTAATTGTGTTGCTCCTGGAAGTTTATTCCAGAAAGATTTCCATCAGTACTAGTATAGAATTGCTCAACATCTGTTTCCTAAGTCTTTGGTGGCAGTTATGCAGAACCTGATGGCTAACGAGAAAGCACTTAAAGAACATTGCATCTCCACAGCTCAAGATAGATCTCTTTCTGCAATTGAGGGAGACAAATAATAGACAATACGGTACTAGAAATCAGGAGATATAGTTCATGCTTTGTCACTAAGTTGAGTGATCCTTGGAAAGTCACTGGGCC
Source organism: Manis javanica (assembly GCF_040802235.1). Taxonomy (NCBI): domain Eukaryota; kingdom Metazoa; phylum Chordata; class Mammalia; order Pholidota; family Manidae; genus Manis; species Manis javanica. Next base: position 88,100,296 of record NC_133174.1, read on the forward strand.
TCTCTAGCTGTCAGTACCTTCATCTGTAAAATTAGCTATAGGACCCTTTACTCTAAATTCTCATTGACTCATGTTGTCTCCTCTCACAGCTTCCCAGGATACTAGGTAACTGTAATCAGGATAGTTACTAGAGAAAGTCATATTAGTGAGATTTCCTGTAGAACCTTTTCCCATAAGATGTAAGTTGATAGGTCAATACATAATTATTATTACTTAAGAAGTTGGCAGTTTTGAAGAACACGATGGCTTGACTTAAGATTAAACTTTAGTTAGGGTATGTTAATGTCTTGAACATACGTGCTCAGAACATGAATAAATGGTTGATCTCTTAAGTTACAGTGGTGTCAAATAATAGGCATAAGTTACACATTCAAAATAAAAATATAGTAATATATCCATTTCATGTTGGAATAAATTGTCATAATCAAGCATGAAACTTTCATCTAAATGACTTAAACATCAAGTTTTTTTGCCCCAAGGAGTTTACATACTTCAAAAACTCTTTTCCCTTATACAATGCATGTAGTAATAGTATCATAAAAAGCAATCCATTGGTGCTTAACTTCTATTGCTGTAATATTGCTCTGATGTTTAGATGCATGGCTTTCCATCATTTCTTATACCTTCATTTTTATTTTCAGTCCCTACATATTAGAAACTACTTTTAAACAATAAATGGAAATTTGAAAATTTAAGTGACATCACTCTCAGTCTCATTAATTTTTTAAGCTGTTATTTTAAGTTTGGTAATTGCATGGCAATCATCTATCTTAATTTTATCCATACATTTTTCATTTATTTTCCTTACTATTCCTTATCTACTACGGAATCTCTTATCTTTCTTGTTTTCTTAGCTTTTTTTTTTTTTTAATCTTTTTTGTCTCCTTTTGTGTGTGTGTGTTGTCTCTTATGTTCCCTTAATTATGAGCTATGGTAAAGTCACATTTAAGGGCTTTTGTTCTGTTCCTCTCTTCTCACCCTCTGGAATTCCTTGGAAGTTAAATTAGGAACCTTGAAAATATTCATATATTAGTGCTTAACTAAAGGTTAGCTTGCAATGGCAATTTTGCTCCAATGACATGTCAGATTTCACTATTAGACGGTAAAAAGAAGCAAACACACTTTATAAGAAATCTGAGAAGTACTTTGTGGGAGAAAGATCAAAGAAAATATTACCTTCTTAATGTAGCAAAAAGCCAAGTTTTCTTTAACATTTCTTTACCTATTCATTCTTTCAATGTACATGCGCATGCATATTCAAGCCTAGAAAATAAGTGAAAACGGTGTCATCTCTGCTTACCTGACTGTGACAGTTACTAAAACCGAGGCACCATTTCTTTGGGTTCATAGCTTCTGTCATGCAGCACAGCTGCCCAAAAGGGGGAGGGTGAGAGAGAAAAGGTATGGGAAAATCCATACAGAGGTTTATTGCTTCTTACTGGCATATAGTATACAAAAGAGCTTTTCAACGTTATATCCTCTTTGTTCAACTTGATTTTCCACACAACATATTGGAGAATTTAACCATGAATTCCTGACATCTCCAAGGAGACTCAATGACATAAGTAGAATTACTTTAGAAAATCCTATCAGTATGTGATTTACATGTTCTTTGCTGAGGAAATACTGACTGTTCCCATATTTCTTCCAAATCTTTAGGGAGGCTAATGGAGATCATATCTGATTAAGGGGAAAAAACTCTGAGATGCAGTCATTTCAAATAAAAAACAAAGATAATAACTGCATTTGAAAAGCATCCATATAATTAAAATCAGGTAGAACCTCATAGTGGAGGTGTGGGTTTTTAGAAAATCATTTTGTTAATTCAAGATATGTTACAATGACATTTTGAATGATGGTTCTTTTTTGTTTTATATTTTTTAGTTTGGACTGCAAAGGATTCTAGGAGATGAAAGAAGTCTTTTACTACTGGCAAGAGCAATTGACCCCAAACAACCCAACATGATGACTGAAATAGTAAAAATACTTTCTGCTATTTGCATTGTTGGAGAAGAGAACATGTAAGTATTGCTATATTATTATATTAACTGCATGGAAAATGACACTTGAGAAATTCACAAGTCCTACTTTTGTTCTGTTTATTTAGATACCTTGCATGAAAATAGTATTAAATTTTAGAAAAAAAATTATTGACAGTTTTATCTCACATATTTACATTTTAGCATTTTCTTTCTTGATTCTTTGAAAGATGGGTTTAAACAGAGGATCTTAATGAGAAATGTTCAAATTTGTTCAAAGTGAATGAATAGAAGTTTGTCTAGCTGAAGGTAAAACAATCATAAGGAAAGTAGGGAAAAAAATCACAGAAAATTTTAGCTAAATACACAGAACAATATTAGCTATACACACACATGCACACACACACAGACACCCCAGGCTCATACACATGCACATCACAAGATTTTATGTCTAACTGAATTGACTAGATGCTTTTATTTGTACTATTATTTTATAGTAGTGTTTTATTTTATCTGCCTGTGCTAAGTGAAAAACAATGATTTGTAGAGTAAAATAAACTAACCTGTTATAAAGAAAAAAACAGAAGGGCTGTTGGTAATTACTCAGAGTGCTGAAACTTGCCAATTTCATTAAGTTGCTGCTGAGTGTACATCAGATCATACCTTTTTAAGGAAATAATAGTGAATCAAAGCAAAATTCCAGATTTGAGGTAATTAATAAATCCAGTTAGTAAGAAAACATTGTAATAAAGAATGAAATATCTGCTAAGGGCATGAACTAAAATATTTCTTCTGAGAGCTTTTTGTGACAGTAATATTTTCAGTTTGAATCAGAACAGGGCCTTGCAAAGATTTAAGCATGTTCTAATACATTGACTTTCTCATACCTCTCAGAATAAAATGAGATGTTGCTTATTGCTGGCTAGTGTCCTTAGAAACCAAAGGGTACACGTGAAACAAAAGTATCATCTAGCATTAAGCTTAAGTCAGTGAGAACCAACTGAGAATGAGGTAATGTGCAAAAGTAAGCTTTCCTTAGGTTTTATAGAAAAATGAGTTTATAGAAAACTAAGAAATATTTTTCTAGTCAATTAGCTTTTCACTGCTTAATTCAGATACAACCCATCCTGGTATATTTGTTATAATTTAATTATAATTTCAGGTCTTGTTTGGTTAAGAGTAGTATACTACATAGAGGTTAACTTGATTCAGACACTGTACAGTGATAGTTTCCTGTATTTTTGTTCAGGTGAATAAGGTCCTTGTGCTAGTTAATTATGTTTCTCTAACTACCTAAGCTTTCTCTTTCAGTTTTTTTCTTGGCCCATTTTTAAAGAATGTTGACTTTTTTAAGTTCTTTTAAAAATATGTATTCTTTCCAGCACTTTATTATAAAGTTATTGTTTGTTTACACTTGAAAAAAAAGTTAATAATTGTAGGTAGCATGTTATGTTTAAGTTATATTAATGTCAACACATGAAATATCAAAACCTGAAATTAAAAATTCCAATGTTTATCAATTAAGTGTCTTTTTTAAAATGCCACTCAGAAAAGTTATTTTCTTCAAGTTGCTTAATGGATTTTCATTTTGATGACCTAAAATTATTTAAAGCTATCAGTATTTGACTTATAGAAATATATGGACAGGAACACAATTCTTAAATTGTAAAGGTGTGTGTAAACATAAAGAGCCAGAGAGGAAGGGAAGCCTGAAAGAGATAACCCATATGTATATTTGTTAGTAGGATGCATTTTTCATTTCTCTTCATTTTTTCCTCTTTAGTCTAGAGAAACTCTTAGGGGCTATAACTACAGCAGCAGAAAGAAATAACAGGGAACGATTTTCACCAATTGTGGAAGGATTAGAAAATCATGAAGCTTTGCAGTTACAGGTGAGTTAGTTTTGTCTTAAACTGCTTCTAGGGTTATATTTAGGGTACTCATTTTGTATGACACCAACTCCATTTTAGCTAGCATTTAAATAGAATGGAATGTAGAAATGAAATTCTTCCTGTTACTGGTCATTCATAAAAGCTAGAAGTGTTGTCTGTGAGAATAACAATTGGTCTAAAATTAGGAAAAGTACTTTGGATTGTTATAAATATGATGATTACAATTATCATTAATATTTGGGTAGAAATATAGTAATTAATGCAATAAACCATGGAGATTAAAGCCTTACCAATAATCAGGGCAAGAAGGTAAGCCATTTAGCCCATGCCATCATCCTAACAAGTGTTAATGAATTCTGTGGACCTCTTGTAGAAATTTAAGAAAACCAAACATTTATACAACAGCCAGAAGTCTGACTCACCAGAATAGCGGCAGATTGAATTTCAAGTCTTAGGTCAGGGTCTAATCTGATAGCCCTTTGTAAAGCCAGCCTAAATGTTGTCTTTAGAAAATGATAAAACTTTGATCTCTTCTTAGATGGTTTCAGGAAATGACCCTTTTTATGCAAGGTAACTTTGTTCTGATTCACAAGAACTCATATTATTGGTATTGGACCATATTTACAGTGTGAGTTCCTGGACTAAACCTTTAAATTTGGGTACATGATCTGGTTTAATTCTCAAAACTTAACTATGTAGGTATCTGTCATATCCATTTTGCTTATGAGATGACTAGGTTTATTGGGATTAAATAATTTGTCTAAGGTTGCACAGTTTGTAAGTGGTAGAGTCAGAATTTGATGCCCAGGTTTTGGTCTCTGATGCTCATCTCTTTCTTTATACAGTGTTTGTCATTTCATTCACCATGTGAAACTCTTTTGGAAATATTCTTTAAACTCCTATAGTGTCATTCAGCAAAGAGAAGATTGTTTCACATGTAATTCTTTCAAATTGTTTAGGAGTAAGTCTTTAAATGTTAAAATTTCTTATCTGATGTAAAACAAAAAATTTCTTCTCTTTTATTATATTATGATGTACTGGTAAGTTTATTTATTTTTTTCTCCTGAGTTTGAAACATAGCACTTAGATGAATTGGCTTGTCCAAAGAGAATATTGTAGTGTTACAAAACCATAATCCCTCTCCAAATATTAAAAGATCTCTGTTAATTGTTACTTCTGCTACAACTATGATGAACATTTTGGATAAGCTTTTATGTTGTGCCTTTTAAGTCTCCAATGTATAGCAATTTTAATATTTGAGGTAGTTCCTTCCAGTGTTTTCCTTTTTACAATATGATTATTATAAAATTTCAACGATTTTAATGTCTCTACTGAAAGATTTGAAAACTGTCCTTTTTAGATGACTTCTTGGAATCTTTGATTTTTTTCCTGTGATTGGGTTTACCTAACTAAGTGTCATTGATGTTCAGTTATATGTCAGAGTTTGTATTTGTCTTGCAAAGTATGTTTAGGAGGAATTGTTTTAGATATAACCAAACTTTTCATTGCATTGTCTGACCTTTAAAATGATACCTCTACCATAGAGTAGTTCACCCCAAGCAATGATATGGAAATGACATTTGCTAGCCTTCAGGAAGCTGGACTGATAAAGTGGAATTACCAAGTGGCAAATTGTTAACAAGTAACATATGGAGGAATCCTAGACATCTTCCTGGATATTCAAGAAAATTGTTGACTATTGATTACAGAAGCAAACATATGCAAATCACAATTTGAAATGTCCTGTTTTGATAAGCTACAAAACTTAGTGATTTGTTACACACAGAGGCTATTACTCTCACAAGAATTGTGAGGTGGGTCTGTTTGGGAATATTTCATGTGAATGAAAAAATATCACCTAAAAGTTCAAAAATATATTCAGAATACCCAATGAAAAACAGAAGTTTAAATCTGTTGTTTAAAAAATATAACTAGTGCTGCATGTTAACAGAATTAGTTTTCTATTTCTGTAGTATTCTGAGACTTCTCAAAATGTTATTACAGTCTCAAGAAGTAATTCTGTTAACATGCAGGACTAATTATATTTTTAAATAACAACTATATTCTTAAAAAAATTTTTAAACTCCTTATTAATTTCTCACAGAGGTTTTCTAGCCCACTTTTAAAAGGAAATTTTGTAACTATAATAGGACTTTCATTATCTTTTGTAGTTCAAGAAATAGACAATAGATCATATATGTTCATATACCCTCTCTTCATTGATTTCCCTTCAGCTTAGTAGCATCCTCAAATCTCTCCTTTTGATCCTACATTTCTTCAAACTAGCTTTTCATCTTCCTTTTTCATTTTATAATCCATGTCTCTAAAAGAATCATCTATACTTGTTTTCTGTTTCCTAAGTTTCCTTCCACAACTCAACTTCTTCACATTTCTTAAAAAGGTCAACAGTGATCCTTTAATTTCAAAATCCAATGGCCTCTTTCCAATCCTGACCTCTTGGCTCTATTGATTACCTCCCTCCTTGAAAATTGTACTGCCTTTGGTTTTCCAGGCATGATTCTCTCCTTGTTCTCTAACTATGTCTAACTGTTCTTTCTCCACCTTCATGTGTTTCTCCTCTTCTTACTTCTATGTTTCTTCTCTGTGTACATACATATGTATTTTATTTTCCTCTCGAATGTTCTCAATTGCTTCTCTAACTTTAACACCCAACTATGTTCTAGTGATTCCCCACATTTATAGGCCCTACTAATATCTCTCTCTATTCAAATCTACATGTCCAAGTACCTAGATGTCTTATGGGCACCATAAAAGTAAGAAATTAAAAATAGAATTTATAAGCCATGTGCCAATGTTCTAAATACATATGTCACCTCATTTTAAACATCGCAGCAATTCTACGAGAGAGATGGTAGTAGTATCCCCATTTTATATATAATTTGACTGAATCAGCTCATAGAGGTTAGATAACTTTCCCTGGGTCACAAAGTAAATAGGAGAAAAAGCCCAGATTAGACACTAGGAAGTCTGGCTTCAGATACGCTCTTAACCATTACATGGTACCCCCTTTTATAAAAACTAAGCTCATTCTCACTTCCCCTTTATCTGATTCCCACCAAAGAAGTCTACTCTTCTTCCTGTCTTTCTAATTTAGATTATAGAGGGATCATCTTTTACCCCATCTTTAATTTTCCTCAAGACTTCATTCTTCTTTGTCCTCTGCATCCAATCAATCATCAAGTCTTATGACTAAATCTATCCATTCTCTCTACCCCCACTGCCTTTAACCTTCTCCCACCAGTACCCAACAATTTCCTAATTAGTACTCCACACTGATACATTACCCTCCAGACAAATGTGCTATAGTGTTGTCAGTTATCCTTAAAAAATAAATCTGATTTTAACTTAGTAGGATTCCTAGAAACCTATGCTCATGACCTATTCCTTCCTCGAGAAAGATGAAAAGCCTAATCATGACATATGACCTTTTTCAATGTGGCCCAAATATAACATTCTGGCCACTGAGCCTGTAACTCTCCCAGATGGACTGTATGTTCTAGTGATACTATACCTAGTGTTTCCCAAATAGTCTGTAGACTTTTAAATGCCCTCTAATACTTTATCATGTAGAACACTTTACTTGAAATACCAACCTTGCACTGCCCAAATCCCTGTCTTCCTGGTAAGGTTTATGAGAATACAAAGGAAGGCAAATTTGGGAATGTACTGCATAAGTCTGGGTAGGTGTCAGTGATGAGGTGACACTTTAACTGGGTCTTGAAGGATACTATATAGGAATTTTCCAGGAATTATCTTTGCTGCTAGAGAAGCAATATTATGGTAGGGTAGGAGGCAGGAGAAGGGCTTCCAGGAGGTAAATATAGAGACCAGAATAATCTGCCAGTCACTTCACAAAAGAAGACAGAGTGAGGCAATACCAACATATAATTGGAACTGATTTTTGTATAATCCACTAGGAAAATCTAGGGTATACTGAGCATTAATAATAATTGTTTGTGGAAAGAGAAAATAGTATGTTGACTGCCAATGATGACTTATAAAAAGAGCCCCAGTCTCCACAGGTTGCTCTTAGTCTGGAAGATGTCATGTCTTAACATATTTCAGGAGCTGTATACAGAAGTGTATTTAGCATGATCTAATGCATTTAAAAAATGTTTTCTAACATGCTGAAAATAATAACAAAATTTATGTGCGCTGTAATTGAATATGGAACACAAAAATGTTGTGGTAAATATACACTTCACTGATGTGTAATAGATTCACTTATCCTGACTTCACCTATTTGATAGATTTATCATTTTGAAGTATAATTGAGAACCAAAAAAGAAATAAAAATAAAGTAAAATAATCTGAGCAGCCAGCAAATGTCACCAAATCCATCAAGTAAGCCTCACAATGACAAAGGCCTTTGGGCCTTTAATCAAAGCTTATTTACTCTTTTTTCCTATGGTGTCTTAATGAGCCTGATTACGTGTTTTCCATCCACATTAGATGAGAAGCAGAGGTTCAAAGGTTAGAACAGGGTTTATTCCAACTGGTGCACTGAGATGATCAAAAAGTGACAACTGACAGACTAAAAGCAAGGGAGGAGGAGAAGTAAACATAATAAATGACTGGAACTCAAATGCAAAAGTTATAGCATTTGATTTTATTTAGTCAGGGCAAGTAGCCCTACACACCTCAATAGCAGTTGAGGGCATCTCTGTGTTACATCATAGCTCACTAAGTCACATTTTAATCATATTCCAGAGTGCAGGGAAATAACAAATCTGTGATATTTTGTATAAGAAAGTGAAAATTATGTAATTCCTTTCAGAAAGTTATCCACGCAAAAACAGATGTTGATGCTTAAATTGACAAAACTTCAGATATATGGACTGATGCTTTGTAGCTTCTTTCCATAGTGCTGCTCAGGTGTTGAGATTATACTCTAAGCACATCTGTAAATTAGCTATTAGTGCACTCAGACCATCACGTATGAGGGAGTAGCTTTGCATAAGTCATTTATCATTTGTCACCAGAGGTACATTTATAATGAAGCAAGGCAGCACAGCTTATGAATAAGGAGAAAATTTGTGGAAAAGTAAGTAGGTGTGTTAAATATTAAGTGTTGAGTGAATGCCTACTATTACTTAGAAAACTTGTTCTACGTATTGACCATTTTATATTACTACCATTTTCACAGTAGAATTAGTACAATGGGGAGCTTGTATAGATATATTTGTACAATGTAGTCATTTTTCAAGTACTTAGAAAAAATAATGTCTGACTTTAAATGGATGCCTTTTATTTTAAATCTGCTTCAAAACTGAATAATTGTAAAGTCTATTGTTTTCAGTAATGGAGGGTCAGTAGTGACCTCCACAGTATAAAAAGCAATATATGATTTTCAAGTCATCATATTGGCTTCCCCAGCACCATTTTGACACTATTGATCACTTATCAAAGCTCTATCCTCTCTCAACTTCTATGATATTAGGTTCTCCTTATTTTTCTTTTTTACCTCTATGTTACATTTAAAAATTTCCCATCTCTATGCTTGGCCCTTAAAAATACTGACTCCTAGAGCTTGATCCTTAGTCCTTTGGTCCTTTGTTTTGCTGTATCTGTACATTGTCTGTGGGCAGCCTTATCCATCCTTTAGACCTCAACTAGCACTTCTTTGTGATGAATCTCTCTGAACTCTTCTTTTCCAAATTCTTCCTCACTCACAGACCTCATATGTTCAGCTGCCTCGTGACTGGATTTCAAATATAGTATTGTCCTTAACTGTATCTTTCTTCCTTTCCTCCATCCTTCTCCTTTCTCTCCAGGTCCCTCTCTAACCTTAACCTGCCTCTCTCTTGTATTCCCAGTCCTGGTTAACCTTGGCATTATCCACCAGGTAGCATAAAACAGAAATGTAATAGTCATCTTCTAATCTACTCAGGCCCTGTCCACTATTCTCTCAGTCACCAGGTTCTACTAATTCTCCTTCCTTAGTGTTGTACTTCCCTTCCTTAGTGGGGTATCCCTCCTCCACCAACCGTGCCACCATTTCTTTGTCTCAGGGCATTATCACATCTCACTGTTTTAGCATTTCCCTGGACCCTTACACATTTTCTGCCTTTCATTCTAGTCCACGTTAAGTAATCTTCCAAAAAGTTTGCTTCTGAAACGCAAATCTTGTTATATCTCTGCTTAAAATCCTACAAAGGACTCCCATAGCCTACCGGACCTAAGTGTAGTCTTCTGCCACACAAAATACTTCCTCCTCTGCCTGTTGCTTTCTCTCTAGCCCAATATTCCACCACTCTTCTACATACACTTGTTGGTCCAGTCATGCTGTACTCAGTTTCCTGAATATTTTCTGCTGTTTCATCCCTCTACCTCCATACCTTTGTACATGGCTTCATCCTGCCTAGAATCCTCCTTCATTTCTTGACTTAATTAACTTACTCTGTATATTTGTATTTTTCTTGGTTGTTACTTATTTTTGACTTGAACTATCTTTTTTTTTCTAACTGCTGCTAGGCTAGGATAAAGAAAGACCTTGTTAATGTCAACAAAGTACTTAATAAGGTCAAGTGTGTGACAGTTCCAATAAAATTTTAAAAGCACAATTTGTCATAACTAATGGCAATATGGATAATCTGTCTGAGAATGCCCTAGAGTTGGTAATTATTGTACCCCATAGCTCTCTGAATTGTGGTAAGAGAGATGTTTGTATAGTTTTCAGAGCTTGCTAAGTTAAAGTAAATAAAAGGTTCTAGCATTTTCCCAGTAATTTTGTTAAGATATTTCATGTTTAAATATTTTTCCTGTCTACCACTTAGGTCAAAAACTGAATGCAGTTTCTTCAGGAAGAAACATTGCAATCTTCAGTAACAAATATTTATTTATTGTGTTTATTGCAAGTATTCAATAAATAAATACTATGCAGCCATTATATTTTAATCAGTTCACTGGGGGCAGTTAGGAATTACAGAATAAATCCCTAAACAAAGAGCCTTGCCTTTAGAAAGTTTGTAATCTATTTTTTGATATTTCACTCTTTATACCACACCCTACACCCCAGAATGAAGACAATAGCATCCTGTGACGAAAGAATGCAGATGCTTATTGTTGAAAGAGAGTTTACTATTACAATAAAGGAAGGATCATCGTGTGGTGGAAAACTGATAGTAATTCAGTTTAGCATATAATTATGCATGGCACAAATTATTGGATACTTCATCATATGCACAAAGTTGGTGGTTTTTATCTGCATATCTTTATGCATTCATTCAAGAGCTTATATTGATGTCATGTAGAAAAGGAGATCATTGAATAAAAATGCAAATATGGAAACTCTTTTTACCAGTTAAAAATCAGAATTGTGGTCCTAGTCTAACATATTTATTAACAATGGAGAAAATTCACTGATTTCCTGTGATTTAAAAATTTTATTTCTCATAGCAGCTGTATTAAAAACAGATGTGGCAGAGCATTTTGAAACTTAAAGCCATTATAAAGAAACTAAGCAACAGAAGGAATCTGGATAATGGACTTTGTGATATTCGATTCAAGGGCACTTGTTTTCTTTCCAGTACAAAGAAAAATGCTATTCAACAGTGCCAGATTTGTGCATTGTAGTGTGGTAGAAAGAATCCAAAACTTAAAGTCGTGAGGTTTGTATTCTAGTTTAATCTTTGTGGCATATTATTAGCTATATGATCTTAGGCAAATCATCTAATGTTTCCAGGTTTTCAGTTTCTTTACCTTTAAAGGAGCATATTGGGACAGAGTATTTTTGAATGTTCTCTGTAGCTTTAAAATCTCATCATTCTTTATTTTATATTCCTGGATTTGGATTTATTTTTTAAAAGCAGATTGATTTTTGCTTGGTAAGAGGACAATATAGTTCAATCTTGCTCTTAAAGATTTATATACCTGGAAATTGAACATATCAATTTTGAATCTTTCATTATTCAAGAATGAGTTTTATACTTCTTTGGAGCTTAGGTTTTAGAGATTAGGCCAGAAACCTTTTTATTTAGTCTCCAGTATAGTGCTATCCAATCAAATTTCCCACAGTGTCCTTTCTCTGTGCTGTCCAATGGAAGCCACTACTAGCCTGTGGCTAGTGTGACTGTTGAACATTTGAACTGTGATTAGTGAGACTGAGCAAATGGATTTTAAATTTTATTTAATTGTAGTTAAGTTAAATTTAAATTGTCATTAGTGGCTCTGTATTGAACAGCACAGCTCTAGTGTATATATGTGTATATGTGTATTTGCATGCACATGTATGTTGAGTAGGGAGTGGGGTGGTAGGAGATAAAGGAGAGTGGAGACCATTATTTTTGGTGATGTGATGTTGTCTTTACTGTTCAGGATATGTATAAAGTGGATTATAACACATTCTAGGAACTATTTTCTACCTTTCCTTTTTTTTTGCATTTCATTATGTATTATGATGACTATGTCTTTATTATGGTATAACTGACATATAACCACTTTATATACTAGACAACATATTGTTAAAATAATTTATCTAATTAACTTATAGTTTCAAAGCTAAACTTTCCTAGTATATTAAACATGATGCACTAGTTAAGTTTTATTATCTTATCCATCCTTAAAATCTTTTGTTGTGTGAATCTATGAATGGAGTTTATGAGGCATCTGGAATGTTCTGGAAATCATTCTATATTTGGAGTAAAGGGATAGGGTTTAGAATCATGAGTTTCCTCCTTGCTCTGTGACCTTGTTTAAGTTAACTGCTTTGAGCCTCAGCTTCATCATCTGTGAAATAAGGGTAATAGTAACACTGTGTGGCTTTTATGAGGATGAGAGTAGAGGTCATTTATGTAAAATACCTAATACTACCTGGCAACTAATAATAACAAAATAAAAATGATAATAATAGTTTGGGGCTTTGTATTTAGCTATGAATTCAGAGTCCATGCAATGGGCACTTCATGTTTACAATGAAGTAATAATATATTCTGCCTTTTAAACTAATTATATTTAAATTTTTAAATTTTGTATTTGTAAATAGTAGCAATTATTTTGATTTTGGATTGATTTATTCATGTCCTCTGTAAAGGGCAGTGTTGTTTAGTAGCATGAAGGAAAAAAAGACGATATTTTTTTTTCTCCACATTCATACAATGTAAGTATTTCTACAAAAGAGTATTACTTTGGCATATTATGTTGGAATATGACATGATGCTATGACTATTCATCTTTGTCATTAATTTCATATCTATGAGAATTTAATAACCAATGATATTGATAAACCAGTGCCATTACCTGTTTAAACTACTTGATCAAAGCATCTCCCAATTACACTATAGTCAATGGGTGCAATTTCTTTTTTTTTCAATATTCAGTTATATGTTAATGTATATCTATAAAGTGAGTAGTAGCATTACAACATTTATATTACGAAATGTAAAGCCATTTTTATGTTGATACATTCTTTAATTTTATTGACTTTTACTCCTTTTATCATCTGATCGAAATACTTCTGTTGGTATAAAGGTACAGTTCCAAGACTCATTAACTTGTTTTTTATGGAAATGTTCTCTTTAGTTGTAGGGTATTAATACAAGCCATTAAGCTAGAATGTCTTCTGGCAAAAACAATCCTAGCAGATGGCAACTTTTCTCTCTATTAATTTTGGATTAGACATGTACTTTGGCTTGTTGGGTCATGTCATAGTTGTAGCATAACAAGGATCATTCAAGGAAATGCAATGATAATATAGCCAGGGACATGTACATTATGCAAACATATCCCAGCCTACTGAAACTGTATAAAGACAGGTTTTCTTGTTGTAAGTAGGAAGGTTGAATAACCCATTAAGGCATAATCATCATAATAATTTATTCAAAATATCTTCTTAGCAATGCTCAGTCTGTGGCAAATAGTCATCTAGGTGTTTTATCTTGACATTTGAGCATTCATAGGAATTGGGCTACATTCTTCAGTTATCATTTAGGTATCTAGTAATGTCAAGCAACATCAGTCATCCCCTTTGAAACGTGCAACTTTAGATTTTTGAACCTGGATGTGAGGTAGATGTGCTAATCTCCCCAAAAACAGCTTAAGTGCATAAGCTATAGATATAAAAATAAAAGATATATACCTTTTAATCTTTTTTCTCTAGTAGAAAAAAATAACTATCATAATAGTAAGTCTGGATAAGTCAAGTAAAAATACATTTAAAATATTTTTCCTTTGATGATGTGTTTTTCCCATTCTAACTATTGATTTGTGTCCCCTTCTATATATACTTAACATCTTTGATAAATCTGGTATTTTTCCGGAGTCCCCTTGCAGTCAGCTCTTTGAATACATTACTACTGATTGCATACTTTAAAAATAATCAGTTTCAATGTGTAGCTCTTCTCTCAAACTACTAGGCAGGTGCCTTGGACATGAACAGCATTTTCAAAAAATACTGTTCAGGAATCATGTATGGAACACTTGGCAATTAGCGTTTTGGTGATTCCCTTCAAATTTATAATTACCAGAATATAAATCCCTTTTATAATAGGGAACCTCAATATCAGAAGATGAGAAAAGTGAAACCTATTTTACAGTGTCAATACAATTAATTAATCACCTTCTCCTGAAATAAGCTCTTACCCTTATATTTACTTTATCATATAGTACACATTAGTATTTGTGTCATAGTACCTTCTAGTTGATTTTAATTCACTGGCATTCATTTTTTATGCAGAGCAAATTAATTCACCTTAATCATATATTTTGATACTGTGTATTTATTTTGTGCATCCCAATAATAGGATGGAGAGAGTATAAATCAATGTAATAATTTCTCCAGGTTATCACTGTTCCTTGTTTAATAACAGGGTACTTCTATAACTTTGGTTTATTTTAGAAATGTGTTTATAACCATATAGAATTGAGGCCAATTGCACTCTGAGGATAGCTGGATCTGAAAGATACATTTCATGATCTTTTTAAAGGACTCTGTATGGATAATTTTAGAATTTTGAGTTTCTTAGAGAGAATTTAATATTACTTCATATTGTTTAGCAAAGTATAGCAGTACTTGATCATCTATCATATCTTCATTGGAATTATTCTGTACATTAGAAACTTTATTGTTAATTTTGTTTATACTGTAAAGTCAGCATCCTTATTCTCATATAAATATTTGCCTTTTTCATATATATATATGTATATATACATGCCTTTAGTGATTGGGAAAATAATTACCTAAATACATTAAGTAGATATTTCCTTAATTTTTAAAAATGTTTTCTTTTTGGTAACAAAGTTTGGTTTATGATTTCAGGTGGCCTGCATGCAGTTTATAAATGCCCTTGTCACTTCTCCTTATGAGCTTGATTTTCGTATACATTTAAGGAATGAATTCCTGCGTTCAGGACTAAAAGCAATGTTACCAGTAAGTTGAATGTACACATTTATTATGCTGATGAACTTTAACATTTTTATTTATTTAGACAAAAGTACTCATAGCAGAGTAAATAAATGTTCTTTGCTGTTTTCTTTTGTAAAGCGTTAGGCATTTTGTAAGCTTTTTGATATTTCAGTAGTATCAGTTTCTATATAAACCAGTAATTCAGAAGTCATCTAATTATGTGTCCAGGAGTGATGTATTGTGGGTACTTTCTTTCTTTTTTTTTTTTTTGTCTTCTTAAAGTCGAAAGAGAGCTTCTTTTCTCTGAGTACTGAGAACATAAAAGACCAAGTTTTTTTCCCTCTCAATTTTCATTTAAAATTGTTTGCTTTCTTCTTTGGTAACTTAGATTGATTTCATTTACATTCATCATAAGTATACACAGAATTTGTATTAGTATAGTCTAGACACATTACTTAAGAATGGTATTCTTGTTATCATGCTATGGGAACTTTTCTAAAGAAAAACAATTTTATTTCTTAAATTGAATATTTGCTCTAATTATGATACTGTTAAAAGTACTTTTAAAATAACTTTATAGGCTTGATCTGAGGTAAATGAGCACACTTATTCTGTAAATACAAATACAACTACTGTGACTTTATGTTTTAGTTAACATGTTAACTGAAGAGGGATTTTTTCAAGACTATGCATGGCATTGTTAAAGGAGACAAGTAAAGTCTCACTCATCTCTTCATTTAAGCTACTCAGACCACACCTGAAAAACAAGAAGTAAAAGTAAGGGAGGAAAAAAAAAAAGACCTGGGAAAGTAAAAAACAAAACAAAATACATGTTAGTGACCATGTATGTAAGACTTAAGGTACTAGAAATACCAAAATCAGGTAAATTTTCTGGTGAGGAATGAGTGTGTGACATGCATTTATAACTTGTATTGTAATAATCTTAACTGAAGGTGGTTGAAAAGTCATCATAAAATGTACAATTGGGTTTATTGAAACCCATTTTAATAAGATGTATGACTGGGTCTATCTGGTTTTAGAAAGTTCTGTGTCAATTCCACTTTGAATGGTTCTCTAATTCATGACTTTTAAAAACCAAGAAATTGGTTACAGTGAATCAAAGCAGCATTTTGAGTGACCAGTATAGAGGTTCAGTACTCAGTTAACTTAGGCACATTCACTAGTTAGAGTATATGTAGTTATTCTCGTTTTGTCACAGATCATTCCTCATGAAAAGTCTGTGGCCTTAGGTGGCTAGAGATAACATGATAGTCTTGATTCTAGGGTTGATAGTAAGGTTGCCTACTCATTGGTTTCCATGCTTGTCCTCACTGCTGTGTGCTGGTTCTCTGTTTCTGGGTAATGTCTTTCTTTGGACACTTGCTGGCTGCACGGGCTCCATAGCATCATCCTCTACTCATTTACCAATATGCCATGTTTTCTGCCTCAGTTGTTGCTATTACTCTTCCATCTTTCATTTACCTGTCTATTGAACATTCATTATACTACTGACTGGCTTGTCAAGAACACTGTGATTCTCTTTTTAATTTATTTAAGTCCTTATCTTTTCAGAAAGAGAAGGCACAGTATTTCTGTCCTTACCTTTTGTATTTTTGGCTGGTTGTGTTCATTGCTGCTAGGTTCGATAGTCTCATGGTTTGTTGAGTAATGAATTTTGGTTACAGTGACAACTAGGATTTCACATCATTGTTTCTAAGCTACACTTCCCCTTTGGCCCTATAGCTGTGTATAAGGCTTCTTGTGGCACCATGTATTTCTTAATATATGTATTATTAATGCATGCATCTAATTAGATTTTTTTTAACTATCATGTTTTTTCACCATGCCCTGCTTCTCAGATCTGTGTGACTCCTCAGCAAGAGAAAAGTGGGAAGTGTCATGTTTCTGCCTCCTAAAATTTTGGAATAGAACCTTCAAGGATTTGCAATAATTTTTCTACCTAACGGGGTAAAACATAACTAAATGTGGCCCTGGTTCTCAACCAAGACATTGGGCATATCCCCCTAAAGGGAGTCTATCAAATTCTTATTGGGAGTGGAGCAGAGATGTTTGGTTTAAAAAAGAAAATCCAACACAGTCATTTCTGATATAAGATGAGAATCAGAATCCAGGCAGATAGACCCTGAGATTCGAGACCCTTTCTGTAATATCATTGATCTCACTGCTCTTGTTCTTATAGTTTTATCATCACAATTTTGAGCAAAGGGCAGAATGGTCATGCTTTAATATATTCTAAATGTACCTAGCATGTCAACTACTATCTAATTAACTATGTAACTTACTAAATACTTAAATTCAAGCCACTAGAATTTATAGGAACATTAAGTATCTTTACACATGCATAGATGCTTAATAATATATTCATAGATGAGTCTTTAAATCCTTAATTTTTCCAATTTTCTCTTATATACTGTCTTAACAGGAGGCACTCTCTAATTTTCTAGAATATATCATATTCAAAGCAACAAATTAGATGTGGGTAGGGCTAATATAATTTGTAGATACATGGATAAAAAATTATAAAGAACTGGAATCATTAAATATTAGGAAGGAATAGTTCTTAGTATTTCATTAACCCCTGAGACCATCATAATATTATAGTAGAGTAAAACTTTTTTCCATATAATTATCAGAATCTTCAAGATAAGGACAATTATTTTAATTCTGTAAAAATTTATTTTCAATTTTCCCATCTCTATGGATAAATTACGGTGTTTAAAAGGAGATTGTACTTCATTTATGTGGAAAATGCAATTTTCATAATTTTGTTTTAGTAAGTTAGGATAAATGAGTTGTTACATACTTTACAGTGATTTCTAAAATACTATTTGCTGTGTAGTAAACTCACATTTATATCTTGTGAAAATTTCTCCATCTGCCTTACTTAGTTAAATAAGTTAAGAAAATATTAGGTAAATCAGATATGTGGAGGAATAAGTTAGTAGGAAATTGTGTCCGTAAACAGCTGACATTCATAATCTCTTTTAAAAGACTGACAGACCCTTCTTATTCTTTTGAAGACTCAGACTCAGTTTTGATTTCTTGACTGGTAATCAGCCATACTGGTAGTGGAATTTCCTTTGCCGTATACTATATTATATAGATTTAATTATATGTTTCGGAGAATCTGCCAAAAATTTTCCATATCTATATAGTAGGTCTGTTTAAAAAGTAACTAAAACATTTACAATATTTTACATAATTAGTAATTACTATTACTAATTTTATGATACTCTACATTTTAAAATATAATTTAGAGTAATTTTATGATACTCTACATTTTTAAATATAAAACTTTAGTGGTACACTTCCATTTTCTTTTATAATATATCTATTGCATTTGTGCTATATAAAAACTATTCATTAAATGCTAATTAAGGATTCATATATATCTTTCAAGGTTTGATATCTGACTGAAAGGAAGCTTTATATATGTATGTGTATGTATATATGCATATATATTTATTTTAATGAACCATTATTAATAAACAATATGTTGCATATATATGTCTGTATTTTTATATTGTGCTTACATGTTCTATGCCATATGTATTAAATAAATAAAGTGTTATCCTAATTAAAAACTGAATTAAGCATTTAGCCAGTTATTTTCACTGAAAAATATTCTAATCATGCAGATTAATGCCATGTTTTATAAAGTTCTGATGCTAATTAAATGATAGTACTTAACTTAGATTTTGTTTATTTTTCAAACATATTTGAATGTGTTCAAGTTGTGTAGTGTACATCTAAGAAAGTATATATTGTGGCATAAAAATAAGGAAAAGTCCATATTCTAAATTGTGTTAAAGGTGTTTTCTGCCATGTCCACCATACCATGTCAAGCTTCTGCTCTTTTCTGAATAAAGCTCAGAAATCACCTGATAATATGACCCATTGATGTTATTTTGCATTCCAATGGGTTTCTTCATTCCCCTTAAAAGTGGAAAACTAGACCTAAAACAAATTATTCCTAAAAGAGGAAACTAAGTATGAATACATTTGTTATGTATTTTATATGAAATTTTATAGTAACGTTAAAACTATTTCATATGCTCTGTAGGTGAATTTCCAGTAAATTATTATGTATGTGAATGTTAAAAAAATATAGAAATTGCATACATTTGTGTTTGGCTTCAGTAATAGCCATTACATCCCCATTTATAACTGTTCTATTGAATAAAAAATCGAAACAAGAAATGCATCCTATTTTGTTTTATAGACATAATTTGAAGTACACCATGCTTGCTTTTCCTTTTGGAGTTCAAGCTCAGCTCTGAACAACCTATTCCCGCTTTTGGTATCACACTTGAGCTTCCACAGTTGTGATTATCGATTTGAGCTTTGAAAGCTGCAACTTAATGGACACATATTAAAAGATATTCCAGGTGATATATATTAAGCCCAACAATCTCTAGTGTGGCATGCTTCCAAAGACTTTGTTTATACAATTATTTTGAAAATTATCAGAGGTTTGTAATGCATGTGCATATGATGTATTACAAAAGCAAAACTTTGATGCCTAAGTTGGTATTTTGTGATTAGGCTAAGGAAAAATGAAAGGTAGGGGAGGAGGCTAGACATGTAGCTTGATTTAAAAAAAATTGCTGATGCCTTTTTGCTTTAAAATCACAAAATATCATTTAAAATAAATGTGTTACAACTTTTAGCGCCATACATGGGACTGTTGTGCTTGAATATATCCTTGCATTTGTTCTTCATTAATACAATTGATCTATATTTGCATTTTTTGCCAGAGGCATATGTGAATGTTCTAACTGCATGGGTTCTTTTGAGATCTTCTATTAGTGTGTTTAGTCAAAATGACAACCTTCAATTGGGTTTTTAGCAATTAGTTTTTTTCATGATCGTTAATTTTCAAATGTGAATAATCAAAATCTGGGGCATGAAAAGAAAAGACAATGAATGCAAAAAGGTTCTTTTATTTTAAAAGAGAAAAACAGTACATCTACTTTCCTTCAGGAAGCCAAGTGCCTGGGTCAATATTTAAAATTGCTTCTAATGTAAATGAATAATGGTGTCTGGCCTTTATTACCAAAGTATGGTGTTGTCAAACTATTTTCATCTGCTAAGTTTTATGTTTGCATATTAGGATTTAAAAGAAAAAGAAAATGATGAACTTGATATTCAGTTGAAAGTATTTGATGAGAACAAAGAAGATGACCTAACTGAATTGTCACACCGTCTCAATGACATTCGAGCAGAAATGGAATATCCTTTTGACAAACTACAAAAATCATTTTGCATGTATTGTGACAAAGGGATTTGCATATGATTTTGTGGACCATTATTAGAATTCTTGTCTGCCAGCCCAATTTATATCCATTTATTTATATTATGATGCTGTCCTTGAGATTCAATGTAAAGAACTGTCAGACTGTCCTGATGATTTACACAGACTGCACTGAAGTCTGCACAATGGCTTGCTGTATTATAGGTATATTCTGCTCACTCATCTTGAATAGACAAGAGCCTAAGGCAATGTACTTCATGTATAAGGATTTTTGGGGAAAAGTTCACTGAGTTCATATATGACTATAGGTAATATACTTTTTCAGTTTATTAAATGGTACTCCAGTAGTTTAGTAATATAATTAAATTCAAGTAAATGCCTCAATCTCAATCTAAATAGTTTGGCTCCTTACAAAAAAAAATGTTTAGATATGATAGTATCTGACTGTAACTGCTGTGTGGTAGAAACATTTGTGTTAAACACAATTAGCATTTAATGACCTATGGCAATGATTTTATACAGAATGATTTTAAATCATAGCATTGCTGGCTATTTGATTCACACCCATTAAATTTCCTACCTATGGATTCTGGGGAAATTGCGAAGTGTTTTAGAACCAGAATGACCTTTGAGCTGGACTTCTCTGTGATGTCTTCTTCCTTCTTCCTCCACCCCAACAAAAAAACTGGAAGAAATATTCCCCTCCTGTCTTATTTATGTAGAATTCTACACTCCTGTGAGATTGAGGGCAGAAATGTTGCTTCATCTTTTTCCTCCAGTGCTCCTATTGAAGAGTGTCTTATACATAAATATTGGATAAACGTGTATGCAATGAATAACAATTTCATTATTATAAGGGATAATTTCTACTAATTTCTTATCCATCATTAGTGGTTCTAGTCTGCAGTGGTTTCCATATATCAAATGCTTTTTATATCAGTTAATACATACCTTACTTTCTTGCTTTATATATAATTCTCTTATAATCCAACTTTATCTTAAAGCTACTTTTGGATCCATTCTGTAGCCATTTAAAGGACCTCATGAGACTTTAACACAGCACTCTTACATGGGGTCTAAGAAGTAATCCATCATATACTTAATTCTACTTCAGCGAAAATGTTGACATTTCAGGTTATTTTTAGGATGCTGGATTACATTTCCTCTCCTACCTTTCTCTTACATCGATTTTCCAGGCTCTCACTTTTATGATAAAAGTGAATCCATTTTTGAAATCTCTTTTCTTGTTTACTAAAAGCATTTAAAGTTCTACCACTTTTTTTATATCCTAAGAAAAATGTTTCAAGTTGCATTGTCTTTACTCTCCATCTTTTATCAAATAATGCAATACAAATGAATGGAAACAATAATAATTTTGAATTTAGTATTTCATCTGTATAAAATAAAACTGCTTTTGTGATCTTTTAGCAGTCCACACAATGCTCATTTGCCCTCTATTGTACATGGCAGTGAAAATAGAGAAGGTAGTGGCTTACATGAATAATATCAGTCCCGTATCACAATCACAGGAAGATTAAGAGAACACCATTTCTATTAATGGCATTGCTGTTCCAATGGTTCGAGCTATAATCTGGAATTTAAAATATAATACATAACTGATCATTTAAGGTTTTGATACTTAAATCATCTTGGAAATCTCTGTCTCATTAAAAGATTACAGTGATTCCATAAATTATGTACATTTTTAAATACTAGATCATGGAGTTTAGAAATAGAAATGGAAACAAAATGGAACATTGGTGTTTTTAAAAAAAATGAAGCTTTTTTTGTTATGAATGAATCTTTCATTAAGAAATCTTTGATGTTTTTCCTTTACTTACTTTCCACTGATATGAATGAAGTATACCATCTTCTGTATAATATGTTAAAGGACACTGCTGCTGAAAATTACTTATTATCCATTCTACAACATTTTCTGCTGATCAGAAATGATTATTTTATCAGGTAAGAGGCAGTTATGAGAGTAGTATTTGTTTGCTTTGAATTAGATATTAAAGGCAAATTAAGAATGTAGTTGGGGTTGTGCAGTAGTTGCATAAATACGTGTGTACAGTATAAGAGTTTAACAACTTTAGGTAACATCTTTTTAAGGGTATTAATTTAGTTTTAACTGGGCCAGGAAGATCTATTTATAAAAACGAGGTACCCCAGTAACAGGACTTTTAGTAGCAATGAACCCAACAGATTTAACTGATGCCATGATGAATTTCTTTGCTAGATAATGGTAGCACAGAGTAGGCATTAAAGAGTCCATGGTAGAACTTCTAAGTTCTTATACATTTTAATAAGTAAGGTTTTGCTGTTGTTTCTCTTTTATAGTATTATCTAGTAATTAATGTGATCTTATCTAAGAAAATTATAATGCTAATATTTCAGCTTTATATCCAGTAATGTCATTCTTCAAAGTAAATGATGATGATAATAATCCACCAAGTTAGACATTTTAGAGTCTAGTAACTAGGAATATATCTGAAAACCAGTTAGTTAGAGAAACATTTCTGAGTAACTGATACCCATAAACTGGTGACTATGATCAAATATTTATTCAAGACTCTTAGTTATTCTTCATACTCTAATAGGCATGTAATTTTGGCAACCTAGGTTCTCTGATTTCTTACAGCTTGCTTGATTAAAGGGAGAAAGGAAGGTACCATGGGGCTAGGTACCATCACAATATAAATGACAGTTCTAAAGATATATGGAAAACTATTACAATTCAGACCAGTACAGTAACTGATGGGCCTCATGGTGCTACAGAGACAAAGAAAAATGTTTAAATATTAAATTATATGATTTTTTTAAAGCAGGAAAGGTGGTAATGCATTTAAAATGATTGTTGTTTTCTAAAATATGTTTGGGCAATTAAAGGGGTACTGTGCCCACAGGTATGCAGTTACCTAAGGGAAATAATTTGTGTGAAACAATCTCAGTAACTTGAGAAGTGTAACAAGTACTTGATAATTAACCTAGTCTCAAAGGGAACAATTCTTTTCCTTGTTTACCCAAAGAGTCCTTGACTAGAGTGATTTTAATCCAGTATTATTTATCCTATGCTAGATGATAACCTGAGAAAGCCTCAGATGTGTAATATGTATTACTATTTATTCTTATTCTTGAGACCAGCCCCATGACAACAGATATATAAGAGCAATTAGAATCTGTTAGGCTTCATTTGCAAACTTTTAATAGGTTGGCTAGTTATCAGAACACTAATTTTAGGGATGTTTATGTCATAATTTGCCTATAGCAGTATTTCTCACTGATTTTTCTCTGTCAAATTTACTAGCCACTGATAAATACTAAATTTTCCCCAAATTTGAATGCAAAAAATGCCTCTTAAAACTTTTTGAAGTATGCAAGTGGTTATTTTTAAAATCAGAATTACCCTGATAGATTACAGAATTTGGAAATGTTTTGAAAACTTTGACACTTTGAACAAATTGAGGCTATAGCAGTGCATATTAAGTGTGTATACTTCTATAAAATGTATCTTTTAAATATGCACATAAATAGTTCTTTGAACTAGTCTGTAATATAAGAGGCTCAGTCTAGTTTTATAAGCTGTTATAGCTAGTCTTGAGTAAAACTGTTGTAGTAAATTCAAGCCACTGCTTGTCACCTAATGCCAAAACACTCACCCCTTATTCAATTGAGAACTTGTAGAGGTGTAGATCCATTTCTGTACTCATGGATATACGGCTAATAGGCCATTTGTTTTCATTAACTTTAGGAATAATAGCGTAACTAAGTAAATAAGGTTGATAAGTATCTTTGTGCACAAGCAAGAATCCCTGCAAACTAGAGTATTCAGTTACTAAGTGTTCACAGTTGATCAGTTCACAGTAGGGTTTTGTGCTATGATGTCCAGACCATCTTTAAGCTTAGACATTGTTCTCCTGAGGAAAAAGACTTAGTTCTTTTATCATGATGAAGCACTTCTAAAGAAAATTGATTTGTGTGAGTAGAAAAGATAGTCAAGAATACTTTCTCTTTTTTTAGGCCACAGTATTATAAAATAATTGAGGAGTGTGTTTCACAGATAGTGTTGCACTGCAGTGGCATGGACCCAGATTTCAAGTACAGGCAAAGATTAGACATTGATCTCACTCATCTCATAGGTATGTATTATAATCCTCAATGTCCTTTGATTATGTTTTACTCTCTTTTATATAATAGGCACATGTTAAAGGTAGCTTTCTCAATGAACCTCTTCTATTAATATCTGGTAAATCATTATTTCCTTTGGTACTCAATCCCTGTAATTGTTAATTATGATGATCACGAGAGTTCTGCTTGTGTGACTTAAAATATTAACCTGTTTGGTAAGTTTCAACACTCTAGATTGGAGTTTAAAAATCAGGGCCCCATAAAAAAACATTATGCTATATATGAATGCCTTGCTTTTTTTTTATGTGGATATTAGTTTTATTTGTTTATTTATTTTTATTAAAGTATGATTGATATACTCTATTATGAAGGTTTCAGAAGAAAAACAATGTGGTTATTACATTCACCCTTATTATTGAGTCCCCCCCATACCCCATTGCAGTCACTGTCCATAAGTGTAGTAAGATGCCACAGAGTCCCTGTTTGTCTTCTCTGAGCTACACTGTCTTCCCTATGATCCCAGACACACCATCTTCACCAATCATGATACCCCACAATCCCCTTCTCCCTCCCTCCCCACCTGCCCTCCTCCATGCCTCCCCTGTGGTAACCACAGTCCCTTCTTGGAGTATGGGAGTCTGCTGCTATTTTGTTCCTTCAGTTTAGCTTCGTTGTTATGCTCTACAAATGAGGGAAATCGTTTGGTATTTGTCTTTCTCTGCCTGACTTATTCACTCTGCATAATATCCTCTAGCTCCATCCATGTTATTGCAAATTATAGGATTTGTTTCTCTCTTATGGCTGAATAGTATTCCATTGTGTATATGTACCACCTCTTCTTTATCCACTCATCTACTGATGGACACTTAGGTTGCTTCCATATCGTGGCTATTGTAAAGTGCTGCAATAAACATAGGGGTGCATATGTCTTCTTGAATCTGAGAAGTTGTTTTCTTTGGGTAAATTCCCAGGAGTGGAATTCCCGGGTCAAATGGTATTTCTGTTTTTAGTTTTTTGAGGAACCTCCTATTGCATTCCACAATGGTTGAACTAGTTTACATTCCCACCAGCAGTGTAGGAGGGTTCCTCTTTCTCCGGGTCCTCACCAGCATTTGTTGTTCCTAGTCTTTTCTATGTTGGCCATCCTAACTGGTGTGAGGTGATATCTTATTGTAGTTTTAATTTGCATTTCTGTGATGATTATGATGTGGAACATCTTTTCATGTGCCTGTTGGTCATCTGAATTTCTTATTTGGAGAACTGTCTGTTCATATCCTCCGCCCATTTCTTAATAGGTTTATTTGCTTTTTGGTGTGGAGGCGTGTGAGTTCTTTATATACTTGGATGTTAACCCCCTGTCAGATATGTCATTTACAGATATATTCCCCCACATTGTAGGATGTCTTTTTGTTTTCCTGATGGTGTCCTTTGCTGTACAGAAGCTTTTTAGCACGATGTAGTCCCACTTGTTCATTTTTTATTTTGTTTCCCTTACCCAAGGAGATGCGTTCAGGAAAAAGTTGCTCATGTTTGTATTCAAGAAATTTTTGCCTATGTTTTCCTCTAAGAGGTTTATGGTTTCATGACTTACATTCAGGTCTTTGATCCATTTTGAGTTTACTTTTGTGTATGGGGATAGACAATAATCCAGTTGCATTCTCTTACATGTAGGTGTCCAGTTTTGCCAACACCAGGTGTTGAAGAGGGTGTCATTTTCCCATTGTATATCCACGGCTCCTTTATCATATATTAATTGACCGTATATGCTTGAGTTTATATCTGGGCTCCCTCGTCTGTTCCATTGATCTATGAGTCTGTTCTTGTGTCAGTACCAAATTTTCTTGATTAATGTGGCTTTGTAGTAGAGCTTTAAGTCGGGGAGCATAATCGTCCCCACTTTATTCTTCCTTCTCAGAATTGCTTTAGCTATTTGGGGTCTTTTGTGCTTCCATACGAATTTCAGAAATATTTGCTCTAGTTTGTTGAAGAATGCTGTTGGTATTTTGGTAGGGATTGCATTGAATCTGTAGATTGCTTTAGGCAAGGTGGCCATTTTGACAATATTAATTCTTCCTATCCATGAGCATGGGATGTGTTTCCATTTATTGGTATCTTCTTTAATTTCTCTCAGGAATATCTTGTAGTTTTCAGAATATAGGTCCTTCACTTACTTGGTTAGGCTTATTCCTAGGTATTTTATTCTTTTTGATGCAATTGTGAATGAAATTGTTTTTCTGATTTCCCTTTCTGCTAGAGTTCATCATTAGTGTATAGGAATGCAACAGATTTTTTTTGTATTAATTTTGTATCCTGCACCTTTGCTGAATTCAGATATTAGATCTAGTAGTTTTGGAGTAGAATCTTTAGGGTTTTTTATATACAATATCATGTCATCTCCAAACAGGGATAGTTTAACTTTTTCCTTGGCAATCTGGATGCCTTTTATTTCTTTGTGTTGTCTGATTGCCATGGCTAGGACCGCCAGAACTATGTTGAATAAAAGATGGGATAGTGGGATCCTTGTCTTGTTTCTGATCTTAAAGGACAAGCTTTCAGCTTCTCGCTGTTGAATATAATGTTGTCTGTGGGTTTGTCATATATGGCCTTTATTATGTTGAGGTACTTGCTCTCTGTACCCATTTTGTTGAGAGTTTTTATCACGAATGGATGTTGAATTTTGTCGAATTTTGTTGAATTTTACTTTTTTGGCATCTATGGATATGATCATGTGGTTTTTGTCCTTTTTGTTAATGTTGATGGATTTTCAAATGTACCATCCCTGCATCCCTGGAATAAGTCCTACTTGGTCATGATGGATGATCTTTTTGATGTATTTTTAAATTCAGTTTGCTAATATTTTGTTGAGGATTTTAGCATCTATGTTCATCAGGGATATTGGTCTGTAATTTTCTTTTTTTGTGGTGTCTTTGCCTGGTTTTGGTACAGAGTTATGCTGGCCTCATAGAATGAGTTTTGGATTGTTCCCTCCTCTTCTAGTTTTTGGAAAACTTTAAGGAGGATGAGTATTAGATCTTCAATTAATCTTTGATAAAATTCAGCAGTGAAACTTTCTGGTCCAGGGATTTTGTTCTTAGGAAATTCTTTGATTGCCAATTCTATTTTGTTGCTGGTAATTGGTCTATTCAGATTTCCCATTCTTCCTGGGTCAGCCTTGGAGGGTTATATTTTTCTAGAAAGTTGTCCATTTCTTCTAGGTTATACAGTTTTTTAGCATATAACTTTTCAAATGTGTGACCTTTTAGAAACATTACTCTGAAACCCTTTGATTCAGTTTATACTTAGACCTTAGTGATTTTTTAGCAATCATGTGCACAATAGGGTCTAATTAGTAATCCAGCTAGGTTATTAGTGTTTAAGTTTAAGAAAAGAAATACAGGCTTATTTCAGTAATTTAAGATCTTTTAATTATATCAAGATAGATAAATTTATATTTTTGTAGATCTTAGAACTAGGTAAGAATTTGAGATGATCAGGTTGATCTACTTGCATTGCTGAAGAAATGACCTTATATCATCCTAGACTCATTGTTAGCTATACTTTCTGGAGTAATCCCAGAAGGATGATGTGAAACCTTTTTTGTGAAATATGTTATGTTATGTGACCTTACAGTTAGGCAGTTTTATTTATACTTAATCAAGTTCACCATTGCTGAGATTTAAACATGAACTCATTTGTCTTATCTTTAAAGGAAGAAAACAAAACTGTTGAATGCTGATTATATATTATTATTTACTCTATAGCATAGGACAGTCTCAGTAATATTCAAAGATAAATTCCTTATTATTTATCATGTATTATTCTTCCTGATTTTAAAACTAATGCTCTCTTATTCTAGGCAATCTAGAGATTTATGTAAGTGGCAGAGTAAACCACTAATCTCACTGTTCTGATCAGAAATTTTTTTCTTTCTCTCTGCATGTCTGTCTCTCTTCTTTATCTGATTTTTCATGGATCATTATGAGAATTTTTCCATGTTAACCTTCAAAATGTGGCTTTGAATGTATAATATTCCATTTTATGGACTATCATAGTCATCTTTAGTCCTTTTCTTTTGGAAAAAATCTAGATTATTTTCGGGTTTTCTTAATTGTAAGTGAATCTGCTGTGACTGTTTGTATAAATGTTGTTTTTTTCTCATTATTTCCTTAGGATTGAGGCCTGTAAGTCAGAGTATGAACCTTGAAATGCCAAATACTTTTCAGAAAGCATGTACCAATTTAACTTGCCTAGCAATTAATGTGAATGGTATCCTTATTGCATGTTTTTCACTGAGCTTGATAAACCCAATAGTTTATTTCATATTTTGTTGATAGTGTTATAGGGGAATATTTCTAAATATTTATATTGGCTTACTAATTGATTATGGACCATAGTTGACACACATAATCTACTGTTGTTTTTGGCTAGCTCATTTAGTGTTCTACACACATTTATTTTATGTACTGTTTGCCAGGTACTTAAGATTGAGTACTGTTAAATCAAGAGCATTGGGGTGGGAAGAGATGAAGGAATCAAGGAGAGCGGATAGTCAGCATCAGTAACCTATTATTACTTTATCCATGTGTCATCTTTGTGGTTGTGAATAAATCATTTAACTTCCCTAGGCTTTGGTTTCCTCAACATTAAATTCAGTTAAGTCAGATATATGTGTGATTCTTAATATTTCATGATCAGAGGCCTTTTTCAGTAACTGATGAACGTTGTGGAACTTTCATTTGAATGCATGTACGCACACATGCACATACACACAAAAATTAGCTAGTGCTTCAAGAACTAGGAATCTCTGCATCTCTGTTTTAAGATTATGTGGCTCCACACAATCTTATTTCACAGTGCTGTAATTCTAGTATTTTTCATAAATGAGATCATATCTTTGCTTAAAACTCTCCAGTGCCTTCCCCTTGAAATTTAAATAAAAATCGTTACCAACCACTGTCCACACAGCACAGATATGGCCCCTCTTTTATCTCATCACTTACCAATTCCTTCCTTAGTTGGCTTGCTCCAGCTACAGTTCATTAAAAGAAAAAAGAAAATTAAAAACTTTATTGAGGTATACTTGACATGAGAGAAAACTACCTACACTTAAAGTATAAAATTGGATCCTTTTTGA
Organism: Manis javanica; assembly: GCF_040802235.1. NCBI lineage: Eukaryota > Metazoa > Chordata > Mammalia > Pholidota > Manidae > Manis > Manis javanica. The sequence continues at coordinate 88,130,066 of NC_133174.1, forward strand.
TATCTGTGTGTACCCTTAAAACTACCATCACAGTCAAGATGTTAAATATCTCTATCAACCCTTAAAGTTCCTGCATTGTTTTGTAGACTCTCCTTCTCAGGCCTTCCCATTTCTCCTCATCCTGAGATAATAACTGATCTGCTTTCTCTTACTATAGATAAGTTTCACTTTCTAAAACTTTATATAACTAGAAACATTCAACATGTATTTTCCTTTTATCTATTTCCTTTCATTCAGCATAATTATTTTGAGTTTCATGCAGGTTGTTGTATTGCATGTATCAATAGTTCATTGCTTTTTATAACTGAGAAGTATTCCAGTATGTGTACATACCCTAATTTGCTTCTACATTTACTTGTTGATGGGCATTTGGGCTCCTTCTCCTTGTTGGCTTTTGTAAATCTGCTGTGAACATTCATATACATGTCTGGGTTAGACACATATTTTCATTTCTTTTGGATAAATAGGTATGAAGTTGCTAGGTACAGAATAGACTGTATATGCAATAATGAGAATATTGCCCCAAAGAGATTCTTCAGTTATTTATATTCTGGAATGTTTGCTGAAACCTGAGAAGTTTTATGTTCATTTCCTCATTTACATTCTGCCCCAGATCAGAAGTTATTTAAGTGAAGTCTTTCTTTAAGAAACCTGAATTAATGAATGGTATTGTATCTTTCCCTCTAAGCCTTATGTTAAAGGTTATTTTGAGTGAATAATCTCAAGCGTAGATTCTTTGGCACCTCTCCATCCATAATAAACTATAAAAAATTTTTAAAAGAATTTTATAATTGTTAAATTTGGAAAATAATTAAATACATTTAAAATGATTATAATTTAGTCAAATATATTCTTAACTGCTTGGTTTTGTGCCTCAGCAATACTATCATTGAATTCAGTTAGTATGCAAAAAAAATGAAATAGTTTATGTTTTATGTGTAGTATAGGTCAATTTCCCTTTAATAGCAATTGACATAAAAATGACTGTCTACAGAGTGGAATTACAGTCTGGCAGCCATATTTTGCCTAGATATCTGGTGCAATAATTTCTAATCCTTGATTGTCAATCTTAGATTCTTGTGTGAACAAGGCGAAAGTTGAAGAGAGTGAACAAAAAGCAGTGGAATTTTCAAAGAGGGTAAGGCTTATAATATTAGCCATAATTGTTAAGTTAACAATTTAATCACAATACGTATTGTCTCTTGTTTCTTTATATGGACCTATGCATGTTGTTTCAGTTATGTAGTACTTTATGTTTCTGGGTTCAAACAGAACCACAGAATATTGATTTCTTTCTTGATAAGATAAGGCTGTTACTGTTCCCTCCTCAACACCTTGAATCCATTATGGAAGAAAAACACTAGGCATATTCAACGAAAGTGATAAATGAAATTAAATTAGTTTGCTGGAAGGATATATTTAGAACCAATCAACTAAAATATATTCACCCATTGCTTTCCTGCAGCTCTCACAATAGATACTTGGAGAACTGTGAGATGTTTAGCAAGTCTGTTATGCTCTTTAAAGTCAGTGCTATTGATAGCAACAGAATGATGCAATGTTTTCTCTCTGTCTCTCTCGGCCTATAGTTATCTTCTTTGAATTTTGTAATTGCCATTTTTTAAATAATGCTGCCTTCACGTATACTTGGTGAAATTTGTGGTTCTCCTTCCTTTGTGTGTTAATGGCTTATGTAAATGCAAATTTTATGACTATTTAAGAAATTTATATCTCAGATTATCTTTTGTTTGTTTCATAAATGCATAGCCACGATTTTATTAGCTTCTCCCCAAAGTTGCATTTTTTTGTTTTAGACCGTATGGATTGTTAGTATAGCATTTCTCCTCTGTTGGTGGCAGGCAGAAAGATTGAAGCACAAGTCTAAAAGCTCTCCAGCTTTCAGCCTTCTGACAGCAAGATAAAGTGCTTACATATTGCTGTCTCTTCAAAGTTATGACTTACCTTGGAGATTAGATAATCACTTTTGCTATCACTCTAGAAATTATAGAGTATTACTGAAGTTACTTCAGGGCACCTGAAGAAATGTCTTTGCTCTTTCAGTTACTAGAATAGACTTTAAGAGCTTGAGCATAAAATGTTTGTGTGAAGCTGTCATTTTTATTGGTGGATGAAAATGCACACTTTTTGATTAATAGACCTTTATGTCTCTAATGTTCTTTTAAGTAGCACCTTTAAATTCCCTTTGAAATCTGAGAATCTCCTCAATTTTTTGCTGGCACTGTGAGAAACCACAGGACTAGAGCAAATTTTGATGATCCATCTGATAAAATTTTCTGTAAGTGTATTATGAAAAAAAGAGTCCTGAAATAATAAAAAAGAAGTTTCAGCCTTTGATGCTTTATTCTCATCACCCACACTTAGAATGAGACCATGTATGGTCTCCCAGTGGTTGTCTGCATTCCCTCTCTTATTCTGGGTGACTTTAAGAGGCAGTATAAAGCAGTAGAGGCAAAAGGTGTGGGGTGGAGGGTGCACTAGAATGAGAAGTAGCAGTGGTAAGATCTGATCTCAGCTTTTCCACTCACTAATTGTGACTAAGTAAGTCACTTACTCTCACTGGATCTTTTTTTGTTTTTTCATCATTAAAAGGAGAGGATAAGTTTTGTGGACTTGTAAAAAGTCTGTCAGCTTACATATGTCAGGCTTCTATGATTCCTACTCTAGATCTGTAAACCCATCATGTTAAATTAGAATTGGAAACATTGGGGCCTCTCTTCAAATGTACCAATTAATGAACCATGTGGAGGAAAATTGTGTACAGTATCCTTGGGTAGACACCATGGTTGAATGGCTCACAGGAGAAGCTGGCTTTGGGAGGGAGGGTGGGAGCATAGAATCAGATTAATCTTAAATAGTAGTCAAGTTGAAAAAAAGTTACATCTTCTCAGTGACCTAGGAAACAAGGTCACTTACTGTCGAAGAGCTGGTGTAGGTTTGAAATTTAAAGAGATCAGAAAGATTTGGACCAAATTCTGTGGGATATTTTCCCAGGATCCAAGTAGAGATGAATAAAAGAATTAAGTAGTAGTTCAGATCTGACCCAAGCACTATGATTATCCAGTTTGTTCACCCACTCTTTCTTCTGACTTGAATCTGAATGACATTTTATAATTTTCAAAGTTCAAATCCATTGTGAGGATGAGTATTTATCAACAGTGAACATACTTTTTTTGTAGTTCCACAAACTTGAAGGACAATTCTAGACACTAAGATAGATCACTTTTAGAAACAGAAATGACGACATTGGCATAATGCATAGACTTCTAAAATGAGTTGAAGTGACACTGATACTAAAGGGCAAACATTCTATAGCTGGGTATAAGCAGTATTCACTCTAGATAGGTAACTTTCAATAACAAAACAATAAAAATATCCATTACATGTAAAGAGAAATTTCTTCATCCCCCCTTTTAAAATTTTGTAATTTTTTTTTCAGAAGTGAAAATGGGTAATGGGTTTGTTACCTTGGTTTGAGGGCATATTTCTTTTTTACTACCACCTCAAATACCCCAACTCCCACAGGGTGCTTAATTGTCATGAAAATAATCAAGAATTTGGATTTTCTGAGTAACCTGAGAATTCAGTGAAGCAAGACGCACTCTACTTATTTAACACATAATGTTGCTTAAAGCTTTCTCAAAAATGTATTATTAAGTATACATTTATGGTGGTGATCATTGCAGTTCGATGAAGAATTCACAGCTCGACAGGAAGCTCAGGCTGAGCTTCAGAAAAGAGAAGAAAAAATCAAAGAGCTCGAAACAGAAATCCAGCAACTTCGAACCCAGGTAATGAAACAAGATATAGACTTTGTGTCATGTCACAGTGAGTTTGATGGTAGAAAATTATCTTGTTAGATGGAAGGAAAAATGTGACCAGAAGCAGACTTTCTGGCAGTTTCACATTTTAGTTGAAGTAACTCGACAGATTTGATTTTCCAGGACAATAAATCATTTTACTGTTTGGATAGAAATAAGGCATTAGTGGTTTAAACTGCCCTGAATATTTTTAATAGAATGTATTACATAAGCAAAACTGTTTTGAGATAAAATTTTCATGATGGTTTGAAAAATTAGATGCATTGTGTTTTCTTTCAAAAAGAATGTGGAAATGCTCATTAATTTTAATTATCCCTAAAGCCTTTTGAGACCTGTTTAAATCTTGACTACCATAATTTTGAAACCTATAAACTTTACATTTCTACTTACATTCTTAATGGTGAAAAGCTCCCATATATACTTAAAGCCTTAATTATGGTGTCTAAACTTCAGAACTGATTAAGTAGTCTCAATGCATTTTATGTTTTAAATGAATATTAAGCAATGGAAAGTTTCCTCTTAACATAGTGGATATTCAGTAAGTGTTGATTGACTAGAGTTGTTCCCATTAGTCTTCTGAACAATGACTTCAGAAGTCTCCAGTGAACCCCAAATTGCCCAATGCAGTGACCTTTTCCTACCTGTAGCCTATTTCACTTAGGTATAACATTTAACAGTTTCTTTTCACTGAATCTTTCTCTTTTTTTGTACCATCCGATTTCTCTTTTCACGTCTCTGAGAACTCAGTTTCTCTTTGTTTTCACCCACCAAATGGTGACATTCTGTAGTCTTCTACTCTTTTTCTCTGTATGTTCTTGCACTAATATCCCATTCAGTATCGTAAATTCAAATATCTCCTTTTAGTAGGTGTCAGGGCCCTTGAGTTTGTCTTGTATTTCTAGCCCTTGATAACGCTCTATGTGGAAATGTCCTTCTGCATGTTGAACTCAAACCCATTATTTCCAGTTACCTCCCTTTCCTCAAACTAGTTCGGTTTCCATTCTTGTTTATGTTTTATCACCAGTTTTTTCTATAGTGAAACTGGAGTTTCTTTGCCTTTTCCCTGCTCCACCCTTTGGCAAATTGTTTGTCGCTGTTTGAAGTCAGCTCTTACTCCAGTTTTTTTCCCTGGCATCAAACCCAGAACCCCTCCAGGGCCACCATCATTATCTCCTGCTTGGAATATTATGATTATTTCCTAACTTTTCTCCCTGCCTATAATTTATTCCTCCTCAAATTCATCCTTTATGTCAGGGGCAAATGAATCTTCCAAAACACTGCCCTGATTATTGTCACTTCAGGCTTTAATATGCTCAGTGGTTATGTGTTGCATTCAGGATTAAATAAAAATCTCCTTACCAGGAATCTGAAAGGCCTTCTATCCTGGGCTTCCATATCGACCCTTTGCAGCCTAGTCTCTGACAGCTCCCTAACTACAGCTTCTGTTGCAGCTAAGTCACCTTTCCTCCCTTAACATTTAGAATTTACTGTCTCTACACTGTTCCTTGTGCTAGCATTTCCCAGGTGTTAGTTACAAAGATGCTAATAGGTTTTTTTTATGAGGAAAGCATTCCAGAATCCAATAAATTTGATGTACTTGAAATTCTCCACTTGGAGAATCTCTATACACATTAACATATTAAAGGTTCTGAGATAGTCTGCTCTGAAGAAACTTGTCTAACTCTTCTTGATACAGCTTTCCCAAACTCACTTAACCACAGAATTATCTCTGACTCCCTATTAACATTGCCCGGGAAATAGTGTTTTCGTGGAACTTAGTTGAGAAATGTGGACTGTGATTCTCTGTCAGAAATGCCCTTCCTTGTTCATCGGTGCCTGGAAACATCCTTTAAGGGTAAGGTCAGTAAAACATCCTTTGGAAAGCTTCACCAAAAACCTCATTAGGGAATTTTCCTGAACTTGGATATCACTTTTGTAGACCAATCATATCATATTGTTTGTGAGCCTTCTTTATTTCTTCCACTGGAGCATAAGCATCTTGAGGACAATGTCTTCTTTACTTACTATTCTGATTCTCATTCAAGGCCCTACTACACCTAGCATAGAACCTTACCATTTAGTGAGTAGTTGCTTATTTATTATTGCATTAACTGGTCTGTAAATGTGGAAAGTCACATAGTCCTTTCTAGTGCACCCAAAATTGTGTCAAGTGTTAAACTATTTATTTACTATTCAATTCTCAATGCTCTATTATAGCCTAATATTATTGCCCCATTCATAATTGTTCATGGGAGGTAAGAAAAAGGCTGATATGATTTGATTTTCAAAGACTGATGGCATTTAATGTAAATGTTTGAGATTCTTTATTAAATTTTTGAAATATGTATTTAACTTGAGTAAAATTCTATATTAAAGTAATAGCATATTTATGGCTGCACGAGTTTTATACCATGAATATGCTCTACTAGAGGCAACGTTTGATGTTTACAAACATGTATTTAATCTTTGCTGTATAGTATTAAAGAAATGGAATATACATTTTACTTTTCAAATTATACAGCAAATCCATTTATACACAAAACTTGTAAATTACTAATTCCCTGAACTTCCCAGAAAGAGTATATTGATTTTCTCTAGAATTTATTTGATTTCAATCAGTTATAAAAATAAGACTCTTTTCTATAACTTTGTTGCATTAAAAATGAAATTAAAAGAATTTTGCCTGTGTTAATCCTATATTTAATTCTTCCTAATCTTAGGAAAGATTGCATTCCAGGAGAGAATTGTCATTTGTTAAATACAACCACATAAACATTCATATATGTAAATAAAATATTTTTATAATGCACATCAAATATTATGAGAAACATTTTTGTGATCCTATCTACCTATGATTAGTAATTTTTAAAAATATTTTTGTAAGTAGATCAGTCTTTTAAATTGATTGTTTCAAAGTATGCTTCAACTCATTTATTTTATGAAGATATTTATAAGTTTAGTTACCATAATTCAGTAATCCAAGTAGGAAATTCATATTAATAAAGATAAGACTACCTCCCCAAATAAAAATAATACTATACCAAGAAATTTCATTGTTTTTAAACCTTTCATTTGGTAAACCTAATGTCACATCTTGATTACAAATACATCTGTTCATTGGTAGGAGTTTCGTAGAAATGTTTATAATAAACAACTTCAACTTACAGTAATTTATTTTGGAAAGTGAATCACTGTGATCAGTAATGGTTTAAAGAAACTGGTATAGGTTAATCAAAAATGTAGACAATATGGAATGCAAAGATCTCCTAAATCTGCCATCTATTATGATTGCAGAATGAGTTTGAAGTTATTTTCTTGTAGAAGTAAGTTATACTCTCCTTGTAACACAATCTCTGTGCATTAACTCCCATCATGGCAAGTGACTTCTATTCATGAGGAGGTAGTCTGCTGTAGTGGAAAGAGGACTACATTAGGTATGAGAAGAACCACATTCAAATCTTAATCAGATTTTAGACTGTGTGACCTTTGAGTATCCATCTAATGTTTTTGCAGTTATAGTTTCCTCATCTATAAGCAGTGAGATGAAGGTGAGGTTAAAGTACCTATGTGACAGGGTTATAATAAGGATAAAAAGAAAGAATAGATCTAAAAATATTGGTAAACACATATTACTATGGATGTAATATAGTGATAGAGCAAATGGATGTTCCTTAGTATAAATTGTTGGTATTAGAAAACAATGAAGTTACTGGTGCTATGAGACAGATTCTTTGTAAAGGTAGTTGGCCCTCAAGAAGACGAAATCTATGACTATGTATTATTTATTCCATATTCAACGCAACTAGTCTAACAAGCCTAAGCTCCATACAGTACTTCTTGTTGGTAGATATTTATAATAAAAAGTAATTTTTCATTATTTTGGAGGAATGTTTACAAAATCTTTGAGAATACTAACTTTCCTAGCATTCATGTGTTAACAGTAGTCATTGTCCAGAGTTTTTAAAGCTTATCAAAAATCTATGCAAGTCTTTTCATGTACTGTTAAACTCTTAGAATGTTGCTAAATTAAATAAAATGACATAATCTTAAACCTACAGATATCTACTGATAAGTTTTCTTTGCTACTATATTTTGCTACAGGCCTCTAAACATTGCATTATGTATTTCAGGGACATGGACTCTCAGGTTCATCAGGAATTCCGGGTCCGCCTCCACCACCAGGTGGTGGGCCAGCCCCACCACCACCTCCACCAGCACCACCTTTACCTGGAGGAGCTCCCACTCCTCCCCCACCTCCTCCCCCACCTCCTTTACTTGGAATGCCTGGTGTTCCACCACCACCACCTGTCTTTGGAGCACCACCTGTTCTACCTTATGGGATGAAGCAGAAAAAGATATATAAACCCGAGGTGTCCATGAAGAGAATGAATTGGTCACAGGTAATACTACAACTAGAGTTTCCTGGTTTTGTCTAGCCATAGCGGATCATTAATGAGTGAATAACTGTATCCGATATGTGTAAATATTGTATACTGTTTGAGAATGTGACTGCTGAATCTTGTTTTCCTTTGTGAGTACACCATCTTATGTTCATCTTCAGTCTAGTACCTAGAGAATTGGAAACTTTACAGATAATTTGAAATTAATGTAGAAGGAAACAGGAAAATAAAAGTGAAAATGTCATTAGAGAGTAATCCCCCACATCATGTGTACTAAACGTACTACTCCTCAATCCCCTTCTCCCTCCCTCCTCACCCACCCTCCCACACCCCTCCCCTTTGGTAACCACTAGTTCATTCTAGGAGTCTCTGAGTTCAGTGCTATTTTGTTTCTTCAGTTTTGCTTCGTTGTTATACTCCACATATGAGGAAAATCATTTGGCACTTGTCTTTTTCTGCCTGGCTTATTTCACTGAACATAATATCCTCCAGCTTCTTCCATGTCGTTGCAAATGGTAGGATTTGTTTCTTTCTTCTGGCTGAGTAGTATTCCATTGTGTATATGTACCACATCTTCTTTATTCATTCATCTACTAATGGACACTTAGGTTGCTTCCATATCATGGCTATTGTAAAAAGTGCTGTGATAAACAGGGGCATATATGTCTTTTTGAATCTGAGAAGTTGTAATTTTTGGGTAAATTAAAATGAGTGGGATTCCTGGGTCAAATGGTATTTCTATTTTTAGTTTTCTGAGGAACCTCCATATTGCTTTCCACAATGGGTGAACTAGCTTACATTCCCACCAGCAGTGTAGGAGGGTTCCGCTTTCTCCACATCCTCGCCAGCATTTGTTGTTCTTAGTCTTTTCGGCACTGGCCATCCTTACTGGTGTGACGTGATACCTCATTGTGGTTTTAATTTGCATTGCCCTGATGATTAGCGATGTTGAGCATCTTTTCATCTGTCTGTTGGTCATCTAAATTTCTTCTTTGGACAACTGTCTCTTCATGTCCTGTGCCCATTTTTTCATTGGGTTATTTGCTTTTTGGGTGCTGAGGCATGTGAGTTCTTTATATATTTTGGATGTTAACCCCTTGCCGGATATGTCATTTACAAATATAATCTCCCATACTGTAGAATGCACTTTTATTTTTTTGATGATGTCCTTTTCCATACAGAAACTTTTTAGTTTGATATAGTCCCATGAGTTCATTTTTACTTTTGTTCTCCTTCCTTGAGGAGATGCATTCAGGAAGAAGTTACTCAAAGTTATATTCTAGAGACTTTTGCATATGTTATCTTCTAAGTGTTTTATGGTTTCATGACTTACATTCAAGTCTTTGATGCATTTCTAGTTTACTTTTTGATATGGGGTTCAACAATAATTCAGTTTCATTGCCTTGCATTTAGCTGTCCAATTTTGCCAAAACCAGCTATTGATGAAGTTGTCATTTCCCCATGTATGTCCATGGCTCCTTTATCATATATTAATTGAGTATGTATGGTTTGGTTTATATCAGGGCTCTTCAGTCTGTTCCATTGGTCTATGGGTCCGTTCTTGTGCCAGTACCAAATTGTCTTGATTACTGTGGCTTTGTATTAGAGCTTGAAGTTGGGGAGCATAATCCTCCAGCTTTATTCTTCTTTCTCAGCATTGCTTTGGCTATTTGGGGTCTTTTGTGGTTCCAGATGTATTTTAGGATGATTTTCTGTAGTTCATTCAAGAATTCTGTTGGTATTTTGATAGGAATTGCATTGAATCTATTGATTGCTTTAGGCAGGATGGTCATTTTGACAATATTAATTATTCCTATCCATGAGCATGGGATGTGTTTCCATTTATTGGTATCTTCTTTAATTTCTCTCATGAGTGTCTTGTAGTTTTCAGAGTATAGGTCTTTCACTTCCTTGGTTAGGTTTATTGCTAGGTATTTTATTGTTTTTGATGCAATTGTGAATGGAATTGTTTTTCTGATTTCTCTCTATGCTAGTTCATTGTTAGTGTATAGCAATGTCACAGATTTCTGAGTATTAATTTTGTATCCTAAAACTTTGCTGAATTCAGATATTAGACCTAGTAGTTTTGGAGTGGAGTCTTTAGGGTTTTTTATGTATAATATCATGTCATCTGCAAACAGGGACAGTTTAATTTCTTCCCTGCCAATCTGGATGCCTTTTATTTCTTTGTGTTGTGTGATTGCCATGGCTAGGACCTCCAGAACTATGTTGAATAACAGTGGGAGAGTGGGCATCCCTGTCTTGTTCCCCATCTTAGAGGAAACACTTTCAGCTTCTCGCTGTTAAGTATGATGGTGTCTGTGGGCTTGCCATATATGGCCTTTATTATGTTGAGGTACTTGCCCTCTATACCCATTTTGTTGAGAGTTTTTATCATGAATGGATGTTGAATTTTGTCAAATGCTTTTCTGGCATCTATGGAGATGATCATGTGGTTTTTGTCCTTCTTTCTGTTGATCTGCTGGATGATGTTGATGGTTTTTTGAATGTTGTACCATCCTTGCATCCCTGGGATGAATTCCACTTGGTCATGGTGTACGATCCTTTTGATGTATTTTTGAATTCGGTTTGCTTATATTTTGTTAACTATTTTTGCACCAGGGAGATTGGTATGTAATTTCCTTTTTTTGTGGTGTCCTTGCCTGGTTTTGGTATTAGAGTGATGCTGGCTTCGTAGAATGAGTTTGGAAGTATTCCCTCCTCTTCTACCTTCTGGTAAAGTTCAAGGAGAATGGGTATTATGTCTTCACTAAATATTTGATAAAATTCAGCAGTCAAACCATCTGGTCCAGGCATCTTGTTCTTAGGTAGGTTTTTGATTGCCAATTCAATTTTGCTGCTCTTAACTGGTCTATACAGATTTTCAGTTTCTTCCTGGGTCAGCCTTGGAAGGTTGCATTTTTCTAGAAAGTTGTCCATTTCTTCTAGGTTATCCAGTTTATTGGCATATAATTTCTCATAGTATTCTCGCATAATTCTTTCTATTCCTGTGGTATCTGTAGTGATTTTTCCTTTTTCCTTTCTGATTCTGTTTATGTGTGTAGGCTCTTTTTTTCTTGATAAGTCTGGCTAGCGGTTTATCTATTTTGTTTATTTTTGATCTGAGAAGCTGGTTGGTACAATTTCAATCTTTTTGAATTTACCAAGGCTCTTTTTGTGGCCCAGTATATGGTCTGTTCTTGAAGATGTTCCTTGTGCACTTGAGAAGCATGTGTATCCTGTTGCTTTTGGATGGAATGTTCTGTAGATATGCGTTAAGTCCATCTGTTCAAATACGTTGTTCAGTGGCTCTATCTCCTTACTTATTTTCTGTCTAGATGGTCTGTCCTTTGGAGTGAGTGGTGTGTTGAAGTCTCCTAAAATGAATGTGTTGCATTCTATATCCCCTTTAATTCTATTACTATTTATTTCACATATGTAGATGGACCTTTGTTGGGTACATAGATATTTATAATAGTTATATCCTCTTGTTGGACTGACCCATTTATCATTATGTAATGTCCTTCTTTGTCTCTTGTGACTTGCTTTGTTTTGGAGTCTGTTTTGTCTTCTACAAGTTCTGTGACTCCTGCTTTTTTCTCCCTATTTGTTGCATGAAATATGTTTTTCCATCTCTTTATTTTCAGTCTGTGTATGGCTTTGGGTTTGAAGTGAGTCTCTTGTAGGCAGCATGTAGATTGGTCTTGTTTTTTTATCCATTCTGTGACTCTTTGTCTTTTGATTAGTCCATTCAAACCATTTCCATTTATGGTAATTATCGATTAGTATGTACTTATTGCCCTTTCAGGCTTTAGATTCGTGGTTACCAAAGGTTCAAGTGTAATTCCCTTACTATCTAGCAGTCTAAGTAACTCACTTAGTATGCTATTAAAAACACAATCTAAAGGTTGTTTTTATTTCCTCCTCCATTCTTTTTATATTAGGTATCATATTCTGTACTCTTTGTCTATCCCTTGATTGACTTTGGGTGTAGTTGATTTGATTTTTCATCTGCTTAGTAATTACTTGTTTTACTTTGCTGTGGTTTTATTTCCCCTTGTGATAGCTATTTAGCCTTAGGAATACTTCCATCTGTATCCGTCCCTCCAAAATGCACTGTAGAGGTGGCTTGTGGGAGTAAATTCTCTCAGCTTTTGCTTATTTGAGAATTGTTTACTCCTTCCTTCATATTTAAATGATAACCTTATTAGGTAAAGTATTCTTGGTTTGAGGTCCTTCTGTTTCATTGCATTAAATACATCATGCCACTCCCATCTGGCCTGTAAGGTTTCTGTTGAAATGTCTGCTGATAACCTGATTGGTTTTCCTTTGTATGTGATTTTTTTCTCTCTCTTGCTGCTTTTAAAAATATGTTCTTGTCCTTGATCTTTGCCATTTAATTATTATATGTCTTGGTATTGTCTTCCTTGGATACCTTGCATTGGGAGATCTGTGCACCTCCATGGCCTGAGAGAATTTTACCTTCCCCAAACTTGGGAAATTTTCAGCAATTACCTTGTCAAATATACTCTCTATCCCTTTTTTCTCTCTTCTTCTTCTGGTACCCTTATAATGTGAATATTGTTCCATTTGCATTGGTCATGCATTTTTCTCAATATTCTTTCATTCTTAGAGATCATTTTTTCTCTCTGTGCCTCAGCTTCTTTGTATTCCTCTCTAATTTCTATTCCATTTACTGTCTCTTCTACTACATTGAATCTGCTTTCAAATCCCTCCATTTTGTCTTTCATTTCATATATGGAATTGTTAATGATTGAATCTCCATCCTAAATTCGTCACTGAGTTCTTGAATATTTTTCTGTACCTCCATGAGCATATTTATGATTTTTATGTTGAACTGTTTTTCTGAAAGTTTGGTGAGTTCAGTTTTATTTGGTCTTTCTTTGGTGTTTGCAAGATTTTTGTTTGAACCAAGTTCCTGTGACATTTCATATTTGTATGTGGCACCCTCTAATTCCCAGAATCTCTAGTCTCTGGAGCTTCTAAGCCCCTGGAGTGATGTTCGTGGTGGCAGGTGTGTGTCGCTGGTGCCTGTTGGGAGGAAAGAGATGTTTCCTGCTTCCCGGGTATAGTGCCTGTCTTCACTGTCAGAACTGGTGGGCCAGCACACAGGTGCACACCTCTGCAATTTGCATCTGTAGCTGCCATAGGTGGCACCTCCCTCTGGCTGGCCTGATGCCTCAGCAGGGACTGTGGGTTTGCAAGCTGGTGCTGGTAGTCCAGGAGGAAGTTGCGCCAGGCTGTGTATCACAGTGGGGGCTCTGGAGATGAGTAGCCTGCCAAGGGTATGGAGTGCCTGAAGCTCCTGAAAGTTCCCAACCTGCTGGGCAGAGCATAACTAGACAACCTTGTCCACCTATCCCTTCTGCCGCACACCAGGCTCTTTGCAAACCCTGCCCCTTCAGCAGCCCTCTTGCTGCTAGGATACCTCTCAGACCACCTGCCTTTCTTTTGTCCCAGAGCAGCCAATGTGGTTCGCTGTCCACAGAAAATGGCTCTAATCTCAGTCTCTCAAAGTATTCTGCCTATCTTAGCTTTCAAACCCCACTAATCTCCAGAGCACCGTGTAATGTAGGTTTTTGCTCCCATAGCAGATCTCCAGAGCTATTTCTCCAGGCAGTTCAGTAGTCCTATGCTTCCACGCACTCTCCACTCTGTTTCTCTTCTTCCCGCTGGTGAGCTGTGGTGAGGGGAAGGGCTTGGGTCCCGCCTGATCAAGGCTTTGGTACATTACCCTGTTTCGTGAGGTCTGCTCTGTTCTCTAGGTGTATGCAGTCTTTTGCAGCCTTTTTTCCTGTTTCTTTTTTAGGATTAGTTGTATTAACTATATTTTTGTAACATATGTGGTTTTGGAAGGAGTTCTTTGTCTCACCTCTAATTCTGCCATCTTGAATCCTCTACTTTGACTGGTTTTAAAAGCCACCTTTGTCATTTATCAACTTGAGCAGCCATTTAAGCTTTTTGGGTCTCAGTTTCCTCATCTTTAACATAGAGATAATAGGTTCTGTCTCAAAGGATTATTGTGAGGAGTTGATTAGATGAGTTAATATCTGCATATCACTTGACACAGTACTGACGCATAGTAGGGGGTATGTAAGTGTCAGCTATTATGGTGAATGCCTTCAACCTAGTCAGTGAACTGAGAGAATTGACTTCTCTGAAGTTCAGTTTCCCCATTTTTAAAAATCCAGGAGAAATAAGAATGTGTTTGAGTTGGAGGAAAGATTTAACAAATTATTTTTAATATTTCTTCCAGTAGAAGTGTTTAAAAAATGTAATTTGCTATACAGGCTATTGCTATCATATACCTGTTCTGTACACAGATAGATTCTGCAACTTTCCCAATGAATATTTAGTTAAAAATTGCTGGTTTGACAGATCCTGAGATCGATTTAGTAGATAGATGAATAAAGGAATTCTCATTCAACCTTGGTGAAAATGAATTCTTTGAATAATTAATATGGGGTATTAATTTAGATACTTTGTTATTTTTGTTTCAGATTGAGCCCACACAATTATCTGAAAACTGTTTCTGGTTAAAAGTTAAGGAGGAAAAGTTTGAAAATCCAGATCTCTTTGCAAAACTGGCAATGAATTTTGCTACCCAGATAAAAGGTACATTTTATTTTTATTATAAATTCCATATTCTGTTATATTGAATTCAGTGCTTTGCTAAAAATTGCTAGTTATGTATACACATATACTCTTTCCATACTGAGAATAATGAGGAATAGATTAACCTATTAACTGAGTTTTACCCAGCAACTAAATGATAGCTCTTTCTCCTTTAATCTTATTTTGCTTAAATTATTTATCTGAAAACATTAGTTTTTTTTTATTGTTTATATGTGAGTTATACCCCTCTATTGTAAAGTGATCAATTTTACTCAGAAATGGAGCTGATGAATTTGTTTTGTTGATTCACCATGTAAGAGAAAAAGGTATAACAGAATACTAATACCTCAGAAGTTTTCATGAAATTGGCATAAGACTGGGGCCACAATGCTTAAAGAGTCTTTCCTGTTACATTTGTACTTCTTACCAATTTGGTTTTCTAAGAAATTTATAGTTATTTTCTATAAGCAGATTTTCTGGAGTAATACCAAAATCTGGTACCTAATAAGTATATTTTACTGATAGGATAATAGAGTGCTTCATTTATGAGCACATTCTAAATATTTGTGCACTTCTCATAATTTTGGTAGTAGAGAGGCAACTTCTAAATCTCATAATTTATGAGTATGGGTTGTGAATTTTGGATATTTTATTTTGCCATTACTATTTTACTACTTCTTGCAGAATTGATAGTTCAGTTAAACATAGGATTTTCTTTAGTCTGAATGAGTCTTTACAACTAAGAAATTGATATATTCCTTACGCCCATGCCCTTGGAATTAGCACCTTTATCATTCATTTGTCTCATTTGTCATAACATGCCCTAGGATGTGAGAATGTGAATCTTGGAAGATTCAGAGAGAGAGAGAGAGAGAGAGGTGAAAATTATGCCTTTTCAGCCCTTCTATCCTAATACACACACACACAGAAATCTGGAGTGATTAGAATATTCTGAAGAATTTTAACATTTAAAATAATTCCTGCCATTAGGTCTTTTTATTTTCTTCTAATTTGCTACAGTAGACTGAACAGTAAAGAGTTCTTCAATTACTACAGAGATTACTATTTATCATAATCACTTTTTAAAATACAAAAGTAAAATCTGTTTATATCAAGGTATTCATCTAGCAAAAAACAACCACAACCACAACACTATATGCATTGGTAAGCATATCCCTTCTGTCCCAGACTTACAGGTTCCTCCACAGAGAAAACCACTATTAACTAATTTCTTACATTGTCTTCTAGACATAGTCTGTGCCTCTAGAAGCATATGTATATTTATCATTTTTTTTGTTTTTTTACTTCTTGCTGTTTTTACTTTATATACTTGAATATTATTCCACAATATCTTGTGTTTATCCCATGTGTTCTTTTAACAGACTGCATAGATTTCTGTGAATGGCTTATTGTTATTTTTTTTTAACTAGTTCCCAATTAATGGATATTTAGATCAGTTCCAGTCTTTTGCTATTTCAAGCAAGGCTGCGGTAAACACGTATTTACATATATACCTTTATAAACATGGGATCTCTCTGTAGAAGAAATTCTAGAAGTGAAAGTTCTGGATAAAATCTGTACGTTTATAATTTTGATAGATATTACTAAATTGCTTTCCCAAGAGCTTGTGTCCATTTATAATGCCACCTAAAATATATATGAATATCTGTTTCCCCGCAACCTTTGCCCATCTCAGAGGTGAAAATGGTAAATCATCTCTTTTATGGTTTTTACTTTTTAAATTAGGAATGATGTTGAGCAGCTTTTCTTCCATTCATAGGCAATTTTAATCTCCTTCTCTGTGAATTTCTCTTTGCACATTTTGTATTGAGCAGTTGCTCTTCTTTTTATTGATGTATTTGTATTGTGTCCCACAAGAATCATAGGTTTCATAAAATTTTAGAGGTAGCGTGGACTTTAGAAGTGATTAAGCCCATACTTTTTATTTTACAAATGATGGAAATGAAGTTTGAGACATAGAAGTAAGTATTAAACCCATTAGAGAGTTTGTAAAGTGTGGTGTAGTGGGAAAAGCCAGAGGAAATGGAGTCACACATATTTGCATTCCAGCTGTGATACTTGTAACCTCTGAGACTGAATTTTCTCATCCATAAAATGAGTAGACAAATGTTTACCTAGTAGTGTGAGAATTAAATAAGTTTATATATTTAAAGCACCCAACATAGTGGTTACTATAGCGGGCATTTAATAAATATTAATTCCCTTTTCCCTTTCATTTAACATAATGCTATTTATATGTGTATATATGTGTTTTCTTTGTAGTTTATTGTCATTTAATATAACTGTTAATTGAGCAAGAGAATTTTCCTGCTTTTCTGAGCAGCACTTGGTAGAGCCATTCAGTTACAATAGAAGTAATTCTTTCTGTGGCTGCTAAAACCTAATCAAAGTAAAACTGTAAAAATCATATAAAGGCTCTCATAATCACTGCTGAGAATACTGCATTTCCATTCCTCTTAACTCTGATTCTCTGAGGTTGGTGTCTGACATTGTGTTGAAAGCACGCTACTCCTTCTACTTTCCTAATTTTGAATATTTGAGTACAAATCAGATGAGGTGTACCTTTCAGTACCATTACTTTTACTAAGGTTTATTTGTGAAGGGACATTTAAAAGAACAGTTAAGCATCATAACATATTTCAAGCATTTGTAACATAGTGAAAACAAATTTTAAGGCTACAAAACTACCATTTATTTTAATGTAATGATAATAACTATTGATTGCTAGTAACAGCTGAAATGCCTTGTCACTTGCAGTACCTTGATTCATAATTTGGTCAATAGGTGGCAGGATCAGTAAGAAATCAGCAGGAAGCTCTGGCTCCAGTGAACTGGAAACACACCGCCCTGGCTTTCCTAGCTCCAGAGCACCACTTTCTTCCCATTCTATTGCGGTTTGCCGCTCATCCAGCTGCATTCTGGAAGGCTGAACAAACTCACTGTTTATAAAACCTATTTCCAAAGCTCTTTTACTCAGTGTTCCAAAACCTGAGAATTCCTTTCTATTGCAAGTAGTTTGGAGAGCTCATGTCTCTGTTTTTCCTAAATGCATTGTAATGTATTTATTGGTCTGTATTTTAAGAAAGTGTTTAACTTAGGTGTTTTAAGTTGCTTCTAATTGCTAAGTTTTAAAATACACTAGTTCTGATACCTATCATATTTAAATGTGTAATATTTAATATGTGAAAGTACCACTAACTTGTATTTTCTATTTGAATTACTGAGTTGTAGAGAAAATTATTTTTAACTTCTATTATGAATGAAATATCTATTTTAGGAGAGAATGGATCTCCCATTCCCTTTAATTTATATTTGTAGAGTATCCACTGTGTGTGAGGTATTATATGTCCACTAAATCGGAGGGAGAGAAGTGAGTACAGTCTTGTTCCTGCATCAGGGAACTCATCATCTAGGGAGAAAGAGAGGAATACATTTGGTCAAGTTCATTGAATGTTAGCATAAATGTTTTTAAAAAGTTATAGGTGCACACAATGGAAATAGTTAATTTTGAGCAGTGTAAATGGAGATCCCAGAGGTGGTATAATTTGTTCTGAGTCTTGAAATTTAAATAGAATCTCAATAGGGGAAGAAAGAAAGGAGGCATTCTAGGCAGAAAACACTGTTAGCAAAGGATTGGGCAGGGTAAAGTGCATGTTGTGTTGAAAGCACACAGCTTGTTGGGTTGGGACTTGGAGATGGAATTGATAAGGTGAACCTCACACTGAGGAGATGGAGTTTTGTTCTTTAAGTGTTCAATAATTTGATGATTAACTATTAAGTAGGCCTTTGGTGACAGATACGTGATAGGGATTCCAAGATAGGTGATGGAACATTGATTGTGAATAAATACCAGTAGGCTAGGCAAGATAATGATGATACTCTGACCAGTATGGATTTTTAATTTCTGAGGTCTCTTCTTGTTTTCAAATCCTCTGTTCCCATGCTCATGATATATGTAGGTTCTTCTTATGAGCCGTAATGATGTATGACAAAATTTATCAAAATGCTCAATGGGTTAATGAAAAGAAAGATACATATATTAGAGGCAGCTAGAAAAGACCCCATTAGTACTTTTGAATATACATCATATATAACTGTTGGAATTTGTATGTATGTTCTAGTTTTGTTTATTATTTGAATTGATAATATTTGAGGACTTATAAATATCAAAGCTATAGTAATAATGTCATTTTCCTTAACATCTATAATAATTACAGATATAGTGATATCATATAAAAATTAAAGCAATGATGATTAATATTAACTAAATTTGAAATAATAATAGAATATGTAGGTTATAACTGCTAATTCTAGTTGGAAATTCTAGGTTTCTCTAGAGGCTTCAAGAAGAACAAAAAGTGTGTGTGGAAGTTGTAGGCAATTTCTTTGGTTTTAATGTTGCTTGGAACAAATATAAGAAATAAACATAAGAGGTTAATAAAATTTAACTTCTTCAATAATATGCTTCTGTTGTATAATTTAGCTTTAATAATAGAAAATTGAAGTGTTATTAATATTTCAAATACTTAAAAATATCAATTTGCAATGCTTGAAATATTGGGCATAGCTTCAAAATTATGGTGAAACTGATTTTGAAGATCTATTTATGTAAAAGCACTTTTTCTCTAGGATTGTATTTTAAATTGTGTTTATTAGTCTTAAAATCAGCTGGCTGCTTTTGAAGGCACCTGCTCTTGATTGGTTGCTAAATATAGTCTTCTGTATTTAGTGCAGCAGTTAAAAAAAAAAACAGGAGCTGCAAAATCTAATTCACCTCTGTCTTCATTATATAGAAATTGTTGGAAATGACTTGAAAATAATGAGATGTCAGTTTCAGAGTGCACACCCCCTATAAGATGCTACTAAAGTGTCCCTAGAGACCTGGTGTCCTAACAAATAATTTGTCATCTTAATGACATAATATGCATGCTCTGTGGTATAACCTCTAATACATAAGAAAACAAACCAAGAAGGCTTAATTTTTTCAAGCAGCCAACTAAAAACCATACATATCTATATATAATTTCATCATTTTATCATATCAAAATTCTTTGAATTTCTATATATAAACTTAATATGCTTGTCAAAGTTTTTTTTTGATTAACATTTTAAGTGTTTTAACTTATGATCCCACATACATTCATTTCCACTTGGCATGTGCTAGCATCAAACCATCACTTTCTTTATGTAGAAGAGGGAACAAGAAACATGTGAGCCAGAGATACATGCCATTGTTTAATTATAAGAGTCACTAATTGTAGAGAAAAGTTGAGATGGTGTATCTTCAGCCTTCTGAATGAGTAGGATTCAAGATTGCTCTGTCTTTATATATTGTTGATGATATGGTGATTGTACTACTGCTAAAACCATCAGTACTAATGATGGGAATATGGCAATCATAATAACAATAATAGCACATTTATTAAGCATTTGCTATGTTCCAAGCATTTTAAATCCATATCTCATTTAATCCTTATGTCACAGCTAGATGCAATTATAATTGTTTTATAGGTGAAGAGACTGAGGCTGTGGGAGATAAAACAATATGTCTTATTTGCTCAGCTATTAAGTGGCAAAACTGAGTGTGAACCAGGTTTGTTCTTAGTCACTTTCCTATGTTACAACAGTGACTTTTAATGACTTCTATGTCCTTAGTAATTTGTGTGTTTTGTTGCCCTTCTGACTGATCCCTTTTTAATGCTGTTGTTTCACATATTTCATCTTGTGGAAGTGTGTAATCCCATTTTCTTGGCACTGAAGATAGTTCTTTAGAGCTTAAGCCAAAGCTAGGAAGTTGAACATTCATAGAAGGGAATAAGGTTATTTTTTCTGACTGGTGTTTTAGGTATTTTCTTCATGGAATCTATCAATTGTAAAGCATTGCTATGACTTGGGGTCTGTCTCTTCTAATAACGAATGGAGGTCTTCATGTCATTAGGCATTTGGTAAGGATATAATAATATACATGGGATACATCAAGCACTGAAATCAGTGTTTCATGAGACTCCTTTGAGGTTGATTACATAACATTATCAACATCTTGTGTTATTTTAATGACACTTTCTAGCTATGAGTTAGTGAGACTGTCTCTCCCCATTTCAGTAATATTTGATGACAGACATTGTATTGATTAGGCACAGTAAACAGGTGTTCAGTTTGATAGCATTTATAATTCACATAGGTACTCATTCACATTTAGAATTATTGTTCTAGATAAATTAGTTTTACTTTGGCAAATAGAAATCATTTATATTGAAATCTACTGGAAATTTTTAACACCACTATATAAAACTACAAAACTACAAATCTAACTGTATATTGATGGCAGTTAAACCAGTTCTACAGTGTATCTGGCATGATATAAGAAATAAGAACAAGTGATTTCTCCAGTTTGTTTAAGAAATATATTTATTTTAGTTCATTTCTGGTGTCTTTTGTGAGTCATTGTCTATAAGTAATACTGTTAGTCCATGTTGGTGAGAGCAAATTTAAGTCTTTATTTTAATAGGTTGTTCAGTAGTATCTAGTTGTTACTTAGTTTTCCTAATTTTAAACAATGCTTTTTGGTATTATTATTATATTAACATTATAATTTTCATTCACATCATTATTTTTCATTTTGTTTTTATTCCTTTTGAGTTTTACTGTGATGTAATTGATACAAAACATTGTATAAGTTTGGGTGTACAACATAATTATTTGTATATGTTGCAAAATGATTACCACAGTAATAAGTTTAGTTAACATTCATCACCTCACATAGTTACATTCAAAATTTTTTCTTTGAGGTGAGAACTTTTAAGATTTACTCTCCAACTTTCACATACAGTATTGTTAACTATAGTCATCATGCATTATGTTATATCATCAGAACTTATTTATCTTATAACTGAAAGTTTGTACCTTTTGATCACCTTCACCCAATGCTTCCTACCCCCCACTCTCCAGCTTCTGGCAACCACAAATCTCATCTCTGTTTCTATGAGCATATCATTATTTTCTACAATGTTTATCATCTTCTAAGTGTGTTGATTGAATGAGCTAAATTTTGTTATAGGTATCCTCCAGATAATGCACAGGAGGTGACCCAAGATGTCCAAAATTATATTTTAAAAAATATCAGTTCCATTTTAACATATGATTCTAGGAATACAGTTGCACTTGAAAACAGGTACACATTTTTGTGCATGACTGTCAGACTGAAAGAATTTTAACTTTTTATTTTATTGTTGTGGATAATATTAGTAATACCTTATAGCTACATAACAAATTGTCCCCTAAATGTAGAAATTTAAAAGAACACATCTATTTTCTCATAGTTTCAGAAATCTTGGCAGAGTTCAGCTGAGTCTTCTGCCTCAAGGACCCTCACAAGGCTGCATGTTGTCAGGGTTGTGGTTTTATATAAAGGCTTGAGTGGGGACAGATTTGCTTTTAAGCTCATCCACATGATTTTTGACAGCATTCAGTTTCTCCAGAGTATTGGATTGATGACCTCCATACTTCTTTGCTGGCTGTTGTCCAGAGGCTTCCCTCAGCTCCTTGCCTCGTGGGCCTCTTCGTAGTGCAGCTCACTAAAGGTAGTTTGCTTCATCGAAGAGTACACATCAAGGAGTGAAAAGAGAGTGAAAGCAAGAAGGAAGTCACAGTTTTTTGTAGCCTAATTTTAACATTAGAAGCAATTAACACACAGGAAGGGGATTACATAGGGCATGAATACCAGGAGGCAGAGAGCATTTTGGAGCCATTTTAGAAGCTGCCTGTTACATGGATATATACAATTTGATTTCTTAGTACTTACAGCTACTATGACATCTCTACCCTTGATGACTTCAACAGAATCCTAACTGGTCTCTTTGCATTCAGTTATTTCCTTGTGATCAGTTTTCTACAACCTAGTCAGAATTGTCTTTTTAAAGTGTAAACTATCACAGTACTCCCATGTTTAGAAGATTTTACTGACTACCCATTGTCTTCAAGGGGACATTTAAACTCCTCCTCATGTATTTCAAGGTCATTACCTTTTCACTCCCCCAATATTTTTTTTGCCTGAACTTCTTTGTTCCTGGAACAGAACACTTACAAGACTTTACAACTTTCTGAACATTTGCTCACCAATTCTTCATTTGACCTCTTATTTAGATGACACATCCATCAGGGTTCAGTGTTCACAATGTATTATAAACAGTCTTTACTCATTTGTGTCCCCTTTGTCCCCCATCAGACATTGAACTACTTGCAGGGAGAAATAAGTATTTCCACTTTGTTTACTATTGTTTCTGAGCATATACCACAGCTTCTGGCAAGTATAAGTGTCTTCAACAAATGCACAAATGAATTAAAATTATGTGTACTTAGTTTCATTGTACCAAGGCAAATAAAATATGGGTGCTAACCCAAAATTAAGGCACATAGTAGGAAGTGTATTTTTTTAATAATTCATCCAGTGAGATATATATGTATATTTTATGACAGAAAAAGAATGTTTCTCTTTTTATATGTATAAAAAATATATATGTATGAAAATTCTTATACCTGGTTAAATATCAGAAATCAGCAGAGCTGAGTATGGCTGTAGTACTTTGTTAAAGAATTAACTTGCCCATTTAAGTTCCTATGATTTAGTAATTCACTTCATATAGGGGTGTGTGTGTGTAGTTTATTTATTTTCTATTTTCTTATTTAAATACTTCATCTCTGTGACTGGTTTATATTATGACAGAGATTACCCCCTTCATCTATTTCACCCATCCAGCCCAACCCCTCCCCCATGGTAAAGACCAGGCAGTTCTCACTTTCTCTGAGTCTACTTCTGTTTTGTTCATTTTGTTTTTAGATTCCACATATAAATGAAATTATATGGTATTTGTCCTTCTTTGCCTGGCTTATTTCACTTAATATAATATGCTTTAAGTACATCCACGTTGTTGCACATGCTAGGATTTCTCTTTTTTATGGCTGAAAAATATTCCTTTGTGTGTATATACTACATCTTCTTTATCCATTCATCTATTGATAGAAACTTTGGTTGCTTCCATCTCTTGGCTATTGTAAATAATGTGGCAAAAAACATAGGGCTAAATATATCTTTTTAAATCAGAGATTTTGTTTTTTTTGGGTAAATTCCTAGAAGTGGAATTGCGAGGCTGTATGGTATGTCTATTTTTAGTTTTTTGAGGAACCTCCATACTGCTTTCCACAGTGGCTGCACCAATTTACAGCCCTACCAACAGTGTGTGAGGGTTCCCATTTCTCCACATCCTTGCCAACACTTGTTATTTCTTGTCTTTTGGATAGTGGCCATTCTGACTGCTATGAGGCGATATCTCAATGTGATTTGGATTTACATTACCCTGATGGTTAGTAATGTGGAACATCTTTTCATGAGCCTGCTGGTCATATGTAATCATCTTTGGAAAAATGCCTATTAATGTACTTTTTTTTTTTCTTTTGGTGTGAAGTTGTATGAGTTCTTTATATACATTGAATGTTAACCCCTTATTTGGTACATCATTTATGAACACATTCTTCCATACTGTAGGTTGCCTTTTTATTCTGCTGATGATGTCCTTTGCAGAAGCTTTTTAGTTTTATGTAGTCCCACTTGTTCATTATTTTTTTTTAAATTTTCTATTAAGGTATGACTGATATACACTCTTATGAAGGTTTCATATGAAAAAACAATGTGATTACTAAATTTACCCATATTATCAAGTCCCCACCCATACCCCAATGCAGTCACTGTCCATCAGTGCATCAAGATGCCACAGATTCACTAAGTGCCTTCTCTGCTACAGTGTTCTCCCTGTGATCCCCCACACCATGTGTACTAAACATAATACCCCTCAATCCACTTTTCCCTCCCTCCCCACCCGCCCTCCCACAGCCCTCCCCTTTGGTAACCACTAGTTCATTCTTGGAGTCTCTGAGTCTGCTGCCATTTTGTTCCTTCAGTTTTGCTTCATTGTTCTACTTCACAAATGAGGGAAATCATTTGGCACTTGTCTTTCTCTGCCTGGCTTATTTCACTGAACATAATGTCCTCTAGCTCCATCCATGTTGTTGCAAATGGTAGGATTTGTTTCTTTCTTATGGCTGAATAGTATTCCATTGTGTATATGTACCACCTCTTCCTTATCCATTCATCTACAGATGGACACTTAGGTTGCTTCCATATCTTGGCTATTGTAAAAAGTGCTGCAATAAACATAGGGGTACATATGTCTTTCTGAATCTGAGAAGTTGTATTTTTTGGGAAAATTAAAAGGAGTGGGATTCCCGAGTCAAATGATATTTCTATTTTTAGTTTTTTGAGGAACCTCCATATTGCTTTCCACAATGATTGAACTAGCTTACATTCCCACCAGCAGTGTAGGAGGGTTCCCCTTTCTCTGCATCCTCCCCAGCATTTGTTTTTCTTAGTCTTTTCGATGCTAACCATCCTTACTGGTGTGAGGTGATATCTCATTGTGGTTTTAATTTGCATTTCCCTGATGGTAGGTGATGGGGACCATCTTTTCATGTGTCTGTTGGCCATCTGAATTTCTTCTTTGGAGAACTGTCTCCTCAGATCCTCTGCCCATTTGTTAATTGGGTTATTTGCTTTTTGGGTATTGAGGCATATAAGTTCTTTACATGTTTTAGATGTTAACCCCTTGTCGGATATGTCATTTACAAATATATTCTCCCATATTGTAGGATGCCTTTTTGTTCTGTTGATGTTGTCCTTTGCCGTACAGAAACTTTTTGGTTTGATGTACTCCTATGACTTCATTTTTGCTTTTGTTTCCCTTGCTCAAGGAGATGTGTTCAGGAAGAAGTTGCTCATGCTTATATTCAGGAGATCTTTGCCTATGTTGTCCTCTAAGTGTTTTATGATTTCATGACTTATATTCAAATCTTTAATCTATTTTGAGTTTACTTTTGTGTATGGGGTTAAACAATAATCCAGTTTCATTCACTTACATGTAGCTGTCCAGTTTTGCCAACACCAGCTGTTGAAGAGCCTGTCATTTCCTCACTGTATGTCCATGGCTCCTTTATCATATATTAATTGACCATATGCGCTTGGGTTTATATCTGAGCTCTCTAGTCTGTTCCACTGGTCTAAGGGTCTGTTCTTGTGCCAGTACCAAATTGTCTTGATTACTGTGGCTTTGTAGTAGAGCTTGAAGGCAGGGAGCATAATTCTCCCAGCTTTATTCTTCTTTCTTAGGAATGCTTTGGCTGTTTGGGATCTTGTGTGGTTCCATATGAATTTTAGGACGATTTCCTCTTGTTCATTAAACAATTCTGTTGGTATTTTGATAGGAATTGCATTGAATCTGTAGATTACTTTAGGGAGGATGGTCATTTTGACAATATTAATTCTTCCTATCCATGAGCATGGATGTTTCCGTTTATTGGTATCTTCTTTAATTTCTCTCAAGAGTGTCTTATAGTTTTCAGAGTAGTGGTCTTTCACATCCTCGGTTAGACTTATTCCTAGGTATATTATTATTTTTGATGCAATTGTGAATGGAATTGTTTTCCTGATTTCCCTTTCTGCTAGTTCATCATTCGTGTATAGGGACGCAACCGATTTCTGAGTATTAATTTTGTATCCTGCAACTTTGCTGAATTCAGATATTAGATATACTAGTTTTGGAGTGGATTCTTTAGGATTTTTTTGTACAATATCATGTCATCTGCAAACAGGGACAGTTTAACATTTCCTTGCCAATGTGGATGCCTTTTATTTCTTTGTTTTGATTCTATTTATGCGTGTAGACTCTCTTTTTTTCTTGGTAAGTCTGGCTAGGGGTTTATCTATTTTGTTTAATTTCTTGAAGAACCAGCTCTTGCTTTCATTGATTCTTTCTATTGTTTTATTGTTCTCAATTTTATTTATTTCTGCTCTAATCTTTATTATGTCCCTCCTTCTACTGACTTTAGGCCTCATTTGTTGTTCTTTTTTCAGTTTCATTAATTGTGAGTTTAGACTGCTTATATGGGATTGTTCTTTTTTCCTGAGGTAGGCCTGTATTGCAATATACTTTCCTCTTAGCATGGCCTTGGATGCATCCCACAGATTTTGTGGTGTTGAATTATTGTTGTCATTTGTCTCCATATATTGCTTGATCTCTGTTTTTATTTGTTCATTGATCCATTGATTATTTAGGAGCATTTGGTTAAACCTCCATGTGTTTGTGGGATTATTCATTTTCTTTGCATAATTTATTTCTAGTTTCATACTGTTGTGCTCTGAGAAACTGGTTGGTACAATTTCAGTCTTTTTGAATTTACCAAGGCTCTTTTTGTAGCCTAGTATATGATCTATTCTTGAAAATGTTCCATGTGCACTTGAGAAGAATGTGTATTCTGCTGCTTTTGGGTGTAGGTTCTGTAGATGTCTGTTAGGTCCATCTGTTCTAATGTGTTGTTCAGTGCCTCTGTGTCCTTACTTATTTTCTTTCTGGTTGATCTGTCCTTCAGAGTGAGTGGAGTGTTGAAGTCTTGTAGAATGAATGCATTGCATTCTATTTCCCCTTTTAATTCAATTAGTATTTGTTTCACATATGTAGGTGCTCCTGTTTTGGGATCATAGATTTTTTTTTTTTATTGAAGGGTAGTTGACACACAGTATTACATTAGTTTCAGGTGTACAACATAGTGATTCAACATTTATATACATGATAATTCTAGCTACCAGCTATCACCATACAAAGTTGTTACAATATTTTGACTATATTCCTTATTGACTATATTCCTTATGCTATACATTACATCCCGGTTACTTATTTATTTTACAATTGGAAGTCTGTACTTTCTTTTTTTTTTTGAGAGAGCATCTCTCATATTTATTGATCAAATGGTTGTTAACAAAAAAATTCTGTATAGGGGAGTCAATGCTCAATGTACAATCATTAATCCACCCCAAGCCTAATTTTCATCAGTCTCTAATCTTCTGAAGCATAATGAACAAGTTCTTACATGGAGAACAAATTCTTACATAGTGAATAAGTTACATGGTGAACAGTACAAGGGCAGTCATCACAGAAACTTTCGGTTTTGATCACGCATTATGAACTATAAACAATCAGGTCAACTATGAATATTCGTATGATTTTTATACTTGATTTATATGTGGATCCCACATTTCTCCCTTTTTTATTATTATTATTATTTTTAATAAAATGCTGAAGTGGTAGGTGGATGCAAGATAAAGGTAGAGAACATAGTTTAGTGTTATAAGAGAGCAAATGTAGATGATCAGGTGTGTGCCTGTAGACTATGTGTTAATCCAAGCTAGACAAGGGCAATAAAACCTCCACAGATGCAGAATATTTCTCTCAAAACAGGGGGACTGAGGTTCTAAGCCTCACCTCTGTTGATCCCCAATTTCTCACCTGATGGCCCCCCTGCGACTGCCTGTCTTAGGTTGTTCCTCCCTTGAGGAATCTTACCCGTCTCTGGCTAACCAGTCATCTTCCAGGGCTATACAGGGAAATGTAAAGTTGGTAAGTGAGAGAGAAGCAATATTGTTTGAAAAGCCCAGAATTTGTCTTGAGGTATCTTTACCACTTGGAGGAGTTATGATACTCGGTGAATTCGATATGAGGCACGAATTCTATTTAAGGGTTGTAATTAGGAAGGAAGAAGAAAAGCTATAGAGGTAGCAGATGGAAGAAAACATGGGAAGATTGATTATTTCTTTGAGATATCTTCTTGTAGAGTAACTTTAGAATGTATAGGTTTTAAACTACTAATTAAATTGCACACACACATTAACATAATAGGAGTACAGTTACATAACCAAAGCAGACCTATAATTACCAGCCATCTCCAGTGAAACCAAGAAAACCAGTTAGGCACCTTAGGCATTTGTGAAAACTTATCTATGATATGGTGGATATTGTCCAACTGAACTTGAACAGTCTGAGAGAAATCAGACAAATTAAAACAACCCATTCTGGGGACTGTTCACATCCCATATGTTCTTTTAACAGTAGATAGTCTGTAGTTGTATGATTTTGGAGTGCTACAATTGCACTTCTCCTAATTCTTGGTTCAGTTCCAACAGTATAGATCCAGTCAAATTTGTTGTTTTACTGTATGCACAGGCCAGCTTAGATATCTCCTTCATTCCCATGCAAGTCCAGGAACCAGTGGGATGAGTGCATCTATAGCTGTAGCAGCATGTGGATCTTTGTTGGGGTTTTTTGATGATCATCTTCTGGTATGAGTCTTCCAGAGAGTGCTGATGTTGGAAGTTCTTTTTTATATCGTATCTTAGTTCATTTTCTGGGTAGCCAAATTAGGCTTTGATCCTCTGTATAAACACAAACAGACCCTTTGCCTACACTTTTATATGCCCTTTATACCATTGTGTAGAACTCATTGGAGGTCACCACACAGTAACTGCTTTTTTTTTTCTCTATTTTTTTGGGGATCTTAGATATTTATAATGGTCATATCTTCTTGTTGGATTGACCCCTTTATCATTATGTAATGTCCTTCTTTGTCCCTTGTTTTTTTCTGTGTTTTGAAGTCTATTTTGTCTGATACAAGTACTGCAACTCCTGCTTTTTTCTCCCTATTAGTTGCATGAAATATCTTTTTCCATCCCTTCACTTTTAGTCTGTGTGTGTCTTTGGGTTTAACATGAGTCTCTTGTAGGCAGCATATAGATGGGTCTTGTTTTTTTATCCATTCAGTGACTCTGTGTCTTTTGATTGGTCCATTGCATTCAGTCCATTTACATTTAGGGTGATTATCAATAGGTATGTACTTATTGCCATTGTAGAGTTTGGATTCCTGGTTACCAAAGGTTCAAGGTTAACTTCCTTACTAGCTAATAGTCTAACTTAACTCACTTAATATGCTATTCCAAATGCAATCTAAAGGTTCTTTTCTTTTTCTCCTCTTTTTTCATCCTCCTCCATTCTTTATATATTAGGTATCATATTCTGTACTCTTTGTCTATCCCTTGATTGCCTTTGGGGATAGTTAATTTAATTTTGCATTTGCTTAGTAATTAGCTGTTCTACTTTCTTTACTGTGGTTTTATTATCTCTGGTTACTTCTGTTAAACCTTCAGAACACTTCCACCTTTAGCAGTCCATCCAAAATTGGCTGTAGAGATGGTTTATGGGAGGTATATTCTCTCAGCTTTTGCTTATCTGGAAATTGCTTAATCCCTCCTTCAAATGTAAATGATAATCTTGCCGGATAAAGTAACCTTGGTTCCAGGCCCTTCTGCTTCATTGCATTAAATACATTATGCTTCTCCCTTCTGGCCTGTCAGGTTTCTTCTGAGAAGTCTGATGATAGCCTGATCGACTTTCCTTTGTATGTGATCTTTTTTCTGTCTCTGGCATCTTTTAGTATTCTGTCCTTATCCTTGATCTTTGCCATTTTAATTACTATATGTCTTCGTGTTGTCTTCCTTGGGTCCCTTGTGTTGGGAGATCTGTGGATCTCCATGGCCTGAGAGACTATCTCCTTCTCCAGATTGGGGAGGTTTTCAGCAATTACCTCCTCAAAGACACTTTCTATCCCTTTCTCTCCCTCCTCTTCTTCTGGTACCTCTATAATGCAAATATTGTTCTGTTTAGATTGGTCACATAGTTCTCTCAATATTCTTTTATTCTTAGAGATCTTTTTTTTCTCTCTGTGCTTTAGCTTCTTTTTATTCCTCTTCTCTAGTTTCTATTTCATTTATCATCTCCTCCACTGTATCTAATCTGCTTTTAATACCCTCCATTGTGCTCTTCAACAATTGGATCTGTGACCGGAATTCATTCCTGCATTATTGTATATTTTTCCATACCTCCATGAACATGTTAATGATTTTTATTTTGAACTCTCTTTCAGGAAGAGTTGTGGGGTCCATGTCATCTTTCTCGGGAGTTATATTAATTTTACTTTGAACCAGTTTCCTTTTATGTTTCATATTTGTATATTATGCCCTCTTGTATCCAGATGCTCCACTCTGTGGAGCTGCTCAGCCCCTGCAGCAATGTCAGGGGTCGCAGGAGAGTGGTATTGGTGCCTTTGGGGGTATAGAGCTGTTTCCGGCTTTCAGGGTCCTATGCCTGTCTCTACTGCCCGAACCAGTGGGCCGAGCTCACAAGTATAAGCCTCTATGCTTTACGTTTTTAGTTTCTGTAGACCCATCTTCCCTCTGGGTGGCCTTCGGCCAGGGTAGGGTTTGCCAGTTTACGAGCCAGGTGGGGCTGTCCGGGAGAAAGGTGCAGTAGGCTGCCTATCACGGAGGGGGTTCTTGGAGCTGTGTGGCAAACCAGGGAGCTGGAGGACCTGGAAATCCTGAAAGCTCCCAACCTGCTGGGCAGAGTGCACCCAGACAATTTTGTCTACCTGTCCTTTCTCCTGAGCAGTAAGCTCTGTGCAATCCTTGCCCCTTTAACAGCCCTCTTGCTAAGGGCTTCCTTTTAGGAAGTCTTTCAGACTGCTTGCCTTTCTTTTGTCCCAGAGCAGCCATATATGGAACCCTGCTTTCTGCAGGTGTCTGGAATCTCAGTCTCTCTAGGAATTCTGCATGTCTTAGCTTTCCAACCCCCTAATCACGAGAGTATCATGAAAGCACCATGAAATGTAGGTTTGTGTTCCCAGAGCAGATCTCCAGAGGTAGGTATTCAGCAGTCCCAGGCCTCCACTCCCTTCCTGCTCTGTTTCTCTTCCTCCAGCCAGTGAGGTGGGGTGAGGGAATGGCTTGGGTCCCGCTTGGCTACCACTTTGGTATGTTACCCTGTTCTCTGAGGTCTGCTCTTTTCTCTAGGTGTATGCAGTCCGGCACAGCCCTCTTTCCTGGTGGTATTTCAGGATTAGTTGTATTAATTAAATTTTTGTATTATATGCAGATTTAGGAGGAATCCTCTGTCTCACCTCTCATGCTGCCATCTTTAATCTCCCCCTACTTGTTCATTTTTACTTTCGTTTCCCTTGCCCAGGGAGACATGTCCAGATAAAAATTGCTCATGCTTATGTTCAAGAGATTTTTGCCTATATTTTATTCTAAGAGTTTTATGCTTTCATGTCGTATATTTAGGTCTTCAGTCCATTTCGACATTGCCTTCTTATATGGTATTAAGGAATAATCCAGGGTCATTGTCTTGCATGTAGCTCTTCAGTTTTACCAACACTAGCTGTTGAAGAGGCAGTCATATCCCCATTGTTTGTCCATGGCTCCTTTGTCATATATTAATTGACCATATATGCATTGGCTCTGTATTCTATTCCGTCAATCTGTGGGTCTGTTCTTGTGCCAGCCCACACTGTTTTAATCACTGTAGCATTGTAGTATAGCTTCAACTCAGGGAGCATAATACCCCTAGCTTTGTTCTTCTTTCTCAAGATTGCATTGGCCTTTCAGGGTCTTTTGTGATTCCATATACATTTTAAGATTATTTGCTGTAATCCATTGAAAAATGCCATTGGTGATTTGATGGGGATTGCATTGAATCTGTAAATTGCTTTGACTAGGATGGGCACTTTGAAAATATTAATTCTTCCTATCTATTAGCATGGGTTAGATTTCCATTTATTTGTTTCCTCTTCAATTTCTTTCATCCATGTCATATAATTTTCAGAGTATAGGTCTTTCACCTCCTTGGTAAGGTTTATTTTAGAGTATTTTATTCTTTTTGATGAAAATGTAAATGGAATTGTTTTCCTGATTTCTCTTATTGCCAGTTCATTGTTTGTATATAGGAATGCAACAGATTTGTGTATATTGATTTTGTATCTTGCAAATTTGCTGTGTCCGATTACTAATTCTAATAGTTTTTGGTGTAGTTTTTAGGGTTTTCTATATATAGTATCATGTCATTGGCAAATATTGACAGTTTTACCTTTTCCTTATCAATTTGGATGCTTTTTTTCTCTTTATCTTGTCTGACTGCCATGGTTAGAACCTTCAGTACCATGTTGAATATAAGTGGTGAGCGTGCATCCTTGTCTTATTCCTGAACTTAGAAGAAAAGCTTTCAGCTTTTTGCCATTGAGTATGATGTTAGCTGTGGGTTTCCCATGGTCTTTGTTATGTTGGGGGTACATTCCCTCTATACCCATTTTGTTGAGCATTTGTACCATGAGTGGATGTTGAATTTTGTCAAATGGTTTTTCAGCATCTACTGAGATGTTCATATGGTTTTTATACAAATATTGTACCATCCTTGTATCCCTGGTATAAATCCCACTTGGTAATGATGAATGATCCATTTGATACATTTTTTAATTCATTTGCTAACATTTTGTTGAGAACTTTTTCATTTATGTTCATCAGGTGTATTTTTCTGTTTCTTTTGTGTGTGTGTGTGTATTTTTCTGGTTTGGTATTAGTGTGATACTGTCCTCACAGGATGTGTTTAGAAGTATTGCCTCCTCTTCTTTTTCTGGAATCCTTTAAGAAAAATGGGTATGAGCTCTTTAAATGTTTGGTATAATTCAGCTGTGAAGCCATCTGGTCCTGGAGTTTTGTTGGGAGTTTTTTGATTAACAATTTGGTTTCATTACTGATAATTAGTGTGTTCAGATTGTCTGTTTTTTCTGGGTCAGTGTTGGAAGATTGTATATTTCTAGGAATTTTTCCATTTCTTGTAGGGTGTTCATTTGTTCACATAAACTATATACATATAGTTTTTTATATATATCTTGTTTGTATATATATATACACATTATATATACACACATATGTTTATGTACATATATATATATGTATATATATATAAATCCTTCCACAGATGTTTTTAAATTTTTCAAATATGACAGATTTTTATTTTCAGTTGTGGCCTATGGTTGATTTAGTCAAAATTTTAAAATGTATGGTTGGTCCTCTTAAATAAGCTGAACTTTATTGTGGCTAAGATAAATATTTCCTGATTTGTTGTTTGATCCTAAGGAAACCATTTACTTTCCTATTGTCTGTTTAAATAACTTTAAAATAGATTAATTATCATTAAAATAGAAAAACCATCAATAGAGTTTTATGAGAATGAAGATAAACATGTATCATAGGCTTACAACAAAACTGACAATTTTAACAATTTTAAGTCTTAATATTTGTTGTGTGCTTACTATATGCCTTTGTACTTTGGTATTAAGTGTTTTACATGGATTATTTCATTTAATTTTGGCCCCTGTCCTATGCTGTAGGTACTGTTATTGTAGTCATTTTGTAGATGAGCAAAGTGGAGCTGGAAATCAAGCTTAAACAGGATGATTTCACAGCCTGCATGATTCACTACTTTGCTATGCTTGCTATATGAGCAAAAACATGGAAATAGGGTGCATTAGAAGAAGCCTGAACCCACAGCCTGTGCTTTTAAATACTACTGCAGCTCTCTGTAGTTTAACTATGCCTATTAAAGCTCTTTTGCCAGAAATTTCAGTTCAAGATACACTTGTCTGTCCTACAGGACAATAATAGGCTATTTATGTATGACATTGCCCTTTAAAGTACTGTATTTTTGCCTACCCAATCCTACCTAGCTTACATAGAGTATTCATGTATTTCTGAGTAAAAATATACTCAGAAAGTGTCAGAATACAATGAATCAATTTGCCCACTAAAAAAAAGGTTGCTTATAATAGGTATTGAAAAACGTTTCTCCCAATATAAAATGAATCCAGAAAGACTGAAAATATATTAAAGTTGCTGGCCACTGCTGGCTAAATCCTCCACATATGTGTGGTCTGTCTTTGGTTTATCTGTGGCCAAATATTAATGCTAGTTGATTTTTCCCTGCTTCCCCAATACCATTTCCTTGTACTCTTTGTCATCTATTGGTACTGACTTAAGGATCATATTTTTAATTTAAATTAATTTTATAGGGACCTAAACAAACTATGTGATGCATACAACTGGCAAATACAACTTTTGTGAATTATCAATATTCCCTCCATTCAAATGGCTCACAGAGCTGTCTGGCTTCATGTGATAAGACTAGACTGGTAATACGCTCCTGGCAATATGTGAGAAATGTCTTGTTTCCTAGCATGTAATTGCTTTTAATAGAAAGCAACAAAAGTAGGTACTCTGTGACATGTGATGCTATTAGGATATTTGTAATTGTCTCTGAAAAGAGAAGCTGGCATGATTTGGTACCTTTTGTTCCATTAACAACAATAATAAAGATGCTATCACTCCTCTATTAGGTTTCACTTACTATTTGCTCTTATAATACCAATCAGATCACATTCTTGTTAATTACTGGCATTTTTATTCTAGTTCACATGCTTTTGTTTTCTCAATGCTGACAATTTAAGTATTTTAATAATTTATTAGTTATCAAATGTTAATATATGTGCCTGGATGGATCAGAATATGTTTCTAAAATAATTGTATCATAGTTTATAGACATTAATTTTATTAATAATACTATTACTTGGCATTACACAGTTTCCTAATGCATTTCAGGGCATAAACTGAACATATACAAAGATAAAAATCATAGGAAATTAATGTATTAGATTTGAAACAGGACTTGGGGATACACATCTAGCCCTTTTTGAATATTTCAGACTAAGGCATAATTTAGCTAAGGTGTTTCTTTAGAATTTAAAATTCCTTAAAATTTATATTTTTTTATGCTTTCCTGTGATGATTTCTAATCAGCCGCATTCTTTTTTAGGTTCACTTACTTATAACCTATGAATGCAGGGAGATTTTTCATAATGTTTTCTGCTTAAAAGTTATTTGGTCTATTAACATCATCTGTCATCCTTGTGTAAGGATAATGCTACCTACCATAATTAATGGCTATGGTACTGTTTTGATTTCTAGTGGTAGGAACATTTGTAAACTGATCATTTCATCTCTTTTTGCCAAATGCTTCTTGTGACCAATGATACTCATTTATGATGACAACAGGTTAAGGGTAGAGTTTGTATCCATGGTGCGGAACCAAGGTGACTGATCCAGTAAGCATTGAACTCATGACCTGGGTGTGCTGTTCTAACCAATTTACATAATTGGCCTCAGGAAGACATATAGAATGACATAGATAACTGTTAACCATTTTTAACAGCCTTTTCTGTAATAGATGTGAACTTGGTAGTATTTGCTTCCTGCAGTACCTGGGAATAGCTTCATACTACAGGGATCTTACATTATTTAATGTTGAAGACTTTTGAAAGTGCTTTTTCAACTTAGTACCTTATCAGATTAGGATATAACCATATCGCATTAATCTTATAGAACAGAAGGCAAGTCAGCAAATTCTTAATTTTGCTATTTTCAGGGATATAACTGGATATGTTTTAACTAAGCTTTATTGGGAGAAATAGTTACTTGTACAAAGTCATTTCATCATTAACCTAATTTTATGGTATCATTTCACTTTGTTTCAGTAATAGTCTGCATTTCTTCATACCTTCAGAGTCATCGAGGCAGTTACTTATTATCAGCTTTCTTAGATTTAATACTGTTTTTCAAAATACCATTATCACTTTCCTTGTTGGACAGATAATATTTGTGCCTCAACATTTGTCTATTGTATAATATTTTCTTGAGAGTTATTGCCAATAATTAAGTTTA
This sequence comes from Manis javanica, assembly GCF_040802235.1. Taxonomy (NCBI): domain Eukaryota; kingdom Metazoa; phylum Chordata; class Mammalia; order Pholidota; family Manidae; genus Manis; species Manis javanica. The sequence goes on from NC_133174.1 coordinate 88,166,500, forward strand.
ATTAATTCAACTAGACCAGAATTAGGACTTAATAAAGTAGTAGTCTTAAGAATTTTCTCTGATTTTTGTGACTACTACACTTTCTAAATGGACACTCTTTTTTATAATTTAGTATTTATGTGGTACTGCTTTAATAGAGTAGAATGAATGTATGGAACTTTTTGGGGTATATGTGGAAGGTCACCGCCAATACAATGTTTTTATAGTAGTCTTTTTCTTGTATTTCAGTATTTTTAACTCAGGCTTTTTTGTATCCTCTTGTTCTAGGAGTAAGAAGAAGTAAAAGAAGCAGTGAGAACACCCTTATATGGCCAGATATACTAGGGGTTGTTTAGAGATTTTTCGAAGATAATCTTGAACCTTTGTTAGCAGAGAGAAATAGGCTCTTCATCTTTGGCAAACATGCTGTATAGGTCCTTTTTCATGCCTTGAGTTTCTCAAGGGCCACACGTACAGAAAATCCTGTATCTTTACAAAACCCTCCATGGTTGTAAGAATTACAGAGTGCTTATACTGTATTGGGTGCTATTTTAAGTTGTTAGACTTTGTTTTATGTAGCTTGTCTTATTCCCCCTATCTCCATTTTTTGTCTCTTGTAGCAACAGCCAGTGATATTGTTGGTAAGAGACCACTCAGGATTGATGTGGTTAGAGTAGCAGTAAATATAAATATATGTAAAATGAATTTATTTATGGACTGTCTAGATTCAGTATGGTCCATGGGCATTCTGTTGGCTGGTCACTGATGGTACTCTACATTCCTTAGCTCATAAAGCAGTTGACAACCAGGGAAGTACGTATGTTCTAGAAATTTAGCATTTATCTAATAGGAGAATGGAAACAGAGACAGAAAAGACTTGACTCATAAAGCACTTGTTATATATCACATATTCTTCTAAATGTTTTATATATGCATTTAATCATTTAATTCCTGTGAAAGAAAAACATGTAAGACAGTTATTATCTCAGATTCTGTAGACGAGATACCTGGGTCACAGGTAGATTGAGTTACCCAAAGGTCACAAGGGTAGTAGATAGCAAAGCTGAGTTTGAACTCAGTGCTTAGTATACAAACTTCTAGGTTCTAGTTTGTTTACATGGTATAAGTTATATATCTAGGGGTTCCCTTTATATGTATAAGGTATAGATCACAGAAACCACAGTCCTATTGAACTAACCTAATACATGCCCAGGCAGGTCTGGCGTTTATCTGAAAGCGGGAATGGGTGTGATAGCAGAGAAGAGAGTTAGCCTGGTTCAGTGATAGATGCTGGCTGTGGGAGAATTTCCAGACTATACACACTTCTGTCTAAGTTGCTTCTGAGTCTGAACAATATTCATTCTTGGGATCTAAGTGAACTTACTTAGAATCAAATTTTGAAGGTGACATTTGCAATTTGGGAAGGACATGAAAAACTCTTAACAGAAGATGCTGTTGTTACTGAACTCCTCCAATTACGTGTTAATTCTTACCAAAAGGTGTTTTCTGTTGAAACTGCTTTGTATGAAGTCTTTCTGCATTGTTTTATAAGGGACTTATGTTTTGCAAACTTATTTGACTGTTGTATGAAAAGCTGAGGATTCTAGACCAATATCACTATATCTTGCTTTTGATATATATAGAGTCAGATTCTGTCAGTAATGTACTTCTACCTTCCTGGAGGTCACCGATTCATGTGACTTCTAGAAATGCTGTAATCTAAGCACCTGAATTACATTTCATACCTATAATGTAAGTATTGGTGCTTTCTTAATAGTCTTTTGCAGTGGGGGTTTGTGTTTCAAGGTCATTTCCAGATGTGTACTAGGAGGTGACTATGTGTAGCATTGACATGACAGCATGCGTCTTTAACTGAAATAAATCAATATGTCAACTTATCAACATATATTTTTTGCTTTAAAAAGTTATTGAAAATGTATAAGCCATTTTAAAGGTTGTGGACAGCTTAATTTTATAAGAGTTTTTGTCAAATTGTTAATCATGCTGTGTCATTTTTAGTTTTGTGTGAAAAGTTTCTGCTTATTTCTAAGAATCATTTTATTTAATGCCTATTGGCACTGGCTCGCTAAAATGTTTGTTATCCATAGGCATTCCCTTCAAATTTTTTGTACTTCCCAATTATGAATTAAGGTCAGGTCAGAGGATTTACATAAAATATTTTAGATTTGAATCATCAGAAATGTTTATATAATGGGCTTTGATACATGGTAATATTAATAATATGTGTATTTGCAACATATTAATAGCTGCATTTATGAAGAATAATTACCCAAGATCAGGTTGCTTTGAGTATTTCTAAACAAATTTTAGCCTGAACACTGCCATTAAGGAAGTTCACCTTAGAACCAAGCAACTTTTCATGTAGAAAATAGCACAGCTGCTAGGACAACATTGTGTGTGGAATAGCTGCTTACAGAACAGCAACATTTTACTGATCACATTAAAATTAATCATTGTGATTTTTGTAGAGGAAATGAAAATATACCCTGGTTTATTACTTATATATGTCTGTGTAATAGAAATACAAAACTTAAGGAATGGATGTATTAATAATGCCTTTGCTATTAGGGATGTATGCCCTGAAAGTTATACAATTAAAGCAACCTATTTCCCTTGCCATACAAAGGTGGGTAGCTGGGGCAGTTGTAATATTAGACAGCTCTTGGCAGAAGAGACAACATTTTGATGCACTAATAACTCTTAGTGAGGGCACCAGCTATGAGTTAAGTAAACCAAGTAATAGGCTTAATATATTAATTTGCTAACCACTGTACAGAATTTGCTAGTTGTGGGCAATACATTTTCCAAGGGATATTCAGAGCTAATCTCCATTACTAAGCTGTGATTGCAGATTTTCTTGAGACTAAATTTTAATGAAAGATGAAATAATTTTTAAAAATCTTTCTGATAAGTCTAAATTCATTGTAACTAAATTGTGTAAAATAGTTTCCATCTGCCTATTTCCCTCACACATGTGCATCTCTACTCTCTTGGTAGACGTAGACACCTACATAATCAACATAGTGACGAATTTGTAGTTTACAAATCTTGTATCAACTGATGCTCAGGGAAGTATATTTCTGTGTACAGGTATACTATATAGTATAATAAGTAATACATATATTTTATTATATATATATATAATAAGTAATGATGGCCTACATAGACTTAATTTACTATAAAAATAAGATAACAGCTTTATTGTAGCAATTCTTTCAAACTGCCATTGAGGCTGTGCTCCTTGTCTTATCTGCTCATTCAACAAATATGTATTGAATTTCTATCATATACTATATACTACTTCTCACAGAATGCTTATTGCTCCATTAGGCCTGTGGCCCACAAAATGAATAATTGAATTCTCTGTAGTGAAAACGGATTTGGTTTATCTTGTTTTGCCCTGTCAGCGTCCCTGTATTTCTGTACTTTGGCCTTGCTTGCATACTGACACTCAGCATAACTAGGTCTTCTACTACCTCCAAGAATTTCCTGGGATCCAAATTGTTTCTGTTGTTTAGACAAGCTTAAACTGTTCTATGTTAACCAAACCACTGTATGCAATACTGGACAGTATTTTCCAGAGACCTTCTACTTAATAATTTGCTTATTTCTGCCTTGTTTTTATCTGAATCCTCTTGTTGCTTCCCAAAACTCAGTATGATCAAAAGTTTCAGTGGGTTTTGGCAGTCAACCTGTATTTAGAAGTTTGAAAATGGAAGTGGAGAGACAGCAGGTAGAGTATCCAAAAAAAAAAAAGAATATTAGGTTTGTGATAAAGACTGTTGAAGTCGAAATCTTCTGCATCCGTGGATGTTTTAATGCCCTTGTCTAGCTTGGATTAACACATAGTCTACAGGCACACACCTGATCATCTACAATTGCTCTCTTACAACACTAAACTATGTTTTCTACCTTTATCTTGCATCTACCTACCACTTCAGTATTTTATTAAAAATAAAAATAATAATAATAATAATAAAGGGAGAAATGTGGGATCCACATATAAATCAAGTATAAAAATCAAACGAATATTCATAGTTGACCTGATTGTTTATAGTTCATAATGCCTGATCAAAACCGAAAGTTTCTGTGATGACTGCCCTTGTACTGTTCACCATGTAAGAACTTATTCACTATGTAAGAATTCGTTCACCATGTAAGAACTTGTTCGTTATGCTTCAGAAGATTGGAGACTGACGAGAATTAGGCTTGAGATGGATTAATGATTGTGCATTGAGCATTGACCCCCCTATACAGAATTTTATTGTTGTTAACAACCATTTGATCAATAAATATGAGAGATGCCCTCTCAAAAAAAAAAGACTGTTGAAGTTGGTATAATGTGCTTACCACTTTACTAGGTACTTGTTTTACAGAAGTATTGATTGTATTTTTTTTAAGGATGCTGCTTATATTTTTGTAGAAATACTTTATTTTCAAGAAGTGTGGTAAACAGTCTTTCTAGAAACTGTGAGTCTCTTAAGAGTTGTCACAAATTTGTATTTCTATGCATTCTTATATTCACAAATATATTAAGCACCTAATCTGTCCCATTGCTAGTCTAGGCCTTCAGGGGATATAGCTGTAATTAAGGCAGATGTGACCTTTACTCCTTTAGAACTTACAGTCTAACAGAAAATACATAATAATAAATACATAATTAAATTAATATAAATTTCAGACACCATTAAATAGTCTGAACAAGATAAAATACAGTAATATGATAGAGAATTACTTATATGGAGGAGTGTGATGCTTAAGGAAGGTAACTTTAAAAGCATATCAACTGAGAAATTTAAAATACATATCTTCAGAAGCAGAAGCCAATAGGAATTGTTGATGGGATGATAAAAACAAAGGAAATTATTAATCACTTGTAGGTTTGGGGCTTGAGCCAAATAAAATACTGTCTAGTAAATATCCAGTTCTAGCCACCAAATCAGAAAAGGCTGAGGACAATAGCAGTGAAAAGGAAGTGGTCAGGGGATTAAAACAAGGTGCAATCAAGATAAACCATTTTTGGAATATGCCATTATTTCCTAAGGTGGGAAGTACAGTGCAGCTTGAATTAGCTTGGTGTTGATGCATGGAACTAATATGTATTACTTTAGCATTAACCTTTGCTTCAACTCTAGGGGTTTTTCCTCTTTTGATTTGACTGTAAAGGTAACTTTTACTTTTTTTCTTTGTGTTTATTTGGTTAAGTGAACATTCATTGTGCCTCTAAGTGCTTCTTTTGATTTACTCTAGGCCGAGCTCATACTTCTACAAGGTGTGAATTAATTACATAGCGAACAATTTTGCTCTAGAAGAGAGAATTCTATTCTCATTCTAACTAAATCTGTGATCTAAGAAAGGTCTTTACATTCTTTGTGTGCCTGAGGGGCCTGGAAAGTGTACTGATAAAAACGCTGTTGAGTTCAGAAAGAAATGTAGGTCATTTCTTTTGGATCTTCTGTGAAGTGGCTTGAAGTGCCATGTTCCAAAGTCCTCTTTCCAAATAGAAATAATACTCCCTACCCGTTTTTCAAGCTTATACATTACCTTCTTCTAACATTAGAGGGTCATTTTAGCGTTTATTAATTATTGGGAACTTACCAAACTGGATGTGACAGAAATGTTCTTGTAAATTTTGAAGTGTTCTTGTTATGGCTGTGTTATTATTTCTGGTAGATCCCAAAAGGCCCTCACTCATTTCTTGGTGCCCCATGCTTAAGCAGTCATCTCTCTGATGACTTAGAAATACAGAATGAGTGGAATTAGTTAATTAACTGTGTTTGTTCGTTGGTTATATCCTCATCTTTTACAGCCCAGAAAACTTAGCACCAAATCCAAGTCCTTGGTGGGTTTAGCTGAGCTTTCCAACTTTATACATGACCATTGATACATATCCATTGTGATATTTAACTTCATTTCAGTTCTGCAGACAGGTAGTAAAGCACCAGTATAACAACTTCACTTGTGAAAACATTGGAGAATTGCATTCAAGAAAATATAATGTAACTTCTCAGTTTGATCATCTTTTCAAACATTCTAGTGCTTGTGGAAAAGTATTTTGAAATTGAGATATGCTAACCTACCTCTATGAGGGCTTAATGTATTTAATTAGTAACTCCAAAGAAATTATTTTGGAGGGCTTCTGGAAAAGATATAAGAAGGTTCCAAACCACCTCTTTAGGTACCTGGTCTCCCTTCTGTTTCCAATGTTTGTTTATTTCTTGGCAATTTGAGTTAGTGATATATAAAAGGAATCACAATTCTAGTAGTTTTTTTCTCATCCAGAAATGATGTCATAATGGGGATTTTAAAACATATGTATAGTCATGCATGTTCATACATATGTGGAAAGGTAAGCAATATGTTTTAGTGTCTTATGTATAAGTTGTCCACATAAACTTGTCCTTCAGCTTGTATAAATTTGTCTACGTTTCTACATAAAATCTCAGTCATTTTTGCATGGCCTATGCTACAGTGGATTGTTGTCTGATCAGTAATTCTTTCTTCATGCTAGGACTTTAATAAAGGGGAAATGCCAAGTTCAACCTAGAGAAAGGTAGAAAGCTCAGCAGTGTAAAAAGTGATTTGTGCCTGGATTGGAAGAACCCAATTTTTTCATTTTTATATTCCAAGCAAGTTCTTTCTAGGAGCATGTTATTAAAAGCTAGGGCTTCTGTCATGGTTGTTTTTCTTGAAAAGGTAACTTGCTGAAAGGCTGACTAGGGGCTGCAGTTTGGTGCTGACTCTACTTGCCAAGCTGTATACCCACAGGTCTACATCCAGGCAAAGGGACTGCCCTCCTCTAATTTGTACAATAATGTCATAGTCTCTAGAGACAGCCCAGGAAGGCCATAGGATAGGCAGGCACTGCATGTGACTCAGCTAGCTTGAGCTCTTCTTATTTGCCTCAAAGTGTTTTCTGCAATTCCTGCTCCTGTGCTTTTTCATTCTTTCTTCCTTTTTGCCTTTCCTTTGCTAGCAGAAAGCTAATTCCACTAATGGTGATTAATTATTTCTCTTTGTTAGGAATAAGGCAAATGGTACCCTGGAGAGTTACATTTGCTATAATTATTATGTCAGTATCAGTGGAATCTGGAATATATATCAGCATTTTCTGATATATATCTCTCCATATATTTCTCTCTTCAGCACCCCTTCACTTCAAAATGCAGTATATTTAATTGTAATTTATATACCTCCTCACCTCTAGGTGAATGATTGTAGTCTTATACATTAAAAAGAAAATCCAATTTAAATAAATAAACTCACAAATGGAGGCTGGGAAGGAAATGTAATAATAATGACTCATAGTTATATAGAATTTACTATGTGCCCGAGTATTGTTATAATTGTCTTACATGCATTAACTCATTGTATCTTCTCAGTAACTCTTTGAGGTTACTATTATTAGTCCCATTTTATATATGAGGAAAATAAGGCTCAGAAAAATTATGTAACTTGCCCATGATAACACAGATAATAAATGGGGGAATGATGAATGAAACCAAGGCATTCTGTTTTGTGCCTTTTTTATTTTTTTACTATGCTGTGATTTATTAATTTGCTAATTGCCTCGATACCGTTTTTCCTTTAACATTTCATCAAGCGGTGCAATAAATCATCACTTATTTTTTCTTGCTATTCACTGGGGATAAAGTAGCATCATATCAGTAGCTGTAAGAGGTTTTCTGTTTAATCAATGTAGTGCTTTTAGAAGTTAGTACATTATGAAAGCTCCATTTCCATAATGGATGACTGGAAGAATCAGCTTCTTTGTATATATGTGGACACATATATAGCCAGCAGTTTGTTTTCTCTATCTCTAAGCTAGTTTGTGGTATTAACTTCAGTGTACCTTAAGTGCAGTTACTGTGCCTCAACTTATAAGTGTTTCTTTAGAACGAAGAAATACTCCAGAATATACAGAACATAGCAAGGAAGTAATGAAAATCTGTTCTTTAATATCTTTGCAAAGAGATGCTCTCACTGTCCTTTCCCCCTGAAAACGTATTTTCATCTCCAGGTGGTCAAGCATATTAAGACCCACACCTTAACTAAATATTTATAATTCCTGAATTTTGTAATAATAACTGAAAGTTCATAGATATGTTTCACAAGTATAGGGAAATACCCTTGAAGTGCATGCTGCTAGACCACTGTTTAGCCTCAAAGGTTAGTGATAAGTATAGGGAGGTTGGATCCATTTGGGCCTATTAAACAAGGAAGATTATTGATGATGGTATTTTGATTGACTAGTTGGCATTAAATCTCCATAGAACCACCAAAGGTGACTGGATAAAGAACAGTGATAACAAGATAATAAAAGCATATAGTAGACAAAGATCTATCTATATAACACAGCCATATTATCTGCCATATTCCTTTCCATACTTTGGTACTTTCTCCTAATTGAAAGTATTTTGGGAAGGAGATCTAGAGCAGGGCTTTCCTGACAAAATTCAGGTAACAGGTGACATTTTACAATAGTAAGTTATTATATCTCAGTCTACCGTGTTTCTCTCTCTTTTAGGCCATAGGCTTGGTACAGAATGCTCTCTCCATCCTCTCTCTGTCACTTCCCCAAATAATAGTTTCCTCACTTCTCATATTTCAGATTTTATTAATGTATTTGTGTTATAAAGTTATCTGATTTTGCTTTGCATTTTATATATCCACAGTAATCTATGTGTGATGGTCAGAACTGGTTATAGCTGAGGGAATAGGGTTGAGTAGTAATATGCCCAATGAATTAAAGCAGAATTAATAAGGGAGAATTATGTGGAAGGTAGTCTAAGGGCAGAACATGGGGGCTGTCTCTAAGCAGGGAATCAGAAAAGAAGTCTAGAAATTTACTCCTAGTTGAAGAGATACTGGGAAGAAGATCTAGAGCAGAATTTTGCCTGACAAAATTCAACTAATAAATGATATTCATATCATAACTGCTTACATGGTTGTAAACAAGGTATTGGACAGTTACTCCTGTGCTAGCAACAACTCTATGTTCTTTCTCAAGAGACATGTTGAGATGCAAGCAAGTTAGGATGGCTTTTTTATAGAGAAAATGTGGAATCTATTTTTTTTTAAAAGTTGCTGATTTACAAATTTCAATAAAGTGTTTGTAAAAATAAGAACTCTTTGCATTTTACCTTGGAATTGATGATATCATACACCAATGTGACAAGTTACTCTGGTTGTGGCCCTCTAGAGGGCCTTTCATGCTAATCCACAGGGAGAAGCATGTCCTATTGTAGGTTTTTTGGTGAAGAAGGGCAATACACCAGTCTCTTGGCTGTTAGGGAGAGAGTATTGTATCTCAGGCCACCATGTTCTTGGCTGTTAAGTATGTAAAGATGAATAAGATGTGGTTTATATCCTCAAGGAGCTCATTATTTCTCAAAAGAGAGGTAGATACATGACAGACCTGGTATATATAAAGTAATGACTGCTGCAATGTGGTGACTGCTATAGAGAGCCGTGAAAGAATAATATTCTTCTTATTAAAGATGAATCCAGATGTTTTCAGAGAAAAAGCAACATTTGAATAGGGACTTGAGGTATATGTAGAAAGAGAAGGGTGTTCAGGACAGATGAAACCACATGAACAAGGGTAGGTGTGATAAAGCATCACATGTTGGGAGTAAGGCATAAAATGTTTGGTTGGAGAATGTGGTGTGAAGGACAGGAAGGAGATGATGGGTTGGAGTCCACTAGTATAGGACCTTTTTACTATAACCTATGGTTAACCTTCAATGGATTTTTAATTAGGGGTTTCCATCGGTATGATCAGCTTGCATTTTAGAATGATCACTTCCAGTAGGAAAGTGAAAAATTGATGAGAGAGCATTTAGGAGGCTTTTTAATAATAGTCTAATGGATCTATTTTAATGACTTGAACTAAGGCAGTGACAGTGGGGATGTAAGGGAGCTAAATATTTAGAAAGTAAAATTAACAGTTGTTAATGGTATTAAATTTGGGGATGTGAGAGACAGGGAAGAAGTGGGCAAAAGAAGTGTAATATGATTCCCATGTGGTAGATCATGGCGCTACTTTCTGAGATGGGAAGAATGAGAAAAATAAAAGTTAGATTTCAGACATACTGAGTATGAGATATAAGATAGTTCAATGGATAGGTCCTATAGGCAGGCCATTGTATATAGAAAATATGTATGGAGCTCAAAATAATATCTGGGTTTGATAGATGGGAGTTTATCTACATGTATGTGGAACTTAATACCATGAGAATGGATGAGATTACCTAAAGAAGAATTGCAGAGACAGGAAAGAAAGAGGGCCCAGGGTTAATCCCTGAGGAACACCAACATTTCAAGGGTAGATACAGAAGGAAAACCAGCAAATGAAATGCCAACAAAAGTAGGAACTGAAGAAAATGTGTCATCATAAAAGCCAAGAGAGGAAAATATTTCAGGAATAAAGAATGGGTCAGTTTAATCAAGTAGAATCTTGCTAAGAAGTTAGATAAGGACAACAAAAAATCTTTTAGATTTGGAAGCATGGAGAATGTTAGTAATCTTAACATAAGCATCTTCTGAGGATTGGTATGGATGGAAGCCACAATGGAATTCTTTGGATTTGAGGACGACAGGAGGTATCTGGGGCACCAGTCACTAAGATTACACAGAAGGAATGTAAGCTGGGTAAGAGAAAGAAAGAAGGAATTATGGATCCTGTTGAGTATGATACTCATCTGGAGATGTTCAGTAACTAGAAAATCACATGGTCTGGAATTCACAAGAGCAGTCTGGACTGGTATATGGATTTGGGACATTATTCTATAGTTGAAGCCTAACTGGATATTCTCAGCCACATTTTGGAACAAAATTGGGACCAATTCATTATATAAAATAGGCAATTTTTATTAATGTATTATTCATTACAGCTATGTACATGTACATTGCAGTTTGCAAAGGAGACAATTGGCAAATAAAATGTGTTAGATTAGCCTTCTCTAAAGACTATTTGAATACGCTATTATATTGGTTCTTCAGGCAATTAATACTTGAAGAGCATATTCTCTGAGTCTAGGATTTTAGTTAGTGAAAAAAATTATAAAAATCAGGCATCCTCATAAAAACCAAACCAAGCAAACAGTCCTACTTAAGTAAGTAAGGTTGAAAAATGAAAGGCTTAAAAATACAAGTCATTAATTGTTTCTATTCTACTTATACCCTAAATTTCTATGAAGTGCCATATTAAGTTATATACTTATTTATCTCCATTATTCAATTAGAGATAAAAATACCATCAGACAAATAGCCAAGAATCTCTGAAATTCAAAGTAGTTCTTGTGGAAGTTAATTCTCTAGTAAAAAGCTCCATACTCAGACTACCCCATTTACAATAGAGTATAATTGTTGGAAATGTGGAAATTACCATTTTTGATTTAAATTATTTTTGTCACATAGTTTTTGTTGCTAGTAAAGAAAGCATCGACTATGATTGACCTTTTTAATTTTAATTTTATACAATTTAATAAAAGTTATGTTAGTGGTTTTACAGAATGAAACCTTTATCCATTTATGTTTCTGAAAAATGACCTTGTAAAATGTCAAAATTGCTATTGTATGCTTTTGAAAAATACTTAATGATTTGTGCTTGATGCATTTAAACTCTTTATTGAAGGTCAAGGATTCTATTAGGGCATTTTTGTCAGTAAAATGTTGACAGAAATTAACTAGGTGGTTGAATTCTCACTGACAATACTGTCACATTTCTTAAGAAACTGTCTAATGATAAGGCCAGATTTTGCTCATTATTTTTCTTAGTAACAACCATGAGTTTATTAAATATTGCCTTAATTAAAGTGTGTGTTAAGTGTCAAAACTTAGTGGTCATAGTTGCAATTCTTATTTAATAGATACTCAGTTTAAATAGCTGTACTTATGTCATTCTCAATGAGTGTTTATATTCTATGCATTTGGATGAAATATACTTGTGAAGATATTCCAAAAACATGGTAATTATGTTGACCTAATGTATTTTTGATATTTTATACTGAATTTAGACATCCACGATTTGATCTACAAAGTCACACTCCAAACTAATGAACTCACAAAATAAAGGTTATAAAGAAAAGCTGGAATGCTTTCTCATTCTCTCATTCAGATTTTACCTATCATCTGGTTAGTGCAGTGTATGTTAACAATCAGATTTATTACCACCTAAACAAGAGATTCTGTTGTTACTTGGCAATGGTGTTTTTCACTTTAGCCCTCTTTAAGAAGATAGTTATAATAAACACAATAATTTTAAAGGCCTAATACTGAAATATAATGAATATATGAAATAGGGGAAGAAAGATAATTTTCCCTCTACCCTCCTAGGTTCTTGGCTAAGACCGCCTCCACCCCAACACAAGACAAATTAACAAGAGAAAAACAAAAGTTTATTAACATGTATACCTCACATTTACCTGGGGAGAAAACCCTCAGGGATCAAGCCATCTTGAAGTGTAATGAAATACCATCTTCATCTAAAGACAAAAGAAAGATAGTGGAGCAGAGGGAGACCAGTTATAGGAGGTCATCGGAAAAGCACAGTAAACAAGGGCAAGGTTTGCTATGCAGGTTTAAGTCCAGGTTTTCTCCATTGATCAGACCCTCTTGTGGTTCAGAGCCATTCCTTCTCTTCCTGGTGCAGAGAAAGAGATACTCTAACACATGGAGATTTTTCTTTATAAATGTAAATTTCCCTTACTGAAGGGTAGCTTCTATTGTTTTAAGAGCTTCTCCTGTGTCTGCTGTTTTTCAGAAATAATCAATTCAAAATCATCTTTACTCCACATAGGCATATTCTGGGGTGGTATATTCAGCTACCCTTTAATGGACATGTGAATATAGTATCAGAAGATCTCAGGATTACCTTTTTTATTGATGTCAGTAATTACTTGAATAGAAAATTCTTAGGTTAATCTGTACAAAGATCACTTTCTCTTTCTCTGTAGATGTTTGTTTATTTATACTTAGTTGCATGCACATATATGTCCTAATACAGTATATGGAGCAATATTTTAAACTTATCCTGGGAGATGTTATGGCTGTGGTATCTAGGAGTTTTGTAAGTATGAAATTATCCCTCAGAATTCTTTGTCTTTGGTGTGCGAGAGAGGCTTGGTTGGTATTTATGGCATGATATTCCCCCACACCTGCTGTCCTAAGGTATAAATGGCCTTAAAGGTTTTGAATCATATTTAGTAAATGGATGCATATCCTGTGGCTCTCCAGTACCTTCATTTGGTTTGCTTTGGATTTTTTCCTAAGAACTTCACTGAAATATTTAATTCTGGTAAACTTTGTACGGCATATCGGAATCATGAGACTCTTGCTTACCAATGATTATAGATGTGTCTCAAAGTCTCAAAGCTTTGGACGCAGCTATTCTTCATTTTCTGAGAGCTTGTGAGTTTCATGGGCCTTCAGAAGACCTTGAGTTGTCATTGCCCTTTCCCTAGGCAGGGTGTTTTCATACCCCCCCTTGATATCATCTCCATTTTCTTAACAGCCTTCAATGTCTTATGTACTTTGCTGGGTTTTCTCATTTCATCTGATGATTGTGATCATTTTGATTATATTAAATGTCGTGCTTTTAATATTCCTGCTTTGAAAAGATATTTCAATAGATGGCATAAACATTAAAGGAAAGATGGTGAATTTAGTGCTAAAGTGTCTAAGGTAGGCAATCAACTATCATTTGTGTAATTCATGCTCTTCTTAGAAATGTCATTGTCCACTAAGACTGGCTTAGTTTTTATCAGACTAAATTGTAGGAGGCTGTATTCACAGTTAAATGACAGCATTTTACAGATGAAGCAAATGCTTTTTCCTTAAAGGACATCCTTAGCTTCTAGTTCCTATGATTTAAGTTGTGCATTTTGCCAGTCAATAAAGATAGCTATACTCTGAAGAAATTTTTATAGTGCACCTTAGTAAAAATAGTAATTAATATATATTAGTCTTTAACCTCTCTGGCGTTTCTGTTTAGAGTATGTGAATAGACTCTGTTATTAATCACTAAAGAAGGAGAAAAAAATACACCTAAAATCTATTTTACCCACATGTTTTCTGCCATAGTTTTACTGAGTAGCTTTTTGATTTGGGAAGAAAAAATGGAAGTTGTTTTAGAGAGAACCAACTCCTTTTAATGATCCCCCCACCCCAAGGAAAGAAATGCTAATTGCTAATGGTCAGTTTATGGAGGGCACATTAATCATGCTTTGTTTAAAAACTTGGATTACTTTACTGTTAGTAATGGTTTTATTGTTGGGTGAAGCCAAACTCATATATTAACTTTCTAATTGTCTTTGATGATAAAAATGAAACATTGATTAACCTGTATTCATCTGCTAAAGGTAGCCCTTTATGGTTGAATAAAAATTAGTGAATTTTACTTGTGTCATTTGTACTTTATGCTCATCAGCAGGAGATCATGGTAAAAAGTGAAAGGGCCCATTAACAAATAAGGCTGGGTAGTTTAGAGAAGCAGAATTAGGAAAACAGTCTCTGGAGCAGACTCCTTAGTTTCAAAACCCACTTCTACCACTTTGTAACTGGCATGATCTTGGGTAAGATACTTAATATCTCAATCTCTTCATCTAAAAAATGGAGATAATAATATTATCTGCCTTAGGTTTATTGTGACAGTTGAGTTAATATACATATTTGAAATAGTGCTTGCCACATGTTAGACATGGTAGTTCTTTGATCATTTTTGTCACTATTAATAACATTTGCTTATTATGGCAGCAGGCATTTTTTGTCCAGGTGTATAGTCAATTCTTTGTCATCTGTTTGCGGAACATATGGTTGACATCTTTGAGACCATTACTACCTATTCAACCTCCCTATAGAGTCTGTGATTTGCCTGTCACTTAGTATAGAAATCTTATTTTGTAGAAAAAGAAACTGGGCCAGAAATGTCTCTAATTAAAGGTTATAAAGCTAGTGATTAAGAATTTGATTTTGAGTATAGCTCTTTTACTATTTAGTAATAGTCCTTCATGGCTGAAATTTGGCTGTGTGTTTTTCTTCATGTTTGAAAAATGAATTCTTTCAGTCTGAGCACCATGTAGTAAATGTATGAAATGTTGGTATAAGTATCAGTTGTTTTGGTTTTTCCAGGATAAAAGTGAACTCTGAAATATAATTTATGAAGTTATCTTTCCAATGATATCTGTTATGGTACTGTATATATATGTACCTAACATGTGAAACAAGTTACACTTGAGAATGGAAAGGGGTAAGGTTAAAGACAAAAGAAGAGAACAACTCGGGATTTGGCTTTTTAACCATTGTGAATAGAAGACATAGGCTAAAGAAGAAATCAATGATAAGAATGTAGTATTTCCAAATTGTCCACTTTTAAAGTAAATGACACCTGTGGAATGGAAAATTCCTCTGTCTTCAGGAAATAGAGATTGCTGAAAGTTTTAAGATTCATTCAATCTGTTTTTAGCTGAATGTTATTGATTATTGTCTCTCAACTCTTAATTTAGAGGTTCGAGTTCCCATAAACTTGAGTCTTTATAAAGCATTTAAAATATAACTATTTTATGAATTTTGTGAAACTGCAATATTTGTTTTAAATGAAAAATACCAATAGCGCTATTGATTATGACAGTAAAAATAATAATTCCTCACATGTTCCTCTTGTTATCTGCCAGTTCACTATCCAATCCCTGGAGTTTTCAAACTCAGTGTTCAGTGCAAATGAACTGTACTCTTGCCTCAGCCAGAGCAATCTGCTTGTCCTCTCTTGTGGATACGTGTTACATGGTGTGCTCGTGTCCCTGTCACATACCACTCCCCTAAATGAAATACTTGGTGCCTCTGACTCAGCTAATCACAGCACTTACCTCCTTCACAATCTTGTTCAGTACTTCTAATTATTCCTGATACCAGCTTTGAGAATACTGAGGAGAGCTAACTATGCCTGAGTGGAGCCTTTCATTTTCTTAATATGCATTCTATTAAGGTGTACATTTTGCTTTCTAAATGCTCTTGAGTTACTTTTAAATGTTCTCTTTGGTGTCCTCAACCCATTTCTAACTTCCTGAGGGTAGGAAACAGGTCATCTGTTTGTTTTGTTTCTTTCACAACACCACTGGGTGTTTAGTTTAAGCTATTTCCTGACTACCTCAGTGGGGAAATGCTCAGGGTATACAGATTTATTTTAAATTATCTTACATAATACAAAACTAGGCAAATACAGGAGTTGGGGAGATTTATGTTCTCTTTAAAACCCCAAGCCAAATGTATTCATTATTAGTATGGTGTATATTAGTGTTGAACTCTCTACCTTTGCCTATTCCTTCTCTGTAACCCTGAAAATGAGAGCAGGTCCTAGAAATATCAGGCAATGAAGACTGTACCTGTAGCCTTGATTTTTTCCACCTTGCTTGGCAAAGATAGTCGTATTTGGTCATGTGCTGAAGTAGCTGTGCATTTGGAAGAATGTTGATTTTCCCAATTTGTTACAATGTTTTATGCAAGTTTAGTTTTCTTGAAATCAGAATGAACATTCTGAGATCAGAGAAAGAAATACTTCATAGATTTAGTTAGCTTTCCTGTTTAAAAAAAAAAGCAGATGAACAAATACTATCTTGATAATTCAAGTCATTAATCCATGAATGTGTATTAGTCTCACCGGTTGAGAGTCTGTTGTTACTCAGTAGGTCAAATCTAATCCATGTATCTATAGTCTTAACTGCTCATTTGCACACTGGCGTAACTCTGTATATTTAAGCATTACATGTTTTTATATATCTAAGCTTGGGTACATTATTAAAAGCTTTATCCGTTATCTTTACTTTCCAATGAAAAGAAGCCATAGCTTGTTAATGAATACATGTACATTGGCATCCGTGTCATGTGGCCCACTCCTGTGCCAGCTGCAGAAAGGAATACCTGAGTACAAAGCTGCAGTTCCATTTACAATGCTGTGGCTTCTGTGGGAGTAAAGTCAACAGATAAAATAGGCATTTTGCTAAAGCATGACTACATTGATTCCACAGAAGGTTCTAATTGTTCATTATTAGTTCAAGAGCTAAATATCCTCCCTTCGCTTATTGTTTTAACCCACTGTATCTGACTGATCACTTTTCAATATATAATTATTCATGAGATAGAACAAAAATAAATTCTGTTCCAAGTTTTCTTAACACTTCTAATTCTCATTTTATTTACCCCCAAATCACCAAGAGATTTAAGAAGGAAATAGCAGAGAATGATTTCTCAGAGGAAAATGCTATAGGACTTTATTTTCATTGTTATAAAATAAATTTAGTACTTGTGAAAATTGTCAGGCTGCATAATCTTAGATTAAAGCCAGGCAACTTTGTAGTCCAAGTTTAAGACAGCCTGTACATCTTTAGCATTCTAGTTTTCAAATGCCAACCACCCTCCTTTCCTGTCTTTATCTCTCCATCTTCTTTTCACCTGTTTCCTATTTCCAGCTTTCTTCCTATTTGTTCTTTCTTTGCTCTTTCTAGAAAAATATTGAACAAGCAGAAAACTACAACATGTATTCAAACCATCTAAATATATATCTCTTTTTAAAGTCTACCCCCATGGAATATTATTTACAGTTATGCTGAAATTTTCAAATGGTTCTGCTCTCTAAGTAACTCAAGACAGAAAGCAAAATCTTGCTTTAGCTCCAAATGCCTACCTACATATATATTTCCCCATTATCCCTTCAAACTGAAATAACCCATAAAGATATGAATTCCTCTAAAAATACCCTTCCCTGTAATAGTCATAACAATTCATAAAAGGTGACCTGAAGCCTAGTTACCTCAAAATACTTCAAATTCCATTTAACATGTGCATTATGTATTGTTTACTCTTTGCTTGCTTCATTTATCCATCAGTCATTTATCCAAACAAATAGTTCTTGAGTATCTCCCATATGTTAGGTTCTGCTTGGGCTGGGCCTACAACAATGAATAAAATGAGATTCCTGACATGGAGGCATTCACAGTCTAGTGAGACAGGTATGTAGATGGATAAATAAATCATGCTATGGTGTGGTAAGTACTGTAGTCAAGGTGTGAAAAAACTGCTCTGGGAATTATAACTCAGCCTGAGACAACTGAGAAAGCCTCACATTGGAAGTGATACTTTTATTTCTGAAGAAGGAATAGGGATTTTCTGGATAGAGAAGATAGTAACAGGTATTCCAGGTAAAGGGACTTGTGCTTGCTTGTGAGGCACTTTTAGGTGATGATGTTACGAATTGAGTAAGATGATTCCTGCCCAGAAGGAATGATTCTTGCAGCTTGGGAGATAGACATTAGACCAGATAATCACCAGCCATTTCGTGTGGTAGTAGTGTGGGTTAAGATTCAACAGGAGCACGGGGGATATTCCTAAGTGTGCCTCATGTGGGAAAGCTTTATAGGGCAGACAGCTGTAATGCTGAAAGAAGTAAGTTTCTGAGGTGATTGGCCTCAACTATAACAGCACCAGCCACTAACATTTATCGAAGGCTTACCCTGTAATAGCCACTGTGCTGTGCACGTCACATGCATTCTCTCATTTAATCCTTACAACCCTCTGAAGTAGATACTATTGAGAAGCCTAATTAAAAAAAAAAAAAGTGGGTGAGGCTCCAGATGTTTAAGTAACTCCCCTAAGTTCTCATGGAAATCGCAGAACTGGGGTTTAAGCCCATTCAGTCTGACTCAAGGTCTTTTGTTCACATGTGAATTGCATTTCATATATGACAGTGGGAATGAAAAATATAAATATTAAATACAACTTAACTTCTATCCTTGAGGATTTCACACTCTCGGAGTTGTTCAAGACAACTTATAAATAATTGTAGAGTAAATAATATATGCTGTGCTGGAGATATTTTTAAGGTTCTGGAGCAGTTCTATAATTATGAAGAAACCACCAGATTTAGTGCAAAAAATAAGGGTTTATACCTTGTTTTTTTACTTACTACCCGTATAACTTTCAACAAGTTTTCAAGCTTACTTGATGCTCAGGACTCTATAGGCTGAGTTTAATAATAACTTCCCAACACGATTGTTATGAATAGTAAATAAGATAAACCAAATGCGCTTTAAAAAACACTGACTATTGAATCTAGTATCTTCAAATAACAGAAGTTGTTTGCAAAAACATATTATTGGAAAGAAGGTAGCCTTTGAAGTTAGACAAACATATTTTATGCCTGACCTTGGAAACCTGGAGTCAGAGTTGCCTTAGCTGTAAAGCAAGGATCATGCCCTGAGAGCTTCCTGGGGTGGTTGTGCATGTCATTAGACACATTTCCTGTGAATGTTTAGGGAAGCATCAGAGAAGAAGGAGCCTCGGGCCTTGGAAAATGAGTAAGAGTTCGCTGTAGGGAAGTAGTTTGAAAGAACAAGATGCTGCCTTAAGAAGCCTCCTGAAATTTGTTAACAGAGTTTCTGAGAGCTGCCCGTTGCTTTGGTCTGTTGTGTGGGCATCTTTACAAGGAATAGGAAGCAGTCATGGACTACACACAGAGAAAACTGAAGGGACTAGCATTATAACCGCCCCCCTCCCCTTGTTTTCTTCATGTGTTCACTGAACAGAAAATAGTCCTTGGAGAAAGGGGGTGGGCAGCTGCTCTGTTCCTGCTTGTCAGTTTTCAGCTGGAGAGGAATGCACAGAGAGAATACCAGGAGAGGCTCATGGTCCGAGTCTGCTGTCATTTAATAGTTTTTGTGTCTGCTTTTTATAGGTATTTTGTCTTCTCCCTTGCTGTCAGCTGTCATTTTGTGCACTTGTCAGTGTGTGTGCCATGCCTTAGTAGTTGGGGCCCAAGTGCTAGCATTAAAGAAATTAAAGGCTGCAGTACCTTTGTTTCTAAGTTACTAAATTAGCTGGGATGTCTGAAGCTTCGAGCACCAGCAGGCAAAAAGCAGCAACAGCACAGAAGACTTGGCTGATTCAGAGAAGCAGCAAGATTACCTGCACTTCCAGTTGGGTTGAGAAATGGAATATGCAAAGGAAATGAATAGGAAAGATAAGCCTAAGGAAACAGGGAGCGGCCTTTGTGATGGAGAAAGAGGGAAGAGCCTTTTTGTGACGCAGTGTGCTTTTTCTGTTTTTAGTGTGTTTACTGCCATGATGTGTTGGGATGTGTAATTAGAGATGAGTTTTAGGCAACTAAAAATCTAGATATAGAAAGGCAAGTTTTCTAAGATTATTACTAAGGAGAGGAACCATAGGAAGTAGCCTTAGTTGATGGCCAAAGAATAAAAAGAGGTAGAAAAGTGGGGATGGTGATAGTGATTAAGGTTAAATAGTAGTTCAAGAACAAACAGAATGGAAAAGAATTCAGGGGAGATTAATGGCAAAACTAGCAGTTTCAGTCCATCATTGTATCTGAGAACCAGGTTGTTAGGGTTTAAAGATGGAGTTGGATTTTTTTCTTGGCTTTGCTTCTTAGAGTAATTTTATTTTATTTTTTTAAAATTCACTTCTACTTTTGTTTCAGATTTCTAGACTTACTGGTTTTGTTGTGTGCTTTTCTTTGCCTTTATTTCGCCTCATACTTATTGCCTACACTCCATTATGAAACAGTTTTATGTTTTTTTCTCTCATTCTGCAATAAAACCTTAGCATCCACTTTTTCAACATTTTGAACCAGATCAGCACCACAGCTTCTATTCCTCTGAGATCTAGTTACAGACATTTGTTGGTTAAAAACTGCTTGTGAGCTACCATCACCTTTTTTGCAGTGGTAGGAGATTCTGCAACTTCAGTGTCATGTGTAAAGGGAATGAACTCTATAGTCAGAGTGCTTGGTCGGAACCTGGCACTGTCACATACTAGCTAAGCTACATTTGGGGGGTTACCTAACCTCTTACATCTCAATTTCCTCATCTGTAAAGTAGGAGGGACAATAATATTACCTCAGAGGATTTTCATAAGAGTTAAAAGGATTACAATGTTTAAATAGTAGCCTGGTCCATAGTAAATGTTGAGTGTTGAATGTCATTATTTTCTTCTTCCTCTTATTTTGCTTTATTATCATACAGATTTGAAGCATGCATATGGTTTAGGAACATATCCCACCTTTATATCTGCTTTACTTTGCCTTTTTTTTTTTGTATATTGGAGAAATTCATCCTTAAAGGAATTGATTTTATTTTTAAAATAAGATTTTTGATTCATTCTCTTTAAAGATAGGATAGTGGTCACATTAAGAAACATATTTCAGGAAGAATGAGATAAGAAGCACTTTAATTATCTAAAAATTATATAAGTATCATGAAAAATATGCAGAAAGGAAGTTAGGCTATGTATATATCTTTGAGTAATTGAAATTTATCAACTTTACCTTAAAATATTCCTTGATGCCACCTTTATTTGTGAACCAATAAGCGTTTTTAATGACCATTATTTTTAAAAGGGCTAGAGGGTATTATGCTTAGTGAAATAAGCCAGGCAGAGAAAGACAAGTATCAAATGATTTCATTCATCTGTGGAGTATAAGAACAAAGAAAAAACTGAAGGAACAAAACAGCAGCAGACTCACAGAACCCAAGAATGGACTAACAGTTACCAAAGGGAAAGGGACTGGGGAGGATGGGTGGGAAGGGAGGGATAAGGGGGAAAAGGGGGCATTACAATTAACACACATAATGTAGTGGGGGGGGGACACGGGGAAGGCAGTGTAACACAAAGAAGATAAGTAATGATTCTATAGCATCTGACTACCCTGATGGACAGTGACTGTAATGGGGTATGTGGTGGGGACTTGATAATAGGGGGAGTCTAGTAACCATAATGTTGTTCATGTAATTGTACATTAATAATACCAAAGAAAAAAAAAGGGCCCTTCGATGATAATGCCATTTTTTTTTATTGTGTAAATGCTCTGCACTCCATCCATTCTCTGGTGTTTCATTTTAGGGAAAGCATCATTTTGATTTCCATGAATGCACAATAAAAATGGCTGAATTCAGTAATTTCCATACTGTCTTTCCTATTTACCTTCACTCTGTTCCTTAAGTGACCCGGCTTCTGACAATCCTTCCAAGCTTCATATAGTAACAAATATCATCCAAAAAATCATCTGACCTTATGTTAAATTTACTCTTTTTCTTTCTATTTAAGCATCTTTTTTATCTATGATTCATGACTCACAAGCAAATATGTGTATGTACATGTTAATGTGACATTTTTTATATGGGGTGCCTTTGTAACCATCTTCCTTAGTTAAAGCAAATACTGCCTCAAATCTCTGTTTAAGTAGCCTTTCATCATCTAACAGTTTGTGGCAGATGATCTGTGTAAGAGAAAATTATGGCCATAACTGGAGTGCTCCAACTTCAGATTTATTCACTGAAACTGTATATTGATCAGTTCTTGTGTGCTTTCTTTAGATCTGAGTAAATTATATTTAAACAGTTGTGTTATTAGCAATGTCTTAAAAAGCTAGTCCGCCTTTTTGTTAGAAGTAAGTAAAATGATTATGTCGGGACCTACTGTTAACTTTGTATAGTAGAAATATATTATGTTCAGACTAGAATACTGGTAAAAAGGTACGTCTTGAAACAAATCACAAACTGTCAATATGTCAGTGATGGATTTCTTCTGTTTTCATTTGGTTTCTGTTTCATTTGGATCAGTAGGTGGGGCAGTTCACCAAATGTGAAACTGACATTTAATCTTTCTTTTCATGAAATGCAAACCCACCAGTGGCTAATTTATGAAAAATTGATGCTCAGTTTTTCTTAAGGTTAAGTTGTTCTCATTTGTCTTGGAGCACATCTCACTTAGCCTATGAGTTTATACAACTTGGCAGAAAGTAAAAACACATTTTGAAGTATTAAAATGAACTCATCCTTGACTTTTTGTTTAGAATGGTAATTTCAGTGTCATCAGAATATCTTTCTGAAAAAAAATTCAATAAAATTAGGAGAAATAGATAATTAGCTTTGTTTATAACCATACATGTGGTGTATATTGTAGGCTGTGTAAGGAATTGGCTGTATTGATGGAGTTTAGGCTCTCTCTAACCAGATTTATTCTTAAGGATAAGGACATGGAATGCCTTTTTACCTTTTTATTCTTCATTGCTGGACAATGTTTACAGAATGGGGTGCTGTTGATACCTTTGAGAAGTTGCTCCTGTCTCTCCTCAAAGAAAATTGTTCAGAAGTAGCCACCTGAACTGTATGTAGCTGTTCTGTATTTCACTGTTAACACTGCTTCTGTAGTTTCCAAGATACCCACCACAATGTAATTTGCTTTAATCTCCTAAAGTGTATCATTGCCTAAATCATTTCTCCCATCTGCTTTGTTTGTAGTTGTCTCAGCTTACACTACAGCTCTTCGGGGTCATATGATGAGCAGGAGATAGTGTATCAGTTTCTAACAAAAACCTGTTGATGATCTAGTCATCCTGGTTAATGTTAAGTGTGATTTTTGTTCTTGGCAAAAGTGGTGGTCTGGGAGATTTGCCACTGGCTCCTGTCATGAAGCTGGGTATAAAGTTGTGTACCGCTTCTTCTTTAATGCTATTCTTGGACCCGTCATGAAGCTGGGTATAAAGTTGTGTATCACTTCTTCTTTAACGCTATTCTTGGATCTGCCTGAGGTCAATTGAAGGAACTTTTTGGGGACATCTGTTAGAAAATGCTTCATAAGTATTGGTCAAACATAATTACTTGAAAAACCTTAACCCTAAGTAAGATGTGTCTCTCAATATAGACATGATAATCACTAAATCTTTTTCATATGGTCCCTTGAGGAAAGGATTATAAATAGTTACCATTAGTCTTTTCCTTTCCTTTTACACATTTTATTTACTGGATATCAGCAGTTTAGAATTTTTACCTTCTTTTTTTCCTTTGGTTGATGGTGGTAAGTGAAAAAAACTCAATTTTCAAAGATTATAAATAGTATATTAAAAGGTCAGAACTATAGTAAAACATTGATGAAGCATTATATAATCTAATGAATTCAGAGATAATTCAAATGGAGTAGGATGGGTTAGGAAGTATCTCAATGAAATTTAGGACCTTTTTAGTTCATTTTACAGTCATATGTTCAAGGTAAGTTTCACTGAATTTAGTGTTTTTTTGGGATAGCACAGATGGATTAAAATACTTTTTTTAATTAAATTCATGATAACACAGTCCTCCATTTTATTTAATTCTTAACCCCACCTGACCTCATGTAGTGTTCAGCCACAACTGGCTTTCTGACTATAAGTCAGAAGGAGAATCATCTGCTTCTGGACTGCAGTCGATTGTGGGCAAGCTGAAACTGTAGAAAGCAAAACTGGATAAGGAGGGCTGCTGTACTACCTCCATGGGTTTGTCTAATCTTTTCAGATTGACCTCTTTCACTAGGCAATATTCATCTAAGGTTGCTCCCTGTCTTCTCATGGTCTGATAGCTTATTTCTTTTTATCACCAAATAATATGCTCTTGTATGGATGTACCAGAGTTTGTTTATTCATTCACCTATTGAAGGACATCTTGGTTGCTTCCAAGTTTTGGCAATTATGAAAAAAGGTACTGTAAACATTTGGTGCAGATTGTTTTTCTTTTGTAGTCATAGGTTTACAGTCCTTCTGGGTAAATACCAAGGAGCATGATTGCTTGATCATTTGGTAGAGTATATTCAGTTTTATATGACTGATGCTATTATGTTATTCTAAGGTTTTTGGACTTCAGTTTTAGAGAATTGGACTAATCATAACCCCTTAGTTTATAACCCACTCATCATTGATTTGGAGGTGACTCACTTTTAATTAATTTGTTTATTAAGTTAATTAGTTATTTTTGGTAATATAGTGTGTTCCTCTGACCTCACCATCCAAAATAAAATCTAGGACCTTGACAGTGGTCTATTGCTTTACTCTATGCATCCATTTATCCCTTGCCTCCCCTAAAGCAAGGCTAGTGTTGTTTTCAGTTTAGATTTAAGAATTGCTCACTATGTGTTTTCACTGTTTAAATGTTATTTGGATATTGAAGACGTACTTCTTAGGAATAGTTACCCAAATTATTTTAACCATTTTTCTCCCTCTGAATATGTAGTAGACCTTAATAGATTTTTGCTTGAACTAATATTAATTTTAAGATATTTTACCACTGTTCTAAGTATGAGTAATATATCTTCCACTGGCAACATAAAAAGAGTATTCTGCTAAAAAACTAAGGCTGTTAGTGAAGTTATAAAAATCAGGAAAGACTAGGATTGTCACATCATTATGTGAAACACATCCTTGGGGGAATATGTCAAATTGTTAATGCCAAGACTCCTGTATTTTAAATCTATCTGCACCCTAAAGCTAATGGGAATAATGCCAGTTCAAGTGAAACATCAGCTGGATTAAAAGAAATCCTAAAGAACAAGGAAAACTTAAGCTCTTGGCTATGTGGTGTCTGTGGTTGACCCATTCACTTCTCTGTTGAGGTAATCTAGTTAACACCAGCTTTAGTATCAATACATTTTAACAAGGGATGGTTAATGTTACTATAGGAAACACTTCTAGTGAGCATCAGCCTGAATACTTTAAATAAACTCTCCCTTGAGTTGACTCAGGAACACAATTCCTACTTTCCTTAGTGATCTGTGATGTGTGTATGTAGCTATATCTTATGGGGTTTTATTCTAATTTACAATAGTCTTTTGTGTTTGCAGTAGCAAAATGGTTTTGCAGCTGTAACCATTGTTACTCCCTAAAACATGTTATTACACATTAGGAAGATTACTTAGGCTATACCAAGGGAAGTTG
This sequence comes from Manis javanica, assembly GCF_040802235.1. Lineage (NCBI taxonomy): Eukaryota > Metazoa > Chordata > Mammalia > Pholidota > Manidae > Manis > Manis javanica. The sequence goes on from NC_133174.1 coordinate 88,192,247, forward strand.
CAGGTAACACAACTCTTGCTTTCTTATGATGTCTTTAACAATTTGAGAAGTAAATTGTCTTTCTTCCTCCCAGAAGGTGAGATCTTCATGGGTGGGAACCATCTTCAGTACCTTGGTGTCCTTAGGGACTTGCGCAGAGAAAGTCTGAAAAATTATTGTTATATGAGTGGATATCGAGAGCCCTGAGTAATGTTTTTAGAGTAAATATTATACAGGACTCTCCCAAAGACCAAAGAATTGAATTCAAACAGTGTTAAGATCTAGAAATTAGTAATGGTCAGCAATATTGAAATACAGAGAATAAGTAAAATCTGAATTGATTAGGAAAATAGTTTAGTAGGGAAAAAGGAGACTGGTTGAGTAGAATATATTGTATGTATTTAAAGTACAGAATAGTTACTCCAAAAGTATTGACTAAGCATTATTTGTGCAGAATACTTTTCCTTGTTCTGGAGGTATAAAGATAAAATGACATGATTACTATCATCAGGGAGCTTATACTGTAGTGGAGAGAGAGGCTTGTAAAGAAACAGTTACAGTACAAAAAGATCTATTGGAAGCCAGGTTATAATCCCAGCTTTGTAACTTCCTAGCCCTGATATCAAGTAAGCCAGTTTTCTTGTCTGAACCTATTTCTTCTAATGTAAATTAAGGATAATAATACTGGATCTACCTAGTTTTACGGTTATTGTAAGGGTAATGAGAAACTGTGAAGATGGTTCTCCCATAAATGCTACATACATTTTCACTAAAGTTGTTTGCACTGTTTGGCAATGTATGTTGTCCATCTTGAACACCTTTGTTTAGAGTATGGTGTGATACTGTTTTCCTTCTGTTAGATGGAATGATAAAAATTTAGGTGGCTTTTAAGATGACCTTTGACAGAAGAAAACCTATTTATTCACTAAGTAGATATCTTTACAGATATGTAATTTTCTTTTTAAAGCAAAGTAGTTTATATTAAGTTAGCTTTTTTTTCTGAAAATAATGTTTTTAAAATTAAAGAAGAGCAATTCATTTTTAGTAAACTAATTTTATGAATCTGGAAAAAATCACTGACAAATTTGGGAAAATATATATAAATTAAAAAAACTAATGTCATCTGAAATTCTGGCATACCAAGATAATGATTTTTAACTTTTAAAAATAGTTCTCAAAATCAGTCTTTTCAGACAGATATATGTTCCTTCAAATAAGTACACGTTGGGAAGAGAGGGGAAGGAAGAGGGCGGCGTGAGTAGGGCAGTGGAGATTTCCTGCCCAAATCATATATTTTTGAAAATACAACAAATAAAACTACACCTAACAGAGAGACCAGAGGATACAGTACAACAGAGAGGCTATATCTACACCTGCGAGAACTCAGCACCTCACGAAGGGGGTAAGATAGAAGCTGCGGACCAGCGGGACCCGAGTGATCCCCCCACCCCAGCTCCCTAGTGGGAGAAGAGGAGTCGGAGTGAGGAGAGAGTGGAAACACAGGACTGCTAAATAACCAGCCCTGGTCATCTGCACCGGGAGCACAGACACACAGGGCATGGTGTATTGGATATTAGGGAAATGGAAAAGTAAAATCTGCGATCGGGTCCCCGCAGACAGCTCCCCCGAGACAAAAGAAAAGCGAGTGCTTTTTGAAAGTCTTAAAAGGACAGGGGCTACACAGCTGGATGGAATCGTCCCGGCACACTCAGCCCAGCAGCTGGGAATCCCAGGGAACTTCAGGGGTCCTAACCCCTGGGGTAGCAACGCAGCTCTGAAGACCCTCATGGTGATAAACAGCCTGCCATTCATTCCCACTCCCGCGCGGCCCCAGCAGAGCAGCTTGGGAGTGGCCGTGCCCCCACCAGCCACCCAGAGCTGCCTCCTGGTGCTCAGCCATCCAGTACAGACATGGGGCCACCGCGGGCGAGCACCTGTCCAGTGCAGGCAGAGGCACGAAGGGGCACCGTTCTCGCAGAAGAGCACACCCGGCATGCATGCCTTTCCCCACAGGGCTCTGAGCTGCCCCACCCACTGTGGCTCAGTAAATTAACCCAGAACCTGCTCCTGGTGTGCGGGTAACCAGCACAGGCAGTGGAGAAGGGCAAGGTGATCAGCAAGCAGGAAGGGACTTTGTTCTCCCAGCTAACACACATGCTACCTGCCTATGACTACCTCTATTGCCATGAAAAGGTAGAAGAATTTGGTCCAGTACAGAATCACCCAGACAACCCCTGAGAGAGGGCCAGGGGAGATAGATTTAACCAATCTTCCTGAAAAAGAATTCAAACTAAAGGTCATAACCATGCTGATGGACCTGCAGAGAAATATGCGAGAGCTAAAGGATCAAGTTGGGAGGAAGAATACAGAAATAAAACAATCTCTGGAAGGACTAAAGAGCAGATTGGATGAGCTGCAAGAGGCTGTTAATGGAATAGAAATCAGAGAACAGGAATACAGAGAAGCTGAGGCAGAGAGAGATAAAAGGATCTCCAGGAATAAAAGAATACTAAGAGAACTGTATGACCAATCCAAACGCAACAATATTCACATTACAGGGGTACCAGAAGTAGAAGAGAGAGAAAAAGGGATAGAAAGTGTCTTTGAAGAAATAATTGCTGAAAACTTCCCAACCTGGGGGAGGAAATAGTCTCTCAGACTATGGAAGCCCAAGGATCTCCAAACACAAGGGACCAAGGAGGACAACAGCAAGACATATAATAATTAAAATTGCAAAGATCAAAGACAAAGACAGAGTATTAAAGGCAGCCAGAGAGAGAAAAAAGGTCACCTACAAAGGAAAACCCATCAGGCTATCATCAGATTTCTCAACAGAAACATTATAGGCCAGTAGAGAATGGCATGATATATTTAATGCAATGAAACAGAAGGGCCTTGAACCAAGAATACTGTATCCAGCACAATTAGCATTTAAATATGAAGGAGGGATTAAAAAATTTCCAGACAAGCAAAAGTTGAGAGAATTTGCCTCCTACAAACCACCTCTACAGGATATTTCAAAGGGACTGCTCTAGATGGAAGCACTCCTAAGGCTAAATAGATGTCACCTGAGAAAATAAAATCACACCAAAGAAAGCAGAGCAACCAAATACTAACTAAAGGCAAAAAGTAAAATCATCTATGCACAAAAGCAGTCAAACGAAACACCAAAGAGTACAGATTAAAACACCTAACATATAAAGAATGGAGGAGGAGGAATATGAAGAGAGAGAAATAAAGTATCATCAGACTGTGTTTATAATAGCTTAAATAAGCAAGTTAAGTTAGACAATCAGATAGTAAAGAAGCTACCCTTGAACCTTTGGTTACCACGAATCTAAAGCCTGCAACAGCAATAAATACATTCAATAATCACCCTAAATGTAAATGGGCTGAATGCACCAATCAAAAGACACAGAGTAATGCAATGGATAAAAAAGCAACACCCATCTATATGCTGCTGACAAGAGACTCAACTCAAACCCAAAGGCATACACAGACTAAAAGTCAAGGGATGGAAAAAGATATTTCATGAAAACAATAGGGAGAAAAAAGCAGGTGTTGCAGTACTTGTATCAGACAAAATACACTTCAAAACAAAGAAAGTAACAAGAGATAAAGAAGGACATTACATAATAATAAAGGGGTCAGTCCCACAAGAGGATATAACCATTATAAATATATATGCACCCAATACAGGAGCACCAACACATGAGAAAGAAATACTAACAGAATTAAAGGAGGAAATAGATTGCAATGCATTCGTTCTAGGAGACTTCAACACACCACTCACTTTAAAGGACAGATCCACCAGACAGAAAATAAGTAAGGACACAGAGTCACTGAACAACACACTAGAATAGATGGACCTAATAGACATCTACAGAACTCTACACCCAAAACCAGCATGATACACATTCTTCTCAAGTGCACATGGAACATTTTCCAAAATAGACCATATACTAGGCCACAAAAAGAGCCTTAGTAAATTCAAAAAGATTGAAATTCTACCAACCAACTTCCCAGACTACGAAGGCAAAAAACTAGAAATAAATTGTACAAAGAAAACAGAAAGGCTCACAAACACATGGAAGCTTAACAACATGTGCCTAATAATAAATGGATCAATGACCAAATTAAAATAGAGATCAAGCAATATATGGAGACAAATGACAACAACAGCACAAAGCTCCAACTTCTGTGGGATGCAGCGAAGGAAGTTCTAAGAGGAAAGTATATAGCAATCCAGGCCTATTTAAAGAAGGAAGAACAATCCCAGATGAATATCTAACGTCACAATTATTGAGATTGGAAATAGAAGAACAAATGAGGCCCAAAGTAAGCAGAAGGAGGGACATAATAAAAATCAGAGAATAAATAAATAAAATTGAGAAGAATAAAACAATAGAAAAATCAATGAAACCAAGAGCTTGTTCTTTGAGAAAATAAACAAAATAGATAAGCCCCTAGCAGACTTATTAAGAAAAAAAGAGTATCTACACACATAAACAGAATCAGAAATGAGAAAGGAAAAATCACGACTGATTCCACAGAAATACAAAGAATTTTTAGAGAATACTATGAGACTCTATATGCTAACAAACTGGAAAACCTTGAAGAAATGGACAACTTCCTAGAAAAATACAACTTCCAAGACTGACCAAGGAAGAAACAGAAAATCTAACCAGACCAATTACCAGCAATGAAATTGAATCAGTAATGAAAAAACTACACAAGAAGCAAACCCCTGGGCCAGATGGATTGACTGCTGAATTTTATCAGACATATAGAGAAGATGTAATATCCATTCTCTTTAAAGTTTTCCAAAAAACAGAAGTGGAGGGAATACTTTCAAACTCATTTTATGAAGCCAGCATTATTCTAATACCAAACCAGGCAAAGACCCCACCAAAAAAGAAAATTACAGACCAATATCCTTGTTGAACATAGATGCAAAAATACTCAACAAAATATTAGCAAAGTGAATTCAAAAATACATCAAGAAGACCATTCACCATGATCTAGTGGGGTTCATCTCAGGGATGCAAGGATGGTACAACATTCGAAAATCCATCAAGATCGTCCACCACATCAACAAAAACAAAGATGAAAACCACATGATCATCTCCATAGATGCTGATAAAGCATTCCACAAAATGCAACACCCATTCATGATAAAAACTCTCAACAAAGTGGGTATAGAGGGTAAGTACCTCAACACAATAAAGGCCGTGTATGACAAACCCACAGCCAACATCATACTTAACAGCGAGAAGCTGAAAGCCTTTCCTCTAAGATTGGGAAAAAGACAGGGCTGCCCACTCTCCCCACTGTTATTCAACATAGTACTGGAGGTCCTAGCCACAGAAATCAGACAAAACAAAGAAATACAAGGCATTGAGATTGGTAAAGAAGAAGTCAAACTGTCACTATTTGCAGATGACATGATATTGTATATAAAAATCCCTAAAAACTCCAGTCCAAAACTCCTAGAACAAATATATGATTTCAGCAAAGTTGCAGGATGCAAAATTAATACACAGAAATCTGTTGCTTTCCTATACACTAACGATGAACTAGCAGAAAGAGAAATCAGAAAAAAAATTCCATTAACAGTAGCATCAAAAAGAATAAAATACCTAGGAATAAACCTAACCAAGGAAATGAAAGACCTATACCCTGAAAACTACAAGACACTCTTAAGAGAAATTAAAGAGGACACTAACAAATCATCCTATGCTCTTGGCTAGGCAGAATTAATATTGTCAAAATGGCCATCCTGCCTAAAGCAATCTACATTCAATGCAGCCCGTAATAAAATACCAACAACATTCTTCAGTGAACTGGAGCAAATAGTTTAAAATTCATATGGAACCACCAAAGACCCCGAATAGCCAAAGCAATCCTGAGAAGGAAGAATAAAGCAGGGGGGATCTCACTTCCCACCTTCAAGTCTACTACAAAGCCACAGTAGTCAAGACAATGTGGTACTGGCACAAGAACAGACCCACAGACCAGTGCAACGGGATAGAGAGTCCAGATATTAACCCAAACATATAATGTCAATTAATATATGATAAAGGAGCCGTGGACATTCAATGGGGAAATGACAGCCTCTTCAACAGCTGGTGTTGGCAAAACTGGACAGCTACATGTAAGAGAATGAAACTGGATCATTGTCTAACCCCGTACACAAAAGTAAATTCAAAGTGGATCAAAGACCTGAATGTAAGTCATGAAACCATAAAACTCTTAGGAAAAAAACATAGGCAAAAATGTCTGGGACATTTACATGAATAACTTCTTCATGAACATATGTCCCCAGGCAAGGGAAACAAAAGCTAAAATGAGCAAGTGGGACTATATCAAGCTGAAAAGCTTCTGTACAGCAAAGGACACCACCAATAGAACAAAAAGGCTTCCTACAGTATGGGAGAATATATTCATAAATGACAGATCCGATAAAGGGTTGACATCCAAAACATATAAAGAGCTCACGCACCTCAACAAACAAAAAGCAAATAATCCAATAAAAAGTGATCAGAGTTACTGAATGGACAGTTCTCCAGAGAAGAAATTAAGATGACCAACAGACACATGAAAAGATGCTCCACATCATTAATCATCAGAGAAATGCAAATTAAAACCACAATGAGATATCACCTCACACCAGTAAGGATCACCACCATCCAAAAGACGAACAACAACAAATGTTGGCGAGCTTGTGGAGAAAGTGTAACCCTCCTATTCTGCTGTTGGGAATGTAAGTTAGTTCAACCATTCTGGAATGCAGTATGGAGGTTCCTCAAAAAGCTCAAAATAGACATACCATTTGATCCAGAAATTCCACTCCTAGGAATTTACTCTAAGAATGCAGCAGCCCAGTTTGAGAAATACATATGTACTCCTATGTTTATCGCAGCACTATTATAATAGCCAGGAAATGGAAGCAACCTAAGTGTCCATCAGTAGATGAATGTATAAAGAAGATGTGGTACATATACACAATGAAATATTATTCAGCCATAAGAAGAAAACAAATCCTACCATTTGCAACAACATGGATGGAGTTAGAGGGTATTATGCTCAGTGAAATAAGCAGGCAGAAAAAGACAAGTATCAAATGATTTCATTCATCTGTGGAATATAAGAACAAAGAAAAAACTGAAGGAGCAAAACAGCAGCAGAGTCACAGAACCCAAGAATGGACTAACAGTTACCAAAGGGAAAGGAACTGGGGAGGATGTGTGGGAATGTAGGGAGAAGGGGGAGGGAAAAAGAAAGGGGGCATTATGATTATCATGTATAATGAGGGGGGGCTGTACAACCCGGAGAAGACCAGTAGTGATTCTATAGCATCTTAGTACACTGATGGACAGAGACTGTAAAAGGTATGTGTTGGGTACTTGGTGATGAGGGGTGTCTAGTAAACATAATGTTCCTCATGTATTTGTAGATTAATGATACCAAAATAAAAAAAAATAAGTACATGTGTGATATAAAGAGGTTATGAGGTATTTGGCAATCACAGATTTCATTCATATCCATTATATTATTTGGTGTTCTTTTTAGTATTTATTCTTAGCAGTAATTTGAATTATTCATAATGCTGTGTTACCTTTGGGAGTGGTACAGATTTTAATTGCTCTATGTTAGAAATTGGACTTGCTATTTTTCTTATTCTTTCATTAATTCTATTTTCTTTCTCTTTAATTTTATCAAAAATGTCATGGTTGTATTATCTTTCTGTATATCTACTAATTGATTTTGATTATTCTAAGGGCTCTAATAATAACAGCAATACATATCTAGCACTTGTTATGTGCTGGACTTTGCTCTAGATGATTCATTTAATTCTCACTATAACCCAGTGAAAGCTGATACTATCCTCATTTTCTGAATAAGAAAAGTGAAGCACAAAGAGATTAAGTAAAGGAATCAACAGTCACAAAGCTAGTAAGTCAAAGAGCTGGAGTCTGAACCCAGGCAATCAAACTCCATGGCGCATCCTTTTAACTCCTTCATCATAGTCTTCCTCTTGACTACCAGGATATTTTATCAAGTGGAAAGATTTGCCAGGGCAAGTATTTTCTGTTTTCAATTGTTACATGACAAACATATCTATGCATTTAACCTCTATACTACTAAATGTGTTCGAGGACACATAGTCATAGTGGAAGCACAATTGGCTTCATGCCTATAGAATCAGAGATGTAATCATCAAGAGAAAAGGTTATAGTGTGTTGGTATAGATAAGATTTTCGTTTCAGTATTTTAATTGCAATTTACTTTTTACCTCTATAAATCAACAGTTTAAACTCCTTATCTTGACAGTGTCGTAACACATAAAACATTTTCCACTACAACATAGCTGAATATGACAAATCTACTTCAGTGTTACCAAGAGGAAGTCAGATTTCAGTTGGAATAAATACCAGTAATGAGCAGACATTTGAGTATGAATAAACATGCACACACACGTATATATGCAGACATATTTTTCATCTTTCCAAGTTACAGTCTCTCTAAAAATATATATGCTCTTGTCTTTGAGGAAATATTAGCCACCTGCAATTACAATGAGATATTACGGGTTTCCTTGTGTATCAGTGCCCATGGGAAGATAGACATTGTTACTTTATATTATGGGGGATAATCAAGGCAGATTAGAAATCTTTAGATGTTAATTAAACTTAGGCTATTTTACCCAGATAAATATTTCTATTTTATGTATAGATTTTGCTAAAAATATGATATTACCTTTAATGTTATCTGTTAATATTGTCAAACTCTTTGGAATGGTGAGATTTGTAAGATCCTGTAGTGTCTGAAAACTTTGATTTCACTGCACAATAATTTCTAAAGCAAATGTTACATTTTTAACAGTCTACAAATTGTGTGATAATTTTTATAAACGATAAACAGACTTATAAACTGTTTCAACTAATTTTTTCCTAAGTGTCAGATGAAAGAGTCTCTGCCCCATTGTGAAAGCTGAAAATGGGAAGTCACTTTTTCTCCTTGCCTAAATGTTGATATCTTTACACCCTAATGTCCCGCAGAGACTTTGATGCCAATACAAGTATGGCATTACCTCTTAATATTCCACACAGACTGGTGGTTCATAATAGACTGTGCTCCCACCTGACAACTTTATATTAACTGGAATACTTTTATGTGAGGGTGTATTTAATGTGGGCCATAGGACATTGTGGTACCCAAGTAGGGATGGAGGTAATAAAAGAATTTGAGAATCATTGTAATCCAAATTTGAAAATGGAAACTTCACTTTAAAAAACAAAACTTTTTATTTTGATCATGTCCTGAGAAGTTGAAGATTATTATTTGAGGACTGGTAAGGTTGCATAGATGATAGGAAAATATCCCTTATAAGTCCAGCTGTCATTTGGTTCGGAAATAAAAAGTAACCAGTGTAGTAGGTGCTCAATGAATAGGTTTGAGTACTTGTTGACTGCACTGACTTAGAATTGTTAAAAAGAAAAAAAAAGACTCAGTTTAAAAGCCTCATAAAACATAAAACATGAATTTGCTTTTAGAGTATATCTGCGTTATACTGTGATGTGCTTTCATAACCAAAGAATGCTGGGAGTATCATCCCCAGAAACAATTAAATTTTAATTAGAAGGTCAGGGGAGTTTTCATATTTCTGGACTTCAAACTGCAGGTGGCTCTCTTGATCTTTCAGTTCTAAGTTTAGGTTAAGAAATGTTGCTCTACCTTCTTCCTGTCCTCTAACTGCTTGTAAATAATATTTTTACCCAGAGTATCAGACCTCCTCTTGAAGCTTCTGATAAGTATATTATTACAGGATTGTAAGCAGCATAGCTTTGTTTTCTCACATGTAAAAGATAATTTTTAAAAGCACATTGCTTAGCCTTCCTCTAGGATGCCTCTGGTTTTCCTTAGCTTGCCTTGTATGAAGATTTGCTAAACATTAATTATACTGTTGCTAATGCTTCTAAAAAGAATATAGCAGTATTCTAGCATTCTTTAAAAAAAAGATGATTCTGTATGTTTTTCTTCTTCTCATTTTCACAGTGGAGTAGCTGTTTTATCCCATAATTTATTTCAGACACACCTGGTATTACGGGAATTTTAGAATTACCAAGATAAATGCATATGAATACCTGCTGATACAACTTCAGGTGTAAACCTAAGCCTCATCTGTGCTTTCATTCATTCTAATGTTCATTTTAATGAAATTGCATAAGACCATGAAGGAGTGGAGATTTTATGCAAATTATGTGCAGAAGCAAATTCAAAATAGCATAGACCTTTCTGTGGATTGTTGAATTATCATTAATAATAAGAGCACTTTACATTTTTATAAGCTGCAAATCTAATTCTTCTTTTTGCAAAAAAGTAAAGTATATGCAGCTGTCACTTTTTAAGATAATAGATTCGTCTAGAGTATGATGGGTGATAAAGTACTATAAAGTTATTTCTTGCCAGTACTTAATTGTGTTAAAGCTATAAGCACCAACAGCCAAAAGATTGTTTGCAGGAAATGTCTTATACTAAGACATTCATCAGGTAATGATATATAACCTCAAATGTCAAATTCTGTGTGCTACACACCTTATAAATATGCTTGTAGTACTGCTGTAAAAAAAAGAAAAAGCACCGATACCAAATTGACCTTAAGAATGACACATATGGCATTACTGCAGCTGGGCTATTGTCTAGGAGATTCACAGGGGAAGGCCTCCAAGGAATTATTTGTATGTGCCTTTTGTGTAAAGTTTTTGTCTGGAAAGTCACTGTGCAAACAGTAGCGTTTCGATAGCACCTGCTTCTGTTGAGGGAGAGTGAGTCTTTTATTTAGAGAGCATCAGTAGCCATTTCATTCATCACTGCACAATGGGCCTATGTAAAGAGCAGCATTCCACTGTCACCAAAAGAGACCAGAGCTTCCAACAAGCAGGGGTGCTTGTAAACACTGAGTCTGCCTATGTTTCTTTTTTACTTTTCATGCAATTACATCCAAGTCTTTATTTTGAGGAAAAAAAATAATTGATGCAGAACAATAATGGGAAAAGTTCTGAACTGCAATTTTTAATTTAAAAAGCTATATTATGTAAAAAGCTGTGGCAATGTCATATATAAGCTTGGTCATTTGCATAAATACCACTTTAATCTTCTTAAGGTGTTTGAAAATTAATTGCATTATAGAAGTAATGATGCTAAAATATTCCATAGAAGATCTTTGAAAAATGTTCATGGACTTGTTTTCAATGTGCCTGTCATCCTAGCATCTAAGTGTTTTTGTTTGTGTTCCCTTTATGGCTAATCAACTTCAGTCACGGCATCTACGTCCTGTTGTGCCTCATACATCCAGCTTCTTCATTGACTCATGGCAGTATAATGTCCATGGTTGTTACTCTGTTAAAACTACCCTGGCTCTGGTTTCTAGTTACTACCTCTCAAGTTCTCTATTAGCTATTTCTTATTCTTCATCTTCATGTTATGCACAATAAGACCTCCTTGAGACATACACACTCTCTCTCTTTTTAATAATTCAGTGATTTTAGTATTTCCATAGAATTGTACAGCCATCACCACAACCTAATTTTAGAACATTGTTGTCATCTAAAAACAACCCTGTTACCTGTTAACAGTCACTCCTCACTTCCTATCTTCAGTCCTTTGCCATTCATAATCACTCATCTACTTTCTGTTTCAATGAGTTTGCCAATTATGGACATTTCATGAAACTGAAATCATATAATTTGTGACCTGTTATATCTGGCTTCTTTCACTTAGCATATATTTTCAAGGTCTATCAATGTTGTAGTATGTATCAGCACTTCCTTTTTGTGGCTTAATAATATTCCATTCCATGATATACCACATACTGTTTATCTATTCATCAGTTGATGGACAGCTGGGTTGTTTCTACCTTATGTTATTTTTGACATTGGTGTACAAGTTATTTGTTTGAATGCCTGTTTCTGATTCTTTTGGGTATATACCTAGAGTAGGAATTACTGAGCCATATCATGGTTTTGTATTTAATATTTTGAGAAATTGCCTGTTTTCCCAAGTGGCTCTATTATTTTACATTTTCTATAGCAATGTAGGAAAGTTTCAATTTCTGCACATCCTCCCCACATTTGTTATTTTCTGTCTTTTGATTGTAGCCATCCTAAGGATATAAGGTCAGGTACTGCTGTGATTTTCATTTACATTTCCTCAATGGCTAATGATGCTGAGCAGCTTTTCATGTGCTATTGGATATTTGTATATCTTCTTTGCAGATATTTATTCAGGTCCTTTGCTCATTTTTAATTAGGTTTTTGTCTTCTTACTGTTGAATTTTTGCAAACACCTTCTCCCATTGTTTTTTCATTTTCCTGACAGTGTTTTTGAAACACAGAAGTTTTTACTTTTGATAAAGCCCAGTCTATTTTTTTCTTTTGCTAATTGTCCTTTTGGTATCATACTTAAGAAACCATTGCCTAATCCAAGATCAAACATTTGCATAATCTATGATTTTTTTTTTGTTTTATTTAACTCAGTTCTTTTGCACTTGGATATCTAGTTGTCCTAACACCATTTGTTGAGACTATTCTTTCCTACAATTTTCTTGGCACCTTGTCCAAAATCCATTGGCCATAAATAGAAGGAATTATTTCTGGATTCCAAGTTTTGTTTCATTGATCTGTATCTTCATGCCAGTAGATCACGATCTTGATTCTTATGGCTTTGTAGTAAGTACTACTATAGCTTTTGGCAAGTATGAACCCTTTTTTTCCTTCATTTGGTTCACACTATCTTAGTTGTAATGGTGCTCACTATCTTATGATGCTCAGCTTTTCTTCCCAACAGTTTGTGACCATTTTTTTCTCAGACTCTTTTTTAACAGTCTTCACTGGGCCCCATCACACCAAACACCTGCTGGTATCACCTCCTCTAATGGCTTTCCATGATCTCATTTCACTTAGGAAAATATTCACAAATTCTGCCTAATTAATTATTTTCTATGGACTGAGGAGTAGGAGATAGAGAAAGAAGACAAATATCTCAATACAGTGTTTAACCACCTGTGGATTGCCCAATTAATATAATTCAGACCTGAAGGGAATTCTGGAGGAAGAAGCTAAGATAGTAGGTAGGGGTTGAGAGAACTGTTTTGAGAAATCCTTAAAAGGTAGAATGAATAAGGCTATTATTGATAGAGAAATACTTGAATACTAGAGAAAGAACAGAAAAAAAAGTCATGTGTTGCTATATATTAGCAAAATCACAGTCACCACTGTCTTTCCTTTTTCTTCCTTCCACCAGATAGTTATGTTTGAATGCAGTGTGATAATATCATTTCAGTTGAAAGTGCTAAAGCGTGATGCAAATATTTTTGATGGTTTTGTTATACTTACTAATAATTTAATATTACAAATTTATGCTACATGTACCATGTATACCCATAAGATATGAACTATATTGGCAGCATAGGGAAATATATAAATCACAGGAACAAAGAGCTCATTTTCGCTTTCAGTTTTTTACTATAATAGCTTTAGTGTTTCCCTTCATGGTTTCTATGTGTGTTTGAAATCACCTTATTCGATTTGGCTCTACCTGATTCAGATATAATGTAGTGAGTATATAATGTCAACAAGTTCATTTATTAGGAGAAAATTTTATTAATCCCTTTGGATTTTTAGTGAAGTGCTTTTTCATGGCACTGTGGAAATACAGTACTGTCAACGTTACTATGATGGTATAGCTAATGATTCTAAATTAACTCATGGTTTAAATTTTAGTGAATAAGAGACATATGCTTAAAGTAATTTTAATATAAGACAAGATATTTTAGAAACCTCTCACTGTTATTTGCATATTTTTGAGCATTGATTTTTATTTCCTATTTAGTTCAACAAGTGCTTTATTTAGCACTTTAAGATATTTGTCCCACTCAGTAGGTATTTCTTTTACCCTATTTATACATCCATCTTGATTTCTACTGGCTACCCAAGACCCACTGATGAACCATCCTTTGCAGTATTTCTCAGCTCTAATGTGTGAGTGTGTGTCATACTACTTAGGGGGACAGTGGATGTTTGCTATAGCCAGTATCTGCAGGTTACCACCTCAGGGAAGCCATTTTTGCTTAGATGCTGTTGGCTCCTGGAGCCCCACAAGAGGTCTCCATAACTAGTTTTCACCAGAATGTGGATTGATGAAATTTTAAGGAATTACCTTTAAATGAAGGTGATGTTTTCATTAGAGCCTACAGGGAGGAGAAAACCAAAACTCTGATTACACTACACAGAAAGTTGGAGAAATAATGGGAAAAACCCATAATTTCATAAACTTTACAGTCTATCTATCCCAAAGGATGCTCTTTGTAGCATAATGTAGTCCAGTCTTTTTGTCCCAGTCTCATTCCATTTAGGAGCTGCCTACCTGTATCTAATCTTGTTAATAAGACTTTAAACTGCAAATTCTAGTTGTACTTTTCTGTTTTCTTCAGTCATTTCATGTTTATTAGGTGCCTAACTTTTTCTAGGCACTACATTTTATGCTATGGATTTAGAAAAAAGACTATGCCCTCATGGAATTCAAGTATAGTGGGGAAGATAGGCAAATAGATTATTATGGTAACATGTGACAAACACCAGAATACAGATGAGAGTAGGTACTATAGGACCACAGAGGAGAGAGGGTTACTGAACTCGGATGAAGGGAAATAAGCGATAATTCCCAGTGGATATCAATGCCAGGTCTGAGTTGTAAAAGTTTAATAAGAATTATTCAATGAAAAAAAGATTACAGTTGAGGCATGTGTTAAGTATGAGAAATTGTGGTGTATTCAGGAGACTCTAAACTGTTCGGTATTGCTGGTGGGCAGTGTACTTCTAGGGAAAATAGTAAAAAAGGAGTGGATAGAGGCCAGAAGGGACCAACTCATTAATGGCATACTATGCAGTATTTAGGAATTTGGGTTTTTATCCTAAAGGCCAATTGGAATATGAATTTAGAGCAGGGAAGTGACATTTTCCGATTAAAACATTAGAAAGATCACTCTGATTATGGTGTGGAAGATGATTGAGACCTGATTGAGGATGTGGACATTTAGACTTGAGGAAGAGACCTGCCTGGAGTTTATTGCAATAGAAATCTAGGCAAGACAAGACATTGCACATGCCCAAACTAAAGTATTGGTAATAGAGGCTGGTGCAAATTCTATAGATGTAGAAGGTATAAAATTTAATTCCTAGAACTTGATAAGGGTTATTATGTTATATTACTCGATTTACTAAATTATAGTTCTATTTCCTGAGGTTATCACTGTCGTCTTGATTGGAATTTTGAGTGTGGGTTGGGCAATTTAGTGCCTAAATCTTTGAACTAATCTCTGATTTTATGCCACTACGTAGCTGATAATAGCTATTATGTGTTTTTTTTTGCTAGTTTTATTTCCTTAATTTTTGAGCTCCTGGAGGTTGGTGTGGTCTCTCACTCTGGTTCCCTTTTACATCTCCTATTACATCTCCTATTACTTCAAAAGCCCTCAAGTCCAAAAATTTTAGCATAAAAAATAATTTAGAAGAGATTATCCTAATTACACAAGGACTTGCGTAAGTTTCCTAGAACATTTTTAAAAGAGTATATTATAGAAAACTTTATTTTATGCACTGTTTCAGTTTTGCCTAATGGATGGAACTCCTTTATTTAAGATAGTCTGAGTTATAACTAACTACTTTGGTAGTTTTGTGTTTTTCTCAAATAATTCAGTGAACTATTTTTAGTCAAAATAATTTAATTTCCCTTGCTAGCATCTCTATAGGGATGATTAATTGTTTACTGCACACAGCCATTTAGTGCAGCCCTACTCCATTTGAATAGCTGTAATACCATGCAAGACACCATAATGCTCCTGAGGAATGCCTGTAACCCTTGCTTGGTATCCTTTCCACAAGTTGTGAATTCTGTATTTTGAAAGTCTCAAAACTACTGCCACCCACCCACAAAGACTTTTCTATTTCCCCTAGAAAAACAATTCCTAGTCTACAATGAAAATTTTGTTGAGAATATTTGATCTTCAGATACAGTTATGTTTCCATAGATACATCTAGCTTAATATCCATTCTGTGTCAAGAAATGAAAAAGTGAGATTTTTGTGAGCAATATTAGAAAACACTTAAAACCAATTAGCAACTTTAAGTATTTGGAATCTTCACATTCAAAATGTACTTGTTTTCCAAAGTAACATAACAGCATCGGGGGCCAGAATGATGCCAGATCTAATGAGTCAGTTACATTGGGGAGATAGTAAATGTCTTTTTGAAAGGTCATCTGCATTAGTTCCTCTGCTGCTGGCAGTGTGGGTTTTGTTTTTTTCTCTCTTTCTCTTTTTGTTTTCTTCCTTTTAAAATGTTCACTGATATACCGCAAGTTACTTTTAACTAAATAGTGAACTTTATGAAATTATTTAAAGCCTCCATATTAAGCAAAATAAAATAGTGTCAAAATAGTATAACAACATGCGTAATCACATACTTTCTCCAAAGATGTTTGAAAGAAAAGAGCTGGAAAACTAAAGTCACTGTCATTAGGATTCTCTCAGGGTCAGGTACTTTGGGATACCTATGAGTATTTTTATTTTTTTTAAGAATTGGAGGATCAAGGTAATTTTACAGACTCTCAAAAAAAATCTACAACTGTTACATGAATCTATATCTTGATGATTATGAAGTTATGAATAAATATTAAACATACAGGTCCCTAAAAGAAAATATACCCAGATTTAAAGGACCAGAATGATTCAACTTGCTCTTTTGATGACAACTCTATATTTTATATCTAAGTTTTTCTTGTAATTAGCATGAATGAACTGCTCTGCCAGTTGGAAATGTCTTAAGTCAACTTCTTACTGCTTTCTATCAAAGGCTATTGATGATTTAATAGGAATTTCAAATTTAAATGACACAAATTCTGAAGTTTTGATTTTGTTAATTTTCATAGAATGGACATTTTTAGTGTATACATTTCTCAGGCTGTGATATTGTTTTGTGAATTAAACTAAATGGCAAATACTTTTATTACTTCTTGGAATGAAAAATAAAAGGGATCAGATATTGCTAGATAGCATTTGGTCAGAATTAGAAATTAGAGTTTAGAAAGTCAAAAATAGAATATGATTTTTCCAATAAGCATTGTAGTCTACTTTTACTCTTGATGTGTAGATAATTAACAGTTTCAGATACATTCTGAGTAAAACATACATGAAATAGATTGGTCTTTTAAACAATCTATATGGTACATACAGGGTAGAATTTTTTTAATATTAGCCTAAGGTTCCAAAAAATAGGAAAGCGAAAGTCAATGTAGAATTGTGAAGTCTCTAAAATATCTCACCTTGGTATGGTACAGAACCGGTTCTGAAAGAAAAGTCAAAAACTTCATCTTCCAGCAATGTTCTTTCATAACGTAGGACTAGAAAAAAAATAGAAATCAAACTACGCCATGTAATGATTTAAAAATTAATCCATACTTGAGACCCTTGCACTACTGTGTTATTTAAACATAACCTCCTTCTGTCACTTATAAAGCACTGGATTCAGAACATTATAGTTCAGGCAGGAATATATTACCATTGTAACCACTGAACACTCTGCTACTTAATTTAAAAAGAAAAGACTGTGTGTGTGTGTGTGTGTGTGTGGCCTGGATATACAGTAATCTAGGAAAAGTCTCTGTGTAACAGTGAGCATGGTATTTTTCTAGATATTGTGGGTCTCAGAGGTCCCCATTAAAAGGAATAAGGATTGCTGCTTCTCAAGCCTTGTCAGATACCGGGCATATTACCTGCATGCACAATGGAGGCATCGAGGGTAGCAGTCTACCTTTGTGATAACCTTGTTTATACACTTACAGAACATATCGACTACTGTATGCATTATTTCTACAATGCTACCAGAGCTTTGCTTGTAAGATTTTGTAAGAAATACGCAGAGGAAGGAATCAGAGGCCTCAGATTCTGAAATGTCTAATTCAGTCACAGTGATGCAGTGCTCAAATGAACTATAGCAGACTTAATGAGCAATCTAGGACAGAGACACATGTACTGGACACACCAGGGAAAGAGATTACATGTACAGGGACTAATTAGCATGAAATATGAATGCATTCATATAAGTAGTCTTGATCTGTGGGACTCCTTCATTATTGGGAATGATTTTTGCATGAAGCTAATAAAGAGAAATTCAAGAGTTATGCTGTATAAAGAATTTAAAAATAGTATTTTAACTTTTTGATTCTGCATAGTCTCAATTTTTAGAGCAATAAAAGAAATTGCATATCATGAAATAGTATGATCCAATGAAATGGACCTATTTTCTACAAAGTCACAAATAGACAAAGTCAGAAACAGTAGCTACTATTTATATACAGCCAATTAACTTAATTAGCAAGTAGTTTGGATTCAGTTTCTTGAATTATAGATGCGCTAGATATTGAATATCACCTTGATATTTTAAATAAGGTGATCTGGACACCTTATGTTCTAGACTAAATATTTAGCCAGAGAGTTGAAAAGTTTGGATTCACTTCTTTGAGGCCTTTAAAATGTCTTTACCAAAGAAATAGCCAATCTTGAGGAAGGATTTAGAGAGAGAATGGAATTAGCTTAAATTTCTTTAAGGCTCATGGGAAGGGGAACCAAGGAAGTGGTAGAAGAAACAATATTCAAAAATAGATTAAAGCCCAGTTGAAAAATATCCAGGGGTATAATATCTATTTAAATATTACCTAAATGTAAATATTTAAATTTAAAAAATTTCAATAATATTTTTATTCTTTATTTAGTGTTTGAAATTAACATAGGAACACATAGAATTTAAAACTACTTTTGATAACCATTAAAGACTTGAAATTTGAGGAATTAAGCTTAGTTCCACCACTCTCACCCCCTTCAAAAGAGTTCAACATTAGATTGCTTAGTTAAATGTATGGTTGGATTTTATGTAAAGTACACAATGTTAATATTTTATATATGACTTTAATAATAGTTTTCATGTGTTTTCTGTTTGCAAACATCTTAGGAATGACTACAAAAGTCAATAATCGTGAAGAAAACAGTGTTTTTGAGATGTGAAATTAGAAGAAAAACAGCTGTCATAGTCTATACACTTATTTTATAAACTATTTCTAAATAACAGATTATGTGTATGTAGGGTCCCAGGGCTATATGCCTTGTAGCAGAAAAACAGACGCTGTACTGCCCTTACCATGCTCAGTGCTCTCATGGTTACCCACAATACTAACTCATACCTTTATATGCATGTAATATGTATAAGTGGAGCAGGGGGTTAGTAACGGTGATAAAAATAGAATAGGAATAATAAAAATTTAGAAATAACCACCATTCTATGTGTCCTAACTTTGAACAAGTCAAAAAGCACATGATTTTTTTTCCCCCCATTTCATTTTAAGAGTACTTTGAGGAAAGAATTGACTGGCCAAAAGTAAGTCATGAGTCAGGCTAATTTTTTGCATGACTGCTCTTCACTTTATGGGAACATACGTAACTTTAGGAATATTAACTTTAGGGAGGTGCACTAGATACAAGACAGTCATCAAAACAGCAGAGAATACTTGCTGAGTGTCAAGCATTTAGAATATGTTACATAATGTGCTAGATGAATTTACCTAAGACTCCTCATTTAATGCTAGCAGATTCCTTGTGAATTATAGGTACTTTAGTAACCTCAAAATTACAGTTGAAAAACAGATATTTAAGGGCTAAGTATTTTGCTTGAAGTCACACAACTTTGAAGTATAGATCTGGAACTCAGTTTTGAATCCAAGTTGTTCATACAACTGAATGTATAGCTCACTTTTTTGTTTGTTTATAATAAGAGTATAATTAAACATTGACTTGAATGAAAATATTACTTGACCCAAATTCTCAATTTAGCTGGGCAATAGATAACCTCAGTCTGTCTCTTGCGTACTATGCTGCAATACTGCTGTGAGGAAATTGTACTGGGCTTTCTGTTGCTTAGATCTCAGGCATATATGTATTCCTTTCTCTTTCTCCATACACCTTTTGTTCTTGGAAATGGTTGTAACCTGGCCTATTTGTCTCGACATTGCCATTGCCACAACATGGGGTCCCTTTCCCCCAAGAAGTTACCTTGGTAGGGTATTTTCATATTCCCCTTCATGTCCAATTTCTGGATTATAAGGTTATTTTATACCATTTTTAAAGTATAGAAGAAATATACAAAAAAAAAAATCTCCTGAATTTGTATCACCCAAGTGTCATAGCCATTGTTCCTATTTTGCTATATATTTTCTTTCAGTGATAGTTTCCTGTGTTCTTTTTGGTTGTTATCTGTGTTTGTAGCCTTACTTTATAAAATAGTTTTCACTGTATATATACAATATATACTATATCCTGCTTTTGAGCCTCATATATTCTTGGAACATGAACAGTAATATTTTGCAAATACATGATTTTAGTGACTGCATAGAACTCTTTTATAAGGATATACCATGATTTAACTATTTCCCTGTTGTTCAATGTTTAGATCATTTCCAATTATTGTTATGCCACATGGAATAGTCTTTCATGTATTTATTTTTTTGTAAATCTCTTATTGAGCTCACCAATAGAAGGATATAAGTTATTTTGTTCTTGTTATGTATTGCTAAATTGTTTCTAAAAAGACTGTTCAAATTTATGTTCCTACCAGCCATAAATGAGTGGCATCATTAGATGTCATTTAGAACCATCACCAACACTATTATAATTAAAAAATAATTTGCCAAGTTGATGAGCAAAAAGCATATCATTTTTATTTGTATATATTTGCTTACAAATTATGTTAAACTGTTTTGATACATATTGACCACTTACATTCTTTTGTCCATTATTTGTTCATAGTTTTCAATATTGTATTACAGAGATAATATTTTTCTTATTTCTTTAAAGATCTTGTATGTTTATATTAACCTTTTGTCACCTTTGTTGCAGTTTGCATGTTTTCTCAAAGTTTTCATTTGCCTTTTAATTTTGTTTTGAAGTACTTTAGGATTACTACAGTTTTTGTCTGTGTTTTTCTGGAAACTTGGTGGAACCATCTAAACCAGAATTTCCCTTTTACATAGAAAAGTTTTACTTAAGTTACTCCAGGGAAACAGGAATGAGTATAATAATTATAATACAGACTAAGGAAAATTGTACAAGTAGTGCTATTCATTATCCCTTGCTTCCATTCAGATGGAGCTGGCTTTGTTATTTTCATATTCCCCTTCCTGAGTCTATCTGTGACAGTCTCTTGGCAGGATTTCAATCCACTTCTATCTTTTATATTGGTGTCTGGAGCTGAGCCAGCTTATGCTGCTTTCTGGGAGGAGTTCTCTGTCATTGTACATGTATTGGCTTTGAGCTCTTATAATGGTAGAGCCATACATGCACATGGGTAGGACATTCAAGTTTTCTAAGACTCAAGTGGGTTATATCTATTCCATTAAAGCAAAGCATATTAAACCTGAAAATGATCTTGCAGATCATTGTGTAAAAATCTTACAGTTCTGATGGATCAAATATGGAGACACTGTTTTCGGTTTCCTTCTCAGGCCCACAGACTGTACTGAAGAATGGTGAACTTGGTTGATTCCCTGACAGCCGCATTATGTTGTAGAGACTTTGTTGGTACTGATCTCATTTACACATTTACTTTCTACTCTATATATGGCAGTGCAATAATTTCTTAATCTAATAAAGCAGGCTATTATAGTGCATGATTCTTTCTTGTCATGAACTTTGTAGGCTTGGCAAATAACCTAGCCATTTGAAGTTTTTTCCAGAATGGTGTTTGTGGTGGTGTTCTATCTATAGCATTACTATTAAAAGCATTGATTAAATACATTTATATGTTTGTTAACATAGTCAGATAAAAGAAACTGTTTTCCACAGTTTGCATAACTTAATAAACATATCTCTGTCAATCTGAGCTCTTACAGGTCTCACAGCAGTTGAACAGCCATCATTTCCTAGCCTGGGCTGTTGGAGATGTTGTAGGCTAGAAATACACTGGGTACTGAGATGAAATTCCCTCCTGACCTGACAGGGCTGTAGCTCACATCATTACATGTCAGGGCTTTGAGCAAGCCTTCCTCTGGGTGGTTTATCTTTTCCAGTGATTTGAGACTTGTCCTTGCATTGAACGCACTTTGAATTTCATGTATATCTCAGCTTTATTAGTCTGTATTTGGGTTGTTTTGAAGGGTTTTCATTTTAATATGTAGATTGACACATTTTTATACATGTTGCTGGAGGCACTTGTGCAGTGCTACATTTTAGAAATCAAAATAATAAATAATACATGTGGTGTTCATTGTGTTTCTCTTTGCAATCTTTCTTTGGATAACTCCAACCTTTGACTGGAAGTATTAATAACATTTCTTTCTTTTTCTCTTCTCACTTTTTTTGTTTTTCCTCTTTTGAAACTACTACTAGTACTACTACTACTAATAATAAAAGGTTAGCTTTTCAGGCAGGGTTGACATTTCTTGTTTTGAAAATATGCTGTTCATTTTTTTAATGGGCTTTCTTTTTGGAGTTTTAGGCTGACATAAAAATTAATCAGAAAGTTCAGAGTTCTCTTATACCCCTCCCCTCCTATTTTTTTAACATCTTGCATTTCTCCTATTATTAACATCTTGCATCAGTGTGGTACATTTGCACAATTGATGAATCAATATCTATATATATTATTAATTAAAGTCCATGGTTTTACATCAGGATTCACCCTTTGTGTTATACAGTTCTCTGGGTTTTGGCAAATACATGATGTTCTTCTGTTTAACATATACTAATATTTGACTTACCTTTTGATGTTAGTATTAAGTCATCTCTTCTTTGATTTATTCATTTATTCACTCATTTCTACCATACATTCCTCCAATAACTATTTATTGAGTGCTTTGTATGTTAAGACGCTCTAACAGATGCTGCTGGAAGTCGCCGACCTGTGTACCTGTGGTGATGAAATTAGGTAATGTGTGAGAAAGGCTTGAAAAGAGAACCCTTTGATGACAGAATGGTATAACAACTCACTGATTACTGATTTCCAATTTCAGTTTGTGAAGTATTTCCCTAAGTTCATACTTGGGTGGCATGTTCCAATTATATGTCAGACATTTATTTGCAAGGAAATGATGTGTGGGGGCTATTTTAACTGGTAGCTGTTCTGGGCATTTCCCTGTTTGTGATGTACATTTCTTCATATCATCCTGTTAGAAATTAGTGGAGGCATCTGAAAAAGCAGAGTTTTTATTCAGAACTAATTATATGTTGATAGTGGGAAAATATAAGTAAATGGGAACTTTTACTTAACTTAATGAACTTCCCCTTATAAATTTTCTGCTGTAAATCTATCAATTAATGAGAATTTATAATATTTACATTCCTTGAGTGGGTCAGCAATGAATGGGCAGATAATTTTTGTTACTGGAGCAAAGCATTCCAAATAAATAAGTAAATACAGACATACAGATGTACATACACACACACCAGCAGAAATGAAGAATATAGGCTTAAGTTAATTCATCTTCTTTCCTAGTCTATCATTCCTTTTCTCTTTACTTGTAAGATTATACATTGACTAGCGGGACATGATACCTCCAGGCTAGGCATTAGCATAATTTCTTGGTAAATTCCTACATAATCTACTGTCAGTCTTGCAGAGGTTAATTGTTATTGTTCTTCCAAGAGTTTAATTGAGATTGTATAATTTGAAGTCAGGAAATCTGAGTTTAAATCTTAGCTGCTATGCAACCAGAGACAAGTATCTTAACCTCTCTGAATCTCAGTTTCTTCTGAGTCATGATAATATCTTTCTAGTATGGTTGCTACTGTGATGAAACAATATACACAGAAAATGTTGCTATTAATCACTACTTAAAATTTGTTGTGACAGTAATGACTGTTATATTGTAATAGGCCAGGTTGGAGTTCTTCTTGAACCATGTATGTTAGTGTAACATTTCTTTGATTAATTTTTTGAACATGTGACTTTCATGACCAATGGATGTGCTTTGGAAAAATTTCCTGATGACTGTAGAACTACAGTCTGCTTTGTGTATAAAAAGGGAAGCTAGTCCTTTATTCTCTCCTCAAGGTTCTGATTTATGTTTTCTTTGAGTGAATATTGGACCATTGCTAATGTCATAAAATAAAACCCAGAGAATGAGTCAGTCATTGAAAATAAAGTCTAGTCAAAATTCCTTCAACTATAATAATACATTTCAAAAACTAAGAATGATTGACCTTTGAGTTTTACTATCTATCATAATATCAACATTTTTGTGTTTGTATTTGTATTTAACCTGAATGACTGAAATACTATTTGTGCTCATTTCTTTTTAGTGCGGTCAATTTAACTTTGGTAGTCTCATAAGAATAAAATAAATGAAACAATTATTATCACTAAACTGGAAAAAATGTTCCTTCTTATTATCTTGTTTTGTTTGCTACTAAAGTTGACATCAGAGCAAATTTAAGTGAGTTTATGTTGAAAAACTGCTAAAATTTGGAGCTCACCATAGTTAGTTAAAATATCAAAACAAATCAGTTTTTCAACAAGCTACTTTTAAGTGGACCTAAAATCCATTGGAGATGCTTTCATTTTTTAAAAAACCTTAAAGTTTGTTTTTAAAGCATACTTGTCTAGCAGTAGCTACAGATTAAAATATATTGGCATTAATTCTGATAGTTCATATTACTTATTTAGATGTTTAAAATTTGATATATTTTGTTCTGTCTAGAGTAAAAGCTGGCAATGTCCACCAAGTGGACATTATTTTTTGATGATAAAGTTCACAAATTTATGGCTGCAAGTGTTACTGGGATTAGAACTGTTTTCCCTGTTGGTAGTTTTTCAAATTTCCCAATTTTAGCATTTAAATTTTAGAAAATCTAAGATGAGTCATTTTTCACAAAAAGCTTTATCTCTCAAACTCTTTTCCTATTGTTGCTTGACGGAGAGTGAGGATTTACTGACTCTTTGAAAACTCCCTTCTGCTGCTTAGCTTCATAGTGTTTTAGTTACCCTGTAATAAAAATGGAAAAGAGAATTGAGAGGCCAAAAAAGAGGGAATTTATAGCTTGAGGTGTTTTAAGTTTCATGGATTTATTTTATATTTAAATACCAGGGAAGATGGTAATAGATTCTGATATTGTTCATTTTTTTCTCTTGGGAAAGTCAGTTGTCCAGAATATCAGTTTATTTCCTTATATAAAAATACTAATATTTTGCCTTTTCTGAAGGATAATTTTAACGATATATTGAAGAGATTTAGTAGGAGGGAATTGTAGACAGCTTTTAATATTTATAAGGTATTTTGAGGGCCATGCATAAAGGGTTTATGTAAATATACTACCAATAAAATAACACCACTAATACAGTTGAAATATTAAAAAGAGAAAAAATATCTACTTAACCATCTAGTGAGCAGAGACTCTCTTTCCCTAATTTACATTTAGAAAGCTCTAAATTAAAATGCTAAAAGGAAGGTAAACAATTTCAGTCAGTGCTCCTGGTATTGTAAATACAACTTGCTTACTTGATATAATTTTAAATAAATACTCTTGACATTAAGACATCATGCTTTCAGATCATGTAATGGTAAACCACAGAATAATAGAAACAAGTTTGAAATGGGCATCATTTTTACCACAACGCAATATTAATTGCATGCTTCTATATAGTCTTATTAATTTGTGACATTTCTATACAGAAAGAGACTTCTATAAAGACAGATGAATAACTTGTTTGTCTATAAGAGCATCATTTCATTGGTGAATCATTGTAACATGAGTTTTCTGTTTGGACATAGAACAAAGAAAATATGTAACATTGTTTTATCTTCCACAAATACTTTGCTGTATAATAAGAAATTATAATTTTACGGCAAAAGAAAGAGATCCATGAAACTGGTGTGTGTGTGTATATGTATGTATGTGTGTGTTTGTATAATTCTTTTTTGGTTAAATCATACACATGACCAAATAGAAAATACTATTTTGTAAATTTCCTAGTATTGTATATTTAACACAACTAATCCATACCTTTTCTCTTCTTTAACTTCTTTCATGCCCCATTCCTCAATTCCCAAAGCACACTCCAACCAGACACATAGAGACTCACAGACTCACATATTCCACTGACCTGCCTAATAATTTGTTGACAAATCTAGAAGCATAAATTAAAAGTCCCCGTATCTTCCTCTGAAAAATCTACCAAATTTTCCTGCACCTGTACTCATACTATTCCCTATTACTATGGATAAAAAGAATCCCTGCATCTATGGAAGGATAACCTGTCCATTTGTGTAGTGGTTCCCACCCATTAGTGATTTGTCTTCTTTCCCCATGTGTATTTATTTTTTTCTTCACAAGCAGATCATTTTCAGCAGCATACTAGTGTGCTGGTATATCCTCTCTTAGAAAATAAAAATAACTACTCTAGGGCGGGAGCCAAGATGGCGGCGTGAGTAGAGCAGTGGAAATCTCCTCCCAAAAACACATAGAGCTATGAAAATATAACAAAGAAAAATCTTCCTAAAATAGAGACCACAGGACACAGGACAACATCCAGACCACATCCACACCTGCAAGAACCCAGCGCCTTGTGAAGGGGGTAAGATACAAGCCCCAGCCCGGCGGGACCCGAGCGCCCCTCCCCCCGGCTCCCGGCGGGTGGAGAGAAACCGGAGCAGTTTTTTTTTTTGGCGAGCGCTTTTTGGAAGCCTTAGAGGGACGGGCCCCCGTTGCTGGGGAGGCAGGGTGGCGGGACCGGTGAGGAGGTGCCTGGGAACAGCGCCGGAGGACAAAGAATATCCCGCGTTTCTCCCTGCGAGACCTGGGGGCGGGTGCCTGAGACCGGTGCCTGAGGACGGAGGAGGTCGCGCGTTTTTCCCCTTTTTTTTTTTTCTCTTTTTGGCAAGCGCTTTTTGGAAGCCTTGAAGGGACGGGGACCCCAGTGCTAGGGAGGCACGGTGGCGGGACTGGTGAGCGGGTGGCTGGGACCGGCGCCTGAGGACAAAGAATATCCCCCGTTTTTCCCTGCGGGACCGGTGGGCGGTTGCCTGAGACCGGCACTTGAGGACAGAGGAAATCGCGCGTTTTTCCCCTTTTTTTTTTCTCTTTTCTGCGAGTGCTTTTTGGAAGCCTAAAAGGGACAGGGACCCCGGTGCTAGGGAGGCAGGGCGGCGGGACTGGTGAGCGGGTGCCTGGGACCGGCACCTGAGGACAAAGAATATCCCGCATTTTTCCCTGTGGGACCGGTGGGTGGGTGCCTGAGACCAGCACCTGAGGACGGAAGAAATCGCGCGTTTTTCCCCTTTTTTTTCTCTCTTTTTGCCAAGTGCTTTTTGGAAGCCTTGAAGGGACAGGGACCCCGGTGCTAGGGAGGCAGGGCGGCAGGACTGGTGAGCGGGTGCGTGGGACCAGTGCCTGAGGACAAAGAATATTGAGCGTTTCTTCCCTGCGGGACCGGTGGGTGGGTGCTTTTTGGAAGCCTTGAAAGGACAGGGACCCTGGTGCTAGGGAGACAGGGCAGCAGGACCAGTGCGCGGGTGCCTGGGACCGGCACCTGAGGAAAAAAAAAAAAATCGCGTGTTTTTTCTTTTTTTTTTCCTTTCTGTTCCCTCTCTCATTGTTGCTGTTGTTGTTTTGGTTTGGAGAGTGCTTTTTGGAAATCTTAAAGGGGCAGGACAGGTCACTTAGACCAGA
The DNA here is from genome assembly GCF_040802235.1 of Manis javanica. Taxonomy (NCBI): domain Eukaryota; kingdom Metazoa; phylum Chordata; class Mammalia; order Pholidota; family Manidae; genus Manis; species Manis javanica. Next base: position 88,219,995 of record NC_133174.1, read on the forward strand.
AGCAGGGAATCTGGGGATCTCTGGGCACTCTAACCCCCTGGGCAGCAGGGAGCACAGAGGCCCCTTACGGAGATAAATAGTCTCCTGGCTGCTCCCCCTCTAACGGGGCTCCACCATTTTGGAGGAACAGCCCCAGCCAGGCCAAGCCCACAGCAACAGTGGAGATAAACCCCAAAGCAACTGGGCAGGAAGCAGAAGCCCTGTCTGCGCACAGCTGCCCAGCACAAGCCACTAGAGGTCGCTATTCTCCCAGGAAAAGGCTACAAACCAACAAGAAGGGAAGCTCTTCCAGCGGTCACTTGTACCAGCTCTGCAGACTATCTCTATCACCATGAAAAGGCAAAACTACAGGCAGACAAAGATCACAGAGACAACACCTGAGAAGGAGACAGACCTAACTAGTCCTCCTGAAAAAGAATTCAAAATAAAAATCATGAACATGCTGACAGAGATGCAGAAAAAAATGCAAGAGCAATGGGATGAGATGCAGAGAAAAATGCAAGAGCAGTGGGATGAGATGCAGAGAAAAATGCAAGAGCAGTGGGATGAAGTCCGGAAGGAGATCACAGATGTCAGGAAAGAGATCACAGAAGTGAAACAATCCCTGGAAGGATTTATAAGCAGAATGGATAAGATGCAAGAGGCCATTGAAGGAATAGAAGCCAGAGAACAGGAACGTATAGAAGCTGACATAGAGAGAGATAAAAGGATCTCCAGGAATGAAACAACACTAAGAGAAATATGTGACCAATACAAAAGGAAAAACATTCGTATTATAGGGATACCAGAAGAGGAAGAAAGAGGAAAAGGGATAGAAAGGGTCTTTGAAGAAATAATTGCTGAAAACTTCCCCAAACTGGGGGAGGAAATAATCGAACAGACCATGGAATTATACAGAACCCCCAACAGAAAGGATCCAAGGAGGACAACACCAAGACACATAATAATTAAAATGGCAAGGATCAAGGACAAGGAAAGAGTTTTAAAGGCAGCTAGAGAGAAAAAGGTCACCTATAAAGGAAAACCAATCAGGCTAACATCAGACTTCTCAACAGAAACCCTACAGGCCAGAAGAGAATGGCATGATATACTTAATGCAATGAAACAGAAGGGCCTTGAACCAAGGATACTGTATCCAGCACGACTATCATTTAAATATGATGGTGGGATCAAACAATTCCCAGACAAGCAAAAGCTGAGGGAATTTGCTTCCCACAAACCACCTCTACAGGGCATCCTACAGGGACTGCTCTAGATGGGAGCACCCCTAAAAAGAGCACAGAACAAAACACACAACATATGAAGAAGGGAGGAGGAGGAATAAGAAGGGAGAGAAGAAAAGACTCTCCAGACAGTGTATATAACAGCTCAATAAGCGAGCTAAGTTAGGCAGTAAGATACTAAAGAAGCTAACCTTGAACCTTTGGTAACCACGAATCTAAAGCCTGCAATGGCAATAAGTACATATCTTTCAATAGTCACCCTAAATGTAAATGGACTTAATGCACCAATCAAAAGACATAGAGTAATAGAATGGATAAAAAAGCAAGACCCATCTATATGCTGCTTACAAGAAACTCACCTTAAACCCAAAGATAAGCATAGACTAAAAGTCAAGGGATGGAAAAACATATTTCAGGCAAACAACAGTGAGAAGAAAGCAGGGGTTGCAGTACTAATATCAGACAAAATAGACTTCAAAACAAAGAAAGTAACAAGAGATAAAGAAGGCCACTACATAATGATAAAGGGCTTAGTCCAACAAGAGGATATAACCATTCTAAATATATATGCACCCAATACAGGAGCACCAGCATATGTGAAGCAAATACTAACAGAACTAAAGAGGGAAATAGACTGCAATGCATTCATTGTAGGAGACTTCAACACACCACTCACCCCAAAGGATAGATCCACCGGGCAGAAAATAAGTAAAGACACACAGGCACTGAACAACACACTAGAACAGATGGACCTAATAGACATCTATAGAACTTTACATCCAAAAGCAACAGGATATACATTCTTCTCAAGTGCACATGGAACATTCTCTAGAATAGACCACATACTAGCTCACAAAAAGAGCCTCAGTAAATTCCACAATATTGAAATTCTACCAACCAATTTTTCAGACCACAAAGGTATGAAAGTAGAAATAAATTCTACAAAGAAAACAAAAAGGCTCACAAACACATGGAGGCTTAACAACATGCTACTAAATAATCAATGGATCAATGAACAAATCAAAATAGAGATCAAGGAATATATAGAAACAAATGACAACAACAACACTAAGCCCCAACTTCTGTGGGATGCAGCGAAAGCAGTCTTAAGAGGAAAGTATATAGCAATCCAGGCACACTTGAAGAAGGAAGAACAATCCCAAATGAATAGTCTAACATCACAATTATTAAAACTGGAAAAAGAAGAACAAATGAGGCCTAAAGTCAGCAGAAGGAGGGACATAATAAAGATCAGAGAAGAAATAAACAAAATTGAGAAGAATAAAACAATAGCAAAAATCAACGAAACCAAGAGCTGGTTCTTTGAGAAAATAAACAAAATAGATAAGCCTCTAGCCCAACTTATTAAGAGAAAAAGAGAGTCAACACAAATCAACATAATCAGAAATGAGAATGGAAAAATCACGACAGACTCCACAGAAATACAAAGAATTATTAAAGACTACTATGAAAACCTATATGCCAACAAGCTGGAAAACCTAGAAGAAATGGACAACTTCCTAGAAAAATACAACCTCCCAAGACTGACCAAGGAAGAAACACAAAAGTTAAACAAACCAATTACAAGCAAAGAAATTGAAACAGTAATCAAAAAACTACCCAAGAACAAAACCCCGGGGCCGGACGGATTTACCTCGGAATTTTATCAGACACACAGAGAAGACATAATACCCATTCTCCTTAAAGTGTTCCACAAAATAGAAGAAGAGGGAATACTCCCAAACTCATTCTATGAAGCCAACATCACCCTAATACCAAAACCAGGCAAAGACCCCACCAAAAAAGAAAATTACAGACCAATATCCCTGATGAACGTAGATGCAAAAATACTCAATAAAATATTAGCAAACAGAATTCAACAGTATATCAAAAGGATCATACACCATGACCAAGTGGGGTTCATCCCAGGGATGCAAGGATGGTACAACATTCGAAAATCCATCAACATCATCCACCACATCAACAAAAAGAAAGACAAAAACCACATGATCATCTCCATAGATGCAGAAAAAGCATTTGAAAAAATTCAACATCCATTCATGATAAAAACTCTCAGCAAAATGGGAATAGAGGGCAAGTACCTCAACATAATAAAGGCCATATATGATAAACCCACAGCCAGCATTATACTGAACAGCGAGAAGCTGAAAGCATTTCCACTGAGATCGGGAACCAGACAGGGATGCCCACTCTCCCCACTGTTATTTAACATAGTACTGGAGGTCCTAGCCACGGCAATCAGACAAAACAAAGAAATACAAGGAATCCAGATTGGTAAAGAAGAAGTTAAACTGTCACTATTTGCAGATGATATGATACTGTACATAAAAAACCCTAAAGACTCCACTCCAAAACTACTAGAACTGATATCGGAATACAGCAAAGTTGCAGGATACAAAATCAACACACAGAAATCTGTAGCTTTCCTATACACTAACAACGAATCAATAGAAAGAGAAATCAGGAAAACAATTCCATTCACCATTGCATCAAAAAGAATAAAATACCTAGGAATAAACCTAACCAAGGAAGTGAAAGACTTATACTCTGAAAACTACAAGTCACTCTTAAGAGAAATTAAAGGGGACACTAATAAATGGAAACTCATCCCACGCTCATGGCTAGGAAGAATTAATATCGTCAAAATGGCCATCCTGCCGAAAGCAATATACAAATTTGATGCAATCCCTCTCAAATTACCAGCAACATTCTTCAATGAATTGGAACAAATAATTCAAAAATTCATATGGAAACACCAAAGACCCCGAATAGCCAAAGCAATCCTGAAAAAGAAGAATAAAGTAGGGGGGATCTCACTCCCCAACTTCAAGCTCTACTACAAAGCCATAGTAATCAAGACAATTTGGTACTGGCACAAGAACAGAGCCACAGACCAGTGGAACAGATTAGAGACCCCAGAAATTAACCCAAACATATATGGTCAATTAATATTTGATAAAGGAGCCATGGACATACAATGGCAAAATGACAGTCTCTTCAACAGATGGTGCTGGCAAAACTGGACAGCTACATGTAGGAGAATGAAACTGGACCATTGTCTAACCCCATATACAAAGGTAAACTCAAAATGGATCAAAGACCTGAATGTAAGTCACGAAACCATTAAACTCTTGGAAAAAAACATAGGCAAAAACCTCTTAGACATAAACATGAGTGATCTCTTCTTGAACATATCTCCCCGGGCAAGGAAAACAACAGCAAAAATGAGCAAGTGGGACTACATTAAGCTGAAAAGCTTCTGTACAGCGAAAGACACCATCAATAGAACAAAAAGGAACCCTACAGTATGGGAGAATATATTTGAAAATGACAGATCTGATAAAGGCTTGACGTCCAGAATATATAAAGAGCTCACACGCCTCAACAAACAAAAAACAAATAACCCAATTAAAAAATGGGCAGAGGAACTGAACAGACAGTTCTCCAAAAAAGAAATACAGATGGCCAAGAGACACATGAAAAGATGCTCCACATCGCTAATTATCAGAGAAATGCAAATTAAAACTACAATGAGGTATCACCTCACACCAGTAAGGATAGCTGCCATCCAAAAGACAAACAACAACAAATGTTGGCGAGGCTGTGGAGAAAGGGGAACCCTCCTACACTGCTGGTGGGAATGTAAATTAGTTCAACCATTGTGGAAAGCAGTATGGAGGTGCATCAAAATGCTCAAAACAGACCTACCATTTGACCCAGGAATTCCACTCCTAGGAATTTACCCTAAGAACGCAGCAATCAAGTTTGAGAAAGACAGATGCACTCCTATGTTTATCGCAGCACTATTTACAATAGCCAAGAATTGGAAGCAACCTAAATGTCCATCTGTAGATGAATGGATAAAGAAGATGTGGTACATATACACAATGGAATACTACTCAGCCATAAGAAGTGGAAAAATCCAACCATTTGCAGCAACATGGATGGAGCTGGAGAGTATTATGCTCAGTGAAATAAGCCAAGCGGAGAAAGAGAAATACCAAATGATTTCACTCATCTGAGGAGTATAGGAACAAAGGAAAAACTGAAGGAACAAAACAGCAGCAGAATTACAGAACCCAAAAATGGACTAACAGGTACCAAAGGGAAAGGAACTGGGGAGGATGGGTGGGCAGGGAGGGATAAGGGGGGGGAAGAAGAAGGGGGGTATTAAGATTAGCATGCATGGGGGGGAGGGAGAAAGGGTAGGGTGGGCTGCACAACACAGAGAGGACAAGTAGTGACTCTACAACATTTTGCTAAGCTGATGGACAGTAACCATAATGTGGTTGTTAGGGGGGACCTGATATAGGGGAGAGCATAGTAAACATAGTATTCTTCAGGTAAGTGTAGATTAAAAATTTAAAAAAAAAAAAAAAGAAAGAAAGAAAGAAAAGGGGGATTACTCCTTAACAGGATAAAACTATTGGTAAATCAAAGATCAACGCATGCTTTAAATATCCTTAATGTTGATCACTTAAAGGGTGTCAGATGATCAGCTATGGAGGTACTCTTTTCTGATAATATTCCTTTCTCTTAATTAAAAAAAAAAAAAAAAAAGCAGTTACTGTGTGCTGACCTCCAATGAGTTCTGCACAGTGGTATAGAGGGCATGTCAAAGTGTGGGCAAAGGGTCTGTTTGTTTCTACGCAGAAGATCAAGGCCTAGCTTGGATACCCAGAAAATGAACTAAGATACGATATGAGGAGGAGCTTCCGGCATCAGCACTCTCTGGAGGACTCGTGCCGGGGGATGATCATCAAAAAGCCTCCACAGGGATCCGGACGATGCTGCGGTTGTGGCTGCATCCAGCCCACCATCTCCTGGACTTGCCATGAGAAGGAGGAGGGAGATGTCTAGGCTGGCATGTGCATACAGTGAGACAACAAATTTGACTGGATCTGTACTGTTGGAACTCAACCAGGAGTTGGGAGGGGTGCAAGTTGTAGCACCCCAAAATCTCATGACTATAGACTATCTATGGTTAAAAGAACATATGGGATGTGAACAGATCCCAGAAATGGGCTGCTTTAATTTGTCTGATGGTTCAAGTACAGTTGGAAAATATCCATCATATCATAGATAAATTTTCACAAATGCCTAGGGTGCCTAAATGGTTTTCTTGGCTTCACTGGAGATGGCTGGTGATTATAGATTTGCTTTGTTTATGTCACCGTATTCCTATTATGTCAATATGTGTGTGCAAATTAGTTAGTAGTTTAAAACCTATACATACTTAAGGTACTACACAAGAAGATATGTCAAAGAAATAATCAATCCTCCCAAGTTTCCTTCATATGCTACATCTATAGCTTTTCTTCTTCCTTCCTAATTACAAACTTTAAATAGAATTCGTGCCTCATATCGAATTTACCGAGTATCATAATTCCTCCAGGTGGTAAAGATACCTCGAGACAAGTGCTGGGCATAGAAGCCACAGGGCATAAATCTGCAAAGAAGTAAAAAGCTAACCTTTGCAAACAATATGGCTTCTCTCTCACTTACCAACTTTACATTTCCCTGTATGGCCCCGGAAGATGACTGGTTAGCCAGAGACGGGTAAGATTCCTCAAGGGAGGAACAACCTAAGACAGGCACAGTCGCAGGGGGGCCATCAGGTGAGAATTTGGGGATCAACAGAGGTGAGGCTCAGAACCTCACCCCCCCTGCTTTGAGAGAAATCTTCTGCATCCGTGGATGTCTTGCTGCCCTTGTCTAGCCTGGATTAATACTTAGTCCATAGGCACACACCTGATCATCTGATCATCTACATTTGCCTTCTTACAGCACTAAACTATGTTTTCTACCTTTATCTTGCATCTACCTACCACTTCAGCATTTTATTAAAAATAAAAATAATAATAATAATAGGAGAAATGTGGGATCAACATATAAATCAAGTACAAAAATCAAATGAATATTCATATTTGACCTGATGGTTTATAGGTCATATTGCATGATCAAAACCGAAAGTTTCTGTGATGACTGCCCTTGTACTGTTCACCATGTAAGAATTTATTCACTCTGTAAGAATTCGTTCACCATGTAAGAACTTGTTCGTTATGCTTCAGAAGATTGGAGACTGACGAGAATTAGGCTTGAGATGGATTAATGATTGTACATTGAGCATTGACCCCCCTATACTGAATTTTATTGTTGTTAACAACCATTTGATCAATAAATATGAGAGATGCCCTCTCAAAAAAAAAAATAAAATAAAATAAAAAAAAAAAATAAAAAAAAAAAAATAAAAAAAATAACTACTCTAACCTCCTAGTTCTCTCCAACTATTCTCCATTGATTCCCCATCTCTCTTGCTTCCCAGAGAGCAAAACCCTTTTTAATGATTTCTCTATTAGTCATTGTGTTTACATTCTTATCTCACTCTCTTTCTCCAGTCCACTCCATCTAAACTTCCAACCCCATCATTCCATAGAGTCTACTCTTCAAGATCACCAGAGACCTTCAATGTTTGTTTCTCAATTATTTTAACCTCTCAGCAGCATTTGACACAGTTGACTACTCTGTCTATCTTAGAGGAAATTCATATATTGGCTTGCACCACTCTATATTCTCCTGGATTTCCTCCTTCAACAGCTCACACTTTCTCAGTTTGCTTTGGTTGCTTTTGAGATATGTTTTGAAAGGGAGTCAACAGACTTGCTGATGAATTGGATGTGTGGGATAAAGGTCAAAAAGGAATCAAGAAAGACTAGTTGTTTGTTTGGCTGGAGCAATTTTTGAGAAGGGGAAGACTTGGGTAATGGCAGGGTAAAGAGTCAGGAATAAAGAGCTTTTCTTTGGCCGTTGTTACATTTCAGATACCTTTTAGACTAAGAATATAAGAAAGATGACTGGAAGATAAGTGGTTGGATTTGCATCTGAAACTCCAGAGATTAGCTATAGATATAAACATCAACTTGAGATCATTGTTATAAAAATGATATTAAAATAATGGGTCTGGATGAAATCACTTTGTGAAAGTTTATACTTGGAGAAGACAAGGAAGTATGGGGCCATGTCCTGGTGTATTCTATCAATCAGAAATTGGATAAAGGAGGAAGATTCAGCAAAGTAAATTAAGGAAAGTATTGCCAGAAAAAAAGTAGGACTGTGTGGTGTCATAGAACCAAGATAAGAAAAAAAATATTCCAAGGAGGAGGATGAGATCTGAGTGATTAGGTAGGAGAACCATGAAATATCCATTGAGTTGGCATGATTGAGATCATTAATACCTTAAGGAATTTCAGGAGAGAGTTTGACCTAGGTGCCATGTTGGCATGAGTTGAAGAGTGAAATAGGAGGTGAATGAGTGTGTACACTATGGCTAGACAACTCTTGAGAATTTTGGCTCTGAAAGAGTATGGAGATGGTGGTATCTACCAGAGGTATAGTATTGATTTTATTTTTGTGTGAAGATGGGAAATGCTAAAGCATCTCTGAATGCTGCTGGGAATAAGAGTTAAGAAGGAAACGTTGAAGATATAGGAGAGAGATAAGAAAATGAAAAGTGAAAAAACGGAAGAGGGATGGGTACTGGATCCATACATGGAAGAACTGACCTTTGTTAGGAGAATCCTTTCCTTTGTAATAGAAAAGAACATGGTGTAAATGTAGGTGTATTTGCTGGTGGCATGATTAGGGTGTTTGCATTTGATGGTTTCAAGTTTCTCACGTATTAGGCAGCACAGTCATTACCTAACAGTTTAGCTACAGTGTGGGTTGGTTTGAGGAGGAGTAGTTTGAAAAAAAATTGAAATAACTCTTGATAAAGTATTGCTGTGATTGTGGGGTGATATTGAGTATTCCTTTGTAACTGATGATTATTTGGAGTGACATGACTCTTCCCAGTTACAGTTTAAAAAAAAAAATACTCAGCTATACAAATTCAGGCCTAGAAAATGCAGTGAAAACATTAAGGGGAAAGCGTGTTGAGTATAGTATGTTTGACAGTGTTTCTAATGCCTCAAAATGCTTATTTGGCCATGGAATTAAACTAGATTGGGAGGGAATTGAGGACAGGAGAGGAGTGATGAATGGTAAGTCAAAGGTCTGGTTGCCTTAAAGACTGATTCAGCAGGGTTACTTGATTGATTAAGCTGGAACTACAGGAGAAAAGGTCATCAGATACTGTTATTGAATAGAAATTTGGTAGATTGAGTTATTTTTGGTGCCATGGTTGATCATGGGATTGAAAGGTTTTGGACGAATTCAGGAAAAGATAGCAATGAAGATGCACAAGAAGTTGAGAAAGTAGATAAGTCTTGGATGTGGATGAAGTCAGTGAAAACAACAGAAATTAGACTGGACAAAAAGACCAAAGCAGTTGCTGAAGTCTTTGGTAAATGAGAGGGAGACCAACACATCTGAAGATAAAATGGAAAAAAAAAGCCATAGCTGAATTATGCTAGCTACTACCTATTTATCTCACAAGGATAGTATGAAAATTAAATATTGGCAAACCAATTACCTTATAAACTGATGACTGAATGAAAATCACTACATGCATTGTTAGAGGTAGCCCAGTGAAAATGGATTCCATTGTGTTTATCTAGTTCAACTGGTACATTTAATCAGGACAGTTCAAATGGAAAGACATTAATGATGCTAGCTATGAATATAATAAATTTTTCAAGCTTAGAGTGATCAATTAGTTTACAGAGTACTCTTTATATTAAAAACCTAGTTGAAAAGAAATATGTAATGATAAACTATTTTAAATAAACACTTACCTGACACAACAGTTTCAGAAATAAAATATGCTTTCTACTCTGTTTCATAGAAACAGTATGTAAAGGATTTATGTGAAACATTGCAGATTTTTCAAGTTAGCCAAGTATAGGTTATGAAAGGTAAAAAGACTTAAGAGGAATCCTGTTGTTTTAGCCTTGATTCTCTTTGACTATGTGATCTCAGTTCCATACACAAAAAAATGAGGAAGTTATATTAAGATATTTTTAAAGGATCCTCTGATTCTGTTCTGTGATACTAAGAAGAAAAAAATTTAAACAGCTCTATGAAAACTGTATCTTAGCTTTTAGTGTTAGATAGATACAAATATATGTTATGTATATTTGTACTCTCTTCATAGAAGATTCCAAACTGTTAGTGATGGTGTGATTTAATGCTTCTGGTTTTTCTTTTATTGTATAATATCATTTAAAAGGCATTCAAATAATTTTCTTTTAAGTAAGAACAGGAAAATAACATATCTTGGTAAACTAAGAAACAATAAGAAAAGACAAATTATATTTTAAGTCTTTTTTTTTTTTGTGAGGGCATCTCTCATATTTATTGATCAAATGGTTGTTAACAACAATAAAATTCTGTATAGGGGGGTCAATGCTCAATGTACAATCATTAATCCATCTCAAGCCTAATTCTTGTCAGTCTCCAATCTTCTGAAGCATAACGAACAAGTTCTTATGTGGTGAACGAAATCTTACGTAGTGAATAAGTTCTTACATGGTGAACAGTACAAGGGCATTCATCACAGAAACTTTCGGTTTTGACCACGCATTATGACCTATAAACAGGTCAAATATGAATATTCATTTGATTTTGTACTTGATTTATATGTTGATCCCACATTTCTCCCTCTATTATTATTATTATTTTTATTTTTAATAAAATGCTGAAGTGGTAGGTAGATGCAAGATAAAGGTAGAAAACATAGTTTAGTGCTGTAAGAGGGCAAATGTAGATGATCAGGTGTGTGCCTATGGACTAAGTACTAATCCGAGCTAGACAAGGGCAGCAAAACATCCACAGATGCAGAAGATTTCTCTGAAAGCAGGGGGGGTGAGGTTCTGAGCCTCACCTCTGTTGATCCCCAAATTCTCACCTGATGGCCCCCCTGCAACTGTGCCTGTCTTAGGTTGTTCCTCCCTTGAGGAATCTTACCCATCTCTGGCTAACCAGTCATCTTCTGGGGCCATACAGGGAAATGTAAAGTTGGTAAGTGAGAGAGAAGCCATATTGTTTGAAAAGGTTAGCTTTTTACTTCTTTGCTGATTTATGCCCTGTGGCTACTATGCCCAGCACTTGTCTCGAGGTATCTTTACCACCTGGAGGAATTATGACACTCGGTAAATTCGATATGAGGCACGAATTCTATTTAAGGGTTGTAATTAGGAAGGAAGAAGGAAAGCTGTAGAGGTAGCATATGGAAGAAAACATGGGAGGATTGATTATTTCTTTGACATATCTTCTTGTAGAGTACCTTAAGCATGGATAGGTTTTAAACTACCAACTAATTTGCGCTCACATATTAACATATTAGGAATACGCTGACATAAACAAAGCAAATCTATAATTACCAGCCATCTCCAGTGGAGCCAAGAAAACCATTTAGGCACCCTAGGCATTTGTGAAAATTTGTATATGATATGATGGATATTGTCCAACTGTACTTGAACAGTCTGAGAGAAATCAGACAAATTAAAGCAACCCATTTCTGGGATCTGTTCACATCCCATATGTTCTTTTAACCGTAGATAGTCTATAGTCGTAAGATTTTGGAGTGCTACAACTTGCACCCCTCCCAACTCCTGGTTGAGTTCCAACAGTACAGATCCGGTCAAATTCGTTGTCTCACTGTATGCACATGCCAGCCTAGACATCTCCCTCCTCATTCCAATGGCAAGTCCAGGAAACGGTGGGGTGGATGCAGCCACAACCGCAGCATCGCCCAGATCCCTGTGGAGGCTTTTTGATTATCATTCCCCAGCACGAGTCCTCCAGACAGTGCTGATGCCGGAAGCTCCTCCTCATATCGTATCTTAGTTCATTTTCTGGGTAGCCAAGCTAGGCCTTGATCTTCTGCATAGAAACAAACAGACCCTTTGCCAACACTTTCACATACCCTCTATACCACTGTGCAGAACTCATTGGAGGTCAGCACACAGGAACTGCTTTTTTTTTTTTTATTAGGAGAAGGGAATATTATCAGGAAAGAGTACCTCCATAGCTGATGATCTGACACCCTTTAAATAATCAACATTAAGGATATTTAAAGCATGCATTGATCTTTGATTTACCAATAGTTTTATCCTATCAAGGAGTAATCCCCCTTTTCTTTCTCTCTTTTGTTTTTTTTTTTAATCTTTAATCTACACTTACATAAAGAATACTATGTTTACTATGCTCTCCCCTATATCAGGTCCCCCCTAAAAACCACATTACAGTTACTTTCCATCAGCTTAGGAAAATGTTGTAGAATCACTACTTGTCCTCTCTGTGTTGTACAGCCCACCCTCCCCTTTCTCCCTCCCCCCCATGCATGCTAATCTTAATACCCCCCTTCTTCTCTCCCCCCCCCCTTATCTCTCCCTGCCCACCCATCCTGCCCAGTTCCTTTCCCTTTGGTACCTGTTAGTCCATTTTTTGGTTCTGTAATTCCACTGCTGTTTTGTTCCTTCAGTTTTTCCTTTGTTCTTATACTCCTCAGATGAGTGAAATCATTTGGTATTTCTCTTTCTCCGCTCGGCTTATTTCACTGAGCATAATACTCTCCAGCTCCATCCATGTTGCTGCAAACGCTTGGATTTTTCCACTTCTTATAGCTGAGTAGTATTCCATTGTGTATATGTACCACATCTTCTTTATCCATTCATCTACCGATGGACATTTAGGTTGCTTCCAATTCTTGGCTGTTGTAAATAGTGCTGCGATAAACATAGGGGTGCATCTGTCTTTCTCAAACTTGATGGCCGCGTTCTTAGGGTAAATTCCTAGGAGTGGAATTCCTGGGTCAAATGGTAGGTCTGTTTTGAGCATTTTGATGAACCTCCATACTGCTTTCCACAATGGTTGAACGAATTTACATTCCCACCAGCAGTGTAGGAGGGTTCCCCTTTCTCCACAGCCTCGCCAACATTTGTTGTTGTTTGTCTTTTGGATGGCAGCTATCCTTACTGGTGTGAGGTGATACCTCATTGTAGTTTTAATTTGCATTTCTCTGATAATTAGTGTGTGCATTTCTCTGATAATTAGCATCTTTCCATGTGTCTCTTGGCCATCTGTATTTCTTTTTTAGAGAACTATCTGTTCAGTTCCTCTGCCCATTTTTTAATTGGGTTATTTGTTTTTTGTTTGTTGAGGTGTGTGAGCTCTTTATATATTCTGGACGTCAAGCCTTTATTGGATCTGTAATTTTCAAATATATTCTCCCATACTGTAGGGTTCCTTTTTGTTCTATTGATGGTGTCTTTCGCTGTACAGAAGCTTTTCAGCTTAATGTAGTCCCACTTGCTTATTTTTGCTGTTGTTTTCCTTGCCCGGGGAGATATGTTCAAGAAGAGGTCACTCATGTTTATGTCTAAGAGGTTTTTGCCTATGTTTTTTTCCAAGAGTTTAATGGTTTCATGACTTACATTCAGGTCTTTGATTCATTTTGAGTTTACCTTTGTATATGGGGTTAGACAAAGGTCCAGTTTCATTCTTCTACATGTAGCTGTCCAGTTTTGCCATCACCATCTGTTGAAGAGACTGTCATTTTGCCATTGTATGTCCATGGCTCCTTTATTAAATATTAATTGACCATATATGTTTGGGTTAATGTCTGGAGTCTCTAATCTGTTCCACTGGTGTGTGGCTCTGTTCTTGTGCCAGTACCAAATTGTCTTGATTACTATGGCTTTGTAGTAGAGCTTGAAGTTGGGGAGTGAGATCCCCCCTACTGTATTCTTCTTTTTCAGGATTACTTTGGCTATTCGGGGTCTTTGGTGTTTCCATATGAATTTTTGAATTATTTGTTCCAATTCATTGAAGAATGTTGCTGGTACTTTGAGAGGGATTGCATCAAATCTGTATATTGCTTTGGGCAGGATGGCCATTTTGACGATATTAATTCTTCCTAGCCATGAGCAGGGGATGAGTTTCCATTTATTAGTGTCCCCATTAATTTCTCTTAAGAGTGACTTGTAGTTTTCAGAGTATAAGTCTTTCACTTCTTTGGTTAGGTTTATTCCTAGGTATTTTATTCTTTTTGATGCAATTATGAATGGAATTGTTTTCCTGAGTTCTCTTTCTATTGATTCATTGTTAGTGTATAGGAAAGCTACAGATTTCTGTGTGTTAATTTTGTATCCTGCAACGTTGCTGTATTCCGATATCAGTTCTAATAGTTTCAGAGTGGAGTCTTTAGGGTTTTTTATGTACAGTATCATATCATCTGCAAATAGTGACAGTTTAACTTCTTCTTTTCCGATCTGTATTCCTTGTATTTCTTTGTTTTGTCTGATTGCCGTGGCTAGGACCTCCAGTACTATGTTAAATAACAGTGGGGAGAGTGGGCATCCCTGTCTGGTTCCCGATCTCAGAGGAAATGCTTTCAGCTTCTCGCTGTTCAGTATAATGCTGGCTGTGGGTTTATCATATATGGCTTTTATTATGTTGAGGTACTTGCCCTCTATTCCCATTTTGCTGACAGTTTTTATCATGAATGGATGTTGAATTTTGTCAAATGGTTTATCAGCATCTATGGAGATGATCATGTGGTTTTTGTCTTTCTTTTTGTTGATGTGGTGGATGATGTTGATGGATTTTCGAATGTTGTACCATCCTTGCATCCCTGGGATGAACCCCACTTGGTTATGGTGTATGATCCTTTTGATATACTGTTGAATTCTGTTTGCTAATATTTTATTGAGTATTTTTGCATCTACATTCATCAGGGATATTGGTCTGTAATTTTCTTTTTTGGTGGGGTCTTTTCCTGGTTTTGCTATTAGGGTGATGTTGGCTTCATAGAATGAGTATGGAAGTATTCCCTCTTCTTCTATTTTTTGGAATACTTTAAGGAGAAATGAGTATTATGTCTCAGCTGTGTGTCTGATAAAATTCCAAGGTGAATCCGTCTGGCCCCGGGGTTTTGTTCTTGGGTAGTTTTTTGATTACCGATTCAATTTCATTGCTGGTAATTGGTCTGGTTAGATTTTCTGTTTCTTCCTTGGTCAGTCTTGGAAGTTGTATTTTTCTAGGAAGTTGTCCATTTCTTCTAGGTTTTCCAGCTTGTTGGCATATAGGTTTTCATAGTAGTCTTTAATAATTCTTTGTATTTCTGTGGAGTCTGTCGTGATTTTTCCATTCTCATTTCTGATTATGTTGATTTGTGTTGATTCTCTTTTTCTCTTAATAAGTTTGGCTAGAGGCTTATCTATTTTGTTTATTTTCTCAAAGAACCAGCTCTTGGTTTCGTTGATTTTTGCTATTGTTTTATTCTTCTCAATTTTGTTTATTTCTTCTCTGATCTTTATTATGTCCCTCCTTCTGCTGACTTTAGGCCTCATATTTTCTTCTTTTTCCAGTTTCGATAATTGTGATGTTAGACTATTTATTTGGGATTGTTCTTCCTTCTTCAAGTGTGCCTGCATCGCTATATACTTTCCTCTTAAGATTGCTTTCGGTGCGTCCCACAGAAGTTGGGGCTTTCTGTTGTTGTTGTCATTTGTTTCTATATATTCCTTGATCTCTATTTTGATTTGTTCATTGATCCATTGATTATTTAGTAGCATGTTGTTAAGCCTCCATGTGTTTGTGAGCCTTTTTGTTTTCTTTGTAGAATTTATTTCTTCTTTTATACCTTTGTGGTCTGAAAAATTTGTTGGTAGAACTTCAATATTTTGGAATTTACTAATTCTCTTTTTGTGAGCTAGTATGTGGTCTATTCTGGAGAATGTTCCATGTGCACTTGGAAGAATGTATATCCTGTTGCTTTTGGATGTAGAGTTCTATAGATGTCTATTAGGTCCATCTGTTCTAGTGTGTTGTTCAGTGCCGGTGTGTCCTTACTTATTTTCTGCCCGGTGGATCTATTCTTTGGGTTGAGTGGTGTGTTAAAGTCTCCTAAAATGAATGCATTGCAATCTATTTACCTCTTTAGTTCTTTTAGTATTTGTTTCACATATGCTGGTGCTCCTGTATTAGGTGCATATATATTTAGAATGGTTATATCCTCTTGTTGGACTGAGCCCTTTATCATTATGTAGTGTCCTTCTTTATCTCTTGTTACTTTCTTTGTTTTGTCTATTTTTTTCTGATATTAGTACTGTAACCCCTGCTTTCTTCTCACTGTTGTTTGCCTGAAATATATTTTTCCTTCCCTTGACTTTTAGTCTGTGCTTGTCTTTGGGTTTAAGGTGAGTTTCTTGTAAGCAGCATATAGATGGGTCTTGCTTTGTTATCCATTCTATTACTCTGTGTGTTTTGATTGGTGCATTAAGTCCATTTACATTTAGGGTGACTATTGAGAGATATGTACTTATTGCCATTGCAGGCTTTAGATTCGTGGTTACCAAAGGTTCAAGGTTAGCTTCTTTAGTATCTTACTGCCTTACTTAGCTTGCTTATTGAGCTGTTATATACACTGTCTGGAGATTCTTTTCTTCTCTCCCTTCTTATTCCTCCTCCTCCATTCTTCATATGTTGTGTGTTTTGTTCTGTGCTCTTTTTAGGAGTGCTCCTATCTAGAGCAGTCCCTGTAGGATTCCCTGTAGAGGTGGTTTGTGGGAAGCAAATACCCTCAGCTTTTGCTTTGTCTGGGAATTGTTTAATCCCGCCATCATATTTAAATGATAGTCGTGCTGGATACAGTATCCTTGGTTCAAGGCCCTTCTCTTTCATTTCATTAAGTATTTCATGCCATTCTCTTCTGGCCTGTAGGGTTTCTGTCGAGAAGTCTAATGTTAGCCTGATGGGTTTTCCTTTATAGGTGACCTTTTTCTCTCTAGCTGCCTTTAAAACTCTTTCCTTGTCCTTGATCCTTGCCATTTTAATTACTATGTGTCTTGGTGTTGTCCTTCTTGGATACTTTCTGTTGGGGGTTCTGTGTAATTCCATGGTCTGTTTGATTATTTCCTTCCCCAGTTTGGGGAAATTTTCAGCAATTATTTCTTCAAAGAGACTTTCTATCCCTTTTCCTCTTTCTTCTTCTTCTGGTACCCCTATAATACGAATATTATTCCTTTTGGATTGGTCACATAGTTCTCTTAGTGTTGTTTCATTCCTGGAGATCCTTTTATCTCTCTCTATGTCAGCTTCTATACGTTCCTGTTCTCTCGTTTCTATTCCTTCAATGGCCTCTTGCATCTTATCCATTCTGCTTATAAATCCTTCCAGGGATTGTTTCAGTTCTGTGATCTCCTTCCTGACATCTGTGATCTCCTTCCGGACTTCATCCCATTGCTCTTGCATTTTTCTCTGCATCTCATCCCATTGCTCTTGCATTTTTCTCTACATCTCTGTCAGCATGTTCATGATTTTTATTTTGAATTCTTTTTCAGGAGGACTGGTTAGGTATGTCTCCTTCTCAGGTGTTGTCTCTGTGATCTTTGTCTGCCTGTAGTTTTGCCTTTTCATGGTGATAGAGATACTTTGCAGAGCTGGCACGAATGACCGCTGGAAGAGCTTCCCTTCTTTTTGGTTTGTGGCCTTCCTCTCCTGGGAGAATAGCGACTTCTAGTGGCTTATGCTTGTCAGTTGTGCGCCAATGGGGCTTCTGCTACCTGCCCGTTTGCAATGGAGTTTATCTCCGCTGTTACTGTTGTCGTGGCCTGGCTGGGGCTGCTCCTCCAAAATGGTGCAGCCCCATTGGAGGTGGAGAGGCCGGGAGGCTATTTATCTCCGTAAGGGGCCTCTGTGCTCCCTGTTGCCCACGGGGTTAGAGTGTCCAGGGATCCCCAGATTCCCTTCCTCTGGTCTAAGTGTCCTATCCTACCCCTTTAAGACTTCCAAAAAGCACTCTCCAAACCAAAACAACAACAGCAACAATGAGAGGGGAAAGAGAAAAAATAAAAAAGGAAAAAACACGCGATTTTTTTTTTTGTCCTCAGACGCCGGTCCCAGGCACCCGCTCACTGGTCCTGCTTCCCTGCCTGCCTCGCACCGGGGTGCCTGTCCCTTCAATGCTTCCAAAAAGCACCCACCAAAAAAAAAGAAAAAAGGGAAAAACCCGCAATATTGTTTGTCCTCAGTCACCGGTCCTAGGCACCCCCCCACCGGTCCTGCCACCCTGCCTCCCTAGCACTGGGGTCCCATCCCTCCAAGGCCTCAAAAAAACACTCGCCAAGAAAAAAGGGAGAAACGCGCGACCCTGTCAGTCCCCAGGCGCCAGTCCCAGGCACCTGCTCACCAGGCCTTCCGCCCTGGTACCTTGCCTCCCTGGCACTGGGGTCCCTGTCCCCCTAATGCCTCCAAAAAGCACTTGCGAAAAAGAAAACAAACGGGAGAAACGCGCGATTTTCTTTGTCCTCAGGCGCCGGCCCCAGGCCCCCGCCCACCGGTCCCGCCGCCCTGCCTCCCTAGTATTGGGAAAAACGTGCTATTTTCTTTGTCCCCAGGCGCCAGTCTCAGGCACCCGCTCACCAGTCTTGCTGGCCTGTTTCGCTGGTATTGGGGTCCCTGTCCCTTTAAGGCTTCCAAAAAGGAGTCGCCAAAAAGAGAAAAAAAAAAAGGGAAAAATGCGATATTTCCTCCGTCCTCAGGTGCTGGTCTCAGGCACCCGCCCACCGTTCCCGCAGGGAAAAACACGCGATCTTCTTTGTCCTCAGGCGCCCGTCCCAGGCACCCACTCACCGGTCCCGCTGCCCTGCCTCCCTGGCACCGGGGTCCCTGTCCCTTTAAGGCTTCCAAAAAGCACTCGCCAAAAAAAAAAAAAAACCGCTCCGGTTTCTTTCTACCCGCCAGGAGCCGGGGGGAGGGGCGCTTGGGTCCCGCCGGGCCGGGGCTTGTATCTTACCCCCTTTGCAAGGCGCTGGGTCCTTGCAGGTGTGGATGTGGTCTGGATGTTGTCCTGTGTCCTCTGGTCTCTATTTTAGGAAGAGTTTTCTTTGTTATATTTTCTTAGATCTATGTTTTTTTGGGAGGAGATTTCCACTGCTCTACTCACGCCGCCATCCTGGCTCCGCCCTCTCTGCTATATTTTAAGTTTTTATTTGGAAATCATTAAAACTTAAAGAAATTGCAAAGAAGTTTTGTATATATCTTCACCCAGGCTTACCTACTGTTGATAGCAATACCTTCCCCAACCCCTCCATTCTGTCTCTTTCTGTCCCTCCTCCTCCCCAGACTCCATCTCTGGCTCCATTTCTTCAGTGTCTAATCTGGAACACTTCCACAGCTGTTCTTTGTCTTTTACAACATTGATATTTTTGGACAATATAAATCTCCTTTCCCTTAATAGTATGTTTTTCATTTTGTCCATGTTTAATTTTTAAAATAATAATTATTGTGTAATATGAGGAAATAGCAAATTCCTCCCCTAACATAAAGAAGATACAGCTAACTTATATAGTGATCATGTATTAATACTCTATTTGAGTTGCTTCAATGACTTACCTGTTAAAATAAATTAAAGTGCTAAACAGAATTAGACAAGGGGTTCTGGTGAGAAAGCAGTCTATTTCTACCCCAAAAAGTTACAGTTAAATGATAGCTTTAATAATCCACTATAATCCAGCTCTATAGATGGACAAAAAACTTCTTGAATTTACTTATATATTCAATTTTAAAAGTCTCTCAGATTATGGGGTTTCACAGAGTTTGCTATATGTATATAAATAGTTCTTTGATCTTTTTGAATAGTTGGGAATAACAGTTGATGGAACAACTCCTACATATTCAGTGATTCGAATAATTCTATTCAAAATTCAGTTCAAAACTCTGAAATTCAATGTTCTATTTTATTTTCTGAAATCACCCTGTTTAATTCTTTTCCTTCTCCTTAGCATCTAAATTTTTCCCCTTTACTCTTGCATTGCTTGATAATTTGACCTTTCTAGCAATGAGCATACACTGAGCTACAGCAACAGAAACCTAGTTAACACACTTAGATACTTTCTGTTATACTCAAGACATTAATTGAACATTGAAGGCATTGTTCAGGTAGCTCTATTTCTTTAAAAGTGGTTTGAGTTACTAGTGTTTCCAGTAAAGCTGGTAATAGAGTCCACTCCCTCTCTGCCAAACTGCATTAGACCAGCTTGTCAGGTGCATTTCTCATTAGGCTGCTAAGGCATAAGGTCAGAAATCGAGGTTTAATGGCATTTGATGTTTCTCTTCTAGTCATCATCATTGCCATATCTGGAAGTGAAAATAGGTATACTTTTTATCTCTTTTGTCTCAAAATATTTTTTTATTAAAATCACATATTTTTATCTATTACGTTTTCTCTAAACCATATCTTGGCATTGTTGGTATACTGTTTCTGCATTTATTATGACAGTGCTAATCAGATTGCTTGCTTTTTGAAATATCTTCTTGATGTGTCCAAACTGGGTACTTATTTTTAACCAGGGATTCTTTTTGATTCATCTTTTCCTTTTATTGCCTCTTACTTTATGAATAATTATGTATTCTCACTCATTTCATTAAGTAGTAGTAGCATAATTATGAGACTGTATTCAAAGAATTTTAGATTGACCCCATCTATATGAGATATCAACAAAACTAAAAAAAATTGAACCATGTCGGTTTTTTCTTCCTCTCTGGAAAGGAAATAGTCTGACAATCACTGAAACTGTAGTCATCTTTGAACTTTATTCAAATTTGTCAGTTTTGTGAAACCATACAAAGATGTTCACTTAGCTTAAGGGAACAGAAGAACTTCATTATGCTCTTTGAGTATTACATTAAACTAGATCATTGTCTCAGGATCCTATTTAATATATCCATGTGATTTATGATTTTTTTTGTAGTCCTTTTTTCTTTGATTTGTCTCATCTTTGGAAAACTTGGCATTTATTTCTATTTTGTTTTTTACACTGAATGATTATCTGTGCATTCATTACTCTCAGTAATGTTACTCACTGAATTTAAAGTAAATTATGTGAAATATTGTGTTTTGAATTTATAATCATGTGTCATGAAGGAAGTAACATGGTTTGTAGGTTGACAGAATATTTTTTTTTAAGTATCAATTTCCACAAACTCCTAAAACCCTGTATTTAGATTTGGGTCTTATTTAATACCTAAAACAATATGAATATTGAATATACTTTCATTCTCATTTTTATTATTGATTTTACAGAGACTTTAAGTTTCTACAGCAAATCACATTTATCCCCTTTTGGCCGTTTATCATGTAATTAAGGTGATATTGAAGACAGAATATTTAAGTCATTAAGATTTTTATTCTTAATTGTACAATATCCCTTGGCAGGGCTGTTAACTTTTATGATACAAGGAGGGTAAAAATTCAACAGAGACTTTTATTTATTTTCTTTTACGAATAAGGCTGTACAATTTGCATTTTTCCAGGTGGCTTTGGGAATATGTGAATAGATGATGCAACTGCTGGCTTGGTGGGTTTGGGGGGTTATGCTTAGCAGATGTTTGCAGAATCTGGAATTTGAAGTATTCTCAATGTTCTAGAGACACATATCTGTTCTCTGCCTTAACATTTCAGACTGTGTATTTCTTTGGCATCTTGGTGATATAACTGTCTTGCATTGTTCCCTGTTTTTATTGTCCTCTGCCCCCAAAAACATTTTGATGGTTTAGAGGATATATCTACCATAACCTTTGAATTGGATGGACATTTCTATTGAATAACTGAAAATATTTTTAAGGTTAATATGGGATTTCTATAATTAGCTTGATAGTTTATCTATAAGAAGGAAAATGAAAACTTCAGCCAGCCTCATTTCCATGGCTCATTTCTGTACTAAAATCACCGATCTGGGTGAAAGAGGTATCATTTTCCCCATTTCATCTGAGGAGAGACAGCCTATGAAGAACTTGGGCCAACCTGATTTTTTATCATTTACCTCATTAGCTGCTTTGGTTAAAAATAAAAGCTGGCAACAGGGATTTTTGATGCTCATGATTCAGTTTATAGGCCTTCAGTAGAGTAATTACTGAATGTGCGCTTGTTAAAAGCAATTTATTTGTTAATTCAAACAATATTTATTGAGCTACATGAAAGCTACTTTCTAAAATCTGTAAGGATGATCCTTTACATCTAGGGGCCTAATGTCTAAGAATAACACATGCACACAACTAATAAGAATATATCAGTTATATAAAAGTCCTCCTATAGGTGACATTGAGATGAAGTGGTGCTGGTTTTTGGGGGATAAGGGAAAGGGGGGGAGGGGAGATAGTGGAGAACATCATGAATATGGAGGTAATTTAACTGGTGTTTTAAGGATTGGTGAGATTGAGGCATTTCATAGTGTGGCTAAGATGAGGAAGTTTTCAGCAGAACAAATTGTGTGTTGAAAACCCTGGAACTTATAATGCCATTTTACCCAGGCAACATCAAGTAAGGAATGATGTAGCTAGATGGCAGAGTTCATGTTGGAGATGGAGGGGTTTGCTTCAGAGGAAATGGCAAGAAAGAGTGTTAGAAAGGTATGGTTGAACTGGATTATAAGGGCCTTTAAATGCTGAACTAAGAAATGCAGGCATTAGTTGATAAAATATTTGGAAGAATTAAGGATCTTAGAAGACTGACATGAATAAAACTTTTTTTTAATTGAAGTATCGCTGATATACAATCTTATACTGGCTTCAAATGTGTAACATAGTGGGTCAACAGTTACCCATATTATTAAATACCCCCTCTAGTGCAGTTACTATCTATCAATGTAGTAAGATGTTACAGAATCATTGACTATATTCTTCATGCTGTACTACCATCCCCGTGACCAACTTATATTGTGATTGTGAATTATTGTGCCCCTTTATCCCCTTCCCCACACCAACCTGCTCTAAAACCTTCCCCTTGGTAACCACTAGTCATTTCTCAGTGTCTGTGAGTCTACTGCTGTTTTGTTCCTTCTGTTTTGCTTTGTTTTTATATTCCACAAATAAAATGAAATCATATGGTATTTGTCTTTCTCCACCTGGCTTATTTCACTCAGCATAATACCCTCTAGGTCCATCCATGTTGTGGCAAATGGAAGGATTTCTTTTCCTTCTATGGCTGAATGATATTCCATTATGTATATATACTACATCTTCTTTATCCATTCATCTATCAGTGGACACTTAGGTTGCTTCCATATCTTGGCTATTGCAAATAGTGTGTCAGTAAACCTAGGGGTACATATATCCTTTTGAATCAAGGATTTTGTTTTCTTCTGTTAAATTCCCAGAAGTTGAATTACTAGATCAAATGGTATTTCTGTTTTTAGTTTTTTGAGGAGCCTCCATACTGCTTTCCACAGCAGTTGCACCAATTTACATTCACACCAACAGTATAGGAAGGTTCTCTTTTTTCCACATCCTTGCCAACACTTGTTATTTCTTGTCTTTTGGATCATGGCCATTCTAATGGGTGTGAAGTGATATCTCATATCTCATTGTGTTTATAATTTGCAATTCCTGATGATTAGCAATGTGGAGCATCTTTTCATGTGTCTGTTGGCCATTTGTATTTCTTCTTTGGAGAGGTGTCTGTCCAGGTCCTCTACCCATTTTTTGATCAGATTATTTGTTTTTTTGGTATTGAGACATATGAGTTCTTTATATATATATTGGATGCTAACCCCTTATCAGATGAGTCATTTATGAATATATTCTTCCACACTGTAGGGTGCCTTATTGTTCTGCTGATGGTGCCCTTTGCAGTACAGAAGCTTTTTACTTTGATGTACTCCCACTTGTTCATTTTTCATTTTGTTTCTCTTGCCTGAGGAGATGTGTCCAGGAAACTATTGCTCATACTTATGCTCAAGAGATTTTTTCCCTATGTTTTAAGAGTTTTATGGTTTCATGTCTTACTTTCAGGTTTTTGATCCATTTTGAATTTACTTTTGTGTATGGGGTTAGACAATAATCCAGTTTCATTCCCTTACATGTAGCTGTCCAGTTTTGCCAACACCAGCTGTTGAAGAGACTGTCATTTCCCCATTGTATGTCCATGACTCCTTTATCATATATTAATTGACTGTATATGTTTGGGTTAATATTCAGACTCTATTCTGTTCCACTGGTCTGTGGGTCTGTTCTTGTGCCAGTACCAAATTGTCTTGATTACTGTGGTCTTGTTTTCCTGATTTCTGTTTCTGCTAGTTCATCGTTAGTGTATAGGAAAGCAACAGATTTCTGTGTATTAATTTTGTATCCCACAACTTTGCTGAATTCAGGTATTAGATCTAGTAGTTTTGGAGTAGATTCTTTAGGGTTTTTTATGTACAATATCATGTTATCTGCAAACAGGGACAGTTTAACTTCTTCCTTATCAGTTTGGATTCCTTTTATCTCTTTGTGTTGTCTGATTGTCATGGCGAGAACCTCCAGTACTATGTTGAATAAAATTGGGGAGAGTGGGCATCCTTCTCTTGTTTCTGGTCTTAGAGAAAAAGTTTTCAGCTTTTCATGATTAAGTATGATGTTGGCTGTGGGTTTGTCATATATGGCCTTTATTATGCTGAAGTGTGTACCCTCTATACCCATTTTGTTGAGTGATTTGATCATGAATGGATGTTGAATTTTGTCAAATGCTTTTCTAGCATCTATTGAAATGATCATGTGAATTTTATTCTTCTTCTTGTTAATGTGGTGTAATATTCCTGGGCTCCTATCCCCTCCCTGCTCTGTTCCCCTTTTCCTGCCAATGGTTGGGGTTGGGGAGAGCTTGGGTCCCATTCCATAGTGGCTCTGCCACTTTATCCTTTTCTGTGTGGTCTTTTCTTGTTACCCATGTTTAGGTGTCTGTTTGGCAGTCTTCAGGTTGTTTCAGGTTTAGTTGTACTTCCTGTATTTTCTTCCTTTTTGTGTATTGAAGGAGGTTTCCACCTTGTCTTCCTACTCTGCCATCTTGTTCTCCCCTCCCACCCCCAAACAAAACTTATTTAAAGGAAGTTTTGAGAGGGCCTGAAGGCCTGAATAAGAGGGTACCTTTAAGTTAGAACCTCTAGAAGTAGGGAACTTAAAATTGTTGTGTAATAGGGTATAGGGAAGAGTTAAAGAAGACTCTGGAATTTTAAGTTTGTGTGACTAGGAACATGGCAATTCTTTTAACTAGGGAAAGGAAAGAAGAGGAAGAACAAATTCAGAGGAATATGATGAATGATTTTAGAAACATTGAGATTGGGTGGCTAGTTATCAACTGTCCAGTAGGCTTAGAAATGCCAGTCTAGTCTTGTGCAAAAATCTTTTAAAAGATATTCCTAGGAGTGAAATTACTGGGTCACAATATATGCACATCACCAACAAAGCTAGTATTATTATTGTGATTGTTTCATGAAGTCATTATTTGGTTAAATTTGCCCATGTATTTATGCCTTTTTTTTATCATAATGCCTTTGTATATTTTCAGTCTTCCTTCTGGCATCTTTTTTCCTTTTTTGAAGTATGTCCTTTAAAATTTCTTTTAGTGTCAGTCTATTAGTGGCAAACTTTCAGGTTTGTTTGTTTGTTTGTTTGTTTGAAAATGCTCTGATTTTTATCTTTTTGGAAAATATTTTCTTTGGATATTCTAAGTTATTATTTTCTCTCAATACATTGAATGTATCATTCTCCAATTCTGGCTTCTGTTGTTGTTGATAACTTAGGTCTCAATCTATATTTGTTCCTTTTAAGGAACAATGTCCTTTCTATATATTTGCTCTTAAGATCATCTGTTTATCTTTGGTATTAAAGAGTTTATATCACTATGTTTATGTGTTGATTTCTTTTTATTTATCCTACTGAGGATTTTTTGAGCTTCCTGAATCTGTATTTATGTCTTTCTGAAATACTGGAAAATTATCAGCCATTATCTCCTCAAATATTGCCTCTGCTCCCTTGTCCCTTTTTTGACCTTCTGGAAATTGTATTGTAGAAATTGTACCTTGTCACTCTGCTACATTTCTCTTAACCTCTCTTTAATATTTTTTATCATATTTTACCTCCAAGCAATATGTTCTGGAAAATTCCTCCAGCCATACCTTCTACTTCATGACTTTCTCTTAAGCTGTTTCATCTACTGCTAAGCCCATCCCCTGAGTTTTAAGTTTTTAATTATTACTTTTTTTATTTTAAGAAATTCCTTTGGTTCCTTTTCAGATCTGCTTAGTCATTTTAGTTGTATCATGATCTTTATTAGATAATTTCAATCTCTTTTATTTCTTTAAACATATTAAACATGCTATTGTTTCTTGTACATTTTTCTGTGGAAATATTTTAAGGTCTCATGTGAAAGTTAATATTCTTCAGAGGAGATTCATGCTTGCTTTTGTTAACTTGCTACCAACCTAAGAATCATGTCAAAATTTCGGCTTAAGATTTTTATAGGCTTTTGAAGTGTGAATTCAGGCTGTATGAAGACTGATTTTTGACTGGGGATTCCCAGAGATTTTTATCTTCTCCATTTAGTACCAAAGTTTGAGATGGGCAATTTTCTTCTTAGGTACCCTTGGGAGATGAGAAAGTTAATTTCTGAGTTTTAATCCTCTGGGCTTTATGAGGCCATTTTCTATTACTCTTTCCACTTTGATCAGGTACAGGGCTTGATTTCCATTCCCCCATACTTGAGGCCTTGGAACCTGAAGCTCAAGTTTAGCAAATTCATTCAAGGTCAAAGCTGGCTCTCCTGCTGTTTGCCTCTCTGGATTCCTCTTTCATTTAGTTTTGGCCTCCAGGTATATCTTACTTTCTTGACTGATTATCTATGCACCTTCAATTATTTTTAAATATTCATCCCATTTAGTTCTTTTTGGTGAGGATGGGTCTACATATTCTATGGTACTTTCAGAAACAGAAGTTCAAGTGATCCTTTTTTATGTGGACACATGGCATCTGAAAATGACTTTGTAATTATGTTGCAGTTTCCTAAAGAGACATTGGTACTTGAATACAGAAATCATACCCAGTCTTTTTTTGATCCAACTCAATTACTTACTAATACTAATTTTTAGAGCAGGGAAAATTACTGTAACTACCTTTTGAAGAATCAGAATGAATCAAGAGGTGATTTCATGGGCAGGAACTATGTTTTGTCAATAGTTATCACTTCCAGTTCCTCTTTCACAGAATTCTCCCCTCCTACCCACAAAAGAAATTTTGAAAAAAGGATGTGGGGAAACTAAAAAAAAGTCAATATAGTCTACACACACTATCTTACTAATGGGCTCTTAATAATGAATGCATTTGTACTTCTGTGTGAATGTGCATGGTTTGTGATTTTTTCAGTTCACAACTGGAGGGTGAGTGAAAGCTGACTGCATGTAGTTGCTTTAGGCTCTTGAAGCACTCACAGAGCCTCTGCTTATCATGTAGAGTGAGTTGACACTAGGATTTTGCCACAGGAAAATGTTGGTTGTTATCTGCCACCAACAATGGATTTACCAGGGAAATACATATGCCAGCTATTAAGTTTCATGCTAGAGATGGAAATAGAAAGCATTAATCAATCATGGAATCACCCTTACTGTGTGTAATATGCAGCAATGCATGACTGTGGCATCTTAAATGCATTTAAATTATGGATATAAGGGTTGATGTCCCACAACTATGGAAAGCCTGGCTTTGAATTTGTTACTTTAGATTATGTTTTAATTTCTAACACATAGAATTTTAGGAATTTTTACAGTTTGGCAATTTAGTACTTACATTCAATTCAGCAAGCACTTTTTTCAATGCCTATTATATACCAAATAATATTAATTTCTACTGATAACAAATATGGTCAAGATATGACTGATGGGTTTAAGAAGCTCAGACTTAATCAGAAAGCTGTATATCTAAGCTAGTGATAATGCAGTGTATTAAGTGCTACATCCATGCTAGGAACAAAAAGCCATGGAGGACCAGAGGAGGGAGCAATTAATTCTGCTTGGAAGAGTTCAGGAAGGCATCCCAGAGGAGATGGTATTTTAGTTCAGCCAAACGTTTTCAGGCTGAGGAGTCGGATATAAAGAGCTTTCAGCAAAGACATACAGGCTTGGAATTTCTTGGCTTTTTCTAGAAATGGTGCATACTCTAGTATGGCTGGAGTATTGGGATACCTGGAAGCTATTACTTAAATTTCCAGCTAGGTTTGAAAGGTCCTGAATGCCATACTAAGCTTTATAGGTAGTGAAAAAATTAAGTATAAATAACATTATAATATTTTTGAAAGGTAACCCCAGTAATGAATGTGTAAAGGAAATTTGTGTAGAGTGAAAAACATGCACAACAAAAATCCAGATGACTACTGTAAATTCATACCTCTTCTGTACCCCTTAATACATTGGTGGTGTTATCCATATGTTCCCTTTCAAGACAGAGGTTATGCTTTGGTAATTTTTGCATTCACATCACCTACCATATTGCATAGCTATAGTGTAAATGGATTAATGAATGAATGACCTAAATAGTAAATTGTTGAAGGTTCTAAACAAAGCAGTGGAAATGGAGACAGAATTTTGAAGGGGTTAGGCAGGCTTAGGGAGAGAAGGGTCAAAGATGACTTGATGGTTTCTTGTATTATATGTATTAGTTTCTGATACCTTTAACCAATATAGGAAATAGACAAACTGGTTTTCACATTATAGGATATTAGTTCATGTTGGAGCCTCTTTATTTGAAGGTCCTGTGGGAAGAGGTAAGAAATCACATTTATGAGTTTGCAACAACGGCTAGGGCTAGAGATGCAGATTCAGGAAATATAAGCATGTAGATTAATGATCAAAGTCAGGATAACAGATCACACAGGGTGAGAATATAAAGTAAAAAGACAGGAGCACGGGGACCTTGGGGTCACTAATATTTAAGGTGTAGGTAGTAAAAGAGAATGTAGTGTTGAAAACCAAAGGCTGGTCAGAAGCATAGGATTGATTGTCAGGGAAGTCTCTGGTCTCTAAAGTCATTGAAGAGAAAGTTTCCAGAACAACCTGTGTTGGTAATCTAATAAATTCAGTACTTTCCTATATGGATGTGTATGATATTATGGATATATATGTAACACACATATTAATATAGATTTGGAAGATAGCAAAAATCACCCGTATCTGGTATTATATAATTTCAGATATTAAAGCAATGGGACAATTGTAGGAAGGAGTGAAAACAAAGAGCAAAGACTTCTTGATTCATGTCTCATTTAATAAAATGGTGCTCTCATTTTTCAAGTGATCAGCTTGAGGTAGTTTTTTTTATTTTTGGTTTATGTGTTTATGCATTTCAGTTTCATTGATTACACACTTTAAAAGGTTTTAATGTGGCCAAGTATTGAGTGTATAGCTGCAAGAGCCTTATGTGGTGGTAAACTCCAGCATTTAATAACTGCTGAAAATGCGATGTCTTCTTTCTTATTATATTTGACAGGTCTTTTGTTATTATTTTGATACTCCTTATTTTGCCAAGAGGTAACTCATTCCCAAAGGTATTTTATGCCCGTGAAATTTCATTCTACTCTATATAGAAGGCTAGGTTTTATATTATGTTTTGAGTGTGCATTTTTACTGTAGATTATAAATTACTGGAATTACTTAAGCAAAATTCATACTGAGATTCTTTATTTTCAAACAGATAATGACCATATAGATAAGAAGGCTAACCCAGAAAACTACTAATGACTAATCATCCTTACCTTTGGAAAACAGTGGAGTCATTGTATCATGCTTCAATTACCATTAAATATATCAGTGGATATACTCATTGATTTACTTCTGTTCTTTTTGTTAAACCAGACTTTTCCTTGATGAAATTTAGTATGTTGATATGCTTACCTATAACTTTATAGAATCCCATTTCTCTGTATAGCTCACTTAGTTAGACTGCACTGAGTACAGTATTTGTAGAATGATTGTGGGGGCCATGGAATGGGAATTGGCATCAATGGAGGTTCCTGTTAGGTGCCAGTCATTCTGCTTTGTGTTTTACATGCTAGTTCACTTAATGACATGATAAACAAAGGTGCTAAGGGGGGCAGCTTGCTGTAGTAGAAGGATTATGGACTGAAAGCTATACATAAATAAAAATGGGATATTTACTTTGAATAGTTATTATGATAATTAAGGGATAGAGATATAGAATCTAAAGCATTCATTTAATAGGAGATAATATAATAATCTACATCATTAATAATAACTGATATTAGGGAGGAAATTAAATGTTTGATTTTCTTTGGGTGCTATATTGCTAAATGATCGTTCATAGAATGTAGAGACACGGGAAGGTATAGGTGATTATTTTCTAAATAAAACTTGAAAATTAAAATGTTAATTTGACAATTGTGTTGACTATCATAGGTTTCTTAAGATCATTAACCATGGAACTCCTTTCCCTTCCTAGGATAACACCTTGCTCCCTGCTCAGAACTTAGCTATTGCTTTAACTGTATTTCATTGAAATTGTTTGAGGTGGCATGCTTTTGTCACAAAAATTGACCCGGCAAATCTTTCATTTGAATATTTTCTCTTAATAGGACTACAGATGTAGTCAGTGAGTTGAGAAAGCCACCTACTGTCTTGTTGGTAGGCCACCTAGCTGGTCCATCTGTACTTGGAGTGGAGAGAAGATTGAATAACTACCATTAGGTTTGCATATTATCAGATTTCACACCTTCAGGACACCATGGGTAATTGGGTGGCAGCCAGTTTATTTCCTTCAGCTAATGTTGTAGGTAAACACTTCACATTTTAGTTAGCCCTGATGTGACAGAGCTAATAGTGTCCTAATCTTCATCAGCAGTTTGTTATTCAGTAACTTTTATATTACAATAAAAATGGCACAGGGCTGCTGCTTCTGGAGCATTAACCATTGAGCATACCAATTTTGTTCATTTGTTGACTCAGATAAATGGAATTGTTCCTTTACCATCAACATTGACAGGGCCTTATGGACCATCCTTGTTGTATAAACATTTGGTTCTCTAAACAATAATTTCCAGCCTAGCTCTGATGGTAGTGCTATACACTACTTTTCTCTTCCTATGTCACTGAAAAACAGTATTTTATCATCAGCAAAATGGGTGTGGTATTTGTTTACTCTCTATGTGGACTTTTTTTTTCCTGGTTGATTTTGTTAACAAGCAATTCCAGGAAGCTTTAGGCCATTGTATCACCTTGTCTCATTCCATTATAGATATTGATGCAACATGGATCACTGAACAGTATAATCTCTTTTGCACAGTTTCTATTGATCTTGTCCAGTAAATCATTATATGCTGGGTTTGTTCTGAAATCATTTTGGCCATAAAAGCTGCTCTTGAATTTGACAATCAGGTGCTTTCCTCTAATAGGCAAACTTATACAAAGCTGGGATTCAATCACTTTGTTTCTATCTCTTTCTTACTGTATAGGTTTTTTTTTTTCCTATTAAACTTCTCAGGTGTGGTCTTTACTCAGTGTTTCCGTCCACTTCTTCCTATATCCTATAATATGTCTTCTGTTATCATTGCTCTCTTGAAATTGCTCTATGTCATCTGAAATGGCCTATTTTCTTCTGGTCTCTTTTTTTTAGGGCTTAGACTCTGCTTGACCTTTCTGCTATGTTTGACACTGTTGATTGTTTTCTCTTACTGAAACATTTTCCTTTCTCATTGTGGGGACAATGTGCTGCTTCCCCGTTTCTCACAACTTGTTGATAACTCTTTTTGTCTTCTTACTTGGCTGTTCTTCCCTTTCTGTGTCCATGACTTCAGGCATCCTCCAGGGTCTAATCTTCTGTTCTAGATTCTTTCTCACTGAATGTTCCGTCACTGCTTAGACTTTAGTTACATCTTGAAGACAGATCATCATCAAATAAGCATTTCTTTTCCTGCACCCTAATCATTTTCCATTTTAACACTTCTCATATTTTATTCATATATTTCTTGAGTATCATTTTCTAGATGCTATAGGAGCTGGGCTGGATATGGGAGACAAAGTTGTACCAAACATGTCATCTTCCATGTGAGTTTGTAACTTAGGGAAGGCAATAAGATGCATACATGAGCCTTAATTAAGTAGGGCAGCATGTGGAAAATACCATACTGTTGATGTAGGTGGGCAAAAATATAATGGTAATTGGAGAAGATTTCATAGAGAAAGTAACACTTTATTTGGGCTTAAAGGATAGATACTGGTTTGACAGCAAAGGTGTGAAGGGAGGCAAGCTCAAAGTATTATGCAGTCATTTAGGAGTCCTGTCATACTTTTTCTATCTTAGGTAGACTTGTCTTAGATGGACAATAGGCAAAAATCACTTAAAATTAGAACCTGTAATCTTTTCTTCTATATTAGGCATACAGAATAACAGTATGTACAACAACTCAAGTTATACCCATTATATATTAGGAATGTATATATTTTGGAGGTAGAACAGCAAGGGTGATTTTAAATAAGTATAATCATTTCATTTTCTATAGTCATTTACTCCTATTGTATCTTATATGCCTTGTGTTTTAAAAAATACTGTACCACAAAGCAGATGTAATCTCTGTCTTTTAAAATGTCTTATCAGATTTATTTCCGTGAGATCAAAGTGGAAAGCCAGGTATATTAGTGCTTCTTTCATTATTCTTCATGGATTATCACACCCAACTTTGGAGTTCCTGTTTTTTTTACCTACTATTTTAGCATACTTTTCCAGTAAGAAATAAAAATCTATCATTTCTTATTGGCCAACTTCAAGCTTTTAATTTGATAGTATTTCTTGTCGACACCTCTGTTCCAAATTTTATGTCTTGACTTCCTGCTCTACAGTTATAACCAGTGCTTATGTTCAGATTCAAAGCATTCTAGGCTAAAAGCAGAGGCACGCTTTGGTGGCTGCCATGAGGAAAGCAACAATGAGACCCTGCAGTGATGGGGCTGAGTGGCTGGGGTGAAGGAAAGGCCAAGCCTAATGGCCAGCACAGCAGGTTTGAAATAGTTTGCTAGGAAAAAGAGTCAGCAGGTTGCTGTCCTGATCTAGTCAAATTTATTTGCTGTCTGCAACTATTAGCAGTTGCTTCTTACCTGGACTATTATTTTCTCTTTTAAGTTTCTGGTAAACCTTCAAAACCTTCAATTTGAGGGATTTCTGATTTTTTTTTAGCATAATGCAGGTTTCACTCCAATCTTTATGAGATGTATTTTACTTTATATGGTAATAGCTCTATCTGTAGTCTACAGATTTCATAGAATTTTGGGAGCCATACACTGAGCATGCAATGTACATTTGAGATTTGCTTTGCCTTGAGATTTAGTGTTTAATCTTAAACATTGCTTTCAGCTTATGTATGCCTTAATAAATAATACAGGACTCTCTAACTCTCTATTACCTACGTCTTGGATTCAAAAAATTAGTGACCAGGCACATAGTAGGCAATTACCAAGTAGTCTGTACTAAATGACGAGGTGTATGTTCTTGTTTCATACCATATCTTTTGTAGTTATGTTAAAGATCCTCCACAGCACAGAATATAGTATTATTAAAAGATAGTTCTCATAGGAGACAGTTTCTTATAACTGGGCCCTTATCCAAGAACTTTTTTTTTTCTAGTTCTTTAAAGCTTACAACCCAAACTGTTTCTGGCATTCAGTAGAGTAAAGTACCTCATGGAAGCTCACTGTTAAACTGAAGCCACCTTACTATGATATATTTAATCCATATGCACACACACTGGTTGTGGTTATCAGTGGCTCAACATCAAACTAAATGAACCTATCGAGTAGATTTCATACAAGCTGACTTAATTTACTTTGATAAAAAGCTTACATGTTGAACTCAGGTTATCATCATTCTCATTGTTTATAGGTATCGATATACTACCTAGGAACATAACTGAAATTAACCCTAACAGAAAAGAACATTCTACTGAGGAATATATACTTTACTAGAATTTAGTTCTTGCAATCTATTGGTCTAAGGCACACAAGCTTTAAAATGGCTACATGGTGTACAAAAACAGTGAAACCAAGCTATGGTTTACTTCTTAGCATTTTGTTTAGCAAAGCTATGGATTTTGATTAGAATGAATTTTCTCTTTTTTGAGGATTTCAGTTTTTTATGGAATAATTTTTTTTTCTTTTCTGTTCTTATTCCAACTTCTTGTGTACCCTGGTTGTTTTCAGTGACTTAGTAAAATAGGAGCACATTTACATTAAGCAAGGATAAATCTGTCTTTAACTACTTCTTGCTTTCCTTTTGAATATCAAATCACTGTTTTTTTCTTTGTCTTCAAGCTTTGTGACAACTACATCTATAAAAAGAGAAAGAGGCAATGGTTCTAATATTAATTTTAGTAGGTATTATGGGTATACATGTTTTTAATGCATAAAGCACATTTTTATTTATTCCTAAAACTTCAATATACTTAGCAAAGTGATATATTATAAATATATATATGGCAAGATCCTTGCCCTCAGGAATTTATCTAGTTGATAGTTGATTTAAAAATAGAGTGTGCCTTAAGGATCCCTTGATTTTCCTTAAAATCTCATTTCTTGTCGCTACTATGAGTCTAATTGCTGACCAAGTGTTGCCTTCAGTGTTAGATTCTGAATTGTAGAAGAAATTACGAAGAGGACTTCCATGGGTGACTGTTGATGATATTTGCACTTTTTGATTTGGGTAGTACTTATTGAGCTATTACAGTGTTGTGTTTTGTGCCACAGTTGTTTATAAACCTTGCTGACTGACTTACCTGAGGAGTTTTTAAGAGATACAGGTCTTGAGGGCCCACCTCTAGAGATTCTGACATTCTAACTCCATAGTTATGGGTGTGTTCAAAGCCAGATTACAAGTAGAGAGAAAGTCAGTAAGGACAGAGAAATAAACGCCAGATATTCTGCCTTCTTGATAGCATAAAAGAGAGGATCTTAGATTGGGAAGGAAGAGGGTCATGAGTCTGTTTATCCTAAAAACAGTATAACTTTAAGCTTATTCAAATTTCATTCTTATCATGTCTTTTTATATTTCCAAAATGGCCTCAAATTTTGCTTACCAGTTTCAGGCAGAAAGTCACGAACAGAGTAAACTTGACTTAAAAAAAAAGAAAGGAAACATTCAGGTACCCCCTCTCTTACCCCTCTTTAAGTTTTTCAAATGCATGGATTGCCTTCAATAGAATACATGATGTGGTTTCTGAACTAAATGAAAGTTAAAATTCAAACCAGTTGGAATCCCTGAAAGGGGTAAACAGACACAATGTAACTATGGTTGTTTTCCATCAAGCTCAGCCAGCAATAAACCAAATTGAAATGCTCCATAATATTTTTATGTACATAAAGTAAGAGAACTGTATTATATGAAATTCAAAGGCCTGACTTATGTGTGCTTTTATAGAACTCAGATTTTCATTTTATCATAAACCAGTATATCCCAAGTGAAGCATTACCAAACATTGTAGCTCCGTATGAGCTCTTGTTCTACCCAGATATTGATGGGATACTAGAAACTAATTTTATAATTTTTATTTATTTATTTATTTAATATATTTATTTTTTTCTTGAGAGGGCTTCTCTCATATTTATTGATCAAATGGTTGTTAACAACAATAAAATTCTGTATAGGGGGGTCAATGCTCAGTGCACAATCATTAATCCATCTCAAGCGTAATTCTCGTCAGTCCCCAATCTTCTGAAGTATAATGAACAAGTTCTTACATGGGGAACGAATTCTTACATAGTGAATAAGTTCTTACATGGTGAACAGTACAAGGGCATTCATCACAGAAACTTTCGGTTTTGATCACGCATTATGAACTATACACAATCAGGTCAAATATGAATATTCGTTTGATTTTTATACTTGATATATATGTGGATCCCACATTTATCCCTTTATTATTATTATTATTATTATTTTAATAAAATGCTGAAGTCGTAGGTAGATGTGAGATAAAGTCAGAAAACATAGTTTAGTGTTGTAAGAGAGCAATTGTAGATGATCAGGTGTGTGCCTGTAGACTATGTGTAATCCGAGCTAGACAAGGGCAATAAAACATCCACGGATGCAGAAGCTTTCTCTCAAAAAGCGGGGGAGGGTGAGGTTTAAAGCTTCACCACTATTGTTCCCTGATTTCTCACCTGATGGCCCCCCTGCGACTGTGCCTGTCTTAGGTTGTTCCTCCCTTGAGGAATCTTACCCGTCTCTGGCTAACCAGTCATCTTCCGGGGCCATACAGGGAAATGTAAAGTTGATAAGTGAGAGAGAAGCCATATTGTCTGAAAAGGTTAGCTTTTTACTTCTTTGCAGATTTATGCCCTGTGGCTTCTATGCCCAGCACTTGTCTCGAGCTTTACCACCTGGAGGAATTATGATACTCGGTAAATTCTATATGAGGCACGAATTCTATTTAAGGGTTGTAATTAGGAAGGAAGAAGAAAAGCTGTAGAGGTAGCATATGGAAGAAAACATGAGAGGATTGAGTATTTCTTTGACATATCTTCTTGTAGAGTACCTTAAGCATGGATAGGTTTTAAACTACTAACTAACTTGCACACACATATTAACATAATAGGAATACGGTGACATAAACAAAGCAAATCTATAATTACCAGCCATCTCCAGTGAAGCCAAGAAAACCATTTAGGCACCCTAGGCATTTGTGAAAATTTGTATATGATATGATTGATATTGTCCAACTGTACTTGAACAGTCTGAGAGAAATCAGACAAATTAAAGCAGCCCATTACTGGGATCTGTTCACATCCCATATGTTCTTTTAACCGTAGATAGTCTATAGTCGTAAGATTTTGGAGTGCTACAACTTGCACCCCTCCCAACTCCTGGTTGAGTTCCAACAGTACAGATCCGGTCAAATTCGTTGTCTCACTGTATGCACATGCCAGCCTAGACATCTCCCTCCTCATTCCAATGGCAAGTCCAGGAAACGGTGGGGTGGATGCAGCCACAACCGCAGCATCGCCCAGATCCCTGTGGAGGCTTTTTGATTATCATTCCCCAGCACGAGTCCTCCAGAGAGTGCTGATGCCGGAAGCTCCTCCTCATATCGTATCTTAGTTCATTTTCTGGGTAGCCAAGCTAGGCCTTGATCTTCTGCATAGAAACAAACAGACCCTTTGCCAACACTTTCACATACCCTCTATACCACTGTGAAGAACTCATTGGAGGTCAGCACACAGGAACTGCTTTTTTTTTTTTATTAGGAGAAGGGAATATTATCAGGAAAGAGTACCTCCATAGCTGATGATCTGACACCCTTTAAGTAATCAACATTAAGGATATTTAAAGCATGCATTGATCTTTGATTTACCAATAGTTTTATCCTATCAAGGAGTAATCCCCCTTTTCTTTCTTTCTTTTTTTTTTTCTTTAATCTTTAATTTACACTTACATGAAGAATACTATGTTTGCTATGCTCTCCCCTATATCAGGTCCCCCCTAAAAACCACATTACGGTTACTGTCCATCAGCATAGCAAAATGTTGTAGAATCAGTACTTGTCCTCTCTGTGTTGTATAGCCCTCCCTCCCCTTTCTCCCTCCCCCCCATGCATGCTAATCTTAATACCCCCCTTCTTCTTCCCCCCCTTATCCCTCCCTGCCCACCCATCCTCCCCAGTTCCTTTCCCTTTGGTACCTGTTAGTCCATTTTTGGGTTCTGTAATTCCACTGCTGTTTTGTTCCTTCAGTTTTTCCTTTGTTCTTATACTCCTCAGATGAGGGAAATCATTTGGTATTTCTCTTTCTCCGCTTGGCTTATTTCACTGAACATAATACTCTCCAGCTCCATCCATGTTGCTGCAAATGGTAGGATTTTTCCTCTTCTTATGGCTGAGTAATATTCCATTGTGTATATGTACCACATCTTCTTTATCCATTCATCTACCGATGGACATTTAGGTTGCTTCCAATTCTTGGCTATTGTAAATAGTGCTGCGATAAACATAGGGGTGCATCTGTCTTTCTCAAACTTGATTGCTGCGTTCTTAGGGTAAATTCCTAGGAGTGGAATTCCTGGGTCAAATGGTAGGTCTGTTTTGAGCATTTTGATGAACCTCCATACTGCTTTCCACAATGGT
Organism: Manis javanica; assembly: GCF_040802235.1. Classification (NCBI taxonomy): domain Eukaryota; kingdom Metazoa; phylum Chordata; class Mammalia; order Pholidota; family Manidae; genus Manis; species Manis javanica. Next base: position 88,258,101 of record NC_133174.1, read on the forward strand.
TGAACTAATTTACATTCCCACCAGCAGTGTAGGAGGGTTCCCCTTTCTCCACAGCCTCGCCAACATTTGTTGTTGTTTGTCTTTTGGATGGCAGCTATCCTTACTGGTGTGAGGTGATACCTCATTGTAGTTTTAATTTGCATTTCTCTGATAATTAGCGATGTGGAGCATCTTTTCATGTGTCTGTTGGCCATCTGTATTTCTTTTTTAGAGAACTGTCTGTTCAGTTCCTCTGCCCATTTTTTAATTGGGTTATTTGTTTTTTGTTTGTTGAGGCATGTGAGCTCTTTATATATTTTGGATGTCAAGCCTTTATCGGATCTGTCATTTATGAAAATATTCTCCCATACTGAAGAGTTCCTTTTTGTTCTATTGATGGTGTCCTTCGCTGTACAGAAGCTTTTCAGCTTAATGTAGTCCCACTTGCTCCTTTTTGCTGTTGTTTTACTTGCCCGGGGAGATATGTTCAAGAAGAGGTCACTCATGTTTGTGTCTAAGAGGTTTTTGCCTATGTTTTTTTCTAAGAGTTTAATGGTTTCCTGACTTACATTCAGGTCTTTGGTCCATTTTGAGTTTACCTTTGTATATGGGGTGAGACAATGGTCCAGTTTCATTCTCCTACATGTAGCTGTCCAGTTTTGCCATCACCATCTGTTGAAGAGACTGTCATTTTGCCATTGTATGTCCATGGCTCCTTTATTAACTATTAATTGACCATATATGTTTGGGTTAATGTCTGGAGTCTCTAATCTGTTCTACTGGTGTATGGCTCTGTTCTTGTGCCAGTACCAGATTGTCTTGATTACTATGGCTTTGTAGTAGAGCTTGAAGTTGGGGAGTGAGATCGCCCCTACTTTATTCTTCTTTTTCAGGATTACTTTGGCTATTCAGGGTCTTTGGTGTTTCCATATGAAGTTTTGAATTATTTGTTCCAATTCAATGAAGAATGTTCCTGGTAATTTGAGAGGGATTGCATCAAATCTGTATATTGCTTTGGGCAAGATTGCCATTTTGACGATATTAATTCTTCCTAGCCATGAGCAGGGGATGAGTTTCCATTTATTAGTGTCCCCTTTAATTTGTCTTAAGAGTGACTTGTAGTTTTCAGAGTATAAGTCTTTCACTTCTTTGGTTAGGTTTATTCCTAGGTATTTTATTCTTTTTGATGCATTGGTGAATGGAATTGTTTTCCTGATTTCTCTTTCTATTGGTTCATTGTTAGTGTATAGGAAAGCTACAGATTTCTGTGTGTTAATTTTGTATCCTGCAACTTTGCTGTATTGTGATATCAGTTCTAGTAGTTTTGGAGTGGAGTCTTTAGGGTGTTTTATGTACAGTATCATATCATCTGCAAATAGTGACAGTTTAACTTCTTCTTTACCGATCTGTATTCCTTGTATTTCTTTGTTTTGTCTGATTGCCGTGGCTAGGACCTCCAGTACTATGTTAAATAACAGTGGGGAGAGTGGGCATCCCTGTCTGGTTCCCGATCTCAGAGGAAATGCTTTCAGCTTCTCGCTGTTCAGTATAATGCTGGCTGTGGGTTTATCATATATGGCTTTTATTATGTTGAGGTACTTGCCCTCTATTCCCATTTTGCTGACAGTTTTTATCATGAATGGATGTTGAATTTTGTCAAATGGTTTATCAGCATCTATGGAGATGATCATGTGGTTTTTGTCTTTCTTTTTGTTGATGTGGTGGATGATGTTGATGGATTTTCGAATGTTGTACCATCCTTGCATCCCTGGGATGAACCCCACTTGGTCATGGTGTATGATCCTTTTGATATACTGTTGAATTCTGTTTGCTAATATTTTATTGAGTATTTTTGCATCTACTTTCATCAGGGATATTGGTCAGTAATTTTCTTTTTTGGTGGGGTCTTTGCCTGGTTTTGGTATTAGGGTGATGTTGGCTTCATAGAATGAGTTTGGGAGTATTTCCTCTTCTTCTATTTTTTGGAACACTTTAAGGAGAATGGGTATTATGTCTTCTCTCTGTGTCTGATAAAATTCCGAGGTAAATCCGTCTTCTCCTGGGTTTTGTTCTTGGGTAGTTTTTTGATTACCGTTTCAATTTCTTTGCTCGTAATTGGTTTGTTTAACTTTTGTGTTTCTTCCTTGGTCAGTCTTGGGAGGTTGTATTTTTCTAGGAAGTTGTCCATTTCTTCTAGGTTTTCCAGCTTGTTTGCATATAGGTTTTCATAGTAGTCTTTAATAATTCTTTGTAATTCTGTGGGGTCTGTCGTGATTTTTCCATTCTCATTTCTAATTCTGTTGATTTGTGTTGATTCTCTTTTTCTCTTAATAAGTTTGGCTAGAGGCTTATCTATTTTGTTTATTTTCTCAAAGAACCAGCTCTTGGTTTCATTGATTTTTGCTATTGTTTTATTCTTCTCAATTTTGTTTATTTCTTCTCTGATCTTTATTATGTCCCTCCTTCTGCTGACTTTAGGCCTCATTTGTTCTTCTTTTTCCAGTTTCGATAGTTCTGATGTTAGACTATTTATTTGGGATTGTTCTTCCTTCTTCAGGTGTGCCTGGATTGCTATATACTTTCCTGTTAAGTCTGCTTTCACTGTGTCCCACAGAAGTTGGGGCTTTGTGTTGTTGTTGTCATTTGTTTGTATATATTCCTTGATCTCTATTTTGATTTGTTCATTGATCCATTGATTATTTAGAAGCATGTTGTTAAGCCTCCATGTGTTTGTGAGCCTTTTTGTTTTCTTTGTAGAATTTATTTCTACTTTTATACCTTTGTGGTCTGAAAAATTGGTTGGTAGAATTTCAGTATTTTGGAATTTACTGAGGCTCTTTTTGTGAGCTAGTATGTGGTCTATTCTGGAGAATCTTCCATGTGCACTTGAGAAGAATGTATATCTTGTTGCTTTTGGATGTAGAGTTCTATAGATTGTCTATTAGGTCCATCTGTTCTAGTGTGTTGTTCAGTGCCTGTGTGTCCTTACTTATTTTCTGCCTGGTGGATCTATCCTTTGGGGGTGAGTGGTGTGTTGAAGTCTCCTAAAATGAATGCATTGCAGTCTATTTCCCTCTTTAGTTCTGTTAGTATTTTTTTCACAAATGCTGATGCTCCTGTATTGGGTGCATATATATTTAGAATGGTTATATCCTCTTGTTGGACTGAGCCCTTTATCATTATGTAGTGTCCTTCTTTATCTCTTGTTACTTTCTTTGTTTTGAAGTGTATTTTCTCTGATATTAGTACTGCAACACCTGCTTTCTTCTCACTGTTGTTTGCCTGAAATATGTTTTTCCATCCCTTGACTTTTAGTCTGTGCTTGTCTTTGGGTTTGAGGTGAGTTTCTTTTAAGGAGCATATAGATGGGTCTTGCATTTTTATCCATTCTATTACTCTGTGTCATTTGATTGGTGTATTAAGTCCATTTACATTTAGGGTGACTATTGAGAGATATGTACTTATTGCCATTGCAGGCTTTAGATTCGTGGTTACCAAAGGTTCAAGGTTAGCTTCTTTAGTATCTTACTGCCTAACTTAGCTTGCTTATTGAGCTGTTATATACACTGTCTGGAGATTCTTTTCTTCTCTCCCTTCTTATTCCTCCTCCTCCATTCTTCATATGTTAGGTGTTTTGTTCTGTGCTCTTTTTAGGAGTGCTCCCATCTATAGCAGGCCCTGTAGGATGCCCTGTAGAGGTGGTTTGTGGGAAGCAAATTCCCTCAGCTTTTGCTTGTGTGGAAATTGTTTAATCCCACTATCATAGTTAAATGATAGTCATGCTGGATACAGTATCCTTGCTTCAAGGCCCTTTTGTTTCATTGCATTAAATATATCATGCATTCCCTTCTGGCCTGTAGGGCTTCTGTCGAGAAGTCTAATGTTAGCCTGATGGGTTTTCCTTTATAGGTGACCTTTTTCTCTCTAGCTGCCTTTAAAACTCTTTCCTTGTCCTTGATCCTTGCCATTTTAATTATTATGTGTCTTGGTGTTGTCTTCCTTGGATCCTTTCTATTGGGGGTTCTGTGTAATTCCATGGTCTATTCGATTATTTCCTCCCCCAGTTTGGGGAAGTTTTCAGCAATTATTTCTTCAAAGAGACTTTCTATCCCTTTTCCTCTTTCTTCTCCTTTTGGTACCCCTATAATACGAATATTATTCCTTTTGGATTGGACACAAAGTTCTCTTAGTGTTGTTTCATTCCTGGAGATCCTTTTGTCTCTCTCTATGTCAGCTTCTATACGTTCCTGTTCTCTGGCTTCTATTCCTTCAATGGCCTCTTGTATCTTATCCATTCTGCTTATAAATCCTTCCAGGTATTGTTTCACTTCTGTGATCTCCTTCCTGACATCTGTGATCTCCCTCCCGACTTCATCCCATTGCTCTTGCATTTTTCTCTGCATCTCATCCCATTGCTCTTGCATTTTTCTCTGCATCTCTGTCAGCATATTCATGATTTTTATTTTGAATTCTTTTTCAGGAGGACTGGTTAGGTATGTCTCCTTCTCAGGTGTTGTCTCTGTTATCTCTGTCTGCCTGTAGTTTTGCCTTTTCATGGTGATAGAGATAGTTTGTAGAGCTGGAACAAGTGACAGCTGGAAGTGCTTTCCTTCTTGTTTGTTTGTGGCCTTCCTAGCCTGGGTGAATAGCGACCTCTAGTGGCCTATGCTTGGCAGCTGTGTGCAGACAGGACTACTGCAACCTGCCCGTTTGGTATGGAGTTTATCTCCCCTGTTGCTGTGGGTCTGGCCTGGCTGGGGCTGCTCCTCCAAAATGGTGGAGCCCCGTTGGAGGGGGAGTGGCCGGGAGGCTATTTATCTCCGTAAGGGGCCTCTGTGCTTCCTTTTGCCCAGGGGGTTAGAGTGCCCAGAGATCCCCAAATTCTGGGCCTCTGTTCTAAGTGTCCTGTCCTGCCCCTTTAAGACTTCCAAAAAGCACTCTCCAAACCAAAACAACAGTAACAACGAAAGAGGGAAGAAAAAAAAAAAAAAGGAAAATACGCGCGATTTTCTTTGTCCTCTGGTGCCGGTCGCAGGCACCCGCTCACTGATCCTGCTGTCCTGCCTTCCTTGCACCGAGATCCCTGTCCCTTCATGGCTTCCAGTAAGCACACGCCAAAAAAAAAAAAAGGGATATCGCACGATATTGTTTGTCCTCAGGCACCAGTCCCAGGCACCCGCCTACCGGCCCTGCTGCTCTGCCTCCCTGGTATTGGGGTCCCTGTCCCTCCAAGTTTTCCAAAAAGCACTCGCCAAAAAAAAGGGAAAATCACGTGATTTTCTTTGTCCTGAGGCACTTGTCCGAGGCACCTGTTCACCGGTCCTGCCACCCCACCTTCCTGGCATTGGTTTCCCTGTCCCTTTAAGACTTCCAAAAAGCACTCGCCAAAAAAAAGAAAAGAAAAAGGGAAAAATGCGTGATATTCTTTTTCCTCAGGCACTGGTCCAGGCACCCGCCCACCGGTCTCGCCGCCCTGCCTCCCTAGTATTGGGAAAAATGCGTGATTTTCTTTGTCTCCAGGCGCCGGTCTCAGGCCCCTGCTCACCAGTCTTTCTGCCCTGTTTCCCTGGCATTGGGGTCCGTGTCCCTTTAAGGCTTCCAAAAAGCACTCGCCAAAATGAACAAAAAAGGGAAAAACGCGCGAGTTTCCCTGTCCCCATGCACCGGTCTCAGGCACCCACTTACCGGTCCTGCCGCCCTGCCTCCCCAGTAGTGGGAAAAACGCGCGATTTTCTTTGTCCTCAGGCGCTGGTCTTAGGCACCCGCTTACCGGTCTTGCTGCCCTGTTTCACTGGTATTGGGGTCCCTGTCCCTTTAAGGCTTCCAAAAAGCACTCGCCAAAAAAAAAAAAAAAAAAAAAAACAACCGCTCTGGTTTCTTTCCACCCACCCGCTGGGAGCCGGGGGGAGGGGCGCTCGTGTCCTGCCGGGCTGGTTCTTGTATCTTACCCCCTTCTCGAGGTGCTGGGTTCTTGCAGGTGTGGATGTGGTCTGGATGTTGTTCTGTGTCCTCTGGTCTATTTTAGGAAGAGTTTTCTTTATTATATTTTCATAGATCTATGTGGTTTTGGGAGGAGATTTCCACTGCTCTACTCATGCCACCATCTTTCCCAGAAAGCCTAATTTTATAATTTTATTAAGGCTTGTTTGTCTTTATGGTCATTTTATATATACACATATGATAAAGTCATAAGAGACTATATAGGGGATAAATAAGAGCCAGTTATGGTTTGGAATCAAATCATTGATCCCTATAAGACTAACACATTTGAAAAAGCATGAGAAGTATAAATATGTTTGATTATGTGAGTCGTCTTTGAAAAACAGAATCAACAGTTATAGTAAGGCACTTCTAGATGCTACTTTGCAAGGGAAATGATGAACATTTACTCTTATTTTCAAAGCCTGAAACAAGGATAGTTTGTCTCAAGTTACCAAAGGAAGGGGAATGAGGGGCCGGGCACTTACTGAGCACCTATTATGTGTTGGGGGGGGAGGAGTTCATAAACTATGGCAGGCCAAATCCAGCCCACCACCTATTTTTGTAAATAAGGTATTATTCGAACACTGTCACACTCATTTGTTACTTATTGTCTCTGGCTGTCTTCCACGCTATGATGGCAGAGTTGAAGAGTTGCAGCAGAAACTGTGTGATGCAGAAAGGCTAAAGTAATGACTGTCTGGCCTATCCAGAACTCCCATGTACAGTTTCTAGAATTTGCCTCAGCTGCTTTTCAAAAGCTCTCCGGGTTCATTCTAGAGGTCTGTGAGGGTGGAGGTGATCATAACTCAGCAGTGAATGTTCTTTTGCCTTGGGCTTCCTCATCAAGCCTATGTCTTTTATAAGCATATTGCTTTACTCTGCACAACGATTTTTTCCTCTGGGGACTTCTCTGAGCCCTTGGGTTCCTGACACACACAATCTCTAAGCCTCTGACTCTAGTTCTTCATTCATATTATACAAAATCAATTTACAAGGCTGGACTGGGTGGGAACACGTAGCCCAAGCCAGTGTTCCATTTCTAGTCCACTTCTTCGTCTTTCTCTGTCAGTCATTAAAAACAAATAGCACCCAGCACCTCCTGTAGGGATCACTAACCACCAAACTCAGGATTCAGGTTTGGGCAAGCAAGGATGCCTAGCCATGCATAGAAAAACAAAAGACAAAAAACTAAAAAACATTGCTTTGATTTAGTACTTAAGAAGGCACAACAAAATATTTTGGTTAGGCCACAATGAAGAACTCTGGGAGAGACGTTAAAGCTTGGGGTATGTTCAACATCTCTACTGAACCCTCTTATCTTGAATTATTTAACTATAAATATGTGATAGGCAACTGTGAATCTTTTGTATTTAAGGGAAATGGTGGACCCTAGTGGCAAAAACAAGGACTTTGGTGTCAGACAGCATTTAACTTTTCTCTAAGAGCTTTTGCAAGTCTCTGGGGACCTCAGTTTCCTTATTTGTGAAATAGGATGCTGCTTTGGATTAAATGTTTGAGTCTCCCCAAAATGTATATATTGAAGTCCTAGGGTCCGGTATGGCTGTGTTTGGAGATGGAGCCTCTAAGGAAGTAAAGTTAAATGAGGTCATAAGTGAGGGGCCCTGATCCAATCCGATCTATGTCCTTATAAGAAGAGACACCAGTGAGCTCACTCACTCTCTTTCTCCCTGCACACACACCAAGGAAAGGCCATATGAGCATGCAGCAAGATGATGACTACCTGTAGGCCAATACAGTAAGCCTCAGAATGAAATTTATTTTGCCAACACGTTGATCTTGAACTTTATAGGGTCCAGAACTTTGAGAAATAAGTTTCTGTGGTTGAAGCCCCTCAGTTTGTGGTATTTCATTAGGGAAGCCTGAGCAGACGAACAGAAATACCTACCTTGAATATCCAAGGTCATATGAATCTGGGGATAGAAATTAAATCACAGAAACAATTGTATGAGGAATAAACCTGAATTCTTGCAGGAACTAGTGGTCTCTCTAGTTCTTTCCAACTGATTCAGGAATTCTCCAGGGGAGGCTTCCTTGTGTATATAATGTCTGGGTAGTCCTTGACTTTTGTATGTTTAACCTTCAAAGTACCCTTTACAGAGATTAAAATTCATTGAGACACTTACATTGCTTTTTGTACAATGAATTGAAGCATTTTTGCAGATACGATAGTGCTGTGCCAATATTTCTATTTCTATAGCATTATATCTATATTATTTGTTCAGGAAATGTTTGTGTAGGCATTATAGTATTTTCATTACAGTGTGACTTTCTTTTATAAATTTTAAGTGGTGGATAAGAAAATGAGCATGTTGATACTAGTGATAAGAAATACGAGCATCAAACATAATACAATTGTGAGGAAGACAAAATTCATTAGGTACGTTGAAAGCGGTGAGTCCTTTAGCCCCCCACTACTTGTAACACATAATTACATTGTTAAAAATTTCTGCTTCTTTGAATTTCACTAATACATTCTGATATACCTCTAAGCCTCAGCCACCATTTGGTGTATGTGTCACTTCATTCCTGCTCTGCTGTGGTTTGGGATTTGCTAAATTTGAGAAACTTATTAGATAATCAAGTAGAAATAGCCAGGAGATGAGAAGTTTCTTTTAGGATATATAGTTTCCCAGTGGTCTTTCACTTGAACAAATCCCTGGTGAGATCTGAAACACTGACCTTCTAGGCATACTGAGATATACCTGAACCCCAGACTGAAAATCCTGCACTGTCAGAATGAGACCCTGGCTACAAATATTTCAGGGAATATTGTGTTCTGTCTTGCTTTGCAAGGTTAACTGCCTTCTGCAGTAAACTAAAGTGTGCAGGACTTGTACCAGCCTGGGATGGATCACATTCAAGAAGAAAAGCCTGGATGTGATGGATGCTCCCCCCTCTGCCAAAAAAGTCCTATTAACCTATAGGTACTGGTTTTAGTATCATAATTCCTACTGTTATGCTCTTGTTAGTCCTCCTTTTTGTCTGATACCCTTAGCTCTTGGTGTTCATTGATGGGGTTATTAATTTGTGACATGAGTTGGTAAATTTTAACACAACAGGACGGTTCTCTGAATGTGTGAGATGACCAGAAAAATATCAGTCCATCCTTACAAAGCCAGACTCAACGTGTGGGTAAAGGGATTACCTATACCCTGATTAAGAGACTTCCTTCTACATAGGTTAAGGTTAACAAATGACTTCCACCACCTCATTTGTCAAATACTAGATTGAGGTAAGAACCACATTTCCATTTTGGTATTTAAATTATCATTTCAAACAAAGGAGATTCTCCCTAAAACCTTTATGACACCTTTATTTGTCCTTCCTAAATATACATTACCTGCTGAGCTATTGAGGCCCAATTGAAAATACACAACATTAGCTATGCACGTTGTTGAACATAGTGTTCTGGTGACATTTAGCAGTGTTCAGTAATTGGCTTAATGAACAGGTGTACAAATATATTAGTTATGCAGATGTTAATTTGCAGCAACATGTGCTTCCTGATTTGGGGGATTCTCGTCTAAACTACAGCCAGTAAGATTTGTTCCTTAATTAGGAAATCATTACGAAATAGTGTGTGTGATTCCCACCATTAGAACCATTAGTCTTGTTTAATGTGCTCTAAACTTCGGGAACACTCTGGTAATGCCACTGCTATGGCCTCAGGTACTATGCAGGTGTCAGAATGAAATCTACCTTTCTGTGGGATGCCTTAGTTAGTGCACAGCTGTAGGCAACCCGGAGAGGGGAGGCTTCACAGCTGCAATATGCAGCGTGTAAGAGATGGCAATGCAATCTTGTACTGCATATTGCAATCAGCTTTCCTGCTCAAGGTTTGGTAAACAAATGTGTTATTCCTCATAAAATAGATTAAAAAACAATTGAAAACAAAATTGTGCTTGCTTACCAACCGACTAAGCTTTACCTGTATTTTTTGTTATTCTCTCCCCTATTGTTTCTGATTCCTGTCTACACTCGAGCTTTGTGATTGCCAAGGCTAAGTTTCTAGCACACACCCATCTATCAGCCTCCCAGAATGAACAAACGTTAACATTTAGCCACACTCACTACAGATCTTTGCTTTTAAATAAATGAAACATTAGAGATAAAGTTGAAGTTTCCAGGGTTCTTCTTATTCCAGTATTACTCTCTGCTCCCAAGATTAACACTGTCATCAATCAGCTGAGTATCTGTTCCATGTTTTGATAATTTTGCTACATATGTATACTCATTTATAAACAATATATAAGATTAGTCTGCATTTTAACTTACATGATTGGTATTATGCTGCCTGCACCACTTTCCACCACTCTTATTTTTCCATTCAGCATTATATTTATGATCTATTCTTATTGCAGTATTTAGCTGTAGTACAGTCACTGTAACTGCTGGGCTGTATTCCAGTATATCAATATACCTGCTTACTTATTCAGTCCATAACCCTTGGCATGTGGGTTGTTCCCAATTTTTATCATAAACATTGTAGTGAACAACTCAGTCTCCTTGACCATTTGACCTATAAGTGAAAGGATTGGGTTATACTTTCGGTGAGCACACCTTAAATATGTTAGACATCGATACATATTTATTTTAAGGTGGTTCCCCTGAGTTTTAGTCTTAACACAATCAAATTCTTATTTCTTTGCGTCCTCATCCATACTTGGTATTATGAGACTTTTTGTTTTTTCCGATTTGTTGACTGTGGAGTGGTATTTCATTGGTTGCTTTCATTTTCATTTCCTTAATTACTGGTGAGGTTGAGCATCTTTGTACTACTCGCTATATGGTCTTGGACAAATGACTCAGTTTTTCTGTTCCTTAGTGTCCTCCTTCACAAAATGAGAGTGGTAATACCTATCATATAAGGAGACATAAAAATTAAATTAGTGCCAGGCACAAAGGAGATATTTTATGAAAGTTGATTTTGGTGGTTGTGGTGATTGTGGTCATGGTTACTACTACTATTAGTACTACTACTACTATTATTATTATCAGAGTTATTATTAATATTACACTTTGCACTTTCCTCTTTTGTGTGTTGCTTATACATATGTATATGCATAGATATGTGTTTATATATATATAATTTGTTGCCTATTTTTCAATTGTGTTTGTATGAGAACTGCCAGGATAAAGATTTTTAAAAAGAGTGGAAAATAACAATTAAATGAAGAAAATTATTGCAGCTACCATATACAGAAATTATAGTAGATTTTCCCTGCCTGCCATTGTCATACTTGCACTCATTTTAACACTGAATTATTAATTGAAGTTTAACACTTATTTCAAATGATACATGAAAAATTATTTCCATATAGTTAGAATCACTTCTGGAATTGTATACATATGGATAAAATATGTATTTATGTAGGAAGATCTCAATTCTTACATTTTTGTGCTTTATCTAATACAATAGTTGGGCATTTACTTTCTGGAATTGTATACATATGGATAAAATATGTATTTATGTAGGAAGATCTCAATTCTTACATTTTTGTGCTTTATCTAATACAACAGTTGGGCATTTACTTGTTGAATATACATACATGTATGCATGAAATTACATTAATTTTCAATGTGGTTTCTAATACTACTACTATTAGCTCTATTTACCCTGGATTTGTATATAATATACTTAATAGAAAGTGTCATACTTTTAACTCTCTACATATTCCTTATTATAAGATATAACACATTAGCTGATGCTGATTCAAAGGTATAATATTCTCTTATATGGCACTATGGCTCCCAATGACAAAAAGAGAATTTGCTGAGTGCTATGCATGTATGCATTCAAACCATATTATTATTGATAAAAAAATATATAAATGTTAGATATCTTTTGGAGATACTCACATAATTAGTAGTTTATTAATAAAACACATATTTAAGGGATATGAGTAGACATTTAAGTCTTTAGTGCCACTGTATGATCATCCTAGGCTAACACAAAGTAGGTGTTCAACAAGTATTCACTAGATGAATAATTGAATGAATAGATGCTGATTTGGGGAATCAGTCTTTCTCACTGGAATTTTAAGGTAGAGTAGTTATAAAATTAAGATTTATGGTTAGCACTATGTAAATCACTCAATGTTACCCATTTATAATATCTTAATATTTGCTACAAATTACAAACATCATGTCGCATGTTCTGTGTATCTTCTGGGATAGTGGAAATTAATAAGGGATTCCTAAACATTGCCTAAATCAGATTGGGGAAAAACTATAACCATGTTTATTTATGCTGATGAGCAACCCTCAGTTGTAAAGGAATAAATTTATAGTACAACTGCATGTAAAAATCCATGTATTAAAGGAAGTATAAGAATAACTAGTGGATACTTTATCTTAGAAAATCAGTATCTCAATATTAACATATCTTTAATAATAATACCAATACCAATGTCTTTACTGCTATTCATTATCTTACTATAGATAGTATTTTATAATGATTCATTATTATTTGGTTGATTAACAGTGCCATAAGCATTCAGTTTAATCCATCAGATTCAAACCCAATGGCTATATGGTTTTTCATTTGCACAAGGAGAGATCACATTTGACTGGAGGCCTCTATATGAACCTGAGGATCATGGGACCATTGATGACAAAATCAATTCTTGAAGTTTTTCTATTGAGACTTAAAAAAGCTCTTCTCTGGTCGCATCCAAGTAATTACAAATAAGTGTATAATCAGTAAAATTTATTTTAAGTTTTGAAGTTCATTTAATTTTTATTTCTTATTGCTATAAGCACATTTAACATGCAGTCTACCTGCTTAAATGTTTAAGTGCACAATACAGTATTGTTAACTTTTGGCACAACGTTGTACAGAGAATCTCTAGAACTTATTCATCTTGTATAACTGAAACTTTATAGCCATTGAACAGCACCTCCCTATTTCCCCCAGCAACCACCATTCTACTCTTTGTTTCTATGCATTTGACATTTTAGATGCCTCACATTAACGGAATCATGCAGTATTTTTCATTCTGTGACTGCTTATTTTACTAAACATGAAGTCCTGAAGGTTCATCAATGCTGTCACAAATGTCAAGGTTTACTTTTTATGGTTGAATAATATGCCATTGTATGTATATACCACATTTTCTTATAAGTGCATCCTTTGGTGGACGTTTAGATTGTTTCCATATCTTGACTATTGTGAATAATGCTGCAGTAAACATGGGAGTACAGATATCTCTTTAAGAGCCTGATTTCAATTTGTTTGGTTATACACCTAGAAGTGGAATAGCTGCATCAAATGGATCAAATGAATCTCTATGCTGTTTTTGATAGCAGTACACCATTTTACATTCCTACCAACAGTGCACAAGGGTTCCAGTTTCTCCACATCCTCAGCAACACTTACTTTTTGTTTATTTGATAATAGCCGTCTTAACATATGTGAGGTGATACCTCATTGTGGCTTTGATTTGAATTTTCCTGATAATCAGGAATGTTGAACATATTTTCATATATCTATTGGCCATTTGTATATCTTTTTTGGAGAAATGTCTATTCAAGTTTTTCAAGTTATGGAATTGCCCATTTTTTAATCAGGTTATGGAATATTTAAGTTTTATAAGCATTAGAACATAATATGGAATAAAAGCGTCTTAGGACAAGTTGCATTTTGTAGTCATTATGAAAGCAGGAAATTTTTAATATATGAAACATTCAGTACTATCTGGATATGTTTCATATGTCATTGCATTTTCTTCATATTTCTCTGTTCATCTAAGTCTGTGGTTGTGATCACTAAGGAATGCTTTTAAAGACAAGAAAGCCAAAGACAGTTGTAGCCACTGGTCAATATCTACTGATCATGGCGGTCACTATTGTTTCTGAAAGCCTGACTAGTTAAAGAGTTATTTTAAGCTAGCTTTGTGCTAGTGATTCTCAGAACAGCAGTGCCTCCTCCAGGAATTCTTACCATTTCTTGAACCCAGGATAAAGCCAAATTATACAAGAATTATGTGCATGATTCAAAAAACAAAACTGAACTCTGGTATTTAAGAAATCTAATTTAATTTTAAACAACTTTTCCATTTGCAAAGGGGAGAGGTTAAATTATTTTGATGAAAAAACGTAAAAATATGAAATCATACAAAATGAATGTTATTAATGGCTGGGTTAGTCAGAAGTCTGTCGTCAGTTTGCAGAATAATTTTAATATACACTTCTTACTATAGCATTTTCGTCCTTTATGTACTTGGTTAACTAGTCTCACACAGTGAGGTTTAAGGCTTATCAAGAGATTAGGACAGTTTTCTTGACTACTTCCTTGACTGTATTAAAATTTCTGAGTGATTCTGGAACTAATTTCAGTATGATTCAGATAAGTTTTTTTTTTTTTAATTGGCAAAGAGAATGGCTCTTGTACTGTCATTACTTTACATAGAGTTGCCTTAAGCTGGGAGTGGCTTGAACATTAGAAAAAATTAAAATGCTAATTATTGCATAGGAAAGACACTGTGTTCTTAGATTCTTTGAGGACATTTGTGATAATTTTAAAAGAAATATCTTAAAAGTCATTTTTCTCCCAGTGGTAGCAATAACTCTATTGTGTTGAATAAAGCTGGTAAACTGCTTGTCATTTCTCATAAGATCATGATTTTCAAGTGCAGTTGTTATCTAGTCTGCTCAGACTCTGCTTCAGACGCTGCATTAGATTGGTCATACCTGTAAAGCTTAGAACTGCTAGGTGTTTAGTTATTCAGGTAGTTTATCTGCTCTGTCATTTTTATAGTAAATTCATGTAATTTTCCTATGTTTTGCACCATTAAAACAAAGGGGCCCTTAATAGACTTGTAATATTTTTCTGTATTCAATAAGATCTCTCAAAAGTTTCCAGATGCTAAAATCTATGAATGAATAACTTAGCAAAAGTGTCCTGTGGTCGTGTGTTGCTTTTCCTCTAAAGAAAATCAATAACTCATTTGTGATCTCCTTAACAAAGACCAGAGAAATTAAAATGAAAAAAAATATTTATTGCCTCAAGATGAAGTTATATTTTTGAGTCATAAAGAAACAGCATGAGTCAGGCCATATGCATCCAGTGATGAAGTTTAGAAGCATGTCTGGGGGCAAAAATTTATCACTCTACTTGACTGAAAAAAAAAATGTTGGCTTTACTTTTCAAGTATTTTTTTTTCATGGTTCCATTACAACCCTATTTTTATATTAGAAGAGGTAAACTGCCAATGCATGAATACAATGAGAGCTGTAGAATTTCTGTATAGGAGGGTTTTAGGGATTTGACGTTAAGCTTCATTTTCATAGCAGAAGGTCTCATTGAATTAACTTCAGTGTTCAGGATAGCTTATTTTGGGGAGGGCTGATGGAGGTTCCGTGGGGGGTGTGGGCTAAAGCTACTTCTTGGCATTGTTCACAGTTCATTGTTTCAGGCCATTTTAGCTGGAACTAGAGAGAGTTACCTTAATATATGACAAAATTCATCTTTTGCTCTAAGAAAGCAACTGGTACTAAAAAATGGTAAGGGAAATGAAGCTAACCTCAGAAGACCCATGTCTCTGAGGTTTGTTAATTATGTGTATGCAAATGGATGCTGCTGTTGTGCAACTTGTAAATGGCTCCTATCTCTTCTTCAAAGCAGTCTCAGCAGGAATTTTTATATGGCAACCTGTTTAGCAGTTAAAGTTAGCTTAGGTACTTTAAAGCAGTTCAGTGAATTAAAGACATGGCTGAATTTTAGCATATTTTAGGATAAATGCATGTCTGCCTCTTTCCTCAATTAGTCCAAATTAGGGAGATTTTACTATATGTTTAATTCCAGTGCTACTGTAGGTGCCTGGTAAAAGAGTAATTAATGTTGCACATTAGTAAGAAGCAGCAATTGATTTTTGGTTCTATGTGGCTTATCTTTTCTGCTTAAGTGCTGATATTTAATTTGTAGGGAAACCTCTAAACAAGTCTATATTTTTATGTTTATCCTCTTCCGTGAACTAATGAAATAAACACATTTATTGATTTTGGTATGAGCTTTATTAATGTAGTTAACATGCCTTACTAATGTTATTCCGTGTATTTGGATTAGTACTATTATCGCTTATGAATCAATATTTTTGTTTCAGTTCAAACGAATTCAGAAACTGCAGAAGAAAACACACTGCCTACAAAGAAGAAAGTGAAAGAATTGAGAGTTTTGGATCCTAAAATAGCCCAGAATCTGTGTATGTGATATTTTCTGAGTAGTGGGTGGTGGTGGTGGTGGTGGTGGCCGTGGTGAGAAGTTGTTCAATGTATTTAAACAAACTTGTAGCTTCTTGGAACAGGTATATTTATATCTGCGAGAAACAAAATTCTGTATAAAGATGATTTCAGTTGCCTTTCTGTCATTCAGCCAGAATAGAGACCCCAATAGTTTAACCTTGGTCATTCAGATGAAACTTAAGAATAATAAAGGTTTGGAAAGTACTGATAATTAAGCATTATTAGAGGACATAGTGAGACCTAAGGCAGAGTTGCAAAGACTGTTATTTTTTTCCCCTTTGGCCTAGGCCTGTGAGTGATTGTTTTGGAGTATTCAGTGGTCACATTAGGCAAATCTTTTTTCTTAAATATTCCTTTATATTTGAAATAATGTGATGTGAGCTAGTTAAATGATAACCATTGCACTTTAAAACTGGTTAGTGACCCTTAAAGCCGTTAACAAACCAGTCAACCATTAATAGGCTTTTGCTAAAGTTGTGGGACAGTTTAACTCATCTTCATTTAAGTAGGCCTTAGTTTTACTTTGACATATTCTCCCCTCTGTATTGAATTTCAGCATTTTTTTCATTTTGTCACCACACTAGACTGTGTTCATATTCTGAGGATACTAAAACACTACACATGAGAAATTTCAACACATCGAGTATTTCTAATTATGCAAAGAAATACCATGGGGGTTTATTTTGTTAAAGAATGTGCTGTAGGGAATCAGATTAAAATAAACAGCTCATCATTCTCATGTCAGTAGGAATGTTCCTGTCAGAAAAACTGTCTCCTGATGGCTGTTGTGAACGTGTACACTGCTTACCTGATAGTACATTTTCTTTGTAAAGTAGATGTTCAGTACGTTTTTGAAAAACACAGTATGATCTTAATTGTTAGTTGATATCTGTCAACATTATTTTTTTAGATTATGGAGATCTCATTTGGTGTTTACGGTAACCGTTTGTCTGGAGAGTGAGGACTTTTTTTGTTGTTGTTTAGGAAGTTATTTATACCTTTTAATAAAAAAAAATCTTGGGACTATATTCATGTTCTGGTGATGAGCACACAAATGTGTTTTAAAAAATATGTTTAGTAGAGGTTAAAGTGGATGTTGTGTTGAAAGTACTTGCTGAGAAAGTGTAAGCTTTTCTAGGTGTGGTTTATTATCTAATGTCACATAATTATGTATCCCTTGAAGAAAAAGTTGACAAGGGAAATCATGGTTCAACATATAAAGCATCTAATAGTATACCTCTTAAATGTCAGGAATGCAAAGAATATTGATGATTCAGATACTTTAATTTTTTCTTATGTGGGAGAACTGCAAAGTAGGTTGATATGATTTTTTTTTTGTAATTGGTTACTTTATTGTTATTTCTGCAAGTACTGGGTAGGATGCATCTGATGCTCTCGGCACTAAATTCTCCATTGAATTAAAAGGTCAACTTGAAATGAAATCTCTAACTTTTCATGGGCCATTTTGTATCAGCTCAGTCTTGAAATACACACGCAGGTAGTCATCAATGATACTAGTAGGAGTTTTATTTTGTGTATAAATATGCACAAGCTGTAAACATTAGAGACTTAGAGATAACAGGCCATTTTGTCTAGGTGAGTAGTGTATTCCATCTAATTGAAACTACTTTTGTTTGTTCATAACTCTAAATTTATATCAGTGACAGAAATTTCATATTGAGAGTCTGTGAATGGGAATCAGGTATTTATTAGGACTTAAAATTTTTGATGCTGTTATATTTTTAATAAAATCAATTTTTGTTTTAGCTATCTTCCTAGGATCATATCGTATGTCATATGAAGATATAAAGAACATTGTTCTGGAGGTTAACGAAGAAATGTTGAGTGAGGCCTTAATTCAGGTAACATGCTTATTTTCCTTTTAAAAGTCATTTTCATAGGTGTTTCTGTATTGATATCTTAATGGACTTATGAAAAAATGTTCTATATTCAGACAATAGAATCAGGAGTATCCAGTTGTGTTGCTACAGGACTCAACATAGAAGATCTAGGTTCTAGGTATGTTTCCATTTATTAGATAGATGTCCTTTTAAATATAAGTTTATGCATATGTAGATAGATCATTGTCTGGCACTCACAGTGCATAAAGTTGCATGTATTTCTTTGCCAAAATGACTGTTAAGTAGATGCTATTATTACTGTATAATGCACTTAAGAGCAGAGAGGCCAAGAGGTTAGTTTGCTTAAGATCAACGGGTAAATGGGAAATTTGTCCTTTGTCGGGGACTTAACATGTGCTGGAGATTGTGGCAAACACTTTGCGTATATTATCTCATTGAATCCTACAACAATTCAGTGAGATAAGTACTGTCATCCTTATTTTACAGATAAGGAAACTGAGGTTTAGAGAGATTTCCCAATGTCATGTAGCTGGTAAGTGGCAGAGTAGCAGAGCTGAGATTCAGAACAAGGTCTATCATGACTTTAAAGCCATTGTTCTTTCTGGTCTATTCTGCCTCCTATGGGAAAACTATTTCAGCTTGCTAAACCTCTGTCTCCTTGTCTGAGAAGAGAGGATCACTATGAGGGTTAAGCCAAATAAAGTACTTCATAGAATAATATACTCTACAGATCTAACATATTATTAGAATTCTTGGTATGTCTGGCCCTTTCTGGTTTAGTTTCTGGAAGAACTACACAGATTTTTCACAGAAGGGCATAGTCATTGTAATTTTGTTGTTGTTTAGTTTTGAGCCATTTAATTTGCTTTGATTTTAAGAAGACTGAGTAGTTAATGCTGTACTAATTTGGCCATATCCCCCACAGACTCTCTCTAAATCTCAGAGAACCAGTGTTCATCACTTGAACATTAACGCTGTGTCCATGTGGAAGTTCCTCCTTTTGTAGTGTAGGCTTGTATTACTGTTTACTTCATGTATATGTTTCAAATATAGATATGTTTATTTTCTATAGGACTGAGGTTTAAAGAGTTTATATAGGGTCTTCGACAGGTTATATTAATCTCAACAAGAGTTACACTTTGATAAGAAATCCCTTTGTGGAAAAGGAAAAAAAACAAGGTTTTCTCCGTGCAACTGGCTAGTCCATAATTCTCTGAGCTGAAATGGAGAGCTGATCACATTTGTCCTGCCTAAATCGCATGATTCTTTGTACAGTAGTCAGAATTAGTATACCGTGGAGCCTAAACATGATATAGTTCTCCCTCTTTTTTTTTCCAATTGGATGACTTAAAGTATAATAAGGCAAACCTCTGACTCCTGTTCAATAGTTGAAGCTTTGTAGTGTTTTCTGTATAATCACATTATAGTAAAATAGAACTATATTGTGAAGAGTTAATCAATGTAGCCATTTATTTTATCCTTTAAAACTGTAGCTTTTCCTTCACATGCCTTGGTAAATAAAAAAGAATGTAGATATGCAGAATACTACTATTTGCCAGTCACATTAAAAACATTTGTTTTTTTTTTAAGTCATGTTTTCTACTCTTTAGGGAATGAAAGAAACAAAGAAAGATTCCCGCTTATTAATATCCCTCTAATATGCAACAAGCTTTTAAAGTGCACATATAGAAAACATTGTAGATTTATTTCTTTTTCTGTTTCTCTTTATTTTATAGCATAACAATACATATTTGTTTTTCTCTTTAATTTGGCTAAGCCTGGTCCAGTTGGGAGGAATGAATTGCTTATAATTTGAAGATGGCAAAAAATTATGTCTAAATTCTTGAATTCATTGGTTTAATCTTATCCTATGCAATCAAAATAACTGCTTGTGAAATCACATTATTATGCTAAACCTTAGATTGCCATCTGGGAAGGTGAGTGAAGGAGAATCGCAAATAATAGATACAGCTGGGCTACTTTTTGTGCATGTTAATACCCGGTGCTTCATGCATTTTCTGTTTGTTGTGGATGCATTGACTGGGGCCTGTCTCATTTCTTCCTCTTTTCTAGACCTCTGTGCCCTTTTCTAAGGCTTTATCTCTCTTTTTCACAAATCTGTGTGTGTTATCTCCTGCATCCCCCCCTACAATTTTTGCCTTCTTTTTGTTGAAAGCATACCTCTAAGAACATTTTTTTCAAGCCAGCTTACTTTCCTTCTCAGTGCTAGCTACTCTGAAGTTTCCTCTCATTTCTTACTGTGCCTTAATCAAAACTGATTTTCTTAGTTCTGCTTGTAGGAGAAAACAATTTAACATGTAATTTAATAGTCTGCATGATTGGAATTATGCTGCTTGGGTATGAGATACAAATGGTGAATAACTCACCTGAGTTATTAAAGTTAGCATTTATTTATCCAGACAAATCAAACATCTGAGTATCTCCTCAGATGGTCTTCAGTTGAAACAGGTCCTGGGTCAGTAAAGAGTAAGGTCCTGGGTTGAAACAATTATTTGATTTTCTGGCACCCAGAGGATACTGCTTCTTTCAGGCAAGAGAAAAGACTAGAATCCAGTGCCTTTTTCTCCCTCCCATCCCAGAAACGCTTGCTGCAGTGATACAAGAGTAACATCAATTTGCCATTCAGATGAGCTGTTTACCATGTATGTCTAATTATCATGTAGCATATTGATAATGCATAGAATTCAATATGTATCATCAGATTAACTTTGTTGTAAGTTCTATTTGATTACAGTGCTAAAGTCCATGCATAATCATAGTTTGTTGCTCATTTGAGATAGTTGTCTCCGCATAATAACAAAAACAGCAAAAAACAATCAAGGGCATATTGCTTCCCAAATACTTGAATTAAAACTAGTATTGCCTCTACTAGTATGGGTCAATAAGCTCTTCCCTGCCAGACAACTAATAGGTTTTAATTATTTGATAAATGTTTTACTGAAACAAACAAACCCACAGATACATTTAAAAAAAAAAAAAAACAACCTTTGATTTAACCAGCAGGATCAAGCACAAATTTAAGGTTATTAATAAAAATACTAATATTTCCTTTATTTCAAATTTAAGTAGAAACTGAATTCACTATGTAAAAGAAGGTGAAATGTCCTAAAATACAGGGATACATAGAAACATTGAAAAAGCACACCATATCCTGAGATCGTTGAAGAGCTTTTAATATCCCTATGAGTTAGTTCCAAATAATGCATACTAAATTTAGGTGATTTGCAGAGTCATTATTTCAGCTTGGAAAATATGCTTCAGTGTAATTTAATTTGATCTATTAAGAGAGTAGAATCTAAGATCAGTTAAGTGTTTTTAGGATATCAGTGGTAAATAAAATACTGTAGAAAAATTAAGTATTTGTAGACACACATGTAAAACACTGACAAAGAAATGAAGCTAGCAGTTTAAAAAAGTGTTTAAGGTATTAAGGGAAAAATAAAACTGTTCATTTTTAGAACATTAGTGCATTAGAGTGATTCTCAAATGTTGAGGAGATAGATTCATGTTGGTAGGGAGACTGTGGTCATATTTCCAAAGCATATGCAGAAAAAAGATTGACATAGAAGGCAATACAATATAATCATAGAATAATTTCCAAAGATGTGTATAAAGCAGGGATTGATAACCAGGAGTTAAAGCACACTTTGGGGACTTATGGGGGGAATTCAGGGGCTTATGAACTTAGATGAAAAATACTGCATCTTTATTTTCTTTAACTTCTCACTAATATTTAGCATTTCATTTGATTAACAATGTATGCAACAGACCAAAGTAGTATTAACAATACCTCTAAGTTTGTCTTTAATAGAAATAATATTTTCATATCATATCAATTTGTGGCATATACCTTGAAATATTGTTTATAGTCATTATTATTTCAAAATTACACTAGTCATTAAAGCTGCCACTAGATATTATTTCTTTGATTTCCTGAAAAATACATCTATTATTATTTCAGAATTAATTTTTATAAATATGTTGATAAGTTTCAGTATAATAGGTTTCCTTTTATTCCTATGTATTTTACTTTATTCTGAGGAGGGATCCATAAGCTGGTGTTCATGGCACAAACAAAAGGTTCATGGCACAAACAAAAGGGTAGAAACTGGTACAAAACTTTCCCAGTCAAAATGGCAGACATAAATCATTCTCAGCTTGAGTCCCCCTAGCAACTATCCATAGATGACACCATTGTGAAAACGTCAGACCCAGGGTTGAGACTAAAGCACACTTCTAGATCACAGAGACCAGGAAGGACCACATTAGAGGGATAAGAGGAGCGGCTATATTTTGACCACATTACCCCTTTCCAGATAGGCACAATGCCTCGCTGAGAGAACCACCACCTGGGCCTATGGTTTTTCCAGTGGGAAAATAGAACCCTCGTAGACATCCAACTCCTTCAGCATTGTGGGAGCTTCTGAGAAGATCCACTTGGGATTCACCTCATAGAGATTACTGGGGGAAACTGTGGTAGTTGATTATGGGGGAA
Organism: Manis javanica; assembly: GCF_040802235.1. Taxonomy (NCBI): domain Eukaryota; kingdom Metazoa; phylum Chordata; class Mammalia; order Pholidota; family Manidae; genus Manis; species Manis javanica. The sequence continues at coordinate 88,280,703 of NC_133174.1, forward strand.
TCACATAGAGGTGGAGAAGGTAGGTGGAGCTTATAGTAACCAGTCCTCAGATCTTGGCAGACAATGTTCCAAATGTGTTACCTACCCTTATTGTTGTAATCATTTCACAATATATACATAAAATATATATATATGAAAAAGATATTCTATACCTTAAACTTACACAATGTTATATGTCTCAATAAAACTGGAAAAAATTTAGAAAGATAAAAGTTTCCCAGTTAAATGACTTAGATTTTTCCCTTAAAAATATTCCAAAATAGTAATATGATCAGTGTTTGCCAGGCATTAGTGGGGAGGGAAGGATGAATAGTAAGATCACAGAGGCAGTGAAACAGTTCTGTATGATACTGTAGTGGTGGATACATGTCATACATTTGTCAAAACACACAGAAGGCGCAAAACAGGTGAACCCTAATGTAAACTCTGGGCAATATTGATGTGTCAATGTAGATTCATTGATTGTTCCAAATGTACCACTCTAATCGGGAATGTTGATAGCAAGGAAGGCTATGCATGTACAAGGAAGGGCAGGAGATATATGGGAATTCTCTGTAATTTCTGCTCACTTTTGCTGTGAACCTAAAACTACTCTAAAAAATAAAATGTATTTTAAAAAGAAACTAGTACAGACATGCCCAGAAAGGAAGCTGTAGGCTAGTCTGGGCTGTAGTTAAGATTGTTTTCCTGGAAGAAGTATAACTTGAACTGAACTTTGAACCACATTAGGATTCAGTTAGAGAGGGCTAGGAAAAGGGAGGTGGACAATGGCTTGAGGCATATAAATAAAAATATCCCTATTCTGGTGCAATTCAGAAGTCATGTAGAATGGCAATGGGAAAGAGTATGTAAAAGATTAGTTGGAGTCATATTGTAGAGGCATAAGGATCATGAATTAGTGACCCATAATGTTTTCTTTGGCCTTTGTAATGCTTAAATGGTGGAATTTCAATGTCACATATACTTTCTATCTTGGCATATCCCTTTCCCCTGCCCGACTGCATTTTACACACTGATTTATTCCTAGCTCCTGTAAGAGACTTTTTGATCTCTTGTAGACAACTTGAATGGCAAGCTGCTAAGCTTGGATAGGGTCAGATATGTGTTTAGGAAGATTTCTGTAACTGCTGCATGCCAAATGCCTTGGTGAAAAGAGATTACAGATAGGGAGATAACTGCAATTTTAATTTAAGGTACAATGAAGTCCTAAAAAAACAGTGGGGATAGGGAAACAAGGGAAGGTGGACAAATAAGAAGAAAAAAATAGTTCTATAAAAAAAATCTTGATGAGAGAAAAGTTGCACTACTAGCAAAAAGAGGCAAATCAGGCAGGAGAGAAAATATTTCCTGGGGAGAGGAGAAAAAAAATTACAGATACATTACATTAGAATATGTATTAGAAATTAGAATAGAGATTAGGACTGAAAATAAAGATTTTTTGGAGTCATTTGCAAAGAAGTGATTGATAGAGTATGAGGAACAAAGAAATTCTGAGGTTGATAGTTGGGAAAAAAAGTGACAAATGGCAGGTTAAGGACTACAGCTGTGGAGGGCACACAGGCTGAGCGGATGGATGGTGTTCGAGAAATCAGAACAATGGGAGCCAGCAAATCAGGGACTGCCACAAAAAGCCAACACAGGAGAGTTTTAAGGAGTGATGAGTAAGAGAATGAGATCAAGGGAAAAGATAGCTTATTTTCCTGAATTGCAGTGATTTACTTAAAGTGGTTGTTATTTTCTTGTAGTTTTTAAAACAATCTGCATTACACACCAGACATCTGAAATCCTGAAGGAAATGTTCTATTTATTGTCTTTTGGTTCATTCCCTTATTTTTAAGGCACAGATGCATTTCTTCTGGGCATGCTTCCCCTCCACGTCCTTTGTTTTCTCTGACCTTTCCTCCCTCCCTTCTTCTCCTTCCCTCCATCCCTCTTTCTAGTCCCTCCTTCCTCCTTTCCTTCTACCCTCCCTTCCTGCCTCCATCCTTTCCTTCATTATTTTCTTTTTATATAAATTTTTTAAAAAATAAAGAGTCCTAATCTTTCTTAATTAAATACTCCCTCAGTGAAATGCATATAGCCCTAGGGTACCTTCTTCATACCTGGAAACTAGAGACATATGTCCATCCATGTCTTACTGTGAAACATGCATGGGAATATTTCAGCTTACATTTTCCCCCCAGATAATTTCCACTTATGCTGGCTGTATTACTTTTTGAAATCTGTTCATGTATCCACCACTATACCCGATATATAGGGTCTGTAGGTGTACACATGATTATGTTTTTAAAAAATGTTATTTTACATCTCTAAATAGGTTGTATGATTTGTATAACTTATTATTGGGTCCTGACAAAATAATTAGAATGAAGCAAAGGACATCGAATCCATTCTCCTGATTCCAGGCAATGCTACTCCTAAGTCATCAAAGATAGATGGGTATTTATCGATTCTGCAAGGAAAAAAGATTCTTCAACTTCCTTCAATTAACCAGTTCTAGAGCATAATTATTCTTATAGTCAGGAAGTTCATGCATGTGTAATAGTAGAGCTCGTTTTTGTCTCCTCAATCCATCTTTGTAATCATTGATCTATTTACGTGGCTATCGACCATAGTATTTTATGCAGGCTTGTGAGTCTGCATGTGTTTGTGTGCTTTACAAGGGTTGATGACTTTAGAAGACTACCAGTATATCAATTAAGGCTATAATGGCATTAGTATTGCAGAATTTGAAAACATTTTTCTCTTAAATAACAACTCCTCTTACCACGTTCATTTTCATAATTCTTTAGGGAAAATGAAACATTAGCAATAATAGCAGCATTCATAAAACATTTCTTTCCCATTTCTCTTCATGGTAGAATAAATAATTACTTTATGGAATGCTATTGAAATCTAAAACTACTTTTATCCATGACCTGGTGTTCTTTTTCATCTTTTGCTTCTTAATGGTTAGTCGAGTGATTTTTTTCTTCCCTTTCTTCTTCAGAGTTTTCTTTGACCCAGTTTGCTACTTTCAGTCTGTTTTTAAAATCACACCTATTCCAAGCAAACGTAATGACTGCTTAGTTCCATCTGCTCTTTGCCTATTTTTAATTAATATCAGTATGTCATTTGTCATTGTCCCTTGTTGTGGGGTTGTCCACAAGTGATACTAGACTATTTCAAAAAGAAAGAAAAGGTAGCTCTTTAAACAATTAATTTTCGTTGTACTAATTAATTAAATTGTAAAAAAAATAAAAATTTAGCCTGTTTACACATTGAGCAAAATACAGGTCTTATTAATAGTTGAGCAATATGTGACCTCAGCGATCATATTTTCTGCTGCCTTATAGACTTTAAGCCATGATAGATCTTCATTAAAATTCTGGTTCTTCCATATTAGAAATCCACTTGGTCTCTTGAAGTGAGGTTATGTTTGAGGTACACCAAGAATTCTCTTGAAATTACAGAACTTGGAAAGTGCCCTCTCTTTACTCAGACTCCCAGAACCCTGAACTAGAAAATGAGAAGCATGGTTATACCAAAACCCCTACTCTAACTTGTACTTATGAGGCTACCTGTGGACAAAAGGCAAAAGTTCCTTAGCTAGAGAGACATGGAAAGCAGAAAGTCCATGCTCCAGTGCTTTCAATTAAACTGACAAAGATGGAGAACAATTACACTGTTTTGTTTTGTTTTTTTGTACTAGCTTCCTACTCCATTTTGTGTTATGTAAATTGCTTTGAAACTGAAGACTGTTAGGTTAGTCATATATTTAATGAATTATAATACATTTGTAATTGATTGTATCTGTAAAGCCACTGTCCCCCTGTTATATATTCAGGAAGTAATCAAGACATCCCTTCCTATATACAAGGAATAAATATTTACCATGTGGTTCTTGCAATGTTGTATTAAAATTCTAGATCTCCTGTGTAAAATAGAGATGTACATAGTCATCAAATCAGTCAAAGCCATATGATTGTTCCATATGTTAATTGTAGTATAATTTAACATAATAGAGTATAATTAACATGCTATGACATACTTTAACCCAGTTGTGATATAGCTATAATGTGATAGATATTTTAAATAATCTCTAAAAATATTTTAGAGAGAGGCAGGAAGGAATACACAAGAGAGATTGACCACCTTATTTCTTAAGCTCAGTGGTAGTCACATAGACTCGTTGTTTTACATATCCATCTCTGTGTATCTTAAATATACTGTAAATATGTCTAAAAATATTTGATAAGTGCTGAAAGTATACGCGTACCACAGGCTTCCTCAGCTTTGGACCCTGACATTTTGGACTAAATACTTGTTATTTTGTGGGGGGCTGTCCTGTACATTATAGGGTGTTTAGCAATGTCCCTTGCCTCTACCTACCAGGTGCTAGTAGCAGTCCCTGCTTCCCACCATCATGATGACCAAAATGCCTTTAGATATGGACCAATGTCTCCTAGTCGACAAAATTGTCACTGGTTGAGAACCACTGTCTTAAGAATGACTTTTACTTCTGAAATATAGGCAGTAATGTTTCAGAATTTAATAAGCTTACAGTCATTTGCTTTTATTTTCTGTGTTTATTAGAAGCTTCATGATAAAGGTTTTGGACACTTGATGAGGCAAAAACAAAATAAAATTTGATTCCATGTGTTTAAAAACTCTCTTTCCCAGGAGTGTAAAGTAGTCATGTTAATTCAACTTATGACAGGATGCATTCTCATTAACATGAAAATATCCCTAGTTCAAGCATTATTTAAAGTACAGACCATAATTATTTTTCAGTTGTGAATACAGGCAATCATATTAGTGAGCTGACTTTTTTTCTTCTATCACATACTAGGTCCTTTTTTTATTTTACATTAACAACTTAATAGTGTTGAGTAATTCACTTTACACCATTTAAAAAATCTTATATGTATATATTTTTAAATATGTCATTTAGGTAAGTCAAATAATGTAGTGATAATAACTTCCAGTTTGGAGCAGAAATCCAGGACTGAATTCTAACCCTGCCACCTACCAGCCTTGTGAACCCTGAGAAAATTACCTAATTTCTCTGGGCCTATTGTCTTTATCCTCTAAATAACTCATGAGTTTGTTGTGAGCATTAAATTAAATAACATAAGTAAAAGTCCTCCTAGTGCACTACTGATCACATGGTAGGAATGCCACAAATGTCTTTTGGAGTAACTGGGACCGTTCAGTTTGGTTTGGGATTTTTAAACATTTCCCTTCAAAACTTTCAGTTGAGTAGTTAGCTGTCAGTTTTCTATGCTAATAGAAAGAATTATCAGCAGGGTGATAATTTTCCTGCGGCTTCTTTCTTTCTATACACTGTCTAGAATCCCAGAAATAGCGATATCAAATAGGGACAAAGGGAATCTCCAGGAATAGTCTACTGTTTTTGAGAATATAATTCAGAAACTTCACTTCAGCCTTTGATCCTTTGTATGGCATCTGCTATTTTGTATTTCTGTTCATTTGCATGCTGGAGGGGCTAAGGTAGTCTTCCAAGTAGACAAATATACTTGAATTACAATCTAAGTAGTCAGTGGAGCTGATTTTTGGGGACTCTAATCGGTGGGAACGAGGACTCTACAGTGTTATAAAAACATTTTAATATTAAAAAAATGTTTTATAGTTTTTTAACATTCCACTTGAATAAATGAAACAAAACCTTATCCATCAGTTATTTCCCACAAGTTTTAACATGTTACTGAAATTACATTATTCACATCTCTTCGGTGTTGCAAAATGTAGTTTCAGTGTTTGTACTATTATTAAGCATGAGATAACACTATCATAATTTGAGGCCCTTAGGGCCAATGATAAGGACCTGATGTTTTAGATAAGGACCTGATGTTTCTGTATTAGCATTTTATTTGTTCAGGATTTTTTTATTTTAATGTGTTGGGTAATATTAGAATCATATATGTTATATTTAGAATATATGACAACATATATGAAATCATGGACTTATAAAATTATCAGCATCTATTATGAGTGAAAGTATATATTTTATAGTGAGTATTAGTAGACAATATTTGTAGAAATCAGACTACCTGAAATTGAGAACATGACCTTGTCTAAATAGTTTGGTAGTAGAAGAATTTGTCATATTAAAGAGTTAATCAGAAATGGTGTGATCCACTTCAAGTAATTAGTTATGATATAATATGTATTTTGGGTATTTGTTCTAATAAAGAATCATAAAAGATAAATATTTAGGAGCTGACAACCTTAGATGACAATGCTAAAATTAAAGAGTGTTTTTAGTTGGCCAGAAATAAGATGCGATTGCTATGTGACAGCAGGGAGAGGGGAGGAATCACTTGTTAACATGGGTGTAACCTTCAGAGATACGGCTTTACATGAAAGACTGCAAGCAGGATAACTTCCTAGGAATGGTAGTAAAAGATGTGGAAAAGAAAACACATGATAGGGAAAACTCTACCTGGAGTAATGCTCAGAAGATTTTATTTTTCCTTCTCTTCCAGTTGGGGAGTCTGTCTTCTGTGAGGTCTTTACTAATGTGTGACCGTTCTCTTCCAAACTGTACACAATGTATTCAAATTTAATTTAGCCTCTGTATCTTGGTCATAGAATTAGAGACTATCAAAAGTTAAGGTTAAAAGAATCACAGAACCCAAGAAGGGACTAACAGTTACCAAAGGGAAAGGGACTGGAGAGGATGGGTGAGAAGGCAGGGATAAGGGCAGGGAAAAAGAAAGGGGGTATTATGATTAGCATGTATAATGTGGGGGGGGCATGGGGAGGGCTGTACAACACAGAAGATAAGTAGTGATTCTACAGCATCTTACTATGCGGATGGACAGTGACTGTAATGGGGACTGTGGGGGGGACTTGGTGAAGGGGGAAGCCTAGTAAACATAATGTTCTGCATGTAATTGTAGATTAATGATAACCAAAAAAAATACACAGCACAGTGCAAGGCAATATGGCTTTACAATAAATCATAGTTGCTATTTTATTATGAATAAATATGATACAGTGAATTAAAACATATGAGGGGATGTTAGCATACATTAAAAAATTGCAGGTCTTGATCAAAAAAAAAAGTTAAGGCTAAAATAAACTTTATAAAGTATCTCCCTTATTTCCCTTATTTCATGGAAGAAGAAACTGAGGCTCAAAGTGGTTTATGTCTGTCACACAGCTAATCTAGGATCACAAATCAGGTCATATAATGCCCCGTTCATTTATTTTTTTTTAACTCTATCCTTTGACCTGCATTTTTCCCTGCTGTGGTATGCAGATGGGTGAATAGGTTGAAGAGTTTACTGTTGGACAGGAATAAAAAGTAGCCACAAAAAGTTACTAGGTAAACAGATTGTGCAATATCTAACATTGGAAGTCAAAGTGGAAATTACATTATCCTTTAAAATTTCTTCTTCCAGTATTAGAAAGGATTGTAAATGTCTTCTTTAACATTCATTATCATTTGTGTTGTGAAATATGTAATTAGGTAACAAGAAATAGAGACTTGATTTTACTTAATGCTGTATAAGGGGCATTGAATTCCATTTCTGCATTAATAAGCAGCATTTTAGTAAAATGAAAATACTAATAAGGCTGTCATTTATTTTATCCCATATGAAGGATTCAGAGTGATGGACCATTTTAATGACCATTTCAGCTTTATGAGAAAAATAAAAGTAAATATTTTCACATTCATTTTTTAAGTTTTCTTTAGTATATGCATATAGCTGAATAGAGTTGAAAAATTAGTTGTTTTTTTTTTTTGAGAGGCCATCTCTCATATTTATTGATCAAATGGCTGTTAACAACAATAAAATTCTGTATAGGGGGGTCAATGCTCAATGCACAGTCATTAATCCATCTCAAGCCTAGTTCTCTTCAGTCTCCAATCTTGTGAAGCATAACGAACAAGTTCTTACGTGGTGAACGAATTCTTACATAGTGAATAAGTTCTTACATGGTGAACAGTACAAGGGCATTCATCACAGAAACTTTCGGTTTTGATCACGGATTATGAACTATAAACAATCAGGTCAAATATGAATATTCGTTTGATTTTTATACTTGATTTATATGTGGATCCCACATTTCTCCCTTTATTATTATTTTTATTTTTAATAAACTACTGAAGTGGTAGGTAGATGTAAGATAAAGGTAGAAAACATAGTTTAGTGATGTAAGAGAGCAATTGTAGATGATCAGGTGTGTGCCTGTAGACTATGTGCTAATCTGAGCTAGACAAGGGCAATAAAACATCCATGGATGCAGAAGCTTTCTCTCAACATGGGGGGGGGGGTGAGGTTCTAAGCTTCACCACTGTTGTTCCCCAATTTCTCACCTGATGGCCCCCCTGCGACTGTGCCTGTCTTAGGCTGTTCCTCCCTTGAGGAATCTTACCCGTCTCTGGCTAACCAGACATCTTCCGGGGCCATACAGGGAAATGTAAAGTTGGTAAGTGAGAGAAAAGCCATATTGTCTGAAAAGGTTAGCTTTTTACTTCTTTGCAGATTTATGCCCTGTGGCTTCTATGCCCAGCAGTTGTCTCGAGGTATCTTTACCACCTGGAGGAATTATGATACTTGGTAAATTCGATATGAGGCACGAATTCTATTTAAAGTTTGTAATTAGGAAGAAAGAAGAAAAGCTATAGAGGTAGCATATGGAAGAAAACATGAGAGGATTGATTATTTCTTTGACATATCTTCTTGTAGAGTACCTTAAGTATGTACAGGTTTTGAAGTACTAACTAACTTGTGCACACATATTAACATAATAGGAATATGGTGGCATAAACAAAGCAAATCTATAATTACCAGCCATCTCCAGTGAAGCCAAGAAAACCATTTAGGCACCCTAGGCATTTGTGAAAGTTTGTCTATGATATGATGAATATTGTCCAACTGTACTTGAAGAGTCTGAGAGAAGTCAGACAAATTAAAGCAACACATTTCTGGGATCTGTTCACATCCCATATGTTCTTTTAACCCTAGATAGTCTATAGTCGTAAGATTTTGGAGCGCTACAACTTGCACCTCTCCCAACTCCTGATTGAGTTCCAACAGTACAGATCCAGTCAAATTTGTTGTCTCACTGTATGCACATGCCAGCCTAGACATCTCCCTCCTCATTCCAATGGCAAGTCCAGGAAATGGTGGGATGGACGCAGCCACAAAGCAGCATCGACCGGATCCCTGTGGAGGCTTTTTGATGCTCATCCCCCGGCACGAGTCCTCCAGAGAGTGCTGATGCCAGGAGCTCCTTCTCATATCGTATCTTAGTTCATTTTCTGGGTAGCCAAGCTAGGCCTTGATCTTCTGCATAGAAACAAACAGACCCTTTGCCCACACTTTGACATGCCCTCTATACCACTGTATAGAACGCATTGGAGGTCAGCACACAGGAACTGATTTTTTTTTTTATTCTTTAATCTACACTTACATGAAGAATACTATGTTTACTACGCTCTCCCCTATATCAGGTCCCCCCTAAAAACCACATTACGGTCACTGTCCATCAGCGTAGCAAAATGTAGAATCACTACTTGTCCTCTCTGTGTTGTACAGCCCAGCCTCCCCTTTCTCCCTCCCCCCCATGCATGCTAATCTTAATACCCCCCTTCTTCTTCCCCCCCTTAACTCCCCCTGCCCACCCATCCTCCCCAGTTCCTTTCCCTTTGGTACCTGTTAGTCCATTTTTGGGTTCTGTAATTCTGCTGCTGTTTTGTTCCTTCAGTTTTTCCTTTGTTCTTATACTCCTCAGATGAGTGAAATCATTTGGTATTTCTCTTTCTCCGCTTGGCTTATTTCACTGAGCATAATACTCTCCAACTCCATCCATGTTGCTGCAAATGGTAGGATTTTTCCTCTTCTTTTGGCTGAGTAGTATTCCATTGTGTATATGTACCACATCTTCTTTATCCATTCATCTACTGATGGACATTTAGGTTGCTTCAAATTCTTGGCTATTGTAAATAGTGCTGTGATAAAAATAGGGGTGCATCTGTCTTTCTCAAACTTGATTGCTGCGTTCTTAGGATAAATTCCTAGGAGTAGAATTCCTGGGTCAAATGTTAGGTCTGTTTTGAGCATTTTGATGAACCTCCATACTGCTTTCCACAATGGTTGAACTAATTTACATTCCCACCAGCAGTGTAGGAGGGTTCCCCTTTCTCCACAGCCTCGCCAACGTTTGTTGTTGTTTGTCTTTTGGATGACAGCTATCCTTACTGGTATGAGGTGATACTTCATTGTAGACTTAATTTGCATTTCTCTGATAATTAGCGATGTGGAGCATCTTTTCATGTTTCTGTTGGCCATCTGTATTTCTTTTTTAGAGAACTGTCTGTTCAGTTCCTCTGCCCATTTTTTAATTGGATTATTTGTTTTTTGTTGAGGTGTGTGAGCTCTTTATATATTTTGGACGTCAGCCCTTTATCGGATCTGTCATTTTCAAATATATTCTCCCATACTGTAGGGTACCTTTTTGTTCTATTGATGGTGTCTTTGCTGTACAGAAGCTTTTCAGCTTAATATAGTCCCACTGGTTCATTTTTGCTGTTGTTTTCCTTGCCCAGGGAGATATGTTCAAGAAGAGGTCACTCATGTTTATGTCTAATATCTTTTTGCCTATGTTTTTTTCTAAGAGTTTTATGGTTTCATGACTAACATTCAGGTCTTTGATCCATTTTGAATTTATTTTTGTGTATGGGGTTAGACAATGGTCCAGTTTCATTCTCCTACATGTAGCTGTCCAGTTTTGCCAGCACCATCTGTTGAAGAGACTGTCATTTTGCCATTGTATGTCCATGGCTCCTTTATCAAATATTAATTGACCATATATGTCTGAGTTAATGTCTGGAGTCTCTAATCTGTTCCACTGGTGTGTGGCTCTGTTCTTGTGCCAGTACCAAATTGTCTTGATTACTATGGCTTTGTAGTAGAGCTTGAAGTTGGGGAGTGAGATCCCCCCTACTTTATTCTTCTTTCTCAGGATTGCTTTCGCTATTCGGGGTCTTTGGTGTTTCCATATGAATTTTTGAATTATTTGTTACAGTTCATTGAAGAATGTTGCTGGTAATTTGATAGGGATTGCATCAAATCTGTATATTGCTTTGGGCAGCATGGCCATTTTGACGATATTAATTCTTCCTAGCCAAGATCATGGGATGAGTTTCCATTTGTTAGTGTCCCCTTTAATTTCTCTTAAAAGTGACTTGTAGTTTTCAGCGTATAGGTCTTACACTTCTTTGGTTAGGTTTATTCCTAGGTATTTTATTCTTTTTGATGCAATTATGAATGGAATTGTTTTCCTGATTTCTCTTTCTATTGGTTCATTGTTAGTATATAGGAAAGCCACAGATTTCTCTGTGTTAATTTTGTATCCTGCAACGTTACTGTATTCCGATATCAGTTCTAGTAGTTTTGGAGTGGAGTCTTTAGGGTTTTTTATGTACAGTATCATATCATCTGCAAATAGTGACAGTTTAACTTCTTCTTTACCAATCTGGATTCCTTATATTTCTTTGTTTTGTCTGATTGCCGTGGCTAGGACCTCCAGTACTATGTTAAATAACAGTGGGGAGAGTGGGCATCCCTGTCTTGTTCCCGATCTCAGAGGAAAAGCTTTCAGCTTCTCGCTGTTAAGTATGATGTTGGCTGTGGGTTTGTCATACATGGCCCTTATTGTGTTGAGGTACTTGCCCTCTATACCCATTATGCTGAGAGTTTTTATCATGAATGGATGTTGAATTTTGTCAAATGCTTTTTCAGCATCTATGGAGATGATCATGTGGTTTTTATCCTTATTTTAGTTGATGTGGTGGATGATGTTGATGGATTTTCGAATGTTGTAACATCCTTGCATCCCTGGGATGAATCCCACTTGTTTATGGTGTATGATCCTTTTGATGTATTTTTGAATTCGATTTGCTAATAGTTTGTTGAGTATTTTTGCATCTATGTTCATCAGGGATATTGGTCTGTAGTTTTCTTTTTTGTTGGGGTCTTTGCTTGGTTTTGGTATTAAGGTGATGTTGGTTTCATAGAATGAGTTTGGCAGTATTCCCTCCTCTTCTATTTTTTGGAAAACTTTAAGGAGAATGGGTATTATGTCTTCTTTATGTGTCTGATAAATTTCCGAGGTGAATCTGTCCAGCCCGGGGGTTTTGTTCTTGGGTAGTTTTCAATTTCTTTGCTTGTAATTGGTTTGTTTAACTTTTGTGTTTGTTCCTTGGTCAGTCCTGGAAGGTTGTATTTTTCTAGGAAGTTGTCCATTTCTTCTAGGTTTTCCAGCTTGTTAGCATATACGTTTTCATAGTAGTCTTTAATAATTCTTTGTATTTCTCTGGAGTCTGTCATGATTTTTCCGTTCTCATTTCTGATTCTGTTGATTTGTGTTGATTCTCTTTTTCTCTTAGTAAGTTTGGCCAGAGGCTTATCTATTTTGTTTATTTTCCTCAAAGAACCAGCTCTTGGTTTCATTGATTTTTGCTACTGTTTTCTTCTTCTCAATTTTATTTATTTCTTCTCTGATCTTTATTATGTCCCTCCTTCTGCTGTCTTTAGGCCTCATTTGTTCTTCTTTTTCCAGTTTCGATAATTGTGATGTTAGACTGTTCATTTGGGATTGTTCTTCCTTTTTCAAGTGTGCCTGGGTCACTATATACTTTCCTCTTAAGACTGCTTTGGCTGAGTCCCACAGAAGTTGGGGCTTTGTGTTGTTGTCATCATTTGTTTACATATATTCCTTGATCTCTATTTTAATTTGTTCATTGATTCATTGATTATTTAGAAGCATGTTGTTAAGCCTCCATGTGTTTGTGAGCCTTTTTGTTTTCTTTGTAGAATTTATTTCTAGTTTTATACCTTTGTGGTCTGATAAACTGGATGGTAGAATTTCAATATTTTGGAATTAACTCAGGCTCTTTTTGTGAGCTAGTATGTGGTCCATTCTGGAGAATGTTCCATGTGCACTTGAAAAGAATGTATATCCTCTTGCTTTTGGATGTAGTGTTCTATAGATGTCTATTAGGTCCGTCTGTTCTACTGTGTTGTTCAGTGCTTGTGTGTCCTGACTTATTTTCTTCCTGGTGGATCTATCCTTTAGGGTGAGTGGTGTGTTGAATTCTCCTAAAATGAATGCATTGCCATCTATTTCACCCTTTAGTTCTGTTAGTATTTGTTTCGCATATGCTGGTGCTCCTGAGTGGGTGCATATATATTTAGAATGGTTATAGCCTCTTGTTGGACTGACCCCTTTATCATTATATAGTGTCCTTCTTTATATCTTGTTACTTTCTTTGTTTTAAAGTCTATTTTGTCTGATATTAGTACTGCATCCACAGCTTTCTTCTCGCTGTTGTTTGCCTGGAATATGTTTTTCCATCCCTTGACTTTTAGTCTGTGTATGTCTTTGGGTTTGAGGTGAGTTTCTTTTGAGCAGCATATAGATGGGTCTTGCTTTTTTATCCATTCTATTACTCTGTGTCTTTTGATTGGTGCATTAAGTCCATTTACATTTAGGGTGACTATTGAGAGATATGTACTTATTGCCATTGCAGGCTTTAAATTCGTGGTTACCAAAGTTCAAGGTTAGACTCTTTAGTATCTTACTGCCTTACTTAGCTCACTTATTGAGCTGTTATATACACTGTCTGGAGATTGTTTTCTTCTCTCCCTTCTTATTCCTCCTCCTCCATTCTTCATATGTTGGGTGTTTTGTTCTGTGCTCTTTTTAGGAGTGCTCCCATCTAGAGCAGTCCCTGTAATATGCTCTGTAGAGGTGGTTTGTGGGAGGCAAATTCCCTCAACTTTTGCTTGTCTGGGAATTGTTTAAACCCTCCATCATACTTAAATTATAATCATGCTGGATACAGTATCCTTGGTTCAAGGCCCTTCTGTTTCATTGCATTAAATTTATCATGCCATGCTCTTCTGGCCTTTAAGGTTTCTGTTGATAAGTCTGATGATAGCCTGATGGGTTTTCCTTTATAGGTGACCTTTTTCTCTCTAGCTGCCTTGAAAACTCTTTCCTTATCCTTGATATTTGCCCTTTTAATTATTATGTGTCTTGGTGTTGTCCTCCTTGTGTCCTTTCTGTTGGGAGTTCTGTGTATTTCCATGGTCTATTCGATTATTTCCTCCCCCAGTTTGGGGAAGTGTTCAGCAATTATTTCTCTGAAGACACTTTCTGTCCCTTTTTCTCTCTCTTCTTCTTCTGGTACCCCTATAATACAAATATTGTTCCTTTTGGATTGGTCACAGAGTTCTCTTAATATTGTTTCATTACTGGAGATCCTTTTATCTCTCTCTCTCTGTCAGCTTCTATGCGTTCCTGTTTTCTGGTTTGTATTCCATCAATGGCCTCTTGCATCTTATCCATTCTGCTTATAAATCCTTTCAGAGTTTGTTTCACTTCTGTAATCTCTTTCCTGGCATCTGTGATCTCCCTCCGGATTTCATCCCATTGCTCTTGCATATTTTTCTGCGTCTCCGTCAGCATGTTTGTGATTTTTATTTTGAGTTCTTTTTCAGGAAGACTGGTTAGGTCTGTCTCCTTCTCTGGTGTTGTCTCTGTGATCTTGTTTTGCCTGTACTTTTGCCTTTTTATGGTGATAGAAATAGTTTGCAGAGCTGGGACGAGTGATGGCTGGAAGAACTTCCCGTCTTGTTGGTTTGTGGCCTTTGTCTCCTGGGAGAACAGCGACGTCTAGTGGCTTGTGCTGGGCAGCTGTGCGCAGGCAGGGCTTTTGATTCCTGCCCTGTTGCAATGGAGTTTATCTCCGCTCTTGCCATGGGTGTGGGCTGGCTCAGGCCGCTGCTCCAAAATGGTGAAGCCCCATTTGAGGGGTAGTGGCCAGGAGGCTATTTATGTCTGTGAGGGGCCTCCGTGCTCCGTGCTGCCCAAGGGGTTAGAGTGCCCAGAGATCCCAATATTCCCTGCCTCTGGACTTAGTGTCCTGCCCTGTCCCGTTAAGACTTCTAAAAAGCACTCACCAAAGCAGAACAACAACAGCAACAACAACAATTACAAAAAATTCAATAAATAATTAAAAAAAAAAGCCGCTCGCTTTTCTTTGTCCTCAGGCGCCGGCCTCAGGGACCCGCTCACCGATCTTGCTGCCCTTTTTCCCTAGTATTGGGGTCCCTGTCCCTTTAAGACTTCCAAAAAGCACTTGCCAAAAGGTATAGAAAGGCTGCTCGCTTTTCTTTGTTTTCCGGTGCCGGCTTCAGGGACCCGCCCACCGGTCTTTCTGCCCTGTTTCCCTAGTATCCAGGACCCCACACATGCACTGTGTCTGCGCTCTTGTGCGGATGGCTAGAGCTGTGTGTTCAGCAGTCCTGGGCTCCCTCTCCCTTCTGGCTCCGACTCCTCTCCTCCCGCCGGGAGCTGGGTGGGGGGCTCTCTGGTCCCGCCGGGCTGGTGCTTGTATCTTAACACCTTCACGAGGTGCTGGGTTCTTGCAGGTGTGGATGTGGTCTCTATGTTGTCCTGTGTCCTCTCGTCTCTATTCTAGGAAGAATTGTCTTTGTTATATTTTCATAAATATATGTGGTTTGGGGAGGAGATTTCTGCTGCTCTACTCACACCGCCATCTTGGCTCCCCCCTCTGATTTCCTTCTTTTTTAAGGCTGAATAATATTCCTATGTGTGTACCATATTTTTTTGTCCATTTATCTGTCAGTGAACCTTTCTGTGTTTCTTTAGATTTTATTTTGTGGATAATGCTGCTATGAACACAAGAATGCACATATCTCCTCAAGATCCAGATTTCAATTCTTTTGGCTATAGACACAGAAGCAAAATTGCTAGATTATATATATGGTAGTTCTTTACTTTTTTGAAGAATCTCTATTGTGTTTACTCTAGTGGCTGCACCATTTTGTGTTTCCAGTAACAGTGTGTAATGTTTTCATTTTCCTGCAACTTCTCCAACACTAACCTTTTTTTTTTTTTAAATAGCCATCCTAACTTGTGTGAGGTGGTATCTCATTGTAGTTTTGATTTACATTTCCCTGAGAATTAGTGATTTTTATTTGTATGTCTGCTTTGGTGAAATGTCTGTTCAAGTCCTTTGTTCATTTTTTAATGTGTTATTTGTTTTACTTTTGCATTGTAGGAATTTCTTATATATTTTAGAAATTAACTCTTTATCAGATCTACTGTATGCAAATCTTTTATTCCATTTTGTAATGTTGCCTTTTCTGTTGATTGTTTTCCCTTGCTGTGCAGAAACTTTTTAGTTTGATATAGTCCCACTTGTCTGTTTTTGCTTTTATTGCTTCTGCTTTTTGTGTCTAAAATCCCTGCCAAGACAAATACCATGAAACTTTTGTACTGTGTTTTCTTCTACGAATTTTAAAATTGTAGATCTTATATGTAATCAGTTAATTCATTTTGAGTGGATTTTTTTGTATGGTGTAAGGTAGGGGTCCAATTTCATTTTCTTTTATATATGTACATATCCAGTTTTTCCAGCACAAGTAGTTGGAGAAACAGTCATTTCCCCATTGTGTATTCTTTAAACTTTGTCAAAGATCAGTTGGCCGTATATGCATAGGTTTATTTCTGGGCTCTCAGTTCTGTTCTCTTATATCATATGTCTGCCTTTTTGCCTGTACCATTCTGTTTTGATTACTATAGCTCTGTAATATATTTTGAAATGAGGAAGTGTGATGCCTCCACGTTCATTCTTTTCTCAAGATTTCTTTGGCTATTCTAGATGTACCATTAAAAAGGAAATGATTCCCAGGTTATTTTTGTGTTATGATGTTGTTGAAAATCAATGTTCTACATCCTGAACAATTAATACTGTGGGGATTATATATTTTTGCCCGTCTGACAGATGTGAAAAAGAATCTCAGTTGTGTTCAATTGGTTATTTCTTTAATCCTAATGAAATTGAGCCACTTGGTGGGGACATTTGTGTTTCCTCTTCTGTTAAATGCTTGATTGAGGTTTTTGTCCATTTTTTCTCCTCTTGTGTTGCTTGCCTTTTTCATGTTGACTTGTGCGAATTCTTTATATGTTTGGAATAGTAATTTTTTTATTGCTTATGTGTTACAAATATTTTCCCATTGTCTTGTTATATCACTTTCTTCATGGTGTCTTTTCTCTTCACGAACAGTTGGTGCTATTTTTACTGTAGTTTGATTCATCAGCCTTATCTTTTAGACTTTGTGTTTTTGCACTCAATTTAAGAAATTCCATATAGGAATTGCTTTAAAATATTAAGGTAGTTGTCATTTACCTTTAAGTCTTTGATCCACTTGGAATTGTTTTTGTATATACTGTGACAAACAGATACAATTTCTTGTTTTTACATATTTATAGCTATTGTCCCAGTATTATTTATTAAATCATTTATCTTTTCCCCAGTTTTTGTAATGCTGCCTCTGTCTGTATCAAGTTTCCAAGTATGTGTGGCTCTGTTTCTGGGGTTTCAGTCCTGATCCATTGGCCCATTTGTCTATTCCTATACAGATATCATACATTCTTAATTATGTCATTATAGTAAGATTTAATATGTGATAGGGGAAGTCTATCCATATTTACTCCTGCTTTTTTTCAGGGATACATTAAAGGATATATCTCTTCATTCAGCCATATAAATTTTACAATCAGCTTGTCAAGTTTCCACAAGAAAATTTTCTCAGGATGTTGGATTGGAATTGCATAAACTATCTGGACAAATTTGGATATATTCCGATCCATACAATATTTAATTCTTCCTATCCTTGAACATGGCATGTGTGTCTATGTATCTACATCCTTTATGAGTTTCAAAAACTATTTTTGACATCCTTCTAATTTACCTGTTGTTCATTGTTTTGGTTATTTTTACAAGTTAGACATTATTTTTATTGTTTCATGAATGTTTGCTTAGATTTACTCATATATTTAACTTATGTGTTATACCTTCCTTCTTCTATGATGGCAAATCCTTCTAGGATCATTTTACTTCTTACTGTAGCATCTTTTTAAAATACTGTTAGTGAGATGCTGGTCATAATAAACACTTTTTTGTTTGTTTGTTTGATAATGTATTTATTTCACCCTGGTTCTTAAAAGATATTTTTAAGGGGGTATAATTCTAGCTTACAGATTTTTTCCCATCAGCAGTATAAAAAGATTATTCTGGCTTCTGCTGTTAAGTAAGCTGTAGGGCAAATTAACATTCCTTGGAGGTAATTGTCTATTGTAGTTTTTTATCTTAGTTTTGTCTTTAATGTGCTGTTTTATTATGATGTGTCTTGATGTGGATTTCTGTTCTTCATCCTTCTTTCTATCCAGATTCATTGGACTTCCTGAATTTAAAGATTGTTCTGTTTTATCAGTTCTGAAAAATTATTAGCTATTTTCATTTAGAGTATTATCTTTCTCCCATGCTTTCTAGTCTTGCCTTCTGTAAGTCTGAGCATATTTTAAACATTCTCACTCTGTTCTGGTTTTTGTTTGTTTGTTTTTACATCTCTTCCATATTTTATCTTTATATTCTGTACTCCAATGGATTTTTTTTCAGGCCTGTTTTCCAGTTTTCTAATCATTTTATGATTTGTGCTTCATCTTTCATTTTATCCATCCAATGAGTTTCTAATGTCAATTATTATATTTCTTATATTTAAAAATTCTCTGTTTTTTGAATATTAGGTCTAATTATATTTGTTTTTGCTGATTCTCACTAATTTTTGTTTGCTTCTTCCTGTGTGAACTGTATTTTTATTGTGAACTAATGATTGCTAAGTCTTTATCTGTGGAAATATTTTGAAACTGAAGTTTAAAGGTACTTTCCTTCTTGAAAATCTACATGAATTACTGTCAGGTGTCCATGAGCACTACTGATGAATAATCACTTTACATCTCAGCATGTTTTTTTGAAAACTAGATATTTTAAACCCTGGGTGAAACCTGCATGGGGGCTGTCTTGTGCTTGGAGGTTGACAGGGTAAAAAAGCCCTTATCCCCAATCCCAGAGTTAAGATAAAAGCAAAGAAGATGCCATACAATTTTCCTCTATGGGCAGGCTTTGTTTTTACTTTATGGTAAATTCTTTCCTGGGGATATTATCTTTTGGGGTTTTAGATTTACATAAGGAGTTGAATATACCCTCTCATCTTCTGAAAGGTTTAGGCTTTGTAGACTATCCTGTATTTGAGGCCTATTAATGCTAAAAACTCTAGACCACTGGAGATTGGTAGATGCTCCTAGGGCAGTCTTAGCCTTGAGTGTTTCATTATAATGCTAGATTAGTGCTTTCTTTTAGTTTTCTTTCCTTGAGGGGAATAGGGGAAAGCTATAGGAATTTTTCTGAATTTCTCAGCTGCTTAGCTTTTCATCTGAAGGTATTTTAAAATAATTTTGTGTGTTCTGTAAATTGACGGTTCCTAGTCAATTGTCTGGTTTAACTAGTCAGATAGAAGTCTTTTCTAAAGTATCTCAACTCTTTTATTGGGAAGCTGGGAGATACATATTAGATAATGATAATCTGCCACCATATTCCGGTCAATGTGTTTTAAGGTCCACAGATGCCAAGTGTTGTTTCTGCTTAGTTAAAAAGCATGTTGTTAGCTTGACATGGATGTGTGATTCATGAAAAGGTCTACTGTATTATGGATGTTTTATGTTTACGTTCTCTTTCTTTAAGGATGCCGGTGTCTATAATCAGTACTTACAAAAACAGAGAAGTAAATACTAAATGATAGCCAATCATGTATTACAAATCTTTTGAATTAATTGAAGTGATTTACTGATACTATAATGATCTCAGAAATACAAACAACCTCATCTCGGTGTGTGGATTGTTTTCCTAGACAGTGAAGTGTGTCTACCTTTAGATCTGTGTAGGAGTGGTGACATTCTGATATAGTATATTTTGTTTGACTCTATGGCCATTATTTTAGTGTCCAGTTTTCCTAGTCTACAAAGAATTGCATCATTTCATATGCCCAAAGATCATGAAGGAGAAACACTGACTCCTTAAAGTGAAGTGATTGGCTCTAGTATTAGCATACACCCCTGTATATTTGAATGAAATTTCCACATAGTTCTTCAGTGTATTCCACATAAAGTACATTGCACTATTCTCATTTCAAGCCTTGTAAGCTGTTAGCACACTTCAAGCTCTACATTTATCCTAGATAGTCATCTTGACTATTGGGGTAGGATTCAACTTTGAAAACATCTATATATAATATTTTATAATAATGCATCCTTGTATCTGTGGCAGTTTGTCATGGTGATACGGTGATATATGATGAAATTAGAGTGTAGCATAAACAGGATGTTGTACATCCATTGCTTATTTTAGCTAATAAAAAATTATTGTGTTACGTATCTGAGAATATCAGCTTGGCGTCTTATTATGAGAAGATACTTTATGTTTTATTTGAAATATGTTCATATAAAATATATGAAAGATATATAGTTTACAAAAGAATATTAATAACATGAATACCATATGTATTATAATTAGGAAGAATCTATAGCATTTAGACATGGGCATATACACCTAATATGCTATTCAATAGTATTCATAGTCATTCATTCTGTATGTTCTATATTTTTTTAGTTCTTAAATCACCTTTTAGATTTAATATGATTTCCAATTTTTTTGAGTATGAAATGGGACATAAATTAAGTAGAAGATATTTAGCATCAAAGGAGTACTTTCAGTAATTATCTTTTAGGTTAATTATAAATCATATAAATTATTTTAGAAGGCAATACATTTCTTCTAAAAGAAGGAAAGGGCATTGGCAGAGTTGAATTTTTTGTACAGAGTAGTCACAATTTTTCCTTTTATAATTACAGCAGTAGTAAATATATCTGCAGACTCCATTAATCTAGGCCGAGAACACTTTGAAGAATTTAATTAAACTTAAATTAGGAAATGTTTGGACATCGTTTGATTCCCTTGACCCAGGTTTTTGTAGAATGTAGAACTCAGTGTTGAACCCAAAGGAGATTTTGTTGGGAAGAATCATGAGAACTTCTAACTGAGCAATGATTGTCAGTTTGAAATCATAGAAAATAGGATACCAGTCCTTTTGGCAGAATGGGGTCTGTTAGGAAAAGCTGATAAGAGGTAAGGATAGGGGGTCAGAGGAGGATAAATTCTCCTTTATATTTGTTCAATTTGAGTCAAAGTTGGAACATCTGGGTGGGACTGTCAGTTAGAAACATGACACTTGAAAATTGGTAAGCATGGTGAGGCCTGGAGCTGTTTATTTGGCGTTATTAGCACACTGAGGTGATGTTGATCCTGGAAGAGTCTATCAGCCTTCTAAGGTACTGAGTTAATATAAGTCTCAGAATTTAGAGTAATTTCTTTTGGAAAAGTTCCCTACTTGTGCTAAGCTGCAAATAAAATAAATAGGTCCTCCTACCTTGCTCATGGGAATGTAAACTAGTTCAACCATTGTGGAAAGCAGTATGGAGGTTCCTCAAAAAACTCAAAATAGAAATACCATTTGACCCAGGAATTCCACTCCTAGGAATTTACCCTAAGAATGCAGCAGCCCAGTTTGAAAAAGACATATGCATCCCTATGTTTATCGTAGCACTACTTACAATAGCAAAGAGATGGAAGCAACCTAAGTGTCCATCAGTAGATGAATGGATAAAGAAGATGTGGTACATATACACAATGGAATATTATTCAGCCATAAGAAGAAAACAAATCTTACCATTTGCAACAACATGGATGGAGCTAGAGGGTATTATGCTCAGTGAAATAAGCCAGGCAGAGAAAGACAAGTATCAAATGATTTCACTTATCTGTGGAGTATAAGAACAAAGAAAAAACTGAAGGAACAAAACAGCAGCAGACTCACAGAACCCAAGAATGGACTAACAGTTACCAAGGTGAAAGGGACAGGGGAGGGTGGGTTGGAAGGAAGGGATAAGGGGGAAAATGGGACATTATAATTAGCACACATAATGTAGGGGAGGTACATAGGAAAGGCAGTACATACAGAGAAGACAAGTAATGATTCTATAGCATCTTACTATGCTGATGGACAGTGACTGTCATGGGGTATGTGGGAGGAACTTGATAATGGGGGGAGTCTAGTAACCATAATGTTGTTCAAGTAATTATACATTAATGATATCAAAGTAAATAAATAAATAAGTAAGCAAATAAATAAATAAATAAATAGGTAAGAAAGCTATAAAAACCTGCTCTTTGTTAGACACACTTTTATACTCAAAGGTCAGGAAATTTTCTCTCAGGTTTTCAATGCTTGTGTGTCCTTTTATCAACTAATATATTTTGTGAGGAGTGTCTTTGTGAAGAGGGCTAGAAAAGCTCCCCCAGAATGCTTTAGGCCAGTTATTCAGCACTTTAACATACTTTAATGGACTTTTAGAGTCTCTTTTAGGAGGTACATAAATGTTAGGAATATCAAACCAAAAGAAGAGAGTTGTAGCATGACCAGCTGACAATAAATGATTAGTTGATCAAATGCAACACAAATTTCTGTCACTCATATGTTTGTTACGGTTCCACTGTGTAGGCAAGAGCATACATACCCTTTCACACCTGTACTATTCATGGGGGCAGACTCTCCAGTGGTTAATATGGCAGCAATCACATAGTCTGCAGCTAGTATATATTAGCTGAATGGGTGGGTAAAACACAAAGGCCTGGTATCAGTGTGTGTCATTTAACTCAAAGCAAAGAATAAGAATACATGAATGTGACTTAAAAACATTAAATGCACATAGAATTTAAGCTATATGCCCTAAAAAATTGTTGAAAAATTTAAATTATAACAGTTAAGGGCCTGAGTTTTTTGTCTAGGCAAAATGGGGGACGGTTGTGTTAATAGTATAGAGATTTATCCAAGGCTTTAGGGAAATGTTACTTATTTAGATTTTTAAAAAACTAAAATATTTTTCAACATAAGTTAAAATAATACTGTTTTATATAATATGTAGTACATATATATATATCTCCTATATATAAAACCCTGTGTGTTTATATATATATATATGTGCATACACTTTATATATACTATGTATTTATATATATAAAATACACTTTGTAATAATATATTTTAAAAGGAATAAATCATAAATTTTTAAGGAGAAATATTGGCTCCAAATCATTTATGTGGGGATAATAGATTTGATCACAGTGAACCTAACTCTGCTCTCCTACTACTAAAATAACTTAATGAGATATAAGACAAAAAAGAAAGGTTATGTTTTGGCAAGAAGAAAGGGCATTATGGTTCAATACCTTTACTTAACTAACCTTTAAGCATGCAATTAACATTTAAAGGAAATAAAGTTTTGGAAGTATTATAGAGTAATTGAAGAAATGTAAAAAGGAGTTGAAAGCCTATGGTCTGTTAGGAGAAATTCCTTCAGATAACAATGACAGTCATCAGAAAGTGATCTTGTGATGCATAAAAGATGAACAAAAATCTTCTCATTTGGTGACATAGTTACTACTTTCGCTGTGTTGCTTTCTTCGTGAACTTCTGCTCATTGACATTTTCTAGGATAAAACTTTCATACTGACCTAGAATTCATCTTTTGAACAGAAATCCTGAAACATTTTAAAGGGAAGCTCAGTAGTAAGCAGGAGCAACAGGGGGGAGAAATGGAAGGGTTCAAACTTTATAGTATATTTGCCTATCAACTTACAGTTTCTCAGAATCTAAGTTATATTGAAAAATATAATCTCTAGCCTTTGCTACTATGAACAGCTTTTAACTTACAGTGCAGAGGATGTCTTGACTCATCTTCGCAATTTATTGAGACAATATAGGACTAGTGTTATCAATACGATACCTGAAGTCAAAAGGTATATTAAATTTATTGTCTCAAAAACTGGCCCAATCCACATCAGTTCTACTGTATTTTTCTTGCTCCTAGCTGCTATTGCAGGATCCTAGCTCTTTCCCAAAGCCCCAACATTAGATATTTCTAGGGGGTCTCATGTAATATCTTACACATTCCGTGAGCTATTTTGGTCAGTTTCCCTGTGGCGGCTGCGGGTGATTTTCCTCATTTCCTGTTTGGAACCCTCTCTTAGGGATAACTGTATGTGTGGGGAGGGGAGGAGCTTCCCATGGGGTGCAGCTAATGTGTATTGAAGCCCTCTGTATGCCAAGGGTATGGGGTGTACTGTGGCAAAATATAGAAATATGTGTTTCTTACCTTCTCTCCTTTCATAAATACACTTAATGAGAGAGTATCAAAGTGGTGCTTATCACATAGCTCCATTTCCACAGCACTCAAATATTTGACTATGTTGGAGTGGGCAGACGAGGCCTGGAGATACATCTGAGAAACAAATATGGGTGCACCCAGAATCACCACAGTCCTTTCCAAAATGCAGGCTTCTTACAGAGCCCAGGCTGACTGTGTGATACCCACTTCCCTTCCATTAGGCAGGGAATTTGTCTCCCAGCAGGCCCCTTACTCCATCATACAAACAGACTTGCAGCTGATCACAAGGACTGTCCACATTACTCTGAAATTGTGCCTTAAACCTCTACATTTTTCCAGTTTTCTCTCTTGACATGCTTTTGATGAGTGAGGAAAACCACGCAAATGAGTACTGCTATGTCTCTCTTCTTACTTTCCTTCCTTTTCTATTCAGGAATTTATGGACATGAAAACATATTAATGTCCAATCAGACACTACATCTTTGTCTATGAAGTTTAGTATGTATGTAAAAAGAAAATCAGCTATCCTTATTGGCTGTGATAGCCACTTATAACATGGGGATTTAGAGGTAGCTGACTCAGTAAGCAATAGTCTACATCTGTTACATATGTAAGAGAGTGAGTTTTATTCCAAACCTTATTTGTAAATAGAACCTACTAAGTAAGCACTGGCAATTATAGAAGCTTGTAACTCAGCCATAAAATGGTATCCAGAATCAGAACTCATCTACACCCACTGAGTGTGTTAAATATTTCATATAGCTGAACAGAGAAAGAAAAGAGATGTCACTTACTGTGGAGCCTGTATTCTGAAGTTGAGTTAACAGGTTACCTATAGCTAGAAGAGAAACAAAATAACAAGTTCCACATTCTGAGCTAAAATTTTCTTTTAGGCTTGATTCATTGTATAGTACTTATTTTCACAGTTAAAAATTAAAATAGAGATGAAAGCTTGAAATATGCAGAATTGATTTTTTGTCATTTTAATAATGTTCTTAATCTTTCTAATTTAGTTTTCATGTAGTGAAAATTATGCAAGTTAACAAACTGATTCTTTGTTTTTCTTAATAATATACTTAACAGAAAATCCCATTAACAGAGAAAAAAATTAAAAACAATTGAGTAATTTACATGAATCAAAAATATTCTGGACAAATGGAAATAATACTTTGGTATTTACTTACTTTTGCATTCTATAAAAAAATATTAATGAAGGAAAATAATGGATGTTCTTAATTTCATTGGATTATATGTTGTATCAGTATTGGTAGTTCTTTTAAGTCAGAGGGCTATTTATATTAAGTCAGAGGAGGGCTATATTATATCATTAGTCTCAACAATTACACAATGGATGACATTGTAGGCCTAGATCTTAATGGAAATGCAAAATGAAGTGGGAAGAGAGAACAGATAAATGTAGAGAACAAAAGAACACTTACAGTGGGGTAGAATGCTGTTGTTTCCCATGCGATTTATGCTATATGTTGCCTACTCTATTGTTTTTAATGTGGAAAAATCTATAACATAAATTTACAATTTTACCCATTTTTCAGTATACAATAAAGTGGCATTAAATATATTTACATTGTTGTCCAACCATTACCAGTATTTCCAGAACTTTTTCATCATCTAAAATAGGAACTCTGTATGTGTTAAGCAATAATTACTCCTTATTTCCTGCTCCCTACAAGCCTCTATGCCATCTAAGAATCTTCTATTCTAGATACCACATATAAGTGGATTCATATAATATTTGTCCTTTTGTGTCTCAAACAAAATATTTTCTAGTATCATCCATGTTTTAGTGTATATCAAAACTTCATTCCATTATTGGCTGAATTATATTCCTTTGTAAACATAGACCACATTTTATCAATGCATCTGTTGATAGACAAGTGAGTTGTTTCTACCTTCTGGCTATTGAATAATGATGCTGTGAACATTTGTGTACAAGTATCTGTTTGAGATCCTGTTTTCAGTGCTTTTTGGTACATACCTAGGAATGAAATGGTGGGATCATATGGTACTTCTATGTTTAATTTCTAAGAAACCACCCAACTGTTTTCCACAGTGCCTGAACTATTTAACATTCCAATCAGTAGGCATGAGGGTTCCTACTTCCTCACCAGCACTTGATATTTTCCATTATTTTTTCTAATAGCCATTCTAATGGGTATGAAATGATATCTTCTTGTGGGTGTTTTTGTAAATGATATTGTAGATGGAATTATTAATTTCCTTTAAATTTAATCACTGCTTGTGCATGGAATCATAACTTACTTTTGTTAGCTGATTGTGTATCCTGAAACTTGTTTAAATTCTTTTATTAGCTCTCACAGGGTTTTATGGTGAATTATTTAGTGTTTTCCACATCAAAAATCGTGTTACATGCAAACAGAGATATTTTTTCTTCCTTTCCAGTTTGGATGTCTTTTATTTCCTTTTCTTGTCTAACAGCTCTTCCTAAAACTTCCAAAATCATTATGGATAAAGCAGTGAAAGCACACATCCTTGCCTTGTTACTGATCTTAGCAGATAAACTTCCATTCTTTCACCACTGTGTATGATGTTTACTGTGAGCTTCTCATAAATGACCTTTATTTATTCTGTTGAGAAATCTTCTTTCTTTTCCTAGTTTAAGGAGTATTCTTCTCACAAGTATGTGTTAGATTTTGTGAAAGGCTTTTTATGTATCAGTTAAAATGAATGTTTGTTTGTCTCCTTTTCATTCTATTAATGTGGTGTATTACATTGATTGGTTTTTGTTTGTTGAACCAGCCCTGCATTCCAGGGATAAATCCCACTTGGGCATGGTACATTGTTTTATTCATTCATATGCTGTTAAATTCAGTTTCCTAGTATTTTTTGAGGAATTTTGTATCTGTATTGATTAAGATATTCTGTAGTAGTTTTCTTGTAATGTCTTAGACCAGCTTTGGTGGCAGGGTAATGACAGCTTCATAGGATGAGTTAAGAACTGTTCCTCCTCTTAATTGTTTTGGAAGAGTTTGAAAAGTATTAATACTAATTCTTCTGTATATATTTGGTGGAATTCACCAGTGAATCCATCAGGTTCTGGCATTTTCTTTGTCTGGAGGTTTTTGACTACTGATTCCTTACTTGTTATAGTTCTACTGTGATTTTCAATTAAATTTTTAAACTTAGTTTTTGCAGTACTAAGAATTTGTCCATTTCTTCTGAGTTAATCAATTTGTTAGCATACGATTATTCATAGTATCCTCTTATAATCTTTTTAATTTCTGTGGAATCAGTAGTAATACCCGAAGTTTCATTTCTGATTTTAATAATTAGAGTCTTCTTTCTTTTTTAGATTGGTCAATTTGAGAATCAACTTTCAGTTTCATTGATTTTTCTTTATTGGTTTTCAATTCTCTATTTTAAAAAATATCTGCTATAATTTTTATTATTTTCTTCCTGCAGCTTTGGGTTTAGTTTGCTGTTTTTCTAGTTCTTTAAGGTATGCAGTTAGGTTATTATTTGAGACCTTTCTTCTTATTTTAATGTAGGCATTTATTGTTAATAATTTCCCTCTTAAGACTGCTTTTGCTGAATCCCATTTTTTTGTTTTAAGTATGTAATGTTTTCATTGTCATTCATCTTAAGATATTTTCTAATTTCCCTGTGATTTCTTCTATGACCATTGGTTATTTAAGAGTGTGTTATTTATTTCTGCATATCTGTGAATTTTTTTCTTTTCACCTGTTGTTTCTAGTTATATTCCATTGTTATCAAAAAGTTTGTTTTATGATTGAAATCTATTAAAATGTAATAAGATTTGTTTTGTGGCCTGGCGTATGATCTATCTTGGAACTGTTTCATGGGCACTTAAGAAGAAAGTACATTCTTCTGTTATTGAGTGGAATGCTTTTATATATCTGTTAGATCTACTTGGTTTATAGTGTAGTCCAAGTCCTCTATTTCCTTGTAATTCTTTTGTCTACTTGTTCTATCTGTTATTGAATGGATAGTTTCTACTTCATTGTTGGAGGAAAATAGTTTTGCTGAATAAAGAATTATTGGTTATCAGTCCATTTCAGGACTTTAAATATGCTATCCCACTATCTTTTAGCTCCTATGGGAGAAATCAGATATTAATCTTATTGAGGATCCCTTAAGTGTGACAGTCTACTTTCCTACTGCTGCTTTAAAAATTCTCCTTTTTTCTATGTTTTGATAAATTGATTAAAAGTACCGCTTTTAATGATTGAGGGCCTACTTGGAGTTGATGAACTTCTTGGATGTGTAATGTTTTTTATTAGACTTGAAACATTTTCAGCCAGTATTTCTTCAAGTATCTATTTTCCCTGCCTCTTTGTCTCTTTCCTGGAAATCTGTGAAGCACACACTTGTGTGTTTGATTGTGTTCCACAGGTCCCTCGTGCTTTTTATTTTTCTTCATTCTCTTTTCTTGCTGATCCTCAGACTGAGTCATTTCAATTTACTTATCCTGAAGTTCACTGATACGTTCTTCTACCTGTACAAATCTGCATTGAACCCCTAGTGAATGTTTCATCTCAGTTATTGTACTTTAACTTCCAGAATTTCTGTTTAGTTCCTTTTTACACTATCTATATCTTTATTTATAGTCTCATTGTGTTCATACATCACTTTCCTGATTTCTTTTAGTTATTTGTCCATAGTTTTACTTTAGTTCATTGAGTATATTCAAGATAGCTGATTTCATGTTTTTGACTAGTAACTCCAACATTTGAGCTTCTTAAGAAATAATTTCGATCCCATTATTTTTCCCCTGTATATTAGCTAAGCTTTTCTCTTTCTATATGCTTTGTAAATTTTTTGTTGTTGAAATCTGTACATTGGAGTATAACTCTGAAAATTTGATTTTTCCACTCCTCACAGACTGTTGATTTTTGTCTGCTGAGGGATATAGCCATTTGTTTGTAACTTTTCCAAACAAATTTTGAACAATACCTATTCCATGTCTGTGGACACTGAAGTTTGGGTTTCATTATCTCTGCAGTCAGCTAGTGATCTGACAAAGAGCATTAAGTATCTGGTTCCAAAAGGCAGGGGAGATATTTATGTCTGTTGAAATCTTCTGGGAGAAGCAATCAGGAGAAGCTGCTACAATTGGAGAGAGTTAAAACCAAGGCAACTATCACACTGGTCTGTCATGAAACTGCTAAACCAATCAAAATGTACATCCCCATATTTTGGAGAACCAGGTCCCCATTACCTACCATGGCATCAGCCAGTCTCTCCAGAAATTCAGACACTCTTCATAGCAGTATTGAGGAATGGGGTATGGTATCAGTTTTGTGCATGTCATTCTCTTACCAGAAAACAGCACTTATCTCCCTTCATTAAACCCTTCCCGAGTTGTAAGTATCCAATCAGGTTCCATAACTCTGGAATAGTTTACTTAAATCAGTCTTTGCAACTCAGTGGCTGCTTTGGCAAAAGGACCAATCACTGGGACTTCCTTTTCTGCTATTTCATGTCAACCCTACTTTCTTTTTTTTTTTTAATGTGCACATTTTACTTTATTTAAGTTATAGCTCAATAAAAAAAAGAGAATGAAGCTTTACTAAAAAGGTAAAATAAAAAATTTTTTCAGGGGAAAGGATGAGAGAGCAATAATAAAGTAACATGAAGAAGAATGTGCTACATCCATAAATCTATTTCTCATCTCAGTGCAGAAATCTACCAGCATTTAGCAGTCCAAAGACTGGGTTAGACAACCACAAGAGATTAACTTTGATGGAATTTAATCAAGAACTTAATTTTCAGTCTTCAGCATTATATCCTAATTTTCTAGTGTGTTTCATATAATTTGTAACTAACTAAAAATGAAAGTAGATACTGACAACTTTATAGTGCTAAGAACTTTCCAGCATGCTTGTATTAAATCCTTTCCATAGTCCTCTGAGGATGGTTCTATTTATGATTCTCCCATTTTTCAGACTGGAGAACTGAGGCCAGTAACTTGCCCACGATAATTCCACTCACATGTGGCAAAGAGAGGATTTCAAGACAGGTCTCCTAGGCTTCTGGCCTGTTTTTTTTTTTTTTTCGATATCGTAAATGTACAACTACTTGAACAATATTATGGTTACTAGACTCCCCCTATTATCAAGTCCCCCCCACATACCCCATTACAGTCACTGTCCATCAGCATAGTAAGATGCTATAGAATCATTACATGTCTTCTCTATATATACTGGCTTTCCTGTGTACCACCCCACTACATTATGTTTGCTAATTGTAATTCCCAAATTTCCCCCTTATCCCTCCCTCCCCACCCAGTCTCCCCAATCCTTTACCGTTTGGTAACTGTTAGTCCATTCTTGGATTCTCCGAGTCTGCTGCTGTTTTGTTCCTTCAGTTTCTACTTTGTTCTTATACTCCTCAGACGAGTGAAATCATTTGGTACTTGTCTTCCTCCGCCTGGCTTATTTCACTGAGCATAATGCCCTCTAGCTCCATCCATGTTGTTAAAAATGGTAAGATTTGTTTTCTTCTTATGGCTACATAATACTCCATTGTGTATATGTACCACTTCTTCTTTATCCATTCATCGACTGATGGGCACTTAGGTTGCCTCCATTTCTTGGCTATTGTAAATAGTGCTGCCATAAACATAGGGCTGCCTATATCTTTTTCAAACTGGGCTGCTGCATTCTTAGGGTAAATTCATAGGACTGGAATTCCTGGGTCAAATGTTATTTCTATTTTGAGTTTGTTGAGGAACCACCATACTGCTTTCCACAATGGTTGAACTAGTTTACATTCCTACCAGCAGTGTAGGAGGGTTCCCCTTCCTCCACATCCTTGCCAACATTTGTTGTTGTTTGTCTTTTGGATGTTGGCCATCCAAACTGGTGTGAGGTGATATCTCATTGTGGTTTTAATTTGCATTTCTCTGATGATTGGCGATGTGGAGCATCTTTTCATGTGCCTGTTGGCCATCTGAATTTCTTCTTTGGAGAAGTGTCTGTCCAGCTAGCTCCTCTGCCTATTTTTTAATTGGATTATTTGTTTTATGTTTGTTGAGGTGCATCAGCTCTTTATATAATTTGAATATCAAGCCCTTATCAGATATGTCATTTACAAATATGTTCTCCCATACTGTAGAATGTCTTTTGTTTTACTGATGGTGTCCTTTGCTGTACAGAAGCTTTTTAGTTTGATATAGTCCCACTTGTTCATTTTTGCTTTTGTTTCCCTTGCCCGGGGAGATATGTTCATGAAGAAGTTGCTCATTTTATATCCAAGAGATTTTTGCCTATATTTTTTTCTAAGAGTTTTATGGCTTCATGGCTTACATTCAGGTCTTTAATCCATTTTGAGTTTACTTTTGTGTATGGGGTTAGACAATAATCAAGTTTCATTCTCTTACATGTAGGTGTCCAGGTTTTCCAACACCAGCTGTTGAATGGGCTGTCATTTCCCTATTGTATAACCATGGCAACTGTATCATATATTAATAGACCATATATGCTTGGGTTTATATCTGGGCTCTGTATTCTGTTCCACTGGTGTATGGGTCTGTTCTTGTGCCAGTACCAAACTGTCTTGATTACTGTGGCTTTGTAGTACAACTTGAAGTCAGGGAGCGAGATCCCCCCTGCTTTATTATTCCTTCTCAGGATTGCTTTGGCTATTCGGGGTCTTTGGTGATTCCTTATGAATTTTTGAAGTATTTGCTCTAGTTCATTGAAGAATGCTATAGGTATTTTGATAGGGATTGTATGCTTTAGGCAGGATGACCATTTTGAAAATATTAATTCTTCCTAGCCAAGAGCATGGGATGAATTTCCATTTATTCGTGTCCTCTTTAATTTCTCTTAAGAGTGTTCTGTAGTTTTCAGGGTATACATCTTTCACTTCCTTGGTTACGTTTATTCCTAGGTATTTAATACTTTTTGATGCAATTATGAATGGAGTTGTTTTGTGATTTCTCTTTCTGCTAGTTCATCTGTACTGTATAGGAATGCAACAGATTTCTGTGTATTAATTTTGTATCCCTTGACTTTGTTGAATTCAGATATTAGATATAGTAGTTTTGGAGTGGATTCATTAGGGTTTTTTATGTACAATATCATGTCATCTGCAAACAGGGACAGGTTGACTTCATTCTTGCAAATCTGGATGACTTTTATTTCTCTGTGTATTCTGATTACCGTGGCTAGGACCTCCAGTACTATGTTGAATAAAACTGGGGAGTCAGGTTGGAGGAGCCAGGATGGCGGCGTGAGTAGGGCAGTGGAAATGTCCTCCCAAAACTGTATATATTTTTGAAGATACAGCAAAAGAACTATTCCTAAAAGGGAGACCATAAGATACAGTACAACAGCCAGTCTACATCTACATCTGCAAGAACTCAGTGCCTCATGAAGGGGGTAAGATACAAGGCACAGCCCAGTGGGACCCGAGCGCCCCTCACCCCAGCTCCTGGCTGGAGGAAAGTATTCAGAGCAAGGAGTGAGAGGGAGCCCAGGACTGCTAAATACCCAGCCCTAGTCATCTGCACCGGAAGTGCAGACACACAGTGCATGGTGTGCTGGATATTAGGGAAACAGAACAGTAAAATGTGCTAGTGGGTCCCTGCAGCCAGTGCCCCTGGGACAGAAGAAAAGTGAGCACTTTTTTACAGTCTTCAGGGACAGGAGCTGCACAGCTGGATCGAAGTGTTGGGGCACACTCAGCTCAGCAGCTGGAAATACTGGGGAACTCTGGGTGCCCTAACCCTTTGGCAGGTAGCATAGCTCTGAGGCCCCTCACAGTGATAAACAGCCTCTCGTCCATTCCCCCTCGGGTGCGGCCCCACCATAGCAGGGGAGCAGACTGAGAACGGCCGTGCCCACAGCAACTGCCCAGAGCCTCCTCCACAGCTGCATGGGGCAGACTCAGATGGCCCATCGGTGCACAGCTGCCCAGCAGAAGCTGCTAGCGGTTGCTGTTCTCCCAGGAGAGGAAGGCGACCAGCAAGCAAGAAGGGACATTTTTCTCCCAGCTGACACATGTGCCAGGTGCCCATGACTACCTCTATCACCATGAAAAGCCAGAAGAATTTCCTGCAGACAAGAATAACGCAGACAACCCCTGAGAAGGAGCCTGGGAAGATAGATTTAATCAATGTTCCTGAAAAACAATTTAAAATAAAGGTTGTAAGTATGCTGATGGACCTGCAGAGAGATATGCAAGAGCTAACAGATAAAGTTGGGAGGAAGAATACAGAAATAAATCAATCTCTGGAAGGACTAAAGAGCAGACTGGATGAAGTGCAAGAGGCCGTTAATGGAATAGAAATCAGAGAACAGAAATTCAGAGAAGCTGAGGCAGAGAGAGATAAAAGGATCTCGAGGAATGAAAGAATATTAAGAGAATTGTGTGACCAATCCAAAGGTAACAATATTTGCATTAAAGGGGTACCAGAAGAAGAAGAGAGAGAAGAAAGGATAGAAAGTATCTTTGAGTAAATAATTGCTGAAAACTTCCCCAAACTGGGGGAGGAAATAGTTGATCAGACCAAGGAAGCCCATAGAACTCCCAACAAAAGGGACCCAAGGGGGACACCACCAAGACACATAATAATTAAAATGACAAACATCAAGGACAAGAACAGAGTATTAAAGACAGCCTGAGAGAGAAAAAACGTCACCTACAAAGGAAAACCCATCAGGCTATCGTCAGACTTCTCAAGTCTTAAGGGACAGGGGCCGCACAGGTGCACGAAAGCATCTGGGCACACTCAGCTCAGCAGCTGGAAATACCAGGGAATTCTGGGCACCTTAACCCTTTGGCAGGCGGCACAGCTCTAAGGCTTCTCACGGCAATAAACAGCCTCCCATCCATTCCCCATCTGGCGCGGCCCTGGAGAATGGCAGGCCCGAAAAGAATGGCATGATATATTTAATGCAATGAAACAGAAGGGCCGTGGACCAAGAATACTATATCCAGCACGATTATCATTTAAATATGAAGGAGGGATTAAACAATTCCCAGACAAGCAAAAGTTGAGGGAATTTGCCTCCCACAAACCATCTCTATAGGGTGTATTAGAGTGACTGCTCTAGATGGAAGCATTCATAAGGGTAAATAGATGTCACCAGAGAAAATAAAATCACAGCAAAGAAAGCAGACCAACCAAATACTAACAAAAGACAAAATATAAAATCAACTACTCACAAAAGCAGTCAAAGGAATCACAGAAGAGCACAGAATAAAATATCCTAACATATATAGAATGGAGGAAGAAGAATAAGAAGGGATTGTAATAAAGAATCATCAGACTGTGTTTATAAATAGCTCTATAAGTGAGTTAAGTTAGATAGTTAGATAGTAAATAAGCCAACCTTGAACCTTTGGTTACCAGGAATCTAAAACCTGCAATGGCAATAAGTACATATCTTTCAATATTCACCCTAAATATAAATGGACTGAATGCACCAATCAAAAGACACAGAGTAACAGAATGGATAAAAAAGCAAGACCCATCTGTATGCTGCTTACAAGAAACACACCTCAAACCCAAAGACATACACAGACTAAAAGTCAAGGGATGGAAAAAGATATTTCATGCAAACAACAGGGAGAAAAAAGCAGATGTTGCAGTACTAGTATCAGACAAAATAGACTTCAAAACACAGAAATTAACAAGAGATAAAGAAGGACATTACATAGTGATAAAGGGGTCAGTGCAACAAGAGGATATAACCATTGTAAATATATGTGCACCCAATAAGGGGCACCAACATATGTGAAATAATTACCAGCAGAATTAAAAGGGGAAATAGAATGCAATGCATTCATTCTAGGAGACTTCAAAGCTCTTCCCACTCAGAAGGACAGATCAACCAGATACAAGATAAGTAAGGAGACAGAGTCCCTGAACAACACAATATAATAGATGGACCTAACAGACATCTGCAGAACTCTACACCCAAAAGCATGAGAGTACACATTCTTCTCAAGTGCACATGGAACATTCTCAAGAATAGATCATAT
Source organism: Manis javanica (assembly GCF_040802235.1). Lineage (NCBI taxonomy): Eukaryota > Metazoa > Chordata > Mammalia > Pholidota > Manidae > Manis > Manis javanica. The sequence continues at coordinate 88,315,866 of NC_133174.1, forward strand.
ACTAGGCCACATAAAGAGCCTCAGTAAATTCAAAAAGATTGAAATTGTACCAACCCGTTTCTCAGACCACAAAGGGATGAAACTAGAAATAAATTACACAAAGAAAATGAAAAGTCCCACAAACACATGGAGGCTTCACGACATGCTCCTAAATAACCAATGGATCAATGACCAAATAAAAACAGAGATCAAGTAATATATGGAGACAAAAGACAACAATAATTCATCACTGCAAAATCTGTGCGACACATCCAAGGCTGTGCTAAGAAGAAAGTATTTTGCAATGTACGCCTACCTCAAGAAAGAAGAACAATCCTATATAAGCAGTCTAAACTCACAATTAATGAAACTAGAAAAAGAACAACAAATGAGGCACAAAGTGAGTATAAGAAGCGGCATAATAAAGGTTAGAGCAGAAATAAATAAAATTTTGAGAAGAATAAAAGAATAGAAAGAATCAGTGAAAGCAAGAGCTGGTTCTTCAAGAAAATAAGCAAAATAGATAAACCCCTAGCCAGACTTATCAAGAAAAAAAGAGAGTCTATTCACATAAACAGAATCAGAAATGAGAAAGGAAAAATCAGTATGGGTACCACAGAAATAGAAAGAATTATTAGAGAATACTATGAAAAAGTATATGCTAACAAGCTGAATAACCTAGAAGAAATTGGCAACTTTCTAGAAAAACACAACCATTCAAGGCTGACCAGGAAAGAAACAGAAATCTCAACAGACCAATTACCAGCAACGAAATAGAAGTCATAATAAAAAAACTACCTAAGAACAAAATCCCTGGGCCACATGGCTTCACTGTTGGATTTTATCAAACATTTAGTGAAGACCTAATACCCATTCTCCTTAAAGTTTTCCAAAAAATAGAAGAGGAGGGAATACTTCCAAACTCATTCTATGAGGCCAGCATCACTGTAATTCCAAAACCAGGCAAAGACACCACAAATAAAGAAAATTACAGACCAAAATCCCTGATGAACATAGATGCAAAAATACTCAACAAAATAATAGCAAACTGAATTCAAACATACAACAAAAAGATCATCCATCATGATCAAGTAGGATTTATGGCAGGGTTGGAAAGATGGTACAACATTCAAAAATCCATCAACATCATCCACCACATCAGCAAAAAGAAGGACAAAAACCACATAATCATCTCCATAGATGATGAAAAAGCATTTGGCAAAATTTAACACCCATTCATGATAAAAACTCTTAAGAAAATGCGTACAGAGGGCAAGTACCTCAACATAAAAAAGGCCATAGGAACACGAAAAGGATGCGCACTCTCCCCACTTCTATTCAGCATAATACTGGAAATCCTAGGCTTGGCAATCAGACAACACAAAGAAATAAAAGGCATCCAGATTGGCAAGGAAGAAGATAAACTGTCCCTGTTTGCTGAGTATGTCATATTGTACAGAAAAAACCCTAAAGAATCCACTCCAAATATACTAGATTTAATATCTGAATTCAGCAAAGTTGCAGGATACAAAGTTAATACACAGAAATCTGTGGCTTTCCTATACACTAACAATGAAATAGCAGAGAGAGAAATGAGAAAATTAATTCCATTCACAATTGCATCAAAATGAATAAAATACCTAGGAATAAACCTAACCAAGGAAGTGAAAGATCTATACTCTGAAAACTACAAGACACTCATGAGAAAAATTAAAGAAGATACCAATAAATGGAAACACATCCCATCCTCATGGATAGGAAGAATTAGTATTGTCAAAATGGCCATCCTGCCTTAAGCAATCTATAGATTCAATGCAATTCCTATCAAAATACCAACAGCATTATTCAACGAACTAGAGAAAATCATCCTAAAATTCATATGGAACCCCAAAAGAGCTCAAATAGCCAAAGCAATTCTGACAAGGAAGAATAAAGCAGGGGGAATTACACTCCCCAACTTCAAGCTCTAATACAAAGCCACAGTAATCAAGACAATTTGGTACTGGCACAAGAACAGACCCATAGACCAGTAGAACAGACTAGAAAGCCCTGATATAAACCCAACCATATTTCATCAATTAATATATGATAAAGGAGCCATGGACATACAATGGGGAAATGACAGCCTCTTCAACAGCTTGTGTTGGCAAAACTGGACAGCTACATGCAAGAATGAAAGTGGATTATTTTTTAACCCCATACGCAAAAGTAAAGTCGAAGTGGATTAAAGACTTGAATGTAAGTCATGAAACCATAAAACTCTTAGAGGACAACGTAGGCAAACATCTCCTGAATATAAGCATGAGCAACTTCTTCCTGAACTCATCTCCTAGAGAAAGGGAAACAATAGCAAAAATGAACTCATGAGACTATATCAAATTGGAAAGTTTTTGTCCAGCAAAGGACATCATCAACAAAACAAAAAGGCATCCTACAGTATGGGAGAATATATTTGTAAATGACATATCCGACAAGGGGTTAACATCCAAAATATATAAAGAACTTACACACCTCAACACCCAAAAAGCAAATAACCCAATTAACAAATGGGCAGAGAAGATGAGGTGGCAGGTCTCCCAAGAAGAAATTCAGATGGCCAACAGACAGATGAAAAGATGCTCCACGTCACTAATCATCAGGGAAATGCAAATTAAAACCACAATGAGATATCACCTCACACCAGTAAGGTTGGCCAGCATTGAAAAGACTAAGAATAACAAATGCTGGCGAGTATGTGGAAAAAGGGGAACCCTCCTACACTGCTGGTGGGAATGTAAGCTAGTTCAACCATTATGGAAAGCAATATGGAGGTTCCTCAAAAAACTAAAAATAGAAATTCAATTTGACCCGGGAATCCCACTCCTTGGAATTTACCCAAAGAATACAACTTCTCAGATTCAAAAAGACATATGCACCCCTATGTTTATCACAGCACTTTTTACAATAGCAAAGATATGGAAGCAACCTAAGTGTCCACCTGTAGATGAATGGATAAAGAAGATGTGGTACATATACACAATGGAATACTATTTGGTCATAAGAAAGAAACAAATCCTACCATTTGCACCAACATGGATGGAGTTGGTGGAAATCATGCTTAGTGAAATAATCCAGGTGGAGAAAGACAAATACCAAATGATTTCCCTCTTTTATGGAGTATTACAATGATGCAGAACTGAAGGAGCAAAATGGAAGCAGACTCAGAGGCTCCATGAATGAATTAGTGGTTACCGAAGGGCAGGGCTGTATGCAGCCATGTGGGTAGGGAGGGAGAAGGGGATTGAGGTGTACTATGTTTATTTCCCATAGTGTGGGGGATCATGGGGAGAACAGTGTAGCACAGAGAAGGCACATAGTGAATGTGGTGTCTTACTACATTGATGGACAATGACTGCATTGGGGTATGGGTTGGGATTTGATAATATGGGTAAATGTATTAACCACACTGTTTATTCATGTGAAACCTTCATAAGAGTGTATATCAATCATACCTTAAAGAAAAATTAAAATTAAAATATAGAAATGGGGAGAGTGGACATCCTTGTGTTGTTCCCCATTTTAAGAGAAAAGCTTTCAGCTTCTCACTCTTAAGTATAATGTTGGCTGTGGGTTTGTCATACGTGGTCTTTATTATGTTGAGGCACTTGCACTTTATACCCATTTTCTTGAGAGTTTTTATCATGAATGAATGTTGAATTTTGTTGAATGCTTTTTCAGCATCTATGGAAATGATCATGTGGTTTTTGTCCTTCTTTTTGTTGATGTAGTGGATTAAGTTGATTGATTTTTGAATGTAGTAGCATCCTTGCATCCCTGGGATGAATCCCACTTGTTCATGATGGATGATCTTTTTGATGTATTTTTTAATTCAGTTTGGTATTATTTTGTTGAGTATTTTTGCATCAATGTTCATCAGGGATATTGGTCTGTAATTTTCTTTTTTTGCAGTGACATTTTCTGGTTTTTGTATTAGAGTGATATTGGCCTCATAGCATGAGTTTGAGAGTATTCCCTCCTCTTCTACTTTTTGGAAAACTTTATGGAGGATCTGTATTAGGTATTCTCTAAATGTTTAATAAAATTCAGCAGTGAAACCATCTGATCCAGGAGTTTTTTTCTTATGTAGTTTTCTGATGTCCAGTTTATTTTCCTTGCTGGTAATTAGTCTATTGAGATGTTCTGTTCCTTCCTTTGTCAGCCTTGGAAGGTTGTATTTTTCTAGAAAGTTGTCCATTTCTTCTTGGTTATCCAGTTTGTTACCATATAATTTTTCATAGTATTCTCTAATAATTCTTTCTATTTCTGTAGTATCCGTAGTGATTTTTCCTTTCTCATTTCTGATTCTGTTTATGTATGTAGACTCTCTTTTTTTCTTGATAAGTCTGGTTAGGGGTTTATCTATTTTGTTTGTTTTGTCGAAGAAGCAGCTCCTGCTTTCATTAATTCTTTCTATTGTTTTATTCTTCTCAATTTTATTTATTTCTGCTCTAATCTTTATTATGTCCCTCCTTCTACTGACTTTGGGCCTCATTTGTTCTTTTTTTTCTAGTTTCATTAATTGTGAGTTTAGGCTGTTCATTTGGGATTGTTCTTCTTTCCTGAGGTAGGCCTGTTTTGCAATATATTTCCCTCTTAGCACGGCCTTCACTGCATCCCACATATTTTGTGTTGTTGATTTATTATTGTCATTTGTCTCCATATATTGCTTGATCTCTGTTTTTATTTGGTCATTGATCCATTGATTATTTAGGAGCATGTTATTAAGCCTCCATGTGTTTGTGAGCTGTTTGATTTTCTTTATGTAATTTATTTCTAGTTTCATACTTTGGGATCTGAGAAGCTAGTTGGTACAATTTCTGTCTTTTTGAATTTACTGGGGTTCTGTTTGCGGCCTTGTGTATGATCTATTCTTGAAAATATTCCATGGGCACTTAAGAAGCATGTGTATCCTGTTCCTTTCGGATGGAGCCTTCTGTAGTTGTCCGTTAGGTCCATCTCTTCTAATACGTTGTTTAGTGACTCTGTCTCTTTACTTATTTTCTGTCTGGTTGATCTGTCCTTTGGAGTGAGTGGTGTGTTGAAGTCTCCTAAAATGAAAGCCTTGCAATCTATTTCCCCCTTTAATTGTGTTAATATTTGTTTCACATATGTAGGTGATCTTGTGTTGGGTGCATAGATCTTTATAATAGTTATATCCTCTTGTTGGCCTGACCCCTTTATCATTATGTAATGTCCTTCTTTGTCTCTTGTGACTTTCTTTGTTTTGAAGTCTATTTTGTCTGATACAAGTACTGTAACTCCTTCTTTTTTCTCCCTGTTAGTTGCATGAAATAACTTTTGTCATCTCTTTACTTTCAGTCTGTGTATGTCTTTGGGTTTGAAGTGAGTCTCTTGTTGTAAACATAGACAGGTCTTGATTTTTTATCCATTCTGTGATTCTATGTCTTGTGATTGTTGCATTTACATTTCATTTTATTTATATTTAGAGTCATTATCGATAGGTATGTACTTATTGCCATTGCATGCTTTAGATTCGTGGTTACCAAAGGTTCAAGGGCAATTCCCTTACTGTAACAGTCTAATTTTACTCACTTTGTGTGCTCTTACAAACAAAATCTAAAAGTTCTCTCTCATTTTTTCCTCCTTTTTCTTCCTCCTCCATTCTTTCTATGTTATGAGTCATATTCTGTATGCTTTGTCTATCCTTTTGGTGACATCTATTTAGCCTTAGGAATACGTCCATCTATAGGAGTCCCTCCAAAATGCACTATAGTGGTGGTTTGTGGGAGGTAAATTCTCTCAACTTTTTCTTATTGGAATATTGTTTAATCCCTCCTTTAAATTTAAATGATAACCTTGCCAGGTATAGTATTCTTGGTTCAAGGCCCTTCTGCTTCATTGCATTAAATATATCATGCCTCTCTCTTCTGTCCTGTAAGGTTTCTCTTGAGATGTCTGATGTTAAACTGATTGGTTTTCCTTTGTATGCGATCTTTTTTCTCTCTGTAGCTGTTTTTAAAAGTTTGTCTTTATCCTTGATCTTTGCAATTTTAATTATTATATGTCTTTATGTTGTCTTCCTTGTGTTGGGAGATCTGTGCACCTCCATGGCTTGAGAGACTATCTCCTTCCCCAGATTGGGGAATTTTTCAGCAATTACCTCCTCAATAACACTTTCTTTCCCCTTTTCTTTTTCTTCTTCTTCTGGTACCTCTATAATACAAATATTGTTCCGTTTGGATTGGTCACACTGTTCTCTCAATATTCTTTCTGTCTTAGAGATTCTTTTTTCTCTTTGTGCCTCAGCTTCTTTGTATTCCTCTTCTCTAATTTCTATTCCATTTACTTTCTCTTCTACTACATCTAATCTGCTTTTAAATCCCTCCATTGTATGTTTCATTTCAGATATGGAATTTCTTAATGATTGACTCTACATCTTAAATTCCTTCCTGAGTTCTTGAATATTATTCTGTACCTCTATAAGCATGTTTATGATTTTTATTTTGAACTCTCTTTCAGGCAGATTGGTGAGTTCAGTTTCATTTGACCGTTTTTCTGGGGTTTGTGAGGTTTTGGTCTGGACCATGTTCTTTTGACTTTTCATATTTCTCTTTGGTGCCCACTAGTGCCCAGAAGCTCCAGTCTCTCGAGCTGCTCAGCCCCTAGAGTGAGATTGGGGGTCATAGAGGAGCAGTGCTGATGCCTTGGCGGAGGAAGGATGTTTCCTGATTCCTGACTTACATGCCTGTCTCCAGTGTGAGAGGCAGTGGGCCCCGCACACAGGTGTAACCCCTCCATGCTTTGCATCTCTAGCTCTTGTATGCGGGGCCTCCCTCTGGCTGGCCTGACACATGCTCAGTGACTGCTATTTTTGAACCGATGCCGGCAGGCCAGGAGGAAGACGCAGCAGGCTCCGTGTCACAGTGGGGGGCCTTTGAGCTGAGTGGGCAGCTAGGGGAATGGGCCGCCTGAAGCTCCTCAAAGTTCCCTACCTGCTGGGCAGAGCGTGCTCAGACAACTTTGTCCAGCTCTCCCCTCCCCCATGCAGCAAGCTCCATGCAAATGCTGCTCCTTCAGCAGCCCTCTCACTGGTAGGAAGCCTCTCAGTCCAGCCTTTCCCTTGTCCCAGAGTGGCTGGGTGTGGATCCCCTCCTTCACAAATGGCCGCAACCCATCTCTCAAGCACTCCACCTGTCTGAGCTCCCCAACGTCCAGAGTACCACACAGTGTGGGTTTCTTCTCCCACAGGAGACCTCCAGGGCTGGGTGTTCAGCAATTCTAGGTTTCCACCCCATCCCCTGCTCTGTTTCTCTTCTTCCTGCCGGTGAGCTGGGGTGGGGGAAGGGCTCAGGTCCCGCCCGATTAAGGTACTTTACCCTGTTTCGTGATGTCTTCTCTGTTCGTGAGGTCTGTATGCAGTCTTTTTCATCCTTCTTTCTTGTTGCTGTTTTAGCATTAGTTGTATCAATTAACTACATTTTCATATTATGTGTGGTTTTGGGAGGAGTTCTCTGTCTCACCTCTCATGCTGCCATCTTGAATCCTCCCAACACTACTTTATTAAATCTTTGTTTCCTGCTTTCCTTCCTTTCATTCATCTTTTGAAATGCCATACAGTCCCCAAAAATATTTATTTCCTGCTAATGTAATAATTAGAATTGTACCAAACTCCAGCATAAACTCGATGAAGAAGTATTTATCAATTTTGTTTCTCTTAGGTACAAAACTTGAGCATGCATCAGACTTCATCGCTTTTGCTTCATTCTCCATTAAAGTAGGAATGCAATGTGTATTTAAATGCAGACATTATAAATAATGTTGATTTTTTTTACAGACTTGATATGGTTTATAAGATCGAAGATTATTCCAAATTTTGCTAATTATAAAAAGCTGATTTTTTATGTTATTATTATTACACATGATCTACTTCTCAATAGACTTGTTCCATTTTCTGTGTGAATTGACTAATTAAGCTAAAAAATTATGCTGTATGTCTAAGACTATCCAGGAGGTTAGTCAATTTTGGAATCTCATTTATTCCTATATGATCTTTTTATTTAATATTTATGTATTGTAGGGCATAAAAACCAAACATGTTTATATATTTATTCACATTGAATTATAGTTCATTTTTTGCTTAATTTTTTGGTGAGAAGGGGAGGATACACTGGTGCTATAACAGAACCACAGTGAGAAATTTATCTACTATCTTAGTTTATCACTTTTAGAGTTGTTAATGCATATTTGATAATCCTAATAGTAAAATACTAAACTTCTTTGGTTTTATTTCTTTTTAGAACCTTGCAAAATATCTTCCTGAGGAGGAGGTACTCAGTGAATTAGCACAGCTGAAAAATGAATACAATGACCTCTGTGAGCCTGAACAGTTTGGACTTGTGGTATGTATCTTGCATAAGGCTGCACAAAATCAGCTGGGAGTTAACACTTGTCAGAAACAGTGAAAACAAAAACATTTCAATTGTTGAATTTTTGTTATTGTTTAACTGTATAACTACATAGCTTATTGGCTATCCAGAAAAAAAACAAAAATGAAAACTTGTTTATCTTTTGTTATTTATGATGGTATAGAAAAACAAAGAAATTAGGAGTTATATTCTATGAAATACCTCAAGAGCTCTCCTCCATACTAATGCTGATATTTAATTCTATTATATGAAAAGTATTTTATTTTATTGATTACCTTTTCTTCTGTTTAAATCTTGATATTATAATTTGGCCCAAAGAAATTTAGGCTAAAGAAAAGCTTTAACTACACTGTTTCAGCTGGGGAAAAAAAATCTCATAAATGCACATCATGCATTAGTATGGTTAAATCATTAGTGGAATGAATTATGTTTCCTTATCCCCTCTTCATTTTAAGGGATACAAATGTTGTCAAGGTATCAACTGTTTTAAAGAATATACGTTTTTAAGTATGCCCCAAATTTGCTATTCAAATAATGGGGAAAAAATGGTGGGAAAAAGGGCATGATGATTTACTTAATATACTGAAGAAAAAGCTATTTTGTACTTAAGTGTTCAGTGCAAGTTTGTTCACTGTATGAACGAACAGTTAGTAGTAATATGGCTGTCAGCTTTACTCTGGCTCCATGCCATTTTACATTTGAATACTAAGATTTTTTAAATTACCTATTGGGCCTAATAGTCATACAGTGTGTCTGCTTCATCTAAAATATTTTATAACCTTTTTAATAGTAATAGATTTTCATTGGTATGATTTGATACTTGACAATTTTTAAATCCTGTTTAAAGTAATATTGTGATAGATGGGACAGAGAATGCTCCTTTTGAACATATGTAATAACTGCTTACCCATATTTAGAGTTTTTTAGTTCTCAGATAGGGAATTGTATACACTAATGTAGGAGGATTCTATCAAGTCCTTGAAAAGATCAGGGATGTGTATTTTGAGTGAGATAGAACATGTAAAGATACCTAAGGAAAAAATTTTCTCATTTTTGAATTAGAATAACTGCATTGGTTAGATATTACTTCTAAAATAGCAGTACTTTAGGGCAATATTAAATAATAAAATAATCTAGACCATAGTCCACATTTGAAACCTTAGCTGCTTGAATTCATATTATAATTGAAGCAAGGCTATATACCATCTGAGAATTCAGCTGTGTCATAATGGTTATGAGTTTTACAGTAGGTACACTGCACAATTTCTCCAAAGCCATTTTTTTCTAAATGTAGTTTATCTTGAAAGATTTAGTTTGCCAAGCAAGTCCTTCAAGAGGAATATCCTTGGTGCCACACTGAGGAAATAAAGTTTGAGGACATAAAAAGCAATATACTTTCTGAACTAAAAGCAAAATAGGAAATGGAGGAGATTTCTTGTTTATGCACATAACCATAAATAATTTTCAGGCTGTGTACATGAAGTCAACTTGTCCTCTTATTTCCTCTGCCCACCCTTAGCTACATGTCTGTAGGGAAAAAAGTCAAGGACATTACAAAGTACTTTATGCTATATAAATTACCATCAGTGGTATCCATCAGGATTTGCCAAATAAAGTTTAGATAATCTCATACCTAGGAAAAGATTTTTGAAACAATGATGTCTTGGTCTTTTAAACATGTATGTTTTGCAGTGTTTAGAACAATATCTTACATACAATAGACAGTAGATAAACATTGATTGTATTGAATTATAGGACAATTATTGAAACCAAGTGTAAGCCTGAGGTTAAAAATAGCGTAGTTAATATTTGTAAAAGTAAAAATTATGCTGTAACATATTTTCTCCTAATCTATGATGAAATTAAATTCACTTTTGTGTAAATATGCCCAAATACTTTTTAAGTCTCAAAATATATTGGTATCTTACTTTCTGGACAGCTTTGGAAATGTGTAGAATCATCTGCACTAATGAGAGAGGCTCACAACTGGGTGTCTGGCTTCAGCTCTCTTTCCCCATCAATACTATTAGTGTAGTCTTCTTAAAATCTGTATTCCTCATGTGATTTCTGTGTCAGAAACCTTCAGTGTCTCCCAGAATTTACAAAATGCAACCCGAGCTCCTTAGCATTCTCATGCTGCCTCTAACTCTCTTGCTTTATATCTCCCTGTTCTCTTTGGTGAGCTGAGTGATTTGGTGTCTTTATGACATTTTAGCCTTTACCTCAGTGGGACTCACCTTGCCACTTCAGCAGTTATTTTACTTGTTCCTATTCAGTAATCTTTCATTTTTCCATAGCAGCTATACCACATCTTACCTGGTCTCAAGTTTTCTATTCCTCCCCTGCCCATTCTTTTCATGTACTACAAACAACCTAATCACTTCCTCACTGAAGAAAAATGAAAGCACATAGGCGACAGAACCTATGATATCTCTTGCACCCACAAAGTTATCTCTAGCCATATATTTTATGAACCTATTCTCTGTCCACCCTCAGAAAAAGGGAATATTTTTGTTGCTATTATTATTGATAGAAATAAAAATATAATGAACTACCATATGTGATAATACGTTATGCGTTTTTTCACTTACCATATCATGTATTCCTTACATTCTTATGAGGTTGGCCCTATTATTAGTTCCGTATTATGGAGGAGGAAACTGAGGCCAAGGGGGAATAGGGACCTTGTCCAAAGTTACATAGTAGATGCAGAATTCTAACCAAAGCAGTCTGACTTCATAGGCAGGTGCTTTTATTTTTATTTTATTTTAATTAATTTACTTTTATTGAAAAACAGTTGACATACAGTATTGTTTTTGTTTCTGATGTACAACATAGTAATTTAATATTTACATACACTGTGAAACATTCACAACACTGTCTAGTTATCCTCTGTCACCATACAAAGTTGTTACAATATTACTGACTATATTCTCTATGCTGTACTTTTCATCCACATGACTTATTTATTTTATAAATGGAAGATCGTGCCTCTTAATCTCCTTTACCTATTTTGTGCACTTCTCCACCCACCTCCTCGTTGGCAATCACCAGTTTGTTCTCTGTATCTATGGGTTTGTTTCTGTTTTGTTTTGTTAGTCCATTTGTTTTGTTTTCTAGATTCCTCATATCAGTGAAATCATATAGTATTTGCTTTTCTTTGACGTATTTCACTTAGCTTAATACCCTCTAGGCCCATTCATGTTGCAAATGCCAAGATTTCTTTCTTTTTCATGGCTGAGTACCTGCATTATGTATCTATATCACATTTCTCTTTGTCCATTCATCTATCCATAGACATTTAGGTTGCTTGCATATCCTAGCTATTGTGAATAATGCTGAGATGAACATTGGGGATATGTCTTTTCAAATTAGTGTTTTTGTTTTCTTCAACTAGATAGTGCTTTTACCCTCTGTTCTGTACTGTACTGGTGTCTGTGTGGGTGAGTGTGTGCATGTGTGTGTGAGATGCTCTACTGAAAGCTCATTTACTTATCTTTGTTTTGGGCATTATTAGCCCCTGCCTACTTTATGTCTTATTTTATTGCCTCTACAGTTTGTCATTCTGCACTCTGCCCTTCTCTTTAGAAAAAATACTTTATGTCTCTTAGGGCTTAAAAATGAATGAATGAGTAGATGGATAGCTGGGTGAATAAAAATCCTATATTGACCCTGAGGTCCCTGATAGCAGCTGCCCTCTCTCCATTTCCTAGTATTAGTTTTTTCAAAGATCTGTCTCCTTTTGCTGTCTACTTCCTTACCTCTCATTCACTATTCAACAAATGGCAGTCAGAATTCTGCCTTAATGCATTGAAACTGATCTAAGAGAGGTCATTAATTGCCCTCCTAATAGCATTTAAAATATACATCAGACCTATTTTCATCTGTGCCTTCACCACCCCCAGCATAGTCATTCCCTTTAACAATTACACTATGAGTTTATACTTGCTAAGATTTCCTCACGTATGCTTTTACCTTTCTCCAAATCAGTCTTGGCACAGCCTTTGATGTGGCATTTCTGGAATTCATTTGTATTGCATCATATTATTTATCTGCTTGAAGTATCAGTTCTGTTGTAGCTATTGTATGGCACTAGGGCTACAATATAAACTCCTTACCACTATTTACCACCTCTCCTACTTTTATTTCTTGCTGCTTGGCTTCTCACTCATTATACCTCAGCCACATTGTCTTTTATTTTTCTGATTTTGGAATTTACCATGCTCTTTCCTGCCTTTTGGCCCATTACCCACACTGCTCCCTCTTCCTCCTACTTGCTGCCTTACTCTCTCTCCTGCTTATTTTTTCAAGTCTCAGCTTAAGTGTCCTCCCAGTGTTGGCTTCACTTAGCTATCAACCAAAATTAGGTCTCCCTTTTAGACTCTCATAGAATACTTTTTTCTTTTCCTTTCCAGAAATCACCATGGTTTTTAATTACATGTTTATTTGTGAGCTCATTTACTGAATGTCTGCAACCCCCACTAGATTGTAACTTCTTTAAGTGCGTGCAGCATGGTGATTTTGTTCACATAATATGTACTTAACAAATGTTTGTTGAATGTATTAGCTTGAATGCAAAATCAAGTGGGCCCTTTTTATCCCTAATCTTGTATCCATACGGCACTTGATAACATTGAAAAATTAGCCTCCTTATTGAAACCTTTTCTTTCTTTGTTCTAACAATAAATATTCTTTCCTAATTTTGTTCCTATAACCCTTGCCAGTACCCTGTAGAGTTCCCATTATTATATAGCTTCCTTGATGATTAAAAACAAAACCTCATCAGTAGTTACTTAGACATATGCCAGAAGTGAGATTGCTCCTACAAGATTCATTAAAATCATCATCATCAACAACCATAAAACAGTAAAACTGGCAAAACTGGGAAAAAACCTGGCTTTGACTTTTTGAAAGAAATAAACATCTGAGACAGTGACTAGGCTACTAAGTTTTCTTTAAACATTTTTTTTTTTAGAAGCCTCATCATTGGGTTTGCTTATATATTCACATGTAATAAGTTGAAAATAAACAAAGAAAAAGAGAAAAAGAAAAAAGGAATTAAAAAAACAAAACATAACAGGGACCTTGCCTCTGTCTAGACGCAGACCTTCTAGTAAGAGGGCTATGCTAGTTTCCACACCTTCTATGATCAATAATCCTTTTCTTTAGGGGGGTAGATTGGCTGCATAGCTACCTACTGAGTTGTCTCCAACCTGCCTCCCACAGAATTGAATTTGGTACCCCGTTGTAATTATGTGCTGTACCTTTGCTGGAAAAAAGCACAGATCTTTGAAAGCTCTGCCTGTTAGAACCCCCAGCAGGAGCTTTTAGACTCTTCAGAGTGTGTTTGCAGCTCAGCTGTTCTCAAACCTCAAAGCTATGGAAATTCCCACTTGTCTCGCACGGAGGATGGAGACCCATACTGTGTCTATCTATTAAACTAACACATCTTCTGAGAAGAAGGCAATAATTAGTTCTCTTAGTAATCGCTCCTTTGTTTTTCTGACTTCAAAATTACCCATATTTTTCAATTAAAACATTCTAAAGCTATAATCTAATGAAAAGATGTTGAGGTAGCCTTGAGCATAAAAACATTTATAATGGAAAGCACAGATTATGTGATCTTGCTGACATCACATTTATTTTTTTTTTCTTTTTCTATTTCAACACACGAAGGAGTGTGGGAGGAGTGGATTTATGCTTTATAGTTGGAAATACTGCTATATAGTCAGTGTGCTTTTTAATTTTTTTAAAGTCCCTTAAAAGCTTATGAGATCTCTTCAAGATAGTTTAACCAGGTAAAAAGGAAATTCTTAAATGTTTTTTTTCTTCTCCCACATATCATAAAAAGCAATTATTTGGGATGGTAAATTGTAGCTCTTCTGTTCCATTAATACTAAACCATTATTCAGGTTTGTGTATTCTTTGGGAAAATCACATTTTTCTTTATTTTAGCTGCTTTCATTCAGAGTGTTCAGTGTTTTGATATGTAAGATCTTGATTGTTTCTATTTTCATTCTTTCTGTAAGTATGAATGCTAACTCTTGGATGTTCATTCATTTTACCTGAGAAAAACTTGGCTTAATAATTTTGAGATCAAGTAAAAGCAAACCCACCATGACTCATTTTCAAATCCATGTATTCATGTTCTTGTTCATTTTATTAACTTCTCATAATCATTTTGTAAAAGGATTGCTTATTTCCATCAGCTTTTGAAGTAAAATAAAATAAAACCACCTGAAAGCCAAATAATCAGATTAAGTCTATGGATGTCAATCAATTTTACTATTGACAGCTTTTCATTAAACTGAAAAATAAAAAATTAAACCCTTTCTTCCCTTCCATATATCAGTAGTCCCTAATACAACAACATAGTGCCACAGTAGTTTTGAATGACCATTCTTGGCCTCAATTTTTCGCAGAAGGATTTTTTGAAATTCTTGCTCAAATTCTTAGTGTGATTCTTCTGCATTCAGAGTGTCCTTTGGGGCAGACATTTTTACTGTGTTCTCTTCCAGATTAAAGTCTAGTAGATGTTTGTTGGTGCATAATTTCCAGATATCACTTATCTTTGGGGAAAATATCCTTCATTAGCATACCATTATTTTTCTGGTATAGAATTGATTTTCAACATTGTTTTTCCAAAGCCTCATTTTACAGATCAACTCTGATTCTTATCTCTCCTAAAATCTAATATACAAACATTTGCCATTGGTTCCATATAGCAGATATATTAATTATTTTGTCCAGTCCAGGTACTAGTTGTACTGAAGAAAGTATAGTGATGTAGAGATATCTTACCCTTGAGGAGGTTCTTGTCTAAAAGAGAGTAAGAAAATCATGTGTTTAGGAGAGAATCATAGCTGTCCCTGCTTTATTTCCATACTTCCAGTTAGAGTTGTGCTTAGTCATTGAATCTGGATATCACAACTTTTATATGCAATTCTACCTAACTTAAATCTAGCCTTTTTAATGTGCCTTCATTATCATAACCTTGATTATAGTCACTGATGCAAAGTTATTCTGTATGTTCCATGTGCAATGGGTCCTAATAGTATTTAACTATTTGGGGAACATACCTTGTAACAAATTGATATTTGTTACCAATATATCTATTAATTCTAGAATTCTTAACATTATAATTTGAAGAGACTAGAGGATCAGTTATGCTTACATGTGATGGCAGTTGAAGGTGTGTTTCTTAGCAGTGCAAAGTGAAAGATAATAGAAATGATCTTAAACACAGGTGACACATGACTACAGGGGTGGCATGTGGCCTTCTCCTCCTCCTTCACTCATGGTTTTTACCCTTGTGCCTTTTTTCTCTTCCTCTGGATTCTTATGGTAGTTTGGCAGTAGATCAGTATTCACCAGCTGTGTAGGTAGTGAAGTGTATAAAATTCAAATTATATAAACAAAATTGTGTCTAACTCTTTGGGGAAATAACCCACTTGTAGCTGCTCACACTGAAGCTGTCAATGCACTTTTTTTTAATATAGTACAGATCAGCTAAAAAAATGATAGCTGCTTGATGTGATTTGATAGACAAGTACCTTGTAACACATATAAATCCCCTCCATAATACAACACCATGGTCAACATCCCACAGCACTTCAAGAAATGAATTATAAAACAAAAGATGCCAGTCAACTAAAATGCTGCAAGGAACCACAGCTAGAAACAAACAAACATTTCAGCAGAGTTTTTCTTTTATTTACTTTTATCACTTAGGTGCATTCAAGTGCCTTTATGAGACATGAGCCTTTTAATAATCGTATCTGTGGCTGGGGATATTGCTTGGTGCTTCCTATTATTTCTAAGCTCAGTTATCCAAGACATTACCTACACACCCAAATCCTCTAATGGACATTCAGCTGTTGTCTATCAGTGCACCCTAGTCTGATCAAAAAAGAAAAAAAAATCAGAAGATTGCGGCAAATTCTATTAATATGATCAATGCATACAATTTGTGGCTCCTGTTAAGAGATAGGCCCAAATAGCTTCACTTCCTCCATAGTCTGTTGATTTTACAGTAACCCATTTTCAATTATAACATTTCTAAGAGTAAATGTGTATTATGCATTAAAACTGGCTGAAGGGACCACAGCATTTACAGTGTGTTCAACAGATAATGAGCGCAATGCTTCACCAAACCCTGGAAACACATTCCTTAATTGTGGAGGAAAGAAACTTTCCATCAGGTTTGGGAGAATAGTCAGGGACCATGAATCCTCCTCCTTGGGAATTCTGAGGGTGACTAAAGAGGGTGATAACAATAGCTGCTGTTCTGGAGTGCTTACATTGTGTCAGCTACTACGCCAAGTGTTACACATAGTGTCTCATTTAAGTCTTACTGCAACTTGCATGGGTAATCTAAGGAGTACCTTGTACTGATGGGGAAATGAAGTCTCAGAAACATTAGGTAACTTGCACTACATCATAAACTAGAAAGTAAAAGAGCTATAGTTCAAGTCCAGGTCTGTGTAATTCAAACACCCTGATTTCTTCCACAATTAACATTGTGGGTCTGGAGAATGCAGAGAATGGTTTCTCTTCTTCTTTGAGGATTAAGGAATATTCTCTAATGTACTCTTCAGAATAGTTATATGGGGTTCTGAATTTGGGGTAAGATTGGGCCTGGGCAGTATTTTTAGGATGACCCATGTGGTAGCAAATGACTTGCCTTATGAGGTAGGGTACCCTCCTCCTCCCCACATCAGCCTACTGTGGTACCTCTTCCCACTATGCATCCTCTTCCCAACCCAGTACTTTGCTGATACTGAAGTTCCAGTTTGTATGAATGAATACATCCATTCATTCATTCATTTTAGAATTATTTACTTTTTAAATCACCGATCATATTTGTCACCTGCAGTGCACTACACTTTGTTCTAGAAATCAAATGAAGAAATTTTGCCAGATGAAAGGGCAACTCCCACCCCCTTATCAACATACAACCTCTTTCTGAAATCAAGCTGACTAGCAATAGATTGTATCTAGTCATAGCAGTTCAACAAAGTTAATTCCCTAGCATTTCCATTTGATACCTCAGCTGAAGACATTATTTTGGGGACAGTAAAACATTACCATCCATTTTTATTTTTGTTCAGTAGACAATCTGTACTACTTGAGAGAAGATCAGGAAAATGGTTAGTCAGCTACGGACTGCTTTTAAGATCAGTCAGCCAAGTAACCCAATTAAAAAATGGGTGGAGGTCCTGAACAGACACTTCTCCAAAGAAGAAATACAAATGGCCAACAGGCACATGAAAAGATGCTCCACATCACTAATCATCAGGGAATTGCAAATTATAACCACAATGAGATACCACCTCACACCAGTTAGAATGGCCACTATCCAAAAGACAAGAAATAACAAATGTTTGAGAGGATATGGAGAAATGGGAACCCTCCTACACTGTTGGTGGGAATGTAAATTGGTGCAACAACTGTGGAAAGCAGTATGGAGGTTCCTCAGAAAACTAAAAATAGAAATACCATTTGATCTAGTAATTCAACTTCTGGGAATTTACCCAAAGTAAACAAAATCCCTGATTTGAAAAGATGTATGCACCCCTATGTTTACTGCCACACTATTTGCAGTAGCCAAGATATAGAAACAACCCAAGTGTCCATCAATAGATGAATGGATAAAGGAGAGGTGGTACATATACACATATCATTCAGTCATAAGAAGAAAAGAAATCCTTCCATTTGCAACAACATGGATGGAGCTAGAGGGCATTATGCTCAGTGAAATAAGCCAGGTGGAGAAAGACAAATACCATACAATTTCACTTATTTGTGGAATATAAAAACAAAGCAAAACAGAAGGAACAAAACAGCAGAAGACTCGTAGACACTGAGAAATAACTAGTGATTACCAAGGGGGAAGGTTTAGGGCAGGTTGGTGTGGGGAGGGGGGCAGGGGCAAAGGGGCACAATAATTTTCAATCACAGTATAAATTGGTCACAGGGACAGTAGTACAGAATGGAGAATATTATTCAGCCATAGAAAGAAAAATTCTTCCATTTGCAACAACATGGATGGGTCTAGAAGGTATTTTGCTCAGTGAAATAAGCCAGATGGAGAAAGACAAATAGTACATCATTTCACTTATTTGTGGAGTATAAATTCAAAGCAAAACAGAATGAACAGAACAATAGTAAACTCATAGACACTGAGAAGCCACTGGTGGTTACTGTGGGGGAGGGGCTAAGGTGGATAGGTGGGGCAGGTGAGGGGGGTAAAAAAGAGCAGAAAAATTTAAATCATGATGTAGGTTGGTCACAGGGATTGTAGTCAGCATGGAGAATATAGCCAATGATTCCGTAATATCTTCCCATGTTGACATATAGTTGGGATAAGCATTTAATAATATGGGTATGGGTAACTGTTCAACTACTGTGTTGTATGCTTAAAACTAAAATAAGACTGTATATAAATTTAAAAAAACTAATCAGCAAATATTTGAATTCCTGATTTATGCAAGACCCTGTGCTAGGTATTGCATAAAGTGCAGTCTTTGAGGCTTCTCTGTATACACTCTCCTCATCAACAACCCTGCCTCCCACAGTATCACAGATTTGGTAGCCAGCTCCTATACTTTTGTTAACAAATCTCTCTGTAGTACAGGGAATTTAATGAAGGAGAACTTTATTGCTAAAAAACAGTTTGCAAACTATGGAGGCATAATTCTTGGCTATAAGCCAAAAGTATACTCTGAGGAAATAAAGAGAGGGGGTTGTTTTATAATAAAAGTTTCTGCCCAGGTTCCCATATCAGTTTTCTTATTCAAATGAGGGATGCAAGCCCATTTAATCCTGAGTGGCTGATGCAGGTCACAGCTGATTGGTTGACTTCCCAGCCATTGTCTGTTTTGGGCTGGTTCTGCTTCAGGCAGCAGATGTCAGTTTGTGGTTCTTCAGAGGACACAATGTATGTGTGGCTTCCCCTTAATACAAGGCTGAATGACTCCATTTCGTTTTGGCCTCAGTTAGCTTGACAGAATCCATCTTGTTTTCTGGCATAGCTGGATTTTGGGGAAGGTGGAACTCACTTGGTTTTGTCTTATTTTCACACTAATCTCTTAAACTCAAGGACTGAATTTCCAAATACTGCCAGATATCATAATAATACTTAAAACTCAAAACATCAAGAAAGCAACTTTATTTCCCTATTATAGAGGTATAGTTTCACAATTTATGCAAGGATTTGGAGAGGTAAAAGGTAAAGGGATCAGGGAACACATTTAAGTAGTCTGTTTCAGTAATTCAACCTTGTACATAAAATTTAAGATTGAATGGCAAGCATGGAAAATGAGAGACAGTTCCAAGAAATTCATCATGTTACAATATTGGCAAGGAATTAAATTACATTTTGTTTAACATGATTTAAATATGACTACAAAGTTTGGAGCACTAATAATGGGAAGCTAAGTGTCTTTGTAGTAAAACACTATTTGGCGTCTAAGAGGATGGTGAACCAAGTTCACTTAAATGGTAATAAAAACTTTCTGGTAACAGACAAATAACGTTTTTTCATTTGTAGATATAGCACATTTATCCCACCTTTCCACAATTCTAGTAGAGGCAGAGATTGAAAAAAAAGGAAGTAATATTTATGGATCATTTATTTGGCTCCTGATCATCAAAACATGACTGTTTGACAGAAATTTCTACTACTTTACATATAAGGGAACTGAAGACCAGAGAGACTAGGTTATTAGTTTTACACAGACTATGTGTGAGTTTCTAGATTCAATAATTTGATAGAATTTGCTTTTAAGTTGCAAATTCTACCTGCCCCCACTTCTTTAGTCCCTGATTAGCTTACTGTAGTATAGGCGGCAGCAGATCAGGGGAAGCAATTCTGATCTGACTTACCCTCTTTCTCTGAAACAAAACAACTGACCAAACAGTAAACCACACCCGATCAGCACCTCCTTCTGCCTTCATTAATGCCAACAATATTCTGACTCACAACAGACTTAAAACCTTGGAACCATCTTTTACTTTTCCTCCCATAACTGAGTCCCATTGATTCTTCCTCAATTATGTCTCTTCTATCCATTGCTTTCTTTCCCTTCCAACTATCAACATCCTAGCTCATTACCTGTTTCTCGGGTCATTCTGAGGACTTACAGATGGTCTCCCTGCCACTAATTTCTCTTCCAACCAATCATACATATTGCTCCCAATATGACTCAGGAGGCATTGCGGTATAGTGGCTGAGAATCTGGGTTCTGTGGCCAAAATGTCTGAATTCAAATCCCTAGGTGTTAACAAATAATTAGACTTTGGGCAAGTTAATTAGTATCTCTGGGCCTCACTTGCTTTATCTTTAGAATGAGACTAATGTTAATAATCTTTTCCTGGGATTGTTTTGAGATTCAGATGAACATGTGTGTGTGTGTGTGTGTGTGTGTGTGTGTGTGTGTGTGTGTGTATTAGAATGCAGAAAAATATCTGGCACAAAGTACTCAATAGATGTTAATTGCTGTTATTATTGTTACTGTTATTATTAAACTGCATTTTTGGTCACATTATTTTGGTTGGAGCTGGTATAAAAAAAAAATCAAATCCATGCTTCTAGGTTTGTAGGCCAAGGATGCAAATACAAAGCCTCAAAATGATAAAAATATGAATGAAGACAAGTAGTATTAGAACTGAAGCAAGAGTAAAAATCCATGTAAGCCTGAGGTTTAAATTCGTTGCCGATCTAGTACCAAGGCCACCACCCTGGTGAGTTCAGTCCACAAGGCATGGACAGAAGGACAGGCACATGATGACAAGGACCTGGTCAAAGTCACTCTATGGCTTTTTTCTCCATCAGGAAGACTGAGAAACTATTCCCTAACATATAAAATGATAGAAAATATGTTTCTGTGCTAATGATATCCATTTACCAGTGAAAGGAAAGGGAAAATAAAGTGGGAGAGATTTGGAGACAGTGGTAGAGGTATAAATGAAGGCAGAAAAACATATATAAAGGCTTAGAGTCCCAGAAAATATACACAAGGATATTTGCTCATTGGTGGAGACACAGACACAGACATGTGGTTAGTTTCCAACTTTGTGGCCTTTACACAGAGGTTTCAGGTACTTTGGTCCATATTCTGCTCCAACGTATGTACCTCATATATTTCTACCTATTAATCTTTTCTCACACCTTTCTTTCTCTCTATACCCTCCTTTTGGCCTTGATTCTCTCTCTCTGTGTATGTATGTATATATTTATACATTTGTATTCCTTCTACTATGAAGCCTTCATTAAACATTGTAGTCATAAGAGTTTAAAACTTTCTCTTTTTTTCAGTGAACATCTTCAGCACTTAAGTTATGTTTACCCATCTAGTTTTATCAGTAGCTATAGTTTTCAAGTGAATGTATTATGAGTTTTAGGCTAAATTGGCAATGTTTTGTGAGTACGTGGTAGTGCCTCAAATTACCATGTTGAATACTGAAGAAACAGTAGGATGGTTTGTATATTACCCTGATCATATAAAAAAGCAAGTAATAAGTAATATGACCTATATACATATAATAACAAGGGGATATTCCCAGCATACTTTTATATACCTGCCTATAAAAAGCATGAAAGTGTATAGCAGAAAGGGGATTAGCCGAAGACAAAGGTTAGTCTTTGGAGAGAGGCAGACACCCATGTTTAATGGACAAGTTCATTTCAAAGACAAAATATGATGGGCCATGCTTTGTTTCTGTATTAGAGCTGATATGGTCTATTCAACAGCTGTTCTGATGCTTTTGAAGGGTATGTTGTAATTTAAGGACTTTTTTTTATGTTGTCATATTCTTTTCATATTATCTTCAGATAGCTCAGTGCTTAATCTGTACATGGTATTTGTATTCGAGAAACTGGAAAAAAAAATGTAATTAGGCATGTTAATAGTTTATTTCCATTATCTGTCACCTTGTATATGTTTATGTGTATCTACCCTCCCCCTACCTGTGTCCCAGAATTCCTTTGTTGAATTAACACTAGCTAAATGACTTGGAGTTATAAAAAATTAATGACTAAAAACTATAAGAAATTAATGACTTAACAATCATAGGCACTATACCAAAGGAAATACAGTATGTGCACCAATATTATGAAACAAGTAATTGAAACCTAAGTTGAACTGTTCTAGAAAAAACCAATATAGAGTTTTTAAATAATGTCCTTAAAAGTAAGTTTATGTGATTTTACCATAACCTAATTATTTAACATCAACATTCTGTCAAACAGTGACATTCTTTAGAGCATATATAAATATTTAATATATTTTATGAATAGGTTCAAAAATTATTCAGAGTCCTCTTATTTCAAATAGCGTAGTGATAGGTAATTTCTTATGAAATGTGGTTCTACTTACATTGTCTGTCATGTACATCTTTTATCTGTGGGCCAACTATTTGCTCAACTCAATTTCATATTTGTAAATTTTTGTAATTCACCTCAGGGACAGAGTTGTGGTGGTGTAAATGCCACTGATCACTAATGATTATGTAGTTAACCTGTAGCAACTGTTCAGCTCCAATAACATTTTCTTAATGCTATAAGGATTTTAGTTTATTGTCTAAAACTGAACATACAACTATTATTTAAACTTTGATAAAAAAATATTTCCTTGGAATGTCTAAAATAAACAAAAATAATATTTTTTAAAACCCAGAGAAAATTATTTCTATGCAGACATTTTAGAGTATTGACTATAAAACTATCCCCACTAGAGAGAGATACAGCAAACTTTCAATCTGTTCTTACAGAGCATTCCTTATCTTGCAGATGAGCTCAGTGAAAATGTTGCATCCGCGTCTCAACAGCATTCTTTTCAAGCTCACGTTTGAAGACCACATAAACAACATTAAACCCAGCATCATGGCAGTGACTCTTGCCTGTGAAGAGCTAAAGAAAAGTGAAAGCTTTAACAGACTTTTAGAGTTAGTTCTTTTGGTTGGAAACTACATGAACTCAGGCTCACGAAATGCCCAGTCTTTGGGTTTTAAGATCAACTTCCTTTGTAAGGTAAGATGGCATTTTATACGGCTAATTTATAACAAAGGTCTCATCTCTGAGAGGGGTCACTCTAAATTACAATGGTACATAAGCCAAAAACAAAGTATGCTTTAAGGGGCAGACTGTATCTCAATTAAAACAGATAAATAAGTTTTTGAAATCTTGCTACAGCAAAATCTCAAAGACTGCAAATTCTTCTGTAGTATAGTAGTAAAATTTTGCTGATCAAATCTTACTGGATTGGTGGATCGGGGAAAAAATAGCTTTTATAGAGTAGATGCAGTTTTGTATTTCAATATCTTTGCATTTATTCTATGTCTCTCAAAAAAAGTATTTGAGTTACCTACATTCAATGAGGTAAATAGCCAGAAATTTCTTTTTTAATATGTTTTGTTTATTCTACTCTAAGAAAATAATACTGTTTACTGTTGTATAGTGTTATGTTACTAAGCTTGTAGTAGGTATCTAATGCACTAACTAAAAGATGAAATAAATCAAGTGATAATCATATTGATTTGATCTAGCCATTTCATAGTATTATTTTCAAGATTCTAACTTTGTGAGAAGTCAACAAAGAAACAGAGAAGCACAAAAGTGATTGTATATGTCCATTTCTAGGCTAGAGCAAACTACCTTATTCAAGGAAAAGATCTGTTATAGAGAGAAAGCTGAACAGGCTCTGAGGTGAAGGCCTCTAAAAAGGCTAGAGACAAAAATAAATCTGAAAACAGGCAATCTGTCTTTGACATTTCAGCATTCTTTTGCTCTTTTTTTTCCTCTCACATTAAAAACATTGCAGAACTTTGGTCAGTTCTTGAAGGGTATTATAACCAGAATCCCAAATCTAGGAATGGATATAAATGTCTTTCCTTTTCATGCATTAAATAGATGTGCAGTGTATGGACTAGTATTTTAATATGTCTCGAAAATGATTTGCTCTTGGTAGTTCTAACACAGATAGACATACAGACTAACATCTATGGATAATAGGATGAATAATGGAATTGTATCTGTTTATCCCTGATTTATTTTTGAGGGGTGTAAGGAAAGAGAGCAAGGAAGACAGGGAAGATCATCAAGAATACTAGATTTTGTCAGAAAAACAGAAAACATGTTTACTCCCTCTCCTAGTGATACTAGGGGACATGTGAAGTTCTTTGATAATGCCAGAAAGAATAAGGCAATGCTTACTAATAATAAGTGGGAATAAATCACAGCCAGATATGTAGGATAAAACTAAATATTTAAGACTTTTTCATGGTATTTTATACCATATACTCAATAAAGTCATCTCTTACCAAGATGCTTCTTGCTTTGAGTATATGCTGTATGCCCAGTGAATGAATCTGGATGTATTCATGGTTGGTGATTATCAAAATATTATAAATTAAAAGAATATATCATTAGAAATTTATGTTATATATCATTTCACATATAACTCATATAAAAAAGACATTTAACACAAACTATCCTACTTTGAATAAATATGTACCTTTTTTTAAGTGTCTTAATTTCACACTATTCAAATTAATTACAAGAACTGATTTTTTTGGAAGCAGGAATGAATAAGTCACTTTTACACAGGGACAAAAGATTATATTAATCTCACAGAAGGATTTTACAGTTACATCTTTTGTTTAGGAAAGAGGCTTCTTCCTGTCATCTACCTGTCAAATAAAAGTTCTTCCACACAACACTGATCTGACATCTATCACTAGAGGTATGCTCAAAGGATTCAGCACAAAGATTTTTGCCAACTTCAAATAAAATAAAAAATAATCTTGTGGGAAATACTATCTTGTAGTAATAGGTGTTCCAAAAAAGAAAGAAAGAAATGTTTTAAAATCTCCCTCCCCACCCCACTTTTCAGTAGGATTTTTGTTTTCAGAGAAAATACATGTCATTAAGAAAATAAATCAACTTGGTGAAGGGGGGAACCTAGTAAACATAATGTTCTTTCTGTAACTGTAGATTAATGATACCAAAATAAAAAAATAAAAAAAACCATCAAGACCAACATTATACAGCTAAAAAAAGAAAAAAAAGAAAAGAAATCATATACATGCATGATATTCCCATAATGCCTAGGATTAAAAGGATGTTCCTGGAAAAAAAAAGGATGTTCCTGGAATACGAAGGGTTCTGAGTAGATATGAATGTCTAAAATGACAGAAATTTACTGAAGTACTTAGAAATGGTTAGCTTATGTTTGTAATCTTTTCAAAACTGAACTAACTAGTGATGTATGATTAGCTAGAATTGCTGCTAAATTCCAGTTATATTATAAAAGATTACTTGGTTGTTTTTTCTTAGTGTTTTTTTTCCCTTAAAAAAATAGCAGAGGGAATTTTCTTGGTAGAGTACTGATTATACTTTTAAAATGATACCATTTACCCACCTAAATTATTCTAATGATAATTTCCTTTCTCAGTGAATTTAAAGCTATAATCTTCCACTTTGCATAAGAAGCTATGGAGTATGTTAAAATATTCACCTAGTTAACAAGTAGCCGTGATATAAGCAGTTAAACTTATCGGATCTTGTAGTAAAGTAATATTAAACTTCAGGTGGTTACAATTGGCTCCTATAGTATTTGGAAAGAAAGGGAAAACAGATGGGTTAACCTAAATGTCAAATATCTCTAAAGGATATCATTACTGTAAGTACTACCCTCACCACAAAACGCTTTGTTAATTTGCAGCAGTGAATTATCACTTTGTGAGTCACCAGCCAGGGTGCTGATCTGTAATAAAACTCATTTCCATGCAGATGAATTCCCAGTGTTAGCTTGGCCCATGCTTGCTTGTTGAATATTAAAATTCTAGCCAATAGCGGTGTTGCACTTCAGGGTCATTTGTTATTTTTTCAGGATATAATAACATCTTTAATCTGCATAGGAATACAACTTTGAAAAATACGTAGCACTCCCTAGGTACTAAGCTTTGTGGGTGTATCAGATAAAGATTTTTGTTTGCAGCCAACAGAGTGACTGCATGATGTAAGCAAAAAACTGAATTTATTGGGAAGATATGAGGCAGCTCAACCAGAAACTGAGGAAAGGCTGAAGAACTTGGCCTCTAAAAGAGCAGCAGTGATGGCAGCTTTGAGAATGCAGGGAGCAGGAATAAATGGGAAGTCTTCTCAGGAAGTTGCCTTTGGGGTGTATTACTCCAACTATTTTCCTCCTTCTTTTGTGTTTGATTCAAACTCTAATTAGAAGGAGAGACTGAAATTGGACTAGTGTGGATTACAAGAACAGTCCTTGTCAAGGGAGGGCCAAGAATCTTGTTTGACTATGTTACCAAGACTATCTGTAGTGGAAGATGGGTCATGCCCTAGAGGAGGCCTTCACCAAAGGTAGGGATACCAAGGGGCAGGGGCAGGTGAATAGGTGAATGAATGTCAGGCAGGTCCAAACAAAGGCAAAACAAAACAGATGGTGGGTACACCAGGGGGATACAAATAATTCAGAAGACACTAAAAACCTCAAGGTGTTTGTGATACAGTTGAGAAACCAGGAAATAAACATGCAGAATATTGTGTAATGTCACAAGATACACTGTCAGTTAATAGAAAAGTTAATTGCCAATGAGATTAGCAGGACTTCAGAGGAGGGTGGAATTTTTGGTGATGGGTTTGGGAATGGGCAGTACTAGTAAATGGGAAGAGAAAGATCTCAAAGGGCAGGTAGAATTAGGTTATATGAAGGGAAGAATCCATAACCTTAAAAGACGGGAGAACTCTGGGCACAGAACCTACACTTTAGCTTCCACATTGCCAATGACTAGCTAGACACCTGCTACTCTCTCTGAACCTGTTTCCTCATCTGTAAATGAGTAAATACAGTGACCCTTGTTTATTTTCATAGGGTTGTTTTCAGGGTCAGATAAAATTATCTTTGCAGCATGCTTTGAAAAATTACAATGTTAAACAGATATTAGAAGTTCTTTTTAATGATGGTACACAACTAGGAATGATCATGATGTGTCTGAGGATGAATTAGAAAACCACACTACCTGGAATATTGGGTTTATGTTGGAAGCAAATGGTAGCATCGGTAGGCAGGTTGTGAGAGGATTTTGAATTGTTTGCATACTAGTTTGGATACTTTGCCTCTATAACTTAAAAAAAATTATTCCCAGCCCATCAAAACTCATGAAGGCCAAAAAAACTTTCTTTTTCCTCCTTCACTTAATGTCTCCTTCACCCATACTATGACTTTCTTGTCATTCTGGTTGGAGAGAGAAAACAAATTATGATACAGCAGGATGATGTGCAAAATATGTCATACAAAGAACCTGAAGAAAATATTTATATTTGCTGTGGAGGAAATTTTAGATGTCTTACTTTCAATCATTAGGATTAATATAATAATATAATTGTGTTATTTTTTTCTAAAATTCATCATTTATATAAAGCATATGTAACATAGAAAGGCCTCATTTCCTAGAGGTTGGCACATGCTATTAGCGACAGAACATGATAGGCATCACCTCAAGTATATGGAGGAAAGCATCCATCTCCCCCATAGAAGTTGTAACAAAAGTGAAATAGGTTCAGTTTCATTGTAAAATAGAAGATAACTTGCCAGAAAATATGATTTGTAAGGAAGAGGACTACTGTAAATGGAAATAAAGTTTTGAAAAATATAATCCAAGAGAAAGCCTACAAGGACCTAGGAGAAAGTCATGTCTAAATACTGAAAGAATTTTACAATGTCTAATAGTTTTTAGCTGAAATGTGAACTGTGTCCATATAAACTGAGAACCTTATCATATAAAGGTATCTAGTCTAGCCTCTTCAGTCTGCAGATGAGAAAACTGACACTCAGAGAAGTGAAATACTTTGGTTAGTGTATTGGTTAGCTCAGGCTGCCATAACGAAATACCACAGACTTGGGGGGCTTAAACAACCAAAGTTTATTTTCTAACCGTTTTGGAGACTGGAAGTCCAAGATCGAGGTGCTATCATGGTTGTTGTCTAGTGAGGGCTCTCTTCTTGGCTTGCAGACAGCTCCCTTTTCTCTGCATACTCATATAGCCTTTCCTCTGTATCCACAGAAGAGAGGGAGAGGAAGAAGGGGAGCCAGGGAGGGAGGGAAGTCTCGTGTCCCTTCCTCTTCTGTTAACGACACTAACCTATCAGATTGGGCTCCACCCTTATGATCTCATTTAACCTGCATTACCTCCTTAAAGGTCCTATCTCCAAGTACAGTCACATTGGGGTTGAGGGCTTCAGCATGTGGATTTGGATGTGGTGAGGGAGGACACAGTGCATAACAGGTCCATAAAGCTGGATAAACAGCTACCCTGGCTTGTGTAGGACTGAGGGCTTTCCTGGGATGCAGTAATTTCTGTGTGAAAATTGGGGTAGTCCAGGCACAAGGAAAATTGGTCACTTTAGTTCAGAAACTAGAGGTAGGGCCCTGGTCTCCTAATTATATTCCATGTCTCTCTCTATCTCTTTGTAAACATGTTACTAAAACAGCCTGCCTTTAGCAGTTTTGTGATCTCCTTTGCTACTCTTCTTCATCTAGTTTTTGTCCTTTAGCTCTTCTTTGGTTCCCATTGGTCTGCACATTGTGAGGACAAATATTATAGAACTGTCCACACTTTACTATGATTTTTATTCCCCTTTATCTTTCAAAACTCAGAACTCCTAGAGTTTGGATGTTTATTTTACTCTACATTATATCCATAGTGTCTATTATATACAAAAGCCCTCGATAAATTACTACAGAATGAAAGCCAGGCAATTTGATTATATAAAGAATTTGTTCTGTGTGTTCAGCATAAATGTTAGCTTTTTTTTTAAAAGAGAGAATGTAGTTCCTCACAGATATAAAAGGTATGGTTTTACCAGAAAAGCTATTGATATGTAATTGTGACACTGCTATGGTTTATTTGTAAAAACATAAAAATGTATTGTTTGCTAAAAATATAAACTCACCCTCACATTTGGCTTAATAAATAAATATGGGACTGTTAATCTAAAACCAAAGATACTTTAGAAAATAACCACTATAGGATATAATGAAAGACCCTACCAAAGATCAATGCATTCTAGTCAATAATCCACACATCTAGTTGCCTGTGTTTTACAAGTACGTTTCTTGTGATCCAGGGAGGTTAATTATTATTAACTCTTTTGCAAATTAGAAAACTAAAACCCTGTGAGGTTATGTAATTTTCCCAAGATTAAAAAGCTAGTAAATGTAAATGTCCAAGCTCAGGTTAAGTCTAGGTTTTCCTCATCCGAAGCCTTGTAGTACAGTGCCTCTCACTACCTTGTAACAGAATGTTTGGCTGTATGTGGCTCATTTTGAGGAAGCCTTATAGAATTAACTCTGCCACTTACAGAATTCTGAAAATGGGAAAAATCATGTGGGATCTTTCCTGAATTTCTGGTAGTGTGTAAAATGAGGAATCTCTTTTGTTCAAATTGAATTGGAAATAATTGTAGGCATATTAATAGAAAGGTTCTCTTCTCTTAATAGACGTTAATGTATCCAGGCAGTAGAATCTATATGTTTACGATGAAATAGCACCTAATAATGTATATAATAATAGAGCTATCACTTGGCATTGCATGTATAGGCTCTCAGAGCATATCAGTTTTCTGTAGGCAAGGTTGGCTGCTGTTCTCAGTGTTTTCCAAGTGAGGATGTGTTTGCCAGATAGATGTCTTACCCAGGATCACTTAGTGTCAGAATCAGGGTCAGACTCCAACTTTTCTGGGACTCAAACTATTTCAGTGGCTCAAGCTAGTTTTAGAATTTGATGGTCTCTTTAGCTTCACTGAAATATGCTTTTTCCTCTCAGATGGTGTTCAGCATTATCTGAATTTGGGGGAGATGTAGCTGATAATTTACTGAGAAGAAAATTGCTTTGAGAGAGGTAACTTGTCTTGGAAGAATTGTGTGTATGGGAAAATTAGACTGTCAAATATGGGGCTGGATGGAAGTTGGGTCCTCTTTCCAAAACTCCCTTTTTTCCCTGTGGGTCCCTTAAACTTTCTTTCCTATGGGGCTATTTACAGGAAAGAGTTTTCAGTTGATGATCTCCCTGAATCATTGACTATAATCAGTGATATAGATCCAGTGCTACAGCAAAATGCAGAGGAACTCATTCGTGCCACTGCACATTTTAAAATATCATTTGTATGATGTAGTGACACACCGTATGTACCATTTGTTCGCAATTCATGACCACTAGTCACAAACATTTCAAGTTAAGGGCTTGTCTGTGTCTCATTATATTACACTGAAGCAAAATCACCATTTTGACCTGAACTAACTAAGCACCCTAGAATGACATACGTATATCATTCTTAATTTTAAATGCTTTCCTTTGTTCAGCTTATTTGATGGTTGACCTTTATTTAAGTCCATTGTGTTTTACTGTATTGTGCTTAATAGGCTCTCATCCCTGAGAAACACTAAATCGTTTCTTGAACTTAAGGGTAAATGTTGCGCCATTGCGATACTGTGTCATTGGTGACATTTTAGATTGAGTCTCTCTAGTTGTGTCATGGGTTTTTGTTTCCCACAGTACTTCATGGAAATCAATATACCAAAACTTGTAATTCTCAAACAGCAAGCATTAATATTGCTTAATATTGCTTAAGTCAATAAGGTATTTAAATTTGTAGAACACTACATTTATTTTTTTAAAGAAACAATTCTTTGTACAGCTTTTTAATTCTCATATGTTACTTGTTATATATCCTAAAGCACATACTATTAATCAGTGCATTTGGACTTGTGCACATAAGCAAATGGTAATAGTAAGAGATTGCTTCAGTCTTATCATTTCTTCAATAATTAAAAAGCTTGGATACCAGTTCAGAAGTCAAATCTGAAGTCCTTACGTCCATTATCCTCCAGGCCATTTAAAATACGAATGAAACATGGCCTACATCTTCTGAGTTTCTCTTTAAAAATGCAGCCCTCCAGAACAACCTAAGACAGGCACAGTCGCAGGGGGGCCATCAGGAGAGAAATTGGGGACCAACAGAGGGGAGGCTTAGAACCTCACCCCCCCTGTTTTGAGAGAAATCTTCTGCATCCGTGGATGTTTTGTTGCCCTTGTCTAGCTTGGACTAATACTTAGTCTATAGGCACACACCTGATCATCTACATTTGCCCTCTTACAGCACTAAATTATGTTTTCTACCTTTATCTTGCATCTACCTACCACTTCAGCATTTTATTTAAAAAAATAATAATAATAATAAGGGAGAAATGTGGGACTCACATATAAATCAAGTATAAAAATCAAATGAATAATCATATCTGACTTGATTGTTTATAGTTCATGATGCGTGATCAAAACCGAAAGTTTCTGTGATATGACTGCCCTTGCACTGTTCACCATGTAAGAAGTTATTCAGTATGTAAGACCTTGTTCACCATGTAAGAACTTGTTTGTTATGCTTCAGAAGATTGGAGACTGTTGAGATATAGGCTTGGGGTTGATTAATGACTGTGCATTGAGTCCACTATACAGAATTTTATTGTTGTTAACAACCATTTGATCAATAAATATGAGAGATGCCCTCTCAAAAAAAAAAAAAGAGAGAGAGACTATATTATTAAAAAACAATTCATATGTTGTTTACAAGAAACCAACTTGAAATATAATGATTTGGATAGGTTAAAAGTAAAATGACAGAAAAAGATAAATCAAAAAAAAATCTCTGAACCTGAACATCTAAAAAAAAAAAAATGCAGCCCTCCAAAAGTTGGAAACATCGGCTCACAGCTCCCTGATTTTGTGATCCTGTGAATATACCACCAGGTGGTTTGAAGATTGTCCTTCAGGTAGAAAACCAGCTCTTTCCCTTCTTCTAAAGTATAGGGTACATAGTCTCTTTTTAAAAAAGATTGAAGTATATTTGACATTATATTAGTTTTGGGTGTACAACATACTGATTCCACATTTATATACATCACGAAATGCTCATCATGATGAATGTATTTGCCATCTGCCATATACATAGTTATCACAATATTACTGACTATATTCCCTATGCTGTACTTTTCATCCCTGTGACTTATTTATTTTGTAACCAGAAGTTTGTACACTTGATCTCCTTCACCTGTTTAGCATATCCCGATCTCTTTATTTCTGTACTGTAGTTGTCTGCACACACAGATTAACTCCTTAAGTAGAAAGAAAACTTGAAAGTAGTGTTTCTGTCTTTAGAGGTGCTTTCTTCTAAGATGGTAATCACAGTTTTTTCAAACAGTCACAACATTTTCCAAATTTATGTTAATGTAGAGATGCATTGTATCTTCCTTATTCTCTGTAGCCTTACAGAATTAAGATGGGAGAAAAGGATAACTGCTCTGTCAACAGGGGCAAAGCTATATGATCACGTTGGGCTCAGGAATTAGCCAGTTTTGTAGATGTACTTCAAATTGGTATAGTTATGAAAGAGTATGTTTATCAGAATACCTTTTTTTGAAAACTCGAGCTCTTGATTTAAAGAAACAAACTCACACCTTTATTCTCCAATTTGCCTCTAAAATAAAAAGGACCCATGAGGTTAAAGATTTTTCTCTAAGTTGAAATACTCATTAACTTATATTCATTGGTGCAAATTAATCAGCTAATACTTTAAATGTAGCACTTGTTTGTTTTCTCAGAATTTTATTACAATCTGTTTAGATATTACCACATTTACAACACTATAGTTTAGGCTCTGTGAAAACTTTATTTTACCTCCCACCCCCAATTTTCAATTTATTGAATTCTCTAGAGAACAGTAGTTCATCAATGTATCTTGTCTGATGCAGACTTGATTAGCATTCCTCATCAGTACTGTTTGGGAGACATTTTTTCCTCACATAACTTCTTTTTCTGTTGATTTTACTTATATATGTGAAAATGTTCTGTCCTCTAAACACACAAACACACACGCATGCCCCAGGCTCCTAACTGTGATTATTAATACTGTGAAGTCTATGCTGTTATCTGTTGTTTTAACTTCCACGTTGCAGTACTGTCTGCTTCCCATAGGTCTAGATAACTTGCTGTGAGGGGTAATATGAATACAGACAGCATACAATTACCTTGTGCACTGGCAATGCCTAGTTAATGTAATCCCCTATGCAAACACATGACCTTTTTGGTGTGGAAGAGATTCCAATTTTTGAGAGTTTTTTATCAGAGGAAGGACCAAAGAAAAGGAATTAAAAGCCAGACTATGCCAAAAATTGTTTGTGTACACATGCATGTGTTTGTGGAGAGAGAGACTGATTGAGAGACACAGTAAGAAAGAAAAAGAATGAGAGTGAGAATCAAGGATGATTTTCAAAATTGGGTGATCAGAGAAAAATAGGATTTAATTAAATATTTCTTCTCATACATAAATTGACAAACTTATAAGGAGCATTTAAAAATGCAAAGTAGAGTTGCTGAATTATGCTCCTTATCTTTTGCCAGTAAGAATTATGAAAAAGCCAGTAATATGTATTTGTATGTAGAACTATAGTGAGGGGTAAAATTTGGTTTTGGTGAAGGACTCATATATGGCTTGAGTCATATATTTATGACTATTTAATATATTTATGACTCATTAAATATCAAGCCATTTCAAGGAAACAAAAAAGTAAATACATCTGTATTTTCTTTCATTAAAAAAAATTTATCTTCATACATTGATATAAAAAACAGCATCAACTTAATACTGTGCCATAGCCATACCTGTTGATGTCATTGTGACTAAACCATAATGGGTGCAGTTTACTGTTCTGCTGGGTAGTATGGCTGGCAGAGATGAATAATCTCTAGTGCACAAAACCTTTTTGTTTTGGTTCTTGATGAGTCCCCTATATAGCAACGGTGGCAATAAACAATTTCAGCAATGGAGCAAACGAAGAAAAAAAAGAAATGATGATTTATGGGACTAGCTGTAGGTCTTATTTGGTTCACCACAAAGACTGTTTCCATAGAGGATTTAAATGAACCCAGCTGGCTTAGTATTCTGTGAAGTGCTGTAGTCATTTTCTGAGTTTAATCTTATGACTGATTTTGTAATTCTCACAGTGGGGGAAAGTTGACAACATGAACAGCATTTAGTGAATATAATTACTAAGTTTGAAAACAAATGCCTTTTTATTCTATAAAAACTCTGTTCGAAGGGGATTTCAACTCTGTATGAAACTGTTGTTCAAAAAATGTGGCCACTGTGACTGAATGTGACCAATCATCTTACAAACTGATTTTCCTGTCAAACGAAGCCGTACTAATGAAGGCATGGCATGACTTTAAGATGTAGGGCTGATGACCATGGAAGGGGTTTTATAAAGCAGCAGTTAATATTCAAATAAAACTCTGAACATCCAATTAACCCTGTGATAATTTTAGGGAATCTAAGAACTATCTATATATACTTATAAATACTTTTTTAGCTAGTAATCAGGCATCAAGTTGGCCACATTTATTGAGCCCTTACTTTATGTGGAACCATGTGCTAGATGCTTTGCAGACTTAAAGAGAAATAAAACATATATATCACCAGTCCTCCAGGGCCTTGTGTGGTAGTTGCCAAATATATAGAACAATACAATATGTAAACGAGACAGTGAGGGAAATAGGGAGAAGTGAGGCGGGGGCAGTGGGGAAAGGGCTATTATATGATAGCACACATAAAACAGATCTATGTTTCTATAAAATGGGTTAAATAACTGTAAGATAATAAAGTACTCTTTTAGATGATAACCTATACTGTAAAGCTGCCCCATTTCTTTAGAAAGGAAAACACAATGCCAGCCCCATTTACCACTTGTACTTCTCTCCCCCAGTTACTCGGATTTTGCTTTTCCTGACTTTGTTATGGAGACAAAGCCTTACTATTCTTTTTTTTTTTCAATCTGGCTTCTTAGAATACTCTCTTCCCTTTTTTGCTACAATAAGAGAGTATCTTTAAAACTGCTTCTCATAAGTTCCTACATATTTCCTACTATAATTAAATGCTATTTCTTAAATTTTTAGATAAAATTTATTAGTACTTATTCAAAAACAGTAATATGATGATATTACTCAATGACTGTTGTATGGATCCTTCCTGTATGTATGTCTCTACCCTTCCTGATTCACTAATTGGGCAAAAAAATAAAAAAAATTAAATAACTATTTTAGCAAGAGCATGTCATGATTTCTTTTTTCCAGCTAAATAAGAATGAAGAAAGTCACTATTTAATGCTCAGTATGAGGGATAACCCAGGGATGTAAGCAACCTGGTATCAGGAGAGAGAAACTATGTAGTCTGATTGTTTTGAGAGAGTAGCTCAGTCTTAAAATTCGAGCAAGTAACCAGATACTTATATTAAAACAGAGTATTTTACTTAGAAACCTGTGCAGAGGGAAGTAGAAAAGCACTGTAAGCTATTAAAAGATTTAGAGAGTCATGGGTACATGATGCCAAGGATTTTTCATCAAGTGTGGCTGTCCAGTCAGATCCCTTTAGGTTTCCAAATTTCAGTTTTCATGAAATATAGGAGAAAGGCCAGGGTACTTGTCAACTTCTGAAAGCATCTGCTTAAGACTTTTATTTCTTATGCTATTATTTCAGAAGCAAAATGTATTCACAACTGAGAGGTTTAAGCGTAACTTTAATTTCTTTTTTTTTTTTTTTTTTACGTTTGCCAGTTCAATAAAGGATACCAGTTAACAGCCAGATGAAGAGACACAGGGCATGGTCCCAAATAAAGGAGCTTCTGTCCTCAGGGTGCTTGGGGCCTGGCTCAGTGGCACGTGGATGCGTTCTATCTCCCCAAGTGTTAGAAGCGTTCTCTGACCAAGAGGCAGGATGCCAGAGAGCAGAGAGATAAGCCCTTCCAGGGGATTTTGTGAGGGCTTCATTGCATAGTCATGATTGACTAAATTATTGGTCATTGGCTGATTCAGCCTCCAGCCCTGTCCTTGGGTAGGGGTCCAAAAGTCTCTCATTAACATGACAAGACACACTTTTCACCTTTAACACTGTGCAGTGTTCTCAGGAACTGTGGATAAAGACCAAATATACCTGGGAAATATGTGTTTGGTCTTACGAGGGACCAAATATGTATTACTCTTTTTTTTTTAGAAGTTTAAAAATATTTATTAATTTGCTTAAAATAATAATGTTATACCCACTACATTTTATTTTTTTTGTTTGTTTTTTGTCTTAAAAAATTTTTTTTAATTAAGGTATCATTGATATACACTCTTCTGAAGGCTTCACAAGAAAAACAATGTGGTTATTACATTCACCCTTATTATTGAGTCCTCTCCCCCCTGCATACCCCATTGCAGTCACTGTCCATCAGTGTTGTGAGATGCCACAGAGTCCCTATTTGTCTTCTCTGGGCTACACTGTCTTCCCTGTGACCCCACACACACCATGTGCACCAATCATGATACCCACAATTGCCTTCTCCCTCCGTCCCCACCCCTCCCCTTTGATAAACACTAGTCCCTTCTTGGAGGCTGTGAGTCTGTTGCTATTTTGTTCCTTCAGTTTTGCTTCATTGTTATACTCCACAAATGAGGGAAATCATGTGGTACTTGTCTTTCTCCACCTGGCTTATTTCACTGAGCATAATATCCTCCAGCTCCATCCATGTTGTGGCAAATGGTAGGATTTATTTCTTTCTTATGGCTGAATAGTATTCCATTGTGTATATGTACACACTTCTTCTTTATCCATTCATCTACTGATGGACACTTAGGTTGCTTCCATATCTTGGCTATTGTTAATAATACTGCAATAAATATAGGAGTGCAGATGTCTCTTTGAATCAGAGAACTTGTTTTCTTTTTGTAAATTCCTAGGGGTGGATTTTCCGGGACAAATGGTATTTCTATTTTTAGTGTTTTGAGGAACCTCCATATTGCTTTCCACAATGGTTGAACTAGTTTACCTTCCCACCAGCAGGGTAGGAGGGTTCCCCTTTCTCTCTGCATCCTCGCCAGCATTTGTTGTTCTACTCTTTTCTAGGTTGGCCATCCTAACTGGTGTGAGGCGATAGCTCATTGTGGTTTTAATTTTCATTTCCCTGATAATTAGCGATGTGGAGCATTTTCACCAGCATTTGTTGTTCTACTCTTTTCTAGGTTGGCCATCCTAACTGGTGTGAGGTGATATCTCATTGTGGTTTTAATTTTCATTTCCCTGATAATTAGCGATGTGGAGCATCTTCACCAGCATTTGTTGTTCTAGTCTTTTCTAGGTTGGCCATTCTAACTGGTGTGAAGTGATATCTCATTGTGGTTTTAATTTTCATTTCCCTGATAATTAGCAATGTGGGGCATCTTTTCATGTGCCTGTTGGTCATCTGAATTTCTTCTTTGGAGAAGTGTCTGTTCATATCCTCTGCCCATTTTTTAATAGGGTTATTTGCTTTTTGTTTGTTGAGGCATGTGAGTTCTTTATATATTTTGGATGTTAACCCCTTGTCCAATATGTCATTTACAAATATATTCTCCCATATTGTAGGATGCCTTTTTGTTCTGCTGATGGTGTCCTTTGCTGTACAGAAGCTTTGTAGCATGATGTAGTCTCATGTGTTCATTTTTTATTTTGTTTCCTTTGCCCGAGGAGATGCGTTCAGGAAAAAGTTGCGCACATTTATATTCAAGAGATTTTTGCCTATGTTTTCTTCTAAGAGTTTTATGGTTTCATGACTTACATTCAGATCTTTGATCCATTTTGAGTTTACTTTTGTGTATGGGGTTAGACAATAATCCAATTTCATTCTCTTGCATGTAGGTGTCCAGTTTCGCCAACACCAGCTGTTGAAGAGGCTGTCATTTCCCCATTGTATATCCGTGGCTCCTTTATCCTATATTAATTGGCCATATATGCATGGGTTTACATCTGGGCTCTCTAGTCTGTTCCATTGGTTTATAGGTCTGTTCTTGTACCAATACCAAATTCTCTTGATTACTGTAGTTTTGTAGTAGAGCTTGAAGTTAGGGAGCATAATCCCCCCTGCTTTATTCTTCCTTCTCAGGATTGCTTTGGCTATTAAGGGTCTTTTGTGGTTCCATATGAATTTTAGAAGTATTTGCTCTAGTTCGTTGAAGAATGCTATTGGTATTTTGATAGGGATTACATTGAACCTGTAGATTGCTTTAGGCTGGATGGCCATTTTGACTATATTAATTCTTCCTATCCATGATCACAGGCTGTGTTTCTATGTATTGGTATCTTCTTTAATTTCTCTGAGGAGTGTCTTGTAGTTTTCAGAGTATAGGTCTTTTACTTCCTTGGTTAGGTTTATTCCTAGGTATTTTATTCTTTTTGTTGCAATTGTAAATGGAATTATTTTCCTGATTTCTCTTTCTGCTAGTTCATCATTACTGTATAAGAATGCAACAGATTTCTGTGTATTAATTTTGTATCCTGCATCTTCGCTGAATTCAGGTGTTAGATCTAGTAGTTTTGGAGTGGATTCTTTAGTGTTTTTTTATGTACAATATCATGTCATCTGCAAACAGGGACAGTTTAACTTCTTCCATGCCAATCTGGATGCCTTTTATTTCTTTGTGTTATCTGATTGCTGTGGCTAGGACCTCCAGAACTATGTTGAATAAAAGTGAGGAGAGTGGTCATCCTTGTCTTCTTCCTGATCTTAAAGGAAAAGCTTTCAGCTTCTCACTGTTAAATATGATGTTGACTGTGGGTTTGTCATATGTGGCCTTGTCTTGTAATTTCTTTTTTAAGTGACTTTACCAATTTTAAAGTGACTATAATTCACATACAACCATGTTTATTCATTTTTAGGTGTATAGTTTGATGAATTTTGTTATTTGTATAAAGTTGTATAACCACTGCCACATAGAAATTACGGAATTATTACATCAATCTGTATTTTCCCCATGTCCCTTTGCAGCCAGTACCCACTCCCAGCTTCGGGTAACTAGTGATTTGCTTTCTGTCACCATATTTTTGCCCTCTTCTAAAATTTCATACAAATGGTATCATCCAGTATTATAGTCTTCTGTGTTACTTTGTGTTCGTGTGACTTCATTTAGCATGTTATGGCATATATCACTAGTTCAGTTTTATTGCTGAGTGATATTTCATTATGTGGCAGCACCACATTTGTTTCCATTCATCATTTGGTGGACATTTGGGTTATTTCTTCATTTTGTCTGATACAAACAATGCTGTTATTAATATTCACATACAAGACATACATTTCATTAATCTTGGGTAAATGCCTAAGAGTGGGAACACTGGCCACATGGAACGTATGAGTTTATTTTTAAAAAGCAGCTCTTTTCCAAAGTGTCTGTACCATTTTACATTCACAACTGCATTTAAATTAAACCACAGTAAGATATCTTTTCATACTCATGAGGTTGGCAATATTTTAAAATTCTAATAATGTCAGGTATGAGTAAGAATATGTGTAAAAGGGAACTGCTGGTGAGAATGTAACTTGGTACCTCTATTTCAGAAAACTATTTGGTACTATCTAGAAATGTTGAAGGGACAATATCCAGAAATGGCATTCCTAGTATATCCTCTAGAGAAACTCTTACATAAGGACTCTGGAGACATGAACAGAAATTATCAAAGAATCCAAAAACGTGATCAACAGAGTAAAAAGGTGACCCATAGAATGGGTGAAAATATTTGTTAATCACATGTCAGATAAGGGTTTAATATCCAGCATATATCCAGAGCTCTTACAACTCAACAACAATAACAAAACAAGCAATCTAATTAAAAAATGAGAGAAGGACCTTAATAGACATTTCTCCAAAGAATCTGGCTTGTAAGCACATGAAAAGATACTCAACATCACCAATCATTAGGGAAATGCAAATAAAAGCCACAAGATAAAACTTCATATCCATGGCTACTATATAATCAATCAGAAAACATAAAGTGTTACGATATAGAGAAATTGGAACCCTTGTGCATTGCTGGTGTGAATGTAAAATGGGAGTCATTGTGGAAAACAGTGTGGTGGTTACTCAAAAAATTAAACATAGAGTTAGCATATGATGCAGCCTTCCACTTCTCAGTGCATTTATAAAATAGTTGAAAGGAGGGACTTGAAAAGATGTGTATACCATATTCATACTAACATTATTCATAGTACCCATTGGAGCAATCCAAGTGTCCATCAACAGATATATGAATAAACAAAATGTGGTATATACATACAATGGAAGATTATTCAACCTTTAAGAAGTAAATTCTGGTACATTCCTCAACATGGTTGAACTTTGAAGACATTATGCTAAGTGAAATAAGCCAAATAATGTGTGATCCCACTTACACAAGGTGCCTAGAATAATCAAATTCGTAGAGACAGAAAGTACCATAGTGGTTGCCAGGGAGTGGGGGAGAGAGAGGAATGGAGAATTGTTTAATGGGTTCAGAGTTTCAATATGGGATGATGAAAAAGCTCTGGGATCTGATAGTGATGATGGTTGCACAACAATGTGAATGTACTTAATGACACTGAACTGTATACTTAAAAATGGTTAAAATGGTTAATTTTATTTTATGTGTATTTCACTATAATAAAAGAAAGTTCACGGCAGCATCTGTAATAATATGAGTCATAATGAAACCCCCCCCTACACACACACAAAATGGAAACCAGATAATGGAATGTTCAACAGGGGAATATAACTAAAATTAATTAAATTCATGTGGTAGAACAGTAAGAGTGAAAATATATGGAATATATATTAGTGAAAAATGAATGAGTGGATATACCTCTAAACATCAACATAGTTCTCTAACTCACCCCTAAACAGCTGTTCCTCTATGCTGGATTCTAATTATGCTTTAGCAGTATTATGTGTCCTGGACCTTTGAACTTGTTCTTGGATAGTTAAAACCACCAATGTTGAACCTCCAAATGCTATTTATTTCCAGTGTATTACATAGCAAGAGCAGTTCTTTGTGCTCTTTTGATGGTGGTGATAATCTTTAAAACTATGTACAGAGAAAAAACAAAACAAAACAAAAAACAAAAACCTATTCCACCCACTCTCAAACCTCATACATATAAAACAGTTTTGTTAAGTAAAATACTCATGACAAAAAAGGTTAAAAGTTTTAGTTTAAATGCTTAAACCATTTTCAAGAAGAAACCACTTAACACCTGAGAGATGTTCATGCTTGTAAACTATGTCTATAGCAATTTACAATAATTTGATTTTTGTTAAAACAGTTCTCCGAAGAGTTTCTCTTTGGGAAGCCTACTATAGATAGGTTGAATCACTAAGAGCACTTGAAAATACCAGACCAGCTTGTCTTTTCTAAAGTATAGACATAATTCATTAATTCTTCTGGCCTTTCCTAAAATAAATACAAATAATTGCTGATTTGCCGCTGGTCCTGGCTGCTTGGGACTCATTCATATTCAGGGTGTTCTCTGAGTAAGTGGGGCTACAAGGAAAATCCTGAGAGGTGAAGTAGGAGGAGAAGAAAGCAAAATTTGTCTTCTCTGGGAAACCAACATCACAAATGCCCTGCTGGGTCTGAAGGTAGCAATGGAAATGAATCCTTATACCATTTAATGTTGTCATGGTTTCGAGTTTAAGTTCTCCTTTCACAGATTGCTACCATAAATTAAGCTAACAAGTGTAGAACTCTTAAATTGCTTGCCTTTTATACAATTGGTATCGTCTGTTCCCACCCCCCCTTTTTTTTTGGAAATACTATTATAATACCTAAGTCAAGAGGGTAAAAAAGGGACAATCAGGCCTACACAAAGAATTAAGACATCTTTCCACTGTAAATCACATTTGGTTGAATTAGTGTCAGCCCTAGTCATGTAGTACCCAAAAAAGCATTTTTGGTGAGGGATTTAGAAATCAAGCTAGGAAAACATGTATTAAACCTGTCTGGTCTAGCTGCAGAGCTAATGTCTTTATGGTAATTGCAATCCTTAAAAATACATTATCTTTCTCAGTGTTACTGCAGCGTGTGGTGGTGTTAAAGAAAGCAATAATTTGTAAACAACCCTTGGCAGAGAGCACAGAACTTAATTTTGTTTAAATAAAGGAGACCAACATTAAAATTCATGTGCTATATCAAGACTGGCAAGAAATAGTAGTTGTTTTGATGTATGCACTGGAGCATTCATGATTGCTCGAATATTAACTGTTCTATGAGTGTATGAATATAATGGGGGAAAAAAGCCATGATTAGGGAAAATTTTTACTGAAGAAGTTGAATTATCAAATAATATTGGTCATTTAGATGGGTATATTCCAATGACTCTACCGGATTCCTTCACTACATTTCAGTATCTTCTTCCCTTCTAAGGACAATCCAATATAAATGTCTTGTGTAGTGTTGCTGTCAGAACTCTTTCCTTGACTCAGGGGAGAAATTAGGCAATCTTATTTTTTCCTGAGTTCAGGACCTGTTGATAAGTTTGCTGAGTGTCATAATGGCCACTTACATAAGCACCAGGGAACAAAATGGGGCTGGGGGGATCTGAAAAGCATTCCTTCAGATGCATTCTATAGACATGGACTTCTATCTTGAAAGGTAGACCTGCTTAAATGTGTCCGAAACTTCTCAAGTAATATCCACACTGCTTTACAACTTCGTTTCTTACATTCTTTATATGAAAATCAGTTTCGTCTGTGATAAATATTCATTTGACAGCAATTTGCACAAGAAAACCGTGTGTTCCTCTTGTACTTTCTTGCTTCTTTCTGGATGAGAACATTTCCTGCAGCTGGCTGGGTATTTGCTCCTTAACTCATCCTGTTAGTTCTCTGTGCCTTTCTGCAAACTGGGTGTGAGAGTTCTTTATGTAGGGGCATAAGTTCCACGATTTGTTCCTGTGTGATATATGGTAATGTACGAACGCATTCTCACTCTTGGCCTTCATGCTTACTCTTTTGTCCCTCCTTTTCTTTACATTCACCCATGGTCTGATCTCTGCAGGTTCATATGAATAAACTTTTTTTTGGCATATGGGTCAAAGTGCTTGTCTCCTTAGAGCCAAGTACACATTAGCCTGAAATTAGGACTGGTGAAATATTTGGCAGTGCAAGACTTTTATGGAAAACATTGAAACCTGATGTATGCAACTATAATTTGGTGTTCTGAATCAAAATTATTGAGTAAACATTTAAGCAGCAATTCAAATTTGCTAGTAAGAAGTGAGTTGGCAGTTTGAGTTAGAGTTGGAGGGCATGAGTGATCTGCTGGATTATTTAGTCCATCATTCTGGAAATACATTGTAGATAAGACATTACAGCATCATGTAAGTGTATTTTCAATACAGTTTTAGGTGAAGGATGAGGGACAGTTGAGAAGACTTATGAGTAATATATCCAGAATCTTCACAACATGGAGCATACATACTGTTTGTGTCATCTACTCTTGGTTAAATAAATGGTTAATTATTATACAAATCTGTCTACTTTTTGTGTAAATTAATCAAGAACATTCAGAATGATTCAGTCCTTCAGATACCACAAATTGTTCGACATTTCTTCTCCAGTTTCAAATTGATACTAAGCTTTGAAATCATGTTGACACTTCAACTTGTTACATGAAAACATAATTATGAGAGGGTCTAGGCAAACTGTGGACAATTGTCAAGCTCCTTCTTGCCTGAGAATTTCTATTGTTAGGGTCTTGGACTCTGAGGCGTTTCTAGAGAACAAACTACATGGGCACGGAGATGTAAATCTAAGCAAAGTCTTTATTTAGCCAGCTAGCTGGGGTCGACAGCACCTCTCCTGACACGCAGGCCGAGTCCGAGCTGCCGACCCCCAAGCAACTTTAGGTATGGTTTATATGGGATTTCTACAGTCATTGCACCGGAGCTTGCACATTACTCTAACTAATGAATTTGAAACACATTCTATACTTTGGCCAATAAAATTGGAACAGGGACACACTAGGTGCTTGACCTTTGCACAAGCATTCCTATGTGACTTATTACGAGTTTCGACCCCACGGGGGTCGTTTACTTCTAGTTATCTAACTTAGGGTAGGGTCTAGGAATGTTAGCTTCAGGCAGTTTCTACGTAAACTGGGTGGTTTTGCTCTAGGGTACAGTTAAACTTTATTCTGATATTTGATGTTCTTTGCATTCTTTTACACTATCTAAGTAGTCTAGTGGGTCTCAAACTTCAGCATCTGTCAGAATCACCTAGAGATGATAGCAGATTTTTTTTCCAATATGTTAAATCACAGATAGATGTACTGCAACCTCAGAGTTTCTGATTCAGTCAGTTTGATGTGAGACCCAGAAAGCTGCATTTCTAACAAGTTCTCAGGTGATGCTGATAATGCTGGTTCGTGATTTGAGAACCATTGAAGTAGTCAATGCCCACTCATTCTCCATTACTATGATTTTTACTTCTTATTTCCACCACTTCCTGATCCTCCTAGGCCTAATTATGCTGAACTTATTTGGAGAAAATAATTATAATAACTTTTG
This sequence comes from Manis javanica, assembly GCF_040802235.1. Lineage (NCBI taxonomy): Eukaryota > Metazoa > Chordata > Mammalia > Pholidota > Manidae > Manis > Manis javanica. The sequence continues at coordinate 88,360,726 of NC_133174.1, forward strand.
TCACTAGCCTCACCATTTTTCAGCTACTGGCTCTGCTGCTCCCTCTAACTATTCAAATATTATCTAGTGATTGTCCACCATCATTATTTTGCATAAATTACCTTACATGTTACCACCTTTTCCTGGCTATCCACCCTTTTTAATTTTGTTCCCTAGCAGTGTATTGAAACTGTGCTTGAAGGTCATCAAAGATTTCTGTAATCATCAAATCAGTTCTAATTATCTTTGTCTTCTCTCTAGCATTTATTCATTCAACAAACATTTATTGGACACAATTGATATAGTCCAGATTTTTGAGGAGTTCACAATATGGTACATGAGGCTGATTGTGTAAACAAAGTTACATATTTTGGAATAAATGCTGTAACTAGAGTATAAATAACTCACTGTGGGAAAACAAAAACAAAATTTATTAATTGTGTGCAGGGAAGTTGAAAAAGGTTCATTAGTACTACTCTCCCTGAATGACCTTTCCCTCTGCTCTCACCTTTCCCTGCACATCTTCATCACTTAATTCAGTCGAATGTATTAAGCACCCAGCATACTTAAGTTACCATGCTGTGTTCTGGCACCAGCTGTGTGACCTAGGTCAAGCTACTTAAGCACTCTAAACCTAGTCCCTTAGGTATATAATGGGCATTTGAATAACTGACTCACTGAATTGTTTTGAGAATTAAAAAAATAACATAACATAACATGACATGACATAACATAACATAACATAACATAATAAAATATATAAAATAAAATAATAAAATATATAAACTAATAAAATAGAATAAATAAAATAAAAATAAATAAAATAAAATAATAAAATAAAGTGATGCCTATAAAGCTCTTATCCAGGTGCCTGGCCCATAGGCTCACAAAATCATTGCTGTGGAGAAAAATAAAAGATGGAGAAGGTAAGTGATGCTGGGAGAGTGAACTGTAATTTTAGATACAGTGGCTAAGAAAGGCCATCATGAGAAAGTGACTTGAATATAGGTCTTGAAAACATAGAAGGAACAAGCTACGAAGGTATGAAACCCTCCAGGTGGAGACAAAGCACTTGCAAAGGCTTTGAGTGGGATACATGCTGTGTGAGTCCACGGGGCAGCAGGCAGGAGGCTGCACAGTTGAAGAGGGTGGTGAGGGATAGTAGTGCGCATCACTTCTAATCTGCAGGATGGTCATGGTCATGATGGTCTTATCTGACTCAGTTCTCCAAGCCTCTGAGCATAAGTGCCTGTCCAATTCCCATTTTATAACTGAGAAAGCTCAGACAGAGAGTGTTTAAGTAACTTGCCCAAGGTTATAGTATCATGAACATGGTCATATGGATGTTTAAGAAGCATAATTAGGTAACATTCTATAGGCTAAAATGAAGCAGAGAGAATGGAATGGCCATGGCACCTTCTCATAGATTATCTACACATAGCTACCACTTATGCTTAAAAAATGAGCTGCCACCTCCTTACTAAAGCCAGCTCACTCTAGAGTCATGGGTTTCTAAGTTATTGACACGATGCAACCCTTCTTTTAATTACCTGAACTTAAAACTTTTGGAGTCTTTGATTTTTCCCTTTTCCCTCATCCCAGATATTTCTTTTTAGTGACTTGATCCTATTTGTCTTCACAATGTGTCTTGAATGTGTCCTTTCTTTGCCTTTTTAACTTCTGCCCTAGTTACCATTTTAATTATACTAGTTTTTGACATTTGCCACCAAATTACTCTGCTTTGTCACCTCTTTTCTGTAAAATTTTGTGTTTTTTCCTAAATTCTGAACATCCTGAGGATTCCAAGGTACCATGCATCATTTATCTTGATCCCTGGTGCCTAACACAGTCCGTAGCCCACAGTGGATCATTCAGTGTACTTCTACATTCATATTTGCTTTACTCCTAATGTGCCTCCCTTAACAAACATATTGTGCTCCATTCCCTGTGTGTCATATTATAACTTTATTCTGGCATTCGTTCCCACCTCTTAACAAATATGATGTCGTGGAAAGGTCTGGCTTTCTAGTCAACTTCTCTATGTAGACATGGTTGCGTGTACATGTGAGCTCGCACCCACTCGCACAGCATACACACACACACACACACACACACACACACAAGGTAGAGTTTAGTTTGAAGTGTTGCTCTATAGCCCATGCAAATAGGAGCTTATGTGAAGAACAGGGCACGTGTCAGGAAGTTAGCAGGGGGCACGTTAGAAAGGTAGGCAAGGGCCAGCTCACCAAGAGCCTTATGTGCAAAACCCAAAAAGTCTGTATGCTTTTCTAGTAGATGAGGGGAGCCTTTGCAGTGGAAACTTTGAATGGATTCTGATTACCCTGACAAAATGAAACATTTGAAAACTCACATCTGTGTGGAGAGGTTTAACTGAAATGGGCTTGGTTTCGAGACCACGACACAGAGAAAGGAACTTTCACTCTGTGGGAGGGAGTTATACAGAGGATAGTTACAAGTTATTTGCAGTTCTCGCTGAGGACAGAACAATAAGAAATAGTCTTGAATCTCAGCAGAAGGGAAAATTACCTACAGAAGGGGTTCTTCACAGGAAGATTGAGTGTTGACTGACATAGACAATTAAAATGGTGTTGTCTGAGACTCCCTGGCTGAGAGTGCTGGCTTCTGTGTGCTCCCACTGCCTGATTTCAAAGACTGCATATTTTCACAGTTGAGTGAGAATATTTGAATAAGTCTTTCACAAGACAATTCATTTTTCAGGTATTTTGCTACCTGCCTAACTAAAGTTTTGTAAATGTATTTGAGCATGTCAAATGTAAATATTATCTTTCCTAATATAGCACTCATATTTATTAGAAAAAAAGAGAAATTATTATCAAAACTTGCTATATAAATAGGTGTTGTTCTGTTAAAGATATTCTGTATTCATGTACCATTTCAGAAAGTTATTAAAGATTAGGTAGATATGATTAGTATAAATTTAATTATTAATCTTTATGTGTAATCGTTATTGGTCAGACTACAGTTAAAATCACCATATGGTTTATTAACTGATGGTACTTTATCAGTGAATATAGTGAATTAGTCTGTCTTATTTTTATTGTTATCATTGATAACTCAGCATATTAACATATTATAAAACATTTTTGGCTCTTTCAAATTATTTTCAATTTCTGGAACTGTTTGAGTTTTTATTGTTTGAAAATACATACAAGACAGAGAACTAAAGGGCAACCATTTTGTTCATCCTTTTGCTTCTTATGAAGAGAATTTCTGTATCTGTCTCATACCACTGCCTAACTGTGGCTGGTGAGAGGGAGAGAGGGAAAGCACAGTAGGAAGGTGAAAAGGCATTTATTTGGCTCTTGGCTGGAGCAAACCTTGAAATGCTCACAGTGTAGTCACCACTAAGAGTTAGGCAATCTGGACAAGTATTACTGGCATATTTGAGATTACTATAAAATTAACATAATTTTGGGGTAACCAGATATCAATTGGAAATCAATGTTATTTCTTAATTAACTAATCCAAACACTGTGGAAGTGATCTTGTACATGCTCAGATTAAATTACCTTTGTACTACCCCAAGAGATGTATATATCCAACTTATTACACTTGAAGAACAAATTATTGGATAAATACCATTAGCCATTAGAATTGATGAGGGTGAATATTCTTATTTGCCTTCTGAGCTGACATTGAACAATACAGTAGGTCCGAGAGTGAGACAATGGGTAATGAGTGAATGATGGAAGTCAAGGTAAGAGAGGCTGAAGACATGATAATAAAATGCAAATATATGTTAATAAGTAAAAATTCCTTCCTTTTATATTTTAATGTTATATATGTATTTTTAAATGATTGGTCTAAAGATCATACATAAAGAAAAACATTTAAAAGGCCACATATTTGTTATGATTATTTCCTGCCAGTTTGAAACCTTAAAATGGACTCCGTGTGAGGTTATTTGAAAAATAAATATTGCAATACAGATTTAGCAGTTTGTCTCCCATACCAACTAAGATACTTCTCAGCTTGACAAGACAGGCATTTGGCCATATTTGCCCATGCTTTGAAAAGACTGTTACAGTTCTAAACAAGTATATGCATACTCTGTCCACAACTTTCTGATTTTGACAAAGATGCCGAGATATTTATTTAACTGAAATGTTATGCTTTATCTTTTTAAAATGTAACCATTGAATCTAATAAATTTCTTAGACATAAATTAATAGACCTGATTCTGAATATATATTCATGAATTTAAAATTTCTAAAAATTAAGCATCTGTAAGTATGCATGTCAAAAGCTGAAGTTTTAAATCACCCATAACATGCTAACGTATGAGCAGAATTCTATCTTTCTATTTGTATTTTCCTTTCCATTGCTGGCCGTATGCATTAAGAAAAAAAAATTATACTTGTACAATTTGGTGTCTGGAAAAATTAGGTGGGCTTTTGTTGTTATTTTGTGTGTCTCTATATATGTATTATCTCCACAGAGGTCATAAGATATAGATCGATTTCCTTTAGAAGATGCACCTTTAATTTTCCCTAATCACCTAATGTTTTTAGTATTTTAGGATTTAGGAATTCAGGTAATTTGTAATTTCCTTATTATTTGGAATATCCAGCATACTCTGAAAACAATGCACTTTGTGAATGTATAACATCCTACTCCCAAGTTAAGGCCTCTTGAGAAAGTTAACCTCCCCTTTATTCCTGTACAGCTACAAACCCTACTTAAGATAAATTGCCCTTGAGGTTTTTGTTGCTTTTGTTCTTACAGCTTGTCCTTGAATTGTGTCCTTTCAACCTTGTAGTGCTTAAAAGTGGTGTATCAGCATGATAATGAAAAGTTTTAAGTATTTCACCTGTGTGGGATAAAGCATTCCCAGAAGTTCTAAAAGAAATAACTGTGACCCCTTGAACTGTCAACATCATGCCTCCGTTTTGAGCCTTGAGACTACTATTTCTTTTAAGTTGTTCTTATCATTGGGATGTAAACAGTTGTTAAAACTGTAGCACAAAAAAGGTTCAATATAGGCATGATTGATTAACTGCAATGTTTTTGTTTTTCCTTAGTCAGTAAAACAATAAGGATTAAATTATTCTGTAATTACCGTAATATCCTCCACAGCCTTTTCATAAACCTATTTGCAAAGTAATCCTTAAAACTAAAAACCCCAAATCAGTATGAACATCAATGGACAAACCCATCAGTAATTGATTTGTTACTGCTTTAAGACATTTGTTGCCTTAGTATTATATTTTACGTGGTAGGATTAAATAAACATTAATTGTATTTTTTTTCTGCTTGTTTACTGATAGAAGTAAAACAGGAAGATAATTTCCATTAGCTTATATTTACAGGATTAAAACATCCAATAGAATGAGAAAAGTTAATACTTTATGCCATATTTATCCTTTGTTTTTAAGTAAATCCTTGATTTCATGTAGCTTACTCTAGTATGGTAGTTATATTAAAGAAAACACGTAGATCTCATATGTTTTTCTTTGTCCTATATTTGAAAGAATTTTATCATTCTAATGGCAGCATCTCTTGCCTAGTGTCTCTAAAAGGGAAATACAATATGTAAGCAGACAAATAAAATTTGTCTTATCACAATTGTGTGGTCTGATTCTGTTTATAAATCAGCATAAGTTTTCAGTTATTATTTTTTGATGGCTCATGAAAATAAAGGAGGATGAAATATGCTTACTCTTTTACATTAATTTGCATCAGTGATGGTTAGAATAAATATAACCTTACAAATGAATCCATCTTTCAATGATCTATTTCTGTGATAAAAACCAGAATTCTGATACCATTAACTTAGATTATTATTATCAATACCTAAATAAATGTTATTTTCTCCTACTTTTCATTTTGCCATAATAATGTAGACATTGGTAAAATATAGACTAAAATTTAGTTTTTCAATTTTTGGGGCACCTTTCTCACTTGTCAAATATGGAGTTCATTAAATTCCAGATTATTGTTACTAGACCACATTAGGAACTTACCCCAAACTTTAAAAAAAAAAATTTAAATTAGTTACAATGAATTGAGTTCATTCATTTATTCATTTCACTTGTTTAAGAAAAAAGTTGATTTTTACATTATTGAAAAACAGTAAAAAATGCGTTGTTCTTTTATTCCAGATCAGAGATACTAAATCAGCCGATCAAAAAACAACACTTTTGCATTTTATTGCTGAAATTTGTGAGGAAAAGTACCGGGATATCCTGAAATTTCCTGAAGAACTAGAACATATAGAGAGTGCAAGCAAAGGTAATTGATTTGTAACTGCTTTAGGACATTTCTTGCCTTAGTATTATATTTTACATGGTAGGATTAAATAATCTATAAACATTAATTGTATTTTTTTCTGTTTGTTTACTGATATTGAAAGGGCAAGCTCCAAGATTCTATTTTAGCCAATTGAGACCTGAATCCTACCTCAGCCAATTGGGACCCAGATCCTATTTCACCCAATCGGAGCTTGGTCTCTCTCCCCTCCAGTCAGCAAGAAGTACACTTACCACCCCTAGACCCTGCCAGTTGACCAAAGCCACGACTCATCACCCCCCAACTACTCCCAGGCCCAGCCAATCAGCCAGGGCCACAGCCATCACCCCCCAAACTGCCCTGGAAACCCATAAAACCTTTGTTCTGGGGAAAACGCGCTCTCTTTCTCTGGCATCTTGCCACTGCGTTGGTGTAGATGAGAGATTGAGCTCGAGCTAGCTCGAATAAAGGCTCTTTGCTTTTGCATCGGTGTTGGCTCCTTGTTGGTCTTCTGGGATTCGTGACTTTGGGCACAACAATATAAGAAAAGCAGGAAGATAATTTCCATTAGCTTATATTTGATAGCAGAGTAATTTTAATGACCTTCTTTTGACTCTGTTTATTTTTTTTAATACTGCTAGGTTATTGAAACTTTTATATCTCTGGTCAGATAATATGTTCACTCATTGATTTCATAAACACTTAAGTGTATATTGTTTGCAAAGGAAATATACTATGGGACTTTCGGTGAAATCAAAATGGTTGTCAGACAATTCTTGCTAGAATGTGTTTAAAATCTAGAAGGTAAAAAAAGACACGTACAAATACTTTATATGAGAAGCGCTACACAGAAAGATAATAACTGTAATTTAGATGAGAAAGAACTTTTGAATGTGTAGATAAGAGAAGGCTTTGTGGAAGAAGCCAAAAGGGTGAAGGTGAAGCATGAGGACAGGATTTTTACAGACATGGAAAAGGGGCTTGCTTTCCAGAGAGCAAACGATATGAGCAAAGGCACAGTGGCAGCAGAGATCAGGGTAGGTAAAAGAATAGTTGAACTCTAAGACTGGAGCACTAAGGCAGCCATCTCAAGAAATTTCAGTCGTGCTAAGCAGTTTAGTCTTGATGTTGTAGGCAGCAAGGTCTGACTAAAGGACTAGAATGGGCAAAATGTGGCACTGAGGGTTAGGAGGGGAGGAACAACAATCTCTCCAAGATTTAATTCTAGCTAATTAGCTTTGTTGGTTAGTGAGTATGTTATACTCTTGCAGGAAGTTGAAAAGTGAAAGAAAAGAGGAAAGATCAAGGGAACATTTTTTGAAGGTGAGATTATATAAGTGGAGAAGTACATTTTACCCCTCAGATAAGGAAAGTATGCCATAAATCTTGTATTTGAAATTGCACTGTAGTAATTCCATTTCTCTATAACTCTGAGAGCTTTCAGTAAGGACTCAAAAGCGTATACGTTTCCCAAGTTTATTACAAACCATATAAACCTGTTAATGCCCTTTGAAGGGGGAAAAAAGTGTCTATAAAAACCAGAATATTGTTTGTATAATATTGTTCAGCAGTCATTTTGGCTGGTCAGTCAAATCCTCAACATATTTCTTTAATTTAATCCAATGTGTCTCATTTTGTGGTCCAAGGACAGAATAACACTAGGATACAAACTATGTCTCCATAGTGCTATTTATTTTCTTTCTCTTTTATAAAAAAGGACTTTATAATATGATGGAAGATTGAACTCACTACCACTATAATAGCAGCTTTCTGGCAGTTGCTTTTTTAAAGAACTTCTATATCATGGCCCTTGGATTTAAAAACATACCTTTGTGACTGGAGACTTAATTACTAACGTATAATAAATGTGGAATAAAGCAAGTTAGAAATGTGTATTATAATTTGAAACAGGAAACATGTCACAAATAAGACTAATTCTGAAATTAGGTCAATTCTGTGCTATTACTACTTTTTGATTGCCCTCTTATATGTTCAAAATGCAGATTCAATTTCAGAAAGATTTTTAGAGCAAGGATATCAAGAATATGCTTAAATACAATGATGTCAATATTTTGATAATACATTTGATCATTATACTGAGGATACTTTACACAAATATATCGGATAAACAGATTTTTAGTCAAAATAATCCAGAACAGTGTAATGAAATCTGAAATGATGCTTATATCAGCATTGATTTTTAGGTCTAAATACCTTTATTTATTTATTTTTATTTTTTATAGTAATATCTTTTTTTTTTGGTACCATTAATGTACAATCTCATGAGCAACATTGTGGTTACTAGATTCCCCTCATTATCAAGTCCATACCACATACCCATTACAGTCTCTGTTCAACAGCATAGTAAGATGCTATAGACTCACTCACTACTTGTCTTCTCTGTGCTATACTGCCTTCTCCATGTGCCCCCTGCTACATTATGTGCTAATCCTAATGCCCCTTATTCTCCTTATCCCTCCCTTCCCACCCAGTCTCCCCAGTCCTTTTCCGTTTGGTAACTGATAGTCCATTCTTGGGTTCTGTGAGTCTGCTGCTGTTTTGTTCCTTCAGTTTTTGCTTTCTTTTTATGCTCCACAGATGAGTGAAAACATTTGGTACTTATCTTTCTCTGCCTGGCTTATTTCACTGAACATAATACCCTCTAGCTCCATCCATGTTGTTGCAAATGGTAGGATTTGTTTACTTCTTACAGCTGAATAATATTCTATTGTGATATATATATGTACCACATCTTTATCCATTCATCTACTGATGGACACTTAGGTTGCTTCCATTTCTTGGTATTATAAGTAGTGCTGTGATTAACATAGGGGTTCATATGTCTTTTTGAAACTGGGCTCCTGCATTCTTAGGGTAAATTCCTAGGAGTGGAATTCCTGGGTCAAATAGTGTTTCTATTTTTAGTTTTTTGAGGAACCTCTATACTGCTTTCCACAGTGGTTGAACTAGTTTACATTCCCACCAGCAGTGTAGGAGGGTTCCCTTTTCTCCACATCCTTGCCAGCATTTGTTGTTCCTATTCTTTTCTATGTTGGGCATCCTAACTGGTGTGAGGTGATATCTCATTGTGGTTTGCAGGTCTAAATGCCTTTTTATATCTCTATCATTTATGTCTATATCATTATTGTGTCAAACATGCTTTGAGCCACTACTGCTACTGATGAAGGTAGCCTATAGAGCACACCTTTTTGAGTTACATATTATAAAGTTCTAATCTTAGCTCTGTTACTTATTAGTTCTATAATCTTGAGCTAGTAATTTAAATTTACAAATTTTTGTTTCCCCATCTATGAAATGGGAATGATAGTAATAGTAAGATTAATTGAGTTAACATATTCAAAGCATGCAGTAAAATTCACAGTGAATATTGCAGCTGTTGCTATACCACTATCTTCAGCAATAGTAGTAGTTGTAGTAGTAGTAGTAGTAGTAGTAGTAGTAGTAGTAGTAGTAGTAGAAATTATTGATATACTGCTATGAAAGCTAAAGTGTTGTGATTTATTTTGTTAGAAAGGAATGATGATAAGGATGCCTATAGGTCCTCCAGTCTCAGCTAAGTTTGTATTGTATTCAGTTCTATTTGTGTGTTTCCTGTGTCTGGGCTTTTGGTAAATCCTTCTATATTTTTCTTTTACAATATCACCGACTTCTTTCTCCCTTTCCATTTCAAGAGTAAAATCTCTGTTGTTATTTTGATTATTTCTGCTTTTGTGTATTCTTCCTGCCAGTGTATTCAAAAGACTGTTGCCAGAAATCCTCTTCCTTCCTGTCTTACAGTTTGGGCTGCAGCAATCCCATTCTCAAGTTATTTTGACCAGTTCTATTTCTTTCCCTGTGAAATTCAGAGTTCTCAACTCAAAAAGTTCTTAAGTACATTCCACCTGCTTGCATTCTTCTTTTATTTCCTCCTAGATCTCATTTCAGTGTGCCCAGACACATTTTCTCTTGAGCTGTTTTATTCCTTTCTAATAATCCTGTCTCTGTGTATGATTTCATTCTGCATCCCATGCCTGGAAATCTCACACGCCCTGTCCTCTAAGACAACTGACTATTACTTGTCAAATTACTGTTCAAAATCCACTTCCCCTGTTTTCTTTTTTTAATGTTTTTCTACTAAAGCCTTAGGAAAAAATACTTTGAATTCAATCTGCAGGAAAAAAAAAAAACAAAAACCAAATGTGGTAAAAGGGCAAGCCAATTACTCTTATTTATAGTTACTTTTCCTTGGTATTTGAGTCTAACTTGTCTTGTTTGCTTAATATATATTTCAGTCCTGTATGAGTCACATTCTGTCACCTCTACTACTGTGTATAGCATATATATATATTCACAGTCAACCAGCAAAATACTAATAGATCAATACTATATAATTCACTTTATTTGATGGTGGATTATCTCCTTGTAAGATGATCACCTTCAAAAATAAAAAAGCACCTTTCTTTTTTAACAAGAGGGATATAGATAAGATGAAACTAATTTGGTTAATGATTATATTATATACTTCATATTTAAGGAACAATTTATGATTGCTAATACTTTTTTTTGGATTATTAGAACCTGAGTACCTATTTTAATAGAGTAAAAATCTTTTCTGTCTGGTATAGCAAATAAGTTTATTTCAGTTCAGCCCTAGAGTTATAGGCTTCAAATTAACTGACCAAAAAAAAAAAAAAATACCTTGAAGTGAATGGAAAACTGAAGGCAGGAAATATGTGGGATCCACAGAAAAATTTATTTTATAATTGTCTTTACTCCTTGTAAAGCTAAGCTTCTAAAATTGTATGCATCTTGGAAGATACAAAGCTGTGGTATAAACTTAGCATATTTTCCTAGAGCTCTGTAATTCAAAGATATTGTGGGAAAACACATGATTTTTACATTAAAACCAATATATGTTATGGAGTAGAATGCAAAATCCACATGTATTTTTTAAATAAAACAGATGACTTCAAGGAAATTTAACACTTGGAGCAGATCCCTAGGGGCGGGTTTTCAATCTTCTCTTCCATTAGGGGTCCTTGGGTGGGAAAAGTTTATGAAACATGGCTGGAAAAATTATAGAATGGTTTTGTTTTGGTTTGGTTTCACTTATTTATATATCTGTTTAGTTATTACTGCAGGGATGAGGGAGGCAAGTAAGCAGGGTAAGGGAGGGAAGTACCCAACTTCCTTCAAAACAGGTGTCATAGCCCTGATGAAGTTCAGAATCAAACAGCACAATGTAATTTTATTACCAGTGAAATTAATAAAATAATTTATAAAATAATTGCTGTGGTCATTTTATTCCAGGTTAAATTACAAATCTCCAGGTGATTCTCATTCGTGTTTGACATACCAGTGAGTCTTTAGAGAAGGAAAAATAAATGGTTGCTATAGAGACTCTGATGCCTTTAAAATGTTGAAAACACTTTTGGTAAGCCACAATTACCTTGTCCCCCATGATTGATTTTAAAAATTATATATGTAAATATATAATTATTTAGTAGATACATATATGTATATGTTTTATATATGTGTATATATATATGTATAAAAAAACATTGCTGGTTCACTAGACTAGTGTTTTATAAATTCATTGTTTTTCCCCCTGTGGCTGCCACTTTAACTTTCAGCTTTGAGGATTTTTACAGTTTGATTTAGAACCTCTAGTTTTTTATAGGTAGCCTTCCAGGATTAAACCAAAGGGATTAGTAAAGTTTAGTTGAAACTATTCCATTCAACAGGGAAAAATTATATTAATGTATTTGAAGGCACTGTTAATCCTAAATTCTTATGTAAAGCTGAAATGGGTTTCAGTTCAGTTAAATTTGTGCTGTCCTACAAAATAAAAGCTAGTTAAATGTCCTATAAGCAGTGTTAATTTCTTATAAATTAAATTAATTATTGTAAGTTTTGATGGCCCTACCTTTTGCTATCTTCCATCTTTCCATGTCATGTTAGTAACTCTGTTTAGATGTGCATCTACATGACTTCACAGGATTAATAATGGTGAAAGTTCAGATTACAGGAAATACTGTAGGGAAAAAAATCTATAAACAAAGAAGAAATAAAAAGTAAAGTGACAGAGTAAAAAATGTTGGGGGAACAAAAACAACCAAAACGTTTTCTGAAACTCCAGAGCTGGCAGAAGCTTTAGAGATCATGTCCCTGTTAAAAGTGATCCAGGATGGCATTTAGTTCAGATTCATCATTTAATAGTCATAGAAACTGAGGTCCAGAATGATGAAGGAATTGCCCAAGATCACACAGCTGGGTGGCAGAGTCCATGAAGGTTTGCAGACCTTGTCTAGACTTATTTTATTACATATATTTCAGCTCTACTTTTGCTTCCTCTGTGGTCTTAAATATACAACAGAGATTCAAGCTCACATATTGGAAAACATATAGAAAGTAAATGCTGACCAAATAAAAGATTTACTGGAGTATAAATGCTCCTTTGTCTATGTAGTATCCCACAGACTCTCTAGCTCCATTTTGACAGGATTACCCTGTCCTTTCTCTGTATCACAGTAACAATTTAGCCTTATTTGTAATACAGCACACACCATATTTTCATATTTTGCTTAATGGTCTGCTTCTCTCTGTACCTCCTAGATTGAGTTCTTCAGTGGCAAGGAATATGCCCCATTTGCCCGTATATTCTCAGTGCTCACATAGCCTCTCAGAGAGAAGTAAATGCTCAATAAATGTGTATTAAATTGAATTACTGCTTTTCATTTTGGTACAGCAGGTATATTTCAAAATAAGACTTTGTGGGATGTTGACAAACAGAGAAGAAATACATGAAAATTACTGTTTACTATAAATGCAAGAGGAGAAACAAGATAAGTTAGAATAAAGAGGACGCTGGGACTTAGCAGTATTTCCTGGTCCATATTTTACTTCTTTCAAGGAGAAAGTTACAATTGGACAATCGAGCTAATAGTGGAGAGGATCTAAACTTATGGAGGCCACCAAACCATAAAGAATTATGGTGAACAGTAAGGATTAAAAGTCTCATAGGAACTAATGGCAGCCAACTGTCTCAATGTAATATCTATCTAACTGCTGAAACTTCTTTTATTATAACACCTGATTAAAATTACTCTATATTATCTACTGTTAGTTTTATGGAAAAAATCTTTGAGTATGGAACAAAATCCTACTGTTTTTAGAGCATTTAATATACAGTGATTCACAGGACTCAAGATATAAAAAAGTATTAAACTGTAGGATTTCCTAGCAGATTTAAACTTTTAGTTTTAGTCTAACTTTTTAGAAGCACAGTGTAATAATATACTAGTATAACAAAATGTCAAAATTGACCTTACTTATATGTTAGCAGTCTGAGTAAAACTGAGTACACATCAGACCACTGCATCATTTTAATAAAAAAGATTGTTTGTTTAGCTTCCTTTAGACTTTTTCATGTATACTTTTAAAGTATCCTAAATAATTTTTGCTGGATGAATTGCATTCTATCCTACTGATAACATAAACATTTTCTAAAATTTAGGGGAATGTTAAGTTTTAGGGAATTAAATTCATAAATTTTCCAGTTATATGTCTTTCTTCCCTACTCTCACCAAATCACCCCTATTTTTTCTAATATAGTGATTTCTTTAAAATAATAGAAACAATGAGAGGTCCAAAGCATGCATAGGAAATGTATTTTCAACCTAAAATGTCAAAAGAACTTAGGAAAGAAAACCCTGTGTTCTTGCTGGTCAGTACTCTAGTCATTACCAAGCAGTGTTTTCAATTTATAACATATAAACCCTCTAATTAATCTTCATTTCTAGAGGAAACTATGTATTGAGAATATTAATATCTTCAGGTAGCAGTGAAAGGAGACAGAGTCCATGGCCATTTAGATTTGAGTAAAATGTCTCAAGATAAATCAGCACATTTTTATAGACATATAGGCACTTGTCAGGGTATCTTGGCTTTTGCATCTCAGAATCTTTTTCTTCTAGAGAATTGAATGCATGGCTTGTGTGTTTTACACCAGTCTCTGAGCCTAGCCTTCTGTACTTTTTCCAAATTGAAATGCTACCCCCTTCTCTCAGCCCTTTTGAGCCCTATGTATCTTTTTGAAGGCCCAGCTTACATCTTGTCCCACCATAAAGACTTGCCCAGCTGTTTTGGCATTCAGTGTTTTTCATTTCCCTCCTCTACCATAGTATTTATTTGAAATTCTTAGTTTGGTATTTGACCCTATACTCCCTTGCATTATAATGTAAGGGTTTCCATGTTTATGGCTGCATCCCAGCATGGTGCTCTCTGAAATCATGTATGATTTCACTAGTCTGCTTTCTCTGGGCAAAATCTAACACAATATTGTCAAAGTAAATTCAGGTCAGTGAATGTTTATTAGACATTATCCTGATCCTAGCTGTTGTCTTTATTTAACCTGACAGTGAAACTTTCTGGGTATTAAATTTGCCTAAGTATATTTGCAGATATTTAATTTCAACTTCTTACACATTAAGCAATAAGTAGAAAGCCAGGTCTTCAAAAGTACTCTTTAATAGTGCTCTTTTAAGGCAAAACTGACCTATAGTGCAAGATGGTCACTAAAATGGTTACTCTTAGGGTGGATTAATGACTCGAAGAGGGACTGTTTGAGGGCTTCTGGTGTGCTGGTCATGTTCTGTTTCTTGATCTGGATCCTTGTTACAGCGGTGTTTAGTTTGTGAAAATTCATTCAGCTGGTCACCTATGTGCACAATGTATGTATGTATGCTTCAAAAAGCATTTTTAAAAAAGCTAGTCATTCAAGTTTTTGAAATATATAATGACTTATGAAAAGACTTGGGAAAGGTTAAAAGGTCCACATGTTTTTATCTGTGCTTAGTTATAATGATTGCATTGTATAAATACCTGCTGTCAGAGTTGATCTGATGCTATTATAAATAATTAGTATTTTTCAGTAACGTGTATGTCACTTAAGAATTTAATCAAAGTGTCTTTTAGTCTAATAGTGGATTGGTGCATTCGGTATTTAAAAAAAAAAAGAAAAATCCCATCAAGCACATTATATACCATGTAAACATTCTGAGTGTTCTTTCCATAGTTGTTATCAATAATATGCTGTCTTGTATATTATTGAATCCTTGCATGTCCTGAGCACATCCTGAGTTAAATTTTCACCACTAACCTGTCACTGCTGTCATTGTTATCACTGTGTCTTTGCTTCAATGTTAGGAAATAGCATATGTAGTAATATTGCTCAGTTTTATCTCATTGTGGATTTAAGCTCCTTAGTTAAAAAGTGAAAATTCACATATCAAGTGTTATAATTTGACTCCTGAAGTAAAACACAAGGACACATTTGATTCAAGGAGGTTAAACAATTGATGTTAAGTGGTAATGTCAAGATAGAGAGGGGAGAGAAAGGGAAAAGGAAACACTGGCAGAAATAAAGAAGGAACCAGCTGTCTGCTGCCACAGCAGAGTCATAAGTAAGAAGTAGCTTATACCCTGAGTGGGGTTTCTGTTATACCACGAGGGAAAATCAGTGGAATCTGGTGATCAACTTGGTTACCATTACTGCAGTTTTCACCACTACCATTCCTTCTGATGGATTCATCAGTAAGGATGAGCCTGCTTTAGGGACATAGGCGCTGAGGACTTCAGTAAAGAACAGTACCAGAGACAACTAAGCAGTTGCCTCTATTTTCCACTTTGTATGTATTTCAAACATGGCTTGAGCACAGAACCAAGTCATAGGGAACTACTCTGCTGGTGTGATTTCTGGAATTTAACTGGAGTCTTTGTCTAGAATTTGAAGTCTCCAAGTTGATGAAGTAAATTTGTTAATAGCAAATATGGTATTACTTGTATCAATTTTATATCAACTCTACTTTTAATTCCTTAAGAGTATTTCCATGTAAAATGGAATGAAATTGGCATTTTTATTAGGAGATAATTGAAATAGTAAGGAAAACCCCCTGACTCCTGCTGGAAGGTAGTAGCTCAGTGGCAAAGGATTCTGATACAGTCATATCTGAAGGAATGCCTGCTAGAAGTAGTATGTCCAAGGTTGGAGATCATAATGTGTGCATTCTAGTTTCAACTTTGTTGCTACCTACTTGTTGGATTATAGTTTGGATTTATAACCTCTCAGTGCCTGTTTCCTCATTTGTACAATAATATTTCTTAATTTGAAAAAATAGAGACGTTCATATTGACCATACTTATCCCTCCAAGTGATTATGATAATAAAAGTAGATACTCAATGTGGAAATGCCTTAGGAGAAAACTTATATATAAATGGTTTATTGTTCAAGCTAGCAAACATGAAGATGTTAATTCTAGATGATTTTGATCAGGTTTTTTATGTCTGCTTGGTTCTGCTGTAAAAATGAAGGTAAAAATTTACTTGTTAAATCATAAAACTTTCTGAAATAATATATGGTGTCATTAATTTTATTTTCTTTACATTTTTTTATATTTTTAATGGAGATTTTTTATATGCTCTTTTATTTATTTTTCTATCTTGTAGTTTTTTAGAAATAAGACTAAAAATATGATCACAAAGTTTCATCTTGTTTTGGATGGCATCTCTCTATCTTTGATGGAAGAATCATTGTTCCACTTAAGAGTTGATCATAAAATTTCTAATATTCTATTTTGTTCAGATATCTTTGTCCTTAGTATGTATAAACTGGAAGAAAAAAAAGCATGCAGTTTTAATTGAATATTCTAAGTAATTAATAGTAAGTGTTTAGGTGAAAATAAAAAAGGCACGAATTTAAAATATTATTATAAAAACTAATAAAAATGATAATAAAGCATTTCTTTTAAATGTGTTTTAAATATATAGATTCTGCTTATATTTGGTACAGAAAACCCAACGCTAATGTTTATGGTAGCTATTGCTTCTTCACTTAATTATGCACTTTTTTCTAATATCTAATAGTGGTAATAATAATCACTACCATTTATAGAGAGCTTACTAAGTGCCAGGCACAGTATTAAGGATGGTTTTATAGAAAATGAGATGAGTCTCAGAAACATTAAGCAAAGTGCTCAAGGTCACACAATAAGAGCTAAGATTTTGTCTACTTCTATATGCCTTGTTTTTTTTTTTACTATAACAACACTGACAGTAATATCAAAAACACAGTTGAAAAAGATATAAATTATAATTTTTTTTCATAAACTTAAGATAAACTGAGAAAGCAATATAAACCTTGGTAAATTCTTTTAATGGTAACACTAATTATTATAATTAGAAACACCCAGTGAAGTCATACAGCTACAAACATTAGTTTAACTCTAAAAGTACAGTAAACTGTTAAATATATAAAAGTGATGTTAGAATTTACGGTTTCACCCAGTTGATTATTTGTCCTATGTATCCATGGAAAACAGTAATATACCTTCTGATGGTGAACAAAGAATAAATATAAGTATCTCCATTGCCCACCCTTCTTGAGGGACATGGTCATCAATTACACACATTTGTTTAACTCCAATACTGTAAGGATTTGCTGTCCCTGAATTGTACATTTGTATTCCTTGTGTTAAATATGTCACTTTTCTTTAGTTAGCTATTCCCTGGAAGCATGGGCATGCTTTAAATTAATTTGTGCATTTATTCATGTATTTTTTACTATTAGAAACCACACTGAATAGGTGTTCTTCAAAGGAAAATGAATTATCTCAAACATTTCCATTAGTTACCTCAGTTGATATCCCAGCTTACTTAGAATTCCATTAGAAATGATTCTAATACTTAAATGGGCAAATGGCACATGGACAGAACATTGTCAGAAGAAAAACATACCCAAAATATTCATCCTCATCTCTACTGGAAGAAATGCACATAAAACAATAAGATACAAGTTTTCAGCTTTTGAATTAGCAAAGGTTGAAAACAAACTATGTCATATACTTTGTGCTAATATGGGTGGTGTAGGGGATAGTTATGTATATGATCTGTGTTCAAGATGATTGCAACCTTTTGGAAAACAAAATATATCAAGAGCCTCAAACTAACTGTTAACCTTTAATTTGTCTTAAGAAGATGAGCAGAAATGGGCACCAAGATTTAAGCATGAAAATTTCATTGTAACATTTTGTATAACAATGGATAAATAGAAATGTCCCAAATAGTAAGAATTAGGAAAAATAATAAAATGAATCATAGAACATATATATAATGTAATATATTTTAAATTAAATCAATCCTTCAATGAGCATTAATGATGTGGTGAATGCAAATACTATAATAAATAAAACAATATGTAGTAAGAACCAAATTTTATCAGTCATAATACTTAACAGTGACATTGGCTGTCGGTAGTATTTTTGTATTTTCTATGTCTTCTGTGTGGTCTATACAATTGCTTATTGTTATTTGCAGTGGTTATGTTCTATAAAATCAGCACAAACACTGAGTTAGTGAATACTGAACCATTGCCTTGGGGAAATGTTGTTGCAAATGACATGATTTCCTTCTCTTTTAAGGCTGCATAATATAATATTCCATTATATATGTATAAATATGTGCTATATATACATATAGTTACATACATAAATATATCCATTCATCTGTCAGTGGACATTTAGGTTGTTTCCTTGTCTTGGCTACTGTGAATAATGCTGCAGTGGACATGCGGGTACAGATATGTCTATGAGATAGTGATTTCATTTCCTTCAGCTATATACCTAGAATGGGAATTACTGTAGTAGTACTTTTTTTGGCCTTTTTTGAGGAACCCCCATACCATTTTTGAGGAATCTCCATAGTGGCTGTACCAATTTACATTCCCACCAACAGTGTACAGTTGTTCCCTTTTATCCAGATCCTCACCAACATGTTATTTCTTCTCTTTTGGATAGTGGCCATGCTAATTGGTGTAAGGTGATATCTCTTGTGGTTTTGATTTGCATTTTCCCGAAGATTAGTGGTGTTGAGCACCTGTTCATATGTGATTGGCCATTTGTATGTCTTCTTTGGGAAAATGTCTATTCAGGCTGTTTGACCCTTTTTTAAATGAGTAGTTTACTTTTTTGCTATTGAGTTGTGTGAGTTCCTTTTGTATTTTTTATGTGAACCCCTTATCAGATATGTCTCTTGCAAACACTTTCTCCTGTTTCATAAGATGCCTTTTCATTTTGTTGATTGTTTGCTTTCCTGTGCAGGAGCTTTTTAGTTTGATGTGGTCCCACTTATTTGTTTTTGCTTTTGTTGCCTGTATCAAATCCAAAAAATCATTGCCAGGACCAATGTCAAAGTTTTCCCCTGTTTTCTTCTGATTTTTATGGTTTCAACTCCTTACTATATATTTTAATATTAAAAATCCCTTCAGCACCTAGTCAGAATATCTACTTGTAACCAGCAGCTTGTTTTTGTTTTCTTTTTAGGGAAGACTGATGTTGTGTGTCTGTATTTTGATTGTATTTGCAAGCTCTGAAATTAATCAGTCTGAAGGCAATTAAAGCAAGCAGGTGATTTCAGGAAATGGATGCAGTTTGAACATAGGTACAGATCAAATAGAAGGTTTACAAGGGTTTTGTGGTAATACTGGTATAACATCTTCCAAGGCCTGCCGCCATTGACATGTGACAATGAGCATCAAATTTCAAATGCTTTTGTATCACTAACAGTGAAGTTAGACAACTGTTCTTTCTAAAAACAGTGAGCCTAACATCAGCACAGCTAATTGTTTTACATGAGAAATACTATTTACCAAAATAAAGACAAGAAAGGTGAAATTCTGATAAATTCCATGTGCATGTAGATAACCACTTTACCTTGAATTACATTTGGTCCAGCACCAGAAGCATTACCTGGTTTATGTGGTCCTCTTCTAGAAAGGATTACGTGAAATTGATCACTGACATTTTAATTCTTCTATCTTTATGACTGTTTTACAAAGGCAGCAATGTAGGTTACAGAATTCTTCACACTGTCATGTCTTTAACATGTAAACAAACAGATGTGGAATTAACACCCAAAAAGAAACGTATTTCTTAGCCTTGAGGGTTTCTCTTTTAATGATTTACAAGCACAACTTCAACTGTTCCATTATTCAATCAAATCTTACTTTATAATAATATCAAGTCCTGCATGATCTGGATTCCCTCTTTTTAGTAGCTAAGGAGCTATAGCAGTGAGACTGGAAAGGAGAGATTTTGGAAAAATGCAGGACTTAAAATTTATCTTTTGGCTTTGGGGTGTGATGTGAGTGGTAGACGAGGAAACCACCAATGGGGAGAAAGGTTGCAGAAGCAGCAGGAATAGTATTTGTATGCAGATATTACCCATAAGCAATATATGTGAGAATTTGAAATTACCTGTATTATTTTTCTAAACATTATGATTCCCTGAACGGATTTCACTTTTAACATCAACAGTCTCATATCTCTCACACTCCAAAGTAGAATAAGAGTTCTAGAATTAGCTGTAATTTCAGATTCAATATCATCAATTAAGTTTGGAAAGAAGTATATAGAATAGAAGTGTTTATTCTGCCTGATCACAATTCAGAATAAGTGTATAGCAGGGTCAAACAATTAGCATCCTTATGTTTTATATTCTGTCTGTATTTCTGTTCTCAGAACTAATTATTTATCCAAGATTTACTGTCATTTAAAGTAGCTAATGCATAAAAATGTATGCTGAGCCTTGCTGTGATATTAAAGGCTTGTGAAGTTCAAATATTTTGCAAAATATAATTTAATTTTCCATGGGTGTTAATCATGGCAGAAATCGCCTCCCTCTAAATACAGTCTTTTACAAAGTAAATCACATTCACAATTTATTGTATATGAGAAGAAATGTGTATCTATAAACAGCCTTTTTTCTTGCTCCTCTAACACCCATAATCATTTAGTCATCTTCATTCTATGCTTTACTCTGGTCTTCCACAGTCTTAAAACAATAGGAAATGATTATGATTAATGAAGCTACTTGCAAGATGATGTTTAGGACCAAATTCATGTTGAAACATTATAATGTTTAAATTATAAGCAAATATCTGAGATTGGAGGAAACAAAGAGCTCCATCTCCCATAAGTAATTTCCAGATTCAGCTAGAAACAGTTAATACGAGTAAAATTGATTCTACATTATTCTCCAGATTCTTGCATTCTCAGTTTCTGCCAGCCGGAGTTGAGGAAGTATCTGTGGACAATAGTAGCAACTCTGTCCCTTGTCAGCACTGTCCTCTTCAGCAGTGCTTGCTGCCACCCATCCAAATGTGGAGTGTGCATGGGCTGGGAGTGTCCAAGTACTGGAACACCTTAATTGAAAAATAGTGACTGTCAGTGTTACTTTTGCTAGAGCTTTGTGACTCATGCTTGATTTCCTCTGCTTTTTTTTTTATTATTATTTGCATGAAAGGAAAAAGAAATCACTCCTTTGACATTCAGTGGAAAAATGAAGTGCTAATTAAACTGTTGTGCAACAGTATTACCTTCTTTAGTTTTACACTGACAGTCTTAATGCAGAGTCACTGTAACAGGCTTGCAAATCAGAATTTGGTTGGCCTTTTATTATTTCCCTGAATTTACCGAACAAGTTCATTCCCAGGGATATTGAAAATGCAAAGCAAGGCCAAACAGAAATAACATTTATTTCATGAAAGTTTCATTGGTACTCTCACTAGCTGAATATAAAGGGGAAAAATGTTTCACAGGTAGTTATATGAGGTATTACTACATACAGATTTTTAGATTAGAAACAAAATGCGGAAGTCTGAAAAGCCACCAGGTATTGCTTTGAAAGGAATACAGAATTGTATGGATTTTGAATGTGTTGAAAAATGACTTAAATGTACTGAGCTGTTCACAGCCCTTGGCTTTTACTTTTTATGTGAGTTATATCTGAACAAGAATTTTATTATAGTCAGTGTTGTTCATGCTGCTATAGTTAAGGTTGTCAGCATTTCCATTACAACCCCACTATTTCAGTTGGGGTTCATAACTCACCTTTAGAAGTCACCCTGGGTTTAAAAGTTGGCATATGCATTTTCAACCTGTAGCATTGGGTATGAGTGTGATTCAACATGTAGTAAACATTCAAATTAACATATACTACTTTTTATGCTGTGGAATATTTAAATAGATTCATATACTGTGGTTCCTTAATTATAGAAACTGTCTGACAAATGTTAGCTCTGTAAATATAACTGATTTGCAGAGTTAAACAAAACTTTTTTTTCAATCTAATTAGTCCTTATAGCCAAGAAACTCGGAGCTTCTCTTGGAGCCATGAGCCAAAATACTTTGTGTTTCCAACTGAGTAATGGCTTGTAAAAGTACTCCATGATGTATCAACACTACAGCCAAACAACTGGTTAATTCTGTCCAAAGATTAGTGAGTGCCATGGGGATTGAAAGGTTAAACCGACAGTTTGAGTTTTTTACATATTTCCATAGCCACATATGCAGGTACCTAACAGATTTTTTTAAATGGAAATGTATTTCTTTTGAATTAATCACACTTTTCTGGCTGTAATATTTCCTGGTGATGAGAACTAAAATACAATAGAAGAGTTAGTAAACACATAAAGATTAAAGACAAACATAACAAGAATAATCTAAATTACCCTTAATCCTTCAAACCAGGGACAGACACTGGTTACCTGTTGGTTTATATCCTTCAAGTCTTTGTGCACACCCACAGATACAGATTGCAAAACTGCTCTCATAAACTGAATTACAATCTGATTTTTTTTTCTATGCAAGAGAGCACAAACTTGTCACTAAACATTTTCTAACGCAAAATTTCCCTGGCTGCACAGTATTCCACTGCATGGGGATACTTACATTTTATCACCTATAGTTGTAGATTTTGAAATCCATTTAATAAATTAATCTTACTTAAAATTAAAATCTGGTGAAACCTTTCAGAAGCTAGAGTTTGTTCTGGATTTTAGTCTTGTTTGCTTTCAGCCATTTTCACAGTACCCTAGTTACCACATCCTAAATGTTATTACCAATTCATAATTGCTTATTGGAAAAAATACTAAAAATACAGAAATTATTATACATGGTTTACATAGTGATACCTACCAAATACTTAAATTCTATTGGTGTGCTGCTCTGGATGCTATGGTATACATGGAACAGAATTCTTTAAAGTAATAAATTTTCAATCAAGGGAATAATCATTTCCTTTGAATTCTTATTGATTTGAGGAGTTTTGAGGAGTTGCCAAGGGGGAAACTTTGTTACAAATAACATTTCTTCCTTGTTTGGTTTTTTTTGCGGGGGGAGTGTTCATCATAGGACAAGGATATTATTCAATATAAAGAGTTTCTCAGATCAGAAAAATCTGGGTTTGAATTTCAACTCTGTGCTTCCTGGTTATGTACATGATTTTAGGCAAGATGCATCACCTAGATGACCCATACTTTCCTCTTCCTTAAGATGTAGATAATAACTACCTTATAATGTTGTAAATATTAAATGGATTATTATACAAGTTTATTCATTTATTCAATTAATATTTATTGAGCATTTACTATACTTGAGGCAGTATGCTTAGGGATGTGACAGTGAACTACATAGATACAGTTTCTACCCTCATGGAGCTTATAGTCTAGTGGGTGATGCAGAAGACAAATGAAGAGATACATGAATATATACTTATGAATTGTGATAAGTACAACAAAAGGAAATGATGGGTGCTTCTGTTTCAGGTTAGATGGGTTGATGAATGTAACATTCAGGATTTCCAGGTAAGGAGTGATAACAATGAACCCATGGCAAAAAGTGTTTAACATTCTAGAACCTGAAAAGCAAGTGTGGTTAGAAAATAGTATAGAAAGCAGAGAGTGGCATAAGATAAGGCTGGAAAGGTACACAGAGGTAGGTCATGGTAAACTGTGTGCCCAGCAAAGTGCCTGGCAGAGAGGAGGTCTTCAATAAATATGTACATTTCCTTCCTTCTGGGCTTTACATATGAAATAGTCTTGGCCAAGGGTTTTGGGGTCAAGTTACATGATTTCTTAGGTTATGTAAATGTTTCCTGTCCAATTTGGATTATCAGTACGATGATCTTAAATGAGGTCAGCTCTCTGAGTTTTTTGTAGGTGCCTCTTTTTCTTTCCTTTAGCCCCTCTGCTCAACACCCCCTCATCTACCCACAGAGCATGCAGATAACCTGCCTGTTTGTACCGCTCAACTCTTTTTGGCTTTTTCGTTCTGCTGTATTTCTGTCCCACCACCTCATTATGGGTATTTTCCTCTACCTGGATTAATCTTCTCTTTCTGATTATTTTGAGGCTCATGATTAGAGCTCGTAATATGAATAGTACAAATCAGTGAGAGGTCAATAAAACAGCAAGACGCATACATAAAACTTTCTCAAGATGGCAAATCTTTAAAACTAAACCTTTCTACCAGAAAGGTTACCTACTCTCCATGGAACTAATAAATAAACCTTGAATAGACTTACTCCAGTAAAAATAGGTCTATTAAAATAGTCAGCTGACTTCACACCTCAGATATCTTTGTGTTAAGAGCAAGGGGAAAAAATTTAACAAGATTATAACAAAAAGGCATTAGTGAAAGTTGGTTCACAGATTAATAAACTACTCTGTTTCTTTAGGTAGAATAATAAAAGGCATTATGAAGGACAACTTTATAGAGCATAGGTAGGAAGTTCATGTGCTTGAAGTGTAAGACTTCACAATTTGGGCATATGTTGTATGTGTGTCGATATGAATGCTTTTACTACTGTCAATAATTAATCCTAAAGTACCAAGTTTGGTTGGCCTTATCTTAAATAGTTGCCTCACAAGTTTTAAATGTTTTTTCCAAGTGTAATTATCAGTAAGTTATGTTTAATATGCAAACATAATGGTTAAAAAATAGGGAATATATATTTTCTGGTAATTGTTAATGTTTTCTTTACTGTTCTGGTGGATCTATTTTTTCTAGTATGATAGATCTTTAAAAAATTAGTTAAGAACATTTGGCAGTTCAAAGTCCCTGCCAAATTCTTCTTATTAAATTTCCTCTCCTGTTGTAGAGAGGAAAACTTTTTTGTTTTCTTCTCTGTCCTCCTAGGTTCTCTGTCTGGGGCCCTGTATATTAGTCTGACAAAGGACAGATTAACAACAGAAAAACAAACAGAAGTTCATTAAGATGTGCATACTCAAGAGAGTATTCAGTGATGGTAAATCAAGAGAATGGTTAGAATATGAGCTTACATAACCCTTAACAAAAGAACAATACATTTTGTAGAACAATGAAAAGACAAAGGAAAAGGAACTTTGAGCTCCTAGGGGCAGAAAATTGTGTAAAGGAAAATAAATATATGGTGAAAATCAATGGATGCTAAGGGTTAGTTAGTAAGGTTTGTTATGTAGATTCCTCTCGTGTGATCTCTAGACTGATGAGTCTAGAGTTGTCTCAAGTGGTTAAGAATCATCCTGCCTTTTCTCCTTTTTAATTGCCCTCAACTCAAAATAGTCCTTTTGTTAAAGTGACATTCTGGGGTGGTATATTCTACAACCTTTCACTGTCATGTATATTCTAGCACAGTATGGAAATGGGCAAGAAAGAGTGTTTATCCTTCCAATGCACACAAATTCCATCATTGTTTTATTTTGACTAAATCCTCCATATCTTTATGATCATTGATCAGGTTTTTAATACAAATATGATGCAGAGTTTAAAGACTGCCATTAGAATGGTTTCCTGATGAACATTTCTTCTTAAGATTAGTAGTATTAAAATATGGGCAAAGAATATAATTCATAAATTAAGTGAACATCATTTACCGTGCATAATACTCTGTAATAGATACTGTAAGGTGACACAAAGAAGAGTGAGATTTTGTTTCTCCAGCCAATCTGGTATGACAGGTAGCTACATCTACTCCCTCTCCACTGCCCCTCCACCCCAAAAAAAAAAACAGAAGGAGGATGCTAACCTTAATTGAGATCTTTCATTGTAGCAGGTTGTAGTGGTAGATGTTTTTTACATATGTTAGCTCTTGTAAAATTTGTAACAATCCTGTAGAGTTTTCCTCTTTTTCAAGAGATTAACCAAACTCAGAAAGGTTAAGAAATTCACCTCAAAGTCACGTAAGCACAATGTGAAGGTTACACCAATTTTCTAGAACTACAGGAAATACAGAGTCGTGTAATTACAGATTCTTAAAGCTGTAACATTGTGAAACCAAGTTCTAAGGCCGTAAGTTATCAGAACTACAACATTAAACCTCAAGTCATGTTGTCCTGAAATTCATATTACTATGTGTAATACTGACTCTAGAATTTCGGTTAAGGTAGCAATTAATATGAACCAGAGTTGTCAGAGGAGATAGCACTTAAACTTTGCTATGGATATATGTATTGGGCAGCAGAGAGAAATAAATGCATAGGCAGAGAGAACATTTTATCTGCAGATGACAGTGAAACAATTGGCTTCTGGGTCCAGTTAGGTCTAGTTAGATGATAGAACTATTCTGTAGAACTTGAAAAGTTAAATTGAGTTTAGATTGATGCATTAAGACTATATGAACTAACCCTAAGTAGGAGAGTAGTTTAATAAAAGTGTTTTTCTAGGAATATTATTCCAGCCCTGGAACCAAAATATCTTTAAAAGATGAGCAATAGATAGGCATACATTCCATTTCACTCTTTCTCTGAAGTTCATCATTATCAATAAAGAAAACATGTCTTGTTACTATATTTTAGTTAAGAAGCAGCCAGAGTTTTAGGTTTATGTTGCATTTTTTCAATCTCCAGGACTCATGTTATTCTTCAGTTCTGTAACATTGCAGTCTCTTAATCTGCAACATTTTAAGACACATTTGCAACATTCTCATTCTGTCCCCCCAAGTTTAACCTTCCTTTCATAGTATGCCTCTCTTTATATCTCTTCTTAATACCCTTTCTTAAAATCTTCCTAATATTTCTTCTTAATGTTACCTTAATATAGTCAATTTCCTTTGAATTATTTTTCAATTCACTAATTATCTCTTCAGTTGTATCCAGTAAGCCTTGCAAGTAATCTGCTAAGAAGCAGTATAGTGTGGTAGTTATAAGCCAAGACATTGAAGCCAGACTTGCTAGATTTAAGTTCTTTCTCTGCCACTGACTGACTGGCTGATGTTGTGCTACATTCTTAACCTCTTTGTGCCACAGTTTTGTCATAAAATGAAGATAAGAATACCATTTGCATCATAGCTTTATTTTTATTTTTTTATTTTTAACTTTTTTTGAAGTATAGTTTACATACAATATTATATTGCTTTCAAGTATACAACATAGTGATTCAATAGTTACATACTTCAGTAAATCCTCACCCCAACTAGTGTAGTTGCTATCTGTCAACATAGAAAGATGTTACAGAACTATTCACTGTGTTCCCTATGATGTACTTTCATCCCTGTAACTAATTTATATTATGACTGAGATTTTTGTCCCTCTTTATCCCCTTCACCATTTTCACACACCTACCCCAAACCCTCTCCCATGGTAATCACTAGTCACTTCTCAGTGTCTATGAGTCTACTGCTATTTTGTTCATTTTGTTTTGTTTTTAGATTCCACATATAAGTGAAATCATGGTATTTGTCTTTCCCTTGTCTATTTCACTTAGCATAATACCCTGTAGCAGCTCTATCCATGTTGTCACAAATGTCAGAATTTCTTTTTTTATGGCTGAATAATATTCCAGTGTGTGTGTGTGTAGCACATCTTCTTTATTGACTTATCAATTGACATATACTTTGGTTGTTCCATATCTTAGCTGTTGTAAATATTGTGGCAATAAACATAGGGGTGCAGATATCTTTTTGAACCAGGGATTTTGTTGCCTTTGGGTAAATTCCTAAAAGTAGAATTACTAGATAATATGGTATTTCTACTTTTAGTTGTTTGAGGAACCTCCATATTGCTTTCCAGAGTGATTGTCCCAATTCCATTCCCACCTACAGTGTAGGAGGGTTCCCTTTTCTCCACATTCTTATAAACACTTGTTATTTTTTTCTCTTTTGGATAGTGGCCATTCTAACTGCTTAGTAGGTAATACTTCTTGTGATTTTGATTTGCATTTCTCTGATGATTAGCAATGTGGAGCATCTTGTCATATGCCTGTTGGCCATCTGTATTTCTTATTTGGAAAAATGTTTGTTCAGATCCTTTGCCCATTTTTTGATTGCGTTATTTGGTTGTTTGGCATTGAGTCACATGAGTCCTTTATATATTTTGAATGTTAACCCCTTATTGGATAAATCATTCACAAATATATTCTCCCATACTGTAGGTTGCCTTTTTGTTTTGTTGATTGTGTTCTTTGCTGTACAGAAGCTTTTTAGTTTGATGTAGTCCCACTTGTTTATTTTTGCTTTTATCTTTCTTGCCCAAGGAGATATGCACAGAAAAAAAATGGCTCATGCTTATGTTCAGGAGATTTTTGCCTATTTTCCACTAAGAGTTTTGTGCTTTCATGTCTTGTATTTACATCTTCAATCTATTTTGAGTTTACTTTTGTGTATGGAGTTAGACCATAATCCAGTTTCATTCTCTTGCATATAGCTGCCCAGTATCATTTATTGAAACACTGTCTTTTTTCCATTATATATCCATGGCTTCTTTATCATATACTAATTGACCATATGTGTGTAAGTTTATTTCTGGGCTCTCTATTTTGTTCCATTGATCTATGGGTCTGTTTTTATGCCAGTACTATACTGTTTTGATTTCTGTAGCTTTGTAGTATAACTTGAAGTCAAGGAGCATAATACCCCCACCTTTGTTCTTCTTTCTTAAGATTGCTTTGGGTATTTGGGGTCCTTTTTGTAGTTCCATATAAATTTTAAGA
Source organism: Manis javanica (assembly GCF_040802235.1). Taxonomy (NCBI): domain Eukaryota; kingdom Metazoa; phylum Chordata; class Mammalia; order Pholidota; family Manidae; genus Manis; species Manis javanica. The sequence goes on from NC_133174.1 coordinate 88,389,775, forward strand.
TTATTAGCTCTAGTTCATTGAAAAATGCCATTGGTATCTTGATTGCATTGAATATAAATTTCTTTGGGCAGGATGGGCATTTTGACAATATTAATTCTTCCTATCCATGTGTATGAGAAAGATTTACATTTATTTGTGTCTTTAATTTTTTTCATCAGTGTCTCATAGTTTTCAGAGTACAGGTCTTCCATCTCCTTGGTCTGTTTTTTTCCTAGGAACTTTATTCTTTTTGATGTACTTTTAAATGGATTATTTTCCTGATTTATCTTGCTGCTGGTTTGTTGTTAGTATATATGAATGCAACAGATTCTTGTATATTGATTTTGTATCCTGTGACTTCATTGAATCCAATTACTAGTACTAATTACTAATAGCTCTTTGGTGGAGTCTTTATGGTTTTCTGTATATAGTATCATGTCATCTACAAATAGTGACAGTTTTCTTCCTTACCAATTTAGATGCCTTTTATCTCTTTTCCATGTCTATTTTGATGGTGAGGACTTCCAGTACTATGTTGAATAAAAGTGGTGAGAGTAAGCATTCTTGTCTTGTTCCTTATCTTAAAGGAAAAGTTTTCAGGTTTTTGCCATTGAGTATGATGTTAGCTGTGGGTTTGTCATACATGGCCTTTATTATGTTTAATTATGTTCCCTCTATTCCCATTTTGTTGAGAGTTTTTATCATTAATGGATGTTGAATTTTGTCAAAGGCTTTTTCAGCATCTATTGAGATGATCACATGGCTTTTATCCTTCCTTTTGTTAATATGGTGTATCACATTGATTTTATAATATTGTACCATCCTTGCATCCCTGAAATAAATCCTGTGTGGTCATGATGGGTGATCCTTTTGCTGTAGTTTTGAATTCAGTTTGCTAATATTTTGTTGAGGACTTTTTCATCTCTATTCATCAGGGATATTGGTCTCTAATTTTCTTTTTTTGGAGTCTTTGTCTGATTTTGGTATTAGAGTGATACTGGCCTCATAGAATGAGTTTGAAAGTATTCCCTCCTTTATTTTTAAATACTTTAAGAAGAATGGGTATTACCTCATCTTTAAATGTTTGGTAGAATTTAGCTGTGAAGCCATCTGGTAGTGGAATTTTGTTTGTTGGGAGTTTTTTTAGACCTACTCAACTTTGTTATTGATAATTGATCTGTTCAGATTTTCTGTTTCTTACTGGGTCAGTCTTGGAAGGTTGTACTTTTCTGGCAATTTTCCCATTTCTTCAAAATTGGACAATTCATTGCTATGTAATTTTTCATAGAATATTCTTATAATTTTTGAGTTTCTGTGGTGTCAGTTGTAACTTCTCCTTTTTCATTTCTGATTTTATTTGTATCCTTTCTCTCTCTCTCTCTCTCTCTCTCTCTCTCTCTCTCTCTCTCTCTCTCTTTGATATATCTGGTTAAGGGTTTGTCTATTTTGTTTGTCTTCTTGAAGAACCATCTCTTCAGTTTGTTGATTTTTTTCTACTGTTTTATTAATCTATTTTTATTTCTGCTCTTATCTTTATTATGTCCTTCCTACTACCTTTTAGTTTCATTTAGTTTTTTTCTAGTTTCAGTTGTGAATTTAGCCTGTTTATTTCAGATTGTTCTTGTTTCTTGAGGTAGGCCTGTGTTGCTATATACTTCCCTCTTAGAACCACTTTTGAGGCAGCCCACATATTTTGAACTGTTGTGTTTCTCTTTTCATTTGTCTCTGTGTATTTTTTTATTTCCTCTGGGATTTGTTCATTGACTCATTGATTATAGAAGCATGTTCTTTATCCTCCACGTGTTTGTTGGATTTTTGGTTTTCCATATGTAATTTATTTTTAGTTTCATACCATTGTTATCTGGAAAGATGCTTGCTAAAATTTCAATCTTTTTGAGTTCATTTTTGTGTCCTAATATGTGTTTTCCTCTAGGGAACATTCCATGTATAGTTGAAAAAAAATGTATCCTGCTCCTTTTGGGTGGAATGTTATATATATATATCTGTTAAGTCCATCTGGTCTAATGTGTCATTCAATGCCTATGTTTCTTTATTTATCTTCTGTCTGTATGAATTGTCCATTGATGTAAGTGGGGTGTTAAGATCCCCTAATATGATTGTGCTATTGTTTGTTTCTCCCTTTAGGTCTGTTAGTACTTATTTTATAAAATTAGGTGTTTGTGTTATGGGTACATAGATATTCATGATTGTTATATCCTCTTATTGCACTGATCCCTTTATCATTATGTAATATCCTTCTTTTTCTTTTGTTTCTTTCTTTGTTTTGAAGTCTGTTTGCCTGATGTAAGTACTGCTATTCCTGCTTTTTTCTCCCTTTTATTTGCAGGAACTATCTTTTTCCATCCCTCTACTTTCAGTCTTTGTACATTTTTATGTCTGAAATGAGTCTCTTATAAGTAGCATATAGATGGGTCTTGTTTTTTATCCATTCTACCACCCATGTCTTTCGATTGGTGCTTTTAGTCCATTTACATTAAGGTAATTATTGATAGGTATGTACTCACTTAATTGTTTTCTGGTTGTTTTTGTAGTTCCTCTCTGTTCCTTTCTTTCTCCCTTATACTTTTCTCATGATTTTAAGGTTTTCTTTGTGCGATGCTTGGATTCCTTTTAAAAGTTTTGAGTGTCTATTACAGGCTTTAGGTTTGTGGTTACCAAAAGGTTCATAGGTAGTTTTCTAAATATATAACATTCTATGTTAAGTTGATGGTTGCCTGATTTCAAATACAATCTAAAAGTACCACTTTTTTATTCTTCTTCCTCCTCCACACTTTATAAGATGTCATAATCTGTATCTTGTGTGTATCCCTTGACTAATTTTGTGTATAGTTGATTTTACTACTTTTGTTTTTTGAACTTCATATTTGCTTATTCTTGTTATTTCTCTTCTCTCTTAATGGTTTGTTTGTTCATAGGATATGTAATTCTTTACTTGGGAGTTCACCTTCAGCAGAAATTGTTTTCTTTGGAAGTTCCAGGTGCTCTGAGTTGTGGAGGTACCATTTTGAAAGGATTCTGTTTTTCTGCCTCAACTAAATTTTACCAATTTTTATATTAATTTTTCAGCACAGGGTTTCCACGCAGGTTGGTAAGGCATGGCATCCTACTTTTCTTCCCACAGCTTGACATGCTTAGCTTATTATGTTGTCATACCTGTCAACAAGTGGCTAAAGTTTTTCCAGACATAGTTTACCAGATGGAACCACCTTTCCAAGTGCCTAGCCTTACACAGGGAGCTCATTTCCAGCTCTTCATGTACAAGAAGCTTGTGGCATACATCCCATAGCCTTCATGCTTGCATTTAGTTCCATACTTCTCTTGGCCTAGCCTTTAGTGTCTTTTCCGAGTTTTGCTATTCAATTTCTTTTTTGATTGTGGACCCTCAGAATTTACCAATATTAATTTTGAGCCTGGCTTTTTTTGTTAAATTTTATATAGAATAAGTTGAACAGCAGTAGCAACTTTTCACATCAGTTTATGCTACCATTTTATTTGGTAGATATTGTCAAGAATTACAATGTAAATATATCAAAGTTTGATTTCTTTAATGAGTAAGTGGCTTAATATATGCTAGGAAGGAAATAATACCAGTTACAGTAATGGGCAATAATATTGTGCAGTAGGTGCAGCAGGAGGGCTATATCTGTATGTTTGCTCAGACATGGCTTCTCTGAAGGGTTGCCATTTAGATGAAGACCTAAAGGCTGAGAATAAGTTGCAGCATTTTTTTGTTGGCAGGGTTAGTGTTTCATGGGCAACATAAAATAGTTTCCAAAGAAACATTATAAAAATAGGAATCTTTAAATCTTAACCTATGAATTGTGATATTTTGGTTTGTTTGTGAATGTTTCATTTTACATCTATTCTTCATACTGGTGCAGTTTCAGAACAAACAAGTATAGACAGCAAGCACAAGGTATTCTGCATACTAAAACTGCAGCTCCTTATGACACTGCCTTCCTCTTTCCCTTTTCCTGCTGCTTCTCTCTTTTTATCTCATCCATCCTCTCTCTCTTTCTGTCTCTGTGTTTTCTGTTTAGGAAGAGTAAATCTGTTTGTATATTGCTTTACTATCCCTTCCCTGATTTTTATCTATCTATCTATCTATCTATCTATCTATCTATCTATCTATCTATCTATTTATTTATTGGTATCATTAATCTACAATTACATGAAGGACATTTTGTTTACTAGGCTCCCCCCTTCACCAAGTCCCCCCCACATACCCCTTCACAGTCACTGTCCATCAGTGTAGTAAGATGCTGTAAAATCACTACTTGTCTCCCTTCCTTAATTTTACAAGAGATGTTAATACTATGAGTTATTTGAGAATAACCAAATAGATGTTAACATTATTCTTCTTAGAATTTTAAATATTTCATTTGATTTTTTTTCTTACAAAACTACATTTATTTATCGCCTTATGTATTAAATACAGAATAATTATATAATATGGAAAAAAGTCAAGATATCATTGCTGAATGCTGTTTTATGAAAAAAAAAAGAGCCTTTGGCATAATGTAATAGATCCTACTGCTTGTTAAGGCCTTGAAGATCATTGTGTGATATACAACATCAATAAGATGGTCAATTATGACTGATGGCATTCTGATGCATTATTGATGGTAGAATGATTAAATGTTTAGGAAAGACTGAGAAATGTGGTTAATTGTTTTAGGAAAGCAGGTTAGGACATAATATATAAATGGACAAATGAAAATAAAAGAATAAACACATGGGACTAAAAGGGTAATTGAATAGTGTCTGATCCAACTCCCTTCCTTCTAGAAAGACTAGAGAAACTGTTTATAGGCAAACATTTTTAAAATGTTATAAAGACATTTAAAAAACCATTACAAAGTATTTCATGGTTATAGAAGAACACACACATGCATAAACAAAACATGTAAAATATAAAGAATAATAACTTAAAATCCCATGAACTTACCATCCAACTGAATAAATGAAACTATTGGTGCCCTTGTAAGTGCCTTCTTTATATTCCTCTTAGGCCCAATTATTTTTCTCCCATTCCGAAAGTAACCACTGTCCTGAGCTATATATCTATCATACCTTTGTTTTTCTTTATACTTTGACCATGAGCTATCCCTAAATAATCTATAATTTACTTTTGCTCAGACTTGAACTATTATATTTTGGAATCATAAAATATGCATTATTCTTCAATTAGTTTTTCTCACCAAACATTGTATTTCTAACATTTACCAGTGTTTGTGTGTACACACACACACACACACACACATGAATATCAGTTCCCCATCATATAGCATTCCGTTGTATCAATACACAGCAATTAACTTATCCATTCTGCTGTCAGCATGCATGCAGTTGCCACACCTCTCCTGAGTATTTTACTAATATAAATACAGCTGATGTGAACAGTGTTTTATGGCATCCTGATATACCTGTGAAAAGATTTTCCTCTAGGGTAGCTATTCTCAAACTTTTTAAATCTCAGAACCCCTTTAGACTCTTAAGAACTGAGGACTCCAAGAACTTCTGCTTATGTGGGTTAAATGTATCAATACTTACTGTAGTAAAAATTAAAACACATAGTTTTAAAGCATAGAAATACGCATTGCATATCCATCAAAATAATGACATTATCATGTAGACTACAGAAAATCCACCGCACACTCGTGGAAGAATGAGAGTGAAAAACTCAAATAATGTCATTGCATTATTATGAAAGTAGTTGTTACCTCACGGACCTGCTGAAGGGGCCTCAGAAACCCTTAGTGTCCCTAGACCAGTCATTAAGAACTGCTCCAGTATAAATCTAGGATTAGAATTACCAAGTCATGGTTATATGTTTCTTCAAACGTACTAGATAATACCAAATATTTTTTTCCAAAGCAATTATACCAATTTATACTTTCAGTAGCAGGATATTAGTATTTTCTTTACTACACATTCTGGCCAGTTTTAAGTATTATCAAACTTTTTATATTTTGTCAATCTAGTGGATATAAAACGGTGTCTTGCTGTGGTTTCAAATTGCATTTCTGTGATCACTAATGAGATAAGATTTTTATTGGCCATTCAAAAAAATTTAGGTCTTTTTCCCATTTTCTTTTGGATTATCTTTTTCTTAATTCTATTACTGAGTTCTTTAAATATTGGAGATAGTAATCCATTGTCAGTTGTATATAATGTAAATATCTTATCACAGTTGAAGCTTCTACTTTTACTTTTTAAAACTATATCTTTTAATGAACAAAATTTTTAAAATCTTAATATAATTTTTTTATCAATCAGTTCCTTTATTTCTTAGACTGCTTGTGTTTTATGTAAGAAACTTTCTATCGTGAGGTCATAAAGATATTCCCCTTTATTTTCTTTCATTCATTTCAACAATATTTATTGGTTACCTACTACTGTCAGACAACTACTGTCACACTCCAGGTAGTGTGGATATGGCAGTGAAAAAACTATAAATAAAAAACCCTAGATTCCTGGAGTTTAGATTCAGGAGTTGGGGAGGAACACAATAAACAAATGAGCAATTAATGGTTTTGTATGAAGGATGGTGACAAACATTATGGAGAGTCAGAAAGCAAGATAAGAGTGTGAATGGTCAGAGGTGAGGTGTTTTATCACAGAACAGCAAAGTTCCCAAGGTAGTTGTGTGCTTGGGGGTTTGCAGAAAAGTTAAAGAGAACCAAGTGGTTAAAATGAAGTGAGCAAGAGAAAGAATATTCAGAGATAAGGTCATGTTCATTACAGAAGCCCAAAGTGGGTAGGGCCTCCAAGGCCACTGTAAAGACTTGAGCTTTTTCTTTGAGATGGGAAGGTATTGGAAATTTTTGAGCAGAGAAATAATGTGTTTGGATAACTTAGGTTTTGAAAAGATCATGGTAGCTCTGTTTCAAAAATGATCTTTAGGCAAGCAAGAGAGGAAGCTAGGAGAGCAGTTAGGAGTCTTGTTCATAATCCAGGCAGAAATGATAGTGGCTTACAGCAGGTGATGGCAGCGTGAAAAAAAGAGATCACATTCTTAGCATATTTTAAAGCTAGAGAACATAGTAGGTGAGAAAAACAGAATAGTCAAAAATGAGTAAATCCTCCCTTTGGGTCTGTAGAGAAAATGAAAGTTCCTGTGGCCAGGATTCTCACCTGGCCCTCGTCAGCTAGCTCACTACCCACATGTGGCCAATACGTTATTATTGACTCTATCTAAAGAGCTCCCCCCAGTGCTCTGGGCATCATGTCTTCAGGAGAGCAGAGATTAGAGTGGTGGCAGGGCCAAGGACAGAGACTGAGACGGCTGCAGGGTCAGAGAGGCCCAGAGGCAGAGACCAGCTTGCTGCGTGCAGACTTGTTCTGAGTGGACAGGATTCTAGTGATTGACCTGCCACTGTGGGAATAAAGTTGCATACCCAAGAAAGTTCCATTGTCATTATCCAGTCTCATCAAATCAAGAGTGAACTTGCCCTGGGGCTGAAATCCACTGGTAAGACAGGGTCTTTTTTTGTTTTCCTTGATAGGAGTAACTGAAAAGAGAGTTGTTAAAGAGACGAGGAAGACTGAAGGTGGAGCAAACTTAGGTTCAGGTGTAAGGACTTTCTTTTGGACATGTTAATGTTCTGATTCCTCTCAGTTTTTCAAATAGGGATGCCAAGAAGGCAGTGGGATATATGAATCCAGACTTACAGGGAAAGATGCAACCTGCCTATATAAAGTTAGAAGCCACTGGTACATATAAATAGTCTGTGAAGTCATGAGACTGGGTAAGATTACCAAGAGAGGGATTACAGATAGAAGAGGGAAGAGGTCTGGAGTCTGAGGCATGAGACACTATAATGTTTAGGGGTCTAGAAGATGGAAACATAAAAGGAGATTATACAGCAAGCAGTGACATAAAAATACTAATTAAGTGGTGTCCTGAAAGCCACCTGAAGGAAATCTTTTGTGGTGAGAGTGATCAAATTTTGTGAAATAAAATGAGGTCAAGTAAAATGGAAACTGAGAATTAAACATGGGATCTGACAACCTGCCCTTGACAACTGCTGTTTGGATAGAGTGTGGTGAGGGGAAGAGCCAGACTGCAGTAGGTTAAAGAGAGAAGGTTGGAATTGATAAAAATAAGTATTTTCTTCTAAAACAGTTACATTTTCACCATGTTCTTTAAATGAATTGCTCTTTTCTTATTACAAAAGTAATAGTATTCTTTTAGAGAATTTAGGAAAGGCTTAATTAAAAAGAAGAAAATTAATATTTTCTGTGATCCCATTAAAACCAGTGCTAGTATTTTGGTTTATAGCATTTAAATTTTTTTCTGTACATTTTTATAAATTTGTTTTCTAAACTCAAAATAAAAATACAGTATACATATGTTTACTATGATTTCTTCCATAACAATATAACATGTTTATCTTTTCTTCTCACTAAATATACTTCATGATTTTTAATAATTTTATTATGTATAACACTATGTAGCATGGTTTATATATAACCAATTCTCTATTATTAGACACTTAGGCTATTTCCAGTTTTCAACATGATTTTTTTAAACAACACTGCAATGAACATATGAATATGTAAAAATGGGCTTTCATTGACATATTCTTCAAGATTTAGACTGTTAGTCCACCAGGATGTGTCTAAAAGTGAAATACTCTTCTGGTGGAAGGTCTGGAAACCATGTTATACAGAGAGGACATAGGAAGAGCTGCTCCCATAGCAACAGTTGGAAAGGTTCCACTGGAAAAGGAGAAATACCCAGCAGCAGAAGGTAGTAGAGAGGAGGGCAGGAAGTGGTCCCATCCATAGAAAAAATCTGGATAGAAATTCAGCAGTTACTTGTTTTTTAAGCAAGTTTTAAATCAGAAACTCTCCATTTCACTTAATTATAGGTCACATAATATTTGCTATGCCACATACCTTATAGGTAGAAATACGAACTTTCTTTCCATGCATTCTAGAATCAAACAGCACTATTTGGATATGTATATGTATGTCTGTGGTGTACTGGAGGAGCTTTAATTTCTATGCTATACTGATAGCTGGAATACAAGATTTGAAATAGATTTCTAGAACTAAAAAAATATTTTTAAATCAATTGGGAGGGGATTCAATTTTCTGAGAATAAATATAACTTACGCATTTTCTCTTTCTCAACCTGCAACTACTTGAACTCTGTAGTTTTCCAGTTCGTCTACTATCTTGAGGCATGTGATGAATCAGTCAATAGTTTTTTTTTCTCCTTTGAGGTTTCTGTTGTGATTTCCAGCAAAAGGGATAATGTAGATTGCATATTACCTGATGTTGATGTTGCTTAGAAACTGAATTGACAATCAGTAGTCTCTCAGCTTAGATTTACAAAAGGCCAAATAGCATGGATATCATTCCTGCTTGCAGAAACATGTACATCTTTCACTTCCTTTTCAAACATTGCATTTACTAAAACATTAAAAGTAAGATAAAATGTTCTTTTCACTTTTGTATAACCTCTGAACATTTCCCAGTAAGAAATACATTGCTTGAAAAATCAGGGAGAAAAAAAATAAAGCCTTCTAAAACATTATTATTTTAGGTGGTGAGAAGAAGACTCAAATAAAGTTTAACAGATGGATTTGATGGGGACTTTTTTAGTGCATATGTAGAAAACCAAATAATTGAAATCCACGTACTCTGGTGTGAAACTGAAGGTCAAGTCCCCTTGTTCCAAATTGTCTCCTAAAAGTTCCCACTAAGGATTATGTACTTCAGGTGAACTAATTACCTTCTATTCACCATTTACAGGTTAAACTTTTCTACTCCAGTCCATATGATATTCTCTACACAGAGATTTCCTATATCCAAGTCTTTGAAAATCTAAATCCCATTCATAATTTTAGGTTCAGTTAATTTGCCACCCCTCCATGTAGGCTTCCCTGAATACTGCAACTAAAACTACATTCTCTTCTGTTGAACTTTATTTCTGTGTCCCTAGAGACAGTCCCCATGCTGGAACATACTTTCTGACTGAATGGAATTTTGATTTGCTCTGTTACATGATTATGATGCATAGCTGTCTTGCCAATGAGTTTCAGCCCTGGGCACGTTCACTATGGATTCAGTGTGACCAAAGAAATGACAGTAGAGCTTTCTTGGGGTGAAAGGGTTATACTCAACTTAATTTCCATGGTGGCAGGTCAATCACTAGAATCCTGTTTACTCAGAGTGAGTCTGCATGCAGCAAGCTGGTCTCTGCCTCTGGGCCTTTCTGCCTGCACAGCCATCCTAGTCTCTGTCCTCAGCGCTACCACCACTCCAGCCTCTGCTCTGCTCTCCTGCAGTCTTGCAACTGTACCACCATGTCACCCAGAGCACTGGGCGGAGCTCTTTATATAGCATCAATAGCAATGTATTGCACACATGTGTGTAGTGAGTTAGCCAACCAGGGCCAGGTGAGAATCCTGGCCACAGTAACTTTCATTTTATCCACAATAGCATATACAATAAATAGTTGCTAAGTATACAGGTTTTCCTTATGAAAATCTCTAGTATGTGTAGATTTATATTTGTGTATCTTTTTGGCAACCATGTGAATTTTAGACTGAGTATACATAAATCCTAAGTGTCCCTCTTACTAGTGTTTTTAAAAAGTGAGAAAAGGTGTTTAATAGAATAGTAGCTACAATAGCAGTGCTGAGCAGTGAATGATAGTAAAACATTTATTAAGCATTTATTATATGGCACATAATATGTTTTTGAAGAAACTGGAACTTGAGACTTGCTTAAGTTTCCACAGATCATCAAAAACAGAGTATAAAGTTTTGAAATTAAGTCTTAGGGCTCAGAAAAGAAAATAAGAGAAATTATACTTGGGTTTTAGGATTGTATTTCCATGTGTGTTGAGAAGAAGGACACTACTGTAAGAAATGTTGATGCATATGCATTATGACTTGATTATGGAAAGAGCTCCTAACCATGGAGGAGATTGGATTAATATAGCTTTAGTTGTCTTAGATATTAGTGGGAAAAAAGTATTATAAAGCTCTCATGAAATAGTCTGATTCCTTTATGACTCTAAAGTTATTTTCCCATACAACATTCAAATTTTAAATAATGTATTAATATGAGATCCTTCTGAAACCTAATTCCTTGAGCTACATTCCTAAGAGTATGTTTAAAACTGTGTATGCTTTATTCCATTATGTTGTTTTAATTATTTTTTACTGATTCTGCTTTCTAAACTCCAAATTAGAACAACCTCTTTAAAACATTTATTAAGGAGAGGTACCTGAATGAGTTTGACCTGACATTTGCAGCCACCATCTCAGGGCTGACCCCCTGTAGAGAATAATGACTTGGCAAAGACTGTATCAATTAGGATATGCTGCCTATTACACTAGCATGTATTTTGGGGATGAAGAGAGGAAGAAACGAGGAAAGGAATTTATTTTGGATACTCCAAAGGAGATGTCTAACCAAAGGATTATAATACCCATTAACACAGCTTTTGGCAACTTGGTTGAAAAATTGTTGTTAATAGCCATAGTTCTACTGCTGATCAAGGTAGTCATGTACACACACTACATTATGAATCTTTTTCCAATAAATTAAAAACAAGTTATAACAGGTTTGAGGCTTCTATTTTACAACTACCTTTTCTATCATTATGGTCTCAGAAGGAACTGTTAGGAAAAATAATTGTTTACATTCTCTTGAACATTGAATTCTTGTTCTATTCCTCCAGGATCTAATAGGCTGTCATTTGATATCAGCATTTAAATAATGTCACAATAGATGGTGCCATAGCTCTATACTGAGTGACATCATTGAAAAAATATCAAGTGTTATTTGACCAGTGAAATCAAAAGCAGAGAAAAAATATAAAAAATTTTCTGAGCCCTGCTTTTAGGCAATTCTTGAAACAACTAAAATTTTTCAAAGGACTGTATTCTTCCATTCTCATTTAGTGAAATACCTTTGACTGCCTTCTTGACTCTGCTGGCAGCCAGAATGGCAATATACTGGGCTTTGAATGGCAGTTGATATTATTTGTAACATTGATGTCAGCCTACGTGGAGATTAATTACTATATTTGTATTAACATACTGGTTGTATTTGAATCGCTGCCTTTTTAAACCGCTACCCCACCCCTTTGGTCATTTCTTCTGACGATTTGCAGTAAAATAGCTGACAACTGCCTATGACTACTTTAGCCAGTTGCTGCTTGCTCTGGTAAATTCATTCCAAGCATTTGACAAGACTGCAAAGAATAGTGCCAGCTTAACTAAAAATATTTTTACAGATGAAAGATGTGTAAAAAGTCAGTTACTTTCCAGGTATATGATGCCTATGTAAATTAACTGACAACGTATCTCCTTTGCTGTTTTTGTGAATCATTTGTCTACTTTATAGAACAATTGGTGGAGTGATCTTTCACAAGTATATTCAGAAGACTCACCAAATGGAGTGCTTGAAAGGTTCTGTTTGTTATATTGCTCTATGAATTACCTATAGCTCAAGACTTAGGGAGTTGATGGATAAAACTGGGAACCTCTGTGTTAGAAAGTGACCATAAAAATTAGAAGGTTTTTGACTATATTAAGCTGAAAAGCTTCTGTACAGCAAAAAGACACCATCAATAGAACAAAAAGGAACCCTACAGTATGGGAAAATATATTTGTAAATGACAGATCCGATAAAGGCTTGATGTCCAAAATATATAAAGAGCTCACGCACCTCAACAAACAAAAAGCAAATAATCCAATTAAAAAATGGGCACAGGAACTGAACAGACAGTTCTCCAAAAAAGAAATACAGATGGCCAACAGACACATGAAAAGATGCTCCACATCACTAATTATCAGAGAAATGCAAATTAAAACCACAATGAGGTATCACATCACAGCAGTAAGGATGGCTGCCATCCAAAAGACAAACAACAACAAACGTTGGCGAGGCTGTGGAGAAAGGGGAACCCTCCTACACTGCTGGTGGGAATGTAAATTAGTTGAACTATTGTGGAAAGCAGTATGGAGGTTCATCAAAATGCTCAAAACAGACTTACCATTTGACCCAGGAATTCCACTCCTAGGAATTTACCCTAAGAATGCAGCAATCAAGTTTGAGAAAGACAGATGCACTCCTATGTTTATTGCAGCACTATTTACAATAGCCAAGAATTGGAAGCAACCTAAATGTCCATCGGGCATTTAGATGAATGGATAAAGAAGATGTGGTACATATACACAATGGAATACTACTCAGCCATAAGAAGAGGGCAAATCCTACCATTTGCAGCAACATGGATGGACCTGGAGGGTATTATGCTCAGTGAAATAAGCCAAGCGGAGAAAGAGAAATACCAAATGATTTCACTCATCTGTGGAGTATAAGAACAAAGGAAAAACTGAAGGAACAAAACAGCAGCAGAATCACAGAACCCAAGAATGGACTAACAGGTACCAAAGGGAAAGGGACTGGGGAGGATGGATGGGTAGGAAAGGATAAGAGGAGGGGGAAGAAGAAGGGGGGTATTAAGATTAGCATGTATGGGGGGGGGTGGGAGAAAGGGGAGGGCTGTACAACACAGAGAAGACAAGTAGTGATTCTACAACATTTTGCTATGCTGATGGACAGTGACTGTAAAGGGGTTTATAGCAGGGACCTGATATAGGGGAGAGCCTAGTAAACATAATATTCTTCATGTAAGTGTAGTTTAAAGATAAAAAAAAAAAGAAAGAAAAGGGGGATTACTCCCTTATAGGATAAAACTAACTGTAAATCAATGATTAATGCATGCTTTAAATATCCTTAATTTTGATCACTTAAAGGGTGTCAGATGATCGGCTATGGGGGTACACTTTTCTGATAATATTCCTTTCTCTTAAAAAAAAAAAAAGCAGTTCCTGTGTGGTGACCTCCAATGAGTTCTACACAATGGTATAAAGGGCATATCAAAGTGTGGGCAAAGGGTCTGTTTGTGTTTATACAGAGGATCAAAGACTAATTTGGCTACCCAGAAAATGAACTAAGATACGATATGAAGAAGAACTTCCAACATCAGCACTCTCTGAAAGAGTCATACCAGAAGATGATCATCAAAAAACCTCAACAAAGATCCAGGCAATGCTGCAGTTGTAGCTGCATCCATCCCACCGGTTCCTGGACTTGCCATTGGAATGAAGAAGGAGATATCTAAGCTGGCCTGGGCTTTCAGTAAAACAACAAATTTGACTGGATCTATACTATTGGAACTCAACCAAGAATTAGGAGAAGTGCAAGTTGTAGCGCTCCAAAATCTTACAACTACAGACTATCTACTGTTAAAAGAACATATGGGATGTGAACAGTTCCCAGGAATGGGTTCTTTTAATTTGTCTGATTTCTCTCAGACTGTTCAAGTACAGTTGGACAATATCCATAGACAAATTTTCACAAATGCCTAGGGTGCCTAACTGGTTTTCTTGGCTTCACTGGAGATGGCTGGTAATTATAGATCTGCTTTGGTTATGTAACTGTATTCCTATTATGTTAATGTGTGTGCACAATTAGTAGTTTAAAACCTATACATGCTTAAGTTACTCTACAAGAAAATATGTCAAAGAAATAATCAATTCTCCCATGTTTTCTTCCATCTGCTACCTCTATAGCTTTTCTTCTTCCTTCCTAATTACAACCCTTAAATAGAATTCATGCCTCATATCAAATTTACCTAGTATCATAATTCCTCCAAGTGGTAAAGATACCTCAAGACAAATGCTGGGCATAGAAGCCACAGGGCATAAATCTGCAAAGAAGTAAAAAGCTAACCTTTCAAACAATATGGCTTCTCTCTCACTTACCAACTGTACATCTCCCTGTATGGCCCTGGAAGATGACTGGTTAGCCAGAGACCAGTAAGATTCCTCAAGGGAGGAACAACCTAAGACAGGCACAGTCGCAGGGGGGCCATCAGGTGAGAAATTGGGGATCAACAGAGGTGAGGCTTAGAACCTCAGCCCCCCTGTTTTGAGAGAAATATTCTGCATCCGTGGATGTATTATTGCCCTTGTCTAGCTTGGCTTAACACATAGTCTACAGGCACACACCTGATCATCTACATTTGCTCTCTTACAACACTAAACTATATTCTCTACCTTTCTTGCATCTACCTACCACTTCAGCATTTTATTAAAAATAATAATAATAATAAAGGGAGAAATGTGGGATCCACATATAAATCAAGTATAAAAATCAAACGAATATTCATATTTGACCTGATTGTTTATAGTTCATAATGCATGATCAAAACCGAAAGTTTCTATGATGACTGCCCTTGTACTGTTCACCATGTAAGAACTTATTCACTATGTAAGAATTTGTTCACCATTTAAGAACTTGTTCGTTACGCTTCAGAAGATTGGCGACTGACGAGAATTAGACTTGGGGTGGATTAATGATTGTGCATTGAGCATTGAATCCTCTATACAGAATTTTATTGTTGTTAACAACCATTTGATAAATGAATATGAGAGATGCCCTCTCAAAAAAAATATAAATAAATAAAATAAAAAATAAAAAAAATTAGAGGGTGTTTTCCTCTAGCTGCTTCTACCACTCAACAGCAAGAAAGAAGCTCTTTTCTTACTGTAAACACATGATTCTTAAGAATGGCTGCGATGCCTTAGCTCTAGGTAGAATTGACCCATGATAAGTAGTTTATCTTTTTTTTATCCTTTCCTTTTCTGAGAGTCCTTCCACATTGTTTGCCCTTTTTTATCTTTCAGTTTTTTTCTTACACCCTCATTTCTCTTAGCATACATCATATTATTGTCTCTTATTAGTGATTATTATGTTAAATTTGATTAGTTGAATAAAAATGAATTTAGATTCTAGATTCCATCTATTCCTTGATATGTGACAGCACTGCCAAATATAGTGAGCTTCATAGACTTTGAGCAATTTCCTGTCCTCCTTCCCAAAGCTGGGTTTAACTGTTGGAATCCTATATCATGAACTGTTAGTTCTAGAACAGGCTTGAGATACTGTGCTTTCCAACCTTATTTTACAAGTGAGGAACCTGAGGCCTTAGGGTTTCAATAACTTGTCAAATATCACATAGCAATGAAGTGGCATGAGTAGGATTAGAATTTAGATCTCAGCACATTCTAGTGTTCTAACCACTTGGATATGCTCCCTCCCAGCTGGTTTGACTGTGTACTTTATACTTTGCTGCTTTCAATTTCCTCATTTATCTGTCTTCAGAATGCATACTCTGAACACCCACCTATATGAAAGTCTTCAGTGGTGCTCTATTTCCTTTTCCTGTTTTCCTCCCTTTCTTCACGCCTGCCACCCTCCCCTCCAATAAGATCCTCCTTGCTCCTTCATTACTACATTTTCAGAAAACATTTTTCTCCTTCAGAAATTTTCCTTTGGAATTTCCTGTTTATTCTTCCAGCATCCCTTTTTTGTTATACTTCTGAAAAATCAACTTAAAAGAAAAAAAATCACCCTGCTAATTGTCTTTTCTTCCTGGTCTACTGAATAAAGCACTAGATTGGGAAAAAGAAAACCTTGATGCTTTTTCTTACCTTGACCAATGACTCAAACACTCTGTGCTTCTGTCTTCTACCAATAAAGTGGTATTTCTCTGTGCTACAGAGTTATCAACCAAATTTAATTGAAAGGTTTTGATATGTTTAGGAGTTTCTCAGAAAATGGTGCACAGAAAATTTAGGATGGTATTACTATGTTTTAAGATATGGAAAAGAAAGGTGATTGGTTATTGCTGGTTATTATTATTAATTTTTAAAGACTAGTATGTACCTAGCTTTTCGGGACAATGATCTAGCAATGCTGTGACAGGATTATATTTCTCTTTGCCTTTATTTCACTATCCTGTGTTTTAAATTAACCCAGCATCTGTCATATACCTTGTAAAGCAGTATTAGTGATAGTGGTGAGGTTACTTACATGTATGTGTTAAATGTTTATTGGTTGAATGGGAGGTTATAATTTTGTGGTGATCCCAAACTCTGAGTGTACACTTTTAACAAAATCTTTCCTGCCATACCCTCATCCCAGTCCTGGTTTTAGTTAATGTGACAATGATAGATGTTTTTAAGATTAGGTATATAAGTAGGTAACTGTGTTAGCATTTATGTAATATATGGATTGTTACAAATAATGTCCTATAAATTTATTTTTTATGAAAGATCATCGCATGTTCATATGTAATATCCTATAATTGTGAAAGGTTTACAAACACATTAAGGACGTAAGTGTTCCATTAACTATTTGTTTTGCCTCTCACTATTTGCTGTCACTTGTCAGTTTCCTTAACAATAAAAATGGACCCTGAAATACAGTACATAAAATACCTTGGAATTCAGAGAAGGTAGGGCACCTTCTAGTTAGAGGCCCATGAAAGGTTCACTTCATTCATAAGGAAGTGGTAAAATTCTTTATGGGGAATCTAATAGATTGAGACCTTGGTCTAGCCTATGGGGGATAGTCAAGGTAGCGGGAAGAAAAGAAGTTGAAATTTAAGGTATAGAAAGAATAAATTATACCAAGGTACAAGGTGAAGAAAGTACAGAGTAAATTTGAGAAGCAGCAAGTAGTCCATCTTAGCAAAGCATAGGGTATGTTTATAGTATTGAGAGAAATTCTAATGAAAGAGAGTGCCATTTTAAGGAGATTAGATTTTATTTCAAAGGCAGTAGTACAGGTATTGAATAATTTTAAGTAACAAAGGACATTACCAGAGGTAGTTTTGAGAAGATTGTTCTGATAGAAATTAATAAAATAGATGGAGGAAAAATGGAGGGAGGAGGGAAGAATCATTAGATTGTCACAGTAGATGGAGCAAGAAGAACCTAAACCACAATAGATGCAACAACATTTGGAAGAATAAGTCAATGGCACTTGATTGTGTGTGTGTGTGTGTGGACAACGAAAGATCAAAGAAAATTCTGACCCTGAATAACTTGCTGAATAGGGATGACTTTTTTGTTGTTGTTGTTGTTTAGTTCAGAGGAAAGATTCTGTTTGGAGAGAAATTATTTTTGTAACTTCTCTGATTTTAAATATAGATTGAGTACATAGCTCGAGTTGTCTAATAGGGAGATGAACACAAAAGTGTTTGCATAGGTATTAATAATTACCCATTTGTTTAGTATCCCCACAAAGGAAATAATTAAAATTATGAGATTATAAGAGGTCACTTGGGTTACGGAAATAAGAGTTGCTAGAGGAGGAAAAGTTAGAAAAGCTGGGCAGGGGAATCATGCTAAAGCATTGTTTAGAAAGCCTATGGAAGGGAAAATGGTTAATCAACCATCTAAAATTGAAAGGAACAAGTGAGTTTAGGATGAAAAAGTTGTTGGATTTGTTGATGTTGGTCATATTGCTGATGTTACAAGGACAATTTCAGGAGAATGGAAATGACAAAGATCAGATTGTAAGGGGTTAAGCAGGTCCTGGGTGATAGCGAAATACAGTCAAATTTGTGTAAATTTCAGTCTTTTTAAAAGGTGAACACTGATTATTTTTGCTTGCATTAATATCACATGCAAGAAGCATTTTTATCATTTTGTAGCAGATTTTTAAAACTATAATTTCAGATTTTGAACTGATCAGCATGAAACAGATTCTCTTTAGCACCATTTTAGTTCTGGACAGAATTCAAGCTGGATATTACTGATTACTCTGAAATGCAAATAGTGCTATTTTATTTTATAGCTATCGTTTAAAAAGCCATGTACTCATTAAGATAAATATGTGCTGCATGAACAACAAAAAATGAGAAAGAAAATGGATGTTATTTGTGTTTTGTAGATTCTCTGATATGGAACTGAATATACTAATCTTCAAATATGAATGAGTAGCAAAATGTAATTTGCCAATGCACAATTAACTTCTGACTGGCTTTTGTTGATTTATAGTACTATAACCCCATACCAGGTGAAACTCCCCATTTTTGGAGACTTTATTTCACAAATACTTCTAATTGTGGCCAAATAATGAGATGGTTATCATGGAAAAAATGTTAAATTGGAGTAAATCATACATCCATGGAGCTCCAATTCTAGCTTCTCTATTAAGTTATATGCCATCAGGTCCATGAACTTTTGTTTTCCTCTTTTCCCTTCTGTTCTTCTTGTCATTTTTCCATCATTGACAAACAAGGGCTTTCCTCTACTTTGCAATTTGGGAACTTGATAGTAGCTTGTCTTTGTTGCACACAATGTTTTATATCTCACATGGCTGTGTTGTCACATTTCTTTTCCTTTACCTTTATTCTATCACTGCATCATGTCATTTATATATACAAATATATCCATACATTGTATATACATACATTTACATGCATGCATGTGTATATACATATGTTCATATCACAGAGTAGTAGGAGAAAGTTTGTAAATACAAAGTTTGGCTGTTTAGGTCAAAGTCTAATGAGGCATGTTTTGTTCCTTAACTTCACATGAAAAAATCTCTATTCCACAATCATAAGATGAAATCCTAAATCCAGCTAGCCTTTTTACAAATGTGCTCTGGAACCTGGGAGATTGGGTTAAGGCATATAGGCCTCAGTGAGACCAATCATTATGATTGGCAAATGAATTCAAAACACTATCTTAGTAATGTTAGGGCAGTCAGGAATTTTGTTTGCACAGCATCTGAACTGTAATACTCTGAAGGAGTAGCAGACTGAAAAATGGTAGAAATTTTGAAGTTGTGATTCTCATATGATTTGGGGTAACACTTGTTTCATAAAATAATGAAATCTTGTTTGTTGTAAGGGGCCTTAGAGGATCATCTAATTTAATCTCTTTTGCCAATACAGCAGTACTTTCTAGAACACCCCTGAGATATAAGTGTCTAATGACATGGAGTGCCTTACTTTCTGTGGGCTCCTGTCCCATTAAAAATATATTCTTCATACTGAATTGTGATGTTTCTTCCTGTAAGCTTTCTCTCAGTTCTGTCCTAAGTGATATAATAGAATCCAAGATTTACCTCTTCCTCATAGTAGTTATTCAAATATGTAAAGCTCTTTCCATTTTTTTTCACCTTTCGAATATACTTTACTATGGCATGTATACCTAGTTTTATCAACCTGTCCTTGATTATTGACCCCTCCAGAATGTTGGTTGCCCCCCTTCTCATTTATTATAATTTGTCGATCACCCTCCTAAAGTGCCATACATGATTAAACCTTTTACTCTAAATAGTGTCTGCTCTTTGCAGAATACAATTGAACAGTGCTTTAAGCGTTACAGGTTTAAAAGTCAAATCTTCACAGTATATATTCCCATCTTACATTATCGATGACACACTGAGATTTTTAGCTTTTATAGTAATTTCATCTTGCTGTGAGCACATGTTGACCCTATGGTCAACTAAAATCCTCATTTTTTATTAAAAATATAAACTACAGTCAATATAGATTATCCCAAATCCTGGACCCTGTGCCATTCATTGAGTTTTGTTTTGTTTTGTTTTTTAAATTTCCTGTAAGATGTGTGTTTATCCCTGTTAAATTTAACTTTGGTTTCAGCTTACCACTGCTACCTGTTATAAAAACTCTGAATCCCGATTCTGTCATCTATCATTTTAGAAATCCCTTCATATGTTGTGTCATTTGCAAATTTAACAAGTTTAACTTCAAACATCTTTTGTGTCATTGACATATTGAAAAAGTCAGGAACAAGAAGAAATGCCTGGGATTCACTACCAGAAACATCCTATTGGGTTAACACCAATATAATAATTAGTAGCCTTTGAATTTAATTTTTTAACAAAATTAAAAACTACCCAGCTGTACTGTCATCCCACCCATATGCCTTTTCCTTTCTCAGAATGGTATGGAGAGACTTTGCCCAAAGTCATCATGAAATACAAATATTTTATGCCTTTACCTTCCAATTAATTTTGTCTAAGGAAGTGTTGTCAGTATTTTGGCATCAGTTATTTTACATAATCCATGCTACCTTTTGTTTTTTAGCATGATGATATATATATAAGCTCATGAAAGCCTTTTGTTTGGCATACCCAAACATGGGGCAGGGTTGAAGATGCTTCCTTTTCTTTAATATAACTGAGAAACAGATACCTTAATCAAGACTTTTACTAAGGGAGAAACAGGGAAAGCATAATAAATCTAAACAAACTGGCTTATAAAGTACAGAATTCTAATCCTCCTCTAGCTAATGTGGCCTACAGGACCTGACCCATTCCACAAGGAGACCTATGGAAAATGAAAGGCTTTGCCTTGACTCCTCATTTCCAGTATTTTGGTCTGCTTCCATGTTTTGAATGTCATTTGATACTTATCTTCCAGGATAATCATCCTGGATTTTATGACCCTTGAGTATAGACCAAGAGAAGCTATGTCCTCTTGCCTGTCTACCTAAGGCCCACTGTCTCAATTCCTGTTTCGAAAATGAAAGGCATGCCTTTTCTTAAGGTGATTGTTACCAGGAATGACCTTATCCTGTCTCTGAGATCCCACTCTACATATATTTTTGTGGCTTTTCCCCTTACAGATCCAATAGAATAGTAAGTTGTTACACACCATGATGACCTTACATTCATATAGTAGAAATGACCACTCTTCAGTACCATGGAGTATGTCATCAACTGCCACTTCATCTAGCAGAAGTATGGAAAATGTATCAGAAGAAGGGGTAGGCATTAAGACCAGTTAAGTAGCTATTATTTCCTTCCATGTGAGACATGATGAGTACTTAACTAGTCTGTAGTAATGTGAATTAAGTAGACAGTCTAGTCATAAATGGGAAATTGACAAAATCTGAGACTGGGAAGGAGAAGTCAGAAAATAAGGAAAGGCTCTTTTCCAGCCAAAGTGGTTGAATGCTGATAATTCTTTTTGCAAAGAAGGAAGTTAGGAATGATATCTACTGGAAGAACAGGGCAGGATGAAAATGATGATGGGTTTATAATGGTGCCAGCACACTCTGGGTGATTTTAAACATACAGTTTGCAGTTTCTACCTAGAGAGAGATTTGCGAGTTGTTTCCAAAAAGCTAATAAGTAAATTCAAAGAAGAGAGTCTTTGGAGCAGAAGAGGAAGGGTTTGCAGATAAAATCTTGAATCATGGCCGCAGTTAAGATGGAAGTGGAAAAGGATTGCCAAGGGAGTATTAAGAAAGAGTGAGGATAAACAAAACTGATGCTGTGTCTCAGGAGCCAAGTGAGGGAAGTGTCTTGTAAGAATACTAGGGCATAAAACAGTGTCATCAACTGCCACAAAGAAGTTTAAAAGTATAAACTGGTGTCTGGACTTCAAGTTTGGTGACAGCATAGTTATTGGGGACCTTCTGCAGAACAGGTTTAGGAGGTCATTAAAGGCAGATCAGAAGAGTTTACATAATGTGAGCAGGAAGGGAGGAAACAGAAACAGTAGACTGCTGTATCCAATGTAAATAGATGTGAACATAAGAAAATGCTTTACTGTTGCTTCCTTCTGTTTAACCAGTAATTGTGAATGAGAGGGAAAAGGGAGATAGATAAATGTATTTTTTGAAAAATGACTGGATGTTTGCTGTACTGTTTTAATTGATTTTAACTTCAGACTGTTCAATAATGAGTACATAGTTTAAACACCACAGAACAAAATTAATTGAGTTCTTTGCTCTGCATAACTTTAATAACAGACAGATGTTAGTTTTCCAGTAAAAGCAACAAAGGTTGTTCTCCAAATTACTTTGGATTTACAATGCTACAAAGCATTTTAATTGTGTTCATATGTGCATACTTAAAAAAATAATTTCAAAATGTTTTATTATGGTAATAGAAGCACATTTATGCCACATCATGCAACATAGAAAACATTCTCTCTGTAGAGTGGTGTAAAATGATAGTACTGTTTGCATTTTTGTGTTTCCCGCTTTGAAACTGCCATCATCATTTATATTCCCTAGTAATACAATTTTGAGCTCCATGGATATATGTGAGCATATGCTGGACAGGGTACCAGCAAGAAGCTAAAAAATTAAAAAGGTAAATAACAGCCAGAGGAGTTGGCAAGATTACCTTTTCTTCACTGTGCCAAGACTGCTATTTTAGCTGAAAATAAGGAGGAAGGGATGTAGTAATTTTAAATTAGGTAGATACAGAAAGAGAAGAGCTGGGAAAAATAATTCAGGTGCATAAGCAAGTTGAAGAGATGATTGAAGGCACCCTGATTACTAAGGAAGGAAAATCAAGAGAAAGGAGATGGAACAAAAGCCTTATGTGAACTCAGAGTAATTGATAATTGGGGTTGACTAGAGGTCTTGTAGCAGTAGTATTTGGAAGAACGGAGAAAAGGTGTGGCCTCATAGGTTGTATGAATCAGAGAGAAGGCACAGAAAGAAGACACAGAAGATATTGTTCTCCAAAAACTTATTACTTTTATCAGAACTTTTTCCTTCTCCCCCCCTCCTTCTTCCTCCCTTTCCTCCTTTCTTCCCTTCCTTCAATGCTAACTAAAGGCTAGACACTACAGGAAAACTGTGTCCCTAGATTTATCTCAGAATTATGGATAGTGAGTTACAAATGATATCTAATACCACCTATTGCCATTACCATATAAAAAAAATATTTGGTTCTAAAAACTGCCAATCCTAAATTGTCAAAAAATATAAAATTAAAGCCTCAACTAAGCTAATGAAAAGAAAGAAAAGAAAAAGCAATTAAAAAAGAGAGAAAAAGAAATCCTGCCTTTTTCCTAGTCAAAATGAAAACAAAAGGCGAGTCGGATTTATTGTTAGGAAATGCAGCCTTGCAGCTAGCATGCAGTTTGTGTCACTGCCTCTGTAGGGCCAGGTCCTTGAGACGCACCTAACTAGGCACGTAGGATGATTGCAGAGGCAGAGACTGTCAGCAAGTGGGCAGCAAAGTCTACCTGTGCAGACTCTGAACACTCTTCCTTGGCCTGTTTAGTTCTGTGCTCTATGCATGGGTATTTTGGCTCAGGAGAGAAACTCCAAGGCTGCTAGAAAATGCCTGTTTCACATACTATCAAAATGGCTTTCCAGTCTTAAATGACAAAGAAGTAGCAGAAACAGACTTAGAGTTTAATCCCTTGGTTTCTAAGTCACTAGCTTAGCTACTGATGATGTGCTCTGTTTTTCAACCAGAGTCCATGTGCTTTCATAGTATCTGTTGCTTATTCTTTATGTCTAATGTACTAGCCTTCAGAACACCCATATTTTGAGGGATATGGGTTTTTAGTTAAAATGGTATAGGGTTAAATAGAGAGATTTGTGATTCTAGATGTGCAAGCCTTAATTGTGAAAAGGGTTGACAGGTTTAAATGCTTTCCTGTGAGCCGCATTTTGTTTCAGTCCAGTGTTGGAAATTCAGAAGCCATGCTCTTAGTACTACCAACAGAGCTTAAACTTCATATTGTGTTAACTTTTAGAAACTTTTCAAATTACACTTTGTAGCTTCGGAAAGAAGACATGGCGAGCCTCACTGGGAGTGCTGTCCCTTGTTGCTCCTTAGCCAGAAAGGGTCTCAAAGGTGAGCTGAATGAGCTGGGTGAGCTGAAATCTAGAATATGAATCACTGTCACTGTTTACCCCAGTGCATCACCTGAATTCAAAAGGCAATGTTCTTGGTCCTAGGCCTACAAAATCCTCTTCTTTTCCCCCCTACTTCTCTGTGTAGCAGTCCCCTCTTTCTAATGCTAAGTGGTCTTGGATCACATACATAGAAATAGAAACTCACACATTTGTTGGATTTGTTCTTTCAAGCAGTTTAAGTGAAGTCCTTCCTTTCAAAATTCTCAATAGGACACATACTAAAAAAGTACTTTGTATCATCCCTGGGAAGTAGGATTAAGGCAGACAGTCAAGGGTCCCACCGTACTCTCTCAGTACTACTCTATAGCCAAGTAGACTGGTTTATTTCACTTAGCACAATGTCTGCAAGGTTCATCCATGTTGTTGAATATTGCAAAATATTCTTCTTTTTTAAAGCTCAATAGTATTCCATGGTGTCTATACAACAGTTTTTCTTTATCCATTCCTCTGTCAGTGGACATTTAGTTTGTTTCCATAATTGGCTAGTGTGACTAGTGCTTTAATGAACATGAGAGTGCAGATACCTCTTTGAGATCCTGGTTTCAACTATTTTGGATAAATATCCAGGAGTGGGGTTGCTGGATCACGTAGTCATAGGAAGACAAACACTGCATGATTGCATTTATTTGAGGTATTTAAAATAGTCAAATTCATAGACTCAAAATGGTGGTTGCTGGGGGTTGGGGAAATGGGGAGTTACTAATAAACAGGCATAAAGTTTTGGTTCAGCAAGATCAATAAACTTTAGAGATCTGCTGTACAACTTTGTATTAACAATAATGTACACTAAAAAATTTTGATAAGAGGGTAGATCTCATAAATATTCTTAACCCAATAAAGTAAAATTTTGAAAAAGGATGTAGGCTATGGGCTGCTCAAATTGTAACTCTTATTTCTGTTTGTATTAGCACAGTAGTTAAATTACCTTGCTAACTATGGAGAATAGCTCTTAGAAACCACCTATTCATTCGTTTTCTACGTTTATATGATCCCAGACATAACAGGATGCTTTTTATACTTGAGGCCATTCAACTTTCCATTTTCATAGTATCATCAGTTTATAAATAAATCTTAGGTTGATTAAGGAAAAATGACTGGATAGTGGCATGAGCTTTGTTGCCTTCCAAATCAGTGCTGAAAAGATGGCTGTGACTCTCAAAAGGAAGGACTGAGAAACTAGAGATTAGTATATCCAATGAATCTAATATGCAAATGGCCACACACAAAGAAAGAATGTATCCCTGACAAGATACTTTGCCTTATCGAAATGGAAAATAAGTACTTTTTTTTTAATTAAAAGTAGAAGGTCCTCTCCATCCCTACCCCTAACACCCAAAACTAATGCATGTTTTTTTAAATATACATATACCAATTTTGTGAACTAAAAAGTGTGTTAAAACGTTGACCCACAGAATGTAAGAACTAGAGGTGGTGTCCTTGGGCTCTATTGGTTCTAAAACACTGGTCCATGGGCCATTGTCAATCTGTTAATGTTTGTCCCAGCCTGTGTAAATGAGAATTTACAAACACATACACACTCAGTCACTCACTCACTCAGAAAGGTAAGCTGAATGTATTCAATATAAAGAACTGCTTCTTTATTCTGATAGTATTTCCTTTCCATAATTTTTCATGACAAAAGATCCTAGTTTAATGAGGTAGTGATGGTGTTAAATGGTAATTTTTCTTTTAAAATAATAGCCTAGTTTGGCAGTATAGAAACTTAGTGCCCCCCACCTTTTTTCTTCCTCCTTCTCCCCTTCCCTTCCTTTCTTCCTTCCTTTCTACCTTCTTTCATTCTTTTTTGGCATCTATTCTGGAATCCTCCCAGCCGAAATCAATTGATATCATTTAATCTCTATTTGACAGCTGAGAAAAGTAAGGCCTAGAGAAGTCAAGAGAGTTACCTACGATTCAGTACCAGGAAATCATGGGATTGAAACTAGAAGCCAAGCACTCATATTCCTGGTCCAGAGCACTGAGTAAAGCAATCAGTTACCTACTCTTTTTCCTAAATAATGCATTTATATAGTTAAATTAACCTTAACTTTGTCATTTTCCTTTCTCCTTTTTTTAACCAGATTCATCCTTCATATTTTTGATATGCCAGTGCTTCATTTGATTCCTTTCATTACATAGTTGTTAGTTTGTCAGACACTTTTTAAAGTGTCTTCTTTTATTAAAGTGAATTAAAGGTATATTCATCTTGTCAAAAATGTAAGACTTTTTGTTGTCCTTGTACTAAGACCTACTTGTCTCCTGTTGGTACCATTTAAGAAAGATGTTTACTGCATTCCACTTGGCTGCCTCCTGGTACTGGGAAAGTTATTTCATTTTCTGGTAAAGTTTATGCTTTTGAGTTGAATGGAATGGATATTGGTATGACACATTTGATTATATGTTATATTCATTTTTTAAAATTTTGCTGTTTATCAAGCAGGATTTTAGCATCCTTATGACTTATTATCTGACCCAAGAAAATGCCTAGTCAATTGTTTTCTCTGTTAGAATTAAGATATCAAGCCACGTAGAAAATTTCAATCTATGTATGATGGGTTCTAATTCCTGGTCTATAAGTAAGTTTGTTATGATCATAATAATTTGTACAATACTTTATTTAATAATGCTTTATTATTATGAACACATTTATTCCTTTTTGGTTTTCAGTATATCTTTCACACACTTTGTCAGACTTTCTTTTTCTCAATAACACACTGAGGACATGGGTGCTATTATTCCCATTTTATGGATGATATGACGGAGCTCAGATATCTAAGCTATGTGTCCAGAACTATACAACTAGCTAGTAAGCATGTGTGTGAGAGGGTCAGTACTAGAGTGTCAAGACATATGGCTCCAAGTCTTGCATTTGTTCTGCCTCAGTCCCATGCCAGCACCTCTCTTTATATGTTATTCTTAAAATATTCCTTCTTCCTTCCCTCCTGAGAGTGATACCATTCTTAGTCAAACATCCTATTCTATTTTGATATCCTAGAAATGTTTTCAAATTGTCATATTTGTTTGAGTGCTTCCACCTTTTGGGGTAACTTGCTACAAGCACCATGATCAGAGGTGCAGGAAGAGAATAAATAGTATTGTTATAGAGTTTAAGCCTGAATTAAGTATAAAATCATAAATTCACATGATATTGTACATAAAAAACCCTAAAGACTCCACTCCAAAACTACTAGAACTAATATCGGTATTCAGCAAAGTTGCAGGATACAAAATTAATACACAGAAATCTGTGGCTTTCCTATACACTAACAATGAACTAACAGAAAGAGAAATCAGGAAAACAATTCCATTCACAATTGCATCAAAAAGAATAAAATACCTAGGAATAAACCTAACCAAGGAAGTGAAAGAACTATACCCTGAAAACTACAAGACACTCTTGAGAGAAATTAAAGAGGACACTAACAAATGGAAACTCATCCCATGCTCTTGACTAGGAAGAATTAATATCGTCAAAATGGCCATCCTGCCCAAAGCAATCTACAGATTCAATGGAATCCCTATCAAATTACCAACAGCATTCTTCAATGAACTGGAACAAATAGTTCAAAAATTCATGTGGAACCTCCAAAGACCCCAAATAGCCAAAGCAATCCTGAGAAGGAAGAATAAAGTGGGGGGTATCTTGCTCCCCAACTTCAAGCTCTACTACAAAGCCACAGTAATCAAGACAATTTGGTACTGGCACAAGAACAGAGCCACAGACCAGTGGAACAGAATAGAGAGTCCAGGTATTAACCCAAACATATACGGTCAATTAATATATGATAAAGGAGCCATGGATATACAATGGGGAAATGACAGCCTCTTCAACAGATGGTGTTGGCAAAACTGGACAGCAACAAGTAAGAGAATGAAACTGGATCATTGTCTAACCCCATACACAAAAGTAAATTCAAAATGGATCAAAGACCTGAATATAAGTCATGAAACCATAAAACTCTTAGAAAAAAACATAGGCAAAAATCTCTTGGACATAAACATGAGCGACTTCTTCATGAACATATCTCCCCAGGCAAGGGGAAAAAAGCAAAAATGAACAAGTGGGACTATATCACACTGAAAACCTTCTGTACAGCAAAGGACAGTATCAATAGAACAAAAAGGCATCCTACAGGATGGGAGAATATATTCACAAATGACAGATTCCATAAAGGGTTGATATCCAAAATATATAAAGAGCTCACACACCTCAACAAACAAAAAGCAAATAATCCAATTAAAAAATGGGCAGAGGAGCTGAACAGACAGTTCTCCAAAGAAGAAATTCAGATGGCCAACAGACACATGAAAAGATGCTCCACATCGCTAGTCATGAGAGAAATGGAAATTAAAACCACAATGAGATAGCACCTCACACCAGTAAGGATTGCCACTATCCACAAGACAAACAACATCAAATGTTGGTGAGGTTGTAGAGAAAGGGGAGCCCTCCTATACTGCTGGTGGGAATGTAAATTAGTTCAACCATTGTGGAAAGCAGTATGGAGGTTCCTCAAAAACTCAAAATAGAAATACCATTTGACCCAGGAATTCCACTTCTAGGAATTTACCCTAAGAATACAGCAGCCCAGTTTGAAAAAAACAGATGCACCCCTATGTTTATAACAGCAGTATTTACAATAGCCAAGAAATGGAAGCAACCTAAGTGTCCATCAGTAGATGAATAGATAAAGAAGATGTGGTACATATGCACAATGGAATATTATTCAGCCGTAAGAAGAAAACAAATCCTACCATTTGCAACAACATGGATGGAGCTATGGGGAGGGCTGTGCAACACAGAGAAGACAAGTAGTGAGTCTACAGCATCTTACTACGCTGATGGACAGTGACTGTAATGGGGTTTGTGGGGGGGACTTCGTGAATGGGGAAGTCTGTTAAATATAATGTTCCTCATGTAATTGTAGATTAATGATACCAAAAAAAATCATAAACTCAATTAAATGTGATTAAATGAGCCATTTCATAGCTTAACTCTATAGAGGAACATATTAGTTATGTTAGCAAGAGGAAGAGTCCACATTCAGATTTCAAAAGCACATTTTTATTTTTGATCCATCAAAATCACTTCCCAGACTCTACCTTCCTCAAGGATGGATTACTTAATCAGTAGTTCTGCTACAACTGGTTAAACTATTTGGATGGGGTCAGATCCCATCCTCACACCATATTCTAAAATAAATATACTTCCATCTTAAATTTAAAAAGCGAAAGTTAATAAAATGACTCAATAAAAAAGAAAACAAAATGTAGGTGACTTAGGATACGATGGGGCTTGCTAAGCATGAAAGCTTAGGGAAAAACCCTCAGATAAAGTTTACTAGATATGTATCGATTAGTATATTCTGTAATCCACCAAAATGTATAAATAAAATTAAAATGTGAATGGTATATTCCGGGAAAAAGTTAAAACATGTGTAACATCCAGATATATAACAGTTCAGAAATTATAGGTATCAAAATAAATATTGCAGTACTATTAAAGTGTACCTAAGTGTGGCATAGTTCCTTTAGGTGTGCTTTGGAAATTGCCATTAACTAATCTCATTTATACGATGGGTAATGACTAAAGGTTGGTAGATTGCTGATAAAATATAATGTTGTACAAACCCTAAGGTTGCCCATACCAGCCTACCATTTTGCAAATTCATGGTGTTGAAACATTATGTTCCACATATTAATGAAATAGGAAGCTGACACACCACATCGTTTAAAAACTATAAGACTAAACATCCATGCAGCAGTGATAAACATTGCATGTGTATATACGCAGAAGAGTTTGTTTCAGTAGCTGGATAGTTAACTTATAGGCAAATAAAACAATGCACATATAAATAAAACAATGATTTGATATGTCAATGTTTTGCAAAATAAAATTTAAAAATAAAGCAATTCTGGAAGAATTTGATAAAATAATTAAAAACTGTGGGATACAACATATGAAAAAGTGTACCACTCAAGTCTTAAGAAACTATTAGTCTCCTGAAGCATGTGGTGACAGTTGCACAGGGTGGCAAACCTTGGTAGCTTCTCACTGGGTCTGGGAACTCAGAATTGGACTTAAAGTTATACACATAGAAAAATCTGCACACACATGTGTGTAGTTTTTTTATATTGCAGTGCATGGAGAAAGAACAATAAAAAAGGGGATGTTCAGTATTACGTTTTACCTTCGTTCATTCAGTTCCATGTTACTGCCCCTTCTTAGATGTTTTGAAGCTAAGCAGGATATAACAGAAGATTATAGGCATTAGGATGCCATCAGATGCTAACAGAAATTCGTTGGAAGAAAATATGGTTCTAGTGGTATGAAATTCACAAGCTAATAACAAGGGATTTGTCATCAAATGTTAATAAAGAGAGAAGTGGTAGAGATACCGAGAAATAACATGAATTGTTTCACTTATGAGCTAGTACAGGAAGTTTGTTACAGAAAGAGGAAAAAATATTCACTATTCCCTTTACCAACAGTTTCAAGATTAAAATATAGCAAATGGACTGGATATCACTGTATAGATATTTTAAAGGAGATTTCTGTGTTCAGAATATGTCTGTAAGGCTGGCGTACATCTGATTTTCATTCAGAAAATGAAAATGAAAAATGTTTTTTAATGTAATAACTGGCCCATTCCATTGTAATGAGTTAACTATACTATTTCCATTATTTGATTATGAGGCAGATTGATGGATTATATCAAGATCAGAGAAACTTTTGGGTATGCATTGCACATCACAGTTATAAAGTATACTCTCTAGTTTATGGTTTATGTCTAATCTGTATAGACATGTATGTGGATATACAGATAACCTGTGTAACTCAGAGTGCATCACATGAGGAATATAACTTATTCTCACTACACACTTATGTATTAGGTAAGAAGCATTTTTTTTCTGGCACATGAAAGGAAAGAGAGGTTGCACATAGGTATGGTATGTAAAACATTTAGGCAGTGACACAAGACATGAATTTCTATTTACCTTCCATTTAATTTTCCTTCTACGATTATACAATTTTAAATGTATTTCCTTAAACCTTTTAATATCCGCCCAATGAATGTGCTTCAATTTATGTATGTCCCTCATTTTAAGAATACTTCTAATTAGAATACTCTGATCCATAAATAATCTTTATAATTTTATAAATAATCTTTCCATAGAAAGGAGAAACATTTGGATGGTTATTCATGCCTTACAAGGTTACAGTGTAAATTATAAACTTCCTTCAGGTATCTAACAGTTGACATAATACATAAGAAATTTAATTAGCCTACTTGTTTTTGAAGATAATTCTGTAGTGCAGAATGAGCTGTTTCTGCATTTTTAAAATACATTCAAGGTGCCTTACTTAGTACTGATGGTATTTGTTTCAGTTCTATTTTTACCACAGGCAGAGGAGGATGACATTTGTACATACAAGTTACAGAATTTGTAGCTTCTGCTTAATGATCACTACTCTTTGGCTTTTTCCCTAGGTTAAGTTTGAGGCTTTCAGGTCATTTTATGATCCTGACCACTACCAGGTTGTTTGTCAAAGACTAAAATATTTGCTACTACCATTTGACCAGGTTGTTCCTTCAAAACCAGTTATTTTAACTCTTTTTTTGTATTTCCCAGGTCTTGTGTATTTCTAGTTGAATAAAAATAAATAGAAATGACTGCTTAGTATTCTGAAGCAAACCTGCTATGTTTGCCTCACTTAGAGAGCTTTAAAGGACTCAGTCAGAGACTGTCAGATCCATGATAGTCAGCTGAAACCCTTTGTTTCCTTCAAAAGACAATGGGAATGAATGGTTCTGGTGCATGTGTCATGAATGTTGAGAAGCTCATCACATGTTTAAAAAAAAAACTCATTGGGTGACTCTAGAGAGACCCACAAGAAACCTAAGGATGCTATGTATTACCTCTATAACAT
This sequence comes from Manis javanica, assembly GCF_040802235.1. Classification (NCBI taxonomy): domain Eukaryota; kingdom Metazoa; phylum Chordata; class Mammalia; order Pholidota; family Manidae; genus Manis; species Manis javanica. The sequence goes on from NC_133174.1 coordinate 88,422,247, forward strand.
ACTGGTCAAATCAGTGAGGAGGGAGAAAAAAATATTTATACAATATGTACATACACACGTGTGTGTATATGTGTGTGTGTGTATATATACATATATATATAAAAGAACATAATATGTTAATATCTTTTAGGCTAAAATTGTCCGATATTCTAAATGGTCATGAAATTCTTTCATATACTTATATATATATATATATATATATATATATATATATATATATATATATATATATATATATATATATATGTTAAATACATTGGTGCCTATGTATCTATATATATATATATGTAAATGTATATATATATGTGTGTGTGTGTGTGTGTGTGTATCCAGGCACCAATGTATTTGAATTTGTATTTAATGTATTTGCATTTTTAATCAATAAATGTTGATCCTTATGTAAAATGTCATTACTAATTGCAAAATCATCAGTGCCGTAAGTATATTGTTCTGATCTTTTCCATGAAAATTATAAGTGCTTCACACAAACATTCCATACCAGCTATGACATTTTTTTCTGTTAGTGTAGTGCTAACAATAGATAAATAAGCACTTGATGGGTTTAATCAAATATATTGAAATTCACCTACATAGTTGAAGCAATGTGGCTCTCCTTTATCTCCTTTATCAGTGATTTCTCAATGCATTCATTTGATATTTTCAGATCAGAAATCCACCTCACACTCTGACAGCATTATACTTTGGTAAGAAAGGAAAGCAGGTTGGCATGTGAACAGCAGTCAAATTTTATTAAAGGTGAGGGAAAGTAAATATATAAAGAAGAATTAATAAGCAAAGAATAAGGTAGCTTGTGAGGGTGGAGTCCAGGAAGACAGCAGGTAGGAGGAAAGACTAGTCATCAGCATGTTTCAGCAAAAAGGCAGTGTTCACTGAGTTTCTCCCTCATCCTATTGTTGCAGTCTCCCCTGATAATAGTCAGCTACCCTTGGTCTAAACAATCACTCCATAGGACTCTTTTGGATGATTAAATATGTATATTACACATACTAAGGTGAAGAAAGAAAATGCAAGTACTTAAGTCAAGAAAGGAAATATGAAAGACCATATATTCAGATTTCTTCATTACTGAAAAAGTTTCAAGTAAGATCAATTCCATAGAAATCAGAGAAAAAGCCAATGTATTAATTTGCTATTAATATCAGCATGGTTTAAGGAAGTCTCCTCCTGTCCCCCAGCCCTGGTTCCAATCAGACCTGAAAATGGCAGCTGGTATGCAAAGGTATATATGTATGTACATATATGTCTTTATATATTAAGTTTATAGATTATAAAATAAAAAGATATATATATATAGTCAGCATAAAAACTAATATTGGGCTTGTAAAAATAACTTGCTTTATCAAGAAATATAACTTAAATTGCTTTTATTCCATATGTACATATGTGTCTATGTATGTTTATGTATATTTATAATATGTGTAATATTTCCAGTGGCATAATTCTACATTCCAGTCTCCCAAGCAATCATTTATGGAAAACTTGCTTTAGGGACATTTATTTCTTCCTTCACATCATGCTCCTTGCCCCTTTATTGTGGCAAAGTCTATTTTTCCTTCTTTTTTTATCTCTCAGAATCTTCTAGTTCTTGTGAAATACTACTCTTCTCAGTACTGAAACTGGGACCTTTGAATACCAACCGCTGTTTTCAGGTCTGATTGGAACCAGGGCTGGGGGACTAGAGGGGACTTCCTTAAACCATGTCGATATTAATAGCAACTTAATGCTTTGGCTTTTATTCTGATTTCTATGGAATTGAGTTATTTGAAACTTTTTCAGCCATGAAGAAATCTGAATATATGGTCTTTTATATTTCCTTTCTTGCCATAAATACTTTTTAAAGGTTACCTACTTTAAAAGAGCTAGACCAAGTATAATAAAAGTATACACCTTTTTATTGGCATTCTTTGACTCTACCTCTTCTGGGCTACTGGAAATGACACATTATAAAAAGGCCAAAGTATTTAAATATCAGAATGATTATGAATATACTTATCATAGAGTCCTAAAATGCTGTTTCAGATTCACTGTGAAGTTTAATAGGGAAAATGGATACTTGTGTTGTAAAATCTTTTCTAAATAGGCACATTGAAAGACTGGATCATACATAAAAAATGTACAGAGGTATGTATAATGCATATATTTAAATGGTCAATTTATAATATCCATACATCTTAGTCATGTCTTCTGTGATGCTGAGCAATAATTAAACACATTCATTTAGCATTTGACCCGTTTTAAGCTCTGCTGAGATTATGTTAAAACAATTTTTTTAAATTAGTGAATTTAAAGTAGTATGTTTGATCAAAAAAGTAAAAATAGTCGTACCTGTCAAGGGTCAGGGAATGCTTTTAAGATGTTATGGGTCAGGCACACTCAGCATGATGTATTCTTATGACACGTTAAAAGCATCTTTGGCAGGAATTATATCATTTGGCAGATTTATTTTAATGACCTGTGACCCTGTTTCCATATCTCTGTTATCAGTTATCTTAATTATGTTTTCTAAACATGCTCTGGATTTTGGCTTTTGGCATCTCCCTCATTCTGAGCTCAGTATCTTGTGGTGATGTCCACTTATCTCCTTATTGCTTCCTGGTGTTTGCCACTGCCGATCTCTTGAATCATGAATCAAACCTACTATCATTTTATTGAATTTTGGCACTGCTCCTAACCAATCCTTTCTCATGCTAGCAGTATCTTTATTGGCATTTTTGACCAAATTAATAGCTGAACTGTATATTTGCATATTTAATTTAATCACTTATAAACAAAAGGTAAAGTAAAAAAATGTTATCAGTCATATAGTGTAGATACCATATAACAATGTCTACAGTGTTCAATTGAAGTACTTTAACAATACAAGCATAAGAACGCAAGTTAGGTTGAAATCTATACATGCAGCAAGCACTTAATGGGCATTGTCTATGGGAAATTTGTAACAGTAAATAGAATGATGATGATGATAACAGCTCACATTTGTTGAGCTCGAAGTATATATGTCAGAACTGTTCTAAGTGTTTTACATGGCTTTATTTAATCTTTAATACAACCTGAAGAGGGAGAAACTATTATCATTCCATTATATGGTGATAAAACTGAGAGTAACTTGCCAAGTTGCAAGGCTGGGAAGTGTAATAGCCAGATTTGACCCCTACTTTTTCCTTGCATCAAATTGAGATACTAAGGTTTGTCTTGACTTCTGCATAGTATTTGATTAATAAACTTCATGGAGCTATGCAAAGATAATAATACTTCTGCCTCTTATCATTTATTACCCATATATTTAGTAGACTAGCCATGTCCACAGGTGATCTTCCTACCGAAATTCTTGTTTTAATTGGCAAAAGGAAGAACTTTGCCACCAGGGTGAACCATCATGGAAATGAAAAAAACCCTGTGTCTTTCCCTAAAAATATTCTTTGTGTCCATCCATTTATCCACTTGTATCCATCAAGAACTTATTCTGTGAACCAATACTATAATAGGTGATAACAACATAATAATATATAAGACATGGTCTCTGTTTTCAAAAAGCTTACTTGAACTCAAAAAGGAAGTAGAAACACATTTATCTGTTGATTTTATATTCACCTGCCTAAAGGCAGATTAACTCTCAAGGAGTCAACCAGTTCTGGGATTCATGTTATATAAGAATAAATTTTACTTCAAAATAGAATTTAATTTGCTTAATTTGTTTTGGTCTGTTTTCAGATTAGTTTGGATCTAATTAATGCATTAGCTACTATTAGATAAGGGTTGTTTTTCTCTCTTTTAGCTATTTTTGCCAAAAGGGAATGTTTGACAAAACACTATATAAATGTAATATGCAGAATAGTCTGTTTTCTAAGGCAATATATATTTAGGGAGGAATTGTAGAATTTCTGGGTGTTTAAAGATAATAAAATATTCTAACAAATGTTCTTACAAAAAATATCTTTTGAGTAGGATGCTCATTCTGTTGGTCCAGAATTAAGTGGACTATTATGTAAGTCTTTGTGTTATTTCAATTTTTATCGTGTTTATTTTTTAAACAACATTAAAGAAGTAAAAGGATGTTTTAAATCTCCTCTTTCAAGAACTGAAGACTTGGATCAGTTCTTTTGTCTCCATTTTTAAGGGTTTTTTTCCCCTAGTCTTTGTCCATAGACAATACTTAGAGAATTATATGGTCTTTGCATTTATTACACTTAATATTTTTAAAACACATTTTTTCTATGTCACTATATTTTCTTCCTAATTATTTTTACTTTTTGTGTAATCTTAGCTCAAATTGATGTGCCAAACTTCATTAAATTAGTATTACACTGTAAGACACAAAGACCTCTAACCTTTCACTATGAAGAATAACTTTATAATTTCTTAACTATATATACCCTTGCTTCCTTTGAATATTTCCTTTAAGTGTGCCAAGATCTGTAAACATTGTGCTGCTCTTGAATTTTCTAGAAAAAAAATAACCTCTCAGAAGGATTATATTATCATTGTATACAATCTTCAGGAATAAATATATGAATTACACCACAACCTCAAAAACAGTAGTTTTTATCTATTTTGTTTATATTGCTCCTACTTCCAAAAAGTGATTGAGACAGTTGGTCATGAAAAGAAATGAACACACAAATTCAATAAAACTGTAAAAACAAAAATGAATCTTTTTAAAAATTGTGCCAATAAATATACAGTAGAAATTTCCTTTGTTGTAATTTGAATTCCCATGACTATAAATGACAGAGAATGTTTTCCCATTTTTTAAATTAACTTCACCACTTCTTTTCTGTTGTGTCCATTTGTTGTTTTAGGTCAAGTGTTTTGATCTTTATTTCACATGAATTCTTCATATAACACATATTTGCTATGTTTCCCCATTTTCTGTTTATATATAGCATATGATTATAATTTTCAAAAATTTTATCAAGAACTGTAACTATGTATAGTTACTTAGTATATTTGTATTTGTAAGTAGTAATATACTTTAAACTTACTCCTCCTTAATTTTTAAGTGAAATAACTTGGTTTGGAATTATAGATGCCAATTGAGTTTGTAGGTCTGTTCAAACTATACTATTATAGGCTAACTGCATCCTATTGTTAGGACCACTTATTACCCTCTTTTTGATATGATTTCAACAGAGGACTCTTCTTAACTAGTATAGATAGCTCTTAGCATTTCATTTAGGCATGCCACACTTACTTTCATTTCTGTCATAGGAAAATTTCACTGTTTTCTTTTTTTTTCTAGTTTACTTTTCCAACATTGTCCTGGCTTCGTTCATTCTAGAGTTTCACAAACACTGTCTGTTATTGTGTGGTTATGACAATGATGAGACACTGACTTATGGAATTAACATAGACACATGCAAACTATTTTATGGTACTGACATAACAAGAAACCAGTTCTGGGCCATGATTAAGACCAAGAGCTACTGAGGTTCAACAGTTTGTAGTCCACGGAGTGCCATTTTGTCCCAAATGATTGATGACGTTCTCCTGCCCTATTCTCTGCAGATTATAAGAACACTATTGCAATCTAGAGCTTCTGAGATACCCGCTTCATTAAGCATGATCCCAAAATGTCATTTAATTTATTTCTTAGACTGAATGTCTCATTAAATTCCAATGAGGCCAGGAGCTACTTGGGGCTGGACTTGTTATAAAGCACTCTTATCTTAAAATTTTGTTCTGTCCCTGTTGGCAAAAAAAATTGGACAAGACAGTGAAATCAGTGCACAGTGCACTTTATCTTCAACAAACTGAAATGTTGTTTTGCTAAAACAGGCCCATGGGGTAGAAAGATTCAAATCACACGTAAAGTAGGTCAGCATAAAGAGTGAGTCTACAAACTTATGCATTACTGGATATTATTTTGTTTTGATCCCATTTTGCCTTGTTTGGACAAGCAGAACATATCTACTTACTTAAATAAAACATTGACCTCCCCCTAGTTCCAGTTAACAAGGAGTGTTTTCATTTTTTGAGTTACCTGTAAGATAAGTAGAGAGTATGGGAAATATTGTATCCATTGTCAGTAAAAAGGATATCCCAATGGTGGTTTTACTTACCTCATGGAACAAATGAGTACCAAAAAATCAAAGAAAACAAGTAGCCTTGTAACATTTGTATTTCCTCTTTACTTTCCATTGTAGAATCAGAGTCGTGGTCATAGGATGGTATGGATGAGAGGTAGAGAAAGGAGGTAATCCTTTGGCGCACCACACTGGAAACACTTTGTAAGCAAGGAATTAATATGTTGGCCAGCCATGGGTCATACTGGCCTTTGGAGTACAACTTTTGGATGCTTCCTTGGTTTGGGATTGCCATCTAGCAACTGATTTTTCTTTCCTGACTCCTGTATCCCAGCAGCCAGCTACTGTCATACTGCACACTCAGAACATATGAATTCCATCCCTGTATACCGTTCCCCTGACTCAACACCAGAATTTGTAGAACTCTGCTCTTCTATCTTTCCTCTGAATCTTTACACAGCATATTACAGAACTACTCTGCAGCTGAGCACTTTGTAAATAAGTAGTGTCATTTAGCATATTGTGCAGTTAACTAAATTACAGTGTCTTGGCTCTGAAGCTTTTTATTTCATAAACTGTGTTAGTATGCTACCTAATCAGATTTGAAATTTTAAAAACTTGCCCTTGGGTAGAGAGAGAGCAGCAGTCTTTTAGTATAAAAAAATAGATTTTACTTTAAAAAAATAACAAACCAGAGACCCATAAATTCATAGAACAATTGGCCTAAAGTATTATCAGTCAACATCTATGTTTGATGATGGCAGGAAAAGAAAATCTGGGCCCACTTCAATACATACTTTAGTAGTATTTGTTGATGATTCTACCTCTCCATGTAGTGATAAATTTTAGTTCTAAAATCCTCAAGCATTATTAATGTGACTTGAAATAATATAGTGTACCCTTCCTTATTCCTCTTCTGCTGAATAAAAATATCCATATTCAGCATCAGAAATGCCACTTGAATTAACATTGTAAAGTGTAGATAGGAGTACATAATATTGTCAGAATATGAGTATGACAGCATTACAATATGACAAGTATTTAATGAAAGTCTATATTATAGGGCAAGTACAAATAAATAATAGTCTTGATTACTATTTTGTAGGTTATTCAAGAAAAATCATGTTAGAACTTTGGCTTGGGTTTCTGCTGAAATCAGCTGCATGGCTAGAGAGCCCTGATTTTGGTTGTCTTGTTTAAGTAGTCTAGGTGATTATTATTATATTAATTTTAAGATCAAGGTCCTCTATTCTCATTAGAATAAAGTAAAGATAACCTGTGAGGTATTAAATAATATGAATCTTGTTTTGTTTTTTTTGCAAATAGGGGTTATTAAAGATGAAAGCAGTGTTTGGTAGGTAGGTGGGTAGATGGGAGGGTAGATGGGTGGGTGGATGGAATCCACATGATTTAGAGTCAAAGGATATGACTTTTAATCCTTACTCTGCAAGTGACTATGTGATATTAGTTCGGCATGTTTATAACTTTTCCCAGCATTAGCCTCTTCCTGTAAAGTAACTGTGGTTGTCACATTTGTTTAACTGAGAATGTTCCTAAAATTAAATGAAGTAATCTATATAAAAAGTACTTTGTTTACTGCATACACAGGAAGCATCTGTGATTTATTACATTATATAACTTTCAAATCTGTAAGAAAGAAGTCATTGGTTAAATAGTTGAAAGGAAGGTTTGGGTGTTTTCACCATTCTACAACCATCATTATGGTTAATTTTGTGTGTATACTGTAAAGGAATGGTTGAAATGTGTAGCAAATGCAGTTTGGGTTGGTGATGTTTAGAATTTAAAAAAATTTTTTTTAATCACGTTATTTTAAAATCACGTGAAATTTTGATAATTGATCAATGTTTTGTTCTCTATAGAAATTACCTTCACTGTAAAAGAATTGTACGTTTTTCTTGTTGGAGAATATGAATCTTAACAAGTAGCAACCTGAGACTTATTACTAAGATATGAGATAAAAATGTGTTCAAATGACAAAATAATAGACATATTTCAGGCTTTAACTTTAGTTGAAAATGTGGTTCACATTTTGATTTTTCTGAACTAAAGGAGGAAAGGTTGTTTCCTTCTTACTTTTTTTCCCCCGTCTCTGCTACTGATCACACTATCTTAGGAATGCTTCTGCTTTCACTTAGTTGCAATATTAAGAAATTCATTTTCATTGAAATGTTAAAATATGCACACTGTGTGGCATTATGGTGTTCATATCATCAAGACTAAAAGCTAAGCTGATTCTTTCATTTCCTATCAAATTGCCGTTAGTTACCAAAGCCATATAAATATTATTATATGTTATGTTTTAGAACTTTGTTTTACATTATTAGATGGTAAGATGCAGCAAATATTGGTTTGCATCTTTAAAAAATGTTTCCAATAACTCTTAAGTATATTAAATATTAGTAAAGGGCTGGATGCACTTAGGCAATAGGCAAATGTAATGTACTCTTGATTTACTGTAGAGAATCATTTTGTTAAAGTGGTTATATTTTCATTTTCACTAATTTATTCAATAAGCAGTTATTATACATCTATGTATCAGACACTTTGAGGATACAAATATAAATACGTTGTAGTATCTGCCATCCAGAACCCCACACTATAGCAAGAGAAATAGATATCTAAGCAAGGAAATTGTACTATCATCACACTAACTCTTAGTATACCATATCAACCTCAGTGCCATGGAGTACAGTGGACGCAACTCTGCCTATGGAAGTCCAGCGAAGTTTTACTGAGAATCTGGCTTTTGATCTTGATCTTGAAGGATGAGTAGAAGGTTGTCTAGTGAAGAAAAAAGAAAGGAAACAATGTAAGAACAGGGAATTTCATGTGCAGAAAAACAGTCACGAAAGGATTTAACATCCATAGACTAGGGAGTAGCTGACTGTAGGCACGTGGAATCAAATCTATGCTACTTGATAACTAAAAGGCCAATCTTCTACTATGACATTCTATAGGCCAAACTATACTGATTGTAAAATTTGAATATAATATGTTTTTCACTGCAAAGAGAGAAAAAACGCACTTATTTTATGTATGTGCTAAAAAGTATAATGTCTTTGTATTTGTGATTTTCCTCAGAACTCCTTTCCTAAGAAAATTAATCCTAATTTTAAAGTGCTTATTATATGGTATATTGGGTTTTGTTTTTCTTGAGTTATTCCAATTTCTTTCTACAATAATAAACAGTTTAGATAGAACATGCTTAATTTGGTCAAATTTTAGAGATGGAGTTGGCGTAGCCTCCAATAATCTAACCTAAAGCAAATCTCCAATGTTCAATTTCTATATAGAATGTATTAATCTAGATGAAGAGGTTATTTTGTTTTGTTTTTAATAACAACTTGCATAAAGGAAATAGAATGGTCTCATTAAATTTGTATCTTTCTGAGAGACAGAGGTCCACTGGTCTTCCTCTCAGGATCCTTGTAATACAGTTTTCTTGGATGTATGGTGGTTTTGTTTTCATTGAATCTCAGCAATTGATCGCTTTAAAAAAGCCTTTTACTTAGTTGGGGCAACATTTCACATTGAGCAGATTTTTCTTTCCTAGTCATGCAAGAATTCAACTGTTATTAACAGTGACATGAATCATTCATGTACACTAAGAGGAAAATAGGTTCCAGTTGTTACAAAAACTGTTAATTTCTAATTCTAACTGTGGGTAGCCCTGTGAAGTAAATCATATCACTGTGGAAAGGAAAATGAAAATTGAGTTCTTAGCTCACAATCAGCCATGTAATCACTGAAGATGAAGTCTAAGGGGAGTAACTCTCCTTTGAGTCTTCTATCGTTCACCCAGTAGGCCTTCATGTGCCTTTGTATCCATGAGATTATATATTTAGAGACTGCAAGATGGTGTGTAAACTCCCATATTTTATGTCAAAGCCTGTTAGATAAATAAAGGGGGAGTTGACAAACAGCTCCTACCCTCTGCTGCTTAATTATAGTCCCATATAATACATGTGGTTAATATGTATTTATATAAAATGCATATATCTTGTTGATAGTGAGAAAAATTTATATTTTCATTTATAGCTTACACACTTAAAAATGTTTTGTTTCTGAAGATGTAATTATGAAATTGATCCAATAATTTCAACAACCAACTCTTGAGACCGAAGTTATATTACTTTCCATTATTTGTGTAGTGATTAATCTGTTTCTGATAGTGTCAGACACATTAACCTGGCTTAACCAGTTGACAGAATTTTTAACTAACAGCTGGATCAGTCCAGGACTAGTGGAGTTACTTCAGAGATGTTATATGTAGTTTTTCTTAGCAAAGAATACCATTTTACCAATACAGATATTGTGAGGTCTCAGTGGGAAACCTCTTTTATTTATTTAATTTTATATTTTCCAGCTTTATTGAGATACATTTGACACATAACAGTGTATAAATTTAGAGTGTACAATGTGTTGATTTGATACACTTACATATTGCAATATGATTACCTCCCTAGTATTAGCAAATACCTCCATCACATGGTATAATTACTAATTCTTTTTTGTGATGAGAATAGTTAAAATCTACTCTCTTAGCAACTGTCAAGTGTATAGTACAGTACCGCTAACTCTAATCACATGCTGTGCATTTGATCCCCAGAATTTATTCATCTCCTCTAACTGGACTTGTGTACCCTTTGATCCAAACCTCTCTAATTCCCCTGCAATTAGATTACCATTAGTTACCAAAGCCATATAAATATTATTATATGTTATGTTTTAGAACTTTGTTTTACATTATTAGATGGTAAGATGCAGCAAATATTGGTTTGCATCTTTAAAAAATGTTTCCAATAACTCTTAAGCACCAACCTCTGATAAGCACCACTCTACTCTCTAAGAAACTTCTTTTAAATGGTGTTGACTACATTAAAGATATTTCATAATCATACAGAGGAGTGTCATGTGGGTTATAAATAAAATTGTTAGCTCATGCGACAGATTTTCTTAAGAAAGCAATGAATACTAAGAGAACAAGGTAGGTGGGTAGGAAAGAAAGTTCAGGCTGTAATATTTGTGTGACCCTAACAGAAGAATTCATTTGATAAATAAAATATGTCCATCCTTTGAGAACCCCATCTCAAATTCTTTGGCTTCAGTGGCAATACCCCCAGTGGAGAGAATGGTTTGTTCCTTTGAACAGTCAAGCACTTCCCTTGTCATTCTTGGCACTCTTGCCGTTCTCCCTTAAGCCATATGTTTGATATGTTTGTCTTTCTTACTAGATTCTAAGTTAGGAAAGAGCAATGTAGGGATATATGAGACAGAGACTTCTGCCATACTTACCACAGTGTTTCTCTCACACAACACTTAGTGAGTATAATAGTGTTAATCAGTTTAACACTAGACAATTTATACTAAGCAAGGGTTAAAGTCCAAGAGGCTAAGGACAGGAATCAAATAGAAAGAGAAATATATTTGCTACAGGTCTTCTGAGCTCTACAATAAGAACCAGAGCTAGGCCCATCAGCTTTCCTGTACTACTCTTAATGTTAATTACGGTATTGTGTCATCTCACTTCAAATTCATCTTGTTTGCTCAGGCCACACTGAAGAGAGAAATAGTTTAAGTCACTATGATATGAACTCTAATTACCACTTAATTCCTTTGGCCCTCTGCTTTGGAAGCTCACCTGAGGCAGTAAGAAGAAAATATGCCTCCGTCCCCAGGTTTCTTATGGGTACCTACCCTGCCACCTCCCTGATCATACTCCAAAGCCCTGTGCTTGTGGCTGCCATGATCTGCTTGCAGCTGCCCAACTCTAATCCACCACTGCCACCTCACTTTTCTGAAAACCACAGTGCTGTTCCCCCACCCCCACCCCCCAGGGAAGAAGCTGTTTGCCCATCATTTTATGCTTTCCCTAATTAAGCTCATATTTATTCACAATTTCGTGTGGGTATTAATTCATAGTTTTTTGTTGTTAATTCAACAACAGATACTTTTGGAACAAGAAATTTAGGGTTTCTGAAACACTGCTGAGGCATGCTCTAGTAGTTCAAAGGGTAGAACTCTTATGTTTTGAGGGGTTAGGACAAGCTTCCCATGTGAGATGCCATTTGAGCTAATTGGTAAAGGTAACAATATAAAATGCATATGTAAAAAGTTTGACTAATGATCTCCATTGTTATTGTGAGAGGAGATATCTCACATGTATATGTGTTTAATTCCACTGGCTTTACCAACTTTAGCATCATGACCAAGCAAGAGAATTCAAATCCTGCCTGCTGATATAAGAAGAAAAAAATCAAACCCAATATATATTCCAATTTTCTTCTATGGAATACTGTAACTCATACATAAAATAATGTTATTTATTAAAGTCAGAATAGGATATCTTAGGCCCCTTCCAAATATAGACTTCTGCTAGAGAGTCTTGAGATAAATTATTCAACCTTCATAAATATTCTAAGTGTACAATGTATATGTTTTGCATGTATGAATTAACAGCCTGGCGTAGGCTAGCTTATTATGCATGCCAAATGTTTCCTTTGTATAGCATGTTCTTCTAAAAGCAAATCATGGAGAAAGGAATTATGTCAATAGTAAAATGTAAAGCTGTGCTATATTTTAGTATTTTAGTGTTTTCTATGGCAGACAACAGGCATACATTAAGTGTATCATACTATTTGACTATCTTTTCTTATAAGATACTATATGGGAACATTAAATGTAAGTAGTTTGCTTGTTGACTCTGAAGTAAATGTTGGGATTATTATTTTGTTGTTACTTGGGGAAAAACATAAGTCAAAGGAGATAAACAGGTTTTCTTCCATAATACTTCAGAAAGTAAGAAAAATAAAGGTAAAAGAGGAAAAGACATATCCATAATCTGATAAGTTCTTAAAGTGCTGTTGTCATTTTTTTAAATCACATCTTCAGGCCATATTTTTATTCTTAGGGATTCAATCACAGCAAAATTATAATGAAATTCATTGAATAAATGTGAACAGATATATATACACACTGACCATATAGGTTTTCTTTCTTTTTAGGAATATTAATAATCCATAAATGGAAGTAGAATTTTAAAGAGGAACTGTCCTGGTGAAGGTATATGCTTACCCATAGTTGTAGCCTTATTGTTATCCCAAGATAGACTTTTCATATTTCTGCACCATCACTTTTCATCTTGCTCACGAACTGATTACCTTTTATAGATGTCAGAATGATTAGATTTACCATCTGCAAAATACTCATCGTTGAGAATTATAGACCACTTAGAAGATTGGCAAGGACAAGTTGAAACTGAAAATAGGTCTCTTAGCAGGCATGTGAAATCAGCAGTGATTCAGTAAAGTCTCAGACATATTTTCCTTTCAGGGTAGGAAGGGGGGACAGTTTATATTTCGAGACTGTTGGCAGAATAAACATTGGGAGTGGAAAATTGTACCTGTATTTATTGCCAAACCGCATTTGTTTTATAATGCCTTTTCCATCTTTCCAGTTGTACCTCACCTTCTGTCAGAATGCTATTTCCCTGGCTCTCCTTTGCTGCAAGTAGTTCAGTTCGGGCCTTACCCTAGGATTCTGCCACTTTTGTACTTCCCTGCTAAAGCAGTGAAAGGACTGTTGTTAAAAATCCTGAATACCCATAACTTTCATCCTAAAGAGCCCTTTTTTTTTTCAGGATGACCTTATCAGTGCTTACAGATTTTAGAAGGGAAAAAAAAAGAGTTTAAGGTGACCTTTAATGTCATTATTTAACTTGGGTCTTGAGGAGAGCAAATAGATCAACAATCTAAAGATGGAGGTTTACCTAGAAACACTTCTGTTCCTCCATCTGCTCCACCCCATGGGTAGTAAAGCAGCTATGGCAGTGACATATCAGGGAGGGGCAGGAGTGGGCATGGTACACTGGGGATGAGGTGAGAGCAGGGAAGGTGGTGTGGGAGCAGATGGTAGCTGGGAAAAGAGGTGCTCCATGGCACTGTTGGCATGGTTACAGAGAAGTAGATGTGCTAACAAGCTGTGCCAACTTCTCAATGTTTCAAAACTCCACTTTGTGGTTTGTGGCCTCAAATCTTACTTGCTGTCATCATATAGCTTCCCCTATTGCAAACAGTTCCTGTAAAAGCATTCTTTTCCTTAAGTTGTCTAAAATACTGTTTAAAATACATGTCCTTGTGTGTTGTAATTAATCTGATATGTAGAAAAAAAGTGTTCACTGTCCTTGGTCTCCAGGTGAATAATAATTAACGCATGTAACAACCCTGATAATATATATGTGTGTGTGTGCACATATATATATATATTTACACATATGTCATAAATAATAATACATGTAACAACCCTGATAATAACATGCTGTATGTTTTGTATATATATATATACACACATAGATATATATACACATATACACATATGTATGTATACCCATATACATAGCTTTGCCATACAATCTGTTTATATAGCAGGAGCAAATACTGGTAAAAATGGTTTATTGATCTCTTTTTCTCTTCTTACATTTAGTTTCAGGACTCAAGTGAGCAATTGCTTATCTCATCTTTAGTTGAAATTCTGGTTTCCATTAAAAAAACAGAAAAAAGGAAATGGCCTAATTTAAGTTGAAAAAGGTCTTTAACTAAAGTCTTATTTTTCCATAAAAATGCATCCCTTGCAAATGTTACTGCCATTTCCAATAGGTAAAGTGCCCTTAGAGGATATGCATAGTGCATTGATTTGAAGCTTTTGGCCATATGGCATGGTTGAAACAAACACATATTGTATTAGGTCAAACCATGTTTAAGTGCCAGTGCACAACCATTTTTGAACTATAAAATAGCAGTTTGGTATGGCCTAACCTTTTTTATTTCTTATTTTGAGTTTGGCTAAAACAATAAATTATAAACCATGTACATGTATGTTTCATCTTGCAGCTAAATAAAGATGAAATACAGTTTTCCAAATCTTCAGAGAGTCTAGCTCAATTAAAACTACCATTTGCACAGGTGGTGAGATTTGTCTCTAGAAGTGCTTTGAGAGGGTTCGGTGATGGGCAATTTGTTAACCGAATCTTCTTTTGCTAATATGTCTACTCAGAGGTAACTGCTATACGCAGAGACATTTGATGCAACAGAGAGGCAGCTAGATAGTGTGGTTTTCGTTCAAAAACAAAAGAACTAATTCTTATGGTGGTCACTGGAATTTCTTGCTCAAAATTGTGCCCAAAATAGTAGTATTAAACTCCCATAATTTAACAAAACGATTTTGCTTCTTTTTTTCCCCTTTCCGAGACAGTTATTAGATTGGAATAAACTGACTATAAAGTACACAAATGACTGGTATTACATGTCTGTCTCTTTAGTCTAAAAGTGCTTAGTTTTTTGAACTGAGATGAAAGTTGAATTAGGCTTTGTACTGAAGAATTTATATTTAGGTGAAATTATTCCAATAGTATCTAAGTGTTAGTTCACATTTGTGTAGCAAACCTTGTAGAATTGCACTGAAGCAAGCATTTTTGACGACAATCTCAACCACATCCAGGCTTGTTCCTCCATTTTGTTGTTTTGGTATTTGAAGAATAAAAGGAAAGTCTAATTAATTGGATTAAAAAAACATGTTTTTGTGAATGTCAAACTGTTTCCAACCAAAGCAAATTAACCTATATTGAAGAAATTAAAGTCAATTTTTAATTATAAAAATACATGTTAAGTATGAATCACCTCTTGGATTTCTTCTAAATTCACTTTAAGATATATGATACTGTGGAATAATTTCTTAAAGATGAATCTAAAGGCCATAATATCAAGTCTTTGTTCATTTACAAGCTTAAAATAAAGCACAGTGCTAGTATATTGTGACCCTTGAATTTTGAGAGAGAATTTTCTGGAAATTATACTTTGCTTTGTGGTTTTTCTTCTGTTAAAGTGAAAATGGATCTTAGTTTTTCTCTTGTCCGTGAATTTTATTTATTTCTAAATCCAAAGTAGATTTTTTAATTTTATGTTTACTATTTTAAATGCAGAAATTTTATTAGTGTACATATGGTTCGATTTTCTACTCCAATTTCTAGACAGTTTATCTCAGTGTTGACTTGTTATAGATTCATTTCTAATTCTCCTTACCTAAATTTTATCTCATTATAGTGTTATTTTCTCAAATAGGAGTGATTCACATTGATATACATGAGCTTATGTTTTTATGTTTCTTGTTTTTAATGTAGTAGCCCCCACCATCTTTTAGTGGAAAATAATATATTGTTCCATACTATTATTGTTACCATGGCTTGATTATTTTAAATTCAAACACTGTTAATTTCTAATTTATTTTCATTTATTTGACTTATATTTATACAAATATGATTTAATATAGGTCAAGTTAGAAATATCATTTTTGATATTTTTCAGACTTATTTCTCCATTTTTGTGTATATTTTCTAATTACTAAAATACATAAGGTAATTGATATTTATTATATGTTTCATAACATGTAGTAAAAGTCATATTTCTACTGAATTAAATTAGTAGTGTCTGTCCTTATATACAGCTTGAACCCAACCCTGAATTCCTTGTTGTTTTAGTACTTTGATTTGTAGGGTCAGGTATGTACGAGTGAAAGAAATCTGGCATTAGTAATTCAGAAAGCAGCAGTTATATTTATATATTGAAGTATTGAAGGTTTGGGGGGTTTTTGGTTCAAAAATGGACAGTGGGTCTAGCCCAAAGTAAAGAAAATTATTGAAAACTATAACTGTTATCCTTTTTAGCTTAAAATTAGATGAAAACCACAAGGATAGATTAGTCTTGAATATCAAGGGAAATAGCATGTACTCATGAAAAGCAACCATTTCCTGACCTGATGAGACCTCTGTTAACTGTACAGACATGATGGTATATAATTTATTTGAGTTTCAGTTTTACCGCATTAGTTAGCTGTCAGCTTCTGAAAATAGCAGTTTTCAACATTTCAAGGTTTTTAATTAGATGGTAGTGACTAATGCCAGTCTTGGTAATCACCACAGAGTTTAGTCAGTAAAATTATGATATGGCCTTTCTTTAACTATCATCAGGTCACTTAGTATCTGCTTAATCTTTTTATGCTTTAATAAACAAAGGGGAAGATTGAGATCATTAGATACCCAGCTGTAATTTAGCACTGTCAAGATTAAGGAGGGGATTATGGCCATTAGGAGCAAAATGGTTTCATTTATGGACTGAGAACAATGAAGCCCATCAATAAACCATTTTCTGCCTCTAATGATCCTACTTCTCTCTAATTGTGTGCAAATCTAACAACAAACTCATTTTCCTCTCTCATTCTTGAAGGGAAGATTGTTAAACAGAAATGCTACCTGTATGTGTTGCTTTTACTTCCTTGACTTTTGGTATGTATTCATGAATGCTGTAAATTACTTCTAGGTGAATTATTATTTGCCTTAATGTTTCTCCAGGGAAATAGACTGTGTTCTCTCCCAGTTTTTCAACACATATTTGACAGAGGAATGGTTTTCTAAGATTAGATGAGCACCAACATCAGTGGCATCTTAATCCTTACACGATTCACTCATTTTAGAAAGATATCTGTCTTACAAAATTTCCAATTCAAAATACTTGAATGTTTCAAGAAATGAAAATGATCTCAGGAAGAAGTTCCAAAAGAATGCATCGGTTGTTGGGCTCTCTGTCATGCTCTCACCTTTATGGTAGAAAGTCTCTTAACCAACCTCTTTGAAACCAAGTTGCCAGAGAAATCAGTGCTCACAATTCACTGGAGGTAAGATGTTGACCAATACCCAAAGCACTCTGACTGCTTGTAGCTTGCAGGCTATTCTCGAATACCCACTGGCACTTCTGCTGTTAACATTTGAGATCTTGGCTTACCATGAGTCTATTGTGCTTATTCTGCAAATCTCCCATATTTTCCAGTTGTACTTGTTAGTGCAAATATGTCCTTCAATTAAACATTATGTGAACCAAGAAATAATGTTTTAAAAAATATGTCATGTTTTATGAAAACTATGTTGAATGCTTTGGAAATGCTTGAAAAAGTCACTTTAAATTTGCTGTCTAACCAAGAAGGGACTAATGGTTACCAAAGGGGATGGGTTGGGGAGGGTGGGTGGGGAGGGAGAACGGGATTAAGGGGCACAATAATTTCAATAATTCACAATCACAGTACAGGTAGGACACAGGAATGGTGGTACAGCATGGAGAATACAATTCATGACTCTATAACATCTTACTACATTGATAGTGACTGCAGTAGAGGGGATGAGGACTTGATAATGTGGGTGAATGTAGAACTACTGTGTTGTGGATGTGAAACCATTGTAAGATTGTTTTTCAATACATTAATTTAAAAAAATTGCTATCTAATCAAGGGTGCGTGAGCAAACTTAGAAAAGATAATCAAATCCAAAAGCCTTCTGTACTCAGATTGCTTCATGAATGTATTTAAGTTCTAGGAACTTCAATCTAGAAACTCGTTTAGATGTGGTATATAAGCAAGCAAGCCTCTATAGAGAGCCAATCTGAGGATGCTAATTCAAATGGAATACCCTAGCTCTACATCGAAAGACTGGCAAATTAATATTATTTATACTTCTTTAGTTAAAATATTTAAGATGTATATCATGTTTTGTGCACACCTACTGTAACTGAACTCTTTGATTAATTGACTTTTCCTGATTTTCTAATTATCCTTCTAGTCATGTCTAGTGCATTAAAAACTTCATTGCTACTCACTCATGTTCACTAGAAATGTTAACTTCATATTTTAAGTCCATCATTTTCTCTCTCTTCTACAGTATAACCATGGGCCACTGTGTATTTATACCTTGAATATTCTTTCTTTTCTCCCAAGACAAACTTAACTCCCATAGGCTGTTGTCATTTTTCCCAGTTAAGGTATAAAAAAACAAAACAACAACAAAAAAACCTGAAGGTATCTGTCTTGTTTCTCTCTATTGTGAATGCTATGTTATTGGTAGCATACATACTACCTGTAGAAGAGAAGCTAATAGTGGCCTTTGCATAATTTTGTTGGCAATATTAATTCTAATTGGAGATAAATACGAAGGGTTTCAAGTGGGGCCTAAGCACAGAACATCCTCTGAGAAAAATGTGATGCCTCTGATCCAGGGGAATTTACATTCTTACTGAAGAGAGAGTATTGGCAGATAAGAAACACTTAGAGAACAATGTAAGAAAGTCAGATGCTTAAATGATGCAGGACAGATTATAAATTTCTTAGGAACTAAGAGAAAGAAGAGCTAAAAACTGTAATTATGGTGCCAACCCCAGAATGTTTACCCATGTTTAATGATTGAATAAAAGAATGGATCAGGAAAACTTGAAAGTCCTACAGGTATTATCAGTAGAATGACCTTTCTACCATAAATTGGAGAATAGTTGATAAAATGTAAGGCTATAAAAGGAAATACTATGTTAGGAATTACATAATATAATTAAAACATCCCAAGACGTGATTCTGAAGGGTGAAGAATGAAGGTCTGTTTAAAAGTATAGAATGTAAATATTAGGTGATTAGTGAAGTCAGAAGAATTCTGCTTCCTAGGATGGAATTAGAACTTGTTCCATTATCTATACCTTGGTGTGGATATACCGGCCTACAAAAATGGCAGTTTTGTATGGTTCAACCATTAAATTCAAAATTCCCTCGAGACATTAATTAGTAGAAATATATATATATTCCAATAGTCATTTAATATATGTGAGTATGCCATAACAAAACAGAAAATACATTAATGTTAAAATTTGTATCACATTTATTCACTGGCCTAATATGATCAGCATTAACAAAATACCTTAACTATTTGTGGTGCTGAAGTGTTCTGAGCACAGTAAAGTACTTACAAAATCATTGAAGAAATGTTAGTCAGCATGATACATTTTGAATAACAGAAGGATATCTCCCCATTCTGTCCATTTATTATTGAGGACTTGATGTAGTTTATTCTTAGCTGACTAATAATTAGACCATTAGATAGTAACATGTTTGTTTACTTCTCCCAGTATTTAGTCTTACTTTGCATGATGCACTATGCTAGGCTCAGTGAGAAGTACTAAAAGGACTCTTGACCTTGAAGAAGGTGACATGAATATAATTTCCTTGATAAAATGATTGCAAAGGATTTAATCAGGTTGACTCTAAGTGAAAGTTTTTAATGACTTGTTTCAAATAGGTTTTAGTTTATTCTAAAATAAAAGAATTATTTATAAACCTTGCAAAGTCAAAGTTACATGTGATAATGAATACTAAAATAAAACAAGGAGATTCTTTAGATCACAGAAGAGCCACTAATCAGAAAGTCAAAGCCATTTATTATATCCAGGTTAGTGAATATATGGTATGCTTAAATAAGACTTATTGCAAAACTGAGATGCAGTTTTTTAAAGTCCAGGTTATTCCTTGGCAAGTGTTTAAATCCTTAAACTATTCATAATATTGTATCTTGCCCTCAAATTTGTATTAGAAAATTCAGCAGGTGTGTAGAACAGATCTTAGGGGGAGGGGGAAATGGTGGTGTTCCTACCTAATATTTAAACTTTTGACTACACATAGTATGAGATCATGAGTCCTAAAATGATTGGGATCAAACACTGGATTCTCTGTTTATGGTGGAAAATTTGAAAATACTATTTTTGTCAGAAGAGGATTCATGTAGAAAATGAACTCTGTTGATGTATGGTAAGATAAGCAAAAAAAAATTTTTTTTCCCAACTTTGCTTGTTGCTCTAGTACTACTCATTAGTGTTTGCTCACTTTTTTCTTTCTGAGATCATACCCTTTATTAGGAAGCAATATTCTACTAATGGAGAAAAGAAAATGAGCAGTTTATAATTATGTAAAAAAGACATAGTTTTTCTATTTCTGAAAAGTAATAGAACTTTTTCCCCCTAAATGAATAAAATCTCAAATAAAATTAGAGTTCCTGTACCTCGCTACTCATTAAAGGATGACACTACTAAAAATTTGCAAAGAGGAAACTGTAGAAATGCAATAAAACAAGGTTATCTTGGCAAAATTGAGATTTCTCTCTGTCATGCTAAAAAATGTAGCTGAGAATTGGTCTTTGCAAGATCAATGAGGGATTTGCTGCATAAAATGTGACTTGCATATTTAAAGAAGTGATTTAAATCATAGCTTATACCCCGCATTACGGAGAGAAAAATGTAAATGTAACACAGATGCACCACTCATTGTCCATCTATGTAGAGCAATGTCCACATGTTTACCAAAAGGACCCTGGTGCCTTTTAATCCCCAGAGGCAACAATAAGGCTGGTCTCTGAAGTTTATAAAAGCTATTACATTTTGTGTCCACCATAGAGACTGTGACTATTCTTTATATTTAGGATAGCCCCTGTAGTCTCCTATTAATTTGTATTACTTTAGTGCATTCTATCTTAAAAACCTCTTGATTTGTGTTCAGGATATTAGTCATATTCATTAGTTTCTAATTACATTCTGTAACTTGTGGTACTTTTGGGACTTCAAATGTAATTGAAGGTTTTAATTTTAACTCATAGAATCAAGGAATGATATGGTGACATCAGTATTCTAAGAAGAAAAAAAAATCCCCCTGGAGGCATTTGTGAGATGGATTTGAAAGCAGGGAGCCCAGTTGCAGTCATCTGTTAGGTGATGCGAGCTTCAGGAAAGTGGCAACTACTGTGGAAAGGGAAAGATGGATGCTAAAAGGCACTTTGAAAAATAACAATTGATGAGGATTGGTGACTGGCTGAATGTGGTTAATAAAAAGGATAAAGAGTAAGAACTAACTCTGTGGTTTTAAGCAATGACAGTTGAAAAAATGGTGGTACCACTGGGGAAAGCAGAATAATCAGAAATAGATGTTGGTTTCTGGGGAAAAGTGGTAGCTCAGGTTTGGATATGCTGCCTCTGAGGACATGAAACACCAGTTGGATGTGTTTAGCTGGTATGTGAGAAGAGAAGACTATTCCTCAGACAAGAGGTTGGGGCTTGGATATACAGATTTGGGAATCTTTGGCTTACATGTAATAACGAAAGCCTTGATTTAAAAGCAGTGCTTTGTGATAATGAGTTTATAGAGAAAAGAAGAAAGGGTATGGAGAATGCTTCCATACAGAGGGTGGAAGGAAGCACAAAAGGCTGCAAATGGAATAGAGAAAGAACATATATTGCTTTATAGAATGAAAGAGATTTGTATTTGGACCTGAAGCAGCATTATAGTATTGGCCTCAAATAATTTTTCCATATATCAAGTAGTCATTTCTTTTCAAATAAAAAATAAATCTTCACAGATATCACAATGAAGGTATCTAGACATTTTATATTATATACTGTGGATCTAAAGTTAACCATAATTATTTTTATGATTTGATTGAATTATAATAAATACAAATATCCCTGCTGTAGCTGAGAGTCATTCCTGAAGATTCCTATCAAAAATATATGCCATGTACTGTGCCTTCCTTTCTAAATATTACCTTTATATGCAGAAACTTATCAGAAATAGGCAGCTGTTTTGGCCCCATGCTGCTGCAGTTTCCCTGTAGCAAACTTTCTAATACCATCAACTCAAGTTTTTTAAGTCACAAACACTATTTACAAAGAATTTTCACAACTCATTTGTATCTTTATGACCACCCTATGAGACCACTAAGGCAGGCGGTATTATTTCTGTTGTATAGGGTAAGAAAGCAGAAGCTTAAAGAGGTTTAAGTGTCTTATCCAAAGTCATGTAGAAAGTGTGGGACACAGGTCTTCTGATTCCAAGACCAGCCTTCTTTTTGTTGTTACTGTGTTGTCCCATGGTTATCAGACATTCCCTGAAGATTCTTGGATGTGAACCTTTAGAATTTCATCAAAGCAGATTTTAAAGGTACATAGTGAATTTTCTCTGTTTTACTGAGTAGAAATCCGCTAAGCAAAGTCTACACATTAGGTCAAAGATCTAAAGTGACTGTTTACTGCATTCTTTTGGACACATTTGAGGCATATTAATTCTTTCAGACTTTTTGAGTAAGTTACTCTTGAAAAGGTTCTTTTGGTAGCCTCCAGAGACCCAGAAGAGTTCATTGGCTTATAAAACATACGTGGATTGCACTCAGGAAATAGTTCATTCATCTCTTAACATCTGAATGTACTGTTTTATTTTTTTTTTACTGTTACATATTCATGTCTGAAAACTGACCATTTACAATAAATATGGTAAGTACACAGCATGTATATATTTAAGAATAATTCACTGTTACTCTATGATACTTTATGAAAATGTTTTTTTAAAAGAAAAGAAAAAGAAAAGGCTTTGAAGTTTATACTGCCATGTTAAGAATATCCCAATGTATCTGTGTAACTTATGAATCCAATGTATCAATAACTAAAAACCATTTGTACAGTAACACTCCATTCTCATTTTTAAAGAACTACCAGTTATTTTTATACTATCTTCTTGGAAAATGTGGGAAACAAAATTGTTCAAGATGTTTATGTGAATGTCATTCCATGAACCAAAACACAGTTTTTGTCACTCTGCATTCCCCCAGAGAGATGTAATGAAATACTGCTCTGCTAAAATCTGATTTTCACCTCATGCTAATCATACCCTCGTCCATAGACTTATGCTCCCTTCTAAACATAACCCTCCATCAAAACAAGAAACAAAATAAAAACATCCTCCAAGAAAGAAAATTACAAAAGTATAAAAACAATACAAAAACCAAGAAGGAAATATGTTTATTTACTAGAAAATAGGAGACAAATGCTGATGACTCTACCATTGAAAATGAGTCCTATTCTACAACTTGGCCTCAAAGTTCCTTGGCCTTGATTCCATGAGCATGAATTTTTCTCTCAAGTTCAGCTTCCTCATAAGCATGTAAGCAATAGACTTTGTCATCAGGTAGAACTTGAGTACCTCCAGGATCCCAAGCTTTGAAATGTACCTTTCTATCCACAGCCATCCTCATGCAGCTAGTGCCTCCTGAGCCTGTCCATTGACATCATCATGACTTCACTTTTGCCCTCCCTTATTCTCTGTCTTTCCTTCTAAGCTGTTAGTTCCTCTCTAGCTGCATTTGCCACTTAACCTGACGCATGCATTTCAAGCACACACTGTCTAGCATGGTGGAATCCCCACACTTTTCTTCAAGCCCACCCTCTGTGGCCTTCTATCCAGTCACCTTGCTATTCCATTTGCCCTGTTCCAGTTCCAAGTCCTGCAGAGAAAACAGTCACACAGTCTACCTGATGAGATCCACTATCCCATGATTTCTAATCTTAGGGTCTTAATGAAATCAGGATAGCTTTCCATTTAAGTCTAATCCTCTCTTTTTTCCCCACAATAGCAATTCTGAACTGTGTTTGTTCCCCTTAAGGCCCTGAGTCCATCCTTCATTACACCCAGATCATCTTTTCTCATTCTTGACCAAAAATGGAAACTATCCCTTTGATTTACATTCACGTGTCTGAAGGAATAGGTTAACCCTCATCCCCTTTATAAATGTTCTTCCTACTCACTCTTTAGTGTGTTACAGTCTGATACTTTAATCAAATTATACATCTGTGGATGTACTTGTTTTGTTATTTTCTTTTTATTCCATTTTGTTGCTGACTAGCATTACATTTTATTTACTACTATAATTTATCTCTTTGTTGATGGACAGTTGAAATATTTCCATTTTTTAATGAATAAACCTATTAATATCATTAATATATACATATTTTTCTGGACATGTTCTCATTCCTCTTGATTAAGCATCCAGGAGGGGAATTCCTGGGACATATGGTAGTAATGTGTTTAACTTGACTTCAGCCCACCAAACTGTTCCAAAGTGAAGTTCCTCTGTATACAACAATCATCAATATATGATAATTTCAAGAGCTGATGTGATACTTTCTACTTACCAGTCTAGTATTTCTAATTTTATCCAAACTAGTGGGTGAAAAGCAATCTCTCATTGTTATTGTAATTTCATTTCCCTGGTGACTAAAGATGTTAGGTGTTTCTTATGTGTGTTTAGACCTTTCCTATTTCTTTTGCAAAGTGTCTTTTCAGAACTTTTCCCCCATTTTTTTAGTTTGTCTTCTTGTTACTGATTTGTAGAGGATATTTATGTATATCCTGGATCCTACTGAATTACTTGTTTCTAAGTCGATAATCAGTTGAATATACCTCTGTGCGTGTGTTTTGGACTCAAATATTTTCTTGATTACTGTAGGTTTATTGTTGGTCTTGAAATCTGTATTGTAAGTTTTCCAACTTTGTTCTTTTGCAAGATTATTTTAGCCATCTGGTCTTCTTCCTACTGTATAGAAGTGGACTTAGAGCCAGACATGAGGGTCCTAGATTGTATATCATGAAGTTAGGTCTAGAACTGTTCCCTCTGAGGTCAGTCACATTTGATGGCAGTTATAAATTATTTTAATATTAAATTTAGATTCCTAACTTAAAACTGAGACTTGTTGGAAGCTGTACCCTGGTCTCAATCCTATGATGTTAAATTAAGGGATGAACCACTTGGATGTTTAGGATTAAATTTTAAAAGAGATCATTCTTCTCTTTTAAACTGTCTCTCTCCAAATCTGCAAGCCAGACTGGCTTCCTGTTCCATCAGGGAAATGTGAAGTGTTTGAGAAAATCCCTTCACTAAAGAGTACATCTTCCTTGGCCAATGCAGTCTGATTATGTTTACCCATATGACTCATCTTGGTAACATATGGGGAAGCCATAGATGTGAGTTCCAAAGACAGTCAGGGCCAGTGAGGTGTATGTATCATCCTGAACCAAGGAGGAGATGTACTTATTTCAACCTCCCTACATTATAAGCTCCATGAGGAAAGGGGCTGTGCTTAGCTCTTCTCAGGCCCTTGCCCTTTGCTATTACAAGGCTGTGCCATTAACAGACACTAAATAACTATGTGCTAAATTAAGAACTTAACTTACCAGGTTCAGCTCATACTTCCCATACTTGTAAATGCTGCTTAACTAAAACTTGCCTTTACTTACTCCCAAGAGGCAGTAGAGCAGCTTGGTAAGCACACAGACTAGACTACATAACTTCAAACACTAGATATGGACTCTCAGGAAATTATTGAATCTCTCTTTGCCTCAGATTTCTCATATATAAATAGGGATAATAGGATATAATCTTATAGGCTGGTTATGAGAATGAATTGAGTGTGTGTTATTGGATGTGTAACTTACCAACTTCCTGAAATGTACTGGGGTATCATTATGAAGCCCATGTTAACTATAAATAAATCACTTATATAGGGTACTTCTGTAATCTTATAATATGTTTTGAGCTAAACACAAATACCAGCGATGTAATATATGGCATGATGATTATAGTAAACAGTGTTATATTATATATTTGAAAGTTGCTAAGAGGGTAAATTTTTTAATTCTCGTCACACACAAAAAATATTTGTAACTGTGTAAGGTGATGGATGTTGACTAAACTTAATTCATAATATATACATATATCAAATCATCATGTGGTACACCTAAAACTAATACAATATTATGTGCCAATTATATCTCAATTAAAAAAATAGAACACAGATGAGCAAACTTTTTCTGTCAAGAGCCAGATATTAAATATTTTAGGCTTTGTGGCCCATGTAAAATCCCTGTCACAAGGACTCAGCTCTGCTGCTATAGGGCAAAAGCAGCCATAGGCAATATGTAAATGGCCATGTTCCAATAAAACCTTACTTATGGACACTGAGATTTGAATTTCATATAATTTTCATGTATCAAGAATATTATTCTTTCACTTCTTTTTCAACCACTTATACATGTAAAGAGCATTCTTAGCTTACAGGCTATGTGAAAATAAGCAACAAGTCAGACTTGGCCTGTGGGCAGTAGTTTAACAATCTCTAATTTAGAATAGCCAAACAATTCAAATGTATATATATATATTTGAGAACATACAATATGCAAGATATTATCTCATGGTACTTGTATTCATGACCAGTTTCACTTTCCTTTCCTTATTTTGAAAATGATCAATGAGGCATCTGAAAAATTTGAAGGGTCTTTGACCAGATTGTGTGTGTATAATGTGCTTATCTATATTTTTGCAAGAATATATAAAAGTCAACCCACAGACCAGTGGAACAGAAAAGAGAGTCCAGATATTGACCAAATCATATATAGTCAATTAATATACGATAAAGGAGCCAAGGACATACAATGGGGAAACGACAGCCTCTTTAACAGCTGGTGCTGGCAAAACTCGACAGTTACATATAAGAGAATGAAACTGCATCATTGTTTAACCCCATACATAAAAGTAAATTTGAAATGGATCAAAGACCTGAATATAAGTCATGAAACCATCAAACTCTTAGAAGAAAACATAGGCAAAAATCTCTTGGATATAAACATGAGCAACTTCTTCATGAACATATCTCCCTGGGCAAGGGAAACAAAAGCAAAAATGAACAAGTGGGACTATGTCTAGCTGAAAAGCTGTACAGCAAAGGACATCAATAGAACAAAAAGGCATCCTACAGTATGGGAGAATATATTCATAAATGACAGATCCAATAAGGGGTTGACATCCAAAATATATAAAGAGCCCCTACACCTCAACAAAAAAAAGCAAATAATCCAATTAAAAAATGGGCAGAGGAGCTGAACAGACAGTTCTCCAAAGAAGAAATTCAGATGGCCAACAGACACATGAAAAGATGCTCCACATTGCTAATCATCAGAGAAATGCAAATTAAAACCACAATGAGATATCACCTCACACCAGTAAAGATCGCCACCATCCAAAAGACAAAGAACAACCAATGTTGGCGAGGTTGTGGAGAAAGGGGAACCCTCCTACACTGCTGGTGGGAATGTAAATTAGTTCAACCATTGTGGAAAGCAGTATGGAGGTTCCTCAAAATTCTCAAAATAGAAATACCATTTGACCCAGGAATTCCACTTCTAGGAATTTACCCTAAAAATACAGCAGTCCAGTTTGAAAAAGACATATGCACCCCTATGTTTATTGCAGCCCTATTTATAATAGCCAAGAAATGGAAGCAACCTAAGTGTCCATCAGTAGATGAATGGATAAAGAAGATGTGGTACATATGCACAATGGAATATTATTCAGCCATAAGAAGAAAACAAATCCTACCATTTGCAACAGCATGGATGGAGCTAGAGGGTATTATGCTCCATGAAGTAAGCCAGGCGGGGAAAGACAAGTATCAAATGATTTCACTCATCTGTGGAGTATAAGAACAAAGAAGAAACTGAAGGAGCAAAACAGCAGCAGACTCACAGAACCCAAGAATGGACTAACAATTACCAAAGGGAAAGGGACTGGGGACGATGGGTGGGAAGGGAGGGATAAGCAGGGGGCAGAGGGGAAGAAAGGGGGCACTATGATTAGCATGTATAATGTGTGTGTGGAGTACGGGGACGGCTGTACAACACAGAGAAGACAAGTAGTGATTCTACAGCATCTTACTATGCTGATGGACAGTGACTGTAATGGGGTATGTGGGGGGGACTTTGGGGGAGTCTAGTACACATAAGGTTCCTCATGTAATCATAGATTAATGACACCAAAAAAAAAAAGAATACTTTAAAGTCTCTGGGCTTTTTATTCATCTTTATTTTTGCCTAATGTTTTCCCACCTGTTTAGATGAATGAAAAATGTAAGCAGCTTTCCTTTTCCTGACTTTCAAGACTAGTTGCTATTTAAATTGCACAGAATTATCTGGAGCCCTTCCTTGTGTATTTGATGAGTCCCTTTTTGTGGGGGTGAAGGGACTTTTCAGGAATATATTTTAATAGATTGGGAATTCTGAAAACATAGTTCAGATATTTATTTAGGTCTTATGGAGGAAGACAGATTTGAAACAACCTTTGTGTCTCAAAGGTAGTTTATTTATAATCTAAGGCATATCCAGTAATTTTTTGGGGGGATAGGTGTCGCTTCAAAGAATTTCTCTGTATACGTAAAAAGGTCATTCCCTTCTTTGTAGCTATCAGATCATCATAAGTCCCAATATTCTACCCCCTTATGAAATGCATAATGAGCATGTGAGTGATATAGGGGGTACCATTTAAATTAGGGAGTTTCTTCTCATTTAGAAAGAGATTATCAAAACAAAATAAATTACATAGTCAAGATCATACTGTATATAAACTTTCATATGATGGTCTTTTTCAGATTATGTGAAAGAAATTACAAGTATTTTTTCTGTTATTACAAAGTTTTAATGAGTTTCATTATACTAAAGTTTTTGCTTTATCATTCCCTTATCACTGGTCATCTAGATTGTCATTTGTGTGTCACTTTAAATAAAACCATATGATTTTACCTGTCTAAAATTCCTGGTTTCTCTTTCAGGCTTTTTCTTGAAGACAGTTACTATAACTTGTATATTACTGTGTCAGAAGTCATGAATATTTGTAAGCCTCTTAACATTCTAATTCCTTTTTAGAAAAGTTGAAATTTCTTTTTTTTCCTGTTAACATCATATTGGACTCTCAGTAGTACAAGGTAGTCTACACCTTAAAAACCATGTTTGCTAATTGGATGAATGAGAGAAATGGTGTCTCAGTTCAAACAAAATTTATTAAGCATTTTACTGTATGGCAGATAAGTATTTGAAGCTGAGAATTAGAAGATATTTTTTAAAGTCTCACTCTGCTTTCAAAGAACTAAAATTCTTTTGAGAGAAATAGCCACTTAAGCAGTTAGAATGCAGTGAAAAATATCCTAGAAGAATCAAAATGGGAACATTGAGAATGGAGTTACTACAACTAGAAGAGGCCTGAAGAGCTTCATAGAGAAATTGACCTCAAGAAGACTGGGAGTTCCAGAAAAACAGAGTAAAGTGGTAATTACTGGGGGAAAATGGAGAGATAGTAGTCAAAGGGTACAAACTTCCAATTTTAAGATAAACAAGTTCTGGGGATCAAATGTAGAGTATGGCAATTATAGCTAATAATACTGTATCATAAACTTGAATGTTGCTAAGCAGGTAGATCTTAAATCTTTCCACCAAAAAAAAAAAAGAAATGGTAATAATGTGATAGGATGCCATGGTGGTAATCATTTTGCAATTTATAAATGTATCAAATCACATTGTATACTTCAATTTACACAATGTTATGTGTCGATTATATCTCAATAAAGCTGAGGGAAAAACAAAAACAACTAAGAGCTTATTAACATTAGCTCTTTTTTTTTTCCAATAAGGAGGGTAAATATATTTTTTTTAAATCAGCTAAAAGAAAGCACGTGCCTCTGGGGAGTGGAGAATAGGGGGCAGAAGACAGCAAGTGCTGTTTTTGTAACCAGACTTACAGAATGATTTGACTGTTTAAACTATGTGCATGGATAACTTTCATAAAAATAAAAACTATGCTTAAACTATGTTTAAAACTTCCACAAAGAAATAATTAAAAGTGTTACATTCTAAAAGAAAAAGGAGGAGGAGAAGGAGGAAGAACAAGGATAACAATAAAAATAACAGGAGTTGATCAGGCCACGATAGCAGGAAGACATTCCAGACCGAGGAAATGTGAAGCAAAAGAGGGAGACCTAAAAGAGCAGTTCTGTGTGGCATTTCAGGAGACTTGAGTAAGCGTGAGAGAATAGCCTTGAATAAAAATCAGATAGGGAGTTGGAAGTCATGTGCTGAAGGGTCTTAAATGTACTGATCCGTAGATGACAGGAGCATGAAAAGAACTATCATGTATCTAGTTCTATAATGTGCTAGTTTCTGTGATAACATACCCTGGTATGCATTATTTCAGGTAATCATCGTGACAACCTTATGAGGTTAAAATTGTTTTCCCCATTTCACAGAACAGGAAACTAAGGTTCACAAACGTTAAGTAACTTGCCCAGAATCACACAGTAAGCAGTGGAGGAAGAATTCTAAATAGGTATGTCTGACTCAAAGGCCATGTTTTTCTACCATAACATAGCATACCACTGCAATACTAAAAGATCTTAAGCCTTGGGGTGGCAAAATTACGTTTCAGATTTCAAAGGATAAGTCTGGTATCACGTGGTACCAGGTTTTATGATGTTTTTATTGACTAATTTGGACATGTGCTTCTGGGAGGACTATTTGGTAGGACATACTGTTCATTCAGATTCCAGTTCAGGTTCAACTGACATTCATTCAGCACTTACTATGTGCGGGGCACTCTGCTTGGTATGTTTTACCACATTACCTAAATTAATATTAATTGTGGTTAAACACAACTTTCTAAATATTGAAACATGTTTTGTAATGTTTGGCTACTTTGAGCTACTAGAAAAACTGTTCTGGAAGAACACATGTTATGTCCGGGGCTAAATTAATTTTGTCAGCAAGTATTAGCAGCATGACATGTGGTGGTATGTCATGGTTGGAATTTCCTATGATCACACCTTTAAAAATGTATTCTGCAACTTTTAAATTCATACTAAAATAGTGCTTTTGAATTTGGTGGGAGATTGATAGACCTACATAATGAATGTTAATTTCTAGTTGTCCTAAATTAAAAGTAATGACCGTTTGGGTGAATTTGTCTTTTATTTTTTTCCTGAAGTGTAGTTGACATACAGTATTACATTAGTTTCAGGTGTGCAACATACTGATTTGACAATTATATACATTGCAAATTGTTCACACAGTTAATGTAGTGACCATCCGTCTCCATACAAAGTTTGTACAGTATTATTGACTATATTCCTTGTGCTGTACTTTTCATCCCCATGACTTACTTGTTTTATAACTGGAAGTTTGTACCTCTTTATCTTATTTGAGTTTTCTTGTCCATTACTGGCTCCATTAAAAAATATCCAAATCCTTAACATGTTGGCAAAAAATTTGTGTAAAAGGCCCATAATTGTTACCTTCATTTAGAATACTAAAGAGTAAAGATTGTAGTGGCAAATATAACTTGCTGACTAACTGGAGGGATGATGATGGACCTTTTGAAATTGATGGAAAGCTAGATTCATTTAATAAAAAAATTGATAGGGAGAGTTTCTAGAAGCACTTTATCACATCCAGGGCAGCGACAGAAATACTGACTTGGGAACTAAAGCAAATGTGTTCAGCATCCCGATCCACTGATATACTCAGGAGTGGTAATTATATTGTTCCACTCTGATTAACCAAATACAGGTAAGCATTGCTGTAGGCCTTAAAAGAACATTTCACTGATAAGAAACTCAGCAATTAATTGCAATGACCATTCAAAGAAACAAAACCAACAGTGAAAGCTAGAAATGTATATACCGTAAAAGAAGGCTGAAGAGCTACAACAGGAAGAATACTTGCTTACTGTGAAAACCTCAAATGGAGCCAGACCAAAGTATAGAACGTACATTGTCTTGTATTGTCTAAACCACCCTTAACCCTTCCCCTTGCATCAGTGTTATTGTACCATTTATGTGCACTCTGAAGGAAAAAACAATCAAGTCTTTCAATTTTCTCTTTGGGGGAAATTCAGGCACATATTTTCATGGCTGTGTACTTTAAAAGTCTACAGCTCTTTTATTTAGTATACTACCCTCACCTCCAAATGCAATTAGCTGTGTGACTGTTACTGGCAACATTTGTTTCAGGAGAAGTAGAAGAGCAAGACTTTTGGGTAAATACCTTAATAGGAATATCCATAGTACCTGTGCAAGTGTAGAGTAACTCACAGTAAAGCAGAGTAAAGAGGAAAAAAGGGAATAAATTACAAGCATAGCCCGGAGGAAAATGACCTTAACCAACATCTAGAAATGTTTGTACTTGGAATGAGTCAGGGATACAGGAATTATTACCTAGACTTATACAGCCAGTAAACTAACTGTAGGCTAAATTATATTGTAGCAATATAATAAAACAATGTAACTATTCTGAAGTGGGATCAGTATGCAAATGCCTTCCTGCTTCATGTGCCCAGTTCAGATGTCTTGTGGCTCCAGATCCACATATCCAGCCACCTATTTACAATCTCAGCTTGGATTGTTCTTGCAATTGAAAATTAGCAGGCCCAAAAATAGACCCTTGATCTTTCCCCACAAATCTCACCAACAGACATCTCTTTTTCCATTGTTTATGCCAGAAACCTGGGAATAATTCTTAACAATCTCCTCTTCCTTGCCTCTCACATTTAATTTACTCCAAACCCAGTCAACTCTACTGTAAAGTATGTACTGCAACCATCTTTAGTCACCCTAATTCAAGCCACCGTCTTCTATCTAGGCCATTATAATTGTTTCCTAACTCTTCTTCCCTTGTCCATTCATGACCCTCTCCTTCCATTTTCCATATAGCTGCCAGTTATTTATTTTTTTTAACAATCAGCATTTCCTTCTTATGCACTCATTGAGTTCAGCTGGTCTTGGTTGGCCTTGCTCATGCTTTTTCAAGTTGATTGTGTTCCACATGTCCCTCATCCTTCTCCTTGCACAAGCAACCTAGCATGCCAGTAACTTTCTCATAATGATGACAGAGCTGCAGGGAGCAGGTAGAAATATGCAAGGCCTCTTGAAGCTCTGGCTCATACCTGACACACCATCACCTTGCTTTTTAAAGTTCAGTTCTCAGAGCTAACATTTTTTTTTTTTTGGTGACAGCAGTGTGATAATAGCGCCTACTCCAGCTTGTCCTAAGGAGTAGGTGAGAAAGTATTAAGGAAAGGATCACAGAGGAGGAGGATTCATTCAGTAGGGCTCTAAGCTTTGGTGATAGCTCTCCTCAATGTATAGGAGAGAGAAGAAGAAATACAAAAGCAGAAAGGGAGAAAAATGTATTTAACAAAAAAAGTTGAAGAAAGGGGAGAAAAGTACCTTGTTTGAAATTGTGTATCACTGACCCAGAGTTATCTTTTTTTAAAGTGTAAATAGACTCATCCTCTCCTGCATAAAGCACTTCAGTGCTTTCCCATTACCCTTAGGATGGAACCTCAACTCCTTATCATCATGGCCTAGAAGGCTCCACCTCCCTCTAGAACTTCATCTCCTCTTGTAATCCACTGTTTGCTTATTAGGCAAAAATACCTACGGTATAATAGATTTATGAGATGATAATGCCCAGATAAAGCTCTGTTTCATTTGCGAAGTGATTTCAGTGGTGAGAAACTTAGAAAATTATTACAATTCTATCCTCCTGTTGCTTTATTTTGCATTGCCAATGTCTTATCTGTGGGTAAACAATAATCCTATTAGTAGCCACAGTCATTTAATGAATAAGAAAAATGTAACCATGAGCTTTTTCAACCCTTTCAAGCATCTTTTATCTGACCTATAACCCTATTACCAAACAGAGGAACTGCTAACCTAGACAGCACTAAGACGCAAATGGACTCTAATGACTCCACGCATTCTGACCTCAGCACTGACACTGATCTCAAGACAGTCAGCATTATTTGGGTGAAAGTTGATGGCTTTGTATATGTATATACCTGTAGACTTCATGCAGCAGACATTTTCCAGAAAAACCTGGTCAAGTGCAAGAGTAACTATGCCAAGCATATAATCTCATTAATAATAAGTTCAGGAACTCAGTTCATGGAAAATCTGGCCACAATCAAAAAATACACTCAAGAAGACTGACATTCTTTTAATATAGCATTATATCTTTATGACGACAGTATCTTACACGTATTTAATTCTTGCTGAGTAGCATGTGGAAGAAAGTTTTCAAATGGTTTATCAATCCATATAATCTTTCCACACCTTATTAAGCATATAATATACCAGGAGTAGGGGCATGTTAGTAAAGTTGCCATTAAGTGATTGCTCAGATAAAAGCATTTGTGAATGTTTATTCAAGAAGCAGATGGTTGTCTTGGTATGAAATAACCAGTCCTCATTTCTCACACCTGATTTATCAGAGCTTTGGCAATATTGAATATAGTTAGGTTTTTTTAAATTTTTTTTTTAATTAAGGTATAGTTGATATACAATATTATATTGGTTTCTGATGTACAACATAATGATTTGACAGTTATATGCATTACTAAGTGTTCACCACAATAAGTGTAGTTACCATCTGTCATCATACAAAGATATTGCAATATTATTGACTATATTTCCTATTCTGTACTTTCATCCCTGTGGCAAATTTATTTTATAATTGGATGTTTGTACCTCTTTATCTCCTTCACCCATTTCACCTAGTCCCCTCCCCACCTCCTGTATGGCAACCACCAGTCTGTTCTCTGTGCTTTTGAGTCTATTTCTGTTTTGTTTGTTCATTTGTTTTTTAGATTCCACATGTATAGTTTTCTACATGTTTTTTCTTTGTGATTTTTGAACAATATTATTATAGCTCAAGTTTAAACACACATATAAACATATACACAAAATTTCAAATTTACAAATCTGTGATTTCATAATTCTTAAATAAAGATGTTGTCCTTTCTAGCCATAGTCAACAAGTGTACATTTTCCAGAGCCCTTATTTTTCCATAATTTTATATACTTTAAGCCCTCCTATGTAATATTAAGTAACAGCCTCCTTTTACAAGTTTCCCTTTTGCCACTAGTGTTCAAATTCCGAGGTGAAAGAAGAATGCATTACATAGATTTGACAAGTGACAGCATTACTCTAGGATTGTCATAGAGGATTTATCAGCATATGAAGGTTTTGGCAAACTTCTTTGTTGAGGAGAATACCATTCCAGACATTTACATAAAATATCCAGGGGAGAATAATTCAGTATAGCCCAACCTCAAATCAGTAAAGACTTGACTTGACCGATTAAAATTATTCCAGTTTAAGATGTCATGAGTGAGGGATCTTTTATTTCAAGGAGAACAAATGAGCTTTAAAAAAAATTCTGCATGGTGAGAACAAACTATCCCAACAAGACTATATCCAGCTTGGCTTAGAAAAGCTTCAGCTTGCATATGTCCTTCCCAATCCTGGCCTTGAGCTAAGACTGACAACAAGAGTAGGAGATTTCAGTTTGTTTTTTAGCCTTTGATTTAAAAATTCACACATACTATTTGCTGCAGGCAGAAAAGCAGTTGCAGAGGAGACAGCAGGTAAAAGAACTGGGATTCTTTATAGGCAGCTTTTTGACTGTCCGTTGCTGGGGGTTTGCTGGTCAGGGTACAGCGCTTTATCACAAATCATTATTCAGAGGGTTTCAAGCTTTCTTTCCCTTTTAATTCCCCTGTCCTTTAGCCGTACCTCCCATAGTTATTAGTGTTTTTGTTTCTTTTCTTTTTGATAGAAGCCTCCACTTCTTTATTAAAAAAAAAAAAAGAAGAATTCAGATTGAGGTTTCCAGGCCAACTTCTTGTACAAATGTGTAAACCCAGACATTGAAATATGCTTCATGAAGTTTTTAGAGTTAAACATTTATATGGTTTGTAAAGCAGTTTTCATGTTTTCTTAAGGAACTTCTGCTATCAGCATCAGTTCAGGCCATATTATGAATCCAATTTAGAAAAACTGCATATTATTCCCAAGGGCACACGTTAGAGGGGCAAGTGATGGCCCTTGGTCAACACATGTTGGGGTCATATATTTTTAAATTTCATTTAGTAAGGATTCAAGTTAAATTGTGTTTTCTGTTAAGGTGACTTTTATCAAATTTTTTTCCTCCCATGAATGAGTCATTTTCTAAGATTTTTTTTTTAATCAAATTTTCTTATTTGGGTGCCATTTGCCACTTATTTTCTTTAAAGGCTTAAGAAGCCCACAGTGATAATCTTTAATTATTGTTATTATATAAACACATTTGCTTCATCTCCTTGTACAGCCTTCATATAAAATGAAACTATCAACTTATAAATGCACTCGAGAAAGAATACAACTGTGACTATTGTTCAGGTTGCTTGTAATATCCTTTTCTTTTTTATGTATGCTTTCTGGATGAGTCACTTTAATGCGGTGCCGCTCAGCTGTTAGTAATTCTTCAACTAAATATATTCAGTTAAAGAAAATTACAGGGTACTTATAATCATGTTTGGGCCTATTCACATACAGACTTGCAAGGATAAATTTTTACTTGGTCTTTCTTAGAGCAGAGAGGTAAGAAGTGCTTGGTTACTTTGTCAACGGGTAAAATTAATAGAAATATTTAATTCAGAGAAAAAAATTCCTTGAGTTCCTGGAAAAGTTTTTACATTTACATAAAATTACACATTCTGCACATGGTCTAGAGAATATCACCAGCGTACTGTGATTTCTTTCCCCTTAAATGCATAGTATTTCTCTTATGTACTATGTAATTGAAGAGTCTTTCCATCAGGCCACTCTAGTATATTTGCTTGAAGCCAGGAAAAAAGTATATGTATATTTTTCAAC
The DNA here is from genome assembly GCF_040802235.1 of Manis javanica. Lineage (NCBI taxonomy): Eukaryota > Metazoa > Chordata > Mammalia > Pholidota > Manidae > Manis > Manis javanica. Next base: position 88,459,551 of record NC_133174.1, read on the forward strand.
TGAAGTAAGTAGATAAATAATACTTGTGGGCAAAGTTTCTCCTTATGTATAACTCAGAGAATATACTGAGCTTAAAAGGTTATTTATGGAGTACAAGGAAGAAAGCTATAATAAAGAACCCAATGGCTATAATTTAATTTTTAGTGCTATAATTCAGATTCAGTAATTCAGTAGCAGATGTAAAAAATGAAATGGAAGAAAAAAATTAAAGTGCCACCAGACTGACTAATCAGTCATTGAAAATGCCTGTAGTGGGAATTTACTCAGATAGAAAATATTTGCACTGTCATTAAAGATTCCCTAATTTATATTAGTGAACTAATATAATGACAGGCACAGAAATATACTCTGAAGCTGAGTCTATGCAGGAGATAAGCATTTCTAACACACTCTGGTATTTAAATGTTCTTAAAACTCCAGGTATCCCACCACTCCCCTCACCTCCAGTAAAAGTTTCTGTCTCTCTGTTTCTCCACACATACACACACCCTCAAGAAATACTAGAAGTAATGTAGACCAAGACTTAATTAAACAATTAAATAAGCAACATTGACTCACAACTCTTAAGATTGAATTAAATGTATTCAAGGCAAATAGGCAGGTAAGCACATGTTAATTCTTTTCTAACACTTAAAAAAAAATCTGTTATCTTTTAGACAAGTCTACAAAGCCCAAATAACTAACTTTTAAATGTCTCCAGAGAAATACAGACTACTACACAGGTTTTAATTCCCAGAAATATTCTTTAAATTTGGACCTTGCTAATACCTCTAACAAATTGGCTGTTCATTAGTCTAACTGTCACTGGTTCCCAGACCAAAAATTCCATGTACCCTGCAAAACCTCCAAATAGAAGCCACAATCTAAGTTTAGTTCTCTTGATTAGAAAGAAGAGCAATATTAAATTAAATCAGGCCATGTTGAGGTAGCAGGTAGGGGGAATGACTGCTTTTTATTGTTCAGATTACATCTAAATTGTTTAATTCTTAGTGGCATGTATACAGTAGGAATTTGCTGGAAGGTACAGGAGGAGGAGAGTGAAAAAGGAAATAAATATCTATAGGATTACCTATTTGTACCAGGTATAATTATAGAAACTTTATATTTATCAAATCATTTAACTTGAATGACTTCCCTTTAAGGAAGGTATTAATTTTCATTTTGCAAATCAGTAAATGAAGATCCAGAGAGATTAAATAACTGGCTCAAGGTAACCCAGCCAGTAGTTGTTGTGGCAGAGATTAGAACCTTGATCAAGCTGACTCCCAAGACAATGCCTGTCCCTAAATATAAGTGATATGTCCTTGTGCCAGTGGGTACAGATTTTATATCAACTTGCTGGCCTTCCAGGTATTAGAGACACTGTTTTACATTTACAACTTCCTTAGAAGACATCATTTGGTTGATATCATACCACCTGCTTGAGAGTATTACACACCTCAGAGTTTTTGTGAGGAGTAAATGAGTTAATACAGAAAACTACGTAGAATAACATATAATACTCAGCAAATGTTACTTATTATTTATGAGCTTAAGTAATGAGTAACCTTTATACCTTAGGAGGACTAGTTATAGGAACGAGTATGTTAAGCCTGGGCAGATTAAGAAAATATGAGTGACACCTTTCCTGTAAAATAGTCACTAGACTTGATCAGTGTGGCTACAAGGCAAAATAAGAACTAATGAGCACAAAGAGTTCATGTAGGCTGATTTTGATTATAAGAAAACAAAATATTTTTATTATTGTATCAACTGCCAAAAAGGGAATAAGCAATTTAGGATATAGTGAATCCTCTGTTCTGGATCTAGTTTATGTACCACCTAGATTCACTGAGCACCCCTTCTCATGTCACCCCTTCCCTCCAGCCTGGGCCACTTGTCCTGCTACCCAGCCAGAGCAGGAGGTTAACATCACTTGAAACAGAATTTCAGTAGTGAGAGAATAAGAAATACGAAGGAGCCAACAGGTGAACTGCTCACCCTCTCTAACCAACTCTTGAAAATTTCGGTTGTTTTGTTTTTTTATCTGTTGACCAAGTCTGACTACTTGACTAGTGGGGCCCAGTGCAAAATGAAAGTGCAGGGCCCGTTTAAGTAATTAATAAGAGTTTCAAAATGGCGACAACAAAAGCATTAAACAAAGTACAGGGCCCTTCTAGACACGTGGCCCCGTGTGACTGCACAGGTCACATGCCCATGAAGTTGGTGCCAGTGGAAACAACCTGAGACGCTAAGTGTCCAGCTGTAAAGAAAGCTGTGACCAGTTCAGTAACTTATTCTCCTGTATTTGCTTTCTTCCCTTGTCCCACATGCTTGATTCCCTGGGATTACACCCCACCATCACCCCCAATAATTGTGGCCTTAATAAGCAAGCTTCTTAGGGTTTTTTTTCTAGGAACATAGACTATGACACTGTATACCCTGAGTTTTTAGAACTGGGGAGTCTAGTCCAAATCCCCATCAATGTTACTTCTAACTCTAAGATATCACAATTCCACCAATTTTAGAATATATGCGTTATGTAATGGTATTGTTCTTTTACTTTGACCATGTATTTGCATGTGGGCCAGAATCCTTGGATTATTACATCTTAGGTATTCTCTTTTGTTCAAGTGTACCATTAATAATTCATCAGAGGGGAAGAGTAGAAATGCCTAATAAAAAAAGGGAAAGGTGTCCTTTACTTCTTTTCCTTATCCCAGTTCCTCATTTCCCATTTGTCTAGCATCTCTGCAGCCCTGCTTCCTCTGCCTGTTATTAGACACACTTTGCTTCCTGCTCCCTTCCCATACTCACATAATAATTGATATGATAACTTTCAATCATTATGATAACTTCTACATGCATATTTGGTTGCAGAAGTTGGCAGAAATTTAAATCAGAACCAAAACTTTTTGCATTATACACATTGATTCAACAAACATTTATTGAGTACCAGGTGTGGTAAGTACTGAGGGAAAAGCAAAGAATTAGATACAGACCTTATCATTAAGTCACTTGAGGTTTTATAGCAGAAACTTTGTGTTTATGTACATGAAACAAAAAAATTCTCATTCAAGTGGAAGGCAATATGTGGAAGATTACTTAAAAGTGTCTTTACATGGTAGAGAATTTGCTAGAGTTCTGGAGGGATTTATAGGGGATTTAGGATTTGACATCAGAAGCTGAGGAAGACAAATGTCTGGAAAATACTTTTATTCAGAATTCAACTTTTGGGTAAAAAGCAATCTCACTGGATTAAAAGTATTGTCTCTTGTTATATGAGACAACTAGAATTATGTTTACATAGCAACTTGATTAGGCCATTTCTATATGGAACAGTCAAATGAATCCTCCTCCTCCTCCTCTTTTTAGTACTGGAATTATTATTGTTTTTCATAGGAGGATCACTATTGTGTCCTAATCCTGGGCTTTGGGCACATTTTGTTAACTGCAGAAAGTTATCATGAATTTATTTCTTCTTTATAACCTAAATGACATAAACAACTTTTCAGTTTCATACCTTTAGTTTTTCAACCAACTGGAGAAAGGAGAACCTTTTTGAATAATTATCAAGAATCTCCTGGAAAAACCCAACTGAAAAAACTTAAAGTCAGAGAGAATGATTTCCTCCATAGCAAATGCATCCTTTAAATAAAACAAGTCATGATCGTTGAGCCATTAGCAAAATTTTGGCAAGACTAAACTCTCTTAGATTTCTCCAATAAAGAATAATTTCCAATCTTGTCACATCTATACAAATGGAACTCAATTAGACAGTTACTTGAACAGTTACAGATTAATAGAAAAAAATATATAATTTGTCTTTAATGTTGGTGTTTGATTTTCCTCTTGAACTTCCAATGTATATTTAAGGCAATTACTCCTTGTTGAGTTATAAAAGTGTACATGTTCAATGTGATGAATTTGTATCAGAAGAGTTTGGCTGAAATTTGCCATTGGGGTTGATTTTGTCACTCTTGAATTTTTTACTGTAATTCTGATATGCCTCTGAATGAGACCAGTATTTACTTAAAAAAAAGAATTGTAATATTATTCTATTTCTGTTCCTTAAATGAAAAGAGCAGTGTTTCAGAGTACTGAGTTTAAGAACCAGTGTCACAGGTTACCTATCAAATTCTGATACTTACCTTGTATTTTCAACTACAGCCCTGCCAAATGCCATTGATATTGATAGAAGTGTTTTCATACATAATTGGCTGTCATGCAGTAATAGAGTATCTATAAAATAGTATAAGCTTAAGAAAAAAGCACCTCTGTGAAAAGAAGGCATCATAAGAGTTGGGAAAAGTGTTCATATATTTAGGAGCAGTTTGAATACAATACTTAAAATTATTGGCTGTCAATGAGGAGAGAAAAAGAAAAGTGCAGAGAATGTTAGGGGTAATTAAAGCAAATAATAATAGTGTTTGAGGGTATATTGAAGCTTTGTGGGTGTGTATGTGCATTTGTGTTCTCTGGGGTTTGCTCTGAATTCCTTTTATGTATCAACAGCAATTTTTAACATCTCTGTTAGCATGAAAAGCACTAAAGGCAGTAACTTTTACTGTAGATGTTGGTTTATAAAAATAAGGATATTTCAACAAAGGAAAAATATTTGATCCTTTTATATAATTTAACCTTAAATCATTTATATAACCAAGAACATGCATTAATAAAATAAGATCTCTTTGAACCTTAGTTTCTCTTCAATCTTCAAATTAGATTTTAAAGAATGAAATATTAGAAATTCCACCAGTTAATTTAAATAGAAATGGATTCATTTGAACTAATGGCTGAATAAAATGGTGACATTCCCATATTAAGCATGATGATTTGGTATATTACACATTTTCACTTACTTCATGGAGAGTAGAATTTTTATGAGTGGTAATTCAGAAAACTCTTGAGTTGACTTCATGAAACTATCTTCCACATTAAAAAAAAAATTGATATTGTTTTCTTTTAGTTGTTTTGTGAAATACATGGTAAAATATTCTAAACTCTTTGTACACTGTTCTTCAGTTTCAGCTGAAATTCTCAAGAGTAACCTTGAAGCAATGGAACAACAAGTCATTAATCTGGAACGTGACATCAAGAAATTCCCCCAAACAGAAAATCAACATGATAAGTTTGTGGCAAAGATGACAATATCCTTTATTTAAACATTTTGTTAGTTTCTGTGTGTGTGTGTGTGTGTGTGTGTGTGTGTGTGTGTGTATTTACTGTGTGTTTAGTTCGAAATTTACCAGTGTGTTCACAGTGGATGAATATGTGTATAGGCTGTTATTATATTAACAGCATAAATTTTGGTTCATGATGTTTTAAACCAGGTAGAGTTAGCAAGGGAACAATGAGATAAGAAAAAAATGCCATTTCTCAAAGAATTTCATTTGAAGGCCAATAAGATATGCAAGATAAGTCTTATGAGGTTTGATTAGACCCAAAACAGAACAAAAGAACCTCCTGTATAACCAGTTGCTTAAAGGAAATGATCAACAAAAGATTATTCTTTTTGTCAGAGACTTTTTCTCTTTGTGTGTGTGCAGGTATTTTCCAATGGCATGCATGCATTTTCAAGGACAATCAGATGACTAATATCAATAGACTAAAGGATCGAGAAGGGTTAAATGGATGTATGGGTGGATGGATAGATGAGTTGATCAGTAGATTATTTATTTAAATAAATTTTAGTAGCTATCTATATAACATTAAGCACTTCCTGCTAAATACATGTTTTTAAATCCCTATTGTATATGCAGTATATTCATATAAAGGATAAAATATATGTTAGAAGAACTTGAGAAATAGTATTTAGCTTGAACTGTTTAATGTTAAATCTGGTATCTAAAGATAAACAACATTAGAGTTGATTTTTTTTCTCCATTTTGGTTTTCAAAAGTTAAAGCCATATCCTCCTCCTGGTTTAAATAAATATCTTGAACTGCAGATTGATTCACCATTTTATATCTCTAGAGGGAATGAATACTGTAAATTCTTTATCTGATAATAAGTAAATTCCTTCAACAACTATGTGGCAGTCACCTTGTTTCAAGGTTAAATCTATTGCCTTTTTCTTCTCTGACATGCTTTCTTTCCTGTCCAACTTGGAAGCTATGGTACTAAATTTGAATTACTTGAGAAATGGCAATTTAGATTTATGTGAAAAATGTTTTTTGAGTCTCAGTCTTTTGGCTCATGAGTTAATACTATATTTTGTGTGGCCCTTTAGTGATGCTGAGGACTTTCATAATAGGAATATTGGAAACATAATTTTTGGGTGATTGGAGGCAGGAAATCCTCAAACATAACCTTGAATTACATAATACCCACATTGGGATACTTAATATGAAGATTTAACTTGATTGATGATTAGATTTTTCTTTCAAATATATTGTCCTTTAATTGGAAACACCACCCACATTTTTCAACTTTTGATTTTGGTTCTTGCCTCATATATGTTGAATTTAATTCCTGATCCCCTTGCTCCTTTTAACATTTTATTCGACAGCTGGCTTATGGCCACAGAGCAGCTTGCCACATTGAGGAGTCTTTGTTGCTCATTTAGAAAAAGAAAAGTAATTTCAAACCCTCATGAACTTGGCCTGGACTCTTTATTTCTCTCTTTATGCAGGTAATTAAGTACTTTAAAAGACAAATCCAGTGCCTTTTGTATCTGTAAGTTATAGATGAATGGTTATTCTTCATTTTAAGTGCGCTAAAGTGTGACTGTCTACAAGGGGATTTGAAAACTTTATTAAAATGGAGCTGTTACTTTGCATATCATATTTTAAAAAAATAAAACAAAATAAAATATACAGCAATTTATTTAGGGAAAAGGTTAGACTATTGAGTTGAGTTGGTTGAAAACTCCTAATTCATGAATTACAATGACAGAGTTGTTACTTAAATTATTCTTGCTTTGGAAGACTCACTGGGCACCCACTGAGAGTTTCAATCTTCTAGAAAATGAAAAAATGCATGCTCATCATATGCATGTATTTTATATAAATTCTGATGCCTACTGAATATTTTTTACTCTTCTGGCAGTTACAAAAGAGAAGGATATTTTATTATGGGATACTTGATTCTGTTTTAAAATTAAAACCATGATTCTATTTCTAGTATAGGATTCTTTGACTGGATGATCTTTCCGATATTTCTGTCCCCTGCCAATAACTTGTTTGCTTCAGATCACTGGCCCTATAAATTGAATATCTATAGGCACAAGTATGGAAGTAGTTTCACTTGAAAGTAACCCTACCAACTTAAACAGTAATGTCTAAAGACAGTCAATTCAAACACTAAATACCAATGCCATGCCTCTGGCTTTCAGAACATCAGGGCTGTAGTTAGCAGCAGTGGTGGCCAGAGAGCAACTGAATATGCAGGTTGAATCTTCAACAGATCTCCAGGTTGGCTAAGTCCTATAGCACCTTATGTTCACACTTAATTTTTCACAATATTGATTGAACACTTATAATATACTAGGTATTACCAGGCCATGAAAATACAACAGTGCACAAGATAGAAAACTTGACCTCATGCTGCTTACAGTCTTGGCATTTACATGCTTCCCTGTCTTTTTGTCCCCATGGCCAAGATCATGTCTGCTGTGTTAATTTCTGTATGTGCATTACAATGCACACCATCTAACAACATGCAGGCACTCTCAGTAAGTATGTGTCAAATCAAAGAATATTAAGCTGGAGACAGTGGATAGCAGCTAATACATTCCTACTTTTACTTAGCACTTCCAAATGATTATTGTTAAACAGTGGTAGGCTGTGCTTACAGTTATAAAACTTTTCTTCATATAAATCTTATCAGGAACTCAAGTAACATTGAATCACCTTTTTAGAGCAGCATGTGAAGTTTAGTCAGTTTTAGATGGGAAATCCATACCTTTTTAAAGTAGATGTCCAGATGATGGGGGAGGCCAGGGTAGAAAATGAAACCTCTCTTATGAGTGAAGGGGACGAGGCTGTTCCCTGCCTCCTGAAGAACAGCCAATGGCTTTAGAACGAAGCTCATCACCTCTGTCTTTAGTCTCCCTTTCTCTCTACCCAAAATTGGTTGCTTGCTCTAACTCAAAACAAAAAAAAAGATGGAAAGAGTAAAATAAGCAAAACATTATATGACTACAAAACAAGGAGAAAGGGGGGATTATTATAAATAATAGGAGGGAGTTCTAGGATTAAAAGGAATGATCTATAGTGGATATAATAGTACTATATATATTGAAATGTACATTGTAAAAAATCTAGATAACTATATGGGGAAGTTATTGCTATTACCCTGATTTTTTTTAAAAGCAAACTTCTTAGTATTTTTCATACTAATGTGCTCATCATAATAGTACTTCAAGTTTTTAGTTCAGTTGTACAGTGAATTGAAATAAAATCTATATTCTTTTTTAGTACATTATAAAAATGATAATATTCAGTCTCACTTATTGAATGTTTACTATGTATCAGTGCCAAATTTTGCATACTTGAGCTTTTAAAATTTATCCATTTATTAAATGGGTTTTTTCAAGTTTTCCATATCTGATAACAATATTGACCACAGTTTTCCCTGTGTCACTGTAGTAAGCTTGAGATGTGGCAGATTAACTTCAACAACTCGTAAAGTTATTTGCCATAGCCCCATGGTTTTAAATTCATTCATTTCAATGGGTCATCTCTTTTTATCTTTTAAGGTTACCATGAGTTCTGTAGTCTGTGTTTGGCATCTATTGCAAATATTGATAGGGTAACATTCAGAATCACTTCTGGTTTCAAAGCTTTGAAAAATAACACATGCTTCAGAGAGGTGAGAGGGTACAGTGAACATGGACTGCTTGCCATTCCTCAGGCCTCTTCCCTTTGACTTGACATTAGAGGTGCACTCCAGTTTTTGCTGCTTTTGTCTTTTTGGCCTGAGTGTGACTGTGAAAGAGTTCTTTTAAATCAAAGCATCACTTTTCCTTATAGCTCCTTGCTTTTTCTGACAGGAAAGAAGACCATTCTCAAAAGAGGGCTTCTTAGACTTTTAAATATGTGTGGTGATCCGTTCTCAACATCTTAAACTGTCTAAAAAGCACATTAACCACAATGTTGACCTTACTGCTTATATCCTGTTGACAAATTTCTGTCCACGTTTACTCACACAGATTTTGTCAATGGCAGGGCTGTCTGTTGCCCAACATCAGCTTGGCTTTTTGATTGACTGCTGGCTAAATCATTTCACCACCTGGAGGACAGGGAGTAACTGAGCAGCAGGGACACCATTAACACACTGACAAGAAGAACTGACAGAATGTTAATGACATTAACACCCTGTCAACTAACTGTCAACACCTGGGATTCCCTCACCGTAGGAGGGAGAGTCATTTGAAGTGATTAAAAATCAAGTTACTGAGGAAGCACACTATCCTTACCAGACAATTCAAAACTGATTTGGGGTCTCCGCTGCACCATAATTATGTTAATTGTATTCCACTGTTCTTTAGTAAGGAGAATAATTTTTTAAGAGATGGAAAAGCTCAACAACAGTAATATTAATCACCTTTGAGAACATGCCAATAACGGGTCTTAGCAAGATGATGATCCACACTTTGTAAAGCAAATGCCATGTAAAATTGACGAAACAAACAAACTAAAAATCTCAGGAGCAAATCCATGTGTTTCTTTTTTAAGTATGGATGTAGTAATCTTGACTCTTTTCTAACTCTTGAAGAAAAATCGAGAACTTTAGACTGGGGGGAAGTACTGACTTTAACTTTTTCTCCTTATGTTCAGTGCCTGCCTTTCTCAAACTCAGAAAATCAGGACGTTCAAAACATTTTTATGAAACTGTTAAGGGAAAGCAGCTCCAGGATAAAGTAAAACAAAATTTAAAAAAAAAATCATAGTCAATAATGGAGATAATACATACATTAAAAAGCAAATTGTCTTAGCAAAGTATGTGGGGAAAATACTGTTCTTTTTAAAAGGAAGATTGTTAACATTTTTTTGAGATATATGTTCTTCAGAATGGTTTGGGGATCTTTTATTTTTAGTTCAATTGTCTACATACTGATTTGAAATAGAAGGTATAATCATTTATAATAAAAATAAAATGATAGTAAAATAATAATAGCAACTGTCAAGTCAATGTCATGTGCCAGTTAGAGTGCCAAAAATGTGTGTGTGTGTGTGCGTGTGTGTGTACATTTTCAAGCAATCTCCAAAGCTATCCTGTGAGGTTGGTACTATTATAACCCCATTTTAAATATGAGAACACTGAGGCTTCAGAGGTTCAAAGATTCAACCTCATGTGTGGCATCACATACATAATAAGTCCATTTTGATCTTTCAGACTCCAAGCCTTGTGCTCGTAACCATGATATTATGTTGCCTAGTCAGAAAGTTTCATAAATCTGAGATGAATTCCACATTTGTTCACTGTGGAAGTATTTATTGTTCCCTTTTCAATCTCCCACAAATAGGAAAATTTTCCTTTTCAAAGGTTTGTAAACTGATTTAAAAATTAGGTGCTTACAGCATCTCCTCCAGAAAGCCTTCCTTAGTCATGGCAATGAAAATTAATTTTCCTGTCCCCTGTGTTCTCATAACATTTTAATAATTTGATTATTGTACTTGCTGGCTTGCCCATACTCTGCTTATGTGCAGGTCTGTTTTGCACACTGGCTTATAAAATCTTTTAGGATACGGATTCTCATTCATCTTTAAGTATTCTGCAATAAGCCTAGCACAGTGCTTTGTAGAAAGTTGTCTTAGTAAATGTTTATTCAATAGGTTAGAGTTCATTGTATAATGATTAATTTTAAACAACATTCTGGCAATTAAATAGAAAGCATTAGCTTGTTTTTCAGGTATAACTTCAGTTTGACAAAACGAAGGGGTCTAACATGTTTCCAGTGTCTTTATTATGATTTGATTTAAAATGCAGGTCTTAAGAATTGTCTTTGAAACTCTTAGATAGAAATCACATTCTGAGAAACTGAATGGAGCATATGTTTTTTTAGGATCGGCACAAAAATTTTCTCTTGAAGAGTCTTGCTTCTTTGAACTTCAGCCTGTAATTATATAGATTAAGAGCCCCATTTTTTAAACTTTAGGGAATTGATAGACATTTGGTACATGGCATCAATGGTGAGAAGAGAATGAATATACTGCTCAGTTATAGGGTGTATAAACCCTTCGAGGCCACTAGAGACTCACCTAGGAAATCATCTTTTTCAGAACATCATGGGACATAATTTTTCTGAAAGAATTAATGTATCCCCAACCTGACAAATTCTTATCATTCCCACCAGATGCAAAGTTTTAATAAGTTAAATACCTTTCTGTGGGGTTTATTCATCTTAAGTAGAAATGATCTAAAAAACAGAAGCTTGAAAAATAAATGACTCAATACAGTTGTTTTTTGTGTATGCATGTATACTATAGAACAAGTAGTATTTATAGATATCTATATGTAGACATAGATATGATTTAAAGTCATTTCAATATTTACAAGAGCATAAATCGGATATTGTAGCAATGAATGTGAGCTTGTTTCCTTTTGCTTTTATTTAAAACTAAAACTTTTTATTTTCACTTATAAAGGGTATACATGGTATATTAAATACAGTTTATAGGCAATGATAGTGATGTTAGTATAACTTCCAGTAATATACTCTTGCAACAAAATCTCAATTATGTACTATTTTCATAATGTGGAAAAATATACCAGTGTGTTTTTCTATGATAGAAGTCTGTTCAGTATTTCTAATTAGAATGTTTGAGATATAGCTTATGAAAATTATAGCAAGTAAAGTTAGCTTTTCATTGAACATTCAGTATTCTTTTCTTTGCTTTTAACCATTAAGGTATAGAAGGTGAATTAGTTTATAAAGTTAAGACTGAAAAAATGCAGGAAAAGAAAGCAAGTCAGTGTGTTTAATAATCATGCAATCCTATTCTCCTTTGTGTCGCTAAGGAAAAATAGGATAATATCTTATTACATTGTCACAATTCATTAGTGAAGTTAGAAATGCAAAGAAATATATAACAATATCATTGAAATTATCTAATTGAATTTTGAAGATGGATACACACACATACACATACTTCATAAGACAAACACTAAGAATTATAATCAGCTTGAGGGGTTACATCTCAGCTACTCCTTTAAAGCTAAGGCACTCACAAGTGGTGAGAATGGAAAGTCAATAAAAATTTTTAAAAAGAAGTATAGAAAAACTTTCCCAGAAAACAATCCATCATTAAGAATAGAATATGACCTAGTCACCAACTGATACTGTTTTGAGTAAGAAACGTCATGAGCAACTGATTTGAAAATGGTTCTGATGGGTGAAGGTATCAACCCTTCTTATCTTATCAAAAGCAAACATTTAGTAAATGACTTTTTCATATCTGCTAAGGCATTCATTATCAAATCTGTGCACAACTCTGCTCAATTACTGATTTCTAATTTCTCTTATCATGGCCTGACTCAAAACCTAGAGAGCCCATTTTACTTTGCACACTTAAAAAATACTCTGTCCACTTTATTTGCCATATCTATGTATATATGTGTGTGTGTATAAGTATATACATATATATATATAAAAGTACTTTCCAAGTTTAATGTTCTTTATATAATCAAAGGATTTTTATTAAATCCATTTGAATGAAAAGATATTTGAACTGAGTATGAATAGACCTAAGTTCTAACCTTAGTCTTTGTGAACTTAGGAAAAATGTTCTATTTCCCCATTTGTAAAACTGAAGCAAACACATATGTTGTTATTAGAATTAGGTATAATAATGACTTTGAACATGTTTTGAGAAATAGAAAAACCATGCATAAGGTGTCATTTATCATTCAGCCCTAAACCTGACAAGTGAGAAATAAATTATTTTCCTCAAGGAAAATATTCTTTATAAATATGCATAGTCCTCTTCTATCCAATTGCATTTTATCCAAGTTTTTTTTTTTAATGTAAGTTCTAAGTTTGCTTTTTTTCTTTTTTTTGAAGACTGAAAGGGACAATTCTTTGAAATGTAGTGAATACCTATGGAGGAAGTAGGATGTTTACACCTCATTATCCCAGGAGTATCCAGATGTTAGGTATTAAATCCCTACCTTTTTCACTTCAGTAGAAGAAAGAAACAACAAATGGAATTTGTGGATACTTAAGATTCCATGAAAGGTGATTTTCTAAATGCTAGGACACCTATAAATAAGATTAAGGTATTTTTCCTGCTTTGAAGGAGTATGTATAGTCAGCAAGGTTGTCAAACTAACAGAGAGAAGAAAGCAACAAACAATGCAGGATGATTTCATTGATAATTGAGTATAGTGTAGACTAAAAAAACAGTAGGCATTTCCAACATTCCTCCCCGTTTGGTCAATGAGACAGCATTCCAGCTTTGCCCACAGTTGGGAGTTAACATTCCAGCTTTATTATTTTATTGAAAATGTACTCTTAACCCAAGTGTTACAGGCCAAGTTTGTTCTCATTGTTCCTTGTCCCCGCCAAAACAGAGAACTGAAAGGCAGAGACACAGTAGGGAAGCTGAGCAAAAGTGTTATTTGCATACACTCCATGGGAAGCACGGGTCAGAGTCTAGGTAGACAAAGGTCCCAGACTTAATTTAGGGGAGGGTCTATTTACCACAACCTAGCTAGGAGGCACTTCTTTGATTGACAGAGTGATGTCATTTAATTGACCCCTCTAAGTATACATTCCTCTTGGTGGGCATGCCTTTCCCCAAAACGCACACAGAAAAGCCCTTTGGGGGAAGCAAAACCTCAATTTTGTTTTAATGGGATTATGATGAGGTGTGGTTTGGGCAGTTTTGTTCGATTGTGCCCACATTGGGATCAGGTTGGGACAGGTTTGGCCTGGTCCTGATAGTCAAAGAAGTTATTTCCCTGTAAAGCCTCTGTTGTCCTCACATGGGACCCCCCTACCTGGGCAGTTTTGGCAGTTTTTCCTTGATCCTTACCTTCCCCTGCCCCAGCTGCTCATGTCTATCTTTCTACCTAACACAAACAAGAGACTTAAATGAAAGGTTAAGTATGGAAATGCATTCCAAAGCCTAATGGAAATGACATGTACATTATCCCTTGTTTTGCATTAACCATCGCCTTTAGCACAGATAATTAGGAACTGGCTCTACCAACAGTTTTTCCAGGTTCAAGGTTTTTTTCCATGTTTTTGTCGATCAGGATATATTTATTAAGGAGCTACTGCAGAGCCCAGCACTATACTAGGTACCATGGAGCTGAAACATAAAAATGGAGCACAATGTTTCTCTCTGCTCTAAAGCAGCTTACCATTTAGTTAAGAGTGCAACAATAGGAAATAAGTCATTCAAAGGATGGTGTTTAATAAGGTTTAAGTGTATGGCATTGGTCCTAAGTGTGTTACGAGTTAACTAGATATGGTAAGTTGTAGTTTGAAGCAGCTTCAGGGAGGAGATAAAATTCAGTTCCAGCTGAAATGTAACCTCCGTGTGCAGGGAGTTTACTGTGTAGGTTTCATGGTGATCATCTTGTGTACTCCTGGCACGTGGTAGGGCACAATATATGTCTGGTGAGAATGAATACATGATTTGCTGTCTGCTGGCATTTTATTTCAAGGATGTTATTTTATAAAGGTGGTAGTTGAAAATATTTTGCTACATTTTCTCATAGGTCATCCAAAATGTGGTTCTATTTGACTTTGAAATTCACTTAATGCCTTTATTGAAACAGCCCCTCCAAACCACCCACTAATAATGCCTGATTAGATAAATACTAAAATAATTTTGCATTCAAAGAACTCACCCAAACTGGACTTTATGCAGATATTCTAGGATTGGGTTGAAGGAGAATCCCAATTTAAGATTCAAAGTAATCAACTGAACATGATAAGCCTTTTTGTATTTGAAAGCAGGATTTTTTATTACTAAACTTTATTTTGCCCAGCAGTTCCCATATTATAGAATTAAATAGCTTTCATTAATAGTGCATGTTAAAAATAATTAATTGGTTATAGGCATTGAGATGCTGTGTAATGGGGTACATGTGTTAGGTTATCTAACATATCAGTCTAAAAATTTAGATATCAGTGCACGATTGACACAATTTCCCTCCACTCTAGGTTGTATCTCCCTTCTGCCCACACGTATATTTAATCATTCTTTTAATGCCTGTATATGCCTTGTGAACATTAGGACTGTGAGGTATACAGAAATGGACCTTTCATTTCAGAAACTTAGAATTTGTAAACAGAATCAACCATATACCCAAATGAGTGTAAGACAATATGGGTATGATAAATTCAATAGGCATGATGGGAAATTCATCCTATAAAATAAAAGTCAGTCCTTCTGACTGAAAACTTGGGGGTAGGTTTTATGGAAAATTACAAAACAGACCTCAGCAAAGACACAAACAGTAAAGATCAAAAATGTTTTGTAAGAACATCAAGTAGACCTATTTGTCCAGGAGTAGTGAGAGTATTACGAAGAAAGAGTAAAAAATCACATTCCAAAGGATCAAGAGTACTAGTTTAATGAGTTTGAACAGTATTTGGTGGGTTGTAAAGAGCTTCAGTAACTCTTGTTTTCCTTCTTCTCCCTGCTTCCAACCACCATATGGTATTTGCCTGAGTGGGGTGATACTTGCCACCTGCCAACTACTGATTCAAGTAAAGACTACAATCAGAATTGTTTCCACTTATCACAAAGGGGTGTGTGTGTGTGTGTGTGTGTGTGTGTGTGTGTGTGTTTGATGAGGCAGATTTTTTTTTAATCTTCAATAATACATTTAGCTGCCCTATAGTTTGGATTTGTAATACAGTAATACCAAGTTATATATTTGTATGGTATTATACATTTTTAAAAATTATTTGATCTTTTCATGTCTCCTCAGAAACGTTCCATAATGAAAGCTATCATATTAAGTCTTGCACCAACTTGATGTTTTTGAGGGTTCTTTCATTCCACAAATATGTATTTAGTAATTCTCACCATGTGTTAAGTACTTAGAATACAGTGGTGAGCAAAAAAGACATGACATGATGTTTACCCTCATGGAGGTTTTACTTGGGAGGAAGAGATGGACATTAAACAACTGCAAAAAACCATGGTGTGTGCCCCAGAAGAGATTGATAATGCCATGCCAATTGGCAACCTAGTTAAGGGAGGGCTCTCTTGAGAAGGTGATGCTTGAGTTGAGCTGCGAAGGCTGTATAAGAATCCAAGAAAAATGTGATGATGAAACTTTCCTTCTGCCAGTTTATCTACAGATGTTAAAAATACTTGAAAGTTTTGGTTCCTCGGTGATGATTTAGGTTAGTTGCAATTCTAATGCAAATAGTTTCTTGTCCATGGTCTTACTAGATTTGCACTATGTGTGGAGTTGATGCCGGGGTTCTTGTTCGGGTAGTGGAAGAATGAATTTTGCAAACACTCAGGGTAGCAGAGCAAGGCAGAGACTTTTATTTAGAGATAAAGTGAGAGGACAGAACTCCAAGCTCATGCCTGGAGGGGACAAGAGAATCCATACTTGTGTGTTGTCTAGGGGTTTTATAGGTGATTGAAAGACAAAGGGCTAGGAATGCAGACCTGCCAGATGGTCCCCAAGTGTTTATCTTTGAAGAGACACTAAGTTTCTTATCAGGCTTCCAGGTTATTTTGCAAAGTTAACACAAGAAATTTACTGCTTTGATTCTTTCCCAGGATAGCAGCTTTTTGGTCTGGGAGCATTTCAATCAGGACTGCCTGTCCATCTCCCAAGGTAGGCTGAGTTATTGCATGTTTGTTAAGAAACTTATTTTTTAACTTCTTCGGTTTTAAAATGCAATCTTATTTTTAAGATGGAGTCCTTCCTGTTTTTATTATGGTGCTTATGACTGGGCTTGCTTGCCATTATTACTTGTCTAGGTTGCAAATCATTTGATTTAGGGCTGGAAAAAGAAAAGCATTTGGGTAAAGTTAAAGAAAATAAGCCGGGCCTTTAGGAGGCTAAAGTAAATCTTACAATGGTCTGTTATAACTGACACAGTAAAGACATGGGCGATGCTGAGGTGTTTTCTTATCTGGGGAATATTCAAACATTCCAGGCCAAGTTACTCCTGGCTTTTTAGTTTTAACTAATCTCACAGAAGAATGCTTATATTCCTAGTTTAACATTTTTACTGTAGAGAATTAATGTGACTCTGACTTTGCTTAATGTTTAATACCGAGTTTTGGTAGGGATTTCTTTGCCCATTGTTACATTGTTCTGGCTATGATTAACCTGCTTTGCTTTTTCCTGGAGGCTGTCACCCTACTCTGTCTAAACCCACGGTCCCTTTCTCAGAGTATTAGAGTTAGAAATCTCTCACATTGAACCAAATACTGAGGATGTTTTATGTTTCAAAATCTCTGTTAAGTTTTCTTCCCCAACATTGCTTTTATTATTGGCTAGGGATTGAATGTGGGTGTTTTTGAAAAGCTATGTCAGATTCAGTGGAAAACTTAAAGCTCTGCTAACCTTGTGGGAGCTGGAATTTTTCGGCTGAAGAGGCTGGAATAGATTTAGAT
Source organism: Manis javanica (assembly GCF_040802235.1). Classification (NCBI taxonomy): domain Eukaryota; kingdom Metazoa; phylum Chordata; class Mammalia; order Pholidota; family Manidae; genus Manis; species Manis javanica. The sequence goes on from NC_133174.1 coordinate 88,477,079, forward strand.
ATCCAAACCAAACTTCCAAACCACCGGAGATTTGCCCATAACTCGTTTACATAGAGCTTAACTGTAGTGGTTTCCTCTTTCAACATTTACTTTTTTTATTTAAACAGCTTAATCGAGAGCTATAAAAACACTGGATCAGTCTTTTCAAATAAAAATGAAATGCAGCTGCAATGGGTTAGGCTTAAAGAAGAAACCCTGCTGCCTGCAGGAAGTTTAGGTGTTAAAATTGTGATTTTTTAAATACCACAAGATCTAATTTGGGATTGCAAAACATCTTTGAATTACAAGTTTATAAAAACCTGGCAAATCTCTTGATTTGTGTGTGTGTGTGTGTGTGTGCGTGTATGTGAGAATTACCAAAAGATTAGTGAGATTAACATTGTTGACATGTTAATTAAAGGAAGATTTCTGTAATTTTATTAACTCAGTCATACTACAATGGGACATGCCTGTTTGTTTTTCTGCATGTATCATCTATGTTATTCACATTTTTCATAACATAAAATGCCAAGATATACTTAGATTAATAATACTAATATTAATTGAAAATTCTTTGGACTTATGAATGATTATCACCTATTTTCCTCATCTTTAAGTGATTGCTTTGAGTTTAATTTTTTAAATTTTATTAAGGTATCATTGATATACAATCACACGAGCAACATTGTGGTTACTGGATTCCCCCGATTATCAAGTCCCTACCACAAACCCTATTACAGTCACTGTCCATCAGCATAGTAAAATGCTATACAGTCACTACTTGTCCTCTCTGTGCCATACTGCCTTCCCCGTGCCCCCCCTACATTATGTATGCTAATCATAATGTGCCTTATTCACCTTATCCCTCCCTTCAAACCCACCCTCCCCAGTGCCTTTCCCTTTGGTAACTGCTAGTCCATTCTTAGTCTCTGTGAGTTTGCTGCTGTTTTGTTCCTTCAGTTTTTGCTTTCTTATTACACTCCACAGATGAATGAAATCAGATGGTACTTGTCTTTCTCCGCCTGACTTATTTCACTGAGCATAATACCCTCTAGCTCCATCCATGTTGTTGCAAATGGTAGGATTTGTTTTCTTTTTATGGCTGAATAATATTCCATTGTGCATATGTACCACATCTTCTTTATTCATTCATCTGCTGATGGACACTTAGGTTGTTTCCATATCTTGGCTATTGTAAATAGTGCTGCGATAAACATAGGGATGCATATGTCTTTTGGAATCTGGGATCCTATATTCATAGAGTAAATTCCTAGGAGTTGAATTCCTGGGTCAAATGGCATTTCTGTTGAGTTTTTTGAGGAACCTCAATACTGCTTTACACAATGGTTGAACAAATTTAAATTCCCACCAGCAGTGTAGGAGGGTCCCCCTTTCTCCACATCCTCACCAGCATTTGTTGTTGTTTGTCTTTTGGATGTTGGTCATCCCACCTGGTATGAGGTGCTATCTCATTGTGGTTTTAATTTGTATTTCTCTGCTGAATAGTGATGTGGAACATCTTTTCATGTGTCTGTTGGCCATCTGAATTACCTCTTCGGAGAAGTGTCTTCAGATCCCCTGTCCTTTTTTTAATTGGGTTATTTGCTTTTTGTTTGTTGAGGTGCGTGAGATCTATATGTTTGGGATGTCAACCTCTTATTGGGTATGTCATTTATGAATATATTATCCCATACTGTAGGATGCCTTTTTGTTCTACTGATGGTGTCCTTTGCTGTACAGAAGATTTTTAGTTTGATGTAGTCCCACTTGTTCAATTTTGCTATTGTTTTCCTTGCCTGGGGAGATATGTTCAGGAAGAAGTTGCTCATGTTTATATTCAAGAGAGTTTTGCCTATGTTTTCTTCTAAGAGTTTTATGGTTTCATGACTTACATTCAGGTCTTTGATCCATTTCCAGTTTACTTTTTTCTATGGGGTTAGACAATAATCCAGTTTCATTCTCTTACATGTAGCTGTCCAGTTTTGCCAACAGCAGCTGTTGAAGAGGCTGCCATTTCCCCATTGCATGTTCATGGCTCCTTTATTGTTTATTAATTGACCATATATGGTAGGGTTTATATTTGGGCTCTCTAGTCTGTTCCACTGGTCTATAGTTCTGTTCTTGTGCCAGTACCAAATTGCCTTGATTACTGTGGCTTTGTAGTAGAGCTTGAAGTTGGGGAGGGTAATCCCCCCCCTGCTTTATTCTTCCTTTTCAGGATTGCTTTGGCTATTCAGGGTCTTTTGCAGTTCCATATGAATTTTAGAACTATTTGTTCCAGTTCTTTGAAGAATGAGGTCGGTATTTTGATAGGGATTGCATTGAATCTGTATATTGCTTTAGGCAGGATGGCCATTTTGACAATATTAATTCTTCCTAGCCAAGAGCATGGGATGAATTTCCATTTATTAGTCTCCTCTCTGATTTCCCTTAAGAGTGTCTTATAGTTTTCAGGGTATACGTGTTTCACTTCCTTGGTTAGGTTTATTCCTAAATATTTTACTCTTTTTGATGCAATTGTGAATGTAATTGTTTCCTGATTTCTCTTTCTGCTAGTTCATCATTAGTATATAGAAATGCAACATATTTCTGTGGATTAAGTTTTTATCCTATAACTTTGCTGAATTCATATATTATATCTAGTGGATTCTTTAGTGTTTTTTATGTACAGTGTCATGTCATCTGGAAGCAGGGACAGTTTAACTTTTTCCTTACCAATCTGGATGCATTTTTTTGTGTGTGTGTTGTCAGATTGCCATGGCTAGGACCTCCAATACTTTGTTAAGTAAAAGTGGGGTGAGTGGGCATCCTTGTCTTGTTCCCGATCTTAAAGGAAAAAAGGAAAAACTTTCAGCTTCTCATTGTTAAGTATGATGCTGGCTGTGGGTTTTTCATATATGTCCTTTATTATGTTGAGATACTTGTCCTCTATAACCATTTTGTTTAGATTTTTTATTATGAATGGGTGTTGAATTTCATCAAAAGCTTTTTCATCATCTATGGAGATGATCATGTGATTTTTGTCCTTTTTATTGATATAGTGGATGATATTGATGGATTTTCAAATGTTGTACCGTCCTTGCATCCCTGGGATGAAACCTACTTGATCATGATGTATGATCCTCTTGATGTATTTTTGAATTTGGTTTGATAATATTTTGTTGAGTATTTTTGCATCTACGTTCATTAGGGATATTGGTCTGTAGTTTTCTTTTTGTCTCGTGTCTTTGCCTGGTTTTGGTGTTAGAGTGATGCTGGCTTCAGAGAATGAGTTTGGAAGTATTCCCTCCTCTTCTATTTTTTTGGAAAACTTTAAGGAGAATGGTTATTATATCTTCTCTAAATGTCTGATAAAATTCAGTGGTGAAGCCATCTGGTCCAGAGGTTTTTTTCTTGGATAGTTTTTGATTACCACTTCAATTCCATTGCTGGTAATTGGTCTGTTCAGATTTTCTGTTTCTTCCTGGGTCAGCCTTGAAAGGTCGTATATTACTAGGAAGTTGTCCATTTCTTCTAGGTTATCCAGTGTGTTAGCATATAATTTTTCATAGTATTCTCTAATTCTTTATATTTCTGTTGGTGTCTGTAGTGATTTTTTCCTTTCTCATTTCTGATTCTGTTTATGTGTGTAGATTCTCTTTATTTCTTCATAAGTCTGGCTAGTGATTTATCTATTTTGATTATTTTCTCAAAGAACCAGGTCTTGCTTTCATAGATTCTTTGTATTGTTTTATTCTTCTCAATTTTATTTATTTGTTCTCTGCTCTTTGTTATGCCCCTCATTCTACTAACTATGGGCCTCATTTGTTCTTCTTTTTCCAATTTCAATAATTGTGAATTTAGACTGTTCATTTGACATTGTTCTTCCTTCTTTAAATAGTCCTGGATTGCTATATGCTTTCCTCTTAGAACTGCCTTCGCTGCATCCCACAGAAGTTGGGGCATTGCGCTGTTGTTTTCAGTTCACTCCATATATTGCTTGCTGTCTATTTTGATTTGGTCATTGATCCATTGATTATTTAGGAGCACGTTGTTAAGCCTCCATGATTTTGTGAGCTGTTTTGTTTTCTTTGTACAGTTTATTTCTAGTTTTATACCTTTGTGACCTGAGAAGTTGGTTGGTACAATTTCAATCTTTTTGAATTTGCTGAGCCTCTTTTTGTGGCCTACTATGTGGTCTATTCTGGAAAATGTTACATGTGCACTTGAGAAGAATGTGTATCCTGTTGCTTTTGGATGTAGCCTTCTGTAGATGTCTGTTAGGTCCACCTGTTCTAATGTGTTGTTCAGTGCCTCTGTCTCCTTACTTATTTTCTGTCTGTTTGATCTGTCCTTTGGAGTGAGTAGTGTGTTGAAGTCTCCTAAAATGAATGCACTGCATTCTATTTCCCCCTTTAATTCTGTTAGTATTTGTTTCACATATGTAGGTACTTCTGTGTTGTGTGCATAGATATTTATAATGGTTATATCCTCTTGTTGGACTACCCCCTTTATCATTAGGTAATGTCCTTCTTTGTCTCCTGTTACTTTCTTTCTTTTGAAGTCTATTTTGTCTGATACAAGTACTGCAACACCTGCTTTTTTCTCCTTATTGTTTGCATGAAATATCTTTTTCCATCCCTTCACTTTTAGTCTGTGTATGTCTTTTGGTTTGAAGTGAGTCTCTTGTAGGCAGCATATAGATGGGTCTTGCTTTTTTATCCATTCTGTAACTCTGTGTCTTTTGATTGGTGCATTCAATCCATTTACATTTAGATAATTATCGATAGATATGTACTTACTGCCATTGGAGGCTTTGGATTCATGGTTACCAAAGGTTCAAGGGCAGCTTCTTTTCTATGTAGCAATCTACCTTCAGTCACTTATTACACTATTATAAACACAGTCTGATGATTCTTTTTTCTTTCCCTACTTTTTCTTCCTCCTCCGCTCTTTATATGTTAGGTGTCATATTCTATACTCTTTGTGTATCCCTTGACTGACTTTGTAGGTAGCTGATTTAATTTTATATTTGGTTAGTATTTAGTTGGTCTACTTCTTTTGTTGTGGTTTTATTTTCTCTGGTGACAGCTGTTTTGTCTTAGGTACCCTTCAATCCATAGGATTCCCTTTAAAATACACTGTAGAGATGGTTTGTGACAGGTAAATTCCCTCGACTTTTGCTTACCTGGCAGTTGTTTAATCCCTCTTTAAAATTTAAATGATAATCTTGCTGAGTAGAGTATTCTTGCTTCTATTCCCTTCTGTTTCATTGCATTGAATATATCATGCCCTTCTATCCTGTATGGTTTCTGCTGAGAAATCTGATGATAGCCTGATGTTTTTCTTTTGCAGGTGATCTCTTCTCTCTTTCTGGCTGCTTTTTAATACTCTGTCCTTATCGTTGATCATTGCCATTTTAATTATTATGTGTCTTGGTTTTGTCCTCCTTGGGTCCGCTGTGTTGGGAGATTGGTGGACTTCCATGGCCTGAGAGACTGTTTCCTTCCCCAGATTGGGGAACTTTTCAGCACTTTTTTCTTCAAAGTCACTTTCTATCCCTTTTTCTCTTTCTTCTTCTTCTGGTACCCCTATAATGCAAATATTACTCCATTTGGATTTATCACACAGTTCTCTTAATGTTCTTTCATTCCTCGAGATCCTTTTTTCTCTCTCTGCGTCAGCTTCTCTGTATTCCTGTTCTCTGATTTCTATTCCATTCACTATCTCCTCTACCTCACCTAATCTGCTTTTACATTCCTCCATTGTTCGTTTCATTTCAGTTATCTCCCTTCTGAATTCATCCCTTAGTCTTGAATATTTTTCTGTAGCTCCATTAGCATAGTTTTGACTTTTATTTTGAATTATTTTTCAGAAAGAAGGTTCTTCTGCCTTTTCATAGTCCTGGAGCAATGGATGTGGTCACCGGCAAGTGGCATGGGTATCATCTGGGAGGACAAAGTCCCTTCCTGCTTGCCGGTCACCGTGCCTGTCTCCACTGTCTGTGCCGGTTAACTGCATGCAGGGCACATTCTCTGGATTAATCCCCTAAACTGCCATGGGCATGGTGGCCCTCGGGATGGCCTAGAGTGATGGCGGGAGTTGCAGGAGAGCAGTGTGACTTCCACCATGATAACAAAGCCCTTTTGTTTCTCCTGGTCTCAGTGCCCATTTCTGCTGTCTGTGCCTGTCAGCCGCAAGCAGGGAGCAGCCTTGTGGTCTGGGCCGATTAGCTGCATGTAGGGAGAACCCTCTGCTTTAAGCTATGTAGTTGCTGTGGTTGGCAGTACCTTCCAGCTGGTCTGCAGCAATCCCAGGGACAGCTGGTTTGCACATAGGTGCCAGCAGGGATGAAGGAGCCGCAGGCTGCTTATCACAATAAGGGGCCTCAGGGCTGTGTTGCCAACCAGGGGAATATGGTGCCTGAAGCTCCTGAAATTTCCCAGCCTGCTGGTTTGAGTGTGCCAGGATGATTTTGTTCACCTGTTCCTTCTCCCAAACCCTTGTCCCCCTAGCAGCCCTCTAACTGTTGAGAGGTCCATTGAAGCACCTGCTTTTCTTTTGTCCTAGGGCAGCCATTTCTGGGAACCTGTTTGCAGTCTTAGTCTCATACTTTGCCTTTCAGCCCCTCCAATCACCAGAGCACCATGCAATGTGGATCTGGGCTCCCAGGGTAGATTTCTAGGGCTGGGTATTTAGCAGTCCTGATCTTCCACTCCCTCCCTGCTCTGATTGTTTTCCTCCCGCCAGTGAGCTGAGGTGGGGGGAGTGCTCGGGTCCTGCCGGGTCATGGCTTTTTGCTTTACCCTTTTCAGTGAAATGTTGACTTCTCCCAGATGTAGACTGGCTGGTGTACTGTTAGTTGTGGTCACTTTTTTAGGAATAGTTGTATTTGCTGTATTTTCTTAATATATGTGGTTTTGTGAGGAGATTTCTGCCACACTACTCATGCTGCCATGTTTTCTTCCCAGCTGAGTTTAAATTTTAATCTTGTTAAGAATAAAGTTTTTAATATTCATTTCCTCTACAGGAAATAAAAGTATCATCTTTCAATAAGTTAGCCTGGACCCAGATATTCAGGAAAAGGAAATGATAATTCCAAATCATACAAATAAATACACAGACATTTAATTACAAAGGGATTGTATTAGGCAATCTTGAATGTCCCTTTCAAATCTAAAAAGTTTTTATATTCCTAATGTAATGTAGTACATTCATCTTTATTCTACTCAAACATTAAATGTATAAATGTTGATTTTCTTCCTGATATTCATTTTATCATTATTGATAATATAATACTATAATGTTATCCTTACTGTTAACAAATCCATTTATTCATTCAGCAAATAGTTATCAAATACCTGCTCTTTGCCAAGCCCCATTTTCTTCACCAGGGATTCAATGACTAGAAACTTTTATTTTTATATATAAGTCTTTGAGGGTATATTCTACTGCAGTACACTGTCAAAAAACAAATTTGTAGTATAATACCAAAAAATGATAAGTGATAAGAAAAATTAAAATGGGCAAATGGATTAAGAATCAGAGCAATGCTTTTTTTCTTTTTTCAAGATAAATTGGTCAGTGAGGTACCCTTCTTAGAGAGTGACATTTAAACAGAGATTTGAATCAAGTGGAGAGGATTTGTGTGAATAACTGAAGAAAGAGCTGTTTATGATGAGGTAACTCATACAAAGGCTCTAAGGTGTGAGCATGATCATGCTTGAAGTATGCAAGGAATAGCAAGAAGACCCGGTGGTTTGTTTGCAGTGAGGGAGGGAGAAGGTAAGGAGAAAGGGTGGTGAAGGTGAAATCATGTAAGTTTTTGTTGTACACTGGGAAGCCATTTAAGGATTGAAGAAGAGGAAGAACAATTACAGAAATAAGGCCCTCTGGATGAGGAAGAATGGAAGTTTTGGCAGTGATGAATCAAGAGTATGATTTCAGATCTGTCAAGCTTGAGACACTATTAGGCATCCAAGTTTTAAATATTTAAGCTTATACTATAAGGAAAGATCTAGACTAGAGATAAAACTTTAGGAGCCATAAGCCCAGAGATAGTATTTAAAGTCATTAGACTAGATAAGATTACCTAGAAAGCGTAGACAGAGAAGAGAGGTCCAAGGACTAAGATCTAGGGTATTTCAACATTTAGAAGTGAGGAAGATGAGAATTTTAACCAAAGAGGCAGGGAAATGTAAAGTACAACTAGTGTGGTAGGAGGAAACCAGAAAACTATACTGGCCTGCAAGCCAAGTGACAAAAATATTTGAAGAAGGATCCTTTTGACTTGGATCTACCTTTGATTTGAAAGGTATTGTTGTGGCTTTGTTAAGAACATTTGCCAAGTAGGGCACCAGGGTGTCAGATGATGGGCCAGTTCAACAAAACAACACAAAGGAAGCTTATTAGTCACAGGTCTTGGAGGAAGTACACAGCAGGCCTCAAGGAGCTCCACAGGAAGGTCAAGGCAGGGTATAGAAAGTGTGAGAGGTAGAACCTGGGGCACATGTCTTTTTTAGAGCTCATGGGTGGAGCACCTTGGTAGTCCTGGGCCAAGGCCAGGTTGGTCAATTCAAACCACAGGGGTCTTATCTAAGGGGCACACAAAGGGAAGCTCTGGGAGGTGGTGGGGAGTCTCTTGCTCACAAGTATTGTTGGGAAGTCATTATCAGGAGCTTGTATTTGCTTGTGACTCTGCAGGCGGCTATCTGGGGCATGCTGTTCGGGGAGGAGAGGGGGGGCCTAGTGTCAGTCCAAGGCCCCTGCAGGCCAGTTGGCCACACAAAATGTATGCTGAGGCACCAATAACAAGGAGTAGTTTAGCTAAACTCTTGACAGGTATTATATATAAGCAATGAACATGGACTACAGAGAGGAACTCATGACTTCAGAACCCTCTATGTATTGTATTGACAAAATGTAGACTTATATCATGCATTTCTTCTTTTACTTGGCTATTTGTTTGGATAGCACATGCAGAGAATTATGTTAGATTTCTTTTTCTTCTATTGTAGTCAACTCTATATTTACAGATCAATCAAAATGTTCCCATTAAGTTGTCAGTTAAATCACAAATAAGTGCCATGAACCATTCATTTCATGTTTTTAGAATCCTCTGCATTAAAGGCTATGAAATGCTTTGAACAAGTATTCAGTAAAATCTCAGTTGTCTAGAATTCCAGTAGCATATATCCTTTTATAGATAACCAGGATTTCCCAAGGTTGAGTATTAACCATTTCAGTGCTGGAATCATACCCTTTTTTTCTGAGGGGGGATAGCTTTCTGAAGTCCATTATTATATTGGGTACCAGCCATACACTAGGCATTTTATTAGGCATGGTAATACATGTTTACCTGCCTTCTTAAATGGAATGTTTCAACCATCGTTCAACCATATCCTAACGATCTTGGATTATCAATTCTTGTGAAGTGCTTTAGAAGTATTAGTCTTGGTGATGCAGTATTGTATTTTTCCATCTTACTTTAGGTCTGGAACTTTATTTCATTTTTTGCTTTAACAGTATTACACTGATGTCCTTAAGGCAGAAGTGATTTTCCCTTTGTGTGTGAATACACACATATGTCTGTTTTTCTCTCTCTCTCTCTGTCTCTACATGCATGTGTGTCTCACATAAATATATATGCATGGACACATACACATGCCATTTATTTAAGGGCACTATAATGAAGCAAAAGTGGCTATTCATTCTAGCCTACACATGCACACACATGTGTACATGCCTTTGTTGCCATTGGGGCAATCTGGTCAGGTAGTTAATCAGCCCTTGCACATGTGCATTTTAGAGAAGCTCCATGGCTTTAAGGGCAACATTACTGTTGGTCCTCTTCCCTTACCCTCTAGGAATTCAGGAATGGTCAGTCTTTTGTCTCTTGAAAAATGACTTTACTTTCTTGTCAGCATGTCCCCTATCCATGTCATTGCTCTTAATTTGCAAAAGTGTGACTCTACCATTATTTTTGTTCCAGTTCCTCATCAGTCCAGATCAGTACAGAATGAGGGTATCAATGCTGGAGACAGCTGGCAATAGTAGAGATGAGACACACACTCCAACCATGCTCTACTCTCTTGGTAGAAAGCTAAGACATTGTGTGCCCAGAGAGGAGTGGTACTTTAATGAGATTCCTCTGCAGTGGCATGCAGAATGACTGAAAGAGGAGAGGCTGAAAACACAAGTATCAGTTTAGAAAGTCAAATATGTCCTCCATGCTAGGCACTGTCCTGGGGCTTTCAGCAGAGCAATTAATGAGACAAACAAGGTCCCTATTCTCAGGGAGCTTTCATTTTAGTGGGGTGGAGCTGGGGGGAGGATTGGGGATTCAGTACTATCTAGTTGCTAAGTGCTCCTGAAGGAAATAAAACAGTTATGTGATTGTGACCAGGGTGCTACTTTAGATCAGGAGGGCAGAAAGAGCATTTTGTGGAGGTGACATTTGAACTGAGGCCTAAAATATACAAAGATTCTAGCCATGCAAAAAGCTGGGTAAAAGCAATTTGGGCAGGGAGAATATTCAAAATTGTGTAAACGGAAATAAGTCTAGTATGTTCAAGGAATCGAAAGAAGGCCATTATGGCTAATATGTTGTTAACAAAGGGGGAATTAATATAGGATGAATACTAATACATAATATTATTATTGCTATTAAGTGGTGTGCTAACTAGCCAGTTCTCTAAATAGATTAGCGTTTAGGATTAACCCTAGCTGGGTACTAGAGATCTCATGGAGAATAAGTCAACACACTTGCCCCAAAGGAGTTGACACTATAAATAATGTATTTCTTGATTTAAGAAAAAAATAGGAATTTCCCCCATGACTTTGGAAGAACAAATGTTGGCTATTTTCTTTTCTGTTTTAGACAAATTATGTGGTCTTGAAGGATCTGTTGCCTGCATTTATTTTGATGATTGACTTTGAAAATGCAAGTTTCATTCACTCTCAGTTTGGACAGTATTACCTTTAGGTGCAACATCTGAGAATTAGTGCAATGGCTGTCAGCCACCTTGCTGGATCGCCACCAGCACATCAGGTTCAATGGCTAACAGAAACCAAAGAAACGAAGTCTTTGCTGGTTGGATATCTTGTAACTTTTCCATTTATGTAATTTTCTGCTATAATCTAGTTTGTAAAATGGAGTGGGAGATAAAGAGAAAGTTTAGAAACACAGTACATCAAACCTTTATCCAGGTAAAGCAGTTCACATCCCAATTTGTGTTGTTTCAGTAAAGTAAAACACAACAAAAATATGATTGTAAGTGTAGTGATATTTTTTTTTAAACTTGGAAGATTCTTTTGATCAGTACATGCTTTTAATTACCAAATCTACTTTGACTTTACCTTTAAAGAAAAATTACTCTGCTTTGCTGTTTTTGTCAGAAAAGACAGGCTAATGCTTTGAGCCCAAACAGTGTACATGAAATGTGATTTTTGTTGATTTTCTGAAGTGTAGCACAACTTATTTTTTGAAACGTCCTTTGCTGTGGTTAATATTCTTATGGCATAGAACAAACTGCTTATTTTGAGGTTGCAAAGTATAGCTAATCTACAAGAATAAACTTTCTAATATCTACTGTCAAACCAAGAAATGATGAGTTGCAACAGAAACATGAACATATGAAAGAAATGATTTTCTTACAGGGATGCTGCCACTTGGACTGTACATAGAGTTGATTTGTAATATAAATTAACTCCCCAATTATCGATTGTTCCATCCGACTTTGTACACATTAGGAATCTGCAAAGAGTTTCCAAGTTATTAGTAATAAGAGTGCTGTGTAGGAAATGTAATGGGGTGCATCAGCTGGATCCAAGTAAGATATTGCAATAATTATTGCTCAGCTTTACCATCTGTCACATATTCTTTTTGCATGATATTTGAATCCACTAAGATGTGTATTTTTTCTGTTAAAAAATGTAGCTTCCTAGGTTATAGCAGAAAACCTGGAAGAACTGTTCTCTGACTACTGACCTTTCCAGTGTCCTGAATTTTTTTTTTAACCTCTGTTTGTTTGTGTGCCCTCATTAAGATGAAGAATGACAATCCCTAAAAAAAGAACATGCCAAGCTCCTGGTTGTACTGCTAACAAGTTGTAAGTCCCATTATCTTTTTAACTTCTCAGACAAGAACTATATTTGGCCATGAAATATTGTTTCTGAAATGACTTGTTCTCAGGAGTAGTGATTGCATGAACTTCAGAGTTGCTTTCACTAAGAGGAATAGAAAACTCACATCACAGTATGTCAGTTCCACCTTACTGAATAAGATACGCCCTGGGGTATAAATTAGGAACTTTACCTGCATAACTCTTTTAGGGCACCCAGACCCCATTGATATCTTTGTGACTTCAGCGTGCACAGGAGTACCACGTGACTTAAAAGACTCAATGTGCAACCAAGCTGTCCAACTTTGACCCCCCAAAATAGTTTACTCACCTGGGAAGGTCTGGTTCAAAACGGTGTCCTCCCTCTAATGAGAGGGTAAGCTCTTTGTGCCCTGTCGGCTCACTGCCCTCAGTCCTCTCAGTGAAAGGAGCTTGTGTGTCATTTAGAGCCACTTACCAAATGAACCCTCATGGCCTGAAAAAGTGAAGCACTATTGGGCTTGGCAATTTACCGCTATCAGAACCAGCAGAAAATATGCAAATTCTGGTTTCTAGCCCATTTGTGTTTGTGCAGTACTGCTCTTGGCAGCTGCCTAGATTATTTGGAATAGCCTACTCTTCTATTCCTCCCCTTGTTATTAATTTGTAAAGTGAAACAAATTCCTGACCCTTGAATCATGTGGTTACATATGCTTGAGTAATTTCATTTCACTTACAAAGAACTTCATTTCATTTGTTTATTATTTATATTCTACCTACTTCCAGAATAATGCATACAAACTTATTTTTAAATTATTCTAATCCAAATCAACTGAGTATTTTTCCCAGCCCTATCCTGAAGGAGACTTTTGTCATCGCACATTATTTCACATTTACTGTGCTATGATGATATGTTGATTATTATAACATTTCTCTGGCCACCTAAAAATAACTGTATTAATAAAATGTCATACCTAGGATCTAATATCCCTTCTCTGGAGATGGTGTTGTCTATTGGGAAGGAATATGAAACTTAGAGTACGTGCCTAGTTCTACCAGTTATGTGACCTTGGCAAAGTCACTTGCCATTTCTTGCTCAAATGTATTGTTTTAAAAGTCACGGTTAATGCCTGTCTCCCCAAACTTTAAAAGAATAGGAAATCAGTACAGTAAATATCAATTGCAGAAAGTGTTTAAGCCCCCTATTGCTACCATTGTTAACACCAGGTAGAGTAACTGTCAGTTGAATTCAAATTATCAAGCACCTCCAATGTTCAGGTACTGTTAACACAAATAGCAGAGACAGTTGGTAAGACAGAGTCCCTATACTGAGGAGCCCACTGTGTGTTGGGGGGAAAAGCCAAGCACACAATCATGGCAAAATTCTTGATGAAATCAATGGCACAAGTGAGAAGTACAGAAGTGTCATAACTTGCAGGAAGTGGACACAATGAGCTCTGACCAGGGGTTTGGGGAATAGGTCAAAAAATTAGGATAAAACAAGATAATATGGGAAATTCCTTCAAAAACTCTTTGTACATGCTAAGACATAATCTCATCAATGCCATTTATTTTAACAGACATTTTGTATAGTATTTGCTATATGTCAGACATTGTTCTAAATGTTTTATGATAGTAACTTATTTAATCCCGTTAACAACCACAGTGAGGTTCATTTATTAACTTCATTTTACATGATAAGAAAATTGGTACAGAGAGGCTAAGTTGCTCAAAGTTGCATAGCTACTAAGTAGCAGAGCTGATTTTGAACCCAAGCAGGAAGGTGGGACCTTAAACCAGGTTGCTGTACTGCTTCTCCATCACCCACTGACACAGAACTTGACACCTTTGCTTGAATCCAGTGCTGAAATCCCTTCTATGAAACTGATAAGTCAAGGGCCCAACTAGCTCTTGAAGCATCCAGCTATACTTTTAGACAGCTGTAATTACTAGAGTTCTGAATTTGAGCCAAGACCTGCCTTTCTCATACCTTCCCCCCATTGATCCTATGTCTACTTTCTGACACCACACAGACTAATTCTACACCTTCTTTCACATGATGACTGTTACCTCATGTATCAGAAAACATCCCCCATACCTCCTGCTGGAATTCTGCATTGTCTTTTCCAACTGTTCAGCACCAAGATATAAAAAGAAGGTGGTATTTAAGAGTAATTAGCAGATGCCATTATTTCAGTAAGCACTTACTTAAGGAGTTCCTACTGTGTGCAAAATATTGTACCAGGTGCTATCAATTGGAGAGAGAATGTATGGAGATGTGTGTACTCTGTTCTGAACCATTCAGTTCCTACCAAAAGTGCTACAATTGAAGATACAAACTGATTCATAGAGCTATTGTCTGCATTTTCTGAAGTAAGAATTTAAGCAATGGCTTTGGTACGTGCACCTGTACACGTGTGGGCTAATCCAGATTTTTATTCCCCACAGCACATTGCATCAGGCCTTGTGCTGTATAAATGAACAATAAATATTTCTGAATGAACAAAAGAGGAATGTATTCATGAGCACTGTGCTTCAGATAATTGCCCTTATGATATTCATATTGGCCATAATAATCAAGAAGACAGTTTTACTTTGCTCTTAGAATTTCTTTCAAAATTCTGTTTGCCAAGTTAAATAATAGCACTAGAGTGGCAAATTTCCCCAGGAGAAATGTGTCTGACTAGAATGCTTGAAAGACAGCAGGTGATTCAGCAACCAGAAGTATAGGACTTGAATAGTATTGATCAGTCCTCAACTCTGAAAAGACTGACTGTAATCATCCATGAAGCCCACTGCCACCATGTGAGCCCAGGACAGGCATTTTCTAGGTTACTGTCATAGGGTGATGCTTTGGTGCCCATTGTTATGGCAAATACTGTTATCAGAGTGAAGAATTTAGCAAACGCATTGGATCTGTACTCTGACCATTCCATCGGATCTGTATAGGAAGAGCATCACACAGGCAAGCAGTCAGGTTCAGATAGGATTTTAGCCCTATTCCTATTTGCTGTGCTTTTTGAGGAGGAAGAGCTGTACTATGGAAATATATATATGTTTATATTTATATTTTCCATTCTGTTCTCTGGGAAAACTTGTATAAGTGACAGGTACTATAAATAATAAGATGATGCATCCCCTTGCTAAAAACTTTAGGTGCCTGTTTGTGAACAAATTATTATCCTTTCTGCTGTCTAAGTTGGCATAACCTTAATATGCATTTATCTGTGTTACCTTACTGATAATTAACTATGAAGGAGAACTTCAATGTAACATCATTTTTAAAAAATCATTTTAAGAATAAGTCAATATGTTATTGGACAGGACCACTGTGGAATGACTCTGAAATGAGACCTAAATTATAATGGGATGGGAGAGGTTCTTTCATTATGTTAGAGATTTTGATAGTGCTAGGCCTGTAATTAATTAACATGCTCATTAATGATCTATAAGGAATACCAGTAAACAATAATTAAGTTCACTGGTAATAAATTAATAGGTGCAGAAAATACCAATGAAGACAGGAAAATAAATAGACCAGAGTATTTATAAGATACAGGAATATAACAGGAATTCCAGTGGCCACATGTAATCTCCTATTCCAGCAAATAAAAAGCAATGTTCACTGTGTTCATATAGAAAATAAATAAACAAAAATACATACCATTGTCTACCATATAATGGCTACAAGAAGCAACAGCTTTTGTTTATGATGGGGCTCTGAATATATTTCTACATATAAGTATTTTAACTTTGTGCATCTTAGAAACAAAATAATTACATCATCTGAATGGCAGGGCTTATAAGAGAAGCTAACACTTATTGAATGCATAACCAATTGCTGCATTTAGGCACTTTAAATACATTGTTTTCTTCAGCTTGTCACATTTCATAGGCTCAGAGACATAAATTTCCCAAGATCTCATATCCATTTAGTGGTAAAGCTGAGTTTGAATCCAGATCTTTCTATGTTGCTTCCAATAATTACATGAGAGATTGCTAAATCTGTGTGTGTGTGAGGGGGGGGGGGCGGAGAGAGAGAGAGGAGAGAGAGAGAGAGGGAGGAGGGGGGGAGGGACGGAGAGAGAGAGAGAGAGAGAAAGAGGGTGGGGGTCTGGAAGCATTTACCCTCATGATATACTACTCAGTGATACTCAGGTATTTTCCAGTAAGCTATGTTTAAGGGTGGATTTTTACATTTAAAATAGCCCCAGGAGTCTGTTTAACTAACTAGGCCACCTGGGAGCTAGGATAATGTGATCTTAGGTTTCCTTTGAGTAGGTAGCATTTCACATGTAATTTGACGTTAGTCATTTTAATGAATATTTGGGCCTTAGGAAACGTTAACCACTGTGTCAATAATTCCACATAGTTACTCTTGACAGAGTTACTCTCGCTACCAGCAGAAGTGGATGTGGTCATCATCAGTTTCTTGTAATGACTGAAACTCAATAGAACCTTGAAGCTTTCATAGCAAATAAAACTAGTGATCAGTGTGTGTGTGTGTCTGTCTGTCTGTCTGTGTGTGTGTGCATGGCGAGAGAGAGCCAGGAAATGATTTTGGCTTTCTCTGTGGGTAAACTACATGAACTAAACAGATATTGCACATACATCTTTGAGTTAATTTCCTCATCAGAAACACATATTTTAAGAACCAGGGAGATTTTGGGTAATTAGAGCCCATGTTGGCTACAAGAAACAACTAGAAGTCATGCATCTTATTGGTATCTTATTGGATCAGTACAATCATGTCAGTGTATAATAGTGATATTTTTCTTCCATCTTTCATCTTTTTCAGTCCAGCTTTTAAAAATACTTTATAATTTTTTTGTTTATCTTTCATTTGTCTTTAGTCCTAAAATTATATGTGATAGGAAGTTTGGAGACGAAGTCAGACCTTACCTTGCAAATCCATTGCAGTGAGTTCATTCCATAACCAAGCCAGGTACCTATTGATTAGCCACGAAGTTCCAACCTCATCTAGTTTTTTTACTCCTAAAACATGTAGTACCCCAAATGCAGTTCCTTCACCATGCAGAGCCAGCATAACAATCCAGATTTTTAGATATTCTAGATTAGCGTCCTTTCTACTCTCAGAAATGACATCATAATCCTTATCAGTACAACATTCTAGACAAGTCTTTACAAAATGCTTTGAGTTGTCATGCAAGCTGGTATCTACATGTTATCCTCTCCAGAGTTTGCCATTTAAGTGTCTTCTCATAACTGAGAAATGTCTGTAGTCATGATTCAGTATAATATTAAGTAGTTTGGACATAAATACATTAATTGAGATATGGTAAATAGCCTTTCTATGAGAATTGTGCCTGAAGTATATACATGTAGTCTGTCCACTCCATAAATTTAGTCTGTCCACACCTAAATTGCTGGCTAGATGTTTAGGGTATTTAAGTTACAAGAAATAATTGAAATGAAATTTTAAGAAATGTCTAAATGGCACAATCTGTGATCATATAGAACCATTTCTGCTAGTTGATGTTAGGTGTCATATATTATGTGATTAATTAAAAATATTCTAGAAAAAAATAATGCTGCAACAAAAAAGACATGTGAGATGTTACAATACTAAATCAGGATATATGGATTCAAATCCTGATCCTGTGAAAAAACCAGCTTTGCTTTTGTTTGATAATCAGTCATCTCTCTGGTCATCAGTTTTCTCTTCTGTGAAAATGATTTGAACTAGATAATCTCTATAGTTCTTTCTAGCTCTGATTTCTGAGTCTGTTCCCACAATTGCACAAGGGACCTAAATATTGTTTCCTCTTTCAATTTGGAAATTCCTGTGACTCATGCATGAAATGAAGGCCATCAAAGAAAAGTTTAAAAGTAAAGCGAAATCATTAGCAGAAATGAATAAATTATTCTGTAAAACTTAGCAGCAGTGTCTTCATTGAGAAACCTATTTATCAACCAAACAAAAAAGTTTAGCATGCTCAACATGGTAAAGAAAATCCATTCAGCCAAGAAATTCCTAGTGAGCACCTGCTGTGTATATTACAGTCTATAAAACCCAAGCCCCAAGCTGCCTATAGCCCAGAAGAGAAGCTAAGTCCTTTACATCAAACAAACAAACAATCAAACTGCAAAGCTAACTGGGTGCCTTTCAAATATTAAGTGAAATCTCCTTTCTCTCAAAGAAGAGAAAGATCACCTCTGGAAAGGATATCAGAAAAGGCTTGTGTAAACAGAGTGGCTTGAGCCAGGATGAGGAAGTTTGAAGTTTATGTCCCAAAGATCCCAGTGGAATTAAGAGCACCTGGTGAGTCTACTTAATGTCTTCTCCCAACACTCCTCTCACTGGATTTTGGAGTTGGCTCTACCACTTTGCCTACCCCACATCTCAGCTTGTCAGGAGACTTTTATCTAATCTGTGCTATTACCCTAATTGGGGATGATTTGTAGAATGCCTATAGCCGGTTGAACAGTTCCATTTCAAAAACATGGATTGAGTGCCATACTTCAGTGTTAGCGTTTCTTATCCTAGCTCCATGAAAAGAAGAGCTTTTTTAAGCTAACATTTTTTTTAAATCTACTAATAGACTATATTTTAGAGCCGTTTTAGGCTTACAGAAAAACTAAGCAGAGGTAGTACGGAGAGTTCCATATGCCCACTCCCCCTGTCACAATTTCCCCTATCATAAACAGCTTGCATTAGTGTGGCATTTTTGTTGCAGTTGATGAACAAGTATTTGCATATTATTATTAACTAAAGTCCACAGTTTACATTAGGGTTAATTCTTTGTGTTGCAATCTATGTTCTGACAAATGGGTAATGACATATCTATCATTACAGTTCTATACAGGATAGTTTCACTGCCCTAAACATCCCCTGTGCTCCCCTCCTTGTCTATCGCCTATTACCTCCCTCCTTCCCCTGGAACCTCTGGCAAACACTGACCTTTTTATTGTCTCCATAGTTTTGGCTTTTCCAGAATGTCACCCAGTTGGAATCGTACATTATGTCACCTTTTCAGATTGCCTACTTTTACTTAGTAATATGCATTTAAGGTTCCTCCATGTCTTTTCTAGGCTTGGTGGCTCATTTCTTTTTATTGCTGAATAATATTCCATTGCCTGGATGCCCAAAATTAACCATGACTTTTGGAACTAGGTCTAAGGCATGTTCTTATTTGGCTTTGCTGCAGCACTAATCGCAGTATATATCAGCACCACATAATATATTGTCACAACTATAGAATCACAGCCACTCAGATGAGGGAGGGCACTGTAACACTGATCTGCTGGACAGAATGCTGTGTGTAAGGGAGGGATGCAAGATAGGCTTTCAAGCATCTGAAATTCTCATCTGTGTTCTGTAGCATTCTGAATGCTTTCAACAGGGCAGTTCACCTCTCTGCACTGGTTTCTTAATGTCGAATACAACGGAAATGCAAGGTGAACTCTAAGGTTCCTCTAAATTCTGAAATTTAATTATCTGGTCTCATCCTCTAGTTTTAAAGGTGGAAGAAGATAAGGAAATTAACCATCTGAATGAGGTGCTAGGGCAAATTATTGGCACTGTTTGAACTGGAAATTTAGTCCTTAGAATTGGACTGGCAATTTTTTCTCTCATCTCACCCTGTGCTTTCTGATTTTTTCCTGTAAGAACCTATTTTTCTTTTAAGAGCCCCTGATTACTTAATTCGGTAGAAAAATTAACAAGTAGAGATCGAAAGAAACTGAATCTTTTTCTATATTTGAGCTTTAATGCATTGAAAATGTCCTTCCAGCAAGTCTATAATGTTCTGGAGGTGAATAATTTTTATATTTTTCATCACTGATGGGGTTGTTCCCTTTTATCATGCCAGATTTAAAAGGATAGTGAACATTTCTATACATAATGGCATTGCAGAATGTAACTGGTAAAACTAAATGGAGAAGTATACTTCCTAGGGTGTCTTCTCCCTGTTTGCCATCAGGCTGTGACACTTGTAACACTGATCACCTGTGACCAAGTTCACCAGCAAGAAGACAGGTGAATGGGTTAGCCTTTCCACTGACTTGGTTGCATTTAAAGTGGGTACCAGAATCACCCATTTTTTACATCATAAATATATTGAGAGAGATGTAGAGGTAGATGTAGATATATAGATAGGGATTTGTTTTGCTCCCTACTGTTCTAACCAAGTATAAAATTCTAGAATCTTCTTTGTCCATAATCATCATAAGCTTTCTTAGTCTTAGTCCTTTTTATTGTTCATCCTCTTGGGTGTGAGAGTTAAATAGGCCTACACCAGATTAGAGTTACATTACAGTAGCTATAATTAAGGGCTAGAATGGAGACATGTTTATAAGATTTGCTAAATCTGAAGTTTAAGTGAACATTTTTAGTAATCAGTCAGGGTGTAAATATTTGTTTAATGTGATAGTCAGTGAAAAATGTTTCTAAATGAAGCCTGGTTGCTAGAACTATGAAGTCTTCAGGTTGCCTAGAAAAGGTGTCAATACACTAAAAGTTATATCAGTTCTCATCCTTGTGATCATAGAGTTTTGATTTAATTAACAGGAAGTCTGCACATACAGTAGGGGATAGAGTGTGGACTTTACTTCTTTAATGGTTTGACAAGCAGATTGCAGCAAACAAGGCATTTGGAAGCCTGTTAGGGTCCCAGAGGCTTATAAATATGCAGTGCACTTCTCAACATTTCCCTGGGTCCCCGAGGTAGAAATGTGATGAATAAAATTAAAACCACCAGATCTTTTTGTACAGCTTTCAGCTATCACTAATTTAAATCAAGTAATGACTATTTTGCAGGTGTACCTTATGTAGTTTCAAAAGTAAAGGAAATGAAATGTAAAAATGTGTTTTGACTTTGTATTAAGTTACTCTTAAATTGAAAGATTTTCTACTTTCTGTAGCATGAAACATTTTCTTTAAACCCACTTCTGAAAGTAAAACTCTTTATGCCCTCTTAGGATTGTTTTATATTTAATAGTGCTGTTGAGACTCACATGGGACAAAACATGCAGATGAAGTATTTCTTATAAAAGTGATGTTTATTTCTGTATAAACATACCATTAGAATAGCATAATCCATCTTGAACAGGTTCTTCTTTAGAATTTGATTTTAATAGATTAAAACCCTTACTGTTTACTATATTTGTAGCTATTCATGACTGAACAGATCTCCCTGGTCACTTTTCAAGGATTTTTTTAAAACTTACTGAAATTCATGAATAGATCACTTAAAGCTCCTGATACCTTTAATATGTTACCTAGAAGTAGAGGAGTATTTTAGAAGACCTGTGGGAAGGGTTTAGATAAAACACAATTTATTGTATATCCATTTGCAACAAAGTTCATTGGAGTCTGTGGACAAAATATTTAATGCAAAACTTCTTAGTGTGATATATAAGACTCAAAGAGTATTGCATTAATATTAAATATGCTATGCAACACTGGCACCGGGTGTACACTTGCTGAAAAGGCTAGCCTTTTCTAATGTTAACTCTGAGAAAAAGGGGAGTCTTTTTATTGAAAACTCACCTTAGTATGTTGTTTTTAAGGGAAAAACAACCCATTGATGGGGAAATGAAATTTTTACTTACTGATTAAGAACTCAGTTGTGTCAGATGTGAAGTTTAGGGAATGGGAAAATGAATTTGTCAAATTACACCCTTGGAATTCAACAATAAACCAGATGAAGTCTCACAGGCTTATATATAGAATAAGGCACCTGTATTTTGTCTTAATGTCCCTTTGCCTTCACAGCTGCAACTGAATTGCACCCAGAAGTGCTAAATTGCAATTCCCAGTAGCGACTTTTAGTGCATTTTTAAAAGACTATATCCAAATAAAAGACCAATTGAATTAAGAAAAGTGCATTCTTTTACTGATTTCATCCTTAATCTTTTCCTTTTATTGTCCTCCTGGTAGATGTACTTTATATTTTTGCTTTTTGACAATTTCAACCAAAGGCATGGTGTAACTAAAATGTGGTGAGAAACAATTCTAACTTAATAGTAGTAGCTCTCTGAATTAATTTATGCTCAGTTTGGCTTGTTTTTTTCTACATTACCGAAAATATTATTTTCGGTATTCCAGGACCAAACAGTCACCACTTGTGTCACAATTTACAAAGCTAATTTCATGTACTAGCATATCTCTTGTACCATCACATTTCTGGCACTTTTTTCCCAATGAAATACTAGGATGTCATAGTATAATTAGATGTCCAGACACAGGTTTAGAAATGAAAGGTAGTAGGAGATGGTAGATGACAAATACCTTCCAGATCCAGATTGGCTGTACTGAGTATCCATTCCCTAAGCCAGGTTTGTAATGTGCATGTGGTCATATAACAAGTTGGCGGCCAAATCATCTGTGTGTGCAAATAACTTGCTTGCCTGCTTGCTTTCTGTGAACTTATCGATAAGGAAAGCTGTATTTGTTCTTTATAAGTTAATTCCTTTTTTGTTTGTTTGTTTTTAACCCCTATTGTAAGTGAAACTGTCCACCCTTGGTCTACCTGAGTGATGATAATGAGGGTGAAAATGATGATGACAGTGATGATACCAGTCTCTGCGGGAGCCACTATTCTTTAATTCTCAAAGCTGAGGCTTCAAGAGGCAGAGCAATTTGCCCAACCTCACATAGGTAACAAGTTTGCAGAGCTAGGAATCATACTGAGTCCCACCTGAAACTCAAACCCCTTATACTTCTAACAGTGTTTTAAAGGGAAAACTGCCTAGACACGAATGTCTTAGGATCTTATTCCCATTTCCATAAATTCATAGTCAAAGGAAGACTTTGTGTACTTAGCCAATTTTAACATTTGTTTGTATGCATGGAATAATAAAAATATTTAACAACTGATATGTCTTGGGCACTGACCAGTCGAATGGCTGTGATCATAGACTGGGATAGGGTCCAGGAGGTCCACACCTTGCCAGGTTACCTTTTAGGTGCTGGTCATCGTATGTCTATGGAATCCTGGGATGAAGAGCTAGGGCAGCTAGGACACCAGTTATTTACCCAGTCATATGAAAGCATTTTTAACATTTTAATAACCAGCATGGCCTTCCAATGTGTAATAGCTGAATATTGGCATGGTATTGTTGTCCAACAGGCCAAGATAATTCACAGTGGTGGTTGTCACTTTCATAAAGACATCTCTTATTTATGGTTTCTGCATTCAGTACATTAGAATGAAGAGTCCTGAGCCTTTGTGGGAAGGCCACTTGCATACATCAGTCCCATTCTTCCTCTCACCAGCCCCCAGGAAATTCTTAAACAGAATATTTGGAGTTACAGTGAGAGAGACAGAATGCTCAGTGTGCCATATCTTGTTTTTGTATGTTTCTCATGTCTAGACTGAATATATATAAAGAACAAAGGTATCTTACTCATCTCTGTCCCCATTGCCTAACACGGTATTTGGCATAGAGCAGGGACTCAATAGTTATCAGATGAATGAAAGCATTGAACCCCACTAGTGAAAAACCATTCTTTTGGTAATCAAGAGGCATAAGTTAAAGACATAAACTCCCTAATCCTGCCAAAGTCATTAACCTAGCTGTAGGGTTACTTCATGTATAAAACAAAGTAAAAAACACAATGTCCTTGTTGCACAAAATGTGAATCAAACTGGCAAAGATGTATAACAATCAGATTGACAGTGAAAGAAATCTGGAAGCAAACCTAGTTATTGAAATTAATTATTCCCCTTCCCCCTTTCTTGTATTTCATGCATCATGTCATGAATTAACCTTTCAAATGCAGCTTTCTAAAATGCTTGTAAGATTCACTTATGGTCAAGCTGACAATCTAGCTTCAAAGGCTATGTTGCACTATTTTGTAATAATGCATGAAGATGTTAGGATACTACAAACTTGGTCATTCCTATAATTTTATAACTTATAACCCATATTTTGAGCAAGCCAACATAGAAAATGATCAAAATGCGACTGTGTGTCTCTTACTACCTCCTTAGCCTTTTATTCCATGGGGATTATCCTGCCCTGCTCTTAGAGGAAAACATGGGCAGTGCCCTAACTTTAGATCTCTTAAGTCTCTAAATTGCAAACTCAATCTCAGTCCAGAAATTAGAACAGTAGCCTCTAGTGTGCTAGTAATACCAACAATCTGAACCCACAGATTTAAAGATGAAAGTTAAACCTTTTGTGCTTTCCAAGCTAGGCTATTGGAATACTAGAAGGAGCAAAGTGCTTCTCCTGCTTAGGGAGCCTCCCCTGCAGCGATCCTGGTGTAACTAATGTATTTCCTACAGCTTGCCACTTCCACTTTGTTCCACTTTTCCCAGAGCTTCACGCCACACATGTAACACTGATTCTCTCTCTGTTGGTTTACCGTACCCGCTCAGATGTTCCTCTAGTATAAGATTTGAATACAGCCTCCAGGTCATCTCTCTCTCTCACTAGGGTCACTTCTAGGGCATAGAAAACACTCGTGCAGGTCTGTGCCATGAAAAACTCTTGAGACTACAGGAATCGAAGCCCAGCTGCCTCTATGCTACTGGCCTAGGCTACTTTAGCATCTTCAGGAATAAGTCAGGTACTGTTCATCTGTGCACCCCGCCCCCACTTCAGAGAACTCATTCATGCTCTGAGTCTGATGGAAACCCTCTTCTCTGAGCTTGAATTGATGGATGTGACATCTCTACACACATACACACCCTTGGCAGGTGTCTCGCATTATGACAACAGCTTTCTTCAAAGAATCTCTTTATAAATCCTGTCTTTATCCTACTGACCTTTTATATTTATGAAGTGGGTGAGAGAAGGCTCCCAACAGAGAGAATATGAAATGCATGAAACTGATTTTAAGTATTTTTTTTGAAAACTCTCCTATGGAAGTCTGTTTATAGACATTTTTATCTGATGTTTATCTGCATTGGTGTGTCAGTCAAATATGAAAGAGTCCAATTTTACTATCTAGTTACATATTAGGTATATTTTTGTTTGTTTACAACTGGAATGTTTCATATGTTAATAGGCCATGTGAGACTGTGAAAAGTATTTCTGTACTTAATGATGTCTGATGCTTTCATTTGCCACCACAAACATTCAGAATACCACAATCCAAGTACTGATGAGTACTCAAATTTGCACTGCTCTTGAAATCTGCAAGTACAACATCCCATTTTGTGAGCACAGTCACACAGCCTTTAAGAGTATAGAATTAAGAGTATAGAACTAAGCTCTTCTATTTTGAAGTTGACATCTGACCTCTTTAAAAAGAGGATAAAAAAGTCAATTATATCTTCTGAAAGATGATCTTCTTTCCTATGGAGAGGACAACTTAAATGCGGATCTCAATTTTCTGTTTGGCTGGGAAAGTCTGGTATATGGGACTAGAAAGATGGTGGGTTTAGAATATTAGCTCTACAGAATAGGAGGAAACACTAATCACATACAAATTAAAAGGGTTCATAGAAGATGCTGAGGACGTAACTGAGGTTGTAAAGTATGAATTTGTGTTGTTGCTACTTGGGAGTTTAGGGATTTTCTTCAGTATCATGCAGGCACCCTAGTATAATAGTAGAGATGGTCTAGAATTGGAGCTTTACGTGGCAGATGAAGAAATAGAAAGGTAAAAGGAAATCACCAGGGCTAGTGATTTTGTAGTTTAAATGATCAGCCCTGGGACCATTGCTGGATAGTGAAGAAAGAGGCTGGAAGTCAACTTGTAAATGTCTTAAATGAAAAGATTTCTGCAGGTGAAGAGCAGGTGTACTGGGAATGAGAGGGCTTAAAGGCTGTGTGATGGTGCTCACAAAATGGGATGTTGTACTTGCAGATTTCAGGAGCAGTGCACATTTGAGTACTCAGATCACATACACAAAGTTAAAAAGATTAAAATTCTCTGTAAATTTGAAAAACATGTTGTTGAGAGTATATGTGAGGGCAGAAGGCCTTGAGATTCTGTCATAGAGGGGGATTTTGAGTTCAAGAATTCATAGGTGGAATAAGCATTATTCTGTCATTCAGGTGATAACAAAGTACCAATGTGTGGCCATGAGAAAGAGGAGAGCCACTGAAGGCATGCACAGTGCTTTTAGGTACGGTTTCCTGTGGAGAAAGAGTCTGTGAGCTAGGTGCCAAATACCTAAATAATGGAGCATGGTTGAATTTTCTGTAGGTTGTATCAATGAAATGATAGTGGGGCGGTGGTATAGTTGAAGAGTATGCGTATAAGAAACAAGGATGAGAGTGGAGAGGTAAGATAATGAACACTATGTTAGGAAAAGAAGACCAATTCATTTATATAGCATCTACGATGGACTAGACTGTTCACCTTTATTTCTAATCTTTGCCCTAACCCATCAAGATACGTATTATTTTTAATTTATGTATTATGGAAAATATGAAGTATGCATAAAGGTAGAGAAAATGACATGAACCCCTGTGAACCTGTCATTAGGTTTCAACAATTATTAATATTTTACCAATTAATCCCTTTTACAGATGAGAAAAACTGAAATTCATAGAGTTTAAGCCCTTTGCACAAGATTCCATAACTAGTCTGTGAGTAAGGCAGAACTCGAACCCAGGACTTCAAAGACTGTGTTCTTTCCACTACGCCATGCTCTGTCCCTATAAAGAATTATTTTCTCTTTTTAAGAGCTTCTTTCACTCTAGGAGTACTTTTCTGTAGCTGTGGAAAGCCATCCAGTTGAAACTGGTTAATTTCCCCCTTTAGCCTTCTCAATTACTTAATACCCCCATATACTTAACATGTCATTTGCTCCAGATTGATTGTGAGCAGCATTTCCCCTCTTGTAACGTTATTATTTCATCTTCTTGGTTAGCTAATGATTTTATGTTGAGAAATTCTTCCCAGATGCTTTCTGAATGTATCAGTTTTTTATCCAGGGTGCTGCTGCTCTCATGGTTACTTTGTAGGTGAACCTGTTACTTTCTGCTCAGATGAACTGTGGGCTCTGTCAGCCAAATACAGGATTGTTGAGAAAAAAATATGAGCATTCAGCAAGGATGCAGAAATTGTGCCCAATTTATATTAAAATATAACATCTCCATAATAAGATAATATTTGTCAATAATCTTCTCAGGTGTTGAAATGGTAGTTTCACAATGCTTGCCTTTCATCATACATGGACATTGTTTAATCTGTTCAGAAACTCAAATACTCAAGATCAATCACACATACAATACATGCTAAATGTCTCTAATCTTTTCAATTGGATTTGTTTTAAGTGGCGGTCTGTTATGTCTTCATTTACATTGTCCATTTAGTAGGCATCCCCAGCAGTCTTGCTGTGGTAATTACTTGGGTTATTGATACCTCAACACCTTAAGCTGCTACATCTCAATTAACTTACTGCTCTTTAAAGTTCTTGTAACTCAATGGTTCTTAGCCCTGGATACACATTAGAATCACCTGGGGAATGCTTAAAAAATGCTGATGCCTGGGCACCATCCCAGACCAATTAAATTAGAATTTCTAAGAGCTATAGCTCTGAGAACCAAGGTGGTAGCTCCTGTCCTTTGACCAGTGCCACTCAGAACACTATGCTCAATGTGAGGTTGAGGCAATCAAAACAACAGCAGTTCAAGTCCTTACCTCATCCTACCACTTTTGTTTTTCTTTACTTGGCAAGTAGTTTTTTAAAAATATGATTAGCTACTATCACATTCATGGGTTCATTAGAGCTTGGTATTTCTCCACCTGCCTCAAATCCCATTACAAAATGCAACAGGATTCTGGAAGATTGTATTTGAGGATTTTAAAGGAGGTGCACTTGCTTTGCACTCATTTTATTGTAATATAAAGGGAGAAGGGCAAGGAGACAGAGCAAAGACGAAGTCAATAGAGCATGGGACATTTGGGGAACTAAGGGCTGTTTACTATGACTGAGCCTTAGAATACCTGGAGAGGTAACTCTGAGCCATATGCTGAAGGATCTTGGATCTCATTTCAAGAAGTTTTATCAGGACTAGTTATGTAATTTGTGGGGCCAGCACCAAATGACAATGTGGGGCCCCTGTTCATGTATCATTAAGAATTTCAAGATGACAGCAGAAGAGCATTAAACCAAGCAAAGACCCTTCTAAGCATGGGTGCCCGTGTGACTGAACAGGTCTCATGCTCACAAAGCTGGCCCTGAGTTTAATTACATTCCAAATGGGGAATGGAAAAGATTGAGGCAAGGCAGCGAATTAAGACTCATTATAAAGATTATTCTGATGACTAGGTGGAAAAAGGGATTGTTCGGCTGAGTACTACCAATGTCTTTTATGAAACCTGGTATGTCTATCTCTATGTTTTCTGTGATTTTTAACTCTTATGATGGTAATACTAGTGGCAGTACTAGTAATAGCTTCCATTATTGTATAAGTATAGCACTTGGACACTTTCATATACAATATTGTCATTTGATCCTTCAACCATTTGGTTTTTAGGCAAGGATATATTATCCTTGTTTTATAGATAAGAAAACAGTTAAAAACAGTTAAGTGACTTGTCAAAAATTGCATGATTAGTGATTGATGTGTATGGGATTCAAATCAGTCCTTCTGACTCTTAGACTCCGATTTTTCTACTCTACTAATACTGATAATTTTATTACTGATAGCGATTTATAGAAACAATTTTTAAAACATCTGTTTGTACACTATTTTAGTGAATTTAACTAAATAGAAGTTGAAGTCATTGTCTACTGTTTTCAAAGCTCCTCCATAAAAAGATCCACTTAATGGATTTTTTTTTAATGCCAAGATTTTTTTTGTGTAGAAAGATATCTGCTTTCAGTCAGACATTTAAAAAATGTGACATGCACCATGCTTTAGCCAGTTAACTTATATTCAAAATCAACACCCAATTTTCAAAATTAGCTTATCTAGTCCCTCAATTCCCTCTAGATGGTGTCTGTTTTTAATCCTTGACAGTGCTATTTTCACATTATATCTCATTTTCTTTTATTAAGTCGTTCAAGTTACTTAAATATGTTTGGAAGCAGTGGAGACATAAATCCCTATTTAACAAACTAAATAATAACTATTCAGAAATTTACATGAAATAAGCACAAAGGAGTGTTTAAATGGCTGAGTAGTAGTATAGCAGATTTACTCACTGAAGCTTAAAAGCAGGCAGTAGCTGACAAGTCAGATAAGTATTACATAATTTTAAAAAAGAGGATTGAGTGATAGCAGGAGAGCTAAACAGCACGTGTGAAACTTCATAGATTTAGGCCAACAAATCTACTCCTTGAGATTGTATAAATGTCACTATAAATTCCAGTAGTTCTGTGTCCTACCCAACACCTCTCAAATTCTTGTAGTCTTTCATGCTCACACCTTAAAATTTTTATTTTTGCTCTCTTCTGTTGACATTTCTTTGCTGTAATTATTTTTGTATATCATGAGTAGAGATTTAGATATTGGAACATCTAGTCTTTCATTGTAGATACAATAACTAAATTGGGAAATGCATATTTTATGAATACTTAATTATTTTTATAGAATCGCTGTGTTTAGATTGTTTTAGGTGTTTGTTGCAATTTCAGCAGCTGGACTTAATTACACTCCAGGGAAACACAACATTCTTTTAATAGTCTTAGTTTCACATTTTCTTGATTTTCTTGTCTTTTTAGTCTGTTCCTAATTTGTACACAAATAGTGATTACAGTTCAGAGTGGCTACTGTGAGACATAATACTTGAATTTCAAAAGCTACCTTACTCCTTTTATGATAATAGTATGTTAAAAGTATCTACGGTAAAATTTTAGCATCTGAGAACAGGTGGAATGCAAGCTTCTGTGTACAAAGGAGATCCTATAAAAACAGCATGATGGAAGCTATTTAGCAGATTTTATTGGCTAAATCTAACATCTAGTCCACCTGTCACCCCATACCTGAATGGATTCCTTGCCTTCTTATCCTGGTTGGGCTTGCAGTTTATCTTGTAGCACACCAGCCTGTGCTTTCTATCCTGGACTTCACCTCTCAGGTCACTGACAGTCCTTGAGTTTCATCCATGGATTATCTGATGGTTACCTGGCCTGCCTCCTGTTTTCTTTTGCTACCCAATGCCAGACTGTCCAAGCAAGATGTTTGTTAAGATTGTATCTTTATTTAGTTGGACTGGTAAGCCGTTTAGAAATAGTCTGTACCATTGGTTTTAATTTATGGATGAGGAATGTGAGACTGAGAAGAAATGACATATGTATGTATTGAGTACCATTTTTATAACCTTGTGATTGGAATCTGAAGATAGAGATTATTTCTATAGGGTTCTGTGGAGTTTTTTAAGAAATTATATTTTCCTTTGAGTTATTCAAATTGTATATATGCATACCAGCTACAGAAGGTGGGCTAGTTTTTCTTATTTTATTTTGCATAGATAACTATAGGAATATAGAACAACCACAAGAAAAAATCAATAGTACTTAATATAACAATTTAGATATATCATATTCTACTGAACCTTTAAACTATGTGTTATACACTACCATCAATATGTTATTTTCTCTAGGAAATATGTAGGTCATAGAATTGAATTATAAAATTGAGAGTAGTTTTTATTATTTAGGAAATTTTCAACCAATATTCATGGAGTTTCAAGTACATGACATTATATTTATATTTTAGGTGCCCCATTAACATGATAGACTTTGCCTTTAGATATGAAACACTTCATCTGCTTTTACAATTTCTCTCTTTTCTTTTCTTTCCTGAGCATCCTTTTGCAGTCTTCTCCTTCAGCATGCAGAACTATTAGGTTTATATCTCCCTTCTTTGCTTGTTTTCCCACATACCAGACCTAACTGCATATGTTTGCCTAGATATATATGCCCACACCCTCAAACTCAGTATATTTAATACTAAGCTTGTTCTTTCCCTTTGGAACCTGTTCCTTGTAATGTTATCACTACCCTCCTTCATTATATAGGTTCATCCTCAGAACACTTCTATGTGTAAAGAGTTGTTATGATTTCCATTTTATAGTTGAAACAACCATGTGCAGACAAATTAGCCTCCTTAGGTCAGAAGATTTGTAGAAGGAAGAGCTGGGATTCATACTCATGCATCTGGCTCTATAATCCAAGCTCTTATTAACCACATTAAATCACTTACTAAATTGATGTGTGTCATAATTTCTACTTCTAGAATGGATTTATATCCATCTAGTCACCTTCTCTTATTACCTTAGAACAAACTCTCATTACCTCCTTCCAGAACCAGTGAAGTACTAATCTGACCAGTTTCCCCAGACTCTCCCTCCCTCCAGTCCATTTCATATACTATACCGAGATAAATCATCCCAAAGCGTGGCTAGATGCCTTTAACTGTCCCTAGTCTAAAGTAACACAGGGTGGCACCAAACTTATCGGGCCTTACAGGAATTCTCCTTTTCCCCTTCATTAATCCTGTGCTGTAATCAGACTTAATCGCTTGTGAAACACATTATCTTTAAGTATTGATTTATCTATGCTTGACATTTTCAGATTTATATTCTTACTTGTGTGTAGGATTTTATAATTATCCATATTATACATTATCCTATGTATGTATATCTCTGGACCATGTAATAACCATCATGTGTGCATACTACTTGTTTTCCCTCTGAAATCTTTAAAGTTCTTTCACATGTAAACACACGTTGTCAATTTATTCTGAAAATGGTTCTAATCTGTAACTGGTGCAATTGTGGTTTTACAACATAATTTCCCAATGTCTATGTGAACATTATGGAATTAGAATATGAAGACGAAACTCTACTGCTGCCACTAGGGCATATGCTTTGCAATGTCCTAACAGCCTTATCTGTACTTTCTCTGGTTCCTCTTCTTACCAAAGACATAAATGTGTACTATGGCTGATTGTAGTTATGGTTGCTTTCTACAGAACCTTTTTTTTTCTTTTTACAAAGCTAACTGGCTCATACAGGAATCAGACTCATGACCTTGGTAACCAACTCTGACATATAAGAATTACACAAGCAACAAATCATAATAGAAAACAATTCTAAGATGGCCTGTTAAGAAATAACATTCTTAAAGAGCATATCCAAATTGAGACTTGCATTTACCAGTTGTAGCAAATTCTTGATCCTGCAGAGTTGCCTGTTTGAAGAGTGAAAAACAGTATAACAATAGCAGTAGAGATTGAAAGCAAGGAAGTTGTCCTGACATACTATCTCCTTTCTTGTACAATGTAGATTTATATAGACGGGCTTTAACCACCTGTCAGTAATATGTTTTTGTCAATTTTCCTGTAGATTTTTACTCATAAATAAAACACTAGTGGCAAACATGAGCTTTTGAGTGAAAGTATCCTACACAATTCCCCATACTACTCTGCCAGTTTATTTCAGTGGTTTGTAGCACACTGATTGTTCCTTTTTTTTCTGTATTGTTGGACAAAAGCAGATAACAAGTGAAAATTGCTATGGTTCTAGTGGTTTTGATAAATGGGCAGGTCCCCAAGATTACCATTGGAGTGACTTTTTCCCCCAAGATAAGCATTGCTGTTGCTACTACCACTATTTTGTTTCCACCTTACAAAATACAGGGTGGAATTTGATTGTTTTTACTATGAAAACTGAGGCATATCTCTGATTCTCTTCTGAAGTCATGACTTTGGGAAAATCCTTTTGTTTGAACGCCACAGTTACTCCTTCCGTAATATAAGAATACCAAGATATTGAGATTGATGTAAGAATTAACGAGTTTATCAGTCAGTCTTCTGGAAAAACAAAAGATAGAACACATTTGCCAGGCTACAATTGTCTCAGAGGTCAAGAGCAAATGTTAAATCCTATACGTAACTGCTGCTTATGATTTTGAGGGCTTAAGACATATCCCTTCAACTGTAACTAATACTGTATTTCTTTCTGGTTGTTATCTTAACTAAATTAATTTTCTCCTCATCCTCTCATGGTAGGCATTTGGAATTTAGTAAGTAGTTAAAATTTGAATAAATAGTGAACATAATATAACTGAATTTTTTTTGAAATGGCTAAGATAGACATATGGATTGAATATGATATCTTATGTCATTGATACTATACTGAGTAATAAGAGGGAACAGTCAAGAGCCTTGTTATGGTTTCCTTACCTTTTTCAATGTAGAAGCAAATCCATTATATGATAAAGGCAACATGGCTTATGTAACTAGTTACATTTAAAAGAAAATGAAAATTAGATGATAAGATTTAAGAAATCATGTTTGCAAAACCCATTTGAATTTGAATGAGTCAGAAGTATAGAAATTCATCATTAGACAATCCAGGATATAGAATTTGTTAATTAAACAATCTATGAAATTATGGATTGGATATATGTCATTTTCACATTTACTCTCAAGGAACTCTCAGTTGTTTTCTTCCCTCTTTCTGGCTTTGTGCCTGCTGCACAAACTAGGACAGATGTTAATTTGCTGGCCTATCTCCCTTAAGCTGTTCACAACATTTTTCGAGGTAGAATAAAAAAGGACCTTTAAAGAGGGAAAATAACAGGAGCTAGCTGTGCACTAAATGAGACAGCGAAATAAAGGGCTCAGCATAGGTGTGGCACATAGTGTCCTATAAATAGTAATAACAGTAGTTATTGATAAGACCTTGAACTTAGGCTGGGTCCTTGAATTATAATTAACATTAATCATAATAATGTTAATATTAGTATTACTAATACTATTATATTTTGAGGTGACAAAGGATACGCATGAAAATATAATGATTCAAGCTTAAATACGATGAAGTTCCTAGTGAGGGTTACCATCAACCCATTTGGATAAAGTGTTACATTTTGGAGAATGCTGGTAGCAAATGCTAGAAGGAAAAGTCAGAGAGAATCATATGTTATAGACTGCAAAGCTTGAACTTCATCTTATAAAGATGCATTAATGGAGGAATATTTTTTTAAGAAGATGAAAACCAGATTGCATTTTCAGGGACTTTAAACATGACTAAGGGTATTTTTGAGATCTTGCAAGCTTTGGGTGATTTGCCCAAGGTCATACCATTTGATAGTGGCAAAACAAGGTCTTAAACCTCGTGAAGTTAGTCCAGTGCTCTTTCCATTTAAACACCCTGACAGCAATGTTAATTTGAAGAATGTTAATGTTCAGAATGGATATTATAAAGGAATGCCAAATATCACTCTAAAGCCGAACATACTGTATTTCAATTAGAGAATAAAGATTATGCACATACGTTGGAGATGATGTAACTATAGTGACCAAAGTAAACAGACTTTTGAAATTTCATTTGAGACGTTCATCAAAGCTGAATAATAAATGAAATTTATTCCATATGTCATACATTGAAATGCATTCAAAATCAAATATCAAGACTAAATTATACTTAACTTGAAAAAGTCATGGCAATTTTCTTTTTGCTCACATACTAGTTGAGATTTGTTTCTTGCACATCTTTCTTTTAGAACAATAGATTCTTGAGAACCATGCTTGATAATAGAACAAGAAAGCATGATTATAGATAAAACTGATGTAACAAGACTTCTGTTCCCAGTTGTGTGTTGTAAGACTGACAAACATTGGATTAATGTTGAATAGGTAATTAGCAATTCTATGTTGTTTGTAGAAATACCATAGTTTGCTATTCTTAAGAATATGCATATGTTTTGGAGGTTTTCTGATATCCAAAAGATTTAAAAAATGACAGAAGTTCTCTGTAGTAATTGATGGAAAAATTATCCATTGTTCTCCCTAGAGTATGTAACTCTATTGTATATATGGTGATATAGTTTCTTAGGGTGGTTAATGGCTCATAAGATATAGAATAGTAGATGTATTCAATAGTGAAGCACCTATTCGAATTTGGTAACAGATTATGATTGATAATGATCAACAGTGAAAAGATTTGAATGGCATCTTGATTGGTTTCCTGTTTGGCGAATGGTCACACCTTAGAACATACTAGGAAGATTTATGTTAGTCAGTTGTCTTCTCATTTGGGTTTCTGAATAAAAAAGCTGTCAAGTGAGTGATAAAGACTGATATTTAGGGACAATCTAAGTTGTAGAAGTCAGGAAATCCTACAAGTCTTAGGAAATTAGACTGTTTCTGGACCTATGCTGGGAGTAAATTAAAGGTGTCAAGCCTCAGATCTTTGGTTGTCACTGCAAAATAGAAGTAGCATTTTTGTTTTTTCATGTGGAATGCATACTACCAATAGTGAAATACATACATAACTATACATAGTTGTATACAGAGAGAGTAATTCATTGAGGCTTCCCAATTTTATCAAGACCTGACTCCTACACCCTACCAAATTCAAAGTGACTAACTATACTAGTAACTGGCAATTAGCTTAGTTTTTTTTTAAGAAAAGAAGAATCACTACATATTTATTGACAACATAACAATTTTGTGAAAATTTAAGTAATTGGATAAGTAGCTTTTATATAAATTTCATGTGTATGTTTCATGACCTCATGATGTTCAGAGGGCTAAGATATTTTTACAATTAGACATGAGTTATACCCTCTATGAAGAGCTTAAACATTAAAGTAAAATATTTGATACATATGATACCTTAAGTACAATTAAATTCTAAGTTTTATCAGTAAAAGAAAAAACTGTAATAACAACAAAAAAGCAAAAAGTGTGGAAAATGACTTGGAGCAAGGTAATGAGGCCCATGTAGGATTACCAGATTATTTTCTATATAATTTACATCTTCCCTCTGACTCAGTCTTAAATGGTTAACTTTCATGGAATAAGCACAAAGTGTGTTAGCAACATTAAGTGTATTTTAAAGCTTTTGCTGAGATGTTTTTAAATCTTAAAATTTCAAGCCAGAGATTTGTAGGAACAGATTGATTAAATAAAATAAATGCTGTTCATTTCTAAGAAAACCTTCATTACTGACTTTTGACTTGACCAGCCCCAGGCATGAATTACCTGTCCCCCAGGTAGGGAGAGCTGATTTGTGTTCTTGCACAAGTTTCCTGAAGTCGTAGTGAAGTGGGCCTTTGAGTGGCATTGTATTTATTCATCTGGTTTGTTGAGATCAATAGAGCTCAGCAAGGGACTGTAGGACTGTAGGCCTCAGTCAGTATGTTGGATACTTATTCAACCTATTATAAAATACTTTTATAGAAGTACCGGCAACTCAGTTTACTCATCAGCTGTAGAGCCAGTGAAACTGTTAGGCAGAAAGACAGAAATGAGTGGGGTGGAAAGGAGAAAGGGCCCCCCAAAGGTGACTCAGGGAGTTGATCAAATAGAACCAGAGAGCCAGAAATGACTCAGAGAGTTAATCAGATGAAGCCACAGGGTCCAGGAGTGACTCAGGAAATGTCCAGAGTTCCCCCAGGTAAGAAACATGAGAGGCACAGGCACAGTACAGCCCCTGTCCCCATTTTCACCAATCAGAACAAACCTGGAGAGCTGACAGCTGTCAATCAAGGACCTCTCTGCCCTGCCAAAACCACATAAAAGAAGCCTCAGAATGAGCATCCACACCTGCCTGTCTTATCTGAGGCAGGCCCGCTCTGTTACTCTATGCAGAATGTATTAAAACTTACTGTGCTTTCTTGACTTTGGTCTTTCGTCTCACTATATCTGACTTCCCTGTGACAGCGAGCCGAGTCCTTTCCTTCCTAACAAAACTGGGTGAGGAAAAAACAAATGTCTGTCTTATATATCCCTTAGATGCAGCCCTGATTCCTTATGAATATGCTCACCTTGAGACCCACTAGTAAAATAATTCTAGGGAGATGCGTATCTACTCAAACAACTAGCCACCCCCTATACCTTGCATAATGGTGTGAGAAAGACTTGTTTAAGATCTCAGTTCAGTTTTGTTTTGTTACTCTTGACACTCTTAGAACTTGACTTAACTTTTTGGTTTTTAGATTTGCATATCACTTTTTTTTTTTTTTTTACTTTGTAGAGATAAAAGGTTTATGCCCTTAATGGTTTGAATTTTGGTTACTTAGGGTCTTTGATCAGTAAAGACAAATAATTTTGTTTAGCATCCCATGGATTGTGGTCTGTTTCCCAATTGTTCTTGCTTTTCAAATCCATCCAGATACTGGAAAGCTAGACCATCTGGTTTTTGTTACTAACAAGAGACACCTAACTGTAGCTTGCATATATGATAAGACAGACAGACAGAGAGGGCTGCAAATTCCCAATGTTGTCTTTCTTAGTCTCATACTATTCAGAAAATATTTCATACCAGTCTTGACAAACTAGCATTCTCAAGAAAGAAGATTGTTATATGTTGTTGTTTTGAGATATCAAAATTACATTAAATTATACATGGGAGACATTATTTATTTATTGAGTTTAGTGCTCCAAACTGTGTGCTACAGAATATTGTTCTGTGGGATGCTAAAATTTAAAGAAGGTAAAGAGAAGTTGGGTGGGGGGGGAGGAGGATTGTCTATGGCAAATCAGTTGTGGATATGCTAGGTTAAACAAAGATCAAAACATCTATTTACTGCAGAATTTCTCATGACTTAATATGCTACTTCAATTGTAAATCTTTAAGAGGAGCTATGGTATGCAATGTTTCCCAACTTAATTAGCCGTGGTGTGTGTGTATATATATACATATATATATATATATATATATATATATATATATGTATGTATATATGTGTGTATGTATTTTTAATAATACCTTTTAACATCTCAAGCATGGTATCCACTTTGGGAAAAAGGTGGTCTAGCAATTTATTCTCATATGCATAAGACATAGGTGAAATGGGCACAGGACAAAATTCTTAAAATTTCATTATATGCCGTACCTTAAAAGCCTACAGACCTTATTAGCTTAAAGCTTCCTGATTATAGGAAAAGTCCATTGAAATGTTCAGAAGGAGAAAAACAAAATCAAATAGGATTACTTTAAGAAATGTGTTGACAATACCCTTGGTATTGAACATAGGGAAGAACAGAATATTTTTAGCTATTATATAAATAAACAATATGTATTATATTATACCTAGGACTTCAGAACATTAGAAAGCCATGCATGAATGCAAGCCTGATTATTGTTAATTAGTAAGAAAGATGTTGCTTTCAGAATTCATAATCTATTTATACCAACATACCATAAACACTGCCCAAGGATTTTCAGTTTGTAAACATATTATTTGCTGTAAACCACTCTAAAAGTGTTTAACAACTGATTTCGTTGATCTGAAAATACATCACAATGGCTGAAGTTGAATACTTCTAATAGCAATATTAAGACCATGGGACTGCAGTGAAGCTGTGATCAGGAAAAACACTTGTGTTACAGCATGAAACCCCTTGTGAACCATTACTGAGAACACAATAACACCAAAAACAGCCTGGATAGATATATTGCTAGGAACAGTTGCCCTAGTTTTGTAGCTTCAAATTGAAGTCGCAGAGACTCCCATATGGGAAAAGCACTTGTATGTATCTCTGTGACGGTGTTCATCTCATGATGTTTGATTCCATTTTGATGGGTTTGTTGATAGCACGATTCCCGCTGTCACTATGATTTGTGTTTATTATAGCTGTTTCCTTTTTAATAAAGGATGCTGTTGCATATAAACACTGACATGAAGCTCTCTTTTCAGAAATTGCATTCTGTATGCTGCTACAGTCATTGCTACATTGTAAAGTGAGTATTTTGCTACCAACAGAGTAGGGTTATATTTTTAATGTATCAATTAGGGTGTTTTGTTGTTTCATCATAAGGAAGGGCCTATCATTATTTTGAGTTTACATTTGTTCTGAAATAGTGTACACTTTCAAGGAGAAACAGCAAAGTAGGCAATACGATGTGGCTGAAACATACCTTAATAGAAGAACAGCTAGAGGACTGGGCAGAAGAGAAAATGGGTATGTAGAAAGTGGGCAGGCATCAGATTCACCATAATCCCAGAGCCATGGGAGGGGAGCACTGCAGATCAGCAGGCATCATCTGTCCTAAGCTGAGCTAAGGCAGTGTCTCATATCATAGCCAAGAGTAGGAGCTAAGAGATCACAGGCTGAGAAAATGGGCAAAGAAAGGAGTTAAGAAGGCAGGGGGCTGCCACTGCGGTGCGTCAGCCAGTGGTGCTGGGTAGTGTTTTCCTCACCTGCAGCTACTTTTAACAGCCTTATGCCCAGTGGCATTTTCAAGCTGCTCTCTGGCCTCAGAAAGGTTTGTCTGTAAAATAAATTGAACAAGGTTGAATAAAAAGTGTATAAAAAAGAAGCCTCAAGAAACCTGCTGTAATTAATTTACAGTGTTGTAGCCAAGTGTCTTTGAAGGCATCTGATCAGGTCCAGTACATTAAACTGTATACCTGACCCCAGGACTCCCCCTTGCTTCCCCCTTCCTCCCTCTGTTACAAGCAGAAGGCGTGGCATTTCCCTGTTCTTGTCTTCTTGAAGGAAGGAATTAAATCAAGAGAGAGACTTAGGCCAGTTTCAAACAGCAAGAGTTTATTATGCAAAGCACACTCTAAAGAAGGGTAGAGAGCGGACTGTCTGGAAACCAGAAGCAGCCCTGCTCTTAGGGTCAGGATTGACTTCTAAAATGGTGGTAAGTCCCTCCCAGTGTCTTATGCCATTTAACTGATGTATTGATTGACAATTTCAGGTTATGTAACCTTCTCAGTACAGAGACCCCACTTGTAAGTACTAAAGTAAGGGGGGGGGTGCGAAACCACAATGTAAACATACTACAGTTAGGGCATAGTGAATCCTGACGTAACTCTGGGTCACCTTTTGAGTCTTCGTGGCAGGGGCCAACCCCAGTTGGTGGTCTGGAAGCCCTGTCTGGCTTTTTACTTCTCATTCGGCCCGGATATTGGCAGGAAACTGAACCATAAACAGAAGGGTTTGGGGGCATGTTCTGCTGTCTGGCCATAAGGGATAGGTGGGAACCAGGAGGCTCTGGTCCAGAGCAGGGCAGGACCTGCTCTTGTCTGTTTAGCTACCTGACACCTCTTTCTTTCTCAGGTTAGAAAAGTTCCCAATTTACTTAGCCAAGGATGTACCGTGTTGTAGAGAGTGAGGGAATTCAACATAGCTCTCTTTGTCGGGAGTGAGGGAATTCAACATAGCTCTCTTTGTCCCCCAGAGATTCATAAGGGGTCAGGGCTAAGGGAGGTGGGGGTTTGGGGGATGGCAGCAGTAGGTAGCCATGTGTCTGCTATCCCCTTCCTATAAGCTATCATCAGATCTGGGAAATTTCTATACTACTCCTCATTCTGGATTACCATATGATTACCACTCAGATTTATACCATCTATACATTCTCATTTAATGGAATGTTTACAAGCACTTTCCTCATCCCTGAACCTAATTCAGCATTACCAAGAACATGGGCTTAACCTAGAGGGAGAAAAAAACAGTCAAGGGCAGGTGTGCTGGGACAGTATGTCTTTCTCCACTTCCCAGTAGTCAGTTTACCACCGCACCTCTATCCACATGCACATACACTCTCTAATTTCCATTTATCTGAATACTGCTTGGTTTTTTCAAGGATCACAGTCACAAACCTGTTTCCCCATGGATATTTTTGTATTTATCAACATAGCTTCCTGGAAGCACTTATGATACATAAACACTTGATTTGGAACTTCATTCTCTACCTCAAAGAGATTGATTTTCAGCTCTGTAACTCTTAAGAATGGCAATACAGATTTCCCATCACAAAGAGACAGTTAACAAAGGCTGAGGAATCCTAACCTAAAAGTTAATGAGTCAATTGTTATTTTTAATTGAATTATTGGATAGATAATGAATTGTAAATGAGATAGTACAAGGTAAGGTTGCAAATGTCCATTGAGACCTGTGCTCCCTCGGAGTCCTGAGTGCCTAAGAAAGAAGCCTTTATTGTACAAGAAATAAGGTTTTTGAGTAGGACCTTGCTGTGAGAAGGAAGACATGAAGGTAAAGCTAGTATTGATCACCTAAGTGATCTTGCTAGTTATAGGCCCCTAGAAATTTATTCCTCTAAGATAGAAATAATCATAACTGACTACTGAGAGAAAATAAAGTAAAAAGAGCATTTGTGCAGAAAGTACAAGTGTTGGCCACGTTTCAAGATTAATCTTTCTGTCTCATGTAACAAACCAGCTTTACCTGTGGTCAAAAACAGTCTTGCCCTTTGACATGATGGCAACCCTTTTGTGAAAGAATGATAGTAATCTTTTATGAGAATTGAATGATCAGGTGATTGGAAGAACACTATCATTAAATGTGATTTATAAGCAATACATTTTGCCTGAGATTTTGAGGCCTTGTAAAGGTTTTCTTTTTATTTTTTTCTTAATATTTACTAAGCTTTTATAGATTTTAGATTCACTCTGAATAGAAAATAGAACAGGCATTAGTTGTATAAATTTCATTGTCACGTACTGACTGTTAGCTGTAAGAATGTATTAACCGAAGACTTGATTGGCATTACTCAGCCTCGTTTAGAGATTGGTTGTTTCTACCTAGTATTTTAACTCCTGCCATTCAGAGACCTTGTCCTAAGGGAATATTGGTGCCCAAGATGGCTTGAAAGGCAGATTATGCATGTTCTCCAAACATACCCTAATGAGTCTCTGAGATAATATTGCCTCCTACGTTTCAATAGGTTTTTGATAATAAAAGGAATCATTTTCAAACTGTTTCACTACCATCTTAACACTAGTTAGGCATATATATTAGCAATGACAAAAAAAAAAACTGAGGCAAGGTTGAAAAGAAACAGAATGAACTAGGCCTAAATCACATACCTTCCTAATTAAATTAAACAGTATTTCATTACGGCTTAGCCTACTCTGGTCTTAGAGACTGACCTTGACTCAATTCTGCTCAGAAGTCTTCCCACACTGTGTTTTTATGAAAGTCCACAATATTTGAAGTGGCAATGCTGTTCTAAACCTCAAATCCTGCCACTTTGGTTTGCTCGTTCTATTCCATTTCCCTCTCACTTCCATACCACCTACAGGTCTTAGGTGTTAAAAAGCCTTTGCTAGTAGATTTTATTCAACATTTTATGAGTGACTTGCCCAATTTCACTTTTTTTAGACCCAATTTTCATTGATGCCTTCCAAAGGCTTCAGTAATAATGAAGCAGCCACCAAATGTGATGTTTCCTGATGCAGCATGGGCTTTAGCAGTGAAGTGGCTTGGTCATAGAATAACCTAAAGGAATGGAAGTTACACTTTCCAAATGGTTTGTTTCCTAGTGTTGCTATAGAGAATGCTTTATAAATAACATTTCAAGAACGGTATTTCTTTGTATCTCCTCATAGCTGCCAGAATGTTTCCCAGCAACTTTTCTTATGTCTACTAAGAAAGTGCTATTTTTAGATATTGGTCAGATCACAACCCTTTTTTATAGATGACAGGATTATGTATCAATTATGCAAAAGTGCATAATCTCAGCTCTCATCTCCTCTTATGAAGGATCTCTTTGAGGCCTTGAGAGAGAGGACCATTTGGGTGAGGGGACCTGAAGCAGTTTTAGGGCCCAAGGCACGGTGAATTCCCAGACCTATTTCTTTTCTGCCACTTCTAATCTTGAAGTAACAAGAAAGCCATGGGACAAGCAACTGTGACCTTCCTGGAGTGAAAAAGGGCAAGGAAAGGGAAAGAAAAGAAAAGGTCAAGTTGGTGTTCTGTTCCTAAAGAATGCCAGAGAGAAATTTAGTGGGATCCTCACTGTAGTGCTTCATCTGACCCCCTCCTGTATTATTAACACTTAATGAGTCATGAGACAGTGAGATTTCCTCACTCTGAATTTGCAGAGGGACAAAATTGCCACCAAAGCGTTAGCATGAATGGGATTCATAGAATAGGATAAAGGGTGATTAGCCAATCGATCAGCTCAATTTTTAAGACCCATTCATTCAGCAAAAAGTTAAGAGTACCGACTAATGTGCCAGATGCTGTTCCAGGTTCTGGGGACATCACAGTACACAGAACAGATAAAAATTTTTGCCTTCCTGGGGCTTATATACTAGTAACAAGAAACAGACTTTAAAAAAAAAATTTCAAAGTGTGTTAGAAAGTGTTAGATGCCTGGGAAAAATAAGAAAGAAAGAAGGAGTTGGCATGTTGGTATTTGAGATAGGGCAGCCGGGGAAAGCTTGGTTGACATGGTAGCTTCCAAATACGGACCTAAAGGAAGTAAGCAAACACAGGGAGAAAGAGCATTCCCGGCTGTGGGAAAAACAAGTGCAAAGGCCCTCCAGCAAATGCATGTCTGGTGTGTCCCAGGAAAAGTAGTGAGTTGAGTGTGCCTGGAGCAAACTGAATGAGGGCAAGAGTAATACAAGACTAGGTCAGAAAGGTCACGAGGAGAAGAGGGAGTTGTAAACCCAAAAGATGTAGGGGTATATGAGTTGTAGTAAGGATCTGAGCTTTTATTTGAAGAAACAAGAAGCTGTGGAAAGGTTTTGAGCAGAGAAAAGATGTGCTCTGGTTTAGGTATTGACAAAATTACTCTGACTACTATGTTAGGAACAGATTGGTAAGTGTGGCAGGTTGGAAGCAGGGAGACCAGATAGGAGGATATTGCAATAATCCAGGGCTAGAGGTAATGGTGGCTTTGGATCATGGTAGTGTTAATAGGGGTTGTGAAGAGTGGTTGAATATGTGGCTCTATCAGTTTTCCCAGTGTTTCATTGCAAATGCATGTCAAATTGCCAACATTTGACCACTTCTGATCAATATAATTCATGCCTTTTAATAGTTCTTTCTAATCTTTCAAGGGAAGAATGGATAGAATTTTACTAAAATGCGAGAATAGATATATGAGATATGAGAGGAGTCAAGAAAAGAAATCACAATGTCTTTGACCTAAGCAACTGGTAAAAACAGAGTTGCCATTGATTGAGATAATGGTGGGCCCAAGGCTGTTAATTTGATACTTGCTTGAGCTAGTTAGTTTTCTGTTCCTAGATACTGAACTTTAATTTTGACCAATTATTTTACGGTAGACCAGTGCTCACAAGTGGGCACTAGATAATCATATTCATGGTTCGCTGTAGGGCTGTGCTCATTGCTGACAAACATCCTCAGGCTTTCCTGTTACCCTGATTGATATTGGATCAGTATGGTCATCTTCATGTGAGAAGGATAGCGCGTTACTTTTATTTTTTACATAATGTGGTTTGAAAAATGTGATTTCAATTTTTTTTTATCGTCATGTTGCTTCTTTCAACTTTTGTGGTCTCAGCTCATTTTCCTGTTTTATTTTTTTCATGACTTCCTGTCACTCTAAATCACTTAAGATTCAGCTAGACTAACTACATGTTGGTACAGACAACTTGGAAAGATCGTCGTTACGTTCTGTGATCAAGCATGGAAAATAAGACCGTGCTCTCAGGAAGGAACGAAGGTAGATACACACAAGCCCAAGTTGAACAAACTTTACATCCTCACTTACTTGAATGGCCTTGCCAGGAATATTGTATATATCTATAAAAGTGAAAGTAAAACATTTGACAGTGTGTTTTCCTTAGTTATGTTAAAATACAAGGCAAGTTCATTACAGCAAAATAAAATGTGGGAAACCTATACTGCTGAGTTGCATTTAAATCAGAAACTAGAAACACTGATAGCTATTTGTCAAGAGTGCTGATAATATATTTTTAAAAGGGGTCACAGTATTTCTCTAGGACATGTTAAAGATAAAGGTCTATCAGTTTGCATGACTTTATCTTTTTGCCTGACTAGCAGTCTCTGTGATACATATCTTTGTCTACAATGTGGGCTGATTTCTTCTTCTGCATTTGAATTTATAAGGGAAAAAATAGAGTTGGACTGAAAAGGTGTTCAAGAATTTAGAGGAATACTTAAATGTATCATTCAGTTTGTCCAAATTTAGAAACCACGCTATTTGTTCAAGCTACTATTTTCAAGATAACATGTTGTA
Organism: Manis javanica; assembly: GCF_040802235.1. Lineage (NCBI taxonomy): Eukaryota > Metazoa > Chordata > Mammalia > Pholidota > Manidae > Manis > Manis javanica. Next base: position 88,521,959 of record NC_133174.1, read on the forward strand.
TGTGTACATGAGTGGTACCCCAAGTCCTTGGAGGCAAGTTTTGTTCCTAGGAAATGTTTCAGTTGAAAAATCCTTAGAAGTCAATTGGTCCACATCTTTAACATTTCCCTCCCTTAGACATTCTTGTAGTGAGGCAGGAAGAGATGATGAGAAACAATATTCTACCCTTATTCTAGAAGCTACCTTTAATATATGGCTGTTGATTGTATACTTACTTTTATTTATCCTTCTCCTTCTTTTCATTAGACTTTATCCTTCTTCCCTCAGCCCTTAAAGACCCACTAAGGGAAATAAAACAAGTACACAAATAAAACAAGAAATGTGAGGCATGATGTGGTATAACAGAGATACGTAACATTTGTGTTTTAAGTTCTGATATGACTGGAAATTAATATGTGAGTAGATGTGAATTTTCCAGTTTTATGAATCAGTGCAATTATTTCTCAAAGTGTGCTCCAAACTGCTCTAGGGATTTCCCTGGAGATGCATCAGAGGTTGATGATGGAGGAAACCTTATCCCCCTCCAGCCCCATCCTCCTATACATATGCTCTTACAGAGCTGCTCCAATTTCATCTGTTTTATAAATTGAGTTTTTGTTTAAGTCTTTGCAAATAGAAAGTGTTCTTTTGATTAAAAAAAAACTTTTTTAAACCAAGCCTTAGTAGAAACAGCATGATCTTTGGAATAAGAGAGATCAAGGTTGAAATTTCATTTCTGCCCTTCGATGATGCTTACCTCATCCGTCATCATAACCCCTCTATGTAAGTGTCTCAATTGTGAGGATCAAGAGAGAGACATGTAGAGTCTTACTGCAGTGGCAGACCAAACATTCCTTTTGAATTATAAGAATGTGGATTCTATTCAGCTAAACTTTGTATTATGGTTATTATTTGAAAACCTTGGGAAAAGCAGCTTTACATATTTATTAAGCTGATGATTCATTGTTTTCATGTCTTTTCTAAGTTTCTTCATGTGATTTTTGCCTAAATAACCTTATCGGGCATCAACTATATTTATATTGGTTTTGGATCACCACAAAACAGATAAGCATTTCAATTACATTTGATTCTTCCTAAATCATATAAAATTTGGAGATCTAGAGCAGAGAACCCCCAAATTTTAGCCTCACTTTGTTGAGATATCAAACCCCTTAGCCCTTAGGGTGGCCAGTGCCCTCCCGCGAGTTGCCTTAGTTCATGAGCAGCCTCACCTATTCTGCAATCCCCACCCTTCCCCAATACTATACAAAGATGATCTACAAAGATTTCTTGTCTGTACTGCAGTTTATAGATACTTAGAGAAGCATAGATGGTCATTCCCCTCTTTGCTTTTCTCTTTTTCTCCTTCCACTCTGTTCATCCTTTTCTCACTTTCTTATCTTCAGACCCCCTGGTTTATAAAAGGCAAAGAAATGAGTAGACTAGGGCTAGGGAGCATAGGCAATCTGATGAAGGGAGACAGTCCGTTCTTTTTCTGTACCTCAAGCCCTAGATAAACTTTATTTACCCATTAAGGAAAAAAACGTGTTTTGACAAGTTGACTAGTTTCCCTCTGGGTTTCCATTTGCCTTGAGCAAAATCTGCAACAGTCTTATGTAGATAGGCTAGATGTGTTTATATATTGGGGTCCATGCCAAATGAAAGTTAGATGTGCACTAGCTTTCATAATAGGAACAGCACCAATTGAAACAGAAAGGTAATAGAAACCAGTGCAGGGTGTCTAGGCAAGATGAGAAAGCAAATTGTCTGGAATATAAATTGCGTGATGACTATTGTAATGATCCTATTATTTTCTGAAAATTCAGCCAGATTTTATGTAGAGCTTGACAAGAAGTATCACTGTGTCCATCCTTGGTGCAATCTGTAGGAAATGAACTAAAGCAGGTGCACACTGAAAATATTAAAATGTTATTTGTTTTACAGCCCAGCCACCACTTTACTGATTGTAAAGTGAAGTTCTTCAGTCCTGTCCATTGTTTGTCAGTAGTTTATATGATTAACTTCTTTAAACTCATATAACTTTGTAAGACTGCTTTATGTAGGATGTTGAAGGGCATTTTTTTAAATGCCTGTCTCTTGCCAGGGAATGCAAGGCAAAATCCAGACCTGAAATACCATTTTTCTTTCTTATGAGTGATTGTTCCTGTTTTAGTTGTTTATAAACACACATTGCTCTTGTACTTATTATTACCTGATGATAATTTAAGTTATATCAACCAGATGTTAAAACTGACATTGATATGATGGAAGAAATACCAGTGCTAACACCAAATCACATTGATCTTAGAGATACTAGCCCTTTTGTGAGAGTCTATTTTTGACTAATAATACCAGAGAGAAATTAGTAAGAGTTGTGAAAGATTACACTTTATATTTGCAAAAGAATGTGATGATGATACTACTGTTCATATGCATGAATATGACTGAGGGGAACAGTAATTATCTGCACCTTTCCCACTTTAAGAACCAAGGTCTCCTGACCTTGTCAGTGATTGTAATCATTCTGCTATAACTTGATTACAGTTTTTAACATATCACATCATCACCAGTGTCTTAAACATCACCCACAATTGGAGAAAGGATACTGGTAAAACCATAGAAACATTAAACTTAGATCAAGCTTCTCAACTGTATTATTAATAAAATCAGAATATAGAATGCTTTGTCATAAAAACTCAAATATAAATGAATTATAAAAGAAAGTGCTTTTTTTTCCCTTCTGAGGCAAAGATCACATTAGAAATATTGTATTTTGATGGAACTCTCAAAATACTCTTGTTTTTTTCTTAATTCTTTATATCTTAAGTGTGGAGCATGACTATTTTCCATTGATTATCTCAAGAATTTTCTAAAATTGTTGAGTTAAACTGGTTTAATAGTATGAAAAAAAATTGTGAGAGGGGGTGGAGCCAAGATGGCGGCATGAGTAGGACAGTGGGAATCTCCTCCCAAAAACAAAGATATTTTTGAAAATACAACAAATATAACTAATCCTAAAAGAGAAACCAGAAGACACAGGACAACAGCCAGACTACATCCACACCTGTGAGAACCCAGCACCTGGTGAAAGGGGTAAGATACAAGCCACAGCCTGGCAGGACCCGAGGCCCCTCACCCCAGCTCCTGGCGGGAGGAGAGGAGTTGGAGCGGGGAGGGAGAGGGAGCCCATGACTGCTAAACACCCAGCGCTAGCCATCCGCATCAGAGCACACACACAGCGTATGCGTGGGGTGCTGGACACTAGGGAAACAGGACAGTAAGACCTTTGAGCAGGTCCCGAAGCTGGCGCCCCTGGGACAAAGAAAAGTGAGTGCTTTTTGAAAGTCTTAAAGGGACAGGGACCCCATAGCTGGACGGAAGCATCCCGGGTCACAGTCCAGCGTGTGGAAATTCCAGGGAATTCCGGATGCACTAACCCCCTGGGCAACAGCTCTGAGACCCCTCACGGAGGTAAACAGCCAAACAGCCCCCCTTCCATTACCCCTCCGTGGCCCCACCATAGCAGAGTAGCAACCTGAGGCTGGCCACGCCCACAGCAAGGGAGCTTCCTCCATACTGGCTGGCAAGATCCAAAGACCCAGTCTACACGCAATTGCCCAACACAAGACACTAGGGGTTGCAGTTGTCCCAGTAAAGAAAGGCCAGGAGCCAAGTGGAAAGAGGCTTGACTCTCCCAGCTGATAGACACGTCAATAGCAATTCACTGCACCTATCAACATGAAAAGGCAAAAAAAAATTGATCCAGACAAGACTAACCCAGACAGCTTTGACATCTTTAAGCAGTCTTCCTGAAAAAGAATTCAAAACAAAAGTCATAACCATGCTGATGGACTTGCAGAGAAATATACAAGAACTAAGAAGGGAGAATACAGAAATAAAACAAGCTCTGGAAGGACTTCAAAACAGAATGGACGAGATGCAAGAAACCATTAATGGATTAGAAAACAGAGAAAAGGAGCGCAGAGAAGCTGATGCAAAGAGAGATAAAAGGATCTCCAGGAATGAAAGAATTTTAACAGAACTGTGTGACCAATTTAAACAGAACAATTATAGGGGTACCAGAAGAAGAAGAGAGAGAAAAAGGGATAGAAAGTGTCTTTGAAGAAACAATTGCTGAAAACTTCCCCAAACTAGGGGAGGAAATAGCCTCTCAACCCACAGAGGTACACAGAACTCCCATGACAAGGAATCCAAGGAGGGCAACACCAAGACACATAATAATTAAAATGGCAAAGATCAAAGACAAGGACAAAGTATTAAAGGCAGCCAGAGAGAAAAAAAAGGTCACCTACAAAGGAAAATCTATCAGGCTATCATCAGACTTCTCAACAGAAACCCTACAGGACAGAAGAGAATGGCATGATATACTTAATGCAATAAAAACAGAAGGGCCTCAAACCAAGAATACTGTATGCAGCACGATTATCATTTAAATATGAAAGAGGGATGAAACAATTCCCAGACAAGCAAAAGTTGAGGGAATTTTCCTCCCACAAACCACCTCTACAGGGCATCTTACAGGGACTGCTCTAGATGGGAGCACTCCTAAAAAGAGCACAGAACAAAACACCCAACATATGAAGAAGGGAGAGAAATAAAGAATCATCAGACCATGTTTATAATAGCTAAATAAGGAAGTTAAGTTAGACAGTAAGATAGTAAAGAAGTTAACCTTGAACCTTTGGTAACCACAAACCTAAAGCCTGCAATGGCAGTAAGTACATACCTTTCAATAATCACCCTAAATATATATGGACTGAATGCACCAATCAAAAGACACAGATTAATAGAATGGATGAAAAAACAAGACCCATCTATGCTGCTTACAAGAGACTCACCTCAAACCCAAAGACATGCACAGAGTTAAAGTCAAGGATGGAAAAAGATATTTCATGCAAACAACAGAGAGAAAAAATCAGGTGTTGCAATACCAGTATCAGACAAAATAGACTTTAAAATAAATAAAGTAACAAAAGATAAAGAAGGACATTACATAATGATAAAGGGCTCAGTCCAACAAGAGGATATAACCATTATAAATATATATGCACCCAACACAGGAGCACCAACATATGTGAAACAAATACTAACAGAATTAAAGGAGGAAATAGAATGCAATGCATTCATTATGGGAGACTTTAACACACCACTCACTCCAAAGGACAGATGCATCAGACAGAAAATAAGTAAGGACACAGAGGCACTGAACAACACACTAGAACAGATGGACCTAATAGACATATACAGAACTCTACATCCAAAAGCAACAGGATACACATTCTTCTCAAGTGCACATGGAACATTCTCCAGAATAGACCACATACTAGGCCACAAAAAGAGCCTCAGTAAATTCCAACAGATTGAAATCCTACCAACCAACTTTTCAGATCACAAAGGCATAAAACTAGAAATAAATTGTACAAAGAAAACAAAAAGGCTCACAAAGACATGGAGGCTTAACAACACGCTCCTAAATAATCAATGGATCAATGACCAAATCAAAATGGAGATCCAGCAATATATGGAAACAAATGACAACAACAACACAAAGCCCCAACTTCTGTGGGATACAGCAAAAGCAGTCTTAAGAGGAAAGTATATAGCAATCCAGGCATATTTAAAGAAGGAAGAACAATCCCAAATGAATGGTCTAATGTCACAATTATCGAAATTGGAAAAAGAAGAACAAATGAGGCCTAAGGTCAGCAGAAGGAGGGACATAATAAAGATCAGAGAAGAAATAAATAAAATTGAGAGGAATAAAACAATAGCAAAAATCAATGAAACCAAGAGCTGGTTCTTCGAGAGAACAAAGAAAATAGATAAGCCTCTAGCCAGACTTATTAAGAGAAAAAGAGAGTCAACACAAGTCAACAGAATCAGAAACGAGAAAGGAAAAATCATGACGGACCCCACAGAAATACAAAGAATTATTAGAGAGTACTATGAAAACCTATATGCTAACAAGCAGGGAAACCTAGGAGAAATGGACAACTTCCTAGAAAAATACAACCTTCCAAGACTGACCCAGAAAGATACAGAAAATCTATAAACAGACCAATTACCAGCAATGAAATTGAAGCGGTAATCAAAAAACTACCAAAGAACAAAACCCCCGGGCCAGATGGATTTACCTCAGAATTTTATCAGACATACAGAGAAGACATAATACCCATTCCCCTTAAAGTTTTCCAAAAAATAGAAGAGGAGGGAATACTCCCAAACTCATTCTGTGAAGCCAACATCACCCTAATACCAAAACCAGGCAAAGAACCCACCAAAAAAGAAAACTACAGACCAATATCCCTGATGAACGTAGATGCAAAAATACTCAACAAAATATTAGCAAACCGAATTCAAAAATACAGCAAAAGGATCATACACCATGACCAAGTGGGATTCATCCCAGGGATGCAAGGATGGTACAACATTCAAAAATCCATCAACATCATCCACCACATCTACAAAAAGAAACACTAAAACCACATGATCATCTCCATAGATACTGAAAAAGCATTTGATAAAATTCAACATCCATTCATGATAAAAACTCTCAGCAAAATGGGAATAGAGGGCAAGTACCTCAACATAATAAAGGCCATATATGATAAACCTACAGCCAACATCATACTGAACAGCGAGAAGCTGAAAGCTTTTCCTCTGCGATCGGGAACAAGACAGGGATGCCCATTATCCCCACTGTTACTCAACATAATACTGGAGGTCCTAGCCATGGCAATTAGACAAAACAAAGAAATACAAGGAATCCAGATTGGTAAAGAAGAAGTTAAACTGTCACTATGTGCAGATGACATGATATTGTACATAAAAAACACTAAAGACTCCACTCCAAAACTAGTAGAGCTAATATTGGAATTCAGCAAAGTTGCAGGATACAAAATTAACACACAGAAATCTGTGGCTTTCCTTAACACTAACAATAAACTAATAGAAAGAGAAATTAGGAAGACAATTCCATTCGCAATAGCATCAAAAAGAATAAAATACCTAGGAATAAACCTAACCAAGGAAGTGAAAGACATATACCCTGAAAATTATAAGACACTCTTAAGAGAAATTAAAGAGGTCACTAACAAATGGAAGCTCATCCCATGCTCCTGGCTAGGAAGAATTAATATCGTCAAAATGGCCATCCGGCCCAAAGCAATATACAGATTCAGTGCAATCCCTATCAAACTACCAACAGCATTCTTCAATGAACTGGAACAAATAGTTCAAAAATTCATATGGAAACACCAAAGACCCCAAATAGCTAAAGCAATCCTGAGAAGGAAGAATAAAGTAGGGGAGATCTCACTCCCCAACTTCAAGCTCTACTACAGAGCCACAGACCAATGGAACAGAATAGAGACTCCAAACATTAACCCAAACATATATGGTCAACTAATATTCGATAAAGGGGCCATGGACATACAATGGGTAAATGACAGTCTCTTCAACAGATGGTGCTGGCAAAACTGGACAGCTACATGTAAGAGAATGAAACTGGATCACTGTCTAACCCCATACACAAAAGTAAATTCGAAATGGATCAAAGACTTGAGTGTAAGTCATGAAACCATAAAACTCTTAGAAAAAAACATAAGGCAATAATCCCTTAGACATAAACATGAGTGACCTCTTCTTGAACATATCTCCCCGGGCAAGGGAAACAAACGCAAAAATGAACAAATAGGACTATATCAAGCTGAAAAGCTTCTGTACAGCAAAGGACACCATCAATAGAACAAAAAGGTATCCTACAGTATGGGAGAATATATTCATAAATGACAGATCCCATAAAGGGTTGACATTCCAAAATATATAAAGAGCTCACACACCTCAACAAACAGAAAGCAAATAACTCAATTAAAAAAATGGGCAGAGGAGCTGAATAGACAGTTCTCTAAAGAAGAAATTCAGATGGCCAACAGAGACATGAAAAGATGCTCCACATCGCTTGTCATCAGAGAAATGCAAATTAAAACCACAATGAGATATCACCTCACAGCAGTAAGGGTTGCCAGAATCTAAAAGACAAACAGCAACAAATGTTGCCAAGGTTGTGGAGAAATGGGAGCCCTCCTACACTGCTGGTGGGAATGTAAATTAGTTCAACCATTGTAGAAAGCAGTATGGGGGTTCCTCAAAATGCTCAAAATAGAAATACCATTTGACCCAGGAATTCCGCTTCTAGGAATTTACCCTAAGAATACAGCACTCCAGTTTGAAAAAGACAGATGCACCCCTATGCTTATCGCTGTACTATGTACAGTAGCCAAGATATGGAAGCAACCTAAATGTCCATCAGTAGATGAATGGATAAAGAAGATGTGGTTCATATACACAATGGAATACTATTCAGCCATAAGATGAAAACAAATCCTACCATTTGCAACAACATGGATGGAGCTAGAGGGTATTATGCTCAGTGAAATAAGCCAGGCGGAGAAAGACAAGTACCAAATGATTTCACTCATATGTGGAGTATAAGAACAAAAGAAAACTGAAGAAACAAAACAGCAGCAGAAGCACAGAACCCAAGAATGGACTAACAGTTACCAAAGGGAAAGGGACTGGGGAGGACGGGTGGGAAGGGAGGAATAAGGGCAGGAAAAAAGAAAGGGGCATTACAATTAACATGTATAGTGTGGGGGTGGGGGGGGACAGGGAGGGCTGTGCAACACAGAGAAGACAAGTAGTGATTTTACAGCATCTTACTATGTTGATGGACAGTGACTGTGAACGGGGATGTGGGGGGAATTGGTGAAGGGTGGAGCCTAGTAAACATAATGTCCTTCATGTAACTGTAGATTAATGATACCAAAATAAAATTATAAGAGAAAAATTGTGAGAAAGTGATAAGGAAGATGCTTGTCTCTCCAGCTTTCCCTGATACTTTCTTTCTATCCCAGTTTTTCAATAAATAAGAAGTTTCAGGCTGTGTTCCTTGTCCTGCCATGGCAATGCACAGGGTGTATTCATACAGAATAAACAGGAATAAATCAATTTTGAAAATAATCTCTTTTCCTACTCTAATTGAAAGAATTTAACTCTTTCATAGGGTATCATAGCTTTAAAGTATCTCTAATGTAAAATTCTCATAATATTGTTTCAAACAAGAATTGCTGTCTAGTATAGCACTTGGTGTTCTGGAGGCACTCAGGACATTAGCCTCTACTTAATAATAAATATTTAAATATACCCCTTAGAAGTTATTTTTCTCTCCAGAGAGACACATTACTTGCTAACAAAAAGCCTATTTGTTTTTGTGAAATACTCAGACCATAAGTGGTTCAACAGCCCAAGGGACCATGTGTTGCAGTATGAGCTTTGTAGTAACCAACATTGCAGATTTTGCCAAGCACTAAAGAGTTTCCACAGATGCAGGACTACCAATGGTAAAACTGGGAAAGTCCTGGGCAACCTGGAACAAACTGGTCACCCTCCAAATTATTTCTCAAGTGGAGGTTGCATTGTATGTAGGTAAAGCTGAGCCTTGGGTAATTTCTTACATTAAAATCTAAGAGTCAAACAAAAGATCCTTCCTTTTACTTGAAATAGGTAACATTATACTCAGCAGAGAAGGGGTAAAAAGAAAAGTATAAAAAATATTTTTGTTAAAGGCTATATGTTTTAATTTCAAATGGTATTAGTAGAGATTTTATTAGTAATTCATTTAATATTTATGAGTCCACTATGGTTGTCAGTTATCCTTTGTGATATCATTTGTAAGATGACTGAATATAAACACATTTTTTAAGCCCAACTATTTAGAATAGCATTATGCAATTTTTTAATAGCTGAAGATTGGTAGAAAGAATGCTCGGCAGATTTAACCTCTGAATCAGAGAATTAACCTCTGAGTCATGTTATACATTAGGGAATTAGAGTTATGTTTACTGTGGTATGGAAACAAATTTAAGGATAAAGTGTTTAGCAGGACTTCATAATATGGCTTATTTTGTATGTCAGAGATCAAAGTATGTCATATGAAACAAACCATTACTATGCAGTAAAAAGTCTGAAAGAATGCGTACACTCAGATGTTAGCATAACCCCTAGTGTGCAAAAATAAAATGTGTTTATCATCAGCATGTTTTATCCCCTAAATTTTCTTTCCTTTTAGAATGCTATCATTGAAGAATAAAACATAATACAAGTTTAATGAACTTACGTATCATTAAATTCATACTGATGTATATTCACATATTTTCATATACGTATGTGTCGTAAATGGCCACTTGCTGGATCTTAAAAGTTGCCTTCCAATCTTGGTTGAAAACCATACAGGAAGATGTTTCGATTTTAACATATTCAAACAAATGACATGCTAATTTATACCTTTACAAATATATTTGCATGTGGTATTATTTGGAAAGACACAATTTTATTAAAGTATGGGGATTAACAAATTTTAGTGTCAGATGGAAAAACCCATAGCAGTAGAGTTGAAAATTTAATTGTAACTAAATTTTAATGTATTCATCAAATACATGTTCCACTGTATTTAATGAAAATATATTGTTTATACTTCTCACTTTGGAGACCCGTTTGAAGATAGTAAAAGCCTACTTCCAGGACAGAAAATAGTCTACATAGTTTGTGGATTAGAGCCAGTATTCTCCTGAGTTTATTCTTACTAGTTTTAGCAATTAAAAAAAAAATGTGTTTAGAAGCCTAATAATATTTTTCATAGCACATTTCTGTAAGTTTAAGCATATGATTCTTTGAGGGAGAGAACAAAAGAAATAAAATGTATTTTGTGAGTTAAAGGGAAAGCTTTAACTTTCCCTTTAACACAGGATATAGAAAAGGCAATGCCAAAAGGCAAGGAAATGAGTACAGGGAAAGGCCATATTTTTAATTACTTCCAAAGGGTACTGCTATATGTTTTATAACTGTTCATCTCTGTCTTTATGAAGTGCTAAGTCCTTCAAGCACAAAATTACATGTGTGTGCCTGAAGGCATATGGGAAGAAAACACACTAGAAACCATGGCTGACTCTTAGCCACTAGTTTAATATGTAGTTTTGGAGAGGTTTGGGAATCCAACTGATTTTGATTAGTTTTTTAAGAAGAAAAAACCAAGAAACAAAAGAAACACCTTTCTAACTGAAAACCTACCATTCACAATTTAAATTACATTAGAGATGGTACTTTTGAGATTTTCTTCCTGACTAAAAAATAGGTCATTAATAGCAAAAGGTCTCTTGTAACTCCAGTTCTGCTGTAAACTATGATGTATCTTGCAAATAGAAAGCTTTTAACATTTATTCTGAAGTTTTTCCCAGTCCTTAAAAAGCAAGCACAGAAAAGAGAGGTTCTTTTCCTGGCCAAACCAAATAACTTATTGGACCTAATTCTAAAATTCGGCCCTCATTTGTGCATTCAGTATCTAAATGCTCTAATTTGTGCCAATAACTAAACTTAAGGGAAACAATTACCCTTTGGGGCCTAAATATGACTCTGCTTTTTAATAAAACGTATTTAAAGAGATAACCAGCATTTTATGGTAATTCAAAGGCTTCTATGACTTTTCTGTTTGGGAAGCTGCTTTCTCTAAGCATTCTAGCAAGTCTTCAGCAGGGGGTGATGTGGGGCTCAGGAAAAGGGTTGTATTGTTTACTTCTATATAAAAAGCTATCATAAAAGGAGCAAATAAATACCTCATGTAGCTGAAAGTCAGCTGTACCACTTAATATTTTCTGGTGGCAACTGTACTGTCATTTCCTATAAAATTCCTTTCATTAACTATAAAAAATGTTTCCTGCCTGTCAGGCTTTGAATGTCCTCCTTTTAACTATAAAAGTAAACAGAAGAGAAATCACACACTTCTAGTGCTTTAGGATATATATGCAAAAATAAATAAAAAAAGGAGAAACCCCCCTTTATAGCCTCCTAGCGTTAAATAACATCTTAGAAAAGAATGCCATAGTCATTGGAAAGCATTGTAAGATCAGTAAAACGACAAAACAGCCACATTCAGAGTAGATATAATAAACTAGCCAAATAATACTTTTTTAAAATCTTTCTTTTCCAAGTTTCCTTTTGCTTTTCATCTCTTGTATTTTTTTAATGATAACATCTCAATATTTTTATAGTGCTTCTCTCTAATGTACAGACGTATTTTGATGGTCTGTACTCAAACACAAAGGTTTGAGAGATCTGGCAGAACCTACATGGACTGCAACGTTAAAGTCCAGAGAAGCTTAAGGCTCGAATGTCCAGAGGAAAAACACCACAATCAGCTCTTTCTGTATTATCTCCTCAGGCAGTAATAACTTAAACCATCTATATGAGACTGCTGTAAAGCTATAAAAGAAAATTGTTTTTCTTAAACATATATTGCTCATTTTAGAGTTTAAAGAATGTGGCCCCTAGTGGTGATCTGCTATTTATGCACGTGGCTATGAGTGAAGAGGTAAATGGACACGCTGCAGTGTCCACTTCACGCATGTGAGCAAGCTCCTCTGTGATTGATAATGTGCCTTCTTCTGCATTTGGCATTTCCAACTCTGCCTCTTAGAGACAATGTACTTGGTAGTATTGCTCAAGGAGAGAAAATACATACACACATCTTCAGAAACATAGCACCATCTGGTTAGAATTCCTTTTAATGGTCACATATTAGTAGCTGATTGTTTACAGAGAGCAGAAAGGCCATTAGACTATAATGCATAGCAGTGGTCCAGTCTGGGCAACCACTTAGATGGCTTAGGCAAGAATGAGTTTTGTAGTGCTTCGATCTTCTTACCATTACTTTAGGTATTTTAGATGTGGCCCCTGGTTTTCAATTTCAGTGTCAATTCTAAGTATTTCTTAAATGCATGGTTCTAGGGGGCCTCATTTTAACGTGATCTTTCTTTGATCTAAGTCATCTGCAGCATTGTTTCTGTTCTTCAATGTAGTCAAGAGAAAGTTAACTGTTATATTCTTTGGAGCTGAAAGACTTTGTGAATTTAAATATACATTATATACCAGTCTAATAAACAAAATATTCCCTTTTAAATATGGTCAAATACAAGTTGAAAGCAACTACCATCTGTAGAAAATTTTTCATAAAAATCTTTGACTGAAGGAACACAGGCATGTCATTGTACATACCAACCTTTCTTTATGCATTATCCAATGAGATGACATTTCAAAAGATTCACAGTGGGTAGCATATGGAATACTCCATAAACACTGATTAGATTTAATAATGCTTGTATCACTGTTTGGGAACATGTACAAGGAATGCGACAGCCATATATCATTAACATCAAAATAACTCAGAAGAAAAGCTCCTAATTAAAGCAGGACTGATTTAGAAACTTAGCAAAACTGCAGCCTGAAATAACCACCTACACTCCTACCCAGGACTTGGAAATTTGTTTTATGCATACAAAATAGACTTGCCTCCTAGGGCTTCAAGATGGCTGCTATGAAAATTATAATGGGCTGTGACAACACCATTTTCAGCTTGTCCAGAATGGCACAAAACTTAGTCTCAGAAGGACAACATTGCTGCTCCAGTTAAGGTTGCAGCCAAGAGGCATCAAAGGAAAGCAAAATGTGGTCTGCCGTTGTGCGGTGCTGCAATGCAGTGGCTCTCTGTGATTGATTACTATCCTCCTGCTTGGCCCATGTGCACGTGTTATGCTCAGCATCACAATAACAAAGGTTCATTCACTCCAGGCCTGCCATGGTAATTGGTGCGCGGCTGTCCTGAAGAGCATGTATATACTGGCTTTTGTGTGTGTCTCTTCTCATAATAGGGGTCTCTGTGGTATTTTCCCTCAGTAAGTTCTAGATGAGGGAAACAGGGCAAGATTAAAGGAAATAGGATAAGGAGGTTGTTTAATGGGACAGTTGGAAAATCAGGTCAAGAAAGATTCCCCACCACTTATGAACTGGATAGCTATACGGTAATTAATTTCTGTGCCTGCATTCTAAGATATAAGACTGTTCAACAGGTTTTACTTTTATGGACAAGTAGTCTCTGTGGGCCTAGGAAATTTCTTTGTTATGTATTTAATCCTTTTTCAAAGTTGACATTTTCCCTGATACTCATATTGCCTTTTTAAATAACGTTTTTCATACCCTTCCCTATAATCCCCTTAATTAATTTCTTCTTAATTCATCTAAATGCAAAGATGCCCCTCCAGAAGGAATCACTTTTCTTCCCTGCTGTTAGCTGGGAGCATGTTTTGTAATAATATCAAAACATACAGGTGCATAGCATTTTGGGGTCTAGTTTAATCATACTGTTATTTTGTTCTAAAAATATAATAAAATATTAGCTCCTTAAGCTTTAGGTTATCTTACTGTTTTCTCTGAATCTAACATCTGTCATTGCTATTGTTTAGTTTATGCATCCCAGTTTCAATTAAGTTTAAATAAAATGTCATTTTTATTAGTCAAAAATACTAAATCAACAGTAAATGTGCAAATATTCTTATTCTTTTCTATGTGCTCTTTTTAGATACTTATCCTTATTTTCTACTTTAATTTTATTTTGACTGAGAAGAATAATTTATAAGCTAACTACTATTGCATAAATAATCTATTAATTTGATTCATAAAATGAGCTCAAGACACTTCTCATATATATTCAGCTACAGAGCCATATTCATCAGCTCTTTTGCTAGTATATTAGTATTTTTATCTAAATTAATTTTCATTCACTACTGAATATTAGGAAGCAGTGTACATCATTAAAGTCTTAATTTATAGATTAAGTATTTCCCAAGATGTATTACTATATAAACATATTCTTTCCACCCCCATTTTCCATCAGAAAATAGCTTTAAGGCATAATGATAAAAATGATAATGTATTTATAAAGACAGGATAAATCAAATGTGGTAAAGATGAAAGAATCAGATGAGACATTACATTTGCTTACTCAATATGGTGTCTCTTATGCCCAGGTTTCCATCTTTACAGAACTTACTGGGTATGTTTCCCCCACACTGCAGTCTAACTGATTTTTTTTTCCCCTGCCATCTGTTGTTCAGCTAATGTGTGTTTTATGCAAAATAACTAACAGCCTAAAATTTGGCACACTTTGCTCTTATGTCTTGACAATGCCTGGGCATTTGTAGATAAAAGAGATATATTTTTGTTTGTACATATAAATGAGTGACAATCACTCCCCCTAACTGCTTCCCTGACTAAAATGAGAATGCATACAAGAAGCACCACTTTAGAAAAAAACAGTGAATCATATCACAGTGGTTAATATACAATAGAATTGATAGAATTATTAATATACAGTAGAAGTATACATTAACAATTAGAGTATTTGGTGGGGTTTTTTTGTTTGTTTTTTGAGACTGTTTCTCTAAACTGGGCACTAGGAGGTACAACCTGTTCTGTCACTTATTTGGAGTTTATTTCTACATCTGAATTTTTTTACACCAGCCAATGACTACTTTCAGTATTGCCAAGCAGCAACATTGCAGGGCGCCCGGTGTTAGCAGGGAAGAGCTTACAGGAGGGAGCCAGTCAGGTGCTCTCCTCATACTCAGCGTAATCACAGAATGATCTTATTGCCGCTATAGCTCTAACTCCTCTGCTGTGCCCTGGGTAGCTCTGCCTCTTAGAAGCTTCTCGTGGCACTGTCACAAAGTTGCTCTAAAATGTAAGTCTCAAAGTCTAGTATCTAGTTACATCCACTGACATTTTTTTCTGCCCTCCCTCCATTTCTAGACACACGCACACACTTCCTCAGGGCTCCTACGCAAGGTTCTATGTATACTACATTGCCAGAGGAGGAAGAGAAAGTCACTGATCCCTCTACCTTGAACTTGCACAGAACCCTGAGACTCCTCAGACTTACTAATAAAATTTGTGTGTGTGTGTAGGTGTGTGTGTGTAGAGTTAGTGGCCTGAATAGAACTTTGCGTTTTTTTCTTTTTATTGTGGTAAAAAACACATTAATATGAGATCTACCCTCTTAAATTTTTAAATGTACAATATAGTATTCTTAACTGTAAGCAAAATGTTGTGCCATAGATCTCTAGAATTTTTTCATTTTGCATGACTGAAACTCTATCCCCATTGAACAGCAATTCTTCATTTTCCCGTCCTAGGCCCTAGCAACCACCATTCTACTTTTCTGCTTCTAGTATGAGTTAGAATACTTTAGATACCTCCCTCATCTAAGTGGCATTCTGCAGTATTTGTTCTCTTGTGTCTGGCTTATTTCACTTAGAAGAACACCCTCCAGGTACATCCGTGCCGTAGCCCCTGACAGATTCCCTTCTTTGATATGGTTGCATAATATTCTGTTGTATGTATGGTCTACGTTTTCTTTACCCATTCATCCATTGATGGGCATTTAGACTGTTTCCACCTCTTAGCCATTGTGAATAATGCTGTAATGAACATGAAGGTGCTCATATCTTTTTGAGATCCTGCTTTTTTCTTCTATTTTTTTAGTCCAAGTGCTGGCTTTCAATAATACATTGATGTTGAAACATACATGATGTCTAAGATCACATAATTTTGTGAGATGTCAGAAACACCTAGAGACAGCAAACACATTAATGATAGATTTGCAGTCCTAGTTTATATCCATGTCACAAACTCAACACTACTGAAGTTATTTTGTTATTTTTTTCCTCAAGCAGAAAGATTTCACAGGGCATATTTTTATCTTTTCAACAAAGGAAAGAATAAAAAGAAAAGGAATGTGTTGTTTGGAAGTAATAGCACTGTGTTTGAATAGCTTCTTTCATATAAAACATCTAAAAATGTCTTTCAGGATTAAATAATGCAATTTCATATTTAAGACATATATTAAATAGATAGAGAAGAAGCACAGAATCCATTAGTGACACAATACAATTAGTAAATTCTTACATATGTGTATGTACAGCTACAGACATACATACATAGGCACATACATACACATACACATAAATGCATACATATTAGGTAACCTTAAGAAATAAATGAAGACTTGCTGAAAAGCATAATAAATGTGCAAAAAGCAACTTTGAGAAGATTCTAGTGTGACATGATTAAAATGTTCTTAGTGGAAATTCTAGCCCAGAATAGTTATTACCATATTGAATAAACATAGGGAAATGTTCTGAAATGTTTGGCTGCCCTAACTGTGGTATTACTGGTCTTTGTGTCCTGAAATGTACTTGTTTTCAACCATGTAAAAAGTTTTAGTAAGTGAGGAAGAGATTAGGGTTAGGGTTATATGATCATCTAAAGAAAATTTATATACTATGATGGCATGAATGGATTCTGATAAGTGAACATTATTCTCCAAAGCTTACAGAACTAGGAGGTGGAAGTTTAGTGTCAGGGGTGACAAACAGCCCAGATTGAAAAGAAGTAAGAGTCTCAATAAGCAGTTGGGTTAGAAATACAAAGTTGTGTTTCAGCGTCGTTATTGTATTTTAGAGTAGCATGTCTGTCTTTGAGATAGCTTATTGTAGGTTAAATTCAGAATGATGTTGCTGTGTACTTATTAGGTCCTTAACCCTGTTTTAGAAATCATACAACAAACAAAAAACGAGCAAAAAATGTTTTTACCATTAACTGCCTTTAATCTAGAATAGAACAACGTAATATAAAATTAAGCAACTAGCTTAAATAGTATATTCAAGTATTTCCATTAAGGAAATCAAAGTGTGCACTTTTTCTCAAGATGTTAGTGTCCCCTTTTTATCTGAATACTTATAGAATCTAGCATTTTACAGCTAGAAGGAAACTTACAGAATTTCTACTGTTGTTACTCTATTTTACTACTGAGGGAAGGGAACCCTTACAGATCACCATGTCCATACCAAAAAAAGGGATTAAATCTCTTACCTCTCAGTTCGTAGGTCTTTCAAATGCAAAGTTGTCTCTTGTCTTTATGAGTAAATTTTTTTTTTGGAAGACTTTTCCCCTTTGTTGCCATTTCTTTTATCTCATTGGTAATTTTAATTAAGGAATAATAAGTAAAAAAATGATACAGCATTATCAGCTGAATTTAGAACTACTACTTGGATTGAAAATGCATGATTGGAAACTGTAATTCATTATAACAATCTGCAAAACTGAAATGGGGCATTTAAAAACAAATGTAGGAAAACAAGAAAAATAAAATGCCCAAAGAATTCAGATAATTGTTTTATAGTAAGCAAACTGTATATTCATTCCAAAGCAGTTGATGTAACAGAAATATTTGGTGTAGTAAAAATTTAAAAATGAAAAAACACAAAGCATGCACAATAAGAACAATGAAAAGCATAGTGATTCTCATATACTTGGTACCATCATTTCATAACTGTATATAGTTATTCTTGGGTCTGTAGCAATATGTCTTCATATGGCCTTTATACCATAACTCCTTCACTACCCAAAATAATAAGACTCAATTCCCCCAGGATATATCCTTTGGCAAAATTAACACTGACTTCATATTTTGCTTCATTTGCATTTGTAGTAAAATAAAATTTTTTGTATTAAATAATCTTTTATGACCATTGGAAACTGATAACAGACTACAGGATCTGATATTTTGTTCTCTTAGCTAAAGTTATAATTGCAGAATATTCTGTATTTTAAGGGAACATATCAAGGCTAAACATATTCAAACTAAGGGCATGTTCCAAACTAAGGGCATTGAACCAACAAGAGTATTAAGGGAGCACTGTTAAGGTCCTGTTCTTATCTAGATCTGGACAAGAGGAAGTCTTTGCTCCCTTTGCCTTGGGTATAGAGTCCTCACTGTTGCCACACAAGCTGATCTCTTAAGTTATCAAGAAATCCACACATTTCCAACTGCCTGTTAAATATTACCATCCCAATGTTTCATAGATAGTCAAACTCAGTGTGTTTAAAACTAGTCATTATCCACCCCACCCTCCCAAATAATGTTCCCTTTCTTAGCAGCTAAGTTATGTTAAAATATATATATATACACAAAACATACTCTGAGTCACATGGGCTAGAAAACTCAAGTGGCATCCTCAATACTTCCCTCTCTAACCAACTAACATCTTGTCAGTCACTGTGCCCCATGGACTCTACCTCCTCCATATTTCTTATTTCCACCCTTTGCATTCTATTCACAGTGCTACTCTCTTAGCTTCCTAGGTCCTCTCCCAGAGTTCAGTGTCTTGTCTCTCCAGACCGTCCTTCCCACTGTTACTAGAGTTGCATTCCTACCAACAGGTGAGATCACATTACATAAAAACCATTGATAACTCATTGCCTACAAAAAAACTTGAAAGCCTTCACATGCATTCAATACCTTTCCAGGCATAGGGAAGGAAAGACTTGTCCTCTGTGTCCCTTGGTTTGATAAGTAGGCCATGAAACAAATTGACAACAGGCAGGTTAACAGGAGGAAAGGTATACAGATTGGTTAAATTTTGATATTACGTGCACGTGAACACCATAGGAAAACACAAAGTGAGTACCAGAACAGGTAACTTGCATTCCATTTTAATAGGGGAAGGGAACAAGAGATGCAGGCCGCTTAGAGGAGAGTAAATAAATGATTTTTAGGAAAGATGAATAGGCCCTTAGAAGAATAGATGGGAGCAATAATAGTCTTTGACAAAGTCTGTCTGGGTTTTGGGTCAAAACTAATCTCCTCTCCTTTGATAAGAGTCAGTCTTCCCTGGTTGATGAAACTCCCAGGGAGGAGATTTGTGACAACTGAGTTCTTTTTGGAGGATCTCTCTTTAAGCAGATAAGGGGAAGTCAGAGAAAGCTTTTCTCTGCATTTGCTGTATTTCCGAGTTCCTTGAACTCAGAATAATCCTTATGCAAAGAGGCATATTTTAGGGTGACCTATTCTGCCAGTCTTGATAGTTATTTTATTGCCTACTACCTTCTGTTTTTTTCAGTGCCTTTGATTCTATGTAGTGTTCTTAATAATTTATCAAATACTAATTTAATTGGATATTTATATAATATATATACTCTTCTCATCAGGAGTTAGGAACTAGTGAGTAGACTACTATCATTGACAATATCCTGTGTTCCATTTGTCCTAGGGTTTTTTGTTATTGTTTGTACATGGCGCACATGTGCGTGTTAATTTAGCTAGCACTTTTTATGCCTTTGAGCAAAAGAAATATGATCCTATCACTTACGTGTTTAAAACTCAATGACTTACATTTTTTTCAGGAAAAATTTCAAAATGTTTGAGAGACCTTTACAATCTGGCCCCTACATATCTCAGGAACCATCTCCTTCCTGTCTCCCATTTATTCTGTAGTCTCTAGCATTCTAGGCCTTTTTCCTCTTCTTCATGTTCCTAGAATATTTAATATCCTTCAGAGCCCTTATCACTCTACCCCAATGCTCCTTATCCTGGCTCTTACCCTTCGCATCTCAGTTTTAATGCTTCATCCTTCAAGAGGCATTACCAGACTCATGGCCTATCCACCCACACCCCTCACTAGTCTAAGTTAAGTCTTCCAAACATATGTTCTTTAACAACCTGTGCTTTGCAAAATTACATTTTTCAATTTGTAATTTAATTTTTTTTTAATTTGTTTGTTTAAGGTATATTTTTCCTCTAAACCATAATCTCCATGAAAGCAATGACCAATAACCTTGTGCAAAAATCCACTACTATATTCTCAGTACCTAGAAGATACCTGGCATATAGTAGGCACTTAATAAATATGTTTGAATAAATGAATGAAAAAATCACTCTGTTGGGTATCTAAGAATGCAAAGATATAGAGTCTGTCTTCGAGGAAAGGGTAAGAAATGTTCACAAAAGACACAAGGAAGTAAATAATGAAAGGAAGTAAAGAAAAGTAGGACTGCTGAGGGTACCTCTTATTGTATGATAACCATCACATTTGTGGCTTTAACTGGAAGCTGATTTTAAAAGTCTTTTTTTTTTGTACCCAACTGACTCAGGCCATCTGTGGAAAAGTGGGGGCATTACAAAATAGTTTAATCTCTTCAGTGACATAATTGCCTCTTATATGTTAAAAACTGGGAACTTTGGTTTAAAATCCTTATCATTGACTATGCTTTATTATATCATCTACTTGTCCTATGTGTATATTTTATCTGATTTTTAAAATAATTTTTTGGTATGTATTTTAAACTATTTAAAAATATTGTGTTATAGCCAAATGCAAATTAATACATGTATTTTATGTTGTCCTTTTTAATCTTTCACATTTTAAAATATTTGCCAACACCTATTAATCACATGGTGTATGATTTGTAAGTAAATTCCAGCTACTCTAATATGCCTTAATAATATTTTAAAAGATAAATTTCTTTGAAATATTAATAATCTGGAGTAA
The DNA here is from genome assembly GCF_040802235.1 of Manis javanica. NCBI lineage: Eukaryota > Metazoa > Chordata > Mammalia > Pholidota > Manidae > Manis > Manis javanica. Next base: position 88,543,234 of record NC_133174.1, read on the forward strand.
AAAATGATATATTCACATTGAATAGAACAATTAACATTTTGTTTTTAGCATTTAAAGGAATCTTTTCTGACAGGTTCTGGAAAAAAGGAATGCTACCTATATTCTTCAGTAGATTGTAAATTTGTGACTTCCTTTTATTTAAGTGAACAATTATGCCAGGTTGCTAACTAAAGCTTGTGTGAAGTGGATCTCAAGTTCATTTTCCATGTACTCAACAATTCCATAGTAATGATATTTCAAATTTCAAGTTCTTTATTAAAATCATAGCTAATGTACAACCTAGAAAGATGTGAAATTTGAAGAACTGATTTGATTCAGTTAGCTGTAAGATATATCAGCTCCTTCATCCCTAGTGCCCTTCTAATGCTATTTTTGTTTTAATGGAACAAGTTTTCTGTGTTAGCAATTACTTACTCATTACATTAGAATTAACTAAAATGATAATCAGTTTTCTCTGCCTAGTATTTGATGTAGTAGTACTACATAAGAGGAAAAAAACGATTTCCTTGCCCTTTTAGGTTCCCTGGCTGGGTCTAAAAATTAAACTGACAAAGACAAATTAACAAGAGAAAAGCATACAAATTTATTGAATACAACTTTCACATGACATGGAAAACTTCATTAGGAACTTGAGACTGAAAGAAATTATTAAACCTGAATATTTTTATGCTAGGTTTGATGAAGTCATGGGAAGATATGGTAGGGCAAAGAATATAAGCTAAGTTTAGTAAACTGGGGGGAACTTAGCAAGGCCTGTTCCTTTGGGTTCTTAGTGTCCTTGCTTAGAGATAAGGATATTCCTTTCCTCCAAGTACAAGGAAGCCACCTCATTCTTATGATTTGCTTTTGGAGAGAAGGGCCCAGAGAAGCACAGAGTGACCTTCCTGTTTCTTCTGTTTTCTCAAACTCCTTCAGTTTAAAATATTCAGTGATCCATGGTGCCATATCTTGGGGTAGTGTGTCCTGATTCCTGCCAACTATTCTACCGGTGATAGGGCAAGGGTTCCAACAGCTACCTTCCACCAATTTCTGCACAGATAGGTACAGCTACCAAAAGTAGTCAAAAAATATATATAATATAGGTGAAAGAGTAATGAAAATAATTTATTTTCTATTTGAGTACATGCTTATGGGTGAATTATACCTATCTTAGGTTGAATTTTAAGTCCATACTATTATATTACTAAGGAATATAATCTGTAAATGTGCATATATAGCCACATGAAAACGTAGATGATAAAGCTTTAGACAATTTTATATAGTGTGTAAAGACTAAAGTAATTGTGAAGACTACTTCCCTAGATCAGATTTTCAAATAAGTTAATATAAAAATGCTTTGTTAGGCTTATGTTTTATAAATTAAGTTTCCAGATGTGTTTTTAAGATCAAATGGTTTAAAATTAATAATACTTCCAGGTTAACATTTTACCTTCTAGTGTTTTAAAATGCTGAACACATTTCAGTTTATAAACCCTGCAATGAACACTTGTCTTAGGGAAAAGATGATGTGATATTAGTTCACATTTATCTCGAATAACTTCCAAGCTGAAAAAATCAAATTTTTGTAGAATAAGGAACTTAAGTCAACTAATAAAATGAAAATTGCTCTAAACTGTATTTTTCCTCTTATATTTGATAAGTTTATATATATTAGATATGCCCATTTTACCTTCAGGTTATTATTTTAGGATATAAATTATTATGAATTACCCCCATCATGGAAAGTCCGTTACTTTCCCAGAGTTTTTCTTGCTAAATATTTGGAACACTCCCAGGGTTGTTTAAGAAGGTGTGAAGAGGTTACTCTACATTTCAATTCCAGGATAAATCTGATCATCCTTCCCAAAGTACCCTACTTGATGCTGTTATATCTGTTGTCACCATCTCCTATGGTACCCAAGGCCAGGAAATCTGGGTATTCAGGAGCAAATGCCCTTTTGCTGGTGCTCTCATCATTCTAGTCAGTAGTTTCTCAGAAAACTGTGTCAGAAGAGGCTCTGTTTCACCCTCAGCATGGCCACGGGCTTCTCCTTCAGTGCTCTCAAAACTCAGCTAAGGGCAAACTGCCTGGCCCAGAGAAATCCGTAACAGGAGTCTTCAGACTCATTTTCTAAAGTCACTGTTATAGTCAATCTTAAATAAACTCAAGTGAAGAGCAGCAACAACCCAGTTCAAACCTCTACTTTCTTCTCCTTCTCCCTAAGCACAGTCCAGTTAGATAGATACACCTATTTTATATTAAAAATAGAACAGAAATGTATAGGTAGCTACAAGGACATCTTGCATCTCTATGACAAGAAAATGGCATTCACTTTCTAGAATCAAAACTGTCTATGAACCACTAAATAGCCTTTCATAAAATAAATATTATAATAAAGTATTTCTTTTCAAGGCATCCCAGTATATAACTTTAAGACTTATTTCCTTTAAAATGTAGTCTTAATTTCTGTTCTCCAATATGGGAGATAAAATGCCCAGTTTTAAATGTTATCAACTACAGTATCTACTACATTAGGCCTGAAGTTTCAGATTTAACTTAAACAGAACATCATTCTACACATAAATATATTCCCCATTACATACATCACTTTAAAATAAAATTGATATGATTGAAGACTGCCTTTTAAAAATATATTTAAAATGTCAAGATTGATGAAAATATATGAGGGGATTAAAATTTGTTTTTGAATACACAGGAATATTACTATAAAAATATTCTCGATAAATAAGGTTTGCTTTAGAATTGGTTTTCTTAAGATTCGTAAGAGGGTTTTTAGTTTCTAGGTACCCAAGTCAACTCTATAACCCTTCCTCCAATGCAGTGTTATAATGAGGTCTTTACTCCTTCCACAAATACTTCTTGAGAAACCATATAGCATAGTAGTTAAGACGGATCTCTAGAGGCACACTCAGTTTTTTTCCGTAACTGTTACTTACTTACAAGCTGTATGGCCTTAGGCAAATTATTACCTCAGAAAGCTGTCATATTAATTGAGTTAATCCATGGAAAGCCTTGCACAGTGCCTCACACAGAGTAAACTAAAAAAACAAAACAAAAATGTATTGTCATTGTTATTATGCTCTTTTGTCACTGCAACTTTTTCTATGTGCAAGGCACTGTCCTAGGTGCTGATGAGTCAGTGGTCAAGAAGACATACAAAGTCTACTCATGAACCACATTTTTAAGTGGGGAAAGACAGGACATATACAGATAAACAAGAGAGACTTCTCAGAATGAAATAAAATAAGCCAGAGTAATGGTGATGGAAGTGAATATTTTAGATTGGGTGAATGGGGGAAGCCTGACTGAGGAAGTGACATTTGAAATGAGATTGAGTGACCAAGTGGAAAAGAAATGTACTAGGCAGAAAAACAGCAAGTGCAAAGGCCCTGAGTTGGGGATGAGGGCTTGGTATTTCCAAGGACAGAAAGAAGGTAGATGTGCCTAGGTGTAGTGCTTAAGTGGGAGAATTAGATTAAGTAGCAAAGCTGGGTAGAAGTCAGATCATGTAGAGCCTCATAAACCCTGAGAAGTTTAGATTTTATTCCATGTGTTGTGTGAAATGATTAGGTTTTAAGTAAAGGATTTACATTTGAGCTACCAATAGATGGCACCAAAAGGAATTAAAAATTAAAATAAACATGACAAGTAGGAAGTTGATTATAAAAGTAGTACCTCAGGGGAAAGACTGGAGCTAAATGTATAATTTGGGAGTCATCAATATAGATGATATTTAAAGTCATGTGAATTGCTGAGATCAGTTAGACAGAATGCAGATTATGCTAACATTTTATAAAAGTGGCCAGTGAGAGGGGTAAAAGAAAAAAAAGAAAAATTTTTAAGCATGACAGTGTGTGTCATGAAACAAGAAAAGTGGCCAAATATAGCAGATGCTGCTGAGACATCAAAAGCAGGACAGTTGGGGTGAATGTGGAATTTAGCAACATGAAGGTCATTGTCATTATAAATGATGCACTTCTACCATGTGAATAGAACATTAGACTAGATATTATGTTAGGGACTATCATGATGTCTACTGTAGGGGAGGAAAAATTATTTTCCCTCTATCTTTCTTATTTCCTGGCTGAGATCCCCCTGTACTAAAAGACAAATTAGCAAGAGAAAACCAGACAGAAGTTTATTAATGTATATACCTCATGGATACATGGAGATGACCATGGAAAAATAAGTAACTCCCAGAGGTAGTTTAAACCATCAGTTTAAATATCATCTTCACCCAAAGACAAAAGAAAGGTGTGAGGGAGGATGCTAGTTATGGGGGCGGTGTGGGTGGAGAGTTTACCAGGGAGAGCTCCATAAACTATTTAAGGTTGTTATGCAGATAGAGATCTGCAACTTCCTCACAGATACACTTGACACCACTGAGTCTCTTTAGAGCCATCCTCTTCCTGGAACAGAGGGAGACACCCGTACAAATGGAAATTTCTTTATAAATGTAAATTTCCCTTTCAAAAGGGTAACTTTGATTCATTTCAGAGCTTTTCCTGTGTCTTTGGTTTCTCAATCAGCTCAAAATAGTCTATGCAAAGAGGCATATTTTGGGGGTGGCATATTCTCCTACCCTTCTCTACATTCTAACTCTAGATTTATTGAGTGCCCTTTATCTCAAGTTTCCACAACTCTAAAATTTTAGTAGTGATATTTTCTTCCTTTTGATAACTTTCTTACAAAGAATATGGGGCATTATGGAAGGAAAAGTGTATCGTAAATGGTAAAAAAATAAAAGTGTATTGTAAATGGTAAAGTCCTATACAAATTCAAATTGATGATGGTACAAATTATTTGTAATATTCAATGATAAATTTCCTCAGGGTCTGGATTAAGCTTTAATGATCATTGTATCATTCATAATGCTTAGCATAGTACTAACCAGTAGCTTGTATTTAGTGGCTGCTCAAGAAAATAAGGTGATCTAAATGAAATAAAGGTATGCAGAGGAAATTGTTAGGGTACAGTTGTTTATTTTCCTCAGTTGTCCCCGCTGCAACAAAGAATTGAAGGGCAGAGACACAGTAGTAGTGAAGCAGAATAAAAGTTTTATTTAAAGTTAGCACTTTAAGACAGAGAAAGTGCTGGCCTCCTTAGAGAGGAGGCTTTCTGAAAGGTTGGGGGTTCCCTCTTTTAAGGATTTTTCAAAGGGCCAGGGGATGTAGACTTGTTAAGTGGTCTCAAGTTGTTTATCTTTGGTGAGAGTCTCTTCTCTACTATTATCAGTCCTCCAGGTAATTCTGCAAAATTAACAGAAGAAATTTTCTGATCCAGTTCCTCCCCAGGATAGCAGCTTCCCTCTGGGAACATATCAATCAAGACCGCCTGCCTAGCCCCCAAAGTGGGCTGAGTTATTGTCTGTTTGCTAAAGAATAAGTTAGGAATCTTACTTCCTAACTTCCTGGCTTTTAAACTGGAATCTTAGCTTTAAGATGGAATCTTTGCTGTTGTTACTATGCTGTTTATCTCTGGGCTTCTTTCATCAAAGGCAGGAAAAGTTAACCATGATGTTTGGCTCCTGTCCTGGTTACAAAAGTACTTGATTAGGGGCTTGAGGAGGGGGAAAAAAACAGCATATAGGTTAAGTTAAAGATTAAGCTGGGCGTTTTAGCAGGCTAAAGTAAATCTTACAATGGCTTGTTCTAATTGGACATAGTGAAGACATGAGCTGTGGTGGGTTACTTTTATTTATCTGGGGAATATCTGGATATTCCAAGTGACTCCTGGCCTTTGGAGCTTCAACTGATTAACTCATTAGTCTGTGAGTCTTTTCTGGCTCTCTAGTTTTATCTGGTTAACCCTTTGAGTCCATTCTAGTGGGCTTTACTGGCCTTATTCTCTCTCCACCCTGCTTGTATCTATTTTCCTACCTAACAAAATGATGGGGTCTAGTTCTTTTTTACCTGCAGCCTCAAGTAGGATTTGGTGATGTGGTTACACTTATGAAAGATTTCAGTGCTGACTCATGCCCTCTATCCCTTTTACAAAGTAATCACTTTGAAGATAAGGGAAGGGTTTGGAGATTGGGATGTTTTCCATTTCTTATTTCTAAGATAAACCATTTCCAAAATTTTTTTCAGATTTGTCACTTTGGTATACAGACAGAATTTCTGAAATCAGTTTTTGTTCTAGGAGAGCAAATTTATGAAATTGTGTATCACTCCATGAATATAATTGAGCTGGTGAAAAATTGTTACGATAAATGGGGAACAAACAGGTTTTGCCTTTTTTATCTGCGGCTTTTACTCCATGTTGTACAGATATTGAGCCTTTGGAAATATATAAACAGTTTAGTACTTTGCCTTGCCAACAGAGTACCAGTAAGTGACGTTTGCAAAGTGAGTCTGTTCAATTTAGGGAAGAGAGACTAGAAAACAAATCTCACTTTCATTCTACTCTCACAAATGAACAAGTATTGCCTTATTTCTGTAACTCTTAAACAGGGTGTTTAACACTTTCTTAAAAATCAAAAAATGTACTCTGATATTGTCAAAGGTAAAATCAAAACGTGTATGCAGAATTGCAGACAAATCTTTTGTTGGTAAAAAAAAAAAAAGGTAGAGTAAGTCAGAAATGCCTTGATTTTTTAGGTGTGTTGACATCAAAATGGACTTGAGGTTGAAAGGTTTAATGTAACTTGTTAGCAGGGAAGAGGTGGTGGTGTTGCTAGTGTGAATGCTAATACTTTCATGGCATAAAAAAGAACTTTAGGTATGGGGCATGTCACTTTTGAAATCATGTATCCTATGTCAACTGCAAAGTAATTTTCTAGAAATGTTCTGATTTTCTGCATTGACTTCCATTGTAAAACTAGAGCTGTGTTCCTGTGGAAAATACATTTGGCCCCAGGTTATAAAAGCATACTGAAAAATTCAGAAAAGTCTTACAAAATCAAGTACTTCAAAACACAATTATCAGTACCTGATTAAATAACACTACCACAAAATATTGATACTATTGTGGATCTTAGAATAGCATACCCCAAACTGTGCTTATTACCCTTCTTTGACAGCTCCAAGCCTGTTATGTTTCCATTTTAAGACATTTTACTTCTGTGATTAATACTGATTTGTAATAGATTTAACTCTGATTTTAAAAGGTGAATTTGGTTTCCTTTATTTTTCATGGTTAAAACCCACTTACCTTTCTCTGAAGCATTCTTATCAATTAACATTCAAAAGTTATTAGCCATACAAGAAAGACCAGAAGGAAATGCTCCAAAATGTTCAAAAGTCTTGCTTCTGAGTTGATGGAAATTATAGTTTATTTATTTATGTTTTATATTTCTAGGTCACCTCAAGAGATGCTTTTTAGGTCTCCTACAATCAGGAAGAAAGTATTATAATTTCTTTTTGTAGGTATAAATTTATATATAATGAGATATCTTTATTACACATGTTTGTATATTTGGTTCATTTTATGCTTTGGTAGTGTTGGGCAATCCAGCTGGGGATATTTCCCTGTGCAGTAGGTGAGACCTCAACCCAAAGGAGGGTTCTTGAGTGAGAAAGAATTCACGAGCAGGTAGAGCAGGTACAAGGAAAGAGTAGTTTAATAAAGCAAAGTACAAACTCAAGGAGAGAGTGCCGGTGTGCTCCAGACAGGAACACCATGGTGGGGTTCGAGTTGGATGGTCTTATAACTGGAGTTAAAGCAGGGGGCAGAACATTCATCAGGATAGGTGGGGTTTTCTCAGTTCAGGGAGGGAATTTCCAGGAAATGGTGAGATGCCTTATTTTGTCCTTAGAGAATCTGCCTCAAAACTGTCATGTGCTAAAGGGTGTGACTTTTGTACACTAATGAGTGTATAATGTATTTTGAGGTGAAATCTGGGTCCATGTCTCCTTCATGTTGGAACCTATCAGTCTTGGCAGTTCTGTTACCTACCTCTGACTCCCGACATCCCCGACAGCAGTTTACATGGAGTATTAGAATATAAACAAGCATCTAACCAAATGTAAATACCAGCCAAAGTCCCCAACACCCTACCTGCTCGAGTCTGGCTATCCACCTACTGTGACAGTAGTAGTTGTTGTTGTTCTTATTTTCTTGACAAAATTTTTAAAACAACAATATAACTAGTTTCTGAATAAATTCCTTTTCTAGAGCATACTATTCAAAGTGTAGTCCTGGACTGGAAAACTCAGCATCACCTAGGAATTCGGTAAGAATTATACTCCTCAGGCCCCTGGGCTCAGGCTCTGTAAACAGCAGTCTGGGTTTTAACAGCAGAATCTCTCTCTCCCTTTTTCCTTCCTCCCTTTGTCTCTATATCTCTCCCTCCTCCTTGGGTTTTATATAATATATGTATACACATACACACACATATATATTACAACCTACATATAGAATTCACTATATCTGTATCTATATAGAATATGCATACAAAAAAAAGGAATATATAGGCTTTCTTCCCTAATTTTTTTGTTACTTCCCTAAGTTTTTTGTTACTGTCTGTTTCTACCTCACTTTGTTCATAAAAAGATAGGAGGCGGTTTGCTGGTATTCATACTACTGGGCTTTCATTTAGCAAACATGTTCCGCATGGTTATACCTTAAATACTTCTGTTTAATTTATAACAACTTGAGGGAGTCATTATATTGGTTAGTGAGATCAAGTTGTTACAGGCTCAATTATGTCCCCTTCCCCAAATTCATGTGTTGAAGCCCTAACCCCCAGAGCCTCAGAAGGTGACTGTGTTTTGGAGCTAGGACTTTTAAGGAAGTAAGTTAAAATGAGGTCCTTAGGGTGAGGCCTAATCCAGTATGAGTAGTGTACTCATAAGAAGAGGAAATTGGGACACACACAGCACAGACGTGCAACCATGTGAAGATACAGCAAGAAGGCAGCCATCTACAAACCAAGGAGAAAGGCCACCAAAGAAACCGAACTTACCAACATACTTGATACTAGATTTCTAGTCTTCAGAATTGTGAGAAAATAAATTTCTGTTATTTAAGCTACCCAGTCTGTCGCATTTTGCCAGGGAAACCCTAACAAACTAATACATAAGTATTTACAGAAATGATGGTATATTTCAATCTTAACATCTAGTCATTGCCTGTGAGATATTACTGGGTCATTTTCCTTAACAGAAAGCTACAGCTTTACAAAGACTGCCAGAGACCAATATGACAAACTGTCCATTATGCACAAGAACATGGTAAAGCTGTATGAGAATCTTGGAGAATACTTTATTTTTGATACTAAGACAGTGATCATGGAAGACTTTTTTGGTGATCTCAACAACTTCCGAACTTTGTTTCTGGTGAGTAATACATCTGAAAACTACATTTGTTTCTTGAAATAATCTCTTCTTTTGGCATTTTATGTACCTATTGACCATACGGATTTCATGTTAGAGTGCTTTAACAGGAATTGACAAATATTTTATACCTGTGACATGGATAAAAATTGTTGGCTGGCTTAATGTACAAAGGGGACCTAAATGAATTATCTTCAACTTTGGGTATACATAGGAATTTTTCTACTAATATTATATAGAAAATGAATGAATTGGTACTGTAATGACCTGAGTTTTATACACTGTAATATTATAATTTGACCTAACTTAAAAATTAATATCTAAAATCATCTTTTACTGAGTACATTAAAATGTTGTGATTTATGAACAAGTTCCTTTCATAGTCTATGTGAGAAACTGATTCTAAATTGGACTATGTAAGTAACCTTGAATACCTAAAGTTCCTTTCCAAATATGGGCTACTGTTTCAAACCATAAGTCTTACAGATAATAGTAAATATTAGCATTAACAGGAGGTGGGCAACATGGTGCCAGTTATGCTGCCAGAGGGGAGCAAAAGCTTTGTTATATAAATTTTGTGGAAATACTTCTCCTCTACAGCAAGTGAAGGAGTGGAAGACCACAGATTCTGATTCTGATAGTAGATAGTATGGAAATATATGTACAATAGTTGATATCAAACTAGAAGGTAAAAATTCATATTTTAAAGACAGAATTCTAGGAATTATCTCCAGCAGGAAGATCAATTAGCAAACTAATCCATTGCAGTTTGAGGACTTACCAAGCATAGAAATTATATTTCTATCCCCTAAGCAGTCATTTGCTAAATAAGACTCCCTCTCTTAATTAATGTTGTTACCCCTTGAAATCATTTGATTTTGATGTGACTTCCACAGTCTGCATTTGCTTTTACCAGCTGAGTTAGGACATGTAACCCAGAACACATCCTAGTGTTGTTAATAGAAACTAAACCAAAAACTTTATAATCATTTGTCTTCCTTTTGCTGAGAATATGAGCTTATTTTGGTTTTTGGTCTTTGTCTCAAAATAGATCATATTTAACTTTTTAGTTGGCCACTAAGTAGTAAGATGTATTCTAGTGACAGTGAGTAGTCAAACTTTTCAAAACTTAAAAGTTATAAATATGACATGAACGTATGAATACCATTATGTCTACTTGGATTATTCTCGAAAGGTAAAAAAAAAAAATGCTGAAAAAGAATGGGGAATAGAAAATATGACTTCAGTTGACTATTGAAAAGATAAATCCAATAAATTATTTTTGTAACATTGGTGTCTACAGGTCAATGGAAATAAATATAATCTGTATTGTCAATCTCTCTTAAAAAGTACTTTGTTTTAACAGGGATTGGATTGTAAAAACACTGTCTATCACATTGTGTGCCCCCCCCCCCCCACCTCCCCAGTACTTAGTGTACTGACACAGGGTGGAACTTAAGTGTACTGCTTCCATGTTGCAGCATTTCTTTCAGGATAATTCCTAAGTGACAGCCTGTCTAGTCATATTACCAGATGCTTAGAAGGCTGGCTAAGTATTATACTTGTGTTATTTCTCAATCATAACTTGTTTTTAAAAATGTAAGGATATCATTCTTAAGAAGACGTAATTCTGTGTCCTGATGCTGTCACTAACAAGCTATGTGACTTTAAGTAATTCATATCGTTTCTAGCTACCTAGTTTGTTTGTTTAGTAAAATGAAGGGATTATACTGCTGGTTTATAAGAATTTATTCTTCTCCAGTAGACTACGGGTCATGGTCACAATTTCAGAGGTACAGTCATTATATTGTATGCATCAACAGGATATATTTTTTGTCTACTGGCTTCATTGTTCATGTAGCTTGAGTACAGAGAAATAATTTGTCAACCAGTCATTCTCATTGTAAAGAAGTTGATATTCTGAAGTCCAGTTCTGTGTGCATGTAGGTTAACTTCTTGAAAACTGGCTGAGATTGAGTTTCAGAGCTTTCAGAACAGTTAACCAGTTCCCACACTGCGTCCTGGCTAGCCATTGCCATCTGTCTTACAGAACACTATTGCAAACTTCTACACCACTTCTGTCAACACGACACCACTTTTATCTACAAATTGTTATCAGTTTACTGGCATGAGAACTAAGTACACAGCCTCTTAGCTATTTTGAACTCGGGCTGTTTGTGGAACCCTTCTGGGCATTGGTTTCCTCATCTATAAAAAACAGATAATTCCTACCATGTCTTCCTTACCTCTATGTGAAAACACCTTGTAGCCTATGCTATGCAGATGGAGAATATTATTCTCTGTTTATCCATTTTATTGTAATTTATTGAGAACCAGCTTGATTTCAGTACTGCTGTAGCCCAGAGATGAAAGGAAGAGAATAGTTTCTATCCACAAATGAAGGGAGACACACAAGTAAATGTGGAATAATTGGATCAGTGCTGCCATAGGACTATATCAAGTGCTGCTATAATAACAGCAGAGGAACTGCCTAGCCCTGCCAGAGGTGGCCAGAGAAGCCTTCATAGAGAATGTGACATTTGGGCAGAGCGTGGAAAAACCCATACAAGTTTGACAGGCAGACTTTGACAAGCAGGTTTAAGGGTTTTACACCTGACCTATAAGCCGAACACTCCTAAATCAACATCACCGACTTCAGTCAGTCATTTGTGCTTACCATGTTCCTGTTTCATAGTGAGCTTAAAGTGATTTCACTTTCCCAGGGGAGGGAAAAACCCTGAAAGAGACACAAAAATTGTAATCGCCAGAAGTTCCCATTTTCTTAGTGCTTTGTGTGTTTGGCCTCAGGGCTCTTAGCGCTAAAAGCATACCGGACTATAGATGGAAGCAATAAAATACCAGTAGTGCTGAGAAGAAAATAAGAGTTCTGATTCATGTACTACCAGAAATTACTTCCAAATGAGCTCCGAGTTTCATCTTGGGAGATCTCTTGGGCATGTGTAGCATAAACAAATGCACATACCAAAAGCCTTCCTCAGATATCCTCTAAAGGATGGAAGAAATGGAAATAAACAAAAGGGGTTGATGTATAGATTAAGACCTTTTTCAAAGTAATAAAACTCAAATTAATGAAAGCACAATTGGGTAAGCTCTATGAGATGCTGCTCTATTAATTATTCATGTCATTCATATTATGTTTTACTCAACTAATGATATTAAAGATATGCATGATAAATGTCCTATATATTGACATGAAGATACATGTAAATTGGAAACATTTCTATTTTCAGAATTAAAAATCTCTTCCTTGTTAACCTCTCTGAGATCATCAGTTTTAAAAACTCCTTATAAGCAAGATTAATTAATAATTCCTAAATTTAAGTTCAGTATTTCACAGGAGAAAATAAGATTCCTTTATATGTCTAAGTGTCATTTTTGCTTATTCTTCTTTATGCATCAGTTATTCCACTAGTTCAAATAGTTGACTGCACAGTCTTTTTTCTTTCGAGATATTTTGAATAGGATATTCGTGTGAACATTGTTGAATATTCAAAATCAGTGAACTTTATAGGTTTCACCACCATGCAGTATCTTTCGTAGGCATAAAAATTAGTTTCAGCTGTTGGGAAAGTTTTTGAGGTAAGTATTATACTTTAATAACTTTCATAGCTCCAAATACATTATAGAAAATATTTCTTTTCTCTTTGCAATCTGTCAGTTTCCTGCTCTTCTGTGTGTTTTTGTTTCATTTTTTTAAAGAACAATGTGTTGCCCAGTCAATAAATATTTGTTGTGTGTGTGTCCTCATTCTATATCTTATATACTAGAAATATAGGAGCAAGACTTTATAGGATTATTAGATTCATTGACATACTAAAGAAGAAAATGTTACCATTACTATTGATCATGCTGTATGTAGCAGGTTTTCCCTCAAATAATTATTCGCTGTTGATTTGATAAATAAACTTTAACCATTTTTTTAATCGGGACTTTAACAATTCTTGAACAGCTCTTAGATGAGCGTTAAAATGACTAAGTGTTAGGAGGCTAAGTGACATCTATCGATCATGGAGTTTACACCGTTTTTCAGTCTTATTGCTTCTACCTCCTAAATATCTTTTGTATCCGTCCATTTCTCTCCAAGCCCACTGGCAGTGTTTTAGTTCTGGGCCTCTACCATTTCTCAGCCGGACTATAATAATGATTTCCTGACTGGTATCTGTGTCTACTTATCTTACTATTTCTAACTTCTAGTCCGTTCGCCACATTATAGTCAGAGTAAAATTAAAAACAAAACAAGATAACCTTACTTTCCTGACTTAGAAGTCTTTAATGACTTCCCTGTGGCCTCAGAATAAAATCTAAACTCTTTGAAATTAGTTTACAAAACCAAAAGAACTGTGATCACTTTAAAGGCCAGACCATCTACCATTAGCTGAATGAGCCATAATCACTTAGCATGAACTCTCCTTCCAGACTGAGAAAAGTATGGAAAGTGAGAGCAGCAGAATAAAACAACAAGAAGTAGAACAGAGAGACACTTTGGGAGCACAGTATCAAAACTAAATAAAGACTCAGAGGCCAATGTGTGGTTGTCATTATGCCTTAACTGCTCCCATAGCTAGTATGGCATGGGAAGTTGTGACAACAGAGGTCAGTATTACCTTAATTCTCAGTTAAGAATGTTCTTCCTTCTGTCTTCATTAATTATTCTTTTAAAATCTATACTTGTGTGGAGTTCCTTGCATAGCCATGTTGGCTATGGGGATACTTGATTTTGAGAAGCTGCCATATTTCTCTCAAACCATCTTCCTCTTTACAAGGCCTCTATCATGTCTCAATCTATAATTGGAGAGCCAAAGTGAGCATCTTCATTTAGTTAGAGTCAAAAGACTAAGCTAATAATATACAAAACATCGTATTCATTCGTTAAAGATAATTTGCCTTTAAAGAAATGAGGATGTATTTTTGCATAAAAAGGTTGTGTGTATAATTCCTGATCCAAGGAAACTAAGGTATTTTGACACATTTTTAAACCTTCAATTCGCAAACACTTGACATTTAAAGGAAACTTGATCACAGTATTATAAAACTAGTAGACTTATGTAAGAAACCAAATACATTCTTTAACAAAAAAGAGTCTTAATCAGTAATATAAAGTATTTTCTGCAATCCCAGCATGTAAAATCTCTATTAGATGCCTTATGAATTGATGCATCTTTGCTTTGCCAATAATTCCTCAAGGATGCCCTTAAGAAACTCTTAAATAGTATAGTTCAGTGTGTAAGCCAGATGTCTCCAGGTCTCATCACTTGTGAATTCAGGTGGGGGTCACCTTAGTAACAATAGTCCAGATATCCCAGATTATCTCTTGTTCACCCCCACTGACAGAACTCAAGTTCCATGCAGGATCTCCACTCACACAAGTGCATCTGGAGTCATCTCATATGGACTCAAAACATGTCATCTGTAGTCACCACTTGACATTTGCCACAAATATTTATTTGAATGCCTACTCTTCTAGGATGATGTGAATCTAGCATTAAACAAAGCAGACAAAGCCCTGCCCTTCCTGTCCCGCTGCAGCACCACCTCCCCATCTGCCAAGTGCCTTTTGCTGGCAAAGCTGCTTGGGGTTGCCGTCAGCGACAATACCTCCATCTGGGCCAAGGTGGAAGACTCCTACTGCTCTGGGTTGCCACTGATCTTTGTGGTACTACAGTGATGTTATGCTCAGTTCAGAGCAAGCTGTGATTCAGGCTCCTTCATAAAAATGGTT
Organism: Manis javanica; assembly: GCF_040802235.1. NCBI lineage: Eukaryota > Metazoa > Chordata > Mammalia > Pholidota > Manidae > Manis > Manis javanica. Next base: position 88,558,250 of record NC_133174.1, read on the forward strand.
CCTTTCTCTTCTCTTCTGATCCCTTTCTTCTTGGAGGCTTGAAAACAAATTTTGAGTCCTAGAGATCTGGAGGGGATCTGAAAATCATAAACCCTTCTACTGCAGTCCTTCCTCCCTTTTGTTCAGACATCTAGGCCTATATCTTCCTTTTCGTAGAAGCCAGAGATAGGAAGTACCAGCATAAATCCTCTCATACAAATAGAGCCCTCGGTGCCCACCAACTCCCTCTATTTAATCCCACAGACCCAGGTGAGCTCTTTGAGCTCAGCTAGGACCACCCTGGCTATACAGCTTTAGAATTATTTTGAGATATTGCAACACTTTGAAAATAGGCAATCCATGTAAAATATATGGTAACTCTATTAAGCAGAATGTTTGACCAGAATACCTCATTCCCCAGCTGTGTTGCACAACAGACTTTGGTATATTATACAAACATCACTGAATTCGTCTGTAGAAAAGATGTGACCTATCAACTGTTGTATTCTGTTTGTCTACTTTGGGCCAGAAGTAGTTGTCTTATTTTTCTGATATGATTGTCCCTTGTATAAAAAAGTTAAACATTATATCATAAGGAACTAAAAGAAAATGTGCATACATGGTTTAAAGAAAACCTAATTCCCCAACAAGACAAAAGTGCCTACTGGTATAAATGGTTTTTAAATACATGCATATTTTAGATTAATATTATAAAACTTTTAAATATCATAAATGTTTCTTAAACTATTTCTAAAAGTTGTCAAAATTGTTTATATGGCAGGCTGAATATTTCCCTTTAAAAAACCAATACAGTGTTGTAGTTAATGCTGAAAACGTTAAGAAAATCAGTTCAATACCTACTTCTCTTATTAAAGTCTAGTAAGAACTCAAACCAGGAGACAAAATGCATTATCTTTAGTTCTAGTAACAACAGCCCACATAGAATTTTTCAAGGAAGTGTTTCTCATAAATAAATTATTACTGAATGATGTCCAAACACCAGGAAGTAGGAAAGTTATAAGATAAACAGTAGGGTACACAAACTGACCTTTTCCTGTGGCCTTGATATTAGCCAAAGCTATTGATTGCTGTCAAAGCCTGCCAGTGAGAACCTGAATGGGCAGATCCCAAAGGCTGATGCTCCTGGAACCACCCTCTCAGCTTGATGAGTTTTTCTTCATTCTGCTTCATCCTTATTTGTTTGTCCATTTACTCATCAATCTTTTCTCAGAAAAGACACCCAAGTCAGTAGGAGGCGAGACTCTCTCTGGCTTCCTTCCAATGGAGCTCCTTTTCCTGATATGCCCGCTCACTTTTCCCCTCCCACTGCCACCCAGTTGCTTTACCAACTGGTGCAAGTCACGTCATCTGAGAAGCACTCCCTAATGCTCCCAATCTGGCCTGCATAACCCTTCTGTGTGCTTTCATACCTCCATCCGAGCATATTTTACCCTGTAATATGTCCATCTCCATACCCTCAGTAATCACTGTTATTAGCCTTCAGTGGGTCAAATACAGTGAATGAGTTAATGAAGAAAACAAAGAATGAACCAAACGACCAAAGATGAAAAAAAATGTTGACCCTCCAGAGCTCACGTTCTGATGGAAAAGGGTGGCAAAAGAACAAATACTAATAATGGAACATGATACATATACCCAAAGAGCTTGTGAGCAGAGAGAGAGGCATTTATTCTGTCTGATTTCAGGAAGGCTTCAAGAGGCAGTGACATAAAACAACAAAGAAACAAGCAAAAACAAAGAGGCAGTGACGAGGAAACGGCCCAGCCATTGTTTCACTTCTGTATGGCCTTTCACATTTAAAAAATTCCTTTCCTTTTCGTTCTTCCCCATCTTATTTGGTGTTTATGTTTAGTGGCAAACATACATTGTTTTCTAGTTTTCCATGCTGCGTTCACAATGGAGAAACAGCTATTTCCAGACCAGCAGCGATCAGGCAGTTGTTAGGATCTAAAAGTTATCATCCATCATGTGTGGACAGGCAGTAACCAAGCTTCAGTTTCTTCTTAAGACTGGCAGCTGTCCTGAGCAGAGCAATAGGCCATCAATGCAGATTATCTAGGGCAAAATCAATCGCTTCAAAATCAGTGAGTTGTCCAATGTTACTTTAGGGCAGTCGTTCTCACCCAGGGGTGATTTCTGGGGATATTTGGCTATGTCCAGAGACATTTCTGGTTTTCACAACCAAGGAGAAGGTGCTGTTGGCATTTAGTGGGTGAAGCTGGGGACACTGGTAAACATCTTGCAGTCCACTGGACAGCCCCCCACAGTGAAGAAATACCTGACCCAGAATGTCAGTAGTATTGAGATTAAGAAACCCTACTTCAGGGTTATCTGAGAAAAAAAATTTTTTTAAGTCTTAAGTGGAAAACAATATGAGATGATTCAAATTAAAAAATGTGTACTAATTAAGTTATTAATACATCTTTTTATCACATCAATGTAATTTTAATGAAATTTCAATCAATGCCTTGTACTCTAAGGTTTAGTTTAGTTACTAATATTTCCAATATCTTGGAAGGCTCATACGGCTTATAAAATTTTTATATCATCTATGTAAATTGTAGGAAAAGTGGAAACAATAAACAAACAAAAAAAATCAATGGAAATTCTGCTACCCAGAGATAATTAGTATTAATACCTTGGCACATATCCTTCCAGGCATTTCTCTGCATGTGCATATGTTTTTAGATTTTGAATGTATTTTCCCTAAAATAGTAATAAAAAACAGTCAAAATTTATGCCCTAAATTTATATTTACTTACAAAATCCTAGCAACTTATGCCTACATGCATATGATGATCAGCATTTAGTGTTTGGTGCCATTGGTTATGTTTTCAGTTGTGATTAGAAATGTTGTCTCCTTTCATGATTTCTTTTTCTAAATACCTATCTTTGGTACCATGCTGCCATTGATGATTGGAAGCCACCTGTAAATAAACCAATAGAATCTTTCCTTCTCTGCATTTTCTGCCAGTCGGGCCCATTCGCACTAGTGTTTCCTAAGCGTTCTGCTATCTCTTGCATGTTTTGATTTTAAGAGCCATCACTTACCTCAATTAGGCTGTCTTTCAGTTTACAAATGCAAATTGTTAATTATGTAAAGATTTGTAATTTAATCACAGAAAGCTTTAAGAAAATACTATTATTTAAAATCAGAACAAGTGTATTCCTAAATATATATCTATGTATTTTTTTCCTCTTGTTTTCTTTCATTCTCCCCCTTGAACAATATTTCAAAGTCACAGAATACAGTCTCTTAACCTGTTTCTTTTTTTTTTCTTTAAGATCTGAAACATTTTATAATCAAAATGATGAAACGGTTCCTATTTTGCTCATTATCTGTCTTGCTTTGTTTTCTTCAAGTGTTTGGTGGCACTATAATCAGAATTTCCTGATATTCCTGACAGGGCTTGTGCAAATCAGAGATTGCATGGTGTTCCTGAAAAGCCAGGGAATAGACTAGTCATCCATTCAAATCTTGGCAGTGTCTATTAGTCTTTAAGATCTGGTGAATTCTGTGTTCAAATGAATGGATTACTCAGGATGATGGTTTAGTCATTTTAGTTTTAGTTTTTCAGATTTCATTGATAGTGAACATAAGTTCCATTTACATATACCAGAGATGTTATAGTTTAGAAGCATTTGGTAAATGTCAAATTTGTTTTTGCTCAACTGTCTTTAGTTTAGGAGAAACTAAACTAAAATTTTCTGTACATTAGAGATACATAAATGCAACAGTGATTAGGAAGAGCAAAACAGATGATTAACTAAAATGTGGATGAAACAACAAATATAACTATAGTGACATATAATCTCTAAATGAGAGTTATGGATTGATGCCCCCAAAAATTAGAAACTTTATTTTGAAGGTTATATTTAGTGTTATAAGTTATCCTTCTTCATCAGATAATATCTGTAAGAAAGTATTTACCCAAGTACTTGCTCCTTAGTTTAAGATACAAGGTTTATAAATAAAAATCACGTTAAGATCAAGCCTCTTTAATACATCATAATTATGTGGTTCATTCATACTTTATTAAAAGTCTAAAGCATATAATATTTTCCTAGAAATATGCTTTTATTACATTTGGGCACTATTTAGGCAAAATATATTTTTAGGTAACCCCTTAGGAAATAGACTTTAATGCATAGGCCAAATTAATATATAACTATTACTATAACTGCTTGTATGTGTAGATATTGTTGCTCAAGGATTTTGGTAAGTGCTGAAAAATAATTGCTTTTAACTCTGCTTTTAAACAGACCAGGATGTTTTGGTATTTGCTGTTTTTCATAGTCTGTGAGGATGGTTTTGGCTGCCAAGTAACAAAACACACAATTAAAATTGGCTTAAGAATATAGTTTTATTCTCACATATCACAAGAAGTATAGAGGTAAGGCAGTTAGAGTTAATTTAGTAGCTTAGTGTTATAACCTAGAACGTAGGATTTTACAGATATTTCTGTTCTGCCATTCTTGGCATGTTGCCTCATGGTTGCAAAATGGCTGCAGTTGTTCCAAGCTTCACATGCAAATACAGTGATACATAACAAAGAAGAGAGTGTTGCCTCCTGTTAAGCTTTTTTTTTTTTACCAAAGAGAAAAAATTTTCTGGAAGTCCCTGTGCAGGTTCTTTCTTCAAATGCTGTTGTCCAAGATTGGATCATGTGCCTATCTCTAAACTAATCACCATCAGGGAGAATCTTAGACTAATCAGGATTTACCCTTGCAGTGGGAGTAGGGCCCCTTCCCTGGGCTTTTGACTGTGCATAGTGTGAACAGCCAAACTAATCTAGGGCTCTGGTGGCAAGTAAAAAGGTTGATGTTGGATGAATTAGTGCTGGCAACTAACAGTATCTGTCAAACAGATAACACAAAATTACATTGCTCAGCATTGTTTGAATTATCAAATTTTCGTATTGGCAAAATACAAGTGAGTGACATGTATGTGTGAAATGCACACTTGTGTTCATTTAAATAGTAAAAAAAATCTTGGATAACAGAAATGTAACTAGAAAACATTATTCGCTTATTTTGAAGTTATTCTTTCCCTGTTTATTTTCTGTGTTAGCTGGAATATACTTATATGAGACAGCTCTGCTTTTCCAGTTTGCTTGTTTACTTCTCACTCATTCATTCATTCAGTAAATATTTATTAAGTGCCTACTAAATTAGAGACACTGTTCTAGGCACTGGCACTGTTTAGTTTATTAAAATCTCTGGTCTCATGGATCTTAATTCGTAATAAGGAAAGTGAGACAAAAAACTATAATTATTATAAAAGTTTATTATGTGTTAGAATATAATAACTGCTATGGTAAGAAAAAATTGTTCCAAATGGAATGGCCACATGACAATGACTGAAAGGTTTCAGTATTTAGTTATAGAGTTCCTTGTACAATCAATATTTTAAATTAGTATTTAGATGCCACCATTACAGATTTTTCCCTGAATATAGGAATCACTGAATTTTCCTGTTTAGAAGAGTTCACTAGTTACAATTAGATGATTTTCATATAGACCCTAACTATTCCATAGGCTGTGTATCCTTATGTGCTATAGGAAAAATAAAAATGAATTCTGTCCCTCTTGAAAGAAAGTCTTGCCACAGGCTTTTTTATTTCAGTTAAATAATCATAACCTTGTCTTCTGGAAGATGGAGGATTCCCACACAGATCTTTACCTAGAAGCATGGTACATTGCCAACTTTTAGACACAGGTCAAATTCAAAACTTTAAAGGGGAAACTCATGAGAAGATATCTGTCCTTTTCCTAATATTGTGTCTAAAGCTATGGCTCGTGTCCTTGTTAATTGAGTAAGTTACATCTGTCCTTTTTCAAGGGAAAACAAAGCAAAGCAATACTTCAGACACATACTAATTCAAGCTCAGTGACTACTTCTTCTGCAAGGTAACTCAGATACTTTATTTTGGAAGACAAACATTAACATCCCCCAGAGTATTTCTAGACAGGAAACTCTGGTGAAAGAAGGGAGGTATAGCAAAGCATGTAGTGGAGTAAAAGCATATTTTTAGTGCCAAAAATATGAAAAATCATAAAGAAGTTGCAAAGACATTTAGTTCATCTTGGATTCCTTTTGCCTAGCTCCTTGTTCTCTGCCAGCTGTCAGCTGGTTGATCTGATAAACTAATGAAGTACTAATGTGTCACTCATTCTGTACTACATGTGTGCCCTTTAAATTCAGGACAATACCTTAATCCAGCAGAGCAATTCCACTGTCAAGAACTTCTTGCAGCATGGTTAGCTGATAGAGGAGGTGTTTGGAGGAAAGTCGGCCTTTCTTTTACCTCTGAAAGAACATCATGTATGAGGCTGCCAGATCTTCCTGGGCCTAGGATTCTTTTTTTCCCAATCAAGGATATTGTACAACTTACACTGTCTGTTGTGGTCTCATAATCTAGTTTCATGATCTTTGTTTTTCAGAGTGGCCATCCTCTGTTAATGGCTTCCCCATCATATGATAAGAAATCAGCAATCTATGACCCAGGGGTGAAATCCAGCCTGCCCTCTGCTTTTGCAAATAAAGTTGTATATTGGTACATAGCCAAGCAATTTGTTTATGTATCATCTGTGGCTCCTTTCACTCTGCACAGGTAGTGATGAAGGCTTGAGCCAGAGTCCATGTGACCACAAGGCTGAAAATATTTACTGTCTGGCCCTTGACAGAAAAAGCTTGGTGACTCTTAATACAGAGTGTGCAAACAAGGGTGTTGAGGTGAAATTCTGATAGGGAATCATAGAAAACAGATACAGTCTTCTGCGTTTTAACTTTCAAATGCAACCTCTCCTTAAGAGGCGGTAGCTTTAGAGACGGTGGGAATTAGGAGTTGTGTTGGAAGAGATGTAGTATCCACTGGGCTGTGGATTTCTGCTTTCCTTTCTGGGTAACATTTACTTCTTATATACTGCCCCTGAGTCAGAAATACTGCACTCATCTTTCATGCCAAGTAGGATGACTGTAGGGGTGCCCCCAGCCTTAGTGTGTGAGACCCAAGTCATGCTCAGCCAATAGTTCTGATCTCACTTATGCATCCCTGGGAACAAAACACTTAGTGCCTATATTAGGTACACAATATAGGCTTCATACTTGATACTTCCCTCTACTCTACCTTATAGTACAATACACATGTAGCATTATCAGTAGAACAACCTTGGTTTAGATTTTCAGTAGAACTATCTCCTCAGTCTATTTCTTTGGATCCCCATCCTTCAGTTTTAAATATGAGTATTACCAAGGTCCACCCTTGGTCCTATGTAGTTTTTCCTGGACAATTTCTACCTATTCTCATGTTTTCTACTCTTTCCTGAGTTGCAAGCTGATTCTTCAGCTCTAGACTTGAGTTACTCTCTGTTGGATTCCCTTAACTAGATTCCCCACAACTATCTCAAACTCAGCATATTCAAAATGGAACTCACTATATCTTTAGCCAACTTCCTCCCATTTTCCCTGTCTTGCTTAGTGGCACAACTTGGTATCTTCTTCTCCCTCACCAGTCACATCTGCTCAATCCCCAGTTCTTGTTGATTCTGCCTGAATCATCCTCACTTTAACTGCCCTGGTTTTGGTGTCTGTGCCTTTCCCAGAACAACTGCGATTATCTTTACAGACATCCTGACGTCAGTCTTAGTACCCACCAAACTATCTATACCATTGCCAGCTATTTCTTCCTAAAACATAGAGAAACCCACTCACTGGGACACCCACCTTCTTAGAAGCCTTTAATAGCCTCCTAGGGATGACAGGAAAGTCTAAACTAGCATTTGGAAATCCTTGGCAGACTAACTCCCCTCAACCACTCTTTTTTTCTCTACTTGGAATGATATCAGGTCACAATCTCTTACCCACTGGTGAAATCATTTTCATCCTTCAAGACTCCATTCATTGGCTACTTTCTCCATTACATCTTTCCTAATACCTCCTCCCTAACTCCAGGGAGAATTAATTGCTCCCTATTTTCTATGCCCATATCACATTTTTAATGTGGTATTATAACATTCCACTTGTTACAGCTGGTGATGTGTTAGACCTACCTTCTTCGCATTGTGAGTTCCTCTGCAGTGAATGCATCTTACTTGTCTTTGAATTTTTATCACACAGCAGAATGTGTGGCACATGGAAGTAGCCAGCAAATATCTATTCCTCAGTAGCCACATTTGTAATTGATAATCATGCTCCTCCTGTGCTAGAAATATAATAAGTGGTATTTTGTAATAAATGCTTCAAAGCCCTCTAGCTGTTTTCTTTCTCCTTCCCCTTCCCCTGTCCTCTGTCTGCCAGATTTTTAAAAACTTTCATTATTTCAATGACAATTTTGACTGTTCAACATTGATTCGGCAAATATCTGACTAAAGTACTTAAACTTGTCTACATTTACCCCATCACTTTAAGTTATGAAATCCCAAAGTGAACTATACTTCCAACGTATAATTCTTGAGAAGAACTATCAATAGGCACAGGACATTCTTTGTGTTTACTCTATTTTACTTGTACATCTTAGTAGCCAACCTTTTGTCAGTATTACTTTGTGATTTACTATTCACTTATGACTGAATATAGCATCTGAAATCTTCATTATTTATCCATAGCCAGCTACTCTCTTGCTTAAGTCTCTAGGATATTTTTTTCTCTTTATGATAAAAATCATTAAAGAGGGAGTATTCTTCAAACATATACCTGATCTTTCTACCTTTTCTAAGTCTTGCCATCTTCAAAGACCCTTTGAAGAGAATAAAAATTTCAATTTCTCTCTTTTTGGAGAATTGCTGTACTTTAAAAAAAGGAAGTAGGTGTAAGTTTTACAGGATAAAATCTAGTCATATTAAATTTCTTTCATCATAGCTTAAGTATAAATATAATATGCAGAAAATAACATTGGGATTTCACTGTACTAGTGTATCTGTGAGTCAGAAAGGCATTATACAAAAGTTCACATTGAAAGAAGTCAAATCTAAAACATGGCATTTATTATTACAAAGTTTTGTACAGGAAATAAGTGTGTCTGTAAACTCCCTAAATCCCCTAGTAGGTTATTTGTCCAACATGTCAAGCCTAATGGTAAAATCCCTCTATACCAATAAATACAGCAACTTAAGCAGAAGATTCATGATGAAGCCAGAAAGCTCCTCTATAAATAATGGCATAGTACCTAGGGAGGAAGGAGGTAAAGGAGAGGGCAGTAGATCATTAGCAAAGTAAGAAAAGGATATTCCCAACAGTAAGTAAGTAGTGACATTTGGCCAAATCTAGGTCATGATCAAGGATATAACCACAAGTGAGATGTGCATTCCATTGTGGAATGAAGCTGCAGTGTTCATATATGCATGGAATGGCTTACTTCCCAGAAGGCAATCAACACTATAGAACAATGTTCTCATCAAGTTTTGAAAAGACGATCTTAAAGGAGAATATCTCTGGTTCTAACCTCTATCCCATCCAAACCCAATTTTGAAGCGATCCATCCAATAGCATTGTTTTCATAAATTTTCATAAATCAGCTCTTTCTGGCTCTAGGAACCCTGGATTCATGGTGTCAAAGAGACATAAAATTGTATACTCATTATTTTTCCTGTTTTACAAACTAATGACTCAAAAACATATACCTACATAGCCAAAATAGCCTAGAATAGAAATCTGAGGCATTCCCTATGGGTTTATCTCATAACTCAGGCTCTTGGCATGTTGTCCCAACCCCTTTAGCAGCTAACTAGCTAATCTTTCAAATAAGTTCCTAGAGAAAGCACTTTCATAACTTGACTTCATTCTACTGCTTTGTCATCCTTCCTGTAACATTCTCTTTAATTCTCAGAGTTTCTTTTCCTAGAATTCAAATTGAGGCCCTATTATTCTGAGAAATGTGGAAGATAAGATTTATCTTTTAAATAAATACCCAGTTCATGTCCATGGGTATAGTTATATCCCTTACTCCCATCTTCCCTGAACTTAATTATCCATCTTTGGTTCATGGTTTGGCAGTTCCCAAATTTATAGCACTTCTCTTACTCTTCATCAGAGTTCTTTTCAGATTTTTATATATCCCTTAAACAGAAGAGGATCCAGATTTTCTGAGGCCTGCCTTTATACAATTTGGGAGGAATCATTTAATTTAAAAAATATGAAAAATATCTTTCTTTTGCGAGTGTTACGAAATCACATGGCCAGGTGGACACCTTGGCAGCACCCCTCCCATGCAGATGAGGGGTCGTGATGCTTTTGCTTCATTAACTTCATGGTGAATCTTGTTTCTGCCTTAGAGTTGTTCTGCCCATAAATTAAATACAGCTCTTTTAAAAAGGCCAAACTGTCAAAAACAATAAACCCAAGTAAGAATATTGTTATTACATGTGCTAAGCTACTGTTTACACTAAATTAATCATCACTGTGTTCGTTAATTAAGAAATAGTTACTGTGTTATCATCCTTTGTATTAGGTGCTACATTGGCTTATACTAAGGGGTGCTTATCTGAATGTAACATCACACATGAAGCAAGCTAAATCAACACAGTGCCTGCTCTTTCAGAGGCTGTTAAACTAAGCCAAGACTGAAGCTAACATGCATAAGGGAAATAGATGGATATCTGAATGTATGTTAAATATTTAACAGGTATATTAACATTCTGTATAAGAAAGGATGGGTGTATCTTGTAGTAATGATTCGGGAAGGAGACCTGGGTATCTCTAATTTAATCTGAGGGAGGAGACGTTTACAGGTATGCTCTCTCTTCTAATTCATGAAGATTTCATTTCCTTTACCAACTATACAGCATGGAGGTGTCAGGTTAACTTCAGGACCCCTGTAACCTCTAGGGACTGTGTTACCATTCTTTTCCATGCTTCGTCAGCCTCCCTTTTTATTTGTGTTGCTTGGGCTTCCACTTCTTGTTTAGTGGTACATATATTTCTCTACATATGAAAATTATCCTGATTGTTCTGACAACATCAATAAAAGAAAAGGTGCAACCCATAATTACGGGAAGGACTTCTTGCTGTCAGTATCCTGGAAGGTAGGACAACAACTCATCAAATAACCATTTTCTACTTAGAAGAACAGATTTCTGATTGGCAGTCAAGATGACTTTGTGAAAAGTAAATTGCGCAAAACCATTTTAATTTAATTCTGTGAAGGAATTGTTAGCCTCTAGTCCAAGAAAAAGAAATCTCACTTTATTTGCTAAGAATTTGATCCTTTCCCATGTGACATTCTCAGTGATAACTGGAAAAAAAAAGAAGTGGGGGCTGGATCTAGACTCTCGACTTTTGAATACTATTTGAACTGACACTAAAGCAGTACTCCAGATGGCAGAGTCTGGACTGACTTAGAAAAGGACTCACACTCTAGTGCTGCTTTGAATGTTTCCTGCTTCTCAGTGAAAGTACAAGTCATTGAATACACATAAGGGTACATTTGTCTCAACTTTTCTGCTTCATTGGCCGCTTCTTCCTTTCCCTGCCTTTCCCATCACCCAAAGGACAGAAAAATTATCAGTGGCAGTATATCCAGAGTGATGTCTAACACTTCATTTACATAACTAATTTTGGGGGGGGATGTGTATGTTCCCCTGGAAATAAGATCAATTTTAGTTAGAGGAATTAGTAACATATAATTAAGGACATCAAACAGGTAGTATAGACAAGAACATGCACTAGAAAATTCACTAGAAAATTCACTAGAAAAATATTTTTGAATCTTAGTGGAAGAGTGCTAATGATGTATCAGCAATGTATAAAGTGTGACTATTTTTTAAAGACAAATCAGAAATGTATAGAGTCAAAGGAATGTCACCCCCCTCATTGGGTTAATTGAAAGATAATGGCATTGTCCTTAATATTTTGGAATGCCTGTTTCTTATTTTCCCTAAGGGTTATATAGCATGTGCTTTAGTCTTTTCAGGGATATTAAAATCATGGTAATTTGGGGGTGCACTTGATATTTGAAGACAGCCAAAAGTTATATCGAGCCCAGTTTTGTGAATAAGATGTATGGTCAAATTGATTAACAAAATCTCTGATCAAAAATATTGTGACTCTGTTGAGACTGATTTCATCTGATTCAGAGGTCAATTCTAAAAGAGGAGTTTCAATCCCAAAGTAATGGTTCTCACCAAAATAAGTTTATGGCTTCCCAAGGTGGCTATTTGATGGACAGGCTTCATGGTATCAACAGATATACTGGAATCAACCTTACAAGTTTATAGTTATGTCTTAAAATATTACAAAACAACGGCTATGATATGTTAGGATAATTAGAGCATGGAAAGCTGGGAATATCCTTACACTAGAGATTGGTTAACCTGTCTCTTCAGGTATTTTTTATAGCTTTGTCTGTTTCTTTTGTGGGAAAAAAATATGAGGATAGAAAATCCTGTAATTTAAAAAATAATGTCCAACAAGTAGAGAAGACCCAGAGGAAAAAATAAACATTATTAAATTTATAGCAAGAACTCTTTTTGAGAGAGTTGTTATTCTAGAAAATGGTATTGAGTAGCTTAATTTGGAATCCAAACAAATTTTCTAAGGCCTTTTCTGACCCCCATCCCTCCCTCCAACCTTTATCTGATGGACTAAAAAACTCCCCTGGCATTGCATTTGAGGCTCTAGCTTCACTTTTGTGAAACTCAGGTACAATAGTCGTTCCTGGGGACAAGTTATACCTCCATGAAGAATTTTTTTAGGGAACATATTGACCGGGTTTCTATTTCCCAGTGGCCAGTAGATGAGACACAGGCTTAAGAAACTGACAGCTTTTAGTTAGACATAAGGAAGTATTTCCTTTTAGAAGTGATTAAGTATCAGCATAGGTTCCTACGGGAGGTCATGGAACCCTATTCACAGGCAGAAATCTAGAGCAAGCATTTCTTCAGGGCCCTTCCTATTCTGAGACTATATTTCTACTTGTCAAGGTAATTCAATATTCTTCTCCAACTCTCCAAGGTGCTTTTCAACACAGCCAAATTGGTCTCATCAAAAACCTTATTGATTGTGCTGCCTCTTCCATCTTCTAAGATGGTGACAGTAATAAGGCAGTAAACTTAGCTCTCAGATCTGTAACATATCACATGTTTTGTCCTTCCCCCTCACCGATACCTCCCCAAGATGTTTCCCATTAAAATATTGTGTCAGTCACTTTAGAATTTCATTTTGTTCCTTTGGTTAAAAAAAATATATATATATGGATTAACTTCCTTTACGTGCTCAAAGTATGTCATAGATTTTAATCAAGTACAGGCCCATAGAGGCATGTCAAATTCAATTGTTTTTCTTCCTCAGAAGGAAAAAGGGATACTCAAATACCTACTAAGATGTGTATTCAGGAACCTGCATTTGAAAACCGTGTGTATGCTACGTATTATAAATTGACTTCTAGGTAATCAGTTCAGCATCCTAATGGACTGTGACAGGAGAGGCAGTTTTCCTCTAACTTAAGATCACATGTTTTTGCAGTTGTAAGGCATGCTTTAAAAGAAGGCCTTGGGGATCACAGCCAGCCTTCATTATAGGTGCATGACCGCTTTGTAACCAACTGCAAGTTTAATATCCAAGGAGATTTGCATATAACAGTTCTTTTTTCTTTCTTCTCCTTTTTAATAATTTACCTTTGAGATTCTCTTCACGACCACACTGGTGGGCAAAGATCTGTTTGTCTGTCAAATCTGCAGATAGGTACTGCATGTGAAAGATACGTTAATTTTTTATTTGTTTCCTAAGGAGACTGAACAGTAAGCTGGTTGTGCTGAATGCAAGAGGGCTACTTCAGTGAATACGTACTAGAATTCACTTAACTGGCTCCCTCACCTGCTATGGATCGGTTTCTTTGATGAGCCCCCCCTCTGCCAAAAGGGAGTCACTTATACAAATAAACTCAAGGAACTTTTCACATAAACCTTCCACTGGAACCTTAGACAGTTTTGTCTTAAACTAAAAATCACTGTAAAAGCTGGGCATGACTAATGTCTCTGGATCCTGCAAGCATCTCACTCAAAACAAACATCTCATTTTTAAAATTACAATGCATCTCTTCTTTTAACCTTGGAGGTTCTCTGTAAACACAAATCTCTACATGAATGGATTTTTGCTGCAGAGTGTTGAGCTATGTCAATGTGACAAGTGTCACAGATATCAGGCCTCCAAAACACTAAGCACACTAAGCACTGGCATTTTTAGGAAAATACATGCAGAGGTCAGTGAACTGTAACCTACTGTGGTTAGGAAGAAACCTATCATTCAAAGGTAGATGGTGCTTATTTTAAGGCCACTAAGATTTTCCACAATAAAGGAATATAAGGGGTACAGGGACCTATGTGTAGAGATGTTCTTGGTAATTTAATGTTTTGAGAATCCCCAGGCTGAAAGCTATTATTATGTCAATAGAGTAGCTCCAGCTGCTAATTCTTAGGAAATGTGAAGACTCTCCCAAGTTTAACTAGATTTTGACCTTTTATGTTATGAAGTCTACAGTAGGGAAGATGGAGCTAGAAGTTTGTTAGGTTATTTTGTATAAGGTGGTCAGGGAAGGCCTCACTGATAAGGGAACATTTGAGCAGAGACTTGATGGAGCTATCTGAGAACAGAGAGAACACTAACATAAACGTGCTGAGGTCATGAAGACCAATGAGGCTAGAACAGAATGACCCAGGAAAAGATAAGGGCACAGGGTAGTAGAGGGCCAGATCACATAAGGCCTTGTAGGCTATGGGAAGGACTTTTGTTCTTTAACTCTGTGTAGGAATAGATGGATTCTTTGACAGAGAGAAAGGAGGAGGAAGGGAGAAGGGGAAAGCAAAAATTAAAGGATGGCTGTCTTACCAATGGGTTTCAGCCCCAGGCAAGTTCACTATGGATTCAGTGTGACCAAAAAAATGACAGTAGAACGTTCTTGGGGTGAAAGGGTTATACCCAACTTTATTCCCATGGTAGCGAGTCAATCACTAAAATCCTGTCTACTCAGAGCAAGTCTGCATGCAGCAAACTGGTCTCAGCCTCTGTGCCTCTCTGCCTGCAGAGCCTCTCTGGGCGTCTATCCTCGGCACTGCCACCACTCCAGGCTCTACTTTGCTCTCCTGCTGCCTTACTGCCGTGCCACCGTGTCACCCAGAGCACTGGGCGGAGCTCTTTATTTATAGAGTCAATAGCAATGTATTGCCCCACACATGTGCAGTGAGCTAGTCAACCAGGGCCAGGTGAGAATCCTGGCCACAGCAACCTTCACTTTATCCACAATGGGAGACAGTATAATCCAGAAAGGAGATGAAGAGAGAATAATTAGGTCTAGCGGAAGAAGGAAACATAGTATTTCAGGAATCTAACAGGGCAAAAAATGTCTATTTTGTTTGATTTGGCTGAGCAGGTTACCTGTGACTTATATACATCTATCATCCATACCATATTTACATAGGTTAATAAGCATGACTTTAATCTCCATCTAACTGTAATATCAATGCATTTGTTCAATGTCTATTACTGAGATACCTAAGTACTTGAGCAAGTGAATCAAGGTTTCAATTACCCCAATGAGAAAACAAATTATACCTCGCAGTTACAATCATAGTTGATTGGTTGATGAGGTATTCATGAGATATTACATAAGAGAACCTTTATAGGTCACTTGTACCATAAGTGGAAATTTCTGGGAAAGAAAAAGTTTACCAGTATTATAGTGCTGATAAAGTCTTCAGAAGTACTGACTCTCAGAGCATAGTTACTACAGCTGAAAACTGCCGCGAGCATTTGTCATGACTCTTTCAATCCAATATGCCCTTTAAACACAGTGAAACTTTAGAAAAGGAAGATCTAATTTTGCTTGATGTTAATGAAAGAGTAGGATTCTTCCCTTCTTTAATGGAGAGCCTTGATTTTTCCCCAGTCACAGCAGAAAAAAATCTAATGGCTAATTGCTACATCTTATACAGGTTTTTCCTCTAACTATCTGGTTGTTCAGTTATTTGTTCAAATGCTGAAAAACTCAGCTCATATTATACCTTCCCATTTGTAACCTGACATGATCATTCTAAAATGGGAGTGAGAAAGATCAGGAAGAGTATATGAGTCCTAATTTACTATTACCTTTGGTATTTTTTAGGATTTGCCCTTACTTGTACTAACAAATAGGGACATTGGCCCAAGTTGTACATCAGCTATTGGTAGCATACATTGGGGTCTGTGTTTCCCAACTGCAGCAAATTGCAAAAAGGTGTCATTAGCCAAAACAATTCAAGCAAAGAATACATTAGATATCTATATGAAGCAGAGAAGAAGGAAGGAAGAATAATTTTTTTAATGAAAATTTTGTTTTGTAAAATGATGAAAAGGTCCTGTACCTGGAATTGCCATGCTCAGGACATACCTGAAACAGTGAAAGCACACTGCTGCTATAACCTTAGTTCTTTGGTCTGGACCTTTCCATCTCTACCTATTTTGCCTCCTATTATGCCTAGAATTAAGGAAGAACCCCATCAATAAGCAAAAGGGTTATACTATTCATTTTATCTTCTATTTGAAATCCATCAGCAGAAGGTTTTCCATCAGGACTAGCAACCATCTACGGATAAAGATGGAAAAAGTAGAAGAAAACTTAGCAAAGACTGGGGTAGAAGACTGAGTATAGGCTAATTCTCCTGACCCTCTGTAAACTTTTAGTCACACCAAGTGAATACCTGAGTATGAGATAAATATTCACAATAAATAAATAAAAACAATCTTACACTTTCCAACAAATGAACTTTTCTCAGGGAGTATGTGCTTCATTTTCTCATGGAGATGACCACACTAACTCCAGATGTTCAAAAACAAACAGTAGCACACACACAAAAAAAAAAAAAAAGAAAGAAAGAAAGAAAAGAAAAAGAAGGAAAGGAAAACCACTGTCTTCCCTGAGGAAACTTCATCTCTCAGTTTATGCCACAGTTCTGCAAGAAGTGTTGAACCTTAAGTAACACAATGCATGAATTTCACCATTAGTCCACATAGCAAAATATACTGTGGTTTCATTTTTTAGATTTGTCAAATATGGTATATTGACACAAGAATTTTTCCCCAAAGCTTCCCATTGCTCATTTTATCTATACCTTTTTTCTCTCAGCTCAAATGGGCAAGTCCTACTGTCTATTCAAGGTTTGTGGGTATCAGAAAGAGTGTATGTTTCATTTCATCATATTTTTACCTGATATTGTAAGATTTCCATGTCAAAAAGATTCTTCCTTCGACCCAGTGTACAAGCACATATGCGGGCATACTCCTGGGTTGGGGGAAATGGAGTATAGACCCTGAGTTGTATGGGATGTTGATATTGCCCACTGTGAAATAATAATAACCACCACCATTCATTGAACACTTTGTATGGGCCTGGCACTGTGCTTAATGGCTTTATATGCAATTTCTCATTAAATCACAAAACAAAACTGTGAAGTACAGGCGTTTCACAGATAAGGAAAGGAGGCTTATGGCAGTTAAGTAAATGTCCCCAGGGGATAAAACATGATAGTCCCTAGATAGTTAGGATTTGAACTGGATCTCTCAGCTCATAACCACCATCCTTTGTTCACAGGGGTATGCTGTTCTACTTAGAACATTTGGATTATGGGCCCTGATTTCAGAAGAACAAAATAAATAGTCCTCTTTCCCATCATTTTTACTCTGGGCATTAAATTACAGATTGGGAATTTTTAGAAATCTCAACAAGATGCATAGAAAATGAAGCCTTAGAATCACCATACTTATCTAAGAAAGATAGGAATTTACAATATCCATGTCAGCAGTTTTTTAATTTAAATTTTAAGCATTCTATGTTATTTTAAAAAGAGGCAATTAAAAGAAACAATCTAAAATTCTGAAGTGGTTACCATAAAATACAAAGAAGGTAAAGAAACAACTCTAAAAGCACAGTTTGAATTAAAGCTAAGAGACAATCAGATGCTAGGACAACTCAAGATTTCAAGACAAAAATGTGGAGAGAATTTCACCTACATCATTGAGTTTTCATTAAAAGTAATATCTCTGTGACTCATATCTAGTGTATAGAATATTTTCAATGTAATACATACCAGGTTTCCTTATTTTGTTGCCAAATGACTTTATATAGTATCATTTATGAATCCTTCTAAAATTCCTGATAATGAAGAAATGCTCAGCAGTGTGATCACAGTATGCTTCTGGCACCAGAGTTACCAATTTATTCACCAGGATATTTCCAATTTACATTCTTTTATGGCTGTGTGACACAACTCTCATACAGTGTCCAATACTGTAATGAATCACAAGTATTGCCAGGTATATTCACATAGGTATCCAGGATGATCCAAAAACGAATAGATTTCTAGCCTTTTTTCCCCCATGCATGCCGATTGATAGTGATATATATGGATTTTTAAAATTACCTTAGATGCCAATAATATGCTACAATTGAAAATCATGTTCAGTATGCTCATGAGGGTAGACTATGTCAGGATGGTAGGTTACTAGTCATAGGACAAACACATGTAGCCATCTGTGTCTTAATGATCAAATTCTTACTGTTCAAACTTTCAGATGTTTCTATTATACATAATAATCAGCATCACCGTGTATTAAGCATGTCTACTGTACCAGGCATTGTCTTCCTTGTTTTCTATAAACATTATTTCCCTTAATCTATTTAACAACCAAGTGATTTGAATAGCAGTGTCTCCATTCTGCAGTTGTGGAAACTGGAGCTCAAATAAATGAAGTAACAAACTTATTCAAGGTCACATAGCTTTTAGGGTAAATGATGGGAGCTTGGATTTGAAACCAGGTTTATCTGACTTCAAGATCCATTTTCCTTCCTAATTGCTCTGCTTCCTCATCTCTCAAAGAAACTGTCTGCTTTCAGCAGGATCATAGTGCTTGCAAAGTGCTTTCTACAGTCAGCACTGGTATAAGGAAGCCACTGAAGACAGTGGAAGTGAGGAGAGGCTTTTGGTGGTGATGGTTTTTGTTTTCAAATATCACAAGACTGGAAGATGCTTATGTCATGGAGACCTTACATGAATGAGGCTGGCATCTGAGCCCTTGGAGTTTTCTCTGCCAGTTTCATCCATTTCTTAAAAAGCTTAATTGGAATAAATGAGAGGTCTTAGCATTTACATGAACTTGTTTTTTTTTTTTTTTTTACATATGACATTTTTAGTCCATAGGGCTCATTTATTAATTATGCACAGCAAGGGAAATAAGATTTTTAATTTATTCATATTTTTCAGTGAGGCAACAGAGATTTCAGAGAGAGATTTAAAATTAGGTTGGTGAATATATTTTGCACTAAATCCTAGAGACATTTTCTGTTACATTTTGCTGCTTTTGTACTTTTTACTGACTCTTGAAAAAACAGATATACCAGTAAAACTGAGACTTCTTTCAGTAAACATTTCTTATCTTGTATGAGGTTACCACCAAAACACTTTCCCCATTAGCATCCTTTTAACAAAACACAGTACATTGATGGAATCTGATCAGTTAGCATTTCCCAAACCCAAGAAATGATGATTGATGCTTACTTAAGAGTGATGTTTAAGTACTCATAAATTTCTGTTTTAAAATGTTTATTGAGGCTTGACAAATAGTAAGTGTTGCTAATCACAGTCAGGTATTTACGGTGCTTTCTTTTTTTTTCCCCTTAACCTGAGCTTAAATTTGCTCCTGATGCTTTATTCTAATCTTGGGGTTTTGTTTTGTAGGAATTAGGATGAAAAGAATACATTCCATCGCTCAAAGGAGTTCTCTCCCCATCAGCTTTTATATTTTTAGGAGAGTTCAACCAAGTCTTGAAATTTCTTATCTTTCACTCTAATAAAACTAAGGATTACTGATGGGAAACCATAGTTAAGATTTCCCTTTCTCCTTTGAAATGTTTTTTTCTTAAGTAGAGAGAATTAAGCAGTTCCCATCCCTAATCTCCTAAAGCCAGAGCCAAAGAGTGAAAATGAGACAGGGATAGTGGGTGTAGTCAGAGTAGGGTGGGGGCCTCCAGAGAAAAAAACAGAGCAAGATAACTACAGTCAGAACAATGTAACAATATGCAAAGAAGTCCCTATCAGAACTGTGTGTTAAGCATTATGCAAAGTCAGAGTCACACTAATTCTCTAGGGTAAAGATTTGTATACATGACTAGGAATATAGAAATTCTTCAGTGAAATCCCTTAAAGCTCAAAAGGCCAGGAGCAACTTCACCTGGAATGTTTGAGTGTTCTGCAGATAAAGAGAAGTATCTCAACATAAACCATCACTTTATTGTATCAATTACATCATGACAATGTAAAATTTACCTTATCCTCTAAAAGGCCCAGTTTATTTTAATTGTAACTATGTGCTATTTTCCCTTCTCTAATCGTAATCTGCAACCTAGGCAAAAGACTACTTTGGTAAGCAATCTCAACTATAAACAACCCAAGCAAACAGACAACAACCCAGCCCACCTTGGGGGCAGGGCAGGTGGTCTTACAAGTCTTCACCCCTAACCCTTTACCTCATTCCTGAAAATCCTCAATTGCGCATAAAACCCCTAGACAATGAGCCAACAAGGGACTCTCTTGTCCCCTCCTGACGTGAGCCTGGAGCTCTGTCCTCTCACTTTATCTCTAAATAAAAGCCTGTACCTTGCTCTCCTACCTTGACTGTGAAGCTCATTCTTTGGCTTCGTGAACAAGAACCCCGGCATCAAAAACACCAAGAGCAATTGGGTCCTTTCAGCGTGAGGCCTCTTCATGAAGACAGAACTGGTAACATGAGGACCAGAATCTTACTCCACAGGCTGTAGTGCTTGAAAAATAAATGCCTTTGTAGATGCTTTCATTCATTTTCATTAATGCCAGACCACAGAAATTTTCTTCAACTTCTGTTTTGGTCTCTTCAGGATTACAAATGCCATTTCAAATTGGGTGATTATTTTGTAGTTAAATCTATTCCTGAAACATTTAATATGTAAACTGATGGACCTATGACTTGGTCTGTTTCATCATTTCTGAGATCTATGTCCATGTCTCACAAGTGCAGTTGCAAGCCTCCCTTTCCTATAGAATTTCACATATTCACGTATGCCAAATTTCTGTTAGTGATTCTTTGATGGTAATTATTTTCTTCTACCCCAAACTGTATCAGTTCAGATTTTCATATAAACTTTTATTTTTTTTAGTTTTGCTCTGTTTTCAAGAAATGTATGGAGAATACTAACACAACAGTATGATTCAAGTCCATGAAGCACATGTCAAAATGTAATCTATATCATATATCTTTTCTCAAAATATGGTTTAGATTTGGGCTTGTTTTGTGTTTTTGTAAAAATTCAGTTGTCTTCATTAGATGATCTTACTCTATGAAAGAATGCTTATAAAAAAATCAGCAGTCTTAGGAATAGGATTTATCAAATAAAAATACCAGATACCCAGTTAAATTTAAAATTCAGATAAACCATGAATACTCATTAAGTATCAATGTGTCCTAAATATTACATGAATTTTCTAGTATATCCCAGCTGTTATATGGGATATACTTAACGCTGAAAAATTTTTTCATGGTTCATCTGAAATTCCAATTTAACTGAGTGTCCTGTATTTTATCTGGCAACTATATTCAGAAGGCATTATGGTAGTGCACCCAAAGATACATGGTTCTGGTACTTGAGTAGCTGGGTAGCTTTGGGCATCTCCCTTAACCTACCTACCTAAATTTTATTACCTAAAAAATGAGAACAAATGATAGTTATTTGCACAATTTCTATAAAGATTCGAAGTTATTCACTGAAATCATCTGACACATAATAGATTTCCATTTAAGAGTAGCTGTTATCATCAGAACAAAGAAAAAACACAAATTCAAGTTACCAGTTTTTCCATCTTTGTAATGAATGATTATAGCACCCAGCAGCTAAATAGTCATTAGATTGATAATAGAAGAATCCACCCAGATGTTGGTGACTGTTTACCAGATCAGAGATTTCACCAGTAATAAAATATCCACATGTATTGACCTCTCTTCTTTCTTCTACTACTTGCTTCCTCTTACTTTGCTTACTAAAGATCATATAACTTTTTAGTATCAGAGCTCGAATATATGTTGCCTTTTCACATTGTCTTTTTTCCTGAATTATAATTTTATTTCAGTCCTTTTCTCGAACACATATATTTTAAATTGTATTAGTTTTTATTGAGATAAAATTTATGTACTATAGAATTCACCATTTTGAAGCATACAATTCAGTGATTTTTAGACTATTCACAAGGTTATGCAACTATCACCACTATCTAATTCCAGAACATTTTTATCATTCCCAAAAAGAAATTCCATACTCATTAGCAATTACTCCCCCACCCCACAGCCCCATCCCCTGGCAACCACTATTCTTCCTGTCTCTATGGATTTGCCTACTCTGGACATTGCATATAAATGGAATCATACCATATGTGGCCTTTTGTGTATAACTTATTTGACTTAGTATAATGCTTTCAATGTTATGCAACATGTATCAGTACTTCATTCTTTTTATGGTTGAATAATAAATAGTTCATTGTTTGGATATATACCACATTTTCTTTATCCATTTATCCATTAATGGACACTTGAGCTGTTTTTACTTATTGCCTGTTAGGAATAATTCTGCTATGAACAATGAACATTTTTGTAAAAGTTTTTGTATGAGCATTTGTTTTCTTTTCTCTGGGATATGTGTATATGATTGCTGGGTCATATTGGAACTGTATGTTTAGCATTTTGAGGAACTTCCAGACTATTTTCCAAAGTGACTCACCATTTTACATTCACATCAGCAATGCAAAGAGTTCCAATTTTTCCACTTCCTCTCCAGTTATTATGTTTACTTTTTAAATTACTGTAGCTGCTTTAGTGGGTATAAAGTGGAACATTATTGTTTGATTTGCAATTCCCTAGTAATTAATGATATTGAACATCTTTTCATGTATTTATTGGCTACATGTATATCTTCTTTGCAGAAATATCTTTCAAAATCTTTTGCCCATTCTTAATTGGATTATTTGTCTTTCTATTGTTGAATTATAAAAGTTTTCACATTTTTTTTACCAGATAAATGATTTTCAAATATTCTCTCCCATTCTCTGAGTTCTCTCTTCTGGGACAGTGTCCTTTTGATGGGTAAAAGCTTTTAGTTTCGATTAAGTCTTATTTGTTTTTTCTTTGGTTTCTTGTGGTTTTGGTTCCATATCCATTGTCCTTTCTTCCTTAAAGAACAAAGCAAAAACTAAACCAGAAGTGAAGAGACATGGGTTTTATTCCCAGCTTTTCAATTTGAAATGTGTGACCTTAGGCACACATTGAAACTCATTTTGAACTCAGTTTCCACATCTGTGAAAAGAAGCTGGATTCAGCAGAGCAAGCGCTTTGAACTTTTTTGTGAATAAATTCTCTCTATGAAACCCCCTAGGCTAGTAGTTCTCAATGTGGGTAACATTTGGCAATCTCTGGAGACATTTTTTGGTTGTCACACCAGGGAGGGGTAGTACTGGCACCTAGTGAGCAGAGGTCAGGGGTGCTGATAAACATCTAACAAGGCACAGGACAGCTTCCACAATGAAGAATTATGGAATCCCAAGGGACAATAGTTTGAGGTTGAGAAATCCAGCTCTAAAACTGATTGTGAATGTGTGACATCCTGGTCTGGGTGATGGTTACATGAGTGCATACACAGATCAAAATTCGTCAAGCTGTACACTAACACTTGTGCATTTTATTGTATGTACCTCAATATAAAAAAAAACTAAAGGAAATAAAGAAATAGTTCAAAACATAAAAAGATAAAATAAAATTATGATTCTGTTATTACAGCTTATTTTAAGTGTTAGTCTTTGAGTTTATCTGCAGGAGCCAGATCATTTTGTGCTCCTAGCTCTATAGGTACTAGCCTGGAGTGGGTACTAGAAAGGAGAAGTACCAATAATTCTTGCAAGTGAGGAGATATTTTAAAAAATATTTTCAGGGTTTTTAAAAACTATTGTGTCTTTTAATATGAAGAAAAAAATATTTCAATGTAAATACCTCCAAATTAAGCCTTATAGATACATTCTTGTTATTGCGTCCTTTTCACTGGGGTTTTTGGAACAAAATTGTTTTTGTGAAATAGTTGGTACATGCTATGAAGTATGTAAAATCATTCATAATAGAAAGAAATATAGAACAGTTTGATGGAAGGAACCTGCAGGTGATATGTCTTTGTATCAGTGACTTCTCTGAATTCAAAGAAAGTTAATATGATTATTCCAGCTGATCACTTCATTTGAACTTTCTCCCACACCATCTACTGGAATCTATTGATGGACTTGAGTTCTGTAAATAATCTGTAAAAAATAAAGAGACAATAACTTGAAATATGTTTAAGCATTTCTAAAGATCTTCACATATAAAAAGCCATTAAACTTGCAGGTATTTTTTCCTGTGATAATAGGGCTGATTTTTCATGCCCTGCACCATTAGATATCACTGTTACCACCACCCCTACAACCACCATCCTCACTGTCACAGATTTTGTGTTCTAAGCACTTTACAAGTAAGTCTGTGTCATTTCTCCTGATGAAAGTTCTATGAGGGACTTTTTTCTACATCCCCATTTTGCAGATAAGGGGGGAATATACAATAAAGTGGTAAAATAGTTGCTAAGCCATATTCCCATATTAAACCTTTTCTTGTTTATCAAAACTATGTCCTATTTCAACAACGAAGAAAGCATCTTTATTGCTAAATCTGTAAACATTCATGTCCCTAATTTTTTGGCAACCCATGTAATGGCAGTTAAAGCCTGAGTTATTTCTAAGTTCTTTCTAAGAAGAGATTTCTTAGGATCATTTGTTTCTCTCAAAAATAAATGCATGGACCTTGAAGCCACTACACTTTTCCATCTCTGAGTGCCTACATGCACACATGTGTGTATATGTGATATTAAAATTGCACGACTTCTGCAATATTTAAGTAATGGAAGAATTTTTGTTTGACTTTGTTTCTGTGTACAGGAAGCAGTGAAAGAAAACAACAAGAAAAAAGAAATGGAAGAGAAGATTAGGAGGGCAAAGCTTGCAAAAGAGAAAGCTGAACAAGAAAAGTTAGAACGCCAGAAGAAAACGAAACAGCTCATTGATATAAACAAAGGTATGAACTACTTCCAGTTTTTTAAGAGGTGTAAGAAATGCACAGTATTTGCACTTAGTTAATTTTGGACTATAAAGTGACTGTGTTCATGGTAGAAAATTCACAATATTAGTTCCTTGTGTCAAAGTTCTCTCAGGTTATTATCTCTATTTCTTGTCACCTTACTCTGAGCCCTCAGGATTTTTGATAATCAATGCAAGGTAATATGTTGTTGAAACAGTCTTTTGCTCTTCATTTATTTTACCAAATTATATTATGTTCTAGTTGAGGCATTAGTGAGGAAAGAAGAGGGTGAGATGAAAAGACAAAAACTCATGGGGAGATGAACCTTACAGCTCTAATTTCATTTTGTTGACACATGTCTGTTGACAGTGCAGTAACAATTAACCCTCCTCCTTAGGGGCTTGAACATTTCAAGTCATAATGGATATTGACAGCACAGTTATAAGTTGAAAAAAATAAAAAGAGGCATTTTGTTCATGTGTGAGCATAAGAACGAAATTCTGGTATGTCCACATAAAGTAAATTGTTATCTTGGTTAGCAAGAATGACTGTATATTAAGGTGGGTTTTGTAGTTTTATTTTCTTTTATTTTTAAAGAAGAGAGGCTAAGTGAAGAAAATGATTAGCACCAGGTAGCTACACTCTGAAAATTTAAGAATGAAAAAGCATAGCCTTTGCCACTGTGGGCTGAGAATTTAAAAATAAAATCTAAATGAGATACAAGATAATATGATTAATATGGACTGTCTGTTTCTAACTATGATGACAGTAAAAATTGCAAGCACTGCATGATGTTGAACATATGCCAAGCACTGTTCTAAGATTTTCACATGTTTTAAGGCAGTTAATCCTTATAACATCTCTATGAGGTAGGTACTATTATTATCTCATTTTACAGGTGAGGAAACCAAGGCTCAAAGACATTTAAGAATTGCCCAATGTCCCACAAATAGGAAGTATTAGCACGAAGATTAGAATCCAAGTAGTCCGGCTATAGAATCTTGGTACTTACCAATGCCATTGTCAAAACAAAACAACAAACATATAGCACTTAGAATGTACCAGGAACTAGCCAAGAAGTTTTACATATATATAACATATTTAATACTCATAAAACCCTATTAGGAAAGCACTACTATCTCATTTTAAGATGAGGAAACTGAGGCACCTAGAAATCAAGTTAACTTGCCCAAGTTCACAAAAATAGTGAGAGTTAGAATGAAGATCTGAACTTAGGCAGTTTGTGGCCAGAGTTAATTACTAATTATTATGTATATGAATTGATTACTCATTATAATTACTGATAATTATCAATTATTCTTCAGTAATGTTTCTTCATGCCTATCATCTGAAATGATATCTATACCATTAATTTATTCTCCATTTCTTTAAAATATGTAAAAAATTTTAGGAATTGACTATGGTTATCTTTTCTATCTAGGAAATAAATATAATAACAATTGTAAAAGAAGAAAAAAGTAAATAGCCAAGGTAAAATGGAATAGTATCTGCATAA
Source organism: Manis javanica (assembly GCF_040802235.1). Classification (NCBI taxonomy): domain Eukaryota; kingdom Metazoa; phylum Chordata; class Mammalia; order Pholidota; family Manidae; genus Manis; species Manis javanica. The sequence goes on from NC_133174.1 coordinate 88,584,901, forward strand.
TGTAGCAAACAAACTTCAGAATAAGGATAAAAAAAACTGGTCCTGACTGAAGACCACTCAATTAGGAAAAGCTTAGAGCACAGCATGGCAATAGTGCTGAAAGTTACTCCCTTCTGTGCGTGGAGGAGTAGTGAGAGAAGAGGACAAAAGCAGTAGGAGACAGATTGTCCATTCTCTTGGCTGTGCTAAGTATGAAAGCTGTGGGAAGCCTATGAATGTTGACAAACAGGAAAGTCTTGTGCTCAGACTTCTTAGAAAGATCATTTTAACAGTAATATAGAAGATGGATTGGAAAGGGAAGGACCTGAGACAACAGAGGTTATGAGGGTTTTATCATAGTCCTGACAAGAGATGAAGGTGGCCTGAATTAACACACTAGTAGTGAGGTTAGAGAAGGTTGAGAATAAGAGGTGTATTAGAGTTCCACAGAATGTGGATATACAGAGACAGACTTATTTTAAGGAATTGCCTTGTGGGATTATGGAAGTTAGCAAGTCCAAAATCTGCTGGATAGGATGGCAAGAATACCTAGGGAAGAGCCAATGTTGCTGTTCAAGTCTGAAGGCATTCTGCTCACAGTTTCCTCTTGCTCAGGGGAGGTCAATCTTTTGATCTATTCAGGCCTTGAAAATGATTGGATGAGGCCTACACATATTATAAAGGGCAATGTGTTTTACTCAAAATCTACTGATCTAAATGTTAATGTCACCTAAAAAACTTTCATGGAAATATCCAGAATAATGTTGGGCACCATGGCCCAGCCAAGTTGACATAAAATTCACCATCGTCACAGGGATGTTAACAGGTAGAACTGACTGACCCTGATGATTGATTAGATGTGGAAATTGAGGGAAGGAGGCATTAAAGAAAGTGGCTGGCTCCCTTCATAAAGAAAAAATAATAATTCAAAATTAGAGCAGATTTTTGTCAGGAAAGTTGTAATGATTAGTGTCATTTTGAACATCTTTCATTTTCAGATGCCTGGTAAAAATGGGAAATGTCTAAGAAGCCACTGTATGTGTTTGTATGAAACTCAGTAAAGAGGTTTGGACTAGACAGAATTGGGAATCGTTGTTTTTTTATGAGTAAAGTTAAGGTATATTAATTTTCTAGGTCTTCTTTAGCAAAGTACCACAAACTCAATGGCTTAGAACAATAAACATTTATTGTCTCACAGTTCTGGAGGCCAGAAGTCTAAAGTCGAGCCCTAGGCAGGTCTTTGCTCTTTCTGAAGATGCTAGGAAAACAACTACACCAGCCCACTCTCCCAGCTTGTGGTAGTTCCTTGGCTTGTGGTAGCGTAACTTTGACCTTCACCTGGCATTCTCCCTGTGTGCAAGTTTGTCTCTTCCCATGGCCCTATTTTATTAAGACACCAGCCATATTGGGTTAGGGTCCAACCTACCCAATCATCTTAATGAGGGTCATCTTAATCAGTCACACGATTCAACCCATAACACATGCGTTTGAATGAGATCGCCAGGTTAACGTATAAATCAGAGGTTCTGAAAGTATTTGGTCTCAGAAGCCATTTATATATTCTTCAAAATCATTGAGAACCCCAAATACCTGTTGCATTTTGGGGTTTTTTATATATATATATATATATATATGGACATTTATCATATTAGACTTAAATCGGAGACACAAATAATGTAGCATAGTTTTTAAATTTTATTAAAATAACAGTAGCAAACCTATTACATGCTAAATTATATTTTTTATGAAAAGTAGCTTTATTTTCCAAAAATCCTCTTAAAAACTTAGTAAGTAGAGAAAAAACTAGTGTTGGAAATCTCTTCAAAGTCTGGCTCAATAAAAGACAGCTTGAGTCTCGTACCTGCTTTTACATTCAATCTAATGCAGTATCATTCGTCATGTAGCCTCTGGAAAACAAAACACTCATGAAAGAATGAGAGAAAAAGGCAAAAATGTGTTTTGACCCTGCATATATGAAATGATCTCAGAAGCCCTCACAAGTCCCCAGACCACTCTTTGAGAATCTCTGGAGTGAATAATGAAAAGAGCAAGTAGTCAAGAGAGTCTGTCCAGTTTTGTGCCAAGAACATGACCTTGCTCCCACACCATCCCCCTCCCTCTGCCTGAGTGTTTATCAACCTTTCACTATTTCCCTAAAGATATACCTATAATAGGAAGGGAGGAAGGGAGGGAGGGAGGGAGGGAGGGAGGAAAAGAAGGAAGGAAATACTTTGATTGTGTCTGTAGTATATATTTCTATTTGCCAGTATTTTGTTAATTACCTCTTCAAATATCAGTGAAGCCATAGTATAAAGATCCAAATAAGTCTTTATGTAAATGTTTAGCTGAGTGATCTGAACGGGAAAGCCAATTTAAAATAGGATTCATCTTTTGTGTATTATTACTCTATCGCTATTTACAGATCATATAGTAAACTTCACCATTAGGTTCTTGATTTGTGGCCCCTATGTTACAAATACTTTGATTATTATTGTTTTACACTTAAGAGTATGTGTGTATTAGTACTTATAAATATGTTTCAAAAAGAGATCCTTCCATTGGTATTGGAATGAACTTAAGAAGATGAAAACTTGCAGAAAAGAAATAAGAACCGAGTTGGGTAGTTGGGTGTCCAGTTGGAACTCAGTGTCGGTGAGGTTCTCACAGTGTCCTATAAAAGATGCTGTTGTTAACTAGGTAGAAATCAATTGCAGAGCCTGGGAGGAGGCATGGTGGAACTAAATAAAATGTGAATCCTTAGGAGACATGAGAATGAGGTACAATCAGAAAGTGATTTAGAGAACTTTAAATATGTCCAATTAGAACCGTATTATCCACTTTCCACTGAAAGAATGTTGTAATTGTCCTTTCCACTGAGAGAGATATAGAAAATTTGATTGCCATCACGAGATACATATTATATAGAGTGTAGAAATATTTCATGCCCATGTGATTAGAGATACATACCATGGGAATCAGGGTCTTACCTCTAACAAAGGTAGTCAAATCAAGAGTCCCTTGGGCAAAGAAGCCATTTGAAAATTACAAGCAAGTTTAAAAACACATATATGCTTTCTGAAAAGTTTGTTTCGTATCAACTTAGTACAACTGCAAAGCCCTCCCTTTTTTAAAATCTCCCATGATCCCATATAGCTAATAAGTAACAATAGTAAGATATATTTATCTGGCATGCAAAATAATATAATTCATCAAAGAGAAATATTTTCAAATTTAATTATTCAGGAAAATAATAGGATGAAGCAAACACAAAAGATTATTTCTGTAATCTAGATGTGATCAACTGTGCTCAGAATTAAGTAAAGGTATCATGAAAACCAGGCTGCCAGAGAATTTATCTTTCAAGTTAAAGCCGTAAAAAATACCATGTTTCAACACTCTGTTTTGAGAGAATTGAAGATCAGAAGGCAAAGCCTATGATAAGAAATACAGTACTTTTTTAATTATAAAGAAGAAAAAAAGACATGATTATATGTTATAGAGACAGTAATTTTTGCAGACATTGAATGGCATAACTGAAAAATTATTAGTCTGTATGTTTAAAAAGTGGAGAGCATTCCTAGCTGTGCCACCAACTTGCTTTGTGACCTTGTTTAGTTCCTTTATCTCATTATGCCTCAGTTTCTTCATCTGTAACATAGGAAAATGACATTTACCTACTATCACTTTAGTGAATATTAAATGAGATAATTAAGTACATTACATAACACGTGGTCTAGAATATGCTTGCTGCTCCTGCAAGTGTCATTTTGTGCTCATTGAAGAATCTGGAAAAAGTTCAAGACATATTCCCCATCCTTAAGAATTTTAGAATTTGTCAGAGAGATATGTAGGGAAGGAAAAACTGTTTTCCCACTACCCATGTTGGGTTGATTGGCAGTGGCTATGTAAATTAGACTGAAAAAGACAGATCAACAGAGAAAAATATATTTATTAATGCATGTATCGTGCAAAGGTTTGCCAACACTCAGTATGAGTAACTCAAAGGGGTGGTTAGAACTTGGGCTTATGCAGGTGTACCTTGTTTATTTGCATTTCACTTTATTGTGTATCACAGATACTGTGAAATTTTATAAATTGAAGGTTTGTGGCAGCCTTGCATCAAAGCAAGTCTATCAGTGCCATTTTTCCAACAGCAGTTGCTCACTTTGTATCTCTATATCACATTTTGGTAATTTTTGCACTACTTCAAACTTTCTTTTTATTTTTATATTTGTTATGGTGATCTGTGATCAGTGATTACAACTTACTGAAAGCTCAGATGATGGTTATTCTTTTTAGCAATAAAGCATTTTTAAATTAAGGTACATACATTGTTTTCTGGATGTAATGTTGTCACACACTTAATAGACTTAGTAGTATAGTGTAGACATAGCTTTTATATGCCCTGGGAAACCAAGAAATTTATTTGACTCACTTTATTGCAATATCCGCTTTATTGTGATCTGGAGCTGAATCTGTCATATCTCCATGGTCTGCCTGTATAGCATCTTAACAAAAAAAAAATACATTTTTAGATAAAGGTAAAGGACTTTGAGTTTCTATGGTGGCAAATTGTGGGAAGGTGAATATATGGGGGAACTAAGATAATGGAAGATAAGAGCTAGTTAGTAAACTTTGTAGTGTAGGTTCCTTCCATGCCCTTTCTGGACTGATAAGGGTCCATATAGAGTATCTTTGGTGATTAACTTTTGTTCTTCCTGGTGAAGAGGGGAAGAGGGATGCCTTTACAAATTTATGGCCTGCTTTTGTCAAATAGGGGAGGGCAGAGAGCTTTTCTTGTATCTGCTTCTTCTCAATTGCCTTCAGCTCAAAATAATCCTTATGCCAAAGTGGCATATTTTAGGGTGACATTCTGCAACCTTCAGGTGAAATAAAGCTAAGCCAGCAAATATTGTACTGATATATAATAGAGATCATGTAGAACTATCTAAAAGGGGAAATCGTTAAGTCTGGTAAAATGACATAAGGTTTCACAAAGGCTAAGTAGAGTCTCTGTATGTATCAGTCAAACTAGACACTGAAGGATGGGTAATATTTGGCCAAGAAGAGGCAAAACTGTTCAAGTAAATGGGAATAGCATCAGCAGTAGTTCACGCCAGCACATGAGGCAGAAGGCCTCATGTAACGTATGTTCATTGGCCCACAGGAAAGTACATCAAAATGATTAAGAGAATAGGTCCTAAATTCAAGTCCCAGGTCCACAGCAGACTACCCATGTAATCTCTGACGAAGTGTTTCATCTCTGTGTGCCTTTACTTCCTCATCTGTAAAATGGGATAATGGTACCTTCCTTGCTATTGTGAGAGCTGAGTGACATAACCCACAGAGCCTGGTGTTATCTATACTCTAGCCTACCAATCACTTGTCGATATCTCTGATGTCTGATAAAGAGTTCCGTGTTCAGTAAATATGTTCTGCTGTTGCCACTGTCTTCCTTGCCGTCGCTGGCAGAGGATGGTTTCAATTGTAAAATGGTAGGAAAGTGGGGAAGAACGTTGGAAAGATGGTGAAGAGTCTTCCAAGTCCGGCAGCGGGGTGTGATGAGGTAGGAGAGTCAGGCGATTGTAGGAGTTTATTTGGGGATAACCAGGGTAGTGAGCACAAGAAAGGAGCGGTGAATACATGGTGGATATAGCTCAGAAAGAACAGTGAAAGGTGAAAAAAAGAAAGGAGTCCGCTCATACCTGATTCTCTCTTCAAAGAAGTTTAAACCTGTGACAGTTTAAGAAGGTGGTAACAGGAAGGAAAAATTTCATAGAAGAGATGGAAAACAAGGCAGTGGGACTCACAGGCAACAGATTCACTGACAACCAGGACTTTTTCTTTTTTAAGAACAGCACACTTTTACCAATATATAATTATGCATTGGTGTTTTTTGACATATTGGGTTATTTCATTCATCTAACCAACATTTATTGCACCATTTCCCAAATAATTATAATTAGAGCATGCATAGTAATACACCATTTATTAAATGTAAAATTGAGAAAACTAAATGTGGCAAAAATATGCTAAATCAATAAACGTACTCGAAAATATGAAACAGTATGTAAACTATGCAAAGTATTTGGTATAATCTGTATTCTCCAACCTTTCATTATATTAACATAGATGATAATTAACTTGGGGGCCACTAAAAGTAATTAATTCTTTAGGTAGAACAAAAAGCTTACCAAATATTTATAATATTTGCGAACAAGTCTCTTTTCATGTTCATGGTAAGTCAGCAAATTAATTGCAAGGACTTGGAGGCAGCAATAAAAAGAAATGCATTTTAAAAAGCATGTTTTCAAATTGGAAACTCCAAATGTGTTTCTTATGAAAATATGATTTAATCAAGAACAGTTTTTGCTCCTCCTAATATAAGATTATATGGAAGAAAGAATTGTCCATTTATTTCTAGCATGATTATAAAGAATGAGCTATCTTAGTCAGATTTGAAGATTAGTCACTCTTCTGAGAGTGAAGTAGCAAAATTTAACCAATAAACTTAAACATCGAAACTTTGTCCTTAGAAGTGAATGGCAATTTTGTTTTTCTGTTTTCCAAGTTATAAAATAATAACACCTTATAAGTAAATGAATTCATTTCACATTATATTATTTTTATCTGAATAGGTCAAAACTATGTTTCCTAATATCATACCCCAGACATAAATTACAGTAACCAGAATTACAGATTAGACCACCCATAAATAATGGACTTCATCCCAGTAATGTTAAAACCTCCCCAATAACATGAATTACTGAGACAATATAGGTACCATCATTCTGCCATATTTCACAAATGCTAGTAAACAGCGCACAGATGCTACTTCAAAGCCAAACAAGTGTGTATACATGGTGGACCTAAAAATAATCATTGACCTCATAAAGCCTTATCTAAGAAGAAGAAAAGAATATCTGGCTGATAATTCACTTATTTATATTGCCTTGCTCCCAACATTAGCAACATTTCAATAAATCTATGTTTATTTGAAATCAGTACTTTTTCTCTTTGTTCTCTAGGTTTCTTTTCTCAGGGGAGATTTGTGGGGTGTTCTCCCAAGTAAGGTTATTCAGTACAGTAAAGATTTGCCCAAGTCTTTAGAGCTTTTAGCTCTAAAATACTAAGGTATTTTGTATAAACTTGGGACTTTGTTATTTTAATGAAACATCTCTAGGTCTGCTTTAGGCAACATCATGCCATACTGCCGTCATTTATTCAATAAACATTTCCTTGAATTTCTAAGTTCAAGCCCTGGGTTAAGGCATTGAGGTGCAACAGAAGCTGATGCAGTAGCAACCATCCAGTAATAAAGCGCATTCTTCTGGGTGATTCTACTGACCCTCAATGACATGTCACTTCAGACAGATCTTTCACTGGGGAGCCTGCAGTTGAAATGAGTTCAACCTCTTTTCCTGGGGAGCCAGGCAAACCTGAATTCAAATTCTGGCTCTACCCCCTAAACAATGTAACTTTAGGTCATTTACCTAACCTCTCTGATCCTCAGCTTCTTTGCCTATAAAACAAGGAAAGAATGACCTCTACCTCCTCAAATTTTAGTGAGAATTAAATGAGAGCATATACACAGCTCTCTTAGCACTTGTCTGGCACTTAGCACTTGCTTAGCACTTAATAAGTGTTCAGTGTTGTGATCCCATTCATAGTAATACTATTTCAGTGAACATATCAAGGAAAACTATTAATGGCAATAATCACTGCAATTAAACCTTGGTTGACTGGAATGCCTAAGGAAAGAGGTATTTGGATTAATCTGATTTTGTATATAGAAAGCCATTTGGACAAGTACCAAATGATTTCACTCATATGTGGAGTATAAGAACAAAGGAAAACTGAAGGAACAAAACAGCAGCAGAATCACAGAACCCAAGAATGGACTAATAGTTACCAAAGGGAAAGGGACTGGGGACAATGGGTGGGAAGGGAGGGATAAGGTGGGGAAAAAGAAAGAGGGCATTACAATTAGCATGTATAGTGAGTGGGGGACACAGAGAGGGCTGCGCAACACAGAGAAGACAAGTAGTGATTTTACAGCATCTTACTACGCAGATGGACAGTGACTGTGAAGGGGTATGTGGGGGGGACTTGGTGAAGGGGGGAACCTAGTAAACATAATGTTCTTTCTGTAATTGCAGATTAATGATACCAAAATAAAATAAAAATAAAAAAAATAAATATCACAACCACACACACACAAAAAAAAAAGAAAGCCATTTGGGCATGATTCTTCATCATTCATAATCTTTCTGAATTCACTCGCAACCCTTCTCTCACCCCCACCCTCACCCCCAGGGTACTTTTGGCTTTACATTTTGCTCAGGTAGAAATATGCAGCATATAGTGCTTAAATATGCTTTTGTACAGAGAGAGACAGTATACAATATATAGATCACCGATAGATCATTAGGACTCTGTTACTGTCTCTGTGCCATTATTCTGAGCATTAGTGATTGTGGCCCACAAGTGCCAGAGAGTGGGCTTCATATGTACTAATTCCAGAATACACCCGCAATTAATTGAAGGTTCTAGTTATTTTATCCTGTAGCCCATTTGAGCCACTTACCACTAGTAATTTTTTTTTTCTGACCTCAAACTAAAATAGTCACATTTCTGGCATCAGTTCACTGGAAATAAGTGCTAAACTCACATTCTATCTGCCTTAGCAGTAAAACAAATCTCTACATCTACTAAAAATATTCTTTTAAGTAGGAGACAAAAATAAATATGTGAAACACGATAGGTAATATACTTTAGATCTCATTAAGAGTTCTTTCTAAATACAGAAACTCAGATTTGCAAAAACTATGAGCTGTCTTTATTGTGTTGAACATTTAACAAGATTTCATCAGTTCTTATGTAGAAAATGCATAACACTGGCAGTTACAAACCTGGCTTTTCTCTACAGTATGTGCTTGTTGCCCCGTAAGCCTTAAGTAACTTTACTAGGCAGAAAACCATGAAAATATTGGAGCAGGTGGGTAAAAACAATGAACCTGACTACATAAGAAATGACCAGAACACATTGAAGGCAGCCTAATGATTTGTAGAGAAATACTTTGGTAACATATTTTAATACTCTAATTGTTATTACTGAAAAGTGTCAAACAAATAACAGCTGTTATATACCAACACTGCCATTAATTTGGCTCTGTTCTCAGTCAAATGCATTTAGATTCATGTCAGTAATTACACTTAACAGATTCATAGAACCAACAAACTGCACTGAACCCAACTGAGTCTCTAATGACTTTTTTTTTTTTTTAATTATATTCGTTCCACCCACATTGAATCCCTGTGCCCCTAGGCTGCTTCAGAATCAGGACAAAAATCTATTGTTACACTAAATGTGCAAAAAGATTATTATGGATAAAAACCTTTCAGTGATTTTTAATTTAATTATACAAGTATTTATTGGGTGCCCACAGTGTGCTGAGCATGGGTGACACACCCTAATCACAGTATTGTTTTCTGATAACTGAACACCATTAACCTACTTAAGGGGTTACTGTCAGCCTTTCTCCTCTGTGTGTGCCTCTTCTGTAAGAAATAATGGCTTCTGTTGTACATGTATGTATGTCCGTGTGTATGTCTCCACTCACACAGGACCATATGCAGCATATAACATATATTTCATTTTTTTCACTTACTTTTTATATATGAAAACTCCCATTCTCTTCTTTATGCCTAGTTAATCCTCAGTCATCAGGCATTCCCTTCACATATGAACAATCTATAAAGTAGATGGTATTTTGAATATAGTTAGTGGGAAAAAATGGGGAAAAAATAGTTTAAGAAAGCAGTTATGCCTTCATTATAATGGCATTAGAAAAAACATTATAACTTAAACTTTGAATACCTGATTGTCATCTAAATCAAGAATGGGTTTCATGTACTATTTCATAATAGCTCAAAAGATGATGGTATGATTCATTTGGGAAGCAAAAAATAACCATCCTTGGTACTGCAATTAACTATGGTGGCATAATACTTTTTATTTGTTTGAACCAGTATTATAATCTACTTTAAATGTACGTTGTGTAAAAAAAACCTCTTTCTTTATCAGAGGAGATATTTCAGAGTTCCTGAATTTGAGTTAGCCTTTCCTATTCACAGAGCCCTGGACAGGGCTGCCTAGGAAGTACCTGGAGCATTGCTAAACAGATGGATGCGTACAGGTCTAGGGAGCTGCAGCACAACCTTGCTGATCCTGGGACAGGGCCCCAGGGGATTTTTCCCTGACCTGTACGGTTCTGTGGTGGAAGAACCACATTCTCAGAGTAGGCTGGGTTAGGCCGTGCTATAATCTGAAAGTCATTAATACACTGTTTTGTTTGGGTGTTTTAGTCTCTCATTTTTATAACCTAACCCCCCTCCCAATTTTTAAGCTAGTAATTCTGTCAGTAAGTGTTTGAAGTTGAAGATGTTTTCCAAGTTCCCTGTTTATTTCATCAGTATCTATACATCCCTGGTTTGAGTTGCCATCTCCTCTGATTTTTTACAACAGTATTTCTGTGAAAAGAAAATATGTTCCCTCTAGTCCTCTTTTGTCAAAAACCCTTTGCACTTGCTTTCTTTTGCCAATTGAACCTGTTTTGAAATGCATCAGTAGGGAGAGCTTGCCTATCCTTTGCTAGACAAGAGTAGCTGTAGGTGCATTTAAACAATCCAACTTGAAAAGGGGATTTCTCTCTTTTTATTTGAAAACAATAGAAAATGAAAGGTGTATGTCTCAGGACAGATTGCTTAACCGACCTTGTTCTATTGAACTTCAGTATGGTATATGAAACTGTCTCCCCTGTGTCTTCTGCAGTGTTTTAAAAAGATGCTTTACTTGTTTGAGGCAACTAGTTGTGAGTCAGAGCTCTGTCTGGCATAACCAGAATCCGTTATGCTGTTAGGTCTTGTTATACTGTTCTTTGCATCTCTTTTTCTTCGCTCAGAGTCAGTGCAGCTTTGTTCTAAGGGCTATCTGGTCCTGTTTTGAGAGGAAGTGGAGATTAGCTACAGAGATGAACTATGGCTACGTTAAGCTTGAAGTGTAACTACATTCCAGCCCCCAAAGTATATACAGCCTGTACTTTTAAGTAATCTAGGCTCAGCAACTGTGGCTCAAGCACTTGAAAACTATCCATTTTCATGTGAGTAACCATGACAGTAAATGAAACCCCCCAAAGTTACTCTCTCCTCACAAGCAGAAAGGGAGTGGTGGTGAGGGTTTGGCAGTACAGTTCCCCACCCATCCTCCCTTGGCCCCTTCTCATTTTAAGACCCCAGAGGAACAAAGTAAACATCTTTATAAGGAAATATATGGATTCTTCCTGTTAAAATCATAGGTAATTACAACCTTAGGAAAAGATGCTATATGCTCTGGACTTGAGTAGCAAACACTTCAGAAGGATGTGGCTCTTTGAAGACAAAGTACCTAAAGACTGAATGGAGCTTACCTACTAAGTAAAAGCGCAAGTCTGCATCTTGAGGGCACCATCACAGACATTGATTACTCCTACAGTAGTATGTCTTAAAGAAAAAACGGTATAATTTAAATGGAAACTGGGGCCATATGTCAGGTTTTTGTTTTTTGTTTTTTATTTTTTGCTGTGGGGTGTCGGGTGAGGAATAAGAAACTAGTTGCTTGTCTCACAAGCGTGGTAGGGAAAGGAATTCTTGCTGTGGAAGTTGTCCATTGTTCAATCTCTGGTATTCAAGAAATACCAAATTTCAGTTCACAAAATGTAAGTCCTTTGTTATAAACATCTTTTTTTCTTTCTTTTTTTTTTTTTTTTTGGCTTATAGGCAGTTTCTGAAACTATCTTCTGATTCCCATGTAATACTTTTATATGATATTCATCCATAACATCATTTGGATCTTTTGAGTTAATGATGCCTCTTTATCATTCTATTGCACCTCTGTCCCCTTCCTCAGGCTGGTTGCACTGTCGCACTCTTCCTGATGATACATTGCTTCCTGGTGGGTGACATCATGATTTGCGAGCAATCCCATATATAAACAAGATGGTGAGAACTGCCTCAGCAATTCATTTTCTCTTTGAAACAAATTAAGCAGTCTCTTTCTGTTTTCTTATATTTCCCTCTACATTGTGTTTTTACAATTATATTAGACAATGTAGAAGGGCCTCTTTTCACTTCTGCTCCATTTTTAAAAAATATTTGGTTGATTCGAAATCTTCTTGGAAATGTAATACCCCAGGTGTTATAATAAACCTCTCCTACTGTATATGTTTTTGTCATGCCAGATTGTGCCATTCTACTAATTTTCTAGGAGCATCTCAGGAACATGGATACCTTTTGTTGCACATGTTTTTATTTTCACTGATGTTAAAGGGGTGTTTTATCTAGGAAAAGTGATAAGAAAGAATTTATCAAACTTTGACCTTAATTCTTGACTCGTTAGGTATTTATTCATCCATAGATATATTCGGTGTGCTTTGGTAGATGTGGAAATATGTGTGAGATCAATAGAACTTCAGTATGTTCGAAAGTGAATATGGATGTATTATTGCTTGATGATCTCATTAGTAAAGATGCCTGTTAAGTATAGTGAATGTTATAGTGTGTGTGTATATGTATATAATGTGTACATACATATAATTATATGGATGCCCACAAGTAAATGGCTATTTATGTGTATCTATGTAATAATAAAATTGACTATCATAACACATTCTTTAAACTTACATTGAACTATTTGCAGCTAGTTAGAAAGGCATACAGTATTGACGGCAGGGCCTTTCTTGTATTCCCCACCTTAGAATAAGACCATATGATAATTATTTTCAAATAGTGTTCATTTACACTTACCCACATGTTGCTCTTCATTCCATTTCAGACCATCCATCAGGAATTACCCCTTTTGCCTGAAGTGCGTCTTTTAGAATTTCATTTGGGTAAAGCTGGCAAACTATTTGAGCAAAGCTCCTTTAGGAACTCTCTGGGCCTAGACCGACCAAAGCCTTGTCCCACGCCGCCCACAAGGCAAGAGCCCTTTGGCCTTCTTGTGAACCTCACAGGAGCTTCCATTCCTATAGTCCCATCTCACCAAAGCTGTTTCTCCTGTGTCGTGACTCGTTGCTTTAAGGAATCCTCTCCCATCCTTTGTTTGCCAGCAAGCCAAAATGTTCCACCCAGCTTTGTACTTTACCTGGTTTTATTTTCTAATTTAGGGCCTTACGTCATCTTATTAGTCTCAGTTTCGGGTCACAACTTCCTGACTTCATCCTGACTCACCCACTGCCTTTCCCCCCACCGTGCTCTGACTGCTACTTGGCAGGCTAATGCACTGCCATTGTTCAGCTTGAGCTTCTTTGTTTGAAAGAATACTGCTAGTCTCTGTAGACACCTTGTGACACTTTGGCTGGTGCCTCAGGAACCCCGCCACAGTGGATGGGTTCTGATTCTTGCACTTCAAATTCTTAGCATTCTCCTAGGGCAGTGGTTCCCAAAGTGTGGTCCCTGAATCAGCAGCTTCATCAGCAGCTTTCACCTGGATTTGTTAGTAATGCAAATTGTCTGGCCTTACCCCAGCTCTGCTGAATGAGAAATGGGGTAGGAGTAAGGGGACAGCAATCTGTTTTTTGACGAGCTCTGTAGTTGATCCTGCTGCACACTGAAGTTTAACACCTTAGAGGCCAATGACTGGACTCATCTTCTGTTTTTACAGGTGTGACACCTTAGACGGTACAGCACTGGCTCAAGGTCATAAAGCTATTTTAGTGCTAAATAGGAGAGCTGGGCATAGACCTGCCTCAGCCCACTGCCCTTTCTGCTATACTACTCCACGTTGCTAATGCTTAAAATTGTTTTTATTTAAATTTAGTCATAACAGATTATTGTACATCTGAAAATGAGAGGCTTATCTTCCAAGCTTTGCAGTCCTGTAATTTTTGATCAGTCAGAATCAAGTAGCTTTCAGTGACAAGGAGGGAGATATACTAGGCACTGGAAGTTTACAGGGGACTTAGCAGAGTCTTTGTGTTGTCTGTAGGGCTTTGATGGGTGGGTATCGCCATGTTTTTCAAACTGCAACATACCAAAGTGAACTCAAGCAAATCATTTACTACAGAATGATCATTTGTATTCTTTATGTGTTTAGTTTGTAAAGTGAATCACTGAAGAATCTCTGAAGTAGCAATGTCCCTGGTATGTTAAAATAGAATTCCTTGGTCTTGGAGAGGAGGTAGATAATGAATTACACAACTTTTAGGAACTGTTAGGAACATGTCTATTGAAGAGCAAGTGTATCTTGTATTAATTATTTACTATTAGTGTAACGTGTTCTAGAATTATCCTTATTTGTGCTACTTTAAGGCCTTTTGTTTGCTCTTAATGGATGTTCTCACAAATAAACATGTGTGAGTTTCCATTTGTTCTAGTTCCACATTTTTGCCCTCTAGGCCCTCAGGGGTATGAACTTAGAGGAAAGGAAATCCAAAGCTACTATTCCAATCATTTCTGCTTTAAATTTTATTTTCAGCAAACAGTCCTTTTCAATGATAATTAGAGGGTTGAGACTGTTTTCTTAACTAAATCGCGCGTTTGAGTGGATTGAAAAAGTTTGTGTAGCCTCTAAAGGAAGTGACTTAACCACTGGGAAACTCCTTTGGTATGATTTTATGACTGTTAAAGAAAATAGCATTAAGAAATTATCAGGAGTAGTACTACATTATTTTGAAGACCTTGTGATCTTTTACAGGTATTAATAAGAAATTTCTAGGAAATGGACAATCAAGATAGTTTATTGTTACAGATGGGTTTTATTTTAGCAGCATTGGCTACATAATTTGAGAGGCTCACAAAATGAAAGTGTGGGCCTCTCGTTCAAAGATTATTAAGAATTTCAAGAAACCAGCAGAGTGTTAACCAAGAAGGGGGCCCTTCTGAGCACAGGGCCCTGCGTGATGGACTGGGTGTTTTGCCTTAATGAAAGAAGGAAACTGCACTCCTTTGTTCATGGAACCTAAATGAATATTTTAAGTTGAATACAAGTGAGAATCTTTTAACAAGAACCACTTCTAAAAAAATAATCTCTTCTTGCAAGTGACCGCTTCTATTTATTTCAAAATGTCTATCTTTTCCCATCAATTCCAGCATGATCTCTGTAGCAAATAAAAAAGAACTTTTCCCCTGAGAACTTACGTCAAGAAACAATCTCTTTCGGCTCTCTTCTGACATATTAAGAAATAGTTCTCATCTCTCTTTAAGTAGGTTTGAACATTTTTCGCTGATGAATCCTTTACATACTCTGAGCAAACAGCTTCAGATGTCTCACATATTTTGCTGCAGAGATTTCTGTTTCTCTTTTAATCCCCAGTGGTTTACGGTATCATATCTGTAGATAGTTTATACCACATTCTCTATGAGTAATATGATAGGGCTTATTGTATTGCATTCTGCAGCATTATTGTTGGGTCTGTTTGCACTTGATGCTAAGTTCACTTAGAGTAATAGCAATCGTTTGAATTTTTTTTCTGGGATTGAGTTTCCATAAAACATTAGAATGCTCTCTAGATTATCCGGGCCAGCTCCCTGCCTCAAGGTATGTCCGTATGTAACTCTGTAAGACAAATGGTTAGACAGCATGTTTCTAAATGTCCCAGGAGAAGGTAGGTGTCATCGCTCCGATAATCCTTCCATAGTGAAGGGTGGCCAGAGAAATCTGGACCTGCACTTGTATTCCTCACACATTCCATTGTTCTTGAATATAGTCATGATTTTTTTTCCTTTCATTAAAATTCTTTGGTGTACCTTATTCCTTGACTCTAGGCAAAGTGTTTTATTTCCAAACTAACTTTAATTATATTCCTGTTGAGAAAATATAAGACTTTTCTAACCAGTATGTTCTACCGCATAAAACTCTTACAAACTTTGTCGTCATGTTTGTAGCCCTTTCTGCTATGTAGACATACCTTGGTTAATCGTTATTATTGTGTATGTTTTTCTTTTTAATGAAAGCTATTGAATTATTCAGTTTTTCTTTAAAGTTCAGTGATCAATGATTTTTATATTTCAGATGCTCTTTAGTATTCAATATATTCACAGCATGCTCAGAGCTTCCTTCACTGGTCCACTGGCTCTAATATCTATTAGAATAATTTTATTTATTGTATGTTTATGTCATATTGGAAATGTTAGGAAAAAAATTGAATTTTGAATGCGAAAGGTCCTTTTTTCTTTTATCAGAAGGAAAAAATGCACTCTCCGACATTAATAAAAGTCATGCTAGCATTCTTTTACAAGAAACTCACTAAAATGACAAAAAGTATGAAAAACGTAATTAGATGCTTGGTGGAACTGAGTTGGTTGGTTTGTTTTCCTATCTGATAAATTCTAATACACAAAAATAAAATTACAATTAATAGGAAAGTGCAGTGTGGCAAATATATTGATATTCCAGGTAATATTGAAGCAATTGTCATTGTTTCCTGTGCTTACAATAGGAAAAAAATTAATTTGACGTTTTTGCAAATATTGCTGAATTTTCTTCTGAAAAATACCATAATGAGTGGATTTATTTATTCAGTTCTCAGTGATGGCCTGGTTGTATCCAGGTTTTGGAAAAACAAACATGTATTCTCTACCTCTAAGTATATTAACTAATCTATAAAGGCTTGACACTCATTAATGCTTGCTGAGGGAAAAAATTGAGTTCTAGAGATTGTGTTTTTCTCAGTACTGCATAACTTACTTTCACAAGCCCTACTTAAGCTTTGATTTCTAAATCTCTCCCCAGTGAAATCATACCTCAAAGATGTTTCATTAAAATGACAAGATAAGCTAGCTTGCATCCCTGTGCTCTAGTCGGAGCAAGGGACAGAATTCTGGGAGATCTTGCAAAGCCATTCCTAAGCTTCAGGGAAAGAAGCACAAATTATTGACCTCAGCGAAAAACTGACAACATCTCCATCATGAAGATAATAGCCAAAAGGACATGCTGAGTGCTGAGCACTGGCTTGTCTTGATCTTATATTGGCAACTCATACAGAGTTAACACATGTTATGAAGTTATGCATTTTAGAAAATATTTTAAAAGGTGTATTTTCATTGTCATAGCCTCCTGCATTGTGCAATCTTCTACTTTCGCCTGCCTCCTTCTATTTTGAAATGTTTTCTCAAAGAGTTGGTAATATTGCAGATGGCTTCTTTAGATCCCTAAATATTAGTTTGAACTATGTGAAATTGTTGCTATTTGGCCACTTTCTTTTTGGTCTATAAAAATAGTAACATCACATGGTTTAATCTAATAAAAAATATAGAATTTCCCAAACAGAAAGGTAATATCCTACTATTACTTAACCACTTTTTGTTGTGCCTGAAACTCAAATTCTGTCTTAGTTGATCATTTGCTGGTTCAGTTTGAAATTTAAGAGAATTTCCCAGCAGATTTCTAGCATTAAAAGAGATATTTCAGGTAGGAAATCTGCTCCCTGTTCACAGAGGGCCACCCTGGGAAACAGGCCTTAATGAAGTCACCTAATCTGGTGACTGGTCTCCTGTGGGTACAGTTTTTCTGCTTGCATAGTAGTTTTTCAGAGAAAACAGAGTATGTTTAGTTAATTAGCCATTTTCTTTATTATTGTTCCAAATGAATATGCCATTCTAATGAGATGAAGAGGCACTGTCATATCTTGGGTAAAGCTGGATGTCAACACGGTTTCCTGAGCCACTGTGGCCTGATCACCCCTTAAATGAGGATGGTTAATCCAGCCAGCACATTTGACTCCTCCAGGTTTGATTCCGAGCTGGAAGTGACCTCTTCCTTACTTTACTCCGCAGTGCAGGATGCACCTTAAAGTAGCTTCCTCTAGACTCTATATAAAGAAGACTTCAGCAGTGAACAGATTCTCTAAATATACTTTACCTTCTTTGTTGAAGACAGTGCTAATGTGAATGCTTAGTTACTAAAACAAATATAATGACATTTTTAAAGCCTCACAGGGTAGGTAATTGCTATAAGAATATCATGGTACATTTTTTTCTTCCTTTTCCTGAAATAGAAATCATAGTCCTGTTGAAGACACAGGAGTCTATACATCATAAAAGCATAAGTAGTGTATTCCTTCTAAAGGATGGGGATAAATTTCCCTTATACTAAAAACCACCAGCTGCCACAGAAGTGCCAAGTGAAAAATCATCCTTATCATTTCTTTGTGGACTGCAATTTCCCCCTGTTGATAGAGACTGTAAATAGGAAATAAGCAGTTGATTGAAATCAGATAGTATGCAAAGATTTCACTGATGAGTTTAGGTGAGCAAATCATAAAAAGAACAAAATTATTTCCTGGTCCTAAATCTTTGCCAGGGAATGTTTAGTAACCTCCTCAGTAGAGTTGCAGATACAACTTTTTAACTCCATTTGTTAGGAGTAACAGATACTCGATTTTGAGTTGTTTTTTCTTTAACTTATCTAAAAAGGGGGAAATAAAAATATTAAAAATTGTTCAGTGGACAAGCAAAGTAAACATAGTCTTTAATATTCTTTAATAAAATCAGCAGTTCCTCCCTTTATAGAGCATTTATCTGAGGTAATTTATCAGTTTATGGACTA
Organism: Manis javanica; assembly: GCF_040802235.1. NCBI lineage: Eukaryota > Metazoa > Chordata > Mammalia > Pholidota > Manidae > Manis > Manis javanica. Next base: position 88,603,466 of record NC_133174.1, read on the forward strand.
TACAAAAATAACTTGCTTTTCTAAATGGTAGAAGCTTGGAGTCTGCAAACACCTAAGCCATACTCAAAACATAATGTAAAAAGTAGGCTATTGTATTAAATTATTGGCTGAAGAGCCAAAAATCTATAGTATTTTTTCTCTCTGTTCTCCAGATATATTACATCCCAAATGAGTAGTTTTTCAAAACATTTCATTTTTTTTTTTTTTTTTTTTTTTTTGAGAGGGCATCTCTCATATTTATTGATCAAATGGTTGTTAACAACAATAAAATTCAGTATAGGGGGGTCAATGCTCAATGTACAATCATTAATCCATCTCAAGCCTAATTCTCGTCAGTCTCCAATCTTCTGAAGCATAACGAACAAGTTCTTACATGGTGAACGAATTCTTACAGAGTGAATAAATTCTTACATGGTGAACAGTACAAGAGCAGTCATCACAGAAACTTTCGGTTTTGATCATGCAATATGACCTATAAACCATCAGGTCAAATATGAATATTCATTTGATTTTTGTACTTGATTTATACAAAACATTTCATTTTTATTCCATTTGACTGGCAAAGCTCTTTATTAGCTAATTTATTCTCTTAATTTCCAAATTAGACTGAAAAGAGGAAGGAGTACATAATTTACTATTTGTGGCAACACATCTTACAGGGATGCCTTACAGTTCTGTTTGGCATGATGCTATCCACTGACTAAGTGTCCAGTGGTTATATGTGGATAGCTTGAAAGAGTAAATTGAAACTAAATAAGGAATGTACTAAGGGTATGTTTGAAGCAGTGCTGATTAATTAAGTCCTCACTGCTTCTCTCTCTGGAGGCTACTGTCCCAACAGACATGGTTGAAACACATTTGAAATTGTAAATCTTTTCCACTTAATCCCAAGCAAGAAATTAAGTGCCTGTTTCAAAGTCTGTCTCTGACCACAGCACTATCCATTTCAATAAAAATATTAATAGTTACACAGTAGTAGCTAGATAGTGACACAGTTCCGATGGCATCTGATACAATCCATGGAAGTTTTCGAATTTAAAAAGAAAAATCAAAGAAGTGCATGGGTCAGGAAGACACATCAACTTAAAATAAAGCACTCATACAAGTTAAACTCTCAAGAATAATGATCTTAAAATGTCAGTATTTTCTCTGGTATTTACAGCTTTTAGCAGGTTGTTTAAGCATGATTATCACCCATGACTTTCTTTTAAAAGAAACATATATTGTTCGGAAATTAACATAATTATATCTCTGGGGGTATCAATGCCTAATTTTGCAATTCTGTCCCATTTTCTACTAACTAATAAACTCCCCTGTAATTCAATAGTATCCATATTATTTACTCAGTAATCTGTAATTATAGACTTCCTCTAATGAAGCACCCAATGCTTTATTGCCCTGTTATTTTTAGGAGCTCTGTGGGTTTCAATTTTAGAAAATTTGAAGTTGGAAGAGCTGTTTTTTTCCCAGATGAACATTATAAAGTAATGAAGAGGTTAATCACTTTTGCCTTGTTTGAAACACCAAAAGGCAGTACCACTTAATATACAATTACCATATTATTTTAATATGCCTTCTTTTTTAATTTAAAGGTTGAATTCAATTAAATGGTAGTAGCAGTATGCTGAATTTACTATGAGTATTCTGCCTTAGGGAGTTATTTATTTATTTATTTTGAAATTAAATTTTTTCTATTGGAGACCAGCTTCCTTTTATTTAGCAAACCATATAATTAAGGTCTTTCTAAATTTTAATTATTTAATGAAGCAGAATATTGTTAGTATGTATTTGTATAAGTTTTCTAAATTACCTAAATTTAGGTCATTTATGTTTCTAGCACACTCACTCCAGGAATTTGACCCCTTGAATAGATCTGGTGAGCTACAGTATGTTTACATAATAACCTTTCTAAAAGCTTTAGCTATTTAAACTTAAAAGTGAAAATATCTTTTTGTTGTTGCTTTTTTCTTTAAAATTTACATTAACCTTTTATTTCTTAAATTAGGTACACGAGGGAAGACATATGGGTGTGAACACTCAGGATATGTACAAAATGATAAAGAGAAATAGCCTGGGTGGTGTGGTTGGAGGAGCCAAAGAAAAATCTGGAAATAATAAGACCATTGGAATTTGGATTGGATCTGATGAGCACTGAATCTTGGAAAAGGGGATAATGTGATTAAAGTTATAGTTTAGTAATGGGATAGACAAGAAACAGAATTCACTAGGTCGATTCATGTAACAATAATGCAAGTTAAGGAATGAGTGTTAGACTTAGGGAGGAAATTCTAACTCTGTGAGATATAGCCTGTGCAGGAGTGGCATACCTTAGTCACTGCTTGAATCTGGACATGAATTAAAAATACCAGAGACCATACAAAGTTTCTAAGCCTGGAAGATAATCAGAAATAAGAAAATGGGGGTGAAAAGCAATTAAGGGTGTGGTTGGGTGCAGAACTCTGTGCATGATTAAATCAATTTCAGTCATTGAGTCTGTGATGATGGGAAATTTTGTAAGTAATGTTGTTCAGGAGTAGCTGATGACTTGGCCCTGAAATGGGAATGAGAGTTAATAGTGGGAATTCAAATTAAGGTATTTCCGTCACAGAAGGGAACTGGAAGCCCCTGGAAGTGAAATCACTTCCTAGAATCCAAGAAAGGAAGGCCCCAGACTGCCCGATGACACTTTGGTCTGCTTTCTGAATAATTATCTTTCAGCAACTTGTTTCAATTCTATCAGGAGACAGCAGTCAGATTGCTAAAAGGGCAAATCCATTCTAGTTGATTGAGAAAGAATCCAGTCATGCTCTGAGTCAGACTGGCATTCTCCTGGAGCCGATTATTGAATTCCTCTTTAGAAATTATTGAGGGATTTAGATCAAGGCTTAAAGGTAAATCTTTCCCTCTCCCATTTTGATGCATCAATGTAAATTACACTATTGAATTATTATAACGCATATCAGAAGTACATACCTCCACTTCATTTTCTGAGGCAAGTGGCAATAAGCAGCCTCTTAAGCATTGCTGACCAGGCTTTGTGCCATGTGATCCTCTCCTACTTTCAAGTTAGGCCAAAGATGGATTCTTGACCCAAAGACAGCCATCTGTAGGCTGGTCTATATCATAAAGACTCCTCCAAAGAGACTGTTCTATACTGGTTGAATCAATTAGATTCCTTTTCTTGGGGAGTTTGGACTCAAAGACACAAAGAGGGAGAATTAGTTCGCAAATGGCAGAAAGGAAATAAAACAGATACTAAGAGTAGGTGCACATGGTTGAGAATAGACAGCAAGGTACTAAAGTAATAACATTAGTGAATGATTAGGGCTACTGTAGCTGGAGGCTTAGAGTCATGGTTGTATCTTGAACGATGTTTCAGTTCTTTGTGAGTTATGACCATGCAGCTGCTGAAGCCTTCTTCATATTCCTCCTTACTTCTTCATACATCCTTACACTAAACCCCCACCTTGGTTTCTTGCAAGCCATCTAACATGCTAATCAAGAGGATTATAACATAATATTATGTAAAATGACAGACATTCCCTCTTTCGCTTTTCCTTCCTCCCTTGTCCCAACCTACTGGGGGATCTGATTCTTCCATGGGGTGGGTGGGGGGATGGGAAATGAGTAGGGAACAGACTATGGCACTCATTCTCCCCTTCAGGTAGCTGGCTCCAAAAGACTAACCAGCTATGCACAGAGGAAACACCTTGAAGTAAATATAACTTTAATACTTAAACTACAACCGGAAAATTGTGGAATCTTCCTGAAATGTCAGTAAGGGAGATTGGACATTGGGTGTTTAGGAGCAATGGCGAAGAAAATGAAAACAATTCTATATTTATACTTTTATTTAGCTGATAATGCTCAAAAAACTGGTTAGTTATGCATGCCTTTTTTCAAACTACTTTTGCTTTTTTAAAAAATCACAAAGATATAGTATCATGTTTTTAAAAAGATATGGTATGCTCTTAAGTTTGTGAAAGGGGTAGTTGTAATAAAGACAAATCGGTTTGTAGCAATGTGCACTCTCTCGGCATTCATAAAATAAAGTGTTCAGACAGACACAGACACAGCCATACACACGAGACTCCTTGCACTTTAAAAATACATAAACAATGGTTGTGCAAAAAGTAGAGTGAAGCCGTTATTACCTTTCTGACTGGAAAGATGACCCACTGTAGAAACTAGGTCAAGAATCCTAAGCAAAGGAAGAAGACTAATTGGAAAGAGTCACTAGCAACTGATGAATTGTCCACTTGTTTTCTGTGATCTGAGCATCAGCAATTAAGAGTACCAGTTCCCTCATTTACAATATTTTTATACTTAGTGGTAAGCTGTCATTATTGGTGTGGTATGTGACCTCTGTTAAAACTGTCTGACTGCAGTCTCAGGAGAGCCATTCTTGAAAAGTCACTTGTATCCCAGGCTTTGCTTGTGCCTGTGCCAGGCTTTGAGGAAGACACAAGTACACATTTGATCTCATGATGGTGCTCTAGAAGTTAATACTGTCCTTTCCCATTCCTCTCTACCACTAGGCTTGTGTTTGTATTTCTTGTGAAGATAGTTAGGCTTATTGTTCAGTACTGTATTCTGATATGGCAGTCCAGTTGAAGTTCACAGGTGAGGAGCTATGTTTTCAAGAAAGGAGCTGAATTACTCCATGTCAGAGGTTGGTTCTCAAGCAGGAAACCAAAACTTGGAAAGCAGGTCTCCCACTGACCTTTGAAAAAAGCTCTTCACTTTTTGTAACTCTTCTTTTGGACTTTAAGGACTCTAAAACATAAATTCACATAGAAGTGTATATATAATTATTACTTTGTTATCCTCTCTGATTCTTGGCTTTGCTTCTCTAAAGTGGAAGCATCCCAATTTAATGTAGGCGTACATTGGCTGCTCATGTTCCTTCCCACCTTCCACCTGTGGTGAGTCCTTGTTATACTGATATGGAGGTTGCCAAGGTCCTTCAGCCTCTCAGAGGCAGACTGTGAGCTCTACAGTGTCTGCACCTAGTGTGATGTTGATGCTGACAGTGCATACTCTAGAGCCAGGGTCAGGAATCTCTTTCTCTAAAGGGCCAGATCGGCCTCACAGGCCAAAAGGTCTCTGTCACAGCTACTCAACTCTGCTACTGTAGCATGAAAGCAGCCATCGACAGTGCACAACGAATGAGCATGGCTATATTCCAATATAACTAGGGACTGAAATTTGAATTTGAAATTTTGATATAACTATTATTCTACTTTTGGTTTTTTGAAATCCACTTAAAATATGAAAACCATTCTTAGCATGTGGGCTTTACAAAAACAGGTGATAGACTGAATTTGACCACTAAGGCTAATAACTTGCCAACGTCTGCTCTAGAGACATGCTTCCCAGGTTCTAATACTGGTTCTGTCACCTCCCAGCTATGTGATCTTGAACAAGTCAGTTCATTTAAATATGCCTGTTTGTTTGCCCAGAAAATAGGTTGGTGTGGGGATTCAATGTAAATCCAATAGAACAAGGCCTGACCTATAGTGAGCTCTCAGTAAATGGCAGATATTATTAATACTCCTACTTCTAAAAGCATCTTTGTTTTATCATTCTAAAAAGTGACTTAATTTACTTTTGATTTTGAATTTAAATTTGTTCTTTTTCCAAGTTTGTTTTTGCTTTTTTCCCTTCACAAGTATTCCATGTCCTTAGTAAATGATTGATTCTGGTAAGACACACAGAGTCTTTCAAAGGTCTCTTTGAAATATTAATTATTTAAAATATTGAATATGAGATATTTTACCAGAGGCATCAACAGTGGTTTTCTAGTAAGTGTCAACATTCGGGTTTATTGGGTGTTTGTTAATTTATAGAATGTATAATTTTCTTCTCCCAACCTTCAAGCATATAGTTAACTGGAAAAAAAATGAATACACATGAACGTTATTTTTTAACTACCATTTACTATCAAGCTGTCTTATTGTAGGCAAATTGCCAAAAAGGAGCCTCTGGTCAAAAACTTCCTGTGGTGAAACTCTACCATTACAAATCCATTTATTTGTGTTAACTGGCTCCTCTTTAAGCTGCAGATACATCAGGGAAAGTTAATTTGCCAATTCAGTTACCCTGACAAACTTTCAGGTAGTACCTACCAAGTAGCTATTTGGGAAGAAAGTACCTCATCCTTCACAATTCATCACTTTGGAGTGGAATACCTATTTATCTTGTGACCCCCTAATACAGTATTTATAGTCAAATGTATCTAAAAAAGCCCTTCAATTAAAATTGTTGAGGAAGAGTAGTTAGTATTCACTGTGAAGTTTATCTGGAATCTGATGGTTTACCTCACAATAAGAAACTGTTCTTTACCTGTTCTGGCAAGGAGATGAGATGACAGAATGAGTGAACTCCCTAACCAACATTTTACCCTGTAGTTCTAACTTTAATTGATCTGAGATAAATTTTGCTTTTTAGCACATACCACTTTGCAAGGCCTCAGCCTGGGAGCATAGTGTTTTCCTGTTTTGTTTTACAAATTTTCAACTGCTGCATCATGTAATTACTACACGGTCCCTGGCTTATCCTGTGACTTCTGGTAACTTCTTCTAAGCTCCTGTGTCCTCTTTTCCCTCTTGAAATTTTTCTTCCTTTTAACAAGAGCATCTTCCTACATTATTTCTGTTAGAACTTTAGACATTCTATTTATGCCTTCTTTTAATCTCTTTGGAATATTATCTTGATTTTTTCAAATACTTCTCATGGCCCTAAATAACTTCAGGAACTATTATCTTAGTTACCATCTGTTAGTTTTCCAAGCCACCCCTATCTCCTTTCTTCATTCACTTCCAAATCAACTGCAAATTAACGGAAACCTCCCATCAGGTAGAGGCGTTCTGGGTGCTTGTGGACTGCCATCAGGTTGCTCAGGTTTTTGTCGTGTCTGTTAATACAGTGCTTTGCTGAATGGTTTCATTTCTTTTACTTTTAACTCATTTATGGTGTTACTATTCCTCTTACCGGTGGATGTTAAGGTCCTGTAGCACAATGTGTTATTTTCACCATATTGTATTCACCTTTTACCTTTGTTGAATTTTAAGAGCTATTTGTTAGCCCTGGGCCTTCATTTTTTTTTGATCCCAGAGAAGAAATTTTATTTCCCTCTTTTTTTGATAAGTGAGCAGTCTTCTAATTTTGTGTCATCTACAAATCCATACATCTTGCAGCATGGTCTTAATCTAGACCATAATTGATAGTGTGAAAGAGATTGACTCTAACTGCCTTCTTACACTGTCAATCTGCATTTACTACTGCTCATGACCTTCCTCACAAAACCGACTTTACTTTCCTATTTAGCCTTTCACCAATAATGCCAAAATTGACCATCCTTCTTTGCCCAGGGTTATATGCAGAATAATATTTGGCACTGCAAATCAAATGGCGTTCTTTGTATAATTGATTTTTCTCCCACTCTGGTCCATTTTGTGTACTACTCTGAGGCTGATCTTAAATGTTGCCTTTATCAGGTCACTATCTTGCTGAAGATCTCCCAATGACATTTTGGAGTCCTTTGAAGTAAATTCAAGCTTCTTCCTTTTATATCCAAAACCCTTTAGAACTTTGTTCTGATCTTACCTTTCCAAGTGTAACTCTAGTACATTTCAATTCCATTGCTTTCCTCCTGGTTTATCATGCATACCATACATATTTGATTTCAAAGAGCACTGATTCAAAAGAACCTCAACACTTTTTACTCTCTTAAATTTGCATGATATGAACAGGTAAAAAACTAATATAAGATGATAGAAATCAGAGCAGAGTTTGCCTCTGGGTGGTGGGGGCAGGAGGGAACTTTCTGTGGGTGATGGAAATGTTCAATATCTTCATTGTGGTGGTGATTACATGGGTGTACATTTGTGAAAACTCATCAAACTGTTCACTTAAGATCTGTGCCTTACAGCATTTTTAAACTCACACAAACACAGAGAGAAAGTGAGCACAGGCACTAGGAATTAATAAATCTAGATTTTAGTGTCTGAATCAGTCATTACTCAACTTTTTTTTTTTTTGGTATCATTAATCTACAATTACATGAAGAACATTATGTTTACTAGGCTCCCCCCTTCACCAAGTCCCCCCCACATACCCCTTCACAGTCACTGTCCATCAGCGTAGTAAGATGCTGTAAAATCACTACTTGTCTTCTCTGTGTTGTAGAGCCCACCCCATACCCCCTCCACATTATACATGCTAACTGTAATTCCCCCTTACTTTTTCCCACCCTTATCCCTCCCTTCCCACCCATCCTACCCAGTCCATTTCCCTTTGGTAACTGTTAGTCCATTCGTGGGCTCTGTGATTCTGCTGCTGTTTTTTTCCTTCAGTTTTTCTTTGCTCTTATACTCCACATATGAGTGAAATCATTTGGTACTTGTCTTTCTCCGCCTGGCTTATTTCACTGAGCATAATACCCTCTAGCTCCATCCATGATGTTGCAAATGGTAGGATTTGTTTTCTTCTTATGGCTGAGTAATATTCCATTGTGTATATGTACCACATCTTCTTTATCCATTCATCTACTGATGGACATTTAGGTTGCTTCCATTATTTCTCAACTTTTTTAATGTAATGTTTTCAGAGGCTTAACTTAAGCCGTGATTCCTCCAAGAGTCTTCCCCAACTCTGAGCTCACAGAAAGCATAGTTTTAGTTTTAAAAATCATTTAGTCTACATAAGTATTATCTCACATGGTAAGGTCATACCCTTCATAAGAAGCCTTTTGCTTCTTTTGGGTCCCTTTGCATTCATTGGTTGATAGCAACTTCTTCAACTTTGAACAACTGAGCATTTCCACAAAGTCTTAATTATACAATTGGGAATTCACAAGGAATATGTAATAGTGAATTTAAGCCAGGTTGTTAGGATCATAAGAAATGACTTTTAGAGTATTGGCTTTAGTTTAGTCATTTTTGAGGTATAGTAAGCTGGACTCAAGTCTCAGTTAATGGGAAAGCCCAAGACACTAGCTGTTTAGGTTCCTAGAGGAATAAGGGGTATTCTAATTAAAAACACTCTATAAAAAGGAAGGAGAGTTCAGCATATTTTAAAAAACTGAAGGGTCAGAGATTTTACCCTACTTGCATGCTAACAAGTCAGCCTGCCTGTGTCAGGGATGCTGGCAGAAGACAAGACACCTAGGTCAGAAACAAAGAACTGTGTTATTCACAGCACAGCAAGCACTGTGAGCTTCATGTTTGCATTCCTTTCCCTTGCCTTCCAACTCCCAAAGTAAGACATCAGAGTGGTCCCAGGTGGATGCTATATCCACAGTAGTTTTGTGCCACTACTGAGGAACCCAGACTTGGGGAACCCAAATCTTTTATAATGGACTGAAAGCAAACCTGACATCTGTCCTAAGAGGAAATATAATCTGTCTTCAAAGCAAACAAATCTTCCCTCTGCTCTGGAGGGAGACTCTATGTCTTTCACAGCTATTAACTATAAAAAACATCTTAGAAAATGTAGTCCAGAACAAAGGCCATCAATACCTCTGCTCACAAAATGTGCAGAAATGTGAGAAACCCATAGAGTATTGCCTCTGAGTAAGTTCATGTTAGCCATTAGGGAATAATCTTGCACATAGTTGTAGCAGAGATAATTAATTTACCTAGGATTGATTTTAATCTGTGGCATCACCGAACTCTTCTGGGAAATTAACTCAACAGGTAAATATTGATGCTGAAAGTTGAGATTAGAAAGCATTTAGCATCTACTGAATGACCAACACTGTTGGAAACATGAAAAGAAGGTACAACCCATACCTTTCATTTTACTCAGAGATAAGTAGACACACAGAGCCCATAGGACAGCAGTATAGCCTGCCTAGCTCCTTAATGGTCCCTGTGATCTAATTTCAGGATGAAAGATTGGGAAGTTGCCTCTGAATTGTTATTTCCCAGACATGCCCATATATTACCGTTTTAGCAGCTAAAAAGCATTACCAAATTTCTCCTTGATGTTCTTTCACTCAGTAGAACAGATATTATAAGTTGTAAGAAAACACATTTTTCCATGAAATTAAATAAAGCTATTTTCTTTTTCAATGAAAAAAACAAACACTTGAATTTTTTTTCCTGAGTTAGACCAAAAACTGAAAAATAAAAATAGCTACTCACTGCTAATCACATCTAAGTAAGAATTAATGGTACTATAAACTTGGAAATTCTAAATGAACTGTCAACCTCACACAATACAGTCATAGGCCAGATTTCACTGAAATTCATTTAAAATGAAGAATAACTTCTTTCAAATGATCCTGCTGGCTTCCTTTTTGTTTTAGAAATCAATTTTATGATATAAATAAACCTTAATTCTTTAGGGTTAGATATTTCATGGAAATTGCTCAGCTCCTTTGAAAGTTATCATGGAGCAAATGAAAAAGTAATGGTGGATTGAAGCCTACATCTCTTTCCTTTAATACACCAGTGGTATTTACAAACACATACCTTTTTTTTTTTAAACAGAAAATCTAGCACATGCCTTCTCAACAGAGGCACTATCATGCCCAAGGTGATGAATTCTTGGGGAGGTGGATAGAGAAAAATCTTAGATAGGGTTTGTGGAAGGCTACAGTACATGACCAGATACACAGCATATGATGGGGCGATTAGGAAGATGTCTAGATGTCTAGACTCCCTTGGAGGAGGGAAAAACAATAATGAGAACAAAGCAAGGTTGAGAAACAGTATTCTAGTATATTTTGATACGTGTTTCCACATGGCAACCACTAAATTAAGCTAAGGGGTTTATTTTTAATCCCTCTCTACTTTGTCATATTTGTTTTTCCCTTATATTTAGTTTATACACAATATAATAGCATTAAAGAATTTTAATGAAATGGCATCCATAATGTTGTTACTTATAATTTTTTTCATATTTGCATATTTATGTAAAAGTATAAATACATACTGTTTTGCATTCTGTTCTTTTCATTGGTATACATATATTCATCTTTCTACATAGTCTTTATAATGAGTTTCTATGAGGATGTGTGAAATTCAGTTATACTGCAGTTCTCTTCTGATTGTACTTCTTTATCTCTAAAAATTCCTTCCATGTCTTTTTTGCAGTTCTGCCTCTCCTGACTGCCTATTAAATGTTGGGGTCATCAGGAATTGCATCCTGCGGCCCCCTCCTCTTCTCAGACATTATCTCAAGGGAGTCTCATCCATCTTCCAACAGTACTCAGACCTTTACCTCTAGCCAGACTTCACTCCTGGGTTCCAGACTTTTTACTGCGTATCTCTACTTAGCTCTTCTTCAAAGACAAATCATCACATTTTCTCAAACCTGTTTGTTTAACCCTGGCCATCTAGACTCTTTCCCTTGCCCTTGATCTCACCCTCCAGCCAGGTCCTATTGACTGTATTAATATCTTCGAAATATCCACCCTCACTATTCACTCAGCTATCCTTTTAGTTCAGTCCTTTATCTCTTACTTAAGACAATTATACTACACTCCTAAATACCCTCCTGCCTTCTGTCAGGCCATCCTCTGAGTCATTGTCCATAGTACTGTCTAACAAATCTCTCTAAAATGTAAATCTGATCAAGTCACTTCCTATTGTTTATAGCTACACTGTCCAATACAGTAGCCATGAGCCATATATAGCTACTGAGTGCTTGACATGTAGCTAATCTGAAGTGAAATGTGCCAAAATATAAACACGTTTGATTTCTAAGACTTAGTCTGATAACAAGAATGGAAAATATATGAATTTTTTGTGTCTATTGAATTAAATATTTACTTAAATATTAAAGTTAATTATAACTGTCTCTTTTAATTGTTTTTAATATATGGTTCCTAGAAAATTTAAAATTATTTATGTGACTCACATTTGTGGCCTGCCCTAGATATCTATTGGAGAGTGCTAGCTAATAGGATTGTGCTCACAGATATCATGGTCTTTGATTATCTGGCCACCATGTGCCTACTCTACTTTGTCTTCCACTAGCTGTCATGCAAAAAGGGTTTGCCTTGGTGTCAAATTAATCAGAGGTCATACTGGGGCGCCTCCACATGCCAGCTGTGTGATCTAGAGCAAGATGCTTAAGCTCTCTATGTTCCAGTATCCTCAGCTGAAAAACAGAGATAATACCTATTTGAATGTGTTATTGGGAGGATTAAAAGATATAACAAATATTAAGTGTGTACTGCATAAAATATAATTCTCCCAGGTCTGTTCCAGCCATGCCAAACTACTCTCAGTTATTTCATTTCTATTGTAAAGAGCAGGTGATTGTTCAGATGTCCCTGCAGCCTTAATATTCCTACAAGTGTACAATCCCCTTTCCCTGTTGAGTCACTGGGGTTTCACTTTCTTTTTATTTTTCCTGTTTTCTCCAAATATTAGGTCTGAGGACCTCTGTGCTTCTCTTTATTTTTTCATTCAATATTCTCTCCTGGAGAACTCATTTTAAAAGAGTAAACGATGGTAGCATTGAAGAAATCTCAAGTCAAATGAAGAGCATAATCAAAAAAGATTTTAGCTTATTCTTGCCCCATAAGAGAGTATTTTTCTTCTGAGATCTAATACCCCAATAGCCATTTTTTAAACAAATTAGGATTAAAATTTAACTTTGGAATAGCATCAGAAACAATTTAATTTCTTTCACCGCTCCCTCTTTTTAACCCTCCTGCCCACAAGTGTCCTCTACTCTGGACCCACACAGTTAGCCACCACTTAAATTCGCAACCTAATTAGGGTCCTTTTCATCCGCTAGGCTGCATTGGGAAGAGGTGCCTCAGCTCACTGTGGATTACTCACAATGTGTAGAGTGTCTGGTGATGGATACCTGGAGACAAATGTTCTAACAAATCTTAAAAGTGTTTTTGATGGCCAGAATTGTCAGCAGTAAGAGTAGGGTGAAATGTTTAAAATGTGTTTCCATTAGGAATTTCTATGAACATCTTCTGAGTGCTATGCTCATGGATTCTGAACAGTTCTTTCCCATAGGGAAAGCTTAGAAACACAACAGCATTCTAAAAGAGATTATGAGAATCTGGCTAATGTCTCTCAAATGTAAAATGTGGCCTTTCAAATGATGTGGTCACCTTTTCCTTCTACAATGTCAGCATTTCGAAGTAGGTAAAGGATATAGATTAGGTAGGAATTGAATGCAAATGTGTTTTGCAAATAGTGTCTTTTGAGATCATCGCAGATGATGGTTGAATGCTGAAGGTATTAATACAATCAGTCTTTAACCTTGTGTAACTCCGCTTCATCAAATCACGCCCTGTACATTGATTGCATTAAGCCGGGTCAGTGGTTTCTTGCTTAGGAATATCTTACAAGAATCTTAACAGGAAGGCAGCAGTAGCTGATCAGCTACTGTTTATTTGCATACTGAGCGTGTCATCAATAATACAAAAGACAAGGTCTTTAAGTTGAAAGAACAGTGGGATTGGCATGAATTTTGCTTAATGGTGCATAATAAGCGAAGTAGTCTGTGGTGCCAGAAACTGACAGTATCCATTATGTTAAAACAGATATATGTCTTTAATTTAGGGGTATTATGTAAATCTGACAGGAGTTTTTCCCTTTATTTTCCTGTAGTTTAACTTTAATTGCTCCAAGATTAATTCTGATTTCTCCCTTCCTCCAGAGGGTGATGAGACTGGCGTGATGGATAATCTTCTAGAAGCCCTACAATCAGGAGCAGCATTCCGAGACCGCAGAAAGCGAATTCCAAGGAATCCAGGTAAAACCCGTTCCAGCTCACATGGTATTAAAAAATGTGACCACTTAGAGCGAACTACAAAAAAAAAAGCAAAAAACCTTCCCCGTGAAGATTTTGTTTTTTAAACAGTTGATCTCAGTTCCTGTGTGAAGTCTCAGCAGGCTTCTATAACTATGTGATCACAGGTTTCACCTTGGTAAAAGTATCTTCAAATAACTGTAGACTTTGCCAAAAAAATTCAGAAACAAGGCCCCCCCTCTGTGTTTAATAGAAAATATTTTAATTGTTGTTTTATGAGCATGCGGTTTTGGTGGACGGTGGTGTAAAACCATAAATGTAATTAAATCATGAAAAGTAATTGTCCCTAAGGATGTCACATTAGCTATTTACAGGTAAGGAAACTGAGATAATGCTTCTTTCTAGAGGCTATTTTGGCTTTGCAGTATAGTCTATTCTCCATGTTAATAAAGAGAGAAGAGACACAGTAATCCAGGATCCCCAAAAGTCCCAAAACATTGAAACCCCTTTTTTGGGTGTTTTTGTACAGAACAAACCCAGACTATGAAAATTGATCTTGGGAAGAAACAACAAGAGAAACAAAAACTTCCCTCACTCAAATGGAGCTAGAATGTTGTCCACCCCCTCTCTTCATACCCTGTGGCTGAGGTAAATAATAGAATAGCTCCTCTCAGAATAATCCAAGTAGGTTGAGCTATCCACTTCCTCTAAGGAAGTTTTTTATTTTTAATTCATATCTTTCTTGAAGAAGAGGAAGAAATTAGGTGTGTTGATGTTAAAAGTCCTCTTCATGGCCTGTAGAGCTAGATGAAGGAGTAAATGAAAAAAAAATGAAAATGGATAGTAATTGTGTAAACCCTACTTAATTTAAATTAAAAAGAGTTGCCTTGAATAGCCAATAATTCAAAAATATTCTGTATTTGGACTGGAAACTGTCATAAGTCATTGTGTTGGCTTGGCAAGCTTTTGGCAATGGTGAAATTCATGGTAGCAGACAGCATCAGTTTTATTCATTTGTCACATTTGGGTGAATCCTGATGGGTAGATTAGACTGAAGGTAAGATTTGGTTGAGAGGAGAGAAGTGTTTTGGTTGGAGTGTAAGACTCCTTTGTATGTATGAAGGCATACAAAAAGAGTGGGCGACTAGAGAAAAGAAAATTAAAATCCCTGTTTATATGTTCTTATTAATTTTTTAAGGTAATGTTACATAGCGGAATGGTAGGAGCACTACTAATTTGTGACTATAAGCCAGCCATTCCTCCTATCCTCAGTCCTTATCTGTCAAAGGAGATTGTTCTACCATGCTATCAGAGGCCCCTTCGACCTCTTAAGGAAAATAGAAATGTTCACTGCTCTTTCTTGAACTATCAGAGCATTAATAGGCAGTGAAAAGCAAACTGAAGTAATTTTTCTATCAGTTCAGTTCTCTGTTAAGGAGCTGATAAGTAAAAGCATGTTATTTGCCCTAAAAGAACGACCATCATCTTCCTGGGCTGTTTATTTTTAAAATACATTTGCTAAGGCCCCTTGTCTGATTAGTCTCACACCTCATAGTGACTCCAGGAAGACTGTACAGAGAGAGAGCTCATTCCATGGGTTTCTGTGAGTTTGGTACTCAAGGGAATATAGTAGTCAACTGTGAAACACTAAGAATATATTCACAAACTGTATAATTTTGTAGTACTGATTCCAAGTAATCTAAATTGGGATCTCCTTCGCTTTGTAGCTAGAGTGCCTTGCCTCCTTGAATGAACACATAGGGTCAAAAGTATCAGCTAATTTAGCCTTTTAGTCCCAGGTGGCAGCAGCCAATGCAAGTGTCCAGTGGTAAAAAGAAACTAGAAGACAGACAGAGGCAGTGATTGGTAAAGCATCTTGGACAACAGAGCTTGAGGTAAGGGAGAGGGGAAGACAGGCACAGAGTTAGCGGGTCTGGCAAAAACTCCCATCCTCTTGCCTCATTTTAGAAGCCACAGAACCAGGCACTTGTCCAGATTTTCTCCTTTCTGCCTATCCTAGCTAGATCATCTTTTCCTACTGGTCCCCTTTTGTTTTCACTTTCTTAGGCACCTTATTGGGTTCTTTTCCAAGATCCCATTGACTTTATGTTGTTATACTTTCCCTGCTCAACACCAGCATTCTTGCTCCTTTTCAATAACCTCCATTTCAACATGATGAGATAAAAGCAGAGAAACCAAATTATAAAGAAGACTGTTTTCTCAAAGTAAAGTAAAATACGAGAAAATAGCAAAAAAAAAATCTAAAATCAGAGTCAACCACAAATAGCAAAGATGTACTGCTCTGCTTGCCATCTCCATTATCATCACTTACAGATGGAAACTACAGCATGTAAAATACAGAGCTCTACAATTGTGCCTCTGATTGCAGTGTTTTCAATTCCATACTTAAACAAAATGGGGTGATAGTCTCTATTCTTCATTAGAAAATCAAAATGTTAATAAATGGTATGATTAGTTGCCTAAATTGCATATCTTCCACATTTAGCCTATGTCCCCTTCCCAAGAGCTAACCCATTAGGTGACTCAGAAGGAGCTCCCAAATACTCCCTCTAGCCATTCACCTGAGTGCGCTGTTTCAGTTAAGGGCACCAAAAGACATTTCAAGGGAGACTATCATATCAGGAATGATATTGAAAATAATAATAACTGGTATAGCATAGGCCCCAACCAGTCAGAATGTACACAGGCAAAAAGTAGCCACTGTGGTTGGACTAGTGCATACTGGCTGAATATCAACCCAGATTATAGGCTTTACTGATATCAAACTCAGAGATTAGCAAATGAGCCCCCTAAGCATTCATCAATTTATTGTATATCCGTTCTGTGAAAAGTACTATGCTAGACATGAAGGAAGATGCAGAAATAATTAAGAATTCCTTAGGTGTAAGAGCCTCGTGTCTTGTAGGAAAGATAAATAGTATGGAAAGACTACAGAATAAGGTAGATGATAATAGGTATTATACAAGAGGTGTTAATAACATACTATATAGTTCAGAAAATGGAAGTATCATGCTTTATTGGATATATGAGAAAAGGAATCATGGAGGAAGAGACTTTGAAGGATGAGTATGGATTTCAGCAGTGGGAGTTGAAGCAGGGAGAATGGGCATGTTAGTCAAATGAAATGTCATTAAGAAAAACAATGCATTTTGGGAGAGTGACAAATATAGTACAGCTAGTAAGAAAACAGGCTATGTAAAATGTAAAAGTATGGAGATAATTCAGGAAAGTAGGTAGGTGCCATATCATAGAGCATTTGAATAAAAGACTGAGGTGTTAGCATATAATTCTTTAGGCAATGAAGATATATTGAAGGATTTTAAGCAGTGGACGAATATGATCAAAGCTGTGTATTAGGATATTTAATCTATGGGAGTGAGAGAGATGAATTAGGATTCTAAAGTCATATTCTTAGTCAAAGAAAATAATTTAGGGGAAGAGAAGTGGCCAGGAGTCAAAGATAATTCTAGGGTTTTGAGTTTGATTAGTGGGGAGGGCAGCTGGGTTACAAGAGAAAACTATTAAGATCAGGAAAAGGAGTGGTGATAGAAGATAAATTCAGTTCAGGGCACATGAAACTGAAAGTGGTAGCAGAACACTGAGGTCAAGGCATCCAGAAGTTTCTTGGAAATACGAGTGTAGATTTCATCACAACAGAGTTGAGTTCCTGAGATACTGGTTATAGTGTGGAAGTGGAAGATATTGTTCGAGAGGTTATTAACAGAAAAGAGATCCAAAAAAAGAACCTTGAGAATGCCTCCACTGAGGGACTATAAGTACAGTGAGCAAAGATGGTAGACTAGGAGCAGTTGGGCAGTGGGAGAAGAATCAAGGCATTATTGTTCTAGAAGCCAAGGAAGAGAGAGGTATTAAGAAAGCAGAAAAGGTGGGCATTTACTACAGTGACATGTGATGTGGTGGAATCGAAAAGGATAAAGACCTGTGATTTGCCATTAGGGAGCTTTCTAATGACTTTTTAAGGGAATTCTTTTAATATTCGGATGGAACTAGGAGCCAGAATTCAGGAACTAAGCAGTGTGTAGATGGTGAGACTATAGGGATTGATAGTATTCATTCAACAATTGAGCAATTCTCTTGAATGCCACCTGGGTGTCCTGCACTGGGTTAGGTACTGAGGATGCAATATCAAACAGGACATTTGCCTCAAGGAGCTCACATACCATTTGGGAAAACAGGAATTCAATCCATGTGATAAAATTACGACACAATCATATATGTGCCATAAATGAGATTGGGGGTGCATGTTTGTGCAGCACAGGAGTTAGAGTAACTTCCATCTCACCCCCTGACCTCTTGCCCGTGCATCCCTTGAATATGGACTATGCTTTCTAGATGTTTGGTGGGTAAAAGAAGAACCTCAGTTTTCCTAGTATGGATCTATCACCTATGAATTTTGCTTAATCTTTCCGAACTCTGTTACAGGCCTTGTTAGCACTTAAGGTCATAAATTCTATGTGTTTACACACCACTTTGTAAAGAGTTGCCCATCAGTATTCCTGACTTTGTCTTATAATATCAAAGGTAAACTTTGGAGGAAAAAGAAAAAACTAGCGAAAAACCTCACAGGAGTGGAAACCATACTTTAAGTGTAAATACACAATGCCACATCTGTTTTATTACTGAATAGCTCTAGGTACTTAGAACTTGCTTCTCCTTCCTCAAACAACTTCTTCATTCCTTGCTCACTGTAAGTAAATATAAACAGGCCTCTTAGCAATAGATACCTAACTTAGCTATTTTGCCTCCGACTGGATTTTGATATATAGTTCTAGACATTAAAACACACACACACACACACACATACACACATACACAAGAAGCTTTATATAGAAATGAAACCAAGAAGCACAGGCAATGTAATTTGGTGTTAGAACCACACAGGGCACCTAAGAAAACTAAATGAAGAAACAGAAGAAATTCAGGACACATGATCCTAGTTTATGGATCAGCAAGGTAACAGTATAAATGAGAAGGTATAGTTTACCATTTGAAAACAGGTAGAGGACAAGAAATAATGATATTCAGTAGAGAGAAAAAACACACTCTAAGTGTTCAGGAACATTTCTTTACAGTAAAACAAAACCCACATTTTGCTAGGCCTCTCTACCTCACATAAATAACAGAACCCAAATTCTCCCAACTCTTGTCTCTGTATACACATTCAGAACCTCAGCTCTCCCCTAGGGATCTCTGAAATATTTCTGGAAGTTCTCTGGGGGCATTTCACAAACATAGTCACCTGCCACTGTTCCTTTACCTCCATCTATAATGCCATGCATTTCTATACCTGATGTTTGCTACAGCAGCTGGCACTCCTGTACCTTCATGATGCCAGAGCTTGATAGTGGTTAGTAGCAAAGTGAGGGGAAATGCTTCTCTCTTTCTGTAGCATGGCACTCCAGTGTACCAAGCAGGACTGCTTATGCCTCAAAGTCTTACATACAGTTTTTAGAGAAACAGGCTCAGTTTTAAGTACAGCCTTCTTGATCTCCACAAGATTTGGCTGCATAGAGCAAGACTAATAAAAGACAAGCCCATGACAGATGCTATGTAGTACATGGTATCACATCTCCATTTTTGACGACCAAGATTTGTTGGGATTTTGTGTTTGTTTTTGTCTTATTATTACCAGGTCAAGCTGATAATTCTTTCCAAGGTATTTACTGCTTTCTTGCTTAGATGAGTTCTTTCCCATGAGGTTCCTCAGTCTCTATTTTATAAGTGTTAGAATCGTAGACTAGCCAACTAAACCTGTAGTACAGTTATTGCATTGTAATATGCAATTCAATCTAGTAAAAAATGATATAATCAAGCCAATAAACAAACAAAAATCATAGCAGTCATCCAAATTGATCAACTATTAGGGGCCAGTTAACAGTACTAGAGCCCTGGAGTGCAAAGATGAATAAAGTCTGGGCCTTGTCCTCAAGAACTCAAGAGTCTCATGTGGAAGACAGATAATGTACACAATTTACCTGCCTTGACAAAAGTATACAAAAAGTGCTAAATGAGCAAGTAACTGCCTAGAGAATTCAAGAAGGGTTTCATGACAAAAGGAGCATATGAGCTGTGTTTTGATGGAGGAATAGTGGTTTGTCTGGAGGAAAACAGGAGCAAATAGGCATTTCAGACAAAGGAAATAGCAAATACATGCAATGGAAATATGGAAGGCATATGATGGAAGTTTGGTATCATGATATGGTGGCAACTATGAAAAGTTCATTGCAAAAAAGAGCCAGCAGAAATTTTCAAGTAGAGGACCACATAACTACACACATACACACACACACACACACACACACTCTTCAGGAAAGGAGTGTTTCTTTTTCCTCCAAAGTTTACCTTTGATATTATAAGACAAAGTCAGGAATACTGATGGGCAATTCTTTACAAAGTGGAGTGTAAACACATGGACCTTATGACCTTAAGTGCTAACAAGGGCTGTAACAGAGTTCAGAAAGATTAAGCAAAATTTGTAGGTGATAGATCCATACTAGGTTATATTGAAGTTGGAGATAACATATTTGTGGGACATTTGCACATATATGGTTATAGTAACCTTGGGATCACCCAGGAAGAGTATGTCCAATGAGAGGTAAAGAAGGCCAAGAATAATGCATTTGGGAATTACAGTTTTTAAGAGGCAAAGAGAAGAATCAGTAAGAGACACAGAGGAAAATAAAATGTTTAGAAAGGGAGGAAGAGAAGCAGCAAAAAGTGATACCTGGAAGACCCAGGGTAGAGAGAATTTCAGAATGGAGAAATCAGCAGGCTCACTTCCTGCAGAGTTAAGGAAAATGATGATTGAAAATAGACCAAAGGGTTTGTCATCTAGCAGGTAACAGTCAACTTTCCCCAAGCAGTTTCAGCAGAACAGTGAGGGCCAAGAGGCAGGTTCTAATGGATTAAAAAGTGAAGAATATCTCCTGTACCTTAAATGCTGGGGCTTGGAGGAAAGAAAGGTCATTAGAGAATGAAAAGATACATTGTGTCTCTTCTAGAGATTCTGATGGGAAACTCTAGGCACTTTCAAGGGTTTTGAGTGGGGTTGTCAATCAAAAATCATTATGTCTAGTTTTACTTCCAAATATGTGGCTTTTTTCCCTCTTAATTCAATTTCGTTTATTGAGCATATACTATGTGATGTAGTTTAAATACTTTAACATGCCTACTGCTTTACAGTTAACAAAGCACTTTCTCAACTATTCTATGATATGTAAATCATGCCCATCTAATGCAGAGTTTTCTATTCTTATAAGCTAAAATGAAGAACATCTGTAGCACATACAGAGCGGGAACAGATTAGGGGTAGAGGAAAGATATTCTTGAGTTAAGTGGGTACAAGCAGGGGGAGAGGTGGGGAAGGAGGTAAAAGGGATGGAACCATCTTCAGAAAATCTTTGTCAACTTTAGAATTAACTGGTTTGTGAGTGGTGAAAGTCAGGGATGGGAGGGTTATAGGATATGTGTGATTCTCTTGAGAAGAGGAAAGGAGGTTGGTAAGGAGGAAGCACATTAAAGAATCTTTAGGCCAGCCACTTACGGTTCTCAGTAATGTTAGCTTCGTTATCTCTTGGCAGTAAATAGAGGGTGAATACTAGGTATCATGGAGAATTGATCAACGTTCAGGTGACAGTTAAAAATACAGGAGTGGGTAAGATAATCCAGGGAAAATGAGTAGAACAGTGGGCAAGAGAGAACCCTGGAGAAAATAAACATTTGTGGCATTGGTTCTCAGCCCTGGTTTACCCGAGCGTCCCTGAGGTACTTCTAAGAAGTAACCACGTCCGGTCTGGTTCTTCTTTGAACCAATCAAATCCAAATCTAAGGAGTCAGAGCCTGGGCAGTAGTATATTTTAAAAGTTATTTAGGCAGTTTGAATGTGCCACAAAAGTTCAGAACAACCGCATTATAGGACCAGCTAGAAAGCTGGAGGGCATGAAAGAACATGAAGGGGTTGGTTCTGGAGGTGTGGGGAGAAAAAAATGAACGTGGTATCACTTCTCAAAGAGAAAATGCTAAATAGCACCAGATGCAGCTGAAAGGACCAATCAAATAAGGACTGGGAAGGATCCATTGGATTTAACTATTAGGAGTTCGGTGGTGACCTTAGCAAAAACAGTTCTCGGAGAGTATGTTTGGCAGGGTTGAGAGCAGGGTAGAAACCACATAGCATTGAGTTCCAAAATGCTATTCATTTTTAAGATGACTTTATTTTGTCTTTTTTTTTATCACTTCATGTGAGTCTTATGACGAAGTATGTACCTGTATTAGCTATATAATTTTTGTTTTATTATTTTTTCTTTAAGAAAATGAAATTTTCCTTTTGGGACAGACACACGCATGTGTTGATTAAGATTTAGGTTTGCATTAGAGAAGCCAGAAAAAGAAGATTGCTGTGTAGTCTCTCCTTGATTATTCTTTGACAACTAGAGAACAAATTGAACACAGACCATTTATGCCCTATTTATATGCAAAATTGTTCTAAGCAAGCACTGATGGTGTTCTCTATAGAAATTTCAATCACTTTTGCTTGTCTGGTCTCCTACACAGTATAATCAGCTCTGCTGCACATTTCTTCACAGGTGATCTCTGCAGGGCAGTAGGAGATAAGGTCAATTTCAGTTTATTTTTTTATGAGAACACAAATTTCACAGGCTTCCTTTAGATATTAAAATATAGGATAAGTTAGGACAAGCAATTCTTATGCAGCAATAAATTTCTCTTAGTAGTTTTAATTCCACGTCAAAAATTCAGACGTGTTAATGTTGATAGCAAAGCTCCTACAACCACCTGCTTATTTACAAACCTTCAATCCAGGAATAAATGGTTAGGACCCTATATGTCAGGCGCATGATACTACTCTAGTATGAAAAGACACTCTGTCCATTTGTAACTATATTAACCAACGAGGTATTCATCAGACTGTCATAAGTACCTTAAATTTTCTGGAAAACTAATTGCTTTCAAAATGAAAGGGAAATAATTGTTCTAATTGGTGGCTGTGATTATAGGCTTATTTGTCTCATATGGGCTCAGTAGGATAGCATTGAATATATTCCTAAACAAGGAAGAGAAACTGTAAACTCTGCATCCTCTCCAGCTGTTTCCACCTGCTGCCCCCATGGCCAAAGGCAGCTGGATTTCCCTGGAGGTGAATGTACTCCCTTTCCATCTCCCAATTTGGTGAAACCTTGGGACTCAGGTCTTCTGTGTATTACAATTTGAACCTTACTCCTGGTTGTTCCTTTCCTTGTGTCTATTAAAATGAGAGCAATGAAAAGTGAATGAAGGAAGGGAGAGAGTAGTGAGGATCTTAAGTGCCATAGTACCTTTTGAGATTAAGGTTCTTCTATTATTCATTGGTATTTTTTTGCATTTGCAAAAATAGAAGGCCAGATACCTTGAACCTAATATAGTACTTCACCTATTCCAGGAAGCCTTTTAAGGTTACACTCAATGTCAACCCTGAAAGATATAGATGGCACAAAGTGTTAAAATACTACAAGGCTCATAACTATATTTCACTATTAAAAGATCATGATTTATTTTTAGCACCTAGCACCTCAGTATAGTGTATGCTCCTGATAACTCCTTGTTGAATATTTTGTAATTATCAAAAAATTAATCTACAGGAAAGCCTTTTCAATACACTGTACCTAAAGCTCTCTCTCAAGTTTGAAATTTGGGAGATGAAGGAAATAGAAATTTCCTGTAAATGGAATTCTACTGAAGCCGAGTTTATTTTATGGGCAAACTCAAATATCCTATGTATGTTACCTTCACATGACCTTTGTACTCAGTAATGTTTAGGCTTGACAAGTAAAGAAAAATGCTGAGTTTATATAAAAAACAAAATATAACTATATGCCATTACTATTATTCTTACATCCATTGTGCTTGCCTTTGACTCACACCTCTTTGTCAATCTCAACTCAAATTACAGTTTTTTTTCTCCTACTACTTGGCAAAATTCCTAAATACTACCTGGGGAAATGCAAGGAAAATAGAGTGACAATCACAGGCTTTTGCTTAAGTTTTATATCTCTTCTGGCCAATCTTTGCAAATATGCCAAGACAAGGGAAGTAGACAGGAGTTAGTGAATCTCTTTAGAATAAAATTTAGCAATTAATTGCTTTTCCAGCTTTCTCACAGATTTGCTCAGGAGAACAGATCTTTCTGAAGTGCTAGGGTTTTTATCTAGTACCTAGAAGTATTCTAAGGATTTGAACTGTTTGTTTGAGGGACTTCTAGAATCCAGGATGATATTTTCCCTTTGCACTTGGGAAGGTTTTAGTTGGAGATTTCTGGGTTTGCTGTTCTGTTCTATTGTTTGTCTTGCATAGATAGTATACAGCAAGCAGTACTGTACTCTCTGGGCACTGAACAGGGATTTTTTTTTATTATTTCATACATTATTCACAATTCTGCAGTGGTTTCAGAAAGTCAATGTATATCCTGGACACAAAGAAATGAAAAGACACAAAAATAAGGATTTGACTCTCATATTGTTGTTTGGAAAGTTAATACTATTGTGCATGGATTTCATCTTTACTGCGCATTTAGAACATCTGTTAGATTTTTAGCAACCTTATAGCTGTTAATCAAAACTGCACATGTTTATCTGGCTTCCTAATAAACTAATAGCTTATCTTCAAATATTTGGAGCTAACCTATGAGGGGAAGATTGTATCAGGAGGGCTAAAGCAATATGACTTTGTGTGGATAATCAAGTGTTTGTTTTAGTTTTGTTTGTGATGTCAACTCAGTCGTCTGTGTCAGTACTTTTTCAAGTGTCAGAGAGAATGAGAGATGGCAGTCCTTTTTGTACATACTATCTGTGAATTTCACTTTATTATCATATCAACAGATAATTGGAATCTAACAAACAACCCTGAATGGAAAAGGAAAAGGACTTTAAAAATAACTGTTTCTAGTAGGTAGATTTCATTTTACAGTCCAAATTTAAATGGACTCTCCTGCACCTACAGAGAACATTAAAACAAGTTCAGTTAATAGACCTAAAAACCCATAACACGAGGACACCAAGAGGTGACCATCCTTAGTGACTGCAGTAATGGTCCAAGATAAAAAAAAAAAAAAAAACATTTAGAAATGAAGTTCCAACATAATGAGTTTTTAGGAAGATATTAGAGGATGTTAAAACATTGAATTCAGGTGGAATCAGATTGAGAAGGACAAATGGGAAGAAAAATATCACATCTAGCAATTTGAATATTTTTTTCCACTTACCATAAATAGTATCGATCAGTTTGCATGGCTCATTTAGAACTGAAACTTCCTGGCAGAGGAAAATGCAAAGCACTGCAAAAGGATTATGGTCAAACTGAATGCTGTCCACACAAAATCTGTGCATTATAGATTACCCTTACGCTTCCAATTTCTTAACTTTTTTCCTAGTTATCATGCTTTGCAGTCCTGGGGGTATGCAAAGGTATACATGTATCTCACCTCCCTTCTGCTGCTTTGGAAGAATCCTGTTTTATCTGTTTATCTCCCTCCCCAAACTTCCTACCTCCACTGTTCCAATCTGATATTCCACACATTAGCTGTGAGAAGAAAAAACTGGTGAGAAAAAAATGGAGAAATCTAATTGTGTCAGCATTGTTGGAAGTCTATTTTATTTAAGTCTCAGAATTCTGTCTCTTTTAGATAAACAAACCGAAAACAAGACTACCAATACTTATTGATCCAAATAAACACTCTCTCACTTTGTACAAAATTGTTCAGTCTTGGAGGCAGGAAGAGGGCAATGAAGAACGTTTCCAAGGGACAGAGGAACGTTCCTGGAGCACTCTTGCTCCCAGCCTTCTTGAAATTATGATGTCATCATCGCTGGAATTTGTAAGTGCCCCTCCACTGATAGAGAGTAAAGCGACAAGTAGATGACGAACTTTTCGTATAGCAACATAAATCATTTCATCAGTTAGTACACACAATTGTGAAATGACTACATGATTATTTTTGCTCTAAAAAAGGATACATATATTCTGAAGAAGAAAAAAAAACAAACCATAAAGGGGAAAATACCTTTTCATAAAAGCTTCTCAAACAACAATGCAATATTTTTAGCTTGACAGGTGTAAACGTCTTCAATGAAAAGGAAAAAAGTTCCGGATTTCAATAACCAGAGGAGTTTAGCAGGTCTAGTATTTTTTGGTTTTTGTCTCTTCAAATTCATTCAAATAGAATATTAGATTTTGCTGGCCCAGGTCATAATTATGTTCTACTCTGAGGAGAGTTCTTTATCATCAAGGCATGGAAAACAATTTTTTTTAAAAAGCACTTTTCTTGTAAATCATTGATATGTTAATTTTGCCTCTAATATTTTGAACACATACACCTCAGTTCATTCACATTTTTTTTTCTAACTTGGAGGCTAACTCAGTGTGCACTTCTCTGTTTACCTGAGCCAAAGCGTGGCCCTTGGAAAGTAACATCTTTTTACAATTTTTTGATTTTTAAAAATCAACTCCTGAAAAAATTGTTTAGTACACACTATCCATAACTTTTAAAACTAATACTTCTCTTCTTGACCATCAAATGGGTTTTGTTCTTGTAGTTAATTTGGGTATTAAAGTTAAATGTGGCGAGAAGTGTTTTTAAAAATTGGAAAAGAAGCTCAAATTTGAAGTATGGCTTCTTTTGGCTTCTTTTCTGGGCTTTATAACATGTGGTACATGTCCTGGTATAATTGAAGGTACAAAGGGTACTGGTCAGGTAGAATTTATCACAGAATTTCCCCTCCTAACTGTGTGTCCAAAGCTGCATCTGTACCAATTAGCTATGGCCTTTTTGTTCTAGCCTTAGGGTATGAGATTATTAGAGGGGACCGTTTCTGAAATATTTTCTTCCTAATATTAGTTTAAGTAAATTTCCTTGCAGTGCTGTTTCATGGTTGTTGTTTTTTTCCCCCTCCATGTGCTGCTTCTTTCCACTAAGCTGCTAAATCTTTTGCAGAGGAATTAAATGTAATGTTTCTAGAAACACGAATAGCTTATACCCTTTTCTGTGTCCTACTTCAGAAATATTGCAGCTGCAATGGTATTATGTGCCCTGTTCCTTCCTGTTTCTCTCTGCAGGGGAGTTTCTGCTTTAAGGTAGACCCAAGCTCTTTTACTCCAGGGATTTTCCTCTTCTAAATGATGTGAATGCTTCAGTCACATTTTTAAAGCACATTGTTTCTTTGTCAATTAGTTTCACATCAGTTGACCATGCAGCTTCTAGGAATAATGGGGACTAGGCAAGAGTATAAAGGAATACCTACAAATCAGTCTTCCCTATTAGAAAAACAACCCAAAGCAAGGAACTGTATGAATACAGCCTCAGTGCTGTGATCTTTAGAGATGATGCACAGCGTGTTACCTAAGTATGAGATACAGGGACTGTCTCTATTGGCCATAAAATGTCAAAAATGCTGCTAAAATAAAAACAAAGCCCCTAGTACATTTTTCATGGTGCTTTGGTCATAGGACTACATTGTTGCCAAATGAAGTCTTATTTCACTTGCATTTGAGGCAGAGAATGAGAGGACTCTGCCACTGGGGGTTACCTTGTTTAGCCGCCTCTCTCCAAAGCAGGGACTTTTTTCTGTGATTATTTTTTTCATGTAGTATTTTTTTCCACTTTCCTTTCTCACCTGCTTATCATTATATTTTTCAATTTGAATATCACACTATTTATGAAATGGCCATTGCTTTTTTTTTTTTTTTTTTTTTTTTCTTTTTACAATTAGTTTATTTGGATGTCAAGTGATCATTTTTTTTCATTTTGACATAAAGTTTCCTTCTAAAACAAATGTATTTAAGGAAAACAAGTGAGTCTCTTTGAATAAAAATTAAGCAGATGCTTAGTAGGATAGGAACTCATGGATGCTAGAAATCATGAAGGTGGTTCCTGAACGACGTAAGTCTGAGAAACACTAAGGTAAGATCCAAGACACTTAGGGTGGCACAGGAGCCTGAACCATATGAAGCTGATGATCTCTATTTTTGTTTTGATCTACAAAATGACAATGTCATATGACTCAACCTGTGCTTCCTGGCTCCTGCCTATGTTCCAGCAAAAGCAACTGCTCACCTTTGTTTTACACATGCCACATTATTTCCTTCCTCTGTGCCTTTGCCCGAGCCAGTCACTCTGCCTGGATATCCACACACTCTTGGGACTCAGATGTGACCACCTTCAGGAACTGTCCCTGTCATCTGTCCCCTATGGCTGGTGAGGTGCTCCTCCTCAGTGCTTTCCTAACACAGTCAGCATGTCTGTCTGCATGTCTGGGTCTGTCTCTCCTGCTGGCCTATGAACTCCTTTAGGGCAAGGCCTTTTTTTTTTTTTTTTTTTTTTTGAGAGGGCATCTCTCATATTTATTGATCAAATGGTTGTTAACAACAATAAAATTCAGTATAGGGGGGTCAATGCTCAATGTACAATCATTAATCCATCTCAAGCCTAATTCTCGTCAGTCTCCAATCTTCTGAAGCATAACGAACAAGTTCTTACATGGTGAACGAATTCTTACAGAGTGAATAAATTCTTACATGGTGAACAGTACAAGGGCATTCATCACAGAAACTTTCGGTTTTGATCATGCAATATGACCTATAAACCATCAGGTCAAATATGAATATTCATTTGATTTTTGTACTTGATTTATATGTTGATCCCACATTTCTCCTATTATTATTATTATTTTTATTTTTAATAAAATGCTGAAGTGGTAGGTAGATGCAAGATAAAGGTAGAAAACATAGTTTAGTGCTGTAAGAAGGCAAATGTAGATGATCAGATGATCAGGTGTGTGCCTATGGACTAAGTATTAATCCAGGCTAGACAAGGGCAGCAAGACATCCACGGATGCAGAAGATTTCTCTCAAAGCAGGGGGGGGTGAGGTTCTGAGCCTCACCTCTGTTGATCCCCAAATTCTCACCTGATGGCCCCCCTGCGACTGTGCCTGTCTTAGGTTGTTCCTCCCTTGAGGAATCTTACCCGTCTCTGGCTAACCAGTCATCTTCCGGGGCCATACAGGGAAATGTAAAGTTGGTAAGTGAGAGAGAAGCCATATTGTTTGCAAAGGTTAGCTTTTTACTTCTTTGCAGATTTATGCCCTGTGGCTTCTATGCCCAGCACTTGTCTCGAGGTATCTTTACCACCTGGAGGAATTATGATACTCGGTAAATTCGATATGAGGCACGAATTCTATTTAAGGTTTGTAATTAGGAAGGAAGAAGAAAAGCTATAGATGTAGCATATTAAGGAAACTTGGGAGGATTGATTATTTCTTTGACATATCTTCTTGTATAGTACCTTAAGTATGTATAGGTTTTAAACTACTAACTAATTTGCACACACATATTAACATAATAGGAATACGGTGACATAAACAAAGCAAATCTATAATTACCAGCCATCTCCAGTGAAGCCAAGAAAACCATTTAGGCACCCTAGGCATTTGTGAAAATTTATCTATGATATGATGGATATTTTCCAACTGTACTTGAACCATCAGACAAATTAAAGCAGCCCATTTCTGGGATCTGTTCACATCCCATATGTTCTTTTAACCATAGATAGTCTATAGTCATGAGATTTTGGGGTGCTACAACTTGCACCCCTCCCAACTCCTGGTTGAGTTCCAACAGTACAGATCCAGTCAAATTCGTTGTCTCACTGTATGCACATGCCAGCCTAGACATCTCCCTCCTCCTTCTTATGGCAAGTCCAGGAGACGGTGGGCTGGATGCAGCCACAACCGCAGCATCGTCCGGATCCCTGTGGAGGCTTTTTGATGATCATCCCCCGGCACGAGTCCTCCAGAGAGTGCTGATGCCGGAAGCTCCTCCTCATATCGTATCTTAGTTCATTTTCTGGGTATCCAAGCTAGGCCTTGATCTTCTGCGTAGAAACAAACAGACCCTTTGCCCACACTTTGACATGCCCTCTATACCACTGTGCAGAACTCATTGGAGGTCAGCACACAGTAACTGCTTTTTTTTTTTTTTTTTTTTTTTAGTTAAGAGAAAGGAATATTATCAGAAAAGAGTACCTCCATAGCTGATCATCTGACACCCTTTAAGTGATCAACATTAAGGATATTTAAAGCATGCGTTGATCTTTGATTTACCAATAGTTTTATCCTGTTAAGGAGTAATCCCCCTTTTCTTCTTTCTTTCTTTCTTTTTTTTTTTTTTTTTATTTAAATTTTTAATCTACACTTACATGAAGAATACTATGTTTACTATGCTCTCCCCTATATCAGGTCCCCCCTAACAACCACATTACGGTTACTGTCCATCAGCTTAGCAAAATGTTGTAGAGTCACTACTTGTCCTCTCTGTGTTGTGCAGCCCACCCTCCCCTTGCTCCCTCCCCCCCATGCATGCTAATCTTAATACCCCCCTTCTTCTTCCCCCCCCTTATCCCTCCCTGCCCACCCATCCTCCCCAGTTCCTTTCCCTTTGGTACCTGTTAGTCCATTTTTGGGTTCTGTAATTCCACTGCTGTTTTGTTCCTTCAGTTTTTCCTTTGTTCCTATACTCCTCAGATGAGTGACATCATTTGGTATTTCTCTTTCTCCGCTTGGCTTATTTCACTGAGCATAATACTCTCCAGCTCCATCCATGTTGCTGCAAATGGTTGGATTTTTCCACTTCTTATGGCTGAGTAGTATTCCATTGTGTATATGTACCACGACTTCTTTATCCATTCATCTACCGATGGACATTTAGGTTGCTTCCAATTCTTGGCTATTGTAAATAGTGCTGCGATAAACATAGGAGTGCATCTGTCTTTCTCAAACTTGATTGCTGCGTTGTTAGGGTAAATTCCTAGGAGTGGAATTCCTGGGTCAAATGGTAGGTCTGTTTTGAGCATTTTGATGCACCTCCATACTGCTTTCCACAATGGTTGAACTAATTTACATTCCCACCAGCAGTGTAGGAGGGTTCCCCTTTCTCCACAGCCTCGCCAACATTTGTTGTTGTTTGTCTTTTGGATGGCAGCTATCCTTACTGGTGTGAGGTGATACCTCATTGTAGTTTTAATTTGCATTTCTCTGATAATTAGCGATGTGGAGCATCTTTTCATGTGTCTCTTGGCCATCTGTATTTCTTTTTTGGAGAACTGTCTGTTCAGTTCCTCTGCCCATTTTTTAATTGGGTTATTTGTTTTTTGTTTGTTGAGGCGTGTGAGCTCTTTATATATTCTGGATGTCAAGCCTTTATCAGATCTGTCATTTTCAAATATATTCTCCCATACTGTAGGGTTCCTTTTTGTTCTATTGATGGTGTCTTTCGCTGTACAGAAGCTTTTCAGCTTAATGTAGTCCCACTTGCTCATTTTTGCTGTTGTTTTCCTTGCCCGGGGAGATATGTTCAAGAAGAGATCACTCATGTTTATGTCTAAGAGGTTTTTGCCTATGTTTTTTTCCAAGAGTTTAATGGTTTCGTGACTTACATTCAGGTCTTTGATCCATTTTGAGTTTACCTTTGTATATGGGGTTAGACAATGGTCCAGTTTCATTCTCCTACATGTAGCTGTCCAGTTTTGCCAGCACCATCTGTTGAAGAGACTGTCATTTTGCCATTGTATGTCCATGGCTCCTTTATCAAATATTAATTGACCATATATGTTTGGGTTAATTTCTGGGGTCTCTAATCTGTTCCACTGGTCTGTGGCTCTGTTCTTGTGCCAGTACCAAATTGTCTTGATTACTATGGCTTTGTAGTAGAGCTTGAAGTTGGGGAGTGAGATCCCCCCTACTTTATTCTTCTTTTTCAGGATTGCTTTGGCTATTCGGGGTCTTTGGTGTTTCCATATGAATTTTTGAATTATTTGTTCCAGTTCATTGAAGAATGTTGCTGGTAATTTGAGAGGGATTGCATCAAATTTGTATATTGTTTTCGGCAGGATGGCCATTTTGACGATATTAATTCTTCCTAGCCATGAGCATGGGATGAGTTTCCATTTATTAGTGTCCCCTTTAATTTCTCTTAAGAGTGACTTGTAGTTTTCAGAGTATAAGTCTTTCACTTCCTTGGTTAGGTTTATTCCTAGGTATTTTATTCTTTTTGATGCAATGGTGAATGGAATTGTTTTCCTGATTTCTCTTTCTATTGATTCGTTGTTAGTGTATAGGAAAGCTACAGATTTCTGTGTGTTGATTTTGTATCCTGCAACTTTGCTGTATTCCGATATCAGTTCTAGTAGTTTTGGAGTGGAGTCTTTAGGGTTTTTTATGTACAGTATCATATCATCTGCAAATAGTGACAGTTTAACTTCTTCTTTACCAATCTGGATTCCTTGTATTTCTTTGTTTTGTCTGATTGCCGTGGCTAGGACCTCCAGTACTATGTTAAATAACAGTGGGGAGAGTGGGCATCCCTGTCTGGTTCCCGATCTCAGTGGAAATGCTTTCAGCTTCTCGCTGTTCAGTATAATGCTGGCTGTGGGTTTATCATATATGGCCTTTATTATGTTGAGGTACTTGCTCTCTATTCCCATTTTGCTGAGAGTTTTTATCATGAATGGATGTTGAATTTTGTCAAATGCTTTTTCAGCATCTATGGAGATGATCATGTGGTTTTTGTCTTTCTTTTTGTTGATGTGGTGGATGATGTTGATGGATTTTCGAATGTTGTACCATCCTTGCATCCCTGGGATGAACCCCACTTGGTCATGGTGTATGATCCTTTTGATATACTGTTGAATTCTGTTTGCTAATATTTTATTGAGTATTTTTGCATCTACATTCATCAGGGATATTGGTCTGTAATTTTCTTTTTTGGTGGGGTCTTTTCCTGGTTTTGGTATTAGGGTGATGTTGGCTTCATAGAATGAGTTTGGGAGTATTCCCTCTTCTTCTATTTTGTGGAACACTTTAAGGAGAATGGGTATTATGTCTTCTCTGTGTGTCTGATAAAATTCCGAGGTAAATCCGTCCGGCCCCGGGGTTTTGTTCTTGGGTAGTTTTTTGATTACTGTTTCAATTTCTTTGCTTGTAATTGGTTTGTTTAACTTTTGTGTTTCTTCCTTGGTCAGTCTTGGGAGGTTGTATTTTTCTAGGAAGTTGTCCATTTCTTCTAGGTTTTCCAGCTTGTTGGCATATAGGTTTTCATAGTAGTCTTTAATAATTCTTTGTATTTCTGTGGAGTCTGTCGTGATTTTTCCATTCTCATTTCTGATTATGTTGATTTGTGTTGACTCTCTTTTTCTCTTAATAAGTTGGGCTAGAGGCTTATCTATTTTGTTTATTTTCTCAAAGAACCAGCTCTTGGTTTCGTTGATTTTTGCTATTGTTTTATTCTTCTCAATTTTGTTTATTTCTTCTCTGATCTTTATTATGTCCCTCCTTCTGCTGACTTTAGGCCTCATTTGCTCTTCTTTTTCCAGTTTTAATAATTGTGATGTTAGACTATTCATTTGGGATTGTTCTTCCTTCTTCAAGTGTGCCTGGATCGCTATATACTTTCCTCTTAAGACTGCTTTCGCTGCATCCCACAGAAGTTGGGGCTTAGTGTTGTTGTTGTCATTTGTTTCTATATATTCCTTGATCTCTATTTTGATTTGTTCATTGATCCATTGATTATTTAGTAGCATGTTGTTAAGCCTCCATGTGTTTGTGAGCCTTTTTGTTTTCTTTGTAGAATTTATTTCTACTTTCATACCTTTGTGGTCTGAAAAATTGGTTGGTAGAATTTCAATATTGTGGAATTTACTGAGGCTCTTTTTGTGAGCTAGTATGTGGTCTATTCTGGAGAATGTTCCATGTGCACTTGAGAAGAATGTATATCCTGTTGCTTTTGGATGTAAAGTTCTATAGATGTCTATTAGGTCCACCTGTTCTAGTGTGTTGTTCAGTGCCTGTGTGTCTTTACTTATTTTCTGCCCGGTGGATCTATCCTTTGGGGTGAGTGGTGTGTTGAAGTCTCCTACAATGAATGCATTGCAGTCTATTTCCCTCTTTAGTTCTGTTAGTATTTGCTTCACATATGCTGGTGCTCCTGTATTGGGTGCATATATATTTAGAATGGTTATATCCTCTTGTTGGACTGAGCCCTTTATCATTATGTAGTGGCCTTCTTTATCTCTTGTTACTTTCTTTGTTTTGAAGTCTATTTTGTCTGATATTAGTACTGCAACCCCTGCTTTCTTCTCACTGTTGTTTGCCTGAAATATGTTTTTCCATCCCTTGACTTTTAGTCTATGCTTATCTTTGGGTTTAAGGTGAGTTTCTTGTAAGCAGCATATAGATGGGTCTTGCTTTTTTATCCATTCTATTACTCTATGTCTTTTGATTGGTGCATTAAGTCCATTTACATTTAGGGTAACTATTGAGAGATAAGTACTTATTGCCATTGCAGGCTTTAGATTCGTGGTTACCAAAGGTTCCAGGTTAGCTTCTTTAGTATCTTACTGCCTAACTTAGCTCGCTTATTGAGCTGTTATATACACTGTCTGGAGAGTCTTTTCTTCTTTCCATTCTTATTCCTCCTCCTCCATTCTTCATATGTTGTGTGTTTTGTTCTGTGCTCTTTTTAGGGGTGCTCCCATCTAGAGCAGTCCCTGTAGGATGCCCTGTAGAGGTGGTTTGTGGGAAGCAAATTCCCTCAGCTTTTGCTTGTCTGGGAATTGTTTGATCCCACCATCATATTTAAATGATAGTCGTGCTGGATACAGTATCCTTGGTTCAAGGCCCTTCTGTTTCATTGCATTAAGTATATCATGCCATTCTCTTCTGGCCTGTAGGGTTTCTGTTGAGAAGTCTGATGTTAGCCTGATTGGTTTTCCTTTATAGGTGACCTTTTTCTCTCTAGCTGCCTTTAAAACTCTTTCCTTGTCCTTGATCCTTGCCATTTTAATTATTATGTGTCTTGGTGTTGTCCTCCTTGGATCCTTTCTGTTGGGGGTTCTGTATAATTCCATGGTCTGTTCGATTATTTCCTCCCCCAGTTTGGGGAAGTTTTCAGCAATTATTTCTTCAAAGACACTTTCTATCCCTTTTCCTCTTTCTTCCTCTTCTGGTATCCCTATAATACGAATGTTTTTCCTTTTGTATTGGTCACATATTTCTCTTAGTGTTGTTTCATTCCTGGAGATCCTTTTATCTCTCTCTCTGTCAGCTTCTATACGTTCCTGTTCTCTGGCTTCTATTCCTTCAATGGCCTCTTGTATCTTATCCATTCTGCTTATAAATCCTTCCAGGGATTGTTTCACCTCAGTGATCTCTTTCCTGACATCTGTGATCTCCTTCCGGACTTCATCCCACTGCTCTTGCATTTTTCTCTGCATCTCATCCCATTGCTCTTGCATTTTTTTCTGCATCTCTGTCAGCATGTTCATGATTTTTATTTTGAATTCTTTTTCAGGAAGACTAGTTAGGTCTGTCTCCTTCTCAGGTGTTGTCTCTGTGATCTTTGTCTGCCTGTAGTTTTGCCTTTTCATGGTGATAGAGATAGTTTGCAGAGCTGGTACAAGTGACCGCTGGAAGAGCTTCCCTTCTTGTTGGTTTGTAGCCTTTTCCTGGGAGAATAGCGACCTCTAGTTGCTTATGCTGGGCAGCTGTGCGCAGACAGGGCTTCTGCTTCCTGCCCAGTTGCTTTGGGGTTTATCTCCGCTGTTGCTGTGGGCTTGGCCTGGCTGGGGCTGTTCCTCCAAAATGGTGGAGCCCCGTTGGAGGGGGAGCAGCCAGGAGACTATTTATCTCCGTAAGGGGCCTCTGTGCTCCCTGCTGCCCAGGGGGTTAGAGTGCCCAGAGATCCCCAGATTCCCTGCTTCTGGTCTAAGTGACCTGTCCTGCCCCTTTAAGATTTCCAAAAAGCACTCTCCAAACCAAAACAACAGCAGCAACAATGAGAGAGGGAACAGAAACAAAGAGAAAAATAAAAGGAAAAAAAAGGAAAAAACAAGCGATTTTTTTTTTTTTTTTTTTTTTTTGTCCTCAGGTGCCGGTCCCAGGCACCCGCTCACTGGTCCTGCTGCCCTGTCTCCCTAGCACCAGGGTCCCTGTCCTTTCAAGGCTTCCAAAAAGCACCCACCCACCGGTCCCGCAGGGAAGGAATGCTCAATATTCTTTGTCCTCAGGCACTGGTCCCACGCACCCGCTCACCAGTCCCGCCGCCCTGCCTCCCTAGCACCGGGGTCCCTGTCCCTTCAAGGCTTCCAAAAAGCACTCGGCAAAAAGAGAGAAAAAAAAGGGGAAAAACGCGCGATTTCTTCCGTCCTCAGGTGCTGGTCTCAAGCACCCACCCACCGGTCCCACAGGGAAAAATGCGGGATATTCTTTGTCCTCAGGTGCCGGTCCCAGGCACCCGCTCACCAGTCCCGCCGCCCTGCCTCCCTAGCACCGGGGTCCCTGTCCCTTTTAGGCTTCCAAAAAGCACTCGCAGAAAAGAGAAAAAAAAAAAAAGGGGAAAAACGCGCGATTTCCTCTGTCCTCAAGTGCCGGTCTCAGGCACCCGCCCACCGGTCCCGCAGGGAAAAACGGGGGATATTCTTTGTCCTCAGGCGCCGGTCCCAGCCACCCGCTCACCAGTCCTGCCACCGTGCCTCCCTAGCACTGGGGTCCCCGTCCCTTCAAGGCTTCCAAAAAGCGCTCGCCAAAAAGAGAAAAAAAAAAAAAAAAGGGGAAAAACGCACGACCTCCTCCGTCCTCAGGCACTGGTCTCAGGCACCCGCCCCCAGGTCTCGCAGGGAGAAACGCGGGATATTCTTTGTCCTCCGGCGCCGTTCCCAGGCACCTCCTCACCGGTCCCGCCACCCTGCCTCCCCAGCAACGGGGGCCCGTCCCTCTAAGGCTTCCAAAAAGCGCTCGCCAAAAAAAAAAAAAAAAAAAAACCGCTCCGGTTTCTCTCCACCAGCCGGGAGCCGGGGGGAGGGGCGCTCGGGTCCCGCCGGGCTGGGGCTTGTATCTTACCCCCTTCACAAGTCGCTGGGTTCTTGCATGTGTGGATGTGGTCTGGATGTTGTCCTGTGTCCTGTGGTCTCTATTTTAGGAAGATTTTTCTTTGTTATATTTTCATAGCTCTATGTGTTTTTGGGAGGAGATTTCCACTGCTCTACTCACGCCGCCATCTTGGCTCCGCTCCCGGCCATTGCTTTTGAAGTTCATTTTACATCAATTGAAGTTTTATTGGGAAGAAAATAATTTTCTATAAAGCAATCAAATTAATTAAATTCCATTCAAATAATAGAAGGGAAACTTGATTTATTCAACTTTGACATCCAATTTGAATCATTTGTGCTTGCTGTCCTGAAAACTGCTACCACATGTTAAACTTGAATAGAAGAGAACAAAACAGAGATACTAGATTACTTCTTTTTATCAGCTTTAAATTAATTTCAGATTGCACAGAACCACATCTTCATTATTAAAATGAGAAATTCAATATGTATTCCAAAGTGTTCTACTCTTCTACCGCCTTTAATATTGTCAAGATTTTGCATCAGAAGAACAAGGGAACTAGTATTTTATTATGGTATAAATGTTTTTCTTTCTAATAAACTTAAAGTTAAAAATGCTTTTTTCTCACATTTATGACTTTTCTTAGGCTAACAAACAGAATTCACATGAGTAATTTATATTACTGACTACTTGCCACTTAAAACATTCATGGAAGGAAAAATAAAGTTTTAAGATAAAAAGAAATAAGACTGCTTTGAAAGGACTATATATCATTAACAATTTTTGTAGTTTATATTTTCCTAAATAAGCTAGTTTTGAAACATATAAATACATTAAGTTGGAAATGAATCTTACTTAAGCTAGCTCTGGTAATGATTCATGGTTAACACTGGTTCAGGATAGTAATTTAAAAACCTCAAAGATTTTTACTGTTATTTGTACACATCTGTGTCAACTGTACAAATGATAAAATAATAATCAAAGGACTGATGGCTTAATGTAATAGCTGTTGTGCTCTAAATATCTGTTATGCTTTGACATTAAATGTCTCTCTTGTCTTGCTATCTACTTTTCAAAAACCTACTACCCATTCCTGATACTATTTAACAGGAGTTATTAGTCCTTTGACAGCACTGCATGCTATTGACAGTATCTTTTAATTTGCTTAATTTCCTGACATTTTCTATGTTAATTTTTTACTTTGGGATTTTTAAATGCCAGATTTGTGCTTAAAATAGAAAAAGCCCTCCACTAATAAGATTTCGTCATATCACCTAAGTACTACAGAGTTGTCCCAGATGTAACAGGGAGAGATAAAGAAGGGATCACAGATAATAAACTTGCCCTGCTTTCTCCACAAAGTTATTAGAGCAAGCTCTAAGTCTCAGCTTTTACTGATAAATATAAATATGGGTTATGTAAGGAAAGCCTACACCTATTTATAATAGCATTCAAATCTGGTTTTAGTAATTGCTCTAGGCCAAACCACTCCATAAACAGTCCCATGGCAATTTGAAAATAGGTATTTGTTGCATAATCTGTTATTACATATGCATTTTATTTTATGATTTTTGTAATTAAAGTAATAAAATGAAATAATATTCCCTGGCTAACTAGCAGGTAAACAACTTTACGCAATACAGATGTATTTTATCTTGTGAAACAACTGATGGTCATTCAAAAGGAAGATTGTTGGGGAGGGGTGGGAGGAGGTAGTATTTTAATTGGTTACCAGCCTTTTAATGAAACAATTCCTATTATAATCCTAGAGAATTTCATCTGACTAAATCCCCTCTCAAATGACAAGCAAGGAGAGCTGTGGTCAAAGGAACAAAGGATGAGGTGGACCACTATCTGAGTGAGTCCCCCCATGGTGCCCTTTAGAAGGACCCATTATGCCATGGGTTAGCACCTTTCACCACTGCTGTGAAAATACTCCGCATTGAATGATGCTGTATGTCTTACATTCTACTTACTAAAACTGCTTATGCAATTTCAACTGGCTATGGTATTTACTAGGTTCTGTCCTCAGCATTATATAACATGGTTAAATGTACAAAGCAGCTGCTTTTTTTTTTCCAGTGGATCAAGTGATTGTTATGTATTGTACAAATATCAGTTCAAGTTTCTTCAGTGCTGTGGTGTCAGTGCTGTGGTGTCTAGATGAAGGGTAGTAAATAAACATTAGGCTTAAGAAAAAAACTTTTATACTATCCTTCATAATCTGCATTGCCCAGAAGTAAGTAGTGGCTATAGGACCCTTTTACTTCAATAAAACTTAGATATATATATCAGGTGATGAACACATATCAGTCTGTACTTTAAGGTTAATGGAAGTTGCCCAAGGGTATCGGGAGGTAGAAGTCTTCAAAGATATTATAAAATCCAGTTATATAGCTCAATTTTTTAAATGAACATTTGCGTGTAGCATTTATTAGCATGTATACAGTTTTTAACTTATAACACCCTTGAAAATATGCCTTTAGAATTGTATGGTTAGTTAGTTTCTTTTAAAGTATGTGGAGTAGGGGAGGATGGATTTTAATGATAAAATTCTCTTTGAAAAGCAGACTTTGTAAAATGAGCTATATTATGCATATGTATATATATGTACTCCTTGGTGTCTGGTAATAACGAGGTGCCATTCTAACACTTTTTCCACTCTCTCCTTGGGCTGTTTTGTATCTGAGACTTTCTTGTTCTGCAGCCCCCACCTCCCCACAACTTCTGTCCTGATCCCTTCAACTGCATTGTCTCTTTTCTTCTCTCTCCATCTGGGAGCTCTTATGTCCTGCAATTTACTGAAGAGCTATAATTACAGCCTGTATCTTTTATTAACATATCTCCATGCTATGCTTTTCTGTGGTAGTACAGAATATTAATGTGATTAGCAGCATTCATTAAGATGTATGGGCCATTTTGAGTGACAGCCTAAAGTCACAGAATAAACTTCCTACACAATGGTCTACCTTGTTTTGAAGGAAGAAAGGAAAATTTGAAGTAAATAAAAAAGGTGAGAACCTCTTAGAAAATCTACCATTGCTAATCCACCCAACTCCTCCCAAAATGAAAATGTTTTGACAATGAGACTTGGGGAATCTTCATACGATAGGACATTTTCCATACTTTAATAAGTTAATTCATAGATTAATCGCAAATGAGGATACCTAGCTTATTTCCTACAGTGACTCTGAAGATAAAATGAGATGGTAGATGCAAAAAATTTTTGAAATTTTAAAACTTTGTATTTAAAACTTGAACAAAGCTTTTACATTACATGTTTCATTATTATCATTACTATATTAAATTAATGCCTTTTACTTTAGCAGCTTGCCATTACTTCTAGGAAAATCCATAATTTTTACACTACCTGAAAAGACTTTGTGTTCCAACTTATACCTACCTCAGCTGCCACTTCTTGAGTAACTCAAGGCTGTGAGGAAATGTGATGTTCAGCTACAAAATTTGTATTATATTAAAAAGAGAAATATTGTTTTGCATGAAGAGATCTTCCAGTATTCATCTAAGAAACTGGGGCTTTTTTGTTAAAATTTGAATGGTAATTTGATGGTTAAGAAGATGTGATACCAGATAAGTTTATTATGATTGCCCAAACTGCCATTATTATGAAAATAAGTAAAATGCTATTGGTTCATTTATATCTATAATTAAGGTAATGAGCAATTAAAATGTAAGCCACAATTTATGAGGTGTTTAATAACAGTAAATATAGTATATTGAACCTCCAGTTGCATTACCTGTCAGACTATCAATATAGAATAAGTCTGACATTTTCTAAATGAAACAGAACAAATCATAAAGTATCCTGTTTCCCCATACTCCAAGTTCTAAATAATTACATAATGAAAACTAATGCTTCTACTATTACACATTCACAAAGCAATGGAAATATTGCCCATACCCTGGCTTTCATCATTCAGCCTTAGACTTATTTTGTGTGTGTGGCTATGTCTCTAATATGGGAAATGTTTTATTTTCCTGGCTAAGCTATTCTAATGTCATAAAATTTTTGAAAGAAAAATTATTTTGAATCAAGGACATGCAACTCCTGGAGTTAAAATGTCATTTTTTTTTCCTGTTTATTTTTCAATCTAGAAAAATATTTTAAATATATAGCACCAGTATTGTGCTGTGATAAATCAAAGAGTCAAACATTTTAGTTACAAGTGGACTGCAAAAGTAGTATCTCTTTCTTACAAAAGAAACCAATATAGTCAAATATGCATCTAAGACAAGCAATTTATTCATACTTATAGTTGTATCTCCATAAAGATTTTCATGTTGTTTTTCTGGTTTAAGTGTCCATTACTGGAGACAAATGTATATTTAAGTCTCATGATCAGATGGGCTGCAGTCACCATAGCTCTATCAGAAGCAATAACAATATTAATATTTTAACTTTTCACTTGCTTTCATGAGACCTATGAACAGAAGCTATCAGTGTCTAGGGGTTGTCTTCACATGACAATTCAGCGTGCTGTAAAAAATGATACTAGAATTTCCTGCTGAGGTCATCAGAATTTGGCTGTCCTGAGAAATGACTGTGGGTGGATTATTCTCAAATACTAGAGGTTCTTGTTCTCTTAGTATGTTTGATTTTGATGGTAAAGAATATGACTGTGAAAAGGAACTATGCCACCTAAAGAAGGACATCACTTATAGAATTACAAAGTGGTCAGTTCCCCCCCTTGCTAATTTTTCAGTCATCTGACTAAAATGATATGGTTTACTTCCATTTTTTGAAAGATAGAATACAGAACACAGCGATAATGGACTTCTGAAGTATTCTGAGTCACCCATCTGAAAAGTAATGGCTAAAATTGTTTTTGTCTCTGGCACATAGTATGTCCTCAATAAAGATTTGTTGAATGAGTGAATAAATTATTGAATTAAATATATGCTCTATTTTAATTTACTTATTACAGTTCCCTTTTGCCTTTCCTCTTTCCTTTACCAAATAATTTCAAATACATAGTCATATATTTTTTCTCTATTAAAATATTTTACATTATAAAAGACAATGTATGAGCTTTATAGAAAATTTAGAAATATGTAACATATAAAGACAACAATATCATCTCCAGTCTTTATATCCAGAAGCAACCACCATTAACATTTTGATTTATTTCCTTCTAGCTTGTATTTTTATGCATATTTTATATTATTCATATTATACTTTATACACAGTTGTGTTTCCTACTTTTTCATTTTACTTTTTAAACATTTTCATGTTAATGAACTCTGAAATTCACTTTTTTAATGGTTCCATATTATCATAGAATATGGATATATGATAAGTCACTCCATCAACCCTTAAATTGGGCATTGAATTTGTTTCTTTTCTTTTTTGCTACTATAAATAATGTTGTAGTAAGCATTTTTCTACTTATAGTGCATATACTTATAAGTCAGCATAATTCCATTCTAGAAAGAATTTAGAAAGTAAATGTAGGGAGTGACATCAGCAAGATGGTGGAATTGAAGGTGTCCTGCTTGTATTTTTCCTTAACAACAATAATGTGGCAGCCATCCAGACAAAAGTACTTTTGTTGGAGCTTTGGGATCCATATAGGAGACTGTGAAGCCCCGGTTAAGTCCAAGACCATGGAAAACTCTTTTGAGAAGGCAGGCTTGCACCTAAGTGGCTGACTCACTGACTGTGCTCCCAGCTACATACATAAAAATAGCTCTGTGCCCCAGAGGACTCAGCTACAGCCGTGTGTGGCCTGGGTCCTGCCACCAGCACT
The DNA here is from genome assembly GCF_040802235.1 of Manis javanica. NCBI lineage: Eukaryota > Metazoa > Chordata > Mammalia > Pholidota > Manidae > Manis > Manis javanica. Next base: position 88,645,930 of record NC_133174.1, read on the forward strand.
ATATGATGAGGGACCTGGGAGGAATCACACCCACCCATACTTCAGATAATTGGCAAGAGCTTAGTCTCAGCTGTGAACCCTGAAGTGGACCATTACTGGCTTCAGTCCCTGGAGGCAAGGCTGCCAAATTTGGTCCACCTGTAGATAGTGAAATGACCTTATAACTGGACTCCAGCCCATCCTGGCTGCAGTTTGTGAGCAGTCCGGAAAGTCCAGAAGCACAGTAAAAGACACTCCTATTTGCACCTCTGAAAATGCTGAATTTGCCCTGTACCTAGCTCCAGGACCTCCCAGCTAAGATCAGTTAGCAGTCCAGCCTACCCTGGGACCTGGGAGGAGATGTGCTTATCCCTGCCTCCAGAGCTACTGTCTTGCCAATGGGTTTCAGCCCCAGGCAAGTTCGCTATGGATTCAGTGTGACCAAAGGAATCGACAGCAAAACGTTCTTGGGGTGAAAGGGTTTATTACCTGGCTTTTTCTCCAGCGGTGGGTCGAGCACTAGCGTCTCTGCCTCTGCCCAAAGCACTGGGCTGAGCTCTCTATACAGCGCAATAATAGCTTATTGCCTACGGGTGTGGAAGCGGCAGCTCAGCAACAGGCCAGTTACATCATCAGGTGGTTTAAGTTCAGTGAGGATCCTGGCCATAGGAACCCCAACCTCCCCACAGCTATGTCTGAAGATTTCAGTCTTGGAAGTTGACACTGAAGCAGCCATTGTACTCAATTCTAGCCCCTCTCAGCCACAATCCAGGGAAAGTCCTGCCTGCCCAGGGATCCACCTAGTGATCTAGCAGGAGCCGTCCCAGGGACCTGGTGGGAGCCACATCCATCCACACACCCAGTAACAGACTTGCTGTCTAAGAACCCGACTATGGACCTGGAAGCACACCCTTGTCCCAACACCACCATACTGAACAAGGTCCTAGAGCCCATCCTATCCACCAGGAGCAAGATAGGATCCACACCCACCATGACACTAGTAACAAGCCCACTAACTGCAGACCCTGCAACAGCCTGTGAGCCAGCTCCAACACAGCATGACTGCAATTCCAGAGATAGTCCCATCAGCCTGGGGAACTGATAGGAAGAGGTAGTTACCTGCTGAAACCAGTCTGTAAAGACTAGAAGGTGTTTGCTCCTTCAAATACACAGACACTAATACAAGACTACATAGATCATGAAGAAGCAGGCAAATATGACACCAACAAAGAAAACTAATTAAAGCTTCAGTAACTGACCTCAAAGAAATGGTGATCTATGAATTGTCTGATAAAGAATTCAAAATAATCTTCCTAAAGAAACTAGTAAAATGCAAGAGAACACAGATAAACAATACAGTAAGACAATGCAGAAATAAAATTTCTTCTAATAAAGATATAGAAAACATAAAAATAACCAAACAGAAATCCTGCAACTGAAGAATACAATTACAGAACTGAAAAATTCAAGAGTGTCAACATCAGACTTGATCATGCAGAAGAAACAGTAAACTTAAAGACAGATCATTTGAAATTAGCCAGAGAAACAAAAAGAATAAAGAAAAAAACTGAAGATAGCTTACATGAATTATGGGACCCAATTAAGTGAACAAACAACACGGGAATCTCAGAACAAGGAGAGAAAGAGGCAGAGAGCTTATTTAAAGAAATAATAACTGAAAATTCCCAAATCTTAGGAGTGATGTGGACATCCAGGTACATGAAACTCAAAGAGCCCCAAACAAGATCAACCCAAAGATTGCCCTGAGACACATTATAATCAAAATGTTAAAATTCAAACACAGAATTTTGAAAGCAGCAAGAGAATAACTCATCACATACAAGGGAACCCCCATAAAGCTATCAGATTTCTCAGAAATTTTGCAGAGTAGGAGGGAGTGGGATGAAACATTCAAAGTGCTAAAAGAAAAAAAACACTGCCAACAAAGAATTCTATGCTTGCCAAAATTGTCCTTCAGAAATGGAGAGGTAAAGACATTCCCAAAAAACAAAAGCTCACAGAGTTCATCACCACTAGACCTGCTTAATAAGAAATTGTAAAAGGTGGTATTCAAGTTGAAATAAAAGGATACAATGTCACAATGGAAGAAATAGAAAAGTACAAAACTTATTGGTAAAGATAAATACATAGCCAAATTCAAAATCCTGTAATACTGTAATGGTGGTACATAAATCACTTTTATCTCTAGAATAAAAGTTAAAAGACAATAGTATTACAATAACTATAGTTACAATAATTTGTTAATGAATGCATAATATAAAAAGATGTAAAGTGTGATATCAATAACATAAAATGTGGGAGGAGTTGAAGTAAAAGTGTAGAGTGTTTGTAGTAATTGAAGGTAAGTTGTTATCAGTTTAAAATAGACTGTTAGTTCTCTAAGATGTTTTGTGTAAGCCTCACGGTTATCACAAAGAAATGACCTATATAGATACATAAAATATAAAGAAAAGGAATTGAAGTATACCATTGCATAAAATAAATCACAAAGGAAGACAGCAAATAGGAAGAAAGGAACTAAAAGACAGTCAGAACAATTAACAAAATAGCAAGTCCTTGCCTATCAATAATTAAACAGAAATGGATTAAATTCTCCAATTAAAAGACACAGTGTGGCTGAGTGGATTAAAAATAAACCAACAATATTCTGCCTGTGAAAGATTCACTTTAACTTTAAGTTAGACATACACATAGGCTGAAAGTGAAGGGATGGAAAATATATTCCATATAAATGGTAATCAAAAGAAAGCAGGAGTGACTATACTTATAACAGATAAAATAGACTTTCAGTAAAATCAGTTACAAGAGAGAAAGAAGATCACTATATAGTGATAAATGGGTCAGTGTATCAAGAGGATATAATAATTATAAATATATATGCACCCAACATTGGAGCACCTAAATATTTAAAGCAAATATCAACAAAACTGTAAGAATAAACAGCAATGCAAGATTAGTAGGGGACTTTAATATACCACTTTCAACATTGGATAGATCATCCAGATAGAAAATCAATAAAGAAATAGTGGACTGAACAACACAAGAGACTGAATGGAGGGCATTATGCTAAATGAAATTAGTCAGAGAAAGACAAATACTATATGACCTCACTTATATGTGGAATATAAAAAAGCTGAACTCATAGAAACAAAGAGTAGTTTGGTGGTTGCCAGGGCCAGGGGGTGGGTGGGGAATGAGGGGTGTTGGTCAAAGAGTATAAACTTCTAGTTAGAAGATGAATAATTTCTGGGGATCTAATGTACAGCATGGTGACTGGTTAGCAATACTGTACTGTATAATTGAAAGTTGCTAAATGTTCTCACCAAAAGAAAAAAGTAGCTATGCAAGGTGATGGATCATTTTATAATATGCACAAATATCAAATTATGTTGTACATCTCAAACTTATATCATTTTATAGGTCATATATATGTTTTCACATTCTGTAAACAAATATTTTCGATATTCATTATAGCCAGACCCTGGGGGCACAAAGGTAGACTTTCCCTTCAGAGTTACTTAGTATCTAGTGTGGAAGAGAGACACACACAAAATTAACTGTTAGGTTGAGCCATATGGAATTGTCAATTTTTGATCTAAAAAAACATTAATTTCATATGCTTCTGCCTAGTATAATACAATATAATAAAGTTTAATATTGGAGCAAGGACCTGGTGGCATGGGGACACAGATGTGCAAGCAATTCAGTCCTGAAAAGAGATATGCAGGCTGTTGCTGCTTATTCAACAAGAATGAATTTAAGCAGGGTCCTGTCTTGTCTACATAGGTGTGTGATGGAAATATGCACAGACTAGCTCAGACTCATGCATCCAATTTATGGTATTCAGTAGCATTGCAGTATAGTAACACCTCACTTCTCTGAAATTCAGCAGTGCCAGCAAGTGTGCCTACCTGGAAATGCCATTTATCTCTTCCAAATATGGCCATAAAGCTGGAAGTAAGCAAAAACAAAAATATCTCTGAATAGGCAAAAGAAATGTGATCAAATCCCTAAACATGGTCATTCATCTGAAGAGAGCATTTGTAATCCCTTGCTCAAATCTATTTACTCTTCTATTAGACACAGTGCTATCACATTTGGTTTTCTGGGGTTTTTTCCACCCCCTCCCCCTGCAAGCAAACTGGAAGCAGATAGTAATTCATATTGGGAGGGGGACAGATATGATAAGAACCACTGGCAGCAATGAAAAGGGACAGTGCTGACTCCAGTGGGGGAGATGAATTAATTATCAAGACAGGTAACATCTTACAAAGCAAAAGCACAAGATAAAAAATGGGATATAACTTATCCCAGTGAAGTAAAATATATGTATATACTTGCTAAAAAATCAGAATGAAATACCTCAAAATATTGTCAGTCTTTGTGGCTATATCACAGTATTATGGGTGGTTTTTACTTTTTTTCCTACTTTTCATAATATTCTTCTGTGACCATGTGCTGATTATAGTATTAGAATAAATAAAATAATTTAAACACATTTTAAGTGAAAAGGAACTTTAAATAGAGAGTAGTGCTATTTTATTTAAAGAAGAAACAAACATACACCTCAAGTATGGCCTTGGGACCTTCTTGGATTTAGAGCTCAGCACAGTATTTGATGTTCATGATAATTATATGAATCAGCAAAGATGTATTTTCAATAGATTCTCTTTATGAAGGCAGCAAAGTGTATAATACATCTTCAAAACACTACTATACAAAATGGATGAGATTTTTTTTAAGTGCTTTTTAAAATTTATATACCCTCAGCTACCCAGATCAACACATTCTCTGAGGTTTCTGGATAGCTGAGATTTCATTTTAGGTTTTTCTGTTTTAAAATGAAATTGCTCTACAACTCTTTGTCCTATTAAATTATGCAATATTGTTATATCTAAGCTTCCTCTCCTAAGTGTCCATAGCTATTTATTGAGGCATTCTTTTTGGATGACCATGGAAACAAATGTTTAAGTGATTGTCTTTATTCTTTTGTAAATGGCCCATACATCTTCTTGCCTCAAATGTGAGGTGTTTTTTTTTTTGATATTGCCTTTGTTGGTTGACCCTGGCTTTTTCAGACTTCCACAAAGGAAGAGAAGAAATATGTACATAGTCGTCCTACAGTTGAAAAAAAGTTCCTACTCAACCCTCTCTTCTTAAATATAAAAATCAAACACAAACAACAAAACAAAATGAATACTAAAAACAAATTCATTGCACTTATGGAGAAATCTCAAATGTTATCTTCATCTTTTATGTCTGAAGTATGCTTGTAGCATTAGTTGAGTCTTCACTGGTTAGTAATCTCCTCACGTTTTGGTCACTGAATCACATGCCCTGGTAGTTGTTCCAGATTTGCTCTACTCTCCCCAGTCCCTCAAACCAAGAGTCACTCTCATCAGTCTCAGTAAAGGACCTTATCTTCCAAGGTCCCTCCGTTTCCCTCAGTACCCCTTCCTGAGGCCCACATTGTGCCCCTCATCTCACTTTTACCTCTTTCAGAATCGTGTTTCTTGAGTTTACCCTCTGCATCTTTTCTTTGTAAGATCTTGCCTTACCTTGATTTCTTTTTTCTACAGAAATGCTCAGATCTACCTTGTGCTTTAAAAGCAAGACTTACCTATAAATAAACCAAACAAATAAACAAAAATATTTCCAGGCTACTATCCTATGTTTAGCTGGGGAGAAACAGCATAGCCACACAAAAGAAAAGATACATGTATGTTGATATGTGTGGACAGTATATGAATTTGCATGCACTGGTACCCATTGATGAACTTTATGGCTGTTGGTAACCTGCCTCTCCTAATTGGGTGGTTTAGTGTAACTGTTTCATCTGATGTGGGGCCTTGATGAACAGTCAGTCCTTTTTTTCTCCCTTAATCTTTATTTTGAAATTTTCCAATATCTATAAAATAGAATAATATAATGCATTCAGCTTTAACAATGATCAATTCCTGGTCAGTCTTGTTTTATCTATACTCCCACCCTTGGGTATTTTCAAGCAAATCGTAGGCATTACATTTTTAATCTAAAAGTATTTATATTCATATCCACAAAATATAAGGATTATTTCTAGTATAACCAAATAATAGTATCATAACTTATTTAAAAAAATAGTTCCTTAATAACAAATAATCACTGTTCACATTTCCTGGATTTTCTACTCCTTTTTTTCCCTCCAAGTTTGAATCAGGAAGTAAATGAGATCTATTTGTTATTAAGTCTCTTTTAAACTATGAGATCCCTGTTGAATTAGTTATCAACTGCTATATATCAAATTACCCTCAAAACTTAGTGTCTTAAAATTTCAAATACTTATTATTTTAAAGTTTCTCCATGTCATGAAATTGGGAGCCACTTAGCTGACCGATTCTGTTCTGATATTGGCCAGGGCTGCAGTCATCTGTGGACTTGGCCAAGGCTGGAGAATCTGCTTACAAGTGCACTTCCTCGTGTGGGCCTCTCTGCGGGGCTTCTCGAGTCTCGTCACAGTATGGCTGCTGCTTCCCAAAGAGTGAGTGATCCAAGAGAGACAGCAAAGAGGAAGCCATTAAACTTTCTGTGTCCTCACCTTAGAAATGATATGACAATACTTTTGTCATATTCTACTGGTCACACAGACCAACTCAGAAACAAAGTGGGAGAGAACTGTCCCAAGGAGTGGATACCAAGGGGTAATCATCTAGCCGCTATAACTCTCCATCTCTCTCTCTTTTTTTTAAATTACAGTTTTCTATTGTGTTTGAAGCAACCAGGTCATTTGTCTGAGTTTGTGTTTTGATTATTGTATCCCAGTGGTATCATTTACATATATCTTTGCCTGTCTCCCAACTCTGTATATTTCCTATAAACTTATATGAAGAAACTAGATCAGTTTCAGGTTCCATATTTTTAGCAAGACATCCTTATAGCTGTTGGTGTGTCATTTTATAATGGAACATATTATGGTTGGTTGACTTCTTATTAGCAGCTATTGATGATCATTGCCTAGATCCATTAATTCAAAAGAGTGATATTCTAGCATTCTGTCTCCCCCCCCCCCCATTTAATTGTTTGGAATACTTCTTTATAGAGAAATGTCCCCTCATCAGCCATTTTTCGATTGAGGTATGTTTGGTATAGAGAAGGCAGGATAAATGCTTGATTCTTTCCCTTTCTTTACCAGTTTTTAAAATGATTTGTTAGCTCCCTAGCATCCCCTGAAGATAACAGGTGAGATCTGGGAACCACCATGGATATGCTGAAGCAGAATCTCCAGGGACAAGCCCAAAGCATGGGGATTTTGAAAAAACTACCTAATGATTCTGATTTGCCCTTCTATTAACTTCTACTGGTCTCTACTCCCAGAGACTGAATTATTAGGTTTGAAATGGGGCCCAGGATTATCGTTTTGTTTTTGTTTTAATCTCCAGATAATTCTTTTGAGTTGACAAATTTGGGGAACACTGCACTAAACTGTATCTTTTCATACTTACTGTAGCTATATGCATCTACACTATTCTCCCATGACATGGGAGGATCTCAAATTTGCCCTCTTATGACAAACTATTACATTGAGAGTCTGCCTAGTACACACTCTGGAGTTAGATGGCTTAGGTCAAAATCTTGGTTCTGCCACTTACTAGCTTTGTGACCTTGGGGAAGTTAATTACCTCTCTATCTCAGTTTTCTCGTACAAATGTGGAAATTATAGTAGGATTCAGTTCATAGTCGTTTGGGGGACTAATGAGTTAACACTGGTAAAGTCCTTACAACAATGCTTTGTAAGGGATTCTTAAACACATAATAAAGCTTATCTCCCTCTGGGAGAATTATTCTTGAATATTTTCTTGATTAAAAACTAGGCTTGGTTATTATCATTACTAATATTACTATTATTATAATGTCACTCTTGAATGCTACACATGTGCCAGGAATGGTAGATTACATATACTCTCTAATTTACTTAATCCTCATATCAGTCCTACAGATTAGCAATACTACTCTCATTTTACATATATGGAAACTGAGTCTCCAGGAAGTTCAATAAGTCACCCAAAGTAATAGAGCTAAAAGTGATGGTATAGATATAACATATGTTAAAGAGACAGTGAGATAATTAGGAGTACAGAATATGGGGCTAGGCTGTCCAGGTTCAAATCCTGGTTCTACTACTTCCTCGTTGTGTATCATGGGCAAGTTCCTTAACCTCTGTATTTCAGTTTCCTTATCTGTAAAATGAGCATAACAGTAATACCTACCTCATAGGTTATTATGATTATTAAATGAATTAATATTTACAGTGTGCCTAAAATGATGCCTCATACATAATTGGCATTTTGCATGTACTAGGTAGTTGTTACTGCTATTATTTTCTATTATTTTTATTAGTTTGGGTTTAAAGGAAAGGCAGCAGTTAGGAGGGAGAGATTGAAGGTGCTAATGAGAAAGGGAATAAAACGTAGGAGTGTTAACCTTCATGAGGGGAGAAAAAGGAGAGCTGTTTCTACCACAAAGATAGACAGGATAGAAGATAATTGATGTCTAGGCAAAGACAGAGGATGGAACTCTTGGGAAACAGACTCATTCTTGCAACAAGGTAGAAAGCAAGATCCTTCAGGAATGAGAAACAAAGGTGGAATTGGAAACCTGTGTAGGCAAGGGGAGTTTGGGCACACATAGAGAATAAGCCAGGGTGCACACAGCAGACACAGCTAAGCTGTGTTCTGTCAGTATCCAATTATAGCTCAACTCCTTGAGGCTAAGAGTATTAAGGTCTGGGGGAGGGGGAATCTCAGGTTATTGGAAGGGTAGCTCAGCACCTTAGTGATACCAGTGAGTTCAGGCATAGTTGAGTGGGATGCTTATGATGCTAAGTAGAAGGGAAGGAGCATTGATCAGGCTATCAGGAGACTTGGGCTCATTTTCCAATCTGCTATCACCTAGCTTTCCTGACCCTCAAATAGGTCACTTGACCTTTGGATCTCAGTTCATCCCCTTGTTTTATGAGAGAGCTACATCAATTGATCTCTAATATCCAGAATGAATTTATGGTCCTAAAGGGCTGATTCGAGAATCTAACTGCAGAAGAAAGGAGTCAAGTGAAATGCCAAAAGTGGGAAAGTGATGGGAAGACTCAGGGAGGTGGGGATGCAGGATTCAATAAAAGTGAAGGTAGATGAAAGAACTCATGGTAGTCAGGCTCAATCTCAATCTTTTCTGTGTTTAAAATTTGTTTCTGTTTTCAAAAACCTTTTTTTAAGACTAGTCTCATTTTTTATAGCAGATATTGTGGATTTAATAGGCTATATTTGACACACATGAAAGTAAATGTTGTCTGAGTTTACATATCTAAAATGTTCATTAGCACATCAAATATCAAGAGCTTCCTTACAGAGAGCTGGTTTTCTGCTCCTAAGCCAAAGATAACAAGAATATTTTATGCTTTCCTGTGCCCATACTAACATTACACTCTGCAGTAGCTAACTAGGTTGCTTGAACACGCTGTTAGAGAACCAGTTAATCCGTAATTCAGCAGGTTCTTGGCTTCCTAGTTGCCTCATTGACAAGCCTGAAGAAAGTGGATGTAACTAATTAGCACTCAGCATTATAAATAGGAAGAATTAAATAAAGCATTCAATTTTAAACTCAGACCCCTATGAAGATATTCCCTTTAGTTATGGGGATTTTGAAATGATGGACACGCTAAACCAAAACTCATAATCCTATTACAGTCTCCTGCACTTATCTAATAAGCTTCAAGAGCCATTTCCTTGGACTCCGGGACATTGCCATCTTCCTCTAGGCTTTTCTGTATAAAGCTTATAAATTCTTTACTGTTCCCACTAAATACTTTGTTATTTAAAATAGCATAAAAGAGTATATAAGCATATATACATATTGATGCATTTTGACTGTAATAATACCATTGGCCTGTAGGGAACTTCAAATTATTAATAATTTCAGAGGAAAGCTTTTTAAGAAAAAAGCTCCAGGGTTAGCTGTAATGAGGCATTTAAAAAGGAGGTGGGGGTATGTTTGTAAGTGCGTAATGAAAATATTGAACCCTTTGGGATGCTATGAACCATGGTGTACTAATAAGTGATCTTTCCATTCCAGTGTTCCAGCAGACATTTTTGTACCCCTGATGTACCCTTGCAAAATGCCTGTAGCTCACATTTCCTTTTAAATATTTCTATTTCTTGACATTTGCTACTGGGGGTGGGGGTGCAACAGGGTGAATTTGATGGAGAAAGGAGGGCAGTATGAGAAGCAAAGTTGGTGGCTTAGAATAATGATCCCATTTTCAGCTGCTCTGTGTGGTTCATATGAATTAATTAACCCCTTACAAGCATTTGTCTGACAATCCTAATTCTCATTCAGTTCAATGAGTTTTATAATTATCGTTTAACTAAATAGCACTAAAAACTGTTATATCCTGACATTAAGGAAGCTTTGTAGAATTCTCTTCCTATAAATCATCTGAAGTTGTTTACAATTTGCAGCAGTCGTGTTTTTCTTCTGGTTTGTGCTCAGGTTGCTATTTTGCTGTTTTAAAAACTATTTTCAGGGTACTAATTATAGATTGTGCTCCAGAATTTGGTTAGCCTTCTAAGAGTAAAAGACCTCAGTAAAGAATATTTCCATATTTTAATTGGAGGAATGTAGGCTTAAACCATTATCTATCATGTTGAACAAAATGAATCCAGTGATGCTAAATGGATATAGAGTGATTAATTACTTATTCTTAAAACCTGTGCCATTTAGTTCCTAGTGATAAGACGGTGATAAAGCACTTTTAGCCAGAAAGAGAGAAATGAGTGTACTGTGTTGACTATGCTGGAAAACAGTGTGAGAACCCTAGAAAAAATGTTTGAGATGGGAAGCATATGGGCCATCCCCAACTACCTGTGCCTGTATATGGAATTGATCACTTTTAATTTTCAAATTTAAAGTTAAGGTAGTATTAGTAAGTGTTTTACTTAATTACATCTCTTTTGATTGCATGGAACAAAAAGCTATCAGAGCTTTGTTTTCTGAAGAAATACCAAGAAGCTCAAGGGAATTTAGGACAGGAAATGTCATGCACCAACACTTGGGTTCGGGGAAATGGGATATTTGTTGTACATTGAAGGCGGCCCTGGGGTCCTCATCATGGCCCTTTTTGGAAGGGAACTTTGCCTGTTGTTTGGTGTTCCCTTCCAACACCTTCTTTTTTTTTTTTTGTACCAGAGCCTAGGATGTCTGTCCTTTAGGTCAGGTTCCTACAGAGGTTCAATCAGCTGTTACTCTTTGTGTCATATGATAACTAATTTAATTCTTACAGCAACACAACAGGATAGGTTAAGTACTATTATTATACCCCTTTTTATAGATGGGGAAACTGAGGCAAGGAGATGTTAAGTAATATTTCCAAGGTCATATGGCTCCAGGGTCTATGCTTTGAACCAGCATACTCTACTGATAGGTTCTACGTGCTGCTTTAGGAGATACGGTTTCTAGTCCTTGACCTGCCACTATGTGAATGACTTGGAGAGAATCACTTTATCTCCATGGGCATTTGGCCATTCATGGAATTAAATTTAAAATTTTAATTAAAATTCTTTCAAAGTAATAAAAAAATTATTTTTATAAAATCACTTAAAATTATTTTTCTAAATTTTTCATTCAAAAGCTAATGGAGAGGTGAATAGAAGCCCAAAAACACATTGTCTTCAGGCTTGCTTGGTAACAAGGAATAGAAATGTACTCAAGCTGGCTTGAGCAAACAGGGATTTATTCAAGGATATGATAAGTGACCTTCTGGATATCCAAGGACAAGAAGCAACAGTCAGACTGTTGAGAGCCTTGGATTGGAACAAAAACTAAACAGGTAGAAATGTAAGTTGCTTTCTCTGTCCTTCCGTGGCCTCACTCATCTCTGCCTCCTCTTGTTCTCCATCGGTTTTCTGTGCTCAAACATGACTGCCACAGCTGTGACACAGCATGACCCTCACTTCAAGTGCACATCTTTATGTGATATTGGTCTTTTTGTGACAGAATCTAACTGGCCTAGGCTAACCTATGGATTTGTCCCCCTCGGGTCAAGTATCCAACCTGTTTCCAATTAACCAGGGCATGGATAAGATCACATAGTGCACAGGATTGTTTTTTGCCTCTTCCAGGGACTGTATGGAAGAGCAGATTCTCTAAGAAAGAACTATGGGAAGAGCAGGCAGATGAACTGCTGTGTGGTATACTCATACTCCTAGCAAACTCTAACACTTTTTTAAAACATACTGTGTATTTCTCAATAGATCATCATTTGGGCTACACAGATAACATTTTGCCATTTAATAAGCACGTTATGGATACTGGGTACTTTCCTAGAGGGTATTAGGTGCTGGGCCTCATTTTGTTATCTGTAAAATGAGTGATCCTGTCCAGCTTTACAATTCTGACACATTACCCACACACTTACGCATCTATTTATATTTCCGTGAATATATTGCTTTTATTACCAAACCAACAAGAATTTATTTATCCCAATAAATGTTCTTCAAAATGCCGTGACTTAAAGTAAAGAAGAAATTCAGTGTCATTTCTTTGTAGTTGCATCTAGTTTTTCACCCAGCTTATTTATTCTGTTTAGCTCTGAAATACTCGTCTGCTTTCCAAAACTCAAATCTGCTATAAAGATCTGCTATAAAAGATCAAAGATTTGCTGTCATTGAAACGATTCAAAAGAATGTGAGGCTGACTCTAAATATATCCCAAAGAGGCACTTCACAAATGTTTCGCACAATGATAGGACCATTGCTTGATTCTGTAATTCCCAAAGTAACTCCCTTGATGAAGATAGATCTCATTTACCAGCACATATTGGCTATTTGAAAGTCATTCACATTACCTACAGAATCAAGATTGTAAGGAAATCTACAAAATACACATGCCCACTTCAATATATAGTTAGCTAGTTATGAGAGGTAAAGAAATTAATTTGATTGTAGACTCTTTCCTGAAGTGTTAAACAGAAAAAGAATTCTGTCATCTCACACTTCAACTACTCTGACCAATGATCAGGATACTTTTCATATGCCTGGAGAGAAAAAATACAAATTGAACTGCTTTGGGGTAATTGAAGTTCAGCAAAACAAATCTGTTAGTGCCTGCTTGGTTTCATGTTGGTGTTAGACACTGTCTGATTGTGATACCTGTATAGCTTGAATGTGTGTGTAGGTATGTTTGTGGGTATTTCTGTTGACAAGTCCAAAATTCTTGGGTTAAATATGCTTTCTTGAAGAAGTGACTTGAGAAAAGTGTTGTATATATTTTTTTCTCTTTTTCTGTGGATTAAAATATCTTCATTTCTTTTTTTAAATTAGTCTGTCTAGATTAGTCATTCTCATTTCTAAGAGAAATGGAAGACAATTTTAAAACTAAAATTAGAATTCTATCTAAGCAGTATAATCTCATGAAACACCCTTTATCTAAGACTTAGAGCAATAAATGTTTTACTTAATTTAAAAATAACTGATATGAAAAGTCCATCATAAGAGTAATTTCAGAAGTTTGAAATGTTAATCACAGCTTCCATACCTCAAGTATGGACTCATATGATCCTCATTTAATTCCAAGGTAAATCACTTGTTATTTATAAAAAATTACTAAGAGTTAGACTAACTCCTTGTTGTTGCATACAGATTTGAAACCAAAGCATTATTTTCATCCTTTCTAATAGAGGTTTCCATACATTTCCTGTGGCATTATACTTTATGAAATATGATATACAGTGTAGAAGAATTTTTCTAAATGTGACCCAAGGACTCCCTTTCTACAGGACATATTTTTGGTGTGAATCACAGTCCTGACTCATTCCATATGTCCTATCTTCCCTGTTATACATTCATAATCTGGCTCTAATTGCTAAGGAAGAAATGGAAAAATAAAATATCTACAAGATAAATGGTAGATTTTTTAAAACTTTACAATAACTTTAAAATTTATTTCACAGTCTACAGGGGCATAAGCAGATAATTTGCATATATACTTGTGTCCATCTGGTGTTTTCATATACCATTATTTAACCCTTTAAAAAATCCTTGCAGAGACCATGTTTTTTCTATGGGGATACACAATTAGATACTCATTCTCAACCTGGAGCCATGTGATTTGAGCTGATTTGCAGAGGGACTATAAAAGCTGAAAAATCAGTTTGACAATATTCCTTCTGGGATTGGCCTTCAGTAAATGTTAGCAGTGGTATTTGGAGGCCATGCCACTTTAGTCAGATCACTGGGATTTAGGAGATGATGCCTACAGTAAAACTCGAGTTCACTGCTTATCAGGGAATGTGTGAAGGCTCACAGGCTGAAGGTTCATTAGGTCAGTCTGTAAGAGCTGTCAATCAGAGCAAGCTGGCAGGGAAATACTTTCTTAAAAAATAGGTAGAAGCAAAGTTTTCCCACTTAGTATTTTTTCACATTCCATCCATACTGCCATCACATTGTCCACACCAGGGAGTAGAATACTAGGCCATTATAATGTTCTGAATGTCAGCCTCTGGCCACTGTCACTTATGAGCATGGCTGCTGCTGTTCGCTTCGTAATCATCATCCTCCCCTAGGGTAAATAGGAAAGAATGGTTCTCAAAGTACACCAGACTATAAGGAGACATAGGGACTTGTGTTGTATTCATTAGCCCCAGTACTTACCACAGTGATGGAAACATGGAAGGTGCTGAGATCTTTGTTGATCTTAACTCAACACCAGGAACAAAAACCACTCTGCAAATCTAGCATATTTATGACCTTTACCACCCCATCCCTCTTGGTCAAATAAAATTTGGCAAAATTATTTCTTGTATTTCTTCCATAATGTCAAGTGTGTATTGTTTCATGTTTAGCAAGCCTGTGTTATTTAAGTTTGATTTTGGTATATCTATCGATTGAGCATGAATGGACTACTTCAAAGGACTTTTTAAAAAAATTGATTATTACCTGTAAAGGAAACAAAGGTTTGAATATGCAGTTCATTAGGTTTTGTGTGCACACTTCATTTGACACTAACACATTAGTTGATATTTATTAATGATTTAGATGATTGTGTTCCCGAGAGTATGTCCATGTGACAAATCACTAGATCAAAACAAAGGTAATCCACACCTTTTGTAATTCAAACAGACTGACAGACAGCACAGTTTACCTCAGCAAATATTCAAGAAAGCTCAGTAGGATTACTAAAATAAACAGTTCAGCTGACAGAACAACAAGTTGGTGATGGCATGCAGGCTCTAATTGCTAGCATCATCAGTATAATGTGAATATATAATAAAAGGTAACTTATGTAGTTTTTGTTTAATCAGCACCAAATAAGCTAGTTTTATGGATCTGTGTTCATTTTTACTATTTAGAATTAAATCTTCATGTAACAATACTCTTCTCAGAATGGAGATTTAGAAAATCTATTCCATTAAACATAAGTTGATTTTATTTCCAGGTGGCATCCATTAGGACAAACATCATGAAAAGGCCACTGACCAAAATGGTGATTCCCTGGCTACCACCTGGAAGAAAAACAAACTTATGTTTAATGGAGTAGACTGTCTAAATCCCTGTTGTGAGAAGAGTGCACACTCATGAATATGTAGTCTGTGCTGAATTCAATAGATTCTAATAGTGAAGGACATCCGTATCATAAAAACTAGCATCTATTCATGAACTTATTACTTTCCAAAGAAGGAAGCACAAATGCAGCCTGGGGT
Source organism: Manis javanica (assembly GCF_040802235.1). Lineage (NCBI taxonomy): Eukaryota > Metazoa > Chordata > Mammalia > Pholidota > Manidae > Manis > Manis javanica. The sequence continues at coordinate 88,661,654 of NC_133174.1, forward strand.
AGAATGCTGGCAAGAACCAGTTCATCCCTTTATTGTGTGATATGTACGGCACCACCTGCATATAACCACTGAAAAAAAATTGTAATTTGTGTATAATCTATATTCTGATTTTTATCCTGAGCCAATATTATAAATGTACTATTCATGATTTTGTCTTATTCAGTGTTCTGGCTGTAGTATGATACCTATGTATTTATTTGCACATTTCAGAGAATCTTTCCCCTTATTTCTTCTTCCCTGCAATAGTAAATCTTCCTTGTGCAACAAGGGTTAGCCCAAGATCAGCTACAGAAATGGACTAAGTGCTGTTTTAAACAAGACTGGGTAACTGTACAGCATGGCTTTTTAAGATAATAAAGTGGAAAAAGTTTCCAGTTGCAACAAGATGTTCATTTCACCCAGTCCCCTTTTTCTTCTGCCTAGGCACTTGCACTACATGCCATATGCCATCTCACTACATCTTCACAGTATTCCTGAGCATTAGCTTTTATTCTCCCAAGTTTACAAGAGAAAGCATGGAGCACTAGAGGAGTTAAGTAGCTTGGCCAGGGTCACAGCTAGTGGGCAGTTGAATCAGAATCTGAGCACCAGTTTGTCTAATTCCAAACCACACACTCTGCTATTTCCTTGCAATGTTGCCTTTCTCTTGGGGGCTCATGCAAAAGATTTATGAGATCGCTCCTATTTTCTTTGCTCATACTCCTAAGAACATTTGTAGCTGAATTTCTAGTTCTTGTCCCAAATGAGACTGGTAACACCACTGCATTTTTAAAGAATGAGTGATTAATTTGTGAAAATAATCATTGTAATACTTTTAAGAATTTTCAAATCATAAAGCTGCAAATTCATGGTGTGCTCTAGGCATTATTGATCCTGAGCCATCTCGTGCCGGTAGAAATAAATCCTTTTCTTAAAGACCTCCAGTGAAAAACACTCCAGGATTTTCCATGGTAATTTCCCTCACTACTGAAAAAGCTTACAGATAGGTATATGTATGTTGTTAGGGCCAATGACATAATGACCAGTTCCAGTAAATCAAGCCAATGAAATAATAATTCCTTTAATAATTATTTTCTTCAAAGGGTCCCTGGAAATTACTTATAGGAAGTTTATATGATCTTGCCATTTCTCTAAGGAACGACAGTTAAGTTTGAATGTTTAAATGTTCAGGCCTTGATGGGTCACAAAGAGATTTTTATTTTGCATTCAGAGTCCCTTTATGGTTTCAATCACAGATTTCTACCTTAAATGTAAATGGATGTAATGTCGATAACTATCACAATTTTAAAAATTATCACATTTGTTTACAGAGAGCTTTACCCTTGAGTTGAAGCATCCTATCCCATATCCTATCTTGTCCTATAACTGTTTGCTTATTTGTCCATTTAACAAGAGTGTGAGCAATTGGAGGGCAGGAACTGTGGCTTACTCATCACAGTATCTCTAGTATTTAGCATAATGCTTGACACAGACATGATCAATAATGATCTATTGAATGAATTAATTACTCCAATTGATACTGCTTAGACAGGCCTTTCTCTTACTTTCCCACAAATGCATCCTGCTCATCATAATTGTCCTGGTTCATATTATTTCTTTCACCTGAAGTTATCTTCCGTCCTCTTCTCCACCTGTATAAATTCAGCTAGGTCTTCCTGGTACATTACCTAAGTCCTATTCTGGCTATCCTAGTTATTACAAAGTCACGACTCCCACACCCACACTCTTTAACCCCTTATTATATTATTTGCCAGTCTTTTAATATTTTTGTCCTTGTTTCTCCAACCATTATGAAAAGTAGCCATGTTTCACACTATTTTTTTTCTCCCCTCATAGTAACTTAAATGTAGACTAGATCAGGAGATGGCAAACTGGCCTACAGACCAAATCTGGCCTAAAATCTAAAATGGATTTTTACATTTTTTAGTGGTTGAAAACAATCACAAGAAGACTGTTTTGTGATGTGAAAATTATATGAAATTCAACTTTCCATAAATAAACTTTTCTGGAACGTAGCCATGCTCATTCACTTACATATTATCTAGGGCTGCTTTGGAACGGTAACAGCAGAGTTGAGCAGATGTGAGAGAGACCCTGTGACCCACAAAGCCTTAAATACCTTCTACCTGGCCTTTTACAGAGAAAGTTTGCCAATGGCTAGAAAAGACTGTCAGTGAGTACTTACTGGTTAAATAATTCAAACAATTCAGTATCTTATGACTCCTCCATTATGAGACAAGATACTCTGAAAGGACAGGAAATTATCTTACCTTAAAATTATCTTACCTTAAAAAAAAAGAGAGAGAGAGAGAAAGAATAATAAGAGCAGTCTTTGGAGCACAGATCATTCTTATCTTTTGGTTGATGACGTACAAAACTATTCCTTTCTCCATCTCTGGTGAACCGACCGAGGGCCCTCAACATGTGCCGCACCTCTTCCTGTGGAGATTGTTAAGACCAGAATAGATGATCATCATTCTGGGGGGGACTAGATAACCTCTAGTATTGTGTAGGACAATGATGCCTGCAATGTCATCTACATGTAAACCTTGCTTTATTCGGAATGAGAAATTTGATGTGTGAAAATGAAGTTTCCTCATCCCCCCCAAACTCTCTGATTCTCCTTTGCTGGAACCCTTACCCCTCCACTTTTGGTTTAATCTAGTTCTTTTAATTAAATATGAGATAATTAAAGTGCACAGAGTTTAAACCCAGCAGGTTTGATTTAGTGATAAACATCTGTAGTTTGTCAGCTTTTCAAGGCATAATCCTGGCATCAACCTTATCTGACAGGTAGTCAGCCTAGCGGGTCCAAGGATGAAAACCAAAGCAGCTCATCTTTGCAGGCATGACTTGCTATATGTATCTTCTGAGGCCTAATTTACAATTGCCCTATAGAAAATAGGTAGGGTTAAATAAGTAGAAACAGCCCCCTTTTGTTTTGGCACAATTAACTCATTTAGTATGCTGTTGTCAGTGACTAGGCCTACAAAATGCATAGGGATATTTCAAATGGGGGAGGGAGGAGTCCCCCAAACATAGCTTATTTGATTAATGTAAATTATTCCTTTGCTCACTGAATATGTAAATATGTAAATTTAGTCCTGCTGTCAAAAGGTAGCTCTGTGCCATTAGTTTCTGCAGCAGACAAGACGTACTGCATCCTGCACTGCATTTTCAGAGAGGTGATGCTAATGACAGCTTGAGCAATTGCCTTAATGAGCCAGAAAGGTGGTCTTTTTTATTCCAGTTTAGTTACCTAGAGTCATCTGAAATAGAGATTATCTGTAGATATTACAGAGTGGAGAAAAGGGCATGGGTTATCTTATTAATGTGTTTCTCCAAGCATGTTAAGAATGAACCATCAATCAGTTATTTGCCAAGAAAAATGGCTTGCTGTTGGTGCTATATAGGGGATACGCCATCTTGAAATGCAAGTCTTAGATTCTGTCATGCTAGCTAAATAAATACAGTTGTGAAGCTTCATCTCTTGGTCATTTCAGGAAAGGTTGTAGGGCTTCCCAAACTGATGGTAAAATATCATTAGTGTTACAAACCTAAAGTGAACAACGTGACCCATTTTTTAAAAAATAAAGCATGGTATGTGAGTCATCAGGAAGACATTAGAAATCCACCTGCATGCAGCATATTTCATGTGAAATTCAGCTCAATTGCAGTTTTACTTTGTGTTGTTAGAACCCAACACATTAACGTGAATACTTAAGACAAAGTTCCTGTCATCTCACTCTTTCATCCTAAGAGAAATGTCCATATTTTCTCATTAATTTCAGTATGTTTAAAGGTAAGTCATATCAAATTAACATAAAGAGTTGAGAAAGTCATGATCAAATTTTGTTGTAAGTCATATATACCTGTAATTTACTATGTGTTTTGATTGGGTTATAAAATGTAACTGTACTTTTTACTTGGAGTCAAGAGGAGTAGTAGTTTAACTTACTAGTAATATAAAAGTATGTTTACACTTAAGCCCATTCACTTAGCCAAGGATTTGCATAAACTGGCAAAGTTCAGTTTGGTCTCATGGATACAGGCGAAATAACAAAGGTATAAACACTCTAAGCTAAAGTTACTTTCTGTCATCATTGTGCATAGTCCACCTTGCATTTTGCCTAATCTTAATTAAATTATATATCTACTGGGTCTGAGGACTGAAATTCTGAAGTTCACCAAATATTTAAGAGCTTTAAAAGTGCTTTTGTACATGACATGTACTCTGAAATACAACTTCAAAAAAACTTGGGCTGTAGAATTAGTTTTATTTTTTTCAATTGAATGAGTAGTACTCTTTGAAAAACATATACCTTTTTCAAATTAAATCATCCATTGCATTAGAAAGAAAAAGTTATGAAGGGAATCATCTCTATAGTTTTCAGACGGTAAATCAAATAATCAGTAAGTTGAAGTACGTTTCAACTTCAACTATCATGTGAAATTAGGTTTCTCTATAAATGTCATATTGAAATCCCACGTTGATTTCTGTGTGTGTATTTGACCCCTGAAGTAAAGTATGGGAACTATTGTAGAATTTAGAATTAATGCCTAGGTAATGGGGTACTCTTCCAATTACAGATCATGAAGTTTCCAATGAAAAAACACTAAAGTGCCTCATCTCAGCTACATCATAAGTGACAAAAACTCAGCTCTTTAGGCATAACTCAGTGATATGTGGAAAAGTGACTCTTCTAGTTAGTTACTCCTTTGTGGAGCTTTCCAAACTTAGCTTGCATTATAACTTTCTTATAAGGAAAAACATTTCATGAAAATTCATTTTTTTGGTATTGTCACACTTGCATAACCATCCCCAAAGTAGTGTGACATGCATGCACTTAAAGCACTCAATCTGTAATGCTATTGCTAGTAAAACCAAAAATTCTATTCCATAGTTACACACTCATAGAGATGGTAATTATTATGCATTGTCTGTCAAATTTTATTCTTTCTTCAAAATCCTAAAGAAAACGAGACATTCTACAATGTCTTTGAATCTCTGGTTATGTAAATTTGTTTATGTTAATCTATAACACATTACTTGTTTTCTCTGCAGCCCTATTTTCAAGCTGCTGATGCTAAAATTTGTGTTAATTCACATCTAGGCATATAGGTGTACTTGAAATCACCTAATTTGAAATTGCAGTTCTTAGAGTTAGCTCTAAGAAATGTAATTATTTAAAGGATATTTTGAATGTAATATTGAGTGAATTAGTAGAAACAGTTAATTTTTCAATGTATCCCCAAATAGTAGGATTGGAAAGTGGTGCTTTTCTACTTCAATTTTAAATCTTATACATTTTATGGGCAAAAAGCAAGCTTATCCTTTTATTAGGCAAGTCAGATTAAATGCTAGTTCCATTAAGTCAGAAACTAAGCTCATTTGATGATGATTTAATGCTGGTTATAAAATAACAAGATAAACAAATTATTGGTTCCTTCCTGTAATTTCCTCTTTTTTTTTTCCTTCAGTTTTTTTCTTGTTTTGTTAAGTCTTCATTTAGGTTGTGATGGAATGTCATGGGACTTCATTGTTCTTTAACTCCATGATTAGTTTGTTATTAATTGCATTCCTGATAATCATTTTTAAAATATCAAACTTTTTTCTGTAAAATGAGAAGGGAGAGCTTACACGGTGACCCACAAGATGTTGCAATGATTGGTTGTATTTGAACTAGGCAAAAGTACCCTTTTCTTTTCCTTCAAAATCAGTAATACTGCTTATTTCCTTTTTGAAACAGAAAACAATGAACCATGTATCACAGTTGTCTTGTCCATAGCAAATCTATAATTCCTCAGACCTTCCTCCTGGCCTCCATCCTTCTTGGGGTCTCCTTTTCCCTGGTTAGCTTGTCATCAGAGATTTGACACAAGCAGAGCAGCACAGCTATGAGAACATGTCTCACCTTTCTATTTGGAAAAGTGTTGCTTCCCAGACAACTGAAACTTGAGTGAAACTCATGCCCCAGGAAAAGGAAGGTCAGGGAGACATTCTACCATCTTGGAAGCTTCAGGAATCAGGACAAAGAAGAGGAGGGAGAGCCTTGGCATCTACTCCAGAATTGCACCTGACTAAACTTCGATCTAATCCCTCTATGGCACATCATCAACTTTCAATGTATACCTCATACCTGAAAGCAAAATACTAGCCATTGCAGGGTTTCTTTAAAATTGTGCCCTCCATTTGTTTCCTTTGCATGTTCTATTTCCCCAATTAACTTTGTGAGCCCTGGGCAAGTTAGTTAACCTCTCTGGGCCTCAAAGGCCTCATCTATAAAATGAGTGGTTTAGAATAGATGATCTTTATGATCTCTTCCATTGTGAACATTCTATGCTGTGAAACCTCAAAGCTGTAAACTATATGAGAGTAGGAGCCAATTCTTTTTTTTATTTATTTTTATCTCCCCACAGGGCCTAATGTAACTTTGAGTTCAGTACCTTGCTCCTGCTGTATGAAGTAGAGAATAGATTTTAAAGACAGCTCTAATATATACTAAATGAGATTAGAAATTAGATATCTCATTTTAATTGAAAGTCAGGTTATTTATTAAATGTAGATGTCACATCAACTTGCGTGGTTCAAAAGAAAAAGCATTGTGGGACATGAATCATTGGGATAGGATTATACAATCCCATTTAGAGGAATAAAACTTTAATAACTGGCTGTAAAAAGGTTGGGTGTTGAATTGTGCCCTCCCAAAAAGATATGTTGATGTCCTAATCCCCTGTACCAGTGAACATGACCTTATTTGAAAATAGGGTCTTTGTAGATGTAATGAAGTTAAGATGAGGTCATACTAAATTAAGGTAAACCCCAGATCTGATGACTGGTATCCTTAGAAGAAGGCCAGGTAGAAAAACAGGGACACAGAGACCCCCACAGGTTGAATGCCCCGTGTTGTTGGAAGCAGCAACTGGAGTGACGCAGCTCTCAGCCAAGGGATGCCAAGGATTGATGGCAACCAGCAGAAACTAGAAGAGAGGCATGAAACACATTCTTCCTTAGAGTCTCCAAAAAGAACCAAGCGGTCAACCCTCTTTTTCATAACTAGCTTCCAGAGCTGTGAGAGAGTACATTTCTGTTGTTTTAAGCTACTCGGTTTGTGGTAATTCATTACAGCTACCCTAGGAAACTGATACAGAAAGTTTGAACACTAGTCTAAGAAGAGTCCCCAAGGGATCCAACTCTGGACTGGACCAGTCATAGATTGCAACCACTATAGGATAGCCTCAGCCATTATACATCTAGATGGAAATTGACCATTGAGATCTCTTTTGAAGTGACTCAGAATTCCTAAAGAGATCAGACACTATCTTGTAAAAACTTGAATCAGCCCAAACTAAGATCCTGTATGTTGTAGCTATCACTGGTCCCTGAAAGCCAACTTGATCCACCATCTCATACCTCCTGGCCTAAGGGTAAGCTGCACAGAGACTGTTCTTCAGACCTTTCATCCATTTATTTATACAACTTTTTCTACCTTATGCAGGTTTCCTTTCTCCATTTTTAGTTGATCATCTATACATTAGCTACTAAAGATCTTTGAGCTCAAAAATAATTGTTCAAAGAATAAACCATGAATAAATCAGTTTAAGTTGTTTGCTTGCCCATTGGGGATAACCTCTCTCCTAACTCTGTACTAACGAAAACCTCATCTATGCCTCCACCATACTCCTCCAGCATTGTGCAGATCTCGTCTACCTTGGGAAGGTGCCATCAACCACCCTATTTTGAAGCAATCTGCTTCCTACATTACATAATACATGCTTTCTATGTCATTCTCTTGATGTTTTGCAGACAGTACCCTTTATCATCATTTTGGTTGGTATCTGTGACTTATCTCTTCAATTAGGTTTTTCCTGAAGGATGGAATTATAATTCATACTCCTTTGTATCTGTATCATGTACCTGCAGTACACAAAGAGTGGTGTATGCATGTCATGAAGTAGGAGGTGAAGATTATTGTTCATTATGGTGGACTGATTATGACAGAATCAACAGCTTAATTCAACAGTTAACTGGTTCTGGGCCATAGCCCTATACAACTCATCATACTTTGACTAAATCAAGACAGTCTATATTCTAAGAATGGCACATAATTATGGTTGGCATAATTTATTCTATCACCTGTTATTTTCAAGTTATGTTATTGCTTTGAACTCATTTTTAAAAGCAATAGTTCTAAATATAATTGGTAAAAGTGTGACATCATTGGCCAATGAAAAGAATTGCTGCCAGTTTCAGAGAAAAAAACAGAAACAAAAGCAAAGCATTATGGTGTACCAGAAATTGTAGACCTCCTCACAAGAGTGAAGGATTAATGACCACATACAGCATTGTGAAAGCTAGTTATCATTTGCTTAAACCAGTCCCTTTCTTTATGGCATTCTCAATCTTTTTAAACAGCTAGGATATAATAACATTTTAAAAATTAAAGTATTTCACATAACCAAGAACTTGATATGAAATGAGCAACATTAAGCACAAAACAATTGAAGCTTCAAATACTGGAGCAGGCAAGAATTTTAAACAGTCCAAATGAATAAGAATGCCACACTGTTGTGCTTCTTCGGAGGCAGTAATAATCAGGCTCAGAGGTTAGCAAGAAGAGATTTTATAGCAATAATGGCACCCAGTACCATTTTCTCTTGTGACTTTGACTCACAAAGGTGAAGCTTTTATTTGAAGATTTGATACAATGCAGCTGCAGACAGCAGGGGGGAGAATTTGGTCAAAAGGCCGGACCCTCTCCAACATCGATGAGAGAGGAACAGATTGAGAGGGAGAGACTCAGAGAAATTGAGAGAGAGAGAAAAAGAGGAGGGGAGGGGCCAAAAAAAAAAAAAAAGATTTACATTACCAATGACAAATCAAAGCTGAAAGTTTGCTTTGCCTGTTGTCATTCATTGCCATTCATATTTAGAAAGCAGACTGCTGTGATAATTGATTTGATGGTCCAGCTTGAGTAGGAGCACTTCTGGGCATAGCAGGCCTCAGAGATGCCAAAAGAGAAGAAAAGGTGGGAATGAAATAATGCACTACTTTCTCCTCAGAGGCATGTGGCCCAGTTTTTAAGAACAGAAAACATGCTCTGGAGTGGGGAGGGTAGAATGGGGAGGAAACCTAAAGAACTTAGTAATAAATACAAAAATGACCGTATAGCTCCGGTCAGATAAAAATAGGCATTCAAACCGAGACAATGAGAGGACATATTTTACTGACAGATGAATAATAGGGGAGCGTGGTGGAAATAATCTGATTTTTAACGGACTCTGTCCTTGGGAGTACCTTTTTTGCTGTTCTTTTGTATAGGGACAAAAGTGATTCCTTTTCTAAAAAGCCTTTTAATTTTTTTAAGCTTTTCATACTAGATTAATAGTTCAGAAGGCGAAAAAGAAAACAATAATTGAGACTGAAAAGCTATATATGTGCCTGGATTAGCTAAACGTCATTGAATTTATTTCCATGAAGCAAAAGGTAATAATGGAGATTTGTGAGTGGAGGGTGGTGTTCAGCCATCACTTCCTGCTGACATGAATAAGTTAGGAGACTAAAGTGCCAGTTGAAGGCCGAGAAAGAAAAAGAGTGAGATTTTTTTTTTAAGTACTGAATTCACTGCCTGACCTCTTAATCACAACTGCCAATTGGATTGTGTGCCCTGTCATCAGTTTAAGGACCTAAACAAAACCAGATAAAAGACATGGCTGTCAAAACACAAATTTTAATCAGAACCTGTTTGTCTCTTGAGAGAAATGTAGTTATTTATGTTCAAAAGTAGCTCAATCCTTTACTTTACTTTGTTCCCTTTCTCTTCTTTATTGCCCCTCTCCCTTTTCTTTTCCTGTCTCTCTTTTACTCCTACTTACCTATCTACCTGCCTGTACTTAAACCTGCAGAAAGCCTGTTTTCTGACTTCACTGAATCAGATGAAAGTTGTTTCATACCTATGCAGCCATTATGCAAATATCAATACTCTCATATGACATCACAATTTCTGTTCACTTGGTAAGTTTCCCAATTGCAGTGAGACTGAGCATTATGAATTTTTAAAAAATCGAAATTACCTCAAATATGTGACTTGTTTTAAAAAGACTCATACAAAATTATTACAGGGAAAGCAATGTTAGCTGTGGCAGTATAATAAATGGCACTAGTTCTCAAACTTAGTTAAAAAAAAATGAGCAGTATCAGAATTACCTGGGGAGCTTATTGAAATTTAGATTCTCAGAACCCACCCCAGAGTAACTGAATGACAGTATATGCTGCCCTAGAATCTGCATTCTAACAAGTGCCCCAGCTCATTCTTCTATGTACTACTGAAGTTTGAACACTAGGGACTTAATGGTTAAAGAGCAGTGTTTAATCAAATAAACTGAATTCTGACCCCTTTTCCATCATTACTAGTTGCATAAACTTAGTCAAATTACCTAGCCTCCCTAAAACTCAATTTCCTTACACATCAAATGTACATAACAATGTTTACCTAATAGGGTTGTTCCAAGAATGAAATACAATAATTAATATATAAAACAGCACAATAGCTGGTGATTTGAATTCCTCTGACTGAGAATTAGGCTTTCTATAGGTTGTTCATATTGCCTCCGTTGAAAGTAAATACGAGGTTCTTCTTCAATATTATACTAACCTATACAGTACTTTTTTGTGCCTCAATGGATTAGTCATGTCAATCCCTTCATTTTACCAAATGAGGAAACAAAACTATCTCAGACAAATAATGGCACGTGCTTACTCTCATAGAGTAGAATATCCTTTTCAATGTTAACTGTATGTGGGCAACTAAATACATATGTAAATGTATAATTGAAGGGCATTAAAATGTTGAACTTAAAAAAAAAGATGTTGAACTTAGTGAAGGACTGAAATGCCTAGGACAGTTCTGTGATGCTAGAAATACCAAAAGCAATTCACAGTGTGCCAGCAGCACCACCGGTCTCACACCCAAAGATAATCAAATATTATGTCTAAACATCTAAATAAGAAGTCTTTACCCTCATTGTCTAGAATGTGTGTGTGTGTGTGTGTGTGTGTATATGTATATTAAATATTTTATGCTTCCTAGCTCTGTATTTTAGTCATCCAGGGCTGCTGTAACAAAGTTACCATAGACCAGGTGGCTTCAACAACAGAGAATTTATTCTTATAGTACTGGAGGCTGGGAAGCCCAAGATCTAAGTGCCAACAGATCCCATGTCTGGTAAGGTCCTACTTCCTGGCTTGTAGACATCCAGCCTTCTCTCTGTGCCCTCACATGACTGAGAAAAGAAGAGAGATCATCTCTTTCATGTTTCTTCTTAGAACACTATTCCCATCATGAGGCCCACTCTTATGACCTAATTACCTTCCAGAGGCCCCACCTCCAAATACCATCACATTGGGGATTAGGTTTCAAACATGAACCCAGGAGTGAGGGGGCAGGGACACAAAAATACAGTTCATAATACTCTGTTACCTCAGGCAAACCTTTTACCCTAAATGCCTCCATGTATAAAATGAGGATAAATCGTATTTGTCCTACCTCAGAACCTTGATATGAGAAAGAAATGTAATGTATGTAGGAACGCTCGTAAGCTATGACATTCTATACAAATGTATGGTATTATTTCACAGCTTTTCAAGTGGACTAAAAGTCCACTTTGAAAATGTAGTTACCAACTTTTGACAGTGATTCCATTCTCATTTTCCAGGGAAGTCCAAAGAATGGAAATTAGCATTCTTCATTCATCAAATCCTTGTTGTGCCTTGCTGATTTTTACTTGAGGTGACCAAATTTCATTGATGCATTTTTATACAGCTTTTGTTGAATATTCCTTGGTCCAAAAGCATTCAACTTTGTGGCTTTGAAGCTCCAATTCCCTGATCAATGTCTGAACTTGTGAAGCTTGAAATTTGTCATTTGGCACTGACTTATGTGTAAATCTGAGTCAAAACTCAGTGTCCTTTAAACATCTTGGGGCAGATTTTCAGCATGGCCTCATTTTTCCCGATACGGTTATGTATTTGTAAGTACAAATTGCCACTTTTGTCCTCCAGAGAGCACAAAGTGGTCATTGCACCTGCCATGAGGTAATTGAAGGTGCAAAAAACAGTTCTACAAAAAGGTCTTTATAACACTCCCTTCCCCCAGTGCCCCTCCCCTCCCTTCCTCTCTGTGTGCCGAAAGGGAAGGAGAAATAATGCTATTAGCAGCCTCTGAATAGAGATCAGCATTTCTTTTCAAGAAAAATAAACTCCATCTAATTTGTGCTTCTTTTCCAAAAACAGATATGCACGAGATACTCTGAGCAATTTAAAACAAAAAGTTGATGGAAATGGCACTTTCACGATCATCATTTTGCTGCAAGGTTATATAAGCTTTAACTTAAGCACATGATTAGTTTTCAACTGTTGAAAAATAGGCTTGTGAGAGCCAATTATGGAACTGAGAGTACAGCTATAGTTTTAGTTGCCTAAAGCTGTATCTTCTGAGCTTAGTCTAGACCAACAAGAGGTTAACATTTGGTTTGAATATATCCTTCTTGTACCAGTGGTCTCTCAGTCCTTTGTGGGCTCTAGCACTAGAGAAAATGAGAGAGCTCTAAGAAATGAAGCCAAACTCAATGTAGAGCTTATCTGTTACCAAAAACAGTATGTGTCTGGCAACTGGCTTATAAAATTATCCAGGCTATAAGAAAACTTCCTAGCCGTTTTGTGGTACGTTACTTGTGGCCATCCTGCCCATTGACTGGAAATTACATGTAGAGCTTGATTTTACACTTCTAGTGATATATGTACCAGTACTGTTTCATCTGGCCTGCTCGTATACGTATGTGCCTTGCCCAGTGCCTGTAAGCAGTCACTTTTTTTCCCCTCAGAAACAGCAGACTTATTTTAATGGGCAGTTTCCTTCACTGAGGTGAGCAATACAGTTTAGTGCAGGTTGATCTATGCATTTCCCCTTGAATGGCTAAATTACAAAAGACCATGTTGGAATTGCCCCTCCATTCTGACGATGTTAAAGCCAGAAGGTGTTTAAGTGGTACCCAGGTAACTGAAAGGGTTCCCACAGGCAACTTGAGACCTCATATAAAACCAAACACACCTCAGAGGCCACCAGTCTAAGAAGAGTCAGGCATCCTGACAATTAGGTTTTTTTAATGAATTTGACAGAACATAAGATCGTAGAAGGTGACTAAATATGTATTCAACGTGATGACAGGGTAAGAGAGAGGTGGTGAAAGTCTGTGAGAGCAAGTTTTCAGAGGAATGTTGTCACATATTAAATACGGTCTGAACACTTTCTTGTCCTGCTGACAAATGCATATCTGAGCCAGGATTACTGTTTTGTTTCATTTTATTCCTTCCCTTATATGCTAAGACCTATAGTGATGACCAGTCCTGGAGAGTATCATTCTGTTATGTTAGCAAATCATTGCTTATTATTAGGTATCCAAAATATGGGAGAACCACAGCTCGCTCCACATTGTCAAGCCATAGAAATAACAACAAAGACACCCAAGTGAAACAAGCTCTGGTCTTTTCAAAACCAAAGAAGTGCAAGAAAAGCACTGAATTTAAGGGACAGAAACTATCCCAGAAGGTTATTGCCAGAATTCAGATACTAAAGACAGTAATAGAATTACACCTTTACAAAGATTAACTAATTGGATTTGAATTACTACCATTTCAAGTCTTAAATTCATTCAAATGTTAAAAAGAAAAGAAGCATAATCAGGTTTCAGTTTGCAGTCTTCACAGCAGATAGTACAGAGAATGAAAATAGTGCTCTTTAACACCCTCCTACAAATCGGTGCTTCACTTGGGCAAGTGGTTCCTTGTGACCCTGAATTAGGAGAAGCTTTTGATTGATAGTTTTCTCTTAGAAAGTAATTCTCATAATTTTATATTCCATAAGTGAAATTTTAAAACTGGTGCTTTTTCATATTTAGAAACTCCAAAATAAAGAGATAAATACAATGCTGAGTTGTAGTTTCTTTCAGTCCTTGATCTGAAGAGCTTGGGCCCATTTCAAGTACGTTGGATGGAAAGACAGTACCCTAATAAATGTTGGCTGAACTGAATGCACTGAAATAACCATGGGAATATTGTTAGATCTGTTGACTGGAAAGGAGTGTGAGTTTTATTAATCCAAGGTAATTTGAGGAAAGGAGATGAGCTGAGTGTGCTCTACCCTGAGTGTTATTGCTGAGGAGGAGAATGAGAGCCCAATTTTAGGATTCAGCCAGGTCCCAATAAGATACTATCACTGAGAAGAAATTGTGATAAATGACAATGCCCTTTCAGAAGGGAAAAAGAAGAGATAGAATGGAGTTGGCCTTCCACCTCTAGCCTCCCACCTTGCCCCAAGTGTTTGAGCTCCTGTGTTCTAAGGTCTTCCTCCTTTCTCTGGCTTAGCCCATTTGTAACTCTTACCACACTCTCTTTGTACTTTACTTTTTGCTTTCTTGCAGTTGTTTAATATTGTATAAGGGTTTTTTTCTGTTGCAAGGAACAGAAGCATGGTGAGGTTTTCTCAGTGATGTAGTGTTAAGGAGACAGGGGGAAAAAATAACACAGTGGCTGCCCCGCCATGCCTTATCAAAACTAGGATGTCCCAGTTACAACAGTGGCTCTGGCAGTTTGACAGCAGCATTGGTGACACTGTGACCACTCTGCGGTAGTCCTCCTTTAGGAGCAGGTGACTTTGTACCTCACTCCACTTGTGCCTTACTAATCTGTCTACTCTCATGTTTTGCCATTATGGTGACTCTGCCCTCCATTTTTGTTGTTCTGTCTTTCTTCTTCCCAGTGATGCCTACACTCTTGGTTCTTCTTTCAACATCAAGGTGTCCGTTTACTCACGGCTTTCACTGCCATGCCACTTCTGCTTAACATTCCCTCTCTCTGAGCTTCTCCAGCTGCTTACCATGTATATCCCTCTCTGCACAGGTCTCATTAAATTCCTCCAAGAAAGATTTGGTTGGTTTGGTTCAGAACAGAAGCTTCCTGCTGGAAAGCACTCTCCTGGTAGTCCATAGCTATTTTTTTTGGCAAGTACCCATTATCTCATCTGTGATTGAGGTTATGTGATACCAAACCCTGTGGTCCATATTTTAGGTGCCTCTTTAGAAGGGTGCCCTTAGTTATCTCAGAAGAAGGCAGTGCAGCCTACAGGCATCATGCACAGAATATGCTGTATATTGAGCCATCACATCAGGGGACTTGAGGTACTGGGTATTTACTCTTGCCGTGTATCACTGAATCTAAGATAGTACCAACTGTAAGACAGACATTAGTTTATGTACCATTAAGAAAGAAAGAAATGCTGCCAATTAAACTGCAGCCCATCATTAATTGTTAGACGCATCTCATCTCAGCCTCAGAGATGTTATGTGAAAAAGTGTGCATTTTAGAAATGGCAAAACATGTCTGTCTTATGTCTGATATCATCATGGGATTAGTGGGTCAAGTGAGCCCCCAGAGAAAGTCCCTAAGGATTGACCCATAGGGTGGGAGAAGTGCTAAAGGCTAGCGGTTGGGTCCCAAATCTGGGAGACCAGAAGGTAATGTCTAGAGAACAGACAGCAGGTTATCTGTCTGCAGTGGGAGGAGGCCTATCGCTGGTCCAGGGTGTGGTTTGGGTCAGGGATCTGACAAATATCAGAAGGTGATTCCAAGGGGAGAGAGGAGTATGTTCCCATATTGATTTAAATGACATGGATAGATCAGGGAGGTCTTTCTGTAAATCCCCACTTATACTCTGGGATCAGTTCAGCTGTTTCTTTGATCTTGTAAAACACCTCTTTGTTTATTACTTGTACATTAACTCTATCTCTGTAGGTAGAGTCATATAATAAAACAGATGCTGTAGTTTGTCTGGGGTGCCTAAGATAGCATGGCCAGGGAGCATTAAGCACACAACTATGATACATTAATGCATATGTTCTAGTTGTCGACTCCTTTTCTGTTAGTGGGAGAGTAACAGAGCTCTAATCATAAATATGAATCAACATGGCTACTTTGAGTCTCCACTATGTTAACAAAGCAAAGTCTCACATTAATGTGATTAGCATGTCCTTAACAAATTCCTCCTGGCTCGCTGGCCAGCTGGCATGGGGTGGTTAGGGGGGTTATCTAAGGACAATGCTCCTAGGGGCTCGCCACAGCGTTCAGGGGTAGGTTTGCCCCGGGTCTGTGACAGAAGATATGAGACACCTGTTTGCTAGGACTACATTTCCCAGTGTGTCTTCACTGAACAGGTGTATTTTTGGCTGTTGCTCCATGTCTTGTGTAAAAAAGTATGGGTAAAATTGCTGGGTTAAATAAAGGGGTCTGAGAATTCTCTTTCTGAATCTTGGGGTACTGCTCTTAGGTTCCACAGCTATTATAGCCCAGCTCAGCTGGTAGGATTTGCAGGTTGGTCTCTTGGGGCCCTTTCACCTTCAGAGACCCCTATGCCTAAAATAACTCATCTTTTCCTGTGTGCATCAAGACTACTGTGGTCCCAGCTCAGCCCCAGGGGGGCTCCTTTGAAACTGTGAACAAGAACAAGCTAGCTCAGGAGGATAGCAGAGTGCCTAATTATATGTGTCACTACACTAGACACTTCATAAGGGGGCCAGTTTAGTTTCTGAGACTAAATAAGTCTCGAAATTATGCTCTGGGGGAAGGAATTTAAGTCTCCAGTAGTGTCCTTGAAGCACACCTGCAGAGCCAGACTGATGATCCTGAACTTTACATATCCTACGAATGAGCTTAGCTTTAATAAAAAGCTCCCTCTTTTACACAGTGTCTTTCTATTCTTTCTGTCCGTTATTTCAGTACAACTTGTTACGCATATTCAAGACTGGATAACAATGTCTGTAAGTATACTTGGATTCCACAGCAGCCATTCAATTATATATATATTGGCAGAATAAGCTGAAATATTAAACAGTTTCCAAGTGACTTAAGTGACCTGCATTGTTCCTTTGGTACTATATGGAAGTCTTTGTCCTCGCAGGTGCCTTTTACGGATCCTGGGACATGTGTTCTCAAATCCTCCGCTTGAACTCCTGCACGTATGCCAGGTCTTTGTGAATCCACTCTTCTCTTCCTTCCTGTCCTTTGCTTTTTACTCCCACCTTCTATTTTCCAACCCTCAATAAAGAAAACGGCTAACTGACAGGAAATGCTGCAGGCTACTGTTGTCTGAAGCTAATTTAGCAGACATTCCCCCACTGCGTCCCTTCCCCAAATCCAGCATCAGGAATAAAAGTTCCATCAGTCCTTTTGGCAGTACTTTACTGACTGCTCCCCATGGCTTCATGCCTGCTAATTTGAGTTCTTCTATAGAACGAGGCACATTGACAGGCCACTGTACGAAGACAAATACTATTCTTTGGGGATGTGGATTTCTAAATAAACCGAGAACAGTGGCTAAAAATCATTACCTGGGAGTCTCAAAGGAAAAGGCATTGAATGACCTCATCCAGCCTCTTTTCAAAAGCACTATGTATTTTTCAAGTTTTAGAGTTTCTAGAGACAATGAGCAGACAGTAGTTGCAAGAACAAGCTGAACTTTTATGAGATGTGTAAGCTGTATGACTTGCATTAACTCATACATGAAATTTTAGCCAACATATACTGATTATTTTTAAATGAAAAGTGTTAGGGAATTTGTCTTGTACATAGAGATGTGCATCAAAATGAAGAATATGGCCTGGCTTTTTTCTTAGTATATACGAAAATGTTGCTGCGTATTGAAAGATGGTAATTTATTTGCATGAGTCAAATTTTGTACTTAAAACTGACTTCTATTTGTTTATATATTGTTGTGATAGAGGTTTTGGGTGGCAGATGGAGTGATAGAAATATTTTCTAACTTTTAATAAGCGTGGGCTTTTAAAATAATTCTTTTAGTTAAAATTTCACCTCTTACAACATTTTTGAACTTAGATCTTCTCTTGTTTTTCTTATTTTAAACATAGCTCCCAAAATATGTCAGTTTTGTATTGAAATAAATGAATCCATGAAGTGGTTTTCTTCGCAGCATGAAGGGCTAACAGCTAGAATAAAAATGATCAACCTAATATTTCTTGTTGCTGGAAAATAATTATGAGAATATTACACAGAGGAAGCCATGCTTAAAATAAAGGCTTCATATTGCATTTAAAACTCAAGTGGGACTTTCAAGTATTCTGTTTAGTAGAATAATATATTGATGAACCCTTGGAGAACTAATTATGTTGTTTCACATGAATTACAAATGCATCATTTAGCTACATTATAGTCTTACATGTGTCCTTTACAATTAATCATCATTAAATGTTCGAAGTGTGAACTTTAAGATGCAAAAAAAGCATTCTTTTGAAACAAAGTGGTCCAAACAAATGCCAGTATTTTAATTTGAGGTCTATAACTGATCTAGACTTTCTTTTCCTATTTTTGTGAGATCAATGTATGAAACTGAGAACTTCCTTTTAATAGAGTTCCCTCACTAAAATCCTATTATTGATGGAAAGTGTAAGTTGTGAGAGTAATTTTTATAATACCACTTTAGGCTTACTTCTGGAATTCGAGCAACCAAAATGTTATTAAGACTTCTTATTATTTCTGTAGCTGCCTTTTCAAATGCATTTCCAAAAGTCATGGCTTTTTAAGCTTTTTTACTCTGAAATTCACAATTTAAAGTAGGAACTGAAATTCTAGTAACACAAGTAGTATACCAGTGCAGAATCCTAGCAGTAAGTTTTAGTGAATTATTTAGGAGGTGAACATTGATTTCCTTATCAGTCAGTCCAGTCTCTTTCTGAAGATAGTGTTGTTCCCCATTAGCCCTGTCACTTTATAGGAAAATATTATATTCCAAAGAACTGGGTGTTATTGGTAACTTGTAGGCAGAAACCATAGATATTGAATAGTTAAGTTAAAGGTGATAAACTTCTATAATATAAACATTTATAAACAGAAAATGTCATGAGATGAGGCAACACAAAGTAGAAGGAACATTTATTAACTGTTGCAAAGTACTGGCACTCTTCTAAGTGCTGAGGATACTGAGAGAAGGAAGAGCTTGTCCCTTTTCTCAAGAAATTATACATTGAGTGGAAGTACTCCAAAGGACCAACAGTGAAGGAATTCATAGTGAGTATTACGGGCCAAAACAGATCTACTTGCATACTGAGGTATACAGGCAAAAATTACATGTATTTAAACTTCCCTGAATAACTGTCATCTATATGATTGCCAAGAAAATTATACATGGGGAATGGTAGAGCCAGAAGGGTTTTTAGAGATTATGTAGTCCAAATCTCTCATTTTCCAGAGAAGGACAACAAGGCCCAGAGTGGGTGAAATAGCTTACTGCAGATCACACAGCAAATTAGTGACAGTGGAGACTAGAACTCAGGTTTCTTGATTCTCAGTCTAGTCTTTTAAAAGGAGCCAGATACATTTTTCTATCAGCTTGGTCCTCCCATTTCCCCCTTTACTTTAATGGTAAAAACAATGGCATAAGAAGTGAATAGAAAAATGAAACTCCCCAAATGAGGAAAAGAAGCCCTGGGAAGAATGCTCATGAGGTCAGTAAAGACATTGGAAGTTGGGGCAAAAATGGTTAAAAGGAAGTAGGGAGCAAATAGAGACCGGAAAGAAAAAATAAGAGCAACCCAACAGCAAGAATGAGAAAATCACCAAGAAAGGAGGACTGGAATAAGTACCCATTAGCTCTCATTTTAATGGAAAAACAGGCTGAAATGCCTTAAGTCTAATTTTACACATTCAATCAGCTTCCAAATTTTTCTTTTTCAAACTAAATAGAGTCTGCTATGTTAGGTAGCCTCATATGAAATGGAAGAACTCTTGTACAGCTGCAGAGCAGTGATGACGGCTGTGCATAATGATGACCCTGAGGCAGTGTAATGCCCCAGAGTTCCTTTTAAGCTATCAAAAAAAAAAATGTTTCCATTAGATTCAGCTTTCATTGTTAACTATATTTTGTATTCAAATTCTCAGAAAAAGAGAATATGTTTATGATAATATATCTGGTAATTATCTATGAAATCATCTTAAGTTCATCATAGCACTTAATATCTTAGATAAGCCACATAGTAGAGATTTTCCTGGCGTGAGAAGGGTCCTGTGTTGTCCTGGTCATCTCAGATGTTTCCTTTCTTAGGTTTTTTGGGCTTTCTCATCTTGCTCCTTTTCTGATGAAATATGGAACATATAGTCTGTCACTGTTTTAGTCTGCACTGACGGGTGGTTGACCATCTCGATCCAATGATGCTTTTGAATGTATGTGTTGTGTAAATAGATTGTTTTACCTTCTGCTGCCTTGCAAGTCTTTTTGTATGGTAGTAAAAGATTATAATGTTTTCATTGGCTCTCAAGTGCCCTTTTCATGTAAAGTCAGCTGCCCGGTAAGCATCCTCGATCTGTTCTCTAGTGTCCCTAGGCTTGTCTGTGCTAAATAAGTCATTGCTCACTGGAGCTGCCTTGAGGAAGCAGATTCCAGACTTACTGTTTCTCTCACCCACACAGTGACAGCAGTCAGCCCCATGGACTGACTAGTTTCTGCGTGTTGGAAGTGATGTCAAGTACAAGAGAAGTCCAAATTCAGTGCAATTCTGTCGAAGCCCAGAAAGATTCAGAAGTAGAGAAAGCTACTATAACGTAAAGGTCTGTGAGGATTAGCGTGCCCAAAGGATGAGCTTAAGACCATCATATTCTTTCTCACAACCTTAACAAGATTGTCATGTGAGTCTCTAAGAATGACTCCCTAATAGACACATTGACTTAGTACAAAATTTATCACATGGCTATAATAAACATAGATCTGCAGAAGCTACGTGGCTATAATAAATATGTCAGAATTGTTTATAGTTTCTGAAAGATACAGAAATAACTACCTATATTCACCCATGAGTTCCATAATTGCCTCCTTAATTTGTCATCAGAAATGATTTCCACTTAGACTTCTTGTGAACTGCTTTTCATTAAAAGTCCTGTCCAAGGTCAGCTATAAATGTCACGTTCTTTGGTCGTTCCAACTGTCCTCTTCTGAGTCTTCTAACCCTGATTGTCAGTTCTGTATGTGTGTATACACACGCACACACACACACACACACTTCTGTACAGCTGCGTCCTTTCCTTATCTCTTAGCTCTTGAAAGGCACTAACCATGCTGTCTTTGTTATGTCTCCATTGCTTATATAGTCATTCATTGAACACATTCATTCATTTTTAATGAATATTCATTATGCTTTTCCTAGAGCTCAGCAATAACCTAGACCAGAGATTGGCAAATTGTAGTTAGTGGGCCAATTCTAGCATGCAGGACTGGAGTTAAGAATATTTTTTACACTTTTACATTTTGTAACCCATTTTCAAAGGGTTGTAAAAACAAAGAAGAATATACAATAAGAGACCGTACATGGTTAGCAAAGCCTAAAATCTTTACTCTCTGGCCCTTTGGAAGGAGAAGGTCACTGGCCCTTGTTGTAGATGCTGGAGATACAACAATAAACAAAACAAACAAATACTTTCTACTTTCAGGGAGCCTACACTCTATTTCTCCATCTATCTTACACAGAATAGGAATTCATCTTTGTTACCTCCACAGAACTTACCTATGGTGTATACTCACTGAATATTTGTGGACTGAACAAGGCACACAGATTCCACATGCTGGAGTCTGCCCTCCAATACCACATAAATAATACACACAAATATTTCTATATAATGCAACTAAATGCTGTCTGTTTAAAAATCTTTATTTTAAGAATCTTTTTCTAGCTAGTGTTTAGAGAAAAAAACTGCAATAGTACTTATTGGTCAAGGATGTTTTATTCTGGTACTTTAATAAAATAATGCCACATCTTAATGTAACTTTTATTCCTGATGAGGTCCTGGTTATCTAGCCTCTTTATGAGAGGTAATCATAATTAGATTTGATTCTGAAAGTTTTCTAAAATGGTGGATGTTTCATAAGAGATGACTTTGTATTTGTGTATGTTAAAACAATGAATTAGTCTTTCAGGGCGTCTCCATCTTCAAAGTCCCCAAGTTTGTGGTCTTGGAGAGCTGAAATTCAGAAGCCATTTTGAAAAGATAGTCTTTTGCTTTAGACTCAGAGTTGACCAACTTTTCAAAAAGTCAGGCTATAGATGCCCCTAATTCTCCAACAGAGCGTAGAGCCCTTAGAAACCGATGGATAGATAGTGGGTGTGAGTTGAGTGCTGAGAGGAGAGTGGAAGGGAAAAGAGCACCAGTGAATGGATGCCAGAAATGGAAAGGGTGGGATTTGTAGAGCCAGCATATTATGGTGGAGGTAAAGAAGATTGTGAAATTGCCTCTTCCAGTGGGCCCCTAAATGGAAAAGGTTTCCACTCAGCAACATTTCTCCATTCCAGCGTCCCCACCCAATCAGTTGTCTGTTGTTAACTATCCCCATCCTCCCCACCTGTCCCCACCCTCAACCATCAATGCCACCAAGTAATTTCTTGTACTCTATCTATCTTTTAAACACTCAAAATGAGAAGTAGATGAAACATGAGATCTCAAAAGAAAACTCACATGACCTTTTATTTAAATCTTTATTTCCACTGTCCCTTTAATCTGAACCGCCTTTACTCCCTAGTATCCTGCACACCTCCTCTTAGATACCATATCACCGTTAACCTAAATACTTTGCATTATGAAGGAATTGCTCATTCCTCATTCCTTGCGTAGATTTAGAGTTGACAAAATGAGAGTTTAAAATGTAGTAATGGAGAGAGGGATTCAAGATGGCGGTGTGAGAGGTGAGATGGAGAATTCCTCCCAAAACCACAGATAGTATGAAAAAGTAGTTAATTGATACAACTAACCCTAAAACAACATGAAAGAAGGCTGAACCAGACTGCACACAGACCTCACGAACAGAGCACACCTCACAAAACAGGATAACGTCCGAAAGCCTTAATCAGGTGGGACCCAAGCCCTTCCCCCACCTGAGCTCACTGGCAGGAGGAAGAGGAACATTGCCATGGAGGGGGTGGAAGCCTGGGACTGCTGAACACCGAGCCCTGGAGGTCTGCTTTGGGAGCAGAAACCTACACTGTGTGGTGCTCTGGATGTGGGGGAGCTCAGACAGGTGGACTGCTTGAGAGACAGATTCCGGCCATTTGTGGAGGAGGGGATCCACACCTGGCTGCTCTGGAGGAAGGGAAAGGCAGGTGGTCTGAGAGGCTTCCTAGCAGCAAGAGGGATGCTGAAGGAGCGGGGTTTACAAGGAGCTTGCTTTGAGGGGGAGGGGAGATCTGGACAAGGTTTTCTGGGTGCACTCTGCCCAGCTGGTTGGGAACGTTGAGGAGCTTCAGGGGCCCCATCCCCCTGGCTGCCTACTCAGCTCTGAGGCCCCCCACTGTGACAGGCAGCCTGCTGCGCCTTCCTCCTAGCCTGCCAGCACCGGTTCACAAACCTGCAGTCACTGTGCTGGCATCAGGCCAGCCAGAGGGAGGCCCTGCCTACAACAGCTAGAGATGCAAAGTGCAGACGCTTACACCTGTGTGCTTCACCCACTGGCTCTGACACTGGAGACAGGCACCACAGATAGGAATCAGGGAACAGATCTTTCCTCCCCCCCAGGCACCAGCTCCACTCCCCTACGATCCCCAACCTCACTCTAGGGGCTGAACAGCTCCAGAGACAGAAGCTTCTGGGTACTAGTGGGCACCACACAGAAATATGAAACGTCAGAAGAACATGGTTCAGACCAAAATCTCACAAACCCCAGAAAAAGGGTCAAATGAAACTAGACTCACCAATCTGCCTGAAAGAGAGTTCAAAATAAAAATCATAAACATGCTTATGGAGGTACAGAAAAATATTCAAGAACTCAGGAATGAATTTAAGTCAGAGATTCAATCATTAAGAAATTCCATATCTGAAATGAAACATACAATGGAGGGATTTAAAAGCAGATTAGATGTGGTAGAAGAGACGGTAAATGGAATACAAATTAGAGAAGAGGAATACAAAGAAGCTGAGACACAAAGAGAAAAATGAATCTCTAAGAATGAAAGAATATTGAGAGAATTGTGTGATGAAGCCAAACGGAACAATAGTCACATTATAGTGGTACCAGAAGAAGAAGAGAGAGAAAAAGGGATAGAAAGTGTCACTGAGGAGGTAATTGCAGAAAACTTCCCCAATCTGGGAAGGAGATAGTCTCTCAAGCCATGGAGGTACACAGATCTCCCAACACAAAGGACCCAAGGAAGACAACATCAAGACATATAATAATTAAAATTGCAAAGATCAAGGATAAAGACAGACTTTTAAAAGCAGCTAGAGCGACAAAAAAGATCACATATAAAGGAAAACCCATCAGGCTATCATCAGACTTCTCAACAGAAATGTTAAGGCCAGAAGGGAGTGGCAAGATATATTTAATGCAATGAAGCAGAAGGGCCTTGAATCAAGAATACTATACCCAGAAAGGTTATCATTTAAATTTGAAGGACAGACTAAACAATTTTCAGATAAGAAAAAGTTGAGAGAATTTACCTACCACAAACCACCTCTACAGTACATTTTGGAGGGACCCTATAGATGGAATGTTCCTAAGGCTAAATAGATGTCACCCAAGGGATAGACGAAGAGTACAGAATATGATTCATAACATACAAAGAATGGAAGAGGAAGAAAAAGGAGGAAAAAAAAGACTTCAGGCTGTGTTTGTAATAGCACACAAAGTGAGTTAAATTAGACTGTTAGATAGTAAGGGAATTACCCTTGAACCTTTGGTAACCATGAATCTAAAGCCTGCAATCGCAATAAGTACATACCTATCGATAATCACCCTGAATGTAAATGGTCTGCACCAATAAAAAGACATAGAGTCACTGAATGGATTAAAAAAACAAGAACAGTCTATATGCTACCTACAAGAGACTCACTTCAAACCCAAAGACAAACACAGACTGAAATTAAAGGGATGTAAAAAGATATTTCATGCAACTAACAGGGAGAAAAAAGCAGGAGTTGCAGTACTTGTATCAGACAAAATAGACTTCAAAACAAAGAAAGTCACAAGAGACAAAGAAGGACATTACATAACGATAAAGGGGTCAATCCAACAAAAAGGGTCTGTTATAAATATCTATGTACCTCTTTGAGGTACATATGTAGGATCACCTACATATGTAAAACAAATACTAACAGAATTAAAGGGGGAAATAGAATGCAATGCATTCATTTTAGGAGACTTCAACACACCACTCACTCCAAAGAACAGATCAACCAGACAGAAAATAAGTAAAGAGACAGAGGCACTGAACAACGTATTAGAACAGATGGACCTAACGGACATCTACAGAACACCCCATCCAAAAACAACAGGATACACATTCTTCTCAAGTGCACATGGAACATTTTCAAGAATAGATCATATACTAGGCCACAGAAAGAGCCTCAGTAAATTAAAAAAGATTGAAATTGTACCAACCAGCTTCTCAGATCACCAAGGTATGAAACTAGAAATAAATTACACAAAGAAAATGAAAAATCCCACCAACACATGGAGGCTTAATAATATGCTCCTAAATAATCAATGGATCAATGACCAAATAAAAACAGAGTTCAAGCAATATGTAGAGACAAATGACAACAATGATTAAACAACACAAAATCTGTGGGACACAGCGAAGGCCATGCTAAGAGGGAAATATATTGCAATACAGGCCTACCTCAGGAAAGAACAACAATCCCAAATGAACAGTCTAAACTCACAATTAATGAAACTAGAAAAGGAAGAATAAATGAGGTCCAAAGTTAGTAGAAGGAGGGACATAATAAAGATTAAAGCAGAAATAAATAAAATTGAGAAGAATAAAACAACAGAAAGAATTAATGAAAGCAGAAGCTGGTTCTTTGAGAAAATAAACAAAATAGATAAACCCCTAGCTAGACTTACCAAGAAAAAAAAGAGAGTCTACACACATAAACAGAATCAGAAATGAGAAAGGAAAAATCACTACAAACACCACAGAAATACAAAGAATTATGAGAGAATACTATGAAAAATTATATGGTAACAAACTGGATAACATAGAAGAAATGGAAAACTTTCCAATAAAATACAACCTTCCAAGGCTGACCCAGAAAGAAACAGAAAATTTGAATAGACAATTTACCAGCGATGAAATTGAATTGGTAATCAAAAAACTACCTAAGAACAAAAACCCTGAACCAGGTGGTCTCACTGCTGAATTTTATCAGACATTTAGTGAAGACCTAATACCCATCCTCCTTAGAGTTTTCCAAAAAGTAGAAGAGGGAATACTCCCAAACTCACTCTATGAGGCCAACATCACTCTAATACCAAAACCAGACAAAGACACCACAAAAAAAGAAAATTACAGACCAATATCCCTGATGAACATAGATGCAAAAATCCTCAACAAAATATTAGCAAACCGAATTCAAAAATACATCAAAAAGTTTATCCATCATGATCAAGTGGGATTCATCCCAGGGATGCAAGGATGGTACAACATTTGAAAATCAACATCAACATCATCCACTACATCAACAAAAAGAAGGACAAAAACCACATGATCATCTCCATAGATGCTGAGAAAGCATTTGACAAAATTCAACATCATTCATGAAAAAAACTCTCAACAAAATGGGTATAGAGGGCAAGTACCTCAACATAATAAAGGCCATATATGACAAACCCACACCCAACATTATACTGAACAGTGGGAAGCTGAAAGCTATTCCTTTAAGATTGGGAACAAGACAGGGATGCCCACTCTCCCCACTTCTATTCAACATAGTACTGGAGGTCCTAGCCATGGCAATCAGACAACACAGAGAAATAAAAGGCATCTAGATAGGCAAGGAAGAAGCCAAACTATCCCTGTTTGCAGATGACATGATATTGTACATAAAAAACCCTAAAGAATCCACTCCAAAACTACTAGATCTAATATCTGAATTCAGCAAAGTAGTGGGACACAAAATTAATACACAGAAATTTGTTGCATTCGTATATACTAATGATGAACTAGCAGAAAGAGAAATCAGGAAAACAATTCCATTCACCATTGCATCAAAAAGAATAAAATACTTAGGAGCAAACCTAACCAAGAAAGTGAAAGACCTATATCATGAAAACTACAGGACACTCTTAAGAGAAATTAAAGAGGACTCTAATAAATGGAAATTCATCCCATGCTCTTGGCTTGGAAGAATTAATATTGTCAAAATGGCCATCCTGTCTAAAGCAATCTACAGATTCAATGCAATCCCTATCAAAATACCTACAGCATTCTTCAATGGACTAAACCAAATAGTTCTAAAATTCATGTGGAATGACAAAAGACCCCAAATAGCCAAAGCAATCCTGGAAGGAAAAATAAAGCAGGTGGAATTATGCCCCTGACTTCAAGCTCTACTACAAAGCCACAGTAATCAAGACAATTTCGTACTGGCACAAGAACAGACCCATAGACCAGTGGAAGAGAATAGAGAGTCCAGATATAAACTCAAGCATATATGGTCAATTAATATATGATAAAGGAGCCATGGACATACAATGGGGAAATGACAGCCTCTTCAACAGCTGATGTTGGCAAAACTGGATAGCTACATGTAAGAGAATGAAACTGGACTATTCTCTAACCCCGTACACAAAAGTAAACTCAAAATGGATCAAAGACCTGAATGTAAGTCATGAAACCATAAAACTATTAGAAAAAAATATAGGCAAAATGCAGTAATGGAGAATCTTAATTAAAAATGAAGAAAATTTAAGCATACTACTCCATGTACTGATTTACTTTCAGTTTCTTGACCTTTGTCAAGGCTAATGAGATTACATATCTAGTATAGAGAATAGATGAAAATTTTAAATAGACTTGCTTAATTTGCATTGTTAGGAATTCTGTAAAATGGAGATTTAGGGCAGCAAATGTGCATATGCCGGCTCTTTAATTGCACCTACTGCTCTCCACCCCCAGCCCACCCCCACCCTCTTATATATATGCTTAGTACACATGAACTCATCACATTATGAAGGAACAAATACAGGAAGTCATGGGTTTATCCTCTAAATGTACTAGCTCATACCCTGCAAAGTTTATATTTTATAGAGCTTAAACTTCCCTTTGGAGGAGGCTAGAATTCTGGGTAATGATGGACTTGTCTGTACAAAGCAGTCTTTCATGATATCAGTTTGAATCTTACTTTTTCCCTTATGTAGCAAAAGAGAAGGAGCTTCTCCTTCTGGAAAGATTCCAGATCACTGAAATCTACTTCTGAAGGATCATACTCATGCATATAAAAGGACCCAACAGGCTATATGAATTTATTCAAACAATAGTATTTATTGAGAAAATATTATGAGCTTAGTATTGTGGGAAGTGTAAATGTACAAAACATGCTGTTTTCTTGGAGAATCAAAACTTAGAAAAATAAAATAATTATACACAATAAACATATACTAAATTGCTCTACATGTTCTGGTACGTGCTAGATTTTCCAAAATCATCTCAATTCATTATCACATCATTTTTTTTTTTGCAAAAAAAGTAGCCTCAATGACCTCAGGGAAGGACCAGGTCACTGCAATTTGAAATATTCCAAAAACTCCTCACAGAAGAGTCAGGGCAGTTTGTTTATCTTACACATATTGCATCATCTTTTTTTTAGATGATTTTCTAATTAAACTTTTTGCTATTTCCTCTTGAATTTCTTAGTACTTGATCTTTTTTCTTTTGTCTTCCTTTTCACTCATTCATAATAACCTAGAATCAGAAGCAATTTCCCATCTTTTGGAGTAATTTTTATAGGTTTCAACACTGCCTCTACCAGAGTCCCTATTCAAACACATTTCACTAGGTTAGTTCACAGTCACAGGGTCATACATTATTCCAGAGCATTTGAACTCAGTAAACTCAGCATTTGAACCCATTAATTACTGTCAGGCAGTAAGTCTAATTCTGTTGTCATTCTATTAACATTTGTTCCATGGTTTGAAGAAAAACTGCTTAAAAGACCTCAACAGTCTATCTTGATTCTTTTCTTTTCTTCTTCTCAATTCAATAATAAAACTTAGCAAATTCAAACTCTCTCTTTCATAACTTTCACAAAGCACACAGGTATGCATGATTTATGTGTCTTTCATCTGAGAATCATTGACAGGACCAAAAGGGAGGGGGAGAGAAAGGACATCTTTCTGGATAAAGTGATAATAGTTTTGTACCAGCTTTAAAATATATATATATATGCGCAAAGATTTGGCAGTGGGGGGAAACACTAGCATTTTTATAAATTGTTATTAAAATGTATTGCTAATAAAAACTTGAACTGCTAAGACCTTAGTCAGACATATTCTCAGAAACCCATAGCTATTATGACTTTTAAAAAATCTATTTACAAACATCATCTCCACATTCCTCTAGCCCTGTTTTTATTAAAGGAAACCCTACTGGCAGAAATGTAATTTTTCCAAGGTTGGACATATGGCCGATGTCAGAACTAACAAAATAATATTATATAGAGCCAAATACTGAGTTAAGACTCCCAGTGATGCTGCTCATCAGACCCGAGAATAGGTCTCTATTACAGGGTAAGCAAGATGTCAGCCATAGAAGCAAAACTCCATGGAGCTTGGCCTGCTCACCTGCAAAGGCAGGTAGCTCTGAAAATGAATGGCACTGTAGTGTTGGGCCAATTCCTGCTGACCCAGCCACTGGCAATGTAATCTTGGATGGCAAATCACATGAGTAGACATCTTGGGGCCAAAATGCTATTAAACCCTTCCTAAACATTAAATGGATGCAAAGACCTGCTCACTGCCATGGAAACTGGTATGGATTCTCAGGGCCCGTAGGCCATTTTATTTTGTTTTCTTTTCTATTCTATCTTTTATTTTTGGTAAGCAGAACTGGCAGAATGAGATAAACCTACATAAAAAGGGAGTTCTTGATTTTGGTGTTTATTTCTCATGTAGATCTAAAGTGAGTAGGTCATCTACATGTAGCTCTAAAACTGTAGGAGATAAATAGCATAGGACTATGTTGAAAAATCAGGATGAGAAGAATCCCCAAGACAGCTTGACATTTTATTAATCCTTGCTGGGAAACATGTTTCAAAATTTTAAAAAAAATCCCTTCAATTGTTTTAAAAGTCCTTCCAATTTATATTTTCCATCTGGTTTCCTCTCAGTAGTGTTCATTTAATCTGGCTGGTTTCTAAAGCCATGGATTTCACCATGGATTAGAGTCCATTGTATTAGAGCACTAGTGAATGTAGCTTCAATCCTTAAATGAGCGAGAAAATCCCCAAACGAAAAAATGTGGAATTTTCCAAGAAACTTCTTTTGCTACCATCCTCCAGGACTCTCCCTGCCCTTTCTATTTGTAAGCTTTTCTCTCTAGCTGAGGTTAATACCTGTGTAGCTTCTAGCCACTCCAGTTCTAGAAGCAGGGATAATAAAGCCTTGAGAATCCATGAAGTTTGTTCAGCTCTCAGCGTTCCTGATGCCAGCTCAGTTCCTAATCTTTCTGAACGGTGACTCATACCTCAAAGGTAATTTTGGATTTAAAATGGCTTTCCAAATATACATAAATAATTTCTGGATTATTTGCTATTTTAAATTAGCCATGCCACTGTTCCTCTCCATTAGCCTAGATAATTGAGAGTTGGCTATATATTACCTGATACCTATAAAAAGAATTGAACATTCTGAACAGTACATTTTAATGGTTGCAATTTCAGGTGTGCAAAGCCAGGCCAGGCTACTTCGTTTTGCTCATTGTGGTGTACAGATGTGCCCCTATTTAAGCAAACTCCAAGAAAATATTACTTTGCAAAACTGATAAGCTAAGAAAGCTGAAAAGAGATTTTTCCCCTTTCAGGGATCTCTTACTTTAAAAAGAGATTTACTGTAGGTTTATGTTAGTCATTTCCCTGATTGCATGTAAAATGTACATCTGTTATAAAGAAAAAAAATCAAATGGATAACTTTCCTAGAACAAGTATATTGTAGGTCACCTGGATCTGCAAGAGAGGCTAGAAGATAGTTATTGCCACATGCCATCCGCCAGCTAGATGTTCTGTCTTTTCTTTTAAAATGCATGGATGCCTTCAAAATGTTTTTTAAATGTTTAAAGGAATAGCAGTCATTGCATAGGCCTCTGTGAACCTAAGAAGATGAAGTATACTTGTGACTGTGATTGATAAGGATGCCTGTAATTTTCAACAGAGGTGACTGTTTAAACAGTGGCCCAGATATCCATCTGTCAATCATCTTTGTCAAATAGCTTATTGGTTATTCATTTTTCTGCAGCCTCTTAGATTGTTTTTCTTCTTTCCACACATTCATCCTCCTCCTTTCCCCAGTGTTCCGTTCTAAGAGTGAATCAAGAAATTCACCTACTCAATCTGGATAATGAGAATTTTATGTAGTTTTACTTTAATCTTAGCTATCCTTAAACCGTCTTTTCTTCTTAGTCTTTTCCAACTGAAATAAAAAGATTTTTTGATGTATGCAGAGAGTATTTCTTTTTTTTGTTTTTTAGGGAAACGATTAAAATTGTATACCTTCAAAGAGTTTTCAAATGTTGCATTTTCAAAAATGTTTTATCTTCTTTTTCTTTAAACTTCCTGTTGCTCTGTTTAGTCCCAGTGATGGCTGAAGGCACTGAATTTTACATTCTGTATTGGTCCCTGTGTTCCACATCTATTAGCAGTTAGAACTCTTCCTACAAGTAACAGTGCTTTTGTGGAATTAATTACTCAAAGTTGAGTTATTTCCAATGAATTTTTTCAGATCATGATTTTAAAATATACTCTGATTTCCACATATGTAAATGCTTTCCCCCATCTCAATAGAACATGAATGCATGTTGATTTCATCCTAACCAGATCTACCTGTGGTCCATGTTGACAAGGTAGTATTCTAGATTTAAATTCTATAAGGGCTAGTTACTCATCCTTCCTCCTCCCATCTAAATTGGCTTCCCTTCCTCCCCTTCCTTCCTTCCTTCCTTCCTTCCTTCCTTCCTTCCTTCCCTCCCTCCCTCTCTCCTTCCCTCCCTCCCTGTATGCATTAATGTATTTATCCTTCACCTACTTCCCAGAGAGATTTCAGATATTTTACAACACAAGGCAATTAAAATCTAGAGGGAAAATTTTACACAACTGTTTCAGGTACCTAAATTAAGGATGACAACAATTACTGAGCATTAAATTTAGCTCTGAGCTTCCTAGAAGCCAAGACAGAAAGAAAAACATGATATGTTTTATAGCTCTCATCATGACAAAATGAAGGCAGTGTAAAATGAAAGACAAAAGACAACATTGTCTTCAATAGCAGTTTGAGATACAAACTAGGGCAATATAGTGCAAAATCATCTCTAAAATAGATGATACGAAAATGTTCTTCTGGCCATTTGCTTCAACAAGACACTCATATTACCTTTGTGTTTGTTCACTTAATTAAATATCACTGCATTTGTGGAATATATTTGCAAGATGTTATAGAAAACAATACTTTTTCTGGAGTAAGTCCTCTTCCTACTTCTGACGCCCCTCTTCCCATATACACATTCCTTGCCTTTCCTCATCCCCCAAATTAAGTGACTGGTAACAATTCTTGGATATGAGAAAATTCATTTGTTTCTAAGAAGTTATAAAATCTTAATTCCACTTACAAGCATGTATCAAGCACCAATTGGGTGCATCTCTCCCTTTTCAAATTATAAACTATTTTGAACTTAGAGGAAATGTTAACCCTAGAAGAATTTAACCAAACAGCTTTTATAGAAGGAGTTTGTGATTATGAACTATTTGCATATCTGCCAATACAGGTAATTTGCATATGGGTCCTAGCATCATGGAAATTTCAAGATGTAAATGATCTTAAAATACATGTACTAATTCTTTCCTTTTAAATAAAGGTTAAGAACTTGTGCAGGTTCACGTACCTCATTGGTAGAAAAGTTGACACTAGACCTCACGTCCTCTGATGACTAGCCTAGCACTTTTTCTACTATACCATAGTAGAGATTCACAGGATTAGATATGCATTCAAACTGCTGCTGCATCCCCATATGTGATACACCCAAGCCTCACATAATCTTTTCCCTCTCTAGACAGAGCTTATAACCCTGAGTATTACGATGACTGTTTTTAAGTTTCATAATGAAATTGCAGATTAATGAGTCTTTCATGCATTCAGTCAACAAATACTTCTGAACTATTAGCTCATCATTTGAGGTACATTTGGTTAAAAATCATAGCTGCTTTCATTAGCACTTTAATTAGCCTAATTCTTTATTTCAGAGAGGCAAAACTAAGAACTGAGTTTTACTGACAAACGAGGTGCAATATGCCTTTTAGGCAAATGGAACCCTGACTTTTTGTCCTTAGGTTCATTATTAATATTCTGTGTGCTCTTGCTATTGCTAGGAGAAAGCGCACTAACACCACGTTACCACAAACACAAGATCTCTCTTTCCTGCCCATGACCACTCCTCTTGCTATTTGGGAGACTAGATGACTGTTTTGATTGGTCACTACTCAGCAGCCTCCCTAGTGGCCTGTCTATTCACCAGATGGCAGTTCTCAACGGAGGGCACAAGAAAGTAAAGCTGCTGATGACAAGCAAATATAAGTCTTTTTAACCTTTTACATAACAGCTTCTGGCAGGGCTGGCCTGCTTTATTTTCTAAGGTGTTGCTATTCCCTTTTATGCCTTTCGAAATCCTAGAAAAAGGGCAGCTAGTTGAGTAAAACCTCTTTCTCACTGGGCTTTCACAAACAGTGGCAATTCATTTCAGCCTAGAGGCAAAGAGAATATCTATTCTTATAAGGGCTTTTTTTCTTATTGCCTATGCTCTGAAATCAAATTAGTGGAAAATTTGTTTTCCTCTCTGTCCCACTGCACCTCCATACCCAACACACCTGGTATTTTTGAGGCCAGATAGAGGCAAATAGATTGATGGGGTATTCCTTTGTCCCTGACTCCTATCCTTCCTAATATGTATAGAAATGCATTTGAAAGAATTCTAACTAACCTCAGATAGAAGCCTGAGATAATGACTGAGATTAAATGGACTGAACATCTCATTCATATCAATTATAATTCATAATCCTATTTTATTTAAGTGGTTATCTTTGTCCTTTGGAATTCCAATTAGCCAAAGGATGCCAGTACTGATAATAATACACCCTGCCAAGGGAAATTATTTCCTCTGCTTCCACAAATCCCACAGTTCACTTGTGGAAGCTGTGTTTTGACATATTTTCTCTTGTCCACCTCCCCACTCCCCTTTTGGACAATATTTGGAAAAAAAGAAAAAGATTTGGTGGGAGAGCTCATTCAAGTAAATTCAGAGCAGTTTCAAAACCAGATTTGTGCATGAAAATATTACTTGAAATAGATAGCAGCTGTTTCTTACTTTTGCATTTTTTATGACCCATTTCTATTTCCTACGTTACTTAAAAATATTTTAAATTATTACTATTATTACAATTTCTGTGAAATCATTTGCCTCTGAAATTCATTTTTCATTTTGTTTATCATAAAATGTCTGATCACCTTTATGTTAGAAATAAGAGATAACTAAGTTTTAGTGTAAACTGTAAACTAGTACCCCTACTCTTTGCCCCTTTTACCCTACTTCATTTTTCTTTCCTAGCATTTATAACCACCTGCCACGAAGTTACTTGTTCACTGTCTGTCTGTTCCTCCCCCGATGAAATGTAAACTCTGTGGTAGAAGAAAGTTTTGACTCTTCTAGTTATCCAAAGACTCCCCAGTGCCTAGAACAGCATCTGGCAAATATTTATAGCACTTGTTCAATATTTGTTGGGTTAATGATTAGCATGCATGAGCTAGCTATGCAGCTTGCCCATTTTGGGTGCCAAGATGAGCATTCTTCTCTACCTGAGAAGTCATCCCCAGACTGGATAGTTACCATTATGTTCATTTGCCATCTGATTACCAACAAGATAGTACCCCAGGTGCCATAGTAAAAAGTCTTAAGTGCTTTCCATGCTCATGTGCCTTTATATTTCACTGAGTAATTTACTAGTCTACACATTAATGGTCATACATTCATCCATTCAGTAATTATTCATTGAAAACTTACAATGAGCCAGACACTGTCCCACAAAGAGATACATGAAGATAATTAAGATATTGCACCCTTGCTATAACTCCATTCAAACACAACTCCAGGAAGAAATTTAGAATCTCTGCCATCTCCATAGTTGTTTGTGGATTTCCCCACAAAATTATACTTGAGAGGTTTTTGTGTGACAACACCCTTTCCTGATTTCTCTGATATTTTTAATTTCTCCTCTGTCATTGATGTTTCCTTTCCTCCTTGCACACTAAATGCTCTTGTTGACCAAGGCTCCTCCCTCAGCCCTTGTTATTCTCGCTCTACATAAGAACCCCTCCGTGTGACTTTACCTACCGTCATGTGTTTGACTATCATGGAAGAGGTTTACAGCTCCTGGTTTGTAGCCCACAGTTCTCCCTGGAACTTCAAACTTGCATAGCCAAATACCTGCTGACCAGTTCTATCTGGATGTCTCACAGGCACCATCAACGTGTCTAAATCTTATCTCTGCTTTTCCTTCTAAAATCTCTTCCTTTTTTGATTCTTTGTAGACAGCACCAGCCAGTCACTCTGGCTAGAAACTGAGTGTGAACTTGGATTCCTCCTTTTCTATGAGTCTCCACATCTCATAATCTCCACATCTTGCCCATTTTCCCTACTAGTATTTCTTAAATGTGTGACACCTGTGCCACCCTAACTGCCATTGCCCTGTTTCCATCTCTCACCACCCCTGGCTGACTCTACTGCAGCAGTCTTCTAATTCCAGTTTCCAGTCTTATCCACCACCCCACCCACCATACCTTCATAACTTTGCTCACTGTGTCCCTCCACCTAGACTGCCTCCTGTATTATTTTCACCTGCTCATTTCTTAAATCTCACTTTGGCCCTACCCCCAAAAGGGCTGATACACCTCCTTAGTGCTCCCTTCCAGCACATTGCCCTCACTGAACTCCTATCGTGCTTTATGTTTGTTTCTTTACCTACCTGTCTGTCCTATTACACTGCGAGCTCTTTTGGGGCACAATGTCTTATTCATGTTTGTAGATCCAGCATTAAGCATATCACTTGGAACTTAATAGGCCCTTCAGAAGTGTTTGAATACATGAATAGATGAATGAACAAAAGAACAAACAGACAAAGGATGACTTTGAGGTGCAATATAAGGATATCAAAGAATAAAAAGTTATATTCTTTCTACTTTGTATATCAGTCTTATGTATTGATTAGGAAAAATAATAATATGAAAGGGCTGTAATATACCAGCCCACATACAGTCAGTCTTATGTTCCACTACTGTTTCTTCTGACTTGGCCTTTTTGGCACTGATGTTACAGAGAATATCTGAGCTTCAATAAACTGCTAGTGCTCGGGAGTGTATGTTGAATGTTTTGGTAGAAACTCCTTTGCCTGTGGCTGTGTTCCATGTATGCCCCTTGACTGTAGACCTAATTTACATGATGGCTATAAATGAGAAATGCTTCTTAGTTCCTACTTCAAATACATAAATCTGACCTTGATCAATGTCAGCAAAGCAGGCCTCTGGCAATCACTTCATAATTTTGACTGTCTGGCGAAGTTCATCATCATCTTTAGACAACTCTATCTTGGCATGGCAGGTTGAGTTAGTATCAGTGGAGCCTTGTCAGACCAGTTTCCTAACAGAAATAACCTCAAGCAGGAGTGTGTAGATTTCTCAAGAAAGCTTTTCTTCCCCTGAGCAGATCACAGCCTCCACAGATGTCTTTGAAGCAGTCATGCAGAGGTTGCTTTATACAGATGATTGTGACACTGAACAGGAGGGATTTGAATGCTCATCCTAAAGTTAACCCATCAAACAGAAGGGTAAAATGCCACTGCTCTTGAGGTCTTAAAATAGAATCTCTTCTTATTGGAATCTATGGGAATGGGAAGTTTTTTGACCAAGCCACTTGAGAAGAAGGAATGCAAAACAAAAACCAACATCATCATATATATACATTTGTCACTTGTTAAAAAACTGCTAAGACTAGGCATAGAATTTTATGTCATCTTTAGTCTCCATCCCAGCACAGTGCTGAGCATGTCTTCCCTCCAAAGCACGTTACCCCTTCTGCCTTCTCTAGCTCTAACAGTATGAGCCCAGTCACCTAGATTCAAACCCCTGGAGTCAACTTTGACTCAAGCTTCTCACTGATCCCTTAGATCCAGGGATTACCTATTTTGATTTTATCACTTGAAACTGTTGTGCCTCTAGGTATTCTTGATAGTCTCTTATGTGAACACAGCCACTTCTCCTTCCAGCTTTCCTGGTCCATCATACCCACTGTACTTGTACTTTTCCATGTGGCATTCTACAAGCATTTGCCCCATTCCGGTTTTCCTTCCTGGCCTCATTTTTGTCCCTACCAAACTATGACTCTGGTGTCAGCCACTTTAGCACTGTATAAGAATACTCCTCATTCACTCATTACCCAATTGTTCAGTTGCTCCTGGCTTTACAGTTCCCTAACCCTGGAAATAGCCATTAACCATTTTCTCCTCTGTTGCCCCAGACTGATTTATGCTGGTAGTCAATGGCATTCAACAGACGTACGAAAGAAGCATTTTGAATTCATAGAATTTTTAAAACAAAACCTCTGTCCCAGTATACCTACTTGGTTCTGAAAAACTGTGATTTCTGTAATTATTGAAAAGTTTCTGTAACCTGAATGCTTAACTGGTGTTTTACATGTGGATAATTATTCTACAAAGATTAAAAATAGAGCATTTGTTGTGCTGACAGAATTTTCTTTAGGATTTACATGACTTTAATCTGATAGAATAGAGGAATGTAATCGAAAACTAGGAAGAAAAATTCAGGTATGGAATCTCATTATCCTAATATTTATGTTCCCCCATTAAAAGCAACACACCAGCATGCGTTTTTCAAATACGGGCAGTCCCCATCTTACAAATGGCCTGTAGACAGATGTAGGGCATATTACTGTTTGAATCCTAAGTACTCAAGTGGGCAAACTTTGTGTCAATGTCAGTTGTTTGGAATCCAGGAAGCATTTTCCCACAAAAACAGTGTTATAAATGGTGGTTGGCCTCCCCCAAGATAGCCAGTAATGTCACTGAAATCCTATACATTTGCAGTGAAACAATAGCAAACACTTTTGTGGTACTAACAATTAAACAAAAGCAATAACATTGAATAAGATTATTTTATATTTTTGGCTTGGATGGTGGTACATGAGGAAAAACAAGTTTAATTATAAGAGGATGAAGAAGTAGATTGAGACTGTGAAGTCTCAGAATAGGACTCATGAGCATTTTTAAAGACTTTAAATGACACGTGTTCTTTATCAAGCCTAACTGAATTTTAAAACTGGTGAACTTTTGCTTCCCTTTTTTTTTGGTTATTGGGGTTTAATACTGAGACACTATTTATACTATGAATGAGGTCAGTTACTGACTAGAGATCAAAACAAAACAAGGTAGGGAGGATGGAGATATGGTGCCAGAGGGAGTTTTTGAAAAGAGATTTATCCAAATATGAAAGACTAAAAAAAAATAGCATATATTTTAGTAATCTCCAAGCACCACCATCCAAAGGAAAGGAAAAGGAGTTCTTGCTTGTTTAGTCAGTTCTCAGGCCATCCTTTACATGTGTGTGTGTGTATATATATATATAAATGTAAATAGACAGAAAAGTTTAAATACATTAGAGAGGCTCAGTTGAACCACATGATAAAGTGATGATACTGGGAGTGAAGAGTAAACTGTGGAGCTTGCATGAGCTGAGATAGGGGGAGAGGGCTATTTATTTGCTTTTCTTTTTCAGGTGTATAGGACAAATGTTGGAATCAGGGAAGAAATACAGGGAATGTGCTGCCTTGAGTGTGAAAAGTTGAGTTAGCGATATAGAAAAAAATGTTTGTTTTGTTACACATTATAAATGGAATCCTCCTTTGGCATCCTTGGAGAGAATTCAGTAACTATTTACATTGTTTTCCAATCATGTTTTTTTTTTTTTTTTTTTTTTGAGAGGGCATCTCTCATATTTATTGATCAAATGGTTGTTAACAACAATAAAATTCAGTATAGGGGGGTCAACGCTCAATGTACAATCATTAATCCATCTCAAGCCTAATTCTCGTCAGTCTCCAATCTTCTGAAGCATAACGAACAAGTTCTTACATGGTGAACGAATTCTTACATAGTGAATAAATTCTTACATGGTGAACAGTACAAGGGCAGTCATCACAGAAACTTTCAGTTTTGATCATGCAATATGACCTATAAACAATCAGGTCAAATATGAATATTCGTTTGATTTTTGTACTTGATTTATATGTTGATCCCACATTTCTCCTATTATTATTATTATTTTTATTTTTAATAAAATGCTGAAGTGGTAGGTAGATGCAAGATAAAGGTAGAAAACATAGTTTAGTGCTGTAAGAAGGCAAATGTAGATGATAAGATGATCAGGTGTGTGCCTATGGACTAAGTATTAATCCAGGCTAGACAAGGGCATCAAGACATCCACGGATGCAGAAGATTTCTCTCAAAGCAGGGGGGGTGAGGTTCTGAGCCTCACCTCTGTTGGTCCCCAAATTCTCACCTGATGCCCCCCTGCAACTGTGCCTGTCTTAGGTTGTTCCTCCCTTGAGGAATCTTACCCGTCTCTGGCTAACCAGTCATCTTCCGGGGCCATACAGGGAAATGTAAAGTTGGTAAGTGAGAGAGAAGCCATATTGTTTGCAAAGGTTAGCTTTTTACTTCTTTGCAGATTTATGCCCTGTGGCTTCTATGCCCAGCACTTGTCTCGAGGTATCTTTACCACCTGGAGGAATTATGATACTCGGTAAATTCGATATGAGGCACGAATTCTATTTAAGGGTTGTAATTAGGAAGGAAGAAGAAAAGCTATAGATGTAGCATATGAAGGAAACTTGGGAGGATTGATTATTTCTTTGACATATCTTCTTGTATAGTACCTTAAGTATGTATAGGTTTTAAACTACTAACTAATTTGCACACATATATTAACATAATAGGAATACGGTGACATAAACAAAGCAAATCTATAATTACCATCCATCTCCAGTGAAGCCAAGAAAACCATTTAGGCACCCTAGGCATTTGTGAAAATTTATCTATGATATGATGGATATTGTCCAACTGTACTTGAACCATCAGACAAATTAAAGCAGCCCATTTCTGGGATCTGTTCACATCCCATATGTTCTTTTAACCATAGATAGTCTATAGTCATGAGATTTTGGAGTGCTACAACTTGCACCCCTCCCAACTCCTGGTTGAGTTCCAACAGTACAGATCCGGTCAAATTCGTTGTCTCACTGTATGCACATGCCAGCCTAGACATCTCCCTCCTCATTTTTATGGC
The DNA here is from genome assembly GCF_040802235.1 of Manis javanica. Taxonomy (NCBI): domain Eukaryota; kingdom Metazoa; phylum Chordata; class Mammalia; order Pholidota; family Manidae; genus Manis; species Manis javanica. Next base: position 88,702,144 of record NC_133174.1, read on the forward strand.
AAGTCCAGGAGACGGTGGGCTGGATGCAGCCACAACCGCAGCATCGTCCGGATCCCTGTGGAGGCTTTTTGATGATCATCCCCCGGCACAAGTCCTCCAGAGAGTGCTGATGCCGGAAGCTCCTACTCATATCGTATCTTAGTTCATTTTCTGGGTATCCAAGCTAGGCCTTGATCTCCTGCATAGAAACAAACAAACCCTTTGCCCACACTTTGACATGCCCTCTATACCACTGTGCAGAACTCATTGGAGGTCAGCACACAGTAACTACTTTTTTTTTTTTTTTTTTTTTTAAATTAAGAGAAAGGAATATTATCAGAAAAGAGTACCTCCATAGCTGATCATCTGACACCCTTTAAGTGATCAACATTAAGGATATTTAAAGCATGCGTTGATCTTTGATTTACCAATAGTTTTATCCTGTTAAGGAGTAATCCCCCTTTTCTTCTTTCTTTCTTTCTTTTTTTTTTTTTTTTTATTTAAATTTTTAATCTACACTTACATGAAGAATACTATGTTTACTATGCTCTCCCCTATATCAGGTCCCCCCTAACAACCACATTACGGTTACTGTCCATCAGCTTAGCAAAATGTTGTAGAGTCACTACTTGTCCTCTCTGTGTTGTGCAGCCCACCCTCCCCTTGCTCCCTCCCCCCCATGCATGCTAATCTTAATACCCCCCTTCTTCTTCCCCCCCCTTATCCCTCCCTGCCCACCCCTCCTCCCCAGTTCCTTTCCCTTTGGTACCTGTTAGTCCATTTTTGGGTTCTGTAATTCCACTGCTGTTTTGTTCCTTCAGTTTTTCCTTTGTTCCTATACTCCTCAGATGAGTGACATCATTTGGTATTTCTCTTTCTCCGCTTGGCTTATTTCACTGAGCATAATACTCTCCAGCTCCATCCATGTTGCTGCAAATGGTTGGATTTTTCCACTTCTTATGGCTGAGTAGTATTCCATTGTGTATATGTACCACGACTTCTTTGTCCATTCATCTACCGATGGACATTTAGGTTGCTTCCAATTCTTGGCTATTGTAAATAGTGCTGCGATAAACATAGGAGTGCATCTGTCTTTCTCAAACTTGATTGCTGCGTTGTTAGGGTAAATTCCTAGGAGTGGAATTCCTGGGTCAAATGGTAGGTCTGTTTTGAGCATTTTGATGAACCTCCATACTGCTTTCCACAATGGTTGAACTAATTTACATTCCCACCAGCAGTGTAGGAGGGTTCCCCTTTCTCCACAGCCTCGCCAACATTTGTTGTTGTTTGTCTTTTGGATGGCAGCTATCCTTACTGGTGTGAGGTGATACCTCATTGTAGTTTTAATTTGCATTTCTCTGAAAATTAGCGATGTGGAGCATCTTTTCATGTGTCTCTTGGCCATCTGTATTTCTTTTTTGGAGAACTGTCTGTTCAGTTCCTCTGCCCATTTTTTAATTGGGTTATTTGTTTTTTGTTTGTTGAGGCGTGTGAGCTCTTTATATATTCTGGACGTCAAGCCTTTATCGGATCTGTCATTTTCAAATATATTCTCCCATACTGTAGGGTTCCTTTTTGTTCTATTGATGGTGTCTTTCGCTGTACAGAAGCTTTTCAGCTTAATGTAGTCCCACTTGCTCATTTTTGCTGTTGTTTTCCTTGCCCGGGGAGATATGTTCAAGAAGAGATCACTCATGTTTATGTCTAAGAGGTTTTTGCCTATGTTTTTTTCCAAGAGTTTAATGGTTTCATGCCTTACATTCAGGTCTTTGATCCATTTTGAGTTTACCTTTGTATATGGGGTTAGACAATGGTCCAGTTTCATTCTCCTACATGTAGCTGTCCAGTTTTGCCAGCACCATCTGTCATTTTGCCATTGTATGTCCATGGCTCCTTTATCAAATATTAATTGACCATATATGTTTGGGTTAATTTCTGGGGTCTCTAATCTGTTCCACTGGTCTGTGGCTCTGTTCTTGTGCCAGTACCAAATTGTCTTGATTACTATGGCTTTGTAGTAGAGCTTGAAGTTGGGGAGTGAGATCCCCCCACTTTATTCTTCTTTTTCAGGATTTCTTTGGCTATTTGGGGTATTTGGTGTTTCCATATGAATTTTTGAATTATTTGTTCCAATTCATTGAAGAATGTTGCTGGTAATTTGAGAGGGATTGCATCAAATCTGTATATTGCTTTGGGCAGGATGGCCATTTTGACGATATTAATTCTTCCTAGCCATGAGCATGGGATGAGTTTCCATTTATTAGTGTCCCCTTTAATTTCTCTTAAGAGTGACTTGTAGTTTTCAGAGTATAAGTCTTTCACTTCCTTGGTTAGGTTTATTCCTAGGTATTTTATTCTTTTTGATGCAATGGTGAATGGAATTGTTTTCCTGATTTCTCTTTCTATTGATTCGTTGTTAGTGTATAGGAAAGCTACAGATTTCTGTGTGTTGATTTTGTATCCTGCAACTTTGCTGTATTCCGATATCAGTTCTAGTAGTTTTGGAGTGGAGTCTTTAGGGTTTTTTATGTACAGTATCATATCATCTGCAAATAGTGACAGTTTAACTTCTTCTTTACCAATCTGGATTCCCTTGTATTTCTTTGTTTTGTCTGATTGCCGTGGCTAGGACCTCCAGTACTATGTTAAATAACAGTGGGGAGAGTGGGCATCCCTGTCTGGTTCCCGATCTCAGTGGAAATGCTTTCAGCTTCTCGCTGTTCAGTATAATGCTGGCTGTGGGTTTATCATATATGGCCTTTATTATGTTGAGGTACTTGCTCTCTATTCCCATTTTGCTGAGAGTTTTTATCATGAATGGATGTTGAATTTTGTCAAATGCTTTTTCAGCATCTATGGAGATGATCATGTGGTTTTTGTCTTTCTTTTTGTTGATGTGGTGGATGATGTTGATGGATTTTCGAATGTTGTACCATCCTTGCATCCCTGGGATGAACCCCACTTGGTCATGGTGTATGATCCTTTTGATATACTGTTGAATTCTGTTTGCTAATATTTTATTGAGTATTTTTGCATCTACATTCATCAGGGATATTGGTCTGTAATTTTCTTTTTTGGTGGGGTCTTTTCCTGGTTTTGGTATTAGGGTGATGTTGGCTTCATAGAATGAGTTTGGGAGTATTCCCTCTTCTTCTATTTTGTGGAACACTTTAAGGAGAATGGGTATTATGTCTTCTCTGTGTGTCTGAGAAAATTCCGAGGTAAATCCGTCCGGCCCCGGAGTTTTGTTCTTGGGTAGTTTTTTGATTACTGTTTCAATTTCTTTGCTTGTAATTGGTTTGTTTAACTTTTGTGTTTCTTCCTTGGTCAGTCTTGGGAGGTTGTATTTTTCTAGGAAGTTGTCCATTTCTTCTAGGTTTTCCAGCTTGTTGGCATATAGGTTTTCATAGTAGTCTTTAATAATTCTTTGTATTTCTGTGGAGTCTGTCGTGATTTTTCCATTCTCATTTCTGATTATGTTGATTTGTGTTGACTCTCTTTTTCTCTTAATAAGTTGGGCAAGAGGCTTATCTATTTTGTTTATTTTCTCAACGAACCAGCTCTTGGTTTCGTTGATTTTTGCTATTGTTTTATTCTTCTCGATTTTGTTTATTTCTTTTCTGATCTTTATTATGTCCCTCCTTCTGCTGACTTTAGGCCTCCTTTGTTCTTCTTTTTCCAGTTTTAATAATTGTGATGTTAGACTATTCATTTGGGATTGTTCTTCCTTCTTCAAGTGTGCCTGGATTGCTATATACTTTCCTCTTAAGACTGCTTTCGCTGCATCCCACAGAAGTTGGGGCTTAGTGTTGTTGTTGTCATTTGTTTCTATATATTCCTTGATCTCTATTTTGATTTGTTCATTGATCCATTGATTATTTAGTAGCATGTTGTTAATCCTCCATGTGTTTGTGAGCCTTTTTGTTTTCTTTGTAGAATTTATTTCAACTTTCATACCTTTGTGGTCTGAAAAAGTGGTTGGTAGAATTTCAATATTTTGGAATTTACTGAGGCTCTTTTTGTGAGCTAGTATGTGGTCTATTCTGGAGAATGTTCCATGTGCACTTGAGAAGAATGTATATCCTGTTACTTTTGGATGTAGAGTTCTATAGATGTCTATTAGGTCCATCTGTTCTAGTGTGTTGTTCAGTGCCTGTGTGTCTTTACTTATTTTCTGCCTGGTGGATCTATCCTTTGGGGTGAGTGGTGTGTTGAAGTCTCCTACAATGAATACATTGCAGTCTATTTCCCTCTTTAGTTCTGTTAGTATTTGCTTCACATATGCTGGTGCTCCTGTATTGGGTGCATATATATTTAGAATGGTTATATCCTCTTGTTGGACTGAGCCCTTTATCATTATGTAGTGGCCTTCTTTATCTCTTGTTACTTTCTTTGTTTTGAAGTCTATTTTGTCTGATATTAGTACTGCAACCCCTGCTTTCTTCTCACTGTTGTTTGCCTGAAATATGTTTTTCCATCCCTTGACTTTTAGTCTATGCTTATCTTTGGGTTTAAGGTGAGCTTCTTGTAAGCAGCATATAGATGGGTCTTGCTTTTTTATCCATTCTATTACTCTATGTCTTTTGATTGGTGCATTAAGTCCATTTACATTTAGGGTGACTATTGAAAGATATGTACTTATTGCCATTGCAGGCTTTAGATTCGTGGTTACCAAAGGTTCAAGGTTAGCTTCTTTAGTATCTTACTGCCTAACTTAGCTCGCTTATTGAGCTGTTATATACACTGTCTGGAGATTCTTTTCTTCTCTCCCTTCTTATTCCTCCTCCTCCATTCTTCATATGTTGTGTGTTTTGTTCTGTGCTCTTTTTAGGGGTGCTCCCATCTAGAGCAGTCCCTGTAGGATGCCCTGTAGAGGTGGTTTGTGGGAAGCAAATTCCCTCAGCTTTTGCTTGTCTGGGAATTTTTTGATCCCACCATCATATTTAAATGATAGTCGTGCTGGATACAGTATCCTTGGTTCAAGGCCCTTCTGTTTCATTGCATTAAGTATATCATGCCATTCTCTTCTGGCCTGTAGGGTTTCTGTTGAGAAGTCTGATGTTAGCCTGATTGGTTTTCCTTTATAGGTGACCTTTTTCTCTCTAGCTGCCTTTAAAACTCTTTCCTTGTCCTTGATCCTTGCCATTTTAATTATTATGTGTCTTGGTGTTGTCCTCCTTGGATCCTTTCTGTTGGGGGTTCTGTGTAATTCCATGGTCTGTTCGATTATTTCCTCCCCCAGTTTGGGGAAGTTTTCAGCAATTATTTCTTCAAAGACACTTTCTATCCCTTTTCCTCTTTCTTCCTCTTCTGGTATCTCTATAATACGAATGTTTTTCCTTTTGTATTGGTCACATATTTCTCTTAGTGTTGTTTCATTCCTGGAGATCCTTTTATCTCTCTCTATGTCAGCTTCTATACGTTCCTGTTCTCTGGCTTCTATTCCTTCAATGGCCTCTTGCATCTTATCCATTCTGCTTATAAATCCTTCCAGGGATTGTTTCACCTCTGCGATCTCTTTCCTGACATCTGTGATCTCCTTCCGGACTTCATCCCACTGCTCTTGCATTTTTCTCTGCATCTCATCCCACTGCTCTTGCATTTTTCTCTGCATCTCATCCCATTGCTCTTGCATTTTTTTCTGCATCTCTGTCAGCATGTTCATGATTTTTATTTTGAATTCTTTTTCAGGAGGACTAGTTAGGTCTGTCTCCTTCTCAGGTGTTGTCTCTGTGATCTTTGTCTGCCTGTAGTTTTGCCTTTTCATGGTGATAGAGATAGTTTGCAGAGCTGGTACAAGTGACCGCTGGAAGAGCTTCCCTTCTTGTTGGTTTGTAGCCTTTTCCTGGGAGAATAGCGACCTCTAGTTGCTTGTGCTGGGCAGCTGTGCGCAGACAGGGCTTCTGCTTCCTGCCCAGTTGCTTTGGGGTTTATCTCCACTGTTGCTGTGGGCTTGGCCTGGCTGGGGCTGTTCCTCCAAAATGGTGGAGCCCCGTTGGAGGGGGAGCGGCCAGGAGGCTATTTATCTCCGTAAGGGGCCTCTGTGCTCCCTGCTGCCCAGGGGGTTAGAGTACCCAGAGATCTCCAGATTCCCTGCCTCTGGTCTAAGTGACCTGTCCTGCCCCTTTAAGACTTCCAAAAAGCACTCTCCAAACCAAAACAACAACAGCAACAATGAGAGAGGGAACAGAAAGAAAGAAAAAAAAAAAAAAGGAAAAAACAAGCGATTTTTTTTTTTTTTTGTCCTCAGGTGCCGGTCCCAGGCACCCGCTCACTGGTCCTGCTGCCCTGTCTCCCTAGCACCAGGGTCCCTGTCCTTTCAAGGCTTCCAAAAAGCACCCACCCACTGGTCCCGCAGGGAAGGAACGCTCGATATTCTTTGTCCTCAGGCACTGGTCCCAGGCACCCGCTCACCAGTCCCGCCGCCCTGCCTCCCTAGCACCGGGGTCCCTATCCCTTCAAGGCTTCCAAAAAGCACTCGCTAAAAAGAGAGAAAAAAAGGGGAAAAACGCGCGATTTCTTCCGTCCTCAGGTGCCGGTCTCAGGCACCCACCCACCGGTCCCACAGGGAAAAACGCGGGATATTCTTTGTCCTCAGGTGCCGGTCCCAGGCACCCGCTCACCAGTCCCGCCGCCCTGCCTCCCTAGCACCGGGGTCCCTATCCCTTCAAGGCTTCCAAAAAGCACTCGCCAAAAAGAGAGAAAAAAAGGGGAAAAACGCGCGATTTCTTCCGTCCTCAGGTGCCGGTCTCAGGCACCCACCCACCGGTCCCACAGGGAAAAATGCGGGATATTCTTTGTCCTCAGGTGCCGGTCCCAGGCACCCGCTCACCAGTCCCGCCGCCCTGCCTCCCTAGCACCAGGGTCCCTGTCCCTTTTAGGCTTCCAAAAAGCACTCGCAGAAAAGAGAAAAAAAAAGGTGAAAAACGCGCAATTTCCTCTGTCCTCAAGTGCCGGTCTCAGGCACCCGCCCACCGGTCCCGCAGGGAAAAACGTGGGATATTCTTTGTCCTCAGGCGCAGGTCCCAGGCACCCGCTCACCAGTCCCGCCACCCTGCCTCCCTAGCACTGGGGTCCCCGTCCCTTCAAGGCTTCCAAAAAGCGCTCGCCAAAAAGAGAAAAAAAAAAAAAAAGGGGGAAAAACGCGCGACCTCCTCCATCCTCAGGCACCGGTCTCAGGCACCTGCCCGCCGGTCCCGCAGGGAGAAACGCGGGATATTCTTTGTCCTCTGGCGCCGTTCCCAGGCACCTGCTCACCGGTCCCGCCACCCTGCCTCCCCAGCAACGGGGGCCCGTCCCTCTAAGGCTTCCAAAAAGCGCTCACCAAAAAAAAAAAAACCGCTCCAGTTTCTCTCCACCTGCCGGGAGCCGGGGGGAGGGGCGCTCGGGTCCCTCCGGACCGGGGCTTGTATCTTACCCCCTTCACAAGGCGCTGGTTCCTTGCAGGTGTGGATGTGGTCTGGATGTTGTCCTGTGTCCTGTGGTCTCTATTTTAGGAAGATTTTTCTTTGTTATATTTTCATAGCTCTATGTGTTTTTGGGAGGAGATTTCCACTGCTCTACTCACACCGCCATCCTGGCTCCGCCTGGTAATCATGTTTTATTCGGATTGATTTTTACTTGCATGCAGCTGCATGCCAGTAGGGATCTATAGGGCAACTTGGCTTTATTCAAGTTATCCAGGTGTAACAGATTTCCCAAAATCACATTAATTGAGCTGTCAGTGAGGAAAAGGAGATGAGGAACTCCTCACAGCATGATTACCCTGAAGAGAGTGAAGAAAGGTGATAAAGGACATTGATTCACATAGTTGTCTGTGCTGCCCACCGAGTGCCAGATATTCAGTCAACAAATATTTATTGTGCTATGTGCTACATACTGTGCTAAGCACTTGGAGATACAGTGGGAAGAGTCCTGGGAATATAATGGTAAACATGATATTGTCTCTGTCCTCACATGAAGCAGGTACACATAAGCAAACAGGAAATCACAATGCATTGTGTTATGTGCTAATATGAAAACAGTATCGAGTATTAAGGACATAGAAATGTCACCTAACTCTGTGTGGATAAAATGAGAGTTCCTGTGGCCAGGATTCTCACCTGGCCCTGGTTGACCAGCTCACTGCACACCTGTGGGCAATGCATGGCTGTTGACTCTATATAAAGAGCTCCACCCAGTGCTCTGGGCGCGACACGGTGGCAGGGCTGCAAGGCTGCAGAAGAGCAGAGCAGAGGCTGGAGTGGTAGCAGTGCCAAGGATAGAGGCCCAGAGGACGGCTGTGTGGGATGGCTATGCAGAGAGGCCCAGAGGACGGCTGTGTGGGACAGCTGTGCAGGCAGAGAGGCCCAGAGGATGGCTGTGTGGACAGAGGGGCCCAGAGGATGCCTGTGCAGACAGAGGGGCCCAGAGGCAGACACTGGGTTGCTGCAAGCAGACTCACTCTGAATGAATGGGATTTTAGTGACTGACTTGCCACCTGGAAATAAAGTTGGGTAAAACCCTTTCACCCCAAGAACGTTTTACTGTCATTTTCTTTCATCACATTGAATCCATAGCGAGCTTGCCCAGGGCTGAAACCCAGTGGCAAGACACTCTGACTTTAGCAAGTTGGAAACACTTCCTAGAGCATTCTAATTTGATGCCTAAAAGAGTTATAGGAGTGAAACAGGAAAAGAGGAGATGAGAGGCAAATGTTCCTAGAAGAAGAAATATTTAAGACTCAATCATATGGCAAGGAGCCTGGAGAGGTGACTGAAAAAAAATAGCCGAAGAAGGATTTCCACTTCTGGCAATGATGTAGTAACTTGAACCTAAACAATATTCTACCAAGAACATCTATATAAGCCAGATGAAAAAAAAATTATTTGAAGGCATGGGAAGCTGCCAAGGATATCAGGGCTTAAGATAAACTCTTGAGTAAGGAAAACTATAGAGAAGTTAGCGTATTTCCCTTTAGGGCATTTGCCAGTGTCTTGCCAATGGGTTTCAGCCCCAGGCAAGTTCACTATGGATTCAATGAGACCAAGGAATGACAATGAAATGTTCTTGGGGTGAAAACATTATACCCAACTTTATTTCCACAGTGGCATGTCAATCACTAGAATTCTGTCCACTCAGAGCGAGTCTGCATGCAGCAAGCCGGTCTCTGCCTCTGGGCCTCTCTACCCGCAGAGCCGTCCTCTGGGCCTCTGTCCTTGGTGCTACCACCACTCCAGCCTCTGCTCTGCTCTCCTTTAGCCTTGCAGCCATGCCACCATGTCTCCCAGAGCACTGGGCGGAGCTCCTTATAAAGAGTCAATAGCAATGTATTGCCCACACGTGTGTAGTGAACTAGCCAACCAGAGCCAGGTGAGCATCCTGGCCACAGGAACCTTCACTTTATCCACAGCCAGGTCTTGGTGTGTGCTACAAAGCAGTCACCAGAAGTCTCAGCTATCTCATTGGGTCTGGGGATGAATAAAAACTTGGGAGCTGTCAAATCAGTACTTGAGGGACCAAAATCCTAAAGAAATGAGTAGAGAAGTAAACTTGGCATTCAGTAGTTTGTCCTTTAGGCATTTGCCAAATTCTTAAACTGTGTGCACTGTAAGGTTGCCTAGCAAGTGGAGCAGAAAGTAACTGAAAAACAGTGGAACTTTCTTCCAACTCACAGTTAATGTTCACACCTTTCATGGAGAAGCGACCCAAGCAAACACCTCAGGTTTTCATTTGGGGCCCTTAAAGAACCTATCTCTAGGAATGGGGGTGAAGTAGAGGTAGACTGAACCTTTGGAAGACTGCAACTCAACTTCTAGTTATTCCTCCCCTTGATTAGATTAAGATGATCCACCTCTGCTCTAGCTGCCTACAAATGGTAGTGTGAATCTTGTCTGGAGGAAAACCATCCAGAGCCTCTACAGTTTTTTCATACAGCATGCCTGTATTCAATTGAACATTAACAGGCATATGATGCAAATGGACTAAGGGAAAAATCAGGCAATAGAAATGGACCTACAAATGGTCTACATGTTGGCATTCTTATAGACTTTAAAATTACCATTAGTAAAAAGTTGCTATAATTAATATGTTCAAGAAAATAGATGACAATTTGGAGAGTTTCACCAGGGAACTGGAATCCATTTAAAATAATAAAAGAATAGAGAGGTACAAGGAGCGTGTTATAAAAATTAGTGAGACTGTTCCAATAAGGAGGGAATAATTGATACTGACTGATGCTGTGAAGTGGCCCTTTGGATGTAGTAATAAGGAGGGTAAATACTAAGAAGTCCTTTTGGATTTTATAACTAGCTTTTTGGTGGACCTTGGATGCAAACAGTTTCAGTGGAAGGGTGGATATAGAAGCCATGATGGTGATAAGGTCATAGATTTGAAGTGAGTAGGGAAAGTGACTGTGCAACCATAGAAGGCATAATGGGCTTAGTTAAAATTGTGGCCCATGCATTTATAGTGACATAGTCTCTCTGGCTCTTTGATTTTCTCTAGTAACTCTTATCAACTTGGGTAGACATATAGAGATCATTTGAACTATTAGGTTGATTAAGAGTTGGAGTTTTGTCAGCAAAGTTTGAGAGAAGTACAGTGGAGCAGGGAACTGAGAAATTAGCAAGAGAGGAGGTCAGAATGCTTTTGCTTAGAAGTAATAGGTAACCCAACATAGAGTGGCTTAAACAAATAAACACTTATTATTCCCACTTAATAAATGTGGAAGTAGGTGTTTCCTCCTCTTGGTTCAGTGGCTCAAGTGCGATAGGCCTGGGATCTCATTCTTTTCACATTTCCTTCATGGTCGTGACATAGCTCCCACAACTTCAGGCTTATTATCTGCAGTCCAGACAGGAAGAATGGGGAAAGGGGGGAATCAAAGTTCTCTCTGTTGCTTTTATCAGGAAACTAACTAGCATCTCACTGATGTTTCAATTCCCACTTCCTTTCCACTTCCATCTTGCATCCTTTTTTTTTCACTTTCCTTTCGATTTCTCTTCCTTCCTTTCTTTGTTTCTAATAGTATAAATAGTGATAACTTTTGTAGATTGAGAGGAGGGAGCCTGTATACAAAAAGATCTATTTAGATAAACCATGCCATCATAAATCCGAGATGATTTTTAGACGTGATATATATTCTAGTAACATCTGCTACCTGAATTTTTGCAGACTTACCATACAAATACATTACAATTAAAATGCCTTTTAGAGTCCCATTCTGTTTTACAAGACCATAAGTATGTATATACACATATACATATATTTATCTATTATGTGCATGTATCTATATGTACCCATGTGTATGCCAACACAGTACTTTACTGAAGTAAATTTTCAGGCTTGCAAAAAGTCTTCTCTAGTCATGTAGACTGCTTATTAAAACATTGCAATCCAGTTTTTAGGGAGGTGATTATTACAATTTATTAGTCCATCACCATTTGGAACAATAACTGTTCTAATGTAATTAACCATTGAAAGAAATGCATTTTAAGTGTCCTAAATTGCATTCCTAATGACTTGTAACTAAAACTCTCTAGAATTTTTAAATCCATTTTGTCTTATGAAAGGCTTCAGTGCTTATCCCTGTTGTTGCACTATTACTTTAGATTAGAATAACTTCATTTTAAAATTACATGTCAAATATAATTTGCTAGTAGTAATGTGAAATGTATGGCTTCACTCTGAGGAAAAAAGCCTGTTCAGCATTTTTGAGTATCATATACCTAAACAGAACTTCCAGAATGATTAGATCACGTCTGGCCCAATGTAGATCTATTTGTACTTGCATAATGCATGTACATGTACACACTGTTATATTTTATGACTATTTGGGTGCATTGATTTTTCTATAAAGAGAACTATTATCCACATTTTTTTGCACAGAAGTACACTTAAACATTGGCATAGGTAAACAACTTGCTAAAATAAAACCCATGCTTGGCACAGCTACTACTGGTGTCACAGATTTTACAACTATAATATTTCTGAAAAGCTAGCTTGAACATTTCGGAACACTTTTTTCTGGGTGAATGCAGAGGCAGTTTGGTAAGCTGTAAAACTTCTACATTTCATTTTGCATTCTAGTCTAGCCCAAATCTTAAGTGTCACTAAATCTGATTCCATCTTGAAATGTGGCCCAGGGTCATCCCCAGAAAGAGGCTTTTCCCTCACACCCAGCAAGTAGGCGATTTGAAACAAAGGAAGTAGCTCTGCCAAGTTATAGATATTAAAAATGGGAGAGCGTGAGAAATAGGTTAACAAAATCCAAAAGGAAAATCCAAAACCGAAAGTACAGGCAGCTTTAACTCTGTCCTGTTTTGCTCTTGTGATCCTCTTTGAAGACATGTATCAACTTATTATAAGTAGAAATCATTACCATACTGTAGAAACAAATTGATAAATTTCCCTTCTCCTCACTTAACATAACATAAAATCCGTCTTAAGACGTTAGTTTCTCATCATCAGGAGGAGGAGCCTCTCCACAGACTGTGTGACTGTCCTGAGCACAAAAGTTGAGTTACAGTAGAGTGAGCTAGCCCAGTCACTTGAAAGTGCCATGGAAAAGTTTGTTTTTGCCTGCTGTATTTAATACACAGAGTGCTTAAGTCGATTATCTTAGCAGACAAGCGATCAGGAATGGTTTCCCCAAACTCATCTTTTTTCTAATTTTTTATTTGTGATAATTTTCAAAGTCACAGAAAAGTTGGAAGAATAATACTGAAAATTCCTGTATGCGCTTTACTTAGATTCACTGTTCTAAACATTTGGCCATATACATTTCGTTAAACTGCCCCTTACCCTTTTATACTTCAGTGACCCTTTTCTAATAACAAGACTATTCTCTTAAGTAACCACAGCATAATTATCATATTCAGGAAATTTATCATTAATATAATACATTCATCTAATCCACAGTCCGCAGTCCATATTTCCAGTTGTATCAGTTGTCCCAGTGGTATCTTTTATAGCATTTTCCCTTCCAATACATGATCCAGTCCAGGATCATATATTGCATTTAGTTGTCTTTTTAGTCCCCTTTACTATGTAACAGTTCCTCCTGACATTGTATCATCTTGTTAAACATGAAGAATACAGGTCAGTTATTTTATAGAATGTTCCTCAATTTGGATTTCTGTAGATTCAGATTACACACTCTTGCTCGGAATTCTGTGTAAGTAAAGTGTTAGGATCTCATATCTGGAGGCACATAGTGTCTCCTGTCTCTCATCGGTGATACTCATTTTGATCACCTGGTTGATGTGTTGCCTGGTGTCTCCACTTAATAGGTTTTTTGTTCCTGTACTAATAAGAAATCTCTAGGGAGATAGTTTAAGACCACGTAAATATAATGTTCTACACACTGCCACCCATCCCCCTCCACTGGATTTATCCAGTATTAATGATTCTTGCCTGAACCAGTCAGTCTTTACCACAATAACTGTAAGTCATCTTGTGTTCATTTCTTTTGAAGCATGGAAAAAAACTAACTTATTCTGGTGATTTTCAGAAGAATCCAGTTGATTTCCTTTGGCAATGTTCTATTAAAGAAACAGTTCTCTGTGGGATCTCAGGGTAGTATATTCAATCTAACCCAATTAAAATGAGCAGAAATTAAAATCAAATGATTTTGCACTAGAATCAATATAAATGTATAAATCTCCGCAACAAGTTATAGAGTAAACTCTCCTAAAATGATACTCCCAGTATATATAAATACTTAGTGCTTCTTGAAAAAAATGAAAGTACTTTTAATTGATTTAATGGCAGAATTCTATAGTTTCCAACTACCTTATTTTTTCTATAATTGGTTTATGTACTTTTTAACTTTTCAGCTTTTGCTTTTCCATGTCTTTAACAAATTATCAAGTCATCTATTTATGAATCATGTTCCATCTAATTTATGTATTTCTATTCTTTTGTCTTTCCACATTACCTAAATCCTTTGTGCAGGGGAGTACTTAAATTTTTCAACCTGTTTTCATTTGTACCAATTCTTGTAAATTGTGTGTATCATTTATATTACAATTACCTTGGCTATGTTCTGGAATTGGAGATGAGACTTTTCAGGCATCACAATGAAACATATAAATTGTATTACATCAGTATTGTATTATAAATGTATAGTGGTTGCTAATTGATGTTTTATATATTTAGGACTGCACAAAAGGCAAGTTCCATTCAGTGAAACAACCCTAACTTTAATCTTTTAATTCAAAATTTTAATAGCATTCCCCATAAATAGCCAACAACATTAGCCTTTTAATGAAAAAAAAATATATCTTCATGAACCCTATTACTTAGTATATACATATGTAAAGTAAAATAGGTGAAAAAAATTGTTTACCTGACAACCTTCTGTTTACTTCCTTAAGTCTCTGACACATTTTGGATGAACAAAAATTATGGAAATTAGGTTCATTGGCTGCCTCAGTCAGGTGATCAGAGTTAACATCATTATTGATAAGACATGTAGACAATATGATCCTTTCATGTGCTAAGAATGGCATTTTACCTCTGTGATCTTCCTCCCCAAAAAATACAACCCCAGTCCAATCCTGAAGAAATCACCATACAGACCCAAATTGAGGGACCTCCTGCGAAATGCTTGACTGTAACTACTGAAAGTTGTTAAATTCATCAAAAACAAGGGAAGTCTGAGAAACCATCAGTCTAAGGAAGTCCAAAGAGAGAAGACTAAATGTGATTCAATATCCTAGAGAAGGTCCTGAGACAGAAAAGGGAAATGAAATGAAAAGTAAGGAAATCCAAATAAAGGATAAACTTTAATAATTATGTGTCAGTGTTGGTTAATTAGTTGTGACACACATAGCACACTAATGTAAAATGAAAGCAGTACGGGAAAGTGGTCATGTATGTGGAAGGTCTGTGATGTCTTTGTAATTTTTCTGTAAATATAAAATATAAAAAATGTAGGTGCATTGGGAATATGATATATATGACATGAAATGTGAAGTTAAACATTCTAAAATTAGCAGAAAGTTCCTAAAAATATAAAATACCATAAAAATGTTTATTATACTTGATAAAGAATAGATAATGGCCAAGATCACTACCATCGATCTAGCTTTGTATTTTTAAAAATAACAATATGTGCAAATATAATTTGTTATTTACTCCTATTATCATTAATCAGTATTTCAAGTACTATATGTTAGAGAAAATATGAAAATAATAGAAAATGATTAAGACTTTGGTCCCTGTCCATGGTAATATAGGTGAACATAGTAACACAAACAACAGAGAAGAGAGTGTTCTTTCCAATCTCTTATGCATCCTTAGAGGAAGCTCTGTCTAAATGAGATAATTGCTTTACACTTCATGGCGATGCCATACAAATAAAACAGGTGTAAAACAAGGGACTCCAAGGATTTCAAGGAGTTTACTAAATGACGAGTTAGAGGAAAATGCATCTAAGTGAATCATAAAGAATGTAAGTTTCAAGTGTATCAATGGAAATACATGGCATTTTATGGACAAAGACAGTATTTTTTGAAAACTTAATACCATCTTTTATTTTGAATACTCAATATAAAATTTCACAAGAATAAGAATCCCAGTTATCAAATTACTAAGATGTGTTATTTGACCATGTGAAGCTACATTAGCACTTCCAGATCTGTAGGATGGAAATATTATGAGTCAACTTTTTAATTTTTTAAAAAATTTCCATTGGTCTGATCTTAACATATCACAACTACGTGAAAATTATCCTCATCATTTTGATCAGCTATTTTAAAATAGAATACTGTGGAGATATAACAAATATCCTAGAAGACAAGTAGCCATTTAATATTTGTACCAGCATAGATTAAATTACCAACGCCTCAAATATTCCACTCTAGAAATACCTATTTGTAGAATCTCTGCATTGGATCACTTACCTCTACTTACAGTGACATTTTGGTTTCATACCATCTCACCCATAAACCCAAAAGCCTACTTACAGTCTTTTCAAGTACGTTTAAATATTAGATTTAGAATCATATACCCTGCAACCTCATAAAACACTGTTGCCGTAATAATAATAATAACAACATTGTTGTCATCAGATTGGCTCAGATCCAACAGAGGTCTGCATTTTATACAAGGATTTTATAAACTATATATAAGTAATTAAGTGAAAAATGTATTTATTTACTGCTGAATTAAAAGCAAGGCTAGGTAGTGTAAAGTTTGAAAAATAAAGCTAAATAACCCATGATCCCTCTCTTCAAGGACACTGGAAGAAACATATATACATACAAATAATTTTAATATGCATATTCATAATTCTGTAGTAGAGGTTAAAAACTAAATTATAGGGAAATATGAAGGAAAGATGGATTGAATTTTATTAGGGACCTCTGGGAAGCATTCATGGCAGAATAAGCATCTGAACTGCATCCTGAGTGAATGGGTTAAATTGTAACAGGTAAAAATGGAATAGGAGGAGTGGGAAGTAAGTATGGAGTGGAAGATACTTCAGACAGAGGAAAGTGTACAGTGTTTACAAATAGTCCAGTGTGACTAGAATAAGAAGTCAGGTCATGGAAGACCAAATACATGATTGAGGAGTTTGAATGGCATTCCATATGTGGCAAGGAACCATTAAAGAGCAGTAGAATTTCAGAATCATACCTGATATTTGAAGGGTCTATTAGGCAATGATAGGAGGAATAGATAGAAGGGACAGAAACCACTTAGGTGATGCAATAATAAAGCTCAGGTTTCTGTAAGTAAATTTGTTAGCTTAATTTTAACAGGTTAGTATGTGTGGTAAATAGCCTCTGAGATCATCCCTCATTATCCCTGCCTCTGCGTATCCATACCCGTTGGGCCTCCTTACTTACTTCTAACCACAGAATACAGAAAAAACTGATGGAATGTCACTTTTGGAGATTAGGTTACAAAAAGACCTGGCTTCCATCTCATTTCCTTTCTCTTTCTTTCATGGAGCACCAGCTGCCTTGTTGTGAGGGTATTTAGGCAGTCTAAGGAGAAGCCCATGAGTCCAGGAGTTGATGGCTGCCAGCAACTATGTAAGTGAGTTGGGAAGAATATCCTGCCTCACTCTCTTGCCCTGGGTGAGCCTTCAGATAAAATTTAAGCCCTGGCCAACGGCTTGTTGCAGCTGCGTAGGAGACCTTGTGCCAGTAGCACCACCTAAATTAAACCCAGATTCTTGACATGTAGAAACTGTGAGATAACAAATGTTTATTTTTAAGCCACTAAAGTTGGGGGTAATATATTAGCAGCAATAGGTAGGTTAAATGAGACTGTCTTGGCTTTGTGCTAAATTATCAAAATATTGTATTTCTGTTGTTTCTGTACATATCATGGCTTAAAGATGACTAGATTATCAATAACATTCAGAATATTCACCACATTGCTTTATATAATCTTAACTATTATATTTGTTGTAGTTTTTTTCCCCCAGTAATAATTCTGGTCGTTTTGGCTGTGTATAAAGTGTTCATTGACAGATACCTTAGTGATCCCTTAACTTTTACAACTTTTAGAGAAATGAAAGTTACAGGATTTTGATGTTGAGAAGTCTTAGGAACCTATTTTGAAATTAGACATTTCTCCTATTTCCTGTTCATTCTTTTCAGAACAACAAATGTTTTTTTAAAGTTTTTAGAGTTCCAGAGTTAGAGAACAGTAACTTTAAGGATTCACTGTAGCTTTAGTAATGAAAAAAACTCCTGGAAAATAATTAAAGAAGTTGCTAATCAGTTCATTATTCAAGTGTATCTGCTGCACATTATACTGAAACAAATTGAAAAGGATGCTGTGCTAGCCAGAAACTCCTACTCTAATAAAATCAAAAGTGAAGATAAACTAAATTGACTTTTCCTGTGTGGTTGATTTCTATCTAAGTAGATCTATCTCTAAAACACTGATTAAGAAAGTTGCACCTATGCATAGATTCAATCCTCCCCTAAGATTCTACAACTGACAGTGCCTTGGTACTATAAGATTACTTTGAACTATATTTAATCAGTCTCTTTAGTTTTTGCTTTTTATTTTGATTGCATTCATGACCCACTGACCATTTTCATTTTCTGAGTGCTTAACATAGAAAGAAAAGAGAAAAACAAACCTTGTTCACTGAATTAAGACAACTGGTTTTGCAACCTAATCAAAAGGATTAAATAGCTTTATATATAGGTTCCAAAAAAATGAGTGTATAAATTGACAAATATATTTATCAGCAGACAGAATGATTTCAGTCCTTCCTACTCTCTGTGGAGCTTTAGCTACAATCATGGCAGTGTGGCACTGTAGCCTGAAAAAATGTAGTCAGATTCTCATTATGATTAGAGTAGATCTTCCAGAGAGGTCTCTGCAGGAAGTCCAAGGTTCTCTAAAGGGTAGAAGGAGTTACTAAATTCTGACTTAAAACAATATAGTCCTTCATCTCTTTTCTCGATACTGACCTTCAAATGTTGCTAAGGTTTTTAAAAGCCAAATACTGGAAGAATTTGCAGGTTCAAAATTACAATTAGCTTGAGTTCCATTAGGTTTGAGCCAGACACCAGCCTGTATCATCTTCTGAAAGAAGAGTAATTTAGATTTAAAGCCATAGCCTGAGAAAAAGAAACTGGTGACCTGGCAATTGCCGTTGGTATGGACAGCTGTATATAAATTCTGTTGACATGCTCATTTATTTATGAATTCCTTTGATTTGGCACTCAACTTTAAAAGAGCTCAAAAAATATTAGACTTTTGATACATGTAATATGCATGAGTCTGAAATTATGTAACAAATGTAATTTTGTTTTTTATAACTGAACTTAATTTTATCTTGAGACCTTAACCTACTGGATGGTACCATGAAGAATGAGAAAACAAAATAGAGGAAAATATGCACAAATTTATACTTGATGTACTACCCTACCACATTATAAGGATACAATATCCATTCATTAAGAGGCAGATTGCATGTTTACTCCATTATAGGTTGCTTAGGATTATGTTGAATTTACGGATTTAAAAAATGAGCAAAGAAATGCCACTATATACAAAGTATGTTGCTTTCCAAAAGCATTAATTTAAGCTATTGGGCCATGATTAGCCATCTGCTTGTCTTCTATCCTTGTCATACTTGATACACTCTTGGCATTAGCAAATATTTGCCCAAATGACTCAATTCAGGATCCAGAAAAGAGAAATAGATGAACTGCAATGAGTCACTGATAAAATCTGACTGAAAAATCTTTACATTTTTTTTTAAGGCTTAGATTAATGGACACAGTTTCCTATTGTTTTGTTTATCTTTGTCCTGTTTCCCACTCCTACCCCCTATCCCAAGGGTGTGACTGTGTGTGTGTGTGTGTGTATGTGTGTGTGTTTAATTAAACAAAGAGGAGTTCTGTAAGTTGGAAATGTCAACTAGAAAGGGACACTTTCACAGGAGTTGAGATAAAATGTTATATTCCTTACCCTTGCTCACAAATACCAACCAGATTTTAATGGTTCTTAATTGATTTGCGAAATCTACAGTAGAATATTCTGGCAATTAATTAGCATCTTGCTGAGATTAAGTAATATAAACTTCAGAATGGTTTAATGGACTTAAATCAAATGTAATTGTTTTCCATGTTTTTAAACATAAAGTTGCATTTTAGAATATAAAGAAAATCTTAAATAACCTGATATCACCAAGTTATTAATGCAGAATTGATCATTATATAGCTGAGTAAAAGATATAAGGTACTGAAAAATGTCAGAGCTTGAAGACAAGTGCTTGTTAATAATAATTAGCTGTAAAGATGATAGTCTAAAAACAAAACAATGGTTTAGCAACCTTGTTGGAAACTTTCTCTAAAAGATGTATGACCTTCTGTGCCCTTGCTAATTACCAGTTGTAGATACTTTAATTTTATATTTATAATAATCCTGTAACTTTTCCAGTAATTGTGTACACAAGTACATTGAGCTTTCTAGAGAGGGTGTGTCCCTATATCCATGTGCCTCTCTTGACTTCTCAGGAGAGACAAAGTGAAAGTGAAAGAGAGCAAGAGCAAGAAGAGAATCAACTACCTACTACTTTACAGTCACAGGAAAAACTGCCCATTCCTCATGGATAACCGAACTCCCCAATTGACCATGATTTTTCCTCCCAAATATTAAATGCCAAACAAGAATTCTGCTTCTGAAGCAAAGGAAATTAAAGAAAGATCAAGTAAAGAAGATAAGAAGTGTTAATTACATTTAGCAAGGGTCCAATCCACCTAGATACTTACCAGGGTACTCAGCACTATTTCACTACGGTATTTGCATTTAGCACTTTTAAAATAGGGATGAAATGAGTTTTACAGAGGCTGGAGGAATCAGGATGAGGTCATAAAGTAGTACTGTAATATGGTAACCAAAGCTGGGGGAGGGGAAGGCAAACTCACATCACAGAGGAAAGCAGACTTGCATTATCTCAAGTCATCTTCCCAGTTGACATTGCCTGTGTATCACATGCAATGAAAAGGGGGCAGATTGCCTGTAAATCCGGGGAGAGGAAATCCCGGGGCAAAATACCTCTAAAAACCGAAATCAGTCAAAGGGAGAAATAAAGTTTAAAACCCATTTATTGCTTACAAACTGCAGTCCAGGGTTGTCTCTCTCTGCTCCTGAAGAAGAAAGCAAGCAAGCCAGCCAGCCCCTCCCTTTAATCTAAGGTTCAGACACACCCTCGGTTGCCCAGGTAATTACCCATTGACATGGAGATGAACTTCTCTCCACCCCTGAGGATGTGCAAATGTACTAAAGCCAGGCGAGATATTCTGGAAATGTTACAATTTTATCCACATTACTGAAGTACTCAACAGGAAGAAAAATCATCTAAAATACTTCCTTTGTGACTATCCATTCCTGCCATATCCCAAGAGAATACAAATATTTCTACATTTCTATGCCACGATACACTTGGGCTGGGAAGGAGAGGACAAACCCAGAGTGATGGTTCTCTTTTCTGGTGTTCTTGCATGCATGTGTGTATGTATTCGCACACGCATGTGTGTACATGCCAAGACAATCAGGCTTCACTAACTGCTTTCTAAAATTTTCTTTCCATCATATGCCCTGGAAAAGAGGGCACACGGGGAGCATAATCTCAAAAACAAGGATAAATGCTGTTCTATAATTCTAAGGAGGAAATGTTTTCTATTTCCTCTTAGAGGAAATAAAGTGTAAACATGTTTAAATTACCAATTAAGATCATGTTGGACTTTAAAACATTGTTTTACTCTACAAGGATTGTGAAAGAGAGTTGCAAAGGCAGATAGTGAAATATACTTCCAGTATGTGTTTGAAAAGATAGTTGATGATCAGTTCTTCAGGTAGTTTTGGCACATAGGCCTACATGGAAGCATGATACAGGCCTAAACGACTTCAACAGAATCAGCAGAGAGCTGATTCAAAAGGTGATCTTTTATCTGAGTCATGAGATAAGCAGACTACTAGGCATTGTGGAGCTGCTACCACAGCATTATTAATTTTTATCATAGCCATAAGGTAACCAGTCATGCCAACTTCCCAGTCAGAAGGCCTTTGATCAGTTTTTTCATGCTTCAAGTAGAGGAATGGGTAAGGGTAGGACTAGACCCTAGCTAAGGTTTATATGAGAATTTAGTTGATAAAGGGTACTAGAGGCCCAAAATAGCAGCTAAAGTATTTGTTTGGAGAATTAAATATACCTATCTATTTATATAACATATAAGTAAATGTAGACATGGGTTTGATCACTGAATCCCATATTCTGATTTGGTTCTAAGCAAAGGCAATTCTTTCTGAGTATCAGCTCAGAAAAAGGTGATTTACTGTTATGGTTAAATGTGAAGAAACAGGACTTCTCAGTGGATCTTTCTTGATGGTATTTTAGGTTCAAAGCTGATAATTTAGCCTGTTGTCCTTTCACATAGCCAAGGGGGACTTAATCCCCTTACCTGATAGAGCTTTGGGTGGTGGTTGTATCATTCTGTGTCCTGGAATGCAAGACTGTGCTTATTGGCCTTAAACATACATGCTAAACTCAGCAGCAAAGTCATAGCCAATATATGGTGGAGAAAATGACAAGAAGGAGACATTTTTAAAAGCCAAGAAATACTGATTAAATAGGCTGAGATCCAGCATAGAATAGAAAGAATAAGGGCCTGAAAAAATAATAAGTACTAATATTTAAAAGGTGTGTATATTATGAATTGCTATAAAACAAAATACCCAACATTTAAGGGCTTAAAACAATTACTTATGATCTTGCTATTTGGACTTGCCTTCAGTTGGACAATTCTGCTAGTCTCACCTAAGGTCTCTCATGCAGCTGCAGTTATCCCAAGGCTTTGCTGGGACAGGATGGCCCAGGATAGACTCATTCAAATGCTTGATGGTTAGTTCAGGCTCTCAGCCTGGCACTTTTAATCTCCTGGCCTCTCCAGAAGAAAGTTCAGGTTTTATATGGCTGCTGCCATGTACCAAGAGGTCAAGACTGAACGCTATACAGTCTCAGGAGGTCTGGGTCAGAACTAGTGCAGTGTCACTTGTACTACATTTTGTGGGTCAGACTAAGTCAAAAAGCCAGCCCAGATTAAAGGGGTACGGAAAGAGATTCACTTCTAATAGGAGAAGCTGCGCATAACAGATTTTCATATGTAATCTATCACATAATTTAAAGGACTGTGGAAAAAATTCATGGCAAGTCTAGCATATTCTTAGGTGGAATCATTTTTAATGTCCACCATTTTATGGTACTTCTTGTGGAGCCTCTGTTTAACATATTTTGAATGTCTCTACATACTTTACTCTTGAATGTCTTGAAAGCTAATAGTAATGAGAAGTATTTACATATTACTCATTCAGTAAACACTGAGTACCTGTTGGTATCAGATACTATGATTTATTATCACTCTCAGACCTATCAGCAACTTCATATGCAAACTGATTCTTTGCTACTTTATTATAATCATTGTTTAACTTTTTTTGTAAGTGTATTATTGGCCCTTGAAAGAAAAAAGATTAATTCATATTATATTTTTTCATCAAAAACACAAGAAGTAGCTTCCCTATCAAACTCCTTCAATTCTCACCCCTCTGCTCTCCCAGAGATTCAGATAGTATCACATGAAATTGTAGCTGGAAAAGAAGGGGCAAATGACTAAGGAGTAAGGCTTATTTAAATTATATTCCAAGCATATAAAACATGTTCTCTTCCCAAGCAATAAAAGCTTCTAGAATATTAAATCAGTAATGTACATACTTAAATGAATATCATTTTATGTGATAGTTAACAATTATGTAGATTGTCTAAAACCAAAGTGATTCAGTTGTCATTACAGTCAACAAAATGAAACTTATAAATGGATTGTTACTAACTTATTGGTTTGTTGTAGTGTTCCTCTAAGGAGAGAGGAGACCAGAAATAAAATCATTGTATAGGACACAGTGTTTCTGCTTCTCCATTCTTCCATCCCAATTTTAGTTTCAATGTTATTTCCCTATGAAAGCCATCTGAAAGCTAAAATCCTATATAAAAATGACATTATTTACTAACTAGAAGTCAGTTTTCCTATAAAGTGTACCACAGCATATTACTTTAATGGTTTTGGTTCAAGAGGTACAGAGCTTCAGGTACAGACTCCCTGAGCTTCAGCAATGATATTCTTTTAGGCAGAACTGTAATGGTTGCCTGAATCATTGGGCTAACATTCTATTCATGATTCCATCTTAGAAAGGCCATTTAAAGTCTGTTTTTTAAAGAAGGTTTAAGAAGAAGGTACAAACCACAAAAAACCCTGAATAGACAAAGAAACCCCAAGAAAGAAGGAAGCAGGAGGCATCACACTTCCTGATTTCAAGCTATCCTATAAAGCTATAGTCATCAAAACAGTGTGGTACAGGCATAAAAATAGACAAATAGACCAATGGAACAGAATTGAGAGCCCAAAAATAAAACCAAGCACATACACTCAACTAATATTTGACAAAGGAGCCATGCATATTTAATAGAGAAAAGACCATGTCTTCAATAAATTCTGTGGGGATAACCAGATATTCACATGTAAAAGAATGAGACTGGACCTGTATTTTATACCACTCACAGAAGTTAACTCAAAAGGGATTAAAGACTTAAATGTAACACCTAAAACTGTGAAACTCCTAGAAGAAAACATATGAATAAAGGTCCTTTATATGGGTCTTGGCAGTGATTTTTGGATATAACACCTAAAGCATAAGTAACAATATAAAAAATAAATAAGACTACATCAAACTAAAAAACTTCTGCACAGCCAAAGAAACTATCAAAAAAGTTAAAAGAGAACCTACAAAATGGGAAAAACAAATTTGGAAGTGTTTATCTGATAAGGAATTAATATCCAAAATATAGGAAAACTCATACAACTCAATAGCAAAATCCAAATAACTCAATTAAAAAACGGGCAAAGGACATTAATAAACATTCCTCCAAAGAAGGTATATGAAAGGCAACAGGTACATGAAAAGAAGCTCAACATCACTGTCATTAGGGAAATGTAAATTAAAACCACAGTGAAATATCACCTTATGCCTGTTAGAATGGTCATCATCAAAAAGACAATAGATCAGGCACATGAAAAGATTCTCCACATTGCTAATTACCAGGGAGATGCAAATTAAAACCACAATAAGATATCACCTCATGCCAGTTAGGATGGCCAACATAGAAAAGAATAAGAACAACAAATGCTGGTGAGGATGTGGAGAAAGGGGAACCCTCCTGCATTGCTGGTGGGAATGTAAATTAGTTCAACCATTGTGGAAAGCAGTATGGAAGTTCCTCAAAAAACTCAAAATAGAAATACTATTTGACCCAGGAATTCCATTCCTAGGAATTTACCCTAAGAATGCAGTTTCCCAGTCTCAAAAAGACATATACACCCCTATGTTTCTCACAGCACTATTTACAATAGCCAAGAAATGGAGGCAACCTAAGTGTCCATCGGTAGATGAATGGATAAAGAAGATGTGGTACATATACACAATGGAGTATTATTCAGCCATAAGAAGAAAACAAATCCTACCATTTGCAGCAACATGGATGGAGCTAGAGGGTATTATGCTCAGTGAAATAAGCCAGGCAGAGAAAGACAAGTACCAAATGATTTCACTCATCTGTGGAGTATAAGAGCAAAACAAAAACTGAAGGAACAGAACAGCAGCAGACTCACAGAACCCAAGAATGGACTAACAGTTGCCAAAGGGAAAGTGACTGGAGTGGGTGGGAGGGAAGGAAGGGAGGGAGAAGGGGAATAAGGGGCATTACGATGAGCACACATGATGTAGGAGGGGTCACAGGGAAGGCAGTATAGCACAGAAAAGAGAAGTAGTGATTCTATAGCATCTTACTATGCTGATGGACAGTGACTGTAATGGGGTATGTGGTGAGGACTTGATAATGGGGGGAATCTAGTAACCACAATGTTGCTCATATAATTGTATACTAATGATACAAAAGAAAAGACAATAGAAAGCAAGTGTTGGTGTGAATTTGGTTAAAAGGAAACCCTTGTACACTGTCAGTGGGATTGTGAACTGGTATAGCCACTATGGAAAACATGAAGAATTCTCAAAAAACAAAATATAGAACTATCATAGGATCTAGCAATTTCACTTCTGGGTATTTATCCAAAGAAAACAATAACACTACTCAGAAAGATGCCTGCACTCCCAAGTTCATAGCAGCATTATTTTCAAAAGCCAAGATATGGAAACAACCTAAGTGTCCATTTATGGGTGAATGGATAAAGTAGTTATGGTATATATACACTGGAAGATTATTCAGCCATAAAAAATGTGGAAATCCTACCATTTGGGACAACATGGATGGACCTTGAAGGCATTATTCTCAGTGAAACAAATCAGGCCGAGAAAGACAAATACTGAATGAACTCACTTATATGTGGACTCTTAAAAAACAAAACAAAACAAAACAAAACAAAAACACCAAATACAGAAAAAGAGATCAGACTTATAGTTACCAGAGTAAAGGGTAGGGGGATGGGGAGGTGGAGGAAGGTGGTCAAAAGGTACAAACTTCCAGTTATAACATAAATACTAGGGATGTAATGTACAACATGGTGATTATGGTTAGCACTATTGTATGATATATAGAAAAGTTGTTAAGAGAGTAAATCCTAGGAGTTCTCATGACAAGGAGACATTTTTTTTTCCTTTTTTCTTTTTATTTTATCTATATGAAAAGATGGATATTAGCTAAACTTGTTGTGGTAATTATTTCACAAACCATCATGGTCTGTGCCTTTAATTTATACAGTGATGTATGTCAATTATTTCTTAATAAAACTGAGGGGGTGGCGGGAGGAAGATGGCTTAAGGTAAAGTAAAATGAAAAAAATACATTGAAAAATAATTTCCCAACCTATTCAATCCCCTGAGTATTTATTGCAGACTTACTTTACATCCAAGCATGCTGTACCTGGCTTCTATGGGAACAGCAAGGATTTATTGTAACAGTCTTTATGCCTGAGGTACTTAGAATCTACTTGGTGCAATAAACGGAACACTACGGACTCATCAACTCGGTATTCAAGGCCTTCCATGGCATAATCCTCAGTAGACCTTTTCTGCCTGTTTTCCACTGCTTCCTTCATCTGCACTGTACTCTACCCTAACAGAGTGCTTTTCTATTCTCTTACTATACCTTACCTTTTCTACCTGTATGGCTTTCCTCATCGTTTTCACCCTATCCAGTGCTCATTTCAAACATAAATTGCCTCATGAAGCATCATGAAGACTTGCCTCTTGAACACACACACCACTAGTACCCCACCCACTCACCCCCAAAGCGATTGCTACTTCTGCTTGTCCCTCTGCCATGGCACTTACTTCCTCTTTGCATTGCAGATTTCTCTGTATTCTGTCTCCACCAACCACTAGATTTGAAGTCCTGAAAGTAGAAATACTGTTTTGCTCTATCTCCTCCACTGTCTAGCACCTAGTAAGAAGCAAAATAGTTATTTAGTTGAATTGAAAAAGAATGCAAGAAAATTTTGTGGCCATCCGTCAAAATGTATAGTCTAGGTAACAGTGTAGGAGAAGAGGTAGCTTTTTTCCTTGAAAGTTCAATAAAAATACATAGTCCCATAATTAATCACTTGTCCAAAATTGAACAGCTAAATTAACATTTACTATATGTTCATTACCCTGCACAGCATGTTCCTCATATATGTAAAAGCACATTGTTTAGTCAAAACCATCATATTAAGTTTCCCTAGTAATTCCTAGGGTCTGTCAGCTGCTCATTAAATCTTGATTTTCTGTCAGGAGGAATTAATAATCTAACCTTTGAGTGAATTTAGAAGCAATGAGGTATTGAACAGAAATATTTGAATATCCTCTCAGTGGTAAATTGGATATCCAATTTTAAACTTAGTCTTAATAGGAAAAAAAAAGAAATTGAATTCAGAAGCTGTTCTTTCCTTTTTAATGTTTGCTCCTCTTTTTAACTGAGTTAAAATGGAATGGTCTAGTTCTTTCTCAGTGGTGAGGGGAAAATCTATTTTCATTCACTTAGAGGGGTTTTTCAAATTCAAATGAGACTTAATATATGGCCAATCCATATAGCTAAGTCTACAAGGTGATGTTCTGGAAATCAAAGGAAAATTCACTACAGTAACACAGAAATTGATTTGCATGAGATTTAAATAGTGTTTTTCTAAAAGTAAAGCATTCCTCTTCTCCCTCACCGCAAATGAATTTTATTGTCAAATAGTGGTACTAATAATTATTGAAGTCACAACTCAGTGTAAAAGCAAACCGCTCTGTCATTGCCACAGATGTGTAACTTATATCCAACTAATAAAGTGCAGCTCTTAATTTTAGTTTCAGCTGCATATGTCTGTACATGCCCTTAGATTGAAAGTCCATTAAAATTAAAAAAGGTTGAGACATTGATAAATAGGCGTAAAATCTTGTGGGCTTTTATTTTCCTCCAATCACTCTTTTTTTTTTTTTACCCAAGTTGCCTCATCTACCACTCAGCAGTACATTTAGCTGTCATAAGGCTGCAGATAGAAGATGCCCATCCGCTACACAGTACAGAATTACGATCACATTCTCAGTAA
Organism: Manis javanica; assembly: GCF_040802235.1. Taxonomy (NCBI): domain Eukaryota; kingdom Metazoa; phylum Chordata; class Mammalia; order Pholidota; family Manidae; genus Manis; species Manis javanica. The sequence continues at coordinate 88,730,220 of NC_133174.1, forward strand.
GGCAATAAAGTGGACAGTGTATTTCTATCTGTGTAGTATGACTGTACAACCTTATGTGTGTCACTTACTTCCACTTTTTTTTCAAATACCAGGCAGAAGTATGCTTGAAGTTAACTGTTTTCTCATGCAAGTTCCTCTTCATGAAAGTTAAGAAGAAGTAGCATACACAACTCCAAATTATTTCCATTCACAACTCTGCTCTGCACTAAGTATTTGAATATAGATGTGGTTCACATTCATGACAGTCATTATACTTCTTCACAGGAAAGAATGAGGTCAGGTTCTGAGGACCCCAATCAGAAAGTGCTAAATGCCTGTGGATGCCTCATCCTTTCTCCCTTCCTGCTTCCTACCCTTTCTAGGGATCAATGGAATCACCTCTTAGACCAGTGGTAAAACTTTACAAGAATTTGTCTTCTGTCTAGCTCAGATGCATTATTTTCCTACCTCAAATTCTGCTTAGGGTATGGAAGGTTTTTCTCAGTAAGTTGAGTTGACTTACTCTCCTAGCTTTTGCAGTATAGAAAAGTAAAAATATATAGAGTACATATATATATAACATATATATTTGTGTGTATAAATCAAGTATAAATGTCAACAGGCAGAACAGGATGAGTAAAACAGGAAGTAGAAAGAAGCCAGGAGATGAAGGCCAAAGTCTGGATAACCATCTGTGGATAATTGAGTTGCCAGCAAATCCCTAAGGTGGTTAAGTATGACCAGCATGTCTCTTATTTTGCATAGGGGGTGATGTTTGAATTTCTCCCCAAGCCTTTATAGGCTTAAAATCAGCCTTTAGAATGGATGCTGATAACCCTTTTACTCAGAAGTAACTCTGGCTCCAACACCTCCTTTGAGGGGGCTTCAGTTTTTCCATGCCGCATTTCAGTTCACAGCATTCCAACCTTTGCTCCCACACAATTAACATTTTTTGTACCAATGTGGGGCAAGAACTATCCCTCATCTAATTTACCTCCAAGAATCTTTACAGGATACGTATCATTATCCTCATTTTATCGATGAAGCAGTTGAGGCCCAGAGAAGTTAAAGAAGTTACCTAAGGTAACTGCCAAATGATAGGAGTTGACACCAGATCTGGCTAATTCTGAATCCTTTGGTCTTTGTGGTATTGCTCCAAGTTTCCCTGTTTAAGAATCTTTTTTATATTTGTCCTCCAGAAATTATCTATCCTATTGGAATTAAGTTGCAAAGAGTTTAGCATTAATTCTTATGGGCTGAACAGTGCTGATGGAAATGCTCAAGTGTCCACTTTGATAATTCTAAGTTCAAACCCATGTGCTAATATCTGAAAACAGAAGCTGCTCTCTTCTAGGAAAGAGAATAGGCCGAGGATGATAGAGTGCTTGGTGCATTCCAAAGCCAAACTCCCTAGTCATTCATTCATTCATATTCTCTCTTTCCTCCCCTGGCCTCATAATTTTTGATGGACACACAATTTTAAGGTCATTTTTGAAATTGAGGTTCATGCTATAAGATGCATAAATCTTAGTGTATAAGGCCATTTTTACCGGAAAAGTTGTTCTTCTCCTGTCTGATTACATGGTCATACAACCTGGACACAGCAGTATGATTCACTCTCTCTGACACTCCTTGAGGCCCTCTGTTGTGAGTTCTAATTTTGTGCTTCCTTTTTGAATGTGTCTAAAGAGCAGGGATGGCCTTCAGCTAGAAAGAATGGCATGTCACAAGGGCTCTATGAGCTATGTTGCTTTTCTTAATCATGAAAAAGCACTACTATTCAATGACATGGCCCACTTTTCTAATCTAATTTAATTGAAAGTACAATGATGTGGGCATTGGGGATTAAATACAAACCCACTTCCATCCAAAGTTCTTTTTCTTTTTGTAAATCCTGTCAGAGGAAGGAGGAGGGGTTTGGGGTGAAACTGCTTAATGGTCGTGGGCTTCCTTTTTTTTTAATTTTGGTATCATTAATCTACAATTACATGAGCGACATTATGGTTACTAGACTCCCCCCATCATCAAGCCACCACATACCCCATTACAGTCACTGTACATCAGCATAGTAAGATGCTGTAGAATCACTACTTGTGTTCTCTGTGTTGTACAGCCCTCCCTGTACCCCCCACCCCCTCCATTATGTGTGCTAATCGTAATGCCCCTTTTCCCCCCTTGTCCCTTCCCACCCATCCTCCCTAGTCCCTTTCCCTTTGGTAGCAGTTAGTTCATTCTTGGATTCCGTGTGTCTACTGCTGTTTTGTTCCTTCAGTTTTTTCTTTGTTCTCATACTCCACAGATGAGTGAAATCATTTGATACTTGTCTTTTTCCACCTGGATTATTTCACTGAACATAATACCCTCTAGCTCCATCCATGTTGTTGCAAATGGTAGGATTTGTTTTTTTCTTATGGCTGAATAATATTTCATTGTGTATATACTACATCTTCTTTATCCATTCATCTACTGATGGACACTTAGGTTGCTTCCATTTCTTGGCTATTGTAAATAGTGCTGTGAGAAACATAGGGGTGCATATGTCTTTCTGAAACTGGGCTCCTGCATTTTTAGGGTAAATTCCTAGGAATGGAATTCCTCAGTCAAATAGTATTTCTATTTTGAGTTTTTTGAGGAACCTCCATACTGCTTTCCACAATGGTTGAACTAATTTACATTCCCACCAGCAGTGTGGGAGGGTTCCCCTTTCTCTGCATCCTCGCCAACATTTGTTGTTGTTTGTCTTTTGGATGGTGGCCATCCTTACTGGTATGAGGTGATATCTCACTGTGGTTTTAATTTGCATTTCTCTGACGATTAGTGATGTGGAGCATCTTTTCATGTGCCTGTTGGCCATCTGAATTTCTTCTTTGGAGAAGTGTCTGTTCAGATCCTGTGCCCATTTTTTAATTGGATTATTTGCTTTTTGTTTGTTGAGGTGCGTGAGCTCTTTATATATTTTGGATGTCAATCCTTTCTCAGATATGCCATTTATGAATATATTCATAAATGCTATAGATATTTTGATATTTTGATAGGGATTGCATTGAATCTGTAGATTGCTTTAGACAGGATGGCCATTTTGACAATATTAATTCTTCCGAGCTGAAAGCATGGGATGAATATCCATTTGTTAGTATCCTATGTAATTTCTCTTAGGAGTGTCTTGTAGTTTTCAGGGTATAGGTCTTTCACTTCCTTGGTTAGGTTTATTCCTAGGTATTTTATTCTTTTTGATGCAATTGTGAATGGAATTGTTTTCCTGATTTCTCTTTCTGCTAGCTCATCATTAGTGTATAGGAATGCAACAGATTTCTGTGTATTAATTTTGTATCCTCCAACTTTGTTGAATTCAGATATTAGTTCTAGTAGTTTTGGAGTGGAGTCTTTAGGGTTTTTTATGTACAATATCATGTCATCTGCAAATAGTGACAGTTTGACTTCTTCTTTACCAATCTGGATTCCTTTTATTTCTTTGTTTTGTCTGATTGCTGTGGCTAGGACCTACAGTACTATGTTGAATTGAAGAAGGGAGAGTGGGCAGCCTTGTCTTGTTCCTGATCTTAAAGGGAAATATTTCAGCTTCTCATTGTTAAGTATGATGTTGGCTTTGGGTTTCTCATATATGGCCTTTATTATGTTGAGGTACTTGCCCTCTATACCCATTTTGTTGAGTTTTTATCATGAATGAATGTTGAATTTTGTTGAATCCTTTTTCAGCATCTATGGAGATGATCATGTGGATTTTGTCCTTCTTATTGTTGATGTCGTGGATGTTGTTGATGGATTTTTTAATGTTGTACCATCCTTGCATCCCTGAGATGAATCCCACTTGATCATGGTGTATGATCCTCTTGATGTATTTTTGAATTTAGTTTGCTAATATTTTTTTGAGTATATTTGCATCTATGTTCATCATGGATATTGGTGTGTAATTTTCTTTTATAGTGGGGTCTTTTTCTGATTTTGGTATTAGAGTAATGCTGGCTTCATAGAATGAGTTTGGATGTATTCCCTCCTCTTCTATTTTTTGGAAAACTTTAAGGAGAATGGGTATTATGTCTTCTCTATATGTCTGGTAAAATTCAGCAGTGAATCCATCTGGCCTGGGGATGTTGTTCTTGGGTAGTTTTTTGATTACCAATTCAATTTCCTTGCCGGTAATTGGTTTGTTTAGATTTTTTGTTTCTTCCTTGGTCAGTCTTGCAAGGTTGTATTTTTCTAGGACGTTGTCCATTTCTTCTAGGTTTCCTCACCATGTCTTTAAAGCAAAGTGTAATGCTTTGCTCATTTCTTGTGAATGGCTTTTCGAATATGCCATATATAATTTTGCTTGTGTTCTCTATGCAGAAGAATACCTTAAAAAGAAAAAAAAATCTGTAAAAATGCTAATTTAACTTGGTCTTTTGGAATATGATGTGATTTCATTAATCAAACAAGATGATTCTAAAAATTTTGAAAATTTTTTCTATTCACAGTAAGAACTTGAAACATGTCCAAGCAAGGTAGTAACATACCTGTAATGGAAATAAAGTGAGATCATGTTTGTTATTTTTAAAAAGAATCTATTTCAGAATTGTGCTGAGTTACTTGTACATTAAAGGCAATATTGAAAAACCTGCCCATTTGTAAAATGATAGGGTAGAGATTTTCCCAAGTGCTAAGAAAGAATTTTATTTAAGTTCTAAATGAAAAAGAAACCAATTTTAAAACATTATTAACGTATTAGATTTTGTGATTTTAACTTTTTATTCAGTTTATTTGCTTTTATTCATCTTACTATGATCCATTTTCAGATAGGTTGGCTTGTTAAATGGCTGCAGTACTTGGGTTTAATTTACTGAAAGTGGATTTAGAAATTAAAGTTTCCGGTTAAAACTTGCTTTTCAGATCTTCCTGCCTAAGTATATATGTAATGTGGAAATAACCTAACATATGCATAAAAACATTCAAAATATTTTATGCTTTCTAATTTTTTTTATTTTGAAATAATTTTGGACTTAAAGAGAAGTTACAGAAATAGTGCAAAGATTTCAATATACCCTTCACCCAGATCCCCCAAATATTAATATTTTATCACATTTGCTTCATCATTCTTCCTTTTTGTAAACACACATGGACATGGACACTTTCATTATTTTTTTTGAATGTCTGAGAGTAAGTTGTAACATGATGCCCCTTTACCTCTAAATACTCAAGTGTATATTTCTCCAAAATTAAAAAATTCTTTTATGTAGCAACAGTAAATGTATTAACATCAGTAAGTTAACATTAATAACATACTATCTAATTTGTGGACTTTTTTCAAATTTTATCAATTCGACAGTATCCTTTATGGCAAAAGGAAAAAATCCAATATCACATGTTGCTTTTAGTTATAATGTCTTATTAACCTCCTTTAATCTAGAACAGTTCCCATGTCCAAAATAAATAACCTGAATCTAATCAAGAGGAAGCATCAAACAAATCCACATTCTATAAAATGATTTACCTGTACCCTTCAGAAATATTGTAGTTTTTTTTTTTTTTGAGAGGGCATCTCTCATATTTATTGATCAAATGGTTGTTAACAACAATAAAATTCTGTATAGGGGAGTCAATCCTCAATGCACAATCATTAATCCACCCCCAGCCTAATTCTCATCAGTCTCCAATCTTCTAAAGCATAATGAACAAGTTCTTACATGGTGAACAAATTCTTACATAGTGAATAAGTTCTTACATGGTGAACAGTACAAGGGCAGTCATCACAGAAACTTTTGGTTTTGATCATGCATTATGAACTATAAACAATCAGGTCAAATATGAATATTCGTTTGATTTTTATACTTGATTTATATGTGAATCCTACATTTCTCCTTTTATTATTATTATTATTTTTTTAAATGAAATGCTGAAGTGGTAGGTAGATGCAAGATAAAGGTACAAAACATAGTTTAGTGCTGTAAGAGAGCAAATGTAGATGATCAGGTGTGTGCCTGTAGACTATGTGTTAATCCAAGCTAGACAAGGGCAATAATACATCCACGGATGCAGAAGATTTCTCTCAAAATGGGGGGGTGAGGTTCTAAGCCTCACCTCTGTTGATCCCCAATTTCTCACCTGATGGCCCCCCTGCAACTGTGCCTATCTTAGGTTGCTCCTCCCTTGAGGAATCTTACCTGTCTCTGGCTAACCAGTCATCTTCCAGGGCCATACAGGGAAATGTAAAGTTGGTAAGTGAGAGAGAAGCCATATTGTTTGAAAAGCTTAGCTTTTTACTTCTTTGCAGATTTATGCCCTGTGGCTTCTATGCCCAGCATTTGTCTTGAGGTATCTTTACCACTTGGAGGAGTTATGATACTCGGTGAATTCGATATGAGGCACGAATTCTATTTAAGGGTTGTAATTAGGAAGGAAGAAGAAAAGCTATAGAGGTAGCAGATGGAAGAAAACATGGGAAGATTGATTATTTCTTTGACATATCTTCTTGTAGAGTAACTTAAGCATGTATAGGTTTTAAACTCCTAATTAAATTGTGCACACACATTAACATAATAGGAATACAGTTACATAACCAAAGCAGATCTATAATTACCAGCTATCTCCAGTGAAGCCAAGAAAACCAGTTAGGCACCCTAGGCATTTGTGAAAATTTGCCTATGATATAATGGATATTGTCCAACTGCACTTGAACAGTCTGTGAGAAATCAGACAAATTAAAACAACCCATTCCTGGGAACTGTTCACATCCCATATGTTCTTTTAACAGTAGATAGTGTATAGTTGTAAGATTTTGGAGCACTACAACTTTCAGTTCTCCTGATTCTTGGTTGAGTTCTAACAGTATAGATCCAGTCAAATTTGTTGTTTTACTGTGTACACAGGCCAGCTTAGATATCTCCTTCATTCCAATGGCAAGTCCAAGAACCAGTGGGATGAATGCAGCTACAAGTGCAGCATCACCTGGATCTTTGTTGAGGTTTTTTGATGATCATCTTCTGGTATGTCTCTTCCAGAGAGTGCTGAAGTTGGAAGTTCTTCTTCGTATTGTATCTTAGTTCATTTTCTGGGTAGCCAAATTAGGCTTTGATCCTCTGTATAAACACAAATAGACCCTTCGCCCACACTTTGATATGCCCTTTATACCATTACGTAGAGAAAGGAATATTATCAGAAAAGTGTACATCCATAGCCGATCATCTGACACCCTTTAAGTGATCAAAATTAAGGATATTTAAAGCATGCATTAATCATTGATTTACAGTTAGTTTTATCCTATCAGAGAGTAATCCCCCTTCTCTTTCTTTCTTTTTTTTGTTTTTTTTTGTTATCTTTAATCTACACTAACATGAAGAATATTATGTTTACTAGGCTCTCCCCTATACCAGGTCTCCCCTCTAAACCCCTTTACAGTCACTGTCCATCAGCATAGCAAAATGTTGTAGAATCACTACTTGTCTTCTCTGTCTTGTATAGCCCTCCCCTTTCTCCCATCCCCCGCATGCATGCTAATCTTAATACCCCTCTTCTTCTTTCCCCCACCTTATCCCTCCCTACCCACCCACCCTCCCCAGTCCCTTTCCCTTTGGTACCTGTTAGTCCATTCTTGGGTACTGTGATTCCACTGCTGTTTTGTTCCTTCAGTTTTTCCTTTGTTCTTATACTCCACAGATGAGTGAAATCATTTGGTATTTCTCTTTCTCCGCTTGGCTTATTTCACTGACCATAATACCCTCCAGGTCCGTCTATGTTGCTGCAAATGTTGGATTTGCCCTCTTCTTATGGCTGAGTAGTATTCCATTGTGTATATGTACCACATCTTCTTTATCCATTCATCTACCAATGAACATTTAGGTTGCTTCCAATTCTTGGCTATTGTAAATAGTGCTGCGATAAACATAGGGGTGCATCTGTCTTTCTCAAACTTGATTGTTGCATTCTTAGGGTAAATTCCTAGGAGTGGAATTCCTGGGTCAAATGGTAAGTCTGTTTTGAGCATTTTGATGAACCTCCATACTGCTTTCCACAATGGTTGAACTAATTTACATTCCCACCAGCAGTGTAGGAGGGTTCCCCTTTCTCCACAGCCTCGCCAACATTTGTTGTTGTTTGTCTTTCAGATGGCAGCCATCCTTACTGGTGTGAGGTGATACCTCATTGTGGTTTTAATTTGCATTTCTCTGATAATTAGCGATGTGGAGCATCTTTTCATGTGTCTGTTGGCAATCTGTATTTCTTTTTTGGAGAACTGTCTGTTCAGTTCCTCTGCCCATTTTTTAATTGGATTATTTGATTTTTGTTTGTTGAGGCATGTGAGCTCTTTATATATTTTGGACATCAAGCCTTTATCAGATCTGTCATTTACAAATATATTCTCCCATACTGTAGGGTTCCTTTTTGTTCTATTGATGGTGTCTTTTGCTGTACAGAAGCTTTTCAGCTCAATATAGTCCACTTGTTCATTTTTGCTGTTGTTTTCCTTGCCTGGGGAGATATGTTCAAGAAGAGGTCACTCATGTTTATGTCTAAGAGGTTTTTGCCCATGATTTTTTCCAAGAGTTTAATGGTTTCATGAGTTACATTCAGTTCTTTGATCCATTTTGAGTTTACTTTTGTATACGGGGTTAGACAATGGTCCAGTTTCATTCTCCTACATGTAGCTGTCCAGTTTTGCCAGCACCATCTGTTGAAGAGACTGTCATTTCGCCATTGTATGTCCATGGCTCCTTTATCAAATATTAATTGACCATATATGTTTGGGTTAATGTCTGGAGTCTCTAGTCTGTTCCACTGGTCTGTGGCTCTGTTTTTGTGCCAGTACCAAATTGTCTTGATTACTATGGCTTTATAGTAGAGCTTGAAGTTGGGGAGTGAGATTCCCCCCCACTTTATTCTTCTTTCTCAGGATTGCTTTGGCTATTCGGGGTCTTTGGTGTTTCCATATGAATTTTTGAATTATTTGTTCCAGTTCATTGAAGAATGTTGCTCGCAATTTGATAGGGATTACATCAAATCTGTATATTGCTTTGGGCAGGATGGCCATTTTGACAATATTAATTCTGCCTATCCACGAGCATGAGATGAGTTTCCATTTGTTAGTGTCCCCTTTAATTTCTCTAAAGAGTGACTTGTAGTTTTCAGAGTATAGGTCATTCACTTCTTTGGTTAGATTTATTCCTAGGTATTTTATTCTTTTTGATGCAATTGTGAATGGAATTGTTTTCCTGATTTCTCTTTTTATTGGTTCATTGTTAGTGTATAGGAAAGCTACAGATTTCTGTGTGTTAAATTTGTATCCTGCATATTTGCTGTATTCTGATATCAGTTCTAGTAGTTTTGGAGTGGAGTCTTTAGGGTTTTTGATGTACAATATCATGTTGTCTGCAAATAGTGACAGTTTAACTTCTTCCTTACCAATCTGGATTCCTTATATTTCTTTGTTCTGTCTAATTGCTGTGGCTAGGACCTCCAGTACTATGTTAAATAGCAGTGGGGAGAGTGGGCATCCCTGTCTAGTTCCTGATCTCAGAGGAAAAGCTTTCAGCTTCTCGCTGTTCAGTATAATGTTGGCTGTGGGTTTATGATATATGGCCTTTATTATGTTGAGGTACTTGCCCTCTATTCCCATTTTGCTGAGAGTTTTTATCATGAATGGATGTTGAATTTTGTCAAATGCTTTTTCAGCATCTATGGAGATGATCATGTGGTTTTTGTCCTTCTTTTTGTTGATGTGGTGGATGATGTTGATGGATTTTCGAATGTTGTACCATCCTTGCATCCCTGGGATGAATCCCACTTGGTCATGGTGTATGATCCTTTTGATATACTTTTGAATTCGGTTACCTAATATTTTATTAAGTATTTTTGCATCTGCGTTCATCAGGGATATTGGTCTGTAATTTTCTTTTTTGGTGGGGTCTTTGCCTGGTTTTGGTATTAGGGTGATGTTGGCTTCATAGAATGAGTTTGGGAGTATTCCCTCCTATTTTTTGGAAAACTTTAAGAAGAATGGGTATTATGTCTTCTCTGTGTGTCTGATAAAATTCCGAGGTAAATCTGTCTGGCCCCAGGGTTTTGTTCTTGGGTAGTTTTTTGATTACCATTCCAATTTCTTTGCTCGTAATTGGGTTGTTTAACTTTTGTGTTTCTTCCTTGGTCAGTCTCGGAAGGTTGTATTTTTCTAGGAAGTTGTCCATTTCTTCTAGGTTTTCCAGCTTGTTGGCATATAGGTTTTCATAGTAGTCTTTAATAATTCTTTGTATTTCTGTGGAGTCTGTCGTGATTTTTCCATTCTCATTTCTGATTCTGTTGATTTGTGTTGATTCTCTTTTTCTCTTAATAAGTTTGGCTAGAGGCTTATCTATTTTGCTTATTTTCTTAAAGAACCAGCTCTTGGTTTCATTGATTTTTGCTACTGTTTTATTCTTCTCAATTTTGTTTATTTCTTCTCTGATCTTTATTATGTCCCTCCTTCTGCTGACTTTAGGCCTCATTTGTTCTTCTTTTTCCAATTTCAATAATTGTGATGTTAGACTATTCATTTGGGATTGTTCTTCCTTCTTCAAGTGTGCCTGGATCGCTATATACTTTCCTCTTAGCACTGCTTTAGCTGTGTCCCACAGAAGTTGGAGCTTTGTGTTGTTGTTGTCATTTGTTTCTATATATTCCTTGATCTCTATTTTGATTTGTTCATTGATCCATTGATTATTTAGGAGCATGTTGTTAAGCCTCCATGTGTTTGTGAGCCTTTTTGTTTTCTTTGTAGAATTTATTTCTAGTTTTATACCTTTGTGGTCTGAAAAATTGGCTGGTAGAATTTCAATATTTTGGATTTTGTGGAGGCTCTTTTTGTGGGCTAGTATGTGGTCTATTCTGGAGAATGTTCCATGTGCACTTGAGAAGAATGTATATCCTGTTGCTTTTGGATGTAGAGTTCTATAGATGTCTATTAGGTCCATCTGCTCTACTGTGTTGTTCAGTGCTTCCGTGTCCTTACTTATTTTCTGCCCGGTGGATCTGTCTTTTGGGGTGATTGGTGTGTTGAAGTCTCCTAAAATGAATACATTGCAGCCTATTTCCCCCTTTAGTTCTGCTAGTATTTTTTTCACGTATGCTGGTGCTCCTGTGTTGGGTGCATATATATTTAGAATGGTTATATCCTCTTGTTGGACTGCGCCCTTTATCATTATGTAGTGTCCTTCTTTATCTCTTGTTACTTTTTTTGTTTTGAAGTCTATTTTGTCTGATATTGGTACTGCAACCCCTGCTTTCTTCTCGCTGTTGTTTGCCTGAAATATGTTTTTCCATCCTTTGACTTTTATTCTGTACATTTCTTTGGGTTTGAGGTGAGTTTCTTGTAAGCAGCATAAAGATGGGTCTTGCTTTTTTATCCATTCTATTACTCTGTGTCTTTTGATTGGTGCATTCAGTCCATTTACATTTAGGGTGACTATTGAAAGATGTACTTATTGCCATTGCAGGCTTTAAATTCGTGGTTACCAAAGGTTCAAGGTTAGCCTCTTTAGTATCTTACCGCCTAACTTAGCTCGCTTATTGAGCTGTTATACACACTGTCTGGAGATTCTTTTCTTCTCTCCCTTCTTATTCCTCCTCCTCCATTCTTCATATGTTGGGTGTTTTGTTCTGTGCTCTTTCTAGGAGTGCTCCCATCTAGAGCAGTTCCTGTAAGATGCACTGTAGAAGTGGTTTGTGGGAAGCAAATTCCCTCAGCTTTTGCTTGTCTGGGAATTGTTTAATCCCACCATCATATTTAAATGATAGTCATGCTGGATACAGTATCCTTGGTTCAAGGCTCTTCTGTTTCATTGCATTAAATATATCATGCCATTCTCTTCTGGCCTGTATTGTTTCTGTCAAGAAGTCTGATGTTAGCCTGATGGGTGTTCCTTTATAGGTGACCTTTTTCTCTCTAGCTGCCTTTAAAACTCTTTCCTTGTCCTTGATCTTTGCCATTTTAATTATTATGTGTCTTGGTGTTGTCCTCCTTGGATCCTTTCTGTTGGGGGTTCTTTGTATTTCCGTGGTGTGTTCGATTATTTCCTCCCCCAGTTTGGGGAAATTCTCAGCAATTATTTCTTCCAAGACACTTTCTATCCCTTTTCCTCTCTCTTCTTCTTCTGGTACCCCTATAATACAGATATTGTTATTTTTGGATTGGTCACACAGTTCGTTTGAAATTGTTTCATTCCTGGAGATCCTTTTATCTCTCTCTATGTTAGCTTCTATGCGTTCCTGTTCTCTGGTTTCAATTCCATCAATGGCCTCTTGCATCTTATCCATTCTGCTTATAAATCCTTCCAGAGTTTGTTTCATTCCTGCAATTTCCTTTCTGGCATCTGTGATCTCCCTCCGGACTTCATCCCATTTCTCTTGCGTATTTCTCTGCATCTCTGTCAGCATGTTTATGATTTTTATTTTGAATTCTTTTTCATGAAGACTGGTTATGTCTGTCTCCTTCTCTGGTGTCTCTGTGATCTTGGTTTGCCTGTAGTTTTGTCTTTTCATGGTGAAAGGAATAGTTTGCAGAGGTGGGACTAGTGACGGCTGGAAGAACTTCCCTTCTTGTTGGTTTGTGGCCTTCCTCTCATGGGAGAATAGTGACCTCTAGTGGCTTGTGCTGGGTAGCTGTGCACAGACAGGTCTTCTGCTTCCTGCCCGGCTGCTATGGAGTTTATCTCTGCTGTTGCTGTGGGACTGGCCTGGCTCAGGCTGCTGCTCCAAAGTGGTGGAGTTGCGTTGGAGGGGGAGCGACTGGGAGGCTATTTATCTCCGTAAGGGACCTCCGTGCTCCCTGCAGCCTAGGGGATTAGAGTGCCCAGAGATCCCGGGATTCCCTACCTCTGGACTAAGTGTCCCGCCCTGCCCCTTTAAAACTTCCAAAAACCACCTGCCAAAACAAAACAACGACCACAAAAAAAAAAAAAAAAAAATTCGCCACTCGTTTTTCTCTATTCTCCGGCGCCAGCCTTGGGCACCCGCTAACCAGACTTGCTGCCCTGTTCCTCTAGTATTGGGATCCCTATCCCTTTAAGACTTACAAAAAGCGCTCGCCAAAACAAAACAACAAAGAAAAAAGAAAGAAAAAAAGAGAAAAACGTGGCTGCTCGCGTTTCTTTTGTTCTCTCTTGCTGGTCTCTGATACCTGCTCACTGGTCTTGCTACCCTGTTTCCCGAGTATTGGGGTCCCTGTCCCTTTAAGACCTCCAAAAAGCACTCACTGCAACAAAACAACAAAAAGAAAAAAAAAAAAGATGGCCGCTTGCTTTTCTTTTGTTCTCCAGCCCCGGCCTCCGGTACCCGCTCACCATTCTTGCTGCCCTGTTTCCCTAGTATCCAGGGCCCCATGCATGCACTGTGTCTGCGCTCTTGTCCAGATGGCTGGGGCTGGGTGTTCAGCAGTCCTGGGCTCCTTCTCCCTCCTGCTCAGACCTCTCTCCTACTGCCGGGAGCTGGGGGGAGGGGTGCTTGGGACCCGCCGGACCACGGCTTGTATCTTACCCCCTTTGCGAAGCGCTGGGTTCTCGCAGGTGTGAATGTGGTCTGGATGTTGTCCTGTGTCCTCTGATCTCTATTTTAGGAAGAGTTGTCTTTGTTATATTTTCATATATATATGTGGTTTTGGGAGATTTCCACTGCTCTACTCACGCCGCCACCCTGGCTCCGCCCTCAAGATTTAGAAATATTGTAGTTCTTAAGCTATGATACATCTCAAGGGACGTACATATGCAAAGTTTCATCTTTAATTTCCTCTAAGAAAGAAGAACTCAAAATAATGCCTATGTTTTCAAATCCTTACTTTTAAAAGTCGAAGATAAACACTCACACTAAATTTTTATTTAAACACAGATAGGCCATTTCAAAAAGCATTATTATATGTGTTATATAATAAGTTGGGGAAAATCTATCTTCCATATACAGATTTTAGATAATTGGTTATTTCCTGAGTCCAGTAATTTCCAGGGGCTTTTAAAATAAGAACACTTAGCTGCCTCTTGAGTCCTTTTGTTTCTTACATTCTGCCACATCCATCTCCCACTGTGATGCATGTGAAAACGACACTTAACTCGGAGCTCCAAGTCTAGAAGAAAGACTTAATGGGCATGTGAAGTTCTTAAGAATCTTTCTTCTAAGGTGGGATGCAGAAGGGGAATTGGGAAGATTCACTGACCAAAGGGCTCCTACATGTCCTCTCCCAATTCGGCTGCATTTAGTTAAACAAGATCTTATTGTAAAAAAAAAAGGGGGGGGAGTGGGGAGATTTTGAATACAAATGAGAATAACTCTAATCAATATTTCATACCTCCATAGTAAGTACTCCACTCTGACTACTTTCTGGATTGTGAGTGGATGGAATACTTGATTGAGGAGCAGGGAGAATGGAAGAAGTAACGTAGAGCTGTGGGTATATGGTGGGGAGGTATCCTTGGGCCCCATACTAGGGTACTGAGTAACAAGAGGGCCCTATCACCCATTAGGAGGCAGGGAAGGAGTGCTGAAAAAGAGGTGGTAGGCCACCTACCTTGCAATTTTGCCTGGTAACATCAACCTAGTCCAGTCAAGCCTGGTTACAAATTTGTCACATCTGTAAATGATGATAAACATTATCAGTAACACTTCCTGACTATTTTCTGATTATATAAACTTTTAAACTAATATTTCCATTATTATGTGTGTCATAGTAGGTTGCTTTCTTTTGTTAAAAGTTTTTTCTCTCCATAATCCAATAGCTATTTTCAGAAGACCTTAGGGAGAGTTCTTCCTCTGATTATTCCCAAAGCATGAAGTCTCCCATACTGTCTAATCTACTTTTTTCCTAAGACATTTTCTTAAAAATCCCTGTTTTCCTTCTCCAGAAATGGCATTGTGAAGGTAAAAGCCAACAAATTGTAGCATGAAGTCTGCAAAATGAGTCAGATGTTCCACAGTTGTGTATGAGAAACATTTCTGATGTACTGATATGCTAAGATGCCACCAACTCATCTAGTGACCAAGGCAAGAGTGTATATACCCTGAGAGTCAAAGAAGAATTTTAGTCCTGTGTGACTTGATCTGGTCCCTAAAGCTCCCTAGTGCTCAGCAGTCTCCCCTTTGATGAAATGAGGTCTTTGGAGTAAATGATTTCTGCCTTTTCTCCCAAGTTACACACTCAATGATTTTGAGTAGAGGAATTTACAAAGCCACTTAAGGGGGAAAAAATTCCATTCATTTACTGATGAAATATTTATTGAGTTCATACTATATACCACATTCCATAGAAATGAAAAAGCTAAATGTCTTAACCCTAGTATGGGATTTTTTATACATATTTAGAGAAAAGAATGTGAAAAGTTTACATGAAAAATCAGGAAGTCAGCATTGGAAATAGATAGTTAATAAATTGAATCAGCAACTAATGCAGCCTCAATTACATAGTGAACTTCCAAATGGATGGGATCATAACATTCAGGGTGAAATTATATTTGCAAATACATACTCTGAGGAATAGGTTCTTATGTTCCAGAACTATCACCTCAGAATACAGCATCTAATTCATTTTATTCTTCACTCAGTACTATTTTCTTTCTAAACGTACACATTTCTTTCCTACAAGGTAAAGAAAAAAAGTCTCAGGATGGCTAGAGTTTGTCTTAATGATAACACAACTCCATACAGAAAAGCAATACACATACTCCTAACTGAACAACCCAAAAGAAAAAGAATTTATAAGTCAAAGAATTTTAAAGGGCTAAAAATAGTTGCTTAATGCTTATTCATAACAACATATATTAATTAGCTTGCTGGGGTTGCTGTAACAAACACTACAGACTGCCCGATTTAAACAACAGAAATTTACTTCCTCAAATTTCGGGAGGCTAGAGGTCCAAGATCAAGCTGTTGGCAGGTTTGGTTTCTTCTGTGGCCTTTCTCCTTTCACATGGCTGCCATCAATCTGTGTCCTCACATGAAAACTCCTTTGTCTATGTTGTCTGTGCCCTAATTTCCTTTTCTTAAAAGGACACCAGTCATACTGGACTAGAGTCCACCCTAACAACCCCTTTTCAATATAATTACTTCTTTAAGGGCCCTAACTCCAAATATAGTCACATTTGGGGGTACTGGGGTTTAGGTCTTCAACTTAGGAATTTGGAACAACACAATTCAGTTCAACACTGTTTATGTGCAACATAAGGAACATGGATTTATGTTATTCTTATACTGTTTTGTGCACTGAATGTATTTTAATTTTGATTGTACAATTGCCTTGCACATACATCAGTTACAGTGTTGTAAGGATGTGAAATTTATTGCTTCAAAACATATCCTAATTAAGATAATTAAATATTCACAGCATTTTCATAGCATTTGATTTTTTTTCCTTATTAAACATAGTAAAGAATTGGGTGTTGTTCAGCCAATAAACCAAGCATTTTTTTACCATACTCTGTGTTGATAAGGATTTTTTTTACTTTTTGGCATGGCAATGATAAATTTTATTGCCTTTAACTTCTAAGTCTCCCTTAATTATAAACACAATGGACCTTTTACTAGGAATATTATATATGCAGCAGTTGCTTCAACCTGAAATAGAAATCCTAAGAGGGAAAGAATTCAAGTCCAGGATGACCCAGTGCTGAAACACAAAATTGCAACTTATGATATTTCAACAAATCCTTGATTTTATTCTCTGGTGACTTTAAAACACTTTATGTAATGGGTGGGTAAAAAAATGGTTGAGTAAATGTAAAGGCAAAAAAGTGGGTATGAGAAGGCATAAGCTCTAATTCAAATTATATGCAATAGATTATGTGGCTATACTGCCAGACAGCCTGAGTTTATTCCCTGAAAATTCCCACTCATGAACTTACTATACTTCTTTGTACTTCAGTTTCCTCACCTGTAAAAGGGGATATACTGATACTTTATAGGTTCTGAATATTACAGGCTTGATGTGATGATTAATAAAATAATTTACATAAAGTATTTAGCACAGAGCCTGGAATATAGTAAATTCTTAATAATTCTTAGTTATATATTAGTGTATATGCCTATATATATGTGTACCTGCATATATATATAATGTGTTCACATATATATATATACATATTAAAATTCATTTGCATTTTCTCCAGCCTCCCTTTGGTGTTCTACTAGAATGTATGTAGTTCACTCAATGGCTAGTCCTCCTGTCATGGTGGATAAACTAGCAGAGACATAGTCAGCTGGAGAAATCAGTCTCGAATGGTATTTCTTTCTGTAAAGCAGACATACAGGAGCATAGCAGCATGTCTAGTGATTGCCTCCTGTATACAAGTTCTAACCTGTAGTGGAATTGTTGTACAGAATCCAAATCCCTTCCTTCCATCTCCTCTCAGTACCTGAACAATCTCTTGATATGTCTAAAGCTTTGTAAATGTCCTTAATTTTTTCTTTGGTCTAGCTGTGGCCTTTATGCCTGACTATTTTTTAAGCTTTCAAAGACTAAGGCTACATACCTCACTGATACAACTTCATCAGTACCTGCTATATGCTTTTTCGCACCCCAGTCACTGAATCAATCATGAAGCCTGATGGGATCCTGAAACTAACCCATAATTGAGAAAACTGTGAAAGGCTAAAGGCATTCCCTACTTTGGACCCACATTAGTCTAGAAGGTTCAGGAAGTCACTGAAAGGTTGGATAACTAATGGTTAGTACACGGACTGCAAAGAACAGGCTACCTGGATTTGAATTAGGATTCAAATTAATAGTTGCTCTTCAACTTAATAGTTGCATGACTGGAACAAGTTGTTTGGCTTCTTTGTGCCCCATTTGCCCCATCTATAAAATAGAGATAATCAGATTATCTACTTCATACAGTTACAGAGTCATGTAAATTTATATGTGGAACATGGTTAATTTAGTTCCTGGCACTGAGTAAGTGGTAGTGCTTATTCTACATGTGTGTGACATAAATAAAATCAAATTCCTGGCTACTTAGAACGGTGACCCAGAAACTAGTCTGTTCCACACAAGTGTTCCAGACCAAAAGACGCTAAAAACCTAGTAGAAATCTCCCTGTTAGGCAGCTATAGATCTCTCAGCAGTTCTTTTGGGGTTCCTCAGGGACAGAATATTATAAATTACTTTCAGACAAGCCCTTCTTGAAGAGGTTTAAAAACACAGACTGGTGAGACAGTTGGTATGGGTTTCTTTGATGCTTTACCATCTGTGTTTCTAGTGTCTGCATCATTAATGTATGTCTCTTTCTGGGCTTACACTTTGCCATTACTCATTTGTGTCTGTTTTGACTTAGAATGGTCGCTGGAAGAGAGGGAGAATGTACATGTCATTGAATTCTAATATTTCTTAATGCCATAGTTCTCATGCCAATAAGGAAATGCCATGATGTGCCCATTGGCTGCAAACCAGATCTGTAAGAAATGCAGACCTCCTTTACCTCAATGTTTTGTTTTATTTTACTCTATAGTTTTTAGGTGAGGGAGATAAGAAGAGCCAGCTACAAAGGTGAGAGCTGAAATATGTTTATAGAGCCATCATTACAATGACTGTGATGGACCATAGTTGTAAATGGGGTGAGTGGGAAAAAGCCTTATTGGGAAAATTAAAAACAGATGAAGAAAAGGATTTCAGATAAAAAACTAGGAAATCAATGTCAGTTTAAGGAAAAGATAGAAAGGTAGAAAAGTAATTTTCAATGAAACAATAATGAATAAAAGGTGATTTTATTTTTTATTTTCAATAAGACTGTGTCAAAGTGTTTTGTGAACAATAAAATTTCATTTGACTGAGGGGATGGTAAGATTTGTCTAGCAAAGCCCATGTGAAATAGCTAGAGAGGTGACATCTTATCTGGTTTTATATAGAGAGACCCATTGTGTGCATTAGTGTAAATTTTGTTGCAAAAGTACCCTAAAATAAGTTTTGTAATCAACAGCAGTGGTTGCAACAATTCCCTTTACCACAGACTTGGGAATGTTCACATGAGGATTCCAGCATTATATGGCCCATTTTAGAGCACAGAACAACAGCCAAAACTTCAAAGGGGATATCGCACACTAGAGAAGCAATTTCATTGAGTCATTCATGATTCTAAATCTTTCAGCTGTGGCTTTGAGATCTCTGCTGTATTCCTAGAGGGGACGATGGTAGAGAGAAGCAGTCAATTTTCCATGTGTTTTGGGTTTGTCCCCTTCCCTCCAGCCAGAAGCATCTCAGAATTAAACAAACATGGAAGTTGTAAAGGGACTCTCCATATGCTGAATGTGAGGCACTTGGTTGGCTGAGGCTGGCTGCTTTGGCAAATTGTTTGGACGTAGATCCTCTACCAAGTAAAAGGATTTCCTCTGTTAAGTCTTTCATTTTCCATTTATTTTTCAATTGATAAAAATATATTGGGTGCTGTATTAGTTTTGTTTCCTAAGACTGCCATAATATATTAGCACAAACGGGGTATCTGGTTCCTCTTGGGGGGCTCTGAGGGAGAATCTGTTCCATGTCTCACTGCTAGCTTTTGGTGGTTGTCAGCAATCCTTGGCATTCCTTGGCTTGTAGCCACGTCACTCCAATTTCTGCCTCTGTTGTCACATGGCTGTCTTCCCTCTGTGTATCCTCTGTGTTCTTGTCACCAAATCACCCTCTCCTAATAAAGGCACCAGTTATTGGATTGAAGGCCCACCCTCATCAGTATGACCTCATCTTAATTTGATTACATTTGCAAAGAACTTACTTCCAAAGAAGGTCACATTGACAGCTATCACAGGTTAGGACAACAACATGTCTTTTTGGAGGACACAGTTCAACCTACAACAGGTACCTTCTTTGTATCAGATACAATGCCAGATGCTGGGGATAGAAAGATGAATAACATGCAGTCTCTGCACTCAAAAGACTTCATTCAATTGAGGATAGGCATAAATATATAATTAAAATACAGTGTCATAAATAATGTATGTTTCCACAAAATGCAATGGGAACACAGAGAAAAGAGTGACTAAATTGTCTTAGAGGAACAAAAAAGCTTTATTAGGGAACTGTCTTTTAAGGCATGGGGATAAAAAATAATGGAGTTCGAGGGTGAATTCATGGTCATGAGTGAAGGCATTGCAGAGAAAAGCAACAATATGCATAAAAACATGATGGCATGAAAAGGCCTGGTATCCTGCAAGAAAGGGAAGGAGTGGTGTAACTGAACTATAGTATTAGTTGTGGGGAGTGGTAGGAGACACAGGTGGAATACATAGGAGAGAATGAACAGGTGGTAGATGGTGGGGGTTCATATATTTCATGCCAAAGAATTTGGGCTTTATAATATATAACAGAAAGTCTCTACCAATACCTCGTGGATTTTTTTTAGTCCTTAAAATAACAATGAATGAAATTAAGTAGTATCATAAAATGAAGTGAAATGGTAGTAAATGAAGCATCTTGCAAAATTGGAAAGTCAAATTTGATTTAGAGGAAATTATTTTAATTATAGAATAATTTTAAGGAACTGCATTTTTATTTATCTCTAGTATGTCCAGGAGCTCCAACTAACTCAACAAGATTCAGTCATTCAAACCCTTGCCTACTGGAGATCCTTAAGGACCCAGTTTTAATGAACAACTATGGCTAAATTGTTATTAGCATATCAGTTGTATGTAAATTGTTGCTTATAAAGTACTTGAGGGGATTTGAAAAGTTTGTTCTCTTAAGCATTTTAAATATTCTATTTATAATCTTATTTATACTATTAATTTTAGATTGTCTGTGGGGAAGGAGTTTGCTGAACAAAGGTAAACATCAACCCTAGTCCCTGTGCAACTGATGAATTCTGAGTTAGCCACATTTTATTTATTCAACAAGTCTATGTTACTTAACATATGTGAACCAGATTCTGTCCTACATCACCGATTCAAAGATATGACAGGCTATATCACTAACCTCATATAATTGACAATCTAGCTGGGGAGACCAAGGTGGAAACAACTAATCACATTAAAATATGTTGACTTGGATAATGGTGGTGTATACAGGTTGCTGGGTGAATGCACTGGAAGAAAGACGCAAGTCTGTGGGAGAAGGCTCTCAAGGAAGGCTTTATATTTAGGATGAACTTTTGAAGGATAAAAAGTTATTTTCCTAGTAGATGGATGCCAGTCTGTGTAGTCAGTATCTTAGTTTTAGGCACAGCTCCTTAAAAAGGCAGGAGAAATGAAGGCTATGCCATGGTCCTAGGACTTCAGGAAATAAAAAGTATATGGCTCAAGGTGCAGGTGTGAAGGGGCAGGGTGAGAGATGAGGCTGGCGAATCGACAGCAACCAAGAAAGTTTCTGATACAAAAGAATTTGTACCATTTATATGGTGTAGGATCCATTGAAAGGTTTTAAACAGAAGAGGGCCATGATCAAATTTGGGTTTTAGAATGAGACCTCTAGGAGCAATTTGGGGGAAGAGATGAGAGAGTGGTTTTCACTTTTTCTTTTATGCAGAGAAAACTCTTCCGACTAAAATCTTACATCTAACTAAGATAGATAAAAGTCTAGAGTGATAAATGATAAGATAAAATACACAAGAGTGGTATTTTATTAGAATATATGTATATGTTCAAATTTAGAACATTTATTTAGTATGAGGTCAATGAGAACAGACTGCTTCAAACTAGAAAGTGTGAAATCAGGGCTATAGATTACAGCTTCTGTGTTACAGCAGATCAAAGTTACATCTGATTTATTACTGTACATTTTGAGACAATCCTGATTGTGGTGATAAGTTGTTGTAAATAATGTTTTAAACAACCCTCCTTGCCATGACAGGCTTCTCTTCAGCTGAACTGATCTAAAAATATGAAACGATAAATATTGGGGGAAAAAAATCCCTAACAAGAATCACAATGGTTTACATAATTTACCATAAATAGAGGCATTGAAAACTTTTTTAAAAATGCTAAAATCATCCATGCTACATGTCACATCTCTACCTTATGTACTCACTTTTTGTTTCCATGTATATGGTAGATATGGCAAATATCTCCTGATATTTGATAAGAACAAAGTAAAAATTTAACTGAAACAATACATACTTAAAACAGTTTGAAACCATGAGGATGTAAAGTGAAAAGTAGCTCTGTTCCACAGCAAGACAGATACTCACTGACATTTGTTCTCTGGTCCAGCTTCCAACTCTGATTTATACAATCCTGACCCACCAGAAAATTGAAAGAGATGTCATGTCATGGACAAAGAGGTCATGCTTTCAGAAGAAGACACTCATATAAATTTGTATAAGTTTAAAGAAGGGATGTCCCTCTCTAGTTCCATTAGAGGCTGCTGCTCAGGAGGTTTGGGAACAAATCTCTTCAAATCCCTCCCATCTCTCAGGACCCCGATCAGATTTTACCTTCTATGTGACACACTGATAGCTCAACATTTCCTGAGGGTTGACCACATGCCAGGAACAGCACTAGATGCCAGAGATACCGACAGACTTGAAAAGGAGTCTCTCATCTCAATTCCTAGCATCTGTTTACACTCACTTGCTATTGAATCCCTTTCTCCATCTATATACAAGATTCTAAGGGCCATGAGAGCAAAGTTTCTGTAAGTTTAATCCAGTACACTTTTACTGGCCCCAAGCTTTGTAGCAGGTCCCATGTTAGTGTTAAAGGTACAAAGATGTAGAAGAAAATGAGGTCCATCTCCAATTATACTTTGTAACCCAGAATGGATCATTACACTAACAAGGATTCATCATGCTAACCACTGCAACATATCCTTACTATTATGAATGCATAGGGCTACCTTTCACATATCACCAAAAATCTCAGCATTCCTTCTAGTTACTTTAAGCAATGGGAGTAAAAAACCTTTAATTTTCTATTTCTGGGAATATTTTGTCATTGATGGTGGTGGTACTGGGATATTGTTACTGGGAGTTTTCTGCCACCTTCTTTTTGTGCTTATCAGTATATGCAACTGCTGTGTTTGATGATGTGTATCATTTGATTTAGTATCAGCTATTTGGATCAGTTCCTCTTTCAGGTTTCTGTAGTGTCTTGATGCATGTGTTTGTTTTGCTTTAAAAGAAAAATCAACAGTTGTATTGTCAGTGATAAACATGCCAGAAGGATCACTCTTAACAGATGTGTAGAGTTAATTTCTCTTCCTTGGAGGTCTGTAAGTTATCCATACTCTAAGACCTTTTCAGTGCAACACAACAATAGCAGACTACTGACTATTGAACAGTCGACTGCTTCTTAGAGTTTCTGTTCACTTTGGGATTTTCTAAGGTATTAATTGTCAGAAAGGAAGGGAAATGGATTATAAAATCCATGGTGACACTTCCTGAAATGGGAGTGTTAGTTCACTATATCTGTAACCTCACCCTGCAACCATTCAGCATCACTAATCACAATGCCAAGTGACCTTTTACTTTACTCGATATTAAACTTGTGCTGCTTGACCTTTGAGCCTCAAGCAGGCCTTTCCCAGAACCCTGCTGTATCTTTACTACTAAACTCTTGAATCATTATCCATCCTGAGGATCTGCCTTGCCTTAGAGGTACTCTGACATTTGCTAAGCCTTCCCATTGGACTTTGCAGACATTTTCAGATCATGACAGTGTCATTTGATATCTTGGTTTTCAGCATCATCAGTGTGGCTTGGGCTGAAGAACCTGAACTAAAAAGAAAATGATAAAATAAAAACAACAAGGCTTTCTTCTGGGCCTATTAAGATGGCATGGAAAAATGCTTAAATGTTTTTATCATGAATATGGCCACAAAACCATACATACTTTTTAAGGAATCATGGCATAAAGTAGAGAGCCAACAGTAGAAGAGATATCAAGCACCCATTTGAAAGGGGGTCTACCTTTAGATAGGCCTTGCAGTTAATAAAGCCAATTACAGTAAAACTTTAAGCTTTGTTTATTAACTACCTTAATTTTATAATATCTTGTTTGATCCTCACAAGAAACATTGTGAATACAGTAAGATAGGGTTACTCTCTTCACGTTGCAGGTGAGGATACTGAGGATTAGAAAACTTAAATGACTTATTCTTAGTATCCTGGCCTGAATGTAGCTGAGCAAATTTTGAGCCTAGGATCTCCGAGTCCAAATTCCACGCTCTTTCTACTGTATCATGCTGCATCTACTTACAATATGGGATTTGGGCAGATCATTCAGGAGCTTTAATTGACAAAGCAACCTGTGTTCAGGACAGACCTTAAAATGATGGTAGCTCTTAAGGCAACTCTGTAACTGTTGAATTCATATTTGTCTAGGCTGTAGTTGAGGGGAACACCTAAGTAATGATTACCTACTCCAGTGCCACTACTTTGTGGAAAAACACCTTAGGACTGTATTTCCTTCACATACTAAATTACCTACAAGAGAATTTTAAAAATTTTGTCTTCATTATGTTCTGTTGAAATGTCTATGGGAAAATTATAATTCTGCTAGCTGATTTTTTAGAATTCATAGTAAGCCTTCATACAATTGAGACATCTCTGAGAAGACTAGAAATCTATTTTATTTATCTTACAATCTGAAAAGGGGATATTGTAAAAATTAATAAGGCTTCCTAGAGTAGGAAATAAAAGTTTAAAATGAAGTAATGATAAACATTAAGCTCTTTAAATATGTAAGAAGCATATAGAATTACAAAGCAACCTGGGGGGTTACCAAATGAAAGGATTGGTGACAATGAAAGAAAATGCATTGTAGGATATTTGGCATATTCAGTTTGGTATCTTTAGAGAGACGAGGCCAGTAGCGTGTCTAAATCTAGGCTTATGTTATGACCTACTTTTCATCATCATTGTGAAGAAGGGTGAAATAAAAAAAAGAAACGCCTATCACTGTGTGGAGCATTTTTTAAATTGGAGGATAATTTTACACTTAATATTTCTCCTTCTGTTTCAAACATTATCACTTTAATTACTTTGAGGAAGTAGTTTATTCTGTCGAAACGTTAAGGAAACCGAAGTAGGAGAGTTTGCAGTTGACACTCAGCTGTTCTCAGTTCATGGAAAGTGAAATGCCAAGCTGCTGGGGATAAACTCCTGGAAGCTCTCTTGAGGTTCATGAGTGGGCTGGGAAGTGGCAGATGAGTTTCATGTGGGTAAGGTAATGCATTTAGAGAATAAATGAAGATTAAATAAGCCAGACTGTACTCACAGGCTGGCAGGCTCCAACTTCTCAGCTCCAATTTTGAAAAGACATCTCAGAGTGACTGGTAACTTTTCCCTGAAAAAATTAGCTCTGGAAGGTGCTGTAGCCACCAAGATCCACATTCTGCTGGTCAGCATCTGGAAAGAGATTGGCACCCAAACGCACCCAAACGGGAAATGTTCTACTTCTTTAGTACAAGGTTAGGGTCCTCCAGACCTGAGGAAATATTGCAGGTAATTCTCATAGCTACTCCTTTTTAAAAAGCTGATGGTGCTGATCAGGCTAGAGAAGACATTTGTAATGAACCACCAAAGAGTGAGGTTTCCCTGTTACAAAAAGCCAAAGCAATTAGGGTACTTCTGCTGCAAGATGTAATGGTTGAATGAGGCTTTGCTCAGAGCCTGTCAAATCATGAAATCGTTAAAAGTTTGGATGGAATATATGTTAACCTGTTTACCAAACTCAAGAATATTGGAGCTAAGGAGTATCCTTGAAACGTCATCCCAGAGGTAAACGATGGGAAAGGAAAGTATTATACATGACTGATGGAGTAAGTTACCCCAGAGGTTATAAAAAAACCTAGCATGTCTGAAAAACTAAAATGATTCAGGTGAATCCGTATACTGTAGACACATGGTTAAGAAAGATAAGGTCAGAGAAGCAGAGGACAAACCTTTCCTTTCTACAGAGCATCCCTTGCTGATTCTCACCAGAAATAGAATCATGAGGCTAAATAGATCATGAGTATGGTATTCTTCAGGTTTTTAGTTTAAAAATTTATTAACAATAAAAAATGTATTAAAAGGGTTAGTATTGAAGATGGTAATGCATTTATGGATTACAAAGCTTCTTGTTCTTGTCCTACTTTTGACTTCATCTTTGTTTATTATATAAAGTACCATCCTGTCTAAGTCCCAGACTTAGAAATTCAGGCTCAGTGCTGTGGAGGAGGCTGTACGGTGTAGTGGCCTGGGCTATGGGCTTTGAAACTTAACAGATGATGTCCACCACATATAAACTGCATGATCCTGAGCAAGCTTTTTAATTTCTTGAAGGTACACTATCCTCCTTTGGAAAATGTCTCTATAATACCTATCCTACACAATTGTTTGAAGAAGCATTGACATATAACCTATGCAAGTCCCTTAATGAAGTACAAGGCACCCAACAAATAAGTAGTAAATTACAGCTCTTACTATTATTGTGGGCTAAATGAGCCATGTGTACCACCCTAGATTAAAAAATTTACAACAAATACGATGGACAAAGGGTACCCCCATTTTCCTAATGTAATTTTTTAAGGTTTTGACCATTTTGAATATCAATAATAACCTTTTAGAAGTGTAGATGAAATGATGAAATGTCTAATTATGAATCAAATTTATTGAGTTTTATAGATGTATTCAAATTGTATATGGTGTGAAATAATATCTTCATGTAGAAATATTGCCCCCACTGTCCCATTTTATAGAACAATTTTGCTCAAGTTCTTCACATATATCTCTGACATCAGTGTTTCTGAAGAATGAGAGCCAAGTTTTGAGTCACCTAACTGTTTTCTGGAACACACTACATTCATTCCCATCGAAGTTGTTAGATAGAGATACAACACTTTAATTGGTATATGATAGCATCACTGTCATTTTTATCCCAAGCCACAAATATCCTTTTGCATAACACTAGATCAGTTGATTATTCTATTCATTCTAAATGTGTATATTTTTGTCTTCTCTAGGTATTTACTGCATTGAAATTTTAAGTGATCTCTCAAAGGCTTTTTTACAATGATATCTAACAGTATTGTGAGGTCATATCCTGTAAATAATTCTTAGATCTGTGTTGCATTTCATGGTCTCCAACCCCCTGCAATTCTGTAAATTTACCTCCATAATCACCTACAACTCATACTGATTGAGATTGTATTTGTTCTCCAAAGAGTACTTTAATATTAAAAATAATTTAGAAAATAAATGCCTCTTATAATTAAAGAATTTGTAAGGACTTGAATATAAGACAGCTTCCTTTTTTGAGACAAGTTGGAGTGGGGGGGTGCCTTATACAGTTGACCCTTGAATTATAAGGGTTTGAACAGTACATGTCCAATTATATGCAGATTTTTTTCAGTAAATATGCTAAAAAACTTTTTTGAGATTTGTGACAATTTTGAAAAACATTTTCTTTTCTCTAGTTTATTATAAGAATATAATACATAATACATAAAACAAAATATGTATTAATTCTTGATGTTATTGGTAAAGCTTCTGGTTAACAATAGGCTATTAGCAGTTAAGTTTTGGGAGAGTCAAAAGATATATGGGTTTTCAACTTAGGCACCCCTAACCTCCACATTGTTCAAGGGTTATGGATATTTAAAAAGATACAAATATATATTTTCTGGAAATTTTTACCCAGTTATATAACTTTGAAAGCATTTGTGCTTCTTATGTTTATTGAGTCCATATATGTGTTAAGTCTTGGGATGATCCAAACATGTAGGAGACAAAACTCTTGCTGTTGTAGGAATTTTCAGATCTTGGGGAATATTTAAGAAAGATGTATTGAGCACCTACTATGTACAAAGCATTTGCAGAGAGGCTGGCAGCCCCTGTCCTCAACAGCTTGTAAGCCATTCCAAGGGGATAAAACAAATATTTTACCTGAGTAAATAAAAAAGCTATAAGCTGCTGCAAAGGTTCACAGATAGAAGAAGTCATATCCAGTTGAAAAATATCAGAAAAAGCTTCAGGGAGCCAATTATATTTGAAATGAAACTTAAAAGATATATAAGATATTCCTAGGCATTTGGGGTAGAGTAGTAAGAAAGGGAACCAGAGCCTAAGAAGAAGGCCAAGTGACACAAGCAAAGGCATGGTCCCGGAAAGATATTCAGGAAGAGTGAGTAGGCCATTTAGATGTAGAATTTATGGGAACAAATGGGGAGCTGAGGCTGGGCTGTAGATGAGATTGAGTTGGATTGCTAAGGCCTTCTAGGCTATGCTCAAAACATTTGTTTTCATTCTGCAAGCAATAAAGAGAAATCTATTAACTGGAGATTGAGTTATATGATCAGGTTTGTATTTTAGGTATCTTTCTAGGTTTCTTAAAAATAACTGTGAGGAGACTGAAGTAGTCTGGGAGTGAGAAGAATAGGTTGAGAAAAATTTTAGAGATGTATCAGAGCAATTGGAGACCATTTGGATATTGGATTTGAAAGCATAGGAGTATTGCCAATGAGTAGGCACATAGCTATACCATTTAGTTGTACAGGCGTGGTGGAGTAATTAACAAATTTGGTCATGTTAATATTGGACATAATGTGTCAGGGGCCTGCAGACATGATGCACAAAGCATTTAGCAAAGAAAAATAAGTGAAAGGAGAAAGTTTACATTAAAAAAAATACACAGTAAATCATCACATAGAAAAGCATACTTTTCACCAGCCAGTAAAGATTCAAATTAAAATAACAGTAAGGTAGCAATATACATCTATTAGAATGTCTAAGCACAACGTGAGGTGTTTGAGGAGCTACAGGGAAACAGGTAGAGTTTGATGGTGGTGCCATGACTTGCCAATTCATGGAACTGCATACACAAACAATGTTAAATGAAAAAATTAGAACACAAGAGAGTCTATAAACACTGATTATATCTACAATAATGTGTGTATTTTGACACATATTGGAAGAGAATTTGAAGGAATGTAAGTATTTAATGTTCATTTGCATTTTCTTTCTGGAACAGTTATTTAAGTGTATTCTAATTTGAAAAGAATGGAATGAAAAATGATTCCCCATCACAACCCTAAAACACACACATATACACACATCTTTGCAAATAGATTGTGTAAAATACGATGTTCATTGTTTGAGATGTTGCAACATTATCTATAAATCAGGGATGTAATTGAAGTTGTAGTTCCCTTCGTTATCTTCCATAAGTCTGATGAGGCATGTTTTGATCACTGTTTATTATAGTAATGAGAAAAGAGGAAATCCTTTCCTCATAAATTCTGACAATCTGCATTTTAAATCCTTCCTCAATATGAATTCTTGGCTCCCACTAAATATATACCGAAGTGTAAGCTTATTATTGCTTATTTTCTCAACCTTCCTCTCTATAACCAGTAGCTCATTCTTGACCTTTACCTGCCAGCTGATAGTTTTTTTTTCCACACAAGGTTGATACATTGAGATGTGTTTATTAAGCACACACAGCTAAGGTTCAGATTTATATGCAGCAATACATACTGAATGAATTAAATGCCCACTATGTGCCCCATGTTGTTGCCTGGTACTCTACAGAGAAGATTTCATTTGATCCTGACAGTAACCATCTGAGGTCTGAAATATTATCCCTATTCCTACGTGACAAAAACCGGGCATCAGTTCAGCAGGCAATTATCTTCAGAGCCTAGGGTGGTGCGCTTTTCTGCCCAAGTGCTTTTTAAGTGGCTGGTTTCCCACAAAAGGAAAGTGTGTTTTGACCCATAGTATAGTTGTAAACATATAAAATAAATGTTTAGAACATGGCATGTTTTAAGAAAATTTTTGAAAAAAATTTAAGTGTGCTTTTCCTCATTTTAAAAAATGTATACAATTGCTACAGCATTTCTTTACTAGGGCATGTGGAAAATTTGATACCAAATTTATGTAAGCAGTTTAAGTGGAATCCAAACATGAAGCAAGAGTGTCTACTACACTAATGATTTCAATTAAGTAAAAATTATGAGCTGATACAAAACTTTGAAGTTTTATTTGAAGAGGTGCGTGATGTTGGCATGCTGACCATTTACAGCAGGAAATTGACATAGCGTTACATGATGTAAAGCACCATGCAAACAAGGAAAATTTTGAAGGGGTGGAAACTCAGAAATCAACTACAAGGACTAGACTAGATGGTGGCATCAAGGGTAGAATAAAATACAATAAATTGTACAATAGTACAATAAAGTATATTAACTGTGACTCTTTTCTGACTCATAACATTATGCATTGGGGTGATTGCAATGCCAGCTTATATGTGACTGCTAGAATATTACTGAGATTGGAAATAAGCACTGGCTGATAACCAGTATTTTAAAATGAGGGCAGGAAGGACTACTGGCATGAATCATGCAAAAAGATAAATTGAAAAACTGTTGTTAAATAGAAGAAAAAGAGGAGTCTGGAAGGAAAGGTAAATATTTTATAAATAGGAAATGTGGCTATATGTAATGAGACTCATATACATGAACGATATATACACAAACATCCATCTCCTTTTACTCTTAGTCACATTGTGCTTATGGCTTCCAGGAATAAAAAACCTTCATGCAGAGGTAGTTGTTCAGAAAAAAAATTTGAGTTAAAAATCAGTGAATGGAACAGCATTTCATACCATTTTAAAACAGATACCCAATAGTAAGTGGCATAAAGAATACATGTAAGGATATGAACAGAAAATTCTCCAAATAAGAAGAAATTCAGATGGCCAACAGGCACGTGAAAAGATGCTCCACATCACTAATTATCAGGGAAATGCTAATTAAAACCACAATGAGATATCACCTCACACCAGTTAGGATGGCCAACATAAAAAAGAATAGGAACACCAAATGCTGGCGAGGATGTGGAGAAAGGGGATCCCTCTGACACTGCTGGTGGGAATGTAAACTAGTTCAACCATTGTGGAAAGCAATATGGAGGTTCCTCAAAAAACTAAAAATAGAAATACCATTTGACCTAGGAATTCCACTCCTAGGAATTTACCCTAAGAATGCAGGAGCCCAGTTTCAAAAAGACATATGCAACTCTATGTTTATCGCAGTACTATTTATAATAGCCAAGAAATGGAAGCAACCTAAGTGTCCATCAGTAGATGAATGGATAAAGAAGATGTGGTACATATACACAATGGAATACTATTCAGTCATAAGAAGAAAACAACAAATCCTACAATTTACAACAACATGGATGGAGCTAGAGGGCATTATGCTCAGTGAAATAAGCCAGACGGAGGAAGACAAGTACCAAATGATTTCACTCATCTGTGGAGCATAAGAACAAAGCAAAAACTGAAGGAACAGAACAGCAGCAGACTCACAGAACCCAAGAAAGAACTAACAGTTATCAAAGGGAAAGGGACTGGGGAAGGTGGGTGGGAAGGGAAGGAGAAGGGGAATAGGGGCATTAGAATTAGCACACATAATGGGGGGGTGCACGGGGAAGGCAGCATAGCACAGAGAAGAGAAGTAGTGACTCTATAGCATCTTACTGTGCTGATGGACAGTGACTCTAATGGAGTATGTGGTGGGGACTTGATAATGGGGGGAATCTAGTAACCCCAGTGTTGCTCATGTAATTGTATATTAGTGATACCAAAATTAAAAAATAGAAAGAATACATGAAAAAAATGTATTGCTTTTTAGTCAGGTTCTAAATCTGTCTATTGACAATGTGCAGCTCATTCAGCTTCTGGAGAGTAGTTGGGAGGAGAGACTTTATGAATCAGACCTTTCATTCAACTTGTTCACCTGACCATTGGCTTTGAATTACATTTATTACCAATCAGCCTGAGTTAAAATACCCAGCTTACAGCCAAACCCTGCAGACAGTGTCTCGAATACTGAAACACCTACTGTATGTAACATTAACGTTTGGACAGAGATTGACAGAAGCTGTGACAGTGAACGGTAACATGATACCAGCAGCTTTGAGCTTCTTCCATCAACAGTGTGTAACATGATGAAATGACCAGAGAGGGCAGTGCACTGACTTTTCCAGCTTACATTTCCAACTAGAAGAGTTTTTAGCTTTTCTCTCTGAACTATGTAGAAGTCTAATGCCTTTTAATGACGATGTGGTGCCAAACACCAAACATAGACATACATACTAGCTACATTTACATATGTTTGTGTGTGTATTTCCATAGCCATCCAACCATCCCAAAGAACATCTCACCAAGATGCCAGCTCAAGCAACTGTCTTTTCTTTTCTTACATTAAGGACTTTGTGGGTACTGCATGATATAAATATCCATCAAAATGCAGATTACAGGATGGATAACACACCCACCCACATACATATGATTATAGGATATATAGATATGATGATAGGACATGCATATCTGGTCCAGTGAACTTTTCCTTACAAAAGAACTGAACTAGTGATTGTTATGTTATAAAATTATAGGAATTTTAAACTTATTGTTACTCCCTAATTACTTCCTTAGAGTGATTAATATGACAAATCATGGTCTGTCATGTTACTGCTCTTTCTTCATGACTATATATTTTATAAAAGCATAATCATATATTATCCAATAAGTGAGTGATAGAACCATTATAGTTATATGGTTCATTATCTCACATCCCATTCCCTACTTTAAGCCTCTCAGTTTCATATCTTCATTGTGCAGAGTATTTATGACTTCAATAATTCATAAATTCCCTTCCAGTTCCAAAATCCTATGTTGCATTGATTATCCCCAAACTATTACACAAGTGTTTTAAAACAGACATCCTCTTAAAAAAAATACTTTCTTGACCTGCATGAAATGAGAACTGATGTAATATCAAAAACTCCTTTTTGCTTGAATCTGTGATAAGAGATGGATGCGTTTGGAAATGTTTAGCCCAATAAAAGAGAAGGTGTAAGAATCATCAGTCGTCAGGTTTATGATGACATAGTGATGAATAATTTTCACTTTCTTGATAAAGGATGGACTAAGAGGAAGTAAATCGTAACAAATTTCGGAGTGAATAATGCAATGGTACATCAAAAAAATGCTCTAGAAGCTGGATGCTTAGGAAAGGTAATCATTTGATGCAAAATGTCAGCTACCCTCCCCCTCTGGACTACTTTAAAGCCAGGGAGTCTAAAAATTGGTGGTGGGTGTGTGTGTGTGAAGCAAGATTGGAGTTTTTGCTCATAATTCAACAGGAAGGCACTATATATATTACATATTTATTAATTACTTATTGGTCTGAGCTATTTCTCCTAAGAGAAACCCCTCAGACCCAGCCTATAGAGAACTGGCATTTAAAGATACATCATCATTGCACCCAAAGTAAGTTTATATACACAGGTTGGTATGTAGTTAGTCAACATGTATCAAGATGCCATGATAGAACCTGATCTCTCCCCTTCCTCCACACTAACCAATTTACAATCTGAATGTCTCAGAAGCTTGTGAACTATGTTGTATCTATTAATCCTTGCAATTGCAACACATTGTATAAAAATAGACATACTTTCTAAGCCCAAGTTCAAAATCGAGTAAGTCACAGCTGGTCATAGAGACAGAGCTAACAGGTAATAATGGGTTCATCTGGCTAACATCAAGTCAGAGTTTTTCTCTTATATGATGAAGATCATGGGTGGGCAGCTATGATGACAGCCCACTCAAGAAAGAACCAGTCTTAAAGTTTGCTCTTTCTTAAAAAAAGGTTTTCCCATAACATATTCAATTCCATGTTAATATTGCAAAAGCTGAATTGCAAATGTTAACCTACACATGAATAAAAAATGTTGATATTTTATTTAACCTAAAAATAATAATTATGGATAGGCTGCTTTTATGATTAGCATATTTAAAATCTATCATTTTACAGTGGGCATATAGGGGGGATTGTCACTGTTATAATAAGAAAATTTGTTTTGAGTGCATTAAAAATACAGTACTTGATTATTGCTATAAGGGGAAAAGTCTGCATTTGACAATCTGTCAGTAGATATAGCCTAGAAAGAAAAGTATGGTAGCTGCTTTATATAAAACAGTAGGAGAAGGACACCAGCTCAGAGAATTTTTTCCCAGCTGCTGTTATTAAAGAAATTCTTTTATAGAAGAGAGCCTGCTTTTTTTTCTTTCTGTTTTTACTTCCATCTCTGTATCCTTTGCTTTTATGTGGCATGCAAAGCGTCTGTACATGGCAGCCTGTAACTTCTGTTATTCAAACTGCCAACTGTTAAAATGGATTGAGTTGAACCAGAGGAGAATAGCCCCGCGGAGGCAAATGCATTTTTACATCCCTCTTTAATAAAATATTGTAAGGAATAGGTAGAAAGTTTCCCCAGACTTTCATCTAAAATTGTTAGATTGTAACTGTGTGAAAGAATCATTATTGACTCCTGTCAGACAGTTTTGGAGGGGAGGTGAAGAGAATTGTCTCCTGATTCTGTGTGCTTTGTCAAATCAGGCACTTTGAGCACAAGTACGAAGTGAAGGCTGATGTCAGGGAATGCCTTGAAGCAGGAACTTGTACTTGTCTCCTGTGACTTCCTTTTTTTTTTGGAATCGGATTGGATTGTAAAATGATGGGAATGTAACTGGACACAGACACGTTTATTGCAGGCTCAGAAGCCATTACATATCATTAGTGAGAAGAGGCAAGGGGCAAAGGGGACCGCTTTGATGTCACTTTAATTCTTTTTAAGGATGGATGCATTCAGTGATGAAAAATAAACCTGTGTCTGTTAAGTTTTGGAGACCAGTTATACTCTTATGCTTTCTTTTCCTGTGGGTAAACATAACTTTTTAATAGTCATTGATAGAAACTGGAAGAAAGGGTGATGTTCAGTTGCTTTTAAAGATGCCAAGTATGAAGCACCTGTGACTTATGAGAATTAGTGTATTTCTGTATCAAAACAGTGTATCTTCTTCTTACCTAGGTACATACTATTGCTAAAGTTAATGTCAAAATCCGGCATCTTAAAGGTGCTATGCTTTTTATTAAGAAATATAATTTGATCTCAACTTTCTGCCTATAAAAGGCCATACTCCTTACACATCAACTCTAAAGTTAATTCTATTTTCTGACTTTTCTTTTTTCTTTATTCTCCTTGCCAAAGAATCTCTGTAATTGGCTTGCTCGGCAGAGTGCCTTATTTGCCCCTCTGAACATTAGCTGTTTTAAGGATCTGAATGCATTATGGCAGACGGCAAGATTTACCTTCATCTGCTTCCATGTTCCCACCCCCATTACCCAATTAACACTTTCTGTTTTGAGGATTCCAGGGAAGAGTGAAATTGCTAAAATGTAACTGGTCCCAAGGAGTAATCTAAACAGAGGAGCCATTCCAGTAAAGACAGCATTTGTGTGCCCAGCATGGATCTTGGCCCTGCCCTACTTCCGAGCATCCAACATATCCTCATAGTCATTTCTTCTGTATTGTGTTTTTTTTTTTTTAAGTCAAGCACTTTTAGACATCCCACATGGTTTAAAACGAATCAGAAATTCATGTCCTAAATGTTTCGTTAGTCAGAATAATTAAATTGATCAGTTCTGGGAGCAGTGCAAGCAAAATAATGGGGTCATTGAAACAGGCTCTAATGGGAACCTGAACTCATTCATATATCAACTCTAATAATTGTTCTACACCTGCATGCACAGTCCCATTGAGCAAATTCACATTCAAGGTTTAGCGGAACACTTTCAATGCTGTGGTCCAAAGGGACTTGCTACTGTTTTCACAAGCACTGAATATTTTTTGGCAATATGTTTTTTGTGATGTTTTAACTAAGCTCTGTGTGTGTACGATGGTGCCCTCTCCCTACCCAGGGAGGAAGAAAAGGGAGATATGCATAACTAGGAATGGTTTTCTTAGCATTTAAAGATAATAAAAGTGCACTCAAGCATTTGCCGCCTGGAGGCAATAATATGAGATGACTGAACTCACTGGATTGTCATGGCGGGAAGGTTTTGTTAAATAACCTACACAACCTGGTAGAAATGAGGATCACTTAGCTCTTTCCCCTCATGAAATAGTATCAAGAATGATTTTGGTTATTGAAGTAAAAAGTAGCAATTAGGCATTCTGTAGTAATGCAATGTTTCATTTCTCCTATGTCACTTTATGACTGTAGCAGCAAATCGACTACTTTTGATTCTCCTACAAGATACCTAAGGAGAGTTGACAGACCTAAAAAAATTGTAAAGATCTAAAGAGTGGAAAGATGAATTTAATTCTGCCCTATAATGACCGTTGAACTAACCAATCTTCAATAGAACTCTGTCATTGTAGGCTTCAAAGCACACAGGCAAATTAAAAGATTTGCAGTGTATCTTGAATAACTAGGAAAGACAGATATGGCCAGCCCTGTTAACCAAGAAAGGCAATCAAAACTGAATTAACTTACCTAAAGAATAGTTTTAATAACACACACGAACTTATTCATGAATATTGTGCTCTAATTTTTCACTTTCTTTGTGATTAAAAAAAAACATATTCATCTGTGTGCTCATTCAAAAATAATTTATTGAGTGCCTGTTATATTCTGGGCACCAAGGAAACAGATGCAAATGGCAGTTCCTGCCTTTGCAGAACTCACAGAAATTTGGGGGAGACAGATGGCACAGGGACAATCATAGTGTAAAACGCAAGCTGAATCTTAACAGATGAGTAGGAGTCTCTTGGTCAGGAAAAGAAAATAGAATACAAGCATGTTTCAAGAATGGGAACAGCATTTATAGAGGCAATAGGAGAGGATGATATAGTTAAGGAAGAGCAAGCAGTTCAGCATTGCTAAAGTAGAGGTATGAATAGCTGGTAAAATGAATTGTTGTGAGAGGCCTCGGATCCTAAGGAGTTTGTATTTTGTATTGTGAAGGGTGATGAGAAGCCACTTCCAGGTTCTTTTTCAGAATCTCCTACCAACATGGAAGGTTGATTGGGATGGGTGTAAGGTTAGAGGCAGGAGGGGTTCAATAGAGGTCTATGATAAGAATCTAGGCGATGGAACAAGGCCTCTCCTAGAGCAGTGGCAGTGGAGACGATGAAGAAGAAGTAGATCCAGGAATGATTCACGATTTAGAATTAACTGAACTTGTTGAGCAGTTGGGTATGAGGGGAAGGGAAGATGTCTAGGATGATTATTTGGGGCTTTGTTTTTGTTTTTATGACTTGGTATACTATGGCTGTATTAGTTTGCTAAGCCTGCCGTAACAAAATACATAAACTAAGTGGCTTAAACAATAGAAATTTATTGTCTCATATTTTGGAGGATAGAAGCCCCAAATCAAGGTGCTGGCCAGGCCATGCTCCCTCTGAAGGTGCTAGGGAAGATCTGTTCTCTTAGCTTCTGGTGGTTTGCTGACAATCTTTGGCATTTGTTGTGTTACAGAAGCATCACCCTGTTCTCTGCCTTCATTCTCACGTGGCCTTCTCAATTTATGAGTGTCTGAGTTTCTCCTTTTTATAAGGACATCAGGTATATTGGATCAGGGCCCACCCACATGACTTGGTTTTAATTTGATTACCTCTATAAAAACCCTATTGCCAAATAAGGCTATATCCAGAGATAATGGGGGTTAGGGCTTCAACATAAAAATTTTGGGGGGGTACCCAAGCCAACCCATATCATGGCCCCATTCATCAAAATAAGGAAACATGAAAAGGAGAGAATAGTATCAAAGTAAATGAAATCAGTTCGGTTTGGATCTTGAGTGTGAGATATCTTCAGAACAATTAGGAAAAATGTTTAGAAGATGATTGAAGCTG
This sequence comes from Manis javanica, assembly GCF_040802235.1. NCBI lineage: Eukaryota > Metazoa > Chordata > Mammalia > Pholidota > Manidae > Manis > Manis javanica. The sequence goes on from NC_133174.1 coordinate 88,767,809, forward strand.
TAGCCTAGAGCCTAGGAAATGTAGAATTGGGAGCCATTAGATAAAGGAGGTAGAGTATAGTAATTGAAGTTTTGCAAGTTGATGATTATACCATGGAGAATAGCTTATGGAAAGTATATAGAGTAATATTGGAAAGGGCAAAGAATAAAACTCTGAAAATCACTAACATATAAGGGACAAGGAAAAGAATGGTAGCTTAGAAATGAAACAGAAGGATCTTTTATAAGCTAAGGATCAGGCAAAGAGGTAATTTAAAAATTAAGGAGAAGTGGTAATATACAAGTCAAGAGAGGAGACAGTTTCATGGACAGAATAACTGTCAACAGGATCATGTGCCACACAGAGGTCAAAGAAAATAAAAACTGAAAGAAAAACCCTAAATCCTTAGGGTGGGAATGTGATATTCATTCAGAATAGGCCTATTCATAAATACAGTGTTTTCAATAGAATATACCCTGTATTTTCAATAGAATTTCATTCTATTTGTATTACTAAAGAAAAGAAGGAATTTATATAGTATAACATTTTATACTTACTATTTTCTACATCTAATTTTTCTAATCTATAAGAAAGTATTCACTATTGGAGTATCTTTCAAAAGGTAGTTAAATAATCCTGAGAGAGGCTCTTGTAGAAGTAATACATACAAAATCTGCTTTGGTCTTGAAGTTCTGATATTTATGGTTATTGTATTTTGTGACTAAGTGTTCAGAATGGGATAAAATAGCCTCTCAGAATAAGATTGTAATGTGGCTGGTCAGAAGAGAGTCTTCTAAGGAAGTGTCTATCCCTTCAAGTCATTGACTGTTTTTATATGGTCAACATTGGAGCTCTCAGCTCTGCTAAATGTCATTTTATGTACTACTTCACAATCTAGCCATTCGTATTATCTGTTTTCCTCAGTTCCCCTAAAAACACAGAGCGATCTCTAAAACCAATTTCAGAGATTCACAATTAGACCCATACTAAAAGAAAGTATTGAAAAGACGGGATTTGTAAACTGTTGTCCCACACAAATATGTTTATATGGAAAAAAATGACACACTTATGTCTATAAATCCTTATAAAAGTTTTGTTCAGAGAAAAAAACCAATAGGTATATATTGAATGGCTATTTAGTATTGAGAAAGCCAATAAAGAATAAAGAAATGCATTCTTTGCTAACATGAAACTAACATCTTGGAAAGGCAATACATGAAGTGATAGTGAAAAGTAAGAAACTGGTAAAAAGTAAAGCTGAATTATGTGGTGCAAGCTAAGTTTGTGCTATTGAAGTGCCGAGAGAAAAAAATCAATGAAGGTCAGAGGTGTCAGGGAGGTGGCATTTGAATTGGGCTTTGAAGGATGGGTGGACTTTAAAAGATGGGAGGGAGAAGGCAGAGGCGGGCACTTAAGAAAAAAATCTAGAATATGTATAGGTGTGTTCATGGAACAGTTATGAAGCCAACCTAACTAGATTCAAGGGTGAGTAGTAGAAAATAGGGGAAAAATCTGATTGGATAAAGTGGGGTTTGTGTTAAAAGAGAAAAAGTACATTATTTGTAAATTTCTCCTTTACTTTTTTTGCTGCCATATATTTTAGAGCCAAATTTATTACAATATATCGTAATCTCCCTGAGCTACTTCCTTTAGAATGAATCTGTTTACTTTTATTGTCATATGCTTTACCTTGCAGTGAATTTTAATCTATGAGCCCTCTAAAGCCCTTTGGGAAGTTAACTTATTATAATTTTTATTGTTTTGCCTTTTTTTTTTCCACCACTTCAAACTAAGTTGAGCTAAGTCAGCCCTGTTTTAAATCCACTGAGGCCTTTTGAGCTGAGAAGTTAGGTCTCATTGAGAAGACTGCTCGGAAAGGCAGGTTGGAGAATGACTTGTATGGAGGAAAGTCTGGTTATAGTGATCAGTCTAGCCAGTACCTTGTTTCTCAAATTTAATAGTAGTAAAAGGAATCTATAGATTCATTTTAATGGAAATCTAATTCTTTTGGGTCTCTGGTAATTAACTTAAAACTATTTTTAATAAATTATTACTTAAATATCGACAAATATAAAAATAGGCATAAACTCCTTGTACCTAGACTAATGCACAAAATCTGTTATGTAAGTAGACTAAGCAAAATCACATTAATAACCTCCAGGCTTTGTCATCTAACTCAGGATCAACAGACTCTACACTGAATGAAAACTCTGGTATTGAGAAACTCCCAAAATCCAGTTTTAATAGGATGTCAACTCTATAATTTTATAAAGTCTTGTTCACATGAAGATAAGGCTAGGATTGAAATATGCATAATGTGGAATCTAATCCATTGATTGCTAGAATCAAAAACAGAAAAGTTATTCAGTGCACATTTGCCCCTTTATTTACAGCTAATGAACAGTTGCAAGCTGGTCCATAAAGACTGCATTTTCATTGCACACCATGAAGATGGTACTGACTTTTTTGCCATACGTCCTTATGTGTCCAGCTTATCTATTATGATGTGAAATAGTATCACATTCTGGGATGACTCAACTCTTTGATTTTCTTTATTCATATTATTGTGAGCCTTTCATTAGTTCATGTTGCTTGCTTTCATATAATACAAAAAAACAAACAAATATATGTATTTCCATGAGTGCTACTTATAAGGTGATGACAGGGCATATGCTTTAAGGAAGTATATTTTCAGTATACCCTGCTTTAAGAAATAATGGCCTGGTGAGCTTCACTGACTATTTTTTTAATGCAGTTGGCCCCATCATTAGGAGCCAACTGCATTGTGTAATTCATGGCTTTGTATTACTGGACTCCTGTGGAACAGAAACTTACTCAGGACAACTCAAGAAACAAAATGGGTTTCATTTCCTTCTGTGTTCATCTTTTCTATTTCTCTTTCAACCTGTTTATTACCCTCCTGAGTACCTTTTATCACAAGGCATGTCATGTTCCTAGCCAGCCTATGAATTGGCTGTTCTTGATGGGGGCATATGTTCATTGTGGTCCATGCAGTAGTCTCTGTTGAAAAAAAAAAAAAGCCTATCCAGTGTTGTTCCCCTAAGTAAAAAACTGTGAGCAGCACATTTTCTGCTAGAAGTGGGATTGGGCATGTCAGGAACAATGACCTGAGATAACTGGTTTTGGTCTATGAAAATACCACCTCTTTCTGGATCATGGGAAACTTAGTGTAAGTTATATTCATTGCCTCCATTTACTCCCCAATTTTCCTGCAATATGGCTTCTGTTCCCCTTATTTTACTGAAATTGTTCTCATGTAGGTCTCTAATGACCTTCACATTTCTAAAGCTGATAGTTTTCTCTATTTTACTGCATCTTTCCACAGCATTTGATACGATTGCTTATTCCATTTTTCAAAATATTTACTCTGCACATTCCATAATGTGCACTCTGATGTTTCACATTGTACCTCTCTGAATATTTGCTGTTTTCTTCATGGATTCCTTTTCCTATGTTCATCTCTTAAATGTCAGTGTTTCCCAGGAACACTGCTTTTCTCACTTTACATACTTTCCTCAGTGAATGGCTTCAGTTGCCATCTCTATGAAAAGTCTCCCAAGTCTCTCAGACTCTTTCCAGACCTCTTGTAATATTTAACTAGCTGCTGGACAACTCCACCTGGGTATCTTTAAATGCATCTCCAACTTGAAAAATCCCAAACTGAATGCATCTTCTCCTTCAATGCAACTCCTGCTCTTATATATCCTTAGTTAACAGAACCACCATTCTCCCAAATGTATACGCTAGGAATCTTAGAGTTATCTAACTAACTTCCTCTATCGTCCAATTAATCCCTAATTCTTACCTTGTCCCCTTTAAACCTCTTCCACTACATGATCACCAAATCATACCTTCTTAACAATTTCACTCCCTCATCGTGCATCTAAAGTCTAAGAACCTTAAAATGGCACATGAGACCACCCACGATCTCTGGATGTTACCTCTCTAACTTCACAGCCCATAGTCCCCTGCTTTTAATCAACACTGATTTGCTGATAGTCACATGTATTTTTTTCTCATCTCTTCTCTCCCTTTCCTCTCAGTGTTTTCTTTGCCTTGAATGTGCTTTTCCTCCATGCAAACTCATTCTTATCCTTTAAGAATCAACTGGAACATTGCCTTCTCTGTGAAGCCTTCCCAGAGATGCTTCCCCTAAGGGGAAGTGTTCTTTTTCTGTCCTCCACAAGAATATACTCCTAATCATAGTATTCACTGTAACAGTATTCTACTTGTCTTTATATGCTACCCCCTGTTTAAGTGAGAAAAAGAGTGATGAGACTTTTCATTTTTATATGAGAGCATTTAATATAATCTAGGTTCTAAAACAGTTTCACTGATACCTACATACCAGACTACAAAAGAAGCCCTAACACCTCTCATCAGACTAATTTTTAAACTAAAAGGCCATGATCACTACATAATACCTGCCTTAAAGAAGACACTGGCTCATTTCTCTCTGGCACTATGCAAGGCACATAGTGTTCAAGAAAGGACTGTTGAAATAAACTGCAGGTCAGTTTTTTGACAGAGGAAAATATATCTGACATGGGAACAGAGCCAGGTTATGACAGAAAGGCTCTCTCTTTCCAGTGAATAGGTCTACTCGGGAAACCAAATTAAAGGTCAGTGAGTTGCTTGGTAAACCTGCTGTCCTAGAAAAAGAAAAAAAAAAGGAGTGACCGGTTTTACTAGAATATATCATTCAAGCTAGGATAGCATCTCTAGAAATAATCTCTTTGTACCCTAAGGGACAAATCTGTCCAGACAACCAGAATCCTAAAGCAGAGAAGTAATAGAAAGCAGCCTGGCAACATTTCTCTACCCACTCAATGACAATAAGAAAAATAAATAAATTGCTGTAGAAGATTTTCATTTCTTCCCAAGGGCATAAAAACAGCCCAGCCCATGATGACTTGTGAAATAAATAAAAAGTCAGGACCTTGATAAATTCTGATTTCCTAACTGATCTTTATTGTCTCTGTTTTTATAGGCTAATCTGAAAAAGACTTTTATAAAACGTCTGTTTGCATCTTATCCCATTGTCCCAAGAGTGGCTAAAACATGTCACAGTCTCCATAATGAGACTGTCTAGACTTTAAAAAGTATAATATGATCTTGATGCTGAAATCTTTGGAATGTGACTCTTAATAGTATCATATATAAAAAATGCGAAGCTTTTTACTGTGTATTAAGTACCATTTTGTTCTTTTTACATTATTGTCTCATTTAGTCCTTGTACCTATCCTATTATGTAGGTCTTTAAATACCATTTTCATGTTCACAAAGGGGAAAATAAGTTTAAGGAAACATAGCTATTAAGTGACAGAATGATGTTTTGGGCCCACATGCTCAGACACAGAGAACTCTGATCTGTCTGTAATACAAAATTGTGGATGACCGTTGGAAGTAGAATCTGACTTGGCTGACTCGTGTGTATGTGTGTGTGTTTCACATCTTATCAAAAGATTAATATGGGCCAGGTACTAGATTATCTCATTTAATTTTAACACCCCACTGTGTAAGTACTGTTATTCTCACTTGCAGATGAGGAAACTGATACTCAGATTCATTTTGCAGATACATATGTGTGAGTGTGATCTGTTTTATTAGAAAAACCATATCTAGTAATCTACATTAATAAGTTCAGAGATTACATATACCAGTTAGCTTTACTTTACTCCATTGTCACATGTTGCACTAGTACAAATGGTGGTAGGACGGAACATGATGCTTTGTGTCAAGACTCCCCTCTCTACCCCCACCTGCATTAACCAGGAAGAATAACGCACCATGCATGTATTGTTGAAAATGGGTCAGTATTGTTTACCATCAAAGGACAGACTTTGGCATTTGTAGGTAATATGTTGCTACAAAGCAATATTTAAGTCTCATTTGATTTGGCCATTGAAGCAAAATGTCTGAGATGATGTCATGACATACCTCCTTATCTTTCTGAATTTTTAACCATCTTTTTAGAGAGAGACAGAGTCTAGTTTCCTTTCTTACGACCTTAACTTTGAGAATTTAGAATGTAAGATTCATGAAATACTTGTAAATGACAACAGTGTATGAAAACAAATTTATTTCTGCTCTAAAGCCAGCAGATTTGTAAGCCACTACTACTCTCTCTGATCAGTGAACATTCGATGGTCTTCATTTTTAAGCAGGGCAGAAAATGGTATCTGATTTATTTTTTTTTCTTTCCATTATAGTATACTTAGTGATGGTATAGTCGACAGTGAATTAATTCAGATTACTGACTCCTAGGCTGCTCTTTAAATTGAGAACAGTATGTGCTTTCTTTCTGAAGTCTGAAATTTTTATATCCTATCTAGACTGCTTCCCTTATTTGCCAAGCAAATCATGCTCAATGCCAAAAATCCAGACATGAAAAAATATTTTTAAAAAATCATGATCTTAACCATTCAGAGATAACCACAGTTTTTATTAGTATATATCCTTCGAAACTTCTAAAAATTACATTTTTTTCTAAAAGAATGACATATACCCTTTTGTAATTTGTTTTTCACTTTGTAATGTGGACCTCTGTCAAGAACATATAGATCTATATAATAATTTAGAGTGGCTGCATATTACCCTAGTGTATGTAAGTCTCATCCTTTATTTATCTAATCCCATAATTCACATGTAGGCTACATATGATTTTCACTAGTATAAACAGTATTGCAAAGAACATTGATGTACATCCACATTTATACATTTGTCTGATAATATGAGGACTGGCTTTGTTCCAGCAGATGTAAAAATCAGGAAAGGTTCTTTGAGACTTCTTACATGAGAGTAAGTTACTAGTCAGTAGCCAGTTTTACTCATCTATAGGCTCAGCCTTACTCAAGTGGTGTACAGATTGCCTTAGAAACTAAAATTACGAAGGAACTTCTGTCAGTTATGAATATGACATTGAGAAGCTATGTTTGAACTCTGTCCTTATTGCCCATATTTAAAACAACCGCTGACTGGTTTCTACCTGCAGCGACAGTTTATATTTTAAAACAATGGCACTGGCAGCTGTTAAAGTGTCTATGATATTAACCATACAGGTTGCCTTTGTCCATACAACTGGTTAACTAATTAGGTTCAGCTAACATGGGGAACACTACTAATGGGAAACACCTGTTTATAGGCTCATGAATTATAAGTTGTAGATTAATATCTTCTCTTCTAAAAATCATAGCCAGCGGTATATTTCTGTGATCTGTCTTTGGGAAATGGAGTCATAATGCAGGGGTAAGCCTGCCATTTCTGCCTTATAACAGAAGGCAGCAAGCTTCCATAACCCCAGAGTACCTGGAGCTACTGAAGCTGTGGAGCTGGGCTGAGTACTCTATCATCAGCAGCAGAAATAAGAAGTAGGTAGCCCGGACCCAGGAGCTAGGTTGTACATGTTAAAAACCCAAAGAGTAGGTTATATAGTCTTAGAGTGATTCAGAAACAAAATCAGATGACAAGTAAGTATATGCTAGGTCAGCATATCAGCAACAAAGCATAGGCAGATCACAAACAACTGTCACAGAAAATGACAGAGGATTGTCCATCATATGATCAAAGTTAGAGAAATGGCTGATGCCTAATATTCCTAGCCATAGGGATCTATGTCACAGAGATGAGAGGTGTTAAGAATGAATTGACCCTGTATCCACATTGTCATTGAACAGCTAATTTATCTGCACCAACCCAAATGGTTGCTCAAGCTCTCATCTTGCCAAGCACTGCTGGCCCCAGTCACTGCAATCTACATAAGCCTTGAGCAGCTCTTCTCCCGCCACTCTTGAGAGTGCTCACCAGGCTACAACAGAACCTACTCAGATGACTCCAGAGGGCCCCATTTCTGTTGGGTGGTTTCTGTTTTGTTTTTTTCTTTTAGAAAAAAACTCCTGTCTTATGTGAATCATTCGGGATTGTTTTTAAAAATCAAATTAAAATAAGTTTAATGAAACAGCTATCGCTGTGAATCTGGCCAATCCAGTGCATTTCCTTGCATTATTTTACTCCTTTTCCTAGAAAACAAGGGTTAAATATGTATAGACATTATGATACTCTATATAGCCATTGCTTTTCATGCCCCCCAATAGGAAAAACTTGGTAATTAAATAGCAATATAAGGAACTAGCACTCACTTTTTCTAATAAAAAATTAACAACTATATATTTCTATTTCTTCTTGTTGAAATCTCCCCATCTATCTTTTAAGGCCTAATTTGAATGAACTTTTCCCTGACCCCCCCAACTCTTGCACCGATCGGATATGTCTGATTTTTCTCTACTCTGAACTTCCATTGTACCTAAGACTATATAAAAAATGCTATAAGAGACATATAGTTAGTTTCATGTTATAGTTGTTGGTACATTTATCCCTTCCTCCCTAATAACTTGCAAGAGTGCCTATCATGGTACTCTGCAGACACTTCATGCAGTAAAAATTTGTGGGTGGATGAAAGGGAGGGAGAAAGGAGGGATGAAGGAAAGAAGTATTTCCTTTCCTGAATATTAATGGCAAATTACATTCCTTGTGTGTAAGCAGTATGGCAGAAGGTGAACTGAAGGATAAGTTCCTGAATCGTTGCTAATGATTGGATGATTACTTAATCAACAGACAGTTTTTGAGAAACTGCTCTGTGTAATCCACTGTGATGGGGCCCTGAGCAGCTCTGTTATAGTTTGTGTGGTTCTATTGGTTTGCTCTTCAATGTAAATTTCACATATATAATTTACTTGGGAGCTTTCCTAGTTGTTTTCTAACATCATTCATATTTTTACTCGTCGCCTTTCCCCATATTTTCCAGATATGTAAGCATTGTCGTCAGACTTTCCACCTCATAGAGAGAAAATTTGTCTTAGGTCCCAGTTGCATTTCTTAGTGAAAAAGCAAACATATTGCGTGGCTAATGTACAAAACCAAGGACATTAAAAAAAAAATCTATTCACTAGCTTTGACATTGAGTCTGAAGATAATCAATAGCAAGATCTGTGGCAGTTGAAATACTGAACAATATACTGATTTTGTTGTTTTTTTCTCTGAGCCACACCACTTTTATAAAATCCTTTGAAATACTCCAGTTATCAATTACATAAGTACTAGTCATTTAAAATCCCAAGAGATTCCTTGTACATTTTATGAAAATATGTTTATGATAGATAAAAGTAAACATTGCATATTTTGTACGTTTGTAGCTTAATATGGATTAAGTTTTTAGTGCCTTGAAATAATATTATTGTACTGTGTGATTCTACTTTTATCACTATTTCAGTCTTCCTAAAGTTGCTATAATTGCGTTTGTTTGATAATGTACCTTTATATTACTACGAGACTTGATAGTTTGCAAAATATGAGGTTCATAATAGAGATAGAGGGTAGAGTTACTACCTGGCAGGGAGGATAAGAAGAAAATGAAATATAGGAAAGTGATTTAATCTCACTACTGCAGTTTTGTAAAATATAATTTGTTTTTCCCCTAGCACAGCAGAGTTTCATGCTGATAACAAGCTACCAAATTAATAAATCCATTGCAACTATTGAGACTTTTCCTTTAATAACATAATGAATGCTGAGCATTAAGAAAAGGAACAGCATTCTTTGTACAGACGCAACCTCTAGCAGATCTACATCCCCCAGCATAGGAAAAATACCAGCATCGTACCCTGAGCAATATCAATGTAAAAATAATTTGTGCATCTCAATTAGAATACTGTATTTTCCATACAAAAGCATGCGGCTTCCTGGAACACATTTGCTTATTTTCCAATTGGAAAGACATTTAAGGGTCTATTTTGTTATCATTACATGTGCTTAACTCCAATTACAGTTAATGGGAGTTGTGTGTCTATAGTCACAGTAGCCTCTGAACTACTTTAACATTATCACTTTCCATTACCATCCTCGTTAAAATAACTTTCATCTCTTCTGCCAATCTGAACTACCACAGTAGTCTGGGTTTCTGTTTTCTTTGTATGGATTTATTTGCATGTAATGAAGGATATAGATTACACAACATGGCCAGTTTCTAGTTTTAAAAACATTATGCTGTCAGTGAGAGTAGAACAGGGCTAGAACTATTTGTTAAGTGGAGTTAATTGATTGGCTTCTAGACATGCATTTTTGCACTTCAGCCTGTGTATATAATTCTGTTGGAATAAAATAATTTGATATAGTTTAATACCTCTGGTATCTAGTAAAACCCAAATTTGTAAAACATATTATAAATATGAGAAAATAAGGTTTACAAACTAGGAGCACTAGATTTTATCAATAGCCAACAAAACTATACATTTTATTCCAATTATTCAATGTCATGACAAGATAAATATAATAAGAGTAAGCATATTATAAAATCTCTAGGTAGAATTGGTGATGCACTTTTCCTTAGTAGTGGCCTCTGCTGTATTTCCAGAGGAAAAGTGGTCAGCTGGCAGAAAAAGTGATCAGAAGACAGGGAAAGAGGCTTCTTAAGTCTAAGAAAATTAGGAACCTGAGGAGAACTCTTAAAAACATCATTAGGGCCTTGACAGTCACTTGACTCATTGGCACTCAACAAATTAACATCTGTGTAGCCTTACTAGGATAGCCTAGTTAGTACCCATTGGGCTCGTTTTCAAGCTGTGTTGTTTTCAAGATGATCTGTGATTATAATATGATGTAGAGTTCTAAAATGTGCCCTAAAAAAACATGGTTGAAATGAAAATAGAAATTTTGAAGGATTATCTTCACCAGATATTAAAACATCTTATGAGGCTGAAATAATGAAATCAGGTTTCGGCACAAAAATAGTTGGACAAATACCTATGTCAATGGAACAGAAATGTACCCTAGTATAGATAATGTAACATATTTCTATGAACAGGAATAATGAATCAGCATAGAAATTCATGACTATTCAACAAATGATGCTGGAACAACCCATTTCCTCTTTGCAAGAGAAAAAGCAAGCAAGTAAGCAATGTGGAAACTTACCTGACATTGTATAACAAAATGAACTCTAGATCATTTAAGTAGTTAAGTGTAAAACAAAAAAGTGAAACCTTAAAGAACAAGAAGAGATATATGTGAATGTTCATCAAATGTCTCTGGCTAGAGACTTTCTAAGCGTAAAAATAAAGGAACAGATCACAGTGTAAAAAGATCAATAGATTAGCTACAGAAAAATAATAAAAATGAAACCTAAAAGCCCACAACACAAACCAAATAAACAGGCAACTAACAAAGGAAAATATTTCTAATAACTATTTCAATTGGTTGCTATCTTTAATATGTAGACTTAAAAATAGAAACAAAAGCAAAAAACAAAAAAAAAAGTTCCCAATAGATTAATGGACAAGGGACATGGCCAGCATTTAAAGGAAGAAATATAAATAGATAATAACATGAAAAATTCCACCTTACTAGGATTTTAAGAAATGAAAAAAGAATGAATCAGATGTCATTAGCCTCCTTTCATATTAACACATTTTTAAAAGATTAATACCCAGTGAGATAAATTCCTATACTTTTTGCCAATTGGATTTGAATTAGTACAGCTATTCTAGAATACAGTTTGTACTTAATTTTGCATACTTCATGCCACTTTCACACATGCTGTACATAAAGATATAACTACAAGGATGTTCATAGTAAGACTTTTTTTATAATAGAAAAAACTGGGAGCAGCTTAAATGCCCAGCAGTAGAAAAGTGGTTAACCAACTTGTAGTATGTTTGTACAACATAAAACGAAAAGTACGTAGCCATTAAATATCATGTTTCAGAAGTTTAATGACATGGAAGATTTCTACAGTAAGATGTGAAATGAAAAATTAGAACAACAAATCGCATATACAGTTTGAGTTCGACATTTTTTTTTTTTTTTTTGGAGGCACTATTCTGGTGAGAATAGTGAGAAAAATCTGGTCAACTAATAGATCAACTGGCTGTCCTCCACCAAGAAATTAGTTCGAAGCTCAATTCAGCTTCCATCTTACAGTCATTTCTAGTGAGTGAGAAACTCAGTCAATTTAGGATCTCCAAAATCACAGAAAAACAACAAATTTGGCATTCTGGGACACAAGGGGGGGAAAATGTAAGTTCATATGAGATAATAGCAGTATAACATCCTAAATAAATTATCCTTCTTTCATCAGTATTTAGAATGCAAACAGCTACTCAATAAACATTTCCTGAGCAACCTGAAGTTTTCCTGGTTTTCTTAGCCTGCATATACCCAGTGCTCTCTTTCCTCTTCCTGCTGGAAACAATACCTACACACTAATGGTCAATCTGTTACACTTTTTGAAGAGCTTTGGAGGAAACAGAGCTCTCAGTAAATTATAAAGGTTTCTTTTACTTTATTTTCTAACCAACGAATTTGTATTAAAATGGGATATTTTGTAACACAATGTGCAGTATATACCAGGTACACTTTTCCTGTGTTCCCCTTCTGGGAGGGTATAGTAGGGCATTATGTTAGGTCAATATTGATATGTCTACATGCTTATGAAGCTCCAGGAAGCACAGTTGTTCCATAGAGAACAAATAGACACATAGTTGTCCAAATGAATGATGGACATGGCCTTTTTATCACATCTTTTCAGTTCCAACTTGACCTACTCATGTAATAGACAAGATACGGCCTTGTACCTTTGGCATACAGTCCATTTGTTAGAGGATTAATTGCACATTCTCAGTACATATTACATACAGACTTGAGTCTGTGGCTCCATCTCATCTCACAGTTTTGTTTCAGCTTTATCTGCTGTATGCTTATTCCTTAGTTATTTCAGTTGACAAAGTTTTCAGTAAGAAGGAAATTTGTGATATAGATTTAGCTATGGATCTGGAACTTTGTGACCCTCAGGTGTTTCATGGATGATGTGCTTTGTACATAGTTGCTGAATAAATAATTGCTTGAATGAATTTTGAAGCAATACAATAAGGGGTTTAGCCCATTCACTGCAGGACTCAGGGAAGTTTTTGAGATAAATGCCAAATCAATTTATGCTCAGAAAAAGCATAAAGCTTCTTGCTTTTATGACAGTGGGGAAAGCTTGACATTGGTTTGAGCTGATCAACCTGATAGTCAGAATATACAGAATCATGTTAAATGTATTTATAGTCTCTTTTGGTGACAGATTGAAATATTGTTTTAGTTTTGGCCACCCTTTCTCCATGGAATGCAAATTTTAGTATAACTATGCCCCTCTCTCCATTATGCTATGACCAGGTTGTTGGGGGAGCATTGTGTATTTTCCTCAGTCCTTGTCCCTGCCACAACAAAGAATTGAAGGGCAGAGACACAGTAGTGAAGCAGAGTAAAACTTTTATTTAAAGTTACTTACTTACAGAGAGAAAATGTACAGGTGACCTCAGGGAGGAGAGGCACCCTGAAAGGTTGGAGAAAGTTTAAGGCTGCACACTTAGAAAGTATGGCTGACCTCAGAGGGAGGTGTGCTGAAAGATTGGGATGAAGTTAAAGTTATGCACTTAGAAAGTGTGGGTGACCCCAGAGAGAGGAGTGCACTGAAGGGTTGAAAAGAGAAAGTTTAAAGTTAAAAGGTTATGCATTTAGAAAGTGCAGGCCACCTCAGAGAGAGGAGCACCCTGAAAGGTTGGGGGATCCCCCTTATAAGGATTTTTCAGGAATGTGAGCACAGGCTGGGGGTACAGACTTGTTAAGTGGTCCCTGAATATTTAAAATATATTTAACACAAGGAATTTACTGCTCTGATTTCTCCCTGAGATACTGGCATCTTGGTCTGGGAGCATATCAAACAAGACTGCCTGCCCAAGCCCCCAAGGTGGGCTGAGCTAATGTCTGCTTGCTAAAGAGTAAGTTAAGAATCTTACTTCATAACTTTCTGGGTTTTAAAATGCAATCTTATTTTTAAGATGGAATCCTTCCTGCCTTTTACTATGCTATTGAATGCTGGGCCTGCTTGCTAAATTAGTTGCCCAGGTTGCAAATTACTTGATTAGGGCTGAAGGAGAAAAAAACAGCATATAGGTAAAGTTAAAAAATAAGCTGGGCCTGCATGATTAACACAATAAAGACATGGCTATGTCTAGGTATCCTCCTTTATCTGGGGAATATTCAAGCATTCCAGGCCAAGTTGCTCCTGTCTTTTTGAGCTTTAACTGATTAACTCTGGGTCTTTTTTAGTGGGCTTTTTACTGGCCTTATTCTCTTTCCACCAAGTTCATACCTATTTTCCTGCCTAACACAGGTCACTCTCTATATCAGAATCTTTTCACCTTCAGATGGGACCTATTTCAAAGACAGGGCTTTACTCTGTTAGGGTGTGCATAACCAACTACAGTAGATTCGGAGGTGTATCACGGGCTTTACAGGTGCATCAATCCTTGTGTTTACAAACAATACAATCCCTTCATGAATTCTTAGGCCATGAGGATATATTAGACTCTCTAGGCTTTTTTTCACTATACAGGCCTCTGTAAACAGTAATGTGGGAGGTCACAGACACAAAGACCCTTTGTTACAAGTTTAAATGTTCCCATCTGTGGGTATTGCATTGGAGATGTTGAAGTGCAGTGTGATAATGATAAACCTAGGGTGTTATGGGAACATGTAAGGGCACTTTACCCAATTTGGGAAGGCTGCATGGAAAGTTCACCCCAGAGGAGGCTAATGGTTAAGCTGAGACATGAAGTAGAAGTCTGCAGAGGAGGGAGGTGGAAAATTCTACTGTGAGTAAAATGCTATCAAACAGCATCACATGCTATAGAACAATTATTCATGAAAGGAAGAGTCAATCAATGCAGCAAACTTAATTGTCTTAAGAAACTGCCACAGCCACCCCAGCCTTGAGCAACCACCACCCAGATCAGTCAGTAGCCATCAGTATCAAGGCAAGAACTTCTACCAGCAAAAAGATGACAACTTGCTGAAAGTTCAGATGATGGTTAGCAGTTTTAGGTATATTTTTTAATTAAGGTATATACTTTTTTAGCCATAATGCTATTGTATACTGAATAGACTAACCATGACTTTTATATGCACTGGGAAACCAAAAAATTGACTTGACTAACTTTATTGCTATATTTGCTTTATTGTGGTAGTCTGAAAGCAAACCTGCAGTATCCCCAAGGTGTGCCTGTAATATGTTACTTCATGCATTAAGAAAATGGAAGCAGAGGAAGATTATGATAAATCATGTTCACCATCCTCTAATGAAATGTGTTTTCCCATATCTCATTGCACAGTAACCCCCATAAGTATACAGAGACAGACACCTCCTCCACACTATCTCAGGTAAACACATATGTTTTAAGCTACTGACTTTTGGAGAGGAGGCCCCTATTTCTGCCTTCTAAACTATTCTAGTATCAGTGATGTTGGGAGAATAAAACTGGTTAGTAAAGTGAATTTGGTTCGTTTGGGGTCTACTGGAGCTCTCAAATAATATTCCATGAGTATCCACTTCTTCCATCTATTTTTCCAAATAGGAAATTCAAATCGTTCTCACAATCAAAGAGATTACTCCATCGCCTCCAACAGTATAATATCTAACATTTGCTCCTTTCTTATAATTTTAGTGTCACCTATGTGTCCTGACCTTCTGAGAGTCAGGCCACTGATTTCTACCCATTAATATTTAATATTATAAATATAGAAGTTGTATTTCAAAAAATTAATTGATTCTCAATCTCTGCTTCAAAGAAGGTATGAATTCAATTGTAAAAATTTATCATCATTAGATTGCAAACTATTAGAATATGGAGATGAATATATATATATATTTATATATTCATGTTACATACATATAACATATTATCCTCTAAATTGCACTTCTGGTCTGATCCATATAAGTCTAGAGTATAAAATACGTATTTCATGTCTAAAATAGTTTTAAAATAAAAACTGGAGAATTGTAAATAAGTCACAAAATCCAGGTCAGTCATTGCTGCCATTGTTTCTAAGGAAATTTTTTCATAAAGAAGGTTGTGGATTGACATTTCAAGAGAAGAAGTGGTGACCTTTACAGAATTACTTCCTCTTATTATTATTAACATGGGGACTGATTTGGTACTAATTTTTTTTTTTTAAGAGATTGAGAGAGAGAATGGAGAAGGAAGAGTGAGAGGAAGGGAGGGAGGGAGGGAGGGAGGGAAGAAATCTAGAATAATTTTTTTTGCAGATTCTAAGAGTTGGATTTAGGTCTTGCACCACTGTTTATCTTGCCTTTCAAAAGCTTCAGTGCCCTTTCCTCAGTTCATTTTGACCTGGAAGTCTATTTTCTTACAGCAAACACTGCCAATAAGTTGCACGTTGATGTGAATCCTCACATCATTTCTGACAATGCTGCGAGGCTGAGTTTTTATATGTGGTATTTCTCTTGAATCCATTGGGCCATGAGTGATGATATGGTATGCCATTGGCATTCCTGGACTGAATACAGATGCCAATTGACCTTAGTATGTAGGACCGCCAAAGCACAAACCTTTTTTTTCCCCCTGATCTGGGACAATCCTGTGAATGGCACCATCATTCTCATATCTGATAGCTTTAACACTGAATGCTTAAATGCTAGCAATGCAATGGTCACTATTATATTACAATCTCACTTTTAAATGTTTTCTAGGAAGTCCCAAACCAATCTGTCTGCAAACCAGTAACATCTAAGTAATATGCCCTTTGTCTAGGAATGTTATCTTCACATTTTTAGCTGAATTGTGATCCATATCACAAGCTACATAATGGAATTTTTAATGGTATCTTTAAAAGGATACCCAAATAATCCATCACTCATATATATCTCTGAATAGAGAAAATGTCTCTTTCTTTCTCACCTCTCCATGGTGTTATTGCATTATAAAGCACTTTAAGCTTATGACTGTTTGGCTCAGTGATCTCATACCATGGTGTTAATGAGGCTAAGGTCATGGAGGCCAGTTAGCTTTGCCTTGTTTATTGACCACAGACTATCGGGAATCAGTCAAGAGACACTAGCACAGATGAGAAAGGTACATGGCAAAACCTCAACACTTCTCCTAGCGCACCCCCCTATAGAACAAGACAATGTGTTCCCTGGGCATCATCATCTTAGGTGGGAAATGAGTAGTAGCTTGGGAGGCCCTAACATCTACCTCTGAACAAAGCAGGCCTGACATTTAGGCATTAACTTTGCATTATAATCCCCTACCATACCATTGATTTGCTGTGTAACCTTCAACACTAAAGCAGAGATAATAGGATAAAATGAAATGGGCTTACCTCCCGGGGATGTTGTGTGAATTAGCAAATTAACGAGTATAAAGTGTTAGCATTTATGTAAGTGCTGGTGGTTGTCATTATTTCTAGGGACCTAGTCTCATTCTAAATAGAGAATCTAAGTGTATTATGCTTTTGTCAGAAAGAGATTTTCACCCACATCAATTGCATTTAAGCTGAGTATAAAATAGAGGTGATAATAACATAATAGTCATCATCACAATGCAGAGCTGTAAACCTTTTTCCTATTAAAGCTAAAAGTATTTTCAGCAACGTTCAGTGCTTTTAAACTTTGCTTTCCAAGCTCTTTGCCAACAGTTATCTCTACACTGATTATTCTTCTTGTGATGGGTGAGGGGAATGGGACCTACTCATTATTCATTCCCATAATGACTATATAATGTATTGAATTTGTTTACATCACACAATCAGGCAGACTCAGTAGCTGGTTTGATTGCCACGTATTGCAATCATTGTAAAAAATAAAAAATAAAAACTCTTTTCTACTCTCTGCCCACGCTGGTGTCCTCTAGAGGTAGCCAACATACAGATTGAAAACTCTTGGGGAATTGAAATGCTTTCCAACAAAAGGCACTGTACGTAGATCCTTTTCATTTAACATCTTTACCAAGGAATTTTGTTGTCGCCTGCTATTTCCAAGGGGACTGTGCTTGAGAGAATTCTTCCATTTCTTTCATCACTCTGACTTCACTTACTGAGAAAAGTCATTTATTGCTGATTGCAGAACTCTTGAACTCAGCCTGGTAGCTTGCTGCATGTACTTCTCAGATCTGGGGTCCTTGTTACTTATTTACATATTCATTTGAAGTTATTTTTTTCAGGACTACTTGAAAGGCTCTCTCAACCTGACATTGTATCATAGCTGAGATCTAACGCTCACCGTGTTTTTGGTTCTTTTTCTCTTTGTCTTACAGATACCAGACGAGTACCTTTGGAAAGGTCCCGCTCTCGCCACAATGGAGCTTTCGCATCTAAGTGATTCCCAATGCCAAAGAACATGAAAATATTTAAGTCAACAAAATTTACCTTTAGAGAGCAAAACATGCATTCAAGGAATGGGGAGAGAATAACTGCATTTCTACAAACAGCAAGCGAAGCTGGGTGAGATAGTGTGCATTTGTAAAGCTATTCCAAGACTCCTCCCACAGTTCCACTAATATGAGCACAATCATCAGGATCGTAAGATGTGTTCCGTTTTAGTGAAAAGATGTGGATTACTTGTTATTGTGTGTGACCTGATGGTGATGATGAATGGTATAAAAACAGTTCTAAGGCTTTCAAAGACATTTCGCCTATCAAAAATTTACAAATTTACTCAAATGTGTAGGTCCCTCCAAATAAAAAGGAAGAGAAAAGAAAGAGAATTATTCAATGTCCTCTTGTAATTCCTGTCGCATAGAAAAAGAAAGGGCCAGTGCAAATGTGATTTGGAGAGGCACTAATATTGCACACTCTGTAAGAGAAGCCACTTTGGAAATGCAAAAAAAAGCCCTGCTTCACTCGTGTCAAGTTATTCAGAATCTTATCACAAGTGAAAGCTGATGGATTCATCTGCTTTGGCTTGAAATTAAATTTATCATCAATCTAGAGTTTCAGCATGATATTGCAGGCACTTATCATTGCTAAAAATAAACCAAAGTTTAACAGAAGCAGTTAGAGAAAGTGATTTAAACTTTATTTAAAGAGGTATTTTCTAATTGTGCACATATATCTACTTTATACAAATAACTTTATATGGCTATTTTTGAGAAAAACCTCACATTTTAATGTTTATGCTAGGGACAGACCTGAAAATTCTATTACCTTTATTTAGATTTTTAAAGGTAAATATCAATTCCTACTCTTTGTGGTTTACTTCTTCTACTGCCTCTGTTGCCTCTTTCTCCCATGACCCCCTTGAAGGCAGGGAATAGAGTTCTAGAAAACCTGAGAGGAAAAATATTTCTCTCTGCAGGAAGCAGCAGAAACTGTCTGAAAGGTCAATTGTTTTATCTGTCTTCCTACTCCCTTTCCAATTCTGCCTTGATGGCCTGAAGAAGAAAAAGAAATTGTATGTATGTATGTGTATATATGAATATATATTTATATTTCCTATTACAATAATTCCACATCCCAGTGACCAAGTGAACTTCTCAATCATCATCATATTTGCCTACCTTACATTAACATATTAAAGTGATGCTGCCAAACAGCCCTAGGAGAAAAAATGGGCTGTACATTTTTCTTAAAGAGATGAGAGAGTAGAAGTTACACTTAACTTGTCTGTTGTTTGAAAATATGCATTGAAATAATGTGTAACTTCTCTAGAGTGCAATTTTAAGACTAATCCATGCAGATGATTGTGATTATCATAAAAGATTTCTTACTATGACTATTTCTTATACAGAATATCCTATTTCTACTCCTCCAAAGCACATTCTCGATATTCAGAAAGAACAAATGACTGGCTTGCCAAGTCGCTACCGGAGATAATGTAAGCAAGTGACCAGTAGCTCACAGTTTCCTTTAATACAGATGTACAGTGATTCAGACTTCTGCCTGTTCCTCCAGTGCATTCTTTCTTGGCAATTATGCTTTAAAAAGCTCTGAAGCTGCTACATTAGAAAAATCAGGCAGAATAACAGTATCTGAGATTTTACCATTTTAAATTATCTGAGGACACACACATATGCGCACACAAACAAGTTTAAGGGACATAATTTCATACCCTGTTTTTGTAACAACAACAGAGACCTAAGTTCTACAAGTTCATGTAAATAAGCTGTGTATTTTTGACTTCACAAAGTCTTTTCAGAATCTTCATGGTATGGCTTCTTTCAGTCTTTTGACAGCTTTTCCAGCTCTGGGAAAATGATTATTTTGAAATATTAACCCTGACTGAAATCTGGGGGTATTTGCCATGCCATATTACCAAGCTGGTTAAAGGTGGAAGCACAAATGTGTATCACCTTTTCCAGATGTGAACTTGCCTTATTTTTTAGTTTGTGAAAAAAAAATTGAAGAACTATTACTAATAAATTATATCTTTGTATTTAGAAGCAGTCCCATATGTTTTTTACAAACATTATGAACTATTTCAGGGTCTTTCATGAAGTTTTAATAATTGAATTTAAGGGTTTGCTTCCCAGATTTGTAATGGTCCTGCTCTAGCCATTTGCAGTTTTGTTGCAGTTTGAAAATTATCACCAAAAACAAGAGAGTAGCATTTTTAGTATATTATACTAAGTCTTTTGTTGGGTTTATTACTGCCCCATGTGAGAAGTACCAATTTATGCAGATTTTCTTCAGAATGTTTCTAAAAGTGCAAAACCCTTTAAATGTTTACCAGTCATATTAGTTTCTTTGGCTGCTATAACAAATCAACACAAACTTGGTGGTGTGACACATCAGAAGTGTATTCTCTCATGGTTCAGGTGGCCAGATGTCCAAAATCAGGGGCCATACTCCCTCCAGAGGCTCTAGAGGAGCAACATCTTCCCTTGCCTCTTCCAGCATGTGGTAGCTAGTGGCGTACCTGGGTTATGGCAGCGTTCCCTCTCTGCTTCTTCACCTTCACATCACCATCACCTTCCTGTGTATCTAATCTTCCTATGCTTTTCTCTTATGAGGACACTTTTGCTGGAATTTAGGGCCCACCCACATAATCCAGGATAATTTCGTCTCAAGATCCTAAACTTGGTCACATCTGTAGGACCCTTTTTCCAATTAAGGTTCTAGCGATTAAGGTGTGGATGAGTCTTTTTAGAGGTGACAGTCAACCCACTACAACCTGACCTCTGGCCCTCCAAATTTGTCCCCTGTGTAAAATATATTCCCCCATACCAACACCCCCAAAAGTCTCAACCCATCAACTGGAACAACAACTCTAAATCTAAAATCTCATCCAAACATCATCAGGTCAAAAGTCACAAATGTCATCAGCTAAATCAGGACTAGGTGAAAATCCTGGGGGCAAAATTCCTCTCCACCTGTGAACCAGTGAAACAAGTTACCTGCTTGCAAAATAAAATGGTGGGACAGGTATAAGGTTAATAGTTATAGATCCTGTTCCAAAAAGGAGAAAATGGAAAGGAGTTCCCTGTCCTGATGATTTTCAAACTTCAGGCAGGAAAAATCCCTTTAGGTTTAAAGACCTCACAATAATTCTCCATGTCTCAGGCCCCCAACACTTTACGGCTGCAGCTCTGGCCTCTGGGTCATGAATTGAGTCTCTGCTTCTGTGCCCGTACTTGGGCTTCTGCCTCTGCCCTAGGGGCAAGCCTTTATATCATGGGGTAGCACATATTTGCAGCCTTATCAGCCTGCTTCCTGCCTGTAAAATTTTGGTCTTCTGACAGACTTCATTCATTTTGTCCTATGTGTCCCTCTCAGGGTAACCTAGGACTGTTTCTGCTGATACAACATTCTCAAAATCTTTGTAGGCCTCCCGGGTATGTCACATTGATTCAATAGTAAGACAAGAGAGTCCTCACAGATGTTTGCCAAATAATCCCATCTCTATTCCTGGCTTCTACTGAGATGATTGAATGGATCCATGGGGTCAATGCCTGCTCTCTTAAGTACTAGCCAAAGGTTGTCTAGCCACACCTTTGGCTCCATCTACAGAACACATTATCCTAACAGGAAATCTCCTAATTTTAGTATCTTTTGCAATCTGAATAGGCTCAAAATTTCCTGACCCACCAAGTGCTGGGTCCTTTCTGCTTAAGAGTTCTTTTCTCATTTTATCTCTTTCCTCTTGTATTTTACTTTAAGCTCAATCAGAAAGTAGGCCATTACCTCCAACACTTTGCTTGGAAATCTCCTCAGCTAAATATCCAAGTTCCTTTCCTAACTTTACAAATTCTACTTTCCACACAACTGCTAGAGACAATTCAGATAAGCTTTTGCTGCTGTATAACAAGGATCATCTTTCCTCTAGTTTCCAATAAAATGTTCCTCACTTCCTTCTGAGCTGTCACCAGAAGCACCTTTAGCATTCATATTTCTAACAATCTAGCAATCTATGATTTTTCAATCAAATGCAGCCTCTTCCAGTCTCTACCCATTGTCCAGTTCCAAAGCCACTTCCAAATGTTTAGGTATTTTAGTAGTACCTTACTGCCTGGTACTAAAATCTGTATTAGGTTAACAGCTTACTCCAAGCATGTTTAGCTTAAAACAACAGCAATGTACTTTGTTATTATTTTGGAGGCAAGAAGTCCTAACTTGCAATTTGGGCAGGGCTGCACTCTCTCTGGAGGTTCTAGGGGAAAATCCATTCCTATAGCCCCTTGCGGTTTCTTGTAACTGTCATCCTCCCTTGGCTTGATGCCAAATCTCTCTGTTCTATCTTCCCTCACCTTTCCCTCTGGATATCTAATCTACCTCTGCCTCTTTTTATAAAGACACTTGTGATGGCATTTAGGGCCCACCCAGCTTATCCATGATAATCTCCTCATCTCAAGATCTTAACTCAATTATATCTGTCAAGACCCTTTTTCCAAATAAAGTAACATCACAGGTTCCAGAAATTAAAACATGGACATGCCTTTGGGGAGCCACCAGTCAGCTCACTACACTAGTCATGGCACATAAATGTACTTTTTACTTTTTAAAATGGATTGTCAGTGCTCAAGCCAAATTCAAGGTTGTCTCTAAAAGCTATTGTTTGCACAGGCTACTGCATGCTTTGATGTTAAATAGCTAAACAGGTTTCTACACTTTAGTTTCATACGTTTGCTACTATAGCCAATTAGCCTGAAAAAAATAATTGGTTCCAACTGTGAGCTCTGGGATAGCTCTTCTGTCCCTTTTATGGAGTCTTTGACCAAATGTGTTCTATGATTCATGATGCAGGCATAAAACTACCTCTGATACAGAAGGCTTCTTTACAAACTTACTTTAGATATTGTGAATCCCTCAGCTGAAAGGAGCGGTGACCGCAAAGCCTGCTTTGATGGTATTCAGGGAGATTGTGGCCATGCCAAGACAACCAGAAGTAGTTAGATAGCAGTAGAACTGTGGGTTCATGCTCTCATTTTTCCTTGGAATAAACATCTGTCTCTTTACAAGACTAAGAATGACTTGTAATCTGTGTGTAATGCATACTTAATTATTCAATAAAGTTAAGATATAAATTAAATATTGTGCTGCCTGTGATAATTAATATTAAGGATGAGGAAAAGGTGCAAACTAAAGTATAATGATAGGACATAAGAACATTCTAGGAGAAGCTTTAACTGAACAGAAGAAGCCCAAGAGTGTTTCTTTAAGGACCTGGTCAGGTGGAAATCAAGGGCTATAGTCAAAAACACACATACCTGTGGGAATCATAAGATTTTTTTTAAGTATTCTTTAGCACTTCTTGCCAGTGTAGTGGAGAGGTGTTTGTACAACTTAAAAGTCCAGAAAAGTCAGAAGGGTGATTTACATCCTCTAGGGAAACTGTTTCTACAAAAACGGTTTTTCTGTCTTGATTATAGAATGAAAGCAAATAGGCTTCAAATGCTCAGGGGGGTAAAAATCTGGAATGAGTAATAAAGGATTGTATATAATTATTCTCTGGAGGACTTTCAAAAGAATCTCTCATCATAGATGGACTGACTTGAAGACAGAGGGTTGGACAAAGTAATAACCAGATCTATAAATGATATGATCCAAAGTGCCTGGCAAGACCATTGTTTCCCTTTGAATGGTTTGCTCCAGGTTTCCCCCAGAGACCCAAGTAGGCAACATTCCTTAGTAGGGAATCTGAAAACCGTAGAATCTACAACTAGGGGAATTTGAGCTTATAACTAAGAACTCAAAGGAAAGTGGCACCCTGGAAATTGAAAATACACATGCAATGTATGTAACATGGTGGCATGATTTTGATTTATAATAAAAAGAAAGCCAATAGCCAAAGATCCTATTTAAAGACTGAATTTATTTAGATGTCTAGAGTCCCAATAACCGCAAATAAACTACGACTACAGTTGGTATCCATTGCAGGGAAAAACAACTTGCAAATTCATCAATTATACAAACCGTGACTTTGTTCCAAGTTTTTAGAGATTAGCCAGAGTTCCATCTTTAGCCACTATCTTCGCTACTAGAGGTTCAGCCAGTATTTCACCTATATTTTCGCTAATTGAAGTTGAAACAATATTTCACCTTTCTATGTTTAAGAGCTAACCTCAGGAGCTCTTATTATTAGAAATAATAAACCTTCAACTTCTTTGCTTTGCAGAAGCCTCCAGTGTGGTTATTCTAATCACTGAGCACCCATTCAGTGCATGTTGCTTTTCAGGACACAATCATAAATGAAACCTAGCTCCCTCTCAGATCTAACAGTCTACTGGGAGATGGGACATGTTCAAAAAGAATCGTAATCCAAGATGGGAAGAATGTGACCAATGTCATAAGGGTAGTATAGGTGAAGCCTATGGCAGTTCAGGAAAAAATCACTTGGAAAGGTGAGGTACGGTAGGTATTAGGTGGGAAAGAGGTATCAGTCTAGACTTTTTGGTGGCAGTGGCATGTGAACTGAAATTTGAAGGGCCAGTATGTTTGGACATGTGAAGCTATTAGTCATCCAGTCAATATTTAATGAGCACCTACTGTGTAACCACAACAACTAGGCTCTAAGAACATAACAGTGAACCAGATAGATGTGTTTGCTATTCTCATGGAGCTTACGCCTTTCTGAGCAGGGAGGGAAGGAATGAGCAGGAATACAAACTCTGATATGCATCTACAGGAAATATTGAATAATTCGGTTGGACTAGAGTGTAAGGTCCATGAAAGGCAGCAGTAGCTGTGGGGTTTGTGCTTGCTTTCATAAATGGTAGGGAAATACTGAGGGATTTTAAGGAAAGAAATGATAAGGAGCACTTAAGAAAGATGATTCTAGAACTTCTGCATAGGAGAGAGATGGGAGAGGTCACAGTGGTCTGACTTTGTCGGAGGCTGTTGCAATAATACTTTCGATTTATAATGAGGGCCTAAACTAGGATAGCATCAGTGAAACAGATCCAAGTGGCATCAAAAGAACTGGCAGTCAATTAGACATGAGGGCATGAGAAAATCGAGGATTCAAATCGGACACCAAGGTTTCAGATCTGAGTGACAGATGAGCTGCTTTCAACAGAAAAATTGAACACAGGGATAGAGCTCATATTTGCAGTGATGCCATGGCTGTGCACAGCTGCAGCTCTGACATGTGATACAATCCTATTATCGCTGTTGTTGAATGGCTCATACAAGCGTATATGTAAGTAGCATCAAGTCATAAAGACAGAGAGCAGACAGGAGAACATGATTCGGCACAAGAACTTCAGTGATACAGTGGTTATGGTAATGAGGGCAAGGGTAAGTGCTCAAGGTTGTGCTCTTTTCCTTTCCCTCTTTTTCCCTTTCCTATTCCCTTCATTTTTCTTCTTAATACTACCAAAATCAAAACAATGAATGGCTATTCAAAGAAACAAAAAAATGACAAAGACTGACTGGGCTTTAAGATGTACTGATTCAGTTTTGGTCTCATACTGACAGGAAAGAAAGGCATCTGGATGGAGTATAATTTCTAGAAAAAGCTTTAATTAGTGATAGCTAGCAATTCTTAAGTGTCTGGTTACTATTTTAAGCCATACATTTAAAAGACTCCTGGACATTCACTACTCTCTAAAGGAACAGAAAATTCTCCTGTTTCCTTGTTTCCCCAGGAATCTCTCCAACTTCCAAATTGTGCCCAAGTCTATTCTCATTATGCTAAATACTTTCTATGCAAAGAACCAATAGGCTTCCCTTCCAAATACAATCAACTGCTGGGTACATATGACATGAAATGGCTCTGTTTGTGCTAGTACTCTTTTGTTTTGGAAGGGGACCTGGTTTACGAATCTGTTCCCTCTCACAGCTCCCTGCCCCCAAATACCTTGTGTTATGGTCCCTTCATTTTCCTAAAAGAAAAAAAAATCACAATAGGAATTAAATTGAAAATACCCAAATGGAAGTCTATGATATATAATAGCACAGTGGCCTAGACTTTCTGCCAAAATCAAGCCATGAAATATTTTACCTGGCTGAAAACTAACAGCACCTATGGTGGTGCTTGGGGGAGGGAAGGAAGGGAAATAAAAGGAGTTAGGAATAAGGCCCCTCAACAGAATTCAGTAGAATAATAAAAATCAAAGCATCTGTTAGATGCCAATGACCTTTTGACTCCAGAGCATTTGGGATAAAAAGCTGACTTGCTGTGACCTTATGTTCTGTGGTACTTTGTACTTTTGAGAGGACTTTCACTTTTCACAGCTATTATTCCATCATCTTATTTCCTTTATGTCTACAAGCATCCTCCAGTCTCCTCCATCCTATTAAAAAATAACAGCAACATTCCTGGGAATCTCTCTCCTTCAAGGCCACCAATGGCCACCTAATTGCCAAATCCTAGAATTCTTAATCCTCATCTCGCTTACTTTCTCCAACTCTTCCACAAAGTACACCTACCCTGTCCTCTCCCACCACTCAGAAAATTTCTCTGTCCCTTTGTTAGCAGTTATCTTCTCATGACCCTTAAATATAGGCAGGATCTCCAATGTTCATCTGTATGCACCCCACTGCTAGGGGCATCTTAGCCATTTTCATGGCTTTGCCCATTTCCTACCAGCAGATGACTGTGAGATCTCTCCTGAACCCCAGAACCACCTGCCCTCTGTAAAGGATAGCTCACACACTAAACTCAGTATGTTCCCAACCGATTACATTCTTCTCCCGCAAACTAGTCCCTCTAGCCAGGTTGCCTGTCTTATGGGTACTACACTTTTCCCAGTCTCTAAGGGCTAGTAACACTAGAAGCCTCCTGTATCATTCCCTCTCCCCTAATGCCCAGTCAGGCAGAGGAGTTCGCTTCCATTCTTCACACTGCTAGAGACTACTCCCTAAAATGTCTTTCTTGGCCCACTTCAAAAATTCTGATTGTCTCCCTTAATGAACAAAGCTAGGATGAGCTTCAAAGTTCCCAGAAATAGGCTCAAACTTAAATTTCAAACCTCTTCATTATCCCTCCAGCCATGCTATGCTGGAGCTTGTCAGTGATAAAAAGTGTTATCACATCCCTAAACATGTATATACCATGCCACCCTGTGGACATGCACTTTGACTGGTATGACCTCACAACCTGACTTCACCCTTTTTCTCTTATCAATCCTTCAAGGACCAATGCAGTCTTTCTGAAGCCTTCCCTAATTCTCCTTCCTTCATTAAAATAAATTGTGTTATCTATGCTGCCATAGCAATTTGTTCATACTCCTATTATGGCCCTTATTTCATTCTATCTTCTACTAAAGTTAGTTGTCTGTGTCCTTGACTAAACTGGAAGTTTCTTGATACCAATGACTGTCTCATTCATCTCTGGGCTTTTACACAAAGCAATTGCTCAATGAATTAATGTGTAGTGTCAACTCTTGGTGAATTAAACAAATGAAAAAGAATGTTTGGTAGAGGTAATGGAAAATCACAGCCAATTTCCTCACCCAGGTGAGAACATAGCCTTCACCATTGTCCTGGGAACTGAGGGCCTGCCTAAGGTCAGGATTGAGGACAGGCAACCCCAACTGTGGATGACTCAAAGTTGATTTCAGAGGACTATTTTCAGGAGCTGGTGACTGATTGAAGACAAAGAGGAAGGTTTTTCCTCCAAGGTCAAGCTTTTAACAAGTATCAGCAATGTACACTGAGGGATTTGGCTGTACTCCAATTATGCTAATATGTTTTATATATGGGCTCCAGCATCTAGGAACCACCTCCCTAAACAATTTAATAAGTGTAAATATCAAGACAGAGTTGTAAATGTGGAACTTATTTATAATGTACCAACCTTGTTATTATCAAATGTCATGGGGTATAAGTCATGGCAATTATGCTGCCTGCTTTTC
Organism: Manis javanica; assembly: GCF_040802235.1. NCBI lineage: Eukaryota > Metazoa > Chordata > Mammalia > Pholidota > Manidae > Manis > Manis javanica. The sequence continues at coordinate 88,795,936 of NC_133174.1, forward strand.
ATTACATTTATTTTACTTTTTAAAAGTGCAGTATATTCCCATAAGCTTCCCCTCCTCTGCCCTGCCTAAGTAACCTCTCCTGGCTGTGTGTTCCACAGTCACAGAAGGCAGGAACTTTAGGGTCACAGGAGTAATGGGCATCACTGCAGGAAAGGGACCTCATGGGTCATTGCCTCCACCCACTGACACTGCTGTGTCCTCAGCCAGAGGCTTCGCTGTTTCAACAGTTCAAGTTGTGGGACTTCATGGGTTTCTCCATATAAGAGATTTCATGATCTAAATTACAAAATTGTTGCCTCCTCCTCCCTCCCACCAACTGGACATGCAGATATATGTATTTGCCTGTCAAGAAGAAGCCAGCAATTTTGCACAAACCTTTAAACTCTTGATCCCTAGCTTGGTGCGATGTCGTCCAGAGCCGTCTCTAAAGTGGCCTCTCAGCAGGTGAAAATGATGGGAAATAGGCCTAATTTTTCTTGTTTGAACTAGAAAGTCATCTACTATACCAAGCCAATAATTCCCATTTCCCAATTGTCTCTTTCTCTTCCCCACCCTCCCACTTCTCACTAAATTGTCTCAACCACTCAGAAGCAGAAAGGCAAGGTGACTCTCTTACTCCATAGAACTAAGTATTCTATAGCAACAGTCCTCTTTTCTTTCGAAGGTGTCCTTCTAGCCTATCTGCAGGCTTCTGCAGGCTTCTCTGGTATTAGGCAGGAAAGCTGCCAGGCTGCAGAAGTCTGTTAAGTGAATCTGTTTTTAAGGGTTTTATAAAGTGCTACTACTTTCAAAGTTTCCTCGAAAGAAAAGTACCAAAACAAAATAATAGTAATTAATCCTTGCACCTAGAAGGTTGTTCAGGAGTATTATTTCCCCTGCTTACAGCATCCTTCCTCCTTTATGATCCAACCACCATGTTAACAATAAGCTATTCATATATTCACCACTTATTCCATAAATATTCACTGAACAACTACTGTGTGACAGGCACTATATAATAGAGAGCAAAAACAGATGGGATCCATATCTTCATGAGCTTACAGTCAAGTGAAGCATGCCAATGATAAGCATATCTATATGTGATTACAACTGAGTGAAGTGCCTAAGGAGGAAAGAATACAGATACTATAGGAGAAAATAATGATGTATGTGTGCATGGTGGGGAGAGGGCCCTAAATTAAACTGGCTGATCAAGAACAGCCTTTCCTGAAGAAGTGATTTCATTGGACACCTAAAATATGACTAGAAGTTAACCAGATGAAAAGTGAGCACTTATGTAGAGTCAGTGTAATGGAAATAAAGCACCTGTAACAGGGAATATATTAGTCAGCTTTGGCTTGTTTGCACTTTGGCTACAAACAACCCCCAAATCTCAATCACCATTGCAAAGGTCCAGTTACAGGTCATCTGTGGCACGGCTTCATATACCTTCTTCATTCAAGATCTTGACTGAAGGGGACGTGTGGGACACACCATTCTTATGGCAGAGGAAAAAGAGCAAAAAAAGACTGAACCATGGCATGGGTTTTAAAGCTTCTGATCATATGTGGTAGAGGACTCTTTGGCTCACATCCCATTGGCCAAAACAACTTCTACAACCAAGTGCACCTCAGTTTGCCAGGGCTCATGGCAGGACGCAAGGGTGTGCTTTCTAACAGGGAGGAAAAACTGAACTGGAAACAGTAATGCAATCTACCATAGCCCTTATCTGACTTCTACTTAGTCCTGTAATAAACATGAACTTTCCAGAACCTCAGTTTCCTCATTCTAAAATGATGTTTAAAATAACTAAAGAGAACCTAATATGGTTTTTCCAGGGTTGGGCCTGGTCCTCAATTTAAGCACCAGCTTGGGAGAACAGAAATTATATCATCTAGAGTCTCTACATTTTCCCTTGGCATTTTATTTCATTGCAGTGATAGAAAGTGAGTTTTGGCATGGTACCTTAGCTACTAACTAGCTGTGTGACTTTGAGTAGCTCCATAAACCCTTTGAACCTTGGGCTATTGTAAGGATAATATGAAATAATGTAGTGAGAGCCATTATAATCCCATACAAATATTAATCATTATTATAATTACCTGACTACCATGATCATCTCTACTAAGACTCAAAAATGTGTTTCTCTCATACCCTGAATCCCATGTCTCAGACAGCCACGTCAAGCTCACCATGTCAAAAATCAAAATTGTTTTCTTTCCCAGGCAATCCCCATCCAGCTCCCTCTCTAGGCTTCACATATTTATCACTGGCACTGACATGCTTCTAATCACCAAGGTTACAAAACTTTGTGTTGCCTTTGATACTCATACCTCCACTCAGATCAAATCCTTCATAGCATAGTTTATATCATCTCTTTCTGATTTCAAAGTCACCATCCAAGCCCAGATCCCAGTACCTCACTCTGATTACTGTCGTAACTGTTCTTCCTGCCTTTACTTTCACCTCTGTCCAAAGCAGCTATTTGATCATCTGATTCCCACATTTAAAGCCCTGCAGTGCCTCACCGATCAATGCAAAATTAAAGTCCAGACTCTTCAGCTAAGTAGTCAACACCGTCCAAAATCTGGCCTGGCTCACCTTTTCCAACTTTCCCTTTTCTTACTCATACATCCTTTGCTGCAGCCATCCTGACTTAACTCACCATTCTCTGAAAATCTCCATTATCTAGAACAGCAGTACCCATTAGAGGTCTAATGTAAGTCACAGATGTCATTTTAAATTATCTAGTAGCTACATTTAAAAAAATAAATAGACTGGTGGGGGGGGGCATCAAGATAGCAGAGTAGGAAGATCTTGAGTTTACATCCCCACACAAACACAGGAAAATTGACAACTGTATATAGAATCACTATCTCTGAAAACAAACTGAAGACTAGCAGGAGAAATCTTACATAACTAAGAATATAAAGAAAAAACTACATCAAGATTGATAAGCAGGGCGGAGACATGGTCTAGTCAGGATCCACAACCCACACGTGCAAGGGAGATCACAACCATAGAATCCCTTCCTGAGGAATGAGGGGTCTTAGCCCAACACCAGGCTCCCAAGCCCGGGGGACCTGCACTTGGAAGCCAAGTGCCCATAATGTCTGGCTTTGAAAGCTAGTAGGGCTTATATCCAGGAGAACCAGAGGGAAGTAGGAAACCAAGACTCTGCTCTTAAAGGGCGCATGCACAACCTCACTGGCACCAAGTCTCAGTACTAAGGAAGCAGTTTGAAAAGCACCTGGGTTACACGTGAAAGACATTCATTAATTGAATTTAGGGAGTGTGTTGTAGAGTCATGTATCTCTTGGAATGGTGTCTGGGGTGAAAGTGCTAGCTGGCACCATTTTTTTCACTTTCTTTCTACCTAGCTGGCCAGTCACTGGTAGAGCCATTTCTGACATTCTCCATCTACTGTGTGGGCACCACTCACCTGAGCCCAGTGTTCCTCTATGAAGCTGCCCTGCCCAACTGTCCTGCCCCACCCTGATGCCTTTCCCAAAGAGTCGCTTGCCCTGCTACAACCAGCAGGCAGCCTTGGCTGGCACTGACACCCCCAGCAAGTGACCTTTGACACAGGGAGCCAGCCCCACACACTAGAGCACCTGCAACAGTCCCAGAAGGATTTCAGACCAGCTGCACCAGAGGCCTGTGCTGTCCAACAGCACACCTGCAGCTCTTATAGCCAGGCCTCACAGCCAGCCACACTCTGGGCAACCCTGAACACCAGCATACCCACAGCATTCATGGTCAGGCCTCTTAGCCAAACAGGCCAGAGTCTAGCCCCATTTATCAGTGTACCCACAGTAGTCATAGCCAGGCCCCGCAGACAGCCACACTGCAGAACAACTTCACATACAAGTGAGTCTGCACCAAATACATCCCAGCCACAGTAAAAGGGTGCATGCAGTCCACAGAAGGGCATCTAGCTAGGTGACCAAGGGAGGTTGCACTACTGGACCACACTACATAAAGTCAGTCCTTCAAGACAGAGACACAACTGACCTACCTAATACATAGAAACAAACACAGAAACGTAGGCAAAATGAGGAGACAGGAATATGTTCCAAACAACAATAACAAAAAAAACACAAAACCTCAAAAAAAGAATGAAACAAAACAGATAAAGAGTTCAAGGTAATGATCATAAAGATGCTTACTGGACTGGAAAGGAATGAACAGTGAGAGGTTCAATGAAGACACAGAAAATATAAAAAAAACAGTCAGAGATGAAGAATACAATAACTGAAATGAAAAATACACTATAAACAACAACAGCAGATTAGAGATGCAGAAGAATGTATCAGCGATCTGGAGACACTGAAGTAGAAATCAGAATAGCAAAAACTAAAAGTTTCAATAAATGAGGATAGCTTAGAGGATGGGACAACATCAAGCATACATATAACATTCACATTATAGGGGACCTAGAAGTAGATGAGAGAGAAAAGGACAAAAGACCTACTTATAGACCAAAAGATATATGGTTGAAAACTTCCCTAACATGGTAAAAGAAACAGATATCCAAGTCTAGGACCACAGAGTACCCAAAAAGATGAACCCAAAGAGACCCACACCAAGGCACATTATAATAAGTGTCAATAGTGAAAGATCTTTCTTAAAGGCAGCAAGAGAAAAACAACTAATTATGTACAAGGGAACTCCCATAAGACTATCAGCTGTAAGATTGTATATCAATGATACCTTTTAAAAAATAGTAAAATCATCTAGAGCCACAATAATTACTCAAGAGATACACAAAGTGATAAGATGTAAAATGTGATGACAAACATCAAATGTGGGTGGGGGAGTAAAAATGTAGTGAGTTTACAACATGGTTGAATTTAACTGACAATTTAAATAGACTGCTACATACATAGGATGTTACATATGAAGCTCATGGGAACCACAAACCGAAAACTTGTAACAGATACACAAAAAATAAAGAGAAAGGAATATAAACATAACACCAAAGAAACTCACCAAATCACAGGAGAAGAAAGGAACTACAAAAGAGAAGAACTACAAGAACAACCAGAAAACCATTAACAATATGACAATAAGTACATATCTATCAAAATTCACTTCAAATTTAAATGGGCTAAATGCTCCAAAGGCATAGGGTATAGGTTTTATCTTTTTTTTCTGTATCCTTATATAGCCCTGTACCTTGGACCTGGTGTTATACTAATACTCAGTAAATGTTTGTTAAATTGAATTGTTCATACTGTTACCAGATTAGTCTTCCTAAAATTCTCTTTTGCATATGGTATCACTTACCCCTACCAAAACATCATAAACTTTTAATTGTCCACAGGTTCTGTGTCACATTCAGGGACCTTCACAGTCTAACTCAACCTTCCCTTCTAGACTAATCTTTACTCCCCAGAGACACACCCTTTACGTTAACCAACAGGTGTCATCCCTGGAGCTGGGCAACAGGTTGGGATGTGTGGTTGCTTATCTGTGTGTGTTGGGGTGGAGGGCATGTATTTTATTCCAGTATCTTCCCAAATCCAACATAAGCCCCTGAAACAGGGATTATGTCTAATGTCCTTATTTATCTCAGGACACCACTCATAACTCTGTGATGCTGTGGATATTTGATGGACTTGGAAAGGTCTTTTCTCAGGCATACTTCTCTCCCTTCCTGTCCCTTGGGCCTGGACTGTCCCAGGCTGAATAATTGCCCAGATTTCACATTTCTTTCTGGCAGAGACAGAACACAGTTCATTTCTCTAATCTGCTTTTATTTTTAAATCATTCTTTCTTCATTGAGGTGATTCTCAACCAGAGAAGATGTAGGCAGAAGCAACGACAAGGGTCAAAGCACAAAATAAACATAGTTGCTGCCAGGGAGTTTTTCATTCCATTTTCATACTTTAACCTAGAATTCCATTTATTTAAATCTGAAATCACTAACTTTTCTTAAGTCTCAAAAAATTGAAGCTGTTTTGAGAGTCACATCAAAAGTAGATATGGCACACACTCACACACAAGTAGATATGGCACTACTACCAAGGCTGGCTAGCACTTCTGATAGAGCCTGGACAGGAGTACTGCCTTTATGAATAAGCCCACCTGCCATTTCAGAGAGACCTAGGTGTCATCTTACTTAGGCTACAAACATTCTCCCAAGGACACATCAACAAGCCACAAGCCCACCTTTTTCTTGACCCATCCCCTCAAATGCCTGCCAAAAAACCTGGCCATAAAAAGCCTCTTAACCTGTAAGAGACACCTTCTGCTCACCAGAATGGAGTGGTCCCTGTCAGGTTTAACAATAAACCTGCTTGGACTGTCGAGTTCCCATCCCTTCTTTTCCTTTTATCTGGTCCCAACCTGGGAGCAGGAGGAGCTCTTTTGCAAGCTGGGAAGCAGTGGGGAGCAGCAGCTCATCCCTGGCTAACTCCTAGAGCTTGAGAGCCTCCTATGTTTCACCACATTTCCCTTCCCCTCTCACAAACTCCAGTCCAGGGACCATCTTGCCAGACCTCAATCTACACATCCACCACTGGCCACTAATCCATCACCATTCCCAGGAACGTAAGATTCTGGCCTCATCAGCTTTCTCTTGGTGCCTAGAGAAAGTTGATTCACAGTCCCTTTTTCCCTTTTGTCCTTTCTGTTCTCCATTTGGGACACCTTAACAAAAGGGGATGTCCTGCACTCTGACTAGGGGGGGATGCTTCCTTTCAGCATGCAGAACAATCTCGTCTGGCTCTGGGAGGCCACAGACTCCAGTTGGGAAGCCCATCTCAGGGAGATGTCCTGGGGGCCTGTTTCCAAACCTCGGCCACCCTTTCTTACCCTCCCACAATGACCAATTCTCCCTCAAAAACATAGGGAGACACACCCCCTCAGCTGTCTCCTATGTAATCTTTCCCAATTGGGATTAAAAGGAGACATTAAACCAAATAAACTGATCTTTTACTCCACTTCTATGTGACCCCAATACAAACTCGATAACAGGTCATGCTGGCCAGTTGAGGGCACTTTCGATTTCCAAATTCTCCAAGATCTTGGTAACTTTCTCCAGAGGACTGGCAAATGGTCAGAGGTTCCCTATATCCAAGCCTTCTTCACCCTCTGTGAGCAACCCTCCCTTTGTTCCTCCCTCTCCTCTTTTCAAATCCTTCTTGCCGAACAAAAGCCCCCTAAATCTCCTCCCACCAAACAAAATCCCCTAAAGTTCCATTGCCAAACAAAAATTTCCTACCCCTACCCTGACAACATCACACCTTTACCACCCTCTTCCCTCCTCTGTTGACGAGCTCGACTCGGCTGATGACCCTCTGCCTTATCATCATCCTTCTCCCCAACAGCCTCAGCAAAGTCCAAATCCCTCCCCACCATTGGCTCCCCACCAAACACCCCTCCTCCCCCTCCTCTCTGATATCTGCCAGCACATGTGCCTCTTCTAACCCAACCCCCTCTCCAAACCCACACTTTTCCCCACCTCAGACACACTCTCACACTCTCACTTCCCAATACCTCCCCAGACGGTTTCTCACCTTATCCTACCCCTCTGTGAGATATCAGGCATTGAAAGGCCCATTTGTGTTCACATCTCCTTTTCAATTAATGATCTGAAGCATATTGAAGAAAAGATGGGGTCCTCTTCAGAAAACCCTAATAAATTCAGGAAAGAGTTCCTCCACATTATTCAAATGTATGACCTCACTTGGGGGGACATTTACCTCATTCTCTCATCTACCCTCTTTTTCTCATCCACCATGTTTTTCTATCTCTTTTTGGCATGCAGCCGAAAGTCATGCTGATGAGTTCTACCACCAGCACCCTGATAATTATGCTCTGGTAGCTTGAGCAGTCCCCAGGATTGAGCCCCAAAACCCCGAGTGGACATACCAGCTGGGTGACCCCGGTAGGGCAAATTGGGATCCCGTGATCACTTGCCTCCTGGCAGGGATAGAAAAAAATAAAAATAAACAGGTCAACTATGAGCGCCTCAGGGAAATTACCCAGGAGGCAGATGAAAACCCAGCCCTCTTTAAGAAGCACCTTTCAGAGACCTGATCAAATACACAAACACCGTCCCTAACTCCCCTAAAGGCCTTATTCTCCTACACCTCCACTTCATTTCCCAGTCTCACCCAGATATTCATAAAAAGCTCCAAAAATTAGAAAACGGACAGCCAACATCCCAGAAAGAGCTCATAGACCTTGCCTTTAAAGTTTTCAACAACCAGGATGAGGAACAAAAACTGAGAAAGAAGAACAGGGTAAAGCCAAATATCAGATTCTGGCATCCCTAGTTTGATCTCCTGCTGACAAGCCTGCAAAAGGCTCCACCCCACACCCACCTAGCAACTGTGGCAATCTGGGCCACTGGGCAAAAGCTTGCCCTAATCCCTGGCCTTGTACAAAGCCATATCCAAACTGTGGACAATGGGGTCACAGGAAAATGGACTGCTCTCTAGGGAAGTCAGCCCCTCCTTTGAGTTCTTTCTCCTCCAGGTGACCAGACACATCTAGAGAGGACTGGGCAGCCCTCATGGCCTTGTCTTCAGCAATTGATTGACACAGCCCAGATCTCAAGGCCCCCCCACTCAGGACGACATCACCAGATCCCCGGGTAACAATGGTGGTAGCAGGAAGTCAGGTTTCTTTTCTGTTCAATATGGGGGCCAGCCTCTCTGTGCTTACTGAATATTTGGAACCTTTGCTTCCCTCCTCTATCTTGGTTGTTGGGCTGAAAGGCTTAATTGAAACACTAGCTCAAACCCCTCCTTTATATTGTTCTTTGGGCCATATTACTTTCACTCACTCCTTTCTGGTAATCCTCCACTGACCCACCACCCCTCTGAAAAGAGATATTGTCCACCGTCCACCGCATGGGGGCATCCTTACACATTCCCTCACTTCCCTTGGAATCCTCCCTCAGTCTCCCAGTCATACCCTCTAAAGAGGCCCTCCTCTCTGAGGCAATACAGCTTATTAAGTCACAAGTTGACCCCATTTGGAACATAAAATTCTCTTCTACAGCCTCACACCACCAACCCCTCAAAATAGCCTTGAGAGACCCTACTTAAGCTGTCACAGTTAACGAATACCCTCTGAGCCCTGATGACCATCTTGGCCTCCAGTCCATCATCAGTTGCCTTCTTAAAGCCCAAATACTTATCCCTACCCACTCCCCCCACAGTACTCCCTTCCTTCCTGTAAAAAAACTTGATGGCTCCTTCTGATTAGTCCAAGATCTACAAAAGATTAATTGTTGTTCCTACCCACCCAGTAGTCCCCAACCCCTACACACTCCTTTCCCATATCCCCCCAGTACTCAATACTTGACTTTCTTAGACCTCAAAGATGCCTTCTTTACTATTCCCTTTAGCCCTGATTCCCTTCACCTGGACAGATCCCATATCTCTGTTCACCCAACAACTCACATGGACAGTTCTTCCCCAGGGATTTCAGGACATCCTCCACTTCTTTGGCCAAGCACTACAAAAGGATTTTCAATCCCTTGACCTCACCCCCAGCCACTTGCTGCAATATGTTGATGACCGCTTGCTTTGCAGCCCCTCAAAAAATGATTCTATATCCCATACTATTGTGCTTCTTAGATCCCTGGAGAAAAAGGGATACCGTGTGTCAGAACACGAAGCTCAACTGGTACAGCAAAAAGTCACTTAACTTGGTCTTGACCTTATCCCTACCACTCACTGCAAACCCACCTTCTGAAAACAAGCTATTAATAATCTCCTTTTCCCCACCACAAAGTGAGATCTTCTTTCCTTCCTGGGGCTTCTTAGCTATTTTAGACTCTGGATCCAAAATTTCTCACTCATTGCAAAACCCCTTTATGAGGCCTGCCATGGGGAGCCCCAAGAAAGAGTGCCAGAGACAGACTTAATTCCTGCTTCTTTCTGGGCCCTTAAGCAGTCACTCCTCAAGGCACCTGCTTTGATTCTGCCTAACCTTAATAAACTTTTCTTTCTATTCTTAGCCAGCAAAAAGGAACAAACATTAGGGCTACTTGCACAGTTGGCGGGGGACCCCTCCAGCCTGTTGCCTATTTGACCAAACAACTCAACCTTGGGATAAAAGGCTGGCCTCTCTGCTTACTGGTCCGAGTATCAGCTGCACTCCTTATCCCCACAGCCCCCAAATTGCTCTCCACCAGCCCCTACAGGTACACTCCTCACACAACCTCTCCAATCTTCTCAGCCACCAGACTCTAACCTTTCTCTTCCTGGCCTGAGTCCAAGTCTTACACTGTCAGCATCTGCAACCCTTGGTAACCTTCTACCTCTTCTAGCCCCATTAGCCTTTATCACCCTCCTTCTTTTCCTTCTCTGCTTAATTAACCATTTCCAAAGATTTTTACAGGATTGGATGGCGGCCATCTCTGAGGCAACTACTCAAGAACAACTCCAAACGGTTTTCCTGCTTCAAAATATCAAAAAAAACCCTTCATCACTCCCTCTCAGCAGGAAGTTGTCAAGAAAAGAATGGCGACCTGTCTTCCTATACCCCTTTAGACCCAGGAATGATAGAGCCTAGACAGGAGTACCGCCTTTTTGAATATGCCCACCAGCCATCTCAGAAACCTAGGTTTCATTTTACTTAAGCTACAAACATTTTCCAGAGGACACGTCAGCAAGCCACAAGCCCATCCCCTCAAAAACCCTGTGAAAAAACCTGGTCATAAAAAGCCTGCAAAAAAACCTGGTCATAAAAAGCCTCTTAGCCTGTAAGAGATGCCTTCTTTGTTCTGCTCACCAGAACGGAGGGGTCCCTCTCAGGTTTAGCAATAAACCTGCTTGGACTGTTGAGTTTGCATCGGTTCTTTCCCTTTTAGATTCAGTAAAGTCCAGTAGTACTTAAATGGGATCATCTCAAAGATGGAAAGTGTGACAATAGCTACCACTTAATGAGCACTCTATAGCCAATGCTATTCTAAGGCTTTATTCTGTTTATTTCATTTAATCTTCACAATCATGCTGAGATAGGTTCTATTATTCAAGTTTACAGAGGAGTAAACTGAGGCTCAGGGAGACAAGATGACGTGACCAAGGTGTCCATTAGGAAGTGATAGAGGTGGAACTTGGACCCAGGAAATATGACTCTAGAACACATTCTCTGAACCACTAGGCATGTTTTTCCCATTGCTTGAGAAAGCAACTACCTTTCTCGTATGTTTTGCTTGAAGCCCATGTATTTGAACCCCTGAGGAGAAGGAATGCTATCTGCCTATGTGTTTCCTTTGTGCTTCACTTGGTCCAGATAGAACTGTGTGACTTTCCCACTGACATTCGTCAGACTTAAAGTGCTACTAGCCAAAGAGGGCTCAGTAACTGGACACTATATCTAGAATGTTCCTTGTGACTCAAAATGTACTCCATGGACCAGCAGCATCAGAATCACCAGGGAACTTGTTAGAAATGAAGCATCTCAGGCATCACTCCAGACTACTGCATCAAAATCTTCATTTTAACAGATTCTCAGATGATTTTTGTGCACATTAAAGCTTGAGAAGCACTGCTCTTCTCCCTCTGAAGTACTCCCTTAGTGATTCCTTGCTGGAGTGTTCCAGAAACACAAGTCTAAAATCTGTGGCTTGAAAGGGAAGGACTCATTTCAGTTATTCCAAGTTCTCTGGCCTTGAAGAGCTCCAGGGTCAGTCAGAGGCCATATTAAGAGTAGATCTTGCTGTCTTTAAAATAAAAATATGTGGATGGAATGTCAAAACAGGTACATGTTAAGCCATCACTTATTTCCCATATTTCATACATGCTCTCCTGGTATTTCACATTGCCACAACATAGATACTTTCCCTTATAGAATGAGGACATTTTTAATTAAAAGCATTGGAATCTTTGAGCATGGATAATCCTTTAAAAATTAAGTTTATCTGTATTTACAAGCCTCCATTTATTTGGTAGTGACAATAGGTTAAAAAAAAACTGCCTCTGAAGGCATATGGAGTAATGATTAAGCTAATTTACAATAATTGCTTCAATCTTGGTATATTAAATTGCAGTGTCTAACTCTCAGTTTTTTTGGTTTCAGGTAACTGCAAAATATTCAATATGTCCTATATTGTACCTCTGAATCACAGTGGAAATTCCACACTGTAGTGCCAGCCTGTCACCTACATTGCCTATGAACTAGACAGGACGAGATCCAGAAGCAGCTCCTCACTCCACCACTCCTACACCTAATTGCTGCTCTACTCAGACTCCACCACTCCTACACCTAATTGCTGCTCTACTCACACCTTTGCCTTAAGATAGAAAGCCCATGTTCAGAAACAAAGTTATTAGAAGCTATTAATTTCTTAGATCTAATAAAGTGACCAGACTAGAACTTAATTGGGGAAGGCACTCAGGGAAGAAGTGGGAATGGGTTGAAACTTGGGCAGCTGGGAAGGCCAGGAGAGGGCCCAGGATGGAGAGAGGATATTTGAGATAAACAGAGGTAAACTTTGCTTAATTCCCAGTCATGGTTCAGGACAGTCTTGCTGGTTGCCATCTCTATCTTTTTTGTTATGGATTCATGCCCAAGATTTAAGGCAGCACTACATGAGATTGAGTGCTTATCCAGGCCTTAGTCAAGACTTAGTATGACCCAAATTTTCTTTAGACCCCCAGTGTCAAGCCTCCATCATACATAATGATTATTATAATGAATGCACCCTTATGTAGAGTACTATCAACTCTTGTAGGCGTAAGTTACCACAGTGACCCTGTGACCCAGCACTGTAACTAAAGGTGTGATTTTGAAAGATAGACTTGAGTTAGAATTCTGGTTTGGCCACTTACCAGCTATGTGACCTTAGTAAGTTCTTTTACCTCTCTTTGCTTTAGCTTCTTCATCTATGAAATGGGGATAATTATAGTATTTACTTCATAGGAATGCTGTGAGGATTCAATGATGTGAGACACATAAATACTGTGCAAAATACCTGGCACACAGTACAAGTTCAGTAAGGTTGACTATTATTGCTAAGCGACCAATGAGTGGTATTAATGCTCCCCTCATTTTGTCGGAGACAGAAATTCCAAGTTTGCAGTCCCATGAACCCTTCATGCAGGATTATAGAAATTGCTTCCTTCAGTCTATCTTGGGCTTGGCAGGACTGCTCTCTTAGGAATGCTGTCCCTTCTCCTACTCAAGGTGATTCCTTACTGCTCCCAATGAGGCTCCTGCACCCTAGCAAAGTCAGTCTACTTATTACTCTTTGTTTGCACCCAGCTGGCTGACTCTCACTTCTCGACAGTTTCTCAGGACCATCCTCAGCCTGCAATGCCCATTCCTTTCTTCTCTGTCAGAGGCATTTACCTTGTTCTAAGTCAATCTCCAAAGTAGCCTCCATAAGCACTTCTCAAACTTTAATGCTCATCAGAAGCACATAGGGGGGCCTGTTAAGCATGCCCTTTCCTCAGCTCTACCCTGAAATTCTGATGTTGTAGGTCTGGAGTAGGTCCCAGGAATTTGACCTTTTATAAGGCCTCCCCCTTCCCACTCCTCCAACCCCCAGGGAATTCTGATGCGTTAACTTTTTCTGGATCACAGATTGAGAAATATTGTTCTGTCTGAGAACACTAGTTAACAGCACTTGAATCAATTCTTTCTCCAGATTTCCCTAAATGCTAATACTTTTAATAAAGTAACACCTTATTAACTCAGCTCCATTAAATTGGAATTCTTGGTAATTGGGCAGAAGCCGGGTTGCCAAAAAGGGAGGTGGGAGGCTGAAGATGAATCTCCCTTCAAGATGATGAGTAGAGGTATTGAATAATTCCTTGCTGATTTATTCATTGACTTTCCTTGATTAGTCCATTCAGGACTTCATCTACTATTTCCTCTCATTTGAATTACTGCCCTAGTTTCTAACTGGGTCTCCCCACTTTCACTCTTGCTGCCCAAAAGTCCATTCTCCACAAAGATACCCACATGATGTTAGGAATAAAATTCTCATTTTGTACCTGCCTAAATAAATCCTTTCAGTGGTTTCCTGGTGATCACAATAGAGACCAAACTCTTTATCAGGGTCTACGAGGTTTTACTGTCCCCCTTTCTCTGTGCTTTACACATGCTGGTTTCCTCTTAGTTCTGTGACCAGATCCCATTTCTTTGTGCTGCAGAGTCTGAGCATATGCTCTTCCATGGATTTGGAATAGTTTTCATTACCACTATCCCCTCTCCACTCACACACCCACATAAACATACCCTTAGTTAACCCCTACTCATCTTCTGGATCTTGGCTCTAATGTCTCTACCATAGAGAAACTTCCTGAGCCGTCTACTCTAGGTCAGTTTTCTTTGCTAGATGCTTTCAGAAATTCATGTTTCTTTCCATCAGAATACTTCCCACAGTTTGTGATTAAACAGTCATTACTACTAGAGTGATTATTTGATTAAAGCACATCTTGTCTAGATAGTAAGCTCCCTGAGGGCCTAAAGCATATCACTATATCCTCAGCATCTCACAATAGTGATTAGCAAAGTTAGTAAGAACTTACTAAATATTTAAATCAATGGACAGGACTAATCCCTTCTGTTCCTTCTCAGAGTAGACCACAGTCCAAACTTCTCTATTTTCCTCTGAAAGCTAACACTGTCTTGACTCTCTGTGTAGGAGAGAGTGACATGAATTCAAACTCCCCTAGAGAGAAGAACCCAATCAAGGCTATAGGAATCAAAACCTACCCACTTAATCCCTAAGCTGTAGGCTGCCTCCCTCAGCCAAGGGACCAGACAAGCATGAAACTGAATGCCCCTGCTGATTGTCCTCTGCCCTAAACAGACAGCTTGTTTCTAGAAGCTGCATGGGTATCAGATGGTAATGATGGGATCTCTATTCAAATCATTAAATTATAGTTTGCCAGGGTCAAATCTTGGTAGCTATCACCTTACACTAAACACTTAATAATTGTACTTCTATTAAGTTATCCATCCCACTTTTTCTGGTATGCTTGTAATTATCATTCTTGAAGTGAAATTAAGGAGCAACAGTAACAAAAATTTTTTGGTGATGGTGATGGGGAATGTGTGACTACCATAGTGTGTTGTGTGTTGTTTCTTAGCACCACATGCCATTCAGGATATCACATAAGAGTAGAGCCAGTGTTGGACAGAAGAGCCACCTTTACAAACTGGAAAGCTTCAGTCAAATCCCAGAATTGAAAAATACTAACTCCCTGTCTCTAATCAAGTGGTAAAATCATAAACACAAAAAGATACAGGACATTTGGGCCAGGGGATAACTGAAGACCTAGATTTTCAAAATGTCAGATTGAGTGACTAGGTTGCCTCAGCTTACAGCATAGGTAAACTCCACACAGAATCCTATGACCTTGGATGGAGGCATAACATGCTAATGCTCCTGTTGATGAAAACCTTAACTAAAGAGCATTGGACAATTCAAATTATTTTCTAACTGGTCATAATTCTCCAAACATTCTAATATCACATGCTCTCCCTATAGTCCATCTGAAAAAAAGCATGCTACAGGAAGACCATAAAAATGATTGGCCTCACAATTGCTCTACCTGCTCAAGTATTCTGCTATTTTTGGATTTTTTTTTTTTTGGCAATTGTGGCTATTTTAACTATCCTTTCAACTGATACAATAAGGGGCATTTTTCCACATCTAAGATGTTGTTGGTGAGAACTATGGGTCCTGAGTAATTTAGGCAGTTTTCTGCAAGGTTTGCAAAGCCATTTTAATATAATGATTTTTCAAATGAGTGTACTATGTGTGTATGTATGTATGTGTGTGCATGTGCACTTGTGCTGTGACTTCTCTTTTTTATTTCCAGCTGACAAATGGAATAAAAGTCAAATAAAAGTAGAGTTAATTTAAAAATGCAAAAAGGAAATATTCTGTCAAAGTGCTATCCTTTTCAGATAATCTTATGTCATCCTTTGTACATATTTCCATTAACCCTTATGATTAGGAAGACTAATGGAAAATTTTCTCCTTTGGTGATACTCAAAGTTTTTGTTCAATATATAATTTTGAGTTAATAAAATAATCTGTTATACAAAATAGTCTCCCTATTAGCTAAAAATTCATTTGGGAAATGTTTGGGAAGTATCCACTAGATAAAATTATTCCTGCCCACTTTCTTTCCCCATCTCCATTTAAAACATGCATGATTTTCCAATGAGTGAGAAGAGATGAAGAGTTACAACGTGACCCAGGTACTTTGCTATAGATAACTGTACTGTGGATCAACACTGGGCCCGAAAGCCTATGGGCTGACCCCTATGGCCTATGAAGTGACAGTCTGGCATAAGAGTTCTAACCAGATCCTTAATCATGAAGTTTCAATCCGAGGCTCAGAAAGAGCCACTCCATTGGTCAGTAGTGAGAGAAGCAGAAGCACACACAGTAGAGCAGTAGAAGATGGACTACTAGAACACTCCTTGTGGGAGGATAGCTTACTGTTGTATGATGAACAATGGTCAACTTCTTGGGAAGGCTTGTATGGCTGTTCATTAAAATAAAGTTTCATTAACTGAGATGTGCCAAGCATGTCACTATTCTTTGTATCTTAACTATGCTTAACATATGGATCAACTTTTAAAGTTTTCTGAAGTCCACTTATCAATATAGATTAATGAACGGTTAAACTAAGATAAGAACTCAGGTCTCCTCATTCCCCATCTAATGATATTTTCAAGATCAACTTTGCAGAAAAGCTTTCACCCCCAATTAGTGGAAAAGTTACTGTACTTTTGAGATACTGTACTTCAGACTTGCTGCTATCAACTGCACTAACACTTTGATGCTATCTTATATGTAAGAAAGGCCAGAAACAATTCTGTGAGGTGACAGGTAAATTTCCAGATTGTTATGTACAAAATATTTGATTGACAAAATGGTATTCCTAGGAATTAGCTGAAGAAGAGCTCCATGTGGTCATTCAAAGCCCTGGTGAAGGAAGCAGACACCTAAGAACACACTTAACCCTTAACCTTTTAAATGGGAAGCCTTTTCTCTCAAATGTTTCTAAAGAAGCCTTTAAACATACTTTGCATTTTCAGATCTTATGAAATACACCTCTTCTGGATAAATCTGCCTATCTGCTAGATCTATTTGTCCAAAGTTCTGGGACAGTGCCACCATTTCCATCATTTCTTGGGGTAGTACCCAAGACTTAACCTTCCAGCAATTACTGTTGCACAAAGAAGCTTTACCTCTATCAGCCAAAGAAACCCAATGTCTGATGCAGATTTTTTCAAACGCTAAACCTTCCATCTCCACAAACGTTTTGTATACTATGAAGTGCCTAGACTGAAGAAACCTGTTCTAAGACTTTGCAAATACTGACTGGTATGTCCAACTAATCTGAACAATCCAAGCTGCTTTGAATTTTTGTGGGCACACTTGGATGGAAAAGGAGAATGATAAAACCTGCTATGCCAACACAGCCCCCTGAATCCTAGAATATTGTAAGAAATTGTAAATGCCTCCCCCCAAGTCATTTCATTTAGCCTCCTCCTCTACCTCATGAATGAGGTATGAGCTTCAAATGGACAATGTAAATGTAGCCTGAAAGATGCTACAAAGGTATTGGCATCATCACTCTTCGTTTTTGAGTTAATGTCATCACTTAACTGCTCCAAAGGAGCCTCTTGGCTGCTTACTTACTCATTACTTTGATCAGAAAGACTTCTATTTTTCAGTGCCCACCACCTCAAAAAAAACCTTTCTTTCCTGAGCTTTAGCTCTATGCAGAACAATAGCCAGTATTCATTGTGTCTGTCTTTACCTTCTATGGTTACATTTAAATTTATCTTCCCCAAAACTAACATGTATCCCTAACAAAATTAAAAAAAGGCACTTCCTGATTTGTCCTATTTCAGGTGTTATCCTCTTTGTACAAAAACAGTATGTCTTATTTGGAGAAGCTTTGAGAGATAATCTTGTCTAAATACTCCTAAATACCAGTCTGCAAAACAACCGCATCTGAATACCTGGGAGGCCTTTGACAAATATAAACTCTTTCATTTTTAGTTTTATTAATTTTTTATTATGGAAAAATCAAACATATACAGAAATGGGGGAATATCAAAAAGAACTCCCAGATAATCATAACCAAGCCTTTACAATTAACCAGCCATAGTCAATCTTGTTTCATTTATGTCTCATCCAGCATTCCCTAGTTATCTTAAAGCATAGTTCATTCATATGTATTCCAAAATGGAAATATGTATTTTCACATATAAAGTCCTGGAATTCTGATACAGTGGGGGTGGACCCAGGCCCAGGAATCTGTATTTGCAGTAGGTAAACCTGATACACAAATTTGGCAACAGCTGCATTTTTATTCTCCTTTTAATGTAGACAGAAATAGAATCTAGGCAAAGGAAGTTCCTAGCTGAAGGTTACGGCATTGCTCTGCCATAGAGACAGGCTATTGTCTTTAAATAAGGAAATATGCTGAGGCCCATTCAGAAAAGATACTATCTGAGTGGTAAGTGCTTTGAAAATAATGGGCCAGAGACCAGGAGGCAAGGAAGCAACTTTCTGAGATGTCACCTAGGCAGTGATGCCTTCCCAGCTCACAGTGAAGTCTCACGCCTTTGAGCTCAGCCTTTACTGACTGGACTACTCATTTGGAAGTTAATCACAGACAGCCTTGTGACAGCTCATGTATTATGGAATTGATTTCACTCTTAAATTGCCTTAACTCTTCAGCTAATTTGTAAGCTTATGAAGGGTAGGGACCTTGCCTGATCCAGCTTTGTACCACTGTTGTCCCCACCCCCTGACTGAAGCCGGCATGGTGTCCTATCACATGTGATAATTCACTATAGTGCATGACCTCTTACCTTACTCATAACCACCAAGGAATCCATTCACCACATTTCTATATTAATGTGCTAAATGTAGTGGAAAAGTGATTGTGTTTCACAATGTCCTTAAATACCAGGACATCTACATGTTATGATTTGAAAGGTCCAGTTGAAATGTCCTGGACCAGAAAAATTTCTTCAGTGGCTTGTCATGTTGTGTGGAATTGCCACTCCTGTTTACCTCTTCAAGTGACTGGATTGAAAATCAAAGGTTTAAACAGCAATGTTAATCCAGGGGCTCTTTGATATAAATGAGTTGACAGGGATGATTGCATTCATGATGCAGATCCTTTTGATGTCGTAAAGGGAGCACGGGCACTGCTTTTGGTGGTTGGCCCAACTGGGACTCTCTATGGAAGGCATGGGGCTGTTGAGTACCCAGTGGGTGGGAATGGGTTTACTGAAAAATGACACAGTATAGCATAGTGGCTAAGGATGCAGATTATGGAATCAGATGGATCTATCACAGTCCTGGCTCTACCATTTACTAACTGTGTGATATAGGGATAGTCAACTTTCCTGAGCTTCATTTCCTTAATTTCTAAAACAGGAGGGTAATTATAGAACCTACTTCATTTATTCATTCAACATATTTGAAGGCCTTCTATGTGCTAGGCTCTGTGCTAACACTCCTAAACTCAAGGTTTGTGCACTCCTGGACTCGAATTCTACATTTTAAGGTTGTGCTGGGGATTAAATGAGATAATGAACAATGAAGAACTTAACATCATAGTTGGATCTGGGAAACATTATTGACATTAGCTATTTTTATGATTATTATTATCCAGGAAGGAGGGTGGATGGCACCACAGAAAGACATTTCACAATTTGCCCAAGACTCATAAAGTATATGTAATGGTAAAGAAAAGCATTGACTCGGGTCTCATAAGCCCATGGAAAGACTAGATGCAACTCACAAAAGGACATTTAAGGACTGGAGAAAAATCTTCCCTAGCTAAGAAGATATTCTTATTTGTACTTAAAACCACCGCAGACCAAAAGAAGCCCTCTTACTACAACAGCAAATGCCAGCTAGAATATTCATAGCACATGTATTTGTATAATAACTAGAGCAGCACAGATATGATGAGTGAGCTTTGTGTAGTTGAGGCAAAAAGTCCACAGACTTTAAAGACCAACAGTTGCACCGTTGTGGGCAGAGAAGGTGAGAACTCTCAGCAGTGGCACCCACAGGCCTGGTATTGGGAAATGATCACCTGGTAAGAACTGGAACAGAATTCAATACACAGAAAATGAAGAATAGCTACAAGATGATAAAGAAATAAATAACAATAGAAGAGGGTAGTATAGGGCTTACCTTTGAAGACAATAATTGAAAATCTAATGTAAACTACCAGAGAGGCATGGTGACCTTGGGCATGATTCAGCAGGAATTGGTAGTGGAGCGATCCAATTTGCAAGATGGGGCAAGGAAGCGGCACCCAGATGTCCCAGCATCATGCCAGGCACAAGAGTTAATGGGTCTAAGACAATAGCACTAACTTTAGGCACCACCAGTTAGTATGGTTGAAACTCTCAAATATTTTCTAATGTTCAAAATTTCAGTCCTGCTCAGGGCTACCTTGATAACTTGGCTGCACAGAGCCTGCAGATACCTTGCATTAGTGACTCCAGCTGGACAGGCTTGACATCAGGTGTCTTTGTTTTATTTATATAGTAATAGATGAAGAGAGAGCAAGCTCACAAGCTATAGGGTCAAGCACAGCAGGTATGTATAGAAACACCTGAACTCATCTGTAGTCTCACTCAAAGATCCACACAGATATACAGACTCATATTCAGATCTACATTCAAGAATCAACAAGCAATCATTTTTCAAGTGACTGCTTATTCCTACCTTCCCTTAATTTATTTAGAAAGCTAATATTTATGCATAGCATATATTCATGGCTTAAAATAAACGGTTATTGACTAAAGATGAGTTTTGAACAGGTCTTTTGCCTATGTTCTCTTTCCCTTCCCCAAACTGACTAATGCTAGATTCCAAAGGTCACTTGTCTTCAGCAATTACTCTGAAGCGCTACATTCTACCTGCAGCATCTTAAGCATTCTAGCCTAAAGAGGATTCATTCTCTTTTCTTGGAAATAAATGTGAACTGTCAATCGAATACCACTAATAAACGTTTCTAATTGATGTTTGAGGAGAGGGAATTTTTTTTCCCCTTAGGCATGCTGTCTTTTATCTTGGTCAGTGGCTTTGTTGTTTATAAAAAAAAAATTATTTGTGCATTCATACAACATAGGATGAGAGTTAAAGGACAATACTTCACTTTTCCTTTTGTCAAACAGGATAAAGGTACCATTAGTACTGAAGGGTTTTTCTTTTCTTGTGATTTAAGGCCAGTATTTTATAAATAGTCAAATAAAAAACAGATTCAGATGTCAGTTGCACTCTAATGGGATGAAAATATTTACTCCAATCAAATGCCTAAGGCCAAATCATGTGTTAGAAAGTTTAAACTTTGCTCCTTTCATTCCTTAACTTAGTATCTCAGCATTTTTTAACTGTAAAATGGGGATCACAACACCTACTTCACAGAGGCATTGTGAAGATTAAATGAGATAACCATTGTGGTTGTCAGGGGAGGAAATAATATCTGATTTTAAAGCCAACTCAGAAATAAGACACAGGCTTAAGGCAAATGAAGATAAAGATATCAGCTTTATCACTGATAATGCTGAACTCAAGGGTGTAACTTTAATATATAGCCAAATGGTCATATGAGTTCTTTCTACCTCTAATCTCTGAGATGGCTCACCTGAAGGAGAGTTTGGGTCTTCAGAGCAGACAAACTTACCCAGAATGCCCTCTTACTTATACCCAAATGCAAAACGGAGACTAATGGATCTATTCAGATAATTCATTTCTCCATCCATGGGTAAGACTGTCAGATTTAGCATATGAAAATAGAGAATACCCAGTTAAATTTGAATTTCAGATAAATAATAACTTTTGGCACACGTATGTTCCATGCAGCATTTAGGGCATACTTATAGTACCAACATTATCCGTCATTGACCTGAAATTCAAATTCAGTGTGGTATCCTGTTTTTTCTCTGGCAACCCTACCAATGAGATGAAAATGAATAAGAGTGGGAAGAGAATTCAGGAGTGTTGGTCTAGTTGAAGGAGCATTACCCATAAGGCCATGGGGATGGGGCATTCTCCTAACAGTCATACATCATGGAGCTCAGTGACCAGTATGTGCTAAACACATTATTGCTTTCCTTCATGCCTAAGAACCATTATAGTAAACTCATGTATCTCAATACATTAGTTTCTTACTGCGTTGCTCTTCTAGAAGTATTTTTACTTTAAATGAGGTCCAGGAGGAGACCAATGCTTAACCTAGAGAAATTCTTCTCTAATGATTGATTTTCATCCTTGACTGAGCATCAGAATGCTCTAGGGAGCTTGTTAAAAATACAAATACTCAGCATCCCCCTCCCCAAGTTTGACTCTGGAGTAGGATCTAGACATTTGTATTTTTAACAAGCTTCCCCAGGGAATTCTGATGCATAGCAAAGCTTAAGGCACATCATTCTAATATATAAGTGCCGTGTCAGGGAGCTGGGGATGAGTGTACTCAGGAAAAGATATGTGCCTCTACCCAGCAAGTTACCGGAGAAGCTATTGTGCCATTGCATGGACCATTGGTTTAAAACCATTGTTTAAGACCATGCACAGAGAAAAGCATACCTTGCCTCTCATTTTAGTAGCAATGGCCTAGGGTCTAACAGTAAAATTATGAGTATTAAAGTATTAGAGCAGTGCATATTTTAATTGGGGGGCTGTGGGGAGAGCTTCCAGTATTATTCAAGTATATTCAATATTATGTGTGACTGCTCTGAGAACAGACATGGTCAACCATACTATCCCTTCTCACTGCAGATTATAGTCCAATGTAAAAGGGCTACAAGAAAGGCAAGTAAAGGGAGTAGGGTGTCTGGAAAGAGCTTTCCATGTAAGTTATCCTTCATCCATGGAGGGTGAGTGGAAATTCACCAAGGACAAGGACAGAAAAAAAACAGATGTATAGCAGCAAGCACTCAAGAGACTAATAGAGCCAGAGAGACAGTTACATACTTCAAGGGAGAGTTTCAGAAGAAGACAGAAATAGACAGCTATAAGGGGGAGAAAAATAGAGACAGATACACACACACACACACACACACACACACACACACACACACACATCCTCCTCCATTATATTGACAAAGAGAGATCCTGAGAAGATGGAGAAAGCAGAAAAGGCCCAGAGAGAAAGATGCAAATCCAGGTAATAAAAACAGTTACAGTCACCCATACTGTAGGATTTTCAGTGCTGTTTTAACATGGCATTATGGTAAAACAAAATTCCCAATATACATGTACTTTCTTAGAAGACTAGCTCATGGCTGTAGGGAATCTGAATGTGTCGGAAAGGAACACCACATCTGCTAATTCTTGATGACATTTGCTACATGCAAAATGGATGTTTTCAGGAGAAATACCAATTATAATTCTAAAAGTCGGCAGATACATCATTAACATATTTAATAATTAAGGGTAGAATCATAATACAGTATTGAGAAGTAAGACAGCCTTTTTTCCTGAACTTGATCTAAAAGTAGAATCTCAGATGAATGCCATTGCGATACTTCAGGACTACAATATCCCCCCCCACCCCCACCCCCACACACATACATTTTTTTGTCATTATTTGAATTCATTTTCTTGTTTACAAAACTTCTAGAAAGCCCTTTGCAGCTGATGAGCCCAACCATTAAATGTAGGTGATTTGGCTTCTGTTTTGGAGAATGCTGTTGAACACACCAGCTTCCTGGAAGAAACACAGTAGAGGGAGATCAATTTTGCTTCATGGTGCTTAATATCACCTCAAGGTCTTTTCCCTTCTGTTTCTTTTTCCTTTTCTTTTTGAATCATACATTCAAATAACCACATGTGTGAACATTCAAAGAAACACATCTCAGCATGTCTTTATAAAGGTACAGGAGACAATATGGCTTTAAACATGCTCAATAAGCTGTTTTGAATTCTCTAGAACTTTGTTGCTCCAAAATCAAAGATCTTCAGATAAAGGGAAAGTATGTTGCTCAGTCAGAAATGTGCATATGCCAAGTTTGATTTCTCTTCTGTATCTTTACCATTTTCAGCATCTATTTCGCAAGCTGAAGGGTTTCTTTTTCTGTTTCCTTTTCCATTTGGAGTTTAGAAAGTAAGCAGCAGGTGAGGAATCACTGTATCAGGGGAAAGGTACTGGGTGATTTCTCTTTGAAAAGCTTTTATTAGCTGTAGACATAAACCTAAGGAGGGAAGGGAGTGAGTGGTAGCTGGTAAATATAGCATAACTCAATGGAAAAAAGAGAATAAGCAAGCAAGGAGGGCTTACCCATCTTCCTCCTTCTCTTGACTCAGAAGAAGTGGTCACTCTGTATATGGGGAATGGAATTAAGAATTCCCTAAGTAGAATCTTAACTACAAAAAGTCTCCTACTCTTTCCCTGTGACAAAAACAAATTTTTCATCCCAGCGGAATGCAACCAGTTCCAAAAATTAACAGCCATTTTCCAAAGGCTTTTAGTGGCTATAGTTTCTATGCAATAATATTAGCATCTGCAGTTCTTGTTTTTGATGATGCTTGAGCTCATCATTGATTTCTCTGCCACCACTACAGGTGGTGTCCTCACCCTGTTACAGAGGCATCCACCAGTGCTGTTATTCCCCCATTTATGATTCAATTCTACCACCTGCATCCTTGTTCTGTTGCCCTTGGTTCTGGACAATAGTCTTTTAACCACATGGTCATAGTATTTTCGAATGTCCTTTGGTAGTATGAATGATCAATTATTACTATTTTTTTTATATTCCCAATCCAAAGAAAAATTCCCAAAGTATTAGAACAATTTTCTCTAGAAAGAACCATGAAGTATTTGAGTAACTCTTGGCATTATTCATGATTATTAACTACTCTTTTAAGTTAAGAATATGTAAATAGCTCTCTCCTACCTCTTTTCTCGTGACTCTCTCACTTAGTAAATCAATCATTCACCAAATGTTTGTTGAGCACTTGTGCTAGGTACTGGCGATAAAGTGGCGAATGAGACATACAAGGTTTCTACCCTCACAGAGGTTATAGTTCAGCAGAAGAACAAGCAAGTGATTACATCAAAATCCAATAATCATTATGCAGGGGAAAGTAGATTTTGTGGTATAACCTAATAGACTGTTCTGAGGAAAAAGCAGTTCAAATGGATCATGAAGGCATTTTCTAGGAGGAAAAGAGGTGGGGTAGAGGTAAAGATTGTGCCCAGAAGATGGCAGGCAATACAATCCAGGGGAAAGAAAGAACCTAGCAATTTTGAAAAACTGAAAAAACCTTAACCATGGCTGGAGTGTAGAACACAAAGGGAAGCATGATAAGAGATAGGACTGGGCAGGTATGAAAAGTGTAGATGATGGGGAGCCTTGTAATACATTGTAAAACTTTAGACTTTATCAAGTGGTAATGAAAGCTACACACGGGATACAAGCAAAGGAGTGAGATGATCAAAGTTGCAGTTGTGAAGATCAGTGTGACTATAGCGTGGGAGAACTAATTGGAAAAGGGCAAGGAGGGGTGAGAGGAAAAGAGTTTAGAGGCTGCTGTTGTAGGGGGCAGGCTACAGGCAGTGGTGGCTGGAGCTAGTAGGTAGTGGCATGGGGATACAGCAGATGGGCAGGTTTGAGGGGTAGAGTATATTCAAATTAGATATGGAAAAGAATCAAGGATGGTATCTGGTTTCTGGCATGGGTAACTTACTGTGGGGACAATGGTGAAATCACTTATTAGGGTAGGAAAACAAGACAAGTAACTGATTTGGGGAGGAAGATGATTTAAATTTCAGAGTTTGAATTTTGAAGTGTCATTAAGACATCCAAGAGGAGATGCCAGTGAGACAATCAGATATAGAGAACAGAAGCACAAAGGAGAGGTCAGGCATGAAGTTGTATTTCTGAGGGCATGTGAGTATATGAGTTAGCCCACAAGAAGCAGGCAGAATTTAAAAAGTATAAGATGCAGAAAGTAGTTTTTAGGAGCACCTGCCTTTAAAGACTGGGAAGAGGAAGAGAAGCTTGCAAAACCTCTGAGAAGGAGTTGTCAGATAATTAGAAATGAAATGAATAGAGAGCAGTGTAACAGAAACCAAAAGAAGAGAGAACTTGAAGAAGGAAGGTCAAATGTCAGATGCTCATGGAAGGTCAAACAAGATAGAACAAAATAAAAAAAGCACTTGGATTTTTATTATATTCAGACCACTGGCTACCATACTTGGGACATCTTCAAGGGAATTGTGGTGGTGAGGTGGGATGGGGGATTCTAGGGGTTGGAAGGAAAACCAGAATGCAGTGGGTTGAAAAGTGACTGGGAGGCAGGTAGATAGAGACAGTGAATCTTGACTAAACCATTCTTTTGAGGAATTTGGCTGAGAGGGAGGAGAAAGTAAAATGGTTTTAATAGGTAAATAGATGCCAGAGAAAGGTTTTCTTGAGCTGCTGCTCAGTGCCTCTGCAATCAAAGTGAGTATTTTATTTTCTACTCATTGACTATGAGATGTAATTTGTATTGACTGCAAATTCCTTCTCTTGGGGGAATGAATCCTAGGACAACAGAGAAAGAAAAGAGTCTGAGAACACTTTAAAAATCTAAGACTTTTTGTCCCTAAATTCCCAGAAGCCACTCACTCCTGCAACATCAACCTTATCTCCCCCGTGGGACCAAAGCATGTGATTCTGGTGGTATTCCTTGCCTTCTCAGAGTTCCCATGGTAAGTAAGCATGTGAGATCCCCAACAGAACTCTTGCTGCACTATTCTTTTAGACATATTTCTAGCAATCTCCTTTCCCCTTCTTGGAGGATAAACCATTCAGAAGCATTTTTCCTATTGCTGGTATTCAAGTTTTCTGGTAAGATGAAAACACTGTTCTGCTTTTACTCCTGAATTACCTTAGGTTTAATTCCCCCTAAAGCAGGAATTCAGTCAACGTATATTCCAGGTCACAGCTGATTAGAAATCAGAGTATCTACTTTCATTCCAGAGCCCTTCAGAGGTTAACTTTCCCTGTCAAAACCCCCAATTAGAAAACTATTTTTGAGTTAGGAAAATGCAAACGTGTTTCTCATCAGCATATTATCTCTCCTCTGATCTCTTGTCAATTTTAAGACATTTTTCTTCATCTGTATCCTAGCTAAGCATAGCAATTAGCCCTCAATAAAGATTTGAAATGTGCCAAATTTCAGGCTTTCAGAAGTACAGAGTTTAATTCTGAAATCAATTGAAAAAAATCTACTTGCTTACTGTTAACCTTTTCTATAAACTCAAAATCGCTGACACACTTTGTCTTAAGAATTTTTGATATTAAAAAAAGAAACAGAAATTGTTTCCCTTTGGGACAGCCTCAGCTGGGACCAATGTCCCTCCAAAGCAGCTGTGCCAAACGATAGAGGGAATCAGCCAGCCCCACCCACCAGCAAACCCACAGCAGTCACTACCCAGCCACTGAAGAAGGTTACATGCCTCTCACAGAGGACACTCCTGAAGCACATGCTCTAGTGACCATGGGGGAGTACATTCTGGTCCCCACAGGATGCTTTCGACATAATGCTACTCCTTCAAGACCAAGAGATGTAGATGATCTACCTAATACACACAAACAAACACAGAGTCAGGCAAATGATGGGATAGAGGAATATGTTCCAAATGAAAGAACAAGACAGACCTCAGAAAAAGAACTAAAACAAAACAAGAGATAAGCAATCTACCTGATGAAGAGTCCAAAGTAATGGTCATAAAGATGCTTCCTGTACCTGAGTGAAGAGTAGTGTAACTCAGTGAAAACATCAAGAAAGAGGTAGAGAATATAAAAAAGAACTAATCAGAGCTGAAGAATACAATAGCTGAAATGAAAAATACACTAGAGGATAAATACAGCAGATTATAGGATGCAGAACAGATCAGTGTCTGGAATAAAATAAAAAGATGTAAAATATGGTACCAAATACATAAAATGTGTGTGTGGGGGGGAGTAAAACTGTAGTATTTTTAGAATGTGTTTGAACTTAAGTGACCATCAATTTAATTACAGACTGCTATTACATAGAGTATTAATATGAACTTCATGGTAACTAAAAACCAAAAGCCTATAATAGATATACAAAAAATAAAGAAAGGAATACAAATATAACACTACAGAAAGTCACCAAATCGAAAGGGAAAAAGAACAAGAGAAGAAGAAAAGAACAGAGAAGATCTACAAAAAAACCCCAGAAAACAATGAACAAAATAGCAATAAGCACATACCTATCAATAATTACTTTAAATGTAAATGAACTAAATGCTCCAATCAAAAGATAGAGTGTGGCTGAATGCATAAAAAAAACCCAATACCATCTATATGCTTGCCTATAAGACTCACTTTAGACTTAAAGACACACAGACTGAAAATAAGAGATAGAAAAAGATACTTTATGCAAATAAAAATGAAAAGAAAGCTAGGATAGCAATACTTATATCAGACAAAATAGACTTTAAAACAAAGACTTTAACACGAGACAAAGAATGGCATTACATATGATAAAGGGATCAATTCAAGAGTATATAACATTTGTAAATATCTATGCACCCAAAATAGAGACACCTAAATGCATAAAGCAAATATTAACAGATATAAAGGGAGAAATTGACAGTAATACAATATAGTAATGGACTTTAACATCTTACTTACCTCAATGGATAGATCGTCCAAACAGGCAATCAGTAATGAAACAGTGGTCTTAAACGACATATTAGACCAGATGCACTTAACAGATATATATAGGACAATCCACCCAAAGACAGCATAATGCACATTGTTTTCAAGTGCACATAGAACATTCTCCGGAATCCATCACATGTTAAGTCACAAAACAAGTCTCAATACATTGAAGACAATTAAAATCATATCAAGCATCTTTTCTGACCACAACCATATGAGACTAGAAACTACAAGAAAACAACTGGAAAGAAACACAAACAAGTGCAGGCTGAACAGGGTACTCTGAACAACCAAGGGGTCAATGAAGAAATCAAAGAAAAAATAAAAAAACTCATAGAGACAAATGAAATTGGAAGCAGAACATTCCAAAATCTGTGGGATGCAGCAAAAGCAGTTCTAAGAGGGAAGTTTAAAGCAATACAGGCCTAGCTCAATAAACAAGAAAAATCTGAAATAAACAATCTAGCTTTGCACCTAAAAAACAAACTAGAAACAGACTCATAAATACCAAGAACAAACTGGTGATTGCCAAAGGGTAAGGGAGTTGGGGAATGGGTGAAATAGATGAAAGGGATTAAGAGATACAAACTGCCAGTTATAAAATAAGTCATGGGGATGTACAGTATGGTATCGAGAATATAGTCAGTAATATTGTAATAACTGTATGGTGACAGATGGCAACTACACTCATCATGGTGAGCATTTCATAATGTATATAATTGTCAAATCACTATGCTGTACACCTGAAACTAATGTATGTCGACCTTACTTTAATAAAAAAATATTGTTTCCCATTTCACTCCAAGCATGGACAATTTATCCCCTAAAGAATTCCTCATCTAACCTGATCCTCCTTATTATTGGGAAGTAGGTAGTATATTTCTTCTCCAGCTTTTTCAGAGACTCCAAGCCCCTCTATGTAAGAGAGGGGAGGAGAGAGAAGGCAGGGAGAGATTGATGGCACTCAGAGGTAGCAATTGCTTTGTTTGGTAATATCAAATTCTCCAAGTGTTTCCTACCCATCATCAGATTGGCCATGTGCTCTCCAATTCTACTCTTGCCAAACTCCCAGGGTTGGACTACAGCTTAGAGCAGAAAAAAGCAGCACTTACTAAGGCCACTGAATAGGTAGGTTGTTGAATAGTTGTGATCATCTGGAAAGGCTTTCTACCTGCCTGCCTGCCTCCTTTTCAGACATGGACATTGCACTGCTGCACTCCACACAGTCGACAGGTCCTGTAGGCTTGTGCCTGGGCCCTTGCACTGTTTCTTGGAATATCCTTGCTGCTTGGAAAAAAAAAAAAGCCCTTTTGAGCTACCTTTCCCATTATGTGATCAACATGACACCACCAAACAATCCATCGGGGATGCTGATACCCTCATGTACAAGTATGAATTGTATACTGTGCAGTGTGGAATGTGGAACTGCAGTGCACAGACTCCTACCTGTAGCTCACAGGTCATGGCTGATGTTGGCTCTGGGACTTAAAATCACTTCCCTGGACGGATAGGAAATTGCCACCACAGGAGATGATAATATTTGTGAGCCTTACTAACAAGCTTGAATTCTAACATAAGGTGGTTCATTGTTATGTTGCAGAATGTGAAATCTTAATGTGTTCACTATTCAAATGCATCTTATTTCACAGCATGATTTACTTCAGCTCTAAGGAGCCAAAAGAAGGGGAAAAAAATAAGGGAGGTGGGAAGAAAAAGATAGTTGGGAGCAGAAACACTGATGAGCCCAGCTTTGTGAGCAAATTTCATTGCCACTGATAATGTTCTAGTTTGCTTTGATTAAAGCTCTATCTTGCTGAGTGTGTTCAGTGTCCTAAATACTGCTTCTTCAGGCTAGCTGCTGATTTTTTTTTCATGGATTCCACTTTTAAACCCAGCTTTGTGCTGTATGCTGTATGCAAACCTGGGAAGAAAAGCAGGAGGAAACCACTGCACAACAAGTATGCTTTTGTCCAAAGATAAGATGAAAATGTTTGCCTTACCAGATTCCTTTTCTCCTGTCAGAAATTTCTGAACAGATGGTGGAGGAATTGGTGTTCGACCAGACAGTCAGCCAATCAACAATAGAAATTAATTGTCATAGAATTCTGCTAATGGTACACATGCTGATACTCATCCAAACATAATTTGTTGGAACTATATTCTGTATTCTCTTCAGTAAGAATAAGTTAATACAGCAAATGAGTCAAGTGCTTCTAGGAAATATTGAGTCACTTCAGGAGGAATCTGTTTTAAATACAGTCCAAAGAACAGGTAGACAGTCCACCCTATACTGTGGGGACTGGCATGCCTTTGATAGCATTTACTTGGAATAAAAAGTGGCCTTAACAAGTTATTTTGTGGTCATTACACTGAGATTATTTCTACTTCTAAAATCTTGGGTTCCTGAGGTAACTCTAAATGCAAAAAAAAAAACGCCTAAGGAATCAAAATATGAAATTTTCAAGTTGAATAATGTGCTGGGGAACACACGTTTTTCTGAATAGAGGTTGTCATAATTTTGGATTTAGCCTGCAGTCGAGTTTAGGGGGTTGGTCTCTCCACCTAAATCCTAACTGCCTATATTCTTATGGGTATACAAACGATCTCATGGAAGAAACAAATGGTAGGTTAGGTAGCATTACCAGAAACTTTCCTGATATGGTCATGAGATAAATCATGGTTAACTCTGAGGACAAAAAGAAAAGCTTTGAGACAATAGTTTTTCAGATTTTGGACACAATGAAAGGCAAGGATGCTGGGTGGCACCCTTATAGGGCTTTTTTTTTTTTTGAAGGCTGACTTGGTTTGTAAAGTAATGTCCACCTATTTATACACTTAAGTGGCAGGAAGAGGGCAATCAGAGTACTGTGTTTCTTGAGAGGGGTAACTATATATAAAATCACATCTTTCCAAGCAGCTGCACTATGAATAGAAGCAACTTAGAATGTATCAGTTTCTGTATCTGGACTTTCCTGAAAGATTAACTAGACATTGCCCTTCCCACTTTCATGTATCTAAATGTGATGAAGAAAACTCACTTATGCCTCATTTGTCACTTCATACAGTTGACAGACACTTTGCCAATCTCGAATTATTTCACTATCTCTAGTTGTACAAATTGGACCAAGGAAGCATTTCGGAAGGTGGCAAAGGAAAAGCCCCTAATCTTTGCATGGGGCCATCCTACTGCTGAATGGTGCATCAACTAAACAACCTCTATTGTCTGTATGTGTGGTAGCCTAACCCTTTACAGTAAAATATGATTGTTCAGGGAGCACTGTGCTCTCATCCAATTTCCATAGATAATCAGAAATAGGTAAATCCTTTCTATTGATTGGTAAGTGCTCCTTAGGTGCATTATTGAGGTTGTAATATGTTTAACATGATTTAAAATGAAATGTGGTATGTGTACTATGAGAAAGGAAATGCCAAAACAAATGTTTCTGTCAGTACTTGGTGCAAAGATTTTATAGGTTATTTTTAAAGTACAATTTTGCATTTAAAAATAAGACCATTAACAAGTATTTCATTTGAATTATGAGGAATCTTAGAACAAGTAATAGCATACAGCATTCCAATAGGATTTTTATAATAGGCGGCATTTGTACTGGACCACCACCTCATAACTTCTTTCTGAATAGCAGGATCAATGCTAGCATGTTGTTTGTCTGGTGAATGTAGCAGAAATAGAGCTTGTGATACAAATGTTAATAACTCAACAGGAATCACATCTGTTACCAAATCCTTTTGTTTCTTGTCCACTTCTTGGAACTCTGCAGCAGATCCATCAACTTCTTGTGACTAGCAGAGCGCTTTCCCTTGATTACAATAGTTTAAAGATGAAGGAGAGGGCACCTTTTTGTGTTTATACCACTCCTTGCGGTCTGAACAAAAGCAGCTGGCTGTGCTAGTGAACAGAGAGTACTGCGTACCAAGGGGGAGGAGAGTGGGGGAGTTATAGGGGTCAGGAAGACAGTAGCATCAAGGGACCTCTGCGGCTGCCAGCAGCTTCACCTGCAGTATCGGCTATCTCAGGTCAGCCGGGGGTTTCACAGTGAATAACAGGATCATGGCAAAATAGAGCACATGGCTGAGACTAACTGAAATTGTATGGCTGAAATAACCTAAAAACAGGATGTATAAATCACTTATGCTTTTGCCTCATGGTTGTTAATGCAGCCATTTTCATAAGACTCATCTGTGAGATCAAATCCTTCTTTATGGGCAGCTACTCTGGGTCTTATCTGCCCTGATCCCCCAGTAACTGCAAAGGGGATGTCTGGTCTACACTACAGAGCACTTTATTCTGAGCTTTGGAGAACCTGAAAGAAGAGTGAGACCTTCATTGGGTCTGCCACCTGTTTATTATGAGGTAATGGCCATGTGGCTAAGAACATGAATTTTGTCATTAGGTTGTCCTGGATTCGAATCCTAACTTGGTCACTTCCTCTTGGGCAAGTTGGTTAACCCTCAGAGTGTCATTTTTCTCATCTGATGAATGCAAATCCTCATGGAATTTTAAAGAAAAGATCACATTTTAAAAATTGTGAAAAACAGCGTGGTGACTAACACATACTGAGAACTCAGTAAATTGTAGTTGCTATCATGAATAGAAAATGATGTTTCTTCTGCACCAATTGGAGTTAGTACTATTAGTGTAATTCATTATCATGCTCGAGGACACGATAAATTCTTTCTTTAGAAGAGCATAAAGGGCAACATGCCTACCCATCTTTCCTTCTCTGGGAATCTGAAACCTATAGATGAAACCCAAGATAAAGAGTTTTCAGAGATCCCAGAACACTGGTCCACTGCTACCAAAATACCTGGGATGTGTTCTAAAACTTCGTATTCCTGGATATCACCCTCTAGTGAGTTTAACACAAAAGCAGACCAAGGAATCTCCATTGTAAGAAGCTCTGCTAAGTGACTCTCACACCTACCCAGATCGAGAACCCTGGTTGAGAGTGTTCATCCAAACATTTCCAATAATGTCGCATGAAGGACAATAGGCTGCATTTAGGAACTTGATATTAAGCCAGATATGGACAGTGGTAAAGATGGCAGCCAATGAATGGGAGGTTTGTAAGATTCTAGGTGTCAGGGATTCTGGAGAGCTGGCAGGGCAGGATCAGCCAGACCAGTGAGAGGGCTACTGTAAACTGAGGCTCATGAGATAAATTGTGCAATATCTCATCCAGAAACTAAAGGCCTTCCGAGGATGGCATTTTGGATTCCATTATTCAGCTAGCCTGGTCTTAAAGGGTTACCACCTTTTTACTAATGGCAGACTTATATAGAGTCTAATAAGAGAAAAAAAACGCCATTGCAGAATATGAATCATGAAGGAAATCAACAGACTTGCTACTTTTTAGGCTTAGGAAAAAGAATCATTAAGCTTCCTTTACTTACACCTAAGACAATTGACTTGCCCCATACTCTCATTAAATAGTTATAAATCACCCTATCAAATAGGCTCCTCGGTATATCTGCACTGTGAATCGCCCTTGGTAATTTTGCAGAGCCAAGTGCTAGGTTCAATAGTATCTATTCAATATTTAGAATTTATTCATTGAGTGGATTGTACGTACTGAGGTGGTGCTTATTTCTTTGTACACTAGAGGCTATTTTTGTGGGACAGTTCTGTTTTCTGCATACTTCAGTCAATATGTTGTGTTGACTGGCTGAGGCTAAGACTACATAAGGCCACTTGATCAACTGCTTTTACAGAATTAACCAGTGGTTATTATCTGTATTCACAACCTGAGCATGTGTCCGTGCTCAAGGCCTGAGTTGGTCACTTACTATGTGGCTTTTGGCATGTCCCAGAGCATTAGCCCTAGTTGAACAGCTGAACAAACCGGAAATTATGTGTTACTTAACACGTATGTGTTGTGGGGCTCCAACTAACCATTGCAATGGGTTGTGCTAAAATTCTTCAGTGGGCTAAGGTATTCCAGAGTACTCAGTTTGCTCCATCTTCATCACCACCATCCTAACATAAGCCATCGTCTCTCACCTGAACTTCTACAATAGCCACTAAAGTGATCACTCACCATGTACTTGTGTCCCCTCCCAAAATCTGATATTCACATGCTAGGCAATTCCTCTTTTCTAAATGCAGATCTGATCGTGTTAACTCACTTTCCCTCCTTCCAGAACCTGTTTTAACAACTTCGAAAGCTTCCCATAGTTTTCAAAGACAAACTCCTTACTATGGGTCTCCAATGCCCCACAGGTCTGTTCTCTGCCTACCTGTCCCTCAAATTCCCTCATGCACAATGATTTTCCTCATTATCTGAGCATCAACTACATTTAAGATTTTATTTTCTGCTGACTGTGGCCATGATTTAGGATACAGATAGTTTCATGCTCATTCCCAACACTGGGCATTTGCACATGCTATTCCTTGTATCTTGCATTTTTAGCAGTTACCATATTTTATTGATATATGTTTACATCTGTGTTCCCAACTAGAACATTAGTTTCACAAAAGTAGAGACTGTTTGTTTCTGTATACCTGGGGCCTAGAAAAGTGTCTGGTATATAATAGACAGTCCATAAATTCTTGCTAAATGCATAAATGAAAAGTATAATCAACACCCATCTCCTTGTTGAGCTTCCTCCTCTGACTTCCTACAATTTTAATACATACTTAAGAAACCAGTACTCACAGAAAGTCCATAGACCACACCCATCTAGACATATCCTCTGTGGGCATAATTCCATGTTGTAGACCTCCCTGACCCCAAATGAGAATGTATTTATTTGGTGTCTGTCTCCTAAGTACCCTGGTTTTGAACAATCAGAATAACTTATTAAGAGTAATGCTTAATTTATATCCAAGATTCCAGAGATCATGTCTTAAATAAATTCTCTTTTTATAGGCCCAGGGCTTCCTTTGGGATGGGAGGTGGAGGAAAGAATGGGATGGGACTGTGTCATAGAGCTTATCAGAAGCTATGGATTCTTTCTCTGTGTGGATCTACAAATGTACACATACACAATTTTATATACCCTTTTAGGGGGATCATAGAGGAAACCCTATCCATGGAGAACTGGGCTATCGGAGAATTTAATTTAAGGCTATGTTGTTGTTAAACCAGAAACTTGGCTTTGATATTGATAACTGTTGAAGTTGGGTGATGGGTATAAAGGAGTTCAATATACTATTATCTCTACTTTTGTATAGGTTTGAAATTTCCCATTATAAAGAGTTAAGCTGAAATATCAATCCAGTTTCTTAAAAAAGGAGAAAAAAACAGAGGCATGGTTTTTGTAGAGAATGTTTGACACCTTAAGATATCTTTAAGTGGTGAATTGATCCTCTCATTCACTCAGGCTTAAAATTGTAGCATCAACTTCAGACCCTCTCTCTCTCAGCCTCTCAGTTAATCAATTGCCAAACCTTCCTCTGCAGCCCTTGCACTCTCCTTCTGCTCTCCACTTCATTACTTCTCACCAAACCCATTGCAGAGAATCTCCTAACCTTGGGTGTCAAACTTCCCTCCCAAATCTTTCCTCCTCTGGACATTATGGCTCACTGATCATAGCCCTCAAGTATATGCATTCATGTCCAAAGTCTGTGTGCACATATCTTAATGGTACTCAACCTATTTGGTGTTATAGACCTTTTGAGAATCTGATGAGCATTGTACATTGTCTTTCCATGTCCCCTGCCTCCAGAAAAATGCATGTAACAACCCCATCCAAACACACAGATGCTTTTGTTTACAATTTCAAGGGTTGTGTGCATCCCCCAAAGATCCTCCAGTGTTCACATGCAGAGCACCCCACGTCCAAAATCAGGTAGTAAGCACTCTAAGTAGAGACATTTCAGTATCACACGGCGCGTTACTCACAGGCCCAGATTGTGAGTGGCTCCGCACTTGCATTCTCTTTATATATCATCTCTCTTATTTTACATTTCTCCCCCTAAAAGCACAAATGAAGTGTTTATCTAATCTAGATTGACAGGCAGTGAATTTTTATGATGACCACAAAGGGAACAAATAAATGAGCAACTTCCCTCCTTCTGCCTCTTGCCCACCTACTCACAACCCCATCTGAAAGGGATCTGTCCTTTTTTTCTGAGCTGCATTAGGTTGAACACCTTTCAGATTACATTAGGTTGATCCACATGCAATTGCCATTAATCTACTATTTTTGGCCTACAAAAATGACAATCATGGTCCAACCTAATACATATGAATAAAGAAATCTCATTGTTGGAGTGTGAGCATTTTGAGGACAGGCATGGAAGTTCTTCTCCCTGACTAGGTTCCTGAATATAGTTGGTGTTCAGTGAATATCGGCTAAACGAATGATGTCTACTTATTGAGATGTCTCAAATTAAAATAAGACCTTTTGTATGAAGAGATATTGGTGAATGTGATTTGAGGAAAGAGTGACAATACTTGACCCCTTGGGAGCCCCTTTATTGAAAAGACATTTTTAAAGAGATTTTATGAAAAACACTGTCAAAATGTACACATCACTTTTAGGTAATATAATGAAGATCCTCTTCGGGAAAGTGACGTTACTATTGAGCAAACTGAGGATTTTTCCACACAACACAACTCTTAATAAACTAGAGACAAGGAAGCAAACAACCAGTCCAAACTCTTCCTCTGTTCCTTGGGCAGAATTTCTCATTGCCTTAGGCTTCTGAAATGAATTTTAGCTGCTATTGAAGCAGAGGTATTCTGACTGGCACTACTACTTTAAAAGAAACCATCTTCTAAGTA
Source organism: Manis javanica (assembly GCF_040802235.1). Classification (NCBI taxonomy): domain Eukaryota; kingdom Metazoa; phylum Chordata; class Mammalia; order Pholidota; family Manidae; genus Manis; species Manis javanica. The sequence goes on from NC_133174.1 coordinate 88,833,324, forward strand.
GTAGTATTTGCATGAAGAACATTAACCCTTTGGAAATCTAGCAGAGACCCAATTGAATGTGCCTATATAAGTATTACCTAAAATTTTTACAAAATACAAAATTCATGTTTTTTGGGGGTAGGTGGGAAATGGTGGACTTCTCAAGGAGTCTACCTATCTTTACAAAGAAGTTTATACATACAGCAAATGTTGTTTCTTGGGGAAGTGGTCTTTGCATGGAAAGACAGTATTTATTCCTAGAATAAATGACTTGACTCATTTTTTAAAAATCCAAGATTAAGTAATTTTTTTACATTTTTTATTTTGGTATTATTAATATACAATTACATGAGCAACATTGTGGTTGCTAGATTCCTCCCATTATCAAGTCCCCACCACATACCCCATTACAGTCACTACTTGTCTTCTCTGTGCTATACTGCCTTCCCCGTGACCCCCCCTATATTATGTGTGCTAAGTGTAATGACCCTTATTCCCCTTCTCCATCCCTTTGCACCCACCCTCCCTAGTCCCTTTCCCTTTGGTAACTGTTAGTCCATTCTTGGGTTCTGTGATTTTGCTGCTGTTTTGTTCCTTCAGTTTTTGCTGTTCTTATACTCCACAGATTAGTGAAATCATTTGGTACTTGTCTTTCTCTTCCTGGCTTATTTCACTGAGCATAATACCCTCTAGCTCCATCCATGTTGTTGCAAATGGTAGGATTTGTTTTCTTCTTATGGCTGAATAACATTCCATTGTGTATATGTACCACATCTTCTTTATCTATTCATCTACTGATGGACACTTAGGTTGCTTCCATTTCTTGGCTATTGTAAATAGTGCTGCAGTAAACATAGGGGCGCATATGTCTTTTTCAAACAGGGCTCCTGCATTCTTAGGGTAAATTCTTAGGAGTGGAATTCCTGGGTCAAATGGCATTTCTATCTTTAGTTTTTTGAGGAACCTCCATACTGCTTTCCACAATGGTTGAACTAGTTTACATTCCCACCAGAAGTGTAGGAGGGTTCCCCTTTCTCCACATCCTCACCAACATTTGTTGTTGTTTGTCTTTTGAATGGTGGCCGTCCTAACTGGTGTGAGGTGATATCTCTGTGGTTTTAAGAGATTAGTAATTTTTTATTTGTCTTTTTCACTGACAAAATGATGAAGTGTGCTCTCCCTAGTACTACTTTACTGATTTTGATGTTACATTTAGAGTAACTTGAATAAAAATGCTGATTTAATAAGCTGCAGGATTTACCATACTTTTTCTATAATTAGGACAAAGTTTACATGGAGAAAATACACTGATCTTAAGTGTACAAATCTATAATGGTTGTTAATTTATACACTCAGGTAAACACCACCCCAATCAAGAAATAAAACATTTCCGTCACCTTAGAAAGTGTTATTGTGCCCCTTCCAGTCATATTTCCACCCCTCATAGACAACAGCTGTTGTGATTTCTATCACCATAGATTAGTTTTGTCAATCCTAGAACTCATATAAAGTGTATTATACAGTATGTGTTCTTTTGTGTCTGGCTTCTTTTGGTAAATGCAATGTTTGTGAGATTTATCCAAGTTGTTGCATGCATTAATTATTCTTTCTTATTCTTGAGCAGTATTCCATTGTATGACACCATGGTATTTTAAGCCATTCATCAGCTGAGGAACATTTGGGTTGCTTCTACATTTGGCTGTTGTGAATACTGTTTTCTTGGTGGTTTCCTTAAGAGCTACAATGAACATTTGATTTCTAACAATCTAATTAGGATTATTACCAACTTAATTTCATTAGTATTTAAAAACTTTGTTCCTGTTATAGCTCCACCATCTCTTCTATGCCATTATCACAAATTACATCTTTTTACCTTCTGTGCCCATCAAATAAAATTACAATTATTGTTTTACACAGTTGCCTTTTTTATTTATAATTTTTTTTATTAAGGTATCATTGATATACACTCTTATGAAGGTTACATAAGAAAAACAATGTGGTTGCTACATTCACCCATATTATCAAGTCCCCCCTATACCCCATTGCAGTTACTGTTCATCAGTGTAGTAAGATGCCACAGAGTCACTACTTGTCTTGGTGCTACACTGTCTTCTCCATGATCGCCCCCGACACCATGTGTACTAATCATAATATCCTTCAATCCCCTTCTCCCTCCCTCTCTACCCACCCTCCTCCACCCCTCCCCTTTGGTAACCACTAGTCCCTTCTTGGAGTCTACACAGTTCCCTTTTAAATGAGGTAGGTGAAAAGAGAAATAAAAAGTAAAAAAACACCATTTATACTGACTTTTATATAAACTTGTGTTCTTAGGTTACTGGTAGTTACCTCTACCCATGTTCTATATTTCTTTTGGCTTTTGACAGTTTCATTATAATGTGTTTTACTGTGGGCATCTTTGAGTTATCCTATTTGGAGTTCACTGACCTTTTTAGATGTATAGAATATTTTTCATCAGATTTGGGAAGTTTACAGACATTATTTTTTCAAATATTCTTTCTCTCATTCTGGGCATCCTATTATGCACATGTTCGTATGTTGGTGTGTTTTGGTCGGATCCTACAGGAATTTTAGGCTCTTTTCATTTCATTTTTCTTCATTTATTTTTTTCTTGGTTCTTCAGACTGGATATTCTTAGTTGAGCTTATAGGCCAGGTAACATCTGCCAGTGAGTACCTTTGGTGAACTTTTCATTTCAGTTATTGTATTTTTAAATCTAGAATTTATATTTGTTTTTCTTTATAATTTCTATCTCTTGACTGATAGTCTTTATTTCATGAGATATTTTTCTGATGGCTTACTTCAGATTTTTGTACATGTTTTCCTTTAGTGCTATAAACATATTGTTGATTCAGTCTTTGTCTAGTAAATCCAATGTCTGGGCTTCCTCAAGGACAGTTTCCTTTGATTGCCTTCTTTCCCTAAGTATTTGGTATACTTTCCTATTTCTTTTCCTACCTTATAATTTTGTTGTTCTTGAAAACTGGACATTTTGAAAAGTATAATGTGGCAATGCTGTAAATCAGATTGTTGTTGCCATTTGTAGTTGTAGTTGTTTGAGACTTTTCTGAACTAATTTTGTAAAGTCTTTATTCTTTGTTGCATATGGCTGCTGAAGTCTCTGTTCCTTCAACTTAGTGGTAAGCCAGTTCTTATACAGAGATTTCTTTAAAGGCTGGAACTTTAAAATTTTTCTACTCTTCATAGATGGGCACTGTCTGTGTGTGTTATTGGAATATGCCCTCAATACTCAACTAGGCAATTTTGAACTCTGCCTTATCCTTCCTTCACTTCCTGTTTGAGCAGAATCTGAAAGTCAGCCAGAGGTGAGAGATGAGGGTTTTATCAGGTCTCGTATGAGCATGTGCAGGTCCTTCCAGATTCCTAGGAATATATCAGAGATTTTCAAAGCCCTATTCCCCAAAACATCTCATTTCTCAGTCTTTCCTCCCAAGCTATTTTTTAAGTCTATTGTTTGCCTCAGTTGTTATCCATTGCTCAAAGTAGCAGAAATTAATACATTTGCCTGTAAATGTTTTCCTTTTGCATGCTCTGGGGAGATGCCTCAGTTGAGATTGTCTATATTTCTTATATCAGTTTTGGTAAGTTGTGTTCTTCAGGAAACTTATCCATTGCATCTAAGTTATTAATAACATGCTTTTATTATTCTTTTAATGCCAGTGGAATCTGTAGTGATATTCCTTCTTATATTTGTGATATTGGTAACTTGTGTTTTATGTTATGTTGATCAAATTTGACAAGGCTTTACCAATTATGCTAATTTTTTAAAGAACCACATTTTGTTTTATTTACTTTCTAATCCACTGAATTCCCTCTTAAGTTTATTATTTTCATCCTTCTGTTATTTTCAGTTAATTTGACCCTTTTTCTAGCCTCTTAAATTGGAAGCTTAAGTTATTGATTTTAATCTTCTTTCCCTTTCTAATATAAGCCTTAAAGATATAAGGTTCCCTCTTAGTACTGCTTTAGCATCAACCCATACATTTTTGTATACTGTTTTCCTTGTAACTCAGTTTGAAATATTGTCTAACTTCCCTTGTGACTTCTTTTTTGGAACATAGGAAAATGCCCTATAGTCAAGTATATTTTCAAATTTCCAAACATTTGGCATTTTTTTGTATATCTTATTAATGTCTAATTTAATTCCATTATAGTTAAATAATATATTATGTAAGGTTTACATTTTTAAAATTTATTGAATTATTTTATGAGCCGTACACAGTCTATATTGGTGAACATATTATACATATACTTGACAATGTGTGCTCTTCATGCGATATTCTAAAAGTGTCAATTGATTCAAACTGGTTGCTAATGTTTAAACCTTTACTTTTTTTCTCTAGTGTTTCTATCACTTACTGAGAAGAGATATTAAAATATCCACCTAGGGTATGGATTTGTCTATTTCTCCCTTCAGTTTTGTCAGCTTTGATTGAAGCAATATTATTAGCTACACAGACTTGATTGTCTTATCTTCCTCCTGTATTAACCCTTTTATAGTATGAAATTTTCCCCTTTATTGCAGGTAATACTGTTTTAAAGTCTCCTTAGTCTAATAATAACAGACACACAAGCTTCCTGATGCTTATTGTTTGTGCCATATAACTTTTTCTATACTTTTATTCTCAATCTATCTGTGTCATTATATCAAAACACATTGCCTGTTGTACCATAGTGTAAGGTCACATTTAAAAAAGACTGTCTGTAAATCTCTGCCTTTTAGTTGGACAGATCAGTCTAATTACATGTCAAATAATTTATTGATTTGGTTTCATTTAAGTCCATTATTTTGCTTTTCAATTTGTTTTTTCTTGGCCATGTGATTTTTTTTTGTTTCTCTGTTCCTTTTCTGTCCTCTTTTGGGCTTATTTTTAAAAGGTTTCCATTTAAATTACTCTTATAGCTTTTTAGGTTTGCCTTTTTGTGTTATTTTTTTGGAGTTTGCTCTGTGGATTATGATATGCATCCTTAAACATTTCAGTCTACTTAGAGTTAATATTGTATAAAGGGTTATTTTCAAGATGTTCTATGTATCTTTGTTTTAGGGAAATTCAATCATGGGGGGCCTTGCTTTTTTATGTACTTAAACTTCTTGGTTTCACTCAACTTCTTAGATTTGTATGTTGATGCTTTTCACTAAATCTCAAAAATTTTCAGACTATTCTTCAAATATTTTTTTGCTCCATTCTCTCTCTCCTCTCCTTTTGGGGATGTAAATACATGTATGTTGGATGTTGCAATCTTATTGACCCAAGATATTAGATCAGGGATAGGCAAACTATTGCTTCCTAGCCACATCTGGTCTTTTTTGTCTAGGGCCTTCAAGCTAAAAATGGTTTTTACATTTGTAAAAGTTCATAAAAACACAAAATGGAAAGCAAAGAAGAATATGCAACAGAGATTGTATGTGGCCTACAAAGACTTAAACAATTACTGGCCCTTTGCACAAAAATGTTGCTGTCTCCTGTGTTAGATGGAGTTTGTGGCTGCCATAGTGCTTGGAATTCGAGGCTGGAATCCTGGAACGGGAGAAACCATAGATTGGCGGTGGTGGGGGCAGGTGCTTCCAAATCTGCTTATAAACTCTCCTCTATCCCCATGATGCTCAGACTAGGGATTGGTCTTGGGAAAAGAAGTACAAAAGTGGTCCTCAAATAGTGTGAGTTCCTTTTTTCAAAGGTCAAAAATCCTACACTTTCTGAAGGCTTTGCATTCTTTCCAGTTTCTTCAAATAACAGTTATTTATATATATTTTCCCAGTGTTTGTAATTGTTATCTGTAGGGGTTTTAGTTGATACAGGCCACTTTTTAATTACCAAACCTCTCCAGACTTATTTTTAATTAAAGGGAACATGAATTATAATAAAGTGTAGTATAAATTGGACAAACTAGTAGACATTTAAACTCAGTTTGTTCACCCAGGTATTTTGTTACAGAGTTCTGGGCTACATTTTGTCACCTTTCCTAAAGAAGGATCTTCTAATTCATGCAAGTGTCTCTGTAAGAAAGCTATTTAAATCATTAGGGTAAGACTTTGCCTCAAATATTTATATTTAATAGTTCTACCTCCAACTCATAGAATCAGAAAGTTAGAATGGACCTCAGAGGATGTACCCAATACAGAAATCTCCCTCACAGCATTCCAGATGAGTGGGCATTCAGACTCTGATTAAATTCCAAGAATTAAAGGCTTTGTACTTTTCATATTTTCTATAATATATCAATGTCCTCTGATTCTAAATACTTCTTCCATATCAGGAGTTAGCTGACGTAATTAGATTCAAGATTTAACAACTGCTGACCTGTGGATCAAAGCTTGACTTTTTCTATCTCTGATGGAATTGGTTTGGTTTTAGCCTTTGATTATGGAGGCAACAATTAAAATATATATATATATATAAATGGTACCCAGGAATTGATGGACATGTTTGAGGGCTGTTGTAAGTTCTTAGCTAAATCTTTTCCAAGTAATCTTTAAACTGAGGAAGCAGCTCACACTGGATGACCAGGGAAGGTAACAGAAGCACTATGTTTCTGATGTACCAGTTTAACAGTTGGCTGAAACACTTGTGACATGTGCCAGAGATATGCACTTACAAAAGCATTCTACAGTAAACATACCTATTTAGGTGTGGCAAGTGCACTTTTCAAAGATGTTTATAAAATGGCTCTGATCTTCCTTTTCAGTCAATTGAATTTTTAATACATGGAAGAAATCCAAATTAAAATAAATATTGCCAGCATGAATTGGCCCCTTCAATGGAAATCTTGTAAGCCCTTGACAAGATACAGGCTATGAGGTTCAGTTATCCTCCATTTCTATCTACCTACTGCCATGTAATTTAATGGAGGAAGATGGCCATTAACTAATAACTTGTGGCCATATTTCAGGTACAGGTTCATGCCGTTGCTCTGGTATTATAATTTTACAGATACATAAATACTACATCTTAATATTTGTTCTCTAATTTCATTTCAAGAGACAAGGAAGGTGTTAGTCATATGAAGATTTACAACTTGAAAATACAGTTTCCAGCTATGGCAATTCATCACCCACAAGAATTCTAGAGAACAATATGAACAATTTTCGTTTGTGTTAATTGCTATGCTACCTTACTTTCATTTTCAATTTATGTGTAAAACATTTGCTTGCCCACAATCTCACTCTATTTCCTGTATCTACAAATAAGATATCTCAGGGGTATCCAGGCCATATATTCCTTCAATTATTCCTTCAGTAAGAAATTCTAAGATAAGAGTCTTTGGTTAAAAAGAAAACACTTAACCCATATTTTTGGGGTAAGGGAGATAGAATTTAATCATAGATCTTAAATTTAAAATACCGTAAATCTACCAATTCTAGGTTATACACCAGAGAAACTTTTGTGCTTAAGTTTCTCTTTCCAAAGGTGTGTGTGTGTGTGTGTATGTGTGTGTGTGTGTGTGTGTGTGAGAGAGAGAGAGAGAGAGAGAGAGAGAGAGAGAGAGAGAGAGAGATAAAGAGAGCAAGCAAGAAAGAAAAGAGATGTTTTTGTGTCTTGCTAAATCCCATATTTAAGGTGTAAATGCTAAAACCACAAAAGTTTCCTAAAAATGTTTTCCTAAGTGGGAGAAATCATGTTTACTCGAACCTCTTGCCAGTAAGAGTGTGTGTGTGTGTGTGTGTGTGTGTGTGTCAGGGCCAGACTGAATGGGTATTTGGACCATTTCTTTCATCAGTGCTGTCTGCAAAACTCATGTAATACTTTACAAATGAAAGAGAAATCAGAAATGCTCCTGTTCTTCCAAGAGTTAAAATCACTCCTCATAGCACTATATTAACAAGCCCTGCTTGCATTTAATAATGTCAGGTGGGGGTGGAAATGCGGGGAGTAGGTTCCAAATCCCAATGGCCACTACCAAAACAAAATTACTTTAATGATTACCAAAGTACAATGACAGCATCTTTTAAAATTTGTTCTTAGTGCTAAATTTCACCCTGACTTGGCTCCACTGTTACAACTCAGTAAGATTTATTCTTACTATTTGCTTTGTGAATGAAGGTCATGGAGTACCAGTGAAGACAGTTTTCTTGGGGTTCAGTGAGACCATCTCCCCCAAACTGCTTTACTATTGGAGATTTTCCCCTAGTTGCACACACTGACCCTCCTCCAATACACAAACTCTCCCCAGGTATTGGAAAAGGAAGCTTTGTGTATAAAGATAGTAGTAAATGGCTAGCTTCCCTAACTTTATAGAAAAAGCTATTTCCTAAGCAGTGCGTTGGAAGATTTGAGGTCCAGAAATCAACTTGGTGGGCTGGTTATTGGTTGCCTACATGCTGATTCAAAGTTTTGCTAATTCTTAAAGGAATATGTGCAGAGAACTACCAAGAACAGTCAGAACTCCATTAAAAGCATTATTGATGGCAACTAAACCTTCTGTGTTTATAGGAATGGCCCCAAAAAATCAGTCATCCAGAAAGTCACTGGTATTGAACATTATCCAAATGTCCTATTCTGTACTCATCATGTTGGTTTAAGCTATGTACTCTAGTGTGCCTACAGAAATATTTCTCCTTTTTTTCATCTGTAGGCATAAATAAGAACCAAGTCATACCATACTATAGAGAGTAAAAAAGACTAAACATCTATTTACTCCTCAGTTGAAAAGGACAAGGTTTTCCTTTGCATGAAGTCCAAAATACCGAGCTAGGATGAGGTCTTACTTCATGAAAACAAAGTGGTTTCACACCATTTTAATGATAGTCTTAAGTTGAATAGCCTTCTGATATGAACCATTCATAGATTGGCTGGCATTTAAAATAGATGAAGGTGGGCAAAAAGTAGGTCTTAGTATTATTTCTTCAAGAGTGTTGATAAAACTAAATGTTTGGGGGACATTTACAGACTAGAAATTTAGTGAATCTCATAGTATTATTAACATATGAAGCTCTTAGTGCCTGGTTTCTCACACAAATGTGTGCCACATTTCACCACAGGCACTGAAAAATCTGCTACATGTTATAGACCAGGTAGACATTGGCACAGCAGCAATAAGTTTTTTTTTTCTATTTGGTTGCATTTGTGTGTCTTTCCTCTGTGCTAAGAACTTGCCCACTAATATCTGTTTTCATTGCTGATAGATTTTTTTTATTTGCTCACCCAAAGTAATCAAATGATTTTTGCAGTTCAACAACGCTAGATTTTTAAAAAAGTGACCAGATGTGAAAAGAAAATCCATCTCCTCAGTCTGAAAAATAGTCAATGTTTTTAAGACAGCTGTGTCATTTATATAGCTTTCACCCACACATCCAATGTCTAAGAACTCGTTGTAAGAAAATAGCGATAGTTGCATACAAAATATACCCACAAAGCACTTATCTCAGTGCTATTTTCAATATCGAAATATTGAAAACAAGTTAAATGCCCCATAACAAGGCATTGGGATTAAATAAAGGTGCAAATGCGTTATAGAATACTATTATATGCATAAACACAAACAGCTTATATAAATTCACCTTGGTTCCCTCTACATGGAAGAATTTTGAGTGATTTCTGTTTTATTTTATTTTTTTCCCCAAACAACAACCATTTATTTAGCTCGAAAATACGCAGGCTAACAAATTGGGCTGTTTTCCTTGGGGTGGTTCTGCAGATCTGGGTCAGGCTTAGCTGATGTTTGCCGTGACTCAGGCATGTGTTTGTGATTGGCTGTTGGGTTGGCTGGCGACTGGTTAGCCGTCTGGGGGCTGGGTAACTGTCTGTTGAGATGTGTTTTTGTATCCTCCAGTAGACTAGCCCAGGCTCATTCACATCATGGTCGTGTTCCAGGCTTAAGTCCACAAGTAATCAACACACAAGAGCTTTTCATGCTACTCTTTTTTTTTAATGTTCATTGTACTAAAGAAAAAATACATGAAATTACCATTTTAAGTGTACAGTTTAGTAGTGTCAACTATATTCACATTTTTGCACAACAGATTTCTAGAACCTTTTCATCTTACAAAACTAAACCTTTATACACATTAAATGACTTCTCATTTCTCCTCCTCCCATCTGGTAGCTACCATTTTATTTGACTACTTTAGATATCTCATATAAGTGAAATCATATAGTATCTGTCCTTTTGTTACTGGATCATTTCATTTAGTATAATATCCTCAAGATTCATCCATGCTTCAGCATGTGACAGAATTTCTATTTTTAAGGCTGAACAATATTCCATCTTAACATAGATACCACATTTTCTTTATTCATTCATGCATTGATAGACATTTGGGTTGCTTCTGCCTCTTGGCCATTGTGAATAATTCTACAATGAACATGGGTGTGCAAATATTGTTTTCAATTCTTTTGGATATATACCCAGAAATTTGATTGCTGGATCATAAGCTAATTCCATTTTAAATTTTTTTTGAGGAAACCCCAAACTGTTTTTCATAGCATTGTACCATTTTACATTTCCATCAATGGTGCACAAGAATTCCAGTTTCTCTATCTCCTCACCAACACTTACTATTTCCTCCTTTTTTTTTTTAGAGTGGCGTGGCCATCCTAATGGGTATGAGGTAAAATCTCATTATATAGAAGTGTACGATGATTGATATGCGCAACTTGGAAGTATCACAAGGGGATTTTGCAATGTAGGGGAAAAAGGCCTATCATCACTAAAGATTATATGCTGTATAATTCCATTTATATAACATTCCCCAAATGACAAAATTATAGAGATAGAGAACAAATTAGTGATCACCAGGGGAAAAAAAAAATCTCATTATAGTTTTGATTTGCATTTCCCTGATGAACAGTTGATGACCATATTAGGCATCTTTTCATATACCTGTTGGCCAGTTTTATACCTTCTTTGGAGAAATGTCAATTCAAGTCCTTTGCCTCTGTTTTTCTTTCTGTGATTTTCCATATATTTAATTTTCTGCAGTGAGCACTTATTAATATTTGTATTGAAGAAGTTATTGGGAATAATAATAATAAACAGCATATCAAGCATGTTGAAATAAGTAGAAGGGCCAGTCTTGAGGGGCTAGTTGGGATAACTTACAGGTAAGACCACTGCTCTTGTTCAGGATTAAACATTTAAAGAGACAACTTTATTCCAAATGAAAGCCCCTCTGTCTTTTGTGGATCAATTAGCTTTAGTGACATAAAGCAGGGCAGGCAGAGGATTAAGTGAAGCTGAGCTGGCAATGCAGCTATGACCTGGTAACAGCCTGTGCCCCAAACCCATGTGGGATACTTGGTGATCTTGCCCATGAAATCTTGGTCTGGATACTGCAGCTGATTGTTCTCTTAGGGATATTGATATTTAGAAGGAAACTTTATTATGTAATTAAGGTTTATGGCTTTTATCTAGCCAATTCAGAAGAGGTAACTAGTTAAATCACCAATAATTTTGTGATCTGGGTTTTAAGAAATGCTCTGTAAGCACTTTAGGGTCCAACTTTGTGTAAAATAAAGATAAGCAAATAAAAGCTCATAACAAGATTTTAACTTCAAAATTCCAGTCAAAAATTTAATACTGGAGTTAAATAAGTGATATCAATGGAGTAGATTTCCCAGAGGTCTGGACTAGTGACAGTACCACCAAACGTGCTGGATGGAATTACTGCCTTGAAAGGAAATAATGGGGAATAGGGAATATTCAAACCTCTTAATTGGGAATGCAAGCTATGATTGTTATTTTCTTGAAGGACAGGCTAATATGATAGCAGAGTGATCTGAGCAGATGTACACATTCATTCTGCAGAAGCAAATGCAAACTGGACATCTAATGTAATGGGGAAGAAACACTAGGTTCAGTGAGCCAACCATATAATATACAAATTGCTATATTCCTGCTTCTGAACTCTTCTTTTCCTGCGATCCTAGACAGCATGCATGTCTAAGACCCACACTCAGTCTTACCACAGTACAAATCTCTTCCTGAACTGCCCTGCCCCTCACCCTCAGTATCATCTAATGTTCAGTACCTTGTTCTTTCTTCATGTTATCGTTCTATTTCTCTCTTTTTTCATATTCTAATATCTGTCTGAAACTACCTTCTGGACCATATTGTGCTGTCTTACCATCCACTTCCTCAGTATTTCACTGTTTTCTTTTTCTTTTCAACCCAATAAGCAGCCCTTTATGACTAGCTTATTATTGTACAGCTGTAAATTTTCAATCTCATTTTCAGTCATTCCCTGTAGTTTTCACTACATCACGCCTCCACTCCTATATTTTGGATCAGCAACCTTGGTTTAGTACTACAGTGTCCATCTACCTATGACATTAATATAACCCACCTCCACTTCCTCCTGACTTACTTCCTCTGGGACAAATCCACGTAATCATCCAGTCTTGTCTCTTGCTTTCTGTATACAGTGCTCTCTGCTTCCTCAGATCAGTGTCCTATTTCCTTTCTTGAAAGATGAGCTTTTTTTTTCCTCCTAGCTACAGAGCCTTGCTCTACATTATTATATGGTTCACTCTCGTCTTCACTCAGCCTCCTTCCTCTAGTCACTGGTTACGGATCACAGTATTCTATTAGCTTCTGGTGATTTCTTCACCTTCTTCTCCCCCTCCATCAGTTTATATAAGGTAAATATACTCCTTAAGGATATTTTCTTTTTATTGTTCCAAAGTAGAATAAGCAAACATCCAATAATCTATCATTCTATAACCGTTTTCACCCCCGCCAGCCCCATTCCAGATCTCTCTTTTCCTCTGGTGAATTCAATATGTCATATGTTTATTTAGCACATTTTCACATTCAAAACATTTAAGAAGCTAATTAATCCTTGGAGAACCCTTCTGGGATGCATACCCAGGCTACAGAGCTAGATGACATTAGGCTGGGAACAAAGCCTAAGAATTTCTCTTTTCCAAGTCACTGTTCAGACTCTATTTTCTTTTACTCTGTCTCTCTACAATTGAAATAGATACCATCATGAATAAATTACTTGGATCCAGTTTACAAGGAAGATGCCAGAAATGGTGTGACCTTCCTGACACCCCAGATTTCTCTCATCAAACCCATGTTAGTCTTCTGTGAACTGCTTGGGAGCAGCTGCAAATCAGACCACAGAATAAGATGGATATTGTATGTTTTTCTTCTTCTTTCATCCAGAAAGACAGGATTATTCATTCAAATCTGTCATTACAACAAGTCACTTCCAAGAATATGGTAAGGAAATCATGTATGGGGGTGAAGGTACAAGTCTGAAGGGGAGGAAGCCAAGAGGAGGAGGACTAAATCGTCACAGACACTTGTGTGGCTCTGGTCAACCATATTATTACAAAGAAACAATGGGATAGGACAAGGTGCTCCCTCATCCTCAACTCTTACTGAGATCCCTTTCCTTCGTTCTTAAAAAAATCCTGAAAGTAGGCTTTTCAGCCCTATGGCTTATATACTTTATGAAGCCACTGGGATTTATAGTTTGCCTTTTAAGTAGCCAAACGAATCATTGTGTGCCAAATCGCTGTTTTGTCTAGCAGTTATTATAGTACTGAGAAGTGAGGAAGGGCTTTTGTATAATGAGGAAAAATTACTAGCAATTAAATGACTGTCTTTCTTTTTTTTTCAGTCCAAATGCAAAGGGTAATTGTTTAACCACTTACACCTGAATTATGGAGGCCATTGGTGATCATTAAGTAAAATGGTAAGTGCAACGGTAAGAGCTGAAGAAGTCAGCTCTTGACCAAGTAAAAAATACAACAAACAATCTTAAACATAATGGACTCTTCTTAATTCCTATTGCCTTGCTCTGCTGTGGTAGACATTGCTGTTCAATCTTAACTGAAATACACTAATGATTGAAAGGAAAGCTAGATTAATTGAAACTGTTTCTGTCCACAAACTAGACTATTCCCTTTTGTGAGGTGAAGGACTTATTATGGTCCTTATTGAAAGATGCAGGAAATTTACCACAGCCACTTTGGTGCAGGTGTTCTAAGCCAACTTAGGTGAAACAGTCATCTTAATATGTAAAAAATACTAATTTTCTTCCTTTTAGTCATCAAGTAGTACATATAACAAATACCCCTGATTTTATACTTCATTCCTGCAACTCATTTCATACTACTAATCATCATAAGAGCAACAAGTAGAACAACTATCATTTATGTGCTAAAGTGCCAGCAGATAAGCGTCACAGCTAAACTTACACTTGACAAGTATTACCTCATTTAACATTCATTTATCTACATTTACAGATGAGGTAACTAAGGTTGAGGGACTAAGTGACTTGACAAAAATTATTGATCTAAGAAATGGTGGAGCTGGAAAGTCACATGAAAGAGCTTGTTCTTGACTACTTTCTTAATCTGTTTGGGCTTTTATAATGAAATGCTAGAGACTGGGTAGCTTATAAACACTGGAAATTTATCTAGAAGCTGGGAAGTCCAAGATCAAGGCACTGGCAGATTTGGTACCTAGTGAGGGCCCACATTGTGGTTAACAGATGGTACCTTCTTTCTGTATCCTCACGTGGTAGAATGGGCAAAGGAGTTCCATGAGGCCTCTTTTATAAGGGCACTAATCACCACCTAAAGGCCCTACCTCTGTCTTGTAGAGGTCCTACCTCCTACATCAACAGCTTGGGGGTTAGGATTTGAACCTATGAATTTTGAGGGACACAAACATTCAGACCACAGCAATGCTATACTATATCATTTCATCCTAGGTTCAGGCATGTGAGAAGGTCCAGAGTTTTGTTTTAAAACCTCACTCGCCAATAAAACTTTCTTTGAATGGTACATTTTAATGATTTTCTCTTCAGGATAGAAAAAAGTGTCCCCAGGTAAAACCAACACACAGAATAATAACAACAAAAACTATAATACAAAACCCCACTCTTTCAAATTGACATGAATCCTTGTCTATTCATCTCTTTCTGAAGGCTCAGATATTCACATCTACCTGGAAATAATGATTGGAAAATAAATGCAATTTAGGAAATGCTACTTGAAGTATTACCTTGTTAGGAGAATGCTATTTGTAAATTCAGTAAGATAGTAGTGATTCATTTATGGTTCACGATCTACCTAGATGGGATGTGTTCTATCCCCTGTCCCCATGGGGTGAGCTACAGAAATCTCAATTTCCATAACAATAGCAATGCAAAAACAAAGCCAAACAAGTCAGTGTACTACAGTGATTAAGGAAGCAATGACACTGTACTGAATTCCATGCTCCTGGAGCACAGTTTTCATGCTTATTCTTTTATCTCCTTCCTTTTCCTCAAAACACTAGCATTCATTAATTTGTGATTTTTGCTCAACAATGCTGTTTAGTTGTGTGTGTGTGTGTGTGTTTCTCTGTGTGTGTCTTTAATGCATAAGTAAGTTGTCAAGAAAAGTAAGGAATATTCAGAGGAGGTAACAAAAAAACAAAACAAAAGCAGGAATCCTGAGAAGTAGGCTTGCTTTTGCCTGGGGGGAATTAACAAAACTGGATTTGAGCTTTCCGTGTTGTGTTCAATGGCCTTACAGGGTGCGGGAAACCAGAGATAAAGACCAGGGATGACCAGATACGAAATCTACTTTAAGACCCCTATTCTCACATAAAATGAGGATTCCAAAAAGCTATGTCCCCGGCACAAAGATGAACTGGAAAGACTCCTCTTCACAGACTAAGGGATTCTAAAGAAAATTGACTACCTCAAAACTTAGTGTTGGAGGGCAGGGAAAAATCTCCACTGAAAATTAAAGTTAAAAGGGGTCTTTTGTTGGTTGTGACACCATACATGTTTTAGTGGGTCAGCTGGTTATCTGTAAAGGAAAAAATACATTTGGATCCTGTGGCCAATTAAAAATGGTCTCAAATTCTTTGAAATTCCCCTCATTGACAAGTGGAGTCTATTTTTCCTACCATTGAGACTAGGTAGTCTGTGTGACTTTTCTGAATAGAATACTTCAGAACAATATAATATGGGCAAGTTTGTATGCTTGGGCCTTTAAAAACTGGCAATCTGTACTTCCTGTCTATTGGAACACTTGCCCTGAGAGAAGCTAGGTGACATGTAAGAAGTTTGACTACCCTGAGACTGTCATTCTGGGAAGAAGTCTAAGTCAGGCACCTGGAGAGGCCATGTGGAAAGAGGATGCCACCCCAGGCATCAGATATATGAATGAAGAAACCTTCAGTTGACTCCAGACTCAGCTACCATCTGAGAGCAACTGTGTGAGGGACCGCAAGTGAAAACAACCCAGATAAACTTGTCAATCCCCAGAACTGTGGGCGATAATAACAAATTGTGGTTTTAATCCATTTAGCTTTGGGGTGGTTTGTTACACAGTAACAAATAGAATAGTTTACTGTTTTATGCCATATACACAAAATCCTTTTTAGGTAAAGACTTAAATGTAAAGGGCAAAAAAACCTGTTTCAAAAGGCACTTTGGGAGAATAACTATTTCTATATGGTAGGAAAGCAATGCTTAAAGAAGATACGGAAAGCACAAATCATAAAGGAAAAGATTGTTGAAATTGCACTCCATTAAAACCAAGCAATGACTTCCGTTCATCAAAAGCCATCCTACAGAAAGTAAAATGACAAACTATAATCTGGGAGAAGACATTTGCAAAACATATGGTGAATTAGTATCTAGATTATACATTCACACACAAACACATTTGTATGTATCCTACAAATCATTATGACAAACAGAAACAACATAACAGCAAAATGGGTAAAACACACACAGTTGGAGACATGGACAAGAATGTTGATAGCACTGTTGTCCCTAGTCCCCCCAAACTGGAACAAACCAAAGTTCTATAAAAAGTGGAACAAACTGACAAGTTGTATAATATATCTGAAAATCAGTAAAATACAGCTTCATACAACCACATGGATGAGTCTCAGAATATTGCATGAAAAAAGCAAGGGGCAGAATAAAACATAACATTCTTCTTTTTTAAAAATTTAAGGTTAAACTCATACGAAACTGAATAAGATATTATATAGCAATATAAATATATGTGACAAAACTGTGAAAAATTGCACAGGGTTGATCAACACATGATTCAGGGTAGTGATGACCTATCTCTGAGGGAATGGATAGGATCAGGATACCAGAGAAGGGCATTCAGGAGACTGAAGTTGATAGTGATATTTCATACTTTAAATTGGGTGGGTAGGAGGAACACAAGCTCATTGTATAACTATTCTTTCTTATTAATATTTTAAAAATATTATTTTATGCTTCAATATTGAACACATATTTTTTAAAGATGAGGGAGTAACTTTATTAATAGGGGCAGATCCAACTCAAACTGTATGGGGCAAAATATTTTGAAAAGGAATTTGTGATGCTGATCTATTCCTTCCTTTAAGAGTGCTTTCTTATCCTGCACCACAACCCTCCTGCCATAATATTCAAGCATGAGCAATACAGAATTTCTCTTGATTAGACATTCTATCCAATGGGAAAAGTAGAAAGTTGAGTTTGTGATTAGTGCATGGGTACCAGAGCCAAGACAGGCATACATGGATGGAACATGGAGGATATATTCTGAAAAGTGGAACAAATATGAAATCGGGATGCATTTAGACATGGAAGTTCCCATTGTGGGCCTACTAATTGCATTTCCAGGCTGACAGCATACATTCCTTCACCTCTTCCAGCCTAACCTCCACTCTCAACCTCAGGCCCACACTGTTTCAACAGAGTACCCTTTTATCTACCATTAATCCCTATCAGATAGCTGGGAAAGAGACACAAAACCAACATACAGGCACCAATTTCAATAGTCAATGATAGATTGGACAGGAAGGGGTAAGGAACCCAAAGAACGATATCTGAATTGCAAATTTTCCATGAAAGACAAAAAGATGACTGGCTTTCTTTGATATATTTGCATTGCTAGAAATGATAAATGAAGCACAGATTCCATTATTCATTGTTTTAAGTGAAATTTGTTTATACTACTGCTTAGCATTTATTTAACCCCCTTTAAAAAGCATACTAGCTCTTAGAATTTGTCCATAAAAATGGAGGTCACTGTTCTTTAACTCATCTCATAAGTGGAGAGACTTAGACTCTTATAAGTAGACTTCCCCATTATTACACAGTAATGTGACCTGGAGGGGTAGGTGGCAATATCACTCTACATGTCTGTGCTTGGGCTTAATCATTTACCTAACACAGACTTTTACATTTTTTTTGTCCAAAACTTTTACCATAACATAAGTTGTCTGGCAAATGTGAACTCATTTACAACAGCTTATTGTGGCTCCATGAGCCTTCCAAAAACACATGGTCCTACGCAGAAAAGAGGAATAAAAAAAATGAGTGGTATGTTTAAGGCCCCGATTGGTAATAAATAAACTTGAAGAATGAAGTCCAGCCCTAGACCTGAGGGAATGGGGGGCGGCCATGAGAGGGATGATGAGCGAACACAAGGAAATGAGGAGCTCTTAGCAAGACAAAGCCTGGTGGCAGCAGGTGCCTTAGTGTCCTCTGGGCCAGTGCTTAACCCCCCTTCTTTTCCCAGTTGCAACATACGAAATAGAGGATGTGGATGTCTAGTTACTTCCCTTTGAATATGCCCAGAGTTATATATAATAGAAAGCATTAATGGAATGTGAGTAAATGAAAGTTACATCATTGGAAGGATCACTTAAATTTCCCTCTCTCTTTTTAGAAATTAAATCATACCCAACTATTAGTACTTCATTATTTTCATCAAATCACTTGTGACATATCTAACAACTCATGGACACACACACCAGTTAGTGAAGCTTCCAGTTCCACTCTTTCTTATCTGACAAATTCTACCTCTTAATTTGTATGGGTAGAGTTTGAGGAAGGGCTAATCTCATTCTTTTAATTTCTCTCATGCACCTGGGGCTAGTCCTGTGGGTAAAGTAATGATAAATATTTTAGAAGGGATAGACATTAGTGAATAGTTTACACAGTGTTCTTAGATTAAGATGCTGAGAAGGAATAAACACTGCCTTTTGAAAGGTTTGCCATTCAGTAAGACCACAAAGAACATGCTTTGCTGACTTTAGACAGACAGACTTTCACTCATTTTGCTGTTTTGTTCTATTCAGCTGAGGCTGTATACAGCTTTTCTGTTGGGCAATTGTGATCTGTGAGTATGTCTTCAAAATCATTGCAATGCCACAAGCCTGGGAATTTCTTACATTTAAACAATATGTCGTGGCATATGGAGAGTCTAGGTGGCAGACAATTTGGATAGCAGCCACACTCACTAATCAGAGGACATACTTCACATGTGCTTAGTTTGGAAGGTACTATTGATCCCACAGTGACCTTTTCAGTTATACTCACACACAGTTCATAATGGATTTTCAAGTAGTGTCAATGCATAAAAAGGTTAACTGAGATTTCAACACTGTGTAGTGGCTAAAGGCTAATGACTGGGAACCTCATTGGCTGAGCATGTTGCAACGAACAACCAATGGAGCTGTCAGAATCCTTTAAAGTTGTTTAGTTCTGTTACCTTGATACATAAATTCAGCAAATATTATAACTAATAGTAATGACAGCTATAATAATATTTCCCAGGCACTGTGCTAAGTTCTTATTTTTTGAAGAAGGGAATGTATTCCCCATTTTATAAATGAGGAGACTGACTTAAAGAGTACTTAAGTAAAAGTAGAAAACCTGGGGTTTGAACTATGTTGTCTTATGCTCTTAACTAAAATAAAATACTGCTTCCCCAGTGATCCTACTGGCAAAGCCAAGGAACTAAGTCTTGGGACTTTAGTAATAAAGCACCTGGCAGGATTACATGATTTACTGTACCAAAAAGCCATTGATATTTATGTATTACAAATGATGATTTGTTGTTTCTAATTATTTTAAACATATCTAATTACTCTGATTTGTGACTAGACTGATCAGATCTACAAAAACAAAGACAAACTATCAGTGCTATTCTAATCATTTAAGATCATTGGCTGTGATTTGATGTGATTGGACTAGAATCAAAGTCTGAATGTCTGATGAGTGCTTTCACTGAGCTTGCTCAGAGCTTGTAAATATTTCAGGTAGTTTAAAATTATCCTGAATATTTTTTTGCAGGTAGGCAGGATTAGTTGGTCCATTTGCAGAAATAGTTACTAATCTATAAATGGGCTAGTTTCAGCCTGTGGTTAGCTAAATATAGCTGCACACATACAGGGACTCAGTGAGATGGGCCAAATATGGGGAAGGTTAATCTCAATTTGTGAAGGGTCTAAGTTATGTATTTTAAAAATTAAGTGTAGTTATATTATTTCCAATAATATATAGTAACAAACTAATTGGTAACAAAATGCTTCCAAATGAAGTCCTGTTACAAGAGTTTTAATGA
The DNA here is from genome assembly GCF_040802235.1 of Manis javanica. Lineage (NCBI taxonomy): Eukaryota > Metazoa > Chordata > Mammalia > Pholidota > Manidae > Manis > Manis javanica. Next base: position 88,853,651 of record NC_133174.1, read on the forward strand.
CTAGATAAGACTTATTTGTAATGAGCAGCACTCATTTGCATGCATATCCGTAATTTGTCAAAGCCTTTAAAAAGAGATCGATCCCTCCCAGGTTAAAACATGCCCCTTTGCAATCTTGTTTACACCATTACTTTGCTTACCTAACCATTCGTTCAGAGATAGTGGAATGGTAATTTGAACAGGAACTGCGCAGAAATTTAATCACAAATTCTAAATTGCTGGGGCCCAAAATAATGAGGCTTTACTGTACAGTCATTTCTTGATTATTCACATCAGTGAATGTGACACTGATAATTTTTAAATCATTTCTATTTTACTTTGTATACTATTTCGGGGGAAGTTATATTCTCAAATACATTTTGCTTAGGCTCCTGTTAAACTGAAATTTGCATTCCCTTAGCACACATAAGTGGGCAAAGAGACAGACAGGGGGCATATAATAGAAAGTTGTGCAAAGCCTGTTTGGGAGGAATCACTAAGCATGGCTAATCCACAGATTGAGAATCATGGCTATTAGAGATTTATTCATTTCTGAAGATGTGTTTAACAGACCTCCCCAAACAAATGAGAATTCTCAGGTACTAATAAAGGATTCCTAAGAAAAGGACTATATTCAATCCCAGGCGAACCCAATAACCCCAGAACTGGGTCTTGGACCCTTAGCACATGGTATAGGAACACCGTGAGGCTTCAAGTTGCCATGACATCTAATGGACAGCGAGGACATCTGGAATGGTAGGTACCAAAGGTTGGTAGGTATGATTGATACGTTAGGTAGGTAGGTAGGTGTCTTTTGGGGTCACATTTTTAGTTTACCAGATTAAAAGTGAGAAAAAACTGTGCCATATAAAATGAGCAAGTGAAATGAATGCTTTAAGACCATTTGGGGGAGAAACGCTGATGTTACATATGCTTGTTCTCCTTCTTTTGGATTTTTGTGGATGCTTTTTCATTTTGTTTAGGTTGTCAGAAACTTTTCAGATAGGTTGGAATAAGGAGAAATGGAGAGTCATTGATACATGATGGCAGGGGCAAAAATAAAAGAGGTTGACTCACTTATTCTCTCCCCATCTCCAACCCATACAGTGCTTGGAACAGAGATAGCCAGGTGACCTTCAATATCTACTCTATCTATGTAAGGAAGCTATGAGTTTCAGAACACATTCTTAATAGTGTATTTCCCAACTTCCCTTGGTCCTCCTCAGTATGGTCATGTGGCTAAGTTCTGACCATGGGCAATTAAGTGAAAGTTTCATTTGTGACTACTGGAAAGTATCCTTAAAAGAAAATGGTGCACTGCCTTTTGCTCTCTTTTTCCTTTCCATTGTGTGAAAAGGTGACACACTAGCCAGAGCTGAAGCAATCATCTTGGGTTGTAAGTATGAAAGACATACCTTAGGGATGATGGAGCTACAAGCTTAAACGAGCCTATGTCGTTGGCAATTTTATGGAACTGCCTACCCTGTCCTGACTTGTCAACCTCTAGATGTCTCATGTGAGAGGATTAAATTTGTATGTTTAAGCCACTGTTAATTTGGGTTTGCTGTCATTCACAGCTCTACCTAATCCAAACTGATACAGCATTTAATCAAGTTCTTTCCTTACAGAGGGAATCTATTGCATGGGCAAAGGGCAGGGAAAGCCCTTTGGAAGGGGATTATTTGTTGGTGATTCTGTTGCCACCTGGTCAAAGCAACCTTGTGTCCATGAACATCTTCTGGACCATGGGAATTATTGGGCCCTTTGCCTCTGTGTGTCGGTAGCTTCATGCTGGCAACATTTTGCCTTTGTGTTTATCTCCTGTTGGTTTGCAACAACAGATGCCACTATTAATCCTTCCCTACCTGTATTCTAACTGCCTGAATGCTAACTTAATATAAATCTGCTCATTCTCATGATTGCTGTAAGACAGGATAAGGGAGGAAGAGTAGATTCCTGGCAGTGTAGTCAATGACTATGCCCAAGACCCTATGACTGACTGTTTCAGTAGCATACACAGAAAATAACCTGTAAGAGAATAGCAGATCTGCTTTGTGTGCAAATTGCTAAATTCCCCTGTTCATGTCATCATTCTGGAAATGTTAAATTCCGAATTCAGGCTGCACACTATGGGTTAATGGGGTTGACAATTGACTGCACTTAAATGGTATTAAAGTAATGCATTTAAACATCAAAAGTTTACAACCCAAAATTGATCACCTTGGCCAATTTACACAAGAAAGATCAATATAATCAGTCCCCCTCTTTAAATGTTAACAAATGCTTTAACACAACACGCCTGACCATGGGATGCAGATTAAAATTAGATACGGAATTAAGTTCCTTCTACACAGTAGAAGAGTCAATTTGAAAATCCTGATAATCAGCCAGAGCTGCCCACAAGGCTTGGCTTTATAGCATTTAACAAGAAAGGCAGCTTGCTCCCCACAAACCTAATGATGTCTTTTTTTAAAATTCAGCAATAGGAAAGGCAGGGACAATAACAGCATTTGGGGTTTTTCAGTAGTGATAGCAATTTGGTCTAGGGAAGGAACAGCTTTGAGCTTTTCATGGTGGATCCTTGCTCTCATCCCCTGAGAAAGGCCTTTAAAGGAGAACATAAAGGTTCCCCACACCCCTCCTCACTCACATAACCAAGGGCAAGACCAGCCCTACCTAGGAAGGTCCCCTTTACACACACACACACAGCAAAGATCACAGTCATCCTCAGTAGCATACCTGTCAGACAGGCATGACCCAAGCTTAAGTACAAGTCCTGATGGAATGTACTGCATACTGAAGAGCTTCCACAGAAGGCCTGTCTACTAGGTGGTGGAACAGGTTTGTGGGAAAATTTGAAGTGTTGACTTCTCCTTCTTCCCCTGGTGTGATAGCTCTACTAGGAGCCAGTGCCTTCCTGACCATCATTCTCTCTACATTCCAGCCTTGCTCTGAGTTGTGATGCTGGATAGCTGGTTACAAATGAACTCACGCTCATTACATTCACATCTTAATACATTATCTTTTCTAGAAATATTTATATCTTAAAAAGGCCAAAGCACCAAACCAAAGAATCTTCGATGGTAGCATTTCAGGTCAGTGATTCTCAAGCCTAGCCAGCTGGACAATCACCAGGGAAGTAGATTCCTGGGCCCCGTCAACAGAGAATCAGACTCCAGGTTGGGGAAGGGAGCCCAGAAATTTTTCTAAAGGCCCCCTCCCCTCAGGTGATCCCAATGCAGTTGACCCCCAAAGCACTTTGGTCAAGATGGGTGCCTACACCTTTGGTCCATTCTGCAAAATATTGATACTTTAAAGAAAATTCTTTAAATGAATATTGTTTTTAGAACTTGTCAGAATAAGCTTGCTTTATTTAGAACCAGTTCTGGTCCATCTGTTTGGCATTCCTCTCTGTACATAGTTGTGAGTTTGGCTATAATGAGGCTTGTTCTATTGGGCAGGTAGAAATCAACAAGGGGGTACTTGAGGCCCCAGACACAAAATCTTCCCATGGTCATAGTGAGTAACTGAGTAAGGTTACTGCACCTAGCTCCCTCTTCATCTTTGCCTGTCTTTCTGCTGGGTAGGGTAAGAAGGAGTAAACCCTTATAAATGAGTCACAACATGGGAAAGCAGATTGTTGCTGGAGACACTGAGAGCGATGAAAGACAGTTACCTTCTGGATTACAAAAGGCAAAGATACAAAGAATTCTATGCCTTTTGCATACCTGTCTATACTTGTCCTCCCTCACAAGCTTCCTGCTGGCTATAGATATATATTTTTTTGGCTTCTCTTTTCTACTGCCACCATTTATTGCACACATACTTAGTGCCAAGGACTCTAATGTACATATTCCATTTCTACATACCCATGTACATTTACATGCACATATCCCATTTCATCATCACATGAGTCCTGAGAAAGTTAATTTGTATATTGGGACACACAAAATGGAGGCCATCCCAGTAGGCCCAGCCCATGTCACAAATGTAAACCTAAGTCAGCCTGCACTTACAGGAAACTCCTCAGTATCAAGGAAACTCAACAACAATCACAACCCACCACCTCAGCTTTAGCTAGCTTACCTGACCCTAGAAAAGAGGATCTCCCAGCCAATCACGCCCTGTTTATGGGATGCCTCTTCTAAAGCTTCCTCTTGCCCACAATCTCTTGGGAAGAGTCCTCCCCTGTTTGTGAGACACTAGACTCCCCCAGGCCATGGACCATTTTCCCTTGAATAAAGGACACAAAACTCATTGTTTTGGTGTCTTTGAATTGTTTTAGTTTTTTCATTTGATGATCCAGGTGTGATTTATCTTTTTCCAAATAGGAATAATGAGAAATCATGATGGGTGCTGTTTTATCTTTTTCCAAATAGGAATGATGAGAAAAGAAAGGCAAGACAACTGAGCCAAATATATACCCCACTAAAATAGCAACTCTATAGAGCTGGGGTTTGGTTTCTTTCACTACTGTATTTTAAAGATCTAGATGAATATTTGGAAGATAATAGTCACCCAGTAAATATTATACCTGCCTATAAAAAGCATCTACCTGTATTTTTGTCTAGGGTCAATTATGTTTAGAACACATAAATTAACTCAGACTGTTAGATAAAAAGGATTTAGGCGAAGGAATACAGGAAATCTTGCAGGCCCCAAATGATGGGAAATATAGCCAGACCACACAGGGCCTAGGAAGTGTTGAGACAGATCATCTGTTTCATCTGTTTCATCTGTTTGGGGCCTTGAAGTCTCATATGTGCTGTGGGTCTGCTCCTGATTTCCATTCTGCAAGCAGAAGCTTTTACTGTAAGGCTTATAGCTCCTCTTCCCTCCTCACATCAGCTTGCACAGTCATTTGGTTCGCCATAATAGTTACTCTGGCTTCAACCTCACAGATGACAAGTTAAACAATTTCTCTTGCCAGTTCATTGGGAATGGGGCCAAGTTTCCATCTTGGCCCCTGTGACCTGTGATCAGAAGGTCGAGCCCCCTAAGCTACCCCTTCCAGTCAGTGGCTTTTCAATGGGGAGTGCAAGTGCTTTGCTATACTGTAAGGAGGGTGCTTGAAGGGCCTAGTCACACTAGTCTAAGCAGCTTAAATGAGTGTGAGTGATCATGCTAGGGTGGTGTCATTATGGTGTCATTACCAAGCTCAAAGGGTCACTTTCATAGAAATAACCTGTGTTTTCCTCCTCCCCCGCTGCCAACTCCAAACCAGCAGCTTAACTGAGGAAGATTTCAGTGGGTGCTGTGTTCTCTTTCACTTCACAGGATACCTCTTTCCAGAGCCTTTTAATATAGTACGAAAACTAAAATAAAGGCCCAAAAAAGTATGGGAACTGATCCCAATGTGCATCACTGTCAACTGCATGGGTTGCTTGTCTAGTAGCAGACAGAGAGTTTTAAATGGAGTTTTATTCTAAAGAGTCAGTGTTTGTAGATGCAGCCCATGTGACTGGGGCTAAGCTTGTAATAACTTCACAAGTGCTGTGAAGAAGCCCCAATTTCTCTCTGAAAGTGGTTCTGTCATACCGTAATATAAAAGGATAAGGGAGTAATCTGCCCATGTGTGGCTGGGTGGATGCTGTTGCCTGCACTTTATTATATTTAGGTACTGCTTAACTGCACACTTGATAGACATTACTTTTATGCAGTGGTTCCTAGATGGTTTTACTCTCCCTGGTCATTATGCTAAGAAATGAGGCTCTCTTACCTCATAGAGTTAAAGTCCCCTGATCTTACCCCATGTCCTCATAAAAGAGTCTGACAGTGTAACTACAAAGCCAAGCTCAACTAAAAAGAGAAAGAGTCTACTCTGAACAGGCATGCAGCCCTGAAAATGGAAGGATTTGCCAGTAAGATAGCAAGGCACCAGTTGAGGCAATACAGTAAGTGCTGTTACACAGAGCTGTCCTCCAAGTGGGAGGCAACTGTCCAGCCCACTGGGAGAAAAGAAGGCAGTTAGGGTAGCTGTGATAAACTCTAGCTGCTCCTAATCATCTCTCTCTCCAAAAACAAGGTGGGAACGTGGTGCCATCCCCTACACATAGCACCTTCCTCAGGCAGCATCCTGTGTTCCTGACTTCCCCCTTCACCTCTGTTCCCTTGGTAATGAGCTGTGTCATGGATAACTTACCCTAAGAAAAAAAAGAGCATTAGGATAAATGGTGGAGCTGGTCTTCCCAAGTCGCAGGCAGAGCAGTCACTGCAATCCAATTCTCACAGGCTAGGCGGTGCATAGGGCCATTCCATGCGCTCAGGGGACAGCACCCTTACCACACTGATGTTGTTTCTTGTTCTTTGTCTTGAATAACCTCAGATTCTTTTTCAGATAACAGAAATGTTGCAATTACAGTACAAATAACATTTTTCCCTGAACTGCTTCAAAGTAAGTTCGTGCTCCATCAGTCCACCATACTAGTTTTGTAAATATTTCCTACAAACAAGGCTAGCTATTTTGTAGTTTCTCCCTGAATTTGTGTCGTCTAACGTTTTTTCCTAATTAGGTCTGGGTTATGGACCTTTGGCAGGAGCATCACAGAAGTGATGCTGTAGTTTCTTATGGAATCCTATCATGTGCCATGTGATTTCTATTTGTCCCATTATTGGGGGTGTTCACTTGGTAATTTGATTAAATTAATGTCCGCCAGCCGTCTCTGCTATAAATTTAATCTTTCCCTTTTAGCACATTTTTAAATGTGTTATTTTAAAATAATTTTAGATTTATAACAAAGATATTATACAGCAAGTCTCATGTATCCATCATCTACTTTCCTCTAATATAAGCATCTTCAATGACCATATTAATATTTTATGAGAAAGCATATTGAAGTCATGTAGAGATCCATTCCTCATCAAACTTCCAATTTATTTATTTATAAAATTTATTATCACCATGAGCTCAGGACTTCCTATTTTATTCAACAGATAATGTCAGTTACTATCAATAAATGTTTACTGATTGATTTTTATTGAGGTGAAATTCACATAACATAAATCTGACTATTTTAAAATGAACAATTCAGTGGCATTTAGTACATTCACAATGCTCTGCAACCACCACCTCTATTTAGTTCCAAAACATTTCCATGATCCCCAGATTAAAACCCTGTGCTGTTTTCCATAGTGGCTAAACCATTTTCATTCCCACCAGCAGTGTATAAGGGTTCCAGTTTCTCCACATCCTCACTAACACTGTCATTTTCTGTTTTGATTCTAGCCATTTTAGTGGGTGTAAACTGAAACCTCACTGAAGTTTTGATTTGTATTACCCTAATGACTAATGATATTGAGTATCTTTTCATGTGCTTGTTGACTATTTGAGTATCTCCTTTACATAAATGTCTCTTAAAGTCCTTTGCCCATTTTTCAATTGGATTGTTTGTCTCTTCTGAGGCCAAGTTCTTGATATATTGTAAAACAGAACTCTATAAGAGTTCTTTATATATCCTGGATAATAGACCCATATCACTTATATGATTTGCAAATATTTTCCCTCTTTCTGTAGGTTGTCTTTTTATTTTCTTAATGATTTTTCATGCAAAAATGCTTTTAATTTTGATGAAGTATAATTTATGCTTTTCCCTTTGTTGTTCATTATTTTTGGTTTTATATCTAAGAATACATTATCAAATACAAAGTCGTAAAGATCTACCCCTATGCTTTCTTCTAAGAGTTTTATGGTTTTAGTTCTTTATTTATGTGGCTGATCCCTATTTGGGTTAATTTTTGTACTTGGTGTAAGGTAGGGGTCCACCTTCATTCTTTTTCAAGTGGATATCCAATTGTGTCAGCACCATTTATTGAAAAGACTATTCTTTTCTCATTGAATGGTCTTGGCATTCTTGTTGACAATCAACTGGCTATAAAGGTATGGTTTTCCTGATGGAATTTTAATTCTATTCCATTAGCCTATAATATCTATCTATCATAATGCCAGCACCACAGTATTTTGCTTACTCCAGATTTTGTAGTTAGATTTTGAAATTAGGACATGTGAATCTTCCCACTTTGTTCTCCTTTTACATTTTTCTTTGGAGTTATTCAGGGATCTTATAGTTTCATATGAATTTTAGGATAGGCTTTTCCATTTCTGGGAAAAAAAGGCCTTTGGAAATTTGATAGGGAACACATTCAATCTATAGATTGCTTTGAAGAGTACTACCATCTTAACAGTATTAAGTTTTCCAAGCCATGGACATCAGATGTCTTTCTGTTTATTAATATCTTATTTAATTTCTGTCAACTATGTTGTACAATTTTCAGTGCACAAGTCTTGCTCCCCTTTGGTTAAATTTATTCCTAGGTAGTTTATTCTTTTGGATATTATTGTAAATGGCATTATTTCTTAAGTTCCTTTTTTGGATTGGTCATTTCTATTGTATAGAAAAACAACTGTTTTGGTGTGTTGATCTTATATGCTGCAACATTGTTGAATTCATTTATTAGCTCTGGTAGTATTTTTGTGGGTAATTGGAATTTTCTATATATAGGATTATGTCATCTATAAGTGCAGTATTACTTTTGATGTGTAAATTCCAAGATTTGGCCAGTGGGAGACATTCAAACTGGCTCTCGTGTCCTTTAGACATATCCTCATCATTCTTTGAGCACCTCCTTAATTTCTAGCACAGTATACTCCATGATCACTCTGTATTTTCCCTGACCTACCCCACAAATCAGTCATTTCTCCAAAGAGTAATTATTCCTTTTAGTAGAAAAGGGTATTGAGGAACCAAGATCTGAGTGGTGGCTGTGCTCATGGTTATTGGTTTATCACTATTTCCAGGCCTTCTCCGTGAATAGAACTAGGGAACATATGTTTGTATATACTGTATATACAGATATTTCACAAATTAACATCTATATTTCATTTTCTCTATTTATATATATTGATAACCATAAGTTCACACCAGTCAGTAATTGCAATTTCGTCCTAACACCACGGTGTTCATTCTAATTTTTTCCTTTTCCGTATTTTAACTTTTCTTAGACAATGAGAAATCTTGCACCCATTTTTCTTAATGTATTTGCTTATTTTATAAATCTTCCTGCATTCACTTTCTTATCATTGGTGCCACCTCTACCCCTGAGCAAATATTCTCATCTCACTTAGGCTCCAAACTCCATGCTAGGCTCCTGTCACTGTCCCAGTGTGGACTCATTGTAATGCTGCCTATGTTCCCATATACCTTACCAGGCCATCACCCATATGGGCTTAGGTACTGACTCCTTTCTAGGCTACCTCCTGCTGGGCTCTCTCTTCACAAGGCACCCCTTTCACTCTATTTCTGCTCTGGCATCCCCATTGTGTAGATGCCCCCTTCACCCTGTTTTGCCTACAACACCCTTCTCTATGCTCCTCAACTGTCCCCGTCCCTCACAGTGTGGATAGCTACCTTACTTGGACTCTTCTAAGGACTTTAGGACCAACTAGTTCAGGAAAAAAAAGGGAAGGGAAGAGGAAGGGGAACAGTTTATCAAGGCAAACAAACTTACCAGTGAAGATGCTGTAGCTTTTAAATCTGCATCTTATTGACACAGCCCAGGTTGAAAGTAGGGATGGAGCTATTTAGTTCTGTTAACTACCCAATATTGAGTTCCTTAGATAGCATCCCTGACAAGGAGTTACCTACCTGTTGTTTGAACACCTATAACTATCATATTTGAAAAGAATTATACTATATGCATATTTAATATAGGCAGATTTAACTATGAGCACTTACATCATAAAGGAGGGGAAGAAACAAGAGGGTGAGGAGGAGGATTGAGGGAAAGGGAAAGAGAAACAGAGGGAGAGGGAGAAAGAAAGAGAAACAGTTCATTTTGAGTCCTGTTCATTTTACTCACCTTTGTACTTAACAGGGGCATGACCTGGATGGAACATTTAATCACTATAGCATTCTTATAAGGTAGCCACTATTAGCCCCATTTTATGTATGAGAAAATTGAGGCTTGAAGAGAGTAAGTCATGCCCCAAGTCACACAGGTAGTGTGTTTGGCAGAGCTGGGATTTCAACGTACCTGATTCAAGAGCCATGCATTCCTGGGTCCGGAGATGTGAAGCCCACTTCCTGCCCCTGCAGCACACTCCAGCCTTGGATCACCTTGACTGTTAGAATGTGTGGTCCTTTTATAGAATTGAAAATCTGTCTCCCTGAAGTTTTTCCACCCATTGGTCTTAGTTTTTCCCTTTGGGGTTATATAAATCAATTCTAATTGCTCTTCCACATGACAGCCCCTAAAATATTTGTAGATAGCTATCATATCCCCTGAGTTTTCTGCTCTCTAGGCTAGCTATTTCTAGTTTCTTAAACCATTTCTCTTATGAATGAGAAAATGCCTTTCCTCTAGCTAGTTGCACTGTACTAATCTTCTAAAGTAAGAGGAATTCAATTCATGTCCTAAACACATTTCCCTTTTTTCCAGGGCAAAAGGAGAGTTAGACATTTGCTTTTGAACTGAAATAAAAAATGTGGAATTCAATCTTCCTTCCATTGCTGATGTTTTTAGATTTTGAGATGTAAGTCCTTCACTCTCTTTTTAGGTTTTTCTACATATAAGGCCAACAAATTGGTGTAGGCCCCATTTTTCTTTGAAACAAGTCCAGGAATTTACATGAAAGATTACTACCAACTGTCTGTAACTAAGCATGTGTAATATTACAACTAGCTCAGTACATTTCAAAATTACCTGAAGCTCATATATCTGGTAAAGGTCTAATATCCAGAATATATAAAGAACACTTACATTTCAACAACAACAAAAAGACAAACCACTCATAAAAAATGGACAAAGGACTTGAATAGACATTTCTCCAAAAAAGATATGCAAGGAGCCATGAAGCACATGAAAAGATACTCAATATCATTGTCCATTAGGAAAATGCAAACCAAAACAACAATGGGATACCACTTCATATTCATTAGGATGGCTAGAGTAAAAAGTATTGATAAGAATGGTGAGAAATTGAAACACTAATACATTGCTGGTAGGGATATAAAAGGGTTCAGCTGCTGTGGAAAACAGTTTGGTGGTTGCTCAAAACATTAAAGATGAAAATACCATATGCCCTAGCAATTGCATTCCTAGGTATATCCTCAAAGGAATTGAAAAGAGATACTCAAATACGTATACACAAACTTTCAGAGCAGCACTGCTGACAATAGTCAAAAGGTGGAAACAACCCAAATGTCTATCAACAGATGAATGGATAAAGATATACCACATGATGGAATGTTATGCAGCCATAAAAAGAAATGAAATTCTGATACATGCTGCTGTGTGGATGAACCTTCAAAACATTATGCTAAATGAAAGAAGCCAGACACCAAGATCACATGTTGCATGATTCAGTTTATATGAATTATCTAGAATAGGTAAACCTATAGAGTCAGAAAGCAGATTTGTGGTTCCTATGGGCTGCGGGGAAGGGGAATGAGAAATTACTGCTTAATGGGTATAGAGTTTCCTTTTAGAGTTCTAAAAATATTTTGGAATTAATAATTAGAAGTGATAGTTGTAGAACATTGTGAATGTATGAAATGAAACTCAATTTTACACTTTAAAATGTTCAATTTTATGTTATGTGAATTTCAGCTCAATAAACACAATTATCTGGAGCTCTCTGGCAGGTAAGAAGATGAGGGGGAGGGTGAACATAGCGTTTTCTCCTATTTCTGTCATTCAAGACTAAGTCACTTATTTCAAAAGATGTGCTGAAGAAATAAATGAAGGTGAAGCTGAAAAGAAATTATGCTTGCTCAGGAATATGGTAACTACATTGTCTGAGCCAGGGTATATATTTCTACCCAGATTGCTCTTAAAACTATGTTGATTAAGTAAAATAATGACAATTATAATGAAATGGTCACAAACATTAAGTTTCATGAACGAGTATTTTATCACTTAAACAAATATGTGTTAAGTCAGGGCATTTCTCCACTATGTACTATTTTGAATAGAACCAATCCTTATTTTCCAGAAAAAATCAGTCTTAACTAGAACTATCATATTTTAAATTTCTCTGCAGAGCAGGACTTAGTATTCATTAATATCATTAATATTTGCCATATGTACTTTCACTCACAAGGTGTTTTCTTCCCAGATTCAACAGTCTATCAGAGAGTGGTGAACAGGTATCATCACAAACAAAATCTCGAACTGCCTCCCACAGAACCAAATTTTACTTGTGCTCGACATTTATTGAGTGAACCTCACATACCTTTCATTCTTAATGAGCCCAATTCTCCAAAGGCTTCTTTTCCTCCTTGGGGGAAAGTTAGACACTTGGCAGAAACTGCATCAATTTAAAGACCACAAGGGTGCCATTTGGCAAAAAACAGCTTCCATGTTCTGGGATCCTAGAGAAAATATATCTTCCTAGCCTGTCAAAGTTTTTCTCACATGTAGATGGGAAAAACCATTAAATGATTGAGTAAAACTTACATGTACTATTTGGATATGCTGAGTTAACACTAGAGCTGTCCTGGAAATTCATGGATGAAGTAACTCCCCTGAGTACTGAGGTTAGGGTAGGTGACTGCATTTTAATTTCTGAAGTATCAGGAAGAATTTTTTTTCTCCCTGAAGTTGGAAGGTTACATGGGAATTCTTAAATATCACTCAACATCACATAAAGCCACTGTTTCATCCAAAAACCCCATCGTAGACATCTCTCCACACCTTCACCTTCCTCCAGTTATATAGAGCACATTACATGGTGTCCTACAAAGAGGAATGGCAATGACCTGCATGGGCAATTTGCTATCTGAGTCAATCATTTTGTAAGGGGCATATGAGTATCAGAAGAACTTACAGTAACTATTAAGTCAGTTAGTATATTAGCAGGATAAGCCATTATATCTAAATTGGTTTTTATCTTCTTCCTTTTCCTTCCCTTCAATTGTCTACAAGCATAATTTTTGTGATTATACGTCACTACAGACTGACAATCATTGAGTAACCAAAACAGTTTTACCACCAAATCCATCATCTGACTCATTCCCACCCTGTTTCACATATGGGAGCAATGAATACAAGAAAGCACTAAATAAAATGGTGTTGCTCTAAAGAAAGGCCAGCTCTATTTATTTTTAAGCCAAGATAGATTCTTAAGAAAAAAAAGACAGCTAAGAATAAATCTGCTCATCCCCTTTGCTTTGAGGTTTCTGATTCCCAAATGTTTTTGTCTGTCAATAACTCTTATATGCCTGTAGAACAGCAACAAGAAAACAGTAAATGATGAAAGCCAGTTAAAGAAATATTATTAGTAGCAATACTAGTTAGAATAGATTTGCTACCAATATTAGTTAGGATGGATTTGCTGAAATCTGTTATGCTTTCCTGTATTGGCATCTTGTTGGAGAGTTAAATAAACAGAATTCGTCTAGAGGTCTTCTATTCAAGTTTGTCCATGCAGCTCATATTCAAAGATGCCCAGGGAAGATTTTGAGGTTACTCTTTCTGTCCTAGTATGTAACAAATCACTCGAAAATGTAGAGGCTGAAAACAACAGTCATGTAATCACCTCTCATGGTTTCTGTGGGTCAGGAAGTCAGGAAGGGTTTATCTGGGAGGATTGGGGTCTCTCATGCAGCTGCAGTCTGACAGTGGCTCATGCTGGACAGTGGTGGGCTGTTTGGGCCTTTCTCTCTATTCCTACAATTTCAGTTCTTTACCATGTAGAGAACCAGCAAAGGCTTGTTTGGGTTTCCTTACACTGTGGCAGCCGTATGGCTGTTGGATGGTTTACAGGGTGTCTGAAAGCTTTGAGTGATTTATTCCAGCAAACTAGGGAGAAGCCACATCACCTTTAAAGACTCAGCCTCAGAAATCCTGCTGCATTACTTCTATCTCATTCCTGGTTGCAAGCAAGTCACAAACGCAGACAGATTTAAGAGAAGGGGAAATAGACCACACATCTTGATGGAGGAGTGGCAGCTTTCTAGAGAGCAATAAAAGATGGGAGTTACCCCTGTAGCCATCTTTGGAAAATCCAATCTGCCAAACTTCTTTCGATGACACCTTTTCCTCTTTTTGGTTTTTCTCGAAGGTCCTGGACAATTGAAGTTTTACCTTTTCATTATCAAATGCAACATTGTAATGAAGTATTTACTAGGTTCTCTCATGCATATGGTGCCATGCCAGATACTTTAGGCTTGATACAAAAAATATCATGCTCTGGTCCCTCTAAGAGATTATCTTTAAATGTAATGTAAACAGATGAGTAATATACATTTTATTTCCCCCTTTTTCGTCATGTAAAAGAAAATAGAAAGTGTAATAGAATGAAAATGCATTCTTGAAGTCACACCCCAAAAGACCCTTTAAGAAAGGGACTATGAATGCATTCAATGAAATTTTATTATGATATATTTCACTTAGGATTTCTGTGTTTGAAAATGGGAATGCCAACTCAATGTTGCTTAAGACAAAAAAATGAAGACAAAGGAGTGTCTCGGAAAGTCCATGGACAGAAATGTAACCGGGCCTCAAGAATAAAATAAAATGAGAACTCAGATGTCACCTGAGCTTACTTTGTTGCCCTCTGAGGTCTAAGTTTTGCAGCTGCTTTTACCCACATCATAAAAGCCATGGCAACCTCAGGGCTCAGGATGCCATGTTCTTGTTTAGCCACCCAGAAGGAAACTGGTTCCCTTGTCATCCCCATACCCAAACTGGCTCAACAACAGCCCTGTCTAGGGGCTGGAGCCACAGTGTCTGACAGCTTTAGGGGCAATCATGAAGATCAAAGAGAGGTTAGTCCTTTGGAAAGGTGTGCTGGGTAATGGATCTCACAGATGTTTACTAAACCAAGACTGAGGAAAGTACAAAGGACTGGTGCAAGCATTGGTAGAGTATGAACCTGACTACATGATACTATTTAAAAGCTAATAAAAGGCCCTGTCAGGCCCAAATATTTCTCCCAATCATCTATCAAAACGCTACTCTCTTCCATCTCATGTTACCATAGATATTTTGGAGGATAAAGGGAAGGCAGCTCAACAAATTTCAGCACATGTTTGATCCTCAGATCAACTTGCTAACATATTGTGTCAGACCATGACCAGAATAGTGTATTCAGATGTTTTAACATATTGGTATGTCACAGTCAGTTGTGAGATTGCATAAATACTGTGGTTGATTAAAAAGTTCTGAAGTTTAAAAGATTTATTTGTATAATAAAATTAGAGCACGTTCAAGGACAGCCCTATAAATATTGCCACTTCTATTTTTTGTACTTGGATATGTTTTCTTGAGTGGGCAAGAATTACAGATTGTGCACAAAGAATTGTAGAAATCCTAATTTGTTAATGGGATTCATGTCATGTATGTGAATATCATCAGACACATGCATTGCGGTGGAGAGAAGGTTGGAAACCCCTACATCAAGAATCCAGAAGAGCTTGAGAGTAGATACAGGACAGATCAATTTTAATGTGCGTGTCGGGCTTAGGGAAATGCTGCAAGAGAAGCCCTGGGCAGGCTCTAGGGGAGGGGTGGCCGAGAAGCTATATTCTGGACAGGGAGGAGAGAACCAGAACAGGTCCCTGGAGAGAGAAAGCCACTGAAGGAGATCTGAGGTACTGAAAAAGAGAGAAGGTAGCAGGGCACAGAGGGGATGTTTCACACATTTCATCATTTTGTGTAGGACAAGCCCTGTTTGTACAAGTTCGTTATCATATACTTAAGATTTTTTCATCAGGACAAACTTTCATGTAATGAGACTCCACCTGTCTCACTAACAAGTTAATCAAAGCATTCATGAGCCATACACACAACCCACAAGCTTACCTCCAACTTTTGGCAATCCGTACATTTTGAAAAAAAACTTTGATTCAATACACATATCAAGGCGAAGTTACTTCAGATTAGCAACCAAGAAAATAAACGTACGAGTGAATGACAGAAGGGATAATAGTAGTCTATTTCTATAAGGAGGTGGACTAATAAGTGCCCACAAATGGGCTCTAAGTACCTGGATAAGCATCTGTGATATTTTTTGTCCTTCATATTTCTAGTTTTTGCCCTTCCAGAGAATATTTACCTTGCTAAAAGGAGAAAAAACATCTTGAAACTTCTCAAATTAGGTATGCTGCCACCAGATGGTGGTAGTATGGCACAGCCATATAGTGCAAGCAATAAGGCATAAACTATAAACATGTGATTTAGGGAAAAGATAAGCATCCTTATTAAAATAATTTTTATGACAAAAAAGCTTTGCTTAAACCTATAAGGAGATAATTTGTCTATAGCTTTTAAGATTTTGCTTTGCGTTGTTTTTGTTTTGTCTTTTAAAAGAAATGTGTGCTTATGTACATTTTGGTACCAGTTTGACCAATCTCTAATTTTATGACATCATTTCAAATTACAACTTGTAGTCAATTACATACTCGTATGGCCTCAACATCCAGGTATTTATGCTGGAGGCCAAAATGGCGAGAGTACTTACCTCTCAGTGAAGGGTCTTTTGTAGGGAGCCAATTCACCTTGCTTGGCTAATCTGAGATAATGTTCCTTCTGACTTTCAAGCTTATAGAAACCCTACTTCTTTTCTCTAAATTTAACCAAAGATGAAGAAGAGAGAAACACGTTGCTATGTGGGACAACACCTTGTCTCCTCCACAATGTTACTTACCATATTTCTCAAAAACATTTGCTAACTCTCTCTCTTTTTTTTCTTTTTGGTGGGGGAAAAAAAGGGAGAAATGTACCCATTCGCTATGGCATGCATTCCAACTGAAGACACATTAAAAAGGGAAAAAATATGTATTAGAGTTTATAAAATAAGGTAGTATTTCCATCTCTCCAATAGACTCTTTAATGGCTTTGACTAAAACTTCAGTAATTTACATAGGAAGGTCCCTGATTTAGTTTGCATATTGCTTTCTGCTATTTAGTTGAGAGAGTGGCCAGAATGCTTCCAAAACCAAATTTCTAAAAGTCCAGGACTTCTGCATTAAAATGTAGATTGCTAGAAAGATTTACATCCATTACATCATAATACGTCCAACTCTTATGGCTGGATTATGTGAGATCAATATCATCATCATAGCCAGCACCACCATCCACTATTCTTTATTTCTTGCTTGAGCAGTTGGTGCCCACCAGGCTCTATGCTAGGTGCTATCTATTTTGGATATAACAGAATTCAACCAAAGATATCCTGTTGGTTGTTCATAATTCCCTCTCAGACACAACCTTCTTCATGATGCAAACCCTATGCAGTGTACTTTTACTACAGATTTCCATGACAGAGAGCAGATATTATAAAGATTCCCCAAAAGTAAATCAGAAGGATCCTAGTCTTTATTGTATAGCAGCACATTCAGGACTCTGGATTTGGCCACAGGAAATTCTGTTTGGAGGGAATCAAATATTTCTGGAGCCTTGGTTTCTCTGTGCGATCTTGCCATTTTTTGTGTGTCTATTCATGTATAGGCAATTTATGTAAAATGACCCCCTTTCTTGATGTGGCATTTGTTAACAAAGACCATTTCTCACTGTGGCATGCATAGTGATTAGCATGATGGTATGATGCGCATCTGTTTTGGTATTGATCTGAATACCATAGGCCTCTCACAATAGTTTATCCCAAAGCAATGGATTTTGCCATCCAGACATTTATCTGTTCTTCAGGGGTACTTCTGTAAGAGATGTACTACAGTGATAAAGGAAATATATCCATGACTTTCAGAGCAAGCCATTTAGCAGGATGACAGGTGTTATTCAGGTCTTATTACTGGAGTTTTCTGTCTTTTGGGTTCTGACCATCAGACCAAAGCAAAGTGAACTGTTGGAAAACCAACTGAGCAATTGCTGTAAAACTTCTTGCCTGAACTACAGTTTTTCAGTCATCAACCTTTGTAAAACTTAGTTCTTTGTTTTTGCTATTGGAAAGCATTATAGGGTAGTATGTTATATTCTATTTTTAAAAGTATCACAGATAGAATATATTCCTATCTGTCCTAATCTCTTGAACTGTAGTCTTTGAAGGCAAATTAGTCTGTCAGTGAAGAGAAGATAAGCAATAGAATTCAAGATTCCAGTCTGAAGTAGTTCCAGAAAATGCACCCCTGACCCACTCACTGCCCACCACCACCCTCTAACCTCCAATGCTTGCAATGACTACCTAGAGGTGGGGATAAAATTGGACATAAGATTAAACTTTTAAAATATTTCCTATGTATCAGCTCACTTACGGGAACCAACACCTTCAGTAGGGCTCATAAACGTTAACACCCAAGTCGCACCTGATGTTGACTCTGACATAGATAGCTAAATAGCCAATGAGTGCCAAGCACACAATGGATTGTGTTGGAAATATTATTATTGTGAATGCTGAGTCTTATATGGACTAACAACTCTTTTGAAGTAAGTACGGTAATATAACTCTAGGATTAGCATAGCATTCATGATTTCTTTCAAAATAGACCACTATTATTGTATAGATGCCTTTTAGATACCCCATGAAAAACTGTTTACTTCTACCTGAGGTTAAAGCTTTATCTTATTGATTGTAAGACATGTTGGACATAATGTGGTTGATTTCTGGAGCTCTTGCTCAGCACCAGACTCTCTCTTAGATAATAATTGACGACTCAAATAATTTTTGACAAATAGTAATTATTCTAATTTATCTTTTTTACCTTGACTTTTAGGCTGTATGTAAGAAGATGGGGGTTGGCCTGGTGGTTAATTATACTCTTTGCTGAGGAAACCAGTCTATGTCTATAACATAGAGATATAGTGACAAATAATACACTGGAATCATCTTAATGTGTTATAGTTTACTTTGGAGATCCAGTAAGTAGTTTATGGAGAAAGCATCAAATAGAACACTACAGAATAAAAAAATAAAAATTCTGCAGTTTTAGAAACAAAGAGATTTGGAATTATAGATGACAAAACAGGGAAGATGCAAATACATATTGGGCTCTTAACAGATTTACTCACTCCGTAGTCTAAAGTAGGCAAGGAAGAGAAAAGAGATACTACTCATCAATACGGTACCTAAGTGCTGTTGTAGTTGAAAGTCATTAAGGTAAAGCTTGTTGGTGACATTTGGAAATTTTTTTAAGATAAAAATAAATTTAAAGAGCTTATTTAGAAGAATGAAATTAGAGCATCTTTAGCATCTGTCATTGCTTTCCCCCTCCCAACCTAAATTTTTTTATCAAGGGAAAAACCCAATACAATGTGAGAATCACTTAGTTCTGTGTAGTGTTATTTATGTACACTCAGGGTTTGGACACATTTTCTTACCGGGGATCACTGTGCACCACTACTACAGGATGGGATGGCAGGTATTACCATGGCAGCTTGGGATTTGCAGAAAATTTTCAAAAAAGAGAAAAATGGGTTAGGATTCAGGAAAGGAAGAGTTTCATACATCATTGTACCAAAAAAATTAATGGTGTATCCCCAAAACACAAAAGAATAGCAAGCATGATTTCAAATTAAAGATGGCAGATTGCAGAAAAATATTAGCCTCTGATTCTCCTAAAAGTTAAAGGGATATTTTAAGAGGCATAAACTAACACTTAAAGGTAAATATGAAAGCTGACCAGAGCAGTAAAATTTGGCAGCTGGAAAGCTCATGGATAAGTTATACCTGATTTAGAAACCCCAAGAAAGCCTCATTCTAAACTGACAATGGGGAAAGAGAAATGAGTCAGTTTCCATTGTCAAACTTTACATTAAGAAATAATGAAATCTACCAAGTTCCCCTTTCCTCTCAATGCACTGGAGAACCAGCCCTCCCATCACTTGGCAGAAAATTGGGAATGTATTCTCTGTAGAAGGGAAATAGAGGCTCTGGGCGGGGGACTCATCATCACCGAGGACTGGTACTTTACTGAAGGCAGGAATACAAGTTGAATCTTGAGATCTCCTGTGCTCTCCCCACTTATCTCTTTTAACCTTGTTATCTAGGCAGCAAATCTGAAGTATTTTCTTGGATGGATCTAACCAACATAATAGGAAAGACCTAAAATACTGAAATCAGGGGTTCCCCAAAGAAATGATTCAACCAGAATACCCTGCAATGAAACATGCAGGTACAGAGTTTATAACCGACTTTTTTGTTTCTCATTCTCCAATATGAACAGATTGCCAAGGATGATCAGACATGTGAGGAAGGTCTCTAATATGAATGACAGAGACCAAAACAATAAACAAACACATAAACAAAAACCGAACAAAAGGAACTAGGGACACAGACTATGCAGTGAGATATACGATATAAAAAAGTTCATGAAACAAGTTCTAAACACACACACACACACACACACACTCCTTTCAGAAAACAAGAAAGACATCTCAGAAATTTAAAGATACCAGAAATAACACTCAAAAGAATAGGATGCTTTAAAGACAGTTATTGCAAATCTTTCAGAATGTAGAGTAAAAAGAAAAAGTGATAGAAAAGGGAGAGAGAAGGTAATGAAATTAGAGGATCAGGACAGGAAGCCCAACGTTAGAATACTAAGGAGTTTCAGAAAAAAGAACAGAAAATGTAATGAAGAAAATCACAGGGATAATCAAGAAGAGTTCCCACTCCTAAAAGATATCAATCTGTACATTGAAAGGGCCCATTGCCAAAGCATATCACTACACAATTTCAGTATACTTGGGACAAAGAGAAGATCCTACAAGCTTTCAAAGAGAATGAATTGGACTCAGCACGGCAAAAAAAAAATCTCAGTTGTATTATTGGAAGCTAGAAGGTAATGGGACAAACCTTCAAAATGTTAGAAAATTATTTTCAATTTAGACAGTTATACCCAACCAAACTATTAATCAAGGGTGAGGTTGGATAAACAAACTATTTTAAAACTTGAAAAGTCTAAAAAAACATTCCCCTTTCACATGTATACTTTCCAGAAAATAACTAGGGCATATCTTCCACCAAAATGGAGTAGTAAAACAAGAAGGAGGAAGGCTGGTAATAAAAGTCACATGGGAGCCAACATAGAAGACAGGCAAAGGTAATTCCCAGAATGACAGTGACAGTCTCGGCATACTCCACTCTAAAGGATACAGGAGATGTTCTTGCCAAGGTGAAACTGATATAATGCTTGATATATCTTAATGTATTAAAGGGGATTTTACATGGGAAAGGATACATATATAGAAAACTAAGGGAAGAAAGACAACTACTAACTTAATGTTGATTTAATAAATGATGTAATTGTTAGGGAAAGATAAGAAGATAGAGAGTATGCTTATTATATGTTTGTGTGAGGTGGGGCAGGACAGAGAGTTAAATCTTATTTTTGACAGTGGGATGTTAGTATTACATCAAAAATGAAAAACAAAGAAACAATATAATCATATTATTTAGGCCTGCATTGTCCAATGCAATAGTCACCATACACATGAGGCTATGGAGCATATGAAGTGTGGTTAGTCCAACTGAGGAAGTGAATTTTTAAACTGATTTATTTTAACCAATTAAAATGTAAAGATCTTACACTCAGTATAATGACTGGAAAGCTTTTAAGTGTGTCTGAAACAACCAGAGTATGCAAATCTTCTTTTTAAAATTATATGGAATTTAAAGACAGATCAAGTATTTCCAATGAAAATCTGACATCAAATTGAAATGTGCTATAAATGTGAACTATATACAGGATTGCAAAAGCTTAGTATGAAAGAAAAAAAGAATGTAAGCTATCTCATTGATTTTTTTAAGATGGATTATATTTTGAAATAATATCTCACATGTACTGGTTTAAATAAAATATTCCTTTTTTTACTTTTTAAATGTTGCTTTTGAAACATTTATGATTCACACATGGGATTCTCATATTTCTATAGGACAATGCTGATTTAGACTAATTGCATTAAGCATTTAAAAAAAAAAGTCCACTTAGTTACTTCCAGAGAGGAATATATAGGGTATGGAGGAGGCCAAGGAATAACTGTTTTTCATATTATTATAGAATCACATTTCTGATATTATAGAATTAATATTTTATTACTACAGAATGATGTATTATCTGACTCTTTAATCTTTGTGCATGTATAGGTTTATTTTTTTCTTTTTGTGCATGTATAGTTTTGACAAAGAAATAAACATGAGTGAAAACCCAATTTCTAAATATTTTTGCAGCATCACAGGACTACACCTATTTCCATTTTTCACTTGATGCTATTCTTTGGAGATTTGAAAGATGTTTATTATTATTTCTAATGTTTCACTAAGAACAAAAAGGCCAAGAAACTACCTGTGTGTCCACTCTACCATTTCAGTGTGTGCATTAGCTAGCAAGCTGCCCTTTCTGCAACATTTTTTCCCATAGGAATGGGTTAAGGCTTAGAAACTAAAGGTACAAAAACATGATAAAAATTCAATTTTCTGAAGCATTCAAGCTGTATAAATAAACAAAACCCCATGACGGTTTCTCACTAGGGTATGAAACCTCCTTTATTATCTCCTCCAACTTACCCACAAATTACAGTCTTGTTCTGGGAAACCATAGTATATTCTTAACAATCAACTATTGTTGCTAATCAAGAAAACAGCCAGCTACTTTGAGGCTTTACCACTCCAGTGAGAAATAAGTTGGATTTGTGATGTTTCTGGTCAGCCTCAGTACTGCAGTAATTAGAAATGATTTTCTTGATTTTTCTTCAGTCTCTCTAGGCAGCTGTACTCCCAAGAGAGAGAGGTGACAATTTGCAGTTCAACTAACAGGCACGACAATGCATTTGAAATAGCAGTCTCCTAGAGAATTGTCAGGCATAGTCCATCAGGGGTACTGAAAAAAATTCATGTGGGAAAATGGAGGAAAACATAAAAAACATTTTCTCTTCTTCACTCTTCCCCTCTTGCCAAATCCAGCCATCCATTCAAAAGTACTGTTGTAATAGAGAGAAATGGCTTATCCTCATCATTTTTGTATGTATTTGCATTTGAAATAGATTTTATCTACATCTCAATTACATTTTTGTAATCATTTTAATATTTGACTTCTGTACATTCAGAGTGATTTCTGTACTTAAAAGGGAAAAGAAAAATTTAGAGGTCCTATAGGAGAACCAAGGAGATGACTAAAACATCAAAATGGTGAAGACTATTCAGGCTAGAGAAAGAGATAACAGACGAACTGAACACTGTCCTTCAAAGAAACAGTCAACTTGGGAATAGTGCAAATGAGGGACAAAGAATCCATCAGAGAAGAGATTTCTAATCAGTGAAGGTCATTAGCGTATAGAATACTTTACTATAGAGGTTGTGAAATTTACTTCTTTGATAGCCTTCAGCAACAGGATAAATGTGTATTTTGTAGAGGATTTTTTCAAATTTATTTTTTTTTAATTTTTTATTAAGGTATGATTTATATACACTCTTATGAAGGTTTCACACAATAAAACAATGTGGTTACTACATGTACTCATATTATCAAGGTCCCAACCAATATCCCAATGCAGTCACTGTCCATCAGTGTAGTAAGACGCCACAGATCCACTATGTACCTTCTCTGTGATATACTGTTCTCCCAATGACCCCCACACCATGTGTACTAAACATAATATCCCTCAATGCCCTTCTCCCTCCCTCCCCACCCACGCTCCCACACCCCTCTCCTTTGGTAACCACTAGTTCATTCTTGGAGTCTCTGAGTCTGCTGCTATTTTGTTCCTTCACTTTTGTTTCATTGTTATAGTCCACAAATGAGGGAAATCATATGGCATTTGTCTTTCTCCACCTGGTTTATTTCACTGACCATAATGTCCTCCAGCTCCATCCATGTTGCTGTAAATGGTAGGATTTGTTTCTTTCTTATGGCCAAATAGTATTCCATTGTGTATATGTAGCACATCTTCTTTATCCATTCATCTACAGATGGACACTTAGGTTGCTTCCATATCTTGACTATTGTAAAAAGTGCTACGATAAACATAGGGTTGCATATGTCTTTTTGAATCTGAGAACTTGTATTCTTTGGGTAAATTCCAAGGAGTAGGATTCCCGGGTCAGATGGTATTTCTATTTTTAGTTTTTTGAGGAAACTCCGTATTGCTTTCCACAATGGTTGAACTCGCTTACATTCCCACCAGCAGTGTAGGAGGGTTCCTCTTTCTCCGCATCCTCGCCAGCATTTGTTGTTCTTACTCTTTTCGAGGCTGGCCATCCTAACTGGTGTGAGGTGATTTCTCATTGTGGTTTTAATTTGTATTTCCCTGATGATTAGTGATATGGACCATCTTTTCATGTGTCTGTTGGCCATCTGAATTTCTTCTTTGGAGAACTGTCTCTTCATATCCTCTTCCCATTTGTTAATCGAGTTATTTGCTTTTTGGGTGTTGAGGTGTGTAAGTTCTTTATATATTTTGTATGTTAACCCCTTGTTGGCTATGTCATTTACAAATATATTCTCCCATACTGTAGGATGCCTTTTTGTTCCATTGATGATGCCCTTTGCCATACAAAAACTTTTTAGTTTGATGTAGTCCCATGAGATCATTTTTGCTTTTGTTTCCCTTTCTCGAGGAGATGGGTTCAGGAAGAAGTTGCTCATGCTTATATTCAGGAGATGTTTGCCTATGTTGTCTTCTAAGAGTTTTATGGTTCCATGACTTACATTCAAGTCTTTAATCCATTTCGAGTTTACTTTTGTATATGGGGTTAAACAATAATGCAGTTTCATTCACTTGTATCTAGCTGTCCAGTTTTGCCAACACCAGCTGTTGAAGAGGCTGTCATTTCCCCATTGTATGTCCATGGCTCCTTTATCATATATTAATTGACCATATATGGTTGGGTTTATATCAGGGCTCTCTAGACTGTTACATTGGTCTATGGGTCTGTTCTTGTGCCAGTACCAAATTGTCTTGCTTACTGTGGCTTTGTAGTGAAGCTTGAAGTTTGTGAGCATCATCCACCCAGCTTTATTCTTCCTTCTCAGAATTGCTTTTTCTATTCAAGGTCTTTTGTGGTTCCATATGAATTTTAGAATGATTTTCTCTAGTTCATTGAAGAATGCTGTTGGTACTTTGATAGGAATTGCATTGAATCTATAGACTGCTTTAGGCAGGATGGCCATTCTGATGACATTAATTCTTCCTATCCACGAGCATTGGATGTGTTTCCATTTATTGGTATCTTCTTTAATTTCTCTTAAGAGTGTCTTGTAGTTTTCAGGGTACAGGTCTTTCACTTCCTTGGTTAGGTTTATTCCTAGGTATTTTATTCTTTTTGATGCAATTGTAAATGGAATTGTTTTCCTGATTTCTCTCTCTGCTAGTTCATTGTTGGTGTATAGGAATGCCACAGATTTCTGTGTGTTAATTTTGTATCCTGCAACTTTGCTGAATTCAGATATTAGATCTAGTTTTGGAGTGGATTCTTTAGGGTTTTTTATGTACAGTATCATGTCATCTGCAAACAGGGACAGTTTAACTTCTTCTTTGCCAGTCTGAATGCCTTTTATTTCTTTGTGTTGTCTGATTGCCATGGCTAGGACCTCTAGTACTAGGTTGAATAGAAGTGGGAAAAGTGGGCATCCTTGTCTTGTTCCCGATCTTAAAGGAAAAGCTTTAAGCTTCTCACTGTTAAGTATGATGTTGGCTGTGGATTTTTCATATATGGCCTTTATTATGTTGAGGTATGTGCCCTCTATACCCATTTTGTTGAGAGTTTTTATCATGAATGGATGTTGAATTTTGTCGAATGCTTTTTCAACATCTATGGAGATGATCATGTGGTTTTTGTCCTTCTTTTTGTTGATCTGGTAGATGATGTTGATGGATTTTCGAATGTTGTACCATCCTTGCATCCCTGGAATAAATCCTACTTGTTCATGATGCATGATCTTTTTGATGTATTTTTGAATTCGGTTTGCTAATATTTTGTTGAGTATTTTTGCATCTATGTTCATCAGGGGTATTGTTCTGTAATTTTCTTTCTTGGTGGTGTCTTTGCCTGGTTTTGGTATTAGAGTGATGCTGGCCTCATAGAAAGAGTTTGGAAGTATTCCCTCTTCTACTTTTTGGAAAACTTTAAGAAGGATGAGTATTAGGTGTTCACCAAATGTTTGATAAAATTCAGCAGTGAAGCCAAGTGGTCCAGGGATTTTTTTCTTAGTTTTTTGATTACCAGTTCAATTTCATTGCTGATAATTGGTCTGTTCATATTTTCTGTTTCTTCCTTGGTCAGTCTTGGAAGGTTGTATTTTTCTAGAAAGTTGTCCATTTCTCCTAGTTTATCCAGTTTGTTAGCATGTAATTTTTCATAGTATTCTCTAATAATTCTTTGCATTTCTGTGGTGTCCGTAGGGATTTTTCCTTTCTCATTTCTGATTCTGTTTATGTGTGTAGACTCTCTTTTTTTCTTGATAAGTCTGGCTAGGGGTTTGTCTATTTTGTTTATTTTCTCGAAGAACCAGCTCTTGCTTTCATTGATTCTTTCTAGTGTTTTATTCTTCTCGATTTTATTTATTTCTACTCTAATCTTTATTATGTCCCTCCTTCTACTTGACTTTGGGCCTCATTTGTTGTTCTTTTTCTAGTTTCATTAATTGTGAGTTTAGACTGCTTATATGGGATTGTTCTTCTTTGCTGAGGTAGGCCTGTATTGCAATATACATCTGAGAAACTGGTTGGTACAATTTCAACCATTTTGAATTTACTGAGGCTCTTTTTGTGGCCTAGTATGTGATCTATTCTTAAAAGTGTTCCATGTGCACTTGAGAAGAATGTGTATTCTGCTGCTTTTGGGTGTATAGTTCTGTAGATGTCTGTTAAGTCCATCTGTTCTAATGTGTTGTTCAGTGCCTTTGTCTCCTTACTTATTTTCTGTC
Source organism: Manis javanica (assembly GCF_040802235.1). Classification (NCBI taxonomy): domain Eukaryota; kingdom Metazoa; phylum Chordata; class Mammalia; order Pholidota; family Manidae; genus Manis; species Manis javanica. The sequence continues at coordinate 88,880,446 of NC_133174.1, forward strand.
TTGTTGATCTGTCCTACAGAGTGAGTGGAGTGTTGAAGTCTCCTAGAATGAATGCATTGCATTCTATTTCCCCTTTTAATTCAGTTAGTATTTGTTTCACATATGTAGGTGCTCCTGTGTTGGGATCATAGATATTTATAATGGTTATATCTTCTTGTTGGATTGACCCCTTTATCATTGTACAATGTCCTTCTTTGTCTCTTGTGACTTTCTTTGTTTTGAAGTCTATTTTGTCTGATACAAGTACTGCAACTCCTGCTTTTTTCTCTCTATTTGTTGCATGAAATATCTTTTTCCATCCCTTTACTTTAAGTCTGTGTATGTCTTTGGGTTTAAAGTGAGTCTCTTGTAGGCAGCATATAGATGGGTCTTGTTTTTTTATCTATTCAGTGACTCTATGTCTTTTGTTTGGTGCATTCAGACCATTTACATTTAGAGTGATTATCAATAGGTATATACTTATTGCCATCACAGACTTTAGATTCGTGGTTACCAAAGGTTCAATGTTAACTTCCTTACTATCTAAGAGTCTAACTTAACTCACTTAATGTGCCTACAAACACAATCTAAAGGTTCTTTTCTTTCTCTCCTCCTTTTTCTTCCTCCTCCATTCTTTCTATATTAGGTATCATATTCTGTACTATTTGTCTATCCCTTGATTGACTTTGGGGATAGTTAATTTAATTTTGCATATGCTTAGTAATTAGCTGTTCTACTTTCTTTACTGTGGTTTTATTATCTCTGGTGACAGCTATTAAACCTTAGGAACACTTCCATCTATAGCAGTCCCTCCAAAATAGACTGTAGAGATGGTTTGTGGGAGGTAAATTCTCTCAACTTTTGCTTATCTGGAAATTCTTTAATCCCTCCTTCAATTTTAAATGATAATCTTGTCAGATAAAGTATTCTTGGTTCCAGGCCCTTCTGCTTCATTGCATTAAATACATCATGCCACTCCCTTCTGGCTTGTAAGGTTTCTGCTGAGAAGTCTGATGTTAGCCTGATGGGCTTTCCTTTGTATGTGATCTTATTTCTCTCTCTGGCTGCTTTTTATGGTCTGTCCTTATCCTTGATTTTTGCCATTTTAATTACTGTATGTCTTGGTGTTGTCTTCCTTGGGTCCCTTGTATTGGGAGATCTGTGGATCTCCATGGCCTGAGAGACTATCTCCTTCCCCAGATTGGGGAAGTTCTCAGCAGTTACCTCCTCAAAGACACTTTCTATCCCTTTCTATCTCTGTTCTTCTTCTGGTAACCCTATAATGTGAACATTGTTCCGTTTGGATCCGTCACATAGTTCTCTCAATGTTCTTTCATTCTTGGAGATCCTTTTCCTCTCTGTGCCACAGCTTCTTTGTATTCCTCTTCTCTAGTTTCTATTTCATTTATTGTCTCCTCCACTGTATCCAATCTGCTTTTAATACCCTCCATTGTCCTCTTCAACGATTGGATCTCCAACTGAAATTCATTCCTGAGTTCTTGAATATCTTTCTGTACTTCCATTAGCATGTTAATGATTTTTATTTTGAACTCCCTTTCAGGAAGAGTGGTGAGGTCCATGTCATTTAAATATTTCTTGGGAGTTATATTAATAATTTTACTATGGACCAGGTTCCTTCGGTGTTTCATATTTGTATATGATGCCCTCTAGTGTCCAGAAACTCTACTCTCTGGAGCTGCTCAGCCCCTGAAGCAATCTTGGGGGTCGCAGGGGAGTGGTATTGGTGCCTGGGGGGAGGAAAGAACTGTTCCTGCTTCCTGGCTGCTATGCCTGTCTCCACAGGTATAATCTTTTGTTCCAGAGCAGCCAGATATGGATCCCTGCTTTCCACAAGCAGCTGGAATCTCAATCACTCCAGGAATTCTGCCTGTCTTAGCTTTCCAACCCCATAATCACTAGAGTATCATGCAAGCACCATGAAATGCAGGTTTTTGCTCTCAGAGCAGATCTCTAGGGTTAGGTATTCAGCAGTCCCAGGCCTCCACTCCCTCCCCACTCAGTTTCTCTTCCTTTTGCTAGTGAGCTGGGGTGGGGGAAGGGCTTGGGTCCCACTGGGCCACAGCTTTGGTATGTTACCCTGTTCTGTGAGGTCTGCTCTTTTCTCCAGGTGTATGCAGTCTGGCGCAATGCTCTTTCCTATTGCTGTCTCAGGATTAGTTGTATTAATTTTAGTTTTGTATTATATGCGGTTTTAGGAGGAAGCCTCTGTCTCACCTCTCACGCCGCCATCTTTAATCTTGTAGAGCATTTAATATGGCTTTTAAAAAGTTAGGGAAATTAATCAGATGGCCTTTTGTAAGGTCTTTTCCAGCCATAGGAGTCCCTAATCATTTCCCCATTTGACACTACTTATTGAATACCTATCATAGGTCAAATGTTGTGCCAGGCAGCAGTGAACAAGAAAAACCGCCCCTAAATCCCTGGAGATCATTAAATGGCTCCTCCTTGCTTTATAAAGGAGCGGGGCTAAGTAATCTCTAATATTCTTTCAGCTTGAAAATTGAAGGATAAGATTTTCAAGCCCATTTCTTGACTGTCACAGAGGGAGAAGCACAACCCAGAAAAAGCCAGTTCTGAAGCTAACTAATAGGTAGCTTTGGATTGTAATGTCTTGACTTCTTTGTACAAAAAAGCCAGTGTTTGGACACTTGGCTATTTTAAAATCTTTTCAGGTGTGACATTTAGAAATCTAAAAGGGCCTTATCATTTCAAAGCACTTAAAAATCATGGATTTATTCCATAAACCTGGAAATTTGTGCAAAGTATGTGGCCCTTGGAAGCCAATGACAAGTATTTCTCAAAACCATCTTGTTGGTGTTGTAATATTTGCAAAAAGCAGACTTCTTACAGTTACAACATATGCAACTTTCATCCTGGAAACTAGATTGCACTTCACTCTCCTGCTTCCACTTTGAAAAAGAAAGATTCTGTTCAAAACAGTTCTTCAGAAAGGATAAAGGCAGACCAAGTTAGTAACAATAAGCTCAAATAATTCTAAACAAGCAAGGCAGAATGGGAGGTGCTCAGAAGGCTAACAGATATCCCCACTGTCATCTCCAGAGTGAAGTTTTTTAGGGGGTTTAGGGCACCTTTACTGTCTACCCTGATAAGGCTTTTTCTTACCTTTTCCCTTCTTTTCCCTCCTGAGAACAGGAAGTGAGACCAATGCAGAACGCATCAGCCACAGAGGGCTTAGGAGACCTGACATTGGCGAGCTGGCAGAGGAGCCAAGTTTCACTGAGTCTATGCTTCACAGAATTGTTTGCATCCCAGAAGTAGGCATTGTGATATCAGAAAGGTGGGGGTGTCCCTCAGAGCTATCCTCTTCCATGGAGCTTACTCATACAAACTGTTCTTTGGGTAAACAAATGCTATCCCATACTCCCCTGCTCCCAAATTCAAAACAATAATAAAATTCAGTTAGTAGTAATTGTCACAAGTTTGTCTCCATCCTGCATCAGCTGAGAAACTGCAGAGAAACCAGTCTGCTAAGGGGTACTTAAGGAGGGGGGTAGGTAACTAACTTTGCTGGCACACAAGGTACTCCAGGGTAGTGAGTAAAAAAGCAAGTTAGTTCTGAAGCCAAATGGCTTGGGTTCCATTCTCAGCTCTGCTATTTATTGGTACATTGCCTGAGACAAGATATCTAATTGCCTACTGCCTCAGTTTCCTCATTTTTCATGGAAAGATAGGAATAGTATGTTACAAGCTAAACTGTACCCCTAAACTTGTATGTTGAAGTCCTAACCCCTAGCACCTGAGACTGTAACCTTATTTGGAGAGAAGATCTTTAGAGAGGTGATTAAGTTAAAATGAGGCCAGTAGGGCAGGGTCCTAATCCATACAACTGTGTCCTTAGGAGGAGAGGAGGAAACACCAGCGGTGCACATGCACAGAGGAGAGGCCATGTGAAGAGACAGCGAGAGTGTGGCCACCTGCAAGCCAATGAGAGAGGAAACCAACCCTGCCAGTACCTTGAAGTTGGACTTTCAGTTTACAGAACTTTGAGAAAATTAATTTCTGTTGTTTAAGCCACCCACTGAGTGGTATTTTATCCTGGCAGCCCTAACAAACTAATACATAATATTTATCCTTGTAAGAGTGCCATGAGAGTTAAGTTAACCCACATAAAATGACCCAAATGAAAGCAGCGCACAGTACTGTATGTTAGATGTCAAGTGGAACAACAAAAAGGGCCTGTCTTTGCTATTTTAGTGTAAGTTAGAGCCCTCAGTTCACTGGTCTCTGACCTTTCTTGGGACAGGGAGTCTGGCATCCTCCTGTTCATTTTGCTAAGAGTCTAAATGAAGGTAGACCCCAGATTCGGCCCTGAGGGGGATTCCACGTTATAGGGGTCCTGAGAGGCATGTGGTAACTGGCTGTCTGGTGGACATAGGAAGACATGTTAAACATTCCCCTTCACGGCAGATGATTTCACTAAGAAGTTTGCTTTTTTTGTCCTAGGGTTGTGAATCGTTCCTATGAATGCCGGTTTAACTTTATTATGCACCATCACAACCTATCAGTTTGTAATAACACAAGTTTTATAGATTCTATATATCAGACACTGTTGAACATAAAAATGTAATGATTTGAGCACATGTGAATTAATTTTTTTCTAACTCTTATTAGATTAAAAATGTACTGGGCTAAGCAAAAAATGGGTTAGAGTTTTATAGAAGAATATTCATTTCAGTGAATCATTATTGCTTATTATGCAGGAGGAAGTGACGGTGCACACTTTCAACTAACCTAATGAAGATGTTTTATACCTACTGTATTTAGTATTGATGATCCCCTGAAGCAATGTTTTCTTTCTAGAGACCATTAAAATGGTCACTTCATACCCCTCTAGAAGTCTGAGAATAGGATAGCCATCCCTGTTCTGATTTGAACAGCATAAAATTGTTGCCTATCCTCAAATCTCCCTGGACTTCAGCCTGCCCAAGTTTTTATTTTCTTTATAGCATTCATTACCATCTATAATTCATATTCATTTGTTTTATTCTTTGTCTCTCTTTCCTCAATGGAATATAAGCTTTGTGAGAGTAGAGAGCTTGCCTGTGTGTACACCACTGTGTCCTTAGTGCCTAGAACAGTGCCTGGCACAGAGTAGGATGGCATACTTATTGAATTGATACTTGTCTGGATATGAAGCCGTGTAGTAGTCTGGAAAATTCTAGTTAACTGCAAGGTATTACCATCCTTAAGTTTGAGTTTGGTTAGTTAATCATAGTAGCTGGGCCTGGGAAATTCCAGGGAATTTTTTAATTGGTGGAAGGAGTTCTATGCCATATTCTAGTGGGTAACCCAAGTAGAATTCTGCAGCCAGGGGCAAGCTGGCTACTATGAGAAGTGTTGAAAATAAACTTATGATATGTGAAAAATACCCTCAGAACTCCTTTTGTTTTGGTGGGAAACATGATTATGGGACAAATCATAACCTTTCTGAACCTCAGAAATTGCTTAATTAAGGGAAAATACCTGCTCTGCCGAAGTTCACAGAATCAATAGTAAGATCAAATGAGATAATGCATATAGAAGTGCTTTGTAAAATTTAAAGTCCTGTGATACACGGGTAAGGTGGTATTATAATGTTAATTTGATCTACTTAAGTTTCCATTTCAGATTGCTAACATACAATTTATTTCCTGGAAAGTCTTTCCATAATAATATGATTACGGAAACTCTCCAAATAGCACTGGCTTGTTGCAACAAACTCAGAGCTATGAACTTCAGTCTTTGCAAAGGTGCAAATGAGAGAGACTTAACTGTGATGGTCTCTGTGCAGGGAACCTGAGAAGACTGCAGGGTGGATGATATAGGGTAGGAGGCAGACTTACTTTTCATGGTATTTTGCTTTGTACTGTTAGAGATTTTGAGAAATTAGCCATTTACAAAATATTTAAAAGGAAACAAATGATACAAAGAAGAAATAAGATTACATGTGAGCATGATCATGGTTATCTAAGCCAAGAAGCTTTCAACTGCAAGAAGGCACCAAGTCTTTCTGTGTGTTCTCCAGTTGCACATTCCATACTCATATGTGTCAGGGTATTATAGCAGACATTTGTAGGGCAGCTGTCTAGCTCAGAATTTTCCTTTTCTAAAAAAGGACACTGGATATAAAATAGTCATTCCTATTTTCCTTTGTCCAAAGCTGATTGGTTTAGGAGTAGATGTTAGAATTGAGAAGCACTGCTCTAGAAGGAAGATTCATGAAATGTGTCTGATACTATTCTGTAGCTACCTTGGTTCCTGGCCTTCTTGAGTTAGTTCTTCAATACCAAGACACGTTCCAGTGACATTTCAATAAGGACACTCCTTCACTGCTCATGGTTTAAGCTAGCTTCAGGCCAATAGGAGTGAGATCCACTATTTGTTTTTTAAACTTCCTCAGGTGATCCCAATGATCAAATAAATACAAAATGGACACTGGACTTGGGAATTCCTAATGCAAACAAAACCATCTAAGCCATGTAAGCAAAACAAAATCTAATTTCATGAACATAAGCAAATGTCTCAGATAATACGTGGGGAAAATGGAAGTTCTATGGCCAGGATCCTTACCTGGCCCTAAACTACTTGATAATGTAACTGGCCAGCTGCTAGGCTACTGCTTCCACACCCTAGGCGATAAGCTATTATTGACTGAGTCACTATATAAAGAGCTCTACCCAGTGCTCTGGAGAAGGCAGAGATGGAGATGGATTACAGACCTGCAGACTGCTGGATCTAGATGTGATTCTAGCACTTGCCCTACCGCTGTGAGAGTAAAGCAGGGCATAAACCTTTTTATCCCAAGAACATTCCATTGTCATTTCTCGGTCTCAGCAAATACATAGTGAACCCGCCCAGAGCTCAAGCATACTGGCAAGTCACAATCATAAAAGAAACAAGTCATCATCCTTAAAGTGGTATGAGATACTCACTTTTAACCAATCCCTGCTGTCTGAAATCCATTGTAAGAACCATTCATTAAAAAGGATACACAACTGTCTCATTTTTATGTTATAAGCTATCCTGTAATTTTATGCCCCTGAGCTTCATAACAGATGTCTTTGAATTTGAAAGCTCCCAAAGTTTGCAAACTGTTCTTATATGCACAATAAACTTTCACTATATACTATTTATTGATTTAGTGGTTTTAATTTTGCTATTTCTCAATTTTTGACACCAATATTATCAATGTTGGGAACAGTTGCCCTACTCTAATGCTAGGCAGACTTTAACGGGCATATGACTTACCTGAAGACTTTCTTAAAGTGCACATTCTGATTCAGTAGGTCGATGGTGGGACCCAAGATGTTCATTGCCAACAATTTTCAAGATGATGTTGGTGCCCCTAGTCTAGGGGTAACATTTGAGCAGCAAAAGTCTGCATAGTTTTTGTTGCTTGAAGCCAAAAGAACCTCAATGAATAGAGGAATACAGTAGCTTTTCTAAGGTTGCAGTCCCATCATATAAGGCCTTTCCACTTTTCCACCTATTCAGATCCCATCCATCATTTAGGAAACAGTGGTAGCCCTATTTCCTTGAGGAAGTCTCCCTTAAATCATTACAAGCCCCTCTCTCCTTGATGGCCCATGACTTATATAGCCACCACTATATGACATGACATTTAATTGTCTTGGATGCAGTCCACTTACAGATGTTGGTCCATATATAATTATTTCCTGTGTAAATCTCATATGTTCCCCAAGGAGTGAGCTTGAGCTTATAAATGTTGTATATATACATATTACATATCTTCTATCCAACATGACCTCAAGTCCAGTAGTGGGAACTTGGCAGGCCTTTGATTAATACTTGTTGAATTGGAGGCGTATGAAAATGGAAAGTGTTACCACCATTCTTATCTGGCCAAAATAAAACAAAAAAGGTAGAAGAGATCATAGAGCCAAATGGAAGGATGACCTAACACGGCTTACAGCCCTGGGGCCCAAGGAGAGACACATTTACATAGAGTTCGAGTGAAGGTAGTGATTCATTGCCTAGGAAATAAAGATGGATCTGGCCGTGTACATGCTCAGGTCCAAAGCCCCAATGCCTCATATAGCTCAGACAGTCCCCTGGGCTCAGACAGTGGTTTGCTTCAAACCAGAGGAAGATGAAGAGAAGAAGGGAAACATCACAGAATGTTAGAGCTGAAAGCTAACACAGAGATCCTCTTTCAATCCTCATTCTCCTTTTAAGGATGAGGAAGCTGAGGCTCAGAAGCCCCCAGGTTAAGGATGAATAAATCCTGGCCTAGTTCTCAGGTTTCCAATTTGCAGGACAATGCTGTTTCATGGCCCTAAACCACCTGGTAGGAATTCTTAATCCATATTGGAATGCCTAGTCATAGTATCTCTTTGTTGCCTTCATCAGGGCTGGGAAAGTGTGGTATTTTAATGAAAAACTTACAAAATGGCAAAGGTAGCCAGGCCCTGCTAGCAGGGAGCAGAGCACAGCATACTGCCTTTCCTTCTGGCTCTGGTTCTCTTTGGTCCCACTGAAGTTCCATGACCTTAAACAGATTCAATTCAATGTAGCTCCTTTGCTATGCTCTATTTGGTATGAGTTGATTACAGATTTTCTCAAGGATGAAAGATTGGTTGAACAAAAAATGAAATGAGGAAATTCCTCTTGAATGGTGAGGTCCTCATTCCAGGGACCCTTAGAGTCTCTCTGCCATGCCCTTTGCAGTGTAAAGTAAATGCTAACTAAAATGGGTACTAAGGCCTGATCCTATCATACTCAAAGCAGTCTCAGAACAACTGGTTCCACTTTCTCATGGAGCAGGTAAACAAAACCCTTCTAGAAAGTCTATCTGTTGTTAGCAGGAAAATAAAGCCTTTCGAGCTGTGGATTCATTTCCATGTGTGGGGCAGAAATACTATGTGACAACAGATGGCTATCTTATTTAAGAGAGCATTTAGAATCTTCTCTTTGAAGCCATACTGCCTTCTTCTTTAGCAGGAAAGACTAAAAGAGAAATTGAGTGGAAGAACTCAAAGCAAAATAAATTTTGATTTTTCAAATGGACATGAGTCAAACAATAAAAAGTCAACAGGCTTTCTTTCCCTATACCTTAATCTGTGTTGCTCTCATTTTAACATATGTATTGCTATGTTCTAGCTTAACCCCTTGTGGGGAAGTTGGAGTTCCTATGGCCAGGATCCTCACTGAACTTAAACCACCTGATGATGTAACTGGCCTCTTGATAGGCTACTGCTTCCACACCTTTAGGCAATAAGCTATTATTGCGCTATATAGAGAGCTCAGCTCAGTGATCTGGGAGGAGGCAGAGATGCTAGTGCTCAACCTGCCACCGGAGAACAAGCAGGGTAATAAACCCCTTCACCCCAAAGAACATTTTGCTGTCAATTTCTTTGGTCACATTGAATCCAAAGAGAACTTGCCTGGGGCTGAAACCCATTGGCAAGACAGTTGGCGTTGTCAGCAGGATTCATTGTTGACCAAGGAAAAAGACTGGCTGCCCTTATGGGAGGGGTGCTTCAGTGGACTGCCCTTGTAAATGGGGAGAGAGTGGATTGTCCCTCAATGGGTATGTGATCTGAGGTGGCTTGCCTCCTAGAGGACTGGGCCCCACCCCAGGACTGGAGGCAAGTGGAAGTGACACCTGAGGCAGTAGGGGTAGCCCTTGGTATAGTAAGTAGGTCTTTTGAGAGACAGAGTTCCTGTGAGGCAGCGGGGACTGTGGGTTGGCTGCTTCTCACAGTATTAAAAAAGGCTACAGAAGAGAATGACATGCTCCTGAAAAAGACCCAAGAAATGGTGGCACCAGAACGTGAGCTGCAAACTTCTGTGGATTCACTGAAGAGGGAAATAGCACTGATGCAAGAGAAGGCAGTATGAGAACGCCATCAGTGAGGTGCCATTGAAGAGGTAAAAGATTCCTTATAGAATGAGATGGCAGTGCTGCCAGGTGGAAAAGGCCATCAAGGAAAAAGATGAACTCCTGAAGGAAGCACAGGCAGAGGTGGCAAGAAAATGCCAGCTGAGAAGCATTGAGCTGAAGCTAAGAGAGCTTCTGAAGACTGAGCTAGCATTGCTGCGAAGCACAGTAGAAAAGGTAAAGGTTGTAGCAGAGGAGGCACTAGGGGGAGGGGAGAGAAATGTGCCATCAACTCCAGAAATGGAGGAGCTGGGGAAGGATGAAGGGGTGGTGCTGGAGGCACTGAACCCTCCTGTATTGAAAGCATGCCCAGTGGTTGTAAAGAAAATAAAGACCCAGCAGCTGAAAGTTCCCCTAGGAGAAGAGCAGCCCCCTTTCCAGGTGGTGGAGCACTCTATGCTCCACCCCTATGCTCAGGCTGAGCTGATGGATTTGGGCTCCCAGTTTAGGCAGAAGCTCTCAGCATCAATGTCAGCTTGGCTCCCACATCTGTGGGACTTAGGGGTGGATGGAATTGTTCTGTCGGGATCAGAGATGGGAAAGCTGGCTTCCCTGACAGTGCAGCCTGTCTAGAGGCAGTGATTACAAAATGCACATCAGACCCCAGGGAGTCACTCCCTCCTCGATTGGCTTATGGCTGCATTTCGTGCTGTGTGGCCCAATCTGCGTGATCTATGATCCTCTCCTGTTAGATGGCAGACGTATGCTGAGCGCCAACAGGTGTAATGAGAGCTAGGCATAAGAAATGCCATCTATAGTCCAGAGAGTTATGGCCCAGATGAAGAGATTTTCACTCCTGGGATGAGAAATATTGTACTTCAAACAGCTCCCACATCCTTCTTTGGGTGTCTAGTGGCCATTCTAACCCCTCACTTAGGACATCCTATAAATGAGGTGACACATACAGTAGCAGACTTAGGAAAGGTTGAAGCAATGAGAACATAAGGTCTTCTACACACAAGAGGAATTTAAAAGGCCCCATGAAGGTTATAAGGACCTAGATGTGGGTTGATAACATACAGGCAGGAGCAGATGGAAGGCAATAAGATGGGAAGTCAAATAGGATCTTACTAGAGCTATGGCAACAACTGAAACTAGAGCAGTACTTCCAGCCATTAAGACCAAAGAGGTAGAGGTCAGAGACAGAGCCGCAAGTATGGCCTGTGTGTTTGCAAGACTTCCTGCTGGAGAGTGAGCCAACCTCACTTGAGCCCACACAGGAAGATGGTTATGGAATACGGTTCCACTGAGGGGAAGGTTGAGGTACCTTTCTGAAGGACCTAGGGGGTACTGGAGGCCACATGTTGAAATAGCTATCCCAGTGAACTTACAACATGTCCTGGCTCTGGTGGATGCTGGGGCTGAATGCTCACTGATTCATGGTAACTCTGAGAGGTTCCCCGGGACCCCCACTATCATAGATGGACATGGGGGTATGGCTATCAGAGTGAAAGAAGCCCAAATTCCTATGGGAATAGGACATCTACGCCCAAAGGAGTATACTGTGTATATATCTCCTATCCCTGAGTATATTATGGGGATTGATATCCTGCAGGGTCTATGGTTGCAGACCACTGCAGGTGAGTTCAGACTGAGATGACATGTCGTGAAGGCAGTTCTGAGGGGACATGCGAGGCACCCGCCCATAACTTTGCCTGTGCCTCAGCGAGTGACTAATACTAAACAATACAAAGTGCCTGGAGGATATAAAGAGATTAGGAAACTCACCAGGAGCTGGAAAAGGTGGATATTATAAAGCCCACCCATAGTTCTTTCAATTCCCCAGTGTGGCCAGTAAAAAAGCCAGATAGCTCCTGGCATATGACTGTGGATTACAGAGAACTGAATAAGGTCATACCCCCTATGCATGCTGCTGTCCCCTCTATTGCAGCCTTGATGGATACCCTCAGCCATGAACTAGGAACATACCATTATGTGGTAGATCTTGCTAATGCCTTCTTTTCCATTGACATTGAGCAGAAAAGTCAGGAACAGTTTGCCTTCACGTGGGAAGGATGGTAATGGACTTTCACTGTCCTCCCACAGGGATACCTCCACAGCCCCACCATCTGTCAGGGACTTGTAGCCCAGGACTTGGCTACATGGGAGAAACCGCCAATGTTGCACCTGTACCATTATATTGATGATGTTATGCTCATGTCCGATTCTCTTTCAGATATAGAAGGTACAGCACTTAGACTGCTGCAACATTTACAGGAGAAAGGATGGGCTGTGAACAGCACCAAGGTTCAGGCACCTAGTTTATCTGTCAAATTCTTGGGGGTCACCTGGTTGGGTAAGACCAAAGTGATACCAGAAGCAGTCCAGGCCTTTCCTACCCCCACAACTGTGGCATTGCTACAGGAGTTTTGGGGTCTTCTAGGCTACTGGAGAGTATTTATCCTGTACTTGGCACAAATTCTGAAGCCCTTATACCTGTTGGTAGGAAAGGGCATCAGGTGGGACTGGGATGAGACATGTGCATCTGCCTTTACTACAGCAAAATGGGTAGTCAAGGCTTGAGTGTGATAGACCCATAAAGGCCCTGTGAGCGGGCTGTTCATGTGACTGAAGACAGTTATGGCTGGGGTCTCTGGCAGCAGCTTGAATGAACTCACCAACCTATTGGATTCCAGTCACATGTCTGGAAAGGGGCAGAGTTACAATATACTTTGATAGAAAAACAACTGACTGCCGTATATCATGCTTTGCTGGTGACAGAACCCATCACTGGAATGTCCCCAGTAAAGTTAATAACCACCTATCCCATCTTGGGGTGGGTATGAGACTGGACCCAAAAGCCAAGGAGTGGTATGACACAAATGTCCACACTGGCCAAGTGGGATGCTTACCTACAGCAGTGTAGTGCCCTCTTTAGTAGCCCCTTGAGTGAAGATCTCCAATGCTTGTTGGGGCCAGTGACATCTACTAGTGAAAAGCAGGAAGAACTTGCTTTTGAACCATTGGTAGGAGAGAGTCCCTATCAGGAGGGAAGAGCCCTATACCCGAAGATGCATGGTAGACAGACAGCTCCAGCTGTGGGCAGCCTCCAAAATGGAGGGGCATTGCTTTCCATCCTAAGACTAAGACAATATGGATGGAAGATGGTGAGGGGAAGAGCAGCCAAGGGGCAGAGTTGCAGGCTGTGTGGCTTGTGATCAGCCAGGAGCCCTTCCCTGTAGTTGTCTGCACTGACAGCTGGGCTGTCTATCAGGGCTTGACCCTGTGGCTACCAACCTGGTACCATGCCAACTGGCTGGTTGGTCACCGACCCCTTTGGGGGCAAGAATTGTGGCGAGACTTATGGGCCTGTGGTCAGACTAAAATGATTACAGTATACCATGTGACAGGTCATTTGCCACTGGCATCCCCAGGAAATGATGAAGCAGATAAATTGGCCCAGATACATTGGTTAGAAGGAAAGCCTGCCTCTGATGTAGCCCAATGGTTACATCAGCGTTTGTTGCATGTGGGGCAAAAGACAATGTGGGCTGTAGCCTGTCGGTGGGTTTGCCTTTGACCTTCGAGGAAGTTAGTCGAGCCCGGCAGGAGTGTGTTGTGTGCTCCAAAAGGGACTTACACCGAGTTCCACAGCAACATGGGACAATAGCTAAGGGGCCTATACGCCTTATCAGGTGGCAGATATTGGGCCTCTACCTGTGTCAGAAGGATGTTGGTATGCCATGACTTGTGTGGACACAGCTACTGGACTTCTGGTTGCCTTTCCTACCCATTGTGCAGACAGCAGATGACCAAATGAGGCCTGGAGACTCTCTTTGCCGCCTATGGCCAACCACAGGTAACAGGGCACCTATTTTAGTGTATATACACTGCAAGAATGGGTACGACAGCTGGGAATCAAATGGAAGTTTCACATGCCATACAATCCTACCGCTGCAGGCATGATAGAGAGGCACAATGGCTTGTTAAAATTCGGACTAAAGTCAGATACCAATAGTCTGCAGGGATGGTCAGTGCACCTATGGACCGTGCTATGGCATTTGAACAAGAGACCCTGAAAGGGAGCCCTGAGCCCCGTAGACATGTTAACACATATGGCTGCCTCCCCTATACAACTGCAAGTATAAACCAAGGAAGAATCACTGATGCTGAGGTTCGGCCACCAGAATAACATCTTGCTGCTGGCACCAACTGCACTGAACCCCGGAGACTCCATTGAGTGGATGTGGCCTTGGACCTTTTGACATATGGACCAATAATGACTGGCTCTCCTGATACCTTGGGGACAAGGTCTGGAAGCTGGCCTCCTGTGTATTCCTGGAATAACAACAGAGTGGCCACCAAAGGTCACAGAAGTATATCCTGAATGGCCAGACAGTAGGAGCATCTTACCAGGCAGTTTTGTTTTATCATTGTGGCCAGTGCATGCACCTCAAGTAGCACTAAATATAGACCCTTCAGTAACCCCCACGGGGAAAGGAGTAAAAGTATGGTATACTAGACCTGGAAGGGACCCCCTTCCTGCTACAGTCCTATCTCTTGTATGCATCCTACCTGACAGACAAGATTTACCTATGTTGGTGACATTAAAACATGTGCCTTATCGCCCCTAAAGTCTTTGTGGACTGGAACCTCCTCTGGCTTGCGGATTATTATAATTTTTGTATCACAACCTTGCTGTATCTTAATTTTTATTATCTGTAAGTTTTGGTTATCCTCTGTTGTTGTTGTGGAATCTGGTTACAGTGCTCCAGCTTTCTCACACAGGGACCATTGCGGAAGGTTGAAAGCCTGTAGATTGTAACGTGAGAATCCTGGAGGGGTGGAGTGTGGGGAAGTTGGGGTTCCTATGGCCAGGATCCTCACTGAAGTTAAACCACCTGAAAATGTAACTGGCCTCTTGATAGGCTACTGCTTCCACAAATAGTCAATAAACTATTATTGCACTATATAGAGAGCTCAGCCCAGTGCTCTGGGTGGAGGCAGAAATGCTAGTGCTCGACCTACCACTGGAGAACAAGCTGGGTAATAAACCCTTTCACCCCAAGGAAACGTTTTACTGTCATTTCTTTGGTCACACTGAATCCATAGTGAACTTACCTGGGGCTGAAACCCATTGGCATGACACCCCACCATAAATAGCACCAATGCTCATCAATACATCAATGATTTTTGTGGAAAAACAAGAATCCTTGGGGTGATAGCTGATTGAATTTTCCTAAAAACTGGACTCAGTCTCTTTTTTAAGAAAAGATAGGGAAAAAGATTCTGAGTGAGTTAATGTGAATAGTTTTGCTGTAGTGTACCATTACTTGAAAAAGATGGCACTCAAGGTTTAAAGCCACATAAATCTCATACTCTGTCTCTATAAAACAAAACAAAATAAAAGCAAACAAAACCCTTGCTGTCCTCTAGAATAGTTATTTATATAGTAAATCCACCTTTGCCACAGTGAGGCACATTAGAGGATAATTAAACTCTCTGGGTCATCTCCATTTTGAAGCCACCTTGATTTAATGCTGCACAGGGAAGTAATTAGATGAATTTGAAACCATAGTCTTAGGGGAGACAAATAGGGCAGAATGTATTCCAAGAAGGGATTGCAGGCAGCCTCAGCTACTACTATTATACAAAAAAACCTCTAAAAATAAAAGTGGAGAACAGTCTGTACAGTACTTTGTACTCAGCAGCTTACAGCCTGGCTTGTCGGTCTAGTGTTCCTGCTGACAAATTCTGGGGATTCTCTACCCTTAGAATCAGGAAGTGCTTTGTTAGAAGCCTAATTCTCAGTTTCCACAGCTGAGAGAGATTGTAAACTTGGCTTTATAAGGGACATGGGGCTTTAATCATTTTTTTATTGCCTTGCCCGCATCTCCTATGACCACAGTCCTAACTCAAACTGGGAATGTGTAAATGCAAGGACAAAATTTCTACTGGAAAATTCATAATTTCAAATAAGCAAAATGCTCAATGTATGGAGATAGCAACAGCAGTACAGTTGTTAAGATTTCAGGCTCTGCAATCTAATAGACCTGAGTTCATGTCTCCCTTCTACTACACACCCCTTGGAATCAACTCCCCCCTTAGCTACGTCTAAGGCACATGGAAAGCCAAGGCTGGGTTCTAAGCAAAAACTGGAAGGGCCCTTCTGCTGAAAATGTTAACATTATTGACAGAGAGACTGAAGTTCCCACATTGCAGGTGGGGTAAGCAGCAGAGGACCAGGTCATTGCCATTAAGTGGCCTCATCTGTGCTTGTAGTTCCTGAGGCCAGGGAAAACTCAGATTTGGGAAATACTTCTTTATGGCTCGCTCTTCTCTCTTGTGGGGAGGTGCTGGGCCTGACTACCTTTTGTAGCCTCGCTCAGAGAAGGTGCTCAGCAAATGAATGGAGAGCATAGTGTGCAAGGCAGAGAGCTGGGTGTGTTCCAGGGGAGAGAATTGGGCTATGTTACCTCCATCCTCCAGATTAACAACCGACGGGTGTGCAGCAGAGGGCTGGTGGGGAAATACTCCAAAAGATCAAAATGGGATAAGCCTGGAGATAAAAGCACAGTTGTGTGATGCCATGGACTACTAAGGCATGTGTTCATGACTAAAGTAAACTGGATTTAATGCTCACAGGACAAAGTTCAATGTGTTCAAGGAAAAGACAAGCACCTTCCTCAAGAGTCACTATCACCTTGGGTTCTCTGGAGCATTCTTTTCCCATTTGACCCACTCTTCCCTCCTGGTGCATTTTATTCAAGCCTCTGGAAGGTACTTCTGTTTGCCCTGCTTCCTTGGCCTGAGGAGAATAGCTTGGTGACCTGCAGAACTCTCCCTGACCCAGAGTCTCTGGACTTCTCTGGGGAGGATAATTGTGTTTCAAAGATTGCTGAAGCAATCTTGGCATGCCAGGATAGAATCAGTGAGAACAGCCGTCAAGGATGGGACTGCGCAAGAAAAGGGGGATTTTTTTTTTATGGTTTGTGCACCTGCTAGCAACCACTTATTCACCTGCTCATTGGTGTGTTGGCTGGATTTTTTAAAATGAGACTTTCAGTAGGTGCATTTGGAAAACGATGTGTAGAAGCTATTTATTCTCTGCCTCCCATGGATCCTCAGGCTCCCCTCAAATCACCCAGGCCTTTGCTGTTCCCTTCCTTATGTCTTGCCACCTGGTGTCCTATCAGGCCAATTTTTTGACTGCAGTGGTTTTTATCTGTGGAGTTGTACCTGGCAGAATCACCTCTCCCAGCAAAGCTACACTCTAGCAATAGTGACATAAACATTTGGGCAATGGACTGCAGGGCCACAGCCCTGGGCTTGAGTACCTGCCCCGTCCCTGTGTGCATGAAGCTTACCTGCTGCTCAGCACATCTGGCACAGTCTTAAGCATTAGCAGCCCTGAATACGTGGCCCCCTCACATACAACTTACAGGGTAGCCCAGGGTTTAGGATGGGATCTTGGGCAAGACACTTAACCTCCCTCAGCTCGTGTTTCCTTGTTGATATCATGGGAGGAAATACTAGTGTCTACCCTCCTTAGCTGTTGCAGGCATTAAATTAGATAATCCAGATAAAGCATTTGGTATGATGACTGGCAATAAATGCTCTGCAAATATTAACTCTTATTTTAAAATTCATGGAAGCATTTTAGAACTCGTGGGGTTTCATTTCTGCTGCTTCAGGATACTGTTTTCCCTTCGGGTTTGTTTGGCATAGGCCTCTGGGGGATGGAGTATTTCAGGCAGAGGTTTGGGAGAAGTGAGGCAAAGCTACTGGAACCTACTTTGAGGCCTGAAATAAAACCCCCCAAGCTGGAGGCATAAAGTTGGGGGATTAGGCTGCTTACAAACTAGGAAAGGCTGGTCTCTGGGCTCTGCCAGCATCTCCTGCAGTCTGAGTACTCCATGCTGCCTAAGGCCTCCCCTGGCTGTTCAAGCATCTGCTCAGAGTGTATTTGTTTGTCTAACTGCCAGATCCCGGGGCACTCAGATGCTTATGTTCATCTTGAGGCTGGCTTAGTATTTACTAGCTTAAAACAATCCTTGGCGTTTAAATATGAAAACCAACAGTAAAATAAGCATAATGGTCAAAAATTAGGCATGTGAAATCAGGAAGCATCAAACTTATAACTATGTATTCAAACATTTAGAAGTTAAGGTAGCAATAGAAAATTGTATAGGATGAGCTGATGGGAATGTTGCCACAGCAGCACATGAGCCGATTAATGTTGCCATGGGCAGCAAATTGTAATTTTAGACATGTCTCTAGCATGGCTTTATCAGCACTGTCAACACAATGAGTTTGAATGCTGAGCTTGGTGGAGAATGGGATAATGTATCACCACTTCCTTTCTTGGGAGTGAATCAGAAGCTCTTTCTTCCTTTGATCATTGTTTCAGAAAAACTTATTAAGAATGGACATTACAAATAAGACAAATAGGTTAAAGCTTAAGAATGTAAAACTTCACTTAAATACTCAATGATCTAAAAGCTTTCCTGATTCAAAGATATTTTATGGATCACTCTTCTATATCTAAGAGGCTCTAAAGAATGCCTTGCAGTTTACCAAAAAAGATAGAAGAAGGGGTGCATCATTCCAGCACTGGCTTCAAAGACACACTCTGTTGAAGCCCCATGTTGCATTAGCCACTGAGATGGAGGCAGCCTCTAAGGCAGAATGGCCTGAAGCATGCAGGGAGAGTTGGTACACCAAGCCTAGATCCTCCTTAGGAAGTCCTGCAGAACTCCAGATGGACCCTAGGAGTCGCGCTTCTTTCTGAGCCTCTGGCTACACAGTCACTCTCACTGGGAAGGGATGTCCCAGAGACGGGGAGAATTTACTGGAAGCAGTTTAGAAATTAAACAGCATGAGTCTGGGTGGTCCTTAACAGAGAAGGTGATTCTAAGTGGCCCTGGGCCTAGGGTTTATCCTACCTGTACTCAGGAAGCAGGCTAAGCTCAGAGAAAGTCCATCTCCACCATCAGTTTGCTAATGTCTGCTGATCTCCAGTGGCTTCTGCATAGCCCTTAACAAGACCTGCTTAGAGTCATGTTATTACAATTTCATTGACAAGAAGGTGAGCTTGATTTTCACTCACTTTAACTCTAAATCTTGTCCTTCAGGCCACCTAGAAACTTCAGAGAAGCAATGTGTTTTAAGCAACACTAAGTCCAAAGTTCTTATTTTATAGATGAGGAAATGTGGTAGAGAGGGGGTGTGGTTTGCTTAGAGTTACATAGCTAGGCCACAGGAGGGCCTGGGCTAGAATCCAGGTACACTAACTCCCCATTCAATATTCTCTAAGGTTCCCCCACTAGTGAGGTTCTTTAGCCTCACCAGCCTAGACTATTGCTTGCATCTATGCAAACAAGCATTGCAGTATGGAAATGAAGCCTACAGCATTTTGATAAAGTTGACACTTTTGTTTTTACACCGAGGATTTGTGTCTGGAACCCTCTCAAAGAGTTAAAATTCTCTACAGTTGTCAGTAATTGTGTGTATGCATAAATAGGCAGTACGATTCAATAGAGGAGTTAAATATGTGATTAAGAGATATCTTGAAATCAATGGGAAATTGTTTTAGTTTAGCATAAAGAAGGGTGTTTTTTGTTGTTGTCGAGAGAGGCTTGTTTTCCTTAAGTCTTTTGATGCTTTATTAATTGCGATAGGGATGGTTAAAAATGATATTTTCCTCCTAGGAATGGCATAGTCTTAGAAAATTTCAGCTTGCCTGACACTCAGTGAATTTAAGAATACTATACAATATTGAGATCTATATTTTCTTCTCTTCATAACCTTGATATGAACTCCAAGTCCAGGAATGTCTATTTCAGTGTGATGCTGCTAGAGTATGACCCTAGAAAAATCTCAAAACCAATATGCCTTGTGAAAAAAAAAGGAAAGCAAATAGAGAGTAGGCCCTTAGGAAATCAGATATTTCTTAAGCCAGGTATGGGGGAGCAGTGGTTCTCAAACTTTAGCCCAGGGTTTTTGGAAATACAGATTGTTGGGTTCCTCAGAGTTTCTGATCTAAGGACCACACTATGAGAATCACTAATGTAGATAATTAAAACAAAAAATAGTACTTCCCCTGGAAGTCAAAGGAATGGGGTCCCGTGTGCAGTAGACCCAGGCCCATACCTGGACCATGAACTCAAGCAGGAACCACACTTTGAGAATGACTAGTATACAGACTACAGGGGCCAAGAGCTCCACAGGATGGTCCCAGCCCAGCAAAAGACATGAGTAAGGAAACAGATGGTGATAATACAGTGTGATAAGATGATACACTGGGTATAGGCTTTAGGTATGGACTTTATTATAAAGATTGTATGATAAAATAGTAGCTAATGTTTTAAGTACTTTTTATATATCCCTAAACTGTGTTAAAAGTACTTTATATGGAAAAACCTTTTTGGATCCTCACAACAATTCTAAGGTAGGCACTACTGTATCACCATTTTAGAGATGAAGAGACTGAGGCCCAGAGAGTTTAGGTAACTTGTTCAAGGTCATATGGCTAGTGAGGAGCAGAGGTAGGTTTAGAATCCAAATCCAGTCCTGTGCTCTTAGCCACTATACTATGTTCTCAGAAGAGTACAATCAACTCTTCTGGGTTGAAAGTGAAAGAGACAAAAGACAAAGGGGAGAGAGGAGAGAGAGAGAGAGAGAGAGAGAGAAGTGATCAGGGAGGGCTTTCTAAAGATGACATCTGACCTAAGTATTGATGAAAAATAGAATATGGACACATTTGTGTTAGGAAAAGAGGGCATTCCAGAAATAGGCTGTGACCATTGGGCAATGCTCCCTGATTGGGGTGATGACAATGGGGAAGAATAAACAAAGTCATTTGTAAAGATCTAGTACTACCGCCTGGCAAAGAGAGGGGTTCCTTGGTGCCAAAAAGAACAGCACCCAGTAGTACCCAAGGCCAGGTCAGGACACTACTGGAACGGAAGACAGTAGCGTATTTTAACACTCACCTGCATAATGTCTGGAGCTGGACACATGGAGTTCATTTGCCTCTCTGCCACCTATAAGCTATGGGCCTTAGCCAATGTCCCCAGCCCCTTTGGGTGTTCATCCTTCATCTGGGATCAGGTGCTGATCACAGTACGTTCTTCAGAGATTTGTGGTCATGCTTACATGAGACAATACCCATACAATAGTCTGCACAGTGTCTGGCATACAGGAAATCCTTAATAAATTGTAGTTGTAATTTTATAAAACAGTACTTCCTAATTTGCCATATGCCAAGCATCATTCTAATCATCTATGGTTTACAAAGTGTGGTTCTCCAGACCAGTGGCATCAGAATCATCTCTGACCTTGTTGGAAATGCAGTCTCAAGCCTATCCCAGACCTGCTAAATCAGCAATTTGGCGAGAGAGGGTAGCCAGCCTTCTATTTTAGCAAACCCTTCCAGGCGATTCTGCTGCATGCAACAGTTTGAGAACCACTGTTCTAAATGCTTCACATGAGTTGACATCATGTATTCCTCACAACAACCTGATGATTACTTTTTCTATTATTATTTCTGTTGCATGGATGAAAAATAGGAGGCACAGAAAGGTAGAGTAGAAGTAGCTGTTCAGGGTCATACATCTAGTAAGGAATGCAAGCAGGATTTGGAAAACCATTTAAAAATTTTCAAAACCTCAAAAATTTCTTAGGACTAGCCTTTCTCTCTTTCACTTCCTTCCCTTCTCTGATCAAATCACAACCTCTTCCCATCTATCCTCATGTCTCTAGTGTTCTTCCCCGAAAAGAAACCCCCACCTACTGACTTATTTACACCCTCTTGGGCCCACTGCTTTCAAACATCCATAAAGCTTCGCATGAGGCTGGTCAGAGAAGACAGAGTGGGCATTGCACAGGCCACACCTCTTGCATGATTCTCTGTATATCGCTTTGCAGAGGTGGAGAAGTCTGAGATAGAAAACACCATTGTCAGCAGTGTCAGCTTGGATTATAAGGACAGTGACTGCACAACCATTAGACACATTATTTTGAACTGCTCTAATAACTTAAATATCTTTCATTTTATTTTGCAAGTAAAAATGATTGAATTTCATGACTCGACCACACCACCACACCATCTCTGGGCAGAAAGAGCAATCCTGAGTGACCTTAGAGTGATTACACTTTTATCAATAGGCTCTTAATCAGCAAGCACAGTAAGGTCTGAATAGCATGAACTCTCTGCGGTCTGAAATGGTAATCGTACCTGTTCTCTTTTCCTAAGTAAGCATACCTAATCTTTTTTATTTCTTAGCTACTTTGATGAATTCTTTTCAGGGCTGGCCAATATTTCATTAGAAAATACAGAGAAAGCATCTTGAGCCAGATCTGAGAATTCTGATAAAATTTGACCCCTACTAAAAGCTAGTTCCTCTTGAAGAATTATACAAATGCTCTTAAATATTCAGATGGCAACCATGCCTGGTATACAAAGTGACAAGGGAAAAACCTAATGATTTTCAGGGACTCGATATTTGGGCAAAGCTTCTTGCTGACTGTGACCTTCATGGAGAGAAATTTAAGATACATAAATGTATTGGATGATATCGATGTTGTCATAGGAGGCAAATGAACTACAGAGGAAGACAGGGATTAGTTCCACGGAAATGATCCCCCTAAAGTCACATTATATTCAAAAATTTATTTTTACCCTACATACATTTCAAAATGTCCTGTAAGCTTTCTCTCTTCCTTAGAGGGGTATGGTAGTCATTAGTCTAGTCATAAATAATTTTTTTTAATTGAGATGAAATTCATGGAACATAAAATTAATCATTTTAAAGTGAATAATTCAGTGTCATTTAGTACTTCCCAGTGTTGTGCAACCATGACCTCAATCTAGTTTGAAAGCATTTTCATCACTTCAAAGGAAACCCCATATCCATTAAGCCATTATTTTCTACTCCCTTATCCTCCAGCTCCTGGCAACAAACAATCTCTTTTCTATCTCTTACAGATTTAGTTGTTCTGGATATTTCATATAAATGGAGTAATAAAATATGTGACCTTTTGTGTCTGGCTTCTTTCACTTAGTATATTTCCAAGGTTCAACCACACTGTAGCTTGTGTCAGTATTCCATTCATTTTTATGGCTATGTGATATTCCATCATATGTATATGCCAGGATTTGTTTCAGTTGATGGATATTTGGTTGTTTCTAACTTTTGGCTGCTGTGAATAGTGCTCATATTAATATGTGTGTACATGCATTTGACTACCTGTTTTAAATTCTTTGGGATATAAACTTAAGAGTGGAATTGGTGGGTGATGTGGTAATTCTATGTTAGTCTTTTTGAGGAACCACAGTAGCTGAACCCTTTTACATTCCCACCAGCAATGTACACAGGTTTTACTTTCCCCACATCCTCACCAACACCGCTTATTTTCTGTTTTTGTATTTGTTTTTAAGTTTGAGCCATCTTAGTGGGCATGAAACCATTCCTTTTACATTTATAAAACTGATCACACATTAGATTCTAAAAGAAAACAAATTCCAAAAAGCAGAGGTAATAAGCACATTATTTGATCACAATGTACTAAAACTAAAATTTAACAACAATTTAAAGAAAAGGACACAAGTTATAATTGTAAAAAACACTTTACTAAATGACTATTTAAGAAAACCTAGAGCTGCAACTATAGAACTATATTGAAGATAATATATATAAAAATTTATTAGTCAACCTACCAAATGTCTAAAATGAGAAAGAAAACAACAAATGTTGGCAAGGATATGGAGCAAGTAGAACTCTCACTCATTGCTGGTGGGAATGAAATGGTCATAATCACCTCAGAAAATGGTTTGGTAGTATCTATGAAAGCTAACTACATGCATACTCTTTGTCACAGCAATTCTTCTCCTAGGTTTATAATCAAAAGACTGTATTCATATGCTTACCAGCACCCAAATGGAAACTTCCTAAATATGCAATGTAGAATGGACAAAGAAATATAGTATTTTCACACAATGGAATACTATAGAAGAAAGAACAATCTACAATTATATGAAACAATTTAGATGAATCTTACAAATACAATGTTGCATGAGAAAAAGCAGATACAAGCACATACATTCTGTATAATTTCATCTGCATAGTGTATAAGAGCATTCAAAACTAATCTCTGCTTATTCATAAGCAGAGCTGAATTAAAGTTTCAAACATGTTGAAAATAGCCTACAGGTCTAAAAGTAGCAAAATGTTTAAATAAAATACAGTAGAGCCCTAAAATCAGTGAAACAGTACTTTGCATTAAAAAAATAAAGAATTACATCTTTAAAGAAAACTTTTAATGACATGCTAAAAATCTCAAAATAGAAGTAGAAGGAAAGCATGATATAACATTGCTGGCTTAAAAGACAGTGGAAGGAGGCCATTAGCCAAGGAATGTGGAGGCCACTAGAAACTTGGAAAGAAAATGAAGTCTCCCCTTTAGCCTCCAGAAAAGGATACAGCCATGACAACACCTTGATTTTCACTCAGTAAGACCTGCATTGTACTTCTGTTTTACAGAACTGTAAGATAATAATTTGTGTTGTTTTGGGAGACTAAATTTGTGGTAATTTGACATTTCCTCAAATAGAAAACTAACACCAGGGTTTGGAAGAAAATAACATCAAGAAAAGTGTAATTAGAGTGTCTCCAGGTAGTGGAATTACAGGTGATTTTTCTATCATGATAATATTTTTCTGTACTTCCTAAATCATCTGTAATGGAAGGTAAGGGAGGAAAGATTGCTAGTTTTCTATAGTCTTGTGTATAAAATTGTACGCACATTTACTTATTTCTCCAAGATTTCTTGAAGTGAAATTACTGAGACAAGGCTACAGATATTTTTAAGGACCTTGAAATTCAATGCAAATTCCTAGAAAGGTTGTACCAATTTCTACTACCTAATATTTCTCTTCACTGAAACTTTGGTGAATTAGTTGGCCTAGTTGATTTTCACTTACTCCATGAACCCCACGTAAATAAACTAAAAAACACTAAGGTATGGACACAAGAAAAAGGAAGCAAAACTGAAATACCAGCCTAATACCTTGTAACATATGTACCTGGGGCCACTTCACCATTTAGAGCATGCTCAGCATTCTCCTGTGACTCCCGTTTAAAACTATTTACTTTTTTCAGCACTGTTGAAATTCAGAAGGGTCAGCAGTTTCTTAAAGGTTTCAGAATAATCTCTCCCTGAAACATCCTGAAGTGCCCCTCCTTTTAAAAAGCCACTTCTTTGGAATATAACTTCCCTTCTAGCCTTTTTTCATTCTTTCTGGCATTGTGCCTCTCTCCCTGAGATACTTCCTGTAACAGGTTCCTGAAAAGCAATTCTTTAAATACCTGAGCCTTTAACAAGTCTATATTTCTCTAGGATTTGTCTCATTTCTGCCTGTGGGGAGGGCACCATTCTTCACCTGATTCTAATCAAGACACTTAGGCTGGTAAATAACTTTAAGGTGTGGATTTAAGGGATGGACAGTTTTGAAGTGGAAACAAAATATATGCAATCCTTATCATTTGTTGCACTGTGTTCTTAAAATCTATCATAAAATGAATTAAATTTTCCACAAGAACAATTCTCATTGGGGTTCAGTAACTTTACTAAGGGTACAATAGCAAGAAAGTGATAGCTTTAAGCAGTGATATGTAAGAAATACTTATGTTCTCTAAATGTTTTTGAAAGCATAAAAAATGCAGCTATCATGAACCTATCTAAACTAAAGGTGTGAACAAATACAATACATATTCCACTTTAAATTAATATTTTATTGGCTTAGAATTTAGCAGACACATGAGACAATGATTTAGATAACCCAGTTGTTTTTCTAAAAAACTGTCCAACTAATTTCCAAGTGAAGTGTTCTTTTTCTTGATAAATCTCCTAAGTAGTGACATTTAAAATCATTCCTCTGATCTTAGAACTACTCTTAAAGTATTGCATACTCAACAAATGTTTGTTGTTGATGGTAATAATACTCATAGACCAAAACATTTTTTCACATGTAAGGGCTGACTATGTGGGAAATTGAAGTTCCCATGGCCAGGATCCTCACCTGAACCTAAACTACTTGATGATGTAATTGGCCTACTGCTAGGCTACTGTTTCCACACCTGTAGGCAATAAGCTATTATTGATTGAGTCACTATATAAAGAGCTCTGCCCTGTGCTCTGGGTAGAGGCAGATATGAAGGAGCACTGTGGACATAATTCTCATGCTCGAGCAATCACTGGGGAAACAAGCCGGGTAATAAACCCTTTTATCCCAAGAACCTTCCATTGTCATTCCTTGGTCTCACTGCCTCCTCCATAGTGAACTTGCCCAGGGCCAAAATCCTCAGGCAAGGCACTGAACCACCATTTCTACCCTTAATTCTCTCCTTTCTACCCTTTATTCAAAGTTGTAAATAGAGTTAGTCAACCTTGGAGTGAAGTAGTGTCACCAGAAAGTAGTGAGTGTTACTTTTTTTTACTAACCTTCACTGCCATAGTGGCAGAATAGCAGCTCAATTCAATGCGATGATTTTGGTGTGACTACCCTACTATGGATTTGAGCAGCCCACCCAGTATCCTCTCTCTTTGTCTTCTCCCAAATTAAATCTAGAAGAAACCACTTTCTCCAACAGCAAACAAATAAACAACAACAAGTTACTAGGTAGACTAGCTTTAGCAAACAGAAAAATAGAAAATCTTTACCATACAAACACCATGTTGATTGATGCAGTACAATGCCCAGTGATTTTACCTACCCATTTATGAAATATTTACTAATAACCTAGTATGAAAGATACAAAAACCTCTTAAAATTAGTTTGAGATTTATCCTGAGCACTTCACACTTTGTGTATATATATATAAAACTTACCAGGT
This sequence comes from Manis javanica, assembly GCF_040802235.1. Taxonomy (NCBI): domain Eukaryota; kingdom Metazoa; phylum Chordata; class Mammalia; order Pholidota; family Manidae; genus Manis; species Manis javanica. The sequence goes on from NC_133174.1 coordinate 88,907,182, forward strand.
CATGAGCATCATCATTTAAGAAGGGACTTGCTATGTTCTCTTTCTTGTAAAGACAGGCAGTGTATGATTGTACTGGAGACTGTGGAAAACACTGAATTACTAGATATATCTGAACAGAGCTAATGTCTGAGCCTTTAAAGCAAAGGCAAATTTGGAAGAATGAGGCTGTGCATTGTGCAGCTTTAAGCCCCACATCTTCATCTTCTCAGTAGATGCCTTGATTCTTTCTGTTTTATGAAATACAAGTCAGCTCTTCCTCTTTGAAATTTCTCCTTGTCACCCATTCAATTGTCCTTACCTACTTCAATGTCAGAAAGAGGCTCTTCTCATTCAATTTGACTCTTTTCAGGACTATCAATGACGGTTCACTTCTGTTTCTCTCATGCATTTCTTACATCTTCAATCTCTTCTCTCCATTAGCTTATTCCCCTTAGTTTTTAAGCATGATCAAGACTTCCAGTAGCCTGAGAGGCACCAAAATACTAAAACCCACTTGCCCAATCCTACAAGGCCCTTATTCTTAAGATAGCACTTACTAAGCTCTTAGGATGTTCCAGAAAGTTTATTAAACTCAACCCTTTGCATGAGTTACTTAACTTAATCCTCACATCTACTTTATGAGGGAGGTAATATTATCATTCCCAGTAGAGAAAACTGAGGCTTGTGAATTTAAGCAACTTGCCTCAATCATGCAAATAGTTAGTAGTGGAGCTCAGACTTGAATTCATAATAGTTTGACTTCAAAGCTTAAGATTTTAACCACTGCACTGGGCTTTCTCTCCTTGTGGATACAATGAGAGTTCCTCTGGCCAGGATTCTCACCTGGCCTTGGTTGACTAGCTCACTGCACACCTGTGGGCAATACATGGCTGTTGACTCTATAAAAAGAGCTCTGCCCAGTGCTCTGGGCATGACATGGTGGCAGGGCTGCAGTGGAGGTTGGAGTGGTGGCAGAACCGAGGACAGAGGCCCAGAGGATGGCTGTGTGGGATGGCTGTGTGGACAGAGGGGCACAGAGGCAGAGACCGGCTTGCTGCACTCAGACTTGCTCTGAGTGAACAGGATTCTAGTGACTGACCTACCACCTGGAAATAAAGTTGGGTATAACCCTTTCACCCCCAAGAACGCTTTGCTGTCATTTTCTTTGGTCACACTGAATCCCTAGCGAACTTGCCCGGGGCTGAAACCCATTGGCAAGACACTCCTATTGTTCTCTCTTTCTCTCACCTCTCTCCTTCCTCTCTTACCATCCTCTCCATCCCTTTCTTTCATTATCCTCTTTCTGAAAGGATATTTGTAGCCTATATGCTTCCCTATCTAATTCATTACCTCCTGGCACTGATTTCTGCTTCCACAACTGTATCACAACTACTTTATCAAATAATCTAATCACCAAATTTGACCTTTCTCTTTTCAGTGTCCTTTTTTCAGTATCATCTTCTACTTTTCTACAGCATTTAACAAACACAATCATAGCTTTTATTTTTTAATCCTTTGTTCCTTTTGACCACAGTAACATTGCATCATCCTAGGTCTAATGTGATTTCTCCAAAAATTCTATTGTTCATTCATTCTTCATCTATTTATTCACTCAAATATTTTTGAATATCTATCATGTTAGGCCTTGTTCTACATGCTTGGAATACCACCATGAAGAAAACAAATTTTCTGCCCTCAGAGAACTTACATTTTTGGTGGAGGGTGAGAGGCAATAAAAAATGATTTAAAGGGCAAAATATGTACCATATTATTAAAAAAAAAAGAGGTCTTGTGGGGAAGTTGGGATTCTTATGGCCAGGATCCTCACAGAAGTTAAACCACCTGAAGATGTAACTGGCCTGTTGCTAGGCTACTGCTTCCATACCTTTAGGCAATAAGCTATTATTGTGCTACATAGAGACCCCGGCCCATGCTCTGGGCGGAGGCAGAGATGCTAGTGCTTGACCTACCGCCAGCGAACAAGCCGGGTAATAAACCCTTTCACCCCAAAGAGCATTCTGCTGTTAATTTTTTTGGTCACATTGAATCCATAGCGAACTTGCCTGGGACTGAAACCCATTGGCAAGACAATTGGTGAAAGTCGGCAGGGTTCACGATTGACCAAGGAAAAAGACAAGCTGCTGTTATGGGAGAGGTGCTTCAGCAGGCTGCCCCTGTGAATGAGGAAACAGTGGATCATCCCCCAATGGGTATGTGGTCTGAGGTGGCTTGCCTCCTAGAGGACTGGGCACCACCCCAGGACTGGAGGCAAGTGGAGGTGACACCTGAGGCAGTAGGGGTGGCCCTTGGTATAGTAAGCAGATCCTTTGAGAAGCAGAGTGCCTGGGAGGCAACAGGGACTGTGAGTTGGCTGCTTCTCACAGTATTAAAAAGGTCTGCAGAGGAGACCCAAGATATGGTAGCACGAGAACATGAGCTCCAACTTCTGTAGATTCCCTGAAGAAAAAGATGGCATTGATACGAGAGCACCAGCAGCAAGGTGCCATTGGAGATGAAACGGCAGTGCTGCCAGGTGTTCTGAAGGAGGAAGAGGCCACTAAGGAAAAAGACAAACTCCTGAGGGAGCACAGGAGGAGATGGTATGAGTACGTCAGCGGCGAAGCATTGAGATGAAGGGAAGAGACCTTCTGAAGACTGGGGTAGCTTTGCTGCGAGGCACTGTAGAAAAGTTAAAGGTTGTAGCAGAGGAGGCACTCGGGGGAGGGGAGAGAAATGTGCCATCAGCCCCAGAAATGGAGGAGCTCAAGAAGGATGAAAAAGTGATGCGGGAGGCACTGGTGCCTCCTCTATTGAAAACACACCCGGTGGTTCTAAAGAAAATAAAGACCCAGCAGCTGAAAGTACCCCTAGGAGAGGAGCAGCCCTCACCCCAGGTGGTGGAGCACTCTATGCTCTGCCCCTATGCTCAGGCTGAGCTGGTGGATTTGCGCTCCCGGTTTAGGCAGAAGCCCTCCGAGTCAATATCAGCTTGGCTCCTGCATCTGTGGGACTTAGGGGTGAATGGAATTGTTCTGTCGGGATCAGAGATGGGAAAGCTGTCTTCCCTGACAGTGCAGCCTGCCTTGAGGCAGCGATTACAAAATGCACATCAGACCCCAGGGAGTCACTCCCTCCTTGATTGGCTTATGGCTGCACTTTGTGCTATGTGGCCCAATCCAGGTGATCTACGATCCTCTCCTTTTAGATGGAAGACATATGCTGAACTCCAACAGGTGCTACGAGAGCTAGGCATAAGAAATGCCATCTATAGTCCAGAGAATTATGGCCCAGATGAAGATTTTTCACTACTGGAATGAGAAATATTGTACTAGAAATGGCACCTACATCCCTCTTTGGGTCTCTAGTGGCCATTCTTTCCCCTCACTTAGGGCATCCCATAAGCGCGGAGACACGTAGAGTAGCAGACTTAGGAGAGGCTGAAGCAATGAGAATCTGGAAAGAAATAAGACCTTTTACTACACAAGAAGAATTTACAGGGCCCCATGAAGGTTACAAGGACCCAGATGTGGGTTGATTTAATATAGGCAGGAGGAGATGGAAGGCAATAAGATGGGAAGTCAAATAGGATCTTACTAGAGCTATGGCAACAACTGAAACTAGAGCAGTACTTCCAGCCATTAAGACCAAAGAGGTAGAGGTCAGAGACAGAGCCGCAAGTATGGCCTGTGTGTTTGCAAGAATTCCTGCTGGAGAGTGAGCCAACCTCACTTGAGCCCACACAGGAAGATGGTTATGGAATACGGTTCCACTGAGGGGAAGGTTGAGATACCTTTCTGAAGGACCTAGGGGGTACTGGAGGCCACATGTTGAAATAGCTATCCCAGTGAACTTACAACATGTCCTGGCTCTGGTGGATGCTGGGGCTGAATGCTCACTGATTCATGGTAACTCTGAGAGGTTCCCCGGGACCCCCACTATCATAGATGGACATGGGGGTAAGGCTATCAGAGTGAAAGAAGCCCAAATCCCTATGGGAATAGGACATCTACCCCCAAAGGAGTATACTGTGTATATATCTCCTATCCCTGAGTATATTATGGGGATTGATATCCTGCAGGGTCTATGGTTGCAGACCACTGCAGGTGAGTTCAGACTGAGAGTATCTGTGGTGAAGGCAGTTCTGAGGGGACATGCTAGGCACCCGCCCATAGCTTTGCCTGTGCCTCAGCGAGTGACTAATACTAAACAATACAAAGTGCCTGGAGGATATAAAGAGATTAGGAAACTCACCAGGAGCTGGAAAAGGTGGATATTATAAAGCCCACCCATAGTTCTTTCAATTCCCCAGTGTGGCCAGTAAAAAAGCCAGATAGCTCCTGGCATATGACTGTGGATTACAGAGAACTGAATAAGGTCATACCCCCTATGCATGCTGCTGTCCCCTCTATTGCAGCCTTGATGGATACCCTCAGCCATGAACTAGGAACATACCATTATGTGGTAGATCTTGCTAATGCCTTCTTTTCCATTGACATTGAGCAGAAAAGTCAGGAACAGTTTGCCTTCATGTGGGAAGGATGGTAATGGACTTTCACTGTCCTCCCACAGGGATACCTCCACAGCCCCACCATCTGTCAGGGACTTGTAGCCCAGGACTTGGCTACATGGGAGAAACCGCCAATGTTGCACCTGTACCATTATATTGATGATGTTATGCTCATGTCCGATTCTCTTTCAGATATAGAAGGTACAGCACTTAGACTGCTGCAACATTTACAGGAGAAAGGATGGGCTGTGAACAGCACCAAGGTTCAGGCACCTAGTTTATCTGTCAAATTCTTGGGGGTCACCTGGTTGGGTAAGACCAAAGTGATACCAGAAGCAGTCCAGGCCTTTCCTACCCCCACAACTGTGGCATTGCTACAGGAGTTTTGGGGTCTTCTAGGCTACTGGAGAGTATTTATCCTGTACTTGGCACAAATTCTGAAGCCCTTATACCTGTTGGTAGGAAAGGGCATCAGGTGGGACTGGGATGAGACATGTGCATCTGCCTTTACTACAGCAAAATGGGCAGTCAAGGCCGTGCAGGCCTTGAGTGTGGTAGACCCATCAAGGCCCTGTGAGCTGGACGTTCATGTCACTGAAGACAGTTATGGCTGGGGAATCTGACAGTGGATTGAATGAACTTGCCAACCCATTGGATTCTTGTCACAACTCTGGAAAGGGGCAGAAGTATGATGCACTTTTCTAGAAACACAACTGACTGCCATGTATCACGCCATGCTGGCTACAGAACCCATCACTGGAATGGCCCCAATGAAGGTAATAACCACCAATCCCATCATGTTGTGGGTATGAGACTGGACCCAAAAGCTAAGGAGTGGTATGGCACAAACGACCACACTGGCCAAGTGGCATGCTGACCTACAGCAGCGTAGTGCCCCTCTAGTAGTCCCTTGAGTGAAGTACTCCAACACTTGTTGGAGCCAGTGACAGATACTAGTGAAAATCAGGAAGAACTTGCTTTTGAACCATTAATAGCAGAGAGTCCCTATTGGGAAGGAAGAGACCCTATAGCCAAAGATGCATGGCACACAAATGGCTCCAGCCATTGGCAGCCCTCAAAATGAAGGGCCATAGCTTTCCATCCTAAGACTAAGATAATATGGATGGAAGATGGTGAGTTGAAGAGCAGCCAATGAGCAGAGTTGCAGGCTGTGTGGCTTGTGATCAGCCAGAAGCCCTCCCCTATAGTTATCTGCCTTGACAGCTGGGCTGTCTATTGGGACTTGACCCTGTGGCTACCAACCTGGTACCATGCCAACTGGCTGGTTGGTCACTGACCCCTTTTGGGGGCAAGAATTGTGGCAAGACTTATGGGCCTGTGATCAGACTAAAACAATTACAGTATACCATGTGACAGGTCATTTGCCACTGGCATCCCCGGTAAATGATGAAGCAGATAAATTGGCCCAGATATGTTGGTTAGAAGGGAAGCCTGCCTCTGATATAGCCCAATGGCTACATCAGCGTTTGTTGCATTCCGATCAAAAGACAATGTGGGCTGTAACTCGTCAGGCTTGCATTTGACTTTTGAAGAAGTTAGTAGAGCACTGCAGGAGTGTGTCGTGTGCTCCAAAAGGGACTTACACCAAGTTCCCCAGCAACATGGGGCAATAGCTAAGGGGCCTATACCCCTCATCAGGTGGCAGATAGACTATATTGGGTCTCTACCCATGTCAGAAGGATATTGGTATGCCATGACTTGTATGGACACAGCTACTGGACTTATGGTTGCTTTTCCTACCCATTGTGCAGACCAGCAGATGACCAAAGAGGCCTGGAGCATCTCTTTGCCACCTATGGCCAACCACAGGTGACTGAGAGTGATCAGGGCACCCATTTTACTGGACATACACTGTAAGAATGGGTGCAACAGCTGGAAATCAAATGGAACTTTCATGTGCCATACAATCCTACCACATCAGGCACAATGGCTTGTTAAAATCTGGACTAAAGTCAGATACCAATAGTCTGGGGGGATGGTCAGTCTGCCTATGGACCGTGCTATGGCTTTTGAATGAGAGACACTGAAAGGGAGCCTTGAGCCCCGTAGACATGTTAACACATATGGCTGCCTCCCCTATACAACTGCAAGTACAAACAAGGAAGAATCACTGAAGCTGAGGTTCAGTCACCAGAATAACATCATGCTGCCAGTACCAATTGCTCTGAACCGCGGAGACTCCATTGAGTGAACATGGCCTTGGACCTTTTGACACATGGATCAAGGATAGCTGGCTCTCCTGGCACCTTGGGGACAAGGCCTGGAAGCTGGCCACCTGTATATTCTAGGAATAACTGCAGAGTGGCCACCAAAGATCATAGCAGTATATCCTGAATGGCCAGAAAGTAGGAACATCTTACGGGGGAGTTTTGTTTTATCATTATGGCCAATGCATGCACCTCCAGTAGCACTATCTATAGACCCTTCAGTAACCCCCATGAGGAAAGGAGTAAAAGCATGGTATACTAGACCTGGAAGGGACCCCCTTCCTGCTACAGTCCTATCATAGGACTACTCTCTTGCATGCATCCTACCTGATGGACAAGATTTGCCTATGTTGGTGCCATTAAAACATGAATCTTAACGCCTCTAAGGACTTTGTGGATTGGAAACTTCCTCTGGCTTGAGGATTATTATCATTTTGTTATTAGGAACTTCCTCTGGCTTGAGGAATATTCTAATTTTTGTTACCTGTATCAAAATCTTGCTGTATCTTAATTTTTATTATCTGTAAGTTTTGGTTATCCTCTGTTGCTGTGGAATCTGGATACAGTGCTCCAGCTTTCTTGCACAGGAACCATTGAGGAAGAATGAAAGCGTGTAGATTGTAACATGAGAATCCTGGAGGGGTGGAGTGTGGGGAAGTTGAGGTTCCTATGGCCAGGGTCCTCACTGAAGTTAAACCACCTGAAGATCTAACTGGCCTGTTGCTTGGCTACCGCTTCCACACCTGTAGGCAATCAGCCATTATTGTGCTGTATAGAGAGCTTGGCCCAGTGCTCTAGGTCGAGGCAGAGATGCTAGTGCTTGACCTACCACCAGAGAACAAGCTGGGTAATAAACCCTTTCACTCCAAAGAGCGTTCTGCTGTCAATTTCTTTGGTCACATTGAATCCATAGCGAACTTGTCTGTGGCTGAAACCCATTGGCAAGACAGGTATATCTGGGTAAAGAGCATTGAAGGAAAGACATAGCAAAAATAAAGATTTTGAGATAGGAACAGCATGGAGGCCTTTGTAGGTGGAGCATAGTGAGCAGGTGGAGAGAGGAAGTTATGCTGTCAGAAAGTCAGATGGGGGCCAGGTCATGTAGGGCCTTAAAGAACAAGTAAGGGTATTTGGCCTTTGCGTAAGGTAGATAGGACGTTATTAGAGGGTTTGAGCAAAACCGTTACATGATATGCCTTTTACTTTAAACAATCCCTTTGCTCTATTGCCAATAGACTGTAGGAGGACAAAGATAGAAACAGGAAGACTAATTAAACACTGTGGCAGTAATCTTGGAGAGAGATGATTTTGATTTGCAGAAGCATCGTAACAGTGGCATATGTGATAGGTGACTGACTGTATTAGGGATATATTTTGAAAGTAGACCTAACAGAATATACTAACAGACTAACCATAGGATATAAGACAAGGAGAGAGGTCAAGATTTTTGGTCTGAATTATTGGCAATCCAGGTGTTATGGAAATGGAAAATTATACACATAATAAAGTTACAAATGAAAATAAGGTATGAAGGTAAATGTTTATTTTGAATGTGTTATGGCCTGCCTCCAAGAAGGCCCCCAGGAATCTTGACTGCATCCAGAAATTTATTGACTGTGATGTCATGAGAGATCCTTAGCCAGAACTACCCAGCTAAACCATTCCTGAATTCCTGACCCACAGAAACTGTGTGAGGTAATAAATGTTTATGATTTTAAGACACTAAGTTTTAGGCTAATTTGTTTTGTAGAAAAAGATGTAAAATACAGATTTTGGTGCCAGGAGTAGAATTACCATGCAATATGGAGAAGTTTTGAAACAAGATAGTAAGAAAAAGCTTGAAGGATTTTAAGGAGAGATTAGAGAAAGCCTAAAGAACATTGACAATACTGTTCGTAGAATCCTGATGGGTCTTAAGGAAGCTGCAGATGAGGGCTTAAAAGAAAGTAGGAAGACATTGTTGGAAACTGGGGGTAAAGGGATTGAAAATATAGTGATTGGAAGTTTAGCAACACTGTCACCTTAATGGGGAAAGTAGGAAATACACCTGAGGAACTGGGTGATCTAACTATGGAGATTTCTGGGCAGAGTGTTGCGGGTACCTCCTAATTTCTTCTTGCTGTTGACAATAAAATGTGACAAGAGAGTAGTAAGCTTAAGGAACTACTGTTAACAAAAAGGAGCTAGTCTTGGAACTTGAAAGTTGCTAAGAGAATCTTAAAGGTTCTCATCACAAGAAAAAGAATTTGTAACTATGTAGATTGACATTAACCAAACTTACTGTAGCACTTTAACATATATCAAATCATTATGTTGTACACCATGGATTAATATAATATTATACATCAATTATCTCTCAATAAAACCAGGCCGAGAAAGAAGCCAGTCTTGCATGTCTTGAAAATTCCCAACCTCTCCAGATGGTATAAATTGCTAAACTTAAGGAATGGCCCAGGGGCAAGGATCAAATACAGGTCAGTCAGAAAAACAGGATATGAGGAGGAAGATCAGTGTGGCTGTAAAATTCTTTGCTAAGGTCACTGAAAAAAAACCTCAAAACAGTGATGTACAGATCCATTTAGTTAAAAAATAAGGCTTCTAAGAAGCTTAAGTTTTGTCTTAGCAGTCTCATCAGAAATTCAAGTTAGAAAAAGGCTTATCTTAAGGAGATTTTGTCTAATGGTGTGAACACCCAATAACATGCAGAGTATATTCACAAAGGTTTTTTTTTTTAAATCATATTGAAAGAAATACTGTTAGCTTATAATGAAAGGAAAACAAAAGTAGAAAATGAAAAGAAGATTTTGGACCCCAAAAGATTTATAAGCAAGCAGAAGGTTGAGAAAATCATGTAACTTCAAACATGGACTCAGAGGGTAGAATTAAGAGCTCAGGAGATGGAGCCAAGGGTCACGCAGAATAATTCCTGAGCAGGAGTAGCACATAGGCCTAATCAAGGAACTTCTGACATTTGTCCAGCTAAATTTAAGAATTCTGTTGACCCAGTTTGCCTACTGTTTTCTTCCTTCTTGAACCAGAGTGCCTGTAGTGGTTATCATAGTATTTCTCTCCTACTGTTGTATGTTGTATGTGTGGAGAGAAGATAGGTTATCTTTTTGGTTGACAGGTCTTTGGACCAAGAGGAACTGTTTTTGAGGAGTTCTGCTTCCAGAACTAGACTAGAGGAGCCTCATTCACACTAGAACATGATTTAGATGAGGAGACTCTAAATTCTGAGCTAATGCTGGAATGCTATTAAACTTTTTGGGGACCTGGGAGAGAGGGAGTGTATTTTTTATATATGAAGGTCATGAATCTTTGGTGGCCAGAGGGAGGACTGTGGTAGCAAACCTCCAAGATGACCTTTAAAGATAGTTGTTTTCTGATATTTATACTCTTTGGTAGTCCCTTTACTCACTAGAAAGGACTGACCTGGGTAACCAGTAGAAGACTGAAAAATGATGTTTTTTGACTCCTGAGGCTAAATTATAAAATATGCTGTGGCTTTTACTTTGCTCATTCTTGGATCACTCACTCATTCTAAGGGAAGTCAGCTGTCATGTTATAAGAAACCCTATTGAGAGGTTCATGTGGGGAGAAACTGAGGCTTCCCACAAACAGCCAGCATAATTTGCCAGGCATGTGAGTGTGCCATCTTGGAAGTAGATCCTCCATCCTCATTCAAGCCTTCATGTGATTACAGGCCCAGCTGATATGTTAACTACAGTCTCATAAAAGACCTTGAGTGAGAACTACCAAGCTAAAACACTTCTGAGTTCTTGACCCACAGGTATTGTAAAACAATACATGTTTTACTGCTTAAGACACTAAGTTTTGGGGTAATTTGTTATGCAGCAATAAAGAACTGTTACAGAATGAGAAAAGCTATCACAATAAATAATTTTTCTAAAAAGCTGATACATATTACACATACGACACAAATCCAGGAAAATAACACAATACTCTTCTTAATTAATTGCCTGGTACACTGCTATACTATCTTTTTTCCCATAGTTTTTGACCACAAACTCTGAGAAGTCAATCTTCTAGCATAGTTGATCAATTTTTTTTATTGCTGACATCTTTTACACATTTCTTTCAGCTTCCCAACATGTTAATGGTAATGCCATGTACAGGTTTAGGATTTTGTCAAATTTGGGAAACTTCTATCACACTTGCTTAATTTATGAGCTGTAAGATTTCAAAGAATTTCAAATATTCTTGTACAGTAACTAATATAAAATACTATTTGAACTGATGACATTTATTAACCAGGTTTTGCATCAGTGAGCTCATTGTAGGGGCATTATTATGAATTTTATGTTATCTTTATCAATGTCAGGATTTTGTATCAAATCAGCAAGAAGTTTAAATCTTTTCCCGATATATTCATGTGATTCACTTCTCTTCACTATTTGGACTCTTAAACAATCCAAGAGCCTATTCATTATTTCTATTCAAAATGTATCTTTTCCTCTTAGTGGATTACTGCTTTTGGCATACATGTTTCAATTCACTTCTTAATGTCAGAATAATTTCTATTGATTTAATGACTCATCTTTATCACTTTTGCTTTATATTTCATTAATTTTTTACCTGAATTTTCTCTCTGTGCATTAATAAATAAATTTAAAGAAGACAAAAGGAGTAACTTTTATATTCAGCCAAATCGGGAGTCTGTAAATTTTTACTTGCCTTATAGAAACATTCCAAAGTATCTTTTCAAATTTACTTCTCAACATCAGAATAACTTGTATCTTAAGAAATTTTACAAAACCATGTGACAGTGTGAATATATAGCTAAGACCTAATTTTAAGGTCTTAGGAAGATGCATGGAAGTAAGGAGTCATGAAGGCTTTATGACACAGTAAGTCCACCTCTGGTCCTGAGAAACTATGGGAAGAGTGATGTCCTTTACTGTGATGAAGAAGAATATGTGCGATATGGAGAAGAATTCCAGGAGTTCATTTCTGGACATGTTTGATTTGAGATGTCTATTGGTAGGGTAGTCATTTACTTTCTTTCTAAACTATTACACTTCTGAGTGTGAGAGAAAGACTTATTTATAAACAATGGATATAAATTGGGACTGTTTCTGACAAACTGAGTCACCCTACCTATTGAACAACCAAGTAAGGATATTGAGTAGACAGTTGCTTCTAGGTTAAAATTCAAGAAAGAGTTCTGGCTTAGAGATATAAATTTGAATGAGTGGTATTAGTATTTAAATGCAATTTGGTGTCATGTAACTAAATGAAGTCACTCAGAGAAGGAAGGTAGATTAAGAACACTGAGATCTGAACTCTGGGATACCCAACATTTTAGAAGTGAGGAAGACAAAGACAAACCAGGTAAGAGAGGCAGAGAAGTAGAAGAATCAAGAGTGTGGTGATCATGAAGTCATGTGAAGAAAGGGTTTCAAAAAATATGTGATCAATTGAGCCAAATGCTATTGATAAGTAGAAAAATGAAAACTCAAGATAATCTTTGGATAGGACCAGTTATATAATTTTCTGAGCCCAGTGAAAAAGTGGAAATGTGGGGCCCTTGTTCAAAAGTTATCAAGAATTTGAAGATGGTGACAGCAGAGCATGAAACCAAGCATTTGGCTCCTCTGAACATGTGGGCTCAGTGTGACTATGCAGGTTGTACTCCACGAAATCCAACCTCCCTTTGGATCTTACAACCTGATTGTCAATTGATGACAATTACTACAGCAGTTTTGGGAGACTTATCAGGACAAAATCCTAAGTGGATTGGTTTCTAGTGAGAATAGGAGAGGAAGTCTAGATACCAAGGTAGATAATTCTCTCAATTTTTTTTTCTTTTCTTTTTATCAATTTTAGCAGAGGAATGTGATGGTGGCTGGAGAAAGTATTGAACTCAAGTGAATGTTTCAGATGAGTGAATAACAATGTTTGTGTGCTGATTAGAACGATCTATTAGCAAGGGAAATTTTGATGATGCTAAATAGCTGGGCAGTTATGAGAATGATGTCTTAAGGAAGTGATAGGAGATGACAGGACACACAGAAGAGGCAGTCAGATCTTCCATTTTAGCAGGAATAATGGCAGAATATATAGTATAAGGTGTAGCAAGATTGGTAGATTTGTAGGTGGCATTGTAATTAAGTCCTCTTCCGATTGCTTGTTTTCCCGACTATCAATTGAAAAGGAGGAGGAGTGAATGAGGTTGTGTTGGAGGTTTGAAAAATGAGGAGAAGTTATGTTTTGTTTGCTGTTGCACAATCTACATCAGCATATAATCTGGTACATAGTAGCCAATCTGGTACATAACTGTACAAGAAAAGTTACTAAGTTCTGTTCTTTATACTCTCAGGATATCTCTTCACTCTGTTCTGTTCTTCACATTCTCATCCTAATCACCCTGTTGCAGGCATGCATCTTACTTTGCCTAACTGGTCTGACATACCTAATTTTCTCTACTCCAAACTATTCTCGCACTGAGGTATTATTATACCTATATTCCTCAACAAGTGAATGTTGAGTGAATAAATGAATTATAAATAAATGGTTGTATAAATATTAACATTTGACAGTTATAAATACAATGGATTTCTTTACAGAGGAAAGCTAAACATCATGTGAAATGGAAGATTTCAAGCTTGGATTTACAGAATTCTCAAGTATAAATGTCATATACTTTGACATAAAGAGAGGTAGAAATAATATAAAAAATAAAATTCTGTCACTCTTGGCCTTACGTCAGAGTAACTTTTGTCTCTAGAGAAATATAAATAAATGCTAAAAATAAGTCAACATGTCATTTGTTTAAAAATAAGTGGAAGTTTTAACTTTAAGACTTTAAAAAATGTTCATTGTCTAATAGAACAAATATATGTTCACTATAGGATATTTGGGAAATAGAAAAGTATAAAGGATCAAATAAAATCACTACCAGAGATTCTCAACATTAATATTTATCTTTTCTAGTTAATATTTTAAATTGAGTTCATACTCTTATAGTTTTGTTATTTTTTATGTTATAAATTATCTCTGTTATTAAATATTCTTCTAAAACCTGTTATATTGGTTGTAGCATAGTCTATCATCTAGGTGTATCATTATTAGAGCATTTCTTTATTCTTGGTCACTTACATTAAGACTTTCTTTTTGGATAAGCTAAAAATATGAGACAAAAGTATAGTCAGGAGTTGGGTTCAAAATGGCAGCACAGGAATATCAGGAACTCAGTCTCTCCCATGGATGCAACTGAAATACAACTACGTGTGGAATAATTTCCTCTGAAAAAGACTAGAAAACTGGATGAAAAGAGCCTCCATAATAAAGGACAAAAAGGACAGCAGCAAGAAGGGTAGGAGAGGTGGAGATACCATCTCAGCAAAAAACAAAACAAAACACCCATCTATCCCAGGTGTGGCAACCCACAATTGGGAGGCATCTCAAAAATCACAGAACTTTCCTGAGAGTGGGAAGTTTGTGTTCCACATAAGGCACCCTCAACCCTTAGATCCTGCATGAGAGAGATGAGCCCCCAAATGCTATGCTTTGATTACCAACAGGGACTATGTCCAGGAAAATCAGAAATGTAGGGAGGGCGTGCATATAGATTTTCTCTCCCTGGAACAGTGCAAAAGCACCAGTGTGAAAAGTACTTGGACTGTATGTGAAAGAGACCCACTTGCTAATCTTAAAGTGCTTGCTGGAGAGGTAGGAAAATGTTGGGACTATCTCTGAGGATGGAGATACTGGCAGGTGCCATATTTGCTAATGTCAGCATTGTTGGGTACCAATTTTGGAACTATCTTTAACCTGCTAGAGCCAGGGTGGGTGGACCCAGATAAGAACTCTGCCCAACCTGCAGCACAACAACATGTTTCAGCTGGACTGGGTGCCGGCCCTACCCACACCTGTACCACAGATGCAGCCCTGCCACAGCAGCCCTCACAAGGGATGTCCTTTAAGCACCTAGCTCTTGAAGTCAGAGGGGACTGTGCTTCTGGGCTCCACATAACATCCCCTACACAAGGCTACTTCAAGACTGGGACAGGCAGTTGATTTGCTAATATATAGAAACACAGAGAGTCAGGGAAAATGAAGAGGCAGAGAAATATGTTCCAAATAAAAGACAAAACATCAAAAACAGACATTAATGAAATGGAGATAAGCAATCAATCTGATAAAGAATTTAAGGTAATGGCCATAAAGATGTTTACAAACTAGGGAGAAGAATAGATGAATGCAATGAGATATTCACTAAAGATACAGAACACATAAGAAAGTTCCAAACAGAAGTTACAGAGCTCAGGAAACAAGAACAATCTCAAATAAACAATTTAACTTTACACCTAAAGGAGCGAGAGAAAGAAGAATAAATGAAGCCCAAAGTCACTGGAAGGAAGGAAATCATAAAGATCAGAGCAGAAATAAATGAAATAGATACTAAAAACAAAAACAATAGAAAAGATCAATGAAACTAAAAGCTGGTTGTTCAAGAAGATAAACAAAATTGACAAACTTTTAGCCAGACTTGTCAACAAAAAAAGAGAAAGCCCTAATAAAATTGGAAATGAAAGAGGAGAAATTACAACTGGTACCAAATACAAAGGATCATATGAGATTACTATGAACAAATATGCCAACAAATTCGACAATATAAAATGAATAGACTACTAGAAACATACAATATTATGAGTGAATTAAGAAATAGAAAATATGAAGAAACCAACTACTAATAAGGAGATTGAATCAGTAATGAAAAAAATCCCAACAAACAAAAATCCAGGACCAGGTGGCTTTACCACTGAATTCTATCAAATACCTATGCTTCTCAAACTCTTCCAAAAACTGGAGAGGGAACACTTCCAATATCATTTTATGAAGCCAGCATTACCCTGTTACCAAAGCCAGACAAAGACGCCACAAAGAATAAGAAAAAACTACAAGTTAATATCGCTGATGAACAGAAATGCAAAAATCCTCAACAAAATATTAGCAAACTGAATTCAACAATACATTAAAAGGATTATATACCATGATTGAGAGGGACTTATTCCAGGGATGCAACGAGCATTCAACACCCACAAATCAATCAATGTGATAGACCGCATTAACAAAGAGAAGGACAAAATCATATAATCACCTTGATAGGTGTAGAAAAAGCATTTGAGAAAATTCAACATCCATTTATAGTTAAAAAACTCTCAACAAAGCAGGTATAGAGGGAATGTAACTAAACATAATAAAGGCCACATATGACAACCCCACAGCTAGCATTGTACTCAGTGATGAGAAGCTGAAAGATTTTCCTCTAAGATCAAGAACAAGACAAGGATGCCCACTCTCACACCTTTATTCAACATAGTATTGGAGGTCCTAAATATAGCAATTAGGCAACAAAGAGAAATAAAAGGCATCCAAATCAGAAAGGAAGAAGTTAAACTTTCCCTTTGCAAATGACTTGATAGTATCTATAGAAAATCCAAAAGACTCCACCAAAAAACTGTTAGAACTAATTAATAAATTGAGTAAAGTAGCAGGATAAAAAATCAATATGCAGAACTCTATGGCATTTCTATACACTACTAATGAAGTATTAGAAAGAAAAGTCAAGAAAACAACCCCATTTGCAAGTATGTCAAAAAGAAGGAAATACCTAGGAATAAATTTAACCAAGGAGGTGAATGACTTGTACACTTAAACTATAAGACACTGATGAAAAAACTGAAGAAGACACAAATAAATGGAAAGATTTTCCATGCTCATGGATTAGAAGAACTGATATTAAAATGTCCATACTACCCAAAGCAATCTATGGATTCAATGCAATCCCTATCAAAATGCCAGTGGCATTCTTCATAGAACTAGGAAAAATAATTCTAAAATTTGTATGGAGCCATATTAGATCTGAATAGCCAAAACAATCTTAAGGAGAACAAAGGTGGAGGTATCATGCTCCCTTCTTTCAATCTATACTGCAAAGCTATAGTAAGCAAAACAGTATTGCATTGGTACAAAAATAGACACACAGATCAATGGAACAGAATAGAGGGCCCAGAATAAATCCAGAAACACATGGACAATTAATTTATGACAAAGGAGCCAAGCACATGCAATGGAGAAAGGGAAGTCTCTTCAATAAATGAGTTGGGAAAACCAGGCAGCCACATCCAAAAGAATGAATCTAGACCACTACCTTATAACATACGCAAAAATTAACTCAAAATGGATTAAAGTCTTGAATGCAAGACCTGAAACCTTACAATTCCTAGAGGAAAATAGGTGGTAAGCTCCTTGACAACAGTCTTGGTGATATTTTTGTGCATCTGACTTCAAAGGCAAGGGAAACAAAAGTAAAAATAAACAAATGGGACTATATCAAACAAAAAACTTTCTGCACAGTGAAAGAAACCATCAATAAAATGAAATGGCAATTTACTGAGTGGGAGAAGATCTTTGCAAATCAAATATCCATTAAGGGATTAGTATTTAAAAGTATAAAGAACTCATATAACTCAACAAGAAAAAGACAACCAACCTGCTTAAAAAATGGACAGAAGATCTGAATACACATTTTTCCAAAGAAGACATACAAATGGCCAATAGACACATGAAAAGATGTTCAACACCATTCATCATTAATTATTTGGGAAACACAAACCCAAACCACAATGAGATATCACCTCACACCAGTTAGGACAGCTGTTTTCAAAAAGACAAGAAAAAACAAGTGCTGGAGAGGATGTGGAGAAAAGGGAATCTTTGTACACTGTTGGTAGGAATGTAAATTGGTGCAACCACTATGGAAAACAGTATGAAGGTTTCTAAAAAAATCAAAAATAGAACTGCCATATGATCTAGCAATTCTACTTCTGGGTATTTATCCAAAGAATACAGAAATGCTGATTCAAAAAGATATATTTGCCCCTATGTCCATTGCAGCATTTCTTACAAGAGGCATGAAATGGAAACAACCTAAGTGTATATCTATAGATGAATAGATAAAGAAGATAAGATATATGAAATTACTCAGCCATAAAAAAGAATGAAACCTTGTCATTTGCAACAACATGGATGGACCTTGAAGGTATTATGCCAAGTGAAAAAAGTCAAATCCAGAAAGACAAATACCATATGATTTCATTCATATATGGAATCTAAAATCAAAACAAATGAACAAAACAAAAACAAGCTCACAGATACAGAGAACAGATGGTTATTAGAGGGGCAGAAGGGTGAGGGTAGGCAAAATTGGTAAAGGGATTCAATTGCTGGTGATGAATGGTAACTCGACTTTTAGTAGTGATCACTTTGTAGTACATACAGATGTCGATTTATAATGTTGTATACCTGAAATATAGGTTACACACCCATTTTACCTCGATAAGAAGAAAGTACAGTCTTTTTTTTTTTCAATCAAAGGATGATCTCATACGTTCAGAGAAGAGGAATTCAGTGGTAAGTTATCAGCTTCTTTGGTCTCCTCTTTGATTTTTGTCACAGCAACTTTATACCTTCTACTTAAAATAAAGTTTAAACCCTTCTAAAAAAATAATTCCAGGGTAGCAGTTCATATTTTTTAAAACATTTGAGCTCTGGAGCAGACACACAGTTTTGCTACTCCCCCTTTTTTGTAAAAAATCCTTTAACATAACACATCAGGGACAAAACACTTGAAAGACAAATACTTTTATAAAAGTTATACAATCTTTTTTAGATAACACTGCTATATCTCTTTTGAAATTGGACTCTACTTGTAGTTTACATTTTCTTATAGGTGAATTTGTTAAGATCCCATGAAGATGGAAGTAATATGGATAACTGAGAGTAGATATCTTCTACTTTGCTTGTCTTTATTTCTATTTGCCAGTGACTTAGAGCTCCCCAAATTAGAGAATCAAAAAATTTTATATTATGGAGGTTCTGAGTTCCCAGGACACCTGTTTTAAAGGCAGGCTGCTCTTTTGATAAATAACCCAGGATTTATAAAATGATTCATCATTAATCATTATAAAAAATAAGCTTAACAATTCATAAGCTCAAAAATACTATTTTATTAACCCTATATTTATTAAAACTATATTAGTTTGACTAACTCTGTAAACAAAATTCAAAAAGTTTATTCCTGGAAACGACAGAACTTTCCATTTTCTGAATGCTCTATTTTGACATATCCATCAAGGTGACATTGCTTAGCAGAGAAAAAACCTACATGGCTTTCTTTTTCCTACAGGGGAGTAGCATTTTTAGGTCTTTTGTTCACGTTTCTGTATACAGTATATACTTAACTCCATATAGAACTATGTGTTGTTGTACATTAAGTATGAGAGTCTAGGTTCTTGAAATTTCCTGTCATTTGGTTAAGTTTCAAAGTATTCTAAGTCTCTATTTCTAAGTCACAGATGAGAAAACTGAGGCCAGCATGGTTCATTAGTGAGATCAAGGTCACATCTGTGCTTAAAAAAGCTTTGAGGAGATCTAACAGCCCCTGGGTGTCCAATGTGTTGCTGAGCCAGTGAGTGACTGTATTTTCCAGGCACATTATATTTCAACTCTGTTCTTCCACACCTGCCTGGGGCTCTCTCTAATCAGTGTCAGACTAGGAGTTTTGCTGCTAATGCCCACAGACTGGCATATGTCTTTACTTATGTGGCCTAAAACCATGTTATATATGGAGGAAGCTATATACTGTGATAAATACATGCTATTCCATGGGCTTTGGAACCTCACTGGAGTAGCTCTACCACTTAATGGGGCAAAGTCACTTAACCTCTTTGCGTCTTAGTTGCCTCACATTTAAAATGGGAATGTCTAAATTCCTATGTCTGAGGATTTTGTAGTATTTAATGGAGTAACTTACTTATGACACTGTCTTGCCAATGAGTTTCAGCCCTGAAGAAGTTCACAATGGATTCAGTGAGACTGAAAAAATGACAGTGGGAAGTTCTTGGTGTGAAAGGGTTTATATCCAACTTTATTCCCATGGTGGCAGGTCAAGTGCAGAATCCCATCCTCTCAGAGCGAGTCTGCATGCAGCAAGCCGGTCTCTGCCTCTGGGCCTCTCTACCCCAATGGCCATCTCAGTTTCTGTCCTTAGTGCTGCTACCATTCCAGTTTCATTTCTGCTCTCCTGAGCCTTGAAGCCATGCCACTGTGTTGCCCAGAGCACTGGGCAGAGCTCTTTATATAGTCAATAACAACGTATTGCCCACATGTGTGTAGTGAGTCAGCCAACCAGGGCCAGGTGAGAATCCTGGCCATAGGAAACTTCACTTTATCTACAGACAATTTGCACCATGTCTGGCACATACCTGGCACTCTCTGTTTGCTCTAAAGGAATATGCATACTATTGTGCTGGCAAAATCTTAGATTGCAGAACAATCTTTATTTTTTGTTCTGTGAATGAATATATAAAGGTTGTTTTAGTATTTTCTATCAGATGAATGAATGAGGAACTTAGATCCAGGATTAATATGGTAGGAGTAAGACTCCTAAATGCAATTATTTTTCCAGAAGCCTAAATAATGTTATAATTTTCAAAATGATTCCAAAGTTACCCTAGAAAAAAACAGCACTAGGCAGAGCTTCTTTCTCATGCTTCCATTTTATTAGGCATGAAACTAGAAATATAAAAAATACCAAGAGAAATCACCCACTCATTTTATTGAAGCTTTTTTACCCCCAGGAAGGCCTCTAATTGCTTCTTGAATAGTTCCAGTGAGTTGCTTCTAAAAATGTGCCTTAATGTTTCTGAAAGTGTTTTCCATTTCTGTGACTGTGAAGGATATGAGGTTATGCCAAATTTACACTTGCTCTTTGGCTTAAAACATGTGCTTCATACACATCAGACTAATATATATTGAAAAAAATAACAGGTCCCAAATCAGAGAGAACTCAACCACTTTATCACTGCACCTTGCCGTTAGCTGCCTTGGACTCTGGGTAATTTCTCTTAAGGGAGAGAATGTTGGCACTGTAAGACATAGGATTAATTACTTTAACCTACTTCTATTTATGAATGCACAATTCCTGTGGATCAGTCTCAACCCCAGTGCTTCTGAATAACAAAACAGCATAATTTAAGCTCACCCACTAAGGTCCTGTCCTCATTACTGCAAACTAGACCAAGAACAACCCCTTTCCCAATGATGGCTTTTTCCAGACCATTTTGGTATTGTTTCAATACCATATTAAGACCATTTTGTACTAATTACCAAGAGACCCTTTATTATTATTTCAAATTTTAGACCAATAAGAGATATCAAACTCTTCAGATGAAAGGAACCCTAGAATGTACAACTACTCAGAATATAATTTAGTAACTACATGGAGGTGACCAGGAAAATCCCTCTACCCAAGAAGATCAGTTGTTTCTCATCTTATACGAGGTATGTTTTTACTCTTTGCCTAGTAAACAGCTAGGTTTAGCAGAATCTAGATTTTATTGTGATTATTGGAAAATGCTTCTTTTCCTGGAAAACTTGGGAGAAATGTGTAAGGAAGTGGAATTCAAGAAAAGATGCAAAGAGTGGGATGTGTAGGTTTGAAGTTCCAAGGCCTTACAAAAATGAAGGAGCCTACTCCATTCTAAAGTATGCAACTGTTAAGTGGTTGGATTTGCAAATACCCACTCTCCACATGTCTTGCCAATGGGTTTCAGCCCTGGGCAAGTTCACTATGGATTCAGTGAGACCAAGGAATGACAATGGAACATCCCTGGGGTGAAAGGGTTTATTAACCAGCTTGGTCTTCTGGCGATAGGTCGAGCACTGGAATTATGTCTGCATCCAACTGTCTGCAGGTCTGTAATCCTCCTTGGACTCTGCCTCGACCCAGAGACCTGTGCAGAGCTCTTTATATAGTGACTCAGTCAATAACAGCTAATTGCCTACAGTGTGGAAGCAGTAGCCTAGCAGCAGGCCAGTTACATCATCAAGTAGTTTAGGATCAGGTGAGGATCCTGGCCATAGGAACCTTTACTTTATCCACACCACACAAACTTTACAGGACCTTTTGCTGAAGTTCCATTTTTCCTCAGGTGTATTTAATTTCTTTTGGTTGGTAGTCAAATGTTAATTCCCTGGGGGATTAAACTCAATCCTTTTGCTCCTAGAGAAATTAGGCTCATCCTAGTAGAGAGGTATGTGGAGTATAGAAAGAAGATGGGAAGACACAAAGGGAAGAGGAAGTGGTGATTGTAAGGGATAAAATGGGGGCTTTGCACTTCTATTCAACATAGTATTAGAGGTCCTAGACATGGCAATCAGACAACACAAAGAAATAAAAGGCATCCAGATTGGCAAGGAAGAAGTTAAACTGTCCCTGTTTGCAGATGACATGATATTGTACATAAAAATCCCTAAAGAATCCACTCCAAAACTACTAGACCTAATATCTGAATTCAGCAAAGTTGCATGATACAAAATTAATACACAGAAATCTGTGGCATTCCTATACACTAACAATGAACTAGCAGAGAGAGAAATCAGGAAAACAATTCCATTCACAATTGCATCAAAAAAAATAAAATACCTAGGAATAAACCTAACCAAGGAAGTGAAAGATCTATACTCTGAAAACTACAAGACATTCATGAGAAAAATTAAAGAAGATAGCAATAAATGGAAACACATCCCATGCTCATGGATAGGAAGAATTAATATTGTCAAAATGGCTATCCTGCCTAAAGCAATCTGTAGATTCAATGCAATTCCTATCAAAATATCGATAGTGTTCTTCAGAAAACTAGAGAAAATCATCCTAAAATTCATATGGAACCACAAAAGACCTTGAATAGCCAAGGCAATCCTGAGAAGGAAGAATAAAGCTGGGTGGATTATGCTCACAAACTTCAAGCTTCACTATAAAGCCACAGTAATCAAGACAATTTGGTACTGGCACAAGGCCACATAGACCAATGTAAAAGTCTAGAGAGCCCTGATATAAACTCAACCATATATGGTCAATTAGTATGTGATAAAGGAGCCATGGACATACAATGGGGAAATGACAGCCTCTTCAACAGCTAGTGTTGGCAAAACTGGACAACTACATGCAAGTGATTGAAACTGGATTATTGTTTAACCCCATATACAAAAGTAAACTCGAAATGGATTAAAGACTTGAATGTAAGTCATGGAACCATAAAACTCTTAGAAGACAACATAGGCAAACATCTCCTGAATATAAGCATGAGCAACTTCTTCCTGAACCCATCTCCTCGAGAAAGGGAAACAAAAGCAAAAATGATCTCATGGGACTACATCAAACTAAAAAGTTTTTGTATGGCAAAGGGCATCATCAATGGAACAAAAAGGCATCCTACAGTATGGGAGAATATATTTGTAAATGACATAGCCAACAAGGGGTTAACATACAAAATATATAAAGAACTTACACACCTCAACACCCAAAAAGCAAATAACTCGATTAACAAATGGGAAGAGGATATGAAGAGACAGTTCTCCAAAGAAGAAATTCAGATGGCCAACAGACACATGAAAAGATGGTCCATATCACTAATCATCAGGGAAATACAAATTAAAACCACAATGAGAAATCACCTCACACCAGTTAGGATGGCCAGCCTCGAAAAGAGTAAGAACAACAAATGCTGGCAAGGATGCAGAGAAAGAGGAACCCTCCTACACTGCTGGTGGGAATGTAAGCTAGTTCAACCATTGTGGAAAGCAGTATGGAGGTTCCTCAAAAAACTAAAAATAGAAATACCATTTGACCCCGGAATCCTACTCCTTGGAATTTACCCAAAGAATACAACTTCTCAGATTCAAAAAGACATATGCAACCCTACGTTTATCGTAGCACTTTTTACAATAGTCAAGATATGGAAGCAACCTAAGTGTCCATCTGTAGATGAATGGATAAGAAGATGTGCTACATATACACAATGGAATACTATTTGGCCATAAGAAAGAAACAAATCCTACCATTTGCCACAACATGGATGGAGCTGGAGGATATTATGCTCAGTGAAATAAGCCAGGTGGAGAAAGACAAATGCTGAATGATTTCCCTCATTTGTGGAGTATAACAATGAAGCAAAACTGAAGGAACAAAATGGCAGCAGACTCAGAGCCTCCAAGAATGAACTAGTGGTTACCAAAGGGGAGGGGTGTGGAATGGTGGGTGGGGAGGCAGGGAGGGAGAAGGGAACTGAGGGGTATTATGTTTAGTACACATGGTGTGGGGGATCACGGGGAGAACAGTGTAGCACGGAGAAGGCACATAGTGGATCTGTGGCATCTTGCTGCACTGATGGACAGTGACTGCATTGGGGTATGGGTGGGGACTTGATAATATGGGTAAATGTAGTAACCCCATTGTTTTTTCATGTGAAATCTTCATAAGAATGTATGTCAATCACACCTTAATAAAAAATTTAAAAAAAAGAAAAGACAATGACAAGTAAGGCAAAACCCTTGCCCTAAGGAATAATAAAAAAAAAAGGGGGGCTTTGGAGGGTGTGAAAAAGAAACTGAGAAACTGGATGGTAAAAGATTTTTCTTCCTGCAGGCAACTGGACACTATGAAGAAAAGATCTCACTTTGTAGAAGAAACCAAATGTTTCAAAAGAGCAAGTGCACTTTAGTGGGAGATAGGGGATGGGGAAAATGGAAGTTCCTAAGGTCAGGAGCCTCACCTGACCCTAAACTACTTGATGATGTAATTGGCCTACTACTAGGCTACTGCTTCCACACCTGTAGGCAATAAACTATTATTGACTGAGTCACTATATAGAGCGCTTTGCCCAGGGCTCTTGTTGGAGGCAGAGATAGAGGTGAACTGTAGACCTGTAGACTATATGCAGATGTAATTCTAGTACTCAACCTATCACTGGGAGAACAAGCTGGTTAATAAACCCTTTCACCCCAAGAATGTCCCATTATCATTCCTCGGTCTCACTGAATCCATAGTGAACTTGCCCAGGGCTGAAACCATCAGGCAAGACATGGGGATAGGGGATGGAATGTGGTAAGGGCGCAGACTGATCAGGCAGCCTTGCAAGCTGCTTTTAAATCGAACAAGATTAAATATGTGTGTGTATGTGTTGTGGTGAGTTTGGAGGTGGGGTCTGGGTTCCTTACAGAGTGACTACAGAATTTTCCATTTCTGGAGATGTGCTATTTAGTAGGCTAAATTCTTTTTGAGGCTACAACATCACAATGTTGAGTTGTAGCTCTCTGTACCTTGTGCTTTGTATGCCAGTATGGGGAAAAGTATTATCCGCTGTAACCCAGATACTCATTGACTTGCTAAATTCCAACTGTGTAAAGCAGGGTATCAGCCTTACAACCTGCAAATGTTCCCCAGTTATTTCTGAGAGTCCCCAGAGGAGTGCTTCACATGAGCTTACAAACAAGCCTGTCAGTTATTTTCATGAGTTGTATTTTCTATATTCTTCCTTTCTAACTCCCATTTGTTTGTATCCACTGCCCTTTAAATATTCTGGTGAGACCTCACTGCTGTTAAAGACCATAATGATGAAGGGTAGCAGAATATGTCACCCCAAAATATGCCTCTTTGTCATGAAGATTATTTTGAGCTGATTATTTCTAAGAAACAGCAGACACAGAAGAATCTCTGAAACCAGAGTAGAGGTTACACTTTTGTAAGGAACATTCACACTTATTAAGGAAATCTCCATTTGTAGATATTTTCCTCTCTCTACCAGGAAGAGAAGATTGACTCTAAGTCACAAGAGATTTTATCAGTGGAGAAGGCACCAAATTAAATGTATATAGCAAATTTACCGTCATTTACCGTGCTTTTCCTGGTGACCTCCTATAATTGGCCTCCCCACCCCTCAATATATTTTTCTGTCTTTAGCTGAAGATGATATTTAAGGTGGTGACTTGGGTCATCTCTGGGAGTTTGTTTCTTAAGTCTCTTTTATATATAAATGAGGTAAACATGTTAATAAACTTCTGTTTAGTTTTCTCTTGTTAATCTGTCTTTTACTACAGGGGGGTCTTAGCCTAGAACCAAGAAGGGTAGAGGGAAAATTATTTTTTCTCCCTTACAAGGGTATGGCCATTTTCTGTGTCAAGGATGTTGTCTTTGGGTAGCAGGATTGTGTTTTGTTCCTCAGCTTCTCCCTCTAACCTGTTCTCTCTATAGAGTTCCAAAGCCAGTCCAAAGGACCCAATGTAGATGGCATTCCATTTCCTTGGGCCTTCAACTCAGTCTCTCTCAGCCCCTCACCCAACCCAAACATTTTCTTTCCTCACACTGCTGTAAAAACAATGCTCTAGCACACGTGACTGGAAAACACTCCCCATATTTTGGTGAAGGCTAGCAGAATATGTCATGCTAAAATACGCCATTTTGGCATATTGATTATTTTTAATTAAAGGTACTTAAATAGCTGGTATAAGAAGAACACTCTGACCCTCCTTTGTCCTCCTGAAAGCAGGAGATAAATCTCCCATGTGAAAGGTATCCTCCCTGTAACAGAATAGAAAACATCCTTATCACCAGAGACAGGAAATTCAGGGCTGAGAAGACTGCATAAACAAACCTAGTTACTTCTTTACCATTTCCTATCAATGGCCAAAACTCCTTTGTCTAGTCAATTGTTCACAAATTTATTGTTTGTTTGTCTAAGAGGTATAGACAAAGCACAGCCTTTGTGCTCTGCTTGCTTCTTTGGGTCTTTATTCTCTTGTGGAAACTCTCTTGTACATGCAAAAAGTCAATAAAATATCTATGCTTTTCTTCTATTCATTGGTTTTATGTCAGTTTAATTCTAAGGCCCAGCCAGAGACCAAATAGGATAGAAGAGGATTTTTCCTCCTTTATATTGGCAAAAAATGGTTGTATCTTTACTCACAGTAGGTGTGGGTGAAGGTGAGATGGCACCAAAGGAGAGGTGAAGTTGTCAGTGTATGGGAACCAATTGCTTCTTGGATTGCCTGGTAAAATTATAATATTTCCAGAAACTCTCACCTGGCTTTAGTGCATCTGCATATCAACAGGTGTTTCCAAGGGGTGAAGAGCTGTAGTCCATCTACATAGCAATAGGTAATTACAAGGGACTGCGAGGTTTTATCTGAACTGGAGAGGAAGAGTGGAGCTCTCTGCTGCTGCAGCCTGGTCAAGAGAGAGACGGGATGACTGCTTGTAAGAAATAAATGGCTTTCTTAAACTTTATTACTCCCTTCAACTGATTTTGGTTTTAGAGGTATTTTGCCCTGGGATTTTCCCCCAGAGTTACACTGGGTCATTCTAAATGACCAAATGACTGTGATGGAGAAATCTGAGGGCCTCCATCACAACAGGGGACAGCTTGCACATATCTGTCTCCAGTTGGGTGACACAGGTTTACCAGGGTGAAGGTAATCAAGAAATGCCAACATATTCACTTTCCTCTGGTATGTTGCCTAAAGTAGTTTACAGGGGTCTTTTGTGGCTTTCTGTGCTCTCCCTGTCCCCAAATGCTGGAAATCTTTTTTGAGTTGAAAGATATAAGGAAGATAAACATTGGCTTTTCAGAGGTTTTTGAAGATTTGAAGAACTCCCAATAGCTTCTAGGATTTCTAGATAAGGAAAGTGAGGCCCAGACTTTGGCCCATCTTCTTCATCAATTGTGATATTGTGATTTATAATAATAATAAATATATATATATATTTGGTCTTCATATCTGTTTCTGGCACAGAGCTCCTAAAAACCCTTGAAATTCCCTAAGTGATGAGAGCAATAAAGTTGTCTCCTGTTACGTTAGTGAGGAGACTTTTGGAAAGCATCTAAGAATGTGGGCTGGTTGCCAGTGGAGCCAAACATATGATTAGAGGGTTGGAATTTTTTTTTAACTTTTAATTTTTTTAATTTTTATTTTTTATTGAGGTATAGTTGACAAGATTGGAACTTATAATCCTATCCCCACACATGTCTGTGGAATGGAGAAGGGTTGGAGGTTGAATCAATCGCCAGTAGCCAACCAGATAAACAATCACGACTATGTAATGAAGCCTCCATAAAAACCCAAAAGGACAGAGTTTGAGGAGCTTCTAGGTTGGTGAACATGTGGAGATGCAGGGAGAGTGAGGAGCTCAGAGAGGGCATGGAAGCTCTGTGCCCCTTCCCACATACCTTGCCCTATACATCTATTCCATCTAGCTGTTCCTGAATTATATCCTTTTTATAATGAACTGGGGATCTAGTAAGTAAAATGTTTCTCTGAGTTCTGGGAGCCACTGTAGCTAAGTAATTGAACCCAAAGAGACAGTCAATTGGTCAGAAGCACATGTGACAATCTGGACTTGTGACTGGCATCTAAAGTTGGGGTTGGGGGGATGGGAAGAGGCAGAGCCCTTAACCTGTGGAATCTGATGCTGTCTCTGAATAGACAGCATCAGAATTAAGCTGAAATGAAGGACACACAGTTGGTGTCCAAGAATTGCTTGTTGGATGTTTGAGGAAAATTCCCAACCACATGTCGTAGAATTGGGATCCAGGAACCCAAAATATCAGTATGAAAATATCCTGTATAAATCAGATGGGGTCCATGTATCAGACTAGAGGCATACAGTATGCATTCAATAAATATCTGCTGAACCCAACTAAATTGGAGTCTGGCATTTTATGCGTGGTTACTTTTGTTCCAGAACGTAAATCAAAACAATTCATGAGTTCAGGGTATGAATACTATAGATGCCTTGATCCCATTAGCTTAACAACTGAAAATGTTAAAACCATAGACTTGCCCAAGGCAATATTCAGAAATGCTGATGGAGTAGGGAAGACTGTACTGTAAAGGAGGGCAGAGGGCATCAAGAGTCAGGAAAAAGGACTAATAACATTTAACCTAACTGCCTAAAGCATGGGCCACCCAGTTTTGAATAAACAACCCGAGGCTAAGCTTAGAAATGCGCCTGCTTTAAGTTAGATAACTAGAAGTGGGCAACAGCCTGGGGGCGTGATCCGTGATAAGTCACATAGACATGCTTGGGTAATCAAGAGATAACAATTGAAGGGGTCAGGCAACTGGAGTGTTCCCTAAAAGGTTACAATATAGAATGTGTTTTAAAATTATTGGTTGTAGAAATGCGCGGGCTTCGGTGTAACGGCTGTGAAAATCCTATATAAGCAATACCTAAAGTTGCCTGGGGGTCAGCAGCTAGGACTCGGCCTGCGTGTCAGGGGAGGTGCTGTCGACCCCAGCTTGCTGGCTGAATAAAGACTTTGCCTCTACTTACATCTCCATGCCTGTGTGCTTTGTTCTCTCAGGAAAACCCTGAGTTCCTGGACCCTAACAGTACTATATGTTCTCTAAGTATATTCGGTGGTTTAGGAGATGACTCTTTGTTAAAGGCTGGAAGCAGGGGGTGCTTTTGGTAATGTCCCTTTCTTTATCAGTAGAGGGTGGAGATGCTTCAATTCACTGAAGGAGCTGCTGAGCCAGTCTCCACTTTCCAGATGATGTCAATACTGACTTAAGTTGCTTTTAATGTAGCAAGGAGAAATTGCACAGAAAACATGATTTCTGTCCACCTTGTAAAATAAAGAGAAAAAGTGTCTTTTAAGATACATAAAACTTGTTAAGGGATTCCCTACCACCACCACCACCACACACACACACACACACACACACACACACACACACAGAAGTACTAAACGCAGCACAGGAAGCCACTGTTTTTTAATATACTCAACTCTACATAGCTAGAGCAGTCGTGTAGGAGGAATAAGCGAGGATGTTTGTGGTGATACTTAGAGGTTAAGTAAAAACTAACAGAGCCAGGCCCTAAATGAAATGATTACAGACTAAGAATAACTAGATGTGTGGGAGTGGAAGAAAGGCTTTAAAATGCTGAAACCTCAGTAAAAGTTCAGGGCTAGAAGATTGAATCCAAGTATTAACACCTACTAAAAAAGATAATAAAGTTGTGTGCATTAAACTGGAAACTAGAAAATCGAGATTTCACTGAACCTCTTTCCTTAATGGGAGAAAAGTAGTGCTTACAGCTTTGAGAAAACAAAGAAAAATTTTTAAAAAGAAAGATTGGGGATTTATGGATGCACCATTATGGAACTACAGCTGACCCTTGAACAAGCCAGCAGTTAGGGATGCTGACCCTATCCCCATGAAGTTTAAAATCCATATATAACACTTGACCCCCCCCAGATTTAACTACTAATAGCCTACTGGTGGCCTTACCAGTAACATAAGCAGTCAATTAACACATAAGTCATGTGTTATATGTATTATATACTGTATTCTTGTAATAAAGTAAGCTAGAGAAAATAAATCTTCTCAAATTGTGTCAAATCTCCAAAAATGTTTCCAATATGCTTTTTCAAAAAATCCATGTGTAAGTGGACCTGTGCAGTTCAAACCTGTGTTGTTCAAGGGTCAGCTGTGCTTAACTGGAAGAAATACACAAAGCAAAGTATATGTTAAAGGGAACAGCTAAGAAATGATTGCTATTGATCTAATGTTTTAACTAATTTTATTTCTGATAAGGAAACAAACTTTAAAAAACCAAAATCTTGTTGAAGAAAATGCTGTAAAGGCTGATGGGAAGAACAGGGTAGAATTGTCTACTGTGGCACTTAGGGGAGGAAACAACTTTACAAATGCAACATGAGAGACAAGAAATGCTATACAAAAATGTTTTCTATAAATAAATACAACAAAAGGAAAAAAATAATTGAACCACTATGTGAATGCAATTCAAAATATAGTGTTGCTGTGGAAAGAAGAAGGGTGCATCTGAGCATGTGGGCAGTTAGATGGCTGGCTAGGGCCCTGGGGGGATGGATACAATAGTTTAGCCCTTGGGCAATGTCTGTGGGCCTTTTCCTGTATTAGCTCAGCTTGCTTTTAACAACCGCCCAGTAAAGTGGTGGTGAAGTGACCCGTGTAAAGTCACACAGCTAGGAAGTGGCAGAGCTGGAACTCAGTTCAAATCAGTCTGACTATAAAAGCCCCTATGTTCTTCTCATTAAACTGTGATCAATCCAGAAAGCACACCATCTTGTCAGTACCCTCAGAAGTGGAGTCATCGGAAAGTTTATATTTCTCAGCTCTATAATCACAATGCTGTTAAGAATAAGAGGAGTATTAGGAATGCCTCAAATCTGTAAACAAATTATTGAAAAGTAATGCATAAATTCCTATTTACACAGGAGAAAGGCTAGCTCTGGGGATGGGCATAAAGAGGACAAAATACCCCATCCCCACAGTTTAATAGGTGATAGAGATCGAATGATCTTAATAGGAAAAATAAAAGAAAAAGCTGGGTTTCAAAATAGGACCTAGCAAAGAATATAATTATAAAGAAGAGTTCTGTATAACACAGTGATTTCTATTTTTCATAGGGTGGTTCAACCTAATTTGATGTGGTTATTAGAAATTGTCTACAATAAACAATCCCATAGAACAAATGTTTTTTATTCCTTAAATTTCATTATCCTTTGTAAAGAAGAGATTATATTGTGCTGTTATACTGTACTTTGTTGAGCTGACATATATAACAAACACCCTTTTATTCACCTCCCACATTTCTAGCAGCCTCATGACTGGTTTCCTTGATTCCAGTCTAGACCCCCTCAGCTATACCCTTCATAGTGCTGCCAGAATGAACTTGGTAAAGCACCAATCTGACAACATCAGTTCTTTGTTTAGAAGTTGTCAATGACATCTCATTGCTGGAGCCTGCCTTTCCAGACTCATCTCTAGCTCCTCCCCTCAAGCACTCTTCACTTTAACTGTACCAAATTACTTAGTGTTCCCAAAGGGAACAAGCCGTAAGGTCTTTCTGAATGTTATTTTCCACATCCAAAATGTCGTTTCTCTGCTTTGTTTTTAACCTGACAATACCATCTCACCATTAGCTCAAATGACATGTCCTCAGTGAAACTTTTCAGAGCCCATCAGCAGAATTATCATTAACTTTTATACATTTTTAAGACTAGTATTTCTGAAATATGGATGTGTCTTATCATCAATATATATGTTTATTACGATGGTAATTTCCCATTGTACTGAAAACCTGTTATTCATTAGTTCATACATCTTAGAATTAAGGAACTATTATAGTTGTTGCCTCGTTTTTGTCACCAGCATTCATTCGTTTCACTCTTTAAGTTCCTGCAAAGTAACAGACAGTATGCCAGGAGCTGAGAATACAATAGTGGAAAACACAGACATGGTCACTGTCCTCAGTACATTCTTGCTAGGGAGACAGACAAGTAAACCTCAACTAGTCAACAAATAAAGTAATGGCCTCATTTGGTAAGTACTACACAGTGAATGTAGGACATGCTGCAATGGTGAATCACTTTGGACTGTGCTCTATGTTTTGGTTGTGTCAGGGACAATCCACGTCCTTCCCTTTCTTGGGCATACCGCTTGACTACATTTCTTAGCCCTCTTGCATCTAGGTGGGGCCATTCACAGTGAGTTCTTGCTGAAGGAATGTGAGTGGAGATGATGTGTGTCACAGACTGAGAACAGGTGAGCCTTTTCCATCATCTCTCTTTCCTTGTCATCTAGCCAGAAGCAGAGGATCCAGAGGACGACTCGGAGGCACTTGGGGATGGCAGACCACACCGCGGGAGGAGCCTGGGGTCCTGAATGGCTTTGTAGAAGGATTCCTATTTATCACATATTCAGACTGTGTGGTGAATGAGGACTAAACCTTTATGCTGTTTAGTCATTGAGATATTGGAATCCTTCATTCCAACAGTTAGACTGCTGTGACTTACAGGGTGATCATGACTCTCTCATGGGCCAGGGTCAACATGAAGATTTGAGATAGTGATACAATTATCTCAGAAAAGCATTTCTTCCCTCTCAGAAGCTGTCACAAAGATTCTTGAGCCCATAATTCAGAAATTGCTCTGTAAGTAATTCAACTCTCCCCATCATCTGTCGATTGCTCAATGAAGGAAGTGACATTAACAACTTGCCGAAGCAGAAGAACCCTGACCTGTCCCAGAGTAAAGTTTAGTAGTTAGGTAAGCAAACTTTCTAAGTGTCTTTTGTTCTTCTGATGTATAGTTAGCTAATTATTGCTCTAGACACTTTTTATAGTGCTTTAATCATTCTTATTACCACTAAATGGTATCATATGTCAATTGGAAACTTGAAGCAAAACAAGATGAAAGGTTTGACCTCTGTCTTGGTGTGATGACCCATTTGAACACACAGTGCTCCAACAGGAACCGGAATGTGTAGAAAGACATGTTCTACCTGTCAATTAATTAAGCCTATGGTTTTTCAGCAGTCTTGGTTCATGACATACAGGCTAATTTAGTCAAGCATTACCAATTATAGAGAAACATTTGCTGAGACTTGGGCAGAGATAATGTGGTGGCCTCCAGGTTGAGCCACACGTGTTCTAGAAATAAAGAGCCCAGAACATTGCCTCTAACCCGTTTTGCCTAAGTTGGGTCTTTTCTACTGGATGAGAAATAAAGAATAATAATTTCATTAAGTACCCACATGTGCACTTGGACATGCTAAAATGGGTGAGTTTAATGACATTAAACAATATTGTTGAATTCAATATTTGAGAATGTAGATGGGTGTGATATGGGCTTAAAGTGACTAGAGAGGCCACACAGAACATTCCTGTGAAAGAAGCCCAAACAGCATCAAAGCTTTCAAATTGTTAGTACAGTTGAGGATATAATATTTAGAAACTTCATTAAAAATTCTCAAAACGAACATCTGTAAGGATGATGAGAACTGATGAACACACATGTGGTTGGGTGTTTTCCTCAGTTTTATTGAAAAATAATTGAGTAATGTGGTGGTTTTTATTCATTACTTTCCTGAGGAATAATGTGATGTTGGAATGCTCTAAGACTATACCAGAACAAAGCTAAGCAATGTGATCTGACTGTGGCTGAGAGTCTCTAGACAGGACCTGGCAGCCAAACTGGACAGGGTGTCCATAGCTCTAGGCTGCAGAAGGAGTGAGCAATGACAGATTCCTCCAAACACTTGGCTACAGACACCTACCAAAGGACCAAATTTCTAAGGGATTCAGTACACAAAGACTTGGTCATTCTAGACATCTAAATCAAAGGCAGCAAAATTCACTGAACAACAGCCTTAATGCTAAAATAAAAGGTACTCATTTGAATCCTGGCTATATCAGTTACTACAATGTGACCACTGACAATACTCAACCTCTTTGAGTTTCACTTTTCTTATCTGTGAATTGGGGATAAAAACACTTACTTGGTGAGTATTAAATGACATGATATATGAATAGCATTTTCTTATCACAGCAACTAGCCCATTCTGAGAGCTCAATAAATGGCAGATATTGATAACACTGCATTCAAAAATGAACTTCCCCCTCTCAACCCTCCACCTCATTCTTAATATGCATGGATGTATGCTTGGGAAGTTTTAGCAAAGGAGCTAAGTAGGAGTACTGTGAAGCATCTCCAAAGCTAAGTTATAGCAATTTTATTATTTCAAAATATTTTAAATTAGTGCCAGGAAGGGAAATAGACATGTTAACAATTATGATACAATAAGATTTTGTTGATAAGTAAATTGTCTTCTTTCACGAAAGGTAAACCTGTCATTGTTGGTCTTGAAAAAAATCACAGATATGATTAAAAACTTCAGAGAATAAATGGAATTATTTAAATTAGATTCCATAACTCTATATTTCATAATTATGAGAAGCTGCTTATTCAAAATTATGTGTAATGGCATGATTGTGGAATTTCCTTGCTAATAGGGATAAAATACTAACAAAAAAAATCCATTTTTCATCCGTTCCTTGATGCTTATCATAGTAACCAATCTCAGTGGCATTATTTCATTAATACTAATTGAAAGGGAAACAAACTTAAACAGTTCAGGTTTAAATTATGTGAGGGAGTTAAAAAACAACAGCTGTATAAAACAAACAAACAGCTTTCTGCTTGTTACCACAGTACGAAGCACTTTAGTAATTAAAGTGGCAGGTCCTGTATAGGGTATGTTGAACATTCCTTGTGTACCACTTCAAATCCTCTGGTTTCTTCTCCCAGCCAGTCATACCTGGGTGACTGAGTAGGCTTCAAACAGCTTCAATGTAAGGCACCACCTGGCAAGGCCCTGTCTTTGTCCAGACATGAATGCCTCTCACTTCTGGCTTCAGGGCTTCTCTGATTCTTTGCCTAGACATGCTCCAAGGAGGCATTTGACATTCAAGCAGGAGCAACCTGGCGTAGGTTGGGGGAAGTTAATACCCTGCAGGGCAACCTTTAGCCAATGGGAAACAGAGCTGATGATTCAATGTTTTTCCCTTTCTTTTAGAAAGATGGTCTCCGGGTGCATTTCATAAAGCAAATTAGATGGTCCTACAGGATTTGGCACTCACAGTGGTGGCCCACCTGACAAAGCATCCTTGAACTGGATTTTTCTTCTTTCTTGCTTCATGCTGCTTCTCCCTCACTCCTTGTTTATCTCTTAAGCCAACTCTCAATGCTTAGAAGTGGTCTCTTGGAGCCCTGTGTTGAAGGTTCCTGGTGCTGAATGAGAAAGAATCCATGATCCACTAGCCAACTAGGTGTTCTCCATCCCTAAGTTAGTGGTTTCAGGTTGATCTGAGGATTCCAGGTTGTCACTGAAATCTATCCAATTCATGAAAATCTTAATGCAGGTGACATCTGACAAACCCTAACAGGCTCATCATCACAGAAATCCAGGTAGGATGTTTTTTTCTGAAAGAAGGATCCTGTCAAAAGGGGTCATCTTCAGAGAGCATGATTTGAAATTAGATCTTATTCACTATTCTGAAGTTTCTACCAAGTTCTAGTCCAGAAAGCCTCAGAAAATTAGTTACTAAATGAACATTAGTATAAAGCCATGTGTGTGTGTCATGTGACTTTTAAAACTCAACTTGGGGTGAGTTACACTATTAATTCAATTTACTCATTAGAATGACTGAAAAATTACATGGACTATTCTACATTTGGTACCTTTTAGCTTATGAACACTCCCTAAAGCTCAGAAAAAAATCACAAAATTCAATCAAACTTGAGTTATATCAAATTATATTCTCTGTCCCCTTCAACCCACATCACTTAAATCAAAAGGAATAAAAATGGCATAACTTAGCCTAGATTGCTATATGTATTTCAGATATTCTCCACAATTTACCTTATCACAAATTTAAAATATTGGGAAACTTTGCAGTGCAGATGGCTGATCTAGTAATCCTTGAGTGAGTCTTTTTTCCCTGGGAAAGGCTGAGCTAAATGTTTTCTCATATTTTTCAATTTCACTAATGATTTTAACACAAGTTCCTTGTGGGGAGGCAGTAGTCTCTCTCTGCACGATTTGTGACATGTTTACTGCTTTTTTTTCCCCTCTGATGGACATGTCTACACTGCAAGAGACATAAGATCCTGGGTATTTGAAAATTAAAGAACAGCAGCAAAGGGCCAGATGCTGTAGTTATAAAAGTTGCAAAAGTATCATAAACACCAGGTGTGCCATATAAATGCACAGGTTTTTTTACCCTGCCACACTATTATCATATGGTTCCAACATCTGTTCATTCCTGTCTGGGCTTCCCACAGACAGTATTTATTAAAATCAAATACGCACTAGCTCTCACTTGGTACCTTGAGCAGGAAGTGCCACAGTGGCCTTATTATGGAGTATAAGTGAGCCGATAAAAATTGATTTTTATCAGTAAACTTACAATTATCCTTATAAGCCAATATAGTATCATCTGCCTTTGGTGTGCCTTCGACTTGCTAATTACTCTGTGGTTTCTGTGAGAGTGGGGCCAGTACAAAAAATGTTACCCTAATTTCAAATAATTAGATGATGAGAAGAGAGCCCAGTTGAGCTTTGTGAAGAGTCAATATTACAGAATATTACTTACTTAAAGAAATGCTGTTTCCTTATTTTTAACTAGAGGACATATTAGAAAGTATACATGAATATAAACAAATATTTTAATGACGTTGTTAAAAAGCCTCACAGGCCTATATTATAAAATGATGTATTAGAAGCAACCAACCTAGTATAGAGGAAATAACACTGGTCTGGACATCAAGAGTCTTATGTTCTAGTTCTTAATCTATCCTTACTTCTTCAGGCCTTAGAGTTCTCCCCTGGGAAATGAGGAGACTAGAAAATATGTACTATGTTCCCTTCTGGTTTTGATGATTTATGACACTAATGAAAAAAAGAAACCTTCAACCACAGAAAATTCTTTCTGGTAGCTCTTGATCTGATACATTCTTCTGTTTTTTGATTAACGTTACAGACTGCATGATTGTGCCCCATTGAAAATTCATGTTGAAACCCTAGCCCCCATTAGGATGGAATTAGGAAGTGGGGAAGTTGAGAGGCAATTAGGTAATGAGGGTGGAGGCCTCATGATGGGATTAGTGTCCTTATAAGAGGGGGAAGAGAGCTGACCCTCTCTGCCATGTGAGGATACAATGAGAAGGTGGGGCAATCTGTAACCCTGGAGAGGGCTCTCATTAGAACCTGACCATGCTGGCATCCTGATCTTGGACCTCTGTCTTACAGAGCCATGCAAAATAAATATCTGTTGTTATAAACCACCCAGTTTATGATACATTGTTACAGCAGTCTGAACTAAGACAGTTATTTTCCTCTTAACTTAAAAGGCAATATCCACATTATATCTACATTATCACAAACATCACAAAAGTAGATTTCAAATTAATGAGTGTTTTGCCTGAGATTTAAAAAAATGACTAAAAATACATGAAAAATGATGGACTATTAAGAAAATGTTGGAAGAATTGGCTATTTGAATAGGAAAATCAGAACCTCTATCTACCTCATATCATACACAAAAATAAATTCCAGATGGATTACAGACTCTAACCCAAACATGTATGTGGTAGACCCTGCAAAGTCCTGCCAAGATGTCTTCAGTGAAGGACTTACTGCTCCAGCTGCTGAGAGCTCTGTCAGTAGACAGTCTTCAAATGCTTCAGTAATTGCCTGTGCTACAAAGATCCCCTTACCCAGGGTCACACCCCTGCCCAGGGCAGCCCACATCCAGTGAGTGATGAAATGTAGGAATATATAGGCTCGGCTGTCTCAGCCCAACTCAAGAAAATTTTGAAGGGCCTTGCAGCCCCAGAGCTGCCTGTGAGGTGGGCTGAGATTGTCTCTAGCCCGGCATGGCAGCTCAGCTTCTTCTTCTGACCACTCTGCTTCCTTGCCTTCCATTGCACAGGTGTTGGTCCCAAGAGTATTTCCTCATAAACATCCAGAAGGCTAAACTCTGTCTCAGATTCTGCATACTGAGGAACTCAACCTGCAGCAATACATTTGAAGAAAATGTAAAAGAATACCTATCTTTAAAATAATATTGAGTGTGAAAAAGTATTTCTTAAATAGAATGTAAAAGCCAGAAGCCATAAAGGAAGAAACAGAAAGCTATAACCACATGAAAATTAAAAACTTCTTTCTGTATTATGAAATGCATACTAAACAAAATTAAAAGACAAGCATTATATTTAGAGAAAATATTTTTTATGTAGATAATAAACAAAGAGTTCATACCTACAATACATAAAGAACTCCTACTCATCATTAAGAAGGAGGCAATCCCCACTACAAAGGCTAATGTATATGAAGAAATTCAAGGAAGAGATGTTGCTAATAAAACAGAAAAAGATGCTCTCAGCCTTTTTTGAAATAAAAGAAGCATTACTTGAAATCAAAGAAATGCAAATAAAAAGAATAACCTAATTTATAAAATGAAAAAGATTGATAATATCCATAATTGGCAGGAGGGTGGGGGAAATGGGCACTCAGTATTTGTAGAAATGTAAATTTTTTTTGAAGGACACTCAGGCAATAATCTATCAGCATTTTAAATATGCACACCATTTGACCTAGTAATACGTCTTTTAGGAATATATGCTACAGAAATATTACCACACAATATTATATGCAAATATATGCACACAAAAATATGTGTATAAGGAATTTATGGAAGAATTATTTTAAGAAAGGATGTGTGTTAAAAACATTATTGTGCATCTATAGTGTGAAATGCTATACAGATGCTAAAAAGAATGGGGGTCAATCCAAATATACTGGCATAGAAGGATATTTGTGAATATATTGCTAAAAGAAAGAGAAGTTGCAGAAAAATGTATAATACATTTACATATGTATATATATATGTGTGTACATTTTATAAATCCATAGGGTAAGTTCTGGAAAGAGATGCACACTGGGAAAGCAGTGTTGGGAGTGCTGCTCTGCAAAGAGAACATTTACTTTTATTCTAGATATCTCTGAATTATTTAATACTTTTACATGGAAACTGCATTATTTTTATAATGAAAACAATTTAAAATATAAGGAATAAACTATAATAGATGAACTCTACATTTATTTGTAATACTTCATTACCACCACCTCCACCACCATCACTACTATAACCACTACTCCTATGAGAGACAGTCACTATTGCTATTAGAGAGATAGTCATTTGGGATTTCCTTTAGTCCAAATGCTTCATAATGTATTTTATAGAATTTCATTTATGGAAAATGATCTAATTATATTACCTAATAACACTCCGTCCTCATCCTCTTTCACACAAATATCTTGAAAACCAAAATGAAGTGCAAAACTGAATCTTGTAGAAACTGGTGCATTTTAAAATCTCTGGATACAAGTCCACAGGATTCACCCTTCCCCCCATGAGACTATAGTCACCTAAAAGTAAATGAAATATTTAAAAGATGGCAATGAGCTCTGAAAAGTGGAAAGTACGGCTTCAGAATGTGAGAACATCTGTGAAACCATTTCTTCCTAGAACAAAGTGAAATAGAAATTGGAAATGCCGATGGCAAACTGGGGGATAAGCAAACAGCTTTGTGATGTGTGAACCCGTTTAAAGGAAGTCGGTGTTGGGAGGTGAAGTTTACACCTTCACCCTTTCTTCTCTGAGTCTGAATTAACTCCTTCAACCTCCAGAGAAAAACCTTTGCTCCTTTCAAGTTCTTGCACTCTGGCTATGCCACCATAAGTTCCTCTTCTCATTCCTCACATACTGATGATTAGCTTTTCACTAGCTCAAATTCAGTGAAGACTTTGCTTTCTATCTTGCCTGAATTTGCTGTCATCTGGACATTCAGGGTTTGTATGGACAATCCATTCAACTTCAGCTCAGAGGTTCCCAACTTCAACCTGTGCATAGAAACATCTGGAAAAGTGTTTTAAAAGTGCACTTCTCCAAAATACATAAAGAGCTCATGCACCTCAACAAACAAAAAGCAAATAATCCTATTAAAAAATGGGCAGAGGAGCTGAACAGACAGTTCTCCAAAGAAG
Source organism: Manis javanica (assembly GCF_040802235.1). NCBI lineage: Eukaryota > Metazoa > Chordata > Mammalia > Pholidota > Manidae > Manis > Manis javanica. The sequence goes on from NC_133174.1 coordinate 88,947,202, forward strand.
AAATTCAGATGGCCAACAGACACATGAAAAGATGCTCCACATCGCTAGTCATCAGAGAAATGCAAATTAAAACCACAATGAGATATCACTTCACACCAGTAAGGATCGCCACCATCCAAAAGACAAACAACAACAAATGTTGGCAAGGTTGTGGAGAAAGAGGAACCCTCCTACACTGCTGGTGGGAATGTAAATTAGTTCAACCATTGTGGAAAGCAGTATGGAGGTTCCTCAAAAAACTAAAAATAGAAATACCATTTGACCCAGGAATTCCACTTCTAGGAATTTACCCTAAAAATGCAGCAGCCCAGTTTGAAAAAGACAGATGCGTGCCTATGTTTATGGCAGCACTATTTACAATAGCCAAGAAATGGAAGCAAGCTAAGTGTCCATCAGTAGATGAATGGATAAAGAAGATGTGGTACATATCCACAATGGAATATTATTCAGCCATAAGAAGAAAACAAATCTTACCATTTGCAACAACATGGGTGGAGCTAGAGGGTATTATGCTCAGTGAAATAAGCCAGACAGGAAAAGACAAGTGCCAAATGATTTCACTCATATGTGGAGTATAAGAACAAAGAAAAACTGAAGGAACAAAACAGCAGCAGAATCACAGAACCCAAGAATGGACTAACAGTTACCAAAGGGAAAGAGACTGGGAAGGATGGGTGGGAAGGGAGGGATAAGGGTGGGGAAAAAGAAAGGGGGCCTTATGATTAGCATGTATAATGTGGGGGGGGGCATAGGGAGAGATGTGCAACACAGAGAAGACAAGTAGTGAGTCTACAGCATCTTACTAGGCTGATGGACAGTGACTGTAATGGGGTTTGTTGGGGGGACTTGGTGAAGGGGGGAGTCTAGTAAACATAATGTTCTTCATATAATTGTAGATTAATGATAACAAAATAAATTAAAAAAAAATAAAATAAAGTGCACATACATGTCTGAGTTCCATCTATTATATCAGAATCCCTCAGAATGGGAATCTCAGCTTCTGCAACTTCTAAAACTACTACAGATGATTCTGATACACAATCAGAATTCTGAATCTCTTGCAGCCATGAGCTTTGTCCACTTCTACCCTTACCTCTGCATTCATCTTCCATGGCTACACTGTAGACATTTTCATTACACTACAATGCTGCACCCAACTCTGATGTGTGGGTTTTTCCCCCCTACCAAACAATTCTCCAACACCAGCTAGAGTTCTACAATTCAATTCAATTCTGACAGTACCTACTCAGAGACAGCATCAGGTTCCACAGGTTAAGGGCTCATTCCCGTAAGAGTGCCCCCCTGACTTCAGATGGCAATCACTAGTCCAGGCTGTTATCTGTGCTTCTGACCAGCTTGCTAGTGGAGTTTAGGGCCAGCATGACAGCACATGGATGCATTCTGGTTCACCAAACTGGAAGCACTCTGAACCTAAACTTTTTGGGTTTTTATGGAGGCTGCATTACAGAGGCATGGTTGATGAACTCATTGAATGCTGGTGATTGATTCAACCTGCTTCCCCTCCCTCCTTCCTCCTCCCTGAGAACCAGAGGGTGGGACTGACAGTTCCAACCCTCAAATCTTAGTTAGTTTCCCTGGCAACTAGCCCCTCCATCCATCTTTAGAGGTTTTCCAGAAGTCACATCATTAACACAAACTCAGTTGTAGTTGAGAGGGGCTTATTATGGATTACAAGACATTCATTTCACCTTTATGGGTCTGAACTGGATTTCAGCAAGTAAGGACAAAATACCAAATATTATAACAGAAGATGTTTCCTTTGCTCTTACTGCTTAGGAAATTCCAAGGCTTTGGGGAGCTTTGAGCCAGGAATAACAGACTAAAGACCAAAATATGTATTTATTATAAAGCACAATATCACAATTAATGTAAACCACACCAACTAAGAAATCTAATACTCCAAGAATCCATTCTTTGGTTATTACCTCCAAGTTTTCCAATTCACTCCTTCCCCAATCCCATTATAGCTGCTCTTTCCTATAGTGAGACATTCACTACCTTGACAGCTTCAATTTTCTCGAGTCTATTTGCCCCTTACTAGTATCTTCAAAGTCAGGTAACCTGTCCCTTCTGATGTACCAGTACAGCAAAACTGCATACTTCAGCTGTTCAAAACTACCTTCACTCCCTGCCTTTGCCCAATCCAATCCATTCTCCAAGTGGCAGCCTGAGTACCCTTCTCAAATGCAAATTTGATCACATGACTGGTCCCCCACTCCTCCATATGCTTTACTATGCCTTTAAATAGCTTCCTATGGTTCTTAGGATAAAATTCAAATTCTATAACATGCCATACAAGACCAGCTATGATTTGCACCCTGTGTACATTTCCGGCCTCTACCCCTTCTCTTCATCCTCACTGATTTACTTGTAAGTTCACCCACACTTGCCATGTTTCTTATTTATGAGTGCATTCTCTCTGACTGGAATGTCCTCCACCCCGTTTGCAAGCCTAACTCCTATTTGTCCTTTAAAGACTCATCTCAGAAGGCACCTCTGCCCTGAGTTCAAAGGCAACACTTTCAAAAATCCTAATTCTTTTTTTTTTTTTGGGACTTCTTCAAAATTTTATTTTGTTCCCATTTATTGTAAGAAACTTAACATTAAATTTGCCATTTGTAGCTCCCAGCCAAGAGTGGGTTCCCAGCTTCAGGCAAGTTCATTCTGGATTTGGTGAGACCAAAAAATAACAATGGAATGCTTGAGGTAAAAAGGAGTTTACACAAGCTTTATTCTCATGGCAGTAGGTCAGGTGTTAGAATCCTGTCTGCTTCCAGGGCAGTCTGCAAGTAGCAAGTCCACCTCAGGTGCTGCCTCTGCTCCAGACTCTGTTCCACCTCCAGCCTCTGCTCTCCTCTGCTCTTAGCACTGGGCAGAGCTCTTTTTATAGCAACAGAGGCAATAATGGCTTATTGCCAACAGTATGCAAGCATGTGCCTGTGCAAAAGGCTAAGTATTACATCATTACACATACACAGTGGGCAAGATTAGGACCAGGTGAGGATCCTGGCCATGGAACTTCCATTTTCCCTACACCCACTTAACAAACTTTTAACTGTACAATACACTATTGTTAACTTTAAGCACAATGTTGTACCACAGATCTCTAGAACTTACTCATCTTGTATAACTGAAACTTTATACCCATTGAAATGTCTCCTCATTTCCCCCTCCTTGCAGCCCCTGGTAACCACCATTCTACTCTCTGTTTCTATGAGTCTGACTATTTAGATACCTCATGTAAGTGGAATTGTGCAGTATTTATCTTTCTGTGTCTGGCTTATTTCACTTGGCATAATGTCCTTCAGGTTCATCCATGCTGCCACATACAGCAGGATTTCCTTCTTTTAAAGGCTGAATAATATTTCATTGTATGTATATGCCACATTTTCTTTCAATTCTCTGGGTACTTTATATAATAAATTTGGTTCCTACATCCAGGGTAAAATTAGAATATTGAGTGACCAGAGGAGATGCCTAGACAGTGCATACTAATTATATATCAACCCTACTTAAATCATAAAGTACCTTCATATTTGAAGACATTTTCTCCTTTCCTGTCTCCTTTTCCCCACATTGGCTCCACTTACCTGCAAAACCCCAGGCAACTGAGCTGCGGCAGAATTAGTACTGTGCACCAGTAAATATATAGAAATCTCAGGGCTGAACTTTTTCATCTTCACACATCATTAATAACAAGCTTCATCAGGTCACTTCCACATCCCTGCCTGCTCTGTCCTGGTTGTCAGCACCCTGCACATAATGGTAGGTCCTAGTTTAGTAATTTTTTTTCAAGAAAAGTGGCAGACAGGAGGAATTTCTCAGAGACACACATAAATAAACCAAAACACAAGGTCAATATGTTTTACAATGGTGAAAAGGACATTTGTTGGATTGAAATAAAAGTCTTAAATTAGGGATGTTCCCCTTTCACTTTTTTTGGATATAACCAATTTCTATATATATTCTCTCATGCCTAATATGAATGTAATTTTTAGAGTGTTTATGACATATTTCTCTCTTCCTTCCCAGTGTTTAAGACAATACTAGACAAGTAAGAGTTACTCAGTGGATATTTATTGAATGACTGAATGACTGAAAAGATTGATGAACCATTCTTTAGTAGAGATGAACAATTCTTTTTTGGTGGAAGAAACCAGAAGCTAAAGATGCTGTTATACTGCTACTAAGAAAACTATAGCAGTTGGAGGGAGCAATTTAAAGTTGAGCTGAGATTCTTTAGTATTGTTATCCCAAGTGTCACAATAAAGAAATTCATTATTTTGTACTGTGAAAATTCACTTGTGTGATACCTAGCATGTAATCCCAAATCGTTTACATGCTGTTCAAAGAATTCTTCTGCATATAGATAGGTTTGTGTGCCCATATGTTTAAAAATTCAGTTTAAAGGAACAGCTGAATTAGTCAATGAGACTGGAGCTTCTCTTCAACATTCAGTTTTGGTGAAAGGGGAAGTAGTCCATATTCACTTCTATTTAAGGAGAGAAACTGGGGGATATTTGATGCATGTCTTGCAGAGAATAAACTGTTAACATTTTGCCTGTTTATCATTGTTTTCTTCCTTGTTTGCTCTCTGTATTGTAGATGTTGTGGCTATTCCTTGATGGTTTACAGGCTCCAGTTCATTAAGATTGCTGCAATTGGTGCCTCTGCTGAGGATTTCATTACTATCTTTCACTAGCAGGCACATGGCAAGGTGAATATGCTTCTAAATCACATTTATACTTACTTCAAAATTATAACAGCTGCAATATCTGACTCAGTACTGTCTCCCTTCTCAAAATAAATAAACTAAATCTCTTCAGGAACAAAGCCCAACTCAGTGTTTCTAACAAATTTCAAAAGTTAAAATAAAGGGCTTTCTTTTTCTTTTGTTTTGCTTTAAGCAGGATAAAAATTCTGAATTGAAAATATTGGAAAAATATTAGATATATTCAACCATGAAATAAAATGGTTTTATAGTTCCCCATAGCTATCTTTTCACATGCAACATAGGTCTCTCTTCATTGATCAGCTTCCTTTTATTGCATGGTGTTCTGGGAGAAGCAAAGCAATCTCAAGCACTGCAAGGGTCAAAGAAACTGTGAACTTGTGGATTAAACTTGCAAAAATGCTGCATTGATGAGGACTGTTTGTCTTTCTTGGCTTCTGATAAATCTCAATTTTCAAATTAAAACAGAACCTTTAAGGCCTTTCTGATATCAGCTTGAATTCAAAGTAGGATACAATCTCTGGACTTCTTTATCTCACATTCTACCTCATTGTGCTACTGCTCAAAGCTGCCAGAACATGTTTCTCATTCCACCACAGGAAACTCATTTGTAAGTGTCAATGGAACCCCTAATCCTCTTCAAATTGGTTAAATAAGTCAATGTCATGGGAAGTAGTGCCATGGGAAGGAATATCATGCACTTGGAACTGAACAGATTTAGGGGGAATTAGCTAGGTCCCCCTGAGAGGGCAGGGCTGCTTTCTTGAACTGGTCACTCCTCTGGCATGACTGGTAGAGGATGAAAAGCAAAATGTTTCTCTACTTGTCAGTCTAGATTTCTTTAGTTAAAATTCCCCCAGCCTTGGACCATGAACCTGCCCATCTCCCCTACTAGAACCAAAGAATTTTCTGTGTGTGTAATTTCCTCCAAAATCAGCAGAATAGCATATAGCTTTGCATTTACATAAGGACAAAAGAGTAAAGGAGAAATGGGAAAAAAAGACACGTGCGCAAATGTGTCTTTCTTACTTTCAACATTTTGTCAACACATGTGTCTGGATCAAACTCACTGGTTTATATTGAAGAAGGAAGATCCACATGGGTTTCTGTACTGAAAAAAGGGCAAATCGATGTGAATGGGAGCAATCTTTGCCTGGAGTAAGTACAAGAGGAGACCTTGACTTCTGGTGATACAGAATCTTCTACCTCAGGTCAGCAAACTATGGCCTGCCTGATGTGGTAGATAAAGTTTTAATGGAACATGTTAGTCCCGGAAGAGGGAATCCCGGTGCAAAATACCTCTAAAAACCGAAATCAGTCAAAGGGAGAAATAAAGTTTAAAATCGGTTTATTGCTTACAAAACTCCAGTCAGGGCTCTTCTCTCTTTCCTGCTTTAGCAGAAGCAAAAACAGCCCTCCCCTCACATCTCAGGTACAGATAAGCCCTCCATTGCCCAGGTAATTATCATTGATATGGAGATGAACTTCTCTCCACCCTGAGGAATGATGCAAATGCACTAAAGCCAAACTTCTTTCCACCTCTGAACGCCTATTGATATGCAGATGTGCTAAAGCCAGGCAAGATATTCTGGAAATGTTACAATTTTACCCACAGAACACATTCATGCTCGTTGCATCATTCACTTACTGCTGTTTATGGCTGCTTTTAGGTAGTTACAGCAGAGACTATATGATGCACAAAGCCTAAAATATTTACTGTCTGGTCCCTTACAGAAAGCGCTAACTCTTTTCTACCCAACAGAGATCTGGAAGAAATGAGACAGGGATGGTGGGTGTAGTCAGAGTAGGGTGAGGTCCTCCAGGAAAAGTAGGGCGGAATATTTACAGTCAGAGCAATGCAACAATGGGCAAAGAAGTTCCTATTGAAACTCTGTGTTAAGCATTATGCAAAGTCATGGTACTAATTCTCTAGGGTAAAGATATAGACATCTTCAGTGAGATCAGTTAAAGGTCAAAAGGCCAGGAGCAACTTGGCCTTGGAATGTTTGAGTGTTCCACAAGGGTATCTCAGCATAACCCATGACTTCACTGTAAAACAGCCCTAGCAATCAGACAACGACCCAGCCAACCTGGGCAGGTGTTACAAGTCCACACCCCTAAGCCTTTTTTTTATGTTCTCAAAAAATCCTCATCTGCCTATAAAACTCCTAGACAATGCACCATCACGGGCTCTCTTGTCCCCTCCTGGCCTGGAGTGAGCCAGGAGCTCTTTCCTCTCACTTTATTTCTAAATAAAAGACTCTCCCTGGCTCTCTTACCTTGGGTGTTTGTGAAGCTCATTCTTCGACTTTGCAAACAAGAACCCCAGCATCAGAAACGCAGTGGTTCTAAGAAGTGGTTAGTGGATTTGATCACTTTAGGGAAACATCTATAGTGTAGGGACCAAAGGCAGGCTGCCCCAAGATATGCCACCTTGGCATGCAGATTATTTTGAGGTGAAAACCATCAAGGCCCAAAAGACTCAGAAAGATAATTTTGTTGGTGGTAAATCCAATCTTGGGAGATCGTCCTGTGCTCTAGGTGAGACCTCAACCTGGGAGAGGTTTCTTAACTCTGAGAAAGAAGTCATGAGCAGACGCAGCAGGTACAAGCAAAGAGTAGTTTAATAAAGCAGCTTAGACACTCAAGGAGGGAGTGTGGGCATGCTCCAGAGATGAGCAGCACGGTGTGGTTATTCAGGTTGGGTGGTCTTACAGCTGGGGTTTAAGTAGGGGGTGGAATATTTATTAGGATAGGTGGGGGTTTTCTCAGAATAGGGAGGGGATTTCTGGTAAATAGGTAGATGTCCTCTTTTTGTCTTTAGATGGTCTGCCTTGGACCTGTCATAAGCTAAGGGGTGTGACTTTTAGTATGCTAATGAGCATATAATGTATTTTGAGGTGAAACCTGGGTCAGTGTCTCCATGTTGGAACCAGTCAGTCTTGGCAGGTCTGTTATCTACACTCTCATTCTCCACATCCATGAGAACAGTTTACGTGGAATGTTCATAATAAAAACAAACATCTAATTGAATGTAAACACCAGCCAATGTCCCCCAACCCCCTCCCTGTCTTGTCTGGCTAACTACCTACCCTACTATAACACTTTAACCTCCCTGCTACCCTCAACTGCATAAAAAGAATTTAAATGGAGGAACTGCTCCAGGAGGAGAGCTATCAATAGATAGATATATTATTATGTAAACCAGGGGTGATCAACAGGAATGTGACAAAGCCTGTTAAAATTTTTCTGTGCCTCATTGTTTTTGTGTGGCCCATCAAGTGTTTGGTTTACCAAACATTTACTCTTTTCATATTCCTGTGAATCACTTCCTTTTTCCTTTGAGGTCTCAGACCCTTACCCTCTTCTCCTTGGTTCTGGATGACATTATACCTCATTCTCCCTGAATGTCTTTGGAATCTATATCAATGGATACACCATTCTTATGTTATTAAACTTTGTGTTTTTTTCCTTCTGTTAATCTGTCTCATGTCAATTTGATTCTTAGATCAGCTGAAAGAACCTTAAGGGGTAGAGGAAACTTCTTTTTCACCAACAGTTTACAGTATGAAGTTGAAACTGAAAATATTAGTTACTGGATATTATTTAGAAATTGTAGGAGTATATCAGTTGTTAATTGATTTGTTATAATTAATATCATATACACTGTTTATCAATATAAATAATTTACATTATGGGTTTGTTTTATTTTGTTTTGTAGATTTTGTAGTCATTGGAAAGGTATAGAAACAAGAGTACGATCTAAAATGTTATTAATAATTATTATCAGTCAATAGTATTGATTAGGCACTGACTTGGTAAGGAGCCCTGTTTCAGGCTCAGTGGGAGATGGGGAAAGCCCAAAAGAATCAGATGTTGTAACTAAGGGTTTTACTAAATAGTCTAGTTTAAGAAGTTGCTATAAATTCCTGCAGTGATTTCAGAAAACTCACAAAGTAACATATACCTGTAGGATCTGAAGAATCAAAAGTTAGCATAAGTACAGCCATCTTAAGGCCTAAATACCACCCCCTAACCCAGAAGAAGGAAAATCATTAGAATCTTGAAAAACAAGTTAGTCAGCCTGTGTCAATTGTAGTGACCTTTAGTTAGCCAACCGTAAATCAGTTAATCATACACGCCTAGCTTATCTTGCTAGAACCACCCTAGACATTCCGAAGGTGATCTCATCTAATCAGACCCCAGGATGTGGCGCCAGCAAAAGATTTATGAGCCTATAGAAAAAAACCCTGTATTGTGATTATGGAAAATTTTACCCCTTTTGAAAATGCTATAAAACCTTCTGGCTTTGTGTGCTCGGGGTCCTCGTTGAGACCCGCTGCGACGGGCTGACTTGGACCCCAACTAGTTGGCTTCCGAATAAATTCCTCTTGCTTGTTGCATCAAGAAACGTCTTTGGTGAGTGATTTGGGGCGGCGCCTTCCTCAGGGGAATCCAACATTTGGGGGCTCGTCCGGGATCGGGCGTCCACCCCGCTTCACTCCCGAAGTCGCTCTTGGAGGAAGAGGTAAGATTGGTGGCGCCTTGAGTTGTTTGTGTTCTGTTTTCTGTTCCAGTGAGACTGGTCAGAGTTCTGAAGGGTACCCGTTGTCTGGCAGCCGTCCCAATCCCGTAAAGGGGCTGTGACTGCGGTCGGTAGACGTACTAGAGCACCGCAGGCTGCAACCCTGGGGGACGCCTCAGGGAGGTTGGGGGGCCAGGGATGCCTGGTAGCCTCCCGTCTGTTTTTCCGGCAAACTGCACCTGATGAGATAGGGTTGATTTTTGGGCGCCGAGAATATCAACCCTCTGATTCCTTTCGGTTTCTGTTTGAAGCTCTGAAAAGAACCAAAAGCGGCCGCTGTGTGTCTAATTTGTGTGTGTCTTTGTTTTTTGTGTCTTTTACGTGTCTAATTATTGTTATACTGACAATGGGACAGACAGTGACGACCCCCCTTAGCCTGACGCTAGATCATTGGACGGAAGTTAGAGAGAGGGCACATAACTTGTCAGTAGAAGTGAAAAAGAGACCATGGCAGACTTTCTGTACCTCCGAATGGCCCACCTACAATGTTGGGTGGCCCTCGGAGGGGACGTTTGATCTCCCCACCTTATTAGCAGTAAAAGCTATTGTCTTCCAGGATTCGCCTCAAGGACACCCGGATCAGCAACCCTACATTGTAGTCTGGCAAGAGTTGGTGGAGAACCCACCACCCTGGGTAAAGCCCTGGGTGCAAAAGAAAATGGGCCCTCGAGTTTTAGCTGCCCAGACTCAACCTCAGAAAAAGGAAAAGGAAGCTACCAAAGTTTACCCTGATACTCAAGATTTGCTTATAGTTGATGATCCCCCTCCTCCTCCTTACCCTCCTGCCCCTACGGCACCCCCGGTGCCCCCAGCCCTGGCACTCCCAGCACCACCGGCCCTGGCACCCTCAGTCTCTGATGCTGAGGCAGCGGGGCTGGCTCCGGGACCTGCCCAGGGCACCCGGCGCCGCCGAGGGGCCACTTTGGACCCACCGGGTATCTTTCCCCTCCGGTCTTATGGAGTTCCCATCCTTGGGGAAGAAGGGGAACTGCCTTTCCAACCTCTGCAATATTGGCCCTTCTCCTCTGCTGATTTGTATAATTGGAAAGCTAACCACCCGCCCTTTTCAGAGGAGCCGCAGAAACTAACTGGTTTGGTAGAGTCTCTGATGTTCTCCCACCAGCCCACCTGGGATGACTGTCAGCAGCTTCTGCAGGTGCTCTTCACCACGGAAGAGAGAGAGAGGATTCTCCTGGAGGCACGGAGGAATGTGCCTGGAACCGACGGACGGCCTTCGCAACTCCCTCATGACATAGAGAGGGGGTTCCTGTTGACTAGACCCAACTGGGACTTTAATTCTCCAGAAGGTAGGGAGCGACTAATCATCTATCGTCAGGCTCTGGTGGCAGGTCTCCGTGGGGCCGCAAGACGCCCCACCAATTTGGCCAAGGTAAGAGAGGTCAGCCAGGGAGCCACTGAAGCACCTGCAGTATTCTTAGAGTGCCTGATAGAAGCCTTCAGGCAGTATACTCCCTTTGATCCCACTTCTGAGGGGCATAGTGCTTCAGTGGCCCTTGCTTTTATCGGGCAATCGGCACCCGACATTAGGAAAAAACTTCAGAGATTAGAGGGCTTACAGGATTTGTCGCTGAGAGATTTAGTGAAAGAAGCAGAGAAAGTTTATCATAAGAGAGAGACTGAGGAAGAGAAGGAGTTAAGGAAAGAGAAGGAGAGGGAAAGTAAAGAAGAAAAGACAGATAGAAAGCATGAGAGAAATTTAACAAAGATCTTGGCTGCAGTAGTAGAAAGTAAGGGACGACCGCCCTCTAGTGGTAAAACTAGTAAGGCAGGGTTCCTGGGCAACCGACCTCCTTTGGATAAAGATCAGTGTGCGTACTGCAAGGAAAAGGGGTATTGGGTGAAAGAATGCCCTAAGAAACCACCACGGGGACCTCCGAAGAAAGTGTTGTCCCTGCTAGAAGATGAGGACTAGGGAAGACGGGGCTCGGAGCCCCTCCCTGAGCCTAGGGTAACTCTGAAAGTGGAGGGGCAACCCGTTGAGTTTCTGGTAGATACCGGTGCTCAACATTCAGTACTGACCCAAGCTAGAAGCCCCCTTTCTAGTAAAAAGTCTTGGGTGTTCGGGGCCACGGGTCAGAAACAATATGCATGGACTACCCAAAGAACAGTGGACTTAGGAGTGGGACAAGTAAACCACTCATTCCTTGTTATACCGGAATGCCCTACACCCTTGTTGGGAAGAGACATCTTGACCAAAGTCGGGGCCCAAATATCCTTTCAGACTGAAGATACCCAAGTGACTGATAGAAAAAAGAGACCCTTGGGCCTAAACATTCTGTCCATAAAGTTAGAAGACGAGTACCGCCTTTTTAAGGAACCAGAACCCTCCCGAGTTAATCAGAGGTGGCTCAACCAGTTTCCAGGGGCCTGGGCAGAAACGGCAGGTATGGGACTTGCTGTAAACCAGCCCCCGGTGGTCATAGAATTGAAAGCCTCAGCCTCACCAGTAACTGTGAGACAATATCCAATGAGTAAAGAAGCCAGAGATGGGATTAGGCCCCATATCCAGAGGCTCATAGAGCAGGGGATATTAGTAAAATGTAAATCCCCATGGAACACTCCCTTGCTGCCTGTAAAGAAAGCGGGAACAGGAGATTATCGACCAGTGCAAGATTTAAGGGAAGTTAATAAGAGAACACAGGACATTCATCCCACTGTGCCGAATCCTTACAACCTGCTAAGCTCTCTGGCCCCAGAAAACACTTGGTATACAGTCTTAGATTTAAAAGACGCCTTCTTTTGTTTGCGCCTGCACCAGAGTAGCCAACCACTGTTTGCTTTTGAGTGGAAAGACCCCTCCACAGGAACTACTGGACAATTGACCTGGACTCGCTTGCCACAAAGATTCAAGAACTCACCTACCCTCTTCGACGAGGCTTTACACCAGGACTTGGCCTTTTACCGAGCCTCCAACCCGCAGGTAACCTTGTTACAATATGTTGATGACTTACTGATAGCCGCTCCTACACAGGAAGTCTGCCAAGCGGCTACTGAAGCCCTTTTGACTGAACTTGCTAGGCTGGGGTATAGAGCATCTGCCAAAAAGGCACAGATCTGCCAACAACAAGTGACTTATTTAGAGTATTCCCTGAGAGAAGGGAAAAGGTGGCTTACAGAAGCCCAGAAGCAGACTGTGACGCAGATCCCGGTCCCTACTACTTCGCGCCAAATCCGCGAATTTCTAGGAACAGCAGGGTTCTGCAGATTATGGATACCCGGATATGCCACCTTAGCCGCCCCCCTGTACCCCCTAACCAAAGGGGCAGCCCCGTTTGTTTGGGGACCTGAACAGCAACAGGCCTTTGATGAGATCAAGAAGGCCCTCCTGTCGGCACCTGCTCTGGCCCTGCCAGACGTATCTAAGCCGTTCGTCCTTTTTGTAGATGAACGGGGTGGAGTGGCTCGGGGAGTGTTGACCCAACAATGGGGACCTTGGAAGAGACCTGTCGCCTATTTGTCAAAAAAATTAGACCCAGTAAGTAGTGGATGGCCTGCCTGTTTGAGAGTAGTGGCGGCTGTGGCCCTCCTAGTTAAAGATTCTGACAAACTGACACTGGGACAGAAACTTACTGTGGTTGCTCCACATGCGTTGGAGAGTGTAATTCGGCAGCCACCCGAGAGATGGATGTTGAATGCCAGAATGACTCACTACCAAACCTTACTCCTGAATCGTGATCGAGTAGAGTTTGCCCCCCCTGCCATCCTAAACCCGGCCACTCTGCTCCCCGATTTGGGGAAAGAAGTGCTTCATACCTGCCAGGAAATCCTGGCTGAAGAGACAGGAACCCGCCAGGACTTGCAAGACCAGCCCTTAAGGAGAACGGGACTCCTGACTTGGTATACGGACGGGAGCAGTTACATCATGGATAGTAAGAGAATGGCTGGAGCTGCAGTAGTAGATGATGACCGGGTTGTATGGGCCAGTGGACTCCCAACGGGCACCTCTGCACAGCGAGCAGAACTCATCGCCCTGACTCAGGCCCTAAGGATGGCAGAAGGTAAGAGACTTAACGTCTACACTGACAGCAGATACGCCTTTGCCACTGCTCATATACACGGGGCTATTTATAGACAGAGAGGGCTGTTAACTTCTGCCGGGAGAGATGTTAAAAACAAACAAGAGATTTTAGATTTGCTAGAAGCCATCCATAGGCCTAAAGAAGTAGCAATAATACATTGCCCTGGACACCAGAAAGATAACTCTCCAATAGCTCGAGGAAACCGGAGAGCAGACCAAGCCGCAAAGCAAGCGGCTCAGGGAATGAACATTTTGCCCCTCCAAGTGTGTCCGGAAGCCACTCACATCAAGAGCTTCCAGTACACACCTGAAGATCTCGTTTGTATAAACAAATTAGAGTTCAAAAATTCTTCACCCCAAGAGATATACAAGTCTGAAAAAGGGAAAGTTGTCCTGCCCCAGAGAGAGGCAGAAGAATACTTAAAGCAATTACATCAACTGACACATTTGGGAGCAAAAAACCTAAAGACCTTGGTTCGAGACTCCCCTTATCATGTTATTAAATTAGGAAAATTGGCTGACGAGATTGTAAAAAATTGTGTTCCCTGTCAATTAGTAAACGTGAGCAAAAATCAAGCAATATCCAGGAAAAGACTTCGAGGAGATCGCCCAGGAGCTTATTGGGAAGTTGACTTCACTGAAATTAAGCCTGCCAAGTATAGATATAAGTACCTTCTAGTTTTTCTAGACACATTTTCAGGATGGACAGAGGTGTTCCCCACCAAAACTGAGACAGCTCAGACAGTGTCTAAAAAGATCCTTGAAGAAATATTTCCCAGGTTTGGGATCCCAAAGGTAATCGGCTCCGACAACGGCCCTGCTTTTGTTGCCCAGGTAAGTCAGGGATTGGCCAAGATCCTGGGGACGGACTGGAAATTGCATTGTGCATACAGGCCCCAGAGCTCAGGACAGGTAGAAAGGATGAACAGAACTCTAAAAAAGACCTTGACTAAATTGTCCATAGAGACTGGCTTATGTGATTAGTTAGTCCTCCTTCCCTTCGCCCTGTTTAGAGTCAGGAACACTCCCGGCCGCTTTGGACTAACGCCTTTTGAAATAATGTTTGGAGCCCCAGCTCCGCTTCAGTCAGTACATCTTCATATATTCCCTGAGTGTGCAACTAATAAGTTTTTGCTTGAAAGGTTACGAGCTTTGGAGGCTGTGCAGAAAGAGGTGTGGGCCTCCATCAAAGAAGCCTATCGGCCAGAGGACCTCTCAGTGCCTCACCAGTTCCAGGTGAGAGACCATGTCTACGTGAGAAGGCACCGGACAGGAAACCTCGAGCCACGGTAGAAGGGGCCTTTCGTCGTCCTCCTGACTACTCCCACAGCTGTAAAAGTGGACGGCGTCTCTTCCTGGATACACGCTTCACATCTAAAGAAGGCACCCCCGGACCCGGACTGGCGAGTAACTCGGACTGATAACCCCCTTAAGCTTCGCTTGTGTAAAAAGAATTATGCTGTTAGTAATTCTGATGTTTCTGCTACCTCCAACCCACCAGAACCTTAACCCTCATGAGCCCAGGTTACTGACATAGCAAATCATTACCCCAGCTTCCCGCCAAATAGTAGTCCAGATAGCAGGACAACACCCTAAGGGAACCTGGTGGCCTACCTTCACTGTAGATGTATGCACTCTTTACAAGCAAGACCCTAGGTACGAAGACACAGTTGGAGTACCCGGATGTAGCACTCGGGATTATACGGTGCATTGGGACTCTGGGACTATGAAAGAGATTCAAAGTGCCTGCTTTTATGTATGCCCGGCCCCCTTAACTGATGCCGAGGTCTCACAATGTGGTGGGCAGACAGATTTTTTCTGTAAAAATTGGGGTTGTGAACAGACAGGGACATGCCATTGGCTGACAGGAAGTGCAGGGAGACCCCCTCCAGGCCTCATAAAGATCCAATGAGGTGCCACTTACGCCCAGTGCAAGACTCACCCCACCTGCAATCCTATTAATATCTCCTTCACAGATGCAGGAAAAAGGGCAGCAAACTGGGAAAAGGGGCTTACTTGGGGACTAAGACTGTACCAGAGTAGGTATGACAATGGAGTCTTATTTATGCTCAGGCTGAAAGTAGAGACTCTCCCGGCTATCCCAGTGGAACCCAACACTGTCCTGCGGGACCGGCCGCGTCTCCCAGCCCCGGCCCCCAAGCAGACCCTAGCCCCTCCTGTAGACTCTACCGCCACTCCCTCTGTTTCCACTCCTGGTCAAGTTGCCCCTTTCCCTAGCACAGGACGATGCCTCCTTAACCTCCTTGAAGGAGCTTTTCAGGCCTTAAACACCACCAATCCTAAAACTACTGAATCCTGTTGGTTGTGTTTCTCTTCTGGGCCGCCTTATTATGAAAGATTAGGATTGTTAGGCAATTTTAATAAGACAACCCGTCACGAGGTCTGTAGCTGGGGAAGCCACAGGAAACTAACTCTAACTGAAGTAACTAGAAAAGGAAGATGTTTAGGTACAGTTCCCCCCACCCATAAAGCCTTGTGTAATGAAACCGTAGCTATAACCCCCTCAGGTAAAAATGAGTATCTAGTCCCTCCCCCCGAGGGATGGTGGGCTTGTAATACTGGAGTGACCCCATGTGTCTCTACTTCTGCCTTCAACTCCTCTCGCGATTTCTGTATTATGGTTCAGCTAGTACCCAAGTTAATGTATCATGATGATCTCTCATTCGTAACTGAATTTGAACGTAGGCATAGATATAAAAGAGAGCCGGTCTCGCTGACCTTAGCCGTGTTGTTAGGGATAGGAGTCGCAGCCGGAGTGGGAACGGGGGCAGCCGCTATTGTTCAAGGGAACCAGCATTATGAAAGACTAAGGACTGCTATTGATGAAGACCTAAAAACAATAGAGCAATCCATTACAAAACTTGAAGAATCTCTGACTTCCCTCTCTGAGGTAGTCTTACAGAATAGACGAGGGCTGGATCTGCTGTTCCTAAAAGAAGGAGGACTGTGTGCAGCTTTAAGAGAAGAATGCTGCTTTTATGCAGATCATTCCGGGATAGTAAGAGATTCAATGTCAAAACTTAGAGAGAGGCTAGATCAGAGAAAGAGAGAGCGAGAAGCAGGCCAAGGACTGTTTAAATCTTAGTTCACCAGGTCCCCGTAGTTTACAACCCTGATATCCACTCTGGCTGGGCCCCTACTCATCCTTGTGTTGCTCCTAACTTTGGGACCCTGCATATTAAACCGGTTAATAACTTTTGTTAGAGAAAGAGTGAGTGCTGTTCATGTACTAATGTTGAGGCAACAATACCACTCACTCAACTCACAAGAAGATACAAACATTCCATGATTGGAATGCCCCAAAAAGAGAAGTGGGGAAATGTAGGATCTGAAGAATCAAAAGTTAGCATAAGTACAGCCATCTTAAGGCCTAAATACCACCCCCTAACCCAGAAGAAGGAAAATCATTAGAATCTTGAAAAACAAGTTAGTCAGCCTGTGTCAATTGTAGTGACCTTTAGTTAGCCAACCGTAAATCAGTTAATCATACACGCCTAGCTTATCTTGCTAGAACCACCCTAGACATTCCGAAGGTGATCTCATCTAATCAGACCCCAGGATGTGGCGCCAGCAAAAGATTTATGAGCCTATAGAAAAAAACCCTGTATTGTGATTATGGAAAATTTTACCCCTTTTGAAAATGCTATAAAACCTTCTGGCTTTGTGTGCTCGGGGTCCTCGTTGAGACCCGCTGCGACGGGCTGACTTGGACCCCAACTAGTTAGCTTCCGAATAAATTCCTCTTGCTTGTTGCATCAAGAAATGTCTTTGGTGAGTGATTTGGGGCGGCGCCTTCCTCAGGGGAATCCAACATACCCATGAGAGCACATGAATAGAGCTCAGAATCTAGGACAGAAGGATAAGGCATGAATAGTTTTTTTTTCTTCTGTTAATCTGTCTCATGTCAGTTTGGTTCTTTCCTGTCTCCACATGCTCCCCTTTCATTTCCCATCTCTCTCCTATATACAACACATATCACATGTACACATTATAAATGCACATCAATAACATTAAAAAAAAATTCAAGTCCCAGGATAGTATGTTATCTGATCTCAGTGATGTGCTGGTAAATGTTTAACTGCCAACTTGGTAGTGGGGAGGTGTATCTGTATGTGGAATTGTCACATTTGCCAATTTCCATGGTGTAAATATTCCTACCAAGGACTATTTCTATCAACAATTTAGCAGCCAGCTAGTAATATTACTGCAAACTTAATAGCCAGTAGGAATCTGTTCCAGTTTAGCTCTATCTTACCCTATTACAGCAAATAACAGTTAACATTTATTGAACACTTACTATGTAAGAAGCCCAGTGTTAAGAGTTTTATATATGGCCTTTAGCAAAATTTAAATGAGACTCTATTCATTTGTTCAACAAGTTACTAAATTCCTTTCATGCTAGGTGCCAGAGAAATAAAGATGAATGAGAACCATACCTACCCTCAAGCAATTAATGGAGTATAGTGGAGGAGGTAGATACAGAAATAAATTACAGTATAACATAATAAATAATAGAAAAGATAGTGGTGATAACTGATTTAGTACCTATTCCAGGTCCTTCTGGGGTAAGGGAACCTGAAGGGAACCCTTTCCTTTATCTCTTTGCAAAAGTCCATGCTGACCATGTCAAAACATCTTCTGTGGATAAAGTTTATGTAGATACCTTTGAAGTTTAATGGAACTGAAGAGCACATCAGTTCCTTTAAAAATAAAATCTTTGATATGCATGTTCCATCTTATAGTTAGAATTGGGTCTAAATTATCTGTCACATAGGCTTTAGAAAGAGAATATGGAATATAAAGAAGGAACCTTTTGAGAACTGACAATTTACAGACCTCAGGAGTGCTATCCTTATTCAAATTCAATTTCATTTTAGAAAGCTTGAAGGCATCAGACTGTTACAGAGATAAAAGAGTCAAGTATTAATCTTTTGAGTTAGTATCTTATTCAAGCTGTTGAACTTATGAAGGTTTGTAGTACTCTTAATTTATTTTACAACTAAAGATCAAGCAAAAGAAGTTAAAAAAAAGGCAACATACTGGCTACTCCTCATTTGATTAGTGCTAACAATGACTGTAATTCATTACAAAAACTACTTATTTCTTTTATTGCCTCAAGTCCTTTATGGAAGTAGGATGAGTAGAAATAATAAAATACAATTTTATTTTTCTTCCGATCTTCTTTGCTCAGTAACTCAATTTTTCCGTCACTTTTATATTGGCTTACACAGGCCAGAATTATATTTTAGCATTATGGTCAGAGTGTGAAAACAGGGTTTGGGGTGTATCAAAAACCAATCTTGATGTGACAGAACAGTGTGCCACAAAACAAAGTTGTTATGCTTCTTTCTCTCCTATCTGCCCCATGTGGACCTAGCATGAGTGAGGTGATGATTTAGTGCAGAATTCCTGATATTTCACAAGGAACCCTATGGAGCAAGCTTGCTTTGGCTCCTCACAGGATTATAGCAGACAGAATGAAGGATGACTCTTGAAAGGAGAACAGTCAGGTACCTAGCAACCAGTCACAACCTCCTAATTCCCTTCAAAGCCTTGGGGTACTCTGTTGAAATGTTTAAGTACCAAGGGATAGTAAGGCTTTAACTTTTACGCAAAATTTAGTACAAAGGGAGGAAAAGTAAATGTGAAGACCTCTATTTGAGGATCAAGTCCATTAATTTGGTACATTTATATGTTATTAAATGATTACTTTTATGTTCATTTTATATAGCTTTCCATTTGTTTTTAAGTTTGTAGGTGGACAAATCCCTCTTGGTTTATATTCAGAAGATGAATTTATTGACATTTTTACGTTCACTTTTTCTTTTTGCCTGAAAAATAGTTAAATGCGGAAGCTATTACAGGTTAGAGTGACGGTAAATTTACTATGCAAACCAGGGCACATTTGAGAATGAAAGGAAGCATGATTATTGATATACTATAATTCTGGGAGATCAGGAATACACAGGGACTATCTCTTAGCAAATGGAATATATGGTCATCCTGACTTATAGGTTATTGAATCACTGTTATTTATTTGCCATCTGGATTTCATAGAAACATCTGAAAAACGTGAGTCTCTGTTATTTAAAAATTGGGATTCATGTGTGTGTTCATAACATGGGAATTAGAATAGGATCAAGTAGTACTGATTTTGTCCCTTATGGCTGAAACAAGATGGTAAGAAGAAGGTACCCTGAAGCCCTTCAAAGTTAAAAGATCCTTATCTGAGTTCATTACTTCTCTTCCAGCTCTTTTGGGCTTATGTACCCACACTCCATAGATCTCAGAAACATTCCCCTACTTTATATTCCTATTACAACTGCCTAACCTCAGGATTTTTGCATCTTTCACTAGGAAGATAGCAAACACTGATCTCTCTGCTTTCAGTCTTTCTATGTGTGAAATCCTTTCCCTATATCAGAGCCAGACTAATTTATCTAAAATGTAAAGCCAGCCATATCATTCTCTTCATCAAAAACATTCAATAGCTCCCTTTCCCTATAGTATAAGATCAAAATCCCTTTGCAGGTGGCGCGAGCCATGCTGCTCATGTTGTTTGACAAGGTCCAGGCATGAGGAGGAATCCTGAAAACAGGAAACCTCATGGCTGGCCCCTGCTAATTCCCGCACTTATTTTTGCAGTAATGATGTTGGGGATTGGGCTCATATATGGGAAATCTTATGTATCTAAGATTGATTCATCTTTAGTAAATAACATAACCCAAAATTTTGATCAAAGCAGCAATTCTGGAAATGAAAGCAGTGTTATGAGACCAACTGTTCCAGGCAGTCTGCCACAAAGAAGTGAGGCAGAACAACCCAGGCCTTTCTTAAAACTAGATGCAATTTGTCCTCTCCTTTGTAACAATTCAAACATGACTAACCAGGATTTCTTTAGAATATTGGCAGAGAAGGAGTTATGGGAACCTGGGCCATGGAAAAACCCATTCTCCCAAGAAACTTATATAAAACAGCAAAGTAATAAAAAGAGATTAATAGTCCTCACTGCCCAGGGCCCCCCTTAAGTTGCTTATAATATTAGAGGATGCCTCTGGTATCCCCCTCGAGGAAAGAATTTATGAGCAAAATAGGAGGATTTACATTTACAAACATCCCATATATAGAAGTTAATGATGAATCTATGACAAAATATTACTATATTAATGGTAAGGTAGTAAGAGCAGATTTAGTGTTATTACATGAAAGATTAAAGAGGACTGCAAGGCCCTAGTGCCCGTGGACGCAGGAGGAAAGGTGTAAACATCTGAAATCATGGAATGAATATTATGAAAGAATAAGGTGTTCCTATTGTATTCGTAGGAATGATGAAGAATGTCAAAACTTCCGGGTGATAGGAGTACCATCCCTAGAATAGGAGTACCATCCTTAGACTTTAGATGTAAGCCTAAACCCACATGTGTAGGATAGGATTTAATTAATAATACAGTGTTACACTCAATAAGCAAAAGACATATAGCTTGCATTTTATATAACCTGCTTAAACTTTATATAGCCTTAGACACATATCTTAAACTCTATATAACCTTACACACTTAAAAGTAAAAATCATAGCCCACATGCTGTCTCATGCCATTTTCTGTCTAGCACCTAGCACGTAGCTCACATGAATCACTAATCAAAATAGACTAGGGGAAAGTTAAAAATTAAATGCTAAGCGGCTACTATTAGAGGAAATGATGATATTTACTTAAGGGTAATAAGCTGGAATTATGTAGAAACTGACAAGAAAAGGATTGTATTATTCATGATTAAAGAAAAACGTTTAACATTATGTAAACCTTAAAAAGATATAAAAATAAAGACCCTGCCACTTGATGTCAGGAGATGTTTCAACCTTGATCGGGTGTTTCGTTTTCTCATTCATCTCCTCACCTCGCCGACGCTGTCCTTTCCTTCGTGACCCACACCTCGGCTGGAGCTGGACTCCAGCATGCAGGGCATACAAGGACCTCCATAAATTCATTCCTATTTCAGCATTACTCCTTAGCAATAATACATTGTTGCCATTTCTCCATACACATCATAGTATCTTTGGTCTTACTCTTACTCATTCTTGAACTTCTCTCTACTTTTAGAAAACTAGGCAAATGATTTTTTTTCACACTGTGTGTGTTTATCTGAGTCCATCAATTTTTTATCATTTTTTATGATAAAAATTCATTACTTTAGGTGACTGTTCTATGAATTTTGACAAATGTAGAGTTACGTAACCAATACCACTACAATCAAGATACAGAGCAGTTCCATCGCTGCCTCCTCCTCTCCTCCAGCCCCCCCAAAAAATCTCTTGTCAACTATGTAGTCCCATGTAGTCACATCCTTATCCCTGGCAATCACTGATCTGTTTTACATTTTTATAGTTTTGCCCTTTCTAGAATAACATGTAAGTGGAATCATACAGTATATAAGTATCACTCAGAATAATGGATCTGAGACTCATTCATGTTGTTAGAGGTGTCAGAAATTCATTTCTTTTTATTGTTGAATAGTATGGGTTTATGTTCATATGTGTAGTAGTATATTCCACTGTGTGGATATAGTACAATCTGTTTATTCATTCCTCTGGTGAGGGACATTTGGTTATTTCTAGTTGTGGGTAGTTATGAATAAAGCTGTTTTAAACATTCTCATGTAGATTTTTGTGTGAACACAAGTGTTTACCTCACTTGGACAGAAGTGCAGGAGTGGGATTGCTTTGCTCAGCTGTGTGGTAAGTATATGTTTATAAGA
Organism: Manis javanica; assembly: GCF_040802235.1. Lineage (NCBI taxonomy): Eukaryota > Metazoa > Chordata > Mammalia > Pholidota > Manidae > Manis > Manis javanica. The sequence goes on from NC_133174.1 coordinate 88,969,354, forward strand.
ATACTGCCAAACTGTTTTCCAACATGGCGGCCACATTTTATAGTCTTACCAGCAATGTATGAGAGTTTCAGTTCTTCTACATCCTCAGCAACATTTTACATGGTCAGTCTTTTTAATGTTGGTCATTCTAATAGGTGTGGCTTTAATTTTCATTTCTGTAAGACTAATTAGGTCAAGCATCTTTGCAAATACTTGTGTGCTATCTGTTTATAACCTTTGGTGAAGTATTCAAATCTTCACTTATTTCTTTATTGAGTTTTTAGTTTTCTTACTGTTAAGTTTGGAGAATTCTTTATATAGTCTTCATGTAATTTCTTTATCAGAAATACATTCTTCAAATATTTTCTCTCCTTCTATGGCTTGCTTTCCATTCTATTAGCTGTCTTTTGCAAAACAAACATTTTTAACCTTGATGATTAAGCTCAGTTTTTGAATTTTTTCTTTTTTCATAATGCTTTTGCTGTCATATCTGAAAATTATTTGCCTCATCCAAGGTGTATTAGTTTGCTAGGCTTACTGTAACAAAATATCACAGAATGAGTGGCTTAAACAAAACCAATTTATTTTCTCACAGTATGGAGGCTAGAAGTCCAAGATCAAGGTGTCAGCTGCTTTGGTTTTGTTGGGAAGGAAATGTTTCCTCTCTCCTTCTGGGTTCTAGCTGATCTAAGAATCAAATTAACAGGAGAAAGTCAAACAAAACTTTAATAATATACATATATATCCTGTATACAGGGGAAAGCCTCAGGAAAACTGAGTAACTCTCCAAAATTGCAAAAGCTATCACCTTAAATACCATCTTCAGCTAAAGAAAAGAGAAGATGTTGGGGGTGAAGAGTCAGTTATGGGAAGTTACCATATGGGAAGAGTACAGTTATGGGAAGTTATGGGAAGGAAAAGCATAGTAAACAAGGATAGGGTTGTTATGCATATTTAAGTCCCTTCTTTCTCCACTGATAACAGTTTCTAGAGATTTAGTCTTCCCCTTCTTCCTGGTAAGGCAAGGGAGACACCCTTACAAATGGAGATTTCCCTTACACAAGTAAATGTCTTTTGCAGAAGGGTTACTTCTATTTGTTTCTTAGAGCTTCTCTTATGTCTGCAGTTTCTTAAAATAATCAATATGCCAAAAAGGCATATCTTGCTGTGGCAAAATTTCCTCTCCTACCGTTTCTTCTGAAAGCTCTCTCCTGGGCTTGCTGATGGTGCCTTCTTCTTGTGTCCTTACAGGGCTTTTCCTCTGGGCATGAATTCTGTGTCCTAATCTCCTCTGATTCTTCTTATGAGGACACCAGTTATACTGGATTATGGTCTGCTTAGATGGCCTCATTTTACCTTAATTGCCTCTTTAAAGGCCTATCTCCAAATATAGTCACATTATGAGGAACTGGTGGTAAGGTTAGGACTTCAACATATGAATTGGGAAGGGCAATTTATCTCATAACACAAGGTCACAAAGATTTTCTCCTATGTTGTTTCTAAACGTAAATGATTTTAATAGAATTGTAAAGTTACTTGGTGAGATCAGAGACTGCTCTGCTTAATGCTATACTGCCAGTGCTTGACATATTAAATTGCTTACTATAAGTTTATGCAAGTGAATGAATTTGAATCACATTCATTATTCTATACAAACTCCCTGAATCTTAGAGAATGCTTATTTCTGTCTTACTAAAGTTTTATGGTATTAATCAGATCCAAACCCTTCCCTAAAAACCTATCAAAAACCATTCACAATTGCTGCAAATGGCAATATTGACTAAAGACAAACATGAGACTATGCTATGACTAAGCAATTTCATTCCCAGGTATATAACCTACAATAGTATATATATTCACCAAGAGACATATATGAGAATGTTCATAGCAACACTATTTATAAGAGACAAAACTGGGTGCATCTAAAATGTCCACCAACAGTAAAATCAGTAAATTCTGACATATTCATAAAGTGGAATAGTATACAGCACTGACAACAAACATGTTACTTATACATGCAACATGAATGCATCACAAAACAAAATAATGAACAAGAGATGTCAGAGAAACAGTATATATTTTATTACTTCATTTATATAAAAGTAAAAAACAGACAAAACTCACCTACGGTGGTAGAACTGACAGTAGTTACCTTTAAAGAAGAAGGAATTGGCAGGGAATCTGAGGGGGCTTCTGTGAAGCTATTAATGTTCTATTTATTTATGTGGGTAGTGAGCACATAGATAGGTTCATTCTATAAAATATCATGGAACTGTGATTAGGATTTATGCTTACTTAAAAATATTACTTCTCATGGACATGGCTTTGTTATTTTTGTATAAACTGCAGGAAATCTTGGGATGGTATTTTGCAGAGCTTTATTGAAAAATAAAGTAACATAGAATATACATTATTTTTCTATTTGAAAATATCAGTGTGGGTAAAATTGCAATATTTCTAGAATCTCTCGCCTGGCTTTAGTGCCTCTCCATACAATAGGTGTTTCCAAGGTTTGGAGAGAATTAGTCCATCTCAATATCAATAGGTAATTATAAGGGTCAGCAAGGGCTTATCTGGGCCAGACAGGTTGGGTGGAGCTTTCCCTTCCTCTGAAGCCAGGTCTGGAGAGACGCGGGATGACTGCTTGTAAGAAATAAATGGGTTTCTCCCACTTTATTTCTCCCTTTGACTAATTTCAGTTTCAAAGGTATTTTGTACCGGGATTTTCCTCCAGAGTCACAATCAGCTATTTCTTTTTCCTCTTCTAACTTTTCCTTACATGGCTTCACTATTGAAATTTGTTGGCTGTGTGAAGAAAAAAATACAAAAAAGGAAAAGAAACAACACAAAATGGAAAACTCTTTTTGTGGAAGTCCTGAGGAAACACTAGAACCAGAAGAAGTTTATATGGTCTTTGACTGCCCATAGTCTGCTCACAAATGACAATTTTTGTCCTGATACAAAGTTGAATTTGTCATACCATTTGCCTTTCTTATTAGCCAAGGCATATAAAACTATATGCTGTTTCACTGCTGATCTATTGGTAATTTGTGCTTAAATTTCAATGGGGGGGGGGGCATTCTTTATAAAAAGGTGCTCAGCAATATGTTTCTGGAATGTTAAAAAAAGATGTTTTGAGTTGCTACCTACCTGGAGAGGTGGCACTTGCTTATTTAACTTCATGGTGCTCTTAGACACAAGTGGGACCAATGACTTTGAAAAGCAGAGTTGTAAAGCAGAGTTGTTGAACATCAAGAGATGCTCTGTGTGTGTGCACACACACACATACATATGCATGTGTGTGTTGAAAAACACAAACATTAAAATTAATGTCAGTTCTAAGAATATCTCACTTTGATATATATATCTGACATAGTTATGGGATTTGTTTTCCTAAATGAAAATCTTTTCTCATTCTTTCTAAATTAGTCCAAATTTTTACAAGAAAGAAAGGAAAATTACTTTCAACTTCTAAGAGAATCATCTTTTTAACCCAGTTCTGTGAAGTGAAATATTACATTGGTATGTAATCTTCCCTATGTACATACTAAAATTTGATAGAATTTCTTTATAATCTCAACCAAATAATTCAGTTAATATATTTCAAATGGGTTAATTAACTGCTGAATTATATTATTGCTTCTTGGTACTACAGTGTGCTTTACTAAACCATATTTTAATTATTATATTTTTCCATAGGATGGAAGATTTTTACCTTCTTAATATTGATAGGAGATTGTCTCTGCAATGATCTAACCAATGGCTTAGCAATTGGCTATTTCTGTGGCTGTGGTGAAAAAAAAAAACAGGCTTGACATTCTGAACATGTGATGCCAATAAGTAAAAGTGAACAAAACTCCAATTGTCAATTTGCTATCAAAATTTCTAGCAATTGCACTGAATTCACAAACTCCTCTTAGAATGTTTTCAAAATACAGTTTTATTGAAGTACTTCCATTCATGATAGCAAAGGGAAGTGGTAATGTGAAACCTTGTGTGTTTAAAAATTATGAAGTTTATATATTCCCAGCATTTTGAAATACTGGAAGATGTTCAAGAGCATACAGAAGAAGGAGAGTTTATTCCTGAAAAACTGCAGTTGGAGGAGGAAAATTTGCAAGTCTGTGGCTTTCTTTCCTAAGGGTCCTCCCTAACAGCAGCAAAAACTCATAATGTTATGACAGCAGAGAAGAGTTCAAAACTGGCAAATCAGCTGTTTCAGGGGGAAATTTTGGATATGAGAAAATTGCAAAATGAGACCCAAAATCTGATATAAACCCTGCTCTAATGCTGGTTGACTGCTAAACTATGTATTTGTGGAGGAGACAACAGTGCACCTGGTGAGAAAACAACAAGGATACAGAGAGGAATCTACCTTTGAAAAACACCTGCTGTAGGTGCACTAGTAGATTTGTGAATTTGCTGTTTTTCTTTTTTTAAATCTGAGTATGTTCCCCAACTTGCTTAGTTGAGCAGAAAACTGAATCGTTAGTGGCTTGACGTATCAGAGAACAGAGCTTGGAGCTCGCAGAGAAATTTAGAGGGAAAGCCTTGTAAGAGACCTATGGAGAAGGTGAACCCCAATATCTAAGTATAAACTCCCAAATACTTGGCTGGCGGCCAAGGTATGCAAGTGCAGGTGAAACTCCCAGGAGGCCAGGGTAAAAATAGTAGCAGTAAGAATCTGTAAGAACTGAGCAAATACAGCAGGGCTACACACCATGGGGAGACAGTTAGCAATTTTAATCCTTGCAAGTTAACTGCCTATTAGAGCAATGAAAAACCATCTGCAGAATGCAACATTATCCAGAATGATTATAAAGTGTTATCTGCAATGTCTAATTAAAAAATTATAGATATGGAAAGAAAGAGGAAAGTGTAGCACATTCAGGAAAAAAATGCAGCCAATACAAAGTGCTTCAGAATGGGTCTACATGTTGAATATAACTGAAATGTGTCAAAGATGCTATTATAAATTCATTCAAAGAAGTAAAAGAGAAATGGAGTTAATGAGTGGCCAGAGTAAGAACACTAACAGAGAAATAAAAACTATAGTAATTCAAGAATTCAGAAGTACAACAATGGAAATGGAAATTCATAGATGGGCTTAATAACAGGTAGCACATAGCAAAAAACAAAAATAGTGAATTTGAAGACAGGTCAATTAAAATTATACAATCCAAAGGAGAAAGAGAAAAAGAATGGAAGAAAAATAAAGAGATTCAGAAACTTGCGGGACAAAAAAACAAGAAAAACAAGAAGAGAGAAAGAAAGGGGAAGAGCCAAAACCTCCCCAAATGTGGTGAAAACATTAACTTTCATTTCCAAGAAGTACAATGAAAGTCAGTATGAAAAACACAAAGATACTACACCCAGGAACCTTCAATATTCAAATTGCTAAAAGTCAAAGGTGAAGTGAAAATCTTGGCAATAGAGAAATTGATTATACATAGGAGTACAAAAACATCATATATGGCTGGTTTCCCCACAGATACGATGGAGACTGGAAGACATCGAAACAACATATTCAAAGTGCTAAAAAGTATAAAAATAAGTAGAATTAAAAAATAAAAAACTGTTGACCAAGAATTCTATATTCAGCAAAAATAACTTTCAAAAATTAAGGCAAAATAAATACATTTTCAATTAAACAAAAAGACAGAATTTATTAACATTTCGTATAGTGCAGGTCTTCTACTAACAGAAGTTCTTTAGGCTGAAGAGAAATGACAACAGAGGGCAAGTCCAAGCGATAAGATTTAAAAGAAAGCCGAACTATTTATATAATTTTTCTTTTCTTCTCTTAAAGTATTTCATACACCTATGACTGTTTGATGTACAATTATAAAAATGTATTGTTAGGCTTATAATGTTTTATATATTATATACATATGACACTACAAATGTGGGATGATAACTGAAAATACATCATTGGCAGGTTTATATATTTTACCTGAGGTAATTCAGTATTCATCCTGAGGAGATTGTGGTAAGTCAAGATTGTGATTCCCAGAGCAACTATCAAAAAAAAAAACACTGCAAAAATATATATCTTGCAAGGCAATAGAGGATTAAATTAGGATAAAAAATTATTAAGACAAAAGAATGCAAGAAAGGGGGAAAAATCAGGTATAACTAATTGGAAACAATTAGTAAGATGGCAGACTTAAATAAAACCATGTCAGTAATTACTTTAAATATGAATGGACTAAATATTTCCATTGAAATGCAGAAATTGTGAGGCTGGATATAAGAAAGAACCATACACTGTCTACAAGAGATGCACTTTAAATAAAAACATAAAAATTAAAAATTAAAGGATGGAAAATTGTATATAATGCAAATAGGAAGCAAAAGAAATTGGTATAAGACTGAATTAGTAAACTTGCTGTTAAGATTAAATTACTAAATAAAAAATCTTCTCATATGAAATCCCAGACAAGATTGCTTCATTGATGAATTCTAACCAATTACTTAAAAAAAATTAAAATAAATTCTTCACAAATTTAAAGAGGAACAAATACTTCCTAACTCTATGATGCCAGTATTTCCCTGATATCAAAGCTAGACAAAGCCATCACAAGAAAACTATAGACCAATATCCTTTATGAATATAAACTTAAAAATTGTCAATAAAATACAACCAAACAGTATCTAGCATTATATATACAGGATTATGTACCATGACCAAGTGGGGTTTATCCTAGGTTGCAATGGTGGTTAAACACATAAAAAGCAATCCATGTAATATACCATATTAATAGAATAAAGGACAAAACCCACATGAACATCTCAATAGATGTGGGAAAACATTTGACAAAACCCAGCACTTTTTCATGATAAAAACACTTAACTAAGAATAGAAGGGAACTTCCTCCACCTGATAAAGAGTATCCATGAAAATCCCACAGTCAACATCATAATGATGAAAGACTGGATGCTTACCCCCTAAGATCAGGAAGAAGGCAAGGATGTCCATTCTCACCACTTCTACTCAACATCATACTGGAGTTTCTAGCCAATGCAATTCAGTAGAAAAAATAAAATATGCACAGATTGGAAAGGAAAAGCTAAAACTACCTCTATGTTAAGAAGACACAATTTTGCGTGTAGAAATGCTAAGGAATCCACACAAAAAGTATTGAAGCTAATAAATGAATTCAGTAAAGTTGCAGGACACAAACTCAGAACACAAAAATCAATTGTATTTCTATCAATTACCAATAAACAATCTGAAAATTAAATTAAGAAAATAATTCTACTCAGTATTGAAAATAATAAAATTCTTAAGAATACACTGAATCAAAGTGGTATAAGATTTGAATGTTCAAAATTACAAAATATCATTAAAAGCAAGTTAAGACCTAAATTAATGGAAAAACATGTTCATGTATTGAATGATTTAATATTGTTAAGATGGTAATAATTACCAAATTAATTTATTGAGTCAATGCAATCCCTGTCAAAATCTCAGCTGCATTTTTTTGAGAAATTGACAAGTAGATACTAAAATTTATATGGAATTATAAGAGATCCAGAATAGCCAAAACAATATTTAAAAAGTACAAAGAAAGAAGAATCACATTTCCTGTTTTCAAAACTTACGCCAGATCTGCAGTAATCAAGACTGTGTGGCACTAGCATAAAGATACACAGGTCAATGGAATAGAACTGAGATTCCAAAAGTAAACCTTCACATATATGTCAAATGATTTTCAACAAGTGTCCCAAGACAATTCAATTAATAAAATAATAATCATTTCAAGAAATGGTGCTGAGTCAGCTGTATCACACATGTAAGAGCAAAACTTAACTCATTTATAAAAATGCATATGGCTTACATTATATACAAAAACTTACCCAAGATGGATCAACAAACCAAAATGTAAGGGCTAATGAAAAAACTATAATAGTCTCTGAAGAAAACATACATATACATCTTCATGACATTGGCTTAAGCAATAGTTTCTTAGCTCTGACACCAAAAGAACAGCAACAAAAGAAAAAATAGATAAATTGGACTTTGAAAAACATTTTATGTTGTAAAGTAACTTATAAGAAGACAATCCCAGAATGGGAGAATGTATTTGCAAACCATTTATCTGTTAAGAGTCTAATAACAAACATATAGAAAGAACTACAACTCAACAACAAAAAAGCCAAAAACCTAATTAACAACATGCCAAAGACTTGAATAGACCTTTCTCCAAAGAAGACATCTAAATGGCTGACATAGCTAATGAATCGGTACTCTATATCACTAGGCATTAGGGAAATGCAAATCAAAACCACAATGAGATAATACCACTTCACATCCACTAGGATAACTACAATAAAAAAGACAGGTAATAAGTCATATGGCAAGAATGTAGAGAAATTAGAACCCTCAACACTGCTGGTGGAAATTTACAATTATGCAGCTAATTAGTTTGGCAGTTTGTCGCAAAGGTAAAGATAGATTTACCATATGAGCTAGCAATTTCACTGCTAGGTGTATATCCAAGTGAATTGAAAGCATGTTCGTATAAGAAGTGGTACATGACTATTCTTAGCAGCATTATTCACAACAGTCAAAAATCAGAAACAGTTCTTCATGTCCATTAACTGATAAATGTATAAACAAAATGTGACTAGTCATACAATGGAATGTTATCCAGCCATAAAAGTGAATGAATAACTCATTCATGCTACAACATGGATGAACTTTGAAAATATTATGCTAATTGAAAGAAACCAGACACAAAAGGCCACATGTTGTATGATTCCATTTATACAAATATCTAGAATAGGAAAATCCATAGAGAGAGAAAGTAAATTAGTGCTTACCAGGGATTTTGGGAATGCAGAATGAGAAGTGTCTACTAATGGGTCTATGATTTCTTTCTGGGGTTATGAAAGTGTTCTGGAATTAGTGGTGATAACTGTAGAAACTTGTGAATATACTAAACACCACTGAATTATAAACTTTGAAATGGTGAATTTTATGGCACATGATTTGTATCTCAATTTTTAAAAGGAAGAGAAAATATCATTGTAATTAAACATATCAATAGAATATGGAAGAAAAATCGTATGGCACTTTCAGTAACAGCAGAAATAATATTAAAAAGAATTCAACAACTCTCAGAAAACTAAGAATTGAAGGGTACTTCCTCAACATAAGTCTTCTACAAAAAACAGCTAACATATTTAATAATGAAAGTGTAAGAGTTAAAAGTATACAAATTCTAGGTGAACACACAGAGGACCTTGGAGTATGTGAACATTTATTAGGACGCAGAAAAGATGAACCACAAGGGAAAAAAAAAAAGATGGATCGGACCTTACCTAAACATAAAAAGGTTTGCTCTTTGAAAGTCATCATTTAGAAATGAAAAGGTAAGCCATAGAGTAGAAAAATATTCACAATACATATATCAGACAAATAACTGGCATTCCAAATATATGAAGAACTCTTATAACTCAATAATAAGAGAATATCTCATTTTTATAAAATGAGCAAAATATCTGAATAGACACTTGACAAAAGAATATAAATAGGTGGCATATGAAAAGATGCCCAACATCTTTAGTCATCGGAACATGCAAAATAAAATGACAATGACATATTACTACACACCAAGTAAAAGGCTAAAATTAAAATTACAGTACTAAGTATTGGAGAGTTCTCATACATTGCTGGTGAGAATACAAAATTGTACAAATATTTGGCAGTTTGAGAGTTTCTTTTAAAGTGAAACATTCACCTACTATACTTCCCAACTATTCTATTCCTGTGTATTTACCCCAGAGGAATAAAAACATATGTTCACATTAAGACTTTGCTTGAATGTTCCATAGCAGCTCTATTCATTGTGGCCACAAACAGGAAGCAACCCAAATACGCCTCAACTGGGCAATGGATAAATAAACATTGTTATATCCACACAATGTTATTCCACTCAGCAATAACAAAGAGTGAGCTATTGTGGAATCAAAGAAAAACAAATTCAATGAACAAAAAAACAAAACAGGAATAGACTTAAAAGAACAGAGAACAGACTGGTAGTTGCCATGCAGGTAAGTATGTGAAATAAATGAAGGGGGAAAAAATACTAGGGAGAATGCTTGATACCTTGATCTGGGTGATGGTTACATAAGTGTATACACATGTCAAAATTCATCAAGCTATACGCTAAGATTTGTTCATTTTATTATTGTGTATCTCAGTATAAAAAAAGTAATAAAAAAGAAAGGACAAATACTGATACCTGCAACAACATGGATGAATCTCAGAAATATGCTGAATGAATGAAACCATTTAGGAAACAAATTCCATTTATATAAAATTCTGGGAAATACAAACTAATCTCTACTGGCAGAAGGCAGATCAAGCGATTGCCTGGGTTTGGGATGGAGGTGGCAGTAGACTGTAAGGACGCATAAGGGAACTTTTGGGGATGATGGAAACATTTTGTATCTTGATTATAGTAGTAGTTGTACAGTTCTACATATTTGTGAAAACTCATAGAACTGTACACTTAAAATGAGTGCAGTTTATTATATGTATATTATACCTCAATAAAATTGACTAAAAATACTATGTGATTGAAATAAATATCTTTAACTGACCATGTGATAATGGATTTATTAATAAGGCAGTGTTTATGCCCAGCATCACTTTACTCTTCTTTTGATAACAACATCCTCATCTTCCTTTGGTTAACTACCCCCCAATACCACTTTCAATCTTTGTTATGTCCATAGGGCAGACTCCATCCTCCAGATTTCTGATTTTTGAAACAGGGTCCTTTGAGTCTCGTAAATCAGAGCCAAGGTGATTAGGGCAGGGATGTGCATGTGATCCAAGGAAGTGAGAACTACCAACATTTTAGTAGGGCTGTTGGGAATATGTCTCTTTTTCTCCTGCTAGGCTGTGAGACTGTAAACTTCTAGAAGCTGTGGATGATCATTTTTGGACTGCCACAGGAGGAAAGTACATTTGAGTAGCTGGAAGAAACTGAGTCTTGATAATATTTTCTGAAGCTCTCTGATTCCAGCTATTGTTAAAGAAAGATACTCCTTGCAAGATACTCTCGTCACATGGGCCAGTCAATTCTTTTCTTTCATTAAATTTATTTTTAAATGTGTTGCTGTCATTTGTAATAGTTAATAAAAAATATAATCAATTCAACCAGTTTTGACATTAGTCATAGCTACAAATTGCCATGTTTTGCAGAGATGACCTAAATCATACTGACAAAATAATCTTCCCTCATACTACCTGGCGATTATAATGAAGATTAGGAATTTATAAGCCTGCAAAAAAAAAAAAAAAAAAAAAGAGTGGGGGAACCATGGTGATATGTAAAACCACTTATAAATATTTTAAAAATTCATAAAAATAAAAGTATACTAGAGAGTACATCAATGGTATTTTACACTGTGTGGTAAAGAATTTGTCCTAGCCTTAAGAGAGGTCTGGCCTTTGTTTCTGGCTCCTGGGAGGTAACTTCCCCTAAACTGTGATGTCCTGAGTGATAGGAGTGTCTTTGTTATCCATGGCGGGAGTGGGGGGGAGCTCAACCACACCTGATAGTTTATGCTAATGAGGTGACTTATGATGAACCCCCTGAGACTATGAGGTATCTAACTGCAGACAGGAGGTTCCTAGAAATTGAGTTCAACCACACAGGCAGTTCATCAATTGGGCAATCATGCCTATAAAATAAAACCCCAATAAAATCTCTGGACACAAAGCTTAAATGAGCTTCCCAGTCTGGAAATACAACAAGGGAATAGTAACAGGTGGAGAGTGGGAGGCTAATGTATCCTGCAGACAATGGAAGCTTTGTGTTTGGAAGCCTCCCACATCCTGCCCTACAAGTCCCTTTGGATCTATGCCCCTTTCCCATAATAAACCATAACTGTGAGTGTCATAGCTTTCAGTGAGTTCTGTGAGTCTTTGCTGTGAATTACTAGACCTCAGGAGGGTTTTGGGAACTTTCCTGAATTTGTAGTTGGTGTCAAAACCGAGCGCAATTTAGGGGACTCTGCTCTCCAGCTTTGTAGTTAGACCCCAACTCCTTGCAGTTGTTGTCAGAAGTCTTGGGCAGACTAGGGAGTATGAAGGACTGTGCCCTTAATCCTCAGTTTCCTTAACTCTGGATATGCACTTAAGAATAAATGATTCTGCAGAGTTAATTTATATCATTATTGCTTACTTTCTGGATATGTAAAGGATTACTTTCCTCAGAGGTTAACTTACCATGAAGCTAGTGAGGCTTATGCTTCAAGGCCCTTCATTTGTAGAAACACCTTCCAAATCCTGGAAGGCACCATAGCAATGTGTTTATTCACATGCTTATGTTTTTATAAAATTTGTAAAAGTAGCCTATTTATTTGCATTTGGTTCAGACTGCTGTGTATTTTGTATCTCTGTATATATTATAACTTTTTGTTCTTTTTCTAAAACAGGCCCCTCCAAATCTCAGGCCGATAAAATTTGGTTCTATCCCTGGCCTTTCTTCAACATTATCAGATGTTTGTAAATTCATTTAGCTTTGTTGTGGATAATATGCTTAAGTGACAATTTGATGTATGTATATATTTTCCTCCAACTAAATGTTATGTGATTTCCTGCTTTTAAGACTCTGAAGGATCAATGTTGTTGGCTCCCTTTTCCCAGATGTCATCATGATCCTACAGAAATTTTTCACACATCTTAGTGTGAAAGATGTGTTGTCTGCTAACTGATGCAGGAACAAGGTCAGCGTTTGGGTTCTCTCTTATGGCTGCACTGTAAAAACTTTATTCTTCCTCAAACAACCATTTGTCCCTTTTTTTCCTCTTACCAATTCACATTCTCTTCTTTTAAAATTATCTTCAACAGAAGTAACTAACATAATTCACACCAAATCCTTGTGGCTATAGAATTTATGCCAAAGTAAGTTCTTGCATGGTAGAATTTCATGTAAGGAAATTTTGTGGTTGATTAAATACAGAAGACATCCTATAATATATGTATATGTTTTGACAGCCCTAATTTCAACTCATTTTATTTTTTTTAAGAAAGGGGCATTATTTTGCTTTTATGCTTTTGTAAGACTTTTCATATAAATACATGAATTGGAGACAAATCTTTTATCAGACTATATGGCCTAATTTACAGTTGAAAAATCATCATCTTAACAAAAGTCTTTTGTAAGTAATGGTCCACACAAATAAATTTTTCAATAGATACAAATACACACACTGAAATTGTCAATTAGTAGACATGTTATCCATAAGAAAATAAAATATAAGGATCCAAGATACATATATACATATATATATATAGTTCCTACCATATGCCAAGAACTGTGTTGTAACTGACCCAGTTGTAATTATTCTTTGAAAACTACAGCTTCTTTGGGAAGAAATACTTCTAAAATACACAGCATAGTTGCATGTCTTCTTAAATCAAACCTATCGAACATAATTTAACTTTTGGGTTAATCAGGTTCACCAAATTGAATACCAGAGTTTATATTATCCTACATGATACTGTATTGCTTGGAGAGCCTGTTTTTGTGTTTAACTTTCTGTGGCTCAATGATAATGCTGTGGCTTCTGAGTCTCTGCCTGTCTCTCCCCCTTTCTTCCTCCCTCCCATTCTTTCAGTGCCTATTTCTAATAATACCCCCTCCACACACACTTCTGATTTATTACTTCTAAACTTTTATGTCCCAAGAAATCAGTTTTATTTGAATTCTTTACGAAATAAGAGTAAAGAGCTCTAAGGCCTCGGGGAGGTGGGGGATCCTTTGACTGAAGTGAAGTATTTTATCACAAAAACTTCATTATATGTAATTGGGCTTCATAGAAAAATCCTTTTTTTTCCCGGAGTTTTATCTATATTTCAGATTGATAGAGTTGCCAAATAATAATTCTTTGGCTCAGGGATACATTCCTGGATTTAAAAACATCCTGTGCAAATAGATTACATGCCAATGTAGTCATATATGTTCCTCCTATTCACACTACATGAATAAGCCTATAAATAATTTCACACAAACCGTGAAGATTGGGTTAATATAATTGACCTCAAACGTTAAATCTTTGTTAAAGTATATGTAACTAGCCATGTGTGTGCAAAGCAATCAGTTGCCTGTGAGGGCTAAAGAATTTGGGAAGATCCAAAAGTTTCTTCCAGGTGAACTAGGTGCAATCTCATGAAGGTGGGACCAAAAGTGGGATTCAGTAAATGAACACTAATTTAATTATATATTGTAGCTTAGAGTAGTAATTCTCAACCTTTTCTTGCCTCAGGATTTCTAAGGGATTTGCCGTTTCATGAGTAACAATGGCTTTGCTACATATCCTGTTGGGGGAAAAATGTCTTTCCCATTCAGAATACTTTTTGTGGCACATCACCTGTAGGGTAGGAGAAATAATTTTCCTTGTATCTTTCTAGGTTCTTGGCTGAGACCCCCTATAATAAATGACAGATTAACAGGAGAAAAACAAACAGAAGTTTCATAGTATGTATACCTCGTATATATCTAGGAGACACCCAGGAAAACTGAGTAACTCCCCCAAATGACCCAAGCCACCACTGTAAAGAACATGTCTAGCTAAAGACACAGGAAGATACTGGGGGTTGGTGGAGTCAGTTATGGGATTGGTGGAGTCAGTTATGGGAGACTATCAGGGAAAGCTCCATAGACAAGGATGTGGTTGTTACGCAGATTTAAGTGGTTGTCTTCTCCATAAATTTCTAGAGATTTAGTCATCTAAATAGTCTGGTACAGAGATGGAGACACTCTTACAACTGGACATTTCCCTTACACATGTAAATTTTCCTATCAAAGGGTAACTTCAACTCTGCTTCCAGAGATTCTCCTGTTTGCAACCTCTCAAAACTAATCAACCACAAAGAATCATTATGACAAAAAAGGCATATTTGGAGGTGACATACTCTTCTTCCCATCTCACCCAATTCAAACATTTAAATGATGACACTTACGTACCTGGAAATTCCAGTGTAGCTTTAAATAGGGCTTGATCTTGCAGCTCTATAAAATTCCAAAGAACCCTGTTTCTTTTGGTGTCTCTGCTGTCCTTTTTGATGTAGCTTGTCATCATATGAGGTGCTTCCCTTATAGTCCTAGGATGGCTATCAGCAACATCCAGACACACATGCTTTCTTTTTTCATATGCAGCAGAAAAAACAGTCGGCATTTCTGCCTTCATACTCCCAGAAAAATACTCAAGATTCACTCTAATTACATTGGCTTCACTCACATTCTCACTGATGAATAGATCTATGTGGCCAGGGGGAAGAATGAGCTTATTGGCTTCACATGTAGCTTTCCTTTCTCACTGTACCAAACTCAAATGCCTGTATAGGCTAGGAAGGGAACATAAATGAAGAAAATGGACCTAATGGGGGTCTCAACTATATTGGAGAGTCCATGTTCCATACAAAGAGCTGAGGCCCACTCAGTTGCAGGTAAGAAAAGAGGAGAAAAGTGTTGGTAGGTATTCTGATTTTTCAAGTAAAGTTATAAATCCAGATTTTTATGTGAAGTTCTATGACTTGTTAGCACTGATATCTAATTTCACATTTTATATATACTGTACCACAGGCCTGCAAAAAACATATGTGGGCTGAATCAAGAGCATCAGGATGAAAATTCTGCTGTAAGTAACAGAATGCAATGATCTGCTGATGCAAGGATTCTGATCAAATGTATTGTAGTCTTTTTCATTGCCCATTCATCAATTGGCACTTTGGTTTTCTATTTTAGTCTCTGTGAGCTTGTTTAATGGGAATTCTTCCCTGAGGTATACTCTCACAGAGCCTATCTGAGTACACTAACTAAATGAAATTTCTAAACCTACAAGGGTAAGAATTAAACACAGGAAGTAATGACATCTCAAAAGTCATTGCTATCTTTTTGGGATCATGAAAGCCAGCTGAATAGTCCTAGAATCACTGAGTTACTTGTTCCTTTCAGTTTGGTTTGTAATGCCCTCTTTTTAAAAAAACAAAGCAAACAACAACAAAACTTTGTACTATGAAAAACTCCCAACAAGTATCCTTTTAACAATGTATTAGTTTTGATATTCAGATCTTCCTTGACTTACAATGGGGTTATGTTTGAAAATATTAGCATTTAATACACCTAACCTATTGAACTTCATAGCTTAGCCTAGCTTACCTTAAATGTGCTCACAGTATTTACAGTAGCCTACAGTTGGGCAAAATCATCTAACACAAAGCTTATTTTATAATAGAGTTTTGAATATCTCATAATTTATCGAATACTGTACAAAAGTGAAAGAACCGTTGTATGGGGACAGGATGGTTGTAAGTGTGTTGGTTGTTTATCCTCATGATCGTGTGGCTGACTGGGCCACTACCCAGCATCACAAGAAAGAGTATTTGTATGTATTGCATATTGCTAGTCCTGGAAAAGATAAAAATTCAAAATAAAAGTACCAGTTCTACTGAGTTTATTACATCTACAACATTTTAAAGTAAAAAAGTCGTTAAGTTGAATCATAAGTTGGTAACTGTATGTACTATGTGTTGGGGGGGAATAATCTTCCCTCTACCCTCCAGGTTCTTGGTGGAGGCCCCCCTAACCCCAACCCAGTAATAAAGCGATAGATTAACAGAAGAAAAGAAACTAAATTACATATGCACATACATATATGTGGGAGCCCCCAAAAAACTTAAGATTCAAAAGGCCACCAGATAATTGAGTCTTATATACCATCCTGAGCTAAGGAAAGAGATAGCTGTCTGGGGCTTCAAAGGGGAGAAAGCAATTGACAGGAAGGTGAGAAGAGAAAATATGTGGTAAACAGCAGTTGCCCTGACACACACCTAAGTGTCTCTGGTGAAAAAGTGATTTCTGATAATAGTTCTCTTCCAGCAGGTTTCCTTTGTAATGTAAATGTCCCTTACAAAAGGTTAATTTCCGCTCTGTTCTTGAGGTTCTCCTTGTGCCTCGCTTTCTCAAAATAATCAGCTCAAAATAACTTATGCCAAAGAGGCATATTTTGGGGTGGCATATTCTGCTAACCTTCATATAATTTGATTCACAGCATTTATTTACCCTCAACTGCCAAAATAGATACCAATTAATAAAGCAAGGAATTCTTTTATATTTAATTCATTTTTCTTAAGTACAATATGGAAATGTGTGATTTGGAAATACTTTCCTTACAAGTGTCAGAAGCCCACTTGAAACTAACCTAAGCAAAAAAAAAGAGGATGTATTGTCTCATGTGCCTGTGAAGTCAAAGGGGGTGTGTGGATAAAATGAGAGTTCCTGTGGCCAGGATTCTCACTTGGCCCTGTTTGACTAGCTCACTGCACATTTGTGGGCAATACATGGCTGTTGACTCTATATAAAGAGCTCCACCCAGTGCTCTGGGCATGACACGGTGGCATGGCTGTAAGGCTGCTGGAGAGCAGAGTAGAGGCTGGAGTGGTGGCAGCTCCAAGAATAGAGGCCCAGAGAACTGCTGTGCGGGATGACTGTGCAGAGAGGCCCAGAGGACGGCTGTGTGGGATGACTGTGCAGAGAGGCCAAGAGGATGGCTGTGTGGGATGACTGTGCAGAGTGGCCAAGAGGACAGCTGTGTGGGACAGCTGTGCAGGCAGAGAGGCCCAGAGGATGGCTGTGCAGACAGAGGGGTCCAGAGGCAGAGACTGGCTTGCTGCATGCAGACTCACTCTGAGTGAACAGGATTTTAGTGACTGACCTGCCACCTGGAAATAAAGTTGGGTATAACCCTTTCACCCCAAGAATGTTTTGCTGTCAATTTCTTGGGTCACATTGATCCATACTGAGCTTGCCCGGGGCTTAAACCCATTGGCAAGACAGGGTGTTTCAATTAGCTCCTGGCCCAGATCTGGGAGTTCTGATTCTTTCTCTCCATGTGTCACTTCTGCTTGCCTTCATTTTTATACAGTTCTCCTCCATAGAGTCCCAGGCATGGCAGGACAACCACCAGTCACCCCAAACTCAGATGCAGTAATTTCAGCAGAAGTGCCTTGGCTAGCCTGACTTGAATCATGTGCTCCTCCCTGGACCAATCATTTCAGCCAGAGAGATGGGATATTCTGATTGGCCTGAACTGGGTCATAAGACCACTTCTGTGTGGTAAGACCACCCCTGTGGCCAGGGCAAGATTAAAATCCTATGAACTATGTTTCCCCATAGGAAAGGGTTCTATTCTTAACTGAAGGAGGCAAAACGTTCTGGGCAGACAAAAGCCACAGAGATCTGCTCTAGCAACTCCCAGCCTAAAGGATTAATCCTTTATGTACTGATAAAACTACTTTTCAGGTGATGAAGAGGACATTCAAATATGTTCTATATTAAACCCAAATTAAAACACAATGAAAAAATCTTCTATGGTAATATGAATTCTTTGGAAAGCACAGTGCTACTTTATTATATAAAATATATAGATGGAAGAAGCCCGGCAACGATTCAGGCCATCTATCAGGTGGTGTATTTTAAGCTCTTACTCTGCATTTCTCATTCTCAGTCCAGCCTAGCTTGTGTGGATAAAGTGAAGGCCTGTGGTCAGGATTCTCACCTGGCCCTGGCTGGCTGGACTACACACGTGTGGGCAATACATTGTTATTGAGTCTATATAGAGAGCTCCGCCCAGTCCTCTGGATGACACAGTGGCACGGCTGCAAGGCTGCAGAAGAGCAGAGATGGAGTGGTGGCAGCGCTGAGGACAGAGACTGAGACTGTGGGAGTAGAAAGTTCCCAGAGGCAGAGACCGGCTTGCTGCATGCAGACTTGCTCCGAGTGGATGGGATTCTAGTGATTGACCTGCCACTGTGGGAATAAAGTTGGGTATGAACCCTTTCACCCCAGAACGTTTCACTGTCATCTCTTTGGTCTCACAGAATCCATAGTGAACTTGTCTGGGGAGGAAATCCATTAGCAAGACACCTTCTCTCTACTAGGAAGAGAAGGATGATTCTAAACCTCTAGAAACTTACCAGTGGAGAAGCCACTTTCTTAAATCTGCCTAACAGGCTTTACCCTGTTTCCTGTGCTTTTCCTAGTGATTTCTCCTAACTGGCCTTCCCCTTCCTCAACATTTTCTTCTGTCTTTAGCTGGAGATGGTTTTTAAGGGGATAGCTTCGCCATTTCATTTCAGGGAGTTATTCCATTTTCCTGAGTATCTCCCATGTATACAGGAGGTATAAATATTATTGACTTGTTTTTCTCTTTTTAATCTTTTATTACTGGGGAGAAGTGCCTCAGTCATGAACCTAGAAGGAGAGAGGGGAAATTATTTTTCCTCCCCTACTGAGTTACCAGTGTGGTAAACTGAGGTCTATTGATGATGTTCCTCTCCTCTCAAAAAGCCCATGTGTCCCAGGGTGGAAACTCTAATTTTAGAATTCTTGTATTTAATTGAATCATTTTCCTGTCTCCACAGTGCTCTTTTAAAGTGATCAGCACCCTTGCTCCTGAGGTAACATATTAAGACATTCTGTGTATGAGTGGTGTTTATTTGATCCCTTTCTCCTCTTACAAGAAGGGCTCTTACTTACATATTCTGAGATGTCTGGGAGTGGCACAAAAATGGTGTTGAAGATAAATTTTACAGCTGGTCAGTTTTGCCACTCTGGCCCTGCTGCCAATCAGTTTCTCAGCAACTCAAAGTGGAGGTCTCCTGGGCTCCAGTGAGGACGTCTGCAATGACTCTGAGGCATTAGGGCCACGGAGACCTCCAGGCTTTGCCCTACGGGAGTGCAAGTCTAGGCTGTAATTTTGGAAGGGGTGTGGCGGTCATGACAACCACGTGTGTCTGGGAATTAGGAGGTGGAGAGAAGGAAAAATAATTTCTCTAGTACCCTTCTAGATTCTTGGCTGAGACCTCCATACTAAAAGGCAGATTAATGAGAGGAAAACAAACAGAAGTTTAATAATATGCATAATTCTTGTATACAAGGAAGATCCCCAGGAAAACTGAGTATAACGTCCCCAAACGTCCCAAGCTGTCACCTTAAATATCATCTTTAGCTAAAGACAAAGATACTGGGAGTGGGGCCTCAGTTAGCGAAGGTACCAGAAAAAGCACAGTAAATAAGGGTAAGATTTGTCATGCACATTTTAGTCAGTGCCTTCTCCACTGAGAAGTTTCTAGAGATTTAGTCATCTTTCTCACCCTGGAACAGAGAAGGAGATGCTCTTACAAATGGAGATTTGTGTCACACAAGTAAATTTCCCTTAGCACAGGGCAGCATCTACCTTTTGTTCAGAGATTCTCCTGTGTCTGCAGCCTCTCAAAAATGATCAGCTCAAAATAATCCTTATGCCAAAGAGGCATATTTTGGGGAGGCATATTTTGTTTTCCTTTAGGGGAGTGTGTGTGAACAAACACATAGATGTTAGAGCCATCAGGCTTCTTTTGAGGAGGGGGTGAGCTGAACACAACCCTTAGGGCAGAAGTTGGGTGCAGTATGCAGAGAAGGGATGCTTAGGTTGAGTTATAGAAATGAGAATTCGGTCGATTACATTCTCTTAATGCCTAATTATCCCTCCTTGTTCTTAACAAATTCCTCCTCCTCTTTTTAGTATACCCTTTAAACATTTGTAAACTGTTATCACACCCCTGATTAGTGATCACTTAGCGAAGCCACATTTTACATTCCTTTCATCTTGTAAATCAATCCCTTTTGTCCATGAATCTTTCTGTTCTCTCATTGCTGGACAGTTTTCTTTCTTTTCTTTCCCTTTTCTTTTTTTACCTCGTTCTTGCATTTAAATACTCCAATTAAATGCGGTGCTGACCTCCCAGGCTGTAGCCTCCTCTTCAGGTCTGGGGCAGATTACTTCCTTTAGCTAAATTCTCCCTTCACTTTTTCTTTTGGCTTTTTTATATCCACAGAGCTGATACAGGGGTGGGTTACACCTTCTCCAGTAATTGCTATAACATAGCCCTGATTCTCAAATTTTATTGTGTATCAAAACCTTCAGGTGTTTCTTAATTTTGTGATGCTCTGGGTCCCAGTCCCTGGATTAAGTAGTGACTCAATAGTTACCTCCCCCCTTTTAAGACAAGCACCCTGAAGGGAAGCCCCCCGCCCCAGCCATTTACCCTAATGTTCTGTAAGGACAGCTGTTGGCTGCTTCACCCCAGATGTATCTGACCTTGTCATGAAACCTTGAAAACACAGTGTGTTGTACCCATGAGTAAGGAGCTAGATAAGGGCCTTGAAGGCTGGACGCCTGGCCATGAAGGCCACACACATGTGCGTCTTCAGTACTTATGTAATCATGAATTAGCACTACAGCAGTATAAAAAGTACAGCTTTATACAGAATATAGTGGCTTCTTTTGAGCACCCTCCATGATGACTCCCACCATCTTCTTTGCTCCTCGCATCACCCAAGAGCTCAATGGCAACCCCGGACCCTGACACACCCCGAGGTGATTCAGAAGCAGGGGACTCAGGGTTGTAGCCTGAGAGACACCACTGTATAGATGTTAGGGTAGCAAGAAGCCACTTCACTGATCATCTATGCCAGTATTTTGTGACATCACAAAATGATTTCAGGTGGTTTCCAGAGTCTATAGATGTCAAATAATACCGAAGCACAGAGTGGGGCAAGTTTTTCCTTTTAAATTCTTTTGCAGTTCTCACTTTGGTGCAAGTTTGTCTTGAACATTTCCCCGACATGTTCTAATCAAACTTTATAACAAAGAGAAAGTAAGTCTCAAAGCTAGAGACGCAGGAGCCTCTGCCAGGCAACAATACTTATCTGTATTTTAAGAACATTGTTTTGTTTCCATTATATTTATTTTTATTCTTGCCTTTGATGGGGAGCAACATTTGCTGCCCCTAAATGTGTATTGTTTTAGGCTAATTAGTTTTTCTTTTGCATGTGGATTGTTTTAGGCGAATTATTTTTAAGAAACAGAAAGCTCAGGAAGAAGCTTTGACCTTTCCCCTACTGGCCTGAAAGAATTTAGATAGAGGCCCTGCTCCAGAAGGGTGCTATCACCGTAGATAACTACAGTATAATATGAACAAGGGGTGGTAGGCAGGGAGGAATTTAGCAAAGTCTAATTCCTCTCTAAGCCCCGTTCTTTCTGTATGGCCCAGCGAACATTTGTTTACCAAACACTGACTCTTTTTCATCTTCCTGTGAATTGTCCTCCTTGCCTTGGAAGTCCCAGGCCCCTCCCCACTCTCCTTAGCTCTAGATGGCAAATAAGCAAGCCTCAATTGCTTGACGGCCTATGGGCCTCATAGTCTTATGGAGCCCACATACGTACATAATTAAATTTGATTTTTCTTCTGGTAATCTGTGTCAATTTAATTCTTAGAGCAGCCAAAAGAACCTTGAAGGGTAGAGGAAATTTTTTCCTCCCCAACACCTTCTATTTATGACAAATGACAATGATTCCCATTTAATGGACTGATATAAACTCTTCTTTTTCAAATCAATAAGTGAAAACAATTATTAAAAAAACAATTCAACTGAGGAAATTTCAAGATCTTATTAATGTAATTCAGCAATTCATTAATTGAGCAACATCCCATCCAGCAGATAGAAAGGAGCTCTGAGTTGCTATACAAAATGAATGACTTTCATAGGCAGAAGGGAGCAGCAACAGGGAAGTTAGCAAGACAAAAAGCAGATTGGTGATGGCTAGGTCACTTTCCCATAGGGGATAGCAGGGGCCTATCAAACAAAGTATGTCACTAGTGCTGACCAGGTGATTCTTGATTGACTGGTTTATGATTCCACTTGGGAGAGGCCAATACTATAAATAAATTTTGGTTTGGCCATGTGGGGCTTAGCATAAGTGATCCCACTTTGGGCCTGTTGTTTTGTTTTTAATACAATTTAATTTAATTTAAAGAAAAAAGGTATTTACTAAGTAATAATAAAGATGGTATGTGTATAAAGCATAAATTGTGAAGGAAGTTTTTGGTGGTATACTGATGTAGTAAAATTCGTGAAAGTGTCCACAGAAATCTCAAGTGTGAGAACTATCCCCTAAGCTATGTCTAGGTACTACCATTAGTTTGGCCATGTCTTTGCTGAATCATTTATTGAAGTCATCCAACATTTTCAAATGAATATGCCAACTCAAACTCTGCCTCCTTGGCATAAAAGATTATTTTCAGCTGATAATTTTGAGAAACTGCAGATACTGGAAAAGCTCTGAAAACAGAGTAGAAGTTACCCTTTTGAAAAAAGAAATCTGCATTAATAAATTTACATTAGAAAAGGGGCTGTGGCAAGAAGAGAGATATTACCAGATATCACTTTTGCCTGAGAGCTTATCTTCATGGCAGGGCAACCTTTGTTTAACAAACATTTCCTCTTCGCACTTTCCCATCAATTGCCTTCCTCCCTTTGTAGCCCTAGACCCTATCCCTTTCCTTAGCTCAATATAGTATATAAGCCTCAATCTGGCTGCTTTTTGAGGGTCATATCTTTGTGGGGCTCTGGCACATATGTAAATAAAATTGTTTTTCTTCTGTTAATCTGTTATTATAGGGGGTTTCAGTCAAAAACCTAGAAGAGTAGAGGGGAAATTATTTTTCCTCTCCTGCACAGGTAAGAAATCAAATGCCAAATTGTTGTGTCTTGATGATACTTATAATTTGCCAAAAATCAGACTTGTTTTCTGACCTGTGCCATCAATTTTTAATAAACTCAATCTTTTCAAAACTTGTGAGTCCATAGGTCTGATATTTGAGTTTCTATGTTTGCATGAGGACTTGTTCCTTTATTCTTTGTTTTGGCTATAGTTGAGTCATTCATATGTACATGTAATAGTGCTAGACATTATAGTATCAAGAAAAAAACAGAACTATTCTCTAGGAGCTTAAAAGCTAGTTGGAGAGAAAAAAGGAAAACACATAACAAAAGCTATCATGTATTGAGCACTTACTATACCAAGGTTAAAAACTTTTCATTCATTATCTCATTCATCCTCATAATGACCTTCTAAGGTAGGTACTAATGACTTACATTTATTGAGATCTTACCAGTGCTTTCCATATATTCTATAATTTTCACAGTGACTATCAATTGGCCCCATTTTATTGAGCGGGGAACTGAGCACAGATAAAGGCAGGCCATATGCTCAAGGTCACACTGCCAGTAAGTAGTGGGGCAGAGGATTTGAATTCAGGCAGTTTGACTCCAAAGCTTGGACTTTTGCTGCCTTGGTATTATCCCAGTTTTACAAATGAGGATTCTGAAGCTTAGAAAGAAAAAAGTTATCTTCCTAGGACTACATGGGCAGTCAGTGATGGAAAAGGAATTTAGTTTGATTCTAGGGCCTATGCTCCTTGCCCTTAAGCTACACTGTCTCATAAGACAACAGGCTCACAATTTAAAAGAATAATAAAGCAATTTCACATGCAGAGTGTGGTGATGACAAGTTCAGCAGCAGAATTCCCAGATTTTGTCTTCCTTTTTAGGCAGAAAGCTTTTCTTATTTGCGTTGTTCCCAATTTCCTGGCTGGAGTTGCTTTTATACTAAAACATTTTCTCTCAGCAGTAAGGACAACTAGTTCAACACCCAGACCCTCCGATGCTCTGGGCTAGTTGTCTTGCTGCACTGATGGTATGGACATGCTTGATTTTCTTGTGTTCTATTTGCTGTTGTATTGACACAGTTATTGATAAAAGAAAATGCCTTGCCCAGATGCATTCATGGCCTCAAATTGGCCTGATGGGTGGGCATTACCTTTGGACAATTAACCCCTTTGGTAGCAAAAACCTTTCCAGACCAGCAGTGCCCACAGCCTATCGATGCTAACATCTTCAGTGCCTCTGAATTAATCTTTTCTAGAAGCTTTTTTTTTTAAAATTTTTGCCTAAGAGGTTCCCAATGCAGTTGATAATGTGACTTTCTTCAAGTGATCCGTTTTGCCACTCCCCTCCAAACAAACAAATAAAACTGTCTCAAGCACAGCCCCCAAAGAAGGTAGGCTATGAAAGATGAAGAGCATTTTGATCCACAGAACTGGTAGTTGTGGTGCTTGTGGTAGTGTGTGGGTATGTATACAGCAGAGAACAGTGCAAATAAAAAGTAAAGTTGTTTCTCTGAGAGCAGGTGGCAGTGGCTCCTGTAGCCATGGCCAAGATTAAGGTGCCAGACCTTCACCCACAAGGAGCTGCTGCTGAAACAACTGGACAACCTGAGGGTGGACCTGTCCTAGCTACACCTCACCAAAGTGACAGGTGGTGTGGCATCCAGGCTTTCCAAGATCAGACTTATTTGCAAATCCATTGCCCCGCATTCTCATAGTTATTAACCAGAGTCAGAAAGAGAACCTTGGGAAATTCTACAAGGGCAAGAAGGGTATGCCCTGGGTCTGTGGCCCAAGGAAACACGTGCCATGCGCTGCCAGCTCCACAAGCTTGAGAAGTTGAAGACCAAGCAGCAGTGGAAAGGAGTGCTGTACCCACTGCAGAAGTTTGCTGTCAAAGCCTGAGCATCAGAGCATCAATAAAACACAAGCAAACTGGCAAAAAGTAAAGATGGTTGGTTACAGTTTATCTCTTTCCATATGCTGTTCATACAAAGATTCTCTTGAACAAGGGTTCCATGTTCATTCATCAGTGCTATGGATAGGAAAGGATTCCATGAATGGTCTTCAACTGAATGCCAAACCAAGTGTTTGCTTTTCAACTCTAAAGAGAAAGGTCCCTACTCTACTTGGGAAAGAAGTGAATATTCCCCATTTAAGTAATAGGTTATGTAAATCTCCTTAATGAAACTAAAAGTACCAGTTGAATACTGGTGACAGTGTTCCTTTAAAAATGTTCTTGTGTAGTCACAAAGGGCAGGATAATTAAAACTCCTTGCAGAGTTTAGTTCTTTGACCTCTCATTAGTTTCAGCATTATAAATTGCCATTTGTTAGCAGCCTAATTTGATTATTAGTCCCTCTGAGCTTACAGCACGCATTCTGAAAAGTGGACTTTGCGTGACTCAGAATGCATGCTGCTGCTGCATAACTGAGGTAGAGAATGGAGGAGCAAATTGCCTTGCTCCTGTATGTTCATGAGTTAGTCATACTAAAGTGGTTAAACAAAGGGAAAGCAGTCCTTTCCAACATCTACGGCTATGAGTTTGATAAAAGGAACTCAATGGGCAGTATGACTAATTCATTCTGGAAGCACCTTTATGAGGTGTCATGGAGGGAGGAGGAGAAAGAGAGAATTTTGGTCCCTATAGGTTTATCATAAAAAATAAAAATTGGTATGTAGTATCACCTTTTGTCACCCTGCACAGTGAAATAAAAACTGACTTACTTCCTCAAGCTATTTCAACAAATTATTACAGAAACTTAGGGCTGGGGACTACTAGCACACTCATTCTTTGTTTCTCTGGGTAAGTAGTCTGCTATCAGAATTTAATTAATTCCTCAATATTGCTACTAGGAGGCTTAGCAAGTATAATCAGGCTTCTTGCCAAAGCAATGTCCATAAAACAACCTAACTTCTATTTTTATTTTAAGTGAGCAAACTAAATCAAAGACTTGTGAGAAATCAGGAAAACATAATAATAAGAATATGGAAATGAAATATCCTGACTCCCCATGCTGCCAAAATGTAATTAATTGAAAAAATTGGTCCCACTGCCTCCATTATGCTCCAGAAGATCATTTGAGGCAAGCATAAAGTTTTCAACTGTCCCAAGTTTGAGATCATGAAAGAGGATTATTGAAATTAGAATTTAAGTTTGAAAAATGTAGGAAAACATATAATAGTAGTGACAACAACAGTACAGTTAATTATTTCTTAGTGAACTCCCACTTAATCAGCTTGCTGAATTGATTGACGCTCAGTAACACCCAGTGACCAATGGCCATGGTACACTAACTGCTTGCGGTTAGTAGTGTGGTTAGAAACAGTATGGTTACAAGTGTCGAGTTTGCCAGATACTTCTGCTTCAACCATTTGAGTTGTGTGAAAATTTACTGAAAATTAGCTGAGTTTGTTCTAAATCTATTTATGCCACTTGTACATAATAATGTAATTGTGTGATTTAATTAAATATTATGTAAACTGCTGAAATATGAATTCAAAGTGAGTGGTTGCTTCAGTGAAATCTAGGCTTAATGCCTTTATAAGACTCAGGAAAGGAAGAGTGCTAAAAAATCTGTCAAATTAGGTGTGAGTGAGAAAAAAGTAAAAGATGGGGAAAATTGTAATAATTAAGAAGGTTCTACATTCAGATTGCTTCATATTTTTGTTTTTTACTTTATTTTATGGAAAATTTCAAAAAGATCTAAAATTAGACAGTCTGGTATAATTAACATGATATTCTCATCACACAGGTTCAACAATTATCCATACATGTCCAATCTTGCTTCAGCTCTTCCCCACCCACTCCTGCGCCACAATTACTTTGAAGCAAATCTCAGATATTATGTCACTTCCTCTCATAGGTCTTTTTTAGTTCTCATTTCACTTTAAAGGAACTCAAACTGGAAATTATTATGAATGTAGCTTGTGCAAGCAAGATAGTGTAAAACTCCAAAAGTTAACCCATATCAAAGGAAAAGGCTGGAAGGTAGAACAAGAAAATCACGAATCCATGTATTGAACTCTAGAAGGGGGAAGCAACCCACTAATCAACCTGGTTATCAGAAATATATGATAGAATAAAATATTTAAGATATACAACATATTTTAATGATAGTTTCAATCACTTTGTTTGACTAACCAATGAACTACTGAGTCCTACTGGTTGGATTAGAGATTTTAGCATGAAAATGATACTAATGATGATATAATATATTTGGCATGTTGAGGATGATTTACATGTCAAAGTTAGTATAAACCAGTAACTGTGTAATGATAGGCCATATTTTCCAGGCTTATTTCATTTGAGAAAGAAAAACTCATGGTTTTAAGGTTTATTTAATCTAAAAAGTCATGGCTTCGAGAGCAGCAAGGATGTCATGTTAACTGAGTTATCCAATTTCTTTTAGCATAGTAGCCAATTCTGTTCACCAGGATGGAATGAATACTTCAGTGACTTTGCATCCCACTCTCCCACCTCCACGCACATCTGACTGGACACTCTCCAAGATGCCACTCCATCGGCTAACCACTGCTCTTTCTCGAGAATTTGAAAAGTAGATACATAGATCTCGTTAGAAAATTGGCAGACAATTGACCTGAATGGTTGCTTTGGCCAAAGTGGGCCAACTGAAAGGAGAGGAAGCAAGTTGAGAGAGAGGAGGCAGAGATAGAAATGAGGTGGCTTTTTTTGAGACAGAGTGAACAATCAGGGTTTCTGACTTCATATATAAATTTCCAGTTCCTGGGGGGCTGACTAGGCTTTGTTTGTTGCCTTTGGATTTCCATGAGATTGTTGCAGCCCTTCATTACATTCTTTTCTACTTTAGAATAGAGTCCTAGTCCTTGAAGCCAACAATCACTGACTGAGAAGCAGGATGACCTCTGATATAGAGCTGGCAGCTGGAGCCGGTGTCAAAAGGCATAGACCATAAAACACCTCATAGTTTGGACCAAATGTAGCATTTGGCTAGGGTTTCTCATGTTAAGCCCCTCTGCAGGGGTGTTTATGTGATGTGCACTTATATGTATGGGTGTATATGTATGACTTTAATATCTACTAATACTCATGCTGTCTATAAAGCACCCAAGGCTGTGCCAGCTTAAGATACTTGATTCACGTATGTCTTATACAGGAAGAAGGGATTATCTGGTGGTAAACCCAGGCCTAGGGAACAGGGCAAGCTTACATTATTTTATTCATGTATTTACTACTATGTCCCTCCATTGTTTTAAAGTTACTTATGAGCTGGAAAAAGAGCATTTTCTCATTTTCTGTTTTTATTGTATTTCATTGAACCAATTCCAGGTTTGTATCAGAAAGTAATGCTTTCTCAAACATTCAATATTCAACTTTTGTGTATATTCAATACCCACTACATGTCAAGCACTTTTGATATATTGACCTTATTTAACTCTTTCTGCAAACTATGTTTTTATATATGAGGAAATTGAAACTCAGAGAAATTAAGTGTCTTGTCCAAAGTTGCATGACTAGTGAGTAACACAATGAGGTACTCTTTTTATTGGAAGGAAGGGTGTTTCTTGCTATAGAAAGGCTGTTTCTCCTCTAGGTATTAGTGCAGTAACATTGAGTATGAAAGCAGAATGGAATACATAGCTTGGAATAAGGCTAAAGGTGGCAGTCTTTCATGATGAAGAAGAAATTAATAGTATTACACATGAAATTCCTTTAATTTAGCATTCTGTTAATTCATCACTTAGGTTATTAAATGGGAATATTGCTGCTGAGAAAAATATGCTTTCTGCAAGACAGAAGAGAGGTGAGCACAGTCCTGTGCTCAAATTGCAAGAACACACCATGATTCATGTGGGTTTAATTTGGGTTTAGGTCATAAGTAAATTGGAATAACCCCGATTTGACCTTAGCATCTTTTGTGTTTATCACTGTTACCTACAATATCCACTCTGCTTTCCTCATGAAATGCCCGGATTGAAAATGTCAAGGAGTATTTTGTATTAGGAATAAGAATTTTGAAGTCTCTAGAAGGGTATTCAGGAAGGCTGACTGGAACATTTTGCAAACAGCTCTACCCAAGCATATGCAAATCAGCACTGGTCAGGTAGGTCTTTGTTTTATATGCACTTTCCTAGAGGAAATCATTTCCCTGAACTGGGTCTCAGTTTACCCACTTGTAAATTGAGCAATTTCATCTAAATTAGCTCTATAAATCTCTCCTAACTCTATAACTGTGCTTTCCATGAAATACACTTTCCAAAAGCTTACTGAAACTGAATTATCTTATTCTTTTTCCTTTTAGAAAATCATCTAATTGGATGGTAATGCATTTCCTAGAAGCTAGTGAATCTAATACTTGATGGATACCAGCCTAGTTTGTACTGACATCTTATGTGCTTCTCCTGGACATGACACAATCTGATACGACTCTTCCATACAGTTCCTCTGGCCCAGAGGTTAAACGTGTTTATTTGCTTATTATCAGCGCCCTGCATATACATGTCTGCCAACACTTCTAGCACTTGGAAAAAAAAGGACTGGAGAGAGGCTTGGCATTTTACCTTTCTGTTTGTTCTTGGCAGGATTGTTGTTTTCCCTTGCAATTTCATGGACACTGTATCGTCTCTATTGAATGACTAAAATGTAGTTTTGTTTGGAGTATGACAGAGAGCTATCATTCTACTTTAAAAAACCTTTGGGGAATAGTCTGTTCAATTTCAAAAGCTGCCACTCATTCAAAAATATTAAATACATTTAAAGCAGAGAAGAATTGTCATGAAATGAAGGCAACTTCTAGAAAATTCCACATGGGTAACTTCTAGTTTCCTTCAGGAAATACACAGCCAATTCCCCCTCAACTGTACCCTAATCATCTAGTACAGTGCTTCCCCACAAATCCACTCACTGTAGCTTTGCTCAGTTTAATTTCTCTGTCCTCCTCAATCTGCATTCAGTGTTAATGACAGAACTAAAGGAGAGGTTGTGGAGAGTCAGTCGGATGTGTGCATTTTTTCGTGGAGCTTTTACATAATAATAGCTCATTTTCTGAGTCCTGGGAAAAGTCAAAACAGTAAGTTTTATTATCAATGGTATCTTCATTCCCAGTAATAATTCTTGGTTTCTGTGACATTCAAATTGATATTCTTACTCCTAAAGCATTTTCCCTTTTGATTTTTACATGAGTTGTCTTTTCTCACACCAGTTTTTCTTGAAATAAACCTTTGATGTAACTTCCATGTTCTCTTATACCTTGTCTAATAGTACAAATCTGATTGCTTTGTTACATGACATCAGAAGACTACACGGCTATGGTTAAATTTAGTGCTACTCATATTCTAGAAAATAATTCATCTTTCTAATTAGCTACTGTAGCAACACTACCAAAAGAAAAGTGGTTCTGACTTCTTTCAGGTATTGCTTTCTTGCCTTGAACAGTTTTCTTAAATATTTCTTTGCTGTCTTTTTTTTTTTTTAACAATAGAAAGGAGTTAATAAATAGTGTTTCACTGTCCACTGCTCTGGCCACAGCTACTTCTCACTTTTTAAGGTGAGAATTTTGGATGGGGAACACACTCGTATATTTGCTATGTATATATTTTCACGTGTGACTAAGAGACTACAACCTACTAATCCTATAGGGGAGAGGGCCATTTGGGACATGTATGGATTTGCTATAAGTTATGTTTCTGACATTTTGATTCACATGTTTGTTTTAGTCATTGAGACCCTTAATGTGTTTTGTAAGGTCCAGAGAGTCACTTCTGCCCTCAAAATTATTCCAGCCTTTTCCAGCTTATATCACATCGAAGACATTGGTAGAAATGACAGTAGAGGAAACAGCAGAGTAAAGGAGTAGATGATCTTCTCTATTTCTGTCATCTTGGAGTATAAGGAAAAATTTAAGACATTTTCTGAAGAGCTTATAAAGTGTGGACTATCAAGATCAAGAATATACAGAGCATATTAGAAGCACTATACATTAAACATAATTAGAAATATCTCCTGGGGGTAAAGGTTACCCTTCAAGTACATATAATAACACAGCTTGTTAGAAAGCGCCAATCAATGTTTTACCTACTTGAGACTGAATAGTCACTGACCAGTTGTTGGATTGAATTGACCAGTTATTTCCATCTCTGTACTAGAACTGACACCTGGTTCTTCTACTGAGTTAGGGTGAACACCTCTGTATTTTATTTCTAACACTGGAAGACTTACCAAAGTATGCCCTGTTCCCAGTTTTGTCAATTTTTGCTTTAAGCAAAATACAATGTTCATTAATCAGTGCAGTGCGGGCAAAGCCTTCAACATGGCTGAATGGAATCAGTGGAAACAGGGCCCTCTGGGGCATGAAATTGCATGAAACAAAATGTTTGGGCTTTTGTCTTCTTCCAAGTGAAATGACCTCAGCATTAAAGTACATACTTGAGTATGAACCAAGCTTCTGCCAGAGCACATCCCTTGTAACTCAGATGTGAAACCCCCAACTCTTGAGCACTGCGTCGTGATGGCAAACAATTCTCTGCCATGCCTTGGCCTGTATGGGACAATTTGTTCACCTCTAGCATCAGAGCTGATTCAGTGGCTCTTGCTAAGGCCCCTTAGCAAGATAGTTTAGACAGCACCTTGAAGGGAGGTATAAGAACCGGATTGCTAGCCGAGTCACATGAGAGATTCAGGGAGAGGAACTCTGAGACGTTTGCTTTCTTCTTTTCCTGGTGTACTCATGCGGTTACAGTCTCTAGTCTGAATCCATCACTCTGATACACCAGATCAGAAGGGTATGCAAACTGTAACTACAGCCCAGCTCTCACAGTGGAGGGGAAAGGCATTAATATTTGTGCATGTACACCAAGTTCTTCCCACAGGCTATGAAATGGCAGTTGTGGTTGTGGGAGTTTCTTTCACAAGGCTTTTCTTCCATGTATGGCTGTAGTATCCTTTCGAAACCATTCTGACCTCAACTCTCAGTCGAACTGATCAGCTATTGTTCTGCCCAGTGACAGGAACAGATTTTTCCATGTCTCTGCTATTGTGGGACAGGAGCTCAGTTAATTAGTTCTGCACAAAGTTACAACTGATGTGGTTCATTAATGATTTGTATTTATGTTTATAGAAATAGCTTACATCTATATTACAGTTCTGTGTATTGTCTATTAGACTACAAGCTTCTAGGCTTTAAGAAATTTCTTTTAGTTGAATCTTGAACTGTACTGTTGTATGATTCTAACTGTTCCTGTTATTGGTGTGTATCACACACAGAATAATTTTAGCAGTGGTCCCAATGGAGCCTAACTGACATTCAGACACAACTGAATGCTCCTGATCAGCTGGTAGGAACAATTCACAGGGTCCATTTACATGAATTTAGTCACTTGGCAGAAGAGGCCTAGGAGAAGGCAAAGAGGAGGAGTCGAAGAAGGGAGATGAGGAGGAGGTGAGGAAATGACAGGAAGAATCTTGTAAGTGGGCAAAGATGAGATGGAAGAGAAAGGATGGGGAGGATAGCCCACTGTCTGTATGCTGATCTATTCCCAGTGAGTTCTGTCTGAGCTTTTTGAGCAGGGGCATTGTAGGCAGAAGCAGAAAGACCGGTATTTAAAAAGGATTTATGAGACACATGATGTGGTATGCAATGGTCAGGCTTCAAGCAGCCTTAATGGTTCAGTATGCAATAGAACACAGATGTACATAACTTTGGTAGAGCAAGAATTTCATTAATAGTAACAACTGGACCCTAGAGTACTGATGTGGGTCCTCTCCCAGACTGCAGTTACTTAACAGGCAGCAAGTTCATGATATTTTACTCCCCTAATCTTGCAGATGAATTCTCCACTGATTTTCTTGCCCTTTCACAAGAAACTTGGGCAGCAACTTGAAGCTGTATCATCTATAATCCTATCTGGTGCATATCTGTTCTCATCTTGTTTGCTGGTTTGGTAAAAACACAAAGCGAAAGTAACTTTGAATGAAGTCTAAGTCGTCATTGTTTCTAGTATTTAATGGTCAAGGCTGATGCAAAATAGATGAAAATGGACACAGTATGGTCTCAGCTCAATGAGGTCTGAAGGAATTACAGCATCTCTTTGGCTCCTGTAGGGTTACAGCAGTAGGAGAAGCAGTAGGAGAACATAGCGTGGACGTGAAGGGCACCATGGCAAGAAGCAACTAAGTCACGGTAAGATGACACTGTCAAGTAGCTGTAGGGCAGTTCACATTAATGAGATTAATGAAGGTGTCCACTAAAGAGAATATGAGAGGACTCTAAGTTCATAGGAGATATCTAAAGATGTCCAAAAATAGGTTGATAAGTCTTGAAGTGGAAGACAGTTTGGCTACCTGTTCCTCCTTTATCATCTGTTATTTAACTTACTGTTACTTCCACCCTTCCTGAAATAATAATCCCCTATATCTATGTAACATTTACAATTTACAAAATGCTTTCACCTCCATTCACTCAGTTAATACTGAGACCAAACCTATGATTTAGCAAGGTATTTTCATCTTACACAGATAAAGAAATCAATGGTCTGGAGAGTTGAAAACATTTTCTCAAATTAACATCTTTAGAGAGTTGATGAACTGGGTATAGAATTGAAGCCTTACTATAGTAGGGAGAATAGTGGCCCCCCCAAATTGCCCATGTTCTAATCCTTAAAGCCCTTAAATAAGTTAGTTTCCATATCAAAACAGACTTTGCATATATGAAAAAATGAAGAATCTTGATACGGGGAGGTGATTTTGGATTTTCCTGGTGGGCCCAATCAAATCACATGAATTCTTAAAATCAGAGAATCTTTTCCAGCTGAGATCAGAGATGTGACAAGAAGAGTCAGAGAGAGATTTGACTTTGCTGCTTTAATGATGGTCAGGAGCCAAAGAATGTAGCTGGTCTTTGGAAACTAGAAAAAAGAAGAACATGGATTCTCCCTTCATTACTTCCCTATTCTGCTTTAACAAATTCCTACACACTTAATGGCTTGAAACAACACAAATTTATTCTTTTACAAGTCCAGAGGTAAGAAGTTCAAAATGAGTCTCCTAAGCTCAAATTAAGGTGTCAGCAGAGCCATTCTTTCTGGAGGCTTTAGGGGAAAATCTCTTTCCCTGCCTTTTCAGGCCTCACTTGGCCATCTGGATTCCTTGCCTTGAGGCCCCTTCCCTCATCTTCAAAGCGTATCACTCTAACCTCTGCTTCTGTCATCACATCTCTTCATCTCTGTGACTTCTGCTCCCATGATAAGGATCTTTGTGATTTTATTAGGCCCAGATAACCCAGGGTAATCTCCAGGAAGGAATACAGATTTTAGCCCAGGGAGATCTGTGTCAGACTTCTGACCTATACAACTGTTATGATAATACATCTGTATTGCACAAGTCACTATGTTTGTAGTAATTTGTTACAGCAGCAGTAGAAACTAATACACTTTCCAATTCTCATACCAGGAAGTTAAAATATTAAATGATAGCTTTGGAGCATTTTGAGGAATGTAAATTTTGTATCCACTGATTACTTCATACTGATTACTTCATACTGGACCTTGGCCTTTCTAAATCTAGCAATTTTTCTCCTAGGCAAGAATCTTAGGGGACACATTTGTGATTACCTTGAGTTATATCACAATGCAGACATTCATGAGTTTTTACTTATATATCATGTGTATCCTTAGTCCCATTTTGCAGATGAATGAACTGAAGCACTGACGTTAAGAATTAGAAGCACAGCACTCATTTCTCCAACTTGCTACTTAATATTCTGAGACACGCCTGCCCCTATCATAAAACTCTATAGGTACAACTAAAGAAAACTACTGTGGAAAAAGATTTTGATGGAGAAAATTTTCCAGGAGAATGAAGGTATGAAAAAAAATATGGAAAGGCTGTAACTGTGTTAGGTGCTGTGTATGTCTTATGTTTACAAACTACATCTCATTTTCTCTTTGGTAGTTAATCCTGCTTGTTTCATAAATGGCAGAAAATGTGAAGATAAGATGAAGAAGAATTAGAGAAAATTATAATTTTAATGTGAGCAAGAGTCAGTAGGTAAAATGATAATATTTTCATGTTGGGTATCAGGGGCATTTCTGCAAGCGTTGATTTACAAGTCAGTGGTGTCACAAATTCACAAGTCCCAAAATAGCTAGTCAGCAGTCTGGAAGCTGTTGCCCTATCCCACCACATCCTAGGAATAAAGATTTGGCAGTTAGGGTCTAACTGACGAAATTGTTGCTGCTGAAGGCAGAATAAAATTCAGTTCTCACCCTCTCATAGGAAGACAAGTTCAGCAGAGCTAACAGGAAGAAAAAAAATGCATTTGTCAGCAAATGAAAGAGATAGGTTCCAATGGTACACAAGCAAGATCAGGGTGGGGGACAGGGGATGAGATTTGTTTTCTGTGTTGTCATTTTCTCTGAACCAACACACAATGATTATTGGAAGATTTCAGACATAAGAAGTGAAATGGCCCTACTATGCACAAACTAGTGAATTCACTGCAACTGATTGTCTAGTATCTACTACTCTTAAAAGCAGCCTGTCAAATTCCTTTTATTTAGGAATGAATAGCTCCTACAGACAAGCTCCACCAGAAATACAAGTAGACAAGCAAGTCCACCACTTACTACTAGCTGCATACGAGCCCTCACAACTTGCAGAGCGCCTACGTGCTCCTGAATCTATCATTACCCCCTTATATGGAGAGGGGAGCTGAATTTGGAGAGTTATGCTTAATAGAAGTAGTAGGTGACAGTGCTAGGACTTGAACTCAGGT
Source organism: Manis javanica (assembly GCF_040802235.1). Lineage (NCBI taxonomy): Eukaryota > Metazoa > Chordata > Mammalia > Pholidota > Manidae > Manis > Manis javanica. The sequence continues at coordinate 89,005,660 of NC_133174.1, forward strand.
CTTCTGGCTCCCAGTTCAGTGCTCTACTTGCTGGTTTACAGGGAAAGTGTTAATGGAAGTTGGCTAGGTGGCACCTTTAACTGAGGGAAAAAAGGTTAACAGCATGATATACAGATAGATTGTCTATGTGTGTGGAGTGGCAAAATACTGTAATTAACATTTTTCTATCGTGTAGGAATTTTTTTCCCTTAGCTTTTAAAGGGTTGTGGGTTGGTATGTCTTTAGGGTTTCACATTTTTCACATCATCATGTGCTTTTCACTGCGAAGAAAACTAACGCATTTGAGTAAAAAGTATTTCTCAGTAAGTTATTTCCCTGGGCAAGAAAGTTTTAAAAGAAATTCTATTTATCATTTGAATTTAGGATGCATATCAGCACCAGTCAACTGAGAAAAGTTTTTTATTTTGAAGTAATGGCAAACTTACAGGAAAGTTGCGAGGACAATACAGAAAATTTCTGATTGACCTTTACCCACCTTCACTCTCCTATAATATTGTAATTGTCACATTTGTTTTATTATTCTGTCTCTGCCTGTCCTTCTCTCTCTGTCTCTCTCTCTATACACCCACATACATATATGTAAACATTCTTTTCTGAACTACTTGAGAATATGCCTCCAAAGCCCTTAACTATTTTGTGTATCTTTCCTAAGAGTAGGAAATTCTGTTATATAATCACAGTGCAGTTATCAAATCCAGGAAATTTATTATTGATAAAACACTTTACCTAACCTACAGTCCTTATTCTACTTTGTCTGGTGATTCATTTAAGTCCATTTACAGCATTTTCCCCCTCCTTACAGAATTCAGTCCAGTATCATATATTGCTTTTAATTAGCATGTCTCTTTAGTCTTTAATCCAAAATACTTTTTGAGCCTTTGTTTTCATAATACTGGCATTTTTTAAAGAGTGCAGTCAGGTTTTTATACAATGTATTTCAGTTTAGGTTTCTCTGATGTTTCCTCATAATTAGATTCAAGTGAGACCTCCCTATATACTACACAAGTGGTGTAAAGTCTATTTCAGGGACTCACATCCAGAAGCACATGCTGTCTATCTGCTCTTCACTAATGAGGTTAATTTTGATCAACTGGTTAATGTATCATCTGTTTTCTCCACTGTATAGTCACTATTTTCCCCTTGCAGCTAATAAGGACACTGTGGGGAGACATTTTAAGACCATGAAAATCTCCTGTTTCTTATCCATTCTTCTACCTTGCATTTGGCATCAATTGATTGTTGCTTGAACAAGTCTTTATGTGATGGTTACAAAATGGATGCTTTCTAAATCCACCACTGCCTTCGTATTTATTAGTTGACATTCTATCTGGTTTCCCTCTTGTCTATTTACTCTCTTTATGGGCTAATGGATTTATATTTTATTCAATGGATTATTATTAATTACCTTATTATTTTGATGCTCAAATTATTCCAGATTTGCTTGGTGGGAGTGGTCCCTTTCAAGCTGGTTATTTCAAAATCCACCCATTACTGATTTTTTTCTTTTAGTATTTTCTGCTTTCTAGTAGAACAAGATACTCCAGGCTCATCTTTTACCTTCCCTTCCCTAACCCTGATGTTACACTTTTTTCCAAGGAGTTGTAATTCTTTTTAACGGAGAATGATATTGTGGATAAAATGAGACTTCCTTTGTCCAGGATTCTCACCTGGCCCTGGTTGGCTAGCTTACTGCACACCTGTGGGCAATAGATGGCTATTGACTCTATATAAAGAGCTCCGCCCAGTGCTCTGGGCACGACACGGTGGCAGGGCTGCAAGGCTGCAGGAGAGCAGAGCAGAGGCTGGAGTGGTGGCAGTGCCCGAGGACAGAGGCCCAGAGGACGGCTGTGTGGGACGACTGTGCAGAGAGGCCCAGAGGACAGCTATGTGGGACAGCTGTGCAGGCAGAGAGGCCTAGAGGATGGGCTGAGTGGACAGAGGGGCCCAGATGCAGAGACTGGTTTGCTGCATGCAGACTTGCTCTGAGTGACCAGGATTTCAGTGACTGACCTGCCACCTGGAAATAAAGTTGGGTATAACCCTTTCACCCCAAGAACATTCCACTGTCATTTCTTTGCTCACATTGAATATACAGCGTACATGCCCAGGGCTGAAACCCATTGTCAAGACAGATATTTAGAAACCAAGATATAGACAATAAATGTGCTCATTCCTAATATGGTACCATTGCTAATGTGTCATATTGATACCTCCAATCCTCATCTTGTCTTTCCCTATTTCTTATTTGCATTTCCCTTCTTCTATGGTGAGAACCCTGACTCCATACAGTATCAACACATTTACTCACGTGTTCAATCCTACAGTGCATATGAATGATTTCAGAATTTTTGTTACATATAAATAAACATACTAAGAAAAGTTCCAGGAAAATTTTGATTGTATATTTCAGGTATGGTTATTCTTACAAGAACACTTAAAATGGTTGTAAAAAAGAGTAGGGTCTAAATCATCACTTAGGTTAGGAGAATATCAAGCTTTTCATGTCTACTTTAGTCAAGTGTCAGGCCCACTGGGAAAGTAGTCAGTCACCAATGTGCCACTTAGTGACATTTCATGCCAGTCCTTTAATTAATAAAAGTTGTATTGTACACTTAAAAATATGTTGAGGGTAGGTATCATAATTAAGTGCTCTAACCACAATAAAATTACAATTAAAGAAAAATCTTTTATAACAAAGAAGCTTTGGGAAATACTGTATCTCTTCAGCACCATGTGGAGGTCCGTGTACTGAACATTCATAGCTTTTATTAGGAAGAGCCAGAAAAGATTAAGGTTTGAAAAATGAAAAAAGACAAAACCTATTCCAAATTTAAAGTCTCAAAGGAGGTACAGAGTGCTCTAGAATAGACAAAGTTGGGACCAGAATATTATCACCAAAAGAAATAATTTTATAAAAAAACTCTGGGCTCTCCCTTTGAAATGCAAAATATTGCAATAAGTGAATACAGAATAAAACAATGAAACACAACCAAAAGAACTTATAGGTTCCATTACCAGAATAATATTCCAGTTTTGCATGAAAATTCAGAGGGGTTTCAGATTTCCTGGAACTACCTCTATAGTCCTATAGAATACCTAAGATTATATTCCTTTGGACAACAGGGTATATGGATTATCTGGTAACCAGCAGGTTTCATGAAGTGCTTTCTGGGTCAGAATTGCTGTATGTTCTTAGTACTATTAAATCATGTTTTTATGACATGAAAAGGACTTGGAGTGTATTTACTCCACCCCCTCTTCTTAGAGAAACTGAATGAGGAAATGACTTGTCCAAGAGCAGAAAAGCTGTGGAGGAAATAGCCTGGAGTGTTCTTATTGTAGAAGGGAATTCAAGTACAGGGTGGGGTTGGATTGAATTATTTTATGTTCCATTTCTACCCTGAGATTCTATAAGTCTGTTTTCTGTTTGCCAGTATAGTGATGATGTTTCTACTCTACCCTCAGGGGTCATTAGGTTGAGGGGATAGGTAGGAAACCCAGGAGAGAAGCTCTCCTTTTTGCTATTTTCTATATTGATCTTCCAGGAAAAAATTTTATGGAAGGGGTTTGAGAACCATAACATGATTCAGTTGTAATGTTTTCCAGGACTACATTATAGCCAGAAATGTTTGCCATATGTCACTACATCCTCCAAAACATTCAAGTATCTTTGCAGCTAGGAACCTTGATGTAGGTTAGAACTTGGCTGAGAATACATGTCAGTTTTTGGCAGCCTTGTCACTGCTGGCTTTAGTGTGCTTCTCTTTATGGCCAATCGATTCTGGTAAGATAGTCTGTTGATGTTTCTAATAATTTCTGAAATACTTTTGAGCAATACAGCCTATTATTCTCTCTTACAATGATGTGTAGAGCTGTGAAATTGTTCTTAATAGACAGCCATGCAAACACTTCTTTGACAAGATGGAGTATAGCTAGGGGTCTATGTTAGGGTATGATGCCAACTCTCAGACTACATGATAGCTGTTTTCAACAATTTGACTAACATTAATTGCTCTTGTGAGTTTTTAATTCAAAATAGTATTTCCATTATTACAAAGCAGAATGACAGTAAGTGTGCACAATTACAAGTTCAAGTAATAGTGGTTAAGATGTCTTCTGCACATACTACCCACTCTCTGTCTTCCAAATGTACAAATGTTCCAGATGATGACTTGAAATATGGAAGACATATTAGCTTATATAATGTAAGATACATACAAAGATAACCATCAGTTTTCTGGAAAGTACACCTCCCTCCCCAAATAAAATGCCATTATGGCAAAAGGATCCTTGTGTCCTATACTCGTTCCCTACTTCCTTCCACAAATAGGTGCTTAATGTCTACATGAATCAAACACTATATTTGACATTGGGGAAACTCATAAACAACTACAGACTCCCTCGTCTTTTGGTGTTTAGAGGCTTTTGGGATATACGTATGTAAACAGGTAAAATACACGTGGGCTAAGATAAGGTGAGAGATAAGAAATAAGGGACACCTAATCCAGTTGTGGGAATCTTGGAAGTGAAATTTAAACTGAGGTCTGACGGGTGAAGAGTTAAACAGGTGAGGGAGGACTTAGAGAGAATGTTTTCCAAAATACAAAAAGCATAGGAAAATACGAAAATGCCCAGAGGAGTAAAAACAGCATGAGAAAAACAGCGTATACTGGGGCTACAATAGTACAATTAAGAGTGTAAGTTTGTAAGAGGTAAGAAATGTGGCTAGATTGTAAATCAGTTCCCTTGAGGGCAATAAACTTGTCTATTTTGTTCAAAATACCACTGCCATTATCTACTATGGTTCTTATTACATAGTAAAAATTCAAAAAATATTTGTTGAGTAATAACAATAACAGCAATGACAACAAAGATAGTAGTCATTTATTTAATTAAGAGACAAAAAGCATTCATGTGCAGTTTTGTTAAATTCTCACAACACTATGAGGCACTTATTATTATTATTATTATCGTTTTATACATAAGGAAATGGATGCTCATCAAGGTTAACCCAATGGTCCCAGATACCTAGCCAGTGATTGGCAGATCCAAAGTTTAAACCCAGGAGATCTTGAACTCTAGTGATTCTGTGTTAAAGAGTTTTGAATTTCCCATAATTAAATGGGAAACCACTGAAGAGTTTAATGCTTGCATTTTACCAAAATGACTGGCAGTAATATGAAGAGTGGATTTAAGTGAGAACAAGATTAGAGGTAAGGAGACAAGTTGTGAAGGTATTGTGATAATCCATGTAACTGATGATGGTGGCTTGGACTATGGTGTTAGCACTGCAAATGGAGAGAAAGAGCCAGATTCCAGAGAGAAAGTGTTATAATTGACAGGGTTTGGTGATTGAACGGTGGCGTTAATGAGGGAAACTAAGGAATCAAGGGAGTCTTTCAGGTTTCTGACCATTATAGAATTACAGTTGGGTATGTGGGAGTACAATTCACTGTCAAATAACAGGAGGAGGAGGAGGAGAAGGAGCAGGTTTGAGGTGGTAGGTGAGAAGATAGAATTAGTTTTTGGCATGGTAAATGTGACCGCTTAGAACTCTTTGTGGGGTGGTACTGAAGTGGATATGCCCAGTAGACATTTCAGTAGACTTGCCTCATGCTTAGAGAAGAAATCAAGGATGGAAACAGAGACATGGGAGATACCAATATATAACTGGCTAATAGGGACACTTGTAACCATGTTGGAAAACTGTGTACACTGAAAAAAGCAGAAAATCTAAGAAAGCCCAAATAAACACCATCTAACTAACATGTAGAGGAAAAATTGCTGTAAAGAAGATTGGCAAAGTTCAGACAGAGGAGTAAGAGGAAACTCAAAGGATGGTTGTAAGGGAAACTGAGGGAAAAGAGTGTCTCAAGAAGATGGAAATGATCAATAATGTCAAATATTGCTGAGACATGGGGACCAAAAATCTTCTTCTTTGTTTAGCAATATGGAGGTGTTTGATAATCTTGGAACTATAAGTTCCACTCTGAAGGTGTGTGTGGGGTTTAAGAGGAAGGTAAAAGTCATATTTCAGTGTTTTACTGGGTGAATTATAGGTTAAGAGATAAAATAAAGGCTATACAAGCAAATGTTAGTGTTACCATGGAAACAAGATTCAGTAACACTGAAGGATTTGGGGTAAAAAGAGAAATCAGAGGTCCAAGGACGATTGTTAATTAGTTTAGTAGAATGGACATAGGAGTACATGGCATGAAGATGTAACAAGAGTATTAGGGTAGGGGAAGGAAGCCAAGGAGTTGCTGGGAATCTCAATATGCATGTGGTTCATTGATTAAATTGGATTCAGACCAAAAATCAATCAGTGGATACTCACTTCTCTGAAAGAATCTCACTGTCCTAATTTAACTTGAGCTAAACTGCCTGGATATCTCCAGAAGCTGAGACTGGGGTTGCCACAGGGCCAATAGTGGTTCTACCTAGTTCTTGTTCTCCTGAATCCTAAGGAGAAAATGGCCACCATGAATGTCTCTGTCCTGATTATAGAAATGTATATCACTCCTTGGGCTATGGAGCAATAAATCATTCCCAAGGATAGGAGCAGTCCTTGGTGTTATTAGATTTTTTAGGCTTTTCAGGAATGTTGGGATTTCTTTTCTCATGTGGAAGCCTGGGATTTTCTCTTTTCTGGACTTCCATGCAGTTTTTTCTCTGCCCAAGATTGAAAGCATGGGTCTCCTGGAACAGATACTAAGAGGCAGCACAATGGATTCGCTATAAAAATGGGCTTTGGAATTAGTCCTGAATATGAGTCTCAGCTACACCACTTGGAGCAGCACAAAAAGTAGACTAAGCCATAAAGGCAAAGATTGATAAATTGTATATTATTAAAATGAATATTTCACATAGTGATGAATATGGGAGCATTTAGGTCTACTATAAAAATTAGTGAAAGGAAACCTTTCTGAAACGGGAGGTTGTCATGCCCTACCACTTTACCTACAATTACAGATCTCAACAAGAAGAGACATACACCTTGACTTCCCAACATCGGAAGAAGCCTATACTTACGCCTCAGTAGGAGGAAGAAACATTTTCTCCTTGCCCAATAACAGCCCAGGCAATGAGAGACTGTCACAACTCAGCCAATAAAAAGCCACTACTCTTCACAGTCCTAGTTTACTTCAATGGACTTTTTGTTTGTAACAGCCTCTTCCAACTCTCCCTTTCTTCTTCTATGAAAGCGTCTTCCTCTCCTTTATCCCAACTTGCCTATGATTTTGTCATAGTTTGCTTGTCCTGAATTGCAACTCTCTTTCATTCCCGAGTAAACCCATTTTTGCTGGTAAAACAACTGACAGTTGTATTTTTCAGTTTATTTTAATACTATGTTATTTTTCAGGTTAACATTACATTACCTGTAAAATAATCCCGTGGCCGAGGATGGAGGTTTGTCCAGGACCTCTCTCAGAAGGGAGATCCAGAGAAGACCCCAAACAACTCTGAGTTTGGTGAGAATCAGGTGTCAGCACCCAGAGAGCCAACTGAGCTCATTGTTTCCTTGCTGACCCTTGAGTTTGAGGGAAAGCCTCTCCTGGATTTTCAGCTCTGCTCTCTGTGTTTTGAGCTCTTCAGGCTTTATTCAGGATCTCTTTTAAGGCTTTGTCATTTTTGAGAATACTTGTTTGGCCTTTGGTCCAACTCCTTTTCGAAACTGGACTGTTCCTATTGGGACTGTGTTAGCCTTTGGTCCAACTCCTTTTTAGAACTGGACTGTTCCTACTGGAACTTTGCCGTTTAGGAATTTTTCTTTTTGTTGTAGAGAAAAAACTCTAAGAAATGGGATCCCAGTCATCAAAATGCTTTGAGGGCACCCTCCCTTCTGTAACCCCAGCTGGTTTTATGTTGAAAAACTATGGTCCCTCCTCATACATATTTTAAACTAATGAACCAACTTGGCTAAAGATAAGGTCAAACACCAATGGCCATTATGGGGAACTTTTGATCTTTCCAAACTCACTTTCCTCAAAACTGAATTGGATAGCCATGTCACTAAAACTGTCAAATTTGAATGGGACACTTATTTTCATTGGTACCTTGAGGTTTCCAAACATTCCAGGATTCTCAGTTTGCCTCTTTGCAAAATATTATTTCTAAATTAACTGAGGCAAACTTGAAAGAAGTCAAAATTACTTCTGATGACTCTTTCCCCTCCCCTCTTCTCTTTGTCTCCAGACATGTGGCAGCCACCTTATGTTCAGGCCCTGCCTGTGGTGTGATTTTCCTCTCTTCCCTGTGCACTGTCCCCACCTCTTCTTACCCCAGTTCCCTCATTCCAATCCTTGCATTGAACTTCCCCTTTCCTCCAAATCTCTCCCTGCTCTTTCCTTTCCTGAACCCAGTAAAAACTGCCCCTTTAGTCTTCTGAGGATTCGAATAAGCCCCAAGTTTCTTGTGTTCCATGGACTAAATGCCAAATTGTGAGCCATAGCTAGAGTTTCCTAAAGTGACTGAGTATCCCCATAGGTTTGCTGAAGAACTAGACAGTCAACCTGGTTTTTCAGATTTATACTAAGTTCACATGCTTATTGGTGAGGGTCAGGCCAAACATTGGATAAAACTAGCCCAAATGGAACATCCTGAATGGGACTTACAGAAACAAACTCCTACCTTTTGGCAAGATGCTAGAATACTCGTTGGAAATCTCCACCAAACAACTACAATAGCTTGTCCTAAGTTTTTTGACTGGAACAAAATTCAGGTTTGCCCTCAAATCTGTTGAAACTTTTCATGACTACTATAATTGACTTCAGATTGTTTTCCAAGGAAATTCTGGTCTTCCTTTAGACATTGAATCCACTCGGGTAGCCTTTCACTCCATGTTTATTAATGGGCTGAACTTGTATCTTTTTCCTTTAGTTAAAAGGACCAGGATGGAATGGGAAATTATGTCCACTCCAGATTTAATTGATTTGGCAAAACAGCTTAGTCAGACCCTTGATGAACTACAGGGATTCTTCCCAATCCTCTCTCTTAACTGGCTCAGAGAAAACACTCTCCAGATTGTGAATGAATCTCCCTCTGTCCTTATTGACACTGGAGCTATACTCTTAGTGCTCAGTCCCACAGCAATAACGCAGCCCCTGCTTCAGAGCACTAATACAGTTCAGATAGTAGGGGGGTCTCTAAAAAACCTCTACAGGTTCCTGTCTATGAACCTATTCCCTTTCATTTAAACCCTTTGAGAGACACACCTTTTTTTCCAGTTCCTCCACCCCTGCTCATGTCTTGGGCTGAGATTTCTTAGAAAAGTGTAATGCCAGAATTTCTTTTCCCAAGAGGGGAAAATAATTCCAGAATTTGACAATAATAATAAAAATAGCCAACGAGGGGAATTAAATGATCTTTCAACATTTTTATTTGTTCTGTCTTCGAAGGCACTGTAGATGAGGCCAGGGACACTGATCATTTGCTCCTATTGGATCAGTTAACATCCTCCTTACGGGCAAAATCTTAACCAGATAATGGCAGAATTCACAGTGCACCTCCCATCAAGATTCAGATAGATCTCTCAAAACCTCTCCCCAGAATTAATAAATACCCTATAAATAAAGAAGCCCTTCAAGGCATCAAGTTGATAATAGAAGGCTCAGGGCCTCATTATCTCCTGTTCTAGTCCCTGTAATACTGTAATACCCCTGTTTTACCTGTAAGATAATCTAATGGCCAAGGATGGAAGTTTGTCCAGGACCTCTGAGCAATAACATTGTTATTCCTCAGCATCCTGTTATTCCTAAGCCTCATATGCTGCTGACATCCATTCCCACTGAAAGCAAATTTTTCACTGTGATTGATCTATGAAGTGCATTTGAGTATTCCACTTGCTAAGGATAGCCAATAGCTTTTTGCTTTCACTTGGGAAGAATAGAAATACACCTGGACAGTAAAGCCCCAGGGTTTCTCAGAGAGTTCTTACTTTTAAAGTTAATTTGGATGATACAGTTTTCTGAAAGCTCTCCTTTGTTACAATACATAGATGATTTGCTTCTCTGCTCCCCTTTTCAACCTCTTCACAGGAAGACAGCATCTCCCTGTTAACACTTTTGGCCTTAAGGGTACATAAAACCTCCAAAGAAAAATTACAGTTTGCTTAAACTCAGATTTGATAGTTAGGGCATCTGATCTCAGAACAAGGACTACATATGGATACAGATGAAACCCCTCATGACTGCTTGTGGAGAAGGTGAAGATTCCTGTGACCAGGATTCTCACCGGGCCCTAGTCGGCTTGCTCACTACACACAGGTAGGCAATGCGTTGTTGTTGACTTTATAAAAAGAGATCTGCCTAGTGCTCTGGGCTGCTGCATGGCTGCAGGAGAGCAGAGGATGGAGGCTGAGATGGCTGCGGGGGCAGAGAGGCTCAGAGACAAAGACCAACTTGCTGCATGCAGACTCACTCTGAGTGGACAGAATTCTAGTGCTTGACCTGCCACTGTCAGAATAAGTTTGAGTATAAACCCTTTCACCCCAAGAACATTCAATTCTCATTCCTCGGTCTCACTGAATCCATAGTGAACTTGTCTGGGGCTGAAACCCATTGGCAAGACACTGCTGAATGCTGACAGATCAGCTTTGACTATCCATGGCAATTTACAGGAAACTCCTCTAACCAATGCAGACTTTTCATGGTTTACTGCTGGTTCTTATTTAAAGAATGGCAATGGTAAATATTGTGCTGGATAGGCGATTGCAATTCCTTTTGAAGTCATTGAAACAACACCTTGACCTTTGACTACTTCATCCTCATGGGCTGAGTTATACCTCTTTACTTGAGCTTGTACCTTAGCCAAGGGTAAAACTGTGAACATTACATAGATAGTCGGTGTGTGTTTGGGGTAGCTCATGACTTTGGATTGTTCTGGAAAGAAGGTATCCTTACCTCCAATAGGGATAAAATAAAAAATGGCTCATATATCCACAGTTGATTAGATGTCATACTTTTGCTGGCTGCCCTGGCTATTATTTCTGTTCTTGGGCACTCGAGGTTCCACTCCCTAGATGTCAAAAGAAACCACCTCAGTAAAGCTTCCACGAAAACTGCTGCTTTCAAAGAAACAGGTAGCCAAACCTCTGTCATGGGCTAAAGGGATGTTCCCTCAAATGATAATTTGGAAAAATTGACGAGAGATACCCAACAATTGTCCCCAGAGAGAGAAAAAAAATATTGGAAATCCAGTAATTGTTGGTTTGATAAAAAGAGAACTCTGGTTTGGACCAAATATCAACACAGTCCTACCAGAAATTCTAGAATTCCCACTACTTACCACTGTGCATGCATTAAATCACTGGTCTACTGCCAGAATGATAGCATTTGTGAACCATTATTGGTGGGGAAATAGTAATAAGGCCACAAAAAGTACCTACCTTGCTTTTCTCACCTGTACAAAGTATAATCCATGGAAACCTGTTTGCACAAGTGGATTTCACATAGCTTTCCTGTATTATGGCTGTAAATATGTTTTGGTCATGATTTATGTTTTCTCACTGGACTGATGCTTTCCCTTGTACACAGGCCAAGCTTTTTCTGCAGCTAGAATTATGTTAGAAAAGATTATCCTTACTTGGGGAAACCCTCTTGAACTTCATAGTGATCAGGAAACCATTTTACTGGCCAGGTGCTTCAGTGAATTTGGGCTGTTTGGCCAGTTGTACATTTTCATTGTATATACCAACCTCAATTCTCAGGGTCAAATGCACTAACCCACTATTAAGACTCAGCTGACAATTTGTAGAGACCCTCCAAATACCTTGGCAGAAAGCATAGCTATTGGCTCTTTCAAATCTCAGATCTATTCCCTTTGGAACTCACAGACTCACCCTTTGAGATGGTCACAGGATGTCCAAAGCACTTGAACCCTGCCTCCTTTGTCTCACTGCTGATAAAAGGAGATATACTTCAATACTGTAAAGGCCTAATTGCTTCTATTAAAAATAATGTTTTTGTAGAGCCATCTTTCTGCAGTGCACTGCTGGGAGATGATGACCTTAAGCATCACATCCTGCCACCTGGAGATTTTGTCAATTGGAAAAGACATTTCCAGAAAGACTCTCTTCCACATTGCTGGGAAAGACCTTATCAGGTACTGCTAACCAACCCTTGTGCCGCCAAACTCTGGGGAATAGACTCTTGGATTTAAAGAAAACACCAAATCCTGACTACACTTGCACTACGTCTGGTGACCTGAAAGTAAAGATTTCCTGGAATTGAAACAGACCACATCTGATGAGACAGCTTTCCCAAGATGTCCAGACCAGGTCTGTATACCTTTTTCTTACTGTTTGCTTCTTGTATCTCTTCCATTGGAAGAAAATGTCCTTTTCTGCATTTTCCAAACCCTTATAAAAGGGGGAAATCCCTTGTTTTGATTATGGCCTTTTGGAACCAGCCTCATCATGATTCTATGAGCTTTTTCTAAAGGATTAGAAGATTCAGAATTCACAAAAGTCTTTCTTCCATCTGTTCTATTAACTGACTTTGGATTCTTAGCCAAATTCATGATCTCTGAATGCAAACTTACAGGCTGTATGATGGAATAACATTTGTTTTCAAATAGTTCTTTTGAGATAACAGTAATGTTTTAATACATCTTTGAAGTTTTGCTATTTTTGCAAGAAGTTCACTAGCTCTTGTTTTGTGTTTATACCTATACTGTATCTTCCCAAAGGCACTTGGTTAATTCTTTCAGGGTACTCTTACAGTATTCATTATTTTGCTTTCATGGATGCTTCATGTGGGGACTTCCAAGAGGCATACAACTCTAGGTTTGCCTCTGTAGGAAGAACTTTTCTTTAGTTAAGTCAGAATAAGTACAAACAAATATTTTCAGCTGGCTACATTCAGACCTACAGTCTTGGTTTAGAACCATCATACAATTTGGAATTGCCATGTTACCTTTGATTCTGCACTTGCTGTTTGTTAAACTTTTGTAAAAATGATGTACCAATAAGGTGATGTTAGCTCAGTGCTTCAGTATGCTCTCTAACGCTCATAACCTTGAGGAGCTATAAACTTTAGATGGGAAGTGCCTGAGAGTTCTCCTTCCTAACCTTCCATGTTCCTCCAATGTGACCTTAAGTGGTTTCCAACTGCTATGTACTTTCCCTCTTATGTGGGGCATGACAACCAGGAAAGGTCCTTCCTGGCACTGAGGGATAAAACCACTACATATGGAAAACCTGACTCTTGATCATTGATGCTTCAAGGAAGTGTCTTGATCAAACGGGGCGTATGTGAAATTTAATAAAAGGAAACCTCACTAAAATGGAATCAGGAGGCCAGAAGGGAGATTTCTCATGCGCTACCACTTGCTGTCAATTGTGGACCCCAACAGGAAGGTCTCTACATACCTTGAATTCCCAGCAGGAAGAAGCTTATACTTTAATTAGCACAGCAGGAAGAAAAAACATTTTCTCCTTGCTGAATAACAGCCCAGCCAATGAGAGACTGTCACAACTCAGCTAATCAAAAGTCACCACCCTGCAAACTCCCAGGTCACTAGAATGGACTTTTTGTTTATACTGGCCCCTCCCGACTCCCCCTTTTCCTCCATAAAAAAGCGTTCCTCTCCCAACTTGCCTACAGTTTTACCATAGCTTGCTTGTTCTGAATTGCAATTCTATTCCTAAATAAACCAAGTTCTGCTGGTAAAATGACTGACAGTTTTATTTTTTAATGTTAACATTACCATTTTATTATATTCGATTGGTTCTCTCTGTTACTGGTGCCTGTAGTCCCTCTTTCCTGCCTTCTTGTGGATTATTTAAATATTTTCAAATATTTATCTACTGGTTTTTCAGCTAATCCCTTTACATTATTTTTTAGTGGTTATCCCAGAGATTACAATATACATCCTTAACTTCTCAGTCTACTTACAGTTAATATTGTGCAGCTTCATGAAAAATGTAGAAGCTTGAAACCACATAGGTCCATTAACCTCCCTTCTACCATCCACTGTTTTATAGTTGTCACAAGCATTACATTGACATACATTATAAACCTCACAAGACAATGCTATAATTTTTGCTTGAAGTAGTCATATGTATTTTAAACAAACAAAGAGAAAAATATGGTCTTTTATATTTACCTAGGTATAGATTAGCCTTGGGGAACATATGATGCCCAACATTTTATGTTTTTGGTCTCTTATTCTATATCTTATTATTTTTGTGTATCTCTCAGCTGGTTATTTGTAGATCTAGATGATTTTACTGTTTTTGTCTTTTAACCTTCATACTAGTTATGTAGGTGGTTGATCTACTACCTTTACTATATGTTCATCTTCACCTGTGAGGATTTTTTCTTTTATAATTTAATTATTTCTAGTTACAATCTTTCCTTTTCCATTTAAATAAGTCCCTTTAACATTTTGTGTAAAGCTAGTTTGGTGTTGATGAGAATCTTTACCTTTTGACTCTCTGGGAAAGTCCTTATCTCTCCTTCAATTCTGAGTGATAGCCTTGCCATGTAGAGTATTCTTGGTTGTACAAATTTTTTTTTTTGCTTTCAGCACTTGGTATATGCCATACCACTCTCTTCTGGCCTGTAAAGTTTCTGCTGAAAAATCAGCTGATAGTCTTCTGGGGATTCCCTTGTACATAACTAGCTATTTTATTCTTGCTGCTTTTAAGAGTCTCTCTTTAACTGTTGACACTGATGATAATGTGTTTTGGTGTCTCTTTGGGTTCATCTTTTTTGGGACACTGATTCCTGGACTTAGATGAGTTTCATTTGCCAGGATAGGGAAGTTTTCAACCACTGTTTACTCAAATAGATCTTGTGTCCTTTATTTCTCTCTCTTCTCCCTCTAGGACCCCTAGGATGTGAATGTTACTGTGCTTGATGTTGTGAATGAGTGGTGCTAACACAGTAGAAGGAGAGTATCAGAAATGGTGCCACCAACACAGTGCCAGCTGGGCAGCAGAAAAGTGAAAAGAAAGTTGGGCCAACCAGCATTTCCATCCCTAAAGTATGTCCTACCAGGTACCTGCCCCTCCAGCACACACCCTAATAACAGTCAGTGTGTAACCTACATGCTCTTTAAACTGCTGCCTTTGCACTGGGACTCAGGGTGAATAAGATTGTGTGCGTTTTCTTTAAAGTGGAGTCTTAAAGTAGGCAGCTTTCTACTGCCCTCTGGCTCTCCTGGACATTAGCCCTACTGGCTTTCAAAGTCAGATGTTATGAAAGCTCATCTTTCTGGTGTGAGTGTGCTGGGTGTGGAGCCCAATGTTAGGCTTAGATCTTTTATTTCTCAGGGAGGGCCTCTGTGGTTATGATACACCTCCTGCTTGTGGGTTACAGGGATGGGTGAGTGCATTCTGACTAGACTGTGTGTCTGTCCCTCCTACCCATCTTGACGTAGCTTTTCCTTCATATCCTGAGTTGCGTAAGATCTGTTCTGCTAGCTTTTAGTTTATTCTTAGAGATTGTTTTTCCATATGTAGTCGTAGATTTTGGTGTGTCTGTGGAAGGAGGTGAACTCAGAATCTTCCTACTCTGCCATCTTGATACCCTTCCAAGGTTTTAGTTGTTTTAATCAGACAGGCTGAGAATTTGTGAAAGTCAGCAGGAAGTATTCCATTGAAAGGTTGAGGTTAAGTATATAGAATAGGAAAGGTGTAGCTGATTGTATAGGATTCCTGTGAAGTTGGAGAGCAATTAGATACAAAGCACAGGAGAAAGGTTAGCTCTGAAAGATGACAGGTAGGTGGTGTATATAATGTTGGAAAGATGTGGGAACTGACATATGATAGTTTTTTTCCTCTGAAAATTAGGAGGTGATATCATCGTCTGTGAGTGAGGAGAGAGGAGGGTTTGTTGGAGGTTGAAGGAGAATGGAGAAGGTCTGGAATAGGAGTTGTGAGAGTAGAATGAGTTGACCAGAGAGATGTAATAACCTCTCAGACCCTATTAAAGGTGTTTTACTATGTAAGTTATTAGGAGACACATTGGTGTTTTGGCTTTAGTTTTAGAAGCAGCTGGGTGATTGATTACTTTACAGAGAGCAGTATAACTATCAAGTGGCCTGCATACTTGCAGTGGCACTACGGCATAGCAGACATTATGAGCCTAGAGCCAGACTGCTTGGGTTTAAATCTCTACCACTTACTACTTACTACTTATCTGACTTTAGAAAAGTCACTTAAACTCTACACAGCTTGATTTCCTCATCTATAAAAGAAGGGCAATAATGTTAGTCCCTACCTGATTGGGTTGCTGTGGGAATTTAAGTTGGTTAATATGTGTAAAGTGTTTAGCTTTATATGTAGTAAGAACTCAATAATTCAATAATTGTTAGTTATTATAATTTTTTGGTCATCCTATTTCCATTCTATTGTCTAGTCTTTGAGGTACTCTAATGTATAGTCAAAAGATTACTTAGTGGCTTGATATTAGGACATGGAGAGTTGGTTGGCTGATTAGACTCCCTGATATCTTTAAGTTATGATAACCTGATGTATCCATCTCTACCATATCTGCTGCTCCTGTTACTTCTTTGTGGGTCAGAGCCCTTAGGACACATTTTGTAGAATACTGCATGTAAATGAGTGCTTAATCATTGACTGATGTGATAGATTTGGATGGAGACAAGTTGACATATTATCTGAGGGCAGATGGAAGACAGAATGTCTACATAATTTCATCTGGTGATAGCCAAAGTCATGAAATTGAATCATCAAAATTAAATCAGAGAACTAGAGAATCTTGTATTTGGAAGGGCCCTTTAAGGCCATCTGGTCCAACCTTCCACTCAGCATTGCAATCTTCCCTACAGCATCGGTAGAAGGGAATATCAGGCCAGTTGGGAAAGAGATTATGGCAGACGATATACAGCCAAATGGCATTTCAAACAAAATGTGGATACCTAGGCCCTGGGTGATTTGGTTTTAAACCAGCTCCACAATAGACACAGCACCAGAAAGAGTCCAAATCAAGTTGTAAAACTGCTTCTTTTCAGATACAGAAAACAAAGGCAGAAGCTACAGAAGCTATGCTTTCATCCTGTTGCTAAACTTTGCTTGCTAACTGACAATGACACTCTACTTTGACTCTCTTTACCCATCTGTAAAAAGAAAATACTATGCTTTAATCTTCCATGGATATTTTTCAAAAAGAGCTTAATAAAGATGCAGACATACTAAAATGGAAGGTACTATGTAAATGTGAGTTGATGGAAAGTCCTTATATATCTACAGCCAAAGTGGCCTTGGGCTAAGAAGACAGCCTGTCAGCATGGGAAACCTAATCTTATGGTGAGTTTTGAGTTTGCTTCAGGATACAAAGGGCTTGTGAAATTTTGGTTGACTAGGTTAGGGCTGATCCTATATAGAAGTTCTAAAATTCAGATACATCAGAAAGAACCAGAACTACTGCCTTCCTCCCTTGCCATGGTCTCTTTGACCTGCTGTCAGATGCCTGAAATCTACCAGTAGAGTTTTAGCTTTTTGGCTTATGGAATTAATGTCTGTTAAAAATCTTAATGATACAAAGAGCTCAGGCACCTAAACAAAACAAAAAGCAAATAATCCAATTAAAAAATGGGCAGAGGATCTGAACAGACACTTCTCCAAAGAAATTCAGATGGCCAACAGCCACATGAAAAGATGCTCCACCTCACTAATCATCAGGGAAATGCAAATGAAAACCACAATGAGATATCACCTCACACCAGTTAGGATGGTCACCATCCAAAAGACAAACAACAACAAATGTTGGTGAGGATATGGAGAAAGGGGAACCCTCCTACACTGCTGGTGGGAATGTAAATTAGTTCAACCTTTGTGGAAAGCAGTATGGAGGTCCTTCA
The DNA here is from genome assembly GCF_040802235.1 of Manis javanica. Classification (NCBI taxonomy): domain Eukaryota; kingdom Metazoa; phylum Chordata; class Mammalia; order Pholidota; family Manidae; genus Manis; species Manis javanica. Next base: position 89,023,489 of record NC_133174.1, read on the forward strand.
AAATACTAAAAATAGAAATCCCATTTGACCCAGGAAGTTGACACCTAGGAAATTACCCTAGGAATGCAGGAGCCCAGTTTGAAAAAGACATATGCACCCCCATGTTTATGACAGCACTATTAACAATAGCCAAGAAATGGAAGCAACCTAAGTGTCCACCAGTAGATGAATGGATAAAGAAGAGGTGGTACATATACACAATGGAATATTATTCAGCCATAAGAAGGAAACAAATCCTACCATTTGCAGCAACATGGATGGAGCTAGAGGGTATTATGCTAAGTGAAATAAGCAAGGCAGAAAAAGACAAGTACCAAATGATTTCACTCATCTGTAGAGTATAAGAACAAAGCAAAAACTGAAGGAACAAAACAGCAGCAGAGTCACAGAACCCAAGAATGGACTAACAGTTACCAAAGGAAAAGGGACTGGGGAGGGTGGGTGGGAAGGGAGAGATAAGGGGAATAAGGGGCACTATGATTAGCACACATAATTTAGGTGGGGGCATGGGGAAGGCAGTATAGCAAAGAGAATACAAGTAGTAACTCTATAGCATCTTACTACTCTGATGGACAGTGACTGTAATGGGGTATGTGGTGGGACTTGATAATGGGGGGAATCTAGTAACCACAATGTTGCTCATGTAACTGTATATTAATGATATCAAAAGAAAAAAAAAGAAAAAGAAAAAAATCTTAATGTCCCTCTGAAGGATAACTCACTGGGTTTTTATGTCATTTACCTCCTAGTAGGAATGGGGAATGCTGTAAAAGTTGGAATAGGAAGAGAAAGAGGATACTGAATGCCTGGAGAGGAGGGCATATTGAGGATATTGCAAGAAAACTTAACACAGTTCTCAATTTATCCTATGACCAGCCCTGCTCCAAGGATAAAACAGAGTAACATGGTTCCACTTAAATATCCAATCGCTTATCTCCACGTTATCTCCATTCCTACCCCAGCTATTTCCAAAATAAGAGGTGTGAGCTCTGTTTTTAGATTATTTTTCACTTTTAAATGTATTTTAAATTGTTTTGCCTTTCCAAATATACTTTTTCTTTAAGAAGAGATAATGTTTGGTCTCAGATTGTAGTTGTGTTAATAATATTCAGTCTAAGGGAACTGTTCAGTTTCATTAATCTTCAGCCACCCTGATTTATTTTCAGGGTATGAAAGATGCAAAGGCATGTATTATAGGATACACTGAACAGTGAGACGTCATAGAAGTTCATAGCAATATCAGGAAGACTACTCAAAAATGGGAGAAACCCTTAAGTTTATATTTTGATTTTCACTTTGAACATTTGGTTTCTACCTAAATGAAAAGATAACATAAACTAAGGTAACATTAACACCAAGACAGTATGGAAAAGACAATGACTGGGCTTAGTTCTTGTTACTGGGGCCAATCTAGCATTACCTTCCTGTAAGCCTTTCATACTCCCCATGCTAATGGCTCTGAACATGAAACAAAGGGAAAAGAGGCCACAGAATGATTTAATTCAAACCACTCTGACAGTGAGTGAGAATCACTTCTTTATGGTTCACTTCCTAAAATCTGCAAGAGATCCTATTACTCTGGATCCAAAACATCTTGGCACTAGAATAGATCCTTTAAAAAAATAATTTTAACATTTAAAACTTTTTATTCTGGCATAATTTCAGACTTACAGAGAAGTGGTAAAAATAGTACAAACAATTCCTGTATTCCCTTACCCAGATGCCCAGATGCTCCACCTGTTTACCTTTTACCACCTCTGTAGTCTCTGTCTGTGTAATTATGTGTAAATGTTATATACACATGTCACTTAATCTTTCTGAACGGTTTAAGAATAAGTTGCGCATGTGATGTTCCTTTACCCCTACATACTGCAATGTATATTTCTTAAAAGTGAGAATCATTTATTACATATCTATTATGCAACGATCAAAATCAGGAAACCAACATTGATACAATACTATTATGTCATCATATAAACCTTATTCAAACTTTTTCAGTTGTCTCACTAATGTCTTTTGTAGCAAAAGAAAAAGAAATTTGTGTCTTAGAATCTGATATAGAATCAACTGTTGAATTTACTTGTGTTTCTTTAGCATCCTTTAATTCGGAACAGTTCTCAACCTTTCTTTTGTCTTTTATGATCTTGACTTTTCTGAAGAGGATGGGCCATTAATTTTGTAGAATGTTCCTCAATTTGTGGTTAGCTACCATTTCTTCTTGATTAGACTCAAGTTAGGAGTTTGTTTCTTTTTTTAAGGAATGCCACAGAAGGGAGGATGTGCTCTTCTCTATGCACCACATTATTCCTTCTGCATTCATTAGTTTGAATTTTGCTATAAGGAAGAGCTTGCTCTTCTTCCCTATTTATTTATTCAAATGCTTATTTATATTAATATTGGTTCATGTTATTACCAATTATATATTACCAATTATAATATTGGTTAATACATGAACCAATTCTATGGTTGAATCCATTCTATGGGTGGGATCCATTATTCTATGGGTGAATCCATTGCTATCATTTATTTTAATGCTCAAATTGTTCCAGATTTAGCCAATGGGAGCCCCTCAGGATGGATCCTGTGTCCTCTTGACATGACCTTATCATTCTTTGAGCACTCTCTCACTTTCTGACATAACAAATTGTTTCAAGACTCATTTCCTATTTTCTTTGCTCCAGCTCTGGAATCAGCTCTAGGAGGTTCTGGTTCCTTTTAGGAGAAAATGATATTTAGAAACTAAGGTTGGGTACTAGTTTTGCTCATTGTTATGGGGTTTTATTGTTTCTAAGCCCTCTCAGCAGACCAAAGGTGGGAAATATATTTATGCAGGTATGTACTCATGTATGTATATATGTGTGTATGTTTTCTTATTGTCTTCTTTCTTTTGTTCCTTCATTCTTTCTTCTTTTTTTTTTTTACTTGTGTCTTTAAAACCGTGAGTATATATTGATACCTGTACTTCCACTCCAATACCACAGAGTTCATTCTGTTCTTCTCCCATTGGCCAAATCTTCTCCTCTTCCATATCTGTACCTCCCTTCTGTGATACTTTAATTCTCATTATCCACAATAAATTTACTTATTTCTTCCATCCCTGGATATGCATAAAATGTTTTTGGAATTGCTAATTATAGCACTGTGTAAAAACAAACCTAGTTAACTAGGGTTAACATTTGTTTATAGTTCTTTTTACCTTTAATCTGTGTGTATACAGTTACAATGCTATATTCACATATTATTTGGGTTTGATTGCTTTCTATTTTCATATTTCTATTTCATTATTTAGAGTGGTTACATTATTCATTTGACATACAGTTGGATTCATTTATTTTTGTTTATATTCCATTTTGGGGTGCACCCTCATTCATATTGATTTCTTATTTATTTGTTTTTGTCTATGTGAAGCACTATCAGGATTCCCAAAGTCAGAACGCTACAAAAAAGTATACCAGAGCAGTGACCCCCAACCCATCTTTTCTACTCTGTTTCCTTCTTCCCATCCTTCTCAGCCCATTTCCACACATCTCTTGTAGGTAACCAATCACCATATTTTATGTTTCATCCTTCCTGTGTTTCTTTTTGCACAAATTAGCATACTATGTATATTTTCTTATTTCATGGGCATAGAACAGAGAATGAAAACTTATTTCTCATTCTCCAATTTAAATATCTTGGATACTCTCTTAAGTAAACTAAGCCTGATTTTCAGTATTCTTTCTCTTCCTGATTACCTTTAGGGCTTGGACACATGGGCATTTTCTAACCTGCTTATTACAGAGAGCTTAGGCAGTTATGCGGCTTTCCATGTTGGCCTCACTTAAAGCTAGTGTTTTCAGTACAGACATACACAAGCCAGCAAAGACTTGTTTGAGGCAGAAATTGTCCAAATTACAAGAGGTAAACAGAATAAGAAATAAAAATCAGGCTTTAACTTCATTCAAAAAGAAAGAGATAAAATTATATAAAGCAAATAAAGTAAATCATAAGAAATGAAACTGCTTTAGACACATATCAATTTTCTCCTATTGAAATAAATCATTTTAGCAGTAGCAGCACTTATTTCAATATTAGAAAAATAATGCTATTTATTTTCAGCATAAAATAACCCTCAGGTGGAATAGACACATTGATTTTTTAAAAAATGGATTTCAAATAAATCCAATGTCTTCATAATGAAAACATAAAATATTCACCAGAATACAGTAGTTACATAAGCCAGTGGCTTTCCAAGGAAAGGGAAAATTGCATTCCCTTCTATTTCATTGGCTTTTGTTAAATACAATTTGTCCATTCCGTTTGACTGGCCAATTTGATTGCAGTGTTCTAAATCTCAGCTAGGTGCAATATAGATCCACAGGCTTGACTTAGGAAAACCGAGCTCACACAGCACAATAATTGGATCCACACATTAATTAGATCCAGAGATAAACCTTGGCTTATTGTCACTGGGTTTCTGGGCTGAAGGAATCTAGAAATAGGATGCTTTGATGTTCTGATTGTCTGCAATATTTGGTACCAGACAGCAAGCTACAAGAAAGCAGAAGAGCTGTGCAACAGCTATAATCAAATGCAAATGCCTAGGAGTCTCCACTATGAAATAACAAAGACAATGACGCCCATTTTGATCAATAATAGTCAATCTCCCACCCCTGAAAATTTTCACACACAATAATTACTGTTAAAGTTGTTTATTTTTTGTTAAGTTGAAACATACAGTGCATAGATATGTTGCCTAGTGGCATGCAGGCTTCTGAAAAAGTATTAATAATGCAGCTAAACGGCCCAAGTCCCCAATGAAACCATGTAAAACAACACCATCTCCTTAAAATTAATTAATTGAAAGAACCTTTAAAAAGAGATGTGGGGAACAAAGTAGTTTGTACTGCTGCAGTGCAAACCTATTATAACAGGTTCACAGTATAGCAGTATAAAATATATACAATGCTGTTGCTGGTAGAAGCAGTTCAGAGAGCCAGCAGGTATCTGAGTATGCACCCAATGCCTTACCCAGGAGTTTAATCTATCCTCTATTTTATGCCCTCATTTTAATCCTTTTTTTTTCAATAAATAACTACTGAGAACCTACTGTGTGCTGGGTGGCTACACTGCTTACCCTTTTCACTAACATCTTGCGTCCTCTGATGCATTCTAGGCATGGCTGCTAGATTAATATTGTCAGAATACACTTTGATTTCTTTCAAAATTGGTCTCAAGAATTTTTGATGCTCTGTTGCATACCAATATAATTCCAACATTTTCTCTTGACATTTAGATCTCTGCAATATATTTATTTCCAGCTTTAGCTTCCTCATTTTCCCCACTAGATGACAAGCAACTTGGCTGCAGTTTAGTTGGTTTCAATGAACACTTATTGACTATTTCCCATGACTGGGGACTGTGCTAGGCATGGGGATCACATGGTGAATAAGACAGGAAGAATTCTTGTTCTAGTGGAGGAGCCTGACACAAGAAACAAATACTTTCAATATAATGTGGCTAAGTGCAACAACAAGACTGGGTAGAAGGTATTCAGGAAGCACAGAAAAAGCACTCATAATTCAGCCTATGGGTTGAGGAAGGATTTCTTAAAGGATTGCAGACCCCACACCTTATTCAACTTTATATTCCCAGTGTCTAGCAAAATTCTTGGCACATAGTAACTTGATGATATATGTACACATATACATAAAATTGTTATGCTAGTCAATTTAAGTTGTTTTTCTGTCTCTCTCCTCCTTGCCCAGAACACCCTTTTTTTCATCACCATCTCTGCCTTGTAGAGGTCCAGATCAAGTGACATCTTCTCCATGGTGGCTTTTCTGATAACTGAATCCCATGAATAAGCATGAAATAGATTATCCTCTCTGAGAGAAAATAAGTCTAATCAGTTCAGAATGGATGATGTTAGCTATCTGTAGAGGTGATTGAAGAGACTGTCATGAGTGTGCCTGAGTCTCTGTCATAGAGCTCACTAGCCTTGCCCTCTTCCCTGAACCCTCGACTACACACTCAACTGCCAGCTTGGCATTTGCAATTGGATGTCATACAACCACCTGAGACCCAACAGAACTCACTGTCTTTCCCATCATCCTAGTCTGTTTCTGCTCTGGTGTTTCCCATACCAGTGACTACCATCACCATCCACCCAGTTGTTCAAGGCAGATACATGGGAGTCATCTTAAACTCACTCCCCACCCCCTATATAATCAGTTGCCAAGTTTTATGGATTCTGCTCCCTAAATATTTTTCTCCATGTTCACTGTCACTACCCACTTCACTTCTTGCCTGGAATGTTCTAAGAACCTCCTGTCTGGTCTCCCTGCCTCCAGTTTTGTTCCCTTCCAAATACCTCTCCAGACTGCAGCCAGAGTCATCCAAAAATAAGCAATTGATCAGGTTAGGTCCATCCTTCACACACTTCAGCAAGCTGCTGTTACACCTTTAAGGTGAAGTCCAAAACCTTCCAATGGCTTACATAACTTCTCAGATTCAGGCTCATCTCTCCCTACTCTCCCCAGCACTCTGTCTTCCCTCCATGTGTTAGACTCCTTTCAGCTGAGCGATTTCTCAGCTCATGGCCTCCAACTATGCTGCTTCCTCTGCCTGGAACACTCTTTCCCTTGATCTTTATGTGGCTGATCCTTGTTTATCTTCTAGATCTCCTTGATTCAGGAATACTTGCTCCAAATTTAAAGCTAGTAGCTGTTTCAGTCAGCTCAGACTGCTAGAACAAAATACCAGAGACCAGGTGGCTTACAAACAACATAAATTTATTTCTCACAGTTCTCGAGGCTGGAGGTCTAAGATCAGGATGCCAGCTTGGTTGGGTTCTGGTGAGGAACCTCTTCTGGGTCACAGACGTCTTGTTGTGTCCTTACATGGCAGAAGGGGTACGTTAGCTCTCTGAGGCCTCTTTTATACGGGAGCTAATGGCATTCATGAGGTCTCTGCCCTTGTGACCTAACCACCTGCTGAAGACCCCACCCCAATACCATCACCTTGGCTGTTAACTTTCAACATGAATTTTTGGGGGCGGGTGACACAAACATTCAGACCACAGCTAATAATACAACCCAGTTAAGTCCCCTGATTTTGGTTCAACGCTCACCCAGCAACCTCCTGGTAATAATAACAAGCTTACCTTGCTATATTCTTCTTCATCAGAGAGGCTGTCATTGTTTAAATCTTCTGGAAATTTTCTTATAACAAAAAAATTTTTTTTCAAACCCTGACATTCTGGTTTGTGCGTCAGTCTGTTTAAACTCAGTTATACAACGTCTCCACCCTGCCTTTCCCTAACTTTACAAATCCCTACAACTTGCAGTGATGCTGCTTTCCCCACCATTTCTTCACCACTTAGCTTGTAGTACCATTCCTGCCCTTCTCTCATACCTCAGACACGGTGTGTACACCTCACCTCCTTTATTAGTAAGCAGGGCCATGGTGCCCTGCTCATTTTTGCATCAATAGAATGCATAGGTGCTCAGTATTTGTTAATTGTACTAAAATGCAAGAAGTAATTAGAAATGATGTACCTAACCTCATTGATTCTACTTCTGAACTCTATTCATTGAATTCTTTCCTAATACTGCTACTTTCAGGCCTCCTCCATTCTCCCCCTTGGTAGCTGTAATAGCTTTTTTACTGGTATACAGGTCAGTAATTTTTTCCCCTTTAACGCTGCATTCTCCTCCCTGATGTCAGTGTGCTTAAACCATGTCAGCAACCTGTTATTTTACAAACTCATTAGGGTGGCTTTTAAGAAGTGGATATGGTTAAGTGCTATTTGCCATGAGCTGGCCCCTGCTTCTCTCTCACGTCCTACTACTCCGCCTCTCCCCACCATTTTCCTATTCTTCAGTCATATTGATTTACTATTTCTTTATGTGCTCAAGTCTTTCATAACCCACATCTTTGCACATTTTGCTAGATCTGTCTTGAATAACCTTCCCCTCTCTCTGGACATAATTTCTATGTGTACTTTCAGATACAGGTCTAGAGACAGTTACTCTGGAAAGCCTTCTCTGACCTACTGTCACCTCACTTAGGCTGTCTTATGCTCTTACTTTCTTAGCATCTGCTGCTAATTTCTATCATAGCCCTTACCCTATCCACCTCTCTCTCTATTCACATCACCTCTTCTCCTATAAACAAAACCAAACCATGAACTCTTCAAGGATAAGGACTATGTCTGTCCTGCCTGCAATTGTATATCCAGGGCATAGTAAAATGCCCAGTATATACCAGGTATTCCAGACACACTTGATGAATGAATGTTCTAGGGTGCTAGTGCTCTGGGCCAGGGATGAGCAGTTTCCAGGAAATTAGGATAGAATGTAACCAAATGTGTGGTATTGGGACAATGAATCAGCAACCCTACTAGACTCAGTGGTTTCTTGTAAGACACATCCTCTAAGAAGTCAAAAAACTTCTTTAAAAAACCTGCCCTCTCAACACAGTGGGGGAGGGACTGGAAAAAAAAGACATTTTATATTTCTAGTAACTAAGAAAATAAGAGCAATAATAATAATAATAATAATTATAATTATAATAACAACAGCAGCCATAACACTAATTTATCGACTGTCTACTTTGGCAGTTTATTTGGCCTAGCCAGGTACTGTAATGCATACTATATGTGGATGATATCATTTAAAATGCACAGTTTAAATGATAGTTACTTTGATTATTCACAGTTCACAGATGCAAAAACTAAATCTCAGGGCAGTTAAATGTTTCCCATAGGCTACACAGCTAATACATGGTAGAGCTTTGGTTCAATCCCATCTTTATCTGCATTAAAAACCCAGGCTCGTAATTGTTACCTTGTATTATCTAGAAAAGGGTTAAACTTCAAAGCACAAAAACAGACTCACAGAGATATATGAACAGCACTGCTGAGAATGCTGTAAGGAAGATCCAGAGCTTAACTTCCTCAACCGGTCTCCTTCCTGCGCCTTTAACTCAGAATGAAAGAGATCTCTAAGGTGAGAAACTAGAATGGTCAGTGTGCAATTTCTTTTTTAAGACTTGAGACACTGAAAATTTGCTGGGCTGCTTCCACTTAGGTTGCTTTTATATTTTTTGCTAACATCAACTGCAGGCTCTTTTGGCAAAGCACGGAGAGGGCACTGGAGATGGAGGAGCTTGCCTGAGTTTCCCTGGGGGGTGAGCTCCAGACTTGGATGGGAGGAGCAGTGGTGGGGAGAAAATTCTGAGTATTAAGCTGTTTCTTCAAAGTGGGTGCTCTCCTGGCTGCTCCTTAAAATAAGTCTTGGCTTACAAACCTGGCAGGGAAACTGCAGTCAAACTCCTGCTCCCAACCCCCAGCCTCAGGAGATTCTTAGTGCGGGCCATCGAGTCAAGGCAGATGGGGCACAGTTGTGTGTGAGGGTGGGCACAAACTTCATTCCCTCTTACTCATTCAAATCATGCTTCTTTCATCATATTCTACTCCCATCTTCCTTGACTGTTTTAATTTTCCACTTTCCTTTATGATTTCTCAGTTTTGCATGTCAGTAATATACCAGAGATTAGGTCCTTTTATGCCATCGCTTGAGCTGCAGAATTTATTGTAGTGGAATGCATTTGGATGTAGGGAGGATTGCAAGATGACTGGAGTCACCCAGGAAGGAGGTGACCAGAATTCACAATAAAGATTTAATTCTGGAAAAGGAAAGGGAGAAAGGGCAGTAAAGGGCATTTTCTGGAAATCTTGCTTCCATATTCTATACCGTTTATTTTTTATACACTATTACAACTTAAAAATAAGATGATCTGAATTAAGAAAGAATTGTAGAGTCATACTCAAACTATTGTCAGGGAATTCTGGATGCACATAAAATCCTGCTGCAATAGTTTATGCTAAGTAGCAAGTTGCATTAGACATCAGCATTAATGAGTCCTGCTTGATAAGGGCCCTCAGCTGCAGGCTGCCCATCTTTTTGTTTGCCTCTTTATAGAGATGGTATTTTAATAGTATTTATTGTAACAAGAATTGCCCTGAAGCAATGAAAATGTATCTACTGTTTCAGGGTTTGTGTTTTATAGTCTATGCCTTCATTATGATCATTCATTTATTAATGGGCTAAAGAGGGAAGACTTTCCCATTAACAGAAGAAAATGGCCAAAAAGGGTTATGACACTGGGCAATCAGGTCTTTAATGGAGATGTGAAAGCATCAAATAAACTCCTTTCATGTGTCAGAGATGAATATATTTTCACATGTACGCTGCCTGCCTCTGCTCACAGGTACTGAAATATGGCGTTTCTTACAGGCTGTTTTGAGCCCTAATTGCGTTTAAACACTGGGGATGAAATCATTTAACCTGAAGTGTATTTGTAGACAATGTGCAAACACATTTCTGCCCAAGGAAAAAAATGTAAAAAGAAAAATACCCCTAATGATTTTTTTAATTGTATTGGAGTCTAGTGACTGAAAGCAAGAATCATAATCAGAAAGATAAATCTAAAGTGGAAAGACTATAGAATTAAGTATTAAATACCTGAATTATTGGACTCAGAAGTTCCTATTTCAGAAGGATCCATTCAGATACCAAATGTCAATAATTATATATCTGCCTGCTCATGGTTCTGTGGCTACCTGTGACCAGTTATCATTTATATAGACATAAGTGAGAGCCTAGCTTTGCCCTCTTAGCTGTTTTAAGTGAATTACTGGCAAAGTACGAATGCAGACACTACAAATGACTGGAAGAACAGAGGACTGGGGAATGATAACAAGTCAGGCGAGGGTAGGATAATCATAAGAAAAGAGAAGAGGAAGCATGGCAATATTTCTCCCTGTTTTAAAAATGTCTCCAGTGGCCTGGGCTTTTATCCCAGGCCCAAATTAAGAGACACATGTATATGTATCAAAAAGACTTCAAAACGGGCATGCCCTTTAATCCAAAAATTCCAGTTTGGGAATTTATCTCAAGTGAATGAATAAGGAGGTGGGCAAAACACTGAGTCGTAATGAGGTTCATTGCAGCATGATTTGTTATAGTAAAACACTGGAAACAGTTTAAAAATATAATAAAGAGGACTGATTAAATAAATTATGGTACATTCATAAGATAGGATATTAGGAAGCCACTAAAATTATGATGTAATCTATTTTTTAATAGAGGCATAACTGACATATAACATATTAGTTTCAGGTGTACAATATAATAATTCTATGTTTGCATACATTCTGAAATGATCTTGACAGTAAGTCTAGCTTCCCCCGTCACCATATAAAGTTACATAATATGAAATATGATATTATGAACTATAATCACTGTGGTGTACATTACATCCTCATGACTTATTTAATTTATGACTGGAAGTTTGTACCTCTTGACCCCCTTCTCCCATTTCTGCCACCTCCCAACACTCTTCTGCTTTAGCAACCACCAACCTGTTCTCTGCATCTTTAATTTTTGTTTATTTGTTTTGTTTTGTAGATTCCACATGTAAGTGAAATCATGTGGTACCTATCTTTCTGTGACTTATTTCACTTAGCATAATTCCTTCAATGTTCACCCATGTTGTTACAAATGGCAAGATTGATTTCTGTCTTTTAATGGCTGGGTTGTATTCCATTGTGTATGTATGTATGTATATATATATATATATATATATATATATATATATATATATATATATATATATATATATATATATATATATATATATCAATCACATCTTTTTTCATCTGTTTATCCATCAGTGGAAACTTTGACTCTTTCCATATCTTGGCTATTGCAAATAATGCTGCAATGAACATAGGAGTGCACATATCTTTTCAAAATAGTGTTTTCATTTCCTTCAGATAAATACCTGGAAGTGGAACTGCTGGATCACATGGGAGTTCTGTTTTTAATTTTCTGAGAAATTTTCATACTGTTTTCCATAGTGGCAGAGCCAATTTACGTTCCCACCAATAGTGAATGAGGGTTACCTTTCTTCCACATCCTTGCCACTCTTGTTATTTCTCATATTTTTGATATTTGCCATTTTAAAGGAAGTGAGAAAATACCTCATTGTGGTTTTGATTTGCATTTCCCTTATGGTTAGTGATGCTGACCATCTTTTCCTGTGCCTGTTAGCCATGTCTACGTCTTCTTTGGAAAAATGTCTATTCACACATTGCCCATTTTGTAATTGGATTTTTTTTTGTTATTGAGTTTATGAGTTCTTTATGGACTTCAGATATTAACCCCTTATTGGACATATGATTTGCAAATATCTTCTCACCCTTAATAGGTTGCCTTTTTATTTTGTTGATGGTTTTTTAGTTTAATGTAGTCCCATTTTTTATTTTTGCTTTAGTTGCCATTGCCTTTGGTATCAGATCCAAAAAAATATCTCCAAGAGCAATGTCAAAGTGCTTACTGCTTGTGCTTTCTCCTAGGAGTTTTATGGTTTCTGGTCTTATATTGAGGTCTTTAATCCGTTTGAGTTTATGTTTGTGTATGGTGTAAAGTAGGGATCCAGTTTCATTCTTTTGCATGTAGTTGTGCAGTTATCCCAGCACTATTTATTGAAGAGACTTTCCTTTCCCTATTGGGTAGTCCTGCCTCCTTTGTTATATTAATTGACCATATTTGCATAGGTTTATTTCTGGGCTCTCTATTCTGTTCCATTGATCTGTCTGTCTGTTTTCATGCCAATACCATATGGTTTTACTAGGGCTTTGTAATATAGTTTGAAATCATGAAGTGTGATGCCTTCAGCTTTGTTTTTCTTTCTCAAGATTACTTTGGCTATTTGGGATCTTATGTGGTTTCATACAAATTTTAGTATTATTTCTTCTTTTTCTGTGAAAAATGCCATTGAAATTGTGATAGAGATTGCATTGAATACATTGATTGATTTAGGTAGTATGGACATTTAACAATACTAACTGTCCCAATCTATGAGCACAGAATATCTTTTTATTTATTTATGACTTCTTCAATTTCTTTCATCCATGTCTTGAACTTTTTAGTGTCCAAGTCTTTTTACCTCCTTGGTTAAACTTATTTCTAGGTATTCTATTCTTTGTGTGCATTGCAAATGTGATTTTCTTTATTTCTTTTTCTGATATTTTGTTGTTAGTGTAAAAAGTGCAACAACTTTTTGCATATTGATTTTGAATCCTGTAACTTTACTGAATTTTTATTAGTTTTAATGGGTTTTTGGTGGCATCTTTAGGGTTTTCTATATATAAAATCATGTCCTTTGCAAATAGTGACAGTTTTACTTCTTTATTTTCAATTTAGATCATTTTATTTCTTTTTCTTCCCTAGTTGCTGTAGCTAAGACTTCCAATATTATCTTGAATAACAGTGGCAAGAGTGGGCATCCTTGTGTTCTTTCTGATCTTAGAGGAAAAGCTTTCAGCTTTTTACCATTGAATATGATGCTAGCTGCCAGCTTGTCATATATAGTGTTCATTATGGTTAAGTACTCTCCTTTTATAACCACCCTGTTGAGAGTTTTTATCATTAATGGTGTTGAATTTTGTCAAATGCTTTTTCTGCATCTGAGATGATCAAATGATTTCCAGTCTTCATTTTGTTAATATGGTGTATCATATTGATTTGTGGATATTGAGCCATCCTTTCATCCTTGCAATAAATCCCACTTGATCATGATGTATGATCTTTTTTAGTGTTGTGTTGAATCCAGCTTGCTACTAGTTTGTTGAGGATTTTTGCTTCTACATTCACCAGGGATATTGGTTTGCAATTTTCTTTTTTAGTGGTGTCCTCATTTGGTTTTGGTATCAGAGTAATCTCTGCCTTGTAAAATGAGTTTGGAAGCATTCTCATCTCTTCAATTTTTTTGGGAGATTTTGAGAAAGATCAGTACTGAATCTTCTTTGTCTGGTAGAATTCACTGGGGGCCATCTGGTCCTGGATTTGTTTGTTGGGAGATTTTTGATTACTTATTCAATCTCCTTTCTGATAACCAGTCTATTCAGATCTTCTATTTCTTCATGATTCAGTCTTGGAAAATTGTAAATTTCTAGGGATTTATTCCTTTCTTCTAGGCTGTCCAATTTGTTTGTGTGTAATTGTTCAGAGTACTCTCTTTCAATCCTTTGTGTTTCTTTAGTATCAGTTGTATCTTCCCTTTTTTCACTTTTGACTTTAGTAATTTGAGCCCTCTTTTTTCCCTAGTGAATCTGCCTAAATATTTATCATTTTTTTTTCTTTTCAAGAAGCAGCTCTTAATTTCATTGATGCCTTCTATTGTGTTTTAGTCTCTAAGGATTCTGCATGTACCCTTTAAGAGTGGAGTCTCAGTTTCCTATAGCCCTTTGGGTGTCCCATTGTAAGCCCTGCTGCTTTTTAAAGCCAGACATTTTGGGAGCTTCTCTCTCCAGTGCAGGTCCCAAAGGTTGGGATACCTAGTATTCGGCTTGAACCCCTCATTCCTCAGGGATATGCTCAGTGTTTATGGATCCCTCCTGCTTGCAGGTCACCACACCAGGCATGGAGATTTTGGTGAGACCACTTCTCTCTCTCTCCTACTCAACTTGATGTAGTCTTTCCATCCTTTGTCATGCAGGAGCTGTTCAGGTAGTTTTTAGGTCTTTTTTTGGGAGAATTGTTCCATATGTAGCTGTAGATTTGGTGTGTCTGTGGGAAGAAGTAAATTCAGGGTCTTGTTACACTGCCATTTTGAACTACTTTCTTAGTCTATTTTTATTGGCATAAAATATGATCATAATTGTTAACTGAGAAAGAAGGATTATAAAATTACCTCAGTATGATCCCTTAAATACATACATAGAAAAATCCCTGAAATACATAAAGCAAGGTATTACCAGTAGTTGCCCTTAAAAGGTTTTCATTATGGATGCTTTTCATTATTTTTTTTCCTTTTCACTTTTTCTTGTTTCTCTGTTAAGATACTTCTGTTATGAATATGCATTGCTTTTGTAATAATATAAAATGAATACAACAAACTTCATTTTAGAAGAATGATATAGTTGCCAAGGCAACAATAATTCTAGAAGCTTGGAATGCCCCTTTGTACGACTATGTACAGTTGCCATACTTTCCTTGAACCTCAGTTTATTCATTTGTGATATGGAATTATAATAACACCTATTTTACAAGATTGTTGAAAATATTAAGTAAAGCAACATGTGTAAAAGTGCCTGGAAACATGTTCAGCACATTGACAAGAGGTCAATATATTCTGTAACTGCTTATGAATTATAGGTCAATAATCTGTATTTCACACAGGGATTAATATACTAGAAGGTATACTAAAATACCATTTTGGTAGAAAAATCTGTTCTTCAAACATAAACAAGGTAAATTTCAACGTGGGATACAGTGAAACCACTCTTAACACAGTTGCCTGAAAGGTTGGTAGAATGTTAAGATTTGGAAGGGCCTGACCAGCCAAACTCAGATTAATCCAGCCACCTGCTTTGTCATGCCACAGTCCATGACCTCCCTTATGTGGATGCAAAGACACAGCAGCAGAGCAACACATGGTTTGCTCATTCCTTGTTAAAATGGAAAATGTCAGCTAAAAATAGTTGTCTTTAAATACTACCATTAACAAAACCCAAGAGTTTTGAGAAAACAGATGTCTAAAAAGAAACTTTTTTTCTAAAGTGTAACTGGGACAATGTAATCCGCCAAATTGCTATGTACTCAGTTTCTGAGACTCTGATATTGGCAAATTCTATATTGCTCTCTATTGGTAGTTGGAAGAAACTCTAGACAATGAATGAAGAGCAAATAGCACTTCTGAGCCCAGGGCAGATGGGTGTACTCAGCCATTTAACAAATGTTTATTGAGCAGGTACAGCATGGCCTGCTCTGTGGTGGGTACTAATGACAATGGGATAGGACCTCTGCCCTCATGGGATTTTCATGATAATGGTGAACTATGGTAGATTCAATATCAAGAAACTGCAGTTCCATTTCCTGTCCTGTCATGAGTTACTTGCATATGCTATGTAATAATGCAGTGCCTTGGTTTCTCAGGTCTTAAAATATGGAAAACAATAGCTATCGTTCCTGATGATTAAGTGTTTGAATAATTGGAAATTGTTTGAAGCTCTTGTTGGAAAATGCTGGGAGGCTTTCAGGCAATATTGTAAGATGTTTTCTTTGTCCTTGTTTCTTTCCCTGAGAAATCTGGAAAATCAACAAATCAAAAAGCTCTTTGAAGTTCATTGATCTTCATTTGAAGCTTTGGAAGGTGTTTTTGTTCTCTTTTCTCTTCTTGTCTTTTTTTTCCTGTTTTACAGTCTGTTAATCTTCAGCCCCTATGTGTACATCTAAATATATCATTGTGGGATTGCAAATACGTAATTTATTTCTTTTTGTTCCCAAGTTGCTCCACATTCTGCAATTGAGTTTATTTTTCAAAAGCAATTTAATGGTGCATCTTTCAACTGGTTAGTCTAGGCAAGCTGTTTGCTGGTTCTGTTCTCTCAACTGTTGAGTAATAGTTATTGGATTTAAAAGAGAAAGAGTTGGCTTGTGTCAGACAATGTGGGCAAGACTCTTGTCTTGTGCATTTATGCCAGTGCACCTGAGACCCCATCAGCAGCACATTCCTTTCTCTGCACCCTGGCATCTCTTGGCTACCATCTGCTGGGCTAAGTCCAACAGACTTCATCGATGACTTAGTGAAAAGCAAAAACATCTATTTGGCTAAAACAAGGGTGAAATTAATCTTTTACAATTTGAAATAAGAACCAAATTGTAGTTTACAAAAATTAATGTCTAACCATTTAACTCATTTATTCATTACCACTTTCAAAGTCCTGATTTTTGTCTATAGCCTCAACACACTTTAACCCCCAATTCCCTGTCTGTCCTCAACTTGCATTATTTTCCTGCTTACTCATTACATATAAGCCATGCTCTCTTTCTTTTCTAGAACATACCTAGCTCATTTCCTCTTCAAGGCTTTTGCTCAGGCCACTTGTTCCCTTTTTCTAGAATGATCTCTTCTTCTTCCCCAAATTAGTTCACATTCTCTGCCCACCCTCCAGCCACCAACCAGGCTCTGTCATCAATTTAAAGCCTAGTTATCCTCCAGCATCTCACCTCAAGCCCCATTTTCTCTGCGAGAACTTCCCTGATTTTAAAGATCAAATCCTCATTTTAAATACATTTTTATGACCTGGAAGAAAGCCAATGTAGCTGAAACATTTGGAGCAAGACTGACGTGGCATAATTGGGGTTGGTGAGGTAGGCAGGGGACAGACCAAGCAGAGCCTTGCAGGCCAAGTTGACAGTTTAGTTAGAAGTGGTGTAAGAGCAATAGAAAACCATTACAGAGAATGACAGTGATTAGATTTGGGTTTTGAAGAGATCACTGGATATTCTATGGAGAACCTGCTTAAATACGAGGTAAGAAGGTTCACAAGGAGACTAGTTATGAAGCTATTTGCATTGGTCTAGGAAAGAGAAAATAATCGCTTGGACCAGGGTGGTGACACTGGAGGTACAGAGAAGTTAGTAAATACCATACATATTAACAAAGTGAAATCAAATTAATAAATCTTCTTGAAGGATGAGATTTGGAGAGTGAAGGACAAGGTGATGTCCAAGATTATTGCTAGTTCTGCCTTGAACAATTAGATGGATGGTAGAAGACCAGATTTTATGTGTATTAGTCTGTGTGGCAGGAGTAGGGTAGGAGGTTGATGAGAACAACAGGAGAGCTATAGGCTAGCTCGAGATTTTAGTTTTAAACTTAAGTTTGTAAATTGCTTAGTAGAGTGCTTTATTGTACTATTACAGAGTCATAATAATTATAGCCTACACTTGGTGAATACGTACTTGTGCCAGGCACTGCTCTACATGATTCATATATATTAAGTCACTTAGACATCAATAAATGATAATGTTTATGATTCCATAATTATTCATTATCATTATTGCAATATATAGTGCCTGTCTTTCCTGGACAGAGTTAGTTAACATAAGCAATTTCTTTCTATCTAATTCTCCTTTTTATAGACTCCATGCAGGCAACTACCATACAGGACGGGCATATTCTTCAGAGAAATTACAGTGCAGTTGATTAGATTACAGCTGATTTGAGTTCTATTCTAATCCTGAGGGTACATTCTGCACTAGTGACCTTGTTTAGCCTTGGACATTCCCACACATGTAACCTGTCTACAAACTTGTACTCAGAGTGGGTTACTTTTCTTTGTTTGTTGATTCCTATTAACTTCATTCTTATAAAGTGATTATATCTGGCTTTATCTCCAAATTTTCATGGTAATTTACTAATGCCACATATGTACTGACTAGAGCATTCTTGCCCAATCTAGAACAAAGAACTCAATAGGATTAAAAATAAAATCAACTTTTTGGAAAGTCAGCCTAACTAAGAAACCCAACTGTCAGCCTTTTTATTTTATTTTTAAAAATTCAGCTTTATAAACCAAAGGCAGAAAGCCACGTAGAGCTTTCTCTGGTCTAAGTGCTGACAATTTGAGGACTTCAAAATGATTTTGTTTAGTTCATTTTGGTAGACTTGCAAACTAGCTGTCCTAGTCCACATTTGAAATATCAAGGTTTAATAAGTTTGCACAGGTATTTTGGAAATTGACTCAAATTAGCAGGTTGCATGCTGATGTCACTTTTGATCATCAGAAACACCTTTTCTTTATAGAGGAAATAGATCAGTATTTGCTTATTAAGTTCGAGGCAAAAAAAGAGAAAACATTATTTTTACAGAAAGAAATACCATCAGTAGATATCCATTGCAATGAACAGGCAACCATATCAATAGTATGTCTTCCTCTCTGAGCTTGATTTTAGGTAGAAACACTTGGGTCAAAACCAAACCAAACCAAACAAAACCAAACCAAACAAAACCAAACAAAACAACAGTGGCTTTAGAGATGGTCTTCAGATTTTCCTGGAGACATGGAACATAGAAGCATAGATTGCTGAATAGGCTCGTGACCTCTATATTTGGTTTTAAAATCTATTGCAGTGATTTCAGAACTTTAAATTTTGTCAAGGGTAGTGAAACAGAAAAGCAAGAATGACTAAAATAACTGACAGACTGAAGTGATAAGCAAGATTTTGGATATAGTACAGTTTGTGGAGCTCAGCTCAGGCTCGCTAGCTACATTCAACCCCATTTATAAAACAATCAGGAAAAACCTCCTCTAATGAGGAACTGCCAAAGAAGACACTTGTTAGGATTTATATGCAAGGAAAGCTCACTGATTCACAGAGGAGAGGATGATACAGGAAGCTGAGTAACTATGGCTGCCAAAAAGCAGGATAAATAGCAACTCACAATTGGGCTATTTGCAATATACAGCAACAGGAAAAGCTGCCTTGTCCTCCTCATGATGACTGTTGCACCTTGGAGCTCTCCACACCCCCAAGGAAGCAAGCTGGTAGAGCCCAAGAGGCAGACTGTGCCCTTGCTCTGAAGTTATTTGCTCAGCCAGGCAAATGCATGTGGGAGGTTTGACTTTGTCAGTCACACTGGTCCAGATGGTGCTGTCCAAAGCCAGAATCTCTGGGCCACCCGAGCAGCATGGAGAAGCTTTCAGCTCCTCCTGAATCAAATTCTGGCTCTTGCAGCAAGCAAGTCATGGAAGAGTGCCAAACTTTTGCAGCCAAAAAGCTACTGAATTCTCTTTCTTACTTTCATCCAACTCTTCCCTTGAAATGTATAAAGTTGTAAAATGTGAGTTTAGAATCATTTTTTTCATTTCCAAGGCTATTTCTGATGCCTTTGAATCATGACATCACCCAAAATCAAGTTTTAAAACAAAAGGAGCTCTTCATTTACATTTTTCTGCAAACTGAAATGGACTTAGAAATAAATGCCTGAGTTTGAAATGAAGAGTACAGCTTGTAAATCATTTTCTTTAACTGATAAGTCCATCCTAATTTTACATGGCTTGCCAGTTGGTCCTGGCTAAAACCTGTCCCTTGAACAGGGTTTACTAGTGAGGGATTTCTGTTCACAACTTTCAGAATGGCCTTTGCCTTCCTTCTGATCTTATGCACTTTGTCGTATGTGTGGATGAGGATCTCTACCAGACCAGGAACTCCTTTTAGGGCAGGGATGTGCCTTTGTCATGTTTGTAAACCTCTACTCTCCCTCTTCCCAACCCAGTTTAGTGCTTGGCAGAGTAAACACTCTAAAATGTTTGCTAAAATAGAGGACATTTTATTCCAGTCACTTATTTCACCATTTAAGGCAACTCAATGTTTTTTTCTTCTCATCCCACATCACAAGCTAAGAGAGTTCAAGTGCTTTTCTGTAGTGATGCCCTAAGAGCTTTCTCAGAAACAGGGTCATGTAAACCATCTAGAGCAGGGATAGAAAAAGTGCTATCTAGTGGTTCAGCCTGTTGCCTAACATTCATGCATTGTCCCATTCTCTTTTCCTTTGCCACATATCTCCTGGGGCTAGGCTTATGAGGAAAGACTCATTTTCTTGGTTGGGAAGAGATGTTATTGTTATTATTATTTAATTTGTCAAAATTAAATAATAAAATATTTATCATTATTGTTAACATCACCAGTATGCTGAGAAGCTTCACAAGTCAGTCTTTCCTTTAGCTCAGATGCAAATGCCATCTTCTTTAAGACTCCTTCAGGGATTATTCTGGCCAACACTTATTTCTCTCTTCTCTGACCTCTTATGGTACTGTACAGCATAGCTCAGCATTTGTTGGGGAAGGTTGTTGAGAAGATGTGGAGGCCAACAGTCAGAGGCTCCTTATTCCCTTTCCCCTGTCCTTGGAATGTGGATTCTATTTACCTTCCCCGCTCCCCGAGGCTGCCCCAAGGACATAGCGTTGGGACAGTGATGATATATGTGACTGAATCCAGTTAAGGGTTCTCTATAAACTTCTAAGACTCAGCGGGTGGGTGTGGTGATCCCTTCATCTTGCTGCTACCCAGCACAAGCCTGTCTGAGAGTTCCCTTGCTTATGAAACATGCCACCTGGCAATCTGGAGTGGCCTGCCTCTTTCTTCAGTCTCTTTGTGCTCCACTTCTGGGAGTCAGCTTCAGATTATACCTAGGAAGCTCCTGAGGAATTTATGAACCAACAGTATTTAATATACTACTGGTGATATAAGATCTGGAGTGCAGAGCTGTCTACTTTCTTCCCTTCCCCCAACATCTACTGTGGGGATCAGACTCTACATTAGCTGACACTTTATGTATGTGACTTTGAAATTTATATTCTTGGCCTTGCCAACTATGCCATTTACTAATCTGTCTGATAATTCCACTTGGATGGCACTATGTTGTCTACAGTTTGACATGCCTAACACTGAAATCATAAATTTCCTTAAAACTAGCTACTCTTCTTGACTCATTAATTTCTTTGAGCCACCTAAGCCTTAAACCTCACTGTAATCTTTGACTTTCTGTGTCTTCTTTTCCTTCCCATCCAATCTTATCTCTAGAAGCCTTGCCTCTCAGATTTTCTCCTTTCTATTTTTATCTGCTTCTAATTTCTTAATCCATCCCTTACCATCTCACACTCACACAATTACAGTGATCTTCTAATTAACCTTTATCTTGATCTCAACTGCATACATCCTGAAATCATTCCTTCATCACCAGGTCTATTTTCCTAAAACTCAGTGATAATACAGTAATCCCCTTTATCCACTGGGGATACATTCTGAGACCCCCAGTGGATGCCTGAAACCATGGATAGCACAAAACCCTATATAAATGCATGTTTTTTCCATATACATACTTATGAGAAAATTCTCTTTAAAAATTAGGCACAGTAAGAGATTAACCATAACTAATAATAAAATAGAACAATTGTAATTATATACTGTAATGAAAGTTATATGGATGTGGTCTCTCTCTCTCAAAATATGTTATTGTACTATATTTAATGCCTATACATGATAGAATGTACATGATAAAATGCCTATGTGATGAGATGAAGTGAGGCGAATGAGGTAGGCATTGTGATGTAGTGTTAGTCTATCAACTTTCTGATGGTAGGTCAGGAAGAGCATCTGCTTCCAGACCATGGTTGACTGCAGGTAACTGAATCATGGAAAGTGAAACTGTGGATAAGGGGGATTACTGTATGTCTTTCTTGTTCAAAATTTTGTTTGTTATTGTCATTCAAGTGGTTTGTCATTTCCTTCAAAGGTGAAGTCCAAACTCCTCAGATTGGCTTTCAAGAGCCTCTAAATCTAGCCTTAAATAACTTTTCTGACTATATATCTCGATTCCCTTTTAAGAAGCAAGTGAATCTAACCAATGTTCCTAAAATAGGCTCTGCATATTCCCCTTGTTTGTACATTTGTTTCTGCTGCTCATATTGTTAGGAATGTTATTCATCCTCCTGTCTGCCACTGTAATTATTGCCTGTTCTTTCAGGTGCAACTCCAGAGCTGAGCACAAGGCTTGGCCCAATAATGATTTCTTGAATAAATGGAGGGACTCAAGTCACACTTCACTGAGAAGTCTCTTTTGCTTACTTGAGGATTTATATTGTACTGACGATCCCTAAGAATAATTTGGCACTTGGCAAATTTTCTTCACATTGTTTCATTTGAATATGTCTTTCTAGAATTCAGCCAATTCTAAACTCCTTTTGTACAAGGATTGACTACATCTTTTATATTTGGCATTACTCACATAGCCAAGCAGAGTCTCCTTGCTGCAGTTTATAGTATGCATGTGTGGATTACTCACAGGTGCTTGATAACTCCTTGATACCAAATCAAATATGGGTGTAGAGAGAATAATACAGACTCAGGTTTTTTTGGTCCTTTTGCCCCATGTGAGTTGACTGGTCCCTCCTTTAGAGACTCTGTATTTTTAAAGTCAAAATTGATATTTAACATTTGTTAGGCAAAGCATTTAATTTTCCCAGGATTTTAAGGTAATTGTCTTCTAAGACAATATTATGTTAATATCTTCCAAATTATATATGGTGAAACACAACAAAAGTTCAATCTACACTACTGGAAAAACATTAGCAGTACTCATGGATAGCAGCAGAGTTGATCCTGTACTTCAGCCACATTTGATGACCAAACAATATATTAATTGGTCATGCACAAATCAATTGCTGAGATAGTTAAAAACCATCCAACCAACCCTATCAAGTTTACTTGCCATGCAAATTGTAACACAGCATATCACTTCTAATCTTTGTAATTGTATAGCTGAATAAAAAGTGCAATGCATAGTTCATTCCTGAGATATTTCATCTACACATCACCAACATCAAGATGGATGGCAGCATTGCTGCTTATAGGTACCTAAGAAGATAGAGCTTCAAGGGATCTAGTCCACCTTCACATTGGAACTAGAAGATATTAATTCCAATGAATAGATATGCTCTGTGAATACTTAGAAATATCAGCAAGACTAAATCAGGACCTATGATTCCTTATTGAGAAGCTAGTTAGGGAGGAGACGGGAAATAAGACATCGTATCGCAATCCTTGTGGGACAGGTGATCCCCAACACTATCATTTCCTGTTATTTTCGTAGATACCTAAGAAAGATTCTTGCTGATGCAAAAAGTAAAGTTATAATGTGGCAAGGATAAGGACTCAGTTTGTGGTAGGAAGCCAAGGAAGCCAAGGAAGCCAAAGAGAGGAACTTTCTGTTGAGGCTTCAGGAATGTAAAGGAATCACAAGGTACTTGGTTGTTTGAGATTGGAACAATGTAACAATGTATTCCCCCTCACGGGGACTCAGTGGTATGGAACAGCTTGTTAATCAGAGTCACAGAAGCCCATTATTTTATAATAAGGTATCCGGGTAAGGGTAACCTTTACAGAAATAGATTAAAATATAACTAGCATCCTGAATACACCTACAGTGGCCTAATAGCTCCCACTGCAATGGTTCCTGGGTGCTGACTCCTCCCTAGCTTTGTAGTAAATGTATAAAAGGCATGGCCCTGCCACACTCAATGCCCAGCCTTTGGATAGGAATCTGCTGAGCCAGTGCCCGCACTAATAAATGCTGCTTCTCACCAAAGTCTTGGTGTCCTGACTCCTTCCTTGTTCATAGTTCCTGTGGTTCCTGAAACAAGTTACCCAGCATCTGGAGTCCAGAACTCTTGGCTTATAATTTTAATCAGTGTGTATGTATGTGGATATGTGAGTGTGTGTATGTGCGTGTTTGCACATTTGTAAGAAAAAGATAGGAAGAAAAGAAAAAAAGGGTCTTAGTTATAGTGTATTTAATTATAAGCAACAGAAGTCCACTAAAATTAGCTCAGGTGAAAAAGGGGGACTTATTTTAAGAAACACAGTATCTCAAGGAAATTTAAGGTACAAAGGGCAGTTTTGGGCCTCTTGGATACCTGTAAACAATAACTGGAAAGCTGTGAAGGAACAGGGAAGCTTCTCTTTCTCTTTTACCCCTTTTTATCCAGCTCAACTTTTATAATATCAGCAAACACAGAAATACAGCCTCTTTGTAGCTCCTGAAGCTCTATGTCTTGGTTTATGCAACCAGCAGAGGATGATCCACATCTCTGCATCGCAGGTCTAAATTTGTAGAATCTGGATGGCATGCCTTGAGGTAAATGTTTACCTTCATCTGATCAGCTATGGCTTGGGGGAGGCCCAGGAGAAATTTCAGCCCAGCTGGGGCCTACTCCTATTGGGAGATTGAAGGAAATGGGTTCATGGGATTGGTAGACACCCTAAAAAGTGAATATTATAGATAAGGAGAGGGGATAAGAAAGACAACAGAGAAATAGAGGAGAAAGAAGCAGAAAAAGGGAGAAATTTAACCATCTTAGTGTTATATAGTCATTTGGTTTTGATACATTTAATGCGCAATTCAGGGCAATTGGCAATTGCTATTTCTCATTATATTATTTATTGTTACTATTCTGCTTATATTATCTCATAAAACTTTTGAAAACTTCGTTCCTGATGATTTATGTGTAATTATAATTCAAATGTAGTTTATTACATACATAATCTAATTTTCCATCCTAAATAAAACATCTAAATGAAAACCTAAATAGGCCTTTTATATATTCATTAAGACAATATGTAAAATCAAGATGGTGATTCTAGAATTCTCTATGCAATGCCCTACTTTGGTGAGGCAGAGTTTATCAATTAATGTCCAGTTCCCTTACATTTTTTAAAATGTCTATATCCATTAGCTGGAATTAAAATGACATATCTACAAGAATAAATCATTTTTCGTATAGTCCTGTAGCACCTGTATTTGATCATGCTCTCTTCTGAAAATGCTTACTTTTCTTTCAAACTCATTACAAGTGTATTTTTAATTAACTGACTTGCTGCATCATCCTTCATTTTTATAAACAATATCCTTGGAAAGGTCACTGAATTTTGACATTAGGCATTCAATTTTATGAGCTCTGTCCTGTGGGGCAAACCCATCTCACCTGATATGGATCAGGTGACTGTGACATGTAGGAACATAGGGGTTGTGAGGCTGGCAAGACTTAGATTGGTGGTAGTTAACAGAAAAAAACACAAGGTATTTTGGGAAAGAGGTTTTATATTATAAAATACTATGTAAATATAAATATAAAATATAGCATTACTTATATAAACATATAAATATGTAATATAAAAGCTATAAATACATAATAAAATATACAACATAAAATATAATAAATACATAAATAAATATATAAAAATATAAAAGGTTTATATTATTAAATTCCATGTAAATCAAATGTGACTGTGTGTTAAAAAGAGAGCAGATATGCCAATGAGATGTTTGAAGGGCTTTAAGGGGATAAGGAACATGTCAAGATGATTGCATTGAAGTGCTCTGCTTTATTCATCGTAACCAGGTTGCTGATGTGGAAAAAGTACTGGCTGAAAGTTGAGAGATCTGTGCTCTAGTTCAGGGTGAGACATTTATGTGGTGTGTGATTTTGGGCAAGCCACTTATCTTCCTTGAGTCTCAGTCTCCTTGTTGACAAAACAAATAGGGTAGGGACAAAATCATCTCTAAGGTGCCTTTCAGCCATTTGATCCTGTGACCTAAAATGATTCGTAAAACTGTAATTCTCGATTCTGCTAATCCATGCAATTTCATCCTGTCAACAAGTGATGTGATCCAACGATACCTCTAAAAAGACTATTTAGTGTGCATATCTCCTTTCTTTTCCCTGAGGTTGCATTATCTCATTTATGCTGCTCTGGCTTCTCCTTGGTGATGAGAAAGGAATCTCATTTGCAGGAAGAAGCTGAGGGAAGCCTAGTGTCATCTGATGAATGGGCAGCCATAGGAAGGGTAGCAGCCTGGAACAAGTTCAGCTCCACCTCTTTCCCTGGGCACTCCCTCACTGTGTTGTAGCAATGGTATTAAATCGGGACCTAGCATAATACAAGTCTAACAGTTGTGCCAGACAGGAATGCAAGCTAAAGGCAATGGGGTTATCTGGTGGTACCCTCTTCACTCAGGCAAGCTTCAGGATGGGAGGAAAGGTTGAAAGTGTGAGCCAATTTGTAATTTAGAGATAGAAGAATTCGTTTTCTAATAGGAAAGTTAAAATATATAAAAAAGAAGTTTTTATTAAAGTGGTTCCACCAGAGTGACTCTGATTAAGAAATAGAGCAATTTTCATCATGTAAATTATGTTTTAAAATTAGATTTAAATAACAGTAATACTTTAATTCATGTTACCTACCATTTAAAAGAAATAAATAATTTGGCTCACTTTCTGCATTTTCACAAGGTGAAATTCCATCACAATCTTTGAGTAATTGAAACTGTGGTGATTTTTAGACTCATACAATTAAAGAAATTCAGTACAATTACAATTATTTTTCTAATAAAGTTAGTTTTCACTTACATGTGTCGTCATTCTTGTCAAAGTGAGGATGTTTTACAAATCTGTTTCTAATGAGCATGGGATATTATTGTACCTGAAGAGGGATATTCATTGAAACTGTCAGATAAATGTAGAGCCCATAAAGGATGATATGATTATATATTTTATTATGTCTATTTATCTTTGTTTTTCTGCCAGTATCAATAAATAATTGTGGTTATTTTTCAGTAATCTATGGACCATAGTACATTGCATAGAAGTCTAGAATTTTATAAATAATTTAATGGAAATATTAATGCAGGAATATTCTATTTAGATAGCAATGCTGTAGTAAAGCTAGGACTAACTGAACCAGTGCCTCTTAAATTTCTGAGAATTACATCTTTTTCTGTTCTGACAGAATGAAAGTTAAAGCAATTCAGGCCACTGTGATTGTGAAGCTTTGCCTTCTATTCACCCTTAACTATAGTTTCAATAATGGAGGAAAATGTAAAAGCATCAGAAAAATTTAAAGTTCAATCAATTGTTTACCTGATCTCTGTCCAGACATTTATTCAATGAGCCCACACATGTCCCAGACATTACGCCAGGCCTTGGGGATACAGAGATTAATTGACCTGGTCTTAGCTCTCAAGGAGGTCACAGTTTCAGAGTTAGTCTCTGTATATATAACACAGGATAGGAAAGTTAAACAATGTCTAGGGGCTGGGTGTGTGCTGGGGGCCGGGCAGTGCAGTGGGTGGAGGAAGGAGCATAGGAATTGCACATGACAATTTCCACTTCAGCAAAGTCAGTCTAGTGACTGAGATCCATGATGAATAAAAGCTATTTTGGATAAATGGTTCCTTTCTCCTAGAGTCTTGTGATCCTTTTAACTGCAAGTAATTTGCCTTATCTCAGGAATGAGCAATGGACAAAAAGTTGAGTTGAACTTGGAAGCAAAAAGTGAGAGAGAAATCAATTTATTTTAGACCAAAACCATGCTTTTAAACCATGGACCCCCATCTAGAGTTATTGTAGATTTAAATATTGTTGTATTGTACATATAAAGGTTTGGATCACTTTTAGTATAATGATAAAATGTGCATTTTAAAAGGTCATCCTGAATTAAACATGTGCACGGTAGGTTTTTGCATTGCTGTACCATTTCAAAGACACTATCCAGTGGAGAAGGTAATGTGCATGATGTATAATGAAATAGGTTGCAATCATGTTTTGTTATCTAACAGGCTTTCTTGAAAATTTATAAGGTTGAAAAGGAGAAAAGAGTAAACTCTGTTTTTTAGGAATAAATGTGGGCTGTGGTTATATAATTACAAAATGGTACCCTCAAAATAAAAGAAGCATTTAAGTAGGAAAAATTTACAGTTAACAATCTATAGGCTCACTGAAAGAAACAGAAACACATTGATCTGTTGATTAAATGATCTCTTTGAATTGAAGCCCATTATGCAGTTCAAGGGGAGGAAGACCTGTCTGTGTTGAGTGTGTTGGAAGGTGGACAAAGAGGGAAGCCTTGACATCAGCAGCGCAAAGAAACTGGAACTGTGGTGAACACTAGGTTGTAAAGGTCTGAAAAAGAAATGATTATCAATGTATCATCTGTTAGTGATGGAAAATGAGGAAAGTTCATTTGAACAGTATCAGACTGCTTGAAAATATAGGATAATGTCAGAATTGTTTCAGATATTAACAATATTGTGGGAAGATTTCAGTATTTCAGATTTTAACATTGAGGGAAAGATGACAAAATCTGGTAAAAGGCCCCTTTTTATTTAACATCCCTATGCATGATCTTGGGACATAAGCTACATTCGTAGCTGAGAATTAAGTTTTTCTTTTTTAAATTATAAACACCACAAAGAACCAAAATTTGCTAGGTTAGAGACATGGTAGAAAGACAAAAAGCAAGGCCTAACCTGGACAGATTTGGAATGAATACTGTAGCTGAAAATAGAATGCTTGTAGATATTGGGTGGTAAAGAAATAATTATAGTTTATATCCTCCTAAATATGGCCCCCACCAGCTCCATTTCTGAGCAACAACAGCCAAAGTGACCACAGCAATAAAAAAGATTTCAGGGTGGCTTATTATAATACACAGAAGGGCAACAGTAATGTGAAAAAAAAAAAGCCTAAATAGTGAATTCACAACATAAGAATATTTCAGAATGTTTGTACAAAAGGACAAAAGGCACTGTGCCTAGAACAGTGCTTGGATCAGAGGGTGGGCCTACAATACAAAATATGTGAAGCTAAAGAAGGCTCTTCAGTAGCATTGAAAAGAACTGTTTTATTAGAAGACTACCCAGGAGATTATTCAGATCTATTGCTGTTGTTTAGGGGGTCAGAGAATGAATTCAACTAGCAGGAGTGGGCCATTTGCCAAAATAGACCCATTTATGAAGGATTCTCAGCCATTTTGCCTCATTCATGCAAAAGTCACAGCAACGAAGAAATTTCCCCTCATGAAATGTCAAACCGTTTACAAGCATACTATTTTAATTACCACAACTTAAATTTCCCCCCGAAGCAGTTCCCTGCCCTCAGAGAGTTAACATTCCAATATGGCCACTTTAAGGAGGAAAACCCTGGCAATGTTTTGAAGTACATACACAGTAATAGACAAATAATTTGCAATGGACAATTCTTTGTGCAGAGGGGTGGGCCACTAATTAATGGAGTCCCTAAAGCAAATTGGTTCTCTTTCTTTGAGGTAGTGTTCATATGTTTAAGGTAAATTACCTCTTCCAGGAAGACCATTTTGCTCTCTGAAGAAGTAATTTAGTTCAGGAGGGTACCAATTCAGTTTCATTAAGCCTTTCAGGAGTTATATTTTCTATTATAAGCAAATCTTAGACAAGGTAATTTGCGTCAATTAGATATCACTTTGAATTTGGGAGGCAGAATATTTTACTAACCTTATTCGTAGTCATCAATTTCCTTTTGATTGCCTAGGTGTGTATGAAAATATGTTACATATTATATATAAGCTTAACAAAATAAGACCCAATCCCTTGTTCAAAGTAGCATATGTTCAGTAGTACCTTAGCACATGTCCCAGTTACTGTTAAACATGGATTAAGTCCTTAAGACTTACACCCTGCTCTGTTGAGGATATACAAAATATGGTCCTTCATTAAAAGGAGTTTATAAAGTTTTATTTTTGACAGGAAGGCGCCTGGGGTAGATGATAGAACAGAGTTGGCCTAACTTTCATGGATGTGGTAAGGACTGACTTTTTAACAACCGTGAAAGTGCTTTAAATATTAAGCCTTATGGAACCACTAATTACATTTATTATTTAAAAGGCATAATGGGAAGAAATAAAGCCAAGAAAAATTTAGGAAAAATACCTAGAATCAGTGCCAAATAAAAAACTCTTCCAATGGCTAAAGAATAGGTGCAGGTTACTGGTAGAAAATCTATTACTGCTGTGACTTGAAGCGGGAATAAGGAAATGTGCTGGAGGAAAGTGAAAATCATTAGGGTGCTGCAATTTAAACATTAGGCTGTGACCAGCTGGCCACCCTCTTGGCTCCTTGGTTCATAACTTGTCAATAAATCTCCCATTGATCAACACTGATAGTACTTTGCCTATAGTACAATCGAAGTAGTTATGTTCTTGTCACAGCCCTTACTTAGGGTGTGTCACCACACTTTGACTGCAAATAGGTGGAATGCTATGTTTGCCTGTGATCCAAGTCACTTATCAGACATATCATAGACTTCCATATAAATTGGAAATCCGGTGCTGTAAGACTTCCGATGTTAGTTAGAATAAACTCTTTCACAGCAAAAGAGTATGAGTTTTATTATTTAGCAATGCATTATACCTCAGACATTTCCTACCCCAAGAAGCAGAATTGGCTTCAAAGGATAAACAACAACAATCAAATACCTCACCACCAGAATAAAATCACATCCAGCTCTGTTTTCATTTGGCCTTATTTAGCTCATTCAGTATCTTATATGTATTTAGGAAATGAGACAAAGAAAAATCTCTTTGATGCTTGGCTTTTAAAAAATTGTTTCATTCTATGTGGTTATATACCTTGGCAACAATTATTTTGGTAACTTTAACACACATGTTCATTGGTGCTGAGTTACTTTTTACAAGGTAACTAAGAAGAGCTGGATGGCCACTGGAGATGCCTATGGTTTGAGGAGCAACCAGTGGCTTGATGGAGTAGGCCAGGGACTGCTTGTACCTGAGATGGACTACAGACCGCCATGTATGTACCAGAGGTGGAAGTCCAACTCAAACGTAGAAGTACAGCCTCACTGAGCAACCAAGAGTGTCAGCTGTACCTGAAGAGATTTCAGCTGCAGCAAGTACCTGTGGTAGATTTCCACGTGGAACTGAGACAGTCATTTCTACCCGAGGCACAAAGAGATGGTAAAGCAGTGTTGAAACATCAGGGTAGCTGTTTTCAAGCAAGACACTTGCTGACAATGTATCTGCATTTGAATCAGCTGACAATGTCATGTAAATATCACCCACAAAAAGACAACTAAGAATCTTCAAATATTCTTGTTAAGAATTGTTAGAGATATATTTGCTGATCACAGACATCTTTATTACCTGAAACCAAGGAATTGTCTTCATCAAAATACAGACAGTCCCTGATTTACAATGGTTCAACTTACGATTCTTCAACTTAACAATGGTGAAAAGCAATATTCATTCAGTAGAAACCATCCTTTGAATTTTGTTCTTTTCTTGGGCTAATGATATGCAGTACGATACTCTTCCATCGTGCTGGGCAGTAGCAACGATCTGTGACTCCCTGTCATCCATGTGATCATGAGGATAAATGATTGACATACTTACAATCATTCTGTTTTTCACTTTCAGTTGTGTATTCAATAAATTGCATGAGATATTCAATACTTTATTATAAAATAGCTTTATGTTGGATGATTTTGCCCAACTATAGGTTAATGTATGTGTTCTAAGTATGTTTAAGGTGAGAAGGAACTATAAATAAACCTATTTTGCTACTCCTTTTATGGAAGACTCCAAGGGCCTATAACCCAGAGACCTTGGCATAGAAAGATACTTTAAATTTATTTGTGTAGCTGATTTCTTGGCAGTTCTAACTAAACCCAGGATGAAAATACAATTAATTTTGTTATTTGTAATAGTTATTTTTTATATAGTATTGAACCATTGCTCCTAAGGGAAATGAAAGGTTAGGTTCCTGCAAGCCTCCCATCACAACATTTTCATTAGCTGATCAATATATGACCTTGTTTAACGTATGTTTCTGTTTAAACACCTTATTTAATATATTTTGTTGACTCATTAACATTGGATCCATAGCCAGCAGCACTATAACTCATGCCTGAATGATGCTTATTTACCTAGGCATTTTCTTTGTAAGTTGTATCACTGCCTTTTTAAATTTAGGAACATTTGACAGCACTTAGGACACCTTAGCGCTATGCTTGGGGGCCCTTTAAAACAGCAAAATCACCAACAAAAGCACACAAAAATGTGAAAAATGTGTAACCAAACAGACTGCAAAAAGGATACTTGTTTATAGTAGGAGAGCTGGCAAAGAACAAGGCTAAATGCTGCCTTCTTTGACTTCAGCTGGGAACCTGTGCAGCAGAGACTCAAAGCTTTTATCATTGTGCATGTTCACAGATGAGAGACAATGCACATTGAGTGCTGATTTTGAGTTACGATTTGTGAATGAATTTTAGGAGGGACACCAATTCACAGATATGGAATCTGCAAATAACAAGGATAAGTTATACCTATTATGCATTGACTAATTTTTATACTTCTCAAGTTTAAAATGAATATGTAGTTATTCTGTACTTGCAAAGCATAAACTGTTTAGAAGTACATAGGATTTTGCTTAAGTTTCACTTTGTCCTTGGTCATTTATTTCAGAAAGTCAATTTGAAAAAATGTTTGATTTTCTCCCAATTTAGTTGAACATTGAGTTATTTCAGTAGCCACATGCAGAAGCTCAATAGCTCAGAGATTAAATCAGAAAGATACATGGAAAGGCGATAACAGAAAAAGAAATCAAGCAAGAAGATACATGTTCTCACTATTAGAGTCTACAGTATGTTTAAAGAGCTGAGATATACTTAATCAACACTTGTTGATAGGACTTGACAATTTCAATTTTACTTTAGAGTTTATAATTGGAAAAGGTCTGAGGAAGAGGATGGATAGAAACATTTGAAGATAATAACGCCACTAAGTTAACTCTTTGACATACTACAGTGACATTATTTGGACCATGCTTTATGTAACCTTCATAGTATCTAGGATGGGCCAATATTTCAGACATGAACATTTGATTCCCTATAAAAGAAAAATGGTCTAACAGACATCTTATAAAGTGTGCTCTGTTGAAATGTGTCATTCTGTATTGCCAAGAGAGCAAACACTTTGAATTGAAAGGGAGTGAGAAGAAAATAGGGAATGACTTATGCATGGTGCTTTTAAGCTCATGACAGAAATAGTTTAGGCAAATGTGGTCACTCAAGAAACTTCAAAGGGGCTGATGTCTGGGTTTGTGAGGGGAAGAGAGGAAAGATAAAGCTAATATTTCAATTAAAAAATTTTTAAATAGAAAATAATGGAAGTGGAAAGTTGGCTGTTAAAGAAGGGAAGCAAAAACTGTGAATGTTTTAAAACAAAAGAATAGAATTGGACCAACACCCACTAACAACTAAAGTCCACTAAGTAGGCAGTTATTAGGAAGATAGATGGAAGTGTGCATTATTACCTTCTACACTGCCAAGTTCAAACATCAGCTGCAAAGAGATGAGAGTGATTTGATCTCTCTCTTATCTAGGCTTTATCATATGAACCTATGCAACCTCTTTCCTGTCTTTTTTTGTTGCCTTCAGTCTATGGCTACATACAACAGGTTTATCTTCTAGGACACATATATGAAAAAAGGAAGGAACTGAAGAAAAAGAAATTCAAGGTTTTAAAAGGATGTAAATTTTATCTAGAAATTAAGTAATTACAGAGATAATGTGACTTAAAACTTGTCTGAATTTCTTTTAATATATTTAAAAAGCATACTTCTGACAACTGAAATGATCCCTATGGAAAGGAAAAATGACTTTCAGCACATTACATTGTGCCATACATACATTTGTCCTGGGACTTTTGGTGCCAGTTATTAACATATATACGGACAAGCATAGGAACACATTTTTGTATAAGGCATGTCCGAATGCCCAGGCCTAGCTGATGAAGGACAATAGTCATCACTTGAGAGAAGCTAGGGAGGAAAGGGAAAATTTTAAAAACTTCTCATAAGACACTAGGGTTTTAGAAAATTGATGCATGAATTAGTTCCCAGGGACATGCTTGGTTAGAGCACATGTCTGTCTTAAAAGCATTCTTTCTGAATGCTCTGACCAAATATTCAAAGCCTCCTAAAACAGAATTATTGATAGCTAACATGTATTGAATGTTTACTATGTGCCAGGCATTGTATCAACCACTTTGTATGTATTAATCTGTTTAATTCTCACAATAGCTCTGTAAAATAGATGCTCCTACTATCCCTGTTTCACAGGTGAGAAAACTCAGGCAAAAAGAAGTTGAATAACTTGCCCAAGGGCACACAGTAAGGAAGTGGTGGAGCCATGGTTTAACCTTCATTGGTATCATTCATTAACATGATCACCATGAATTCACTGATGAGATCATCTAGTTATTTTGAAAGGTGGTAAAAAACTAGTACTCAGGACAGCCAAGTTTTAAGGTGAGTGGATAAGACAGGGATGATAGGATGTTCCAGAGAATGGAGAGTGTCCATGTGGAGGATCCTAGACAATGAAAAAGAGTTATAAGGATACAAATCACTGAGAAACTTAAATGGAAGAACAAGAGCACTCAAAAGGGAGCTGCTGCTAAAGACACAACTTTCATATCTTCACAATTTTGCAGAGGCCCTGTTCTAATAATTACTGTCAGTATTGAAGGACAGACATGCTTTAACATTTGGAATAGGTATAGAGCAGCAAAATTGTGCATTAAATAAAACTGTACCTCTTCTCTGGATTCTCTTGCACCATAGAGGGTAGCAGAGATGGTAAAAGAATTTTAGTGGAACATATGGGCAAAGTTTGGGATAGCTTGTTGTTATTGTGGTCCCCTGGCTCAGATGTGACCATCACGCCAGCAGTGACAGAAATGAGAGTCAGGGAAGCTGCCCCTAATGAGAATCTTCCATATTAACCAAGATGCCAATGAGCAGCAGGGGACAACAACTGGGTTTATCTATTAGATTGGAATTGTCTTAGTGTCCTACCAGGTCTAAGATAGAATGCCATGATGAAATGGTGTTAATAAACAAGAGCTCACAGTTCTGTAACTGTGAGGATTTAGTTAAGATATAACAATCAGTTTTACTTTACTCATTTCGTAGAGTTCAGATTTTTTATCTGATTGCTCCTCCTCAGGGGATACAATGATATATGCCCCACAGATATGTATGCACATGCATGTGCATATCTGAACACACATGAGTACACACACATCACTGACTTCTGTTTTAAAAACTCAGAGACTATAGGGTAGGTACAGTTCATTTCTAAGCTGGTACTAAATGGTATAAAAAGAATACTTACTAACTTCTGGCTGATGTAACTCAACAATTTAAGATGTTGAAGATGTTAACAGGTCATACATTTCTTTTTACTTTCTTTACATAAATATCTTAGAGATAGCTTCCTCACTATAGGATGAGTGGTATTTCAAAGTAATTTTCATTTAAGTAAGTCTAATTAGCCTTGAACATTTGGTAATTTTTTTAGAAGGAAGGAAACTTAAGGGTAACTCAGAATAACCTCTCTTGATTATCTTCTCTATTTCCCACCCAAACTCTCAATCTTCCTCTCTCCCCGCTCCCTTCCTTCCTCTCTCCCCCCTCCCTCCCTCTCTCCCCACTCCCTCCCTCCCTCCCTCCCTCCCTTCCTTCCTTCCTTCCTTCCTTCCTTCCTTCCTTCCTTCCTTCCTTCCTTCCTTCCTTCCTTCCTTCTTCCTTCCTTTCTATTTTTCTTTCACACTCTCTTATCCTTCTTTCCTAAAGTCATTTATTTAAATATTGAGTAATTATTAAATGCCAGACACCTTCCTAAGTGTTGCAGGCAGAAGGATGAATAAAGCACTGTCATTTATTTTAAGGAACGCACAGTTTAGTAGAGCTGACAGACATGCAAGAAGATCATTGCACTGCAGAGTGGACAATAATGGAAAAACTAAAAACTTGAAAGGAGAAGATAGTACAGAGGAGACAGTAATTAACTTCTGTTTGTGGATGTGGTGGGTCTGGGGTAAGGTTTAGACAAGGTTTTACAGAGGAAGAAATACCCTATCTGAGTTACGGAAAATGTGTTTCTAGGAGAACACATAGATGGTGAGGTGGGAAGTGCAGAGAGAGCAGCACAGTAGAAAGGCAGGGAGATTAAATGTGCTGGAAGAATTATAAGTAGTTTGCCATGATTTGTCATAAGAGGGGTAAGGTGGGGAGCAAGAGAAGCCAAGGCAGGAGAGGGAGATCCTGAGGAACCTTGTCTGCTTGGTCAGAAGAGGAGGTAATGGGGGTCATTAACTGATTTTAACTCACCTGTCACTGTATGTCAAAAATGTGCATTAGAAACCTAACTGAGTAACTTTGAATTTATAACATTCTTAGTTATAATGAAATTTAATCTTTCTCACTACATTTCTACTCAGTCTTCATTCTCCTGTGTCAGATCTTACAGAATATATTTAGCTGAACTCTTCTTCTATATATGCCT
This sequence comes from Manis javanica, assembly GCF_040802235.1. NCBI lineage: Eukaryota > Metazoa > Chordata > Mammalia > Pholidota > Manidae > Manis > Manis javanica. The sequence continues at coordinate 89,060,066 of NC_133174.1, forward strand.
TTGGAGTATTTACGCACATACCAGCCTTTCAAATACATAATAATTCTTATTGGGTTCTAGTGGGACTTCTCTGGGTTAAACATTTTTAGTTCTCTAAACCATTTATCCTCACAGAATGGTCTGCCTGAAGGATGAGAGTGTGGTATTTATCCATTGCCTCTTCTGCCCCATTATTTGAGTATGTGGATGGAGAAGAATTGGTGAAGGCCCTGATGTGAAGATTAAAAAGATCTGTAGAATGCATTTGAGGGATGCAGTCAGCGTGAGATGGATCTGAGCTCACATGGAATTGTCCATTGCAGGCTGTGGCTGAAATCAGAGGTGGGCCAAGAGGATTGGATATGGAGTACCAAGAGGCAAATGTTATATTAAAGGTAAAAGTAAGCTGTTTCAATGAAGAACCCACACAACACAGTGGTCTAAATAAGAGAGAAGTTCAATTTCTGCAGTAAAGTCTGGATAATCTACAATGGTAGAGCTTCTTTGCTTGACAAAGTCATTCAGGGACACAGGTTCCCAACATCTTGATGTTCTGCCATCTCTCCTCGGGCATTTTCTAGACTGAATGGTCATAACTGGGTTACTAGCACATCTGTGTTACATCTCATGGAAAGGAGAGAAAAGGATTCCAGTGCAATTCCTGTTAGTAAGTGAGACAGAATTGCACACATCCTTTATGTTCTTGCTCCATTGGTAAGAACTTAATAACATGTCCACATTTGTTTGCTGGAGAAGCTTTGAAATGTGGTTTCTAGCTGAGAAATTATATGTGTAGTAAGCAGGGGGGAAGAAACTTGGGGGCATAGCTAGCAACTGTATAACTTCATTCATATTGCATTTTCTGTCCAATAAAACTAGTCCATTTAATATGTTTTAAAATTAAAATTCAAATCAGTCCTGAAGTTGCAAAAAAACCCTGCAGGTTCAAACATAGCCAAAGCCATATAATAACCATTGCTTCCTGCAAATACCTAAAGGATCTCTTGGTTGTTCTAGACTGAGAACAGTGTAAGGTCATTCTCTTTTTACCACCATTCCTGGTAAGGGCTGTTGAACCATGTAAAACAGGCTGGGAAGTAAGATGCTGTGCTCAATAGAGGACCATACATTTCTCATTTGGCAGCTCTTCTTCATGACTGTTGCTGATGCTTAGATTCCATTATAATTCAAGGAATAATAGGAGAATTGAGGGTTTCAGGTAGAATTTTTTTGTCACATGTGCAAAATTTGAAAGATACTACTTTCTTACACCCCAAGATGCAGGGGAAAAGAATGTGCCACTAAGTGTCCTTGTACGTTATTACCAATGAGGGCAGCTTCTACCATATCAGGGGCATGCAGGCTTTACTTGGGTGGAGGGGTGGACTCTGTGTCCCAGCCGTATCGTGCTCCACAGTTACTTGTATCTCTATAATATGATATTGTACACCGCATACATTGAGTTATGTGAGACACAGAAAGAGACAGAACTTTCGTTTCTCTATGAGAAGAAGTATGTATCTAAAGCCTCAATTGGGTAGTATGAGATGTTGACATTTTACCCCAACTTGACAGCCAAATCAGTGTTATTGAAGGCAGCCTGCAGGCAGTCATGACGGCCAAGGATTAATACCCTTAGCCAGTTTCAAAATGGTTGCCTCATTTCAGCAAACAAGGTATGTTGGTTTCCTGGATTTGAATCAAAGCATTTTTGAGGCATGTTCTCAGGTATTCATATATTGCATGTAGTAGAATTAAACTGGATCAAGTGCCTCATCTGAACACAAATGACTCACTTAAAAATAAACCTCACTTCTTACCACCTGGTAAGAAGATAACATGGAAGATTTTTTTATGCCTGTTGGACTAAGCAAATGGAGCTAAATTTCAGCAGCAGAGGTTTGCAGCCCAGATGCACAAGCAGAATGACAAAACGACTATGAATAGAATATATGAATGAGATGACTGTGGCAGAGATAGTTAGTACTTGACAAATATCCATGAGTTTCCTACAATTAATCACTTTCCCTTGCATTTAGGTTGGGGCTGTGTGACTAGTTTTGGCTAATGGATGGGGATTTAATGTGATGTGCGATTTTTCTGGACTGAGTTAGTAAAGACTTCCCATGCTTCCTCTATTCCTCTTTACTGCAGCTGCAGTGACTTGGAAGGTCATATGTTTCATATGGCAAAGCTACAGGCTGGAATAGAGCTTCCCGAATCATATCGTACACTATAAAAATGGCCAATGAACACAGCGGCATAGCCAAGCTGATTCTAATACAAAACTGTTTGAAATTATCCAAAGACCAGGCCAATTCTCCCTCTTATCACTTTAGGTGATTGGAAAGGGCATTTAAAATATCCACTCTTGCAAATGCTGGGTGAAACTATCAAAGGGAAATGTTTATTTGTATTAAAGGGTGCCAAGAAGCTATAAATGCCAAGGTGCCAACTTTAAGGGGAGATCATAATACAGAGGAAAGTATGAAATCTGATCTTTACTTTTTTCAACTATTATTGTTCTTGCTGTAGTTCTTCTCATTGTCATGTGGGTCTAACTAATTCTGATTTTGGAAGTCAAGCTTACCAGCAGTTAATAATGGCATCTCTAATGGTTTATACATTTAGACAGTTGCTATCATACAGTAAGGAAAGCTAAAGCACAAATCAAGCTTGTATTCCATTGTACATAGAATTAGTGGTGTATGTTGGACACCCAACATGACATATGAGGAAGAGATCACATCTAGCTGGAACTGGTATTTAAATCTCTCTTTTTTTGTTTTCCTAGAGGTAAGCTGTATGGAAGCCACATTTCAGCCCAGGCAATGTCCATTATCTTTTAGCAGTTTGTCTCTGTTTCTCTTGCTCTAAAATGATCCTAAGCACAGAAAAGGGTTAATTATCTGTGTAGCAACAACTTATCTGGGGCTGATTTACTTTCAGTTAGAAATTCATATTTAAAAAGTTCAGCTGTAGCATATTAAGGAAAGGCATTATTGTAAACATAACTCTGCCTCCTAAGAAGTAACAAAATACTTGGCAATCCGGGTTCAGTTTATTTCTGTATCCAAATCTTTTCAAATTCTCATGCATTTTTGTAACTCTGTTTTATGGCTTTATATTCAACATCTTCCAGATGGTCTTTGTCAGAAAATCCCATAAAAGATCAAGAATCTGAGCTCATGACATTAATATGGTCACAAGATGAAAATACGTCAGGATCGTCACCCCCACCCCCCAACCTACTTTTATCTGCACAAAAATGGGAAGCAGTAGAACATCCACAACAGGAGAAATGATGTCATTTTATCTACTGAAGAAGACACTTGACTGACTGGATAACGCACCCTCATAATGCTGATAATATAGGCTCAGATGTATAAAATCAGGTTGGCTATAAACTGCTCCATGACAGAAAGAGATCTAGTATGTAAGACTATCTACTGGAGGCTTTTTCATTTAATGAGTAATTCATTGCAATTTAAAGTGAAAATGAAATAGCTTTCACTCCTGGATCCTAAGAGAGTTTATCTGGTCAACGGTGTACTTAGTTCTAGATCAAGGAAAATTTATATCTAGTTAGTTTCTACTCAAATATAGCATCTTCTCTTTCCAAGGAGAAGATACAGCTTTCATTTCTTGCCTTTATCTTGCTTTCCTTATTTATTTATTTAGTAGTTGGAAAGTGTTTATTTTGTGTTACAGGTGTCACTGATTTCTCTATGGACAGAGTGAGTAGATCATTAGAATTTTACTTTTCATTGGCATAAAAGACTGAAAGTATAAAAATCATGTATAGGGGCATTTTTTGCAATTCTAATTGTAGTTTTTGGTTTGGGCTGTTAAAACTTCCAAGTCTTCCTGACTCTGGGTTCAGACTGTCACAGGGATTGCACGTGGTTTTAGGTTTCTACGCAAATACAGGAAAGATCTTTTGGATTTGGAGTTTCGTTCACTTTTCCGAATTTAACTCTACCTGTTATGATTAGAGAAGGTTTGAGAGATGATGATGATGATTGAAACGTTCTTCTTCCTTTTTTAACCCTACCTGAAAACATATACCCATTACAGAGGTGAAATGCACTGTCACTTCAATGAGAATATGGGCAATGGCACAAAGCTAGCAGGCTGGATAGCAGTTCATGATCGTGAAGTGTTTTGTAACATAAGAATATGATTCATTTGGCCTTTAATTTAGCTGGGCTCTACATTCTTAATAGTATTTGTTGGGGTCGAGTGATCGTGTAATTCTGGGAATCACTGCTTTAGCGAGGGCTTTTCGACTTCAGTGCTATTGACATTTGGGCCAGATAATTCTTTGTTGTAGGGTGCTGTCCTGTGCACTGTAAGACATTTAGTAGCATCCTTGGCCTCTACCCACTAGATGCCAGTAGAATTTCCCTCCTTAGCTGTGGCAACCAAAAACGTCTCTAGACACTGTAAAATAAGAACCACTACTTATGCGCAAAAGACCTTGCAGTAGAAAAATTTGTTTTTTGCCACAGTGGCAAATGTGTCATATTTGACACCTGAAAGGATGATTTTTAACATCCTCCTCCTCTGCAGGATAAAATCATTTTCAGTAATGATAATGAAGTGAAATTAATAACCAAAAGAGTAAGAATTTTCTTTTATTGGTTATTATTTAGACCTCTTTAATATTTTATTAAATATTATCATGCCAATAAATCATGTCATCATGCCAACAAAATATTTTAAAATGAAATAAATACCACAATACAAAAAACTAGATTAAGACTTTTTTCCTGCTTTATTGAGATATAGTTGACATAGAGCACCATGCACATTTAAGTTGTACAGCATGGTCCGGCTTCCTTATACAGGCATACCATGGAGATTTTGCAGGTTTGGGTCCAGACCACTCCAACTCAGTGAATATCACAAAAAAGCAAGCCAAATGAGTTTTTTGGTTTCCCGATGTGTATAGAAGTTATGTTTACACTGTATTGTGCAATAACATTATGTCTCAAAAAAAGTGCATGCTTTAATTAAAAAATATTTATTGCTGAAAAATGCTAACCATCATCTGAGCTTTGAGCAAGCCATAGTCCCTGATCACAGTTATCACCACAACAAATATAATGACAATGAACTTTGAAAGATTGCATGACTTACCAAAATGCGACACAGAGAAACGGAATCACCAAATGTTGTTGGAAAAATAGGACCGGCAGACTTGCTTGATGCGGGGTTGCCACAAGCCCTCAGTTTGTAAAAAACACAAACAGTGTCTGCAAAACACAATAAAGCAAAGAGCAATAAAACAAGGTACGTCTGTATTGTGAAATGATTGCACAATACATTTAGTTAACATCCACCGTCTCACACTGATACAAAAGAAAAAATTTTTTTTGTCTTTTAATGAAAACTCCAGGATCTACTCTTTTAACTTTCAAATATACCATGAAGGTGTGTTAACTATGGTCACTGTCATGTTCAACTTTACATCCCTACTACTCATTTATCTTATAACTGGAAGTTTGTAAGATATTAATTTATAAAGATAAAAAAGAATAGATTAATAGTTTTATTTATGTTAATGTATTACTCAGGGAAAAAACTTATACCTACATATTGGTGCATTGCAATAATAATAAAATATTGTGATAGTTTAATAACAAAAATAATTCAATAAGAGGTTAAAATAGGTGGATAGATTTTAATCCTAAATATGTAAAATTTTAAATTCAGCAAAATATTTCATTTATTAACTAAACTTTCTACTTATTACAGCAAAAATACCAAACCAAGTATACCAAAGAGCAAATCCAAATACTTAGGGAACAATATATTACAGCTGTCTCTCTGCTTCACTCTTTTCCTAAAAACTTCAAGTAGTCACAGAGAATGACAATATTAAAACAACTTAGGTCCAGTTTCTTTGCTGTTAAAATCATTGTGCTATCATTATTTCAAAGCTACTATTTAAATGCAGAAATATGCAGAAATACAAGGGTTAGAGATGTGGAACTCCACCAAAAGCAAGCTTGAATGATAGCAAAGTATTAGGATCATAAAGCATTACCTCTTGAAATGAATGTACATAGAGGGACCCATGTGTGTCAGAGGCCAAGTACATAACTGAAAGTAGTTCCAGTTCATTTCCATGTCAAATATAGAGCTTACTTTGAAGTAAGCAATTGAAATAAGTATTATTATTCAAAGTAACAAAATAAAATTATTAAATCTTAATAGTACTCATTGCAATTGTTTCCAACTTAGACCAGTGTTTCTCAATAAGGGGTGATTTTGTCTCTCAGGGGACATTTGGTAATGTCGAGACACATTTTTGGTTGTCATAACTGGGGGAGGAGGTGCCACTGGCATCTAGTTGGTAGTGGCCAGGGAGGCTGCTAAACATTCTATAATGCACAGGACAGCCCCCAGCCCCCAGCAAGAATCATCCAGCTCAAAATATTGGTAGTGCTGAAGTTGAGAAACTCTGACTCAGACCAATCAAAGCTTTTTTTTTTTCCCCAAAGGAGTATTTCATCCCTGACATTGTTTAAAATGCAGGTGCATGGTGATAATAAAAAGCAGAATGGCTTTTAGTTTGTTTTATTATTGTTGATAAATTTTCTGCAGACAATGCAACCTCCCCCTTTTATTTTCTGTGTCTGGAGCAGATTGCTCTCACTGCCCTGGCCTTGGCAAGATGCCCAATAAAGCAAAAATCCAGACATAGAGATATTTATGTGGTTTTCATAGGCCTCACTAAGTAGTCAATGCCATTAACAGAACTGGACTTTTGAAGCTTCTGAGAAAAATTGGCAACGCTGAAAAACTTCCCAGTATGCTAAGGTTAATGTGTGATGATATGTGTTATGCTTTAGTGCTATGGGCGTTTGGCTGGTCCCAAATTGTAAGGACCTATGTTTAAAAATGAAACTTTTTTTGAGATCTAAGAAGGCAGGGGGTGAGTGGCAGTATTGGTAAGAAACATTTACCCTAATTGATTATATAAACTTCAGGGAACACATTTAAATCCAGAAATAGAAAACATCAAAGAAAAAAAAAAAGCAGGCAGACAGTGGAGGGCAGGTATGAATTTTACCAATTGGTTAGCTTATTGTCCTATTTCTGTTTTTGTTTTGTTTGTGTTAACTGGATCAGCCTAGACTGTTAAAGGTTTTGTTCAGCTTATGTTATAGATTGTAAATCAAAGCCAATTGATGCTGTCTCATATGAGAGATTCCCATGTAATGAGGCCAAATTCATTCTCTGGGGATGGTACACTCATTCTTGTCTCTCTGCCTTTATTTTATTTCTTTCTTTGGACACTGTTCACCTTTCCACCAGAGAAAGAAGCAAATTCAATATTTTCCTCAAGGCTAGTTTGAATGGGACTTCAGCTGTTTACATAACTTCCATTCCCTTATTTTTGTTTATTCTTACTTTACTCCTTTTCCAGGATTTTCTTTGTGGGATTGCCCTTACCCAGCTTAGACCAGCCCTTACCTCAGTGGTCCCTCCCATCCTGACATGTGGGATGTGACACAGGCTTGGCATTGCCTTCTCCTGACTACAGGGATTGGCTCATAGATAATAACATGACTGAAACAGAATGGACTAGAGATAGATGCTGTCTTCTCTCTGGGGTTCCAGAAATAGCAGGATGAAGGCCTAGAGTGGCTGGTTGCCGTCTTGCTGCCATAAAGGGGAGAGCCTTACTAAGAAGAGAGTCAATATGGAGAAAAGTAGAACTGACAGAGAAAGGAAGGGAGGAAATTAGTGTGATTCTCTAGACGCATTTGTATCTAACATTCACCCCTAAACTTTCCCATTACATAAATCAATAATTTCCCCTTTTTGCAGAAGCCAGTTTGTGTAGGTTTTCTGTCACTTGTAATATAAGTTGTGACTACTGTGATATAATGAGTCATAAGAAATACACATTTGGTCATTCAGATGATGAAATATATGTTTCCCAGATATATTTGGTTTTCATCCACAGTTTCTGAAAGCACTTCAGAGGCTTAAAGGTAAAATGGATGTCTTGCCTGTTAATAAGAGACTTTTGGTTCCCACTGGAGGGCAGCGGCTGGAGGACCCAGGCAATGGCCAATGATTTACTCAATCATTAGTATGCAATGAAGCCCTTACAAAAAACCCTGAGAAAAGCTTACCTCTCCCTTGGAACCAGCTTCTCTGTGGAGAGAGCCTCTTCACTTGGGAAACCAGAATGGCTCTATGTGCTACTGAGCCTGGCCCAAGCTCCACGAGGATAGAAGCTCCTTTAATTAAGATCCTGACCTGTGTATCTCTTCATCTGGCTGTTAACTTGTATCTTTCACTGTATCCTTTATTAAACGGGTAATGTGTTTCTCTGAGTTCAGTGAATGCTCTAGAAAATTAATCGAACCTAATGGGGAGGTCTTTGGAACTTCCAATCTGTAGCTGGTTGGTCAGAAGCACAGGGAACTGCCTGGGGCTTCTGAATGGTGTCTGGAGTGGGGGGTGAAGGGCAGTCTGGTAGGACAAGCCCTTAGCTGGGGAATCTGATGCTGCCTCCCAGCAGATAGTGTTAGAATTGAGTTGAGTTCTCAGACACCTTGCAGGTGTTCAAGAACTGGTTGGTGGTGTGTGTGGGAGAAGACCCCCTCTCACACACGTGTGCAGTGGAATTGGTCTGGGAACCCGAAAATAATTATATTATTACTGCTGTATATTACCGAAGCAACACGCCCAAGGTCTTGATTCTTCTCTAGGCTTTATTGTCTAATCTCTCACGGTGGTTACAGCAGTTGTCGGGAAGCTCCCCTCCCTCCCGGCGGGCTCCCTTATATTCAGTCACCCAACCAATCCGGGACAGTATCATGTGTGACCTTTAAGCGGATAGGTGTCACGCGCCACTCTAAGCGGGCAGCACGAGCTGTGCACGGGTACGGAAGTCTGCTGGGCCAATCCCCAACAGGGAAGAGGGGAAAGGGTGGTGAGCAGGAAATGGGTGCCATCTTCTCCAGCTGGTGACGAGGCTAAAATACCAGGTCTTAGAACTACCACTGGGAAAGGGAGCTGCGGTGGATCAGCCCCGGGACCGAGCCCTGGCCAGGGGCCTGGCCCTCACATCTCCCCCTTCTTTGTTTGATATAATGTGTGGCCTTTGGATCATGCCTGTCTTAGGTTGCCCAGAGTCTGCAGCATTCTTACCCTTCCTCAGGCAGCAGACAGCTCTGGTCTGTGCCCTGTCTTAGGTTGATATGCGCAGCTTCAGATCTTACCCGTCTCTGGCTACTGATCCAACATCTGAAGCCATATATTTGGGGAGATGCCTTCTTCCAGGGCAGCCATCGCTTGCAACAGCACTTGTCTATCCTGTAATTGCTGCCGCTGCACAGAGCAAATTGCCCTGCCAAGAAGCAGCAGTCCAGCGATTACAATCACACCCATAACTCCCACCCCGGACCAAGCTTTTCGGCATCAAACACTGTCATAGCTGATTGAGACATGGAGCTAACATTCATGATTTCTAATCTTAGCTGCGCGGTAAGCTCCTCGAGTTTGCTAGACCAGTTTGTGTTCAGCAAGTGTCTCAGCTGTCGGGATAGGTCAGCCCGAGAGAAATTGTTGAACGGAATGCTGGAAACACACAGTCCAGTGTAGGAACTGACACAGCCCAAATGCCATGTCTGACTGAGCAAATCCAGTTGTTCCTGGAGAATGTCCACGCGCTGGTTCACCAAGATCTTGCGACAGGCTGTTCAAAGTCTCTGCTGATAGGTTACTCAGGGGCAGTGGCAGTGGCCATGCCTTTACTACTCCCCATAGCTGTCTCTGCTCGGGTCTCACTGGCGGCAGGGTCCACCCTAGGATCGTGAGCGCTATCAGCATCAGTATTCTGTTCTTCCGTCCTTGAGTTTTCCACTCGCCTCACGTATCGCTCCAGTACCCAGATAGGTTGGTGTTGGCCCTGCGGGAAAACACAAACAGAGCCTCGGGTCCAGATAAGTACTGGGTCCGGGCCTTTCCAGTTACCTTCCAGCACGTCTTTCCACAGTACTTTGGGTTTCCTGTCAGGGTCGGCAGACTGACTGTGTCTTTCAGCCGCACTCTGGCCGTTCATGTCCAATGTCAAAAAATTTAATATAAATAGGATGATATTAAGTTTATCTTTAGGGGATTTGTAGTCTGCCCCTATTCCCCCTTTTTGTTTTATTAGAGTGGCCTTGAGTGTTCTGTGTGTGCGCTCTACTACACCCTGTCCTTGAGGGTTGTATGGAATGCCCGTTGTATGAGCAATGTTTAGAGTCTGAGTAAATGTCAGAAATGGTCGGGATGTATATGCTGGTCCATTGTCAGTCTTCAGGTGTTTAGGCATTCCCCAGGCAGAGAATGCCTGTAGGCAGTGGGAAATAACATCTCGGACTTTTTCGCCCGTGTGGCAGGAGGCGAAGATTACTCCTGAGCATGTGTCAACGGACACATGAACATATTTCATGTTCCCAAATTCGGGGATGTGTGTGACATCCATTTGCCACAGGTGGTTTGGTAGTAGTCCTTTTGGGTTTATGCCTTGAGATGGTAGGGGTAGGAGAGCAATGCACCATTTACAGCCGAGAACTATGGCTCTCGCTTGCTCCCTTGTAATAGGATATTTCATCCGTAAGGTGGTGGAATTAACATGAAAGAGCTTGTGGTAATTAGTGGCCTGTTCTACCGGGTTGGCTAAAGCCAGGATGTATGGGCTGCGGGTTAGTTTGTCCGCTCTCCTATTTCCTTCGGCAAGCGGGCCTGGGAGTGGAGTATGAGCCCTGATATGTCCAATAAAGAAAGGATGGACCCGATCCCAGATAAGGTGTTGCAAGCTTCTAAGTGTTCCGGCGACCGGCGATGTCTGTCTAACGTGCCCTGCATTTTCTATAATGGTAACTGAGTTAACTACATATTGACTGTCTGACAGGAGGTTAAATGGCTCTTGGGGAAATAATTTAAAGGCCTGCACCACTGCCAGCAGCTCTACCTGCTGGGCGGATGTCACCGGGAATGTGAGGGTCCATGATTGTTCATTGGTAACTACTGCGGCGGTGCCATCCTTAGAGCCGTCGGTAAAGACTACCTTAGCCCTAGGAATGGGTTCCCTCCTGGTAGTTTTAGGGAAAATGATCGGGTTAGCTAGGCAAAACTGGAGCCAGGGGGATTTTGGATAATGATTATCGTAGGTAGCACTAGATATGGTGCAGGCGATAGCCCATGCATCACAGCAGGCGGTAAGACATTCAATTTGTTTTGCAGTATATGGGGTAATGATGGTATTTGGAGGGGCACCGAATGTCTCTGTGGATACCCTGACACCTTTCAAGATCAGCTCGGCCACACTCTGGGGATACCAATCCAGGATCTTCCCGGGCGAATGTGCCAAGTAGACCCATAGCATAGGGCCCTCTTGCCACAATACGCCTGTGGGGCTATGATTACTAGGGAGCACTATGAAGGCAATTGGTTTGGAGTAATCAATCCGCTCGACTTGCGCTAACTGCAAGCGTGACTGAACCAATGTTATAGCTTTTCTCGCCTCTTCAGTGAGTGATCGAGGGGAGGCCAGATCAGGTTCTCCCCTCAGGAGGTCATATAAGGGACTTAGCTCTTCACTGGTGAGTTTCAAATATGGACGAACCCAATTAATGTCTCCCAGTAGTTTTTGAAAATCATTTAGAGTTTTCAGGTGATCCTTCCTTATGTTTACCTTTAATGGCCTGGCCATTGTGTTTCCCAATCTCATTCCTAAATATTCCTTTACTTTGGATGTTTGGATCTTTTCAGGGGCTATTTTAAGGTTCCACTCCTCAAAATGTTCCTGCAGGAAACAGAGAGCCAACTCCAGTTGTCTCTCCTCTTCACTGCACAGCAAAATGTCATCCATATAGTGATAGATGATTATGAGGGGAAACTGTTTCCTGACAGTTTGTAAGGCCTTCTTTACATACATCTGACACATGGTGGGGCTATTAGCCATGCCCTGTGGCAATACTATCTACTCATATCGCTCATCGGGACAACTATGATTCACTGCTGGCACGGTAAAGGCAAACCTTTGACAGTCTCTGGGGTGAAGCGGGATGGAGAAAAAACAGTCTTTGATATCTATCACTATTGAATTCCATCCTCTGGGCAGAGCCACAGGGAGAGGAAGGCCTAATTGTACAGGTCCCATAAGCTCCATCTGTCTGTTCATTGCCCTGAGATCATGGAGTAATCTCCACTTGCCAGACTTTTTCCTAATTACAAAAATAGGTGTGTTCCATGGCGAGGTAGAGGGCTGGAGGTGACCAGCTGCTATCTGTTCTTGTACTAAAGTGTGGGCTGCTTCCTTCTTTTGGTGAGGGGCCACTGAGGTACCCACACGGGCCTTTTTGACTGCCATGTTATTTCTATAGGCTGTTTTCCCTCAGTGGCCCCGAAGAAAAATCCAATCCTGGTCCTCCGGGCCCTTTGGGCGGTCTCCCTGCTAAAAGGATTGGTTGTTCTTTCCCTTGGAGATCCTTCCCTAGTCCTCTAGTGCCCGCGTACCCCTGTCTTTTCATTATGGCATTAGACTGCTCACTGTAAAAAGTCTCTGTGGTTAGTTTAAAATTCATTTGTGTTAACACATCTCGTCCCCATAGGGACATAGGCATTTTTAGGATGTATGGTTGAATAACACCATGATGCCCCTCTAAGTCCTTCCATGGCAGTGTGGCTGCACTGTACATTGGTGCCTGGGCTATCCCCAGACCTCTCAGTGTTTGTGCAGCTTGATTTAGAGGCCAGTCTTTAGGCCAATCTTCTTCCCTGATGATGCTGCGATCTGCCCCAGTATCTAACAGCCCCACAAACTCCCTGCCTCTAATTTGGATTACATACATAGGCCGGTCCCCTAATTCTAGCGTGACACAAGCTAGTGGAGCCCCGGATGACCCAAAGCCAGAGGTCTCCCTTATGACCTTCTTACTGTCAAAATTGTCATGGTTACTGGGAAGCATGAGAATTTGAGTGATGCGGTCTCCTGGATTTATGGCGGTAATGCCTCGTGGGGAGGAGACCATCACCTTTACTATTCCCTCAAAATCTGGATCTATCACTCCAGGATGGACTATCAAGCCTGCTCTAGTGGTGGAACTGCGGCCTAAAAGGAGTCCCACCACCCCCCTCTTTAAGGGCCCCCTGTAATTGGACTCCACTACTTGAACTCCCATTTCTGGGGTCCATACGAGGCAGGTGGTGGCACGGATGTCCAGTCCGGCACTCCCTGTTGTGGCTCTCCTTGGTTCTCTGCCTCCTTGTGAGTACTCTGATTGGTCAGGTGATAATGTGTTTGGGGGATTTGCTGAATCACCCCATACATTTGCGGGCCCTGAGGTGTGGGGCCCCGCCTCCCGTTTTTTGGCTGCTGTGGAGGCAGTGGGCGTCCTTCTACATCAGCCACTGATCTACACTCATTTGCCCAATGGTTCCCTTTTCTGCACCTAGGGCACAGTCGAGGTTGCCTGATGGGTGCGGCATTACCTCCTGGTCCCCCTAGCTTGAGGCAGTCCCTCTTCAAATGACCTGGCTGCTTACAATAGAAGCATGCCCCTGGAGGGGTGGCTCCGCCGCGCGCATTGCGCAGTCCTTGAGTTATTGCAGCGGCCATCACTTGCCCTTGAACTACACTATCGTTTATGTCTCTACATACCTTAATATAGGTGTTTAAGTCTTTATTTTTCCATGGCCGAATGGCTTCCTTACACCATTTGTTTGCTTGCTCATACGCTAACTGTTTGACTAAGGGCATGGCTGTTTCTGCATCTCCAAAGATCCTACCGGCAGTTTGCATCAACCTCGCAAGAAAATCTGCATAGGGCTCATTAGGCCCCTGCAACACCTTAGAAAGCTGACCCTGTAGATCCCCTGTGCCTTGTAAGGTCTTCCAAGCTCTGACCGCGGCTGTGGAAATCTGTAAGTAAACCGCGGGAGGGTAGTTGACCTGATTGTGCTGCCCTAAGTAGGGTCCAGAGCCCATTAACATGTCTAGGTTCCATTGATGGTTCCCTGCTGCAATATTACGCCGTGCAGTATCCTGGGAAAACTTCTGCCACGCAGTTTTAAAAGTCAGATACTGGCCTCCGGAGAGAGACGCCCTGGGGACATTGGCCCAGTCATCTGGAGTTAGGTTCAAAGAGGCCACTGATTCTACCAGAGACACTGTAAAGGTGGCCTGAGGCCCATAGGTGGTGGCGGCCTCCTTCAGGCTTTTGATTATTTTGAAGTCTATGGGTTGATGATATCTTTGCTGAGTGTTCGGGTCTTCTATTACAGGGAATGCTGCCTGCCCTTCTCTGCATACCCACCTCGCCCAGCCATCTTTACAGTGACAGTGCTGATAAGGTGGTGGCTTGGGCCATGAAGTGAATGGTCCTGGTTTTAATCGTGAGGATTCGATGGGGGCTGAGGAAGTTACTAGCCCTGCTTTGGCATTATCTGCCTTTAGGGGGGTGTGGTGAGCCTCCCCTTCCTCCCTTGGCTGGAGTCTCAACGGTTCAAGGGAGGGATATAATGACGGGCGTGATGCTCTGCTATTAAACCTGTTCTCTAGCTCATCCCCTGAAAGTTCCCCGTCTTCATCCTCATCAGATGGCAGTCCCTGTTCAGATCCCCCTTCTGATGCCTTTGCGGAGGCACGCTCTTCTCGTACTTCCTCTAATATTTCCTCCCCCTCTTGGATGGCCTCTCGGCAGCTTGGCTTCTGTCCCTTCAGGCAATTTTTTACTCGACCCCAAATAGGGATTGTCCCTGGTGGAAGGGGCTCCCTCTTGTCTGCCCGGTGTAGGTCATCCCCCAGCCTGTCCCATAAAGGGCTGGTGATCTTTCCTTCATCTAAGAACCATGGGGCATGATTCTCTATAGTGTTCAGGAATGCCCTGGCAGTCTTTGTTTTCAAAGGGGTTCCATTAGCTCTAAGGAGCGCTTACAGAGGTTCCTCAGCCCTAACCCTAGAGGCCTCTGTCCCCATCCTCTCTCTAAAGGGGCAAGTATCCTAGTTATAATTTAGATGGACTACGTTGCTAATTCCGCGAACCTTTTGATTTCATCGCCACTCTGCGAACCTTTTGATTTCGTCGCCACTCTGCGAACCTTTTGATTTTGTCGCTGCTCTGCGAACCTTCACTGGCGCCTCCTCATTCCATATATTATAATAAACAATGTCACAAACACTAACAGGACACACACACTACACATAAACACCCACCGCAACTGCCTGCTGTCTGCCCTGCCACGTATACTTTCAGTTTACTCACCGATCCACTCGCCCTCCTCGGTTCCCTCTCCCAGTCTGGCCAGCCGACCAAACGGCGTCCAGCGATGTTCCTGAAGAGTTACAAGCTCTACTTCATTGGCAGGCGCCAGGGTCAGCGGATCAGGTCGCGACGAGGTTTAGCGATTCCCGGGGTTCGGCACCACTTGTTGCGACCCTTCAAGGACCGAAGCAACACGCCCAAGGTCTTGATTCTTCTCTAGGCTTTATTGTCTAATCTCTCACAGTGGTTACAGCAGTTGTTGGGAAGCTCCCCTCCCTCCTGGCGGGCTCCCTTATATTCAGTCACCCAACCAATCCGGGACAGTATCATGCATGACGTTTAAGCGGATAAGTGTCACGCGCCACTCTAAGCGGGCAGCACGAGCTGTGCACGGGTATGGAAGTCTGCTGGGCCAATCCCCAACAGGGAAGAGGGGAAAGGGTGGTGAGCAGGAAATGGGCGCCATCTTCTCCAGCTGGTGACGAGGCTAAAATACCAGGTCTTAGAACTACCACTGGGCAAGGGAGCTGCGGTGGATCAGCCCCGGGACCGAGCCCTGGCCAGGGGCCTGGCCCTCACATATATGAAGAAAAAAACCCACAAGTGCTATCATCACTTCTTTCCCAAAGTCTTCCTTGACCATTTTACCTCATGTAATTCTTTCTCAACTCTGAATCTGTATAGGATTTGTAAATTTATGTTATATACTACAGCACTTGATTATATACTATCTTTTATTATTCTCAACTCATTAATTTATGTGAATCCAGTCTCCTCAATTTTGCTTTAATAATACAGATGTATTCAGGGTTTATAAATTCATTTTCTATTCAACATCCCATTTAATTTATAAATTTGTAGAAGCAAGATACTTAGTCTTATATTTCTTTTATGTTTTCCATAGTACTCAGCATACGGTGGTCACATAATGGGTACCTAATAATGAAGGATTTATTCAAAGTTCCATCCATAACTATGCTTCTGATTTGTGAGTATCTGAGACACTTTTAATTCAACAAGCTATAAGCAGCACACACACTTCTAGAGATAATAATCTTGAATTTTGCAAAAATAAAAAGTATGATTCCTCACGAACCAATTTGCAGACACAGAGCAGGGCTAATTCACTGGAGTGAGCTTTGTGAAGTCAGGAACCTTGCCATATTTGTCTTGGTGCACACCACATCTAGCACAGTACCAGACAAGTAGTTGCTCAATACAAATTTATTAGATGAATTGAATGCATTGTTTATGGCATGTTTTCTGCAGGAATAGAAATGTTTTGTAATTTGCACTGTGCAGTATGGTAGCCACATGTGGCTATTGAGCACTTGAAATATTGTTAGAATGACCGAGTAACTGAGTGTTTATTTTTATTTTTTTTCATTAATTTAAATTTAAACAGCCTCATGTGGCTAGTGGCTCCTGTGATGTATAGAGTGGATTTACAAGCTCAAGGAAAGAGCTTATATAATACAACAAAAGGATCTGACTGGAAATGCATATTTAAGAGCTATTACAGATTTATTCTTTTGGAAGCCTAAATTACAGTGATAGTCAAAGCAATAGAGAGGTTTTCTTGTTTAAGCCCAGCTCAAATATCAAGTCCTTTGTGATGGTGGCTTGACTCTGACTGCCACCCCATTTTCATCCTTATCCAGTTCAGAATTAATAAATTAGTGATTCTTTCCAATGATATGTTGTTCATACAATTATAATGAAGTTTGCTTGATTGTTATAGCAAGTTTTACTTATGCCTAATTAACAAGCCAGTTTTGTTGTTTTTTGAGGCCAGAGACTATGTCTTTTTCATCTTTACTCAATCAAAAGTGCTCATTAAGTTCTTACTATGTCAGAGCTTTCAGTTTAGAAGGCAAACCAGATCTTAAATATGCCTCCATGACAAAATGTAATGAATTTTACATGTTATGAGCTAAATAGTGTGCTTCCAAAGTTCACAGGTTGAAGCCCTGTCCCTAGTGTGACAGTATGTAGAGATAGGGCTATAAGGAGGTAGTATGGAATAAATGAGGTCATAGAGAGGAACCCCAAATAATAGGATTGCTTGTTCTTATATGAAGAGCAAGAAACACCAGGGCACTCTCTCTTTGCCTACCCGCATAAGGAAGAAATCATCTGAGCACACAGTGAAATGATAGCCACCTACAAGGCAAGATAGAAGGCCTTTGGATGAAACCTACCTTGCTGGCCCCTTGATCTTGGACTTCCCAGCCTCCAGAACTGTGAGAAAAAAAATTTCTGTTGTTTAAGCCACCCTGTCTGTGGTATTTGTTATGGCAGTCCAAGATGACTAGTACATTACAACTGGGGGTATGTTAGAGTCTTGTGGAGGCATAAAGCAGGGGAATCACACAAGATGTTGCTGAACTCATATTATGGAGTGTGGCTACCTTAAGGAGACCTTTAAGCTGAGACCCAAGGAAGACTAGGAGTTAGCCTGATCAGGAAGAGTTGAGCAGTAGAGGAACTAGCATATCTGAAGCGAGTTACACCATGTGGAGCTTCTGAGGCAGTAAGAGAAATTTAGCGTGTCTGGAACCTAAGCATGAAATGGTGCAGGATGAGAATAGAGATTGTGCAGGATCATAGCTGCCATGGTAAGGTATTGACACTTAATCTTGGAGCCTCAAAATGAAATCATTTGAAGAATTTTAAGCAGCAGAGTTGAGCAATTATAATTTTGTGGTGGAAAGTTTTTGTTTTGATTGCAGATTGGAGGAAAGCCATTCTGAAGGCAGAGAAACCATTTAGAAAGCTACTGCAGTTGTCCAGATGAAAGATGATAATGACTTGGACTAGAGTTCTTACATCTGTAAGGCCTAGTGCAGTAACCAGCACATAACAGGTGTAGAGTGAGTGTTTGAGGTGAAGCTGTTTGAACCAAAATACCTTAAAGGTCCATACGCTCTTTGCTAGAATGACAAAGTGAAAATAGAGCTAAGATAAGAAACAGCATCGTTCAGGATTTACATAACACCAACAAACACATCAAGGTCATATTTTAGATAGGAAAAATGAGGAAAGGATTGTGGGTCTCACAATACTAATTTTGATCACATCCAAACCAAAAGAAAACTGCTAAAGTCAAGAGCATTGTCTTAGAAAATGAAGAATAAGATTGGCAGTGCAGTGATAAACAAGACAGGAAGAATTAATATCTGACCACTGGATTTGGGGTTTAAACAAAGTTTTCACATTGACTGAAACCATGTAAAGGTCTGACTCACAGTCTATATTTTGAGAGTTGGAGGTATATTTTCTCAAGACTAGGAATTCAGAGGATTGTCCTACAGAATGTGTTGATTACCATTGTCCCTCTAAAATAAGATGATAATAGTAGGAGAATATAGGTTGGTAACAATCATATCAGAAAAGATAGAAACCTGTGAGACCATTGAAATTACTTGCTTAAATGAAGAAACAAGTTTATAAAATTTAAGAACTTGAGTATTTGATTACTTTTAAGGGATAGTTTAAGTTTCATCTTGACCAGAAGAAAGAGGCTAACCAATTGGCTTCTTCACATGCCTTTCATCTTCATTTAATTCATATCCTTACCTTCTTAAGTGTTCCCTACACTTCTAACAGGCCACCTTTATTAAATGCCCATTTTTGCCAGTCATCTGTCTCTAGCTGGTAAAGTCTCTCTTTTGACATTTTAAGCCTTTTCTACCAGATGTCTGCAATATTGTTCTAGCCCCAATTCAACAAGCTGTTTTTCTACTATCAGTCAAAAAATCCTGCAAATTCCACCTCTTTCAAGAATCTTTCACAACTTAGTTTTCATGTATTTCACTTTTGGCCTTGTTTACATCTTCTCATTTTTTGGTATGTTCTTAATATCTATTTGCATCACTCTGTTTTGGATTATATATTTCTATGGAGTGGAAGTGATATGACTTTATTTCACCTTAGACTGAGCCTGATAAACATCTTCATGAAGGGAACATCTGAATGTTGCATATAGTGTGTGTGTGTGTGTGTGTGTGTGTGTGCGTGTGTAACTCCTATCAACCTGAAAATATCTATACTTCCTTTCAGGTGGTTATCTAGACTCAGACTTCAACAATGAAGAGATATATAACAGATTCTGAAAACATATCTTTTGACTTTAGGATGACTTCAGGAAATCTCAGGGTTGGCTTGAGCTACTACTGTGATCATTAACAAATAGTATGACTTAATGTAAGCAACATTCTAAGATGAAAATGGAAAAAAACCACCCTTTGCCATTACATATCTTCTTTCAGTTCAAATTAGTTTATGTTCCATTTGCATTACAACAGAGAGAGGTGGAAAGAATGGGTTTCTCATAGCCACAAATCAATATATAAACCCTGATCAATGGATGTGAAGGTCCTCTGGATATGTGAAATATTTTTATGCATTCTGGCACCCTGTAAAGCAGGAAGCAATCCATTAGGTTTTAAAATGAGGAAAGCCAATAAAGATAGGCTAGATGTCAAATTCTCACATCCCTCATACTTCTGGTCTGAGAACTGGCTATTCTGTCTGCTACTTCTGATTACCAAAATGCCCATGATGCTTTGAAAAGTCACAGAACCACACAGTCATTTTACCTCTTCCATGCATTTCCCATGGGAGCTTTGAAAAGTATCTTTGCCATAGTTTTCTACTGCCTGAAAAAAATGAGAATACTATTATTGATCTGAGAGCTTTATAATGATTATTCATTTGAAATCTGAAACTAGAAAAACCTCAGGCACCATGGAGTCATCCATGCAACCTCCGTCATCTTTCAAAAAGTAGAAGCTGGATGTGCAACTAAACTTGGCTTGATGGGTAAAGCAGCTTCTTTTCATATAGTGGATTCTCTCCTCAAATCTTGCTTTCCACATAGGAAGGCTTCATTGTGAGGTCATGATTAGTCACAGGCTGCTGCTGTCACACTTTATCATATTCTAGCTAAGTGAGATATCATAGCATAACATGAATTACTGACACATTTTTGAATCTATTCCTAACCTATGACCAAGATTTATGGCTGGCATGACTACAAATTACAAGGTGACTTCTTCACTCAGAAACTTGTACTGAAATATTATTAGGCCATAGCTGGTCTGTGAAACAAGAGCCTTGTAATTACTTCCTCGCCAGGTATGGATAACAATTTGTGCCAAGTAAGACAAACAACAAAACCACGGGAAAGTAGTTGCCTTTCTTGTTAAGGCTATGTTGTCCTATTTAGTGTCTGAAACAAGAGATTAAGCCCTTTGGTTGTTAGCCAGGCCTTAGAAATACTGTTCAGAACGGTAACTTCTCTGAAAGTAGTACATATCTCTAGGGGCTTGGAAACACTATATTCCCTTCTGAAGACTTTCCTCTTCAAACTCATTGAACTACTAAGTTCATCTATTAAGAAATCAACCCTGAAGGAGTCTGAAGTCAGAGAAGGTAAAATTTGTCAAAATTTGTTACTTAGATTGTTAAGTTACCCCTCTGGCTAAGACTGGTTCTTAAAAACACTGCTGAAAGATAGAGATGGATGAATAAGGCCCGGTGGGCTAAATTGTGATTGACTATTTCAGTAGAAGGGGAGAAATGTGCTATAGTAGTAGCCCTGCCAGGAGAAGAGCTCCGAAAGTTAAGAAGAGGTTATGAAAGATTTGTGCCTGGAGAAATTGAGTCAATTGTTCCACTGAGAATGTGGAGAAAAAGAACAGATGACAATAAACCTCAACATTCAGAAGAATTATTTTAGTTCTATATTATCCTGTAATTACTGTAGCTCTGCAGGTCTCTTCTTGTTCTGCAGTATCCTACATTTTTGCTGAATGGTTTAGCACATCTGCAGTGAGAAAATGTGTTAAAAGGAAAAACTCAATGAATTTAATAATCTGTGGTTGGCTCGACTGCCTTAGAAGAGGATTCTAAAAATGTATAAATTATTTCAGGATTCCTTAAACTGCTAGCAAAGACTGTAGCTATTGGTGAGAGTAATGAAGATTGAAGCTAGCCCTCAAAGGACACACCCTGTCCCCCACCTAGAAAAAAAATGAAAATGAAAGTTTGCAGCTCCTGTCACATAAATTTATTTATAAAGTGCTTAGAGAGCAGAATATCCAGAAACTCTAGGCAGTTACACTCTGGTGAGCAAAACTGAAAAATTATTTTCTTAGGCTGTAGGAGTTCCCATCGTGCTATTTTCATGGGAATGTGGGTGACCTGACCTTCAGCTTCCAAAGTCAATGTGAATGGGTGATGTATCCCACAGATTTTCAAAACCAGTATCTTTTGTGCTAGGGAGTGGGTAGGATATTTGAAAGATGAATGGGCAATTCAGTCTTGAAGATTCATATGGAAGCATCCTAGGTACTCTTCAGAATCACATAGATAAGAAAGGTGCGTAGAGATCCCGAGTAGGAGCTCTGTTGTTTTGTTGTTCAAACCTCAGCATAGTGTAGAAAATCAGTCTGGGTGATTTCATGTCCTCCAGCTTTGAAATGCAGAGTCATCGGTATGAATTCAACATTACAACTAATCTATTTCTGCATGCCAGATTCTATGGGAATGGAGAGTCTGGTCTTGCTCCATTTGCTGCAGGCTGCCTCTGTGGCAGGTTGGTGTGGCTGGGACTAGAGATCTGTGATCCACCATTCCCAGGACTGGCTTAATGAATTAGGAAGAGTCAATCTTTTTGGTACTGTTTGCATTTGCTATGCACATCTTGATAGAGTCATTGAAAAAATATATGTGCTTGAACAAACAGTAAATAAGGATCCTTAGTGTTTTAGATGCTTCTTGGAAATACAACTGAATAATCATCCTGTAAGGCTCCTTTCTGCCTCCATCCTAAAATAAGAAACATATTTGCGTCTCTGAAATTGATTTTAGTTGAATATGAGATCATCCTGATGCAAATACTATGTAGGTAGTAAGCTTACTATATTAAAATGACAACTCTACACTTCTTCTGCAGGTAAAAAAAAAAAAAATCCCAGATTAACTGCATTCAAACTCCAGTCAGCTCTACTGCCACAGACAGGGAAAAATGAGTTCCCATTGCCCCACCCATTTTCTGTTGCAGAGGTTAGACTTTGATTGAATTAGGATCATTCTAAATTAAGAGGAGAGATTCTACATAACCAAATTTGACAGGTTTTCATCTTCTCACCCTGTGGAATTATTCTTATAAGAGAGTGCAATACTAGATTTAACCTGAAAATGTTTTAATATTTCTATTATATGCATTGTTTCAGTAGTTTAAGTTCAAGAGCAAAATTTCAGTGCCTGCCATTCCTTTTTCCTTACCTTGGCAGAGATCTTTAATTTCTCTAACTATGGTCCCATTTTTCATTTAGGTCTCTTAAGGCTGCCTGGCTTTTTACTGTAATGGTCATCTTCATATCTTAATAAAACAAAAATTGAATTATATGCACTATTGGGCAAGCGTGACATGACTTTTGCTAGCATATGTAAGGTCTGAAAGCCTGGGGGAAAATACTGTTCAGTTTAAGTTCCACTTGAGCACACTGCAGTGCACTGGAAATGAGTTCAGTCTTAATGGCACTGAAAAAGGTAGAATCAGGGAAAGGTGGAGATCACCGATTTGAACCTAATTAAAAAGACCTGATAAAAATGCTAGAAAGCCAGATGGTAAAGTTAATTCTTAGTACTGTGCCAGTCCAGGGATGGAATATGTTTAGCAGTTGACATTCTGCAAGGGTAGACTGATAGCATCAGCACTGAAACCAAAAGGATTTTTTTTAACACTCCTAGACTACTTTTAAAACTCTTTCATGCTTTGGTATCTAAGTGGAAACAAAAAAAAAATGTAAATTTTCTTTTTTAAGCAAATTCCCAAACTCTACAAAAGCTTCAAGTATTTGATTACTATTGAAAATCTCTAACACTAATTTGAAAACTAAATACTAACATTGTTACAATACAATAGCAAATAGTGCAGTGTAAATTCAGCACAGTAGGATGGCTATCATTCCATAAGAAAATTGTTGTCTCATTTTAGAAGTCAAACAACTGATTGTTTGAAAACAACACTTGAACTGAAGCACTTAAAGAAACAGCATCCAAATTTAGGCAACTTTTGGTTACTCCAAGTCCATTTAGAAACTGAAAATTTCATCTGATCATATACATCAGATGGAATTTTTTTGATTTTCATTGCCATGATTTTAGACAACATCTCTCTACATAACAAATAAACCCAGTTAAACCAGGACTTTTTTTTTTTCATCCAGGCCATTTTCTGTTATCAATATAGTGTTCAATGAAGGATGGGTAAACAGCCTCAAATGATGAGTATTTATCCACATGTATTGAATGCTATTACAAAATTCAGTGGGACTAGGAACTGGGTGAGCTATAATTTGAAATGCTCTTTGGAAAAAAAGAGGAGGGCTTAAAAAGTATCAGGTGCCTATCCAGGGACAAAGAGAAGGAGAATAGGGGGGAAAAAGAGAGAGGAGAAGGTGACACAGTACATGGATGTCTCATTTTGCCAACAGAAATGAACTTTTGGAGTGCTGATTCATGACCTTGATGTTCTTTTTCAGTCCGTTTGTTCCTCTGTGATGTAACCAAACAATTTATAGGTAACTAAGTTTTCCACAAGTACCAGGAAAGAGTAAATAGATCTGCCTTTTTCCAGTGAACAACCAAAGTAATGCCTTGGATTTATAGTCTTCCTTTTCCAAAGAGCTCAGGGGGAAGACATTTTGTCTCCCAATTCATCTCAAGTAGGGAAGAGCCTTTAATAAGAAGTTTAGGTGGTGTCAGGGACACAGCTAATGAGGAGTGTTGAATCCCAGGTTTTAAAAACTAGGATGTGAGCTCTCTGCCTCCAAATAGGACTCACACTCAATATCACAATCTCTGAAATCTTTCATAAATTCTCCCAGAGCAATTTGTGTCGTGGACAATTGTCAAGCACCACGTTTGCCACCTTAGCATTTCCAGGACTATAGGAACCACCAAACAAATAACCTATTTAAGCTATTCTACAGTAGAGGCATACACATGGCCAAGTGTAGTACTTGTCAGAATAATCCTCACTTCAGCTAGGGGAATGGGGCTTTGCTCTTCTTGTTGGCACTCTGTTGGCCAAAACATTGCTTTCTCACCCCATTTAGTTTGCTAGTGCTGTATCTGTTTCTCAGTCTCCCAATTCTTCTTTCTAGTGTACCCCTGGATTGCATTCATGTCATGTTTAGGTTTTTTACTTAAACTTGTGTATTTTGTATTACTGATTTTCACTAAAAGTGCTCCCCCAAATATCTAATAACAGAGTTTTGACTGAGAAAATAGTTACACATACAAATGCTAAAATATTATTCAGCCATTATTATGTTTTTTTAAACAATTTACTGTCTTGAGGCATAATTCACCCACAATAAATTGCATCCATTAAAACCATACAGTTTGATAAATTTGGACAGCTATATAGATTCATGGAAATATTAGCACAATCAAGATACATACCATTTCATCACCTCCGAAAGATTGCTCATGCCATTTTGCCATCCATCCCTCATTCTGTATGCCCCAGGCAACCAATAATCTACTTTCTGTCTGTCTACATTAATTTGCATTTTCTAGGTTTCATATAAATGAGATAATATAGTATGTACTCTTTTTGGCTAGCTTTCATTTAGCATTATTATTTTCTGATTCGTTCACTTTGTCACGTGTATTAATAGTTTATTCCTTTTTATTGTTGAGTCATATTCCATTAAATCAATATACCATATTTTGTTCATCTATGGACTTGCTGAAGGACCCTTGTGTTGTTTCAAGTTCTGGGCTATTACAAATAAAGCTGCTATTAACATTTATATACAGATTTCTGTAGGTATATGCTTTCATCTCACTTGGGTATTTTTTTAAGTTTTAGTTATTTAGTCTGTGATTGTCCTTCTTTAATCATGAATAGTTATGGAATGTCCTTAAATCCTTTTTCTACATCCATAGAAATTATCATTTATTTTTTTTCTTTTACTTTGTTAATGCAGTGAATTATATTTGAACATTATAGTAACCTTGCTTCCTTAGGATAAAGCAAATTTATTCATTGAGTTGTCTTTTCAACATATGGTTGGATTTGATGTGCTAATATTTTATTAAGGGTTTTTTTCATCACTTTCATGAGTGACACTGGTCTTTAATTTTCTTTTTCTTTTTTTGTAATATCTTTGTCAGATTTTGGTATCATAGTAACATTGGCTTCAGAAACCATTTGGCAGGAGCTTTTCCCTCCTTTTTGTTCTAAAAAATATCTGTTTTATCTTGCAAACTTGGCAAGTTGTATATATAAAGAATTTGTCAAAGTAAGTTGTTGAAATTATTAACATAAAGTTCTTCAAACTATTATTGAAATTTTTAATTACCTTCTAAATGTCTCTAGGACATGCCTTTCAACCTCTTTTTAATTTCTGATAATGATTTGCATTTTCTTTTTTCTTAACCTATTTGGGGTTTTAAACCATTTTGTTGATTTTTCTATAGAACTAGGTTTGGCTTTGTTAATTTTTGTATTTTCTGGTGTTTTTATTTTTGCTCTCTCTTTCCTTCTACTTACTTTTGGTTTACTTTCTTCTTATATTTTTAGCTTCCTGAGATGGTAATTTAGGTCATTGATATTAGTTTTTTCTTCTTTTCTAATATGTGCATCAAAAATTAAAAATTTCCTTCTAACCACTTATAGCTCTGGGAGGAAAGGGGTGTTCCCCACCTGGGGCTAGTTCTATATATGAATCCTGAGAGACCTATGGAACACAAGGGTGAAGGGTTGGAAATGAAAGGGTTTATTCTCATGTTTCAGTCTCTCCCAGGCATCACTCTGCTCTGAACCCTGGCTGCTCAGCTCTCTCTCTCTCTCTCTCTCTCTCTCCTGGTGTGCTCTGCCCCCTCTTGCTGGGCTGCATTACCGAAGTCACTCTCTCTGCTTCCCTATCCCCCCTCCCCACCCCACTCTTTGCCCTAGTAGGAATTCTGTGGGTTGATTCCTGGTGACTGGCAGGTGCCTGACCAATTATGTACCAGGAATGGAGGGGAGGAGAGAATGGCTGTTGCTCTCCACCCCTTACCCCAGACCAACAGTCCCATAGGGGACTGGGGGTTCTGCTGCCAGTAAACATCACATTGATGTGCAAACAGGCACTTATATGTATATACAATGGGCACTCTCAAGGCCAGGTGGGAATTCTGATCAAAAACTTCCATTTTCGGAGGGCGGAGCCAGGATGGCGGCGTGAGTAGAGCAGTGGAAATCTCCTCCCAAAAACACATAGAGCTATGAAAATATAACAAAGAAAAATCTTCCTAAAGTAGAGACCACAGGACACAGGACAACATCCAGACCACATCCACACCTGCAAGAACCCAGCGCCTTGCGAAGGGGGTAAGATACAAGCCCCGGCCCGGCGGGACCCGAGCGCCCCTCCCCACGGCTCCTGGCAGGTGGAAAGAAACTGGAGCGGTTTTTTTTTGGCGAGTGCTTTTTGGAAGCCTTAAAGGGACAGGGACCCCGGTGCTAGGGAGGCAGGGTGGCGGGACCAGTGAGCAGGTGCCTGGGACCGGCGCCAGAGGACAAAGAATATCCCGCATTTCTCCCTGTGGGACCAGCGGGCGGGTGCCTGAGACCGGCGCAAGAGGACGGAGGAAATCATGCGTTTTTCCCCTTTTTTTTTTCTCTTTTTGGCGAGCGCTTTTTGGAAGCCTTAAAGGGACAGGGACCCTGGTGCTAGGGAGGCAGGGCGGCGGGACTGGTGAGCGGGTGCCTGGGACCGGCGCCTGAGGACAAAGAATATCCTGCATTTCTCCCTGCGGGACCGGTGGGCGGGTGCCTGAGACTGGCACCTGAGGACGGAGGAAATCGCGCGTTTTTCTCCTTTTTTTGGCGAGTGCTTTTTGGAAGCCTTAAAGGGACAGGGACCCCGGTGCTAGGGAGGCAGGGCGGCGGGACTGGTGAGCGGGTGCCTGGGACCAGCGCCTGAGGACAAAGAACATTGAGCATTCCTTCCCTGCGGGACCGGTGGGTGGGTTCTTTTTGGAAGCCTTGAAAGGACACGGACCCTGGTGCTAGGGAGACAGGGCAGCAGGACCAGTGAGCAGGTGCCTGGGACCGGCACCTGAGGACAAAAAAAAAAAAAAAAAAATCGCGTGTTTTTTCCTTTTTTTTTCTTTCTGTTCCCTCTCTCATTGTTGCTGTTCTTGTTTTGGTTTGGAGAGTGCTTTTTGGAAATCTTAAAGGGGCAGGACAGGTCACTTAGACCAGAGGCAG
Source organism: Manis javanica (assembly GCF_040802235.1). Classification (NCBI taxonomy): domain Eukaryota; kingdom Metazoa; phylum Chordata; class Mammalia; order Pholidota; family Manidae; genus Manis; species Manis javanica. The sequence goes on from NC_133174.1 coordinate 89,087,606, forward strand.
GGAATCTGGGGATCTCTGGGCACTCTAACCCCCTGGGCAGCAGGGAGCACAGAGGCCCCTTACGGAGATAAATAGCCCCCCGGCCACTCCCCCTCCAACGGGGCTCCACCATTTTGGAGGAACAGCCCCAGCCAGGCCAAGCCCACAGCAACAGCGGAGATAAACACCAAAGCAACTGGGCAGGAAGCAGAAGCCCTGTCTGCACACAGCTGCCCAGCACAAGCCACTAGAGGTCGCTATTCTACCAGGAAAAGGCCACAAACCAACAAGAAGGGAAGCTCTTCCAGCGGTCACTTGTACCAGCTCTGCAAACTATCTCTGTCACCATGAAAAGGCAAAACTACAGGCAGACAAAGATCACAGAGACAACACCTGAGAGGGAGACAGACCTAACTAGTCCTCCTGAAAAAGAATTCAAAAAAAAAATCATGAACTTGCTGACAGAGATGCAGAGAAAAATGCAAGAGCAATGGGATGAGATGCAGAGAAAAATGCAAGAGCAGTGGGATGAGATGCAGAGAAAAATGCAAGAGCAGTGGGATGAAGTCCGGAAGGAGTTCACAGAGGTCAGGAAGGAGATCACAGAAGTGAAACAATCCCTGGAAGGATTTATAAGCAGAATGGATAAGATGCAAGAGGCCATTGAAGGAATAGAAGCCAGAGAACAGGAACATATAGAAGCTGATATAGAGAGAGATAAAAGGATCTCCAGGAATGAAACAACACTAAGAGAAATATGTGACCAATACAAAAGGAATAATATTCATATTATAGGGATACCAGAAGAAGAAGAAAGAGGAAAAGGGATAGAAAGTCTCTTTGAAGAAATAATTGCTGAAAACTTCCCCAAACTGGGGGAGGAAATAATCGAACAGACCATGGAATTACACAGAACCCCCAACAGAAAGGATCCAAGGAGGACAACACCAAGACACATAGTAATTAAAATGGCAAGGATCAAGGACAAGGAAAGAGTTTTAAAGGCAGCTAGAGAGAAAAAGGTCACCTATAAAGGAATACCCATCAGGCTAACATCAGACTTCTCGACAGAAACCCTACAGGCCAGAAGAGAATGGCATGATATACTTAATGCAATGAAACAGAAGGGCCTTGAACCAAGGATACTGTATCCAGCACGACTATCATTTAAATATGATGGCGGGATTAAACAATTCCCAGACAAGCAAAAGCTGAGGGAATTTGCTTCCCACAAACCACCTCTACAGGGCATCCTACAGGGACTGCTCTAGATGGGAGCGCCCCTAAAAAGAGCACAGAACAAAACACACAACATATGAAGAATGGAGGAGGAGGAATAAGAAGGGAGAGAAGAAAAGAATCTCCAGACAGTGTATATAACAGCTCAATAAGCGAGCTAAGTTAGGCAGTAAGATACTAAAGAAGCTAACCTTGAACCTTTGGTAACCACGAATCTAAAGCCTGCAATGGCAATAAGTACATATCTCTCAATAGTCACCCTAAATGTAAATGGACAATGCACCAATCAAAAGACATAGAGTAATAGAATGGATAAAAAAGCAAGACCCATCTATATGCTGCTTACAAGAAACTCACCTAAACCCAAAGATAAGCATAGACTAAAAGTCAAGGGATGGAAAAACATATTTCAGGCAAACAAGAATGAGAAGAAAGCAGGGGTTGCAGTACTAATATCAGACAAAATAGACTTCAAAACAAAGAAAGTAACAAGAGATAAAGAAGGATACTACATAATGATAAAGGGCTCAGTCCAACAAGAGGATATAACCATTCTAAATATATATGCAGCCAATACAGGAGCACCAGCATATGTGAAGCAAATACTAACAGAACTAAAGAGGGAAATAGACTGCAATGCATTCATTGTAGGAGACTTCAACACACCACTCTCCCCAAAGGATAGATCCACCGGGCAGAAAATAAGTAAAGACACACAGGCACTGAACAACACACTAGAACAGATGGACCTAATAGACATCTATAGAACTCTACATCCAAAAGCAACAGGACATACATTCTTCTTAAGTGCACATGGAACATTCTCCAGAATAGACCACATACTAGCTCACAAAAAGAGCCTCAGTAAATTCCAAAATATTGAAATTCTACCAACCAATTTTTCAGACCACCAAGGTATGAAAGTAGAAATAAATTCTACAAAGAAAACAAAAAGGCTCACAAACACATGGAGGCTTAACAACATGCTACTAAATAATCAATGGATCAATGAACAAATCAAAATAGAGATCAAGGAATATATAGAAACAAATGACAACAACAACACTAAGCCCCAACTTCTGTGGGATGCAGCGAAAGCAGTCTTAAGAGGAAAGTATATAGCAATCCAGGCACACTTGAAGAAGGAAGAACAATCTCAAATGAATAGTCTAACATCACAATTATTAAAACTGGAAAAAGAAGAACAAATGAGGCCTAAAGTCAGCAGAAGGAGGGACATAATACAGATCAGAGAAGAAATAAACAAAATTGAGAAGAATAAAACAATAGCAAAAATCAACGAAACCAAGAGCTGGTTCTTTGAGAAAATAAACAAAATAGATAAGCCTCTAACCCAACTTATTAAGAGAAAAAGAGAGTCAACACAAATCAACATAATCAGAAATGAGAATGGAAAAATCACGACAGACTCCACAGAAATACAAAGAATTATTAAAGACTACTATGAAAACCTATATGCCAACAAGCTGGAAAACCTAGAAGAAATGGACAACTTCCTAGAAAAATACAACCTCCCAAGACTGACCAAGGAAGAAACACAAAAGTTAAACAAACCAATTACAAGCAAAGAAATTGAAACAGTAATCAAAAAACTACCCAAGAACAAAACCCCGGGGCCGGACGGATTTACCTCGGAATTTTATCAGACACACAGAGAAGACGTAATACCCATTCTCCTTAAAGTGTTCCACAAAATAGAAGAAGAGGGAATACTCCCAAAGTCATTCTATGAGGCCAACATCACCCTAATACCAAAACCAGGCAAAGACCCCACCAAAAAAGAAAATTACAGACCAATATCGCTGATGAATGTAGATGCAAAAATACTCAATAAAATATTAGCAAACAGAATTCAACAGTATATCAAAAGGATCATACACCATGACCAAGTGGGATTCATCCCAGGGATGCAAGGATGGTACAACATTCGAAAATCCATCAACATCATCCACCACATCAACAAAAAGAAAGACAAAAACCACATGATCATCTCCATAGATGCTGAAAAAGCATTTGACAAAATTCAACATCCATTCATGATAAAAACTCTCAGCAAAATGGGAATAGAGGGCAAGTACCTCAACATAATAAAGGCCATATATGATAAACCCACAGCCAGCATTATACTGAACAGCGAGAAGCTGAAAGCATTTCCTCTGAGATTGGGAACCAGACAGGGATGCCCACTCTCCCCACTGTTATTTAACATAGTACTGGAGGTCCTAGCCACGGCAATCAGACAAAACAAAGAAATACAAGGAATCCAGATTGGTAAAGAAGAAGTTAAACTGTCACTATTTGCAGATGATATGATACTGTACATAAAAAACCCTAAAGACTCCACTCCAAAACTACTAGAACTGATATCGGAATACAGCAAAGTTGCAGGATACAAAATTAACACACAGAAATCTGTAGCTTTCAATTACACTAACAACGAATCAATAGAAAGAGAAATCAGGAAAACAATTCCATTCACCATTGTATCAAAAAGAATAAAATACCTAGGAATAAACCTAACCAAAGAAGTGAAAGACTTATACTCTGAAAACTACAAGTCACTCTTAAGAGAAATTAAAGGGGACACTAATAAATGGAAACTCATCCCATGCTCATGGCTAGGAAGAATTAATATCGTCAAAATGGCCATCCTGCCCAAAGCAATATACAGATTTGATGCAATCCCTCTCAAATTACCAGCAACATTCTTCAATGAATTGGAACAAATAATTAAAAAATTCATATGGAAACACCAAAGACCCCGAATAGCCAAAGCAATCCTGAAAAAGAAGAATAAAGTAGGGGGGATCTCACTCCCCAACTTCAAGCTCTACTACAAAGCCATAGTAATCAAGACAATTTGGTACTGGCACAAGAACAGAGCCACAGACCAGTGGAACAGATTAGAGACCCCAGAAATTAACCCAAACATATATGGTCAATTAATATTTGATAAAGGAGCCATGGACATACAATGGCAAAATGACAGTCTCTTCAACAGATGGTGCTGGCAAAACTGGACAGCTACATGTAGGAGAATGAAACTGGACCATTGTCTAACCCCATATACAAAGGTAAACTCAAAATGGATCAAAGACCTGAATGTAAGTCATGAAACCATTAAACTCTTGGAAAAAAACATAGGCAAAAACCTCTTAGACATAAACATGAGTGACCTCTTCTTGAACATATCTCCCCGGGCAAGGAAAACAACAGCAAAAATGAGCAAGTGGGACTACATTAAGCTGAAAAGCTTCTGTACAGCGAAAGACACCATCAATAGAACAAAAAGGAACCCTACAGTATGGGAGAATATATTTGAAAATGACATATCCGATAAAGGCTTGACGTCCAGAATATATAAAGAGCTCACACGCCTCAACAAACAAAAAACAAATAACCCAATTAAAAAATGGGCAGAGGAACTGAACAGACAGTTCTCCAAAAAAGAAATACAGATGGCCAAGAGACACATGAAAAGATGCTCCACATCGCTAATTATCAGAGAAATGCAAATTAAAACTACAATGAGGTATCACCTCACACCAGTAAGGATAGCTGCCATCCAAAAGACAAACAACAACAAATGTTGGCGAGGCTGTGGAGAAAGGGTAACCCTCCTACACTGCTGGTGGGAATGTAAATTAGTTCAACCATTGTGGAAAGCAGTATGGAGGTGCATCAAAATGCTCAAAACAGACCTACCATTTGACTCAGGAATTCCACTCCTAGGAATTTACCCTAACAACGCAGCAATCAAGTTTGAGAAAGTCAGATGCACTCCTATGTTTATCGCAGCACTATTTACAATAGCCAAGAATTGGAAGCAACCTAAATGTCCATCGGTAGATGAATGGATAAAGAAGATGTGGTACATATACACAATGGAATACTACTCAGCCATAAGAAGTGGAAAAATCCAACCATTTGCAGCAACATGGATGGAGCTGGAGAGTATTATGCTCAGTGAAATAAGCCAAGCGGAGAAAGAGAAATACCAAATGATTTCACTCATCTGAGGAGTATAGGAACAAAGGAAAAACTGAAGGAACAAAACAGCAGTGGAATTACAGAACCCAAAAATGGACTAACAGGTACCAAAGGGAAAGGAACTGGGGAGGATGGGTGGGCAGGGAGGGATAAGGGGGGGGAGGCAGAAGGGGGGGTATTAAGATCAGCACGCATGGGGGGGAGGGAGAAAGGGGAGGGTGGGCTGTACAACACAGAGAGGACAAGTAGTGACTCTACAACATTTTGCTAAGCTGATGGACAGTAACTGTAATGTGGTTGTTAGGGGGGACCTGATATAGGGGATAGCATAGTAAACATAGTATTCTTCATGTAAGTGTAGATTAAAAAAAAAAAAAAAGAAAGAAAGAAGAAAAGGGGGATTACTCCTTAACAGGATGAAACTATTGGTAAATCAAAGATCAACGCATGCTTTAAATATCCTTAATGTTGATCACACTTAAAGGGTGTCAGATGATCAGCTATGGAGGTACTCTTTTCTGATAATATTCCTTTCTCTTAATTAAAAAAAAAAAAAAAAAGCAGTTACTGTGTGCTGACCTCCAATGAGTTCTGCACAGTGGTATAGAGGGCATGTCAAAGTGTGGGCAAAGGGTCTGTTTGTTTCTATGTAGAAGATCAAGGCCTAGCTTGGATACCCAGAAAATGAACTAAGATACTATATGAGGAGGAGCTTCCGGCATCAGCACTCTCTGGAGGACTTGTGCCAGGGGATGATCATCAAAAAGCCTCCACAGGGATCCGGACGATGCTGCGGTTGTGGCTGCATCCAGCCCACCGTCTCCTGGACTTGCCATAGGAATGAGGAGGGAGATGTCTAGGCTGGCATGTGCATACAGTGAGACAACGAATTTGACCGGATCTGTACTGTTGGAACTCAACCAGGAGTTGGGAGGGGTGTAAGTTGTAGCACTCCAAAATCTCATGACTATAGATTATCTATGGTTAAAAGAACGTATGGGATGTGAACAGATCCCAGAAATCGGCTGTTTTAATTTGTCTGATGGTTCAAGTACAGTTGGACAATATCCATCATATCATAGATAAATTTTCACAAATGCCTAGGGTGCCTAAATGGTTTTCTTGGCTTCACTGGAGATGGATGGTAATTATAGATTTGCTTTGTTTATGTCACCGTATTCCTATTATGTTAATATGTGTGTGCAAATTAGTTAGTAGTTTAAAACCTATACATACTTAAGGTACTATACAAGAAGATATGTCAAAGAAATAATCAATCCTCCCATGTTTCCTTCATATGCTACATCTATAGCTTTTCTTCTTCCTTCCTAATTACAACCCTTAAATAGAATTTGTGCCTCATATCGAATTTACCGAGTATCATAATTCCTCCAGGTGGTAAAGATACCTCGAGACAAGTGCTGGGCATAGAAGCCACAGGGCATAAATCTGCAAAGAAGTAAAAAGCTAACCTTTGCAAACAATATGGCTTCTCTCTCACTTACCAACTTTACATTTCCCTGTATGGCCCCGGAAGATGACTGGTTAGCCAGAGACGGGTAAGATTCCTCAAGGGAGGAACAACCTAAGACAGGCACAGTCACAGGGGGGCCATCAGGTGAGAATTTGGGGATCAACAGAGGTGAGGCTCAGAACCTCACCCCCCTGCTTTGAGAGAAATCTTCTGCATCCGTGGATGTCTTGCTGCCCTTGTCTAGCCTGTATTAATACTTAGTCCATAGGCACACACCTGATCATCTGATCATCTACATTTGCCCTCTTACAGCACTAAACTATGTTTTCTACCTTTATCTTGCATCTACCTACCACTTCAGCATTTTATTAAAAATAAAAATAATAATAATAATAATAGGAAAAATGTGGGATCAACATATAAATCAAGTACAAAAATCAAACGAATATTCATATTTGACCTGATTGTTTATAGGTCATAATGCATGATCAAAACCGAAAGTTTCTGTGATGAATGCCCTTGTACTGTTCACCATGTAAGAATTTATTCACTATGTAAGAATTCGTTCACCATGTAAGAACTTGTTCGTTATGCTTCAGAAGATTGGAGACTGACGAGAATTAGGCTTGAGATGGATTAATGATTGTACATTGAGCGTTGACCCCCCTATACTGAATTTTATTGTTGTTAATAACCATTTGATCAATAAATATGAGAGATGCCCTCTCAAAAAAAAATAAAACTTCCATTTTCCCCACACCAGTGTATTTTGACACATTTAATTTTATTACCATTAAATTAAAATAACTTTTTGTTTTTTCATTTTTTTGTCATTCTTCTTTAGCTCATAGATTATTTAAAGTAACTTGGTTAAGTCTTAAATATTTGAGAATTTCCTAGATTCTTATTGTTATTAGATTCTAAGGTAATTCTCTTGTGCTTGGAGATTATGTTCTCTATAATTGCAATTCTTTTCAGATACATTGAGATCTGTTTTATGGTCAGACATATGGTCCATCTTGATAATGAACTATGTGTTTATGAATCTCTCTTCTGTAGTTATTTGGTGTCTTAATCTATAAATATCAACTAGGTCAATGTGGTAGATATCATTGTTCAGATCAATCTATGTTTAATCTGATTTTTGCCTAGATATTCTATTAACTACTGAAAGAACAATGTTAAAATCTCCTACTATGATTTTGGAATTGCCTATTTCTCTCTTCAGTTCTGTCATTTCTTGCCTCATGGATTTCAAGGCTCTGTTATTAAGTGCATGTACAGCAGGATTTTTCCTGACAAATTGATTCTATTGTCATTTTCATTATAAAATGTTCCTCTTTATCTTTAACAATACTCTTTGCCTTAAAGTTTCTTTTAAAGCTGTTATAACTATAACTACTATGGTCTTCTTATGCTGTTTGCATGGTGTATCTTTTCAAATCATATTTTTCTGCATATCTGTGTCATATTCAGAGTATCTATATTACAGACATAAAGAATATTTGGTTTTTTAGCATTTCTGATAATCTCTACTTTTTAATTAGAGTGTGTCATCTGTTATAATTTAATGTAATTATTGTATGGGTATCTTCACATCTACTTTTTTGCTATTTGGTGTTTGTTTGTTTCCTCTTATTTTTTTCTTTCTGTTTTCCTCACCCTGCCATCTTTTAGATTTTTTGGGTATATTTTAGAATTCTATTTTATCTATTAACTTTTTAACTATATCTTTTAAATATATTTAGTAGTTGCTCTAGGGATTACAGTACACATTCTGAAGTTGTCACAGCCCTCTGAAGATTGATATTTTATGCTTTACATGAAATGCAACCTTACATCCACTTAAGTCCATTTCCCATATCTCTTTCCCTTCTATTATGTAATATTTGTCATATGTATTGCAACTACCTGCATTTTAACTCTGCAGGAGAATGATATTATGTTTCCTTTAGGTAGTTGCATGCATTTTAAAGACACAAAGACAGAATAGTCCTTTATTTCCATTCAAATATTTACATTTTCTTGATTCTTTTCTTTCATTATAGAAACTCTAAGATTGTCTCTAGTGTAATTTCTTTTCCACCTGAAGAACTTGGGAATTTTTTTTGTAGTTCGGAGCTGCTGGTGATTCATTCTTAGTTTTCTTTTGTCTGAAAACATGGAATTTATTCTATGCCAGTTGCTTCCTCCAGACTTTTACTCTTCTTGCAAATCCATATGTGTTTAATTTATAGTTTTTAATTTGTCAGAGGATAAATTTAAGAGTTTACTCGTTCATATTGGAAGTAGAAGTCTCATTAACCCATTTTTAAAAAATATTTAAAACATGGGAAAGTGTTTATGTAGTAATGATAAATGAAAAATATAATGATGAGTAGAACGTATCCCAGTTTTAGAAACAACAAAACATAGTTATACATTTATGATATATAAAAATGGAAGAGAAATTTATCTAAATCCTAATAGGGGTTATTTCCTAGTAGTTGGATTCTGACTGATTTTTATTTTATTCTTTAGAACTGGCTATAAGTTATTTTTAAGAACAGCGCATTTAATTTTATGATCAGAAAAATAATAAAATTGATTTAAAAAGATGTTGGAAGGCAATGAATTAATAAATAATAAATGAATCATATAGCCAGTAAATCCTTTAGTATCTCAGAGGAGAAAAAGATTATCTAGACCAGAAGAGCAAAACAGCTTTTCATGGAGGAGGTAGGATATAAAATGTTTCTAGAAGGAGACAGTTTAAATAAATGTTGGGTGATACAGGTGGATTGGAAGGAACATTCCAGTATTTTTTTTTATTATAGAATTTCAGTCCTTAAATTCAAGGAGGTATGTGCCAATATGCCTTCTTAAATTCAAGAAGTTCTTTTTTGAGCTGCTTATGAGTTTGTTTTATCATGTTTCATCCATAGGCTGATTCTGTTAGCAAGACTGGCAGAGGGATAGGTTACTCCTTCAGCCTTCTGTTTGGTTTCTATTTCTGGCTTAGTGGTTGGGACTGGAGAACTAGGCAAGAAAAGAATGAAGCAATTGATAACTTTTATTTATTTATTTTTCTTCTATTGCTTTCTTTTAATCTCCTCTAACATTTTATTTTCCATCTAGGGAAATATTCTCAAACTGAGATAATAATCTCATAAACCTCCTTTATCAAACTTCATGGGGAATTATTCCTTATTTCTCTGATATCATTTCCTCTTTCATATCTTAATATGAAAATACCGAGCATTTTTAAAATTAAAAATTAAAAATTAACTTGGAATTAAAATTAAATGCTTAAAACATATCATGCAGCATTTTGATAAGAACTTCAAAGAGCTATTTTTGGAATACAATATGACAATTATGCTTTCTAATTTTAACAAAATTTCAAATGAACAGGCCCCCATTTGTCAGAAGCCTCATATTGTATAAACATTTTTTTTATCCTTTGAAATTCCACTATAGAGGAAAGGGATGAGTAATAATAAAAATAAACTACATATAAGATATTTAATCACAAATCCTACCTCCAGGGTATATCCTGGATGAACACTGATTGAGCCATTCCCCTGCTGTTCTCTGCAGGGATCAGTGATGTTCAGGATGATAAGCCTGAGGTGCTGCAAACTGTGAGTCTTCAAAGGAAGATTCATTATGTTGAGAATACAAAACAGGGAAATGGGTTTATATATTTTAGAAAGATTATCAGTAAGTGTATAGATATTGAAAAGTTACTACTTAAACATCAGAAAAACTTCTTTTAATCAAAGTACTCTATTTCTTAAACATTTCAGCTAATTGAGACTTAATGCTTATACATTTTGAAATAATATAGTCATGCAATATTCTTAGGATAATATAGATTTTAATAGACAAAATGATACCTTGTGTTCATTTTCTTGTCAGTGCTCACTTTCTTGTGAGTGTTCTCTAAGTTTGTCATGCAGCTAGTCAAGTTTTCTAATAGACAAGTATCAAAATCTTTCCTTGACAGGCAGCAATAATATATATTAGGACAATAGTGGATCCTTAAAGAAATGTATACTTTTTAATGAGGGTACAAAGAATGCTTAATCACTAGTCATTTAAAAGTCACTTGAGCATCTAGAGGAGAAATGCCTAGCAGAACTATCTGTGAAGTTGGAAATGTTCTATAATTGTACTGTCTGTTATGGTAGCCACTCATCACATGTGGCCACTGAGCACTTAAAATGAAGCTAGTCTGCCATAGAAAATGAATTTTTATTTTTATTAAATTAGTTAAATAGCAATATGTGGCTAGATTTAGATTTAGAGTGTAAATTGAAGAGTCCTTATGTATTATTGTAGTGGTACAATGATGATAAAACTTTAAGTAATTTTTCCTTCCTTTGTTTTCATTCATCCTGAGATGAGAATTTAGTTAGAAACTGAGAATTCAGAAAACCATTTTAATCCACTCCAATCAGTTTCCAAATAAACAAGAAGAAGATGACACATTTGAGTATGCCATTCAAATATTTAAGTTGTTTGTTCATTTGTGACATGAATAAATATTGTAACTTTTGAGTTTTGAAATGCTCTATATTTGATGCTCTGTTAAGCTGGCTGAAATTGTTAAAAATCATGCTTAAAATTGAAAATGAACACTTCAGTTTAATTTGTTAAAATATTTGTATTTGTTTTTTGTTGAAGAAGCCTGGATATATAATCTTGTGTAAATTATGTAAAATCATTTTAACTGTCTGTGCAGTTTGGTAGTGACTGATAATCCTAATATATAGCTGAACAGTTTTCTCAAGTGAAAGGAAAATGAAAGGATTAAGCAAATTTGTCCCTCTCCAAATTTTATCACCAAACATTTAACAGTTTGCTGAATGCCTTTCAGAAGTTATGGGAGGAAATACTTACTGAAAACAACTCTTCCCCTTTCTCTGTGGTACAATATTTTATATGATAGTGGTGGTGGTGGCATGACAATAGGGGAACTATACAAGTAACAATATTGTAGACTCTGTAGAGTTTTTATACTCATGAGGTAATGTTGATCTTTTTGGCTCTCCCTTCATCATAGCTTCTCTTGCTTCCTGATGGAGGTTAAGGTAAGAAGCATTGTCATAAAGCTGGGGAAAGATGGGGAAAGGTAAAGCAGTCACCTGCAGGCTCTATTTTCACCTGCAGGGCTGCTGTAATATAAGTTATTAATATGCCAGGCCTTATGTTCTTGGTCTTCACAAGTGCCTTTCAGCATACTCTAGCTAACTATTTATTGCTTCCATTCTCCACCTCAATACAGTGGAATTTCTTGCTAAATGCTGGGAAACCTGTGGATTACATATTGTTACTCCCCACTGAAGACAGAAATAAGTGCTCTGTCACTTTCAACATTATTTTCCACTTTCAGTGCCCACTGTGCTATTCCTCAGTAGAGTACTTTGTAGGTGGTTAAATTCAAATTCAAATTTATTTTTCTATGAATATAATGTTGTAAAATTAGCCCTAATGGCCTTAATCTGTATTATATGCTGTATAGATAATAGGATAATTTTCCTAATGAAAATAGCTACTATACTATACATATGGAGTTTTAAATTGTGATAATAATGCCTTTTTGGTGACTGTAGTCTCTACTTTTCTGATGTAAGGCTTTGTAAAAATGGCTACTGATTTTACTGATTATCCTCAAATGGCTCGATAAACATATTCTTAATGATGCTATGAATAAATTTTAAAAGTTATTTTGCTCAGTAAAGTGTCTCTGTGGTAGGAGTTTTAAGCCCTGCAAAACTGACTCAATATAAATTCATCTCTAAATGTTATACTCAATAATTGGTTTAATTTATTTTAGAAAAAAAAGAACTACCTCCTCGATCGGCTTAAAGATAGTGGTGTGAGAGGTGAGACAGAAACCTCCTCTCAAAACACATATATTGTGAAAATAAAGCAAATACAACTTATCCTGAAAGAGCAACAGGAAAGAATGCTGTGACAGACTGCCTACATATCAGGAAAAGAGCAGACCTCAAGGAAAAGGGTAAAGTACCAAAGCCATGATCTGGCAGAGCCCAAGAACTACCCTCACCCCAGCTAATCGGTGGGAGGAAGAGAAACAGACTGGGGAGGGGGTGGAGGCCTAGGACTGCTAAACACCTAGCCCTGGCAATCTGCTCTGGGAGCATGAACCTACATTACCTGGTGCTCTGGAGATTAGTGGGGTTGGAAAGCCAAGACAGGCAGAATACCCAGAGAGACTGAGATTCCAGCTGCTATGGAGAACAGGCACCCACAACTGGCCACTCTGGGACAAAAGAAAGGCAGGAATTCTAAGAGACTTCTAAATGCCTGCTAAAAGGGCAAGGATTACACAAAACTTGAACCTCAGGAGAAAAGACAGGTGGACAAAACTGTCCCAGTGCACTCAGCCCAGCAGTTTGGGAACTTTCAGGAGTTCCAGGTGCTCCATTCCCCTGGCTGGCAAAGCAACTCTAAGGCCCACAACTGCCATACACAACCTGCTACTCTTTTCTCTCATCCGGCACTGGCTCACAAAACCTTTGCCAACACCATTGTGCCAGGCCAGCCAGAGGGCGGTCCCATCTATTGCAGCTAAAAAGACATAGCATAGTAGCCCTTCTGTGTGCACTCAGCCCACTGGGACCAGCAGTGGAGGCATGAACTGCAGCCAGGAAGCAAGAAAGAGCTCTTTCTTCCCAGCAGGCACCAGCACTGCTAGCCTGTGACCCCAGTGATTGCTCCAGGGGCTGAGCAGCTCCAGAGAATAGAGCTTCTGGGCAGTTGAGGGTGCCACTTACAGATATGAAACATCAAAGGAACCTGGTTCAAACCAAAGTCCCACAAACACCAGAAAAAGGGAAAAGTGAAATTGAACTCAATATTCCTGAAAGAGATTTCAAAATAAAAATCATAAACATGCTCACAGAGCTACAGAAAAATATTCAAGCTCTCAAGGAGGACTTCAAAAAAGATAGAAACTTTGAAAAATATAGTACCCAAAATGAAACATGCAGTGGAGGGATTTAAAAGCAGATTAGATGAGGTAGAGGAGAGAGTAAATGAAATAGAAATTAGAGAACAGGAAAACAAGGAAGCTGAGGCACAGAGAGAAGAAAGGATCTCTAGGAATGGAAGAATAATAAGAGAGTTGTAGGACCAATCCAAACAGAACAATATTCACATTATAGATGTTAGAGAAGAAGAGAAAAAAAATGGATAGAAAGTATCTTTGGGGAAATAATTACTGGAAACTTCCCAATCTGGGGAAAGAAATAGTCTCTCAGTTCATAGAAGAGCACAGATCTCCCAACACAAAAATACCCTAGGAAGACAACACCAAACATATAATAATTAAAATGTCAAATATCAAGGAAAAGGACAGAGTATTAAAAGCAGCCAGAGAGAGAAAAAGATCACCTACAAAGGAAAGCCCATCAGGCTATCAACAGACTTCTCAGCAGAAATCTTAGAAGTCAGAAGAAAGTGGCATGATATATTTAATGCAATGAAACAGAAGGGGTTCCAAATAAGAGTACTCTACCCAGCAAGATTATCATTTAAATTTGAAGCAGGGATTAAACAATTTCCAGAGAAGCAAAAGTTGAGAGAATTTACCTCTCACAAACCATCTCCGCAGTATATTTTAAAGGGACAGCTATAGATGGAAGTGCTCCTAAGGCTAAAAAACTGTCACCAGAGAAAATAAAACCACAGTAAAGGAAGTAGACCAATTAATTATTAAGTAAATGAAAAATTAAATCAACTACCCACAGAGTAAGCCAAGGGATACACAAAGAGTACAGAATATGATATCTAATATATAAAGAATGAAGGAGGAAGAAAAGGAAGGGAGGAAAAAAAAAGAACTTTTAGGTGGTATTTGAAATAACATACTAAGTGAGTTAATTTCAACTGTTAGATAGTAAAGAAGCTATCCTTGAACCTTTGGTAACCAAGAATTTAACCTGCAATGGCAATAAGTACATACTACTATAATCACCCTAAATGGAAATAGAATGAATGCAAAAATCAAAAGACAAACAGTCACACAGAATGGATAAAAAAACAAGACCCATCTATATGCTGCCTACAAGACAATCACTTCAAACCTAAAGACATACACACATACACAGACTGAAATTAAGGGATGGAAAAGATCTTTCATGCAACTAGTAGGGAGAAAAAAGCAAGAGTTGCAGTACTTGTATCAGACAAAATAGACTGCAAAACAAAGAAAGTCACAAGAGACAAGGAAGGACATTACATAATGATAAAGGGGTCAGTCCAAAAAGAGGATATAACCATTATAAATATGCAACGGACACAATAGCACCTGCATATGTGAAACAAATACTAACAGAAATAAAGGAGGAAATAGAATGCAATGCACTCATTTAAGGAGACTTCAACATAACACTCACTCCAAAGGACAGATCAAACAGACAGAAAATAAGTAAGGACACAGAGGCACTGAATAACACATTAGAACAGATGGACTTAACGCACATCTATAGAACATTCCACCCAAAAACAGCAGGATATACATTCTTTTCAAGTGCATATGGAACATTTTCCAGTATAGACTATATACTAGGCCACAAAAAGAGCCTCAGTAAATTAAAAAAGAGTGAAATTGTACCAACCAACTTCTCAGATCACAAAGGTATAGAACTAGAAATAAATTGTACAAAGAAAACAAATTAATAACATGCTCCTAAATAATCAATGGATCAATGACCAAATTAAAACAGAGATCAAGCAATAATATGTAGACAAATGAAAACACCAGCACAAAGCCACAACTTCTGTGGGATGCAGCGAAGGCAGTTATAAAAGGAAAGTATATAGCAATCCAGTCCTATTTAAAGAAGGAAGAACAATCCCAAATGAGTAGTCCAAATTCAAAATTATTGAAACTGCAAAAAGAACAAATGAGGCCCAAAGTCAGCAGAAGGAGGGACATAATAAAGATCAGAGAATAAATAAATAAAATTCAGAAGAATAAAACAATAGAAAAAATTAATGAAACCAAGAGCTTGCTCTTTGAGGAAAATAAACAAAATAGATAAACCCCTATCCAGACTTATTAAGAAAGAAAGAGAATCTACACACAACAGAATCAAAAATGAGGAAATAAAAATCACTGTGGACACTGTAGAAATACAAAGAATTATTAGAGCATACTATGAAAAACTATATGGTAACCAACTGGATAACCTAGAAGAAATGGACAACTTTCTAGAAAAATACAAACTTCCAAGACTGACCCAGGAAGAAAGAAAAAATCTGAACAGACCAATTATCAGTAATGAGATTGAATTGATAATCAAAAAAACTACCCACAAACAAAATCTCTGGACTGGATGGCTTCACTGCTGAATTTTATCAGACATTTAGAGAAGACATAATGCCCATTCTCTTTAAAGTTTTCCAAAAAAATAGAAGAGGAGGGAATACTTACAAACTCAATCTATGAAGCCAGCACCACTCTAATACCTAAACCAGGCAAAGACACCACAAAAAAAGAAAACTACATACCAATATCCCTGATGAATGTAGATGCAAAAATACTCAACAAAGTATTAGCAAACTGAATTCAAAAATACATCAAGAGGATCACACACCATGATCAAGTGAGATTCATCCCAGGGATGCAAGGATGGTACAACATTTGAATATCCATCAACATCATCCACCACATAAACAAAAAGAAGGACAAAAGCCACATGATCATCTTCATAGACTCTGAAAAAGCATTCAACAAAATTCAACATCCATTCATGATAAAAACTCTCAATAAAATGGGTATAGAGGGCAAGTACCTCAACATAATAAAGGCCATATATGATAAACCCACAGCCAACATCATACTTAACAGTGAGAAGCTGAAAGCTTTTCCTCTAAGATTGGAAACAAGACAGGCATGCCCACTCTCCCCACTTTTATTCCACATAGTTCTAGTGTTCCTAGCCACAGCAGTCAGACAACACAAAGAAATAAAAGGCATCCAGATTCGTAAGGAAAAAAAAACTGTGACTGTTTTCAGATGACATGATATTGTACGAAAAAAACCCTAAATAATCCACCCCCAAACTTCTAGAACTAATATCTGAATTCAGCAAAGTTGCAGGATACAAAATTAATACACAGAAATCTGTTGAATTCCTATACGCTCACGATGAACTAGCAGAAAGAGAAATCAGGAAAACAATTTCATTTACAGTTGCATCAAAAAGAATAAAATATCTAGGAATAAACCTAACCATGGAAGTGAAAGACCTATACTCTGAAAACTACAAGACACTCATGAGAGAAATTAAAGAAGATAGCAATAAATGGAAACTCATCCCATCCTCTTGGCTAGCAAGAATTAATATTGTCAAAATGGCCATCCTGCCTAAAGCTATCTACAGATTCAATCCCTATCAAAATACTGACAGCATTCTTCAACAAACTGGAACAAATAGTTCTAAAATTTATATGGAATCACAAAAGACCCCAAATAGTCAAAGCAATCCTGAGAAGGAAGAATAAAGCAGAGGGTATCTCGCCTCCCAACTTCAAGCTCTACTACAAAGCCACACTAATCAAGCCAATTTGGTACTGGCACAAGAACAGACCCATAGGACAGTGGAACAGAATAGAGAGTCTAGATATTAACCCAAGCACATTTAGTCAATTAATATACGATAAAGGAGCTATGGATATACAATGGGGAAATGATAGCCTCTTCAACAGCTGGTGTTGGCAAAACTGGACAGCTACATGTAAGAGAATGAAACTGGATTACTGTCTAACTGCATACGCAAAAGTAAACTCTAAATGGATCAAAGACTTGAATGTAAGTCATGAAACCATAAAACTCTCAGAAGAAAAGATAGGCAAAACTCTCTTGACTGTAAACATGAACAACTTCTTCCTGAACAAATCTCCATGGGCAAGGGAAAAAATATAAAAAATGAACAAATGGGACTATATCAAACTAAAAGCTCTGTACAGCAAAGGATCCCATAAGTAGAACAAAAAGTCTTCCTACATTATGGGAGAATATATTCATAAATAACATATCCAATAAGGGGTTGACATCCAAAATACACAAAGAGCTCATGGCACTTCAACAAACAAAAAGCAAATAATCCAATTAAATAATGGGCAGACTAGCTGAACAGACAGTTCTCCAAAGAAGAAATTCACATGGCCAACAGGCACATGAAAAGATGCTCCTTGTTGCTAATTATCAGGGAAATGCAAATTAAAACCACAATGAGATACCACCTATCACCAGTTAGGATGGCCGACATTGAAAAGACAAACAACAAATGTTGGTGAGGATGTGGAGAAAGGGGAACCCTCCTACACTTTCATGGGAATGTAAATTAGTTCAACCATTGTGGAAAGAAGTATGGAGGTTCCTCAAAAAACTCAAAATAACAATACTATTTGACCCCAGAATTCCACTCCCAGGAATTTACCCTAAGAATGCAGGAGCCCAGTTTGAAAAAGACAGATGCACCCCTATGTTTATCTCAGTACTATTTACAATAGCCAAGAAATGGAAGCCACCTAAGTGCCATCAGTAGATGAATGTGTAAAGAAGATGTGGTACATATACACAATGGAATACTTTCAGCCATAAGAAGAAAGCAAATCCCACCATTTGCAACAACATGGATGGAGCTAGAGGGTTTTACGCTCAGTGAAATAAACCATGTGGAGAAAGACAAGTACCAAATAATTTCAATCACCTGTGGAGTATAAGAGCAAAGCAAAAACTGAAGGAACAAACAGCAGCAGAGTCACAGAACCCAAGAATGGACTAACAGTTACCAAAGAAAAGGAACTGGGGATGATGGTTGGGAAGGGAGGAATAAGGGGAATAAGGAGCATTATTATTAGCACACATAATGTAGGGTGGGGGCACGGGGAAGTCAGTATAGCGCAGAGAAGACAAATAGTAACTCTGTAGCATCTTACTGTGCTAATAGACAGTGACTGTAATGGGGTATGTGGTAGGGACTTGATAATGGGGCAAATCTAGTAATCACAATGTTGCTCATGTAATTGTATATTAATGATACCAAAAAAAGAAAAAATGATAATATAAATTAAAAAGTGAAGAAACAAACAAACCAGGAAAACTCTTCAAGGATCATTCCTGAGCTGACTAGAAGACTCCGTGCTCTTCGAGAGACTGCAGAAGGTGCTTATAAGGACATTGTACTTTTCTTGTGTGTGGCCCGTTAAATGTCAGGCTGTCTCAAGATTTAGTACCTGTGGACATGCTGATGCTCAGGAATATGAAGTAGCTAGAAACAGCTAGTAGCTTTCTAGGAAAAGAAAGTAGTCGTCTATAAGACCTGTATAGACCTGTATATATATGATGACTCTGAAAAATAATTATTTCAAGTATTTTACTTAAGACCCAGGAAGTTATATCTTGAGATGGTATTTTGCTTATCCTACCTCCCTAGATAATTAAAATAATTAAAATTGTTCTAAAATTATAGAAGCAATCTATGCTCTTTGTAAAACAACAGAGAATGATACAGTGCTGTATAGGAAATTATTAGGCCAACCAAAAAATCAGCTTATGGTTGGTAGATTAGATAAAATATTGTATCAGTGTTACATTTCCTGAAGTTAACAACTGTACTATGGAGATCTAAGAGAATAGTATCTAGAGGAAATGCTAACTGAACTCTTTGGGGGTAAATAGCTTAATGCAATGACTCTCTAATGGTTCAGAAAATGTGTGTGTGTGTGTGTGTGTGTGTGTGTGTGTGTGTTTGAATGTACGTATATGGGAGGGAAACAGCAAACAATAAAGTAAGTAGGGTAAAATGTTAATATATTAATTTATGTAAAGGAAATGTAGGTGTTCTTTGTACTATTGTTATTCTGGCAACTTTTCTTAAGCTTGAAATTATTTCCAAAAAATGTTAAGACAAAAAACCATGAATGCTCCCCCTTTCCAGATTTTTTCTATACATACATCACATTTAGATGTGTTTTAAAATGTAAATAAGATGTTTCTATGTATTTAATTTTTGTGATTTGATCTTTTTCTTCCTCACTTATCAATATATATTGAATTGTGCTAGTGTTTCAGGCTCCTGATTTCCAAGTACATATTCATCTTGTAGCCAAACTTCTTTTGAAGACCTAGTGCTCTGTCCTCAATGGCCTACTGAATCCTACACATGGATTTTAAAGAATTGTGTCAACAGTTACCTAATATTTAAAAAACTGAGAATTTGAGACAAACCACAACATTTCTGAGTTCCTGCTATGGGGAAAACCATGTTATGAAATCCAACTTAAATTGTTCTTTTATTCACTTATGGAAAAGATAATTCATTCATATGGTTTCAAATATCAAACAGTGCAAAAGAGCATATAGCGAAAAGCATTCTTCCTATTGTTTTCCACTGCTACTCAGCCTCTTTTCAGAAGCAGAGTTATTTCTTTCTTGTGTAGTCTTCTGGAGATATTATATGTGTATATGTATGTGTGTGTGAGTGTGTGTGTGTGTGTGTGTGCACGCACACATGTGAGGTTACATCTTCATAGCATATATACATGAATGTACACATATATATATAGATACATATTCATATATATGTATATTACATTCAAATTCATCACATATTTATTGAGCCCTTTCTATGTGCCAGTTAATATTTTAAGTGTTTGTGGTATATCAATGAACAAAACTAAATCTCTACTCTCACATAACTATCATTCTAACAGGAGTCGACATACAATAAACGACAACCATAATAAATACATTATGTAATATGTTAGAAGGTGAAGAGTGCTATTAAACAAAGCGGGCACACCAAGTGAGGTTGAGAGCATTAGGCCATAGAGCAGGGGTGGATTGGGTTGGAATTTTAAATAGGATGATTAAGATAGGTGTCCTTGAGAAAGTAACATTTAAGCAGAGACTTGAAAGAGGTTTAGAAAGATTCTTTTGCATATCTGGAGTATATCAAGAAGAAACAGTAAGCATAAATGCCTTAAGGTGAGAGTATCATGCCTAGTATCTTCTAGGGATAGCAAAGTGTGACGGGATTAGAGTGAACTAAAGAGAAAATAGTTCTTTAGTAGGTCAGCGAAGAACTGTATACCCGGTTCACATGAATGGAGAGACATTGGAGGGTTTTGAGCAGAAGAATAACATTATTTGACTTAGATTTTAAGAACATAATTCTCTGACTATAGTGTTGAGAACACACAATTAGGGGGACATGGGTGAAAGCAAGGAGACAGGTTAAATGACTCTTGCAAGAATCCAGGTGAACAGTAATGGTGGTTTGGACCAGGGTGCTAGGTTATGCACATATTTTGGAGGCAGAACCAACAAGATTTCCCAATAAATTAGATGTGGGTTTCAGAGAAGGAGGGAGAATAAAGAATAACTCCAATAGTTTAAAAAATGTTTTATAATTGAAGTATGGTTTACTTAACAATATTATGTTAGTTTTAGGTGTATAACACAGTAATTTGACCTAAATGTGAGGCCTAAAACCATAAAAATCCTAAAAGAAAACATGGGCAGTAAACTCTTGAACATCAGCCTTAGCAGTTTTTTCTGGATATGTCTCCCCAGGCAAGGGAACAAAAGCAAAAATAAAAAATGGAACTCTAATAGTTTTGGCATAAACACCTGGAAATATGGGAAGACACAGATTTTGAGGGGCCTGAAGTTTCTGCAGTTTTGGAGGCCTGCCTTAGAAAATGAACACAAAATTACACAAGCAAATTTAGATATTAGGCAAAATAGGAATATTGACAATGAGAAATAAATCACAAAATTTTCAAATATTGAAAACTGGTAGTTGCCATGAACATCACAAAACCTAGAAAAATACCATAGTTTTAGAATAAATTAGCTGATACATTTCTACCTGCTCTTGTTTGTCGTTAGTCTCTGAATATTCCCTTTTAAAGCATCCTGTTCTTGCTTCATGCACGCATGATGGCTTAACTTCATTGATTGTTTTATAAAGTGTTCTTCTCCTTGCCTAGTTTTCATTTCCTTCAGGTTTCTTTTTCTCTTTTTAAAAATTTGTTTTTTAGTTTTTATTCTTGTCTTTAACTTATGGGTTGGTTACTTTCCACAGAATTTGCTAAAATTTGGTTGTCTGCTCATATCTGAGAGTGCTGATTGTAACTCAGAGCCTGGGATATAGCTCATTTACTTGCTGTGTGTGCAGCCTGTTCATTTGTAGCCTCCTGCCATCTCCATGTTTAAAGGTTTTTCTTGGGTTCATCAGGGGCTCCAGAGAAAACGTCTTGAAGCTCTTGCCTGGAGGATGGAAGACTGGCTATCGAGGTTCTGCAAGCTTAATGAGAGAAACATTCAATTAATTTTACCCATGGTTGCTTAATCCCCTTGTTTAAGGTAGTGTCCAGGTCCACTGAGTCTGGTGTTTCCCAGTTTAGTGATCCTCTATTTTTTACCCGAAGCTGGAGAGTAAATCTCCAAACTTCTGTGGGGGTAGATAGAAGAAGGACAGTTATCTAGGGAATGAGGGAAAGGATCTTTTTCAGATTAAATTGCTTTTTAATAGTTTCATCCAAACCTCCTAATTTTAGCTCTCTTTCCCTTAACTCTCAGTTCTAAAGGTAACTGGTGCTGCCAACTCCTGGAAGTTAAAAAGTCACTGGATTATAAATTGGGTTCTTTCTCAGCATTCTCCACTGCTGGCTAAGATCGCTACCTTCTCAGGGTTGCTAAGCCAACTAATATTAATCTTTGGCTTTCCTCTTCAAAAATTGCATTTCTGTTATCTCTTCTAATGTTCTGTCCAGCCTTTTAGGCTTATCTCTTTAAAAAATTTTTCTTTGCATTTTTTTGTAGGGCTTGGGGGGATTAAAATTAGACTCCACATAAAATTCACTATCTAACCCAGACTCTTTGGGATTTGTTTTCATACTTAGCTGTCTTGGTGTTGTATTTTGACCAGGAGTCCTGATTCCATTAGTTTTACAGGATAATAACCACTACTACCACAACAAGAAACTTGCCTACCCATCTTTTAAGAGAGTTAACTGTAGACAGGAGGACATATTAATCCATGGCAGTGACTCAGCAATTGTGAAATGAGCATCTATTGTGTACCAGGCACTGTGCTGGGCATCTGATATACAGAAATGAATAAAGCTTAGTACCTATCCTTGTGGGGCCCACAGTCTTAAAGGTGTAAGTGATATAGACAAAAAATGGGAAGTGTATTATCAGAAGTATGCACACATTTCCAATATAGCCTGGATGAAGGCATCATTAACTGTTGAGATCAGGCTCAGGGAAGTCTTCATGGAAGGGTTGATGCTGAGACACAGAATGAGGGATAGCAGCTTGTCACTTTGAACAGATATGATACAGTTGTATTAGATAATGTAAATCCCTCACACTCCTGATTTTGGGCTTGTAGATGTTAGAGTTCCAGATACAAAACAGAAGAAATAAGTAAGTAGGTATTTCAGACCATATTAATTCATGATGACAGAATGTCATGGGAACAATGTTCATATCATAATTCACAGAAGCAGATGAAAAGAAATACAGTGAAGTCAGTATGCTCCTTCTGTCTTCATTAGGATATTGTGATGCTTAATGTGATGGCTTATATAAAAATGCTTTATAAGAGTGTAACATGAACACATTTTATTATCAATTTAAGAAGAAAAGCTGAAATATCAGTGGCATAAGTTCATTCAGCAAGTGCTTACTAAATACCTGTTATATGCTTGGAAATCTTCAGGTGCTGGAAACACAGTAATGAATAAAACAGATGGAGGAGGAGACAGATCAAAGTGTCAAGAGTGTAATGAAGGGAGAAATATAGATTGCAGTAGGAGTATTTAACAGGTGGAGCTAAACCTAGGTTTAGACTTTTGGGAAGGTGTTCCTGAAGAAGCTATACTTAAACTGAGGTATAAGATGTGAAAAGAAGTTAGATAGGTGAAAGTGGAAGTGAGGGGAAAGAATTTTGACAGAGGATCTAGTGTATGTGAATGCCCTGAAGTGGTCTGGAGACAGGCTTATTCAGGACTCTGCAATAAAGTCAGTATGTTTGGAGCCTAAAGCATGAGTCAGAAAGTGGCAGAAAGCTGCAGTGATAGGCAGCTGCCAGTTAATAAACTCATAAGAATTCATGGTAAGGAATTTGGATTTTATTCCAACAATAATGGACATTGAAGTGTTTTATGCAGGGGAGTGATATGCTTATACATATATATTTTTTTAAATCACCCTGTTGATAGAATTAATATAGTTTCTCAAACACTTAACCAAATAATAAATTGAAGAAAAAAATCACCAATGGGTCCTAAGGAAAAAAATGAAGCTCTGGATATTATGTACACACCACCACTTATGACATAGTTATACAAAAATTGAACACAGATCAGATCAATCTTCTAGTTCTAACTACAAGTTAGTAGAAAATGCAGGAGGATAGATCATGTTCAGTGACACCACAGGAATATACGAGAAAATCCAGACTGTTGGGAACTCTATAGGATGTAAGACTCAATTTCTTCAGGAAATAAGCTCCAAGAAAAAAAATCTGGCGGAGAAACCTACCAGGTAAGAGGAGACTAAAGGGATAAATCAATCAAATGCAATGAGAGGCTTTTGTTTGTACTGTAAACCAACAAAAAAACTGATAAACCATCATGATGCTCTTACAGAAATTTGAACAGTGACTGGATTTTTGAAAATAAGATATTACTCTCTATAGGTTTGACATACTGGCTATGTTTTTAAAAAGAGTGCTCATCTTTATACATATATGTATAATTTACAAAGTGGATTAATAAATAAGACAATTAGTTGCTTCATATGTGGCTACTCATTGTCTCCTAAGATTGATTGTAGTAGAGGAAGATCAGAAGCAGAATAGCCATGTACGCAGAAGGCCTTTAGATTTCTCGGAGAGAAAGAGCATGGGGGACTAAACGAGGATGGTTGTAGTAGAGGTGGAAAAAAGTAGATGGCTTCAAAACATGCTTTGGGGGTACAACAGACAGAATTCATAGATGAATTGGATGTGTGGGACTGTTGAGGTAAGGAATAGGCAAGAATAATTGCCAAATTTTGGGTTTGATCAACTTAGTGGATTGACAGTGTCATGTGTTCCTATGGGAAAAACTAAAGGATAAGTAGTTTTTGGAGAGAGGGAGTAAGAGATGATGGGTTCAATTTGATGGAGACTTGAGTCTTTAATTTGAGATAATACACCAATGCACATGACCAATAAGTACTTGGATGTTCACATCTAGAGTGCAGGAAATAGCTCTGGTTTAGAGTTATCAAATTAGATTCATTGCCATGTACGTTGCAACTGAAACTACAGAACTAAATGAGCTCACCTAGGAAGGACGTGATTGAGAAGGAGGAGAGGAAAAGGGAGAAGAGGAGAGGAGAAAAGAGGGTCTGGACACAACTCTGAGAACTGGCAGTAATTAAGTTTAGGTAGGGGAGAATTAACCTGCAAAAGTAATGAGAAGATAAGGGACAAAATATGAAAAATGTTCTGATATTCCAGGGGGCAATAGAAGACAATGTTGCCAAAAGAAGTGTGTGGTTCATTTAACATTGTCAATTGCTATACGAAGGCCAAATAAGATGAAAACAGAATGTACATTGGATTTGGTGACATGGAAGTCATTAATGACCTTATGAGGATTTCCTTTTTTGGAAAGAATGATCGGGTAAAACTAATGATTGAAGTAGAGTGAAGCATGAGATGAGGAGTCACAGTGTCTTAGAACAATGAGGGTATTTGAAGTAGCTATGGAAATACACCCTGTGAGTGGACAAGGAAACAGTGAGATTATGAGGTGGGTTAGGGATCAATGGTGACCATGAATATAATGGTAGCCATATGTCTAAATGTATAATTTTCACTCAGCAATATAAATACAGTGAAAACAGAAACATTTTACATTTAAAAACAAAAAAAATATGAAGGGTCCAAAGCAAGTTTTATGACCTAAGTTATAATTCCTTTTTATCTCCAGGGACTTTGTTAGTAAAAACAAGGTAATACATTCAGAGCACTTCGAGATCTTTGAAAGGAAAGTCCTCTTAAATACAAAGTGAAACAACCATGATTATCACATAAAATTAAGCTATTTAAGATGTTTTGTGTGTTGGTTTTTTGTTTGACTCCTGCATTACATATTGATTTTCCTTTGATCCATGACTTCACAATTAACTTAGGTATGATTTTCTTAATGCTTGATATTATCCTGCCAGTTTAAGACACTTGAGAGTAAATCAAAATCGATGATGCCTATGATTACAAAATAAAAAACATGTCAAAATAGAAATGCCATTTTTTCTCAATCTAACAGCAACTTACAGCTACCATCAAAGTCCACTCAAGGAATTTTGAAATATCAACTATTTTCTAGCTGTGAAGTGAATTCCAATAAAAATTTAGACATATATCTGAATGAACATTTATTCTTTTTGAACAGTATTTATTTTGAACCTAGTCCTGTTGTTATACTCTAAAGATTTAAATATGAACAAGATAAATTCCTTTTACATATCTGGGGAGCTCATGAATTTGAGGCATAAATGAAGACAGCGTTGGAGGATCAAATGATGAAGAGCCTTATATCCCATGTTAATGGAATTTGGGTTTTTAACATGTGGACAAATTAAAGCCTCCAAAGGATTTTCATTAAGGAAGTGACAGGATCAGATTTGTGTTAAGGTCATTTCCTAACATGTAGAAAAGAGACTGAAAGAGAATAAGCTATAAAAAAAGAGAATTAACATACCTTGAGTGCCTACTATATACAAGGCACAGTATTATTAAATGTTTTATACACATAATATTGCTTAATCACCACAGTAATACTGAAGAATAAGCATTATTATCTTCATTTTATAGCTGAAGAAAATAAGGTTTAGAGAGGTTAATTTCCCAAAAGTCACAATTATAGTAAAATATATTGTTGGCATCTGAACACAGCCTGTCTCCAAGATCCATGCTTTTCTTTTGGACCATACTCTTAATTACGTGGCACTGTATCAATCTAGAAGTTAATGATGATGAAGATCTGAATAAAAGAAAAGGGAAATAGAGGGGAAAATGTGAGAAATAGTCAGGCAATAGAATTTGCAACAAGACTTGGATATTGTGTAGATTTGAGGGTGAGGAGCATGAGGGAGAGTGAGGAGTCGAGAACCTCTGCCAGGTTTTAGATTTGCCTAAATGAATAGATGGATGATAGTGTTATGAACTGAAATTGGCCACGGGAAAAGAACAAATAGAAAGAGGTGTTGAAGATATAGGAAAAAACGGGAATAACTAATGTAATGAGGGGACTAGAGGAGATAGAAATAGCTCTTTTACCTTCTCTTTTTCCTTGATTGTTCCATTAAAAAAATCCTATCAGAGAACCAACTTATATCTTTATTGATCCTCCTTATTTTATGTTTACTGTTTCATTAAATATTACTCCTCATTGTTTTTACTTTTCTTCAACTTTGATTTATTCTGCTTTCTTCCCTAAGTTCTTGATATTGATGGCCTAACCATTATTTTCAACCTTTCTTATTTTGTAATACACTAATTTCAGGTTACTAAATTTCTTCAAAATACCCCTTTAGGTGCATTCAAGTGTTGGCTTGCATAATGTTTTCATGATCATTCAGTTCTAAGTTTTTTCACATTTTCATTATGAAGTTTTCTTTGATCTATGAGCTACTTGGAATTTCATTTGTTTTTCATTTTCAATAATGGATTTTCTTGTTATATATGATTTGATTTCCTATGGATATATACACAATAGTGGGATTGTTGGATATTTTGATAGTTTTCTTTTTAACTTTTTGAGGAACCTTCATACTGTTTTTCATAGTGGCTGTACCAGTTGACATTGCCACCAACAGTGTACAAATGTTCCTTTCTATTCCAGCCTCACCAACACTTGTTATCTCTTATCTTTTTTATAGAAGCTACCCTCATAGGTATGAAGAATCTAAAAAAGTTGAACTTACAGGACTAGAGAATAGAATAGTGATTACCGGGGGCCAGGGGTATGGGGCAAAATGGGGAGATATTGAACAAAGGAAACAAACTTTCATTTATAAAATTAGTAAGTTCTGGGGATCTAATGTATGGCACGGTGACTATAATTAATAATACTGTATTGTGTTCTTGAAATTCGCTAAGATAATAGATCTTAAGTGTTCTCACTACACCAAAAAAAAAAAAAAGGTAACTATGTGAGGTGTTGGATATTTTAATCAACTTGATTGTAGTAATCATTTTACAATGTATACATATATCAAACCATCCCATTGAACACCTTAAATATATACAGTTTGTATTCATGAATCATATCTCAGTAAAGCTGGGAAAAATGGCAACATAAATCCTAAAATAATGTATTTAACTTTTTAATTTAATTATATTATAGTCAAAGAATGTGGTCTGTATGATACCAGTTCTTTCAAATTTCAAATTTTACAGTTGAAATCTTCTATATCCCTATTTAATTTTTAAATCTACTCACATTGTCAATTACAGAGACAATTATGGTGAAATCTCTCATGATGATGGTATATTATTCACCTTCCCTCTGTTATTCTGTCATTGTTTTATGTTTTGAGGCCCAAGTTACTAGATTAATAGAAGTTTACAATTGCTTTACCATTCTGATGAGTTAGACCTTTGTTATATAATGACCCACTTCATCTCAATAGAGGTTTTGTTTTATTAATAAAGTCTATTTTATTTGGTACTAATGGTACTTTCTTTGGGTTACTGTTGAATTGTGTTTTCATCCTGTAACTTTAAACATTTTGTATACTCTTTTATAAAGGATATAACTGAATTTAAAAAAAAGACCAGTAGAACAGTTCTTTGTCTTATACTTGGAAAGTTTAGCCCATTTATGTTTACAGTTATTGAGATATTTGTATTTATTTAAATTATTTTATATATATATATGTCCTATTTTTTCTATTTCCTTTGTTTCTACTTTCTTGTAATCTATCTTTTGGACTGATTTTTTTTTTAATTTTCAGTGAATACCTAGCTATTTTAACATGCTTATTTTAACCTAGCACATTCTAAAGTCAGTCAGCACTGTACCCTCAACCTTAACTACAGAAAGGCTTTTGAATGCTTAAGTTCTCATGATCCTCCTTCCAATGCTACATAATTGCAGTGATAGTAAAAATCCTTGTATTTTCCTCATGACTTTATTGAAAATGTGTCTAGAGGTTCACTGTTAATACTTATGTGATACCCTTAATCAAACTATGAAAGTATCTTACTATTCAAATTGTGTAATTTTTTATCACATGCTTTTTGTTTCATTGAAGTGGTAATGGCTGCCTGGACTATTGAGAAAGTTCCTCAAACTGAATCTGGGCTTAGTAAGAAAAAGTGGAACACCTGATTAATGTGGTCTCCTGTGGGCACGTTGGGAGCAGAATGGCAGCATGTGGGCTATGTCACCTTGGAAAGCATAAATTAGTGATGAAATGAAATGGAACATGGAGCATGCATGCTTTTATTTGGGATGGGTATGAGAGCAAGGAAACATGCAGAGCATAAGGCTCTTTAGAAACAATAGGAGAAATAGCTCTGTGGGGGTCCTGGCCAGCTAGAAGACAAGCAGGGATACAAGTTCCTGGCAAAAGCAGGTAATAAGCAAGGTGGGTAGTTTTCAAAAGAATTATTTATTTGAATTTTTTTATGATTACCTTTAGAAGGAAAAACAATACGTTGTACTACTGTCCTGTGGCAGCTCCTACATCTCTTTCTTCTCCCCCGGTTAATGAGGAGATCAGAAAGAAATGTGCTACTTTGTATTTTCTGTTTTATTGCTCCTCTTCAGCAGTTGGATGACAGAGAGTGAAATGCAGTGCATCTTGGAGGCAATACAGCAAGATATTACATGCATGCTAGTTAGCAGCCAAAATCACATCATTTGCTAGTGAATCTGCAAATAACCAGTCCTTCAGGTACTTCTGTAATTTTCACCAAATGTCGCACTTCTGAAAGCCTCATTAATCCAGCCCCATTAGGATGGGTAGGGTGAATGAGTTTATGGCTGTGGAAGGTGAAGTAGCAGAATTTTCAGCTCTTAAGAACATTGTTGGCATTCATTTATAATTATAGAGTCTAAGTGATATTAAAATTTTCCTACAAAATATTATTTGGATTAAAAGAGCACCAGATACATGGTGAACTTAATAATAAAATATTTAAAACACAACAAATGCTTATTTACTGAAATTAATGGTTCTGAAATGAGAAGCCCCTTATTTGTCTTAGAATCATGTATGCATAGCTCTTGCATTGCAGGCAAGGGAGATGATGAAAGCAAACAAGGGACATTTCCAAAAGGAAAGAAGCTATATGTATTCAAAGGAGAAATATGATTTAAAAAGTCATTAGTACTGCAAGGGATTTTCATCCATACTTGACCTTTTCCTAAAATGAGAATGCTCTATTTTATGGTGAGAAATATTCTGCTTAGAAAAAGCAAACATTGGTGTTTGGGGAGGAATAGTTCAGGCAGCCACTATAAGTCAAGATGAGGTTTGATGATCCAGAGCCATAACCCCTGGGTTTGGATTTTTGTTTATGATCAATAGATATAACATCCAAAAGATGTTCCTTGCAAATACACTATCATGTTTGTCCTTCATTTTCATTTCATTTTGTCCTTCCTTTGATTCACCATTTGTCTTTAGCCTTGCCTTCCCTGTTGCTAGAAATGATTGTTAGGGAAATAAAACATGAAGTAGGTAACTTCATGTGTACCAGACAGCTTTCTTTTTTGGGATTTGTTCATTTTTATGCGTCAACCTGCAAAGGTGAACACTGTGACCAATGTCTGGAAGAGTAGTACACACTATCTAGAGCAATAGATTTTATGAAGGGAGCTTTTTACATGCAAACCAATACAACCAACAGATTTAATCAAGTTTTTGCTGTGATTAAGCTTTGAAAGCTATACCAGCTCTAATAGTGAAGAAGTACTACTTGGAAACA
This sequence comes from Manis javanica, assembly GCF_040802235.1. Classification (NCBI taxonomy): domain Eukaryota; kingdom Metazoa; phylum Chordata; class Mammalia; order Pholidota; family Manidae; genus Manis; species Manis javanica. Next base: position 89,118,338 of record NC_133174.1, read on the forward strand.
AATTGCAACTCTTGTCTTTATGACATGTATCAATTTACACACAAGCTGTATAAATCACCTTTTATATTTTTCTGTAATGGAAAAATACTGCAGGGCATTTTAATAACCAATACATTATATGTTAAATGAACCAGACCAAAATATAAATGGTATTAGCCAAACACCCCTAGGAATGAGGACTGGGTATTGACTTGAAAGAAATTCCAGTCACATAGGTTACAGGCTTTTAGATTCGCCATCGTTCAAGAGAATAAATGCTTATACTTTATCTGTGATCATCTACATGAAAATTCTTCTTGGGACATCATCGCTTATTTGCAGACTTCACTCACTGCTTATATTAGTCTTCAAACAAGTCAGGAGTGAAAACAGAGCATTTCACCTTTAACCTTCTGCATTATTACACCAAAAAGTTATATAGTAAATCTATCAGCCCATGTAAATTGGTAGAGAAAGCTTTTCTGAACCTCTTACGCAAAGCAAGTATGTAAATCTGAGGTCACACTGGAAGCATGTGAGGTTCTACTGATTAAAGGAATGTAAGTCACAAAGCCAACTAAGTACCTTCTTAGCTTTCAGATATATGAATGACAGTCTTCCTGGAAGCTCTTTACAAGGTGAGAGAATTGAGTGAAACTTGAATTGTTATGATAAGAGCATTGCTTCCCTACCCCTTGTATGCAGGGTCACACATGTCCATGCATTATAACAATAGAGTAGTAAGAATATTTCACCTAATACATATGGAAGAGTGAAGTGATATAGTTTAAAGAAAACAAGGCTGAGGGACAAAAGATATGGATCTTACAAACCACTAATGAGGATGCTGCTAACTAGTTGTGTAACTCTGGTCAGATCACCTCTCTTGAGATTCCATTTTGTCATTCATAAAATGAGGGAGTCAGACAAGATGATGAGTAAGTCGGTTGTTTTCCCTCTATTCTATTTGGTCTTTGTTGGAAGCCTTGGAGTTTGCATATGAAATTTGGTAGAGTTGGATCCTGTTTTGTGAAATAGTCATATTATAGAGAGGTTGTGCACATTTGATTCTTTCTTTCTTTTCCTTTGTGTGTTTGTGGGAATCCAATCTCAATCTCAGAATAATAGGGGACACTGTTATTTAAAGGAAATCTGTGATGATTCTTTGTGAAGCAAACAGAACTTTGTAATGCAAATGTTCATAGTCAAATGTTTATTCTGCAAGTTTCCATTTTAACATATCAAGTTCACTTATTCCAAAGTACAACTGATACCTTTACCTAATAAGAAAACTCACACCCAATATATACTTACCATTTTTAGCTCAGGGGAAATTTGTCTTCCTCCTCCTACTTCCAAATGTTTACTGATTATGCCACTTATTTAGACACTTGCCATAAGAAGAATTGCCATTTTATTAGTGAGGAGCTCATTCTATGAAGTCAGACAGCCTGCGTTTCACGTGTTGTTGCTTACTAGCTGAGCAGCTTTGATGAAAATACTCACTGTTGCTGACCCTCAGGTTTCCTCACCTATAAATGGAAGGTAATAATAGTACTTAGTTCAAGTAAGGATTAAATATGATAAAAGACATTAAGTATCTCACTTAGTGTTTGACACATAATATGTGCTAATTAAATGTGATTTATTAGCATTAGTATAATGCATGTAGCATTATACACTTCTTGTGTTGTGAGTTTCCCTTTATGTAAACAGAATATATAGTTCACTTTACCAGGATTGTAAACTCCATGAAGCCAGGAAACATATATACTCCACATAGCCCAGTACACTGTCCGGAATTAAGTAGGTATCTGACATATGTTTATTTTTCCTAGCTCTTCCTGATTCACACAGGAGAGGTTTTCATCCCATTTTAAAATAGATGATCACTAAGAATGAGAACGTAAGAGGTGGTATTAAAATCTTTAAATTTACAAGAAAGAGACATACCCAGATTACTGCTAGGGATGGAGTTTTATTGAAAAGATCCATGATCAAATGAGGTAGTGAGCACAAACACTCTGGTTACTTAATTGTCCAAAACTTGGGGATCTGCCTGGGTTTGAATGCTGGCTCTGCCACTTCCAAGCTGTGTAACTTTGGAAAACTTGATGAAGCTTTTAGTGTCCTAGTTTCTTATGTCTAAATTGCAGATGAAAATCATATCCACCTCATAGGGATGAATGAGGATTAAACAACATAATGCATGTATAATGCTTATTACAAGACCTGACCCATGGCAGATTCTTAATAAATGGTAGTTACTTCAAAGAAGCAACACTAGTAAAGTATAGTAGTAAGGGTAGTTGTTGTTAGTTACTGTAGCTATGATTACCCATGACAGAAAATCAGAATATAGCTTATTGTCATTCAGGATGATGCCCTGGGACGAAATGATTTGCCTTCTCGTTTTCACCAAATGTGCACTTCCCAGTATAGGAGATTTGTTGGGGTTGGTTTGCCAGTTCAGTGTGGACAACCCAAATCAGCTCAGAATTAAGTGTACTCCCTCCTGCCCAAGCTCTATGGGGCCTGTTTTTAGGTAACACACTATTTCCTAGCTCAGTCTAGTGGGCCTAGGCTAGCAGGGTTATTTTCACTCTCTAATCCACACACTGGAGGTGTAATGGCAAGGTAAAACAAACAGGAAAACAAAAATTGGACCATTTGCATCAATAAGGATCTGTTTCCAAGTTGGACACTTTGCTTTCATGGACTCTCCTTTGAACACATCCAGTCTAGTGTCCTTCTGAAATAATTAGATCTGGAAAAAACACGTGTTCATTTTTTATTGCAGGACTTCTCACACCATGACTCCTTGAGCTATTTCTCCTCTTGTTTTCCCCAGCATGGACTTCCTTAAAGCTCGAGACTGCCAGTCACAATATTGAATCAAATGAATATTACATAATTAAATCACACAGAGCATAAAAGCCTGTGTGAAAAGATATTAGTCTGGGTATCTAGAAATCACGCCACTTCATTCTACACTAACTGCAATTTTTATTTAGCTTTTTAAGGTCCAGAAAGAATGAATTAGTTATTCAAAATGAATAAAAAATCTCCAAGGATTCCCATTGTGAAGTCCTTCACTCTTTATCAAAGGGAACAGGCCTGTGTATCCCTAAGTAAAAGGAGGTCTTTGACGCCCAAAGTTACTTTAAAGCCCAGTGGCTATTAGTCCTGCCTTGAATATTGTTTATATTTTAAATATTTACTCTTTCACTATTGAAGCAGTTAAATTCATGTCTTTATCTTCCCACTTTTTCAAAATGAACTTAAGTTTAACCTTGGTGGATTTCTGACAGCTCTTCCTTTACAAGCATTTTTGATAGTTTTGGTTACAGTTGAAGCAAAACTGTTTAAAACTCATTCTTAAAACATGAAATACTAGCAGGTAGAGGGCATATGCATGGTGGTAAAAATGTGGCATGGGATCAGATAATGTTCAACAGATTTTATAGCTGAAGGACCTAGAGGGAAGAACTGGTTGTCCATCCTGCTTCTCAGAGTCCTTTTGAGTTTGATACAAGTCAGAGCTACCATTCAGGTCAACAGGCCTCTTGTGATCAACAGTGTCAAAACAGCTTATCATTCTCAGACAATCAGCATCTTTTAAAGAAGACTCTGAGCCAGGGTGAATCATGTTTTGAAGGTAACAATGATAGTTTCTGTTTCATATTTGAAACAAGGCTGCAAATAACAGAGGAGAGAAAGTATTCTCAAGCTCCAGGAAACTATTCAGCATCTTCTGGTAAGTGATTCAAACTCACCCTGGTCCATAATCTGGTGTTTCTTAAAAGGGTAATAATCCATGGCTTGGGCTGTGCTATTTTAAAAATAAATCAAAAGCATTAAAGGGACCCAGCCCTCTGGTAAACTTTAACGAAAAGCCATACAACTTGAGTTCCTACTACATCACTGTGACTTAATAAATACCCTTTATTGACAAGGTGCTTTCCCAACTCTCCCAAAACATCTGTCACAGTAGGATAATGAGTCTGCATACACAGTTATGCTTGCTCCTTTTCTGTGTATCGGGATATCCCTAGTATTCCAGATTTAACCCCCAAAAGCTTTGCTTTCACAGATGAATAAAAAGTCCCCAATGTTGAGAATAAAACAAATTTAAAACACTTAGAATTGCACTGTTCATATCAAAACCACAGTATTGTACTTTTCTAAATATTAATTGTGAAGAGACAGTCTCCATTCCACCTTTCATCAAATAATGGTGTTGCTTGTACCCAGAAAAGAGGAAAGTTGGCCCTGACCATTTTTTATTTTTAAATGTATCCATTTTTTTAAATAGTAGGCTGCATTATTCTATTAGTACTTTTTGGAAACATGACCTCAGAGCTCACCTCCGACTGTTTTGTATTACATTCGATTTCCTTAAACAACAGTCAATTGTCTGGAGGTAAAGAGGTATGTCTTAACCTTAACACAAAGGCTAAAAGGCAGAATTCGGAAATTTATTACCTAAAATTCTCCTCTGTGTTTTCTGTGGTTCTTTGGATAGATTATAATCTGCCAGCTGCTTCAAGATACCCATGGTGGTCAGTGGAAATTTATGAGCATTATGCCAGCAATTGGCAACCAGTGGTCCCTGGTATACTACAGATACTACAGGCAGACAAATGACAAAAGTGAACTCTCAAAGTCCAGAGGGAGCAGACCCAGCATAACTGGCCATTAACTGAGACAGCTATGGAGGGAAATTACAAAGGACTATGGTTCCATTTGTGAACCTAGCTATACTCAAGTAAGGTTGGAACCCTCCAGGGATGTGTTTCATTGACCTGCAAGGAATTTGCTATATGTGCCTTTCTGCCAGAGACAATCATCATTTCTGTGTATATTAAATGTACTTTCTTCACCATGATAAAGGAGAAAATAAGCTTAAAGAATACCATTTGATATCACAGAGTGTCAAAAAGCACAAATAGACTCAATATAGAATAAAGGAAACACTCTATGAAGGACACCAGCTCTTCAGTGCTGTGAGAAGGGACGGGGAAACAAAACTAGTCATTACAGAATGGTGAGAAAAGAAAAGGAAAAGAAATTGCTCTCCTGGAGGTCCATGGTGGGTATAAATTTCTTCCCAAAATAAAGCCAAAACAGTAAAGAAGACACAGATACTCAAAACCAGTGGCATGAAACTGAAAATGAAAGGTCTTGATAGAGAGGAGCTTCTTAAAAGAAGAGCTGTTACATTACTGGAGCTTTTTAGTAGGCAGGAGGATTGTCCCATAGAAGGTGAATCAAGGTCTTCTAGAAAAGAATGGAATAATTGGGACAATCCAAAAGCATTTGAGAATGCAGAGAAAAGGGCTACTGGCGAAAGAGGATAGAGGTAAGGTCTTTGGTAAGACCCTTGAGAGATGTGGGATACAGGGTGCTCAGGCATGGCCCTTCAGTATGCATATTATATTCATGAAGGATTTCTTATAGTAAGGCCCAAATCAGAAAGAATCTTTGATTTTTTTGAGAAATCACACTGTAAATCTAAGACACCATGGTTTTCTTAGGGAGGAAATATAATACAGTAAAAGAACATAGAGTTTGACTTCTGCCGTTAGCAGATTGAAAATCAAATCCCAGCTCAGCCTCTCAGTACATGCATGAATTTGGGTAAGTTATTTTCTCTTGGCTTCAATTTCTTCATCTACTTCAATGTTTTCATAATTTTCTATAGTCTAGAAAATTATAGCTGTGTCACTGGTTTGTAGTGAGAAGTCAATGGTGTTCCATGTGAAAAGTCTAATAATTGGCTCATAATTTATATTTCATAAATGGTATATAGTTTTGCTTGTTATATATTTTCAGGTAATAGCAAGATATGGTTTATGATGAGAAATGACTGGGTATTCAATACATTCAGAGGGAAGTGAACTGGTAAATATTTACAAAGGAACTAAAAGAAATAAATACAATACAGAAGCCCACATGGTTTTTGGAACTAATATGTATTGCTTACTTTGACCACATAAAATAAGAATCTTAGGCTGACTGATTTGGAATGAATTGGGCTATTACATTTATTCTTTCAAGATGAAGTTCACACTTAGGGTGCTGTTTAACATGAAGAGTACAAAAATTGTCATGGAAAAGGATTCATACCCATATGTTTTCCTCTAGTAAACTTTATCATACAAATGAATTAATAGTTTCTCTTCAGCAAATCTTTGTCAAAAGTCAACAATATCAGTTTTAATGCCCCATCTATTATTCAAATTCATACTCTACTTCCTTTTAAATATTCTCTGTTTACATTGTTTGACATGTTATAGTATTTCTCAAATGCTCAAACCATATAGTCACAAAAATTGGATGTGAGGTCACAAGTATAAGTTTCTCTTCAGTTATAGAAAGTACTTTCCATTTCAATGATTGGTATAATGGTATAACTTGGCATACATTAATGTCCTACAAAGAAACACATGTTTACGTCTACTATGTTTCAGGGACGTCCATGAAAAAGGAAGCATAAAAGTCAAGTTTGTCCATTTTGCTGTATAACATTATGGCAAAGGGACTTGAGGGAGACTTCTATTTGAAATTTCTGTACTCTTGGTGACTGCAAAATTTTCAAGAGTAGGGTTTGGAGGTCATAATTGAAAACAAAAATACTAGAGTGGGATCCTACTTATTGGCTGTGTGACTTTTGGCTGTCACTTAATACCAAAAGGTTTCAGTTAAGTTCTTTGTAAAAGGAGGGGTTTGTATCAAGGTGATCCCCAAAGTCTCTTCTAACTTCAATTTTTATATTTTGAGATAAGGGAATTAATTTCTCAGAGGAGGAAATTCTTTTCCTGATTTTGTCTGAAAAGGGAGAATCTTCCAATCTGCACAAGATGCTTGTTTTCTTACCTAATTTTCTTGTTAAATGAAAATTCCTCTTTCTTTGGTGAAAGAAGGTAAGCCAGAGGGGAAAGACTTTGTAATATGAGTGGGGTACTCATATGATCTTGCAATATCTGACAGCATACGTATTTTAACCTGTTTCAGAGGTATGGGCAATCACTGTGTGATTTGGGGTTTTCTGATGATACTGAGGTATGAAGTATAGAAAACAATCTTAAAACCACATCTGCAATTCTGTGGTTGTGACACTACCTACAACGTCCCATGCTTGCTGATTCAAATACAGTTTAATGAAAAGTCTACAACTATTGCAGTGTTAGGAACCAAGATTTAACCAATTTTTCTTGGTAAAAGTAAGTTCACTAAAAATACATTTTAATTCTTCAAATTATAATGGTAATAAATGTGTATTATCAGAAGAGAAGCAACACAGAGATGCATAACAAAATTTCAACATAGACATCCACATACAAAAAAATGAACCTAGATACAGACCTTGGACCCTTTATAAAAATTAACTCAAAATGGATCATAGACCTAAATGCAAAATGAAAAATTATAAAACTCATAGAAGATAACATAGAGAAATCCTATATGACCTTAGTATGGTGATGCCTTTTTATATACAACAACAATAACACAATCTATAAAAGAAATAATTGATAAACTGGACTTCATTAAAATTAAAATTTTCTTCCCTGTGAAAGACAATATTAAGAGAATTAGAAGACAAGCCACAGACCATGAGAAATATTGCAAAAGGCACTTATGATGAAGGACTGTTATACAAAATATACAAAGAACTCTTAAACTCAGCAATAAGAAAACAAGCAACTGGATTAAAAATTGGGCCAAAGACCTTAACACACACCTCACCAAAGAAGATATACAAATGGCAAATGAGCATGTGAAAAGATGTTCCATGTTGTCAGCAGGTAAATGCAAAATAAAATAATAATAAGACACCACTACACACCTATTAGAATAGCCAAAACCCAAACCACTGACAACACCAAATGTTGGTGAGGTTGTGGTGCAGCGGTTGCTCTCTCACTGCTGGTGGGAATAGGAGTGCAAAATGGTACGCCTACTTTGGAAGACAGTTTGGTGGTTTCTTACACAACCAGACATACTCTTTCCATATGATCCAGTAAGTGCACAACTTGGTATTTACCCAAAGGAGTTGAAAAGTTATGCCCACACAGCAACCTTCACATGGATGCTTATAGCAACTTTATTCAGAATTGTCAAAAGCTGAAGTAACCAAGATGTTCTTTAGTAGGTGAATGGATAAATAGGCTGTGGTACATCCAGAAAATGCAATATCATTTGGTGATATAAAGAAATGAAGAAATAGTTAACAATACTGTACTGTATATCTGACTTTGCTAAGAGAGTAGATCTTACAAGTTCTCATCACAAGAAAAAAATATTTGTAACTACGTGAGGTGACAGATGTTAATTAAACTTATTGTGGTCATCATTTTGTAATGTACACCTATATCAAATCATTATGTTGTACACCTTAAACTAATAAAATACTACAGGTCAATTATATATCTATAAAACTGGGGAAAAAAAAGAAATGAGATATCAAGCCATGAAAAGACATGGAAGAAATTTAAATGCATATTACCGAGTGAAAGAAGCTGGTAAAAGAAGGCTACAACTGCGTGATTCCAGCTACATGATATTCTGGAAAAGGCAAAGCTATAGAGACAAAGCAAATATCAAGAGTTTCTGGTTGGGGGGAAGAGATGAATAAGTGGAGCACAGAGGAGTTTTAGGGCAGCAAAAATACTCTATATGATATTATAGTGATGGATACATGTCATTATATATTTGTTCAAATCCATAGAATGCAGAACATCAACAGTGGACCCTAAGGGAAACGATAGATTGTGAGTGATTATGATGTGTCAATGTAAGTTCATCCCTGTGAAATATGTACCATTCTGCCTAGTGGTGTTAATAATGGGGGAGACTATGTATATCTGGAGGCTGGAGGTATATGGGAAATCTCTCTACCTTCCTCTCCATTTTATTGTAAACCCCAAACTCTTCTAAAAATACAAAACCTTTTAAAAAGAGCCTTAAACATCTCTCTGCACTCCCACTACCTGTCTCTTTCCATTAAGGTGACTAATGTTAACCACCCTGGGATGTTTTCTTCACCACTTCTCACTGTGCTTATGCAAGCACATGCAAATAAGCTCTTTTTCCAATTCATACCAGATGTCATAAAACCCAGGGTGACTAAAGAAACATGATTCCTATCAGTGACTACCCACATTTCTTTTATTGGCAAAGTTCTTACATATAGCCTATCTTCCTCTGAGCTCAATCTCAGAGCTCAGTCTCCTCTGCCATTTGTATGGTAGCCATTCCTTAAAAAATGAAAGCAAGCCATTCATTTTTGAAGAAAGCATTCTCTTGGGGGTGATGTGGAAGCACAGCACTTCCTCTCTAGTAGCTATAAACTTTACTGTAGATATAAAACTTACTTTCCACACTATAACATTTGAATGATTTTGGTACCTAAATACTTAGCCCTACTGTGGAATGTTCAGAGCAGATTCAAAAGTTTCTTTTGAAGTAGTTCAATGAGGAGAGAATGGAAAACCAATTCAGGTTAAAGAAAGTGGTTAGTTGGCCACAATCTCACTTTCAGAGTGGTAGTTACCCTTATTCACATAGTACACCAACTCTGATCTCATTTGAAAATACGAGCATTAATGATAGAAACAAAATGGTGATTCCAAGAGAGTTAGAAATACCATGCTAAGACCTGGATTGGAAAGTATGCCTTATGCTGTTTGACCATAGAACTTGTCTAGCTGCTGTGGTGTATATAGCCCTGACCCAAGTTACCAGTAAAAAATAATTTTCATATTGGTGGTTTTCAAGGAAATCATGGGCTTTGACTAGAAGAACAGGTTCATTCTATGTGTACAATGTTGATCCCGAAATGTCACTTCCCTAGATATAGTTTATAACTAGATGAACAGCCAGTTCAGCAAGAAGTAAAGACTTCTGTATAATATAATGATAACACATTTTTTAACCTAATGGGACTCTGCATGACAAAAATTTTAAGATGATACTAGTATTGGATAAATTATGATCTGCTAGTTCAACCCCCAGAAGGAAAGAATCCTTGCACATAATGTTGCCATAAGAGTTACCAGGAGATTTATAGCTTTTGCAGGAAGTTTAATATTTATCCATAAGAGTCTGAATTAGAGGCAGAGAATCTAGAATAAATCAGGAGATTACTTCAGTTGCTGTGAATCCTCATACGTTTTGAAGCCTAAAGGATAGAAGTGTCATTGCCTTCTGAGTAGACCCTGGGATGAGCAGTTTTTATTGGCATCATTAAAAGGAAAATTTTAAAATGTGTATTGAGGACCTTAACCTCAGGGAGGACTTTCTTCAGAAATTAGGCACAATGACTCATAGGAATGGGGAATAATAACGCCAAAAGTTTGCCTGTGGCATCTTCATTCAGATTTATTTGTATCCAAACAAATGAGAGGTGTTTGGTAGTTCTTGTAGTGATACTAAGTCTTATCCAAAATATACACACAGGAAGAGTTTGTGTAGCTTGGATGCAGTTGTAATTTAGACAGGTAGATCTCTAAATCAACAGAAAAGCAGCACCTCTCTTGAGAAGGTCCTCAGAGACATCTTACGTGCTAAGCCTGTTGAGAAAGAAGATTATCATTAATGTCAATAGGCACGGGCAACTTGGGCAACAGATGTAGGTAATCCACAAGAACTTTGGCTTTCAACAACTGTCTTAGTTATGCCCAGCTGTGCATCTGCCAGTACTAATCCATTATAACACAACCTGCTATTTACTTTCTTTACAATAAGAGGGATTAAGTGGAAGATGAAATAGACCTAAAACCTATGAAGCAATTTAGAACTTTCTTGAATTTAAACTTTTTCCTCTTCCTATCATCTGGCATTATTGACAAGATAACATGATACCTCAGTGTGGCTACAGTAACCATATGCTGCCCAAATTAATATAAGAGAATAAAACAGTTTGCTATTTCTCATTTATAGTGTTTCCTAATGCAATACAGAATCATCTGATAGAATCTAGAAAATAATATAATTTGTTAGGTAATTATCCATTTTTAATGGCCTGGCTCTTTCACATAAGGATGAACTAAGGTATTCTTAAAAATAAAAAACAATGAAATATACATAAAGCACCATAAACAACCCTCTAAAGGAAGTAAGATTTATGATAATCCTGCTCAACTGAAAAGAGAGAGCAAAAAACCCCCTGCACCTCCATCAACCCACACCATTATCATTTTTTTGTGTGTGGGGTTAAAATCAATGAGAATAAGGTCAACAGCTCTTCCAGAAGCAGGACATGACACTCTTAGTAATAATGTTTTTTCCCCATTAGGTACCACTTATAGTTAGTAGTGTGTGGTTCCTTGCTAAATCAAAATAGAAGTGTAGAGCTGTATGCTAATGTAGTGAGGGTCCCAGGTTCTATCCAGTGCCTATACAGTAGTTCATATCTTGAAGTCTACATGACATGTTTACTTAGTTGCTTTGATGTAGCCATTACCAAATAATGTGAAAAATAGCCATCTTTATCTCTTCTCTGAACCTTGTCCTATTCCTAAACTTTATTCCAACCCATTTCCTCATCATGAAAGATGTTGGTAAGAAACAAGGTGAAGCTCTGAGATGAACTCTGGGCTCCTGCCATATTCAAGTTGAACCAATAATACCCTTTATGCTTGTAAAAGACTCTTGAGTCTCACATTCCTTTTATGAGAATTTTAGTGTTAAAAAAACCCAAACACCTACAATTGTTTTAGGAGACTCATTTGGAACCAGGTGGAAAAGAAGGAAAAGAAGTTTGGTAGCATATAGGGGCTATATTAGTATCTACAGATCCCGACTTTTTAAATCAACTAAAAGCTTTTGGTGGACTGGTGTAATAATCATTCTTTTGATACATTCCGATAGAAGGCATTCAGCATTTATTTAGGTTAAACATTATGAAATTGCCATTTTTGAGGTAAAAAATGATGTAATGTTGGCAATTTCATGTGGTTCAACTTAAGAATTAAACTCCTATAAAAGCATCACTTTAGCCTACTGGACATACATGGGAGCTTTGACCAGACAGAACCAGATGAATATTCCAGCTCTGTCAACTGTGCGACTTTGGAAAGTAGTAGAGTCTATCTATCTGAGTCTGTTTCTTTATCTGCAAATTCAGGAGACTAATACCTACTTCATAAGACAGTTGTATGAGTTAAGGATAGCATGCAAAAAACACCTTGTACAGTGCTTTTAAGTGGATAGTAGTTATTCTTAACCCAGAGAGATCATTCTTAAAGCTAGCATTGTAAAAGTCATAAGGAGGCTTTAGAGACAAGAAGTAGACTAGTGACTGCCTAAGGCTTGGAAGTTTGAGGGATAATGCGAAGTGATTCCTAATGGAGTCCTTTCAGGGTGATGAAAATGTTCTACAATTAGAATGTGGCTGTAGTTACACAACTCTGAATATACTAAAAATCATTGAATGGTATGCTTGAAATGGGTGAATTGCATGGTATGTGGATGATATCTCAAGCTGTTTTGAAACAGTCATAAAGAGGGATACACAGAAAAAGTCAGAGCAAGAGCTTGAAGCCATTTGGAAAAAATGTTTGGGCTTGGCCTTTCACAAGGCTCATTTATATGCTTTAAACACACAAACAAACCTCTGAGTATTTCTTGAATTAATCTAGTTTAGCATGAGACAGTCATCACAAAGCATTATTTCTAATTGGCTATTCCTGGTACTAGCCACAGGGGAAGGGGTTGTTGTTTATTGCTATTCTGCATCTGGCAAACATCTAGTTTCGATATAACAAATGTCATGAAGTAAAGATTTATTTCAAGATTTACTTCAGAGTTGAAGAAAGAGCTACCATTGACAGACTGTTTGGTTGTCTCACATCTCAGGCCTCCCAGTGTTTGGTGCAGTCATATAAATAAGAAAGCTGTGTTCCCCAACACTTTCTCATTCCAATTGCATGAGCACAACGTGAGTCTGGTTTTGAACAGCAGCACAGCTTGGACAATGTTCAATTACCACACAGAGTCTGGGCAATGTAAAAGGCAGACCAGGGAGGCCTAAAAAGAGGGCATAATAGTAACTTGCCCAGATGATCAAATTACATTTTCCTCTTCTAACTGTTAGACATTTACAGGGACACAGTTTGGAGATGCTTTGGGGTCCTATTTAATCCCTATGTAGAAACTAAGCATTTGCTAATAGAGGACCAGATTCTTATTCAGGGAATTTTATACATAGAACTTTATTGGATGCAAATCTGGACAGAAAGGGATTCCAGTTTTGAATACTGCATTACGATGAATTTGAAAATCCTCCATCCTGTTGTGGATGATTTTTTACTCAAAAGTGTTATGCAGTGAGTTGCCTTTTTCCTCTACCATGTATGTATGCATAAGATAACAGCTATCAAGGATTACAGGTTAGTAGTTTCAATGACTTCATTTATACATCCCCTTCTGAAGATGCAATATCTTGCTGTTTAAATGTGTGTGTGTATGTGTGTGTGTGTGTGTAAATCAACAATACCTATGGGTCATATCAAGAATTGCATAGCAACAATAAGATCCTAGAATGCAGCCAAACTATCAGTGTTGCACTGACTGCTATCCCAGCACTAGCAGGACATCTGAGGTAGATGAAAGCATGCAAGGTCAGTTCAATGGAAAGTGGAATAGGTGATGCCTTTCTTTAGTATTTTTCCAGTTCATTTATTCCCAGGCACCCACTACCATATTTTGTCTTCTGGGTGCTCAGAGCCTAACACTGCTAAATAAGGGAACCAATTCTGCCAGGCAGCCCAATGCTCTGGATCTCTTTCTTCTTTGGCCCCCTCCATCAGTATTTACCCATTCTGTAAATTCCATTCTTCAGCTGCATTCCTTTTTATGGCTGATCTGACAAAATAATTCAAGCTGAGAAGTTACTGTTTTGAAAAAGTTCTAGGCTTTGCCTTTTCCATGAAGCATTTGTATTTTAACAGTGGGCTTTAATATCTTTAAATTACAGTTAATTCAGTCACAGAGACCTTTTATGCACCTCAAATAATATTGTGCAAATTATGACTATCTTCTTGGTTTGTATATAAAAACTAGATATGTATAGATATAGATGTACTTATCTATCTATATACACACATGCAGTAAGCACCACATGAAGAGAAAACTGCAATCAACAAGGATTTAAGATATGCTACAGGGACCCATGAAAAGTAATGACGCTTGCCTATGGACTACTGATTAGTATTACCAGCAAACACAACAACCAACATTGGAAAAAGCAAAAACAGGGCAGCAGTTTTGAGTATTCTAGAAAGCACAAAGGAACCTATACACTTAGATAGGCTTTATGAACATCAGCTACAGCCACAAACCAATTGGCTGTTGTCACAGATGTGGGAAGAAGTTCAAGTCATTGGTCTTTTGAGTTACAGCCCTTTTGAATATAGATAAACAATATCTGTAGGGTTTGTAATTTACACATGTGCATAAACTACTAAACTTTAGATATAAAAATTATACAACATTCAGGACATTGAACAATTTTCTCTCTTATCATTTTACAACCATGAGTTTATAGATAAAAGAGGACTTTTTCTCAAGTAAATCAATAAAGAAAACTGAGACAAGAGTTTATAAATACAGGAACTTATCTCTGTACAACTTGAAGAAAAATATAAGGTGATGCTGGAGATATAAAACATCCATGGTATAAGTAAAGCTACTTGTTAAATTACTAAAGCATCCTATTCTGCACACTTTTTCAGAAAAGCACATTTAAATTTTTTTTGGGAAAATTTGGACTATCTTGTTTCTATACAGTATACTAGTCATTTCAGACACCATTCCCTCTTTGTACCATTTTCTTATGACTTTTAACTATTTTAAAAATTATTCCTTGAGATATCAGCATTTATTCTACATACAGAATTCACACATTATGACAAAAATCAATATATTACATTTTTTTCTTTCAATGTAATAAAGAGAGTGCACAAATAATTGGAAAAATCCCATATATTTTAATGAATGTTACTGGTTATTTCAATTGAGGTGCTGTAGAGAAATTTCTCTCAACTGTTAAGGCTGAACAATTGGGCAACTGGGGAAAGGATTCTCTTTTCCTCAGTAGAATGGCTTATGCTCTTATAAATAAAAATTGCATGGAATTTAGGTCCATAATTCACTGAAGTTAAATGATCTGAATTTTAGTTACAATATGTACTCATTAAGAACCAATTATATGCAGGGCTCTGTGCTGAGGGAATATGGGAATAGAAAGTTAAAAAAATAAACTCTGTTGTTAAAGTTTATGATTGAATGGGGAAGAAGAGACAAATAAGCGTGTGAGAACCAAATTTACATGGCATTCTTACCTGTTTATTTCAAAAGCATAAATTTATTTTTCTTGAATGTCTTCTCTGGAGAAATATTAAATACCCCTAATTTAGGGTATTATTGGAAGAAAAAAAATTTCATATGACATTCTTTTTTAAAGATTTTTCTCTTGGTATTCTGTCCCAACAGTCTGTCTGATGTTTCCAGGCTCTTAGTTCTCCTTGACCCAGTGGCAATCAATCCACTCTTAAATGTGTCAGTAAGCTTTGGAGAAAGTCATGGTGCTTGGTACTATCACTACTATTGCATGATATAGTTTTGGAAGAAAGTTTCTGTGCTTTTATCAGAGTATACATGTCCTTCAAATTTCTTTTCACTTGAAAATGTCAGAGCAGTGGCAGATATAGAGTGGCAGAAGTGTAACATGGGGGTAAGTTCTACGACAACAGTCAAATAAACCCAGAGGCAATTGTTCCAGTTTTGAAGGCCAAGAGGACAGTGTTAAAATAAATATGGCCAGAGAGGTAAGAAGTCATACTTCCTTTAATAAGAACTAGACAGCATTTTTTTCTTCCTGGCTAAACAATAAAATTCCATAAGCATAAGCTGCACTGCTTCTCTGCTCTCCTAATTGGCATAGTATTATGCTGCAGTGTAAGTTGTGCTCAAATTGCTCATCAAGGTCACATTTATTAGTATTTTTGGCTTACTTAGCAGATATATTATCAATCAGAGCCTAGATGGGAGTAGGTGTGGTATGAGTGCTACCTACAGTAAAGATCACGCAGAAACAGTTAAGAAGATGAACCTTTGGTTATAGGGTTTGGCACATAAAGTTGGACTTAAACTTTACGTCCTTTATTGATACAATAGAAACTTAAGTTACTGAGAAGCAGAGAACACTACATGCCATTTTAATCCAAGACTCTGAGTGGTTGGGCAAATAAAGATGGGCAAAATTCCCCCTGTTGTACTTTTAAATATTAGTTTCTTGACTTTCTAGTTCTAGTAATGGTGGAGATATGTATAATGGACTAACCCTCACTCAGACAACAATTATGAGATCCATGTTTATGCAACTTTTACCCTGAAAATACTGCCAAGAACATGAACTGTGGGGCAGCTAGAAATCAAACAGAAACCTTGGCTTGTTGTGTTAAACAATAATTTTCAAGGATGCCAGTTCAGCAGGAAATTAAGGGGAGAGACTTAAAAAGGAGGAACCTACAAAGAGGAAGTCCCAAATGCATATTAACTCCCCTCAAATCCTTGTATGATCCACAAAACAGGTATTTATGGGGGATATTTCAAAGATCCCACAAGAAAAAGAAAATGAGTAGTCTGAAAATGCTACACAAATATTTCAGCAGATACCTATACCAATTAAGAGAGAATTTGGAGTTTTATGTGGGTTTGTTAAATATCTTGGGCCTACCACTGAAACCCCAGAAAAGTTATGACTTAAAGGTAAAATTATTTTACAATATTAAAACATTCACATTAGGATAAAGGAAAAAATACTGAAAGATAGTTACACTAACAGAGCATAAAAGCAAGCCTCCACAAGTTCAAGTTGATCTGTAAGTAATTTACAACAAATACACTTCAAAGGACCATAACAGAATCCAGGGACTCTTCAATGAATTATCTAAAATGTGCAGTAAAATTATGAGACAAGCAAAGAAACAGGAAAATTTGATCTATAATCAAGAGGAAAAGCAGTGGAAAAGAACTTCTAGATGACCCAGATTGGAAAAGAACTTCTAGATGACCCAGATTATGTTATTAGATTTTAAAACAGCCATCATACATATGCTCATGGTCTTAGAAGAAAAAATCGTCAAATTGAGTGAACTGGGAAATCTCAGTGAACAAATAAAATCATCAAAATTATCCGTTTAAAGAAGAGAAAGAAAGATTGTTACAAGATCAAGAGAGTATCAGTAACTTCTAATACATTATTAAGCACCGAAAATACATGAAATTAGAGTCCCAGAAGGAGAGAAGGGAACATAAAAATATCATTAAAATTATAGTTTAAATATTTCCAAATCTAATTTAAAAAACACACAAGGAACAAATATCAATTTACAGATCCAGGAAGCTTATCAAACGTAAAGTAGGATAAATTCAGAAAACCACATCTAGGCCCATCATGGTGAAATTATAGAAAACCAATGATAAAGATATAATAATGAAAGCAGCAGAGAAATAAGGCAGAATGCATATAAGCAGAGAATGATGTTATAGCTAAATTCTCAAGAAAAACAATGGAAACCAAAAGAAAAGGAATGACATCTTTAAAGTTCTGAAAAATATTGTCAACCCAGAATTCAATATCCAGTGAAAATATTCTTCCAAACATGGGTAAAATGAAGACATTTAAAAATTTTAAAAATGCCGAGAGAATTGTTATTAGAATATCTAAGCCTAAAGAAATGCTAAAGAAAGATCTTATACCAGATGGGAATTCAGATCTACAGGGAAAAATGGAAAGCATCAGGAATGGTAAATATCAGGGTAACTTTAAATACATTAACTTTCTCCCACCTCTTAATATTTTAAAAAGGTAACTATTTAAAGAAAAATCCATTGCACTGTTGAGCTTATAATCTGTGTAGATATAAAATAAGTGATAATGATAGCACAAAAGGTGGGGAGTATACAAATTTTTAACTTTCAAGGTACTTGTTTTTTGTATGAATAGTTACAGTATTTAAGTATACTGTGATATGACTAGGATGTATAGTTTAATCCTTAGAGTAGCTACTAATAATGACACAAAGAGGTATAATTAAAAACCTAATAACATTGTATAGTGACAGATGGTAATTAGACCTATCATGGGGATCATTCCATAATGTATAAAAATACTGAATCACTATGATGCACACCTGAAACTAATAGGATACTCTATGTCAATTATATTTCAATTAAAAAACAATAAAGGAATAAAAGATTCCTGGTAGATGTAAATGGAAAATATGAGGGTAATTTTAGAAACATTATTTTTCTCCTACCTCTTCATGTTTTAAAAATATAACTTTTTAAAGCAAAACCATTGCACTGTTGAGTTTGTAACTAGTAGATATAAAATGAAAGAGAAAATAAATCTTCCTGAATAAGGAAAACACAGCATAGCAAAATGTGCGGGAAGAAGCTAAAGTAGTGCTTAGAAGGAAATTTTTAAGTTTGAATACATCAAAGAAGCCAGTCTTCTTTACATAAAAGGAGCAGGGCTCTGAATGGATAAAGAAGATGTGGTACATATACACAATGCAATATTATTCAGCCATAAGAAGAAAACAAATCCTACCATTTGCAACAACATGGATGGAGCTAGAGGGTATTATGCTCAGTGAAATAAGCCAGGTGAAGAAAGACAAGTACCAAATGATTTCACTCATCTGTGGAGTATAAGAACAAAGCAAAAACTGAAGGAACAAAACAGCAGCAGAGTCACAGAACCCAAGAATGGACTAACAGTTACCGAAGGGAAAGCGACTGGGGAGGGTGGGTGGGATGGAAGAGATAAGAGGAATAAGGGGTATTATGATTAGCACACATAATATAGGGGTGGCAATGGGAAGAAATTATAGCACAGAGAAGACAAGTAGTGACTCTATAGCATCTTACTATGCTGATGGATGATGACTGTACTGGGGTGGGGTATGTGGTGGGCACTTGATAATGGGGGGAATCTAGTAACCACAATGTTGCTCATGTAATTGTATATTAATGATATCAGAATAAAAAAATGGAAAAGAAAATAAGATCTCAGATTCAAAAAGACATATGCACCCCTATGTTTATCATAGCACTATTTACAATAGCCAAGAAATGGAAGCAAACTAAGTGTCCATTAGTAGATGAATGGATAAAGAGGAGGTGGTACATATGCACAATGGAATATTATTCAGCCGTAAGAAGAAAACAAATCCTACCATTTGCAACAACATGGATGAAGCTAGAGGGTATTATGCTCAGTGAAATAAGCCAGGCGGAGAAAGACAAGTACCAAATGATTTCACTCATCTGTGGAGTATAAGAACAAAGCAAAAACTGAAGGAACAAAACAGCAGCAGAGTCACAGAACCCAAGAATGGACTAACAGTTACCAAAGGGAAAGGGATTGGGGAGGATGGGTGGAAAGGGAAGGATAAGGGGGGAAAAGGGGCATTATGATTAGCACACATAATGTTAGGGGGGTGGCGCACGGGGAAGGCAGTACAACACAGAGAAGACAAGTAGTAACTCTGCAGCATCTTACTATGCTGATGGACAATGATTGTAGTGGGGTATGTGGTGGGGACTTGATAATGGAGGGAGTCTAGTAACCATAATGTTGCTCATGTAATTGTACATTAATGATACCAAAAAAAAATTAAAAGAAGCAGGGCTCAAAGTTACTGATCTTAATTTTCACCCTATGAAGCTGAAAAAAGATGAGCAAAGTAAACCCAAAGTAGAAGAAAGAAAATAGTAAAGATAAGCGCAGAACTCAGTGAAATAGAAAACATGAACAATAAAAAAAATTAACAAAGTAAAAGCTGGTTCTTGGAAAAGTTTATAAATAAACTCTGAGGTAGACTGATGAATAAATAAAAGTAAATATAAATGATAAGTTTCAAGAATGAAAGCAGGGATATTGTAACAGTTCCTACACACATTAAAAGGATTTCTAAGGAATATTATGAATAACTCTATGCTAATGAAACTGACAAAGTGGATGATATGGACTAATTCCTTGAATAATACAAATCTTCAAAATTGATATAAAAAGAGAAAATTGTAATGAGAGTACATTTATAAAATAAATTAAATGTGCAATAAAAGTACTTTTCCACAAAGAAAATTTTAACTTTTCAGTTGACACAAAAAAATTGACTTTCTTTGGTGTAGAGTTCTGTGAGTTTTAATACATGTATTGATTTGGGCAATCGCCACCATAATCAGGACAGAAGTGTCCCATCATGACAAAATATTCAGTCATATTATTCCTTTGTAATTACACCCTCTCCTCACTCCTAACCCCTTACTACCATTAATCTATTTTCTGTAGATAAAGTTTGTCTTTTGCATGATGTCATGTGTTTAGCAAAGATAATGCATTGCTTCTCTCTGACTGTATTCAAGATTTTTCTTTGTCTTTAGTTTCAGAAGTTTGGACATGATGTGTCTGAGATGGATTTCTTTGGGTGTATCCTTTTTCAACTCTGCTGAGCTGAATTCTCTAAGTGTAAGTGTTTTGATCGGGTGCTCACAATTGCCTATTTCTTGTTCTCTACCTTGTCTTGACCAAACTCAAGTTCTTGTTGATGAAGTTGGTCAAAGATTTAAGAAGCAAATAACATTAGTTTCACATAAACGCTTTTAGAAGTTGCAGGATGGAAGTATCCTTCCTAATTTGTTTTATAAGCCCAGGATAAGCCAGATACCAAAATCTGACAAAGGCATTATAAGAACAAAAATAACAAACCAATGTTCTTTGTGAATATAAACCAAAAAAAAAAACCCAAAATAGTTAACACTGTATTAGTAAATTGAATATAGCAATATATAAAAAACGATGAGTACATCAAGAGTAAGTGGGGCTTATTCCACTAATGCGAGATTGGTTTAGCATTCAAGATTAATGTAATTTACCATTTTAATGAATAAAGAAGAAAAATCAGAAAATCTTACTAATAGATGTGGAAAAATCAGTTGACAAATTCCACATCCCTTTGTGATTTAAAAACAAGACAATCTCAACAAACTAGGAATAGGAGGAAATTTAATTCAATAAAGGAGATCTGCAAAAAACCTATAGCTTGTGTTATTCTTATTGATGAACTATTGGATGATTTTTCCCTTAAGAGTAAGGAGTAGACAAGATGTCTTCTATCACCATTTCTCTTCAATATTGTACTGGATGTCTTAGCCAGTCCAGTAAGTTAACAGAAAATAACAAAAAGCATAAAACTTAGAAAGGTAAAATTAAGAATAACATGATAACATGATTATATATGTAGAAAATCATAAGGAATGTACAAATTGACTACTAGGATTAAAAAGTAAATTTATCAGGTCTCAATACATAAGGTCAAGACATAACAATTTAAGAAACAGTTGTATTTCAATGTACCAACAACATGTAACTGGAATGAATTATTTTAGAAAAAAATATTTCCAGTGACATAAAAAGCATAAAATACTTAGGAATAAATTGAACAAGAGATATGCAAGACCTCTACACTGAAAACTTCAAAATATCATAAGATTGATTTAGGCATTTCTAAATTAGTAGAGAGGACTTTTGGGTTCTGGTCCAGGATGTAAAGAGATTAGAAGTCATCAGTCCTATCCATACAACAGGAAAAAACTGAGAAGCAACAACTCCTTGGATCCATGAGAGAACTGAGGTCACAGGGCCAACTGCCACCCTGAAAACTGCAATGATAGGCAAACACAGAGCACCACAGCTTACCAGGAGCAGAAATCTGCTGCTGGAACCAGTGCTGATAGGAACATTTAGACTGTGATTGACAAATTGCTGGAGGCACAGCATGGATGAGCTTGAGAGTTAAAAAGTGGATGGCTCAGTCTTAAGGATGCCTCCACATTTTAAAAAGTGTATCCAGGAGCCTCACTAGGTTAACAGAGTGAAGATGGAAAAAAAATTCCCTCATGCTTCTGGCAGGGATAGGGAGAAAGTACCCACTTTGAAAAGCACCCAGAGCATTCCTCTTTCTTAACAAAAGCCTGCTTTCAAGGGAAACTATTTTGCCAGAGCCTAACCATCCTGAGATTTACAACAACATAACAGACCTTGGAGAAGGGAAATAACCCAACTCCAGCCACTTTTCGTCTTCCTGACTCAACTAACATGGAAAAACTAGATGAAAAGCACTTGTGAAGGTCATAGCCCAGGGTTACAGGATCAGTAAAAGACTGAGACCTAATCATAGAACTATATGGTTCCCACATCTTAATGTCACATCAATTGGAACTCTGTATAATAACAGATCACAACTGAAAGAATGGAAGGTCTCAGACTCTATTGAAGGAGTGTCTAAGGAAATCCAATCCAAGGGGAGACAAAAACAAAGACAACAGAGGAAATTTTAGCCTCTGACACTTAAAGCTACAGCAAACAGTAAACAGAGCCTAACTCCTAGGCAGATAAACATAAAAACTCATACTAAAGGCCTATTTACCTCAATTCCTATTGCACAATTACATCATGTCTACCAACAAAAACTTACAAAGCATGCTAAAAACCACAATCTAAAAAGACCAAGCAAGCATCAAACCAGACTCAGATATGACTGAGATTTTGGAATTATCAGACCAGCAATTTAAACTATGATTAATATACTAAGGAACATGGGTGAACATGAAAGAATAGATGGATAATGTAAGTGCAGAGACAGAAACTCAAAGAAAGAATCAAAAGATATTGCTAGAAATCAAAAGCACTATGAAGGATTGTGGGGGTGATTGCTTAGCTACACATTTGTCAAATGTATAAAATTCTACAGTTAAAATCTGGATAGTTCTCTGCATATAAATTTTATCTCAATAAATAAAAGAAAAAAGGTTTTAAGAAAGATATAATTTTTAGTCTTCATAACTACTGAACAACTACTTACAAAAAAGGTAAGGTTAGTGGTTTTTATGAAGGAGAATATGTGTTTTCGAGGATCTGGATGTTTTCTTTTTCTTTTCAAATTACATTATGAACTTTAAAGCTTGGATCTAAGGATTATTCTTGAAAGAACATGTTTTTGGAGGAAATTTTATAATCCATTCATCTTAACTAGAATGAAAACCAAGGGTGCATAGCTGGAGTATTTTGGGCCTAAAGTTTTCATGAGGAAATGGATTGAATCCCCTCTATGGTATTTCCTGTTTCCATAATAATCAGTTAATTTGCTTTCTAAGTGGGATGATTCAATCCCTTCATCTCCAAAATGGATGATTCTTGAAAACCTAAGTCCCAGCTTCAGTGAAACATGAAAAGTTGGCCTAACTTGCATACTGTGTGACCAGAATGATGAATCCATAATGTCTGTCGCAACGGCTGCCTGGGCTGTGAGCAGGGTCACCCTGAGAGTGAAGTCGTGCTATGCATATGCAGACTTCTAAGGGGATAGTTATAGTCTTTGAACCAAAGTGGCTTTTGGTCTACAGACCAGCGTAAGGGACCATACATGGATTCCACAAAGAAAATTTAGCAGTTACTGGCAAAAGAAACTCAGAACTCTCAGTTTGGTGAGAGAAACCTCCATATTTGTCCTTCACCGGCAACAATCTAGAAAGGCTGCATTTTGAGCAAGTACATGTGTGAACACTGACTGGGTTATTGGAATGTGAAGCGAAAAGAGTCATTTGAAAGTAAACGAAATGATGGTGAAATATGTTTTTGGAACATTTATTATGTGCCAGACTCTATTCCAAGTACATAGCAAGCATTAACTCATTTAGTCCCTTGAAGTGGGTATTAATTTTATCATCTGACCTTTACAGATTAGGCATTTGAGACTCTAAGAGCTTAAGTAACTAACTTAGACATATCATTGAGTATATGAGACTACTACTGTAAAGGCAAAACTGGACAAGATCATCCAGAAACCACGCTGACTAATAATTTTTACTAGTTTTTGAGAGAAAGCACTGGAAACAGATACTAGGTTCTCTGTTTAGGTTTGCACAAAGCCAATATCAAGGTGTCAGAAAGCCTGGAATCTTATCTGGAGGTTCTGGTTGAGAATCTGATTCTATGCTCATTCAGGTTGTTGGCAGAACTCAGTTCCATAAGATTGTAGAACTAAGGTCCCCATTACCCAGGCTGGCTGTCGGCTGGCATTGTTCTCAGCTTCTAGAGTCTGCTCACATTCCTTGGTTCATAGCCTCCTCCATCTTCAAAGCCAGCAGCGATGTGTTGATTCCTTATTGTGAGCTGAATTTCTCTGACTTCTTACTCTGACTTCCTTTCCTGTCACCAGCAGGAAAACTCTCCACTTTATGAGCAATTATCTGATTGCATCAGGCCCACACAGATAATCTGCAGATCTTGAGGTCAAATGACTTAGAATTTTAATTATATCAGCAAAATCCTCCACAGCAGTATCTAGGGTAGTGTTTGATTGCCAGAGGGCAGGAAACTTGGGAGAGCATGTTTAAAATTCTGCCTACCATACCTTTGATTCTAATCCTTTAAATATTTCCATACAAGGCAAGGTACAGGAGATAGACATAGGTATGTACATAAGGAGAGTTCCAACTATGTTTAACATTCAATTTTGATTTCCATGTTTTAAAATATGCTCTTACCAAAAATGAAGAGCAGTCACAAGGAAAGGGGTATTCTAATTAAACACACCCTTAAAGGAGAGACACTTTCTTCTGGTTCTTTTAATTGAGATATAATTAACATATAACATTGTGTAAGTTTAAGGTATACAACACAATGATATGCTTGCCATTGCAGAATTAACACATATTTTGTTTCACATAATTACCATTTCTTCTAGTGGTGGGAACAATTAAGATGTTATCTCTTACCGAGTTTAACGTTTATAATATAGTTCTGGTGTCTGTAATCCCTGTACTGTGTATTAGACCTCCAGGGCTTATTTATCTTCTGGTTACAGGTATGTGCCCTTAAACAACATCTCTCCTATTCCCCAACTCCCCAAGCCTTTGGTAACCACCAACCCACTCTGTTTTCTGAGTTCAGTTTTTGTTATATTTATAATTTCCACAAGTAAATGATATCACACAGTATTTGTTTTTATCTGTCTGACTTGTCCTACTTAGCATATGTCTTGCCAATGGGTTTCAGCCCCAGGCAAGGTCGCTATGGATTCAATGTGACCAAAGAAATGACAGTAGAACATTCTTGGGGTGGAAGGCTTATACCCAACTTTATTCTCACTGTGGCAGGTCAATCACTAGAATTCCATACACTCAGACAGAGTCTGCATGCAGCAAGCTGGCCTCTGCTTCTGGGCCTCTCTGCCTACACAGCCGTCCTCTGGGCCTCTCTACACACACAGCATTACTTTGGGCCTCTGTCCTCGGCGCTGCCACCACTACAGCCTCTGCTCTGCTCTCCTGCAGCCTTGTGGCTGTGCCACCGTGTCTCCCAGAGCACTGGGTGGAGCTCTTTATACAGAGTCAGTAGCAATGTATTGCCCACACATGTGTAGTGAGCTAGCCAACCAGGACCAGGTGAGAATCCTGGCCACAGGAACTTTCATTTTATGCACAGCATAATACCTTCAAGATACACTGATTTCTTGTGAATGGCAGGGTTTCCTTTTTTTCTCATGGCTTAATAGTATTCTGTTCTATATAAACACTGTATCTTCTTTATCCATTCATCTTTTAATACTAATTACACAGGCTTTCACTGGCCAAACTGAATCATTAATTCAACTAAATACCATTAGTTTTTTAATCTTTGTGCATATAGACTTTGTGTACTTCAGCATATATAGGCTGAAGTACACAAGGACTGAAGAGCTGGGAAAAGTACCTCATTGTACTCAGCTCAGAGTCTCACAGGGCCAAGCTCAATGTATTGTATGGCCCTAACTTGTATCTGAAGGCTCAAAAGTATCTGCTTCCAAGTTCATTCAAACTGTTGTTTGAAGGCTTTTCCTTGTGGTTATTTTATTAGCCGGGAGCCTTCTCAGCTCTCCTCATCATGTTGCTCCCTCCATCTTCAGATCAGTGATGGCACATTGAGTCCTTCTTAGGCTTCAAATTATCCTGACTCTTCCTTCTGTTGCATCTCTGACTCCAGCCAAAGAAAGCATTCTTCTCTTAAAGGGTCATGTGATTAGATTGGTTCCACCTGGATAATCCAAGCTAAACCCTCTATTTTAAGTTCTGTAATCTTAATTACATCTGTAAAGTCTCTTTTTTTAAAAAAAATTTTATTTAAGTATTATTGATATACACTTTTATGAAGGTTATACATAAAAAGCAATGTGGTTACTACATTTACCCATATTATCAAGTCCCCACCCATAGCCAAATGCGGGCACTGTCCATCAGTGTAGTAAAATGTCACAGATTCACTATTTGCCTTCTCTGTGCTACACTGTTTTCCCTGAGATCCCCCACACCATGTGTACTAAACGTAATACCCCTCAATCCCCATTTCCCTCCCTCCCAACCCGCCCTGCCACACCCCTCCCCTTTGGTAACCACTAGTTCTTTCTTGAAGTCTCTGAGTCTGCTGCCATTTTGTTCCTTCAGTTTTGCTTTGTTGTTATACTCCACAAATGAGGGAAATCATTTGGCACTTGTCTTTCTCCTCCTGGCTTATTTCACTGAGCATAATGTCCCCCAGCTCCATCCATGTTGTTGCAAATGGTAGGATTCGTTTCTTTCTTATGGCTCAATAGTATTCCATTGTGTATATGTACCACCTCTTCTTTACCCATTCATCTGCTGATGGACATTTAGGTTGCTTCCATATCTTGGCTATTGTAAAAAGTGCTGTGACGAACATAGGGGTGCATATGTCTTTTTGAATCTGATAACTTGTATTCTACGGGTAAATTCCAAGGAGTGGAATTCCCGGGTCAAATGGTATTACTATTTTTAGTTTTTTGAGGAACCTCCATATTGCTTTCCACAATGGTTGAACTAGCTTACATTCCCACCAGCAGCGTAGGAGGGTTCCCCTTTCTCTGCATCCTCGCCAGCATTTGTTGTTCTTAGTCTTTTCGATACTGGCCATCCTTACTGGTTGGTGTGACATGATATCTCATTGTGGTTTCAATTTACATTTCCCTGATGATTAGTTATGTGGAGCATCTTTTCATGTGTCTGTTGGCCATCTGAATTTCTTCTTTGAATAATTGTGTCTTCAAATCCTCTGACCATTTGTTAATTGGGTTATTTGCTTTTTGGCTGTGGAGGCATCTAAGTTCTTTTTATATTTTGGATGTTAACCCCTTATCGGATATGTCATTTACAAATATATTCTCCCATGCTGTAGGATGCCTTTTTGTTCTGTTGATGGTGTCCTTTACTGTATTTTTTTTAGTTTGTAAATTTTTAGTTTGGTGTAGTCCCATGAGTTCATTTTTTTGTTTGTAAAATTAGTTTGTAAATTTTTAGTTTGGTGTAGTCCCATGAGTTCATTTTTGCTTGTGTTTCCCTTTTTTGAGGATATGCATTCAGGAAGAAGTTGCTCATGCTTATATCCAGGAGATGTTTGCCTACGTTGTCTTCTAAGAGTTTTATGGTTTCATGACTTACATTCAAGTCTTTGATCCATTTTGAGCTTACTTTTGTGTATGGGGGTTAGACAATAATCCAGTTTCATTCTCTTACATGTAGCTGTCCAGTTTTGTCAACACTAGCTGTTGAAGAGGCTGTCATTTCCCCATTGTAAGTCCATGGCTCCTTTATCGTATATTAATTGACCATACATGGTTGGGTTTATATCAGGGCTCTCTAGTCTGTTCCATTGGTCTATGGGTCTGTGTTTGTATCACTACCAAATTGTCTTGATTACTGTGGGCTTTGTAGTAGAGCTTGAAATTGGGGAGCATAAACCCTCCAGCTTTATTCTTCCTTCTCAGGATTGCTTCAGCTATTCAAGGTCTTTTGTGGTTCCATATGAATTTTAGAATGATTTTCTCTAGTTCGTTGAAGAATGTTGTTGGTATTTTGATAGGAATTGCATTGGATCTGTAGAGAGTTTTAGGCAGGATGGCCATTTTGACAATATTAATTCTTCCTATCCATGAGCATGGATGCTCAGGATCTATGTTCCAGTTATTGGTATTTTCTTTAATTTCTCTCATGAATGTCTTGTAGTTTTCAGGGTATAGGTCTTTCACATCCTTGGTTAGGTTTATTCCTAGGTATTTTATTCTTTTGATGCAACTGTGAATTGACTTTTTTTCCTGATTTCTCTCTCTGCTAGTTCATTCTTAGTGTATAGGAATGCCACAGATTTCTGCATATTAATTTTGTATCCTGCAACTTTGCTGAATTCAGATATTACATCTAACAGTTTTGGAGTCGATTCTTTAGGGTTTTTTATGTACAATATCATGTCATCTGCAAACAGGGACAGTTTAACTTCTTCCTGCCAATTTGGATGTCTTTTATTTCTTTGTGTTGTCTGATTGCCATGGCTAGGACTTCCAGTAGTACATTGAATAGAAGTGGGGAAAGTGGGCATCCTTTTCTTCTTCCCAATCTTAAAGGAAAAGCTTTCAGCTTCTCGCTGTTAAGTGTAATGTTGGCTGTGGGTTTGTCATATATGGCCTTTATTATGTTGAGGTACTTGAACTCTATACTCTTTTTGTTGAGAGTTTTTATCGTGAATGAATGTTGAATTTTGTCAAATGCCTTTTCAGCATCTATGGAGATGATCATATGGTTTTTGTCCTTCTTTTTATTAATGTGGTGGATGTTGTTGATGGATTTTCAAATGTTGTACCATCCTTGCATCCCTGGAATAAATCCTACTTGATCATGATGGATGATCTTTTTGATGTATTTTTTAATTCGGTTTGGTAATATTTTGTTGAGTTTTTTGCATCTATGTTCATCAATGATATTGGTCTGTAATTTTTTTTTTTTTTGGTGGTGTCTTTGCCTGGTTTTGGTATTAGAGTGATGATGGCCTTATAGAATGAGTTTGGAAGTATTTCCTCTTCTACTCTTTGGAAAACTTTAAGGAGGATGGATACTAGGTATATACTAAATTGATAAAATTCAGCGGTGAAGCCATCTGTTCCAGGGATTTTTATTCTTAGGTAGGTTTTTGATTACCAGTTCAATTTCGTTGCTGATAATTGGTCTGTTCAGATTTTCTGTTTCTTTCTGGGTCAGCTTTGGAAAGTTGTATTTTTCTAGATGTCCATTTCTTCTACATTATCCAGTTTGTTATCATATAATTTTTCATGGTATTCTCTAATAATTCTTTTTATTTCTGTGGTGTCCGTAGTGATTTTTCCTTTCTTATTTCTGATTCTGTTTATGTGAGTAGATTCTCTTTTTTTCTTGATAAGTCTGGCTAGGGGTTTATCTATTTTGCATATTTTCTCAAAGAACCTGCTCTTGCTTTCACTGATTCTTTCTATTGTTTTATTCTTCTCAATTTTATTTATTTCTGCTCTGATCTTTTTTCTGTCCCACCTTCTACTGGCTTTGGACCTCATTTGTTCTTCTTTTTCTAGTTTCATTAATTGTGAGTTTAGACTGTTCATACGGGATTGTTCTTCTTTCCTGAGGTAGGCCTGTATTGCAATATACTTTCCTCTTAGCACAGCCTTTGCTGAGTCCCACAGATTTTGCAGTGTGGAATTATTGTTGTCATTTGTCACCATAAATTGCTTGATCTCTGTTTTTATTTGGTCATTGATCCATTGGTTATTTAAGAGCATGTTGTGGAGCTTCCATGTGTTTGTGGGGTTTTTCATTTTCTTTCCATAATTTATTTCTAGTTTCATACCTTTGTGGTCTGAGAAACTGGTTGGTACAATTTCAATCTTTTTGATTTTACCGAGGCTCTTTTGTGGCCTAGTATATGATGTATTCTTGAAAATGTTCCATGTGCACTTGAGAATTATGTGCATTTTGCTGTTTTTGGGTGTAGAATTCTGTAGATGTCTGTTAGGTCCGTCTGTTCTAATGTGTTGTTCAGTGCCTCTGTGTCCTTACTTATTTTCTGTCTGTTTGGTCTGTCCTTCAAAATTAGTGGAGTGTTGAAGTCTCCTAGAATGAATGCATTGCATTCTATTTCCTCTTTGAATTCTGTCAGTATTTGTTTCACATACATAGGTCATCGTCTTTTGGGCACATAGTTATTTATAACGGTTATATCTTCTTGTTGGATTGACCCTTTTATGATTATGTAATGTCCTTCTTTGTCTCTCATGACTTTGTTTGTTTTGAAGTTTATTTTGTCTGATACAAGTAATGCAACTCCTTCTTTTTTCTCTCTATTAGTTGCATGAAATATCTTTTTCCATCCCTTCACTTTCAGTCTGTCTATGTCTTTGGGTTTAAAGTGAGTCTCTTGTAGGCAGTATATAGAAATGGGTCTTGTTTTTTTATCCATTCAGTGACTCTATGTCTTTTGATTGGTGCATTCAATCTATTTACATTTAGGGTGAATATTGATAGGTATGTACTTATTGCCATTGCTGATTTTAGATTCATGGTTACCAAAGTTTCAAGGTTAACTTTCTTACTATCTAAGAGTCTAACTTAACTCACTTAATATGCTATTACAAACACAATCTAAAGGTTTTTTTTTCCCTCCATTTTCTTCCTCCTCCATTCTTTATATATTAGGTATCATATTCTGTACTCTTTGTCTATTCCATAATTGACTTTGGGGATAGTTAATTTAATTTTGCATTTGCTTGGTAATTAGCTGTTCTACTTTCTTTACTGTGGTTTTATTACCTCTGGTGACAGCTATTAAACCTTAGGAACACTTCCGTCTATAGCAGTCCCTCCAAAAAACAGTGTAGAGATGGTTTGTGGGAGGTAAAGTCTCTCAGCTTTTGCTTATCTGAAAATTGTTTAATCCCTCCTTCAAATTTAAATGACAATCTTGCCGGATAAAGTAATCTTGGCTCAAAGGTATTTTGCTTCATTGCATTAAATCCATCATGCCACTCCCTTCTGGCTTGTAAGGTTTCTGCTGAGAAGTCTGATGATAGCCTGATGGGCTTTCATTCATATGTGATTTTATTTGTCTCTCTGGTTGCTTTTAATAGTCTGTTCTTATCCTTCATCTTTGCCATTTTAATTACTATGTCTTGGTGTTGTCATCCTTGGTTCCCTTGTGTTGGGAGATATGTGCACCTCTATGGCCTGAAAGACTATCTCCTTCCCCAGATTGGGGAAGTTCTCAGCAATTACCTCCTCAAAGACACTTTCTATCCCTTTCTCTTTCTCTTCTTATGGTATCCCTATAATGTGAATATTGTTCCATTTGGATTGCTCACACAGTTCTCTCAATATTCTTTCATTCTTGAAGATCCTTTTTTATCTCTGTGCCTCAGCTTCTTTGTGTTTCTCTTCTCTAGTTTCTATTTCATTTATCGTCTCCTCCACTGTATCTAATCTGCTTTTAAAACCCTCCATTGTGCTTTTCAACAATTGGATCTCTTACCGGAATTCACTCCTGAGTTCTTGAATATCTTTCCATACCTCCATCAGCATGTTAATGATTTTTATTTTGAAATCCCTTTTTGGAAGATTCATGAAGTTGATATCATTTAAATCTTTCTCAGGAGTTGTGTGAATAATTTTACTTTGAACCAAGTCCTTTTTGCTTTTCATATTTGTATATGGTGCCCTCTAGTATCCAGAAGCTCAACTCTCTGTAGCTGATCAGGCCCTGAAGCAATGTTGGGGGTCACAGGGGAGTGATATTGGTGCCTGGGTGGAGGAAAGAGCTGTTTTCTGCTTCCTGGCTGCTATGCCTGTCTCCATTGCCTGAACCAGTGGGCCGAGTACACAGGTATATCCTCTATGCTTTGCATTTGTGGTTGTTGTAGACAGATTTTTCCTCTGGCTGGCCTAACACCAGGGTAGGTTTTGCCAGTTTGTGAGACAGGTGAGTCTGGCTGGGAGAAAGGCACAGTAGGCTGCGTATCATGGTTGGGGTACTTGGAGCTGTGTAGCCAGTGCAGGAGCTGGGGCCCCTGGAAATCATGAAAGCTCCCAATCTGCTTGGCAGAGTGCACCCAGACAATTTTGTCTACTTGTCCTTTCTCCTGAGGAGTAAGCTCTGTGCAACCCTTGCCCCTTTAACAGCCCTCTTGTTAAGGGCTTCCTTGTTAGGAAGTCTCTGAGACTGTCCACCTTTCTTTTGTCCCAGAGCAGCCAGATATGGATCCCTGCTTTCCACAAGTGGCTGGAATCTCAGTCTCTCCAGGAATTCTGCCTTTCTTAACTGTCCAACCCCCTAATCATGAGAATGCCACGTAAGCATCATGAAATGTAGGTTTGTGCTCCCAGAGCAGATCTCCCGAGTTAGGTATTCAACAGTCCCAGACCTCCACTCCCTCCCTGCTCTGTTTCTCTTCCTCCCACCATGAGCTGGGGTGGGGAGAGAGTCTTGGGTCCCACCAGGCCACAGCTTTGATATGTTACCCTGTTCCATGAGGTCTTCTCTTTTCTCCTGGTTTATGCAGTGTGGCACAGTCCTCTTTCTTGTTGCTCTTTCAGGATTAGTTGTATGAATTATATTTTCATATTATATGTGGTTTTAGGAGGAAGCCTCTGTCTCACCTCTCACACTGCTATCTTTAATCCTTGTAAAGTCTTTTTTGCTATGTATGTTAATATTGTCACAGGATACAAGGATTAGGGCATGGACATTTTAGGGGGCCATCATTTTCTGGAACTGATGGAAAATGAAGCTGGCACGAGAACTTGGAATGGAACTGTGTGAAGTACAAATGCCTTGCTGAGAAGTCTGTAAAACATTCTCTAAACGAGGCAGTACAATATCAGAGGATTTTAACGTCTAAGAAAAATCACTTGTGGTGCTATGTAGAAGCTGGGCATGGGGATGACTAGAAGCAAATGCAGCTAGAAAATCATTGCATAATTCTGGTAAAAAGTGTTGAATACTTGGAGCATTTCATGTGAAGGACAATGCGCTTGTTTTCTTTCTACCTGGTACATTTCTCATTTGCAACTCCTATTCAAGCTTCAGATGTCACAGTCAATATCATTTTCTCAACGAACACTCCTAGGTAACCCTTCTCATAATGCCCTTCAATAGAATTCTCCACTGTTTATAGTGATTAATTATTTAATTAATTAAATTAATTAAGTGTCTACCTTCCCTGCTTTTCTTTCAAGTCTGTGAAAGCAGGTATGGATTATGATCTATTCTCTTCTGTGTAACTAGCACTAAAAATATATATACTGAATGAAAGTTATTAAGTGATTTCCAGCATGGCCATATGGGTATAGAGCTAAGTTATGAACTGCTGTGGGAAATATATTCATGTCATGCTTTACCCGGTCTTAATGGATAACATTGGTCTTGCATCAATTTCATTGCCTAAACACTTTTGAACTTCACACAAACTTTAAAATCAGCTGGGAACTGCCTGTCCCAAGTGATGATATTAACCTCTATGACTCTGTCTTGCCAATGGGTTTCAGCCCCGGGCAAGTTCACTATGGATTCAATGTGACCAAAAAAATTGACAACAAAACTTTCTTTGGGGTGAAAGGTTTTACTACCCGGCTTATTTTCCCGGAGGTAGGTCAAGCACTAGCATCTTTCACTCCACCCAGAGCACTGGGATGAGCTCTCTATATAGTGGGATAATAACTTACTGCCTAAAGGTATGAAAGTGGTAGCCTAGCAACAGGCCAGTTACATCATCAGGTGGTTTAAGTTCAGTGAGGATCCTGGCCACAGGAACCCCACCTTCCCATACTCCACACCTCCAGGATTCTCTCCTTACAATCTACATGCTTTCAAGCTTCCACAATAAACCCTGTGCAAGAAAGCTGGAGCACTGTAAGCAGATTCCACAACAGCAACAAAGGGTAACAACAACTTAGAGATAATAAAAATTAAGATAGAACAAGATTTTGATGCAGGTAACAAAAATTATAATAATCCTCAAGCCAGAGGAGGTTCCCAATCCACAAAGACTTTAGGGACAATAAGACACATGTTTTAGTGACACCAACATAGGCAAATCTTGTCCATCAGGTAGGATGCATGCAAGAGAGTGGTCCTGTGATAGGACTGTGGCAGGGAGGGGGTCCCTTCCAGGTCTAGTATACCATACCTTTACTCCTTTCCCCATGGGGTTACTGAAAGGTCTATATACAGTGCTACTAGAGGTGCATGCACTGGCCATAATGATAAAACAAAACTCCCCGGTAAGATGCTCCTAACTTCTGGCCATTCAGGATATACTACTGTGATCTTTGGTGGCCACTCTGCTGTTATTCCAGGAATACACAGGAAGCCAGCTCCCAGGCTTTGCCCCAAGGTGCCAGGAGAGCCAGCCATTGTTGGTCCTTGTGCTGAAAGCTCCAAGGCCACATGCACTCAATGCCGTCTCTGGGGTTCAGTGCAGTTGGTGCTGGCAGCAAGATGTTATTCTGGTGGCTGAACCTCAGCTTCAGTGATTCTTCCTTGGTTTGTATTGTACTTGCTGTTGTACAGGGGAGGCAGCCATATATATTAACATGTCTATGGGGCTCAGGGCTCCCTTTCGGGGTCTCTTGTTCAAATGCCATAGCACGGTCCGTAGGTGGACTGACCATCCCTGCAGACTATTGGTATCTGACTTCAGTCCAGATTTTAACAAGCCATTGTGCCTCTCTATAATGCCTGCAGCGGTAGGATTGTATGGCACATGAAACTTCCATTTGATTCCCAGCTGTCATACCCATTCTTGCAGTGTATGTCCAGTAACATGGGTGCCTTGATCACTCTCAATTACCTGTGATCGGCCATAGGCAGCAAAGAGACACTCCAGGACTCTTTTGTTCATCTATTGGTCTGCACAACGGGTAGGAAAAGCAACCAGAAGTCCAGTAGCTGTGTCCACAGAAGTCATAGCATACCAATATCCTCCTGACACTGGTAGAGGCACAATATAATCTATCTGCCACCTGACGAGGGGTATAGGCCCCTTAGATATTGTCCCATGTTACTGTAGAACTTGGTGTAAGTCCTTTTGTAGCTCATGACACACTCCTACTGGGCTCTACTAACTTCTTCAAAGGTCAAAGGAAGCCCCACTGACAGCCTATAGCCCACATTGCATTTTGCCCCACATGCAACAAATGCTGATGTAACCATTGGGCTACATCAGAGGCAGGCTTTCCATCTAACCAATGTATCTGGGCCAACTTATCTGCTTCATCATTTCCTGGGCATGCCAGTGGCAAATGACCCATCACATGGTATACTGTAATTATTTTAGTCTGACCACAGGCCCATAAGTCTTGCCACAATTCTTGTCCCCAAAGGGGTCAGTGACCAACCAGTCAGTTGACATGGTACCAGGTTGGTTGCCACAGGATCAGGCCCCGATAAACAGCCCAGCTGTCAGTGCAGACAACTGTATGGGAGGACTCCTGGCTGATCACAAGCCACACAGCCTGCAACTCTGCCCATTGGCTGCTCTTCCCCTCACCATTTTCCATCCATATTGCCTCAGTCTTAGGATGGAAAGCTATGGCCCTCCATTTTGGGGGCTGCTCACAGCTGGAGCCATCTGTGCACCATGCATATTTGGGTATAGGGGCTCTTCCCTCCCAATAGAGACACTCTGCTACTAATGGTTTGAAAGCAAGTTCTTCCTGCTTTTCACCAGTATATGTCACTGGCCCCAGTAAGCATTGGAGTTCTTCCCTCAAGGGGCTAGTAGAGAGGACACTA
Organism: Manis javanica; assembly: GCF_040802235.1. Taxonomy (NCBI): domain Eukaryota; kingdom Metazoa; phylum Chordata; class Mammalia; order Pholidota; family Manidae; genus Manis; species Manis javanica. The sequence continues at coordinate 89,154,036 of NC_133174.1, forward strand.
CACTGCTGTAGGTAAGCACCCCACTTGGCTAGTATGGGCATTTGTGCCACACCACTCCTTGGCTTTTGGGTCCAGTCTTGTACCCATCCCAAGATGGGATAGGTGGTTATTATTTACCTTTATCGGGGCCATTCCAGTGAAGGGTTCTGTAGCCACCAAGGTGTAATACACGGCAGCCAGTTGTTTTTCTATCAAATTGTATCATACTCTGCCCCTTTCCAGACTTGTGACCAGAATCCAACAGGCTGGCGAGTTCACTCAAGCCCCTGCCAGAGACCCCAGCCACAACCATCTTCAGTCACATGAACATCCAGCCCACAGGGCCTTTATGGGTCTATCACACTCAAGGCCTGCACGGCCTTGACTGCCTGTTTTGCTGTAGTAAAGGCAGATGCACATGTCTCATCCCAGTCTCACTTGATGCCCTTTCATGCCAACCGGTATAAGGGCTTCAGAATTTGTGCCAAGTGTGGGATAAACACTTTCCAGTAGCCCAGAAGACCCAGAAACTCCTGCAGCAATGCCACAGTTGTGGGGGTAGGATAGGCCCAGAATTTATCTGTAACTGCTTCTGATATAACTTTGGTCCTAGCCAAACAGATGACCCCCAAGAATTTGACAGACAAACCATGTCCCTGAACCTTGGTACTGTTCACAGCCCATCCTTTCTCCTGTAGATATTGCAGCAGTCTAGGTGCTGCACCTTCTAGATCTGAAAGAGAATCGGACATGAGCATGACATCATCAATATGATGGTACTGCTGCACTGTTGATGTTTCTCCCATGTAACCAAATCCTGGGCTACAAGTCCATGACAAATGGTGGGGCCATGGAGGTATCCCTGTGGAAGGATGGTGAAAGTCCATTACCATCCTTCCCACGTGAAGGCAAACTGTTCCTGACTTTTCTGCTCAATGTCAATGGAAAAGAAGGCATTAGCAAGATCTACCACATAATGGTATGTTCCTAATTCATGGCTGAGGGTATCCATCAAGCCTGCAATAGAGGGAACAGCAGCATGCATAGGGGGTATGACTTTATTCAGTTCTCTGAAATCCACAGTAATATGCCAGAAGCCATTTGGCTTTTCTACAGGCCACACTAGGGAATTGAAAGGACTATGGGTGGGCTTTATAATACCCACCTTGTCCAGCTCCTGGAGAGTTTCTCTAATTTCTTTATGCCCTTCAGGCAGTTTATATTGTTTGGTATTAGTCACCCTCCCAGGCACAGGCAAAACTATGGGTGGGTGTCTAGCATGTCCCCTCAGAACTGCCTTCACCACACATACTCTCAGTCTGAACTCACCTGCAGTGGTCTGCAACCATAGACCGTGCAGGATGTCAATCCCCAAAATATACTCAGGGATAGGAGATATATACACGTATACTCCTTTGGGGGTAGATGCCCTATTCCCAAAGGGATTTGGGCTTTTTTCACTGTGATAGCCTTCCCCCCATATCTATCTATGATAGTAGGGGTCCCGGGGAACCACTCAGGGTTACCATGAATCAGTGAACATTCAGTCCCTGTGTCCACCAGAGCCTGGACACATTGTATGTTCACTGGGGACCAGTAGATAGCTATTTCAATATTTGGTCTCTGGTCCTCCCCTGGTCTGTCAGGGCAGATACCTTGACCTTCACCTCAGTCAAACCATGTTCCCCAATCACTGTCCTGTGTGGGCTTGAGTGAGGTTGGCTCACTCTCCAGTAGGAAGTCTTACGAACACACAGGCGGACTCATGGCTCTGTCTCTGACCTTTGCCTCTTTGGTCTTAATGGCTGGAACTGCTGCTCTGGCTTCAGCTGTTGCCATAGCTTTAGTATGATCCTATTTGACTTCCCGTCTAATTTCCTTCCATGTGCTTTTGCCCGTATTAAATCAATAATTTATACAAGGACACACCTGGGTCCTCGTAACCTTCATGGGGCCCTATAAATTCTTCTTGTGAGTAACAGATCTTATTTCCTTCTGGGTTCTCATTGCTTCAGCCTCTCCTAAGTCTGCTACTGTATGTGTCACTTTGCTTATGATATGCCCTAAGTGAGGGGAAAGAATGGCCACTATAAACCCAAAGAGGGATATAGGAGCCATTTGAAGTACAATATTTCTCATCCCGGTAGTGAAAATCTCTTCATCTGGGCCATAATTCTCTGGGCCATAGATGGTATTTCTTATGCCTAGCTCTCATAACACCTGCTGGAGCTCAGCATGCATCTGCCATCCACAGGAGAGGATGGTAGATCACCCGGATTGGGCCATACAATATGAAGTGCAGCCATAATCCAGTCGAGTAGAGAGTGACTCATTGGGGTTTGATGTGCAACTTGTAATCTCTGCCTCAAGGTGAGCTGCACTGTCAGGGAAGACAGCTTTCCCATCTCTGATACTGACAAAACAATTCCATCCACCCCTAAATCCCAGAGAAGCAGGAGCCAAGCTGGTATTGACTTGGAGGGCTTCTGCCTAAACCAGGAGCTCAAATTCACCAACTCAGCATGAGTATAGGGGGGGACCATAGAGTGTTCCATGACCTGGGGAAGGGGCTGCTCCTTTCCTTGGGGAACTTTCAACTTCTGGGTCTTTATTTTCTTTACAACCACTGGGCATGCTTTCAATACAGGAGGGACCAGTGCCTCTGGCACCACCCTTCATCCTTCCCCAGCTCCTCCATTTCTGGGGCTGATGGCACCTTTCTCTCCCCTCCCCCAAGTGCCTCCTCTGCTACAACCTTTACTTTTTCTATTGTGCTTCACAGCAATGCTAGCTCAGTCTTCAGCAGCTCTCTTACCTTCACCTCAATGCTTCGCAGCTGGCATTCTCATACCACCTCTGCCTGTGCTTCCCTCAGTAGTTCGTCTTTTTCCTTGATGGCATCTTCCTCCTTCAGAACACCTGGCAGAGGTGCCACCTCATTCTGTGAGGAATTGTTTACCTCTCCAATGGCACCTTGCTGCTGGTATTCTCATGCTGCCTCCTCTTGCGTCAATGCCATTTCCTTCTTCAGGGAATCCACAGAAGTTTGTAGCTTGTGTTCTCATGCCACCATTTCTTGAGTCTTTTTCAGGAGCATGTCCTTCTCTTCTGTAGACTTTTTTAATACTGTGAGAAGCACCCAACCCACAGTCCCCGCTGCCTCACAAGCACTCTGTTTCTCAAAAGACCTACTTACTATACAAAGGGCCACCTTTACAGCCTCAGGTGTCAACTCGACTTGTTTCCCATCCTGGGGTGGGGCCTAGTCCTCTAGGAGTCAAGCCACCTCAGACCATATACCCATTGGGGGACAATCCACTGTCTCTCTATTCATAGGGGCAGCCCACTGAAGCACCCCTCCCATAAGGGCAGCCTATCTTTTTCCTTGGACAACAATGAACCCTGCCAACTTTCACCAATTGTCTTGCCAATGGGTTTCAACCCTGGGCAAGTTCGCTATGGATTCAATGTGACCAAAGAAATTGACAACAAAACGCTCTTTGGGGTGAAAGGGTTTATTACCGGCTTGTTCTCCCGGCGGTAGGTCGAGCACTAGCATCTCTGCCTCCGCCCAGAGCACTGGGCTGATCTCTCTAGATAGTGCAATAATAGCTTATTGCCTAAAGGTGTGAAAGCAGTAGCCAGCAATGGGCCAGTTACATCATCAGGTGGTTTAAGTTCAGTGAAGATCCTGGCCATAGGAACCCCAACTTCACCACATACCCACACACTTTTTTCATTTACTTTAATCCAGTTCCTGTGTGAGACAGTGTGTGTGTGTGTGTGTGTGTGTGTGTGTGTGTGTGTGTGTTTGTCTAAGGCCATTGGGCTTGTCCATATGAAATGAAGATTGGTATACATTAGTGAAGGTCTTAGCAACAGAACAACATCTTAATATATTTCTAAAGATAAATCTGATTTGGAAAGATTATCTCATGATAGGAAGGTTTTTACAGCCCCATCAATGCTTAATTTAGTAATAGTTAAGGTAGCATTTTTGAGCTGACATTACTCAGGGAAGAACCTCAGTTTTGTCATTATCAGATATGAGCCTGACCAACTGCTAAGAGAATAACAATCAAAGAATGTATTGATTTCCTTTAGCAAGTTTAAAATATTATCTTCATTAGTTCTAATGCTTAGAATCATTTCAGAAGATTTGGCCTCTTCGAACAAGTTTCTTGTGACTCCCTTCAGTTTTTCACCTTATCAACGAAGTTTTGTTTTTATTTTTCTAACTGAAAGAGCAACTGCCTAATCTAATATAAATGTTTTATGAAATAGTATTGTCAGTGAGTGATGCTTTACAGAAATGCGCACTGGGTGGTATAATTATTTAAAGTTTAAAATGTGCTGAACAGAACTCTGTTTTAATGAGCATTTCAGAAGTTGAATAGACTGAAGTTCAAAGGACAAATGCTTTTTAAACAAAATTATTCATTTCATTTCCCATGCTTGAAATGATTATTCTAAAGCTTTTATTCAAGCTAAAAGGGATTTCCTTTGTCTTAATTGTTAATACAATTAACTGCAGTGTAATTTCTACTGGGTTGAACAATAATACTATACATTAATGAGGTTTATGCTAATTTTTATCATCAGACATCAATTTTCCAGATAAAAGCACATAAAAACTTCTCCCCTTTCCTTTTCCTTAACTTCACAGTGATCTTTGTTTATTCTGCTTACTATCCATATTAACTAAAATATGAGTATATTACAATGAGGTTTTAAAATTTCCTTCACTGAAGCCTAGTTTATTTCATGAGCAGCATGGGTACAATGAGCATGGCAGTAATTTTTGAGTGAGATCAATGGTCTTCTGGTATATGGCAGATACTTAGAATATATGCTAGGATGGACTATCTGTTTATTAATGTTTACATCTTAGGTGGAGTCTAAGATAGTCTCAGAAAATCATGAATGTGGGAGAAACTAGCAAAATAGCTCTTGATTTGGAGTGGATATAAAGGGAATGAATAAGACATACTGATGCTAGGATTTCCCTAAATTTATTTTATACTGAAAAGTGGAAAATCTCTCTTTAAAACATGGTAGGAAACACTTTCAGCAATCAGCTTAAAATTTTAACACAAATAAGTTAAATATAATCAAATAAGGGTCACTGAGGTTGATGGAATGATGGAATGGCACTCAATGAAAATATCCAATTAAAGGTAATAATCTGTTCAATAATGGATTTAAGAGGAGAGAGAGCATCAGATGTTGCCAAGACACAGAGTAGGGAAAACAAGGACATACATCTAGAGGCAGAAGCATGGTGAGGAGAAATACCAAAATAATGGTGGGAATTGCACATGAAGTGTTTGGTCAAATGGAGGACACATATGATACTTCCTACTAGTTTTCACACAATCAGCACAATGGCAAAAAGTTTTAATGGAGATTTCCATTTCAAGAAAATACATCTGAAGTCTCAGTATTCTGAAGGCTGAGTATATGATGACTTCTTGATTTGCTGAACAGCTTTACCTCATAGCACTTGAAGAAGTAATGAAAGAAATGGTTTCTCTGGTATCAGAATTGTCAAGAAAATGTATTGCATGTGAAGTATTTTGATTTCAGCAAAACCTATAGCAAAATGATCTGTGATTATTATGTACATGGAATGCTAAAATACAGATATGGATTGTAGTGTAAAGGTTCGTTCCTATTCATAACTTGCTAAATAACTCAAAGTCTTGATTGGTGAATCATTGTTCACCTGAAGAAAGGTCTCTAGTGCTTTACCACAGAACCCTGCATTTGTTTCTACCCCTTTCAATATATTGAGCAATTATCTGAATGAATACATAACAGTTGTGCTTGCAGAGTTTGCTGATGCCTCAATTCTGAGACAGGTAACATGTAAGATGAATCAAAGATTCAAGGTTCAAATGCCCCTGAAGTAATGAGAGGAAATTTAATGGGGTTAGTTATGAAGTTCTGTATATTTATTTAAAAATAGAAACATTCATGAAATTTCTATTGCCCGACGGGAATGTCTTAGTATCATAGTATCATTATTAGAAAGGCTATAAGCCTTTTATTTCATTGCCAACTCTACAAGGGCCAATAATACGATACAACTCCTAGGAAAGCAAATGACAATCTTAGGTTGCATTAAAAGAAGCACACAGTATAGGAAATGGGGGTCAGACCATTCCTAAAGCTCTCTGGAAAGTTTTCTGTGCCCCTTATTTGTACTGGTGAACTGCTTCAGTCCAGAGAGAGAAAGGCCTGGGTAATATCATGCCACATGAGAAATGATGGAACAAAATAGGGCTATTAATTCTAGAAGAGAAGAAAGTTAAAAGGGACACACAACCTGCCTTTACTTATTTTCAAAACTATCTTATAGAAGAAGGATTAGCATTCCTCCATAATTTCAGTACCAGCCAAGTGCATAGTAGATACTCAAAAAATATTTGTTAAAATAATGCATTCATTGAACGATTATTTCCTGAGCACCTCATATATGCCAGGTATTATTTTAGGTGTTAGGAATACAGCACTGAACAAAACAGGCATCGTTCCTGCCCTTATGGAACTTCATGTTCCAGTGAGAGGAGAGAGATAATAAATGGAACAGATAATTACATAATATAATGCTGGAGAGGGAGGTAGTAGAGTACCATGGTTTAAAAAGCAGGCTCTGGGGCCAGACTGCCTGGCTTCAAATCCTTGCTCACCCACTTAACTGGTTCTGTGACTTTAAGTTAGCTGGGCTTTCTGTTCCTCAGTTTCCACATATATAAAGTGGGCATATTAATACTTCCTACCTCAAAGCGTGTTGTGAGGGTTAAACTAGTCATTCCATGTAAAGTTCTGTGGACAGTGCCTGGCATATAGTAAGTATACAATACAGAAGAGCCATTATTATTATAGTGATAAGTGCTCTGAAGAAGCATAAAGGATGTCAAGATGAAATGAAAGAATATAAAAGTGAACATCATTCCAGAGAGTAATATTGTGGAAGGTACATGCAGGCAGATTGTAACTGTGCTGTATTCTAGTTCTGTACCTTTCCACATGCTCATGTGACCCCCTTTTGTTTTCCTGGATGATCTCTGTTTATCTTTTGAAACCAAGCTTAGAGAGCACCTTACCTGGAAGGTAGAATATATCCCTACTATTGCTACTGGAGTTGACTACCCCTTTCTCTATGATACTTCTAATTTTTATTTATCATAATGTATTATATTCAAATGTATGAGGTCTAAGATATAATGGTTAAGATCCCAGGTTTTGGAGCTGAATAGAACTGAATTTGAGTTACCAATCTAGTAACATTTACTGCCTGTTTTATCTTGAATAATCATTAAATGTCTCCAATCTTTGGTTTCCTCATTTGTAAACGGGATAATAATACATACTTTATAGGGGATTTTTAAGAATTAACCAAGACAATGTATATCAGAGGTGGTACATATAGCGTTTCAATCCCAGTTCTGCTGTTTAGTTATGTGAACTTGGACAAACCAGTTTCTCAGAGCTTCATTTTCCTAATCTATAAATGGAGGTAATAGTATCTTTTAGATGAAGTTACTCTGAGAATTGGAAATAATGTATGTAAAGTGCCTGGAATGCAGTAGTTTCTCAATATATGCTTGTCAAATTGAAATTGGTTAGCAATTAGAGATTTTACAAGATGAAGTGTGTTGCCTCTTGAAGCCATAAGGTCTTAGTCACCTGAGGTGTTCTTGGTAAATAGCAGCATACTGAGGACATCATAGAGGCCATTCCTGTACTTTGTTAATTCCATCAAATGAGCTCTCCTCTCGATCCTGCCTACCCAGGCTTCCACTATTTATTCACGCCCACACCTAAGGAGAGGATGGAGGAGGTCAAGGCTTCCCAAACATTGATCCATCTGCCATTTGACCTGCTGACCCATCACCATCAAGTCTAATTTAATACGTCTGGGATGAGAACCCCCAATCTAGGTAACCACTATATCACCTGCAACTCAAAAGTTAATGATTCTGTAAATCAGAGTTCAGTTCATAAGTCACGCACTTTGTTAATTCCATCAAATGAGCTCTCCTCTGGATCCTGCCTACCCAGGCTTCCACTGTTTATTCACACCATGCCTATTATTAAAATGGTTTCTTAACTACAATAAATCCAAGAAAAACGATTTGCATTCATCTTCATTTACTTATTTATTTATCCATTAAGTTTAAGTGGACTCAAGCTATTAAGATACATCCAAGAATTTTAATTTCTTAGTGTGTCATAGAATTAGCAGGTATTAGTTTAAGTTTTCTCATTATTGAACATGCTTACTTTTTACTTAATGTGCCATCATCAAAGATTTTCTGAGGCATCATCTCCTATCTGAAGTTGCAGAATTAGAAGTTGCCAAAGTAAACTGCAAAAAGTTTAGAAGGTAGGAGCACATATGTCACGTGACCTTGGGCGAGACCCTTTTTCCTAGTGCGTGTCAATTCTGCCATCTGCAAACTGAGAAGAGGAAAATGCAAATGACTTATTAATTATAAAACATTTTAAATTTGAGTAACTATCATCTACATTGTGGTTTTCATTAATTTTGAGATTCTATACTTTTTGTTCTGAATGATATTTGGCATCTGGATTCGTTTATTATTTTTAAAGATTTGATTTGATTTTTTTTTCATTTTTAGGAGGCTTAAATTATCAAGGCACAAGAAGCTTAATGCATAGCAGAAATTTACTTGTGCTTGGTGCTTAATGTATAAGAGACATATGAAGGGAATGTAGTTAGGGAATCTGGAAACCAGAGAGGGAAGTTGCCTAAGATGGAATTACTCTAACAAAATAGTTTCTGTCCAGCAGTATGGATACCTCTTTGAAAATATTATGGGAAAAAGCTGAAGTTTTGAAGTCTTCTACTTGGGAAAGTGTTTTGGAAATGCTTACTTCCAGTTCCCATGTACTTTGGGTGTCCTGTCTCCTTATAGGCTCCTCACATGGCTTCTTTTCCTTTTAACATGGACACAGTGATGAAAAGTATCTCTTTAATTCCCTTTTAATGTCTTTGTAAAGAAGTATTTGAGGATCAAGAAATATTTGGGTTTTAAACAAAAGGTTCTATAAACATACTGAGTTTATTTTAATGGACAAATCCTATTAGGTTTTCTTAATAACTATTACAACTCTTGTTTCATTCCACTTTACTTTTTAGTATTTCTTTGTCCTACAAGAAAGACACTCTTAGTTATACTTTGACAAGTCTACCTGTCTTTTTTTTTTCCTGCATTATTTAGTTGCAGAAGGTGGATAAAATTCAACAAAGTTACGAGAGAAGATCTCTTGCTAAAAGTAACTAATTCTCCATCATTTCCCATTAAGCTAAGAATTGAATGGAACAGTAAATCAGAATTTTCCACGCTGTGGAAGAAGCACTTAATTTTAACTGAATGTCAAATCGTTAAAGGTAACAAAGATAGAGTACGCAGAAGCACTTGCAAAAGAGTTATGATTCTATTCTAATTATACCAATTTATTTTTTTAATGAAAGTATTCTCCTGTAATTATTTTGATAGATTTCCTTAAAACTCTCCTCCTTCTTTGCTCCACAGTTAGTATCCCTCTGGTAGCTCGTGTAGGCAGTTGCCAGAATTATCTTTATTGCAGTCAATAAGAAGTTCATAATTTTGCAAGTGACCACATAAAGGATGAGAACATCCCAGATTCCTTGAGGAGTTAGGCTAGTTGCACGGCTTCAAAGTTATTTGACCAATAAGCAGTCGCGAAGGAAGGCTCCATCCATAAAATTCTATGCATGTCTGACATCCTTCTAACTCACTCTTTGCTGCTGGAATTTGATTGCCTAAACTTTATACTGCTGCTTTTTGAGTTAGTAGGCTGAAGTCCATTTACTAGAGAAGCATTCTTAGCTGAAGTAGTCATCATGTCATTTAATATTTTGTTTTCTAGGAATAAAAGTTATTTATTTGTTTATGCATTCAAGTGTTTCTAAAACTCATATGACTTATGGCTATTAAGCTACTCAGAGGTAAGTGTTCTGCCCCCAGAAATAAGTGTTACCTTGAATCACTATAACACTCTTTTGTTTAGTGTTTTGCCCAGTGCTCTTGGAAATCACTTGGATAGTACAATCCATTTCTGTATTTTAGCATCTTATCCATAAAATAATAATAGGGCATTTTTGTTATGTAGTTTTCTGAAATCAAAGTACTTTACATGAGAGTAGTACATGTTCCTGACAATCCTAATTCCAGAGAAACCCTCTCTTTCATTGCCTCTTCAAGTGCCTATGAGGTCGATTGTTACAAAAGTCCAGAATTTATCATATGCTTTACTTCAGAACACTGAGATTTAGGCAAATTCCTTGAAACTGTATAATCTCCCTTAATTTTTGTTTTTGGTTTTTTTTTTTGGCTAATGTGCCAGTTGTGTGGTAACTGTTAGAAAGCGTCATCCACATTCTCCTCACCATGCTTCTACCTCTAGATGTATGGATTTTTTTTCCACTCTGTATTTTTGTAACATTTAATGCTCTTTTTCCTGTTAAGTCTATTTTTGAATAGATTATTACCTTTAATTGCAACTTTTCACTGAGGACTACCCCATCAAGGCTCAGCAACACTTATTTAATCCTATTTAACCTCTTTGTGCGAGAATGTCAAGCTGCTTTCATTCCTTACCCATACTCTTGCCAGCTGTGTAAGACATCTGAGGCTACAGCTATGGCTCCCAAATAGCTTTCACATTATTTTCTCACTGAGATTTACTGAGATCCCTTTCTAAGTGCTTTTCTTTTTCTTGTGCACTATATATGTCAGATTTGGGCATGCAGTGTTTTTAAAGCATTTCCACTCTTTTTGTATAGTTTCAGTTTAAAACTTTCTCAACATGATTGGAAAACCTCTTCTCATATGTTTTCCCAGGTTTTCCTAGGATGAAGCCTATCGCTTACATGGTCAAGAAAATAGCATTCCGTACATTGACAGTACTATTTTTTCCACCATGCTTTTGATGAGTTTTCATCCTCCCTAATTACCTGCGGCATGAGGAGGTATTTCTCAAGCCCTTTCTCTGTCTTTCAGGGAGATCACATTTCACTTCTTACATTAGTAACTGGTGAGCCCCACAGTCAGGAATACAAACCTAAAACACAGTCTACAGGTCAAAAGAACACCATTTTCCTCAGCATTCTTCCCTTCTGGGTTTCAAGGTAGACTATTATCCTTGGTGGTTTCCTTTAAGGATACCCTTCCTTGTGGAAACTGCCCACATAAACTGCTACAACAATCGTGAGTTTAGCTTGCCTTCTTGACCGTGAGGTCCTTGGCAATGAAGGTTATTTTGGAAATGACAATTATGTAATCTTTCAAGTTGATTCACATTTTCACCTTAAAGCTACCTGGAACCTTGGTGGCAAGCTGCAAGTTTCAATATTTCATTGGATCATAGAATTCTGGAGTTGGGAGATATTTATATAGGCTGTTATCTCCTTTGCTCAAAAAAAAAGATGGCAGCAATTCCCACAGATGGCATATTTATTGTATCTACCTACTGATTTTATTAAAAGGGAATTTTGCCTGGGGATATCTAAAATGATGCTGGAGGGGGAGATGTTTGTATTACAGATGATTTACATTATTCATTTACTCATTCACTATTTAACAAATATTTATTGAGTTCCTATTAGAGGCATTTCGACGGGAATAGGAACATCATGACAAACAAGGCAGACATGACCTTTTATCTTATGGAGAAGGCACACACTTTAAGCGCTCCCTCATTAGTTTAGATTAAGATAAGCATTAGCAGCCTCATGCTAGGTAGCAGTGGAGGGTGCAATCAGGGAAACGGCATAGAAAATTCTTGCACTATTTTCATTTTCAATATTCCAAGTACTGGACTGAGCTTTTGGAGACTGGATTGTAACAAATAGTATTGAGGTGTTTGTGGGTCATTAACACGGCTTCATATGATATTTATATCTTATTCAGGAATAAGAGGAGTGGCCCTAGTCTTAAGGAATATCACTTATACATTTTAGTAAAAGCAATAGATAGAACGTGAGTATTTGTAGATGCCTCATCTCCTCTCTAGGACTTAATTTCCTTACATGCAGTACCATGTCTACTCTCACTCACATTTTGCAATACAGTTCCTTTTACTGTGTAGGCACAGAATCCATAATTGATGGATTACAATAAAAGAATACTGAATGGGATCAGGGAGGAATTAAAGATGGTGGTGTGAGAGGTGAGACAGAGGCCTCCACCCAAAATGACATATAATACAAAAATATAGTTAATGCAACTAATCCTGAAAGGGCAACTGGAAAGAAGGCTGCACAAGACTGCATATACTTGAGAAAAGAATAGACCTCATAGAACAGGGTAATGTACCAAAGCTATGATCTGGCTGGATTCAAGCCCTTCCCCCACCCCAGCTCACTGACAGGAGGAAGAGAAACAAAGTGGGAAGAGGGTGGAGGCCTAGGACTGCTGAACACCCACGACTGGAGATCTGCTCTGGTAGCATGAACTTATATTGCATGGTGCTCTGGAGTAAGTGGGATTGGAAAGCTAAGATAGGCAGAATACTTGGAGAGACTGAGATTTCAGCCACTTGTGGAAAAGAGGGATCCACATCTGGCTGCTCTGGGACAAAAAAAGTTGAGCAGTCTGAGAAACTTTCTAACAGTGAGAGGGCTATTAAAGTGGCAAGGATTGCACAGAGATTGCTGTTCAGGAGAAAGGACAGGTGGACGAAATTGTCTGGGCTCACCATGCCAGCAAGTTGGGAACATTCAGGAGCTTCAGGTGCTCCATCCCTCTCTCTGGCGAGGCAGCTCTGAGGCTCTCCACCATGATAGTCTGTTGTGTTTTCCTCCTGGCCAGCAGGCACCGGCTCACAAACCAGCAGCCCCTGCACTGGTGTCAGGTCAGCCAGAGGGAGGCCCCACCTATGACAGTTACAAATGCAAAGCATAGGGGTTTACACCTGTGCATTTCGCCCACAGGCAGTGGAGACAGGCACAGCAGCTGGGAAGCAGGAAACAGCTCTTTCCTCCCCTCAGGCACAAGTGCCACTCCCCTGTGACCCCCAACATTGCTCCAGGAGCAGAGCAGCCCCAGAGAGTAGAGCTTCTGAGCACTAGCGGGTGTTACATACAGATATGAAATGCCAGAGGAACCTGGGTAAAACCAAAATCCCACAAACAGCAGAAAAAGGGCCAAGTGAAGCTGAACTCATCAATCTTCCTGAAAGAGATTTCAAAATAAAAATCATAAAGATGCTAATGGAGGTTCAGGAAAATATTCAAGAACTCAGAGACGAATTCAGGACTGAGATTCAATCACTAGGGAATGCAATATCTGAAAGGAAACATACAATGGAGGGATTTAAAAGCAGATTAGATGTAGAACAGGAGATGGTAAATGGAATAGAAATTAGAGAAGAGGAATATAAAGAAGCTGAGGCACAGAGAGAAAAAAGGATCACTAAGAATGAAAGAATATTGAGAGAACTGTGTGACCAATCCAAACAGAATAACATTCATATTAAAGGGGTACCAGAAGAAGAGAAGAGAGAAAAAGGGATAGAAAGTGTCTTTAAGGAGGTAATTGCTGAAAACTTCCCCAACCAGGGGAAGGCGATAGTCTCTCAGGCCATGGAGGAGCACAGACCTCCCAACACAAGGTACCCAAGGAGGACAACATGAAGACATACAATAATTAAAATGGCAAAGATTAAGGATAAAGACAGACTTTTAAAAGCAGCCAGAGAGAGAAAAAAGATCACATACAAAGGAAAACCCATCAGGTTATCATCAGACTTCTCAACAGAAACCTTACAGGCCAGAAGGGAGTGGTATGATATATTTAATGCAATGAAGCAGAAGGGCCTTAAACCAAGAATACTCTACTCGGCAAGATTATCATTTACATTTGAAGGAGGGATTAAACAATTTCCAGATAAGCAAAAGCTGAGAGAATCTACCTCCCCGACAACATCTCTACAGTGTATTTGGAGGGACTGCTATAGATGGAAGTATTCCTAAGGCTAAATAGCTATCACCAGAGGAAATAAAACCACAGTAAAGAAAGCAGAACAATTACTTACTAAGCAGATGCAAAATCAAACCAACTACACCCAAAGTCAGTCAAGGGAGAGAGAAGAGTACAGAATATGATACCTAATATATAAAGAATGGAGGAGGAAGAAAAAGGGAGAACAAAAAAGAACCTTTAGATTGTGTTTGCAATAGCATACTAAGTGAGTTAAATTAGACTGTTAGATAATAAGTTACCCTTGAACCTTTGAACCTTTGGTAACCACGAATCTAAAGCTTGCAATGGCAAAAAGTACATACCTATCGATAATCATCCTAAATGTAAATCGTCTGAATGCACCAATCAAAAGACTCAGAGTCACTGGATGGATAAAAAAAACAAGACCCATCTATAAGCTTCCTAAAAGACACTCACTTCAAACCCAAAGACATACACAGACTAAAAGTGAAGGGATGGAAAAAAATGTTTCATGCAAATAATAAGGAGAAAAAAGCAGGTGTTGCAGTACTTGAATCAGACAAAATAGACTTCAAAACAAAGAAAGTAATAAGAGACAAAGAAGGATATTACATAATGATAAAGGGGTCAGCCCAAAAAGAGGATATAACCATTGTAAATATCTATGCAACCAACATAGGAACACCTACATATGTGAAACAAATAGTAACAGAATTAAAAGGGGAAATAGAATTTAATGCATTCATTTTAGGAGTCTTCAACACATCACTCACTCTAAAGGACACATCAATCAGACAGAAAATAAGTAAGAAGACAGAGGCACTGAACAGCACATTAGAACAGATGGACCTAAAAGACATCTACAGAACACTCCACCCAAAAGCAGCATGATACAAATACTTCTCAAGTGCACATGGAACATTTTTAAGAATAGATTATGTACTGGGACACAAAAAGAGCCTCAATAAATACAAAAAGATTGAAATTGTACCAACCGGCTTCTCAGATCACAAAGGTATGAAAGTAGAAATAAATTATGCAAAGAAAAACCCCACAAACACATGGAGGCTTGACAACATGCTCCTAAATAATCAATGGATCAATGACCAAACAAAAACAGATCAAGCAATATGCGGAGACAAATGACAACAATAACTCAACACCACAAAATCTGTAGGACACAACAATGACTGTGTTAGAGGGAAGTATATTGCAATACAGATCAACCTCAGGAAAGAAAAATAATCCCGTTTGAACAGTCTAAAGTCACAGTTCATGAAACTAGAAAAAGAAGAACAAATGAGACCTAAAGTCAGTATAAGGAGGGACATAATAAAGATTGGAGCAGAAATAAATAAAATTGAGAAGAATAAAACAATAGAAAGAATCAATGAAAGCAGGAGCTTGTTCTTTGAGAAAATAAACAAAATAGATGATTCCTTAGCCAGACTTATCAAGAAAAATAGAGAGTCTACACACATAAACAGAATCAGAAATGAGAAAGGAAAAATTACTACAGACTCCAAAGAAATACAAAGAATTATTAGAGAATACTATGAAAAATTATCTGCTAACAAACTGGATAACCTAGAAGAAATGGACAATTTTCTGGAAAAATACAACCTTCCAAGGCTGACCCAGGAAGAAACAGAAAATCTGAATAGACCAATTACCAGCAACAAAGTTGAATTGGTAATCAAAAAACTACCTAACAAAAAATCCCTTAACAAGATGGCTTCACTGCTGAATTTTATCAAACATTTATTGGAGACCTAATACCCATCCTCCTTAAAGTTTTCCAAAAAGTAGAAGAGGAGGGAATAGGTCCAAACTCATTCTATGAGGCCAGCATCACTCTAATATCAAAACCAGGCAAAGATACCACAAAAAAAGGAAATTACAGACCAATATCCCTGATGAACATAGATGCAAAAATACTCAACAAAATATTTGCAAACCGAATTCAAAAATACATAAAAAAGATCACCCATCATGATCAAGTAGGATTTATTCCAGGGATGCAAAAATGGTACATTATTCTAAAATACATCAACATTATATACCACATCAACAAAAAGGTCAAAAACCACATGATCATCACCATAGATGCTGAAAAAGCATTTGACAAAATTTAACATCCATTCTTGATAAAAACTACCAGCAAAATGGGTATAGAGGGCAAGTACCTCAACATAATAAAGGCCATATATGACAATCCCACAGCCAACATCATACTAACAGCGAGAAGCTGAAAGCTTTTCTTTTAATATTGGGAACAAGACAAGGATGCCCACTCTCCCCACTTTTATTCAGATAGTTTTGGATGTCCTAGCCACAGCAATCAGACAACACAAAGAAATAAAAGGCATCCAGATTGTTAAGGAATTAGTTAAACTGTCACAGTTTGCAGGTGACATGATATTGTACATAAAAAACCCTTAAGAATCCTCTCCAAAACAAGTAGATCTAATATCTGAATTCAGCAAAGTTGCAGCACACAAAATTAATACACAGAAATCTGTTGCATTCCTATACACTAATGATGAACGAGCAGAAAGAGAAATCAGGAAAAAAAAATCCATTTTACGATTGCCCCAAAAAGAATAAAATAACTAGGAATAAACCTAATGAAGGAAGTGAAAGACCTATACCTCAAAAACTACAAGACACTAATGAGAGAAATTAAAGAAGATACCAATAAATTGAAATACATCCCATGCTCATGGATAGGAAGATTTAATATTGTCAAAATGACCATCCTGCCTAAAGCAATCTACAGGTTCAATGCAATCCCTATCAAAATACCAATGGTATTCTTCAATGAACTAGAACAAATAGTTCTAAAATTCATTTGGAACTGCAGAAGACCCTGAATAGCCAAAGCAATCCTGAGAAGGAAGAACAAAGCTGGGTAGATTATGCTCCCCAACTTCTGGCTCTACTGCAAAGCCACAGTAATCAAGACAATTTGGTACTGGCACAAGAACAGACCCATAGACCAATGGAACCGACTAGAGAGCCCAGATATAAACCCAAGCATATATCATCAATTAATATATGGTAAAGGAGTCATGGATATACAACGGGGAAATGACAGCCTCTTCAACAACTGGTATTGACCAAACTGGACAGCTACATGCAAGAGAGTGAAACTGGATTATTGTCTAATCCCATACACAGAAGTAAACTGGAAATGGATCAAAGATCTGAATGTAAGTCATGAAACCATAAAACTCTTAGAAGAAAACATAGGCAAAAATCTCTTGAATATAAACATGAGCAACTTCTCCCTGAATGCATCTCCTTGGGCAAGGGAAACAAAATAAAAAATGAACAAATGGGACTACATCAAGCTAAAGAGCTTCTGTACAGCAAAGGACATCATCAGCAGATCAAAAAGGCATTGTACCATATGGGAGAATATATTTGTAAATGACATATCTGACAAGGGGTTAACATCCAAAATATATGAAGAACTCACATGCCTCAACAACCAAGAAGCAATTAATCTAATTAAAAAATGGGCAGAAGATATGAACAGACAATTCTCCAAAGAAGAAATTGAGATGGCAACAGGCACATGAAAAGATGCTCCACATGTCTAATTATCAGGGAAATGCAATTTAAAACCACAATGAGATATTACCTCACACCAGTTATGACGGCCAACATCCAAAAGACTAGGAACAACAAATGCTGGTGAGGATGTGGAAAAAGGGGAACTTTCCTACACTGCTGGTGGAAATGTATACTAGTTCAACCATTGTGGATAGCAATATGGAGGTTCCTCAAAAAACTAAAAATAGAAATACCATTTGATCTGGGAATTGCACTCCTAGGAATTTACCCAAAAAAAGCAAGATCTCAGATTCAAAAAGACATATCCACCCCTATGTTTATCACAGCACTATTTACAATAGCCAAGATATGGAAACAACCTTAGTGTCCATCAGTAGATGAATGGATAAAGAAGATGTGGTACATACACACAATGGAATACTATTCAGCCTTAAGAAAGTAACAAATCCTACCATTTGCAACAACATGAATGGAGCTAGAGGATATTATGCTCAGTGAAATAAACCAGGAAGAGAAAGACAAGTACCAAATTATTTCCCTCATTTGTGGAGTATAACAACGAAGCAAAACTGAAGGAGCAAAACAGCAGCAGACTTACAAACTCCAAGACGGGACTAGCAGTTACCAAAAGCGAGGGGTTGCAGAGGATGGGTGGGGATGGAGGGAGAAGGGGATTGAGAGGTATTATAATTTGTACACATGGTGTGGGGGGGATCATGGGGAAGACAGTGTATCACAGACATGACAAGTAGTGACTCTGTGGCATCTTACTACACTGATGGACAGTGAATACAATGGGGTATGGGGGGGGACTCAATAATATGGCTGAATGTAGTAACCACATTGTTTTTCATGTAACCACATGTAGTAACCACACTCTTTCACCTTCATAAGAGTGTATATCAATTATATCTTAACAAAAAAAGGAAAGAAAGAGAATACTGAGTGACAGAAGACAGGGAAACAAATTCTTGAGGCTACTGTAAGCATACGCAAATGGATCTGAGAATCATTGTGGAGGAGTATGGCCCCATTAAGTTAATACCAAGCAGTTTTCTCCAGAGCTGGTAACAAGATAGATGAACAACCGAATGTTTTTATTAGAAGAGGTGTGCATGCACATGGACATGCTTATAGAGTAAGGATCTGTTTGTTTTTCTGTAAAGCCATCACGTTTACATTTCGCCAATCTTGGCAACACTTCTCATGCAGCTGTATCTGCTTCCTATTTGCAAGGTGTAAAGGAAAAAACAACAACACAAAGTTTTGTTTTGAAACCTAAATGGAAAAGGTGCTTATTGTCGAGGTGTGTTTTTTTTTCAATAAATAAGAAGTTAAGCTTGCTCATTCTACCAAATGGCAAAGAATTTTAGTCACACTGTGACCATGTCATGTATGTACATCAACATTTATGGTGGGAGCAAAAGCCATAACTCTTGTCCTAGTTCTCCCCTTCCTAACTTCCATCTGCAATGTCCAAATCAGAAAGCGGAGGGAAACTGGTCACTGAACAACGACTGTTGACTCTAAAGTTTGATGCACCTCTTTAGGCATTGAGCTACTGATATCTTATGAGGTTTGGAATTTAACACCTCCCTGCCCACACAGGGACACACTCAGTACATGGGCTAGGGGAGAAACCCCAGGGGGGCAAGTTTGTTTGTTTTTTTGAGACTTTTTTCCTCAATTTTATTGAGAAATAATTAACATACATCAGTGTATAAGCTTCAAGCATCCAGCATGATGGTTTGATTTCCATATACTGTGAAAAGATTGCCACAGTAGGTTAACATCCATCATCTCATGTAGATACAACAAAAGAAAAAAAAATACTAGTTGTAATGAGAACTCTTAGGATTTACTCTGAACAACTTCCTATATAACATAGAGCATCATTAGCTTATAGTCATCATGTTGTACATCATATCCCTACTACTTACCTATCTAACTGAAAGTTGTGCCTTTTGGCAACCTTCTTTCAACTCCCCCTCCCTCCACCCCCTACTTCAGGTAACCACAAGTCTGATGTCTTTCTCTATGAGTTTGGTGGTGTTCTTGCTGTTTTTAGATTCCACACATGAGTGAGATTGTACAGTATGTATCTTTGATTTATTTCACTTGGCTGTAAATGGTAGGATTTCCTCATTTTCTATGTCTGAATAATTTCCCATTTTAAAACATTTTCTTTATCCCTTCTTCTGTTGATGAATGCTTAGATAGTTTACATGTCTTGGTTATTGTAAATAATATGTTGCTATGAACATGGGGATGCAGATATCATTTGGGGACAGTAGTTTCATTTCCTTTGGCTATATTCCCAGAAGCTGGAATATAGCCAAAGGAATATATCCAAAGGAATTGCTGGATCATATGGTAGTTCTATTTTTAATTTTTTAAGGACCCTCCATGGTGTTTGCTGTAGTGACTCACCAATGTGCAATCCCACCAACAGCACACAGGGGTTCCCTTTTCTCCACATACACTCCAGCATGTGCTCCTTCTTGTCTTTTTGAAGATGGCTATGGAGGAGGTCATTTTAACATCAATAGGTGAGCTTCCCTTCTCCACTCTGTCATGGTATATCATTCACTGCATCCACCAAAAAAGAGAACCACATTGAGGTTGATGATCCTTCCTGGTGGGTCCTATTTTTCTACCATGATATAAAGAAGGATTTTGCAGGGCACCAATTTGAGATTCTGGAATCCATTTTACTCTGACTCGGGAAAACCCAGTTCTCTAAAACATGTTTCACATAGTTATCAACTTGCCAATGCATTTGTGGAGTGGGCAGTTTCCAACTCTGCAGCTTTATTTCCCATGTGTTCAAGAGAGCCCCCCAGCACCACAGCCACCCTGCATGGGCCTAGCAGGCTAGGGCACAATGCAGGTAGCACATGGTCCTCTGACCTTCCTTGCAGTTGAAAAGGGGTTTTCAGGCAAAGGCAGAAGGAAAAGCATTTCTCATGCCAAATGGCCTTCCCTTTATTCTCTTTCAAAGCAATAAGAAATTCTAAGCTGATGTATGGGGAAAAAGTCCATCCAAGCTTCACCTGCAATGGAAGTGCAATTTTCTCACTTTTCAGTGGATTTTATTCACTGTTGAGCTGGTTCAGTTTGTGACTTTGCTGGGTTTTGAACTCTTCTACAAAAGCCACAGCAACAGCAAGCCCAAAGGGCCCTCCTCAATTCATTATAAAACCAGGCATAAGAATGAGCTCTACCAGTCAGCAGCGCCATTGCATGGCTATGCTGAGGTGTTTCCAACACAGCTTTGAAGACTTTAGCCATACAACACATTCTCCAGTTCCACCTCTGTCTGTAGCATGCCTATGGATTTACTATACTACCAATGGGAGTGGAATAAAAAGCTCTTCTCAGGGAGGTTATCTCAGTACACAGAGGTTATTCTGCCACCGACAGGGAAGCAAGCATGCTAAAAGCACATGCGCTGTCAAAGTGGTGAACTTGCCATGACCTGGCACATCACAGATGCACTGACTGCAGTGAGGGAAGAACATTTCAACTTGTGTTTCTTTTTTACAGCAAGCAACATTGCATAGAGTCAGAAGAGTGGGACGACAGGAAACAATTTTGGAAATGAGGCCAGCTCATCTCTCACATCTCTTTCAGCCTTACAATTCTCTAGCCCAGGAAGAGATATAAACTCCAAGGCAGTTTGGTGCCAGGTGTGTGGTGCAGCTAGGTGGATGGCCGTAGGGAGAGGGGTTACCTGAGAAATATTGGAGAGTATCCTCCTCAGTGAAAAGCATTCCTATCAGTACTTAATGAAAGAAAACAAAACTCCCTGCTACCTCCCCTCCAAAAACCAAAAAAAAAAAAAAAAATCTCCAGGCAAAATGCAGCCCTTGGACTACTACCAATCATCAACCTCTCCAAAATCTTATTCTTTTTCTGTGAAAATTCAGATGAGACTTCAATGTTAAAAGTTCAGTTTCATCAGTGGGAACCATCTGATTTTCTCAGGTGTTTTTTTTTCCTTAGAAAGATTAGCCCAGCATTTGTGTGTGTGTGTGTGTGTGTGTGTATAATCTATATATATATGTGTGTGCCTGTGTATATATTCTGTTATGTGAAAATCTGAAAGCTTTTTCAAAGGTACATTCAGATGTTTCTCATGCTTATTTCTATGTAATTATAGATTTTTCTGTCTTGTCAAGGTACTTGTTTTCATTATGATTTCATTTTATTAGATTTTCCTCTATGTATCATTATTATGGATCAAACTGATAAAATGATTATTCTCCAAGAAACTCAGAAGAACAACTTGGGAGTGAAAACTGAGGCTGGGGACAAAATGGAAGGTAGATTACATGATGTAAAGCAAGTGTTGGATCACTAGAAGGCAGTGGAGAGGGTCCTCTGTGGCAGCCACGGAGAGATCCCACTGTCCAAGAGGGAAGAGGATACCAATTTCAAGGAATTCAGTTTACTTCACATGCCCTTTGTCCTTATCTTTCCCTTTCTCCATGAGCTACTTACTTCTTAGATGCAGTAAGAAGAAGTCTCTGCAGGGAGTTCAGAGTCTCACCATGGATCTTCCATTTCTTGTAAGGCTTTTAAATTAAGGCAAGAATTTATTCTGCATGACGCCTGAACTCCTGTCTTTACTCAAAGAGATGGTCTATTAAGAACAGTTTGGGCACAGTGGGGGGAAGTTGGACTGCAGCTCCCAGGGCTCACCATTAATGGATAAATTGAATGCTTCCGTTTGGGGTGAGTAAAACAGGGAGTATCTGGCATCTTTTATTAAAAATACATTTCAATGAAAGCTCTCTCAAATGACTGTATTTCAGGTGTTTGTGCGTGTGCTAAGTGCCAGGTGCTCCAGAGAGCCCCAAGTCACTCCGGAGTACCAAACAATTGTGCGTGACTCCTGGATCTCTCTGCAGTCTGTTTCCGATGTATGCTCTAAAAGGGCACCGGGAGGGAACTGGAGAAGCTGATGACCAGCAAGGAGGACACATTTACAGGAGCCAGGCAAATGAGAGTGCATCAGTGCAAAGGTCAATGATAGAGTGCTTGCAGTGAACTTCAAGTCACTTCTTGGGCAATCGAGGAAACCTTCTCTACAAGTCTCCTTTAAGGACTAAACAGAAGCACTGCGAATTGAGACAGTATTTTATGTATGCTTTACCTTGCTGTCAGACATAATTTTTTTCAACATAAAAATTCAATCCAAAGTAGCTTCAAAGCTCCAAACTCACAGCTCATGTCCAGGTTTTATTATTTTTTAAAAAGCAGTTTTATGTATCATCAGTGTTAATGAAAACATTATGTTCAATTCTTAAGTTGAATTGTAGATTTGAAATATGAAGTTCTCCGAACCATATGCTCATATTCAAAACTGATCTCTTTGTAGCTGTGACTATTCAGGGCGCAGAAATGTATAGAAGTAAATGTGCATTTGAATGTAGAGGTTATACTTTATCATTAAGACTGATTATTTATAGAAGCAGAGAAAGGCAAGAGCTGTCAAAATGGTTTTAAATAAAACAAATGGGCCACTGCAAAAGGTACAGTTTGCAGCAGGAATACTTGCCATAATCAGGATCCTTTATCTTTTGTAGAAAGAGCTGGTCATGGTTGTCCCAGGAAGCAAAGCACTTTGGAGCAGCTGGGCACAAAACTGGAGGAGACGTGCAACTGGGCCCTCCTCTCCAGAGATGAAGATGGACCCCTTGGAGGTAGACTCAGCTGGCTCTGAACACGCGCCCCCCCCACCCCCCACTGACCAGCAGGCTTAGTTCTCCCAGTTAACCACATGTTATTTTTTTAGAAATCACATTTTCCATAGACTTGGATAATATTAACTTTCTAAGCTGACTGGAGGATAACATATCTGCTCCTAAAAAGGAGTAGGAAATGCCTTTTATATCCAGATTAAACATATAGCTGGTATATTTCACAGTAATGGTGACTTGTGCAGCAGACAGTACTGTGGTGCTCTGCTTACAGTCTAGCCTGTGACGCTTCTTAACTGTGAATCTGCTCAAGGGTCTTAATCTCACTGAGCTTTCGTTCCTTCCTTGGTAAAATGGTTATGATAATATCATCTTAGTTTATTGTTACTGAAACACTCATTTACAAATGACCAGATTTTCCTGCAAGTTTAGAGAACAGCTCAGGATATTTGTTGCTAGTGATACTATTGTGTTATTTATTACAGAACTTATAAGGTGCTCCCAATTAAACTGTTCTATGTGCGGGGTGAGCAACTTTGGTGGGTCCAGGTTTAAGTGCCATGCATTTAGACACTGTGAGAAACTGTCTTTTAATCTCCACTTTGCTTTGAATTTAGCACCTGACAATCTGCAATCCTCACCGAATTTTTCTTGATCCAGTTCTCTAACTTCTTGCTGACCAGAATGTCACTGGTCATATGTTCCTTCAAGACCCACTTCCATAAGAACCTGTTCTCTTTGTTGTTGCCAAGGTTTGTTTTTTTTCCAGGTTTAGGATATTTTTAGCCTAACCACATAATCTTTGGCCTTATTTATTACTCATAATGCAGGCAATAATTATTTTCATATTTGACAGATGGCTAGCCGCCTAACTGATATCCATCTTCTCTTTCTTAGCTAATAACAGAACCCAGATTTATTCTGGATGGCCTACAGGATGTAAGTGAGCGAGAAGATGGGGCTTCCAGGAACTCGTCATAAGAAAGAGTTAGCATTTGGTATAAATGCTTTTTTGTTTTCCCATTTCCTGCTTCCTGCATAATGTAGACTTGATATTTGGAGCCCTAGTAGCCTCATTGAATGATGAAATAATCTTGAGTGTGGAAGCCAGCGCAAAATGTGGTCAATCATAAACATAAAAGATTATCCCCTATGATCCTGGATGTGCCATTATCAGCTCTATGTTGTTTACCTTGGAACACCTTTTATGTTAGAAAAAATTATTCTTTAAACTTGTGTAATCCCTTGTTTCTAGATGATATAGTATACTTTGCTGAGCATATGTTCTCAAAGCACAGCTACTCTAGTAATACTCTAGTGGTGGTTATGTTAGGCACACACAGAAAAGAAGCAGAAAAGTCATTCTAAATATTACTGGATCACTGTGGATGGTGGAATTTACTTTCTCAGAACAAATGCCCTACTCCTTCCCCCAGAAACATTAAATTCAAATGAAAAATGCTATGAATTGAGACTTCATATTTTATTGAGACAATTTTTCTAGGTAAGTTTTAATGAATCAGGGTCAGAAAAGGAAAGACATTGTGTTATTATTCTACATTTTTTTTCTTTCATTCTTTCTTCTTTAATAAGGAAATTTTCTGACAGCAATATTCTACATTTTCATAGGTGTTTGGGTACACAGGCATATGTTTGTCAAGACTCGGAAAATACATACTTTGTACATTTCATTGTATATAAATTTTACATCAAAATTAAAAAGTAAATATTGAACTAAAGTTTTTACGTGGAGATTGGTTGGTGCCTACAGTTTACTTCTTTTCCTTTTCTTTCTTTTTCTAGTTGAGATATAATATGCAACATTATATTAGCTTTAGGTAAACAACATGATTTGATATTTTTATAGACTGCAAAATGATCACCACAGTAAGTCTGATTAACATCCAATTGTAGTTAAAAATTCTTTTTCTTTTGATAAGAACTTTTAAGATACACTCTTAGCAACTCCCAAATATACAATGAAGTTTTATTAACTACTGTCAAAATGCTATTTATTACATCCCCAAATTTATTTGTAACTGGAAATGTGTACCTTTTAACCATCTTTACCCATTTCGCCTATCTCCCCCCCACTTCTGGAAACCACCAATCTGTTCTTTGTCTATAAACTGTTTTTGTTTTATATGCAACATAAAAGTGAGATTATACAGTATTTGCCTTTCTTTGTCTGACTTATTTCACTTATTATAATTCCCTCAAGTTCCATCCATCTTGTTGCAAATGGCAAGATTTCTTTCTTTTTTGTGGCCAAATAATATTCCATTGTGCATGTATGCATGTGGGTGTGTATGATATACATGTATCATGCCTACATACATATATATATATATATCACATTTTCTTTACTCACCCATCAATAGGCACTTAGTTTGACTCCATTTCTTGGCTGTTGTAAATAGTGCTTCAGTGAGCATGGAGGTACAGATATCTTTTCAGGTTAATATTTTTATTTCTCTCAAATTGCTGGATTATGTGGTAGTCCAATTTTTAATTTAATTTAATTTAATTTAATTTTTTTTTGATCAAATGGTTGTTAACAACAATAAAATTCTGTATAGGGGACTCAATGCACAATCATTAATCCACCCCAAGCCTAATTCTCGTCAGTCTCCAATCTTCTGAAGCATAATGAACAAGTTCTTACATGGTGAACAAGTTCTTACATAATGAATAAGTTCTTACATGGTGAACAGTACAAGGGCAGTCATCACAGAAACTTTCGGTTTTGATCATGCATTATGAACTGTAAACAGTCAGGTCAAATATGAATATTTGTTTGATTTTTATACTTGATTTATATGTGAATCCCACATTTCTCTCTTATTATTGTTATTATTATTATTATTATTTTTAATAAAAGGCTGAAGTGGTAGGTAGATGCAAGATAAAGGTAGAAAACATAGTTTAGTGCTGTAAGAGGGCAAATGTAGATGATCAGGTGTGTGCCTATAGACTAAGTATTAATCCAAGCTAGACAAGGGCAACAAAACATCCATGGATGCAGAAGATTTCTCTCAAAACAGGAGGGGTGGGGTTCTAAGGCTCACCTCTGTTGATCCCCAATTTCTCACCTGCTGGCCCCCCTGCGACTGTGCCTGTCTTAGGTTGTTCCTCCCTTGAGGAATCTTACCCATCTCTGGCTTATTCTACATTTTTATGACCCTTCATGACACCACCACCAATCTTTAAAAAAATAGACAACAGGGATTAAAATAAAAATATAATCTTGAACTGAGATTTTATGTAAACAGACTGTGGCATGAATTTCAAAATTGAGATTAACAAAAAGTCCTTTGCCCTCTTAAGTAATCATCTATGTTTTCTCCCTCTACCAGTGTTTTTCAAACTTTTAAACTTATGTTTGCTTTTTTAAACATTTTATTTTGAAGTAAATTTAGATTCCCAGGAAGTTGGAAAGAGAGTACAGGGAAGTTCCATGTGCCCTTCACCTAGTTCCCTCCAATGGTTATATCATAAGTAACTGGAATACTACATCAAAAGCAGAAAATTGACTTTGTTTAATATATGTGGGTGTATGAGTCAGGATTCTCCAGAAAAACAAAACCACAAGAAATACTACTTACTTATTATGAGGAATGGGTTCATGTATTACAGAGGCTGAGCTAGCCCACAATTTGCCTTTTGCAAGCTTGAGACCCAGGAAAACCAGTGGTATTATTGAGTCCAAGTCTGAAGGCTTAAGAACCAGGGGAGCTGAAGGTATCAATCCCAGTCTGAAAGCTGGAGAAGATAAGATGAGATGTCCCAGCTCAACAGTGAGGTAGGAAAAAAGGGGCAAATTCTACCTTTCTTTGCCTTTTGTTCTTTTCAGGCTCTCAGTGGATTGGATGATGGCCACCCATATTGGGGAGGGCAATCAATTTTACTGAGTCCATTGATTCAAATGCGAATCTCATCCAAGACACTCTCACAGCCACACCCAAAAATAATGTCTAATCTGGCATCCCTTGGCCAGTCAAGTTGACACCTTAAGCATCACAAGATGTGCAATTCTGTATCAGTTTATGATGTGTAGATTTGTGTAACCACTGCCACAATCAAGACACAAAACTGTTCCATCACCACAAAGACCTCCCTTATGCTATTCCTTTATAGTGACACCCATCCCTCCTCCATATCATCTCTTAACTGCTAGAAAGTTAGCCTGTTTTCCATCTATTTAATTTTGTCATTTTGAGAATGTTATATAAGTAGAGTCTTAAAGTATATGCCCTTTTGAGGTTGGCATTTTTTTTCACTCAGCATATTGCCCTTTAGAGCCATCCAGGCTGTTGTGTATGTCAGTAGCTTGTTCCTTTATATGGCTAAGTAGTATTCCATGGTATGGATGTGCCACTGTTCATTTAACCATTCACATATCAAAGCATATCTGTGTTGCTTCTAGTTTTAAGCAATTACAAATAAAGATGTTTTTAAAAATGATGTACAGGTTTTCATGCAGACATAAGTTTTTTCATTTCTCAAAAATGAATACCCCAGAGTGCAATTGCTAGGTGGTATGGTTGTATGTGTTTGGTTTTTAAGGAACTGACAAACTGTTTTCCAGAAAAGATGTACCACTTTGCATTCTGACCAGTGGCCTTCTGATCAACTGTTGTTTCTTTCTGAGTCCAAAGTTTCCTAATAATCCACTTTCTTCTCTCCACATTTCAGAGTTCTTTTTATATTAGGTTCCCATATAATGTCTAAGGTTTACAAGTTGTACTTTCCAGGAAGAATAAGGAAAAATCCAACTACTCTACCTTCCCAGAAGCAGAAGTCTTCCTTGTTTTCTTCTGAACATAAAAATCTCATACTCTGTTTCAAAGTTATATGAAATGACAAAGTAGATTACCTCATGATTAAAAGAAAACCGAGACGAATTTCTGTTTTGTTTTCAAACTAACACACTATCCTTGCTTATTTACCATTCTCTCAACTGATATTTTTTATATGTTCTCCCACTTCACTAGGAATCATTTCCCTTATACATTTTCAAAGTTTTGACAGTTTTAATTTTTAATTCCCTGATTTTATTTCTAGCCATATCTTTACTTCCTGTTCAGTCTCTTCTTGTGACACTAGTGACCTGTTATGAACCAAGGCACCAAAATCAGTGTCATATTTTTGGCCCAGTGTTTTAGAACAAATATTCAATTTCACATAAGTTTGGATAAACATCTGACAAGCATCTATACTCTTAATCAATGCTTAGTTGAATCAGCCTTCAACAAACTTATGAAGCCTGCCCATCATAAGAGATTTGCTTTTATCACTATTTGGCTTGACTCAAGCTAACCTGCTCACCTTTTTTGCTTTGATAGAAAAATGGACCGTTTGGAGCATCAGGCTTGGAATTGGTACCTGGGCCTGTCAAATATAGTTTGGGAGTATTTTAGCATGCAATACCATTAGCCAAATGGAATTATAAAGGACTATTAGATGAGGTTCAGTTAAATGTAGATCTACATGAAGGAGACAAGATTGCTTTTTTCCTCTTCTTTTGGAAAAAAATATATTTGTATTTTCCCTAAAATTTTTTCTTCCTGTGGAAGGTTTGAAATCATTATGTTAATATTCAACTGCAGTGGAAACAGCAAAACTTTCATAAGTGTTTTCATCATAAGAGGTGTAATTATAAGCACACACACATATGTTGTTTACATATGTAGTTTTGGTTGTTTTTATAGTTAGTTACTTTTAAAGTGTAACAAGAAAACAATACTAGTTTGAAATCAATCAAATCAAAGAGAATTGAAAGTCAAACAACTTGCAAATGGATATTTTATTAGATTTTGTTTGATCATTAAATTTATACTCATTTTGCAGACCCAAAATAGTTCCTTCAAGTTTGTTGTATTTTTATGTCTTTATTGTTACCATACATTTTGTGGTAAACTCCTTGACATAATTTTTTTTTTTTCAGTAGAGTGGGTGGGTATCCGTACTGCCATACACAAGTCAAGAGGGAGCTTTCTGTTGGTGCTGCCACTTTCAATCATTTAAATTTTGGTTTCTTTAGGTCGTGGGGTTTTTGTTTGTTTTATTTTGTTTTGTTTTTGTCTTGGAAGTCTAGATTTTTGTTCCAACAAATTGTTAGTATTTTCCCTAAAATAATGCTGATAATTAAAAAGAAAACAGCTAAAAACTTAGTGTCTTCCTTATTTTTCCTTTTCGTTTTCTTTTTCTTTTACATCTCCTGTGGTCCATAGGTTGATAGAACCTCAGGTAGCTTCTTCGTCTCTGGAAAAACCAGTCATGCCACTCAGCAGCACTAGAATACTGAAAAGCAACTTGTAGCATTCCTTGGGAAGACATAACATCCATTTCTTGTCTTTCTCACTGGGCTTCGCCTTTACCCTCCCCTTTCTCCCTTCCTCCTCTTCCTCCTCTTCCCTCTTCAAATAAGTAATTCTGTTTTTTTTCACTTTTCTAAGATGGCTACTATAGTGGTTTTGTCTGAAGTCAGTGTTTACATAGCTGACCAACAGCGGCAGGATTTTCAGTGTGGTGTGTTCTCAGCATCTGTGCACTTCTGGGTTGTTTGAAAGATGATACAATCCAGTGATTACTTAGTCCCAGGTTTTTTGACAGATTTCACAATCCAGTGATGTTCTTGTGCACCATCCCAATGGCCAAAGGCACACCTTGGTTCTTCAGTTTCCTTGGTTAATTTGCTATACACAGAACAAGGAATTGGTTTTGCTAGTTTTGAATCTCCATCCCTTAGTGAACACTTCAAGCATGCTCAGCCTAGCTGCTACTAATTTCAGTACATCCTTTCCAAATGCTGTATATAAGTTCCGTATCAGTTCGGCAGCACCAGTATCTATACTCTTTGTATGATCATCAAACCTAGCCATGTGGTCAAAGAAAGGTAGATGAAGTCTACTCTTGTTTTCATCAGCAGTGCATCTGGGTATGCATTCCCCCTTGATCCTTGGACAATTAGAGTACAGGCTTCTGAGCAGCCTTTCCTTAGTGCATTCCGATAATCTACCCTGTTGGAGCTGTACTTGTTCACCTGGGATTGGCAGGTTTGCTGAAGCCTATTCAATATTGCCCCTAGGTATGTGCTACACTCTCCACCAATAGCAAAAAGGACAATATCAAGGACAAATGCTCACAGAATCTGTGGCTTTACAGACATATGGCCATTCTCATTCCCCAGGTTTTCCATCAACAAAAGGTAAGATGCTAGATTTCAAGGTGTGACATAAGTCTCCTTCTCAGTGGAGTCTCCAATAAAACCTTGTGCTCAGTATTATTATTTTTCAATAAAGTCCCCATACTCAGGAGAGCTCACAGGCCGCTCTATTCTTTAGGATTTCACCAAACAACATTTCCTCCAATGTGCTGTCAGTAGGTCACCCTCTTGCATTCCCCAATTCCACCTGTGCCTTGGAAAATCTTTAACTGGGAGAATATCACCCTGGCTTGATGCTGCACTTTCCAGAGACTATTTTGAACAGTTATGTAGAATAAAGACTGAAGGTCATTGAGTGTGATTTTACCAGAAGTGCTTTTAATAGGTGACTTCATCTGTATTGATACACATTTTACAGTTGGACCAGAGCTGCCAGAGTCAATTTTTGAACTGAATGGTAATAGTCCTTGGTACTCTTTTTCACAGTTTTAATCAAACTTCATATGTAGCACATTTAAAGTTGTTCTGGTGGCCATCAGGCCTGTATGTGGTCCCCAGAAGCTTCTGAAATATGAAGATAAATGGTAAGTAGCTGTTTCCTTAAGATCATCACATCACATTATGAAATGTCATAAGAAGTGTCGGCTAGACTAGAAAAAGCCCAGCACAGATTTGACACCAGTCTGGGTTCAGCACCTAGGCGGTCCATTGAACATTATAGCAGGAGAGCTAAGTAGACATTATCATGGCAGCTTCATGGAGCAACTTGTAAAATCTGTCCTTACTCTATATACTTTTATACCAGACAATTTACACGGGGGTCTTTGGTGAGTTGTATTAAGTTAGGTATTGCCTGTAAAACTGAGAGTTTGCATTACTAGGTTTCTGTTCTTCCAAGATACAGGCAAAAGCCATCACAGTGGTATCCTGGCATCACTAATCCAAGTTCTTGATATGTTCTTTAAAAGAGAGAAGGACATGTGGGACAATGTCATCTTCACATCAGGTGGCTAGGAACATCGTTTTCATTATCCTTTGCTAGTGTCTGTGTGAGAATGTAGAGCTCCTTTGGTGCATATTTTTCTGTATGGTCTGGAGCCTTCTTTGTTCTGCTGCCTCTTAAGTTTCAGTGGCCAAAACTATTTTGTCTTCACAGGTATTGGACCCGAATTTTATTCCTTATAGGCCATTTCATCAAAGTCACTGTTTTACTTCAATTGTTATCACAAAAAGAGCAGGACTTGCATATGTCTTCATGTGCTGATAATACAAGGACATTCTCTTCACTAGATTCTGTAATGTAGTCACTAATACCTTATTATCTTGATAGCAGGTTGCTTCATAGACTCTATGAAGAAGAAATTTCCTTTCAGATTCTTTGTTAAAGTGTGCTTTGATGAACTCCAACACTGCGGGAGTGTTTTAGTAGCCACTAACTTCACATTACTATTAGGATCATTTTTCCTCTTCTCTGGATTATGGCAGTCAGAATCTCATTGGATTTATCCTGTAGCTACTCTGTGTGAATATCTTGGCAAACTTAATGAATTGCATCCAGTGTCAGCTCTTTCATGTGCTCTGTGCTGTTGGGGTTTGTGACATTGGCTACCAGCTGAAGAATGAATTCTGTCCACTGGTTCAGTGGACTCTCTGCATGGACGATATCAGCCATCATTGTGAAGAACTCAGCTAGAAGGTTTCTGTGCCCAAAGTTCTATAAAATTGTTTTTGGCTTCTCTGTCAAACAGTAGCATTAATGGCAGGCCATTCTGCGGATTTGTGCTTTGGTGTTTGGGTCTTTAGATGGCAGAGAGTTTGCGATCTGTGGATCAGTTGCAACCCTGCCAGTCTGGCTATTTTTCTGAATTTTATGGCACTCCAGACAGTTCCAGAGGGACCTTGGACAGGTTTTCCCACCCCAGACTCCAGGAACTTCTACATAGCTTCTATTTCAAGCACAGGTGGAGACATGGTTTTCTCAAGGCTGGGATCAGCTCCAAAGTACAAAGAGCTGCAGTTGTTTCTCCTCAAGTGATGCCTGGCTTCTTAGGTACCACTTTCTGACCTGGGATAGGGCTTGGGGGTCAGGTGACACTGGGAAGTGTGGAGAGGGTCAGAATCACTACAGGTTCATTCATCTGCTCCTTCTTGATTGTGTTCCCTCCTTTCTTTGTTATTAGAAATGGCAGTTTCTCCTCTGGTGGGGGTGGGGGAGACAACTTAAGGGAAGCTCAGAGCATGGCCAGAGCATGGCTGCCTAGGAGAGAACAGAGAAAGAGAGGCAGCAAGTGAACAGAAGCCTGCAGGGAGGAAGAGCTTTGCTACACTTTAGATTACAGAGACTAAAAGCTAAAGCATGAACACCAGAAGTCATTAAAATGACTTATACTATTTGTGGGTTGTGGGAGAGTGTGCATGAGTATCAGTAATCAGTTCATTGTCTTGGCCAAGTGCCCAAGTAGATGATGACATCTCACAACTCTAATGAGTTCCTTAAAGAAAGTTACATTGTAAAATGACTTATAGCCTGCCATTCACCCAAAGTTTCTTCATGCCAGTCTATATGTTTGACTCAAACTTTCAGTAATGATTAATCACTTTGGGATTTAGACGGGTGACAGGAACTTTAAAAAACTGCTGTTTATATGGTATTAAAGGACCATACATTAGACTTTTCAGCCAAAATTGCACAGAAGTACACCATCAGCAGCAGTGCAATCTGCAACATATGGAAGCAAAAGAGCTGACTTGTTCTTTGCCATGGCTTAGAGTCATCTAGTATAGACCTGAAAGACAGGGGTAGTAACTACATGCATTAAAATGTCATGTTAGCATGCACTTCAAGTAAAGTTCAAGGGTACAAGGGCAGAACACCTCTAGGGTAAAAAAGAAAAATTTAGCTTGCTTTCAAGCTGTCGAAATTGAATGGCTCGCCATTCCTATATAACATCTTGGTAGAGCTATCTGGGGACGAAAATAATCTAGTGGATAGGGACGGATGCAGTATAGCCCAAGGGTTTCATCCTGGAAGCAGCAGATGGCTGGTATAGCCAAGGGGTAAGAGTCAGAAAGCATGTTTCAAAGGCACCTCCTGCAAGAAACCTTTGAAAAATTGGGAAGGACTAGACAAGAAATGGATTCGGGACAATAGAGTGTTCTATGCTCAGCACAGACAAATAAATGTACACCTACATTTCTATTTTGTTGAGTTTAGACAGAAATGTCTTGGAAGGGTTGTGCTGAGAAGGAGAGAAGAGAAAAGACTTTCTGTAAAAGTTGTCCAATTTGTAGTTGTAGTTAATGGTCAGAGAAGTTAGATTTACTTATCATCATAGACATGCAAATTGTGCTTCCTAACCCTGGCAAGAAAGTTTGTGGAACTGATGAGTGCTTTCTACAAGGTAGTATTTAATGAAATAGTGGTAGATTTGATCTGTAACGTCTGCCCAATATTTTCAGAGTGCCCAGATGTCTATCTCTGGAGAGGCACAAATTAAACATGATGTTTGCCGTCTGGAAGTATTAATTACTCCATTGCTGTGATTATCAGCCCAATTACCCCTTTGTAAGTATTTCCTAAAACCCAATTTAAAATTCTTAAGTGAAATTTGAACATACTGTAACCTACTGACACACACTATTAAAGAAAAAAAACAAACAATATTATGTCCTAACAGTAATATGAAGGGTAAATGAAAGCAAAATAATTTGTAATATATGTATGCAAATGCAGAAGCAAAGCCACTGCAGAAGATATAATAGTCAGATGCTTGTAACTGTGGGTAAGCTCATTACGACATAACAGCTACCAATGTTGACTTCCTACTTACCCAATACTCAAATATCCAAATACTATGTGTCAGTGCTATTTTTGACATGACTTCACCAAATGACGATAGATGCTTAAGTTTCAAACAAAACAAAGAATAATATTTCTTCAAATTACAGTGGATAAAAATATTTCTCAATGATATGAATGTGTACTGGGGCATTTGAAAGTCACCCAACACATATTTAATGAATACTCACTGTGTTTCAGACACTGTCTTAGTTACTTGGAATACAGAAGACCACTGTTACCCATGGGGGATGCATGCCAAGACTCTCAGTGGATGTCTGAAACCACAGATACTACTAAACCCTATATTATGCCCTTTCCCATATATACATACCTATGATAAAGTTTAATTTGTAAATTAGTCCCAGTAAGAGACTAAAAACCACAACTAATGATGAAATAGGACAATTATAACAATATATTGTAATAAAAGTTATGTGAATGTGGTCTCTCTCAAAACATCTTATTGTCCTATATTCACTCTGCTGCCTCTTGTGATGTGATATGACAAAATGTCTATGTGATGAAATGAAGTGAGGTGAATGACGTAGGCTTTGTGATGTAGCATTAGGCTATTAGTGACCTTCTGATGATACATCAGAAGGAGAATCACCTGCTTCCAATCACTGCTGACTGTGGGTAACTGAAACCACAGGAAGTAAACCACAGAGAAGTGAGGACTACTGTACAATTAGTGAACAAAGTAAAGCAGACATCTCTGCTCTTGTGGAGCTTTCAGACTAGCTGGAGATGGGGTAGGAAAGAGATAGACAAGAAACATGGTAAACTAATAAAATAGTATGTTACAAGGTAACAAGCAGCTTGCAAAAATATAGAGCAGAGTAACTGTACTGGGATTGCCAGGGAGTGGTGGTAGGTGCTTGGAATTTGAAATAGGAATGGTTGTGGTAGGCCTCATTGAGAAGGTGATATCTGCACAAAATCTGGAAGGAGCTTAAGGAATTAGCCATGCAGACGTCTAATAGCTTGTGCAAATGGGGGGGTGCATGATTGTCATTTTCAAGGTTTAGCAAGGAGGCCAATATAGCTAAAGCCAAATGTGTGAAGAGGGAAGTAGCAGGATATGAGGTCAGAGAGGTAATGGGAAGAGCACATATCATGTGGGACTTTGAAGATCACTCTAAGAATTTCAGATTTTATTCTGAGTAAGGTAGGTTGTGATTGCAGGGTTTTGACCAGAGATATGACATGATATATGACTTAGACACTATGTTGCGAATAGTCTGTCTGGGGGATGAGGGGAGGGAAGAAAAAGTACAGTCAAGGAGTCCAGTTACAAGGATATCGTAGTGATCCAGGCAAGAAATGATTGTGGCTAGACGATGGTTTTAGTTCTAGAGATGGTGAAAAGTGGCTGGGTTTTGGATAAATTTTAAGGAGCCAACAGGATTTCCTGCACCCAAAGGAATTAATAGTGGCCTCTGTGCCCTAGAAGTAAGATTACATCTTTTCAGGATTTCTATCTCATCGTCAGTGTTCAATAATGGGCCTGAGTACTGGGGATGACATTCTTAACACCATCAATGGATCAAGAGTGAAACATCCTAAGATGTTTAAAACCCTGCTTTCTCTAGACATTCTACCCTCCGTAATCAGGAATCAATATGGGTTCTGAGCACTGGAAGTAACACTTGGCTTCCTTGCTAATCCTCAGTCCCAAAGGCATTGTCATTAACTAGTCCCTGTCATTACTAATAACTTCATCTCTTCTATAATCTCAATTTCATTTTAATGACTCTTTCGCATACTCCCACAACTCTCGCGTCAGGGAACAATTTTTTAAAGTGCAGGATTATCTTGCCTGTCACAGGATGTCTAGAGTCCCTGGTTCCTGTCACTAAATGCCAGTGGTTCCCCCGATCATTATGACAACAAAAATGTCCATACATTTCTAAGTGCCCCAGGGGAAGCCGTACCTCCCTTGTTGAGAATCACTGCTCTGTTTCATGTGAACTACTATAGTTGTTAAAATGTTGAATGAAACAGCATTCAATTACCCAGAGTACCATTAAAACTGTCAGAATTTTCTCTTCTGGCTAGAGACATCTATATATACCCATTTTTACATTTTAATTGTGACAATTCTCTCAAAGAACCTATAAAATCACCACCAGTTATTTTCAGATATAGCTTTTCCATCTTTAAAATGGGAATACCATTTCCTGGAACACCTCTTAAATAATGATACTGGAACAATGAAGACAACAGGTAATATACTTGAGCTCTTCAGAATATAGGTCATTATCTAATTCTTATTAACAATTACTCTGAGAGAAAACTAGAAAATATATAGGTGCAGGAAAGAAGAAACACGTGCAGGTGATGATTTCGTTAAGTTCATTAAAAATAAATAAGCAAACATTTGTTTTCCTATCTAAAGAATAGCTCTACTGTGGAAATACTCACTAGTCTCATTTGGTAGCAAAATATGGTCATCATACACATTGATAGTTTTAAGTGACTATGGAAACTCCAAGGGCATTTGCCACAAGTTGCTGAATGGGTTTGGGCTAGATTTAGGTAAACATTTTGCACAAAATGCACAGCTCTTCAAATAATTTTCAGTGCTCAAAGAAACAAAATTTATATATTTTTAAATCCACAGTGCCATCATCATCACCATCTTAATATTTCTTGAGGGCCCATTGGGTGCCAGTACTGTGCTAAATTTAAAGTAAGTACTTTCATAGTTTTTCTGGATTGTAATCTCATAGCTGAGACATTCACTTATAAATTTAAAGATCATCTCTGTGCTACCATGAAAGGTAGCAGAATTTTGTCTTTCTGGTAAGAAGTGTTAAATAGGTATAATGAAAGGACCCCTGGGTACAGATCTTCTGCAGTGAACTAAGAAACCTCCCTATAGGGTATCTGCTTGAATGAACCTCTGGTCCTTGGAGTCAAAGAATGATCTTTATGATCATTAAATTGGATTGACAGACACTGCCTTGAGACAATGACAGGGGTTTCTATTTAGCACCTGCAGATCACAATGTAGTTAAAAGTGAATGCTCTTATACAAGGATATCATTTCCAAAACTTGACATTGTATTTGCATAACACACATGCATAGTTAATTTTTTTAAAAAAAGGAAGATGTAATAATACATTTGTGAAATAATTCTCCCACCCAACTCCAGAATATTATGTGTGTGACTGGGTATTGCAGGAAAAGGTTATTTCTGAGCAGCTTCAGAGTCAGATGGTTATATAAGCTGCACCCCAACACTTTGGCTTCAATTTTAGTGCATGTTGAAAGGCCAAATGCAAAGTCTGACTGCTGGCAAGTGTTACTGCTTCTGCCAGTAAATGCTGCTGAATCTCTCAAGCAGCAATATGTTATTTTGATCTCTTTCCAGTGCCCCTCAGTTCTTCTTTGGCCTCTGTTACTAAGAGATAATCATTTCTGGGAGCAATTAATTAACCTAGACATTTTCTTTACATTTGCTGTGTTTGTTATGACAAGATGTGCAACTTGAAATAATAATAATAAATGAAAATAGAATTGATTTACTTGCCAGATGAGTTAGAGAATAGATTAAACAGATGTAAAGAACACCATCATTTCTGACCTGAGGTAGACACCCTTTTTTTCTCAGTTGTTAATTTTCATCATGAGTCTCTCTGGATTCTGGGTAGCAAAGCTACCTGAGCTATGTCTTTTGACTACAGTTACTTCCTTTCCAAAGCATGTTGTGCCATCGTCAAACTATTTTCCTTTCTCTTATGAAAGAGTTTCATTGCAATGGCATTTTGCCTTCTTTACCATGACCCGAGAATACATGCATACCTGGTGGAGTCTTCTTCAATAACTGCCAAACATATTGCTATAGATGCTATAGAGTAAATGTTTGCATCCCCCCAGATTTATACATTGAAGCCTAATCCCCAGTGGAATGGTATTAGGAAGTGGGATCTTGGGGAGGTGATTAGCTCTCATAAATGGGATTAGTGCTCTGGTAAAAGAGACTCCAGAGAGCTCCTCTGCCCTTTCCACCATGTGAGGACACAGCATGAAGACAGCCTCCTATGAACTGGGAAGCAGGTCTTCATGAAATGCTAAAATCTGCTGATGTATTGGACTTCCAGCCTCCAGAACTATGAGAAATATGTTTCTGTTGTATATAAGCCACCCAGTCTATGGTATTCTGTTATAGCAAACTGACCAGACTAAGACACATATTGTTGGTTTCAAGTTCTGTCTTCTTTGATACAAACAATTCATTTTCTGGGCTTCTAATATATTTTTCATGTAAAAACCTTGCCATCTTTCAAGTGTAAAAACTGTCTGAAGAGCTTAGTTGGCCTCATTCCCAAGCCCTCCATTTGCCCACAGTTATTTATTCATGATGCAGAGAGCCGCACAGGCAATGCGCACTGACTTGGGCGAGTGTTGGGAGAGTGCCTGGGAGATGATCCACACTCTACTAGTCTGAGGTACTGGTTGATCAATGGTAGTAATTAGCAACCTTAGTAATTACTGGACACACTTGGAAATGTGATCAATCTGTATCTAAAATAAAAAAAAAAAAAAAGAAAGAGAAAAGGCTAACTCTTCTAAGTCCTCCATGATGGGAAATTTGCTTCCAAAAACAGGACATTACTAGGATGTGGGATGTGGAATAAAAGTGGGTTAAGGATGAGGGATCTGA
Source organism: Manis javanica (assembly GCF_040802235.1). NCBI lineage: Eukaryota > Metazoa > Chordata > Mammalia > Pholidota > Manidae > Manis > Manis javanica. The sequence goes on from NC_133174.1 coordinate 89,192,978, forward strand.
TAAGAGTGAAAACAGTATGACATTCTTGAATGAAATGTGTGATAAAGCCAGATATTCCAGTTAAGCTGACAGAGTGTCAGATAAATCAAGCAAAATGAAACCTGGCAACATTACAAATATCTTTTCAATATTTCAGTGTGGAAAGAGATGTCTCTAAGTACAAGTATAGTCTTTCATAGTTATTCATGCAGCAGATATCTTGATATTATCTTTATTTTTTTCCTCAGTTTTTTTATTGTGGCAAGAACACTTAACATGAGATCTATCCTCAAATGTTCAAGTGCACAATACATTATTGTCAACTATAGACCAGTGGTGTACAGCAGATCTCTAGAACTTATTAATCTTGTATAATGGAAACTTCATACCAATGGATTAGCAACTCTCCATTTCCCCCTCCCTTCAGTCCCAGGCAACCACCAGTCCCCTCTCTGCTTCTATGAGTTTGATTCTTCTTGATAACTCACATAAGTATAATCATGCAGTATTTGTCCTTCTGTGATTGCTTAATCTTACTTGGTATAATGTCTTTCAAGTTCATCCATGTTGTCTCATGGGGCAGGATTTCCTTCCTTTTTAAGACTGAATGGTTTTCCACTGTGTATATATACACCACATTTTCTTTATTCATCTTTCAATGTACATTTGGACTATTTCCATACCTTGGTTGGCTATTGTGAACAATGATGTAATTTTTAAAAAATCATTAATAGTTTTCCAGGATAGCAAGTGAGAATAGACCTTATTTTAAAAGTAGGCAGCTTAACACTTAGTGACTTCCCACATTAACCATTACATAGGTTTTTCTACTCTATATGGCTCTTAATATATTCAGCATGGAAGAAAATTGTACATCTAGCCAAGTGAGAAGTACAAAGTCTGATCCAGTCAAGCCAGCCAGCCAACCAGCCAACCAGCCAACCAGTCACTGCACAAACATGCACTGAGTATCTGCTCTTGGTTAAACACTATCAAAAGTACAAAAGTGAATTAATCATCACTCCCACATGCAAGAAACTGACAGTCACATAGAGACAACAAGATGTGCAGACTCATAGAGAATAATGAGACCACTAATCAAGTTACAGTACTTTGTAACCCACATCTATCTAAAAAGGAATTGAGAGGGCCTTTAACATGAAAAGTATAATAAAATAGTAAGTGAGAAAAATGTAAATCAAGTATAAAGGGGGAATGTATGTATATTAATTATAAAGATAAACAGAATCTCTGTAATCGAACTGCAAAGCCAGAACAAAATAAGTTACACAGTTATGAAAAGTAGGACCCATATTACATCCATGTCAGTTCCTCATGAAAGAGAAAGTTTCCCATGGTGCTAAATTCTGTCATGTAATTCACTGAAAGGTGCAATGTAGCATGAATACTTAAATTTTAAGAGAAATGTAGAGTGTTTCATAACTTTATAAAAGCTGAGAGGGTAATATATAATGATAACATAATGAAAGGAAATCTAAGAAAGTCTAAATTAAAGTGCCTGAAGCATAGTTTTCTGTGATCTCAGTAATAAAAATATAGAATTTACAGCAGTGATTCCAAGATATGCATCAATGGACTGGCGATTATCCCTGGTTCTGTTTTTATTGGTACATGGCAAATGGAAAAAAATATGGAAAATATATCGAAAAATATATTTTGAACAAAGCTTAACTTGTTTAATGAAATGGTCTTTTGTTCGGAGATTATCTCTCCCTCCGTCATATGTTGCTGAATAACCTATATTTTATTAAAAGTAAAGGCAAGTAGGTAAAATTAGAAAGAAAACCTGAGATTATACTTAAAATGAAAGAAAGCGATTCTAAGAGAAATACGGATTAAAAAAAATAACTCATGTATCCCAGCCTTCATTTGCTTGTAACTAAAAACAAAAAAATCCCTTCTGTATCCCAGTTATTATGTCATGAACCTCTCATTTATCCAATTGCCTGCCCCCAAATATTCCCTAGGTTCAGAATATTGCCTCATGTGTGCTTCATATACATCCTGCCAGAAGTTTTGTTTTGTGCTCCATATTTTGACACTATAGTATTATCTCTTTAGCCAGTAATACTCATAAAACTGCTGCTCTCCTAAATTGTGGCACCATGAGTACCTATCATATGTACTCCCTACCAGCCTCTGAGGAGGGATACAGCTCTCTCCTTGGATAAGGATCACCTCATAGAGTTGTTGAGGGGAGGCGATGAGAAAACTGCACATAAAACTCTTAGAAGGGGGTGGACACACAGTATGCACTCAATAAATGGTAGCAGCGGGTACATTTGCCCTTGGTCTTTGCTAGCATGACTCTTATGGGGGTCAGTATTGCTTCTAATTATTCACTCTGCCTGCAGGAGGATTATACATTCTCATTTGTGGCTATGTGACTTTCAATGTTGCCATGGGAGCATGTTTCTTGCCTCACTGATTAGCAGTTTGGCCACCTGAGTTTATTTAATCAATGAAGTATGAGTGAAATGATAGTGTTACACCTGAGCCAAAGCTTTACGAGGCTGGAATAGAGGTTGCTCCTTCAGCTTAGCTTCCATAATGAAAAGGCACAAATTACAGAGTTGACCCACAGCCACTGACAGGGAAAATGAAGTAGAAAAAAGCATTGATGGTTGTCAAACCACTGAGATTTTTTTTCTCGTACTTTGGTGTAACCTCAAACAAGTTGACTGACATATATTTTTTTTATATCTCAAATTATTGTAGATATACCATGTCTTCAGTTACTATCAATATACCAGTTCCTATCTCAGATATTCAGTTACTGCACATCTACCAGTATCTGACTGTTCATCATGCATTTTTATTCTTGCTTTGTGTTTCCTTCATACATTTCATTCCTTTCATACTACGGCATCTAAACTGTTATTTGCTTAACTTAAATTTTCCTAAGTGAGGAATACATACTACTGGCAGGACACAGGCATTTGATAGGTGATTCATAATGAGAAACTCGATCTCTTCTCAATGCTCATTCAGTCCTTCTGAATACATTCATGAGAAAGTCTAAGTTTGGGGCAAGTTTGGGGCTAATAACTCTCAATTACTAATGTCCCTTTAAGACAAAAATGGTCTTCAAGCTAAGAAACTAGGACTAGCTACAGTATCTAGTTGGAATTTAATATTATTTAATCTATATCATGTTAATTTTATGATCATTTCTATTAATAACAAGTGATAATGGTCTGCCAGTTACAGTATAGTTCCCTTTATAAATAAGTGCACTTATTTAAGTAAAGAAATTAGCTGATTTAAATAAAATGTTCAGGGATGAAATTTGGGAGATTCTAACTAAAGGCCTTGCTTTCCTCCTTAGTACTGGGAATGTTACTATCTGGATCTCTACATCTCACAGATTTGGTCACTTTCAGGTTTACCTCAGGCCTAGATCTCAGAGTTATGCCCTTTACCTCCTGCCCCTGTACAAGTTTCTGGGCCCATGTAACTCCTGCTTCTAATTTAAAAATTTCACTGAAAAGACAAATACATTGTTACTTGTATCTACTTTCCTGTAGACTTATTATAGTTTCAAAGAATACATAGTGCTCTAATTTTGTTGCGGTTTCTAGTATATATGCAGCAGCTAAACGCCACTAGGACCATTTTTACTGTGACTCCTTCTCAGCTTCACTACAGTCCACTATTCAAAGTTGAGTGTTGGATCCCAAGTGTAAAAGGAATCTATTGCTTCTAGTAATAGCATTGCCTCTCCCCTTATTAATGCCCCCAATAATCTCAAAGGCTTTGGGGAACCAAGTACTGCACACAGCTAACTTGATTGAGCTATTTACAATAACTCATGGTTGTTTCCCTTAGAGAAAGTTTCAACTATAGAGTCCTATTAATGTTTATCAGAAAACTAAACTGTTTTCCCTATAATATGTATCTTTTTTCTTATTTAATACCAGTGTCTTTTTTTGCAGCGTGTTGCTCAGTTTCCCAAGGCAATTAACTGCTTGAAATTAATCTGTTTTGTGCCCTTCCTTACAAAGTAATAAAGGTTTGCTTTGTACTCGTTAATGTGCTGAGCCACTGTCAGGAGCTGGCACAGCCTCAGGGGTGGGCATGGTAACAGGGGCTGGACCAAAGGCTACCAATAAGCTTGGGACCGGGAGCCACTAGTTAGATCCAGCAAGTTGGAAAATGAGGCTGTACTGAGGTCTTCTTTCTGTTGCTAAGATATCGCTACAACATTACAGCTGTGTCCATGTGATGAGATTGCTTCACAAACATCTCAACGGAGAACCAAAAAATAGTTTTAATATTACTAGATGTTCTAGATTCCACCAGCAACTTCAGCCTGATACCCTGTTGCCCTAAGTTTGCAAGAGATGGACACCAGAAGTGTAAATGTTGCATGTTTCGTTGAGCTCTGGTGAACACTATAGGTTTTCTCATCCAGATTTACCTCTAATCAATTAATTAAGCAACTTGTGTTGTGATTTCTTAGTTTAGCATTTACATACTATTATATTTTTTCAAAGCAGTTTAGTTACTCATTCATAATAATAATAATAACAACAACAATGCTACAATTTTTTGAGCACATACTCTGCTCCAGACATTTTACATACTCATTCAGTAAAACAATTATGGCTATCTTACTATGTTTTCTATACACTTTCCTGGGCACCAGGGGTGCATCAGTGAATGAGCTAAACAAGATACTTAGTCTCCTAGAAAGAACACTAATACACTAGGGGAGAAAGAAAGTACATGGACAATAATAATCAATAAACTTGCTGCATTCTCTGGATAATATAAAATGGTATGTGGAGAAATGCAGAGTTTGAGTATAGAGATTGCTAATTTATAGAGGGTTGCCACAGAAGGCCTCTCTGATAAGATGACATTTGAGCAAAGACCTTAAGTGAGGCCTATTCTGCTGCCTTTTTGATTTCATTTCCTACCATTTCCCTTTCATTAAATCCCAGACACACGATTTCAGACAATCTGGCCTCTTTGCTCTTCCTTGAGAACAACCTTGCCATCTTCTCTGCCTGGAATGTGCTCCTGTTTATTTACAAAGCCCCTTCTCTCACCTCATTCAGAGAGATGAAACCAACAGAGGCAACTGGTTGAACAGGGGAATTTGGGAAGTGGCGGAAATTAAGGATAAGACTCACATTTTGGGCTTGGCAACTGGTTAGAGCAATGTAGAGAACACAGTATGAGAAAGGTAAGTTCGATGAGGAGGAGGATGAACTCCATTGTGCACAGTCAGATACACATGTCTGACAATCAGAGATCTGGTCTGGTAACATATACTGCTTGGTTTTTAAATAAATGAATGAGCTACTGATTTTGGAGTCAGCAGTTCACAGGTGGCAATGATCAAACATACGACTAAGTGAGATCATGCAGGGAGGGTGTGCACAATGACAAGAGGAGAGGGTTTAATACAGGGTAATGTAAAACAAATGAGTAGGGGAAGATGCATGCTTGAAGGATACAGGAAAGAGTAGCCATAGAGACAAAAGTGGAAATTCAGGAGACACAGAGACATAAAAACCAACGGATAGAGAGCTTCAAATTAGGAGGTGGGGAAGAGGGAGAAATGCTGTTAAGAAATCAAACAAAACAAGGAGAAAAATGTGTATTTAGACAACTCCTTCAAAACATTTTGATGTGGAGAAGTGGAAAGGGACAGAGTGATAGCTGGATTAGAATTTTATCTCATTTGAATCTCATAACATCCTGATGAGTCAGGCATTGATATCCTTCTCTATTGTATAGTTAAGCCTCAGAAGGGTTAAAATCTTTCCTAGGGCTGAATATTTAATAAATGGTAGCACCAAAATTTTAAGCTAAGTTTTTTCTCTCCAAAGTTCTTTTCTTCTCTAGTCTTTACCTTCATGTTCTGTAAACAGCAAACCTTTCTAGGAGGAAAGCATAAAGCTGATTAGAACAGAGTTAATAATTTATATACTTTGTTTCTTTAGCTTAATAAATGGGCTACAGTAATATAACAGAAAGTGCTACCTACTTTCTGGAGTTGCTGTAAATATTCCTAAGATGTCAAAATAAAAGTAGATCAAAGTTTTTGTCACAATTAATTTTGGTAATGGAATGTATATAAAAATGCATGTATCGACTGGGGTTTTTGGTCAGCACGAAGATGCATTGTTCCTTGAGGTAAATATTGGTCTTACCTTGGATCAATAGTTACCTCACAGTTCAATATGTGTGTGACTGCCTTCAACACAAGTAAATACCTGCTTAATGTCTGCAACCTGCTTCGTATTAGTGCTTTAGAAACTCCTCTATAGCCCCAAGGAAGTTTGGAGATTTGTAGTGTTCTGGATCCCTATAGGTTCTTTATTGTCAATCTATAAACAATACAGTTATAAGATATGACTGTTGCTAGCATGTTTGTAATTGCTATGTGAACGGTTCCTGAAGCTCTGAGAAGCCCTAATGAGAAAAGTGAGATGAGTATATATTGTGAATGGCCAGAGTGCTCATGGAGACTGTAGGTTAAAGGGGATTCTTTTAGGGAAATTTGGTGTGGGCGGGTGCATAATTCAAATCCATGTCCCCAACTATTTTGTAAAACATTAGCAGTTTACATATCCAAATTTTCTCGAGCTACCTGTGGCTGATCACTCCTTATTCATAAATAAGACACTAGAGTCTTTTAATCTGATTTCTATATTCACTATACTTTTGGGTTTTGATTTTTCTGGCTTACAATGATCTTTGGTATATACTCATATGAATTACCTTAGCTGACCCCCTAAAATATGGAATAATACAGATGTGCCTAATCTTGGACTCTATTTTGTTTAGTTCCTTTCATACACTGTACAATATGAATTGACAATGGCCAGTTGCTATGCATAAAACCCACAACTTTGATGGAGGTCATGATTATGTCATTTGTATTATATTAATTTTACCTTTCTGTCTTTTGGAACAGACCTGGCTGGAATCAAGCAGAACAGGAAAGTTAATATTCTTGCCTACAAACTGCATGATTGAACCTACTAGGCGATTAGCACCTAAGGTTAAAATATGCTTTCATTGTAACCAATGCTAATCAAAACATCTTTTGAGTATTACAAAGAATTTTCATACTATAAAAAATATACAGAGATAGTGGGAGGGGGCAGAAAAGCATAAGGAAGTTCAAAGGAATGGAAAACAGGCTTTACAAGAAAAGGTTAAAGGGATTGGAGTTACTTAGCTTAACAAAAAGAAGGCTAATGCATGAAAGGTGTGGTCTTTAAGTATATAAGGCGATTAAGTGATGGGACCACTGAGCAGTTTTTCTGTTTGTCAGTAGAAAACTAAATATAAGAAAATTGTGTTAAATTGAAATAGATTGTGGCATTTAGAGAGTGGTTAAAGCAGACATAGATTTAAGGGTTATGGGCATCAGTGTGATAGTTAAACTCACGAAATTAGGCAAGATCAATGAAAGAGTATAGAGCATAAGAATATAGAGCATAACATTTGTATGTGTAGGTAAACACATACAAATAGGGACTGGGAGGAGGAATAGGTCAATATGGTGAAAAAAATTGAGGAAGAAGACAGGACAATGTAGTATTATCAAAGGAGAGAGTTTTACTGCATACTTATGGTATGCCAGACACTTCAAAGTACCTACCCTATATTACCTTAATTAATCCTCATGACAACTATGTGAGTTGGGTACTGTGGTACAACAATCACCCTCTTTTTACAGGTAAGGAAGTAGAGGCATGCAGAGGTATGCTAACTTACTCAAGACCACAGCACTCCGAAGTAGAATAGTCAGGGCTTAAATCCAGGCAGACTGGCTCCAGTGTGGCCACATTTCTAACACCTCTATACTTCCCTTCAATATGGAGTTTCAAGTGGTAGAAGAGTAGGCAAATGTTATATTCTGGAAAGAAGACCCAGAGGAGGAGAAATGATAAAAATATCTGGTGACTGGGAGTTGAAAGATGACATTGGAGAGAGTGGGAACAGTGAGGAAAGAAGCTAGGCGTTAAGGAGGGAATGGGCTCTCAGGGAATGGTAGCAGTGAGTGTCGACTGGCATTGAAGGCAAAAAGAAAGATGCAATACTTACATGAAAGAATGGCAGGAAAAACTATGTTGCTATTGATTTCTTTAAGGGTAGAGGAGACTTAAATATCTTTTTATTTATCTCTGAGTCAATGATAATGCTATCATTAATACACTTTATTGAGAAAACCGAGGCTACATGATATGTGTTCCTTCAACTTGTTCCTCTGCCTCTCAAATTATGTCTGTGCACGTGTACACTCATGGTGACTTTCACAACTTAATTCCTCACCATCCTTCAGCCCAGAAAAAAACAGATCATGTGGTTTCTTCACTATTGGAATGATAAGAGAGGTTTAGAAGGACAAAGCCATCTTGCCACAGACCTTTCTGAAAGAAAGCTTACATTTATGAGCAGTTTAAATCTAAAGCATGATTTAAACATCACTCCATTGATTCAATCAAGTGTTTCTGTTTTATCAATGCCTCTATATGGTTATGGATATATATATGGTATATATATATATATATATATATATATATACACACACACACACACACACACACACACACAAGTACAGCAGTTCATTGTTGATCTGCCAATATCATTTGTGTATTTGTGTATGGATTGGCAGACCTCATTTCAGCTGCAAATTTTTAAACTAGATGCATAGGCAATTATGTACTGGAGCAACAAAAATCAAGAACTTTGGTATTAGCTCTGCAACCTATTATCTCTATGACTTGGGCAAGTCACTTAACCTAGTTTTCAGGTTCCCACTTGTAATACAGAAATAATAATACCAAGTTGTGGGGTTGCATGGAAGATTAAATAAAATAGTGTATATTTCAGAGTCTATCAGTAGCCCCTAATTCTTCACTCCATCCTGTAACTATGCCCTTTGCTCAGGGACTTTGCAGTTTCTCCCCCTAAAGATGTAGAGTGTATTTCCCAAACCCTTGACTTTGAGTCTGGCCATGTTGCTTGCTTTGGTTAATGGCATGTTATAGGACAAAACATGACCAAGATATGTAAAGCTCTTGCACCATTCAGCCTGCTCTCTTGTTCCTTTGCCACCAACATAAGAATATTCCTGGGTTACCCTTCTGCTCCCTGGAGAAAAGTAAGAGACATTGAAACAGAACAAACCACCTTATCTGGGCCCAGCCTAAATCAGACAACTCCTAACCAACTCCTCAATTCATAAACAACACAAGCTTAAGATCAGGAAAACTGCTCAGCTAAGCCCCATCTCTAGCAAACAATGTTTAATTGACCCACAGACTTATGAGAATAAATAGTTGTTCTAAGCCACTGAGTTTTGGGATGATTTCACAACATTTCTGTGGCAGTAACTACACTTGTCAGGGACTTAGCACACTGCTTGGCACATGATTGGTGTTTGGCATATGTTAATTGTCTTTTCTTTTTATGGATAAAATTCAATAAATATTTTATGCATTTCACCTTCAATGTAAAACATGCAGCTATTAAGAAACATTTGGATGATTAAATGTTTTCGTTGGGTGTCATGTGCGTATCACTTTGCAATAAACAGTGAAATAGCAAATCCTTCACAGAGTTCTCTTAGACTTTTGTGTGTTGATTGCTATATTCTTCCCGTGTAAGTATAACTTCCTCCCACTAATAGTAAAATGAATTATGTGTGTGCATTGGTAGGAAAATGTATGCCATGAATATTAGAGTAATGAATTAATTTAGGAATTCACAGTTTCATCTTTTTATTAACTTTCCACTCATCACCTTATATATTTGCATGTTGTAAATGCAAAGGGAAACATTTAAAAATATTCATTTGTTTGCTCATAGACATAGAATCTGAATTTTACCATGCTACCTTAATATTACATATGTATTGAGGAAGTATCTTAAAAATAGTCTTGACCACTCTTTTTCTGTTATAATGATATAACCCTCTCAGTTTCAATTTACTGCTATCAAAGTTTGCTTTGATTAATGTAATCACAAACCTCCATTTACAAGATATTTACCAGTGTTTACCAGTGTCATCTTCATTAATATTGTAAACTACTTGTCGTATTGCACTAAGGTCTATTTCTTAGTTGATGCTCAGTGTATTAAATGGAGTGCATTAAATTGACATTGCTTTTTAAAAAAGTACTCCATGCTCTTTTAATCAATAGCTTACAATAAAAATATTCAGAACATACATTGCTTACTATTAACTTGATTTCATTTAGAATTTTGTATTCAGAGGAGGTGGATGGTAGGTTATATAGAAAGAATAGAATAAGTGCCTACTCTTTTTTTGGTCTTACCTCCACAAAGACCACTGCATAGTACTTAAATCTGTAGCTTAATTTTTACATGCATAATTAAAGGCATGTCACCAAAGGATAAAATCTTTCTATGGGCCTGCAAGGTGTATATGGCACTGTATAGAGAAATATATAATATAGGCTACCCTGTTGCTCCTTGGAGAAAGGCAAAAGACATTGGAGCAGGACAAATCACCTTACATGAGTCCAGCCTAGATCAGAAGAAGCCTAGCCAAGCTGCTGATCCATGAGCAGGACTCACTTAAGATCAGAAAAAAAATTGCCTTATATGTGAAGCAAGTCAAATTTGAGTAAGGCAGGAATTTTTTTTTTCCACTCATTTGAAGACAACTTAAAGTATCCAAAGATGTTAAGCAGATAATAAAATACGAGAGACTAGGAAAGGCAGAAGATAAAACGACCAGGTATTAACTTATGCCAACTTCTGTGCCCTAAGATGCACAAAACATAAGTATTTATGTCTCTATTTACCCCATTTCTGGTGTAATTCAGTTTAATTCAGGTGGTATTTATGTATCACATTCGCTTCCCTTACATCTACTCTAAGATCTTGTTTCATTATTCTCTTTTACATCAATGGCCTCAAACTCTTTGGGTCTTTCCACTAGAGATACAAATATTATCAAATATTCTCCTTCAAAAATACCTTCCTTTGAACCTATATCACCCTCTGTCTAGAGCCCTCTCTCCTTTTCACATGCAAGGATTTACAAACAGTATTGTGCTCAGTGCCTTTGATTTCCTTTCTTCCAATTCAGTCCACTTCAATTTGGCTTCCATTCCCATCATGTTGCTGAAATATCTCTGGCAAAAGTAATTAGCTTGCAAATTGGCCATTTCATTTTCTGTGCCTTTATCACATGACCGTTTCATGGCACTTGACATTGCTGAATATGCTCCACCTCTTGAAAACCTTTTTTTCATTGGCTTCTGTGATTACCTTTTCTTGTTTCTCCTCTTTTGAGGATTTCTTTTTGTTCTTCTTTGTTGGCTTTTCTCATTTCAGTGCTCCTTGGATACTGGCATTTTCCAGTACTAAAATCTTTAGCTCTTTTTTCACTCTATACATTGTTCTTATGTTTTCATTTATAGCTCCATGGCTTCAACTACCACCTGTATTCCTAAAAACTTGCAATAGCTGAAGTCCTAATTTCTTTTTTCAATTTCTTAATGAAAATTTTCCCTTAGATATCTTAGAGACAACACCAAGGAATTTACTAAAAGCCAGTCTCATTATTTTCTTCCAAAGCATTTCTTTTCCCTGTATTTCCTACCTTGATAAATGACATTAACTATTCTTTCACCCAAGACAGAAGCCTGATGGACTCCTTCTAATCTTCAGTTTGCATTTTCACAAAAACTTCAATTTTCATGTGTTCTATTTTTTATAAATTTCTTAAATATCTTTTCATACCATCATTTAAATTTGTACCCTTATTACCTCTACCCTAATTTAGTAGTATCTTCAGTTGTTTCAAGATTTTAGATTTCAGAGACAAGCAAATTTTCAAAAACAATTAGATTTAATTTGTGAATTTATCAGTTACATGGAAAAATTCGTGATGCAAAAATTATTTATATTTCTATAAACAAAAAATTTTTGGCAAGTACAATTAAAAACACCATTTAAAATAACAAGAAAAAAACATCAAACACTTAGAAATAAATCTAATGAAAAATGTGATAAATGATTTTATCTGAAACAAAACATTCTGAGAGACACTGAAAAGATCTAAATAAATGGAAAAGCTTACTATGTTTATAGACTGCTAGGAAGGCTCAGTAGTGTTATATCAGTTGTTCCAAAATTGATCTACAGAGTAAATGTAATCCCACTCAAATTCCTGCAGTGTGTGTATAAATTGACAAGATGATCATAAAATGTGTATCAAAATGGAAAAATCTTTGCAGTGTCAATACAATCTTAGAGAAAAATAAAAAAAGTTGGAGAATTTACACTATTAGATTTCAAGATTAACTATAAACCTATAATGATTAAAGAAGTGTGGTATTGATGAAAGGAATGACAAACAGACCAATGCAGCAAAATAAAGAGTCCAAAAATAGGACAACACACGTATATAGCCACTTCATTTACATACAAGATTGCACTGTAATTAAGTGGGAGAAAGAATAGTTTTTTTAATAAATGGAGTCTGAGTAATTGTACATTCATATGGAAGAAAATGGACCTTGATTCTTATGTCATACCATACACTAAAGTCAAATTCAGATGGATCAGAGACCTGAATGTGAAAGATAAAACAGTGGAACTTTTAGAACTATGGCTTATAGACCAAAATCTAGCTTACTACCTCTGTTTGTACATAAAGTTTTATTGGAACACAGTCAGCTCATTTACTTATGTATTGTTTATGACTACTTTTCTGCTATAATGGCAGAGTTTAACAGTAATGACAAAGGGTATATGGTCCATAAAACCATACATATTTACTATCTTGCTTTTTACAGAAAAAGTTTGCAAAGCTCTGTTCTGGAAGGAAACAAAAGAAAGTATCTTTTTTATTATGGAGTGGTAGGTTTTATCCTTTTCTTTTATAGAGCAAAAAAGGTCATCAAATATAAACCATAAAAGATTAAATAATAAATTTTATTTCATTAAATTAAGAACATCTGTGTATTAGAATTTTTGTCCAGTATAATAATAAAAACTCTTAGAGACCACTAAGAAAATATCAAATAATCCAAAAATGAACAATGGATTTCAATAGATATTTCTTCAAAGAAAATATACAAATGGTTAATAATCACACATAAATATGCTCATCTTTAGTCATTAAGGAAATGCAAATCAAAACCACAATGAGAGCCCCACTCTGCATCCACTTGGGATAGCTGTAATCAATAAGACAGACAACAAGTGTGAGCAAATATGTGGAGAAACTGGAATCCTCATACACTGCTTGTGGGACTGTAAACTGGTACATGCAGACTCTTTGATAGAACAATTTGGCATTTCCACAAAAAATTAAGCAGAGTTACCATATGATTGAGTAATTCTATTCCTAAGTATATACTCAAGAGTTTAGAAAATATGTCCACAGAAAAACTCATACACAAACGTTTATAACATTACTCACAATAGTTAAAAAGTGTAAACCTCCTAAATGTCCATCCTACATGGTGATGGATGAATAAACAAAATGTGGTATATTCACATAATGGAATACTATTCAGTCATAAAAAGAAAAGACATACTGATAGATGATACAAGGATGAGCCTTGAAAAGATTTGTTAATTTAAGGAAGACAGACACAAAAAGCAACATATTGTGTGATTTGATTTATACGAAATGTTCAGAATAGGCAAAGCCATAGAAACAGAAAGAAGTAGATTAATGATTGCCAAATGTTGAGGGATAGGGGGAATGAGGAGTGACTACTAATGAGCATGGAGTTTCTTTTTGCAGTAATAAGAATCTTCTGAAATTAGTGTTTAAGGTTGCATGAGTTTGAAAATAGTCTAAAAAAATCACTGAATTGTACACTTTAAAAGGGTGAATATTATGGCATGTGAATTATAGATCAATTAAGAAGTAACAGAAATATAGAATCACAGTTTCTTGTAAGGCATTGAAGTTGTATTAGGCCACTGACCAACTAAAGTAAATAAAACAGGCATGGACAAAGAGTAATTTTCTGTAGATGACACAGCATACACAAAAATAAATCACAGTGATATACTACTACACACTCACCAAAATATGTAAAATTAAAAAGACATAATACCAAGAGTTGGCCAGCATATACGACTAGAGCTTTCATATGTTGGTGGTGGAAGTATAATTTTGTGTAGGCCCTCTGAATAAATTTTGTTGATACTGTTTGGCATCTTCTTAATTTATGCTAAGTATATTACAAGAGGCTTATATCAGTATAAACTACATATATGATTATCCTATGACCAAAAAATTCTACTCCTCTATATATAACCAAGAGACATGAGTATGTATGTCCACAAAAAGACTTATAAAAGAATGGTCATAGTAACTTTACTCATAGTAACTAATAAGATCATACATTGAAATACTGCAAAGAAATAAAAAAGGAAAAAAAAACCTACTGAAACTTAAACAACAACATGGATGAATCAGAAGCATTATGTTGACTGTAGGAAGTCATACAAAAAGAAGTAAATATTGTATGATTACATTTGCATTAAGTACAAGAATAGACAAAACTAATCTCTGATGCTATAAATAAGTGGTTGCCAATGGTGGAGGGGTGGAAATGGAATAGAATGGAGTATGAAATAACTTTCTGGAGCGCTAAACAAATTCTGCATTGTAATGTAGGTGGTGGGTACAGAAATACTGTTAAGCAACAAAATTCGACTAGTATGGTATTAAAAATATTATTGGCTTTATTCAATAATTTGTGAACCGGACAGCATCCAATCTAGCAAATAGAAAGGAGCTCTGAGGAACTGTATGAAAGGTAAAACTTTTAGGCAGAGGCAAGCAGGAACAAGGAAGTTACACTAAACAAAAAACTTGATTGACTATTGCAAGGTCACCTTCCTTTAGGGGATGGCAGAAGTTTATCAGACAGATTACCTAACTAGTGCTGACTAAGCAATTCCTGATTGACTGGTTTAAGATTCCACTTTTGGGAGCCCTGAAACTATAATTAAGTCTTGGTTTGGTTGCTGGAGCTTAGCATAAATAACTGTTTTGGGCCTGTTGTCCTGTTTTTAACAACATATACAGATGTAAAAATTCAATGAGATGTATACTTAATGTTTGTACATGTTACACACTTCATAATATGCATTCAATATCTCAATTGTGAAAGTAAAAACAAAAGAACCAAGGAATGGGGAAATTGTAGCCCCTTCCAACAGTGAGAAGCAAAACTGATATTTTGCCAAATAAAGGTATCAAAGATTGATATCAATGTAACATGTATATACATTATTATAAAATAAATGTCTTAACACAAAACATAAGGAATATATAATATCAGAATAGGAAATAATCCTTCACATAGAATAAATCTAGCTTTACTGGAAACTTATTACTTTGTCCTCATTTATTGTACTATTTTATAACATTTTGCTTGATACAAGTGAAAACCTGGTTTTGGGTTAGCAGCAGTTGAGGAGTGATATCTTGGTATTATGCTTCTAATTGTATCTCAGCTTTTGATTCTTTACTTCTTCAATTTAAACAAACTAATTTTGTTTTGCCAAATTATTATTCATAGTCCTGCCTAAAACTCTTTAATGGCATCCACTGAATAAGGTAGTTAATTTTCACTGGCTACAGATTAGAATAACCAGAGCGCTTTTACAAATTGCCTTCTTTACTCTTTATAGGCCAGTAAATTAGAATCTTGGGAGGGTGGTGTCTAGGTACAGGCATTTTTCAATCCTTCTTAACTTGAATGCACACCAAGAGGAATTGTTGACCTACAGCATAATGTTTTACCTTCTTAGAAGGACTATGCTCAATTACATATTATCTAAACTGGCCATATTCCTCCATGAGATGCTGCTCTCTTGCCTTACCTTTCTGTGAGCTAGGTAGGAGAGGAATGATAATTTTCCCTCTGCCTTCTAAGTTCTTAGGTGAGAACCCTGCAGTAAATAGAGATCAACAAGAGAAAAATAAACAGAAATGTGTTAACATGCATACCTCATCTATGCATGGGAGATACCCAAGGAAAAATGAGTAACTCCTGGAGGTAGCCTAGACCACCAGCTGAAATTCTCTCTTCAGTTGAAGACAAAAGAAGTGTGGGAGAGGTATAGAAGGAGGTCAGTTATGGGAAGTCACCAGGAAAAGCACAGGAAACACCCACAAGGTTTGTTTTGTAGATTTCAACAGGAGCCTTTTGCATTGACAAGATTCTCTTGTGATTTAAAGTCTTCCCTTCCTATTACAGAGAGGGACACACCTTTCCAAATGCAGATTTCCTTTATAACTGTAAATTTTTCTTTGGAAACTTCTACTCTGTTTTCAGGGCTTCTCCATGTCTGTCTGCTGTTTCTTAAAATAACCAGTTCAAAATCATCATAATGCCAAAGAGGCATATTTTGGGGTGGCATATTCTGCTCCCCTTTAGATAGTCCTCTTACAAGACTCAGTTTAAGTGCATCCTCTTTGTGAAGACTCGCCCTATTTTTTCCTGCCCCAAGCAGTCAGATCCTTCATAGCCACTTACAGCACCTATCACTTACTATTGTAATTAGAGCAGGAAAAGAGCTTCATAAGGTAGGCCCTCTACATTATTTATATTTTTATTTCTAGTAGCATGTGTAGCACAAAATCCAATAAAACTTATATGAATAAATTAATCTCTTATTTTGAGACTTTGCAAAAACAAATCCTCTGATTGACCTCATCTAATTTAACATAATATGCCATCTTCTCAAAATGAATAGTTCATATATTAAGAAAAAGTGTGAGAAACTACAAATGTAGAAGTTTACATGGGTTAATAAGTTCATTCAAGCAAAGTAAAGTGCAGAGGAACATGTATAGAATCATCTTTCAGAAATAGAATATGCAATTGTGTGAAAACTACAAGCAGCAAACAGTATTCTTGGCCAAAAGATAGGAAAGCGACAACAGCTACTGCGTACATCAAAAGGGAGGATTATGTTGACACTGAAGCGAGCTTCTTAGACAAAGCAGAACCCTATGTGAGGGGAACTTGGAGGAATATAATTCCGACAATTTGACATCCTTTGAACACCAATTCTGAGTATCACTGTGGAACAAAAACTTGGGTAAAAGTTGAAGGACAAGCATCAGACATCATCCCTTTGTTCGGTTTCACCAGCTTCCCCACTGCAGAATGGATTGTAGCAAAGGGAAATGAGGTGAGTGGGCAACTATGGAGGATGAGAAATTGATGTGCTGCCTCCTCTGAGTCCAACAACAGGATTCTTCACTGATTTGCAGTTGGCTGTGAACAGCAACACAGTCAAATACAGCAGAAAATAATCCTAATTGAATTTGTGGAAGAGAAGATCTTAACAAATATTTACCATACCGTTTTGTCAGTTGGTAGGAAAAAAAACAGAATCATCTCACGCATAATTCTGGCACTGCCTTTTCAAGGAAAAGAGATGACAAATAAAAACTCTAGAGATGGAGAAATCTCTGAAATAAAAGGGTTTACTGAACCTGTATGGATGCCAGCCAGAAAAAGACTGAGCCCTGGGACAGGAAGTTTCTGCTTCACCAGCAGCAACCAGGTAACAGAAGCAGCTTGTCTGCCAGACTCCCGGAACAGGGCACATTTTTAAGGGGTCTTAAGGAAAGAAAGCTCTTTAAATTCACATTGGCTACAGATAAGGAAGGTGGGCTAATGTGAAGTGGGGAAAGGCCTGGGATAAGTATAGGTGGTTCGTCTGTAGAGGAGGCTCACAGATTGATGTTGATGCTAGTAAGACACAGATCACGCAAGGAGGATGCGGTGGTCCTGGGGACCTTCTAGATGATTGTTGAGATGACTTCCTCCAGGCACATGGAGTTTCTGGGTACTCTTGGCCTGTAGCTATTGACTGATCACCTTCCCTCGTCTCTCTCCCTCATTCTCTGGCCCTTATGTCACTTAATTAGGACATTTCAGAATTTTTCCTTATCAGAGACATACTAAACTTTATCACCCTCTTTCTGCAGTATGTGCCTTCATTAAATAAATTCTCCAAACCCACAGAAATAGTCTATCACTATGGAATCTCAAAAAATTCTTAATAGATAACGGGGTTGCTAAATTTCCTTACCCAAACTGTGCAAGGAAATGCTCTCTACTTTGCTGTCACTGTTAGAGCTTTAAGAAAACTTGTGAAAGGATTTAGTATCCTGCTTTGAAGCTTTAACACAAACTTGGGGGGCTGTGGGGATTACTGCTGTTGCTGATGGCAAGACTAGAAATGTCCTGTATTTTTCTACTTGTCCTCACACTGACTTTCTGGTAAAATCTCTCTGGCTTATTTTGTTGATTCTGTCCCTTCTGTTTCATTTTTTTCCCCCTTCATTGTTCCTCGGTATCAGTGCTTCTTAGGCACTTTGAGACCTATTCTACTTTACTTTGGGAAAGCCAAAGAACAAAACGAATTGTTTATTAATCTGCAGTGCTTTCAAAATCACAGCTCTAGCTTCTCAGTTTTATTGGGCACCCTATAGCCACTGTTATTTTGATAGGAGGCATTTTGAGTGTGCTGCCTTGAGCCAGAATATTACTGCCACAGCTTTCTGACAGGGATTCATATTGAACAATTCTTCCTTGTCATTTCTAAAGCAACTTTTGGCCATGTAGAGGTGAGGACTTCAAGAGGAGGATAACTTTTTTTTATCTGGAAACTTCACCACATGATTTCTCAGTCTGTGGCCTCTCTGAGAAAGGGTGGATCAGTACCTTGACGTGACTCATTCTTTTCTTTAGCATTTACTTCAGATTCTTCCAGGGGTAACTCAGCCATTCTTCATTTATTATTTAGTTCTCCACAGTTTTAAATTCAGTTATTGAAGAAAGGCACTACTCAAACACTATTTTATGTATTAAAAGTTTCATTCTTGTTTTTGAAATGTTTGACTAGCCTTTTCTTAAATGCCAAAGAAGAAATGATTATAAACAATTGTGTAGCATTCCAATCACCATACCAACTTCTGGAATCGGTCCTTTGGTTTGTTATTTGGAGGCAATGCTTTATGCAAGCTATTATGTCTTTGAGCCAAAGCATTATTTTTGTTCTTGAATCTTTGTTTTTTTAAGTTCTTGAGTCTTGATAGTTAATTGTTGTGAACTATCCCTGGGGTTTTAGGAAGTGCTGAGTATAAGGTTGTAAAGTTGCAGAATATGGAAAAGTAATTGTGTATGTGTTATCTTCTTACAGTTTGCAAACTGGCACCTACTAATTATATTTTTTGCCCATAAATGGTTTATTTTCTTATTATATTATTCTTGTAGCTCTTAAATCTTAGTATCATAGAAGGGAATATGTATCAATATATTCATCCCAGGGGTAAAAATGATCCATATGCAAAGATTCCTTCTAACTCTGCTGACAGACTATTCTTTAACTTCTCCTTAGTTTTGGATTCTGATGATGCCAATCTATCCCTGTACAGCTCCAGGGAGAGTAGTACTTTCTTAAATGGGGTCAAAATATAAGTAAGAGTTCTCTAGAATCTCACATTGCATAAGTGTGAAGGTTTTAAGGCAATTAAATGTCACTTTGCACCATTTTTAATACAGGCATGAAAAAAATGAAAAAGGTTACCTACAGAAATTGTTTCACTTGACCTAATTAATACCTAATCTCCATTTAAACTGTTCTGAGGTACTGGCCACATAAAATATGACCTGAATTACCATGATCTTTGCTTATAACTTACAGAATGCTTCAACAATATAATCTACCTTTCAGATCAGTTTGAGCAATGTTGCCAAAGCACTGGAAGGTATACACTGAGTCAAATACCGTTGTAGGACTGGAGTCTCATGCCAGCAATACAAAGGAGAAAATATTCAGAATTTCATGTCAGAATTCAGATCCATGTGATTATGTGCATTTGATCTGGTAAGTGTAAATGACAGGGTTCAGACTTCTTTATTTTACATTTGTAAGATAAAATTAGTGGCCTTTGAAGGATTTTACTAACTTCTGACTCATGAATGACCACATCAAATATTTTTCTTATTGAGGAAGTACAGCTGTGTGGTGAAAGAGCCTCCATCTAACATTTCCTAGAACAAACGAAAGCTCAACTTTACCAATAATAATCTGCTTGTAGAAAATGCAATGTCTTATTTTCTTGATGTATAGTATACAGTGTAAGGTAAGCTAAGAGGGAATACCATGCTGGAGTAAGTCTGTATTTTCACAAATGAAATTATCTTCCTAATGGCATTTTAGATAGGTACAGCAGCATTGTGTTTTTGAATGTACCTTATTTTATGTACCCTGGAATCAAAACACTAAACACACATATTTCTAAATAGCAGAGAGAGGGATGAATTATTTGAGCTAAACCGAAATCAAGGGCCCCACTCTGAAAGATGTAAACTTAAGCCAGTTCAGACTCATTTCTTTCCACTGTAACTTGATACCTACAGCATTTTCATTTAAATTATTTCAAAATAGACATGCAGAAACTTTCTTGCTAAGTATGAAACTGCCAACCAGGCTCTGTGAGTTCACACATTGTAGAGGATGTTAATTGAAAGTGAAAAGTCAAAACAATGTGGTTCAATTAAGCTCTTGCAGAAAACATGGAAATCACAGATCAGGAGGGTCCTGTGAAGAAAGCAGAGACTGCCACTCCAGGTTTTCTCTTTTCCTTCTTCTTCACATATTTGAATCAGGTTCTGTAAAAAGTGTTTCTCACTAAAATACTTCATCGTTTTTAAAGTTCCATAGACAGATGAAAGTTGGATGAAAGTTCCATGTTTTTAGCTGAGCAGCACAAATTATCAAATAGATTTGTAATGCTGGTGATTGACAGCTGTTCCATATCCTATAAAAGGCTGTGTGAAAGACAATTATTGTTATAAAACTACCCAACAGTATATTTTTGTCTCTGATGGTGTGGTGTGTATCATCTTCCAGTTTCAGCCTCCTCAAAGTGGCAGGACATATGCTTGCTTTTTGCATAAAATCAAACAGGACTTTGGAACATAAACAAAGCTAGTAAGGAGAAGAGTCTGACTCAACCCATCAGAATTATTGTTTGGAGACATTTAGGGCAATGGCTATGATAGAAATTATCTAGAGTGTTACAACTGCTCAAAGTGCCTTGAAATTTGCAACACATTCTTGGAAACAGTTTGTGAGTTCCAACTTCAGGTTTCATTCATTCTTGGTGGAGGGGTATTCTTACATTTTGAGTTGCTATATTTTCAGGTGTCATTAACTAACAAAAAGTGCATCTTGTATGTATAGTAAGACTATCATATTTCATTTTCACTAGGAAATTATTAAAATTAGGAAGATTCACCCGCCAACCTAAGCAAGGTGACAATTTATGCAATACTGAAAAAGTTTTAGTTAGGACCCTCGTTGGAAACTGAGTAGTTCTCTGATTTTTTAAATAAATATATTTTCTTCTGGGTATTTTATCAGTTCTGCCATGCATTATTCACGGGTATATTGAATATTTTTCTGTCAGGTAATTAGTTTACTTGTGCACCAGCTTGATTTTTTTGAGGCTTATTTTAAGCTTTGGGCAGGTGGAGAGTAGTGCTTGCGCTAGAGCTGAAGTAGCCTTACGTCTTCATTATGCAACAAAGACTTCTCTGAATGTCTCATCTGAATGCCCATAGCATTCTGTAATGTCTCTTCTATGGTTGATTAGAATTTGAATGACTGCGAGTACTTTGCAGACCTTGGAATCTTCATTCAGTTCATGGATCCTCAGTAGTGTGCCTTGCACATATGTAGCTTAGTATTTGTCTACTAAAGACTCACTGGGACCCTTCTGTGGATTTCAGGAGCTTTTCCTCTCCGTAGCATCCCATTGTCTGTTACTTTGCCTCACAAATTCCAGCTGCCTACATATACTCAACTCTGAATTCTATTTCTTTAGCTCTTTAGCAAGATTACCATTACCTGAGCCACCTCTCTGTGATGCATCCTGGAAAGTGCCTCTTGGCAGAAATTTAGGGCAATAATTGGACTTACCACCTGTGCTTTTCTTCTGTTGGCAATCATAAGCGGTACTGCCCATTGTGTAACATGTAAAAATTATTGTTCCATTTGTTTTTTCAATTTTTATCGTTATTTAAAGTGAGTAGGCTAGTCTGGTACTAGGTGCTTCATCATGGCTAAAGGTGAAATTATAGTCCTACCAATATTTATTTTGAACAATTTCAAACTTACATAAAAGGTGAAAAAAGGGTTTGCATACCCTAATTTAGATTCACCAATTGTTATCATCTTAGAAAATTTTCTCTATTTATCTGTCTTTTAAATATGGGTCTGCAAGGAAATTAATTCTTCCGACAACTTAATATCTGAAGTAGATTCTTCCCCAGTTGAACCTCAAGGTGAAAATGCATCCCAGCTGATGCTTTCATTGCTGTCATGTGAAACACTAAACAGAGGACCCAATTAAGATGTGCTTGGGCTCCTGGCCCACAAATATTTTAAGATAATAATTATGCATTGTTTAAGCCACTACATTTGTGGTAATTAGTTATACAACAATAGATACCTAATACAACCATTCTTGTACTGTCAGTTTGTGAATATATGGTTTAATTTCTCTTCAGTAAATGCTTAGGACTGGAATTGGTGATTGTTCATGAAGGTGTTTGTTTAATCTTATAAGAAATTCTAGTCCTTTCTCCAAAGTTGTTTTTTAACATTTTTACATTTTCACCTACAATATATGAGACTTCCAATGACTCTATGTCCTTGGCAACATTTAGTGGTGTCAGTCTTTTTAATTTTAGTAACACTGTTAAGTATATGATGGTATTAACTGATTTTTAATTTGGTTGTTGGTCTTTTTATTATTGACTTTTAGCTATTTGTTTAGTATTTCCTGAACAAGAGTCTTTTATAATTACTTCGTTTTGCAACTTGTTCTACCAGTCTGTGATTTGCTTATTTATTTTCTTAAATTTGTATTTTGATGAGAAATTTTTAATTCTGATGGTATATCTTTTTTCTTTCATGGATTTTACTTTCTGTGATAAGAAACCCTTGGCTCCCTCCAAGTAAAAAAGATATTTTCCTATGCTTACATTGTATGCTTTATTGCTTTAGTTTTTATGCTCAGATGTATGATCTATCTCAATTAATTTTTGCGTCTAATGTAAAGTTGAAATCAAGGTTTCCTCCCCCTCCCCCATACAGATACTTTTATTCTAACATAGGTTTAAAAGGACTTTCCTTCAACAGTTGGATTGCTTTATCATCTTTATCAAAAATCAATAACCATGGAAGTCTGTTTTGCATTGTCCATTCTGTTTCCTCATCTATTTGCCAATTCATATGCCTGTGCGATAGTTTCTTGATTACTATAGATTCGTAGTATATATTGAAATTGCATGAAGATGTCCAGCTTCATTTTTTTTTCAAAATTCCTTGGATATTTTACATCCCTACATTTCCATATAAATTTTGTAATCAGCTTAGCAATTTCTACAAAAAGCTTAGTAGGATTATGACTAGCATTGCTTTACATCTATAGTCTGAGATTAGAGGTCTTTTGTTAAATTCATTCTTATCTATTCAATATTTTTGTAGCTTTTGTAAAATAATTTTTTTTCATTTCTCAATTATTTTCTCCTTGTATAATGACAATATTTTTGAACTATTATTTTACATCTATGACATTTCCATTGCTACCTAGAAAAATAGGCTAAACCCATCCCTGGTGCATGTGAGAAACTTTCAAACACATGAAAATCTGCTTGGTCTGCATATTTTTTTTATTACGTCAACAGATGTATCCTCCCCACAGCTTAATGGCAGATGATGTCATCATCAGTGCATGTACAATTCTGTATTACTTAGTGGTGAATAAAAGTGTACTTGTGGACTGTCCACCCTCTAAAATTGAGTGGGGCAAACTAGATTCTCTTTCACTTGCAAGATTATGTAATCATGGTCTTCAAACCCACATGTGCTAAATCAAAACCATGTGTGTATGTTGAGAAACTTACACTTGTATTTGTTAGTGAAAATAGGATGATTTTGTTTCATAGTTGACTAAATGTCCAAAGTGACTAAATATGCTACAGCAACAGTGAATTAATAAGTGGGAACAGGTGGACCTTTGACTAATTAGCACTTAACTAATCAGAGAAAGAAAGAAAGTCAGAAGTGGAGATTATCTATTCCAGTGATTCTTAAATATTTTTATTCTCTTTACATCTGCACCCTATTTTTTCATAAATATTATGCAGAGATCAAATAAAAAACAATTAGAAAAAGCAGTGCTTCTCTGGGTTAAATGGGGATCGAGGTCTTGATCCCATCTATTTCTGTGGGACATTTTTTGTTAAAGCCGGGGCTCAGAGGAAAAGTTGAGAAAACACACATTGTTTCAAATTGTCCTGTTTTAAAGAAGTAGAGACAATAATCTGGGTCCTTGGGTTTGGCCTAGCTATTTACAAAAAATTTGTGCCTGAGCAAGTCACTTTAACTTCTCTTGGTATTAGTTTCTCATTTGTTAATTGGGGACATGATGCCTGTTGTACTTACCATAGAGTTGGGATCAGATAAGATGACTTTCTTACTGAAAAGGCTTTAGAAACAGTAAAGAATTTTACAAAATTAAATGACATTGTTGCTATTATAAAAGTTACTTCTCCATTGCAGGGACATTGTAGTGATAAAAAATATGGCTTGTAAAATAAAATAAAATAAACTGGTTATGTTTTAAAGAAACTGCCATCATATCAGTAGCTTTATTCTTGTTGGGTTTTGTCATGTGTCATATTATCTGCTGAAGGTAAATGATATCTGTGTGGTGAGATGAAGCAGAACAACCACAAATCAGGGGATCAGAATTGTTATAAATATACAATGTACCTGGATCACAAAACAATGTGGTGTAAAATGGCAGTGAGTGGTAGGAGATAAGGTGGATCATTGTGAAACATGGCCAATGGATCTCAACTGAGTTTTCAACAGTCATGACAGCCACAAGCCCTATAAAACACCAACCACTGCTTGTTAGTGAAGGTTAGTGTTCTCTTACAGACACTCTGAAGAAGCGTCTACTTGCATGTCCATTTTAGAGGCATGAGTTCTGAGTATTAAATCTCTGGATATGAATGGCAATGGTGTCAACATTTATAAACCAGTCAGGTATTTATGCTGAAAATTACTGATGACAAGCATAAAGGGTCCTTTGAAGATTTTTTATTAAGAGAGCTGAATAGGTCCAATGGTTTGACCTATAGTTTGTTTTTGAATTCATAAGTGTCTGACACTTGAGGTTATCTTGGAATCGATAAGAGTGAGTTTATTAAAATGATTTGATAGATATTAATCAGCAAGCACAAAGTCACATACTTAGCTTTCAAAGTGTTCTCCTGCTCCTAGACCAAGTAGGCACTTGAAAAGAAATGGAAAAGAGAAATGTTAGCTTCTCTGGGAAGAAGGCAATTATTTAATCTTCTAAGTTTATATTCAGATCACATCTATAGCAAATATAATTTAAGTCTGCATCATAAATATTCCACAAGAAATGTTCACCGGTTCCCAGAACTTGAAGTCACTCACCTCTTTGGACAACGGACCATTCTGAGATATGCCATCATCTCCATCTGGGAGATAACTACCACAGCATATTTATTGTAGTGCTCTTTATTTTAGTAGAAAATATCTGGCAAGAGTATTTGCAGTACTCTCTAAATTATGTAGAAATAAAGATGTCCAACTTCTTTGTGACTGTTTATTGTTCTGCCATCTAAACATTTTCTAGTCTAACACCTGGAGCTGAGGGGGTATGAGGAGCTTGCTTATTTGGTGCTGTACTTCTGCATTGGATTCGAAAGAAAATAAAGCAAAAAGTTCAATTTCTTGACTTAAGCTCCTAAAAGTCTAACGTGTTTTTTGGTTGTTGTTATTCTAGATTACCACACAGTCCTTTTTCTCTCCTCACAAACAAATATTGATGAAGCAAACTTTATAAACCAGGGAAGGTACATTTTACACACATATAGTCCGTACCCTGCATAAAATGTCTAGATTTTTTGTGAAACCTAAACTTCTAAGAAACTCAGGGGCTAGCAGTAGGGCAATACGGGTACCAATAGCTAATTAGAACCAGAGTCCTAGACAATTCAATTAAACAGTGCTACATGGGATGTAAGAAATTCATTCTAATTACTCTCTAGGTCATGATCAACAGTGTAAGCTGATATGTGGGAAAGCAGAGGGTTAAACATAAATATTATACTTAAAGAGGTAAATATAAATAGTGTAGTAAAAGACCCAGCCCCTAGAACAATACCTTGAGCATTGTAAGCTCTCAGAAGAACTTGTTGAATCACTGAAATTTCCCTGTTTCTGTTTCAACTCCCTTCTCATGCTCACTTGTACAATAATGTAAAACAAACTTTCAGGAGAAAATATGGGAGAATATTTTTATGAGCTCAGTGTAGGGATATTTTTTTAATCAGATGCTAAAAATACTAACCAGAGAAGATGGGTATATCAAACTACATTAAAAATGAGAACTTCTGCTCAATACTAAGAGTGGAATGGCAAGCCTGAAATTAAGATGATGTATTTATTTATAATATATATAAATTAAAAATTGATTAGCATGTAAAATATAATTTTTAGAAACTTCTACAAATCAATAAGTAAAAACCACAACCCAGTAGCTTAAGTGGGCAAAAGATGACATAGGAATTTTGCAAAAGATGAAATAAATATGGAGAATAAAAAACATGATGGGATGTTTATCTCTACTAATCAGAGAAATACAAATTAAGAATACCATGAAATAGCATTTTACACATCTAAAAAAGTTAGGATTATCAATATGAAATGTTGGCAAGGACAAAGATCACTGGAAATAGAATCCAATGAGGAAAGAGCAAATTTGACACACTTTGGAAAATAATTTGGCATTATTTTGTAAATTTTAAGATTTGTATACCCTTTGGCTCAGCAATTCCAAATTAGAAGTAGGTTTTAGAGGAGTCCTTGCAAATGTTCATGAAAACTGTATAGGAAATGTTAGCAGCATTATTTATAAAACTGCTATGAGAGTGGTTAAATAAATTTTGGTATATTGAGAAAATAAAATTTCATACAGCACTGAAAAACAACAAATTACAGCTCACACACAAAGATTGGGTTTTAGAAAAATAGAAAAAGTATAAGTTACTATTGACTTTATAGTATGATTCCATTTTTTTCATGATGCTAAAAAAGCAAGCAGAACAAAGAATGTATTTTTTAGAGTACATAAATAGATGATAAAACTACTTTTGAAAGCAAGTGATTAATAAACATGAAGTTGTAAATGGAGTTATTATCTTTGGAGAAAGGCAGGGGGTTGAAATGGGGAAGTCCACAGGTAGAGCCAATGGCTGTTGTAATTTGTAGCACTGAGGTTGGGTGATGGGCTGTCAGGTGTTTAGAAGTATGTGTTACTGCTGTCAATATATATTAAATATATTCTTTTATGTGCACTAAATATTATATAGTATTCAGTTAAAATATTCAAACAGCATCAGTCCTTGCTCATCAGGACCTGCTCACTACTTTACTAAGTCCTTTATTGCTCCTTACACTAGTCCCACCCATACTGGAGGAGCCCAAGGGTAATCTCTGTTGGCTCTGAGTTTGGGGCTTCCTAGCTCTCAGTATTAGAGCAGTCCTGTGGACTTTTGGTCCCTATTCTGAGATTTCATCCTGCTATCCTGTCTACTACCCATTTACTTACAGATAGAGTTCTTGGATGACATTTCCTTTCCTGCCTATATTTCTAAGGACCGTTTTCTATAAAGTCACTGATTTAACCATCTGCCTGTCTTTTGGGATCCTGCTTCTTTGTTTTGGTTCTCAAATATTTCCTCACTTGGGATTGAGGCTTCTGTGCTTTCGAATACTCCCCTATTCAGCTAGATACACCTTCAAATTCAGCCACTATTGCTGGGAGTGTTCCCCCAGCACTTGCCTCCAATGTTGGTTGGATTCTACCTTTATCCTTTGTCCTGCCTGCCTATATTACTTAGTCAAGTCCTAAGTTAATATGAGAAGAATGCAGATGATAAAGAGAATTCTTGAGATTGTTAAATATAAGAAATACAATAATTGCCTTTCTTTTATTTCTGGAGTTCCAAGATACATTCATATAAATACAGCTCAATTATTGATTAAAGTTAGTATAATTCTTAGGAAAATATCACACAGATATTGTCACATAATAGGTTTCCCTTTCAGGGAAGAGGGCCTACTTATTTCTGGACAGAATTTGGCACATATAATTGAGTATGCATCATCATGTGCTAAAATATGAACACTGATGACCCTTGAAACTTTTATCACATCACAGCAAAAATTAATTCTACTTTCATAATTTACCTTTCTCCTTCTCAAACAGAATATTAAAATTCCAATTTTCTGCTTCTGAGCTACTTTTAGCCAAATTCTTGGAAGGCAAAAGTTGTGTAGGCTCAAAATCTTTTCTATTAAGATGAAGTGTTCTCATTTCCAAAATTGTTCTTACTAAGCATCTATTTCCATCAGTCCCTACAAAGCATTTTTAAACCACTTGAATATTTACTAAGATATGCCAAGATCTCATCTTTTTCCTTTGGTTGTTTAATAAATACCTCCTTTTATTCGGCACTCTGATTTGCACTTTCAAAAACCTCTTAATGGCAGTGAATTCTGCTCTCCTTAGTAGGACGTGAGCCCTTAACTCCCAAGCAACATTTTCTCTCTAGAGAAGCTGCTTGAAACCAAAGTAAAGCTTTTAAAGATGTGTATCATTTGGTCTCCTTAAGCTGTTCCTTCTATGTGATAGAATTTCTTTTTAATCTCTAAGAACCAGCTTGAAATCTAGGAAGAGAGGTGAGATTCATCTCTATGCTTCACATTTCTGTAATCTCCGCAAGTAAAACCTGGCTGTTTTTAGAAGTATGGATATATCTAGTTTGGGGTTAGAAATGACCTATTCAACAACACATCTCACTATATTATTCAGACAGTTAGGAGTTCAGTGACCAGGGTATTGAAAAGAAACAAAACGTTATCCCTTCTCTCAGTAGTGAAGTTAATATGATGTGTCTTGGGTCCCTAGAAAACATGTCTATAGCACCCTGGAGAGTAAGAATATAATTTCCCACTGAAAATAAGAGGGAAAGCCTTTCATGCCTATTTGCGGTTAGAGAATGCTTTTTCTTTTTTTCTGACCAGTATAACATGCAGCCATTTAAGAACGTATGATGAGCAGTAGTAGATATGTCTAAATTTTCATTCAGGGTTGGTGTTTTTATAGCCCACTAATCAAATGTTTACTATAATCTCTGACTATGTAACTTGTCCTGTGAGATACATTCTGACTGTCATCATTCTGTAGGCCACACGATTTTCAGCATCTTGGCATTTTAATGACTATCATGTTTTGTTAAAGCACATCCTTTAAAGAGTAGAATTTTTCCACGGCTGCTTAATTTGAGGCTTTTTACTGCTGCTGTCAGGCTACCAGATGTGGCAAATATAATTAATCTCTCAAAAAATATAAGTTGTGAATGGGCTGTGGATTATAATTCATTTGGGAAAAAAAAGGGGAAATAAAGGAAAAGAACTAACATTTAATATGTGCCAGAAAGCACATTAATAGTGTTTTCCAAAGTCTAACAGGGAAACATTGGATACACGTTAGCCATGTGTGTACATTAAGCTGGGTCTTTAACAGATAAATGTTAAATCAGAGAACACCTTGAGATATATTCTTTTTTCATTAAAATGTGGCTTAAAGCAGAACATGTGGAAAGTATATGCTGAGTGAGCATTTCAAATCTTCCTGGACCAGTTCAGTCTATGGCTATGTCTATATAATAAGAACTGAAGGGTCAGAGCCAGTGACTATCCACCAAATTGATTAGCCACTGGGTGGGCAGAAGAGAGAGAAGAGACCTCTTAATAAGTTGTTTAATTTTAGCCTCTGGACAATATAGTACTAGATCACCCAGTCCAGTGTGTTACATTGCCATTTCATTACGCCTCACTAAGGCAAACTTTAATTTCATTGTTCTTCTTTGAATTTGTGCTTCGTTGAATACGTTGGTGATATCTGACAGGTAAATCTGTAGACTATCACTCTACCTAACTATCCCAGCACCTGTGTGGACTGTGGCCTATGAGCATTAGTATGAAAATTTCCTTTTTATTCCTTGTAATTTGTATTAGGATGTATTTATGCCCTCTGAGAGACCAGGAGAGTAAAAGGATTGATCCATCAAGAGAGGGCATCTGATGTGGTGGTACTCTAACCATCCCTCTGGCTACAATCTCAGTAAACACTAAACAAAATTCCATCCAATTTTCATTTAGACATATAGAACCCTCTTAGGGCTGATTAGCAATTTATTTCTCTGTTCATCATCATCATTCATTCATTACAATTGTTTATTCATCATCTCCTATGTGATACACACTTGATAGGCACAAGGGGACACTGAGATGAAGAAGGATCAGGTCTCTTCCTCAGAGGTGCTCTGCCTTAGCTGTGGTTTAAATATCCAATGAGCTAGACAAAGTGCATGAGACAGCAGGGCCTTTCCTCACTAAACTAAGGACCTCTACGACTTTGATGTTCTACTTCAGCTGGGCCCTACTGACTTGTCTATCTATTTTGTGACTGTAAAAAACTGTGCAGGAGGAAGAGAAAGGCCTTGAAGGGTAGGTGCTGTGCTTCTGATTAGCAGATGCTTGTAATTTTGAACGAAAAAACATGCTTCAAATTAGTAGTTTACATATAACACATGCCACAAGGTTAAAGGACTCTTACTTTTTGCTTAAATTTCCCTGCAGCATCCTGATATGTCTTATTTGTAACCTCTTGTTAAAAATAGACATGGCTAAGGATACTGGCTCTAAAAATGCAACTGAGATGATGTTGGATTACAATGAATCTAAACTCACCGGTTTCTTTCTCTTACTTGAACCTATCAACATTATTTTGAAATGTATTTCACATTACCTGCAGGTAGAAATTGTTGATAGGCACAGGAAGGAAAAACCTCTCCTCCGCTATATTCTGTTTCTTAAGGAAAGAGTTAGGGAAAGGGCAAATGATAGCGGAACTGCAAAGTGAGAAAGAACCAAAATGACAAATGCAAATTTCTCTCGAAATTTGACAAGAAGAATGTTGGTAAAAGGGGTAATTTGGTAGCAGTTAAATCGCTGAGTCAAAAGTGCAAAACCTTTTATGGCCAGAAATCATCTAGACTAATCTATTTTGTCAGCAGGGAGGAAAAACAGCAATTCAAAAGTACTTTACAGGAAGACTAGAAATGTATATCCTTATCCAAAAAGGAGAACACATACATCTGTTTGTTTAAAACTTGCTTTATTTATATTTTCTGTGTTTGCTGTGATCTTTGTCTTTTGGTTTTGTTCCTGAAGATATCAAGGTTTCTTTAATTATTTGCCCAAGACAATATGTTGACATCGTTCTGTATAAAATAGGCAGGGTTTACTCTTGAAAATAGAGAAGAAATGATGAATACATTTGCTGGGGTATGGACTAAAATACATCTACATGTGAAATACATCTAAAATAACATAAAGTTCATATATTGGTATTCATTCAAAAGGACATATTGTTCAACTTCCAAGGATAATAATACGTTATACATACAGATACATTCAATGCAGGTGTCAAACAGCCTGCTCAGTAATTAGTGTTAACTGCAGCTGAGTAAAACTCAAAATTGATATCCTAACTGCATGTGATGATTACAGGACATGGGAAATAAATACAACACATCACAAGCAATACATACATGTTGAAGCTAAGGAATTTATGCCTCACCGATTTATCATATGGGCATTTAAATATGGGCATTTAAATTTGTTTAGGGTAATTTGGTGCATGTTTTGGACTGACATATGCTATTCAAGTGCTTCTTAATAATTTAGAGTTATTTTTAAATTGGGCCATGTCTTGCCCTGTGAAATGATAATGTTCTTGTTTATCATTCTTGCCTGAGTCAGACTATGGTGGAGAGAATCCGTTCTTTAGTTATGAATACTGTTGCACAGTCAGCCCAATTTTTTCTTTGTATTTAAAGGAGCAATCTGTTAAATTGATGGATAAGACTAAGATTCTCATAATTCAGGATGTATCGCTTATGTGGTTAAGGTTCTCTAGTCGAGTGTTTACTAATGCAGCAAACACTAGTAGGAGCTCAGGGTAGAAATCTACCACGCAGTTTGTCTATCTGCTTGCAGTAAAAAGTACAATATTGCTCAGAGCTAGTCCATTGTAAGCTTCACTGGCATATTTTCAAGAGTTTTTATTTTTAGGACTAATAATGCAAAGATGATAGTTCCATGAGAACTTACACTAAGGATATGTCCAATCAGAGACAAGCATTCTGATGCAAGAAGAAAAATATTCCAAATGTATCCAAATAGCCAGTGTTTGGTTTCATTATATAAAATAAAAATACTGTCATCTGTTGTATCATACCTTACTTCATGCAAACCACATGAAATAAAGCTCCGCTTGAGAAAAAAATATTTTTCTTCCATTTTACATGAGAAACTAGAGCCAGGATGCCAGTGCATCTACACCTGACAGAAACTGTGCTATGCTGCCTGGTGGATGGGTAAACTTAGTGTTTCCAATTACCCATATCACCTGGTGAATAACAGTTATAGTAACTGATATTTATTTTATATCTACTGTGTATCCAGCTCTATGCTAGATGCCTTACTTATGTTATATGATGCTCACACCAACTCTTTGAGAGCTATTATGACCCCTGTTTTATTAAACTTTGAAACAGAAAAGGGAAACAAATTGCCTGAAGTTAGAGCTCAGAAACTGCTGGAATCAGGATTTGAACCTGGGTGGTGTGATTTTGGTTGCCCATGTTCTTGACTCTAGGCAAGGCTGCACAGGTAAGATGCAAGCCCAGTGAAGAGCTACATTTCTGCCACTGACTTTCATGGTATCTCAGAGTTGTAAAAGGAATGGATATGATATAGACCAATCACCACCCCTGTGCTTAAATCTTCTCTGTAGCATCTTCTCTAAAGCATTCTCTGTAGCATCAGGTGCTAATCCAGCATCTCCAATGGTATCCCTATTTCATGAGAATTTCTTTTTATATCACAGATGCTTTTGGTATCTATGAAATTAGCAATGAAATCTTGGCCAGTTCTTAATGTCATGGACACAGAAAATGAGATAAGAGATCTTGAAAAGCATCCATTATTTAACTAGAAAGGATTACTTCTTATTGGTTCCGAAACATTAGATACTATATCAACAGAGTGATAATACAATTCCCAATAGATGACAGTCCTTTCAAGAGTGTTTATCTGGTCTTATTAGTATAAATAAATGTGAGTAATTCTATTTCTTCTGCAATAAAATGCATTGTTGCTGTTAGACATTGAAAACACTGTTTTACTGCCATTATCTTGCCATTGTTTGAAGCCAAAGAGACAATTCCTCTCACTGGATTAGAGAGTTCCTGGTTAAAAAGCCATATTAAATAGATATTTCTTTCTAGTTACCATCAATAATGCCTATTAGGCATGTGGATTAAAATAACTGATCCAAATTATGGGTTGTTCAGGCATGTTGGCCACTTTTGTTTCACTTTATGTGGTATCTAAAACGTACCTACTTTGTACACATTATTCTATGTAATATTGTAAGTTTACTGAGTTAAAGTTTTAGCTTCTATTCTTAGAGAACATATAATTTTCCAATTGTGCCACTTGAAATTACCCTGAAAAATGAGTTTCTGTTATTCTACTAAATCTTCAAGAATTGTTTTTCATATGTCATTGTGGTTTTATACCAATTGACCCATATCAGAACCCCTCATCTCTCCCATCCAGTCTGTTCACATGACTATGTCCTAAACACTTCACAAACTATTCCATTTACTTCCATTGCCACCTCCACTACCATAGCTCAGCATATATTGTAGTTGATATCCTTTGTAATATTTGAAAACAAGCATGAACACTTAAATACTCCCGGTGTTTTTTCTTGGATTAGATTAAAAGTTCTGAGGATAAGAAAACAGATATATATGTGTAAAAGTTGGCAAAGATCAATTCTAGTGGAGGAAACATAAAAGAAAACATTATCTGATCACTCTTCAGTAGTTCCATGATCTCCTCTCTCTTTTCTGTTTTTTTTTAGTTCATAAAAATACTCATTTGTAAATACATATCTTCTTTCATTGAATCTTAGATGCCATCAATTGCAAGATGCACCATTATTTTATTGATCACTAAAAACAAACTAGAAATACTGTCCATTAAGTTATGATATACATCATTATAAGATATATCTAGATTTCAGAGATGCAAAAAAAGCATATGTAAGAATCAAAGTATTATGGGATTTATTTACATATAGTAATTACACATATTTTTCATCTGTCATCTCCACCAGTTTCTAAGATTTAGAAGAGCAGGAACCATGTCTATATTTTAATCATTATATATTCAGAGAAACTAGTATAAAACTTGTGTAAAATCAGTGCTAAATAAAATTCATTAAAGCAATTAGTGATATAGATAAGCTCTAAAAATATTTCCTTAATACCATTGAATGCTGTGGGTTTATTTTGTGTGTGAAGGAATGGGAATGGTGAACATTTATTTAAAATACACATGCAACCTGCAAAAAGAGATCTAAGAATCATCAATGACCAGTACTGGAAGGCTAATTGTGTTACAGTCAAATCTTGACACTTAGGAAGGATCTGACTGGGGATATACAGAATAATATTTCACTCAATATTGTATCGAGACATGCTTCCCCAGAAAAGGGCTACCTGACTCTGTGGCATACAGTTATTTTAGAGCAGAAGTAAGGAGATTTTAAAGGCTGAATGTCCATCAAAGAAATTTTGGTCTGGATTTCTAAAAGACTAGCAACATCAAAGTAAGGATATATTTATTCAGGTTAAAAAATGCAGAACAACTATCTTTTTAACAGACTTGATCAATTCTGATTTCTGTGGCATAGCTCTTCAGCAACAAAAATTATGAATAATTCTTAAAATTTGTCAGACACTTGTAAAATGCAGGATCCTGGGCCCCACCCCTAGATAATTTCTGCATTTAGTTTACTTATTCAAATTTACATTATGGAGATTCTTCAAAGGAAGCTGGTGTAGAACTGATTCATTCTTTTTTAATGTCTATGGAAGATTCTATTTTGAAGCTGTACCATAGTTTATTCAATAGTGCCCCTGCTGACATTCACTTTTTTCATTTTTTGCCATTATGAATAATGCTGTAATACATACATCCTTATGTATAGTTCTTATGTACTGGCATTTTTATTTTTGTGCTCATATTTCCTAAAATTGAGATTTCTAGCCTGAAGGCTGTATCAACAAGTCTTCCAGAAAAAGTTCATCAATTAACTCATTTCTCTAGAACTTATGAGAACAGCTTTCCCCCCAAATCTAAACTATAAATACATGCCATCACAGTTTTTCCATAGTATTTCATTTTTATATGGTCTATTATGTCATTGTCTATTTTCTTTTAAAATTCTTGAGTTTCCAGTTTGGGTTAAGAAGCTGATCACCTTTCCAGGACCCACATTTTATATATGAACTTCCCTATGTTCTTACATGATTTTAATTTTTTCATTGTTCACATTTAAATTTTTAATCAATTTGTAGCTTACTAATATTTTGTTCATGTATTAATTTAATGTTTTAAATTTATTTTCTTCAATATGATTAGCTAGTTATGCCAGTGGCATTTATGAAAAAAATTCATCCTTTTCTCAAGGGGTTACTACCACCTGTGTCATATTTTAAAATCTCATATATATATATTGGAATCCATTTCGGTTTTCTCCATTGTGTTCTATTGTTTTACTTGCATATGTCTGTATTGATACCATACTGATTTGATTAAATTGATGAAGCAAGGATCAACCAATCTTTTTTCATAATTTTTTGGCTATAGTTTGTTATTTAGTCTTTAATATAAATTTTAAGACCATTTCATTCAATTATGAAACAATAACATTTTTGAGATGCTAATTGCAACTGTATTGATTTTAGAGATTATTTTCAGGATAAATAATAGTTTTATTATATTTGCTCAGACTTTGTTTTAAATCCTTCTGTAAGTGTTTATCATCCTTCCCAAACAGGCTCTTTGACTTCGTTTTCATTTCCATTTTTTAATGTTTTCATTATTATGACTAGAATATTTTTCCCATTATCATTTCTAGGTTCTTTTTGCTAGAATAACAAATGGCACTTAATATTTATACATTTATGAATTATTTAAACAATCCATCAAATTCTCTCCTTAGCTTTACTTTCTATAGCATATTTTTAGTTTTTCTGATAAACTGTTATATAATAATTTTGTCTCCTTCTTTCTGATATTTATTCCAGTTAGTGCACTTGCTAGAATATACAAGACAATGTTAAAAATAATGATAAAATCTTGAACCCTTACTTACTGATTTTAATTGCATAGCTTTTAGGGGCTATTTGAGATTATATTTGTTTGAGGTTTTTGGTAGCATTTACTAAATTTAAGTAGTCTTCTTCCATTGCTATTTATTTAGGTTACTAGAGATGGCTATTCATTTTTATTAAATAACTTTTTAGCATTTGCTGATATAGTACTATGGCTTTTCTCCTTTAATTAATTAATTAATTAATTTACTTTAAAAATTTTTTATTAAGGTATTAATGATAGATATTCTTATGAAGGTTTCACATGAAAAAACAATGTGGTTACTACATTTACCCATATTATCAAGTCCCCAACCTTACCCCAATGCAGTCACTGTCCATCAGTGTAGTAAGATGCCACAGATTCACTGTTTGCTTTCTCTGTGCTACACTGTATTCCCTGTGACTCCCCACACCATATGTACTAAACATAATACCCCTCAATCCACAACTCCTTCCCTCATGACCCACCCTCCCACACCTGTCCCCTTTGGTAACCACTAGTCCTTTCTTGGAGTCTGTGAGTCCCCTGCTGTGTGTGTGTGTGTATTGTTCCTTCAGATTTGCTTAGTTGTTATACTCCACAAATAAGGGAAATCATTTGGCACTTGTCTTTCTCCACCTGGCTTATTTCACTGGGCATAATATCCTCCAGCTCCATCCATGTTGTTGCAAATGGTAGGATTTGTTTCTTTCTTATAGCTGAATAGTATTCCATTGTGTATATGTACCACATCTTCTTTATCCATTCATCTACTGGTAGACACTTAGGTTGCTTCCATATCCTGCTATTGTAAAAAGTGCTGTGATAAACATAGGGGTGCATATGTCTTTTTGAATCTGAAAACTTGTATCCTTTGGGTAAATTCCAAGGAGTGGGATTCTGGGGTCAAATCGTATTTCTATTTTTAGTTTTTTGAGGAACCTCCATATTGCTTTCCACAATGGTTGAACTAGCTTACATTCATTCCCACCAATAGTGTAGGAGGGTTCCCCTTTCTCCACATCCTTGCCAGCATTTGTTGTTGTTTGTCTTTTAGATGATGGCCATACTTACTGGTGTGAGGTGATATCTCATTGTGGTTTTAATTTGCATTTCTCTGATGATTAGTGATGTGGAGCATCTTTTCATGTGTCTGTTGGCCATCTGAATTTCTTCTTTGGAGAACTGTCTCTTCATATCCTCTGTCCATTTTTTAATTGGGTTATTTGCTTTTTGGGTGTGGAGCCTTGTGAATTCATTATATATTCTGGATGTTAACCCCTTGTCAGATCTGTCATTTACAAATATATTCTCCCATACTGTAGGATGCCTTTTTGTTCTGTTGATGGTGTCCTTTGCCATACAGAAGCTTTATAGTTAGATGTAGTTCCATGTGTTCATTTTTGCTTTTATTTCCATTGCTCGAGAAGATGTGTTCAGGAAGAAGTTATTCATGTTTATATTCAGAAGATTTTTGCCTATGTTGTCTTCTAAGAGTTTTATAGTTTCATGATTTACATTCAGGTCTTTGATCCATTTTGAGTTTGCTTTTGTGTATGGGGTTAAACAATAACCCAGTTTCATTCTCTTGCATGTAGCTGTGCAGTTTTGTCAACACCAGTCATTGAAGAGGCTGTCATTTCCCCATTGTATGGCCTTTGTCCTTTATGGTATATTAATTAACCACATATGTTTGGATTTATATCTGGGCTCTCTAGTCTGTTACATTGCTCTATGGCTCTGTTCTTGTACCAGTACCAAATTGTCTTGATTACTGTGGCTTCATAGTAGAGCTTGAAATTGGGGTGTGTAATCCCCCCAGCTTTATTCTTCCTTCTCAGGGTTGCTTTGTCTATTTGGGTTCTTTTGTGGTTCTGTATGAATTATAGAATGATTTGCTCTAGTTCATTGAAGAACGCTGTTGGTATTTTCATAGGAATTGCTTTGAATCTGTAGATTGCTTTAGGAAGGATGGCCATTTTGACAATATTAATTCTTGCTATCCATGAGCACGGGATGTATTTCCATTTATTGCTATTTTCTTTAATTTCTCTCATGAGTGTCCTTTAGTTTACAGAGCATAGGTCTCACTTCCTTGGTTAGGTTTATTCCTAGGTATTTTATTCCTTTTGACACAATTGTGAGTGGAATTGTTTTCCAGATTTCTCTTTCAAGTAGTTCATCATTAGTGTATAGGAATGCAACAGACCTCTGTGTATTAATTTTTTATCCTACAAATTCACTGAATTCAGATATTAGCTCTTATAGTTTGGGAGCAGATTCTTTAGTGTTTTTATGTACAATATCATGTCATCTGCAAACAGGGACAGTTTAATTTCTTCCTTGCCAATCTGCATGCCTTTTATTTCTTTGTATTGTTTGAATGCTCTGACTACGACCTCCAGCTGTATGTTGAATAAAAGTGGGGCGAGTGGGCATCCTTTTCTTGTTCCTGATCTTAAAGGAAAAGCTTTTAGCTTCTTGCTGTTAAGTATAATGTTGGCTGTGGGTTTTTCATATATGACCTTTATTATGTTGAGGTACTTGTCCTTTATACCCATTTTGTTGAGAGTTTTTATCATGAATGGATATTGAAATTTGTCAAATGCTTTTTCTGCATCTATGGAGATGATCATGTGGTTTTTGTCCTTTTTGTTGATGTGGTGGATGATGTTGATGGATTTTTGAATATTGCATCATCCTTGCATCCTTGGAATAAATCCTACTTGATCATCATGGGTAATCTTTTTGATGTATTTTTGAATTCAGTTTGCTAATATTTTGTTGAGTATTTTTGCATCTATGTTCATCAGGAATATTTGTCTGTAATTTTCTTTTTTGTGGTATCTTTGCCTGGTTTTGGTACTAGAATGATGCTGGCCTCATAGAATGAGTATGGGAGTATTTCCCCTTCTTCTACTTTTTGGAAAACTTTTAGGAGGATAGGTATTATGTCTTCACTAAATGTTTGATAAAATTCAGCAGTGAAGCCATCTGGTCCAGGGTTTTTGTTCTTAGGTAGTTTTTTGATTACCAATTCAATTTCGTTGTTGGTAATTGGTCTGTTCAGATTTTCTGTTTCTTTCTGGGTCAGCCTTGGAAGGTTGTATTTTTCTAGAAAGTTGTTCATTTCTTCTAGGTTATCCAGTTTGTTAGCACATAATTTTCATAGTATTTTCTTATTATTCTTTGTATTTCTGTGGTGTTCATTGTGATTTTTCCTTTCTCATTTCTGATTCTGTTTATGTGCATCAAATCTAATTTTTTCTTGATAAGTCTGGTTAGGAGTAATCTATTTTGTTTATTTTCTCAAGGAACCAGCTCTTGCTTTCATTGATTCTTTCTATTGTTTTATTCTTCTGGATTATATTTATTTCTTCTCTGATCTTTATTACGTCCCTCTTTCTACTGACTTTGGGCCTCATTTGTTTTTCTTTTACTAGTTTCGTTAATTGTGATTTTAGACTGTTCATGTGGAATTGTTCTTCTTTCCTGAGGTAGGAATGTATTATAGTATACTTTCCTCTTAAAATGGCCTTTGCTGCATCCTACAGATTTTGCTGTGTTGAATTATTGTCATTTGTTTCCGAATATTGCTTGATCTCTGTTTTTATTTGGTCATTGACTGATTGGTTATTTAGGACCATGTTGTGAAACCTCCATGTGTTTGTGGGATTTTTTATTTTCTTTGTGTAATTTATTTCTAGTTTCATACTTTTGTGGTCTGAGAAACTGGTTGGTACAAATTCAATCTTTTTAAATTTACCAAGGCTCTTTTTGTGGCCTAGTATATGATCTATTCTTGAAAATGTTCTATGTGCACTTGAGAAGAATGTGTATTCTGCTGTTTTTGGGTGTGGAGTTCTGTAGATGTCTTTTAGGTTCATCTGTTCTAATGTGTTGTTCAGTGCCTCTGTGTCCTTATTTATTTTCTGTCTGGTTGATCTGTCCTTCAGAGTGAGTGGAGTGTTGAAGTCTTCTAGAATGAATGCATTGCATTCTATTTCCCCTTTTAATTCTGTTAGTATTTGTTTCACATATATAGGTTCTCCTGTGTTGGGTGCATGTATATTTATAATGGTTATATCTTCTTGTTGAATTGACCCTTTTATCATTATGTAATGTCCTTTGTCTCTTGTGACTTTCTTTGTTTTGAAGTCTATTTTGTCTGATACAAGTACTGCAACTCCTACCTTTTTTTCCCTATTTGTTGCATGAAATATCTTTTTCTATCCCTTTACTTTTAGTCAGTGTATGTCTGGGTTTAAAGTGTGTCTCTTATAGGCAGCATATAGATGAGTCTTGTTTTTTATCCATTCAGTGACTCTATGTCTTTTGATTGGTGCATTAAGTCCATTTACATTTAGAGTGATTATTGATAGTTATGCACTTATTGCCATTGCAGGCTTTAGATTTGTGGTTACCAAAGGTTCAAGGTTAACTTCCTCACTATCTAAGAGTCTAACTTAATTCACTTAGTATGCTATTACAAACACAACCTAAAGGTATTTTTTTCTCCTCTTCCTTCTTCCTCCTCCATTCTTTATATATTAGGTATCATATTCTGTACTCTTTGTGTATCCCTTGACTGACTTTGGGGATAGTGATTTAATTTTGCATTTGCTTAGTAATTAACTGTTGTACTTTCTTTACTGTGGTTTGATCATCTCTGGTGACAGCTATTAAACCTTAGGAATACTTCCATCTATAGCAGTCCCTCCAAAATAGACTGTAGAGATGGTTTGTGGGAGGTAAATTCTCTCAGCTTTTGCTTACCTGGAAATTTTTTAATCCCTCCTTTAAATTTAAATGATAATCTGGCCAGATAAAGTATTCTTGGTTCAAGGCCCTTCTGCTTCATGGCATTAAATACATCATGCCACTCCCTTCTGACCTGTAAAGTTTCTGCTGAGAAATCTGATGTTAGCCTGATGTGCTCTCCTTTGTATGTGATCTTATTTCTCTCTCTGGCTGCTTTTAATAGTCTGTCCTTATCCTTGATCTTTGCCATTTTAATTATATGTCTTGGTGTTATCTTCGTTGATCCCCTTCTGTTGGGAGATCTGTGCCCCTCCATGGCATGAGAGACTATCTCCTTCCCCAGATGAGGGAAGTTTTCATCACTTACCTCCTCAAAGACACTTTCTATCCCATTTTCTCTCTCTTCTTCTTCTGGTATGCCTATAATGCAAATATTGTTCCATTTGAATTGGTCACACAGTTTTCTCTATATTCTTTCATTGTTAGAGATCCTTTTTTCTCTCTGTGCCTCTGCTTCTTTGTATTTCTCTTAAATTTCTATTTCATTTATCGTCACCTCCACTGTAACTAATTTGCTTTTAAAACCTTCCATTGTATGTTTCATTTCTGATACTGCACTCTATAATGATTGGATCTCAGACTGGAATTCATTCCTGAGTTCTTGAATATTTTTCTGTATCTCCAGTAGCATATTTTTGATTTTCATTTTCAAATCTCTTTCAAGAAGATTCATGAGGTCAATTTCATTTGACTCTCTGGTGTGTTTATAATTTTGCTTTGAACCAGGTTCCTTTGACATTTCATATTTATATGTGGCCCCTTCTAGTGCCAAGAAGCTATACTCTCTGGAGCTGCTCAGCCCCTTGAGCAATGTCCAGGGTCACTGGGATTGGTGTTGCTGCCTGTGGGAAGGAAAGAGCTGTTCCCTGCTTTCTGGTTGCTATGCCTGTCTCCACTGACAGAAGCAGTGATCCAAGTACACTGGTATAAGCCTCTCTGTTTTGCCTTTGTAGCTGCTATAGGCAGGGCTTCCCTCTGGCTGGCCTAATGGCAGGGCAGGGTGTGCCTGTTTGTGAGCCAGGTGTGGGCTGTCCTCAAGGAAGGTGCAGCAGGCTGCATATCCCAGAGGAGGGGCCTTGGATTTGTGTAGCCAGCTAGGGGGCTGGAGCACCTGAAGATCGTGAAAGTTCCCAATCTGCTGGGCAGAGTGAGCCTGGACAATTTTATGTACCTGTCCTTTCTCCTGATCAGTAAGCTCTGTGCATTCCTTGCCCCTTTGTCAGCCCTCTTTCTATTAGGAAGTCTCTCACACTGCCCTCCTTTCTTTTATCCCAGAGCAGCTGGATATGGATCCCTGTTTTCCACAAGCTGCTGGAATCTCAGTCTCTCTAGGTATTCTGCCTGTCTTAGCTTTCCATTCCCCCTAATCACCAGAGCACCATGTAATGTAGGTTTGTGCTCCCAGAGCAGATCTCCATGGCTACGTGTTCAGCAGTGCCAGGCCTTCACTCCCTCCCTGCTCTATTTCTCTTCTACCAGTGAACTGAGGTGAGGGAAGGGCTTGGGTCCTGCTGGGCCATGGCTTTGGTATGGCCTTTTCTGTGAAGTTTATTCTTTTCTCCAGGTGTATGCAGTCTGGCATAGCCCTCTATCCTGTTGCTCTTTCAGGATTAGTTGTATTAATTATATTTCCATATTATATGCAGTTTTAGGAGGAAGCCTCTGTGTCACCTCTCATGCCACCATCTTTAACCTCCCTCCTCCTTTAACTTATTAATGAAATGAATTATGCAAAGAGATTTACTGATACAGAATTTTTTTGTATTTGTGGAATATACATTAATTCTCTAAGGTATATCATCATTTGATCCATTGTTGGATTGTATTTTCTAATATGTTATTTAAAAAGTTTGCATCTTTCATATTGAGGTTGGCATTTAAGGTTGATTTTAATACTATTTGTATAGTCTTGGTGATAAGTTATCCTGAATTCATAAAATTAATTGAAAATTTTTTCTTTACTCTCTGGAAACAGTTTAAATAGCATTGAAATTATCTGTTCACTACAGATTAGACAAAAGTCAACTTTGAATCAATCTTCTTTGCCTTTTATAATACTAGCTTTTAAATCGCACTTCAATCTCTATCATAATTACTCTAATTCAAGTTTTCCAATTCTTTCTGGGTTATTTTTAGAAATTACATTTTTAAAATTTTTCTTTAGGTTTTAAAATTTGTTGTTTTGAAATTGTGTGTTGAATTCTTTTTAGAAGGGAATTGTAATATTATAATCTCTATCTGCTGTTATGTTTCATTTATCATTCTAATATTGTATATTTTCCTTCAATTGTGTTCATGAGATAAAAATTTTATTGATCTTTTATAACATATTTTTGCTTTCCAATTTACTGACTTTAGTTTTGTCTACTAATTCTTACCTCCACATTTTAGGTCTATCTTGTAGTTCTTTCAGATATTTTTATTGATAAATAAGATCACGTATTTTCATATTTTCTTTTTATTATCACAGGCATTTATGTCTATATATTTTCTTCTAAGTACAAAAGTCTCTGTATCCTATAGTTTTTAATATGAATATTTCCCTTTTTAGTTTTATTCCAGATGGTTTTAATTTAAATGTTGATGGCTTCTGTGATGTAAACATCATCTAGAGTTGTCTTTTCTAGTTTCCTTCTATTTAAAATTTTTTGGTTTTGTTTTTGGTCATCATTTTATAATTTGCTTTATCATTTGTTTCTAGTTTGTTGGATTATGACAGAAAATATTGCTTGCATGTAGAAACTTTGGAACATGTTAAGTTTTGTTTCTTGGGGCAAATACATGATTTTTCAAAATGTTCAATAGACATGTAAAAAAAAGCTCTCTATTTGAGGTAGATGAAGTTTTAATATGCTACTGTAATGAAATAAATTATAGTATTATGGTATAGCATTAACTCATTTTTCATCTATTATAAGTACATCACCTCTGAAAGAGATATATTGATGTACCTTACTATAATCATATTTTAAAATCAATATCTTCTTGAATTTACAGCAAGCTTTTGCTTAAAAAGTTTATCTTCTCCAGCACAAATAATTATATGACTGATAAATACTTTTTGTAAATTCCACCCTTTATATTAAATTATCATATTCTTTAGTCAGCATGATGCTTTTAAATTTAAATTCT
Organism: Manis javanica; assembly: GCF_040802235.1. NCBI lineage: Eukaryota > Metazoa > Chordata > Mammalia > Pholidota > Manidae > Manis > Manis javanica. The sequence continues at coordinate 89,237,390 of NC_133174.1, forward strand.
ACTTTCTATTGTTTTAATAATGTTACGCTGCTTATTTTGTTGCTTTTCTGATATCCTCTTGATCATTCTTTTATTTTCACCCTTTCAGTATTACTTTGTTTTAAGAATGTTTCCTGTAAGTCATCTTAGGGAGATATCTCTTCTTTGTTTTTAAATTCCAATTACCCAATCTCAGTCTTTGATGGAAGAGGTCACTCCGTTCATTCACACTTAATAATAATGCCTGACATAATTGATTTCATTGAGATTGTCTTTATTTTTAAAATTGTTTTAAATTATACTTTATTTTTCATTCTCCTCCTTTTTTCTGGTTTGATAAAGTTGATAAAACTTGGGGATCTTCAATGTCTAGGCTCTATTTGAAGCTGTGAGATAATATGAGACCACCCAGGCAGTGGTGGATTAAAAGATAAGAGATCTGAGGACTGAGCCCTCTGGCCCTTCAGTATTTAAAGTTCATGAAGCTTAGGAGGAACCAGCCAAGAAGAACAATGAAGAATAACCAGTGATGCAAGAAAATTTACAAAAGGGAGACTGTTGCCCAGGAGACCAAGTAAAGTATTTCAAAAAGGTGAAAGTGATTATGTTAAATGCTGCTTATGGGTCAAGAAGGATTAAGACTAAACATTGGATTTAGCAATGTGGTGACTACCAATGATTCTGACAAATTTTGGTGGAGTAGCGGCGGGGGGGCAAAATCTTAATTAAGTTGTTGAAGAGAGTGTTACAGAAAGTTCTGGTTATGCAGATGTGAAGAGGTTGCTGACTTCTCTCTCTAAATTTCAAGTATAAAACTGGATGAAACAGTCAAAACAAACATTTCAGGGCACTGGAAATTAAGTAGTGGCTAATAGCAAATTCAGAAATGTTTATTCTTGAAAAACCACAAGAACTTTTAGTAAAAAATGGGAAGAATATTATGGTCTCATTGCCTAGGAAAGCTCTCCACCACACTTCTCCAATTTGCTTGGTCAGAAAGAATGATAGTCTTTTAACATTCAGGGACTACTCATGAAAACCAGAAATTTTGCTGCCAGAAAGGAGAATGGAATTATGGGGGAGAAGGAATAAAAACTTAAAGCTTTTCTGATTAAAAATGCTATACTAGGTTAGGAAAAATGAAAGAAGCCTACAACTTTGTTAACTTAGGTTGCAGTCCCAATAGGGACAAGCAACGGGTTATCCAGAAATTTAATTGTAAGATTCTAGAAATAAGAGAGGAATAGAAGGCAGATATAAGCTCTCCACGAATCCCTCATTGAAAAGGGTTATAGATGTAAAAGGAAGTCTCCAGGAACCCATCAAAAAGTGAAAGCCAATGAGGACTTGATAATTGACAGCAAATTTGAATGTACTTCTGAATCACACACAGTTGGCATTGGGTGGATGCCTTTTGGGTTCAAAATGTTTACATAAAACCTCTGCCCAAATTACTGGCTGACCACTGAGCTGTGCAAAGCAGTGACCCCTTGAAAGTTAGACTAAATACTGAAAAAAAAAAAAAAGAGATTAGAGACATTAGTCGGGGAGACAAAGTCCACAGTTGAAATCTAAGAAGTTACTAAAACAAAACAAACAGCTCTCACAAAAATAAAAAAAAAATAGAAAGTTGCTATATTATTTAAATGCCCAATTTTTGCCAAATTAGTACTAGACAAGCAAAGAAACAGCAAAATATAACCCATGCTCAGGAAAAATTAGTCAGTAGAAAGGGACTCTGAGTGGGACAAGATACTGGATTTCATAAACAATCACTTCAAAGCAGCTCTTTTCAATACATTCAAAAGTTAAAGAAAAACTTGAAGAAAATGGTTGATCAAATAAGTCTCAATGTACAGAGAACAACTTTGAAGGAGGATCAGATGGATATTCTAGAACTCAATATGAAGCAACCAAAATTAAAAAATAAAGTACAGAGTGAAAAATATTAGAATAACATGAAATAATTCAGAGGCCTGTAGGACAATATGCCCCAAATTATGCATAATAAGACTCCTAGAAGGATAGGTGAGAGAAAAAACAGTGGATATAAATTTGATAAAACGATGGCCAAAAATTTCCCACATGATTGAAAATAAAAGCAATGCAACTTACATATCCAATGTAGCCCAAGTAATCTAACCACAAAAGGAACCACATCTATAAGTCACAAACAGCTGAAAGACAGGGAACCTGGAAAGCTGTAAGAGAAAAACAACTTATTGTGTGTAGGGTAAGAGCAAATTGAGTAACAGCAGACTTCTCATCAGAAGCACTGAAGGTCAGGAGTCAGTATATGACATATTCAAAGAACTGGAAGAAAAATGAAAACTGCCAAAGAATAGCTCTATACCCAGACAAATTATTCTGCAAAATTGAAGATAAAAAAAAAATTCTAGATTAACATATAAATTGAGAGAAACAATTACTAAAGACTTACCCTACAAGAAATAGTGAAGGAAGTACTGCAGACTAAAAGGAAATGACACATGATGGTGTCCTGGATATGCAGAAATGAATGAAAAGAGCCAAAGCTGTATGGGAGAAATTGGCTATACCTTACCAAAATCATGTCAGTATTAACCTAAAGTAGATTGTGATAAAATTAAAGATGTGTGTTGTAATCCCTATAGCAACAATTAAAAATATTTTTAATTAATGTATTTTGAAACTATTATACCTATTTTGAAAATATTATATACATACATTTATAGTGTGAAATCTCATACTCTTGACATTTTTTGACAGTATTAATCATGATAATAAGGAAGCAATTAACTTACATGATGCAAAGTCCATAAGGTATGGTAAATATAAATTATGAGTAAGTATGTAGCTTGTGATATATAGGTAGAGTTCCTAAGACATGTTAAATATAGGTAATAAGTTAGTAAGATATATTAAAGATAGACCAGTTAAAGATAGAATAAATGGAAATATAAGATGGATCAAACAATAATGCAACTTTTTGGTAGAAAGGAGTGAAAAGATCACATCACATCACACTTACTTCTGCAATCTTTCCTATAAAACAAGCCACAGAAGCATTCTATTTGTGCTTCTCCTCCTTTCTCAAATCTCATGTCTGGTCCTCATAACCACATCAGTAGGGTAAGTTGATACAACAGAGACAGGACATACGAACATTATATCACTGAGGATTCAGGTTTTGTGGCTCTTCTAACCACTTGCATGGGATCCTAGGTATGTTGGCATGGCAGACTTTCTTGCCTGTTTCTTCTTGATCTGTTCTAAATAGTTTATAGATCATATAGTAAAAAAAATCAATTTTTTTCTGTGACCTTTCTGGTCTGTGATCTCTTGGAATGTTTTTCCTCATAGTGTGTTTGGTAGATATTGCATCAAGGTTAATTTACCACCTAATAATAGGAAGAACCTGTGAAAATTATCTTCTGATTGCTTGTTTTCCTAATTAATAAGGAAGTAGATGATGAGCTGAGAGTATAGGAAGAGAGGACCTTGGAAGTTTGAGAAAAATGGAAGTGTGAAATAGTCATATGGGGGAACTATAAACTAAATCAATTGGGAAAATGTAGTAGAATTATTGGGAAGCAGTAGGAACCAACTCAGAGTTAGAGTGAAACCTGTCACCACAGTCCTACGTTTTTCTCTAACAACGAGTCAACAGTATGGGTGCAAGCAGAAAGATTGGGGTTTTTCCTGGAGGGTGTGACAGAGAAGGAGAGGGACACTGGATTTGAGTGTATTGGCTCCATGAAGGAAAAAATGTTCCCCAGTGCATGGAACAGAGACTGATGAAGTAGGTGATTAATAAATATTTCTTGAATGAATGGAAACTTGTTATATTTTTCTCTTTATCCTCAAAGTTCAATAATTTTACAGGTGAAAATTTTCTTACCAATTCTGGCTAAAATTTGGTAAGCCTTTTTTGTCTGTGAGCTTAGAGATTTCTTCAGCTCAGGGAAATTTTCCTCTATCATTTGATGAATCCTTGGCATTCTTCCATCTATTCCTGATATCCTTCTAGAACTATTATCTTGTGTCTATCTTCCAAGGCTCTTATATTTTTCCCCAAGATTTCTTTCTCTATATATTTGTGTTTTGAGCTTTAGGTATTTGTTCTTTGATTTCCTAGTTTCCTAGTTAGTATCCAATAGATATTACCCTCTCCATTGTTATCTACTTAATTGTTTAGTTGGTAAATTACCCAGTGGCTTTTCTTTCTTTTCTTTCTTTCTCTCTTTCTTTCTTTCTTTCTTTCTCTCTCTCTCTCTCTCTTTCTTTCTTTCTTTCTTTCTTTCTTTCTTTCTTTCTTTCTTTCTTTCTTTCTTTCTTTCTTTCTTTCTTTCTTTCTTTCTTTTTCTTTCTTTCTTTCTTTCTTTCTTTCTTTCTTTCTTTCTTTCTTTCTCTCTCTCTTTCTTTCTCTCTCTCTCTCTCTCTTTCTTTCTCTCTCTCTCTCTCTCTCTTTCTTCTCTCTTTCTTTCTTTCTTTCTTTCTTTTTTTCTTTCTTTCTTTCTTTCTTTCTTTCTTTTTTTCTTTCTTTCTTTCTTTCTTTCTTTCTTTTTTTCTTTCTTTCTTTTTTTCTTTCTTTCTTTCTTTCTTTTCTTTCTTTCTTCTTTTGAATGGATGTGTGTTTTATTTGCTCTGAGTGATATCCCTCTCCCTGGTGCTGGGAATTTTGCATTTGTTGTTTTCCTTTGTCATCCATCTTCAGCTCATTAGATCTCAGGAACATTGTTGGAGTTCTCTACATGATGGGTGGGAGTCTTGTAAGTGTTGAAAGGTGAAGTGTTGTCTCTCCCCTGGTAATAATGGTTTAAAAGCAAGTAGAGTGTAAGTCTTGTGCATTCCTGGCTTCAGAGATGAAGACTCACCTACTATTTCAGCTGCTTCCTAGCCTCTTGCAGACCAAGAAGATCAGTCACACTCACACTAGGGGAAAGTTTTTCTCTCGCTTCCTTTCCGCTAACCCACGAGACCTACAGATCTCTGCAGGTCAAGTTCTGTCTAGAGTCCACTGTTGTCTGATCCTCTGATTTCTAATGCTCTGTCTAGCATAAATCTTTTAAAAACCGTTGTACCCTCACAACCTTGTTTATGATCCAGACAAAAGATCCTATACTTTAAAAACCTTCTTGGAGTAATCCTACTCTACTGTGACAAGTGTCCCTTATGTCCACTCAGCACTTAGGTGTTCAGTTTTTAAAGAATACTTGTACCTCACTTGTAGCAAGGCCAACTTGTGAAAATATGTGCTAATGCACAAAACAAATTAGGGAACTCTGCTTTTTCAAACTTTTCAAAAGAGTATTACTTCAATTAAGGCTCTTTTTTTTCCAAAAAGTAATTTTATTTGAGAAAATTTAATTTACATATACATTTTCAAAAATGCATCATCTGCTGAAAGTCAAGTGTTTCCATATAATTTTATACCTATTAGTGCATTTATTAATTGTTGACATGCCATGGAGTAAAAATATGTTGTACATCTAGACCATAAACTATGAGCAATAGAGGCTGTCTCTTAAATCATTCTTATCTTCTCCACAGTGCCCAATACTCTGTTCTGAATGCTGAATATTTTTAATAAATATTTAATTAACTGGATTGTGGGTTAAGTTCAAATTGTGGTAATTATTTGGATAATAGTTATGTTACTACAGTAAAACATATTCTAAAGCAAATCATAACATTGTAGTACAATTGTCACAAAATTGCTCCTTTCTTTCAGAATCCCTGGCCTGATTAAGAGTTTGGCATTGGAGGTAAGGAAAAAACATGAGCTGAAAACTGGAAATGTTAGCTGAAGCATACATTTCTTACCATTCTTACTTATTTGTTCTACTTTTCCTGTTTCTGCTTTCTTTAATGTATTTTTTAATCTACTATTAATTTTTTTCTGGGAACTTTCTAATTGTTTTCCGAAAATCCAGTCATGTGCACTTTTACTATCAAATGAAAGAAGCACCAATTTTATTAAAACTGTGTTTTTTGTTAATTGCCAGGTTGTTGCATTTATTAAGTCCCTACAAGAGAACTGTACACTCTGTTGGTCTCTGTATTGTATAAGAGCTTACAAAAGTGTCAATTTTCCTTAACTTCTTTCATGAGGGGGTCACTGTTATTTTAACTTTGAATGGGCAATGATAATATTTAATAACTTGGAGAAAAATATGCTTAGTTCTTACTGGTGTTGAATGGGAAGGTCAACAACAGATGCTGGTGAGGATGCGGAGAAAGGGGAACCCCCCCTACACTGCTGGTGGGAATGTAAGCTAGTTCAACCACTGTGAAAGCAATATGGAGGTTCTTCAAAAAACTAAAAATAGAAATACCATTTGACCCGGAAATCCCACTCCTTGGAATATACCCAAAGAATACAAGTTCTCAGATTCAAAAAGACATATGCACCCCTATGTTTATCGCAGCACTTTTTACAATAGCCAAGATATGGAAGCAACCTAAGTGTCCATCAGTAGATGAATGGATAAAGAAGATGTGGTACATATACATAATGGAATACTCTTCAGCCATAAGAAAGAAACAAATCCTACCATTTGCAACAACATGGATGGAGCTGGAGGACATTATGCTCAGGGAAATAAGCCAGGCAGAGAAAGACAAATGCCAAATGATTTCCCTCATTTGTGGAGTATAACAATGAAGCAAAACTGAAGGAACAAAATGGCAGCAGACTCAGAGACTTCAAGAATGAACTAGTGGTTACCAAAGGGGAGGGGTGTGGGAGGTAGAAGGGGATTGAGGGGTATTATGTTTAGTACACATGGTGTGGGGGGTCACGGGGTAGACAGTATAGCAGAGAGAAGGTAAAGAATGAATCTGTGGCATCTTACTACACTGATGGACAGTGCTGCATTGGGGTATGGGTGGGGACTTGATAATATGGGTAAATGTAGTAACCACATTGTTTTTTCATGTGAAACCTTCATAAGAGTGTATATCAATCATACCTTAATAAAAAATTTAAAAAAGAAAGAATGGGAAGGTCACAGTCTAGAAGCAAATTTGTATGCAGAGTCTAAATACTTCAGATGTGTTGTATTTCAGAAGAATAAAAAAATCCATATTAAAAGAAGGAAATCCTGTCACTTCCTACAATATAGATGAACCTTGAGGACATTAAGCAAAGTGAAATAAGCCAGTCACAGAAGGCAAGTACTGTATGATTCCACTTATATGTGGTATCTAAAACAGTCAGACTCATAGAAACTGAGGTAGAACAGTGGTTGCCAGGGGCTGGTGGGGAAGAGGTCCAATGAGTATAGAGCTTCGATTATGCAAGGTGAAAATATCCTTAGAGTTTTGCTGTACAACATTGTGCTTATAGATAACAATCCTGTACTATACTCTTAAACATTTGTTAATAGGGTAAATTTGATGGTATGTGTTTTTTAACCACAATAAAAAAATCCATATTGATTTTAGCCCCCTTTTTTATAGCCTCTGATATAAAAACACCTTCATTTTTAAAATGGAAATTTGGCAACTACTGACTCTACAGTCTGTACTGGGGCCTTTTGATATTCTAAAAATTATATTTCTTCTGTTTAGTTACACCAAGGGAAATACAATTTCAAAGTAGCTGCTGAGCTTCCACATAATATTTTGAGATCAAAAGTTCACTGATGTCAATGTTTGTGATTCTAGAGGCTTTTACTATCTTCAAGAGGTGGTTGCAAGCCCCAAGTAGCCAATTCATTTCTAATGGCATTTGCCTCATTTTAGAAGGGTTTGGGGAAGGTTTATTTTCCAAATTCTACCCAAGTATGTTTTGTTGAGATTAGAATGGCTTTAAAAATGGCTAACAGCTGTTACATATCTCATTGTCCTTCATGTTCAAATATACTGCTGATATGGTTTCTTCCTGCAATGCATATTGCTGATAAGAATAAAACGAAGTCTGTGTTTCCTCCTCTACTGATCTCTCTGTGTGTCTTTTGTCTAATAACTAAGTTGCTTTAAAAACTCATCACTGATAAATATCATCCATCATGATCAAGTAGGATTTATGCCAGGGATGCAAGGATGGTACAGCATGTGAAAATCCATCAACATCACTCATCATATCAACAAAAAGAAGGACAAAAACCACATAATCATCTCCATAGATGCTGAAAAACATTTGACAAAATTCAACATCCATTCATGATAAAAACTCTCAACAAAATGGGTATAGAGGGCAAGTACCTCAACATAATAAAGACCATATAAGACAAACCCACAGCCAACATTATACTTAACAGCGAGAAGCTGAAAACTTTTCCTTTAAGATTGGTAACAAGGCAAGGAAGCCCACTCTCCCCACTTCTATTCAACATAGTACTGGAGGTCCTAGCCATGGTAATCAGACAACACAAAGAAATAAAAGGCCTCCAGATTGGCAAGGAAGAAGTTAAACTGTCCCTGTTCACAGATGACATGATATTGTACATAAAAAACCCTAAAGAATCCACTCAAAAACTACTAGATCTAATATCTGAATTCAGCAAAGTTGCTGGATACAAAATTAATACACAGAAATCTGTGGTATTCCTATACAGTAACAATGAACTAGTGAACTAGCAGAGAGAGAAACCAGGAAAGCAATTCCATTCATAACTGCATCAAAAAGAATAAAATACCTAGGAATAAACCTAACCAAGGAAGTGAAAGACCTATACCCTGAAAACTACAAGACACTCTTAAGAGAAATTAAAGAAGATACCAATAAATGGGAACACACCCCATGCTCATGGATAGAAGAATTAATATTGTCAAAATGGCCATCCTGCCTAAAGCAATCTATAGATTCAATGCAATTCCTATCAAAATACCAAGAGCATTCTTCAATGAACTAGAGAAAGTCATTCTAAAATTCATATGGAACCACAAAAGACCTCGAATAGCCAAAGCAATCCTGAGAAGAATTATGCTCCCCAACTTCAAGGTCTACTACAAAGCCACACTAATCAAGACAATTTGGTACTGGCACAAGAACAGACGTATAGACCAATGGAACAGACTAGAGAGCCCTGATATAAACCCAACCATATATGGTCAATTAACATATGTTAATGAGCCATGGACATACAATGGGGAAATGATAGCCTCTTCAATAGCTGGTGTTGGCAAAACTGGACAGCTATATGCAAAAGAATGAAACTGGATTATTGTTTAACCCCACACACAAAAGTAAACTCGTAATGGATTAAAGACTTGAATCTAAGTCATGAAACCATATAACTCTTAGAAGACAACATAGGCAAACATCTCCTGAATACAAGCATGAGCAACTTTTTCCTGAACCCATCTCCTTGAGAAAGGGAAACAAAAACAAAAATGAACTCACGGGACTATATCAAACTAAAAAGTTTTTGTACAGCAAAGGACATCATCAACAAAACAAAAAGGCATCCTACAGTATGGGAGAATATATTTGTAAATGACATATCTGACATCCAAATATATAACATCCAAAATTATATAAAGATATATATAAATAAATTAACATCCAAAATATATAAAGAACTTACATGCCTCAACACCCAAAAAGCAAATAACCCGATTAACAAATGGGCAGAGGATATGAAAAGACAGTTCCCCAAAGAAGAAATTCAGATGGCCAACAGACACATGGTAAAATGCTCCACATCACTAATCATCAGGGAAATGCAAATTAAAACCACAATGAGATATCACCTCACACCAACCAGTAAGGATGGCCAGCATCGAAAAGACTACGAACAACAAATACTGGCGAGGTTGCGGAGAAAGGGGAACCCTCCTACACTGCTGGTGGGAATGTAAGCTAGTTCAACCATTGTGGAAAGCAATATGGAGGTTCTTCAAAAAACTAAAAATAGAAATACCATTTGACCCGGAAATCCCTCTCCTTGGAATATACCCAAAGAATACAAGTTCTCAGATTCAAAAAGACATATGCACCCCTATGTTTATCGCAGCACTTTTTACAATAGCCAAGATATGGAAGCAACGTAAGTGTCCATCAGTAGATGAATGGATAAAGAAGATGTGGTACATATACATAATGGAATACTCTTCAGCCATAAGAAAGAAACAAATCCTACCATTTGCAACAACATGGATGGAGCTGGAGGACATTATGCTCAGGGAAATAAGCCAGGCAGAGAAAGACAAATGCCAAATGATTTCCCTCATTTGTGGAGTATAACAATGAAGCAAAACTGAAGGAACAAAATGGCAGCAGACTCAGAGACTTCAAGAATGAACTAGTAGTTACCAAAGGGGAGGGGTGTGGGAGGTAGAAGGGGATTGAGGGGTATTATGTTTAGTATACATGGTATGGGGGGTCACGGGGTAGACAGTGTAGCACAGAGAAGGTGAAGAGTGAATCTGTGGCATCTTACTACACTGATGGACAGTGACTGCATTGGGGTATGGGTGGGGACTTGATAATATGGGTAAATGTAGTAACCACAATGGTTTTGCATGCGAAACCTTCATAAGAGTGTGTATCAATCATACCTTAATAAAAAATTAAGAAAAATAAAACTTATCACTGATAGTTGCTAGAGTCATACTTTATAGGAGGAGTCTCACCTATTAGTTCAATTTGAGATACTCCATCTCTAATGGTGTGTCCCTGTGGTCTCAGTTTGTATTGACTGCTTTGTTACAAGTCAATCACTCCCAATTTAGTATTCATCCAAAGTGTGCCTTCTTGATTCTTGGAGGCTGTATCTGGGCAAGGGGCAAGGATTAAATACTCTGAATCAGTGAATGGCTTGTTATTCACCAGACTGAGCTTGCTCTCTCTTAAGTTTTGGTTCTTTTTACTGGTTACTTTAATTTGTTGTTTTGTTTTGTTTTGTTTTTCTATAGTGACTCCAGTATTAGGTCACATGACTGTTCCTCCCCACAGGTGGCACTTTGGTTGGACCACCCTTAGCATATTCATTGGCTGAGTCTGCACTCAATTCCCCAGGCAGACAATCTGTTTGTGGAGATAACATGTGTGTTAGGTTGCCCAGATGAAAGAGAATATCATTGGTCCAGAAGGCCTGCTGATTTATGTTTGCTTTTCTAAAGTCAGATAGTGTGAGAAGAGTGTTTTCCACTGCACCCCTGCTGGTATCAATATTTGGAGCTTAATTCAACAGCCAAAATATGTGGGTTCATGGTGGCCTTTGAAACCTGACTTTCTCTTCCCTGAAAACAAAATATACATCTTACCAAATTCCCTTGCATGTCAAATATTATTGAAGATATGTGACCTTACCTCCAAGCATTCTTAAGAAAACAGAACGAATATTCTTAATCCTGGGAAAGTGGCATAATAACAGGCACACACTATTTTGCTTTCTGGAGTAAAGCTGTACCTTGTCCAAATTCCTTTAATGTGAAAGTGGGAATGAGAAGCAGAAGTCCCTAACAAGTAGGCAAACACAACTCAACAAAGTGTAAAACACAAAGAGATGTGAGTGATCTTGCTTAAATCAACCATTGAGGCATCGACCACAGCAGTTAGCAACTTCACTATTTGGTGCCCTCAACTGCAATTTAAACATATTAATGTGCCGATCAAACTGGATGCAACCTCAGGCCTTCTTGATAATCACTTGGAATTGTGACTTATTTTTTTTCTCTGTCAAACCCAAACAGATTAACCAGACAGCAGCCTAGCTCCTTACTTTTAACAGCTGACATCTATTAACATTTGCATGTGCTTCTTACATGTTTCACCTAAATACAGCATTTAATGGTCACAACAGCTTTTGGAGGTGGATGGTATCATTATCACTATTTTTATCTATGAAAAGCTAAGACTGAGTAACTTCGGGTGTTTCTTTTAAGCCCTGGGTAGGAGTACATGCTGAATTTTGTAGTTACATTAGTGCACTGAAAAGAAATTAACATAGCTACTAGCAACTTCTGTCCCCTAATGTAATTTAACTCTATTTAGATATAAAATCCAAAAGCACATTACCCAATATTCTGGAACCACATAGAGCTTCTTTTCCAGTCATGTCTGTCTTCTTCTTCTTTCACACTGGCCTCACCATTTCTTGCAAATATAAAACTAGTAAAGGAAGAAGTTAGAATTTAAAAGCAGATTGACTCCACAGACCAAATGCTTAACTGCTACCAAGTACCGTTTTGTCACTCCTGCTGTTTAACACTATTACTCTTCTTTTTAAGTAAGGCATGACACATTCAGATTGGTATCCACCTCTCTGCTCTGTGGTGGGCCTATTATTATTTTATACATAGCAGAAGAACCAAGCTTTCATTGGATACCTGAGACAAAATGGAGATGTAGACTAGGTGACACATGGAGATGACCTCATTGGGCTCATAGTTCATTTGGAACAAGGAGTCTGAAATATGTCCAAGAAGGAGATTAATTTCCTGGGGTGAAAACTAGGCAACCAGGTGGTCAGAGATAGCTGGAAAAATAAACACGAAGAGCACAGTGAACATTAAGTTTAGAACTGAGGGAAAGAGCTTGGGCATCAGAGAGTCAGAGACCCCCACCATCTTATGCCACAAAAGAACAGGGTTAAGGCCAAGGATTTGAGCAGCATATCCGAGGTCATAGCAGCAAGAAGGATCTTGATATGGAACCAAACTTTTGCCGCATCTTTGGAGCTTTCAGAGGCTTCCTGTTCATGTTTGGCAAGTCTGGGGATATAAGTAGAGATAGTCATTATTTTTTATTTTTGGCAAGATTGGAAAATGAGAAGCCTGAGATAAAAGCAGTTCTTGAAACTCTCCATCCCCTTTAAAAATCTGCTTTCTGGGAAAGATGTGGTATCATTCATTTTTACATCAGTGTGAATAAGGTAAGTTTATGTGTTGCCTCTCCTGGGAGATTTTCCATTTTCAACCTCCACACTAAATGTAGGATGAAAATGTTTATCCTGGCATATAGGAATTTCTAGCCCAGGCAACAATATGGAATTAGATTTAGGGAGAGGAGCAGAAGGTCTTCCCAGCATTCTTGATATCAAGCCACTTTGCTTGTGTTTTACACCGGCTTTGCCAATCTTGACCTTTCAGCTAGTGAGAATATCTAAAGGACTTAATGTCTTTGGATGTTATATTTGATTCCTAGTTGGAAGTCTTTTATGCTCCTTTCTGTGATAGTCAGTATAGATATTTAAAAAATTAGAAGATAGTGAAATGAAGTTGACCTTTTTCGTTAATGCAGCTTTTTATGAACATAGCACTTGTGCTGGTGAGTTTCCTGTCTTGATTGGTGTTCATAACTAAGGCGATTCAGAATTGCCAGATAACTGCAATATTCCAATCAGCTGTAATTCTTAGAATTTAGTTAAGAGGAACAAAGAGAAACTGAAGTTTATGCCTCTATGGTTAAATTGCAAGAGCCCTGCTCTCAGTTGGTAATTCATCCATTGGACCTGCCAGAGACAGTACTCAGGGATATAGCAGACATCCTCTTTCAGTGTGTACACTCAGAAATGGTAAGGCCACTGTGAAGGAGGAAGGACATGGACACATGTCTAGAAAAGAAGTTGTACATGGCTCCAGAATACTGGCCATGTACTCTAACAGTTTACATCTAGGTAATTAAAAGACATTAGGGGACAGAAGGTGCTAGTAGCTATGTTAATTTCTTTTTACACCGGATGGACTAATACAGCTACAAAAATCAGCATGTGCTCATTCCCAGAGCTTAAAAGGAGCATCCAAATATTTTCATGTGAGTTATATACTTCCTGTGTTTCTACCACTTTCTTATTGTGTAAGCTTGGGACAGTTACTAAACCCCAGTAAGTTTAAGTTTTATTCTTCTGAAACAGTGATCATAATGGCATATTTTTATATTTTTCACTCAGTTATTGTGAGAAGTAAATGAGATAATATATGTAAATCACTCAACACAGAGTCTGACATGTCCCAGACATTAAATAATAGAATTCACTATTATTTCTCTATTTTGCTAAAAATGATCCTTTACAGTAGGCAGAGAAGACATTAATATTCTTATGACACATAGAGAAACTGAATCTCAGGGGTTAAATTATTATTCAAAGTTGGTAAGTAGAAGAGTCAGATCTATGATACATGAATATGCATTATTGTTACTTTTATAATTTAACTCTTGATGTGTCTGCATGTGTATGTGTGTGTTTACTTTGCACAGAATTAGGGTAAGTGGGAAGATAAAATAGCATGCCAAAAATCAAGGGACAGAGTGGTACAAGAACGTGTTGGAATTAGATAGTATTTCCGGAGGTTGGCAAAGATCCGGAGAGCAGGTCATTTGTATTTTTAGGATATGAAGAATGTGGGAATGTAAACAGAAGCAAAGGAGGCAGTGGAAAGGCTGAAGATGCAAAGCAGGAGTCAGAAGCTCAAATATCTTCAGGGTCTAGGCAGGAAGCTAAATAACTGAAGCCAGGGAATGTAATTCAGTAGAACAGAATGAGAGTGGAGGCAGAAGCAGAGCCGAAGTCCTGTATCTGAAAACATTTAAAAAACAAAACAAATCAAAAACCTCTATGCAGACCAAACAAAACATGTCTGTGGGCTAATTTCAAACTTTGATTTAGTGACGCCTGGTAAATGGGATGAAATGGGATCAAGAGCAAGGGTGAGGGGTGAATAAAGGAAGAGGGGGCAGTTTTCTAAAGGAGGTTATCTGACAGTTGGGAAAATACGATGATAGATATTTTGATGTGGAGAGGGGGAAAGAAGCAAAGTTTATGCCTCTCAATCTTCTCAGGAAAGTATAAAGTGTGAGTTATCAGAAGGAAGACAGATAGAAACTGTGGGCTTGGGAATGTGGAGATAGCCTGTGTGATATTCTGATTTACAATAGGAAATATGTATGTGGTCTTCATACCCATTTCTGGTACAGAGCTTCTAAAAGCCTTAGACTTTTCTAAGTGATGAGAGCCACCAAAGTGTCTCTTGTTATGTTAATGAGAGACGTTTGGCCCTCACCTGAGCAAGGGGTTGGTTGCCAGGAGAACCAGCCATGCGATTAGAAGGTTGGAACTTTCCAGGCACCCTCCTAACCTCCTGGGAGCAGACAGGCTGGAGGGTGGATCAATCACCAATGGACAATGAGTCAAATCAATCATGCCTACGTAAAGAAGCCTCTGTAAAAACCCAAGGAGAAGGGTTTCGAGAAGCCTTCATGTTGTTGTATATGTGGAGATTCAGGGAGGGTGGTGGGCTGGCAGAGGGCATGGAAGCTCCACGCCACTGCCCAGGCCTTGCCCTGTGCCTGTCTCCCATCTGGCTGTTCCTGAGTTATATCCTTTTATAATAAACTGGTAATGATCTAGTAAGTAAAATGTCTCTCTGAGTTCTATTAGCCTCACTAACAAATTAATCGAATCCAAGGAGGGGGTCATGGGCACCTCTGATTTTATACAGCCAGTAGTCAGGAGCATAGGTGACAACCTAGGCTTGGGATTGGCATCTGAGGTGGAGGTGGGAGTACAGTCTTGTGGGACTCAGCCCTTATCCCATGGGATCCGATCTATCCCTTGGTAGAGAGCGCCGGAAGTGAGGTGAATTGTAGGACACCCAGTCAATTTCACAGAGTTGTTTGGTGTGCATGTGAGGGAAAACCCCACACACATTGGAATTGGTTACAGAACGTTAGCCTTTCTGTAAAAATCACTGCCAGAACACAATAGGAAGAAGTCAGTCAAAAGGAACAGAAAGGACGGCTCACTAGCAGAGGAGGAAGAGCTAAAGTTAAGGCAGCGTGGATTTGTACTGGACCTACTCACGACGGCTTTGTGTCTTTCTTCTGAGCATACATGAAACCGTTTCAAGTCTGCCTTTTGCCATTCTTAGCTGTAGTGTGTTAAACCCTTGTATTACTGAATTATGCCAAATGTGGTTAAAGGTAAATGTGCAACAAAAATATCATATTGTGTTAAGTTTTATAAGACTGAGTTTTGGTTTCTTTATGTCACTGCTCCCTTCTATCAGTGTGGAAGATAAAGAATTGACATAATAGTATTTTCTTCTTCATAGTAGTGATGCATATGTGTATGTATGAATGAATTCTGTGTTCAGTTTTTTATTCGTGCATGTTCCCGTAGGTCAGGGATATCAGGAAAGAGGGACATGATTCTCAGACAGAGGCTACTGCACAGGTTGATGTGATGATCCCATTGTCAGTTTGATACGCAGAACAATATTTCTGTCAGTCTGTGTAGTCTCTTAACATTCCTGCACGGTTGATCTCATGGAGTGTATTATTGTAGGCACCATAAGATGTGAGTCCCTTTTAACATTTCTTTTTTTTTTACATTTTTTATTGAAATAGAGTTGATATACACATTTTAATATTTCTCATAGAGAAGAAAGAACATTCTCCCTCTCTTTTGCTAATATGGCAGGAGAAAAATGAGAAGCTGAAAGAAGTGGATCTTGAATAAAAAATGAGTAACATTACATTTTTCAGCCAGAAAATAGTTTTTAAACACCAAAAATGACCTTAGGGATGTTCTAGGTATTACTGGGGGTTTCAGATGTAATGAGATGTTTCATGACACTTTCTTGCAAGGGAGAAGTCAGAGTACCCACACTTGCCAAGGGCAGGGAATGAAGCTGTTGGATTGCTAGCCCATCTAGAGTAGCCTGCGGATGGGAAGAGATCTACTGGCAACAACTGCTGCTCAGAGGGCTAGGCAAAGTGACAAGGTCTTGGGCAGAGAGCATTACGGCAATGACAGAGCTGAGTAGAAGAGAGAGAGCAGGCAAGATTTTTAGCTGTTGTTTTGCCAAGAAATTTTGAGTATGGAAGAATATGTATATATCAAATTTCTGTTAAGCTTTCTGTGCAGAGCACTGTGTAAAGCTTCTGGGCCAGCTTGAGCCTCCTGGAATTCATCATTCTTTTTTTAGAAGCCGCTTTCAAATTCATCATTCTTTTTAAATGTAACTCCATTCATAGATTGGGCCATATAGGACTCTGTGATTTATTTAGGTTACATAGAGGTGTAAAAGTCATGTCCTTGCTCCTGAGGAAACAACCATAATTGGAGAATAATAAAGTTCAAGACTGTACCTGAGTGGACAACTCAGGGAGAGGTGGAAATGGATGGGAACTCTTTTCTAGGTCCACAATCTCATCAAAACTTTCTGCCCTCTGGTCCTTCAGATAAAGAACAATAGCAGAATAACTCAGTGACTTTTCTCCAAGCTTAATAATATGCTAATGCCAATGTTAAAGAGGCAGCTCACATGGAAGGAAACTGCCTGGCCATTCCCTCATGACTGATGTTCAAACATGTGAATATAAGATAGTGGCTGGAGTGTACACAGTTCTAGCTGTCTTTCATATTATTTTTTGTAGCTATTTAATTACATACCATTTATAAAATGTTTTTTGCCATATCACAGATACTTGGTCTTCTTAAATATAGGCAACACTCTTCAGCACAATCAGTGAAGAGAAGTAAAATTGATTATTTTCTTTAAGCCATCCCTTTTTGTCCTTTGAAAATTACACTTTCAAATCAAAGCGTCAGCTTTTGAACTCTGTCAAAATCTAAAGCCCACAGCATTTTTTAATAGCCTTGCAACTTCGTCCAGAGCTCTGAAGCCTGTGCCATCTACAGATGGTTTGAAGTGTTCTGTGATTCAGGTAGAACTCAGACTTTGCAAAAAAGCTAACCTTTCAGTTAAAAGCTTGCTTGTGATTGTGTATTTTCTTCTTGATCTGAGCCAAGTGCAAGATACTTAAAATCTGGCTCTGAACAGAAGAAAATGTTTCCTTTCTCACTCCCTGAAATGATGCCTTTCCTGTTTTCCTCTAAGCAAAACTCCTCCAGCTATCTGCTGGCACTGGAAAGTTAAGGCAAATTGTGAGGGGGAACAAGCTAAGGAATTTTATAGCTGTATTAAAATGGGGAATGGTAATGTGGCTAAGTAATTGCTGGTCATGTGGTCTTAAAGATTTATACATGAGGTTTTGAAATACCATTCGCTGATCACGTCACCCTGCTAATCTGGTTCATTTTATAAATATATATGTTTTTTAACTTTCATTCTCTTGTTGGCTGATGAAATAAGATGGGTAGCTTGAAACTGCACAGAGAATACAAAATTACTCTTTTGTGATGTGATCTTATTTGGATCTGGACCACCACTGAGAGAATTATGTAAGGTTTCAAAACAGAAATTTGTGCACACCAAGCTTAAGCTCAGTGGTTTCCAACATTTTTGTAATTGCAACATCCTGCCTGTAATGTGACTTTGTGACACTTGCTCACCATTCAAAATGGTGTAAACAACATACGGTTGAAAGACAAAGTAGATTAATAATCAATTAATTTTTTTTTTTAAAAATTATGTTGTTAACAACTGTCGAGATACTTAGAAGTGCAAAATTCATGTTCAAGTGTATTTATACACAATAGCTTAAAAATAACTGTTGTTTACGATGGACAATATATCAACTGACCAATAAAGTACTCCCCCCTTGAAATTTTAGCATTACAATTTAAACTGGTTGTTCTAGTAAATCTGTTTAATTCTAGGAAGCTAACAAATATGAATTTGATTATAGAAAGTCAGTAATTACCATTAGCTCTATTTGTAACTTCAGTATTTTCACGTTTTCATTACCAGCTGAATGCTAATTATCCAATTTCTGTATTTCTCAAAAGCTAGCAATTGTAGAGTATTCAGAAAAATATTAATTATTAGTATAATGACTAATTAAAAGTTGAAAGCAAAGCTTTAATAAGTAAAAATGCCACTGTTTGTCAAATGTGAAAAACATGTTAATTATTATTTTGCAAAATCCTATCCTTAGACTTACGTATAGACAGACAGTAGCATTATGTGGTAGTATGGGGGTAGGCATCTAAGCTTTAAGGAGATTGGTACATCTAGACTCAGCCAGCTTATTGGCATTTTGAGGTGAAAAAGCTATTTTCCTGCACAATGGTTAGTTAGTATTTTTGATAATGACAAAAGAAAAATAATGAGTATAAAAACACTGGCTTTCCATATTGTTTGGTTACTCTAGCACAGTACAAAAGGGAAGTAAAAAGCAGACAGCAAATAGATAGCTTGTGAAATGCACAAAATTTGTCATCAAATTGCCAGTAGTTGTGAAGAATGAGGGACTGCCAAGAAGGGGCAACAGAAAGAAATGAAGTTGGAAGAAAATGGGATGCTTTAAATTTAAATAATGTTTTAGCATAAATTATACTTCTAAACCCAAGAAACAAAATATTTATTCTAACCAATATCTTTTTCTTTGTTTTATGAGTTTAGTATAAACTGGGTCAAGTGGCACTATTCAGTAGTGACAGGTCGTTGTGAAATCTCTCCTGGAGTGGAACAGGAAGTGCTGAATTGTTCAGACTCCTCAAAGTACAACCAATACCTGGCTTGCCATGCTTATCGGTCATGATACGAAACAGACTCAATACAGACGAATTACAGGGACCAGAGATCAGTTAAGTCAAGCAAAAACGTCAAAAAGTAAACATGAATAAATAGAAGTAAATATTTCTGTTTACTATCTATTAATATCTATCTGACCTGAAGATAATATGTTGACTCATGGCCATTGGCTGGAAGCTGTTAAAATTGTTAAGGGCCCAACAGGATAACAATGATGTCTGTCTGTGACCAGCGGTGCAACAACAAAAGATGAGAATTTTTGTGTCCATGTTTGTGTGTTTCTTATAATATGAGGGCTACTATAGTGAGCCTTGAACTCTCCCCTTCTAGGCACTCCCTTATTCCAAGCTTTTTGAAAAAAAAAAAAAAAAAAAAGTGTCTCCAGCAACCGCCTTTACTTCAACTCCTAACTCCTATTGTTTTCACATGCTCCCACACTACTAGACCACAATGGCCACCGATAATCTCCTAACTGCCAAGTCTATTGGATATTTTTCTTAATCGATTTTTGACATTTGACTTTATTGACAACTGCCTCTTTCTCTTTTTTCCGAAGTTTCTGTTCAACCTTTCCTCCCACTCCACCTCACTGATGGCATACGTAAAGCCCTGGTGAAGTGCTCGTCACATAGAAGATACTAAGTCAGTGTTCTTTCCCCTCACTCCACCTGCCATTTAAACTTGAATGTCCTGAATAACTGTTGTTAGTCCTTTTTTTCACTTTATGTGCTTTCCTTGAGTGATATCATCCTCTCCCAAAACTTTACTGTCTGTAGCTCCTTGACTACAAATTCATATAACACAAGTCTCTTTTTCTCTCTTGAGCCGTGAACCTATATATCCAACTGCCTACTAGAAATCTTAACCTGGATTTTCTAGTGTCAAACTTAACATGTCTGAATGTCAACTCAGTGTGTCCCTATACAAACTTGTCTTCCTCTTCTTTGATTAATCTCACTGTATTATGCAAGTACACTAAGGGCAATTCAAGTTAGAAGCTAGAAGTCTTTTACCACCCACATCTAAACAGCCATCATACTCTTATTAATTCTACTTTCTAAAATAGCTTTTCAGGAGAGTCTCTAGTCTATTCTTCTTTCCTACTGACTCTGCCTTAGTTCAGGTCCTCATAACTTTTGAGTATACTAGAGCACTTCTTATCCAGTCATGACTCGACACATTCTTACACCTTTCATAAAACTACCAAAGTTTCCTTTCTGACATGAGCCTGAACATTCCCCTCCCATCTTAAACTCTCTAGTGACCCTTAACTTAATCAAAATTCCATAGACACAATTCTTGTGGTCTGGTTCCCACTGATTTCTGCAGCCTCATTTCCTTCCAGTCACTCCTCCCTTGCTTTTGCTTCTGTGCCTTCTTTATGCACCAGTATAACTGAAGTAGTTTCCAAGCTCTAAACATTAGAGTCAGGAATTCAAGGTTTGAATCCCTATTGTGCCACATTCTTCAGTGTATGTCATGGGGCGAATCATTTAACTTCTTTAGGGTTTAATTTCTTCATTTTTAAAAAGGGGAAGACTCACAGATTAAATGTGAGCATTAAATAGAATAACATATGTAAATGATCTAGAACAGTACCTACTGTTTTTGGCTTTTTTTGCAGCTTTGTTTTACGAATATTCATACTTTCCTTATTGTCAGTTTTACAGATGTTTCTAATTAAGTGCTTTGAGCCTTATAGAAGAATTTAATGTTTAATAAGACAAAATTACAAACTCAAGTTTACTTAGCCTGTAGTCCTAAATCCAGTACTTCTGTTACTCTTCTCTTATTTCTCAATGTGATAAACCCAAGACTAAAAGCAATACTTACATAAAAACCTCACAAAAGAAGATATGACATGAGCATATTTTCTGTCTTTCTTTTCCTAGTTCTTATTATAGAATTGGAAGTTCCTGCCTACCAAATCTCTAACTTATTCACTTACATTCAACCTATAAACCACTGGATTGAGCTCTGCTGCTTGGAGCCTAGTAAGTCACCCTTCATTTATTACCATGCACTTTTCCTTGAGACATTTTTCAATACAGTGGAAATCTAGAAAACTGATTACATCAGCTAGTCAAAAATGATTACACCAGCAGCCATCTGCAGAGACACAGTCTTTGTACGTTTTTGTAAAAAATTCCATTGAACTGTATTCTAGTTCTTGTATTCTAGTGTTTCTTAAATGACTGTTTCTCATTTGGATAGATATTAGCAACCTTACCTAACTTGTTACTTTTCACAACCTACTAGGTTTTCAATTTGATCACCCCACTGTTTTAGATGCAGCATATTGTACGGGACATGAAATGGACTAAAATACAGTTGAAACCTCATTTTCCTCATTTGTACAATGGTGATAACAATGGCACATGGAGTGTTTTAAAGGTTGAATTGGCTAACAGCTATCTGTTAGCATCTTATCTGCCAGGTGGAAGACATACTCTAAAGGTTAATGTTGTACTCATTGCCGTTGTTCATCTCCATAGGGACAAGATCTGTAGGCTCCTTTTATGTAACAGAGCCCAGGTTGTGTCAGGAATGAAATTGCACTGCTTAGAATAGGAATGGAAGGAGGCCATGCAAGTTTATAAGAATTTATATAGGGAAAGAACTCTTTTTGGGGAAAGAAGAAGAGAAAGAGCAGTCAGATAATGCCTTGGTTGGATTTTGATGGGGTTGAGACTGACTAATTTGCTAGTTTAAAGTCATAGTAGAGGGAAAAATTTAGCAGTTCAGTGGGTGGCTGTTGTAAATAAAGGGACCAGATATTATGTTGTTTCATTACCCGGTTACTGGCCAGGGTATATAGTCAAATGAACAAAACAATAGTATATAGAGTAGTTATTAGCAGAAAGCTACACTCTATTTTGTTTATCCTACAAGATTTTATTTCCAATAACTTAAAAATCATTTTTTAATCAATTGACCAGTCTCACATATATGTGCTTTGAAGAAATCCTCTGTTTCCCACATTCATACAGGTTTAAGAATTAGTGTATTAATCTAACTGAAAAATTGGACACAGGCATTTTTGACTCCCTGGTTCTTTAAAAGTTTAAATTAAGGTGAATTACTGTTTGTGTCTCCTTTTTTCTTCCCTGCTATTTTATTTAGACACCCTAAACTAAAATGTAAGTGATACACTAAAGCCCAAGGGGCCAAACAATCCTGTACATGCCTCCTATAAGGATCCTTGAATCAGATCTTAATTTTCTGATGGACTCTGATTTTTTATCCTTTTGAGAATTCAGGACCAGGACCACTCAGGGAGAGCTAGAAAGGGTGCAGCTTGAATCACAGGTTTCTAGATAAAATTTCAGATGGGACATTGAAAATATTCTTTCACCTTGTAAATGAAACAAATGCAGATTTGTCTGATTAATTGAAAATGGGAAACCCTGCAATGTCATAGTTTACTTAATTTTTCAGCCTGAGGTCCAATTGTGACTGCTGATCCTAGTTACCTGTTTTTTCTCATCACAGTGTCAACTTTCTTAAGAAAAGGAACAACAGAGTCAACCTAGATAACATGGTTTGAAATAGAGTCAGCATCTTCCCTAGTATTAGTAAAGTCTGTGATGCGCTCCAAAGATAGAAAATAAATGATTCAAGAATGAGTGTAGGAATTAAAGAGCCATCACCATCTGAAGGCATTTATTGGTAATTAATATGAGGGAGCATGGGTTGATTGGAATTTATCATGAACACTTGTCAGGGCAGCAGGTTTGGTGTGGACTAACATAATCAATGTCAGAGCAATTGCTATTGCTTTATCATAAGGTAGGGAGAGAGAATTCATAAATCTGACTATGAAACTATGTTTGCTTAGATTTTGCATATGGCTTAACTATGTTTTAAAGTCATCAAAGTGATTTTTGACTCTGTTAAAAAGTTATCACAGAAAATCTCTTCTTAGTAAAAGATCCATTTCAGTCAGTTTGAGCATAAAAATTCTTCAAAAGATGGAATAAATCAATAGGCTGATTTTACTACCTGGATTCTTACCCTTGTTTCATTGTCATCACCAACCTACAGAGACAGATTGAAAGAAGGCAGGTAGACCTCTGTGAACAGTATAGTTCCCTTACTAGTTTATTATTGCTAAATGTTTTATATGCTTTGGATGAAATTGTGGAAAATGAAAGAAAATGGAGATGTCTCTTCTACCCCTGAGATTTTAATGCCACAAGAATACAGCACAGAAGATAAGAATTGACACATTAACTGGAACAACTTTGATAAATATGAATGGGTTATAATGTACCTATTATAGGAAGGGATATGGATGTTGTGGTATGGAACATGCTTTAAACTCCTCTCCCCATACCTGGGACTAGAAAAAGGAGGAAGAAGAGAAGGCCATATACATTGAAAGGACCTTGGCATAAATATTTGGACAATTATTCCTTCTTTGATTTTTCTTTTCTTCTCCCTCAAATATTTTCTTGTGGGAATTTCTGTCTGGCTCTATATTTCAAGGTCAGCAAGAGGTAGAACAATATAGGAGACATGTGGAAGGAGGTCACTAGGGTGAAAAGATCCAGTCTGAGCATGGAACACTCACTAGGGTCAAAGAGAATAATGGAATATAACTGAACAGATTCCTAGGGAGACAAAGCAAGAAGAGCAATCCACTCCAAGATATTTCCTCATGTTTGAGAAAGTAGTACCTCTCTGCATATAAAAGCAGATGTTACTGGTGCAAAGAAAGATCTGTATGTGTGCAAACACTCTCATCTACCTCCAGGACGGTCACAGATTTCACCCACAGTTGTTTCATGAGCACGTCACTTTAAATATGCTGCTTAATTTTAGCTAAGAGATCGTAAATGTTTATCTGTGACCAAATCCCATCCCCAGCCTAGAACCAGTAAATAAATAAATAAACAAATAAAAACTCATGAAAACTCAATAGCAAAGAAGAATATTTTTCCAAGATCTGGTTATTTAAATGTAAGAATAAAAATCAGAAAAATCATGTGAGTACATTGCATACAGAAGGAATTCAATCAGTGGTGTGCTAGAGCTAGCTCATAATGGTCTGCTACATTTTCAGGAATTTTGCAAGCTTGTTGACATTACCTTGGTAGCTTGAAATCAACCATGATAAGGGCAGAAATTGGCAAATGCTACAAATCAGGACTTTTTTTTTCTCAGAGAGCGAGTTTTTAAACATCTACCTGTGTACCACTAGATTCAATCAAGTCAATGCAATTTCTCTTGCAGGTTACTTCAGCTTGTTTATTGCTAGGTGTTCTGCCAATGGGTTTTAGCCCCAGGCAAGTTCGCTATGGATTCAGTGTGACCAAAGAAAATGACAGCGAAACGTTCTTGGGGTGAAAGGATTATACCCAACTTTATTTCCAGGTGGCAGGTCAGTCACTAAATTCCTGTTGACTCAGAGTGAGTCTGCATGCAGCAAGCTGGTCTCTGCCTCTGGGCCCCTCTGTCCACACAGCTGTCCTGCACAGCCGTCCTCTGGGCCTCTATCCTCAGCGCTGCCACCACTCCAGCCTCTGTTCTGCTCTCCTGCAGCATTGCAGTCCTGCCACCTTGTCTTGTGCAGAGCACTGGGAAGAGCTCTTTTTATAGAGTCAACAGCCATGTATTGCCCACAGGTGTGCAGTAAGCTAGTCAACCACAGCCAGGCGAGAATCCTGGCCACAGGAACTCTCATTTTATCCACTAGATTAATAGTGTGACATAGAATGTTTTTTTTTTTTTCCAAATCTCTCTTTTCTTAACACAAGGAAAAATTTCCAAACTAATTATTTCACAGAAATATATATAAAATGGAGAAAAGCAGACATATTTTTATTGAGGGGGATCGGGAAGGGTACACCATCCCCTGGCCTCCTTCTCTCTCTGGGACCTGTGAGCTGCCAAACTGACCACCATTGCCCACATGGACCACATCATGGACCATGGAAGACATTTGGAAATGATTAAAAGGAGAGAACAGAGGCTGTAAAAGAAAGACACAAGGAATTATATCACCCCAGTTTGACCTCTGACCAATCACACTGGACTTTAATTTCTTAAATATGAAATGAGGTGTTTGGACAATGATCTTTAGGGCTCTCCCTGCTATAAAATTTATGCTTCTTTGATTATAAAGATGCACGAATGGTTCATGAAGACAATTTTTAAAATCTGACTAAACTATAGATAAATTCTACAACCAGTTAGCACTGTCATTTGTTTTCATGCAACTTTTAGGGAACTTCTTTTTTGCATTCAAATTAAGTTGCTATTGCTTCATCCTTGCAACCAGACTCACAAAAGAAACCATCTTGCCAATGCCAATTCAAAGCTTCTAACATTTTTAGCAACATGTGTTCTCATTAAGTTAGTAGCACACATAGCTAAACAGGACAAATTATTCTTCATTACATCTGTATTTGGTCTGTGTACTGATGAAAGTCCCAATCTGGATTGTTTACTGTCTTCTCTGTGACTACACGTGTGTACTTCTACCTCTTGTCCTTGATGATGTACTCAACCTTCAGAGCCAGTATGAGTCATATTAGTAAAAAAAATAGCTGGACAGTTCTGGTGTGGGTTTCCATGGCCAGAGCTGCTGGAGGCAGTGAGAATGGAATCCACTATGTAAGGTGATAAGTTTGCCTCAGCAGAAGCAATTGTGAAAGCAGAAATAGGTATATTATATGTGGGTATATAGGCATATGTGTGAACTCTTGCCCCATAATGGCCCAAAGGAACTAGCTTCAAAGGAAGAGTGGTGAATATGTGCAGCCATCTTTCAGTTATCTAGGGATAGATTAACAAATATATACATTAACTAAAATAAATATATATAATAGTTTACAAAAGGCATTAAAAGTACTATAAATGAGTTAGAACAGCTACATATAAAAAGATCTATTGTTTAGAATGATAACTTAGGATTTTGGCAAAGAATGATGGCACATTTTTAAAAGATGAAGAGATTTTAAATGTAAAGACTAAAAGGAGTGGACAGGGTTAAGGGAAACAAACAAAAACATGGTGAAGTATGCTAGGGCTGGTGATAGTGAGGAACCTTTCCCTCCCGTGGCTTGACTGGAGAGGAAGAGGAAAATATTACCAGATCCTGGAGAGACTAACCCTACTGCAAAAGAAGGCCACCTTCTGGGAGTTCCAATCTTTGAAAAAGGGATGTAGCTAACTGCCAGTGAACTCTCTGAGTGGAAACTATGAGAATAAATACCTGACCCCTTTCTATTTTGACCCTCTAGTCTCCTGTCTGTGTCTCTCACTGGCTTAACCAACCAAAAGCTAGAGGACAAGGATAACTGTTGATCCAGACATAAAGGCCAGCATCTTGGGGGCACAGAAAAAGGTAGAGAGACAATTTAGGTAAGGAAAATTGAGACTAACCACTACATTAACCAATAGACACTCCAATGGGTCTAGTGGAATGTAAGAAGACTCTTTCACCTTCATTCATTCACTCAGTCTATATTTATTTAGCACTCACTATGTACCAGGCAATATTCACTGTTTTAATTTTACAACACTGAACAAAGTAGACAAAGTTTCTGTCTTCATGAAAGAAGGATGACATTAAAAAAAAATAAACAGTCAAAACAACTTCAGATAATAGTAATATTAGGGCAATAAAATGAAGTATGATGAATGATCACAGATCAAACAGAGCTACCTCAGAGAATGTGGTAAGGAAGACCTGTTTGACTAGATGACAGCTGAACTGCGACCTGAATGATGGAGAGACAGCTCTGCTTATAACTAAGGGAAGAGACTTCTAGGCAAGGGGAAGAGTGTCTTCAAGGGTCATGTGGAAGGAACAAGATTCCATATCAGAAGAAAAAGAGAGTAAGCATGGTTATAATACAGAGAACTTACTATACCATGAGTCCGGGGAAGTACAATGGAAAAGCATCACTAGCAATGTGTCTATTCTCTATTGCTGCACTCCATACATAATGGCTTAATAAAATTGATTTTTCCTAAGGATTTTATGGGTTGAGAATTTGAGCAGGCCTTAGCTTAGAAAGTCTTCTGCCCCATGTGGTATCAGCTGAAAACACTTGAGAGTGTTCATCTGGTGGCCGGGCTTGTCTGTATTGCCCAAAAGGCTCTCAAATCCCTGTTGTATGGGTACTACCCCACATGTCCTCTGTCTGTTCATATGACTAGCTTGGGCTTTCTCAGAGCATGGTAGTCTTAAGGTAGGCAGACTTAATGCATGGCAACTCGCTTCCACCAGGGATGAAATAGAAGCTGCTAAGCCTCTTATTATCTGAGCTTGAAAGTCCCAGAATGTCATTTCCTTCTGCATCTTATCAGTCAGAGCAGGTCACAGGGCCAGTTCAGTTTCAAAGAGAGAGAAAAGACTCTATCTCTTGAATGGTGGTCACAATCTTTGTAGACCAACTACCATGAAAGCTCTTGTAGGCCATTGTAATGTGTTTGGATTATAATCCAAGTATGGTGGAAAGCCACTGAAAGTTTTCAAGTAAATGATGTGATTTAATCTAGGTTTAGAAAAATAATACTCTGGCTGCCGAAGAGAATGGCTTTTAGTGTTGCAGGAACACAGCTTGTGAGACCAGCTAAGAAACTACTATAGCAAAACAAGAGAAGAATGACAATGGCTTGTACCACCATCATGTAGGATGGTGTTGGTGGGTATAATGGAGCATGGACAGATTTGGAATATATTTAAAAGACAGACCTGAGAAAATTTGCTAATGTTTTTAGCATGTGGAGGGAGGGAAAAAGAAGAATCAGAGGAGACTTTGAGGGCTCAGAGTTACTTTCTCTGGAAAACTGAGGAGATTGTCGTATGAACTAGAGAATGAGAAGTTTAACAGAAAGGCAGGGTACAGGGGGAGAGAGAATAAATGCAAAATTTTCTTTGGCCAACTTCAAAACTGAGTAGTAGACATACTGAGCTAATGAGAAGGTCTATTCCTTACTAAAAAGTACATAGAAATAGCACTAACAAATTTCGCTCAGCTGTTACTCCATGTCAGACACTGTTATCAGAGCTGTGCATATATTAACTCATTTGAAACTTACACCCACTCTGTGAGAAAGCTACTATTATTATCATTCCCATTTTACAGAGGGGAATACCTGACATGCAGAGGGTTAGGTTATTTGCCTGTGGTCACGCAATTATTGATAAGTGGAGCTAGGATTTGAACTCAAGAAGCTTGGATCTGAAGTCCATTCTTAGCAACAACAAAGATGCTGTCTTTATATAGATTTCTTAAAGCAGCTTTATTGAGATATAATTCACATGTGGTGAACTCACCAAGATAAATTGGACTTCACTGAAATTAAACATTTTTGTGATACAAACCATAAATCAAGAAAGTGAAAAAGAAACCCACAGAATGAGTGAAAATAATTACTAATCATAGATCTGATAAGGGGCTTATATCCAGAATATATAAAGAACTTTTTCAACTCAGTCAATAATAAAAAGACAAATGATCCAATTAAAAATGGGCAAAGGAATTGAATGGACATGCCTCTGAAAAGAGATTTATCTGTTTTTCTTTTGTCGCTTACTCTTTCTGGTAATCTATCTAAGAAGACAGATCTAAGATCTCCTTGGAGTTCATTTTTGTGTATGGAGTAAGGAAGGGGTCCAACTTTATTTTGCACACAGATAACCAGTTATTCCAACACCATTTTGTTGAAAAGGCTATTCTTTTTCATTGAATTATCTTACTACCTTTGTCAAAAATCATAAATGTATGGATTGATTTCTGGAATCTCAAGTCTGTTCCATTGACCTATATGTCTATTCTTATGCCACAACCATATTGTCTTGGTACTGCAGCTTTGTAGTAAGTATGGAAATGGGGAAGTGTGAGTCCTCCAATTTATTCCTTGGCAAAGTTGTTTTGGCTACTGCATCCCTTGTATATCCATATGAATTTTAGTATAAACTAATTAATTTTGTAAAAAAGGCAGATGGAATTTTTATAAGGATTGTGTTAAATCTGTAGATCTATTTGGGGAGAAGTGCCAGCTAAGCAATATTAAGTCTTACAGTTCATGACTAAAAGACTAGCAGTCTCTCTATTTTATTTAGGTCTCTAATTTATTTCAACAATATTTTGCAGCTGTCAGAGGACAAGTCAGGACAAGTCCTGTACTTCTTTTTGTAAACCTACTTCTAAGTGTCTTGTTCTTTTTGTTGCTGTTGTAAATGGAATTGTTTCTTAATTTGTTTTCAGATTGTTCCCTGCTAGGGTATAGAAATGTAATTGATGTTTGTATATTGATCTTATATTCTGCAACTTTGCTGAACTTATTATTATCTCTAATAGTGTTTTTTTTGTGTGTGTGGATGCCTTAGGATTTTTTGTGTACAAGAGCGTGTCACCTGCAAAGACAGACAGCTTTACTTTTTCCTTTCCAATCTGGATGTACTTTATTTATTTTCCTGGCTTAATTGCACTGGCTAGAACCTCCAGTACAATGCTGAATAAATCTCATACAGCAGATATCCTTGCCTGGTTCCAGATCTTAAGGGGAAAGCATTCAGTCTTTTACCATTGAGTGTAATATTAGCTATGAGATTTCTCCTGGCTGTCGTTTATTGAGTTGAGGAAACCTCCTAATTTGTTGTGTTTTTTATCAGGAAACGGCATTGAATTTTGTCAAATGATTTTTCTGTCTTTTGAGGTGGTTATATACCTTTGTTCTTTATTCATTAATATGGTGCATTACATTAACTGATTTTTGGATAATGAAAACCAGCCTTGCATGCCTGCGTGTGTCTCACTTGGTCATTGTGGTGTATACATCTTTTTATATGTTGTTGGATTTAGTTGTCTAGTATTTTCTTGATGATTTCTGTGTCTTCATAAAAGATACAGTCTGTAGTTTTCTTTATAAGTGATGTTTTTGTCCAGTTTTGGCATCAGGATAATACTGTTCTCATAGGATAAATTGGGAAATGTTCCTTCCATTTCTTGAAAGTGTTTGTAAAGGAATTCCATTCCTTCTTCTTTAAATATTTGGTACAATTCACCAGTGAGGCTGTATCCTGGGCTTCTTTTTGTGGAAGGTTTTATTTTTTTAATTACTAATTGAATTTCTTTACTAGTTATAGTTCCATCTTGATTTTCTCTTTCTTCTTGAGTCAGTCTTGGTGGTTTGTATCTTTTTAGGAATATGTCCCTTTCATCTAAGTTATCTAATTTGTTGGTGTGGGGCTGTTCCTTGTTTCCTCTACAACCATTTTTCCCTATAAGAGGTAGTAATGTCTCTATTTTATTGCTGATTTTAGTACTTTGAATCTTCTCTCTTTTTCTCTTGGTTAGTCCAGCTAAAGGTTTGTTAGTTTTATTGATTTTTTTCAAAGAACCAAATTTGGATATTTACACAGATGTTTTAGCCTTACATCTTTGGCATTTCACTTTCTGGAATCTGGGATCCTCCCATTCTTCTCTCTCTAAACATAACGACAGATTAGGTTTATATGTGAGTAACATGAAAAAGCAACATAACACTAAAGATAGAAGTTTGTTGTTCACCTAACATAGGAGTTTCAGGCTAGTATGATACCCCAGGATTATTATAACTCTATCTTCTATCTTACTGTTCAGCCATTTTCAAAAGTTTACAGTTTGGCTTCTTGAGTTCCAGTATCTTGTCAGCATTCTGGCTAGCACATCAATATTCTGGCCAGCAAGAAATATACTAGCATTTCCACTTCTTTTAAGAACACTCCCCTCAATTTTTACATACCACTTTCACTAACAACCCTTTGGCTTGATTTTATTATATGGACATACTGAGCAACAAAGAGGCTGGGAATCTGAGCTCCAGTTATTGAGGAGATAAGGAAACAATACTTACTAAATGATATGTCTTTATATAAGTGTGTAGTGATTTTTAATATGTGTATATATTTTGAATTTCTATAGTAGTATTTTACATCATTCTGTTCAGATTTTTAAAAAATATTTAATAGCATTTATGAAAAAATACAAAATAATAGAACAAGATTCTCTGCATGTGTGTGCATATGGGTGTATGTAGTGTGGATATGTAGTATGGATGTGGGTTTCAGGTCTAATGGTTATGAGGGTGAACATTTTTGATCTACTCACCACTTCCTTCTCTTGTCTATTACACTTTCATTCCTGATCCTATCCTTAGAAATTTACAGTATTTTCCTAAGCTCTATAATCAATTAGTGTAGTGTTCCCAGATGGTTGTATCAACAAGAATCACCTGGGAAATGTACTTAAAATGTAATTCCAGGTTCCATCCCCACAGATTCTTATTCAATAGGTCTGGGATAGTTTCATGAATGTGCATATTTAACAAGAACCCAGA
This sequence comes from Manis javanica, assembly GCF_040802235.1. Classification (NCBI taxonomy): domain Eukaryota; kingdom Metazoa; phylum Chordata; class Mammalia; order Pholidota; family Manidae; genus Manis; species Manis javanica. The sequence continues at coordinate 89,269,082 of NC_133174.1, forward strand.
TTGTTCTGGCCACAATATTTGAAAAATTCACTGACTTAGGGGATTTAGTGAATAACATTTTTTTTTTGAGAGGGCATCTCTCATATTTATTGATCAAATGGTTGTTAACAAAAATAAAGTTCTGTATAGGGGACTCAATGCACAATCATTAATCAACCCCAAGCCTAATTCTCAACAGTCTCCAATCTTCTGAAGCGTAACGAACAAGTTCTTACATGGTGAACAAGTTCTTACATAGTGAATAAGTTCTTACATGGTGAACAGTGCAAGGGCAGTCATCACAAAAACTTTCGGTTTTGATCATGCATCATGAACTATAAACAATCAGGTCAAATATGATTATTCGTTTGATTTTTATACTTGATTTATATGTGAATCCTACATTTCTCCCTTATTATTATTATTATTATTTTTAATAAAATGCTGAAGTGGTAGGTAGATGCAAGATAAAGGTAGAAAACATAGTTTAGTGCTGTAAGAGGGCAAGTGTAGATGATCAGGTGTGTGCCTATAGACTAAGTATTAATCCAAGCTAGACAAGGGCAACAAAACATCCACGGATGCAGAAGATTTCTCTCAAAACAGGGGGGGGGGGGGGTGAGGTTCTAGGCCTCACCTCTGTTGATCCCCAGTTTCTCACCTGATGGCCCCCCTGTGACTGTGCCTGTCTTAAGCTGTTCCTCCCTTGAGGAATCTTACCCATCTCTGGTAAACCAGTCATCTTCTGGGGCCATACAGGGAAATGTAAAGTTGATAAGTGAGGTAGAAGCAATATGGTTTGAAAAGGTTAGCTTTTTATTTCTTTGCAGATTTATGCCCTGTGGCTTCTATGCCCAGCATTTGTCTTGAGGTATCTTTACCACTTGGAAGAATTGTGATACATGGTAAATTCGATATGAGGCACGAATTCTATTTAGGGGTTGTAATTAGGAAGGAAGAAGAAAAGCTATAGAAGTAGCAGGCGGAAGAAAGCATGGGAAGATTGATTATTTCTTTGACATATCTTCTTGTATAGTAACTTCAGCATGTATAGGATTTAAACTACTAATTAAATTGCGTACACACATTAACATAATAGGGATACAGCTACATAACCAAAGCAGACCTACAATTACCAGCCATATCCAGTGAAACCAAGAAAACCAGTGAGGCACCCTAGGCATTTGTGAAAACTTATCAATGATATGATGGATATTGTCTAACTGAATTTGAATATTTTGAGAGAAATCAGACAAATTAAAACAACACATTCCTGGGAACTGTTCACATCCCATATGTTCTTTTAACAGTAGATAGTCTACAGTCGCAAGATTTTGGAGCGCTGCAACTTGCACTTCTCCTAATTCTTGGTTGAGTTCCAACAGTATAGATCCAGTCAAATTTGTTGTTTTACTGTATGCACAGGCCAGCTTAGATATCTCCTTCTTCATTCCAATGGCAAGTCCAGGAACTGGTGGGATGAATGCAGCTACAACTGCAACAGTGCCAGGATATTTGTTGAAGTTCTTTGATGATCATCTTCTGGAATGACTCTTTCAGGGAATGTTGATGTTGGAAGTTCTTCTTCATATAGTATCTTAATTCGTTTTCTGGGTAGCCAAATTAGGCTTTGATCCTCTGTATAAATGCAAACAAACCCTTTGCCCACACTTTGATATGCCCTTTATACCATTGTGAAGAATTTATTGGAGATCACCACACAGGAACTGCTTTTTTTTTTTAAGAGAAAGGAATATTATCAGAAAAATGTACTTCCATTACTGATCATCTGACACCCTTTAAATGATCAAAATTAAGGATATTTAAAGCATGCTTTAATTGGTGATTTGTGGTTAGTTTTATCCTATCAGGGAGTAATCCCCCTTTTCTTTCTTTCTTTTTTTGTTATCATTAATCTACAATTACATGAAGAATATTATGTTTACTAGGCTCTCCCCTATACCAGGTCCCCCCCACAAACCCCTTTACAGTCACTGTCGATCAGAATAGCAAAATGCTGTAGAATCACTACTTGTCTTCTCTGTGTTGTACAGCCCTCCCCTTTCTCCCACCCCTGCATTATGCATGCTAATCATAATACCCCCTTTCTTCTTCCCCCCCTTATCCCTCCCTACCCACTCATCCTCCCCAGTCCCTTTCCCTTTGGTACCTGTTAGTCCATTCTTGGTTTCTGTGATTCTGCTGCTGTTTCTTCCTTCAGTTTTTCCTTTGTTCTTATACTCCACAGATGAGTGAAATCATTTGGTATTTCTCTTTCTCCACTTGGCTTATTTCACTGAGCATAATACCCTCTATCTCCATCCATGTTTTTGCAAATGGTAGGATTTGTTTTCTTCTTATGGCTGGATAATATTCCATTGTGTATATGTACCACATCTTCTTTATCCATTCATCTACTGATGGACACTTAGGTTGCTTCCAATTCTTGGCTATTGTAAATAGTGCTGCAACAAACATAGTTGTGCATCTGTCTTTCTCAAACTTGAGTGCTGCATTCTTAGGGTAAATTCCTAGGAGTGGAATTCCTGGGTGAAATGGTAAGTCTATTTTGAGCATTTTGAGGAACCTCCATATTGCTTTCCACAATGGTTGAACTAATTTACATTCCCACCAGCAGTGTAGAAGGGTTCCCCTTTCTCCACAACCTCGCCAACATTTGTTGTTGTTTGTCTTTTGGATGGTAGCCATCCTTACTGGTGTGAAGTGATACCTCATTGTGGTTTTAATTTGCATTTCTCTGATAATTAGCGATGTGGAGCATCTTTTCATGTGTCTGTTGACCATCTATATTTCTTTTTTGGCGAACTGTTCAGTTCCTCTGCCCATTTTTTAATTGGATTATTTGTTTTTTGTTTGCTGAGGTGGGTGAGCTCTTTATATATTTTGGACGTCAAGCCTTTATCGGATCTGTCATTTACAAATATATTCTCCCATACTGTAGGGTACCTTTTTGTTCTACTGATGGTGTCTTTTGCTGTACAGAAGCTTTTCAGCTTAATATAGTCCCACTTGTTCATTTTTGCTACTGTTTTCCTTGCCCGGGGAGACATATGTTCAAGAAGAGGTCACTCATGTTTATGTCTAAGAGATTTTTGTCTATGTTTTTTTTCTAAGAGTTTTATGGTTTCATGCCTTACATTCAGGTCTTTGATCCATTTTGAATTTACTTTAGTGTGTGGGGTTAGACAATTGTCCAGTTTCATTCTCCTACATGTAGCTGTCCAGGCCAGCACCATCTGTTGAAGAGACTGTCATTTCCCCATTGTATGTCCATGGCACCTTTATCAAATATTAATTGACCATATATGTTTGGGTTTATGTCTGGAGTCTCTAATCTGTTCCACTGGTCTGTGGCTCTGTTCTTGTACCAGTACCAAATTGTCTTGATTACTATGGCTTTGTAGTAGAGCTTGAAGTTGGGGAGTGAGATCCCCCCTACTTTATTCTTCCTTCTCAGGATTTCTTTGACTATTCGGGGTCTTTGGTGTTTCCATATGAATTTTTGAACTATTTGTTCCAGTTCACAGCAGAATGTTGCTGGTAATTTGATAGGGATTGCATCAAATCTGTATATTGCTTTGGGCAGGATGGCCATTTTGACGATATTAATTCTTCCTAGCCATGAGCATGGGATGAGTTTCCATTTGTTAGTGTCCCCTTTAATTTCTCTTAAGAGTGACTTGTAGTTTTCAGTGTAAAGGTCTTTCATTTCGTTGGTTAGGTTTATTCCTAGGTATTTTATTCTTTTTGATGCAATTGTGAATGGAATTGTTTTCCTGATTTCTCTTTCTATTGGTTCATTGTTAGTATATAGGAAAACCATAGATTTCTGTGTGTTGATTTTGTATCCTGCAACTTTGCTGTATTCTACTATCAGTTCTAGTAGTTTTGGAGTGGAGTCTTTGGGTTTTTTATGTACAATATCATGTCATCCGCAAATAGTGACAGTTTAACTTCTTCTTTACCAATCTGGATTCCTTGTATTTCTTTGTTTTGTCTAATTGCCATGGCTAGGACCTCCAGTACTATGTTGAATAACAGTGGGGATAGTGGGCATCCCTGTCTGGTTCCCGATCTCAGAGGAAGTGCTTTCAGCTTCTCACTGTTCAGTATGATGTTGGATGTGGGTTTATCATATATGGCCTTTATTATGTTGACGTACTTGCCCTCTATACCCATTTTGTTGAGAGTTTTTATCATGAATGGATGTTGAACTTTGTCAAATGCTTTTTCAGCATCTATGGAAATGATCATGTGGGTTTTTTTGTCCTTCTTTTTGTTGATGTGGTGGATGATGTTGATGGATTTTCGAATGTTGTACCATCCTTGCATCCCTGGGGTAAATCCCACTTGGTCAATGTGTATGATCCTTTTAATATATTTTTGAATTCGGTTTGCTAATATTTTATGGATTATTTTTGCATCTACATTCATCAGGGATATTGATCTGTAATTTTCTTTTTTGGTGGGGTCTTTGCCTGGTTTTGGTATTAGAGTGATGTTGGCTTCATAGAATGAGTTTGGGAGTATTCCCTCCTCTTCTATTTTTTGGAAAACTTTAAGGAGAATGGGTATTATGTCTTCTCTGTGTGTCTGATAAAATTCCGAGGTAAATCTGTCTGGCCCGGGTGTTTTGTTCTTTGTTAGTTTTTTGATTACCATTTCAATTTCTTTGCTCATAATTGGTTTGTTTAACTTTTGTGTTTCTTCCTTGGTCAGTCTTGGAGGGTTGTATTTTTCTAGGAAGTTGTCCATTTCTCCTAGGTTTTCTAGCTTGTTGGCATATAGGTTTTCATAGTAGTCTTTAATAATTCTTTGTATTTCTGTGGAGTCTATCATGATTTTTCCATTCTCATTTCTGATTCTGTTGATTTGTGTTGATTCTCTTTTTCTTTTAATAAGTTTGACTAGAGGCTTATCTATTTTGTTTATTTTCCCAAAGAACCAGCTCTTGGTTTTGGTGATTTTTGCTATTGTTTTATTTTTCTCAATTTTGTTTATTTCTTCTCTGATCTTTATTATCTCCCTCCTTCTGCTGACTTTAGGCCTCATTTGTTCTTCTTTTTCCAGTTTCGATAATTGTGATGTTAGACTATTCATTTGGGATTGTTCTTCCTTCTTCACATGTGCCTGGATCGCTATGTACTTTCCTCTTAAGACTACTTTTGCTGTGTCCCACAGAAGTTGGGGCTTTGTGTTGTTGTCATTTGTTTCCATATATTGCTTGATCTCTATTTTAATTTGTTCATTGATCCATTGATTATTTAGGAGCATGTTGTTAAGCCTCCATGTGTTTGTGAGCCTTTTTGTTTTCTTTGTAGAATTTATTTCCAGTTTTATACCTTTGTGGTCTGAAAAGTTGGCTGGTAGAATTTTAATATTTTGGAATTTACTGAGGCTCTTTTTGTGAGCTATTATGTGGTCTATTCTGGAGAATGTTCCATGTGCACTTGAGAAGAATGTATATCCTGTTGCTTTTGGATGTAGAGATCTGTAGATGTCTATTAGGTCCATCTGTTCTACTGTGTTGTTCAGTGCATCCGTGTCCTTACTTATTTTCTGCCCGGTGGATCTATCCTTTGGGGTGAGTGGCATGTTGAAGTCTCCTAAAATGAATGCATTGCATTCTATTTTCCCCTTTAGTTCTGTTAATATTTGTTTCACATATGCTGGTGCTCTTGTGTTGGGTGCATGTATATTTAGAATGGTTATATCCCCTTTGTTTGACTGAGCCCTTTATCATTATGTAATGTCCTTCTTTATCTCTTGTTACTTTCTTTGTTTTGAAGTCTATTTTGTCTGATATTAGTACTGCAACCCCTGCTTTCTTCTCACTGTTGTTTGTCTGAAATATGTTTTTCCATCCCTTGACTTTTAGTCTGTGCATGTCTTTGGGTTTGACGTGAGTTTCTTGTAAGCAGCATATAGATGGGTCTTGCTTTTTTATGCATTCTATTACTCTGTGTCTTTTGATTGGTGCATTCATTCCATTTACATTTAGGGTGACTATTGAAAGATATGTACTTATTGCCATTTCAGGCTTTAGATTCGTGGTTACCAAAGGTTCAAGGTTAGCCTCTTTAGTATCTTACTGCCTAACTTAGCTCGCTTATTGAGCTGTTATATACACTGTCTGTAGATTCTTTCCTTCTCTCCATTCTTTATATGTTGTTTGTTTTATTCTGTGTTCTTTTGTGTTTCCTTTAACTGCTTTTAGTGGGTAGTTGATTTTATTTTTTTGCCTTTAATTAGTATTTGGTTGGTCTGCTTTTCTTTGCTGTGGTTTTATTTTCTCTGGTGACATCTGTTTAGTTTTAGGAGTGCTCCCGTCTGGAACAGTCCCTCTAAAATACCCTGTAGAGGTGGTTTGTGAGGGGCAAATTCCCTCAACTTTTGCTTGTCTGGGAATTGTTTAATCCCTCCATCATATTTAAATGATAATCGTGCTGGATACAGTATTCTTGGTTCAAGGCCGTTGTGTTTCATTGCATTAAATATATCATGCCATTCTCTTCTGGTCTATAAGGTTTCTGTTGAGAAGTCTGATGATAGCCTGATGGGTTTTCCTTTGTAGGTGACCTTTTTACTCTCTCTGGCTGCCTTTAATTCTCTGTCCCTGTCCTTGTTCTTTGCCATTTTAATTATTATGTGTCTTGGTGTTGTCCTCCTTGGGTCCTTTCTGTTAGGAGTTCTGTGTATTTCCATGGTCTGTTCGATTATTTCCTCCCCCAGTTTGGGGAAGTTTTCAGCAATTATTTCTTCAAAGACACTTTCTATCCCTTTTTCTCTCTCTTCTTCTTCTGGTACTCCTATAATACAGATATTGTTCCTTTTTTATTGGTCACACAGTTTTCTTAATATTTTTTCATTCCTGGGGATCCTTTTATCTCTCTCTATGTCAGCTTCTATGCATTCCTGTTCTCTGGTTTCTTTTCCATCAATGGCCTCTTGCATCTTATTCATTCTGCTGAGAAATCCTTCCAGAGTTTGTTTCACTTCTGTAATCTCCTTCTGGGCATCTGTAATCTCCCTCCGGACTTCATCCTTTAGCTCTTGTATATTTCTCTGCATCTCCGTCTGCATGTTTATGATTTTTATTTTGAATTCTTTTTCAGGGAGACTGGTTAGGTCTGTTTCCTCAGGTGTTGACTCTGTGATCTTTGTCTGCCTGTAATTTTGCCTTTTCATGGTGATAGAGATAGTTTGCAGAGCTGGCACAAGTGATGGCTGGAAGAACTTTCCTTCTTGTTGGTTTGTGGCCTTCCTTTCCTGGGAGAACAGCGACCTCTAGTGCTGGGCAGTGCTGGGCAGCTGCACCAGACAGGGCTTTTGATTCCTGCCCGGCTGCAATGGAGTTTGTCTCCACTGTTGCTGTGGGCGTGGCTTCCCTTGGGCTCCTGCTCCAATATGGTGGAGCCGCCGTTGGAGGGGGAGTGGCCAGGAGGCTATTTATCTCCGTGAGGGGCTCCGTGCTCCCTGATGCCCAGGGGGTCAGAGTGTCCAGAGCTCCCCCGATTCCCTGCCGCTGGACCAAGTGTTCCAGGACACCTCCATCCAGTCTTGGGGTCCCTGTCCCTTTAAGACTTCCAAAAAGCACTTGAAAAAAAAAATGCCACTCGTTTCTCTTTGTCCACAGGGTGCTGGCCTCAGAGACCCGCTCACAGGTCTTGCTGTCCTGTTTCCCTAGTATCCAGGGTCCCACACATGCACTGTGTCTGCACTCTGGTCCAGATGGCTGGGGTTGGGTGTTTAGCAGTCCTGGGCTCCCTCTCCATCCCTGCTCCGACTCCCCTCCTCCCGCCAGGAGCTGGGGTGAGGGTCGCTCGGGTCCCGCTGGGCTCGGTCTTGTATCTTACCCCTTTCACCAGGCGCTGGGTTCTCACAGGTGTGGATGTGGTCTGGATGTTGTCTTGTGTCCTCTGGTAAATAACGTTTTTTTAAGGTGTAAAATCGATTTAATAGCAAAGACACATACTTCCTCCTCTCTACTGATTCTTGTATGGTTTCCACCACTTTACTTATAATGGAGACTGCCTGCTTAGTAGCTTTAAAGACAAACTTTAGAAATATCATTATGTTAGTTAAATGATTTATGGAAGCAATGAAAACAGAGATAAAGAAAGTCGGGTGTCCTTATTCAGCATAGACAGACAATCCTGGAGGGATAGAGCCTTTTAATGAAATGATCAAAGCATTGTCTTATATTAAAAAGATCAAATCATTTTCTTTTCTGTGACAAAACTTGTCCTCAATTTTAGTCTTTGAGATATTATCTCACCCAACTCTCCTACACGAATAGAATTTTCCAACTAGATTCAATACCATATAGCAGCATAAGGTTTTAGTCTGTCATAGATGTATTGATCCGACTTCCACTGGTAATTTCCAGAACTTCTTGAAGATCTTTCAAATGAAATTCTCTCTTATTTCAATGAGTTGTGATGAGGATATAAGGACAAAATGAAATTTTTGTGACTTTACTAAAATTAAATGACTCAAAGTTTATTATCCATTTAGTAAATGAGCAGTATTTTACTAATGGGTTTCAGCCTCAGGCAAATTCGCTATGGATTCAGTGTGACCAAAGAAATTGACAGCAAAACGTTCTTTGGGGTGAAAGGGTTTATTACCCGGCTTGTTCTCCAGCAGTAGGTTGAGCACTAGCATCTCTGCCTCTGCCCAGAGCACTGGGCCGAGCTCTCTATACAGCGCAATAATAGCTTATTGCCTAAAGGTGTGAAAGCGGCAGCCCAGCAACAGGCCAGTTACATCATTAGGTTGTTTAAGTTCAGTGAGGATCCTGGCCATAGGACCCCAACTTACCCACAAGCAGTAAATTTAAAATGTACTTAAAAATAGACTTTAAATTGGGCCTTAATTATTTCCTTAGACTACATTTCTAGATGTAGAATTGTTGAATCAAGGAGTAGGAAGAGTTTGACTCAGAAATTCCAATTTTAGAAGTTTATTTTAAAGCAATAATCAGAGATAAGGTACAAAGATGTCTGCACACTCATGTTCATATCAGTTCATATACGAAATATTGGAACATATGCCCTATAGCAGGAGAATGATTATGTAATTGATGGCATATTCATATGTTATGAATGTTATGTTTGTATATGTAATGTAACATGTAATGTGTGTAACATATGACCTATACGTTACATTAAAAAAATCATAGTATAGAAGGCTATTTATTGACATAGAAATGCTTATAATATATTGTTAAATATTTGTAAAATCAGGTTAAAATATAATATACAATATGTAAGTGAAATTTGGAGAAGAATAAAAATGTGTCTGTATACACAAAGACACATACACATTTAGGAAAAAGACTGGTAGGATATGTATTAACCTGACCAAACATTAACAAGGTTTATCTTTGGTGGTGGTATTAAATGTGACTTTTATTTTTATTTTTAAAAGCTTGTGCTTTTCTGTATTATAGTTTCTTCATTTTATTTATGTAATAAGAAACAAGTGGTATTTTATGAAATAACAGTACATGAAATTAAAATGTACAATTTCCCAATGAGATTTAATATATGACTCAGATTTAAATGGATTCTACAGACCTGTAATCTTACTAAATCTAGTAGCACAAGTTTATCAGTTTGCAACTTTTAAACATGATCTTTGCTGTTTTGTACACCAGATACATTATTAAAAATCCTTTTGGAGATGCTCATTCGGTGCTGATGAGGGAATTGATATGAATCCTTCATTTCTATTATGGGCTATGCCACAAACTCCTTTGTACCTGAAGCAGGTCACTATGCCATGTGAACATTCTTGAGTAATAACAATTTACATTTCTTAGCTAGAACACCTAGGTATAAGTAGTAGAACTTCAAACCTTTAGAGTATACCTTAACACATATTTGAACACCTTTCTTGTGAATAAAACTAACAGTGGTGCCACTAAATTCCGACACATCGCATGGAATATTTTGTCATTAATTAGTTATCTCTTTTTCTGAACATAAACCATTTAACATTTAGGTTAATGAGTTCAAATTTTAAAAAAGAAAAGAACAATCTCAGGACTGGAAATAAATCAGAGTTTTAAGATCCTGAAACTTTGAGCAAAAGTCCACAAATCCTTTAGAAATATTAGTCTAGCAGTATTTTCCCCCAAAATTGTTATGCGTGCAGGGCTGGGAAAGTTGGGGATGGAAGTGGATTGTGAGATATTTAGCACACAGTTAAGAAGCTAGGAAAAACACACAAAAGAGCCTAACATAACAACAAATTAGGAGAACCAGTGTAAAATGGTATAGGGCAAATAGTCCATAAGAGATAAATGAGGAATCTAACATTTATTGTGCACCAATTTTCTGCCACACTCCAGTTTCTGGGTCAGCAAGAAACAAATTTAATTAAATAGTACTACAGAATTCAGATTCAATTAAGGATTAACAAGAGATAAACAAATCATTTCATACAATGTCTTCAATGTATTTCAAATTAACTAGAACTATTATGTTGGTTCAACTCCAGACTTATCCTGAATATGTAAGGAAGCCTCTATTTTGGCAGATATTCCCTTTTTAAATTTTAATTTAGTTTTTATTTTATCAACGTTATACAGGTATATAATTTAAACACTCAAATAGTTGTGAGGCTTATTAAGAGCAGTTCCCTGACTCCATCCACCCCATTATTTCCTGCCATCTAGAGACAATCTGATTCTTTTAACTAATCATTTTGGTACTTACCTCCATATTGCCATATAATGTACTTATATCACTACAATTTAATTTTGTTACTAATTTTTTGGCATTATCTATTTCTTTCTTACTGTAGAAGATTAGGAGTAAGTTTCCTATTACAATCTCCACTATACTCCCCATGCTCCATTCCCTCAATATAATTATTACTCAGTGTTTACGTCATTATGGCTAAGCAAATGCTTAACTGAGCTGAGTCATGTAGTAAACTACATGTACTTGTCCTTTCCTACTCAACTCCTGGTTCTCCCTCAATTAACAATTATTTTGGTTTTGATTGCTTAGTTTTCTGGAATTTATAGCTAATTTAGCCCTGAACTCTCCCCTGTTGTGTTAAAATTCTTTCCTACATTCAAGCACAATTTCATCTTAATATTCTTCTAAGAACCATTTTTTTTGTAAGTATGATGAAATCTCTGTTTTCTTTCCCTTCCTTGTTGTTTTCTCTAGTTCTAGAGTTGCATATCCTCAGTAGTTTCCTGGGAAAAGGTGCCTAGGTGGTAGATTTTGAGATCCTGTGTTCCTGAAAAGTTTTAACTCTACCAGTGGCTTGATTGATAGTTCATGGGCATAGAATTCTAGGTTGAAAGTGATTTTCTGTCAGGATCTTGAAATCATAGTTTTATTCCTTTCTGCTTCCAGTAACATTGAGAAGTCTGATACCATTCTGAGATACGATACTTTGTATGAAATGAATTCTTGCTCCATGAACCATTGAGGAACTTTTTCTGTCCTCCAGAGCTCTAAAATTTTATCATGACATGTTTTGGTGAGGTCTATCTTTATCCACTGTGCTAGGTACTTGATGGGCCCTCTCAATTTGGAAAATCATGTCCTTCAGGTCTGGGGCATTTTGATGAATTAATTTCTTTTATTGAGTTTTTTATGATGAGTTATTTTTAATTTCCAAAGTCCTTTGTTGTTCTTTAAATGTTCCTTTTTTAAAAGTAAACAATCCTTGTTTCATGAGTTAATAACCTTTTATCTCCCTGAAGGTATTTTTTAAATCATTTTTTTCATTTATACTCTGTTTCCTCCAAGTTGCTTTGTTATGTCTATTTGTTTTGATATCCATCTTTTTTATATTGGATAATTATATCGAATGCCTCCGACTGGCATTTCCCAGTTAAGCATCAGGCACTACAAAGCAGGCTAGAAACTTTGTGTGCAGAATAGATTTTGCTGACTGGCTTCATAGTGGTGTGATCTGGCTAAAGATTTTCTTATTCCTTACTACGGGGTATAAACCTGACTGATAGATTCTGGAATCTCAGAAGGGGAAAAATTATATGTTTCTTAATATTCAACATGTGAACTTTCACACAATCCCCCGTTATAATGCACTAACCCAGTATGTAGTTATATGTAGTCTCTCTCATTCCAGAGACCCTTTATTTTACATTCTCCAGAGAACTGACTTCCATTATTTTTCTATAGATAGGGAAAGGACAGTGGGCCAGCCCTATGAAATAGGCAAGGGACTTGGATTCTTATTCAAGTATATTCAAGTAGATGTTTTAAAGCAGTCTTCCTGCTCTTAGCCTGATATTCATCTTTTGGAAGTTGCTGGCACTATACTTCCTGAGGACTTTTGGAGCCCAGTGATATAAAACTGGTTGCTTCATGCTTTTCTCTACTACAGGCTTGGGATTGAGCTTTTCTGGGTGTACCAAGTCAGTTTCTACTCACTCATCTGCTTTGGATATTGCAAAATTTCGTTTCCTGTTGTCTTCTTTCCTATTCTTTTGGTTCTATTAATATTATGCTCTCTTCCTGCCTTAATCTTTTAACCATCCTTTTAATGGAGTTTTAGGAGGTAGCAAGGCATTTGAGCATCATTTTTAACTAGAAGTTGGTAGCTGTTTTCGAGATAGGAACACTCAGTAGAGTAAATTTTTGCTCCTTTTTGTTCTGCAGAAACATTGGGTGTTGCCTCTTCATCACCCTAAATTAGCTCTCCACTTAAATATCACTTTCTCGGAGAAGACTTCCTGAACTATTTCTCTCAGGGAGCTCCTCAGTCCATGATTTCCTAGGGCAGTGCCTCACCTTTACTTCCCCACAGAAATCACAATTTGCATTTGTTTTGTTTTATGACATTAAGTGGTTTTTGGTCTTCTCCGCAAACTAGATTCTTAGGTCCTTGAGGGAAGGAGGGAACAATGTATCACTGGTTTACCAGTGCTTTTATATAGTGCCAGGCACAGATTAGGCACTTAATAAATATGTATTGAATTCAGAGTTGTCAATCTAAGGAGACATTGAAACACTGCTCCAAACCTTTTCAATGGTAGATCAAAAGAGAAAATGGAAAAACAAAAGAAAACAAAATTAAACTGAACAAGGCTCAGTTTTACAGAAGACAGCTACTTATTTCTCAGTTCTCAATTCTAATCCCATACTCTCTCCCTACACTGAGCCCATAAGCTTTGCCCCTATACGTTGTTGTGTTATCAATTCTGAATAGGCCAGAATCAGTAAGAATTCTGTCTGGCTTTTGTAACAAAAGTTCATGAAGCCTTAGATTTTTCTGGCCTTCTGAAGTCCTGCATTAGCAGGACTTGCCTTTTAATTGAAACTGGCCTATGAAGGAGAAAAACATTTTTGGAACTAGAAAATGTTTGAATTGCGGCAGTATTAGAAAAGAAACCAATTTATCGAATGGCACAGCTGTTCACTGTATGATCATTATGATCCTTGTTATTTGGGTGCTGGTTGGTATTTATATCTAATTAGCTCTCTTACACACCATCAAGCAATCTGCATTTAGGGAATAGAGAAAAACTAAAATATATAGAGAGCCAAGCTGCCAAAAAACTATAAGAGAATGAATTCAGGTTTAATTCGCTGCAGTCCGATTATTAACCAAGCACTGAAATTTGTTAGTTTGCATTTTCACTTGTGTGGGTTTTTTTTTTTATAGGAGATGAAAAAACAGCAAGAATAAACTACTTCAGAAATTTATTTTCAGTCTTAAATAGTTGACATTTTTTTCTCATTACTCACTGACCTTGAAGAGTTGGGCCGCTGTCAAAATGAGATTTCTGCAATCCATGGCCACATTGATGACTATTTATTGGTATATATATATATATATATAACATTTTATAATATATTAATAAAAATGTCAGTTCTCAGTTCTTCATTAACAAGTGATGTGTTTCACAACTAAAGTCATGTTTCTGCTATACTACCACACATAGAAAACACTTATGGACAGCTTAGTGTTTATGAAAATGCAAGTAGTCACAACTAAGTGTTAAGGATCTTTGTTGGCTTTTATAAAGAGCAGCAAATCAGATTATCATATATTGGTAGGAAAAATAATCACAATAGCTCCATAGAAATTACCATCTTACCATTCTCTCTTTCTTTTTCTCTTTTTCCTCCCTCCACTCTCTTTCTCCCTCCCTCTTACTCCTCCTACACAATCCCAACATTGAGGAAAGCCCACACAAGGATGTAGTGAGAAGGTGGCTATCTACAAGCCAGGAAGACAGCTCTCACCCAACACCAACCCTGCTGGCACCTTGATCTCAGATTTCCAGCCTACACAACTGTGAGAAAATTAATTCCTGTTGTTTAAGTCACCCACTCTGTGGCATTTGTATAACTGCAGCCCAAGCTGTCTAAGGCAAGAGAGTTCTCATATACTCCTTACGTAGGTTTCCCTAATGTTAGCATCTTACCTAATCATGGCACATCTATCAAAATTAAGAAATTAACATTGGCACATTATTAACTAGACTATAAATTTATTTAGATTTATCCAGTTTTTGTATTAATGTCCTTCTGCTCTTCTAGGATTCAATCCAGGATACAACATTGTGTTTAATTGTCATGTCTCTTAAATCTGTCAGTATGTAACAGTTTCTCAGTTTTTTCATGTCCTTCATGACCTTGACACTTTTGTCTGATGTTTTCTCATATCAGTCTGAGGTGATGGATTTGGGTGATACGTATTAAAGAGGTGATATTACCTTTGCGTTGTATCATGCCAGAGGATCAATAATATCAATATCATTTATTACTGGTGACCTTAACCTTGATTACTTGGCTGAAGTGGTATCTCCCAGGTTACTATACTGCAAAGTTACTTTTTCCCTTTTCATACTATTTTCATTAGAAACAAGTCCCTAAATCCAACCACAATCAAGGGGAGGGGAATTAAATTCCACCTGCTGTAAACAGAAGTATCAAAGATTTTGTACGGATGTGTTAGAAAAATACCACAGTAATTATTTGGGGGAAGATATTTTGAAACTAAATGTTTCATCCACTACTTTTAGCATTCATTCATTGATATTGCCTATAAGAATTATTAACTGTGATTATTCTGAGATGATTTTCTAGTTGTCTCATTTCTTCTACATTTATCAATTGGAATTCTTCTGTAAAGAAGATTTATTCCATTTTCACCATTAGTTATTTATTCAACAATTTATTTTTATCAGAATGGGCTCAGAATATTTTATTATTTGAGTTATTATTAACAACTCAATATTATATACTCAATATTACAATATAATATACATATTGTATTATAAAAATGTTATTATTTATTTTGTTACTCAAATTTGTTCCAGCTTTGTCCACTGAGAGTTCTTTTAGATTGACTATGTCCTTTCTCTTTTTTTTTTTTTCTTAAACACTTCCTTACTTTCACAGACCAGAATGCTACAGGGGCATCTTGTATTTTCCCTGCCCCAGCTATACAATCAGATTGTCACCAAATATCCCTTGTAGCTTTTGTTGGAGAATAGTATTTAGAAACCAATATCTGGTCACTGGGTATGCTCATTGTTACTTGGGTGTCACTGCTTCTAACCCTCTTAGAGTCAAATATTTGGAATTATTTGTAGATATGCTCACACATGTGTATGCATACATCTATATTTACTCCTTTATCTATTTATATATGTTTACTAAGATAAACATGAGTGCATATTGATATCTCCAAGTCTAATCCAACACCCGTTCTCACATTCCTACTTCGCTTTTTGTACACTTTGTCTAACAGTGTGAAACCTGGCTTGTATTATCTATAATACATTAACTTATTTTTCAAATGTAGCGTCCATGTAGTTTCAAAATTGTTTACCTGTTTCACCGTGAGAAACAAGTTTACCATCTAAAGTTCAGTGATTCTGTAGTTTTTTTTTTTGTCTTTAGCTTAATACTATACTATCTAATCAAAACACTGTTTTACAAAATTATTTAGGTCAGCTCCTTTGTACTCTACCACCTTCAGAAAGGTCCTTAAGCCCTATTCTGTGATATTTTCTTTCAGCAATTCTTGGATATGGCTCTAGAATTTTAATTTTTAACCAGCATCCCAGTGATTCTTACAGTCCATGGATCTCATTTTGTGATTTATTGACCTAAGATATGTTGAGAATAAATTGAGCACATCCCCAGCTTTCAGTTCTGAATCATCCAAATGAGTTAAAGAAAACAAAGCTAAAAATTGCCTCATTTAGCCAAGCCAGAAAGGAACATTACCTGTGCTCTTTGGAGATTTAACCCTTCTTCATATATTTACTTTCAGTGCATATATATTTACTTCTTCTACACTCAGGTCTACATATCTGAACTCTAAGGAATAGGGATGTCAAACAGAAAACAGCTTCTAGCTTCTCCTTCGGTGTTATCTAGTCACAAAACTGGGAAGCTGTTTTCAGGAAACTGGGAGGTCAGAAACAATGTGACTCATGGCAGGAGCAAGCTCTGTTCGGCCTCCCTTATAACCCTGAGTTCATTCTTTACTATGATGGGTACTCTGGCACTTCACATCTTTGACATTTCAGTGCTTTAGCACAATGAATGAGGCATGAAAGCTGCTGTCTTCAGCAGGCAATACTCATAATAAAACTCTACTTTTCATCTCTAAGTTCCAGAAAACTTAACTGATGCTAATTTCTTCTGCAGACTTAAAATTAGGGCAGTTGGAGTACTGTAATTTTAGAGACGACAAAAGAGAAACACGTAAAGGGAATGAGAACTCAGTACTCACATCACTGGAGTAATAATCCAGATTAACTCTATGGATTGCATAAAATGAAAACCTTGTGCTGGTGTGATCTTTTTATTTTGACTGGTTATTTTCAGGTACATTTCTTTGCATAGACTTTGAAGAACAATAATTTTGAGCTCTCGGTAACATGGAAAAAGTTAAGATATGACCCAAATATGGTGAAGGTTCTGACTTTTAGTTTTCTTCTCAAGCTTTTACTCTAAGGTAATGTTTCTTGCCTTGAGGTTTGATAACTGGGGACCATTTTGTGAGATACAAGCCAGCAGTTAGCTAAGTAGAGCTGCTAGCATTTCAGTGAGAAGAAAACCACTCTACATCTTATTAATAGAGTGATGTTATTAAATAGAATGAACAGTTTGCATAGAAAAAAATCCAACCCACTTTGAAGAGTTTTGTTGTTTAACTGGTAACATCAGCAAGGCAGTTCTCTCTGACTTAGTATCTGGTACTCCACTGGAATTCATAGTTAGAATAATAGTGAAAGAAAATCCACTCAGAGGTTAGTTTATTCTATTTGGACTCATTTTTTAAAAAAGAAAAAAATCAAAAGTCTATAAGCCTTGGGAATCATCTAATGCATTTCTCATCATTCTTTTGCCTGATGTGATGTCTACTTATTACCTTTTCTTATTTAGAGGCTAATTTACTGTAATCCAGCAGTGGCTCCCCAGAAACAAGTCTACTGTGTGACTTGCTTTGACTTTCTTCCCTCCTTCCTCCATAACCCCTACTATCAGCCCCTATGCATTCAGTCACTCACTGATAATAAACTGTCATTCTACTCTGAAAGCCAAGTGAACCATTCCTCACAGCTCCTAAACAATCTATGAAAATTGAAGGGAGATGAGAATAAGGAATGCATTCAATCTTATAGCAGACACTGCTGTGCTCTGAATCTGGTCAATGGATACATTTACTTAAGGAGGTTGTGAACCAGTAGAAAATAGGAATTTCGCAAATATCAAACTATTATGTCCTTTCATTCCTCTGAAACTTAATATCTGACAACTGGCCAATTAGCAAAGAATGTGTACATGTTTTACATGACTCATTTGGCATAATTCAACACCCTTCTATCTCCAGAGACTTCAAATACTGTACATGATTGTATGACATAATTATTTATTACCTACAGCTAATAGAGACATTGTTGCACAGAGACACATCTGGTTTAAATGTGTAAATGTTGTTAGAGTGAAAGTTCTTTGTTCAGTTCCATATAAATGCAATAAAAGGAGATGATTTGTCTAGCCTGGACAGTGTTCTCAGCTTAGTACAGAGATTAAGCACTTAAGTCATATTGAGAGAGACATTTTGTCCTCAAGGGATCTATAAACAACATCTATCACATTCAAGGGAAGACTTCTCTTTTTAGCTCTTAGAAATATTCCCATGGTATCTTTCACCCCTGCCAGCTGTTGTCATAGTCTGACAGTGGATGTATTAACAAGGCGACAATGCCTAATTGACTACACCCTGTCAGTTCAATATGGACTGGCTTTGGTCATCCACACCCTGCTATGATAATAGTCAAAGGAAAAGTAAATGTAGGAGAAACAAAAAAAGTTGAAATGTCTCTCTGATAAGTTGTCAAATAGTGAGAGAGCTTCTTGTTCAGTATTCAACTACCTTTAAAATTGCTGCTCAACTTAATTCTTAATATTAAGTCTTGTATTATTATACTGTACAACTTCGAGGAATTTAGATTTGAAGACAAAATAATGTATATATGTATGTCTAAACCATTGCCTCTGGGAATTTCTGTTCAATAGCAAGTTCATACATTCCTATATTTCTATAGCAGAGGATATTAGAGGAAGAGGCTGAGGTATTTCCATGCCCAATTATGGGAAAATGTATCATCTTGGCCAAGTCAGCAGTAAGACCACAGCAATGGAGAAACAGTGTTAATACCTAGGTCAATCTAAGTCTTCTGATAGTGTCTAATGCAAATGAAACTGAAGGTACGAAAGGAAGACTCCCTCTACAAAAGGAAATGAGGGAGGAGGAGGCTTAAATAGCAGCCCATGTTGGGGAAGAGCTAAAGACAGACCTCACTGGAATGTCCCAAAGAAGTCTTTACTGCATGTTATGAAGCCTTCAGAGGATACCAGTGTGTATCCTAATAAAGTACCATCCTGAATAAGAAAGAAGAAGGTACCACAATTCTATGGGCCTACTATATGTTAGGCCTTGTAATTGGTGATTTACATATGTGTGGTCTCCTATAATCTTCACAAAAGCACTATAGAGATGAGGAAATACAGCTTTAAAAATGTTATGTGTCTTGCTCAATTCTGCCACCTATTATCTATATATTATTATACTTCTGACCATAGTCGTATCAACTCAAACATACTTCCTTAGCCACAATTAAGAAGATAACTGAACTTAAGCTGAAGATGGCTAGAAGATCCTCCTTAGCTACTCAGAGTGGCTCCTCATAATCTTATTACCATGATTTTGGAAACTCTTGGTCCATTATCAGAAAATTCCTCCATACTCACTGCCTCTCTGAATGTTTCCTTCATTTGCTCATCTTCACTGAAACATGGCAGTTCCCTGACGCCATTTTTTCTTTTCCTGGCTTGGTCCTGGTTTATTTCAAAGAATAAGAAATATTTTCTTCATTATTTGGAAACCCATTTTAAAAAGTGATCATATTAACTGATTCAAGGAGAAAATTGTATACTCATCCCCTCAAATTCTGAAAAAGTATTTGACAAAGTTCAATGACAAGTCTCAATTTCAAAAACTCATTAAGAATAAGTCCATACTTTTTAAATATAATTAACTATATTTATCTCAGCCTTAAATTCAATATCATGGGGGAAACACAGCCATTATTACCAGTAAAGTCAGTAAGGAGTCTGGAATCACCACTATCACCACTATTATTTAGCATTTTATTACATGTAACAGCTAATGCAATTAGATAAGATAAGGGACACTCAAGTATACGAACTGGAAAGAAGAAATAAGTACTATTATTCTTTGAAGATGATGTAATTGCATAACTGGAAAATAACAAGAGAATCAATTGAGAAACCTCTTGCAAGCAAATAAGAGTTCAATAAGGTAGTGAAGTAAATGTTAATGTTTGGGTATAAAATATATATAGTTAGCTAATTAAAAGTCATATTGCAAAAAAAACACTTATAATAACAACATTATAAAATACCTAGGAATGAATTTATAAATATATAATACCTCCAAGAAGAGAACTTCTTTTAGTGGATCTAGTTTATTTCCCAGACAAAGCAGAGTTGTTTACTTTCTTAATTACATTTTATTAACAATAACCTGTATTCATTTTTATTTTTTACTTTTAATTGTGGTAAAATAAAATTTACCATATTAACCACTTGCTTCATTAGTCCCCAGGACTTATTTCTCTTATAAGTGGAAGTTTAAGTGAGATTAAATTGTATTTGTCTTTCTTTAACTGGCTTATTTTACTAACTTAACCAGTTTTAAGTGCACTGCTCAGTACTATTAGAGCAAACTTTTAACATTAAAAAGAATACAAGAACACATGGGTAGGCCTGCCCTGTTCCTATGTAGAAAGACTCAATATTCCATATATGTAAATTTACCCCAAGAAAATGTATAAAAATAATGTGATTCCATTAAGAATATCTACAATTACTACTTTACTCTGAATTAGAAAAGCTGATTCTAAAATTCATGGGGAAAAATACACAAGCAACATCAAAGACAATTCTGAAACAGAAGAAGAATGAGGTTATCTTTCGAATCTGGTCCACTCACCAGACATCTTCTTCAGTTGTGATGAACTGCATATAATGTTCTTGAAGATCCCCTTTGACATATGCCTTGCATCATACCACCCCTCTTTTGGAACCCCAAATGTAAACAGGATTTTTTTCTTTTCCATCAAAGCCTCATATCAGGGGACATGCTTGGATATCTGTTTTAGTGTCCCTCAACATTCCATGACAAGGAGGTTTTATCTGCCCAGAAGAAAGAGAAAATCTCACAGTCTTGCTGATTGCCAGATGCTAGCCTAGTCAAGTTTTAGCTGTGGCTCCATAAAGCCATTAATCAGCCTTAAGAATCAACAGGCAAGAAAGGGAAGTAAAAGACAATTCTTCCATTGCAAGCCAGAATCATGTGTTCATCACTTAGTCTTCTACTTTGGGAAGCATCATCTACCTATTGGATAAAAACGTGCTCCCAAACCAGATGCAGAAATCTTGAGTATTTAAAGAAATACTTTTTCATGATGTATCTATTGGCAAATGTTAATGTACCTCCCAAGACACTTTGCTTGCTTCTTCATACATGACTTAGGTTAAAGGAAGAAAAAATAACAGATTAATATTGAAAATGCAAGAATTAGTTAAGGTAGGGGTATGTAAGATTACCTAGGCAAATATATGAAGTAAATGTACTTATGATTATTAGGTTCTATTTTTCTAACTTCTAGAGCCTACAAATCATTCTACCTAGTTTCATTTTTGCTCTTTCATTTATCTTATCTATACTATTTCTCCTTCCCACTTTGAATTGAAATTTGGAAAACATAATACAGGATGAGATTCTTGGATAAAATTAAGGGTGAAGCAGCTATCACTGGAGCTTTCCTCAGCAGAATGTTCTACCAGACTTTGACAGTAAGATGGTGGTTGAACTACTTTACATCTACAGCCTGTTGATCTGTGATCATAAACTGACACTTTATAGTTATCACTGAGTGATCAATTTCACAATTTAATTTAGTTCTTAAGGTGACTGAAAACAACTGAACTATACTCAGTTTCTTTTTCCATAGAATGATCAAATTGTTATATATAATAAAGTAATAAAAAGATAGTCCAAACAGCATCAGTAATGTTCTGTGAAAGCCTGTCACCACTTTAAACAAATTCTACTGTTATTTGCAATATAGGTACAATAAAAAAAGCACAAAATAAGCTTCCATTGGGCAATTGTCATCATGTACTTGAGAGTGTGGTTTGCAAAATTTTTTACTTCATTCGAATATGCTTCTTTTAACTGTCACCTCTTTCATGCCTGGTAGCTGAGTCTCCTGCTGACCTCTCTTGTCTTTGCTGATCAAATACAGACTCCCACTTTAATGTGTAGTTCCATGTGTATCTTTTTGTATTATAATATGAAATACCTAAATTCTCTTCATCTTTTTAAATTTTCTGATAGTTATTATAAATCTAGACTTTGTTCTAAAAGTTGAAAGAGTTTCCTTTAAAACCCAACAGAAAATCTGTCAGAATATCTAATTAGGTTCTCCCTATTACCACCACCACAAAAAGCAGATTATAATCACATCAAGAAAAAATAAACATATAGGTTAATTGCCCTGTTTCACTAAAATCTCAAAAAAGTTGCATCCTGTTGTGTGCAGACTAAAGAGTTATGATAACACATGAGCCTGAAAACTATTGAAACTATATTTTTATTTTCCTTCTTGTTAAAAGATGTTAAAACTAAATTAATAAAGATTCCTAGGCATTTACAGGGAGAATATAATATAGAAATAGTGAGTACACATACAATAAATATATAATCAATCCATTAAGAAGTATGACTTGTTGGGTGTCATCAGTAACAAGTTAATTCTATTGTCTCATTAACTTTTACTCAGAGGGAGGAAGTTCTTTATTATGGATAAAAATTTGGAAAATATCATGGCATTTACTCTACAAAGTCCTCTAGTCACTTGCAGTGGCAAAATCAATAATTATATATTGTCCCCTGGGGAGATACAAATACTGAATGGGAGAAAATGCAGAGAACTCTTATTATTACATTTCAAATAGAATATCAGTGTGTACACATGATTTCTTAAGAACTGTATTTCCTTATAATATACACTAGAAGATCTTAGAAACAAAGACCATCCCAGTAGTAATGAGCACCCCTAGTACTCAGGTCATGGCTTCTAAATACCATTCTCCATAAAAGGATATTGAATTTCTTGGAGAAATAACCAATTCCAGGTCTGGAGTAGGAAAAACACAGGATAAGGAGATATAAGAACATAGTATTGTGCTAGAAATAAAGGAAGTATCCAAAGAACGATGGAGGCATGCAAAAAGGTGGTCCCAGTGGCCCTATCTGTAACAATTTGAGCTTGGTAATAACATATTGTAACATAGTAAATAAATGAGAGCCCATATGTCCATAATGGAACTTGAAAAGAAGGAGGAAATGGAAGTCTTCTTTACAGATAATAACTACTAAGTTCAGAAGGAATGACAAAATTAAAAAGTCATAATTTACGTCTACCAATATAATTTATTCAAGCAGAGATCATCAGTGAATATAAGGCCATTGGGGAATAGGATATATACATAGTTCCAAAGTATCACTCTACAGATAAACTATTAATTTACAAAGTGGAAAATGTACCTTTAAAATTGACAGGTGTAAGACTGTCCACTTTAGATGCAGATTAAACATTTTGAGGAATATTCCTAGTCATGAGATTACTGAGTCAACAGTTAGAAAAATACCTCATTTAAAAAATAGTGTTTTTTTTCAGGGTGGAGCCAAGATGGTGGCATGAGTAAGACAGTGGGAATCTCCTCCCAAAAACATATATATTTTTGAAAATACAACAAATATAACTAATCCTAAAAGAGAGACTAGAAGACAGGACAATAACCAGACCACATCCACACCTGCGAGAACCCAGTGCCTGGTGAAAGGGGTAAGATACAACCCCCGGCCGGGCAGGACCCGAGCACCCCTCCCCCCAGCTCCAGGTGGGAGGAGAGGAGTAGGAGCGGGGAGGGAGAGGGAGCCCAGGACTGCCAAACACCCAGCCCTAGCCATCCCCACAAGAGCGCAGACACAGTGCATGTGTGGAGTGCTGGAGACTAGGGAAACAGGACAGCAAGACCTGTGAGCGGGTCCCAAGGCCGGTGCCCTTGTGACAAAGAAAAGCGAGTGCTTTGTGAAAGTCTTAAAGGAAGAGGGATGCCACAGCTGGAAGGAAGCATCGTGGGTCACAGTCCAGCAGCTGGAAATTCCAGGGAACTCTGGGCACACTAACTCCCTGGGCAAAAGCTCTGAGACCCCTCACAGAGGTAAACACCCAAACAGCCTCACCCCCCCCCCCCCTGTCCATTATCCCTCCAGGGCCCAGCCAAGCAGAGCAGCAGCCTGAGGCTGGCCATGCCCACCGCAAGGGAGCTTCCTCCATACCGGCCGGGCAAGATACAGAGATGCAGTCTACACACAATTGCCCAACCAAGCCACTAGGGGTCGCAGTTGTCCCAGTAAAGAGGCCAGGAGCAAGTGGAAAGCCTTAGCTCTCCCAGCTGACAGAAAGCCAATAGCTCACCACTGCACCTATAAACATGAAAAGGCAAAAAAATTTGATCCAGACAAGACTAACCCAGACAGCTTTGATATCTGCTACATCTTCCCCTGAAAAGGATCCCGGGGAGATAGATTTAACCAGTCTTCCTGAAAAAGAATTCAAAACAAAAGTCATAACCATGCTGATGGACTTGCAGAGAAATATGAAAGAACTAAGGAAGGAGAATACAGAAATAAAACAAGCTCTGGAAGGACTTCAAAACAGAAAGGACAAGATGCAAGAGACCATTAATGGACTAGAAAACAGAGAACAGGAACGCAAAGAAGCTGATGCAGAGAGAGATAAAAGGATCTCCAGGAATGAAAGAATTTTAAGAGAACTGTGTGACCAATCGAAACAGAACAATATCCGCATTATAGGCATACAAGAAGAAGAGAGAGAAAAAGGGATAGAAAGTGTCTTTGAAGAAATAATTGCTGAAAACATCCCCAAACTAGGGGAGAAAATGGCCTCTCAGACTACAGAGGTACACAGAACTCCCATGATAAGGGATCCAAGGAGGGCAACACCAAGACACATAATAATTAAAATGGCAAAGATCAAAGACAAAGACAGAGTATTAAAGGCAGCCAGAGAGAAAAAAAGGTCACCTACAAAGGAAAACCCATCAGGCTATCATCAGACTTCTCAACAGAAACCCTACAGGCCAGAAGAGAATGGCATGATATACTTAATGCAATGAAACAGAAGGGCCTCAAAACAAGAATACTATATCCAGCACGATTATCATTTAAATATGAAGGAGGGATTAAACAATTCCCAGACAAGCAAAAGTTGAGGGAATTTGCCTCCCACAAACCACCTCTACAGGGCATCTTACAGGGACTGCTCTAGATGGGAGCACTCCTAAAAAGAGCACAGAACAAAACACCCAACATATGAAGAAGGGAGGAGAAGGAATAAGAAGGGAGAGAAATAAAGAATCATCAGACTTGTTTATAATAGCTCAATAAGCAAGTTAAGTTAGACAGTAAGATAATAAAGAAGTTAACCTTGAACCTTTGGTAACCACAAACTTAAAGCCTGCAACGGCAATAAGTACAAACCTTCCAATAATCACCCTAAATGTAAATGGACTGAATGCACCAATCAAAAGACACAGAGTAACAGAATAGATAAAAAAGCAAGACCCATTCGTATGCTGCTTACAAGAGACTCACCTCAAACCCAAAGACATGCACAGACTTAAAGTCAAGGGATGGAAAAAGATATTTCATGCAAACAACAGAGAGAAAAAAGCAGGTGTTGCAATACTAGTATCAGACAAATAGACTTCAAAATAAAGAAAGTAACAAAAGATCAAGAGGGACATTACATAATGATAAAGGGCTCAGTCCAACAAGAGAATATAACCATTATAAATATATATGCACCCAATACAGGAGCACCAACATACCTGAAACAAATACTAACAGAACTAAAGGAGGAAATGGAATGCAATGCATTCATTCTAGGAGACTTCAACACACCACTCACTCCAAAGGACAGATCCACCAGACAGAAAATAAGTAAGGACACAGAGGCACTGAACAACACACTAGAACAGATGGACCTAATAGACATCTACAGAACTCTACATCCAAAAGCAACAGGATACACATTCTTCTCAAGTGCACATGGAACATTCTCCAGAATAGACCACATACTAGGCCACAAAAAGAGCCTCAGTAATTTCCAAAAGACTGAAATCCTACCAACCAACTTTTCAGACCACAAAGGCATAAAACTAGAAATAAACTGCACAAAGAAAGCAAAAAGGCTCACAAACACATGGAGGCTTAACAACATGCTCCTAAATAATCAATGGATCAATGACCAAATCAAAATGGAGATCCAACAATATATGGAAACAAATGACAACAACAACACAAAGCCCCAACTACTGTGGGATACAGCAAAAGCAGTCTTAAGTGGAAAGTATATAGCAATCCAGGCATATTTAAATAAGGAAGAACAATCCCAAATGAATGGTCTAACATCACAATTATCGAAATTGAAAAAAGAAGAACAAACGAGGCCTAAGGTCAGCAGAAGGAGGGACATAATAAAGATCAGAGAAGAAATAAATAAAATTGAGAAGAATAAAACAATAGCAAAAATCAATGTAACCAAGGGCTGGTTCTTTGAGAAAATAAACAAAATAGATAAGCCTCTAGCCAGACTTATTAAGAGGAAAAGAGAGTCAACACAAATCAACAGAATCAGAAATGAGAAAGGAAAAATCACGACCGACCCCACAGAAATACAAAGAATTATTAGAGAGTACTATGAAAACCTATATGCTAACAAGCTGGGAAACCCAGGAGAAATGGACAACTTCCTAGAAAAATACAACCTTCCAAGACTGACCCAGAAAGAAACAGAAAATCTAAACAGACCAATTACCAGCAACGAAATTGAAGCGGTAATCAAAAAACTACCAAAGAACAAAACCCCCGGTCCAGGTGGATTTACCTTGGAATTTTATCAGACATACAGAGAAGACATAATACCGATTCTCCTTAAAGTTTTCCAAAAAATAGAGGAGGAGGGAATACTCCCAAACTCATTCTATGAAGCCAACATCACCTTAATACCAAAACCAGGCAAAAACCCCACCAAAGCGAATCCAAAAATACATCAAAAGGATCGTACACCATGACCAAGTGGGATTCATCCCAGGGATGCAAGGATGGTACAACATTCGAAAATCCATCAACATCATCCACCACATCAACAAAAAGAAGGACAAAAAAACCCACATGATTATCTCCATAGATGCTGAAAAAGCATTTGACAAAGTTCAACATCCATTCATGATAAAAACTCTCAACAAAATGGGTATAGAGGGCAAGTACGTCAACATAATAAAGGCCATATATGATAAACCCACATCCAACATCATACTGAACAGTGAGAAGCTGAAAGCATTTCCTCTGAGATCGGGAACCAGACGCGGATGCCCACTATCCCCACTGTTATTCAACATAGTACTGGAGGTCCTAGCCATGGCATTTAGACAAAACAAAGAAATACAAGGAATCCAGATTGGTAAAGAAGAAGTTAAACTGTCACTATTTGCAGATGACATGATATTGTACATAAAAAACCCAAAGACTCCACTATGAAACTACTAAAGCTAATATTGGAACTCAGCAAAGTTGCAGGATACAAAATTAACACACAGAAATCTGTGGCTTTCCTATACACTAACAGTAAACTAATAGAAAGAGAAATCAGGAAGACAATTCCATTCACAATAGCATCAAAAAGAATAAAATACCTGGGAATAAACCTAACCAAGGAAGTGAAAGACCTATACCCTGAAAACTATAAGACACTCTTAAGAGAAATTAAAGTGGTCACTAACAAATGGAAACTCATCCCATGCTCTTGGGTAGGAAGAATTAATATCGTCAAAATGGCCATCCTGCTCAAAGCAATATACAGATTCGATGCAATCCCTATCAAATTACCAACAGCTTTCTTCAATGAACTGGAACAAATAGTTCAAAAATTCATATGGAAACACCAAAGACCCCAAATAGCCAAAGAAATCCTGAGAAGGAAGAATAAAGTGAGGGGGATCTCACTCCCCAACTTCAAGCTCTACTACAAAGCCATTGTAATCAAGACAATTTGGTACTGGCACAAGAACAGAGCCACAGACCAATGGAACAGAATAGAGACTCCAAGCATTAACCCAAACATATATGGTCAGCTAATATTCGATAAAGGGGCCATGGATATACAATGGGGAAATGACAGTCTCTTCAACAGATGGTGCTGGCAAAACTGGACAGCTATATGTAAGAGAATGAAACTGGATCACTGTCTAACCCCATACACAAAAGTAAATTCGAAATGGATCAAAGACTTGAATGTAAGTCATGAAACCATAAAACTCTTAGAAAAAAACATAGGCAAAAATCTCTTAGGCATAAACACGAGTGACCTCTTCTTGAACATATCTCCCCGGGCAAGGGAAACAAAAGCAAAAATGAACAAGTGGGACTATGTCAAACTAAAAAGCTTCTGTACAGCAAAGGATACCATCAGTAGAACAAAAAGGCATCCTACTGTATGGTAGAATAAATTCATAAATGACATATCCGATAAAGGGTTGACATCCAAAATATATAAAGAGCTCATATACCTCAACAAACAAAAAGCAAATAATCCAACTAAAAAATGGGCAGAGGAGCTGAATAGACAGTTCTCTAAAGAAGAAATTCAGATGACCAACAGACACATGAAAAGATGCTCCACATCGCTTGTCATCAGAGAAATGCAAATTAAAACCACAATGAGATATCATCTCACACCAGTAAGGATGGCCACCATCCAAAAGACAAACAACAACAAATGTTGGCGAGGTTGTGGAGAAAGGGGAACCCTCCTACACTGCTGGTGGGAATGTAAATTAGTTCAACCATTGTGGAAAGCAGTATGGAGGTTCCTCCAAAAGCTCAAAATAGAAATACCATTTGACCCAGGAATTCCACTTCTACGAATTTACCCTAAGAATGCAGCACTACAGTTTGAAAAAGACATATGCACCCCTAGTTTTATTGCAGCACTATTTACAATAGCAAAGAAATGGAAGCAACCTAAGTGTCCGTCAGTAGATGAATGGATAAAGAAGATGTGGTACATATACACAATGGAATATTATTTAGCCATAAGAAGAAAACAAATCCTACCATTTGCAACAACATGGAAGGAGCTAGAGGGTATTATATTCAGTGAAATAAGCCAAACGGAGAAAGACAAACACCAAGTGATTTCACTCATATGTGGAGTATAAGAACAAAGGAAAAACTGAAGGAACAAAACAGCAGCAGAATCACAGAACAAGAATGGACTAATAGTTACCATAGGGAAAGAGACTGGGAAGAATGGGAGGGTAGGGAGGGATAAGTGCGGGGAAGAAGAAAGGGGGTATTATGATTAGCATGTATAATGTTGGTGGGGGGAAGGGTAGGGCTGTGCAACACAGAGAAGACAAGTAGTGATTCTACAGCATCTTACTATGTTGATGGACAGTGACTGTGAACGGGGATGTGGGGGGGACTTGGTGAAGGGGGGAGCCTAGAAAACATATTGTCCTTCATGTAATTGTAGATTAATGATACCAAAATAAATAAAAATAAAAAAATAAAAAATAGTGTTTTTCCAAAAAAGAGTAATATTGTTAGAGATCACATTTATGTTTAAGTTACAGATGAATGCAAGAGAATAATAAACAAAAAATTTAGGATAACGTTTTTTCTGAGGGAAAGATGGACATTGTGATGTGGAGGGCATGCAGGTAGCTTTAAAGGCATTGATAATAATGAATCTTTAAATTGGGTAGTTTGCATATAAATGTTCATTTTGTTATTTTTTTAACTGTGCATGTGTATGTATTATGTATATTCTCTTATATGTATGATACATTTCAAAATAAAAATAAAGGGTAGGCAAATACCTAGCAGACAAACTCACAAAAATAAAACAGTTAATAACTTTAAAGAAAAATTCAAAGAAAAATTTTATCCTCTTTTCCAGCATACATGGAAATTTATAAAAATTTGGTATTTTATTATCTATATTTATTTTGATATTTATCTTTAGGATATTTGCTTTTTATAAACTCAGTAAGATAGTATGTATAAGCAGGTATTTCATATGTAATTTTATCATTATAGTACAAAACATTTAAAATATAGTTTAACAATTAAACAGTGGACATATTAAACCTCCTTGGAAGAATATAGGTTGTAAATTTGTCTAGAAATATAGAAATATAAAAAAACAAGTAGTCAAAAAAGCACCAAAAAAACCTCAAATACCCACCAAAATAAAATTAAAATTTTATACTTTATTAATAATAATTTGTTATATTAATAATAATTAACACAATTACATATATAACTATTAAGAAGGAATTATCACACAGCTATTTAAAATAAGTATTAGGTGAAAGAGAATATCAAAACATAATGTACACAGAATTTATAAAATAATAGGAGAGAGCTCAACCTAGTAAAACACACTATATTGCTAAAACTTCATTTAGAAAAAATCCATAGCCTTAAAAGCTTTCATTAAACAAGTGCTAATGGAAAAAACATGAATTAGCTTCAAATCAGAAAATAGAAAAAGGACAATAAACTATTCCAAAGAAAAGCATGGAGAAAGAAATGGTAAACTAAAGGCAAAAAAAATCCTTCAGACAAAGTGAAAACCATATAATTAAAATTTTAATTTAATCAAAGAACTGGTTCCTGAGGACAAAGCAAACAAAGAAAAACTTTTACTAAATCTGGGAAGTGTAATTTGAAAACTTATGAAATCACAGGAAGATTAGAGGTAGTAAAGAAAACATAAGGATATGTACAATTTAATAATTTGATAATCTCAGAGTAGTGGACAATTTTCAAAATTTAGTAATGAATTAGAGAGACCTGAATAAAGTAATGACTATGGAAGAAACTACCAAATTTTCCTCCAAGATGTTCTACCAGTTTACTTGCTATTAAGCAACAAACTGAACTGTTTATTTATTCATATATTTGGCAATGAATGATTAAAGGAAAAATGATTTCTTATTATTTGTATTTGGTCTTCATTTTTGCCAGTGAGGTTGATTATTTTTGTGTATTTATCTTAATACTTTAAATTTCTTTTCCTGTGAATGCATGCCCATGCCCTTTGCTTATTAAAATAATTGCATTATTCACAAATGATATATCCAATGAAGGGCTACCATCCAAAATATATAAAGAACTTATATGACTCAATACCAGAAAAGCAAATAACTCAAATAAAAATGGGCAGAGGACCTGAAGAGACCTTTCTCCAGAGAAGACATACAGATGGGCAACAGTAATTCTACTTTTGGGATTTACCCAAAGAAAACAGAATCTCTGATTCAAAAAGATATATGCGCTCCTATGTTTATTGATGCATTGTTTACAATTTCCAAAATATAGGAGCAACCAAAGTGTCCATCAATAGATAATAGATGAATGGAATATAAGAAGATGTGGTACATATACACAATGGAATATTATTCAGCCATAAAAAGAAAGAAATTTTGCCATTTGCAACAATATGTATGGACCTACAGGGTATTATGCTAAGTGAAATAAGCCAGGCCGATAAAGACAAATACTATGATTTCACTTATATGTGGAATCTAAAAACAAAACAAAACAAAACAGCGGTAGACTCATAGACAATAAGAAGTGACTGGTGGTTATCATGCGGGAAGACATGAGGTGGGTGGGTGAAATACGTGAAGGGTACAAATAGGTGCAAAATGTCAATCATAATATAAATAAGTAATGGGGATGAAAGTACAGCATAGAGAATATAGTCAATAGTTCTGTAATATTTTCCTATGTTTCCAGACAGTAACTACATTAGTTGTGGTGAGCCTTTAAAATGTAGATAACTGTTGAATCACTACATTGTATACTTGAAATCAGTATAATATTACATATCAACTATACTTCAATAAACAATCTGTATTTTTTCTTATTAATTTGTAATGGCTCTTTGCATACTAAAGAAGCTGAACTTATAAACATTTTTCTTTATGGTTTCTGAGGTACGTCATGATTAAAATGGCTTACCCCACTTCAAGACTATACACAAGTTCACTCACCTTTTCATTTAGTACTTTTTAATGTAAATATTTTATCTATCCAAATTATATTTCATGTAAAATGCAAAGTTAGTTATCTTTTCCCGAAGGATTAATTTCCCCAATAATATCTATTAAATGAGCTATTTTTCTGGTACTTATTTAAAATTGCCACCTTTATTATACACTAAATTTCCATATATATTTTTATTAACTTCTGGACTTTTTTCTATTACATAGCTATTGTTTTTTCAATATCAGACTTTTTCTTTCTTCAACTTTATAAAATAGTTAGTGTCAGTCTACCATATATTTGTAATTTTCCTTGGTATTTTCACATGTTTATTATTATATATAGACAATATTATTTTGTACAAAAAAATGAAGCTTTTGTTTTCATTAGGATTCTGTTGCATTTACAGAGTAATTTTCATAAAATTGACATTTTCCCAATTTTGATATCTGAGAATAAGGCGTATCTTTTTATTAAGAATATAAACTTAAAAAAACTACCAACATGGTAAATAATAGTGAAACTATATGAAGAACAAAGGAATATATCAGAGTATCACTATTACTATTTAAAACTCTTCTGAGTATTCAAACCAATATATTAAAGATGGAATGGAAACAAAAGGTCAAACTTTTGAAAAGAAAGGAAGAGACCAAAGAATGCTAGTATCGTTTGATGATATAATGTAGACCTAGAAAATCCAAGGGATTCAGTTATTAAATTCCCAGAATTATAAGTTTAGGAAGAGGAGAGTAGAAAATAAATATATAAAATCCAGTATCTTTTGCTTATAGAAACAGTAACTCATTAAAAGAAATTATGGGGAGAAAAGAATCCATTTAGAATAGCAACAACAAAAAAAAACATAAAAGACTGAAGGGTAATAGTACAAGAAATTTGTAGTACTTCTAGAGTCAGTAGACTCCCTGGGTTCAAATCATGGCACTGTTATTTATTAGGGCTGTGGTATGGCCATATCACTTTAGTCTATGACCCTATTTTCCTCACCTATAAGAGGAGGATAAACAGTGTCTATCTCATAGGGTTATTGTGAGGATTATATAAATTAAATAATATGCATAAAACACTTAAAAAATGGATGGCACAGAATAAATACTTCAATACATGTAGGTTTGGGCAAAGTTACAAACCTTACTGAAGGAATATTAAACAAAAAGAGAGAATTGAGAGGGTGTTGTCACGTTTGACATGATGGATATATTCTGTTTATACTTATAGATCCAATCTCCACACTTCAGCTTTCTCTGTATCCCAGGAGGCTGACTTAAATGGATATGAATGACTTCCCATTCCCTCTTGTGTCCAGTAGATTTTGTCCAATGGAGGACTCCAGAAGATCAGAATGAGAAAGGAAACAATTTTGAGTTAGGCTAAGGTGTTTATTCCCTTTTCTTTCTCTTTGCAGAGACATTGGTGTGTGTGTGTGGGGGGGGGGGGGTGTCATTTCACCAAAGGTCACAGTTTCTGTCAGGCAGCCCTTTCCACATGACCACCTCTGTCTCAGAGTTCCCTTAACTTAACATATTTTGGCCAGGAGTGTTAATGGAGTCCACTCTTACTAGCCTTGGGTTTCTGTGAGAATTCTTAGGCTTTCCTTACATCTTGTCCACACCTTGTAAAAGAGTCCCTTTATTAAACCCCCTTAGAATGATATTTATTTAAGTATGTCATCTGTTTTCTACTGAGACATGGCTGATACACTCGATATTTACATGTATTATAAACCCACACTGTTTCAAAAAAGTTTTTTTTAGATTCCTCCTTATAATTTACTAAATTTTATAAAGTATCTACAACCAGCATATGATCCTATTATAATCACAAAAATTACACAGAAAAGGAATTATTAATTTAAAAAAGTGAAGCTGAAATTCATTAGAACAAAAAAAATAAAGGAAGAAAAAATCCAGTGTTGGGATTGTGAGGATTCAAAATGATCCTGTAATGTGATGCTAAATTTCTGGAGAACTATTTGGCAATGACTTATAAGAAATTAAAATAAGCATATTTTTAACCCAGTAAAACTGATTTTAAAACTCTATTCCTAAGAGATAATTTAAATAAAAGATGCACATATACGCTATTGTGTCTCAGCTAGACATTTCAGCTAAAGCTAGAAATAGTCTCAATGGTAACTGTGGTAGCTGTGGTAGAAGTTTATTATATGTTAATGGAGTAGTGCATTACATTGCCATCAGTTCCTCAAAAGGTGAAACATAGAATGACTGTATAACTTAGCAATTAAACTCCTTGGTATAAGTCCATAAGAATAGAAACCAAATATTTGAACAGAAATTTGTTCAGCAATGTTCCTTGCAGCATTATTCACAATAGCCAAAATGTGGGATCATCCCTAGAACCCATCAACATATAAATGAATACACAAAATGTAGTACATACATATAATGGAATATTAGTCAGTCACAAAAGTAATAACATTTTGATATATACTAAACATGGAAAAATCTTGAAAACACTATGCCAAGTGAAATAAGCCAGTCACAACAAGACAAATACTGTGTGATTTCACTTGTATGAAATATCTAGACTGGGAAAACTCATTAGAGAAAGCAGATTGCAGATTATCAGGGACTAGGAGCAGGAGAAACTGGGGAGTTATTGATAAAGAGTTTCAGGGTTTTTATTTGAGATGATGGAAAAGCTTTGGAAATAGTAGTGATGGTTGCACAACAGTGTGAATATAATTAATGCCACTGAATTGTACATTTAAAAATGGTTAAAGTGGTATATTTTATGTTATATATATTCACCAAAATTTTTTTAAAAAGTCTGTAAACTTAAGAAGTGCTTGGATTTTTGTATTGCTGTTGCTATTTAAACATTGCTAATTATTTCAATTTTAAATTAATCGACTATTCTGTGAGCAGTTTAAGGTTTACAGAAAAATTGAATAAAAAGTACAGAAAATTCTCATATACACCCCAACCTTCCCATTTTCAAAATTATTGACATCTTGCATTAATATAGTACATTTCTTACAATTAATGAACCACTATTGATACAGTATTATAGCTAAAGCCCATAGTTTACATTAGAGTTCATACTTTGTGTTGTACATTCTATGAGTTTTGAAAAATGTATGACATTTATATACTATTATAGTACCGTACAGAATGGTTTCACTGTCCTAAACATCCCTGTGCTTTAGCATCCTTCCCTCCCTCGCCCCAGAACCCAGGCAAGCACTGATAGTTTTGACTTTCCCAAAATGTCCAGCATGTGAATGACCACCTTGGAAATGAATCTTCCAGGCCCAGTTAAGCCTTTACATGACTTCAGACACAGTGACATCTTGACTGCAATGTCATGAGAGACCTTGAACCAAAAAGGACCTACCTAGTTAAGTCACTTCCAGATTCTTGACTCAGAGACTATGTACAATTGAGCCTTGAACAGCATGGGAGTTAGAGGGACTGAGCCCCACCCCACAGAGTCAAAAATCTTAATGTCCCTTTGGGTGCTCCCAAAACTTAACTACTGATCATCTACTGTTGACTACAAAGCTTAGTGATAACAGTTAACCTATATTTTGTATGTTATATATATTACATATTGTATTCTTGCAATAACCTAAACTAAAGAAACTAAAATATTTTTTCAAATGGTCACAAATCTTCAAGAATTTTTTCAATATATTTATTGAAGAGTATCTGTGTATAAGTGGACACATGCAGTGCAAAGCCACGTTGCTCAAGCATCAACTGGACATTATTATTTTAAGGTGTAAATTTTGGTGTAAAGTTTTGTTGCAATTTCTTTTGAAGCTGTATATTCCTATATCTTGATGCATAGTCTTAGTGTACTTTGGATTTCAGTTGACTTCTGTTCACCTGTAGTCACTGAATCCTGGCACCAATAATTTCTGCCCTCTCATACTGAGTCAATACGGACCAAAGCAGGGAATAGTGTTTTCTTCTACCAGTGAGTTGGCAATTCCTACTCTATTTTGGAGTCTTTTATGGCTTGGATGAAATCTGGGCCTCCTTTCTCTAATTCTTGTCATGTTTACATGAGTAAAAACCCTAGGAATTTGAATCAACCCTAGTTATTGAACTGGACCAGAGCTAGAACTCTGGCTTGTATCTAATTTGCTTAGCTGGATACCAACATCCAAAACCCAAGTTTGAATCCCAGCTCTACCACTCATTGATTTATGATCTGAGGAAGTGATTTAATTTCTTTGAACTGGCTTTTCAACTGTTAAGTATGGATAGGTCTTTACAGAGCTGTGAGGAGAAAATAAGATCATGCATGTTAAGTTCATAGTCCAGTGGCAGGCCCACAAGGCACATCCACGTCGCTAATCCCTTCGCCTTCTTTGTAATGTGCTTCCCTATTAAATGAACCTTTCTTGTGCCATTCAGATCTGTAATACAGTCAACCACTTGACTCTAAATTTTGCACTGGTAGAAAGCTCAAGGTATGCGACCCTTCCTCCAGACTAAACATCCTTGGGTACTAATTTCAACTCATTTAAAGTCTGAATTCAGCACTCCCCCTTGAATGCTCTAGTCTTAAGTCAATAGTGTGCCCTCTGTGAAAGACAGCTACCCAAAATCTGGTCTCCTCTACCTTTGTCAGTGTCCCTTGGAGTTCCCAAAATGTGGTCAATTCTTTCTGTGTTGTCAAAATCTGGGGTTTTACTGAGTGGACTTTTTAAAAAGGAATATTATTTATCTGACAGTAGTATATATGTTTTTTTTTTAAACCTGACCAGAATCCCTACTTTTGGGAAATAGCCCACTACCCACTCAACACTCCAACACTCTTCTGATAGGACAGTCACTGAGAGAACCCTGCTCCCCTGACCCTAGAGTGCACATGTGAACCAAGGTAAGCTTATCAGACTTTCCCTCTTGAGAATTTGGTTTTCAAATGGTGACAGAAAGAAACTAAGGCAATTGGACCTAAGAGATCAGATGAAGAACCCCAGAGAGATGGTGTTAGAATAACTAAAATTGAAATATTTAAATCTGCTCTGGTTCCTTTCTTCCTGAGGCCCCGTTTCTCTGTTCTTCCTCTGTTTTTGTGAGGGACACAGTATCCATCCAATAAGTCTCTCTTTCTTTTTTGGTGTAGTCAGAGTTGGTTTTTTGTGCTTTCAAAACTTATTTTTTGAAAGCCTTCTAGTTAATATGCTTATTTGAAAATAGTGATTAGTATAACTAAAGTATTGAAAAGTCACACATTTTCCCACTATTTTAGGGATATCTATTCCTAACATTTTGTACTGAGTGTGTTCTGCTTTATTTCATTTAATATGATGTCTTAAGAATTTTCTGTGACATTTCTTTTCATAAACATGATGTTAGGGATAGCTTACTTTCCATTGTATGGATAGTCCATAATTTATTTTTTTCATTCTTGTTGCATAAGTAGGTTGTAGTTTTTGCTATCAAAAAACAAGGTTTCAATGAAATCTCCACACACAGAGTTTTGTTTTCATTTTTCATTGTGAATTTTGTTTTTGTAGAATGTTGATTGATCCCAATCCCATCTAGAACTCCTTTATTTCTAGTCACGTTCCATCTGGAAGTGGTCATGTAATCCACTCCTGAACAGTGAAATTCAGCAGAAAATTCTGGGTGACACTCTGTGAAAGATTTTTAAAAGAGTCAGAGTTCTGCTGGCAACCACCTTCTTTCCCAAAATAGATGATGATGATGGTTACGATGTTAACAGGAGATGAAGAACCTTTCCCTGTGCTGGAAGTAATCTCATTATGCTGTCCTCTGCATGAAATCACCTAGCCACCTCCTGCTCTCTCCCTGGATAAGTCCTATGCTATCTAGTCTTCCTCTAAAAGTCCCTGACTTCATCTCTAGGTTATAGAGTCAATGATTTCACTAGGTACACCTTTCCTGCTCTCCACAGCAGGAGTCACCTACTTTGCATTCTCAGTGTCCTGACTGGGGCCTATCTGATGGTAGAAGAAGGTTAGAATGTGAAAAGAATCAGCGTAGCTAAATGGTTCACAGCATGTTCCCTGGAATCGGATGGGTATTTATCCTAGCTCTGTCATCAGCAAGTCTCTTCATCTCCCTGTTCTCCCTCAGTTTCCTCATCTGAAAAATGGGGTTAGTAATAGTAGTCACCTAACAAGGTTGTGAGGATTAAACAAGTTAATATTTGTAAAACATATGTTAGGTGCTGCATGAATGTTTATAAAATCTTACATTGCTTCCTTGCTGATCTACCACCTCACATAAAAAAATAGAAAGTAAATAATTTAAGAAGCAACAGCACCACTGCATTAAACTCTAGTGTTCATTTACCTATGAACTACTTAAAATATGTTATATCTATACATTCAACAAGCTTTCATTAGTTGTTGTGATGTGTAAGACATAGGGAAAATACAAAATACAAAGATAGATAATATTGTTTTAATAGCTTATGCCTAGATACTTGGAAAAATTTTATACTTTAATAGTAAGACTAATATTCATGAAAATCACTAATCTCTTAGTAATTGCTTTACTAGTAATTAATGAAATTACCCAAATAGACAAAACAAAAAGTTTCTCATTAGCAATAAATAGCAATAGCACCTAAAATGTTTATATACTGTAATCATTTTCCCTGTGGAATACAGCAAATATGGTGAGCTTAATACTGTCTCCTGTGTTTAAAATTATCTTTGTTTATACTTCAGAAATTGCATATTTAAAATAATCAGTATACTTCCAGGAGTTCAAAGGTAAATCTGCAAATAGAGACCAAGAATACAAACATAAGCATGTCATCAGCTGTGCATCTCCTCTGTGAATGCTCCTCAGACTTAAATGAAATATATGTAAAAGAAAAACTTCCCCAAAGCACAATTTAAAATAAAGGGGTTTGGAATAATCTAAGCCCAATTGATCTGTCTCCTCTTTCATTTTAAACACAGTCACAAGATACCTGCATCCTGAAATCATCTTTCACCAAACTGACAGATTTAATGGATCATATCTTCTGAGTCTAAATGACTTATTTTGCCTTATGTTTTCTTTGGGATTTGGAAAACAAATGTACATGTAAATAGATATATGTACCTTTCATTTTCAGAGCAAAACAGGTCAATTGCCAACATTTCTTGCAGGAAGAAATTGGTAAGCTGACAAACCTTTTAAGACTCTCTTTAAAAAAGTATTTCCCCTCTTTTCCACATTTATTTTGTTGGGTTTGTTCCTGCTGCTCACTTGCCTGCAGATTTTCTAAAACACCAGATTAACATGTGAAACCTCACTGGTTAACTGAAAATCTATAAAGACACAAAACTGAAGAAATGTCCCTTGTCAATAATAAATCCTTAAAACTTTAGCGATACCAAATGGTTTGGCCATTCACCTTGTTGATAGCGAAGAATATTTATGAAAGATTTCTTAGACTGTGAAAGCTTTAGCACATCAATCCCATTCAGTACAGTTAGCCTTCCAGTAATAGCCAACTGTTTCCAGGCACACTTTCTAAAATTACAACAAAAGTCCCTTGGAAAAGTTTACTTGGTTTCTCACAAAAAAGATGATAACTAGTAAAAACAAAAAAACGAAAAAATCACTGTCCAGATTGCAATTCATATAAGCACTTATTGTGTACCTCCTCTTCAGAATATAGTATAATTACAATAAAAATGGGATCCTATTAATAAATTTCTGAAGAATCAGACTAATAGTGAGAAATAAGGTTTAATAATAAAAGGAATTAGCTGGTTTAAACACTTTCTACAATTAATATATTGGGTTTAGTAGCAAAATATTTTGACCTCTTCAGAAAATTTAGTATTACCACTTTCAGAAATTTTAAAAAAATTAAGCAGGCTCTTGTAAGAAGGAAGCTTATACCTTTCTTATTTACTTTTTAATTAATCTGTGGTAGATAAATAAACACAGAAAAGACCCAAGCATTTTATTTTTAGATGTCAATTACTCGAGGGTAAGAATTTGGAGGTTCTAAATACTTGAGGCCAAAACACAGGTAATTTCCTCAGCAATAATTCTCAGATCATCTCTGTAATACTTATATGCATTATGCATTCTAGACCAGTGGATCATAAAGTTCAGGCCCTGGACCAGCAGCACAGGCATCCCTTGTTAGAAATGCAAATTTTCAGGTTCCACCTCTACAGAACTGAATCAGATACTATGCGGGTGGGGCCCAGAAATCTGTGGTTTAATATGCCCTGGTTTTGATGCACCCTAGAGCTTGATAATTGTTCTATAATGTTACATTGAACTTTCAGCATTAATTTTTCATGAAATGAGCATTTTGTAAATGTACTATATGAATTATAAGAACATTACAATAGCTTTATTAGTGAGATGTAAAGAAAAATACAGAGTTCAGCTTTAACTGAATCATAATGTAGGGACTTAATTATGCCTTTTCTCTTTAACAACTTGATTCTTTATCCCACCCACCCTTTCCCTCCTGCCTATAAACAGGGAGACATGTCACTCTTCGTATTAAGGCCCTCTAATGGCTACATATCTCATTTAAACACCAATGTCCTTATAACTGTCTACACGGCTCTACAGACTATGCTGCCATTCCCTATTATTTCTCTGATTTCATCTCCTTTTGCACCCACTTTCATTCCCTCAATTTCAGCCACACTAGCCTTCTTACAGCTCCTCATATTTCCCATACACCAGTCTTAGACACTTTGTGTCTACTGTTCCTTCTGCCTTTCAGAACTCTTCCCTCAGGTATCTATGCAGCTGATTTTATGCTTTTTACCTCCTTAGGTCTTTGCTCAAATGCTATCTCAAGAATGGCAGGCCTTCTCTGGCCACCTTATCTAAAATTACAATGTCCTCTATATTCGCTTGTCCCACTTTTCTGCTTTCTTTTCCTCCTTGATACTGAAATCTATTCTTGGAATATATTCTGTTAACATCTTTATTGGAAGTCTCTTTCCATTAGAATGCAGATCTGTAAAAGCCATAATTTCCATCTGTTTTATTCTCTGCTGATTTTGAAGTGGCTAAAATAGTGCATATCGCATAGCTGATACTCAATAAATTTTTGGAAAAAGAAGGAACAAATAAGAACATGACAGAGGTCTTGTAATTGTTCACAGTTACTTTCCACTTGGCCAAGGTGGAATAGTACTAAATAGTACTAAAATTATTTTTGCCTGAACATCTCAAATACATGGTTATAGTTCCTATCTTTACTTCTTAGCTATCAAGTAATTTCCTTCTACCCTCTCTACAATCTTGAATTCCATCCTTCCATTTCAACTGAAATGGAATGTCATCTTGTAAAATAGTGAGATCATGATCTATACTTTCTTTTCATTTGCCTGTTCCCAGGATTTATCCATCCTTTCATTTTCAGTCAGTCTTAATCACTTTGTTTAATGTGTATTTCTCATATAAAAAATCAAAAGTTTTACCTTTTGGATAAAATCAGAAATCATCTATCTTTTAATTTGTAAATTTAGCCAATTTACATTTAGGGATATAAAAAACATGTTATAATGTCAGTATTTTGTCTTTTTGTTTTTAAAATAAAATCTTTCACAATGTGGTCTGCTTACTTTGCTTTATTTTTTTTATAGATCCTTTGACATTAAAAAATGTATTTTTGTTCAAGCAGTTATATTTATAATGACTTTACATATTTTGGTCCTTTATTTCTTCAAACTGTATCTGTTAGTTTCCTACTGGAAGCAATGATAAAATTAAAAAAAATTTAAAAAAATTGGCATATCTCCTGTTTCTCGTCATTTCCTCCACATCCTCTCACCCATAAATTTGAGTCAGTAACATTATTTTACTTAGTGTTTACTTACATAGTGTTTGATACACTTATGCTCGCACTGGTGGCGTATCAAGGGGGAACAGTGCTAGTGCTTCATCCTACATGTAGTAGTAAGGGGATACATTGTCCGTAAGGGTTTAAAAATAATAACAAAGTTAATGGAATATATCTGCTTTTTACTATTATCATGCACCAGAAATTATAAATATGTCAGTGAAAAATACTCCTTCTAGAGGAGACATCAAAAAAAAAATCCCATGAATATATAGATGCAATATCCAAGATATACCAAGTACTTTTTTTTTTAAATCCACACTTAGGGATATCATAGGGCAGAACATCAAAGGCAAAAAGATTTTACAAAAATTCAGAGGAAGAATAGTCAATGACAAAAGAATGACAATTAGAATAAAAGACTTTTTAAGTATAACAGTGCAATCCAGGAGAGTGGAATAATATCTTAAAACTGCTGAGAGAAAAATCTCTAACTACAACTGTATACCCAGGAAACAATTCCTTAATAATAAGGGTGGAAAAACATCATTTTGAAATAGGCCAAAAATGTTAGAGTTCATCACCAACAGACTATTAACAAAAGAACTTCTAAGGAATGTCTCTCAGGCAGAGAAGAAATAACCACAGAAGTAATCTCTGACAGGAAAAAGTGAATGCAGGGCTCAGAAAATAGAAACATGTAGGTTTATAAACAGATACCCTTATGAAATAATAATGAAAA
Source organism: Manis javanica (assembly GCF_040802235.1). Lineage (NCBI taxonomy): Eukaryota > Metazoa > Chordata > Mammalia > Pholidota > Manidae > Manis > Manis javanica. Next base: position 89,311,374 of record NC_133174.1, read on the forward strand.
TAATTTCCAATGTGTAAGGTTAAAGACAAGATAATTAAAGAAAAACAATTTTTTGGAAGTCAGAAGGGAGTGATTAGGATTAAGGTATTCTAATGTCCTTAAAACCTTGATATTGGCTTACTTTTTATTCTCTTTGAAGTTCATCAGGAGAAACAGAAAGCATAAAGATTGTAGAAACAAGTTCAAGCTCCAATATATCAATAAGTCACCATAAATGTTACTGAATTAAACTCACCCATTAAAAGGCTAAAATTGTCAGACTGGTTAAAAGAAAACCTAAGTACTATTTACAACAGACATGCATAATACATAAAAACATGGAAATTTTAAAAGGTTTGAAAAATACATACCACAGAAATATTAAATAGCATAGATCGCATAAGGTTCACATGGCTATCTCAATACTACATAAAAGATACTTTAAGACAAAATATTACTAGGGATAAAGAGGGTTCACTACGTGATGATAAAGGAATTATGTGCATGTAACTAGTAAAAGCTTTAAGATTTATAATGTAAGAACGGATAGAACTTCAGGAAGAAATATACAAATCCATCATTACAGTGCAAGATTTCAGCAGACTTCTTTCAATTGTTATGTTAAGGAGACAGTTTAATACAATTGTAGATGATTTGGATAACATAATTAATACATTTTATTTAATGGATATATATATACACACACACACGCTTACAAAGTCCTGTGCTCAACAGTTAGAGGATATGTCTTCTCTTTCTAAGAAGACAGTCATGAAAATTATACATATTTAACATAAAGCCATCAAAAATTTCAGAGAATGGATATCATGCAGATTAATTTCTAATGATAATGCAATTAAGTTAGATTATCAATGACAAAAAAGGGCTCTGACACAGATATTAAAAATGCATTTCTAAATTGGTCACAGAATAAGAAATTACAGTGAATTTTTTAAAGTACTTAGTAATAAATGATAATAAAACTACTACAGTCAAAACTTTTGAATACAACAAAGATGGTAGGTCATTTTTTCAGTCTCTCAAGCTATAATTCCCAAGGCCTTCTTCATCTTTGTACTGGATTTCACATTTTCAGTGGTGCTAATTGTTCCCCACCATACACCTGGAGATGTTTATGTGTCTGTTCAAGTTTCTAAAATTCACCTCAGGTTTAACCTCTTTTGTGAAGCTTTAGCATTGACTCATTGTCTAATAGTATCCCATATTAGTTTTGCACTGCAAACTACATGGTAAAGTTTTTGAGGGGGCAAGGAGTTTGCATTTTCTCATAGCACGATGCTAAGCACCACCCCTCTTCCATCTCCATGCCTACTGTGCTCAAAAAAGGCTTTTTGAATGATTTATAAAGTCATTTAACACCTTTCAGTGAGCTATGATCCCAGCATAGTTTGGAACAGTATAACATGGAACAATATTGCTGCAATAGTCTGCTGACTTTCTATCTTGCTTCATTCCTCTTCAAAACTTGATTTATAACACTGAAAACTATTTCTTAAATTCAAGGTCTTAATTTGAATATAACATCTGTATTTCTTGCTAAATAATATATCATTAGCAACTTTAACATTTATTGAGAGGGGTGAAAATGTGCTTAACATGAATGAAGTGGTAAGAAAAATGTAACCAGAATCAGAACAAGTAAAACCAAGTCTTTAATCAGTTAACATTTTACACATTTTATAATTTCATTCAGTATACTAATAATGGACCAATACACTTGACAGGTGGAAGTGCTTGAGGGCCATTGAGCATTGAATTTTCCTAAAGTAGCGCAATTACAGAAACACCTGTGTTAAATAACCAATTGCTGATTTACTATGAAAATATGCAAAGTGTTTAACAGTGCTCCAAAATTATGATTTGCTTTGATAGACTTAGTGGATTTACAATGAATAAATGACAGTTTATTGTCAGGCAAACCATCAACTTTATAAATTAGTTGAAACTTTCATATACCTATTAAATGCATATGGAAGCAGAAATACATGCAAAGTGAGACAACTTAAAATAAGCTCTGTTTGCCCTCTGATACCATAACCAAAGAAACAAAACAAAACCTCAGCCTCTTTGTATCACTAGAGGTTCGAATTTGGGCTTATAAGATTGGACTTTTGCAACCCTATCCAAAAGGTGGCACAGAATGGCTAAAATTACTTACATCTTTGATGTTGATGAAACAAAATGTAGGAATGAGATTACATGGGCTGGTAGCTTGTAATATACACTTTAGGGAAAGAGGGATCAGTACTTTCCAGATAGGGGAAGGCAAAATTAATGAGGAAATAAACAGCATTTCATGTTCTTGCAAGGATATTACAAACCTGGCAACTGAAACTTTCAAAAAGTATTAAAATAGTGTGGTAGTGGTCCCAGATGATTAGAAGTTATGTTGATTCAACATAGTATGAACTTGCCTAAAACATCTCCTTTTCACATCTGTTAACATCTTTTGGCCAAGGGTAAGACTTTTTATAAGCAAAAATAGCATAGCAATTGAGGGAGTCTTAAATCTGTAAAATAATATATTTTCAGGTACTCCAAATATTTTCTGTATTTTGGCTTATAATTGTTTTCCAATGGGTTTCAGCACCAGTTAAGTTCACTATAGATTCAATTAGCCTGAAAAAAATGACAGTGGAACATTCTTGGTGTGAAAGGGTTTTACCCAACTTTATTCCCACACTGGCAGGTAAAATGCTGGAATCCTGCCCACTCAGAGCAAGTCTGTATGCAGCAAGCCAATCTCTGCCTCTGGGTCTCTCTGCCCCCACAGCTGTTTCAGTCTCTGTTCTCTGCTCTCCTGCAGCCATGCAACAGCCCAGAGCACAGGGTGGAGATTTTTATATAGCATCAGTAATAACGAATTGCCCACACGTGTGTAGTGAGCAAGCCAAACAGGGCCAGGTGAGAATCCTGGCCATAGGAACCTTCACTTTCTCCATATAATTATTCTCAAAAATATATTTTTCCTTTCTTACATATGAACTCAACCAACTGAATATCACTTTAATGCAATTCTAAGAAGAGAAAACAAACTGTAAGCAAATTAGAAAATAAGTTATTAAAATTTTCTATCTCTTTTGTCCCTGGCAGTGTTTTGCCTTCCTTAACCTACCTTCAATTGTAGGACAAGAGGAAATCAAAGAGCCACTTCAGTGTTAGCCAAAGTATAAAACATACAGGATTAATTCTCCCACTGAGCCACTTGTCTGGATTAGATAAGAGAAGACTTGATTAATCAAAAGTATACAGATTTGGAAATACGTTTGCATGCAAGGAATCTCCCAAAATGTATATGTATAACTTTTTAAACACACACACACACACACACACACACACACACACACACACACACACACACACACACTATCTGGGTAGAAGATTTTTTCATCCAGTGTTCAGACAAGAAGTTTAGCTAGGTAAGAAGAGCCAACATGCTTTGCAGTAGAACAAAAAAAAATGGTAGAAAGATGTAGATTCAGTACCACCAGTTGTGTCAAAAGTAACTTGTACTATGTATTGCTCAACAAAATTATTTTTCATGAGAGAAGTGGGAGGGAAACTTGTGAAGAAACAACAAGTATGGAGTTACTCCAAAGGGATACTGCTTTTCAGAGGTGCCTGTGGAGAGCTGGGGACAAGGAGTAGGAGGGTCAGGATATATCAGTTATCTAATTACACAATAATGTTCTACAGGAGACAATCACAAAACCTCATTAGCATACAAGTGTTTCTTGCTCATGTGCCTAGGAAGGCTTCCTAGAGGTTTTGTTGATCTTGGTTGGGTTCTCTCACATGTCTTGGATTTGGATGGATGTCCACTCATTTAAGTTGACCTTGACTGGGATGACTAGGGCAACTTGGCTCTGTTCAAACGTCTCTCACCATTCAGCAGATTCTCCCAGGCATGTTCTGATGGAAGAGAAAGAAGAGAGAGGGCACGCCCAATGGTACAATCATTTTCAAGACTCTTTTTTCAAGTTTACTAACATCCTGAAGGAAGTCATATGGCTAAACCCAGATGCAGAGTGGAAGACTCTGAAAAGCAAACTGGCAAAAGGCATGGATAACAGGAGCAATGATGTAATTTTTGTAATCTACCTGGGGAGAAGACATAATTCTATCCTCAACTTTATAACCCAAAGGTGAGACAAAAGCAATTTAACCTCCTCTGCTGTGATGAAAAAGCCTTAGGGTTTTTGTTTCCTTTTCATCTTTATGTTTGTCAAATTGTGCTAGATGATTTTGCAGTTACTGAAAACCCTCAAAATCTTAGTTGCAGTTAGGGTCATACTCAGATCAGTAACTGAGGAGTTTGAGCTCATGGAAGGTCTGTCTCCACGTGTGTTTCCACATCTGCTGAGGAGGTTGAAAATGGGCTAGCTAAGCAACAGATCTTAAGGCTTCATCCATCACATAACCTGTGTCCTTTCTGCTCATATTTTATTGGCCAAAGTGAGTCACATGGAGACAACTAAAATCAAAGGGGCAAGGATGTACAATCCAATTGTACCACATAGCAAAAGAAGAAGAAACATAACACTTGTGAACTTTAATGGCTACACAATTTTTTTGCTGGGGAGAAATTCTTCAAGTGATGTCTGTCAATGTACACCTACCTTAAAAAAAAAAGCACCTCAGGTACAGTCTTTTGTTTTACAGGGGACTTTGAAGAATACAGTTCATTTTCATAGTGAGAAATGCCTAACATGTTGAGGGATATCTGAATTTTTTTAATCAATTCCATATTATAATTTTCAAAAGGACAAGTAGATTGGAGACTTGAAAAAGATGTAGTGGTGAAATCTCCTCCCAAAACCACATATATTTTGAAAATACAGAAAACACAACTATTTCTAAAAGAGTGACCAGAAGTAACAGGATGTCAGCCAGTCTATATCCGGGAGAAGTCAACATCTTATGGAAAGGGTAAAGTAAAAAGCTGCAACCTGGCAGGACCCAAGCACTCCCCCAACCCCAGCTCACCCATGGGAGGAAAAGAATCAGAGCAGGGAGGGAGTGAAAGCAAAGGACTGCTAAATACCCAGCCCTAAAAATCTTCCCCGGGGGCACAGACCCACATTGCATGGTGCTCTGGAGATTAGAGGAGCTGAAAGGCAAAGTCTGAGACTAAGACTGCGAACAGGTTCCCACAACTGGCTGCCCTGTGACAAAAGAAAAGCAGGTGCTTTAAAAGACTTGTCAACAGTCAGAAGGCTGCTAAAGGGGCAAGGGTTTAGGAGAAGGAACAGGTGGACAAAATCATCCTGGCACACTCAGCCCAGCAGGCGGGGAACTTTTAGGAGCTTCAGGCACCCAATCCCCCTGGTTGGCCATGCAGCCCTGAGGACCCTCACCATGATAAGCAGCCTGCCTCTCCTTCCTCCTCACTGGTACCTGCAAGAAACTGGCTGTCCCCATCATTGCTGCAGACAAGGTGGAGGGCAGCCCCACCTACAGCAACTACACAACTTAATGCAGAGGCTTCTCTGTGAGCAGCTAACTGGCCCACACCCAGGGGATGCTCCCTGTGTGTGGTTGCCAGGAACACACAGTGGAGACAGGTGTGGAGATGGGGAGGCATGAAGGGGCTTTTTTCTCATGGCAGAACACATGCTGTTTGCCTGTGAACCTTGCCAGAGCCCTAGGCCATCCCAAGGGCCACCCTGCCCAAGGCAGTTTAGAGGATTAACCCAGAGGCTGCTCCCTGAACATGGTTGACCCTCACAGACAGAGGAGATGGGGACGGAGACCAGGAACCATGAAGGGGCTCTGTTCTTGCGGCAGAACACATGCCGCTCACTTGCATGCCCCGCCATCATCCTAGGCCATCCTGAGGGCCACCCCACCCACAACAGTTTAGGGGATTAAACCAGAGGCTGTGTCCTGCATGCAGTTAACCAGCACAGAGGAGATAGGCAAGGTGACAGGAAAGCAGGAACGGACTTAGTCCTCCCAGTTGACACCCACACCACTCAATGGCACCCACTCCCACTGCTACGGGACTATGAAAAGGCGGAAGAACCTTGTTCAATCCAAAGGCCCTCAAACACCAGAAAGAGGGATCAGTGAAACTGAAATTACCAATCTTTCTGAAAAAGAAATCAAAATCAAAGTCATAAGCATGCTAATAGAGCTATAGAAAAATATTCAAGAGCTAAGGAATGAATTCAGGAGGGAGATAACTGAAATGAAACAAACAATGGAGGGATTTAAAAGCATATTAGGTGAGGTAGAGGAGACAGTGAATGGAATAGAAATCAGAGAACACGAATACAGAGAAGCTGAGGCAGAGAGAGATAAAAGGATCTCTAGGAATAAAAGAATATTAAGAGAACTGTATGACCAATCCAAATCGAACAATATTCATATTTTATGGGTACCAGAAGAAGAAGAGAGAGGAAAAGGGATAGAAAGTGACATTGAGGAGGTAATTGCTGAAAATTTCCCCAATCTGGGGAAGGAGATAGTCTCTCTCAAGCCATCGAGATACACAGATCTCCCAACACAAGGGACCCAAGGAAGACAACATCAAGACATATAATAATTAAAATGGCAAAGATCAAGGATAAAGACAGACATTTAAAAGCAGCTAGAGAGAGAAAAAAGATCAAATACAAAGGAAAACCCATCAGGCTATCATCAGATTTCTCAATAGAAACCTTACAGGCCAGAAGGGAGTGGCATGATATATTCAGTACAATGAAACAGAAGGGCCTCAAATCAAGAATACTCTACCAGCAAGATTATCATTTAAATTTGAAGGAGGGATTAAACAATTCCAAGATAAGCAAAAATTGAGAGAATTTACCTACTACAAACCATCTCTACAGTGTATTTTAAATGGACTGCTCTAGATGGAAGTGTGCCTAAGACTAAATAGCTGTCACCAGAGAAAATAAAACCACACCAAAGAAAGTAGAACAACTAAATAGTAACCAAATGCAAAATTAAATCAGCTACCCCCAAAGTAACTCAAGGGATGATCAAAGAATACAGAATATGACACCTAACATAATAAGAATGGAAGAGAAAAAAAATAAAGGGGGAAAATAATCATCAAACTGTGTTTTTAATAGCTTAATAAATGAGTTAAGGTAGACTGCTAGATAGTAAAGAAGCTGCCCTTGAACTTTTGGTAACCATGAATCCAATGCCTGCAATGGTAATACGTAAATATCTATCAATAATCACTCTAAATGTAAATGGAGTGAATGCACCAATCAAAAGACACAGAGTTACAAAATGTAAAAAAAAACAAGACTCATCTATATGCTGCCTACAAGAGACCCACTTCAAACCCAAACACATACACAGACTAAAAGTGAAAGGATAGAAAAAGATATTTCATGCAAACAACAGGGAGAAAAAAAGCTGGTGTTGCAGTACTTGTATCACACAAAATAGACTTCAAAACAAAGAAAGACACAAGAGACAAAGAAGGACATTACATAATGATAAAGGAGTCAGTCCAAAAAGAGGATATAACCATTATAAATATCTATGCACCCAACACAGGAGCACCTACATATGTGAAGCAAATACTAACAGAATTAAAGGGGGAAATAGAATGCAATACATTCATTTTAGGAGACTTCAACATACCACACACTCCAAAGGACAACTCAACCAGACAGAAAATAGGTAAGGACACAGAGGCACCGAACAACACATTAGAACAGATGGCTTTAACAGACATTTATAGAATACTCTATGCAAAAGTAGCAGGAAACACATTCTTCTCAAGTGCACATTGAACATTTTTCAGAGTAGACCACATACTAGGCCACAAAAACAGCCTCAGTAAATTCAGAAAGACTGAAATTGTACCAACCAACTACTCAGGCCATAAAGGTATAAAACTGGAAATAAATTGTACAGAGAAAACAAAAAGCCTCACAAACACATGGAGGCTTAACAACATGCCCCTAAATAATCAATAATCAATGGAATAATGACCAAATGAAAACAGAGATCAAGCAATATATGGAGACAAATGAAAACATAGCAAAATGCTCCAGATTCTGTGGGACACAGCAAAGGCAGTTCTAAGAGGAAGCTATATAGGAATCCAGGCCTTTTAAAAGAAAGAAGAACAATCCCAAATGAACAGTCTAAATTCACAATTACTGAAACTGGAACTAGAAGAACAAATGAGGCCCAAAGTCAGTAGAAGGAGGGACATAATAAAGATCAGAAAAGAAATCAATAAAATTGAGAAGAATAAAATAATAGAAAAAATTAATGAACCAAGAGCTGGTTCTTTGAGAAAATTAATGAAATAGATAAACCCTTAGCTAGACTTATCAAGGAAAAAAGAGAATCTACACACATAAACAATCAGAAATGAGAAAGGAAAAATCACTATGGAGACCACAGAAATACAAAGAATTATTAAAGAATACTATGAAAAATTATATACTAACAAACTGGATAACCTAGAAGAAATGGACAACTTTCCAGAAAAATACGACCTTCCAGGACTGACCCAGGAAGAAACAGAAAATCTGAACAGACCAATGACCAGCAATGAAATTAAATTAGTAATCAAAAAACTACCCAAGAACAAAATCACTGGACCAGATGGCTTCACTGCTGGATTTTATCAGACATTTAGAAAAGACATAATACCTATTCTCCTTAAAGTTTTCCAAAAAATTGAAGAGGAGGGAATACTTCCAAACTCATTCTATGAAGCCAGCCTCACTGTAATATCAAAACCAGGCAAAGACACCACACAAAAAACACTACAGACCAATATCCTGATTAACATAAATGCAAAAATTCACAACAAAATATTAGCAAACTAAATTCCAAAATACATCAAGAGAATCATTCATTATGATCAAGTGGGATTCATTCCTGAATTGCAAGGGTGGTACAACATTCGAAAATCCATCAACATCATCCACCACATCAACAAAAAGAAGGACAAAAACCACATGATCATCTCCATAGATGCTGAAAAAGCATTTGACAAAATTCAACATCCATTCATGATAAAAACTCTCAACAAGATGAGTACAGAGGGCAAGAACCTCAACATTATAAAGGCTATATATGACAAACCCACAGCCAACATCATACTTAACACTGAAAAGCTGAAGCTTTTCCTGTAAGATCAGGAATAAGACAAGGATGCCCACTCTCCCCACTGTTATTCAACATAGTACTGGAGGTCTTAGCCATGGCAATCAGACAACACAAAAAATAAAAGAAATCCAGTTTAGTATGGAAGAAGTTAAACTGTCACCATTTGCAGATGACATTATATTGTTCATAAAAATCCTAAAGAATCCACTCCAAAACTATTAGAACTAATATCTGAATTCAGCAATGTTGTAGGATAAAAAGTTAATACACAGAAATCTGTTTCATTCCTATACAGTAACAATGAACTAGCAGAAAGAGAAATCAGGAAAACACTTCCATTCACAGTTGCATTAAAAAGAATAAAATACTTAGGAATAAACCTAACCAAGGAAGTGAAAGACCTATACCCTGAAAACTACAAGACACTCATGAGAGAAATTAAACAAGACACCAGTAAATGGAAATTCATCCCATGCTCTTGGGTAGGAAGAATTAATATTAAAAATAATGGCCATCCTGGCCCATAGACCAGTGGAACAGACTAGAGAGACCAAATATAAACCCAAGCATATATGGTCAATTAATATATGATAAAGGAGCCATGTATATACAATGGGGAAATGAAAGCCTCTTCAAAAGCTGGTGTTGGCAAAACTGGACAGCTACATGTAAGAGAATGAAACTGGATCATTGTCTAACCCCATACAAAAAAGTAAACTCAAAATGGATCAAAGAACTGAATGTAAGTTATGAAACCATAAAACTCTTAGAAAAAAATATAGGCAGAAATCTCTTGGACATAAATATGAGCAACTTCTTCATGAACATATCTCCCTGGGCAAGGGAAACAAAAGCAAAAATGAACAAGTTGGACTATGTCAAACTAAAAAGCTTCTGTACAGCAAAGGATACCATCAGTAGAACAAAAAGGCATCCTATAGTATGGTAGAATAAATTCATAAATGACAGATCCGATAAAGGGTTGACATCCAAAATATATAAAGAGCTCACACACCTCAACAAACAAAAAGCAAATAATCCAAAAAAAAAAAAAAAACGGGCACAGTATCTGAACTGACAGTTCTCCAAAGAAGAAATTAAGATGGCCCACAGACACATGAAAAGATGCTCCACATTGCTAATAATCAGGGAAATGCAAATTAAAACCAAAATGAGATATCACCTCACACCAGTTAGGATGGCCAACATCCAAAAGACAAACAACAACAAATGTTGGCGAGGTTGTGATGAAAGGGGAACCCTCCTAAGCTGCTGGTGGGAATGTAAACTGGTTCAACCATTGTGGAAAGCAGTATGGAGGTTCCTCAAAAAACTAACAATAGAAATACCATTTGACCCAGGAATTCCACTCTTAGGAATTTACCCTAAGAATGCAGCAGCCCAGTTTGAAAAAGACATATATGCACTCCTATGTTTATCATAGCACTATTTACAATAGCCAAGAAATGGAAGCAACTTAAGTGTCCATCAGTAGATGAGTGGATAAAGAAGAGGTGGTACATATACACAGTGGAATATTAGTCAGCAATAAGAAGAAAAAAATTCTACCATTTGCAACAACATGGATGGAGCTCGAGGGTATTATGCTCAGTGAAATAAGCCAGGTGGTAAAAGACAAGTATCAAATGATCACTCATCTGTGGAGTATAAGAGCAAAGCAAAAACTGAAGGAACAAAACAGCAGCAGAATCAGAACCCCAATAATGCACTAACAGTTACCAAAGGGAAAGGGACTGGGGAGGATGGGTGGGAAGGGAGAGATAAGGGGGGGGGAAAAAAGGGGGCAATAGGATTAGCATGTATAATGTGGGGATGGGCACGAGGAGGGCTGTGCAACACAGAGCCGACAAGTGGTGATTCTACAGCATCTTACTATGCTGATGGACAGTGACTGTAATGGGGTATGTGGTGGGATTTGATAATAGGGGGAGTCTAGTAACCATAATGTTGTTCAAGTAATTGTACATTAAAAATATTAAAAACATATATATATATTATTTTACACTGTTATTGAAAACTGCCTTTAGATTTGAATTTTTTAAAAGTCTTCAAATACTGAAATTTAAATTGACATCTGCAAACTAACTCCATTAAATTACCAAATACCATATCCTTATTTGTCAAAAGCATTTTTACATGCCTATAATAATAATAATAAATATGTGTCCTCTCTACATAGTAGGGTTTTTAGAAAGAAGCTATTTGTTAGCAACATGAATCAGAGAGATAAAATAGGAATATCCAGTACTCATATCAATAATCACTTTTTAAAAGCAAGTTATGTGGTCTTACATTTAGAGAGAGTGAGTTTTAAACTGATTTAGTTATTTAACATTTTAGTCTGATGTCAGATGCCTTGTTAAAGACCTTTATGAGTGGTATTCCTAAAGACCAAGAAGGAAAGACTGTTCTGTTTTTTTCAAGTCTCCTAATGTACGGCAGATATTTCCTTTTGAGGGTCCTTACCTTAACCCAAGATAATAGTAATCATATATTTATAAAAAGTGATTCTGATTTATCATAACTTTGTTGGTTACAGCACTGAACTAATAAAGATGTTTATGTTCACCCAAAAAAAGAAATAATGGTCATCCTGCCTAAAGCAATCTACAGATTCAATGCAATGCCTGTCACAATACTGACAGCATTCTTCAAAAATTGGAATGAATAGTTCTAAAATTCATATGGAACCACAAAAGACCTCGAATAGCCAAAGCAATCCTGAGAAGGAAGAATAAAGCCAGTGGATTATGCGGCACAACTTCAAGTTCTACTACAAAGCCATAGTAATCAAGACAATTTGGTACTGGCACAAGAACAGACCCATAGACCAATGGAACTAGAGTTCAGATACTAACCCAAGCATAAATGTTAAATTAATATATGATAAAAGAGCCACAGATATACAATGTGGAAATGACAGCCTCTATAACAACTGGTGTTTGCAAAACTGGACAGCTATAAACTGGATTTTTGTTTAACTCCATATGCAAAAGTAAACTAAGAATGGATCAAAGACCTGAATGTAAGTCATAAAACCACAAAACTCTTAGAAGAAAACATAGGTAAAACTCTCTTGAATGTAAACATGAGCAACTTTTTCATGAACATATCTCCCCAGACTAGGGGAACAAAAGCAAAATGAACAAGTGGGACTGTATCAAACTAAAAAGTTTCTGTACAGCAAAGGACACCGTAAGTGGAACAAAAAGGCATCCTACAGTATGGGAGAATAAATTCACAAATGACATATCCAATAAGAAGTGAACATCCAAAATATATAAAGAACTCATGCAACTCAACAACCAAAAAGCAATTAACCCAATTAAAAAATTGCACAGGATCTGAATAGATACTTCTCCAAAGAAGAAATTCAGATGGCCAACAGACATATGAAAACATGCTCCACATCGCTAGTCATCAGAGAAATACAAATTAGAACACAATGAGAGGGAAGGGGGAGAAGATGGCGGTGTGAGTAGAGCAGCAGAAATCTCTTCCCAAAACCACATTTATCTATGAAAATATAACAAAGACAACTCTTCCTAAACTAGAGATCAGAGGACATAGGACAATATCCAGACCACATCCACACCTGCGAGAACCCAGCGCCTCACGAAGGGGGTAAGATACAAGCCCCAGCCCGTAGGGACCCGAGCGCCCCTCCCCCTGGCTCCCAGCAGGAGGGCTAGGGAGCCCAGGACTGCTGAACACCCAGCCCCAGGATTCCGGACCAGAGCGCAGACACAGTGCATGCGCGGGGTCCTGGATACTAGGGAAACAGGACGGCAGGACTGGTGAGTGGGTGCCTGAGGCCGACGCCGGAGAACAAAGAAACGGGAGTGGCTTTTTTTTTTTTTTTTTGGCAAGTGCTTTTTGGAAGCCTTAAACGGACATGGACCCCAATACTAGGGAAACAGGGAAGCAAGACTGGTGAGCAGGTGCCTGAGATCGGCGCCTGAGGACAAAGCGTTTTTCCTTTTTTTTTTTCTTTCATTGTTGCTGTGGTTGTTTTGGTTTGGAGAGTGCTTTTTGGAAGTCTTGAAGGGGCAGGACAGGACACGTAGCCCAGAGGCAGGGAATCTGGGGATCTCTAGGCACTCTAACCCCTTGGGCAGCAGGGAGCACAGAGGCCCCTTACGGAGATAAATAGTCTCCCGGCTGCTCCCCCTCCAACGGGGCTCCACTATTTTGGAGGAGCAGCCGGAGCTAGGCCACGCCCACAGCAACAGCGGAGAAAACTCCATAGCAACCGGCAAGAAGCAGAAGCCCTGTCTGTGCACAGATGTCAAGCACAAGCCACTAGAGGTCGCTATTCTCCCAGGAGAGGAAGGCCACAAACCAACAAGAAGGAAAGCTCTTCCAGCTGTCACTTGTACCAGTTCTGCAAACTATCTCTATCACCATGAAAAGGCAAAACTACAGGCAGACAAATATCACAGAGACAACACCTGAGAAGGAGACAGACCTAACTAGTCTTCCTGAAAAAGAATTCAAAATAAAAATCATGAACATGCTGATGGAGATGCAGAGAAAAATGCAAGAGCAATGGGATGAGATGCAGAGAAAAATGCAAGAGCAATGAGATGAAGTCCGGAGGGAGATCACAGATGTCAGGAAGGAGATCACAGAAGTGAAACAATCCCTGGAAGGATTTATAAGCAGAATGGATAAGATACAAGAGGCCATAGAAGGAATAGAAACCAGAGAACAGGAACGTATAGAAGCTGACATAGAGAGAGAGAAAGGGATCTCCAGGAATGAAACAATACTAAGAGAATTATGTGACCAATACAAAAGGAATAATATCCGTATTATAGGGGTACCAGAAGAAGAAGAGAGAGGAAAAGGGATAGAAAGTCTCTTTGAAGAAATAATTGCTGAAAATTTCCCCAAACTGGGAGAGGAAATAATCGAACAGACCACAGAAATACACAGAACCCCAAACAGAAAGGATCCAAGGAGGACAACACCAAGATACATAATAATTAAAATGGAAAGGATCAAGGACAAGGAAAGAGTTTTAAAGGCAGCTAGAGAGAAAAAGGTCACCTATAAAGGAAAACCCATCAGGCTAACATCAGACTTCTCGACAGAAACCCTACAGGCCAGAAGAGAATGGCATGAAATACTTAATGAAATGAAAGAGAAGGGCCTTGAACCAAGGATACTGTATCCAGCACGACTATCATTTAAATATGATGGTGGGATTAAACAATTCCCAGACAAAGCAAAAGCTGAGGGAATTTGCTTCCCACAAGCCACCTCTACAGGGCATCTTACAGGGACTGCTCTAGATGGGAGCACTCCTAAAAAGAGCACAGAACAAAACACAAAACATACAAAGAATGGAGGAGGAGGAATAAGAAGGGAGAGAAGAAAAGAATCTCCAGACAGTGTATATAACAGCTCAATAAGCGAGCTATGTTAGGCAGTAAGATACTAAAGAAGCTAACCTTGAACCTTTGGTAACCACGAATCTAAAGCCTGCAATGGCAATAAGTACATATCTCTCAATAGTCACCCTAAATGTAAATGGAATGAATGCACCAATCAAAAGACACAGAGTAATAGAATGGATAAAAAAGCAAGACCCATCTATATGCTGCTTACAAGAAACTCACCTCAAACCCAAAGACATGCACAGACTAAAAGTCAAGGGATGGAAAAACATATTTCAGGCAAACAACAGTGAGAAGAAAGCAGGGGTTGCAGTACTAATATCAGACAAAATAGACTTCAAAACAAAGAAAGTAACAAGAGATAAAGAAGGACACTACATAATGATAAAGGGCTCAGTCCAACAAGAGGATATAACCATTCTAAATATATATGCACCCAAAAGAGGAGCACCAGCATTTGCGAAACAAATACTAACAGAACTAAAGAGGGAAATAGACTGCAATGCATTCATTTTAGGAGAATTCAACACACCAATCACCCCAAAGGATAGATCCACCGGGCGGAAAATAAGTAAGGACACAGAGGCACTGAACAACACACTAGAACAGATGGACCTAATAGACATCTACAGAACTCTACATCCAAAAGCAACAGGATACACATTCTTCTCAAATGCACATGGAACATTCTCCAGAATAGACCACATACTAGCTCACAAAAAGAGCCTCAGTAAATTCAAAAAGATGGAAATCCTACCAACCAACTTTTCAGACCACAAAGGCATAAAACTAGAAATAAATAGTACAAAGAAAGCAAAAAGGCTCACAAACACATGGAGGCTTAACAACACGCTCCTAAATAATCAATGGATCAATGACCAAATCAAAATGGAGATCCAGCAATATATGGAAACAAACGACAACAACAACACTAAGGCCCAACTATTGTGGGACACAGCAAAATCAGTCTTAAGAGGAAAGTATATAGCAATCCAGGCATATTTAAAAAAGGAAGACCAATCCCAAATAAATGTTCTAATGTCACAATTATCGAAATTGGAAAAAGAAGAACAAATGAGGCCTAAGGTCAGCAGAAGGAGGGACATAATAAAGATCAGAGAAGAAATAAATAAAATTGAGAAGAATAAAAGAATAGCAAAAATCAATGAAACCAAGAGCTGGTTCTTCGAGAAAATAAACAAAATAGATAAGCCTCTAGCCAGACTTATTAAGAGGAAAAGAGAGTCAACACAAATCAACAGTATCAGAAATGAGAAAGGAAAAATGATGACGGACCCCACAGAAATACAAAGAATTATTAGAGAGTACTATGAAAACCTATATGCTAACAAGCTGGGAAACCTAGGAGAAATGGACAACTTCCTAGAGAAATACAACCTTCCAAGACTGACCCAGAAAGAAACAGAAAATCTAAACAGACCAATTACCAGCAATGAAATTGAAGCAGTAATCAAAAAACTACCAAAGAACAAAACCCCTGGGACAGATGGATTCACCTCAGAATTTTATCAGACATACAGGGAAGACATAATACCCATTCTCCTTAAAGTTTTCCAAAAAATAGAAGAGGAGGGGATACTCCCAAACTCATTCTATGAAGCTAACATCACCCTAATACCATAACTAGGCAGAGACCCCACCAAAAAAGAAAACTACAGACCAATATCCCTGATGAACGTAGATGCAAAAACATTCAACAAAATATTAGCAAAGTGAATTCAAAAATACATCAAAAGGTTCGTACACCATGACCAAGTGGGATTCATCCCAGGGATGCAAGGATGGTACAACATTCGAAAGTCCATCAACATCATCTACCACATTAACAAAAGGAAAGACAAAAATCACATGATCATCTCCATAGATGCTGAAAAACCATTTGACAAAGTTCAACATCCATTCATGATAAAAACTCTCAGCAAAATGGGAATAGAGGGCAAGTACCTCAACATAATAAAGGCCATATATGATAAACCCACAGCTAACATCATACTGAACAGTGAGAAGCTGAAAGCATTTCCTCTGAGATCGGGAACAAGACAGGGATGCCCACTCTCCCCACTGTTATTTAACATAGTACTGGAGGTCCTAGCCACGGCAATCAGACAAAACAAAGAAATACAAGGAATCCAGATTGGTAAAGAAGAAGTTAAAATGTCACTATTTGCAGATGACATGATACTATACATAAAAAACCCTAAAGACTCCACCCCAAAACTACTAGAACTGATATCGGAATACAGCAAAGTTGCAGGATACAAAATCAACACACAGAAATCTGTGGCTTTCCTATACACTAACAATGAACCAACAGAAAGAGAAATCAGGAAAACAACTCCATTCACAATTGCAGCAAAAAAAATAAAATACCTAGGAATAAACCTAACCAAAGAAGTGAAAGACTTATACTCTGAAAACTACAAGTCACTCTTAAGAGAAATTAAAGGGGACACTAACAGATGGAAACTCATCCTATGCTCATGGCTAGGAAGAATTAATATCGTCAAAATGGCCATCCTGCCCAAAGCAATATGTAGATTTGATGCAATGCCTATGAAACTACCAGCAACATTCTTCAATGAACTGGAACAAATAATTCAAAAATTTATATGGAAACACCAAAGACCCCGAATAGCCAAAGCAATCCTGAGAAAGAAGAATAAAGTAGGGGGGATCTCACTCCCCAACTTCAAGCTCTACTATAAAGCCATAGTAATCAAGACAATTTGGTACTGGCACAAGAACAGAGCCACACACCAATGGAACAGACTAGAGAATCCAGACATTAACCCAGACATATATGGTCAATTAATATTTGATAAAAGAGTTATGGACATACAATGGCAAAATGACGGTCTCTTCAACAGATGGTGCTGGCAAAACTGGACAGCTGCATGTAGGACAATGAAACTGCACCATTGCCTAACCCCATATACAAAAGTAAAATCAAAATGGATCAAAGACCTGAATGTAAGTCATGAAACCATTAAACTCTTGGAAAAGAACATAGGCAAAAACCTCTTAGACATAAACATGAGTGACCTCTTCTTGAACATATCTCCCTGGGCAAGGAAAACAACAGCAAAAATGAGCAAGTGGGACTATATTAAGCTGAAAAGCTTCTGTACAGCAAAAGACACCATCAATAGAACAAAAAGGAACCCTACAGTATGGGAGAATATATTTGAAAACGACAGATCTGAAAAAGGCTTGACATCCAGAATATATAAAGAGCTCACACGCCTCAACAAACAAAAAACAAATAACCCAATTAAAAAATGGGCAGAGGAACTGAACAGACAGTTCTCTAAAAAAGAAATACAGATGGCCAACAGACACATGAAAAGATGTTCCATATCGCTAATTATCAGAGAAATGCAAATTAAAACTAAAATGAGGTATCACCTCACACCAGTAAGGATGGCTGCCATCCCAAAGACAAACAACAACAAATGTTGGTGATGCTGTGGAGAAAGAGGAATCCTCCTACACTGCTGGTGGGAATGTAAATTAGTTCAACCATTGTGGAAAGCAGTATGGAGGTACATCAAAATGCTCAAAACAGACTTACCATTTGACCCAGGAATTCCACTCCTAGGAATTTACCCTAAGAATGTAGCAATCAAGTTTGAGAAAGACAGATGCACCCCTATGTTTATTGCTGCACTATTTACAATAGCCAAGAATTGGAAGCAACCTAAATGTCCATGGATAGATGAATGGATAAAGAAGATGTGGTACATATACACAATGGAATACTACTCAGCCATAAGAAAAGGGCAAATCCTACCATTTGCAGCAACATGGATGGAGCTGGAGGGTATTATGCTCAGTGAAATAAGCCAAGCAGAGAAAGAGAAATACCAAATGATTTCACTCATCTGTGGAGTATAAGAACAAAGGAAAAACTGAAGGAACAAAACAGCAGCAGAATCACAGAACTCAAGAATGGACTCACAGGTACCAAAGGGAAAGTGACTGGGGAGAATGGGTGGGTAGGGCAGGTTAAGGGGGTGGGAAGAAGAAGGGGGTATTAAGATTAGCATGCATGGGGGGTGGGAGAAAAGGGAGGGCTGTACAACAGAGAGTAGACAAGTAGTGACTCTACAACACTTTGCTATGCTGATGGACAGTGACTGAAAATGGGTTTATAGGGGGGACCTGGTATAGGGGAGAGCCTAGTAAACATAATATTCATCATGTAAGTGTAGATTAATGATAACAAAAAAAAAAAAGCAGTTCCTGTGTGGTGACCTCCAATGAGTTCTACACAATGGTATAAAGGGCATATAAAAGTGTAGGCAAAGGGTTTGTTTGTGCTTATACAGAGGGTCAAAGCCTAATTTGGCTACCCTGAAAATGAACTAAGATACGATATGAAAAAGAACTTCTCACATCACCACTCTCTGGAAGACTCATGCCAGAAGATGATCATCAAAAAACCCCAACAAAGATCCACGCGCTGCTACAGGTGTAAATGCACTCATTCCACCAGTTGCTGGACTTGCCATGGGAATGATGAAGGAGATATCTAAGCTGGCCTGCACATACAGTAAAACAACAAATTTGACTGGATCTACACTGTTGGAACTCAACCAAGAATTAGGAGAAGCGCAAATTGTAGCGCTCCAAAATCTTACAACTACAGACTATTTACTGTTAAAAGAACATATGGGCTGTGAACAGTCCCCAGGAATGGGTTGTTTTAATTTGTCTGATTTCTCTCAGACTATTCAAGTTCAGTCGGGCAATATCCTCCATATCATAGATAAGTTTTCACAAATGCCTAAGGTTCCTAACTGCTTTTCTTGGTTTCACTGGAGATGGCTGGTAATTATAAGTATGCTTTGGTTATGTAACTGTATTCCTATTATGTTAATGTGTGTGCACAATTTAATTATTAGTTTAAAACCTATACATGCTGAAGTTACTATACAAGAAGATATGTCAAAGAAATAATCAGTCTTCCCATGTTTTCTTCCGCCTGCTACTTCTATAGCTTTTCTTCTTCCTTCCTAATTACAACCCCTAAATAGAATTCGTGCCTCATATAGAGTTTACCATGTATCACAATTCTTCCAAGTGGTAAAGATACCTCAAGACAAATGCTGGGCATAGAAGCCACAGGGCATAAATATGCAAAGAAGTAAAAAACTAACCTTTTCAAACACTAAGGCTTCTCTCTCACTTACCAACTTTACATTTCCCTGTATGGCCCCGGAAGATGACTGGTTAGCCAGAGACAGGTAAGATTCCTCAAGGGAGGATAAACCTAAGACAGGCACAGTCGCAGGGGGGCCATCAGGTGAGGAATTGGGGATCAACAGAGGTGAGGCTTAGAACCTCCCCCCACCCCCCGTTCTGAGAGAAATCTGCTGCATCCGTTGATGTTTTATTGCCCTTGTCTAGCTTGGATTAACACATAGTCTACAGGCACACACCTGATCATCTACATTTGCTCTCTTACAACACTAAACTATGTTTTCTACCTTTATCTTGCATCTACCTACCACTTCAGCATTTTATTAAAAATAATAATAATAAAGAGAGAAATGTGGTATCCACATATAAATCAAGTATAAAAATCAAACGAATATTCATATTTGAACTGACTGTTTATAGTTCATAATGCATGATCAAAACCGAAAGTTTCTGTGATGACTGCCCTTGTACTATTCACCATGTAACTTATTCACTATGTAAGAATTTGTTCTCCATGTAAGAATTTGTTTGTTATGCTTCAGAAGATTGGAGACTGATGAAAATTAGGCTTGGGGTGGATTAATGATTATACATTGAGCATTGAGTCCCCTATACAGAATTTTATTGTTGTTAACAACCATTTGATCAAAAAAAATAGGAGAGATGCCCTCACAAAAAAAATAAAGAAAGAAATATATAAAGAAATAAAAGAAATAAATAAAATAAAGTACACACTTCCAATTGTAAAATAAGTAAGTAACCGGGATGTGATGTATAGCATACGGAATATAGTCAAAATATTGTGACAACTTGGTATGGTGATAGCTGGTACCTAGAATTATTATGTATATAAATGTTCAATCACTGTGTTGTACAACTGAAACTAATGTAATACTGTATGTCAACTACCCTTCAATAAAAAATAATTATCTAAAAAAAAAAAAAACACAATGAGATATCACCTCACACCAGTAAGGATTGGCACCATCCAAAAGAGAAGAAACAACAAATGTTGGCGACGTTATGGAGAAAGGGGAACCCTCCTATGCTGCTGATGGGAATGTAAACTAGTTCAACCATTGTGGAAAGCAGTATGGAGGTTCCTCAAAAAACTAACAATAGAAATACCATTTGACCCAGAATTTCACTCTTAGGAATTTACCCTAAGAAAACAGAATCACAGATTCAAAAATACATATGCACCCCTATGTTTATCACACTATTTACAATAGCCAAGAAATGGAAGTAACCTAAGTGTCCATCTGTAGATGAATGGATAAAGAAGATGTGGTACATATACACAATGGAATATTATTCAGCCATAAGAAGAAAACAAATCCTAACATTTGCAACAACATGGATGGAGCTAGAGGGTATTATGCTCAGTGAAATAAGCCAGGTGGAGAAAGACAAGTATCAAATGATTTCACTCATATGTGGAGTATAAGAACAAAGAAAAAACTCAAGCAACAAAACAGCATCAGACTCACAGAACCCAAGAATGGACTAACAGTTACCAAAGGGAAAGAGACTGGGGGTGGGGGACTGGGAAGGGAGGGAGAATGGGAATAAGGGGCATTACGATTAGCACATATAAGGTAGGGGTGGGACACGGGGAAGGCAGTACAACACAGAGAAGACAAGTAGTCACTCTATAGCATATTACTCTGCTGATGGACAGTGACTATAATGGGGTATGTGGTGGGGACTTGATAATGGGGGTCATGTAGTAACCACAACGTTGCTCATGTGATTGTATATCAATGATATCATAATAAAAAAAAGAGAGAAAGGACAAGTAGATCAGTCAACCCATGGAGTAGGAATACTTAAACAATTTTCAGAGGTGTAGCTATTAAAACTCTAAGTAGGTAAATTGGCATGAATCAACTTTGTTTTGGCTTATAAAATTTTTCAAACACTATTTGACTGTATTTATGCCTAGGAATAAAGTTGATGCTTCTGTTTCAATGTCCCTTGTAGCAAATACTGTGCTGTGACCTTTAAAGAGGAAAAAAATAATATAAGCTCATCCAGAGACTGGAAAGAAAAAAATCATCTGAAAGCCCGATTTCTATACTGGGAAGTCTTTCAAATTATTGACTGAAGTAGTTATTGTTATTTTAAACAGTCTGATATTGTGATCAAATCTAATACTCCACTGCCTCTTATTTTCTCCATAAAAATATCATTCAGTGGAGTTGTTTCTTAAAAACAAGACAAAATAAGGTAGTACATTTTGAAAACATCTGCATGACAAACAGGAAAGTGAAACCAAAGGAATATGTGTTCTACTTCATATGTTATTATTATTGTAGAATCTGTGATTAGCTGAAAACTCTTATGGGTGTACTGTATATACACGTTCGTGTTTCTTAAAAAGAAGGTGATGCTCTGTAGCTCACAGATAACACAAATAGCATGCAATGCAGTAGTTGCTAAGGGCAACCACATATCTTTTTTGTCATTTCTTTATCCCTAAATGGCCTAACTTAACAATGTCCCCAAAACTGTAAATCTGCGGATCTGTGCTTAGAAGTTTGACAGGATACAATAATGATCATTGGGTACGTGTGTGTATGGCAGCAGAGGTGGAGCAGTATGTGAGATATTTGGAAAGAGTGGACCTAGAGTTCTTTGCTTCTGGCTGAGCTGAGGGAAAAGAAAAGTGCATGAACTATATTAAAATCTGACTCAATGCCAAATATGCCGAAAACATGAATAAATATTGAATAATGCAAGAGATTGATTTAGCATGTACTATTTCTACCTTTTATGTTCAAACTTCGATAATGTAGTTGGGCCAATAGTAGAAAATGAATTTCATACCTTCTTTTGAAAAACTACTATGGTTCATGATAACCAAACAAATACTGAGCATCAAATATTGTCAGCTTAGGGAATCAGGTATTCCTATCTATTTTTGTTTGGGTTGAATATAAAGCCATATAATAGAATTCAGCACAAATGCCTTATTTCTAAAATAGGAGAGATTAAGAGACAAATATATAACTCACATTTTATGGTAGAATTTGTTTCCTAGCAAATAACATATATAGTACATTTCATGGCATGAAGACTACTCATAGATGTCTATTGAATGTGGTGAATATTCAATTCCACCTTCCAAGATCTCCAGGTTTTTATTTTTGAAGTCATGTTGCTTTCTTCCAATTCTGCCACAGGGGTCCATAATAAGAAGTGAATGGGTTTAAAGAAAGACAATGACTAAAAGGCCTCTTGTCACTTTGACAGAATTATTGTTGTCTCTGCAGCCATTGCCGTTCAGAGTTCTATCGCAGCACCAAATCCTTTGTAATACATGGGCTTGAATAAGGAATAGAAAATGTGTTCATGAATTTAGCTCCTACTTATATTGGATCTGTATCTATTGACATTGAAAAATATATATTTATTTCTATGTACAAAGTTTTACCACAAAAACCAAGAGCTTCAATGGTCAAACCTAAATATACTTCCCTGTCTCAGAATAGTGTTACAAAAAGTTCATTTCTAAACACATTTTTTCTTGTCAACCACAAAGTTATACATGAGTGGGTATGTGTATACACATGTATACATATATACATGTATGTTAGGTGACTTAGTGAGCTAGATATGAGCAGAGGAGAGCAGCTTTGTCCACACAGCTGGTTCTGCTTTGAACATGAAAATGTTTTACTTCTTGGCCAAGTATAATGAGGCAAGAAAGAGAATGAGTATTTTATGTATCATTGCATTTTTAGGGAATAAGTTGAAAGTGATGTGGACTCAGGGGGTATTGTATGAGAATCAAAAGTAAAGTAAAAATAAAGGATGAGAGTGGAAAAAGATACAATTTCTTGATTTTTTTTCAAGCAACTGGGTTGAGAAATTCATTCTTTTCCAAAGTCTCCAGTAGTTTCTACCTATCAGCCAGTGGCAATGGGAATGTAGTAGCCACTACTAAGCGAAGAGGAACTTCTAAAACATCTTAGAATATAGTCCATCAAAAGCAATAAGTCTAAAAATATGTGAACATGTGGGGATACATGAGTGTGTTTGTGTGATACACATGTAGTTACCCAGATAAACAGTTGGCAGTGTCATATGATCCATATAGATGAAAATGGAAGTTTGGCCAGTAGAAGTGACTGTATCCAGGTAAGGCCAGCTGGGAAGACTTGCTGCAGGAGGTAAATCTCCAGTAGAATTTTGAGGCAAAGGAGAGGTTTGGTTTAGCAGAAAAGTAGAGTCTGATGGCATTATAGTGATAGAAGAAAATCACAGTCTGTGAGCTGAGGAAAGAAAGCAGCTATATTTGGTAATGGCTCAGGGGACTAACCAGTATGTCATGGTACAGGATAGTAAATGGTTTCAAAAAGGGACAGTGGCTAAAGGGACTCCTCTCACCTTGGCAAGATTATTGTCTGCAGCTGCCTGAAGGCAAAGGAGTCCTTATAGGACTGAAGAAGTTTCTGAAGTAAATTGACCTTTGGAGGCCATTAAGATATATTGATTTCTGTGTTATACCAGCAACTTACTGCTAGAGTCTGAATGTTTGTGTCTCAAAAATTCATATGTCAAATCCCAGCCCCGAAGATAAAAGTATTAGGAAGTGGGGCCTTTGGGAGGTGCTTAGGTCATGAAAACAAAGCCCTCATGAATGGAATTAATGCCCTTATAAAAGAGGATCCAGAGAGATCCCTTGCCCCTTCCACCATGTGAGGTCACAGAGAGAAGGTGCTAGCTATGAAGGAGGAAGTGGGCCCTCACCAGAAGGTGACCATGCTGGTGCTTCTGTCTTGGATTTCCCAGCCTCTAGAAACATGAGAAATAAATTTCTGTTGTTTTCAGCAACCCAGGCTGTGGTATTTTGTTATAGCAGCCCAAATGGATTAAGCCACTTACTGAGTGACATACTAGTGCATATCTGGTGAGCAACAGCAGCACTTTACCGAATAAAATCCCAAGGACATGACAGAGTTAATGAGCCTCTGAACCTTTGGTGTACTCTTAGGGAGAAGCTGGCCCACAGAGAAAAGTTGCAAAACAAGACTCTCCAGTAGGAGTGATTTTTCGTAGCTCAGCCGATGTGGCCCATTTAGGAGGACAGGAGGCAAATGTCTATCAGATTGTGCTTATAAAAAAGGACAGGCTTTTTTATCTGGTTTGGAATGTTTGCTTATTGGTTGATTTTACAGAACAGTCTAAACCCTTTGCCTGTCTATCTCTCTGCTTGCTTGTTTATCCCCTAGCATAGTCCCACAAGGGTTAAAGGTGCTTTTGTTTAGTTTGCTTCTTAGTGTGTCTGATTAAAATTAGCATCACCACCTCTGTGGAAACCAGATTCCATCAGACTCTTCTAGAATCACTAGAGATTGATTGCACGTGGAACATTCCATTCCCTACTCAGCCCTTTTCAGCTGCTTCTTGTACTTCATTTCTAAAGAAGACAGACACCTCACTGTTGTAGTATCTCAGCTGGATTGTATCATATATGAAATGATCACAGTGCTAACCAGGCTGCTTCTGCTGGGCCCGCCGCATGGCTGCAGCTCGCAGCAGCCCACAGCAGGGCCTGGCAACTCCTATACTGACAAACCTGCCCAGAGAAAATCTTACCAATTAACCTTCAGTCACGTTGGACTGGAGACTGACATTCATTATTTTAACGAAAACAGTAAGAAAGGGCACTATTGAGACCCTCGAAAACAAATCCATTATTCTGTTGCATGTTTTGCCTAGCAATGTACAAAAAACAAGCTCAGGGTCAGAAAGACAAGATACTGTGCTTGAAGGAGGAATGAAGAGCATCCGCCCACAGTCCCGTGCTCCTCACAAACCATTTCCAAAAGCTTTTGTAACACTTGACTGAAGGAAAAGAGTGGGGAAGTTGCTTGTACCTCAGGAGGGAACAATTTCAAGATTACTGAGGAATACTGTGCACATAAAATATGTTATAACGGCTTTCTTTTAACTTCTTTCCTGTTACTCATGCTATGTTTCTTCCAGAGGCTTTGCGTTGGTGATATTCTGCATCTACACTTTGAAACAGCACGTGAATACTTCAGAGCAAGAGTTACTTTATGTACTGAAAAATCTGACAGAGTTAATAAATACTTCTTGACTTTTTCAAGAGTATTGTGGAAATAGCAAAAAAAAACACCTCCTTATAGATACAGAACTTCTAAAAAAAATTCTCTTCATTTATTCTTAAGGAATCAAAAATATGTACTGAGCCATTCATCTAACAGACATTTATTGACAGCCTACATATGCCAGAAACCTTGTAACAATGGTTATAACCATGAAGAAGTTGGTGGTCCCAGCTTTTGAGAAACTCACTGTTTTAAATCTTGGGGGGACGTAGAGCCAGTTCATTTGAAATACCTCAATAAGGGCCAGCCCAGGACACAGAAAGGCCTGGAATAGTGTCCAGCTTCTTCAGCTCTAGTTCAAAGCCCACATATGTGGGGATACAGTCAGACTCAACTGATTTTTGGGTCATGGAAATGAGCTTAGAATTTAAGTTTAAATCATTCGAATCATTCAAAGACTCAAGATAAATCCAAACAATAGGCCCAGCTAGAAATTTAATGTCTTAGTTTGTTGTCTTAATTTCGCATGCATTATTTCAGGATACTTTTCCTTTCAATTAAACATGAACATAAGCCTACAGACTAATTAGAGAGGCATAAAAGAAATGTGCTCTGGCACAATCTGGCTCAGTCTAACCTTTTCAATGTTG
Organism: Manis javanica; assembly: GCF_040802235.1. Lineage (NCBI taxonomy): Eukaryota > Metazoa > Chordata > Mammalia > Pholidota > Manidae > Manis > Manis javanica. The sequence continues at coordinate 89,337,843 of NC_133174.1, forward strand.
AGCCTCTCGTCTCTGTTGTGTGCACAGAACTAGAGGAACTTTCTGTGGGTTCAGTTCCAGAGCCTGTGCTGGAGCCCAGCCCAGACTCCATTCTTGTTGAATAACTGAGCTGTAGAGGGGAGCAACCATATTCAATTCCAAGGTGGGAGGAGAGGTGATGCATTTCCTTGTCTTTCTTTTCTTGCTTCTATAAACCTTGATCAGATTTAGTTTTATGAGAGCCTGCTCTCCAATCCACTTGAACAGGGAATCAGCAACTGTACATTTTCAAACCTATTACTTTCCTTAAGTAGTATTTCTGGCATGTGAATAATATACATATGTCTAGGAATACTTGAAATTTGGGATTACCCTGTCTCCTCTTATTCAAACCAACTGACGTTTGATCTCAAAGCCAATGTTTTTAAGCTTAAAGTAATTTGAAGTGATTCATTTATGCATAATATACAAGAGCAGAATGTGAATTTCTACTCAGGACCAGGATTCATCTCAGTAATTGCACATTACAAGTTCTTGTGGATAATCCCTCCAATGGAACTTTAAAAAAAAAATCAATTGCAGTATAGTGGTTAAAAGCACAAATATTGAAGATGGGACATTGGACTCAAATCACAGACTCAACACTTGCCTACTGCAACTTTGAGGGAGTTGCCTAACCTATACCTTATCCCTTTACCATGTGTAAATTGGAGACATTATGTCTTCTATCACTAGAATGGAAACTCTACAAGGAATCTTCATTTTTTTCTGTTTCCCAAATGCTTTGAACAGTGCCTGTTACAGGATGGGAGCTTAATGTCTTCTAAATGAAGAAAACCTTATTTCTGGGATTATGAGGATTACATGACTGAATACACAGAGAGTGGTAGAGCCTGGCACACACTAAACCCTCAATAAATGTTAAGCTACTATTATTATCAAGATTATACTCTCGAACTTGAATGTGAATGAGCAGGATTCCCCACCTGCTCAGTTTGGGAGCTAGTCATAAAAAAAGCATTCTTTTGTAAGGAAATGGCAGGAAGCTCTGGAGCCAGTTGTGCTCTGGCCTTGTCATGGTGGCAGGCTTCTGGAAGGCTCCAGGTGGGGCAGTGAGTATACAAAGCTTAGAAATTTAAGGTCTGCTGCAGTGGTCCTGCAGGCTGCTTGTCACTTCACAAGTCTCCTTCTCTTCCTCCTTTCCTTCAAAATGAAAAGAGGATTTATTTTTAATAGAAAATAATATAGGTGCATTGTAAAAGTTAAGAAATTTCTTAAAAAGGTAAAGAATAAAGTCATGCAGAATCCACTGTTAGTATTTGTGTGTATTTTAACCAGTTGATTATGTATACAATGCTCCTGTGGTTGGTGTATACATGTACATATACACATGCATATATATGAGGACACACTGTACACATTTGAACAATATTTCATTTAAGAATATTTTTGTGTTACTAAATATAATTCTATAATATACAACTTTTATAATTAAAGACACTTTTAGAGAATTGTGTTAGCTTAGTTAGCAAGATAGAGAATGAAGAATGAATGTGGATTTCAGCCTTTCAAAGAGAGACTCTGGAAAGAGAGAGGAACCCTATGAAGCGACATTTTCTGAGAATTTGATGTAGCTGAAGGTTACTACTGGGAGATTAAACCCATTAAGAAATTTTCTAAATTTCTCATCCCCAGGTTTTGGGGGTTGCTCTCCATCATAAGCTTCCAAACATACATGGGCTCAGATTCAAATCTAAGTAATAAATACTATTTATTGGAGCCACACTATGTGTGCCAGACATGGTGCTAGGTGCTTTATGATGTTTCATGTAATTATTTTAGCAACACTTATAAGGGCCTATTTTTATCTCTATTTTATGGGAGAGGAAATAGAAATGGTCTGTATTTGTATTTGGGACACACAAAGATATGTGAGAGGCACATTGTTTGCCCTAAGGAACCTAAGATAATTTACAATAGTTATCACTTTGGAGAGGCAAGATTTGAATAAGAGATTGTATGTAATGTACTATGTATTGTGCCACGGTCATAGTAAGTGCTCAATAAATCTTATCAATGATGAGGACGAGGATGATGACAGTGGTGGTCAATTGTGAAGAAGATGATGACATTGGCATGATACAAAAAAGGAGTGATATTGAAGAGGTAGAATGAGGCCAGAACATTCTACCTGAGAGCTTACTGACTCTGGCCTGCAGCAAGGGGTTGATTGATTTTTCATTAGATTTTTCCTTTCCTTGTGGGGCAGCTGTAGTATTTCCATTAGGGAAGATATACAAGGTCAATGTTATCAATTCTAGATACAATAGGAGGAGGAAATTATTATGCTTCTCAGTTGCATAATGACTTTGGGAAATGTTTTGTCCCCTTTTCAATTGAAGGTCAAAATTAAACTTTTAAAAATTCTTCATTATTTCTTTCTAATATACTAGTTTACATGTTGTGACTATTTCTTTTTCTTGCTCAGTTTGACAAGGTGGGGATTTGGGAATAGAGTTAATTATAAAGAAATACACATTTATTACCATATTGTAACACTCTAGGTAATGCTTAATTAAAGATTAAATTTCTAAAAATTAGCATATGACACTTCTTATTTCCAGACAAAAGGAAGAGTGCAAAGTTTAGAGAAAAGGGAAATAAGCTGGAAGTTCAGAGCTCTCCTTAGACAGAAAATGACCCAGTGAACTTGGATAAGTTATTCAGCATCTCAAAGCTTCAATTCCCTAATTTTTCAAAATGCAGTTTATAATAACAATCTCACATATTTGCATTTCAGTTTATGGTGTGCACAGTAGCCTTATGTATGTTGTCTTCTTTTGAACCTTTAAATGACCCTGAAGGCAGTTGGGCAGGCATTATTATCCTCATTTAACAAATGAGGAAAGTGAGGTTTAGAAAGATTGAGTGAAATGCCAAAGGTCACATAGTTAAGTGTTACATCTAGGACTCAAAACCCTGGTCTCAATTTCACATACAATGTTTTCTTTGCATTACACATTCAAGTTCTCCAAGCAGAAGCATAGCGAATGGAAGACAGAGCTGGGTTCTAAACCCAGCTCTCTCACCAAGAAGCTGTGTGATGTTGGGTAGGTCATATTGCTTCTCTGGGCCTTCTTTTTCTTGTTTACAAAACTACAGAAACAATGAATTTTGGCAAGGTCCCTGCAGAGCGTGCTTCATCACAACTTTGCATAAATGAAGGAACCTAAGCAGAGACAAGTAAACGCTCAACATCGCACACTAAGTGGTAAACAGAAGCTGCTTCAGTCTCCAGAATGATGTAACTTTTGCCTAGCAAGGGGTAATTATCTACACAGTTCAAAAGAGTACAGAAAGAAAGGAATGCATTTCTAATGTCTAGGGTGCATAGTGAAATCTACTTCCTCAGTATAATAACAGGTAATGAGGAGAAATTCCCTACTATCCCACAGTTCACAGTAATCCCTTTCCTAGGAGATCCTCTACTAAGAGATGACAAGGGTGATAGACTACACCATGGGGAAATTATTCTACAGAACAGTGGTTCTCACCAACACTTTCTTAAAGGCCATAAGCAAGTGTCTGAAAAGAAGTAGATAATTTTGCTGACTTTCATAGACTGTACTTTTTTCCCATACTCAGAGGTAGTGGTGATGCTGGTGATAATGGAGATGATTGCTAATGAGTAATCCATGCATGACATTGAATGGGCACCCATAAGGCACATTTTTTAAGGAGTTAATTTTGTCTTTAATTAGCCTTTCATCTGAGCACACGCTGTACACTCTCTACACCTAGGAAGTTACATGTTCGCTCCATCTTTCCCCAGTTAATTCCTCTTCATCCTTCATACCTCAGTTCAATAATAACTCTCCTCCAAAAAACCTTCCCTGAGGTTTAGTCCAGTTCTTCTCTTTAGTGGAAATCTGTTGTTTTTACCAGCACAACAACCTTTCTGCTTCTGGGAAATACAGCTTGGTTTTCTTGAGAACTTCCTTTCCCCCGTGCATGCAGCTCTGATTGGACTATCAATCAAAGTAATCTCCTTTTCCCCAACCAAGTAATGGGACTGAGACCTGCACTAGGCCACTCTGACTCTCCCTCACGGGAATGTGTACCTTGAGCAGTATCGCAGAGATGGAAAATGGAGCCAATTCATCTGAAGATCCTGTCCATTAATCCCTGCTACCTGGACCCCTGAAGTGGCTCTGCCTCCTGTTTTGCAGACCCCTTGTTTATCAGCTATGCCTTCTTTATACTGAGTTGCCCTATATCCTTCCATCACTTCTCATTTTCCCTTGTGTTAACCCAAATAAATTTCATTTACTTACAACTGAAGAACATAATCATACATTCCTGGTATACAGTCTTGTGGTACATGCACCTCTCATTAATAACATATTTTATTCTGTAACTATACATATTGGTTGATCATTAAACTCTGCCAACTTCATGAGCTCCAGGAAAGCAAGTGTTTATCCCTGATATATAAGTGTTTAGCATTTTCTAGTAACTTGATAAAATGTTGTTTTACTGAATTTAATCGAAATTAAATTATTTTTTGATCGAATTTACTGAATAAATGAATGAATGAATGAATGAATGAAATTTCAGGTTCTCCTTGTTCTCAGCTGCTCCCTACTATGGGGAGCCCCTCACCACAGCATGTCAATAAGACTGGCTCTCCTTAATGTCTCATGCTTTCAGTCTTTCCTTGCTGTCAATCTCTTGCTTTCTCTCACTGTCTCCCTATCTCCTTCTAACTTTCCCTTTTTCTCTCTCTCTCTTCTTAGTCCACAACTACTCTCATATCTCAGGAATGGATTTCTCCTTTGTCATAAAACTTCTCTTTGGCTCTCTTTTACCATCAGGAAAAAGTCCAAGACCTTCCATGATCTTAAGCCTGATTCCCTCTATTGTCTCATGCCCTGTATTAACTCCGCTGGTATTTTTAACTCTGGGCATGCAGAATTCTTTCAGTGCCCAGATTCCCCATGCTTTTTCACATTTCTGTCCCTTTCAATCAACTGTCCTCTCTTTCTGCAGTGACGTTTTGCCCCCCTCTCCTTCAGTCCTCAGCCCTACACTTTTTTCCTCCATAAAACTTCCCCCAGCACAAGGTCCACTTTCGCCTAATCTTAGACTAGTTGGGATGACCTTCCTCTGTGTTCCCAAAGCTCCTTCTGCAAAGCTCTATTCTTAACATTTGTAATGTAATTATTTTACTGTTTTTATTTGTTTATTTATATACCTGTCCCCTCTAAACTGAGTCTCTCAAGGACAGGGACCATCCCTTTCATCTGTATTTCCTCAAAACTTAGAATGATACCTGACACATAGCAAGTGCTCCATAAATGTTTAAAAAGTGACTAAATAAAAGATTGAATGGTCCTACCAACTGAACTCCTCACTGAAGTTTTAGTATCATATTTACAAGCTTCTCTTACATTATTTATTGATTTTAACTTTTCATTATAGATATCTATACATGTCTTATTTCCACTGTTTTTACTCTTTGGAAGTAGAGGCTATGTCTTTATCTATCTATCTATCTATCTATCTATCTATCTATCTATCTATCTATCTATCTACCTATCTATCTATCTATATATCCTGCAGCACGTGGCATACTTCTGGCTTATAATAGGTGCACAACAAGTACCTGTTGACAAAAAAGAATGGTGAATCAAGCCATGCTAAAATGTTAAAAACAAACAGATGAAATACTCACACTTCACAAAAGGCTTTAAAATGACAGTGACTTATTTCTAAAGCAATGAATCACAAACATAAGATTTCAGATTAGTTAAGATGGAAGAAGTGAATGGGAAGCCTTTCACAATGTTTCTTAAATTTTATCACATAGGCAATTATCATTTCACCCTATACAGTCTAGCAGTCTTGAAATGAGATAATTACCTGAAATACTAGGTTATGCCGTAATATGCACACCACCTCCACCAACACCAAGCTCACCCATACTTACGCTGTTGTTTATGAGACCTAGTCATTTTGGGTGCACCTGAAGCCATACGCCAACAAATACAAGATTGGAATCCTCATACCCAGGAGGTACCATATTTGCCATAAGATCTGTTTTTGCCTTAGTAAGTCTGTGAACCAGTTTCTGGCCTTCATTCTTCAGAGCTAAATGTGGCTTTTGCCTGTAACAGCAGGAAACTAATGCTGATTATCTCCTATTTCTCTTTTTTAACCAAGTTCTGTATTAACAGCCCCCAAGCATTTCATCCACTCCACTCCATTCAGGATGGTGTGACCAGCATGAGACTCAACTGAAGCAGAGTGGCGTGCAACCTCTGAGTGATGACATTCAGAATGGGGTCTTGGTACACTATGCCTCTCAGTAAGTTCTTGAGGAAGATCAGAAGTTGATCAATGCTCTTCACTCTCAAGCACAGAATACAAAGTGTGCCACAAAATAAGCCATTGGCTGGAATCCTCAAACTATTTAAAATGATTCCAAATAATATTTAGTGCAGTCTGTACTGGTGGAGCAGAAGCGAAGGCACATTTAATTCCCATCCAAGAAAAAAGACCTTGCTGACCGAGATTAAGAAACTCCTCTATCTCTCAGTATGCTTGTGGCCAGTCTTGGGGGTCTTCTGGCCATTCATCTGAGAACAGGTCCATCAGCTCAGAAGAAGCAGAACAATGTAACTCTGGGGCTTGTTCCTTGAAAGAAGGCAAATCTCCCAGACTGGGGAGAAAGTCATGTGATCCCATCAGTGTGCTGTCTAACACTGATTCACCAACTTTTAGAGCCAGGCCATCAAGATAAAAGTTTGGACCATGCCTCTCCACGGCATGATCAATGTCAGGGGTGTACCCATCACAGGGGTGTTTGCCCTCTTTGAAGACTGCTGCTATATTGGGAGCAGCAGTGACACCCCAGTTACCAGGTAAGTGGGCATCAAATCTGTCCTCCTCTTAAAGCTTTCTGATCAATAAAGTTTTATACATGATTTAAAAAAGCTGTATAGATTGCCACTGTGTGCAACCATCATGCCAGTGTTTTTGGCAATAACTATCAGAGTAGTTGTTACCTCCCTTCTCTCTTCTCTCTCTTTATTAATTTGGTAAGGAGTTCTTCCTAGAACTGCTTTTACAGTTTCAATCATTTTTTATTATGAATTTTTCCTTTCTCCCATCAAATTAAATTTTTACTAACACCATCATTGAACAGAAAGTTTTCATTAGCCCAATTAACACAACCATAACACATAGACTTACAAGAAATGGCTGAAGCTAAGTGAGTTTTGTTTGTGCAAGGAGGGCCAGAAACCAGACAGTAGTCCTGTTTGGTCATTAGTTGAGCTTCCCTTATATATAACACCACTGCATGTCATGAAAACGAATTGTTCAAAGTATGTGGCTTGGGAACTTTTTGATGATTATCTTTGCCAGTCATGAGCAGTTCTAGAGGTGAGAATGTTTGAAATCTGATATCTACTGCCACTTATAAAACTCTCTTAACGGTGGTGGCTCCACATGCTGTACACATGAGAGACAGATATTCTACTCATTTGGTAGGTAGCCAATCTTGCAGAGTCATAAATCCAAATTTCAGGGTTCCACCAACATAAGATTGAAATGAGAGCCTGCTTTGTAGCTGGTGGAGGTGAAACTGAAGCTCCAAGTATTTGAGCTTATTCTTTCATCCAGACCACCAGGTTGTAGTCCAGTCCTTGTACTTCTGTTTCTAAGATTCACAAAACCATACACTGGAGATGATATGTGACCAAACTGCTAAAACAAATCATAGCAGTATCCATTTTTCTCCTAGATCAGTTCAAGTAGAGTTCAGTGCAAGTACAGGTCAGAGGCTATCGCACCCCACATGCTAACAATCACTTTTTGCCAGCAAACTTGTTAATGGATGTAATTTGAGATGAGATGAACCAGAAAAAGATCTTTAAGATACATTTTAGGTCTGGGCTGGTGTCCATACCATTGCCCCTGACTCCAAATGTTTCAATACATCTTTTCTGCTTGAACACACTCCCAGAAGCACTTCTGATCCCACCTCCACAAACGCTTGTCAATCTTACATACGTCACCTAGAAACTGCCTTTTCAAAACTAACCCCAGAGGGTCTCCAACCTAATAGCTCTGACTCAGTCTCTCTCTTGCTCTTTCTCTCTCTCTCTCTCTCACATACACACAGACACAGACACACACACACACATTCAGTTTGAGCAGAACATGGATTTAGTGCACTCATGGAAAGTGCCTGGACTGAGAATCAGGGAAACTGGAGTCTAGTTCCATAACTGCAGATATGTAATCCATATGAGCTTTTCAAAGAGTCATAAAAATCTTGCAAGAAAGGTATTTAGTCCAATATTCCACAAACCTATTTGAACACATAGCCTTTTTGTTTTTTCAAAACAACAACTGAACATCTTGAGAAAAAACTGCTCACACACTGAATATCATATTTTATTTAAATTTCACCTCATGTAAGAAATATTTGAAAATATTTGTAATATATAATCTGGAAAAGAGATTTGAGAAATATATAAATATATGTACTTATGCTCTTCTCATTCTATTATTTATATACAGATTTATATGTTTAGATATAGTTCCACACACACACATACACATTTCATTGAAGAATTCCAATTGACTGCATGCCATTCTAGAATTAATATAAAGCAGAGCCTTTTTTTAAAGCAATCAAATATGTCCAATGATAGAATAGGTTATATTCTGAGGAATAATGTCTCTCATCACTGAAAATAGTCGAGAAGATATTGGAGGACATCTGTCATGATCAATCTGTCACAGAGCTTAGATTACATTTAAGGTATCTTGCAAGTTTTAAGATTGTACGGTTTTGCGATTAAGTAGCAAGCATAGTTTTTTTCTTTAAGTGTTTGGATTCCAATTCAGCCTCAGGTGTGCTCTGAGATGGAAGTAGAGGAGAAACCTCCATAATGATTTAACTGAAGGGGTAGAATTATTGAAATTGCTGTCTCCCACTGAGCTCTGATCACTAAAATATCTTTCCTTCCAGCTTGCTACCTAGCCTCCACTTCTGCAATAAGGTCTCATGGTGATATATGTGCATGAGTTTCAGAAACAGACAAACCTGACTTTGAATCCCAGCTTTGGTTTTCATTAACTGTGATTTTAGGCAACTAATTTAGGCTCTTGAGATTCCATTTGATCATCTGTAAAGTGTGGATTATAAGGATTAGAGTTAGTATTTCTAAAGCAGCTACTATATTGCTGGGCCCTGAGTTGATATAAAAATGGAAAATAGAGAGGACAAGTAGTGATTCTACAACATTTTGCTATGCTGATGGACAGTAACCATAATGTGGTTTTTAGGGGGGACCTGATATAGGGGAGAGCATAGTAAACATAGTATTCTTCATGTAAGTGTAGATTAAAGATTAAAAGAAAAAAGAAAGAAAGAAAGAAAGAAAAGGGGGATTACTCCTTGATAGGATAAAACTATTGGTAAATCAAAGATTAACACATGCTTTAAATATCCTTAATGTTGATCACTTAAAGGGTGTCAGATGATCAGCTATGGAGGTACTCTTTTCTGATACTATGCCTTTCTCTTAATAAAAAAAAAAAAAAAGCAGCTCCTGTGTGCTGACCTCCAATGAGTTCTACACAGTGGTATAGAGGGCATGTCAAAGTGTGGGCAAAGGGTCTGTTTGTTTCTATGTAGAAGATCAAGGCCTAGCTTGGCTACCCAGAAAATGAACTAAGATACGATATGAGGAGGAGCTACCGGCATTAGCACTCTCTGGAGGACTCGTGCCGGGGGATGATCATCAAAAAGCCTCCACAGGGATCCAGGCTATGCTGCGGTTGTGGCTGCGTCCACCCCACCATTTCCTGGACTTGCCATAGGAATGAGGAGGGAGATGTCTAGGCTGGCATGTGCATACAGTGAGACAACGAATTTGACCAGATCTGTACTGTTTGAACTCAACCAGGAGTTGGGAGGGGTGCAAGTTGTAGCACTCCAAAATCTTACGACTATAGACTATCTACGGTTAAAAGAACATATGGGATGTGAACAGATCCCAGAAATGGGCTGCTTTAATTTGTCTGATTTTTCTCAGACTGTTCAAGTACAGTAGGACAATATCCATCATATCATAGACAAATTTTCACAAATGCCTAGGGTGCCTAAATGGTTTTCTTGGCTTCACTGGAGATGGATGGTAATTATAGATTTGCTTTGTTTATGTCACCGTATTCCTATTATGTTAATATGTGTGCACAAGTTAGTTAGTAGTTTAAAACCTATACATGCTTAAGGTACTCTACAAGAAGATATATCAAAGAAATAATCAATCCTCCCATGTTTTCTTCCATATGCTACTTCTATAGCTTTTCTTCTTCCTTCCTAATTACAACCCTTAAATAGAATTTGTGCCTCATATCGAATTTACCGAGTATCATAATTCCTCCAGGTGGTAAAGATACCTCGAGACAAGTGCTGGACATAGAAGCCAGAGGGCATAAATCTGCAAAGAAGTAAAAAGCTAACCTTTTCAAACAATATGGCCTCTCTCTCACTTACCAACTTCACATTTCCCTGTATGGCCCCGGAAGATGACTGGTTAGCCAGAGACGGGTAAGATTCCTCAAGGGAGGAACAACCTAAGACAGGCACAGTTGCAGGGGGGCCATCAGGTGAGAAATCGGGGAACAACAGTGGTGAGGCTTAGAACCTCACCACCGCCCCCCGTGTTGAGAGAAAGCTTCTGCATCTGTGGATGTTTTATTGCCCTTGTCTAGCTCGGATTAGCACATAGTCTACAGGCACACACCTAATCATCTACAATTGCTCTCTTACAACACTAAACTATGTTTTCTACCTTTATCTTGCATCTACCTACCACTTCAGCAGTTTATTAAAAATAAAAATAATAATAATAATAAAGGGAGAAATGTGGGATCCACATATAAATCAAGTATAAAAATCAAATGAATATTCATATTTGACCTGATTGTTTATAGTTCATAATGCGTGATCAAAACCGAAAGTTTCTGTGATGAATGCCCTTGTACTATTCACCATGAAAGAACTTATTCACTATGTAAGAATTCATTCACCATGTAAGAACTTGTTCGTTATGCTTCAGAAGATTGGAGACTGACGAGAATTAGGCTTGAGATGGATTAATGATTGTGCATTGAGCATTGACCCCCCTATACAGAATTTTATTGTTGTTAACAACCATTTGGTCAATAAATATGAGAGATGCCCTCTCAAAAAAAAAAAAAAGTAAATGAGATGGAGGGAAACAAAAAAAAATGGAAAATAACTATTATTATTGCTTTGTATTAAAATAATGTTTTTCCATAAATTATCTGTTCTAATTCAAACAGTCTTGAGAGCAGCATGGCCAGACATTATCAACCAATATCACTCTAATCCAAGTAACAGAGTCCGATATTTGTACACAGGACAGCTTTGTTTTGCTAGGTGAAATGGTAGAGATAGAGCAGGGCCATCAGAAGACACGGGAAGTTACTGAAAGGTCAGGGGGACCACTGAAAATGAATATTGCTTGGGGGCCATCTCTGATGAATGTCTTTTAAATCTGGAGAGCTAGGAAAAAGAGAGGCACACAAATATTTAGCTACTGGGCAAACACAGATACCAACCCATCAGAACAGGAGCCAGCTTTAGCACAGGAAAAGGGTCCTGTCTGGATTAATAGCATCCCCTGCCCCACATCGCCATGCCCTACCCCATCAGTTTCAGGGCCCTCGGGATGATGATAGTTGCACATGGAAGGTATTGGGACCTCATGGTAGTGGGATGGCACTTGGAGGGTGCAGGGCAGGAGCAGTTGATTAAATGGTATGAAGTACTTCAGTCTTTTAACAACGTGCCCCTACCCCATCAGTTTCAGGGCCCTCGGGATGATGATAGTTGCACATGGAAGGTATTGGGACCTCATGGTAGTGGGATGGCACTTGGAGGGTGCAGGGCAGGAGCAGTTGATTAAATGGTATGAAGTACTTCAGTCTTTTAACAACGTGCATGATGGTATAGGTATGTGCCAGCTGAATATCAACTCTGGCCCCGGGACTAAAGAAAAAAGAGGCAAAGCGAAGGATTAGAAAGTTTAACAGTACAGAAAACAACAATCATTCAGTAATAAAGTGAATTCATCAGAAGGGGATTAATCCCAAAACTATAATTTATCCTTAAATACCTAAAATGAATTAGACACCATTTTCTAGGCAAAATGAATTTGACAGCTTTTCAACTCTTAACTGGTAATATTGTTTTTCCCCCCACGGCAGGGAACACTTCTGTATATTTAACCTTTTTAAATTTTTTTTCATCTCTCATACTATCTGCAAAGGAATATTAAGCTCTCATTTTATATTTTTAAATGCTATGCATCTAGTTTACACCCCATAACACAACTCCCCATGCACCAAAATTGATTTGAAAAATGTAAATGTGAGAGGTAAAAGCCTTTTAGCAGAAATCCACAGTTTTTCATAATTCCCTATAATGCAAGTCTTGTACATCCTCTAAGTAAGATATGTGCCACCACAGGCAAGGGTAGATTGCCCTTATATTATAGAGCTGAACAGAGTTTCCATTTTCTGAATAGTATCAGATAAGCACTCTGTAAAGGCCCTACAACACTTCATTCAGTGGCAATATTTCCCCAAATGTGTAACAACACGCCGTGCACAATAGGTCAGAAAAACTGAAACTGCATTAAAAAAAAAAATCTGTGGTTGAATTTCTATATTCTTTGCAACTGATATCACCACCTAGAGGGTTCAAATAGGTAATAAACCTATTTGAGCAAAGGCATAGCAAATACCTCTGTATAGAGAAAAGAGCCCTGCAAGGCAGCCCACAGGGCTTCAGGCAATTCTCATGTAGCAAAATCCCACTTAAAACAAACCTCCCCTTTCTCCTGGGATCTTCCGTAATCCTAGGATTAGATGGATCAGTACTGGCAGTGGTTGCTCTTTGCTCAGAGAATTTGCTCAGGTTGTATGGGGCCCGTTCTGTTTTTCTTCAGATTTAAAAATCAAGTATTGAGAACATTTTACTTATTAATGAATTTCTCAAGGTGGTCTCTGATCCAGGATTCTACTTTGTATTCCCTAGGGGCAAATCTGAACCCCAAAGGCCTTAATTTCATTAGTTTGGAAGGAACAAAGTAAATTTTGCCTCTAGTCGCTGTCATCCATAAGACTGTGAGCTTCTCTGGGACAGACATGCCTTATTTTTACTCAGTATCCCACTGCCAAGCATTGTGCCCAATATGATAAGTAAATATAATAAACATTTGTAGCGTGAATGAACGAATGAATGGAATGAAGTGCTAAAGAAATGGCTAGCATGTAAGAGCTTACTTGCTTTATTTATTACTGTATGGATTTAGCTTATATTGGTGACCTACAAAAACAATTGCTTATAAACTTCTAGGGAAATTCTTACATGTTGGTTTTCATCTGTAAAGGCATATATAACCCTTTTGTTTTTCCAAATGTTACCTTTCTTTAAAAGTTCTTTTGTGGAAAAGATGGGACACATAAGAACTCTCCTTTTCGTATGATTGAAAATTTAAAGGAAAAGCAGTGTATTTTCCCAAAAGGATTCTTGACATTGGAATCTCCTTGCTCTCCTAACTGTTAAAACCTTGTTTATTGACTTGATACAGGATCTATCCTTGTTATTTTTACTTATACTAGGTAACCAGAAATTACTTTGTTTTCATGTGTTAATACTTATCTATTGTGAGTGCATCACATAAAGAAGCACAAGCTATTGTAATGGAACTTTCTCAAATACATAAGCTATAAATATAGTACATTAAGCAGATATAAATGCAATGCATTTTTCATAAATTCAAGAGATTTGAGGGTCAGGAAGATTTGAATTATAAATGCTATTTTTTAGCTTCCATCTTAAAACCTCCAAGAGACCTGCAACATTTAACTCTCATCCCATTTCTCTAAGATGGAGTAGGAGGAAGATATTACAAAGAGCCTCTATTCCACCTTATAAGATCATTACTTTATTTTCCAGAAGCATATCCTATTCCGGTAAGACAGATATGTCCCATTGATCTTAGAAATATGTTGGTCCATGGCTGCAATTTCTTTCTCTGAAATCATCTTCTGGTATTTTAAATTTATTACCAATTGGCTGCTGCACTGTGGTTTTCAGTTGCTGAAAATTTAGAGTCCATTACAATAGTGAGGTTTGGAGTAATTTCCTGGACTGTATTTGGTGCCAAAGTCCCTACAGACTGATTTCTTGACACTCCTTTGGCTGCCTGTCCCAGTGGGAAAAGTCTTTTTCTTGGGCGGAGCTGATACACAGGATACTATCTATAGATATCCTTTGTTAAGACTACAATAATCTGTTTCAGAAGAGAGGAATTTGAGGCTGAGGCATGAAAACACACCTGCAAAAATCAACACCAGAAATCTGAGTTCATGCTGTACGATCACGTCATGTGCTCCCGGACCATAAGGCAAGGGCCTTATTGCTACGGTAATGGGACTCTGGCTCATGGGGAACAAAGCTCAAGCAAATTATTCATTTCCCTTAACACTCACAGCTGTAGGACTGCAGAAGGTTAATTTTATTAATGATGAATGACAAAGTTCCTTACAAAAGCAAGGGTTAACCTGGAAAACAATAGTGTCTGCCTCTTGGGTTGTTTTACTAGCCTTGTGATCGAAATTGGCTAAAGGTCAAAGGACATCGAGAATAAGCGTTCACTTACTTACACTGAATTGTAGACTCTGATATTCTTGCTTACAATCATGGCACCAGGCATTTCACAGTTTGGCTGAATGAGGTTAAGTCTCAGTCCGAGTGTCCATGAAAACATACACCATATACTCTCTGAAAGTAACAGGAACAACTCTTTACCTCACTCACTGTGCTCATTTAGTGTTGGGCCGATAGTTGAATTGCCTTTTAAAGTGTTTGGGCATGTAATAAACCCCAGCACTATTCAATGGGTGTGATGATGTCATAGGTCAGCACATTTTTAACAGGCTTTAACTACTTTTAATGGACACAATGTAACTATTTTCCTTGCACAGACTTGGATACTAAAATAAACAAGATCCTCCATCTATGAAAATATGTGTATATGCTTACATTTCTTACATTCTGTATTTCATTATACCAAAGCATCTGAAAAAATCAATTTTTTCTTCACCTGCATATCAAGGACTGGATTAAGGATTTATAATTGATGACAGCACTTGCAAAGCATAGAGCACTCCCTGACTGCTACTCTCACTTCACTTCCTTACAGTAAAGCCAGAATACTGATTTCAACTTTTTTTTAGTACTGTGAAGAAAATGTACTTTAAAATATGAATGTGATTATCATTATTGTACAAATATATGTGACATTACTGGCATATTTAAGTTTTTAAGCACATAATGCACACCTGATTTGGAAACTTAAATAGTTTATTTTTTTAAGAGCTTTCCATATCACCTTTAAGCTTGTGTTACATAAGCTTAATGGACTCACTCAGCTTCATGATGGAGAGAATCCACCAGGTGAATAGCAGTAAATTCATGAGCTTTGGAGGGCTTATTTTGCCAGACTGCAACTCCGGCTTACTGTTTGGAGTTGCACTGTTCTGCATGCACTGAGTATAAGACTGCAAAGCTCTGATAATATTTATTGCAGAATGAAAATATCTTTGGCCTCCATCCTCCCCCATATTTTTGCATAAACATAAAAGTTGAGCTTTAACTAAGGTGATGCCTGAATTAAACTGACAAATCCAAATGCCTGAAATTTGGGATTGTGTTTATGGGTTTCAGCTGCAGTACAGTAGCCTCAAAATGTCAGTGACAGTAAGTCACAGCCAGGGGAAATGTCTGTGGGTTTTCGAACCTCCAGTTCAGGTCACTGCTGAGTTGTCTAGTGCAGTCAGAGCAGTAGGACCGATGTGGATGATGAGACTTAAATTCAGCACTTAAATATTCCTTCAAACTAGAGATTTACTCTGACACATGGGAGGAATAAAGTGTATCATTAAGAGGAATGTGTGTGTGTATATTTTTCAAAGACAGAGAAACAAAAAAATCTAGTGAGACAGATTGAACCAGAATCCATTTTAGGAAAAAACATGCAGCAGTCTGTGCTTTTGAGGGCATAGATGCCAAAGGCTTTGGTTAATTTGGAAAAATATTAATGAGAGGTCCTCTCTTTATTTCTGTGAAGAAAAAAAAAAGATGGATATTCAATTTTTGACTCACTTAAGTATTCTGACTCCTTTTCTGGTTTTTAAATATTTCTTCCTCTCTCATGTCTCTGAATTCCCTCAATGGGCAGTTTAACCCCAAACTGTTTCAAAGTCCATATCCATGATTGCACCTCCATGTATTGCAAGATATTCTTAAGAATACAAACTGTGCGAATGAGCTCTGCATCATTTTTTAAGGCAGCATTTAAACATTTTCCTACTGCAAAGGATTACACTTGGTTAGTGAAATAAATAGCAAATATGTATTCAGCCATCAATTCTTGAGTTGAGAGTATACCAGCATCTGCTACTATCATAGCTGTGACAACCTTTAAATGCAGAGCTCCATAAAGTTGTTGTGTGAAGGATGCTGAGCTCTGCACTGTAGAACTTCCTGAGCAGGGTTGTTCCTGTGCACTCATGAGCAAGGGAACAACCTAACATTATACAATAATATAACTACTGCCAATAGAGCCAATACAGTCAATACAGGAGAAAGAAAAGAGTTCCCACAGAGATCATATTTCACTCTATTCTTCTTGGAACCATGAAAATTCTACTGGAAACAAAATGGGCAAACTGCAGATCAGCAATTCTGTGGGAGTTGGTCCTTCTTTGCTATAATGGCAGTAAAAAGTAGTCAGCTTTCCATTGTGGCATTTGCTTTCTAGGCCTCACACCTTCTGGATCCTACTTTCTGTTTCTTTTCCTCTTCTCCTCCTCTCCCATGTCTAGAAAGAAAGAAACAAAGAACAGAGAAAAAGAAAAAAAGAACCTGGATTTGGGAGAAAACATGAATTTGTAGATATTGATAAGGGGAGTTATTTAGTTTCATTTTCCCAACTTAAATGTTCTTGACTCACCATATTGTAAAGACAGTAAAACAAAACCAAGTAGAGCAAAGCAAATCCGCAGAAGACAATTGCCCAGAGGACAATCTCATTTTAATTAAGGTCTTATTTGGAATAGAAGAGCCTGTTGTAGAAAGCACTGGAGGGGAAGAAAATTTTGCAAAACAGTAAAGCATGAATCTGAAGAAATCATGGGGTGGTTGGGAGGAGGAGAGAGTGGGATGACTGTAGAAAGGAAAAACTTCAACAAGAAGCGCAGGAAAAGGGACAAAGGAAATGAAAGGAAGACCACAAATGTCAAAAGACATTTCTCTGACTAAAAGAGGGGTAAATTATTCTCTTGCCTCAAAACACTTGCTTAATATTATAACTTCCACTAAATATAGAAAATAAGTTATGTACATAATTTTCAGGATAAAAATATGAAGAGAGACAGAGGTTGGCAATTTGTTTGCAATAAAATAGCAATGTATATTCTTGTGGGCAGAGAACAGCACCAGGCCTAATCTTTTAAATATAACATTTTGGCTACTTTTGGAGACGTACAACACATTCACTTTATGTTTCAATGGCTTGCACGTTTTGGGCACACTGAAACACTAGTCACTCAGTGCATTTGAAGGAAAGGAAAACTTGAAAGTATAACTCAAATGTGAAGACATTCTTGTAAGTAGTTTCCTTAAAGTGCAAACTACATTGCAGTGTAGGAGTCATGGGCTCTAGAATATGTCGAACTTGATCAAATTTTCAAAGGAGAGGATAGGCTGTGTAACAGTACAAGAGAGTGCCACATTTCTTTCATCCCAGGTAAATAATCCAAAGCAACCAAAATATACTTGTTAATAAATAAATATATGAATAAGAAGATAATGTTACATTTGTAGACGTAACCTTAGATCACAAAGCACATTCTTCTATGTAATTCTCACTCACACCCATCATGTGACATTTGCAGGACAAATTATATTGTCTCTCTTCTAAAAACAAAGAAACCAAAGCTCACAACGCTGAAATGACTTGCCTAGGATCAAAGTATATAAAGTGGTAATTGATACCCAGGTCTCTAGATCCAGGTCCAGTGCTTTTCCCATCCATTATGCTTCTCCTGAAATTACAAAATTGCAATTACTTAGGTCACTTGTGACTGTCACTGTCTATGAATCTTAGCTGCAGATTTAGAACCAGATCTAAAAGATACATCAACACCTCAGGTAAACTTTAGTTTTTTCTCTACCTTTCTGAATGCATCATCTATCAGACATCTTACCCTTGATCATATGCAGCTCCTGCAATATTCTACCACAGGTATATGGAAGACGTTCGATACTTAGTGAGCTCAATTACTATGCAAAAGGCTATAATTAATAATCAATCTAATAAGCTGCTAGTATTTACATTTACCTTTTGACTTGACAAGAAACCTCTAGAATTAAGGAATATGTGATATTAAAACCACTCATAAGATACATCAATTTTATTAATGTAGGTGCTTTACAGAGATGAACTATAAACTCTTTTCTTCTCTTTTTAGCAAGCTTCTCAGGCATTCAAGCATATAATTATAAGGTGCTCCAGATACTATTTCAAAAGCTATTGGCTGCTTTCTGACCATAAAATGCAAACATTAAAAATTATGTTTGAAAATAAATATCTCTGTGACAAGTGTCTTCAATACATGGCACTAAAGAGAAAGACATAGGCTAAAAGCAAAAGTTCATGCATGGGCAGAGTCACTTTTTTCTACTGCATAAAGGCACATCAAACTGAGAATCAGGACCATTTTCTTTTTTGTTTTTTAAATAGGGGCACTTATAAATGGGATTATTTTCCCTGAAATGTAGTATTAACCAGATACCAAACATTTTCTCTCAAATAAAATGCTCCCTTGGAAGTAAGCAATCTTAAAGTGCAACCCAGAAGTTCTTGTATCATGTTATACAGTTTCTCTTAGATTTATGGCTACTAAGTGAAATAGAAGCCAAAAACTCTAAAAAGTAGTGTATTTGTTAACCGTAGAGAATCACATGTAGATTGTGTCTTCTAAAGTGTTGATACGAAGGAGAAATGTCACAAAACCTTGACCATTTAGCACTTCTGCTAAAATCAAGCCAAAACAAAACAAAACTCTCCTGTAAATAAATAGGAATTAATTCTGAGCTGCTATATGAAAGGTGTGGCAACTCCTTCTCCCTTCTTTAGGTACCACATTTTACTGTTAGCATAAAAAAGGAAGAGAGCTACATGCAGTATTATAATTTAATGCCAATATCTGTTTTCTATCTTTTGTGCCCAACTAGAAGCTTTATGAAAGCAGATATCATGGCTCACTTGCTCTCAATTTTACCTCCAGTGCCCAGCGTGGTGCACAGCACATGATGACAGCTAATAGGTCTTTTTAAATGAAGAAACAATATCAACAGGGAATGAGTTTGAAAGTAGAGAAATGCTTTGCAGACATCAGGAAATCTCAAATATTCTAAACAGTGCTGAAAGAAAATGCCTCTTAATGGTGCAGAAGCAGGCTTTGTGCAACAAGCAAAAATGAATATATTATAGAGCCAAGGGCAGGTCATCCCCTCATACTGTGATTGGTTGGTTCATCAATAGAGAATACATTTCATCACTTGAGAAAAGTCAATCTTCCAGGTACAAAAATCAGAGAAAATAGACATCATGAGGAAAGGATGGAGAAAAGATGAACAATCAGACAAAGGAAAACAAATGGCAAAGACTCTGACTGTAAAGCAGGCCAGTAGCAAAAAGATAATTGACATCATATCGTTGCATGCTCTGTAGTCTTCTAACAGCCATTTCATTTTCAGTAATTCTCAGGAGGCTTGTAAACACTAAGGCAGCTAGCTTTCTGGCAGGGGTAGAAATGTGTGTGTGTGTGTGTGTGTGTGTGTATCTGGTGGTGGGGGGGGGTGGCCACCCAGCTCACAATAGTCTTTAGGTACATCACCGTGTCCCATTATAAGCATATCAACCGTTAGGACATTTTCTTCCCCAGTCTGAAGAGTTACAGTTTTAATGAAAGAGCAAACTACAGTACATTTTGAGAAGTCTAAAAAAATAGCAGATAATGTTCAGAATGCTTCTGACAAGTCAGAAAGAGGCTTGCAGCAACAGGGAAGATTTCTGGGAAGTATAACAATGACTTAGGAGAAAGCTTCTGTGTATTCTGATTCAACAATCAATTTTGTGGAAAGGTAGTCATGCTGCACCCACAGGAGACCAGACTGTTGCACAATCTTTTCTTCCACCCTCTGAGAAAAGAAAATGACCAAAACTCAGCCCAATAAAAGTCATTTTTCAAGAAAGTGAGTCCTTGGCTGTACTACTTACACAATTTTTGAATATATATCTATAGTCATATATTTGATAATGATGACTCTAATTAAGAAGGGATTGAATTACATTCCAGATGATCTAATAAAGGGCAGTACATTTTGGAAAGTGTATGAGAAAAATAAGTTTAAACAAAAGCATTGGTCCTTACAGGGTTAGATCAAGTTATTTGGAAATCCACTTTGTCAACCTCCATTAATAATGCATGGTGCCATATATACCACTTTCAGTTGAATAGGAACTGGTGAACAGTAGATGATTTACACCTATTGTTATCTACCACTATTACCTACTGGGTCACAAGATGTAAAATCTTATTCAAGAAACCAAAGTAAAGGGACCCGATTGAGAGGTATTGGTTAAAGAATCACTGTACATGTGCCCCAAAGTGTGAAGCACTGCAATCCCTGACACTCACCTAGGATATTTCAGCAATGAGCTATTACCTCAGCAAAAAGTTCTTTTTAATAAATCTCATACTACCCCAGATACACCTCAATATCCTCTTCATTAAACAGTCTAAGGAATAGTCTAATTTATTGCTGTGCTTTTTAATACAAATTTTCTCACAAAACTAGGCATTTTCTACTTTTCATTTTCATATGTGGGCATTATTTGAGAGTATTTCCAACTAAAGGAAAAATGCACAATTTACATGAAAATGAACTCTGTCCATTGTTGCAGTATTTATAGCTTGTGAGATTAATATTGTGAACAGATCTGTGGTATAGAATCCAAGTAAATACAGAGGGAATACATTTTACAGATAAACATGTGCCTAGAGTTAGTGACAAATGATGATGGAAAGGTACTAAAATGGGTTAATCTGATTCTGCGGTCTCCCTTTATAGCTCAGTTGGTTTAGCCTGTGAACAGAATGGGCAAGAAGATAATTGTCAAGAGCCAGCAAAGTTTTATAATTACCCACAAAATAACACAGAGTAGTTCTCTTCTTTGTTATTACAACCAAACTGTTATTATTATTATCTGGCATAGGTCTTCAATGGTTTTTAAATGTGATGAATTCTTCATTCTGCATGCTTTTGTGTTTGTAATGCATTCCTCAAATAAAACAAGCGAAGTAGGCATGACTTCTAGTACTCCAACATTCTCAATCTAGTTTATCCCTAGTAGTTCAATACATCTAGTGAATCTTACCTAGATTATCTCCAGAATCCAATCCATAAACTTTAACTGCCATTTAAAAATAATAATGCAGTCTTTTTGTGCACATTCCTTTAACACCTGTGAAGTACTTTATTTGGACTTGAGGTTTCAAGTTCAAGAGTCTTTAATGTTTTAATAATCCAGTCCTTATTGACACCCTATTATAGTCCTTTCCTGACAGTCTTAAGAAATACATTCTCTTTAGGCATCTCAAGATCTCTTCTTTTTGAAAATAAATTCAAATATGGAAAGAATTTGTATAACTAATACAGTTTTCAGATAAATTATGAGGAATTCTTACCTCACATAAGGACTCTGACCTTATTTGGTCAAAGCAGGTTCTGTATGGTTCCTCAAGCCAAGCAGACAGAACCGTGTCCCCGGGAGGGAGGCAAGTGAGGAAAATACATGGTTGGCTACTTTCAGTGGTGTAGCAGGTCTGGAGAGTTTGGAAACAAGGGTTATTTCCAATCAGTGAGTCCATGAGAGCAAGGGGGAGGTCTGGCTTATTATGTGCCACACCCTCCAAACCTAGCATTATATCCGGTGCAGAGGGTAATATGTGCTCTCTTGCTACATGTTGACCAACTAACGCAATACTAACAAGCTGTTTATCTTCTCTTAAATAGCACTTCTAAAAAAATATTGAAAAAATAACACTTCTAGAATTTTTATTTTAGAAAGACGAATGAAGGCTGCAAGATGACCTCTGTCTCAAGTTAACTAGGACATTCTGATATAATCTGAAGACCTACAGTGCATCAACCATATCCAGAGCCTCTAAATTTGTAACACGTAGGCATAATTTTTGAAAATGTGGAGCATTAGTTCAAATATTCTGGAAGTGGTCAAGGAAGCAAAGAGATGAATTTCTTTCACAAAGAAAACAATATTTTTCTTTCAAAATGAAAACCTAAGACAATCAATGGAATCAAGATAGGAGGTTTAAAATGCGGCATTAAGCAGGAGTTCATCTATGACACGCACAGTTGCTGTAGTTTACATTTGATTGTAAAATTAGGAGAACAGTATAGCCTTTCTGTGTGATAGCTGCATGTGTTTTACAAAATAGGAATTTATATTCATACACATTCACACAGTGAACTTCTCTGAGACTTTGAAAAAAATTTGGGTGTTTGTGAATGTAAAAAGTCATTTGATGCCTCCATGGACGAAGGCATTTTAGAAGGGGAAAACACTGTATGGGGTCTAAAATGCAGTTCCGTTCCCCCAAGTCAACTAAATATTGGCAACCGATTGGTTAACTGAAGGAACATGGACTCCTTCTAGAAAGGTCTTTCTTTTTAAACTAGTAAGTTGAATGAGATATTTCCAGGTAGTTTCTAAGTCACAATTCATCTTGAGCCTGGGCAGAAAAAAAAACATTATCACTGTATTTGCAATATGAAAGAACAACCTTTGTAACTAGATATGATGAGGAAAAAAATTTGTTGTGAGGAGAGGCAGGAGTGCTAATAAAAATAATGAAATGCTAGACCCATTAGGATTAAAATATAATTGGTCATGATTTTTATGTTATTTACTTATTTTTACTACTTGTTGCTTAATTCTGTTTGTTGCAATCTTATTTTGGGGTTTTGTACCTGTGTTTATAAGTGAGATTGCTGTAATTTTCACTTATTGTATAGTTTTTGGTTACAGTAGTTCTAAAAACTGAGTTGGAGAGATTGAACTCATTTTCAAATTCCTGAAGAGTTTGTATATTATTGTGATCTCTTGATGTTTGGGGAAAAATACTTATAATCATGTCATTATTTTTGTTAAAGATTATTTTTGTTTTTATATATAGATATTTAAATGGCATGTTCACTTATTTTAATGGTCTATTCTGATTTTCTATTTCTTCTGGAATCACAAACATGTCAATTCTGCTGCCTCCTCCGTGAGTGGGCCAAACAGCTTGTTTCCAGGCCTTTTTGTGGGTATTTCAAAATGAAACCCTTAGGTAGTATGGGCTCTTCTTGATTTTGCTCCCTACTTATTCATCCCATGCTCATCCCAGTCCATGCCACATGGCTGCCAAAGTACTGGTTTGTGGACTTACCAATCTAGCTTCAGTTTTCTCTGGCACATAGGGCTTTCTCTTTGTTTCTTGGGAGCACAGATATTTAAATACGTATTTAAAACTTTGGCTGTCTTTATCCAGTCTTTTGAGATGTTTATAGTAGGAAGGTTTCCATGCTAGCTCAGTCCATCAAGGTTTCAGAATTGTTCTGTTTTATATCCACTGTGTCCTCAACTCACTGTACCATCCTCTCTTCAACTCACTGCCATTTGTACCATCTGGGAACTGCCCTCATTAAGTCCTGAATCTGCTTCTAGTTAGGGTCATCTATGACCCCACTGTTGCTAAATCTAATGGATTCTGTGTTCTCTATACCCCTACAACAGGATCTGCAATTAGCTTGTACTCCATAAATGCATGTGACGTGAATTAACTTTATTTGACATCATAGCCTCATTTGTCATCTCTACCCTTCATAAGATGTTCTATTTCCTTGACTATCTTACCAAGAGAAACCAGGAGGGGATTTCCTTTTACCCCTCTGTATACTTCTCACTGTCCTCCAGATTTTCTCTTTTAAAAAGTATCCATTAGGGTTCTTGCTTCCCAAGTAATCATTCTCTCTCTTCCTGGCTAAACCCACACATTCCCTTATCTTCAGCTATTACCACATGCTGTCAGTTTTCAAATTTTTATCTCCCACTCAGATTTCTTTCCTATTTTCAGAAATATAAACTGTTTACCACGTGGATGCCTAACAGGTAACTTTAAACTCACATGACCTAAACAGAAGCACAATTCTGTCTCTAGAATTTACTCTTCTCCCTGTATTTTCTATTTCATTTCCCCATGGTAGAATTCTTGATATCATCTTTCACTAATCCTTTTCCCTCAAACTGTCCACCAATCCAAGCTGATCTCCAAATCTTGTGAATTATGTCTCCTAAACATCTCTTGAGTCTTTCTTTTCCTTTCTGTTCCTATGACCTTTGTTTAGTGCAGATTCTTCTCAATTTATATCCTTATTATGGAAATGGTCTTATCTCCAACCTCAGGTTTTAATTTTGCTCCCCTACACTCTCCCTTCAATCTGTCCTCCACCCTTCTGACAGTTTTATCTTAAAAATTTAAATCAGGTCATGACATTCCTTTAATTTAATATCCTTTGGTATCTCTCTGTTGCTCTCAGGATGAAATCTACTCCCTTTACTGTGGCATTCAAAGTCCCTGCTTATATTTTCAGTCTCATATCCCAACGCATTCTCCTTATACCATATAATCTAGCCATACTGAACTATTTATAATTCCCTGAATGAGTACTTTGCACTTATGCAGCATTCACTGATTCACCAGCTTGGATTACATGCCATTATTATGGAGCACTTTATCACCTTATTTCATCATTACCAATAATTAGAGATACCATATGTCATCTATATATCCACAGCAATTAATATCATGTTTAGCACACGCTAGGACCTCAGCAAATGCTAAATGAATGAATATAAATCTATCTTCTAATATATTCTCATTTTTCTTCTACTATCTACCTTTTAATGGATATGTTACCAGTAGTAGTAACACAAATAAAGCATACATTTATAGAATTACTTGCTGTAAGTCTGACACTATGTAAAGTGTTTATTATATGTTAACTCATTTTATACTCAATACCAACCTGTATCTCCGTTTTTCAGAAATTGAGGTACAGAAAGATTATGTGAACTGCCCAGGATCATATAGCTAATAAGTGGAGAGTAGGGATTCAAACCTAGGCAGTCTGTCCCCAGAGTCCATAACAGGCTATAAAGAGAGGAGAGGGAGAATATATTTTATGGATAATTCAAAATGCATTACTAAGACCTAAATTATTGATAGCTGGAGATTATGCACTTGCAATTTAGAATTCATTTGACATATATAAACCATACAACTTTAGTATAAAAACCAAGCTTGGTTTTGCTAACTTACACTGTTGTTATTCTGTTCTTGATTTTTCTTTCTCAGGGTTACATTTTATTTTTTGGCTGCATCTGATCTTGTCTATGTTCTTATCACATCCACCCTTTTGTATGTGGACCAGGTCAAGTACAATAGATAACAGCTTTCAAAATAAAGAAAAAATCAACTTTCATGATTCCCAAGATTGAGCCTTACTTTAATTATTATTAAAGCTAATGTTTTCTCCTTTTGGCTTTCATATTCCTAAACTTGGAAGAAATTATTCCAAACTTTTCTTTTTGTTTGTTTGGGACCTGAAGATAAAAATAGAGTAATAGCAGCATTAATAGATTACATAGGTATCATCTGATATCCTAAAATAATTTGGATTTTCAGAAACACACCATCTTTTAATAGCAGCATTTTCCCCATGCCAAATACAAAATTTGGTTTCAGATATAGCAAACCTAGAATTGTCATTTCTGACACATGGCAATCAGATAGGTATCGACTTAAAGGTCATTGATGACATCTCTCCAAAGTTTCTGCAGGGACTTTTACAGTGTCTTACTATATGTAGATTCCATTGCTATCTGTTATCCCAATACCTTCTGTGAACCAGCTTGGCCATAGCTCAAGGGAACTGTCCAGTAAAGACTTGCATCAATAGCCAGAACTATACTGTACCCTTTGAAACTATGAACCTGTTGCAGAGCTAAAAAGGCCATTGGCTTTTCTTCTTTCATAAAGCATTGCTGTGGCCTCCATTTCTTTTGTAAACAGAAGACTGAATTTTATTACCAGGACACAAAGTTAGAGGCCTTATATACCGATAGAGTGATTGATTACAATAAAAGTTCACTATCATTTGGAATATTATTAATGTTTTTCTATTTAAAAAATAAATGTATCTAATGAAACTGAAGGCCCCTAAAAAATAGGAGGAATGGACTGAATCTCCAGTGGGTTTCAAACCCAAATAGCCTGCCCAATTACATGGATATAATCAGTTAAACTCTGAAAAACTGATGCT
Organism: Manis javanica; assembly: GCF_040802235.1. Lineage (NCBI taxonomy): Eukaryota > Metazoa > Chordata > Mammalia > Pholidota > Manidae > Manis > Manis javanica. Next base: position 89,364,457 of record NC_133174.1, read on the forward strand.
ATGTAGACACCACATTCCACCTGTCTGTCTATTGAAGTCCCTTGGTATGATGAAGCATGCTTACTGATCTCTATATCATTTCAAAGAGGAGGTAGATTGCTGTATTTTTCTTATGGCAGTGGACTGTGCCATAACACATTCTGGTAAGCAAGTGCTATATTTGCTTTGCTTTCTAGTTCCTAAGCTCATACACATGATGTGGGAAAAAGGATTGATTTTTTTCTTTTATGCTTTTAGCAGTTCTTAGGTAGGTTGTTCATAGAACTAAATTTTTTTTTTCTTTTTCAACTTTACCTCTTCCTTTCACTACTGATTTTCCTTTGACATAAGAAAGAGAGGTTAATGGAACACTCAGTTCTTTCCTTGGTCTTCCATTGGTCTTTGACAGTCATTCTATGTACAGCCTTCTTTCCATCTATTTGGAAGGACTTTACATGGTCTTGAATAATGAACTCCTATGACTGAACCAAGATACTCTTCAAGACAGCAATATATTTTCCATTATTCCTGAATACTGTGGAACTTCTGACTGTGGGTGTTCTTACTGGCAAGGACAGCCTTTGTCTTTTCTTGGCATACGCTGTCCAAAGCTTTGGCACTTGGTAAAGAGCAGCTGCATATATGTGCTTATTCAGAGAAAACAAATAGGCTTCTCTCACCTAAGTAAATGACCTTGTTATTTATATAGCTGCTGTCTGGATTCGATTCTTTTTGTAAAAATAAAAAATAAAAAGTGTTCTTTATAGTTAAATCTATGTGGGTTGTCATCCTCCTAGTGCTCCTTATCTCTTCCTGGAAATAAATTGCTTTGTTTCTAATGTCAAATTTTTTCTGGACCCTTTTTTTTTCTTAGTAAGCTTTGTGGAATTGTAAACACTGCTTGATTCTCAAGTATGTGCATAATTCCCCAGCCCATATCCAAAATATGAAGAAGAAATGTCTTTGGACCAGTTCTCATAATAAACAATGAATGCACATATTTGTTAGAGAGAAAGAAGTAATGAATTTTAGAAATACCATCCAGTCTTGAAGGAGTCATGTTTTACAGACATAACCAAATATTATTTATCATTTTGTTCTTTCAATTTTTTTTTGTTTTCTGGGCTTTGAAGTTCAGAGTCAACCTAAAAAGTTATCATAAGTCTTTGTAAACTGTTTCCAAAATCACCCCAGGGAGTGTGTTGAGTCACAGAAAACACACCTTTTCACCTTTTCATGAATCAAGATAAGTCAGCATGGCTGATTCACTGTCTGACCACTGGGCAAAGTATAAATCATGTAGGAAAATGTCAGTTGAAATGTTAGTGCACTTTAAGGTCATCTGTTGAATTTTCAGTGTGTGTCTGTATCATCTTAAAAAATTGCCAGCATTAAAAACAGTTGTAAAGTAATGGACATGTACTTTATTATCTCTCTAGTAATGTATAAGCAGCATCATACTCAAATCCATGTCAGAACCAAGATGGTAAAAATTAATGCATGAAACAAAGCAATTGAACTTTTTGCTATGTTTGCTCATCAGATGGCAATCAATTTGGCAAAGATGGAACCCCACCAAAACAAATAAAAACTGAAAGAAAAATCTAAAAACAAATAAAAAAACTACAAGGATTCTACAGCCAGTGGCAAGTAAAACAAAACAAAATAAAACACCAAAAAAGCATTAAACAACATACAAAAGTAATGTCAATTACTTGGGTGGTCATTTTTTTCCCATAGGAACAGCGCAGATACTTTGTTAATCTAGGAGATTTATCATGTTTTGGCAATAATTCAGAGTTTCCTAAACATCTGCCATATCATCATATTTCCATTTCAACATTATCAGGCTATATTTAGCCACTGATCCATGTACTGTATGGAAGATAGGCTAACAACAGAGTTTTGAATAATTAAAAAAAAAATTCCCCTTATCAATTCTATGTTTTAACATCTTATAAAATAAATATAAAAATAAGAGCAGAAATTAACATAGATAGTAATTAATATCCAATTGAAATAGCAAGTTAGTATGGTAAAGGAAAACAGTGGTGATTATTACAGTTAACATTGTAGAAAATTGAGTGTGTGGCAAAACCTAACACTTGCTACCACAGCAAATTTAAGTAGCAATTTTAATTTAGCAAGCATTTGCTGAACTGCCATATACAATATTCTATGCACTGTTAAATGTCATTAAAAAGTAGTAATTCAAAATACTTGTGCCTTTAGAAAGCTTCCAACTTAAAAAATACATTGAAGTAACAATAGAAGCCAATTACAAAATAGTTTACTATTATCCTGAAGCCATTAAGGTAGAAAATCTACTCTTGTAAAGATAAGAAATGAACCACAGGTATCCATTGACTATCACACCATTCCAATTTAGCATCCCCCAAGAGAGGGACTTCATTCACCATTGTATCCTCAATATCTAAAAGAGTATTGGGTATACCATAGGCACAAAACCAATGTGTACTGAATGAAGGTGGACATATAACTTTGACAACTAAATTAAATGAACAATGGTGCTTTATCACTAAACTCTGAAACAAGTCAATGTGAAAGAAATACTTGAATGACACCTAAATGACATTGAATGAAAAATGTTGTGGTTTACAAATATGTCACAAAGAACTGGATTTCCAAGCCCACATTTATAAGATATTTATGCTCTATACACAAACTACTAAAAAGATGGTTAACTGGATGCGTTAGTTTGCTAGGGCTGCTATAACAAAGTACCACAGACTGGGTGGCTTAAATAACAGAAATATATTTCCTCACAATTCTGGAAGTTAGAAGTCTAAGATCAAGGTGTCAGCACAGTTGATTTCTTCCTAAGCCTCTCTTCTTGACTTGTAAATGGCCTTCCTCTTCCTGTGTCTTCAAATAATCACCCCTCTGTACATGTCTGTGCCCCAATTTCTTCTTTTTATAAGGACAGCAGTCATATTGTGCTAGGACCCTACCTACTGTGCCCAGTTTAACTTAATTACCTTTTGAAAGACCGTGTATCCAAATATGGTCACATTCTGAGGCACTGGGGGTTAAGACTTCAATATATGGATTTTGGGGGAGCATTATTCAGCTCATAACACTGTATAACACACAAGATGGAGTATGGTTACATGTCAAGTAAACATCATACGCACAAATTTTAAAATACAAACAACTTAAGGGGCGAATCACTTACTCAATTTTTAATGACCACAAAGATGAATGGAAAGATAACAAAAGGCAGTGTACAATGACAAAGTAGCAGAACAAATTACATTCACAAGTGTGAAAGGGATAGTCAGGATTGGGGTGGGAGGAGACATATTCAACATAGGTATCAAAAACATTTCCTGATGTGTCTTGTTATTTGTTTTTTAGATATTTAGTTTCTTAGTAATGACACCAAAGGTCTGAAAGAGTTAATATTTCTATAAGAAACGATCAATTTATTTCTTCTCCACCAAGACAAATCTTTTAAATTGTTTATTTCCATGGAGTCACATTTACAATAATTAGCTTAGCAGATATCTAATATACTGGAAACTCAGAGTAGTATATTAGGATTTTAAGGAATTGGGTGCATCTATTCTGGATTCACAGAGAATTTGCTACTGAACTGTATACACCCAAGAGCCTCATCATAAAGTTGTGTGATGGTGATACTCTAGTACATGAGGTAAGTGCATAATAAACATAAAGGGACAAAAAGCTGAAATGTAAGGAAAAAGAAAGTAAGAGTTCCCTGATTTCCGACATACAGTCTAAGCCAAAATCTATGTTTTTAGTTTCTAATTTTTGTCAAATTAGTTGAGGTGATTGTAATTCCGGGGGGAAAATCCCGGGGTCAAAATACCTTTGAAACCGAAATCAGTCAAAGGGAGAAATAAAGGTTAAGAAACATGATTATTTCTTACCAGCAGTCATCCGGCATCTCTTTCTCAACAGGGCTGCATAAGAAGAGGGAGCTCCACCCAACCTCTCTGGTCCAGATAAGCCCTCTTTGCCCAGGCAATTACCTGTTGATATGGAGATGGACTACTTTTCTCCATCCCTTGGAAACACCTACTGATACGGAGATGCACTAAAGCCAGGGAAGAGATTCTGAAAATATTGTAGTTTTATCTACAGTGATGTTGGAACTTTTAGGTACTAAACTCAGTCAGATTAACTACAGAAAAAAATACTTACAGTAACACTAATTTAATTATGCTTATAATATTACATAATAATGTAATACCTATTTGTTATTTTTCCTTGTGCCAGATGATTGTTTTTATAGAAAAGATGGTGTTCCAAAATCTTACGTTGACCAAACATGAAGGTCAGGGGAACTTTTCTGGATAAACAAAGAATAAACAAATTCTGAAGGTAAAGAGTTGTCAGAGAGTGAAACAGACAAAATGTCTTATCTTAATTCCTGAAAAGGTGAAAAGGTGTGTCTCTGTTGATCAATACCCTCCCTGAAGCGATTTTGGAAACAATTTCTAATATTGCTATAATTTTTTAGACTGACTCTGAAATAGAAAATTCTAAAACAATGAATCACAAAACACTGGTAAATACTCTTTGTTTTCCCTTAAACATCTATTAAAAATGAGAAGAAATAGCCAATGGCCCAATCCTTCTTAGTCCCAGCATGTTCTTGAGCAAGGAACTAACCAAATACTTTCTTTTCTGAAGTAAGAATGTGAAGCCTGGAAAACAAAATTCCCTGTATTATCAAATGGTGAGTACATAAGGCTGTTTCCTGACTCCACTCTTCCATGCAGTTCCTCAAGCAAACAGACTGGTGACTAAATCGATGGACATGCTTCCGGGATTGATCCAGCAAAGAATAATTTGCCCTCACATCTGAGATATGTAGCATTTTGTTCTCTTCATTGGAACAGCTAGATGCTTTTGAATTTTCAATCACTAACTTCTTGGAGTAAGGGATGTGAAAGGAATTAGGAAGCTTCTCTTTAGAGCCAGGTTTAAAGTACTTAATTTGGAAGGCCAATAAAATAGATTAAAGTAGATGAGGATAAATTTTTCCTAACACTTATAAGAGATTTTGCCTTTTGAGCTCCTTTTAAGAAACTAGATCTAATTCCTAGTTATAAACTTAAGCAAGTTCAGAGCCAAAGTAATGTCCAAACAAAAGCAAGCCGCCAGGGTGGGGCATGGAACTAGGCTTGTCACAGAACCTGAGCTTGCAGCATAAAGAAAGATTTCCTGGGAAGTGACTTAAGCACTGATCCTTGACTGAACCTCAACCTCAAGTAAATCAAGCATCTCTAACCCTTTGACTATTTAACCTAGAGTCAGTCTAAAACAATAACTTAAAATCAAAACTACACTAAAATAACCTTTATTCATTAATCAGTTTGTGAGTTGGGAGCATTGAGATCTTAACTGCATAGAACACAAAACCAGTAAGCTTTAATGGAGGGTTTTGTTACATAAAAAGTCTAGAGGCCTTAGAGCCATCTTTGACTCCTCTATTTTTCTCATGCCATGTCTAATTCATCAGGAAATACTGTTGGTCTATTTTTCAAAATATATCTGTAATCAGACTTCTCACCTCATCCACAGATACCACCCTGGTTTTTGTCACCATCGATTGTAATAGCTTCCCAGCCTGGTGTTCCTGCTTGCTTACTTCTTTCCTTGTAGCTTGTTCTCAACTAAGAAACCAAAATGACCTTTTAAGAATGAAAATCAGATCACATCAGCCTTCTGCTCAAAACTCCAGAAAACATTTCCATTCCAACGAAAGTCAAAGCCAAAGTACTCACAATAGCCAATGAGATACTATGTGATTTATCCCCATGATATGTCTGACCTCTTACATTATTCTTCCACTCATTCTCTCAGCTCAGTCACCCCGGCCTCCTTGCTAACTCTCAAACATGCCAAGCATGCTGTATCTCCTTAGGGACCTGTTCCTTTTGCCAGGAATTTTGTTCCTCTAATATCCATTTGTCTAATTCATCCATTTCCTTCAAATCTTTGCTCAAATCCTTTTTCTCAGTGATGCCTTCCTTGATTACTGCAACCTCTATCCCACCTTGGCTTATTATTATGACCTTTTTTATTCTGCTCTACTTTTTTTCTTGATAATGCTTATCATTTTCTTTCTACTATAAATTACACTTATTTATTTTATTTATGGTCTGTTTTCCTCTACTAGAATGTAAACTTCTCAAGGGCAGCAATCTTTGTCTGTTTTGATTATCTTGAACTGTGTCTAGAAATGAATATTGTTGAATGGCTCAAGGAAAAATAGATAATTCGGATGGAGATGATAAACTTATATGATATGGGGAAGTTTCTGAGGAAGCATGAAGCCATTGAAACACAACAAAGTAGGTAGTATACTCATTTTACAGAGTAATATAGAAAGGTTAAATGACTTGTCCAAGGTCATATGGCTAATAATGCCAGATCAGAACTTTCTAGTATATCAGTAAGACTCTGGGTCAGATTGTTACATGTCATCTGGTGTGAAAAGAGAGTTACTTAATATAAAGTTTATCTGTAAGGAAAACCCAGAGGAGATGATGTGACCTGGTACCTAAAATACTATTCTAATTGAAAGCAAGACTCCTTGAGGAGGAAACAGCTGTCAGAATAGAGTAAAGAGATCCTGAAAGATAGATTTTCAGGGCAGTGACTATAATTCCAAGTAATTTTGGCTCACTGGCCACTAGTTAGAAATCTGGAGGGTCCAGAGGGGAGATAATGCCTCAGGAATCCTTGAGTAGAAGTTTAACTTCATCCTCTTCCACCTTGATCAAATCCTTCAAAGAGCCTGAAGGTTGAGATTCCTGCCCAGTGGAACTCCCTGAAGTCTGAAATACAATTCAGACTGAGGTTAGCAGGACAAGATTTATCCCTTCCTCAGGGAAGGGAGTACTCACTATATCTCTAATGGAATTTGAAGTTCTGTGAGGCCTGACAAGCTAGTCAGAAGACTTTTTCATGGAAACAAGTGTCACTTCATGTCTCTATCCTCAGTTACTCTTAGATTTATTGTTATGGGTTACATAGGCCGTCTCAATCAAGAGTTTTCATGCATAAACCTGCACTGCCTAGATTTTCCTTCATGCATTCCTCCTCATTTCTAATACCACGATGTTACTGCCATCCCCAGAGCAGAGAGGGTTGGTGAGCTCTAACAAATGTTACAGAATTGCCAGAAATACATGGACTACTACAGAGATATATAACTTATTGAACATGAGTCATAATTCTGTTTGTTTTATTATAGGATAAAAACCATGTATTTCATCAAAATTGAAAAGGAAAAGGATGAAAGATGAAAAGATAATATTAGCTTTTGCTGTATATCAAGTCACCCTGAAACTTAGTGAATGAGAATAACTTTTGCCTAATACTTCTGTGGGTCAGAAATTTGGGCTCATCAATGCTGGGCTTTTATCCTCATATGAACATTCATCCACAATATGGCTAACCCAGGCTGCTTCACATAACAATGGCAGGTTCCCAGAGAGCAAGAGTGGAAACTACATGTCCTCTTAAGGACTAATCTTAGAACACACACACTCTGAGTTCTGGGATGTTCTTGTGATCAGAGGAAGTCACAAGACCAAGCCAAGTTCACAAGGTGGAGAAATAGACTCCACCTTTTAATAGGAGGAGCTAAAAAAACTGGCCCTTTCAATCTACCACAGATGTCTACCCCCATAGTGAGTAAACCTCTGAGATAATAAGCCAAAGTCAGATCAGGCAGGAACTAAAAAGCTATATTAAGAAATCTGAACTTTACCTGTGGGGAAAGGGGAAACGTTTTGAGCAGGGAATTGATGTGATGAAATTAATGTGTTAGAAATGCCTCAAACCAGTATAATATTGTATATCAACTATATTTCAATTAAAAAAAAGAATATCACATTGCCTGAAGAATAGAGAATGAATTACAATGGAAAAGTGTGAAGTCAATAGTACTGTTTGGAATGTTGTATTTTTCCCTGTGAGAGGTGACTTGGTACAGTGCAGTGGCTGTAAGATGGAGGGAGATGTATAAATTAGAAAGATATTTAGGAGACAGGAACCATTAGGATCCCTGTGAAGATTATTATGAACATAAGTAGGTGAAGAAATCAAGAAATCAAATGATAATGATGGACCTTAAAATATTAATTTGGGGTTATAACATTAGCTTGTTTGCATTTTGATTTCTTTCAGACCCTGTACTAACATTTGAACTGTATAGATCATTTCCTATCATTAGACAACATTGCCTTTAATGTCATTCTAACATCTGCATCATTACATAGTTAACGGGTCATTAATATAGCAGGGTACTTAAATAAAACCTTATTCCATAACATACTTTTCTTCCTGCTTGTTTAGAAGCAGAAAATGGGTCTGTATTCTATTTGCTAGTACTTTGAATTAAACAGAACATCCAGGTCTTTGCAATGAGCCAATAAAAACAACTAGAATGAGAAAGGGAGACTAGCATTCCTCTAAAGTTTAGACTTCTTAATAAATTAACAGTATTCATTGATACAATTAAATGGTTCTGGTTCATGGTTGCTACAATTAACATTCTATACCCTGTTAAGCTACTGACAAAGTAGATTTAGGTTTCACAACCAATACAATACTGCTCCATTTGGGGTCCCTAACTTCATCCCTTTCAGTAGTTGGTGCTGATTGTCTTCTACCAAGGGTTTCTTCCATGGTTTAGTTTCAGGAGATAACACCAGTTTACTCTGCAACCAGAGGATGACATTGTACTCCTCTCAAGGTCTTTTTTCTCCTCTTCTGTGCTTCATCTTTGCCCAAGGGGGAAACATGCATTAATGAAAGCAACTTCCACACATTAGGTATCTATTGAACAGTGCTACCTTCTGTTGAAGCATTTAGCTAAGATATAAATCTAAGAACAAGGGGAATACTGTATTTTGTTATGCAGTCACCATCTAATTTTCACATAGAATGTTTTCAAGTCTAAGTGGTATTCATATCACCTTTGCTTTTATTCACATTTATCATTATAAAAGAAAAGTAAGGGTTTTAAGATGCTGGTTTCAGGAAGGGAGGAGGTGTTGCAAAGTCTTATCATCTTTATATGTGCTAATATATCAAACATTTTCCTTCATCTGACATTAAGAAATACAAAAGTAATTTCTGTTAAAGTTGAGTGAAGACTGAAGTTTCACCTTCAAACAATAATTTTATCTCATCCTAAACTTGAAATAAATCTTAGTAATGCCCTCAGTCCCTACAACAAATTAGCTCACATTAGAAAGCCAGCTAAATATAAAACAGCTGTGTGCACATCATTCTGCTTGATTGTACATTTCAGTCCATAATATGAGTAGCCTTGTATGCATACTGAATAATCCATACCCAGAGGGTTGTTTGGATCGTAGCTGATAGATTTATATTACATTGATTGAGAAAGTTTGAGAAGAGTAGCTGCCCAAACTACAGTAATGAGAAACAACCATAATGTTGTGCATCAATGATTACTTAGCTACAAAGGAAATATTACTTCCCAGACCTGATTTACCCTCATACTAAAATGTATGTTTACTTCAAATGGGCAAATTAAGGAGCACTGGTTTTCAGGATAAGGCTGCAAATGATTTCTTGGAGGATCAGAAAGGAATATTTCCAAATGCAATTTTATTTCAAAAGTAAACTTACATGTTATCTCTGGGCTGCCACCTAGATCTAACTTGACTGAAATTTGGAAGTCTATTCCACTTGATTTTAGCAGTGACATCACACTTATAAAAACAGGTTGGAAGAAGGGATGTTTATTTATAAAGCACAATCATCATGCCTCTTTCACCTGTAGTACCTACCTATCATAGTGTTGACTCTAAAATAGCTGCTTAAAAAATGTTCATTTATATCAACCAAACAATTAATCAGTATCAAAAGATACTGAGATTTATCAAATACATGATAAATATGAGGAATGGTTACACCTAACAGAAAAAGTCTACATGTAAAGCACTGGGTAGTTTAAAAATCCAAATTGAAAATCCAGGCAAGGAAACACTTTAATAGTTATATATGACTGTGGGCAAGTTAAGTAACCTCAGTTTCCTCATGTGTGAAATAGAGTTGTTAATACATGAAAAGCACTTAGAAGAATACCTGACATATCTAGGCATTAAATAATATCAATTATGATAGTGATGCATCCATATCTCATTCTAAACTATTGTATAAATCAAAGTCTAACTAGGAAAACAGAAACAATTCAGAGTGCCTAAAACAATGGGAATTTAGCATAGAAAATTGTTACCCACTTTATGAAAGATCTCTGAGTAGTCAGCAGGGAATGGTGTAGCAACTGAGATTCTAACAAAAGCAAGAATTCTCTACACTACAAGACTATAAAGGGAAGAGCAGAGCTAACTGGAACCAGAACCCAGGGCCTAGGAGCACCGAGAAGAACCTGGAGCCATGGCAGGCTTCTACAAAGGGAGCTGGAGCCAAGAACACCAAGAAGGGAGAGAAACACTATGGTTTCACCTTCTTGTCTTCCAATGTCTTACCAGTGGTTTCCACTGATCAAATCTGTCCAGAAGCTAGCTGATAAAGAATGTTGGAAATGTCACTGGAAGGGGTCAGCCCCTCATGATACAGAGCAGAGCAAGGTAAGTGAAAGGAATGGATTTTGAGAGCCAATAGACCAAGGGGCTCAGACAACCCCACATTGGTTGCTTCCTTAAACTATTGTCACCCAAGTCTCTCTCATTAGACCAGAAATATCTCTGACTAGAGAACCTGGGTGTCATTCCTTTTTTCATTCTTGACCCCCCTTCTCCTGTCAATGCTGTGACATTCAGTTGTAAGTATTGGTGAGAACTTTTCTGTAAATCTGAATCTCTTGACTTCCAGTATATAATTACTTTTTTCCCTACATGAACAGAGGGTTTTAATCAATTATGTCTGCTTTTCTTATGCAAGATAGGCCTTTTTACTAAGATGCAAAAATGCCTGCATGCTACCATAGCTGCATTATTTGCACTGATTAAGAATGAGCAATATATGTAAACTGGCTGCTTGAAGCCCTTTGTTTAAAAATCCTACTCATTTGTTGAGTTCCCTTACTCAATCAGGGCAAAAAGGCTCCTTTACTTCTGAAATAAAGCAAAAGAACGTCCTAATTGATATGTCAAGGGTAGAAGCCCAATGCAGTAGCTTTCACACTTGTTACTCTACTATCAACAGTAACAGATACGTTATGCATCAGCACCCAGCACTCACACAGTCACACACACTCACAACTGAAACAGAAGTTTGGAAATGTGCAATATCCTCTATTCCAAATTCTTTTTAAACTGCTGGTCAAGCCCATTAAATTAATTTCACAACCTACCAATGGGTTACAATCCAGTTTCCAAAACACTGGTTTAATAGAATTACACCCTTAGCAAAGATTGGAAGTACATGTGATCATAGGTTCCCAAGCCTCTCCCTTGATAGAGGTAAAAAAAAGGGAGTCAAGGCTACCTCCATCTGCAGGTGGAGCCTGAAGAACCAGAGATTCAAGGCCCAGAGTAAGGGCAAGAGCCCCCATACTCTGCCTGCCATCTGTCCCAGTCACTGCCTCTACGCAGTTTGGGCAAGTAAAGATTCTGTCTTTAAGGCAGAGGGAAGAAAACACTGAAAAAAACATTTAATTATGTTTTAGACATTACATTTCTCAGGGTCTAAATCCGTTTAACCAGTCCCTGTGGGTCCTAAAACCTTCCTTCTGTGATTAACACAGCAAAGCACAGCCTGGCTCAGACTGGGAAGCATTCTTTATTTTGCCAGATCCTAAAACAAAAAGTAAAGGGACTAATAGAAGTCATACTGGAAAAGAAGCTCAAGATGATTTGGCAACATATTATTATTGGAAAACAACAAGGTTTCTCTTACGGTAAAATCAAGGACTCTTCCTTTTTGAATATCACCTCTGAGTTTCTGGGGGTTCAAAAAATCACACTTTTAAGAAGTTCTGTTTTCTCACAAAGTTCAGGAATTTTCTCAAGCTGTCTGAAAACAAATATTTTTGTTCCTTAAACACAGCTGGAAGATTTTGAGAGTGTTATACACAATTGGCCATATGTCAAAAGATACATAGAGCATAATGCATTTTGTATGGCTTTAAAATAGTGTACTTAATTAAATAAGGAATCCAGTGATATTCAGCAATATGAATGTAACATTCATGAATTATGAATTCTCAGGCAAATTTTGTAATGGATTTTCAGTGCTGGTGCACAATTATCCACTCCTTATTGCCACCTCAGTCCACATAATAAATATAGTCATGCTAACTACAGTGTTGGGATGATATACAATTCATGGTAGACAAATTCATCCCATAGGCACACGCTCACCACTTCAGCGACCTTTATCTGAGTGTAAAATTTGACATACTGTCTTCAAGACTAAGTCAACTCCTGAAATAGTTGTACTTATGGACAGAATGGATAAAGGGCATGTAGATAATCTTTAAAAAAATCATTTATTTCCGTCTTTGGAGTACAATAAAAAAATACCTGAGAAGTAAAATGTGTATCTAAGGGTACCAGTGCTGTGTAGCCTGGGGTCTGGAGTCAGATTCTGATTCTGGCTCCATCATTTAATCATGTACCTTGGGAAGGTTACTTAACTTCACTGACCCTCATTTCCCTCATCAGCAAAAGGAAGCTAATAATAGAACATAACTCACAGAGCTGTTACAAAGATTAAATGAGATTGTATTTGGAACAGGGCTTAGTTCAAGTGCCTGGAACCTGGAAAGCTCTCAATAAATAGTGTCAACAATAATAATAAAATATTAGTGCTATAATTAGGGTGATGATTATGATTTACATATATTTCTTTTCTGCAACCTTGGCCTTGAGCTTTTTATGGTATCACATAATTATTGGTAGCCTGAGACTCATCTGGGCATCTAAATGAGCATATTGCTAAGAATCGAGGACATACCCATATTTATATAAGATAGAGATGCAGCTGTTTCATGAATAGAGATTTATCCCGAAAATGTCATCTTCACCAAATAACTAGTCACATTTTGAAAGGCACTTTATGGTGCAGCTGAATGACAAAGCAATGATGCATCCATTTTATTCTCTATCCATCCTTTCTTGAGAGGCTCAGTTATCCAGTGCCATTCTCTGTATACCCTGTCACATCAGGAGCTGTAGAACATGAGTACACAGCTCCTATGGGGAAAGCCCACTGGTGATAATGCTGAAGTGCCATATGTGAAGATGATATAAAATCAAATTTAGGCAGAACAAAACAAACTGTGATTGTCACCTCATGCAGTGCAGTAAATGAAAAGACCATTAAAATCTATGAATTAGTCCCTAAACTCTCACACTATGCAGATGAAAGAAATTTCCTTATTGAGAGCACAGAATCCAAGTTTGTTGACCCAAACACAGAAGTGTGCCTCTAGATCCAGGATGCAGCCCTTCAACATTAGAGACAAGGAAATTTGAGTAACAGTTCTTCAGAGGCTGATAACTCATATCTACTACCTTATGTGCTCCCACATATGAGTAAATTGAAAAACCTGGAAGTAGCAACAAAACATCTTACCTGAAAAATCACTTGCAATGGTTTTGAGAACAGAGAAACATTACTGTATCTTGACAAGGGAGTCTCCACCATACACTGAGCTATCACAGGACATACTATCTCTGTGTTGTGAACACAGTTATCTGAGGGAAATGTTGAAGCCATATGATTTTCTCACATCCAGCTGGCATCGCAGTGCGTCTTGATGTAGAATAAATCTTGCTGTTACTTATGGCTAAGTTTCTTTGCTTTGAGTTATAGAGGTCATTTGAAGGAACCAATCATATTTTAAGTCACTTTTGGAATATCCCGAATTTGAACATAACTCAAAACTTGCTATGAATGAAAATGGTTTATGTTTTCTACATTAATACCCAAATCACAGTTCTTTATATGTTTACCAGCTAAAAAGCAAATAGGATGTTAAAAAGTGTAGCAAATAAACTCGTTATGAAAATCATTAGCTATTACTAAAGAAGATAAATTACTCAATGTCATCCTTAAAATAGACATCACAATTACACCAATTATATAACACTTTTGAAAAGAACAATACTGTCGTGATAATAAACAACAAAATAGTTTGGCAATTTATTAAGTGGTAAACTCGAGCATATAAGTTTAATGTATGAATCATGTTCTGCTTAGTGAATATTTATATATTCTTTACAAATTTTATTATTTGTTTTATAATTAGCAAGGTATTGATTTTCCTTATACAATATGTAGGGTGACCAAAGGTAATTTTTTAAAATATTAGGATAATTATCTTGCTCTGGATCACACTGATTTTGGAAAGCAATTTTCTTCAAGTGATTCTGAAAAACACTTATGGCCCTTAAATTATTTTCCCAATCTCACTTCAAAATTAGAACTTCTCCTTAGTCCATATGCTCATACCATGCCCTAGTACAACTTGCCCTAATGCTAATCTCTGGTTTAATATGAGAATTATATCGACCATTGATAGCATAATTTTGTATCTGTGACAATACCATCTGTTAGAATTTGAATTGAAACTCTAATTCACTTCTATTATACTGAAATGAATACCTGTCCATTAGGTTCTAAATAGACTTGAGACTAGGGATTCATTCAAAATCATTGCACAGCTCTCAAGTGATAGCAAACAGATCATATTTCTTGAAATAACCCAGTGGCAAATTCCCATGACCAATCCCAAAATGATCTAGTTCCCTTTTCAAATGGATTGCTAATTTCTTCATCCTGCAATGTAACTAGTATTTTTCTAGAAATGGAAAATTCTAGGCTGAAACTACTGTTTGGTAAGTGTCATGGAAAATGAGGTCAAAGTGATTTGAAGACACAGACTTAGGAAAGTGCAATTTTTTTTGGTCATCTTCAGTGCCCATGTGTGTGTCTGCCTGGGCTGCTTTTAAAACACAGGTTAAAGAACTGCATATCAGCTACCTGTCCAAGTCTTTATGTCAAACATTACATCATCTACCCCAACTGCATTATCCCATAGGGTCCTTGGGTACATGAAGAAATCTCATACCTTGCCCCACCCTCCCTTATACCTTTTGGTGCCAGGGAGTCTACATTTGCAAATTTTCCTGTCCTGATGACTGTAAATTGTTTCTTTCATTCCATTCCTTATCCATGTTTTATTCCTCAAGGAAGGGAAAAAGCCTCCCTCCTCAGCAGGCCTTTATTTTACTCCCTCTGACTTAGAAATTACAGCAAGTTTCTTCAATCTTCCAAGTGATTACTCCAACCCAGAATGGAACAATATATTTATTTAAACACTGAAGTCAAATATTAGTTTAGACTATATACAAGATATTCCACTTTTTAAGTTCTAGCCGTAGAATTTTCCCAAGGTAATTTGGGAAATATGACTTCCTTCTAATAGCATGGTAGCTCAGTGCCAGTGGTCATAAACTACTTCAAAAGAAAAAAAGGCAAGCAAGTTCTTGAGATTAGAAAGGGAAGATTTGTGTAAAATCAAGATGTGAAGTTATGTCAGTTCCTAAAAGCAGATTTGAGGTTTGAGGATGGTAGTACTTTAAAGCTTAACCTTCAAAATTCTTCTATTTGCTAGATGAAAAGTAAATAAATAAACATAAAGAAAAATAACCCTAAAGATGTAGCACTTTCTTGCCAAGATCATTTGAGAATTTTTTTCAATTCATTAAAATGTTTTCTTCTGTTCTGTAGGCTGCTTATTTTTACACAAAAGTATTCTTGTGTTTTGGAATCATTTGCTTAAAAATAGACATAAGGTCACTTTTTAAAAAAACTAGCTTTTTCTGATTGAATTAATTTCTAATTTAGCATTTTTGTGATTTTGATGCTTGAGAACAAATACAATGATTGGGGAAGAAGTTGTCTGTTTCGCATCATATGCAACTCTCAAGCCAAGGCTTCAGGCAAGTTGGACGTGGAGTTTGTCCTTTTAAACCCCAAATAAAATTCATTTTTTATTCTTTTCTGTATCCTCACCTTGGCTTTCCTTTCTCTACCTCTCTCTCTGAAAAAGAAAAAAAAAAAACCCTAAAAACAAAAACACTTTACTACCAGGTACTTATGCCTTGAAAACATTGAACCATTAATGTCTTTTTTTTCCCCTTTACTAAAGTTACTAAAATTACCTATGTAAAATCAAGGACTTACTTTTCTTAAAAAATAATCAATAATTAATTTTATGAACTCTGCAGTAGTTGCTTTTTGTTGTACTTCCATCTATCTCCCACATTGTTTCTGCCCCTATTATTTCAGGTCTTCTTTTCATCCTCTCCGTTTCACCCTACTGACTGGCTAATTCAGCAGCAAGTTTATGACCCCACATTTTCCCGAGTCACAAAGAAACAAATGGCTTGCAAATAAGTAGGTAGATATTTGGGACTTGGTCGTACAGTTGATACATAAACAAAATATAGCGCTGAATGGGAAAGGGCAAAGAGAATGACACAGCATCCATTAATCTTCAAATAGTTAACCTTTTTAGTCAGTACATGAAACTGTGACCAGGACAGAAGATGTGCCCTTGCATACAGTCTTTAGATGGAACCTAGTCAGAGTAGGAGAAATGCTTCCAGTGCAGGAAAGCCCCATTAGTAGCGCGCCACACAGTAGATTTATGGTGTGTGTGAAGGGTTGAGTTCAGAACCTTGTGTGTACTTGGCATCCTGCTATAAGATTTCTTGGGACAGCAGAAAAGGGCAGAAAATGATGTTAAGTTGAGTTGCTGCAATTTTCCCTGTCTTAGAATCAATGCTGCTAAACTTCCCGCCATGGGCCACACACCAGGGAACAGTAAGCTTCTTTTCAGTTACTGCATATCAGTTTGCACCCAATGCTGGCTGTGGCTGCCTTGGGGACTTGGGTACCCACCAAGAGAAAGTCAGTTTGAGTCACTGCTGCCCACAGCCAACCCAGGAAACTTAAAAATGAGAAAAGAGCAAACCTGCTTGAGATCTCCACCTCTCCATCTATAAGGGTCCCAGTTCTCTCAGACACTCCTTGGAGAGACTGACCTCCCACAGGGTGTCCCCTATTTTGGTTCCTAGAGAGGGCCTTCTGGGGGTGGCAGTGACCTGATCTTCTTTATTCATCAGCTGGTCCCCTAAGCTTCTGTTGCTGTTCCAGATTTTCCAGATAGGCTTATGAAACAGTAATGAGGTGGGTGGTGCACAATATCAAAAGTGAGGATGGCAGCAAAAAACAAAGAAGCTATGAGGGGCATGGGTTGCACTCTCCAAGGGCTGATCCCCCCAACATATATCTCAGCATTGCTTATGCAAATGTTGCGGACCTAGAGAATAAAAGACTTTACCTGCGTGATGAAAAATCAAAGGTGCAGATATCATGGTTTTACATTCAGAACTCTCAGTACTGGATGGGTACTAAGAAAACATGCCAAAGGCCTAGTGATACATGTCTCAGTTTACTCTATGAACCCGCATTCTCTGTGCACCTACATATGTTCTAGTACAAAGGTTCACAAGTCAACAATTTTCCAGTGTAGTCTAAATCCACAGGGGACTGGCTATAGATATAAAAACTAAAAGTAGCTTGACTTGCTGTCTATTATACCGTATTGCAGAAATATCACCCTCAACCCTGATCCTACCAACATCTAAGAGTCTTTCAAGGTCTGACAACTCTGTACTTAGTCGTGGCCATCGTGTAGATGCTCCTGCTCTAGATCATCCAGGTTTAAGTAGACTCCAATGACAAAATCTTCTGAGTCTTTTTGATAAAGCTGAACTTTGTTCTAGTTCAGCTGAGTCACATTTTTTCCACCTGCATTGCTTTAACTGCGTAAGAGAAGAAAGCTCACCAGGCTCTTGAAATTCACTGGCCTCTTTGTACACACTGGCCCTTGATTATTGCTCACTCCTCATGTGATCCAACTCTCTAGTTGGCCTGTGAGCAGCTATGACTTCTTAGGTCTTTGATTCTTCTCATTCTCATTACTTTTCTCTAAACTTTATACAATACAGCAAAAACTGGTTCATTGAGATGCCATTGGAGGAAGGATACCACCAGTCCACTATATGGAAGCATTGGGTCTGCAGTTTGGATAATTCAATTCACCACAAATTTCTCAAGCACCAGCTATATACTTAGTACTTACATGATCAGAAACCTTAGGATAGCCAGTTAATATTAGCTAGCGTATCTAGGACCTAGGATGTACTTATTCTAGCATATTCCTAAAATATGTTTTAAATAATGCACCTATGATCATGTATTTCACTTGTAGTAAAAACACTTATTCTTTGATAATATTTTTGTTCTTATACAAGTTTGATTTTTTAGCAAACAGAATGTTGAATTTCATTTTCATTACTGTTACTGATTTCTTTGATCACAGTGTAGCAAAATTATGTGAATTTAACAAAATGAAACATATTTATGAAGAAATTCTCACTCATTAATTGCACGAAGTATTTACCAACCAACTATGTGCCAGGCACTCTGTGAATAAGGTACTATATATATAGCAATACCTGCTCTCATTAAGTGTACAGGCAACTGGAGGATACAGAAGAACAAATAGACAGTTGTAGCATAAGATAATAAAAGCATGAAGAGGAGCAAAGGTGCTATAAGAACACATGGGATGGGCCTTTCACCCATCCATGAGATGGTCAGAGATGACTTCCTGCAGGGATTCAAATGATATCAAAAGTGAGACCAAAACGATGTTAAAAAGATATTGGGACTGGGAGGAATATTCTAGGCAGACAGAGAGCTGTTTGCTGGAGGAATTTTGCAAGCCTATTATTGAACTGTTTGTAGCTGGAAACAGGCCATGGTGGGAGTAGTAACCCTGCAGATATCAGCAAATGCTACAAATCAGAGACTTTCTCTCCTATGCCCCCACCCCTACCCCCAGCTAATTTGCTAGCACTCCACTGAAAATGAGTGACAGCACAGTAAATTAAAGAACTGAAAGTAGTTTGCATTTGCTAGAGTGGTGAGAAATGAGGCTGGAAAAGCAAATAGGAGCCAGATCTTAAAGGACCTTATAATCCATGATAATGAATTTGGAATTTGTCAAAATGAGGAAAGGGAAGTAATAAATATTTTCAAGGAGGGCTTGATTCTCTTTGCATTTTTAAGTGTAAAATGTGGCAAGAGTATGGAGAACATTCTAGATGAACACTATATTTATTCCTCATGCACACCTGTACTTTCTCAGAAACAAGTTGAAGGACATCAAGTGATTTGAAAAATATAGGAAAAGCATTCTCAGTATGATAAGAGTACATTTGGGGTAGATTTACTACCCAATGGTGTGTGCTCTAACAGATGGGAAAGGAAGGTAAAATAGATTATGGCAACTGTTTCAACTGCTGTCACCTGTAGGACAATAGCCATAAATGGAAGTCATGTGTTGCACTGACCATAATGTCAATTTGAGCATTAAGACCAAAGAGAAAGCCAGCCAACACACCATTCATTCACCTACTGTGAATATGATTCATTAACTGTGATACATAATTCATTAACAATTACTAATTAACTGGCAGACATACTTATAAAGCTAATTTGGGGGGTCTTTATTAGTGGTATTTGACAATTTGAAATAATGTTCACATGTCACATGCAGAGTGAACTGTTTCACTAAATATATTTATGATTATGATGCACTATATACATTTATGATTCGGTTGCTTTCCTGGATAAAAAGGAAAATGTATGACTGATTTTACAGTAGATCCTGAGCATTCACACATTTAACACAGCCTCAGGCTATAGTCATGTAAAATTTTGCTGAAGCCCAAATATGAAATGAACAAAATGCTGGGCTGATTTCTGTTTAGAATTAGTCATTTGCATCCTGAATGAGCCCACCAGCAGGCCTGCGTCTACATCTCAATAAAGCTTTGTTATTGGTCACTTTGCCACTGACAGACTTAACAGAAAAATTGAATAAATGGGAGGACACCATATTCTTGGGTGAGAAGACTCAACATATGAAAGACTTCAATGCTCTAAAAAAGAGAATCTAAATTCCCAATAAAATTCCAAGTGGAGTTTTTAAAAGTAGACATGCTAACTTGAAACTACATATGGAGAAATAATTGTGTAAGAGGAGCTAGAAAATGTTAGAAAAGAGAATGAATGAGGGGAGTGTAGCACCACCATGTATTACCCCGTATTATATAGCTATGGTAATTATAGAATGAGAAACACATAAATTTCGAGAGACAGTTTAGAGGAACAGAATAGAGAAGCCAGAAATAGACCCAAGTACATATGAAAGCTTAGTACACAATAAAGGGGACATTGCAAATTGACTGATCAAAAAATTTCTTTCCTAACATTCAAATAAAGCCATAAAAGCACCAGAAGGAAGTATGGTATAATTTAAAAAATAATCTTGCTAGAAGGGAAAACTTTGCAAATTTAACACAGAATACAGAAACCACAGGAAATGAATCATGCAAATCTGAATGGGTACAATAAAGTTTTTCTACCAGATAAAGCCTCAAAAACAAAGAGCAAAGCAAATAATACACTAGCAGTGAGAAATTTGTGACATATGAAAAAGTGAATTTTTTAGTAATATATAAAGAATAAATCAGTAGGAAAAGGAACAACAATCCAATAGAAAATAGGCAGAGATCATGAAGACAGACACAGACTTCACAAAACAGAAACAAAAAGGTCTTTTAAAAATATGAAAATATACTCAAATTTGCTTATTACAAATAAATGCACATTCAGACTTTAAAGAGAGAGGAATTCTCACCATCAGATTGGCATAGTGACAGTGTATGACATATATATTTGGTAGGAGGGTAAATTGGTATGAATTTTTTAAAAGACAATTTGACAATTGATATCCAAATTTCAAATGCCAATATCCTTTCTCTCTGAATTCTACTTTGAAGAAGTTATTCCTCATGCATACCTACACATAAATACACTAAGATCTTCTTCATTATATCGTTATTTGAACAGCAGAAAATTTGAAACAAACCAAATGTTTATTAGTAGAAAATTGTTTAATAAATTATTGTGCATCCATATAATAGACCATCAGTAAAAAAACAAACCATATCTGTCAAGACTGAATGGGAGACTCAGCAAGATATAGTATTAAAGGGGTAAAAGGGGGGCAGAATAGTATGTATAGTATATTACTATTGTGTGAAAGATACATATATCATATAACTTTGGAAGGACACAAGAAAGGAGTATGGAAGAGATCAGATGAGTAAAGGACAGGTTTTGTGTTTGTTTTGAATATATACCTTTTATAGCTTTCCTTTTCTTTCCTTTTTTTATTTGGTGAGATTCAGGAGTGGCTAGAATCCATGATAGGAAGGTGAGAATGTTTTCAGGATTGTTTCAGTAAATGCAAAATGTAATCACTGAATGAAAGATACAACGTAAACAAAAGTTGGAGAGGGTTTCAATATGGTACATTTTATCACCTTCATTCACGATATATCTACTAGATGGTAGCATATTAGGGTTCTCCAGAGAAACAAAACAATGGGATATATACAGATATATAGAAAGAGATATATTTTGAGGGATTGACTCAAATGATTATGAAGGCTGAGAAGTCCTATGGTCAGTCATCTGCAAGCTGGAAGCCTAGGAAAGCTGATGGTACAACTCCAGTCCAAACCCAAAGGCCTGAGGACCAGGGGAGCCAGTGGTATAAATCCCAGTATGAATCTAAATGACCAAGAACCAGGTCTGATGATGTAAATCCTGGTCCATACCTGAGAACCAGGAGTTTCGATTTCCAAGGACAGGAAATGGATGTTGCAGCTCATATAAAAGAGCAAATTCTCCCTTCCTCTGCATATTTGTTCCACTGAGGCCCTCAAGGGATAGGATGCTGCCCACTCACATAGGGGAGGGTGATCTCAGTCTACAAATTCTAATGTTAACTAATCTGTTCTGGTAACCCCCTCACAGACACATCCAGAAATGTTTTACCTGGCATTCCTCAGCCCAGTCAAGCTGGCACATGAAATGAACTGTCACAGGTAAAAATCATCATTATTCATAGATATCACTATGGGTAAGATATGTGAGGGCTGGGACTATGTCCTGTCTTAATGTCCATTGAGTTAATTGAGATTAGCACAGTGTCTATCACATAGTAAGCACTCGATAAGTATCTATGGGATGAATGCATGACAAGTTAGTGTTAATGGTTATAATAAGATATAATATATACTTTAAAAGGCACAATTTTAATTTTCAGGTTTATAAATAACTTTGCTGACTTTTTTGTCATTATATGGATATGGTCATTTCCTTTTTTTCTAGTTACTCTTTACTATAGCTAATAAGGGAAAATATGATATTCAGAAATCTAGGTATTTTTAATAATCTTACATGAATCATTTTTGCCTGACAAGGCTGTACTATAATACTTACCAAAAATGATACAGACTACCTGAGATATTTGTTTAATATAAGATTGCTAGGCCCAGACATTCTGGTTCAGTAAATCTGGATTGATGTTTGAGAACATTCAAAAATCTTAGGTAATTTAGGCCATTAAAATTGGGGAACCATTGGTTTTCAAATTTTTTCCTGAGGGACCTGATGGAAAAGACCTATTGTAAAACAACATATCTGGTGTATACTTTTTTAAAAATGTATTTAACAAGTTTTCCCAATGTGCCTACTTTGTACCAGTCACTGATCAAAGTACGTAGCAAATTCCCTTAATTTCCATAACAACCCTTTGAGGTAGGTACTAATTATGTATGTTATAGATGGGGAAACTAAGACATAGCCATGCCTTAAAAAAAAACCTAGAAAAACATAGCTGGTAAGAGAGGCCTAGGAAACCCCAAAGTCTGCATTTACTGATTTCTTCTAAATTTTACAACACCTAAATTGTTCCAATATTGTTTGACCCTCTAATAAACACACACTTGGTGCCACTGGATCACACAAAAGACAAAGCAACAACAACAATTATTTTAAACAGGCATTGACATAAGAATTAGAAATCTGGCACTGTGAAACAGTCACAGCCAGAACTTTTTAGATTTAAGTTCCAGAGTTAGTTCTCTTGTTTTCAAATGTGACGTCTCTTAACTCAGCATCACATATTTTATTCAGACATAGCAGTTCTGGAGAGTTGAACTGGAATAGTGGAGCAATATATATCTGAAGCAAAGAGAAATAAATCCCCTTGTTTAAAGAAAATTCAAATAGATTCTGGACATATTTTTACAGCCTGTATTTGGAAGTCTAGAATTGTGGCTTTGAAATACCTTTCAAACTTTAACAATAATCCTGTCGTTGTGTCTGTCTGCATTGCAGTGGCCCGATATGTCAACTCCAGAGTTTTAAGTACTGTTGTGCTGCTGCTGTCATGCCTGATGACAAAACAATTGATCATCCAACACGAAGAATAAGAAGGCCTGATGCCTGTAGAGATCAAAGCAACTACCATCAAAAACATGTTACATCATCATGACCCATCAAACAGTGGTACAGATCTGGATTGATCAAGTCCCCAGAAGATAATGGCCTATCCTTCAGCTTAGGTTGAAGAATGACCAGAAAGGGTGGGTGGGGACCTTAAAGTGAAAAATGGCCCTGCAGCTACCTGGGCTGTGACGGGGGAACTGAAAAATGAAGAGAAACCACACCTGGATAACTATAAAAATGACTCAAAAAACAAACTAATCCACACCAAGCCATCATCACAAACGAGGAAAGCTTTTAACAACAGCTCCTTCAAACACTTGTCTTCCAGAGAAGCCCGCAGATAAACTGATGTAACATGAACGACTGTAACTGCACAGATGCATGTGTTCTAAAAATAACTCCACTCACTGTTCCAACTACTCCTTAGCAGATAGATTGGGTCCAATTCCTGCCAAGACCATCTTATGTCTCCCAAAGCTCCTAAGTCCTCCTCCCTAACTCCATTCAACATACCTCATGCTCTCCCAGTGTGCATTTTCCCTTGCTGCAGCAAACCTCATAAACCTAACTTTGATTACTGTGGTGTTCCCCATAGTCTTTGACTGGCTGTCTTTAACACCTTTGTTAACACAAAATAAGAAGCCCTCAAACAGAAAGGGGTCCTCTGGTTGCTCTTCCCCATTGTGTGTAAAGGCTGCAGAGAAGAATGCACTACAGTATCCAAGTGCATCAGGTACTCCTATAGGGATTACTGTTCTATGGTGCTTATTTCATTGCTGTTAAATTGGTGATAATGTGTTTGTGCACATGATCCAAATTAGTGTAGTTAATACACCTTTTATGGAATATGAGTTTGACCACATTCAATCATATTATTAGTATGCTAATATTGAGTCAGAAACTCTGTACTAAACAATGACTAATCCATCATTTTTCAGAAGGGTTTAAGTATGTAGAGATCTATAACTGTGCAGTGCCTTGCATGAGAAATATGCCCTCTTTGCCTTACTTCACTAGACAACCACTGACAGAGAACTTCAGTGTCCAGCACTGTCACTTTGACATCTTCGCTCAGAGCTAAATTTACCTTCAACAAGGAAGATGCAAGAAATAATTCTTCCAAGGCTATGTAACAGAACTCAGTCTTTGTCTCAGTCACTCCACACACATAAACACTATCTATCTCTACAAACACACACACATACACACATATACAAAAACTTCTTTTATTTAGAAAAGTAACCCCTGTTTAGTATATTTTTTGTAGTTTGGTGGACTAATGAGAAGTGGCTTTTTAAATTATTTGTCTACCATAAGCAAACAGTTGAGTGGCCTTCTGAATTCATTTTGATAGAATCATGGAATGCTGGACCTAAAAGCGATATTAATGATTAAATCTCTCAGGGTACTCCATAGAAACAGGTGTGGGTATATATGTATATGTGTGTGTGTGTAAATATATATATAAGACCTTGGATGGTCTCTGTTATAAAAACATATGCACCACGTATAGGATACATACAGAATATCTATACCTACAGAGAGAGAGAAAAAGAAAGAAAGACAGGGAGAAGGAAGTAAGTAGGGAGGAAGGGGGAGAGCTTTATTGTAAGGATTTTCTAAAAAGAAATCGGGTCATGTGATCGTGGAGATTTCGAAATCCAAAATCTGTAAGCCAGGCTGAAGGCTGGAAACAGACTGGAGTTGATGCAGCAGTCCTGAGGCAGAGTTTCCTCTTTAGGAAATCTCAGTTTTTGTCCTTAAGGCCTTCACATGAGGCCACCCACATCACCAAGGGTTACACTTTTATTTAAAGTCAACAGATTACAGTTGTTAATCACATCTACAAAATACTTTTAAAGCAGCACCAACATGAATGCTTGATTAAATAAGATATTTCTGCAGCCTAGATAAGTTGACACATAAAGCTAACCACCACAGTGATCATCTAAACAAACAACTAATTTTTTACATGAGGAACCTGAGGCATGCAGAGGGGAAAGAGAAGGACAGTTATCTAGCTAGTAAGTTTATAGCATACTATAATTAGTATCCTAATTATTCATACTAGATTGAGAGTTCTCACCAATCACAAATCTTAGTGTGTACCACTATATTTGTGGAAGGATTATAGTTTCTAAGTATTTGTTGATCATGGACTTTCTTATGCTTATGATCAATTTGGACAGATTATCCTGACAGTGTTAAGAATAACTTATTAAAAGATGTATTACCTGGATGAACTAAATTCTCTTAACAGGATGCACATGGTAAATTGACCGATATATTTGTAAGTCTTAAAGTATTTGAAACATAGGAGAAATATTGTTGAGCTGTTTTATAAATTGAGTGACTTAAGACCACTAAGTTACTTTTTCTTTTACTTCCAACTTGAAATTCTGTTTCGATAAAAGTGCCTATTAGCTTATATATAAAATATATTTTGTTTGACTCACATTTACTTCACAAATCAGGTAATATTAAGATGTGTTATTTATAAGAATTTACATTTTTGTCTACTGGAAATACTCAAAGGCTTCCAGTGAGATTATGTCATAAATTAGTTTCTAAGCAATGCTAGCAAATCCAGTGGAAAATGTTTTTTATGATAGGAAATAGGATTTCCAATTAAATAATTTGACTTTTTTTCACAACAGGTAGCTTTATAATCAAGGACATGATGCAGTGAGACTCTCAATATTCACATTCTTAAATTAGAATCTCTGTAAATGAACTTGATATTGGATAAACAAGATAGAATGACATGATATTTTAGGTCACAGGAGAGTAAACATTTTATTAGTGACTTCAGCTTTTAATCAAAAACGGAAAGTTTTAGTTTCAAGAATGCTCAGTGAAAATACCAGTAGCTATTCAAGAAATTACTCAATGTATAACAAAGCAAAAAGGAAAGGACAAATATGCTAATTTTTTAAAAAGTGAGCAAAGGATAGGAATGGGGAAGTTCAAAACAGGATGTATGAACTCCAAACAGGATATGAAAAAAATGCTTACTTATACTACTAATTAATACTATGAATATTAAAATGAGAAAATATATTTTGGCCAATTAATTATCCAATATTTAAAAATAAAAATTCTAAAATTGGTGGGATAACACCTTCCACATGACTGGTGCTTATTGATATTGGCCATTTCTTTCTGTAGATCAGTTTGGCAATGTCACGCAAAAATTTTTCTGAAAAAAAAAATGCATCCTGTTTTTCCTCTTTAATTCAAATCCTAGAAATTTGTCTTAAGGATACTATTACATAAATGGACAAAGATGGATCTACAAGGATATTTATGCTCACAATAATTATAAAATAAAGTAAAAAAGTAGGAAAGTTGTTTAATAAGTTTATTTATGCAATGAACTACTATGCAGCATTTAGAAGTTGTATATAAATATTAGACGATGAAAAGTTAGGTAATGAAAACATATGAACGACATACAAATCTGATTCCATATTTTAGAAGTTTGAATATATAAAATATATGAAGCAAGGTGTTAGCTATTGATCTGTTTGGGCAGTGGGATTATTATTGTTTCTGTTTTCTTCTTGTGGCTTGCCTTCACTTTAATATTTCTTAATAAGCCTTAGAAACATGAGTTTTCTTATAATGGGAAAAATAACGTAAGTTATTTTTTAAAAATACACTTAAGACAAAAAGATGCTACTAGCCAGTACGCGATTACTTTTCAAACCAAAGACATACTACTACAGTTGAATTTTGTTCCCCCCCCAAATTCATATGTTGAAGCCTGAACCTCCACTATATTGGAGATAGGGCTTTTTTGGAGGTAATTAAGGTTAAATGAGATCATAAGGGTGGGGTCCTTATATGATATGATTGGTGGACGTGTAAGAAGAAGGAGTGTTTTCTCTCCTCGTGCTCACTTGTGGAAGAAAGGTCATTGAGCACACAGTGAGAAGGTGGCCATCTGCAAATATGGAAGAAATCTCACCAGAACCCAGCCATATTGGCACCCTGATGTTGTACTCTAGAATTCTCCAGTAGTGTGAGAAAATAAATTTATGTTGTTTAAGTTACCCAGCCTACGGTATTTTGTTAAAGCAGTCCAACAGACTAAGACACAGGCTTTAGGTCATTTAACATGCTTTTTAGTAATTTTTAAACTTTACCCTGCCTAGCCCAAAGAGAATTGAATTGGCTAAAATGGGCTATAATTAATAAGTGCTGTTACATCAGGGGAAATACCTTAGTCTAGACCCTAAGAGGACATAGAATTTGAAAGCAATGTGACATGGTGTGAAAATGTCATTGGGAGGAGTACAGTCAATGGCATAAAGGTGCAACACTATGAGGCATGATAGGGGAATAAGGAGCAGACCAATGTGAGTGTATAGATGAAAGCAGACCAGATAATGATGGGGCTCTCATTCTTCTCAGGAAATACCCTTTTGAAATTGTTACTAACATTCACAATGGACAAAAATAAGCTATCAAGTATAATAAAGTCCTTTGAAGCTTTATTAAACTACATTTTGTTTTAAGGTACATTACCAATTTCAGAAATTGTACTATGGGAAGAAACTGGGTAAAGGATATAGAATCCCTCAGTATTATTTCTTGCAGCTGCATCTAAATCCATTATTGTCTCAAAATAAAGAGTTTAATTGAAAAATTAATGTCTCTAAAGTCTAAAATGGGATTTGGATTAATACTGTAATGTTTATGCCTTAAAATAATGACATTATAGATAATTCTGACTTGTACATCTTTTGGAAACACTAACGCGTATATTTTGAAGAAACAAAGTTGTTGATCAGCATTAGCATAAAAGCCTAATTTAACCCATGTGTGCAGAGAAACAGTTAACTCCTACCCTCCGGAGGGGCTAATGGGCCCTTGGTCATTAGGCCACCAATTAGGGTCCTTATTAAGTAAGAATTTGGAAGTCTCTGTTGCGGTTTTACATTTTTACTTCGGTCTTGAAGATACCTAGCTATATGATACCTTAACTACAGGACAAGAAGGAAGAAGACAGGAGTGCAAAGGAAATAGCAGGAAAACAATGGAAGGAGAATATCCACTCGTATGTTTGATGTTCTCCATGACATTTGTATGGGGCTGTCTCCACCCCATCAGCAATTAAAAAACCCACTAAACTATGAACGATCATTTTATTATTGAAGAAGACCTGTGTTTCTGAAAAAATAATTAGACACATAAATTGGGGTCAGTGAGAAAGGAAAGGTCAATAGCCATGTTGAGAAAGTGACAGTGTTCAATTGTGGTGTTTCATGATACATCTGCTTTATAGAGTGGTAACCACAAGATGACTTTTGAGATGTTATTTGTTTTTGAAAGATACAAGTCGAGAATCCTTGAAGTTCCTTTTTTAAAAATACTTCAGCCTAATTTTAAGAAGTACCAATATGACTTAAAACCAATGTTTGGGAAGATGGATGAGGAAATGGTTGGATTGATTTTCCATTAATGATTAACCAAACACATTTCATCATCTGTTCATTTGATAAGCATTTAAAGAATGCTTGCTATAGTTCAATCACAATGGCACTAGAGACATGAAATGATGTTTTCTGACCTAAGAGATGTATATAGCCAACATAGAGGTCTGGTCTCCCAAGTAGAATGCAGAACCTGTTGTTTGGAGGGGAAGTGTTAGCAATGAAGGGAAAGTTGTTGGAGGGCAGCAAAGTCTTTATAGAAGTATTAACAGTTAGGCATTTGTGCCAGAAACTTTAACCATTATCTTTTTAAATACTTAAAGTTTATTGAGATGGGACATATCCTCATTTCATAGGAAAGTTAAGTTCAGAGTGAGTAAGTTACTTGTCTAAGGTCATGGAACTTGTAAACAGTCAATCATGAATTTGAACCATGTCTGCCTGTATTTAATTCTGCAATGGTTATTTCTTACTATACCACACATGATACCTTCAAACTGTTTACAACCAAGTTATGTGATTATACTGTTTCTTGTTTACCCCTCTTCCCAGTAAGTTCAAGAACAAGAATCTGTCTTACTCATTGTTTGTTATATTTCCAGTGTCTCTGTCAGTGTATGACATATAGCTAGCATTTATTAACATTTATTGAATTAGTGAATACATACAACAGAACTTATTTTATTTTCATTTTTATTATAGGCTAGTTCAAAGAGTGTTGCATATGCTAGTGAGGGCTGTGCAAAGCAGTCCAGTAGGCTGCAGGAAAAAGAACTATTTAGAACTTCTATTCCTATTTCATTCATGTTTTTTAATTTCTGTTTTATATATGTACATAAAATGTTGGTGCAGTAGTACATATATAATATATATATATATTAATAAATATATATGTATTTGGGGTAGATGATTAAAACATTACAGATAGATATGTGTTATCAAAAATGTTTTGAGAATACTGATCCAAAGGGAGAAGTAGACATGTAAGTAAATACCTACCACTTAATATTCTATGCAACGTGGTATATGTATCTATACAAATTATTTTTGGTACAATAGGAAAGGAGGGACTACCTTTTCTTGGTTTTGCGGTGGTGATGGTGGTGGGGCAGGGGTTATTTAGAATAGGTGGCTAGAAAGAATTTCACAAAGGAAGTGATGTTTTTAAATGGCATCCTATAGGATGGCCTGGTATGATGGGGATTTTTAGAAACAGAAAACACCACCTGGAAAAGCATAGAGATGTGACAAATCCTTGAAAGTCCTACTGCAGCAGAATGGTAGTCTGGGAGACTAGAAGGTAGGCATCAACTTCATGCTAAGGAATGTAGACTGCAGCCTGAAGGTCATGGGAATGAAAGTTCAAAGCAACAGGTGTTGAGCGATGCGTCAGGACCAGATTTTAGAGTCCCTTGAAATCAGTTAAGGAGTTTGGACTTTGTGCTTAGGAAAAGAGGAGCCACTGAAGGATTTTAAGCTTAGGGATTTTAAGGGTAAGAGCAACACGTAAATTTGTACTTTAGGTAAAATGTCATTCTGGCAGCCTCGTGAAGGATGACTAGCAAGGAGGATAGCTGGAGGCAAAACCAATCTCATGTGATTTCAGTCACTGATTAAAAAAAAAAAGGCTTCCAATCAGATAGTTTTAAAGATAACTTCAAAATGACCCTTTGAAACACATGAGTCGAATGTCTTCTTTTTAGGATATTGCCTATTGTGTATATATCCAAGCCATATTTTATTATAATTGCACCCATGCCACTTTAAAACAACCCTGCCTCAATTCACCTCCTTGTGCACCCAAATGGGTTCTGACAGTTTCCTTGTATGATCTTTGACATCCACTTAAATTCCCTACTATTCCATGACCAGCCTGTTCTATGACCCTGCAGAAACAATATTATCTCTGTCCTAGTGCCTGAAAAACCCTATGTACATCTACCATGCAATATTCTCAAGCATCAGTTTGATAAGCTGACATTTTCTATCTTGGGTCACTGTCATGTGAAAAGGGCTGAATGCATAAGTAAAAGATTGGCATAATCATTTTAATTAGAAAGAAGTTGCTCAAGTAGGAATTTTTTTTTTAATTGCAACAACAAGTTCTTTGGCCTTAGATGTATCTTAGATTTTGTAGGACGCTGACAGAAGACCTGTCAATGTGTCTAACCAGCTGTGGGACTGACACATTTGGTTACAATGACACTCTGCAGGTTTTGTTGATGGTTTGTGACTGCTACATACAGATGTGCAAATCTTTGGTATCCAGGTGCTACCATGAGCTGGACTGTTGCTCCAAAATGTAGATGAGTCATATAAATGCGATTTAAAAAAAATCTTTCATTCTGTTAATCCTGCCAGCACTGTACCATTTGCAAATCCTCTGTTCAGCTGACTGCTATTAGAGAGTCAGCTAAATGGAGAGGACTCATTTAACTGACACAAAAGAGCTCTGAGAGTCTCCTTTCCCCAACCTCATTCTGCTGAAATTACCATATGATGAACATGCATTTATTTTTGTAATAATAATTAGCATTATTATGGATCATATTTTCCAAGAGCAGTTATATTTCATCCTTAAATCTCTAAGGCTCAGCAAGGTAGGTCAGTATTTTTTCCTTATAACAAATTCGGAAACTGAGGCACATGGGGTTAAAATGGATACGATTACTCATAGTCACCACAGTGCTGGGATTGAAGCCCAGGAGAAGGGACCTAATTCTGGGCTCAGACCAATGTGCAGTACTCCCTCCTCACATGAGTTTTGGGGTTTGTATTAATTTTAGCTTATAATAGTGTGACTGTTACCCAAGAGCAATTTTCTATAGATCTGAGAATTTCAAATCCATCATGTTAAGCACCATTCTAAAGTTATTTCTACCTTTTTAACTTTGTAATTTATCTTTAAATGCCCATAGACACCCAAAGCACATAAATCTAGGAACTGCTAACATGTACAAAAATACTTTTATTACAATTTTTGGAAAACATAATTACCTTAAAAAACTAAGTAAAGAAAATAGAGTCAAGTTGGAAAGAGCAAAAATGTATAACAAAAAAAAATATCTTTCCTTAAAATTTATTTAAAATAAAGAGTTCTATAAACACCAAACTATGCTTGTTATTCTGTAGTTTTTTCAGAAAGGCCTATATCAAACCCTAAAAGTTCAAACTTTTATCAACAATTAGAATTTTCTCCTTTTTATCAGTGGTATGTTTTACTTTTATTTAAGATTTTTATGATTACTGCCTTAAGCTTCAAATGGTGCTCATGTTCCTGGGAAGACTGTCCAAAGGAAACAGGTCTTTTTTTAAAACTTTATCTACTATGGTGTCTGATGGCACTTACACTAGTTTCTCCCTATAGCCATCTTTTCCTGTCTCCCAGTCAGGCAAGCCCTCATTTTTCAGGATAATCAGGGCCACAGGCACATTTGTTAGGACCATACTTATTGGGTAGCTTGGGCTCTATGAAAAGATGTCCGATTGCTGCTAATATATAGTGGAAGTATGAAAGTTCCTATTGCTATTGATTTCTCATCTTTATTTATTCATGGGCCAGAAATACATTGTATTGTATTTTTTATTAATTTTGGGAGGTGATTCTGGTGTAAGCCAGTTTTTTTACAGTCATAAACAATAAAAGTAGATGCTATGCACTTCTTTTTTTTTCCATTCCCAATTCATTATAAAATTTGGGATCTAAGTTAGTGTTCTTAGTTTACTTGGATTATAGGAACCACAATATTACTGTTGGTCTTTCCCCCAGTTTGTAATGTCAATGCAGTTGGAAGAATCCAAAGACCTAGATTAGAAGAGATGTTCAACTTAATTCAATACACTATTGAATGTCTACTATCCAAAGCAGTGAGACAGAGAGTTGCAAATATGATTTGCAACTCTCTAAGCTCAGGAAATTTACTGTTGATTCAATATTCATTCAACAAATATGTATTGAGCTCCTACTAGGTGACAGGCACAGTTCCTGACCCTGGGAATAAAGTCATAAATAAATAACTGAAAAATATCAGCCCTCAGAAAAGCTGCAGTCTACAAAGGAGACAGACAGTAAAGAAATAAGGAAAACATTCACTTATTGATGAGTGCTATTATGTACAAAAATATGATGGAAAAGAAGGATATGGAGTGATAGTAAGAAGTGTTGTGGGGAGGAGGTTTAATTACTGCACATAGTGTTTTATGAGGTTAGAGTTGGGAGTTAAGGGATAACCTAGGACTTCTGGGCTTCTTGTGGCATAAACAGTGATGAAGCCATAATGAGATTAATCTGGATGGTCTCAAGGCAAATCACAATGGCAAACCTGTGAGCATTGGCAGGGAGGGAGCGATCTCTATATTTTCAGAAACAAGCAGAGGTCTGCTCCCACCTCACCCCCTTCATAGTAACAAAGGTAATGTGGAGGCCAGAGAAGAGGGGTCTTATCTGGATTATCCAGAGTTCCTGAGTTCCCTCTTTCCTCCTGTGGAAGTGTGGAAAATGGGAGTGAGTTATCGTAGTTCTATAAACAAAAAGAACATGTCCACATATAAGTACAATACAGGACAGAGTGTGCTGAGTTCTATGGTACAAATACAAAGATAGCACACAGGAATAGACAGGAAACAAAGATTCATCCTTATTGGAAGTCTTCATGGAGAGTTTGGTATCCTTAGGAAGGAGATGTAACTGCCATCTTTATTTTGAAGGTGTTAGCTTTCTCTTTCAGTCTGCCAAACATCCTTGCCCAGCCATACAGCAAGCAAACAACTCCACAGCAGTTTTCTAAATGGTATGTATCAAAAACAGCTCCAAAAATCTACTTTTGGGAATATATGTCTTCAGTGATCTGAATTCTGCTGCAGATAAATATATCAAAATGTGGTTTAATGTTCCGGATTTGATGAACTATATACATGGTCACAAAACTATAAATATTTTTCTAGTAGTATACTTAGTCATTATTAGTCTGTATTTTTTTCAATTTTTACAATAAAATCAAGGTTAGCTTCTGTGTCCAGAATAAACTTAAAATCAAGTTTATGTCCACTGGAAATAGAGGATATGTCAATAGAAACTAGATCAGGATTAGTCATAACAACTACAGTTTATTGCAAGTCAGTTACTTTGCACACTTTATGCTAAGCCTCATAGAGGTCTGCAAAGTCAATATTCTCATTTCCATTTTAGAGCTGAGCTTCCCTTAGAAAGACATTAAATGGCTCACCCAAGACTGTACAGTTAGTATATAATAGGACTTGGATTTGACCCCCAATTCTGTGCTTTTTCAACTACATCATGCTGTCAAGAAGGAAGTTCCAAGTGTTGACGTTGCATCGATTGATTTAGAACACTGTGCACCCATACATGAGCAACAGAAATAAGGATTAAGTCACCAGTCCCTTCCAGATGAGTTGGCCAGTTTACTTACACAGTCCAGCTATTTCTACCACCACTGCAAGAATGGTAAGAGATGTTAGAAATTATTTGTTGCAATCAATAATGTTTGAAAAACTTTTCTTTTACCATGTAGCCCAGAAGGTATCTCCAAATAGTAAATGGAGGAGCCAACACTTCAGTGGAAGTTTCCATAAAACTAAGTTAACTCTACAAGGAGAATTTATTTACTTCAGGAAGCTATTGCTAAAGAGTGATAATTGTGTCATGATGAACCAGTTTTGGAAACTCAGGTCTATTTTTATCTCATTTTATGCATGAGTGTTCTTAGAATGAAGTGCAATAATGGAGATAAGTTTATTTTAGAATACTACCTCATGTTTCCCAGACATACAACACACTGTTTGCAGAGCCTTCTCATTTGTTTTCCATAAAGACACCAGGTGTGCACCAGATATTATTATCTCAGACTTGCAAATGTGGGAACTAAATCTCTGTTTAAATAATCTGGAAAGGCTGCACAGCTAGTAAATGATGGAGTCAGTCACTGAACCCAGGTTTTCTCATATATACCTCAGCAGTCTTTCCTTTCAGTATGTTGTTCCAGAGGCCTGTATAATTTTGATTCATCATTTGTTTCAATAGAACATCATCAACTGTCCTATTCATCATAGTACAATACTGATGATTCAAGGTATCTGCTACTATAGTGGTCTTTCCAAGCGTATTTGTTTATTGTCTCATACCTCAGACTGAGTTGGTTACTATGGCAACAGGCACTATAGAAATGCACAAGATAAATAATGGATTATGAATCTTCACAGGTGTCCAGCTAGGATATACTTAATGAAAAGCCACTCCAAAATTGAAAGAAGATTTCTCATATTTATGTTATGACCCACATGTTGAAATCACTCATTTATAAATAAGTATGCCTATCATCAAAAGGCCAGGTGAGTTCTGCTTAAGGAGAACACGTTAAAGAAGTTACTTTAACATTGCACTGAGCAGAATAACTAAGCTAGTTTTCCTTTATTCCTTTTAAAGTCGTCATGCCTAAAAGCCTCACAAACACCTAATGGGCTCATTGTTTTGCTTCCTCCCTCTCAGCTCCAGTCAGATGTGGCTCACCGTTTACACTATTACAAACTCTTGTATGTCTTGATATACACATTTCATGGGCAGATTTTAAAGGAACTCTGGCGAATGGCAATATATATGAAGAGGAAGTCCAGGAGGTATAAGAAGTCCGAATTAATTGTGTATGCAGAACAGTTGAAGGAGCAGGGTATGCTTTGCCCATTGGAGAAAAGATGAACAACACATGGGCACTGCCCCAAGAGTCTGAAGACTCATCACTTAGAAGAGGAAACTTATTCTACAGCTCTCTAGAATGCAAAAATAGGAGCAAAGTGTAGAAGTGACAGGAAAGCATATTTGGCTTCCATGTATGTGCAGCACTGAGAGCTTGCCTACAGAAATGGTTGCCTTGTGGCTGGGTGAGTTCCTAGAGAGGCTTCCTGGAGGGTGGAATGCTTGAAAAGGGAGACTGCTGGGATCCCTTTAGAGTTACACAATTCTTGGATAGTAATTGTGAACACTTAAGATTCCATATGTATTATGTATTTTTAGCTCTTTTAATCCTCGTGAAAACCTTAAGAAGTAGATACTATTACATAAACAAGGACACCAAGTGACAACGAAATTAAGTATTTTGCTCTAGGACACCATAGGTATAGTGGATTTGGGATTCAAATACAAATAACTTGGTGCCACCCCCAAAGTTGTTTACTATGCCTCAGTACTGTCTAAACTGAGTGGTGCTTTGTTGCTGTGTGACCCTAAAATGTTTCCAGACAGCCATTCCTGAGACCTTCTGCCTATTAATAGCCTCACTTTTACCAGTGATGTTACATATTATAAGTATCTATGATGTCTAAAATTCAACTAGATACTGAAAGCACAACTCCTATCATTTTGTGCATGTCTGTACATAGGTGGGTAGCAGTCTGAGAATTTGAGGCACTATAATGAATGACCATGTTTGCTGCTTCATGCTTCTGTTTCTGTCCACTTCTCTTCTCTATCACCCCTTTCTCCCAAGGCAATTTATCCTGTTTCATGGCTTTAAATACTATCCACATGTTGATGACTCCTCAAATTTTAATCTCCAGCCCTGACTCTCCAATTCTGACTTCCAGATGATTCTACACACCTGTCTGCTTATCTTGGATGTACAACTTGAGATTTCCCAAAGCACATTCTGTCAAAAACTCATCTAGACACTACATGTATAGGCTTTTACCAGAAATATATTTTTCCTCTACTGTTTTTTGGAGTTTTACCTTTCTACATTATACAAGTATACAATGAACATGATTTTGCAAGTTAGATTTTCATTTTCAAGTGCACAGTAACTCAAACCATATTATCTAAAAGCTACATTAAGCATCAGTTACTTGAAATGCTTTCACTTTCAAATCTGAAATTATGCCCTCTGTTTACAAAGTATAATGTTTCAGAGTTTCACTGAAAAATAGGAAGATAGGATAGGTTATCATTCTATACCTTTCTTGGCTTGTTCTGTAATACAATAATTATCATTTGGGGAAAACGAGTTATCATGCCTAAAAAGTTTGGGGACGCATTAATCTCATTGAAAAGCATAAACTTTGAAGTCAGACATATCTGGGTTTAACTTGTTGCTCGTCTGTTATGTAACTCTAAACAAGTTGCTTAACATCTGAGACTCATTTCCTGATTTATAAATTGGACATAATCTTATAAGGCTTTATTTGAATGAACTAAAATATTCTGAGCATAAGGCCTGTCCTATAGCAGGCTTGAAATAATTGTCCACCTACCATGCCAGCTCCCACTAACGTTGACCCCCAAAAATATACTTCTGTTACAGAGTATGAGTGAGTGAATTGAATATGAAAATGGAGGATTGATATAAACTCTTGACATTCTGGTCTAATTAGTTCTGTATCCTTAAATTCTTATTTAACTTTTTTCCTTTTAGAGATCTAAGTTTATTGTATAAAAGAAAAAAAACCTGCTGCTTTACATTCATATGTTGTGACTTATTTTGACTACTATTAACCTATCAAATATGTATTCTCCTTTAAATGTTATTTTAAAAGTTTTACCTTCTCATAATTTTATCAGGACTTGGAAGAAAAATCTTATTTTGGAGATGATGTCAATTTTATATGGGAGCCAATAAGAAAATAGGCTATGCGGAACAAATACTACTTCACAGGTAAGTTTTGATGTCTAAAATACTAGATTTTCTGTCTCCATTTGTGTTGTGTATCTAAGAATATTTAGAATATGATGAATAGCTAAAAGTGAATCCGGATTCTGTCTTACACCTGGGCAGTAGTAAGTTGACAACTTTAGAAATGTTATGAGAAATTCAAACTCAAAAAGAAACATAAACCTCTAACTTCAGTTTTGTGTGGATTTTCAGAACAGGGGAAAAAGGGATTTGCAGGTTTGGCTTTTGCTCAAGTTACATTTAACATGTTGGTATGAGAACAAATGTGACAATGAAAAACAACCAAATGGTTACCTAGTTTAGAGAGCAGAAAGGGAAAAAATAGAAAGTAACACCTTCTGTGGAAGAAAAAGAACAAATGGCAATGCTAGATATGGGACTGCATCAACATAGCTCCTTTTCCAATATAAAATGCCTTGGAAATTTGCAGCAAATATTAGAAATTCGACAGAATATGTTTTCTGATTTTCTTTCTATACCTTATAAAAAGGACTAACAGGCAATTCAGGCGTTGTGCGCATATTTGCTTTTCCTTCTGGGTCCCTCAGCCAGTTGACATTTCCACTGCAACCATCCCCCTGGCTATAATCCCCTCCCCCACTCTTTCCTCTTAACAGATACAGACTCTATTCATGAGACCACATTTTGCTCTGAATATACCATAAAACAACAAATTTAGCCCAGCCTTCATCCAGTGTTCCACAAATTGTGGCCTAAATCAGAAACTTTGTGGATGCAGCCTGATAATCTATAGTTTAAACAAACTTTCCTAGTGACGACACTGAAGTTGGAGAATCACGTCATACGATGGCCATTTATTTAACTTACCATGATTCACATTACTAAAGTTTCTCTTTTCCAATGAGAGTTTCAACCACAAGGACAGAGTGGAAAGGTCTGGGATAGATGCTAGAGGATGAGACCAGCTCCCGACCCTATGACTTCCTGAACATGTGATCTGGCTCTCAGTTTCCTCATCTGTAAGTCAGGACTAAATGACCTGCCCGGGTTAACTCAGAGGGCCAATAAGAAAAAATGTATTGGGGAGTGCTTTGGAAACTGTAAATCTCCTCACAACTTTAAAGTATTGCCACAATTATTTTCATTTTACCTAAGACTGTTTGCTGAAGACTAGTCAAAGACAATATAGAGAGGGCTTAGTAAAAGAAGGAACAACTTGTTTGACAGATGAGGTTGAAGCTATGTAAGAATGATTAGCATAGAATTTTTCCAGATGAATTTTAACTAGTTCCATTAAATCTGGTAACAGATTCATTCATGCTATATGTGCCAGGTACCATGCTAGCTGGTGCAGTTACAGTGAAGAAAGTACTATTCTCTTCCTGGACCACAACTACACGTAAGTAGACACATGATTCATTAAAGAACAATGTTACTAGTAATATACAGAATTCTTGGAAGCAAATAGGCAGGAAGACCAGGAGGATTCACAATGTTCTCATGAAGGGGATGCTTTTTGGGTTGTACCTTGAAGGATGTATAGCGGTTCACTAGCCCTGTAAGGGAGGAAGGGCCTTCAGGAGGAAGGGACAGTATAAGAAAAGTCCTAGACATCTAAAATGCATAGTGGATTTGGGGACCATGGGAAATAATTGAGGATAGGTGAGGCACAGTGAATTTTGCAGTTACATTAACTATGCAATGATA
The DNA here is from genome assembly GCF_040802235.1 of Manis javanica. Lineage (NCBI taxonomy): Eukaryota > Metazoa > Chordata > Mammalia > Pholidota > Manidae > Manis > Manis javanica. The sequence continues at coordinate 89,403,671 of NC_133174.1, forward strand.
TATTAATGACATAATCCTCCTAGGTTCTTTATTTGTTAAATGGAGACAACAACAATAATGCACAGAAATGTTTTGAGAAATAAGCATAAGATAAAAGTAGGCACACAACAGTTATTATGAACGGTGGCAACAGTATGAGCTCAACATTCTAATAGTGTTTGGGATTCCATGTAAATAGTATAAAAGAAGAAAAAATTGGTGAAAAATCACTGGTTTCCAACCTCTGAACATAAAGACTGGAAACAAAATGTGTTCAGGACTACAGGCATGTTATCGTTACAGAACTGGGATAATTTTAATTATAGAAAACCAGACAATTTGAAATAAAAACATTAGAAACACTGAGCCCCAGAAATCTCAGACTTGGTATTATCAAATTGTCAGCCCACTACTGGAAGGTAATTTCACTCAATAACTGCACATATATGGATAAAAGTCTCTATATGCTTTTATTCCTTAATTTGCATGACACATTCATTAAATTCCTATTAGGTTATAGGCACCAAGATAAGCACTAGAGGTACAATAATGGATGAAACAATAACTGTATCTGTCATCACAGTGTTTTATTAAATACATGCACATAATCAATACTTAATTCAGTAACATTTTAGCTTGAGTAGTGTATGATAGTATTTAGGAGCACCAAGTTTGGCATCAGACAAAGATGAACTTGAATTCCACCTCCATCAGTTTCAAGCTGTGTAATCTTGTGCAACTATATTTTCTGTTCTAAGACTAAATGTCTGCGTTCGAAAACTGAGTACTTGCCTCATGTGGTTTATGTGAAGATTAAATGAGATGATTCATATGAAGCACTAGGTATAATATTAGCATGCATATAGTAAGCATTTCTTAAATATTAGCTATTGATTTTCGAATGCAACTCTTTCTATGAAGACCCCATCCAGATATCTGTTCTGGATGGTAAAGCAGGCTAGATAACATGAATAATTCTCTTGGGCAAAACAACTGAAAATGTTGGATAAAATGTATTTAATAAATTGTTTCTATTTGCATATCCTGTTGGCGAGAAAGGGAGAGAAACCCTTAAAAGCCAAAAATGAAGGTAAAGCAAAAATCTAAGTCCAAAAGCTAGCTTTCACCCTAGACACATCCGTAAATCTGGGTGACCTTGAGCATCACTGTTTAAGACCACCTGGTTCAGAGGCTTGGAGACAAAGCCTAATACCCATGCAAGAAGGGGCAATCTGTAGGAGACCCTGACAAAAAGCTTAGAAATCATTGTAAGTGCTTAAGACTGTCATTGTAAGGGTGAGTTGAAAAAAAATCCCCTCCCCACTGAAATGGGCCAAATGGAAACTTGCCTATCTTAGTCTCAGCACAGGGTTGAATTTTAAAAAAGTATTTCTTTAGATTTTTTAAACAAAAGCTAGACCTTGAGCAAGTTTGGAGTCTGAATTCATAGTACATCTGTGGTCTGAAAAACCTTCCATTGAGAATTTATTTCAAAGTAGTTGTAGGTTGGATGTACTCCAGGCACTTGGCAAAATCAAACTCAAATGGTCTCGGGAGAAATGCATCTTCAACTTGGGCCTCAAAAGTTTTTCACTGATTAAGTTCCAAGGAGCATGCACATGTAGTCAAAATCCACAAAATATATAAGGATACTATATGGTTGAATTGTGCCCCACCCCACCAAATTCATATGTTGAAGACCTAATACCCAGAACTTCAGAATGTGACTTCTTTTGGTAACAGGGCTGTTGCAGATATAGTTAGTTAGCACAGGGTCAGACTGGAATAGGATGGGCCCCTAATCCTATATGACTGGGGTCCTTATGGAAACGACTCTATGTGAAAAGAGAGATGCATACAAAGCAAAACCAATGTGAAGACACAAGGAAAATACCATCCTCAAGGAATGCCAAATGTTGCCAGCAAACGACCAGGAGTTAGGAAAGAGACATTGAATCAATTCTCCCTCACAGCTCTCAGAGGAAACCACCCCTGCCAACACCTAGATTTCAGACTTCCAGCCTCCAGAACCGTGAGAATAGATTTCTCTCATTTAAGTCACCCAATCTGCGGTGCTCGGTTTTGGCTTCCCTAGCAAACTAGTATAGACACAATGCACTTTTCAAGACTACATGTCTTCCCTGCTCTCAATGTTTATTGCTAAGAGATCTTCACTGGCATCACACTCCTGGTATCTTTTTGCCCCTAAGCTTTAGGGGGAATATTGGAATACTCCAACTGATTAGAATATTTGGGGGAAATACAGAGGCATGCTTAACTCAGCAAGTCCCCTCTTCTTTGTGGAAGTGACTTGCTCACTAAAAGCAAGTGTTTTGCTCTGCTCCTGTAAGGCCTGTCCTCCTCATATATGACTCCTCTTCTGGTTCAGCATGTCTGGAGACTGCTTGGATGATTGTACCTGATTCTGAGAGTCAATTTCACAAATTCTCTTGGTTAACAGGCTTAAATCCATGTCTATCAGTAAAAAAGATGATGTGTGCTCTCCTTTGGTCACTCATTTGTTTTATTTATCAATCTGCCCAGCAAAACAAAAGCAGAATAAAACCTACTCCAGACTACAGTTATTGGAATTATCAAATGTAGGGTATAAAATATTTAAAGTTACTATGTTTGGGGAAGGGCTATGACACTGAGAGCATGATGAAGAAACAAGAGACCACCAAAATGGACATTTTCAAAAAAAAACAAAAACTGAGACACTTTAAAAACGGACCTCCACCAAAGGAGATTCTAAACATTGGACTTCAGACCAAAGGGAAATCACCCCAGAAAGAGGAACTGAGGTCCTGGTGGTGGTGACTCAAGAACTAATATAATATTGATTATAAATTTTACTTCAATTAAATATATCCATATACAAATATTAATAATAAAGAAAAAATTTGGTAAATTTTTGCATGTATCTAAACAGACACTGCCTGCATAAACATTAACAAAGATTGCTTTATAGGATTAGCAAAATCAAAGTAGATCTAAAACCTGGAAATATAGCATATCATTTTGCAGGTGGTGATAAAAGTTTATTTTTCTAAAGTTCTTCTGTGGTTTGGAGGGGGATGAAGGAGTTGATTAACTTTAGACTTTATTAAGGATGGGTATTAACATTTTGGGGGATTATGAAATGAGACCTAAAAGGTCCAAATCAACCCAAGACAGTAAAAAGAGAAAAACACTAAGAGAAAAAGCAGGATTAATAGAATCCAGTAACTAAGGTGGTAGAAATAAATCTTAATTATACCTGTGATCAATGTAAATTTTAATGGATTAAAATATCTAGTTAAAAGACAAAGATTGTTAGGCTGCACAAAAAGTAAAATGTAGCTATTTGCTTTTGATAAAGACATATGAGAAACATAATGACACAGGAAAACCAAAATTAATAAATTAGAAAAGATATATTAGGTAAATACTAACCAAATGAAAGCCAGTATACATAAGCTGACAGAAACAAAATCAATATGTATGTAAGTACCTGAATAGCATAATTAACTATCTTGATATAATACACTCAGAAAATGTATAATACACATTATTTTCAACTATACATAGAAAGTTACAAAAATTGACTGTGTACTAGGTCATAAAGCAAGTCCTAAATTTCACAGAACAGGTATCATGTAGATCATATTATTTCATCATAAATCAATTAAAATAGAAATTAAAAGGCATTAAAAGTCAAATAAATAGATATGGAAAGAAAGGCTCAATATCATATATATGCCAATTCTCCTAAATTTAACTTTAGATTTAATGCAAAAATGTACAAGTGTGGTGGGGGGAGGGGCTGTGTTTGTGATCTGAGGATTCTAACATTACAACATAGTTAATTTCAAATGTCGACTTGACTGGCCCATGGGATGCTAAGATATTTGGTTAAATATTATTTCTGAGTGTGTCTGTGAAAGTGTTGCTGAAAAAGATTGGCATTTGAAATGGTGGACTGAGCAAAGCGGATTGCCCCTCCCCCCCACCATGGGTGGGCATCATCCAATCCATTGAGAGTCTGAATAGAACAAAAAGGTTGGAGGAAGGGAGAAATCTTGCTCTCTGCATGACTGCTTGAGCTGATGCATTGGTTCTCTCTTGACCATTTACACCATTGATGCTCCTGGTTCATTTCATAAGCCAAATCTTAATAATAAATCTCTTTAAATATATATATGTATATATAATGTGTATGTGTGTCATCTATCTGTATATCTTATCCTAAATTTATACCTAATCTATCCATCTATCTATACCCTATTGGTTCTGTGTCTCCAGAGAACCTTGACTAATACCAATTTATATGGAAGAGGAAAGGACAGCCACAGCCAAAAATGTATGGCAAGGAATAAGGGGTTGAAGAAGTCTTGTACTAACAGATATAGAGATCATAATAAAGCTATAGACCATAAGATAGTGTGCCATTTATTTTGGGATAGACAAGTCATCCTGCGAACTAGTGAATATCTTCCAGGAGCAAGCACATGCATATAAAATGATAGGATTGGTACTGTACATAAATGGGTAAAGTATGGAATATTCAACAAATTATGCTTAGACAATTGACTATACATACAAGAAAACATAAACTATATCCATACAAAAAATCCGTTTCAGATTGATTAAAGGCAAATGTAAAAAAGCAAAATTAGAAAACTTTGATGAGACAGCACAGATGAAATCTTTATGACCTTGTTATGTGGGCAAATTTCTTTAAAAAGACACCAACAATCCATATGACGAGGAAAACTTGACAAATTTGACCATAGGATGGTGACTGGGATATAAGCTGAGGAGAGCCATAGCAAGGAGCTTCAGTATTCACATCAATTTTCAAGTTTATAAGGTAAGTACTGAGTAATGGGCTGGATTGTTATATGTGTGTGTACAAGTTCATGTGTGCATTTGTGTGCATATATTCTTCTTTTTAGTTAATAAAGTATTTTTAGAGCAGTTTCAGGTTGACAGCAAAATTGAGTAGAGAGTACAGAGGTTTCCCATATGCCTCCTGTCGCTACCCATGCACAGCTTTCCCCAGTAACAACATGCTGAACCACACTGATATGTTTGTTATAATCAATGAATGAACAAATCCAAAGTTTATATGGGTTCATTCTTGGTATTGTACATTCCATAGGTTTGGAAAAATGTATAAAGACAGGCATCCACTGTATAGTATCATGCAGCATGGTTTCACTGCCCTGAAAATCCTCTGTGCTCCTCTTATTCATCCCTCTTTCTCTTCTAAGCCCTGGTGACCACTCATCTTTTTACTGTCTCCATAATTTTGCCTTTTCCAGAATGTTATAGTGTTGGAGTCATAAGTATGTAGCATTCCCAAATTGGCTTTTTTCACTTATTAATATGCATTTACATTTCCTCCATAACTTTTCATGGCTCGTTAGTACATTTCTTTTTAGTGTTGAATAATATTCCATTGTCTGGATGTACCACAGATTATCCATATAGCTATTGAGGAACATCTTGGTTGCTTCCAAGTTTTGGCTATTATGAATAAAGCTGCTATAAACATTTGCATGGAGGGTTTGTATAGACATAAATTTTCAGGTCTTTTGGGTAAAAGAATGTACAATACCAAGGAGTGTGATTACTGGATTATATGGTAAGAGTATGTTCAGTTTTGTAAGAAACTTCCAAGCTTCCAAAGTGGCTGCACCATTTTTCATTCTCACCAGCAATGAATGAGAGTTCCTACTGCTCCACATCCTCACCAGCATTTGGTGTTCTCAGGGTTTGGGGTTTTGACCATTCAGATAGGTGTGTAGTGATATATCATTGTTGTTCTAATTTGCACTTCCCTAATGGAATGCCTTTCCATATGTTTACTTGCCACGTGCATATATTGTTTGATGAGATGTCTGTTTAGGGTTTTTTCCCCCATTTTTTATTTGGGTTGTTGGTTATCTTATTGTTGAGTTTCACGCATTCTTTATATATTTTGAATACAAGTCCTTCATCGGATGTGTCTTCTGCAAACATTTTTTCCCAAAATATTCTGTGGCCTGTCTTCTAATTTTTTTTTTGATGCTGCCTTTCACAGAGCAAAAGGTTTTTATGTATTCTTTTTTATGTTTCCAATTTCTGGTTTAAAAAAATGAACAAAAGTAATTTCTTAGGACTGCACTTGAGAATTTTCATTTATATTCATGAGCATCATTTTTCAACTTCTTGAGGGGTGGTGTAGAAGGATGATAACATGAATCTATGAATTCTTCTGCTGTTTACATGTTCATCCTTTATCACAATACACAGACTATATGCTTCCTTTCAATTTTGTGAAAAACTCCACTTCTTGTTATGTTATCTTGGCATTTTGGCATATAGTAATGTTTCTTACAAGGGTAAAAGGTGCCACAGAAGGTATCTTTATGGCTGAACATAACCTGCCAGTACAATATATTAGCAGGCTAAATTGCCTAGGTCTACAGTGAATTGTATAAACATTCAGCCTAGTAAAGTAATGCTGCTTTGTAAAAGCTCAAGTATCTTACTGATTTTATTAGAATTCACAATCTTTTCCTTAGTGTATCTCTGTAAAGAACAGAATAGAATTTCTGAACAGCGCACATTGAATATTAAAGGAAAAAATTTTTGCTGGCAAAGTCAAGGAATTCTTTTTCATTCTCCTTACTCTGGGTAGCAGAAGAAACCAGGTAGTTTCCCTGCATTCCAGATATGTAGGCTTCCATGGATGAAGTCCTTCCCCCACAAGTCAACCGCCTTGCTGTCAGCTCCAGTGTCAGTCCTTTCAAACTCTGTTTCCATAATAAACCCTGACCTAGCATGACCATCTCCTTCATGGTTCAGGAATCATTGGAGAGCCAGCAAAGATCAGAGCTGGGTCTGTCCCAAAGGAAGCCACTGACTGTGCTCAATTGTATATAATTATATGTAGACAACTGTCCTCTTGGGACTCAGTAGAGGCAAAGAGAGATGGATTTCTACCACAGTGTTAGAACATAAAGGACAGTTCCTTATTTTGTAAGTCACCCAGCTGTAGGATTGGACAACATATCACTACTTAGCATTTGGACAGCAAACTGTCCAGAAATCTATATCCTGTCCAGTGTGACATAGCTGAAGAGAGGCGGTTTTTTCTTTTCTTTTTCTTTTTTTACAGCTTCCAGCCTTGCTAGCTTTAAGGCCATCTGTGGAAAGTTTGTGCTGTGGAAAGTAGGCAACTTTTGCCCTCAGAGTAAAGTCACCATTAACTCAATCAACACCTGTTCAGGGAAGTTTGGAATTCAGCAATTGCAGCTTTCTCAATATCATGTCCATGGATATGTCATGTTAAAACTAATCTGGAAAACTTAAAACCTCTGAGATTTTGAGCACTGAATTGTTTCTGGCATAAATACAGGCATGTTTGAAAGGGAAATACAGAGGTCTCTAAGTTAATTACAAAAATTAATTCTGAAGTGGAGGAAAGGTTTGGATTTGTATTAACCATTTAGTTTGAGAAGATAAAGATTGGCTAGAAGCTCTGGCTTCTTTGGACCCCACTGGATCACTTTGAAGTAAGTGTGGTGCCACAGTGCTAGTTTTGTAAATCAGGACAATATCCTGTTTGGCTTCTGGCTGGGCCAGGCCCCACATGCCACCTGCCCCTCTGCTAGGCCTTAGGACCCCCCAACTGTGGAGAACTCCAAAAAGCCCCAACACCCTCTACCACCTGTAACACTGCAAGGCATGTTGGCTCCATTTTGCTGTTTTAGTTGATACTCATCCATAGTTCAACCGCACAGTAGTGCAATGATGAAAGAACATTTTCTGGACAGTTTTTTTGGCAATCTGCATCTTTACTGATAAAACAAAGGAGAGTGGCGTTGTCTTGTTACGGTTGCTTTTAATGAACTTTTCTTCCCTTTAGGCAGTCAGACTATAAATATATATACAGTGGACCCTTGAACAACATGAGTTTGAACTGCACGTGTCCAGCTATATGCAGATTTTTTCAATAAATATATTGGAAAAGTTTTTGGAGATTTGCAGCTATTTGAAAAAACATTTTCTTTAGCTTTATTATAAGAATACAGTATGTAATATATACAACATACAAAATATGTTAATAGACTGTTTATGTTATCAGCAGTAGGCTATATGTAGTTGAAGTTGGGGAGAGTCAAAGTTATATGTGGATTTTTGACCACACAGAGGGTCAGTGCCCCTAACCCCTGCGTTGTTCAGGGGTCAACTATATGCATTTCAGTAACTACACTGAGTTTCATCATGAAAATATCGGATGATTTGGTAGATTAAATTAATGTTAAGCAAATATCCATTCCCTTTCCTCTGCCTTTCTGAGAGAATAATACTTCCTCACCCCACTGATGCCAGAATTGGCCACTAACTTCTTGTGCCTGATGGAATGTGACTGGATGTGATAGTGTTCTGGTTCTGCGGTTAGCCTTAAAAAGCATCATGTGTTCTTGTTTGGCTTTCTGGGAATTTTTAACTTCTAAAGGGAGAAAAACACACCCCAGATAGTTGCTAAATGTCCAGCCTGGATCTCAGAATAATAAATGTGGCACAGACCTAAATATGTCCCCAAATCCTAAAGCAGAGATGCTGCAGACAAACTGCCCAGCAGCAAGAAATAAATGCTGATTGTTTTAAATTACAGAGATTGGGGGTGGTTTGTTATCATACAATAGCTGATAAATGAAAGTATTACCTGTAATTTTTAAAACATCTTTATTGGAATATAACTCATAAACCACACAATTCATACCTTTAAAGTGTATAATTCAGTGGTTTCGGATTTGTGTGATCAACATCCCAGTTTACATTTAGAATGCTTTCATCACTCTACAAAGATTCCTTATATCCATTAGCAGTCACTCCTCACCCCTACCCCAGCTCTAAACAACCACTATTCTAGTTTCTCTATACATAAATTGGCCTGTTATGGACTTTTCATATAAATAGAAGTATATAATATGTTGTCTTTTGTGGCTGGCTTATTTCACTTAGCAAAACTCTTCTAAGTTTCATCCGTGTTGTAGCATGTATCAGTATTTCATTCCTTTGTATGGACAAATAATATTCTGGATGGTTACAAAACATTTTATTAACACATCTTAAAATTCAACTGAGTCTGTTGAATGATGTTCACAGACAACATAAAGATACTAATAAGAAATTACTGCATACACCTTACTAGTAAACTTTTTCAGAAATGTCAACCTGTGACAGACCCAGTTCTATTCCGCTCAATGTTTTTTTTATGATGAGAGAGTGAGAGAGAGAATGAAAGTTGCTAGCCTATTTTTAAAGACATGCTCAGGAATTAGCTAGGGATATTGAATGCCACACCCCAATCTTTCCTTAAGTAAGTTAATATTCTATCAACTCTTTAGTTATCCCTTCTGTAATATAGTTACATTATTATTCTGTAGCTTATTTCAGATTTATTTTATTGCTATAGAGATTTAGATAGTTGAATTATTCTTTATTTTAATGTTATCACAAATACTGTGAGTGATTTTCAGTATCACTATAACAAAGGCTTACCATGACATTAACACTATGGTATTGTGGAGGAAAAGGTGCTGGACTAGAAATAAATTATAGAAGTAATCCTGGTTCCATCTCTTACTAGCTGTTTGAGAGTGCGTCATTCATGCTCCTATAAGTTCCAGAATAATAGCCGGTATTGATTAAGCACTTATGTGTCAGCATACAATGTTTCCAGCACTTGACGTGTATTTCACCATTTATTCTTCACAAAAAAATTCTATGACCAAAGGACCATTAACATTCCTATTTCAAAGATAAAGAAACTGAGACTTAAATTAAGTGACCTGTCCAAGGTCAAGACCTGTGACTTATGTTTAGAAACCTCTGACTCCCAATCCAACGCTAGTTGTAACTGGACACGAATGTTGCTCAGCAACCATTTACCTGTCCTTGGAACTAAGATAATACCTGTGTGATTTTTTCAGCAGGACAATAGTATATATGAAGCATATAAAAAGATGTGGGATAGCAAGGAATAGACAGACACAGATCAGATTACCTGGGAAATGAGGTATAAAAAAATGACCATCTCTCTAATCATGCTGGGTCCCAGCAACCGTCTAGCCCAGGATGTACAATAGAGCTCAAAGGAAATTGGCGAAATAGTTTATTATCATTTAGGACATATTCTGAGCACCAGTCTCTTCCAAATGCTCTTGTTTTTCCTCCAACTTAGTCTGCAATCATCCAATATGGAGCAGTCCTCATGGGCAGTTTCTCGCAAAGCCACCTCAGAGGAAAATGGCCTCCCCTATCAAGTCAGTGCACTGTAGAATCCCTGGGCAGGAGTTTTGGCATTTTAATGTAGAAAGAACAGCTTCAGGCCACTTTTCTCAGAAGGTCACTGCGGATCTTGTAGGTATTTAAGACTTCACAGGCTCCTGTCTGCGGCAAAGTGCTTCTGGGTAAAATGCAAAGCACTGAATTAAATAGAAGATTATAGCATTCTTCTCTTATCCTCTCCCAGTAAATTATAACCTCAAGGAAAGCCAAGAGTAAAGCAAAGCACTTATGTGTTGGAGAAAAATTATAAAAATGTGTAACTTTGAAGAACATTAAACAATGAGAATATTTCCTACACTTTGGAGTTTGACAATAATATTATTAACCAATTCTATGGATGGTTAGATAGGCAGTATGGCATTAGTGATAAAGGGCAGAAAGACCAAATTTTGAATCCCTCCTCTATCTCCTGTATATAGGCATTTTCTCTTTGTTTCTACTTTGGCCACCAAGTCGGAGATTGTGGAGAGAGGTGAAAAAACGGTAACTACCTAAGGAATGTAAACAGATAAATCAATGGCATCAGGTAAGGTTGAGTGTAAATGGCAGAATGGGAAGAAGACTAAACATGGAGAAGAGAAGCTTTGTGACACAGAAGAAACAAGATGATTTGGGGTGGGAGGAGACTGATGACAGACTTAGATAACAATCTTGAGGGTTTGCATAATTATTGCCACAGCTTCCTAACTTGGTCTGCCTGACTTCATGTGGCCTCCAGTTCCTGTGTGTCTCCCCATTGCTACCAAATGATCCTTCTTAAAAAAAAACAGTCTTTCTATGCTATTCTTCTTGCCTCAAAGTTAATAGTGGCTCCCCGTTGATTTAGGATAAAATGCAAACTCTCTTTGCCTATTTCTGTCCATCTGTTCAACCTTATCTCTAGCTATGCTGTCTGCATATTAGATTCTCCAGATCTACAGAGCTTCTACCCTTCGCCTTAATACACTTCACTTTGTCAAACTTGCAGAGCTTTGCATATGGTATTCAATTCCTGAAATGTCTCCTTGCCCCCTTCCACTGGAATGACACAACGCTTTCCAACCGCCTATACTGGTTAGCTGATCTTCACAAATCTCCTTTTCCTTATTTTCCACACATTTGTTGAGAGCTCACTGGTCCAGGCTCTGTGTGAGAAGCTCGAGAGCAGAAGCTGAATAAGACATAATCTGTGTTCTTAGCTAACTGGCAATCAAAAGCTTCAGTTTTTTATCATTCTATTCATGTCTCTTTTCTGAAAAGAGTATAGAACAGCTTATTGGGATATTGATTCCTAAAAATATGAATTTCAAATCTGACAAATGTGTGACTGTGTTCATATATTAATCTTACATAGAGTTATTAGAATTTTACTAATATCCTCACAAGCAAAAATTAAAGAACTTCCACTTGAAGAATTATGCTAAATGTTTCACAATTACAAATAAAGAACAAATACATTAATGCAGACACACTTGCTTTGTGACAATTAGTATTTAAACCCATAAATATGTGCACAGGTAGGCACTGTGGGCAAATGAAGGAGAAGGTGAAAGAAACCCCTGGCATATACAGCTTAGGATATGACTACGTTTTGGGGGTAGGCAAGGTCAATAGTCACATTTGATAAGGCACTGAAAAAAGCCCTTCTGCTATCATCTCCTTCCAAATGGAATTTCCTTTCTGAGTGATTAGCTGAGAGCTGTGGCCCACAAGATCATCATTTTTTTTCTTTTTCCTTTTTTTATTCGATAACTCTGTATTGCAACATTATGTAAATGTAAGATGCACAGTGCGTTACTTTATACATTTATATATTGTAATATGTTGCCTTCATAATGATATTTATCACATTACATACTTACAGTACAATACTGTTGTGTATATTCAAGGTATTGCACACTAGTTTTCCACGTCCCTCCGTCCCCAGGTAACTACCATTTTCACGGAAGAGGACTGAGAACCCCTTTAGAATAGAACTGTGTTTTGTTCATCCCTATTTTGTTGTTGCATAACAGAATACATAAGCATAAGAGGCACTTAATTTGTTGAATGGATGAATAGTGAATGAATGAAGGTAATGGTCTTTTTCTTTGGCAGTGATGTTTCTTTTCTGAGAAGCATCTTTCTTAAGAAAGACCCCAAAAGTATATATGAGAATTTCTACTCTGAGCTTTTGGTTGCCAGCCTGTCAATGCTGGAATCAATGTCATGGCCATTGTTGCTCAAGGCGGAGAGTTTAGGGACCCTTTAAGGTGTAATTCCAAAAGAATTATTACCAAAATGGGAGAAAAAAATAAAACAAACGAATAAAACCATGCAGTCAGTAGGAAAACTTGCAGTGTTGGTTTACCCAATAGGTAGGTTATGTGTGCCTAAGGCACCAGACCATCAGGGCAACAAAGAGAAACATACAGCTGTAGGAAACTTGCCTGGCATAATACATATATATATATTAAATCCTGGTCTGTCCCTGCTGCCAGTACAGTCTTCTACAAGGGGACAAGCAGATTTCACTCCTAGTAAGAATTCTAACTGGCAAGACATCTCAGAAAATGACCCACTGAGTCACTGTGTTTGATAGGTGAGACAGGCAGTCCTGCAGTAGCAAGGCAACCAATAGTCCTTCAGTAGGAAGGGAGCCCTGGCAGGCATGCGCCTTCCTCCTGCTTATTAAGTGTCAAGGGGAAGGGGGAGGGGGGACATAAAGAACCATAAAGCAGGTTTGGAATTCACATTCCCTTATATGGATTTATAGTGGAAAATGATGTATAGATTTCTGTGGTTGCCTATCTATGTGCCTTGCAGTTTTTAAATTACCAACTACACTAAACAATTGCAACAAAAGGCAGAGGAGAAATCCTACACATGTTGTTTTCTAAGTTTCTCTGCACCTTTCAATAGGCAGCACTGATTGAAATTTTAATATCCAGGTCTGTTTTTATCTTGTCGTCTCCTTCTTCTTCTTCTTTTCTGCCATTTGATGGTTTTTCTACATTCCCCAAAGATTTTCCTCTTGCAAATAAAAGAGCTTAATTATTTCTATAATGGGAGGATTAGAGTTCCCACAAGCAGTTTCTCTCTATTTAAAAATCGTTGTTAGGTATAATAAAATGCAAGTAGTTCATGACCAATGCAGCTGCTCATTGAAGTATCAGTGTGAAAATGGAAAGAAGTGAAATACATAAAAAGGTAAGTTTTTTTTTTTTCTGTGCTATTATTGGCTTGCTAACATTCAGGTCAGGGCCAGGGAGAATAAATTAGTGGGATAAAGCTATAACACAATAGCTGATGCTCATGCAGCCTTTTTTGTCTATGCAATTGCCATCGCACCAGTTCAAGGCTTGTCTAGGTAACTTATGTAACAGCTGCCGAGAGAATTTCATTTTGTTGTAGTTACAGCACTTTAGATATGCTTTGCATGCCTGCCATTTTAACTTGCTATTTGAGGAGAGCTAAGCTAATCTTTTTTGGGGTTTTGGTACTGCTAGGTTATACTATCCCTTGCTTTCTTTAAATTCTAAAGAGATTATTTTTCTGGAATGGTCCCCCTCTTACTCCTACTCTCTGATAAAGGTCTAATCCTCTAGAACAGGATCACTTTATTTAGCAAAAATAGAACATGAACTTCTAAGGGTGCGTTTCTTGGAGGCTGGCCTCCCAGGATGCCGAGGTGTACTATGACCAGCAACCTTGGGGACCTTCACGACCCCAGCCCATCATCTTGCAGGCATGCTTTTGGTAACTTCATTGTGTTCACCCCAGAAGGGTAGTTACCATGCCGAGAAGTTGATCTGCCGTGGTGATCTTAATTAATTAATTAGGGGTTTATGATACTAACATTAACTGAATTCCTGCCCTCATGGAGAACCAACAAAAATATTCTCTTAGCACATTCTTCCTTCTCTCATCTATTTAGAGGCTGACTGCTGGGAGAATGGAAGCTCTCACTGCTTGCAGAAAGGGAAACCTAAATCAGAACATTTGAAGAAGTTGGCTCGCTTTTTTCTTCAGGTCTTGGGAAGAAGGAACCATAGTTGACTTTTTTTTGCCTTTTGCAAGTTTCTGTCTTCCTTTGTGAATCTGTAAGAGCAGGTAGGCTTCTAGAATTTTGACTGTGGTCAAAAGGCAAACCTGACTATTTTGAGGTTTCATTTTCATATGCTTTCAATTTTATCTTGCCTCTTCTACACTGGTGGTGTTTTTCTCTGAGGGGCAATATAATATTGAGGAATTTAAGTCTGGACAACATACCTATGTCCTTGGGGCTGGTGTGTAGGGAAATCTTAACATGGTGTCCCATCTATGAATGACTCAAGCAGCATTTAAGCATATGTAGAATCTTTATTTTTCTTTATTGGGCCACACAACACAAAGGAAAACATCCTAAATAAGTTTTTCTACCTCTATGAAGTTACTTAAAAAAATCTCTCCTCAGTCTCTGGCCACATTCCGGGCCCATAAACTAGACCTGTGGTCGCATCTTCCTCTGTCTCCTTCACCCTTTCTCCCTCACTTTCTTGCTTCCTCCTCTGGCCTTGATAATTAATCTCTTCCCTGAGATGCTCCTTGCTGTTTCTTTATAGACTTTTTTTTTCCAACTTTAGGAAATATTTCAAATTTGCAGAAAAGCAAGAGACTGATCTAACAAACACTCACATATACACCACTAAGATTAAACATACTTGATTCTCTGGACTACTTTGAACAAAGTGGATACTATTTGTTCCTTGAATATTCCTAGAAAAAAGCTATACAACATTCAAAGCATGGTGTGGAGGGTGTGTGTAGATTGAAAAATACTGATGCAATTTATTTTTAGCATTTATAGGTCCATTCAAATTTTCTATTTCTATCTGAATCTGTTTGGTAAGTTATATTTTGGGTAGGTTGTATCTTTTTATGAGGAAAAGGTCCATTTAAGTTTTCAAATTCATTGGAATGCGCTTTTCAAGTTTTTGCCTATGATTTTTCTCCTTGCTCCAGATAGCTTCTCATTCTGTCTTCCCCAAAGAGTACAGAAAGTAGGACACAGACTTTGGAGACTCTTTCTGTGCTGAGGGATCTGACAGAAGATGTCCTGAGTTAAGTGTTGTAGCTCGGGAATTTGTTTTTAATAAAACTCCCAAAGGAGTAGAAACATTAAATTTGCAGTAATCACATATGAATTTGGCTCACTGGGGTTTTTCAATAGTGGATTTTTTAAGCTTTAATTATTTAAACTAGAAAGACCCTATATTTAGGTTTTACTTCTTCTAATGAAATAATTACACTTTAATAGCCAAGTGGCTGATTTCTCTTCAGTATGCATGCATTAAGGTAGAAGATACATTGATTTCCTTCAAATAATAACAGAAGGAAAGGTCACTGCTTCCAGAAAGTCTCATTCTCAAAAGATTCATGCTTGGATTCTCTACCTAGTAAGAGTAAAATAGGTGGGTAGTTGAGCAAGTGTATCATTTTTTATTTTGATTTCCTGATGGAAAGAATATTAAGTAATACAATAGTTTAAAATGTATTAAAAATCTTTTACTAATTCTTAAGAAGTAAGCTATAATCCTATTTTATGTTCTTATATATGTAAAGCAACATTTATTGTTAAAAAAATACTTTTGGTTTCTATTTCAATGCTCCATATCCTAGGCTTTACCAAGTTGAGCTCTCCTGGCATCTGAGGAAACCCAGTTTCAGCTCTCAGACACTTCATGAATAATCTGTGCAATATTGTAAAGAGTCACAGCTAGTGCCCAGATGCTATAAGGAGGCTTTAAAGGCTTACCAGGAACAGGAGGACTTAGGGTGGCCGAATAATTGACACTATCTTAGTAAATATTTTTTAGCACTTAGTGCTGGGCACTCTGCTGGGTACTTTATTAAAAATTGCTTTATCTGATCTTCATAACAGCCTTTTTAGGTTAGAATTCTTATTATCTTTATTTCACCATCATGGAAGTCGAGGCTCAGAGAAGTGAAATAATTTTCCCAAAGATACAGTGCTAGTAAGTGGCAGTGCCAGGCCCTCTCTAGCTCAAAAATCCATATTCATAACTGATATACTGTATTTGCCCTCCTGACTAGGGAAGAACTAGAAGTGTGGGACCTAAGTAGATGGGACTAAAATCAAGGCGAATTTTGTGACCCTAGAGTTATATTTACTACGGCTTGAAGACTTTTCTAAAACACTTCAATCTTAAAGTAACCTGTCTGAACTATAAGATGTAATCAATGCCACTGTTTCTGAGGCTCTTCTTGTTGCTAAAATGTTTAATTGGCAAGTGGATTTCTTTTAGAAGAAAATATTTATCCTCTCAATAATGTGCAGAAACCTTGCCTATGCCCCAATATCTGTGTTTTTTCTCAATCACCGCTTCTTGCTCCTCCATATTTGACGACCATCTTCAATAATGTGCACACTAAACCCCAAAGAGCCCTGTGAGTTGTGAAGGCAGAGGGACAGAAATGAATAAAGAGGGAGAGACTGAAATCAGGAGAGGGTGGCATGACTGATTCAAGGTGTCGAACAGGCTATTATACGATATTTATTCACTTCTCTCCAGAGGGCGATTTTGTGTTCTGTAGAATATGTTACAATTACAACTACAGGGAGGTAACATGATGCAGAAAACAGCAAGTCCTTTGACATCAGATAATGATGATGATGATGATTCATGATAATAATAGCAGCAGCAGCTCTCATTCACTGAGTGCTTATGTGTCAGCTATTCTTCTGAGCACCTTACATCCATTATCTCAGTTAAACTTTCACTGACCCTGTGAAGTGTGTACTACTGTCATCTCCATTTTATAGAAGTAGAGACTGAGGCAGAGGTTAGCTAAACAACTTCCCAAGGTCATGCAGTAAGCAACTGAATCAGGCTTCCAACACTGGTGGTCTGATTCCAGAAGGTATGATCTCAACTAAATCTGTGTTCAATTCTGATCTCCATCATGTACAAACTGCATGACTTCAAGCACATGATTTACTTTTCTGAGCTTCATTCTCCTCATGTGGAAAATAGAAGGCTGTGGTATGGGTTGTATGAAGTGATATGCAGAAAGGCACCCAGCAGCATGGTGCCTGGCTCAGAGTAAAGGCACAATCGATGTTTTTCCTTCTGCCTCCTTCCTAGTTGCTGCTCTAGACCAGGTTTCCTCAAATTGTGATTATTAAAATGCTTATTAAAAATGCAATGACAGCATTTCTTATGCTCAAGGATATTCGGTTCATAGCTGGAAGGTTTGGTATAGTTAAACAAGCAAAAAAAATTTTTAATACCATTTTTTAGCAGAAGCAATAAAAAGAAATTAGTACCCTTTGAATTCTGAACACATGTAACTCTCTGGCCACCTGAAGCAACAGCATCACAAACGTGTTGACCAAATACAGAAATCTGAGTCTTCATCATCACTCAATCACATTACAGATACCTATTAGCAAGAATAGCAATAATACAGGTGACAGCTCTCTTCAATGTATCCCCAGTGCAGCGTCACACATACTAGTGAATGTCTGCACATAAGCCCATGCATGAGAGTTGGAAAGTGTGTGCAAACACAGCCCACACATGCCTATAGACATACAGAGCAAAGAAGAAGCCAAGTAGAAACATTTACTCCAGATACATATAGACCCTTCTGAAATGCACCAGAGGTTAGAGGAGAATACCCTTGTATAGAGCTATTGAGCTTTATGTGGGAGAGGGTGTGTGACAAATTCTTTTCCTCCTCTAGTTGACCTTTGGAAAGCCACCTCCTCTTACCACCACCTCCCAGAAAAGCCTGGGTCTCAGTGTTCTTTATTAGCTCCTCAGGAGATTCTATTACATACCAAACTTTTAAAGTCTCCATGTCCAAAATGTAAGGGGGAAAAAAAGTCATCCTGGACATGTTCTCTCCAGTATTTGATACTTAAAGGTAGACAGTGCATTGATTCAATCATTCATTCAAATATTTTTGATTGCCTACCATGGAACAGGTGCTGGATGTATGATGAACAAAACAGATTTATGGAATTTATTATCTAGTAGAGAACACAGATTATAAGCAAACAGACAAAAAATTATTAAGAATAATCATATTATGCAGTTCCCAAATGTTGAGTGTCAGAATCACCTGGGACGCTGGTACACCTACAATCGGCCCTATCCTGCTCCAAGAAGCCTGGGCCTCAGTGTTCTTTATTAGCTCCTCAGGTGATTCTATTACATACCACAGTATGAGAACCACTCATCTAGTGGTTTGAATAAGTATTTAGGGAATAGTCAATTTTCAAGGGAGGTTCAGGTGTCCTATAGTTCAGTGCCTCTCAAACTTTCATGTGCATTTAAATCACCTGGTTATCTTATTAAAACACACTTTCTGTTTCACTCAGTAGGTTTGGGATAGGTGCCTGAGATTCTGCATTTCAAACAAGCTTCTAGGTTATTCTGATATGATAGGCCCAAGGATCTGGCCTTAAGTAGCAAAGTTGTAGGCTGTAGAATACATTCTCAAACTTGTCTTCTATTTATAGACCAGACTTTGATTATTCTCATTCATCTCAGGCTCTTTTCATCAAAGCATGAGAACAGGAATCAGAATTATCTGAAGGTGCTAATTAAATATGAAAATGCCAACAAGTGATTTCAGTGAACAATAAAGTTTGAAAACCCGTGCTTTCAGAAAAACAGTGACTAGAAATCATTCACTTGTGTGTAGCAAGCTTGAATCCCTCAATTTATTATAGATCGGTGGTTCGCCAATCTGGCAAACACATTAGAATAACCTGGGGAGAGGTAAAAAATACCCATGTTCTGGTCCTATCCCATACCAATTAAACTGGAATCTCTGGGGGTGGACCCAGCCCTCTGTATTTTTTTAAAGTTCCCTAGGTGATTCCAATGTAAAGACAGGGTTGAGAACTACCGCTATAGCCCAATTTGCCTTTTTATTGAGTCCAGGAATATAGTTGATCTCAGTAGAATGGAGTTAATAGAGTTTGTCTTTGTTGTCTCTCTTTTCTGGGCCACTGTCATAAGCACTCTTCCTGCTCAGGGCATGGATAACCCTGGTGTTCCCATCACAGTGACCCACTGACCTTATGTGCCCATGTCCTGGCTTTCTCCTTTTATCAAAAGCAAGCCTGTGCCCCATTCCCTATGAGCCTTTTTTCTTTCCTGCTAGTGACTAGAAACAGGTTAATCAGCAAAAGCAATTCCAGGTCATGCGTAAATTAATGTGCTTTCCCACTTTGGTACCATATTCCCTTCACCCAGTTTAAATAGACTTTAAGGCTCTCCTGAAATTGGGGATTTCCCTCTTTTTTTTTTTCAAAGAGGGAAGTGCTAAATGTAGAGAGGTAATCATTTTGATTTTTTTTGTCATGCAGTTTTTTTCTGTCATGAAGGAGGAATTTAACAATTTTTAAAGTATTTTCTTTTCTAAGCATGGAGAGGTGGGAAAGTCTTTGATCAGAGCCTTGTAATCAGGGAAACAGAGAGGAAAACAAAAGATGCACAATATGAGAAACTGACTACTTCCAAAAGGGAACTGTTGCCTCAGCATCAATTAATATTTATTGAGCACCTACTGAGTATATAACAGTCTGCTAGCAACTTGAAAAATTACAGGCAATACATACCTATAAAACATAATTACCAGGGACTATTTTTGGCTATTTGTTCAAATTCATTATAGCAAGGACAAGTAACTAGGGCTGCTTGTAATTTGGTCTCATTAATAAAACGGATTCCTAGGGAGACTGACTCAGAAAGATAGAAAATAAACTGTATTGAAATATTATTTTTTATTAGTCTGATAATTAAAACACATACACACAGGTGAGGCCAAACACTGTAATTTCAAGTATGTGATTCTCAATTTCAGTCATCCATTCATTTTCATCCACTTTCAGTCATTTCCTTTCCCAGAGGAAGTACAGGATTCAGCACCCTGCATTAGATTTCCTTCATTTGTCATTTGTGGAATTCTTAAATGCTATTGATTTTGTCCTACAGGCTGAGGTTAATAATGCAGCTCTGTGTGTATATTAAAGACTCATTCCACAAGTCACCCACAGAAAGCATTCCCATTTTCTGATGCTCATAGATGACAATTCATACAGTTAAACCTCTTCTGCTTTGAAAACAGAGAGATGGGGTTTGAACCATGTGACATAATCACCTGACAATGTTAGCTAATAGATTTGTTTGGGCTGAAGAATCTGTGCGACGCCCATGTGAAAAGTACCAGGATACCTGACAGAAAGATTTATACTTGGGAAAGAACATGACAATCTGAAAGATTTATGAACATTAACCTCTCCTAGGATATAGAAATTAGACTTGCTTAAAATTCAGAGAAAATTGATATTTGGTATAGACTATCAGATTAATCAATTCAATTGACCATTTTTTTGGTTATCTTGGTTGGGCATAGTTCTATTGTCTGGAGTAGAAATCAATTTTTCAAATCTTTTATCTCATGTATTTATAATGTATACATTTTCCACTTCCAGAAAATATCTGATGTGCTTACCTTGTCAGGTACGAAAAATAGGTTGAAGAAAACTTAATTCATGTTCCTAGCACTCTAGGATGTCTGAAGCCTGCTTCATATATGCCTTGAAAATGATGCTTTTGAACAGCCTAGAGAGTCATGGTCCCTATATTATGGGTCATATTTCCAATTTTTATTAAAATTATGATTTTCCCTGTGCCTGTGAGGGTATACTTATCTTCCTGGCTTGATTATATTCTCTCTGAAGGTGGTCCAAGGTGAGAAACTTTCCATAGATGAGGAAATAACTTGGATGGACTTGCTAGGAAGTTGGTGAATAATATTTACTCTTTGTCCTCAAGTTTGACTATATTTCTTAAAGAAGGCAAATAGTATGGCCATAGTACAGATTGGAAATAATATATCGAATCCTAGTAACTACTAGGCAACTAGTATTGTCAAGAAGCAGGAAAAGCAGGGAAATCTGAATAAACAACAAAGGAAGAAAGAAGGAGGGAAAGCAGGAAAAAAGGAACACACATTCTTGTGTATTACGGGATACATATCCTGAGCATGAGAACCTGCCTATCAAGTTCTCAGGCTCCCACTGTTTTCAACAAGATGATCTGATTGGAAAGAATTACATGCACTCAAGTTTTGGCAAAGTGTTTACCCATTTCTAGTTCACATGTCTTAGCTATGATCTTAAAAGAAACAGTTGATGAAATAGACTCTAGAACAGTGTAAAGAAACAGTTCTCCATAGGTATCAGGCATTTCTATACCTTGAGCAAGAAGATGCACTGTCTTTGTCCTGGACTATCTTTTTAAGGACATGTGTATGGCAAATAGCCTTGCTAGATAAAGTGTCTCCTGCAGGAATAAAGGGCAGATTTGCTTCTGTAAATATACTAAAAGTAATGTCTCCCTCCAGTGAAAGGTCAGGTGTGTTCACTGCTATTATTATCTATTTAAATCAGGCTTGAAGCTCGTCTCCTATAAAGCAACCTGGCCGTCTTCATATCACTCTTTGAAATTGTGGTTCAGGCAGTTTAAACAATGATAAAACTCTAAGTACTGCTAACTCTATGAACAGTACACTGTCCTTTGTGTCTGACCCAGGAGTCTCATGTCTTCTGCTAGGCTAACCTGTTAGCTTGCAAGTAGAGTAAAATTTCAGACGTTTCACAGTTCTTGACAAACAGCAGAATGTCAAATCTAAAAGGGCCTTTAGAGATACTTAGTCCAATCTACTCCATAAATGGGGAAACTTACACACAGAATTTCATTTACCTGCTCAAGGTCATGCAATAGAATCAGGACTACAGGCATCCAAAGTCAAACAACTTAACTCTGAATTTGTTGATAATGTCATTTTAGACTTAACAGTGTCCCTTCCAGATCTCACATTTCACCTATAATATCTGTGTGTCACTCCCCTATGACTATTTTCATTTCTGACTACCATGGTTTTGGGGCCCAGGAGTAAGAAAGCCCAGCACCCTTGCTCAGGTCATGATAATTCTGACATGCAACACCCTAGCATCCATCTGTGGAAATCAGCTGGAGACTGCTTCCCAGGGCTTTTACGAAGATTATACCCCTGTTACTTTCCTGTCTCTAACGTGCTTCCCTCACTCTCTTACCAGTTTCTTCCAGGAGCACTTCCTTTAAAAAGAAACCAATCACCTAGTAAATACACAAATCCTCATCTCCAGGTTGGCTTCTGGGGAACCTGATTACAAAATGGTAATCTAATTATTCAAGCAAATTAGGCAAGACTCTAAGCTTTGCAAGAATATTTGTATATCTGAAAAAGCTGATGAGCAGAATTGGGTTTTGATAATAACAATCAATTTCTATGTCTGCTCCGTGGTGACTCTACATTGAGTGTATTTGAGAAAAAGCAATGGGTTCAGTGACTGCTACTATTGGAGGAAGAGTTAGAGGATGTGTGAGTGACTGACTGAAGGTGGTGAGACAGCACAAGTTCAATTCACAGATAGAGCTGTCATTTAAAAATTTTGATGTGCCTACTCTCTGTAAAGCACTATAGGATATGTAGAAATAAATGACACAGTCCTTTCCTTTAGGCAAACTAGGTTAAAAAAAATAAAATGGGAGAAAGATTTTAGCCATGCGAATAGGGTTGCTCCCTGAGACTAAGAAGTAGAAAATTGAGGCAATGGAAAGTATGTTTAAGATATAACTAGTTTATTCATTCATTCATTCAAAACACTCACTAATTAAATGCTCACTCTGCACCAGGTCTCAGGTACTATGCAAGCTCTTGAGTTAGTGGTGTGTTGGTGACTATTTAACAACCAGCTGAAAACAAGCCAGCTGCACACTGTGTTTGCCAGTTTCTGTGGTAGAAATATTCCCACCATGGGTGATTTCAAGCTATTAAGGGAACATCAATCAGCTCACAGAATTCCTGAAAGTGTAACAGTGGGCTCTTGTGAGCCAGTACAAGCTGGCTCCAGTACACCACTGCCTGAGGATCTGTCAGTGAACACTGATCACTGTCATTTTCTTTCCAGGGCTTACTGACAAACAAGTACAGAAAAAAAATCAAGTATGCCTGTGAAAGTAGATAGAAAGACAAAGGTGCCCCTAAAAGGACTCCCTAATCCAGTCTTAAAGAGGAGGGGACAAGAAAAGTTCCCAAAGAAATGACATTTACTCAGAGACCAGAAGCATGAGGAGTTCTTTAAGTGAGGGAAGGCTGGAAGGTGAGAGATGGCTTCTTTTAGGGAACAGAGGAGTTAGGAGCAGGATAGAAAGTAATAAAAGGTGAGCCTGGGGACATAGGAAGGGACACATGGTGGCCAGCCTCCTAGGATGGGTTAAACAGTTTGGATTTTAGTCTAAGGCACTATTTCCTCCAATAAATGCACACATTGTCAATAGGTGTATGGAAAAAGAAAGAAAAACCTATGCTCAGATATGTTTTGAAAAAACTGGTAAATCAATGTTAAATAGTTGTCCTCACCATGAGATTTCTCAGATCCTTTAATCTATTGGTATGAAATATAGCTGGCCCAGAGTGCGGTATAATATACACCATTTCCTGGACTTGTTTGACTATGGAACGCTTCCCATTTTTTTTTTTAGGATTATATCTCAGGAGTAGGACACTAGGGAACTTAGGTCAACAAAACACATTCTGGAAAGTACTCGTAGCTCCAGGGGGGCCCAGGTGACTCCTTTGTGAAACCAGTGAAACCTAAATAACTCAAGGGAAAGAGCAGGTTGGGAGAAACCATTTTTATATATTACAGATTGCTTGAATTTGCTGGCCAGACAAGGGTCTGTCCATTCCTCACAGTTGCCACCCACATGCTCTATCGGTTCCCTCCAACCTCAGCTCACATGCTCTCCAAGTCCTTTCACCCCATCCCTGCTTGCAAAGCGTGCTCCATGCTCTGTTTCCCTTCAGCCACAGCATGCTCACTACTTCCCTACCTGCCCCTTCTGGGAGTAACTCTGTGGCTGGGTCCTTGGTGACTGGCACATGCCAGACCAATGACCTACCAGAAATGGAGGGGAGGAGAGAATGGCTGTTTTCTCTGCACCCCTTGTGCTGGGGGCTGTGGGAGGCTGCAGTACCTA
This sequence comes from Manis javanica, assembly GCF_040802235.1. Taxonomy (NCBI): domain Eukaryota; kingdom Metazoa; phylum Chordata; class Mammalia; order Pholidota; family Manidae; genus Manis; species Manis javanica. The sequence goes on from NC_133174.1 coordinate 89,428,045, forward strand.
TAGATATGTAAATGGATAAAGCCAGGCACAAGATTCTGGAAATTCTGCCATTTACTCCACAGTTCTTTTCTAAGAACAATGAGAAGGTATTTTAAGCTTTTAAGGCACAGTAACATTATCAGATAATGCCGTAATTTTATTTTCTTTCTCTAATTAATGATTTGTTTTGAATCATGTTTTTCTATTACCCCAATTGCCCCTCAACTGGTTTCTATCCCCAGATTGTAAAATGGCCTAGGAAAACATCTAAATACACCTTAATAGTAAAAAACTAAAATAGTTTTGCATAGGTACTACACTGGTACTAAATTTGATAGATTTCATTGTTTTGTTTTCTGACTTTAATGTCTCTTTTTGAAATTCCCATTATTTCTGAAAAGCACAGAGGGTAAGACTTGGGTATTTCTCTACTTTTAGGCCTATTTTTCTTCAAAAGGAAACAATGACAAATTCATCCAATCACCTAGAATATTAGAGACTCCCAAATCTGATGTGGAAATTGTAGCTCAGATGATCATGTATTATATATCTACCTAATGGCAACTTCATTTTACATAATGAATGAAAGGGACAGGGGTTGAGGTAGAGGAGAAAAAGAAAGAAGGGGGAGGAGAGAAAAAAGACCATTTATTGACGTATCAGAGCTTGATGAAGCCTGATATAATTAACAAACTTGTGATATCTCTAGCAATTGTAATTCCAATTATTTGCTAGCTGAAGGCAAGTTTCACTACTCTAAGTTAGGAAATCATGTAAATAGCCTAATTAATACAATTTGCCTTATGCTCTACTAAGAAAACAAAAACAAATATGTCATTTTTTAGAATAAATAGCATGGTATAGACTAAATATTATAAATATTCAGTCAGTTTGCAGAACAAATATTGCATATTATGGATCCTTTTCAGCAATTCTATGAAGTTTAGCATGATTTAATGAAATTATGATGGCTGTTTGAGTTTTACAACTACGTTACAATAAAAAGAAAGCACTTCCTTTGCATGGATAAGAGGAAGATCCTTGACAAAATAGCATGGTAGGGTTTATAATGCTGTGGGCCTGAGGTGACAAAGATTTCATTCTTTTTCTTGCCAGTTCTCTAATCTCAAGAGAACCCCAAAGTTAAAATAAATCTTTTAAAAATTCCATATGCCAGTGGTAGAAAGACATAATAAATAATTCTTTGCCATTTCATCATGTAGAATTGAGAGATAAAGTTGTTTGTAAAACCCTAAAAGACTTACAAATCATTCAACACGTTGTCATATGTTAATATCAGTGAGAATTTAATCACCACATGTGAAAATGCATATGCAATGGTTGGCCTGCATTGCTTTTGTCTGGGGGTTCTGCCTTACCTGGTTACATTTAATCACCTGCCCTCTATCCTGCTATCAAGTACTTATTCCTCAAGAACAACTTAAGACTACAATGACAGAGAAGCAACAGAGAAGGAAAGATGATGACTGAGTTAATAAACAAGTATTCACTGAGATTCTCTATTTCAGCACTATGCTAAGCACTGTTGAATAAGCAAAAGCTTATTCATACCTTGAAGAATTTTACTCTGTTTTTGGAGCATCAAAACTCTTATTTACAAACAAATTACAGATCAGCTAAATGCCATATGTATGTGCAATACTAACTGAAAGGCAATAGCCAAGAAATGAGAGATTCACTAAGCTGGAGTGGTAGCAGAAAAACATTGACCAGCTAGAGGTGGAATCTTGAAGGATGTTTAGGATGTAGAGGGGTAAAAAAAGGAGGGTGTCTCAATTAGAGGAGGGGTTTAGCATAGGGAAAGGCACAGAGATGTACCTGTGTGGGGACAGAAAGGATGAAACTGATAACAGAAGGTACCATGTGTACAAGTGAAGAGTTGAGTAAGGTTATCTATAGTTGAGGAAGACCAGAAAAGGGGCTGAGATATAATGAGGTAGAAAATAGGGAGGTTCCTGGGCCAAGAGATCACAGAATTAAATGGATTTAAAAAAAGGAAAGAAAACAATAGATGAAACTGTTGTTTCAAAATTAGGACACATAATACCACAGAAGATAACAGAGTCAAAAAAAAAAAGCATAATTTATTATCTTCCACTTCTGGAGGTCTTCCTCCAGAATTTATTATCTTCCACTTCAGAAGATAATGAGCAACTGAACAAAAAAATGGAAGTGAAAATTAACAAGGAGGGGCAAATTAAAAAGACATATCAGATAAAGAAACAAACTATCTTCTATGTTTTTTATGTCAGTTTGGGTACAGGGGAGAAAGGAGAAGGAAGAGTTAAAGAAGACCTCAAGGATTTTAGCTGTGACAAGACATGTCACTGGGGAAAAATTATGTGATGAGTTCTGATTTATACATGAGATTGAATTACAGGTAGGGCAATATTTGACAGGTACTTTGCTGCGTCATCAGCACAGAATTGACTGAAGAAGGGCACTTCAATCACCACCATTTTGATCCCCCCAATTTTGATCCAGGTATCAAAGTAGCCTTTACCTGAATAAATAAAGCCATGAAAGTTCATGTGGTGAAGACTGCTAGACTCCATTTACCTTCTATAGAAATAGAACTATAGCCTGGCATATACATGGCTGGTGTTGTAAGTGAAACAATGCTCCCCCAAAGATGTCCACATCCTAATCATCAGAGCCTGTTAATACTTTAGGTTACATGACAAGCAGAGATTGAGGTTGCAGATGGAATTAAATGGCTAATCAGCTGATCTTTAAATAAGATTATTCTGGATAATCTGAATGAGTCCAGTATAATCACAGGAACCTTCCTTCTTTTAAAATGGGGGAGAGAGGAAGATGAGGAGGTCAGTTAGAAACAAATTTGAAAATGATATGCACAGGGCTTTGAATGCAGAGGAACAGACCACAAGTCAAATAGTGCAGGAACCCTCTAGAGGGTGAAAAAGGCAAAGAAATAGACTCTCCCCTAGAGCCTCCAAAAGGAATGTAGCTCTACCTTGATTTTAACCCAGTGAGACTCATTTCAGACTTTCGACCTCCAGAAGTGGAAGATAATAAATTATGCTTTCAGCCACCAAGTTTGTGGTAATTTGTTATAGCAGCAATAGGAAACTAATACAACTGGCTAACTAGACTGTATTTTCCATCTGCTCTTATAGTTAGGTGTGATCATGTGACTAAATTTTCATCAATGAAATGACAGAGATAGTGATGTGTACTTTTGGGGAACCACCCACTGTGTGACCTATCACCTCTCCCCAAGATCACCCAGTCAGGGCCCTAAGACAGGAACACTCCCTTATATGGATGCTGTGAGCCAAGCTGCCACTTGTCCCCAAATTCTTCTTCCTTATTGGAAGAAACCTTTCCCTGTTCTGGGTACAGAGTGAACTTCTTTGTACTACTTGAGCATGTGCATCATATAGTACTTGGCCAGTCCCACCAGCATATCTGCCCCCACATGAAAGGATGGAGTCTTTGAATGCAGCACAAGAGGGGTCCATGCGATCTATCACCCTACTTCAGCTATCAAGAGGGACCCACTTGCAATGAGAGACCAGTGTCCACTACAGACACTGACTTGCTGCATTTCTTCCTTCTGTGATTAAAGTGGTTTTTACATTATGAAACTGTTATATGTATATTAAAGTGTTATTCCAACCAGTCCCCCTGGGCAACTCCAAATCCATAGAAGATGTAGTGGGTTAAGTTCTGTGGACCCCTAATTCTGGTGTTTGGCATTATTACAATCTTTGCTATCCTCCATGAGTGGTGGGAATTCTCATTTGGGATTGGTATCCAGATCTTCCTCCTTGACATACATGATATCCAGCCTGGAACCTTTAAGATAGTGGACCTGCTTCCTTCATGTTCTCTTTCACTATCTAGTGAACTCAAACACATGAGATTTTTTGACCATACTAAGACCATGCATATAAAGGTAATCCCCTAGGAAATGGCAGAGAAACAAAATGGAAGGAAATTGGATTTCTGTTATACTGTGCAGAGAAACCTCTCACTGATCTGGAACTTAGACTGCTACATGAGAAAACTAAACATGCATCTTGTTTGAGCCATTGCACTCAGGAGTCTTTATGTTATAGTAGCTAGTACGATGCTGTATAAGTCAGGGTTCTCTAGAGAAAAAGAACCAACAAGATATGTATAGGAAAAGATTTATTATAAGGAATTGGTTCCTATAATTATAGACATTAAAAAGTTCCCTGGTGTGCCTTCTGCAAGCTGGAGACTCAGGAAAGTCAGCAGTGTGCTTCAAGCCAATCCAAAGGCCTGAGAACTAGGAGTGCCAAGGGCAGGAGAAGGTTGATGTCCCAGCTCAAGCAAAGGCAGCAAGGGCTGACATCTTCCTTCCTCTGCCTTTTTGTTCTATTCCGTCCCTTGTTGTATTGGATGATGTCCACCCATATTGGAGAGAGCAAAATACTTTACTGAGTCTGCTGATTCAAATGTTAATTTCATCAGGAAACACCCTCAACAGACACACCCAGAAATAAGGTTCAGCCAAATATCGAAACATCCCATGGTGTAGTCAAGTTGACACATAAAATTAACTATCACAGACCCTAAATAATACAGATAATGATTTTGTTGAAAGAGGGAATATGAGTGTGGTGGAGGGAGGAGGATGGAGAAGAAAAAGCTAAGGGTAGCCTTTGGGAACATCTTCAAGTAAAGGGTAGGAAGAAGAACCAACAAAGATTGGAAAGGAGAATACAATGTCACAGCATCTATAGGAAGACAAAATTTCCAGGACATGATTAGTAATTGTAAATGCACCAGAAATATGTAACGAGTGAGTCAGTTTTTTCACTCTCATTTGTCTTCCATCTATTCCTATGGCTTTAAATACTGTCTTTATGCTTATAATTCTCAAATGTATAGCTCTAGATGAGATCAGCCTTCTGACATATTTAATATTACCCTTTGAATGTCTTCTTGGCATCTCAAGCTCAATATATCAAAAAGTGGACATGAGTAGCCCCACACCTTCCAAAAATTGTAGGCTCTTACTTCTGATTGCACCGTCTCAATACAAACACCTCATCCTGTGAACTGTCCAAGCTTGAAAACTGAGAATTCCTTTTTCCCTTTCATCGTTCCCATTCAATCCATTAATCCATAATGAAATCCTGTTAATTCTACATAAAAATATACCTCTAATTTTACTGTTATCAAATCCACCATCACTTCTTACCTGAAATCATATAGTATCTTAACAATTGTCCCTACCCAATCCATCTTCCTCCACATTACAAAACTGTAAATGTATTTTATCACTCCTTCTTAATATGCAACAACTTTTCATTGCACTTAGGGTTAAAATAAAATAATTAACATGGCCTGAAAAAGCCCAGCATAATACTTCTTGGGCTTACCCTTCTAATGTTATTCTCTCACCACTTCTCTCCCTTGCTGTTTATACTGTGGCTGCACAGAATGTCTTTCAATACTTCTAATACACCAACTCTCATCTTCTTCAGGGTTCTCATATACACATTTCCTTTTGTCTTGAACCTCCTCTTCTGTTCTATTCATCTATTTACCTCTTCTTGTTTTCAGGCCTTGCTATAAACATGAGAAATTCCTTAATCATCAATCAAAATGAGGTTACCATTGTTATTCTCTTTATAGGTTCACGTTATTTTTCTTCATATCACTTTCCAAGTATTTAGTCATTTGTGTGATTCTTTGGTTAGTTTCTATACCCCTCTTTACTTTCTCTATCTGTGAGGATGGAGTTATTGTTTTGTCCACCACTCTATTAATAGTTCCTAATTTGTAGTATGCTTACCATGTTGTATGCACTCAGTAAAGATTTGAGAATCTTGATGCCTTTGGGAAATACTTTCATCTGAGTAGTGGAAGCAAGAATTCAGACTTCAGAGATTTAAGAAGAAAATGGATGAAGAAGAAGAGCTGATGCAGTTGAGTGGAGAGAGGAAAGAAGAGATAAAATTGGCTCAGGAAAGGGACCCCTAATTGGCTGGATTATTTCTGTTTCTGCTCTCAACTAGAGATAATTTATATATATGAAATTCCTATATTTCATAAATATTGGTATTGATCACCATTAAAAAGTGTTTGCTGGCAGTGGATTAAAGATGGGGGCATGAGAGGTAAGACAGAGGCTTCCTCTTAAAACCACATATAATATAAAAATATAATTAATACAACTAATCCTGAGAGAGCAACAGGCAAGAGAACTGCATGAGACTGCATACAGCTGGAGAAAAGAGCAGACCTCCCAGAACAGGACAATGTACCGAAGCTGTGGCCCGGCCGGACCCAAGCCCTTCCCCCACCTCAGCTCACCAGTGGGAGGAAGAGAAATAGAACAGGGAGGGAGTGGAGGCCTGGGACTGCTGAATACTTAACTCCGGAGATCTACTCTGGGAGCACAAACCTACATTTCATGGTGCTTTCATGATACTCTCATGATTATGTAGTTGGAAAGCTAAGACAGGCAGAATTCCTGGAAAGACTGAGATTCCAGCCACTTGTGGAAAGCAGGGATCCATAACCGGCTGCTCTGGGACAAAAGCTTATACCTATGTGCTTGGCCCACTGATTCAGGCAGTGGAGACAGGCATAGCAGCCGGGAAGCAGGAAACAGCTCTTTCCTCCACCAAGGCAACAATACCACTCCCCTGTGGCCCCCGACATTGCTTCAGGGGAGGAGCAGCTCCAGGGAGTAGTTTCTGGACACTAGAGGGTGCCATATACAAATATGAAATGCCAAAGGAACCTGGTAGAGTAAAATTAATATAACCCCTGATAAAGATGACATGGACCACATGATTCTTCCTGAAAGGAAGTTTAAAATAAAAATCATTAACATGCTAATAGAAGTGCAGAAAGATATTCAAGAACGCAGGAATGAATTTCGGCCAGAGATCCAACCATTAAAGAGCACAGTGGAGGGTATTAAAAGCAGATTGGATATGGTGGACAAGACGATAAATTAAATAGAAACTAGAGAAGAGGAATACAAAGAAACTGAGGCACAGAGAGAAAAAGGATCTCTAAGAATGAAAGACTATTGAGAGAACTGTGTGATCAATCCAAATGGAACAATGTTTGCATTATAGGGGTACCAGAAGAAGAAGAGAGAGAGAAAGGGGTAGAAAGTATCTTTGAGGAGGAAATTGCTGAAAACTTCCCCAATCTGGGGAAGGAGATAGTCTCTCAGGCCATGGAGATCCACAGATCTCCTAACACAAGGAACCCAAGGAAGACAACACCAAGAAATATAGTAATTAAAATGGCAAAGATCAAGGATAAGGACAGACTATTAAAAGCAGCCAGAAAGAGAAATAAGATCACATACAATGGAAAGTCCATCAGGCTAACATCAGATGTCTCAACAGAAACCTTACAGGCCAGAAAGGAGTAGCATGATGTATTTAATGCAAAGAAGCAGTAGGGCCTGGAACCAAGATTATTTTATGCAGCAAGATTATTATTTAAATTTAAAGGAGGGATTAAACAATTTCCAGGTAAGCAAAAGCTGAGAGAATTTACCTCCCACAAACAATGTCTACAGTCTAATTTGGAGGGACTGCTATAGATGGAAGTGTTGCTAAGGTTTAATAGCTGTCACCAGAGGTAATAAATCCACAGTAAAGAAAGTAGAACAGCTAATTATAAGCAAATGCAAAATTAAATTAACTATCCCCAAAGTCAATTAAGGGATAGAAAAAGAATACAGAATATGATACCTAATATATAAAGAATGGAGGAGGAAGGAAAAGGAGGAGAAAAAGAAAAGAGCCCTTAGATTGTGTTTGTCATAGCATATGAAGTGGGTTAATTTAGACTCTTAGATAGTAAGGAAGTTAACCTTGAATGTTTGGTTACCACGAATCTGAAGTCTGTAATGGCAATAAGTACATACCTATTGATAGTCACCTTAAATGTAAATGGACTGAATGCACCAATCAAAAGACATAGAGTCACTGAATGGATAAAAAAACAAGACCCATCTGTATGTTTCCTACAAGAGACCCACTTCAAACCCCAAAAAATACACAGACTAAAAGTGAAGGGATGGAAAAAGATATTTCCTGCAACAAATAGAGAGAAAAAAGCAGGAGTTGCAGTACTTGTATCAGACAAAATAGACTTCAAAACCAAGAAAGTCACAAGAGACAAAGAAGGACCTTACATAATGATAAAGGGGTCAATCCAACAGGAAGATATAACCATTACAAATATCTATGCTCCCAACACAGGAGCACCTACATATGTGAAACAAATACTAACTGAATTAAAAGGGGAAATAGACTGCAATGTATTCATTCTAGGAGACTTCAACACTCCACTCACTCTGTAGGACAGATCAACCAGACAGAAAATAAGTAAGGACACAGAGGCACTGCACACACATTAGAACAGACAGACCTAACAGACATCTACAGAACTCTACACCCAAAAGCAGCAAAATACACACTCTTCTCAAGTACACATGGAACATTTTCAAGAATAGATCATATACCAAGCCACAAAAAGAACCTCAGTAAATTGAAAAAGATTGAAATTGTACCAACCACTTTCTCAGACCACAAAGACATGAAACTAGAAATAAATCACACAAAGAAAATGAAAAAGCCCACAAACACATGGAGGCTTCACAACATGCTCCTAAATAATTAATGGGTCAATGACCAAATAAAAACAGAGATTAAGCAATATATGGAGACAAATGATAAGAATAATTCAACACCACAAAATCTGTGGGATGCAGCCAAGGCCGTGATAAGAGGAAAGTATACTGCAATGTAGGTCTACCTCAGGAAAGAAGAACAATCCCATATGAGCAGTCTAAACTCAAAAATAATGAAACTAGAAAAAGAAGAAGATATGAGGCCCAAAGTCAGTAGAAGGAAGGACATAATAAAGATTAGAGCAGAAATAAATAAAATTGAGAAGAATAAAACAATAGAAACTATCAAAGAAAGCAAGAGATATTTCTTCAAGAATATAAACAAAATACATAAACCTCTAGCCAGACTTATCAAGAAAAAAAGAGAGTCTACACACATAAACAGAATCACAAATGAGAAAGGAAAAATCACTATGGACACCACAGAAATACAAAGAATTATTAGAGACTACTATGAAAAATTATATGCTAATGAACTGGATAACCTAGAAGAAACGGACAACTTTGTAGAAAAATACAACCGTCCAAGGCTGACCAAGGAAGAAACAGAAAATCTGAACAGACCAATTAGCAGCAATGAAATCGAACTGGTAATCAAAAAACTACCTAAGAACAAAACACCTGGACCAGATGGCTTCACCGCTGTATTTTATCAAACATTTAATGAGGACCTAATACCCATCATCCTTAAAGTTTTCCAAAGAGTAGAAGAAGAGGGAATACTTCCAAACTCATTCTATGAGGCCAGCATCACTCTAATACCAAAATGAGGCAAAGACAACACACAAAAAAGAAACTACCAACCAATATCCCTGATGAACATAGATGCAAAAATACTCAACAAGATATTAGCAAACTGAGTTCAAAAATACATAAAAAAATCACCCATCATGATCAAATAGGATTTATTCCAGGGATGTAAGGATGGTACAACATTCGAAAATCCATCAACATCATCCACCACATCAACAAAAAGAAGGATAAAAACCACATCATCATCACCATAGATGCTGAAAAAGCATTTGACAAAATTCAACGTCCATTCATAATAAAAACTCTCAACAAAATGGGTATAGAGGGCAAGTACCTTAACATAATAAAGGCCATACATCACAAACCCACAGCCAACATCATACTTAACAGTGAGAAGCTGAAAGCTTTTCTTTTAAGATTGGGAACAAGACAAGGATGCTCACTTTCCCCACTTCTATTCAACATAGTACTGGAGGTCCTAGCCATGGCAATCAGACAACACAAAGAAATAAAAGGCATGCAGATTGGCAAGGAAGAAGTGAAACTGTCCCTGTTTGCAGATGACATGATATTGTTCATAAAGAACCCTAAAGAATCCACTCCAAAACTACTACATCTAATATCTGAATTCAGCAAAGTTGCAGGATACAAAATTAATACACAGAAATCTGTGGCATTCCTACACACTAACAATGACCTAGCAGAGAGAGAAATCAGGAAAACAATTCCATTCACAGTTGCATCAAAAAGAATAAAATACCTAGGAATAAACCTAACAAAGGAAGCAGACACTTGTAGAAAACTACAAGACACTCTTAAGAGAAATTAAAGAAGATACCAATAAATGGAAACTCATCGCATGCTCATGGATAGGAAGAATTATTATTGTCAAAATGGCCATCCTACCTAAACCAATCTACAGATTCAAGGCAATTCCTATCAAAATACCAACAGCATTCTTCAATGAACTAGAGAAAATCATTCTAAAATTCATATGAAACCACAAAAAACCTTGAATAGCCAAAGCAATCCTGAGAAGGAAGAATAAAGATAGGGACATTATACTCCCCAACTTCAAGCTCTACTACAAAGCCACAGTAATCAAGACAATTTGGTACTGGCACAAAAACAGACCCATAGACCAATGGAACAGACTAGAGAGCCCTGTTATAAACCCAACCATATATGGTTAATTCATATATGATAAAGGAGCCATGGATATACAATGGGGAAATGACAGCCTCTTCAACAGCTGGTGTTGGGAAAACTCAACAGCTACATGCAAGAGAATGAAACTGGATTATTGTTTAACCCCATACACAAAAGTAAACTCGAAATGGATTAAAGACTTGAATGTAAGTCATGAGACCATAAAACTCTTAGAAGACAACATAGGCAAACATCTCCTGAATACAAGCATGAGCAGCTTCTTCCTGAACACATCTCCTTGAGCAAGGAAAACAAAAGCAAAAATGAACTCATGGAACTACATCAAACTAAAAATTTCTGTTCGGTAAAGGACACCATCAACAGAACAAAAAGGCATCCTACAGTATGGGAGAATATATTTGTGAATGACATATCCGACAAGGGGTTAACATCCAAAATATATAAAGAACTTACATACCTCAACACCCAAAAAGCAAATAACCCAATTAACAAATGGGCAGAGGATATGAACAGACAGTTCTCCAAGGAAGAAATTCAGATGGCTAACAGACACATGAAATGATGCTCCATATAGCTAATCATCAGGGAAATGCAAATTAAAACCACAGTGAGATATCACCTCACACCAGTAAGGATGGCCGGCATCAAAAAGACTAAGAATAACAAATGCTGGCGAGGATGTGGAGAAAGGGGAACCCTCCTACACTGCTGGTGGGAATGTAAGCTAGTTCAACAATTGTGGAAAGCAATATGGAGGTTCCTCAAAAAACTAAAAATAGAAAAAAGCATTTGACCTGGGAATCCCACTCCTCGGAATTTACCCAAAGAATACAACACTTCTCATATTCAAAAAGACATATGCACTCCAATGTTTATCACAGCACTTTTTAGAATAGCCAAGATATGGAAGCAACCTAAGTGTCCATCTGTAGATGAATGGATAAAGAAGATGTGGTACAAATACACAATGGAATACTATTCGACCATAAGAAAGAAACACGTCCTACCATTTGCAACAACATGGATGGAGCTGGAGGACATTATACTCAGTGAAATAAGCCAGGCAGAGAAAGACAAATGCCAAATGATTTCCCTCATTTGTGGAGCATAACAATGAAGCAAAATTGAAGGAACCAAATAGCAGCAGACTCAGAGACTCCAAGAATTAACTAGTGGTTACCAAAGGGGAGGGGTGTGGGAGGACGGGTGGGGAGGGAAGGAGAAGTGGATTGAGGGGTATTATGTTTAGTACACATGGTGTGGGGGATCATGGGGAGAACAGTGTATCACAGACAAGGGACATAGTGGATCTGTGGCATCTTGCTGCACTGATGGACAATGACTGCATTGGGGTATGGGTGGGGACTTGATAATATGGGTAAATGTAGTAACCACATTGTTTTTTCATGTGAAACCTTCATAAGAATATATATCAATCATACCTTAATAAAAAATTTTTAAAAAAGTGTTCCTTGACATTAATTTCTCTTTTAATAGAAATATTCTTTGGCTTCTAGGGCCCAATAGCTATAGAAAGAAAGAAAAAATGGTAGAATGAAAATGAAAATACATTTTGAAAAATGAAAATATACTTGAAAATGTGAATACATTTGAAAAAGATAATACATAATAGAGATTTCTGTTTGCTGTTAACATTAAGCTTTGCCCGGTCCCAAAAACAAAACAAAAAACCCTAAGTGGAAAATTGTAAGGAGATCATGTGCTGTTGTGAAAGGTTAGAAAATGGCTGATGAGCATCAAAGTAAACGACTATAAGTTAATTGAATCTGCAAAGTAAGAGAGATGAGAGAGCACATAGAGTAGAGGCCCTGCAAGCTGGAGAGGGAGAGTTGGGGTGAGAGGCATATTTGGTCTTGAAAGAGTGTGGAGTGTGAGAAATTAGGGGAGAAAAGAACAGGGATATGTGAAGCATTGTTTGAGTTTATGCATTAGTTAATTTTGCTTAAGTTTATCTTGGATGTGACACCACTCAAGGCTAAACCACATGAGCCACATCTTCATTAGCATAAATTGAGTTATCATCTCTAAATGGTCAGGTTCCAGGAAGGAGAATTAGAAATCATCGTCAACTCTTCCCTGAAAGTACTGATCAAAAGCATTACACCATTTGTTGCATGAAAATGATGACATGCCATGCCCCAATCATTGTATGTAGTTTTGGTCATCTCAAATGAAGAGAGAGAGAAAAAATCTGAAGACAAAATTGAGAAAGACCATTAGGATTCAAGTATCAGATGACTGGTTGAGAATGGCTGACTTTTAAGTTTTCTCCCAAATTCTAAGGGTCTATGAGTTAAGCATAAGAAGATATTTAGATTGATAGTAGTTAGACAAATATCTATGTATATACATACACATACATAGTCTGAATGATGAAGAATAAGCTACATATCTATCACATATCCAGTATATATTAAGGGTTGGACATGAACTAGATAATAATGTATAGACTGAGAATTATAATTAATGATTTGAAGTTTCAGTTCAGTAGTTTCAACAGTATCAAAAAGTACAAGGTGGAGGATACTATAGGATTCTCCTGTGAGAATGGATGTCTGGAGGAACTTGGGAAGAGGGTTTAATCTTGGAAAGGCTGAACAGTTAGGGAGCTGAGAGTGAGAATAAGTCAAGGTATATGGAGATTTTATGCTTTTAGAAGTCAGTAAGCATGCCGTTGGTCCTCTTCTCCTTTTCATTTTTTTTCTACTAAATTCAGATAATGCCAGAATCCTGGGTCAGAGAGTGAAGAAACTGAAAATACAAACAAGGTTCAAATGGGCTCTATCAATCATATAATAAACGTTTATTAAGTGTCTCCTGAGGCATAGCTATGATTCAAGTTGTTGGAGGGGATAGATTTAAGAGAGGAAAAGACCTATTTATTTCCTTAAAGAATCTGCAGTCTAAGCAAATACATTAAATTTTTACCAACCAAAGATAATACACTATCTAGAACAGCAAGTATCTAAGTTCTTTTGGGAGAATTTATGTAGTGTAAGGCAAATAATAGTCTTTTCATCCCATGGACGATATGGAGCCACTGAAGATTTTTGAACATTGGAGTAAAGCGCACACAGTAGAGTTTCAGGACTGTAGAATGGATGGGAGGCCAGGAAAACAAGAAGAAAGGGAACTTTTTCAGTAGTTCAAAATTCAATGATTTTACAAAATAGAGGAAAATAGTAGATTAATAAATGTATTAAAAATAAATTTCCCCATTAGTGGCATCAAAATATTGTTTTTAAAGTTTCATAGGGGTTTAGATACACTTTTAGTTGAAATTGCTATAACTACCTATTAAGTAAAGTGATATATATCTCTAATATATGTAGACTGACAATCTGTATTGTCACCTGTAATCCATATTCATATATGGAAGATAATCTAAAGGATATGGCTTTGTCTAATGTGGGTAAAATTGCAATATTTCCAGAATCTCTCACCTGGCTTTAGTGCATCTCCACACAATAGGTGTTTCCAAGGGGTGGAGAGAAGTAGTCCATCTCCATATCAGTAGGTAATTAAAAGGGCAAGTGAGGGCTTATCTGGACTGGAGAGGTTGGGTGGTGGCCTCTTCTGCAGCTGGGTAGCGAGAGACATCGGAGACCTACAGTGGACTGCTTGTAAGAAATAAACAAGTTTCTCCCACTTTATTTCTCCCTTTGACTGATTTTGATTTCAAAGGTATTTTACCCCAAGATTTCCACCCCCCACCAGAGTTATACTCAGATTGTAAAAAGATCATATTTTTAAACTATATTTAACATTTATATATTTAGAACCAGGAGATAAGAATGAAAAATGAAGAGAGGGCTATTGATATTATATATTTAGAGTTGAAAATATTAGTAGGGGTATTCCTGTGAACATTTCAATATAATGTTCACTTTTGTAACCAAAGTGAGTCACATATTTAGGAGATCAATAAGAATTTGTTGATTGAGCTGATTATAAAGAATAATACATATACTACTATAGTTAGTTCCTGGCAGATGAGAAAGAAGAAAGTTATAGTGTGTTGGGCATTGAGGAGAGAAATGTGGGGTATGACAAATATTGAAAAGAATCATCTGATTAGGTTATAATATATTTTGCATGTATTATTAATGGAAAATCATTCTTTTTGAATAAAATATCAAAATGAAGTAGCAAAAGAGGTAAGATTAAAAAACTTGAAAGAAAAATCTCTTTCTCACAACTATTGTTATATATTAAGTGATAAATAATATTAAAATGTTGATTTAAATTAGTGTAATGAATTGAATGAAAACTTTATGAATAATTATAGATTTCTATTTTAAGAGAAAATTCCATCTGAGAATAGTTACCAGCACTGTTTAAACTTTTGTCAGATCACAGTGATAATAACAAATATTACACCCATTTTGAAGATGAAGTAAATCCATATTAATTCTCAAGAGTGACATATCAGAGTAATGATAAAAGTCATAAACAAAGACAGACTTTTCAATATAATGTATTGACCATTAGTAGTCTCATCAATATCTTCCATACATATTTGCATTTTTTCTCATAATGTATCTCTTGTGGACTCTGATTTAAGCCAAGAATTATCACCAATACAGCTATATTAAGCAGAGATTTCAGGGAAGCTGAGGAATCTCTTTCCCTGAGGCTTAAGAATTGCTAAAATACCCATCTGTGTATAAAATTTGAGTAAAGTATGCCTAGAGTAGAAAAGTTTTATTACTTACAAATATGTTATGGATATCCTTTGTACATGTTGTATTTTTTTTTTTACAAAATAAAGAAGGGTAAGTGAACTAAGTGTTCAACTCAAGAGATTGGGAAAAGAACAAAAGAAATGAAAGAATATCATGATGATGATAACAAAATAAATGAAACACAGGCACAACAGCAAAAACAACAAATGATAGAGAAATCAGCATAATTAAGAGGAATTTATTTAAAAAATAATTATATAGAAAGAGCTTTGGTAATATGATCAAGAAAAAAGATGTGAATAAATAAAATATTTTAAAAGAAATTTAGAAACTATAGAAAAAAAGGTTAAAATGTTCTAAATGTATAGCCTGAAAATGTGAAAATCTAGATGAAATAGATATATCTGTAGGACATAAAATAGAAAAATTCCCGTGAGAAGAAAAGGAACCTTTCATAGATACCAAAAACATGACCCATATAAAAAAATCAATAAATTGGATTTCATCAAAATTTTAAAATTTTTCACTAGAAAACCTCATTAAGTGGATGAAAAGATACATACTGAGAAATATTTGCAAATCATTTGTCCAAAGAGAACTACTATCTATAATATATAATAACTCTCAAAACTTGAAAGAAAAAGAAAATATGCAATCCAATTAGAAAATGGACAAAAGATATGAAGAGACAGTTTATCAAAGAGAATATATGGGTGGCAAATAAGCATGTGAAAAGTTGAACATTACCATCCATCAGGGAAATCAAACAAACACCTTGATGAGATATTACTACACACCTATCAGAACAGCTTAAATAAAAATATTGGTAATACCAAATGCTGGCAAGGATGTGGAGAAACTAGATCTTATATATTACTAGTCGGATAGTAAAGTGGTGCCACTGCTTTGGAAAATAGTCTAGGAGTTCCTCAAAAAGCTAAACAAAAAGTTAATTAAAAAAGTTAAACCATATGATCCAGAAGTTCCACTCCTAGGTATATACCTAAGGAAAGTCAGAATGTGATCACACAAAAAAAATGACTCCAAAAATGTTCATAGATGCTCTAATTAATAATAGTCAAAACTGTAAACAACCCAAATATGTCCTTCAATAGGCAAAAATTGAGGAAATTGGTATACAGCTATACTATGGAATAATATTGGCAATAAAAAAGATCTATTCATACATGCAAGTTGAATAGACCTTAAGGGTGTTATACTGAGTCAAAAAAGCCAGTCTCAAAATATTACATACTGTATTATTCTGTTTATATAATGGAATGAAAAATGACAAAATTATAGAGATGGAGAATGGAGGAGTAGTAGCTGCCAGTGGTTATGGCAATAGGTAGATGCAGGGCAAGGTAGGTATAATGATAAAGGGTGTTTTTGTGATGATGAAATAGTTCTATAATTTGATTTTGATGGTGGTAGTTATAACAATCTACATACATCATGTGTTAAAACTGTGTAGAACTATGCACACACACACAATACACATAAAACTGGTCTGAATAAGGTCTGAGAATTGTATCAATATCAATTTCTGGGGTTTGATATTGTACTATGGTTATACATGAGGCTAATCACTGTGGAAAACTGAGTGAAAGCACATGAGATCTTTACTATTTCTGCAACTACCTGTGAATCATTTTTTTTTTCAAAATTAAAACTTAAAAAACCTTAAAAGCAAAACAAAACAAACAAATCTAGATCCTTACCTAACATATAAAGCCTGACTCCAGGCATACTAAATTCAAATGTAGAGAGTTAAATTATAAAGTCATTAGAAGAAAATGTGGGAGAATATCTTTGTGATCTAGGGGTATGCAAAGATGTCTAAAACTTCAAATATATAAATCATAACCTTCAAAATGAATTGACTTGATTCCATCAAATTTAAGAATATCTATTCCATGAAGATAAAATTTACAAGTTCATAGGAAGGTGACAGAATTAGAGAAGATATTAGTGTCTAAAATCAATCAGGAATTAATATCTAAAATATACAGGGAACTCATAAATCTAAAAGAGAAAAACAACAACCTCAGTAGGAAGATGGTCAAAGTTGAGAATAGGAAATATATAGAGGATAAATCTCTAAACCCTAAGACACATATGAAAACACACTTAAAATCATTAATAATCTGAGAAATACACATCAAATTACTTTTCATCTATTAGATTAGAAAAAATTTAAAAACTGGATAATATCAAACACTGGGATGTATGTGTGAATAAAAAAATTTCTCAGCTGGTGGAATTATAGCCTGATACAGGCAATCTAGCAATATTTATTCAAATTAAATAGACTCAAATAAATATAAATATATTTATATCTCCGGTCTATAAGAACCATGTATAAGAATCTTCATAAAGGCATTATTTGTAATGGAAGTAGTGTGTGGGAATTCTGTGCAATAGCTTCTGGGAAAGCAGAGAAGTCAAGTGTGGTGGACACAGAACATTGAGAGCCATGTAGTAGTCAAAAGCAGTGGATTAATGTACATACAGCAATATGGAAGGATTTTAAAACAGTGCCAAGCAAAAAAAATAAGAAATAGTGACATATAACACAGTATTATCAAATAAGCCAAAATGAATGAACCAAAATTTGACATTTTGTAAGAATATACACATAGTAAACACAATAGAATGATTGTTGAGAGGCATGGAATGGATGTGGGAAACAGATAGAGGGGAATTATTTAATTAGTTAATAAAGGAAGCTTATGAGGACCAATTAAAATAATATGCCATGATCTGAGGGATAAGATTAATTCAAACTTCTGCATCTGAGGTTAAAACAAGAAAAACAATGTATTGGACAGAACCAGGTTGGAGTCAGAAAGCATAAACTCAGCCATTAATGAGCTATGTGAACTTATAAAAGACACCTGATATCTCTCTTCTTAGTTTCCCCATCTGTAAAAAGGAGGTGGTTGGATTTTACTAGATGACACCTAACTATCCATTCAGCTCTGGCATTCCACTCCCTTATAATACTTTAAAAGTTCTAGAAGTTTCTAATAATGGAGGGAAAATCTATTAAGGTTTTTTTTCTCAGTTTTTTTATTGTGACAAAACACACATAAAATTTATTATCTTAACCATTTTTAAGTGTAGTTCAGTGGCATTCAGTAAATTCACATGGTTGTGCAACAGTCATGATCATCCATCTCTAGAACTCTTTTCATCTTGCAAAACTGAAACTCTATACCCATTAAACAGTAACTTCCCACTTTTCCATCCCTCCATCCCTTGGAAACTACCATTCTATTTTCTGTCTCTAGGAATTTAACTACTCTAGGTACTGCTTATAAGTGGAATCATACAGTATTTGCTTTTTCTGTGACTGGCTTATTTCACTTTAGCATAATGTCCTTAAGGTTCATCCATGTTGTAGCATATGTCAGAATTATCTTCCTTTTCAAGGATGAATAATATTCCATTAAATGTATATACCACAGTTGATTATCCATTCATGTGTTAATATACAGATGGGTACTTGGGTTGCTCCCATGTTTTAATTACTGTGAATGATGGTGCTATGAACCTGGGTGTACAAATATTTCTTTGAGACCCTGCTTTTAATTCTTTCAGGTATATGTTCAGAAGTGGAATTGCTGGATGATATGGTAAATCTATTTTTAATTTTTTTAAGGAACCAGCCTATATTCCACAAAAGTTTCTCATTTTGAAGGTTAATTTATCAGGTTTTTTTTTCTTTTGATACCTGTGCCTTGGGCCTTGTGTCAAAGAAATCATTACCAAGTCCAATGTTGTAAAGGTTTTTCACTGTAGTTTTCTCTGAGTTTTATAGTTTCAGTTCTTAGATTTAGGTCCTTGGTCAGTTATGAGTTAATTTTTAGACATAGGGTTAGGTAACAGTCCAGCTTGATTCTTTTGCATGGCGGATATCCAGTTTTCACAGCATTATTTGTTTAAAAGACTGTGCTGTTCCCATTGAATACTCTTGGTACCCTTGTCTAAAATCACTTGACAATATCTGAGAGGCTTTATTTCTGGGCTTTCTATTTTATTCCATTTGTTTATGTGTTTGTTCTTATGCTAGCACTACAATGTTTTGATTACTGTAACTTTGTAGTAAATTTTGAAATCAGTAAGTGTGAGTCCTCAAACTTTATTCTTTTTCAAGATTGTTTTGGCTATTTGAGATTCCATATGAATTTTAGGATAAATTTTTCTATTGTGGCAAAAGACATCATTGGAATTTTGATAGGGATTGCACTGAATCTATAGATCACTTTGGGTAGTATTGGCATTTTAAGAATATTAAGTCTTTCAATCCATGAACATAGGAGTTTTATCATTTATTTATGTTTCCTTAGATTGCGTTCAGCAATGTTTTGTAGTTTTCTTTACACATGTCTTTTACATCATTGGTTAATTTCTCACTATTTTATTTTTGATTTTATTGTAAATTAAACTTTTCTCCTAAATTCCTTTTGAGATTATTCATTGGTAGTGTATGGAAATGCAACTTATTTTTGTGCATTAACTCTGTATCCTGCTACTTTCTACTTTGCTGAAAATTTTTTTATTGGTTCTAATGAGTTTTTTGTGGACTCCAGGGTTTTCTACATATAAGATCATATTATCTGCAAACAGATACTTTTACTTCTTACTTTCCAGTTTGGATGCTTTTTATTTCTTTTTCTTATCTAACTTCTCTGGATAGGACTTCTAGTACTATGTTGGATAGAAGTAGGGAAAACAGGCATCCTTGCCTTGTATCTGATATTAGAGGAAAACATTCAGTTTTTCTCGAGTATAATGTTTGTGTGGGTTTTTCATATATGGCTTTTATTATGCTGAAGTAGGTAGTTGCCTTCTGTTTCTAGTGTGTTGAGTGCTTTTATCATGAAAGGGTTTTGAATTTTGTCAACTGCTTTTTCTGTATCAATTGAGATGAGCATGTGTTTCTTTTCCCCTTCATTCTGTTACTATAATACAGTGATAAATTTTAATATGTTGAACCACATCTGGGCATTCCAGGAGTAAATCCCACTTAGTCATGATGTATAATCTTTGAATATGCTGCTGAATTCAGTTTGATAGTATTTTGTTGAGGATTTTTCATCAACATTCATAAGGGATATTGGTTTGTAGTTTTCTGGTAGTGTCTTTGGCTTTGGCATAAGGGTAATGATGGTCTCAAAATGAGTTAGGAAGTGTTACATCCCTTTCTATTTTCTAGAAGTGTTTGCGAAGGATCGGTGTTAGTTTTTTTCTCTTTAAATGTTTGGTAGAGTTAACCAGTGAAGTCCAGATTTTCTTTGCCTATTCAGTTTTTTTCATTTGTTCATGATTCATGCTTAGTAGGTTTTGTGTTACTTGGAATTTGTCTGTTTCATGTAGGTTATTGAAGTTGTCATGGTACAGTTGCTCATAGTAATCTCTTATGATCCTTTTAATTCTTAGAGAATCAAAAGTAATCCCACTTTCATTTCTGATTTTAGTAATTTGGGTCTTCTTTTTTCTTATTCAGCTTAGCTAAAAGTTTGTCAATTTTGTTGATCTTCTCTGTCCCTTATTTCATGCATTATTGTCCTCTATTATGTCTAGGTGATTTTCTATAGTGAAATATTTTAATTCTGCTCTCATTTCCTTTTGTGTTTATTCTATTCCCATTTTCATTGTGGCTGCCATGAGGATTATATTTAATAATCTAAAGTTAAAACACTAATTTGAATTAACATTAGCTTAACTTCAATAAAACACAAACCTCTCTTCCTATACAGCTCAATCCCCACTTCTTTCAGTTATTGATGTCACAGTTTTACATCTTCATACATTGTGTGTCCAGGAATACAAGTTAATAATTGTTCTTTTATAATTCATTAGTCTCTTAAATGATGTATAAGAGAAAAAGTGAAGTTATAAACCATTTTTATAAAAATACTAACTTGTATAATTGCCCATGTAAAATTTATCTGTATTTAGATCTTTATTTCTTCACAATGGCTTCAAGTTATTATTTATTGTCCTTTCATTTCAACCTATAGTATTCCATTTAGCATTTCTCATGGGGTGGATCTATTGGTAACAAACTCCCTCAGTTTTTGATTATTTGGGAATGCCTTAATTTATCCCACTTTTGAAGGACAGTTTTACTGGATATAAGATTCTTGGTTGCCAGTTTTTAATTGTAGCACTTTGACTGTATCAGCCCACTGCCTCCTGGCCTCCAAAGTTTCTGATGAGAAATCTTCTGATAATCTTAGTGAAAAGTCCTTAGTATATGAGTTACCTCTCTCTTGCTGCTTTAAAGATTTTCTCTTTGTCTTTGGCTTTCTGCAATTTGACTACAATGACCATTGATATAGGTCTCTGAGTTCATCCTACTTGGAGTTAGTTGAGTATTTTTGAATGTTTATATTCATATTTTAATCAAATTTGGGAAGTTTTAGGCCATTCAAATATTTTCTCTGTTCCTTTCTTTCTGACTTTTCCATCTGAGACTCCCACAATCACATGTTGGTCCACTTGATGGTGTCCCATAGGTCCCTCTGGGACACTATAGGTCACTTTTATTCAATCTTGTTTCTTTTTGTTTCTCAGTCTACATAATTTCAAGTTTCTTCTCTTAGAGTTTGCTTATTCTTTCTTCTACTTGCTCAAATGTGCCTTTGAATTTCTCAACTGATTTTTCATTTTAGTTACTGTACATTTCACTTCTAGAACTTCTTTTAGGTTTCTAGGTTTTCTATCTCTTGATATTTCAATTTTGTTCACACATCATTTTCTTGACTTTCTCTATATCTTCCTTTAATTCTTGGAGTATCTTTAAGATTGTTTTATAGACTTTGTGTAGTAGATCCTCCATCTGGTCTTTCTCCAAGACAGTTTCTGTTGGTATACATTTTTTTCCTTTGACTAGGCTATACTTTCCTGTTTCTTCATATGCCTTATGATTTTTGTTGAATACTATACATTTGAACTTAATAACATGGTAACTCTGTAAATCAAGTTCTCCTCCTACCAAAGGTTTTGTGCTCTTTTGGTTTCTGTTTGTTTGTTGTTTTTGTTGCATTGTTGTAGAGTGTCTTTGTACTAAATATCAGCCTAAAGTAGAAATTTAGCATCTTCTCAGGTATTTTCTGATTCTGTACATCTCCCTGGGAATGTTCAGTGACTTTCTAGTTTCTTCTATATGTAGAGCTGCTTTTGAATGCCCAATTTTTTAATGTTTAGCTTCCAAAGTTGGTAAATGATAACAATGAAGAGAAGAAAAAGGTGCCGGCCTTTTAAGTATTCTGGAAGTGACTTCAGCTGGAGAAGGAGGGGCTCACAGCAAGGGTGAGGAATTGTGCAACAGTGGCTGCCCACATCTGTGACTGCATCTGCATTATCTGCATCAGCAATCAGTGACCAAAACACAGATAGCAAATATTTGAAAGGCAGGGTCCTTATTTCCCACTATGATTTCCACAAGCTATGTATAAGTTCCTCCAGGAACACATGCACACCTGCTTTCCACAGGCTGGGCCTGGGAGATGGGTAGTGGCTGCTGAGCTAAGAAATTAGCTGAAATTACTCAAAATTTATGATATAAACCTTCCCATAGGAGTTGTGACATGTTCATAGACTCTAGAGCTCCAAAATAGTTACATCAGACAGATTCTGCCTGTGCATCTACCGACTAGGTGGAGACACAGATTCCTGGTACTTCATACTCTGCCATCTTCCAAGAATCCCTCCAATCCATTAAATTTTATTTTGGTCTCTTACTAGTTTCTCTTAAGCTTTCTTTCCCTTTCAAACATGCCTCATCTATGTATGCTTCCCTAGTCATTGGCCTTTTCTACACCATTTTATTTGCAGACTTTAAAGTAGCTAGGGAAGTATCATAAATATAATTTGTACCACTTCTTCTGAGTTACTAGTGTTCAATAAAGAAATAATTATAGTAGATAACTACCCCATGACAGAAAATTAAAACCAGGCATAGCCATAGCTTGCTTCACATATCTACAAATTCTCAGGCAAATTCTGATCACAAGATTTTCATCACAAAAAACATTGCCAGAAACTGAGATAGGTTGGCTCTTGTATCACAGGTAGAATTTATGACACTTGCAGTGAAGAAAACAAATAGAATGAGTTAAAATCTGAAGTACACATGGCACACTTTATTCATTACTGCTTGTGTCTGTCATGTATACATAGATAGTAAAATCTCATTAAGCCAAACTCCATTAGTTTGGATTCTGCAATAATCTCCAGCAGTCCAACATAAATGTATGTCTGTACTATGGACATACACACAAGTCTGCTCACAAATAGTTAAATAAGACTGAGAAGATTAAAAGGATCCCTACTTTTGCTTTTGTATACAATGAATGTCCTAATCACAAATGATTATCTACTCATTAAAGCCATTATGGAATTCTGTTAAGATTTGAGGCCAAGTTCTCTCTACTTCTCCACTGAGGTAATTAAACTGTTTTATTTTAACATTTTATTTAAGTCAGCTTGGGCTTTTCCTCTAAAGAACTGTTGAATTCGTCTGTCTGGACCAATTTAAATGAATTTGACTATCTTGACATGTGTGCATACACTATCCCATATGGCCAAATGATAAACTCATTTGTCAGGGCTTAGCCAGAAAAATAATTTTTTTTTTCCCTCTCCAATAGTGTTTCAAAGGATAAAAGTCTTTTTATGGTACTGCTTTCACAATGAAGGGTTGTTTCTATACATGAGGTTTTAAATGCACTTTATTTATTACAGGCTATGAATGCACTCTGTACCAGAGGACTCCCTAATGAGAAGTCAGCTACCCCACACTCTAGGTCTGGTGGGCCAGGTCTGCATAGTCTGTTGATCTGTAATAGAAAATCAAACAGGTCATTTCACAGCCATCAAACACATGCCGAGCTGCCTTGCTGGTTTATACTCTTCTGTCTTTTAGGATATAAAATCATTTCTTTATGAAAACAGTGCTCTCTCTTATATAATTGTTTAATTTACATACAATGGTTACACTTAGTAAAAAGATATGAACCAAAATTGCAACAAAATTCTAAAATCATGAACTACCTTTTCAGAATGCACTTTCTCCCTCTCCCTTGAAAAGCTTCATTGCTTTTAGGACAGGAGATATTACTTCAGAACTCAAGATTTAAAGCATTTCTTCAGCCCATAATAAGAGTAATAAAGCTTTTTACTGTAAAAAAGACTGTAAATATATTTAGCAATAATTTCAACAACTCAGAAGTGGTTCAATTTCTACAGCGGGAATTATGAGTCTCATGACATTTAAGTGCTACCAAGAATTTCCAGTATTTTTTTCACTGATCCCTATGCCAGTGGTGCTGTTGAGCTAAAGTTATTGTAGATATTCACTAAACAGAATTATGTAACAAACTCTTCCCTACATCAAGTGTGTAAACACAAAAGCGAGAGGGAGAGATTGAAAAATAATTTATGTTTATCTGACATTTTGGCAAAATGCCTATTTCTATAGACAGGAAAGAGGATAGAGTTTTGACCTGCCAAATGGCTTACAATTGAAACCAGGGCTCTGGATGAGAAGTAAGATAGAAAATCAGATGGCCCAAACCCTTCTGGACAAGACAGTGTTCCCATGGATGAGTGGTCCCCAATGGTTGTAAACTGCCCATAGCAGTCTGCTATGAGACAAGGGGAGAGTGGTTCTCATAGCTGGAGCAAATGGATAATAATCTGGCAGACTTGGGGTTCCTCTTGCTCAAAGTATTTGTTCAATAATTTTCTTTCTGAAAGTTAAATGTTACCAGGAGGAACTCAAAATCTTCTAAATCTAATCATTTTTTTTTATTGTGATTTCAGCAGAAATGTTTTCTGACACAGGAAACTTGCAAGATGCAATTGGTAGGAATATCCTCTAAAAACAAACTTGGCATATATTGAGTCATCTTACTCTTTATTCATGAACAATTTTTTTAATCCATTGCACCACTGACCCCTCACCATGCACAATTTTTTAAAATCTTGATTTCATAGTTATAGCTTAATTTTGTTTAGTTTCCTCTTAAGGTGCTTTCAATAAGTCTGAAATATTATTTTATATAAGAACTTTCCAGGCTAAGAATAATGAAAAAGAAATACTAGTTCTCAGGGAGCAAATTTGAATTTCCAATATGGTCTGAGAATATGAGAAGGCTTATTTGGATGACTTGTCTTAGGTTATATTAGGTAACTGAGGGTCAGAGAGGTTAAGTAAATGCTCTCCAATATTACAGAACTAGAAGGTATGGAGACAGCTTCAGTTGAGTGCCATATTTATCAGAGCTAGCATTTTATATATTTAGGAATAGCAGATTGAACATTTATATTCCTTGGTTAATCAATTCTATATGATTCTTCATAAACTCCTTTAGACTTACTTACCCCTTCCTCTACTCTCAAAGCTATCATTCTTAGATTATACCTGTTACAATTCTAGCAGGTCTTCTGTCCTCTAGTGTCTCTCTCTCTCTCTCTTTCAGATTTAAAATCTGTACCTATTGTGGAAACTAAAATAATCTTTCTCAAGCTTTATTTTCAGCAGTGCAACCCGTTACTCTGTTTACTTACTGTCAAATAAGGAGGGTACGATATGTTCTTTCAAGCCCAACAATAATAATAGTATTATATACATCAGTAATAGTAGTATAACCCTTTTCGGGTTCCCAGATGTGATTCCAATGTGTGTCACTCTGCGGGAGGGGGTCTTACCATATGTAATACCAAGCATTTCTCAACCAGCAGGGTGTCTGAGAACTCAACTTAATTCTGATGCTATCTGTCCTCAGACAGCACCAGATTCCCCAGGTTAAGGGCTCTCCCCCCAACTCCAGATACTGGTCTCAAGGCCCAGGCAGTTCCCTGTGCTTCCGACCTACAGCCTACAGACTGGAGAGTCCAATAACCTCCCCCTTAGGTTTGATTAGTTTGCTGGAGTGGCTCCCAATCTTAAATAAGAAGAAAGCTCTAGGAAGGGAGAGGGTAAGTTTGGAAAGAAAGGTAACATTTATTATTAAATTTGTTCTGACTCTATGTTAAGCCTTTAATTATGTCAACTAATAATAATATTCCTTATTCACCACAAGGGCGTTGTCAAGCTTGAAGAAGTAGCAATCACATTTTTCATGCTTCAAGGCAACAAAAATAAGATGACTCTTAAAGCAAATTTGGGTATGTGCCATCATATTTGATAACATCAATGCATCTTTGTAACCTCACTATATTACTTTGTATTTCTCAGGGGAATATAATTTGGAAGTATGAACTCCTTTTAAAAGAGAGGATGTGATGGAAAAATAATTATTCAAAATGTTATTATAGATGTGGTAGATTAACAAGAAATTGTATTAACCATCAGCTTATATAATAAAAGTACTCAGAACGCTAAGTACAGATTATTTTTAAACTGTGGCAATAATTGCATCGTGTGGTCAGCTAACTAATGTTTTAGAGCAATATGGAAAATAGGCAGAAGGTACTCCAGAAAATAAAGGCTCAGATTTTTAATTCCATTAAATTGTTACAGTCTCACTTGCATTTATGTTACATAGCCAATCCATGCCACCTTCCTAAAAGCAGTCTCACTCCTTGTCATCACTTCATTCTGTGTTCACCATCATTCTCACACTTAACTACAGAGATCTCCTCTCCCTCATGGCATTGTCATATTTAACTCTACCCTCTTAGACCTTGCGCCAGGGGAGGCAAACTGAAAAGCCTGCAGGAGCTTGGCAAATACCATAATGAACTTATACCTGGTGGAAGAGACATGGGGATGGCTGGGACTGTGACACAAAGCAAATGCCCTTTATAAAGGGGCAGCTGTTGTGTCACTCCAGATGATTATTGCCATGCAAAATGCTGTCTCAGTGCTTCTAGATCTGATTTTTCAAGAGAAACTAAAATGCAGAATATCTTGTGAATTCTCTCAATGTTTACATTAGCCACTTCTCTAGCACTACTCTAGATGACTTCTTCCATTCACTTTACTCCCCACCCCACCCAATGTACCCACAATAATCTACCTGTTTTACCTCTTCTGTGTTTCCTTTCTTCAGACTCTGTTGGATAATCCTGTTCACTAATTCTTATTAAAGATTGACATCATATTAATACAGCTTCAAAACTGTGCTTGCATTTAAACCGTGTCTAATTCTTTGCTTAGGAAGGAATTGATACCCAGTAGTAAGTGGCTGGTAGGATAGGAAGCTATTTGAAGAAGAAGGGACTAGGGGTCCTCTCAAACCATAAAACATATAAGCCAATATGAGTAGATCTACTACAGAGTAATGTTACAAAAGGTGTGAACTCAGCTCAATTCAGTTCAAAACACATTTATTGAGAGTGTACTATGTGCCAATCAGGATTTTTTTTTTATTGAATACATTTTGCTTACTTTTTTCTGAGAAAAAAAAATTGTGTGTGTGTGTGCATGTGTAGGGTAAAACTTTGGTAAAAAGAACACTATGTGTCTCAGTCAGCTTGGGCTGCCATAACAAAATATCATGGACTTGGTAGCTGTGACAACAGAAATTAATTTTCTCACAGTTCTGGAGGATAGAAGTCCAAGATCAAGGGGCCTGTATAGTCAGTTTCTGGTAAGGACTTTCTTCCTGGCTTGTAGGTGGTTGTCCTTGTGTCGCTACATGGTGGCAGGTGGGGTTGTGGGGAAAGCAGTCTCTCTGGTATCTCTTCTTATAACAGTATTAATGCCATCGTGAGAGTTCCACCCCCATGACCTCATTAAATCTAATTATCTCCAAAAGTCCCCATCTCCAAATACCATCAGATTGGGGGTTAAGGTTTCAGTATATGAATTTTGAGGGCTCCATTCAGTCCACAGAAGTAGATGATATATGGTATGGAAGATAAGATTATTTGTTTAAACACTTAATTTCCCAATATGTAATAAGTTATGCCTAAACAGAAATATATATATACATTAATAAGCTATACTTTAGCTTATAATAATTTTTTTTCATTTAAACTTAAAAAGTTCAATATGTAAAAAAAAATTGAGTTATTTTCCTAGAAAGAAACAGTAAATATACTGGTTTTCTTGTTTCTGCTACTTTTACTCTCCCTCTGTTTCTCTTTTTTCCCTGTTACTCTTTCTGAATCTATATATTCATGGAGAAATTTAACCCATATACAAAATAAAAAAACTATGGCTGAATTAACAGTCCCTTAGCAACCATAGATGCTTCTCAGCCTACAATTTTAGATATTACTGACATTTTATTTCCTAATATGTTTTTTGAGCCTATAAGTCAAAGAAAGGTCAAGAATGAAGCAAAGTCAACTGGAGCATTTTGAAACCTCAACCTGCAATAAGAAAATCTGCCAACAGAACAATAACTAGCATATTAGGCTCAACTCCCTTCTGTCTCAGATTGAATTTAGAGTGTTTTCAAACGGTCAATTAAAAAACATTAGGCAATTACTATGAGCATAATCCAATGCTAGGTACCACAAAGTAAATAAAGCAGTATAAGGCACAGTCCCTGTTCTCAAGGAGTTTGAAGGCCATCTGGGGAAAGGAATTCATATGCAAAGAATGCTCTGAGAACCATTAAATTCTAAATTGTATGTTGCATACTATCAAAAGCAGAATTATTTTGAAAAGCATGTAATCAAACTGAGCTTAAATAGCCAGATTAGCTAAAAATCAAGACAACTGACCACACTAAATGTTGGAAAGGATGTGAAGCAACCAGAACTCTTATTCATTGCTGGTGGGAGCATAAAATGGTGCAAACACTTTGGTAGTTTCTTATAAACCATTCTTATAATGGCTAGACCTTGAAAACATTATGCTGAGTGCAAGAAGTCCAACACAAAAGGGTAAATATTATATGATTCCACTTATATGAGTTACCTAAAGTAGGCAAATTTATAGAGATAGAAAATAAAAGAGATTACTTGGGGCTGAGGGTGAGAGGGAGGGGATGGAGAATTATTGTTTAATGGGTACAAAACTTCTGTTTGGGTTAATGAAACACGTTCTGGAACTACATATTGGTGATGGTTACACAACACTGTGAATGTACTTAATGCCACTGAATTGTACACTTAAAAATAGTTAAAATGGCAAAGTTTATGTTCTATGTGTTTTACCATGATAAAGAAAATTACATACATTAAACAATGAATAAAAAGAAATCAGAGCATATCACCAAAACCTAAACCAAACCCCAAAATATGCTACCCCCATTATTCAGCAATTCTAAAAATTCTAAGTATTTATCTAAGAGAAATAAAGATATATGTCTACAAAAATATCTGTACAAGAAAGTAGTTTTATTTATACTAGCCAAAATCTGGAAACAGCTCAAGGTATTCATTAAGAGGAATATGTATAAACAATGCAATATTACTCAGCAATAAAAATAAACTATACACACAACATAGATTAATCTCAAATGCATTATGCAGAAATGAAATAAGATTTACACAAGAGTATCAACTGTATGATCCCATCAATATAAGATTCTTAAAAAGAAAACTAATTTATGATAGAAATCATCAGAACAATGCCTCTGCTGGAGCTAGGGATAGGGATGGACTGTGAAGGGTCATAGGGAACTTCCTCAAGTGAGGGTAATATTTGGTATCTTGATAGGACTTTGGGTTACACAGGCATATGCGTTTTTCAATACTCATCAAATGGTACAATTTCCGTCATGTATTTTATTGTATGGAAATTTTACCTAGCAAAAATAACTGAAAAGAAATATTCAACTCTACTTAATATCATTACTGATGTTTTTAGGGGTGAAATGAACTGATCTCTGAAATGCATTAAAAAAAAGATGGCTTAATGGATGGATAAAAGGATGAGCAGATGGATAAGTATGTGATAAAACAAATAGAGCAAAATGTTAATTGGTTGTGGAATCTAGGTGCTGATTTATGGGCATTCATTTTCAGCTCTCCTACATGGTGGAAAATAGCATTCATGGGGGGAGTGGGAACTGAAGTGGGCTTTGCAGTGTGAGAAACATTTTTATAGGTCTCAGCAAGGAGAGACATCATTGTCTAGAGGGAGGAGTCACAGGGAACGAAGGGTAGGTTAATAGAATGGAAAGGAATAGAACGGCCATAGAGTGGGGAAGATGCTATGCACAGAGCAGAGGCGGCATATTAATGAGAAATAAGTCTGGATACATATTATAGGGACCAAGGGCTGGCTGCCCCCAAATGTGCCACTTTGGCATATTGATTCCTTTGAATTAAAATGACTGGAGAAACAGCAGAAGCAGTAGGGATTCTCTGACCCACTCTGTCCCCCTCGCCTTGAAACCAGGAAATAAATCCCCCTTGGGAAATAAGGCCTTCCTGCACCAGTAAGTAGAGAGACATCCTTACTGTCAGAGACAGGGTCTTCAAGGCCAAAGAAGCCTAGACAAACAAATCTTGTTACTTTTTACTAATTTTCTAGCTCAGCCCAAATGCTGTTTAGAATTCCTTAAAAATGGAGGCTCCCAAACCTAAGTTTTCTTTGTCATCAATATCTCACCTACTTATGTTTCTTTGTCTAAAATATATAAAAGCTACATACTTTGGTCATTTCTTTGGGTCTCAATGTCATTATTGGGCCTCTGTATGTATGTGATTAAACTTTGCTTTTTTTCTCCTGTTAATTTGTCTCATAACAATTTGATCAGCTGGAACAACCTTGAAGGGAAGACGGAAATTCTTTCTTTCCAACAATATCGTGGGCCAGATCATGGCAAACTATAAAGAATAAAGCAAGGGAATACAAACTTACTGGAGCCTTTAGTGGGATCCTCAGAGGGCAATAATTTGGTTTAAACAGCGTCCTAGGAAGATTGTTCTGCCAGTAGTTTTCTGGACAGATTGTACCAGAGACAGCCTGTAGTTTGGCAGCACGGCCACATAGCCATTGCCACAAAACAGACATGAAGTCACAAAGGCATGGCTAGGGTGGAGTCAATGGGAATGCTGTTCATTTTTAAGCTACAAATTCATGGGTACTACAGCCATTGCTATACATATCTTAAATTTGTTTCCAGAATTTTAGGAAGTTCTGTAATATTTTTCTTAGAGAATGGATTTACATTTACATGAATCATTTACTATAAACCTTTTCTGGTTGATACCAGGTGAGGGACCTGGTTAATACATTTTTGCTAAAAATGGATGGAGAACAGGATTTGGAAGGTCCTTGCTCTAATTATATTTACCAGAACCCTGTTTCAAAGGGGTATGAAGCAATATAGAGTAGGAACTGTATATCTGAAGGATTTATTAGTATAATAATAGAGGATAAAGAGGAGCCTAGTAATAGCACAGATCTGTTAGGACTTGAAGTTGGACACATCAGGATGTATTTTAGTAAACTAGCTATTGAAACACTGCATGTTGTAGGCCACCAGACAAAAAGGAACGAATGGACTGTGAAATAACTTGAACACATAAAAAAGGCTTGTAAAGAGGCCAGAGTGGAAGTAGTAATAAGAGATTTTTAACTATCCAGGGATAGGCTGGCAGCATTAAGTACAAGAGACAGAACTAGAAGGTTCTTGTGGCTTTGGAGCATGATAGGTTTTTGACTCAGTATGTCTGAGCCTGCCACAAAGAGTACTATGTTAAGTAACATATGGCTGAACACCTACAAAAACACTGAAGGATGCTGGGTTTTTGTAGCAACCTTTCTAGTGGTGAATAGGAAAGGACTCTAACACCTGCTTTTTTTAAAAAGAAAAAGAAAAAAAAGTAACAATACTGAAGAGAGGAGTTTAGAAAGTAGTGATTAGAATGGTCAGATGCAAGACAAGTGCCCAGCCCAGCTTTTGACACATCTAGAATCAAGAAAAATAAAGGTAACAGTGTTTCTAGGTAGAAAAGCACTTAGAAAGAACATATAGAAGCATACAAAATTAATGAGAAAGGGTATTGAAGCAACTGTGACTAAACAGGAAACTAGGATTCAAATGAATATGCAATTATTTTAAAGGAAGAAAAATCAGAGGGACAGGCAAATGATGATTACAGACTACCAAACTGCCTTGTGATTCTTTGGTTTCTTATACATATTGAAAAAATAAACTATTCTGTGCATGTGATGGAGTGGGAGAATCACTGTTCTTAATAAGAAGAAACAATTATTACAAGTGGGGTGACTGGAGAAAAAAAGGTCAAAGCTTTTGTGGGGCTCAGTGGCTAAGAGCTAGGACACAGTCAGGGACTGAAGGAATCGTTCCTCTGCCTCCAGATGGTTCTGCCTAATGAAGAGATCTATTCATCAAACCACAAACAAAACAAAACAGAACAAACAGAAGAGAGGAGCCCTGAGCATAGCCAAGACTAAGACAAGAATTATCCAACTATGCCTTGGAGATTTATACTTTCTGGAAAACAGTGAATTTCTTGGCAGCTCACAAATTCTACATGTATGTTGGGAAGGCTCTAAATGTATTTGATTTGTTCAGAAACAGGTGTAATTCATCTAAAACAACTAGGCCATCTATTGTACACTGAGAAAAAGAGTGTGAGAAAAATCCTCAAAGTAAATGAATGCCAGTGTTGGCAAGAAAATCTCCCTGGTCTCATCTGTAGTTACAGCTCAGTAACTACTAGCAATTTCTGAATACATGTGACTTCACCTGTCAAAGAAACTAAATTGGAAATCTCGGTGTCCAACTTTGCCTCACTAGGAGTATGTAGGTTTTAGGTTCTCTTTGAAGACACAGAATTCAGAAATTAATGGGGGAACACAGTGATACAAAATGAACATGTTCAAAGGTTTTATATACATTCAAATTATATCTATTTGCCTCTGGTCACAATCTGAGTGCATTTTTCTACTTTTTAAAAATATTTGGCTCTTCTCTCTTTAAATATGATATAAAGGGAGACAATAGAAAATACAAAATATTCACAGAGTCAAGGTGTGGGAAGTACCAAAAGAAGAAGAGACAAATCAAATAAGCTCATCCAGAAACAGCACAATAAAGAAATCAATATAATTTATTCATTCTGTTGATCATAGAAAGGTTAAGTTGGAAAAAATTAAATACGATCAATGTATTGCTCTCAGTATGGATACTTGTTAAATAATACAATTTTGCATTCTTTTCTGTGGTCTGTATAATATGCTCTATTTGGTAAACACAGCACCTGATAATTTACATGGAGAAATTGTTCAGATGATTTGTTAATGGAAGGAGTTACTTTACATTCACAAGTGTTTTGTGGGGCTTTTCATACTGCAATTTACATACTGCAATGCTTTTCAAAGCAGGAGATTCAGCCTATCTGGGGTATGTTCTTTGAAAGATTGCTTCTCTATATATTACAGCTAAGATCAGCCATGGCCTCCTCTTAATAGGAAGTAGAATCTATTTTCTTTACTTCCAGTAGTGTTCTTTTCAATAATATTCTAAGACTTTATATAGAAAACCAGTAGGAAGCATATATGCTCCTTACAACCACAGTAAATCTCATTTAATCAAGAAAAAAAAGGTTAAAATTAGCCTTATCTATAAGGTTAACCTAGAATTGAAAATGGAACAGAGTTGGCATTGAGAGAGGAAATACATAATTAAGGAAGTTAAAACTGTTTCTACACACAGAATCAACTTTCATCAAGAATTTTTTTTGATAACCAGCAACTTTGAAAGTACTACAAGAATTAAGAGGAAGTGAATAAAAGGCTGGTAATAGGCAGAAGCCAGTTTTCTGATATGTAAGAAAAATGATGAGTCACATGTAGATTCTGGCTTCACAGAATGACTAGGTCCTGGTGCTCTGTTTAAAGTAAATAACCAGTTACTGCCTTAGACTGATGAGTTTCACATCTTGAAAAATAGTTTGTAGACTCCAGAAGCAGAGAATAAGCTTGGCCAACCCAATGTCTAGGAATGTGTGTTTGTGAACAATTCCACACGTTCCCTGCAGATGTATTTTGTTCATAGTAACACCATTAGTAATAGCTCTCTTTCTAACTTCCAGAATTCTATAGAAGCCAAAACTGAAGAGAATTATAACCTTAAATATAGGCATTCTGAGGATGAGATATTAAACAAAAATCTCTGATTCTAGTACCAGTCATCTTACGACTTGAGGCATGAGTTTGATTATCCTTATGTTAATATGCATAATAGTAAGTGTTATTATTGGCCATAAAATTATAGTGATTAATGAAACTGATGAGCTTTGAAAAGAAGTATTTGCTTCAGAGTTCAGGAAAAAAGGTAACCTCTCAGATATTTTGATCTATATTTTCTGAGGGAAGAGGAGAGACAAGAAGTGTAATATTACATTAACAAATAGGTAATGTTTATATCCCCAAACACATAATTAGAATATTTATTTCTAAAACAAATTTGAACCAAACAATTGCCAAGCTCAGAAAAATCCAGAAGTTAGAGTAGGAGACAGGATCTGGAGAATTATAACACTTTGCTAGAACAACTCGGGTGGGTACCACAAACAAACTTCTCTTATAGGAATTCCTTTTTGCCTCCTTTCATGGAATGAGGAATGCCTCATGTAAGTGTTGAAATTTGGAGAAATGTCTGGCTTCTTTGGTTCTGCTGTTTAGTGAAAAAGCCAGTTCAATTCAGGGGGCTGGTGTTAGAAAGTCCAACTGTGACTCCAGTTTGAAGCCAGTCAGATTTACATACATTTACAAAGGTGGTATTTTGATTCCTGTTTAACTCCTGTGCACAATTCTCATTTGGTTCAAAATCTGTAAGAAGAAGGCGGGTTGGACTGTAGTTTTGGAGACCATAAAAATATCTTAAGGAGATGCCAGGGCCCCCCATAAATCTTCCAGGCCTCATTCCTCATTAAAAGCTTCCCTGTCACCACACAGTTCCAGTAGTCCTGGGGGGCAGTATAGTGAGATAAGTAGAATGGGCTTGGGTTTCGGAGTCACACTGCCTGGGTTTCAATCACATTTTTACCTCTGTAACCTTGGGCAAGTCACTGAACAACCCTAGGCCTCAATTTCCTCATCTGTAAACTAAGGACTATAAATGATATTACGCAGTAACCACCCTCTAAATATAAGCACTTTATAGCCTTTATTTTTAAGATAATTATTTTTTATTGAAGGGTAGTTGACACACAGTATTACATTAGTTTCAGGTGTACAACACAGTGATCGAACATTTATATACATGATAATTCTAGGTACCAGCTATCACCATACCAAGTTGTTACAATATTTTGACTATATTCCTTATGTTATACATTATATCCTGGTTACTTATTTATTTTACAATTGGAAGTGTGTACTTTTTTTTTTTTGTGAGGGCATCTCTCCTATTTATTGTTCAAATGGTTGTTAACAACAATAAAATTCTGTATAGGGGGGTCAATGCTCAATGCACAATCATTAATCCACCCCAAGCCTAATTTTCATCAGTCTCCAATCTTCTGAAGCATAACGAACAAGTTCTTACATGGAGAACAAATTCTTACACAGTGAATAAGTTACATGGTGAACAGTACAAGGGCAGTCATCACAGAAACTTTCAGTTTTGATCATGCATTATGAACTATAAACAGTCAGTTCAAATATGAATATTCATTTGATTTTTATACTTGATTTATATGTGGATACCACATTTCTCTCTTTATTATTATTATTTTTAATAAAATGCTGAAGTGGTAGGTAGATGCAAGATAAAGGTAGAAAACATAGTTTAGTGTTGTAAGAGAGCAAATGTAGATGATCAGGTGTGTGCCTGTAGACTATGTGTTAATCCAAGCTAGACAAAGGCAATAAAACATCCACGGATGCAGCAGATTTCTCTCAGAACAGGGGGGGAGAGGTTCTAAGCCTCACCTCTGTTGATCCCCAATTTCTCACCTGATGGCCCCCCTGCAACTGTGCCTGTCTAAGGTTGTTCCTCCCTTGAGGAATCTTACCCATCTCTGGCTAACCAGTCATCTTCCGGGGACATACAGGGAAATGTAAAGTTGATAAGTGAGAGAGAAGCCTTATTATTTGTAAAGGTTAGTTTTTTACTTCTTTGCATATTTATGCCCTGTGGCTTCTATGCCCAGCATTTGTCTTGAGGTATCTTTACCACTTGGAAGAATTGTGATACACGGTAAATTCTATATGAGGCACGAATTCTATTTAGGGGTTGTAATTAGGAAGGAAGAAGAAAAGCTATAGAAGTAGCAGGTGGAAGAAAACATGGGAAGATTGATTATTTCTTTGACATATCTTCTTGTAGAGTAACTTAAGCATGTGTAGGTTTTAAACTACTAATTAAATTGTGCACACACATTAACATAATAGGAGTACAGTTACATAACCAAAGCATACCTATAATTACCAGCCATCTCCAGTGAAACCAAGAAAACCAGTTAGGCACCTTAGACATTTGTGAAAACTTATCTGTGATATGGTGGATATTGTCCAACTGAATGTGAACAGTCTGAGAGAAATTAGACAAATTAAAACAACCCATTCCTGGGGACTGTTCACATCCCATATGTTCTTTTAACAGTAAATAGTCTGTAGTTGTAAGATTTTGGAGCGCTACAATTTGCACTTCTCCTAATTCTTGGTTGAGTTCCAACAGTGTGGATCCAGTCAAATTTGTTGTTTTACTGTATGCACAGGCCAGCTTAGATATCTCCTTCTTCATTCCCATGGCAAGTCCAGGAACTGATGGAATGAGTGCATCTACACCTGTAGCAGCACGTGGATCTTTGTTGGGGTTTTTTGATGATCATCTTCTGGCATGAGTCTTCCAGAGAGTGGTGATGTTAGAAGTTCTTTTTCATATCGTATCTTAGTTCATTTTCGGGGTAGCCAAATTAGGCTTTGATCCTCTGTATAAACACAAACAAACCCTTTGCCTACACTTTTATATGCCCTTTATACCATTGTGTAGAACTCATTGGAAGTCACCACACAGGAACTGCTTTTTTTTTTTTTGTTATCATTAATCTAGACTTACATGATGAATATTATATTTTCTAGGCTCTCCCTATACCAGCTCCCACCTATAAACCCATTTACAGTCACTGTCTATCAGCATAGCAAAGTGTTGTAGAATCACTACTTGTCTTCTCTGTGTTGTACAGCCCTCCCCTTTCTCCCACCCCCCCATGTGTGCTAATCTTAATACTCCCCTCATTCTTCCCCCCCCTTATCTCTCCCTACTGACCCATCCTCCCCAGTCCCTTTCCCTTTGGTACCTGTTAGTCCATTTTTGAGTTCTGTGACTCTGCTGCTGTTTTGTTCCTTCAGTTTTTCCTTTGATCTGATACACCACAGATGAGTGAAATCATTTGGTATTTCTCTTTCTCCACTTGGCATATTTCACTGAGCATAATACCCTCCAGCTCCATCCGTTGCTGCAAATGGTAGGATTTGCCCTTTTCTTATGGCTGAGTAGTATTCCATTGTGTATATGTACCACATCTTCTTTATCCATTCATCTGTCGATGGACATTTAGGTTGCTTCCAATTCTTGGCTATTGTAAATAGTGCTGCGATAAACATAGGGGTGCATTCTGTCTTTCTCAAACTTGATTGCTGCATTCTTAGGGTAAATTCCTAGGAGTGGAATTCCTGGGTCAAATGGTAAGTCTGTTTTGAGCATTTTGATGTACCTCCATACTGCTTTCCACAATGGTTGAACTAATTTACATTCCCACCAGCAGTGTAGGAGGGTTCCCCTTTCTCTACAGCCTCACCAACATTTGTTGTTGTTTGTCTTTTGGATGGCAGCCATCCTTACTGGTGTGAGGTGATACCTCATTGTAGTTTTAATTTGCATTTCTCTGATAATTAGCGATGTGGAGCATCTTTTCATGTGTCTGTTGGCCATCTGTATTTCTTTTTTAGAGAACTGTCTGTTCAGTTCCTCAGCCCATTTTTTAATTGGGTTATTTGTTTTTTGTTTGTTGAGGCGTGTGAGCTCTTTATATATTCTGGACATCAAGCCTTTATCGGATCTGTCATTTTCAAATATATTCTCCCATACTGTGGGGTTCTTTTTTGTTCTATTGATGGTGTCTTTTGCTGTACAGAAGCTTTTCAGCTTAATGTAGTCCCACTTGCTCATTTTTGCTGTTGTTTTCCTTGCCCGGGGAGATATGTTCAAGAAGAGGTCACTCATGTTTATGTCTAAGAGGTTTTTGCCTATGTTCTTTTCCAAGAGTTTAATGGTTTCATGACTTACATTCAGGTCTTTGATCCATTTTGAGTTTAATTTTGTATATGGGGTTAGGCAATGGTCCAGTTTCATTCTCCTACACGTAGCTGTCCAGTTTTGCCAGCACCATCTGTTGAAGAGACTGTCATTTCGCCATTGTATGTCCATGGCTCCTTTGTCAAATATTAATTGACCGTATATGTCTGGGTTAATGTCTGGATTCTCTAGTCTGTTGGATTGGTCTGTGGCTCTGTTCTTGTGCCAGTACCAAATTGTCTTGATTACTATGGCTTTGTAGTAGAGCTTGAAGTTGGGGAGTGAGATCCCCCCTTCTTTATTGTTCTTTCTCAGGATTGCTTTGGCTATTCGGGGTCTTTGGTGTTTCCATATGAATTTTTGAATTATTTGTTCCAGTTCACTGAAGAATGTTGCTGGTAGTTTCATAGGGATTGCATCAAATCTGTATATTGCTTTGGGCAGGATGGCCATTTTGACTATATTAATTCTTCCTAGCCATGAGCATGGGATGAGTTTCCATCTTTTAGTGTCCCCTTTAATTTCTCTTAAGAGTGACTTGTAGTTTTCAGAGTATAAGTCTTTCACTTCTTTGGTTAGGTTTATTCCTAGGTATTTTATTTTTTTTTGATGCAATTGTGAATGGAGATGCTTTCCTGATTTCTCTTTCTGTTGGTTCATTGTTAGTGTATAGGAAAGCCACAGATTTCTGTGTGTTGATTTTGTATCCTGCAACTTTGCTGTATTTCGATATCAGTTCTAGTAGTTTTGGGGTGGAGTCTTTAGGGTTTTTTATGTATAGTATCATGTCATCTGCAGATAGTGACAGTTTAACTTCTTCTTTACCAATCTGGATTCCTTGTACTTCTTTGTTTTGTCTGATTGCCGTGACTAGGACCTCCAGTACTATGTTAAATAACAGTGGGGAGAGTGGGCATCCCTGTCTAGTTCCTGATCTCAGAGGAAAAGCTTTCAGCTTCTCACTGTTCAATATAATGTTGGCTGTGGGTTTATCATAGATGGCCTTTATTATGTTGAGGTACTTGCCCTCTATTCCCATTTTGCTGAGAGTTTTTATCATGAATGGATTTTGAACTTTGTCAAATGCTTTTTCAGCATCTATGGAGATGATCATGTGGTTTTTGTCTTTCTTTTTGTTGATGCGGTGGATGATGTTGATGGACTTTCGAATGTTGTACCATCCTTGCATCCCTGGGATGAATCCCACTTGGTCATGGTGTACGATCCTTTTGATGTATTTTTGAATTTGCTTTGCTAATATTTTGTTGAGTATTTTTGCATCTACGCTCATCAGGGATATTGGTCTGTAGTTTTCTTTTTTGGTGGGGTCTTTGCCTGGTTTTGGTATTAGGGTGATGTTAGCTTCATAGAGTGAGTTTGGGAGTATCCCCTCCTCTTCTATTTTTTGGAAAACTTTAAGGAGAATGGGTATTATGTCTTCCCTGTACGTCTGATAAAATTCTGAGGTGAATCCATCTGGCCCGGGGGTTTTGTTCTTTGGTAGTTTTTTTGATTACCGCTTCAATTTTGTTGCTGGTAATTGGTCTGTTTAGATTTTCTGTTTCTTTCTGGGTCAGTCTTGGAAGGTTGTATTTTTCTAGGAAGTTGTCCATTTCTCCTAGTTTTCCAAGCTTGTTAGCATATAGGTTTTCATAGTACTCTCTAATAATTCTTTGTATTTCTGTGGGGTCCGTCGTGATTTTTCCTTTCTCATTTCTGATACTGTTGATTTGTGTTGACTCTCTTTAAATCTTAATAAGTCTGTCTAGAGTCTTATCTATTTTGTTTATTTTCTTGAAGAACCAGCTCTTGGTTTCATTGATTTTTGCTATTCTTTTATTCTTCTCAATTTTATTTATTTCATCTCTGATCTTTATTATGTCCCTCCTTCTGCTAACCTTAGGCCTCATTTGTTCTTCTTTTTCCAATTTCGATAATTGTGACATTAGAACATTTATTTGGGATTGTTCTTCCTTTTTTAAATATGCCTGGATTGCTATATACTTTCCTCTTAAGACTGCTTTTGCTGTGTCCCACAGTAGTTGGGGCTTAGTGTTGTTTTTGTCGTTTGTTTCCATATATTGCTGGATCTCCATTTTGATTTGGCCATTGATTCATTGATTATTTAGGAGCGTGTTGTTAAGCCTCCATGTGTTTGTGAGCCTTTTTGCTTTCTTTGTACAGTTTATTTCTAGTTTTATGCCTTTGTGGTCTGAAAAGTTGCTTGGTAGGATTTCAGTCTTTTGGAATTTGCTGATGCTCTTTTTGTGTCCTAGTATGTGGTCTATTCTGGAGAATGTTCCATGTGCACTTGAGAAGAATGTGTATCCTGTTGCTTTTGGATGTAGAGTTCTGTAGATGTCTATTAGGTCCATCTGTTCTAGTGTGTTGTTCAGTGCCTCTGTGTCCTTACTTATTTTCTGTCTGGTGGATCTGTCCTTTGGGTGAGTGGTGTGTTGAAGTCTCCTAGAATGAATGCATTGCATTCCATTTCCTCCTTTCGTTCTGTTAGTATTTGTTTCAGGTATGTTGGTGCTCCTGTATTGGGTGCATATATATTTATAATGGTTACATCCTCTTGTTGGACTGAGCCCTTTATCATTATGTAATGTCCTTCTTTGTCTTTTATTACTTTCTTTATTTTGAAGTCTGTTTTGTCTGATACCAGAATTGCAACACCTGCTTTCTTCTCTCTGTTATTTGCATGAAATATCTTTTTTCATCCCTTGACTTTGAATCTGTGCATGTCTTTGGGTTTGAGTCTCTTGTAAGCAGCATATGGATGGATCTTGCTTTTTTATCCATTCTATTACTCTGTGTCTTTTGATTGGTACATTCAGTCCATTTACATTTAGGGTGATTATTGAAAATGTTTACTTATTGCCATTGCAGGCTTTAGATTCATGGTTACCAAAGGTTCAAGGTTAACTTC
Source organism: Manis javanica (assembly GCF_040802235.1). NCBI lineage: Eukaryota > Metazoa > Chordata > Mammalia > Pholidota > Manidae > Manis > Manis javanica. The sequence goes on from NC_133174.1 coordinate 89,469,472, forward strand.
TTTAGTATCTTACTGCCTAACTTAACTCACTTATTGAGTTATTATAGATACTGTTTGGTGATTGCATATTTCTCTCCTTTCTTGTTCCTTCTTCTCCCTTCTTCATATGTTGGGTGTTCTGTTCTGTGCTCTTTTGAGGAGTACTCCTATCTAGAGCAGTCCCTTTAGGATGCCCTGTAGAGGTGGTTTGTGGGAGGCAAATTCCCTCAACTTTTGCTTGTCTGGGAATTGTTTAATCCCTCCTTCATATTTAAATGATATTTGTGCTGGATACAGTAGTCTTGGTTTGAGGCCCTTCTGTTTCATTGCATTGAGTATATCATGCCATTCTCTTCTGGCCTGTAGGGTTTCTGTTGAGAAGTCTGATGATAGCCTGATGGGTTTTCCTTTGTAGGTAACCTTTTTTTTCTCTCTGGCTGTCTTTAATACTTTGTCCTTCTCTTTGATCTTTGCCATTTTAATTATTATGTGTCTTGGTGTTGCCCTCCTTGGATCCCTTGTCATGGGAGTTCTGTGTACCTCTGTGGTCTGAGAGGCCATTTCTTCCCCTAGTTTGGGGAAGTTTTCGGCAATTATTTCTTCAAAGACACTTTCTATCCCTTTTTCTCTCTCTTCTTCTTCTGGTACCCCTATACTGCAAATATTGTTCCTTTTCGGTTGGTCAGTCAGCTCTCTTAGAATTCTTTCATTCCTGGAGATCCTTTTATCTCTCTCTGCATCAGCTTCTCTGCATTCCTGTTCTCTGTTTTCTAGTCCATTAATGGTCTCTTGCATCTCGTACATTCTGTTTTGAAGTCCTTCCAGAGCTTGTTTTATTTCTGTATTCTCCTTCCTTAGTTCTTGCATATTTCTCTGCAAGTCCATCAGCATGGTTACGACTTTTGTTTTGAATTCTTTTTCAGGAAGACTGGTTAAATCTATCTCCCCAGGTTCCTTCTCAGGGGAAGATGTAGCAGATGCCAAAGCTGTTTGGGTTAGTCTTGTCTGGATCATATTTTTTTGCCTTTTCATGTTGAAGGTGCTTTTGACTGTCAGCTGGGAGGGCCAAACTTTTCACTTGCTACTGGCCTTTCTTTACTAGGACAACTGCGACCCCTAGTGGTTTGTGTTGGGTAATTGCGTGTAGACTGGGTCTTTGTGTCTTGCCCGGCCGATATGGAGGAAACTCTCTTTCTGGGGGCGTGGCCTGCCTTAGGCTGCTTCTCTGCTTTCACAGTGCCCGAAGGGGTAATGGATGGGGGGGGGGCGGGGGTGGTTGTTTGGCTGTTTACCTCCATGAGTGGTCTCAGAGCTGTTGTCCAGGGGGTTAGTGCGCCCAGTTTTCCCTGTAATTTCCAGCCACTGGACTGTGACCTTTGTTGTTTCCATCCAGCTGTTATGTCCCTGTCCCTTTAAGACTTTCAAAAAGCACTCGCTTTTCTTTGTCACAGGGGCATCAGCTTCAGAACCCGCTCAGAGGTCTTGCTGCCCTATTTCCCTAGTTTCCAGCCCTCCATGCATGCACTGTGTCTGCGCTCTGGTGCGGGTGGCTGGGGCTGGGTGTTTAGCAGTTCTGGGCTCCCTCTCCCTCCCGTCGGGAGCTGGGGGTAGGTGTGCTTGGGTCCCGCTGGGCTGGGGCTTGTATCTTACCCCTTTCACCAAGCGCTGGGCTCTCGCACGAGTGGATGTAGTCTGGCTGTTGTCCTGTGTCTTCTGGTCTCTCTTTTAGGATTAGTTGTATTTGTTGTATTTTCAAAAATACATATGTTTTTGGGAGGAGATTCCCAGTGTCCTACTCACGCCGCCATGTTGGCTCTGCCTTTATAGCCTTTTAATGTTTGTCCTTTAGTGTACTTAGATATTAAATACTATTTCATAGTGTTTGGGGACTAAAGCAAGTATTTCTAACAATGACTACCTCATTCCTTCTCATAGCTAACTAAACTCTACTGTAGGAGGTGTGAAATTATATAACTCACATCTGATAGGCTTGCTACAAGTTATATCATCCATCCTACCCCCTTAAAGTTATATTGGTTTTCTATTGCTGCTGTAGCAGATTATCACAAATTCAGTGGCTTAAACCAATACAAGTATATTAGCTTATAGTTCTGGAGGTCAGAAGTCTGGAATGGCTCCCACTGGACTAAAATCAGAGTCAGCAGGGCTGTTTCTTTCTAGAGATTCTAGGGGAGAATCCATTTCCTTGCCTTTTCCAACTTCTAGATACTGCTTGCATTTCCTTGGCTTGTGGCTCCTTCTTCAATCTTCAGAGTCACTTGTCTCTCTGCATCTTCTCTCCTCTGCCACTTTTCAGGACTTTTGTGACTATGTGAGACCCATCTGGTTAATCCATGATACTCTTCCCAACTCAAGATCCTTAGCTGAATAACATCTGAAAAGCCTCCTCTGCCATGTTACCTAACATACCTAACATATTACAGGCTCAGAAAAGTTAGGAAATTAGGATGTGGACATCTTTGGAGACCATTATTATTCTACCTACCACAACAGAATAAGAAACTGAGGCCCAGGGAGACATTCAAATGTTCACAGACTTGGTGCATAGTTTGGATGAAAGCCTATGTTTCCTAATATCTAGGTCTCTGCTCTTTCTATTATGTTTGACAGAAAAAATAGTCTCCTGTTTGACTGTTTATTAAATCAAATACTGCAGTCGATATGAGGCTTATTGTATTGTATTCTCTTTTGACCCTTTTTTAGGGTTAGTAATAAAAACTCAGGATATTAGGAAGGGTGTATGTTTTAGTTGATGGAAGGATTAGCCAGATCCATTCCACTAATTCAAGTATAGAAGGTCATACGCTAGAGAAGAAGTGGTTATAACATAAAATCTACACTTTCCTAGAGTTACTAGAATATGCAAATCTAGTAATTGAAGAAACAAGGTTATCAAAGTTGGAAGGTTAAAGGAGCAGATTCAAATGAGCTATAATGTCAACAAATCATAACTCTTGTGTTTAGAAGAGTGCCACTTGTCCTTTGAAATGCTTGTTTTACTGATAAATTGAGAATACTATTCCTGTTTTTCATGCAATTGAAAGAAAATTCAGTGAAGAATTCAAATAAAATAAAGGGCAAGGTCTCCATTCTTATGGAATTTGCAGTCTGTGTATAAAGTGAAGGTTCATGTGGCCAGGATTCTCACCTGGCCCTGGTTGGCTAGCTCACTGCACATGTGTGGGCAATATATTGTTGTTGACTCTGTGTAAAGAGCTCCGCCCAGTGCTCTGGGTGATGCAGTGCGACAGTTGCAAGACTGCAGGAAAGCAGAGCAGAGGCTGGAGTGGTGGCAGCACCAAGGACAGAGCCTGAGACAGCTGCAGGGGTAGAGAGGCCCAGAGGCAGAGACAGGCTTACTGCATGCAGACTCGCTCTGAGTGGACAGGATTCTAGTGACTGACCTGCTACTGTGGGAACAAAGTTGGGTATAACCTTTTCACACCAAGAACATGCCACTGTCATTTCTTTGGTCACATTGAATCCATAGTTGACTTGTCTGGGGCTGAAACCCATTGGCAAGACACAGTCTAACCATTAATGTGAAAATAAAAGAAAAAGAAAAAGAATAATTAGATAAAAATGAAATGAAATCCCTGTGTGGTAATTGTTGTAAGTGCAGTTAGTTCAGAGAAAGAAGGGGCTGCAGTGGCTAAAGAAGACTTCCTAGTACATGTAGTCAAATCTGACCTTTGAATCAGTAATAACAACTTTAAAAACATTCACACCCTTTGAGCTAGCAAATCCACTAAGAATCTAGCCAAAGGAATTTAAGATGCAGAAAAATATGTCTTAATGCACCTTAAAACAGTGAAAAATCCTAAATTCCTCACAAAAAGAAATGTGAAATAAATTATGGTACAACAACATGTGGGAATAGTATATGGCTGCTGAAATTATGTTTTGGAAGAATTACTAGCAATTGAAAATGCTTATGTTATATTGTTAAGCCAATATAAGAATAATGCAAAACTATTTTTACTGTAGTTATAAAGATTTATTATTTCAACAGTGAAACTTCTTTAAAGGTCAATAAAATTCATTATTCTTCTAGTAGAAAAAGAATAAGACAGACACTTGCTTTGGAGACAACAAAGGCCAGGGCAGAGGCTGTCTTCCCCACTGAGTAAACCCCTTCAGTAGTTGCTGGCTACCAGCTCTACCAGCTTCTTCCTAGGTCTCCTTAAATCTAGGAGACTCTATGGAAGATAGCTTAGGGTAGAAACTTGTCACCACACACTCCACAAATCATGGCAGACTCAGGGCATCTAGTATAATGTAAATTAGGGCAGGGAAAATACAGAACAGGTGAAAATACACAAGATTCCACCAGGAAATACACTAGACTCTAAAATCACTTCCATATGTGAGATACTGGTGATGTAACAACGCTTGCTTGGATAATCAGGGAAGAGAGGAACGGGCTACTAGAGGGTTGTAGACAGATGGAGGCAGAAGTGATTGAGAGCCTGATATTAACAAGGCAGGATTATTGATCTCATCTTTGCACCATTTTCTGTGATCAATCTGCAGGTACTCTTGGTCTTGGCTCAGATGTGATATATCTATAAAAAGGACTATTATTCAGCAATAAAAATAATAAGTAATGATACATACTACAACATGGATGAAGCTTAAAAACATTTTCTTTATTTTCTCTTTCACCTGAAAGAAGCCAGATGTAAAAGACCACATATTGTATGATTCCATTCATATCAAATGTCCATAATTTGCTAATCTATAGAGACAGTAAGTGTTGCAGAGGGCTCAGGGGGGATAGTAGCAGGAATGGGGATTGACTGGCTAGGGGTACAGGGTTTCTATCTGGGGTAAAAAAATGTCGTAAAATTAAATTGTGGTAATGGTTGCACAACTCTGTAAATGTATTAAAAACAAAAAATGAATTGTACACTTAAATTGAGTGAATTTTATGGTGTATACATTTCTTTACAAAGATTTTTTTTTTAAAGCAGCTTTTTAAGACCTCTCACTGGGCCTACATGATAAGCCCATGGTTGCATGCCCACCTGGCCCTCAACAAAGAAAATCTGAATCCTGATATTGGGTTCTTGTGCCTAGTAGAATAAATACATTTCAGAGGGCTCCAGACCATGGATGTCTCCTTGGAGTGTAATTTTCTTATACAACCTGTGCTTACTATATATACAGCAGAGTCTGAGGCATTTTGTGAGTGGTGTAGAGGGAGACTGGCCCTGACCTTCTTGAGTCATCATATACCTGGGTCAAAATATCTGTATGTACAGAATACCTGACCTAAGCTCAACTCTAAGGACAGAAGGAAGGAGAAGGGATGTGATGACTTCAGATCCAACTAGCTACAAAATGCTTGTGAGTCACTAGGCAAGATCATTCTCAGCTGTCTGTTTTTAGCATGGCTCTCTCTGAAGCAGAATCTCTTCCCAACTCCATGTTCAGTGATGTCCTAGTAAGAGTTTAAAATCAGCCATGGAGGGAGTATTTACACCATAGAAATTGGCAAATGTTACAAATTAAGGCTTTTCTTTTCAGCGAGTTGGTTGTTAAACATGGACATACACATGTGACAACCAATGAGGGCCAAGCTATTTCATGCTTGTGATCATGTGTTGGCAATGAATGTGTCATCGACCCCTGCATTTGAGGATTACTGATGGGCTGTACACTGAAAGCCTTAAAGAAGTGAATATATAAAGGCTGCTAACTCATGGCATGTTTAAGGTTCTGGCTCTGAAGATTAAAGGTCATGGCACTGACTAGCAGCCTGCACCCTGGAGTACTGAAGACATACTAGATATAGGGCAGGACTTTGAGCATCAGCAGCAGTGTAGTGTAAAACCTCCCAGGAACATCTCACCCTGCATTGACCTGCTTTCTACAAACCAAAACAAATGGAGAAAAACTGGTTCAGTGTTCCTAATTTTCCAAATGTCTCTTATGGCCTTTCAGAAGCTTAGCTGAAGTTTCATGAAGAGGCACATGGGAATGCCACTGATTGGTGGCTTTAGAAAAACAAGGGATGATTGTTTTCATTAGGATGGAGCACAAGGACTGAATCTGCATGGCAAGAATACTGATGGGAGTGAAAAAAGAGCACAGGGAATTGGCAGGTGCCGACTTCTGAAATCTAGGCCACAGCAAGGACAGAAGTCTTCATCCGGTAGGTGGACAGAGCCATTAGCAAATCAGGCACTGAGAGAGCCATGGAACAGTAGGTAAACAAGCCTTCAGATTCCCTTGACCACGAATAGTGTGTTAGTGTATCTCGTCCAGATGTACTGAGGTTACTGATGATTTTCATTCTCTTCTTTAGATTTTTGTCTGTATTTTACAAAACTTTGAATATGCACTAATTTTATAATCCAATTAGTTACCTAAAAATTGGATTATTTAAAAAAGTTAGCAGTCAGAAATGAGTACTTGACAAATCAGAGGAACAGCATAATGCAAACAAGGTCAAGAAGAGATTTGAAAGTCATGCAGACAAGTTAGGATTTGACAGCAATCTGGAGCAATTGTGTATTCTTCAGTAGTACTGGGAAACAATTGTGCCTCAGTGGAAAACTGCATTATTTATGGTGGGCCCTTCCCATTGATCTGGTTTCATTGTTTTGAGGTATTTTAATTTGTAAAGCACTGATGACAATAATGCCTAGGAGTCTTGTCTATGAACATGCAGATAACTTCTGTGCCAAGAAGGGAGGCCCCTGACCAAAACAAAATGAAGTAGATAAGTAAGAAGCTAGTTTGCCTCTATTTGCAAGTCCATTTCAATTTTCCAAATCTATAAATGTGTTTGTTGTTTGGACTGGTTGTAAAAGCTGCCAAGTTCTTTGATTAATAATGACTTAAAATCATTGACACATGGTCATCTTAGATCTGTGCAAGAGTCATGATTTTACCTTTCTTATTGAAATGATCATTTAACAGTAGGCAATTATACATGGTGAGAGCACTGTGTTTAATGCAGATGTAACATGCAGGTAACTTTGCTAACGTGTGCCTGCCTTACGACTTAGAGACAAGGCAAACTGACCACTTAATGAGAAGGTAAGGAAAAGATAAAATTATTTACATGGTTATAGAGTAAAAGCATCTGAATTTGGCTAAGAACAATAAAAACCTGTTTTCATCAGCAATGTTTCTGTTATTGCAAGGAATAGTATTGGGCTTTTTCGTTTCATTTTGTTTGCTTTCTTTCATTGCTAAGCCTTATAAGATACAAACAAAACTGTGAGACACGAATCCCATCTCCCTATCCTGCTTGGGGCCTTTTATGTCCTTCTATGATAAGTTTCAAAAGTTAATAGTCAACTCTCAATTATCTGTGCAGACCCAGGTGAGTATCAGCACACAAAATTGTTGATCATCAGCTCAGGTCTTTCTCGCCTACCACCACAGAATTTGGAGAGGGGTTTCTTTGATGACTAATGTTAAAAATGATTAAAGGAGACAACTGAGGTGATACAAACTTTCTTAACACTTCATAAAGCTGACAATCTCCTGTGGAGAATGGCCAAATGGGGCAGAAGGCAGGGAGCTTTTACAGAATTAATTTTCTACTACATTTAAAGAATAAAGAATAAGGAAGACACAAATAGAAAATATCTGATGAGGTGGGCCACATAGTCAACATTGAGGTGAGAAGGCCCAGATTTGGCTTCACATTTGGGGACTGGCTGACTGAATATACTGAGTCTTTGGTCAAGTGGAGCATTGATAGGGACATAAGAGTTAGCTAAGTTTGTTTGCTCATATAGTACCTGAGGCTGAAGTGGCAACATTTGGGTCTAAAAATTTATTTCCACATTACCCTCTAAATAGACCCTTTTAAACTGCTGTATGTTGTTCCAGCCTGAGACAATATATTGCTAGAAAGGCAAACACATGCAACTCAAGCTTGTTCACAATGAAGGAAGGAGAAGCAGGAATTTCCAACTAGGCTGTTAATAGTAGAACTCTAGTCAGGGCGGGTGGAGTAAAGTTTAAGGAAAAATAAATTGTGGCCCTATTTTTCACATCCCTCAGAATTGGCCGGGACAAAGGAGGCAAAGCAAGCAATGAAATGTGAGCTTTATGAAGGAGCAGAAGGGAAGCAGGGGGTGCAGTAGGAGAAGCCCATGCAGTGTGTGAGGTGGGTGGGAAAGGGACCATAAGATCAGCTAAGTGATGAATGGGAGGCAACTCCCAGGGAATATGAAAAATCAAAGTCTTTAGTTAAGACTCCTTAGGAGATGAGAAATGATTGAAAAGTGTTGGAAATAAAGCCGTCTTTTATATATCTCACCAAACTGTTTCTTGGGGTGATTTAGAACATACTGTTTTGAGTTACCTGATCTTTAAATGTATTTTGAGTATGGGGGTTTTAGTTTTTTAAAAATGGCTAAATTACAATCTATTCTATAATATGGTTATTTTCCTTCGCTTTGTGATCTCTTTGACAGGATGTCTTGTGGACTTTGCACCAGTCTGGATTTGAAGGGCTTGACTCTCCACAGAGGTTTATCTATCCCAACCATAACAACACATGATACTTCTTTCCAGTCAGATATGGTGCTGTGTAAATTTATATACCTATACAGTGAAAAATACACATCCTGTCAGAATCACTGACCTCACCAAGAAAGGATGACCATAACATGCAAGTGCAAGACCAACTACTAGCTAGAGGATGGGAAAACAAGTTGAAGAGTGACCATACTGAAAATGTGACCCTTGTCAGAAACACTGAAATGTGTGGTAAACACTTGAACCAGTAATGTGACATTTAGTCTGTATTGCCACATTGGGGTCATCAGCAGCTGCATTGAAAGAAGAAAGAAGATACAAGATTGTTGTTTTAATATCTAGATGCTTAGTATAAAGAGTGTAATCCTTAAATATCTTTTTTCCAAAATAGATAAATAGAAACTGAAAAATGTTTTACTTTTTGTACCACTTATAAATTCCTTTAGCATCCCAAAGCCTGGTCCATTCCTGGGTCTCCAGTTCTCAGATTCTCCAAAGATTTAGGTCGACTGATCTGGAGAACAAAAGTCACCACAGGACAAAAACCGATTTTTGCAAGCTATAGCTCAGACTCACTCTGGGTAAGTCTACTAATATAGTGGAGTATGGTAGCTTGTATATTCAAACAACAAGAGATAGACAGAAGGGTGAAAATGTTGACAAAGCCAGTTGTATTTCCAGGTGTGTCATTAAACTCTATGATGCAGTTAATGAGAATATTAACAACAGTGAGGGCTAAAATGTGTTAAGCCCTTGATTTATGTAGGTAGTGCTGTTCCAAGTGCTCTTCATGTATTATTGAATCCTCACAACACACAAATGAAGTGGTGTAGGGAAAATGGAAATTACATGGCCAGGATCCTCACCTGATCTTAACCTACTCACCTACTGTGCACATACCATACCCATCGGCAATAAGCCAGTATTGTCTGTGTTGCTATCTAAAGAGCTCTGCCTAGTGCTCAGAGCAGAGAAGAGAATGGAGTCAAGGCAGAGCCAGCAGAGGAGAGCAGAGGTTGGAGGCTAGAGCAGACCCTGGAAAGAGACAGAGCCTATAGTGGAGGTATCACCTGAGGCAGAGGCTGGAGCAGAGGCAGAGACAGAGGCAGATGGGATTTTAGTGCTTGACCTGACACCGTGAGAATAAAGCTTGGTATAAGCCCCTTTTTACCTGCAATGTTCAATGTAGCACTATCTACGTACATTTTCATTTTTTGGTCTTACCAAATCCCGAATGAACTTGCCTGCAGCTGAAACCCCTTTTGTCTTGGAGCTACAAGTGGGAACTATTATTACCCTTATTTTATATAGAGAAACTGAGGCACAGAGCCATAAAATCAAAAGCTTTTATGTTTCAACTTGCTTGTCTATAATAGAAGGAAAGGAGAGATACCAGTTCTATGAGCCAAAGTTCTTCTGAGCTATAAATACTAAACACTCTCTGAGGTTCTATAATATCTTTTAATACAACATATGAATCCAATAACACATTTCCTGTCTTCTACTAAATTTACCCTAGGAAAATATCATCAGCTAGAATTTATTACTTGACTTGGAATTTATCAAATCTATTTGCACCCTCTTCAGAAATTGTATGGTTGCTCATGTAGTGTTTGAGGTGTGCCTCTGAAGTAATGAAACCCATTTTCATTTGTGCTCAATAAAACCCTTCTTTTCATTTCATAGTCAGACCAATAAAGCAGAAGCATGAAATTATTATCCATACAATAAAGTTTAGCTTTGAGAAAGAAATAACCTTTTTAATTTTCAGCACAATGGCCCGATGGCACCTGTAACAAAAAATAAACCTAGCACAGTAAGTTACTTCTCTGGTAAAGCCTAAAACTTTAGGGTCCTGACTCTGAAGAGAGTCCTCTTGTAATTAAACCAATGTTTCCCAATATTGTCTGTTAATAATATAACTGCAGTACTTTTGAACAGAACATTCTAAGATGATGAAACTGTTTTATAATCCGTGTTATCCAATATGGTATCCACAAGCCACATGTGGTTATTGGGCACTTGAAGTATGACTAGTGTCACAGAGAAACTGAACTTAACTTTAATTAATTTAAATTTAAATACCCATAGGCAGTATAGATGTTTGTTAAAAAGGCACATCCCTGGGCCCTATACTAGACCAGTGGAATTAGAATCAACAGCACTGTGTCATTTAAATCTGTATTATTAACAGTATATTAGTCAATGCTGACTGAACACCCAGTTTATGTTACTTCAAATTGATGCTGTTCTTCAAGCCCATAATTCTAGGCCACTTCTGTTTCCAAACATAACACTAAATATAAGATATATTCAGTTATTTATATACAGCACTTTCTTTAATTATAGAAAATGAGTTGTATCGTTACCAAGAGCCACAAGTATACTGTGCTTCCTACACAGACCTAGAATTGGTATCTAGCTTTAAGAAAGTGCCACATATGAAAATCTGCATCTGCAAAAAAGATAAATTAGAGAGCAATTATTCATTTGACAAAAGAATTCACCAAAGGGCTACTTTAAATAGCTAGCGCTCCTGAAATGAATTCTAAATAAGATTCAATTAACAAAAATTCAATTTGCATACAACTCTTCAAGAATACATCTGTTTCCTCAAACCAGCTACACCTGTGAATCATTTGCAGAACCTCTGGAGACTGCAAGAGGTTTCTCCATAAATGCCGATGGGTGGTGTTGAAAGCACCCTATTTCACAGTTTCGGGAGCTAACCTTCACTGCACAAGAGAATCTATGCCTTCTAGTGAATTATGTTTCCTCATATTATATGTGCTGGCTACAATATTTAGCTCAATCCATAGAATAGCAGAATAGAACCAAGCAAAGAGTACACTTTAAAATGCTTTGAAAATGGAAACAAAAAGTAATATCCAGGCTTCCAGTTTCTAGTCCAGCATATGAGGAGCTTAGACATTGCCCTTCCATCCTAATGATAAGTAAAAAGCTAAACAAAATTAAAAATCCCATCCTAAATGATAAGTAAAAAGCTAAACAAAATTAAAAATCCCATCCTAAATGATAAGTAAAAAGCTGAACAAAATTAAAAATCAACTTCTCTTCTTCCCTCAGGAAGAGAAGTGAGGTCAAAGGGCAAACCACTGCCATCCAAACTGGAGACAGATAGGAGAACACAGAGAATCATAACAGAACAGACACCCACTAGCAGTCTCCATGGGAACCAGGGCCTGGGCAGGGAAACCTGAGCTGTAATTGACAAAATTCTGGAGGCTTAGTGTGGACAACTCCGAGAGTTAAAATCTCTAGAGAACCCAGTCAAAGGTGCCCCATGTTTTGTGAGTTTTACCTCTGGAACTCTACTGGTTTCTCACAGTGAATGTTGGAGAAGAACCTCCTCAGGCTTCCTGCAGGGGGAGGGAAACCTATTTTGAAATACACCTGAGCATTCTGTTCTTCTTATCAAGGGCTGCCCTCAGAAAAAACTATTTTACCAGAGCAAAATTTGCTGGAGTTTTAACAGAGCTTAATATAGCTGGGGAAACTAGAATGTACCCTAGTAAACCAGAAGAAGAATGTCTTGCCAATGGGTTTCAGCCTGGGCAAGTTCACTATGGATTCAGTGTGACCAAGGAAACAATAGTAGAACATTCTTGGGGTGAAAGGGTTATACCCAACTTTATTCCCATGATGGCAGGTCAATCACTAGAATCCCTTTCACTCAGAATCCTGTCCACTCAGAGTGAGTCTGCATGCAGCAAGCCAGTCTCTACCTCTGGGTCTCTCTACCCATGAAGCCATCTCAGTCTCTGTCCTCAGTGCTGCCACCACTCCAGTCTCATCTGTGCTCTCCTGCAGTCATGCAGCCATACCACCATGTTGTCCAGAGCACTGAGTGGAGCTCTTTATATAGAGTCAAGGGAAATGTGTTGCCCACATGTGTGTAGTGAGCTAGCTGACCAGGGCCAGGTGAGAATCCTGGCCACAGGAAACTTCACTTTATCCACAAAGAAGAAGAGCAAATTAAATCCAAAGCAGAAAAAATAAATAAGAATCAGAGCAGAAATCAACAAAATTGAAAACAGGCAATCAAAGAGAAAATCAGCAAAACCAAAAATGAGTCCTTTGGAAAAAATCAAAATCAATATGCCTCTAGCCAGGCTTAATTAAGAAAAAAATAGAAGAGACACAAATTACTACTATCAGAAATGAAAGAGACATTTCTATGGATCCCATGGATGTTAAAATAAAGGAGTATTATAAACAACCTCTATGCCCACAAATTTGATAACCTAGATGAAAGGGACCAGTATTCATTGAAAGACACAATCTGCCAAAATTCACAAAAGAAGAAATAAACAATCTGAATAAGCCTATATCTATTAAAGAATTTAAATCAATAATTAGCAACCTTCCAAAACAGAAAGCATCATTCCCAGATGGGTTCAATGGTGAATTCTATCAAATATTTAAGGAATAAATTATAGCAACTCTCTATATCTTCCAGATGATAGAAGCAAAGAGAATACTTCTAAGTCATTCTATGAGGCTGGCATTACACTTATACCAAAACCAGACAATGACATTACAAGAAAAGAAAACTACAGACCAATACTTCTCACAGACATAGATATAAAAATCCTCAATAAAATATGAGCAAATAAAATGTAAAAATGTATGAAAAGAATTATTTACCATAACCAAATGGGATAATCCCAAGTATACAAAGCTGTTTCAATGTTCAAAAATCAATCAATGGAATCCATCACATCAACAGGCTAAAGAAGAAAGATCACCTCTTCAACATAAAAAGTTATTAGAAAATTGCAAATTAAAACAAAAAGGAGGAATTACTACATACCTATTAGAATGGCCAAAATTCAAAACAGTGACAATGACAAATTTTGATGAGGATGTAAAGCAGCAGGAACTTTCATTCATTGGTGGTGGGAATGCAAAATGGTTACAGGCACATTGGAAGACAGTTTGACATTTCTTATAAAACTAACCATATTCTTACCATGTGATTGAGCAGCTGTACTCCTTGGTATTTATCCAATTGAACTGAAAACTTATGTCCACCCAGAAATCTGCATGCAAATGTTTATAGCAGCTTTATTCACAACTGCCCAAACTTGGAAGCAGCTAAGAAATCTTTCAGTAGGTGAATGGATAAATAAACCGTGGTACATCCAGAAAAGGGAATATAATTCAGATCTAGAAAAAATATGCTAACAAACCATGAAAAATCAGAGGAAATTTAAAAGTGAAATGCGTATCAAGTGAAAGGAGGTAATTGGAAAAGGCTACATAATGTATGATTCCAACTAAATGTCATTCCAGAAAAGGTATAATTTTGGGGTCAGTAAAATGATCAGTGGTTGCCTGGGCTTAGGGTTGAGGGAGGTGTGAATAGGCAGATTACAGAGAATTTTCAGGGTAGTGAACCTATTCTGTATGATACTGTAATGGTGGATATTCTAGGTGATTAATGATTTGTCAAAGTAGGTTTATCAATTATAACAAAGGCATCACCTGTTAGTGGGGAAAGTTGTGTGAGTGGGGACAGGGATACATATGAGAACTCTCTATACCTACCACCCAGTTTTGCTATGAATCTAAAACTGGTCTGGAACATAAAGTTTATTATTTTAAAAAATGTAATATCCAAGTCTGAAGCAATATTAGTGACAAATGATCCCACTTTGCCCAGAATGATCCCATTTAGGCTTATTGTTCTGGCATAATATTTAATAACGTTCCCTCCCTCTCTCAAAGTGTCCTGGGCTGGGACAAAATACATATTCCTGCCCCCCTCCAGTTATCATGCAATCTTTTCTTGGCACAATCTCATTTGTGCTATAACTGTGTTTCCCCAACATCTTGTTTAAATACTAAAAAATTCACATCCCTCCCTTGGAGATTCTGATTCAGTAGTTCTGAAATAAGGCCTGGAAATCTCTACTTTAAGAACCTCCCTGTGGATTTGCATGATCACAGGGCATTGAACCAAATACTTTAAATTTAAGTAACTTTAAATTTCATGTAAAACTAGTGTCAGTCCCCTCCCTACCTCTGACCCACAGATAAGGGAGGAGATGCAATGAGACATCGAAGATCTGAAAGGGCCAGCCAAGGGACTCAAGGTGTAACAGCACAAGAGTAATGCCGAAAAGGCACTCCTCATATTTATTGAGCAAATGAACCCAAACATCCAAAGAATTTTGAGTAGGGGTTTCAATACATGATCAACACACAATCATCTGACCTTGAGTTCAGCCCTAGTGTGTGATGCCCCTCAAGGACACCAAAACCATGTGAGGGCAGTCACGAGTTTGTAGGAACTGCTTTGTCTTTACTCATTTTGTTATTGATCATGCATCAGGAGTTGTAGGAGAAACAATCAGTCACATACATTTGATTTCTATATTACTTGATTTATGTATTAATCCCATCAATCCCACAACTAGCATGCTTTAGTTATGTAGTTGGATTAAGATCAGCTCTGCTCATGGAAAATTTCTTGCTATGGTCCATCAACAAACAAGTCATTCTGCCAAATTCACATTTTGTCTTGGTAGTAATTAGGTTTGGGAATGGTTCTCATAGATTTGAGTATGTGTTAGGACCTGGGAATGTGCCATTACTTGAGCAAAGATAACACAATGATGTCTCAAAACAACAGTCCAAGTATCTACACTATTTTCTTTTCTCATTATTGCAAAAATGTAAGCTACATTTGCTGAGGAATGTTAACTCTCCTTCCACGATGATAGATGAAATTTACACACAATAATTTGGAGGAAGGAACACAGAGTTCTATGTGGGAGTGAAAAATCTAAGTTACCAACTAATCAGCAGATTGAAAGATTATCATCACAACTGCAAGTCAAAATTAATGTGTTTTTTCTTAAAAAATAATTCAGTTATGCTCTGGGGGATAAACAGTTATAGGTATTATGTCTGAGCAAACCAATTTCATCAATTTCCTCAAGCCTCTGACAGGACCTATGCACCTTACCCTATTTTGTTACCCTATACACATATGCAAAGTAAGGCAAAACCTTTGGAATACAAACTCTTTCATGGATTTGTTTGCAAAAACCTTTGGAGGTGTCTTTGTTAATTAGTACTTCTTTGCTAAATAGTCTACTTCTCTGGGTAGCCAGGCTGAAACAAAGATCAAGCATGCCCTGCTGGGTATGACATGCTGAGAACTGTGCAAAATTTCATCATTTCCATCCTTTTAACTTAATACAAAAATGCAGAGAGTACAGATCAAAAGCTTTCCATTCTGTTTCAAATATCTTTCTTTCCAAAATTGTTATTTTAACGTTTAGTACTATTTCCTGTCCCATAGAAAAATAGAAAATATTTGCCAAAAATCCTACCTAACTGCTGTTATGCAATTTGAATTCAAAGGATAGGTAAACCTGATTAGTAACAGATGCTGCTGCAGTGGTTGGAATTTGGCCAATGCAAAGCAAACTTGAACACGTTCACATGACCAAGTGAGAGCTCTATAAAAATTCTGTGCATCTTTTCTATCTAATTACTCTATTATGTTTCAAGTAATCACAATGCTGTGTATATTCTTTTGAGTGGGAAGGAAAATTGAATATGCCATGTTAGAGTAAATAAAGAAAGGAAACTAACAGCAACCACCTCAGTAGGAAAAAACAACTGTTGAAGCATGAGCAATCTTTTCTATACAAATGTTCAATGATAATTTTGCATATCTACCTTATAAGTAAACACATTTTTTATATCCTCTATAAATTATCAAAATAGTTTTATTCCTCAGTTGGATTTGAAAGCATGCATTCCTAAAAGAGAAGAGAAATAACTGAAAACTAGATCTAATGGAGAACAGCTGCAGAATTGTGTGTGTGTGTGTGTGTGTGTGTGTGTGTGTGTGTGTGTGTGTGTGTGTAAAATAAGAGTTCCTGTGGCCAGGATTCTCACCTGGCCCTGGTTGACTAGCTCACTGCACACCTGTAGGCAATACATGGCTGTTGACTCTATATAAAGAGCTCTGTCCAGTGTTCTGGGCATGACACAGTGGCACAGCTGCAAGGCTGCAGGAGAGCAGAGCAGAGGCTGGAGTGGTGGCAGTGCTGAGGACAGAGGCCCAGAGGATGACTGTGAGGGATGACTGTGCAGAGAGGCCGAGAGGACGGCTGTGTGGACAGAGAGGCCCAGAGGATCGCTGTGCAGACCGAGGGGCCCAGAGGCAGAGACTGGCTTGCTACATGCAGACTCGCTCTGAGTCAACAGGAGTTTAGTGACTGACCTGCCACCTGGAAATAATGTTGGGTATAACCCTTTCATCCCCAAAACATTTTGCAGTCAATTTATTTGGTCACATTGAATCCATAGTGAACTTTCCAGGGGCTGAAACCCACTGGCAAGATAGTGTGTGTGTGTGTGTGTAGGGAAAAGTAAGGGGAATATTATCAGCTTCTAATTCATTTCTAAAAAATTGTACCTTATTTAGTTATCTAAAATTTTCTAAAATTTTAAATCAGGTTGCTAATTATCTAAGAACTGTGAAATATGGCACTTTTTTTTCTCCTAATTACTTAAGTGCTACTTAAGTAATTTTCTGCATATTAGAAAAAGTACATAGTAAAATTTGCAATTATATGCCCTGTAATAGAACATTTACTTTAGGCCTTTGTCTTACACTTCTAAAAAAATCTAAATTCTATGTATTTTAAGGCTGAATTGGCAATGGAAAATATTAGCAACAAAAGTGTTACTGATATTTGATCAATCTAAACACAGTTTGGAACTGATGCTAAAAGCCAAACATCGCAAACAGGTAGTTAAATATAGCCTGTAATGTGATTTGTTTGTTCTGCAGTGTCAATCTGTAAAATTAACTACAAATTTTTTAATTAAGAGATCTAACATAAGAAAACAAGTTTTGAAATCAAGAGATCTTTCATAAAAATCCTGATTTCAGCAACTGAAAATTTAGATCTGCCAACATGGGTCCTGGATTCCTTTAGGGTAGCAATTAGCAAGAACTGAGGAGCAGCTGTCTTTTTCAGGCACGATCTGCTTGTTCCAATACACCACAATTCTCACTGCTCCCCATTGGCTCCATGGCAATGCAGCCAAGTGCCAGTTCCTGATAGGGCTTCACTCCTTTCTGTTATTTTACATTTTCCAGGAGGCATTGCATTTGAGTTTATGGCTCAGGCATATTGACAATTTTCAAAAGTGCACTGAGATGTCCTAAGGTTCCATTGAAGTGCTCACTATCAAGATTGACAGGAAGATGAATGGGTGGTACATTGCCAAAGGGTTTCAGCTCTGGGAAAGTTCACTATGGATTCAGTGAGACTGAGGAATGACAATGGAACATCCTTGGGGTAAAAGCGTTTATTACCCAGCTTGATCTCCCAACGATAGGTTGAACACTAGAATTATGTCTTCATCCAACAGTCTGCAGGTCTGTTATCCTCCTTCATTTCTGCCTTTGCCCAGAGCACTGGGCAGGGCTCTTTATATAGTGACTCAGTCAATAATAGCTTATTGCCTACAGGTGTGGAAGCAGTAGCCTAGCAGTAGGCCAGTTACATCATCAAGTAGTTTAGGGACAGGTGAGGATCCTGGCCATAGGAACCCCAACTTTCCCACAGGTGGGCTCTGGGAATCTCCACATTTTTACCATAAAAGCTTTGTTTTCATCTCTTTGATATTAGAGTTTCGATTCATTATTTTTTAAACAAATATTTCTGTGAATATAAAAAAAAATTGAAAAATCACTGCTCATGATCAGTGGTTTCTAACATTTTTTATTCATTCATGCATTATTATTGAACATTTTTCATAGTTTGAAAATTTAAAAATCCTTTTGGGAATATAAGAAAATATTTTGTGATTTTTGCATACATAGCTACTATGATGGTTAGTTTTATGTGCTGACTTGGGTAGGCTGTAGTACCCAGTTATTTAATGAAACATTAATCTAGGTGCTGCTGTTAAGGTATTTTGTAGATGTAGTTAACCTTTAAAATCAATTGATTTTACACAAAAGACATGACCTCAATAATGTGGGTGGACCTCATCCAATCCATTGAAGATCTTAAGAGCAAAAACTGAGGTTTCCTGAAGAAGAAGAAATTCTGCCTCAAAACTTTAGCATCATCTCCTGCCTGAGTCTCCAGGCTGCCAGTCTTCCTTATGCATTTCAGACTTACACCCCTGAAATGATGTGAGCCAATTACTTAAACTCTCTCTCTAAATATATACATATATCCTACTGGTTCTGTTTCTCTGGAGAACCCTGATTGATTGTTATGGTAAGTAGAAATAATTTTGAGTAAAAAATTATCTTAGATCACTATTTTATTAAACTGTGGGGACAAGCACTGCCTGCTTGTAACTTTTTGTCCCAGAATAAGTATGTGTCCATGTTGCTCTGGGAGGAGGGAATCCACAAATTCCGTATGAATTTAGTGAGACCAAATAGAGACAACAGCAAGTTGGAGGTGTTAAAAGGGGTTCATACCACATTTATTTTCCTGGCATAAGGTCTCAGTCTCTCCTGGCTGTCCTTCTAGGATTCCCTCCTCTGCTTGCACCACTCTCCTCCTCAGCTCCCCACTCTTCCTGTTTTCTTCTGTTCTCCTGTTGTCACAGCTCTTTACTTCCCTGCCCCTCACACTAGGAGGAGCTCTGTGGGCAGGCCTCTATGGTGACTGGTGGATACCTAACCAATCATGCACCAGGAACTGAGGAAAGGGGAGAATGAGTGTTTCCTCTCCATCCCTCCCCAAGGCCAGTACTCCCCGTGACTGACCAGCTGCTCTATCCTGGTAAACATCCCATAGATATGCAAACAGGCTCTTTCAGGTCTACAATGGGCAATATTAGAATCAGACAAGGCAAGAATCCTGGCCATAATTTCCATTTTCTCTACAGTCCACATGGCCCCCTCCTTGGGACGCCAGAGATGTATGCCTCAGTATACAGTATACAGATGGCCTGGGGCTGGCCAAATCCAGGCCCACCTTATCAATGGGAACATCTTATTGAGAGGCCGACCCCTCTAACCAAGGTTCTGTTCCTTGGGATACCGGTTGTATAAGAATGATTCCTTCTAGCAAAGCACATAGTATAGTCATAAATCACATGCCCTTTTTTGGCACACAGGTAAGTCCCTGTACCTTCACCCCTGGAACTCATGTAGTCTTTGTCTCCTCGCTCTTAAGGGGAAAGACATGAGCAGGATGGAAAAATAGTAGAGCCCACCAAGAATGACTCAGAGAGTTAATCAGATAAAGCCAGAGAGCCAGAAATGAGTCAGAGTGTTAATCAGATGAAGCCACAAGGGCCAGGAATAACTCGGAATGTCCAGGGACTCCCCAGATAAGAAACATCACAGTGCAGGCACAGCAAACATCAGAGCACAGGTGCAGCCCAGCCCATGTCCTCATTTCACCAATCAGATCAGGCCTCAAGGGCCGAGAACTGTCAATCAAGGGCTTCTGCAGCCTGCTGAAAAAACACCATAAAAGAAGCCTCACCGAGGCAGTTGGGGCCTGCTCTGTTACATAGTGTGATAAACTTGCTTGCTTTCCTGACTTTGGCTTCACTCTGTCTGGCTTCCTTGTGACACCAAACCAAACTCCTTCCCATCAACCCCATATAAGCAGTTCTCCCCTGTAACTCAAGGGAGAGGAAATCCTGGGGCAAAATACCTCTGAAACCGAAATCAGTTAAAGGTAGAAATAAAGTTGAAAACCCATTTATTGATTACAAACTGTGGTCTGGGGGTGTCTCTCTCCTGCTCTTGCAGAAGCAAGTGAAAACCTCTCCCTAACCTCTCCCTAGGTAGCCCAGGTAATTACCCATTGATATGGAGATGAACTACTTCTCTCCACCACTTAGCAACATCTGTTAATATGGAAATACAATAAAGACAGGGAGAAATTCTGGAATATTACAATTTTACCCACATCCCCTTATCCAGTGAGCTGTTCCTGGACTTCCAGTATGGAAGTCCCAGTAAACCCTCCTGTCTTATGTACCATCTCTGGTCTTTTCTTCAGTCTCTCGAGTGCTTTCCTATTGCAATTTGCCCAGTTGAGCTTGTGATAGGACCTGTAATCATATATAAATATTCCATTATACATTTTATTGTAAGTAAATTCTATTGTACTTTTTAGATATTCACAAAATATAGAACTTTACTTTTTCCATTTGGAATGCTATTCAGTTTTAATTCCTTAGGTGGGAAAAAGTATGATTTGCTAATATATGAATGATATATATTATATTTGTGTTTGAGGAGCAAATATAAATTAAAATAGAAATTGAAATGTAGCTATGTATTATAGTTTCAATCATCAGAATTATATTACCAAAATAGACAAAAATGTTTTAATGACATCATATTCAGAATTCTTATGTGTTTTGCCTATAGAAATCAAATTGTTTTTATAATTACTTCCAACTGTAGGAGAGGAAAAATAATTTTTCCTCTTCCCTTGTAGTTTCTTGGCTAAGGAATTTCACCATCCTCAACCCCACACCCCCTGTAATAAAAGACAGATGAACATGAGAAAAACAAACAGAAGTTTAATAACATGTATACTTCTTTTTACATAGGCAAGACACAGGAAAACTGAGTAACTCCACAAATGGCCTAAGCTCAAATACTACATCTCCAGCTAAAGACAAAAGAAATGTTGGGGGTAGGGGAGACCAGTTATGGGCAGTCACCAGGAAAAGCACAGTAAACAAGGGTGTGTTTGTTATGCAGATATAAGTCCCTGCCTTCACCACTGATAAGAGTTTCCAGAGGAGTTATCCTCTTCCTGGTAAAGAGTGGAAGACACCCTTATAAATGGAGATTTCCCTTATAAATGTAAATTTCCCTCACAAAAGGGCAACATGTTCTGTTTTCTGAGATCTTCCTGTGTCTACAGCCTCTCAAAAATAATCAGCCCAAAATAATCAATATGCCCAAGAGGTATATTTTGGGGCAGCATGTTCTGCTCTCCTTCACCACCCATTACGGTAATATTGAAAGGTTTCCACTTGTTAGCACTCTTCTGCAAAAGAAATATTGTTACTCTATGTAATAATTATTCCAAAAATATATTTAGGGAAAATGTGTATATTTGTCTAAATGTTCTTTTTTATGCATTGGTCTTTGAGGTACTTGCAATATCTTAACTTCCTGCATATACTTTTCAAAAATAGTCTTATTGCAGGTGTAGGGACCAAGGGCAGGTGGTCCCAAGATGAACCACTTTAACGCTCAAATTATTTTCAGCTGAAAAACATCAAGGTCCAAAAGGCTCAGGAAGATACTTTGACCTTCTCCCTGCAACTGCAGAAAAAGAATTTAGATGGATGAGCCACTCCAGGAAGAGAGCTATCATCATGGATAGCTATATTATAATGTAAACTAGGGGTGATACACAGAAAGGAATGTGACAAAGCCTGTTTGTTAAAATTTCTCTCTGTGTCCCATTGTTTTCTGTGTGGCCCATCAATTATTTTGTTCACCAAA
Organism: Manis javanica; assembly: GCF_040802235.1. Classification (NCBI taxonomy): domain Eukaryota; kingdom Metazoa; phylum Chordata; class Mammalia; order Pholidota; family Manidae; genus Manis; species Manis javanica. The sequence goes on from NC_133174.1 coordinate 89,491,484, forward strand.
CATTTACTCTTTTCATATTCCTGTGAATTAGTTCCCTTCTCCTTTGAAGTCTCAGAACCCAAACCCCTTCAGCTTGGTTCAGGATGACATATATACCTCATTTTCCCTGAATGTCTTTGGAATCCATGTCTATGTCTTCCCCATAAGTATGTAATTAAAGTTGTTTTTTTATCCTGTTAATCTGGCTCATGTCAATTTGATTCTTAGACCAGCTAGAAGAACTTGAAGCAGTATAGGAAATTTATTCATCCCCAACAGGACATAATTTGCATGCCATAAAATACACCCTATTCTTATTTAGTCCAGTAATTCTTAGTAAATGTACAGAATTATGCAACCTCTCCACAATCCAATTTTAGAAGATTTTCATCATTCCCAAAACTTTTCTCATGGTCATTTGCAGTCACTCTGCACTCTTATCCCCAGTGTCAGATAACCACTGATCTGCTTTTAGTCTCTATAGCACTGTGAAAATTAGTAAGCGGAAACCTCACTGACATGGCATCAGGAGGCCTGCAGGGGGTGCTCTCATGCCCATCACTCCTTGTAAATCTCAAACCCCACCAGAAGAGGCAGACACTATGCTGTTTTAGCTACTTTACTCCCCAGCAGAAAGTTTTCCAACCTTCCACCACCCTGCAATAGTTCAGTCAGTGAGAGCCTGTCACAACTCAGCCGATGAGAAGCCATGAATATGGGACTCCAGGTTTACTCTGACAGACTTTTTGCCATGAAGGGCTCTCCCAGCTTGGGCATTTTCCTCTATAAAAGGGTGTTCCTCTCCTTTGTTCTCTATGGTTTTCCTGTAGCTTAGATTCTCCAGGTTGTAATTCTCTACTATTCCCAAATAAAAGCATTTTTTTGCTGGTAAAATAATTGACTTTTATTTTTAAGGTCAACAGTACATAAGCTTAAATTTTAGCAACTTCTCTATTGAGTTGAGATCATAATGACACAAATATATAAAATTGTGTTATAAGCTTTTATTAACAAATACTTACTGGGCAATTATTAGATGGTTGAATTTGTGGTAGATAAACTTTATATCCATCATAGCATAAACAATTTAAAGAAGGAAATAAGAATTGAAATGCAACTGAAAATTTCTTGAGTTGAAAGTCAATATAAAGTTCCTGCTTCATGGAATTTTTATTATGGATGGAAATTAAATGCTATATAACTTAGAACATAACTATTAAAACAATATGCTATCAGATGTTCCTAAGTTAGTCCATTTTATGGGGAATAATTCAATAATGTCTTTAAATTGTGATTTATAAAATAGAAAAGGCAACATATATTTGAATTATCTAATGACTGCTCTACAAAAACATTCTGTAGCACTTCTGGATTTCTTTAAGGTTTTGACCCTTAATAGCACATTTTTCAGTCTAAAGGAGTTCAGAACAAGTCTCACCAAAATGTGCTACTTTGCCATGTAGACTATTTTGAGCTGAAGGCAATCAAGACCCAGCAGACTAAAGAACAACATTCACCTCTTTCCTTTCAAATACCTAAGAGAATTTAGATAGAGGGGTCTGGCCCAGAAAGAGACCTATTACCAAGAGATAATTTTGTTATTTGAACAACCTATCTAAATGTCAGGACAAACATCTACTTACCAAACATCTGTTCTTATGATCTATGAATCACCCTTCTCCGCTTTGAAGCCCCAGGCACCTATCCCATTCCTTAGCTAAGGATTGCATATATGCCTCAACTGCCTGACTTGTCTTGGGTCTCATATTCTTATGGGGCCCCTCTACAAACACATATAGTTAAATTTGTTTTTCTCCTGTTAATCTGTTTTATGTTAATTTGATTATTAGACCAGCAAGAGAACTAGAAGGGTAGGAGGAAAACTTTCTCCCTCCCCAACAAGTCTTATTAGTCATGTTTACCATTATTCATTAACTTATTTATTCAACAAATGTTATTTTTGTCTTTACCACATGCCAGGCACTATTTTAGATGCTGGAAAATTATTATTGAACACAAATACAGAGTCCCTGCCACTTTGAAGCTTACATCAGAGTAGCAGAAAGAGACTATAACAAACTGAAAATTCAAAGAACTACCTGAAGAAAAATAAAGCAGAATGAGGGAATAGAGAGTGATGGAAATGGGACTTGGCTTATTTAAGTAGAGTAGTCAGGGAAATTATTTCTGAGATGGTAACATTTGAGCAAACCTTGAATGAAATGGGGAAGTAAGATATGCAGTGTCTAGAGGAAGAGCCACCCAGGCGAAAGAATACATACAGAGGTCCTGAAGCAAAACCTTCTTCAAGGATTTGAGGGACAGCAGGGGGCCACTGGGGCCAGCACTGAGAGAGAGGAGGAGAATATAGGATATGAGGTTAGAAAGTGAGCCAGGGACCAGAGCATGTGTGCCTTGTAGACTAAGCCAAGAAATTAGATTCTGAATGACATGAAAAACCACTGAAGTGTTTGGAGTAGAAGAGTGACATGATCTAATTTACATTTTTAAAGTTCTACTCTGGCTTTTATATAGTCGACTAAATGACAGCTGGGGAGAAGGGTAAAGTATTGGAAGCTGATAGACTAGTTAGATAGATTTTAGACTAGGGTGGTAGCAGTAGAGGTGGTAAGAAGTGGCTAGATTCTGAATAATCTGTATTTTGAATATAAGGTCAGTAGGATTTGCTGATACATATGATGTAGGTTGTAAGGGAAAGCCAGATTAACACCAAGGATTTTGTCTCAAGCAACAGGAAGGATAGAGTTGCCATTCACTGAAATGGAGAGACTATGGGCCAAGCTGTTTAGGAGGTGTTAAGAATCTAGAGTTCAGTGTGGGACATGGTTTTTTTTGAGTTGTTTGTTATGCATACAAGTGGAGATGTTGAGCTGGAAATTAGATTGAGTCTGAAGTTCATGGTAGAAGTCAAGGTTGAAGATGTAATTTTAAGAGTTTTCTTTGTTGAGATAATATTTTAAAGCCATGGAGACTGAATGAGATCCCTGAGACATGAATGTAAATGGAAGAAAAGAGAAAAGGTGAAGGAGGTCTCAGGATTTAGACTTGAGAAACTACAATTTTTAGAGGTCTGGGAGATGAGAAATATCCAATAAGGGATATCAAGAAGGAATATCCAGGAAAGTTGATAGAAAATGAAGAAAGATTTCCTTGAAGCCAAATGAAGAAAATAACTCTCCATATGTGATAATTGTTATAAAACAGGAAAAATGGGTACAAATAACTACCATAAACTGTTACTAATATTAAAAATTGAAGTTTCCCAGGGTTTACCACCCTGTGGGAGCAAATTAGATCAAGATATCATTGGTACACAAATTTTATTAGTTCACTGTTTTTATCTTCTGATGCTAGACCTCTAGCCCCCTGCAGATTTGAATAACAGGGGCTGTCCTGTATTCAAAAACTCAATTTCCCTTTGTAAACTCTTTCTTTGTTAATGAGTTATGTTCACTGTGCCTTCCTCTTTCATTTTTAAAGATAAATTCTCTTGCAAAGCCTCTGTGCTCTTTCCTCCAAATAGTTTTTTGTTTTGTTGATCCTTAGACTTGCTTCACATGCCCAGATATATTTGAACCCCAGCAGTGGACACACCTGCAGTTATTTTTCAGAAGATTCCTCAGCAAACTGTCTTCAGCTGAACCTGTCTCATCAGTTCATTAGAACATGTCCAAACATGTCTGAATCCCTAGCTGATGGTGGCTATGCACCTATGATCTGGATTACATTTTCTGCCAAAGTGTGTACAACAAAAAAAAGGAAAAAGTGCTGTAAGAAAATAGAGAAGACAGAGGAACTAATTTTGTCTGAAGTGGAATGGGAAAAGCTGGAAAGTTAGGCAATAGGAACGTTTTAACAGAAAAGCTCTGACCTTGAACTGGACCTTGAAGGATACATGTGATTTTGCCAAATGAAGAAAATGAGCAGGAAAGGCATAATAAGTACAAAGTACATGAACAAAATGCAGGCATGGAAGGTACAGGGCACATGGAGGCATGACAACATGCATGTTCACATGATATGTTCAACAATAAACAAATAGCCTTATTTATAGAAGACTTGACCAATGTGATGAAAAATAGAAAAAATTTTTTCCAGACTGTGAAGAGCTTCTTAGCGTTGTGCTAAAAAGTTAGAATTTTATTTTATAGGTAATGGGACATTGAAGGTTTTTTTATTTTTATTTTTTTATTGAAGATTTTCAAGCTTGAAGAATTGTATCGAGTCTCTACAAAAAGTAACTGATTACAGTGTAGAAAACAGGGAGAGAGATGAAAACTGCTGAAATAGTTAAATAAGAAAAAATGAAGAACTAAACTAAGAGAGTGGTAATTGGATGGAGGAAGGACTTGTGTGATCAAGAGTCTTGGAAGAAGAATTGAAAAGATAAGGTGACTAATCCTGTGTAGTCAGTGAAAGAAAAGTAAGCATTAAAGTTGATTCTACAGTTCCATTGTTGATGACTGAACTAATGGTGGTGCAATAGGAAATACCGAAATTAGATCCAGATTTGTAAGAGACAGTGGATTGTTTTGAATCAATTAGTTTAAAAGATCTTATGTGTTCAACTACAGGTCTTTAAGAGGCACCTAGAAATATGAACCTGGAACTAAGGAATTGAAGCATAACTTAAAAATAAAGATTTGAAAATTATCAACACAAATATTAGTTGAAATCATGGGCATGATTGGGTCACCTGGGGAGAAATAAAATATAATGAAGATTTGTTAATTAATTAAACAAATTCCAAACAAAGGGTTACCTAACAAAGCATTGTGATAGAGCCTGAGAACAGCATTGTGAGAAAGGAGACACAGTCTCTGTCCTTATTAATCTGAAGCTGTATTGCAATCTTGTGTGGGAGACTGCTGTCAGACAAAAAATTACTTAGTGAATAACAATTTTGGTAAGTGTCTATAGAGGAACTGTACATGGTCATAAGAAAATCCTATAGCAGAGGGACCTGAAATTGTTTTTAGGGGCTAATGGTAGTCAAGGAAATATTCCTAAGGAAATAACTTTTGAGTTTTGAAGGAAGAATATAAGTTAACCAAACAAAAGGAAATGGGCATTAGAGGGGAAATTCCAGGGAGAGAATAAATTTCTGCAAAGTTCCAGGGGGCAGAGGAATGTAGAACTTTGTAGAACTGAAAGAAGGCCAATGTGCTTGATGCACAGAGAGAATATGATCCTTTTTCCAGGGATATGGGAGTTTAAATGAACAGGAAACCTTTTACTATTAAACATCTAGTAATGCTGAATAAGATAAAAACAAACATCCTTTTATATATGTATCAGAACTTGCAGTAAAGGAAATTACTGGGGGCTTGATTTATAAAAAGATAGAAATACAATTCTCATACAAGTGAAGATGTATCAAAGATTTATTTAATTCATTAACAAGGGAACAAGCAGGATGGTAAAACTGGGTCAAAGGAGAATTAGAGGAATAGGGGTTGTATAGTCCACCAGGAAAGACATACTGAAATGTTTGTCAAATTAGACAAAAAAAATTGGTTAATGTCCTAAAGGATAAAACCATAATCTTTATGTTTTTTTTTAACCTAATAGGAATCATTTGCACATTCACTAGATAAAACCCAACAAGTTAACATGTAACTTTTCAGATTCTGGGCCCTTGTCAATAAAAAATAATATGTCAATCTAAGTGACTTCCCCTAAGGAATTAAATAATCCTTGGGTGGGCCCTCTATCCAATGCTCTACTAAGACACTGGAAGGGAAAAATAGCTATTCTATCACTTCCTTTTTAAGTTTTTGATATTTATTTTTCTTAATAGACCCCCAAAATATAGAAACCTTAAAACAGAAGAGATAAACATAAATTCCATGATGGCAAGAACTTTGTTTTATTTACTGCTTTATCTTTAGCTCCTGTAACAGTGTTTGGCATGCAGTCATTTAATAAATATCTGTTGAACAAATTTATACTTTGGTGGACCTGTCTGAGAGTATTTGCCATTCTCCATAAATGGCACTTGGATTTCAATGGCCACATAGGAACAGGAAGGCCTTGGGTCTGTGAGAAGTAGGAATATGGAACAGGAAACTCATAAAAAGCCAAGATCCTCTATAGTTTACACCCTAGAAAGTAGGAAGGGACTAGAAAAAAATAAACTCACCAGCGAAGGAAATCTGTTTATATTATCCTGGGTTCTAGATTATAAAAATATTTTCTTCTTTAAAAACTAATTAGTATAGATTTCTCCTTATATGAATTTTTCACTATCTGTATATGGGTAAAATTGCAATAATTCCAGAATCTTTCACCTGGCCTTAGTGCATCTCCATATCAATAGGTTTTTAGAAGCAGTGGAGAGAAGTAGTCTATCTCCATATCAATAGGTGAGTATGAGGGTGAGCCAGGGCACACCTGGACTGGAGAGATTGGGTGGGGTCACTTTTTGCAGCCAGGTGGTGAGAGACATGGGTGAGCGGAAGTGGATGACTGCTTGTAAGCAATAAATGGGTTTCTCCTACTTTATTTCTCCCTATGACTGATTTCAATTTCAAAGGTAATTTGCCCGAGGCTGGGAGAAAGATTCTCCCCATTACCTCGCCCAGGAGTTATACTGTATATCCTAGGAACACCAAAGCCAATATATTAACATAAGAAGTGACTCAATTCTGGTGATATTCCTAAGGAAACAATCAGAGGCAAATGCAAACACCAAATGTCTCCAATAAAAACCCTACCAAACACAAATTCACAATCTGAAATGATAAAGCACACCAATATACAAACCATCATGAACCAAAGTTAGCAGAATTTATAAATAGCAGACCCCTAGGAAATAATTCTTAACATAACCTAAAGAGGCAGAGATCAGTAATAGGAGACATTAAGGAGAGATTGAAAATGCCCATAGTATGTTTAATGGAAGTCCCAGCAGAAAAGAATAATGAGCATATGAAAGGGCAATATTCAAAGCAATAATGGTTAAGAATTTTCCAGAAGTGAATGAAGACAAATCCTCATATTCAAGAAACCTAGTAAAAGCAAAGAGAAGAATGGCCTGAGATGAATGTGGAGAGTGAGACAAAACCCAGATCATGGAGGGCTTTTCCAGCTAAGTTACAGATTTTGGTCTTTATTCTAAGAGCAATGAAAAACCGTTGAAGGGTCTTAAATAAGGAAGTAACATGATGAAATTTTATTTGAAAAACAAGCATTTGACAACAACTTAAAGAATGGATTAGAAGAGGGCAAGACTAGATGGAAGGAGGCCATTTAGGAGGCTATTACAGGTAAGGAACGATGATGGAGTAAACTAGGATGATAATGGCAAAAGTAGAGAAAAACAGACATTTTTGGAAGTATAATTGGCAGGATTTAATGGAGTATTACATGTAAAAGTGAAGAAGAAGGAGGAGTCAAAAATGACTTCTAATTTTCTGGCTTGTAAAACTAGGCAAAAGGGAATAACATATTCTGGGTTAAAGAATATTGCATGAATATCAAGTGTATGGAAGTAGAATGGAGATAATGAATTTAGTTTCAACATGAGGACTATGAGGTTCCCTTGAGATCCTTGGGGTCACTATTACGGAAAGGATGGGTTGAAAAATAAAAGTCAGTGAAGATGACAAAAAAAAATCGTAAGAGGATGGAAGGAAACTAGCAAAGCATGATAACATGAAGCCCAGGAGAAGAGAGAGACAAGAAAGTTTCAAATCCTATATGAGGGCCAAGGAGGATATGCACTGAAAAGATTGCATTGGATTGAGCAACTAGCAAGCCATTGATGACCTTAATAAAAACCACTTCCTCTACAAATAAACACCATAAAAACTCCTCAGAATGAATAAAAGGAAAAGAGTTGCTTTAGACTAAAACACTGTGGTGGTGATATTGTTGGGAGAGCATTGTGTATTTTCCTTGGTTCTTGTCCCACCGCAACAAAGAATTGAAGGGCAGAGACACAGTAGTGAAGCAGATTAAAAGTTTTATTTAAAGTTACTTAAAGAGAAAAAAAGTGCAGCAGGCCACCTCAGATAGGGGAGGCGCCATGAAAGGTTTAAGCTTATTATTTAAAGAGAGCAAGTGCACACTTGAAGAAAGGGGAGTGTGAGCTACCTCATAGAAGAGGCACGCTGAAAGGTTGAGATAAATTTTTAAGGCTACACACTTAGAAAGTGCAGGTGACTTCAGAGAGAGGAGTGCACTGAAAGGTTTAGGGTCTGGAGTTTTATAGGAGGTTGAGGATTTTCAGGAAAGCAACAAAGGGCCAGGTGTGGACCAGCCAAATTATCCCAGAATGCTCATCTTTGATAAGACATTAAGTTCCTTTCTTTTAAACTTAACATAAGAAATATACTGCTTCGATTCCTTTGCAGGATATCAGCTTCTGTCTGGAAGCATATCAGTCAAGTTTGTCTTGCCTCCAAGGTGGGTTGAGCCACTGTCCGTTTGATTAAAATGCAATCTTAGCTTTAAGATGAAGTTTTTTCTAAATAAGCTGAGCCTTTGAGCAGGCTAAAGTAAATCTTACAATGGTATGTTCTAATTGACACAGTGAAAACAGGCTCTATGCTGAGATACTTTTCCTTATCTAGGGAGTATTCAAACTTCTAGGCCAAGTTGCTCTTCGCCTTCAAGCTTTTTATTTTTAACTGGTTAACTCTTTGAGTCCCTTCTAGTGGGCTTATTGGCCTTTTTCTCTTTCCACCTCGCTCATATCTATTTTCCTGCCTAACAATGTCATTTTCATAAATATCATGAGTCATAATTCATGCTAGAAATGATATAAATCAAGCATTGCTGTGTTCTAAACATTAATACTACTAGAAAAAAGACTTAGATAACAATAATGCTTCCCAGAGTAGTTGGTGTGTGTGTATGTTTGTATACATTTGTGTGCATGTGTGTGTGTGTGTGTTGCCTGCTGTAAATCAGACTGATGGATTATTTACTGGACTGCATACATAGGGATTAAAAATGGCCACAGACTTCTAAACAGGGCAAGCAGAGAAAAACACCTTAATAAACTACTTGTAATAAGATCCAAGTTAAAAGACCTCTGTTATGAAATGATAAAATGCTCTAGCAACTGTACAGAGCAATATAATGACTAGCTAACATTTTCCCATTAATTCATTAAACAAATATTTACTGAGCAAGACATGGTGACATAGAGTAGAATGTGCTTAAGTGGATATAGTAGACAATTGGGAATAGGTTGGGGTCATAGATGTTACATTTGATATTTGATCATTAAGAAAAAGCTGACAGTTTAATAGGTTGTACATTAGAATCTGTCAAATATGTCTGCATTAAAACAGTCTTGCTTAAGCAGCAGCATCTAAAGATCTGAGCTTCAAAATAATTGTGTTAAAATGGTCACATCAAAATGGCTGCAGTAGATTATTTTGTCATGTTATGTACCCTAATGTGGAATAAATTCAACTAAGATGTCATTTGATTCAGTAGGGCCTTAAATGCCAGGTAGAGGAATTTGGATTTACAAATTTAAGGAAGAAACTGTTGCAGATTCTGAGTACAGGAATGGCATGATATACATTGTACTAAAGAAAGAATCATCCAGGTAAATGCTAATAGTGGCCATAGATGCAGTAGGCTGTCATAGGATGCAGTAGGATACTAGCTATTAGGAACATCCAACTGGCTCCCCTTGCTTAGATTCCAGGCTCTCAAGCAATCTTGTGCTTATAATCTGACATCCTTATAAATTTGCCTACAGGGATAAAGTGTACTTACTGCTCAGTGGACTCAAATACCTAGAGGACAGTTGAGAGTTATATATCTTGCTATAAATTAATAAATTGAATCTCTGAGAAAAAATATATATATGAGTGTGTGTGCATGAAATATTAGTCTGGCAGCAATAGTTAGAATGCAACCTTATCTTCAAATCAGAAGGAAAATCGAAAGGCATTTTCATCATGAATATTAAAATAACCTGAACTGCAGAGTTTTGTAAAGGAATTCAAAAAATTACACTTTGAGATGTGAGCTCTACAAACACATGTCAGCAACCAATACAACATTCCAGCTTGGTATCCCTTGTTCACAATCCACTGAAATGGTTCTTCTACTCCTCCTCAGTCCTCCCGCTAGACACTGGTCAATTCCTGATTATTTTTTTTAAAATTTTGTTATCACTAATCTACAATTATATGAAGAACATTATGTTTACTAGGCTCTTCCCTACCCCAAATTTCCCCCACAAACCCCATTATAGTTGCTGTCCATCAGCATAGTAAGATGTTGTAGAATCACTACTTGTCTTCTCTGTGTTGAAAAGCCCTCCCCTTTCCCCCACCCCCCACATTATACATGCTAGTCATAATACCCCCTTTCTTCTTCCCTGCCCTTATCCCTCCCTACCCTCCCATTCTCCCCAGTCTCTTTCCCTTTGGTAACTGTTAGTCCATTCTTGGGTTCTGTGATTCTGCTGCTGTTTTGTTCCTTCAGTTTTTCTTTTGTTCTTATATTCCACAGATGAGTGAAATCATTTGGTATTTGTCTTTCTCCACATGGCTTATTTCACTGAGCATAATACCCTGTAGCTCCATCCATGTTGTTGCAAATGGTAGGATTTGTTTTCTTCTTATGCCTGAATAATATTCCATTGTGTATATGTACCACATCTTCTTTATCTATTCATCTACTGATGGACATTTAGGTTGCTTCCATTTCTTGGCTATTGTAAATAGTGCTGCGATAAACATAGGGGTGCATCTGTCTTTTTCAAACTGGAGTGCTGCATCCTTAGGGTAAATTCCTAGAAGTAGAATTCCTGGGTCAAATGGTAAGTCTATTTTGAGCATTTTGAGGAACCTCCATACTGCTTTCCACAATGGTTGAACTAATTTACATTCCCACCAGCAGTGTAGGAGGGTTCCCCTTTCTCCACAACCTCGCCAACATTTGTTGTTGTTTGTCTTTTGGATGGTGGTGATCCTTACTGGTGTGAGGTGATATCTCATTGTGATTTTAATTTGCATTTCTATGATGACTAGTGATGTGAAGCACCTTTTCATGTGTCTGTTGGCCATCTGAATTTCTTCTTTGGAGAACTGTCTGTTCAGCTCCTCTGACCATTTTTTAATTGGATTATTTGCTTTTTGTTTGTTGAGGTGTGTGAACTCTTTATATATTTTGGATTTCAATCCTTTATCAGATCTGTCATTTACAAAAATATTCTCCCATACTGTAGGGTACCTTTTTGTTCTATTGATGGTGTCCTTTGCTGTACAGAAGCTTTTCAGCTTGATATAGTCCCACTTGTTCATTTTTGCTTTTGTTTTCTTGCCTGGGGAGATATATTCATGAAGAAGTCACTCATGTTTATGTCCAAGAGATTTTTGCCTATGTTTTTTTCTAAGAGTTTTATGGTTTCATAACTTACATTCAAGTCTTTGATTCATTTTGAATTTACTTTTGTGTATGGGGTTAGACAGTGATCCAGTTTCATTGTCTCACATGTAGCTGTCCAGTTTTGCCAGCACCATCTGTTGAAGAGACTATCATTTCCCCATTGTATGTCCATGGCTCCTTTACCAAATATGAATTGACCATATATGTTTGGGTTAATGTCTGGAGTCTCTAATCTGTTCCACTGGTCTGTGGCTCTGTTCTTGTGCCAGTACCAAATTGTCTTGATTACTGTGGCTTTGTAGTAGAGCTTGAAGTTAGGGAGTGAGATCCCCACTACTTTCTTCTTCTTTCTCAGGATTGCTTTGGCTATTCGGGGTCTTTGGTGTTTCCATATGAATTTTTAAACTATTTGTTCCAATTCATTGAAGAATGTTGTTGGTAATTTGATAGGGATTGCATCAAATCTATATATTGCTTTGGGCAGGATGGCCATTTTGACAATATTAATTCTTCCCAGCCAAGAGCATGGGATGAGTTTCCATTTGTTAGTGTCCTCTTTAATTTCTCTTAAGAGTGTCTTATAGTTTTCATAGTATAGGTCTTTCACTTCTTTGGTTAGTTTTATTCCTAGGTATTTTATTCTTTTTGATGCAATTGTGAATGGAACTGTTTTCCTGATTTCTCTTTCTATTGGCTCATTCTTAGTGTATAGGAAAGCCACAGATTCCTGTGTGATAATTTTGTATGCTGCAACTTTACTGTATTCCAATATCAGTTCTAGTAGTTTTGGAGTGGAGTCTTTAGGTTTTTTTATGTAAAATATCATGTCATCTGCAAATAGTGACAGTTTGACTTCTTCTTTACCAATCTGGATTCCTTGTATTTCTTCGTTTTGTCTAATTGCCGTGGCTAGGACTTCCAGTACTATGTTAAATAACAGTGGGGAGAGTGGGCATCCCTGTCTGGTTCCCGATCTCAGAGGAAAAGCTTTCAGCTTCTCGCTGTTCAGTATAATGCTGGCTGTGGGTTTATCATATATGGCCTTTATTATGTTGAGTTACTTGCCCTCTATTCCCATTTTGCTGAGAGTTTTTATCATGAATGGATGTTGAATTTTGTCGAATGCTTTTTCAGCATCTATGGAGATGATCATGTGGTTTTTGTCTTTCTTTTGATGTGGTGGATGATGTTAATGGATTTTCGAGTGTTGTACCATCCTTGCATCCCTGGGATGAATCCCACTTGGTCATGGTGTATGATCCTTTTGATATACTGCTGAATTCTGTTTGCTAATATTTTATTGAGTACTTTTGTATCTACATTCATCAGGGATATTGGTCTGTAATTTTCTTTTTTGGTGGGGTCTTTGCCTGGTTTTGGTATTAGGGTGATGTTGGCTTCATAGAATGAGTTTGGGAGTATTACCTCCTCTTCTATTTTTTGGAAAACTTTAAGGAGAATGATATTACATCTTCTCTGTATGTCTGAAAAAATTCCGAGGTAAATCCATCTGGCCCAGGTGTTTTTTTCTTGGGTAGTCTTTTGATTACCGTTTCAATTTCTTTGCTGGTAATTGGTTTGTTTAGATTTTGTGTTTCTTCCTTGGTCAGTTTTGGAAGGTTGTATTTTTCTAGGAAGTTGTCCATTTCTCCTAGGTTTTCCAGCTTGTTGGCATATAGGTTTTCATAGTAGTCTTTAATAATTCTTTGTATTTCTGTGGATTCTGTCGTGATTTTTCCATTCTCATTTCTGATTCTGTTGATTTGTGTTGATTCTCTTTTTCTCTTAATAAGTTTGGCTAGAGGCTTATCTATTCTTTTTATTTTCTCAAAGAACCAGCTCTTGGTTTTGTTGATTTTTGCTATTGTTTTATTCTTCTCAATTTTGTTTATTTCTTCTCTGATCTTTGTCATGTCCCTCATTCTGCTGACTTTAGGCCTGATTTGTTCTTCTTTTTCCAATTTTGATAATTGTGACATTAGACTATTCACTTGGGTTTGTTCTTCCTTCTTTAAATATGCCTGGATTGCTATATACTTTCCTCTTTTGACTGCTTTCGCTGCGTCCCACAGAAGTTGGGGCTTTGTGTTGTTGTCATTTATTTCCGTATATTGCTGGATCTCCATTTTAATTTGGTCATTGATCAATTGACTATTTAGAAGCATGTTGTTAAGCCTCCATGTGTTTGTGAGCCTTTTTGCTCTCTTGGTACAATTTATTTTTAGTTTTATACCTTTGTGGTCTGAAAAGTTGGTTGGTAGAATTTCAATCTTTTGAAATTTACTGAGGCTCTTTTTGTGGCCTAGTATGTGGTCTATTCTGGAGAATATTCCATGTGCTCTTGAGAAGAATGTGTATCCTGTTGCTTTTGTGTCTAGAGTTCTATAGATGTCTATTAGGTCCATCTGTTCTAGAGTGTTGTTCAGTGCCTCTGTGTCCTTATTTTCTGTCTGGTGGATCTGTCCTTTGGAGTGAATGGTGTGTTGAAGTCTCCTAAAATGAATGCATTGCAGTCTATTTCCTCCTTTAGTTCTGTTAGTATTTGTTTCACATATGCTGGTGCTCCTGTGTTGGGTGCATATATATTTATAATGGTTATATCCTCTTGTTGGACTGAGCCCTTTATCATTATGTAATGACCTTCTTTATCTCTTGTTACTTTCTTTGTTTTGAAGTCTATTTTGTCTGATACTAGTACTGCAACACCTGCTTTTTTCTCCCTATTTTTTGCATGAAATATTTTTTTCCATCCCTTGACTTTTAGTCTGTGCATGTCTTTGGGTTTGAAGTGAGTCTCTTGTAATCAGCATATAGATGAGTCTTGTTTTTTTATCCATTCAGTGACTCTATGTCTTTTGATTGGTGCATTCATTCAGTCCATTTACATTTAGGGTGATTATCAATAGGTATGTTCTTATTGCCATTTCAGGCTTTAGATTCGTGGTTACCAAAGGTTCCAGGTTACTTTCCTTACTATCTAAGGGTCTAACTTAACTCACTTAGTATGCTGTTACAAACACAATCTAAAGGTTCTTTTCTATTTCTCCTCTTTTTTCTTCTTCCTTCATTCTTTATATATTAGGTATCAAATTCTGTACTTTTTGTCTATCCCTTGATTGACTTTGGGGATAGTCAATTTAATTTTGCATTTGCCTCACAATCAGCCGCTCCACCCTCCCTACCGTGATTTTACTACCTCTGGTGACAGCTATCCACCCCTAGGAACACTTCCATCTATAGTAGTCCCTCCAAAATAGACTGCAGAGATGGTTTGTTGGAGGTAAACTCTCTCAGCTTTTGCTTATCTGGAAATTGTTTAATCCCTCCTTCAAATTTAAATGACAATCTTGCTGGATAAAGTAATCTTGGTTCCAGGCCCTTCTGCTTCATGGCATTTAATACATCATGCCACTCCCTTCTGGCCTATAAGGTTTCTGCTGAGAAGTCTGATGTTAGTCTGATGGGCTTTCCTTTGTATGTGATCTTATTTCTGCCTCTGGCTGCTTTTAACAGTCTGTTCTTATCCTTGATCTTTCCCATTTTAATTACTATGTGTCTTGCTGTTGTCTTCTTTGGGTCCCTTGTGTTGGGGGATCTGTGGATCTCCATGGCCTGACAGACTATGTTCTTCCCCAGATTGGGGAAGTTTTCAACAACTACCTCCTCAAAGGCACTTTCTATCCCTTTCTCTCTGTCTTCTTCTGGTATCCCTATAATGCGAATATTGTTCCGCTTGGATTGGTCACACAGTTCTCTCAATATTCTTTCATTTTTAGAGATCCTTTTTTCTCTCTGTGCCTCAGCTTCTTTGTACTCCTCTTCTCTAGTTTCTATTTCATTTATTGTTTCCTCCACCGTATCCAACCTGCTTTTAATACCCTCCATTGTGTTCTTTAATGATTGGATCTCTGATCTGAGTTCATTCCTGAGTTCTTGGATGTCTTTCCGTACCCCCATTAGGATGTTGATGATTTTTATTTTGAACTCCCTTTCAGAAGGAGTCATAAGGTCCATATCATTTAAATCTTTCTCGGGAGTTGTTTTAACAATTTTACTCTGGACAAGGTTCCTTTGGCATTTCACGTTTGTATATGGCGCCCTCTAGTGTCCAGAACCTCTATTCTGGAGATGCTGAGCCCCTGAAGCAATGTCGGGGTTCGCAGGGGAGCGGTACTGGTGCCTGGGGGTAGGAAAGAGCTGTTTCCTGCCTCCTGGCTGCTGTGCCTGTCTCCACTGCCTGAGCCAGTAGGCGGGTCACACAGGTATAAGTTTTTGTCCCAGAGCAGCCAGATATGAATCCCTGCTTTCCACAAGCAGCCGGAATTCCAGTCTCCCCAGGAACTCTGCCTGTATTAACTTTCCAACCCAGTAGTCATGCGAGTCTCAAGAAAGCACCATGAAATATAGGTTTGTGCTTCCAGAGCAGATCTCCAGAGCTAGGTATTCAGCAGTCCCAAGCCTTCTACTCCCTCCCTGCTCAGTTTGTCTTTTTCCTGCTAGTGAGCTGGGGTGGGCGAGGGGCTCGTGTCCCATGGAGCCACAGCTCTGGTACGTTACCCCGTTCACTGAAGTCTGCTCTTTTCTCCAGGTGTGTGCAGTCTGATGCCATCCGCTTTCCTGTTGCTCTCTCAGGATTAGTTGCACCAATTAAATTCTCTAATTGTATCCAGTTTTAGGAGGAAGCCTCTCTCTCTCCTCTCATGCCGCCATCATCACATCTTACCTTTAAAAAAAAAAAACAGCTTAGCTGCCTTCTGCCTCCTCCAATAATAAGCCTTTCTCAAATCCCAACTCTTTCTTTGTTCCTATGCTTAGGACACTCAGTACCTTTGCCCCCCTGTTATAGTTTGTGGTTATACATATACCTGTTTTAGGGGAATATTAGCTTCTTAGGAGCAGAAACTATCATATGCCAGAGTAGGTTTTCAGGAAATTTGTACTGAACTGAATTAACCCAATAAAGTGACAATAGCTAAAGCACTGAAAGTGACACTGGGCAGTAGGACTTTCTGTGATGATGGAAATATTCTATATCTGTACTGTCCAATATACAGTAGCCACTAGTTACATGGGGCTATTGAATACTTGAAATGGGGCTAATATGGTTGGGGGATTGAAACTGTAATTGTATTTAAGTTTACATTAAAATAGCCACATGGGTAGGTATTGGACAGTACAGACTATGACTATGCAGCAGTTTAGCAGGTGTGTTACTCAGCCAATTCTGTGATATATCATTTAGTCCTCTATTTTCAAGTAGGATCTAAATAATCAGTTGGTTGGCAGGTTTTATTTATTTATTTTTTGTTTAGTTTATCTTTGCTTCACCTGGCTGGTCGCTGTACAAAGAGACCTTTCACCAACACTGTAGGAGCAGCCTATACTAAACAACATTTGGAGAATAACAACAAGAGAACGAGCCCTAGACCCTGACTCCAAATGGATTGGCATTTTATGGAGGAGAGTATCACCTAATGGCAATAGAACATTTATGATTTAAAAAATATCTTACTTTTCATCTTAGGGTGTAAATTGTAATTGAAAATGCAACACTGGCTAGAACCCTGAACAGGTTCAGGATTCACTCAGTAGGGTAGAGTTCACTGTTCCAGTATCTATTACAGAGAGACACAGCTAGAGTGTTTTACATGCCATCCACCTCTCAGAAGTGTGCTGCTTATCACAGAGGAGCCCAAATGAAAAAGCAGGGATGGCTCAGCACACACCAATCCTCACAATCCAAGAAACAATTCAAAAGCCACAACATAGTGAGTGGATCCCAGTGGTTCCTTTGAATGTGGAGGATAGCTCAACTTCCAGCAAGCACTTGTTGCCTGTTGCCTGGGACATCCCAATCTCAGATAAAATCCCTAACCCTACAGCCTTAGTGCTGTCAGCCTTTCATTTTAGATCTTGTTTGTAACCAAAGAGATTTCCAGTGAGCAAGAAGAATCATATTTAGACCTGGTTTATTATTATTATTTAGTTAAATGATATGGCAGATTTGTACATACTAGTCTGAATCACTATGTGATTATTATCAGAATTTTTTTTCTGACTTTTATAAAAGCATTTTTGGCCTATGGAGCTTCTCACAGATGCCCTTAGAACACAGAATACCTCCTTTCTGCCTACTTCCTCTACTCTGACTTCTGTTTATATCTATTGATACATACCTAAGCTCCTTGTGGGGGGGTGGGAAGCCAGCCTCAGAAAGAGACATTGAATTGATGCAAAGGGATTGATGGAAGAGTGACTTGGGTGAAGTGGTTCATAGAACTGACCTCAGTAAACTGTCCAGCCCTGGAAGACTATTAAAAGTCAAGCATGGACTGTATAGTCAGATAGGCTGGGGTTTAAATCTTGGTTCTGCCCTCAGTAGCTTGTGGCTCTGTACAAGCAACTTAGTGAGTTTAGGACTGTAAAATGACTTCAGGACTACTCTCACTTGGCAGAGGAGTAGTAAGAACTAAAAATCAATAATGCCCATGAGGCACTTTGCCTTTTTGGTTTGGGTTGTCATCATCACTAGACTCTAAACTACACAGAACCCAAATATGGGATCTGTCTTCTTCACTGTTCTATCCCTGGCACCTAACACAGTGCTGGACACATAGTTGACTGAATGAATAATTGAATGGTTACAGGAGAGAGGCTACTTGTTCAGAAGAGCCTGTGTAAGATTCTGGCCCAAAGGAGAAGTTTGCCAGATGAAAACTGGCAGACACTTGAGAAAGAGAAGGTGCTCTCATCACCCCCAGTTTTGTATGGTTAAATGTTGGGAGGATCTGGAATCAGCTGCCATGCATGTATTTATGGGTGCTCATGATGAACAATTGTAGTAGCGATGCTTTATAGAGTGCATTGATGAGCATGGGTTGTTGACAGTGGATGCCAGAGAACAGAAGAGATTACAGTGGATAGATTCATGTATGCAACTTTCTAAAATCACTGGGGAAGTTTGTGAGAAGGGCTGTATTTCAGCAGACTGGTTGGAGTTTCCACAATTTGGTTCTTAAGGTAAACTTGACCTTATTTTGTTGCCATAGGATGGTGAAGATCTGGAACAAGTAATGACTCTATGATCCAGTGGGTCTACCATAACAAAGTCATTTTCCAATATTTACTAAATTGTCTTAAAATTAAAACTTTAGTTTTGTAAAGACACTAGGAGTTCCTTCACATGAATATTGGTATCACCAACTACCTTATTCTTTAAAATTCCCCATTTAACATTTTAATGATTTCTACTTTTCATTCCTTTCTTATTTTTCCTTTATTTTTTCTTCTTAATCTTTAGTTTTTTCTTCATCTCTCTTCACTTTTCTGGCTTTCTCTCTGCCTTTTGATTTGCAGTGTAGCATCTAGTAAAGCCCTTAGGAATTTCTCAGTTCCTCTACCCACCCTGTTACACCCAGAATAAAAGATGTTGCCAACTCCTGTGTTAGATACTATTGTATAGAAAATAAGCTTCAAATAGAATTTGCTAACTTAGTTAATTCATTATGAAGAAAAGTATTCACAGCTACTTAAATGTGTTAAATGACCCTATATGACTTGAGAGGAATCACAAATAGTCATCTAGTTTTTCACTGATGTGGAGTTTGCTTTTATAGCTTATACATCAGGGTCCATATATTTTAAAGAAGAAATGTTACAGGTTGAGTTTGTTCTCCTTGGTTCTTGTCCTCACTTCAACAAAGAATTGAAAGGCAGAGACACAACAGCCAAGCAGAATGAAAGTTTTACTTGAATACATTCAAAGGGAGGAGTGGGCCAGAGTCAAGGTAGACAAAGGTAGGGAACTTTTAGGGGAGGGTCCATCTATCAAGACTTAGCCAGGAGGCACTTGCTCTGAATGATGGAGTGAGGTCATTTGATTGACAGCTCTAGTTGTACATCCGTTCCTCTTGGTATGCATGTCTTTTTCCAGAATACACACAGAAAACTCATGGGGGAGGGGGAGAGCAACACCACAATTTTATTTCAATGAGCTTGAGGAAGGGTGGTTTGGACAGTTCTTTGTTTTGTTCAATTGAGCCTGCATTGAGACTGTTTGGGACTGGTTTGGCCTGGTCCGATAGGTAAAAAGTTATCTCCCTGCAAAGTCTTTGTTGCCTTGGTTTGGGACTCTCCACTTGGGCAGTTTGGGCAGTTTTTCCTTGAACCTTATCTTCTTCTTTCCCAGCTGCTCATATCTATCTTTCTACTTAACAGGAAGAACAAAGAGAAACAAAAAAAATGGAGGTTAAATTGGAGAGAGGTGATCTAGGGAAGACTGGGACTAAAAGAGAAGAGAACCTAAATGTTCGAGTTTAAAACTGAAGAGCACATCCACTCCTGGGCTCTGATGATCATATATACGCTGTTAATTTTCTGATACATATCTTCCTCCTATGCTTCAGAATTGTATCCTGCTTTAGCTGAATGTCTCCAGGTCACCTCAAATTCAGCATGTTCAAAATGAATGCATCACCTCCTGGCACCCCAGTCTTCTCTGTCTCTCCTCAGTGAAAGCCCCACCAACCACACAAATGGCCAAAGCAGAAATCCTTTCTCTTCCCTTAGGCCTCAAAGATTTTCCTAATGCAAATCAGAACTTATTGCTCTTTCATAAAACCTTCAGTGATTTACCATTGTCCCAGGATAACAATACACTGATCTGTTCCCTACCTACCTCTCTGGCCACTGTCAAATAAAACCCAAATCTGAACTTAGTAAGGAGAGACTTTATTTAAAAGGATTATTGAATGGGAGGAAGGAACTATTGAAACAGGGAGAACTACTGTGACCATAAGACCTGCAGATCTCAAGAGTTAGACAGGAAGGGTTTGTTTTCGCTTAAACAGGTGTAAGCAGAACTAGAAAGAACCAGGTATGGGAAAGTGGGATGAAAAGGTGGCACTGTATGATAGTAGGCAGATCAGAGAATGCTTTATACTGAGGCCACCCTCTTCTCAGAAGACTGAGGATGCCGTATGCTGGCTGTCTGAGGATGGGTCAAGTTCAGGGAAATGGGAGAAGAACAGAATCTTAACTAAAGTTTGGTTATAAGCATTTTGTTCCCATTCATCAGTACAGAAAAACAGTCTAGCTAATCAATTATAAGTCATGGAATGGGAATTTGGAGGATCTGTGTTTGGCTATGTCATACGTAAACAAGTGGGGTCAGTGAGTCTTAGCTAGTCATACAGCGAAGAGGTGATTCTTTGTAGTAAGCCATTTCCTGGAACACAAGGGGTGAGAGAATTTCTTAATCTTCCCTGTTCTCCAGAAGCACAGGGCTCAGGTAAAATTCACCACTGTTAACACATGACTCAGTTTTTTCACTTTTTAAAATCTTTTTGTTGCAAGAAGGCTGAACTTGAGAATTTACTCACACAGGCATTAATCTGTATTATCACAGGCTAATATTTTCTACACAAGCACCATTTATCTGTCTGTTTCAACCCATCATTCAGCTAGCAACTTACATATCACTGGACTGGTTGTTTCATTCTAACCCCTAAACAAAGATCAGTGTCCTGCAATGTACTTTCACTGACAATGGTGAAATTTAGCTAAGCCCTGTGCTTCTGGAAGACAGCAACATTAGAAAATCCCTCCACCCTTGTGTACCCAGAATTGGCTTATTGCAAAGGGCCACCGTTCTGACATAGCTTAGATAAGACTCACATATGTCCCTATCATTAAGTTGTGATAACACAGAGGGCTCCCAAATTCCCATTCTTTGTCTTAGAAATGATTAAACTGTTTGTACCCACTTATCAAATGGAGCAAAATGGCCAGTAATCTGATTTAACCAAATTTTAAGAAGTTAAGCTTCTCCCCTTTCCCCAGGCCACTGAACTTTGACTCACTCTCAGCCATAGTTAGCATACAGACCCCTATTAGTGGCTCCTGATGAAAACAGGCTTACTTCAAGACAAAACAGTCTCTGATTATTAAAGAAAAACAAAACCAGGCACTAGTTAAATGCAATCAAGTTAGATTTTTATTTGGTAGTTTCACTGAAGTAGGGGAGAGATCCCACTGTAACCAGAGCTGCAATCTGTTCTACGCAGAGGTGACTGGGCATTTCAAAGGATGTAGGAAGAGAGTGGGGGGTTCAAACATAGTGAGGGGAGTAAAAATTGAAAAAAACAGGTAAGGACATTGGTCAATGTCAATGTGATTAGGCTATCTATGTTTGTTAATAAGCACTTACCGAAGTCAGGCCCCTACCTTCCCACATAGACTAGGAGACAGGAGCTCTATCCTTTCTGATGCCTACATTTCAAAAGAGTGGTTCTCAAGTTCTTGAGAAAGACACTTCTAGGTTGTAGGAGAAACATACATATCTCAAAGGGACAGAGGAAGGATTTGTAAGTGTAATTTTTATTTTTATGTAAATTCTTCTAAGAGAAGGGAAGTGGGGGGACTGTAGTCAGGTTTTGGCTGTAACAAACTACGTTTTTTTTAACAGTGCTGAGCTTTCTCAGATAGGAACTTAAGGGGGCTGGCTGTCATCATCCTATGGGCAGTATCTTAAGCTGTTAGAAATGATACTATTGTTTGTTCCAGTCTCTTAGTGTGTGTGTGTTGGGGGTTGGGGAAGCATAAATGAAATCATTTGTGCAGAGAGTCTGCAGTTCTCACAGGCCAAGGTTGAGGCCTAGTTGAGAAGAGGACTTTGAGGAGCCTGACTGAAGTGTAATCAAGGATAGAGAGTCTTAGTCATGATCTATTTCCTGATCATACTACTTTTATCCACTCATCCCACTCCCCCACACTCACTTCTTTCTAGCCTTGTTCACTTCTCCATAGAGTAGAAAAGCCCTTTTCTGCCTGACTTTAAGACATTTGCAGAGGTCTTGTAATTGTCCTCCTCCCCCATGTTGATAGTCCCTATTCCCACTTGTAAAATAATCCTTTGGAATAAAGTCCTTCTTCAACTAAATTCATATGTTTTTTATTTGATACTATAGCACTCTAACACTTATCACTTTGTGATAACTTGTTTCATGTCTGTGTTACTGTGAACCATAAGGGCGAGGACTATGTCTATTTCCTAGTGGGTAGTATCAAATAGGAGCTCAAGAAATATTTATTGACAGAAGAGTACTTGAGCAGATGCTATATTAAGGATGTATATATATATATATATATATAATTAAAAATACTTTGAATGAGAATTATCAGATTCA
Source organism: Manis javanica (assembly GCF_040802235.1). Taxonomy (NCBI): domain Eukaryota; kingdom Metazoa; phylum Chordata; class Mammalia; order Pholidota; family Manidae; genus Manis; species Manis javanica. The sequence continues at coordinate 89,514,031 of NC_133174.1, forward strand.
ATTCTGTATATTGACTCTGTTATTAACTGAAAGTTTTTCAAAGGGCAGAGGATAAGTTATGGTGCTAGTGAGACAGGGACCGTGGGTGTAGTCAGAGTAGGGTGAGGGCCTCCTGGAAAGCAGGGCGGAATATTTACATTCAGAGCAATGTAACAATGGGCAAAGAAGTCCCTACTGAAACTCTGTGCTAAGCATTATGCAAAGTCAAGGTCACACTAATTCTCTAGATACCAGACTAAGAATATAGATATCTTCAGTGAGATCAGTTAAAGCTCCAAAGGCCAGGAGCAACTTGGCCTGGAATGTTTGAGTGTTCCACAAGGGTATCTCAGCATAACCCATGACTTTACTGTAAAGAGCCCTAGCAGACAAAAGCCCAGCCCACCTTGAGGGAGGGGTAGGTGATGCAAGTCCACACCCCTAAATTTTTTTTCATGTTCTCGAAAAATCCTCAACTGCCTATAAAACCCCCTAGACAACTCACCACTATGGACTCTCTTGTCCCCTCCTGGCGTGAGCTGGGAGCTCTGTCCTTTCACTTTATCTCTAAATAAAAGCCTATACCTTGCTCTCCTACCTTGAGTGTTTGTGAAACTCATTCTTCAACTTCGTGAAGAAGAACCCTGGCATCGCTAGTAACTTCCTGTGAGAAAATTTGGCTCCTTGGGTAACTGAAAATGACCAGAAACTGACAATATTACTTTTCCCTCTTGTAGGAATATGAAACTTCCCACTGTAGGCTGTAGGGAAGGAAAAATCTTTCCTCTACCCTCTTCAATTCCTTGGCTAGGGCCTGCAAATGAAGCTGACAAAAGGCAGATGATGATAAAAGCCATGCATTTTTTAATTGATGTTAATAGTTTTATGTGCATGGGGGTCTTCACAGAAAAGAAGTGAAAACCCAAAGAGGCAGTTAGACTTGGGATTTACATACCAGTTTCACAAAAGGTGATAATTGTGGAGAAGTGACTAAACAAAAGGGATTTGGGATTCTTGGGATGAAAGTAGGTAGGAAATATATGGGGTAAGACAGGAGATAATGTTATTTTAGTAAGGTCTGTTTATACACAGTCATCTTGGTGTCAGCTCCCCATTTCTGGTGATGAGTCCCTCTCCTTTCAGCATACAGGGAGGGCATTTTTCTCACAGGAAATTTTTACCCTACTTTTAGGAAGGTAGAGGGAGGACAGAGGGGTCTTCTTGTGTAGGATCTGAAAAATCAAAAGTTAGCATAAGTACAGCCATCTTAAAGGCTTAAATACCACCCCCTAACCTAGAAGGAGGAAAATTATTAGAATCTTGAAAAACAAGTTAGTCAGCCAGTGTTAAATGTAGTGACCTTTAGTTAGCTGACCTCAAATCAGTTAATCATACACACCAAGCTTATCTTGCTAGAACCACCCTAAACATTCCGAAGGTAATCTTATCTAACCAGACCCCAGGATGTGGCCCCAGCCAAAGATTTATGTGTCTATGAAAAAACACTGTATTGTGATTGTGGAAAATGTTGCCCCCTTTGAAAATGCTATAAAACCTTCTGGCTTTGTGTGCTCAGGGTCCTTGTTGAGACCCGCTGCGTCGGGCTAACTTGGACCCCAGCTAGCTGGTTCCTGAATAAATTCCTCTTGCTTGTTGCATCAAGAGACACCTTTCGTGAGTGATTTGGGGCGGCGTCCTCCTCTGGGAGAATCCAACACTTGTATCTGCTTTCTCAATTGCTTTCAGTTCAAAATAATTCATTTCCCAAAGCATCATATTTTGGGATGGCATATTCAACTCCCTTCAAGATCTTTAGTCATTTTCAAAAGAAAGAATTTGAAGATTTGTGTTAGGAGATTGAGTTTGTTGTTGTTTCTTTTAATCAGTGAGGAGATATTTTTCAATTGTTTGTGGATTTAAAAAGTAAGCCAAAAAAGGTATAATTTATGTTTTCCTATAGTTTCCCAGTAGAATAGACCCACACTTGCCTGCACACTTTGGTAAACTGTTCAAATTAATCCCAAAGATTATATTTAAGGTAAAGAGGTATTTACTGAGTATTTAACAACACACTAAGCTCATTGATCTCATTGATATCATGGCTCAGTTTCCAGAGTGAGCTTGGTAATTAACAATGTAGATGACTTGCTACAGGCAAGATCTTTGTGTGTTGATATGCTAGCTTTCAGCTCTCTTTTTAAGACAGCTAATCACATTTGCATAGTTTTTTCATTGTGAAGACCTTTATTGCTGTCTATAAACTTTCAAAATATCTTGAGCATAGCAGCAACTTTGCTCAATTGTTCATAGTCTCTGTTCATTCACACTTTAATTGTTAAATGAAAGCAGTATTGCTGAACAGGAAAGGAATATCTCAATTTGGAGAAAAAGACATTCCTATTTTGAAGGTAGTCAAAACCGAAATAATGTAAAAGATTTACAAGCAAATAAAATGACACTACTTTGATTTAAATAGTACAAAGGCTAGGAACTAGAATTATTCAGTGTGACAGTTAAGTTCAAGAAGCATAGTGTTCACATTTTAAATTGGCTTCCTAGTAAACATGGAAAATTTAAATACAGCCCAAATGAAGGACAGTGGGGGAGTAGACTCGCAGAAAGCCCCACACTGTATTTATATTCACAACTGGGATTGTTTACCTAACTTCTATTACAATTACTTAGCCACACTTTATTTCCACATGAAAAAGGTGACAGATTACTGGATATATTAATATGCACAGAACAAAGCCAACAGGTTCATGGAAAGGAATAGGTTGGGTTAGGTTTAACTATTTTGGTATAAAAATGAAAATGATAGATAGCAGGATTTGAGTGGTCATTTCAGACTTAGTTTTCCTACCAAGATTTGCCAATTAGTATATTTTATTGATATATCACAGTAATTTCAGTGTCATTTTTCACCACATAGCCAAGCGTGGCTCAGATAACTATAGTGGTTTAAGACAGATACTGGGATGCTTAGAGCTTCAGGTGACTGAGCCAGCTCCAGCTTCAGGTTCTACCAGGCCTCCAGGCATAGGTAGCTAGAGGATACAGAACTGCAGATGCAGAATACAGCATTGTCTGCCCAAAAAGGAATCAGTCATGGAAAAAGAGATGGGGGGTGGGGGGGACTAGGGAGGGTATTCCAATATGAAATAATGGGATATTCCAACAGATGATCAAAGCACATTGATGTGAGTTCTATTGGAAGATCAAAGAAGCTAAGAAGTAGGCAGCATTCCAGGAAATTGGCCACAATGTAGGAGGGTTCCAGATACCAAGCTAGGGTTCAGGAGCAGCAGGCAAATTCCAGGGATGGGAATTCTTGGTAAGAAAAAGAGGGCTCCAGTTCTAAGTATTAGGCATATTAACAAGAGAGGAAATCAAGTAAAGAGAAGTCTGTTTTTGGAAAAGAGGCATCAGGTTTAGGATGCACTAGCAGAAAAGTCACTCACAGCTGAGTGATGGGCTAGAGAACTTTCATTGTTTCCTGATTAAGGAGAGGATTGGTCCTCTACCATATAGAGGCTATAAAGGTCAATCAGTGCAGTTGTAGGGCAATTAAGGCCATAATAAAAAGTGAAACAAGGCCCAGCTCACATTCAGAACCAGGAAATAAATACTCATCAAGAATTTAGAGTAAAGTCAAGTAAAGATGGTTTTAATTAGTTGGATGTCATTATCTGGTATTTCACGAAAAAGATGTGAATGCAGTGAACATTTGTAGAGAATAACCTCTTTGCTTATGCACTTATTCCTCCTTAACAGCTCAAGGACCATGCAAGTATTTATTTTCTCCCTTGTTTCATCTGCTTTTCCATTCTTGCTGAATCATTCCTATCAGTGTGTACACATGTGGCAATATTTCCCATCCTGACACACTCTCTTGGTGCTATAGCCCTTCATGCTACTGTTAATTTTCTTTGCTCCCCCTTTAGCAAAGCTATCTTAAAATTGTCAGTCCTCACTGAGGATACTTATTGTCTTGCCAATGGATTTCAGCCCCGGGCAAGTTCGCTATGGATTCAGTGTGACCAAAGAAAATGACAGAAAAACGTTCTTGGGGTGAAAGGATTATACCCAACTTTATTTCCAGGTAGAAGGTCAGTCACTAAAATCCCATTCACTCAAAGTGAGTCTGCAGGCAGCAAGCCGGTCTCTGTCTCTGGGCCCCTCTGTCTGCACAGTCGTCTTCTGGGCCTCTCTGCACAGCCATCCCACACAGCCATCCTCTGGGCCTCTGTCCTTGGCACTGCCACCACTCCAGCCTCTGCTCTGTTCTCCTGCAGCCTTGCAGCCCTGCCACGGTGTGGCACCCAGAGCACTGGGCAGAGCTCTTTTTATAGAGTCAACAGCCATGTATTGCCCACAGGTGTGCAGTGAGCTAGTCAACCAGGGCCAGGTGAGAATCCTGGCTACAGGAACTCTCATTTTATCCACACTTATGTTCTGTCTTGAATTCACTCAAGTTTTTATCCCCATCACTCCACTGAAGTAGCTCTTGACAAGTTTACCAATGATATCCCTGTTCCTAAATCCTACATTCAATTCTTAGTCCACATATTACTCACTTATGAGGTGCATTGTATATAATTTGATCACTTCCTCCTTGGTTTCTGGGAAAATGTTCTTTGCTGCCTCTTCAGAGTAGCAAAATTTCCCAGCCCAAAATATGCCACTTTAGCATAGAGAAGATTTCAAGCTGAAGGTAACTGAGAAGAAGCAGATGTAGGAAAAGCTCTCTACCCTCCCCCTATTTGACTAAAAACATATAAATTTACAAATGTGTCTGTGGAGAAAATGGAAGTTCCTGTGGCCAGGAGCCTCACCTGACCTTAAACTACTTGATGATGTAATTGGCCTACTGCTAGCCGACTGCTTCCACATCCATAGGCAATGAGCTATTATTGACTGAGTTGCTGTATAAAGAGCTCTGCCCAGGGCATAGGCAGAGATGGAGGTGGATTATGGACCTGCAGACTGCTAGATGCAGACATGATTCTAGTACTGGACCTACTGCTGTGAGAATAAAGTTGGGTAAAGTCCTTTTACCTCAAGAATGTTCTGTTGTCATTTCTCGGTCTCACCAAATCCATAGTGAACTTGCCCAAGGCAGAACCCTCAGGCAAGACAGTGTCCCTCCTCTTCTCTTTACCAGAAAGGACAAAAGTTAATCAATCAAGAAAACCTTAGATCCTTAGCCTAGAGAAGGCATCAGAGGAATCTACAGAGCAAACTTTACTAACTCACCTTTGTTTACCATTAATTTCTGATTTATTTGTCTTCCTACAGTTTGCCTTCCCTAGGAGTTCAAACTTTTTTCCCTTTGGGTCACCGCTGCTCTAAAAATTTATTATTCTTTTGTTAAGATGCTGTATAAGCCAGAAACAGGTAAGATTCCTCAAGGGAGGAGCAACCTAAGACAGGCACAGTCACAGGGGGGCCATCAGGTGAGAAATTGGGGATCAACACAGGTGAGGCTTAGAACCTCTCCCCCCCCTGTTCTGAGAGAAATCTGCTGCATCCGTGGATGTTTTATTGCCCTTGTCTAGCTTGGATTAACACATAGTCTACAGGCACACACCTGATCATCTACATTTGCTCTCTTACAACACTAAACTATGTTTTCTACCTTTATCTTGCATCTACCTACCACTTCAGCATTTTATTAAAAATAATAATAATAAAGAGAGAAATGTGGTATCCACATATAAATCAAGTATAAAACTCAAATGAATATTCATATTTGAACTGACTGTTTATAGTTCATAATGCATGATCAAAACTGAAAGTTTCTGTGATGACTGCCCTTGTACTATTCACCATGTAACTTATTCACTATGTAAGAATTTGTTCTCCATGTAAGAACTTGTTCGTTATGCTTCAGAAGATTGGAGACTGACGAAAATTAGGCTTGGGGTGGATTAATGATTATACATTGAGCATTGAGTCCCCTATACAGAATTTTATTGTTGTTAACAACCATTTGAACAATAAATAGGAGAGATGCCCTCACAAAAAAAAAAAAAGTGCACACTTCCAATTGTAAAGTAAATATGTAACCGGGATGTAATGTATAGCATAAGGAATATAGTAAAAATATTGTGACAACTTGGTATGGTGATAGCTGGTACCTAGAATTATCATGTATATAAATGTTCAATCACTGTGTTGTACACCTGAAACTAATGTAATACTGTGTATCAACTACCCTTCAATAAAAAATAATTATTTAAAAAAAAAAGATGCTATATAAACTGAAGCTCTAGCCATTCCTTTAAAGTACTCATCCCTGAGTTTCTCCTGTATATATGATATATATATATATGATTGATATACCAATCATATATATATATATATGTTAAGAAACTCCTGTTTTTCTCTTGTTAATCTGTCTTTGTTAAAACAAGCCAGCCAAGAGCCTAGAAGAGTGGAAAGAAAACATATTTTCCCTTCTTTCCATCTCCTTTGGCTACTCTTTCTTATCACTGTTTGCTGGAGGATCATCCTTGCCTTTCAGATATTTTAAGTGTTAGCATGCCTCAGGGCTCAGTTTCAGTTCTTTCCTATGTCTTTCTACTGTAAGGCATAGCATTTTCTGCTTGAGGACTTTCTCTGGCCACAGGAGTGTGTTCCATCTGTAACTTCAACAGGCTGTCCCTGGAAGTTAGCTCCTCGGGAGCAACCCTGAACAAATAACTGATAGGAATTAACAGATAAATACCCCCAGCTTCCATACTCCTTGGATGGGATGGCATTAAGGGATATTCTAAAGTTTCTTTGGTATTCTGCTTCAGCTCGATTGTGCTTTTTTACACACAGAAGTAACCTCCTAAGTAGTGCACCATGTATTGGCTTTCTTCTCTGTCTCATTTCTTGACTTTCTAATTGGTGTTTCTGTGATGGCATCCTGTCTTAGGCTGTGCTCCTCAGTAAACAGACTATGAGACAGAGGTGTTGTATGGGAATTTTCTTGGGAAATGCTCTCAGGAATTACACCTGTAAGGCTGCAAGAGAAGTAGAATTGGGCAGAAGGAGAATTTGGACTGCAATGCAGATTCCCCATAGGTATCGACTGATTCTGTGGGGAGCTTTATAACTCTTCCACACTATCAAATTATGCCACGTTCTCTACTCAAAACTCTTCTGTGGCTTCCCATGTCACTCAAAATAAAACCGAAAGTTACTGCAATGACTTACAATGCCCCAGATGATCTGGCACTTTCATACATTCTGCCCTCATTTGAAAGTACTCTCCCCTCTCACTCTGTTCTAGCCACACAGGCCCCCTTGCTGTTCTTTAAATATACCAATCATGCACCCATATCTGGGTGTTTGGGTTTACCATACAATTTTTCCAGAACAGTCTTTCTCTGGGTACCTGTGTGCCTTACTCTGTCACCTCATTCACATCTCTGGTCAAATGTCTCCATATCAGAGAGGAATAACCTGGCCCCCTTAACTAAAAATAAATTTTCCATTCTATGCAATTTTTCCTTAATCCTGTCTTGTATTTCTTCAGAGCATTTAGCACCATCTTATATCTTATGTTTTTATTTGTTTGCTTACATTCTATTTTCTCTTATAGGTTCCAGGAGCACAAGGACTTTTGTTTGTATTATTTACTATTATATTCTAGCACCTAAAAACCATGTCTGGAATATTGGGTACTCAATAAATATTTGTTGACTGAATGAATGCCTGTATTTGTCATTCTTTTGGGTTGCCTACAGAGCTACCAGAATTACCCTGTTAGAATATGTAAAATGAGGTCATTCCTCTGCTCAAAACACTCCAAAGATTTTTCCATCTTAGACTGAAAGCTAAAGTTGTGCTCTTAGTCTATAGAGCCCCACAGGATCCAATCCCACTTTCCTTGCTTGTTTTTTTTTTTTTTTTTGTCACACTGGCACACTTGCTGTTCATTGAACATCTCTGTTCTGCTCTGAACTCAGAGCCTTTGGACTTGATGTTATGTCTGAAATACTCTTGCCCAGATAGTTGGATTCTTTGCTGCTGCCTGTGATGGCAGGCATTTTACTCAAATGTCACTTATCAGAAAGACTTTTTCTGGTCATCTTATTTAAAATTGCAATTCCTCTCTAACTTTCAATATCCCTCTTCCTTTGCTTTATTTTTCTTCCTAGCAATTATCAGCATCTAACATACTATATATGTTTTTGATCTGTTTATTATTGCTCTCCCGTCACTACACTATAAGTTCCACAGGAACAGGCATTTTTTCTCTCTTTTACACTGCTATGTTTTCAGCACAGAGAACATTGCCTGGCACAGGGTAGGTACTTATTATGTATTTATGGCAATGAAGGAATTCAGTTTCTAGAGGCAACAGTGTCTCTGAGCCCAGTGGTATAATGTAGTGTTCAGGGTGTGTAAATTGCGGTGCTTGTTTCCAGGCACAGAGGCAATAACATTGACAATAGTAGTGGGTTATCACTAGACCAATTCTGTGGCACACATTTTTTTTTTTGGCTACATATTCTTCATCTTGATTCTCTGACCCTTTTGGGGATTATAACTGCTGCTCAATATCCTTGAAAAAGTCCTTTCATACTTAACTAGCTAATGTTGCTTTCTGTTGTTTGTATCTAAGAATGATAACTGATATAGACATTAGGATTATTCCAGCAAGGATTAGCTGCAGCAGCATAACTTCCAGGAAATATGGGAAATCTGGAGTTGGTTTCTGATTTGGTTACAACTGAAGGCAGTGAAAGTTCAGAGAGTGTTGAAAGATAGGAACAATTGTTGGGTTCAATGGTAGAATTATTCCTCCATTGGGTTTTAGATCACTATATCAGCAAAGCCCAGAGTTGTAGGGCTGAGAGGAGAAAAATAATTATAAAAGGGTCCAGAGCAAATGAAGGCTACACATCAAGTTGCTCTATTACTTGGAACATATGACCCAGTAGATCCATGGGTACAAAAAGTATACATGGCAAATTTGGATGCAGGATGGATACTGGATTAAACCTCCTGTATCAAGGAAAAACAATACAGAAATACAGAAAGACTTTTGGAAAAAAGCTGTTTTCTTTGGCAAATAACCTTACTCCTTTTGATAAACAGCTCCTAGCTTGCTCATCTGGGCTCTGATAGAAACTACAAACCTGACCGTGGACATCAAGCACCTATATGACCTGAATTAGCTGTTATGAGCTAGGTGTTATTTGATCCACTAAGTCATAAACCTGTCCATTCAACAGCATTCCATCATTCAGAGGAGGTAGTGTACACAAGATTGGACTTACACAGGTCCTGTAGGCAAAAGTAATTTGTATGAGCAGATGATTCACACTCCCAATATGACTATTTTAGTTGCACTGTCATCCTTCTTATAAATGACACCTTTGCTTCCTGGACATTTCCTGATGACCAACTAACTAAGGGAAAATAAATTGAGCCTGGTTTATAGATAGCTCTGAATGATGTGCTGACACCAGACAGAAAGTGGACTACTGTAGTATTATAGGCTCACTTAGAGGTTACCCTGAAAGACACTGATGAAGGGAATTCCTTCGGTTGGCTGAAAGTCAAGTTGTATATTTCCTTGTCCACTTAGCCTGGAAGGATATATGACCTGAGGTGTGGACCATTACTTATTCATGGGTAGTGGCTAATGGTTTGGCTGGGTGATCAAAGAGTTTGAAAGAATAAGATTGGAGGATTGGTGATAAGGAAGTTTGAATAAGAGGTTTTTGGTGTATCTCTCAGAATGGGCACCAAATGTAAGAATATTTGTATCCTTTGTGAACATTCACCAAAAGTCATCCTTGGCAGGACAAGTTTTCAATAATCATACAAAAAATTATTCTTCTTTATAGTAATGGTGTTTCTTTCCCCATTCTTCCCAGTGCTTACCCAATGCGTTGTTATAAGGTGATGGCCATGATGGCAGTAATGGAGTTTCTACCTAGCATCAATAATAAGAAATCTCTCTTACCACGGTTGGCCTTATTGAGTTAATTTGCCTATAGTAACACCTGACCCTGAACCCCAGTACAGTCAGCCACCTAGTGACAGGTGATTACAGTGGCCTCTGTTGTGAAGAGGGCTTCAGTTTTCTTGCTGGAATAAAAGATTTTGATATGCTTTCCTTGCCCATCATGCTTCTGCTAAGTACCCTCTTTGGTATATGGAATGCCATAGACACAACCGTAGCATCCCACACAGTACTACTTTCAACCAAATAACTCATCTTTTAGCAAAAATAAAGGAATGAATTGGTTGATTCCATGTCATTCACTGGTCTTACCATGAAATCCATCACCAAGAAGTAGATTGATTTATGGAACAGTACGCTTTATTGAAGGCAAAACCACTGTGCCAACTAAGAGCTGATTATGTGAGGTTCAGGTACTCTTCTATGGGATGCAGAGGCATGATTAATGTATGATACAGCTTCTCTCATAGTCATGTTACATAAAGTGGAAGTGGTAGCTCTTTCTCATCATTCCATCTCATAAAGCTCTATCTAATTATCAACTCTAGGGTTTGTTGTTTGAAAGATCTTACTGAGGGAAGGAAGTTTCAACCAGGGGTAAAAAAATAGTCATGCTGAATTGAAAAGTGAAATATCAACTGGCCATTTCAAATGTCTTTTTTGCATTGGATAAACAGGCAAAATGTGGGGTTAAATTATTAACTTAAATAAGATTGTTATTACACAACTGAGGTAGAGAGAAATAGCATCACCGGGGAAGCTCCTAGTATGGCTATGTCCAGTGGCTGTTGTAAAAGAAAATGCAGGAATCCTCATCAGCTTAGAGCCTTCACCTAACCTGGTAACCCTGCAAATGAAGGTGCTGGCTAAAAGAAGATGAATGGGCAGCAGAAGAAAGAAGCTATTAATACCCATTGTGGCCTTGTGATTAGATACAGAAAAGAGGACTTAAGTATGGATCCATATAATTTTCATTAATGTGCTATATATATGTGCAAAGTTTAGCCAATTTTCTTCTACTTTCCAAAGTATTTTGGTCACTAAGGATCTAAACTTCCCTTTATATTTGGGGACACCTCCACCATAGGAAGCAAAGCTAACTTCCTACTTACAGAAGCTGAAAAGTCCTGGTACTTGCTTTCCTAGCCTCAGTATAGCTAGGACTTGGGGATTATAACTTAGACCCTCCCCTAACTTTGGAATGAGAAACTAGTGATATAGAAAAGTAACTGGGTAGAAATCATTTTGGCAGGTGTGGGAGCAGCAATGGCAGCCTCACCCAGTCTCTAGAGGTCTAGATGCAGTGAGTGCTTCCAAAAGCAACATTACAGTGCCTCCATGAGTGGTGCACTCTATGCTGTCTGGCCCCTTTTGCACCAGCAGTCAATGAACTCTCCAATGTGACTGAGGGCGTTTTTGTACATCATTCCATATATATGTTGCAGGGACCAAAAGCAGGCTACCCCAAAATATGCCATTGTGACATGTAGATTACTTCAGAGTTGAAAAGACTCAGAGAAACTTCGACCTGTTCCACTACCCCAACTGCATAAAAAGAATTGATAGAGGACTTGGTCCAGGAAGAGTGCTATATAGATAAGTATGTTAAAATGTAAATTAGCTGTGGTAGACAGGAAGGAATGAGGCTAAGTCTATTAAGATTCCTTTCTGTGCCCCATAGTTACTGTGTGGTCCAGCAAACATTTTTTCATCAAATATTTAGTCTTCATATTCCTGTGAATTGCATCCTTTTTGCTTTGAAATCTCAGACCCCTATCCCTTCTCCTTGGCTGGAGGGCATATGTACATCATTCCCCCTGACTTGCTTTGGAATCTATGTGTATGGATTCTATGTATGTACATAATTAAACTTTGGGTCTTTTTTCTCTTGTTGATCTGTCTCATGTAAATTTGATTCTTAAACCAGCTGGAATAACCTCAAGGGGTAGAGGAAATTTCCTCCTCACCAACAATATCCAGGTTTTAGACCCTTCTGGAGACAATGAACAAGTAATCAATATATTTTTATTTTTATTATCTCTTAATAGAAAGTTTTATTTAGACAGAGTGATTTTTGTTTCTTATGATTCAGATCACTGACCTATAATATATTTCCGTTGTTCAACTTAATGAATATTTTGGAATTAATCATCTATTGTGCCTTTGAATAAGTGTCATTAGAAAAAACATTGTTCAAGAAAGTGTTTACTTTTATTGAATTACAAAGTTTTATTTCTCATGTTTGAGAAAATTTGGATTTGATTTATTACTGGCTAATTATGTAGTTAATAAATTTGTGATATTCTTAACTATATTCCCAAGATGTATTTATTTTATAAAATTATTTTCAGAAGTAAAGAAACATTGCCATAGTGTGAAATGCTAGAAGATATTTCAGAATGCATTTAAAAGTCTTTTTTTAATGCCAACATTTTCATAGTCATCCTTGTGAATTTGGCTCTTGTCCAAATGTATTTCGATAAATAAAATATTCACCGTGGTCTAACTGATCTTCTATTCCATTCTGTAGTGAAATCATGTCCAGAAACTGGGACACTGAAAGAAAGAGAACATAAAGAAATAAATAAAGGGTTATTTTGTTAATGCAGAGTGTAGAAGAAAGAGGATTTTACTGAAAGAGAAACATCAAAACAGCACAAAATTGTTGGTTAATTAATAGTTTCATCTTTAAACATTCTTTCTCTTCAGTTTTGCCTCATGTGAAAATCCCCCATTAAACTTTTAATAAAATGTTAATATCTCTTGCTGTGAAAATTTGTTTTAAACTGTCCTTAATGATTCTCATATGAGAGCTCTTATATCTTGAAGCAATTCAAGGCAAAGACTGCAGCAATTGATACATTTAACTTACTTTAAAATTTTCATTTTATTTAGTTAACTATTTTAATTAACATTTGACTTGTAGGTGTTCAAAAGCAGCAGAAAACACTAAATAATTACTCTTATCTATGCTATTTAGTTTTCCACTTTCCACTAATGACCTTTTATATAAAGCAAATTTATGAAAGGTTATAGTATAGTTTTTCAATGATAAAATATTATATTAACCTTAATTTTGAAAAGAGCACATTTTTGCAGGAGGGAAATATGAAAGCATGTGCATTATTTTTCTTTGGTTATAACTAGCAATTTGTTTCTGTGGGATTTGTGTTGCTGTTAGAGTACTCAGTGTACCTACATTCATCTATTTTTAGAGCTGACACATGGTCATAGACTGCACTGTATATGGAAAATATGCTCATGCATTCTTATTTTGCTAAAATATAATGTTTAGTGACTTGTTTTCCATCAATGCAATATAAGGGGCTTTTCACATGGAAATACAAATCCCCCTCCTCTCTTTCTTTCAGCTATGCCCCAGTCTTAAAATCAGTAAAACCAATGTTTACTATCTTCTCTAGTAAAAATAACATAGCGGTGAGAAAAACATGTAATTGCCCACCATTCATTTTAATACTATCATTACAATAAGAGTTTAATTTGCCATTATTTGATATTTAGTAGCAAAATAAATATAGTTCACTTCGATGCTGCCCTGATTGTAGATATCTTAATGAATAGTTGTATGATTGATTGGCTAGATGACATCAGCACAATTACAGGCCTGTACAAGCATTAAATAGCCAAATTGTTGGGGAGAGAAACACACCAAGGCCTGGAGTAGAATGTAGATGTAGTTGGAATATAAGCAGGGTGCTAGTAGAATAGAACCCTTCTTTATGGAAATGTGCTTGGAACAATTTCACAGGAAGCAGTTGCTGTTAGGCTCTATTGTATAGCTGAAAGAACAATTTCCTCTTTTGTAATAACAACAACAAAATGCGCTGGACTGGCATCACTTAGTTTAGGATGTCAAGGGACGTTTTTCCCAACAAGATCATCAATTCTATAGCACAATTATTTTATTTTTTGATATCACAAATTAAAAATCAATGCATTAATAATCATAACCTTTTAAAAACAAAAATCCAAAAGCATGGGTTATGTGTATATAACTGAATTAAACAAAACTTGATTTCACCAATGAATTATGCTGTTCTTTATTCATTGTTATTCAGAATGTTGGCTTGAAGAAAATGTCACAGAGCTCCATTCTTGGTCTCTCTCTTTGTCTATCACACTCTCCCACAGCACACACACACACACCCTACACAATTTGTTAAAGCCAAACTAAATTATATTGGTTAAAGATTTTCTTAGCTTTTTGAAGCTCTCCCAAGACTTAAATGCTCCTGTCATAGCTTAGATACACAGCAGGCAGATGTATGGGAATGGTGGAGCTACACTGAAAACTAGTCATCATTTCCGTAATTCCAACCCTTAATGGGTTTATAATTCAGCTGTGTCAGAACACAGTATGTGCTGATTTACATATATTCAGTTGACATAGACATTTCATGAAAATAAAACACTGGGATATGTATCACAAGGCAGCTTCCAATACAAAAGATTAATCTTCTGTAAAAAATGGGATCCATTCTTTGAAAGGCTAGATATAACTATGCTGTACATTATATATCTTAAGTCATGTGAAAGATCAGTAAAAGCATAATAATATTATTCAATTATCTTATAACGTGCTATGAGTTGAGGGTAGTGAAGAAAATACAGCTGGAGCTGAGTCCTGGAAAATTAGCACAGCAACATCCCCTCTTACTCTCTTTTAGTTGATACCAATGATATACTGCATCAATGGCTTTCCACACTTGGATGATCATCAGAATTGGTATGTGAACTCATAAGGATTTCTGGATCCCAGATTATTGAATCAGATCTCTGGTGTTTTGTGCATGGAATCTATATTTTCTCCAGCACCCTCAATCCTCAATGATTCTGACACAGAAAAAAACATGTTTGGGGTTCTTTCTCCTTTACATTGAACATCTAAGTTCAGATGCTATGTTTGCTAGCAAAAACGGATTGGGTGTCCATGCTCACAATACTGCTTCACTTCTCCATACCTCAGTTTCCCCATCCCAAAGTGAGGAGACATTGCTAAATACATATAACCATCTTATTACTCTGTGTCTAAGAAACATCAGAACCTAAAAATTATACTACATTTACGTTATATTTACCAAAATGAAAGCTTCTAAATATAGGGACATGAATACAGTTTTTAATATCATGAAAGGTACAGGTTGGTGAATTTGGACTTGCTTAAACAAATCCCGTAAGAATTTGAGCGACGGCAATATTGCAGCTGAAGAGGGCTAATTGAAGAACAAATGAAGATCTTTTCATGAAACAGGTAGTAAATCTATGAAAGTAATTAGAATGATAAATGACTAACCCCAAAACATAAATAGGTGCAAGAAGAGTTTTAATAAATTGTGAAGAATAAGTCTATAGTGATTTATTATGGAAGATGAGAAACCTTTAAGATGACCCATATTAAAGCAAAAATGTGCAACAGTGGAAGGGGAAATACAAGTTTTTCAGTCTGATATTTCTTAAAGAGTCAACCACAGGTGGCTAAGAAATAGTTTGACTATTTTTAAATCAATGAATTTAAAGAATTTTGAGACTATTGAATATTATTATTTTTCTTCTACTACAGAGTAGGTTGATATACAAATCAAATAGTTTCTGGTTTTTAGAATTCTTTTAATGATTTCAGTGTGGAAACTGAAGGTAATGATTACAAATTTCAGCGGTATAAATGCAATCTGAAACGAAGCAGCTCAATTTTACTTCTTGTATAATGATGTGTCATCAAAATTAGACATATGAATGGATCATTAAGTTATTAAAGTTGTTGCTTTTACTCTGTTCTGGTACCTGGTAATCTGGCTAATTTATGGTGATTGATAAATGTACTGATAAAGTGACCTGGGTCATCTGCATAAAACTTGGAGGTAGATGCTCTTTAAGGTAGCAGTTTTTTAAAATGTTCTTATGCACTTGGTCTGCTTTGTATTTAAATTTTGGACAAAAGGTAGAAAAATTTCTTATCAATTCCAAGCAGTTAAGTAATCCATGGTGTGATTATGGGTTTGTATAGTAAACACATGGTATAATTTCTGCAATACTGCTACTGCCCACCACCCGCCACCCTCACCCTCCATCAGACCTCAGAATTTCTCTGCATCTGTAATTCAAGGTATCACTGGAATTGCTTGAATGCATCTCAAATCAATAAATTACATTTTATCTGAAAATTCCTGGAGTGAAATAGACTTGACCTCTGTTCCCTTGGCTCCCAAACTGCTTCAAAATTTTGCTCAAAACTGCTTTCACATTTCTTTACCACTGATGTTGACTTCTAATTTTAGGATTCTGAAAATAACCTAAAGTGAATAGAAAGAATTTATCATAGGGCAAAAATGAAGTCTTTGCTATCTCCTGCCCTATACTTTCACTGAACTTTTTTTCTGAATGTAAGTATATTTGGAATCTTGACAGTTGGCTATCTTTTCTTCTTTGTTGTATACTGAGAGCACAAACTAAGAATAAGATAAAACATTCAGACATTTTTTTAAATAGAATCTAGTTTGCCTTGATTTCCTATGATCACTGTGAAGGTCAAGGTTATAAGTACCAGCCGAGTTCATCTGGCTCAGCAACTATGCTATAATATTCAACACAGGAAGCTTCTGTGTCTGGCGGATCTCTGACTCTACCAGTTGCTGGGAAATGGTGGATTGAAGGACTTTCAAAGTGGTTTATAACTTTGAAAAATCAATTATCAGTTAATAGGGCCTTTAGGACACCCTAGTTTTTAAGCATGCATGGCATTCTGCCACAAAAACACTCAAAAACTTTTTGCTCTTACAGTTACATTGTAAAAAAAAAAAAATAATTCTCTATCTAACTCCTCCTGTTAATCAATTCTGGGACTAAGTCTAGGGTTTTGTTCACTTAGAAGCAGAAATATTTGACCTGGAAATGCCTTGTTATATAAATGTCTAAGTACCAAACATATTGTTTTGATTGGGTCTTCCACTTGGTCTAGTGGACAGCCTCTCATACTTCCTTTACCCTGTAAGAAAGCAGGTAAAAATGTAAGGAAGAGTTGATCAATGACATAATGAATATATATATGAGATCTATCTAGACATGTATGTATGTGAAGAATTATAATAAATCCTAAATTGCAGAAACCAGGTTCTTGGCAGCGAAGCAGAACTTGCCAAAAACACACTTAAGCTGTAAATTTGTTGTGAACTTGCCTATATACAAGAATTGAAAAAGGGGTTCTCAATGAGTATAAAAATAGTATGTATACAGCAGAAGATAGTTAAAAAAAATAAAGGTGATTAAGGCTGTTATAAAACAAATGATCAACATTAGATTGTGCCCTCCCTCCTTCTGTCCCAGTAAATGCAGCTACCACACTAATGGGAAATAGTGGTCCTAACCTGTGGGCTGCTATCTCATACCCTGACAAAAATTTTTGGCAGGATAAGACTAAGTGAAGTTTAGTGTGACTGTCCTCTTCTCTGGGATTAAAAGAGTTGCCAGGTCATGGAACTTTCAATGTTAAAACAAAGACAGTCCTAGATAACCTGAGATGGTTGGTTACCCTAGGTCCAGAGACATCTTTTCTGTCTCTGAGCAGGAACACATCTCTAGGGATGGGTCTATAGATCTGTGGATATGTTAAAAACCATCTTATATTCCATAAAATTCATTATGTGTATTTGAGATCATAAATGATTGCTTCTCAGTTGCCCAGGAAGCAAGTGAAAAGGGGTAAGAAAAGGCCATGATTTGGGGTCAAGAAATTTAGTACATTTCTAAAATGCATACATCATGTAGCAGCAGCAACAGAGTTGGAAGGAATCTTTGACATCTTTGTATACACCTGAGTTAAAATGAGTTTATCACAGGGATGAAGGTATAATACTGGCTCAACTAAGAGTACTAAGAATTCAGACCAAAATAATTTTTAATATCTTCAGAGATCAATGTTGATTAATAGTCCCAATGGCAATCTTAGGCATGAATACTAGACATGAATGGTTTTTGTCTGTGTTCTTGGTTTTTAGTGCTTGAATATTAAACTAGAAATAATAGTACATAAAGATATTAGTGAATTCCTACAACATCTAATATCACAGAGATAGAGAAAAAAACTAATGAAGAAAATTTCCACTGCTTAATAAGTAACTCTGGATCCCCAGTACCTAGAATAGTGCTTGGGGCATAATAAGCCCTATCTAAATGTACATGGAACAAATGAATGACTAATAGCTATGACACCAAAACACATAAATAAATTGAATCTCTCAGCAAATGTTTATTGAATTCCTGCTAAGTACAAGGCACAAAATCTGAAAGTCCATTTGTTTTGTTTATTCATTCCTGTCTATTACTCTTTGGTTACTTTTCTTTATGCATCTCAAAGTTCTGACCTATTAGGTAGCATAGGTATAATCTTTTAATTTCTAGGCCAACCAGTAGCAGTGGTGTTAAGCATCTCCAAAGAGTTATTTTTCCAAAATTCTGGGAGTGGAAGATTTGACTCTCTAATTATTATACTACCTAGATTGATGACACTTTCTAAATATGATGCAGCAGCCAACTGTGGTCCACTTTAACAGCTATGTGGTGCATACTACACTTCCCCATTTCACTGATGGTTGTGTCAGCAAGGTGGAATTGAAGTCTCAAAAGAGTTCCTACTTCAGTCTATCAGGTCTGCTGCAGAAAGAGATAAATTTACTCTGAGAGGATTTGGGTTTCACAAAACTATTATAGCTATTAATTTCTGTTTCTATTCAATTTGCCTGTCAATTAATTTGGGGACAAATTTGCAAAATGTTTTTTATATATAGGTAAAGAAGTTAAGCTTAGATCCCTATCATTTCCTGTATGATGGCTTTCCTTTTGGAGAAACCATATAAATATTCTCCTGGTATGGTCCAACAATAACTCTGACCCAAATTTTTTATAGAATCTGAGAATAAAAATCATCAGGGTCTGCAGATTTGAATGCTATGTTTCTGTCTGAAAATCATAGCACCGTCAGTATAGTCATTTTGTTCCCTCTGAAAGTTAACGTAATTCTACAGTGTGATTGTATAAAAGAAAACAGTGTTTGCATTTGGTCAACCCTTTTTCTATACCATAGCTTTGTAGGAAATAGACTTAAATAATAATGAGCCAGATTCTGTAACCACAGAGTTAAACAATAGGTCTAGGCAGATCCCTGAAGCACTGACAAAACACGATCCACTCCCAGCTGCACTTGAAATATGAGTATGTTTTTCCTGTCACAGAAAGGGAGACTCATGGTAACTTGTTCCTCAGATTTTCTTATCACCAAGCCCAAAAGCACCAAACAGAAACTATTTCTCTTTTCCCAATGCATTACTTGAAGATAATTCCCACTACAAACCTACTAATGTGCCTTCATCTTTGAATTATGCATTAAGCATTCCAGTCTATGAGTTTAAAATCCTTAGGCACTTACCACTTTAGGCCTCTGCATTGTATTATGGGTATATGGATGCTAGTCTGTCAAATTCTTAACAAAGAGGAAACAAAAAACATGTTTTAGCATCATCTTTTTATTGTCTACATTGCCTGGCACATGCAGCCTAGTCAAATGTGAAATGCCTTTTGTCAGTCCAATTTGCTGTGACTAACTGACCTAGTTCCAGAACAGGCAGGAACCAAACCAGTTACCTGATGGTTATTTTTATACATCATGGTAGATTAGATTGATAATGTGTTGTATTCAGACTTGATTCTACATTACAGAACCAGGAAACAAAGGGAGAGAGATTACATGAAAAGACAGTACAGAGGTCCGCGAGCTCAGGCTTTGTAATGAGAGGAACTTTGGCATCCTTTCTCTTCCATCTGCTAGCTGAATAACCTTAGAGTGAGAAAGCCGCAACACCTGGAGTTATGTGAGACTTGATCACGGAACAGACATCGACTGACACATCATCTGTCACATGGGGTTAGAGGTAGAAGAGTAGGGACACAGACAGAGCTAAGGTAATTTCTAGGTTACACATGAAAGGAGTCCTTCAGTTTGTTATATGAGCTTTGACTCATATTGAGTCTATTCTCTGAGTTGCACTAGGGAGAAACCAACTGAAAATACTGGGAATTAATTATTCAGCCATGTTTATATATTCATATCTTTCATCCATATTCATCTATTTATTTAATATTTAGGGCTTTAATTATTAAACTGTTTTTGAACATTGTTTATGGGAGAATATTCTTTGGCAACCAAAATGTATTCTCAAGTATAACCAGCTGACCAAGAATCAGAGCACCATAGAAACATGATCGCCTCCATCTCCTGAATCCCTTGTGGTGTTTTTGAAGTCAAAGCACTTAAAACAGGTAAGAAGAAGGAATACTTTGTCTTACTTAAAAATATCAACATGCGATTCATTCTTTGAAAAGTTTAGTAGATGATTCTACATCAGAAAGGCCTGCACTTCAGTACTGGAAACAAAAACAAAGTTCTCCTTCTGTTTGGAAAGGTATAAAGAAATTATCAAAGTTTTAAATATTAAAGGTTTATTTTATATGACAAATAACATGAAGGACTAGATAAATTAAAAGGATTTGAAGCTCAAAATACTTAGAAAGCTTATTATTGAACAACTAGGAAAGACAAGGATATTCAGCAGGTTTAGCGCTTGATTGCATCCATGAAAAGGTTGTAAGAACTTACTGACAAATTTAAATAGATTCACTTTGGTCTCATCTCATTTCTTACCTAATTATTTGATGTGGCCCATGGTTGGACGTAAAACAGAATAATGTTATTCACATTTTGCAAAACTGAACTGTTCCTGGGTTACTTTGGAAAAGCCTATTGCTAGAAGTTTCCATTTTAACACTCAAGATTGATCACCACCCCATCAGTGAATTATTTTCAATGAATTTGTTAAGTATTAAATGAAATAAGAAGAAAACACTGAAGAAAATGGAATTCAGTGCAATTTCACATTTAATGAGCACCTACAATGCTCCACCTATGAGGCACCATAGTGAAGTACTGTGAAGCCAATGTGGAGAAAACATGATTCCTGCCCACAAGAATCTTATGGTCTCAGACTGGAAGAAGAAAGCAGGCTACAGACTGTACATTGAAAGAGCTCCTATTTAACTAGATAAGTTGAGAGAGAGAGAATTTGGCTTGTTCACTAATCCATTTAGTGAGCAAGACCCTACAATTAGAGTAATAATGGAAGGCAGGAAACTGTAGTTTCATCAGCCTTGGTTTGCACTTCTCTCTCATGCTGTGAATGTTTCCCTGTGCTGCCTGTGATGTTCAGGTTTAAAGTTTATATTTTTATACAAATTAGTCCCTACAAACCTTAGCTACTATTCAGCCTAAGACAGAGCCTATATAAGACATTATATAAGACATTAATTTTCAAGGTTAGTTTGAAATTAGGAGAGTTTTTCTTTCTTGTATCTTTAGACTCTCATTCCCCATGTAATGTATAACTAAGTAGGAATATGATCATAAAGAAGCAGAGAGGGGGTAAATTCTTCCCAGCAGTAGAGGCAGTGAATATCTCAAAGAAGATGTGGCCTATGAAGGAAAGATCTCAAAAGCTTGATAAAAAGGAAGCATATTGCAGGTGTAGGGGAGAAAAATTCTTTCCTCTGCCCTCTTATGATCCCTAGATGAAAATTAAACTGACAGAGACAGAATTACAGAAGAAAAGAAAAAACAAATGTATTTAATATAAGCTTAATGTGACATGGGAGACTTCATAAGGAAATAAAGATTGAGAGAAAGAGTTAAGTCTGAGCATTTTTATACTAGATTTAGTGAAGAGTGGAAAGTGCTAGAAAAATGTGATAGAACAAAAGGGTAGAAGCTAAAGGTAGTAAACTGAGAGAAACTTAGCATGGCCTGTTTGCTCAGCTTCCTCTTGGAGTTCTTCTATCTTCAGAGATAAGAGTGCATCTTTCCCATGAGGGTCTTCTGACTCTCTGCAGGGGTGGTCAGAGTGTTGTTCCTGTATCTGCCCATTTGTCAATTTCTTCATCTTAAAAAAATTAAATATGCCAAGGTGCTATATTTTCGGGTAGCATATTCTGAACCCCATCATAAGCAAACTGAGTAGTCTACTACTATGCAAAAATATAAAACATCCAACTCATGACAAGTTTGGAGAATATAAGTAGACCGGGGTAGGTAGTGAATAAAGCATTTGAGGAGAGTCAGGAGAGGTAAGGCTGAAAAGCTAGGTGGAGTTAGACTGTGATGGTCCTTGAATGCTGTGTTTAATAAGTATGACGTTTGCCCTGTAGGTGGTGGAAGTCAGTGAGAGCTTTTAAAAAGTGGAGTGATATTATCATATTTGTTTAATATCATACTCATATCTTTGGAAAGGTAATCCTTAGCTGCCACATCAAGCCTCTGGACTGGTAGAAGCTCCTTTCCACAAGAAAGAAAGAAAATCTCAAGAAAAGAGTATCTTGTAAGAACAGTGCAAAGAGCTTTCTGGATATTCAAGGGCTAAAAACGATACCAGTGAACACAGAACCAGTCACATAAGGTCATCACATTTCTTGGGGCAGGGGATAATAGTGCATTGCTATTTGAATATTGTGAAAGCATTACCAGATCCCCAAAAACCAGGTTCTTGACTTTCCATGTTGCAGAAATGAACAGTGAATCAGAAGAAAGGATGCAGGCAGAGTTTCTTAGAGACAGCTGTATACAAGGGAGCCAACAAGAAAGAGGAAGGGGTTGTGCACAGGGCTTAGGAAGGCAGTTTTGGAGGATGAGGGGCAGGGAACAAGAATGGATCCTATAATCCTAAAATTGTTATTTTGCAGTCGTTTGAATCTGACTGGAGAATGGAATGTCCTTATCTGTGGTTTTAAGGGGGCTCCCTGTGAAATTCCTGAAACTCAGAAAGGTCCGGTTAGAGAGTAACATGGGAGGAAAGGTTTAACGTTTTAGCTTGTTTAAAAATGGAGTGAGTTAGGCTTTGTTAGAACCTCTAGCAAAAGGATGAGAGCGTCCAGGTTAGAGGCAGTAAGAATCTAAAGACCTAAACCTACAACCATAGATTAGCACAGCCGGAATTAGCCATCTAGTTCAGAGATCAGCAAACTATGCACCACAGGCCAAATCAAAATTTTTATATGATCTTTGTGCTAAGGATGGTTTTTACATTTTTTTTGGTATCACTAATGTACAATTACATGAGGAACATTGTGTTTACTAGACTCCCACCTTCACCAAGTCCCCCCCCCCCAACATACCTCGTTAGTCACTGTCCATCAGTGTAGTAAGATGCTGTAAAATCATTACTTGTCTTCTCTGTGTTGCACAGCCATCCCCGTGCCACCCCCCTCCACATTATACATGCTAATGGTAAGGCCCCCTTTCTTCTTCACCCCCCTTCTCCCTCTCTTCCCACCCATCCTCCCCAGTTCCTTTCCCTTTGGTAACTGTTAGTCCTTTCTTAGGTTCTGTGATTCTGCTGCTGTTTTGTTGCTTCAATTTTTCCTTTGTTCTTATATTCCACATATGAGTGAAATCATTTGGTACTTGTCTTTCTCCGCCTGGCTTATTTCACTGAGCATAATACCCTCTAGCTCCATCCACGTTGTTGCAAATGGTAGGATTTGTTTTCTTCTTATGGCTGAATAATTTTCCATTGTGGATATGTATCACATCTTCTTTATCTACTGATGGACACTTAGGTTGCTTCCATTTCTTGGCTATTGTAAATAGTGCTGTGATAATCACAGGGGTGCATCTGTCTTTTTCAAATTGGGCTCCTGCATTCTTAGGGTAAATTTCTAGAAGTGGGATTCCTGCATCAAATGGTATTTCTATTTTGAGCTTTTTGAGGAATCTCCATACTGCTTTCCACAATGGTTGAACTAATTTACATTCCCACCAGCAGTGTAGGAGGGTTCCCCTTTCTCCACAACCTCGCCAACATTTGTTGTTGTTTGTCTTTTGGATGGTGGCGATCCTTACTGGTGTGAGGTGATATCTCATTGTGGTTTTAATTTGCATTTCCCTGATGACTAGCGATGTGAAGCATCTTTTCATGTGTCTGTTGGCCATCTGAATTTCTTCTTTGGAGAACTGTCTGTTCAGCTACTCTGCCCATTTTTTAATTGGATTGTTCACTTTTTGTTTGTTGAGGTGCGTGAGCTCTTTATATATTTTGGATGTCAACCCTATATCAAATCTGTCATTTATGAATATATTCTCCCATACTGTAGGATATCTTTTTGTTCTATTGATGGTGTCTTTTGCTGTACAGAAGCTTTTCAGCTTTATATAGTCCCACTTGTTCATTTTTGTTTTTGTTTCCCTTGCCGGGGGAGATATGTTCATGAAGAAGTCACTCATGTTTATGTGTAAGAGATTTTTGCCTGTTTTTTTCTAAGAGTTTGATGGTTTCATGACTTACATTCAGGTCTTTGACCCATTTTGAATTTACTTTTGGGTATGGGGTTAGACAATGATCCAGTTTCATTCTCTTACATGTAGCTGTCCAGTTTTGCCAACACAAACTGTTGAAGAGGCAGTCATTTCCCCATTGTATGTCCATGGCTCCTTTATCATATATTAATTGACCATATATGTTTGGGTTAATGTCTGGAGACTCTATTCTGTTCCAGTGGTCTGTGATTCTGTTCTTGTGTCAGTACCAAATTGTCTTGATTACTATGGCTTTGTTGTAGAGCTTGAAATTGGGGGGTGAGATCCCTCCCACTTTATTCTTCCTTCTCAGGATTGCTTTGGCTATGCGGGGTCTTTGGTGGTTCCATGTGCATTTTAGAACTATTTGTTCCAGTTCATTGAAGAATGCTGTTGGTAATTTGATAGGGATTGCAGTAAATCTGTAGATTGCTTTGGGCAGGATGGCCATTTTGACGATATTAATTCTTCCCAGTGAAGAGCATGGGATGAGTTTCCATTTGTTAGGGTCCTCTTTAATTTCTCTTAAGAGTGTCTTGTAGTTTTCAGGATATAGGTCTTTCAATTCCTTGGTTAGGTTTATTCCTAGGTATTTTTTTTTTGATGCAATTGTGAATGGAATTGTTTTCCTGGTTTCTCTTTCTATTAGTTCATTATCAGTGTATAGGAAAGCCTCAGATTTCTGTGTATTAATTTTGTATCCTGCAATTTTGCTGTATTCTGATATCAGTTCTAGTAGTTTTGGAGTGGAGTCTTTAGGTTTTTTTTATGTACAATATCATGTCATCTGCAAATAGTGACACTCTGACTTCTTTACCAATCTGTATTCCTTATACTTCTTTGTTTTGTCTAATTGCCACGGCTAGGACCTCCAGTACTATGTTGAATAACAGTGGGGAGAGTGGGCATCCCTGTCTTGTTCCCCATATTAGAAGAAATGCTTTCAGCTTTTCACTGTTCAGTAAGATGTTGGATGTGGGTTTTTCATATATGGCCTTTATTATGTTAAGTTACTTGCCCTCTATACCCAATTTGCTGAGAGTTTTTATCATGAATGAATGTTGAATTTTGTTGAATGCTTTTTCAGCGTCTATGGAGATGATCATGTGATTTTTTTCTCCTTCTGTTTGTTTATGTGGTGAATGATCTTGATGGATTTTGAATGTTGTACCATCCTTGCATCCCTGGGATGAATCCTGCTTGATCATGGTGTATGATCCTCTTGATGTAGTTTTGAATTTGGTTTGCTAATATTTTGTCGAGTATTTTCGCCTCTATGTTCATCAGGGATATTGGTCTGTAATTTTCTTTTTTGGTGGGGTCTTTGCTTGGTTTTGGTATTAGGGTGATGCTGGCTTCATAGACTGAGTCTGTAAGTATTCCCTTTTCTTCTATTTTTTGGAAAACTTTAAAGAGAATGGGTATTATATCTTGTCTGTGTGTCTGATAAAATTCCACAGTAAATCCATCTGGTATGGGAGTTTTGCTCTTGGGTAGTTTTTTGATTACCGCTTCAATTTCTTTTTCTGGTAATTGGTCTGTTTAGATTTTGTGTTTCTTCCTTGGCCAGTCTTGGAAAGTTGTATTTTTCTAGGAAGTTGTCTATTTCTTCTACACTTTCCAGCTTGTTAGCATATAATTTTTTGTAGTATTCTCTAATAATTTTTTATATTTCTGTCAGGTCTGTTGTGATTTTTCCTTTCTCATTTCTGGTTCTGTTGATGTGTGTAGATTCTCTTTTTCTCTTAATAATTCTGGCCAGGGGCTTATCTATTTTGTTTATTTTCTCAAAGAACCAGCTCTTGGTTTCATTGGTTTTTTTCTATTGTTTTATTTTTCTCAATTTTATTTATTTCTTCTCTGATCTTTATTATGTCCCTCCTTCTGCTGACTTTAGGCTTCATTTGTTCTTCTTTTTCCAATTTCGATAATTGTGTCTTTAGACGGTTCATTTGGAATTGTTCTTCCTTCTTTAAATATGCCTGGATTACTATATACTTTCCTCTTAAGACTGCTTTCATTGCATCCCACAGAAGTTGGGACTTTGTGTTGTTGGTGTCATTTGTTTCCATATATTGCTTGATCTCTGTTTTGATTTGGTTGTTGATCCATTGATTATTTAGGAGCATGTTGTTAAGCCTCCATGTGTTTGTGAGCCGTTTTGCTTTCTTTGTACAATTTATTTCTAGTTTTATACCTTTGTGGGCTGAGAAGTTGGTTGGTAGGATTTCAATCTTTTTGCATTTACTGAGGCTCTTTTTGTGGCCTAGTATGTGGTCTATTTTGGAGAATGTTCCATGTGCACTTGAGAAGAATGTGTATCCTGTTGCTTTTGTGTCTAGAGTTCTATAGATGTCTATTAGGTCCATCTGTTCTAGTGTGTTTTTCAGTGCCTCTGCATCCTTACTTATTTTCTGTCTGGTGGATCTGTCCTTTGGAGTGAGTGGTGTGTTGAAGTCTCCCAAAATAAATACATTGCATTCTATTTCCTCCTTTAATTCTGTTAGTATTTGTTTCACATATGTTGGTGCTCCTATATTGGGTGCATATATATTTTTAATGGTTATATTCTCTTGTTGGATTGACCCCTTTATCATTATATAATGTCCTTCTTTATCTCTTGTTATTTTCTTTGTTTTGAAGTCTATTTTGTCTGATACTAATACTGCAACACCTGCTTTTTTCTCCTTGTTGTTTGCAGGAAATATCTTTTTCCATCCCTTGACTTGTACTCTGTGTGTGCCTTTGAGTTTGAGTTGAGTCTCTTGTAAGCAGCATATAGATGGGTCTTGCTTTTTTATCCATTCTATTACTCTGTGTCTTTTGATTGGTGCATTCAGTCCATTTACATTTAGGGTGATTGTTGAAAATTACGTACTTATTGCCATTGCAGGCTTTAGATTCATGGTTACCAAAGGTTCAAGGTTAGCTTCTTTACTATCTTACTGTCTAACTTAACTCACTTATTCAGCTATTATAAACGGAGCCTGATGATTATTTATTTCTCTCCTTTCTTATTCCTCCTCGTTCATTCGTTGTATGTTAGGTGTTTTATGTGTGTGTGTGCTTTTGTGTTTTCTTTGAATGCTTTTGTGGGTAGTTGACTTTATTTTTTGTCTTCCATTAGTATTTGATTGTTCCACTTCTTTTGCTGTGATTTTATTTTCTCTGGTGACATCTGTTAACTTTAGGAGTGCTTCCATGTAGAGCAGTCCATCTAAAATACCCTGCGGAGGTGGTTTGTGGGAGGCAAATTCCCTCAACTTTTGCTTGTCTGGGAATGGTTTAATCCCTCCTTCATATTTAAATCATAATCATGCTGGATACAGTATTCTGGGTTCTAGGCCCTTCTGTTTCATGGCATTATATATATATCATGCCATTCTCTTCTGGCCTGTAAGGTTTCTGTTGAGAAGTCTGATGATAGCCTGATGGGTTTTCCTTTGTAGGTGACCTTTTTTCTCTCTCTGGCTGCCTTTAATACTCTGTCCTTGTCCTTGATCTTTGCCATTTTAATTATTATGTGTCTTAGTGTTGTCTTCCTTGGATCCCTTGTGTTGTGAGTTCTGTGTATTTCCATGGTCTGTTCGATTATTTCCTCCCCCAGTTTGGGGAAGTTTTCAGCAATTATTTCTTCAAAGACCCTTTCTATCCTTTTTCTCTCTCTTCTTCTTCTGGTACCCCTATAATGTGGATATTGTTCTGTTTGGATTGGTCACACAGTTCTCTTAATATTCTTTCATTCCTGGAGATCCTTTCATCTCTCTCTGCGTCAGCTTCTCTGCGTTCCTGTTCTCTGACTTCTATTCCATTAATGGTCTCTTGTATCTCATCCATTCTATTTTAGGTACTTCCAGAGACTGTTTTATTTCTATATTCTCCCACCTTAGCTCTTGCGTATTTCTCTGCAAGTCCATCAGCATGGTTATGACCTTTATTTTGAATTCTTTTAGTTAAATCTATCTCCCCAGATTCCCTCTCAGGGGAGGATGTCTGGGTTTGTCTGGTCTGTATCAAATTCTTCTGCCTTTTCATGGCGATAGAGGTAGTCAGAGGCAGTTGGCATGTGTGTCAGCTGGGAGAACCAAGAGCCTTTCTTCTTGCTCCTGGCCTTCCTTTCCTGGGAGAATGGTGACCCCTAGGAGCCTGTGCTGATCTCTGATCAGATGGGGTCTCTGATTCTTGCCTGGCTGCTGCAGAGTAAGCTCTGCACTTTTGCTGTGGGCATGGCCACTTTCAGGCTGTTGCGCTGCTCTGGTGGGGCCATGCCAGAGGAGGAACGGGATAGAGGCTCTTTATCACTGTGAGGCGCCTCAGAGGTGTGCTGCCACCCAGGGGTTAGGGTGCTGCGAGGTCCCTGGAATTCCCAGCGGCTGGGCTGAGTGTGCCGGGACACTTCAGTCCAGCTGTGAGGCCCCTGTCCTTTTAAAACTTTCAAAAAGCACTTGCTTTTCTTTTGTCCCAGGAGTGCCGGCTGTGGGGACCTGCTCACAGGTTTTACTGTTCCGTTTCCCTAGTATCCAGCACACCATGCACTGTGTGCCTATGCCCCCAGTGCGGATGACTAGGGCTGGGTATTTAGCAGTCCTGGGCTCCCTCTCCCTCCCTGCTCTGCCTCCTCTCCTCCCGCTGGGAGCTGGGCTGAGGGGTGCTAGGGTACTGCCAGGCCGCGACTCGTATCTTACCCCCTTCACGAGGCGCTGGGTTCTCGCAGGTGTAGATGTAGCCTGGCTGTTGTCCTGTATCTTCTGGTCTCTCTTTTAGGAATAGTTGTATTCGTTGTATTTTCAAAAATTCATGCCACCATCTTGGCTCCACCCTTGGTTTTTACATTTTAAAAGAGTTGTAAAGAGGGAAAAATTTTTTTAAAAAGAAAAATGCCTGAGTAAGTATGTGGGACCCTAAAGCCTGACATACTTTCTACTTGTCTATTTCAGAAAACATTTAAATGTTTGCCATAGTCTAATTTAACAACTTTGTGTTATATGGGAAAACTGAGGCCTATTTATTCATTATATACATACACATATACACACATATAAAATGGTTTTCTCTGAAGATTTAATGTTATAATGTTATGCCACTGAACTAATTATTTCCAAAGTATTTGCATTCTTTTTTTTTCCTGAAGAAATCAAGGAAGGCCAAGTTTGAATTGAGATGCTATGTCCAATAGCATAAAGTACACATTTGTTACATTTTGCCATATACCCCACCACTACTCCCCTTTCCTATTCTTTGATAGAGATGTCTTAACATAACTTTAGGAAATCATTTATCTTATGAATAGCTTGGTTGGAGTTGACCCCACACATGCCCCAACAACAAGGATATGTCTCTAGCCTCACTCATTTAGGACATCCCCTGTCTCTGTTCATAGTGTTTGGATAAGAAAGGGACACATGATCCAATTCAAACTACTGATTTTCAGACCCAGTGCTTTTTGTTAATATTTTAGAAAGAGGAATACTTACTTTCTTTTTTGCTGGATTTGAACATATACTAAAAAGTCCTGGAAATATGGATAGCCATTTTTGCATAACTGGGACATGAGAATGAAGTCAACATGGAGAGGAAGACTGAGATATTGAAAGAGTCTTGGAAATCCTGGATCAAACTGTACCTGAAGCATAGATTCCTGGACTTTTTATTAGGTAAACAAAAAATTATTTTATTATTAATTTAGTTTGATTACAGTTTCCCACCATTTACAACAAAACAAGTCAGACTCAGTGATTGACAATCTACAACCCATGGACGAAATCCAGCTTACTGCCTATTTTTGTATTGCTTATGTGTTAAGAATGGTTTTATTCATTTTTAAATGATTGAATAAAAGAATACTATTTTAAAATAATTAAATAATTAAAAAATTATTTAAATCATTTTTAAATGATTGAAAAAAAAATGTATGCCAGTTATATAAAATTCAAATTTCAGTGTCCAAAGATGAAGTGTTATTAGAGCACAGCTATCCTCATTCATTTATGAATCACCTGTGTCTGCTTTTGTGCTGAAAAGGCATAGTTGAGTAGTTGTGACAGATTCTATGGCCTATAAAGCTTAAAATATTTACAGTTTGGCCCTTTACAGAAAAGGTTTGCTGACCTCTGATTTAACAAAAACCAATGACTCCCAGGCATTCTTTTGTTTAAATTTCCTCCTGGTATCCTAGAAAGATGGTGATGGGTTAATTGAAATTTATGGTTAAAAAACTAGGAATCTGATCAGTCTGGAAAAAGACAGTAGAATAGGAAGGCAAGGTGGAAGCCTCCTCCCATAAACACATAAATGAAGAAAATACAGCAAATACAACTAAACCTGAAAATGACCTGAAGACTGAAGAACAGACCACATATACCTGAGGAAGAAGCGAGGACAATGCACAAAAGGGTAAAGTGGCAAAGCTGAGATCAAGTGGGACCCAAGCCTTCTCCCTGCCCCAGCCTACAGGCAGGAGAAAGAGGAACAGAACAGGGAGTGGGTAGGAGCCCAGGAGCACTTCACACATGGCCCTGGAGATCTGCTCTGGGACCACGAGCCCACATTACATTGGGTTCTGGTGACTGGTGGGGCTGGACACCAGAGACAGGCAGAACACTCTGAAAAACTGAGACTTCAGCCAGTGTGGAGGGCAGCCATACTTTGCCAGTCCTGAGACCCAAAGCAGAGGCAGCAGTTTGAAAGTCTGGCCAGCAAACAAAACTACAAGACAGAACCCCAGAAGCTGGGCTAAAAGAAACAGTGATCACTAATCTTCTTGATAAAAATTTCAAAATAAAAGTCATAAACATGCTCATGGATTTACAGAAAAGTATTCAAGATCTCAGGGAGGACTTCAATGAAGAGATAGAAAATCTGAAAAAGAGCCACTCAGAGCTTAAGAATACAGTATCTGAAATGAAACACACAATGGAGAGACTTAAGAGTAGATTAGAACTTGTAAAGGAGGTAGTAAATAAAATGGAAATTAAAGAGATGAGAACAAAGAAACTGAGGAACAGAGAGAAAAAAGGATCTCTAGGAAAGAAAGAATGATAAGAGAGCTATGTTACAAATCCAAGTGAAATAATATTCACATAATACAGAAGGCAGAAGGGGAAGAGAAAGACAAAGGGATAGAAAGTCTCTTTAAACAAATAATTGTTGAAAATTTCCTTAATTTACTCAAGGAAATAGACACTCAGGTCATGGAAGCGCACAGACCCATAACAAAAGAAAGCCCAGGAAGACAACACCAAGACCTATAATAATTAAAGTGGCCAAGATCAAGGATAAGGAGAGAGTGTTGAAAGAAGCCAGAAAGAGAAAAATGATTACTTATAAAGGAAATTTCACCAAGCTATCAGCAGACTTCGCAACAGAAACTTTACAGGCCAGGAGGGAATGGCATGATATATTTAATGTACTGAAAAAGAAGGAACTCCAACCAAGAATCCTCTACTGAGAAAGACTATCATTTAAATTTGAAGCAGGAGTTAAACAATTTCCAGATAAATGAAAGTTGAAGGAATTCTCCACCACTAAACCAGTCTTACAGGAAGTGTTAATAGGACTGCTGTAGATGGAAATGACCCTAAAGCTAAATTGCTTCCACTAGTGAAAATAAACCCATGGTAAAGGTAGTATAACAACTAATTACTAAGCAATACAAAATTAAAACTAAACAAAAAAGCAAAATCAACTATACACAAAATCAGTCAAGAGATATACAAAATCAGTCAAGAGATATAAAAAAAGTGCAGATTATGACACCTAATATGAAAAATATGGAGGAGGAAAAAGAAGAAGAAAAACAGTAACTTTAGATTGTGTTTAAAATAGAGTAATCAGCAATTTAAGATAGACTATTATATCGTAAGGAAGCTATCCTTAAACCTTTGGTAATCACAGAACTAAAGGATACAATAAATACACACATCCCAAAATAAATGAATTTTAAAAAGAGAGAGAAATCCAATTACAACACAAAAGAAAGGCATCAATAACAAAATAAGAGTATAAGAGAGGAAAAAGGAACAGAGAGGAGATGTAAAAAGCAGCCAGAAAACAATTAATAGAATGGCAATAAGTACATATCTATCAATAATCACTTTAAATGTAAATAGACTGAATGCACCAATCAAAAGAAATAGAGTGGCAGAATGGATAAGGAAACAAGATCCATCCATCTGCTGCCTTAAAAAGACTCATTTCAGATCCTACATCCACAGACCAAAAGTGAAGGGATGGGAAAAGTGATTCCACCAAATAATAAGGAGAAAAAGGTGAATTAGCAGTACTTATATAAAACAAAATTTATTTCAAAGAAAAGAAAGTAATAAGAGACAAGGAAGGATACTATACAATGATAAAGGAATCAGTCCAACAAGAGGATATAAGCATTATAAATATCTATGCACCCAATATAGGAGCACCTAAATATGTAAAACAAACACTAACAGAATTAAAGGGGGAAACCGATTGCAACACATTCATTTTAGGAGACTTTAACACACCATTCACATCAATAAATCAACCGGACAGAAAATAAATAAGGAAACAGAGGCAGTGAACAACAGATTAGATCAAACGGAATTAGTGGATATCTACAGAACACTCCACCCAAAAGCTGCAGGATACACATTTTTCTCAAGTGTACATGGAACATTCTCCATAATAGATCACATACTAGGCTACAAGAAAAGTCTCAATAAACTCAAAAAGATTGAAATTGTATCAAGCATCTGCTCAGACCACAATGGTATGAAATTAGAAATAAATTACACAAAGAAAACAAAAAGACGTACAACCACATGGGGGCTAAACAACATGATACTAAATAATCAATAGATCAATGAATAAATTAAAACAGAAACCAAGCAACACATGGAGACAAATGAAACAAAAGCACAACAGCCAAAATCTGTGGAGGTAGCAAAGGCAGTTCTAAGAGGAAAGTTCATAGCAATATAGGCTTACCTCAAGAAACAAGAACAATCCCAAATAAATGGTCTCAAATCACAATTAAAGAAACTAGAAAAATAAGAACAAATGAAGCCCAAAGTCAGTAGAAAGGGGGTCATAATGAAGATCAGAGCAGAAATAAGTAAAATAGGGAATAATAAAACAATAGAAAAAAATTAATGAAACCAGGAGCTGGTTCTTAGAGGAAAGAAAAAACAGAGATAAACCCCTACCCAGACTTATCAAGTAAAAAAAGAATATACATACATAAACAATCAGAATGTACAAACATAAAAAATCAGAAACAAAGAAGGAATAATCACAACAGATACCACAGAAATAAAAAGAATTATTAGAGAATACTATGAAAAATTATATGCCAATAAATTGGACAACCTAGAAGAAATGGACAATTCCTAGAAAAAAAAGCAAAATCAACTATACACAAAATCACCTATACCTATATACCTAGAAAACTATAAACCTAGAAAAATACAATCTTCCCAGATTAACCCAGGAAGAAACAGAAAATCTGAACAGACCAACTAACAGCAATAAGATTGAATTGGTAATCAAAAAACTCCCCAAAACAAAAGGCTAGGTCCACAGGGCTTCACAGCTGAATTCCACCAAACATTTAAAGAAGAGCTAATACCCATCCTTCTTAAAGTATTCCAAAAAGGAGAAAAGGAGGGATTACTTCCAAACTCATTCTATGAGGCCAGCATCACTCTAATACCCAAACGGTACAAACACACCACAAAAAAAGAAAATTACAGACCAATATCCATGATGAACATAGATGCAAAATTCCTAAACAAAATACTAGCAAATTGAATCCAAAAATACATAAAAAAGGTCATCCATCATGACCAAGTGGGATTTATTCCAGAGATGCAAGGATGGTACAATATTTGTAAATCAGGCAGTATCATATACCACATTAACAAAAAGAAGGAAAAGAACCACATGATCATCTCAATAGATGCTGAAAAAGCATTTGACAAAATTCAACATCAATTCATGATAAAAACTCTCAAGAAAATGAGTATAAGGGGTACATATCTAAAAATAAAGGCCATGTACAAGAAACCCATAGCAAACATTGTACTTAATAGTGAAAAGCTGAAGGCTTTTCCTCTAAGATCAGGAATAAGACAAGGATGCCCACTCACCACTTTTACTCAACATAGTACTGGAGGTCCAAGCCACAGTAATCAGAAAACACAAAGAGATAAAAGGCATCCAGATTGGTAAGGAAGAAGTTAAACTGTCACTATTTGCACATGACATGATATTATACACAGAAAACCCTAAAGAATTCACCTAAAAACTACTAGAACTAATAACTGAATTCAGCAAAGTTGCAGGATACAAAATCAACACATAGAAATCTGTTGCATTCCTATATACTAACAATGACCTAGTAGAAAGAGAAATCAAGTAAACAATGCCATTTACAATTGCATCAAAAGGAATAAAATACCTAGAAATAAACCTAACTATAAGGAGGTAAAAGACCTATACCCTGAAAACTACAAGACACTCATGAGAAAAATTAAAGAAGACACCAATAAATGGAACTTTATCTCATGCTCATGGATAGGAAGAGTTAATATTGGCAAAATGACCATCCTTTCCAAAGCAATTACAGATTCAGAGCAATTCTTATCAAAATATCAACAGCATTCTTCATGAACTAGAACAAATCTTTTTAAAATTCTTATAGAACCACAGAAGAACCCAAATATCCAAAGCAGTCTTGAGAAAAAAGAACAAAACTTGGGGCATTATGCTCCCTCACTTCGAGCTCTACTATAAAGCTACAGTAATAAAAACAATTTTATACTGGCACAAGAACAGGCCCATAGACCAGTGGAACAGACTAGAAAGCCCTGATATAAACCCAACCATATATGGTCAATCAATATATGACAAAAGAGCCATGGACATACAATGACAGCTGGTGTTGGCAAAACTGGACAGCCACATGTAAGAGAATGAAACTGGATTATTGTCTAACTCTATATGCAACAGTAAACTCAAAACAGATCAAAGACTTGAATGTAAGTCACAAAACTACTGAATTCTTAGATGAAAACATAGGCAAAAATCTCTTGAATACAAACATGAGCAATTTTTTTCCTGGACTCATCTCCTTGGGCAAGGGAAACAAAAGCAAAAATGAAAAAGCGGGACTACAGTGAACTAAAAAGCTTCTGTACAGCAAAGGAGACCATCAGCAGGACAAAAAGGCATCCTACAGTATGGGAGAATATATTTATAAACAACTCATCTGATAAGGGGTTGACATCCAAAATATATAAAGAACTCATATCTCAATACCCAAAATACAAATAACCTGATTAAACAATGGGTGGAGGACCTGAATAGACACTTCTCTGAAGAAGAAATTCCTATGGCCAACAGGCACATGAAAAGATGCTCAACATGACTACTCAGCAGGGAAATGCAAATTGAAACCACCTACACCAGTCAGGATGGCCACTATCCAAAAGACAAGAAACAACAAATGCTGATGAGGATATGGAGAAATAGGAACCCTCCTACACTGTTGGTGGGAATGCAAATTGGTGTAACTGCTGTGAAATTGCCATATCTAGGTTCCTCAAAAAACTAAAAATAGAAATACCATTTGACCCAGTAATTCCACTCCTAGGAATTTACCTGAAGAAAATAAAATCCCTGATTTGAGAAGATATTTGCCCCCCTATGTTTATTGCCACACTATTTGCAATAGCCAAGATGTGGAAGCAACCTAAGTGTCCATCAATAGATGACTGGATAAAGAAGATGGGGTACATATACACAATGGAAATTATTCAGCCAGAAAAAGAAAAGAAATCCTTCCATTTGCAACAGCATGGAGGGATCTAGAGGATATTATGCTCAGTAAAATAAGCCAGGCAGAGAAAGAAAAATGCCATATGATTTCACTTATTGGTGGAGTATAGAAACAAAGAAAAACAGAAATAACAGAACAGCAGTAGACTTACAGACATTGATAACTGACTAGAGGTTACCAAGGAGGAGGTGTTTGGTTAGGGGAGGTGGGAAGGGGATAAAAGGGCACAATAATTCGCAATCACTATGTAAGTCAATCACGGGGACTGTTGAACCACTGCCATGTACATTTGAAACCAACATAAGATTGTATATTACCAATACTTTCATAAAGAAAAAAAAAGACTAGGGATCCAAGTACAGATGGGGAGAGAGGGGTAGGGGGTTACTGCTAACCACTCCGGGAATAATTAGTAGGTAAGGAATGTATTCATTATGTAGTAAGAGAAATTGTTGGTAAGAAGAAAGAATTTTTGAGAAAGTTGTTTAATGTCATCAGGTGAAATGTTTTCTGACTTAAACTCTGCAGAAGCTGTTTTACATTCCCAGCGATAGCAGAAGGCAGTGAAAATGGGGCACTAACGTTTATTCATTCTCTACTATATGTTAGACACTGCACTAGGTTTTATTCTCATATTATGTTTGATTAATCCTCAAAGCAATCATATGATCTAAGTCACAATATACTATTATCCCCACTTTATGATGAGAACAATGAGATTTTACCCTGTTCTACTCAGCTAGTAAGTATCAGGGCTGAGATTTGAACACAAATCAGTTGGGCTTTCAAATCTATGATCTCTTTGCTATATATCATGGGGTAGAAGAATCTGAAGAGCAAGACAAAAGAATTCTAAAAACGTGAGAACTATAAGAAACCAAGGGAGACTGTTTAATTTGGGAGCCTCATTAAATAACAGTTATAAACTAACGGAAGAGAATTCATCTCCAATAAGCGGTAGCCGTTCTGAGAGTGAAAGTGGCACCATAAAGAGTTATGCTGGGTCAACAGAATTAACCAGGATGTATGGCGATCCTAATTAGTAGTAATAAGGGCCATATGATTATGGGAGGAGTCACGACAATGAGACAATGACAGATGACCAGATTATACCAAGGTCAGCTGACATCTTTGGAGCAGAGGCAACAGTGGGATGGAGTAGAAAAATGAGCACTAGCAGCTGCTCAGGATAATTACAGTGCTGATCCTGAGAAGGTATAAGCTACTGAGGGGCTTAACTAGATGGTAAGGAAAGGACTCAGAGGGATGGGGCTCTGGTAGTTATTACTGAGTTCAGAGTCAGAAATTACTGTTGTAACTCAAACCTCCCATCATTGGAGGCCCCCCAACTTGGGGAAACACAGGTTTACCTTACCACCAGTAATACTCCTTTCTCTCTATTTTCAAGAATGGTGATCAAAGAGACCAGTGTTGGTTTTGAGCTCTTAGCTAGCTTGCAGGTACCTATTGTGTGGATCCCTCTGAGACACACTTGGTGGGGCTTCTCTGCAGGAATAGCTGAACAACAATAGCAATTGTTAACTTGCTGTTTTTCTAGTCCCAGACCTGCTTGCCAGTATGTTCCAGTCCTTTAAATGGAATTACAGGCTCACCACCATCTGACATGGTTTTCCAAGGTAAACAAAAACAGGGTTTTTATTTAGACTTTCCTCATTTCTTTTACTTTTTTCCTCTTTTGGTGGTATCAATTTGCTTTCCTTCATCTTTAGCCTCTGCCCCTATTGTTGAACTGCTGTCTGATCTCTAATATGGCTGCTTTATGAGAATGCCATTTTGAAGATTAGGAAATGAACTTTTCTATTTTTCTAATAATGTACTTGTAATCAAATAACATAGCAACAGGAATAAAGGCATTCGTTCCACTTGTGTGTTTCTCTCCCTTCCCCCAGATTTTGTTTTTTATCTGTAAACATTTCTTGTGCTATAAAAACCCATAATAAATTGTAGAACTTGACAGCTGTGCATTTATTGGCAAACACCACTTTGAAAGGATGTGTCCCTAGAGGATCAGTCTTGACAGTGTTTTTAACCAACGTGTATTGAAACACTCTACAAACATCAGTGGATGACAGCAAAGCTCTCTGTTTATGAATTGTGCTGATTCTGCACACCCATTCACCCTCCAAGCCCAACCATGATTTGGTTATTCATCCCAAGTCCTGCCAGTCTGTGCAGTTTACCGGATGGGTGTCAGATAGCATCTTACATATTGCCAACATCTTGTAGAATGCCCCAACTCGATATACTTTTACCCCTAGACTCCATAACCTGAGAACTAAATGTGACAATAACATTATGTTATAGTTATCTTGAAAAACCACATACTTCTGGCTGGACAAGATAGGCAATCTGGTACCAAGGGTATTTGGGGGTTTCTTTCAAGCACATTATCAGGAGATACTGTAGGAAAAAGTAAAGAGCCAGAGCTGATGGGGGTACAAAGTCTTTCCTCTAGGCAAACAAAATTGCTTGTTATTACCACTGAACAACATTTTTAAAGATCACACTGAAAAACAGCCAGAGGTAACACACGGGAGACTTCTTCATATGCAATACAAAAAATAGCGGAGAGAAAATCATGATTCTGCAACTAATAGACTAGTTAAGATGGACAGGCATAAAATGGTACTAAACTTTATAAAATTCCAGTTGTGTTGACTCTCTTTCTCAAAGGAATCAGAGATTCCTCTTTCAGACACACTTCCTCTTCCTTCCTTTGCCGTGCCTTAGGACTGTGCAATGAGGGAATTGGGTCTATTAATGACATTCCTACTTCCATTCAAATTGTGGTTTCTGGATTATTGCTTCCTCCTGGTTTTCTCTAATTAAGTGGCATCTATGCCTCTTAGCAATTAGTTCTCAGAGTCTCAGAATGGTTTGCAAGTTTGCCTGGACTGAAAGGTGGAGACAGGATTGTAGTTTGAGTGCCTTATGCTGTCCCTTAGTATTTTGTCTACATGCCAAATTAAACAAAGTTGAAAGCTTTGTATTATTAATTTGAAGAAAACGGCCTTGTGATACAGTATATTCAATTCCTGAAACATTTTAAATGTATTAGTACCTACCATAAGCTGTGCATATTGAAGTCTAGCTATTGAAAACAATGAGCAAAAACACTTGAATTTACATGATTTAAAGGGTCCAAGAAAGAATCTCATTTCAGTCCCTGATTTGATAGTTCAATAGGTGATAGCCTTTTCCTATCCATTAAACATTTCATCAGATTTATTCATGTTAGATGATAACTTACCAAATATATTGAACCATCACTACTATTTTTAGTGATACATGCATAATTTAAGGAAACTTGTTAAAAGAAAGTCAATTAATCTTTTGGAAGCCAGGAAATTATGTTGTGGTAAAACTAACAATTTTATTGTAAGTGGAAAGTTTAACTTTAACTGCAGCCCTTCACATCATCCCTCTTAGCCTTTGGTTGTTATTTTCCATGAGTATCTAGAAGTTGTTTGATATTCCAAAAGCATATATTTGAATGTGCTAGGGACCTTGTTAAATGTTGTTCTCAGTTAACAGCAGTGATTTGGATAAACAACAAATACAGAAACAAAAGAGTAAAACCAAAAACATATTCTCATTGCTTAGAGCTTTGATAATGATATGTTCAAAACTTCTAAAACTGTCAGAAATAGTTATGCTTTACCATACATGTGTGAAATTGCAGTTTAAAAATATGGAATTGCTTTGGTCTTTCTGATTTTGCCTAGTATGAAGAAATAAATACAGTATTTGAATGCAGGAAATGATATTTGCAAAGTCATGGGGAAATAAACTATAGAAGCTATAGCGGGCAACTTCACTTTCTATAAACTTTTATTATGTCAAGGCCCTACATGAAAACTGAAAAGTTCTGCCAAATTCAAAGACTTCTTTTATATTCCACCTGGCAGCTTCAGGACATATAATTACAAGTCAGATTTTCTATGCATTTAGTTTTTTTGCACATATGGATAATGGTGTTTGAGTACATTAAAATATCTAGATATTGCCCAGTATTTTAAGTTTTCATTGGGGTGTTCGATATCACATACATCTAGCATAATTCCATAAAGATTCTATTTTAGATTTTTATTTAAACAGTAACCATTAAGATTTGAAAAACACAGATGCTTCACTTAAAATATCACTACATCAATTAATTTCCAAATAAGTCATCAGAATGTTATGGATACAAATTGTTTGATGCGGGTGTTTCTTATTTCTCAACAATCCTGCAAAGAGGAGCCTGGGTAATCCACCTTTTATTTTAACATCTGCGGAGGCTAAGGCAAGAGATACAATTGCTGGATTTGCAGGTCATTTAAATGATTTTTCTGTGGTAAACAACAGGAATAAAACTATAATACTTTCATTCACTCAACAGTTATCAATTGATCACTTATTATGGGGGGAGCAATATAATAATTGTGAATGATACATGGAAGCAGAACACACTTTGTTTTTAAAACTCTGATAATGATTTCCTCAGAGATTCTGTTTTATCATACTTGTGTAAAATTATTGTTTCTAGAAGCATACAGTAAATTTAAGTTAATACATCTAAAAATAATAT
This sequence comes from Manis javanica, assembly GCF_040802235.1. Lineage (NCBI taxonomy): Eukaryota > Metazoa > Chordata > Mammalia > Pholidota > Manidae > Manis > Manis javanica. Next base: position 89,554,790 of record NC_133174.1, read on the forward strand.
ATGTTTACATTTTAAGGGAGAAGATGATTAAATACAAATGGAAGGTGCAGGCATTAAATAATTAAGAATTTAGTCTTTAAGAGTATTCTATAACCTCAGCTTCTGTTCCACAGGCCTATTATGAAACTCCATCCTAAGAAAACTTAACTGGGATACCTTCTCATCTTCTCCATATGAAAAAGGTATTCAAAGTTTCCAAAATTACTGGCTATAATAATGACAATTGAATGTATCTCCAATCTTGTAAATTTCTTGTGATTTTTGACTCTGGTGTTTTTTGTTTCCCTAATTTTTGACTCTGCTGTTTTTTGTTTCCCTAATTGAACTGCCAAATGCTGCTTTCATGTCTCTCTACCTCTGTCCCTCTCTCTCTCATGCATACACATACAGACACACCCACACCCACACCCACACCCACATATCCCACTCTTACCCTGTGTTTTCCTTTCTCTCCCCCTGCAAAAAACTTACTTTTTGGAGTTTATCTCATTTAACTATCATATCTTCTTCTCAATCTTAAATCGCTTCTCTAACCTTTATCAATATTATATTAACAGGGACTTTGATATCTCATTTCTCAAACCTGAATGCATAATATGACCCTTGAGAGCTACATCAATCCACTGTTTCTCATCTTCAATTCTGTTGAAGTAACCTCTTATTCACCAATTGTTTGCTTGTGTTTTTCTTCCTGTGGTGTTCCTATGTTTATCTCTAGGTTTTAGCTATCTTAGAACATTCTATTACTGATTCCTGTCTCAAAGAAAGGCCATAATCCGTGAACCGGAGTGGACTGGATTCGTCTATTTTTTTCCTTGATTTTAGACAATAAAGTCCTAGTGTGGTTAATTATATTTCTGTGAAAAATATTTCAGTCCCACCCTGTGGGAACCTTCCATGAGGGAGTTCCCTGCTTTACTGATAAAAGGATTAGCCATGTGATTTGACTTGGCCAGTGAAATATAAGCTCTTCCAAGTAGATGCTTTCCGAGAGAACATGTACTATTCTATGCTTAACTTCTCTGTCTACCATGAGATCAGAAGTGTTCTAAAAATGGGCTGATCTATTAATATGAGTCCTAGAGTAAATACAGTGTAGAGAATAGTTGCAGGTGACCCTCAATAAATCTGCAGTTTGAATGGAAAAATAAATCTTGGTTGTTTTAAGCCAGTGAGATTTTGTGATTGTTTGTCACTGCAATACAGCAGGACTTAAGCTGCCTGATAGACTTGGTAGCTGTACTTATCATCTATAATTCACTTACTGTGGCATCATGAATCTAAAAGTGAACAGTACGCATGCCATAACACCTGCTCCTTCTGGTGTCTTTCTGTCTCTTCAGTCATCCAGATGTGAAATCTTGATAAGATTTTTCTTTGCTCCCTGTGTCCACTCACCATTCCCGTATTAATTATAATCTTGACCAACAAACTTTTTAAAAATATGTATGTTCATATTTTAAATGGTCCTCTGGTCTCATGTCCTTTCCAAGAAGCAGCAGCCCCCAAAATAGTTTAAAGACTCATAATTATAAAAACAGCTCATATCAAGTAAGCACAGAAAAGGCTAGGTACCATTCTAAGGACATTACCAACATTGCCCCATTTAATGATAACAATGATGCTAAGCCTGAGTACTAATATAATCCCTATTGTAAAGCTGGAGAAACTAGGGAAAAATACTTTCAAGTATTTTGTCCAAGGTCACACAAAAATGTTAGAAATAGGATTTGAACCCAGTCAGGCTGGTGTTAATGTCCCATAATTTTCACCATTGCTCCAAACTTTAGTAGGGGATTGTGCTTTTCTTAGGATAAGCACAGGGCTTTAGTAAAAACCCTTTTCCTTGGGATCTGTACTGATTCACACACTTGCTCTCTCTCTCTCTCCTGGACAGATAATCTTTTCCTCCCCAAACTGGCCCACTGTGGGCTAAATGGAAGTTTTCACTCAGAATTTTCCACCTGATCTTGGTCTATTTGCTTATCAATGAATGTTTACCATGGCAGAACCATGAGTGGGGCAGTGGAGAGAAAAATGCCTTTTTATCCTTCCCTCCATTCCTGGTATGTAATTGGTCTGGTGCCCATCAGTCACCAGGGGCCCACCCATGGAGTTCCCTCTGGAAGGAGGAGGGAGGTGAAGGGAGCATGCGCAGTGGCAGCAGGGACAGAATGGGGGCTGGCTAACCTGAGCTGTGAGAGACCTGAGCTGTGAGCAATAAAACCCTTTCCCTCAACCTGCCCTTTCCCTTGTCTTCCTTAGCGAACTTGTCCTGGGTGGGGAACCCCCTTACTCCTGGAGCTACCACCATCTAGAAAGACCACCTTCTAATTTTCCTTGGAACCTGGCTACTTTTTCCATGGCACAGAGAGCTGAATCCAGTTTGGGTGGGACCCAGGATCAGGAGAGAAAGAAGTAGGTAGTTGTCCCCAGCCTGTTGAAAGTAAGGATTTTTCTTTGACTTTTGGTGCTTCTCATGGGTGAGGAGATAAGATCCAGAGGCCTAGGGTCAGACAGACTCTCTTAGGGGCAAAACCAGGTCTTATAAGATTAACATATAGCTCATATAGCTCATTCCTGACACCAGGGAAGGAGTTTGGGAGTAGAACTCCAGTTAGGAGATATGAATGCATTTGGTTAGAGTGTTCTCTGTACACTTAATCCTCAGGAAACTGGCTCCAGCAGAAAGCTAGTTGAGGATTTAGGGATATAAGCCCCTTGTTTGGGCCATTATACCTCATCAGGTTTTTTTTTTTCTTTTTTAGGTTTTTTTAATAGTTTCTATTTTTCTGGTCAAATAACTTCAGCTGCCTCTTGCTGAAGATGGAAAGCATTCTAAAGTACTTTGCTTGGTTGCTACCACCTGTTTTTGTTTTATTTCTCACTTTCCTCTGTTCAACACCCTAACATTCTACACATTTTCTGCATTTCCTCCTTCAGTTTCTTTGTTTAAACTGTTTCCTCTGCCCCAAATTCTTCCCCTTCTCACTTCTACATGTTCACATTCTTCAAGTCCAAATGCAAACTTATTTCCTTTAGGAAGACTTTTCTGATTTCTTAGCCTAGTGTAATCTCTCACTCCCCAAAATTTCAATAGAAATCATCTGTTTTTCTCTTTTGGTATATATCAATTACTTTGTAGCTAATGAGCCATGTCTTATTTACTTCATAATAAGACCATACCCCTTCTTGAAGGCAGGGACTACACTAGACATACATGGTTATATTCCTATCACTCCTAGTCTTTGTTCCTTCATCTAGTCATTTATTTATTCAACAGCAACAAACAAAAGAGAGGTGGTCCCTGCATTCATGGAGAGAATATGAAACATGGTTAGTACACATAGTAAGCTATCTAATATTTGTTGAATGAGTGTTAATCATAATTGATGTATTTGCCAGTCTCTATTGAAATAAATAGACCCTAAAGTAAAAAGAAAGATTGTGTTTACATTTAAAAGCACCTAAAGGTGAATACAAAGGTCCATAAGATTCATTTAATATTTATAATACACAAAGCTTAGGAACCAGAAATTCAGTGAAAGTTGATAATAACAGATACTTTAAAACATTTTAAATATTGTTTTACTTATTAACTTGTTTTTAAAAAAAAATCCATGAATGGGGGCACGATTATGCATTATGCATTATGGACAAACTTTTCCTCCAGAATTTATATGTTATAGAATTAGGGTCTCAAGATTAAATCACCCATATTCAGTACAGAAAATGCTGCTGATTAATTTTACTATTACAGTGAAATTGCATATGGCCCTGTGGAGTTTACTCTTGCCATCAAAACATTAATTTAATGACACAAAAGACAAATACAGCTTTCTTACAGAAATTAGTGGAGCTCTAGTGTGGTATGTACAAGTTATAAAAATGATAACAACACATAGGCAGCCAACTAACAAAAATAATTATTTTTAAGACAATTCCTGTCTTCGAGCCTAAACAATCTTGATCATTTTGAGAATTTCTCTTCTAGGTTATCTGGAATAATCCCCACCAAAGTGAACCATAAGAAGCATCATAAAATCCAATGTGAAATTTGCTGATTTTAGGATCACTAGACCCAGAGACTCTGGCAAACCCAGTCAAGAATCTTAGGAATGGGCAACTTTTAGGTAAGCAGGCAAGCAGCAGGGATGTCCCCAAAGTGTTATTGCTATGGGCTTTCAATGCATCCTACCCCTGACCACCCATGATGTAGTTAAACTTTACTTTCACCACTGATTGGCTAGTTTTATGGACTAAATATTTGTGTCTCCCCACAAATTCGTATATTGAAACCTACTTCCCAGTATGATAGTATTAAGAGGTGTAAATAGCACCTTGTGTATACCTCTGTAAGTATACTTATATTTTTGCATTCTAATTATCTAATTGCCAATTTCTGCCACTAAGTGAGATATATCTTAAGGGCAACGGCTGAGTGGCTTATGTCCTTGGTAGCTAGCGTAGTTTCTGGCTCAATCCTTAAGTAAATATCTGGTGACTAACTGACGGAATGAATGAACAATTTTCTTATGTTAGGCAGAGCTATCTTAAAATAGAGATGGTATCAGGGAATCAGGAAAAATTCTTGCTTAAACTTGACCTTCTCTACTGACTGGGTTGTGTCATAGACTAGACATGTCCCCACCAAATTCTTATGTTTAAATCCTGCCCACTAATGTGATGGTATTAGGAAGCAGGCTCTTTGGGAGGTAATTACAATTAGATAAGGTCCTAAGGGTAAAGCCGTCATGAATGGGATTAGTATCATTTTAAGAGTCACAAGAGAACTTGCTTCTCTCTGCTCTATGTCATGTGCAGATACAATGAGAAAAAACAGTCTGTAGACTGAAAGAGGGTTGTTACCAGAACCCCACCATGCTGGCACCCTGATCTTGGACTTGCAGCAACTGTGAGAAATAAATTTCTGTTGTTTATAAGCCACCCAGTCAATAGTCATTTGTTATAGCAGCCAAAACAGACTAAGACAGCTAGTGACTAAAATTCCTTAATTAGAAATTCAATTGTTTCCCTTAAAAAGAAACGCAGGTATTTCTGGTGTGGATAGCATATAAAAACTTCTCAGCCATTTAACATCAGAGTGCATCAGAATCCCCTGGCGGTCACGGTACAACACAGACTGCTGGGCTCCACTCCCAGATTTCTGGTGGAGTCAATCTGGGGTGGGGTCTGAGAATGCACATTACTAACAAGTTCCCAGTGGTTGCTGATGTTGCTGGTCTGGGGAAGCACAATTTTTGTGGCGAGCCCCTGGCTTAGTAAAGAAGAGCTTATCAGGCCATTTGCTAAAGGCAGATTTTGAAGGCTGAAAAGAAAGCAGGAGAGCATGAAAGGACAGAAAAAGAAAAAGCGAGAATAAGAAGAGCTCTAAGATAAGTTACACTTTACACGTTTTCTGAAGTCCTGAACTACTGAGCAGAAATCTTTGAAAAGCAATGTTCAGTTGTGGAATTGGCACAGCAAGCTCACCTTGGGAATAGAAAATAGGACTTTAAATACAGTATTCTTTACACCTTAAAAGGGTAATTTCAATAAATGCAATAAATGCTTATTTAAGTTCATAAATATAGAATGCTTTTCCAAGTCATATGGCCTTTAAAAAGTATGATTGCTTTTTTTGTCTGACAATAAAAGACTCTTTTGGACTATTTTCCTCAAGAGTACCGCTGTTATTACTTAATACTTATTAAGTAGCCACCATAGTGGCTTTATTCTTACAGAAGAGGTTTTTCTTCTTTATACTGTGTGCTAAATAGGATTTTCCTGCTGCCCATCGAATCGAAACCATTTTAAGCAACACAGAACAACTTGAAACAGACTGAGGCATAGGAATCAATGTCCACATTTCTGTATTTAGAAACACTGAGAATAATAAACCAAACATTTCCTCTTTTTAGCTTGAGCCCAATGTGTCTATTAAGAATGCAGCTGCAAATGCATCCAATCAATTAAACAGGTCACACACTGATGAGCCTTAGGATTTATTGGTTAGAAGTATAATGTAGGAACATATCATGTCAAAGGAAGTAGGAGCCATAGTTTAAAGGAAGATAAATCAGACCTTGAAGGTAATAATCTGCAGAAAAGTCATTTTAAAGAGACACTGTAACATGTTAGATTGGATAATTTGAAGAGAACAAGAATTATAATAGTGCTAAAGGATGAAGCTGAGAATTTAAAGACTACAAAAAATTTAATAAAAAAGAGTCATTCTTTATAACGTGGATTAGAAACCTGCAAGGATAAAACTGATAGCCCTTATTTCTGGTATTTGAAAAAAGATAAAACCTATTCCATGATAAGACATAATCACTATTCTAGCAGTCTCCAAATAATTAATCATTTCTAGTTCCAATATTGTAAAATGAATCATGACACAAAATATGTCTTCAGTCATACTGTTTTTTTTCCCCTTTCTCCTCTGATCTCTCCCTACCAAACATGTGAATGTGAAAATTATCAAAGAAGAGACTTAGAGAGCCACCACGTAGAACAAACTGAAAAAAAACACTAGTTTGTCCTGAGCTGTGTCCCCCAAAAGGATATGTTGAAGTCCTAACTTCTAATACTTCAGATTGTGACCTTATTTGGAAATAGGTTTGTTGCAGATGTAATTATGTAAGATGAGGTCATACGGGATTAGGTGGGCCTTTAATCCAGTATGGGTGGTGTCCTTGTGAGAAGAGGTGAAGTGACACAGACACATCAGGTGGAGGACAGAGGCAGTGACTGGAGCACTGTATCTACAAGCCAAGGGGTGCGGAGGGCTGCCAACTACCCCCGGAAGCTAGGAGAGAGGCATGGGACAGATTTTCCCTTAAAGCCCTCAGAAGGAACTATTCCTACTGACACCTTAATTTTGGACCTCTACCCTCCAGAACTTTGAAAGAACCAATTTCTGTTGTATTAAGTCCCCTAATTTGTGGTACCATGTTACCGCAGCACTAGGAAACTAACTAATACTGATCTTTCTCAAAACTCCCTGTGTTTTAGGATTTGTTCACACAGAGAACTGAGCCTTCCTTACACATTGACTCATTTAGCACCTCTGAAGCCAGTCAAGCCTTTTAATGAAAATAAAAACCATGAATAGGTTAAATGGGTGTTGATTGAAATGATTCTCAGGAATGTACATGTACTAGGGTAATAACAGTTTATGCACATTCTAATGCATACTTTCCAAATAGAAATAAAAAAGGAGATTAAGTTGAAATAAAAATACCTCAAAACATCCTATATTTTATTTTTAATGGTACAAAAAGCCTTTTTGCTCTCACTCATATGTTATTATAAATGTGATACATAATTATATTTTAGTGAGAGTAATGTTACTGGATGTAGTTCATTACTTTAAATTCTTGGTTTAATACTTTATGATACAGTGATTTAATGGTCTGGTTCTAAATTCAGTATATTTTCATACCTGGTTTTAATGGTTGTCATAGTCGAAAAGGCACTTCACAAAAATATATAGATCCGAAGGAAAGGAGTGTCCTGTTGGCTGCATTTACTAAATACTGATGCTCAATATTGAGTTCTAACCACCAACTTTGTAAAGGTTTTTGGTTAAATTAGGTTGATGTATTTGTTTTCATTTTTAATCATTTGGAAGTAAATTGCAAACATCACAGTGCTTTGCTCTTATGTATTCGTTCAGCTTGCATCTACTCATAAAGACGTTTGCTTCTATCATCACTACGCTAGCACACCTAAGACAAATGGCAATCATTCCCTAATAGCGTCTAATACGTAGTTCATAGTAAAATTTCCCCAATTGTCCCAAGAATGTCTTTTATAGCTGTTTCTTTTTTTTGAACCAATGTGCTGTCTAGGCTCACATATATTTTTTGTGTATTTCTTTAGCCTCTTTTAGAAAAGAATAACTCTTTTTGTGTCTTGCTTTGTGTATTTTTTATGATATTCATTTTTTTTAGAGCCCAGGACTGTTGTCCTATAGAATGACTGGATTCTGGATTTGTCTGGTTATTTCTACCTGTTATTGTTTAACTGTAAAAATCTCACATATTCCTTATAAACTACAAGGAAGGTCTCTAGAGGCTTGATTAGATGGATTACATATTTTGGCAGAATATTTCAAAGGTGATATTGTTTAATTCCATTTGCATCACATTGGTAGTCACATTAGGCCTGATTGCCCCTATACTTACTAGTGACACTAATGTTTGATCACTTGCATAAGGTGGTGACCTCCAGATCCTTCCTTTGTAAAGGTACTTTCCCCTAGCAGTAACTCTACAGAGCCAGTGCTCTTTTCTACCTCAGCCTTTCACCTGATTGCTTTACCGTTCATCAATGATCCTTGCCTTGATCAATTATTACTTTGGAGGTTACAAAGTAGTGGTTTTCTAAGTCTATCATGAATTTTACGTTTAATTTATTAACTTGAATTCTACAAAAGAGAGCTCTCCTTTTATCTACCTTTTTCCTTTATTCCCTTTTTCTTGTCTTTTTTAATGGGAGTATCACTATGGACTAATGGATTTTAATTTATTCAGTGTTGTAATTAATTATAGTTACTAATCTTTTGAATGGTCAAATTGTTTCAAATGTGGCTAATTGGAGCTTCCTCAAACTGGATCCTATTATCTTTGTGAGGTGTCATGTCCCTATTTGTCTTTGAGCACCTCCTTGATGTCTATGGCAGAAGATATCTCAGTCCCACCTTTTACTTTCCCTGCCTCAGACTTGGAATCATTATTTCTCAAAGAAGCCATGATTCCTTTTATTGGGGAGTTGAATGTAGAAGTGCACTAGATGTGTTAATGCTTCTGGGGTGTCATTGCTTTTAGAATTATCTATAGTTAAAGCAAGGAAAAATTCTTTTTAAAATTATACGTTCAAAAAAATAAATAAATAAAATTATACGTTCATAGTGATATTTTCAGTTTATCTTTTAAAAATGTTAATTATGATCAAAAAGCACATTATATGATATATGATATTTACTCTCTTGCCTATTTTTAACTGCACAGTTCAGTTTTGTTAACTATATTCACATTACTGTGTAACAGCTCTCGTGAAACTTTTCATCTGCCAAAACTGAAACTCTATACCTATTGAAAAACATCTCCCAATTTTCCCTCCTCCAAAGGCCCTGGAAATCACCATTCTACTTTCTATTTCTGTGATTTTTACTTCTCTAGATATCTCATATAAATGGAATCATACAGAATTTGTCCTTTTGTATCTGTCTTATTTTACTCAACATAATGTCCTCAAGATTAATCCATCTGGAAGCATGTGACAAGATTTCCTTCTTTTTAAGGCTGAATATTATTCTATTGTATGGTCGTACCATATTCTTTTCAGCCATTCGCCTATTGATGGACATTTGGGCTGCGTCCAGTTCTCTTGGCTACTGTGAATAATGCTGCAATGGACATTGGGTGTGCAATATCTCTTCAAGATCCTGCTTTCTTTGGTTATATACCCAGAAGGGGGAATGCCGGGTCATAGGGTAATTATTTTTAGTTTTTGAAGGAAACTCCATACTGTTTTCCAATAGCAGTTTTCAGTTTATTTATTTATTTACTTTATCCTACAATATACCTAAATCATTTTCCAAATTACAATCAATATTACTTACAACAAGAAACCTACTGAGCTTTCTTTGTGTTATTTTTTATCTCTGGGATACATCCAGTTAAGGATGTGCAGTCAGAATACTGTGTTAAAAAATATTTTAAATAATCATTTTCCCTATATCTTTATGTGATATGCATTTATACTCATGTTTTTCTATTTGTGTTGCAGGGCTTATGTTGTCACATTTTAAATTTAATTTTGTTTTAAATAAAGCATTTACATAGTCCAAAGTCAACCACCATATAAAAAGATACATGCAAGGAGAAGACTTGCTCCTCTCTCTATCTCCTCCATCTTATTCTTCCACTTTTATTAGTACAGGATAATTTTCTATTTAGTCCTTCCATCCTTCTTGTATTTCTTTTTGCAAAGACAAGCAACTCTTCCTCCTTTTCTTTATTCTGATGGTTGCATGTGCTTCACTGTGTGAATGTATCATAGTTAGTTCAACAAGTTCCCTATAGATAGGTAAGTTGTTTCTAATTTTTTTATTGCAAATAATGTTGCAATGAATAAAATGCATATATGTCATATTGTTAGAGTTACACATTCAGTGTAGATTTCTAGAAGTTGAATTGAATTGCTGGGTCAAAAAGTAAAAACATAATTTTGTTAGATATTGTCAAATAACCTTTCATGGGGGTTGTGACATTTTGCATAGCCACTAGAAATTTAAGAGAGCCCCTATTTCTACACACCAAGCTAACAGACTTAGTTGTCAGCTCATGTGAGAAGTGCTATCTCAGTATTGTCTTAATTTTAATACCTGATTAACTGTGAGAGTGAGCATTTTTTTACATGTTTAAAGACCATTTTTTATTCTTTATGAATAATTTATAACTTTTATCATTTTTTCCATTGTGTTTTCAAGATGTTAGAGGTATAAATATATACATTTTATTTGTTTTTATAGGTGACATATATAGTTTCAGCCATAAAGTCATATAATGTTGAAGATATTTCCAAACACTCCTTTTTAAGATGGTGATTTCTCCATAGTGTGAATTTCATTTGAAAATGAGATGTCTTTTCCATTATTGTTAAAGTAACACTTTTTCTTTGAAGGTGTTAATGGAGTGTTTATTCTTTTTAAAGTACATTCTAGGTACACATTACTTGGAGTACATACCTTTATTAAAAGAAAAATGTCTAAGGCATTTTTAAGTTCTACTACTCCTTAAGTACTTTGTCACAGTATAATCAAAGAACCTTTAGAAAATACCAAATAATTTCTGGGTCAGTCACCTTTGTATAATACCAAATAATTCCCAGGTCACTTGCCATATCTACATTGAAGAGATTCCACTATTAATGGTCTGTTTTTTATAAAGTTAACTATGTTGATGACATCCTATATATATAAATTATAAACACATTATTTTTTTCACACCCAAGTAGATTATTTTATACATTCCATTTTGGAGATTACTGTTATGTAGAAAAGGCAATAACTGTGCTCTCAAAACCAGAGACCACAGTAATGTCCCTAGAATTAGTCTACATGGTCTTTGTCTCTTGCAAACCTCAAAACCTTTTCACAGTCTATCTTGTAATTCTCTGCATTTTGAAAGTTACATTTTTGTATTTTACTTGGCTTTAAAAGACAGATTCCAGTTAATCTTGCTGAGGGCCTTACGTATAGTTGCAGAATATCTACCTAAAGTGGATAAAATTTTTATCAGCCCACATCCCTTCCCCCTTTACTGTTAAAAAAAAAAGAAAGAAAAGAAAACTTATTTTTATGAAAAAGAATTCCATAAGTATCACCTGGTAGAATTGTCAATCCAGGAATCTTCCCCTTTCCTCCATACGGTTCAAAACATGAGCCAGACCTGGCCAATCATAGTACTTCATCACCATAGACAAGTGATCAATTCAAGACTGGTCATGTGATACAAACCAGACTAATCAGAGTTCTTTATAGGGATTGGTATGGATTTTGATAGAAAATGGATCTCTAAAATGGATCTCTAGCCTTCCAAGATAGTGAGCACTAAAATCTATCTAAGTCAGGAGATGCAAGAATATCTTTGCCATATTGTGAAGACAATCTATCTCATAATGAATCTAATGCAGAGCTGATCAGAAATGAAAAAGTCAGACACTGAATCTTGATTTCATTGCTGGAGCACCTAGAATGCAGCCATGCCTGAAGCGAGACTTATTCTCATAAACTTTAGTTATATAAACCAGTAAATTACCTTTTTAGTTTCAGCAGGATTAAACTTTCCATCGCATCCATTTATCACTTAGGAGTGGCTGCCTGGTTAGAGACTATATTCCAAGGTACTCTGGCATCTAGGTGGGGCCTTGGGATCAGTGATTGCCAATGCAATGACTGAAGCAGGGTCGAGGAAGTAAAGAAGAGAAGTGTGCCTTCTCTGTTTCTCTCTTACCTGTTGTCAGCTGTACACAGATTCTGGGGCCCTAAGGATGTTAAAACTACAAAGTGCAGGGTAACAGAGCTCTTGCATCATCATATGGAAGGCCAACACCTGCACTGGTTTATTATAGGAGCAGAAATAAATGTGTGAAGCCACTGAAATTTTGGGATTTATTCGTTAAAGCAGCCAGTATGGCCCTAAGTAATATACCACATATTGCCTTACAATAGAGATAATTATTTGCTTGTCTTGTCTTACTATTAGATTAAGATTACCCTGAGGGCAAAGACTGGGACTGACTCATATTTGTAGCCCTATGACAGAAGTACTCAGTATATATACATTGAAGTGAATGAGTCTCAGAGTACCAAAAAAGTTTAGCTCAAAATAACTCAAGAATGGTTTAATGCAAGTTAATTATGATTACATTCTTTTTAAATTAGTCTTATAGAAATATAATTCACATACATACAATTCACCCATTTAAAGTATATACTTTTTAGTATATTCACACAGTTGTGCAACCATCAGCAAATCAATTTTAGAACATTTCATCACCCCAAAAACAACCTCCTTACACATTAGTAGGCTTTTCTTCTGACCTGACTCTCCACTCATCCCTAGGCAACCACTAATCTATTTTTTTTTATTCTAGATCTTCCTGTTCTACACATTTCATATAAATGGAAGCAAGTACTATATGACCTTTTGTATCTGGCTTCTTTCAATTAATATGGTTTTTAAGGCTCATCCATGTCCTAGCATATATCAGTACTTCATTCTTTTTTATTAAAGAGTAATATTCCACTGCATGAAAATACCACTTTTGTTTATCCATTTATCCATTGATGGGCATATGAGTTCTTTCTACTTTTTGGTTATTATAAACATTTGTGGACATGTTTTAATATGAATGTGTATTTTAATTTCTTTTGGGTATATACCTAGAAGTAAAATTTCTGGGTTATATCCTAACCATCTGTTTTAACTTTGAGAAACTGCCAAACTGTTTTCTAAAGTCTCTGTTCCATTTTACGTTTTTAACAGTGATATATGATTGTTCCAATGTGTCCACATGCTCACCAATATTTGTTACTGTCTGTCTTTTTTATTATAGCCATTCTAGTTAGTATAAAGTGGTATCTTGTGGCTTTGATTTGCATTTCACTGATGACTGAAGGTATTGAGTATCTTTTCATGTGCTTATTGTCCACTTGCATATCTTCTTTGGAGAAATATCTATTCAGCTCCTTTGCTCCTTTTTAAATTGGGTTATTCATCTTTGTGTTATTGGGTCGCAATAGTTTTCATAATCTAGATACAATTCCCTTATCAGGTATATGATATGTGAATATTTTTTCCCATTCTTTGATCATCTTCTTCTTTGATGCACAAAAGTTTTTAATGTTGTTTAAGTTCAATATATCTATTTTTTCTTTTGTTGCTTGTGCTTTTGGTGTCATATATAAAAAAATTGCCTAATCCACAGTCTCAATGATTTAGAGCTACATTTTCTTCTAAGAGTCTTATGTCTTTGATCTATTTTGTATTAAGTTTTATATATGGTATAAGATAAGGGTTCACCTTCATTCTTGGCATGTGATCCCAGCACCATTTGTTGAAAAGACTATTCTTGTCCTATTGAATTGTCTTGGCACTTTTGTCAAAGATAGATGAACCCTAAATATGAAAGGTTACATCTGGACTGTTAATTTTATTCCATTGATTTATCTTTTTGCCAGTACCACATAGTCTTCATTACTATAGCCCTGTGGTAAATGTGGAAATAGGGGCATGTGAGTTCTCCAACTTTGTTCTTCTTTATCAAGATTGTTTTGGCTCTTCTGTATCCTTTTCATTTCTATAAGAATTTTTAGATAATCTTTTCAATTTCTGAAAGAAAGGCAACTGGGATTTTGAAAGAGATTGTGTTGAATCTGTAGATTAATTTAGGGTAGTATTGCTATCTTAAAATATTAAACTTCCCAATCCATGAGCGTGGGGTATCTATTTATTTTGTTTTTTTATTTGTTTCAATGATATTTTGTAGACTTCAGTGTAAAAAGTTTGTACCATTTTTGTGTAATTTATTCCTCACTATTGTATTATTTTTATGTTATATTGGAATTGGAATATATATAATTAAAATTATTTTCTTAATTTCATTTTTGGATTTTTCATTGCTAGTGTACAGAAGTACAACTTTTTTGAGTGTATATTGATTTTGTATCCTGAAACCTTGCTTTACTTTTTTATTAGTCTAATAGTGTTTTAGGGGATTCCTCAGTATTTTCCATATAGAAAACTTTGTTATTATCTGCAAATAGAGTATGGTTATATTCTTAATAGTTGGAATAAAAGCTCCTAAAGAGAACTTTCTGTTGGTTTAAGAATACCAATTGTAGAAGTCTAAACTAAATAAGCACCTTTCAAAAACCCTGCCAGTTTCTAAGGCCAAGGAAGAGTTTTGCAGGATATTCTGCTTTCTCAACAATCTTATTTATGTGGAACGTTTTTTCTGATGATCCATGAGAGAAAATTCTAAGTATTGAGTTGAAGTTAGGTGGAAATAAAGACAGAAATGTTATATAGTGTAACTAGAGTATTACCACACACATCTCATCTCATTAGAATTTAGCATCCAGCAGAATTTTGTAGCTGTATGAGATTTTTGATTATTCATACTTGCTCAGAAAATTTTCTTTACATAGGAGAAAGGGAACACTATTAGTAGACTATAGGAACCCATACCCTGAATTCTTTCTAGCCTTTAAACTACAAATCACTGTCCTGATGAAATGTCTGCCTTACTGTCCAAAGAAACTATAGGAACACATTTGTGGGAGTTGCTCTTTAGAACACACCTCATTCTGTGACCATAAATACCATAAGTATACATAAGATCATTACATCTGTAAGATCCAATGCCCCCTTAGCAAGGAAGGTTATAGGGCAGCAAGGAAGGTCATAGTAGCAAGGAAGAACATAGATTTTGGAATCAAACAGACACAAGGAAAACAACAACAAAAATGAGTTAGAATCCTGGCTTTCTACCTACTTAGCTCTCTGAGTCTCATTTGTTTATCTATAAAATTGAGATGCTGATATAATAACCATCTCACAGGTTAATATGAGACTTAATCTCTAGATGTAATTTTTTAGATGGGGATAATATACCTCTTAGACTGTCCAAGAAAGCAATCAATAAGTGTCAGCTCCTGTACTCATTAGGAACAAAAAATGCTTAGGGTAGACTAGAGTTTACTGACAACCTAAATCACATTAATCCCTGTATATTTCATAGATATAAATATTTCAGAGCCATTGCATACAGAGTTTTCTCCGTTTTAGAGATGTTTAGCTACTTGGTGTCATATGGTTGTTTTAATGAAAATCATTCATGAATCCTAGTTCATAGACATGTATCTTTGCAACACACCTTCCTTTGGAGAATGACTCTTCTCCATTGCATTATAATTCTTCTGTGTTTATGCGGTTCTATTCATAAGGGTCTCCCACATGGCCTTGGGGTGGGAACAGTCCCAGAACTAACCAAAAAGTGTATTTCATGACTGACCAGAGTGATTAGCTCAACGATAGCCATGTGACCCAACACAGCCCAATGAAAACCTACCTTGGAACTTTTCAAGAGCTATTAGGAAAAATATACTATCATTTTATCTCAAATTGAGACTATAATAATGACATGGGTTTGGAGCTACTGACAACTATGTTGTTGCCACATAAAGCCTCCTAGAAAGGAAGCAAGTAGAAAGAAGCAGATCTGTAGCCAAGAGCTGGAAAAAGAAACCATCTTAATGCTATTATTTGAACTGGATTTAACTGTGCATTAAACATTTCCACCCACCTGGATTTCTTAATTATACAAATCAATTATTTCTTATTCTGGCTATCTGTCTCTGTCTCTTTCCTTCTTCAACCCCCCTCCCCTTTTATTTCGCTAGTTTAAGTTTGGGTTTTTATCTGTCAGAATTGAGAATGTTCTGACTCGCACATGTGTTTTTCTCAATACAAGTTTAGGACTGCTTCCACTACCCCGTACTGAGTCTAACAGGTAATAGTAGAGGCAAAATTACAAAAGAGAGATGTAGAAGAGAAAACAAAATGGAACAAGAGAAATCAGTTTCAAAGGATAAAATATAGAAGGCAAAATACATAGACCTACATGATAGTGATGGATGGAGACTAGGTAATAGCCAATTCTTCCCAAGTTGCAGCCATGCCCCTTATTCACAGCTTTTACCATGGAAATGGTCTGGGCTTAAAGCACTATTTATAAAAACAAACTTACTACTCATAGGATATATGGATGACATTCTTGAAACTGAATATAAAATTTTTTATTCTCAATATATTGTGATTCTAATGATATTAAAGAGCCTTAAAAAGCATGGTAGAGTGACAGCACATTGACTATTTTTATGGCAGACCTTGAAGCACAAAGTTGGAATGAGTTCATTATACCCCTTTTGACTACCCCATTAATAGAGTTATTATTCACTCTTCCACAGAAAATCATGCAAAATCCTTCGGAAAGTTCATTGTCAAAAGTTTTAGCTACTTCCAGATATTACTGATAATGGGGGAGAGTAAAAAAGGCTTGTGTATCAAAAAGAAGATGAGTTTGGTCAGAAGAGGACCTTTGGTAAATAAAATATTTGGAACTGAATCCAAATGGCATTCTTGGTGTAGGGATAAGAAAGGGGGTCTCAGAGCAGATGGGGCACACACAGAATTATAAGTGTACATTGTGGAGTCCCATATGCATTGGCTAATTTGGGGGTCAGCAAACTATAGTCTTTGGGTCATGTTGGCTCCCTGCCTTTTTTATAGGGCCCATCAGCTAAACATGGAATCTGCATTTTTAAACAGCTAAAAAAATATCAAGGGAAGAATAATGCTTTTTTATACAGAAAATTTTATGCATTTCAAATTTCAGCACCCATAAATAAAGTTACTGGAACACAGGAATGCTCATGTGTTTCATTATTATCTATGGCTAATTTTTCTTAACAATAGCAGAGTTGAGTAGTTTTAACAGAGACTGTGTAGTTAAAAGTTTAAAGTATTTACTGTCTGGTACTTCACAGAAAAAAATTTGCCAACCCATGAGCTAGGGCAATGGACCCAGAAAGCCAAGAGGAATAGGAGATAATAGTGTGATTGAAAAGACAGGGTATGGAGTCAAATTGCCCTGGGTCAGCTGGTTTCCTGAACAAGTTACTTAATGTCCTTAGATTTAGTTTTCTCATCTGTAAAATGGTCATGGTATTATTACCTGCTTAATAGGGTTTGTAGGGGATTATATGAGATCATCTCAACAAAGCATTGAGCATATGATAAGTGCTAAAAATATTGACTATTAGGTAGACGGGGCATTTCACATCTGCTGGAAGGGCTTGAGTCTCTTGTTGCCTCCTCACTACACCGTGAATTATTTTCTTCCTTTGCCCAAACATATAGTTCATGGTCATGTTTTTATAAAGTATAATTAAGACACAAAAAAATAAGACTGCCTGGAAAGCAGCAAAGAATAAAAAACAATCTTTGTTGCTTTTCATTTGTGAATTTGTCTGTTACCTACAGCACATCTATCTGGCTGGCTGACCACTTATCTATATACAAGAATAAGATGTGTTGTGTGTGTACTCTGTCAATGAGGAAGGACACTTGAAGCAAGGTGCCAAATATTCATTGCCTTTGAACCCCACTCAAATCCACCACAGACAGAAAGATCAGTTCTGGTTTTTTTTTTGAGTCGGTATATTTATTGATGGTTTTAAGAAAGAGCATATTTATTGCTAATTGTCACTACATTGTTCTTGCTCTTGACTATGACCTCAAGGAGTGGAGAGCCAATTCCATGGCTGAGGGAGATTTAGCATCCTTATAGGGGTGGGTGGGTATTCTGTGGGGACCCAAAGACCCGAGCTAGTCTTTGCATCTAGATCCTCATGTTTGTCTCTGGTGACATAATTCATTTCCAATTTTTATCTTCCTTAGTTGGAAATCTCTTGCCGCCTGTACTTTGGTGACAGACTGCAGTGCATGAGCACATTGTAAATGAGAGTATAAAAGAATGTAAATGAGTTGTCTTAAGTGTCGCAACCAGAAATGAAACTGGAAATAAATCTCAGGAGTTCCTATTCCCAGATATGATTCTCTTTCAGTTTTCAGAGCCAATGAAAATTTAATAGATGAGAAAACATAATTTTATCCTTTCATTACAGAGAGAGGATGCCTTGCAAGATACAGTCAGAAAGCAGTCAGAAAGTTAGAAGGAAATAGAATAAAGGCATTTACCCTTCAAAGCTAACAGTTGTCTAGGAAATAAGAAGAAAAGCAGGTATCCTAAAAAAGATAAACCACAACTCATTACTGAGTGGTTATTACTTATCAGCTAAAAGCTTCATTTTAATTCCCCTTACTTTACCTCATTTCTGGTTGTTATGTATCCAAGGCTAGAAGTGAACAGCAAGATACTTACGTTTTAATCACTGTAAAGTGCTGGCCACCTGAGGTAATTGGGTAAAGTGATCAGAGGTTTTAGAAACCGAAAGAGAGAAAGTTTTCTTCTCAACGAAATCAGTCTTCAGGCTAGTTTTGGCATGGCAAGACCAGTGTAGCCACACTAGACCACCTCCCATTGAGTTTAGCAGGCGTAGATTGTCACTTGTGAAAGACAAGGTTGAGTAAGTTAAGGACCCTCTTCTCCTGGGCAAGGAAAAGCAGGGGCAAATGTTCATGAGGGATCCTCCTTATGCACCCTGACGATCATGTTAAATCTCAAAGCTCGGCAAAGCCATATATGAAGTGGTTCTTCAAAAATTTATATGAAAGCGCTAAAATGGCTTGAACTGCTGAAGCTATCTTTTTTTTAACTCTTCTTTTTTTACATAGAAAAACAGTAAATGCCTTAAAAGCACTCAAGGTTATACATTTAATGTCAAAAAACATTTAAATGTGAATATTGTTATCTTAGTTGCATCATGTGGTGCTTTAAAAACCAAATAATGAACGAAAGTGCTGTGTCACAATAACTTACCTAAACCAACTCTGGGCTGTTTACAAAAGTAAGCTGTTTGCCAGACTGATCATTATTTTTCAGAAATGCACTCCCTTGTATAATGAATAAATTACATATCAGATATAATGGTATTTAATAGAATATAACTCTAGTCCAATAGTTTTTTTTACATAAGCCACCAGTTTTATGGAGTTCAAACCATTCCATCTTTGAGATTAATTGTCTTTTGTCACCATTTTAGTTTTGATCTTTTAAGATTAACCAAATGACTGCAGTTTAAAGTAAACCTATTTAATGGAATTAGGACAGCGATTAAAATAAAACAAAAAAAATTGATGGGCCACTGATAAGATTTTTATATTCCAATCTCTGGTACTTCCTAATCCTGACCTCAGTTTACCATTCATCTCATGTATATGCATTTGCTGTGTGAATAGGAAAACAATGCAGAAAGAATAACATAGAAACTATAGTCTACAATTTTATAGGAAGGTATTTAAACATGAAGTGGGAATATATTTCCTTACAATATTAGACAAGATCTAAATTTTTTTTTATAATAGGCTTTGATGGGTCCAAAGGGAAAATCAGCTATGTTTGCATATTAAGAAGAAATTTGAATGACTTCATTTTAAGGCATGTAAAGGTAAAATGAAGGGAAATGAAAGGCAAAATGAAGCCACACAAAATTACCTGTGGAAAATTTGAAACAAAGGCAACTGAACAGCTTAACTAGAAAATATGTGAGGATTTGTAGACTGAAATACTTTTCTTGAAATATTAATATTACTTTTCTCAGTATTAAAGGAAATGCTTCTGACAGCATTACAGTGCTTCTATGTTTGGCTGAAAATTCCAGAGGTGCCTGGAAAACTTACTTATCCATTCTGGATACATAGAAGTCCATTTTTGTGTTTGCAACTGTCCACTGTTTATAGACTCTTCTGTTTCGTGCATGTTACTTACTTTAACTTCACCAAGCAGAAAAAAGAGCTGACATTGTTGATCATTTATTAAATGTCAGCCACTTAACCTATTAATTTAATTTGATTAAGTTTCAAAACCCTTGAAAATATAAGCATTATTATCATCATCCCAGTTTTGCTGATGAGGAATCAGGGTTAGAGAGTTGATGTGGTCAGGTCATATCAAAAAGTTAGTAAATGACACAGGCTGATTTTGGACCCAGGAATGATTGTCCAGTAGGCATATGGTCTATTTATTTTATAACACTCTTTTCATCTTCCTCTCTACTAAGTACTTGCTACATTTGTGGTATTGTAGTAGGTATTCAGATGGTTGAACAACCAAATAATACCTTTGCTTGTGAAGAAAGGATTCATCCTTTATTTGCACCTCTTTTTGTCCGTCTTTTCTCAGATTTGCCATCATATTGTGTTTTCATGCATTACTATTTATCTCATATTTGCTGAGTCTGAGCTATTTAGGACATTTGTTGGGGAGATATCTGAATTGAAACATTATGTCAGTCAATTAAAGTCTAAGTTCTTCATCAGTGAAATAAGATACGTATTCTGCCTACTCATGGATGAGAAAATCAATTTAGTGTGCATTAAAGGGCTTTGTGAATCATCTTACAAATTGAAGGTTTGTAAGATGTACCAATGACACTTTGTATCAAAGAATTTAATAATAGTAAAATTTGGTATTGCCAAAGAAAACTGTTGACAAATACATGAAAGTTTCCTATGCAAAATTTCTCTTGTGCATTCTAACACAGTCATGGATTTTAGCAATGAGAGAAAATAAACAAATTTGGCTGTCCAGAATGTATATGAATTTACACATTAAGATGATATCATGAATGGTGCAGAAGCTATTATCAGATATGAAGATATTCTATCCATAAAAATTTGTTCCACAACTGACACCATGTAAAGTGGTATACTACATGAATTTTAATGCAAACTAGTTAATGCAGCTGAGCTTAGAATCAGGAAATCCAAAAAGTAGGGTAACACTACTATAACCTTCCATTCCTGTATTCAGTTCTTTCAAGTTTACAGTCCTCAAATTATTCTCAACATAGGAATAGAGCAATTAAAAATCAAACTGGAGAAGACCTGTTTATTAGTTCCAGAGCTGTACAGTTTATTATAAACTATGGTACCAGTGAATATCATTCAGCATATTCATTTATATGTAAATGAACAAAAGCTCAAAAGATTTCTGATTTTCTCTTGATTGGTTAATCTTTCTTGATTTCTGTTCATCATGAACTGCTTTGAGACCCGACTGCTTTGAGTAATAATAGTATTAGTATTATTCAATATTTATTGAACTTGTCAAGCATTTGCAAAAGTAGAAGTAGTCTACTCAAAATGGGCTTATTTATTTCTTATTCCTGCTTTGAAATAGACTTGAAAATGTGGAGAGGCATATTTCTAAAAATATTCAATGAAACTTTTCCAAATTTAATGAGGTTCTGATTTGGGTAAAGATTTGTAGGTTTCAGACTGCTCATTCCAGTTTTATCTGAACAGATTTGCCCATCCTTACTATAGATTTACCTTGATGTCTTATAGCTTCCCAACATTTATAACCCATTTGTGATTCTATATGAATTTGCCAGGAATTAAAAAGTCAATTCTGTGAATATTTTAAGGATTTATCTCTTCTAATTCTTTCCCAAGTGGAAGATTGCTTTAAATATTGCATAAGTCAAAAGGGAGCCTTATGTACTATTTGAATATACCAATACCAGAATAATTTTGTTATGCTTTTCATTTAGCCTCTACTAAACACTCTGGCATTTGTATATATAAAATAAATATCATATGGCCACATCTTACAAACATTTCTACATGCATACTTACCCTCTTAGAAATGTTGATAAATGTATGGCTCCTAGAAACCAACTTTTTGGATCAATCAAGGTGTCAGAATACTGCAAAAATTTAAGTCAGTACCTTCAGAGAATAATCCAAAAGTTAATTTAAACTCATCAAATTCTACTGATACTTTTTAAAGTAATTGATCTTTGTGCACATTTGTAATTTGAGTAATAAAGCAAGTTATTCTAATCATCTTTCTTTTTATTTATACAAGTATTCTGTATTCTTACTCTTTCCTTTGGACAGCATTCCAAAGAGAGTGATAATCTATTCCTGGAAGCCATGTTTTCCAATGTGCTGTCTTCCCTTAATATCCAGAGGATAACATCCTTGGTTTTGTAGGATCCTCCTGTTCTCCCAGCTTTGAGGTCTGAAGGCTAGTATGGAGATGCATTTTACTATATAGGTCCCTAGATCTGGGCTACAGCATACCTAGGATCAAGACTCAGTCTGAGAACTGATGACCTATGAAGCCTGGCTCAGATATTGCAAGCTGGTGGGGGTCATGGAGTTGGAGAGGCCAACTGAGGCATGTAGGCCAAATGATGCAATAGCGAAAAGTGGAGGCCAAAGTAGCAAACTACTGCCTGGGTTTGTAACCTAGTTTAACCATTTACTACCCGTGTGGACATGGGGAAGTTAATTTCTGTAAGCCTGTTTCATCATCTATAAAATGAAGAAATTAACAGTGTGTACTTCAAAGGATTATTACAGAGCATTCAAAGAGATAATGTATGAAGAGCACCATGAACAGTACGTGGAACACAGTAAATGCATAATAAATAGTAGCATTCGTTACTGCTATCATTATCAACATTATTATTACTGGTGATTAAGTGTGTAACATAAGTGTATAATGTTATGCACATTAACTATGTATATAAGAGTATATGTTATAAATGCACAATAAGTTATGATAACCTCAGTGTCACTTTTATTTCTCATGACATACCATGTTATATTTCTTTAGTTAAAGAGTATTTCCATTTAAACAATTCCTAGATTGTGTCAGTCTGGGTCCTACAAGAAACTATGTCAAAGTGGGATTAGAAAAACAAGAGATTAATTGCAGAAAACATGTATGAAGGATAAAGGGAGAGGGAGCTAGAGTAGGTAGGAAAAGCCTTCAGAATTCAGTGCAGGTCTGACACCTGTGAAAGAGAGGTAACACAAGAGGACTGGGCAAGAGCCTCAGACTGCAACTTCATTTTAAGAAAGCCTTGGCCAGGCAAATTGGGAGTCCCTGCACCATAGCTGCCTGTTAGAAGAGAAGAATCCTCTGTTGGGCAGAAATAAGTCTTCACTCACTCTCCAACCATGTGCCACCATTGGCTGGAAGAACCAGGGGGTGCATGGGAGTGGGGGTGGGGGGCTTATCCGTTCCATGGGAACATACCTGGAAGCTGTCAGTTAACTAGGCACATTATGGCAGTTGCTGTTGAAGGACATCTAGGTAGGGCATCTCAAAGCTAGGTGCAGGGTATTTTTGTATTCCTACAAAATTTTTGAGCTGTGTTCTGGGATGCAGTTAATTGGAAATGGTTTGACCCCTTCTGGTCTGGCTTTTAATATTTTTTAGGCAGGACCAGAGCCATGTTTCATCTAAGGCCAATTATTCCTCACTACTGAGGCAATATCCTTCTGAACGTTCTATCCTTCAGCTATGAGGTTTGCGAGTCTGACTGGTGGGAACAGGCACTGTGGCTGGCCCTGTGATCATGTTGGGTACCATTTCCTCTAGTCTTTTCATGTGTTTTTTTTTTTCCTGAGTCTCCTCACATGCGTGTACTGATCAGCACTCTGCTGAATATTATAGAAGGGATCTTCTGTAGCTCTCTGGGGTTCTGTCTCTATGCAACTCTCTTCTCCAGTCTTGTGTCCTATAAACTCAAGCTGCCAGGGTCTCTAGTTCCATCTTCTGAAACTCAGGTTGGCTGCCAGACTCTGTCAGGTTTTTGGCTCCATGTGCCAAAACCTAGAAACCCAAGTCAGCAATCTGGGGCAACCTAGGGCTGGCCCACATTGCCTCTTGCCCATCCATCAGGGATCAGCCCCCTTTGTTGTCTGATAATGAGTGTCTTAAAAATTGTTCCTGTTTTTTCATATATATTTGTCTGGCTTTCTGATGTTTCAGGCAGGAAGGTAAATCTGGTTCCTGTTACTCCCTCTTGGCCAGAGTTCAAAATTCTGGTTCACACTTGGAAGATAATACAAAACTTATATTCCTGGTTCAGCTTGTCAAAAAGATAGCCAATATTTTCTCAATATCTAAGCTTAGAATATCAGAGTTCTCACCTTATGTCACACACACTATTCTATTAGTTCAAATCAAAATATTTTTGATGGGAAGGAAAGCTATTGCTAATGACCTGAACCTGGAAAATTTCAAATTTGTTCCAGATGCACTGGGAAATACAATTTTCATGGCAATTCAGTAGTTGGCTATATGCAGAAAATAAATTCAAGTTAACATTTCTTATAGGCCCTAATATTCTTAAATGTACAGTCAATCCTTGCAAGGACAACAAAAACCAAGATGACTTACTAGCTTTATTAAGACACATACAAGAATAATTTCATTTTATATTATAGTAGTAGTGACGAACCTAATATCTCCCGGAGTCTTTTCCATTTGAGACTTGTGAACAAGCAGTCAAGGTTGACATTTAAACATGAGTAGCAATCTGCAGTGTTGTAAATGGGCTATGAGAGTTCTACTGTTTTGAAGTTTTAATTTTAATTTGCATCTTTAATGAAGTTTGATCTCTTGCTTTGATTGGTACCTGTTTACTATGATAAGTCTGATCATTTGGAGTCATTTTCTGAGAAATGTGTTTATATATATATGTATATACATATATATATATATATATTCAATTATACAATGAAGATTTCTTTGCCAAGGTTGTTACAGTTGTTCTAAATTTAGGACGTGCAATGTTGAAAAGTTTTCTTTTTGCCTTTGCCTAGTGTTTCAGTGTCCAAAGTGGATAGTTCTTGTTCATTTAAGAGCTGATGTGATCTGACTTCTGAATCTAAGCACAGTCACAGGAGTTTGTTTTATATTGACTCTTCACAAAATCTGCATTTTTCTGATGAAAAGAATGCATTGAGATCCTCAAGCTTCTCTACATGAGAGGAATGGATATATATTCATTGTACACAAAAAGGAAAATCCAATACTCTACAGTGCTACTTATTTCTAGATCACAGAGTCAAGTAATAACTACCCTCTGTACAATTTTACCATTTTAATGATGGATGAACAGCACAATATTCTGCATTTCAAAACTACTGTAAGGCTATGTCTTCAAGGCCAAAACCATGGTTGAAAAGTGAAAGTAAACTTCTTTTAAAAATATCAAACCAACTCATTTTCAGTGAATCAATGACATATTTTGTCATCATCATACAGGCACTAGCTCATTCATTTTATTTTTAGGAGAAATAAAACCAAAACATTCAATGACTTTTCTTGAATTCTAATCACTATTCACATTCTGAATAAGATGCAGGCTGGCCTCTCAGACATGCTGACACAGTCAATCACTCATATGATCTTTGTATCAATCTTCCTCACTTTTTAAGCTTTCTTTGTGTAATTCCTTCTCAATAAACTATCCCAACCATAATAGGTAAAATCTCATTTAAAGCAAAAGGCTACAACCAAAACAAACAAAATATTCCTTGTAGGAATTTCAGGTAATGCATCAATGAAGCATTGTAAGAAGATTAATTCCTCAGATCATCCTTAATAGGCCACTATCTCTACATTGACAATTAACATCGTTGTTTAAACAATAGAATGATGGATCAATTTTACTAATTCTTCCAAAATTGGTGTCTGGATATTTTATGTTGTGTACATTTCCATAAAGTTAGAACTCAGTGCTTTAGGGTGGCAATATATACAAACCATCTTGAAAGAAATAAATTGAGGCCAAGACATTCACATTAAGTAGAAACATTTATAGATTTAAAAAAAAACTATAATATTATTTATTATTCCCCATTTATCTGGATTCAAATTCCTAAGCTTGGAATGACTTCCCCCCATTTCCCCCCACCTCCCCAAGATCTAGTCCTAACCTATTTTCCAACACTGCAGCCTAGCATTTGCAGCAAATTCTCTTTTCCAGTCTGATCCATTTGCCCTGTGCCACTGTTTTTGCTCTTCTTCACTTAGGCATGTCCTACCCGCCCTTCAGGATGCAGCTCAAACTCCCCTTCTCTATAAACATTTTCCTGTTCTTTTTAGCTCTTCCTTACTCCAGATGTGATCTGTGGACCAATAAACCAACAGCACTAGGAGCTTGTTGGACATGGAGAATCCTGGGCTCCCACCCAGGGCAGCTGCATCAAAATCTGTATTTGCACAAGATCCTTGGGTTTTACATATAAATAAACCTTTAGGACCTCTTCTGCAGCCCACAGTGGTCTCTCATTTATTTCAGATTTCCATGGTCGTATTGTCTATATAGGTACTTGACATTTGCACTGAATTAAACTAGTTAGTTTATCATGGGGGGGCCTTATCTTCTCACTCAGAATAAAGGCTTCCTAAAGACTGCCACCAGGTCTTACCCTCTTAATCACACAGATGAAACCTGATGATTTATATCTTCTGTTGTGTTTTGCTTCTGTGTTTTGACATATATTTCCAGTGTGTGATGTTGTTTTCCCTTCAGAGGAGAGGAATGCAAATCCTACGGCTTAGCTTAGTCCCTAGCATATAGTGAATATATATATTAGTGTATAGCAAATAAATATTTGCTGAATGTATAAATTATTGAAATTAATTTTTGACGAGATGAACCTTGTCTTCAATTTTGATTCAGTGGTGTCTCTTCCCAGTCAGGTTCTTGGGAGAACAGTGCATAATGAGAGTATTAATACAATCTTCAGCCTATAGGGCTTTTGGGGACATTTACTTGAATTCTAATTGGGCTATTAAAACATTACTAATCATGTTCCTAGAATAGCTTCTTAATCTTTGGGGTCATTGAGCCTAACAGCACTCTTTCACCCTTCTCTGAAAGCCAGTGCATTGAGATTTGTTCAGCTGTTAACTCTGTGTCTCACTATAATATGGTGGTCAAGAACAGAGGCTTTGGCATCACACTGCCAGGGATGTCATTCTGGGCCCACCACTTCCAACCTATGTGACCTCAGGTGTGTTACTTTACATATTTGCACTTCAGTTTCTAAAATGCTGGAGATAATAATATTATTTACTTCACAGGGTGGATGTAAAGATTAAATTACCTGATACATGTAAAGTGCCCAACAGTGTGCTTGGTACACCTTAATTCCTAAAGAAATAGTACCCTTAATATTAAGAAAACATAGAGCCAGGAAATCTCCATTCCTAAAATGCTATTCCAGAGTTTCAATCATTTGGGTATGTGGGTGGTGTGGGATCCCTTTAGATGAGTTTGTGTTCTGTCCTTTTTTCTGACTCAGTATTTAATTTAGGTTTGCTGGTAGGGTTATCTTCCAGCACTATGTAACTCTGATAGCTGCTGTAAAGATATGCGTTTCTATTTGTGTTTCTACTGTCCAATCCCTCGGCACAGGTACAATATTAGAACTGAGTGCTGACTCATCCCAGAAAAGACAGAAGACTCTTGGTTCAGGTGCAACTGACTCAGTCAATTCGAATGACCTTCCAATAAAGGGTAGAGTAAGCAGATGGGAACTGGGTTATGTCCAGAATGTTTAAGACCTTGATTGTTACCATACCACAAAATGAAACAAATGCCAGAGCTGAGATTCTTTTTAAATAATGTAAGTGATATCTAGATAATGGCATAATAGTAAATAATGAGGCTTTATAATTGGGCATAATATAAATGATGTCCAGCAACAGTGGACATATACATTACATCTTGGCAAATCAAATACTTTTAAAAATCCTGTAGGAGATTTATAAATATGATGCCTTTTCATCCACAATAGAACAATTTTAGAACACTGTCGATTATATAATGATGTTGCTGTCTCTAAATGCAAAATAGTTGCATATTCAGTTAATCAAACAGTACAATTATTCTTTGTCACACTGTACTCGAAGCTGGAAATGCTGGAGCTTCTCACCCTTAAGCAGCAGCCTTGGGGTTTTGCAAGCTTAGGGTGAGTTTAATTAAAGTCAAGGGAGAAAACCAATTAAGCACTGAGAAGTGCTAGTATCCCTCATGCACTCTAAAGACAAAAATACCATTTAGAATAAGATGATGTTATAATCTCAGTATAAATGCCATTGTCTACTTCAGCAATTCTGGTGGCCCAGGTGTTCCAAGTACTTTGAAGAGCAGCTAGCTTATGAGCTTTCAATTCATAACAACACTGAATAATTGCCACCCGTTTTAAATCTCATTTGATAGGAAGTGCTTAGAAAAGAGATTGCATAAATATGAAGAGTGACTGTGCTTTAAGTCCCAGAATACAAGTATATTACAGTGTGTCTCCAAAGAGCATTTAGATTCAAAGCCTGTTTGAGTAGGTCTGGAAAGCTGAGGGTTAACATTTTCTATCAGTGCTACATATAAAAGCAATGCAAGTAAATAGATAAAGGGATCCAGCTTCATGAAATGAAAAAGTTTGTGTCATATTTATATTTTAGTGACTTTTGATGCTGTGTCATTACAGTTCCCCATCACTATTGTGCAGTACCGCCCACTGGGAAAATGGTAGAGCAGAACAATGTGCTGCTTTACAGCTTGCCAATCAATCATGAAATGATAGAAAGAAGCAACTATAAGCATTATTTCAAATGCAGTCCTGGGAAGCTGGGAGGGATGGGAGGGACAAAGCAGTCCATTGCAACCGAAGATTGGAAGCTGATTAAATGTGATTTACTGGGATTTATTTTCTCATCTTCCCCTCAGTTTCCTGCAAGTATTAATTGCAACATAGAACAAGAATACAGAGAGTGCATTACAGAAAGTCAAGGCTATTGTCCTAATCGGTGACAAGCAAATCAGCTAGCTGGGTAATGTAGCACAACATTGTAAAAACCTTAGTGCTTGGTGTGACCCCTGAGGGAGACTTCAAGCTAGTGAGATCAGTTGTTTTCACCTATGAGAAGTCTTGCAGATGTTCCCTTAAGAGTATCTACAGATCTTTATGTAGATGCTTAGGAAAAACACATATAAATGCTGTACAGGCAAGCACCATTATTTGGGTAGGCATTTTTAACTCCTAGGTTAATATGTGATCAAACTTAGCAGTGGAGAAAATTCTCCATGGTTACCATTTAGTTCAAATATAAGTTGCCCCATGTTTGGAAAACATTAACAAATCCCCTTCATGATTTTAACCAAGCCTATAATATTGCTGTAATATCTGAAAATGATTTTGCAAGTGACCCAATATCACAACTCAAATATGCTTACAAGGCTAGCTGTTAGCACATTTTCAGTTTCTCAAAAAGAAGGCTTTAAAGTTATTAACAATTCCTAGGTCAGGCAGTGTGGTGTAGAGTAAAACACAGTAGATGTAGGTCAGGACCTTTAGATTATATTCTGTCTGCAATTTGATGTATAGATTGGATGGGCCCTTCAAGTCTCTGTGTCTCCGTTTTCTATCTGCATGCATCAGAGGGATGGGCAAAATAATTTCTGAATTCCATTTCCATTTTAACAATTTAGAAATTCTCTTAACCAAAACTAACTTCTCATGAAGCTCCAACTGGGATGTTTACAAAATGCCTGAAAAGTGACCATCGAATATCCAGAGAGAGGCTAGAAATGGAACAATTAAAATGAGTTCTATCCTGTTTATATTGGATTGGGAAAAATTACAAGTTTACTATTATCCTACTATTTGTTTGTAAACATGGTACATATTGATAGTTAGCCCAGTGACTCAGGAGGCACATCCTTTCTAGCTTTCTACAAGTGACTACCACCCACATCCGATGTGTCACCAAGTCCCAGTGATCCTCCAGTTCCCTTGACTATTTGTTGCCTTTCACACCCACATACCTCATAGACTGAAAGCTGAGCAAAATTCTTAATTACTATCAGCAAAATAAATTTGTATATGAATAAGCTTGTTTTTGACTGCCAATTCTAAACCCAAGTATCCTAGATTCAGGCTGGAGAGCACTGTTGTCAGTGGCCAACAGAATCATTCAGTACAAACTAATGCAGTAGGCAAGAGTATAGACTGTAATAAGCTGACAGTGGCCCAGGTTTGGTGAGTTGTAGATCTTAGAGCATTGCCAATACATAGTGTTTTTATTTGGCTTCCATTCATATCAAGGCAGTTAAAGAAGAAATTTAGAACACTAACTGTATACTGCTTTCTGCCAATATACAGAAAACTTATATCACGTCATAAATCTTAAAGGTCAGAGTTTAACATAACAAAACCTATATGACCAGAATGCCTTTGATTTTAATAATTGCTTTGCACAAAGAAAGGCAAACATAAAAATGAATATAAGCATTTGTGTATAGGTCTAAGAAATCTGTAGTGCCATTCAAAACTTTGTGATTTAGGATACCTGCTCTGTGCTTAGCTCTATCATAAGCTCCATATAAGACGTCAATAAGTCACTCAGCTTTTTAATTCTTGGGTTTACAGACCTAGTTGGTTAACCTATTGGAAAGAAATGCCTGTGTATCTTTGTTTAAATTTTACTATGTACTGTGGAGTTTTTATTTAAATCTTTAGAAGACAAAAGCCAAAAAATCGCAAGGGAGTTTGTACTTATAAGATGTATCCAGCTATGAGTCAGGTTGAAAATAAAGTGAAGGGAGTTTATTGGGTAACTGAATGAATTAACGTTAGTATTTGACTCAAAACAAGCATTAATAAGAAAGGAAAATGAGATTTAGACAAGTGAATGGATTCAGTTACCATCTCTCAAGATTCAAATGGAACTGTCCACGGGATTGCTCAGTACCTGGAATCCTGGAATGTGCTTTGCAAGATTTTCTTTTGTGCTTAATATAAGAGAACAAGCAAAGGTTTTTTGTATATTCTGAGTAAGAAAGGAAAAGGCAAGAGCATATTGCAAGGAAATCTTTGGTGGAAAGCTGGTTTCTCCTCTCTAAAAAGATGAAGTGGGGGGATGAGGGTTGGGCAGTCATAGTAGGACAAGACATAAACTGCTGCTTCAAAGCTAATTGTTGTGAAAATGAACTCAGGGTATTTTGTATGATAAAGTGCAGAATAAATATCAAAGTCTGATGCTTCTCCAACTTTAAGGCAGCTGGGAGCACACAAAGAAGAACGATGCACCCAACCCTGAGGAGCAAAGCGGATGTCTGGAATCGTATGTACAGAAAGTTGAACTTTGGCTTAAAATGCAGACTTTTAATCACAATTTCTATGAAAAACATAGGATAAAAAAGCTCAGAAGAAAATTTTCCAATGCCATCAAAAATTAATTTATTGCAAAGCTAATAGCAAAAACTGGCACCAAATCCTTGTTTAGTCAAAAATTTATTCATTCAACAAATATTTTTGGGGCAAATATTATGCGCCAGACATTCTTGCAGGCACTTCAGATAAGACAGTGAACGAAATAGACAGTAACCGTTGTTCTTGTGGGAAAGGACAATAGACAATAAGTAATATGGAATGTATAGTATCTTAGAAGGTGATAATTTCACTGGGGAAAAAAACAGAGTGTAATAAGAGCTATAGGGAGTGTGGATACGGAATATTGGTTGGAACTGTAAATAGGGTGATTTGGGTAGTCATCATTGAAAAAGTGATATTTTACCAAAGACTTGAAGGAAATGAGGTAACAAGTATGTGGAAAAGCTAAGGGACAA
Source organism: Manis javanica (assembly GCF_040802235.1). Lineage (NCBI taxonomy): Eukaryota > Metazoa > Chordata > Mammalia > Pholidota > Manidae > Manis > Manis javanica. The sequence continues at coordinate 89,586,495 of NC_133174.1, forward strand.
CATTATATTTGCAAGGACCTAAAGAAGGAATATGTCTGGTGGATTTGAGGAACAGCAAAAAATCAGTGCAGCTGGAGCACAGTGAATGAAAGGAAGAGTGGCAGGAGATGAGGTAAGAGAGGTAAAGAGGAAAGAGTTTATAAAGGACCCTGTAAGCCATCAATAAGGACTTTGATTTCTATACTAAGCAAAATGGGGAGCCACTAGAAGGTTTGGAACAGAGAAGTAACATGACGCATAACGTTTGAAAAGATCATGCTAGCTTCTGTGTAAGAACGGACTGTGTTAGAAAAAGAGTAGAAACAGAAAGACCAATTAGGCCAATATTGCAGGTTTTTTCAGGTGGGTGGTGATGATGGCTTGGACCAGGGAAGCAAAAGTAGAGATAATAAGATGTGGTCAGATTTTGATATGTGAAGGTAGACCCATATAAGGGATTTGATACAGGATGTGAGAAAAAAAAGAAGCCAAGGATGACTAAGATTTGGGGCCTAAACCACTAGAAGACTAGAGTTTCTATTTTCTAAGAGAAGTCTGTTGGGGGAGCAGGTCTGCAGAGGAAGGTAAGGAATTTCATTTTGTGCATGCTACATTTTGAAATACCTGTTAGTTATCAAAGGGAGGTGTGAGTAAGCAGTCATACAGAAATCTGTATAGAAACCAGTACAGAAATCTGGAGAAAGGACTGATGGAAGCACAGCTTTGGAAGTCAACAGTTTATAGATGGCATTTAAATCTTTGAGAAGAGAAGAGACCATTTAAGGAATGCATAGAAATAAAGAAGAAAAAAATACAGTACCAAGCCCTGGGGCACTCCAACATCAGAAGGCTCGGGAGAAGAGGAGGAACTAGCAACAGATACTGAGACGAAGCACCCAGTGAGGTGCGTGGAAAATCAGGACAGTGTGGTACGCTGAAATCCAAGTGCAGAACATCTATTAAGTGTGTCAAATGATGTTGGTCAGGGTTTCTCAGCCTTAGCACTATTGACATTTGGGGCCAGAGAATTCTTTGGTGGTGTTTGTGGGCCTTTGTTGTGGGAAGTTTAGCTGCATCCCTGGACTCTACTTACTAGGTGCCGTTTGGGCCTGCCACCTCCTGGCTACCTGAACCCCCTTTGTCCCTTGAGTTGTCATAACCAAAAATGTTTCTGCACATTGCTAAACAGAGACATTTAGCACTTGGTGTATAAAATCTCCTTTGTTTGAGAACTGCTGTATTAAATCAAGTACTTGAGAGGACTGGGAATTGATTGCTGAAAGTAATGACATGGAGGTCATTGATGATCTTGAGCACTTTCAGTGTAGGGTCAGGAGGTGAAAACTAAAATAGAATAGCCAATAAGAGAGATTGAGAAGAGAAGAATTGGAATCAGCCAGGTATAAACAACTCTTTAAACATATTTATTAAAAGGGGAGCAAATAAATGGAACATTGTTTAGAGGGGGAAATAGAGACTAAAGTTTTTGTTCTTGTTTTTAAGATGGGAGAAATAATAGCATGCTTATTTACTGAAAGAATGATTCAGGAGAGAGGAAAAAAATGAATGCTGTGGAAAAGAACTGTTGGAAGGATTCCTTTGAGTAGTGGGGCATAGGATCTGATACACAGAGGAAGGAGAAGCTTTAGATCTGTGGTAGCAAATGGGCAGGCAAGGAATATGGTTGCTGATACTGGTAGGACGGTAGGTATAGTTATGCTAGCATCTGTGGAAATTCTTTTCTGATTCCTTAAATTTTTTCAATGATGAAGAAATAAAGTCATCAGCTCTCATGACGTTGGGGAGTAAAGTGTTGGGAGTTGGAGGAATGAGAAAAAGCATGAAATATTCATCTAAGGGAGTGGGGTAATTAAATAAAGTTGGAAAGTTTATTACAAATGACAGGCACCACTAAGTGTGTACTTCAGACTCATGGGCATTAATTTAAAGTGAGCTGGCTAGTGTGACTTGGTATTTTTTCTTTACCTCAGTTCAACTAAAAAGATATAGATGCAGAGTAGGCAGAGTTGGTGTATTAGTCTGCTCTGGCTATAGTAAGAAATGTCACAGCCTGGGTAGCTTAAACAACAGATTTATTTTCTCACAGTTCTGGAGGCTGAAAGTCCCAGTTCAAGGTGCAGCAGGGTTCAGTTTCTGGTAATGAGTCTTCCTGGCTCATTTGTCCTCATGTGGCCTTTCCTTTGAGCACAAGCGAAGAGAGAGAGAGAGAGAGAGAGAGAAAGAGAGGAAGACCTCTTTCTTTCTCCTCTTCTAAGGCCACCAGTCTTATTAGGGCCTCATCCTCATGATCTCATTTAACTTAATTACATCCTAAAGACCCTTTCTCCAAATACAGCCCCACTGGAGGTTAGGGCTTCAGCAGGAATTTGTGGTTGGGGGTGGGGAGGGTACACAGAGTTCAGTTCATAGCAGCTGGATATAGGTAGAGTTATACTTTTGCCAAAAGGGGAAGAAAGTGTGAGAGGACAGGGAGTTCTACTCTGTACTAGATGCAAGTCAGTCATTATATTAATTCATCATGGATTTAAGATGGCTAAGGGGAGAGAGAACTCCAAGGGAGTAAGGAGGAAAAACAGACTGGGATCAACGGATTGGAAGTTTCAGTTCAAAGATTTTTGGAGAAACCATATTTTAGGGTATAAAATGAAAAAATAGGAGGTGGTGGTTGGAGAATAGAAAGTTGAAGCTGAGATCTGGGGACATGACAGTTATTGGCAATGATGAGTTTTGAATTATGATCTTAAAGTGGATGTGTTGCCCTAAACCTCCTTTCAGAACAAGAACACTCACTTTCCCAGCTTCTGGGAGTGTTTTCTGTTGAGAGCTCAGACAGCTGAGCCCCTTCCCAGGCATTGCCCTCCACTTAAGGCAGCTGCCTTGGCCAAGGCATGCCTTACCTACATGGGGGGCAGCCCACATTCAATAATCGGTCAGTTTAAACTCTGAGGGGCCATTGCAGCTCCACAGCTCCCTGTGGGATCAGAGGAAGCCTTTGCTGCTACTGGTCTGCCACTGACCTTCTTCCTCTACCCAGTCCTGCTTCTCTCATTGCCTCATAGGTATTGTTTCAGAGAGCATTCCTCAATAAACTTCCTGCACACAAGTATCCATCTTAGAGTCTGTTTCATGGAGAGCCTCACACCGGACAGTTGGTGCTGGGTGTGTTCTGAGGAAGCCAACTTTCAAATGGGATATTGGAACTGGATCATGCATCAGCTGGCTGGAAATAAGAATGCTGTCACTGGTAGTATGTGATGTATGGATAGCCTTTGGCATGTTATAGCAATGCAAATGTTAAAATCATCTGGGTGGAGAATTTTACACTGTCATGATACACTGTAGTGGCAATATCTCAGGAGATTCAGAGGTTCAGAATAATTAGTAACAATAGGTAATGATCAGGACAACGGGCAATAGATGTTTGTTGTTGAGCGTGACAGATGCATTAGAGAAACAATGAAAGGCTGAGGGTGATTAATCACCAATTAAAGTGTTGTGTGAAAGTCACAGGGCCTTGGAAGCATTTAAAGACACTTACTTTCTGCAATCAGAAGATCAGGCCAGGGCTTAATTATAAGGACAGTGTAGGTCCAGGGAAGGGTTATATTCCCACCATTGGCACATTTATTCAACAGTGTGGGGGCCTTAATTGGGAAGGAGAGGAGTTCTGAGATGTAGGGTGGCGACATCTGGTAGATACCCTTGACGTCTACAACGTGAATGAGGTTGAAAACATTATGTTAAATGAAAGAAGTCAGTCACTAAAGACCAGATAGTATATGGTCCCTATTCATGGGGAAAGGGGCAGGGAGATAGCTAAAGGGTACAGGATTGCTTTTTGATTGATGAAGGGATTCAAAAATACACTACAGTGATGGTGACACATATCTGTGAATATACTAAACATTGAAATGTGTGCTTTAAATGGGTAGTTGCATGGTATGTGAATTATATCTTAATCAAGCTGTTTAAAATATATATTGAATTTTCTGATTCCCCCAAAACCTTTGGACTTAAAAAAGTGGTGTGCTCCTTCCTCTCAGAGGCTGGTGCTCCCACCTTGCTTGATAACAATGCAGAGGTCTCTCTGGCAGGAAAGCCTTTGGCCCCTCATGTTCTATCCTGTGCTCCCTCCTGGCCATGAAACCAATACCTAGATTTGTGTTACGCATAACCTAGATGTAGAAGTGTTGAAGGTGGAAAGGGAAGAAAAGGACTAAGGCGAAGATTTGAAGACCCTAGGCAACACGTACCAGGATCAGCTACAGTGTGTACAGGACTGTATCCTGAGAGTGCTACATCAAGGGAGTGTGTGGGCAAGCATCTTAATTCTCAGGTAGATAAGTGAGAATTTGTCAATGTTGATGCACTTTCTTATAATAAATTTTAAATATAAATACAATTTTAAGGCCCTTGGATGATAGTGCTAGATATTGCCAAGGTGGCACTTGGAATTTTGAATAAAATGATGGCCCCAAGTCAATGCAGGAACAATTTTAGAACTGCTGTGAAAAATGATGGAAGAAGAGATCAAAATGCTTAATGAAGTGGGCATGCTAGAGAGGATACATTCTTTGACTAGAAAATGCATCAGCTGTGTATGTTCCTTCAGTAAGACTGGAAGACTGTTTACAAAAGTCATAAGGAATGTGTTGGTGAGACAGGCACTGTCATCATTGAGAAGTACATTGGTGGCACCGCTATGTAAGCAAGGGATGATGGTAAGAGATACTGTTACAGAACTGAGTCCCCTGAAAATAATGGTGAGTTAGAGGCTCCTGAAATCATGTATGTCAGGCTGTTGTGCTTAACCATCAGAAACAAGGTGAGCATAATTATCATAACCAGAGGCAGGATTATAGTGGTAGCCAAGGGGTCTGACCCACAGAGCTCTAGAGAGATGGTTACTGGAGATCAGGGTGAAGCAGCAGTTGATTCTCCTTGTCATTGGTTTAGGTTGGGTTACCTAGAAGCAGAGCCTGAGGCCAGAATTCATGTTCAAGTGCTTCAGGGCAGGAACAATCTCCAGGGATGCCTATAGAGAAGTGAGGGACTCAGGCTAGGGCAGGGAAAGTTGCTAAGAAAAACATGTAGCTTCTAACAATTATTTATTGAGCCCTTACCCTGTGCTTTCTGCAGGAAGCTCTGGAGCATGAATCGAACAGTGTGCTGGAGCAGGCTAGTAAGAGCAGATTGTGCATATTTTATCCCAACTCTGCTTTTAGTGATGTCAGATTACTAAATTAACATAAGCCATGGTGGGAAAATTTGCACCATAGAAATCAGCAAACACTACAAATCAAGGCCTTTTTTTTCCCCCCAAGAGTCAATTTATAAGAACACTACTGCTTGAATCTCAGCATAGAATAAGTCTTGCCTTTAGGAGACCCCTAAATAAGTTGATCTGTCAGTCATTGGCTGCAGGTTGCCACATGGTTTGGGAGGACCTAAGCTCTTGGATGAGAAGACTCCTATCCTAGGACGATTCTTCAGAGAAGGATGCCACTGTGAGCAGTTAGCAGCCAGTACTCATAGCAACTGAAGGATGGCAAAGGGGAGTGAGGTGAGACCTTAACATCATCTACTACCATTATCTTCCATTTGAGGGGAGACGCAGGTTGACCAAGTTCACAAACGTCCTTCAAATGAAGACAGAAAAAGTGATGCACACAGTGGTGGTGTTACTGATGAAGTCAGGCCCCCCAAAAATGGGATCTGTCCTTGTTTGGGGTCACAAAGCCAGTGCACAAAACCAAAAGTGACTGCCAAGGAGCACAAGCTTTATTCAATGGCCAGTGCTAATGGAGAAGTGGGGGTGCAGTTCACAAATCACCCTCTAGTCTTGTGAGAGATAAGATGTAGCAGGTACAGGGAAAATGTAATGAAGGGATTTGTCATTGAAAGTAAGGGGAGGAATATTCATTTTTTTTGTTTCATTGGGATGGGCAGAGAACTTCTCAAAACCAGAACTTTACCTGTTTTTTGTCCTCTTACGTTTTTTTCCAGTCATAGTCATGGTGCTGGTAAGAGTGTCATTTAGTATGGTGTCTTGCCAATGGGTTTTAGTCCCAGACAAGTTCCCTATGGATTCAGTGAGACTGAGGAATGACAATGGAACATTCTTGGCATGAAAGGATTTATACCCAACTTTATTCCCACGGTGGCAGATCAGTCAGTAGAATCCCATCCACTCAGAACGAGTCTGCATGCAGCAAGCCGGTCTCTGCCTCTGGGCCTCTCTGCCTGCACAGCCGTCCTCTGGGCCTCTCCACCCCTGCAGCCATCTCAGTCTCTGTCCTTGGCACTGCCACCACTCCAGCCTCTGCTCTCCTGCAGCCTTGCAGCTGTACAACCACCCAGAGCACTGGGTGGAGAGCTTTATACAGAGTCAATAACAAAGTATTGCCCACATGTGTGTAGTGAGCTAGCTGACCAGGGCCAGGTGAGAATCCTGGCCACAAGAACCTTCACTTTATCCACATATGGAAAGTACATTACAAAGAAGTTAGAGTTTCTTTTGAGGTCAAGTGTGCTGCCATCTTGGCTCCCATCAGTCTCAGTCATTCTGTTCCCAAGGAGAGACTCCTGACTGTTAGTTTCATATTTGTTAAAGATTAGCAGAGTCAAAGCAGGATGAAAATTCAGGTGGGACACATACACATTACAGTGGGTAACAGTGGGAGAAATTTTATGAAGGTCAAGTGTCTCTTCCCAAGAAGAGAGGTAGGTATGAACACCACTCAACATGTCATACACAGGTAGGCACCTTTTCGGCATCACTTCAAATACTTTGAGTCTCACCTTGCATTGCAGCCCCCACTGGAGAAGGCTGTTCTCACAGGTGCTGACAGTCCCTCACAGGTGTGTCCTCACAGTGCTTGTCTTGGGCCCACACTTCTCTGAGGTTGAAGGATGAGACACCCAATGAAACTTATTTCATGTTCAAGCTTACACCACCCAGCTGTCGGAGGGAATTAAAGCCTGGTACACCAACTCTTGACTCATGACTGAGAAATGTTTATCCCTCCCTTCCCCTGGGTGGATGATTCTGGATGATTCCAGAAGACTCCTCAGAATTTCTCTTCAAGATCAAGCACTCATCTTGTAATGGTGACAACACACTTGAATTTTCCAAAAAATTCCAAAATGCAAACTACAAGGTAGGTGGCACTTTATTCAGGTAGTTGCAACTGGAAAAAAAGGAAATGATATCCTGACCATGGGGGATGATTAAGGGCTTTATAAGGAAAAGAGACAAAAGCAGCAGAATATAGTTGCACAATCAGGTGGTCTGATTTGGCCAGGGAGGACTCGCAGTCTTACTGAAGTAAGTTTTCTCTTTGTGATGTGGCCCATTTCAGGCCATTAAATCCTGGTCTTAGAATTGTTGACTAAAAGAAGGGATTTATAGGGAGTGAGTCTCTTGGTTCCAGAGAGCAAAGGAGTCCATGAATGTTCAGAACAGAGAATTTTACAGCTTTCCACATCAACTTACATGGGTTCTCCCTCATTCCTGTTTCCCTGTCATGTCCCTTGGCCCTGCCCTCTGAGATTCAACTACCTGCATCAGCCTTTGCTGCTGTCTCAGCCTCTGCTTTTAGGGAAAACCCACGCTAAGACAAGGGATGATAGGAATCCATTCTTACCCTACGTTTAAAGGTACATCTTACATTAGACATCCAGCACGGCCAACCAAGGCAGTTACGTTTTAACTACCCTATGCATTGAATAATAATTCTAATTAATTAATTTGCCATCAGGATTAAAATACAACATAATTTGACATACTGTATTAAAATACAAACTGTCATTCATGAAACTACTAAGCTATAGCATGAATTCTGTTTTAATATATTTTCCTTTTTTAGGGGTTGTACAGATGAATTCAATTTTGTAAATCCTTCAAACTTCTCAGCTGAAAAGACCAAGATGTAAAATATTTTTATTACTATTTTAATGGATTTCAGAAAACAAAACAAAACAAACAAATCAAAATAAACAAACCCTTTCAAATACCACCAGCTTAGCATATCTAACAGCAAGAAGATAATCTGTTGCCTCTTGCTGCTGAGAAGTATATTTCACTTCTTTCATCCTAATTACTCATTTAGTTTTTGGTTGATATGGAAGACAGAAGACAGCGGACCTTGAAATAAATTCTACAGCATTAATTAAAATAATACTCTTTTACAAACATCTTGATAATAAAGATTTTTTCACTTTACCCACTGGAGAGTTGTCATCATGTCAGTCAGTCAAATTACATCAGAATAACATCCCATTTGAAAACAAATGCAGGGTAGATGCTCAATGAATATTTCTCGAAACTACAAAGAGGAAATGGATTAGGGGAACTGGTTTAGGACTTCACTTATGTGTAGAAAAGTATATTGTTTCCAGCTTGCTTTCTGCTCCTGGTCCTAAATATGAATAAACGGTGGTGACAGTAATGGTTGAAACAGCAGCACAGTTAGCAAATATCCTTAGACTAAATCTACAGTTGTTGAAAGCTTTTTTTGGTGAAAAAATGCCTTTTGTGTCACTTCCAATTTTCACTTGATTTTATTTTTGTCCTGTAAAAACCTTTTTAACTATTGCTAATTATTTAAGAAATGAGACAGAACTTGTGATTGTTTCTGTATTGGCAATATTAATTTTCCTGCCAGAAAAACTGTCCAAATATCTTTTGTGTGACAAAGGGTGCTTACTTATTAAAGTGGAATCTTTTTTCTTTTATTGGTTCACTTGATGTTTTGTTTCAGTTAACATGGTGATATTTGCCAACAGAGGTACAGGTTCGTGAGGCAGGTGGATGGAAGCTGATTTTTTCTTCCTGTCACTGTGTAGTTCAGCACATTGCCTCAGGGTCAGACAGACCTGGGCTCCAAACCTCATCCTGCCACGTCTCTGTGAAAAATTAGGACCAAATGGCCTCTCAAGGCCTCAGTTTTCTCATCCACAAAGTGCCAATCATACTGACACCCTCCTCAATGAATTTCTCTGAGGGTGAAGTGCCAATCAGAGAATCTGGCCCCTATGAAGAGCTTGAACACCTAGTAGCTATTTCAACACATGATTCAGCCTCATGTTTTTCAATGGAAATATAATTCTACAACCATTTCTTTACATTTTTTCATACTGAACAGTATGATAAGTTATAGTTATCTTTTTTTTTGCCATATGAGAATTTTTTTTATTAACATTTTCTCTTTCTTAAGACAGTATGTATTACCAAAGAGCTAGATATGAAAGGAAGGACGAAAATTGTTATATTATCTTATCACAGTAGTAAAGTTACTTTTCCAGTTTTATTGAGATATAATTGACATACAGCACTGTACAAGTCTAGGGTGTACAACAAGATGATTTGGCTTACATATATCATGAAATGATTACCACAATAAATTTAATTAACACCCATCATCTTACATAAATGAAGAAAAGGAAAAGGAAAACAAGTACCATTTTTTTCCATAGGGTGAGAACTCTTAGGATTTACCCTCTTAACTTTCATATATACCATACAATGTGCTGTTATTTGGAAATAAAGTTAAAGCATTAGTTCATATCATTTTAACAATTATGGAGCATCTACAATAAGCTAGGTTATGAGGCTGCAGTAAGGAAATTACAAATGAGCTACAAAAATTATATACAACTTGATGATGTAATGAATTATTACTGAATGAAATATCTTAGTTTTATTCATAAAATATTTTGTTTCTAAGTTTCTGTATATACATGTACATACATCTGTTTATATTTATTTGGAAAATTAGTAAAATCCAGAAAAAGATAAAGATGAAAAAGAACATCACCTCTACTCCATCTACTTACATATATATTTATATTTACATACATACACACTATATGTATCCATACACACAGGCGATATGTGTTTATCTATCTATATGTATTTATAATATATGAAATTAATATTTTGATGCATATCTTTCTAGTCTTTTCTACTTTGCATATATTCAATAATTTTTGTTAATTGGTACTATATCAGGCATATTCTTTTGTAAAGTACTGTTTTCTTGTAAAACATAGTAAATAGTTTCCTGTGATCCAAAATGCTCTTCTTCTTTTTAAATTCCACATACTAGAACAGTGTAGACACATATCATAATTTATTTTAATAACCCCCTATGGTAAACATTTTTACTGTTTCTAATATTTCATTAATAACTTTCAGCACATGAGTTCACATACCATAATTTATTTTACCAACCCCCTATGGTAAACATTTTTATTGTTTTTAATATTTCATTAATAACTTTCAGCACATGAGTTCACAGAGAAAATAATAGTTATCAGACAGGAATGTCCTCATCATCCCATCACCAGCTCTATGACTTAACTGTATCCCCATCTATTATTTCCTTCTCTCCTAAGTGTTCTAGAATCTACTTCCTTCTGCATTTTCAGAGAACACATTCTTTCATTATTTCTTCTCTCTCCTGTATATGATTGTTTCTTCCATTTCTACAGGTCCTTCCCATCAGTGTTTCATCATTTTTAACATTTTAAAAAACAAAACAAAATAAAAATAACTCCTTTATTAACCTCATGTCTTTATTAATCTCACCTATCCCCAGCTACTTCCTCTTCTCTCTCTAATTTTTAATCAATTTTTTTAAAGAAAATATGTAGCAGTTGTTTTAACTACTCTATACATAAAATTGGAAGTATTTTTGTATTTTTGTTTTTGACACCTCATATCTAATTGGTCAGAAGGTATCAATTTTATCATCTAAATAACTCTTGAGTCCATTACTTCTTTCTATGTTTACTCTCAGTTCATGCCATTGCCATCTCTTGCCTGGACCACTGCAGACTTGGATCTTAACAGTTCTCCCTGCATCTCTTCTGCCTTTCTTTCAAATCCTTTTTACTAACAGAAGCTAAAACAACCTTCTTAATGGCAAATCTGATCATGTCAACCCCATCATCTCCACCAAGATAGATGTCTACAATTAAACCCTCTCAATGGCTTCCACTGCTTTTCATATAGAAACCAAATCCGTAGTTGTGTGATCTGAGCCTGTCTCACCTCTCTTAGCCTCCTTTCTTGCCATGCTCTCCCTTATTCTCTATACCCCAGACATACTTATCTTATTTTAATTACATGGATGTGCCATGTTTCTTCCTATCCCAGGTCTTCTCCACCCAGAAACCTTTTCACCACGGTATCCTCACTCCCCTCTGCCTAACTGACTTATACCCATCTAGTATATTTTAGTTCATATATCATTTCCTCAGAGAAACCTTCCAGGTCACAATCCCTCTACTTCATGTATACTCATACATAACACTTTCTTTTGTCAGAGCAGAAACCTAATATTTATTTACATGTCTGCTTTATTAATGTCTGTCTCCCTCACTAGATTGCAAACTCCATGAGAAGCATGAACTCCAAGCTTACCATTGCATCTGCAACATCTCACCCAGTGCTGTTTTAAAGGATGAATTCAACAATTATATTTGCTGAGTAAAAGGATGAATGGATGCCACTCAGGATTATACCTCCATTACATCATTGAAACTGCTCTTAAAGATGCTAACAACCTTGTCGCCAAATCCGCTAGATTTTTTAAATTTTTGTTTCATTTGGTTGCTCAGCAGCATATGAGAATTTTTGTTTTTTAACCCATGCTACCTGAAAAATTTTCTCCCTTTGTTTATCAAGGCAGTGAATGTCTTGGATTTCTATGTTTATTCATTTTCAGGGTCTTTACCTAGCTCCTCTTTCTCTCTTCATTACTTAAATATTCATGGTCTATAGGAGTCTTTTCTTAATCTTAACCTTTTTCACTACTAATTTGTATTCTTTCATGGATGAAACCATCTGCTCTCATTGCTGCAATCAACATGTACATTTTGATGACTCCCAATTGTACATCTCCAACTCAGATCTCTTCCCTGATCTTTGGACTTATATATCCAATGGCCTGCCATACAAATTTACAAAGATGTCTTACAAACACTTTTAATATAACATGTCTAAAATTGATCTCTTTGCCTTCCACACTCAGATTAGCTCTTTGGTGTTCCCCATCTCAATGAATAACATTGTCATTCACCCAGTTTATTAAATTAGCAACCTGGTAGTCATATACGATTTCTTTAGTCTTCATCAAGTCAGTACCCAAACGCTGAAGGATCTGTTTGTTGAATTCTCTGTTGATCTCATCCATTTCTCTCTATCACTGCTATCACTAGTTCAGGCCACCTACATTCTTGCTTAGATTACTGAACAAGAATACTGTTCTCCCTGATTCTAGTTTTGCCCTCTTTAATTCATTCTTTCTTTGTAACTTAAGTCATTTTTTTAACATTTAACATTTCACATTATTTAACGTTTTATCATGCTGCTACCTTGTTTAAAGATTTCATCACTGGTCTTAAGGTAAACACATAACTTATTTGCAGAGTTTCTAACACCTTTCCCATTTCTTGAGTTGCATCTCGTCTCAATTTACTGGCATTTGATTTTCCAGCCATTCTGAACTTTCTTTCCACCTGCTAGCATGTCAAGGCTTTCACTTATGATCTCCTCTTTCTCTCTCTACAGTCCCCTCCACCCACTTTCCACCTAACTAACTCCTGTTCATTGTTCATATCTCAATTTCAAATAATTTTTTCTAAAGAGCTTTCCCTAATTTTCACTGCCATTATAGTCTAGGTTATGTACTGTTTTTCTGTACTCCATAGCTTGCTGTGTTTCTTCTGTATTACTGCTTATTATACTTTACTATAATTATATCTGTTTATTACTCATCTCTCTTTTCCACTATATTGTAAGCTCTGTGATAACAGAGATTATGACTCTTTTGATAACTCTTATATCTGCAGCACTCCATCAGAGTCCCAAGCATAGTATAGATACATAATACAAATCAAGTGACTGAATGGAATTTTTCCAATGAAATATTTTATGACTATTCTTTAGAACAGTAAAGGAAATTAGAATTATAACAATAAATTTTACATGTATTCTTATTTTTTGGTATTAACATATCCGATTTTTGGATAACAAGGGTCAAAGACCAGGTTTGTACAGCCTGTACTGTAGAGCTATATTTTTCTAAGTAGTTAAATGCTTTGTGATCTTGCACAAGAAACTTATCTTTTTGGGACATTAATTTCCTTATCTGGAAAAGGAAGGTCATTGGAATGGATGATCTCTAAAGCTGCATGTGATCTATGATTATATGAAATCACAAGCATGTTGATACTCCTCAAAAGCAGTTACAACTACAAAAACAGCAACACTGAGTATTTCATAATAGTATAATAGAGTTTTTTGGTGATGAGCAGCAAGGGTTTGCTTATTCTGATAAGCTAAGAAGACTCTATTTAAAAATTCTCCTACTAGTCTAACTTGACAGTATACAGAAGGGCAAAAGAAGCCTAGTCAGGTGATACTGTAAGTCAGATTTCTGCACCGTAAACCACAGGTGCTGAGAAGCAACTTTAATGAAGAGAATGTAGGAGGGCACAGATTTAGCAGCCGTGAAACTAAATAATGCAAAGATAGCTAAATTGGAGAATGATGAATGATGTCAAAGGTGTGAAAATCAAGAGACAAGGTATTGCTACACAGCTGTGGCTTCTGTTTAAAAATGGCTGGCTGCTTCCAGAAGCTGTTCAGGCATAGGAAGTATAAAACTTCCCACGCTGAGGCAATATATCAGCTGCCCAAACCTTCTCGTCATCAGTCAAGCTTGTTGGCCTTTGACTCCCCACAATCTTTGTGACACTGTTATCAATGATACTTCAGAAACATCTGCTTTAGAGCTGTCTGTTACTGCCAGGGCAGACAGCAAATCTAATAGCACCCAAATAGAATGACAGTAGACCCACTAACATGCAGCAGTGGTGGGAAACAACACAATAGCCATGATCAGGGCCCACCAAATCCATCAGTGCTACAATGTCCAGCTAACTTGGTAGCACACAATTGGAAGAATTCTTCAGTGTTCATGATGTCATTGGCAAAGAAGAAGTCAATGAATGACTTCAATTATTGCCCTACACAAAGTATCCAACGTTGCCTTTAAGTCAAAGTAAGATTAAGTTGAAGATGGTGAGTCATTTGTGGTAAAACTTGATGCCTTTCATTTGTACAGAATATTAAGATTGAAGGTTTATATCTAGTGCTTTTTTAGGCCAATTTTCATTTACTCATTCACTCATAGTTTTACTCATTCACTGTTTTATTTATTCAATAAAAATTTGTGCTTCCACTCATGTAGGTTCCAGGGATATACTGATGAATAAAACAGACAAAAATCCTTGCCTTCATGGGACTTATATTCTAGTGACATAAGAAAAATCAAAACAAACAAATAAGATATATAGTGGCAACTATTATGGAGAAAGATAAGTCAAGGAATGGGAACTGGGACTGGGGAGAGAGGTCTGCTGTTATCAATATGGAGGTCAGAGAAGGCTTCTCTAATAAGCTGACACTTAACAAGACAAAGGGCAAGATAAGACGGAGAGCCTTGTTGGGGAAGAACTTCTGAGTTGGGTGGGGGTGGAGGTGGGATGTGGGGGAGCTGTAATGCAAAGGCCCTGAGGCAAGATTATGCCTTCAGGTTAGAGGGAAAACAGGGTTAGACTCAGCAGGTGGCTGAGTCAGAGTGAGAGAGGACTGTATGTGAAGCAGGATTCCATCCTGTCATAAAACTACTTTCCTTCTCTACTTTGAGGACTTCCAAGCTGAAGGTGATATGTAAACTGTAGCAGTCCCCAAGATAATACTCTACTCTTTCTTTCAGGGTCTTGTTGGCAAAGGCAAGTGTGTTCCAGGATGCTGTTAGGGATGAACTCTACTCAACAGGAGAGCTACTGTATGCAGATGCAAGATTAAGTTCACCATTACTGAGACCATGTGTGAGCAAATTTCTTCAATTGAAGAAATGACATTTAACAAATGCAGAGGTGTTCCAGGTTCTTTCTTGTCTCTTTCTCCCTGCTTCCGATGAGAGATTTGAAAGAGTCCATCTGAGAACTATGGGGAATTGATCTTTGCAGCTGATTTATACAATAGGCCTATCACAGGAAGAGTTCTTCAGGGTAACAACCTTTCTGTGAGAGGAGTTTTATTTTGGTTCCCCAGAGTCAAGAGATCTCTGGAAGAGACCCTATGTGTGAGAGATGGGGCAGTAGGAGGTGAAAGGGGCAGAGACAGAGTGTAGGGAAGCATGTTGGCAGTAGAAGGGGGAGGGCAAAGTGGAAGGAGGAGGATGTTTCTGTGGCGACCCAAAGACTATAAGCATTCATATCTTTTCTTTCCCAAATTTGATAATTATGGGAACCCAAAAGTCAGTGTTCATTTCTGTGTTCATTTCTTTCCTCTTCTGTTTCTTTGGATTTGTAAATGTGGATAAAAATAATATGGCTACTCATAAGAATACTTATTACTCTTTTTTTTAATTACAAAAAATGTACACCAAATGAGCCTTCTAACATAGGGTATAAAAGAATGATCAGGAAAAAGAACAGCAACAACAAAAAATGCCAGTCACTTAAAATTATATGGACAAAATTTATATTCTATTCAAGTGTTTTAAGGTTAAGTTTGTTCTATTCAATGTTCACTTTTCATTATGAAAAATGCTCTTAGAAACAAGAACTATTTGGGACACTAAACTTGATTCTACTTCATACTAAATGACATTCCCAGCCTTCCAGAGTCTCTGCAACCCTCTGCCCCCACCCTCTTTAGCTCCTTTTAATGCTATTTCTTGGAAATGGAAAAACATAACACCAAGTGTTCATTTTTCTGAAAATATATCTTCCTCATTTTAACTGCAAATCGCTTTTTGAAGGCCTGGAGGATGCTGCATCAGCAATCAAAGAATCAAGAATGTTAGAAAAACACTTTGTGAAGTACAGTACCAAGCAAAGTGAACACTCAGCAAGCACGTTCCTGCCTTTGTGTGTCACAGTTTGCCAGCTTGTTATGCACAAATGTGATTCATGTGACTCTCCCACAGTTTGTGTGTGTTTGCAGCAGTACTGCTGGCATTTTAAGATAGGTTGTGCTACCTATTTTAGGCATAGGAAAGAACTAACACATTTGCTTTTGAAAATGCATGGAAAAGCTATGTACTCTAGTCAACATCTGCAAAATTTGTTTTGTTCAACACTGATTTTTATTTCTACTTGATGATGATGTGGCCAGCTATTCATCAGTTTCAAAAATATGCCTCCCAGTATGGGATATTTCTATCTCCTCTTAATTTGTTTTCTTCTTAGGATTTGAATGTTAAAGTGGGGGGACTGTGGGTAAAGGTATTTTTAGCATTTGTGGTCATATCAACATCTTCACTTAAATAGCTGGTAAAGAAACAAACCCGAAATGAAAAATTATAGGCGAGTCAGCAGTAGGTAAGGAAATGGGGAAACATTTACTCCCCAGCCCTTTAATTTTTAGCCTGCTAATTTTTAGGTAATTGTTTCTTATAGATGACATGAGTTCAAAAATTTTGGATTACCAGGGCTTTGGTGAGCATATTCTTGTGAGAAGTTACTGGCAAAAAAAATGATGAAAAACAATTGAGTGGAGACCTACAGTGACATAATACTTCAAAAATGGAGACAAAACTCCTTGCTTGCACAATGTGATTGGAAATTAAATCCATTTCAATATAGGCTGCTGTGAAAAGCCACAGTGAACCTCAGACTCATATGTATACACAACTCTCCACAACATTTTCACAAACCAAATACAGTATGTACAAAACTGAACAAATCATTACCTTCCTCAGACTTTGTCCTCCTTCAGTGGTTTATGTCTAAGTATGCAAGCAAAAAATTGGGAGTATCCCAAGTACATTATGGATGTACTTTTCCTTCTTTTCCCTCACACCCCATAGCTAATTGGTCATTAAGTGCTGTCTATATTATACCTAAAATATCTCTTAATCCTTTCAAACATTTCTGCTTCTCTTATTCTCACTGCCACCCCCTTAGTCCTAGCTACCATGACTCTTTACCTAAACAGCAGAAATACTCTTTTAATGAGTTATCTCTTTCCAATCAGAACTATCTTTTTAAAATGTCTTTTGATCCTGCTATTCTTTCTGAGAGAACTGTAATTGTTCCCCATTGCTCTTAGGATAAAAACTAAAACCCTCAGTATGGCCTTTATGAAGCTATTTCACACAACTCTCCATTCATTGCCTCGACTGCACCTACACAGAGTTCCTTTCAGTTCATACAATGAACCCTGTTCCTCCCCATCTCAGGACCCTCCCACATGCTCTTCCCTCTACTTGGAATTATTTTTCTCTTTCCCCTTGTGTGATCACAAGTCTGGTTGTTCGTCCAAGTGGGCAAGTTGTGATGGAAAAGCTCTCCAGAGACTAAAGGAAAGGCCTGGAGATGCCGCATGACACATGAGGGTTTATTGGGACTTACATACAGGGAGTCCAGGGGCAGCTGGCTGGATGAGGTTGTGCACTGCCATAGTGGACAGGGAGCGAACTGCTTGTATGGGGTGAGGAGACAGAGACTACATGTGTGCCAGGGACAAGGGAATAAAAACTATGTGTTCTGTTAGAAGGGATCAGTTTTGTGTGACCAGTGCCCCAAGGAACAAAACCTTGTTCAGAGGGGTCTGCCTCCCAGCAAGATGTTTCCATCCATAAGGCAGGGCTGGATCTGGCCAGCCCCAGATCAACAACACACCATATACTTACCATACTCCTCACCTCCAAAGGATGGGTCATGTGGACCCAAGGTTATTCTGGGACAAAAGGTTATAAGCAGACAGTGCTTGTCCCCACACACCTTTTCAGATCCAATGTAAAGCAGATGGTCCTGTTATGCATTCTCTAAACACCTCCAGAGTACTGGTCAAATTGTTTAAACAGTTAATTTTGGAAATAGTTTTGTCTTTCCCATGAGAATATAAATTCCAGGAAGGCCAGTATCTCTTCTTTCTCTTTCATTGCTGAAGAGGTTTAGAACAAGCCTCCCTAAAATGTGCTACTTTGGCATGTGGATTCTTTTGAGCTGAAGGCAATCAAGACCCTGCAGGCTCAAGAGAAGCTTTTGCCCCTCCCATAGCTACCTGGAAAAATCTAAACTGGGGTCTTTCCCAAAATAAGGGTTATTACCAGGGATAAATTTTATCTGAGTGACACATTTGTATGGCAAGCCAAACATCTAATTACCAAAGATCTTACCTTCCTGTAAATTGCCCTCCTCACCTCTGAGGTCTCAGGCCCCTATCCCATTCTTTGGCCCAGCACGGCATGTACACCTCATTTTACCTTTCTTTCTCAGACATCTCACATATGTGGGTTTCCCATTTACACAAAATTGAATTTAATTTTTGCCTGTTAATCTATCTCATGTCAACTTAATTCTTTGACCAGTGAGAAGAACCTTGAAGGGTAGAAGGATATTTTTCCTCCCCAACACTGTTATATCCCTAAGTACTTATTGCAGGGATAGAAAAGTGTTCTCTTCTTCCCTTGATTCTTTTGGTCTAAGAAGTAAATTGACATGTGACAGATTAACAGGAGAAAAACAAATAAAAGTTAATAATGTGTTAAAAAGAAAACCACAGGCCCAAAATGCAGTCATTTATGCTAGGCCACGTCACCAAATTGGGGCTTAATACCTAACCTAATTGGAGTTTCTGCACCCCCAGAAATGTAGTCAGTCAGCAATTTTCTGATCAGCACCAATAAGATAATCTGATGCAAGAGCCCTCTTCATTCCCCAAGAAGATGAGGAAATCTGCATGATAAGACCCCTTGCTCTTCCCCCTAAAAGAAGATGATCTTTCCTGAAGCAATTTCTTCTTCTGCTAGTAACTTTTTGACCCACCCTCCTTCCAATAAAAAACTTGCATTTTGTCAGATTCTTGGGAGCATCTCTTTGCTTGCTAGATAGGAGGTTGCCCAATGCATGAATGGTTTAAAAAAGTCAATAATAAAGCCTATCTTCAAATTTACTGGGTTGAATTTTATTTTTTGACACATGTATACCTCCTTACAATGGGAAAGACCCAGGAAAACTGAGTAACTCCTTGAAGGGCTTAAACAGCTAAAGGCAAAAGATGTTGGTGTGGGGATTCAGTTATGGGAGGTTACCAGGAACAGCACAGTAAACTAGGGTAGGGTTGTTAGGCAGATTTAAGTCTTAACCTTCTACATTGACACACATTTCTACAGATTAAGTCATCCCCCCACTTCCTGATACCACAGAGAAACACCCTTACAAATGGAGATCTCCGTTATACATGTAAATATCTCTTACAAAAGGGTAACTTCTCTTGGGCTTTCAGAGCTTCTCTTGTGTCTGCAGTTTCTTAAAAATAATTAGCTTAAAATAATCAATATCCCAAAGAGGCATATTTTGGGGTGGTAAAATCTGATCCCCCAATTATCAAACACCATGTACATAGTAAATTACTTAATATGTATTTTATTGAGTGAATGTTGAGTGCTTCACAGTGAGGTGACATCCTTTAAATTATCTCAGATATTGTATTTTGACAAAGCCCACATTTTTTCTTTAATTGCAGTGTCTCAATGATCAGATACAGCTGACCAAAAGATATGACCCAAGTGTATCCACATGAAAAACACAAGATGTATTTATTTTCTAGATAATTTTCAACATTTTGCCTCCATGTCATTTGTAGACAAATACAGTAACTAAATCAGGGTGCAATTCTTTATTTTCCATTTACCTCAAAATACAGGATATGTGCATAAGAGCCAAAAAAGGCAAGAAAAGCAATAGTTTTCATGGCCACCCATTGCTAGTATGTTTTTTTGTTCTTAGATCACTCAGATTATATGTAGGATATATTGAATGATATCCATTGTCATTCTTGGGGAAGAAAACTTTTCCTCTTCCCTTCAAGGGTTTTTCCAGCTGGTCTAAGAATTAAATTGACAAGAGACAGATTAAAAGGAGAAAAATAAAATTTACAGGAATTTTACATACATGAGAGGTTCTAAGACAGAAAGGTAAAATGAGGTGTATTTCCAGTGCTGAGTTAAGGAGTGGGATAGGGGCCTGGGGCCTCAGAGAGGAGAAGGGCAATTCACAAGAAAGTAAATAAAGCAGATATTTGGTAATTAGATGTTTGCCCTACCTTGCAGAAGGGTCATTCAGATAAAATTTACCTCTGGTAGTAACTCTTATTCTGGAAAAGACCCCAATTTAGATTCTTCTAGGTAGCTGAGGGAGGGACAAAATGTCTCTTGAGCCCACCAGGTCTTGACTGACTTCAAGCTCAAAAGAATCCACATACTAAAGTGGCACATTTTGGGGAGATTTGTTCTGAACCTCTTCAGTGCTGTTCTGTGAATTTCCTCTGATTTCCAATGAAAGTTCCATGTAATATCCACTTATCATTGTAGGGCCATGCTTTTAATTCATTTTTAAGTGGTATGATTTGGACTTTGGACACAAATGTGAAGTTTGCCTCTTCTGGTCCTTTTGTTAGGCAGACAGACAGACATGAGTGGGTGGAGAGAGCATAAAGCCAGTAAACCCCACTAAAAAGGACTCATAGAGTTAACCAGATAAAGCCAGAGAGCTACAAAGGACTCACAGTGTTAATTAGTTAATTAGCTGAAGTTTCAAAGGTCAGGAGTAACTTGGAAGGTCCAAATATTCCCCAGATGAAAAACAATTTCCCAGATAAAGAAAAGTATCAGAGCAGAAACACTCCCCAGATAAAGAAAAACTTCAGAGCCCAGCTCATGTCTTTATTGAACCAATTAGATCAGGTGTCCAAGGCCAAAAATTGTCAATCAAGGACTTCTCTGCCCTGCCAAAAACCCCATAAAAAGAACCCTCACAGTAAACATCCTGTCTGTCTAACCTTAGGCAGGCCCACTCTGTTAATGTGTCATAGGGTACAGTAAAACTTATTTTGCTTTCTTGACTTTGTTTTCACTCTGACTTCCCTGTGTCTCCAAACTGAATTCCTTCCCAACACTGTTACCTCTTATGTCTGAACCCTATTTTCTTTTCCTAACCGCAGATCCAATTTCCATGCAGGTAGCATTCCTATGCTAAGTTCTATCTATATATTAACATGCTAACTAATTTTTAAGGAGTGACCTCCAGTAGAATTTCTCTTTCACATAGAACTGCTTTGGATAGAAGTCTCGAGAAACAAAGAAATAAAATTATAGCAATGAATAACTGCCATACTGCCATTGAGCAGGGGACCTAGTCCAATGAAATTTACTCAGAACATCCTCTAACAATAGTAGGAAGTAAAGTAGAAAAAGTATTATTCCACCAGGATTTGATACTGAAACCTCAAAGTAGACTCATTTGAAGGCAATATTCAATTTGGCTTTAATGTGTTCTGCACATCTATATTCTTAGATTTTTTAAATTTTTGTGTTGTCCAAAAATATTTTAAATGTAATATTCATTTTTAAGACTAATTTTTGATATTTGTATCAAAATTTATATTTGTTTAGACAAATCTGAATAATTCTTTCAATGTTCATTATCAGTCCTCATTATAACTTCTTGTTACTAAGATTTATTGATTCCTGTCTTCATAAACAATAGAACATCTTAAGTTACTTTTCAAGAACACTTAGAGAATAGAAATGTCAAGTCCTTGCATATCTGAAAATATCTTTGTGGATCTGATAGAGAGCCAATAATTATAATCTTAGAAATTAAAGTAATACGTAAACATCAATTTAGGAATTGCAATATATGGCACAGCCTTTAGCTAGTTTAAGTTAAAGAGATAAAACAAGAAACTCCCAGTTAAAACTAAGGAATTCACGAAGAAACAGTTAACCCACAGCCACTGCTGCTCACATTTATTTGGCTGAAACAAGTTACACGCACATGCTTCATTTCACAGAAGGTGAGCAAATGCTATCTTACCATATGCCCGGAGAGGGAAACATGACTATTTGTAAACAAAATAGGGACCATCACGTAAGAGAAAGAGAGAGAATATTAAAGAAAAAAAAAACCTAAAAAAAATTACAGATACATTCCTAGACTTTTCCTTGTAAAACATTCAAATAATAACTGACTCCATAAACTTTTAAAGTAAAAGAATTTACCTTAAAAAGAATAAAATCAGATTCTATACACACTTCTCTACAACACTAAATCTTATAAAACAACAGAGTAACTTCCATCAGAATTGAGGGAAATAATAAATATTTTCATTGGATTGATTTGTAACATTTTGTTTCATACTTTCTATTCTCCCACACTTACAGTGTTTTTTCCCCTCCTCGTTTGCCTCTTTTAGATTATTTTTTCTTTTATTTTATTATCACCATATTGAAACATGTATCTTCTATTTTTATTTTTTTCACTGTGCATCCCAAAGAGTTTTTATTAAACCAACAATTTTGAGATAACTCTAAGCGATAATACAAAGATTATAAGAAATAAGGAAAGGTATTTCATGTTCACTTTGCCCATTTTCTTTCAGTGGTAACATCTTGAAAAATTATAGTACAGTATCAAAGCCAAGATGATGACATTGATACTGTCAAAATATGGAGCAGTACAAGGATCCCTCCTGTTGTCCTTTTAGAGCCACATCCACCTCCCTTCCTTCCTATCTCTACCCCTGGACCCTGGCAACCACTAATCTGTTATCCATATCTATAATACTATCATTTCAAGAATGTTAAATACATGGTATATAGTTTTTTAAGATTAGCCTTTTACATGCAGCATAATTCCCCAGAAATTCATCTAAGTTGTTAAATACACGAATAGTTTATTTCTTTATATTGCTGAGTAGAATTCCATTTTATGGATGTACCATGGTTTAATCACTTACTTGCCAAAGGACATCTGGGTTTTGTCCAATGTTTGATTATTAGGAATAAAGTTGTGATGAACATTTGATTACAGGTTTTTGTGTTAACCTCAATTTTCATTTATCTAGGTTTGATATCTAATATTACACTTGCTAAGTTGTATGGCAATTGTATGTTTAGTTTTGCAAGTGTTTTCCACAATGCTTGTATCATTTTATATTCCTAGCTGCCACACAATTTCTCTATATTCTAAAAAGCATTAGGTGTTGTCATTATTTTTTATTTTACTCATTCTGACAACTGTGTAATGATATACCACTGTGACTTTAATTTGCATTTCCCTAATAGCTAATAATGTTGAGTTTTTTAAAAAAATTATAGACTATTTTTTAAAGCAGTTTCAGGTTCACAGCAAAACTGAGTGGAAGGTGCAGAGGTTTCCCGTATATCTCTGCCTCCACAAATACATAGCCTCTTCCACTATCAGTATCCCTCATCAGAATGGTATGTTTGTTGTAACTGATGAGTCCACAATGACACATCTTTATCACCCAAAGTCCACAGTTTATATTGGGATTCACTCTTGGTACTATACATTCTATAGGAATTGACAAATGTATAAGGCCATGTATCCACTATTATAGTATCACACAGAGTATTTTCATTGCCCTAAAAATCCTTTGTTTGTTCTACTCATACTCCACCAACTCCTGGCAACTGCTGATCCTTTTACTGTCTCCATAGTTTTGCTTTTTCCAGAATGTCATAGAGTTGGAATCATATAGTAAAGTAGCTCATCAGATTATCTTTTTTCACTTAGTCATATGCATTTAAGATTCCTCCCTATCTTTTCATGGCTTGTTAGCTAATTTCTTTTTAATGTTAAATAATGTTCCATTGCCTGAATGTACCACAGATTATTCATTCTTTCATTTACTGAAAGACTCCATAGTTGCTTCCAAGTTTTGGCAATTATGACTAAAGCTACTATAAACATCCATGTGAGGATTTCAGCTCCTGTGAATAAATACCAAGGAGTACAGTTGCTAGATTGTGTGGTAAGAATATGTTTAGTTTTATAAGAAACTGCCAAACTGTCTTCCAAAGTGGCTATTCTATTTTGCATTTCCCACCACAATGACTTAAAGTTCTTGTTGCTCCACATCCTTACTAGCATACGGTGTTCTCTGTGTTTTGGATTTTTGCCATTCTAATAGGTGTGTACTGGTATCTCACTGCTGTTTTAATTTACAATTCCCTATTGACATACAATGTTGAACATCTTTTCATGTGTTTATTTGTCATATATATGTGTATGATTTGAATAGACATTTCTGCAAAGAAGACATACAAATGGCCACTAGGTACATGAAAAGGCATTCACTATCACTAATCATCAGAGAAATACAAGACATCACCTATGATTCCACCTGTTACAATGGCTATCACCAAAAAGATAAGAGATAGCAGTTGTTAGCTGGCATGTAGAGAAGAGTGAATCCTTGTCTACTGTTTGGTGGGATTGTAAATTGGTAGTTATTATGGAAAACAGTGTGAGGGTTCCTCAAAAAATTAAAAATAGAGTTACAATATTATTTAGCAATTCCACTTCTGGATATATCCAAAGGAAATAAAATTATAATCTCAAAAATGTGTCTTATCCCCTGTTTTTTGTAACATTATTTACAATAGCCAAGTCATGGAACAAACCTAAGTGTTCATCAATGGATCAATGCATACAGAAAATGTAGTATATGTACACAATGGAATATTATTGAGCCATAAAAAAGAAAGCAACTCTGCCACTTGCAACTGCACTGATGGATCTTTAGGGCATTATACTAAATGAAGTAAGTAAGACTGATAAAGATAAATACTGTGTGATCTCACTTATAAGTGGAATCTTAAAAAAATAAACACACAGATATAGAGAACAGATTGGTGATTGTCAGATCTAGGGGGTGGGGATGGGCAAAATGGTTGAAAGAGACCAAAATGTACAAGTTTCCTATTATAAAATAATTTCTGAGGATGAAATGTATTAAATGGTGACTAAAGTTAACTATGCTGTATCATATATTTGAAAATTGTTAAGAGAATAAATCTTAAAAGTTCTGAACACAAGAAAAAAACTGAACTCTGTTAGGTGATGGTTATTAACTAAACTTGTAATCATTAGTCAATATATACATATATCAAATCATTAATTGTACACCCAGAACTAATATAATGTTATATGATAATTATATCTCAATGAAATTGAGGGAAAAAGAAAAAAAATTTAAGAATTGGTTCCACTGATTTTCTCTCTCTGTTTTGCAATTTCATTGATTCTGCTCTTTATTATTTTCTTCCTTCTGTTTGTTTAGGACCTTCTTTTCCTAGGATCTTGAGGTATATATTTAAATTAGTAATTTGAGACAGTTCTTATATTGTAATATAAGCATTTACTATAACTTTCCTTTGCAGCATTGTTTTTGGGGTATCTCACATATTTTGATATGTTGTATTTTCATTTCCATTCTTTTCTGTTTTTTCAATTCCTTTGAAATTTTCTTTTTGGCCCATAGATTGTTTAGAGATATACTGTTTAAATCCAAATGTTTTAAGATCTTTCTCCTGTCTTTTTGTTACTGTTTTCAAGTATGGTTCCATTGTGGTCATAGAACATAGTCTGTATGATTTCAGTTCTTTTATATTTTTAAGGTTTGTCTTTTGGCCCCAGGATATGATCTATCTTCAGGAGTATTACTTGAGTGTTGAAAAAAATATGTTTCACTCTTAACAAAACACTGAGTGAAGGAAGAGTTTCATATATTTCAATTAGATGCTGTTGTTGATTGGTTATGTTGTTCAGTTTTTCTATATGCTTGCTGATTTTCTGTCTGGTAGTGCCATTGGTTAAGATGTTAAAGCCCTCAACTGTAATTGTGGATTTGCCTTTTTCTCCTTCTGGTTCTATCAGGTTTTGTTTAATGGGTTTTGAGGCTCTGTTTGTGCATACAAATTTAGGATGTCATGTTTCCTAATGAATTAGTTCCTTTTACCACATGTCCTTCTTTTCTGTAGCAATTTTCTTTGTTATGAAGTTTAACATATTAATATAGACATTCCTGCTTTCTTTTGATTAATTTTATATAGTATATCTTTCTTCTCTCCTATTAAATTCAATCTGCCTATGTCATTTTTGAAGTGAGTTTCATATAGTCATGTTGTTGTATCATGTTTTTTAATCTTCTTTGCCAGTCTCTACCTTTCACTTGGTATATTTAAGACCATTGTATTCAAGGTAATTATTGATATCTTAGGGTTTAACTCTGCCGTTGTATTGTTTGTTTTACATTTGGCTCCTCTATTCCTTTTTTCTTAACTTCCTTTGGGTTATTTGAACATTTAGGATATTATCTTGACTTATTTATAGTTTTCTTAAGTGTATTATTTTGTATCATTTATTTCATTATTATGATATGCTTATCATATATCTTGCCTCTGAATGGATATATAAGATCAGTTCCCTGCTGGGCAACACTGACATCAGGGAGCATGGAACTGGAAGGTTAACTCATACCATTTTGTTGCTGCAGAAGCTCAGCTGGATCCCAATAACACCAGGAGAAGGAAGTTGAGGGAAGCAGAGGACTACCTCGCTATACCTCTTGTAACCTCCAATGACTTGATATCATATTGGATGGAGGCACAACTTTCCATGGAGCACCCCTGATACAAAGCAAGAGGAAAGTAGAATGTCACCAAGCCAATCTCTCATCATCATACCACCTTGTTGGTACAGAGTGGAGGTGGCCTGCTAATACATCCTGTCAGGGGAAGTAGACCACTGCTTGTTTTCATTAGCAAGGTAGGGAAGATCAGCTCCCTACTACACTCCACCAACACCACCCAGCAGGGGAGTCAAGCATGCTGTCTGCTTTAACAGGGCTGAAGGATTGGATGAAAATCAGCTCCATACTTGGCTCAGCTGAAACTACAGTAGAAAGGGTCATGGGGGAATGGTTTCTACTGATGTTTGCCAGGAGTAGAGCAGTGTTACAAATTGAATTGTGCCCACCCTCACATGCCCATCAAATTCATATATTGAACCTTTAACCCCCAGTGTGATGTATTTGGAGATAGGGCCTTTTGAGGAGGTAATTAAGGCTAAACGAGGTCATAAGAGTGAGACCCTTACCTAATAGAACTGATGTCTTATAAAAATAGAAAGAGAGACCAGAGATCTTTCCCTTTTTCTTCGTATGCACATAGACCAATGGCCAGGTGAGGACATAACAAAAAGGCATTGGTCTACAAGACAGGAGGAGTAGTCCCAACAGAAACCGATTGTGGACTTCCAGCCTCCAGACTGAGAAAATAAATGTCTGTTGTTTAAGCCACGCAGCATTTCTAAAGCACCTGCATTAGTTGGCAAGTCAACAGCATGCAGTATTTTGTTATGGCAGCATGAGCAGACTTTCGCAAGCAGGTACAGCCAAAGTGTTTTCCTGTTGTTAGGCCTACAATTTCCTGGTCTTTTATTTAAGGGGGAGCAGTTTTTTCTTGGAGCATTTCATTTTCTGTGCCTGATGGCATTTCTAGACTAGGGACTTCTGTAACACCCTGTCTTGGATATAGGAGACATACTAGGGAAACCCAAGAAACTAACCACAGTGGCCTTTTCTGAGGTCTTGAGGCAGCCTATCTTTTTTCCATCTTTCAGAGATTTCTTATGCTTGTTTTCTGTGTTATGCGTTACAATTTTCACTGTAAGAGGAAGGATCTGGGAAGAAAGACCTACTCTGTAATGGTGGTAGCTCTAGAATGTTTTATTCATGTTACCAAAATATAAAATCAATCAATAAATTTACCCTTCTTGCAGACACTGCAAGGACATAGAATATTTTAACTATAATTCTACTTTCAGTTTTTTATTTTATTGGTTTAAAAATTTTAAACCTGTTTTATAATCTCTGCTTTATAATTTCAATAGTAAAGTTTTTGAAGGTTTGAAATAATTGCCACTGGCTATTGCTGGCTGTCACTCATAATTCACTACGTGTGTATTCAGAGAAGGGCTTGCTGGATTTACACAAAAACGTTAACAATGCTTATCTCTGAGTGGTGAAATTACAGATAGTTTTATACTACTTTTTATACATTTCATTATTTTCCAAATTTCCTACAATAACTATCAGCTACCTTTATAGTCACATAAAACTATAAAACTTTTTCTTTCAAAGCTTAGATGTCTCACTAGAAAGCTAGGCTTATTGAGTATGCCAGACATCCACTCAATTAAATGAAAATAATTTTAATTAAACAAATCATTAACTTTGGAAATAAATCTGTATGTGAAAGTGTGATTAATTAATTTGCTATTTTTTATCCTGTTGTGGTCATTATCCCATGCTTTCCTTGGTGGGGATGACTATAATGGGCAAACATGCAAGTATTTTCTCTCCTATAATTGTGGTTGAATCAGGATTGCTAATGTTAATAAAAGAAATGTTTAATTAAAGTGTATTTGAAAAAGGAGACTGAATCTGGCTGGATTTGTTAGTCTTGTGTCAGATGAAAAGACCTATGGACAGAATGCAAGAGAAGATTCAGGAAAAAATACAGATTATTGTTGAGAACATGATAAGAATCCTTATGATGGTTACTGGTGGAAAATGTTAGAAACACTGCTATGGAATTATATAGCCAGACAGAAAAGCACCATATCTTTAGAAATCCCCAGGGAACAAGACGCTTTTGCCTCCTTCAATATTATCTTTTGGAGGCAAACAACCTCATTAGTCCTTATCAAATTTCTGTAGGGCAAAGATGGATTCATTGTTAGTGATATTCACCAAGGCCCTTGCATTAGTTGGCCAGTCAACTGCCAACCCGAACCAGAGGCAGCTTCTTTGATCTCTGCTTTTGTGCCCCTCTACTAGTCAGCCCTTAGGCCAACAAACTGAGTGGTCAGCTCTCTTGCTTGTTTGCCTTCCTCCTACTGTATGACATTGAATCCTAAATGTTTCTTATTTACGTATTTATTTTTGAGGGCTCTGTTAAAGGACTGATGGTGCCATAACATTTTTTTCTTTTTTTTACTCATACTGTTGCATCATTTAAAAACTTTTTAACCTTTAAAATGAATGAGTATTGCTTCAAAGTAGCTAGACAGGGTAAAATAATTTGCAAATACATGTACAATTTTTTACAGGGCCTGGTATTTAGTAGATGTTCAACAAATATTCCCATCTGTCTCCTGATTAAACTTCTAGAGAGAAGAAATGTCCTCTATGCTATTTATTTTTTAATATAGCAAATGTTATATTGTCTGCATAGATTATATTCTGTTCATTACTTTTTCTCTCTATGACTAGCAGGCTAGACATGTGTTGTTACCCATAATGTAGACATATGATGATCACACACATATATCTATGTTTGTAAAATGAAGCAGTGAGTATAGGATAATGAACACTTGTCTTTGAAACCCATGTTATTATCCAGCCTGCTCTGCTTTCCAGCTGAATGGCCATACATCAATCACTTATTCCCTCTGACTCTCAGTTAGCTCATGTACAAAAATGGAGTCAATGATACAGATGTTGACTATCTTATAGGATTTTTATACATAAAAATCTATAAACCATTAACAAAAAGTCAAGATTTTAAAATGCTATACCAAATTTTTACACATCTAAATATATTAGATTTCTATTTCTAAAGATTTCATTTTATGGGGAGGTCAAAGTTCTTTGTAAACATTCCACACAATATTTACATATGTACAATAAGTGTAAAAGATTACACTTTTTTTATAGTTGGCAAACCTTAGTCAGAGAAATAAGGCAGGAAGAGAAACTGAGAATAGAATTTTAGTTTCCTTCTCAACCTGTTATTTTTTTGTGTAGTAGACTGTCTTCCTTTTCACCTCTTTTTGAAAACTGTAAACACCAATGAAAATGTCTTAATGAATAATGAAATGAAAATAACAAGTTCTAGCATGTTCAGCTGTACAGTTTGTAAAACTGCATAGTAACCTCACTGACAAATGCATCTTCTTTAACAGAGTATATACCAGTTCAGACTTCATAAGTGAGGACGTTTATTTAAAATATGATCAACTACATAGTACACTACAGAATCTTACACCCTTCTCAGATACCAGGGTACAGATTATATGAAGATAAGCATTCTTTGCTAAAACTCAAACAGCAAGCAATTTACGTGAACTCATTTTCACTTGGAAATCTCAAAGACCTAACATGGCTGAATAACCAATTAAACATTTTAAAACATCTGTTATCATAAATGATGCCAAAGTAAAGAAGAGGTAAAAAAAAAAATCCTCTGGTAGTTGTGTTTTTGAGACCAAATCCATATACTACAAGACTGATCAGCAAAGCAAAAGCCAAGAAGATGTCTGTGCTTTGTGGATATTCCATCTATGATATTTTAGATTTAATCTCATTGGCACACCACAATACAGTAGCTGTCTTGGTTACAATGAATTTTGGTTATGTCACTTTGAATCACACTCTAATTGTCATGGAAAATGAAGACAGTGAAAAAAAAACCTGTATTGATTTCAAATATATTCATGAGCCATAGGGCCAGTGCATTGTTTTCCTGAGCATATCTCCAAAGATGTCAACCTTTTCAAATCCAGCCATCCCTTTTCAATAAGCCTGCCTAAGAAATGAGTTGATTTTGATTCAAATTTAGTATCAAAATATCAAGCCCAACACAATAGTCTCAAACATTACCTTTGCATTACCTCTAACTCGATATGCAGAGAACATTTACCCTCTGACATTTCAATGTAATAAATCAACACCATCTGTCCCTGGGCTCGTCGGCTGCTCTCCTCCTTAACTCTGCTCAAGGGCATTCATCATGTTCCTTCCATTAGTGAACGCCATAAAGATGTGTTGTTCTGACACCTGTATATCAGCCAAAGTTACACTCCAGGGAAGCCAAAATACCTTATCATATTGTCATGAACACCAGCCCCTTTTTTTCCATTGAAAAGCTCTTTGGCTGTCTGGAGAAAAATGGCTCCAACATAAATTTACCATTATTGGTTGCATTTTGTTTGAGAAAAATCCAGTGTCACTTACCTTATGGCTTGATCTTATACAGTGATTTCTCACATCAGATAGTGAGAGGGAGAATGGAGGAATATAATCCTGTTTTCAAATATGGCAATATCCAAACATGTAATTAATTTGAGAGATTCTGGATGTATGATTTAGATACTATAGATTAGTTTTGTACCTTGCAGAGAAAAAGTGTGTTATGGTCCACAGATTTAACACTTGTGATTCCACTAATCACAAATGACCTTGAAAATCCATACTGTATGGTGATTTGTATTTTATCATCGCATTCACTAACTCTGCTTTATAGGAGGGAGTTAACTTAGCATGCAGTTTTAAGTTTCTCTCGTCATTATTCTGTCTGCTATAATACTTTGGAGCTGAGACAAACTTTATTCCTCTGAGACAATGCTTCCTCCTAAAATGTGGTGCAGTTGAAGCAAATGGGGCTGAAACTGATGGTGTACAGGGTTTTCAGGATTCCTGGACATATATTAAGCACCTACAACTTCTAGATAGGAAGGTTAGGGATGGCTTTCTGGAAGGAGCAGATATATTTAATAGTTAGGGACCTTCACTTGTTATCCCATACTTAATCCTCTGAAAAATTCTGTTTTATGGGAAGAAGCAGACTCTGAGATGAGAAAAAGTTGAGCAGCTCTTCTGAGCCTGATAGTCCTCATCTGGCAAAAAAGATTGGCTACTTGTAAGACCCATGAGAGTTAGGGCAGTCTATGATTCTTCCTTATGCCCACCTCACCCTCTTTCAGAATCTGCCACACTTCAGGTTTCAGACTATTACAGAGGCTGGGGTATGTGTGCATGGGATTTGTGGTCTGGTTTCAGGGAGAAGGGATATAACGAGACCCATGAATCTTGCTCCTTGTCCTCTTCTAAGTTTGATGCTTTCATTTGTGCCTTGCTCCTCTGTATTCCCAGTCATGGGGTTTACTACTGTTACCGGTTTTTTCTCCTCGGTTCTTGTCCCCGCCACAACAAATAATCGAAAGGCAGAGACACAAGAGCAAAGCAGAGTGAGTTTTATTTGAATACACTCCAAGGGAAAAGCAAGCCAGAGTTGAGGTAGACAGAGGACCTGAGCTTGCAGGGGAGGGTCTATTTGTCATGACCTAGTCAGGAAGCACTTCTTTGATTGACAAGGTGGGGTCATTTGATTGACAGCTGTAGTTACACACCCATTCGTCTTGGTGCGCATGTCTTTTCCTAAAGTGCACACAGAAAAACCCATAGTGGTGCAGGAGCTAAACCTCAGTTTTATTTTACTGAGACTA
This sequence comes from Manis javanica, assembly GCF_040802235.1. Taxonomy (NCBI): domain Eukaryota; kingdom Metazoa; phylum Chordata; class Mammalia; order Pholidota; family Manidae; genus Manis; species Manis javanica. The sequence continues at coordinate 89,618,682 of NC_133174.1, forward strand.
TCTATGATGAAGTGTGGTTTGGGGGTTCTTAGTTTTGTTCAACTGCACTGCACCACCTTGGGATGGGGTTGGGAAGTTTAACCTGGTGCTAATAGGCAAGGAAGTTACCTCCCTGAAAAACTTATGTTGTCTTCATGAGGGTTCCCCTTCCTGGGGAGAGTTTGGATAGTTTTTCCTTGAACCTTATCTTCCTTCCCTAGTTACTCATGTCTATCGTTCTACCTAACATTATCTGGAGTATGAGTTCCCCAATGCCTAAATCTCCTGCCAATGGACTTATTGCCTTGTAAGTGCTTCCAAAACACGGAAACAAGCATCTTTTCAATGTTTTTGTCTGCCTGAATTTCCATTACATAGTTACCCTATGCTTTCCATGCTGTCTTGATTTCCAGATTTCATATCTTCCTTTAGGTTCATGATCAATGTGCTCACCATTGAAGTAACCAAACCCTAATATTATTGTGTTGTTTGCATTTCTTCCCCATCCATCCTGCAGTTTTACCTTATTTGACCTCTCCTTCACTGCATTCTGATTCCAAACTTTGACAAGGTTACCAGTCAAAGTGCATGTTTTTATGATCTTAAATGTGCATTTGAGCATGTTGTTAAAAAGAAAAAAGACACCCCCTTCTTAATGTCAGCCCTTCTTTATTTTACTACATTATCCTAAAAGATCTGGTCTTTAAGAGAGATTCTGTTTGAGTCTTTGGTAATGTAGACCTATGAACCTTTTCTGCAATGCTTGGTAGAGCTTCATATTAGAAACAAAAAAAGAAAAGTAATGTAAAAGAGAAGAACAGGTACAGTGCCAATATTTGTAGAAACCATAAACAGAAAACGAAATATTTCCCTTCTCTGAGTATATTTTTCAGGCATGCTCAAGGCTGAGACAGAGTTATCATTAGGTTAGCATTGTTTTTCTTGATTAGATCAAAAGTGGAACATCACAGAAGGATGAACTAATTAACAAATTGTTTCACAGGTTGAGTATACAGTGTAGAGTTTACTTTTACACTGTAAAATTCAAAATTTGTCAGATGACATAGAGAAGTATATGGCACTTACATTGTAGGTAACTTAATGTGACCATTTAGTTTATGTGACCATCTGTAGTGCTTATTCAATGTGAGGGTATTGATTGAGGTATGATATAAAATTTTTTGCCAGAAAATGAATTACATAGACAAAAGTTATGTTAATCAAAATAACATCATTAAATTCCACCTAGGAATATTATCTTTACTTGTGATTATATCCTTCTGGAAAATAAATGATGATAAAACTTTTTATGAGAATTGTGGGCAAAATTATAAAACACAAGATGTTTTAAATAATACATGCATTTTTTTTTCTTTAGGGGTTTACACAAGCATTCTGTAGCATTATGCCTTATTGGTGTAAACCCCTGAAGCAAAACTGCATGTATTATTAAAAATGGCCACCAGAAATCCCTAGCAGACCCACATCCTCCTTGCAATTTCTGCCTCACCCTCATTTAACTAGCAGCTACAGTGGCATCTATCTTTTCCTAGTCTGTAAGAATGCAAGCATTGTTATCCACAATGTTTTTATTTAAAGTATTACAAAAAACACACCTGTCAAATTCAATATTTTGTGCTACCAACAAGGAAGACTATTTTCTTTTAGATCAAAGAGTATTTATGATAATCTTCTATAAAAACAAAAAAGCAAATCAATTTTGTGATGTGAGAACATACTTTTTCTATTATATTCTTTTATATTCCACCTTTAAAAATTGATCATAGCTATAGCAAATAAATCATTTCCTTGGGTTATTTTGGAAATACACACACGCACACATGCACACACAAACATATACATACACACATGCCTTCTGATTTGTTTTTCAAAATGAAGTTGAGTCTTCTAATATACACTCCATAGGTTTAGGCAATTGCCCATATCAAATTTGTGAAATATATTGCTTTTTAATGAAAATATATTATAACAGTGGGGGTACCATAACATTTCCACTATTTTTTCTATAACCAAATAAAATGAAGTCTGTTTGTTCTTAAAAGTACTCTTAGCTTATCAGTGCTACTGTCAAAAAGTATGCATAGTCTCAGGCAGGATACAGGTGTTGACATTTCTGGATTCCATTTTCTCTAAATAGGCTTCTTTTTGAGGAAGATTGCATTCAAAGGCTGCCTTTCAAAACAGTTCTATTTCTCTTTGAAGTGTTCCTGTGTTTGCATTTTTAAAAGTATTCTAGAAGGAGAAGATGCCACCCCAAATCAGTGACGCAACACTTTCTAACTTGGAAATTTAAAGGCAACTAAAGTACTCTGTAATTAATATACTTTCAAACTTTCCTTCAAATACTGTTTAAAGTGGCATTCTGATAAACAACTCCTTTGAAAACTGACAGCCAATAAGAAGAGAAGAATAATTCTTCGGATCCTGTGAACAGAATTAGAGAAAGGGTAAAACACTTTTATAAAATAATTCTTCTGAAAATAACAGATCAAATAGGTCTGACGTTTTCTTTATAATGACAACGGGCATGGTATTCCTGGTATCCATTCAATTTTACAGCTCTAGCACCACACTTACCTCTAAGTTGCCCTAGTCAAATATTTTCAAAATGGTGGTCACAAGTATTCTGCTTTTGTTCTGTTGTTTGTGTATTTTGGTGGATCTTCCTGAAAAATGTATTTTTACAAATGTGTGTTTCAAGAGGAAACTAAGAGTGTCTTAAAGGCTTTGCAGGGAAGCAGAGAAAAAAATTAGTAGAGATGATAAGTCTGTCAGAATCACCACAGTCATTTTGCTGTTTCTTTCATTTCTGCCCATGAAAGAGTTCAGATTTTGTAATCCAAAGTATGCCACTTTGGCATATTGATCATTAGGAGTTAATGTCACTTGATAATTAGCAGATTTAGGAAGGACACTCTGATGTCCTTCTCATTCCTAAAAGCAGGTGACTAAATCCCTATGTAAATAAAATATGTCTTCCCTATATGAGAAAAAAACTAACATTCTTACCATCAAGGATGAGAAGTTGAGACCAAACAGACCTTATTCAAATAAATCCTAACTTCTTTTAGTCTCTCTGCATAGTTTAGTTACTTTTCTACAATTGTGTCCTTGCAACTTACTATACAAGCATGTAGGTTTCAACATTTCTTTGGGTTGTCATTCTTTCTGAAGAGTACTTTGTCGCATAAACCTTAATATAAATTTGTAAACTTTTGTCCTATTGCTCTGTCTTATGTTAGTTTAATTCTCAAGATCAGCCAAAAGACTCTAAGTGGGTAGAGGCAAAAATTTACCTCCCCTAGGCCCATATAAGAGTATAAACAGAGGAAAAAGTAACAGTTATTAAATGAAATATTGTCCAAGCACGTTAGGGAAAAATATCTGAAAAAATAAACTAGTTCTTTTTTTTTTTCCCCATACGATGACACTGGTAAATCCTTGGTAACAATGCAAACTGGGGTTCTTGAAAAGTGACTCTCTCAGAGCCTGGAAGGCAAGGATGTGTAAATGCCCATTGGTCTTTACAAAGTTGCTGCTTACAAAGTTCAGTCTAATCTTGAATGTACGGTGTTTACTCTTTTGCCTTTTCTACTAACTCTTTGTGCAGCTCTACGGCCATTTACTTTCTTTGTGTGAGTTTATACCTTATGAAATCTGGTACCTTCCTCTCAGATTTTTTATCAAGTGTAATGCTTGTGAAATACTTGGAAAGTTGTGAAGTTTTTTTTTTTAGAACATAATATTCAACATCTTTCTGCCTGAAGAAAGTAAACTATTTAGTCAAGATTGTAGTAAGAAAAATCCTCTTAGACTACAGTATTATCATCTGAAGTAGGAGTCAGCAAACTATGGCCCACAGACCAAATCTACCCTGCCACCAGTTCTTATAAGTAAAGTTTTATTGGAACACAGTAACACTTATATGTTTATATATCATCTATTGCTGCTTTCAGACTACAGCAACAGAGTCGAGTATTTGCAACAGACTATACGATTTCCAAACTCTAAAATACTTACTAACTGGCCCTCTATGGAAAAAAACATTTGCTAATCCCTGAGCTAATGTAACAAACCACCAACTATTGTTCTGCTGTAAGTATTCATGTGTCAAGATTTGTATTACAAAGTACTCATTTAGAACAGGTAGGCCCCTATATGCTGTTTACTATAAATAGATGCATATTTACTTCCCTCACCCCAAATTGTTTCTCCATAAAAACTTTATGAAAATCTATCATCATTATTCATACCCTATTGTTGTGAAAACTCTCAATTTTGTTAACTCACTTGTTCATTCATTCCATGTTTATTTAGTAATTACTGTATATCAGACACTGTGCTAGATGCTGGTGCAATAGAGGAGAAAACCTCAGATACAGCCCTTGCTCCTTTAAGGGAGCCTAACTCTATGTTCCATGATTTCCTTCGCATAGCCACCTTTCCTGTAGCGTCTCCCACTATTTCCATCCCTACCCTTTCGTGGGTCAGACAAGACTACCCACTAACCAACAGAGAGAATATCACACTATTGTTTCTATTTGAAACACCTCTCTGTTGCATTGCCAGTGGTCAAAATCATACCAGTGGCTTTCATTTTAAGATGAAGGTCTGAGATTATTTTACAGATTTTCCTTTCAATCCACAAATTTCAATACATGTCATATAATGGTTATATAACAAGTACTAAAGCTATGATAATCCTAAAAGACAATAAGTGTGGACTAAATGTTGTGAGAAAAGCTTAAGAGAGGGAGAAGGCCAATAATGATCATCCTGAAGAAAGGAAAACATAGCCGTCAAATGCATGAGGGATTATTCTTCTATAAAACTTGGGAGTAAGCAGCAAGGGCTGTCCATATTTGTACAAAGGAAACAGTAGGAGTAAGAGGAAACTCAAGGGCAATTTATAGTATGGATAATTGGAGTACCACAGATTGGGAAACTGGCTAGTTTAGCCACTGCAAGTTACATCCCACCTGAAATCTGGAGTAAATAGTAATTGCTTCAGTGTCTACATTAAGGCAAGAACTTGGGTTTGAGAGGGGGATTTTTTTCAGATGGCTGCGACTCCCAGGAAGACACCAAAATGGTCAATGTTGAGATTAGAAACTGATGTCACCTAGGTTTTCATAAACCCTGTCACTCCTCAACTTTCACCCCAAACAGGTTGAAACCTGAATGACAGTGTATTCTGGCTCTTTCAGATATGTAAGAATTCATAAAATTTCTTGGCTAGAGAACTTTCTAAAAGAATTAGTAGAGATGTATTTTCAAAATGTGGAATTTTGCCACATGATATATGAGATTTTTTTTTGTAGTGCCTTGACAAATTATTTTATTAATAGTTATATGTAACTGGCATATTAACCCATGGTTTCACTGACATAATATACCTAGGGTAAGTTTAAATTAGTTTGAATTAAAAGTAAATTAACTCAAATAAATAATTAATGAAATACAATTATAGTTATATTCAGATATAAAAACTGAAGGTGATAAACAAAAGGTTGAAATTTTGGAAATATTGTACTAGAATATGTGTTATAGCCAAAAGAAAAATGAATTCAAGAGAAAAGAGTAAAATATAAACAGCAATGCTGAATAAAGAACTGAGGGGTAGCAGATTATACCACCTCAAAATATGCCACTTTGGCATCAGGATTATTTTGTGCTGAAGGCAATTGAGAAGAAGTAGATAAAAGAAAACTCTCTGTTCTTCCCCTATTTGCCTAAAAGCAGGATGTAAATTTGCAAAGGTATTCCTCTACAACTTTTTACTAGAAAGGACAAAAGTTAATCACCAGAAAAAACTTCAGGCCCTTAACAGCATGGAGAAGACCACAGAGGAATTACATAACAAAATTTATTAACTAGCCTTTATTTCTGCCCTTGGAAATCTAAAACTGCTTTCCTTTGTCTTGTTATTTCTCCATAAATTTATTGTCCTTTGTAAGATGTTATATAAACTGGAATTCTAAGCCACTTTGGGTATTCATTTCTCCCTGGGTCTCTCCAATATATACACGAGATACACATGTTAATACACTTTTGTTTGTTTTTCTTTTCTTAATCTTTCTTTTATTACAGAGGTCCCAGCTAAAAACTCAGAAGGGCAGAGGGAAAGTTATTCTTTCTCCCCTAAAGAAACTAATAAAAATTGTTAAAACTGTGCTCTGTTCACGGTAAAAAAAGAAAATGGTAAATTAAAAACTGAAACTGCAATTCTACGTTTAAGGGCAAGAGGGATGAGGGAGACAGGAAGAAAAGAAGAATGTGTGTATTTGCTACATTTCTTATTTTGGGTTGAGGGACAAAAAATAAATAGCACTGAATACTTTGGAAAATATAGGTTTAATGACACTAGTAGAATACACATGCAGAAGAGGCACACATAAATAAACATATACTCATATGTACTTCAAAAAATTAAAGGAAAAATCATGAATTAAGAAAACTAAATGCATGGATAATAAAAAAGACAAAATTGCACATTGGGAATAAAACCAAACATGAATATTCACAGTAAATCTGTCAGATTGGCTTAAAAAATCCAAGTAAGTGTTATACATGAGACATAAGAAATTTGAGAAAAAAAAGATGAAAAATACATTAGGAAAATACCAATAAAGGAATGCAGGTATGATGTTATTGAAATCATAAAAATAGAATTTAAGGCAAAGAGTATCAAAAGGGTACAGAAAGAATATTTTATATTCAAAGAATAATTCATCAAAATATGCTATAGTCATGAACTTGTACTACCTAATTGTGTAGTTTCAAAATATATCAACAAAAACTGATAGAATTTGAAGAAGTCTGCAATCATAGTGAGAATTTAATATACTTCACCATGTTTCTAGATCAAGTACACTAAAAAAGTAAAGAATACAGAGGATTTGGATTTTCCAATTAAACTCAACTTAATATCATATATTATAAACACATACACACACATACACATACTACTTGTACCTGTAAAAGAAGAATAAGGATTATTTTCAAAAATGTGAAATATCTCAAAAACTGACCATAGTCAAAAATTGACTAGACCTCAAGAAAAACTGTCTCAACAAACTAATAAGTTAAGATCTTATAGGTCACTTTACACTTACTGGCCACCAAGCAATGAAATAAGAAAGCAGTAACCCAAATGAAACAAGACAAAACAAACAAAGTTCTATACACCTGGAAGTTTAAAAGCATATTTTGGAAAGTAGTTTGGGTTAAAAAGTACATGAGAAAAATACAAGGAATGACACCCCATATCAAAGTGGTAGAATGTGGCCAAAAGGGAGATTGAGGGGGATATGCATATAAATCTTAAAATAATTTATTAGAAATCAAGGTAAGTACAAAATAAATAAACTTTTGACTAAAGAAGCTGAAACAAGAACCACAAAATAAATCCCATTAAATTGAAGAAAGAAATTAATAAAAGTAAGTGTGGTGGAAATAAATAACAGAAAAAGAAACAAAATATGAATTTGATCAGTAAAACAAAAACTAATTGCAAGAACTCCCCACCCCCCAAAACTTAGGCATTTATAAGAAAAAAAGGATGAGAAATTCAAATAAACAGCTTAAAGAATGAAAAGGGGACATAACAAATATAGAGGAGATTAAAACTGTTTATTAGCTCAGGCTGCAGAAATGCTCTATCATAACACTGATATGTAAAATCACCAAGATTGTTACAGAATAAAATAAAGTCTATGCACAGTTTATGCAAAATATGATCCTTTTCCAAGTTAAAATTCAAAACAATGCAACATTGTGTATGTAAACATGTGGTAAAAAAAAAATCTGGAAGGACACATACCTAACTGATAATAGTAGTTACCTTTGGGAGACAAGAAAGGGCATTTGTCATAGTGGTCAAATGGTCTTACTTGTAGTATTTTAGTTATTTTACCAAGGGAACATATTCATTTATTACTTGTTTGATTAAAAATCAGCCTAAAAAATAGCAATCACAGCAAAACAACTATGTTGACCGATTAATTTATGATTATGATTGGATTATAGAGATGATGGAGAGAGTTTAAGGAAACAATGAGGCAGGAGGGGCAGTTCAGAATCAGATAAAAGGTCTTGCAAAATATTATTGACTTTTTCCATGAAGGTGAAATGGGAGCAATTGAAGAGAATTAAGAAAGATTAGTGTTTGAGAAAGTTAATCAGATGCTAGAGAATATGTTTGTACATAAGTGCATTTGTAGGAAAGAAGTTATTTGTGACCATACCTTATTTTCCTGTCAAAATCATATATTTTTGAGGGCAGGACATGTATTTCATTCATTTTGGAATCTCACCACAACACTTAGTCAAGGTTTGTAAGTAAGCGTTTAAGAAAGCTTGTTAAATTGAATTTGAATTGTGGTGCTCTTGATAGGTAGAAAAACAGACATGAGCAGCCAGGGAAGGGGAAGATAAAGTTCAAGGAACTGCCCAGACTGCCCAGGTAGGGAAGCCCCTGTGAGGACAGCACAGGCTTTGCAGGAAATGACTTCCTGCCTATGGGGACCAGGCCAAAGAGGTTGCAACGAGGTCCCAACGCAGGCACAATCGAACAAAACTAAGAACCACCCAAACTACACCTTCTCATAATCGCATTAAAATAAAATTGCGGTATTGGCCCCCTTCTCAAATGGGCTTTTGTGTGTGCATTTTGCGAAATGACATGTGCACCAAGAGGAATGGGTGTATAATTAGAGCTGTCAATGAAATAACCTCACCCTGTCAATCGAAAGAAGTGCCTCCCTGCTAGGTAGTGATAATTAGACCCTCCTTAAAAGTTCTGGGGGCTTTGTTTCCCTTGACTCTGGCCCTCTCCTCCCTTGGAGTGTGTGCAAATAAAACTGCTCTGCTTCACTGCTGCGTCTCTGCCTTTCAATTCTTTGTTGCAGTGGGGACAAGGATGGAGGAGAACAAACTCAACCCATGACCCTCTGATTCCATGCATGTGAGAGTACTCCCAAAGTATAAAACACTCTCCTTCATTCCTAACATATTCTCTGGCTGGTTACAAAGATCTGTGATTCTTAGAGAAAAACATTTAAAAAGAAGAAAGTATCAGTTATTAGTTATAAACACTGCTGAATACTGTGTAAGTTTTCCTGGCATTCAACATTGTACTTTAACAATGAAATACTTATTAACAGAAAATGAAGATATGATTAAAGTTCTGTGACTCACTATGGAATTTAAATACAGTCGACCTTTGAACAATGCAGAGGCTAGGGGTGTCCACCCTCTGTGCAATTGAAAAATCCATGTATGAGTCTTGATGTCCCTAAAACTTAACTACCGATAGTGTACTGTTGACCAGAAACCTTACTGATAACATAAATGGTCGATTGACACATATTTTGTATGTTATATGTATTATATATTGTATTCTTACAGTAAAGTAAGGTAGAGAAAAGAAGATACTTTTTCAATCTTCTGCAGACCTCCAAAAAATTTTCCAGTATATTTATTGAAAAGAATCTGCATATAAGTGGACCCATGCAGTTCAAACCCATGTTGTTCAAGGGTCAATTGTACCTCATTTGAAACTGTATGAGAAAAACTTCAAAATGCTTAAATATTCTTAAGAAATGCTAATTGTTCTCTATGCCATTTGTTTGATTTAAGCATGGGGGAATCCATATATTAACTATTTGACATAATGGGTACACAGGTTGAAATCATGTCTATGCTGTAGTCCCCAGTGGCTAATTTAGAGTTCAAGCAGATCTAAGAGACCGATGAGTCCTTGATGCATTACTGTAGTGACTTTTGTCTTTTAAAACATTGTAAATCAAAGAGGTTGCCTATCAGAATGAACTGCTATGGCAAACAAAGTTCTCTCACTAGTGAATTGTTAATGCTCCTCAGGAATAATTTGACAAGGAGCTTCTTACTGTTAAGTCATCTGTCGTCTACAGGACTCTCACATCAAGCGTTTTAGGACTTATGCTACAGTAATGGTAATAAAAAATGAGTCATTTTGCTAAATCTCAAATAATCTTGATATTTTTGTGTTAGGTTCTTTTCCTTTTAGTTATAGTCACATTCTTTGCTCAAGATTTAAAACAATTCACATAAGTCAGCCAGAACTACAGAGGAACCCATGCTCAAGTTGCTGGCATTTTCCTTTGAGATCTTCTAAGCATATTCTAGACAGTTTCAGTATTCACTTCGTACTATGAAATTGTATGAAATCATTATTGTCAAACCCTTTTATTATCTTTTTTTCAGCTTTAATGAAATATAATATATATAACATTGTGTAAATTTGAGGTGTATATCTGATGATTTGGTGCATGTGCTGTGTAGTGATTACCACAATACGGTCAGCAAGCAACTCCATCACCTCCCACTGTTACCATTTTTTTTGAGTTGAGACCATTTAAGATGTACTCTCTTAGCAACTTTGAGGTACATAATACACTCTTGTTAACTATAGTCACCACACTGTAGAGTAGATCTCAGAACATATTTATCTTAGAACTGGAAGTTTGTACCTTTTAACCAATATACTTCTATTTCTTCTAACCCATGACCCCTGGAAACCACCGTTCTACTCTGTTTCTATGAGTTAGATTTTTAAATTCATGTAAGTGAGATCATACAGAATTTATCTTTCTCTGTTTTATTTCACTTCAACTATTCTTTGTGACATTTTGTTAATACTTATAACCAAACAATTGCCTTATACTGGTAAGGTTCTAAAAGTATTTTATAAAATAAAAGTCATGATGTTATTTTCCACATACTTATGGAAATGTCTCCAACATGATTCCAACTCTTTTGACTATTCAACCATTGAACACAATTCTCTTTCCTGACATAATTTGTGGGCAGGAAAGAACAAAGCAAAACAAAAAACCAAATATGCAAATCTAGCTCCCCTCAAAAAACTAACAAACAAAAAAACTGAATAAATGCAATAACCTTTTTCTCTGATCTCTTATGATCTTTGTTTGAATACTGGTTTGTGAACAATGGAGGAAGTAAATTGTTAGCTGTTGTTCAGTGTGTAGTTTTGTTCTCTAACAAACTCTGAGAAGCATTCCTGGAAGGGACAAAGAAGGGGTGGTTACTTTGTTCTGGGAGAAATTTCTCTTTAGACTTACAGCAAACCACAGGACAGAAAATTAACCGATTACTCAAAAGTTAATGATAGTGTGGAATACCTAAAAGTAAATGAACTGTGTGCAAGCCTTTGTTCACTTTCGATTGTTTCTTCTCCACTAGAATTACTACCCGACGGAAGCCAAAGATATAAAAAAAGATCGCTTCCTCATTGTGCACTCTGAAGTTTATGTTCATTCTCCCAATTTATGTTGCAATTAAATTTGGTGCAATATAACTCTACAAATATTCACACCGGTTTTTCCAGTGCCATCTCCACAGGTAAAGGTAGGGTATGTTTTATATATATATATATATATATATATATATATATATATATATATATATATAAACACATGCACCTTGCATGTTAATTCAGAAGCAAGCTCGTTAATAATGCATGCATTCTCTTTTTCTTTACTGGTAGTTTGCCAAAGGCATGCTTCATACAGGCCACAGAAGAAGAATTAAATGGAGACACAGAACAATTAGCCCTTTCCCATGCCCCTATTAAGTGACAGTAAGGTAGGGCAGAGTAGGCTGATTGATTTTTAGTACTTATAATAAATACTTTTAACTGCATTCCTTGACTTATTATGCTATAAATAATTATGAGGATTTTAAATACAAGATGCTAATTTCTATGGAAGAAGATCCATTACTGTAGTATGATTGTGTCCAGTTTTTGTTTTGAACCTATGTAGCACTAAATTCTATTAAGAGTGTCATTTGTTAATATAGACAAAACTATTTGAATAGCAGCACCTGTCTTTTCAAAACACTACTCAGGTAAGTTTGAACCTTAATTGGACTATGCTTAAAAAAATTAACATTCTAATGAAAATGCTTGACATTTTTTTTAAGAGGGGAGAAGAGAAAGAAGAGGGATCTAAGGCCCACAGATGCTGAATGCACTGATCAGGAGTTCAGTCTAGGAATGGAATAGGGTTCTGGTTTGAGGGTGTGACCACAGGACTACCGGACAGGCGGCTCCTTCCCTCCATGCTTCCTTCCCTGCCCCCTCTGTTTCTAATGAATTATTCCTGTGTCATGAAGGAAGAATGAACACAGACTAAAGGAATACAAAGGAGGCTGGAGGCCTGCTGTGATATCTGCCCAGAAAAGACCCTGACTGTTGGGGCTTATGAAAGACCCCCTTCCGTACTTTGTCCTGGCCTGACCAGGACAAGAAGGAGACAGGGGACAACCCTGCTTGAACCACTCTTCCTTCTCTAGGCACTGAATTTTGGGCGGGCGAGAGAGGTGGCACTTGCCTGAGGGGACCAGGAAAGGGTGTATCTGCAGGAATGGGCAGAGTCCAGAGCTGGTTTTTCCCAGACTCCACAGCCTCCCGCACACACAGCCACCCCTTTCACAATTACCCTTGAATCACTCCCAGGCATTGTGTTACCCCCGTATAATTGCCTTTTATTTTCTTCTTGAAAGATAGGCTACCATATATGGGAAAAAAATACTATGAGAAGAAAATTTTAGGTATTAAATGTTAAATTTAACCTGTGAATGGCTAGTGCAATTTAATAACAAACTATGATTACAGTAGTTTTCAGAAGATTAGTTGTCATGGTAGTTCTTAATATTCAAAAGATAGTATTTAACTGGGGACTCACTGTTCTGTAATATTTGATAAACAACAATTAGAAAGGGCTCGTGTCTAAACAGCATGTTTTCCAGAAGGGTGTTTATTCTGGGTAAAATTGTAAAGGAACTTCTTTATTACCTCCATAGGCAGGCCACTAGGTAAGTAACTGGGTTAAAGAGAAAAAAAGACATTTAGCGATGGCATTGTCTCCAAAGTCTTATGCACGCATTGTATACAATTGTACTGTCAGGGTGGTGCTCCAATCTGAAGTTTTTATGTGGGCCATTGAAATAAACTTCCTTCCCACGGAATACCATTTTTCAGCAACACCTGTTTGAAGCAAAAGGTCCCATTCTATGGTCAGGAATGTGTTTATGTGGTATTTGTCAACAGTACTGAAGCTCCAAGATTTCTTTCCAAGCCAAAAGAAAAATTGGGGGTGTAAAAATCAAACGTCAACTTTCTTGTCAAAAACTGTTTGGGCAGAAGGATGACCTGAGGTCAGCTAAGAGTAGATGTGATAAAATAATCAAGGGCATTGAATACAGTGTAAAGAGCCTTGGGTTTGAATGCTACCTACACCATGCACTAACTACATGACCTTGTATGTTATCTAATTACTCTCTCAGTTTCCTCATCTAATAAGTGAAGGAAATTACTTTATATATTTCACAGAGCACTTGTATGATTTAAATAAGTTGGTGCATATTCACAATGGCTGAGGTATGGAAACAGCCAGCCTAAGTGTCCATCAACAGATGAATGGGTAAAAAAAATGATATATATATATGTACATAATTTAACTATGAAAAATTATAAGTATATATATATATTATTTAACCATAAAAAGGAGATATTGCCATTTGCAGCAATGTATAAATATGGAGGGTGTTATACTGAGTGAAATAAGACAGATAGGGAAAAGCAAATACTGCACAGTCTCCCTCATGTGCAGTCTGTAAAAAAAAATAAAAGGTGAACTTATAGAACCAGACAATAGAATGTTGATTCTTGGAGGTTGGGAGAAGTGGAGCGATGTTGGGCAAAGGGTACAGATTTTCATTTATAAGATGAACAAACTTTGGGGATCTAATGTACAGCATAACAACTATAGTTAAAAAGACTGTGTTGTAAACTTGAAACTTGTTCACAATAGATCTTAAGCAATCTTACCACATACACAAAATGGTACGTATGTAAAGTGATAGATGTGTTAATTTGATTATGGTAATCATTTCACAATATATGCATCTTAAATAATCACTTTGTACCCTTTAAATGTATACAACTTTATTTGTCAACTACACCTAAATAAAGCTGGTAAAAATAAATAATGCAAAAAAAGTGTTACACAGTGTTATTCAGGATGCTTTGTTGCAAGTTGCCAGCTCTTAGAATAGCCAAAACAAAGGGAGGAACAAATATACTGACTAATGTAACCTGGATGGAAAGAACAGGACTAAATTATTAGCGGATTGGCTGTTTCTAAGATTTCAAACAATGTCATCAGGGTTTCAGATCTCTTTTTCCCCCATTCTCTCCTTGTATTTCTCTTGGTATTCCAGCTTTCCTTTTCTTTGATGTTTAACTCTGACTACACCTTAGAAATACCTGGGAAATTCTTTCTTAAAAGACAGAGGCTACTGGCCTGTACCATTAAATCAGGTGAGAAGAATGTGCAAAAAGAGTTGAAGCCCAGTGAAATAACGTGGTATGAAAGGATTTTATTTGTTTTTGTTTTAGCCAGAAGAGAAAAGGGTGGTGGTGGGACACCAAAAACAGACATTCACTATAGACATTTAGCAAAGTGCTTGGCATATTCTAAAATTTAAAATATTAGCTATTTTATTACTATTTTATTATGTAATCGGAAAGTACAGGTTGATGACCTAAAATGCTAGTGTGTACCACTTGTTTTCCATGTGTTAACAATGACTCTGTAGACTAACAGAACAGAAAAATATGAATCTCTTGAAGAAGAAGGAGATTAAAAAGATGGTAGATGATGAATGCATGGCATGGATATTTGAAAGGCAGTGCATTTATTTTAAAAGCTTTTAAAATTTTTCTAAGAATTAATTCAGAAATTTTATGTGTTAAACAAATATTTATTGAGGATCTATTATAAGCCAGATATTGTTCAAGGTGCTGTGGGTTTATTTGTAAATAGAAGAGAAAGGAAAAATTCCCTACCTTTGCGGAGTTCACTTTCTAGACAATAGAGACAGGCAATAAACAAACAAGAAAGTAAACAATATAATATGTCAGGTAGTAATAAATGCTATGAAGACAAAGGAGAACATGGAGACTCCAGACAGAGTGGAGGAAATGTGGTGGTGATATTGTTGCAATTTTACATTGCCTCTTGGGGAGCCCTCCTGAAAGGATATTTGAGGAAACACTGAATAAAGTAAAGGGAATGTTTATGTTTACATTTAGAGGGCTACTGTTCTGGGCCAAAGGAAAAGCAAAAGCAAACACTTCGAGGCAGGAACATGCCTGGAGTATTTGAAGGACAGCAAGGAAGCGAGGGTGGGTGGCATAAAATAAGTAAAGGGTAGATTAATAAAACGTGAGATTAGGGAGGTAGAAGGAGATCAGAACAAGTAGGACTTTATAGTCAAGAGGCTGGCAAGCTTTTACTGTAAAGAGCCAGACAGCAAATATTTTAGGCTTTGGGAGCCAAAATGCAAAACTTGAAATATTGCATAGGTACTTAACATAACAACAAGAAACAAATTCCACTATTTTTATTGATAAACCTACAAATATAATAAGAATAATTGAGGACAGTTTTTTGAAATATAGGTCTACGAACCAGAAGAATGGCAATTTTTTAGGAGGGAGGTTTTTAAAATTAAGCATGGACAATGAAAGCACTACATGTGGTTTTTGTTGCAATTACTAACACTGCTGTTGTAGTAATTACTAACTCTACCATATAGAAGCAACCTAAATGTCCACCTATAAATGAATGGATAAATAAGATGTCATGCATATACACAATGGAGTATTACTCAGCTATAAAAATAATGAAATTTTGCCATTTGTGACAACATGTATAGACCCAGAGGATATTATGCTAAGTGAAATAAGACAGACAAAGACAAATACCATAGGATTTTACTTAGGAATCAAAAAACCAAAAAAAATGAACAAAACAAAAAGGAAACAGACTTATAAATACAAAGAACGAACTAATGGTTGTTGAGAGACAAAGGGGTGGGGAGATGGATGAAATAGGTGAAGGGAATTAAGAGGTACAAACTTCCAGTTATAAAATAAGTAAGTCACAGGATTGGAAGGTACAGCATAGGGAATATAGTCAATGATATTGTAATAACTTTAAGATGGCAGTAACTACACTTATTGTGTGATCATTTTGTAATGTATATAAATGTTGAACCACTATGTTGTACAGCTGAAATTAATATAAGATTGTGTACCAACTACAATTAGAAAAACACTGAGTATACAGCAAAAAAGATCTAATATCAGATCATGTACCTCCTTCATTGCTACTAGCACTCTGCATTCGTTCCACTTTCTGCTATATTTTTATTCAGCTGTTTCTAAAGAAATGTTTTGTTAAGATCTACTCTAGGTGATAAAAACTCTCAACAAAATGGGTATAGAAGGCAAGTACCTCAACATAATAAAGGCCATATATGACAAACCCACAGCCAACATCATACTTAACAGAGAGAAACTGAGACCTTTTCCTTTGAGATCCAGAACAAGATGAGGATGCCCATATTCCCCACTTCTATTCAACATAGTACTGGAGGTCCTAGCCATGGCAATAGACAACACAAAGAAATAAAAGGCATCCAGATTGGCAAGGAAGAAGTTAAACTATTCCTGTTTGCAGATGACATGATATTGTACATAAAAAATCCTAAAGAATCCACTCCAAAAATATTAGATCTAATATCTGAATTTAGCAAAGTTGCAAGATACAAAATTAATATGCAGAAATCTGTGGCATTCCTATACACTAACAATGAACTAGCAGAGAGAGAAATCAAAAAAACAATTCCATTCACAGTTGCATCAGAAAGAATAAAATACCTAGGAATAAACCTAACCTAGGAAGTGAAAGATGTATACTCTGAAAACTATAAGACACTCATGAGAGAAATTAAAGAAGATACCAGTAAATGGAAACACATCGCATGCTCATGGATAGGAAGAATTAATATTCTCAAAATGGCCATCCTGCCTAAACCAGTCTACAGATTCAATGCAATTCCTATCGAAATACCAACAGCATTCTTCAACAAACTAGAGAAAATCATTCTAAAATTCATATGGAACCACAAAAGACCCCAAACAGCCAAAGCAATCCTGAGAAGGAAGAATAAAGCTGGGGGGATCTCACTTCCCAATTTCAAGCTCTACTACAAAGCCACAGTAATCAAGACAATTTGGTATTGGCAGAAGAACAGACCCATAGATCAATGGAACAGATTAGAGAGCACTGATATAAACCCAACAATATATGGTCAATTAATATATTATAAAGGAGCTATGGACATACAATGGGGAAATGATAGCCTCTTCAACAGGTGATGTTGGCTAAACTGAATGGCTATATGCAAGAGAATGAAACTGGATTTTTGTTTAACCCCATACACAAAAGTAAACCCAAAATGGATCAAAGACCTGAATGTAAGTCATGAAACCATGAAACTCTTAGAAGACAACATAGGCAAAAATCTCCTGAATATAAGCATGGGCAACTTCTTCGTGAATGCATCTCCTTGAGCAAGGGAAACAAAAGCAAAAATGAACTCATGGGACTACATCAAACTAAAAAGTTTCTGTATGGCACAGGACACCATCAACAGAACAAAAAGGCATCCTACAATATGGGAGAATATATTTGTAAATGACATATCCAACAAGGGGTTAACCTCTAAAATATATAAAGAATTTACACGCTTCAACACCCAGAAAGCAAATAACCCAATTCACAAATGGGCAGAGGATATGATGACACAGTTCTCCAAAGAAGAAATTCAGATGGCCAACAGACACATGATAAAATGCTCTACATCACTAATCATCAGAGAAATGAAAATTAAAACCACAATGAGATATCACCTCACACCAGTAAGGATGGCCAGCATCAAAAAGACTAAGAACAACAAATGCTGGCAAGGATGCAGAGAAAGAGGAACCCTCCTACACTGCTGGTGGGAATGTAAGCTAGTTCAACCATTGTGGAAAGCAATATGGATGTTCCTCAAAAAAATAAAAATACAAATACCATTTGACCTGGGAATACCACTCCTTGGAATTTACCAAAAGAATACAACTTCTCAGATTCAAAAAGACCCGATGTTCATCGCAGTACTTTTTACAATAGCCAAGATATGGAAGCAACCTAAGTGTCCATCAGTAGATGAATGGATAAAGAAGATGTGGTACATATACACAATGGAATACTATTCAGCCATAAGAAAGAAACAAATTCTACCATTTGCAACAACATGGATGGAGCTGGAGGACATTATGCTCAGTGAATTAAGCTGGGCAGAGACCAACAAGTGCCAAATGATTTCCCTCATTTATGGAGTATAACAATGAAGCAAAACTGAAGGAACAAAATAGCAGCAGACTCACGGACTCCAAGAAGGGACTAGTGGTTACCAAAGGGGAGGGGTGTGGGAGGGCAGGTGGAGAGGGATAGAGAAGGGAATGGAGGGGTATTATGTTTAGTACACATGGTGTGAGGAATCACGGGGAAAACAGTGTAGCACAGAGAAGGCAAATAGTGAATCTGTGGCATCTTACTACATTGATGGACAGTGACTTCATTGGGGTATGGGTGGGGACTTGATAGTATGGGTAAATGTAGTAACCACATTGTTTCTTCATTTGAAACCTTTATAAGAGTGCATATCAATCATACCTTAATAATAATTAAAAAAAGATCTACTCTAGGCAAATCTATGCACAAATTTCCCTTTGCAAAAGGCTCCCTATTTCTAAACAGTCCTGATGCCCAGACCTCTCAGTGACCCATTCATATTCCTAAGGAGGTCTTCCCCTACCCACCACTGCTCCTACCTTGTACTTGTCATTTCTGTGCTTCATCTCCTTGAAACTTCTGAATATTACATCTCATTCCCTCAAAGGGAAATTCTCTGTGCTTTAAACGAGACAGCTAGCTAGTCTAATTAACTAATGTATGTTAATGTGACTTGAGAGAATTAGGCACATCGGAAGCATTTTAACAGTGTTCTCCTGAAGCAAATGCTCTAGCTTATGTTGCCTAACTTGAGATTGCTGAGAATTTCAGAGAGAGAAAGAAGAAAAGACAAAGTTCAAAGGGGAAGGTATCTGTGTGTGGGCGGGAAATGACATTGCCTGCAAATCTCACTAACCTGGTAGCTTCCTACTCAACCTACTTAGAGGGTTAGCCTCAAAGACAGCAGATATGTTTTTTATATCCAATGTTGGAAAAGAAGACAGCAGGGCAGAAATAAGAAAAGAGCCTCAGAGAATTGAATACTCCAATGGTCTAATCACTGAGATAAGTCTGAATGACTCTGAAAGAAGAAGAAAATAGGAAATATCCCTTAAATGCAAGAGCAAATCAACATGTACCATACCTCTCATTCATAGCCTTGAGAGAGCAACAGTCAAGAGTCATAACTGAAACTTAATTTTAATTTGCATACCTTTACTGAGGCATTTAATATAAACTACAAGTGTTAAAGTTATACAATTTGATGAGCTTTGACTTCTTTATACATCTATAAAATCATCACCATAATCATGATGTACAAATACATGCATCTAAAAGTTCTTTGTGCTTCTTTGTAATCCCTCCCTCCTTTCTCCTCCATCCACAAGCCACCACTGATCAGCTTTTTGTTATTATA
This sequence comes from Manis javanica, assembly GCF_040802235.1. Taxonomy (NCBI): domain Eukaryota; kingdom Metazoa; phylum Chordata; class Mammalia; order Pholidota; family Manidae; genus Manis; species Manis javanica. Next base: position 89,638,296 of record NC_133174.1, read on the forward strand.
GATAATTTGAAGTTTTCTGAAATTTCAAGTAAATGACTTTATATGCTATGTATTTTTTCTGTTTGACTTCTGTTCTCAGCACAGTTTAAGATTCTTCTATATTGTTGTTTTAACTACTGAGTAGTATTCAACTGTATGGGTATACTATAAGGGTTTATTTATTCACATATTGATGGACATATGGGTTCTTTCTATTCTGTCTTTTTTTTTTTTGCAATACCTATAAGCATCCATGCATAGGTCTTTATGTGAATGTGTTGTCCCTTAAAAAATACCAAGGAGTGTCATAGCTGGATCATTTTGTAGGTATATGTTTAAATTTTTAAAGAAACTGCCAAACTGGGATAAAGGGTTGATTCATGGGACTCCAAAACATGTGTTCATATCCTAACCATTTTTGTATCTTCCTTAGGAATTTCTATATAGATGATCATGGCATATCTGGATAAAAAGAGTTGAATGTCTTCCTTTCCAATCTGGATGCTTTTTCTTTTCTTTCATTATTGAACTAGTAAAGACCTACAGTAAAATGGTAAATACAAGTAGTGAACGTGGACAATCTTACCTTAGTCATACCTGATACTCTTCCATAACTTCCTGAGGTTTTGTGAATTTTTCTTGCAGTCATTTTACCTCTGTTTTTTATGTTTGATAGTTTCTATTACTAATTTCCTCAATTTACTAATACTTTCTTTTAGTACCTAATCTGCTATTAATACCAGCAAGTATATTTTTCAATTCAGAAATTGTACTTTTCATCTCTAGAAGTTCAATATGGGTCATCTTTATATCTTCCATGTCTGTCTTTATTATGTGTATGCTTTCTTCTACCTTCTTAAAGATATGTACCATATTTATAATAGTTAATTTATTGTCCTCGTCTACTAAGTATAGTATCTGCCTCACTTGATCTTTTACCATTCATTGATCATTTTTATAATTAAGAATTATATTTTTTCCTTCTTTGCATGCCTACTAAGTTTTCATTGGTATTCCTTTAAATATATTCAGAGCTTTGTTCTGGTATATAGGTAAGCTACTTGGAAAACGTTTGGTCCTTTTGTGTTTTGCTTTTTAAGTTTTATTAGGCAGATACAGATAGCCTTCAGCTTAAAGATAAATTGGCCCCATCACAGATGTAAAAACTTCTGAGGACTCCATTTGATTCCCCAGATTTTAGAAGTTCTTGTTACTCTCACTTAATAGAAAATTACTATGCAAGCCCTATATGAGTTCCAGGGTTCTCTCTGCTTGCTTTTTCTGAGTGGTTTCCCTGCTTATCTCAGTAGTTTCCTGACACACACACGCAGATCAGTTTATAGACAAAAACTCAAGGAAAAGCTTCTGGAGATATTCAGAACTCTCTTTCTGGGCAGCATTCTCCTCTGTGATACTCTACCCCATGAATTCTATCTGCCTTGAATTTTCTGAATGCTGAATTTCATCCCAACTCCAGGAAACTAACAGGCTCTGTTTGAGTCCCCCATCCCTGTGCAACAGTCTGAGCATCTTCAGGTAGGCTAGGGCAGTCACAGGGCTTACTTTATTTCTTCCCTTTCTTTCGGAAATAACTGTTCTTCACTGCCTCTTGTCCAATGTCTGAAACCCATTGTTTAAATATTTTGTTTGATTACTGGTTGTTTAAGGCAGCAGGGTAAATCTGGTCCTTCTTATTCCATTATAGATGAAAGTATAAGTCTGGCTGAATGTTTTGACATGACAAAGAAAATTAAATCCACGAATTGACTCTTAGATTTTGGTTTGAACTACCTTTTCAAAAAATCATATATATATATAGTTAAAAAGGAATTATTCATATCCTTTCAGTTATAATCACAGATTGCTTTGTACTCTTGTTGGGGACAGAAAAAAGTCTTATAACAAATTCTGGTCTCTGAATCTTAAGGCCAAATTAGTTCTTCCATTTTATACATGGATCTGGGAATGTGTGTGACTATGTTTCTTTAGTGTTCAGTATGATCAGTTCTCAAGATCTTTCCTCATATCCAACTTTTTGTAAATGTGCTCATAAATTGCAGCTGCTATATTAATTCTCTTTTCTTTACTCATTTCATCTGTTATCACAGACTTAAATCAAACACTTGTTTTGTTTCAATATATACATATATTAGAATCTTGTTTGATTTAATTGTGTATCTCTCTTCTCTATGTACACACACACGCACACACACAAAGGGAAAGACACACACACACAACACACAAAGTAGAAAAGTAAACAAACAATCTAAAGCTACTTGTGTGAAAAATGCAATTTATTTGAATTGCAATCATACTTCAGAGTGAGCAAGGTGGTAGAGTTGCTTGCCTTCAATATGCGAATTCATTTTCTTTCTGCATTTTTCTATTTCTTCCTGAGGTTTTCCAAAGCTTCCATTCCACACTTTACTGCTCTGGATATGCATACTGATTATAGGACTATTGGCCACTTTGTATCCTCTCTAAACTACCAGAATGATGAAATCATGAATGTTGAATGACATTTAATGAAATGGTACTTAAGATTATGGTTTTCTTATTTTATGATTTGTGACAAGGATATACTGTGCAAAAAATCATTTCAGTTTCCACTCCTTTTTTCTTTTTTGTTTCCAAAAGCATTTTTGAAAATATCCTGTCATAACTGGCCTGTCATGACTACTTTTGAACCTGGACATAAATCTTAAGTGTAGGGGCAGTGAGGGGTAGATGACACTTGACACCCTGACCCAGATGTTTACCTCTGTGTAAATGTGCAAAGCTCTGTGTTCAGCTGGGGCCCCTTGAGTGCTGTTTTAAAATGACGTTTTCCAAAGTCAAAGAGCATGTTCACAACTGGGAATGGAATTAAAATGTGGGCTCCTTGGCAGTGAATCCCTCTGATATTTGTGCTCCACATTTGAATGGGCAGTTTAAAAATATTACTGACTCGTATGTTGATACCACAGAATTTACTTCTAAAACAGAAAATAAGATATGATGCATCATTTAAAAATTATAGTAAATGTTCTTCTATTATTTTTAAAAATTAGGGACATTTAGTTTTGTATCAGACATCTGAAATCCACGTCATGTATTTCATTTAGAAAAACCACAAATTCAATTTGCATTAAATTATATCCTATTTTATCAATTCATTTTAATTCCTATGGAATGTGATTTGGAATAAAGAAAGAAAGTCATCTGTGTAGACTCTTGCTTACTTAACCAAGCTTCTAAGGGCTGATTTTATTTACTTAAATCTGGCTGGATATTATAGTTGAACTCTTTCAGTAAAATTCACTTCCCAAATGTGGGTCAAGCCATAATCACTCAGTATATAATATCCCTTTTATTTATCACATAAGCTGGTTGTTTCTGTTTGCTTATGAATGCAAGGTATATTATATTCAAAGATTATGAAATTCAAACTGAGACGTACATGATGCCAACAACTTGCTGAAATATGGATGTCATTAAGCACACTTTACATTTGGTCTTGAGGACTATAATTTTGGAAACTAACTGTGGGAAAAAAATTATTTCTCAAGTAGAAATTAGCTAGAGCTGGAAGTTACCTAATACAATCAAGTTCTAAAAAGCCATCAGGAAAAAAAAAAATACATCTGTCTATGGGAAATGCTATTGAATCAATCAAACAGTAGTCATGTTGTCTTTTTGGGACTTTTTTTACTTACCAAGAGGGACATATAATTATCATAATCAATAAACATGATCGATTGTCAGATACTGAGATAAAAATATATATAAGTTGTGATCCTTCCTGTAAATTTTCTAAAATCTGCTTGGAAATATTACATATACAAAAAAGAAAGCAACAATAATCTAAAGTAAAACATATTATTCATAATAATACATATGGGAAGACAAAGGAAAATACAATTTCCAAGTAAGGAAAGTCTTCATCAATAAGTAAGCTGGAATTAAAGCTGGATCTAGAAATACGAATGGTTATTAAATAAATGAAAATGAAGGAAAGCACTCAAACCAAAGGGAATAAAATGAACAAAAACACAGATGTAAAAATCATATTTCTGGGACAGAGGAATCATCTGGAGCTGAAATGAGAAAAATAGAAATTTTGAGTTTTTTAGTTTTACCTTAGTTCTCCAGTATTTACAATCAACAACAAAGAAAATGTAGAGAGAGCCTACAACCAATTACAGGAAGTGTTTTGTGCAATACAGAATCATGGATATTTTTTAAATAGCAGAATGACAATTGATGGTTTCTAAAGGTTAATCTGGCAGCACACTACTGAGAGTAGCACACTACTCTCATCTCTTGGATGAGAGTCTTGCAATGAGAAAACAAATTTGGAGATTAAGAAATAACAGTCACAGGTCTGTGGTTATTATGTCATGGGATATATTGTTACAAGTAAAATTTCAAAGGAAATGAAAGCTGCATTAAGGTGGTAAGTTCTGATGAAGTCAGGGGAAGTAGAAGAAGATTCAGAAATGGGAGACAAATTAATGGGAAATGCATGAACATCAAAGTTGAGAAACCCAAGTTGTCTTTAAAGCTCTGTGCAACTCCTGACAATTCATTTCACCTTTCAGCATCTCTTTCTCCCTATGTAACATGAGGAGATTGGGTGAAAGAGTATCTTATGTCCCTTCCAGTTCCAATATTTTATGAATCCGGGCACATTAATAAATGTAGATGTAATTAAAAATAGGAAATAAATACCAAAAGAAAAGAGGTACAAACTGTATGCCTTCAGAAGAGAGAGACATTGTTTTGGTCTGGGGTAGCTATAAGCCTTTATAGCATTGTGTGGTGTTCTGATTGAGTCCTTATGGATAGTGTAGGATATTAAGGATTATGTGAAAGGGAATTTCAGGAGAATAGTATGATCATATATGATTAATATTCTGCTATTATCAGTGATCAGTATAAAGTTACAAGACCACATTTAATGATGTAAATTATAAAGATTAAAACAGTTCTTTTTTAGTTCCAGTTGTGATTATGCAACTATGTGTATTATGTTGTAGCTTGCTCATCTATAAAATGGAGGTAATTATGCTACCTTGTAAGGATTCAAATAGGAAAACATGATGTTTAGAGAGATTGAATACCTTCCTTGAGGACATTTAATTAGTAAGAACAGAAATGGAGTTCAGAGCTGGGGTTATGTGACTACTAAATATATTCCCTTTCTTCTTGACATGGCTTCTTCCATTGTGCTTCACAGTAATTAGGCCTAAAATATTTAAACAGTTTTTGTACATGTCTAAAATTCATGTAATTTTTGCATAGGCAAACCAATTTTTTAGTTTTGCTTTTCTAATTTAGACATACGTAAAATCTCATCAGAGAACAGCATTAACAAATAAACTTTGCAGTCAATTTTAATGCTAGGGAAAACTGATTTTGAACCCCAATTAAGTGAACTATTATTCCCCCTTCTCCAGAAGAAGAATTCCATTCTTCTTATAAGTTTTCCAATAGGAAAAAAAGCACAAATGCTAACAGTTTCCACAGATACCAGGAAGATTCAAACACCTTACATCTTAATCATCACATAGAGACAAATTGATATTCATCTATCACAATGAGAAACCATGATTCTCTTTCTTCACGCTCCAGAATTGTGGTTTCCTGTTTCTTCTCATGTACGCCACTGATCTAGTCAGTTCTATATTCATGCTCACGTGCCTACACTGTCATCCCTGTCCGTAACATACAAATACATGCACACCTTATGAGAGGACTACGGATCATTTAGCAGGGCTTTTTGCTTGCCTCAGAGTGGAGTCAGTGAAGTTTGAAACAGTAGAAATACTGCATCATGAAGAGTAAATTGACTGCCAGATAGAGGTAGCATATTCATTATACTGCAGAGTGATAAGGACACTCTGTTTGGGGACAGTGGAATAAGGAAAGAGGATGAGATTCTAGGAGGGGAAGTATGGCAATGGGTAAGAGAGGGCCTAGTAGAAAGGAACAGCCTAATGGAAAGCAATAGCCTTGTAGAAAGAAATAGCCTAGACCCCCTTTTTTCTTTCCTTGAACTATTACCACCACCCCCATCCAAAATGAACTTTAATTATGGCTGTAATGCAGGGCCATAGCATAGAGCTAGAGGCAGAAAACCACAGTCAATGGGCCAAATCTGGCCTGTCTCCTGCTTCTACTCATTCTAAGAGATGAGAGTTATTTTTACATTTTTGAATGGCGAAAATAATTCAAAAGGACAATAATATTTTGTGACATGTGAAAATTCTATGAAATTCTAATTTCAATTCTATAAATAAAATTTTGTTGAAACAGCCACACTCATACATCTATTTTCTGTGGATGATTTTGTGCTACAACAGCAGAGTTGATAGTTACAACAGAGACTATATATGGTACTCTTTTATCATCCTCACTGCTACTATAAATTACAATGAGGCAGTCATCAACATTTTGAATGCCACACATATTACCTACTTGTGTGAAAAGACATTTTCAAAAATGAAATAGTTAAACTCATTACAGATAAGCATTAACAAATAAAATTTGCAGTCAATTTACAGATAGGGAGCAGTACCTTTGAATCCCAATTAAATAAAATGTTACCACTCCTTCCCAACAAAATAATTCTGTTCTTCTCATTAGTAGACATGTATTACAAAAATTTGATCTCAAGTATTATTATATTTTAAATTCTGTTAATAAAATAGTTTAGAAGGTTTGTTTTCTCTATTTTTATGTAAGTACCTTCATAATATCCCCAATTTTGCTTCTTGGCGTACAAAGCCTAAAATATTTACCATCTGCCCTTTTACAGGAAAAAAAAAAAGCCAAACTCTGCCATACACTGTTGGGGAACTTACTGGGGAAAACAATCAAGAAATATTGAAAGTAATCTTGGAGCCTGCAAGCCATAACTAGAGAATTTTATCTTTTTTGTGTTTCTCCTTTCCCTTCAATAAAATATTATGAATCAGGTGCTATAGATTTTTATCTCAAATGGCCAAGCAATAGCAAAAAGGTCTGGCAGAATCAAATATCTATCTCATTAAAAGTTAGTAGCTGATGCCCATAATTGACCTTCTACAGAAATACTAAACAAAAAAAAGGAAGAAAATAAACAAAAAACTTTTTTTCCCTCCATACTCAGGTTTTGATGTGGAATTTGTCAGTACAAGAAAGTTCAGCTTTCATTTTACATGGCTGACTTCATGCTTGCTTATATGCTGTTTTTAAATGCTAAATTATATTTTATTTCAATAATGCTACAGATAGGAGTAGCTGAAGCACATTTAAGACATTCCCAATCATGAGAAGATGGCGGCATGAGTAGTTCAGAGGATATCTCCTCCCCAAAACATATATATTTATTAAAATACAATAAATACAACTATTCCTAAAAGAGACACCAGTGGATGCAGTACAACAGCCAGGATACACCTACATCTGTGAAAACTCAACATCACACGAACGGGGTAAAATACAAGCCGCGGCCAGGTGGGACCTGAACGCTCCCCCACCCCAGAACCTGGCGGGAAGAAAGGAGTTGGAACGGGGAGGGAGTGAAAGCCCAGGACTGCTTAACAACCAGCTCTAGAAATCCGCACCGGGAGCGCAGACACAAGGTGCACGGGGGGCTGGATATTAGAGAAACAGAAAAGCAAAACCTGTGGGCAGGTCCCCGCAACTGGCACCCCTGAGACAAAAGAAAAGCGAGTGCTTCCTGCAAGTCTTAAAGAGACAGGGACCCCATAGCTGGACAAAGTCATCCTGGCACACTTAGCCAGCAGCCGGGAATCCCGGGGAACCTTAGGTGCCCTAAACCCCAGGGAGGTAGTGCAGCTCTGAAGCCTCTCACAGCACTGATAAGCCTGCCAGTCGTTCCTCCAACTGGTGCGGACCCCAACACACCAGCCCAGTAGCGGGAGAGTGGCAGCGCCTGCCAGGGCGGGGGCACCAGAAGAGACCAGGAGCAGATCGCATGTGACAATGGCACCAGAGGGGACCAGGAGAGGCTTGTGCAAGCCCGCAGCAGCAGCGGCGGCAGTGGAGCCACAGGACCCCGGTAGAGGCCCGTGCGGGAGAGCCCTGCGCGCACTTGCAGTGGAGCCAGAGGGAGCAGGCATGCTCCTAGTAGACAATTGGAATCCCACCCCAACGCACAGCCACCCAGGCCAGACCCAAAGGCCACTGCTATCACACAGCTGCCCGGCAGGGGCGCTGCTATCATGGAGGAGTGTACCTGGCATGCCTGTCACTCCTCGTGGGGCTCCGTGTGCTACTCTGATAGAGACCCCACTGACAGCAGGTTAGGGGACTAACTCAGTGGCTGCTCCAAAAGTGCAGGTAACCGACACAGGCAGCAGAGAAGGGCAAGGCATCCAGCAAGCAGGAAAGGACTTTCTTCTCCCAGCTGACACACCCGCAACCTGACTTCAGCCACCGCTATCACCATGAAAAGGCAAAAAAATTTAGTCCAGTCCAAGATAGTTCAGACAACACCTGAGAGAGGATCTGCAGAGACAGACCTAACCAATCTCCCTGAAAAAGAATTCAAAATAAAAATCATAAACATGCTGACAGAGCTGCCCAGAAATATGGAAGAGCTAAGGGATGAAGTCCGGAGGGAGATTACAGACATCCAGTGGGAGATTACAGAAGTGAAACAAATTCTAGAAGGATTTATAAGCAGAATGGATAAGATGCAAGAGGCCATTGAAGGAATAGAAACCAGAGAAAAGGAATGCAGAGAAGCAGATGCAGAGAGAGATAAAAGGATCTCCAGAAATGAAACAATATTAAGAGAACTGTGTGACCAATGCAAAAGGAACAATATCTGCATTATAGGGGTACCAGAAGAAGAAGAGAGAGAAAAAGGGATAGAAAGTGTCTTTGAAGAAATAATTGCTGAGAGCTTCCCCAAAGTGGGGGAGGAAATAGTTCCTCAGACTACGAAGGCAAACAGAACTCCCAAGAGAAGGCACTCAAAGAGGACAACACCAAGACATATAAAAATTAAAATGGCAAAGATCAAGGACAAGGACAGAGTATTAAAGGCAGGCAGAGAGAGAGAAAAGGTCACATACAAAAGGAAAACCCATCAGGCTATCATCAGACTTCTCAAAAGAAACCTTACAGGCCAGAAGAGAATGGCATGATATATTTAATGCAATGAAACAGAAGGGCCTTGAACCAAGGATACTGTATCCAGCACGATTATCATTTAAATATGAAGGAGGGATTAAACAATTCCAAGACAAGCAAAAGTTGAGGGAATTTGGTTCCCACAAACCACCTCTACAGGACATCTTTCAGGACTGCTCTAGATGGGAGCACTCCTAAAAGAGCACAGAACAAAACACACAACATATGAAGAATGGAGGATGAGAAATAAAAAGGGAGAGAAATAATCATCAGACTGTGTTTATAATAGCTCAATAAGTGAGTTAAGTTAGACAGCAAAGTAGTAAACAAGCTAACCTTGAACTTTTGGTATCCACGAATCTAAAGCCTGCAATGGCAATAAGTACATATCTTTCAACAATCACCCTAAATGTAAATGGACTGAATGCACCAATCAAAAGACACAGAGTAATAGAATGAAGAAAAAAGCAAGACCCATCTGTATGCTGCTTACAAGAGACTCACCTGAAACCCAAAGACATGTACAGATTAAAAGTCAAGGGATGGAAAAAGATATTTCATGAAAACTATAGGGAGAAAAAGCAGCTGTTGCAATACTAGTATCAGAAAAAATAGGCTTCAAAACAAACAAAGGAACAAGAGATAAAGAAGGACACTACGTAATGATAAACGGCTCAGTCAAACAAGAGTATATAACCATTATAAACATATATGCACCCAATACAGGAGCACCAATATATGTGAAACAAATACTAACAGAATTAAAGGAGGAAATGGAATGCATTGCATTTATTTTGGGAGACTTCAACCCACCACTCACTCCAAAGGACAGATCCACCAGACAGAAAATAAGTAAGGACACAGAGGCACTGAACAACACACTAGAACACATGGACCTAATAGACATCTATAGAACCCTACATCCAAAAGCAACAGGATACACATTCTTCTGAAGTGCACATGGAACATTCTCCAGAATAGACCACATACTAGGGCACAAAAAGAGCCTCAGTAAATTCCAAAAGATTGAAATCCTACCAACGAACTTTTCAGACCACAAAGGTATAAAATAAATTGTACAAAGAAAGCAAAAAGGCTCACAAACACATGGAGGCTTAACAACATGCTCCTAAATAATCAATGGATCAACAACCAAATTAAAATGGAGATCCAGCAATATATGGAAATAAATGACAACAACAACACAAAGCCCCAACCTCTGTGGGATGCAGCAAAAGGAGTCTTAAGAGGAAAGTATAGAGCAATCCAGGCATATTTAAAGAAGGAAGAACAATCCCAAATGAACTGTCTAAGGACACAATTACCGAAATTGGAAAAAGAAGAACAAATGAGGCCTAAGGTCAGCAGATGGAGGGACATAATAAAGATCAGAGAAGAAATAAATAAAATTGAGAAGAATAAAACAATAGCAAAAACCAATGAAACCAAGAGCTGGTTCTTTGAGAAAATAAACAAAATAGATAAGCCTCCAGCCAGACTTATTAAGAGAAAAAGAGTCAACACACATCAACAGAATCAGAAATGAGAAAGGAAAAATCATGACGGACCCCACAGAAATACAAAGAAGTATTAGAGAATACTATGAAAACCTACATGCTAACAAGCTGGGAAACCTAGGAGAAATGGACAACTTCCTAGAAAAATACAACCTTCCAAGACTGACCCAGAAAGAAACAGAAAATCTAAACATCGGTAATCAAAAACTACCCAAGAACAACACCTCTGGGCCAGATGGATTTACCACGGAATTTTATCAGACATACAGAGAAGACATAATATCCATTCTCCTTAAAGTTTTCCAAAAAATAGAAGAGGAGAGAATACTCCCAAACTCATTCTATGTCATCACCCTAATGCCAAAACCAGGCAAAAACCCCAGCAAAAAAGAAAACTGCAGTCCAATATCCCTGATGAACGTAGATGCAAAAATACTCAACAAAATATTAGCAAACCAGATTCAAAAATACATCAAAAGGATCATACACCATGACCAAGTGGGATTCATACCAGGAATGCAAGGATGGTACAACATTCGAAAATCCATCAACATCATCCACCACATCAACAAAAGGAGGGACAAAAACCACATGATCATCTCCATAGATGCTGAAAAAGCATTTGACAAAATTCAACATCCATTCATGATAAAAACTCTCAACAAAATGGGCATAGAGGGCAAGTACCTCAACATAATAAAGGCCATATATGATAACATCATATTGAACAGTGAGAGGCTGAAAGCTTTTCCTCTGTGATCGGGAACAAGACAGGGATGCCCACTCTCCCCACTGTTACTTAACATAGTACTGGAGGTCCTAGCCATGGCAATCAGACAAAACAAAGAAATACAAGGCATCCAGATTGGTAAAGAAGAAGTCAAACTGTCACTGTTTGCAGATGACATGATATTGTACATAAAAATCCCTAAAGACTCCATAGCAAAACTACTAGAACTAATATTGGAATTCAGCAAAGTTGCAAGATACAAAATTAACACAGAGAAATCTGTTGCTTTCCTATACACTAACAATGAACTAATAGAAAGAGAAATCAGGAAAACAATTCCATTCACAATAGCATCAAAAAGAATAAAATACGTAGGAATAAACCTAACCAAGGAAGTGAAAGACCTATACCCTGAAAACTACAAGAAACTCTTAAGAGAAATTAAAGAGGTCAGTAACAAATGGAAATTCATCCCATGCTCCTGGCTGGGAAGAATTAATATCGTCAAAATGGCCATCCTGCCCAAAGGCATATACAGACATGATGCAATCCCTATCAAATTACCAACAACATTCTTCAATGAACTGGAACAAATAGTTCAAAAATTTAAATGGAAACACCAAAGACCCCGAATAGCCAAGGAAATCCTGAGAAGGAATAATAAAGTGGGGGGGGATCTCGCTCCCCAACTTCAAGCTCTACTACAAAGCCATGGTAATCAAGACAATTTGGTACTGGCACAAGAACAGAGCCACAGACCAGTGGAATAGAATAGAGACTCCAGACATTAACCCAAACATATATGGCCAATTAATATATAATAGAGGAGCCATGGACATACAATGGGGAAATGATAGTTTCTTCAACAGATGGTGCTGGCAAAACTGGACAGCTGCATGTAAGAGAATGAAACTGGATCACTCTCTAACCCCACACACAAAAGTAAATTCAAAATGGATCAAAGACCTGAATGTAAGTTATGAAACCATAAAACTCTTAGAAAAAAACATAGGCAAAAATCTCATGGACATAAACATGAGTGATTTCTTCATGAACATATCTCCCTGGGCAAGGGAAACAAAGGCAAAAATGAACAAGTGTGACTATATCAAGCTAAAAAGTTTCTGTACAGCAAAGGACACCATCAATAGAACAAAAAGGTATCCTACAGTATGAGAGAATATATTCATAAATGACAGATCAGATAAAGGATTGACATCCAAAATATATAAAGAGCTCACACACCTCAACAAACAAAAAGCAAATAATCCAATTAAAAAATGGGCAGAGGAGCTGAACAGACAGTTCTCCAAAGAAGAAATCCAGATGGCCAACAGGCACATGAAAAGATGCTCCACATCGCTAATCATCAGAGAAATGCAAATTAAAACCACAATGAGATATCACCTCACACCAGTAAGGATTGCCATCATTGAAGAGACAAACAACAAAAAAGTGTTGGCGAGGTTGTGGAGAATGGGGAGCCCTCCTACACTGCTGATGTGAATGTAAATTAGTTCAACCATTGTGGAAAGCAGTATGGAGTTTTCTCAGAATGCTCAAAATAGAAATACCATTTGACCCAGGAATTCCACTTCTAGGAATTTACCCTAAGAATACAGCACTCCAGTTTGAAAAAGACAGATGCACCCCTATGTTTATTGCTGCACTATTTACAATAGCCAAGATATGGAAGCAACCTAAATGTCCATCAATAGATGAATGGATAAAGAAGATGTGGTACATATACACAATGGAATATTACTCAGCCATAAGAAAAAAACAGATCCTACCATTCGCAACAACATGGACAGAGCTAGAGGGTATTATGCTCAGTGAAATAAGCCAGGCGGAGAAACACAAGTACCAAATGAATTCACTCATATGTGGAGTATAAGAACAAAGGAAAACTGAAGGAACAAAACAGCAGCAGAATCACAGAACCGAAGAATTGACTAACAGTTACCAAAGGGAAAGAGACTGGGGAGGATGGGTGGGAAGGGAGGGATAAGGGTGAGGAAAAAGAAAGAGGGCATTATGATTAGCATTTATAGTGTGTGGGGGGCACAGGGAGGGCTGTGCAACACAGAGAAGTAGTAATTTTACAGCATCTTACTATGCAGATGGACAGTGACTGTGAAGGGGTATGTGGGAGGTCTTGGTGAAGGGGGGAGCTTAGTAAACATAATGTTCTTCATGTAATTGTAGATTAATGATACCAAAAAAAAAAAAAAAGGATAGGCTGTGAGATGGATTTAGGCAATGAAAAAAAAAAAGATATTCCCTTGCCAGGGCAAACCAAGAAGTGGGGATGATATAAGCACATATACATGAAAGTCACATAGAGATCACATAGGCAGTGACAGGTCAAAAAGGAGACAGCACAGCACTGTTCTTGCCTGTCACATACCTGTGCTGAAAGCACACTTATCAGGGAGAGTCACGGTTTCATTCATTTTTTTCTTAGCCGTTGTGTGGCTGGAACTGTGCTGGGTAGAGAGGATCTGAAAAAGACAGGATCAATGTCCTTAATGATTTCACAATCTAGTGGGGGTATGTCTTGCCAATGGGTTTCAGTCCTGGGCAAGTTCACTGTGGATTCAGTGTGACCAAAAAAATTGACAGCAAAACGTTCTTTGGGGTGAAAAGGGTTTATTACCCAGCTTTTTCTCTGGCGGCAGGTAGAGCACCAGCATCTCTGCCTCCACCCAGAGCACTGGACGGAGCTCTCTATATAGCGCAATAATAGCTTATTGCCCAAATATGTGGAAGCAGCAGCCCAGCGACAGGCCACTTACATCATCAGGTGGTTTAAGTTCAGTGAGGATTCTGGCCATAAGAACCCCAACTTCCCTCACTCTACCCCTCCAGGATTCTCGCCTTACAATCTAGATGCTTTTAATCTTCTGCAATGGTCCCTGTGCAAGAAAGCTGGAGCACTGTACCCAGACTTCACAATAGCAACAGAGGATAACAACAACTTAGAGATAATAAAAATTAAGATACAGCAAGTTTTTGATACAAAAATTATAATAATCCTCAAACCAGAGGAGGTTCCTAATAACAAAAATTATAATAATCCTCAAGCCAGAGGAAGTTCCCAATTCACAAAGACTTTAGGGGCAATAAGACACATCTTTTAATGCCACCAACATAGGCAAATCTTGTCCATCAGGTAGGATGCATGCAAGAGTAATAGGACTGTAGCAGGAAGGGGTTCCCTTCCAGGTCTAGTATACCATACTTTTACTCCTTTCCCCGTGGGGGTTACTGAAGGGTCTATATATAGTGTTGCTGGAGGTGCATGCACTGGCCATAATGATAAAACAAAACTCCAGGGTAAGATGCTCTTACCTTCTGGCCATTCAGGATATATGATTGTGACCTTTGGCGGCCACTCTGCTGTTATTCCAGGAATACACAGGAGGCCAGCTTCCAGGCTTTGTCCCCAAGGTGCCAGGAGAGCCAGACATTGTTGTTCCATGTGTTGAAAGGTCCAAAGCCACGTCCACTCAATGGAGTCTCCGGGGTTCAGTGCAGTTGGTGCTGGCAGCAAGATGTTATTCTGGTGGCCAAACCTCAACTTCTGTGATTCTTCCTTGGTTTGTACTTGCACTTGTATAGGGGAGGCAGCCATGTGTGTTAACATGTCTATGGGGCTCAGAGCTCCCTCTCAGGGTCTCTCATTCAAATGCCATAGCAAGGTCCATAAGCAGACTGACCATCCCCACAAAGTATTGGTATCTGACTTTAGTCCGGATTTGAACAAGCCATTGTGCCTCTCTATCATGCCTGTTGTGGTAGGATTGTATGGCACATGAAACTTCCACTTGATTCCCAGCTGTTGTACCCATTCTTGCAGTGTATGTCCAGTAAAATGGGTGCCCTGATCACTCTCAATCAACTGTGGTCGGCCATAGGCAGAAAAGAGACAGTCCCGGCCTCTTTTGGTCGCCTGCTGGTCTGCACAATGGGTAGGAAAAGCACCCACAAGTCCAGTAGCTGTATCCACACAAGTCGTCGCATACCAATATCTTTCTGACACAGGTAGAGGCCCAATATAGTCTATCTGCCACCTGACAAGGAGTATAGGCCCCTTAGCTATTGTTCCATATTTCTGTGGAACTCGGTGTAAATCCCTTTTGGAGCACATGATGCACTCCTGCCGGGCTCTACTAACTTCTTCAAAGGTCAAAGGCAAGCCCCACCGATGGGCTTCAGCCCACATTGTCTTTTGCCCTGCATGCAACAAACGCTGATGTAGCCATTGGGCTACATCAAGAGGCAGGCTTTCCTTCTAACCAACGTATCTGGGTCAATTTATCTGCCTCATCATTTCCTGGGGATGCCAGTGGCAAATGACCTGTTACATGGTACACTGTAATTATTTTAGTCTGACCGCAGGCCCATAAGTCTTGCCACAATTCTTGTCCCCAAAGGGGTCGGTGACCAACCAGCCAGTTTGGATGGTACCAGGTTGGTAGCCACAGGGTCAAGCCCCAAAAGACAGCCCAGCTGTCAGTGAAGACAACTATAGGGGAGGGCTCCTTGCTGATCATGAGCCACACAGCCAACAACTCTGCGCACTGGCTGCTCTTCCTCTCACCATCTTCCATCCATATTGTCTCAGTCTTAGGATGGAAAGCTATGGCCCTCCATTTTGGGGGCTGCCTGCTACTAATGGTTCAAAAGCAAGTTCTTCCTGCTTTTCACTAGTATATGTCACCAGCCCCAACAAGCGTTGGAGTTCTTCACTCAAGGGGCTATTAGAGAGGGCACTATGCTGCTTTTGGTATGCACCCCACTTGGCTAATGTGGGTGTTTGTGCCACACCACTCCTTGGCTTTTGGGTGCCATCTTGTACCCACCCCAAGATGGGATAGGTGGTTATTACCTTTATCGGGGCCATTCCAGTGATGGGTTCTGTAGCCAGCAAGGCATGATACATGGCAGCCAGTTGTTTCTCTATTAAAGAGTATCGCACCTCTGCCCCTTTCCAGAGTTGTGACCAGAATCCAACAGGTTGGCAAGTTCATTCAAGCTGTTGCCAGAGACCCCAGCCATAACCATCTTCAGTGACATGAATGTACGGCTCACAGGGCCTTGATGGGTGTATCACACTCAAGGCCTGCATGGCCTTAACTACGTGTTTTGCTGCAGTAAAGGCAGATACACATGTCTCATCCCAGTCCCACCTGACGCCCTTTTGTACCAACCTGTATAAGGGTTTCAGAATTTGCGACAAGTGCAGTATAAACACTCTCCATTAGCCTAGAAGACCCAGAAACTCCTGTAGCAATGCTACATTTGTGGGGGTAAGAAAGGCCTGGACTTTGTCTATACCTGCTTCTGGTATCACTTCGGTCTTACCCAACCAGACGACCCCCAGGAATTTGACAGACAAACCAGGTCCTTGAACCTTGGTGCTGTTCACAGCCCATCCTTTCTCCTGTAAATGATGGGAGTCTAGGTGCTGTACCTTCTAGATCTGAAAGAGAATCGGACATGAGCATGACATCATTGGTACAGCCGCACCATTGGCAGTTTCTCCCATGTAGTCAAGTCCTGAGCTACAAGTACATGACAGATGGTGGGGCTGTGGAGGTATCCCTGTGGGAGGACAGTGAAAGTCCATTGCCATCCTTCACACATGAAGGCAAACTGTTCCTGACTTTCCTCCTCAATGTCAATGGAAAAGAAGGCATTAGCAAGATCTACCACATAATGGTATGTTCCTAGTTCATGGCTGAGGGTATCCATCAAGCCTGCAATAGAGGGAACAGCAGCATGCATAGGGGGTATGACTTTATTTAGTTCTCTGTAATCCACAATCATATGCCAGGAGCCATCTGGGTTTTTTACAGGCCACACTGGGGAACTGAAAGGACTATGGGTGGGCTTTATAATACCCACCTTTCCCAGCTCTTGGAGAGTTTCTCCAATCTCTTTATGCCCTCCAGGCAGTTTGTACTGTTTGGTATTAGTCACCCACCAAAGCACAGGCAAAGTTATGGGCGGGTGCCTAGCATGTCCCCTCAGAACTGCCTTCACCACGCATACTCTCAGTTTGAACTCAACTGCAGTGGTCTGCAACCATAGACCCTGCAGGATATCAACCCGTAAAATAAACTCAGGGATGGGAGATACTTGCACAGTATACTCTTTTAGGGGTAGATGCCCTATTTCCAAAGGGATTTGGGCTTTTTTCACCCTGATAGCCTTCCCCCCATATCCATCTATGATAGTGGGGGTCCCGGAGAACTGCTCAGGGTTACCATGAATCAGTGAACATTCAGTCTCAGTATCCACCAGAGCCAGGACATGTTGTTTGTTCACTGGGGACCAATGGATAGCTATTTCAACATGTGGCCTCTGGTCCCCCCTGGTCCCTCAGGGCAGATACGTTAACCTTTCCCTCAGTCAAACCATGTTTCCCCAATCACCTTCCTTTGTGGGCTTGAGTGAGGTTGGCTTGCTCTCCAGCAGTAAGTCTGGTAAACACACAGGTGGGACTCGTGGCTTTCTCTCTGACCTCTGCCTCTTTGGTCTTAATGGCTGCAACTGCTGTTCTGGTTTCAGCTGTTGCCATAGCTCTAGTAAGATCCTATTGGACTTCCCATCTAATTTCCTCCCATCTGCTCCTGCCCATATTTAATCAACCCACATCTGGGTCCTCATAACCTTCATGGGGCCCTGTAAATTCTTCTTGTGAGTAACAGTTCTTATTTCTTTCCAGACTCTCATTGCTTCTGCCTCTCCTAAGTCTGCTACTGTACATGTCACCTCATTTATGGGCTGCCCTAAGTGAGGAGAAAGAATGGCTACTAGAGACCCAGAGAGGGATGTAGGAGCAGTTTGAAGTACAATATTTCTCATCCCAGTAGTGAAAATCTATTCATCTGGGCTATAATTCTCTAGACTTTAGATGGCATTTCTTATGCCTAGCTCTCATAGCACCTGTTGGAGCTCAGCATATGTCTGCCATCTAACAGGACAGGATGGCAGATCACCTGAATTGGGCCACAGAGCATGAAGTGCAGCCATAAGCCAATCGAGGAGGGAGTGACTCTCTGGGGTCTGATGTGCATTTTGTAATCGCTACCTCAAGGCAGGCTGCACTGTCAGGGAAGACAGCTTTCCCATCCCTGATCCTGACAGAACTAGTCCATCCACCTCCAAGTCCCACAGACACAGGAGCCAAGCTGATATTGACTCTGAGGGCTTCTGCCTAAACCAGGAGCCCAAATCCACCAGCTCAGCCTGAGTATAGGGGTGGAATATAGAGTGCTCCACCACCTGGGGTGAGGGCTGCTCCTCTCCTTGGGGAACTTTCAGCTGCTGGGTCTTTATTTTCTTTACAACCACTGGGCATCCTTTCAGTACAGGAGGCGCCAGTGCCTCTGGCACCACCCCTTCGTCCTTCTCCAGCGCCTCCATTTCTGGGGCTGATGGCACCTTTGTCTCCCCTCCCCCGAGTGCCTCCTCTGCTACAACCTTTACCTTTTCTACTGTGCCTCGCAGCAATGCTACCTCAGTCTTCAGAAGGTCTCTTACCTTCAGCTTAATGCTTTGCAGCTGACGTTCTCATGCCACCTCTGCCTGTGCTTCCCTCAGGAGTTCATCATTTACCTTGATGGCCTCTTCCTCCTTCAGAACACCTGGCAGTGCTGCCATCTCATCTCCAATGGCACCTTGCTGCTGGCGCTCTTGTGCTGCCTCCTCCCGCATCAATGCCATTTCCCTCTTCAGGGAATCCACAGAAGTCTACAGCTCGCATTCTTGCACTGCCATTTCTTGGGTCTCCTCTGTAGACCTTTTTAGACTGTGAGAAGCAGCCAACCCACAGTCTCCACTGCCTCATGGGCACTCTGCTTCTCAAAGGATCTGCTTACTATACCAAGGGCCTCTCCTACTGCCTCAGGTGTCACCTCCACTTGCCTCCAGTCCTAGGGTGGGGCCCAGTCCTCTAGGAGGCAAGCCACCTCAGACCACATACCCATTGGGGGATGATCCACTGTTTCCCCATTCACAGGGACAGCCCACTGAAGCACCCCTCCCATGAGGGCAGTGTGTTTTTTTCCTTGGTCAACAGTGAATCCTGCCAACTATGAAAATTGTCTTGCCAATGGGTTTCAGTCCCAGGCAAGTTCGCTATGGATTCAGTGTAACCAAAGAAATTGACAGCAAAATGTTCTTTGGGATGAAAAGGGTTTAATACCCGGCTTGTTCTCCAGCGGTAAGTTGAGCACTAGTATTTCTGCCTCCACCCAGAGCACTGGGCCGAGCTCTTTATATAGCACAATAATAGCTTATTGCCTAAAGATGTGGAAGCGGCAGCCCAGCAACAGGCCAGTTACATTATCAGGTGGTTTAAGTTCAGTGAGGATCCTGGCCATAGGAACCCCAACTTCCCCACAGGGGAAAAGATAAAAAACTACAACAAAATGCAAAGAGTGGTGATATGTCTATTCTGTTGTTACTTGTACAAAATTAGTATGCAAGGTAAGGAAAGAAAGGAACTTCTACTAACTCTGTTTTGGGGAGTTAAGAAAGTCTTCACAGAGAAAATGTCCTCTCAACTGGGTTTTTATAGGTGACAAGGAAGTAATTCTATAAGGTGCAATAACAGAAGCACAAAAGAACATTCTTTATGTGTTCTGGAAGAAAATTCTGTATAGCTAGAGTATTTACTACTTTCTGATTATGGGTGGTTAGGGAAGATGAATGAAGGTGAGAGTAGAAATGCTTCTTTAATTTAGAGAGGGACTGAATATGGTTTTTTTCCCTACCACTTATGAGATGTATTATTTTTCATTGGCAGAATAAATAATACAAGAGGACTTAAATTGGAAAGATAACTTTATAGTGATTTAAAGATCAACATTTACTTCTAAGAGTGTTTCTAGAAATACTCAACTTTATAGTGTTTCTTTATTCCAGTAATTATTATTTTAGAACATTTAAAAATTTCAAATGCACAATGTACTTTCTAATGGATTCTTACATTTTGAAACTCTGAGACATTTATTGGAGGTGTTTATAGTCCCATTTTGTTAGATGAGAAAACAGAGGTCCATGGAGTTTAATTGAATTACTTCAACAGCAGGGTTTAATATAATTCAGAGCAGAGATTCTTATCCCTCAGGACCAAAGCTCAGCTCATTTGCCATTGTCGACCACACCCCTTTGAATCACCTTTAAAATGGTTAACTTGTTCTTGGAAATAGTCTCAAGGACTTACACCATCTGGGACAGGGCAAATCAATTTAGATAGAATCACTTTTGTGATGTGTTTCAACTCAGTAGCACTGCTTTCTATTTGAAGCTTTTTCTTACTAATGAGTTTTCCCAGACCCTCTGCTAAAATCACATCCATTTGTGGGTGTCATTTCCCCAGATTTTGACAGCATAGGAGAGAGAAGTTAATAGAGCACTGAGTTCATGACTGTAACTGAATCTGAGAAAGACACTGGCTGTGTAGAGAGGAGAGTGATACTGACAAACAGCCCCCAGGTGATAATGGGAGACATTTATGGCCTCAGGTTATCAGCATAGTCTATAGGACCTTTGCCATTTTAGATCCTGGTTAGGCTGGTGGCTTGCTTGTCTCTGTATTCCCTACGTCTCCAGTTAAGCTTCTTTTAGAAGCCATCCTCCCAGTCTCAAGGAAAAACAAAAAGTAAAAGGAGGAAATGAAAATGTATGCAATATTGCATCCCCAAATCTGATCTGAAAGGATACAGTGCATAAAGGCATGAACACAAAACAGTTTGAAAAGATTCACAGCTGTTCCCTTGTGGCTTGTTATGCAAAACAAATGTCACTGAATTAAAAGAGTTAGTTAATATATTGTTTGTTTGAATCCCAAATACGAGTCACAGTAAGGAGACTCCTACAACCATTTCTCCTAAGTTATTTTACAGCTCAAATTTACATATACCTCTTGCCTTCTCAATTGGCTTATTGCCATTAGCATATAAACTCTTTCAGGACAGGGTATTAGCTGAATAATTTTTGGAAATTTCCATTTTGTAGACTGATGTAATCTCAACACTTAGCCCAGTAATTTAATAATTAAATAATTTTTGGAAATTTCCTTAAATCCCAATCATTGTGGCACTGGCAGGTATCCACATTTCTTCATCAGGGTTTTCTATCTCAGAGATTGTCAAAGTGTGGTCTGTGAGATTCCTTCAGGGGATCCACAATGTTAATACTGTTTTTGCAATAATCTAAAAATGTGGGCCTTTTTTTACTGTGTTCACGTTTACATTGATGGGGTAAAAGCAATGATGGATAAAACTGTAGCAGCTTTTGCATAAAACAGGGCAATGGCACCAGAGAATAAGATTAGTCATTGTATTATTCACCACCATGTACTTGCAGTTAAAAAAGCAAAAAAGCCAGTTTCACTTAAGAATGTCCTCAATGAAGCAGTAAAATGTATAATTTTAGTAAAATTTGGCACTGTGTACATGTCTTCTTAGATAGTCTCTGATGAAATGGAAGTGCGCCTAAAGCACTCCTGCAGAGTGAAGTGTGCTGGTTATCTCAGGGGATGCACTTGTACAATTGTTTAAAGTATGTGATTATAGGTCACTGTTTTCGTAGAACATCATTTTTACTGGAAAGGATGAATGACAGATAAACTATTACTATTCAGAATTAAATATTTGGTAGATATTTTCTCAAAAATGAACAAAGTGAGTCTGTTACTTCAAGGAAAATAACTGGCAGTAGTTTTTGCCAATAATGACAATATTTAAAATTTCAAGTGGAAATTAGAATTTTGGAAAACTTGTTACTATTACTACTACCATGAGATTGACAACTTCTCAATACATGAAGGCTCTTCTGATCAATATTTAATTTAACCCTCAAGGGAACCTCACCACCCTGCAGATAACTGGTGTTTGCTCTTTGAGCAGCTCCTTCCTTTCTGGTATTGTCTATGAACTCTAATATTCCTGGTCTCTCCAGACTCTCAACAATGTCTCCTTGATTTAGGCACTCTTATGCTCTCTGCCTGGGTTCCCCACTCCCTGTGCCATGGACTGAAAACTCTCAGGGCAATGATATGGGATGACCATAGGCTTCACTTTGTTCCTACCTCCCAGGTATCACTGTTCTTCATTACCTGGCATTCAGTATTTTGAAAAAAACATTATTTCAAGTATTTTTTCTGGTTTGTTTATTTGTAGTTGCAGGAGTATATCTGATGCCTCTATTCTATGTCAGTCAGAAGGAGAAGTCCTGGGTACTGCTTTTGAAAGCACCCCTGGCCCTCTGCTAGGCTTTATCTATTCAGAGACAGCAAGTCCCATAATACAACTGGGTAGAAAGCAGGAATGGAAATGAAAATATCACATGGCATGCTGGGAAATGCAATCCAACAAATCACTTACGTAGAAAGAGAAACAGAAAGAATCCGTGTAGAGGTACATGCTGCGAATTATGAGTTTTCATATATGTAATTGATTTTGAGTATTCAAGGAGAAACTGTCTGGGTTCCAAGTTGATATATTAACTAGAGTCTGAGACTGAGACATGAAATGTGGTAGATGAAATTGTCCCACTTCAGTTGGAAACAGTAGTGAGGCTGTGGAATTGTTGCTTAGGAAAACAGAAGAAGGAGCTCAGAAAGGACAGGACAAAGGATTCATAAGCAATGGTGAGTGTCTACTTGCTATCTCATACAACAAGTCAAGCTATGGGTGTTCTCTTACCAGGGCAGCACATTTCCTTCTCTTCCTTCCTTTCCATCCCTCTTTCCTTCCTTCTTAAGCAATAATAGCTAACATGTATGTAACATGTTACATGCTATGTAAACAGGCATGGCTCTAAGTGCTTATAATATACTAACTTGGTTAATACCCAGAAAAAACATCTAAGTGCAACTGGCCCTTGAACAACATGGTTTTGGTCTGCACAGACCCATGTCTATGTGGGTATTTTAAAATAGATATGTTGGAGATTTGAGACAATTTGAAAAAACCTTTTCTTTTCTCTAGCTTATTTTATTGTAAGAATACAGTATATAACCCATATAACATACAACATATGTGTGAATCAACCGTTTGTCATCACTTAGACTTCTGGTCAACAGTAGGCTGTTAGTAGTTAAATTTTGGGGCGGTTAAAAGTTATGGTTGAATTTTCTACTGCACGGGGGTCAGCACCCCTAATCCCTGTGTTTTTCAAGGGTCAACTGTACTATTACTCTCCTCATTTTACAAAGATGAAACTGAGGTACAGACAGTTCAACTAACTTGTCCAAGGTCATCTAGCCAGTGGCAGAGATGTATCTGATCCCAGTCAGTTTGGCTCTATAGTCCATACTTTGAACCACTCTGTGATATAGCCCCTTCAGAAGCAATGGAGAAACCTGCTGAAAAGAAGAATGTTTCCCAGATGATATGTGGTACCAATTTGTTTACAGCTCCCAATTATACACCTGATTCTCACCCATAAGCAATTTTTAATGATGCTTTCCAATTTCTTTAATGAACACATACAGTACTTATCTTTCTTAAGTTTCAATAGCACTTGACTGTTCCCTCCTCCTTGAAAGACTATTTTCCCTTTGTATCTGAGAAACCAGTCCCTTGACCTATCTCCCCTTCTCTGTCAATTCATGCAACCAATAAATATTTACTGACCATTTAATTTGTGCCATTCTTCTAAGGCACTGAAGGTCTAATGAGAGAATCTAAGTCCCTGCCCTAAGAAGATTGCATTCTAGTGGGGAAGAAAGATAATTAAAAAGTAATGCATAATTGTGAAACTTCCTATGATGTGGAAGAGCAGAAGCATAGCAGAAAACATCCTCTCTCCCTTCCCCGTCCTTCTCTGGAGAGGTAACCATGAATTGGTGTGCTTTCTTTCAGATATGTATGTAAGGACACACATACACATACTTCATACACATGCATATGCACACACACATATATATATAAATACACACCTATGCACACATATATACTTAAATATGTCTATACACACAGAGAGAAATACACTTGGACTTTGTTTTCTATAAAAATTTGATTAGGTAAGATATTTTTCTATCATAAATTTTATTCATTTAATAGTATATTATCAATATCTTTCATATAATTAATATATACCTTTTCTTATCCTTTAACCATTGTTATATTGATGTATATTTAGATAATTTCCAAAATTTTGGACACAATAATAATGCAATGAATACTTATGTGCATGAATGTTTGGGCGTTAATGCTAGTATTTTTCCTTAGGATAGATCCCAGGAATTGGAACTGAGTTTTTGAAGAGTATATGTAGATAAATCAAATATTAGGTGAATTCATCCTGCTTTTTTATAATTAGATGAGTAGGTAAGATTAATTCTATGTCTAATCTATTGACAGTTCTTAGGAACCTCACATTCTTATGGACATCTCTTCTGCTCAGCCCCTATTCTTTGTGAATTCATTTAATTCATGAATAATCTTGCCATCTAACCTATGTGTCCCCTATTCTGTACCACTTTGTGTCAAATATGGAACTACCTGTCTTCATCACTTTTACAAGAAAAACATTCAAAGAAGGCAGTTTTTCCTTTACATTTGCCTTACTACTTTTTTATATTTGTTATTTATAGAGCTATTGAAGTTTGCTGTACTTTCACAGCTAATGCTGGCTATAGCCAATGTTTGGTCTTTAGCTCCGACATATATAATTAGCAAACAAGATAAGTACATCCTTTCAAAAGAGGCTTTTTCTATGTGTGTGAGCTAACTTTACTCAAGATTGGAGAGGTGAAGTAGGTTTTGCATTTCAAAAAACAAATCACTAAAAATGTACTCTAATTCCCATTCTGCTCAGTCCTTTGGTCCCTGTGCCATGATGTGAGGGTCTTCTTTTCCTATTCCCATCCCTTCACATAACCATATTTCTCTTCTCTCCTCCTTATTTATTAGAAACCTAAGCCTTCCTATTTTCTTATGCAGTGATATCCTAATTTCTTCAGGTTTACTCCCAAAACTCTTGGTTTTGTTTTTGTTTTTAACATTTTAAAGATCTTGGCCATAACTTCACAAGTTTTATAGTACTGCTTGTTTAAGTTTTCAAAAGAATCCATCCTTCTTCATAATATTGTTTAAGGATAGGAAAAAAGGTGGTTTTGTTCTTTTAGGTGCACATATTTAAAGTATTTTGATAAATACTGTCAAATTGCCCTGTAAATGATGGATAGTACTGTTTTGTACCACCATCAAGGGTGTATGAGAATGCTGATTCTCCAAAGTATTTACTAATTAAATATTTTCAACCTTGCTTTTTTTTCTGGCCAGTCTATTGAAGAGGAAATGGTATTTTATTGTTTTCTTAATTTGCATTTGGACAACTGGAGAAAGTAAATAAAGTTCAGAAAATATTTATTGAATTTTTAAATTGTTACTCTGAATTGTGAGTATATATGCTCTGCCCACAGTTTTAACTGGGTGCTTGACATTTTAATATCAAAGTGGAGTTCTAAGTGAATACTAAGTTCAAAGTGAATATTAAACCTGTACTTGTGCTGTTGCATTTGCTGTCTTTCAGACTTTTGTTTTACTTTGCACTTTGTTTATGATGGCTTTTGTCAATGCCCTTATTAGTTCTAAATATTTTAATTTTTTCTATTACGTATTTCAGATAGACAATCAAATAAGCCACAACATATGATCACTATTCTTGGCAATATTTGTACCTTTTACTTACTTCTGCTACATAATTATACTTTCTAGGAAATATAGTCAGGCTACTAAGACTTTTAAGTTTTGTTCTATTTAGAATTGGTTTTATTTTCCATCTCATTGTTTTTTTCAGCATTTATTTAGATGATTGTATGTTTTTCTTTAACTTATCAATTATACTTTTTCTACAATTAAACCATCATTGCAATATTAAGATTGTTCCTACTTGGTCATAAGATATTAAGACATACCTGAAATTATTTTGCTAGTATTTTAGTTAGGATTTGGCATCTATACTCATGTATGAAGTTGGACTATACATTTTATTTTGCAGTTTTTTAAAGCAATTTTTATAAATGCTATTTTAGCTTCTATGCACTAAAAAGGTCTAATAATAAAGGGCTCCATTAATTTCTATCTCTGTGACATTGGGCAATTTTTTTAACTTCTCTAGTTTCCAGTTTGTTATCTTTTTCTTTGAAGTTTAGTATATTTCAATTTTTACAATTTCACTTATGGTCTTTTGGTGAGTATAGATTTGAGTAACTTTTACACTTTTTCTAAGTTTATTGGGCTATTAATATTCTCTCCTTCATTTCAGTTAATTTTGTTCATTTATAATTTTCTACAAAATGGCCTATTTCATTAAATTTACAAATTTATTGGTAAAACTCTATATCTTGAAAGCTTTTGTATATTTTTATCTTTCATATCTCTAGTTATGACATTTTATCATTTTTAATTTTTAAAAATTTGTTTCCTGGTAAAAATTACCAAATATCTGTCCATTTTATTGTTATTTCTCATAGACTGCCTTATATATTTATCAAGTATGTATTCTAATTTTTCTGTTTTTATTGCTTTGTTTTTACATATTATTTAATTTGCTTCAGGTTTTTTTGTCTTCTTGTCTCTTAAGACAAATTTGAAATGAATATATTTTTTATTTTTTATTTTGTTTTCAGTAAGTGCAGACTGGGCTATACAGATTCCTTTCAGAACCGTTTCTAAGCAGACTGTGAGAGGCAATGATCTCATGGTTTCTTCTTTCTAAATTTTCTATATTTCATTTTTGATTTCTTCTTAAAGTACATTAATTAGAATAAATTTTAACAAAAGATTTCCCTGTCACCTTTTGTGTATTTTGATTAGTACTTTGATTTATTTCTAGTCAGTGACACTAAAGTTGAAGAAAGTAAAGTAACCTCTATGCTTTCTGCTTTTGTATTTTATTGAGTTTTCCTTTGTGACTTAGTGCATGGTAAGATTTATAAGTATTCTATGAGAACTTTTTGAAATTTTCAACTTATGACAGACTCCAATAGAAGAATTAATTGAAAAAGAAATATATGTTATGAGCTTTTTATAGAGGAGCTTGCCATATCAATACTCTTGGTGAGAACAAACAGAGAACCTGGAAAAAAATTTAGGATCTATTTTGAAAGTCAGAAAAGTTTCAAAGACAATTAGGATTCGAAGGTCCAGATTATAGCGAGAAGAGAAGGTCACTGAGGTAAGCTCAAGCTTTTATCTCCTACTTTTCTTCTTGGTCCATTTGTTGATTCTTGATGCCAAGGAGACAGAGAATCCAGGATAGCTTTAGTCAGTCTCAGAGAATGGGGGATCAGATATACGATTTCTGGTATTCAAAGGCATCACAACAGGAGAGGCTAAGATCCCAGTGAGAAAGAAAGCACAAATGTATGAATTACACACTTGGCACCAGTTTCCTTCGCAAGACCTTTTCTCACTATGCTGCATAAGGTTAGACGGTAAGAAACCAAGTAGGAAACAGTTGAAAGGCAAAGTGGAGTTTTCCACAGTTTCATGTGCTGGGAGCAAAAAATTGAAGTTCACTATCCCTTATTAGGTAGAGTCACTAAAACATTAACAGGATCTCAGTTGGAATCCATAAAGGATTAAAATCAAAGGAGTTTAGAGAGATTGCAAAGTAGGTTTGGGCCATTTCAGTCCAGAATTGGATTCAGGTGATCTGTTTCTTCACAACCTGACAGGACATAGAGCAAATGTTCTCATGAGGAAGAGAGCTTCATGTAGAGCTTCCATAATTTTTCATAGACAATGTCCAGCCCTCATTAAAAAATTAACCAACATAACAAAAATCCATTTCAAGACAAGAATATAGACAACAGAAGACAACCCATTGGGAGTTGAGCTATTCATTTGTCAGATTTAGACTTTAAAATTATTCTGATCAATATTTTTAACAAAATAGATGTCAAGAGAGGACAGCTTTGAATTTTCTCAAATGAATGAAAGACATTAAACTACAATCTAAGAATTGTAATGAACTCCAAGCAGAATAAAAGAAAAAGAAAGTCACACATAGATACATCATACTGAAACTGCGGAAAACTGACATCAAAGGGAAAATCTTAAAAACACCTAGAAAAAAAGACTCACCAACTTTGAAACAGCCGCAACTAAAAAGAAAACTGCAAAGCACTTAGGTGAGTAATTAAACAATACTAAATAACTGAAGGGATAAACCAGGCTAATGAATCGGAAGACTATATTATAATTACATCAGTTCTCCCCAAATTTATCTGTAGCTTTAATGCAATCCCAGTGAAAATATCAATCAGTTCATGTGTGTGTGTGTGCATGTGTGCGCATTTGTGCATGGTTTGGCAAGCTTATTCTAAAATCTTTAAGTAACTGTAAAGGCCTTATAACTTGAAGAATAAGAATAAAGCAAGAGAATTTGCATTACCAGATATCAAGACTTATTTTAAAGCTATGGTAATTAAGACATTGTTAATTGTGCAAGAATAAACTAATAGACCAAAGAAATAGGAGAATTCAGAAACAGAGTTACATGATCAAGTCTCCACTAAAATTCAATGAAGGAAAGAATAGTACTTTCAATAAATGGTGCTAGGTTAATTGGATATCCAAATTAAATCTTTATCTCTCCCTCCTCCTACATTAAAAAATCAATTCCAGATGTATTGTGACCTAAATATAAAAGGTAAAACATAAAGCTTGAGGAAGAATGAATTTTAATCTTAGAATACTCAAAGATCTCCCAAATAGGACACCAGGAATAACATCAACAAATAAAGTAATTATAAACTGGACCACATGAAAACTAAAAGTACATTTTCATCAGAAGACAAAATTAAAAGAATAAAAAGGGAAGCAACAGAATATGAAAAGGTATTTTCAATTTTTTATATATAAAAAAGGACACATATCCAGAGCAATAAGCAAAGTAAAAGATGACCCACGATAAACAAAATGGGCAAAAGACTTGAACAGGTTTAAAGAAAAAAAAGATATCCAAATGGCCAATACATGTAAAAACATCATCAGGAGAGTCCAGATTAAAATCACAGTGAGGTACTGCTATACAGTCACTACAATAAATACTTTTAAAAGACTGATGATGCTATCTTCTGGAAAGGATACAGAGCCATGGAACTTTCATACTTTGTTAATGGGAGAGTAAATAGGTATAAACAGTTTGGAAAAATTTGCAATATATTTAAAAGCTGAACATACACTAATCGCATAACCCAACAATTTTTCACTCCTAGATATATGCCCAAGAGAAATGAGTGTGTATAACCACTGATATAATATAGAAGAATGTCCACAGCATTTTGGTACAGAATAGCCCCCAACTGAAAACATCACAAATATTTATCAATGGCAGAATGGATAATATGTTCATATAATGTATTATTACATAAGAATAAAAATGAAAAAAAAATCATTATTACATGTAACATTGAGGATGAATTTCAGGAACAATATTAGCTTAAAGGTGCTGAACATAAGGAGTAATCGCTGCAAGATTATATCTCTATAAACAGCTTTAACAAACTACTTTATGACATTAGAAATCTGGGTATGATTGCGTTTGGTGGGGGATAGTAACTGGTTGGGGGAACAAAGAAGGTTAGTGTTGTGTTGGTGAAGTTCTGTGAAAGAGATCGAAGGATGAAATAGCACCTATAACTGTGTTTTTTGAAGCCAAAGGTATTTGTCATCTGAGTGCCAGGCCCTTAATATGTTGAACTGTTAGGAGAATGTTTGAAAGTTTTTGAAAAGGATAAAAAGATATCCAAGATGAAGAAAATACAGTTCTGAAAAATACATAGCCTGATATAATTTTTAATGGTTCAAATTACTGTGAACGTTTGACTCATTGTTAGCAAATTCTAACAAAGTATATGTAGCAGGAGTAAATATTCTTTATATACTGGATGGAAGTAAGTATGTTTAATATCTCTTTAGGGATCTAAGCTGTATATCTGAGCTGTATTTTTAATGATGCTTATCCGTACATAGATATTTTAAAAAATTCTGTGAGTATAGAATATAAAAGTTATAGACTGTATTTCCATTTTCTGAAATAGTAATAATATATTTGAACTCACATGGAGCAGTAATCTGAACTTCACTTGATGTCATTCATTTAGTCATACAGAAAATTTACTGAGCAGCTACTATGCATTAATCCCATGGCAGGCAATAGAAATAAGAAGCAATACCTGCCCCTAAGAATATTTTTAGTTTTATGTCAGAGAGTGCAGCAAACACAGGAGAGGTATAGTGTACTATTTAATAGAATGACATCTGGAGTCAACTTGTCTGAGTTAAAAATCAAGCTTCTCCATTTGCTAACTGTATGATTTCAGACAATATGCTTAACCTCTTTATGTCCATTTCTTCATCTTACAATGGAATAATTATAGTACTAACTCACAGGGACATTGTGAGCCTAAATTAAAGGAGATAGCATAGATAAATTGCTTAGCACAATGCCTACCATGTAGTAAATTCCTAAAAATCTTAATTATTATTATTATAAAATCACCTTACATTGTGACATGTTTTATGATAAAGGTCAGTACAGGTTATTATGTGAAGCCAGAAAAGAGGTAACAAACTAAACTGTAGTGGTTTACGGGAGAATTTCTGTAGGTGACATACTCTAGGGTCATAATGCAACAAATTCTTTATTGATTGCCTACTGGTGCTAGGTATTATCTTAAATTTTGAGGCTATAATGTGAACCAACCACAGTTTATTCCTTCAATTTGTTCACTATCCTTTGGAAGAGAAAGAATTATAATGTAGTATGATACATGCTATAGTCCGGTTAGTACAAAGTATCTAAGGGACAGAGAGGCAAAGCATATCACTCAGTGTTGAGAGACCAAGAAATATTTCTTTAAGGAAATATTGTTTAAGCTTAGATGTGAAGAATGAATAGTAGTAGTCTAGGAGAAGCAAAGGAGGGTCAATATTCCAAAAGTAACAAACAATATATACAAAGGTTTGAAAGGAAGAGAGCACAACACGTGATCTTCTAGAAACAGGCCTAAGATATTTGTATAGCACTTCTCTCTCTGGTTTTAGGTGAGAAAAGTTTTAATTAGTGTTTAAATAGACAGTAAGTCAAGGCCTGTAATTCTGTACTTTGGCAAATTTTAAAAAAGAAACATATATGAAGTTTATGCAAAAATGCTATAGCCCAAGAGAAGGCTAAGATGAAAAGTACATCTCTGGGAAAAAAAAGAAAAAGAAAAACTAAAGGAAACAGAAGAAATGCATAGAAACTACCTTTTCAGATTTTCATTGTACAAGAATGCATTTTGCTATGCTATAAAACCTGACTATTGCAAGGCAAAAATAATTTGAGATTTTAAAAAAAGACAACAGATTAGAAAAACAAGATACATAGGAGTAGACTAATGTGATAAAATGCAGTGGTAAAATTAAAATTCACCTTGGAAGAAGTAAGAATTAGAATTGACAATCCAAAATTAATCAGACATACAAGCTTTATTTAACTGAAGCATGAATCCTCTGCTGCCCGCCACCCCAAATAACAACATCAAATCTTTGGAATTCACAAATATTACTTTTTATGGCATAAGATATGATTAAGGATCTTGAGAGGTGGAGTTTATCCTGGATTATTCGAGTGGGCCCTAATTCCGATCGCATATGTCCTTATAAGAACAAGGCACAGGGAATTTGGAGAGAGATGCTGAGAAGAGGACGTGATAGATTAGAGTGATGAAGCCAAGAAGTGCCTAAAGCCACTAGAACCTGGAAGAGGTGAGGAACAGAATTTCCCCCAGAGCCTCTATAGGAAACACAGCCCTGCAGACTCCCTGATCTGAGACATAGGGCCTCCAGAACTGTGACAGAATAAATTTCTGTTGTTTTCAGCTACTAAGTTTGTGGCAAATTTTTACAACTTCAGGAACTGTTACATCAACTAATACTAATAATACAATAAAAGGATTTTCTTTTATTGCAAGGGTTTAGAAAAGATCTTACTCCTATACCAATTTTGAAAAAGTTACTTTTTTTTTTTTTTTTTTTTTTTTTTTTGAGAGGGCATCTCTCATATTTATTGATCAAATGGTTGTTAACAACAATAAAATTCAGTATAGGGGGGTCAATGCTCAATGTACAATCATTAATCCATCTCAAGCCTAATTCTCGTCAGTCTCCAATCTTCTGAAGCATAACGAACAAGTTCTTACATGGTGAACGAATTCTTACAGAGTGAATAAATTCTTACATGGTGAACAGTACAAGGGCATTCATCACAGAAACTTTCGGTTTTGATCATGCAATATGACCTATAAACCATCAGGTCAAATATGAATATTCATTTGATTTTTGTACTTGATTTATATGTTGATCCCACATTTCTCCTATTATTATTATTATTTTTATTTTTAATAAAATGCTGAAGTGGTAGGTAGATGCAAGATAAAGGTAGAAAACATAGTTTAGTGCTGTAAGAAGGCAAATGTAGATGATCAGATGATCAGGTGTGTGCCTATGGACTAAGTATTAATCCAGGCTAGACAAGGGCAGCAAGACATCCACGGATGCAGAAGATTTCTCTCAAAGCAGGGGGGGTGAGGTTCTGAGCCTCACCTCTGTTGATCCCCAAATTCTCACCTGATGGCCCCCCTGCGACTGTGCCTGTCTTAGGTTGTTCCTTCCTTGAGGAATCTTACCCGTCTCTGGCTAACCAGTCATCTTCCGGGGCCATACAGGGAAATGTAAAGTTGGTAAGTGAGAGAGAAGCCATATTGTTTGCAAAGGTTAGCTTTTTACTTCTTTGCAGATTTATGCCCTGTGGCTTCTATGCCCAGCACTTGTCTCGAGGTATCTTTACCACCTGGAGGAATTATGATACTCGGTAAATTCGATATGAGGCACGAATTCTATTTAAGGTTTGTAATTAGGAAGGAAGAAGAAAAGCTATAGATGTAGCATATGAAGGAAACTTGGGAGGATTGATTATTTCTTTGGCATATCTTCTTGTATAGTACCTTAAGTATGTATAGGTTTTAAACTACTAACTAATTTGCACACACATATTAACATAATAGGAATACGGTGACATAAACAAAGCAAATCTATAATTACCAGCCATCTCCAGTGAAGCCAAGAAAACCATTTAGGCACCCTAGGCATTTGTGAAAATTTATCTATGATATGATGGATATTTTCCAACTGTACTTGAACCATCAGACAAATTAAAGCAGCCCATTTCTGGGATCTGTTCACATCCCATATGTTCTTTTAACCATAGATAGTCTATAGTCATGAGATTTTGGGGTGCTACAACTTGCACCCCTCCCAACTCCTGGTTGAGTTCCAACAGTACAGATCCAGTCAAATTCGTTGTCTCACTGTATGCACATGCCAGCCTAGACATCTCCCTCCTCCTTCTTATGGCAAGTCCAGGAGACGGTGGGCTGGATGCAGCCACAACCGCAGCATCGTCCGGATCCCTGTGGAGGCTTTTTGATGATCATCCCCCGGCACGAGTCCTCCAGAGAGTGCTGATGCCGGAAGCTCCTCCTCATATCGTATCTTAGTTCATTTTCTGGATATCCAAGCTAGGCCTTGATCTTCTGCGTAGAAACAAACAGACCCTTTGCCCACACTTTGACATGCCCTCTATACCACTGTGCAGAACTCATTGGAGGTCAGCACACAGTAACTGCTTTTTTTTTTTTTTTTTTAATTAAGAGAAAGGAATATTATCAGAAAAGAGTACCTCCATAGCTGATCATCTGACACCCTTTAAGTGATCAACATTAAGGATATTTAAAGCATGCGTTGATCTTTGATTTACCAATAGTTTTATCCTGTTAAGGAGTAATCCCCCTTTTCTTTCTTTCTTTCTTTTTTTTTTTTTAAATTTTTAATCTACACTTACCTGAAGAATACTATGTTTACTATGCTCTCCCCTATATCAGGTCCCCCCTAACAACCACATTACGGTTACTGTCCATCAGCTTAGCAAAATGTTGTAGAGTCACTACTTGTCCTCTCTGTGTTGTGCAGCCCACCCTCCCCTTTCTCCCTCCCCCCCATGCATGCTAATCTTAATACCCCCCTTCTTCTTCCCCCCCCTTATCCCTCCCTGCCCACCCATCCTCCCCAGTTCCTTTCCCTTTGGTACCTGTTAGTCCATTTTTGGGTTCTGTAATTCTGCTGCTGTTTTGTTCCTTCAGTTTTTCCTTTGTTCCTATACTCCTCAGATGAGTGAAATCATTTGGTATTTCTCTTTCTCCGCTTGGCTTATTTCACTGAGCATAATACTCTCCAGCTCCATCCATGTTGCTGCAAATGGTTGGATTTTTCCACTTCTTATGGCTGAGTAGTATTCCATTGTGTATATGTACCACATCTTCTTTATCCATTCATCTACAGATGGACATTTAGGTTGCTTCCAATTCTTGGCTATTGTAAATAGTGCTGCGATAAACATAGGAGTGCATCTGTCTTTCTCAAACTTGATTGCTGCGTTCTTAGGGTAAATTCCTAGGAGTGGAATTCCTGGGTCAAATGGTAGGTCTGTTTTGAGCATTTTGATGCACCTCCATACTGCTTTCCACAATGGTTGAACTAATTTACATTCCCACCAGCAGTGTAGGAGGGTTCCCCTTTCTCCACAGCCTCGCCAACATTTGTTGTTGTTTGTCTTTTGGATGGCAGCTATCCTTACTGGTGTGAGGTGATACCTCATTGTAGTTTTAATTTGCATTTCTCTGATAATTAGCGATGTGGAGCATCTTTTCATGTGTCTCTTGGCCATCTGTATTTCTTTTTTGGAGAACTGTCTGTTCAGTTCCTCTGCCCATTTTTTAATTGGGTTATTTGTTTTTTGTTTGTTGAGGCGTGTGAGCTCTTTATATATTCTGGACGTCAAGCCTTTATCAGATCTGTCATTTTCAAATATATTCTCCCATACTGTAGGGTTCCTTTTTGTTCTATTGATGGTGTCTTTCGCTGTACAGAAGCTTTTCAGCTTAATGTAGTCCCACTTGCTCATTTTTGCTGTTGTTTTCCTTGCCCGGGGAGATATGTTCAAGAAGAGATCACTCATGTTTATGTCTAAGAGGTTTTTGCCTATGTTTTTTTCCAAGAGTCTAATGGTTTCGTGACTTACATTCAGGTCTTTGATCCATTTTGAGTTTACCTTTGTATATGGGGTTAGACAATGGTCCAGTTTCATTCTCCTACATGTAGCTGTCCAGTTTTGCCAGCACCATCTGTTGAAGAGACTGTCATTTTGCCATTGTATGTCCATGGCTCCTTTATCAAATATTAATTGACCATATATGTTTGGGTTAATTTCTGGGGTCTCTAATCTGTTCCACTGGTCTGTGGCTCTGTTCTTGTGCCAGTACCAAATTGTCTTGATTACTATGGCTTTGTAGTATAGCTTGAAGTTGGGGAGTGAGATCCCCCCTACTTTATTCTTCTTTTTCAGGATTGCTTTGGCTATTCGGGGTCTTTGGTGTTTCCATATGAATTTTTGAATTATTTGTTCCAATTCATTGAAGAATGTTGCTGGTAATTTGAGAGGGATTGCATCAAATTTGTATATTGCTTTCGGCAGGATGGCCATTTTGACGATATTAATTCTTCCTAGCCATGAGCATGGGATGAGTTTCCATTTATTAGTGTCCCCTTTAATTTCTCTTAAGAGTGACTTGTAGTTTTCAGAGTATAAGTCTTTCACTTCCTTGGTTAGGTTTATTCCTAGGTATTTTATTCTTTTTGATGCAATGGTGAATGGAATTGTTTTCCTGATTTCTCTTTCTATTGATTCGTTGTTAGTGTATAGGAAAGCTACAGATTTCTGTGTGTTGATTTTGTATCCTGCAACTTTGCTGTATTCCGATATCAGTTCTAGTAGTTTTGGAGTGGAGTCTTTAGGGTTTTTTATGTACAGTATCATATCATCTGCAAATAGTGACAGTTTAACTTCTTCTTTACCAATCTGGATTCCTTGTATTTCTTTGTTTTGTCTGATTGCCGTGGCTAGGACCACCAGTACTATGTTAAATAACAGTGGGGAGAGTGGGCATCCCTGTCTGGTTCCCGATCTCAGTGGAAATGCTTTCAGCTTCTCGCTGTTCAGTATAATGCTGGCTGTGGGTTTATCATATATGGCCTTTATTATGTTGAGGTACTTGCCCTATATTCCCATTTTGCTGAGAGTTTTTATCATGAATGGATGTTGAATTTTGTCAAATGCTTTTTCAGCATCTATGGAGATGATCATGTGGTTTTTGTCTTTCTTTTTGTTGATGTGGTGGATGATGTTGATGGATTTTCGAATGTTGTACCATCCTTGCATACCTGGGATGAACCCCACTTGGTCATGGTGTATGATCCTTTTGATATACTGTTGAATTCTGTTTGCTAATATTTTATTGAGTATTTTTGCATCTACGTTCATCAGGGATATTGGTCTGTAATTTTCTTTTTTGGTGGGGTCTTTGCCTGGTTTTGGTATTAGGGTGATGTTGGCTTCATAGAATGAGTTTGGGAGTATTCCCTCTTCTTCTATTTTGTGGAACACTTTAAGGAGAATGGGTATTATGTCTTCTCTGTGTGTCTGATAAAATTCCGAGGTAAATCCGTCCGGCCCCGGGGTTTTGTTCTTGGGTAGTTTTTTGATTACTGTTTCAATTTCTTTGCTTGTAATTGGTTTGTTTAACTTTTGTGTTTCTTCCTTGGTCAGTCTTGGGAGGTTGTATTTTTCTAGGAAATTGTCCATTTCTTCTAGGTTTTCCAGCTTGTTGGCATATAGGTTTTCATAGTAGTCTTTAATAATTCTTTGTATTTCTGTGGAGTCTGTCGTGATTTTTCCATTCTCATTTCTGATTATGTTGATTTGTGTTGACTCTCTTTTTCTCTTAATAAGTTGGGCTAGAGGCTTATCTATTTTGTTTATTTTCTCAAAGAACCAGCTCTTGGTTTCGTTGATTTTTGCTATTGTTTTATTCTTCTCAATTTTGTTTATTTCTTCTCTGATCTTTATTATGTCCCTCCTTCTGCTGACTTTAGGCCTCATTTGTTCTTCTTTTTCCAGTTTTAATAATTGTGATGTTAGACTATTCATTTGGGATTGTTCTTCCTTCTTCA
The DNA here is from genome assembly GCF_040802235.1 of Manis javanica. Taxonomy (NCBI): domain Eukaryota; kingdom Metazoa; phylum Chordata; class Mammalia; order Pholidota; family Manidae; genus Manis; species Manis javanica. The sequence goes on from NC_133174.1 coordinate 89,675,798, forward strand.
AGTGTGCCTGGATTGCTATATACTTTCCTCTTAAGACTGCTTTCGCTGCATCCCACAGAAGTTGGGGCTTAGTGTTGTTGTTGTCATTTGTTTCTATATATTCCTTGATCTCTATTTTGATTTGTTCATTGATCCATTGATTATTTAGTAGCATGTTGTTAAGCCTCCATGTGTTTGTGAGCCTTTTTGTTTTCTTTGTAGAATTTATTTCTACTTTCATACCTTTGTGGTCTGAAAAATTGGTTGGTAGAATTTCAATATTGTGGAATTTACTGAGGCTCTTTTTGTGAGCTAGTATGTGGTCTATTCTGGAGAATGTTCCATGTGCACTTGAGAAGAATGTATATCCTGTTGCTTTTGGATGTAAAGTTCTATAGATGTCTATTAGGTCCATCTGTTCTAGTGTGTTGTTCAGTGCCTGTGTGTCTTTACTTATTTTCTGCCCGGTGGATCTATCCTTTGGGGTGAGTGGTGTGTTGAAGTCTCCTACAATGAATGCATTGCAGTCTATTTCCCTCTTTAGTTCTGTTAGTATTTGCTTCACATATGCTGGTGCTCCTGTATTGGGTGCATATATATTTAGAATGGTTATATCCTCTTGTTGGACTAAGCCCTTTATCATTATGTAGTGGCCTTCTTTATCTCTTGTTACTTTCTTTGTTTTGAAGTCTATTTTGTCTGATATTAGTACTGCAACCCCTGCTTTCTTCTCACTGTTGTTTGCCTGAAATATGTTTTTCCATCCCTTGACTTTTAGTCTATGCTTATCTTTGGGTTTAAGGTGAGTTTCTTGTAAGCAGCATATAGATGGGTCTTGCTTTTTTATCCATTCTATTACTCTATGTCTTTTGATTGGTGCATTAAGTCCATTTACATTTAGGGTGACTATTGAAAGATATGTACTTATTGCCATTGCAGGCTTTAGATTCGTGGTTACCAAAGGTTCAAGGTTAGCTTCTTTAGTATCTTACTGCCTAACTTAGCTCGCTTATTGAGCTGTTATATACACTGTCTGGAGAGTCTTTTCTTCTCTCCCTTCTTATTCCTCCTCCTCCATTCTTCATATGTTGTGTGTTTTGTTCTGTGCTCTTTTTAGGGGTGCTCCCATCTAGAGCAGTCCCTGTAGGATGCCCTGTAGAGGTGGTTTGTGGGAAGCAAATTCCCTCAGCTTTTGCTTGTCTGGGAATTGTTTGATCCCACCATCATATTTAAATGATAGTCGTGCTGGATACAGTATCCTTGGTTCAAGGCCCTTCTGTTTCATTGCATTAAGTATATCATGCCATTCTCTTCTGGCCTGTAGGGTTTCTGTTGAGAAGTCTGATGTTAGCCTGATTGGTTTTCCTTTATAGGTGACCTTTTTCTCTCTAGCTGCCTTTAAAACTCTTTCCTTGTCCTTGATCCTTGCCATTTTAATTATTATGTGTCTTGGTGTTGTCCTCCTTGGATCCTTTCTGTTGGGGGTTCTGTATAATTCCATGGTCTGTTCGTTTATTTCCTCCCCCAGTTTGGGGAAGTTTTCAGCAATTATTTCTTCAAAGACACTTTCTATCCCTTTTCCTCTTTCTTCCTCTTCTGGTATCCCTATAATACGAATGTTTTTCCTTTTGTATTGGTCACATATTTCTCTTAGTGTTGTTTCATTCCTGGAGATCCTTTTATCTCTCTCTATGTCAGCTTCTATACGTTCCTGTTCTCTGGCTTCTATTCCTTCAATGGCCTCTTGCATCTTATCCATTCTGCTTATAAATCCTTCCAGGGATTGTTTCACTTCTGTGATCTCTTTCCTGACATCTGTGATCTCCTTCCAGACTTCATCCCACTGCTTTTGCATTTTTCTCTGCATCTCATCCCACTGCTCTTGCATTTTTCTCTGCATCTCATCCCATTGCTCTTGCATTTTTTTCTGCATCTCTGTCAGCATGTTCATGATTTTTATTTTGAATTCTTTTTCAGGAGGACTAGTTAGGTCTGTCTCCTTCTCAGGTGTTGTCTCTGTGATCTTTGTCTGCCTGTAGTTTTGCCTTTTCATGGTGATAGAGATAGTCTGCAGAGCTGGTACAAGTGACCGCTGGAAGAGCTTCCCTTCTTGTTGGTTTGTAGCCTTTTCCTGGGAGAATAGCGACCTCTAGTGGCTTGTGCTGGGCAGCTGTGCGCAGACAGGGCTTCTGCTTCCTGCCCAGTTGCTTTGGGGTTTATCTCCACTGTTGCTGTGGGCTTGGCCTGGCTGGGGCTGTTCCTCCAAAATGGTGGAGCCCCGTTGGAGGGGGAGCAGCCAGGAGACTATTTATCTCCGTAAGGGGCCTCTGTGCTCCCTGCTGCCCAGGGGGTTAGAGTGCCCAGAGATCCCCAGATTCCCTGCTTCTGGTCTAAGTGACCTGTCCTGCCCCTTTAAGATTTCCAAAAAGCACTCTCCAAACCAAAACAACAACAGCAACAATGAGAGAGGGAACAGAAAGGAAAAAAAAAAAAAAGAAAAAACACGCGATTTTTTTTTTTTTTTCCTCAGGTGCCGGTCCCAGGCACCCGCGCACTGGTCCTGCTGCCCTGTCTCCCTAGCACCAGGGTCCCTGTCCTTTCAAGGCTTCCAAAAAGCACCCACCCACCGGTCCCGCAGGGAAGGAACGCTCAATATTCTTGGTCCTCAGGCACTGGTCCCACGCACCCGCTCACCAGTCCCGCCGCCCTGCCTCCCTAGCACCGGGGTCCCTGTCCCTTCAAGGCTTCCAAAAAAGCACTCGGCAAAAAGAGAGAAAAAAAAGGGGAAAAACGCGCGATTTCTTCCGTCCTCAGGTGCTGGTCTCAGGCACCCACCCACCGGTCCCACAGGGAAAAATGCGGGATATTCTTTGTCCTCAGGTGCCGGTCCCAGGCACCCGCTCACCAGTCCCGCCGCCCTGCCTCCCTAGCACCGGGGTCCCTGTCCCTTTTAGGCTTCCAAAAAGCACTCGCAGAAAAGAGAAAAAAAAATGGGGAAAAACGCGCGATTTCCTCTGTCCTCAAGTGCCGGTCTCAGGCACCCGCCCACCTGTCCCGCAGGGAAAAACGGGGGATATTCTTTGTCCTCAGGCGCCGGTCCCAGCCACCCGCTCACCAGTCCCGCCACCGTGCCTCCCTAGCACTGGGGTCCCCGTCCCTTCAAGGCTTCCAAAAAGCGCTCGCCAAAAAGAGAAAAAAAAAAAAAAAAAAAGGGGAAAAACGCGCGACCTCCTCCGTCCTCAGGCACCGGTCTCAGGCACTCGCCCCCAGGTCTCGCAGGGAGAAACGCGGGATATTCTTTGTCCTCCGGCGCCGTTCCCAGGCACCTCCTCACCGGTCCCGCCACCCTGCCTCCCCAGCAACGGGGGCCCGTCCCTCTAAGGCTTCCAAAAAGCGCTCGCCAAAAAAAAAACAACAAAAACTGCTCCGGTTTCTCTCCACCCGCCGGGAGCCGGGGGGAGGGGCGCTCGGGTCCCGCCGGGCTGGGGCTTGTATCTTACCCCCTTCACAAGGCGCTGGGTTCTTGCAGGTGTGGATGTGGTCTGGATGTTGTCCTGTGTCCTGTGGTCTCTATTTTAGGAAGATTTTTCTTTGTTATATTTTCATAGCTCTATGTGTTTTTGGGAGGAGATTTCCACTGCTCTACTCACGCCGCCATCTTGGCTCCCACCGAAAAAGTTACTTTTTAATAGATGTTAGGTTTTACAGACAACTGAGAAGGGAATAAAAATCAAGGACTCAGAAATGTTAGCAGTGTGATATAGAAGCATTAGAAATGTATCTTTAAGTTAAATATATGGAATTAAGTAGAAATAATAATCATTAATGGCTAGATACCATAGGTAAAAATATAGATAGCTAGAAAATTCAAGACAAAAGGCAAAACACTCTTAGAGTTTTATGTTTAAAAATATAAAAGGTATGATAACCTTTTATGAATTTATAAACTCAGATTATATTAAGAAATCCCAGGAAGTCAATTTGGAATGGGTTGGGAAGCGAAAGTACTTCTTAAACTGTAATATTAGACAAGTGTTATTATGGAAAGAGGTGGTACACCAATTGATATTGTGGACTTTCAACAAGGAGAGATTATTGAGTTAGTGAGAAGAAAAATGTTGAGGTTTCAAAAGTGTAATTTGATGGATGCATCACTTTAAAGAGTTTCCTAATAACATATGAGAAATGCAGCATCCTGTCTTTCCCATTGGAAATTCATAATGTATGATATGTCATTCAAAGGTTTGAGATGTTCTGCAGGAATAAAAAAGCCCAAAACAAAGCCAAAAGCCAGCACCTCCCTAACTTATTTGTAAACGGACCATCTTTATTAAGGCATACTGACTATGCGCATCTGAACGTAAATTTGGGAAGTCTTGTACTAAAAGAAGTGGTGGTATTTGAGACTTGAGTGGCAAGCTCTCCTTCCACACTCATTAATAAAAGGGATTAGAAGAAGGAGCAGCTAAATCTATTAGCTTTGACTTTGGTTAACCTGGCTTCTTTGTCAGACAGTGAACTAGATCCAGATTTTTTAACCATTGTCTCCTCTGAGGCCAACAGTGCCATTACTAGTAAAACTTGCCAAGTAAATCCACACTGCCTTCTCTGAAATCAACATGCAGTCTCACTAGTGCTTTCCAGTCAGGGAATAGAACAAAGGGGTTCCTATTTTGGTTCCTTTTTGGCTGCTATTTGACAGAGCAATTACTGCATTTCACACAAATGACGGGTAAGAAACAAGGGCAGTGACTAGATTTTTCAGAAAATTTCTCTGTCGCAAAGATAAAGTTGTTAAGAGAAATGCTTTAAAACTCAGAAGCTTGTGAGTGTGATTATTTAGACATTTATACTTTTTTGACTTTTGAATTTCAAAATGCACAAATGATGTAATTTCTTTTCCTTGATATATGACAAATAATAGAATGCTGGATTGAAATTAGGAGTCTGCAGTTCTAATTTTGGTTCTGCCATTTATTAAACACATGCTATTAGGCAAAGAAATTAATATAACCACCTAGATTATGCCTGAGTCTTTTGATGAACTAAAGTCAACCTGTTTTTTAAGATTTAAATAAAACTGAGATCCTTATATATTTTGGACATTAGCCTTTTATCAGATATATGGTTTGCAATTTTTTCTCCCATCTCATCGGTTGCTTTATATATACAACTCAATAACATAAAAAAAACCAAATAACTTTATTAAAAAATGAGCACGAGTCCTGAATAGGCATTTTTCCAGAGAAGACATACAAATGGCCAACAGCTATATGAAAAGGTGATCAACATCACTCACTAATCATCAAGGAAATGCAAATCGAAATAATAGTAAGATATCACTTCACACTTGTTAGGATGACTGTTATCAAAAAGACTAGAGATAACAAATGATGTCAAGGAGTGAAGAAAAGGCAACAACGTGCACTGTTGATAGGAATGTAAATTGTCAGAGCCAGTATAGAAAACAGTATGGAGGTGCCTAAAAAAATTTAAAAATAAAATTATTGTACAATCCAGTAATCTCACTACTGGGTATGTATCTAAAACACATGAAATCAGTATCTCAAAGAGTAATCTGTACCATGTTTATTGCACAATTATTGACAGTAGCCAAACATGAAAACAAGCTAAGTGTCCATTGGCAGATGAATGGATAAGAGTGTGTATATATCTACACACACACACACACACACACACACACACACACACACACAGTGAAATATTATTCAGCCATAAAAAGAAGGAACATTATTTATAACTACATGGATGAACCTGGAGGCCATTATGTTAAAATGAAATAAGCAAGACAGAGGAAGACAAATACTGTATGATCTCACTTATATGTAGGAATTAAAAAATGTTGAACTCATAAAACCAGAGAGTGCAATGGTGGTTACCAGGGGCTGGGGTTAGGGGAGCATTAAGAAATTGGGGATATATTGGTCAAAGGGTACAAATTTTCAGTATAAGATGAATAAGTTCTGGGCATCTAATGTACAGTATGGTGATTATAGTTAATAATACGGTTATGTACACTTTAAATGTTCTGAGAGTAGATCTAAAGTATTCTCAACACACCAAAAAAAAAAGAAAGAAAGAAAGGTAAATACATAAGGTGCTGGATGTATAATTAACTTGGTTGTGGTAACCATTTCAAAATGTATACGTTTATCAAATGATCACATTCATTGCATACTTTATACATAAACACAATTTTGCTTGTCATTTATACTTAAATAAAGCAGGAAAAAATCATAAATGACTTGACATTACACTTGGAAAAAGTATTTAAATAAAATTGACTCAAATCCCCACCCATATGTGGTAGAAGACCCAGCATCTGTCCCCTGTATCTCTAATCTACGTTTCTCCTAGTCACTTCAGCCCTTAATTTCCTGATTCTGCCATATTCTTAATCCCCATTATGCTTCTCACATATTCCAAATGTGCAGTCACTACACATCTATGCCAAACCCTGAACTTACTCTAACACTCCCTCAATGTAGCTTTGACACAAAAGTTGGTTGTGGCAACCTTTTATTGAAGTTTTGAAGGCATTGGGCATATGGCAAACTGTAGGGCAGAACAGCATACTTAAAATGAAATACCAGGCATTCTTTGTCCATTCTTGTCACTGGAAAGTTCTCACTGGTTTATTGCCATTTCTCAGCCCCTCTCGCTGTTTTGTTCTGTCTCACTATTACTAACCCCATGCATCTCTCCCCTCTTAACAATTTCTGTCCAAAGAAATTCAGCTATTTAATTGTCTCTCCCACCCAACCTCTCCACACAGACAGGTCATTCCCTGGGAACCAAAATTTTAATATCCAATAATCGATTAAGATATTTTGTTAAATAAAAAAACGATTTCTTTCCTTGGAGAATTCTTCTACCAAATTTTAAAGTAATAATAATTTTATTCTCATTACTTTTAAAATATGTACCTCAATTACCTTCAAAACAGCAATGAGGGGAGGGGCCTCAAAACAAATGATGGATATATAATAGCATTATTAAATGCAAACAGATGTATGGAGCAATAACTGTAACAAAATCTGGGTTAATATAATTAGAGAGTTTGGATATTAAATTTGACTCTGGATGGCAAGGCCAAAAATTGAAAACATGGTGGCATGACTAATCCTCATTATTTGATAAAAAGAAACATTAGACTTTAATGATACTATTAAACTCTTCCATATACCAGATTCCCAAATTAATTTGTTATATTTGTATTCTTACAATGGCCATCACATAATGAGTAACATCTTTATATTTTATGAACATATAGAAATTTCTTTCTAAAGACATTTTCTTACCTTTTCTATATGGCCAATATAGACAAATGTAACTTAGTAAGACCCTTTTCAGAGTTTAATGATATTAAGGTACAAAAGTTTCTGGTGACTAAATAGTTACTAAGTTAAATTTTAAAAACAGCTAGTGTACATAGAAAAGTTCCTTAGGCAAGGATCAACAAACCACAAACCAAAGGCCAAATCCAACCTGATGCCTGTTTTTATATAGCCTGTAAGCTTAGAATGATGCTTACATTTATAAATGGTTGGAAAAAAATCAAAAGAAGACTATTTCATGACATACAAGTTATATATTAGAATTTTAATGTCAATAAAGTTTGATTAGAATATAACCATAATCATTTGTTTACACATTATCATTGCTTGTTTTCATGCTGTCATTAAAGAGCTGAGTCCTTGCAACAGAAACTGTATGGCCTACAAACCCTAGATCATTTACAATGTGGCTATTTACAGAAAATGTTGGCCAACTTTGCCTTAGACTATTGTCTCTAATTATCAACTGGCTTCCATAGGCTTTTGACAGAAAGTGGGTACCATTAGTTTTAATCCTGAGGGCTTTGAAGAGCAGTTGAGTAGGAAGCATGTGCTATGAAAATCTAAGAAACTGACTTTTCTCTGTAAGAGGGCTGTTGCACCTCTGCACTGAATTGGGTCACAGGTATAACTAAGACTGGGCCAAATTTTTTGAAAGCACCATCTGTAATTGCTATTATCCCTATGCCTGAAAAAGCACTTGGCTGAGATTTACAGGTTTTATGACAATAATTGAAAGGGTTAGTACTTGCCCAACTTAATATTAAAAAATTCTTGTGATCCATTTTAGCAGTTTTATTGAGATATAATTAATTCACATACCATACAGTTCTCCCACTTAACTGGTTTTTAGTGTATTTAGATATGTGCAACCAACACCATATTCAATTTAGAACACCTCCGTCACAAGAAAAAGAAAATCTGTACCCTTTAACAATCATATCCCTACCCTTTATCCCTCCTCCAAGCCTAAGCAAACACAAATCTACTTTCTTCTCTAGAGATTTACAGGTTCTGAACTTTCATATGATTGAAATGATATTATATGTAGTCTTATGTAACTGGCTCCTTTCATTTATCGTAACATTTTTAAGATTCATCCATGTTATAACATGTGTCAGTATATTATTCCTTTTAATGGTTTAATAATAATTCACTATAAGAATGTACTACATTTTGCTCAACCATTCTTCAGTTGATAGACATATGAAACATTTCCACTTTTTAGTATTTTTTAAATTGAAGTAGAGTTGATATATCATCTTATAATAGTTTCAAGTATACAACAGAGTGATTCACTAGTTACCCACGTTATTAAATCTTCAACCCAACTAGTGCAGTTACTCTTAACATAGAAAGATGGTACAGAATCATTAGCTATATTCTCCGTGTTGTACTACCATCCCTGTGACCAACTTGTATTATGATTGAGAATTTTTGTACCTCTTTATCTCCTTCCCCACCCATCCATTCCAACCCCTCCCCAAGTTTCAAGGTGAGCCCAGATCCAGAGCTTATGAAATAAACTCACACTGTAAAGGGTGTTAAGTCTGTGACTTTTTCTGGCTCTCTGGCTTTATCTGATTAACTCCCTGAGTTCTCCGTGGGCTTCACCTTCTTTTCATCCTGATATCTATCTTTCTGCCTAACACTATGACTTAGCATCAACAACAGGTAAGTGAAATCAGGATGAGAAATGCTGATATCCTGATCATTTTAGGAAAAAAATCTTCCATTTGGCTGCTAATGTGAGAAGGAGCTTTGTTTTGACTGCAACAGTCTGGAATGGAGTTTCTTCTTTGTTGAGCTGGGAGGAGGTAGAGGAAGGTAGTAAGTAATCTTGGTTTATATAGATGTTTCTTTATTTTCTGTTCACCTTTAGGACCATTTCCAGAGGCTTTAAATGGTCATATTTTTTAAGAATAGTTTTCACCACTTTCACTGAAGTCAACCTCTTTTATGTGATATTGATTAGAATTGATTCATAATTGAGTAATAGTACCTCTTTATGAAAATAATTATTTAATATCTCTGGACCTAAGTTTCCACTACTATGAAATGAAGATGTTGGTGTAAAGTACGGTTCTAAAAACTCCACATTCCTATATTTTCTTATTTTATTACTGCGACAAGACACATAAAGTTAAATAACAGCTTATGCCACAAATTCAATGAAAGAAAAACACAGTGAAAATAGTTTTTGATTTATGTCAAACAATGTAAAATAACTAGCTATGCATAAGTAATCCAGATTTTGAATAACAGAAATATAAAAATTGCCTATTGATTCTTCCAACCAAGCTCTTTTATCATGGGAGGGGTATCCAGTTACATATATTACCATAGTTAATCAATTGTTGAAAGAAACCAAATCTCCTTAAGGTATTTCCTGGTGATTTTATTTTATTTTTTATTAAGTAAATAGTGCTGATTTTGGCTTTCTTAAATGTATTGACTCTTTTCATAGGTTTTAACAATCAGCAGCAACCAAATTTAATTTTATCCTCTATGACAGTTTATGAGTTAAAAAACATCCTCCTGTGGTTGCTACCAAAACCATACATAGCTTGTTTAGCAAGGACAGTTAATGAGGGAAAAACTTACCTTAGTGATTAAAATACATGCCTCAGACTGGGTAAGAGTGTTCCTTAAAGTATTTCAGTTTATGAAATTTAATGTGGGAATGGAACTTTAAGGAAAAATGTAAAGCTTAAATATTCTGTTTGGAATGTAAGGGCATTACTTATATACAGGTAACATTGTGTCACACTCACAGAAGCCTAGAAAGTAAATTATTTTGCTTACCGGCTCTATAATGCTAAAATGCTAGAATTTATTCTTATGAATTCTGGAGTTATGGATATAAAAATATCCGATACGTTATCTGGAATTTTGAAATGAAAACAACATTTTTTCAAGTAGAGAGATTTGCTATTGGGTTTGAACATGTTTTTAGATGTAAACATGTTTTAAAATTTAGATTTGTAAAATAAAAACAATTTGCAAAATCTGCCCCAAGAAGGACTTCCATTTTCATCTTCAACATGTAAAGAGATTGAAGGTCATCACTCCTGTCCTTAAAGTAAGAGAAAACTGGACAATGACTTTTCTTGGATGTATCATAAAACTGAAGTAGCAGGGAAACCATGATCCCCAAATCTGGAAAGACAGATGAATCCAGAGAGTCAAAGCCATGATCTGTTTACTTGGAACAAAAGCTCTGGGAACCATAAACTTGCAGGGTCAGTTAAATAGTAACTTTGATAAATTTCTGAAAGCTGGGTATAGACTGTCATGAGATAAGAAACTCCCGAGAGTGGCAGTCTTACATATTTTTGTGTTACACCTCTTGGAATCCTATCAGGTTCTCACAGTGGAGAAATGATAAATATTATCTCTTGGCTCTGGCAGTGAGAGGGGAAGAATACTCCTTATGAAATGCACCAGACCTTCTCCATAATGGAAATCTACCTTCCAGGGGAAATGACTTTATAAGAAGCTGTAGAGAGAAGGAAATTCTTCTCACTACAGCAACCTGTCCTCTCCCTTATTTAATCAGTAGATAGAAAAACTATACATGCAAAAACACTTGTGAAGGTCACAGTCAGAGACACTGGTCCACTAAAAGACTGGTACTTAATTGGAATAATATAGAATGCACTCCCTCTCTCACATCCTACCATCTTACCAAGAGGGCTCCAATATAATAATAGTAGATTACAAATGAAAGAGCTGTAAGGCATAGATTATTTCTGAGGAAGAATAATGAAGGAAACCAAAAGTCAAGTGAAGAGACAAAAATAAGGACACTAAAGGATTTGAAGTCTCTGGCACTTACAGGTACAGAAAAATTTAAGAAAGGCCAACTCCTAGCCAGACTAACATAAATCCTAACATTATATGCCTATTTACTTCAGTTCCGATTACCTAATACAATGTGTCTGACTTTCAACAAAAATTAAAATACACGGCAAAAGAAGAAAACATAGCTCAAGAAAACAAAGCAAGCATCAAAACAAGATACAATATGACATCGATGTTGAAAATATCAGACAGTAAATTTAAAGTAACTATGATTAATAAGTTAAGGACTCTAGTGAAAAAAGTAGACAAAATGAAAGAAGAGGTAGGTAATGGAAGCACAGAGATAGAAATGCTAACAAGAAAATTAAAAAGAAATGGTAGAAATCAAACCACCATAGATATGAAGAATACCTTTGATGGGCTCAAAAGTAGACTCAAGGTAACTGAGGAAAGAATCAGTGAGCTTGAACATAGATCAACAGAAACTTCCCAAACTGAAAAACAAAGAAAAAGAATAGAAAAAAAATGAATGAAATATTAAGTAATTGTGGGACAGTTACAAAAGATATAATGTACAGAAAATTGGAATAACAGAACGAAGAGAGAATGGAGTAGAGCAAATATTTGAATAATGGCTGAGAACTTTCTAAAATAAATGACAGGTACCAAACCACAGATTCAGGAAGCTCAGAGAGCACCAAGTAAGAGAAATATAAGAAAAACTACATGTAAGAGTACAATATTCAGCCTTTAGAAAACGAAACACAAAGGAAAAATCTTGGAAAAAGACAGAGAAAAAAGCACCTTACCTATAGAGAAACGATGACAAGAATTATAGTGCCCTACTCCTCAGAAACAATGCCAGCAAGAAGAGAATAGAGTGAAATATTTAAGAGTGTTGAAAGAAAAAACTCCACCAACCTGAAAATCTATGTTCAGCAAAATTTTCCTTTATAATTGAAACAGAAATAAGATTTTGTAAAACAAAAAAAAAAAACTAAGGGAATTCATTTCCAGAAGTCTCATCTTTCAAAAAATAGTAAAAGAATTTCTTCATGCATAAGGAAACTGATACAGGTTATTAACCTTGATACTTGTATGCACATAAAATAATGGAGAGTTTTGTAGAAATAATTAAGTGATATAAAATATTTAATTGATCTATAAGATAACTTTAAAGTACGAGTGATAATAAAGTACTGGATGATTATAGCATGTAGATAAGTGAAATGAATGATAGGAAATATCATAAGGGACAGGAGAATTGCCAATATTCTATTTGTATTTGTATTACTTGTGAAGCAGAATAGTGTTATTTGAAGGTAGACTTAAATTAGTTTGAAATGTGTATTGTAAACACTGGAGAAAGTACTAAAATAATTTTTAAAAGAAGTATAACTGACATGTTAAGAGAGTAGAGAAAATATAATTATATAAAATGGTCAACTGAACCCAAAGGAAGAAGAAAAAGTAGGCTCAGGTACAATAGAAAACAGTTACAAACATAGTTGGTACTAATCCAAGTGTATCAATCATCATTAAATGTTAGTGGCCTAAATAAGTCAATTAAAAGACAGTGATTGGTAGAATGGCTAAAAGGATGAAACCAAATATATTTTGTCTATAAGAAACCTATTTTAAATCTACTTTGGTATCTTAAAAGTAAAGAGATAGAGAAAAATATGCCATATAATATAATTCAAAGGAAAACTGAGCTAGCTCTATTAATTTTGGACAAAGCAGGCTTCAGAACAAGGACATATATCAGGGAAAAGGAAGGCCTTTAGATATGGATTAAGAAATTTAATGTGTCTTAATCTAAGAACACATGAGACAAAAACTGAGACAATTACAAGAGGAAAGAAAGAAATCCATTACTACAATTAAATTCAACATCCTTCCTTCACTAATTGATAGACCAAGCAGGCAGAAAATCAGTAAAGATATAGTTTACCTGAATAGCACTATCAATAAGCTGGGTCTGTTTGATATTTATAATTCCATCTAATACCAACAGAGTATCCATTTTTCTTGGAACTACATTGAACATTTACCATGACATCATAATTTGGTCCATAAAAGACACTTTAACAAAATTTAGAAGAATAGAAATAATATAAAATATGTTATCAGACCACAATGGAATTAAACTACAAATCGATAACACAAAGCTGAAAAATCCTCTATATTTGGAACTTCACATGCTTCTATAATATACATGGCTCAAAAAAGAAATTCCAGGAAGTTAAGAAAATACTTTTAGTTGAAAAAATGAAAATATACTATTAAAATTTGAGAGATGCAGCAAAATCAGTATTTAGGGGGGAGTTTATAGCATTACATAAATATATTAGAAAAGAAGAAATATCTAAAATTCATTATGTAATTTCCTACCTTAGGAAAACTAGAGAAAAGGAGGAATTTAAGTCTAAAGCAATCAGAAAAAAAGAAATCAATGAAATTTAAAACAGGAAGACAATAGAGAAAATCAATGAAACAAAAGCTAGTTCTTTGATAATATTAATAAAATTGATAAACCTCAAGCCAGGCTAAGCAAGAAAAAAAAAAAGACAAGACATAAATAGACATTACAAGGATAACAAAGGAATATTATACATTTAATTTATGTCCACAAATTTGATAATGTAGATGAAATCAAGAAGTTCCTCAAAAGGCACAAACTAAAACACAAAAAGAAATATATAATCTGAATAGCTTTATATCTAGTAAAGAAAGTAATTCAATAATGAATAAGCCTCCAAAAACAGTCAGTGTAAGACAATTTCACTGGTAAATTCTATCATACATTTAACAGAGAAATGGTCCTAATCTTTTGCAGTATGTCTCAGAAAATAAAAGCAGAGAGAATATCTCTTAACTCATTTTATGGGATCACCATTATCCTAATACCAAATCCAGATGAAGACATTTCAAGAAAGGGAAATATGCAGATGGAAAATAAGCATATGAAAACATGCTCTGCATCATTTGTCATTAAGGACTGCAAACTAAGATAATGAGATTCCCTAACAAGCTATTAGAATGGTTAAAATCCAGAAACTGACAATAACAACTGCTGACAAGAATGCAGAGGAACAAGAACTGTCGTTCATTGTTGGTGGAAATACAAATGATACACCTGCTTTGGAAGACAGTTTGGCAGTTTATTCCAAAAATAAACAGAATCTTCCCATATGATCTAGCAATTGCACTCCTAGATATTTATCAAATTGATTTTACAACTTATGTCTACAAAATCCCTGCAGATGAGTGGTTATAGTAGCTTTATTTATAATCAACAAAAACTGGAGGCAACAAAGAGTCCTTCACGGGAATATTTTTCAGTGATAAAAAGAAATGAGCCATTAGGACATGAAAAGATATGGATGACTATTAACTCTGTATTGTTAAGTGCAAGAAGCTAATTTTATGATGTGTAAAAGACAAAACTACGGAGATGGTAAATAAGTGTCTGGTTGCTAGGGGCTTAGGAGTGTTGAAGAGGTGAAGCATGGGATTTTTTAGAGTAGTGAAACTACTTTGTACGATACTGTAATGCTGAATACAAGGCATTAAGAATTTGTCAAAACCTACCGACTTTAAAGCACAAAGAGTAATCCTTAATGCATGTATTCCAGGATGGAATGCAAAATGTGGCAAAAGAATCTAAATGTATTACAAATGTATTTTAAAACCTCACTGAAGTGGTTGGGGGAAAATTCTGACCTGAGTAACTTTGAAAATGAGTGGAGTCTGTAATACTGAAGGCAAAAGGAACTGCACATAAATACCATCCTCTACTTGATAAAGAGTCTTCCTACCATGATATGGGTTATAAATTCTGGTACTGGAATACATGTATACGGCATTTAACAATTCAGTAAATGGATAGTTGATGGGGGAATCAGGTTACTTACGGGTTGAGTGGGAATTTACAGATAAGGAAAGGAGGAATATAAAATGATCCAAGTGACAATGGGTTAGCTTTAGAGACATCGGTATGATGATGGAGACATCAGTAGCTTAATACAGACACAGATGGATACATATACAAATATACATAGGTGTGTATATTATCTATAATATAATTAGTATAAACACATGTATTTCCTTGCTCTGTTAGCTAAGAGATCCTATAACTAACGAAATTCAGTAGCAATGAGCACATACAGATTTTGGTTTCTAAGACCATTCCGCAATAAAAGGACTAAGGCTTCTTGGAGAAGTGGCTGATTATAGGACTGGGTCAGAAAATATTTAGATTATTGTGGAACATCTTGTAGTACCTAATACTGAGGAAGTTCTCAAAAGAAAAGAAATAAAAAAAGAAAACCACACTGATGCAGGGTAGAGAGTACTCAAAGGTATGGAGGAACCAATTGAAGGAGCTCCCAATGGGTAAAACTGGAAGATTTTTTTGAGAAACAAAATATCTCAGAGTATAGAATAAAGATCCATGAATTCATACTGGTATAAATAAATGATTGAATAAATAAATAAATGGAGAGAATAGACAAGTCTCCCATGCAAAAGAATTCCAAGTAATGTATGTAGATGCTCTACCTTTAAGGACATAGAGCATATGTCCTCACTCCTTAAGTGTGGATGATGTACAGTGACTTTATCATAGTAAGGAAGGAGAGAGAAAAAAACTTTATAGTGAAGAAACCTAAGAAACAGTATGTTAAACCAAATGATGAAGTTAACTTCAACAGTGGTAAGTCACACTGATAGTATGTATCCTTGATATGATATGATGATCATGGCACTTTATGTCTGCGGTCTTCCAACCAAAACATATAACCCCAGTCTAATAATAATAATAAATCAGTCAAATCCCAATATGTGGACATTCTGCAAAATATCTACCCAGTACTCCTCAAAACTCTCAAGATCAGCAAAGAAAAACAACAAAAAAAGGAAAATCTGAGAAGCTATCACAGCCAGGAGGAGCCTAAGGAGATATGAGAACTAAGCATAATGTGATATCCTGGATGGAATCCTGTGATCTTTGAACAGAAAAACACAGCAGATGAAAACTAAAGGAATCTGAATAAAGGTTGGATGTTAATTGATAAAAATGTTTGATATTGGTTCATTAATGTTACAAATGTGCCATTCTAATGTAAGGTGTTAGTAATAGGGGAGTTTACTTGTGGTATATACAGGAGCTCTCTGTACTATCTTTGCCATAATTCTGTAAATCAAAACTATTTCAAAATAAGTTGTTTCTTTTAAATTTGTCCCCAAGAGCTAAGGAAAGAACCTCTAAAGATGTAGAAATAGTTTTAGAAAATTAGAATAACAATAATCAACTCACTAAATTCATTTTACATTGCTTTGTCATAGATTGGAGGAAGTTTTGAGTACATGTCTTAAGACAAGTAATAGCAATCACAGATGTTCATAGAGTTGTCAATTTTTCTCCAATTCACTAACCACTATTGGCAGGTATTGACATAATCCGGCAGCTGTCAACACCAGAAGGTGTCATATCCCATGAGTAAAAATAATGAGTCTTTATTTCCTAACAAATAAAGCTAGATCATATTCCTTAAATGGGTTGGTGGAAAAGGATTTTTATACCTCTTTTCTTTATCTGGAACCTTGGTTACAGTGCAAAGCTTTCTGGAATAGGAAACGAGAGTAGACATTTATTTATATAGATGATTTATATAACTATTCTCTTGTTTTATGTAGAATTCTTTGGGGACTTTTGTCAGGTTTATGTGGCTAAGAGGCTAATGAATCTCTTTTTTCCTTATGTGTGTACTTTTCTACAGGAAGAGGATGTGGTATAAGGAAATAAAAGTTCAAGGCTGAATAAAGATTTGAGGAAATTCTTACAGTTAAGCCTCCATTTGTCTGTTTTTTTCTTCTTTGATAAATAATTCCAGGGAGTACTAAGACTGATTTTTCTTTTTGTATTGCACTTGGGAAAGTTTGCTGTTTATGAAATGGAGTTTCACTTCCTTTTCTTTTTATATCATTGAAATTGTAATCTTCTCCGTGTGAAGGTGTGTAGCCTTCAGTGCAATAAAATCATTGTCTACCAGAAAGCCCTTAGTGTCTTTTATTTGTATTTACAGGGTTTAAGTCTATGAGTTTATTGGTCTATGTCAGCCCTTAATTAAATATTGTTAAATGCTAAAAGCCACTAGAGCATTATTACTCTACATTATTTTTTAGAAACAAGTGTCCAAAATCTTTTTCTTTAAAATAATTCAGTACTTTTATGAATAGTTTTTGAAACATGGTACCCATATATTTAAAAAATGGATTAAAAATGATTTGGAATAAAAACAGTAAAATTCATAAGGTGAATAAAACATTAATAATTTATCATTAGTCATACTTTATTTTACACCCTGAAGAGTAATCTAGTGAACACATGGACTGGAAAGGAGAACAAGAAAAGTGTCTTTCTTAGATAGACCACCAACCAGAAGTATCTCCAGTATCTTCACTTTATCTTTCAACTGTGGTTGTGGTATATTTATATAAAATTTTTAAAAAATGACAAAGTGGCTTGAAATAGTAGGAAACAATGGTTAGACTGAACTAGCCACCATTTATTTTTCAGCATATGCTTTTTGGAAAGTTTAATCAAAACCTTTTAATATCAACTAGTTTTCATTCTGCTTTCATGAAAAATTTCAAAGAAAATTTATAGCAAGTGCACCAAAATATTAAGAAAAATGTGGGCTAACCAGATTGATTAGACTTACTTATGTCTATAATTTCTCCAGCATAGCAGGTACTTACCTAATAATTACAGAGTCTGCTATTGACAATAGTGGTCTGAGACTGTCTACAGGAGCCAATTAAATTACTGCCATTTTTCCCTGGGGTTTTCTGACTTAATACTCTTCAAATTTTGTTCTAGCACTGCCTCCCTCCCCAGTTTTGTAGCTTCTACTTCCACTGGTTAGGAGTTGGAAACTTAGTTAATATTGGGTATTAATGCAAAGAGTAGGTAGCAAAGAGTTTTTACCTTCCAGACAAGTAGAAGCATCTGGTATCCTAGCTAAGGAAGGCTGAGTAAGAGAAAAATTGATTAAGGGAGCAATGGTCATGAGGCACTATCTCCTTATAGAGTATGGGTTTTTAGGTTCTTTTGTCTGTTTTTTTCTTTCAGTTGAAGTTAATCATCAGATAATCCAATTATACTTAGAAGTTAAAAAGAAATAGGCATGGTTATTTAATCCATCATTGTCTAAATGAATGTTCTTAAAATTGTGGATCTCAACCCTTTAGTGAGTTAAGAGATCAGTTTAATAGGTCATGGCAGTCATTTTTTTAAGTGATAAAATAGAGTATAAGATACCAGAGTGCATCATCACATGTGATAAGGTAAACATTGTTTCATAAAATTTTGGGTTCAGTTTTATAAATAAAAAGCACATGTGTTTACTGGGTCATGGTGTAAAACATATTTCTTCCTGTGGACCACATTTAAACAGTTTGAAAGAGTTACACATATTGAGTCTTGGTTTACTTTTGTATGACATTAAACTTTAAATAAATAAATATCAGTACTGAAGATAAAGAGATTTTTTTAATGTTAAAATATATGTGCTTTAATTCTAAGCCTATTTATATGAGCAAATTAACCTCAAAAATAATGACATAACTTACAATTTTACCATAATGCATTGTTTTGACAAATAGTATATAACACAGTAGGTTATGGAGAAAACCTGCCTAGGTTCCAATCCCAGGTGAATAATTTATTTAATAAGCTGTGTGGTCTTGCAAGAGTTGCTTGGCACCCCAATCCCCTCAGCTGTAAAATGGTACTTTCTATTTATTTGGATGTTGTAAGGAATAAATGAGGAAAATTAGCAAAAGTATAACACAAGAACTAATATTTACTGAACACTCACTAAGAGCTAGATACTGTTTTGAGTTCCTTAGTCAGCTCAGTACTTTTTGGGTCATATCATTGTTTTTTCTGGCTCACTGAGAAATCTCTGTTCTGTTTCCATTTTTTTTTGCTTCCCCTCACAGATTTAGCTTGAATGTACTCTAAGAATCACCAGTCAGCACTTTAAATATTCCAAGCAGTTGTAAAGCAATGTCACAGTGTTTTGTATTAGACAATGTTAGGTGTTTCAAAATGAAAATGAAAATTTCCCAGTTAATTAAAATACACTATTATACTACATATACTTATTTATATGTAGAGCTAGTAGCTTTGACTCTGTTTCTAAACCCTGAAGTCCTGGTTTCTGTGGTTCCTCCATCCATTTTTAATTTCTCCAGCATCCTTCTAAAGCTATATGAGCTAATTATATTCTCAGTTTTAATTTAACATAATTTGAGTTGATTCTTGTCACTTGGAACTAAATGGGTCCTGATTAGTCACTCCCGTAAACATATGCAAATAAAGCCAGCCTTCCTATTGCCTGACTTTATGTAGTGTTTTCCCCTTGGGTCTCTTGATTAAGAAATTTATTGTTCTCTCTAGTATTCTTATCATATGATAAGGCCTGCATTTTTTATTTTTCATTTTTTAGTACAAGAATAATTAAACTGCCCCCAGGGGTATAGCAGGGGTTACTGGCTGTATGCTGCTCAGAATTATTATAACTACTTCTGTAGACTAGAAATGGCACTCCTGATTCAGTTACATGGCCGAAGATTCCGTGTGTGTGTGTGTGTGTGTGTGTGTGTGTTTATGTGTGTGGAGGGTGTATTTAGATGGGTGAGATAGCAGATAAAGAAAGCTAAGGAATCTTTAGCTGGCTACCCAATAAAATAACAGTGCTTATCTAAAGCAATAAAAACATTGCTTTTTTCTTTTACAAACTTGTTCATAGCATATTTTAGGAAATATTTTGACCAATTCTTTTCAGGGAACTTTGGTCATCTACCTTGGGAGTCATATATCTGGAATAAGTGGAAGTGGGAGAGGTGCCAAAGTACTAAATTACAGAGAGATTATACACAAAGCATACATCATAAAGTTTTTTATGGTTGGAAAATGATATTGATCCAACATTACCCCAAAATAATCTGAAAGTATAGTTTCCTACCTCTTCTGCATATACTCGTTTGCAACAAAATATATCTGCTCTAGAATCCAGTGAAGTTTTCTTTCTCAGTGCAAACTAGTCCTTCATGCCACAGAGGTGCATACACTGTCACAGTTACCAAAAAAAAAAGACTTTCAGGAGATCAGAATTGTAATTTGCAAAGAAGGTAAACTTCACACAATCATCTCCATGTGAATTGCAGATACAAATGATTCAGTTCCCTAAACGCCATATGCTTTTGGTAGACTTCTTAGCCCATGCTTGGTCACCAAATACATCTATACTCCCATCCATCCCTGATGTTTCATATTGTAGTTCAGACTGTCAAAATTGTGCCAATGCAATGCAGTTACTTCAACAAGAAGCCACGTTAAATAAAGGTTTAGGGAATTGTTAACTTGATTATTCATAATCTTGTAAAATGAGCAAATGACTGGTTAGCCAAAGTCCTATTTTTCAACCTATTGTTTGGGCATCATGTGAAATTAAATTAATGTGTGAAGGTTGTCTTTTATATACTGTTGTTGTAGTTGCTCTTGTTATTACTTTCTCTCCTATTTTGGATAAAAGTGTTCCGTTCAGGGTCCCTATATCACTACCTTTGTATGTGGTCTTCTCAAAATGCTGGTATAGATTTCCTAGCAGATAGTGAATGACTGCTGTGGTTTTCCACAGATGTATTTTCCCATAAGATGTTCAATGTAGCATAGCAAAGCATCAGTAAGACTAGGTTTAGAATAGTCATGCTGCAGGCATTAACACTAGGGTATTGAGAATCCTGCCCTAGGATTTGACATGAAAAATATATTTTCACTTACATTATTACGGAAAAAAACTAATGGACATATAGGCAGCATATTTTCTCACCCGTCAATCAACAAACATTTTTTTCTTGGAGTAACAGATAACTGACTTAATATGCATAAAATTAGGACAAGAGGGAAAGGATAGTGAGTTAAATGTTTATCATGTAAGGCCCGGTAATTTCTTTTCAATCATCTTTGAAATAAAATACTTTCTCTTTCAGGAATGAGACCATCTGTATTCATTATTTTAGGAAACTATCTTCCTGAATCTCAGATTACTGTCATCAATGACCTCTTTATTTTTCAGAAAGACATTATATTATCATGAGACAGATCAGCTACTTAATTTCTGGGCTACCTAATTTCCCCATGTGTGCACAGTACATTTAGTATAGCATGTAGTGGAGCAAAATTATAAAAGAAATGTGTATTCAGATAAAAATAAATTTTGTGACAGGTTTCATATGAAAGGGAGGTTAATGGGTTTCAGGAAAGAAATAGACTACAGGGTTTTGTCATTAAGTTCTAGTGGGGTTTGATTTCTTTTATCAGATTGACTAATGATTGTTGGTACTTGCCCTTTTCTTATCATAATTATTTATAACAAATGGAAACACAGGAGACATTTCCCATTAGGTGAGAAATAGCAGGTTGGCCAGTGACTTGTACATGTTTGACCTGTCCCTCCACAACTTATTTTAAAACAAAATGAAAGATGATATGAAAGGATAGTTCTATTCTAAAGGAGCAAGTTTGATTAGGAAGTCATCTACTGGTTTGACTAGTAACTGTGCACCATACACAAATAAGGTCTTTCCTAGATGAACTTTGGATTTATAAAATGAATGTGTAAGTGGTGTGAATGGTGCAAAACATCTTATGAAGAACCTTAAGGGAGACAAGCCTTCCCTAACAGCACTTAGCACATCGGGACTTGGCATCACATCTCAGAGCAACCAGAGAATTCAGCAGACTCTCTAAGCAGTCCAAATGTTACCTAAAAATGATAATAAGCAACTTTGTGAACAAGAAATAATTCCACAAAGGGGTTAAGAGGTGACTAACCAATACATGCCAATGGTACAAGATTTTAAAGGGACCCTTCCTAAACAAAACAAGGTGCCACTTCGGAATTACAGGCTGGATCATTCCCTGCTCAATACATCTCCCACACATCTCCCACATTTCTTTCCTTTGAGGTCATGTAGCTCTTTTCTGTATCTCTATTAGAGCACTTACTGACTTTCTACTGTTTTATCTTCCTCCACTAGAATGTAAGCTCTCTGGGGGACCTGGATGTTTCATGTTTTATCCTCCACAGTTCCTTGCATATTGGAGAGGCTAAATAGTTGGGCAAATAAATACCTTTGATGACCACAGATTCATTCACAAAATCCCAGAATGATAAGAGGTAGCCTCTGAAATAATAGACAGTTTTAAGATGAATTAAAGGAAATACTATTACAAAGTTTTGATAATATAAATCTTTATATTTCAAGAAATGGTAAAAACTAAAAAAATGAAAAAGCATTAAGTTTTTTATTCAGTAACTTTTAATTGAGCTCCTGCAGTATACTTCTTTATTAGGAGCAGAGGCTATTAAGATGAATAAGACATGGTCTTTTTTCTAAAGGAGCATAAATGTGCTAGTCTCATGCAATGCATGCTTTTTTTTTTAATGGGGGAATATTATTAAATACACAAAGAGTTAAGAAAAGAATCCAGGGATAATATTTGTGATTTGAAATTAACAGTGTTAATTTAAAACTAATTTGCCATAAAGGGAAACTATATCTATCTAAAATCTATCTCACAGTGCTGTCTCACTACTAGATTTAGAGCATGGATGATTAGACTTGACCACCTTTCAATTGCCTCCCCTCCCTGAGGATCTTATATACTTACTGTGATAACGAAACTTAAAAAGAATTAACATGGATTCCATTAATGTGCAATTTGCTTACTAGGAGCTGTCTCAAGCTCAACAACTGTCAAAACAGCTGACATGACCAGCATGATTTCTACACACAGAATTAATCACACATCTCATATTTACAGATTCAGATCATCTATATATAAATGCACAATACCATATATAATCCCTTAATTTTTACAATGTGAATGTGACCCTTAAAAGTTAAGTTATAATAGATTAGTTCTTTTCTGTGGTTATAGAATTTGGTCTCTAATTAAGTGCGACTTTTTGCACTTGGACTTTCAGGGATATGGAGGCTCCTCAGAGTATTTAATATGGGACATCTGCTGAAAGGGTTTATTTTCATGAGTGAGGAGACATGGGTAGCTCACAGGGTGAATTCCCACATTAGGCCTTTTTCTTTCAACATTAATGAATACTTCATCCATTAGACTACACAAGATTTTGAATATTATTTCCAATGTTCTTCAAAACAGGCTTCAGTTTGCTTCTTCCTTTTCCTTTTTTACACACCCACACTTGATAAAATCTCAAGTGAGGATGAGTTTAAAATTCTTTTCTGCTAACATATATGCATTTATTAAGAACTTGGAAAGTAACCTGTGGATAAAATGAAAGTTCCTATGGCCAGGATTCTCACCTGGCCCTGGTTGGCTAGCTCACTACACATGTGTGGGCAATACATCCATGTGTGGACTCTGTATAAAGAGCTCCACTTAGTGCTCTGGGCAACATAGTGGCATGGCTGTAAGGCTGCAGGAGAGCAGAGAAGGGGCTGGAGTGGTGGCAGCACTGAGGACAGAGACTTGGATGGCTGTTTGGGGGTAGAGAGGCCCAGAGGCAGAGAAAGGCTTGCTGCATGCAGACTCACTCTGAGTGGATGGGATTCTAATGATTGACCTTCCACCGTGGAAATAAAGTTGGGTATAACCCTTTCAACCCAAGAACATTCTACTATCATTTCTTTGATCACACTGAATCCATAGGGAACTTGCCCAGGGCTGAAACCCATTGGCAAGACAATTGGTGTAGTTGGCAGGATTCATTGGTGACCAAGGAAAAAGAACAGGTTGCCCTCATGGAAGGAGTGTTCCAGTAGGCTGCACCTATGGACGGGGAGATACTTGAGTGTTCCCTGTGGACATGTCATACTGTGAAGGTTGGAGGACTGGGGTTCACCCCAGGAGAAAGCTGACTGAAGTGGCATCACTACAAAGTGCTGTGGCCTGAAAGAAAGCAGCATGAGAAGGAGCAGTTGCCCAGGAAGAAGCAGTATGGGAGTGCAGGCTTCCAGGTGCCGTGGGGCAGGTGAAGGAAGAGGCCCGAGAAGAAGCAGCATGAGAAGCAGCAGCACGCAGCCTGCCAGGTGCCATGGGACAAGAGAAAAATGTAATGGAGCTGTCAGCCCCAGAAATGGAGGAACAGAGCTTTGACAAACAGGTGGGAGTGGGGGCCCTGCCAGTGCTGGAAACTTTGGCCTCTCCTCAGTTGAGACTCCACCTGGTTGAAAGCTGGTGGAAAGCCAGAAGGATTCAGCAACTGCCAGTTCTTTCAGGAGAGGTGCAGCCCCCTCATCAGGCTGTGAAGCACTCCATGCTCTGCTTCTATCCTCAGGCTCAAGCACAAAAGGAAATACAGTCTGCTTCTTGGAGGAAGAATTTAAAGGGCCCCATGAAGGTCAAAAGGACCCAGATGTGTGTTGGTTTGTAAAGGCAGGAACAGACGGAAAGAAATTGGATGACTGCAGCTGTGGCAACAACTGAGCCTGGAGCAGTAGTTCTGGCTGCTGAGGACCAAGCAAAAAGCAGAGATAAAACAAGATTAGCCTGTGTGTCTGTAAGACTTTTTGCTGGAGAGCTGGAGAAGGTGGGTATTCTAAGGCCCACCCATGGTCCTTTTGGTTAACTCATTTGAGTAGAACTGGTTTGAATATAGCCAGGATGACCACTTGGTGGCAATGGATCTCCTCAGGCTTGAGGATTATTATGATTCGTTAGAACTGGTTTGAATATGCAATGGATCTCCTCAGGTTTGAAGGTTATTATAATTTGTTGTAATTTTTGTTATTTGTATATTTTCATAGCTTCTATTATTATTATGGAATTTGGTTACAATGCTCCAGCTTTCTCACAAAGGGACCATTACAGAGGATTGAGGGCACATAGACTGAAAGGAAAGAATCCTGGAGGGGTGGAGTGTGGATAAAATGAAGGTTCCTGTGGCCAGGATTCTCACCTGGCCCTGGTTGGCCAGCTCACTACACATGTGTGAGCAATACATTGCTACTGACTCTATATAAAGAGCTCCTCCCAGTGCTCTGGGAGACAGGTAGCACAGCTGCAAGGCTGCAGGAGAGCAGAGAAGAGGCTGGAGTGGTGGCAGCATTGAGGACAGAGGCCCAGAGGATGGTTGTGTGGGAAGAGAGGCCCAGGGGATGGCCGTGCAGGCCAAGAGGCCCTGAGGCAGAGACCAGTTTGCTGCATACAGACTCTGAGTGAACAAGATTTTAGTGATTGACCTGCTGCTCTGGAAATAAAGTTGGGTATAACCCTTTCACCCCAAGAACATTCTACTGTCATTTCTTTGGTCACACTGAATCCATAGTGAACTTGGCCAGGGCTGAGACCCATTGGCAAGACAAACTAGACTAATATGAATTGTATTTTAGGCAAAGATGTGTCTTATTTTGGGCTACTATAACAAAATGCCACAAACTGGGTGGCTTATAAACACCAGAAATATCTTTCTCATAGTTCTAGAGGCTGGAAGTCTAAGATTAGGGTGCTACTATGGTCTGGTTCCTGTGAGTCTTGTGGATAAAATGAGAGTTCCTGTGGCCAGGATTCTCACCTGGCCCTGGTTGACTAGCTCACTGCACCCCTGTGGGCAATACATGGCTGTTGACTCTATAAAAAGAGCTCTGCCCAGTGTTCTGGGCACAACATGGTGGCAGGGCTGCAAGGCTGCAGGAGAGCAGAGCAGAGGCTGGAGTGGTGGCAGCACCGAGGACAGAGGCCCAGAGGATGACTGTGTGGGATAGCTGTGTGGAACAACTGTGCAGAGAGGCCCAGAGAATGGCTGTGCAGACAGAGGGGCCCAGAGGAAGAGACTGGCTTGCTGCCTGCAGACTCACTCTGAGTGAATGGGATTCTAGTGACTGATCTGCCACCTGGAAATAAACTTGGGTATAATCCTTTCACCCCAAGAACATTTTGCTGTCATTTTCTTTGGTCACACTGAATCCATAGTGAACCTGCCCGGGGCTGAAACCCATTGGCAAGGCAGTGTCCTCTTCTGCAGACTGCCATCTCAGAGGCAGAAAGAGGGCAAGAGAACTCTCTGCGGTTCCCTTTATAAAGGCACTGATCCCATTCATGATTATCTTTCAAAGGCCCTATATCCTGATGCCATCACAGTAGGGGGTAGAGTTTCAACATACGAATTTCAGGGGGACACAACTATTCACTCCATGGCAAATGTTTCCAATAAAAATCCCTGAGATGCATCTTACAACATTGTCATTTGCCTCCAAATTACCAATGCAATGATGCTGTGAAGAAAGTTGTCACTGATAATAATAATAAGCAATAACAATACCATTTATATAGCTCCTTTCTTGAATGTTCTGAAAACATCCTATAAAAGAATCATTTCTGATGTGTAACCATCTCTAGGGAAAACTTGGAAGCTATTTAACAGCTGGCCATCAGTTAGAGACAGGAAGTGAAGAATGTGTTTCCCAGCAGAAACTGCAGGATATACAACATAATTACCTAATTTAGAATTGGTTTAGGACACTGGAGCTAATTAATGTCCATATCCTTGAAAGAGTGGCATTGGATAATTAGTGAGTACAAAGTGATCAGGACTCAATTGTACATCTTAGCTACAAGACAAGGCTTCCAATAACAATGTCATTGTGAATGCTGAGTCAGTGCTGCTTGAACACCGAGTCATGGTGTGAAGCAATCAAGAGATGTGATAGTTTCTTCTTAGCTGGGAATGTAATGTACAAACACAAACACACACACACAGGAATATAAAAAAAATCTGAAGATTTATTGAGTGAATTTGCAAATGCAGTAATGTGTCCTAACACCAAATGCCAACTGTTAATTTTACTGTGCAGCTTCCCTGCTTCTTCATTCAACAGTGCAGGTGTACCCCATTACAGGGGGAGTCACCAATGAGAAAGTCACCATAACAGAAAAGTAGAGAATAAATTCAATATATGCTTCCAGAAGCCTTACATGAACAGAAATTTGCCAGCAGACAGTTTCCAGGAGCACATACAAAATGAGATCTCCAGTTGTCTCTACCTTGCCACAGGAACAGCAGGATGTGACCAGCTGCTACTCATATCTCCCACAGCCGGATCTTGGCTGTGGCATCAAATCTAGGCTGTGGCAGTAGGGGAGGAGAAGTTGCCTACATGATGCAAGCATTTGAAACTAAAGCAAGGTGGAAAGAGCAGGGGCTTCCTGCATCCCATGCCTGAATGGAGCCATGGCTTCAGGCAGGTGGCAGATGTTCTGAGTTAGAAGAGTAACTATACCCCTCTTGTGCTATAATCACCTAGAGGCAAGAACAGAAAAAAAAAATCAGGAATACATTCTTTCTATTGTTATAAAGGTTGATGGAAAAAGATAATTTGTTTTACAGAAATTTGCTTTACAAGCAATTTTTCTATGTAGCAATTACTAGTTAAATCAAGTAATGCCCGCATATGGTGAGATCTGCTACTAATTAAATGGTTAAAATATTGAAAAAGCAAAAAAAAATGAAAAAACTATAGGCGTTTAATAAAATGGTTCAGGGGAGAAATACCCCTTGAATAGTTCAGCAGGAGAATAAACATATATTCATTTGGCACACAGATCTCATGCCCTTATTTCTAGGGATAGTTTGATGCTAACATTGGAGTACGAGGTTATTCTTATCTTTCCAACTCCCGTCACATTAATTAGTAACAATTATAAATCCTTAGGATAGGAAGTGGAGTAAGGCCAATTTGCTAGACTCAGTTAGTACTGCTAACTATATAAATCTAAATTAGACAGTGTTGAATTAGAGTGAAATCCAGGATCAAGTGCAGTAAAACTTATCTGACATCTTTAGGCATGGGGGCACTTTAAGTAAGTGACTTTCCACATAACTGCTGTGAATCTCTATTGGCCTGACTCTTCAATTTACCTACATTTGAACAAAATCTTCTAAAATGAATAAAACAGTCTTCTAACTCCCTAAAGAAAATCTCCATTAGCTAACTCAATAGGATTATTATTTTTAATAATTCCTGATTATTATAAATAATGGTCATTTTGTTTTGATAAAGGGTGATGCTCTCAGATGTTACAGAAGTTGTAGGGTTGTTTGTCCAAATGGCAAGCAAAGTCATATGCTTCATGCTTCAGCCTGATATTTATGTTATCCTGTCTCTGAGGATTATGAGCTATCAGGTCAATGTGCCCACGACACACCCCTTTACTGTTGTGGTTGAATTTTGCATTAAGACAGGAAGTATAAAAGCCTGTGGTAATTTGACACCAATAGCGATGGGACATTGTATCTTGGGCATGATAACAAATATTTCAGTTTCTCGTTAGCTTTTTGGTAATGCTCTGGATGGCTAAAAATTCCAGAAGTCCAGTCTCCAAATAAAAACTGACTTATAGTTCTCAGTACTTCATTTAAGAAAAGTAATCAAGAAAGAAAGACAGTTATAGGGACAGGATGAGAAGAAAAAGTTTTCAGAGAGAAAAATTTTAATGCCAAGCCTAAGAAAGAAATTCAGTCTCAATCCTCAATAGAATTTTTCTAAACTGTGGTTTCTTTCTAAATAATCATAATGATATTCATGTTAACATTAAGGTTGTAAATAACAACCTACCAGAGCAACCCTAATGATATAACTCCAAGGCAGCCACTTCAAATTATTAAAAGTATAATTGACCAAACCTTATTTCATATCTTCAGCCGTGATTTGCATCTTTGTAGCATCAGTTTTATTAATTCTAGATTGGATCACCAGAGCTAACAGAGTAAGTGTAATGAATATTTTCACATATTTGAAGTCAGATATCATGTCCAATATGTCTTCTTTTTCCTCCCTTCAAATCATCTGAGGTTGCCTCACCGCTTCCTAAACGGACCTGATTTCAAGTCTTCCAATCATCTTTGTTTCTCCTTTGTCAACATGTTACATTTTCTTAATTCAGGACTGAGCACAATGGTCTGGCTGTAATCTTGCCAATGTAGACTAAGGTTATGTGCTACTCCATCCAAACTGCAAAGCTTTTCTGAGTGCTTTTGCTGTCATAGCATGGTGCATTCTCTTTCACCATCTTTTTGGTATTTTACATCTAATATGTAAAAGCATGTTTCTGATACAAGTCAGTATTTTTAAATAGACAAAATGAAAGTATGCTGTACATTATGAATGATGGGATGGTTGGTTTTTCTAATGGGTGCTTTTCCTACTGTGTCTACTGAGGAACTTTTTTGACAGTTTGTCTCAAGTTCATTCATTTCAATTTTAATGTAATTATATTTTATTTTTAAGTACCCTGAACAGATGCCAAAATACTCAAAAGGAAGTTTCATTTTAGGCACACTGAAATTGGATAATTGGATCATTAGTAAAACTGATTTTTTCCAGTACGGTTGTTCTGGAAACTAGGAGTTCAGCTATTTAGTTTCAGGATATATTCTTCTTTTAGTGCAACCTAAGGTTACATTAGCTTTAATGGCAGCCCTTCATTCTCTTATAACGTTTTGAGATGCCTGTTGATTAATAATCTAAAATTTTAAAAAAGGTTTTATTTTTTATTGAGGTGGGAACATTTAACATGAGATTTACTTTCTTTACAAAATTTTAAGCCCACAATACACTATTGTTAACTATAGTTGTAATGTTGTAGAACAGATCTTTATTACTTAGTCATCTTGCATAACTGCCATTTTATACTCATTGATCATTAACTGCCCATTTCCCTCTCCATCTTGAATTTCCTTCTCCAACCACCATTGTACTCTGTTTCTATGAATTTGATCATTTTAGATACCACATTTAAGTGGAATTGTGCAATATTTGTCTGTGACTGGCTTATTTCACTTAGCATAATGTCCTTAAGGTCCATCCAGATCTTCACATATGACAATTTCCTGTTTTTTTAAAGGTTAAATAATATTTTATTGTATTTATATGCTACATTACCTTTATCCATTCATCCATCAATGGACATTTAGATTGTTTCCATATCTTAGCTCCTGCGAATAATGCTGCAATGACAGGCAAGTCAGGTATATCTCTGAGATCCTGATTTCAATTATTTTGAATACATGCTTCAAAGCAGGATTGCTGGATCATTTTGTAGTTTTAATTTTGATTTCTTGAGGAACTGCCATACTATTTTCCATAGTGGAGTCACCATTTTACTTTCCCACCAATGGTGTACAAGAGTTTCAGTTTCTCCATATACTCACCAATAATTTATATATATATATATATTTTTTTCAGTGAAGATATCCTTACAGGTGTGAGGTTATATCTCCCCATTTCCCACCGTACAGCCCCTGACAACTATCATTTACATTGGATTGGCATTAACTCTTTAAGTATTTGGTAGAATTTAGCAGTATGGCCATCTGGTCCTGGAAGTTTCTTTATTGGGGGATTTTTGACTACTGATTCAATACTATTACTAGTCTATTTAGGTCTATTTAGATTTTCTATTTCTTTGTCATGTAGAATTGGTAGGTTGTATGTTTCTAGAAATTTAGCCATTACTTCTAGGTGATCCAGTTTGTTGGCATACAATTAAGTCTTCATAGTAGTCTCTCATGATCCTTTATATTTCTGAAGTATTAGTTTTATTGTCTCCTCTTTTATTTGTTTCATTTATTTGAGTTTTCTCACTTTCTTAGTCTAGCTAAAAGTTTCACAATTTTTAGAAATCTTTTCAAAAAACAACTTTTAGTTTTGTTGATCCTTTCCACTATTTTCTATTTCTATTTCTATTTATTTCTGCTCTGCTAACTTTTCCCCTCTTCCTTCTGCTAACTTTGTGTTTACTTTGTTCTTTTTCTAGTTCCTTGAAATGTGAAGTTAGGTTGTAAATCTGAAATCTTTCTTTTTGATGTAGACATTTACAGCTACAAAATTCCTTCTTATGGCTGCTTTGGCTGCATTCCACATGTTACGTTTTCATTTTCATGTCTCAATATATTTTTTAAATTTCCCTTTTGATTTCCTTTTTGGCCCATTCATTGTTCAGGTGTGTGTTGTTTAATTTCTACATGTTTGTGAATTTTCCTGCTTTCCTCCAGTTATTGATTTCCAGTTTCATAGGTCAGAAAAGATAACATATGATTTCAATCTTCACAAGTTTGTTTGAAGCCTTGTGTTTTGGCCTAACATATGATCTCTCCTAGAAAAATATTCTGTGTATGCTTGAGAAGAATGTGTATTCTGCTGCTCATGGAGGGAAAGCTCTGTATATGTCTGTTAGGTCCATTTGATCTAATATGTAGTTCAAGTCCAATATTTCTTTATTAAATTTCTCTGTCTATATAACTTATCCATTGCTGAAAGTGAGTACTGAAGTCCCTCACTATTATGGCATTATTGTCTATTTCTATATTCATATTTATTAATATTTGCTTAATATACTTAGATGCTATAATACTTGACACATATTTATAGATGTCATATTTTCTTAATGAATTGACTCATTTATCATTATATGATGACCTTTGTCTCCTGTTATAGTTTGATTTAAAGTCTGTTTTGTTTGCTGTAAGTACAGCTACACTTGCTCTCTTTTGGTTTCCATTTGCATGGAATATCCTTTTGTACTTCACTGTGTACTTAAGACAGAAATGTGTCTCTTATAGGTAGCATATTATTGCATCTTTTTCTAAATCCATTCAGCCACTCTATACCATTTGATCAAAGAATTTCATTTGTTTACATTTAGAGTAATTATTGATAGGTAAGGATTTATTATTGACATCTTATTCATTGTTTTTTGGCTATTTTGTAATTCCTTCATTACATTCTTCCTTTGTGAACTGATAATTTTCTGTAATGATATGTTTTGATTCCTCTCTGTTTACTTTTTGTGTATGTACTATAGATTTATGCTTTGTGGTTACCTTGAGGCTTATGTAAAGCATCTTATAGCTATTATAGTCTACTTTAAGATGGTGATAATTGACCTTGATTTCATACAAAAATTTTACCCTTTTACTCCTTCCCCTCATTTTGTTTTTGATGTCACAATTTATGTGTTTTTGTATTGTGTATCCATTAACAAGTTATTAGAGCTATAGTTATTTTTAATACTTTTTTCTTTAATCATTATATTAGAGTTAAGTGATTAATATGCCACTATGTTATAGCACTAGACTATTATGCATTTGAATACATAATTATTTTGCCAGTGAGTTTTATACTTTCTTATGTTTTCATGTTACCAATTAGCATTTTCCATTTTAGCTTTAACATTTCTTCTAAGGCAGGTCTAAAGGTAATGGACATTCTCAACTTTTGTTTGTTTGGGAAAATCTTTATCTGTCCTTCATTTCTGAAGGACAGCTTGTTAGGTAAAGTAGCTGATGCTTTTTTCTGCTTGATAAGTGTACTTTTGAGGCTTTCTATTGAATTTTGACTTCATTTGTATTTGCTAGCTCTAGATTTTATGTTTGGTTCTTTTTTATTATTTCTCTCTCTCTGTTGGGCTTTTCATTTTGTCAGTATATTGTTTTTCTTATTTCACTGATTTGTAGCTCACTGATCTTCCCAAAACAATTACTTTGAATTTTGGAGCAGTGCATAGATCTCATTTTTGGGGGTTGATGCCTGGAAAATTATTGTGTTCCTTTGGTGGTGATGTGTATCTTTGATTTTTTATGTCTTATAGCCTTGTATTGATGTCTGTGTATCTGATGGGCCAGTCCTCTTTCCAGACTATATAGGCTAGTTTTGATAAGGAAAGATCTTCACCTGTGAGGGTGCTAGCTGGGTGAGGTGTGGTAAATCTTTCTCTGGGGAAGGTCCACTGGCATGTAGTCACTACCAAGTTCCATCATATGAGGTCACAATTGACAGAAATTGTAGGGGTCTTCAGTAGCCAGGGCTGTGAAAGTTCACAGTGGCAGTGGGAATTGATAGGGTCTTCAGTGTCAAGGTGGCTGGTAAACCCCTGATATCTCTTTTTCCCAAGACAGATGTTGTAGCTCAAGTGATCCCTCTTGGTGTTGAGGCTGGCTGGCAGGTGCCACCACCCACAGTGGTGGTTGCATTGATGTCTAAGGCATGGGCACCCATTGGAAGCCATGGAACTAGGGCCCAGAGTGCAAGCATACATAGTGAGACAATGGCTCTGGCATCCAGGGTTCTAGTTACTTCATAGCAGCAGTGGCTCCAATGTGTGAAATGTGTGCAGATGGAGTAACCTCAGAGCTAGAGTCTGGGATGCAAGTACACATGAAATATTTGTGTCTCTGGAGTCTGAGGCCTGTGAGGGGTTATGTGTGTAGGGTTGGCAGCCCCACTCCCAGGATGGTATAGCAATATTTCCTTCTAGAAGGTGGGGACAGTAGTATCTCCCTCCTTGGAGGGTCCATGGTGCTAGTGGCTATTGGTTAGCACAGTGGTGAAAGTTGCTGGTATCCTCTTTAGAGCAGTATGCTGGGATTCCCACCAGTGAATGGGGTCCTCCACTGTGAAAGCCTCAGGGAGTCTGTGGCTGCTGCAGGGGCTGCCAAGGTGTTCAGTGGCAAAGGCTGCTGGGTCCTCTGCAGAGCAGGCCACTGGGGAACACAATATCACCTGCCACATGGCTGATACTGATAACCCGCACCCTTCTCTGTTCCTAACTGTTTCAACACATCTCAGCTAAGCTGATCACCTTAGCGATCCTTTCTGTGCAGTTACGTTCCAGTAATTTGTTTTACTGTCTTACTTTAAGTTCTTCATTGGACTCTTGAGCACACCTAGGGCTACTTTCCTTTGTGGATAGCTAATTGTTTTTCCTATTGGAAATGAAGGCTGGTATCTCTTATTCCAACATCTTGCTGACAACTCCAAAGTCTCTTTTTTTAATTCTATGCTAAGCACAGTCTGTTTTTAAACCAAACACTCTGTTAAATTTGACAATTGTAGTATGTCTGTAGCCAAGTACTCATTAGCTCTGGTTTGTTATCCAGACTATCAATAATGTATTGAAATTGCTTTTTCTGATTCTTGATCTATAACTTTGATCTGCATATTATCAATATGTTCATCTTGGTCACTGATTCTTAAGCAAACATTTATTGACTACCTAATTTACTCCAGACATTGGGAATGGTCAATATGAAATGTCTGGCCTCATAGTGTTCATAGGCTGGTGGGACCATCCCTAAATATAGAAAGCAAAGCTGGACTAAGGACAGATTCCTGTGGTGCTTCACTAGAGATATTTCTTTATGTTGATGTTTACTTATTTAATTGACACCCTTTGGGTACTGCTGTTCAGCTAGCTGTGAATCAAACCCATGTTTTATCCATCTTAAGTGCAAAGATAACGTGAGACTTTGTCATTCCTGGGAAAAAATACCCATGCACACTCTCTGCAGCATTCTCCTGATTTAGTAAAACTTGAGGAGAATGGGAAATAGAAAAAATGATGAAGAGGGTCCAAGTGGTAAGTTATTTGTTTTCATTTGAAAGCAAGCATGGGATGCAGTGGCAGAATAGGTAGTTTAGAAAAGATGACTAGAATGTAGGAAGGAGATAATAAAGTGAGGAAAAACAAGAGAAAGAACTATAGTTATATATGAATAGCAAAATGCTTGGTTGTGAACTCTTTTGGCCTCTGGATAAATGCTGCCAAATAGAAAACATTTTCCATGTGCCTGACCAGAAGACCCAGCTACATGCTGCTTTTTATTTTAGTTATATTTCTAAAAGCTATGGTTTGTTTTTTTCAGAAGAGCTCTTTTTACATTTTCTGCATGATGCAGTGAATTGCAATGTTTATGTCAGATAGCATTAATCTGAGAAGAAAAGGGGACATTACACCTTTAAGAAATAGAGTCATTTTCTCTGCATGCTCTCCTTTTCTATTCATCAAGAAAAGAATTTATGCATCTCTGTGAGTGGAGTTAAGCGTTCTGATTGCATGCTATCTTCTTTTAAAACAAGAACAAACAAATCTAATCAAAATTAGAAAATAAAAGTGGGGTTGCCTTTGAAAACTCAGTTTTAAGGTGTTTTTGGCAAAGAGTAACCCAAAGAATCTAGAAATGAAAATTGCATGCATACTTAGTGCTGCTTTAATAAATCTCAGAACTTTTAAAATCCATCGTGTGATGGAAAAAGCACTGGAATATGAGAAGGATGCTTGGATTCCAGTCCTGGCTCCTTATTATTTTTCTGTATATCATGGACAACTCACTTATCTTCCCTAAGTAAGGTTCTCCTGATAAAGAGGGCTAGGCATCATTACAAATGTATTCTTCAGTTTTTATTCTATTCCTTACACATCAGGCAAACTTCTATGAAAGTTCACAGTAAAGCTTTCTTGTGTATTCTTTAAATTAGATGACATAAAGTTGAGTCCATCTTTAACAAGACTTTTTTTAAACTCTATAACTAAACCTCTTTGAAAACGGGTCAAGACCATGGGGTTTTCCACTACATTTCAAATATACTGTGTCTCTGGTCTTAGTCTGGTTCTCTGAAATGTTATGTGTAGATCTTTAGATCATGCAGGAAGCTGGCTGACTCCACCCTTCCCTGCTATAGTTCCCTTATCTGCAGGGGGAAGAAAAGCCCAGCCCCTTTCCTATGTAGGCCACCCTCAAAGTCCTTTCCTATATTGACTGGAGAGGAAGTGCAGAAGTAAACGCTGTTGGGCCCAAATTAAGTGCCTTTTCAAAGATGGTTCAAACTGGGCTGACTTTTGGGTTGTTCATTCTTGGATGGCTGCTGGAAACTAGGCTGAAGAAGCTAAGCTCTTGATAGGGTTGCAAAGGGGTGGTACTGGAAGGTTGGAGTGAATAATGGGAATTGCATTGCTCTAGAAGCAAGGTCATCTGAGCTTTAGTTTTAGTTACCCCAAAGCCCTAAGAATTTGAGTAAGACCCTTTCACAACTGTGTATTTTAGTTTCCTTTTCTGTGAACTAAGGGGGTAGCTGAGATGTAGTCTCACACTCAGATACTTTCAGGGGCAAAACTAAGTATAAGACAACAGGGAATAGTGATTACTTAGGGAATGTAACTCTTGGAGAAAATCCCGGGGCAAAATACCTTTGAAACTAAAATCAATCAAAGGGAGAAATAAGGTTTAAGATACCCATTTATTTCTTACAAGCAGTTGTCCCATCTCTCTTGACCTGACTGCAGCAGAAAAGCGAAATCCACCCAACCTCTCCTGTCCAGATAAACCTTGCTCACCCTTGTAATTACCTACTGATATGTAGATGGACTAATTTCTCCACCCCTTGGAAACAGTTAATGATATGCAGGTGCACTAAAGGGAGGCAAGCGATTCTGGAAATATTGCAATTTGACCCACAGGGAAACAAAAGAATGCCAAAAAGCATTCTAACTAAAAATTATTTTGTTAACTAGTTAATTATCACTAAAAAATTCTGTGATGACCTACAAAACAAATGTATCTGCTCTGCATCATTCAGGGTTCTCCAGAGAAACAGAACCAATAGGATGTTTGTTTCTTTGTTTTAAAAGACTGGCTCACATGATTGTAGGCCTAGTAAATCTGATTATCTGTAGGGCAGGCCAGCAGGATGGAACATCAGACAAAAATTGATACTGTAGTCTTAAATCTGAAATCTATAAGGCAGGCTATGCGTTGGAAATGCTGGCATGATTTCTATGTTATCATCTTGAGGCAGAATTCCTTCTTCTCTGGGAGACCTCAGTTTTTACTCTTAAAGCTTTCAACTAATTGAATGAGGCTCACCCTATCAAGGGTAATCTCCTTTATATAAAGTCAACTGATAATAGATATTTACCACATCTACAAAATACTTTCACACCAACATCTGGACTAGTGTTTGACCAAACAACTGGGCAATATGGCCTAGCCAACTTGACACATAAAATTAACCATCATATGTTCCCATATAGACCCCTAGACTACACAGTTTTTCTAAGGGCCCTTCAAGCTCTGATCTCTTCTTTTTGGTAGTACCTTTAAAACCGAAACCCAAAGTCCAAGTCCTATCCCAATTAAGGCACATAAAAGCATATCTTTATAGAAATGTTGTTGCTCTTGGTTAAACAGAACCAATACTGGGCATCCACTCCTGTCCTAGAGTGGGCCCATGGTTGTTATGATGCTCTGTTTAAACATTACCCTAAATGTTACCTTAAGATAACCCTGACCTTTTATTGTCTCTCAGTTCTTACACAGTAATTCTTTCATACTTTGTTCATTTTTTTATCAGTCACCTGGAAGATGGGGGGTATATTGGGATGGATATGTTGATAATACCTGCTTTGACATTTTCATAATTAAAAAACATTTAATATGCATGGGGTATGAAGAGAGTAAGGGGAGTGTTGTTTCTTAGACTTTGAGGTCTTGGGTCTTTTGAGAACCTATACACTTAGATAAGATTATTCCTCTCTGATCTTCATACTGTGCTAACTGTACATTTCAGTTCTCAGAGACTGTAAATATTTCTTTGTTGATCTTCTTAAAAATAAACATAACAAAGGAAACAAAGCAAATCAAATCATCAATTTTCCCTATCCTTGTATGTCTGCGTGTTTAGCACCTCACTTCCATAATGAACTGAGGCTAGACTGAGGCTAAGGTTCTACATGAGCCTGCCTCCTGTTGGTAACAATGGCAAACCTGAGCTTATTGCATTCTAACCACAGCTGGCTCACTGATTTTCCTTATAAATGTTGTCAAAAAATTTTATAGCCCAAATCTACACATTTTTCCTGAAAAAAAAAGTAAAACAATTAAATATCAGGATTAAATGCAGGTCAAGAGAAATTTGGGGATGAGCATAATAATTACGTACTTTTCAGAGATGAACATTAAATAGCAATGTGAAAAGAGAAGCTGTAACAGCTATAATTTACTTAAAAAATGAGTAGAAATACTGCCTTCTAAATCCCTTTCTAACAAACAAATAGTTTTTGAGACTATTTTTAATGTAAATTGGTCTCTGTTATAGAGAACTAGACTGAAAATTCACTCAAATGTAAACAGAAATCCATATTGTCCATGAAGCAATTGATCTGCCAAACTAAGGCAATTTCTAAAATTTCAAGGGGAAAATGTATTGTACTTCTTATAAGGTGATTCCAGTATTTTTTAAAAAACATTTCTATTCAGACTAGGAACAAGGATAGTCTTAGGTGCTATCTGACATGACTATGGTTGACACTTGAACAACAGGGGTTTGAACTACACAGGTCTGCTTACACACATATTTTTTTCAATAAATATATAGAGAATTTTTTGGAGTTTCTTGACTATCTGAAAAACCTTGCAGATGAACTGCATAGCCTGGAAATATTTAAAAAAAGACAAAGTTAGTTATGCCATGAATGCATAAAATATATGCTAATGCTAGTCTATTTTATCATTTACTACTATAAAATTTACACTGATCTATTATAAAGAAGTAAAATTTATTAAAATTTATGCACACAAACACTTATAGACTGTACATGCTGCCATTCAATGCTGAGAGAAATGTAAACAAATGTGAAGATGCAGCACTAGATCATAACTGCATAAAATTAACTATAGGACATATTGTACTATTTTAATAATTTCATAGTTACCTCCTGTTGCTATGGTGGCAAGCTCAAGTGTTGTATGTACTTAAAATGCTGTGTGATTCTAATCATCTCTGGGTGGGCAATTTGTCTCTTTAGTAAATTGCATATCTCAATACAAAGTGATCTTTTGTGATTCTAGTGTATTTTTTATGTGTTTAGTGCAAAACCGTATGTAACCCTTGAATCATATCATGGGACCCATATGAAGTGGTTCTGAAAGTTCTCCCAGGAAGCAAAGAAAAGTCATGACATTACAAAAAAAGGTTGAATTGCTTGATATGTACTATGCACTGAGGTCTGCAGCTGTGGTTGCCCACCATTTCAAGATATATGAATCTAGGATAAGGACTATTGTAGAAATGGCAAGGAAATTTCGTGAAACTGTCAAGCAGCTATGCCAGCAGGCATGAAAACCTTGCATATTTTTGTGAAATACCTTTTTATCTTGTACTGAAATGCAGCATTTATGTGGGTGCAGGATTGCTATGAGAAAGGCATACCTACAGACTGATATCAGAGAAAAGTTAAGTTACTATATGGCAACTTAAAGTAAAAGGAAGGTGAAGATTCTAAAGCTGGAGAATTTAATGCCAGCAAAGGATGGTTTGATAACTTTAGAAAGAGGTTTGGCTTAAACAATGTCAAGAAAACAGAAGCAGCTTCTGCCAACCAGGAGGCAGCAGAATTCCCACACACCAGTAAGAAAATCATCAAGGAGAAAGAATATCTGTCTGAACAGGTTTTTAATGAAGATGAAACAGCCCTATTCTGGAAAAGCATGCCGTAAAGGACATTTATTAACAAGGAAGAGAAGGGAGAACCAGGATTAAGGCAGGAAGGGATAGGCTAAGTCTACTATTTTGTGCAAATATAGTTGGGTTAATGATCAGGACTGCCCTTACCTATAAAGTTGCTAACCTCCAAACCTTGAAGAGAAAAGATAAACAGAAGCTGCCAGTCTTTTGGTTGTACAAGAAAAGGTCCTGAACATAAAGAAAACCCTTTTTCTGGATTGGTTCTATTGATGTTTTGTCCCTGAACTGAAGAAGTACTTTGCCGGAAGGAATTGCCTTTTAAAGTTATTTTGATATTGGCAAGTCCCCTGGCTACCCAGAACCACATCCGTTCAGCACCGAAGGCATTGAAGTGGTCTCCTTGCCCCCCAAAACACAATGTCTCTAATTCATCCTCTAGGTCATGGGATCATAAGGACTTTTAAGGCTCATTACACATAGTATTTTTATAGAAAAAGCTGTCAGTGCTATGGAAGAGAACCTCAGTAGAACATCATGAGAGTCTGGAAGGATTACACCATTGAGGATGCCATCATTGTTATAGAAAAGCTATGAGAGTCTTCAAGCCTGAAAAAAATAAATTCTTGCTGGAGAAAACTGTATCCAGATATTGTACATGACTTCACAGGATTTACAACAAAGTCAATCAAGGAATAATGAATGAGATTATCGATATGGCTAAAAAGGCAGAGGGTGAGGTGTTTTGAGATATGGGTCTTGGAGAAATTCAAAAGCCAATAAACACCACACCTGAGGAATTCATAAAAGATGACTTGATGGGGATGAGTGATTCCAAACCAGTGCCAGACAATGAGGAAGAAGTTGTAGAAGAAGCAGTGCCAGAGAAAAAAATCGACCTTAGGCAATCTGGCAGAAGGGTTCCAATTATTCAAGACTGCTTTTGACTTCTTTTGTGACATGAACCCTTCAATGATATGGGCACTGGAACTAAAGCTAATGGTGGAAGAAATATTGGTACTGCGGAGAAACATTTTTGGAGGGATGAAAAAGCAAAACGTCAGACAGAAGTTATGGTGTATTTCTGTAAAGTTACACCTAGTGTGACTGCTTATCCTGTCTTTCCTTCCATGTCCTCTACTTCTTCTGCCTCTGACATCCCCAAGATAGCAAGACCCACCCCTCTTCTTCCTCCTCCTCCTCAGCCTACACAACATGAAGACAACAAGAATGAAGACCTTTATGATGATTCATATTCACTTAATGAGCAGTAAATAATCATCATGCCATACAGCCAGTAAACTACTCTGCTGTGCATGTGTATGAGCATCTTCATGTGAAAATCTAGTAACTGTACAGCAAGAAATTCATGAGATATTTTTGTGTCATCATCATCAGTGCCAAAGTATTTATATGTAGAACATCATGTGTGTAACTTATATGCAAGTGGATAGCCTAGCCTTACACAAGCATAATTTTTTTCAAAAACGTTTTGTAGTTTTGTTTTCAAAGAATTAGGTTACTGTACAGTATGCCTCTCTTTTTCTCTCTCTCATAATTGGAGAAACTGTGTATCAGCCTATCATCACAAGCGTTTTTCAAAAAGTTGCAACAATATTTCCAATACTGTATTATGAATAAGACTGTAATATTGTATGCCATAAAAATTTTATAATGACTCATTCATTAGTGTGTAGGCTAGGCTACCATAAAGCAATTGTGTGGATTATACTAGGCTACCATAAAGCAATCATATTTTTGCTTCTCCATTATCAATGCAAGAATCATTATACCTAAAAATAAATATGAATTTTTTCTTTACATTATCTTCTCATTTTTTATGTCTAGTGATATTAATATATACATCTTCAGTGTTTTGTGTCATATAATATTGATGTAGCTACTGACTATTCATCTTTTAAACAGATGACCTAAATTTACAGCATCAACACAGTATATGTGAATGCATACTTCTTCCTTATGATTTTCTTGATAACATTTTCTTTTCTCTAGCTTACTTTATTGAAAAAATACAGTATATGACATATATAACATACAAAGTATGTTTGAACTGACTGCTTATGTTATCTGTAAGGCTTCCAGTCAAGAGTAAGCTATGAGTAGTGAAGTTTTTGGGGAGTTAAAAGTTATACAGATTTTTGACTGTGCAGGGGGGTCAGCATCCCTAACCCTCATGTTGATCAAGGGTTAACTACATATGGCAGATTCCAGGTGGTGGGTGTCTTTATCAGGGCTTGGGGTAAAGCCACCATGCCTGCCAAGGAATTCCCAGGAAAAGCAACCTATGCAAGAAAGGTACAATTCTGCAGAATTGGTCAAGTTACCCTCAGCCCCATATTCTACTTCTTAGACCCTAGATCATATGCAGTTTCAGACACCCTGTTCTCTTTTACAGCTTCATGTACAACATCTTCAGGACTTTCTCAAGCGGTATACTTAAAGGCTCTTCCTACTAAATCACCCTTCATCTCTTCCAATGTCTTTCAGCTAAATTCCCTACTATGCATGCTTAATACTAACTCAGCACAGTCTTGCTGTCTACCTGGCCTCAAATCCTGTATCATGCCAGATAAAGCATGAAAGATACGAAAGAGTCTTTTCTTAGGTCAGTTACTTTCTATGCAGTTGTTATGTCATTAAGTTTAATTTCTTTTACAATTACATGAATTTTCTTTACCTTATCAAAAAAACATGATTGACACAAATCATAGGAATAACATGTACTCCAGTTTTATGGGAAAAGGTTCTTGGAAGAAAAAACTATATTGAAGTTTTTCTAAAATAGCTTATATCTCCTTGAGTAATTTCATTAAGTGGAACACCCACTCAGAAACTACTCTCTTATTGGTCATAATGCTCTTCTCAATTGAACATCACATAAGTCAAGACAAAAGCTTGAAGAACTATTTAAGTATTTTAATCTAATTTCACTTTAATTAATACTGAGTGAGACAGAAATGCACAGTAATAATCAACAACTAGCTGTTTCAATTACTGGGACCTTAAAGTGCCCAAAGATGGAAGATAAATTAGGCACCACAGATAACTTTATACTACATGGGGCTATTTAAGTTTCTCTTGTTCTTAGAGTGAGCATATGATTTATCATCCAAACCAGAACACTTTTGAGAGTGAAAGAGGTGACACTAAAGATTACATTGGGATAAAATGAGTTACCCAGAAGCTTCCCCAACAAATAAGGACATGTAGCAACTCTAATGTTAAGATTTTGTTTGTTTGACCTTATACCAAAAACAGAAAATGACAAGTAAAGGGTGGGCATTAAACACAAATTACAGTGATTCTAAGAGCTAGAATCTAGATATTTCTAACACTATTATAAGAGAGCATCTTTTTTTTTTGTATCTATATCACAGATATTGTCTTCAGTATACAAATCCCTTTGTAATTGTCTTACCCTTTACCTCTTAATGTCTTACTAAGTATGTTTTTGGTACAAGCCTGAAATCGTCATTAAATTGCCATGATGATTCGGCCTTGATCACATTTTTCCTCAGTCAGTCTTTCCCTTGATGTGGCTAAGAGTTAGCTTTCTACTTTAATTTGACTGATATTTTGAAAACTATAACTGTAAATGTGGTTGTACACCATAAACTGGACTAAGTTCCTTTTCCTCATAATTCTTTGGAGGATCTTTGTTAATATTGGCTTGAGTTTTGTGGTTATTCTTAGCCATGTTGTGGTATGTGGATTATTCATCTGAAAGTTGAACTGATTTAGTCTTCATAAACAATTGAAGGCATTTATCAACATCATTAAAATAAATCC
This sequence comes from Manis javanica, assembly GCF_040802235.1. Classification (NCBI taxonomy): domain Eukaryota; kingdom Metazoa; phylum Chordata; class Mammalia; order Pholidota; family Manidae; genus Manis; species Manis javanica. Next base: position 89,719,099 of record NC_133174.1, read on the forward strand.
ACTTTTCATTCATTCATCTGTCTAGATGTGGACATGTTTTAGGATCAAGGGAGTATCTTCATAACTGGGAGGCTATTATTACTATGTTGGAGAAGTACACCTCTAAACTCCTACAGAATGCATTGGCAATTTTAAATTTGTAGGTGGTTAACAAGCTCACATATGTTTTTAACTTGCAGAAAGTACATCTGTTTTTCTAAAATACTGTATAAACTAAAGAATGCTATTTCTGTGCAATTGGGTATAACCTAAGGATTAGCATTAACACTTCCTTGTATCATACAGTTTCTTGTTTTCTGGAGAAGCTCTGTCTAGAGATAAGAGGGTCTGTTATTCTTCTAAACTTATTTTTTTAACTTTTCCTCATAAGAATTTGAGAATTGGAATAAACTCTTGGGGTGTATTTTAGGATATGAAAAACGTTTCAACGTAATTTGGAATTATTTTTTACTATACCTACAGAAACAAGTGTTGCTTATATTTTAGGGCAAGGAGAAATTAAGACTTAATTGAGTAACTTGCAAGAAGATCCTAGCTATAATTGAAATCTGTGCCCTTTAATACTTTAAAACACTCTGCCTCAATATAAAAGACATTTACCTCTATAATGAAAATTGCAAAGGAAAAGAACATCTGATTTAATCAGAATTACTTCCACCAAAATAGATACTGAGACACTAAACCAGAAAATCTAGAGTATGTCTGTTGACTCAAGATCCTAATTTACATCCAAATCGACTTCCTGAGTTCTGAATTTGCCATATTATGATGCTTCACTGAAATGTTTCTTAGACCCATTGTGCAGGTGGCTGGACCTAAAGCATTGCCAGAGCTACAGGCAGTCAGGTGGTCATCAAATCACTCTGTGGCATTCAAAGAGTGGTTTAAATCAGGGGGGGAGGGGGAAGCAAAATTATCCTCTCAGGGAAGAGGAGGTGATCAAGACAAATAACTAGATAATGGAAATTGGTTATATTAGCTAGTGTGACCAGGGCTACAGTCTCTGGCCTAAAGAACATACTGAGGTTTTGTGATTAAAAATTGCTGAGTTTTAGCATCCTTATAGTTCAAAGAGAACTATTGGAAGTTGTGAGAAACACATGACCCTGTCTGACAAATGATAGAATAATGAAGCCAAGTGAGTTGCTAAGTGGTTAGAATCAAGTAAGTACTACGTAGCTAATGTTTTAATTGTTGTCCTAGGATTTGAGCAAATTGAGAGAGGGGCTTTGTAACATTCACTTTTTTCTCACTGATGCCTAGCATATTACTCAGTATATATCAGATTCTTAAATTGTGCTTATAAAATGAATCAATGAAATGCAAGCTTCAAGCATACGATGTTTTGAGCTAATGGAGAATCCCTTTCCATACCTATAAATGTAATAGAAATAAAATATAAATATAATGAAAACATTTGAAATACATGTCTGAGTTTTAAAGAATGGGGGGCCTTTGTATGCTTGTGGCTGGTTTAGAACTCGCACAGATGAAGCCTTGGCTGCTGGTTGTGATAAGGTAAGGAGCTACACACGAGACACTCTGCATAAAGTTTTGGTCTGGTAATCTACAACTAACTAAGATAGTAAGAAGGATATTTGTCTCTGCTTGGGACTCTGAGTGGTAAAAGTATCTGTGTGTTATAAGTTCAATTATGTTCCCTCAAAATTCACATGTTGAAGTTCTAACCTCCAAATCTCAGAATATGACCTTATTTGGAGATAGGGTCTTTACAGAGATAATCAAGTTCAAATGAAGTCATTGGGGTGGGGGGGGCCTTATCCAATATGAGTGATGTCCTTTTGATTTAGCTCCATCCTTTTCTCAAACTCATCCACTGAAAATTCTACATTACGGATTTCAGGGTCCTGCTTGATTCTTAGCAGGGCCCTGATCTGAGCATAGGTGACCTGTTAACCTGCATATTTAGTTTCATTTGTATCTGTGCTATCCTTACAACTAAATTCTAGATCTGACTTATAGCAGTCTGCCCTATGGCTGTAAGGAGATGACAGTCTTTCTAAATGCTTCCATGGTGACTGTAGTGGGTCAAATACTGGCCACAAAAGATATGTCCAAATCCTGAACCCTGGTACCTATGAATGTGACCTTATATGGGAATAAGAACTTTATAAAGGAAAATGTTACTAGTTATCTCAGGCGAGGAATAAGGACTTCCTTCAGCTATTAATAACAATATATCCAAACTTGAAAAAAATTTTCAAAAGGGATTTATTGCTCAATAAAGACTATGGCTATGATTTAAGTGTGGTTCCAAATTTTTAGTGTATACCTGGAGATGGGGAGATTGTTACAAATATAGATTCCTGAACCTTGCTTCCAGCTATTTAGATTTAGTAGGTATGACATGGAGTTTGGGGATTTTCAATTTAACAAACACTGCAGATGATTTTGATGAAAGTGAACCACAGACAATGCTTTGAGAAAGAATGCTATAAATGATGGTTAGGTCCTCAGAGCATGCCACAGAAGGTTATTTATCTCCAAATGTACATGGATATAGTAATATTTCAGTGACACCTAACCATCATTTCTAATTTTATTCAATGAAATGATAGTGTCCTAACTCCTTTCTATTGTGTTGAATAGGCAATAATAACTTGCTAGCTCTGTACATTTCCATATATAATAAAAGTTATCTCTCTAAGTCAATTGCTATTCAAGCACTCTGATTAGGATTCATAAGACAGATACCTCATCCAGTTAAGGATGCTAGGGAACTTTCAGGATCCACTGCATTATTATAAGTCTTTCTAAAGCATTTTAAGAAGGGACTTTTTGCAACAGGGATTTCTAGAAAGCTTAAAGAGCCTGATGATTGAGATTATGTTATATATCTGACTGGATACATGTTGTATAACCTCTCGTACTTTAGTTAACTTTTATTTATGCATGCTTGGCCTCCCTAACTGGATTGCACACACTTTGAGGACAGCAAGTATTTATGAATTTTGTTGTGTCTCCCATCATATCTAATGACGTGACTGACCAGACTAATCAACAGGTATGTCAACAGGCTCATCCTCTTGGTGTAATCTGCGCAATAGCAAACTAGGTCTCTTTGGAAAATATCAATGCAGTGTTAGTATGATTAGCATTGCTGGCCAGGTTGTCTTACCCAGTGGGGACACAAAGCAGACAAAGGCTACCATAACAAAACTGGTTCCTGGAATGTGAAGGAGCAAAAGATAAACAAGAGAAAGGAAACGAGCAAAAGAAAATTTGATTCTCGAGTAGCATATACAGCTTTTCTTTTCTTTCTTAATTTTGCTCTATTTTATAATTCATTATATATCATTTGAATCTTCCACCTTACAAAACAACCTCAGAAATATGTAAAGCAAAAGACAAAGTAACAGCCTGATTCTGTGTCTTCTGTTTCACAATAAACTTGGTCAACATTTGCTACATCTTAATAAATGTTATATATAGAAAGGATTGGCGCCAAGCTCCAGCATCTCCATGTTTGAAATGTATCATTCTTCCTAAATGATATTACCTTTTTGTTCAATCAAATTCAGATATGGTCCCTCATAAGTCTACTTTATCCGTGAGCTAATGAAAAACACCAGAGGGTGAGAGTAAGCAATGCTCACTTCTTACAGAATCTTATTAGACTGAAAGCAATGTCCAACTATTATGAATTTGTACTGACTCTTTGAAGTTACTGATCTACACTTAAATTTTATTCATGAAATTCACAAATACTAAGAATAAATAGTTATTTCTTCAATATCAAGTAGGCACCCTGAAGTCAGATGATTATATCAAGGGAATTAAATCAAGATCCTGAATTCTATGGCTGTGGAACTGACCTCTGTTTCCTAGCTAAATAAGATCCTCTTTTGTTGATCACTTTTATTAGTCAATAAGACAGGAGACATAATATAAATAAAGCAAAATTCTAGAGTTATATTTTGAACCTGGTATCTCCCACATACTTCGCCATATGGCTGCAACCAGGACTTTACCCTCTGTAAGCCTGTCTCCTCAAAAGGAAGATACCAATGATTATTTATCTTACAGGGTTGTTGTAAAAAGTAAATGAGATCATGTATGTGAAAATCATTTTGTGAAAGGTCACATGACAAAAAGTCAGCCACTGTCACTATTATCATTATAATAAGACATTTCCATTTCATGGGATCTTATAAGGATTTACTAAACAAGATAAAGCATTAGTTTAGTTATCAGAACCTTTCAAGCTTAACAATGATGATAATAGCTAGCATCTGACACAACACAACATGATCTGGCTCCTGTCTGCCTGTCTGATCTGATCTGATCTCTTTCCATCCTCACTCACTATTTCCAGCCATATTGATGTCTTTCTTCTTCCTAGAGAACACTAAGATCATTTTTGCCTTATCAGGACTATTACACTGCTACCGCTGCATGAATTGTTCTTCCTCCAGATGTGTACATAGCTGTCTACTTTGGCATCTTCCAAGTCTCTGATTAAATGCCACATCCTTAGAGAAGAAGCCTTTCCAAAGACACCTAAGTAAGATGGCATATGCCTCATGCCCCTACTTTCCCTGCTTAGTCCCTTATGTAATTTAGTTTCTGCACTGCACTTATCTCTGATATTATTATGTTTTTTTATGTATGATCTATCTTCACAATCAAAATAGGAGCTATTTGAAGGGAAGGATGGTTTTATGTCTTGTTTCACCATTATACCACAGAACATAGAATAGTGACAGGCATATAATAAAGGCTCCATAAGCATTTGTTGAATGAGTGAATCATGTTTATTGAGATTTAGGTCCCAGGGTTTGTTTGAATCATTTCATTGTATTTAATATTCATAATAACCCTATAAAGTAGGTACTGTCATCTCTATTTTGAAGAAGATAAAGTTTGGCTTTTGCAAGGATAAATAAGTTGCTCAAGGTCACACAGTAAATAAATGGGATATCCAGGATTTGAACCCAAGCTACTGGCCTTATTCTTAATACTCTAGTGCCTGTAGAGTTTACGTATTGTGCATTTACTGTGTACCAAGCACTGTGTTAAATGTTTTATGTGCATAATTACATTTAGTCCTCATCCTTGTTTTTATAGAGGAATACCTTGAAGTTTAAAGAGGTTAATTTACCCCAGTCACACAGGTAGTAATGGCTTGTCCTTTATGAACCATCTAAATAAAGATGATAAAATTAACTCCTCATTTAAAGAATATCTTCTGTAAGCTTTCTGTGTTCTGAAAAAGAAATAAGGGAGCAATGAGTCAGTTCAATTCTCTGGCCCTGTGATATCTCTTTTCTAAAGCAATGTTTTTCATGTTTTTTTGGTTAGCATTAAAATTGTTACAAGGGTTCCCTTTTCTCTACATCCTCACCAATGCTTGTCTTTCTTTTTTGAGAATACTTATTTTAACCGGTGTGAAATGAAATCTTGTGGTTTTAATTTTCATTTCCCTGACGATTAGTGATGTTGAGGAACTTTTTATATATCTGTTGGCAATTTATTTGTCTTCTTTGAAGAAACGTCTGTTCGGGTCTTTTGCCTATTTTTATTTGGGTTATTTGTTTTTTTGCAATTGAGCTGTGGGAGTTCCTTATTTTATTTCGTATGTTAACCCTTCATCAGATAGATGATTTACAAATATTGTCTCCCATTCCCTAGGTTGCGTCCTTTGTGCTCTGTTAGTGAAAATATAGATTGGTGTAACCATTATGAAAAATGGTATGGAGGGTTCTCAAAAAATTAAAAATAGAACAAAAAAATATATGATCTAACAATCCCATTTTTGGATATATGTACATATGAATTAAAATCAGGATCTCAAAGAGAGATCATCACTCTCATGTTCACTGCAGCATTACTCACAATAGCCAAGATATGGAAGCAATGAAAATCTCCATCAGTGAATGAATGGATAAAGAAAATGTGGTATTTACATACAATGGGATATTATTCAACCATAAAAAAAAAGAAATCCTGCCATGTGTGACAACATAGATGAATTTTGAAGACACAATGCAAAGTGAAATAAGCCAGTGACAGAAGGACAAATACTGCATGATCTCACTTATTTAAGGACCATAAAATAGTCAAAATCACAGAAACAGAGAGCAGGATGCTGGTTTTCAGGGGCTGAGGGTTTGTGGCAGGGACTCGGGTGGGATGGGGAGTATACCAGAGATGTTGGTCAAAGGATGCAAAGTTTCAGTAATACAAGACACGTTCTGGAGATCTACTCTACCACATAGTGCCAATAGTTAACAATACTGCATTGGATACTTAAGATTTGCTAAAAGAGTAGATATTATGTTAAACATTCTTTTCACAGAAAAATAAAGAGGGCAGGAGGAAACTTTCGGAGGTAATAGATTCATCTATGGCATTGATTGTGGTGATGTTTTCATTGGTGTATCCTCATCTCCAAACTCATCAAATTGTATACATTAAACATGTACAGCCTTTTGTATGTCAGTCAAACTCCAGTAAAAGGTTCTTTTAAAAAAGAATATTACTAATAAAATTTGAACTTCATTTTCACAAATATGTACTCCTATTTGTGAGGATGGCAAGAGTAATTGCCTTGCTCGTGTCAAACAGCTAGTTAATTGCAACACTGAAACTGGAACTTGAGTCTTTGGACTCCTACTTAATTTCTAATTCCATTACACTTTGTCCTCATTAATACCTTGCTTTAATCAACTGAGCTAATTAGAAACAAAGACTTATGTGCGCTTTAATCTGTTTTAACACTTCCTCTGTAATTTCAAATTGATCTCAATCCTCTCTCCTGCCCTTGTCTATATAGTTTACATATTCTTTTTACTCACAATTACCTCACCCAAATAGTTAGATGATTACATATCTATTTAAGGACAAGATTTTTGAGGGCAGGAACCATGGGTAGTCTTTACTATATAACTTTAAGGATTCAAAAAAGAGCCATGCACTATCTGGACTCTGAATAAACACTGTATCATTTATGTTAGTTTTTTTAAATCTGAGCTTGGAACCCCATGAAAGAAAGATTACACAGAAACACTATATTCAGAGAAAACCAAAACCACATAAAGGCTTGGATATACAATACCACATGCACAGAATTCCACAGAATTTAAATTTATTCTTAATATCTTAGCCTATATAGGTTCCCTTTTACCAAGGGATCTCTCCCAACAGTCATTCATGATAAACAACAGCTATCATGGGTATTTCCACTCCTGGAAAATGAATAATCCGGTGTTTGTTTAGCTGTGGGGGCAGGCATGTCTTGCCATTAGTAGAGAGAACCTTGGCTGAATCAGTGAGTGCCAACTGACTCCATTCCACTAAGCACAAATGGGAATCTTCTCCATTGTTTGGTCGCCAAATATCTGCACTTAACGCAAGTACATTTCCAAATTCAGAAGGCAAGGGCATTATGTGGGATACTTGCCATTTTTCAGTAATTATGAAATAAATGATCTCTGCAAGGTTCTGTATACATCAAATCTTTGTTTAAAAAAAAAGGCATGAGTAATCTACACTTATTTTGAAGCTAAATTCTGTTGTCTCTTGAACCAGTGATCTGATTTTCACAAGGAGGAAAATGAGCCTCCCCTTTTACAACAGTGGTATTACTTTCTGGTTGGGAAAAATATTAACAGTCTTAATGGAGTTTTCAAATAAATCTGTTTCTGGATAGATAGTGAGAAAGGGAAAACTTTTTCCTTACTATTTTTGCAACTATTTTCCTACTCTTTCTGCTTATTCTATGTGGTCAGCATCAAATGAATGGACATTGTATACAGATACACTGTTTGATCACAAGGGGCTGGTGATCCATTCAGCAGAAAGACATATGCTCAAAAAAAACATAGACTCAATATAATTTATCAGGTAAGTTTACTAAGAGCAAAATAATCAATATCGACTGAACTAATAAATTTTGTGAGAAACAGTAATTCAGAACTGATATTTGATGGAAAAAGTCAGAGAGGGCTTCTTGGCAGCAATAGCTAAGTTTTTTTAAGCTAAAATTTAAAGGAATTATAGATAATGATTCAGCAGAGAGAGGGCATTCAGAGTAGGGAAACAGGAATTTACCTATAATAAGAGGAGGGTCCATTTGGGGAGAGTGATGAAAAATACGCTGATGATTGAGAGCTGCAAATTGATAGTTCCCTCAAGGTCAGGCAGAGGAATGTAAATTTGCTAATGAAAGTAATAAGAAACTTCTTTAGTTTTATGAGAAGGGGAGTAACATAATAAAGCAATTCAGACTACATAGTGTTATAGCTTACTGGTAAAGATCAAAGAGTCTGAAGCTCAATTTCCTGGGTCTGAATTCTGGCTCTTCCAGTTCCTAGTAGTAACCTTGTAGAAGTTATTGAACTTCTATATTTCTCATTTTCCTCAACAGTAAAGTAGATCTAATAATTTTACCAGTGTCGTAGAGTTGATATGAGCATTAGATGACTCCATGCAAGTAAAATGATTAGGATAGTGTTTCACACACAGTAACCAATAAATATTAGCTTCTTTATGAAAAGGAGGGGGCACTTTATCCCTGTGCTATGTCTCAATCTAGCTACTAGATATCCTTGTTGTTTTTATACCTTTTTATCTAAATCTTGTCTCTCATCCAAACAAGCCAGTTGCTCATCCTCACTGCTCAGACTTTGAATATTTTATCCCTGCTTGTCATAGCCTATTTTTTTGCACCATCCATATTCTTACTCTAGTTAAATCCCTTAATTCAAATGGCACTCCTTCACTAATCCCACCAAAATTCTACTGCTCCTTCAGGAGTCTTTCTATGATCCAACAAATTTCCTTAATTTATTGTCATTTTTTTGGTGATTCAATCCTCTCCCCTTCCACTGAAGTCATCTTTCCAAAGATGCCTGACTTGACCAAGAATAGATGCCAGAATTCAACAGTGTCATCTATACAGATTTATAAAGTTTTTTTACTTCAAAATCTAGATATACTGCCATGGTATCCTTCTCCTGTACCACTGATTAGTCAAAAGGAAGGACAATACTTCCTGGACGCAGTGGTTAAATACTGAGTGCTTACAATATGTAGACACTGAAGTCCAATTATCTAGATTTGTATCCTGGCTCTTCTCCTTACTGAATAACCTTAGGCAACACTCTTAATGTGTCTGCACTTAGGTTTCTTCTCCACTGTTTGGTCGGAAAAATGAGTAGTACTCAGCTCACAGGATTGTTTAGGGAATTAAATAAGGCAATGAATTTAATGGTCTTAGCAGAGTACCTGGCATGTAGAAATATATAGTAACTGCTATTATAATGATTTCATATAATTATTTCCTTTAGTCTTATTCAAACTACATAAAAGGAATTAGTATCTCCATTTTATAGGTCAGGAAACAGACTTACAGAAACAAAGGACTTGATCAAAGTGACAGAGCTAGGAAATGGCAGAATTTGGATTTCAAAAGGATATGCTGCTATTCCACTGCATTTTATTCTGCTATTTTTCTGCAATTCCATAACCTTTTAGGTATTTAGAATGGCAGTCTATTACCTTTTGTCAATTCAATTAATAACATGTATTTTTTTTCTTTATTTACAGCTACAGAATGACCAGCCATGGACTAAACCATCTGGGTCTTGCCTCTGGGTGCATTGCAGAATGGGTGTCTTCTCTGTAGAACCTGTGGGTGAGTGGAAAAGGCTTATCATGTGCAAATAGCACTGCATCACTGAAGGAGAGTCCTGACTTCTTGTTTCCTACAGAGATCCTAAAACTGAGTATCAAGGTTTCATTTATGTGCATCTAATTGTGTATAGCACCAGTACGTGCATATAGTACCAATAGGTATGATATTTAAAAATAAATATATTATTATGAACTGTAATAAAGCAATTAATGGAACCCCCAGAAACTGGACTTAAAATCCAACATTTAGTGTACAGCCTGTAGGAAATTCATAGCCTTTTAAATCAATTACTTTAAAAGAGTACTTCCCCAAAACAGGCATGGCAGACCACTGGTGTAACAAGAAGCTCCTTGAAAAAAAATCATTCAGAGGTCAAATAAGTTTGTGAAACACTACATGCTATAATTCTTTTTTAGAAATTCACAAAACTGTATTAGGTATGGTTCTTTTGGTTGCAAGTGACAGAAATCAACTTGAGCTAGCTAGCATATGTCTGAAAGGAAGTTTACTGGAAAGATACTGTGGCAATTCACAGAAATGAAAAGAATAGTTAAACTACCGAACCTCAGTAAGGGTGACTTTACTGAACACCTCAGCAGCAAGAGTTCATGGACCTTACCAAACTTACATCCTTACACTACAGCTGGACAGGATGCTTAAAATCCTTTTGGAAATCTTTTTAAGACTATAGTGCTTGCCATATCATGCTTGGTGAGTCTTCAGTGATTCTTAGCTACCATTATTAAACATTTTCTGTGTAAATCAGGTACAAAACATTCTGTTTTAGAGATCTTGGATGGGACACAAGAATCAGTATTTTTGCATAACTTCCAAATGAATGCGAAGTGGAGTCACATTTGGAAACCACTTCTGGAACACTTAAGTGACACAAGACACCAGCGCTGCCCAGCGTCTGTATCTCTGAGCCCAAAATTCTACTGAGACAATTAGTCTTATTGGGCTCTTCAAGTTAAAATATTTTATTTCTTGACCAATCAGTGATGGCCAGGGATTCAGAACATATGTGACTGCAGAGGACATATTTCTGAGTAATAGGAGCAGTTAACAGAGAAGGGAAATTTTTGTGAATTGAGTAGCCACTCCAAGAAGTATCTGCTTTTAAAAACATTGTAAGAGGTGCTTTTTAAAAGAAATCTGCTTGATTTAGTGAATCGGGTTTTGCCTAAACTCATTTGACCATAAAAACGTATTTTACCCAACATTTAATAATGTCATTCAGAACAAGAAATCTACACCAGACACATTAGGAAATGTTGATAAGAAAGTTATTAAGTTAAAAGTAGTGTGGTCCCCTCATCTTCACCAGATTTGTGCCTTACCAGGCTTTCAATTGCTACTGCCATAATTTCTGTTTCGATATGACATAGGGGATGGCTCCGCATCACAGTCCCTAAAGACCATTTCTGTCTCAGCTCACTATCTAGTTAGAAGACTCATAGCAAAAATGATTCTTCCAACTTTGTTTCACCCAACATTTCCCCAGCTTATTTCTTGGATGGAACTCCTATGAATGAAGCTCAGTTTACCCGCATTCAGTAAGAGAGTGGAAGCCTGGTAAAAGACACACCCAGCCTGTCCTCCTTTTCTTTCGTGTTGCTTCTTACTATCTTTCTGGTCTTGGAAGAGTAATTATTCTAGAAGAGCCCCACAGAGTTTCTGGTCTGAAATTGACTCTGTTTAACTATGACTTAAAGCATCTTTTTAAAACTTGTTTTGCCTTTTCTTCTATTATAAGGAGGTCAAAGATTATACTACATTGCTCTGAATCAGTTAAATATTGTGTCATAAGCACCTGATGTGAGAGACATTTTCAGATTGAAAATCTGGTTCTTTGTGGGTTTTCAAGAAAAACAACTTCTCTTTTATTTTACAGCATTTAAAAATGTTTTCACTGAAATGCAAAACTGAGCAAATCACAAAAATTGGATTAACCATAAATCAAAGAATGCCTGGAGCAATGCGTAGGTTATATACTTATCTTATTCATCAGCCTCTTCGGAGTCTGCCTTTAATGAATAATATTCCCTAAAGCCTTTTTATGTATTTCAAACAATTTACAAACACACTACAACAGGTGTGTTCACCTACAGAATTCACCTGCCAATACATCTGCATGAGACATGGCTGTCCTTGAGGTTTACACATTTACAGAGCCAGGCTGCTGTACTGCTCAGCATGGGGATGACTTGAATAAGTTTTGAGGTTGGGCAGTCAGTACACCTGCAGGGACAATGAACTGGGTCACCATCAAACATTTTCCATTGCATTTTTTAGAGAAAAATCATGGCTGTGAAGGTCACAAGAAATAGGGAAGATAAAAATATCAGAGTAAGAGTAAGACTGACGTTCCTGACATTGCCCTCCCATCTGCCAATGCTTGGCCAAAAGAAAACGAAAAAAGTGAAGCCAGGGCCTAATCAGCATTTACTACTATTTTTTAAAAATAAGGTCAGAAATGAAAAACAAGGTGCCCACCTTCAAGCTGTCTGCCTCCTGTTTAGCTACATGAAGCTGCCACATATTCCCTAGTGGCCCCCTTCCTGACTACCTAACGGGTTAACCAGCCATCTGTGTCTCTTGCCATCACTAATCAAGGTGGTACACACATCTATTGTCCTTGAGCTTCAGGGCTTTTAGAGCATTACAGTTCTTGCCTATGGCTTATTGCTTAAGGAAAGCTAGGCTGGTTCACAGAAACTTCTGAAACTCTCCTTTTCTCTCCTTCTGTGACCCTCTGACAGCTTCCCAGCTCACTCTACCATTCAATAGTCCCTTGTTCGATTTCCATTTAATCATTAAAATCATCATCATCAAGCATTCTTCTGGGCTCCAACTGCTTTTGCTTTTAAATTCCACATGCTCTGAGAAAAAGCACCCCTAGAATTCCATCTATTCTGAAATCTTCAAAACTTGGGCTGGGTGGTCGCTGGCTCTTAATTGTGAGGGAAGCCCTGTTTGGCCCTGAAGAGGGATACTGCATACACACACAGTCACAATGAACTAACAGAAAGAAGGAAGGAAAGAGGGAAGGAGGGAAGGGATACAGGAAGAAAACAGATCCTGGAAGTTTGTTGGACTTGCTGGTTCATTCTGATAGCTGTTAAAATTCCATATAGAAATCTGCTAAGAGAGTAAATTAGGGAGGGGTGTCTTTGCCATAATGAAACCTGTTCAGAATTTCAGAAAATAAAAATGAAGCACAACCGTTTGCTTTCCAGATTTGCTTATTTTTAGCATTTTTATTGTTTTACCTCATATACTGGACATCCACCCCTTACATCTAATTATTAAATATCCACAGCGATCGACCTGAAATACTGTGTTTGCCTCACAATACAACCTTTCCTTTATGTGAGAAATTCCAGCTTTGATCACTTAAGTTCCTTTCTAACATTAAACAATACCTTTAATTGTAAGAATTAGGCCAGAACTTTTGTTTTAATCACTGTGCCAATTCAATTCTTATTTCTCTTATACAAAAAGAAAGGCAGTACACTTAGTTGTATGTAAAAGTCTTTTACCTGGAGAAAAGAAAAGAATGTTTTGATTACAGTAATTCAGTCTTTCATTAGTGCTATTCAGTTTTGCTACTGTTCCTCATTCCAATATTCAGAAACCAATTAAAATGTCTTAATTACTACCTGTCACATGTCTAAAACACATGTCAAACAGTCAATTAAGAGTCGAAACCATCCCTTACCCTGCTGTTTTCTCTTTCTGTTTCTCTAGTACTTACCACTGACACCTAGGTGACTCAGACAGGAGAGTCTAAGCAGCAAATGACTGTGACTGTGGAAGGTGAATAAATACCAGGTGACAGATTTGAATAATATAAGGACAATAATACACATGAAAAGAACCCTGAGACCTGGGAAATGATGTGTGGAAATAAAAAGTTCCAGCTTGATCTAAGCCACTGATTGAATACTGGTAGAGGTTTAAATTATAATTCAATTATTCACTCCTTTTTTTTTTTTCCTTCTCTGCTTCCCTTTCTAGTCAAGCACACACATGCATTTCCCAGATTCTTTTTGAGGAGGAAATCATAAAGACTAAACTATTCCAAAGGGCCTCTTTCTTACCTAGATAGTCTTTCCCTACTGAAAATTTCAGCTCAGATTTCCCTAGTGGTTTTCAAGCGCCCATTCAGTATCAGTGCTTTTGGTTATAAAAAGGAAACTGTTCCACTTTTTGCATCCTGCCCACCGCGGAGCAAATCAGCATTAATAAATGCAACAAATATAGATATTTATTAAGTCCTCTTCTTAGTACAAAAGAGGAAAAGCACTACTCAACATGAGCATATATAAGCTATCCCCTGGGCCTTTCAGAAAAATTTGAACATGATGGCAATTCACAAGAAGTCTGTCAACAAATCTATGGAAAATGGGTGAGCTGGTAAGTAAGAGGAAGTGTGTACATTAAAACAATGAAATACGATTCTTCTCTTAGCAAATGTGCAAGTATTTAAAGTAATTAAAATGCTCAAATGCTAGCAACTCTATGTGCAGACAGGCTTCCTTATATATTGCTAGTGGAAGTAAATTTGTTAAAGTGCTTTCAGAAAGCAACTTGAAAATAGGTATTAGGATTCCTAAAAATTATATTAGTATCACTCTGCAAGTTCACCTCTAGGACACATGTTTTGGCTATCATCCTAAAAATCGCATATTTTATGCCTGATGAGGATAATCAGAGTGTACTTTATAGTAATGAAAACTTGGAAGAAATTGATACAGCACTTGTTTGGTAATAAATGATGCCATCCACCAGATGAAATATTGTGTAGCCATTGGAAATAATGCTTTTGAAGACTTAGAAACATGTGCATAATATAGTATTAAGAGGGAAAACAATACAAATGTGTATGTATATACTGTATAATTACAGTTATGTTAAAAAAAACTAACACATGTTTAAAGGGGAAAGAAATATACCAAAATTACAATGAGTTGATAAATTTATAAGACTTATCCTTTATATACATAATTTGTATATACATAATTTTCTCATAATTTCAGATTGATTTAAATTCTAATCCCTGTAAGTATAATTTTAAATTGCATATAATCTTAAAGTTAGTATAATTTATTAAATTCTTATACATGGTGACAAAGTCATAGTTTTGACACCATTTCTAGTATGTGTAACGTAAATTATGTAAATGTAAGATTAAGCTAATCCACCTTTATACATAGCTCTTTAGACATGATTTTACTATCAACTCATTATGAACACAATCTTACTATTCTACTCAATTCATGATTATTACCTGTGCTTTTCTGGCTCAATATTGCTAATGGTTCAGTCTGCAACCAAGTAGTCTTTTATTTTGTGTTTTTTATGTTATTTCCTATAGTGAAGACATCTATTGTCTGCATAGAGATAAAAGCATTGGCTACTTTTTTGATGCAAGTCAAATCAGGTTTCAGTGAAGAGGAACCACATCTATTAGCCTGACATTGGGACTGATGCTGAAATCTGGAAAAAATAAATAAATTAGTTTGGGTCTCCCCTGAAAGATAGAGTATACTTTTTATTAAGCTTGGGATGAATTTGGTGATCCAGATTCTCTAGGATCTTAGAGGCAGAATTAAACTGGTTTTATTGTTGTTGTAAGGATTAAAAATACTATGAAGTTGTCCTGGAGCTCGGTGTAGGCTGAAATTATAAGGAAGTCCATCCAAAATATCCAAGTACCAGATAAATCATCAGTTGAATGACTAGAGAGGTGATAACCCTTCCCACCCATATCCCCCAACAAGCTTTATATTTCTTTCCTGTATAAACCAATAATTTGGTTTGATTTAGCTGCTACCATAGGTCATAAAGGTCATTAAAAGATAGTAGCTCTTTCTTAGGTTGTTCTTTCTCTTTGAAGAGGAAACTATTAGCAGGATTTTCCATCAATGTATGGTGCGTAGAAAGACAACAAGGGATTTAACAATACTTTTCACAACTCAGCTTGATGCTAAGGTCTTGTGCTGGCACAACTGGCACAATTTACATTGTGTATGATTAATTAGAGGCTCTATCAACTATTACAAAGACCAGGGTGATCTCAACCCTGCTTCCTGGATACATAGTTGGGTTTTGCTCAGAGAGAGCCTTCTCAGAGCTGCAGAAAAGCTGGCCTAGTTGTAGTGGGGCCTCAGCTAGGTAGAGCTGAATCATACTGCTCAAGGATGTGTTTCATTGAGTGATTTAAGTGCTGCCTCTGTTCTTCCTGCTTTCAGTTACACGCTATTCAGCTCACTAAAACTTTGTTTTGGTATGTCCAGTTGCCAATTGCTATAAGCAATTAACTGACACATTTGAGTTGAACTGTGTTTAGTAAACATAGCTTAGGTATTAGAGTGCTTATGATCTAGGACTTAGTTGGCGTCATATGTAATGTTTACTATGACATAGGACACACTGAGGAAATTTCTTACTGTCTGGATTTCACAGTTATATAGGAATTTGGCCGAGAAACCTGTTCAACAGACCTCAAATTTGCATCATTAGGACCTCCTTTATTTGTTTCTGAACTTTAATGATCAATGAAGCACTGTCCAAATGCAATTCGTTACAGCTTTCATTGCCTTATAACTAATATCCACTTGCCTAAATCAGTCAAATAGATTTCTGTATCTTTATAGGTGTCTTATACAGAGGCAATATTTGATGAATTTATTGGTTAGCCCTGTAAGATTTCTTTATCCAGAAATTTACTAATCAGCATGTAGCTGTAGCCCATTCTGAAGTTTTTCTACCATTAAAGTATTTTTAAGTTTTTAAATTTTCTACCACTTAAAGTATTAGTTTGGTTACCTACAGGATTATGCAGGCATACCTTACATAATTAAAAAGTAGCTTTGACTTTTATGCTATTCTACCCCTTCATTCTTCCAAAGAATTTCCTCTTAGAGAATAAAATAACCTTCTTAACCCTGAACAGTTCCAAATTATCTATATTCACATATGCTTACTGTTAGATATAACACCAGAAGACACAACCTTTTCTTATATCTGTTAAACCCATTTGTAGCACAGTAAAATCTACCATATCAATCGAACACTACTAAATTACTATAAGGAAATATTATAAAGGCATGTTTGAACACCTTTTAAAGGGCAGTTTCTTCACTTCCTTTGTTACTCTTACATGGGTTGTTCTGACATCCTGCATAGTGACATATTGGCACTTAACTTGATGGGCATCTAACATCACTTGTAGCACAGAAGTGAGATTCCAGTCTGCAAGGAATTGGATTCAAGTGCTAAGGGATTAAAACGCAGTTCTCCTTTTAGCTTTCAACTTGTGGTAAAATAGAAAAGAAACATTTATGCTACGGTTTTCGTCATTTTTATTGTTCATATTATTATTTAGCAATAGGTGGTAGTAAACTAAATATATGTGTCTAGTACACATATGTAGTGGGTAATGTACACACAAAAAATTAAGTATATAGGTTTTAACTACCTACTGTAAAACACAAAATATAAGAAAACTTTATTTTTGAATCATTTCAATGTTCCTTAGAGGACAAAGGACCTGAACCTATAACTCTCAAGTTTATGTGCTTCAGAATCACAACATCACAGAAAAAAAAATATTGTATTTTTCACTTACTATTCTACAAAGTCTGCAAGTATAAACTTTTTCTCAAAAATCACACATGGATAGTGGAACCCAGGGTTAGTAGGCTTCTCATTTGCATGTGTCTCAGATTCATTGTTTTAAGTCCTTTTAATGTCATACCTGATAGTTACCAGAGAGACAAGGAGGTGAGACAAATGGGGAGATGTTGGTCAAAGGGTACAAACTTTCAGTTGCAAGACAATTTCTGGGGATCTAATGTGCAGCATGGTGATTATAGCTAATAATGCTGCATTACAATAATTGCTAAGAGAGTAGGTCTTAAATGTTCTCACCACAAAAAAGAAATGGTAATTCTGTGATGGGATGAGAATGTTAGCTAACTTTAAAGTGGTAATCATTTTGCAATGTATGTGTATCAAAACTTACACAATGTTGTATGTCAATTATACCTCAATAGACCTGGAAAAAAATAAAGCGATACTCACTCTCTGAAAGTCTCCAAAAAATACCCCTCAGATATGCTTTATATACTTGTGGATAAAATGAAAGTTCCTGTGGCCAGGATTTTCACCTGGCCCTGGTTGGCTTGCTCACCACACACATGTGGCAATATATTTCTATTGAGTCTATATAAAGAGCTCTGCCCAGTGCTCTGGGCGATATGGTGGCATGGTTGCAAGGCTGCAGGAGAGCAGAGCAGGGGCTGGAGTGGTGGCAGTACCGAGGACAGGGCCCCAGAGGACAGCTGTGCGGGCAGAGAGGCCCAAAGGCAGGGACTGGCTTGCTGCATGCAGACTTGCTCTGAGTGGATCAGATTTTAGTGATTGACCTACCACCATGGAAATAAAGTTGGGTATAACCCTTTCACCCCAAGAACTTTCTACTGTCATTTTCTTTGGTCACACTGAATCTATAGGGAAATTCCTGGGGGCTGAAATCCATTGGCAGGACAATTGGCATAGTTCGCAGGATTAATTGGTGACTAAGGAAAAAGAGCAGGCTGCCCTCATGGAAGGAGTGTTTCACAGGCGGCACCTATGGATAGGGAAACATCTGAGTATCCCCTGTGGACATGTGGTACTGTGAAAGGGTGGAGTACTGGGGTTCACCCCAAGAGAAAGCTGACTGAAATGGCATCACTAAGAAGTCTGTGGCCTGAGCAGAAGCAGCATGAGAAGGAGCAGCTGCCTGAGAAGGAGTGGCTCAAGAAGAAGCAGTATGGGGGTGAAGGCTGCCAGGTGCCATGGGGCAGGTGAAGGAAGAAGACCAAGAAGAAGCAGCATGCAGGCTGCCAGGTGCCGTGGGGCAAGGAAGGATGTAGTGGAGCCGTCAGCTCCAGAAATGGAGGAGCAGAGGTTTGATGAACAGGTTGGGGTGGAGGCCATGCCAATGCGAGAGGCATCAGCCCCTCCTTGGTTGAGACCCCACCTGGTTGAAAGCTGGTGGAAAGCCAGAAGGACTCAGCAACCGCCGGTTCTTTCAGGAGAGGTGCAGCCCTCTCCTCAGGTTGTGGAGCACTGCAGGCTCTGCTTCTATCCTCAGGCTCAAGCACAAAGGGAAATACAGTCTGCTTCTCGAAGGAAGAATTTAAAGGGCCCCATGAAGGTCAAAAGGACCCAGATGTGCGTTGGTTTGAAAAGGCAGGAACAGACAGAAAGAAATTGGATGACTGCAGCTGTGGCAACAACTGAGACTGGAGCAGTGGTTCTGGCTGCTGAGGATGAAGCAGAGGGCAGAGATAAAGCAACAAGATCTGCTTGTGTGTCTGCAATACTTTTTGCTGGAGAGGCTGGAGAAGGTGGGTATTCTAAGGCCCACCCATGGTCCTTTTGGTTAACTCATTTGAGTAGAACTGGATTGAATACAGCTGGAATGACCACTTGGTGGCAATGGATCTCCTCAGGCTTGAGGGTTATTATAATTTGTTAGAACTGGTTTGAATACAGCCAGGGTGCAATGGATCTCCTCAGGTTTCAGGATTATTATAACTTGTTATAATTTTTGGTATTTGCATATTGTCCTAGCCTCTGTTGTTATTATGGAATTTGGTTACAATGCTCCAGCTTTCTCACACAGGGACCACTGCAGAGAATTGAGGGCACATAGATTGAGAGGAGAGAATCCTGGAGGGGTGGAGTGTGGATAAAATGCAGGTTCCTGTGGCCAGGATTCTCACCTGGCCCTAGTTGGCTAGCTCACTACACACATGTGACAATATGTTGCTATTGACTCTATATAAAGAGTGCTTTGGGTGACATGGTGGCAGGGCTGCAAGGCTGCAGGAGAGCAGAGCTGAGACTGGAGTAGTGGCAGCACTGAGGAAAGAGCCCCAGAGGATGGCTGTGCAGGCAGAGAGGCCCAGAGGCAGAGACTGTCTTGGTACGTGCAGACTTGCTCTGAGTGGATAAGATTTTAGTGATTGACCTGCCACCATGGAAATAAAGTTGGGTATAACCCTTTCACCCCAAGAACGTTCTACTCTCATTTTCTTTTGTCACACTGAATCCATAGCAAACTTGGGGGCTGAAACCCATTGGCAAGACAATACTCTATACATATTTTTTAACTTTTTGTATCTAAAAACAAAATTAATACCTGTAGCCTATAGTGGGTATCTAGCACAGCCCTGTTTACATAGAAGAGAAGCACCTGACCATATTCTCCAAGCCCATTAAAATTGTGAAGGGAGGGCAGGGGGCAAGGAATTGGTTATTATTGTTACCTTGGTCATTCAGCTGCATGGCGTTTTTGGAGGGTGGAGGTAGGTTTGTAGATATAACAAAAGAATGGATTGAGATATGAAAATAAATGAATTGGTTTGTGAACATCCTGGGAACAACCTGTAAAGACTGCTGCTTGACTCCCGCATGTATTCATTGCTTCAGTAAATATGCTAATTTGTGGTTTATACAAGTTAAGTTAGTTTAGGAACAGTTGTGCACAATCTTGACTAATTTCTCTCTCTCTCTCTCTCTCTCTCTCTCTCTCTCTCTCTCTTTCTCTCTCATACACACATACACACACACACACACACAAATAGTGACCAAAATAAAAACAAGCATTTTTATGTCCCAATATGTGACTCTGTCATGATTTATCAGTATTGGTTTTGTAAGGACAGCTGATTTTAAACCATAGCAACTTTGCTGAGTAAGGAGAAACAGAGAAGAAAACATAACCATGAACCTTCATACAATTTCAAATGTGAGGCATTTTTTCTGTTCTTTCTTGATATGGATGTCAATCTCAGTTTGAGGTTTAGATGTAATTGGATACTGTTTCTAGGATTCCTTGGAGAAAATTATTTTTGTCCATAACTTGTATGCATAAGGTCACAAAAGTCTCAGGGTCTTTGTAAGATACACTGTCAGATCATTTCTAGTGTTTTCTGTTAAACCGCTTAATGATTTCAGCCCAATAGCTTATAAGATCATAAATTAAATTATGTTGACATATCAACATTACTGATGGCTTTGTTTAAAGCACACTAGGCAATTTTTGAATGAAGAAAATGATCCTATGATCCTTCCTCTGGTGGTCTCCCAGTGACATATTCTACTAGATAATCTTGTCTCTTGGAGCACAATCAGGCTCTAAGATACCACACAATGTTACCAGAGACTGAAACTGACAATAATGCATGCAGAACCAGTTTTACCAGAATTCATAAAGCAGCCAAGGTTTTTTTTAAGCCTATGGAAAATGTCAAACCAAATATTTAACTTTTGACATTTTCCAAGAGTTATGTTCACAAGTGTCATGCTTTTCTTTACACAAATGTATGTGTAAATGCATGTGTGTGAGTGTGTGTGTGCATGCGTACTCATTAACCAGCTCTACCTAAAAATAGGCTTGTGACACATGAAATTGCAAATTGTTGGGAAAACTTAGGGTAGAAGTTGTATATTCATTTGCTTTTGTGTTTTTTGATATGCAAATCTCCACATAAATTCAACTTCCCATCAATCAAAGCAAACATCAGCTAGAGCATGCCCAGCATGGTCTTCTTATCTGGCCCAGCCCTTACTAATGTTGAGCCTTGTGATACAGCTTTCTTCTCTTTAAGAGCCCATTATGTGTGTGCATTGTTTCTCTCCATGCCAAGTATATGTTGATTAAATTGAAAAAACAAAACATGAAGTGTTTTCTGCAAAGCAATATTAATTTGTAAACATGAGTGAGATGGGTACCAAGGGCTAATAATAGAATCTAATAATTAGGTGTATTAAGTTTACTTTCAGAGTATTTCAATCAAGAGCCAGTTATATTCTTGTTACTCTGCAATAGCATAGTGTACCTTTTATCTTCTAGGCTCTGTTTTTCGTCTCAGAATATAAAAGGAAAGGAGCCAGATACGGCCCCTGCCCTCAAGGAGACAGTAATGTATGAAGTAATGGTCAAGTGGCTATAATCAATAGTCAGATTCAAATTCCATTTTTACTATTCATTGGCTGTGTAGCTTTGAGCAAGATATTGAACCTGTATTGCCTCAGTTTGTTCATCTGTAAAGTGAATTGATAAGAGTTGTTACAAGGAATAAAATAATATAAATATGTAAAGTACTTAGCAAAGTGCCTTGCCCACAGGATAGATTCAATAAATAGTAGTTATTAGTTTTGTAGAGGAGAGATCTCACATTTAGTCAAGGAAGAAGATGTGGAAACAAGTAATTACAAAACAATGTGATACACGTTAACCTAGAAAAGTCAATGGTACCGTGGAAGTCACAGGACACATAACCTTAATTTGATTATCATGGAAGGCTTCTGGAGGATGTGATATGTAAATTGGGACATTTGAGGAATGAGAAATCAGCTACATAAGAAGGCATTGGAAGTGCAGGGGGACACTTGGTTTCTGCAAACAAAAAAGACCAGAAAACCAGAACACATTCTGGAAATGAATGCCTTGCAAATGCAAATCTTTTATGTTGTCATCACAACTGTACCATATTTGTTTGTTATGATATCATTCTTAGGTGGTTCTTTGTCCTTACACAGTATGAAAGTCAAAGAAATCCAACAACTGAAAGACTTTATCCCAGTGAAAAACAGTTACTCCTCTCCCCAACCCCCTCCATTTTATTTGGTTTCATTTTGTTTTAAATACAGACCCCTTTTTGAAAGTCTGTTCTTGGACCCATAAAAAAATTCCATTTACAAATATACCCAAACTGTTTCTATATATAGTCACGACTTTATTTACCCGAGAGCTTGCATCAACCCCTGTATCTTTAGAGGGATTTTACACTTGGCTCGATAAGTTCACAGACTTCAAATAAATGTTGCTGCTACCAGCCAGAAGTCTAGGATTCAAGATGCACAATTTGCATAGAACAATTTTTACTGAAAAAAAAAAGTAATTTCACAGATAAGGTTTCCCTATTTAGAAGATCTGATAAAGAATGAAAGTTGTGAATCACTTTTCTATGAAAGAAAATACACTTCCTGATTTTTTTCATTTGCTGTAGAGTGGAAAGGTCTCATTCATTGTCCTTCACTCGAGATCTCCATTTTAAAGACAAAAATACTAATACTTCCTGGCAGCTTAAGCAGGTCACAGCCCAAATGAGCTCTCAGCAAGACTCCCATGGGAAAGGAACTGTGTCACACTTCCCCATTTTAAGAAATGAGAATTCAAATATTCTGGAAGTGCATGTTGTTTATTGGAAATGGTACTGATAATAACATAGAAATTGAGAAAAGAGCTTATTACTATTAAGTGCTTTTAGATGGGAATTTAATATATTCAGGTCAGACATTTCTGTGACTATAGGTAAAAGGCAGTTTTAGTTTTTTTCAGTACACCGTGAACTGATTTTATTAAAGAAAACAAGAGAAAGGTAATCATGTCTCTCCACAGCCTCACAATGTCATGTCCTTCTTTGTCACAGTGAGGCAAATCCTTCTTATATCATATGCATAGGGGAATACACTGAGGAGTGCTCTCATTGAATCCCATTGGCCCACTTAATCTTTGGAATAAATTTTAATTTAAATGCTAAATAAAATAATCTTTATTCTAAGACAGAATTTAAGGGCTCGTCATGGCATTTGATAGGTTCAATGGAAGATAAAACAGGAAAGATTCTTGCATATGCCTTGAGAGATCAAAGAAGAATCTAAATATCTACATTGAGAGGCAAATCAATTTCATCAGGATACAGTAGGTATAAAATTTAAATAAGTCAGAGGCTGATTGTGCTCAAAATATGTGAACATATCAAATTCTTGTCACATTTTGAGATGAGGGTCATTGGTAAGGTAACTAACTACATCTCCTAAAACTAAGGAAAAGAAAATTTATCAGAATATTAATACATGTTGGACAGAAATTTGTAATACTTAATCTACTTGTACTGTATTTTTAAAGAAGGGACCTCTACATAAGGTCCAAAGAGTTACAGAAAGTCATCCGCATGAATTTATTTCTACAAAGAAAGTTGTTTGAAGGCTTTTGCAAGTAATATTCAGCTACAGATAGTCAATGAAAGTGGCTGGTGAAGACACTGAACCTCTCAAACAGACTGCAAATCTTCCAAAACTGTATCTACAAGGAGTGGGGGTGCAGGAAGAGGCGGGAGAAGGAGAGAGCGAGAAGGAGAGACAGAAAACAAGGAACAAAGCCATGCTCTGATGTAATATCCCTAAAGTTAAATAATAGTAATTAAAAGAAAGAAAGAGGAAAGAATGAAAGAACAGAAGAAAAGAAACAAAGAAAGAAACACAAAGCTACCCTTTTAGAATAGTATCTAAAATGTGGACCGTATGATCGCTTCTCACTTTGAGAAATTAGCCTACATAAAAATCAAGAGTATATGTATACCTGTCAGGTTTATTCTAGTACCTGAGCCTTTATACTTTTCTCTTTCTCAACACCTAACATAGTGTTGATCACAGAATGAAGACCCAGTATCTTCTGAATCATTGATCAATTAAAACGGATTAAAAAAAATTCATCCATAAAAATCCAGAAAGGATTTTCAATTAAATGAATCAGGACAAATAACACTTCGTACATTCCAAGGATCAGTCTCAGCACATTACATGTATTAACTTTTTAAAACTCAAAATAATCCTATGGAGTGGGTACTCTAATCTCCAAACTGAGGCATGGAGAGATTAAATATGCCCGAGGTCACACAGATAGTGTCAAAAACCAAGATTCACATCAACCGTCTAGGTTTGAAGTCTGAATTCTTAGTCTCTACACTATGCTGGGATTATGTGGGGACCAGAGATAATCTAGAGTTGAGGTCATGAGGATCTGTATCAGAAGGGACCTGGAGCAGCTCCAACTCATAGCCTAGAGCTCTGGGGTTGGCATGATGCCCAAAGGGCTTGTACAACTAGCCCTGTGCTCTGTCCGGGGATTTGAATTCCTTCCATCGTGAAAGAACATGGATCTAACAGAATACCTTTATGAACTGATCTGCTATTATATACTTAAGCAAACATTTTTATCCCTTAGAGTATTTTCTTGTCATCCAAGGCTGCTGGATGACTTGTGGTTATTCTAACTGGTCTAACTACATAATTTTTGGCAATAACAACAGCAAAATAATATTCCTCAAATGCACCATTGCATCATGCAGTTTTAATCAAAGTGAAAGAAGAACAATCAAACCTGAATCAGCAGTGGATTGGCTTCTAGCATTTTCTTTTACTTTTTTTATGTTTATTGAATGACTTTTCCCTTTGTAGACCTGACGGAGAACAACTTGATTGTGGGACTATATTTTACTCACACGAAAATGTCAAGGCACGTAAAAAAGCAATAAAAACACAGACGAAATTCTGTGAGAATTTCTAATATAATGTTGGTGGGTGCCTTGTTTCTCTGATGTTCATTGTCTGCACTCACAGAAGTAGATTAATGAAGAGCAAAAAGAATGGATATTTTTCATTTTGCTGCACTTTAACAAATAAAGAGAAATCTTAGATGTCATTTATCAAAATGTAAACACATAATTCAGGTGATAATCATCAATATTTTTTGTTTTTCATCAGTACAAAGATAAAGTGAGTGTCTTCATTTCTGGATACTAAAGTGTTATTGGAGCACAAGGCCCCTGCTTTATTTATCTTCGACTCCAGCCCTTAACCCAGTGACCGCATTCAGTGCGTTTTCAACAACTTTCTGCTGAATTGAACTGTAAGGGTGACAACTGGTAGTCGTGGAACCTACAAAGAGAGACGTAGGAAGGAAGGCATATAAGTAATAAACATTGACACTATGGCTTTTCAATCCAAAGTGTCGTTGTTTACCAAGGATACCTGCCAAGAAAATGAATGTGCTCATTGTTTAATCCAATCTACAGTTATTATCCCTGTGGTAACATTTATCAGCTACATTCTGGGTTCCAGACCCCACAGTAAAAATTTAGCATATTTATCTTTTAAGATTCTCACCACACTTTTGAGGTAGGTATTGCTACTACCTAAAGTAAAGTTTAGAGAGTAAAATAATTTGCTCACAGTCACATAATGAATATGTGGTAGAAACCTAAATCTGTAGGTCTCCAGAGTCTACTCTAGCCATCATTTATGCTGTTGCCTGGAATTTGGAGCTGACCCATGTGAATATACTTTAAGAAAAACAAGTGTACTGTTTAAACAATGTCAATGAGAACTCTGTTGGAAATATCAAAAGAATAAAATATCAAAGAGAAAATGTGAAACATTATGAAGAGGGTTTTCCTGTGTCTGGGGATGATTGGGCTGATTATATATATACAAGCAACTCCTTAGAAACATGAGAATTTAAGATTTAAGGGAAGAACTAAAGACTTCTGGAAACAGCTTATTCACTACAGAGTATTTTAAAAATAATCAGGAATCAGAGTCTATAACTACAAAAATGCAGAAAGTCTCAAATGTCATGTTAAAGGTCAGACAAAATAAAAGCACCTTCAAAAGTGGTGTCCTTTATTATCTATATTGTAAAAGCCCCTAGTTAATATATCACTGTGAAACAGCATTTCTAGGAGAAGTAAATGAAAGAATACTGTGTGTGTGTGTGTGTGCGTGTGTGTGTGTGTATTCTTGTTACTATTAGACCAGTTTCATAATTCCATTTATAATATTTAAGAATGCTTTTATTTGACCCCTTTATGCTTTGTTAAATGGAATGGGAGAGAGCCAGATGTCAAGATCCTCAACTCTTCTATCACCTTTTCTTTCTCTCTTAAGATGGCAATGCTTTTTACAGGTTTTGAAACACCCTTCACCTCAGTTAATCCTTATAATATCAAGAGGGTCAGTATTTTTGTTCATTTTACAGATGAGGAAATGTCAATACAAGGAGAATTGTTGCAAAGCGGAACCAGAACCCATTTTCCTGGTAACCCGGACCCCCGGCCATTGTTTCTTCCTCTAATAAAACTGGACATTCTCTTTGGTTCCACCTCCCTGCTAGAGTTTGCACATTCTTTGTCTAGTC
The DNA here is from genome assembly GCF_040802235.1 of Manis javanica. Taxonomy (NCBI): domain Eukaryota; kingdom Metazoa; phylum Chordata; class Mammalia; order Pholidota; family Manidae; genus Manis; species Manis javanica. The sequence continues at coordinate 89,745,804 of NC_133174.1, forward strand.
CATCTAGCAGGATAGAACTCTGACAATTGTTGAAAAGAGTTACCAATGCAAAAATAAAGAAAAATCAAAGCAACAAACAAACTGAAATAGACCAAGAAACCAATTACCGAGTTATTTTCATAATTTTAAACTGTTAATTTCTCCCTTGATAAGCCTGAGAGAGTCTGACCTAAATTTGTCCATCTACCCCTTCTCATATACCTTTCTTTTCCACCACTGGCTTTAAGAGCTACTAGCAAGCATTAGAATGTTGCCAGGATTAAGGGGCTGTGTGATGCTTGGAATAAAAGGATTTGGGAGCTGTGTTTGGTGTTCTTCTTAACATTTCTACCAAATCCTTGGAACCCTTTAACATCAAAATTCTTATTCCTTACACAAGTACTTGTCCCCAACAAACTTTATCCTTTGTTTAGTTTTTAAAATCATTTGGGAAGAATAGAAATTCCTAGGGGACAAAAGGGTTGCCACAGAAGAACAAATAGAACCTTCCTATTCATGTTGGAATGGTCAAGTGTGTGTGTGTGTGTGTGTGTGTATTCCGTAAGCTGGTGTTGGTAGGCATGAAGACAATGTTAAAAGCTTTGCAAAACATGAAGAAGTAAACCATCTCTGCAATTACTAGAAATGGGTTTCTAATTTATCAAGTACTATTTAATTACTTTAAAGCTTCAACTTAAAAACAAATCCAGCAGAATGATGGCATTGGGAGTTTTTAAATCATTTTTTATCAAACTCCTGAACAGATTGCTCTGTGAAAGGAACATAATCAATCTGAAATTTCCTGGGATTATTAACAATTTGAAACGCTGATAATTTTGTATTGGCCAATCCATCAAACAGAAGTATGCATCTTTAAGGCTAAAGGGGTAACTGATACACTGACCCATGATTATTTTCCTCTGTGAAAAATGCAATTAGCAACAGGGATAAAAACACTTCTCTTAAAATCCCATAATTCAACACAAATTGAACTTGATTTGCTTTTAAGCCTATTTTTTTCCTAAGGTGCTGTGATACAGCTGCTATAGGATTATCATAAGATTAACAAACTATGTGAGCTTTTTCAGTCAGATGTCAGACTTTGCCATGGCAGAGAAAGTAGTCTTTGTAGGATAAGCAGCGATCTGTGTGTGCATACTGATGGAAGCAGTCTGTCAGGATTTTGCTTGCTCAGAGCCTAACACTGGGAACCTTAAATTTTAAGTTCAAAGTTGAAAATAGTACGGGACATTGAGCTAAATTCCCACTGCCAAGGAACGGATTGTCTATATACTTTTCCTAACCTGTAATTTGTTGACTTTTTCTCTGGACTTGCTAATGCAAGGTTTCCAGACTTCTTGTAAAATAACCAAATATTCAATTTTTCTAAAAGTTCCCAGGAATATTTATACATGTTCGTGAATAAAGCTTGTCAAAGATTCATTGCACTTTCCATGTTCTCTGTATTCTGCCTCCTCCACCTCCCAGTGATATACTGATGCTTTTTCTTGTGTCCAGCCAAGAGTCACTTCTGGGCACCACTGTCTCCTTTTGGGGACTGCTCTCTCTGTCAGGATTCCTTACCACATCTGCTCAGCACCACTATTTCATACCATAAGGGTACCTGTTCTTTGGATTTCTCCATATTCCTTAATCATTCTATTACATTCATTGTAGAAATGGAATCAGTGCCTCCCTCCCATGTAAATATTAGGCTCTCTTCTGCATATGAATGCTCCAACATTTAAAAAATTGTTTAGTAAAGCTGATCTTTCGTGCTTTTTCCCTTGCAATGAACCTCCACCATGACTAGCCCAAACATGACACATAAGATTCAGTCTGTAACATGAAGAGTTTATAGAAAAATCCATGATAAACACATTTTATAAAGGTTCACATGCTTCCCAGTCTTTCTTCTCTTAACCTTAATGCTCAGGCCCACAAGCCAGTAGATTTTTGGCAGGTTTTGTCCCATGCACTGATACTTACCAGATACATAAAGAAAAGTGGAAGCAACTGAAATGAAATCTGAGTGATGTTCCTCTTTGCTTTTACATGGTGTTGCCAATGCGTACAGGAATGTCGGTGGAGGGGTTGCTGAAACCCACCATCCCAGTGAGCTTTCAACTTGACTTTATTTCCCTATCATACTACCCTCTATCAGAATGACTCTAAAAAAGGTGATGTAAAAACAGTCTGGAGAGGCTGGGGAAAGCAGGGGCAAAGAATGTATGTCAGAGAATCTGGACTGGAAGTATATGTAATCGGAAAAATACCCAGCCTAGGAAATTTTTACAGTATCCCACCCCTACTCATTCTTCATAGAATCACTCATATAGTGGAAAAGAGTCTTGGCCATTTGGGGAATATCATGTTTTCTTTTCAGATGATCTGTGTTGCAGACTGTTCTATGAATCCTTATTTCATGTCATAGTAAAGGACTTTGCCTTCTTTTTTTGTTTATAAAGTTTTTCTCTACAGAGATTTTACATGTTTTAATATAGTTTTATTTAGTTTGGAAATGCTGTCTTCACCCAGTTTGGGGTCAAGGCCAGATAGTTCCCCTTCTTGAGCACCTGATTTAGTCCACACCTCAACCACTTCCTTAACTGGGCTTTCACACTCTGGGCCACTATTGCATTTGCCCTAATCATTCTGAGGCCATGTACCAGACAACCAGGGACCCAGAGTCATGATGATTATTCAAATCAGCCACTTTGTAATGGGACCTGTGAAATCTAGTTAACCCTATCCCGCTTGGCATACATAAGCTGTGTCCTATACCTCTAGCTTGCTGTTACCCTGCAGCAGGTGCAACCCCCTTTGTGGCCCTTTCTTTTGTAGCCCTCTCTCCGTTGGAGCTGTAGGTAAAAGTTCTGCATCTCATCTATCCTAGTGACATTGTGATGGGTTCTGTCATCAAAAGAATCTTGAAATCTTACAAAATGCATATTTATATTAGAAGCTTTATCTTGTCTTTCAGTTGCATCTGAATTTACAGTGATTTTCCCCAATCAGACACTTGCAGCAGAATATACTGGGACAAGGAATCAGACCTGTCTGAATTCAAATTCTAGTCTTGACACACTGAGCAAAGTCCTGAATTCCTGGGCGTCAGTTCATTTATTTGTAAAATAAAAGTATCAACAAGAGTGCCTGTTTCACGGTGCTGTGGCAATAAAAAAATTAAATTATATATATACATATGTAATTATATATATATGTGTGTGTGCAAAATACCTCACTCATAATAAGCACAGAATAAATGGTAGTTGTTATTATTGATAGGTATATATTTTTATTTCTGTTTCTCTGGTATGAGTACATTATAATTATTTGTTTCATTCTCCTGGGCTTATCAGATAGAGTAACAAGATGAGTGCCTTACTTTTATTTTCCAAAACCTAATCAATTGTCTCTGCAGGATTTTTTTGAATGATCTTTCTATTTCCAATAATTTATGACTTTAGTTTTACCACATATTCCTTATGAGTTCTAGGGTTTGTTTTGTGTTATCTATTTTGCGCCATTGATCTGGTTATTCTTACACTAATATCATACTGTTTTGATTATTGATGTTTTAAATGAACTTTAATGACTGATGGCTTTCTCCGTTATTTTTTTAATAAGTTCTTAGGTATTCCTGCTTTTCTACTATTCACAATAAATTTTAGGATAATTCTGTCACATTAAAAAAGTCTAATTGGTAATTTTATTGTAATTGTATTAAATCTAAAAATGAGTATGAGATAAATTGAAATCTTAACAATCAGTATTCTGTGTAGGAATGTGTATTTCCTTTTATGATGTGTCCTTTTAAAAACACACTTAGGAACCTCTATGAGGGGTTAGCTGCATTCCAGTCTAGTTCTTCTTGTAACTAGCTATATACCTTCAGATAAATCTCAAAATCTTGATGCAGTTCCTGCTCTGCAGAGCTTATGGCATTTACAATCAGGTTAGGTGAATTGAGGTATGCATAAAAATAGTAAACTAAAGAGTTAAATACTCATAGAGAAGCAAAAAGATATTACAATATTAAAAAAATTAGACTTTGAGAAAAAGGCCATTCTTGAATCAAAGGTATTTCTCATATCAAATAAAGGATCTTTACAGAAAAAGAAAAAAAACCCCTAAAACTCAGAAAAGCAGAGGGACCCAAGGATTTCAATGCTGATCAAAGCTTCAGTAGATCTCCTTACTAAGCATTATTAATGTAATGCTGATGTCTCCTTATGGTGAAGACATTTCATAATGGAATCTGTTCCCATTGGACCTAGTAAAGTCCACTTCATGTTTACATAGATTCTTAGAATTTGAAGAGACTGTGAGGTCATCTAAGACAAGCTTTTATTAAGTGGAAAAGTCTCTCTCCTAATATTTCCAGTAATAGTGAATTTGCCACTTCATAAGTAGTTATTAGAATCTTCATATTTTAAAATGTCCTTATTGTACCAATGTCTGTCTCCCTGTAGCTTTCACCTATGAACAGGTGCTATGGGAAGAGGAAAGTGAAGTATCTAATTTCATCTGGAAGGAAGTAAGGAAGGGAGTAGGAAGGGGTAGCCAAGCAGTGCATTGTAGAGGGATAATGCTTGAATTGAATCTTGAAGAGACAGAGGTTAGGCATTCCTGAAATTATGACACATTTGGGAACTCTAATAAATTTGGTTGTGCTGAAGCAAAGCATGCTTATGACAGAGTAGTGGAAGATGAGGATGGGAAAATAGACAAGTGACTGTTACCTGAGAATCTTCTGTGCTAAGGTGAAGAGTTTAGGCTTTGTTGACAATAGAAAGTCATGAAAAGGTTCTTTAGCTCAGCAGTGTTTTTCTCATGTGCTTACTGGACCCACATAAAATCGATATTTTTTTTTAACCTTTTCTAGTCCTTCCAAGCACTTGAAGGTATCCTATACATATTTCTAGCTCTTTTAAGAATTTATCATCTATGTGTTTTCTAGATTATCACCATCACGGTTCCCTTCCCCTGAATTTATTTTAGTTTAAGTTCATCTCAAATTGTAATACCCAGAATTAAGTCAATAGTTCAGATGTGATTTAATGTTGCAAAGTAGGGAGGAATTATTTTATCTCATTAAATGTATACAAAACTTCCTTTAAAGAAGATTAAAATAGGCTTGGTTTATTTTGGAGTTGGAGTGGGAACAATATATCTGAAAATAGAGGCTTTGTTATCTTGTAGTAACAAAGAACTCCAAAATCTCAGTGACGTAACACAACAAAGATTATTTCTCCCTCACACTTAATATTCAATGTGGGTCAACAGGGAGTGTTCTACTCATCACAGTCATTCAGGAATCCAAGCTGACAGAAACTCCATTACAATACCTTTCCCATGGCCAATAACCCAGGAAAAGAGAAAGTAGTAAATTGTGGATCTTAAAGTTTTCAAAGCAAATCAATTGGTCTCACCTAAATTCACAGGGAATAGGGACACACATTATTACATAGACCTGGAAGAAGAAGAGATATAGGCTATTAGACTAGTTCTGATGACTTCCACCAGCTTACAACTGGTTCATAAGAAGCTCGTGACCAATTAAACCTCCAGATTTTTTTTTTCTTATTTTGGCATTTATGGCTGCCAAGCTAGGTCTTCCTAATGTCATAAAATCAGCCTTTCTGTTTAAAAGTGTTACCAAATTGGATTCATTTTACTGATGCAGCCTATTTGTTATACAGTCTGAATGTTTGTGGCACTCCCAAATTCATATGCTGAAATCCTAACAGCCCAGATGATGCTATTAGTAAGTAGGCAGAGCCCTCAGGACTTGGATTAGTGCCTTCTTAAAAAGGCCTCACAGAGTTTGCTTGTCCCTTCCACCACATGAAGACACATCAAGAAGACATCCTCTTTTAGTCAGGAAGCTGGCCCTGACCAGATGCTGAATTCACCAGAGCCTTGATCTTGAACCAGCCTCCAGAACAGTAAGGAATATATTTCTGTGGTTTATAAGTCACCCCATCTAGAGTAATTTGTTATAGCAGCCAAAAGATTTAGGCACTGTTCGTATCTTTTAAAATCATTATCTGGCATATATTTTATTAGCTAATCTTCACATCTTTTAGTCATCTTCCAAACTAGCAAAGATATAATATTTGTTCTTAGGAATTCATAACACTGAATGAGACACTTTAAGTTATCATTGATCAATTACTTCATCAATGTCATTACTGTTCAATCAGCTGTGTAATCAGCTTCCAATCTTCTTAACTATGTAACTGAGTCACATTTCAGCAAATGACTCTAATATTATCACCTAAGAGCTTACCAAATGCTTTGCTCCAATCAAGATATACAACATCTAAGCTTTATCCTGGTCTAACAACCTAGGAGCTCTATCAAGAAAGGAACCAAGTTTACTTGATCTCGTCTTATGTTCAAGTTGATTATGACTTATGTCTTATGTTGGTTCATATTGATTAGTCTCATTCTTTTCTAAATTTCATGAAATAGTAATCTGAGTTTTTTTGTCAAAAACTAAAGTCAACATTTTTAGTACAAAGTTTCTGAACACTATCTTTCTCCTCCAGTTTTGGAAATTACAATATATGTTCTTATCTCCAATATTTAAACTTCTTTATTGTTTTGCATGAGTCTTCAATTGTTAGCCCTCAATAGGCACTGATATAAATCAGCACATTTCTTAATAGAGCTTTTTGGGGACATGTAGACACATTTAAATGCCACCAGAATTTTATTGGACTTTAAACAGAATCTGCATGGTATTTTCTATGACATTTATTCCAGATTTTTCCCCTGGGGGTCCACTTCATTTGTTGGAGGATACTGAGTTAAAATAGACTTGAAGTAGTTAAAACTTCTTTCTCTCATCTGTTAACTTTATCATCTTCTCCATGCAAAGAACCTCTTTCTTTGTTCTTACTGCTTTAAAACTTGCTTGAAAAACTCCTTTCATTTTTTTCTAACATTTTATACAAGTCTCAGTTAGTTTTTGGTTTTAGAATCTTAAAGAATATTGATAGAATTTTATGACATTGTCTTGTGTTCTGGTCATTTGAAGCATTTTTCACTTAAAATTTGAATCTTTTTGAAAACAAGTTACTGCCAATACATATCATACATAACATGTTTTCTTACTTGAATCATCTACTTAGATTTCCTAGACGCTTTAGTGTGCTTCTTTTTTCTTATAATGGAAGACATAACTGAATAAAAGAATAAATATCTAAGTATATATTATTTTGGGAGATTTATTTTCAGACCAATGTTATTCAAGCAGTATAGAAAAGAAAACCAACAACTACAGTTATTGACTGGCTTAACTTCTGTATATTTTATTTCATCACAAATATGAAAGTAACCATCTACGTTTAACTTTCCACTTGATGTGTATTAACTATTTCTGAGAGATGTATATAGTTTCTGTCACTAATATATCTGGGTTGTCAAAATAGAGATAATTTTCAAGAAAGAGATGATAATTACAATGAGGTGTGAAGACAAATATAGTTATAATAATTGTAATAATAAAATCACACAAGTAGAGCATACTAGTTGCCAGGTATTATTCCTTACATGCCTTATATTTAATTTTTAAATTTTCAGTATTACTCTATTTGATAGGTGCTGGGATTTTAAAAGCTTCAGATGAACAGGTCACAAGATCTCTTCCCTGTGCCAGGTGAAGGGGTCAAATTGAGAATCCCACATAAAATCTCATCCATGAGTTACAGTAATCAACTTTAATGAAAAGTTGCATGATAACAACTTTATATGCTGCAAAGAGAGGTGACAAGGAACTTACTAGTTTTAGCTTTCCTTTAGGATAAAAAATGTAGTCAGTATTTTTAATTCTTCATCATGTGTCAGGTTTAAATTTGTACTACATTCACAGTTTAGGAATCCCCAGAGACATCAATATAAAGTATTTCAGGAATAATAATGTTCTCAGGATCTGGGAGAACCAGTTGCAAATCTTTTCTGGAAAAGTCCATCTTCAAGCCAGGCCTAACAATATTTTCACAGATAAAATCAAACTGAATATGAGCAAACAACGGAAAGCTATAAAATGCACAAGGACACACATCACTATGAATAAGAGTCAGCACAAACATCAGTCATCAAATTGAAGTCTGAAAAACATAAGCCATTGAAAAGATAAGATACAGATAAGTATGTTTAAAATGCTTAAAGATTTATAAAGATGACATTAAAACAAAAAAAACAGGATACAGTAAAAAATACAAGATGTTAAAAGAAACTTTAAATGACAGACTTTAAGAAAAGGAAACATAAACACCAAATGATGAAAAAGATGCCAGAAAGAATACCAGATAAAGATACTGGTCAATGTTGTTCATCTAAACCAGAGGTGAGCGAACTGTGGCCCACAGACCAATCCAGCCCACTGCCTATTTAGGCAAATAAAGTTTTACTGGATAATAGCCATATATTCATTGTGATGGTTAAAACTTTATGTGTCAACTAACTGGGTCACAGGTTGCCAAGACATTTTATCAAGTTTTATTCTGTATGTGTCTATGAGGGTCTTTCTGGATGACATTGATATTTTAATCAGTAGACTGGATGACATTAATATTTAAATCAGTAAAGCAGGTTGCTCTTCCTAATGTGGGTGGCTCTCAACCAATGAGCTGAAGGCCTGAATAAAACAAAAAATCTGACCCTCCAAAAAGTATGAGAAAACCCCTCCTACCTTCAAGCTAAGACATCAGTTTTTTCCAGCCTTCAGTCTCAAACTGAAATATTGGCTCTTCCTGGGTCTCAAGCCTGCCAACCTTTGGAACTGCAACAACTGCTATTGGCTCTCCTGGTTCTCAGGTCTTTGAATTTGGACTCGAACTACACCATTGGCTCTCCTGGGTCTCCAGCTTGTCAACTACATATCATGGGACTTGTCAGCCTCCATTATCACCTGAGTCAATTGCTTATAATAAACCTCCACCCCCAACCCCATATAACATCTACGCATCCTATTGTTTTGGTATCAACCCCATATAACATCTATGCATACTATTGTTTTGGTGTTTTGGGGTAACGCTCACTAATATACTTATTCTTTTATGTATTGCCTATGGGTCCTTTTGTACTGCAATAGTAGAGTTGAGTAACTGTGATAGAGATCTGACCCTTTATGGAAAAAGTTCTGACTTCTGATTTAAATGAATATGGACTACAAAATAATAGGATGATAGAGATGATACAATGACATGATAATGACAATGATGGCAACTAACATCAGCTGTAAGAATATAAGGTGAAACTGAATTGTTTGCCACCAGTAATATTCTACAATGGAAGAGGTCATTAAAGGCAAAATATTTTAAGATCCTTGTATTGACTGAAGGAAGAGAAGAGATATGATTAAAATTACATTGAATTTAAACAAGGATGTACATTACCATTAACAAGATAATCATGAAAATAAGTAGAAAGCATAACTTTCTACTTATAGAAAGCATAAAGGGGAAATAAATAATAATAACTTTAAAACACTTGAACAATCCCCGCCAAAAAAGGTTAAAAACAGGAAAGCAAAAGAAAGCACAGAAAAATGAATGGAAAGCATAAAGGTATATGATAGAAATAAATCTAAATATATCTTAATCATAACAGTGCAAATGGACTAAACTTACTAAATAAGACATAGAGGTTGTTTAGTTATAATAAAAAATATAACCATGACTCCTTTACAAAGAACACAAAAGAAATGGAATACATATACTAAAAAATACTAACCAACACAGGCTGGTATAGAATTACTAATATTAGTTAAAAGGATTCTAAGGAAGAAACATACTTAGGGATAAAGAGAGCTACTACATAATATTCACCAAGAATATATAAAAGCTCTAGACTCATATACACCTAATAATATAGACTCAATTTATATTAAACAAAACTAACATAATTACAAAGACAAATAATTTCCTAATAACAGTAGGAGATTTTTCAAATGATTCTTTCAATGAATGACAGATCAAGTAGGCAAAACATTAATGAAAACATAAGAAATTTGAACAGCATAACTAACAAACTTGACCTTATGAATTTATGCACAACTCTATACCCAAGAAGTAGAAAATACACATTTTTTCTCAGACACATGTGGATCATTATGAAAACTGACCACAAATTAACCCGCAAATATTGTGAGAATAATTATGTAGGCCTTATTCTCAATGATACATTAGAGTTAGAAAACAAAATAACTAAAAATAGCACCATACTTTTGAAAATTAAAGAAAAACACTTCTCTATCATTTGTAGGTCAAAGAATCAAAATGGAAAGAGAAAATATTTAGTATGAAGCAACAATTAAAATATGACATAAAATTTGTGAGATGCAAGTAGAATAGAATTTACAGAAATATTTATGGCCTTAAATATTCCTATTAGAAAAAGCTAGAGGTTGAAAATTAAATAGATAAGCATTAAATTTGAAAAATAGAAAAATAACAATGGAATAAATTCAAGGACAGAGGACATTAGAAAATAATAAACACAAGAACAGAAATTTATGAACTTAAAAGAATCCTTTCAATGAAGAGGATTAGCAAGAAAAGCAAAAATGATTCCTTTTTTTTTTTTAGATAATTATTTTTTATTGAAGGGTAGTTGACACACAGTATTACATTAGTTTCAGGTGTACAACACTGTGATTAAAGATTTATATACATGATAATTCTAGGTACCAGCTATTACCATACCAAGTTGTTACAATATTTTGACGATATTCCTTATGCTATACATTACATCCCAGTTACTTATTTATTTTACAATTGGAAGTGTGTACTTTTTTGTGTGTGTGTGTGAGGGCATCTCTCCTATTTATTGATCAAATGGTTGTTAACAACAATAAAATTCTGTATAGGGGACTCAATGCTCAATGTACAATCATTAATCCACCCGAAGCCTAATTCTCGTCAGTCTCCAATCTTCTGAAGCATAATGAACAAGTTCTTACATGGAGAACAAATTCTTACATAGTGAATAAGTTACATGGTGAACAGTACAAGGGCAGTCATCACAGAAACTTTCGGTTTTGATCATGCATTATGAACTATAAACAGTCAGTTCAAATATGAATATTCGTTTGATTTTTATACTTGATTTATATGTGGATACTACATTTCTCTCTTTATGATTATTTTTAATAAAATGCTGAAGTGGTAGGTAGATGCAAGATAAAGGTAGAAAACATAGTTTAGTGTTGTAAGAGAGCAAATGTAGATGATCACGTGTGTGCCTGTAGACTATGTGTTAATCCAAGCTAGACAAGGGCATTAAAACATCCACGGATGCAGCAGATTTCTCTCAGAACAGGGGGGGAGAGGTTCTAAGCCTCACCTCTGTTGATCCCCAATTTCTCACCTGATGGGCCCCCTGTGACTGTGCCTGTCTTAGGTTATTCCTCCCTTGAGGAATCTTACCCGTCTCTGGCTAACCAGTCATCTTCCAGGGCCATACAGGGAAATGTAAAGTTGGTAAGTGAGAGAGAAGCCTTACTGTTTGAAAAGGTTAGTTTTTTACTTCTTTGCATATTTATGCCCTGTGGCTTCTATGCCCAGCATTTGTCTTGAGGTATCTTTACCACTTGGAAGAATTGTGATACACGGTAAATTCGATATGAGGCATGAATTCTATTTAGGGGTTGTAATTAGGAAGGAAGAAGAAAAGCTATAGAAGTAGCAGGCGGAAGAAAACATGGGACAATTGATTATTTCTTTGACATATATTCTTGTACAGTAACTTCAGCATGTATAGGTTTTAAACTACTAATTAAATTGCACACACACACTTAACATAATAGGAATACAGTTACATAACCAAAGCATACCTATAATTATCAGCCATCTCCAGTGAAACCAAGAAAACCAGTTAGGCACCTTAGGCATTTGTGAAAACTTATCTATGATATGGTGGATATTGTCCAACTGAATGTGAACAGTCTGAGAGAAATTAGACAAATTAAAACAACCCATTCCTGGCGACTGTTCACATCCCATATGTTCTTTTAACAATAAATAGTCTGTAGTTGTAAGATTTTGGAGCGCTACAATTTGCACTTCTCCTAATTCTTGGTTGAGTTCCAACAGCGTAGATCCAGTCAAATTTGTTGTTTTACTGTATGCACAGGCCAGCTTAGATATCTCCTTCTTCATTCCCATGGCAAGTCCAGAAACCAGTGGGATGAGTGCATCTACACCTGTGGCAGTGCATGGATCTTTGTTGGGGTTTTTTGATGATCATCTTCTGGCATGAGTCTTCCAGACAGTGCTGATGTTGGAAGTTCTTTTTCATATGGTATCTTAGTTCATTTTCGGGGTAGCCAAATTAGGCTTTGATCCTCTGTATAAGCACAAACAAACCCTTTGCCTACACTTTTATATGCCCTTTAAACCATTGTGTAGAACTCATTGGAGGTCACCACACAGGAACTGCTTTTTTTTCTTTTGCTCTCATTAATCTATACTTACATGATGAATATTATGTTTACTAGGCTCTCTCCTATACCAGGTCCTCCCTATAAACCCCTTTACAGTCACTGTCCATCAGCATAGCAAAGTGTTGTAGAGTCACTACTTGTATTCTGCGTGTTGTACAGCCCTCCCCTTTCTCCCACCCCACCATGCATGCTAATCTTAATATCGCCCTTCTTCTCTCCCCCCCTTATCCCTCCCTACCCACCCATCCTCCCCAGTCCCTTTCCCTTTGGTACCTATTAGTCCATTCTTGAGTTCTGTGATTCTGCTGCTGTTTTGTTCCTTCAGTTTTTCCTTTGTTCTTATACTCCACAGATGAGTGAAATCATTTGATATTTCTCTTTCTCTGCTTGGCTTATTTCTCTGAGCATAATACCCTCCAGCTCCATCCATGTTGCTGCAAATGGTAGCATTTGCCCTATTCTTATGGCTGAGTAGTATTCCATTGTGTATATGTACAACATCTTCTTTATCCATTCATCTATCGATGGACATTTAGGTTGGTTCCAATTCTTGGCTATTGTAAATAGTGCTGCGATAAACATAGGGGTGCATCTATCTTTCTCAAACTTGATTGCTGCATTCTTAGGGTAAATTCCTAGGAGTGGAATTCCTGGGTCAAATGGTAAGTCTGTTTTGACCAATTTGATGAACCTCCATACTGCTTTCCACAATGGTAGAACTAATTTACATTCCCACCAGCAGTGTAGAAGGGTCCCCCTTTCTCCACAGTCTCGCCAACATTTGTTGTTATTTGTCTTTTGGATGGCAGCCATCCTTACTGGTGTGAGGTGATACCTCACTGTAGTTTTAATTTGCAATTCTCTGATAATTAGAGATGTGGAGCATCTTTTCATGTGTCTGTTGGCCATCTGTATTTCTTTTTTAGAGAACTGTCTGTTCAGTTCCTCTGCCCATTTTTTAATTGGGTTATTTGTTTTTGTTTGTTGAGGTATATGAGCTCTTTATATATTCTGGACGTCAAGCCTTTATCGGATCTGTCATTTTCAAATATATTCTCCCATACTGTAGGGTTCTTTTTTGTTCTATTGATGGTGTCTTTTGCTGTACAGAAGCTTTTCAGCTTAATATAGTCTCACTTGTTCATTTTTGCTGTTATTTTCCTTGCCCGGGGAGATATGTTCAAGAAGAGGTCACTCATGTTTATGTCTAAGAGGTTTTTGCCTATGTTTTTTTCCAAGAGTTTAATGGTTTCATGACTTACATTCAGGTCTTTGATCCATTTTGAGTTTATTTTGTATATGGGGTTAGGCAATGGTCCAGTTTCATTCTCCAACATGTAGCTGTCCAGTTTTGCCAGCACTATCTGTTGAAGAGACTGTCATTTTGCCATTGTATGTCCATGGCTCCTTTACCAAATATTAATTGACCATATATGTCTGGATTAATATCTGGATTCTCTAGTCTGTTCCATTGGTCTGTGGCTCTGTTCTTGTGCCAGTACCAAATTGTCTTGATTACTATGACTTTATAGTAGACCTTGAAGTTGGGGAGTGAGATCCCCCCTACTTTATTTTTCTTTCTCAGGATTGCTTTGGCTATTCGGGGTCTTTGGTGTTTCCATATGAATTTTTGAATTATTTGTTCCAGTTCATTGAAGAATGTTGCTGGTAGTTTCATAGGGATTGCATCAAATCTGTATATTGCTTTGGGCAGGATGGCCATTTTGACGATATTAATTCTTCCTAGCCATGAGCATGGGATGAGTTTCCATCTGTTAGTGAACCCTTTAATTTCTCTTAAGAGTGACTTGTAGTTTTCAGAGTATAAGTCTTTCACTTCTTTGGTTAGGTTTATTCCTGGGTATTTTATTTTTTTGATGCAATTGTGAATGGAGTTGTTTTCCTGATTTTGCTTTCTGTTAGTTCATTGTTAGTGTATAGGAAAGCCACAGATTTCTGTGTGTTGATTTTGTATCCTGCAACTTTGCTGTATTCCAATATCAGTTCTAGTAGTTTTGGGGTGGAGTCTTTAGGTTTTTTTATGTATAGTATCATGTCATCTGCAAATAGTGACAGTATAACCTCTTCTTTACCAATCTGGATTCCTTGTATTTCTTTGTTTTGTCTAATTGCTGTGGCTAGGACCACCAGTACTATGTTAAATAACAGTGGGGAAAGTGGGCATCCCTGCCTAGTTCCCGATCTCAGAGGAAAAGCTTTCAGCTTCTCGCTGTTCAGTATAATGTTGGCTGTGGGTTTATCATAGATGGCTTTTATTATGTTGAGGTACTTGCCCTCTATTCCCTTTTTGCTGAGAGTTTTTATCATGAATGGATGTTGAACTTTGTCAAATGCTTTTTCAGCATCTATGGCGATGATCATGTGATCTTTGTCTTTCTTTTTGTTGAGGTGGTGGATGATGTTGATGGACTTTCGAATGTTGTACCATCCTTGCATCCCTGGGATGAATCCCACTTGGTCATGGTGTACGATCCTTTTGATGTATTTTTGTATTCGCTTTGCTAATATTTTGTTGAGTATTTTTGCATCTACGTTCATCAGGGATATTGGTCTGTAGTTTTCTTTTTTGGTGGGGTCTTTGCCTGGTTTTGTTATTAGGGTGATATTAGCTTCATAGAATGAGTTTGGGAGTATCCCCTCCTCTTCTATTTTTTGGAAAACTTTAAGGAGAATGGTTATTATGTCTTCCCTGTATGTCTGATAAAATTCTGAGGTGAATCCATCTGGCTCCGGGGTTTTGTTCTTTGGTAGTTTTTTTATTACTGCTTCAATTTTGTTGCTGGTAATTGTCTGTTTAGATTTTCTGTTTCTTTCTGGGTCAGTCTTGGAAGGTTGTATTTGTCTAGGAAGTTTTCCATTTCTTCTAGGTTTCCCAGCTTGTTAGCATATAGGTTTTCATAGTACTCACTAATAATTCTTTGTATTTCTGTGGGATCCGTCTTGATTTTTCCTTTCTCGTTTCTGATACTGTTGATTTGTGTTGACTATCTTTTCCTCTTAATAAGTCTGGCTAGAGGCTTATCTATTTTGTTTATTTTCTCATAGAACCAGCTCTTGGTTTCATTGATTTTTGCTATTGTTTTATTCTTCTCAATTTTATTTATTTATTCTCTGATCTTTGTTATGTCCCTCCTTCTGCTGACCTTAGGCCTCATTTGTTCTTCCTTTTCCAATTTCGATAATTGTGACATTAGAACATTTATTTGGGATTGTTCTTCCTTTTTTAAGTATGCCTGGATTGCTATATACTTTCCTCTTAAGACTTCTTTTGCTGTGTCACACAGTAGTTGGGGCTTAGTGTTGTTGTTGTCGTTTGTTTCCATATATTGCTGGATCTCCATTTTAATTTGGTCATTGATCCATTGATTATCTAGGAGCGTGTTGTTAAGCCTCCATGTGTTTGTGAGCCTTTTTGCTTTCTTTGTACAGTTTATTTCTAGTTTTATGCCTTTGTGGTCTGAAAAGTTGGTTGGTAGGATTTCAATCTTTTGGAATTTACTGAGGCTCTTTTTGTGTCCTAGTATGTGGTCTATTCTGAAGAATGTTCCATGTGCACTTGAGAAGAGTGTGTATCCTGTTGCTTTTGGATGTAGAGTTCTGTAGATGTCTATTAGGTCCATCTGTTCTAGTGTGCTGTTCAGTGCCCCTGTGTCCTTACTTATTTTCTGTCTGGTGGATCTGTCCTTTGGAGTGAGTGGTGTGTTGATGTCTCCTAGAATGAATGCATTGCATTCCATTTCCTCCTTTAGTTCTGTTAGTATTTGTTTCAGGTATGTTGGTGCTCCTGTATTGGGTGCATATATATTTATAATGGTTATATCCTCTTGTTGGACTGAGCCCTTTATCATTATGTAATGTCCTTCTTTGTTTTTTGTTACTTTCTTTATTTTGATATCTGTTTTGTCTGATACCAGAATTGCAACGCCTGCTTTCTTCTCTCTGTTGTTTGCATGAAATATCTTTTTCCATCCCTTGACTTTAAGTCTGTGCATGTCTTTGGGTTTGAGGTAAGCAGCATATGGATGGCTCTTGCTTTTTTATCTATTCTATTACTCTGTGTCTTTTGATTGGTGCATTCAGTCCATTTACATTTAGGGTGATTATTGTGAGGTATGAACTTATTGCCATTGCAGGCTTTAAGTTTGTGGTTACGAAAGGTTCAGGGTTAGCTTCTTTACTATCTTACTGTCTAACTTAACTCGCTTGTTGAGCTATTATAAACACGGTGTGATGATTCTTTATTTCTCTCCCTTCTTATTCCTCCTCCTCCCTTCTTCATATGTTGTGTGTTGTGTTCTGTGCTCTTTTTAGGAGTGCTCCCATCTAGAGCAGTCCCTGTAGGATGCCCTGTAGAGGTGGTTTGTGGGAGGCAAATTCCCTCAACTTTTGCTTGTCTGGGAATTGTTTAATTCCTCCTTCATATTTAAATGATATTCGTGCTGGATACAGTAGTCTTGGTTCGAGGCCCTTCTGTTTCATTGCATTAAGTATATCATGCCATTCTCTTCTGGCCTTTAGGGTTTCTGTTGAGAAGTCTGATGATAGCCTGATGGGCTTTCCTTTGTAGGTAACCTTTTTTTTCTCTCTGGCTGCCTTTAATACTTTGTCCTTCTCTTTGATCTTTGCCATTTTAATTATTATGTGTTTTGGTGTTGCCCTCCTTGGATCCCTTGTCATGGGAGTTCTGTGTACCTCTGTGGTCTGAGAGGCCATTTCTTCCCCTAGTTTGGGGAAGTTTTCGGCAATTATTTCTTCAAAGACACTTTCTATCCCTTTTTCCCTCTCTTCTTCTTCTGGTACCCCGATTATGCATATATTGTTCCTTTTCAAATCGTCACTCAGCTCTCTTAGAATTCTTTCATTCCTGGAGATCCTTTTATCTCTCTCTGCATCAGCTTCTTTGCGTTCCTGTTCACTGTTTTCTAGTCCATTAATGGTCTCTTGCATCTTGTCCATTCTGTTTTGAAGTCCTTCCAGAGCTTGTTTTATTTCTGTATTCTCCTTCCTTAGTTCTTGCATATTTCTCTGCAAGTCCATCAGCATGGTTATGACTTTTGTTTTGAATTCTTTTTCAGGAAGACTGGTTAAATCTATCTCCCCAGGTTCCTTCTCAGGGGAAGATGTAGCAGATGCCGAAGCTGTCTGGGTTAGTCTTGTGTGGATCATATTTTTTTGCCTTTCATGTTGACAGGTGCTATTGACTGTCAGCTGGGAGGGCCAAACTTTTCACTTGCTACTGGCCTTTCTTTACTGGGACAACTGCGACCCCTAGTGGCTTGTGTTGGCTAATTGCGTGTAGACTGGGCCTTTGTGTCTTGCCCGGCCAATATGGAGAAAACTCCCTTTCTGAGGTCGGGGCCTGCCTTAGGCTGCTTCTCTGCTTTCACAGTGCCCGAAGGGGTAATGGACGGCGGGGGGAGGGGGTTGTTTGGCTGTTTACCTCCGTGAGAGGTCTCAGAGCTGTTGCCCAGGGGGTTAGTGCACCCAGTTTTCCCTATAATTTCCAGCCACTGGACTGTGACCTTTGTTGTTTCCGTCCAGCTGTTATGTCCCTGTCCCTTTAAGACTTTCAAAAAGCACTCGCTTTTCTTTGTCACAGGGGCATCAGCTTCGGAACCTGCTCAGAGGTCTTGCTGCCCTATTTCCCTAGTTTCCAGCCCTTCATGCATGCACTGTGTCTGCGCTCTGGTGCGGGTGGCTGGGGCTGGGTGTTTAGCAGTCCTGGGCTCCCTCTCCCTCCTGCAGGGAGCTGGGGGGAGGTGTGCTCGGGTCCCGCTGGGCCGGGGCTTGTATCTTACCCCTTTCACCAAACACTGGGCTCTCGCATGAGTGGATGTAGTCTGGCTGTTGTCCTGTGTCTTCTGGTCTCTCTTTTAGGATTAGTTGTATTTGTTGTATTTTCAAAAATATATATGTTTTTGGAAGGAGATTCCCACTGTCCTACTCACGCTGCCATGTTGGCTCCGCCTACAAAAAATGATTCTTTGAAAATCATGAATAAGCTTGTCTTTAGCAAGACTTGTCAGGAAAAGAATTAGATTGAATAAACAATATTGGGAATGAAGCTGAGATGTAATTACAGATGCAGTAGAGGTTAAAACATAACTACAACTATGAACAATTTTGTGTCAAAAAATCTGAATAAGACAAATTTCACAATTTTTATAGAAAAATAAAGCTTCAAAAGTGTTGACACAAAATAAAACCTATGACTAGACTTATAACTAGTTATCAAATTGGTAGTTAAAATTATTTCCCATCGAGTCTCTACCACACAAATAAATGGACCCAGGATTTCACATGTTCATTCTAGCAAACATTGGAAGAACAAATCAATCAAATTATTGAAAAAACCTTTCCTGATATTAGAAGAACAGAGAATTCTTCCCAGCTCATTTGTTGAGGCTAATATATCCTTAACACTGAAATCAGATAAAGA
Source organism: Manis javanica (assembly GCF_040802235.1). Taxonomy (NCBI): domain Eukaryota; kingdom Metazoa; phylum Chordata; class Mammalia; order Pholidota; family Manidae; genus Manis; species Manis javanica. The sequence goes on from NC_133174.1 coordinate 89,764,700, forward strand.
AATTATGATGAAGGAAAATTATTAGCTAATCTCACTTAAGAATATGGATAAAAAAATCTTCCAAATATAAGGAACTGATTGTAGAATATATATTAAAAAATCATGACCAAATTTGGCTTATCCCATCAATGAAAGATTGATTTAACATTTAAAAACTCTTTAGGTAATTTAGTATATTAATGGATTAATGGAGAAAAACTATATCTTTACATCATTACAAGTAGAAAAATCTTTTGACAGAATTTGTCCCATTCAGTTAGAAAACTGAAAAGATAAAAACACTGCCTTATTCTCATAAGGAGTATGTATCTGTAAAACAGCATGCTTAATAGTATAATATAAAACTATTTTCATCTACAAAACACCAAAGAGCATGTTATCACTGCTTCCCATCAGCACTGTATTGAAGACTTCAACCTAGTCAATAAGATGATCAATTATAAGGTAGAAAAAAAGAAAAAAACTGTTCATTATGTGCAGTCAAGAAGATTGCATACATATAAGATTCAAGAGAATTTATAAATAATAAAAATTAATAAAAGAATTCATAAAGATCTGTGAATATATAAGATCAATATTCCAAGTCAATTAACATTAAGGAAAATCCACATAGTTACAGGGAAAACTCCATGTCCATAGTTTGGACATGGAGTTTTGGCATTGATTCTTCCAAACTATGTCCATAGTTTGGAAGAATCAATGCCATAAAGATGTCAATTCATTCTGAATTATTCCATACATGTAATTCAATGCAATTCCAATAAAATTCTGTTTTTTTGAAGAAAGTATCGATTTTAAAATTTCTATGAAAATATAATAGTCCAAGAGTAGCTGACACACACTTAAAGAAGAAGGAAAAAGTGGAGGAATTTTCCCTACCACATATCAAGATACCATAAAGCTATTGTAACTATGCCAGTGTAATGTTATCACAAAGGTGGCAAATATATACAAATCCTATATATACAAATAATGGCTATTAAAACAATAAGAATCCAACAGTAATATAAAAAGGGGTTAAATATATGAATATATAATTCACAAAAAAGGAACTCTAAATGATTAATACCATGAAAAAGTATTCAAGTTCAAGGAAATGCAAATGAAATCCTAAAAATGTATATATGATTTTCCATTCACCAAAATAGCAAAAATTTAAACATTTGTATCTGAAGTGTTCATGAAGATATAGCACACCAAGAACACAAGCATAAATCCAGTCCATTTGGAAAATAATCTTGCATTATGTGATAAATTGGAAGATGACTGAGCAATTGATCCAGAAATTCCATTTCTAGCATAGACTTTAAGGAAATCTGCACACATGTGCAAAGATAGATATACAAGAATGTTCCTAGAACATTGTTGGTAACAGCAAAACACTGGAGACAGCACTAATTTATACCAAAAAGAATATGTAAACTGTGTGACATATTAATCCAATGGAATACCACCCTGCAGTGAAAAAGAACGATGTAGCTCTATGAGTGTCACCATCTATAAATAACCAACACAGAGTGTTGAGCAAGCCACAAGTTGCAAGTTAGACCATTTATATGAAGTTTTAAAATATTCAAAACAATCTTATCTATTATTAAGTGGTATACATATGTAGTATATAGTGTAAAAACATGAATAGGAATAATGTGCACCCAAATCAGAATAGTGATTTTCCTGGAGTGGAGGGATGAGAATCTGATGGGTAACGGTGTATGAAGTTTCACTTCACTGTATTTGTTTCACTTATTTCTGAAGCTGGATGCAGATGTATATGCATACCACTTAAAAGAGTGTATGCCTTTGAAACTATATGTATGCCATTTAAAATAGTAACAAATACAGTTGCTTGTTTCATTGTTTTGTATTTTTAAGCTTCATTATACATTTTATTATGTATAGACTAGTTATTAATATGTTTAACGAAGTGAAAAAAGGTCTTTGAACTTTTAGCTCATTTACTGTTCTGCATGGAGACAATATTAATGGAGGATGAGAAGAAAGAAGGAACTTTGTTTGCTCTGTCTTGGTTCATTCTGGTTGCTATAACAAAAATCTAATAGACTGGGTGGCTTATAAACAGCAGAAATTTATTTCTCACAATTCTGGAGCCTGCAAGTCCAAGATCAGGGTGCCAGGCATGGTTGGGTTCTGGTGAAAGGCCTCTTCCAGGTGGCTTACTGCTGACTTCTCACTGTATCTTGACATTGTGGATGGGGGTGAGGGATCTCTTTGGAGCCTCTTATAAGGGGACAAATCCCCCTCAAGAAGTCTCTGCCCTCATGACTTAATTGCCTCATGAAGACCCCATTTCCTAAACTATAACCATGAGTTAGGATTTCAACATATGAATTTTGAGGAGAAAAACATTCAGACCATAACACTTCACCACTTTGCCTAAGTTGGTACAAGTGAAAATCTCTGGTGTTCAACACTGAATTTTGTCTGAATACAATCTCTTTGGTTTCCTTGCATCTGATACTATGATGTTTCTTCTGTTGACTTTAATTATTTGTAGCACAAAACAGACACTTTTTCAATGTCCATGTTTTAAGATTTATAAAATGTTTTTAAATAATTAACAGTATGTTAAACAAATTAAAAATCCAAGATCCTCTGATCAAATATTAGGAACAGTCTTTAATAAAATCTGACCCCAAATTATTTGCTTTTGGCTAAGTTGGAAAGGTTTTTAAAATATTAATAAACCAGAAAGTTATCTTTCTACTTAAAAGGGTAGAACAGTCCTGAATATCCTACAAGATTTTCTGATCATTTTACATTGTAATGTCCAACAAACAAAAATATCATCCCAATTTATATTTTATCATCTTTCAATTATTCACCCTATCTACTAAAATACACGAAAATGTTGATTAGTTATGCATGATCCATATGAAAACATTCAATGGATATACAATGTACATGTATAGAGAACTTTTATACTTATTTATGAAATACTGTTTTTGCTAGAAGGTGCCAGTTAAGTTCAGTAAAACCTGAAAGTTCTTGGGTGTTAGGTTTAAAATTCCAGCTAACAGATTTTAATTAAAGACACTGGATAAATATTTGATAGTATATTTAGAAAGTATGATGGAAGCTATAGTAATAATGAGATAAAATAACTTTTTTGCAAGGAATATTATTTTTATTAATCTGAGTGTTCAGTCAAGTTTGGGGAGTGGATTGATAAAAGTAATCTCAGCAAAAATGCAGCCAGGTTTACCTTAACTTTTCTGTGCACGGTAGCCAATCAGAACATTTATGGAAGAAAATTTTTCCAGATATATAAGATACTCCTGGAAACTACCACAGACACTGACTTTCAAGCAGAAACTCTCTCATAATACTCTATGGCTGTACTATATAAATAACAGCCCACTGGCCTGAAAGACTGAATACATTCTTCAAAGTGGAATAAGCATAGTCATCTGGTGTGGTCTTTCCTTGTGCCACCTAATATAAATTGCTGCAATGAAAGGAAAATATTTTGTTTTAAACTTTCTAATTCCATTTGGCAAGAGGCCCTATCCTCTTGTCTCTAAGAACTAATCAGAATTTAGTGAATGTTCAACTCAAACAAATTGAAAATGTAAACTTACCATTGAAAAGAAGACATGAGAAACCTGTATGATTGTCAGTGCTGAGAAAAGCAGATACTCTATAAAAACACACACACACACAAACACACACATAGATACAATTGAGATCAAAGCACCCCATTATAGCATGTTGTTTAATAACATCTCTGCTTCTCCAACTTTTCTTTACTTTTTTTTTTTTTGATAGAGCTAATTTATCATGGAATTATCTATGAAAACCCTGAATATTCTTTTTTTTTAATTTTTTATTTTGGTATCATTAATATATAATCACATCAGTAACATTGTGGTTACTAGACTCCCCCATCATCAAGTCCCCCCCACATACCCCATTACAGTCACTGTCCATCAGAGCAGTAAGATGCTACAGAGTCACTACTTGTCTTATCTCTGCTATACTGCCTTTCCCAGCATTTCCCCCACTACTTTATGTGTGCTAATCATAATGCCTCTTATTCCCCTTCTCCCTCCCTCCCTTCCCACCTCCCCCTCTCCAGTCCCTTTCCCTATGGTAACTGTTAGTCCATTCTTGGGTTCTGTGAATCTGCTGCTGTTTTGTTCCTTCAGTTTTTGCTTTGTTCTTATACTCCATAAATGAGTAAAATCATTTGGTACTTTCCTTTCTCTGCCTAGCTTATTTCACTGAGCATAATACCCTCTAACCAATACATTGTTTCAAATGGTAGGATTTGTTTTCTTCTTATGGATGAATAATATTCCATTGTGTATATGTACCATATTTTTTTATCCATTCATCTACTGATGGACACTTAGGTTGCTTCCATTTCTTGGCTATTGGAAATAGTGCTGCAATAAACATAGAGGTGCATATGCCTTTTTCAAACTGGGATCCTACATTCTTAGGGTAAGTTCCTAAGAGTGGAATTCCTGGGTCAAATGGTATTTCTATTTTTAGTATTTTGAGGAACCTCCATACTGCTTTCCACAATGGATGAACTACTTTACATTCCCACCAGCAGTGTAGGAGGGTTCCCCTTTCTCTGCATCCTCGCCAGCGTTTGTTGTTCCTAGTCTTTTCTATGTTGGCCATCCTAACTGGTGTGACGTGGTTTTAATTTGCATTTCCCTGATAATTAGCAATGTGGAGCATTTTTTCATGTGCCTGTTGGCCATCTGAATTTCTTCTTTGGAGAAGTGTCTGTTCAGATCCTTTGCCCATTTTCAATTGGATTATTTGCTTTTTGTTTGTTGAGGTGCATGAGCTCTTTATGTATTTTAGATGTCAACCACATGTTGGATATGTCATCTACAAATATATTCTCCCATACTGTAGGATGCCTTTTTGTTCTGCTGATGGTGTCCTTTGCTGTAAAGAACCTTATTAGCATGACATAGTACCATTTGTTCATTTTTCATTTTGTTTCCCTTTCCCGAGGAGATCTGTTCAGGAAAAACTTGCTCATGTTTATATATAAGAGATTTTTGCCTATGTTTTCTTCTAAGAGTTTTACGGTTACATGACTTACATTAAAGTCTTTGATCCATTTCGAGTTTACTTTTGTGTATGAGGTTAGACAATAATCCAGTTTCATTCTCTTGCATGCTGTCCAGTTGTGCCAACACCTGTTGTTGAAGAGGCTGTCATTTCCCCATTGTATATCCATGGCTCCTTTATTGTATATTAATTGATCATATATGCTTAGGTTTATATCTGGGCTCTCTAGTCTGTTCCATTGGTCTATGGGTCTGTTCTTGTGCCAGTACCAAGTTGTCTTTTATGCTGTGGCTTTGTAGTAGAGCTTGAAGTCAGAGAGCATAATCCCCCAGCTTTATTCTTCCTTCTCAGGATTGCTTTGGCTATTCGAGTTCTTTTGTGGGTCCATATGAATTTTAGAATGATTTTCTCTAGTTTATTGAAGAATGCTCTTGGTATTTTGATAGGAATTGCACTGAATCTATAGATTGCTTTAGGCAGGATGGCCATTTTGACAATATTAATTTTTCTATCCATGAGCACAGGGTGTGTTTCCATTTATTGGTATCTTCTTTAATTTCTCTTAAGAGTATCTTGTCGTTTTCAGGGTATAGGTCTTTCACTTCGTTGGTTAGGTTTATTCCTAGGTATTTTATTCTTTTTGATGCAATTGTGAATGGAATTGTTTTCCTGATTTGTCTTTCTGCTAGTTCACCATTAATATATAGGAATGCAACAGATTTCTGTGTATTAATTTTGTATAGTGCAACTTTGTTGAATTCACATATTAGATCTAATAGTTTTTGGGAGGAGTCTTTAGGGATTTTTACATACAGTATCATGCCATCTGCAAACAGGGGCAGTTTAACTTCTTCCTTGCCAACCTGGATGTCTTTATTTCTTTGTGTTGTCTGATTGCCATGGGTAGGACCTCCAGAACTATGTTGAATAAAAGTGGGGAGAGTGGGCATCCTTGTCTTGTTACGAATCTTGAAGTAAAAGCTTTCAGATTCTCACAGTTAAGTGTAGTGTTGACTGTGGGTTTGTCATATATGGCCTTTATTATGTTGAGGTACTTGCCCTCTATACCCATTTTGTTGAGAGTTTTTATCATGAATGGATGTTGAATTTTCTCAAATGCTTTTACAGCATATATGGGGATGATCATGTGGTTTTGTCCTTTTTGTTGATGTGGTGGAAGATGTTAATGGATTTTCGAGTGTTGTACCATCCTTACATCCCTAGCATAAATCCAACTTTATCATGATGGATGATCTTTCTTACGTATTTTTGAATTCAGTTTGCTAATATTTTGTTGAGTATTTTTGCATCTATGATCATCAGGGATATTGGTCTATAGTTTTCCTTTTTTGTGGTGTCTTTGCCTGGTTTTGGTATTAGAATGATGCTGTCCTCACAGAATGAGTTTGGGAGTATTCCATCCTCTTCTACTTTTTGGAAAATTTTAAGGAGAATGTATATTAGGTCTTCACTAAATGTTTGATAAAATTCAGCAGTGAAATCACCTGGTCCAAGTATGTTGTTCTTAGGTAGTTCTTTTATTACCAATTCAATTTCCTTGCTGGTAATTGGTCTATTCAGATTTTCTGTTTCTTCCCGGGTCAGCCTTGAAAGGTTGTATTTTTCTAGAAAGTTGTCCATTTCTTCTAGGTTATCCACTTTCTTAGCATGTAATTTTTCATAGTATTCTCTAATAATTCTTTGTATTCCTGTGGTGTCCATAGTGATTTTTCTTTTCCCATTTCTGATTCTGTTTTTGTGTGTAGACTCTCTTTCTTTCTTGATAAGTCTGGCTAGGGTTTAATCTATTTTGCTTATTTTCTTGAAGAACCAGCTCCTGCTTTCATTGATTCTTTCTATTGTTTTATTCTTCTAGATTTTATTTATTTCTCCTCTAATCTTTATTATGTCTCTCCTTCTAATGACTTTGGGTCTCATTTGTTCTTTTTCTAGTTTCATTAATTGTGAGTTTAGACGGCTCATATGGGATTGTTCTTCTTTCCTGAGGTAGCCTGTATTGCAGTATACTTTCCTCTTAGCACAGCCTTGGCTGTCCCACAGATTTTGCGGTGTTGAATTATTGTTTTCATTTGTCTCCATAAATTGCTTATCTCTGTTTTCATTTGGTCATTGATCCATTGATTATTTAGGAGCATGTTGTGAAGCCTCCACATGTTTGTGGGCTTTTTCATTTTCTTTCTGTGATTTATTTCTAGTTTCATATCTTTGTGGTCTGAGAGGCTGGTTGGTACAATTTCAATCTTTTTCAATTTACTGGGGTTCTTTTTGTGGCCTAGTATATGATTGATTCTTGAAAATGTTCCATGTGCATTTGAGAAGAATGTGTATTCTGCTGCTTTTGGGTGTAGAGTTCTATAGATGTCTGTTAGGTCCATCTGTTCTAATGTGTTGTTCAGTGCTTCTGTGTTCTTACTTATTTTCTGTCTGGTTTATCTATCCTTTGGAGCGAGTGTAGTGTTGAAGTCTCCTAGAATGAATGCATTGTATTCTATTTCCTCTTTTAATTCTGTTAGTATTTGTTTCACATATGTTGGTAATCCTGTGTTGGGTGCATAGATTTATAATAGTTATATTCTCTTGTTGGATGAACCTTTTCATCAATATATAATGTCCTTGTTTGTCTCTTGTGACTCTCTTTGTTTTTAAGTCTCTTTTGTCTGATACAAGTACTGTAACTCTTGCTTTTTTCTCCCTATTGTTTGCATGAAATATCTTTTTCCATTCCTTTACTTTCAGTCTGTGTATGTCTTTGAGTTTGAAGTGAGTCTCTTGTAGGCAGCATATAGATGGGTCTTGTTTTTTTATCCATTCAGTGACTCTATTTTTTTTGATTGATGCATTCAGACCATTTATATTTAGGGTGATTATCAATAAGTATGTACTTATTGCCATTGCAGACTTTAGATTCATGGTTCCTGAAGTTTCAAGGGTAATTCCCTTACTACCTGACTAATTTAACTCAGTATGCTTTTACAAGCACAACCTAAAGGTTCTTTTTTTAAAATTCCTTTTTTTTTCCTCCTCCATTCTTTATATATTAGGTATCATATTTTGTACTCTTTTTCTATCCCTTGGTTGACTTTGGGGTAGTTGATTTGAGTTTGCATCTGTTTAGTAATTAATCTACTTTCTTTGCTGTGGTTTTATTTACCCTGGTGACAGCTTTTTAGCCTTAGGAATACTTCCATCTATAGCAGTCCCTTCAAAATGCACTGTAGAGATTGTTTGTGGGAGGTAAATTCTCTCATTTTATGATTATCTATAAGTTGTTTAATCTGTCCTTCAAATTTAAATGGTAATCTTGCTGAGTAGGGTATTCTTGGTTCAAGGCCCTTCTGTTTCATTGCATTAAATATACCATGCCAGTCCCTTCTGGCCTGTAAAGTTTCTTTTGAGAAGTCTGATGATAGCCAGATGGGTTTTCCTTTTTGGGTGATCTTTTCTCTCTCTCTCTCTGGCTTCTTTTAATATTCTGTCCTTATCCTTGATCTTTCCCATTTTAATTATTATATGCCTTGGTGTTGTCTTCCTTGGGTCCCTTGTGTTGGGAGATCTGTGTACCTCCATGGACTGGGAGACTATCTCCTTCCCCAGATTTGGGAAGTTTTCAGCAATTACCTCCTCAGAGATGCTTTCTATCCCTTTTCCTCTCTCTTCTTCTTCTGGTACCCCGATAATCCAAATACTGTTCCATTTAGATTGGTCACACAGTTCTCTCAATATTCTTTCATTCTCAGAGATCCTTTTTTCTCTCTGTGCCTCTGCTTCTTTGTATTTGTATTCTCTAATTTCTATTCCATTTACCATCTCTTCTACTACATCTAATCTGCTTTTAAATCCCTCCATTGTATGTTTCATTTCAGATATGGAATTTGTTAATGATTGAATCTCCATCCTAAATTCATCCCTGAGTACTTGAATAGTTTTCTTTACCTCCATGAGAATGTTCATGATTTTTATTTTGAACTCTTGTTCTGGAAAATTGGTGAGTTCAGTTTCATTTGTCCCTTTTTCTGGGGTTTGTGAGATTTTGGTCTGGATCAGCTTCCTTTGACATTTCATATTTGTATGTGGTGACCTCTTGTGCCCCAAAGCTCTAGTCTGTGGAGCTGCTCAGTCCCTGGAGTGATGTCAGGGGTTGAAGGTTATTGGCTCTGGTGCCTGGGGGAAGGAAAGAGCTGTTTCCTGCTTCCTGGCTGCTGTGCCTGTCTCCACTGTCAGAACCAGTAGACAGAGCACACAGGTGTAAGCCTCTGCACTTTGCATCTGTAGCTGCCATAGGTGGGGCCTTCCTCTGGCTGGCTTGACCCCAGGGCAGGGACTACCCGTTTACAAGCTGATGCCAATAGGTTAGGAGGAAGGTGCAGCAGACTGCATATCACAGTGGATGGCCTCACACCTGAGTAGCCAGCAAGGGGGATGGAGCACCTGAAGCTCCTGAAAGTTCCCAACCTGCTGGGCAGAGCATGCCCAGACAACCTTGTCCACCTATCCCTTCTCCTGCACAGCAAGCTCCATGCAAACCTCACCCCTTCAGTAGCCCTCTCACTGCTAGGAAGCCTCTCAGACTTCCCACTTTTTCTCTGTCCCAGAGTGGCCCCATGTGGATCCCTGCCCTTCACAAATGGCTGGTGTCTCTGTCTCTCCAAGTGTTCCACCCTTCCCAGCCTTCCAACCCCACCAATCTCCAGAACACCATTCAATGAAGGTTTGTGCCTCAAAGCAGATCTCCAGGGCTGGGTGTTTTGCAGTCCCAGGCTTCCACCTCCTCCCTGCTCCATTTCTCTTCCTCCTGCTGGTGAGCTGGGGTGTGGGAAGGGCTTGAGTCTTGCTGATCAAGGCTTTGGTACGTTACTTTGTTTTGTGATGTCTGCTCTGTTCTCCAGGTGTATGCAGTCTGGTGCAGTCTTCTTTCCTGTTGCTCTTTTAGGATTAGTTGTATTAACTGTATTTTCATATTATATGTGGTTTTGGGAGGAATTCTCCATTTCACCTCTCATGCCACCATCTTGAATCTCTCTCCCCACAGCTTTTCTAAATGAAATATAAATTAAACTTAAGAAATAGTTACACTGGCATTTTGTGTCTTTCTTGTTCAAATACCCTTTTTAAAGAAACTTTGTCACCAAATTTGGATTTACAGTTTTGAGTGCCTCTATAAATGCTCCTTATCTTTTGTCACCTCTCCCTGCACCCAGCAACCATTTCATACTTTTTTATATTTATTTATATTCTAGGATTGTGGCATTCACATTAATAGTAAAATGTATTTTCAAGTGAGTGGTGGAAATTTCTCTGTTCACAATCACAATTCTTTTTGCCAAGTAGTTAGGCATGAAATCTGGGCCAGAGCAGCAACCTTTGGATCTGCATAGAAAGCATAAACCAGCCCAGAAGAAAGTAAAACCTCATCAAGATTAACAATTAATTCCCTGGGGCACACACTGAAGAAAAGTGGCTGCCTTGATAAAGACAAGAAGTCTTTGATGTTGGTCCTTTGGAATAGTTAGTTAAGAAGAATCTAAGTTTAGGGAAAGGGTGTCCCTGAACCTTGTAGATTAGGAAATACTGATAAAAAGACCTCAAACCTTAAGAGAGCTAGCATTTCTATGTATTTGCTATTATAAGGAATTCAAATATCATGAGGGAATAAGAAGGCTCCTACAAAAGGAAGAGCTTATCAGTATTTAATAAGAATATGTACCTTCATTCTCCTTGATTTTTGCACAGTGATGGAGCAAATTATGTGAGTTCACAGCTTAGTAGAAATTTCAATTGTTGATTGCTTCCTGAACCTTGTTGATTAGGGAATACTGATAAAAAGATCTCAAAATGTAAGGGAGTTAGAATTTCTATGTATTTGCTATTATAAGGAACTTAAATACCATGAGGGAGTAAGTAGACTCCTACAAAAGGAAAAGCTTATCAGTATTTAACACATTCCAGTAGATTGCCTAAAACAGGCTCCCTAACATTTGTGAATATATACCTCCATTCTCCTTGTTTTTTGCACAGTGATGGAACAAATTATGTGAGTTCACAGTTTAGTACAAATTTCAGTTGTTGGTTGCTCCCAACTTGGAAAACTGGTGGGTAGATACATTTTCCAAAGAGGAAGTAAGATTGATCCATTGTATGTGTTTTTTCAACCACACTCTAAATGTGTTTCAAGATTCTATAAGATCCATTGCAACAAATGGTGTAAGTTCGAATTGGTCATTTTACTGATTCTTCCTGATTTACTTAGTAAACATTTCCTGAGTTCACATCACAATGAAATATTGCAAATTTTCTGTTCCAGAACCATTGAACCATTGTATTTCTTCATTCCTGCTCACCTGCCAAGCACTGAATGGGGAAGACTTTTCTTTAGAAAACTTTTGTCCATAAGTAGTTTTCATAAATTGATGAAACACCAACAGAAGCTCATGGAATATAAAGCACATTTAGTCTAAAGTATACAGTAAATAAACTTATAGATACATTGAAAGGAAGGACCACAATTAGACTTTTATACTTTTTAAAAACTTTGTAACATGTTAGATGAAACTAAGAATAATTTTATTATATTAAGAATTTAAAAATTACTAATATGTTGACATTATAAGACAAGTCTAGATAATCAGCCATCCTTCTAAGCTTTCTTTTTCCATATTGACAGGACATCTTATTATTCTGCTGTGCCATATTGTCCCTCAGTGATAGTATTGTATACCTATTACTACTATTAGCAGTTACATAAATACTAAAAGATTTTTCTTTCATATTTTAAAAATCTAATTTTTTAAATAATAGCTTTATTGAAATAGCCATATGCCATAAAATTCACTCACTAAGTGTGCAATTCAGTATTTTCTAGCATAGTCATAGAGCTGTGAAACCATGACCACTATCTAATTCTGGACATTCCTATCACTGAAAAAAAAGAAACCACTTACTCATAAGTAGTCACTTCCCATTCCCTCAACAGCCCTGCCTTAGGGAACCACTAATTTACTTTCTTTCTCTATGGATTTTCCCATTCTATGTGTTTCATATAAATGAAATCATACAATATGTGACCTTTTGTGTCTTGTCTCTTTTGCATAGAATAATGTTTTCCAGGTACATCCACACTGTGAAATGTATTACTATCTCATTCTTTTTTATTGCTAAATAATATTCTATGGTATAGATATCCCATATTTTGTTTATCTTTTCATTGGTGGATAATCATGAGTTGTTTCCCTATTGAATATTTTAAATAATGCTGTTATGAACATTCAGATACTAGTTTTTGTGTGATCAATGATTTCAAGTCTTTTGGGTATATGCCTAGAAGTAGAATTTCTCAGTCATATAGTAATTCTATGTTTAATTTTTGAAGAACTGCCAGAACTGTACTAAAACATTTTATTTTAAAAGTAAAAGTATTATCAGAATTATTTTGTTCAAGTTATAATTCTTAATATTTTATAACCAGTAATATCTAAAGAATATACTTTGACAAACTTAGCTAAATTCCTTATCCTGTTTTCAACTCAGTGTATATTTAGTTATTCCCTTGGTATATTTGTCACTTTGTAAGGGATGGAGGTAAGAAATGGAATATTAGTCATGCCTGCAGTCCCTATTCAAGTATTTGAAAAATACAGTCTCAGAAATTTTATTCACAGAAGACACATTTTGTGTTCACAAAATGTCAAAATAAGTCTTGTAAATCTTTTTTTTAATTTTTTGTTAGGGAATGAGATTGATTTTTGGCTGCTGGAAATAAAGACAGAATTGGGATTTTGAGATCCCATTTAGGATTTTAATAATTTACTTAATTTAATCTTTTGACTTACTCCTCTGTATTTGGCCTTATTATCAGAAATACTCTCTGAGAGCCCTTCCTCAAAGGTAATGGAAAAGTTTGTTAATTAATCCCATAAAATACTGAAAAGGTCTCAAGAGAACAGACTTACATAAATCTTATGTTATGTAATATAATGTGGCCAAAAGGATTTTGCTACTTCTTCCTGTGTTTTAAAGACCGATTAAGTTTAAAGAAAATGTGATTAAATCTTCGCTTTCACTTTTTCTGAGGCTTGTCAGATCAGTGTTCTTACACCTGTCTTTAGTCATGATACTGCTGAAACAGTTTGTCTGAGGGTTCTTCAAAAACTTGCCCTCATTCAGTTCTTCCTACTAGTTTGTGCTGAATGAAGGTCTTCATCTTTTTTCAGGTGCATGCTGTACTATCTGGGAAACCGAATATTCCCTCAATGAGATGAAATATCTTGCCTATGAAATAGCAAAATGTTGTTTCAGGTTGAGGCATTTAAATGCCTAGAAGCAAAAAAAAGTATGTTATTGTCCCTTTTATGTGACTTGAAACTCTGGTTATATCTGTCCCAATACCTAACTACTTTGGGGAACATTGAAGTTAGAGGACTGGTTTGGAGATGGGTAAAGACAGAAAAATGATGGTAAAGACAGAATCAGAGGGCTGATATAGAATGACTGGAAGCATAATAAAACTACTAGACAATCAGAGTGCTTTGCCCTTCTTTATACTCCTCCACCTCCATAAAATATTGATTAATTTATTAATGAATTTCTTATCTTTGATTGGAAGGCTCACCAGAATGCTAGCCCAGGCATTGGCTAGTCCCTTGTGCTAGACCAATATCAGGGTGTTCAAAGAAGTCAATCAGTTGGAAGCACTTACAGATGAGACCACAATCTCATATAAGTGAGTCATAGATTGCTGGTGCATTTTAATATCTTTCAGAAAGCCTTGGGCATTAGTTTTCTATTGGTGCAAACCAAATCATCACACTTAGTGGCTGAAAGAAACATATTTATTATATACAAAGTATCTGCAGGTCAGAAGTCTGGACATAACTTTAGCTGGGTTCTATGCTTCAGAGTCTCACTAGGAGGCAATCCAGGTGTCAACTGGGGCTGCAGTCTAATAGGGGTAAGATTGTTTCCACTCCCTCTGGTTGTTGACAGAATTCATATTCTTGCTGCTTCAGGACTAAAGATTTTAGTTTCTTGCTGAAAGCTTTCCTTAGTTCCTGAAGACTACCTGCAGTTTCTTGCCACCTGGGCAACTTTTAACTTGGCTATTTACCTCATGGATAGTTACTTCTTCAAAGTTAGCAAGTAAGAGAAAGTCTGCTAGCAAGATGAAGTCTTATATAATGTAACTTATTCATGTAGTAGCATCCCATCACCTTTGCCATAGTCAATGTCTTAGAAACAAATCACAGATCACATCCACTTCTAAGGAAAGGGGATTACATAGAGGCAAGAATCAAGGGATAGGTATTTTAGAATCTTCCCATCATATCCTATATGTTGCCTCAGGTGCCACTCAATAACAACAGTGCTCTAGGATATGCTCTCAGGGGAAGAAATTTCTTACATTTTTATTCAATAGGAAAGCTGGGACATGTGTCAAGGAAGGAAGGAAGCCTAGTCAACTAAGGGTTAGAGAAAGACAGAATGAAAATCTGGAAAGCTAGGGAGCTCAAACTGCCCCTGTACCTCTGTCTCTGGAATGCCATGGGGAGCTGCTTAACACAACAGTTGTTAGTAATGATTTTATTCATTATTACTTATAACTAAGGCTAGATTGCTCTTTCCAGTACCTAATGGATGATTGGCAATCTGAAGCATTCGCAATGGATAAAGGGTCACACAGCTGTGTCTTTATGTCTTTGATGGAAGGACTTTCATATTTTCTCAAAGTATAAGAAAATCCAAAATGAACTGGAAAGAAAATGTTTGATTTTCCTACTTTCCAATAAGACAAAGGAAAAACTAACTCACAGATGCTTTTTGAATCTTCCTTCATGACTTACAGCAATGATAAACCCAATTTATTTTCTTCTCAGTTATATACACCTAGGTCTATTTTTACCTGGCATTGTCCATCTTCACTAATCTGTCATAATTTGACTCAATTTGATGATATAGTGAAAATGTACAGGAATATGGTAATAAATGGATGCAGGTGCTTGATGCAGATTACTTAGTAAACTTCCCCAACCCCCATTTATGAATAATTTGATAGCAGTTAAAATTATAATTGTCTCAGGTTCTCTCCTACTGTATAACATGGTAGAACTGATTCTACCAGTGAAAAGAGTAAAAAGCAATTATATATTAATTCTTTAAGGTTACTTTTTAGATACATTTCTTAAATCATTACTGCTCACTGATAGAATCAGATTCTGCGGTTACTTCCTAATTGGTTACTAGGGAGACTGGCAACACAACTGATCTGGAAGAAATAGTAGGAGCACCCTGCAAAACTGGCAAAGCTTTGGACATTATTATCATTAAAACTAGGAAACATGAACTAAATAGAGCTTCTGGTCAATAGTTGCTTAAACACTCATGGCAGGACCATCATATAACAAAACTCTAGAGGGCCTTCAGCTTGTATATTTGTTCCAGGGTTTGCTATTCACACAGACCACAGTTCACTATGAATTGTTCCCTCTGGAGCTGTGTAATTTGGTAGCCCTGGTCATAGGGGCATAATTAAAGAAATACTATTCAAATCAACTTCAGTTTCACTTGTTGGCCCAGAGTAGTTGCTGGATAGCATTTTACTTTATGGCTAATGACCTTGAATCCTGGATACAAGAACAAGCTCATTGAGTTTCTAAATTATATCAATTGCATGAATGTGTATTGCTACTATAGCTATGGTTCTTCTTCGGCCCTAGAATACTACACTGGTTCAGGGCATGGGAAACTTTGGAAAATACCCCTCGCCTTCTAGTAATGGAGGTTTCATTAATGTTGATGCTTCACTTCCTGTTTCAATCTTAAAGGTATCTCTTTTGCTGGTTTAATTTGCTACCAAGATCCTTGATAATCTACACAGGGAGAGTTGGCTCCACTAAAATGCATCGCCTGGATCTTTGTTAAATCAGTTTGCCTAACAATGTGGAATATTTTTTCTATGGTATTTCCCCAAACTGATATTTTCATGTGAAGGGAGATAGACATAGCCTTCAAACAACTTTCTGCACAAACTGGATACAGTGTAACAAGAATTAACTGCCCTTTTGCTGTGCTTGTTTACTTCTAAGTCTTTGATAAGAATGGTGCTAAGCTTATCTACACATGTGGAAAACAGAGGAGGAAAGATGAAGTGAAGATTTCATTAAAAGTAATGACAGTGTAGACCTGATTTGAAGTTTCACACCTCTTTATTATTTGATCCTTCAGTTGATAGACTAAGTTCCAAGTGACTACATTACTGTAAAAGAAAAGTGCTCCCAGCATTGATTCATTGTATCTCTCTTCCCAAAACGTGTGCATGTGTGCGCACACATGCACACACAGACATACACACAGACACAGTTGCATTCAGTACTAATTAAATTTTTACCAGACCTATTCCTAGCAACAAGTTTTATACATCAACTCTTTGGTCAACAACTACTTCATGGTAGGGATAATTTTAGAACCTGAAGTCACATTACAGGCTGTCTAACAAATACCTTTCCCTTTAAAGATGAGGAAATGCACTCAGTGAGGATATGTGATTTGTGCAAAGATGCACAGCTAAGGGCACAGTAACAAGATGGACTAAAGCCTCTGTACAGTAAATATATGTATTATATATGTTTATAAATGCTTTGGGAGTATATGTGTATGTACCATAAGTGTATATATAAATGTACATACACACAAACACATACATATACTTTGAGAGTTTGAAGGTTTTAACCATTATAAAAAATGTTGCAAAGAAAATTAATGTCATATATCTTTGCATATTTTGGCTGATAAATATAGAAGATAAATCTACAGTAGTGGAATTTCTGCATCAAATGTGAATTTACTATTTTGGTAGATATAACTAAACTGCCCTTCAAAGAATTCCTTGAATATGGCTGTTTGTCAACTATGTTTTACAGAACTTAGTTTCTTGAACTCTCACTGAATTTTCATTTATATTAGTTTTTGCCTTTCACATAGTTCAAAATGGTGCCTCATTATGTAGATACACATTTCTTAAACTACAAGGGAGTTTGAGTGCACTTCAAAATTTCTTGCATATCTTTTTCTATTAATCAAATTGATTACATTCTTTGTCCATTAGAAAATAATAACCTGTTTGTCTTTTTCTTTTTCTGATATAAGAACTCTTTTTAAATGGAGGAAATTATCCTTTGTTTGCTCCAAATGTATTTTTCACCTTGGTTTCCCATTTGTCCCTTGATTCTATTTATGATTTCTTTCTATATAATATTTAAAATTTGTTATATGGTAAAATTTATCAATCTTTAAGCCTGTTTGTTAAAGTCTCAAGATTATAAAGTTAAAGATCATTATTGATGTCTCAGGTCTAATAGATTTCACCTGGTCCAATACAGCATAAATGATCCACTGTAAATATAAGTCCTTCCTCTACAGTTTAACTCAGTCAAGTGATGGTAGCATCAAATCTGCTTTGCCTGTTCCTCCTCATCTTCCAGACTTGTGAACCAGTATCCTGCTAAGCCATACTGGACCCTGAAGCAAAGTGGAAAATCAGTAATGCTGATCCTATCTTTACTTAAAATTTTGAAATTTTGTTCACCAAGGATTTTTGCATTTATTTTGATTTAAAAAGATACTGCATTAAAACAATATTTCTTTTCATTACTGAGACTTTTGGTGCCTCCTTACTTTTGTGCCTGAGATGAATGCCTCACTTGCTTCAGCCTCAACCCACCCTGTTTTAAACATTGGATCTCCCAGATCTCATGGAAGTTCTTGGACCTCTTCTTTTCTATATCTGCAACCCACTTCCTTAATAATCGCATACTTTGGTTCTAAATATCACCTATACACTCACTAATGGCTCCTAACTTAATATTTTCAACCTAGACCTCAGTACTAAATTCCAGACTCATATTTCCAACTGCCTACTCTGTAACTCCACCACATGGAGGTCTAATAGCTCTCTTAAACCTCATATGTACCTAATATAAAGCTATTATTTGTGATTTCAATGACTCCCTGAGTGCTGGCACTTGCCCTTCTTGTTTTGAACTTTGACCTAATTATGGCCCATTTCTGAGACCCATTCCCAATACACATGTTCAAACAATAAACCTCATGCTAACTTTGCTGTTTTACTACTTCCTTTCTTTCCATGTTGACCCAGTTATATTCATTCCCCAATGAGAACACATCCCACATGCCACAAGCGTTCTCATCCACGATCTTAAATGAAGGCACTTGTTCTCGGGTCTTTGCTCTACTCTCTCTTCTTCTACTCTCTTCTTGACGAAACTTGCGGCTTTTGGGTGACTTTGCATGACCATTTAGGAATGCTGTGCCTCTCTCCAGGATCTGTGAATGTAATGAATCCTTCAATTTCAATGCCTCCATAAGGGTAATGTCTGTGGCTGATTTGGAGTCATCCCTCAATACCTTAGAAGGGAGATTTACTCCTAATTTAGTGAACCTATTTACTCCTCCATTTACTACACAATGTGGAAAACCAAACTCTTGAATTCTGCACCTGTCTGCTTCTCCACCACTTTGTCCTATCTCTGTAAATAGTGCCACTATCTACTTATGTACCTAAACTAAACACTTAACCATCATCCTTGACTTGTTCCATGTCTTCTCCAATCCAATCTACCAGTACTAGTGCATCCTACATTTGAAATGTATGCTGAGTCCATCCAGTTCTCTTCATTTCTGGTCCTAATCCAAGCTCCCATATTCTCTTACTTGGACTATTGGAACAGCTGCTACTTCTACCCATACCCCTTCTACCATGTCTCTTCTCTACACAGCAATCAGAGTGATTTAAAAACATAAATGAGATCATGTCTCTATGCTCAAAACCCTGCAATGACTTCCAATCTCACTCAGAGTAAAATGCCTCAGTAGCCTACAAAGCTCTGCATGACCCACACTACTCTCACCACCACTTTTCTGAGTTCATCTTCTACTGTCTCTTTCACTCATTCTGTCATATTCATCTCATTTCTCTTCCATGTAAATATCAAGCATACCCCCACACTGAACTTGCTGTTCTTTGCCTGGAATGTATTATTCCTCCAATATGTGTGTGTGCTTCTTCATTCCTAACACTTAACGTCTGATGCAAAGTATGGCCTCAATAAATATTTTCCGAGTAAAGAAATGAACTGAATCCATGACTCATTCCCTACAATGGCTATTCGGTACTTTTTTCTTCCTTTAACTTATATCTTCATTCTGCTCCTTGATCTACCTAGTTCACTTAGAGAATTGTCATCACACTTTGCTTAGATTGAGACTTCTAGCTGTAAATGTCCCAAACTATGCCTTTTCCATCTCAAATTTTTCTGATTTCTGCACTTTTTAATGGGCCACGTTGTTTTAGAGATGTTCTTTCAGTTAACTAATCAACAATTTTCTTTAACAGAAGACAGATCAGTATAATTATTAACAATATTCTGGATTCAGAACTTTGGCCCTACCACATACATAGAGCAAATTACTTAATGGTTCTGTGCCTCAGTTTCCCCATCCACCAAGGAGCAGAAATAATAATGTCTACTTAATAGAGTTCTTTAGAGGATTAAATAACTTAAAACATGCAAGTATGCACATTATCATGTCACCATCATCATGCCAAACAATTTTATATTGAATGTGATGTATGCCAAGTACCATTCTAAGCACTTTAAATTCATTAAAATTTTTGTTCTCATCTCATTTTTACAAACTTCTTATGGTTGTTTGTTAGTGATCTTTCTTCATTCTTCTTTATTGTTTTGTGTTTGCCCTAGATGAATATTCCTCTTTGAAATACTTTGGTTTATACAGTATTTTCTTCTCCTGAATATTAATGTAATTTCCTTCACTATCATCTCATTTCTTTATTCATAGTGTGAGATACCTCATATTCATGTAATATGTATTTACTGCATGTTAACTACTGCTGAACAAGTTACTGTGCTAGGCACTATAGAGATCATAATTATGTATAATATGTACTATCAATATTTAAGAAATCATAATGCTTAGTGCTGGGAAGGTTATCATGTATCCTTTTTGGTGGTATTTAAAGTTGGAAAAGAATATGGAATATGTATATATTAAAAGATAGATATATTATTATATATACCTATTAAAAGATAGAAATATTTATAATGTATTAATTTTAAAGTATATGATTAGATAAACCAAATAATTTGAATCACATAAAATATTCTTACATGGCAAGGATTAGAATATAATATGCAAAAAAAGAAGTTATGATAGGGTGCTATCTTGAATTAATTTCTATTCTTTTTCTCAAAATTGTCCTTAATATGACTGTTTCATTGATTTTCATTTGAAACGGAAAAAAATGAAAAAATTTATAGAGTGCCTTGTCCCTACCCTTGGTGAACTCATAGCTGTATTAGAGTAACATGGCACACAAAATAAACAGTTAAATAACTTGATACAATAAAGCAAAATATTCAACATTCATTCATTCAATGATTTGCAATTATATTCATACTTGTAGTATACATCTATACATATAACATAAATATCTATAATATTAAGTGTTTGTTAGGTAACAAATGAGCATAAAGCCTTTGGGGAAATGTTGATAAATAAGTCTCAACTTCTTGGTGCAGGTTTTGGTCATCTACTCTTTTATAGAATTTATAATCTTTGTTTTGGTAACATATTCCTCTAATTTGTTATCCCCAGCAACAATTCCTCTTATTTTCTGATGGCTAAAAGGAGTAGACTTGGCTATTAAATAGTAGCAGACTGATTACATTCCACTTTGATTTGCAACAGTGAGACTAATAATTTTTCTTGTCTTTTTTGGAGGTAGTCTGTTATATTTATTATTTACATAAAAATATTAGCAATTTGATGGTGTTTGAGAGCAATGTGGAATTAGTTGAGGGATTAGGAAAGCCTTGTGAAAATTTGGTATATATGAATCTATAAATCTAGAGCTAAATGAGTTTTGAATAAATGGTTATGATCCTCTAAATTAACTATATTTACTATCACATGCTGAGTATTATCTGAAACTCCATAGTATTAATATTTCAAAGAATTGATTGTCATCTGAATCTCTTCATTTTAAAAACTGGGTTCATAATCTAGCCAAAAATAGTTCCTTATTTTCATTTCCCATCAATCCATTTGACATTTTTAGTACTTCTATATTTGAAACTAAGACAAAAATAGCAGAAGCACATATTATAATAGCTATTTCTGAATTCCAGAACTCCATAAGCATACAAAATAAATGTTTCATAAACTAAAAAATAAAACTTGCTACTGGGATGACTGAGCATATTCCTATAAAATAAATATGAAAATCATATTCATTTTTCCTAAAAACAAAAGTTCATATATGTCATAATATTATTTGAGATCAATACAAAATGTTGAATCAGATAGTATTTTGCCATTCCTCTCACTTTTATTTTTTCATCTGTGGTCTGTGGAACAATTGATTTAATGAATGAATTCCAGACAGTCCCTTGAGCTGGTTCAAAATGCCAGAATTAGATGTTCTCATGTCATAACACCTACTTCTTATTGAAGCTGACATCAAGCATTATTTCTATGATGAATTTTCCTCATATCCATTCTTCTCTCTCCCCTCCAAGAGAGAATTTTTGTACCAACCCTTGTTCCATATATGGATTTCTTTTTGAACATCTTTAAATGGGACTGTACTTATTTGTTGACATGTTTGTCTATCTCACCTGTAGACTCTGAGTGCTGCTTCTTGAGAACAGGGTTGATATCTCACTTTCCTTTGTGTCCCTTGACCCTGACACTGAGTGTGAGATATAACCCCAAGTTTGTATCCCTTTCAGTATCCATGTCCCTTACATGTCAATTTGAGTATCCTCCCACTTGGACACTGGGCTTGGTGATATGATTAGCTTTGATCAAGGGGGATATCACAAATTATGATGCCAATGTGGGCTTGAAAAATGCTTGTTTGCAACTGGACTCTGACATTACTATGAGAACATGCTCAAGTTAGCCTCCTGGAGGTTGAAAAATACAGAATCTGTCTAGGTTTTCTTGGTGAGGCCAGCCTAAATCACTTAACAACCAGCGAAGTCCCACTCACGTAAGCAGATCCAACTGAAACCAGAAGACTATACAGCCAACTCAGCAAAATTCAGTAGAACTGCTATTCAGTCTTGCCAGATTCATAAAAATGATTTCTTACTGTTGTATGAAAATCAGATTTTGGTGTTGCTGCTTGCAATTATTTTAGTATCAAATAACTTACGCAAAGAGAATAGCATATAGTTTGTGCTTAATAATTGAGAAATGAGTGATATTTTTAGGTGGCATAGAAGAAAGGAAAAAAAGATGATGACGAACAACAAAAGATATATTTTCCCCCTCAAATCCTATGTTTAAAACTCCCTATTTATAGTGCCACCTAGGTTAAAATAGTCTAGATAAGATGGAAAAGGAATTTTTTCTTAGCTCTAAGTTACCGGGTTTGGGAAAAAATGAAACGCTATTAATAAAGTCCTACTATGCCTAAGATATTTTCACATTTTATTTCATTTAATCCCATTGTCAATCCAGGAGATAAGAATTGTTATTTCCATTTTAGAATGAGAAAAATTATTTTCAGTCAAGTAAGTTGTCCAAGATTAAACATTTACAAAGTTGTAGTTAGTAATAGAAGGCATATTTTGGAAAGTGTATTTATGAGATGGGTGAGTGAATCATGGAAGGAATGGTTTTAGAAGGCCTAAAACCAATTGAGAACTTATATAAATATTTATTGACCACCTACCATGGTGTTTCAAATATTTTTCTAGGTACTGAAATACGGTAAACATTAAGAATGATATTATATGAAGATATAATGAAACAAAGATGTGAATTGTAAGCTAAGCAACCATTAACATTTTAAATCAAAAAGGTATAACTAATAAGAAAAAAGAGATAAAATGGAATTTTTAAAAATCTCAAGTCATGCAAAAGAAAACTATAAAGCAAAAAAGGGACTAAATAACAGATGAGAAAAATAGAAAATAAATAGCAAGATGATAGATGTAAACCCAACAACCATAAATGTTTGAAAATTCTAATTAAAAGATATAGATTTTAAAATTAGATAAAAATCCCAAGACCTACCTAAAAGCCATTTAAGAAATTTGGTTTAAATGTCATGACAGAAATTAAAAGCAAGAGAATATTAAAAAATGTGTCATGCAAACACTGATCAAAAGAAAGCTGGAGTACTATACTACTACTATCAAAGTGTAGACTTCAGAACAAGGAATACTGCCAGGGATGCGATGGACATTTCATAACAATAAAGAGATTAATGCATCAAGGAAACATAAAAACCCTAAATGCACATGTATCTAATAATAGGATTTTAACATACTCAAAACATAATCTGATAAAAATGAGTGGAAAATAGGCAAACCTGCAATCATAGTTGGAGAGATCAACATTCCTACCTTAATAATTGAGGTAAAATGCCAAGCAAGGAAAATTCGGTTGTTTATTGGTTTTATGCTTTTATTGTCTTTTTCTCTGAGACTGGATATTGATCAGTATAGACAGAAGAACAATAAAAAATAGGTGCCCCTTCCTTTTGGATCCAATTTGTCCTCTTTCTTTCTTTTTTATGGAGTCAATTACTGAAGTTCAAAGAGCAGCTCTGGCATACCAGCAAGGAATACTAAATTTTAAAATTAACTTTTATTCAGTATTATTGATTGCCAGACTTTGGCTAAATACCACAAACACAAACATATCATTTTCAAAAGCTAAAGTATGCCATGAAAAGTTGTACCTCCAGAAGATATGGATTAAAGATGGTGGCGTGAGAGGAGAGACAGAGGCTTCCTCCTCAAAATGGATACAATTAGAAAATTTAATTGGCACAACTAATCCTGAAAGAGCAACAGGAAAGAGGATGCATCAGACTGCACACGCCTGGAGAAAAGAGCAGACCTCAGCTAACGGGGTAACGTACCAGAGCTGAGGTTCCACTGGACCCGAGCCCCTCCCCCACCCCAGCTCAACCGGGAAGAAGACAAATGGAGCAGGGAGGGAGTGGAAGGCTTGGGACTGCTAAATACCTAGCTCCGGAGATCTGCTCTGGGAGCACAAACCTACATTTCATGGTGCTTTCATGAGACTCGTATGGAAAGTTAACACAGGCAGAGTTCCTGGGGAGACTAGGATTCTGGCTGCTTGTGGAAAGCAGGGATCCATATCTGGCTGCTCTGGGACAAAAACTTATACCTGTGTGCCCGGCCCACTGGCTCAGGCAGTGGAGACAGGCACAGGAGCCAGGAGGCAGAGAACAGCTCTTTCCTCCCGCCAGGCATGAGTACCACTCCCCTGTGACCCCTGACATTGCTTCAGGGGCTCAGCAGCTCCAGTAGAGAGCTTCTGGACCCTAGAGGGCACCATATACAAACATGAAACACCAAAGGAACCTTGTCCAGAGTAAAATTGTTAATACAACTCATGAGAAAGATTTAAATGATATGGACCTCATGACTCTTCCTGAAAGGGAGTTCAAAATAAAAATAATCAACATGCTAATGGAGGTACAGAAAAACATCCAAGAATTCAGGAATGAATTCAGGTCAGAGATCCAATCGTTAAAGAAGACAATGGAGGGTATTAAAAGCAGGTTGGATATGGTGGAGGAAACAATAAATGAAATAGAAACTAGAGAAGAGGAATACAAAGAAGCTGAGGCACAGAGAGAAAAAAGGATCTCTAGAAATGAAAGAATATTGAGAGAATTGTGTGACCAATCCAAGTGGAACAATATTCACATTATAGGGATACAAGACAAAGAAGAGAGAGAAAAAGGGATAGAAAGTATCTTTGAGGAGGTAGTTGCTGAAAACTTCCCCAATCTGGGGAAGGAGATAGTCTCTCAGGCCATGGAGATCCACATATTCCCCTACACAAGGGACCCAAGGAAGACAACACCAAGACACATAGTAATTAAAATGGGAAAGATCAAGGATAAGGACAGACTGTTAAAGGCAGCCAGAGGCAGAAATAAGATCACATACAAAGGAAAGCCCATCAGACTTATGACAGACTTCTCAGCAGAAACCTTACAGGCCAGAAGGGAGTGGCATGATGTATTTAATGCCATGAAACAGAAGGGCCTGGAACCAAGATTACTTTATCCGGCGAGATTATCATTTAAATTTGAAGGAGGGATTAAACAATTGCCAGATAAGCAAAAGCTGAGAGAGTTTACCTCCCACAAACTATTTCTGCAGTCTATTTCGGAGGGACTGCTATAGATGGAAGTGTTCCTAGAGGTGGATAGCTTTCACCACAGGGAGGAAAATTATGGGAGGGAGGGTGGAGCAGCTGATTGTGAGGCAAATGCAAAATTAAATTAACTATTACCAAAGCCAATCAAGGGATAGAGAAAAAGTATAGAATCTGATACCTAATATATAAAGAATGAAGGAGGAAGAAAAAGGAGGAGAAATAGAAAAGAACCTTTAGATTGTGTTTGTAACAACATACTAAATGAGTTAAGTTAGACTCTTAGATAGTAAGGAAAGTAACCTGGAACCTTTGGTAACCACGAATCTAAAGCCTGAAATGGCAATAAGTACATACCTATCGATAATCACACTAAATGTAAATGGACTGAATGCACCAATCAAAAGACATAGAGTCACTGAATGGATAAAAAACAAGACCCATCTATATGCTGCTTACAAGAGACTCACCTCAAACCCAAAGACATGCACAGACTAAAAGTCAAGGGATGGAAAAATATATTTCATGCAAACAATAGGGAGAAAAAAGCAGGTGTTGCAGTCTTAGTATCAGACAAAACAGACTTGAAAATAAAGAGAGTAACAAGAGATAAAGAAGGACATTACATAATGATAAAGGGCTCAGTCCAACAAGAGGATATAAGCATTATTAATATATATGCACCCAACACAGGAGCACCACCATATGTGAAACAAATACTAACAGAACTAAAGGAGGAAATAGAATGCAATGCATTCATTTTAGGAGACTTCAACACACCATTCACTCCAAAGGACAGATCCACCAGACAGAAAATAAGTAAGGACACAGAGGCACTGAACAACACATTAGAACAGATGGACCTAATAGACATCTATAGAACTCTACACCCAAAAGCAACAGGATACACATTCTTCTCAAGTCCACATGGAACATTCTCCAGAATAGACCACATACTAGGCCACAAAAAGAGCCTCAGTAAATTTCAAAAGATTGAAATCCTACCAACGAACTTTTCAGACCACAAAGGTATAAAACTAGAAATAAATTGTACCAATAAAGCAAAAAAGCTCACAAACACATGGAAGCTTAACAACACGCTTCTAAATAGTCAATGGATCAACTACCAAATTAAAATGGAGATCCAGTAATATATGGAAATAAATGACAACAACAACACAAAGCCCCAACTTCTGTGGGATGCAGCAAAAGCAGTCTTAAGAGGAAAGCATATAGCAATCCAGGCATATTTAAAGAAGGAAGAACAAACCCAAGTGAATAGTCTAACGTCACAGTTATCAAAATTGGAAAAAGAAGAACAAATGAGGCCTAAAGTCAGCAGAAGGAGGGACATAATAAAGATCAGAGAAGAAATAAACAAAATTGAGAAGAATAAAACAATAGAAAAAATCAATGAAACCAAGAGCTGGTTCTTTGAGAAAATAAACAAAATAGATAAGCCTCTAGCCATACTTATTAAGAGGAATAGAGAATCAACACACATCAACAGAATCAGAAATGAGAAAGGAAACATCATGACGGACCCCACAGAAATAGAAATAATTATTAGAGAATATTATGAAAACCTATATGCTAAGAAGCTGGAAAACCTAGAAAAAATAGACAACTTCCTAGAAAAATTCAACCTTCCGAAACTGACCAAGGAAGAAACACAAAATCTAAACAAACCAATTACCAGCAAAGAAATTGAAACGGTAATCATAAAACTACCCAAGAACAAAACCCAAGGGCCAGACGGATTTACCTTGGAATTTTATCAGACACACAGAGAAGACATAATACCCATTCTCCTTAAAGTGTTCCAAAAAATAGAAGAAGAGGGAATACTCCCAAACTCATTCTTTGAAGCCAACATCACCCTAATACCAAAACCAGGCAAAGACCCCACCAAAAAAGAAAATTACAGACCAATATCCCTGATGAATGTAGATGCAAAAATACTCAATAAAATATTAGCAAACAGAATTCAACAGTATATCAAAAGGATCATACACCATGACCAAGTGGGATTCATCCCAGGGATGCAAGGATGGCACAACATTTGAAAATCCATCAACATCATCCACCACATCAACAAAAAGAAAGACAAAAATCCCATGATCATCTCCATAGATGCTGAAAAATCATTTGACAAAATTCAACATCCATTCATGATAAAAACTCTCAGCAAAATGGGTACAGAAGGCAAGTTCCTCAACATAATAAAGGCCATATGTGATAAACCCACAGCCAACATCATACTGAACAGCGAGAAACTGAAAGCTTTTCCTCTGAGATCGGGAACATGACAGGGATGGCCACTTTCCCCACTGTTATTTAACATAGTACTGGAGGTCCTAGCCACGGCAATCAGACAAAACAAAGAAATACAAGGAATCCAGATTGGTAAAGAAGAAGTTAAACTGTCACTATTTGCTGATGACATGATATTGTACATAAAAAACCCTAAAGACTGCACTCCAAAACTACTAGAACTGATATCGGAATACAGCAAAGTTGCAGGATACAAAATTAACACACAGAAATCTGTGGCTTTCCTATACACTAACAATGAGCCAATAGAAAGAGAAATCAGGAAAACAATTCCATTCACAATAGCTTCAAAAAGAAAAAAATGCCTAGGAATAAACCTAACCAAAGAAGTGAAAGACCTATACCCTGAAAACTATAAAACACTCTTAAGAGAAGTTAAAGAGGACACTAACAAATGGAAACTCATCCCATGCTCATGGCTAGGAAGAATTAATATCGTCAAAATGGCCATCCTGCCCAAAGCAATATACAGATTTGATGCAATCTCTATGAAATTACCAACAACATTTTTCAACGAACTGAAACAAATAGTTCAAAAATTCATATGGAAACACCAAAGACCCCGAATAGCCAAAGCAATCCTGAGAAAGAAGAAGAAAGTGACGGGGATCTCACTCCCCAACTTCAAGCTCTACTACAAAGGCATAGTAATCAAGACAATTTGGTACTGGCACAAGAACAGAGCCACAGACCAGTGGAACAGATCAGAGACTCCATACATTAACCCAAACATATATGGTCAATTAATATTTGATAAAGGAGCCATGGACATACAATGGCAAAATGACAGTCTCTTCAACAGATGGTGCTGGCAGAACTGGACAGCTACATGTAAGAGAATGAAACTGGATCACTGTCTAACCCCATACACAAAAGTAAATTTAAAATGGATCAAAGACCTGAATGTAAGTCATGAAACCATAAAACTCTTAGAAAAAAACATAGGCAAAAATCTCTTGGATGTGAACATTAGTGACTTCTTCATGAATATATCTCCCCAGGCAAGGAAAACAAAAGCAAAAATGAGCAAGCAAAAATGGGACTATAATCAAGCTGAAAAGCTTCTATACAACAAAGGACACCATCAATAGAACAAAAAGGTACCCTACAGTATGGGAGAATATATTCATAAATGACAGATCCAATAAAGGCTTGACATCCAAAACACATAAAGAGCTCACTCACCTCAACAAACTAAAAGCAAATAATCCAATTAAAAAATGGGCAGAGGAGCTGAACAGACAGTTCTCCAAAGAAGAAATTCAGATTGCCAACAGACACATGATAAGATGCTCCACATCACTAGTTATCAGAGAAATGCAAATTAAAACCACAATGAAGTATCACCTCACACCAGTAAGGATTGCCACCGTCCAAAAGACAAACAACAACAAATGTTGGCAAGGTTGCAGAGAAAGGGGAACCCTCCTACACTGCTGGTGGGAATGTAAATTAGTTCAACCATTGTGGAAAGCGGTATGGAGTTTCCTCAAAATGCTCAAAATAGACTTACCATTTGACCCAGGAATTCCACTTCTAGGAATTTACCCTAAGAATACAGCACTCCAGTTTGAAAAAGACAGATGCACCCCTATGTTTATCGCAGCACTATTTACAATAGCCAAGAATTGGAAGCAACCTAAATGTCCATCGGTAGATGAATGGGTAAAGAAGATGTGGTACATATACACAATGGAATATTATTCAGCCATAAGAAGAAAACAAATCCTACCATTTGCAACAACATGGATGGAGCTAGAGGGTATTATGCTCAGTGAAATAAGCCAAGCAGAGAAAGACAAATACCAAATGATTTCACTCATCTGTGGAGTATAAGAGCAAAAGAAAAACTGAAGGAACAAAACAGCAGCAGAAACATAGAACCCAAGAATAGACTAACAGTTTCCAAAGGGAGAATGGGAGAGTAGGGAGAGATAAGGGTGGGGAAGAAGAAAGGGGGTATTATGATTAGCATGTATAATGTTGGGGGTGGAGGAAAGGGGAGGGCTTTGCAACACAGAGAAGACAAGCAGTGATTCTATAGCATCTTGCTATGCTGATGGACAGTGACTGTAATGGGGTTTGTGGGGGGTACTTGGGGTAGGGGAGAGCATAGTAAACATAATGTTCTTCAAAAAAATAAAAATAAATAAATTAAAAAAAAGAAAATTTGTACCTCCAAAGCCTATTTTTACTTTTCTCTATCTTGTTGATCTTTTGTTGTAAATAATAACATTTGTGTATGTATGGGTTTTTTTTAGCCAGGGATTACTTTATTGAAGTATATTATTTTGAAACAGTGAGTAGTAGTCATGTGTTTTGCTAAAGTGGTACACATTTCTGTAGCCTATTTGGTCTAATATTTTATTTTGTTTATGTTAAATGTGGAACACATATTTAGGCTAGGGATTGACAAACTATTACCTGGCTAAATCTACCCCACTGCCTGTTTTTTTTAAATAAAATTTTATTGGAATACAGCCATATTAAGTTGCTTATGTTTTGTCTATGGCTACTTTCACAGTATAATGGCAGAGTTGAAAAGTTGCAGCAGTGAACATATTGCCAAAAAAGCCAAAATGTTTATTATCTGGCACTTTACAGAAAAAGTTTCCCTACCATTGGTCTAGGTTGTCAAAGCCTTATCAAGACATTAATACCAAGATTTCTAATTAATAAAGTAATATTATGTCTACAAATATAAAAATTCATGTAGGAAACCTGAGGACAAAGTGCACATGAATATGAAATTCTTATTTTCATTGGCTTATTAATTATGAATTTTCATTCACAAACTATGTGCACACAGACACTCATACATATAACATGTGCATGTACCACTCTTACAAAGAAACTCATAGTTGCAGCACCCAATTCATAATATCCACATATTATCTCATGAAAGTAGGAGGTAGCCTTTAAAGTTATTTAGAATTAGTATTGGAATAGTTGACATGTGTAATTTCATTTGTCAGATTTTCAGTCTTAGATCTTAAACTTTTCCTTTCACAAAACTTGTGAATCTATTTATTCATCTTGTTTGGTTTCCCCAGCTTGATAAACTGACATCCAGAGGAAATTGATACCTGACAAGGTAGGAACATGTTTCATTTTGGGATGAGAGTCATTTAGTCAACAAATATGCACAAAAACAGTTTAGTAAGATCACTTGAACTATTGTATACAAGTCCCAGAAAAAGAAAGCCTTATTAAGCCTATATAAAAGCTTC
Source organism: Manis javanica (assembly GCF_040802235.1). Taxonomy (NCBI): domain Eukaryota; kingdom Metazoa; phylum Chordata; class Mammalia; order Pholidota; family Manidae; genus Manis; species Manis javanica. Next base: position 89,795,581 of record NC_133174.1, read on the forward strand.
TGACTATTAAAATGAAGATCCCAACTGTACTCTGACATTCTGTAAACCTACTTTTATCATAGCATGATGAATTTTATTAATCCAAGGAGACTTTTCAGGCAAATCAAATCTACAGCTCCTTTCTCTTCTTTTGTGCTCCACTCATTCCTTTAGCTAAGTCCTTTTTCTATTTCCTATCTCGGGTATCAGTATAGAGTAACTGATATTTATAGGAATATCATTATACTTTAATGATAACATGGCTACTTGTAAGGACTTTTCTACTACTGTCATTATTCTTTGTAATAGTTACTATTACATTAGTCATTGCTATATTTTTACCTACATTGCCATATATATATATATATATATATATATATATATATATATATATATATACAGTAATTCTCAAGGTTTGTCACATACATGTTAATTCTCAAGGATTCTTCACTATAGCCTCTCTCATTTTCTCTCTATTTATAAGTAGAGGAATTTATCATGGCAGTCAAAACGTACCTCAAGACCAGAAGTTCTGGCCACTATGTAAGCATTCATGCTTTGTGGTTTTAAATTATAGACAATTTTTGAAGAATACGTATCTTCCAAGCTCCGTATGATTCTTTGTGTTGTCCCATCTACAGAAAAATTTTTCTTTCCTATCAGAAATATGGAAAATTTGTTAACATCATAAGTTGTGTAATTTTAGATTATAAATTACAAATCAAATAAGTAAAATTAAGTCTTGCATTAAAAGAATATAGAATATACAATTAAAATTTATCCCCAAACTTCAAGTGGGCCAACATCAAGAAATCTATATTAACAAATAATAGAAAAATTAATATAAAACATAATTATCTCATATTTTAATAGGTACAGAAAAAGTATTCAATAAATCTCAACCCACATTCTTGATATTAAAATAAATAACTTCTTAGCAAACTAAGAGAAGAATCCTATAGCTTGGTAAATAGTGTAATACATAAAGCCACGGGATGCATTATCTTTAATGTTGAAGCCCAATGCATTTGAATTGAAATTAGGACTAAGATTAGTATATCTATTATTGCTAGTATTTCAGCATCATTCTTGAATTACCACTAATTGCATTAAATAAGAAAATTTCATCCATTTTAAATATTGAAAACATATTGGTCAGGTTTTATTAGTTTCAGACAACAGAAATTACAGTTGGTAGATTAAACACAAAGGTATTTATTAATCATTGGGAAAGCTGAAGAAAACAGAATCTACTGGGAATAACTCCTAAAACACCAGAGAATTTGGCCACCAAGGGAGCTACTGCCTCTGTCAGGAGGAAGCTATTATTATTAGGAAATTACTTGCCAATGATGAAGGTACCAAAGATAGATGCTGGCTGCAGAACCATGATGTCTTTTCAACAACACATGCCAGAAAAATAGATGACTTGCATTTGACTCTTTCCTCATATAACTCATTTCCAAATTAAAGTGGGATTTGAGTGCATATGATATATTGAAACTAAATTATATTCAGAGTCCAAGCTTTAAGAGACTCTGGGAAATGTAGTCACCATTTCCATTTTCTACAGCTAAAAGATCAAGTGGATGTTGAGCAAGCCAAATCATAGTATCTCCCACAAAAACGAAGGAACAAAATTGTCATTCTTCACAGACCATAATTGGCCAACATAGAAAATCCAAGAGAAACAGCTAAAAATCCAGTGAAACACCTACAACCATTCACAAACTAGATTGATACAATACAAAAAAAATTTTATTGGTATTCTTGTACACCAACTTAACCAACTGGAAAATGGAATAAGTAATCATATTCATAATTGCAACATTTTCAATATCAAGGAATAAAATTTTATAGTATGTATAAGATCATATAAGCTTTCTCCCAAGCTTGTGGTAAAATATTTGCCTGAGTTTATTTCTGAGCTATCTATTCTGTTCCATTTATTTATGTGTCTGTTTTATGCTAGTACCACACTGTTTAACTGCTATAGCTTTATAATAGAATTTGAAATCAGGGAGTGTGATGACTCCAGCCTTGTTCTTTCTGTTTGAGCTATTTGAGATCTTTTGTGGGTCCATACAAATTTTAGGATGATTTATTCTATTTCTGTGAAAAATGTCATTGGAATTTTGATAAGGATTGCAATGAATCTATAGATTGCTTTGGGTAGTATGGACATTTAAACAATATTAATTCTTCCAATCAATGAGCACAGGTTATCTTTCCATTTCTCTCTGTCTTCAATTTCGTTCCTTAATATCTTGTAGTTTTCAATGTACAGGTCTTTTAGGTCCTTGGTTAAATTTATTCTTAGGCATTTTATTCTTTTTGATGCAACTATGAATGGGAATATTTTCTTAGTTTCACTTTGTGTTGGTTCATACTTAATATATAAAAATGCAGCAGATTTCTATGTATTGATTTTCTATCCTACAATATTACTGAATTTTTTATTATTTACAACAGATTTTTAATGGAGTTTAAGGTTTTCTATATATAGTATCATATCATCTGCAAATAGTGAGATTTTTCCTTCTTCCATTCCAATTTGGATTTTATTTCCTCTTCTTGCCTAATTTGTCTGGCCAAGACTTCCAATACCATGTTGAATGAAAACACATTTCTTAATATACCAGACAATATGAGTCTGAATCAAAATATTAAGAAGATTTTTGTGATATTTGAAAATTTGATTCCAATATTTATCCTGAAGAGAAAATTCAGAATAATTGTTAAGATATTGAAACAAGGGAGGCAGAGCCAAGATAGCGGCATGAGTAGAGCAGCGGAAATCTCCTCCCAAAACCACATGTATCTATGAAAATATAACGAAGACAACTCTTCCTAAAATAGAGACCAGAGGACACAGGACAACATCCAGACCACATCCACACCTGCAAGAACCCAGCGCCTTGTGAAGGGGGTAAGATACAAGCCCCAGCCCGGCGGGTCCTGAGTGCCCCTCCCCCCAACTCCCGGCGGGAGGAGAGGAGTTGGAATGGGGAGGGAGAGGGAGCCCAGCACTGCTGAACATGCAGCCCCAGCCATCCACACCAGAGTGCAGACACAGTGCATGCGTGGGGTCCTGGATACTAGGGAAACAGGGCAGCAGGACCAGTGAGCGGGTGCCTGAGGCCAATGCCGGAGAACAAAGAAATGGGAGCGGCCATGTTTTTTTCTTTGGCGAGTACTTTTTGGAAGTCTTAAAGGGATAGGGACCCCAATACTAGGGAAACAGGGCAGCAAGACTGGTGAGCAGGTGCCTGAGGCCAGCACCTGAGGACAAAGACAGTCGTGTGTTTTTCTTTTGTTGTTGTTGTTGTTGTTGTTTTGGTTTGGCGAGTGCTTTTTGGAAGTCTTAAAGGGGCAGGGTGGGACACTTAATCCAGTGGCAGGGAATCTGGGGATCTCTGGGCACTCTAACCCCCTGGGCAGCAGGGAGCACGGAGTCCCCTTACAGAGATAAAAAGCCTCCCAGCCGCTCCCCCTCCAACGGGGCTCCACCATTTTGGAGCAGCAGCCAGAGCCAGGCCATGCCCACAGCAACAGCGGAGATAAACTCCATTGCAGCAGGGCAGGAAGCAGAAGACCTGTCTGCGCTTACCTGTCTGCGCACAGCTACCCAGCACAAGCCACTAGAGGTCACTGTTCTCCCAGGAACGGAAGGCCACAAACCAACAAGGAGGAAAGCTCTTCCAGCCGACACTCGTACCTGCTCTGCAAACTATCTCTACCACCATGAAAAGGCAAAACTACAGGCAGACAAAGATCACAGAGTCAACATCTGAGAAGGAGACAGACCTAACCAGTCTTCCTGAAAAAGAATTCAAAATAAAAGTCATGAACATGCTGACAGAGATGCAGAGAAAAATGCAAGAGCAATGGGATGAAGTACAGAGGGAGATCACAGATGCCAGGAAGGAGATTACAGAAGTGAATCAAACCCTGGAAGGATTTATAAGAAGAATGGATAAGATGCAAGAGGCCATTGAAGGAATAGAAACCAGAGAACAGGAACATATAGAAGCTGACATAGAGAGAGATAAAAGGTTCTCCAGGAATGAAACAACACTAAGAGAACTATGTGACCAATCCAAAAGGAATAATATTCGTGTTATAGGGGTATGAGAAGAAGAAGAAAGAGGAAAAGGGATAGAAAGTGTCTTTGAAGAAATAATTGCTGAAAACTTCCCCAAACTGAGGGAGGAAATAATCGAACAGACCACGGAAATACACAGAACCCCCAACAGAAAGGATCCAAGGAGGACAACACTAAGACACATAATAATTAAAATGGCAAAGATCAAGGACAAGGAAAGAGTTTTAAGGCAGCTAGAGAGAAAAAGGTCACCTATAAAGGAAAACCCATTAGGCTATCATCAGACTTCTCGACAGAAACCCTACAGGCCAGAAGAGAATGGCATGATATATTTAATACAATGAAATGGAAGGGCCTTGAACCAAGGATACTGTATCCATCATTTAAATATGATGGTGGGATTAAACAATTCCCAGACAAGCAAAAGCTAAGGGAATTTGCTTCCCACAAACCACCTCTACAGGGCATCATACAGGGACTGCTCTAGATGGGAGCACTTCTAAAAAGAGCACAGAACAAAACACCCAACATACGAAGAATGGAGGAGGAGGAATAAGAAGGGAGAGAAGAAAAGAATCTACAGACTGTGTATAACAGCTCAATAAGCGAGCTAAGTTAGGCAGTAAGATACTAAAGAGGCTAAACTTGAACCTTTGTAACCACGAATTTAAAGCCTGCAATGGCAATAAGTACATATCTCTCAATAGTCACCCTAAATGTGAATGGACTTAATGCACCAATCAAAGGACACAGAGTAATAGAATGGATAAAAAAGCAAACCCATCTATATGCTGCTTAAAGAAAGTCACCTCAAACCCAAAGACATACACAGACTAAAAGTCAAGGGATGGAAAAACATATTTCAGACAAACAACAGTGAGAAGAAAGCAGGGGTTGCAGTACTAATATCAGACAAAATAGACTTCAAAACAAAGAAAGTAACAAGAGATAAAGAAGGACACTACATAATGATAAAGGGCTCAGTCCAACAAGAGGATATAACCATTCTAATTATATATGCACCCAACACAGGAGCACCAGTATATGTGAAACAAATACTAACAGAACTAAAGGGGGAAATAGACTGCATTGCATTCATTTTAGGAGACTTCAACACACCACTCACCCCAAAGGATATATCCACCAGGCAGAAAATAAGTAAGGACACAGAGGCACTGAACAAACAACACACTAGAACAGATGGAACGAATGGACATCTATAGAACTCTACATCCAAAAGCAACAGGATATACATTCTTCTCAAGTGCACATGGAACATTCTCCAGAATAGACCACATACTAGGCCACAAAAAGAGCCTCAGTAAATTCCAAAATATTGAAATTCTACCAACCAATTTTTCAGACCACAAAGGTACAAAACTAGAAATAAATTCTACAAAGAAAACAAAAAGGCTCACAAACACATGAAGGCTTAATAACATGCTTCTAAATAATCAATGCATCAAAAAACAAATCAAAACAGAGATCAAGGAATATATAGAAACAAATAACAACAACACAAAGCTCCATCTTCTGTGGGACGCATCGAAAGCAGTCTTAAGAGGAAAGTATATAGCGATGCAGGCACACTTAAAGAAGGAAGAACAATCCCAAATGAATAGTCTAATGTCACAATTATTGAAATTGAAAAAGAAGAACAAATGAGGCCTAAAGTCAGCAGAAGGAGGGACATAATAAAGATCAAAGAAGAAATAAACAAAATTGAGAAGATTAAAAAAATAGCAAAAATCAATGAAGCCAAGAGCTGGTTCTTTGAAAAAAATAAACAAAATAGATAAGCCTCTAGCCAAACTTATTAAGAGAAAAAGAAAATCGACACAAATCAACAGAATCAGAAATGAGAATGGAAAAATCACGACACACTCCACAGAAATACAAAGAATCATTAAAGACTACTATGAAAACCTATATGCCAACAAGCTGGAAAACCTAGAAGAAATGGACTTCCTAGAAAAATACAACCTTCCAAGACTGACCAAGGAAGAAACACAAAAGTTAAACAAACCAATTACGAGCAAAGAAATTGAAATGGTAATCAAAAAACTATCCAAGAACAAAACCCCCGGGCCAGATGGATTTACCTCGGAATTTTATCAGATACACAGAAAAGACATAATACCCATTCTCCTTAAAGTTTTCCAAAAAAATAGAAAAGGAGGGAATACTCCCAAACTCACTCTATGAAGCCAACATCACCCTAATACCAAAACCAGGCAAAGACCCCACCAAAAAAGAAAATTACAGACCAATATCCCTGATGAATGTAGATGCAAAAATACTCAATAAAATATTAGCAAACAGAATTCAACAGTATATCAAAAGGATCATACACCATGACCAAGTGGGATTCATCCCAGGGATGCAAGGATGGCACAACATTTGAAAATCCATCAACATCATCCACCACATCAACAAAAAGAAAGACAAAAACCCCATGATCATCTCCATAGATGATGAAAAAGCAATTTACAAAATTCAACATCCATTCATGATAAAAACTCTCAACAAAATGGGAATAGAGGGCAAATACCTCAACATAATAAAGGCCATATATGATAAACCCACAGCCAACATTATACTGAACAGCGAGAAGCTGAAAGCTTTTCCTCTGAGATTGGGAACTAGACAGGGATGCCCACTCTCCCCACTGTTATTTAACATAGTACTAGAGGTCCTAGCCACGGCAATCAGACAAAACAAAGAAATGCAAGGAATCCAGATTGGTAAAGAAGAAATTAAACTGTCACTATTTGCTGATGATATGATATTGTACATAAAAAACCCTAAAGACTCCACTCCAATACTACTATAACTGATATCAGAATACAGCAAAGTTGCAGGTTACAAAATTAACACACAGAAATCTGTAGCTTTCCTATACACTAACAATGAATCAATAGAAAGAGAAATCAGGAAAACAATTCCATTCACAATTGCATCAAAAAGAATAAAATACCTAGGAATAAACCTAACCAAAGAAGTGAAAGACTTATACTCTGAAAACTACAAGTCACTCTTAAGAGAAATTAAAGGGGACACTAACAGATGGAAACACATCCCATGCTCATGGCTAGGAAGAATTAATATCGTCAAAATGGCCATCCTGCCCAAAGCAATATACAGATTTGATGCAATCCCTATGAAACTACCAGCAACATTCTTCAATGAACTGGAACAAATCATTTAAAAATTCATATGGAAACACCAAAGACCCCGAATAGCCAAAGCAGTCCTGAAAAAGAAGAATAAAGTAGGGGGGGATCTCACTCCCCAACTTCAAGGTCTACAATAAAGTCATAGTAATCAAGACAATTTGGTACTGGCACAAGAACAGAGCCACAGAGCAATGGAACAGAATAGAGAATCCAGACATTAACCCAGACATATATGGTCAATTAATATTTGATAAAGGAGCCATGGACATACAATGGCAAAATGACAGTCTCTTCAACTGATGGTGCTGGCAAAACTGGACAGCTACATGTAGGAGAATGAAACTGGACCATTGTCTAACCCCATACACGGAAGTAAATTCTAAATGAATCAAAGACCTGAATGTAAGTTATGAAACCATAAAACTCTTAGAAAAAAACATAGGCAGAAACCTTTTAGACATAAACATGGGTGACCTCTTCTTGAATATATCTCCCTGGGCAAGGAAAACAACAGCAAAAATGAACAAGTGGGACTATATTAAGCTGAAAAGCTTCTGTACAGCAAAAGACACCATCAATAGAACAAAAAGGAACCCTACAGTATGGGAGAATATATTTGAAAATGACAGATCCGATAAAGGCTTGACATCCAAAATATGTAAAGAGCTCACACACCTCAACAAACAAAAAACAAATAATCCAATAAAAAGTGGACAGAGGAACTGAACAGACAGTTCTCCAAAAAAAAAATACAGATGGCCAACAGACACATGAAAAGATGCTCCACATAGCTAATTATCAGAGAAATGCAAATTAAAACTACAATGAGGTATCACCTCATACCAGTAAGGATGGCTGCCATCCAAAAGACAAACAACAACAAAAGTTGGCGAGGCTGTGGAGAAAGGGGAACCCTCCTACACTGCTGGTGGGAATGTAAATTAGTTCAACCATTGTGGAAAGCAGTATGGAGGTACATCAAAATGTTCAAAACAGACTTACCATTTGACCCAGGAATTCCACTCCTAGGAATTTACCCTAAGAACGCAGCAATCAAGTTTGAGAAAGACAGATTCACCCCCATGTTTATCACAGCACTATTTACAATAGCCAAGAATTGGAAGCAACCTAAATGTCCATCGGTAGATGAATGGATAAAGAAGATGTGGTACATATACACAATGGAATACTACTCAGCCATAAGAAGAGGGCAAATCCTACCATCTGCAGCAACATGGATGGAGCTAGAGGTTGTTATGCCCAGTGAAATAAGCCAAGCAGAGAAAGAGAAATACCAAATGATTTCACTCATCTGTGGAGTATAAGAACAAAGGAAAAACTGAAGAAACAAAACAGCAGTGGAATCACAGAACCCAAGAATGGACTAACAGGTACCAAAGGGAAAGGGATAAAAGGGATGGGGGAGGATGGGTGGGTAGGGAGGGATAAGGGTTGGGGAAGAAGAAGGGGGGGTATTAAGATTAGCATGCATAGGTGGTGGGAGGGAGAAAGGGGAGGGCTGTACAACACAGAGAAGACAAATAGTGATTCTACACTTTGCTATGCTGTTGGAAAGTGATTGTAAAGTGGTTTATAGGTGGGACCTGATATAGGGGAAAGCCTAGTAAACATAATATTCTTCATGTAAGTGTAGATTAATGATTAAAAAAAAGGAAAGAAAGAAAAGGGGGATTACTCCCTGATAGGATAAAACTAACTGTAAATCAACGATTAATGCATGCTTTAAATATCCTTAATTTTGATCACTTAAAGGGCGTCAGATGATTGGCTATGGAGGTACATTTTTCTGATAATACTCCTTTCAAAAAAAAAAAAAAGCAGTTCCTGTGTGGTGACCTCCAATGAGTTCTACACAATGGTATAAAGGGCATATCAAAGTGTGGGCAAAGGGTCTGTTTGTGTTTATACAGAGGATCAAAGCCTAATTTGGCTACCCAGAAAATGAACTAAGATATGATATGAAGAAGAACTTCCAACATCGGCACTCTCTGGAAGACTCATACCAGAAGATGATCATCAAAAAACCTCAACAAAGATCCAGGCGATGCTGCAGTTGTAGCTGCATTCATCCCACTGGTTCCTGGACTTGCCATTGAAATGAAGAAGGAGATATCTAAGCTGGCCTGTGCATACAGTAAAACAAAAAATTTGACTGGATCTATACTGTTGGAAGTCAACCAAGAATTAGGAGAAGTGCAAATTGTAGCGCTCCAAAATCTTACAACTACAGACTATTTACTGTTAAAAGAACATATGGGATGTGAACAGTCCCCAGGAATGGGTTGTTTTAATTTGTCTGATTTCTCTCAGACTGTTCAAGTTCAGTTGGACAATATCCACCATATCATAGATAAGTTTTCACAAATGCCTAGGGTGCCTAACTGGTTTTCTTGGTTTCACTGGAGATGGCTGGTAATTACAGGTCTGCTTTGGTTATGTAACTGTATTCCTATTATGTTAATGTGTGTACGCAATTTAATTAGTAGTTTAAAACCTATACATGCTTAAGTTACTCTACAAGAAGATATGTCAAAGAAATAATCAATCTTCCCATGTTATCTTCCATCTGCTACTCCTATAGCTTTTCTTCTTCCTTCCTAATTATAATCCTTAAATAGAATTCATGCCTCATATCAAATTTACCATGTATCATGATTCTTCCAAGTGGTAAAGATACCTCAAGACAAATACTTGGCATAAAAGCCACAGGGCATAAATCTGCAAAGAAGTAAAAAGCTAACCTTTTCAAACAATATTGCTTCTCTCTCACTTACCAACTTTACATTTCCCTGTATGTTCCCGGAAGATGACTGGTTAGCCAGAGACGGGTAAGATTCCTCAAGGGAGGAACAACCTAAGACAGGCACAGTCGCAGGGGGACCATCAGGTGAGAAATTGGGGATCAACAGAGGTGATGCTTAGAACCTCACCCCCCCTCCCTGTTTTGAGAGAAATCTTCTGCATCCATGGATGTTTTATTGCCCTTGTCTAGCTTGGATTAACACTTAGTCTACAGGCACACACCTGATCATCTGCATTTGCTCTCTTACAGCACTAAACTATATTTTCTACCTTTATCTTGCATCTACCTACCACTTCAGCATTTTATTAAAATAATATTAATAATAATAATAATAATAAGGGAGAAATGTGGGATTCACATATAAATCAAGTATAAAAATCAAACAAATAATCATATTTGACCTGATTATTTATAGTTCATGATGTGTGATCAAAACCGAAGGTTTCTGTGGTGACTGCCCTTGTACTGTTCTCCATGTAAGAACTTATTCACTATGTAAGAACTTGTTCACCATGTAAGAACTTGTTTGTTATGCTTCAGAAGATTGGAGACTGACGAGAATTAAGCTTGGGATGGATTAATGATTGTACATTGAGCATTGAGTCCCCTATACAGAATTTTATTGTTGTTAACAACCATTTGTTCAATAAATATGAGAGATGCCCTCTCAAAGAAAAAAAAAGATATGGAAAAAAAGAATTTATAGTGGCATTTGTGCTAATAGATTTTAAACATGTTGTAATGCCACAATAATTAAAATAGTGCAATACGGCAGTAGGCCATAAGGAGAGACAAACATACAATAAAAAATAACAGAAAGTCCCAAAACAGACCCATTGGTTTATGGGGACTTAATACACATTAAAGGTAGCGTTTCAAGTTAGCATGGAAAAGATGAACTCTTCAACAAAAGATACCTGGATGTTTTTAGATAGCTATCTGGTCAAAAAATTAGATCCATCTGTCACACCACAAATAGAATTAATTTTAATATGTAATAAGAAATTAAGCATGAAGGAACATTTAAAAATATACAACAAAAATATGGGCAGATAGTACTGCAAAAAAATGTAAACATCTGGACTCCAAATGATATCATATAATTAAAATAGTGGGCAAAAATGTTCATATTATTTATATAACAGGCAAAGATTTAAAATCCAGAAGGGAGAAAGTGTTGTAAGTATAGGGTGGGAGTGGAGGAAATCAAACAATCAAAGAGAAAATAATAGAAGATATCAATAGATAGTTCACACATCAGGACATACAAATTGCCAATAAACAGATGGAAAGACATTTCATGTTACAAACATTCAGAGAACTAAGGATTAAAACAATTTTCCATCAAATACAGAAAAACAGAAAACAATATGAGATACATAAAAAGTAAAGAGAATGTCCATTATTTTAGCATTGATAAGATTGTGGAGAAACTACTACCATACACTATCATACCTAGTACTTATACTAGGAGTATAAATAGAAACAGCTTTTTCAAAGGCAAGTTTTATGGTATCTATCAAAACTTTAAATGTATATGCTCTTTAATCAAGGAATTTCATTTCTAGGACTGTATCCCAGATAAATCTTTATTCACATATATTCAGGAAAAGGCATTTACATGGATGCTCACTGAAGCGTTATTTATAGTAGGGAAAACATAGAAACAATTTAAAAGTCCATGATTATGGAAGTGGTCAAATATAGTAGTATGCATTCATATTACAGACAATTATGCAATAGTTAACAGAAAAGTGAGGCATATTTATTCGTACTGATATGGGATGATCTCTGATACATGTTGTTAAGGATCAAAGCTAGTGTAAATTCATACATCAAGCATGATCACATAGTCACACAAACTTGCATGCCTATACATTCAAAGTGGGAAGTGATAGCTGTGCTTACTCTCAGGGGTGGAAGGTTGCGACAGTGATAATGGGACTCAAGGGAGATACATTACAATTTCTACCCAATACTTTTCTATAATATTTGACCCTGTATTTAGTCATTTATATATCACTGTGTCATCTAAAAAATTAAATTTGCAGACTTTGTGTCCAGCATTTTTCCCTCATCTCTAAATTATTTCCTGTAATTACAGAAAAATTTCATAGCCGTTATTATTATTATACCTGCATATATTGAACATTGTACATGGAGCCAGATTTGTGCTAAGTGCCTCACTTGCAGTACATTTATAATTCTTTCAAGGACCATCTCAGTTTAGTACCGTCAGCATGTTCCAAACACTTGCTAAGTGCTTTACTTATATTCTCTCTTGTATCCTTCCAACAACCCTAGGAATTGGCCACCATCATTATCCTCATTTTCAGGCAAGACATCAAGGCTTTGAGAGGTTAAATAAGTTCCCCAAGGTGATATATTCCTCTGTGGTGGAGACAGGATTTGAAACAAGAGCATCTGATGCTAGAAACTATACTCTTAGCCACAGAACTGTATTTCTCCTTCTTCAAGATTCTAAATATCCCGAGTCATAATGAGAGAACTCAAGTAGTCATCATGCAGACATAGAACACAATTATATTTTGACTTTTGAAATTTAATAGATACAATTTTAGTTGAAGAGACCTGGTTTGAGAGTCAAGACTGAAGCTCTGTTTAATCATAGGACTATGTGAAATCCTTCATTTCCTACCAAAATTTAATGCTCCCACCTTGACTAATGCATGTCATCTTCAAAGAGCAGCTCTTTCATTAAGGGCTGGCCACTTTGGACTCACTGTAACTTCACTAAGAGTTAATCTTTAGTATTGGACTGCCAGCATTTAATCATTCTAATTCTGTTGTTACCTGTTATGGCATAAGTATAATTGCCTTTGTTTTAACATTTTGTATTCCTCTGCAGGAATCTCAGAAATATGACTTTTATCTCTTGTAAAATGGGGTAAAGAAAATGCAAAGGAGCTGTGTGCCACATCAGCCTCCGATGTCAGTAGCACTCTCTTTGTCCTTTTATATTGTCATGCTAAGCTTCTAGCTAAATATTGCTTTATGAGATTAAACAATTTTTATTGATCATGGCTTATTTCTAGCTACTATACTTTGTTCCCAATCAGTTCTTACCAATATATTTATTATGATTTGAATCTCTTTAATCTTTCTTCTTTGCCTTAATATACCAATTTCCCACCATTTCATTCTATTTTCTGGGTAATGTTTTAATTCTAATACAGTGACATTTTTGCCTTAATCACTTGGTGAGTTTCCCCATCAGTCTTGATCAATTCTCCAGCAGTAGGTTATTTTTCTACTTGACTTGTTTATTACTGATTTGGCAACATTAGCTTTACTCTTTGTAGTGTAGGTGCATTTGTTGTCCTTTATTCCTCCTATGGGTCTTTCTTTCTTTTGCAAACCTCATCACCAGGTCTGATTTTCATATTTATCAAGGTTTGTCATTTCAAAGGTAAATGTTTTTGTCCTTTCTACCGTTGACGTTCACATTTGTCATAATATTGTCAGCCAACATAATTTTTCTTAACAAATCTTTAAATATTATGAACACGAATCAGAAAAGCTCATAAATATTCACCAAACTAACACCCATACCCTGAAAAACATGTCAGTGGAAATATTAGCAGTGTGTTTAATCAGCATTAAAAGGAACTTGATTGAATCAAAAAAACAAACAATCTTAGGCATAAATACAAGTGTATGAGCACAGACTACCTTTCCACAAAGCAAAATTTAGCAAATTATTAGCCAGCCAAAACCTAGGACTAGCATTAAGAGAGAAGATAAATAAAAATTGCTAAGAAATCATATCCATTCAACCAGGCTTGAAATTATTCACCGGAAATGCTATGTATTTCAGTTATGCAAGATTGATAAGACTGTTTGCTTTTAGCCTCAATAAGGATACACTTTAGTTTATAAACTCTCCTGCATTTGGACTCCACAATGTATTTATATGAATTGTATGTTCAGAGCTGATGTTACTGTAGTAGGAATTAAAGGAAAGCCATAATGTTCTACCAACTTTGCATGAAATGAATAAAGTGAAATGCACTTTTAAAACTATATGGCAATTTTGTAGCCTGCCAAGTTGGATGAGGTTTTGGCCAAAAGAGGTACACAAAATTATCAAAACTCCAGAGACTTAATTCATGATTTGTTGCTATGAAAAGTAAGGTTTGGGCCAAAAATGAAATGATGAATTTCTCAACTTTGCTTTTCTCTACTAATTAAAACTTAAACTGGTGATGATTTTCTCATTTCTTTGATTAGCCTCATTGGTATTTCCCAAGCATGAAAGAGGTCTCTAGAAAGTGGCATCCTTACAGGACTGAGGAATTACCATTTTTTAATGGGTAATAAAATATCTGGCAATCAGCAACACTTGACAACTTTGGCTTTATTTATTCAAAACTCTCAGAAAGACAATTTAAAATATCTAATACTAGGAGAACAAAGTTCAAACTATGTACACTTTGTATTAGAATGCTAAAGTTGACCAAATCATGATGTTCTTGATAATTATGAGACAGAAGCCCTTAAAAGCTTCATAAATTCATATATAGAAATCTAGTGGCTTTAGAGAGGATCTGCAGCTCTTCCACCCAGTGACAGTATTTTAGCCACATGTGGTAGGCATCCTATGAGATGGCTCCCGATGAGTCTGCCTCTGGCTACTCATGACCTTGCGTTATTATTTTTCCCTACAGTGTGGACCAGAACTCATGATTCCCTTCTAAACAGCAAAATACAGCGAAAGTGGTGAAATGTCACTTATGAGAGAACAGGTTATTAGGGCATTGCATACTTTGGTGCTTTCTCTTGCCCTCTTACTGTCTTGCTCACTCACTCTGCAGGAGGACAGTTGCCATATTTTGAGACGCACAATGGAGTATCCCACATGGCGAGGAACTGGTGTCTCCATCTAACAGCCATGGAGACCTGCAGTGTTCCAACAGCTGTGAGAGTACATTTGGAAATGGATACTTACCTAGTAGAATCTTGAGATGACTGAAGCCCCTTTCAGTAACTTGACATCAGCCTCGGGAGAGACGTTGCGTCAGCGACAGCCAGATGAGGAATGCCTGGATTCCTGACTCACAGAAAACATGAGGTAGTAGATGTTTGTTGTTTTAAGCCACTTCATTTTGGGGTTATTTGGCAGATCATAATAGAATAATTTATGATTTCTTGTTTATTATGACTAAGGAGCTTCTTATTAGTAGTATAGGTGAAAAGTTATAAAACACAATGCTTTAAATTTTTTAAAATCCTGCATTGTTGACTTAGGAAGGTACTTTAGATTCCAAGGACTTTGAAGATTTCAGCTCTCTTTAAAAAGTTGCATTCTATATTCACATCATAGCATTAACATGACTGGGCATTAACGTGGGGCTTGTGTCACAGAGAGATTCAAATTGCAAATATGGTGATTATGATGATTTGCAACAAGGTTAATGTGAAAGTAAAGAGGAACTAGAACCCCAATCCTGCTTGATCAGGGCATGAATACAAAATTCTTCTTCAGCTTTTCCATTGAAAAATAATTGTCAATATTAAGTATTACAATATATATCTCACTAATCACATGAGAGCTCAACTTTATAGTTGGACCTAAGTAAGCTTTTGGAAATACTGTCATGCTTTTCTTCTGTCACACAAAACCTTTGCAATTGAAAGGAAGAACAATATGAAAAAGAGTTCAGAGATATGCCCAAACAGGGAGTAGAAATATTTTTGTAAGTTCACTATGAGAATGTCATTGTTTCTTTCTCTCTTTCTTTCTTTCTTTCTCTTTCTTTCTCTCTTTCTTTCTTTCTCTTTCTTTCTCTCTTTCTCTTTCTTTCTTTCTCTCTCTCTCTCTCTCCTCTCTCTCTCTCTCTCTCTCTCTCTCTCTCTCTCTCTCTCTCTCTCTCTCTTTCTTTCTTTCTTTCTTTCTTTCTTTTTTGTTTTGTTTCATTTTATTAGACACATCTGAGGACTGGTAGAAGGCACTCTCAAATGTGCAACAGATTATGGATTGATTTGCAGGAGAGTTAATTTTTCTTTGGCAATTAGTGTGAAAACTGAGACAGTTCTAATTTGCACAGCCCCAAATATTCATTGACATCAGGCAGTAGTAAGTTGTCACTAACATCTACTGCTAGTTAATGTGGAGCATTCTCAAGTGGATAGACTGTTTGTAGGCATAGAGAAGGAGAGTTAACCCAAACAAATCACTGGAAATGTTGGCTTTTAAAAGTATATTTCTTTATAAATATGTTCATTTCCTAGGGCTGCTGTCACCAACTGAGTGGCTTAAAACAACAGAAATTTATTCTATCATAGTTCAAGACCAGAAGTCAAAATTCAAAGTGTTATCAGGAGTGGTTCCTTTTGGAGGCTCTAAGAAGGAAACCATCCCATACTTCTCTCTAGCTTCTGGTGTTTGCTGATTCCATTCATTCCTTGGCTTGTACACATAACATTCTAATGTCTGCCTCTACCACGTTGTAGTTTCCTTTTTGTTTCTGTATACTGTTTGCTTATTATAAGGACACAAGTCATTGAATTTATCCAATCCTGAATCATTTTATGTAGAGATCCTTAACTAATTATATCTGCAAAGACCCTGTTTCTAAATAAGATTACATAGAAGGTTCCAGATAGAAATGATTTTGGGGGGACACTATCAACCCTCTACACAAAAGTTAAGTGTATAAAAAAGATAGCTATCTCCTACTTGAATAGTTGCATGCAATTGAATTTTTAAGCAACACCTACAGTCAGGCATTGAATAAGATTTATCTGAATTTTTTAAAAGAATCATAATCAAGTGTAGGATAGATTCCACAATAAGAGTTTGGAGCCCTTATTTGTTTTCAGGAAATCAGAATGTTATTAGAATGTTGTTGTCAGATAGAAACATTAAAAAAAGATGTGAACCACAATGTTCCTCTCAAGGATACTTGGCCAATCAATATGTTAGGTATTCTGCAGTAAAATGTTCATGAACAATGAAAAGACAGAGATCCTTAGTTCTAAACATTTACTACAAGATACACACTCAGAACAGGAAATTTGTGCAGGGGTGACACTGCATAACTCAGTAAATGACCCAATAGTAAACAGCTATTGGAAGCTCTAAGGCCATATGATTCTTACTTCCACACACTAACTGAGTAAAATTGGATAGATTTATGGGTAGCAAGCTGAACTACTCCTCACAACTTTCCACATGTTGTTCTATGTTCCTTTTTATTTCGTTTCCCATACTCAGCTGGATAATGGTTTCTTATTGGAACACATATCACATGCCTGGACACTAATAAACAAATATTTAAAAACTACTAATGCCACTTTGAAAATAGCATTCCAGAGTTGGGGATCAGAGAATGAAATGGATACTCCTTGCTGGTAAGAATTTTATTCCTTAGAGCCTTTCTAGTGAGAAGTCTGGAAATATGTGCCAAAGTCTTAATAATTCTCATATTCTTTGACTCAGAACACTTGCTTATATAAATTTATATTAAAAATAAATGGAGAAAAACAAAAATACATGTACTAGAATATTCACTGTAGTATTATTTATAACAGTGAAGAAATAGAATTATCCTAAATGTCCCAAAGAAGGGTTTGATTAGATACATTTGAGCACATAGAGAAAATGGAATTAAAAGCCAGGCAGTCATCTTAGATAGTAAGGAAACTAACACTGAACCTTTGGTAACCACGAATCTAAAGTCTGCAATGGCAATAAGTACATACCTATCGATAATCACCCTAAATGTAAATGAACTGAATGCACCAATCAAAAGACATAGAGTCACTGAATGGATAAAAAAACAAGACTCACCTATATGCTGCCTATAAGAGACACACTTTAAACCCAAAGACATACACTGACTAAAAGTAAAGGGATGGAAAAAGATATTTCATGCAACAAATAGGGAGAAAAAGGTAGGAGTTGCAGTACTTGTATCAGACAAAATAGACTTCAAAACAAAGAAAGTCACAAGAGACAAAGGACATTACATAATGATAAAGGGGTCAATTCAACAAGAAGATATAACCATTATAAATATACATGCATCCAACACAGGAGCACCTACATAAGTGAAACAAATACTAACAGAATTAAAAAGGGAAATAGAATGCAACGCATTCATTCTAGGAGACTTCAACACTCCAATCACTCTGAAGGACAGATCAACCAGACAGAAGATAAGTAAGGAGACAGAGGCACAGAACAACACAATAGAACAGATAGATCTAACAGACATCTACAGAACTCTACACCCAAAAGCAAAAGAATACACATTCTTCTCAAGTACACATGGAACATTTTCAAGAATAGATCATATACTAGGCCACAAAAAGAGCTTCAGTCAATTCAAAAATATTGAAATTGTACCAACCAGTTTCTCAGATCACAAAGCTATAAAACTAGAAATCAGTTACACAAAGAAAATGAAAAATTCCACAAACACATGGAGGCTTTGCAACATGCTCCTAAATAACCAGTGGATCAATGACCAAATAAAAACAGAGATCAAGCAATATATGGAGACAAATGACAACAATAATTCAACACCACAAAATCTGTGGGATGCAGCCAAGGCTGTGCTAAGAGGAAAGTATATTGCAATACAGGCCTACCTCAAGAAAGAAGAACAATCCCATATATGCAGTCTAAACTCACAATTAATGAAACTAGAAAAAGAACAACAAATGAGGCCCAAAGTCAGTAGAAGGAGAGACATAATAAAGATTAGAGCAGAAATAAATAAAATCTAGAAGAATAAAACAATAGAAAGAATTAATGAAAGCAAGAGCTGGTTCTTTGAGAAAATAAAATAGATAAACCCCTAGCCAGACTTATCAAGAAAAAAAGAGAGTCTACACACATACATAGAATCAGAAATGAGAAAGGAAAAATCACCATGGACACCACAGAAATGCAAAAGAATTATTAAATAATACTATGAAAAGTTATATGCTAACAAACTGGATAACCTAGAATAAATGGACAATTTTCTAGAAAAATAAAACCTTCCAAGGCACACCAAGGAAGAAACAGAATATCTGAACAGATCAATTACCAGCAACAAAATTGAACTGGTAATCAAAAACCTACCTAAGAACAAAATTCCTGTACCAGATGGCTTCACTGATGAATTTTATCAAACATTTAGTGAAGACCTAATACACATTCTCCTTAAAGTTTTCCAAAAAATAGAAGAGGAGGGAATACTTCAAAACTCATTCTATGAGGCCAGCATCACTCTAATACCAAAACCAGGCAAAGACACCACAAAAAAAGAAAATTACAGACCAATATCCCTGATGAATGTAGATGTAAAAATACTCAACAAAATATTAGTAAACCACATTAGAAAACACATAAAAAATATCATCAATCATGATGAAATAGGGTTTATTCTAGGGATGCAAGGATGGCACAACATTCAAAAATCTATCAACATCATCCACCACATCAACAAAAAGAAGGACAAAAACCACACAATCATCTCCATAGATGCAGAAAAAGCATTTGACAAAATTCAACATCCATTCATGATAAAAACTGTCAAGAAAATGGGTATAGAGGGCAAGTACCTCCTCCTAGTAAAGGCCATATATGACAAACCCACAGCCAACATTATACTTAACAGTGAGAAGCTGAAAGCTTTTCCTTTCAGATTGAGAACAAGACAAGCATGCCCAATCTCCCCACTTCTATTCAACATAGTTCTGGAGGTCCTAGCCATGGCCATCAGACAACACAAAGAGATAAAAGGTATCCAGATTGGCAAGGAAGATGACATGATATTGTACAAAAAAAATCCCTAAAGAATCCACTCCAAAACTACTAGATCTAATATCTGAATTTAGCAAAGTTGCAGGATACAGAATTAATACACATAAATTGGTGGCATTCCTATACACTAACAATGAACTAGCAGAAAGAGAAATCAGGAAAACAATTCCATTCACAATTGCATCAAAAAGAATAAAATACCTAGGAATAAACCTAACCAAGGAAGTGAAAGACCTATACTCTGAAAACTACAAGACACTCATGAGAGAAATTAAAGAAGATACCAGTAAATGGAAACACATCCCATGCTCATGGATAGGAAGAATTGATATTGTCAAAATGGCCATCCTGCCTAAAGCAATCTATAGATTCAATGCAATTCCTATCAAAATACCAGCAGCATTCTTCAATGAACTAGAGAAAATCATCCTAAAATTCATATGGAACCAGAATAGACCTCAAATAGCCAAAGCAATCCTGAGAAGGAAGAATAAAACAGGGGGAATTATGCTCCCCAACTTCAAGCTCTACTAAAAAGCCACAGTAATCAAGACAATTTGGTACTGGCACAAGAACAGATCCATAGACCAATGGAACAGACTAGAGAGCCCTGATATAAACCCAACCATATATGGTCAATTAATATATGATAAAGGAGCCATGGACATACAATGGGGAAATGACAGCTTCTTCAACAGCTCATGTTGGCAAAACTGGACAGCTACATGCAAGAGAATGAAACTGGATTATTGTTTAACCCCAGTAAACTCAAAATGGATTAAGGACTTGAATGTAAGTCATGAAACCATAAAACTCTTAGAAGACAACATAGGCAAACATCTCCTGAATATAAGCATGAGCAACTTCTTCCTGAACCCATCTCCTCAAGAAAGGGAAACAAAAGCAAAAATGAACTCATGGGACTGCATCAAGCTAAAAAGTTTTTCTATGGCAAAGGACATCATCAATGAAACAAAAAGGCATCCTACAGTATGAGAGAATATATTTGTAAATGACATATCTGACAAGGGGTTAACATAAAAAATATATAAAGAACTTACACACCTCAACACCGAAAAAGCAAATAACCTGATTAACAAATGGGCAGAGGATATGAAGAGACGGTTCTCCAAAGAAGAAATTCAGATGGCCGACAGACACATGAAAAGATGCTCCACATCACTAATCATCAGGGAAACACAAATTAAAAACACGATGAGATATCACCTCACACCAGTACAGATGGCCAGCATCAAAAAGACTAAGAACAACAAATGTTGGTGAGGATGCAGAGAAAGGGGAACCCTCCTACACTGCTGGTGGGAATGTAAGCTAGTTCAACCATTGTGGAAAGCAATATGGAGTTTCCTCAAAAAACTAAAAATAGAAATACCATTTGACCCCAGAATCCCACCTCTTGGAATATACCCAAAGAATACAACTTCTCAGATTCAAAAAGACATATGCACCCATATGTTCATCACAGCACTTTTTACAATAGCCAAGATATGGAAGCAACCTAAGTGTCCACCTGTAGATGAATGGATAAAGAAGATGTGGTACATATATACAATGGAATACTATTCAGCCATAAGAAAGAAACAAATCCTACCATTTGCAACAACATGGATGGAGCTGGAGGACATTATGCTCAGGGAAATAAGCCAGGCAGAGAAAGACAAATGCCAAATGATTTACCTCATTTGTGGAGTATAACGATGAAGCAAAACTGAAGGAACAAAATGGCAGCAGACTTAGACTCCAAGAATGAACTAGTGGTTACCAAAGGGGAGGGGTGTGGGAGGGCTGGTGGGGAGGGAGGGAGAAGGAGACTGAGTGGTATTATGTTTAGTTCAGATGCTGTGGGGGATCACAGGGAGAACACTGTATCACAGAGAAGGAACATAGTGGATCTCTGGCAACTTGCTGCACTGATGGACAGTGACTGCATTGGGGTATGGGTGGGGACTTGATAATATGGGTAAATGTAGTAACCACATTGTTTTTTCATGTGAAACCTTCATAAGAGTGTATATCAATAATACCTTAATAAAAAATAAAAATTAAAAAACAAGCTGTCATTAAAAGTGATTCTATAGAAAAATGTTTAATAACATCAATGTTCTTTATGACTCATAATTAAGTGAAAAAAGTAAGACAAAATATGAAAAATGTGATCTCAGTTATGTAAAAAAAATGAAAAAAAGAAAAAACCTCAATGTCTATAGATTAAAGTGTTAATGGGTCATTAATATCAAAGGATAAAATTATGGGTATTTATAAGGTTTTTTGTTAATTTGTATTTTCTAATTAAAAATAAACATTTAAAAAGAAAACTCAATAAATGCTAACAAAAGTCTCAGACTAAAATGTGAGTTTGTTATGGCATATATTCCCAAGTAGGTTGCTCTTCTATTAACATTGTTTACCAATTCAATATCCCAATTTTTAAAAAGTAAAGCAAAGGAAGATTTTTTCAAAACTTTAGCCAAACTAAAATCAATTTATTTTACTGAGAGTTGTCTTCATAGGTCTTCTATGTTGGGGTGATTAAGTTTTCCTGAGCAAACTTAAAAACAAATGTAACACACTGACATTTATCAAACTAGCAAATCTTAGGCCAGACCACTGGACATTTTAAGATCCTTCTCTTGTTCACTCCCCAACATTGCATCATTGATTTTTTCTTTATTGAGTTATTATTTCAATTCATACTTTAAGATCCCTGGTGCGTACAATCATTTTCTATCTCTTGCGCAGAAGTTTTCTTCCAGCATAAAGAGAGCTATTCTGAATGTAAAACATTCAACAGCAATGAATCAACACTCTCAAATCCTAATTCACATTTTGTATGATTTGATTTGTATGACACTATCATAATGACAAGAATAAATAAAAATAAATTAGGTTACTGGCAAACAGTTTACCTACTCTAAAATTGTCAGTTTCTATGGAAAAAGAGTATATTAGTTTCCTATTCAGCAAAATTCATATTTTCACAGACATTTTATTACAATTGTTCTATGCATTCATTGAACCCTTTCCTAAACACTAGAGTCATTTCTTTTTGAAAAATTGGGAACACATCTATATTAGAGATTAGTAGCCATACTTTCATTTTCTTACCAGGTAGGTGTGTGCAATCAAGCAGTAAAGAAAATTCATGAAGGAAAACAACAGCACTAATACCTACATCATAATTAATTTTACTGTTGTACTTCTCCAAATGCAATATTCATTTTTGTGATGTTCCCCCAAAAATAATTAATACTCAGATTAATATCTGACTAAGTTGATATTTCCATTCCAGGATCTAGTAAGCAGGAGTTCAAATTCACAACAGCTTTCAATACAAAGGGAAGTGGTTTAGTCCCTCATAGGATAATGAATTAAAAGTTCTTGTGTTTAAAACTTTTTAATCTGAAAATCATTTCTTGGTTCAAATTCATCAATCACCAAGTAGAGAGATGTGAAGGCTTCTAATAGGTAACTCAGGAAATACTCTCAAACAATAATGAGAAGCCAAAGAAAGAAAAGGAAAGTATGATTATGATGAAGTTACTTAATAGTGTTTCCTCACCTGAAAAATGTATGTGAAGGATCTTCATATGTAAGGTCTTTGTGCCAATGAGATGAGATAACGCATGCCTGTCTAGTCACAGGCTTAAATTTGAAATATCTTCTAACCTGGAGGCAGTTAAGAACAGCAAGCTCAGTCAGTATTTATATTCATTTTGTGATTCTGACAGCTTAGGAGCAAGCTGCTCTATGAATTCTGTTCGACTAGAAAGCTGGCTCCTGCTTCTATCTCCAATTCTTTTAACTTCCTACTTGATCACTTGGACAAGGGAAGAAAGTACAGTAACCTTTTTGTTTCATGATCTCCTGTGAACAGAGCAGGCATTCTGTTTCTGAAGCTGCTGCAAACAGTTTCCACAAGAGATACTATGATCATTAATCTAGGTTTACATAGTGACCACATTTAGATTTTTTTTACAATGGTAGAAGAGACTATTTCTGGGGTTGAGCAGGGACTGAGCATATCAGTGAGTTAAGAGTCACACTATGAATTAGGATTCTAGTTTTTTGTGCCCCCAATTATAATTTTGTACCTGCTTCTCAAATTGTTTCCATTAAAGTACTTTTATAAAATGCAAGAGAAGATGATACATACATCAGGGAGAGGGTAAGAATGAAGATGGGTGCTGTGTTTATCACAGCACTATTTACAATAGCCAAGTTATGGAAGCAACCTAAGTGTCCATCAGTAGATGAATGGATAAAGAAGGTGTGGCACACATACACAATGGAATACTATTCAGCCATAAGAAGAAAACAAATCCCACCATTTCAGCAACATGGATGAAGCTAGAGGGTATTATGTTCAGTGAAATAAGCCAGGCAGACAAAGACAAGTGCCAAATGATTTCCCTCATTTGTGGAGTATAACAACAAAGCAAAACTGAAGGAACAAAACAGCAACAGACTCACAGACTCCAATAAGGGACTAGCAGTTACCAAAGGGGGAGGGTGGGGGAGGGTTGGGGAGGGTGGGTGGGGAGGAAAGGAGAAGGCACTATAATTAGCACTCACAATAAAGGTTGGTGACAGGAAAGGCAGTATAGCGTGGAGAAGACAAGTAATGACTCTATAACAACTTGCTACACTGATGGACAGTGACTGCACTGGGGGGACTTGATAATATGGGTGAATGTTGAAAACAATATTAATTTTAAAAAGTGTTAGGAGGGGTGGTTAGGAGCCTTTGAAGAGTAGCATATGTTTTACCTAACAACCATACAAACTTTCCATTTCACCCCACAATATAGCCATGCTTGTTGTAATATAAAAAAATGTCTACCAACTGAGTAAACTTAACTCTTCCAGAAGAAATTCCAGCTTTAAATGAGATATCTAAAGCTATAAGTACCTCTTTCCCTGCATATCACTGCATACCCCAGTATGAAAGTCAGTGTTAAAAAACAAAATTCAACTGGATAAATTTTAAATAACTTACTGGCATTATTCACTGATTCATGAATCAGGCAGCATCCAATCTAGCAGACAGAATAGAGCTCTGAAGAGTTATACAAAATCGAAGACTTTTATAGGCAGAAGTGGGCAACGAAGGAAGTTACTAACAAGGATTATTTCAGGCAAGGTCACCTTCCTTTGGGGGACTGTTAGGGTATATTAGGAGGATTACTTCGTTAGTGCTGACCAGGAAATTCCACACTGATTAGTTAAAATTACATTCCTGAAAGAGATTGAAAATGCAATTAAGTTCAGTATTAAGATTCAGTTTGGTGATGTGGGCTTAGCACAAGTGACTCCATTTAGGGCCCATTGTCTTTCTTTTTTAACACAGACATTTAGTGTGTAACTCTGGCAGAAAATAAGTTTCCAGCCTGGGGCAAAATACCTTTGAAACCAAAATTAGGCAATGGGAGAAATAAAGTGGGAGAAACCCATTTATTGCTTACAAGCAGTCATCCACTTCTGCTCTCCTGTGTCTCTTGCAACCCAGCTGCAGATGCACCCATCTTTTACAGTAGAGATATGCCCTTGCACCCCTTGTAATTATCTATTGATATGAGGCTGGAATAGTTTTCTTCACCCCTTGAAAAACACCTATTGATATGGAGATGCACTAAGGCCAGGTGAGAGATTCTGGAAATATTGCAATTTTACCCATACCCCAACCCTCCAGAAATCTCAACTCCCAATCTACTCACTCCCCATTTTCTGCAATGGCCCCTGTGAGAGAAAACTGGAGCACTGTAACCAAACTAGTAACATACAATAACAACACCAATAAAATCATGATAATAATCAAGCTGGAGGATTCAGCTAAGTACAAAATCCTATGCAGATTTAGTCCACAGCTTGCCTATTCCACAGGGGGTCAGTAGATGAACAGGTAGGGAGTTCAGAGCAATCATCACACAGCAGCTGCAGCCAGGGGGCAGGTTCAAGCCACAGGGGCTGTACAAGAAAGTAAAACTTAAGGGTGATAAAATACATGTTTTAATGACAACAGCATAGGCAAATCTTATCCATCAGGTAGGCTGCATACAAGAGTGTGGTCCTGTGGTAGGACAGTGTCAGTAATAGAATCTAGTACTGGTCTAGTATACCAGACTTCACCTCCCTCCCTGTGGGAGTTATAGATGGCTCAATGTATAGGGCTACAGGAGGTACATGCACTGGCCTTTTTGTCCAGTCTCACACCCACCCCACAATGGGATAGGTGGTTATTACCTTGGTCAGAGCTGTTCCGGTGATGGGCTTTGTAGCCAGCAAAGCTTGGTACACAGCAGCCAGTTGCTTATCTATCAAGGTGTACTGGACCTCTGCTCCTTTCCATAGTTATGACCAGAATCCAGTGGGTTGGAGTGTCCGTTCAAGCAGCTTCCAAGGACCCCATCCATAACCATCCTTGATTACATGAACATATAGTTCACGGGGTCTTGTTGAGTCCATTACACTCAAGCCTGTACGGCCTTGTTTGCTTGTTTAGCAGCAGTAAAAGCAGCTGCACATGTCTCATCTGAGTCCCGCCTGATGCCCTTTTATACCAATCAGTATAAGGGCTTTAGAATTTGTGACAAGTGTAGGATAAACACTGTACAGTAACCCCAAAGACCCCAAAACTCTTGTAATACTGCCACAGTGGTAGGGGTAGGGAAAACCTGGACCTTGTCTATAACTGCTTCAGTAATAACCTAAGTTTTACCTTATCAGACAACCCCCAAGAATTTTACAGACAAACCAAGTAGTCCCTGAACCTTTTTAAGGTGCTGTTCA
Organism: Manis javanica; assembly: GCF_040802235.1. NCBI lineage: Eukaryota > Metazoa > Chordata > Mammalia > Pholidota > Manidae > Manis > Manis javanica. Next base: position 89,822,250 of record NC_133174.1, read on the forward strand.
CAGCCCATCTTTTCTACTGTAAAGGTTGCAGCAGTCTAGGAACTGCCCCTTCTAAATCTGCAAGAGAATCAGATGTGAGCATAATATCATCAATGTAGTGACACAATCACACTGTTTCAGTTTCCTCCATGTGGCCAAGTCCTCGGCTACAAGCCCATGATAGATGGTGGGACTGTGGAGGTCTCCCTGTGGAAGGACAGTGAATGTCCACTGCCGGCCTTCCCACATGAAGGCAAACTGTTCCTGACTTTCCTGTGCTATGTCAAGAGAGAAGAAAGCATTAGCAGGGTCCGCAACATAATGATACATCCTTAGTTCATGACTGATGGTGTCCATAATGGCTGCTATAAGAGAGCAGCATGCAAAAGGGATGTGACTTTAGTCAATTACCTGTAGTCCACGGTCATATGCCAGGAGCTGTCTGGCTTTTTCACTGGCCACACTGGGGAATTAAAAGGACTATGAGTGGGCTTTATGATGCCCACCTTCTCTAACTCCTGTAGAGTTTCTCCAATTTCCTTGTGCCCCCCGGACAATTTATACTGCTTAGTTTTTGTCACCTGACAAGGTACAGGCAGAGCTACAGGTCATGCTCAGCATGTCCCCTCAGAACTGGCTTTACCACACGTACCCTCAGTGTGAACTCACCTGCAGTGGTCTGTAACCACAGGCCCTGCAGGATATCCACCCCCAGAAGTTATTCAGGGATGGGAGAAATGTACACAGAATACTCCTTTGGCGGTAAACGCCCTATCCCCAATGGGATTTGGGGCTTTTTTCACTCTCATTGCCTTACCCCCATAGCCATCTATCACAGCAGGGGTCCCAGAAAAACACTAAGGGTTGCCATAAATCAGAGAACATTCAGCTCTGTGTCCACCAGTGCCAGGACACGTTTACATTCACAGGGGACCAATAAATTTCTAATTTCACATGTGGCCTCCGGTCCTCACCACATCCCCCAAGGTGGGTTCCTTGATCCCCCTCAGTCACACCGCGATGCCCAATCATCCCCCTATTGGGGTGTGGACCTAGGCGGATCCTGAGTACTGTCCCGCAGGAAGTCCTGCAGGGACATAGGCTGGACATGGGGCTTTACCTCCGGCTTCCGTGTCTTTGACCTAAGCAGCTAGAACTGTTGTTCTGGCTTTAATTGGTGCCACAGTTCTAACAAGATCTTACTTGGCTGTCCATCAAGTTTTCTTTCACTACCTCAGTCTTTATGAAATCAACCCACATCTGGGTCTTCCAGACCTTCACAGGGACTTTTGTACGTCTCCTGTCAGTCATAGCCCATACTGCCTTCAGTGCTCTTATTGTTTCAACCTCCCTCAGTTCTGCTAAAGTACGAGATGAGGGAGCTCTATGGAGCACCAGATTTCTCATTCTTATGGTGAACAACTTCTTGTTAGGGATCCCATACAACCTCTCTGGTCCAGATAAGCCCTGCTTGCCCTTGTAGTCACCTATTGATATGTAGATGGACTAGTTCTCTTCACCCCTTGGAAATAGCTGTTGACATGGAGATGCACTAAAACCAAGCAAGAGATTCTGGAAATATTGCAATTTTACCCACGAGTGTTTCTAAGAAATTTACTAAATGATACTGGTGAGGATTACATAAGGTTCAATTTGTAATTAGAAATGATTGGTCACTCCTCATTTAGCTCCATTGTTGGCTATATCATTTCCAGTAACTTCTTAGTACACTCTTTCAAAAACAATTTTGGCAAAAAAAATCTGTGACTGTAAACTAGTACATGTTTATTAGTGATTAAAATGAGGTGTCGGGAGATAGCTCTGAATGTTGTGTAACAAGACAATCTGGGCGAACAAAGAACCTGGCTATTTTACCCTGCCCAGAAAATGAAGTAGAGCAAATGTGTCTAATTCTCTTTTCACCTTCAAATAGTTTCCATAAGTAGTCAAGGTTATAAACCTTTATACAGTTGACCCTTGAACAACATGGGTTTGAACTGCATGGGTCCACTTCTAAGTGACTATTTTTCAGTAAATATACTGGAAAATTTTTTAGAAATTTGTGAAAATTTGAAAAAAACATTTTCTTTTCTCTAGTTTATTATGAGAATATGGTATATAATATTACATGCAAAATATGCATTTATCGACTGTTTATGTTATTGGTAAGACTTCTGGTCAACACTAGGCTATTAGTAGTTGAGTTCTCTGGTAGTCAAAAGTTATTTGTGGACTTTCGACTGCACAGGAGCGCCCCTACCCTCCACATTGCTCAAGGGTCAACTGTATCCTGGTTCTTTATTTCTCCTGAATCACACAAATATTTGAAGATATAAATTAAAATTCTATAACATCTCTTGGGCCCCATCAAATAATGTCACCACATTTATTTTGTGTGGCCATTGATTAAGATATTTCTATCTCAGAAATTTTGTGGTAGTTTATGAATCAGTAGTGAATGGTCAATAGAACAGATGGCAATATCTGGGGTACAAGATTATGTCTTTTTTTTGGAGGAATCTTCATTCAGAAACATCAACTTTCTCACTGAGTGACAGTCTATACTTGAAAAAATTTTCAGGTAACCTTATTTTATGTTGTATTACTGATGCAAGGACTTAAAGCTGTTCAGGTTAATACTTCACCCTTTCAACCATCCAGCTTTTCACTCACTTTCTCTCACCTGAGCAGGTTACCTGTATTTATACAGAATAACATAAGGATCCAGGGCTGAAGGAGGTACTAGTTCAGCTTTAAATATAATTGTCATTTTGGAAATTCAGATTTTAACAATAAAGTCAAAGTGGAAATTGTTTAACAGCTTTGAGACAGCCTTGGTTTAATATGGCTATTTAAAAATTACAAGGCTATAAGAATTTACTGACCAAGCGTACAGAAGGATTGACATTTGCCAGGTTTGTGAAGCAGTTTCATTTAACCCACTAAAATATGTTTTATCGTACAGCAGCCTGATTTGTCAGGGTTCATCAAATAGTATAAAAAAATAAAGTTTAGCTTATTGTAATCGAAGGGTAAGTATATTTACATCATCTATTTTAAAATAAAAGAAAAAATTAAAGAGCTGAGCTTTTCTCAGGGATAGCAATCTTTTCCTCTTTGACTTTAATTCTATATTGCCTTATTTTTAAAGACTTTATGGAAATGTTATTTCTCATAGTAGATAAAAAGTTCCTTGAAGGTATTTGTCATCTTATCACTTTACATCCCTCAGCGAATTTACCTCTTGCTTATGGTAACAAAGAGTTTCAGTATACAGTTTTTGAATGAATGCAACAGTTTTTCCTCTGGAGCTCCCAACTATGTGCACATATTCAAAGACATTCTCAGTATGTATGCTAATGAACACAGTTTTCTTATACACATACAAGTCATCTGCAACTGTTCAGACTGAATGAACAGAATTTCCAAAAATTACTGAGTAGTTAGAGGGTAATCAAGTTACACTGAATCTCAACAAAACAATTACAATTTCATTTGCTTATAGAGACTTGATTTAAAAAAAAAGGCACTTCTTAGAAATTAATGTTAATGGTACTGTAGTTGGCTCTACTTTAAAACATTAGCTTAACAATGTATCTGGGTGTAAAACTAAAACCAAATTCAGTCATTCAGAGACCATTTAACAGGTCTAATTGGGGAAGTAGCATCAAAATGGATTTTTCCCAACTTGTTAGACAGTGTTTATCACACAAAGCAGCAGAGGAAGCCTGCAATGCATTGATTCTGTCCCACTTTAACTATGGGAAGACAGCCTGAGTCAATGTTCAAACAAAAAGTTTTCAGATAAATTGTAACACTTTAGAAAACATTCAACTAGGTGAGTTACACCAAATAACAACTAAAAAGAAAAAATACTTTGCCACAATTTTGTTGAAATGAATCAATTCCCTCTAAGTATGAAAACAAAGATTCCAAGATTCCTAGCCTTAATTGAGAAAAGTAATTACAAAATAATATGCTAACAGTCTTCTTCTCAACAATGGCTTGTCTATCATAATTATCTCAATGTTTTAGTTATAGCCGAGTTTAAAAATAGAGATTAGAGCTACATAAAAATGACTGTGTTATATATACAATTCAGCTCATTAGACTGACAGTGGGATTTCTTTGAGACAGAATTCTAAGTTGGCAATTTAGATGCCAAGTTTTAGCCAGATACAATTTAGAATGCTTGTGAAATAGCTCAGAGGGAAAAAAGAAACACTGATAATGAAAATGCTGACAAAGTTTAACCACAGAAATTTGCCCAATGCCACTCACTATAACGTAAACCTCCAAGTACAGAAAAACTGATTTCATAATATAAATGACTATAATGAAAGATTTGCTTGATACTAAAAAAACTACTGTATGTTCTAAAATGTTGTTATTAAATAAATTGTTAATGCACTAGAGAAACCATTTCAAGATTAAAATATTTGAAAAACCCCATCTAGTTTTTGGTGTGTTCTCTGGTATAACTCCTAGATTTTATTTTATAAATAACATATGATTCTCTGCAGGGTGGAGTTGAGTGATTACAAATGGACCTGTTCATTATTTCTGTGTTTGATTATGATTTGTTCTCCAATGAGATAGTCTTAAGTATTAACTTTCATGATAAAGGAACGTTACTGAAAATAGTTTTCAAAGCTAATGTAATGCTTTCTACTCACATTATAGGCAACATCAATGATGAAAACATTAATTTCCAGGGTACAGTTATCTTGATATCAAAGGGTTGGAATGATGAGATCAAGGATGTTCTGGAATGTGAATGTGGTTTGAGCTGTCAACAGACATGTCAAATGAGAGAGAGAAGCTACTCTGCTCTGCTTCCAACTTAGAATGTTGCTTTCACTATTGTCAGATTTCATGTGTCAGTTCTCCCTACCTAGACTTCACCCAACCATCCTAATGTCTTAGTATCAAAGTACAATATTTTATCCATTTATACAAAATTGTATATAGGCAATTACAATATAAATCACAAGTGTTAAATAATGTACTGGGAAGAGTACAGGCTTTTCAGCTATACAGATCTGAGTTCAAATCACAACTTAGACTCTTTCTAACGAGTTATATGTTTATGGGCAAGTCATTAGCCCCAGTGAGCCTTAGTTTCTTCATCTGCAAAATGAGTTTCTTACAGTCTATCTTGGCTTGTTGTGAAGATTACGGACAATATTCATTGAAGTGTGTAGCATTGCCTGAACTGTCTTGGAGTCCAAGGTTTTCTGTTCCATTAGTGCGCCTTTGCCTCAGGAAACTTTGTAGGTCCCTGTTTGTTTATCCAGGATTCCCAGCTCCAACAGAGCTCCAGTCTCCACATGACCCCAGCTTCCTCTCCTATTCCTCAAGATTTTTGAAAGGGAAGTTGGGCAAGCACTGTGCCTGGCATATTAAAGTTGATCAATATTTAAGAGGATTACATTTGCACTATATACAGTTGTGTATAAGTGTAAAGAACTATCAATGTATATACAGAATAGGTATGGTGTATCGCTTAAGTAAATGTCTTTTTATTCTTATTTTTGGCCAGCCCAACATCATCATTCATGTATCTTTCTTTTAGCATTGCTCTCATTTCCCTATCAGAAACCAATCACCCTCCAGGTTCTCTCAATCCTTGGGGTTTGAGAAGTGTTCTTGGTCTAAGAATTAGGAGCATGACCCAGGCTTGATCAGCATCACAGGTATTTGTTCATTCACATGGACATGAACAAGGCAAATAAGAGTGAACTCTAGGATTTTTGTGGAGTCGCCTCTTTATGTTAGGGTTGTTAGCTTCTAGAAGTAACACTGGGGTTGGTGCCATGACCTAGGGGGAGTCTGCCCACAGGAGATAAGCCACCATAGTGAAAATCACAAACAGCAAGTACAGGTAAAAGATGAGCCAGGAGATGTAGGGAGATCAAGTCCTGATGAACATGTGTAAGCCCTTGGATTTAGAACTGCTTGTAGCTAGATGTCCTTGAACATTTTAGTTGTGTGAGCCAGAATACTTTAAAATCTATTAGCAGCGTCATCACATCACTATTATCATTCATCATTCCAGCCAGTTTCAGGCGGGTCTTCGTCAATTGCAATCAAGAGTCCTAATACAGTTGTTTTTTCAACAGAGATTCCACCCTGAATATGGGTGGTATTTGCCTATGCAAACTACTGCCAGTAGGAGTTTGGACAAAATATTTTGGCTGCCATCCTACAGTAGCACCAGGCTATGTTATCTTTTGTGGCTAGGTATAAGCATAACTCTGACGTAGAATTCTTTTCAAATCCCCCCCAAAAACATTTAATGGACACTTTCTGAAGTGTTATCAACAAAATAATAGTATAACAGACATGTTTTAAAAAATCCTCACCACACTTAAAATCAGCACATCTTTAACATTTCTGATAACCTCATTTTAAAAACCTCACTACTGGACATTTAAAGAGAGGGGGAAAAATAGCTCTGTAATAGTGTTGGTCTGCATCATTTATTGCTGGTCTGCTTTGAAATAGTGACACTTTAAGTATTCGAGTTCATGACTTCCAGTAAGTATGCTATGTGGCATATCTTTGTGATTTGAAATGAATTAAAGGTAATTTTGTTTGGAGAATTTTTTGACAGCTCATGACATTCTTGGAGACAACTTGAGTTGTTACACAACTAGGATTAGGAATCATGGCCTTAGACTCTCTTTTCACAATGGAAATTCAACTGGTAAAAAGAAAAAGAAAAATCTGTCAAATGGTTTTTGGGCTACAAAAAAAACCATTTCATTTCTTGGGAATATTTTTACCACTGAGTTTACTAGATAGATGTTTGATTGAATTGACTAACGTAACCTATGGTTTCGGAATCATGTAGACATGCCTTGGTTAAATCAATCATTAAGGAAGAGCATGTTTTTCCTTATCCAGTTACAAGGAACCAAGTTCCTAGAGACCAAGTTGAAACATTTTAATCTTGCCCAGCTGGTTTCCCAGACTAGAAGACTCCACAGAGCATAGATTTACACTGTCCTGCTGAGCTTAGAATTCTCCTGTAGTTCAAATATACCTCATTGGTTTGCAGTGTTTGCAATATTGTTATTTTCTATTGGAAGCAAACTGGCTTGAGAACCTAAGCCTTATTTCTCCAAGAATTAATTAATGCTGTCTACCAGGAACGTGGTCCTACCTTTGGTGATTATAACAGCTAGTACTCTATTCCTTGATTCTAATATTTATACATCTATAGGATTTTTACTTTGCAAATGGCTAAGTGACAAAATGGGAAAAAAATTCAGCTACCACATTGACAGTTTGTCATTAAACTGTTATTGAGTGCCATTAGCTGAAGAGCTAACACTGCAGGAGGGTTGATACCTTCCAAGGGCAATTCTCAAGCAACCATACGTGCATCGGACACTTTAACCTGTAAGAAACAGATTTCTCAGAAAATGAAAATATTTTGGCCCATAACCATTTAAATTTTAAACTATTTTCTCAGATTTTAGCTTTGCATTTATCTTGACAACAGGAAGTCTGATACAAATGTGTTTCCTCACAGTAGAAACTAATACTAGAAAAGATATACCTCTCACATATCAATTTAAAAAATCTTATTATGCTTTGTTTTGCATGTATCTCAAAGTGACAGCCTCCCGTGGTCCTAATCACAGGTACCTGGCACAAAAGATAACGCAGCCTGATGCTATTGTAGGACAGCAGCCAAAATATTTTGTCCAAACTCCTACTGGCAGTAGTTTGCATAGACAGACAGCCTGCCCTCTGGCCCTTGTTTGGCTAGAGTTTAGCAACCAAACATGTAGCTACAGTGGTTGTTGTTTTTTTCTCTAAAGACAGCCCCATTATTATAAGTCAAAGAAATAATTTTCAAATATAGAATTATTCATTTGCCAGACTTCCTTGAAGCCCAAGGCAGCCATCAATAGATAGGGGAAGGAAAAAAAAGAATATTCACCTTAAGAAAAATGATACATACTGGAGAGAAGCCAAATGTGTGAAGTCAGGACACAGGCCCACCAGGTAAGCTGGCAGAAATAACTGTGGAGTTACTTTGGCAAGTGGTAATAGAGAAAGTGAATTTGTAGCATGCAAACAATTCAATGAACAGAAAGGGTAGTGATGAGGAGAGGGGGAGGAGGAGGTAGGAAAGGAGCCCAAAGAGGACTGTGACTTGTCAGGGAGGTGCGTTTTAGGAAATACAGCTGAGGAAGCCTAAGCTACAGATCCGTTCTTGCTTAAGGCAGAATGTCTTGCAATACCTATTTACTTAACGAATTATGAACTCTAGGCTCTAGTTAATTCACATTTTTCTTCAGGTTTCATGTAAACTGTGCATAGCTTTTGAAGTTTTTGTCTCTTTAAAACACAACTGATTTACAAATATTATCTTCTCTACTCTTCTGTTTTGAAATCCACAACTTGGAGAATGTGGATATTTTTTTCTTTTGGCTCCATTTTCTAAGAGCAGGCTTAAAACCTTTGGCATGCTCTCAGCTAGAGATGTTTTATACTTTTCGATATATCCTGCTATTGTGGTGATTCTTCCAACTTTATAATACACTGTTTAAAAAAAATGAAAGTGGACAGCTTGGGGTTTTGATTCACAGCAGGAATGTTTTTCTTAAAATCTTTTACACTTTACAAGGCAATGGGCCCTTCTGAAGGGCTGATGAGGGGGTGGGAGAGAAGAAATGACTGAGAAAGAAAGCTTTTGGGTTAAAATGGACAAGAAGTATAGCAGTCAGAAAAATCAGCACATACTGGCTTGATTCTGCTTTCCTTTAGAGTATGAAATGGTCAAGAGCACCATGGGGGGGAAAACGACAACTTTTGTGACAAGGTCCTTTGGAAGGAAAATGTTATTAGATTGAGTAATAGGGACATCACTTCTATAAGCACAATATGTTATCTCTTAATATTGTTCCTGGGTTTAGATGCTTATATTCTATGAGCCTGTTGATACAAGGTCTGGTAGAAAGGGTGTGAGGAAGAGAGGCAAGCTAGTCTGGGAGACAAGGTATGCAGCAGTTCAAAACACATAAGTTCTTTTGACATGTTGGCAAGACCACACTCATAGGGGCTTCGAATGACCTCACTTGGGTGCTGTGAGTAAAATTGCAATATTCCCAGCATCTCTTGCCTGGGTTCAGTGCATCTCCATATCAAGAGTGTTTCCAAGGGGTGGAGAGAAGTAGTCCATCTCCATATCACTAGGTAATTACAAGGGTGAGAGACTGCATGTCTGGACCCGAGAAGTTGGGTGGGACTTCTTCTGCAGCCCCGTTGCGAGAGGTGGACAACTGCTTACAAGAAATAAACGGGCTTCTCCCAGTTTATTTCTCCCTTTGATTGCAGTTTCAAAGAGACTTTACTCTGGGATTTTCCCCCTGGAGTTACACATAGTTATGTAACAATTTTTGTATAACAGATGCTGTGTATTAATCATTATGTCTATCAGGTATTATTTGATATGATTAAAATAACTGTAACATATATGTAAGATACAAAGCACAATAACAAAATGAATAACCATGAAGTCATCACTCCACTTAAGAAAGCATTACGACTCCTTTGTATCTCTTGTAGCTCCTTCCCTACCCCTATAGTCCATTCTCCTGCTTCCTTCCACTTGCAATCTACTTAGAGTTTACTGAACTTTTGTATTTTGCTTTTTAAAAGGGTTTTCTCTTATTCTTGAATGCATAGACAATGTACTTGATTTCTGACCTTTATAAACATTTTATTTTATTTTCTGTAGTCTGCAACTTTCTTTTTTATCAATATTGTATTAAGAGTTTATCCACATTGTTGTGTATAGCTATGGTTCATTCATTTTCATTTTCAAACATTCCAATTTGTAACTGTCCTACAATTTATTAATCCATTTTCCTGCAGTGCTGGATCATATAATATGTGCATGTTCAAATTTCCAAGACAGTGCAAAATTGTTTTTCCAGAATGACTGTAGAATTCCAAGCTTTCATAAGCAGAGTATTGAAATATAAGTAATATGGTTGCTCCACATCTTGGTATCATCACACTTTAATTTTAACAGATTTCTGAATTTTTGCCTACTGATTTAAGTGTATTTCATTTTGCTAGTAATTTGAATCTTTCTAATTCTTATGAGGTTAAAAACTTTTTAATGTGTTCATGGTCTTTTTTTTTTCCTACTCTGTGAAATGGTTATTTATGTTTTTGCACAGTTTTCTATTGAGTTATTTTTCTTTTTACTATTGATTTACAAGAATTCTTTACATATACTAGACACTAAAATTGTGTCAGTTTTATGGATTTCAAATATTCTCTCTGTTTTTGGTTTGTTCCCATTTTCTTTATTGTGTCATTTCATGAACATTCTTATTTTAATGTAATTAAATTTATGAATCTTGTGCTTTATGTTTAGTACTTCGTGTGTGTTTAAAAAAAGCCTTCCTTACTCTGAAAACATAAAGCTATTCTTCTGTAAGTTTCCAGGTTTTGCCTTTCACATTTAGTCCTTAATCAATCATAAATTGATTTTGGTGTTGGTGAGATAAGGATACAACAATCTCTTTCCCTTTTAAATAGAACCAGTTGTCTCAGCATAACTTATGAAACTGTGCATCCTTTCCCCCCTCTTCTGCCATGCCACGTCAGTCATATCTTGTTCCTACATATGCCAGAGAGTGCCAAATCTATGTTTCAAAGATGGCTGCATGGTAGCCCATGTAAAATGCTCTTCTTGCAGGTGACATGGACAATTTCCCACAGAGAGTTAGAGTCTGTGTTTTCTCCCTGTGAATCTGGCCATGTCAGTGACTACAATGGAAGTAACACTGGTTGATTTCTGAGTCTAGAGAATAAAAGACAATGCAGCTTCTTTCTGCTTGGCTGTTTAAAAACATGTGCCTTTTAAGCCTTGAGACACCATGGGAGAATTTTGGCCATGCTTAAGTCCCCATGCAGAGGAAACCATATAAAAACAGAAATACCCATGGTGCTCTAAGTATTCCAGGCCCCTGATTGTTTGAGTCTCCCCAGTCCAGGCAACAAAACCTTTGAGATTACCCTTGCTCTCATCACCATCTGACTACAATCTAATGAGACCCAGAGCTTGAACCTCCCAGCTAAGCACTCCCAAATGCCTGACCCACAGAAACGAACACTTAATAAATGACTGCTGTTGATTCAAGCCACTAACTTTTAAGATTATTTGTTACACAGCATTATGTAGACAGAACACCAGGTTTCCTTCCAGAATCTCTCTTTATGCATTGATCAACTTGTTTATTACCTAACTTCTCTGTGATTCAGTTTTTTAATTTGTAAAATGGATAAAAAGAAATATTATCTTCATGAAGATGTGAAAATTAAATGGGTTAATTTTATCAGTACCTAGCACATAGTAAATGCCCTACAAGTGTTAACTATTACTATTGGTACTACTACTAATAATAATAATTACTGATTATTATTATTTTTGAGCCAGCAGCATATTGACATAAGTGTTAACTATTACTATTGGTACTACTACTACTAATAATAATTACTGATTATTATTATTTTTGAGCCAGCAGCATATTGACATAAATCCCATATTATAATGATTAATGATATCTAGCAGGGTAATTTTGCCATTTTCTTTTTGTTCTTCAGGTTTCTCTTGACTATTCATGACTGCTTATTCTTTCCTATACATTTTGGAATTGCTAGTAAATAATATGTTAGAATTTTCATTGAAATTACAACAACTCTGTTATTCAAAGTGGAAATAAAATCTTTAAGATGTTGAGTTTTCCTAGAATTGAAAACCTAACAAGACAATATTTCAAGAACAAGGGTCAGAAAACCATTTCTTTCTAAAGGACCAGATGGTAAATATTTAAAAATTTTAGGACTACGCAGTATTACAACTACTTAACTTTGCCTTTATAGAGTAAAAGCAGCCATAGACAGTACATAATTGAATGCACGTGGTTGGCCAAATTTGGCCCACTGACCATAGCTTGCTGATCTCTGTTCAAGAAGAGAGAAATAAAGTCTTCCTAGCTACCTTGATTGTATATTAAACTCTCATGGAGAAAACTAATCTCTTTCTGAGCTCTCTTTCTATTCCATTTGTCTGTCTGTCTGTGAGCTCACTGCTGAACATATCTATTCATTTTATCATTTATTTACAGAACTGCAATTTTCATTTTATTGCTTTAATTGATTATTTTTCCAATCTGCCTGCTCACATTTTGTAGTTTCTCATGGATTATTCATTTCATATGTCTATCCTTTATTTGTTGTGTTTTCTCATTTCACTACAGTTTTCACATACTCTCCATTTGTTCATTATAGATTCTGGCACCCCTATGGGTCTAAAGGTGTTGGATTTTTGTTGTCCTTGCTTACCCCTGCTGACTCTAACTCATATTGGCTTGTGTGGCTGTGTTTTGTCATCCTCATTTGTGATCTTAAAGTTGTTTTTTCCTTCATCTTTGCATATCCTGAATGCTCTCCTCCGAAGAGGAACTGTGTTTGCTTTTTCTGAGAGCCATGGGGCGCTACTGACCTGGAACATTTTCATTTTTATCATCCATCCAGAGGCCTCCATTTCACCCAGCATTCGTATGAGGTTCCAATATGCCCTTTACTACCTGCAGTATGTTTTTCAGCATTTTGCACTAAGGCAACCATGTCTTTTCATGTATTTGTTGCTCCTCTCTCTCTTTTCAGATCACTTTTTCTCTATACTTTAGAGATTGTCCTTATTCAGTGTGTCCCAAGCAATACAACAAATATTATACTTTATGCTGGACCTAGTTTTTTCTTTATTAAGAGTGCCCCTTCAGATAATTTCACTTGTTATATTGGCAACAGCAATAGTGTCTGATAGATTCTTTAAAATAGAAATTATAAGGGACAATAAAGTTGCCCTCTGAAAAATGTTTCATCAGTTTATGCCCTCAACCACAGTGAATGAGAGTTATCACTAACTCTTAACATTGTCAGCAGTGTATATTACTAATCTTTTTCTTTTCCCTCTCAGATACAGATGTGTGTGGCCTCTTACCATAGAGAAGAAAGAAAGAAACAGGAAGCATACGTAATTTCACTCCTCATCTGAAGTCACTAAATTAAGATTCTGTCATCCTCCATGGTGTAGTAACCAGCTTTCTAGGTCTGTCTATGGTCTGCTATGAATAAATGAATAAATGAGGCTTCCTGTCCTGTGGAGGTAGAAAGAGGAATGAGAGTTATCACTTGGCTTGGGCAAATACCTGCATGACAAAGTGAAAACTGTGCCCACTTCCCAACTACAGTTAAATTTTCACTCTGGCACTGTGACCTTGAGGAAGTTGTATCTGTCAAACCTTAATTCCCATGTTTGGGGGAAAATATATTCTACTCCACACTCTGAAACCATAAATGTACTCCAAGGTCTTTAGAAAGGTGTTAACATAAATCATGTGTATCATTAGAATGCAATTTCAATGTATGTTCAGAGATTCTAAGGATAAAATGTTAGTGAAATATATCTTTTATTACCAGGATATTTTCAATTCTATTAATTTGAGTGTTTCGTCTGGCAACTGACTTAATAAAATCATTAGATCTAACAGGCACAGAGCTAACCTGGTTATGTGGAATGGGAAGAATTAGAAAAATTCTTCTGAATAAAATCTGATTACTTTTTTTCCTCTAAGGGCTCTAAGCCTCAGGCTCCATGCAAGAGATAGTCTAAATGTACCAACATTCTGACATGGGGTTTGTAAATTAAACCAAACTTAACAAGAAGGCTGATGGATACCTCAGCCCATACCTGACATTCCCTCCAACAAGTATACTCTTCAACATACTTTCATGCTGAGGCATTGTGCCAAGGGAAAAAAAATCACCTTCATAACAACCAATCAAGAGTCATTTAGTACTTGAGAGGCAACATGAACTGACACTGCTGCTCGTATGAGTGTTTTCGAATGTCAGGGACACCACAATGTGACCATTAATACTGCATTAAGTCCAATTATATTTCTTAGCTTGAAAAATCATTTTCTAAAATAATGATATTCAGAGTCTTCCTCAAAATTGTGCAATTCAAATAAGTAGGTATTGCTTCTATTTGAGTGACCAAAATTTAAACTAACACACCAGAGGCCATGCATTACTTTTTATTAAATTATAATAGCAAATGATGCATTTGTATCCTATTTTAATCTCTGTGATTATTCAACTTCAAAATAAATTAGGACACTTATAAGTGACCTTTGTCTTTTCAGCTTGGAAATGCTATCTGAGCAAAATTTAAAAGCATATTTTTGTTATTTGTTAATATTTTAAAAATACGTTCTTCTAGAAAAAAATTTGGTACATATATTAATACTAGTCCAAATGTGTATATAAATTAAAAATTAGAACTCAGCCATTTATCCATCATTCTTAATTGGCAATAATCAAAATTCACCCCCAATCCAGGACTACATTATTTGGTCTCTGTTGGTTATCTTGAAACATAATTTTAAAGGCAGTGATTTGCCATCTCAGAAGAGATTTAAAAATGACAATCCTTTGACATAGGTAAGGCAGTCTGAAGCTTCTTGAATATTGAGCCTTCATGTTGTTTTGTAGCATTAGAGATGGCTGCTAAATCGGAGGTGAAGAAGCCAGAGCCAGAGCAGCAGGTCTTAAATAAAGAAATATGATGAGGTGGCCTGCCTCTCCCTGCTAGAGCTCAGTGGAAGGCTGACCCCATGGCAAAGAGAGGCCATGAAATTCCTTCCTACAGATAAGGCAAATACAAAATGCTTTTATCTTTACTTCCAAATAAAGGAAACAAACAAACAAATAAATAAATAAGGTGGATTTCTTGGCAAAAACAGAAGCTGCTGCAGCAATATACAAGGTAGTTGGAAAGAAGCACAGATCAGATTAATACATGGACATCACATCTCTGGAGAACAAGGTTGAATTCCAGTTCTTGTCACAAATGAAATGAGTTTGATGGTCTGCAGTGAGCAGTAATGCATGACACACCAAACTGCTGCACTCCTTGGCAGAGAAAATCAAGAGTGTTCCATCTAGAACAGAGTTAATCCTATTTGATAGAAAATAACTCATAGTGCAATTTCTTTAAGTATCTGGGGAGGAAAACCCCTTACAGATGGTGAGCATTGTTGATTGCAAGATGTAAGAAACAATCATCCTTCACCTCATTGCTCTATTTGGTTGGTTGATCAGAAAGGAGCTTCAAGCCCCAGAAATATTAGTCATTCACATTTTTATTAGCAGCAAATAATATTTTGTATCATTAACCTTTACGCACTTTCCAAAATAGATATCCATGCACTAGAACAAAATTGTCCAAGGGTGCATTTTGTCACCAACACATCACTTTTTGACTCAACTGAGCTTGAGGGGCTCCAAATTATTGATTTTAAGGCTCACATAGGAAATCTCAAATGTAACATAGTATATTTTTGACATTTGTTTCTGGTAGCCAATTTCAGTTATAATCTCAACCAATTGCTCTGTGCTAACACTTCACAGCAATTTATCTTTTGCAAATAATTCAATAGTAATATTTCTCATGTTTGCCTTTCTTTTACATAGGCTGAATAATTTACTGAATAAAACATTGTTCATGGTGTCCAACAACTCCAGTTCCAACTATGCTCTCAGACCATCCCAATAAGCCATGTGATTTTTAAGAAATCATTGTTTTTTGTGTCCATTTCAGAGTCTACACACTAAATCACAATGATGAAATCCTGCAAAGACTTCAGGGATAACCACATTTCCTGTTTTAACACCAGAATGTTGTGAGGACTTGTGAATCAAGGCTTGAATTAATACAAAGCCTCTCTGACCAGTCATTTCATTCCAGAAGACATGAAACATATTTGTTTGTTCACTGAGCCATCATAGCCATGACGTGTAGATCTGCAATGAATCAAAGTCTCTTAAAATGATTTTCTCTTGCCAACTGTCTCTATTCCGAAAATGACTCTGTATATGTCAAACTCTGTATCTTAAAAAAATGCTGTGCAACACTGGGTGTTAATTGGGCTAATTGTACAAACAAACAGATAAGCTGATGTCATTAAGGGAAATATTGCATGACAAATTCAGTTAAATAATAAAGCAGGAAACATTTCTATAATGAGCATGATGAAAAGGCTATGAAAGAACTCTTATTAAGCACTGCACTGTATTTCTGGCACATGTAAAATGATATACATCCTTTGTCTTACTGAATCCTTACTCCAACACCATGAGTAGATACTAGTACTACTATTTCACAGATGAAGAGATAAGTTTGGGCAGTTTAAATAACTTACCAATACCACATATAAGTTGTAGAACTAGAATTTCTTGGTCTGATTGACCTGCAAAGCCATTATTTCCTCTACATTGCAGCATGTTATACTAGTGTATAGTTAGGGTATAGATTAAATTGCTATAACAAGAGACCCCCAAAATACAGTGGTTTAAATAAGACATTTATGATATTTATTTACTTATTTGTTTATTAATTTACTTATTCAATAATCTTACTTCTTTCCCACAAAGTGGTATTCTGGGTCTCTACTGGACTTTTAACTTGGTTCCACAGAGTCATTCATGGTTGTAAATTCCTTCCATCTCTCTGCTTATCCATCTTTTAGGATGTCATCCTCATTTGCATTATTAAAGCTGGGTTTTTTCCATGTTCACATTCCAACATGCAGAAAGAGGCCAAAAATCAAAATCTAAGGAATCATGGCATCCAAGTGGAGATGGGCCAGCTTTTGCGCAACTTCACTTCTATTCACATCCCAGTGTACCAAACTTATTCTTTACCTAGTGGCAAGGGAAAATGTGAAATGTAGTCTCAAGTTTTGTGGCTATGTACCTATAAAATAAAAGGAGAACTGACTTGGAGAAATATCTGTAGACTGTCACTATTAAATATTGTACAGAGGGGTCAGGTTTAGACTGCATATGACTAAAGGACTTTGTGGGAGAGTTAAGAAGCCAGAATAAATACAGAGAACACTTGAATGAACAGGAATACATTGTGCCCCAATAAGAACACTGTGTGACAAATGGACATTTGGGAAATTGATCATTTAAGGTATATATCAAGACATATTATGAATAAAGACTATGTAGAAAAGATGATATAACATATGTATGATAAGGATATTTATTATATACTAATATTAGTCTACTCTCAACAGACATTATAAAACCATTTATTATAAAAAATGAAAGGAAATACATAAAACAGGTAGGGCAAAATCTTGGATATTGTTGATTCTCGCAGTTGAGAATATGAATGTTCACTATATAATAGTTTCTATTTTTATATGTTTGGAATTTTTCACAGTAAAAATTTAAAAACAAATTATTAAGGAAAAAAAAGAACCACATAAGTAGAATACTACATGAACTTAGTTGATAAAGCAGCAGAAGGTTTCAAGAGAACTGATTTCAATTTTGAAAGAAGTTCTAATGTGGGTAAAATGTTGTCAAATAGCATGGCATGCTACAGAGAAGTCATCATGAAAGGAACAGTCAATCAATGTGGCAAACTTCACTGTTATCTTATTTTAAGAAATTGCCTCAGCCACCCAAACTTTTCAACAACCACCATCCTGATCAGTCAGCTGCCATAGACATGGAGGCAAGACCCTCCACCAGGAAAAAGATTTATGACTCACTGAAAGCTCAGATGAGGGTTAACATTTTTAGCAATAAAGTATTCTAAATTGAGGCATACATTGTTGTTTTAGACACAATGCTATCACACACTTAATAGACTACAGTATAGTGTAAACATAATTCTTCTATGCACTGGGAAACCAAAAATTTCACATGACTCTTTCTTGTGATACTCAGTTTATTGCAATGGTCTGGGACCAAACCCACGGTATTTCAGAGGTATGCTTGTAATGACAGACCATGGTATTCACCAGAGGGCTTCATCAGATATTGTCAGATATTGTTACTCAATGTGTTGTTGTTTTAGGACCTTCCTGTGAATATAATCCTTATCGTAATATTAGTAGGATTTTAAAGAATTTTTATTTACTCAGAGTTTGGATTCTTCTCTGTCCCTTTCTCTCTACTTGTTTTGAAAGAGTTGGATTTGTCACCCCTTATTATTTAAATAACCTTAGCTAAGTACCTCAACCTCTCCATGTTTCAGATTCCTTGTTTGTAAGATGGAAGTAATGAACTTACTATGTAGGCTGCTGTATAACATGGGACACTTTCAGACAGGGTATTTGACAGAGATTGGCACATGTTAGGTGCTTAATGAATTTCAGTTCTCTATACTCCTTCCACTAAACATGATATTAGGAATAGACATTAATTAAAACAACTTTAAATACATTTGAACAACATTATTGAAGTATATTTAAGATCGTAAAACTCTCCCATTTCCAGTATACAATTCAGTGAGTTTTAGTAACTTTACCTAGTGGTACCATCATCATAAATTAGATTTAGAACATTTTGATCCTGCCCAATAAGATCCCTCATGTTAATATTCTTTATAATCCTTAAACTTACTTTCTTTCATTGAATATTGCTTAGAATAAGACTTGTGTACTTCTAGTACAAACTTCTAATGCCTTCCCAAACTCCACTGAGCCATAATACAGTGCCACTATCAACTGGTTCCCAGGCTATTGTTTTGCCTCCTTTGTTGCTATAATGCCCAATAAGTTTGAATCTGAACAAGTGGGCAACAGAGTCTCAAATAGTGATGACCCTCAATAACTAAGTATCTAAGCAGAGCTCTTCAAGCTACAGCATCATGGGATATATGCCTTTCTTTGGACCTCTCTCTTATGCTAACACTTATGGTATATAGTTGCCATTCAGTTTCTTTTTACCTTCCCAGTCAGTGTGAATCTGGCATGAGGCAATAATATTGATTGCCTGTATGCACATCTACTTTACCCAGTGTCCAATGAGAAGTTTCTTGCTGATTAAATTTTTCGATATATTGCTATTATTATCATTATTTTTATTATTAAGTTCTTATTATGTTCCAGGCATCATGTTAAATACTTCACATAAATCATCTTGTTTCATCTTCATGATAACTCTAGTAAATAATGCTTACCGTCTTTATTTTGAAGATGTACAGAGTTTTTTTACAGATGTTTTTTTCCCATTTTACAGATGAGGAAACTGAGGTCAGAGGTATAAAATACTTTCCAATGTCACAGGTAGGAGAGCCTGACTACAAAGCACACTTAACCATTTTTCCAAGAGTAGAGATCATAAACTGCATGTTAACTAAATAACAACCATTATTATTATTTATAATTATTAACCCATAAATACCCACTGTAAAAGTCATTATTAACCC
Organism: Manis javanica; assembly: GCF_040802235.1. NCBI lineage: Eukaryota > Metazoa > Chordata > Mammalia > Pholidota > Manidae > Manis > Manis javanica. Next base: position 89,841,562 of record NC_133174.1, read on the forward strand.
TACTTAACTGCAGAGGAAACTGAGGGTCAGAGAACTTAAGTGACTTGCTTAGGGGCACACAAATACTAAGTGGAAAATATAGAACTTAACCAACTTGACCTCTCTACACACCAATGTTTCTAACTAAAGCTTTGATTACATATTTTTGCTTTAAAATGTAGAGTAGAGAAGGACCAATAGCAGGCCAAGAACAATAAGGCCCTAAAAAAAAATGGTATTTCTGTTTCCTTCAATCCAAAATGGTATGGATTCCTTCAACAGTTTCTCTTGAAACTCCCTGCCTCTGAGTTCAAATACTGATTCTGTTACTTAGTAGCACTTTGACCATGGGGAAACTATTCAACACTTCTGTGCCTCAGTTTTCTGACCTACAATATGGGGTTAAGACAATAGCATCTTGATTAAAGATGGCAACGTGAGAGGTGAGACAGAAGCCTCCTCCCCAAACCACATATAATACAAAAATATAGTTAATACAACTAATCATATACCTGGAAAAAAGAAGGCCTCATGGAACAGGGTGACATACCAAAGCCATGATCTAATGGGACCCAAGCTCTTCCCCCACCCCAGATCACTGGAGCTGAGAGGGGGTGGAAACCTAAGACTGCTGAGCACCCAACCCTGGAGATCTGCTCTGGAAGCACAAATCTACATTGCATGGTGCTCTGGAGATTAGTGGGGTTGGAATGCTAAGACAGGCAGAACACTTGGAGAGACTGAGATTCCAGCCACTTGTGGAAAACAGGGATCCACACCCAGCTGCTCTGGGACAAAAGAAAGGCAGGCAGACTGAGAGACTTCCTAACAGTGAGAGGGCTGCTAAAGGGGCAAGGACTGCAAAGAGATTGATGTTCAGGAGAAAGGACAAGTGGACAAAATGAGGGGCACTCTGCCCAGTGGGTTGGGAACTTTTAGGAGTTTCAAGTGCTCCATCCCACTGGCTAGCTACATAGCTCTGAGGTCCCCCACCATGATACGCAACCTGGTGCACCTTCCTCCAGGCCAGCACTGGCTCACAAACTGGCAGCCCATGCCCTGGCATCAGGCCAGTCAATGGGAGGACCCTGTCTATGGCAGCTACAAACTTAGAGCACAAAGGCTTACACCTGTGTGCTCAGCCCACTGGTTCTGGCAGTGGAGACAGGCACAGCAATCAGGAAGCAGGAAATAGCTCTTTCCTCCCCCCAGGCATCAACACCCCTCCCCTGCAACCCTGGACATTGCTCCAAAGACTGAGTGGCTCCAGAGAGTAGTGCTTCTGGGCACTAGAGGGTGCCACATACAAATATGAAATGTCAAAGGAAGCTGGTTCAAACCAAAATCCCACAAACACTAGAAAAAGAGTCAAATGAAACAGATCTCATGAATCTCCCTGAAAGAGATTTCAAATAAAAATCATAAACATGCTCACAGAGGTGAAGAAAAATATTCAAGAACTCAGAACAGAATTCAGGACCAAGATTCAATCAGTAAGGAATGTAATCTGAAATGAAACATGCAATGAAGGAATTTAAAAGCAGATTAGATGTAGTAGAATAGATGGTAAATGGAATAGAAATTAGAGAATAGGAATACAAAGAAGCCGAGGCACAGAGAGAAAAAAGGATCTTGACAAATGGAAGAATGTTGAGAAAACTGTGTGACCAATCCAAACAGAACAATATTTGTATTATAGGGGTACCAAAAGAAGAAGAGAGAGAAAAAGGGATAGAAACTGCCTTTGAGGAGGTAATTGCTCAAAACTTCCCCAATCTGGGGAAGGAGATAGTCTCCCAGGCCATGGAGGTGCATAGATCTCCCAACACAAGGGACCCAAGGAAGGTAACACCAAGACATATAATAATTAAAATGGCAAAGATAAAGGATAAGGACAGAATAGTAAGAGCAGGCAAAGAGAGACAAAAGATCACCCAAAAAGGAAAACCCTTCGGGCTATCATCAGGTTTCTCAACAGAAACCTTACAGGCCACAAGGGACTGGCATGGTATATTGAATGCAATAAAACAGAAGGGCCTTGAACCAAGAATACTCTACCCATCAAGATTATCATTTAAATTTGAAGGAGGCATTAAACAATTTCTAGATAAGCAAAAGCTGAGATAATTCACCTCCCACAAATGGTCACTACAGTGTATTTAGGAGGGACTTCTATTGATGGAAGTGTTCCTAAGACTAAATAGCTGTCACCAGGGGAAATAAAACCACAGTAAAGAAAGTAGAAGAATTAATTACTAAACAAATGCAAATAAAATTAAATACCCCCAAAGTCAGTCAAGGGATAGACAAAGAGTACAGAGTATGATACCTAATATATAAAGAATGGAGGAGGAAGAAATAGGAGGAAAAAGAAAAAAGAACCATTAGATTATGTTTGTAATAACATACTAAGAAAGTTAAATTAGCGTGTCAGATAGTAAGGAAGTTACCCTTGAACTTTTAGTAAGCACGAATCTAAAGCCTGCAATGGCAATAAGTACATCCTTATTGATTATCACCCTAAATGTAAATGGTCTGACTGCACCAATCAAAAGACATACAGTCATTGACTGGATAAAAAAAACAAGACCCATCTATATACTGCCTACAAGACATTCACTTCAAACCCAAAGACATACACAGACTAAAAGTGAAGGGATGGAAAAAGATATTTCATGCAACTAATAGGGAGAAAAAAGCAGGAGTTGCCGTACTTGTATCACACAAAATAGACTTCAAAACAAGGAAAATAACAAGAGACAAAGAAGCACATGACATAATGATAAAGAGGTCAGTGGAAAAGAGGATATTAGCATTATAAATATCTATGCACCCAACAAAGGAGCACTTATATATGTGAAACAAATACTAACAGATTTAAAGGGGGAAATAAAATGCAATGCATTCATTTTAGGAGACTTCAACACACCACTCACTCCAAAGGACAGATTAACCAGACACAAAATAAGTAAGGAGACAAAGGCACTGAAAATACATTAGAGCAGTTGGACCTAACAGACATCTATAGAATACTCCATCCAAAAGCAGCAGGATACACATTCTTCTCAAGTGCACATGGAATATTTTCAAGAATGGATTATATGTTAGGCCACAAAAAGAGCCTCAGAAAATTCAAAAAGATAAAAATTTCACCAACTAGCTTCTCAGATCATGAAAGTATGAAACTAGAAATAAATTATGCAAAGAAAATGAAAAATCCCACAAAAACATGGAGGCTTCACAACATGCTCCTAAATAACCAATGGATCAATGACCAAATAAAAACAGAGATCAAACAATATAAGGAGACAAATGACAACAATAATTCAACACCACAAAATCTGTGGGATGCAGTGAAAGCCATGCTAAGAGGGCAGTATATTTGCAGTACAGGCCTACCTCAGGAAAGAACATTCCCATATGAAGAGTCTAAACCCACAATTAACAGAACTAGAAGAAGAAGAGCAAATGAGGTCCAAAGAGGGACATAATAAAGATCAGAGAAGAAATAAATAAAATTGAAACAGTAGAAACAATCAATGAAAGCATGAGCTACTTCTTTGAGAAAATAAACAAAATTGTTAAATCAGTAGCCAGCCTTATCAAGAAAAAAAGAGTCTACACACATGAGCAAAATCAGAAATGAGAAGGGAAAAAGTAGGGGCACCATAGAAATACAAAGAATTATTAGAGAATACAATGAAAAACTATATGCTAACATACTGGATAACCTAGAAGAAATGGACAATTATCTAGAAAAATAAAATCTTCTAAGGCTGACCCAGGAAGAAAGAGAAAATCTGAATAGACCAATTACTAGCAATGAAATTGAACTGGTAATCAAAAAACTAGCTAAGAACAAAACTCCTGGACAAGTTGAGTTCACTGATTAATTTTATTAAATATTTAGTAAAGATCTAATATCCATACTCCTTAAAGTTTTCCAGCAAGTAGCAGAGGAGGAAATACTTCTAAACTCATTCTATGAGGCTAGCATCACTCAAATACCAAAACCAGGAAAAGACACCACAGAAAAAGAAAACTACAGACCAATATCCCTGATGAACATAGATGCAAAAATACTCAACAAAATATTAGCAAACTGAATTAAAAAATGCATCAAAAAGATCATCCATCATGATGAAATAAGATTTATTTCAGGGATGCAAGGATGGTACAATATTTGAAAATCCATCAACATCATCCACCGCATAAACAAAAAGAATGATAAAAACCACATGATCATCTCCATAGATGCTGAAAAAGCATTTGACAAAATTCAACATCCATTCATGATAAAAACTCTCAACAAAATGGGTATAGAGGGCAAGTACCTCAACATAATAAAGGTGATATTTGACAAACCCACAGCCAACATCATACTTAACAGTGAGAAGCTGAAAGCTTCTTTAAGATCGAAAACAAGACAAGGATGCCCACTCTTCCCACTGTTACTCAATATAGTTCTGGAGGTCCTAGCCATGGCAATCAGACAACACAAAGAAATAAAAGGCATCCAGATTGGCAAGGAAGAAGTTAAACTGTCCGTGTTTGCAGATGACATGATATTATAAATAAAAAACCCTAAAGAATCCACTCCAAAACTGCTAGAACTAATAACTGAATTCAGCGAAGTTGCAACATACAAAATCAGTACATAGAAATCTGTTGCATTCATATATACTAATGATGATCTAGCAGAAAGAGAAATCAGGAAGACAATTCCATTCACAATTGTGTCAAAAAGAATAAAATACCTAGGAATAAACCTAACCAAGGAAGTGAAAGACCTATACCATGAAAACTACAAGACACACATGAGAGAAATTAAAGAAGATACCAATAGGAAACATCCATGCTCATGGATAGGAAGAATTAATATTGTCAAAATGGCCATCCTGCCTAAAGCAGTCTACAGATTCAATGCAATCCCTATCAAAATACCAAGAGCATTCTTCAACAAACTTGAACAAATAGTTCTAAAATTCATTTGGAAGCACAAAAGACCCTGAATAGCCAAAGCAATCCTGAGAAGGAAGAATAAAGTGGGGGGGATCTCGCTCCCCAACTTCAAGCTCTACTACAAAGCCACAGTAATCAAGACAATTTGGTACTGGCACAAGAACAGACCCACAGACCAGTGGAACAGAATAGAGAGTCCAGATATTAACCCAAGCATAGATGGTCAATTAATATATGATAAAGGAGCCATGGATATAAAATGTGGAAATGACAGCCTCTTCAACAACTGGTATTGGGAAAACTGGACAGCTATATGAAAGAGAGTGAAACTGGATTACTGTCTAACCCTGTACACAAAAGTAAACTCAGAATGGATCAAAGACCTGAGTGTAAGTCACGAAACCTTAAAATTCTTAGAAGAAAATATAGGCAAAAATCTCTTGAATATACACATGAGTAACTTTTTCCTGAATGCATCTCCCTGGGCAAAGGAAACAAAAGCAAAAATGAACAAATGGGACTACATCAAGCTAAAATGCTTCTGTACAGGAAAGGACACCATCAGCAAAACAAAAAGAGATCCTACAGTATGGGAGAATATATTTCTAAACAATTTATCTGACAAGGGACTAACATACAATATATATAAAGAGTTCACATGCCTCAACACCCAAAAAGCAAATAACCCAATTAAAAAATGGGCAGAGGATATGAGCAGACAATTCTCCAAAGAAGAAATTTAGATGACCAACAGGCACATGAAAGGTGCTCCACATCAATAATTATCAGGGAAACACAAATTAAAACCACAATGAGATATCACCTCACAGCAGTTAGGATGGCCAACATAGAAAAGACTAAGAACAACAAATTCTGGTGAGGATGCGGAGAAAGGGGAACCATCCTATACTGCTGGTGGAAATGTAAACTAGTTCAACCATTGTTGAAAGTAATATGGAGGCTCCTCAAAAAACTAAAAATAGAAATGCCATTTGACCGGGAAATTCCACTCCTAGGAATTTACCCAAAGAAAGCAAGATCTCAGATTCAAAAAGACATATGCACCCCAATGTTTATTGCAGCACTATTTACAATAGCCAAGATATGGAAGCAACCTAAGAGTCCATCAGTAGATGAATGGATAAAGAAGATGTGATACATATATACAATGGAATCTTATTCAGCCATAAGAAGAAAACAAATCCTACCATTTGCCACAACATGGATGGAGCTAGAGGATATTATGCTCAGTGAAATAAGTCAGGCAGAGAAAGACAAATACCAAATGATTTCCCTCATTTGTGGAGTACAACAATGTAGCAAAATGGAAGGAACAAAATAGCAGACTCACAGACTCCAAAAAGGGACTAGCAGTTACCAAAGAGGAGGGGTGTGGGAAGGTGGTTGGGGAAGGAGGGAGAACAGGATTGAGGGGCATTATTATTAATTCACATGGTGTTGGTGGGGGTCATGGGGAAGACAGTGTAGCACAAAGAAGACAATTAGTGATTCTGTGGCATCTTATTACACTGATGGACAGTGACTGCAGTGGGGTATGGAGGGGGGAACTCGATAATATGGGTGAATGTAGCAACCACATTGCCTTTCTTGTGAAACCTTCGTAAGAGTGTTTATCAATGATACCTTAATAGATTATTTGAAGATTAAGTTAATTATGCTATATAAAGCACAAGCACTTTGAACCAGGATCTAGGACATAGTAAGTGCTATGTAAAAGCTAGTTATCAGTAGTAGTAGCACTATTATTTATTATTACTATTACTATGTTCAACTGTCTCGTGACCATATTTCTCATATGAAGGACACTGTTTTCCATTCTCATTGTCTTCTGCATAGTGCTGTCTATTTCTTTGCAACAATTTTTATGGATATTTTAAATCTATTTTTTTTCCAGCAATACACCAAACCAATAAAAACCATTTTTAAAGCTGTAGGACTGAGTTTCTCCACAGTGTGCATTTGTGATTAATATGCTTTTCAATGTGATATGAGTGTATGGGAGCAGAAATTCATTCTTTTTTAGTGATAAGGGCAGAGTTTCCTACTGTTCTCAAGAATCTCTGTAGTCTTGTTTCTCACAAGCAGTGGGGAAATAATGCCCTTATCAAAGCTAATGAAGTAGAGGTCCGTATCAGCATTATCAGCAGTGATCCCAAAGGGAAAAGGCTTAACTCTCCTGGCCAGGGCAAATATCAGCTGGAGCCCTGGGAGGCTTTTTACAAATTTCAAACACTACATAGGGGGTTAGAGTCATTTCTAAAATATAAAAAGTGCCTTTCTGACAAGTAGACTTGCTAGTTTATGTCTCTTGAAAGTGAAAAGACTAGATGGAAGGCAAATATTAACCTAAAATATAGTTACATTTCTCATATACAGTGATTTATGTGCAAATCTACCTGGATGGTTACATACACTAACTGCTTAAAGAAAAGGCTAAGCTTTCATGAATGATTTATAATGTGTGCCAAATACATGATTGTGATTAAAATTTGTGTGTAGTTTGCCTATTCATTCATTCATGAAATGTTTCTCAAGTGCCTACTACAAGCCATGCACTCTGTGTTGGTTCTTTGATACCGGGAATGTGTTATAGCATTAAGTCCAGAAAACGCTTTTACTTCTGCTGTGAGCCTAGGGATTCCCACCATTTTACCTATGCTGTGACCCTGGAGGTTTCTCAGGTTTATTATAGATACATTCCGATTTAGCTCTGGATACAGATGATGACATCAATAAGATTCTAAAATATCCTTATCCCAAGATATCTTAGATCCCATCATGATGGTACAATGTTTGAAAATCAATATCTTGTTTGTGGCCAATTTAATAGAGACTACATGACAAATAAGTACATCAGTCATTTTTAATATTTACTTAAAAGTATATTCAGTCTGGTAAAACCTAGGTTCCAAAAATTGTTTTAAAAATGTAATTATTTGGTTGCAAGAACAGATACATAAGAAGGTGACATTAATTTAATCTCTACTGCATTGAGATCCTGTTTCTTTAATTATTCAAATCTAAATATTTCAGTAATGATCAAACTAATTGTTAATAATGTTCTATAGGTTTAAATATCCTCTTAAATAATAGTAAAAAAGAAATGCATATAGATTTGTTTATGCTCCAAACACAAAACAGATAAGAATATAACTAAAATCCACACACCATATATTTAATAGCAATTTTCAACAGTATATATATATATATATATATATATATATATACACACACACACATATACATACATAATATAATCATATATACACATATAAATATAATCACATATACATATATAACCATATGCACATATATAATATAATCATATATGCATATACATACATATAATCATATGCATACATATGTTTATATCTTGTTCTAACAATACTGAAAAGATATTTGTGGTATACACTACTTGCCTTATTAGAGTCAGTTCAAGATGGAAACAATGAACCATAACTGTTGTCCTTTTTTTTATTTCCAAGTGACTTTAAAAAGACCTTTATACCTTGTAATTAATTGGCCAACAAGGGAAATCTGCTGTAGAAATAAATGCAGTTCAAATAGTATTCCATAGTAGATGGCATTTGTTCAGAAGCCTTTTTTTCTGAAGACTATTAAAACATGCATGAGAAACTACCAATTACTTAGCCCAGAGAGAGTTCCTTACAGAAAATGCTGGGGGAATTATCATACAATAATAATAAAAACACTGAATGTGTTACCTAGGGCATGAGATCATATACTCTTGGTGACTTTAGTCACCAGGTTTTATATCTAATTAGGTCGATCAATGTGCTTCAGCATCAGTTTAAGTAGTTGACTCCTTATTGAAAAATTGAAATTTATTTGCATGAAGTGTGCAGAGAACTGCAAGCCTTAAAGTGACATTGGATATTTTACTCACAAGAATACTTTGCATGCTATGTAACATTTTTGATATTCATCTTAAAGTACAATAGCAAATGAGAAGATATTAGGCCTCACATTCCCCTAAAGACTATAACAATCTCAATTTATTGCAGAAGAAAATGCCTGGAACACAATGCAAATGTAGTTTAAAAAATATTCTCTCTTCTTTTGAACTAAAATCTACAGTTGAACTTTACTCACTGGAGTCTTGCTTACCTGACACCAGTCATTTAAATGAGGTCATTTTGCAATACATGGATATTTATGAAATGCCTTTTGTTTTTTTCTCTCACATGACCATCAGTTTATTCAAATTAATTCCATTTGGATAGTTGAAGTTTGTCTGTACTAGTTAGATAATGGTCAATACTAATGTGTCAAGATAGCATTTCACATTTATTTTTTTAACCAGTTGCTGACTTAAGGCGGAACATTTCTAGTAACACTTGATTTGCTGGAGCCTAATTTTTAGGCCCTTAGTTGCTAGTTATCTAGTATACAAAAATACAGGAATTAAGAGGATGAAATGAGTAAGTGTGGGGTTGGCACTTACAATACGGGGTACAAGGGTCTGGGTAAAACTGCAGTATTTCCAGAATCTCTTGCCTGTCCTTAGTACATCTCCATATCAATAGGTGTTTCCTGGAGGTGAAGAGTAGTCCATCTCCATATCGATAGGTAATTACAAGGGTGAGGGAGGGCATATCTGGAAGTCAGGTGGGATCCCTTCTTCTGCAGCTGGGTCGTGAGAGACTCGGGCTAGCATAAGTGGACTACTGCTTGTACGAAATAAATGGCTTTCTTCCACTTTATTTCTTCCTTTGACTGATTTTGGCTTCAAAGGTATTTTGCCCTGGGATTTTTCCCCTGGAGTTACAGAGGAATTGGAAAACTATTCCTCCTCCATCTTCCTTCAAGTTGAGTGATTAGTGACTATGAGGAATGGCTAGGGCTTTGGTTGTCATATGTGCTTTTGAAGACTCATAGCTCAGCAAGCATAATTTTTTATCAAAGTCCAATGTGGTTTGCATTGTATCCTAAGGATTATGATCATGAGTACTGGTCTCCATGTGGGTGTGGAGTTGTGCTGACTCAGTATCCTGGGATGGGTTGATAAGGGCTTAATCAATATAGGTGTTGACAGATGTCAGAGAAAAGAGAGAGAACAATTAGAAGCACATTGGGAAACAAAATGAATATACTTTCATTACACGGACATTTTTTCTTTCTGTTGCCTGAAGAAGCATGGAGAGAGAGACGGGTGAACAAATAATTTGGCACTAGAGAACAAATTCCAGACAGATTTAGGATGGAGCAATTTGACAAGCCATTGTCATTAACTATTGAGAATTGAGGACATTGCCACCAACATGTTAACATACAGACTAAATTTTGCCTTTATCATTCACTAAAGTTGTCCTATTTGATCCTGGGTTGATAATGAGATAATGAAACACATTCAAAAGAGCATTATTTTCAAACCATAGCTTTTTGAACTTTTGATTCATATTTGAAATGGATCCATAAACCAGGTTTACTTAAATACTCTAAATGCTACTTTAAATTAAATACCTCTTGTAATAGGTTATGTCCATATAGATAAGCTATATTTGCACAAAAATTAATAGTTTTAATACTTATTAGTAAGGTTGTGACAAATATCTTCTTTATGAAAGAACAGCATTACACAAGTAATAGGTTCAAGCTAGTGAGAGAGACTGGTTTTTGAAAGAATTACTGACCACACCAAAAACTAGTCATTATAACAACTAGTAATTGCTGATAGATCTCACACTGAGAAACTTGTATACATCACTTTGGTGTCTGAAAATAATAGCAAAAAATAAATTTAAAAACTTTCCTGAGTGTCATTACTATGGAATCATTAATAAATATAGAGGAATCATTCTGTAGTGGGAACAAAAATATGAAAAGTAAAGTTAGGGAACTGGGAGTCATGCAAACAGCTACCAGTTAAAAACAACGTTAATAAAAATTTTTCCCTTAAGATCTTATAGAATCTTGATTGATGACTATGTTTTCTAACCTTACATTCATATTTTTAATCCTATGAGAAATTCATAGTCTTTTATTGACACCTGCTGCATTTGCATCAGTGCTGTTAAGGTCATACTGGTTTTCATCTTCACAACTTAGTGACCTTTAGGTTGGGTGTTGAATGTTATGTTATGTGTCTGTGAGTCTGAGAGATTTTAAGTGACAGATGAAATCATCGAGTTGAATTGGCAACTACAAAATAGACACAATTAGATTGGCTGTGAAATTCTGAAGATGAAACTTTGTTAGATGGGGCTGAAGTTCCTTGCAGTGTCAAAGCAGCCAGTTTTTGATAACAAACTTGTATTTGGAATGATTGCTGGTAAAGAGCTTTTGCAGCTAAAATTTTATCAACTCTGAAAGCTCAAGTATCCCTTCCCTGAATCTTGAGGAAGTTAAAAAACAAAGAGGACCAGGCAAATTAACATATGCCATCTTTAGACATAACTTTTTATTCTTCCTGAACCTATTGACCTGGAGGGGGTTATATATTTTGCTCAACACTGATGCGAAAAGAAATCGGATGGTATTAGTAGACTCTAATTTTGCAATTTAACATTATCAAGTGCAAAAGCACAGCCATCAGCAACACTGAATTGGATATCACAAATGTTAAAGGGAAACAAACAACACTTACAAATCCATACAGAAAGGGAGTGGGGAGATTAGAAATAAATTCCAAAAAGTGAAGGACAATGTTGTCATAAAAAAATTGAAAATTGCATTTTAGCAAGCAAAAAGTTTTCTTTAGTTGACCTTATTGTTGAAGTGTAAATGATACACTCTTATTTTATAGTAGAGTTACTTTTCCCATTTTCATTCTTGATTTATAACTCCAATTTTACATTCACTTGTTAACAATCTTAGAAAGTCAGTGCAAATCCACAGAGATAATGAAAAATAAATGATGCTACAAAGTCTAGCAAAATTAACACTAGACCATTAAGATGTCAAGTTACCATGGGTTAGTTTCATCAGGTATACCATTTTGTACAACAGTATTGGACAACTACAAGGGAAATAAATTATTTCAATTCTCTTCTCCTTTTAGGATTCTCCTGAACAACTTGTGCAAGCAGATTCTGTCTCATGCTCTGCCAGAGCATGGAAAATAATTTAGGCTTTATTCTTGTAGACTCTGAATAGATGTCTGTGATGATTTTAATGTCTCTTTTTAAAAATTTCAGTATATTTTAGTGACATAGTGAATCATCAGGCTGTTGGAAGATTGCATTACTCATTGTATGAAGTCGAAATGCTCCATTACTCATTATATCACATTCAAATAAGATATAACTCCTTTGTAACATAATGCTTATTTATTAAATTGTATTTATCTTGTCTGGTGCATTAATATGTGTTTTTCATAAGAGAAGTAATTTTGGTAACAATTTCCCATAAAATTAGAAGAGTTATCTGAAACCTTTGAGACAATTTGGTGGAGTATTAATCTTACAAAATTGCTATGCTAATAACACTCATCTAAGTAAATACAGTTAGTCTTCATTATAGCATTCCTGAAATGATCTGTAATCCAACTTTTCTTGTGACCTAAAAAAATGGATTCCTTAGAATCAATGTTACCTTGACATTTATAACTGCTGCCATCTCACAACTTTCTTTATTTAATGAAAATTAATTTCAAATATTTTCTGTTGAATCACTTCTAAGTGAAGGGACATGTTCTGTAACATAGCAATACAACCTATTGCTTGTCTATCTGGCTTACCCTAGCATGAAACTTGGATGAGAGTAATAAGTACAATCTATCAGCAGGAATTTTTATCTCCACGGTGAAAAGAGCAAAATGTTATGTTGCCGACTTATTTTCTCAAAGACAGAGAAGGTAAATGAGAGTGTCAAAGTAAAAATGAGTCAAATTATTATGAAGCAGATCAAAAAATTAACTTGTGCTGAGAAGAGCTTGGAAATCTAAATTGATAGGGAGATGTATTTTGTATGAGTCAAATAGCAAACAGTAAGAAAAGTATTTTTTCAAGTATATAAAGCAAATGAAAAGAAAATGAGAAAACTGAAAACTTCCTATTGAAAAGGCCTGGTTGGTAGATTGACTTCTAATAGGAAATTGAGAAGTTAAACAGAAATAGAAAAGGGAATGTTTTAGGATACCTGTGAAAGGCTGGTGACACACATTCTTGAGTAGCTATGTCACTGGCAGCTATTTTGTTACTAGTATTACTTGCAAAGCTTAGTTGGGAAAAAGTGGGGAGAAAACGTGAGGGATAAAGGGAAGGCAAGTAATATTTAATGAATGACAGCTAAGCTATGAGCTAAGAATTACTACGCCCATTTTATAGGTAAGGAAACTGAGGCTAGAAAGTTTAAGTAATTTATTCAATGTCACACTGGTAGTAAGTGGCAACATGAAGATTCAAACATGTATATCTGGCTATTTTGGTCTACACAAAAGCATACTGTCTAGATCAATGGAAGGAACTATGAAGAACTGCAAAAGGAATATAGTCTTCACCAAGAAAATTAATATATAAGTGTCGACCATCATCTGTTTACATGGAATCAGACATACAATTTCTATTATTGTCTTCTCATTTTTAATCAATTGCTCAGCATCACATATGTACAATCATGTTTTCTTTGGGAATACTATGATTTACTCCAAACACACTGATCATTTGTCAAAAGGCAGATGAAGAAAATGTAGTCTTAAACGGTGCAACAGTAGGGGAGCAAAATTTGCCACTCCAAAATATTTCTCTTTGGCATGTGGATGATTTTAGGCTGATTATTTTTAGCAAACAGAAAGCTCAGGAAGAAGCTTTGAATTTCCCCCTAACTGCCTAAAGGAATTTAGATAGAGAACCTGCTTCAGGGAGGGAGTTATCACTGTAGACAATTATAGCATAATATGAACTTGGGGTGGTAGACAGGGAGGAACTTAGCAGTCTGTTTGTTACAGTTACTCTCTATGACCCTTTCTTTCTGTGTGGCCCAGCAAACATCTGTTTACCAAGCATTGACTCTTATTCATCTTCCTGTGAGTTGTATTCGTCCCCTTGGAAATCCCAGCCCTCTCCCCGCTTTCCTTAGATCTGTATGGCAGGTAAGCCTCAATCGCCTGACGGCCTATGGTCCTCATAGTCTTATGGAGCCCACATATGTATTAAATTAAATTTCACTTTCTCCTCTTAATCTGTCTCATATCAATTTAATTCTTACACCAGCTAAAAGAACCTCGAAGGGTAAAGGAACATTTTTCCTCCTAAACAGCATCAACATAGTGTTTATATATTAAAACTAGAAACTTTACCTTAAAATATATTAAGAAGTATACAAAAGTAGGTTATAGGTTCCCTCTAGGTGGAGGCAAAAATAAAGGGCAAAGTCACTATTTTTAAAAGACTGTTTAATCAGCACTTGCTACCTTTGACTCCGGTCATGAGAAACCTTTGAAACAAACCAAGAAACTAAAAAACTAGACATACAATTTTCATTCTGAACATTATCTTGACTGGATATAAGATGCAGAACTGCTGTAGCCATTTTGATATCAACCTGAGTGTGGGTAAAATTTCAGTATTTCCAGAATCTCTGGCCTGGCCTTAGTGCATCTCCATATCAATAGGTGATTACAAGGGCAAGCAGGGCTTATCTGGACTGGAGAGGTTGGGTGGGTTCCCTTCTTCTGCATCTGGGTCACGAGAGACATGGGAGAGTAGAAGTGGACGAGTGCTTGTAAGAAATAAGCACTACCCCTACCAGTGTGGCAGTATTACAAGAGTTTTTGGGCCTTTTGGAGTGTTTATCCTATATTTGGCACAAATTCTGAAGCCCTTATACCAGTTGGTACAAAAGGGCATCAGGGGGATTGGGATGAGACAGGTGCAGCTGCTTTTACTGCTCCTAAGTGAGCAGTCAAGGCAATACAGGCCTTGAGTGAAATGGATTCATTAGGGCCCTGTGAGCTAGATGTTCATGTAACTGAAGATGTTTACGGATGGGGCCTTTGGCAGCAGCTTGAATGGACACATCAACCTATTGGATTCTGGTCACAACTACAGAAAGGAGCAGAGGTCCAGTACACCTTAATAAAGAAGCAACTGGCTATAGTGTACCACACCTTGCTGGCTACAGAGCCCACCACTGGAACAGTTCCGACCAATATAATAATCACCTATCCCATCATGTGGTGGGTCCAAGAGTGGACCCCAAGGCCATGAAATGACATGACACAGATGCCTACATTGGCCAGATAGGGTGCATATTTACAGCAGTGTAATGCCCTCTCTACTATCCCCATAAGTGGAGAATCCCAATGCTTATTGGGGCCAGTGATGCATACCAGTGGAAAGAAGGAAGAACTTGTTTTTGAGCCATTGGTAGCTGAGAGTACTTACCAGAAGGAAAAAGCCCCTATACCTGAAGATGGTTAGTATATAGATGGCTCAAGTTGTGGGCAGCCCCCAAAGTGGAGGGCTGTGGCTTTCCATCCTAAAACTGAGACAATATGGATGGAGGATGGAGGGAAAAGAGTAGTCAGCGGGCTGAGTTGTGGGCAATATGGCTTGTGATCACCCAGGAGCCCTCCCCTATAGTTGTCTGCACTGACAGCTGCACTGTCTATTGGGGCTTGACCCTGTGGCTACCAACATGGTACCATGCCAGCTGGATGGTTGGTCACAGGTCCCTTTGGGGGCAAGAGTTGTGGCAAGACCTATGGGCTTCTGGTCAGACTAAGACTGTTACTGTATATAATGTGACTGGCTGTTTGCCTTTGGCATCCCCAGGGAATGATGAAGCAGATTCAGTGGCCCAGGTGCATTGGCTAGAAGGAAAACCCCCCTCTGATGTAACCTAATGGCGACATCAGCGTTTGTTGCATGCAGTGCAAAAGACAATGTGGGCTGTAGCCTGTCAGTGGGGCTTGCCATTGATCTATGAACAAGTCAGCAGAGCCTAGAAGGAGTGCCTTGTGTGCTCTAAGAAGAACTTAGACTGAGTCCCACAGCAACATGGAACAGTAGTAAAGGAGCTGATACTCTTTGTCAAATGGCAGTGGCAGATAGACAATATTGGGCCTCTGCCCATATCAGAAGGATATCGGTAGGCCATGACTTGTGTGGACACAGCTACTGTACTTTTGGTTGCTTTTTCTGCATGTCATGCAGATCAGCAAACTACCAAGAGGGGCCTAGAGTGTCTCTTTGCAGCCTATGGTTGGCTGCAGGTGATTGAGTGTGGTCAAGGCACCCACTTTATTGGACATGCACTACAAGAATGGGTGCAACAATTAAGATGAAGTGGAAGTTTCATGTACTATATATCCCTACAGGGGCAGGCATGATAGAGAGTTACAATGGTTTGTTGAAATCTGGCCTGAAGTTGGACCATGGGGCTGGTCAGTTCATTTACGGACAGTGCTGTGGCATTTGAATGAGAAGCCCCAAAAAGAAACCTTGAGCCCTGTGGACATGCTAACACACATTGCTGCTTCTCCTATATAACTGTATATGCAAACCAAAGAGGAGTTACTGAAGCCAGGATATGGCCAGCAGAGCAACACCCTGCTGCCAGCCCTAACTGCATTAAACCCTGGAGATTCTGTTGAGTGAACGTGGCCCTGGACATTTCAACACATGGACAGGTGATGGCTGGCCGTTCTGCCACCTTGGAGAAAAGGCCTGGAGCTGGCCTTGTGTGTACTCCTGGAGTAACAGCTGAGTGGTCCCCAAAGATCATAGTAGTGTACCCAAAACTTCTGGGAGGTAAGAGCATCTTACGGGGAAGTTTTGTTTTATCTTTATGGCCAGTGCATGTACCTCTCATAGCCCTATATACTGACCTGTCTGTAATTCCCAAGGGGGAGGAGGGGGTGAAGGTCTGCTATACTAGACCAGGACAAGATCCCATTCCTGCCACTGCCCTATCACAGGACCACACTCTTGTATGCATCCTACCTGTTGGACAAGATTTGTTTATCTTGGTGTCATTAAAACATGTATCTTACCACCCTTCAGGTTATTTTCTTCTACAGTCCCTGTGGCCTGGACCTGCCCTCTGGCTGCAGCTGCTGCCTGTTGATTGCTCTGAACTCCCTACGTGTTCAGCTACTGACTGCCTGTGGAATGGGTGAGCTATAGACTTACTCTGCATAGGACTTTGAACCTAGCTGAATCCTCTGGCTTGAGGATTATCATGATTTTATTGCTGTTGCTATTGTATATTATTAGTCTAGTTACATTGCTCCAGTTTTTTCACACAAGAGTCATTGAGGATTGTGGGGAATGAGTAGATTGTAAGGCTAGATTTCTCAAGGGGTGGGCTGTGGGCAAATCTGCATTATTTCCAGAATCTCTAGCCTGGCCTTAGTGCATCTCCATATCAGTAGGTGTTTCCAAGGGGTGGAGAGAAGTAGTCCATCTCCATATCCATAGGTGATTACAAGGACAAGGAGAGCTTATCTGGACCAGAGAGGTGGATTGGGGTCCTTTTGTCTGCAGCCTGGTCACGAGAGACATGGGAGAGTGGAAGTGGAAGACTGCTTGTAAGAAATAAATGGATTTACCCCACTTTATTTCTCCCTTTGACTGATTTTCGTTTCAAAGATATTTACTCTGGAATTTTCCCCCCAGTGTTACACTGAGAAAGCAACCACTACCACCTAGATGGGAGTGGAGATGAAGGAGTGACAGAAAAGTGGAGCCTGAGCTTCTGGGTTACATCAATCCTGAAGACTGTTCTATCTCTGTAGTTCTAGTTATTTGAACCTTTCTTTATTTAAGAAAAACATGTCCACAAAAAAGAAAACCTATACTCAATCAGTAAAGCATTTTCATCATGTAGCATTTTATAGATGGTAACCAGCTATTTAAATTAACCCTGAGCAGCAGGTAAAATGCAGACAGTGTGCTAAAAAAAAAAATTAGCTAATCACCATTTTACTAGAAAACCTGTTCTAAATTTCCTATTTCTTCCAAAAGCAAATGAATAAAAAGACAACATTATTCTCGTGCCAAATTTTGAGTAGATTATAATAGGATGTCCAAATGACAGCAAAATTATTTCCTTAAATCTTTATTGAGATAAGCCACATTAGGATGATAAAATTCTGTAGTTTCACAGCTGATGCAATGATAGCAAACAATATCCATCAACATTACCAGAATCATAAACGGATAGAGCTGATGTTTTCTGGAAATATTAACATAACTGAAATGAGCATTTGTACCATTTCATTACACAAGCGTTCTTTATTTGTTCAAGAAGAAAAAGTAATTTCTAATTATATTTTAGACATTGCAAAAGTACATAAACTATACCTAAGATGTAGAGACTATTCTTATGTCCTGACTATATTTCTCATTTAATCAATCTCATCCACATGTATAAATTTGAAGAACTGTTGAAGGAATCCACACCATTTTGGACTGAAGGAAACAGAAGCACCATTTTTACTTTGGGGTCTTAATTTTCCTGGCATACCATCGGTCCTTCTCCACTTTACATTTTAAAGCAAAAATATGTTACCAAAGATTTAGTTAAAACATTGGTGAGTAGAGGTCCAGTCATTTGAGTAAAGGCACAAAGCTAGATACAGAGTGGGAATACTAACTCAGATTTATCTGATCCTCAAATCTGTCTACCCTAGTTGCTATCCAAACTCTAAAGAATCTGTTTTATTTTTGATAAGAAAGAAAAGAAGGAAAGAACAAAAGAAAAGAAAGTGGGAATGAAGGAAGGAGGAAGAAATTAAGAAATTAAGGGAGTAGAGGAGGAGAGGAAGGCTAGTGGTTTTCATGTGGGAATATAGTGTAAACAATGGTATTTGAGCAGATCCCAATGAGTTGTAATTACTGATGTATCTGCTCTAGAGTGGGTAAAACTAAATAAGAGTAAGATACAGTTCAAGTGACAAATGGAGGCTTGAGAGTGGTTTAGTGCTTTTTCAGGACTTCCACCAGCACCCACCAAACCTCCTTAAATATACATAGTCTCAGTAAAATTGGATACATTGTATGTAAATGCAGCTTGCCAGCCTAACGCCCCACCCTTCTAATGATTTTGCTTCTTTAATTCCCTTTAATATAGAAATTCTGGGGCTGCAAAGATTAAGACATAGTCTTTTCTCTCATAGTTCTTATAGCCCAGTTGGGGAAAATAAGAGAAATGCACAAATAATGCACAGTACAAACTGGAGAGAAGTGTTCCATAACATAGCTAAGGCCCAAATGCAATTGGAGTTCACAGGTAAATGGGTAGGCAGGGATTAGGAAACACCCACCCCAGAGATTGCTACTTGGTTAATGCTTCTCTGGTAAAAGTCCTAGGATTAATTATTCCCCAGATTGGAGTCACAAGAGCAAAACATTGTCTTGCATCTATCATGGACATAAACAAAAAGGAACAGGCAGAATGCCTGCCAGGAATTGGCCATATCTGATATAGCTTAACCTGGTTGATCTTATCTTTTGGCTCTGAATGACTTATTCACATACAGTATTTTTCTATGTGACACCCAGATTACTTCTTCTGAGCTTCAGTATGGTCTACACCAACTTTTCAGTGCTGACTTACCTTTTCTCCATGCTGCCTCTAACAGTATCCTTTAGAATTGCTAATTTAGTACATTGAAATAGGCAGGTACAAAAGATTTCAGAGAAGAAGTCTATTTGAGATGGACCTTGAAGGATGACTAATACCCCTACATGGAAAGAGAGAGAAGGGCAGGCAAGAGAGAAGCATAACATGATCAAAGGCAAATTATAGGGTAGCATAGGTCATTTTTAAAAAGTTAATAGTTTCATTAGAGCATAGGTTGAATGTAGATGACTCATAGCTGATGATGTTTGGTACCATATCATCTACAACTTTAAATATCAAGAGTCAGTGATTAATACTTTGTTGGCTGACAATGGAAAGTGTAAGATAAATTTTAGCCAAAATAAGCAGGCGAAGAGATGCAACAAAGGGCCAGGTAGTTTATTTGAATGCAACCCCCGGGTGATGTTCCACGGTCTGGGTGTCACAGGCCAGGGAAGTCTCACCCAGTCAGGGAGGTGGGGGCTTATAAGGGGTTAGGAGGGGGAGGAGTGGGCAAGCTATCCTAGGGGGTATGGAGAGGTATGATTGGCTAAAGGTGACATAATAGACAACTAGAAACTTTTTTTCCTTCCAAGAGGGAGGAGGCTTACATCTGGGTCTTAGTTGGCACATCAGAAGGATGGAATTCAGGAAGAGCTGTCCCCTTTCCATATAAGGCTTGGACCTTGGGGTTTGGTCTGTTCTTCCCCTATGGCATCTCTCTGTTCTGTTTGCATGTCCTTGTTTTTCCTTCCTCCAGCCTAACAGAAAGGTGTTGAAAGTTTTTGAGCATGGTGGTGATTTGACCATGGTTGCCTTAAGGATGATTTTTTGTAGAGTGTGTGAAGCATGCAATGCACTGAAGAGTGTTAAGTGGTGAGAGACCTATTAGGAGGCTATTAGAGTATCCTGGGGTGAAAAGTAATGAGAGTATTAAACAGAATTGTTGGCAGTGGAAACTGACAGGAGGGAACAGATGCGAGAGATATTGAAAAAGTAGAATCAAGAGCACTTGGAAATTGATTGTCTGGAAAGGGCCAGGTTGAGAAAGGAACTTAGGGTGACTGAAGTACTCAAGCCTAATTGACTGAGAGAGAGGTTGTCCTATTTAATAGGTAAAGGAAACTCAGAAACTCCAGTTAAGAAGGATGTATGTTGGAAGGATGAGTTGGATATCCAGCTGGAGATGTGAATCCTGATTTGGAAACATGGGTTTGGTGTTGAGATTACATTTGAGGGTCACCTATGTAAGGTTCACTAGAAAGAAATGATAACAGAAGTCTCTGGATTGGGTAAAATAAATGGCAAAGTGTTAAATACAATGAGGGGGATGATAGCAATCTTCCAGAAGTTGTGTGAATGGAGGTGAGAGTGGGAAAGATGAACTAAGGCAGCTCAATAAAAGACTTAGAGAATGAAAGACAAGTTCCAGGTGTTACTAGACAGAGAAACAATGGTGCAGGCCCCCTTTAAAATGCCCCCATAGGTCAACAGATGAAAGTGAAGATCTCTTCAAGAGAAGAAAAAGACAGTTGAGGTTATAAACACAACACACAAAATTAGGCTTAGCAATGTAGAATGCCTTTGAAGGTATATAAATGTTTTCATTACAAATAGGTAGTTTCTGTTATGTATTATATATTAGGCTATGGATTCATGTAAAGCTATAGCAGGTTAGCCTTAAACTGAACTTGAATAATCAGTGGATCAAGGTTTTGACACATGTTCCTTTTACTTTAATTCAAAGCATTATTAAATCAAATATGGGATGCATTTTTACTGTCCTTTGATCTGTGTCTTCTGGGGACTTAAAATAACATTTCTAGTCAGTCAAAGCTGCATTTAAATTGTATATTAAGAGTCTGACTTAACTTCATAAAACAAGGACATTCAGAGTTAATGCTGAGAACATTGACCTTAACTTACTCCATTAAAACCTTTGAAAAATTTTTTTTTTCTTTTTGTGTGGTTTTCATATTTTTAGATAAAATGCAAATGTGAAAAATTAAAGTGTGAACTTGGTTACTCAATGAAGAGATGGCCAAAAAGAAAGGGCTAACAGAAGAGAATGAATGAACTATGAATTGTAAATACAGAAATGACTGCAACCTCTATACATATTAATGGATGCATTTTCTTTGCATCTTAAATTAGTACCAAGATTCTTTTCTTACCTAAGGAAAATAATTATGCATTTAGCTCCTGCTCCTCTGTTTTTGAATAAGGAGGCTAGAACATTGTCAAGCTGACAATGATTGTTTCCATTATCTTTCCTTCCCTAATTGGTGCCTTCTCTCTTATTCCTGTGTCACCATACCCTTCTGCTGAGACTGGATTTTGTGCTTTCCAGTTTACTTTCTAATCATTCTCCTCAAAACTTGGCTGTCTTGTTTTCTCTTGTTTGTGCTGCCTTTTCTCCTGTAAGAATGTTTTTCCTTTAAGATAAAAACTACCTAATCAGATAAACTTATGGGACGGATTGTATTGTTGATTTTTTCTCTCTTCTTAAATGTGGCTAGAACTTTCTCTAGTTTATATTTTCTTCCCTCACAGGTAACATGACCATTGAGGGGAACTTTGGCAATCCACTTTTGCTCTTCTGGCTTTACTTCCTCTATCTGTGAAATGAGGAAGTTGATGAACTGTTAGTTCAGAATTCCTGCCATTTCTAAATCCTTCCTTTAAAAAGTGGACTTCAAAAATATCTCTATATTTTTAATCAAAGCTATCCTAAAAGTTGCAGTCTCAGGTCAGGCAAGAAAACAGGATGGTGAGTCTCTAGAGGAAAGGGATATTTTCCACCTTAGATGTCATACTCTTGAGATAGCTATAGATCTGCTCACCTGTAATGCTGTTCCTGAAAGGAAACTATGTATTTACTTTTGCAGAAGCAAAAGATAAATATTCTTTAAAAACTTGACTTTTTATTTGATTAAAATATTTTTAAAGTGAGAAACGTTTGGGATTGAAATAACTTTAGTATGTGTTTTCCATTCCTTCTCTCCTTTTTCTCACCTTGTCTCTATTATCTTATCCAGCTCATTTCCAGTGCCTGTGAGAAGTCAGTTCAGTGGTGGAGCATAAGTGAGTCACACGTTTGTGACTGGTCAGCAAATTGAAGGATCATGCAATCTGTGAGTTTCTAATAAGGGCCAAAATGGGAACTAAAGGAACTGACAGCAATTTACTTAATATTTCAACATGTATTGTTTTCCTGTCACAATATATATTTTTTCCAATTCCAACATGGAGTGTGGCTGCTTTTTAGAATAGTTTCAGCTACAATTATTTCAGCTACAGATTAACCTTTTCAAAAGCATATTCACTTAACAAACATTGTTACTTTTGCTCCTGATGAAGTTCTGCAGTGATCTACTTTGCATAGCTGTTACCCTTCTCTGAGATGTTCCTAACAACCACAGTCTAGAGAACTCCTTTCCTGGTTCCTTCTACATAAAAGGTTTTTATCAGGTAAGAGGTGTTTGGGAACCTTTTTGTTATCAGTCAGTTGGTCATTAAAAACACAAGGTAAATAGAGTGGCTTTGCTATTTATGAAAGGTAAGTAAAAAAGTAACACTCTTATTTAGATTACAGATCAGATTGCTTACCTATCTGACTTTTTAAATGCCTTCCCAAGTAAGAATCTTTTCTGATCCTTACCTAAAGAAAAGCTTCTTGGAAGCTTGCAAACATACTAGAACAAGTCCAGTACCCAAAGTTCCTGCAATAGTTAAAACCTTTCTGAGAATGTTGGTGTAACTTCAAAAGACTGTTTTCTAGCTTGAAAAATCTTAGGAGCTTTCATTAGGTTAATTCTAAATCAACACCATGGAAGTAGCAAATGCAATGTCTCTGCTCAATTCAAGACTTCCAGCTTTCACAAATTTTATGTGAACATTTCATTGCATATGGTTCTTTCTGTTCATTTTATGCCCATCATAATCCCTTTATAAGTAAGCATGGTTATTACCATGAAAGATAAGAAAAATGGCTTTATGTAACAGCCCTAACACTTTTGGAGCAGTTGGTTCTCATAATTTCCATCTGACAAACAAAAAAAACTATCTTCCTGTTTTGTATTCTTAATATTCTATGATAAGCATTCCACCCAATGAACATTGCAGTGTTCCAACCTGGATCAACCTCCTCTGTCTTTGGATGCTAAAAGTACTTAGCAGAACTCTGCATGTCCTTTTCTACATACAGCTGAGTAGGAGCCAGGCTATGAAAGTATCTGGAAAAGCCAATATAGGTAAGGTCCAAATATCCCAATCAAAAAGTAGAATATAAAACATATTAAGGTGGAAGAAAATACAGATTATTGCCATGCAATGCTTTAATCTTAGTTGAAGAAATGGAGGTACTATAGAACAAAAGTACAGAAATTCAAACTGTTGTGGTGGACTCTCTGACCTGAGGGATACTGCCCCCAGGTAAGTTCATTCTGGATTTGGTGAGACTGAATAACAATAAAGGAACATTAGGGGTAAAAGGGTTTATACCAAGCTTTATTCTCACAGTGGCAGGTCCAGTGCTGTGATCATGTCTGCCTTTGGCAAGTTGGCAATCTGTCTTGTTTCTGCCTCCAGGCAGAGCCCTGTGTGGTGCTCTTTATATAGTAACACTGTCAATAATGACTCATTGCCAACAGGTGTGTAAGTATTAACTTATGCAGCAGACCAATTACATCATCAAGTAGATTAGGGTTAGGTGAGGATCCTGGCCATGGGAACTTCCATTTTCCCTAAACTCCACCCCTCTAGGATTCTTGTCTCACATTCTATGTACCCTCAATCTTCTGTGATGGTCCCTGTGTGAGACAGCTGGAGCATTGTAACCAGATTCCACAACAGCAAGAGAAGCTGCAACAACATACATATAATTTATGATAATCCTCAAGCCTGAGGAGATTGATTGCCACCAAGTGGTTATTCCAGCTATATTCAAACCAGTTTTACTCAAATGAGTTCATGACTCACACTTTCCATGGGAGGTCAATTGTGAAACTTGTAGGGAACTCCATTCACACCAGGCAAACAGATGTACTGGCACTTCTTGCTAGGGTGTATGCCCAATCCACAAAGACATTAGAGGAGATCAACCTTAAGGATGATAAGACACTCACATGTTTTAATGACACCCATATAGCAAACCTTGTCCATCAGGTAGGATTCATGCAAGAGTGGTACTGCGATAGGACAGTGGCAGGAAAGGGGTCCCTTCCAGGTCTAGTATACCATTATTTTACCCCTCTCCCTAGGAGGGTTATGTAAGGGTCTATGTACAGTGTTACTGGAGGTGCATGCACAGGCCATAAAGATAAAACAAAACTCTCCAGTAAGATACTCTTACTTTCTGGCTGTTTAGGGCACAATACCATGATCTTTGGGAGTCACTCTGCTGTTACTCCAGGAATACACAGTAGGCCAGCCTCTAGGCCTTCCATCCAAGGTGCCAGGATGGCAGGCATTGCTGGTCTATGTGTAGAAACATCCAAGGCCACATCCATTGAACAGAGTCTCTGGGGTTTATTGAAGTTGGTGCTGGTAGCAAGATACTATTTTGGTGGCCAAACCCTAGCTTCAACAATTTCTCCTTAGTTTATACTTGCAATTGTATAGTGGAGGCAGCAATGTGTGTTAGCATGTCTACAGGGCTCAATGCCCCTATCTGGGCTTCTCATTCAATCACCATAGCACTGTCCATAAGTGGACTGACCAGCCTTGTAGACTATTGGTGTCTGACTTCAGGACAGATTTTAACAAACCACTGTACTTCTTTATGATGCCTGCCTGAGTAGGATTATATGGTACATGAAATTCCAATTGATCTCTAATTGTTTCACCCATATTTGTAGTGCATGCCCAGTAAGATGGGTGTCTTGATCATTCTCAATTACTTGTGGTTGGTGATAGGCGTCAAAGAGATGCTCCAGGCCTTTTTTGGTCGTTTGCTGGTCTGTGCAACATGCAGGAGAAGCAACCAGAAGTCCAGTAGCTATGTCCACACCAGTCATGATATATCAATACCCTTCATACATGGGAAGAGGCACAATATAGTCTATCTGCCACCTGATGAAGGGTATTGGTACCATGTTGCTGTGGGACTTGGAGTAAGTCCTTTTTAGAGCACACAATGCACTTATTCTAGGCTCTGCTGACTTCTTCAAAGGTCAAAGGCAAGCCCCACTGATGGACTACAGTCTGCATTGTCTTTGCTCTGCATGCAACAAATGATGTAACCATTGGGCCACATCAGAGGCAGGCTTTCCTTTTGCTAACATACCTGGGCCAACTTTCATCTGCTTCATAATCTCCTGGGAATGCCAGTGGCAAATGGCCAGTCACATGATATACTATAACTGTTTTAGTCTGACCAGAGGCCCATAGGTCTTGTCACAACTCTTGTCCCCAAAAGAGTCAGTGACAACACATCCAGTTGGTATGGTACCATGTTGGTAACCACAGAATCAAGCCTCAATAGTTATCCCAGCTATCAGTGTGGACAACTATTGGGGAGGGTCTGCTGATCATGAGCCATACTGCCCACAGCTCTGCCCATTGACTGCTCTTCCCCTCACCATATTCCATCCATATTTTCTCAGTCTTAGAATAGAAAGTTACAGCCCTCTATTTCAGGGGTTACCCATAGCTGGAGCCACCTGTATACCATGCATCTTCAGATATAGGGGTCCTTCCTTCCTTATAAGGGTTCTCTGCTACTAATGGCTCTAAGGCAGGTTCTTCCTGCCTTTCACTGGTATGTGTTACTGGCCTCAGTAGGCATTGGAGTTCTTCACTCAAGGAGCTAGTAGAGAGGGCACTATGCTACTATAGATATGCACTCCATTTGGCCAAAGTAGGTGTCTTTGCCATGCCACTCCAGAGCTTTTGGGTACAGTTTCATACCTACCCCTCAATGGGATAGGTGGTTATTACCTTTATTGGGGCTGTTCCAGTGATGGACTTTGTATCCAGCAAGGTGTGTTATATGGCAGCCAATTTTCTCTATTCGGGTGTACCGTACTTCTGCTCCTTTACAGAGTTGTGATGAGAATCCAGTAGGTTGGCAAGTTTGTTTAAGCTGCTGCCAGAGACCTCAGTCATAACCATTTTTGGTCACATGAACATCCAGCTCACAGGACCTTGGTGGGTCTACCACACTAAAGGTCTGCACAGCTTTCCCTGCCTATTTTGCAGTGAATCCTGACAACTACACCAATTGTCTCACCTGAGGGAAATTGCCCCTGGGCAAGTTCGCTTTGGATTAGGTGAGACCGAATAACAGCATTGGGACATTATGGGTAAAAGCTCTTCTAACCAAGCCTAATTCTCACTGTGACAGGTTGAGTGCTGGAATCACATCTGCCTCTGGCAAGTTTGTAATCTGTCTCCATCTCTGCTTCCAGGCAGAGCACTGGGCAGTGGTCTTTATATAATAACACTGTTAATAATGACTCATTGCCAATAAGTATGTAAGCATTAACCTACCCAGGAGTCCAATTACATGATCAAGTAGATTAGGGTCAGGTGAGGATCCTGGCCATGGGATCTTTCATCTTCCCTACATGTACATTTACTGCAAGATACTCATTCCATTGGTTTACTCCTTTTTTTTTTTTTTGGTGTTTAGCACAACCTACCCAATTTTCTTCTATATGTTTTTATCAGTCAATAAGAATAATGTTAGTCAATAAGTCAAAGGATAAATGGCATGAATGGGCATATAAAAAGAAAACAGTGGAGAAAGTGGTTGAAACTTGCTATTTAACCTGACAAAGGAAGTAAACCATGGTAATCATCAATGTAGACAAAACTGTGGAAAACAGCAAGTCCCATGCAATTAAAGTAGAAATGTTAACTAGTATAACTGCAGGGAAAACAGAAGTTCCTATGGCCAGGATCCTCACCTGACCCTAATCTACTTGCCTACTGCACACATTCAATGATGTAATTGGCTTAATGCATAGGTGCATGCTTACACACCTGTTGGTAATAAGCCATTATTGTCAGTGTTGTTATATAAAGAACTCCATCCAGCATTCTGCCTGGAGGCGGAGAGGCTTGGAGGCAGAGATGGAGAGGGATTGTGAACCTGTCAGAGGCAGATGTGATTCCAGCACTCAACCTGCCACTGTGAGAATAAAGCATGGTATAAACCCTTTTACCCACAATTTTCTATTGTTGTGACTCAGTCTAACCAAATGCAAAGTGAACTTGCTGGAAGCTGGAAATGTCTGGCACAACAAAAACTTTTCTCAATTCAGCAAAGTTTACTAGGTACTTTAAAACAATAATTCTAGACCTAGGAATTTATCCTAAGAAAAAATTAGAAAGGCAATCCAAGATTAATGCATATGAATGATCATCACAAATGTTTGACATAATAGTTTAAAAAAATGGCACCAACTTAGAGGTTCAATATGGGGAATTGATTAAATAAATGATAGTATATATTTTGCTATAGAATAATATGAGACCAAAACAATTAATTTTTTGAATTATTCAAGAAAAAATGTTTGTGATGTATTGTTAAGTAGAATATCAGGTTGTAAATATATGTGTACTGTAAAAATTTTTAATAAAAATATTATATAGCTATAAATTTACCTATCTATATAGGAAAGTACATACATCAAAATATTAAAAGTAGTTATCTTTGGGTGCTGAGATAGATGATTTTCATTTTCTTCTTTTCATTTTTCTATAATTTATATCTGCAAGTCTGTTCTATACTATAACAAATTTAAAAGATACTTTAGAGATTTTGTTTTGATTTAATTTATTTTTTCTAGTGGTTTTAACCTGATGCTATAAAAATATACATATTTAAATGTAATTATGTAGTCTTCAAGTATATTTGAGATTTTAAAATATTTTTCTTTTTTATAATAATACCCATTTTAGAAAACACTGAAAATATAACTAAATTTAAAAAATGAAAAATGTCAGTAATCTCACTACCCTATGTTAACCATAATTATTTTTTAACATATATAGCCTCTATGTCTTTGGCATGTGGGTGTGCATGTGAGTGTAGGGCTCACATTTTCTTTTTTTAAAAATGAGGTCCACTTCACAATAACATTTTTTCACTAATTATTTGTCATGAACATTTTCCACATCATTAAATGTTCTTCAGCATAATATTTAATGATTGCTTAATGTTCCTTTTGTATGGATGTACAGTATTTAATGAGTACTCTATTATTGGATATTTAGTCTGTTGCTATTTTTTAATATTATAAATAACACTTCAAAATATTCTTGAACTGACACGTTGGTGCACACAATTTCCTTAGTACAAATCCCTAGATTAGGAAAAAGGGCAAGCAAAATTCCACAGACTTTGATTGATATTGGCATACTTTCTTCAAAAAAGACTGTACTAACTTAGGTTCCCACAAATCATGAATGACAATGCCTGTTTTCCTGCATCTTTGCCAAGAAGGAATATAATTATTTCTTAAGATACTTTGTTAATTTGATGGATAAAGAATATTATTTAGACATTGCAGCTGCAGAGCCGCTTCCCTGCACCACCCCACTTGAGTCAGTTCCTCACCTCCCAGATCCCCGTCCCATCCCCTTCCTGTGCAATGCGTTGAGGCTAGGTGACTTGGCTGGGTATGGGGCTCCAGAAGCCTCTGATGGGAGAAGCACCTTTCAAAAAAAAGGAATTTAGCTTTTAAAATTTAATTTCTTTGGGAGAGCTTCTGCCAATTTTTTGCTGATGTTTATTAGCCATTTAATTTTCTTCTTTGTTGTACTGTGTTTTTCTGACTTTTGCCTATTTTTGTATGGCCTTTTCATTTTTATTAATGTCTAAGAGCCCTTCTTAAACTGTCACCATAGTGTGGAGTATATTCTACATGTACCTTTTCTAGTTTGACATTTGCTTTTCAGTTTTGTGAATGTTGTTACACTTAATTATTGTCATTTCATGTACTAGAGTTTCTTCATCTACATATTCTCTAATTGTTTTTCAGTTATGAGTCACAGATTGGCAGTACAGAAGAGCTATTATTTCATCTAATATATCGATCCTTACCTGTAATTTTTTTTACCATCCTTTATGTATATATGTTATTGTGGTTATTTTTAAGGCATTATATCCGAACAAATGGAATATCTAAAACCTAACTATAACAGCATGATTTTCTGCTAGAAGGCATCTGTAATTCGGTCAAGTAGTTCCATTTAAAGCAAGGGATCAGCCAGATGCATAGGGTGGAAATGAGAAAACTAGAGAGCTGATAAGTAGACTCCTATTGCCCTTTGCTGTGGTTTCCTGAAAACCTTATATCAAATTCATGGCTGGAGCTGAGCCACATGCTGTGTCCCTTGTCAGACATTCTTTTCCAAAAAGGATATCTAATAACTTTATGAAAGTGTGTGCAGAAGAATAATTGCAGGCCTTTTGGGGCTTCTCTGCCAAGACTTTCAGTATTGAGTATCTCACTTTCAGATTATAAATCTGTCCCTGTAACTTGCACTTTGGAGGGTTCAACTAAACTGAGAAGCAATGAGAAGGATTAGTGGATTGCTTTCTCTCCCTGTGCAGTAATGGGATATGAACACTATCCACAGGCTCCTGTAGCCTAACTAGCTTACCACACGTCAGAAATTGTACCTTTAGGATTTACATAGGCGTATCCATTTATGGATCCTATGCACAAACATTACTTACATATTTCTAATAGAGTCTCTGTGCTCATGTGGCATTAAAATGCCCAACTATGTTTAAATAAAGTGTAAAAGTCATGTAATTCAACTATCATAAGAGGAAACAGGCTCAGTGATGTGAAGGGACTTGTCTGTGCTGATCTTGTGGGCTCGTGACTCTTGCACAGTCACCATTACCATCAGGCAGAGATGCCTAGCATGTAGAAGCCAGTAGGTGTGGACAGCCTAGGGTAGGCCATAGTAGTGATGTAGGGCGGCCTTCCCCTTACTCCCCTTAGTTGTATAATGTATGAAATTCTGCCATTAGATTCCTCTAAGATGAGGAATAGCTCAAGATATATCAGCTAAAACATTGGACATCTGAGATAGGTATAGGACATCTGAGATGACAATTTTATCTGGAATGTGAATTGATCCAGAAAGAGGCAGGAAGGAACTCAGAGAGAATCTGCATTTACCTGGCAATACCATGGGAAACCAGGTTGAAGTACACAGGGGCGTTACTTCCTTAGATAAAGGGGTGTTATTCCTTAGATAAAACACCTCAGAAAAGTTCAAATGTTGAGATGAAGCAAGGCCTTTGTTCCTCCTTCTATGAGGAGTCAGGGATAGAATGATCAATTTCAGATTCCAGTTATTTTATTTATCCTTACTTTACTGTGTGACACATGTAATCATCCAAATGAAATGGCTAGCATTAATAAATTTGAAGTACTGTTTTAATATTAACTCAGAGGGATGAGGCATCCATGATGATCCACATGCCTCTTCTCTACAGTATCCTCTCTCTTGAATAATCTGTAGAATGTTTAAAATGGAAAAGGCTTTTAGAGATCCTTTAGTCCACCTTCCTTCCATTATAAGAGAGTAAATTGGGGCC
Organism: Manis javanica; assembly: GCF_040802235.1. Classification (NCBI taxonomy): domain Eukaryota; kingdom Metazoa; phylum Chordata; class Mammalia; order Pholidota; family Manidae; genus Manis; species Manis javanica. The sequence goes on from NC_133174.1 coordinate 89,872,619, forward strand.
CAGAGAAAGGAGGTGATTTACACAAATCTTCTCTGTCAGGGCTAGGTGGACTGGAACTCTGGTCTTCTGGATCTCAGGCCACTGAGGGTGTCTACTTGCCAGCTTCTCACCAAGATGCTAATCAGCTCTAAACTGGTTACCATCTCAAGCCAGATAAAGCAACCTCCTTATGTCAGAATGTTTAGAAAAGCCTTATGCCTCCTCCCTCCCTCTCTCCCTCCCTTCCTTCCTCTCTATTTCTTTTTTCTTTCTCTCTCTCAAGCTCACAGTCTTTCTCATTCCTTCCCTTCTTCCTCTCCCTTCCTTTGTTCAGCAGAGTGATGTCATTAAGAACTGACAGCATAACAAGACAATATTTGTTGAGCCAAACCAGGTACTGGGTGAACTCAAAGCTCAAGTTTTATTATACTGGGAGTTCCCATTGGTACTATGGTCATAATAAGACAGTATTTCTCTAATATCAGGTGAGACCATTTTGCAGAAATGCATTTATAATAATGGATCTTTAGGTTGGAAATCCTGTTACATGAAGTCTACCCATATTGCATGGTAGCACACATATGTATGCACACACAACCACATACAAATATTTTTATGGGAATGGCCACATAAATCATCTCTGTAGATAGCAAATTAAAATTTTTTCTTAATTGGATTGAATTTTCTAAGGTTAACACTTGCTGGGGCCACAAAAGGGTAGATACCAATATTGCAGAATATAGCTATTGCATCCACACCCCTAAATTTATAGATTATGAAACAGAGACCTAGGGAGTCTCAGACCTCAAGGAGGAGCAGAACGAGTACCAGGCCAGGACTCTTCCTTTCTATTGGTGTTGGTGCTTCCATTCCCTATTATCACATCCTTTTGCTCACTTAGAAAATGGCTTCCTTAGGATCTTTGTTGGATTGAGAAACAGAGGACTGGCAAGACAAATTCACTAAGTTGTTTTCTCCCACCACATAGATAACAAACAGAATATTTAAATGAGCCATCTTATTTTTCTCTTTAGAAACTCTGGCAGTAACAATACTATTTCAAGCTTGTTTCATTCAAAATGTGTTCCATTCATACCTGTTAGTCTAACTTGAATAAAAATAGCCCTGTAATTAATGAAAAGCAATATTGTGCTTGGGACCTAGAATTGACTATGATCTCTATCGTATGAGTGTTCAATTTGTCCAATGTTTAAAGCAAAAGTACGTTACAAAAACAGTAATGAAAGTGAAATTCAAGTGCCTAAGTTCAATAGCAGAATAAAAATTTCATCTTATATTTATTTGCACTGTGCTTTATGGTCTTTAAAAGCAATTCGAAAAGTCTTCATTGTGTTTTTGGAGGCTCATAACAACCATGTGAGATAGATAGCATAGGTATGTTCCTTGTAGGCAATGCAAGTATCTTTTCTTACAGGTAGTGCAACTCAAGCCCAGGGAACACTAAAGCAATTTGGTAGTAAGTGGCTGCAATGAGATTAGAACCTAAGTCCTCTGACTTGTGATTCAGTAGACTTTGGAATATTTTTTATATTTCTTAATTAAATAATCTCCATTATCAATGTTTTCTTGTTCCAACTACACAAATTCCTATAGATAACCACATTAATAAGAATGGTACACAAAATTCTATAATTCAAAATGTTGAGTAGAGATGTCCTATTTAGTAGAAGTTGCAACTCTTATTCAGGAAGCTATCACATGTGCATGTCTTTTTACAGGACTCAGATCACACAGTATTCTTGAATAATTTTTATGAGTTTAAGATCCAACATACATAGAGATTTGGATTACTGAAGTGAAGCTGGTATTGAAAACAAAAGGAGAGAGAGAAAATGAGAGTGAGAGAGTCTTAATAACCTATGACATTTCAGAAACCTATGACATTGCAGGAATGAGCTGTCAGCACTATCCAGGAATGCCAAGCAGAAGAAAGCAGGTAGCCTAGTTGATTAAAAAGAATAGGTACTACCTTAGTTTTTAGGGGAACCAATGAAAATAAAGCATTTCTGTCCTGGGTGCCAAGGAATTGAACAACAATGTGAGGGTCGTACCTGGTGTGAAGGGAGAAGTGAGAACCATATTTTGAGATATTATTATTGGAAAAGCATATGTACATGAGATATAGATTGTAAGATTTAAAGACTAAAGGTTTCACTTTGGGCTCCCTAAACAGGATTAATGACAGGGAAAAGGGACGTTCACCTCTTAAGTTCTCTCATAGCATAATGGATTTCCCGTTACCTCTTCATACCATATCCTGCTTACTTGTCTGCCATTCCCAATAGACTGGAAAATCTATGAGGGCATCAGACATGTCTGTATTGTTCTCTGCTTTATGTATGTTCTCTGCTGTATTGTATGGTGCCAGACATACAGTAAGATTTCAAACACAGCTGTTAATGGAAAGAAAGGAGGATAAAAGGAAGAGCAATATGCGGGAGGGAAGAAAGGAGGGAGGAACAGGCCTGGAGAAAGAAATGAATTCCCCAAAGACTGGTCTTGTTATACTTGATTGAATTTATGCAATATATCTGCTTAAATTTTTACTCTTCCTAATTAGAATGTAGACCAAACAAACAGCACTGAAATATTATGCCATGTGCACTTTGCTGCATGCATATTATGCTTCAAATACAGAGAAAAAATAATATGTCTTTGAAAAAAAATCCTACAAAAGGTATTCACATATTTACAAATGTATAGTAGAGTGGGCACTATTTATTGAATGAATTAACCCTGCAGTAATTTTAAACTTCATGTCTTTTCCAGTAGTAATACTTTCATAGCTGCTGTAAGAATTATGCCACCAGGTTTGTAGTTTCTTCTATATTCAAAAATAGACTTAACATTCCAAAACATGAAACATGTCCTGCTCTTTGTCTACCAGTGAGTAAGGGGATCTTTTTAGGGCCTTTGATTTTTACTCCATTATGTTCTTCAGAAACCCTGAGACCTAAATGGAAATCATGTATTTATCTACTTTGGTTCCATTTATAGTTCTGCTGTTCGGTGAAGTTGTTTTCATCTATCAATTAATTTAATAACTTTAACTTTGGAACTGAGAAGCTGTTTGTACATATAAAATATGAGATCTAAAGTAAACTTTGAACTAAGTAGCTGGAGCTATTAGATTATAGCAATACCCAGAAGGATTAGGAAGTCGAGAGATACTGGTTTTCCATCTCCTCAGTCCAAGTAAAACTTTGGACTTTAAAACTTAAAAAAAATAATTGATTTGATTTCTATGGAGCTAAGAAGAAGAACATTGAAAGTGATTCTTTTTCCTTCTGTGATACAGAAATTAAAATGTCCTCATTTCCAGAAGCCACTTCATATAATTTATGTTAAATGATCATAACAAATTTCAACATTTTACTCCCACTTTAAATCAGATTCTTTCTACTAGTCCCTGTTAAAGCTTGGTATTTTTCCATGGGATTTAATAATTGTGTTTTAAAAAGTTATCGGTTGAAAATATAGTTAGCTTCATGAATATATTCAAACTTCAAGCATTTACAAAATTTTGTTACTGGACATAATATTTTTAAAGGTACGCTAACTTTTCCTTAGAAATTCAAAGATAAGCATAAGTGGAGGGAGTATTTCTCCTATCACCCAGACCCCCAAATCTTCAATGACCCTTTTGGGTCATTTATACCTCCACTCACTCAGCTCCTCTTCACCACGGGATCATCAAAAATGTAAATAATCAAAAGTGTATTTAACTACTTTAAAATTATATTTTTCAAAAACAAAATGAGAGTGGTAAAAACCATGGTAACAAAATACACGATGTAACAAAATTACATATACTATAAGGTAGATGAATATTAAGGTGATTGCAATGTACCTACCAATAAGTATGGACTTTAATATATGAATTTATCACAGTAGAACAAAACTGATCTATAGAAATATTATGTATACAAACACACATACAAAGATATGTGAAATACTTACGTTTTCTGTAGTCCTATTTTTAGGTCTAAAATTTTTCTTCAAAATGAGCTGATTCTCAGTGCCTTCCTTTGATGTCAAAGAATTATTCTGCCATCTAAAATGGGAAAACAAAGGCAAATATATTAAATAGCTTACTCAAGGACATGGGCACAGTCAGAAACAGGAACATAATTGATATTAAAGAGCTTCCAAACTCAAATGCTATAGTCAGACCACTGTAACAGCTCTCTTGTCATTACAGTTATCAGGAAATGTGCCTAATGACTCTCTGTTTTGATATTCCAAGGACAGACTCACTATTATTTACTGCAGACACGTAAGGTAGGAATCCTATTTTTAGCGTTATCTCATGAATTATTTGGAAATAAAAAGGAAAAAAAAGAGTTGTAAAGAAAATCTTGATAGAAACCAAGTATAGAAGAAGAAAAATAATTTTTCATTATGTAGTTATGTTAAAAAATTAGCATTTTTGGATATATTGTTTATTTTATTTAGGCTCTATAATAAGTAGATTAGGAAAATTAGGTAAAAAGTCACTTTTGTAAAGTTAATGAAAGGTTAGTGAAATTTCCAAAGAGAAGTTTAAAAGTATATGGTATATTTAAGGTCAATGAAAAGATTTTGCCTCTGTAATCTTTTATTGGAAATTATTGTGAAGATTTGCTCATAATGGTATCAACTACTAAGGACATATGTACACTGACTTAAAATGAGACTAAATCTTTTTGTTCAAGATATTCTTCAAAATGGTCAAAAGATACAAACTTCTAGTTGTAAGATAAATAAGCAACTGGGAATGTAATGTAATGTACAACATGATTACTATAGTCATCACTCCATGGTATATAGGAAAGTTGTTAAGAGAGTAGATCTTAAGAGATCTAGAAAGAAATATTTTTTCTTTTCTTTTTTTGTATTATATGGGATGGTGGATGTTAACTAAACCTATCGTGGTAATCATTGCACAATATATGTAAGTCAAGTCATTATGCTGTACATCTTAAACTTATGTGGTGCTGTATGTCAATTATCTCAATAAAACTGGGGAGAAGACGTAAAAAAATGTTAATAAGATATACTTATTTATAATTCATTTCCAAATTGGAAGAAACTGTTTTAACTAAAGTATTATATAAATTTATATAGGCCGCTTTGCTACTAGGAAGCAAAATTAAATCTCTTTAGTAAAACTGGATTTAGAAGTATAATAAAGATATGCAAAGGAAATTGAGAGTGCTGGTTAGTAAAATGCTTTAGTTTAAAGTAAGTGTTCCAGTTAAGATAGAAAGGACCTCAGTAAAAAGAGAAAGTCAATGGACTTTCTTTCTGAAATCCCTTGATGTACCTTCCCCTCCATTACCAACCTTCTGTATGATCATGCTGCCCTGGACTCCTTCTATGGGAGAAAAAAAGCCACTAATGTGTTATTGATTTAATAGATTAACTCTCCAGGGGTATTTGCATTTTAAAGGCCACCATAACAAGAGCCATATTTAACCCAAGGAGGGTTGACAAATATGCTCAAATTTAATACATATTCCTGTCAATGAAAGATTTACTGTAACTTTCTTTTTTATACTTTTAGAGTATAGGAATTATAATTTTGCTTCCACTTAATTTCTCAGGACCACACACTGTGAGCTTCACACTTACATGAGGGTTTCAGATCACTCATTTAGAACTATCACCTTTGCATGACATTCTTTGGGATATCTTTTACCTTCACTGGACTGCGAGCTCCTTGAGAATCCAGGCTCTGCCATATTCACCTTGGCATTCGTTGTGTGTGACACAGCCTGGCAAATGAGAAATAATAAATGCTTGTGGAATGAATAAATACAAAACAAGCAGAGACTTGTCTATGTATAAGCATAGTGCCTGGCACAGAGTAGGTATTCAATTCACTTTTATGGATTAAATGATTGATATCCATAAAAACTAAAACATAATTGATCTATGGTTGATGAAGTCTTCTTATTTTGTCCCAAATGACAATTTTCTCCATAACTTTGGAAAACATGCCACTACTGCTAAGAACTGTGAGCTGATTTGAAAATTTCTATCATCAACTGACAGTAATCGATAGTGTTGTGTTCGCAGGTGGCAAGGACAGGCAGCAAGGGCAGAGGCCATATTTACTTCTCCAAATCTTTAATTCATTCAATTTAATATTACTACTAATTCTTCAGGTACAGTAGAACTGTGAAGTTGACAATATTTTAAAACCTCAAAATGCAAAGTGAAATGTGCACTAAAGAGGTGAAAACCACCAGCATGTAGCCTATCATCCCATAAACAGACTATGAATTAATAATGCAACTCCATATGATAAAAGATTTGGTGGTTCTGATATGTATTAACAGAAGCTAGAAATGTTCTTTCTATGTTTATGTCTATCTATCTATTTATGTACCTATCATGTATCTGTCTACCTTCTGTCTATAGCTTCCAATCACTTCCAGCAATTCATGAGTTATATTCTATTACTGTCATTTTATTGGTAAGCACACTAAGACTCACCAGGTTAAAGAAACTTGCTCAAATCACACAGCTATGAAGTTTACTTCTCACTAGAGCATGGTGCCACTGTAACAGTCCATGAGCCTCCTCAATGTTCTCCTGTACAAAACATACTCATTACCTGAATTTCCCTGTTTTGCTTCATTATGTTTCTCCTGCTTGGAATGATACCCCTGGTCCAAATTGCATGTATATGTCCAAATTGTACCTAGTTTTCAAAGATGAGTCCAAGCTTATTTCAAGCCTGGCCATTTCCCAATATTTCCCATCCCTTCCTGAAGTCTCATAGTGTGATAGGAAGTACTCTAAATATGGACATCTGAGATTCCTGTTCCCTGGTTATTCAATCCAACATTAATCTACATAAAATTCTGAATAGATTTTGCAGGTGTAATTAAAATCTCAAGTCAGCTGGTTTTAAGACATGGGGATTAACTCTGTAGTCTTAACCTAATCAGTTAAGCCCTTTAAAAGCAGAGAATTTTCTCCAACTCGTCTCAGAGGAAGGAACCAGAGGTTCAAAGCACAAGGGGGATTTGGTGTGCCATTACTGATTTGAAGCTGGAAGAGACCAAAAAGAAAGAATGCTGACCACCTCTAGGAACTGAGAGCAGTTTCCAGTTGACAGTCAGAAAGGAAGCAGAGACCTCCATCCTATAACCACAAGGAGTTGAATTCAGACAACATAAATGAGATTGGAATCAGATCCTTCCCTGGAGCCTCCAGATAAGAACCTAAGCCAACTGGTACCTTGATTTTGGTCTTGTGAGATCAGGAGAAGAGAGAAGCCCACCTGGGTTTCTGACTTATTGGACTGTGAGCTAATAAATTTGTGTTGTTCTGAGCCACTAAATATGTGGCATTTTGTTATGCAGCAATATCATAGGCTGGTGCTTGATTCAAATCAAACCTTGACTATACTATTTTATTTATATAATGTGTGTGAAAATATTTAAATATTGATATTCTTGGCTCCTTTTCTACATGACAATCCTATCTCCTTAATATGCCTTTAAGCTCTTTTATAGAAGAAACCATGTTTTTTAATGAAAAAATTAATTAAAATCTTTCCCACTGAGTAGGTGCATCACTGACACCCAAGAAATAATTGATAAGATGAATATAATAAAAGCAGAATGTTCATCTTATCAGCTTCAGATTTCATGCCTGAAATATCATGAGAGAAGCTGATCGGATTCCTATCTATTTGTCATGAAACTATTTTTGTAAAGAAGCAGACACTTTAATTTGAAAGGCCATGTGTTGATAGGTAATGTTCTCCATAGTAAGGAATATATGTGTTTTGTTAAAGAATTAACATGTGCTAGTTTAATATAATGCTATAATTAAGGTTCACATAGATGCTGTAGATGTTATTATTGTGCTTGTTGCTGAGGCAACCATATGTACTATGTTCAAAAAGGTTGAATTTTTCCCTCCTGAGAAAGAAAAAGAACTTACTTAAAAACCTATTTAGAAAGGAACAACCTGGCATTTTTAAAAGCTGGTATTTCGCTTTATCTTATCAAAAGCCATTCCCCCAAAAATGTCAAATCCAAAAGCACTAGCTTTTTAATCAATCCATTTATTTATTTTTCAGGGATTGCATTTCGGTTGTTTTTTGTGTGCTCTAGGGCTCCAGTTTTAGTCCCTTACTTCATCCCCCATGTCAGACCAGACACCACATCCATCCACATTACTCATCAGAAAACACAACAGGCATTTCCATGTCGTGGTATTGTTGTGATACGGCCATATCCTAAAAACATACTTTCTACAGTCTAATGACTATATTTGCTAATTTCAGTCAGACAAACAAATCACCATTTGAAATTTTGACATTTGGTCATATTGCCCTAGTTATCTTAAATCATTGACAAATAATGCGCTTTATTCCTATCATCAAACACTTTAGCAAAGTATGTATTGGAGAAAAGGCAACAAGCTTTGAACAAGGGGAAATCAAGCATGGCTGATCTATTGTGATTCTTCCAGGGAGAAGATAGGCATGCAGGTAAAGGGAATCCAGCAGATAAGATCTATTTAGATTTCCCCCAAAAAACTTTGACAGGGTTCCACATCTTCAAAGGCTGTTAAAATACAAAACAAAGTGAAACAGACAATAAACAAAGCATACCACTACAGAAACTCATCAAATCATAAAGGAAGAGAGCAAGGGAAGAAGACAGGAATAAAATAATTACAAAACAGCCAGAGAACAAGGAATGGCAATAAATCTATTAACAGAAATAGAAAAAAAAAATTACCTTCATCACAGAATAAAGATTGGCTTCAATCTCAGAAATATGTAAGCATTTCAAAAACAGAAAATTACAAACAGTAGGATTCCCTGGGGATCTGGGTAGTTAACATTTTACAAATGATCCTGAGGCAGGGCATAGTAAAGTATTCAAGTTGGTGAATATCTGCAAGCTCTTTAGGCAGTTCAATGGTCATGGGATGTAGGAAGACCAAGCAAGGCCTTGGGACTGTGCAAAGTGGCAATGGAGCTGAGCAGAAGGGAGGGTCCTCAGGGAAATATTATCTGAACTGTACCCAAAGGAAACTGAAGATAGTATCTAGGATTCAACAGTAACTTTTTCCCAAAAGACATCTGCCCAATGCGTTGCTGAGTTTATAGAAAAAGAAAACGAATACAAGAAAAGAAGAAATAATTTATGTACTTCATTCAGAGAGGAATGAGATGAAAAATAGCAAACATTCTCCCTTTGATTGGAAATTATTGTTGCAGTATCAGACAATTCTGGTCAGTGAACTGAAGACAGGAAGCAAAGAAATAACAGGAACCGACCAAGGGAGGGGGCAGATTTTTTTCCAAAAATGAAGACTGATGGGAGGCAATGACTAATGTGCAGACATAATTTACTTTTTTATCAATTTCAATTTACTGAATCCCTGAATACTAGAATGAAATAGAAAAAATGTGAGAAAGTTTAGCAAAAAAATCCACTGAAGACCTACATCCCACAGTGAAGAACAGATTTATGGAAACTCTTATTGCCAGAGGTTTTTTTCCTCATCATTTTCTCAAGTGTAGAGTTTTATTTTTAACTACGTGTCTGACATCTCTACTGGATTCTTGCACAGACACATTAAAGTCAACATCTGTAAAACCAAATCCTTTATCTTCTGCCCCCATGTGTGCTTTTCTCCTGGTATGCCCTGCTCACTGAAGAGCATCTGATGTCCTTTTCAGCACCTTCCTCTTCCAAACAGTCCTCTGCATCATCACAAAATGGCACAACCACACCTTTTCAAGTCCTGCCAGCTTGATCTCTGAAACATGCCCCAAATCTGGACTCACTTCTCCATTCCTGCTGTCACTCTCTTGGTACAGCGCCTCCTCATATATTCCCAGATTATGTTTGGAACTTCCTACCTTGTTCTAATCTGTTTCTCCTCATTCATGTCTCTCCTTTGCATACCCCCCTGCACCTAGTTTCAAGACTTACCCTAAAATTCATATTCGGTTGTGTGATTCTCTTACATAATAGTTTTTAAAGGCCTGCCACAGCACATGCGGTAATTTCCGAACTCCTTACTCTGCCACTTTAGCCCCAGTACGGTCTGGTCTTAATTGCTTCATCTCTTGTCTAGCCAGTGTTTTCTACCCCAGGCTGCATTGGCTCTTGGCACAGCAGACTACTCACAATTCCCAACCTACTCAACAAACTCTCATGTTCAAACTGGTGTTACAGCACTCTACCTCTTCTGATCATAGCTAATTGTCTCCTCACAAGCCCATGAGCATCTTGAAAGCAAAGGAAATACCTTTTATTGTATAGTTATAAAGAGAAAAAAAGCATTACCACATAAACACTGAAGGAATGAATGGTTGAACAAACAAGTGAATAGGGACCAGGTGGGCTGAAAATATGAACTGTTTTCATAACATTTTTTTGATAAATTCTTAGGTGACTGAACCATAAAAAAACCAAAGACAGTATCTTACTCAGTTTCAAAAATAAGATGCAAGCCTTGTCCAAGGCCCAGCCCAAGGTGTTCCCTTTTGATGTACGTAAACAGTGAAAGAATTGGTATCAGTTTGGGCTAGTTCATAGCAGTAATTTAAAGAAACAACTTTTCTTTTTTGGAGTTTCCAGGTTCATACATTTCTTTTTTTTCATAGAAAAATTACCATAGCTATTTCTGATGCTTGCTTGGGTTGGTTCCCTGATTTGAAGTGCTATACAGATTTTCCTAGTTTTCTACACTCCTAACACAGATTGTTATCAGCCATAAAACTAAAAGTTGCCACACTTCCTTGAAGGACATACAAATGGAAAGTGATCCATCAAATGTTGTAAATGGAAGTATCTACTTTGGCATTACAGAGGGCACTTTGAGTTGCAAAGTAAATTTCCCAAATCTGAAAGCATTTGCAAATATTCACAGATGTAATGAGAGCACAACTACAAAAATGAGCTGAGTTTTGAAAAAAAACGACCATTTGATACTTAGAGTAAGGGTGCTGAAGTTTCATCTAGGGAAACTGCTAATAAACTCTTCCTTATGGAAATGTAACTAGGCAGTGATCACAAACTCAGACACTTGGCATTTGTGTATTCTGTAAATAAGGAACACTTTTATATGCTAGCGCCTAGTTCTATTCCTGTGCATCCCTCCTTACCCGCCAATAAGCTTTACTTTCTATATTTATGCTGTTTTCTAAGACACAACCCCTTCCTGCATAACAGAGACATAGACTCCAGCAAATGCTTTTATAGAATCAGAGTCCATTTAGGAGAGGTTTCCTTCTTTCTGTTCCTTCTTTAAAAAAAAAATGGAAGTAACATTTCTTCATCAACCCAAGGTTTGCCACTTCAAGAATATAATACTTCCCATATAGTATTCCATATAGTATTGCCTGGCTGCTGCTCTGTTTTTATTACATAAACTTAGCAGAAGGGGAGTTGGGGAAAAGCCACACATTTGTCAGTAGAGTCCTGGCATTTGATTTTTAGACATTCTTCAAGCTTGCAAGACAACCTGCTGTCAAACATGAGAAGCTCAGTACATGTAACACAAAGACTTCAAGGGCTGACGGCTGAAGCCAATCTAAGTGCCAGGTTCCAAAGACTTTTCATGCCAGGGCTTTGCTGAAGGGCTCACATCTATAGTTCATCTGTCCTTTTCAATGTATGTACAGTAGTAGTTGGGGCTGTGCAATTTTCCTTCTCCCAGAAAGGTATGGATTGCTCAAGAGTTATTGCCAGCATTTTAAAATAAAATATGCTTTACTTTTATCATCAGAGGGAGAAGTATATTGTAGATTATAATTTACTGGCACTAACTCTGGATCTGCAGGTTTGTTGGTTCAGTGATTCAGGGGATTCCCGATGGATAGTTTGTTACTATCTCTAATTTGAACATATATCTGCTGCATGTGTTTATGTTTAACGTTACGCAGTTTTCAACCAGGACTGAAGGTTTTGGCACTACAAAGCAGAAAAATGAAGGGACTGTGTGCCTCCAGGGATTGGACATGAGGTAACCGAGCTAGTTGGCAAATCAAATCCAAATTGCATCAACACAGAGGTCATAGTAAGAAAGGATAGCTGGGTAGAAATCTGAGAAAATACCAGTGACAAAAGCGAGCCTGCAAACAACCCAACAGAAAACCCTTCCCCAACAGAAGACTAAGGAACTTAGTTCTCAAATGTCAATTACATACTGATGGAGAGGTGACATGCCATTCCCTCCTCCACCCTCAGGCTGGCCTCCCTAGTGCTGACAATATGTGGCCATGTCCTGAGATGTCACCTCTCTGAGGTTCTACTGAAATGTGTCTTCCTAGTGGCCAGTCTTCTGGGGGTGGGAGGTCTCTGTTGGGAAAGGTGTTGTTTAAGAATTTTAAGAACCCACAATAGGAAAAGATTACATTCCCTTAAAATACATTTAACTTATGAGACAGAGATTCTACAGGTAAACTAAAGAATGGGAGAAAACTACACTAAAAACACAAAAGCATGGTAAAAGCAGACATGTGAATATAAACTAATAAATCTTAGAGTTTGGAGTTCGGCTTTGTTGTCTGATCACTTGTTTTGCACATCTCTTCACCCCAGGGTTTGGGATGAAACATTAAAATAACAGAGCATGTTCTTTCCTTTCTTTTGAAATTATGATAGTATTTGAAAATAGACTGTTTGTGGTATAATACAGGATAGGCTCTTTCTGTTACCAAGGCTGTGTAGGGACCTAATTCCTTTCTCCTCCCTGTCTTCTTTGTATTATTTCCGTCATCTAACCCCCTATGCCAGGCAATCTGAGGCATCAATTAACCACAAAACACATTTTACCCAAATGCAAATTGTTCCAAGGCATTATTCATTACTCATTCTGAAAAAGCTACAGTGAACTGCACAAAACCTGATTTTGCTGCCACCCAGATTATCAGAAATAAATAATTAAATGCCGAGGCTAGTGGATACACATACTTTTAGAAGGCAGAAACACCTGTGCCAGATAGGCTATGACTCACACCAGGCTAAGACAATAGCAAGATACTTGCCTGTGGGGAGTTTGCACTATATGTGTTTTCTGATATTTTCAATAAACTGCTTCCCACTTCTAATTATTTCTGAAGAACAAAATGAATTTTTGAAATCCCTTCAGCTTTTAAAGCCAGACCTGCCTTATGAAGCTATTTGTTCAGAATATCTTTTTCAGCTCTTACAGCCTTAAAATATTCCAATTCTAAACCACAGAAGATTCAAATAGAATTGTCAAATCTCAGTTATTCTTTCTTACCAACCCCTAATCTGCCACTCTGTATGCTCTTCAAGCACAGCTTTGGAAGCCAATAAATTAATATTTGAGATGTTTAGCAGTCTGCTCTCTTGCAGCCCTTATATCTTTGAGGACACAATATACAGTAAGATTTTATAAGGGGAATAAACAGTCTTTGCAGTAGATGATTTCAAAGCTTGAGTGCTTTGGCTCTTTACTGAATGCAGTAAATTTTAGGTAGATTGTAATCCCATTCATACTTTGGCTTTTGGAATGCCTAACAACTTTCTGTACCTACAAATCCTTATGCAAATGCAATAGAATCAGTTTGCACAATAATATTCCTATCATTTTCAGTAAAAAATAAAATGTGTATTTCTCTATGTATGTTAATCATAAATATGTACCTGCCAACTTTCTTTCATCTAATGTAGCACCCAAAATTTTACTGTATTAATTCATTTGGTGCTTATGACAATCATGGCTTAATAAAGACTGATTGAAACATCATAGAGTCCACTCCAAAAGATTCATAGGCTTCCTTAAAAGCTTTTATAGCATCATCCTACTAGGTGTATTAAAAATAAAAAGTCGATTTCATGTAACTATAAATCAGCCATTTAATAAGATTTGAAAATTCTGCATAGTGATATCAAAATGCTTTTCCTCAACATTAAAAAGAGAAGGTTTCTAATGAAGTTTGTAATGGCATGGACTGCTAGGGAGAATCAGAGCACGGACTTACTGGGCCAAACCCGTTGAAATACATCTTAACCTTCTTCTTTGCTTGCTGTGTCACTCTTCTGAACTAATGTAGCAGATGAGACCTTTAACCAGTCTCAGAGAAACACATTTTATATGATGAATTATCTTAATCTCTACACCAATTCAATAATTAATTTAGAAATAAATGCATTACACACTTAACAGCAGTATGCTTTTGTTAAGCTCCATAAAAGAAGGCATTCTTTCTTACACACTCCTTTATATGTCATAGCTTCTGCTGTCACACTTTCCATAATCTCGAATTAAACATTTTTTTGTTGCTTAATATGAACTGAATAATATTTTTGGTTACCCTGCTTGAATTAAGCAACAGGGTAAATTTTACATAAATGATGAAAAAACAATAGGAATTCTGTTCTGCTTGCTAACAAAATAGTGTTAGGAATTAGTATTTTTCAGTCAATGAATGATACTCCAATGATTGTTGGGGAAATAAGATATTGGCGTGTATGTGCAATAATAGTCATATTTAAGAGAAACTCCATTCAAGGTTCTGGTAGAAATGATTCATGAGGACTTATTGCATCTATTTGCTTTTGTAAGTGAAATTTTTCCCCAGTCCATCTTCACTAATTTTAGTTTGGCTCACATTTGGAAACCTTTCTGCAAATGCTGCAAGATCCTGTAATAGTCCAAAATGTCAGGCTTTTTTACAAAAGTGTTACTGCTCTTTTATGAGCCATCTTTGCAAAGCATTCTATAATGGAATCTTTATAGTTTCAGTTATATATTTATATTCCATCAGCATTTTCTACTTTATATAAATTGTGTAACTAGTCAGCTCTACTATACCACTTTGCCCAGGACATAATACTTCATCAGACCCTAATCCTAAAGTTTGTGGGACACATGAATTTGGCTGTTCATTGTGGGTTGCTCTTGAGAGAAGCAATATGTTTTGTTTTTATACAATCACAAAACTGGACTCCTCTAACCTTCACTATGACCTCTCATTGCACTTCATGATTGATTTGTTGTTTAAAGTTACTGGATTTAGAGACCATAAGATATAAATGGGGACAGCAGAAGCACTGGATTTTTCAGATTTGGTGAGTAGTTGTGGGGGAGGTTTGGTACCTTAGAGTTTCTTAAAATCCAACTGGCCATGTACAATCTCATATTTACTTTATGCCCTTTCAGATTCATCATTTATTTTGGGTGCATTAAAATTCTTTGTATAGGTATGACATATAATTTAGCATATTAAATACATAGTTAAAAGTTTGATATGTCACAGTTTCTGAACAGTGGAATGGATATACAAATATACAACCTGCATGTATTCCACTTGATCTGATGCTGAGTTCTATGGCAGCTTCATAATTTGAGATTTAAAAATTCGTAGTAGAAACAAGCAAAGTCAGTTTTGAGATGACAATTAATGAAGGATGACCATTAAGATTTATATGACAGCTTGTTTATAATTATGTCCTCTCTTTCTATTCAAAATTGTGTATGTGTGGGCACATCCCTATGGCAGGACCATGACAGCTAAGTGAGAAAACAATCATCCTGTCTGTCTTGACTAAGGACAAGTTCTAGGAAGCAGGGCAGTGTCAGACAGCTCAAGCGGGGGTGATCAGACATCAGGGTAACCTGACTTTGTTGGCATGTCCTGAGAAGAAGGAAAATTTCAGTATTAACCTCTAGAAACTTTTCTTATGAATTGTTCATGCAGAGTCTCCAAATCACCACCTGTCCAAATTGAAGATTAGGTTGACCTGCTGAAATAGGCACTATTCACATTTTAAAATTTATACTTTGTTCCCAAGTGCTTTTATCTACTTTTTGGGCAGTTATAGCTTCCTTCCTTCCTTCATCCCACCTTATCTCCCTCCTTTCCTTCCATACTTTCTTATTTTCTCCCCTTTTCTCCTCCTCTTCCTCTTCTTCTCCCCCCTTCCTCCTCTTTCTCCTGCTCTTACTCCTTCTCCTTGTTTTTCCTCTTGCTAATGGTCAGAACCCCTTTTAACTGAGTATATGGAATCTCTACTGTGTTCAAAAACTAAGTCGAACAAGTACTTTAGCAGGTGATAAAAATCAGAAAAAGAGTCAAAATGATTGAAGTATCCATGAAAGGTAAATCCAGTGCAGTGAGAAATGGTCTATCCTCTTTTTCAGTACCGTCTTACATCCAACAAGGCAGACCGTACTGAACGGACTCGTAGAGTGGGCCGCATAGCCCCTACCTCCTGGTAGCCACACTCATGTGTAATCCCTCCCTTTGAGTATGGGCAGCACCTGTGACTTGCTTCTAGCAAACAGAATGTGGCACAGTAATGGGCTGTAGATGATTATGTGCATGCTCATGATTATGTGATTATGTAAGATTAAAGCACCTGTCTTCCTGGAGTTTCGTCTTCACTGGCTTTGAGGAAGCAAATGGACATCGTGGGGAGCACACATGACAAGGAACTATGGATGACTTCTAAGAACTAAGGATGGCTGCCAGCTGACAGCCTGCAAGTGTTTGCAGCCAACAGCCAGCAATAAAACGAGGCCCTCAGTCCTACAACTACAAAAAAACTGAATCCTGCCAATAAACAACTTGGTAGCAGATCATTCCCTGGTCAAACCTCGTATGAGACTGAAGCTCCACCTTATACTTTGAATGTAGCTTTGTGAGACCCGGAGGCAGAGAACACTATGCTGCTCCTGGACTCATGTCTCACGGAAATGGTGAGATAAGAACTGTGTGTTGTTTTAAGTTGCTACGTTCTTGGTAATAATTATGTGGTGATAGATAACTAATGCAGACGCCCTTCCCTAGGCCTGACGCACAAATATATAAACACACATACTCCAGTAACCATTAAAGAATATATGCATGCTCTGCCACTAAGGTTCTGGTGCTCTGTTCTGGCATAACAAGACCTATACATCTTAATTGCTGCTCACGTGACTAACTGTTCAGAGTCTAGGAAATCACTCCACATCTCTTTATGTACTCCAAATAAAAGGCAATTGCATCTGGATGCCTTAAGGATTTTTTCAGTTATGCCAAAATCAGAGAAGAACACTACTTCAGGGTAAAAACAGAAGTGTTTAAAAGAAGAGACAAAATAATTAAGTTACCCAATCCTTATTCCTAGATAGCATGAATGCAATAGATACTGCTTAATGAAGTATTATTTCCCAGTAGTTCTCAGGAGTGCCAAATATCCATTTCCTTGCTTCTCATGATATTTTAATTCATGGTTCCAGAGGTACTCACAAATTAGTGTGGTATTCATTAAAGTTGCATGTAACAGCTGGGGACCATATTGTAATATTAATTAATTCATATTATTCTTAAGTTTGTATGTAAGCAGGTTATACATGATGTGTTATGTTGGCAACTATATGAACATTGATCACTAGAACTGCAAATTGTTTTAAACTCTTAAATCTGTTTTTTAATCAGATTTAATTAAATTTCCAAAAAATTACATACCATTTTACCTTAAATTTTGTGTTTTATTTAAAGCTTTAGTTTTTACAACATATAATTTATACTTTGTCATTTTACTTTAACTCATTATTTGAATTGTGTAGAGGAAATATTTTTAGAACACATCTGAAAAATTATTTTACTCTTTCAAAATTTTACATTTACTATAATTTGTATTTCTTAATGATTATATTTAAATTTTACTCACTCTGAATAGAATGCTTTTAAAATTTGTTAATTCTTTAGATCAAGGCTCAGTGAACTATAGTTCATAGTCCAAATCTAGCTTGTTTTTGAATGGCCTACAAGCTAACCATGGTTTTTACATTTTTGAGTATCAAAAAAAACCAAAAGAATAATATTTTGTGACATGTGAATTGTTTGAAATTCAAATTTCAGTGTCTGTAAATAAAGTCTTATCAGAATATAATCATGGTCATTCATTTATGTATTGTCTATGGCTGGTTCCACTCTACAAGGGCAGAGTTGAGGAGTTGCAACAGACTGATGGACTGAAAAGCTGAAATATATATTATTTGATCCTTTGTATGAAAAGTTTGAAGATCCTTACTTTCAGTAGGACACATGTGAAAAATCTTCATTATAACAACATAATTACTGATTTTGCCAAAATCAACACAATAAAAATAACATTAATGGAATAAATATCTGGTCATTTTTAAATTACAAATGTTTTTATTTTACTACTCATCTGAATTTTATTTCATGATCAGAGCATGCAGATATGCTCAATAATAACATTGTGATTTTTGATAGTTTGCCAACTTTTAGTTCTGTAAAAGCTATCCCTGTTATAAATTTTTTCCTAGTTTTGTTGTTACTGATGCTACAGCCATAAATGTAGAGGATAGAATATATTTATTTAATAGCTTGTTGATTAATAACTTTAAATGTTTAGACAAATGTATGTGGCCTCTGAACTTAGGCCTCACAAATGAGTGGGGCCTGAATTTTTTAAGAGTGTTCTTCAAGGTACAAAATTATTCCTACAAGTGGATACACATATGAGCATGTGCACACACACAAATATGTATCTGTGTGTACTGTATCAGGTTTAGTTTTAAAATAACTATTCTACATATTTTGTTATTTTTAGAAGTCAACAGATGTTCAACCATTCAATTACATTCATTTATTCATTTGTGTAGAAATTGGTAGATTTTAGTAAATCAAAATATTTATAGTTATTAAAATGGGTAGGGAAGGTTAAAAAAGCTGAGAATTTAAACTACAAATGCCTTGAATAGATTTGTGAGATACAGTTCCTGAGAAAGTAGTACATAGGACCAGTGGTTTGACTCAAATAAGAAATCTTATATGTTGATATCATTCAGGAGGCAGTACTAAGAGCCTTTAGTTGGTTAAGCTTCAGCAAAGTACTCTTGAGTAGACAAAACAGCTGGGTAAATACCTAAGTGAAAATTAATCTAGAAAAAATTTATTGTATGATTTGGATAGCATTTTCCCTCATCATTTGCCATGCAACAAATGCATGAGGTTATTAGTAAAATGAGGTTGGAATCATCACATTTGAAACCTTTAAAAGAAGTAATTTCAGATAAGAAGGGTTATACAGTTATGTTATGAATATTAGATATTTTCAAAGGAAAGAGACACTTAATATATTTTCTATTTTAATCAGTTTTCACAGTACTATTTTCTTAAAATACATGTTACCATGCAGATATGATCAGCATATGTCTACTTTTTATATTTTCCTTTTGCAAAAATAGACTTTGAGCACAAAAAACTTTCAGTTCAGTCACCACATTACTGGGCACTATTTTTATTAATAGACTTTATTTTTCAGATCAGTTTTAGGTTTACATAAAAAATGAGTGGGAAGTACAGTGAGTTTCCATGTATTTCCTCACCAATGCCCCCAACCCTCTATTTTTTTCCCTATTATTAACAACTTGCATTAGTGAGGTAATTTGTCAGAATTGATGAGCCAATATTGATATATTATTAACTAAAGTCCATAGGTAACATTAAAGTTCACTCTCAGTGTTGTGCATTCTATGGATTTTGACACATGTGTAATGACATGTATCCACAATTACAGTATCGTATAGAATAGTTTCAGAGCCCTAAAAATTTCTGCTCTGCCTATTCATCCTTCCCTTCCCCTAACCTCTGACAACCATTAAACTTTCTACTGCCTCCAGTTTTCTCTTTTCCAGGATGTCATATAAGTTGTAGTCATCCAGAATTTAGCCTTTTCAGATCAGCTTCATTCACTTAGCAATGGCCATTTAAGGTCCTTTCCTGTATTTTCATGGCATGACAGCTCATTTCTTTTTGTTGCTGAATACTATTCCATTATATGGATATCACAGTTTATTTATCCATTCACTTGTTGAGGGAGATCTTGGTTGCTTTCCAGTTTCAGCAATCGTGAATAAAGCTGCTGTCAATATGTGCAAGTTTCTGTGTGGATGTAAGTTTTAAACTCATTTTGGCAAATGTTAAGAAGTTCAAATGCTAAAATTATGTGGTAAGAATATGTTTAGGTTTGAGAGAATATGCTAAGCTATTTTTTAAAGTCACTGTGCCATTTTGCATTCCCATCAGGAAAGAATGAGAGTCCCTGTTGTTCCACATCCGCATCAGCATTCGGTTTGGTAGGGTTTCCAATTTTAGACATTCTAATAGATGTGTAGTAGTATCTTGTTTTAATTTGCAATTTCTTGATGACATATGCTGTGGAACATATTTTCATCTATTTGCCATCTATATATCTTTTTTTGGTATCATTAATGTACAATTAAATGAGCAACATTATGGGTACTAGACTTCCCCCATTATCAAGTCCCCACCACATACCCAATTGCAGTCACTATCCATCAGTGTAGTAAGATGCTATAGAATCACTACTTGTTTTCTCTGTGCTATACTGCCTTCACCATGCCCCTCCCGCTACATTATGTGTGCTAATCATAATGCCCCTTATTCCCCTTATCCCTCCCTTCCCACCCATCTTCCGAATCCCTTTACCTTTGGTAACTGTTAGTCTATTCTTGGGTTCTGTGAGTCTGCTGCTGTTCTATTCCTTCAGTTTTTGTTTTGTTCTTATACTCCACAGATGAGTGAAATCATTTCATACTTTTCTTTCTCCTCCTGGCTTATTTCACTGAGCATAATACCCTCTAGCTCCATCCATGTTGTTGCAAATGGTAGGATTTGTTTTCTTCTTATGGCTGAATAATATTCCATTGTGTATATGTATGACATCTTCTTTATCCATTCATCTACTGATGGCACTTAGGTGGCTTCAATTTCTTGGCTACTGTAAATAGTGCTGTGATTAACATAGGGGTGCATATGTCTTTTTCAAACTGGGCTGCTGCATTCTTAGGGCAAATTCCTAGGAGTGGAATTCCTGTGTCAAATGGTATTCCTATTTTCAATTTCTTGAGTAACCTCCATACTGCTTTCCACAATGGCTGAACTACTTTACATTCCCACCAGCAGTGTAGGAGGGTTCCCCTTTCTCTGCATCCTCTCCAGCATTTGTTGTTCCTAGTCTTTTCTATGTGGGCCATCCTAACTGGTGTGAAGTGATATCTCATTGTGGTTTTAATTTGCATTTCTCTGATGATTAGCTATGTGGAGCATCTTTTCATGTGCCTGTTGGCCATCTGAATTTCTTCTTTGGAGAAGTGTCTGTTCAGATCCTCTGCCCATTTTAAAATTGGATTATTTCCTTTTTGTATGTTGAGGTACATGAGCTCTTTATATATTTTGGATATCAATCCTTTATCAGGTATGTCATTTATAAACATATTCTCCCATATTGTAGGATGCCTTTTTGTTCTATTGGTGGTGTCCTTTTCTGTACAGAAGCTTTTCAGCTTGATAGAGTCCCACTTGTTCATTTTTGCTTTTGTTTCCCTTGCCCAGGGAGATATGTTCATGAAGAAGTTGCTCATGTTTATGTTCAAAAGATTTTTGTCTATGTTTTTTTCTAAGAGTTTTATGGCTTCATGACTTACATTCAGGTCTCGGGTCTTTGATCCATTTCAAATTTACTTTTGTGTATGGAGTTAGACAATGATCCAGTTTCATTCTCTTAGATGTAGCTGTCCACTTTTGCCAACACCAGCTGTTGAAGAGGCTGTCATTTCCCCCTTGTATATCCACAGCTTCTTTATCATATATTAATTGACCATATATGTTTCAGTTAATATCTGGACTCTCTATTCTGTTCCACTGGTCTGTGGGTCTGTTCTTTTGGCAGTACCAAATTGTCTTGATTACTGTGGCTTTGTAGTAGAGTTTGAAATTGGGAAGCGAGATCCCCCCCACCTTATTCTTCCTTCCCAGGATTGCTTTGGCTATTTGGGATCTTTTGTGGTTCTGTATGAATTTTAGAACTATTTGTTCAAGTTGGTTGAAGAATGCTGTTGGTGTTTACAGGGATTGCATTGAATCTGTAGATTGCTTTAGGCAGGATGGCCATTCTGACAATATTAAATCTTCCTAACCAAGAGCATGGGATGAGTTTCCATGTGTTAGTGTCCTCTTTAATTTCTCTTAAGAGTGTTTTTTAGTTTTCATGATATAGGTCTTTCACTTCCTTGGTTAGGTTTATTCCTAGGTATTTTTTCTTTTTGATGCAATTGTGAATCTAACTGTTTTCCTGATTTCTCTTTCTGATAGTTCGCCATTAGTGTATAGGAAAGCAACAGATTTCTGTGTATTAATTTTGTATCCTGCTATTTTGCTGAATTTATATATTAGTTCTAGTAGTTCTGGAGTGGAGTCTTCAGGGATTTTTATGTACAATATCATGTCATCTGCAAATAGTGACAGTTTGACTTCTTCCTTACCAATCTTGATGCCCTTTATTTCAGTGACTAGTCAGCCGGCTTGCTTGCAACACTGGTGGGGTTAAATGAATGACAGGCTGCTTATTGACGTGAGGGGCTTTGGTACTGCATTGCCACCCAGGCAGTTAGGGTGCCTGAAGTTCCTTAAGATTCCCAGCCTGCTGGGCTGAGTGTGCTGGGACAATTTTGTCCACCTGTTAAACCCTTGTCCCTTTAAGACTTTAAAAGCACCTCCTTTTCTTTTGTCCCAGGGTAGCTGGTTGTGGGGACCCACTTGCAGTCTCCATCTCGGATTGTACTTTTCCATTTCTCTAATATCCAGTACACCATGCAATGTGTGTCTATGGTCTTGCTGAAGATTACTAGGGCTGGTTATTTAGAAGTCCAGTGCTTCCACTCCCTCCCCACTCTGATTCTGTTCCTCCTGCCAGTGAGCTGGAGTGGGGGGAGTGCTCGGGTCCAGCCAGGTCACGGCTTTGTATCTTACCCCCTTCATGGGATGCTGAGTTCAGAGGTAGATGTAGCCTGGCTGTTTTACTGTATCTTCTGTTCTCTCTTTTAGGAATAGTTGTATTTGCTGTATTTTCGAAATATATATGGTTTTAGGAAGATATTTCTGCCACCCTACTCACACTGCCATCTTGAGCGTCCCCTCTACCATCTATATATCTTATTTGGTGTGGTGCTTGTTCAGATTTTTTGCTTATATTTTAATTGGGTTGTTTGTTTACTTATTGTTGAGTTTAAAATGTTGTTTGTGTATTTTGGATGCTAGTTCTTTATCAGATATATATTTTGTAAAACTTTTTCTTCCAGTCTATGGATTGTCTCTTCATTCTCCTAGCCATGACATTCACAGAGTAGAAGCTTTTAGTTTAACTGAAGTCCAATTTATCAATATTTTCTTTCATGGATGAGGTTTTTGGTGTTATATCTAAAAAGCATTGCTAAATCCAAGTTTACCTATGTTTTCTACTATGGTATCTTGTAGGAATTTTATAGCATTGAGTTTCAAATTTTAAGGCTATGATCTATTTTGAGTTAATTTTTGTGAAAATGTTAAGATCTGTGTCTAGAATTTTTTGCATGTGGATGTTCAGTTGTTACAGCAACATTCGTTGAAGATGATCCTTTCAAGATCAGTTGACAGTGTGTGGACCAGTACACAAATTTAAACCAATAGGTGCTGCATTTATATATTATATATTTAAAAAATTATGAATATCTTACTATTGGTGTGAATTTTATAAGCCACTTATCCATATCTCCCTTAGGTGAATGTAGAGGGTCCATTTAGTTCAGAAAGCATATAGAAAGATACCCAACCAGGGGAAGTTTAAATAATTTCCAGCATAACAAGTATTCAACATAGAATAGAAACATTTTACCCATACAGCTAATGCTGAGGCACTTGGCTAGCTATATGGCAATACTTTTTGCTAACCTTATTTGCTCAGGCCAAAATAAAAGCATTTTGTCTAAGAGTGGTGTCAAATTCACCCTAATGAGATATGAAACCAAAACTGAAATGTTAATACTATTAAACTTTTTTCCAGAATATAAATATAGAAGTTAAATCAATGAGTGGTAATTATTGAATCAGAGTTCACTTCTATGTCTGAACATGATCATCTTCACAACCCTATTTTCTGAAAATGAACAAGAGCTAATGATAGAGAAATAAATGATAAAAGAGAGTACAACTTGATAGAGATCTGCTAATTTCATAGTCGATAATACTGACAGGCATATTGGTAATTTTTATTTATTTTTATCATGATTTTTGAATATACATAAGGTTTTGTTTTTTGTTCCCATGAACTTATAACTCGCAGTGTTATTGCTGTGATTGCAAAATATTGCCTTCAAAACTCACTGAGACTTTTTCAAAATCCACCCTTCCCTTTTCTCACATCATTTGAAGGTCCTCTAGTTAGAGCATAACAAGGGACAGTAGGTTGACATTTATCAGAAACTACGTGAATAGTTATGCACTTTACACGCTCTCTCCTTTCTTTGCAATTCTTACAGTTTACCTGCAAAAGTTGAGTGTTGGTGAACTTAGAAATGTCATCATGTCTTTCTGGTTTAATGTAAAAAGATACACTCACTGAGTGCTAGAGCAAATCTTGTCAGACCACTTTCCACCCACAATGAAGAGTAGTAATGTTTTTCATCAAAGGTTTCGGAGTTAGGTTCACTTGTTCATTTTCGCTCACTCCGCCCTCTGTCTGTAGGTGACAATCTCATATGTCTTTGTCTTATGTCACAGTATACATCTCTCAGTCATTTACAGAGCCAAAATATTTTGTGCTTTTGAAAGAAAGCCTGGCTTCACCACAGCTTAGGTGAAGCATGAAGTGAATGCTGGGTGCCTATTTCCTTATCTTCAAATGGAGTATATAATAATAATAATGGACTGATTAATGAGGCAAACCGAAAAGGGAATAGTTAATGTGAGTTTCCACTGCATGCAATTCTGCACTCCTGACTGGAGGTAAAAGCGAAAAACTCGTTTCAACAGGTTAAGATTTCAGTGAAGGTAACAGCAACACCACATATAAAGTAATCTTAGATTCTGATTTCACATACATTGAGATATGTTGGATATTTACAGGGATTTTTACCTTTGCATTGGATGTTTATCATCATAAGGGTTTTATAACCTTAAAAGACGATATGTTCCTTTTTCTTTAGTACTAATATGGAGGAAGTGGTTGAAATTAATTAAAAGGAATCTTAACCTTAGAATGGAAGAATTTCTTACATATACAAGACCACTTAATGTTGCTGCTTCTAGTGTAAT
The DNA here is from genome assembly GCF_040802235.1 of Manis javanica. Classification (NCBI taxonomy): domain Eukaryota; kingdom Metazoa; phylum Chordata; class Mammalia; order Pholidota; family Manidae; genus Manis; species Manis javanica. The sequence goes on from NC_133174.1 coordinate 89,897,727, forward strand.
AATGTTGTAAGCAAACTTTGCCTAATGAAGGACTGCCTTGGAGATACTTCCTTTTAGATATCTCCCATCCCTATGTGGACTACCCTCCTTGTGTGAGAAGGGCTTTGTTCTATATGCTGCATTTTGTCACCTTGGGCTTGGGTCATGCTGCAACTAGATACCTATGCAACTACATTGCTTTTGCAAACTTTTAACCCTATTGTGATTCACATGCTGCAGGTCAGTAGCTTGTATAGACTATACCTCATTCTGGTGTTTTTGAACTGGAAGGCACATTAGAGTTCGCTAATGCCCTGGTTGGCCAAAATTACCATGGTGAATGTGAGTGTTGTTTTAGACTCTAGAAACCAGGACCAATTTTGGTGCTTTTCTGTTTGAGGATATTTAGTCCTTCAATCTAATCATTAGCCATTATGAATGGAGGCTGTGACTTCTCCAGAATGAAGCTATGACTTAGTCAAGTCTTAGGTTAGCCAGCAGTACACCTCACCAAAGCCAAAAAAACCATGGAGTTCTTGATTCAGGCTTTGCAAGTTTGAAAGGGGATATTTTTTCATTTTCTTTGAGTCTTAATATTATAGGACATGTAAAATTAAAGTGTTCAGAGCTTTAACATGTAAAGGTTACATGCTGTGTATACTCAGAAGGAGAGGCTGGCATTTATACTAGGACTAAAATAAGGAAGTTAGAAGGGACCTTAGGGACCTTGTGGCCTTGGAATTGATCTCCGATTTTTCTGGATTCACAGTCTTCTGAACTTAAACTTACTCTTCTTTTGAACTTTTTAAGGGTTAGAGAGTTTTGATTTCAATCTAGAAAATAAATATTAAGTTACTCAGATTTGGACATCATTAACTCAAATTTTAAGGCTTAGATCCGGTTCAGTGCAATTTGCATTTTTGCATGATTGGTCAAGGTATTTTCCTTGTGTGAACATGTGCCTGCATAATAATGGTGTCAGTGAAAATGTAGAATCAGTCAGCATACTTTTATTTTTACTTTTCAAATAATCTGTCAGACATCAGTTGGAATAAAGTAAGAACAATTTATTGAACTACATTCCTTATTGAAACATAATAACTACAATTCTACAGTGTACATGTCATGTTTCACATATTCTATAGCTAGTGTTAGGACTAGATTTAAGTAATTCAGCTTCACAGTTATTAACTGCTTCTTTTTGGAAGATTAACCTTAATGTAATTGATATACATAACAAAAACTATATTTCTAATATTTACTCTAAAATGTATCATCCTTAACTGTATCTGACATCTTCTATACTTCAAGCTTAATCAGCAGTAAGTGGTGAAGAAACAAGATCGTTATCACAGTTTGAAAATACCCAAACTTCATTCTTTTGCTACAAAAGCAAGAAGTTGTGAGTTGCAAACTAATGTCTTAACAAGTTTAAAAAGAATAATATTTCAAAATGTATGTAGGCAAAACATAAGTAGCATGATCTAGAAGAATGAACAATGATTTTAGAGCAGTTGAATTAGGGTTTATCCTGAGCCTACTAGCTCTGTGACTTAAATAACATGCTTAATCTCTGTGACTCATTTTCTTTATTGGGAGAATGAGGATTTAATAATATCTACTTCTCAGGATTGCTGTTGAGTTTTAATTAAATCCACATAAGGGAAGTAGTATAGAACTACTAGAACAAAGAGCAGGCTTTCCATGGATGTTACTTCTGTCTTTTTTGCATTTCTTATTTATTGGAAACATAAACTTTTGTATTCTAAGTCATTAATGTTAACTTATATAATGCCAACAAGCTTTCAGAGCATGGCTGAAGGTTATTGTTTTAACATATGTTTCTAAAGAAGGTCTGTAAAATTATATAAAATAGCATGTTTTAAATCCATGGGCAGCTGTTTATTAGAGTATGATTAGTGTCACACATCATTCAACTTTCTGAAAATATGAGACTGAATATTTTATATTATGACCTCCCTACATAAAGTTCTCAGCTTCAAAATGGGCACAAGTGTAGATAGGAGTATTTGTTTTTCCTAAGTAAACAAAGCAAACTCTTTCATTTGAATGAAAGTTTCACCTTTCTGATTGAGAACAGGGAACATATAGTTACCAGTAAAATTGTTATGACTTAACATAATTTGTATTTAGCCGAAATTAGTTATGCTAAATAGCTGAAAGAAGATGAAATGACCCAGGAAAGGAAAGGAATGTAAAGATTAAATACTACCAAGGATTAGAAAGAACAACACAAACCTGAGTCTTAATTAGGTAGGCCCAAAGTAAAGTTCATGCAGGGTATAGAGTACTGTGAAATGAATAACATCGTGCTATTTTATAACCTGAGGGCAACTAAAAACTCAACCCCAATAAAATCCTATGTGGTTAGGTTTTCCTAATCTGTCTAGTGCCAAATAATTCAAAAGATCATTGAGCAGTGCCTGTGCCAATGGTAAGGAGAGATAATAGTTAAGAACTGGAACCCTAGAGAAGTAAATCACTGAGGCAAGGGTCAAGGCCTGGGCCTCCCAAATTAGGAAGCTATAGGGTGGCAATGCTGTGGAGAGATAATTGCAAAATAAGACTAAGAAATGGAATAGTCACAAGCATTCTAATAGAGTTTTCCTACTTACAAAACTTTCCACATACATTATCTCATTGGACATTCACTAGAATTCTGCAGGGCTGACATAGAAGGTAGAAAGATATAATGACTACCTCAAGGTTCTACATCCAGGATCTCTGATTCCATACCCATACTTTTTCACTATTATCACTTCTGATGAATAACCATAAAGTTCTGTGGTTAATCCTTCAAGGTGAAAGGATGCAAGATGCTTAGAAAGCAGAGCTATGGAGTGAGGCAGCTGTAGGTATGAGCCAATGCTATATGTCCCCAATTGAGCAGACAACCATTCAGGGAAATTCTGTGACCAGAGTTCAGAGATGACTAGACCAGGAAAGACTAGTTTGGGAAAATGAGCTAGCTGCTTCCAATATATAATCTCTCCTTGTTTGTTCAATAATGAAAGGTTTAATATTTATCTGATTATAAGGCCAACCAGCTAAGAAGTACATTTCCCAGTATCTACTATAGTCAGGTATGACATGTGACTAAGTTCTGATGATGGTGTTGAACAAAAGTGATGCTTGAGACTCCTGGGTTATGCCAGTAAGAAAAGTGCATGCCCTCCACTTCCATCTCTTCCCATCCAGCTAGCTAATACGTGAACATGATGACAGTAGCTGGAGCAGCCATGTAAGATAAGCAATGTGACACCTCAATAGTGACAATGGTAGATTCAGAAGACAGAGGAACCTGGACCCCTGAACACCATGTAGCCAAGACCGACTCTGGACTATTCATCATCAGACTGTTGAGGGGAATACGTTTTAATTTTTTTGGTCCACTTTATTGCAGAAGAAGAATTTATAACCTAACTAGAAATTTTGACCACAAGTTAAGGGAAATTTAGTCAAGGAGGGAAAACATTTTACTTTTTTCTGGGATCAAGGTAATGAAAATGAGTACAATTCACACTAGAATGAATAGTAAAGTGGCAGAATCATATAAAGGCAAGTTAGGAATGAAAAGAAGGGGACATAGAGACGTAGCTGACCTAACATGAAAATGGAGTCAATACCGACAGAAAGCTACAGCTAGGCAAGAGTAACCTCCGTCTCAAAGGTTGTCTGGAGCCCCATGTAGTCTTAGGTATAACCAGTAGAAAGAAGTGTGTCTATTTTTTCAACAGAACTTTTCTTTGCAGTTTAGTTAATTAGCTTCCTGAGAAGATATGAAAATTTCATTTCATATTTCAGATTCTATGATTCTATTAAGTGATAGTGATTACCTGATTTCTGTATTAAGAATAATATTGAGACCACACCTGTACAAGTAGGGAATGGTGGCAGATACATATGTGGTGTCTTCCAGCTACAGTCCATATGGGCACAGCATAATGGTGGAGAAAGGGAATGAGACTGGGAAATAACACTTTCTAAGTTATCATTCAATAAGGTTTTCTGAGAGTTACATTGGATATGATTTCCAGAACCATTCTGCTGCTGAACAGAGTTGGAAAGTAATAGAAGGCCACAAAATAATGACATCCAATATGTATTTATAGAACCAAGGGTAGGAACAATAAGAAGAGTTAGAATAAAATACAATTTGTCAGCAGGAATGAAAGGATTCTGAACTTTGCATGCCTCTCATTAACATATTCTTGGCCTTTAATTCAGTGCTTGAATATTGTATTATAGGCAGCTTATCTGAAATATTTTTCATGAGAGAATAATTTCTGGGTAAAGGTTTTTGTGAAACAATTTAACTTGCCCAGCGTTTTTGTTTCTTCCAAGGCAATATTAAGTGGTCAATATGTCAACTTTAGTAGTGGATCACTCCCTGATTTTTATAATGTTTCCAAAACATTTTTAAAAGGATATTCAAGTTGTAAATTCTTAAACTTATTCTAAAGAAGACTTATCATCTTTTTCTACAAGAGGTAGCCGCAGCGTTCTCTTAAAATGTCCCATACACTGTGCCACCATTTCATTAACGGTACTTATCTAACTGTTCTACAACCTTGTTTTATTCTAAATGAACACATCCTGTTTGACATAAAGAAACAAGATAGAAAATTATTTTCTTTTTTATTGAGGTCTGATTGACATACAAACATTATATCATTTTCAGGTGCATACAATAATGATTTTATATTTGTACATATTGCTAAATAATCACCACAATAAGTCTAATTAACATCCATTATCATACATAGTTACAGAATTTTTTCTTGTAATCTAAACTGTTAACACTCTGTTAACTTTCAAATATCCAATACAGTATTATAACTATGGACACTATGCTGTACATTACATACACATGGCATTTATTTTTATATCAGGAATTTGTACCTTTTGGCTCCCTTCACCCTTTTCACTCATCCCCAACCTCCCACCTCCAGCAACCACCAATCTGTTCTCTGTATCTATGAACTTGTTTTTTTGTTCTTAGGTTCCATATATTAGTGAGAATATATGGATTTGTCATTCTCTGAGTTATTTCACGTAACATAATGCCCTCGGGGTTCACTCATGTTGTTGTAAATGGCAAGATTCCATTATTTTTCATGGCTGAGTAATATTTATATATATCACTTTTTTATCCATTCATCTGTTGAGAGACATTTAGATTCTTTTGATGTCTTGGTTATTATAAATAATGCTGCAATGAGCATGGGGGTGCATATATCTTGTTGGGTTAATGTTTTCATTTTCTTTAGAAAAATACCCATAAGTAGTATTGCTGGATCATATCACAGTTCTATTTTTATTTTTTTTGAGAGTCTCCATACTGTTTTCCATAGTGACTGCACGAATGTACATTTCCATCAACAGTGCACAAGGATTTCCTTTTCTTCACATCCTTGCCAACACTTGTTATTTCTTGACTTTTGGACAGTGGCCATTCTAACAGGTGTGAGGTGATACCTCATTGTGGTTTTGATTTGCATTTCCTTTATGATTAGTGATGTGGAGCATCTTTTCATGTGCCTGTTGGCCATATGTGTACTTTGGAAAAATGTCTGGATCCTCTGCCCATTTTTTAATAGAATTGTTTGTTTCTCTTAAATTGTATGAGTTCTTCATATATTTTGGATATTAACCCTTTATCAGAGATATGATTTGAAAATATTTTCTCCCATACAGTAGTTGCCTTTTCATCCTACTGATGATTTCCTTTGCTGTGTAGGAGCTCTTTAATGTGATGCAGTCTCACTTGTTTATTTTTGCTTGTGTTACCTTTGCTTTTGATATCAAATGCAAAAAAATCACCTCCAAGACTGATGGCAAGGAGCTTACTGCTTATGTTTTCTTATAGAAGTTTTATGGCATAAAGTCTTATATTCAAATACTAAATACATTTTGAGTTAATTTGGGGGTATGGTGTGAGATAGTGGTTCTGCATGTGGCTGTCCAGTTTTTCCAACACCAGTTTATGAAGAGACGTCCTTTCCCATTTTTTATTCTTGGCTCCTTTGTCATAAATTAATTGACCATATATGTGGGGTTTTTTGGGTCCTGTATTCTGTTCCATTGATCTGTGTGTTGGTTTTTATGTCAATATCATACTGTGATTACTATCATTTGGTAATATAGTTTGAAATCAGGGAACATGATGCCTACAGGTTTGTTCTCTCTCAAGATTGCTCTGGCTATTCAAGGTCTTCGTAGTTCCATACAAATTTTAGGATGATTTGTTCTGCTTCTGTGAAAAATACCACTGGAGTTTTGACAGGGATTGCATTCAGTCTATAGATTGCTTTGGGTAGTATGGACATTTTAATAATATTAATTTTCCAGTCCATGAGCCGAATACACCTTTCCTTTGTGTCTTTCATCAATGTCTTACAGTTTTCAGTATACCGGTCTTTCACCTCCTTGGTTAAATTCACTCCTATGTATTTTATTGTTTTCAATGCAATTGTAAATGGGACTGTTGATTTCCCTTTTTGATAGTTTTGTAAGTGCATAGAAATGCAACAAATTTTTGTGTATTTACTTTGTATCCTGCTACTTTATTGAATTTATTCATTAGTTCTAACAGAATGTTGGTAGACCATTTAGGGTTTTCTATATATAACATGATGATTTGAAAGTAGTGACATTTTTACTTCTTTCTTTCCAATTTGGGTGCCTGCTTGCTATGGCTAGGACTTCCAGTATCATATTAAATAAAAGTGGTGAGAGTGGGCGTCCTTGTGTTGTTCCTGATCTTAAAGGATAAGCTTGTACCTTTTCACTGTTCAGTTTGATGTTAAGATGGAAAATTTTTTTTAATTAAAAAAACAGTCTTTAAAATAAAATGATGCATGCAAATAAGCCTGGAAGAAGATATCTTAAAATGTTATTAGGTGTTCTCTGCAGATGATGAACTAGGTATTTTATTTTTTCTTCTACTTTTTTAATGTTTTAAAAATTATCTTTTCTGAATATGTGTGACTTTGTAACAGAGGATCAATAAGAATGTGAAATAGAGAATAATGCTATAATTCTAACAGTCTTTTAAAAGGCATCTAGGAAAAGTCAATTGCATAGATATCTAGATTCCAGGAATGTCCTAGGAAAGGTTCAAATCTATTTTACTAAGCAGTTTCTGTATGGGTGGGAAGTTCTTTCTCCTACCTAACCTGATTTTTTCTTGCTGTCCTTAATGGCTGCTCCCTTCCCCTGTCTCACTTTCTGGGTTATTGTTATTTTGACATTTTCATTCTCACATAGCTGTTCAACTGGTAAATAATATTTTACTGGAAAGACTGGTGTTTTTTTGTTAACTAAAATACCCTTCTTTTTAACAGGTACTATGTTAGGAATGATAATTTCTATGAGAGTTTTCTAAAAGTATAAAGAAAATCTCTGTGTTTGGTTATAATTGAAGCTTTCCAAATTTCACATGTCTGTGCCGTATATGTGCAATACACACAGAGGAGCTGTATGATGTCCCTGTTGGAAGAAATTACATAAGAAATTCAAAGAAGAAGGCTTGGGATTTATTTTGCAAATCTACCATTATAGCATGGGAAGAGTTCATACTATCATTTGTGGAAAAGGAAGATTTAATAAACCCTAAACATGGTATAACAGAATGTAATTCATACCATTGGCCTAGAAATAAGGAGAAAGACTGCCAGTATTTTCCTGCATTTGAGGCCAAGGTGATTGGAGAGAGAATGATACAGATCACGGTAATACAGCTATTACTTCAACTATAGAATCTGGTTTAGGCTCTAAAAATGTCTTCAGGAGGCCAGCAGAGAATAAAGAGAATCAAGCTTAGTGAAAGGGGCTCTATGTTGGGGTCATGGTAGTAGACAGAAACCAAAGATATGAATTACCTTGAAGGCCATACTAAGAAGCTATAAAAAATAGTAGTACCTAGCTAACTTTTAGGTTAGGAAGTTATTTGGTCAGATCACTGTTTGTAAAGGTCTCTCTGAAAATTCTGTGAACAATGTACTGGAAGCAGAGAACAATCCACTCAGGAGATAACAAAAACTTGAACTAGGGAAGATGAAAGGAAATAGATCTACAAATGTGATGTCAGTAATAGAATCAGCAGGGATTGAAAGTGTGTTGTGTTTGGGTGAGTGTGAGTAAAAAGATAAGAAAGAGTCTAAGACAGCTTAAATGATCTATGCTCATGATCATAAGTGATTGCAAGAAGTAGATTTAGGGAAAGACAAAATACTTCTCTTTGCATATTTTGACTTTAAAGCTGATTTTAAAGAAAAGGATATTACCAGCATCCAACATAGTTGACATAAGTAGCATTAGAAAATAAAATATTTGACTAAATAATACAATGAATGAACATTAATTACCTAGTTTCTAAGATTGGAATTACTTAGGAATGTCTGGGATACCCAGTATATGAAAATCATGTGAGATAAAGAAATGCTACTGGGATATGATTCTGATGCAAATATTACCACAAGGACATTAAAAAGGTTGATTTCTCACAAAGACAAGTGTTATATTCAGGTGAGAATTAACAGTTTTGTCTAGTGAAAAGCAACACACTTGAGATGCTGAAAATAATGAAGTAGCAGAAAATGAATCAAGAGCTAAGTGAGCAAAACACAATCAGCAGGGAAAATGATTGAAGTGAAATGAACCTACTGATCAATTCATATTTTTCTATATTCAAGTTTGACCCAGTCCATTTAATTGTTTATTATCTGCTCACCTCAAATCACAGTACTGAATTCACTCTCACTAATGATCCCAGAAACATAGCCCCAGAACTCTCATCATTACTTCCTCTTGCCATGGATGCCTTAAAACACTATTCCCATTTTCCCCTTCATTCCACTCATGTAACAAAGTATTATCAGTTCTACTCCTTTCTGTTCCCCACTCTTAAACTTAGTCAGTCACTTTACTAATAGGAATTTTCTTTCTTAGTGTCATACCTAAAATAGTCTCAGTTTTCAGGCACTGGGCACTTGTAGCCCAGTTTGCTTAATTTACCAAATATATTTATCACCCACACCTTCCCATAAATTAGCTATGAATTGCATTGGATTTGGACTTTCCATAAATCTCAAGATTATTCATTTCCTGTATGGACTTCTGTTTTCCAATAATGCATCCACCAGTAGGTGAATATACTATAAAGTAGGTAAAAACATTGTGAATGTGTATGCCTGGGGGTGGAAATAGATATAAAGATCTTATACATGTGGTTAGGATGGTGTATTCTCTAACAGAAGAGGGTAAGGTTTTGAACTAATATCAGATCATTATCAGAGTTGAGTGCATCAAGGTGACTGGGAAGGAATCTGAATGAGAAACTAGACATGTCGTTGGTTGTGGAAGAGTAGTACAGCATTGGTTGAAGGGAGTGAAATATAGAATGCAAAAAGTTACTTATAGGCCATGATGGCAAAATCCCAGGAAACCATCTATACTGTTTTCATGTCACCAAATGACAAATTCACATGAAGAAGGTAGCATATATAGTGGTAGAACTGGTATTCTCCAATGATTCTACCAAATAAATATACTATTATAACTTTACATTTTTAATGACTTGTATCTATAAAATACACCCAAGTAGTTAAAATGATCAAACTACTAGACATCCATTACTTCTTATTTCTATGACTGGTTTCAAGTGATACGACATACTGATAAAAAACATACACCTGCCTGGGACCAGGTGTCTACATTTTCATGAAAATGAAAGATGGTTTTGAAAAGGAACTTACCATGTTAAAATGTATTTAATCTTGTCTTCAATTATTGTGTTGTGTTAATGGAAAGTTTAGTATTAATGTGACAGAAAATGTTACCAAAAAAATCAATCTTGATTTGAAAGCTTCATGATGAATCAGGTGGACAGGAAGAGAACATTACTGCACCATCACCAGTTATTAGGAAGAATTTACAATGCACATCCTAGCCTAGTTTTCTCATTTAATTCTTCTTGAGGTGCATGCAAGTGCTTGTTTCTATAATGATTCGATTAACCAAAGTTAATTAACCAATATTTTTTGCCAATTTATTAGTAATATAAAATGAAACTATCTTATTTAGCAATTCTAAGGCTCAGAAGATAAAGCTTTACCAGTTCTTCATCATTAACAGCCACCAAAAAAGTTTAATGATACACCTGAAGTGTAATTTATTTTAAAGTAATAATGAGAAGTACTACAGATTTTTAAAAAGTTAGTATGACATAGGGTTAAGTGGAAAAGTACTTAGTATATAGAAATTCAGTGTTTGGCTTACCACGATGCTCAACATTGGCCTGCCTTGCCCCACTATTAGAGATATTCTAGAATCCTATGAATTAATACATGCAAAGAAGATTCTGTGAAAGAGGGTAGCTTGAATAGAGGCACTAATCCTTCCCTCCTGTATCCTTCCTCCACACAACTAATTGAAATCACCAAAGATAAACAGCATATTCATGGGAATTAGTGAGGTAAGAGGTATTTGAGCAGTGTTGCATAGAAACATCATTTTAGCAAAGGCCTCATATTCACACAAGGCCTCCTCAAATTTAGATTTCTCCTATTGTCTCCAAATATTGATGTACATATAGTGCATAGTACTTTAAATGCTTAATTTACTTAATGTAAACATTTTAAAGCACTTCAATGCCTGGGAAGAATTGTACAGTAACATGAAAACTAGAGGGGACTTTGTGTCAAGTCAGGAACTTAGAAAAGGGTGCCTTTCTCGAGCCACAGACTTGGAAGATTTTTGCGGTACATAGAACAGAGAAATAAGACTGATCAAAGACACTGAGCAACCATTTCATAACTGTCCTACCTGAGATAGCAAAATCCCTTAAACATCATTGGAGTGGGTACTTACCACTTGTGTGGCTTCCTAACATTCAAATATTCTACTTATTTGGGAGAAATTTCTCATTACATTTCCTGTTGATTAGATGGCTATAAGCTGCTGTAGAAGCTATAGCAAGGAGATGTTTCCTTCCTTCAGTCCCTGGAAGCCAAGAAGCATCTGTGAACATGACCAGGGTGCATTAAGATTCACCCACCTGAGACTCAAGTTTAAGAGAGTATTACAAAGAATCAGGAAGGAATATTTCTTGCAAGGCAGAAGTGTTGGCACCAGGTGTTTGTAAAAGCAGTGTTTTTGGTCTTTGTGGTGGTGTGGTAACCTAATCAGATTATTTCTCTGGCATTATTTTGGATGTTTAACTTCCCTTGACTCTTGCCTATTTTTTAGTTTCTTTCTTCCATCTTTCCATTGATTCTGTAAGCTACCTGGTATCCTTTCAACACATATTTTTTATCCTTAAGTTACCCAGTCTTCCTTTCTGTTCATGCAACCAAGAATCTGACTATTTAAAGGAGTGAAATTTTAACAGTGAGAGTGAGGCAACACAAAGATCAAGAACGAATTCTTGCCTCCTTTGTTGTATATTAATTGACCATATATTAGTGGGTTTATTTCTGGGCTCTCTATTCTGTTCCACTTATCTATGTGTCTATTCTTGTGCCAGTACCATACTGTTTTAATCATTATGGCTTTGTAGTATAGTTTGAAATTAGGGAGCACGATAAACCCAGCTTTGTTCTTTCTCAAAATTGCTTTGGCACTTCATGACCTTTTGTGGTTCCACACAGATTTTAGGATGGTTTGTGAAGAATGCCATTGGAATTTTAATAGGGATTACATTGAATCTATAGATTGCATTAGGTAGTACAGACATTTTAACAATATTAATTCTTCAATCCATAAGCATGCTATACCTTTCCATTTATTTTTGTCTTCTTCAATTTCTTTCATCAATGTCTTACAGTTTTCAGTATACAGGTCTTTTACCTCCCTGGTTACATTTATTCCTAATTTACTTTTTTGATGTAATTTCAAATCAGATTGTTTTCTTAATTTTCCTTTATCATAGTTCATTATTAGTGTGCAGAAATGTAACAGATTTCTGCATACTGATTTTGTATCTGTGATTTCACTTAATTTATTTATTAGTTCTAAAAGTTTTTTGGTGGAGTGTCTAGGGTTTTCTATATATAATACAATTTCATCTCCAAACAGTGACAGTTTTACTTCTACCTTTCTGAGTTAATGTTCTTACTCATTTTTCCTTCTACATGTTATGGCTGGGACTTCCAGTGCTATGTTGAAAAAAGTGTGTGAACATCCTTGTCTTGTTCCTGATCTTAGAGGGAAAGTTTTGAACTTTTCATCTCTGAGTATGATGTTAGCTGTGTGTGTGTCATATATGGCCTATATCACGTCAAGAAATGTTTCAGCTATATCCACTTTGTTGGAAGTTTTTATCATAAATGGATGTTGAATTTTATCAAATTTTTTGCATCTATTGAGATGATCATATGATTTTAATCCTTCATTTTGTTAATGTGATGTATCATATCGATTTGTGGATACTGAACAATCCTTGCAGCCCTTAAATCCCACTTGACGAGGATGTATGATCTTTTTAATTTATTGTTGAATTTGGTTAGCTAATATTTTGTTGAAGATTTTTGCCTCAATCAAAGATATTGGCCTGTAATTTCCATTTCTTGTAGTGTCTTTGTTCTAGTTCAGATATAAGGGTAATGCTGGCCTCATAGAATGAGTTTGAAAGTATTCTTTCCTCTTCAATTTTTTAGAATAGTGTAAGGATAGGTATTACCTCTTCTTTAAATATTTGCTATAATTCCCCTATGAAGTCATCTGGCCCTGGATTTTTATTTGTTGGGAGTTTTGTGTCTGATTACTTATTCATTTTCATTGCTAGTAATTAGTCTATTCAGATTTTCTCTTTCTTATTTAGCTTGGAAGATTGTATGTTTCTAGGATTTATCCATTTCTTCCAGGTCGTGCAATTTGTTGGCACGTAATTATTCATGGTAGTCTTTTATGATCCTTTGTATTTCTGTGGTATTTTTTGTAACTTCTCTTTCATTTCTTATTTTATTTGGGCTGTCTCTCTTTTTTGATAAGTCTTGCTAAGGGTTTATCAGTTTTGCTTACCTTCAAAGGAACCAGCTCTTAGTTTCATTAATCTTTTCTATTGTTATTTTTTAGTCTCTGTTTTTTAAAATTTCCATTCTGATCTTTATTATTTCCTTCCTTCTACTAACTGCAAGCTTTTGTTGTTGTTGTTCCTTTTCTAGTTGCCTTAGGCATAAGGTTAGATATTTTTTTATTTAAATACTTATTGTTTCTTGAGTTGGGCCTGTATCATTATATATTTCCCCCTTAGAACTGCCTTTGCTGTGTCTCCTAGATTTTGGAGCATTGTGTTTTTGTTTTCATTTGTCTCAAGTATTTTTTACTTTCCTCATTGATTTCTTCATCCACCCATTGGTTGTTTAGTAGCATGCTGTTTAGTTTCCACATATTTTTTTTCCCCAGTTTTCTTCTTTTAGTTGATTTCTAGTTTCACTCTAGTGGGGTTGGGAAAGGTGCTTGATATGATTTCACTCTACTTAAATTTATTGAGACCTGTTTTGTGACCCTGCATGTGGCTATCTTGGAGTATGTTCCACATGCATTTGAAAAGAATGTGTATTCTTCTGTTTTTGGATGGAATGTTCTGTGTGTATCTGTTAAGTCATCTATTCCAATGTGTCATTCAAGGTCAAGATCAATACTTTCTTATTTGCTTGTATATTTGCTTTATATATTTATAATATATAATAAATTATGTATTTGTGATATATAAAATTTATAATATATAATATATAAATATTGCTTAATATTTGCTTTATATATTTAGGTGCTCCTATGTTCGGTGCATAAATATTTACATGTGCTATATCTTCTTGTTGGATTGATCCGTTTATCATTATGTACTTTCCTTTGTCTCTTGTTGCAGTCTGTGTTTTAAAGACTGTTTTGTCTGAAATAAGTATTACTACTCTAGCTTTCTTTTTATGTCCATTTGTATGGAATATCATTTACCAACTCTTCATTTTAGTCTGTGTGTATCTTTATATTTACAGTGAATTTCTGGTGGCAGCATACATATGGGTCCTTTTTTTCCATTTAGCCTTACCCTATATGATTTTATTGGACTATTTAGTACATTTATATTTAAATAATTTTTGATGCTATGCATTTATTACCATTTTGTTGTTTTCTGGTTGTAATTCTTCTCTGTTCTTTTCATTGTCTCTTTTTCTCTTCCTTTGTGATTTGATGACCTTTTTGAGTGTTATGTTTGCATCCCTTTCTATTTATTATTTGTATATCTGTTATAGGCTTTTGGTTTGTGGTTGCATGAGTTTTATATATAACAACCTATGCATATAGTATACTATTTTAATTGGTGGTTTTTACAATCTGAACACATTTTGAAAGCACTACATTTTTAATCTCCCCCTCAATTTTATGCTTTTGATATTTTATTTTTCATCTTTATATGTAGTGGGTTGCTTAAGTAATTATTATAGATGTTGTTTGTTTTACTACTTTTGTCTTCAACCATCATATTAGCTTTATAAGTGGCTGATTCACTACCTTTTTTATATGTTTGCCTTTACCAGTGTGGTTTTTTTAAATGTATTTTCTTATTTGTAACTGTGACTTTTTCTTTTCTGCTTTAAAAAGTTCCTTTAATATACTTGTAAAGTCATTTTAGTGGTGATGAACTCCTTTATTTATTTTTTCTAGGGGTCTGCTAGAGTATTTTCTTTTTCTTCTCCTGTCCCTTTTTTAAGAAATTAATTTTGTATTATATGCACATGGTTCAAAAAATCAAAAATTATTGGGGGCAGAGCCAAGATGGCAGCATGAGTAGAGCAGCGGAAACCTCCTCCCAAAACCACATATATCTATGAAAATATAACAATGACAACTCTTCCTAAAATAGAGACCAGAGGACACAGGACAACATCCAGACCACATCCACACCTGCGAGAACCCAGCGCCTCGCAAAGGGGGTAAGATACAAGCCCCGGCCAGGCGGGACTCTAGCACCCCTCCCTCCGGCCCCTGGTGGGTGGAGAGCAGTCAGCAAGGAAGGAGAGAGAGCCCAGGACTGCTGAACACCCAGCCCCACCATTCCGGACCAGAGCACAGACACAGTGCATGCGAGGGTTCCTGGATACTAGGGAAACAGACCAGCAAGAACGGTGAGCAGGTACCGAAGGACAAAAGAAAAGCTAGAGGCCATCTTTTTGTTGTTGTTGTTGTTGTTGTTGTTTTGTTTTGGTGAGTGCTTTTTGGAAGTCTTAAAGGGACAGGGACCCCAATACTAGGGAAACAGTGCAACAAGACCGGCTAGTGGGTATCAGAGACCGGCACTGGAGAACAAAAGAAAAGCGAATGGCCACTTTTTTGTTGTTGTTGTTGTTGTTGTTTTGTTGTGGCGAGTGCTTTCTGGAAGTCTTAAAGGGATAGGGACCCCAATACTAGGGAAACAGGGCAGCAAGACCAGTGAGCGGGCACCTGAGGCTTGCACCAGAGAATAAAGAAAAATGAGCAGCCATTTTTTTTTTGTGGTCTTTGTTTTGTTTTGGCAGGTGCTTTTAGGAAGTCTTAAAGGGGCAGGGTGGGACACTTAGTCCAGAGGTAGGGAATTTGGGGATCTCTGGGCACCCTAATCCCCTGGGCTGCAGGGAGCACAGAGGCCCCTTACAGAGATAAATAGCCTCCCGGCCACTCCCCCTCCAACACAACTATACCACTTTGGAGTAGCAGCCCAAGCCAGGCCACGCACAAAGCAACAGCGGAGATAAACTCCATAGCAGCCAGGAAGGAAGCAGAAGCCCTGTCTGCGCGAAGCTACCCAGCACAAGCCACTAGAGGTCGCTATTCTCCCAGGAAAGGAAGGCCACAAACCAACAAGAAGGGAAGTTCTTCCAGCCATCACTCGTCCCAGCTCTGCAAACTATTCCTATCACAATGAAAAGACAAAATTACAGGCAAACCAAGATCACAGAGACACCAGAGAAGGAGACAGACCTAACCAGTCTTCCTGAAAAAGAATTCAAAATAAAAATCATAAACATGCTGACAGAGATGCAGAGAAATACACAAGAGAAATGGGATGAAGTCCGGAGGGAGATCACAGATGCCAGAAAGGAGATTACAGAAATGAAAAACTCTGGAAGGATTTATAAGCAGAATAGATAAGATGCAAGAGGCCATTGATGGAATTGAAACCAGAGAACAGGAACACGTAGAAGCTGACATAGAGAGAGATAAAAGGATCTCCAGGAATGAAACAATATTAAGAGAACTATGTGACCAATCCAAAAGGAACAATATCCGTATTATAGGGTTACCAGAAGAAGAACAGAGAGGAAAAGGGATGGAAAGTATCTTGGAAGAAATAATTGCTGAAAACTTCCCCAAACTGGGGGAGGAAATAATCGAACAGACCACGGAAATACACAGAACCCCCAATGAAAAGGATCCAAGGAGGACAACACCAAAACACATAATAATTAAAATGGCAAAGATCAAGTACAAGGAAAGAGTTTAAAGGCAGCTAGAGAGAAAAAGGTCACCTATAAAGGAAAATCCATCTGGCTGACATCAGACTTCTCGACAGAAACCCTACAGGCCAGAAGAGAATGGCATGATATATTTAATGCAATGAAACACAAGGGACTTGAACCAAGGATACTGTATCCAGCACGACTATCATTTAAATATGATGACAGGATTAAACAATTCCCAGACAAGCAAAAGCTGAGGGAATTTGCTTCCCACAAACCACCTCTACAGGGCATCTTACAGGGACTGCTCTAGATGGGAGCACTCCTAGAAAGAGCACAGAACAAAACACCCAATATATGAAGAATGGAGGAGGAGGAATAAGAAGGGAGAGAAGAAAAGAATCTACAGACAGTGTATATAACAGCTCAATAAGCGAGCTAAGTTAGGCAGTAAGATACTAAAGAGGCTAACCTTGAACCTTTGGTAACAATGAATTTTAAGCCTGCAATGGCAATAAGTACATATCTTTCAATAGTCACCCTAAATGTAAATGGACTGAATGCATCAATCAAAAGACACAGAGTAATAGAGTGGATAAAAAAGCAAGACCTATCTATATGCTGCTTACAAGAAACTCACCTCAAGCCCAAAGACAGGCACAGACTAAAAGTCAAGGGATGGAAAAACATATTTCAGGCAAACAACAGCGAGAAGAAAGCAGGGGTTGCAGTACTAATATCAGATAAAATAGACTTCAAAACAAAGAAAGTAACAAGAGATAAAGAAGGACACTACATAATGATAAAGGGCTCAGTCCGACAAGAGGATATAACCATTCTAAATATATATGCACCCAACACAGGAACACCAGCATATGTGAAACAAATACTAACAGAACTAAAGGGAGAAATAGACTGCAATGCATTCATTCTAGGAGACTTCAACACACCACTCACCCCAAAGGATATATCCACCAGGCAGAAAATAAATAAAGACACGGAAGCACTGAACAACACAGTAGAGCAGATGGACCTAATAGACATCTATAGAACACTACATCCAAAAGCAACAGGATATACATCCTTCTCAAGTGCACATGGAACATTCTGCAGAATAGATCACATACTAGCCCACAAAAAGTGCCTCAGCAAAATCCAAAATATTGAAATTCTACCAACTAATTTTTCAGACCACAAAGGTATAAAAGTAGAAATAAATTCTACAAAGAAAACAAAAAAGCTCACAAACACATGGAGGATTAACAACATGCTCCTAAATAGTCAATGGATCAATGAACAAATTAAAAGAGAGATCAAGGAATATATAGAAACAAATGACAACAACAACACAAAGCCCCAACTTCTGTGAGACGCAGCAAAAACAGTCTTAAGAGGAAAGTATATAGTGACCCAGGCACACTTGAAAAAGGAAGAACAATCCCAAATGAATAGTCTAACATCACAATTATTGAAATTGGAAAAAGAAGAACAAATGAGGCCTAATGTCAGCAGAATGAGGGACATAATAAAGATCAGAGAAGAAATAAACAAAATTGAGAAGAATTAAACAATAGAAAAAATCAATGAAACCAGGAGCTGGTTCTTTGAGAAAATAAACAAAATAGATAAGCCTCTAGCCAAACTTATTAAGAGAAAAAGAAAATCAATACAAATCAACAGAATCAGAAATGAGAACAGAAAAATCACGACAGACTCCACAGAAATACAAAGAGTTATTAAAGACTACAATGAAACTTATATGCCAACAAGTTGGAAAACCTAGGAGAAATGGACAACTTCCTAGAAAAATACAACCTTCCAAGACTGACCAAGGAAGAAACACAAAAGTTAAACAAACCAATTACGAGCAAAGAAATTGAAACGGTAATCTAAAAAATACCCAAGAATAAAACCCCCGGGCCGGACGGATTTACCTCGGAATTTTATCAGACCCACAGAGAACACATAATACCCATTCTCCTTAAGGTTTTCCAAGAAATAGAAGAGGAGGGAATACTCCCAAACTCATTCTATGAGGCCAACATCACCCTAATACCAAAACCAGGCAAAGACCCCACCAAAAAAGAAAATTACAGACCAACAGAAATTACAGAAAAACAAAAACCACATGATCATCTCCATAGATGCTGAAAAAGCATTTGACAAAATTCAACATCCATTCATGATAAAAACTCTCAGCAAAATGGGAATAGAGGGCAAGTACCTCAACATAATAAAGGCCATATATGATAAACCCACAGCCAACATTTTACTGAACAGCAAGAAGCTGAAAGCTTTTCCTCTGAGATCGGGAACTAGATAGGGATGCCCACTGTCCCCACTGCTATTTAACATAGTACTGGAGGTCCTAGCCACGGCAATCAGACAAAACAAAGAAATACAAGGAATCCAGATTGGTAAAGAAGAAGTTAAACTGTCACTATTTGCAGATGACATGATATTGTACATTAAAAACCCTAAAGACTCCACTTGAAAACTACTAGAACTGATATAGGAATACAGCAAAGTTGCAGGATACAAAATTAACACACAGAAATCTGTAGCTTTCCTATACTCTAACAATGAACCAATAGAAAGAGAAATCAGGAAAACAATTCCATTCACCATTGCATCAAAAAGAATAAAATACCTAGGAATAAACCTAACCAAAGAAGTGAATGACCTATACTCTGAAAACTACAAGTCACTCTTAAGAGAAATTAAAGGGAACACTAACAGATGGAAACTCATCCCATGCTAGTGGCTAGGAAGAATCAATATCATCAAAATGTCCATCCTGCCCAAAGCAATATTCAGATTTGATGCAATCCCTATCAAATTATCAGCAACATTCTTCAATGAACTGGAACAAATAATTAAAAAATTCACATGGAAACACCAAAGACCCCGAATAGCCAAAGCAATCCTGAGAAAGAAGAATAAGGAAGGGGGGATCTCACTTCCCAACTTCAAGCTCTCCCATAAAGCCATAGTAATCAAGACAATTTGGTACTGGCACAAGAACAGAGCTACTGACCAGTGGAACAGACTAGAGACTCCAGACAGTAACCCAAACATATATGGTCAATTAATATTTGATAAAGGAGCCATAGACATACAATGGCAAAATGACAGTCTCCTCAACAAATGGTGCTGGCAAAACTGGAAAGCTACATGTAGGAGAATGAAACTGGACCATTGTCTAACCCCATATACAAAAGTAAATTCAAAATGGATCAAAGACCTGAATGTAAGTCATGAAACCATTAAACTTGTGGAAAAAAACATAGGCAAAAACCTCTTAGACATAAACATGAGTGACCTCTTCTTGAACATATCTCCCCGGGCAAGGAAAACAACAGCAAAAATGAACAAGTGGGCCTATATTAAGCTGAAAAGCTTCTGTACAGCAAAAGACACCATCAATAGAACAAAAAGGAACCCTACAGTATGGGAGAATATTTTTGTAAATGACAGATCCAATAAAGGCTTGACGTCCAAAATGTATAAAGAGCCCACACACCTCAACAAACAAAAATCAAATAATTCAATTAAAAAATGGGCAGAGGAACTGAACAGACAGTTCTCCAAAAAAGAAATACAGATGGCCAACAGACACATGAAAAGATGCTCCACATCACTAATTATCAGAGAAATGCAAATTAAAACTACAATGAAGTATCACCTCACACCAGTAAGGATGGCTGCCATCCAAAAGACAAACAACAACAAATGTTGACGAGGCTGTGGAGAAAGGGGAACCCTCCTATACTGCTTGTGGGAATGTAAATTAGTTCAACCATTGTGGAAAGCAGTATGGAGGTTCATCAAAATGCCAAAAACAGACTTACCGTTTGACCCAGAATTTCCACTCCTAGGTATTTACCCTAAGAACACAGCAATCAAGTTTGAGAAAAACAGATGCACCCCTATGTTTATTGCAGCACTATTTACAATAGCCAAGAATTGGAAGCAACCTAAATGTCCATCGGTAGATGAATGGATAAAGAAGGTGTGGTACATATACACAATGGAATACTACTCAGCCGTAAGAAGAGGGCAAATCCTACCATTTGCAGCAACATGGATGGAACTGGAGGATGTTATGCCCAGTGAAATAAGCCAAGTGGAGAAAGAAAAATACCAAATGATTTCACTTATCTTTGGAGTATAAGAACAAAGGAAAAACTGAAGGAACAGAACAGCAGCGGAATCACAGAACCCAAGAATGGACTAACAGGTACCAAAGGGAAAGGGATTGGGGAGGATGGGTGGGTAGGGAGGGGAAAGCGGGGGGAAGAAAAAGGGTGGTATTAATATTAGCATGCATAGGGGGGATGGGAGAAAGGGGAGGGCTGTACAACACAGAGAAGACAAGTAGTGATTCTACAACATTTTGCTATGCTGATGGACAGTGACTGTAAAGGAGTTTAGAGGGGGAACCTGGTATAGTGGAGAGCCTAGTAAACATAATATTCTTCATGTAAGTGTAGATTAAAGATAACAAAAAAAAAGAAAGAAAGAAAAAATGAGGGATTACTCCCTGATAGGATAAACCTAACTGTAGATCAACGATTAATGCATGCTTTAAATAACCTTAAGTTTGATCACTTAAAGGGTGTCAGATGATCGGCGATGGAAGTACACTTTTCTGATAATATTCCTTTCTCTTAAAAAAAAAAAAAAGCAGTTCCTGGGTGTTGACCTCCAATGAGTTCTACACAATGGTATAAAGGGCATATCAAAGTGTGGGCAAAGGGTCTGTTTGTGTTTATACAGAGGATCAAAGCCTAATTTGGCTACCCAGATAATGAACTAAGATACGATATGAAGAAGAACTTCCAACATCAGCACTCTCTGGAAGACTCATACCAGAAGATGATCATCAAAAAAACCTCAACAAAGATCCAGGCGATGCTGTAGTTGTAGCTGCATTCATCCCACCGGTTCCTGTACTTACCATTGGAATGAAGAAGGAGATATCTAAGCTGGCCTGTGCATACAGTAAAACAACAAATTTGACTGGATCTATACTGTTGGAACTCAACCAAGAATTAGGAGAAGTGCAAGGTGTAGCGCTCCAAAATCTTACAACTACAGACTATCTACTGTTAAAAGAACATATGGGATGTGAACAGTTCCCAGGAATGGGTTGTTTTAATTTGTCTGATTTCTCTCAGACTGTTCAAGTACAGTTGGACAATATCCATTATATCATAGACAAATTTTCACAAATGCATAGGGTGCCTAACTGGTTTTCTTGGCTTCACTGGAAGTGGCTGGTAATTATAGATCTGCTTTGGTTATGTAACTGCATTCCTATTATGTTAATGTGTGTGCACAATTTAATTAGTAGTTTAAAACCTATACATGCTTAAGTTACTCTACAAGAAGATATGTCAAAGAAATAATCAATCTTCCCATGTTTTCTTCCATCTGCTACCTCTATAGCTTTTCTTCTTCCTTCCTAATTACAATCCTTAAATAGAATTTGTGCCTTATATTGAATTCACCAAGTATCATAATTCCTCCAAGTGGTAAAGATACCTCAAGACAAATGCTGGGCATAGAAGCCACAGGGCATAAATCTGCAAAGAAGTAAAAAGCTAACCTTTTCAAACAATAGGGCTTCTCTCTCACTTATCAACTTTACATTTCCCTGTATGACCTTGGAAGATGACTGGTTAGCCAGAGACAGGTAAGATTCATCAAGGGAGGAACAACCTAAGACAGGCACAGTCACAGGGGGGCCATCAGGTGAGAAATTGGGGATCAACAGAGGTGATGCTTAGAACCTCATCCCCCCCTGTTTTGAGAGAAATCTTCTGCATCCGTGGATGTTTTATTGCCCTTGTCTAGCTTGGATTAACACATAGTCTACAGGCAAACACCTTATCATCTACATTTGCTCTCTTACAACACTAAACTATGCTTTCTACCTTTATCTTGCATCTACCTACCACTTCAGCATTTTATTAATTATAAGAATAATAATAATAAAGGGAGAAATGTGGGATTCACATATAAATCAAGTATAAAAATCAAATGAATATTTATATTTGACCTGATTGTTTATAGTTCATAATGCGTGATCAAAACCGAAAGTTTTTGTGATGACTGCCCTTGCACTGTTCACCATGTAAGAACTTATTCACTATGTAAGAACGTGTTCACCATGTAAGAACTTGTTTGTTATGCTTCAGAAGATTGGAGACTGACGAGAATTAGGCTTGGGGTGGATTAATGATTGTGCATTGAGCATTGACTCCCCTATACAGAATTTTATTGTTATTAACAACCATTTGATCAATAAATATGAGAGATGCCCTCTCAGAAAATAAAAAATAAAAAGTATATAAATATATTCAAAAAAATCAAAAATTATAAAAAGTATGCCAACTTTCTCTTTTAATCTTGCATCTGCCAATTCCACTCCAACCCATGCCCTAAAGATGTTTCCAGAGTTTATTTATGCATATACAATAAAGTACAAGCATACATTTTTATTTGAACTCACCCTCAATCTTGCCCCAACTTTGTTTTTTGTGGGTTTTTTTGTTTTGTTTTAATTTTCTGCATTTTGAGTTTAGTTTTTAATTTCTTACTTTTTTCCAATCTCGTGGATTGATTTACTTTTTTTGAGATTTTCTGCCTTCTTCCACTCATCCCATCACTCCCCCATGGTAAGCACCAGTCACTTATGAGTCTATTGCTGTATTGTTCATTTTGTTTAGTTTTGATTTTAGACTCTACATGTAAGTGAAATCATGTGGTGTTTGTCTTTCTCTGCCTGGCTTAGTTCACTTGGCATAATACCCTTTAGGTCCATCCATGTTTTTACAAATAGCAAGATTTCTTTCTTTTTTGTGGCTGAATTAATATTCCATTGTGTATGTATACCACATTGTCTTTATGTATTAATCTATTGGTGGACACTTGTTACTTCCCTATCTTTGTAGTTATAAATAATGCAGCAATAAACATAGGAGTGCATGTATCTTTTCAAACTAGAGATTTTGTTTTCTTTGGGAGAATTCTCAAAAGTGGAGTTACTGGGTCATATGGTATTCCTATTTTCAATTTTTTAGAAACCTCCATACTGCTTTCTATAGTGGTTGCACCAATTGTCATTCCCACCAACAGTGTAGGAGAGTTTGCTTTTCTCTACATCCTTGCCCACACTCATTATTTTTTGTCTTTTGGATAATGACCATTCTGACTGGTGTGAGATGAGATCTCATTTTGGTTTTGATTTGTACTTCCCTGATTATTAGCATTGTGCAACATCCTTTCAAGTGCCTGTTGGCCATCTGTGTGACTTCTTTGGAAAAATGTCTATTTCGGTCCTCTGCCAATTTTTTAATTGTGATGTTAGCCCCTTTTCAGATATATCATTTGTGAATATATCCTCCCATACCATAGGTTGCCTTTTCATTTTGTTGATAGTTTTCTTTCCTGTACAGAAGCTTTTTAGTTTGATGTAGTTTCATTTGTTTATTTTTGCTTTTGTTTCACTTTCTCAGGGAGACATGTCCAGAAAAAAATTACTCATGCTTATTTTCAAGAGATTTTTGCCAATGTTTTATTCTAAGAGTTTTATGGTTTCGTTTCTTGTGTTTAGGTCTTTGGTCCATTTTGAGTTTACTTTTGTGTATGGTTTTAGTAATCTAGTTTCATTTTCTTGCATGTAGCTGTCCAGTTTTCACCACACCATTTACTGAAGAGACTATCTTTTCCCCATTTTATATTCTTGCCTCCTTTGATATATATTAATTGACTATATATTCATGGGCATACTTCTGGGCTCTCTGTTCTATTGATCTATAGGTCTGTTCTTGTGCCAGTACCATATTGTTTTAATCACTGTAGCTTTTAGTATAGCTTGAAATCAGGAACTGTGATAATCCCAGGTTTGCTCTTCTTTCTCAAGAATTCTTTGGCTATTCAGGGTCTTTTGTGGTTCCATAAAAATTTTAGGATTATTTTCTCTAGTTCATTGAAAAATGCAGTAGGTGTTTTGATAGGGATTGCATTGAATCTCTAATTGCTTTGGGCAGGGTGGCCATTTTGAAAATAATAATTCTTCCTATCCCTGAGCATAGGATAGCTTTTCATTTATGCCTTCTTCAGTTTCTTACATCAATGTCTTTTAGTTTTCAGTGTACAGGTCTTTCTCTGTGATTACATTTATTCATAGGTATTTTATTCTTTGTGATCCATTGTAAATGGAACTGTTTCCTTGATTTCTCTTTTCTGTTAGTTCATTATTAGTATATAGGAATGTAACAGATTTCTATATATTGATTTGCATGCTGCAACTTTGCTTAATCCATTTATTAGTTCCAATAGTTTTTTGATGAAGTATTTAAAGTTTTCTAAATACTGTCATCTGCAAAGAGTGACAGTTTTACTTCTTTACCAATTTAAATGCCTTTCTTTCTTTTCCTTGTCTGATTTCCATGGCTAGGACTTCTAGTACTAGTTGATAAAAGTTGTGAGAGTGGGCATCTTTGTTTTGTTCCTGATCTTAGATGAAAATCTGTCAGTTTTTCCCACTGAGTATGATGTTATCTGTGGATTTATCATATATGGCCTTTATTATGTTAAGGTAATTTCCCCCTGTACCCATCTTGCTGAGAGTTTTTATCATGAATTCTGATGAACAATTTTAACTTTTGCTTGTCTGGTAAACCTTTATCTTCCCTTCCTTTCTGAATGATAAACTTGCCAGGCAGAGTATCCTTGGTTGTAATTTTTTTCTTTTTAGTACATTTATTATGTCATGCCACTCCCTTTTGGCCTGTAAAGTTTCTGCTGAAAAATCAGCTAATATTGCTGTGGACATTCCTTTATACAGAACTAATTGCTTTTCTATTGCTGCTCTTAAAATGATCTATTATTTTTCATTTTTGACATTTTAATTATAATGTGTCTGGGTGTGCATCTGTTTGGGTTCCTCTTGTTTGGAATTCTCTGTGCTTCTTGGACCTGGATGTCTGTTTCCTTCCCTAGGTTAGGGTTGTGTTCAGCCATTATTTCTTCAAATAATTTTCTGCCCATTTCTTTCTCTCTACCTAATAATGTGAATGTTAGTGTGCTTGATGTTGTACTAGATATCCTTTAAACTATCCTCATTTCTTTTAACTCTTTTTTCTTTTTGTTGTTAAGTTTGGGTGATTTTCCCTGTCTTGTCTTGCAGATTGGTTATCCATTTTTCTGTATCCTCCAATCTGCTATTTATTCCCTCTGGTGTATTTTTATTACTGTTATTGTATCCTTCAGCTCTGATTAATGCTTTCTTTCATTTCTCTCTTTGGAGATGTTCTTACTGTGTTCATTCTCCTGAGTTTGTTAAGCATCTTTATGATCATTGTTTTGAACTCTTTATTGGGTAGATTGCTTATCTCTGTTTCATTTAGGTTTTTTTCTTTAGGTTTTGCCTTGTTCTTTCATTTGAAACATCCTCCTCTGTTTCCTCATTTTGTCTGACTCTCTGTGTCTGTTTCTATGTATTATATAGATCAGCTATGTCTCCTGGTATTGAAAGAGTAGCCTCGAATAGAAGACATCCTCTCGGACCCAGAGCCATAATTCCCCTTGATCACTGGAACCAGTAGCTTTAGGGATATCCCCTGTGTGGGCTGTATATTTCCTTTTGTTGTGGCAGGGTCATGACAGATGCAGGTACACTGGTGAACAGGGATGGCCTCTGGCCTGTCTGGCTCTAAGGTCTGGCCATGTTGTGGCCACACTGGTAGCTGGCTGCAAGGCCCCTCTGGGATTGCTGTGGGCATGGGATTTTTGTCCTGTGATGTCTGGCTGATGTGCAAGTTTGTATGGGGCTCTCAGTGGGGTGTGCTTTCGGTGTTAGCAGTCTTCAGGGAGGGTTCCAAAATGGTGCCTGCCAGCACCAAAATCGGCATGGCAGCAAGTAAAAGTGGCTGCTGCAAGTGTCTCAGTTCCTGGGGAGAGGCTTAGCTGCCTCCTGCTTCTGTGGCAGGTACTCCAAGATTATTAAATGGGTCTCTTTTACCTATAGTGTATGTGTTTTTCAATCTTGTGTTTTTGCATTGGTTTTCAGGTGGAGTGAGTCTGCATGTGATCATTTCAAGAGAAAGTTTTATTTGCCTTTCAGTTCTATAGTTTTTTTGGACATATTCCCTACTGATTTTCAAATCTAGCTATTTTGGGTATTCATTTTTCCTGTGCAGGATCTAATGGTTGTGGTGCCTGATATGGAGCTCAAATCTCTTGATCCTCAGAAAAAATGTCCATACCTTTGAGATCCCTCCCAACCATGGTATACCATATTTAGAGTGTGATTTTTCCTTAGTGATACTGTATTTCTGTCTCTTCTATCCATTTCAATGTTGTCATTTAATATGGAGACTCTGTCCATCCAGTTTCTAGGTTCCCTTCAGTGGCAATTATTCCAAATGTTGTAGATTGTTATATCTGTGACAGGAGGTGAGCTCAGTATCTTCCTACACTGCTATCTTGAACAACACCTCCCTCCTCAAAAAGCCTGTTATATTACATTATTAAGATAGAATACTAACCTGCCATTAGAAATCATGATAAAGTTTACTGAACAGAGAAAATGTTTGTGGTATAACTGAAGGCTGAAAACAGCCATGAAATGATAATACACAGTATAATTCTAGACACATACCTGGACAGGCAGACAGTTCTGGGTTTGTATCCTTGATTTTCTTTTTACTATATGAATGTTAATAACTACTTTAATCTATGCAAGCTTCACTTTCCTTATCTATAAATAAATATAAGAATAACACCTACTTCCAAGAGTTATTGTAATCATTAAATATATGAAAACACTTAGCATAATCTTTATTTTACTTCTACATATCTAAAAAATTTGATCATTTTAATTTTTATCTTACATTGATAGTATTTAGGTAACTTTTGTTCTTTTCTTTTTTTGTTCTCTGTTTTCCACTTTAAGAATATATGGGTGTGTGATCAGATAAGACATCAAATGTTAAGTTGTTATTAAAGGATAAACAGAAACAACAAGGAGAACTTATAGATTTTAGCAGAACACATTGAAA
The DNA here is from genome assembly GCF_040802235.1 of Manis javanica. Lineage (NCBI taxonomy): Eukaryota > Metazoa > Chordata > Mammalia > Pholidota > Manidae > Manis > Manis javanica. Next base: position 89,925,238 of record NC_133174.1, read on the forward strand.
ATGATTAAAAGGGTGGAAAATGTAACTTAAAGATTTAGAGGAGACTATTCAGGGAAAAAACTGAAGAGAAACAATAATAGGCACTGTATGGTATTTAATTGGAAGGTACCTGTTTGTTTTCTAAGTGAGTGTGATGAAAAAAGGAAATGAATTTAATTATACTTAATTAAAATCCTTCCTGTGATTGTGGAAGAAATTACAGAATAAGAAGTGTTTATGAATGTAAGCTCTGGAATCAGAGGACCATCGTGGAAATTTTGGTTCTGTCACTCGCTAATTGTATGACCTTGATTAAAGATATTTAATTTCACTAAGTCTTGATTTCCTCATCTGTTAATTGCAGATTAGATAATACACATGAAGATATAAGTATAGTTTCTGGCACAAAGTATGTTCTTAGTAAATGTTACATTCAGTTAACAAACATCCTGTGCACTGAATAAAAGAAGATTCAAAGTCAGGAGACAAAAGTTTTAGCTTCAGCTCTGCTATACACACATAGTGCAAGCCACTTCCCTTCTCTAAGTTGAATTCATTATTTTTAATGAAAAACCACTATTTGCCTTGACTCCTTACTAGTGCTTATATGAATCAAATGAGATAAACAATTGAATACTCTTTGGAAAATGTTAGTTTATAAATATAAGTAAGTACAATTTGCATGAATTACTGACTCATGTCATGTTGGTAAACTACAGCAGTTCTTGTTTGCACTCAAATTGTCATCAAGTATTATAACATCCTTTTTGTAGTAATAATGTTAGGGGTTGAGTTTGCTCTCCTTAGTTCTTGTCCCCACTGTAACAAAGAATTGAAGGGCAGAGACACAGTAGTGAAGAGGAGCAGTTTTATTTGAATACATTCCAAGGGAAGAACGGGCCAGAGTCAAGGTAGACAAAGGCCGGTTTACCTGAATAAAGCAGAGAAGGGGAAGATCATTGACGGGAACTTGCAAGCTCAGATCAGAACTCTCCCTACTTACCTGAAATAGGACAAATAGAGTGCAGACTTGTGCTTTAAGCCTGGAAAATAGAATGAAGTAGCAAAGTAATAAACACACCATTGGAAGAGCGCAGAGACAAACTGTAGTAAGTTGAGCAGTAAGAAGTCTTTTAAAAATACACACTCCAAGAAAGGGGAGTGCAGGCAAACTCAGAGAGGAGGTACACTTAAGGGCTTAGGATTCTGTCTTTTAAGGCTTTCAAGAGTGGGATAAAGGTAAAGGGTTATTTATGGGGCATAGGCTTGTCATACGGTCTCATGATGTCTATCTCCAATGAGGGACAATATGTCATTATCCATAGTCAGTCCAGGTAATTCTTTAGGATAAACTTCCTTCTCTTCTCCAAGATAGTGGCTCCACCCAAGCACTGGGAATATATCAGTTAAGACTGCTTGCCTTGCCTTAAGATAGGCTGTTAGCTGATCATCAAAGAATATGTTAGGAATCTAACTTCCCAACTCTCTGCTTTTAAAATGGAATCTTAAACTTAAGATAAATCTCTCTTTTTCTTCCTATGCTATTCATATCTTGGCATTTTTAGGAAAATTAATCATGATGCTTATCCCATGTCTCTGCCCTATCTCACTTGAATTAGCTAGAGCAAGTCTCAAGGTCAGCCCAGATTCAGAGCATGTGGAATAAACTCACATTACAAAGGACATTAACTCTGTGAGTCCTTTCTGTCTCTCTGGCTTTATCTGACTAACTCCCTTAGTTCTTGGTGGGCCTCACCCTCTTTCCATTCCTTTCATATCTATCTTTCTGCCTAAAAACAAGACATGATTTTGTAGAGTGGAGTGTTTGGTTCATTTTAAGAGGACTTCTCAGTTACTTGCAACCCTATTATATCTAAATGCATTTGCTTTGTTTAAAACTCCCTGATGTTGATTTAGTCATCATAAAAAATTTTTCAGTATGACTTGTGAAAAGTGATGCCAAATATGTGTTTGTTATATGAATGATAAAGATATTCAACTTTCTATTGTCTTATCATTGATCAATGCTAGACTGATTTAAGGTCTTTTAGAGTCTGGGCTATTTAAAAAAATATTAAGCAATTAACTGGTGTTCCTAAGTAGCAGAGACAGTTTGAATAATTCAGGTGATTTGGAGACCCTAAACTATCCAAATTAGGACTGGTTGTCTCCAATTCATTTAATAAAAGTTCATTTCTCCATTTCATTTTGTCTAAAAGGAACATTTATTGCTGTAAGATGAATTATTTCCTCAAATTGCATCTAGCAAGTCATTCTTAAGGCTGTCAGACATATGGAAGAAAAATTCTCCCCAGTAAAATTTTCTGTTTAATAATAAATAAGTTGGAAAAAAAATCCTATTGTGTAATCACCAAAATTATCTAGGAATATGACCTGGACAATAGAAACAACCTATTTTCAGCTAGTCAAGAAGCACCATAAGACCACAAGAACATTCTTAGCATGAGTTTAGTCTCCAGTAATTAGGGATTATATAAAAATGGAAACATTCTGTTATTTCAGTAAAATACCGTGTTCAACTAAAACATGTTATAAAATATAGTTTATAGCAAGCAATTATTGAAGCAAGATTTAATTATCTTACTTTACAAATAAGAAAAAAATATTAAGGTTAAGGAACAGCTCACAGAGGTGAAGTAAACTGCAGATCTAGAATTCAGTACACCTCCAAATTCAATTCATTATGACTCAGGTGAATATTTTCCCACCTTATTTTCAGCTCTCAGTACATGTGTGAATATACTGGGAAGAAAATGTTTTGACTTTACTTCAGTGAAATTTCTGGCAATGAGGGTCTCTGGATAACTGAAGATTAATATTGTTGCATTTGGATGTTTAATTTTTATATTTTGAAATTTTTATATGCACTTCTAGAGGTTGGAGAGCAACTCTATAATCTCAAAAGTTTAGTCCTTTTGCTATTGATTGCAAAGAGCTTTTGAGTACAGAGTTTATTTTAAAATTTGCATTCCCCATGCCAACTGAACTGAGTGCTTACAAATACTTTTTGATTTGTGGAATTCAGTCCAGGACACCTACTGCATTTGTACTGGAGGTCTCCTCCTTAATCTTGATTGCCCTATTCAGTTGTTTATGTTCCCCAAAGGAACTAGTTGGCTTTTATCTCTGTGTCGCAGACAGAAGCTGAAAGCAATGACTTTAGACACGGGATTTTGGCAAAAAAGCAACTGCCTGGGGGTAAAGAAACTCAGGATATTTCAACACACACAGTGCTTTGACAGTGGCTCAAATTGCCATGGCACATCGATTAGGAAACATTGCCAAGATCATAGTCCTTTAATAAATTCATGGTAAAACTGGCTTGTCAAACTGCTTAGTAAGAATAGGTAAATTGACTCAGGGCTCTTTTTTTTTTTGAAAGTATGAATGGTAATTGTCATTCAAATATCTCTTTCTCATATTTTGCAGTTTAATAACGAAGGATTATAAATAGAAACAATTAGCACTTCAACGGTGCTCACACGTTCAAAACACATAGTGGACACCAAGAAGAAACTGGGGATTCAAGATGAGCAGTGTCACTGGGATTGCTACTACTAGACTACTACATACTACAAGGATTTGTTTCTTGTGTTCTGTCCAACAGCTTTTTTTGAGTACTTAGTAGCCTGCTCACTTCCCAGGACAGATTGCTGTTAATAGCATCGATTAGTGTTGTAATCAGTTTTCTTATGTTGACAGCCAAAATTGACTCGATGATGCCTACTATCCTATTTCTCCAATGTTCTTTTTTAACAGGACAGCCAACATCCTAGCAATATTTATGAGGCCCAAATCAGAAGGATGGAAAATAATTTCAGAATTGGTGTTGGTTAAAGGTGCTCTCCTGTCTGCATTTTCTGGAATTCCCACCTTCAACCATTTGAATGTTGATCTTTGTTGCAAATAAATTGCCTTTCTTTTATAGAGCTGCTGCAAGTATCCAGTAGAAAAGACACATTTAAAAATGGAAATGAGGCTGAGATGCACTTTCTATTTACTGAAGCAACTTCAATTTGAAATTACTTGTGATTCCATCAAACAAAATATTTAGTGCAGTCTTTACATTGATGCTTAGAGGGCATACTCACTTCCTTTCTTTTTTACATGGTGCTACAAAACTGTGATAGCTTTTATTAGCCAAAATATAACCATTAAATTATTTTCTTAAACATAAACATTTTCTGGAGTTCTATGATTTAATAGAAGCAAGATTAAAACTTAATTGCAATTCCTTTATGCAATTAATTGCTTATGCTGAACTATTCCCTCAAAACTTATAACCCTTTTGGACCATGTTTTGAGGCTGTTTTATTACTACTACAGTAGTAACAGTGCTACATGACATCCATGCTGTGATAGTATCATTGTAACAGGCTGAAAAATGTTCTTAGAAACCAGAGGCTACCTGATAAGATTGACTATTCAATTATACTTTTTTGATACAGTTGAAATAAAGGATCTGGCCTGGGACAAGCCACCTACAGCAAATGCAGAAACTAAACAAAGCAAATCAACTGAATACTAGCACTACCACTGACTAAAGTAAATTAGAACAATACAGCTGACGTAACAATACGTAACTAAGAGGGATATTTTGAAGATCAAATGAAATAAAATTTTGGTGAGAACAAAACTGGTAAAGGTTAGTTTGCTTATCTCTTAATTCTGTTGATCCTATTCCCTTCTAAAAAGAATGTCCTTCTTACCTCCCTGTATTCTAATGTGCTGGGGTATAGGTGGAGAAGAAGAAAGTAGTGTGGCACATTTTAAAAATAAATTATATTTTGTAATGTTATGTATAGAGTAGCATAAAATTGTTTCAAGGAAATGTGACAACCTCAGCAAAGAAAAAAATAGATGGATTTTAGTTTATTACTTTACATGGATAACTTCAGTTTATTCATACACAAACATGCTGAGATAAGCACTATTACCACATCCATTGTACAGAGGTGAAAAGTGAGGCAGAGACAACAAGACTGATTAGTGATGTTAGAAGTAATTTAAGTCACTTTCCCTTCCAACTGGAGGAAGATCTAAAATTTCTTCCAACCTTTTGAGTTTTTGATCTCCAGCTTTAGTGACAGAATCTTGACTTTCATGCCATTGGTTCCTTAGACAAAAAAAAAGTTATTGTAAAATAGTGTTATTCCTGTTTTTAAGTGAAAACATATTATTTATTATAACAAAACTAGACTATCAAATTTGTGAAGCAATTTGTATCATGATTTTATAATAGTTTATGAAGGATACTATTTGTAGAGTACCTTAACCTATTACGGTGTCTTAAGATTCGCCCTAATCACTAATTTCCTCCATCAATTGTTCTAGTGTGGGTAAAATTGCACTATTTTCAGAATCTCTCACCTGGCCTTGTGCATCTCCATATCTGTAGGGGTTTTTCAAGGGTGGAGAGAGTAGTCCGTCTCCACATCAGTAGGTGATTACAAGGAGTGAGGGTATAACTGGACTGGAGAAGTTTGGTGGGGCTTACAGCTGGGTGGTGAGAGACATGGGGGAGCAGAAGTAGATGACTGCTTGTGAGCAATAAACTGATTTTGCCCACTTTATTTCTCCCTTTGACTGATTTTGGTTTCAAAGGTAATTTGCCCTGGACTGGAAGAAAGATTCCCTCCCCAGAATTATATCTAGTATGCATCAGAGACACACATTTCATAATGTTACTGGCTGAGATGCTGTTTGCCCAGGATCATGTGTTGGAGTTGATGAAGAATGAAGCCAACAGTTAAGAGTACTGAGCAACCAGCAATGCTTTTAATGAAGAGTGGAAAAAAAGAGCTCCTCCTAATTAGGAGGGTGTAACTCTGGAGGAAAATCCCAGGGCAAAATATTTCTGAAACTGAAATCAGTGAAAGGGAGAGATAAAGTTTAAGAAACCCATTTATTTCTTACATGCAGTCATCCCATCTCTCTCTTGACCAGACTGCAGCAGCAGAGACCTCCACCCAACCTCTCTGGTCCAGATAAACCCTCACATGCCTTTGTAATTACCTATTGATATGGAGATGGACTAGTTCTCTCCACCCCTTGGAAACACCTATGTGTATGCAGATGCACTAAAGCCAGGAGAGAGATTCTAAAAATATTACAATTTTACCGACAGAGAGGCTTCAAAGGAGGAAAACTACTTGGGCTACAGTGTCCAGGGATTATAAGCAGTGGAAAGGAGGAAGTACACCTGGTTGCCTAGGACTTGTTGCTAGGACTGAGCTGGGGGATCAGAAAACCTCATTTCTCAGGCTGGCTGTTTCAGGGAGTGATTTCTTAGCCTTAAGATAAGTCTCTCCTGTTCTTATTATGCTAATCCTGGCATTTTGGGGAAAATAAATCATGATGCTTAATGCTTGTCTCTGCCCTATCTCACCTGCATTAGCTAGAGCAAATTTCAAGGTCAGCCCAGATTCATAGACTAACTCCCTGAGTTCTTGGTGGGCCCCACCCTCTTCCAGTCATATGTGTCTTTCTGCCTAACAATAAGGAATAAAGCTTTTAGTGGAAGGAATAACAATGTTTAAAAACATGTTCCTCTCTTGTATATTCTTACTTTTCTCCTCCAATTTTCTTTTATTTTTGCTCTTCTTTGCCATGTGTTTGGTGCAGTAAGATAGGCTTGGGGTTGCCTTCTGCCTAGAAGTCACAACCTGTCCCTTATTCTTAGTGTGATGGGATCAGAGTGAAATCTAAGGGAAAAGAAGGAGATATTGGGATGCTTAGGTCAGCAGAGCTTGAGGTTTGTCTCCCTAAGACTCTTTCTTCTGTCTTATTTTTCCAAAGTATTTTCAGTCATCAGAATACTAATATCTGAGATGACAAGGTTAGGCTCTATTCTTTGCTTAAAGTAAAACTAGAGTGAAAAATGGATCCTTTAGTGTGGTTAATAGTAGTGGATCAATGTCAATATTTTTTAACAAAAGCATGTTGATAATGGAAAATGCTAACTGCAGAGGAAATAGAGTATGGGATCTATGGGGACTCTTTGTAATATAGTCACAACTTGTCTGTAAGTCTAAAATTATTCCAAAATAAGAAGTTTACTTTAAAAAATAAATCCTTTAAAAACTCATTTAGTACAGCTTCACTTATAAAAGTGGCCAATCAGAAATTTGGGATTTGAGTTTCAGCTAAAACTAGCATACATTTTCCTGTACATGCCTTAAGGACGAGGATGCAATGTTAGGTGAGGAATTTGGGGTAGTTAAATAATTCAACATTGTATCCATTCTTTTTTCCTTCATGGCACACTTAAAATGTTATTTACCTTTCTCTTTGATTATGGGAAATAAAATGTACAAGTATTCTTTCCCTTGAACCAAGGTAGCTGGGGAAGAAGGAGTAGGGATGAGGAATAAAGACTGGGGTATACTTATTTTTGCATCTTTATTCCAGTAAAACAAACATGTCTGAGTGCTTAATCTCTTTGCCCTTATGCTGGTTCTGAAATAAATTGGAAATTCTAGAATGCTTTGAGAACTCAAAGTGTTCATCAGCAACTTGGACCTTCTAGCCTTAGCCATCAAATACACTGGATATTTTAGCTGACTCAGACAAATTTTGATTAAAATTAAAATAGAGCAGCTTTAGAAAAGTTCCTAGACTTGTATATACTCAAGTCTATATAATAAGTCATTCTCATTATCACCCTCTATCAATAATAGGTTTGGCTGCTCTTCTTCAAGTAAACCATCATTACAATGAAAGCAAAACATTCTGCTATTCGGTTTGTATGAAACACTCAAACCAAAATCCATGCCTTTTGTTAAAAGAAAACAACTTATCTATTTAGACTACACAATGGAGGCCAAAATCCCCAGGCTGTGAAAGTGTTTTTAGGGATCACAGGCTCCTTCTAGCTCTCCAGAAAATGCGCAAATTTTCTCACAGGCAAATGTCTCTGAAACATGCCAAATATAAGTCTTCAGGGAGCAATTAAAAGATTTGAATAAAGTGCACACAAAAAGGTAGGAAAGTGGAGGCTACTTTAGTAGAGATGAAATCTGAAAAAAGCATTCTCTGTTGGTCAGTGGTTTCAGAGGGGTGTGTGATTGAAAACTGAGCTATCTACCTACAGTCTCTTGCATTGCTTGAATGGACTTTCAGGCCAATGAAAAGATTAAAGGGTCTGGGGTCCAATAACTACATATACATTTGTCTTTGCTTTATGGGAAAAACGCTGACAAAATGCAATCCATAGGCGTCTTTACAGTGTTCCATGATCGACCCTGTTTCCTGAGCAGATAGGTAATTTTTTATACTGTTGCCCAAATGATTGATAACTTCTTGTGGAATAAGTGAAGAGTGAGTAGACATAGAGGCTGCACTGCACTGATACTGTAGATGGTTTGTTTAGATGTACAAAGAAAACAAAATTGAGAGTGTGCAGTTTACCAATAAAACAAATGAATTGATATGCATTTTAAGACTTGTTCCAAAAAGGGAGACTAGAAATAGAATGTTCATAAAATTGTTATCTAAACATATTACAGGGTTTGTTAGAAAGGTACCTTATAAGCGAAAGACATAAAATGATTATTTACAAACTGGGTATTTGGACCACCGCACAGACAAGCAAGCAAAGAACATTCAACAAATTTTGGTTCTGGAAAGCAGATGTTTCAAGATCTATAATCTAAATTTTATGTAGCTTATAAAACCAGTGTTACTCAGACATGCCCTACCTGAGCAAGTACTTAAACATCAAACCCTTTGACTAGGAAATTCTATTGCTAGGTATACATCTTATAGAAATATTTGCACATGGATAGAAGACACATGTATAAGGATGGTCATGGTCACACTGATTGTAATAGCAAAAATACAGAAACCAGTTGAATGTCTGTTAACAAAGAAATGTTAAGCATATTACTGATACTATGGTCTGAATGTTTGCATCCCCCTAAAATTTATATGTTGAAATCCTGCCCCCCAAGATGATAGTATTAGAAGGTGGGGCCTTTGGAAGGTGATTATATCGTGAGGGCAGAGTCCGTAGAAAAGAGACAACAGAGAGCTAGCTTGCCCCTTCTACCATCTATGAACTGGAAAATGATGGCCATATATGCACTGGGCCTTCTAATACCCTATCGTATCTACGTAGTTAGTCAGTCCTTCCATTTACTAGTGGTGTCACCTTGGGTAAGTTAATTAACACCTCTGTGCCTTAGTTTCTTCCTCTAAAAAATGGAGGCAATAATTGTGATGGCTTAATAGATTAATGAATGAAAAGTGTTTGGTACATGGGTAAGTGCTAAGTAAATGTTAGTTGTTGTTTTATGGACTACACACTGTGTTAAGTCTCTTACATTTGCTTATCTTCATAGCTACTCCATGAACTAGATATTAGTATTATACCTATTTTTCATAGGAGGACGTTGAAAGAGAAAGGTAAACCAACTTGCTTAAGTCCACATAACTGACAAACCTTGGAGATTCTATTTGAACCCAAGTATCTGACTCCAACAGTTGTGCTCTTAATCACTAATCTATACTGTCTTTTTTTGTGGAGACATTCTGTCTTTTTTTATGGAGACACACACACGTGCACAAACACACACACACACACACACACACACACACACAGAGGTCTAGAAAAATATGTGGTAGTTGTTAACTTTGGATGGACAGTTGAATGAGCTTAAAGGAGATTATTGTTTTCTACTTAATATACTCTCATAGTCTTGTGAGAGCTCTTTAAGTTTTACATGTGTTACTTAAACAATAAATAATAAAGCATCAAAGCCTTGTAGTCAATAACTGTAATGTATTCAATGTAGTTGCCTTGGAATACAAATTTAACAACTACTGTTTGTCAAAAGACACCGTCAAAAGAGTGAAACGGCAAGGCACAGAATGGTAAAAGATATTTGCAATGCATAAAACTGACAGACTAGTACCCAGATAATATAAACAACTACAAATCTGTAAGAATAAGATGGAAAAGTAAGAAAATCAACAAAATATTTGAATTTGGAACTTTAGAAAGAAGAAATATAAATGCCTAATAAACATATGGAAATGATTTTGAGCTCATTAATATTCATGAAATGTAAATTAAACCACAATGAGATACACTTTGAGAACATCACTGACTTCAGTTTTGACATTTGTTTCTACCAAGTCTTTATAAGCAAGTACAAGAATTATAGTCTTTCAAATTTGCTTTTCAGAAAGCAAAGTGGAAGTGCTTTAAAACTGAGGATGCTTGCAATCTGCTCTGTAGGCTCACTGAGTCATTACCTATCTGATGAGTGCACACCAATGATCTGGGGTATTCAAATCTACTTAACTGAAAGAGGAAATCACTGAGTCAGTGAGCTGTCCCTAAATTAAGGCAATGGATATTTGTTTATTTAATAAATTTATTCCCTTGCCAGAGATTCAGTTAAAAGCTTTCACTCATGTGCCGTAAGTTTTGATTGAGGACACTAAAGATGTATATCAAATGACATTTTTTAAATGAGCACTGGTGCATAATAATTCAGGTAAATGTACACAGAATTGTTCATCATTTCTTGGATAAAATGTAGATCATCATTTCTCCACAGTAATAATTTATACCCCAGTTGAAGGATACTAAGACCCAGATAGTTCTGGTCAGCTTATGACTTCTGTTTGGCCATTAAATTGCACTTCAAAGTCTTCTCTTTCCCATTGACAGAATGTGTGAAAAGAGTCTTCCTTCACGCTTGCATAACCTTTGCCATCAAAGCACTTTACCAGCTTTTATTCTATCACTTCATCTATTTCTGACGTTTGCTATGTCTTTGTACTGAAAGCATAGCTTATAATTAATGTCCCTGAAATCCCATGAGTACAGAATGCCTGATAATAAAAAGGAAATTCTGATATTTCATAACTCCCTGACACAATGACTACCTGAAAGCTAAAGCTAGAAGAAATGCTGACTGCTAGGACCCTTTCAGGCTGAAGATTTTAGTGCAAAGAGCTACATGAAAGAGACAAGTTCTATGCCCAGCTTCTACTCTTACATTATACTTCATGTCATTATTCTTCTGACATCTTGGACAGGACACTAAAACTCTCTGACTTTCCATTTCTTAATCAGTAAAAAGAAATAATATCAAGAGGCTTGATGCACACCTAGACTTTCCAATATAAGAAATCACAAATTGGGCTCTATTAGACTAGAAATCTTAAGAAGGACTAGATATGTTTAAAGTTATTTTTAAAATTCATGTTAGTTAAAGTTTGCTGAAATAACAATTTTGTCCAGCTGAGAAGGGAGTATTGCATTGTTATGAGTTCTACAGAAGAAAAAAGAAATGCCATTCTTCTCAGTTTCCTTCTTCTACCATCCCTGACTACCACCAGACTATTTTCTGTCTCTATTCAATTGTCTATTCTGGACATTTCATATTAAATAGAATCATACATGACTTGTTATGTCTGGGGATCTATGACATAGGATAATGTTCCCAAAGTTCATCTATATGTAACATGTGTCAGTAATTCATTCCTTTTCATGGCTAAATAATATTTCATTGTATGGATATAGCACTTTATGTTTATCCATTCATTAGTTGATGGAGGTTCGTGTTGTTTCCATATTTTCGCTGTTTTGAGTAATGTGTCTATGAAAATTTTTGTACAGGATTTTGTAAGCCTGTGCTGTCAATTCAATACATAATCTCATATATATATATATATATATATACATATTTATCTTATTTTATTTTTTTATTTTGTTATCATTAATCTACAATTACATGAGGAACATTATGTTTACTAGACTCCCACCATCACCAAGTCCTCCCCACATACCTCAATACAGTCACTGTACATCAGCATAGTAAGATGCTGTAGAATCACTACTTCTCTTCCCTGTGTTGTACAGCCCTCTCTGTGCCACCCCTCCCCCCACATTATACATGCTAATCATGGTGCCCCTTTTCTTATTTTCCCCATCTTTTATCCCTCCCTTCCCACCCATCCTCCCCAGTCCCTTTACCTTTGGTAACTATTAGTCCATTCTTGGGTTCTGTAAGTCTGCTGTTTTGCTCCTTCAGTTTTTTTCTTTGTTCTTATACTCCACAGATGAGTGAAATTATTTGACACTTCTCTTTCTCTGCCTGGCTTATTTCACTGAGCATAATACCCTCTAGCTCCATCCATGTTGTTTCAAATGGTAGGATTTGTTTTCTTCTTATGGATGAATAATATTCCATTGTGTATATGTACCACATCTTCTTTACCCATTCATCTACTGATGGACACTTAGGTTGCTTCCATTTCTTGGCTATTGTAAATAGTGCTGTGATAAACATAGGGTGCATATGTCTTTTTCAAACTGGGTTTCTGCATTCTTAGGGCAAATTCCTAGGAGTGGAATTCCTGGGTCAAATGGTATTTCAATTTTTAGTTTTTTGAGGAACCTCCATACTGCTTTCCACAATTGTTGAACTAATTTACATTCCCACCAGCAGTGCAGGAGGGTTCCCCTTTCTCCACAATCTCACCAACATTTGTTGTTGTTTGTCTTTTGGATGGTGGCAATCCTTACTGGTGTGAGGTGATATCTCATTGTGGTTTTAATTTGCATTTCTCTGATGACTAGTAATGTGGAGGATCTTTTCATGTGTTTGTTGGCCATCTGAATTTCTTCTTTGGAGAATTATCTGTTCAGATCCTGTGCCCATTTTTTAATTGGATTATTTGCTTTTTGTTTGTTGAGGTGGGTGAGCACTTTATGTATTTTGTATGTCAACCCTTTATCGGATCTGTCATTTATGAATATATTCTCCGATACTGTAAGATGCCTTTTTTTTTTCTATTGCTGGTGTCCTTTGCTGTACAAAAGCTTTTCAGCTTGATATAGTTCCACTTATTCATTTTTGCTTTTATTTTCCTTGCTCAAGGAGATATGTTCATGAAGAAGTTGCTCATGATTATGTCCAAGAGATTTTTGCCTATGTTTTTTTCTAAGAGCTTTATGGTTTCATGACTTACATTCAGGTCTTTAATCCATTTTGATTTTACTTTTGTGTATGGGGTTTTTGGAGGAACCTCCATACTGCTTTCCACAATTGTTGAACTAATTTACATTCCCACCAGCAGTGGGAATCATCCAATGCTCTTGGCTAGAAAGAATTAATATTGTCAAAATGGCCATCCTGCCTAAGGCAAACTACAGATTCAATGCAATCCCTATCAAAATACCAACAGCATTCTTCTCTTACATGTAGCTGTCCAGTTTTGCCAACACCAGCTGTTGAAGAGACTGTCATTTCCCCATTGTATGTCCATGACTCCTTTATCATATATTAATTGACATAGATGTTTGGGTTAATATCTGGACTTTCTATTCTGTCCCACTGCTGTGTGAGTCTGTTCTTGTGCCAGTACCAAATTGCCTTAATTACTGTGGCTTTATAGAGGAACTTGAAGTTGGGAAGTGAGATCTTCCCTGCTTTATTCTTCCTTCTCAGGATTGCTTTGGCTATTCCAGGTCTTTTGTGGTTCCATATGAATTTTAAAACTATTTGTTCCAGTTCATTAAAGAATGCTGTTGGTATTTTGATAGGGATTGCATTGAATCTGTAGTTTGCCTTAGGCAGGATGGCCATTTTGACAATATTAATTCTTCCTAACCAAGAGCATGGGATGAGTTTCCATTTGTTAGTGTCCTCTTTAATTTCTCTTAAGAGTGTCTTGTAGTCTTCAGGGTATAGGTCTTTCATTTCCTTGATTAGGTTTATTCCTAGGTATTTTCTTCCTTTTGATGCAATTGTGAATGGAGTTGTTTTCCTGATTTCTCTTTCTGCTAGTTCATCATTAGTGTAAAGAAATGCCACATATTTCTGTGTGTTAATTTTGTATCCTACAACTTTGCTGAATTCAAATATTAGTTCTAGTAGTTTTGGAGTGGAGTCTTTAGGGTTTTTAATGTACAATATCATGTTATCTGCAAATAATAACAGTTTGACTTCTTCTTTACCAATCCAGATGCCTTGTATTTCTTTGTTTTGCCTGACTGCCATGGCTAGGACCTCCAGTACTATGTTGAATAACAGTGGGGAGAGTGGGCATCCTTGTCTTGTTCCCGATCTTAGAGGAAAAGCTTTCAGCTTCTCTCTGTTAAGTATGAGGTTGGCTGTGGGTTTGTCATATATGGCATTTATTATGTTAAGGTTCTTGCCCTCTATACCCATTTTGTTGAGCGTTTTTATCATGAATGGATGTCGAATGATTTTTCAGTGTCTATGGAGATGATCATGTGGTGTTTGTCCTTCTTTTTGTTGATGTGGTGAATGATTTTGATGGATTTTTGAATGTTGTACCATCCTTGCATCCGTGAGATGACTCCCACTTGATCATGGTACATGATCCTCTTGATGTATTTTTGAATTTGGTTTGCTAGTATTTTGTTGAGTATTTTTGCATTTATGTTCATCAGGGATATTAGTCTGTAATTTTCTTTTTTGGTGGGGTCTTTGCCTGGTTTTGGTATTAGAGTGATGTTGTCTTCATAGAATGAGTTTGGAAGTATCCCCTCCTCTTCTTTTTTTGTAAAACTTTAAGGGGAATGGTTATTATGTCTTTTCTATATGTCTGATAAAATTCAGAGGTGAGTCCACTGTGCCCGGAGTTTTGTTCTTGGGTAGTTTTTGATTACCGATACAGTTTTGGTGGTAATTGGTCTGTTTAGATTTTTGGTTTCTTCCTTCATCAGTCTTGGAAGGTTGCATTTTTCTAGGAAGTTGTCCATTTCTTCTATGTTTTCCAGCTTGTTAGCATATAGAGTTTTATAGTATTCTCTAATAATTCTTTGTATTTCTGTTGGGTCCATAATGATTTTTCTTTTCTCATTTCTGATTCTGTTGATGTGTGTAGATTCTCTTTTTCTCAAGTCTGCATAGGGGTTTATCTATTTTGTTTATTTTCTCAAAGATCCAGATCTTGGTTTCATTGATTTTTTTCTATTCTTTTATTCTCAATTTTATTTCTTCTCTGATCTTTATTATGTCCCTCCTTCTGCTGACCTTAGGCCTCATTTGTTCTTTTTCCAGTTTCCATAATTGTGACTTTAGAATATTCATTTGGGATTGTTCTTCCTTCTTTAACTAGGCCTGGATTGCTACATACTTTCCTCTTAGAACTGCCTTTGCTGCGTCCCACAGAAGTTGGGGCTTTGTGCTGTTTTTGTCATTTGTCTCCATATATTGCTTGATCTCTATTTTAATTTGGTCATTGATCCATTGATTATTTAGGAGCATGTTGTTAAGCCTCCATGTGTTTGTGAGCCTTTTTGTTTTCTTTGTACAATTTATTTCTACTTTTATACCTTTGTGGTCTGAGAAGTTGGTTGGTAGAATTTCAATCTTTTTGAATTTACTGAGGCTCTTTTTGTGGCCTAGTATGTGGTCTATTCTGGAAAATGTTCCATGTGCACTTGAGAAGCATGTGTATCCTGTTGCTTTTGGATGTAGAGTTCTGTAGATGTCTGTTAGGTCCATCTGCTCTAGTGTGTTGTTCAGTGCCCTTGTGTCCTTACTTATTTCTGTCTGGTGGATCTGTCCTTTGGAGTGAGTGGTGTGTTACAGTCTCCTAGAACAAATGTATTGCATCCTATTTCCTCCTTTAATTCTGTTTGTATTTCTTTCACATATGTTGGTGCTCCATTATTGGGTGTATATGTATTTATAATGGTTCTATCTTCTTGTTAAACTGACCCCTTTATCACTATGTAATGTCCTTCTTTATCTCTTCTTACTTTCTTTGTTTTGAAACCTTTTTTGTCTGACGGAAGTACTGTAACACCTGCTTTTTTCTCCCTATTGTTTGCCTAAAATATCTTTTTCTATCCCTTTACTTTCAGTCTGTATATGTCTTTCGTTTGAGGTGAGTCTTTTGTAAGCAGCATATAGACGGGTCTTGCTTTCTTATCCATTTTATTACTCTGTGTCTTTTGATTGGTGCATTCAGTCCATACACGTTTAGGGTGATTATTGAAAGATACGTACTTATTGTCATTTCAGGCTTTAGATTCATGTTTATCAAAGGTTCAAGGGTAGCTTCTTTACTACCTAACCATCTAACTTAACTCGCTTATTAAGCTATTATAAACCCAGTCTGATGGTTCTTTATTTTTCTCCCTTCTTAATCCTCCTCCTCCATTCTTTATATGTTAGGTGTTTTATTCTGTACTCTTGTGTTTCCTTTGATTGCTTTTGTGAATAGTTGATTTTATTTTTTTGCCTTTATTTAGTATTTGGTTGGTCTGCTTTCTTTGGTGTGATTTTATTTTCTCTGGTGACATCTATTTAACCTCAGGAGTGCTCCCATCTAGAGCAGTCCCTGTAGGATGCCCTGTAGAGGTGGTTTGTGGGAAGCAAATTCCCTCAGCTTTTGCTTGTCTGGGAATTGTTTAATCCCTCCTTCATATTTAAATGATGATCATGCTGGATACAGTATTCTTGGTTCAAGGACCTTCTGTTTTTTTGCATGAAATATATCATGCCATTCTCTTCTGGCCTGTAAGGTTTCTGCTGAGAAGTCTGATGACAGCCTGATGGGTTTTCCTTCGTAGGTGACCTTTTTTCTTTCTCTGGCTGCCTTTAATACTCTGTCCTTATCTTTGATCTTTGCCATTTTAAATGTTGTCTCGTTGTTGTCCTCTTTGGGACCCTAGTGTGGGGAGATATGTCAGCTTCCATGGTCTGAGAGACTATTTCTTCCCCCAGTTTGGGGAAGTTTTCAGCAACAGACACTTTCTATCCTTTTTTCTCTCTTCTTCTACTTCTGTACACTTATAATGTGAATATTATTCTGCTTGGATTGGTCACACAGTTCTCTTAATATTCTTTCATTCCTGGAAATCCTTTTTTCTCTCTCTGCCTTATCTTCTCTGTATTCCTGTTCTCTGATTTTTATTTCATTAATGGTCTCCTGTACCTCATCCAGTCTGCTCTTAAGTTTTTCCAGAGATTGTTTTATTTCTGTGTTCTCCCTCCCAACTTGGTCCTTTAGCTCTTGCATATTTCTCTGCAGGTCCATCAGCATGGTTATGACCTTTATTTTGATTTCTTTTTCAGGAATATTGGTTATACCTGTCTCCCCAGGCCCTTCTCTCTCCGGAGTTGTCTGGGTGATTCTGGACTGGACCAAATTCTTCAGCCTTTTCAAGGCAATAGAAGGAGTTGTAGGTAGGTATCGTGTGTGTTAGCTGAGAGAACAAAGTCACTTCCTGCTTGCTTGTCTCCCTGCCCCTCTCTGCTGCCTGCATCACTTCCCCGCACACTGGGAGCAGCCTTTGGGGCATCCCAGA
Source organism: Manis javanica (assembly GCF_040802235.1). Lineage (NCBI taxonomy): Eukaryota > Metazoa > Chordata > Mammalia > Pholidota > Manidae > Manis > Manis javanica. Next base: position 89,942,543 of record NC_133174.1, read on the forward strand.
GCCCTGCAGGGAAAGGCAGGTGCACCAGGTGTGCTCTCCTGCAAGATCGGCACCCCTCCGCACCCTCTCCCAGCTTCCTCTCTTTGTGCTGGGCAGCTGCTTGCTGGCAGCAGCCCCAGGACTGGCTTGGCTGGCTGTGCACTTGGAGGAGACTCTGGGTGGCTGCTGTGGGTGCAGCCACTCTCAGGCTGCTCGGCCGCTGTAGCAAGGCCATGCCAGAGGGGTAATGAATGGCAGGCTGCTTATCACTTTGAGGGGCTTCAGGGCTGCATTGCTTCCCAGCCTGCTGGGCCGAGTGTGCTGGGACAATTCCGTCCAGTTGTGAGGCCCCTGTCCCTTTGAAACTTTCAAAAAGCACTTGTTGTTCTTTTGTCCCAGGGGAGCCGACTGCGGGGACCCGCTCACAGATTTTACTTTTCTGTTTTCCTAATATCCAGTGCACCATGCAGTATGTGTCTGTGCTCCCAGTGCAGATTACTAGGGCTGATTATTTAGCAGTCCTGCACTTCTACTCCCTCCCTATTCCAACTCCTCTCCTCCTGCCAATGAGCTGGAGCAGGGGGAGTGCTCGGGTCCCGCCAGGCAGTGGCTTGTATCTTACCCCCTTTGTGAGGTGCTGAGTTCTTGCAGATGTAGTTGTAGCCTGGCTGTTGTACTGTATCCTCTGGTCTCTCTTTTAGGAATAGTTGTATTTGTTGAATTTTCAAAAATATATATGGTTTTGGGAGGAGATTTCCGCTGCCCTACTCATGCTGCTGCTATCTTGGCTCCTCCTCAATCTCCTGTATATTTAAGTTATATGTATATAATCCCCAAGAGAATTGAGTTTTATATATATATATGTAGTTATATATATATATAATTTTATATATATATATAGGTTGAATTTCTGGGTCATATGTTAACATTATGTTTACCATTTTGAGGAACAACCAAAAAATTTTCTACAGTGGCTGCTCCATTTCACTTACCCACCAACAATGCATAGGATTCCTCTATCTCCACATACTTGTCAGCACTTGTTATTTTCCTTTTTTTCATTATTATAACTATCCTAGTGAGTGTGAAGTGGTATCTTGTAGTGCTGATTTGCATTTCCCTAATGACTAGTGTGGTTAACCATCTTTTAGTGTGCTTATTAATCATTTGTAAATCTTTGGAGAAATGTCTCTTTAATCTTTTGCCCATTTTTTAATTGGACTGTCTTTATATTGTTGAGTTGTGTTATTTTTCTTTTCTGGATATGAGACCATTCTCAGATATGTGATTTGCAAATATTTTCTCCCTTTATGTGAATTGTCTTTTCATTTTCTTGATCATATCCCCTGATGCATCAAAATTTTTAATTTTGATGATTTTCAACTCATCTATTTTTTTCTTTGCTTGTGTGTTTGGTGTAGTACTTGAGACCACTGACTAATCCAAGGAAACAGATTTACTCTTACATTTTGTTCAAAGAGTTTTGTAATTTTAGCTCTTAGATTCAGATATCTGATCCATTTTCAGTTAAGTTTTTTGTATATGTTGTGAGGCAGGGGTCCACCTTCACTTTTTTGCACACAGATATCTTTGGTCTAGCATCATTTGTTGAAAACTCTGTTCTTTTCCCATTGAATTATCTTGTCACTCTCTTGAAAATTAATTGGCTGTAGATGTATGGATTTATTTTTCTAGATTGTGAATTCTATTCCTGTGGTTTATGTGTCTGTTCTTATGCTAGCACCACACTGTATTGATTACTGTAGCTTTGCAATCTGAAATCTGGAAGAGTGAGTCCACCAACTGTGTTTTCTTTTTCAAGATTGTTCTGGTTTTTCTGGGTCCTTTGTATTTTTAACAATATTATTCAATATTTAATGTAGAAAAAAATGGAATGAAAATAGAAAAGATAATTCTGAGAGCAAAAAGGAGTTATCAGTGTGAATCTGCTATATAAGATACTGAAATTATTATATAACTACAATATTTAACTAATACAGTATTGAGTCCAGAACATATCAGAATGTCCAAAAGGAAATTTATATATACCCAAATTTAGTATATGATAAAGTTAACATTTCAGATTCGTGAACAAAGGAGTTATTTAATTATTGGAAAAATTGATAAGCCATTAAAAAACTAGAAGTCCAATAACACCACATTCCTTAAACTTAAAAAAAAGAGAATTAAAGATTAAATGTAAACAATAAGCCATATAAGAAGAAAATATAGGAGAATATATTTATAATTTTGAAATAGGAAAGATTTTCCTAAGCAAGGGACAAAATCTAGAATTAATAAATAAAAACAATTATTTGCATTATAACTTAAATGTTCAGTAAAAATAACAAATGGACAAATATAAAATACAATCACAAATTTGGAAAAATTAGTCCCAGTATCTACAATATAGGATTGATGACATGAATACATAAACAAATTTTATAAACCAAGAAGTAACACAGAATAGCTCAAATGAATAATATACTAAATATACATATACATTTCACAAAATCAGAAATATAAGTTTTCAGCAAAAATTTCAAAATATTTAGCCTACAAATGCTCAAATAAACACAAAATAATGCAAAAATATGACACTATTTTTGACCAAACATTTTAGTAAAGGAAAAAAATAATAAGTTTATTATAATAAATTATTTGGTGAGATGTAAATTGATGTAACTCTTTCTTCAGGACAGTTTTTCAATATGTTTTAACATTTTTTAAATATATAATTTTAATAAGTTATGCCGATTATAAGTCTTCAATACAAATAAACACTACCACAATTTCAAGGAGTTAAGATGTTTTACAATTTCTTATATTCATATAATTTTGGAACTATCGTAATGGCAGAGTGAAAAGAAAGTTTGGGATCCAAACTAGAACTATAAACTAGAACAACGGCCCTGCCAGTGATTAACTGTGTGACCTTGTCAAATCAGTCTGAACTTCAATTTCCTTACGTTTAAGACAAAAATAGCAATATCTACCTTGTAGAATTAAAAGAATTCAATGTGTTAATGATTTTAACCTTCTCTATTAGGTTAAATAGTGTCCTCCCAAAATTCAAAATTCATGCACATTTAGAATCTGTGAATGTGATCTTAGGTGGAAATAGTACCTTTGCTGATGTAATCAAGCTTAGATGAGGTTATACTAGATGAGGGTGGGCTCTAAATATAATATGATGAGTGTTCTTATAAGAAGAGGGAAACTTGGACAGAGTCTTAGACACACAAGGGGAGAAGGACTTGTGAACAGAGATGGAGATTAGAGTGATGCATTTTTAAGCCGAGGAATGCCAAGGACTGTCAGAATGTGGACGAGGCAAGGATGGATTCTTCCCCAGAACCTTTGAAGGGGCCATGGCAGTGCCAACAATTTGATTTCAGCCTCCTGGCCTCCAGAATTATGAAAGAATAAATTTCTGCTGTTCCAAGCCACCAGGTTTAGGGTGCTTTGGTACAGCAGCCCTAGGAAACTAATACATGTGTGTAGCACAATACTTTGCAAAGTAAAAGCTCATTAAAAGGAAACTTCTTTACTGATGAAAAACTTCTTGCTTGCACACTATTTTGCTTTATGGCTTATGCTCCCTGTGACATAGGTGGTTTTGTTATTTCCAGTTTTCAAAGAAGCAGTTTAGAATCAAAGAGGTTAAGTGTTTTGCCACGGGTCACAAAATAAAGAAGTAACTGACATTTATTTAGTATTTACTTGACTAAAAATACTTAATTTGCTAAGCATCACTTGACATTCTTGTTTTAAATTCCACCCCAAATGCCGACAGATAATTAGACAAGCTTGTCTAAGTTTTGAACTGCCTATTAGGAAATCCTAGAATCACCAACTGCTTTTAGGTCTCTATGAAAAATATTAGACAAACAAATTCCAGATACTTACAGTATATTCATTGACCAGGACTAATGAATCTGATATACCAGGCTAGTAAATGGTAATAGTTCAAGCACTTGGACCCAAGATCAAAGTTACTAGAAGATGGTGTGGCCAGTCGTACTTGTACTGATATGTTTTATGTGAATAAATCTATCCGTCAGAAGAAAATAAGCTAGAATAAGTGAAATAATATGGTTACTTTGCATAGGAAAGAGACAGGAGGCAGCGATAGCTTTTAAAATTGTTAGGTTATTTCCATTCTCTAAAGAAACTATATCTTAAACAGTCATGAAAGATGAAATTTGAACCAAGTATTCAAAGTCCATTAAATGTCTTCTGAAATCACCCAGATTTCTTCCTAGCTGTGAATCATGTTATATAACCGATAAATGCAGTGCTAATCTTCATGACTCATTCTTCAAATAACTGCAAATTTCCACTAGTGATAAAAAAACATTAAATCCCAAGTTCTCAGCAGCATTTATTTCTAAAGTTGCATCACAGATCATGTTAAATAAAGGAAGTCTGCAGCCTCTAGATGGTGACCCCAGAATCCTTTGCTACCTGTAAATCCACTACCTGACAGGCCAAAATGGTGCTTTCCATTTAGTCATAGCCCAATTCAGAGCACCCTTACCTCTATGAGTCCTTCTCCAGTGACTCCATTCCACATTGATCTCCCTTTTCTCTGACATCTTATTGAGCTTGTCCTTAATGCACCTTCTTTCCTAACATCATTGTGTACTTACTGTGTGCAAGACATTTAAAAGACACATCATACACATTGTTTCATTTATTGCTCACAAAAACTGTAGGCAGGGATTTGAACAAATGCCTTACTTAAGGATGAAAGTCCAAATCATACTAACTTTACCCTGTGTCATGTCTGTAGGGACCCTAAGCACTATTACTATTGTCCAGAAACTCATTTCTTCTCAAGGGCAAAAAAGAATTACATCATTAATAATCTCCATAGCACTTTGCACAATTCTAGGTACCAAATAGATACTCCACAAATACTTATTGAGTGATGGGTGCTAAGTTGGAAAAGAAGCATGCTGGAGTGGAAAGAATATTCTATTGGAAGTAAAGAGACATAAATCATGTAGCTGTGATCCTGATGAAACAATCTCTATGAACTTCATTTTATTTGTTATAATAAGAAAAGATTAGATTTGAAGACCTCTGACACTCTTTCTCACTCTGACACTATAATATAGTGGACCTAAAGGTTCAAGGAACTTTACTTGGGAAGAGATGGGTTACCTACCACCATCAAAATAAGCTTGAGAAATATTTAAAATAATTATTTCATAGGACACTGCATCTGCCAAAGCTGTAGAGAAGCCTCATATCAGATAGAAATGAAGCAAAACCTCTTAGGTGAGGGGCATAAATTTGTTTTTCTTTTTTTTGGAAGGCAGTGAGTGCTGAAATAGACTCTTGGTAAGTTCTCCTGCCTCCTCTCCAATCTTTTCTCCATGAAATGACCAAAGTGAACTTTCTACAGTGACAAAGAAGTTGCTTCAACAGTCTGCTTAAAACTTTTCAATGGCTTTCATGTACTCTTTGGAAAAAGTTCAAATACTTAACATTGTCTCTAAGGCCTTCCTTGACCTGACACTTTCCTAAAACTCTAACCTCAGCTTTCACCACTCTGCTTCAAAATCTTTATTCTAGGGTCCCTGACATACTCAACTTTTTTCAGATACCTAAAATGAGCCACAAGTATACTACTCTGTGGACCTGTGAACAGACTTAACAAATAGAAATGCTGAGGACATAATACATGTGAAAATGCAATTGAATGTTTTTAGCAGCATTGTTCACAATAACCAAAAAGTGAAAACAATACAAATATCCATCAACTCATGGGCAGATACACAAAAGGTAGCATAACTGTATGCTGACATTGGAATAGTATTTAGTCCTAAAAAGGAATGCAGTACTGACACATGCAAATATAGATGAACCTTGAAAATGTTATGCTAAGTGAAAAGAGCCAGGAACAAAAGGCCACAAATTGTGTGATGGTATTTATTTGAAATGTCCATAACAGGAAAATCCATAGAGATGGAAAGTAGATTAGTAGTTGCCAAGGCCTGGAGAAAGGGCGAGTGGGGAGTGAGGGCTAATGGATGTGATGTTTATTTTGGGGGTGATGAAAATGTTCTAAAATTAGATTTTAGTGATGGTCACTCAACTCTGTGACTACTAAAATCAATGAATTGTACACTTTAAATGAATGAATTATGACGTTTTAATTACATTTCAACAAAGGTGTTCAAAATGCAGTCAAGAATGCTTTGAAAGTTATTAGGAAAGGGGCAGGGAGGCAGGGTGGCCCAGTGTAGAAAACCGAACCAATTGAACTTGAGTTGGAGAGTTGGAACCTTAGCTTGATGGCTGGGTGAGCTGGGGTAAACCATTTCTTAGCCTTTAACTATAAAACTTATGATAATACAACCCATACTAGCTTGTGTGGGGATTAAATGGGATAGTATAGGTAAAAAGCTCTGTAAACTGCCAAAAGTTACTCAAATGTAAAATCTAGTAAGATAACGGATAACTGTATTGTGTAATTGTTATTGCTGTACATAGTAGGTAAGTGAAGTCCAGTGTTTTACTCCTGCAGTGTTATTCTTAGCCCCACAAGCCCCCTTGATACCAATCAAAAGAATTAACTTCAGATGAACACCACTTTTTACTATCCCCTTTTAATTTTAGATATTATAAAATTATTCTGTTGTATTTGGTTGATACTCAGACAATTGAGTTTTGTTCATGAGTCTCTGAACAGCACATATTTATTTAAAGCTAATACATTAAGAAGGTGATTTTGCTCAGAAACACCACAGATAACTCTATGGAGAAGATCTGAAAGCCAATCTTCATGATACAACATTAAAGAGGCAGGGAAGGAAAAGACAAGGAAGCATGCATATTTCTTTATAAATCTTTGCTAAGAATCTTGGGGTGGGGAGAGAGAAGCAAACATCTGTAGTGGTGAAATTTTTTTCTCAAATCTAAAGGACAGCTGAAAAGCAATCTGTTGTTTGTATAGAAAGAAATGCTAGTAAAAGAAGAAGAAAGTACACTTGGGGGAACATCTGCTCTGAGAAACCACTCGAAAAGTAAGTGTGGGGAAACATTTGCACAACACACAGTATATACTGTGCTGCAGATATGAAGAAAGAATGATGCAGGAAAGATCCTATGCATAAACATATGCAGCATAGGAAAAGTTAAGCAAAAAATAATATTTTGACTATTTTCCTCTTCACAAGTATTTAGCAAATTTATTTTAATACTGGCTGTAAGGGTTATATGATCACTACAACACAGGGACCACAAATGACATCTATTGTCCTAGCATAACTTAACCCACACTCTCCTTGTGATGAGCTCATTATAAGTAGAGCAGAGTTGAAATAGAAGATGCTGTCCCTGCTTTTGAGGAACTCTTGGCTGACTTAGTGAGACAGAGTCAAGTCTAAAAAGGTCATGTTGACACATACAACACCATAGAAGGACATGTAACTATGAGGCCAAGAATACACAAGAACAGCAGAAAACTACAAAAATGAAATAACCTGGACTGAGTGGAGCCAGTCAAGAAAGTTCAGAGGATCTCACATTACCTGCCTTTAAGCCAAATCCAACCAAAATTACTGTTTGGTTTGTGAGTGTTCATGCACATACACACACACACAACTTACTAAACATTTTTAAAAAATGATAGAATTCCCATAAGAATTCAGATACAGATACCAGGTTTCTCCTGAAAAAGCAGATAATCAAACAAAACTGAGCTCACTCTCCTGTATGTCCATAATCATCTTGACCTGAGTCACAACTGCCTGCTTTAGAGACAATTTGTGTTCTTCTGTCCATCACCTTCCCCTCCACTCCAAATTATACTGCTAGTGCATTGGTGAAGAAGATTGGTATAAAGACAAATCAGAGGAGAATCTCTTGAATCTATGTATGTCTGAAACCTTTGAGTATGTATCTATGTACATGCATGTATGAAACACCTGGCCTCAGTGTTTATTATGTAAGAAACATTAGAGGTGCTGATTGTACATACCATTTCCTAGAGTACACCCCAGAACTACAGTCTCTGAGTCCAGGTGTCCGAACATATATTTTTTAACTAACATCATAAATATTCCTTAGATACACGTAAGTTTGGGAACCACTGTTCTGGGCCATCCCCACTCAGATTCACTTTACTTACTGGTAGAAGATAGTCTTAATCTAATTCTGACATGTTGCTTTCTGCTAAAAATTCTTTAATGATTTCCCCTTACCTACCGAATAAAGTTCAAACTCGTCAGTCTGGCACACAAAACCCATTGTGATCTATTTCAAGGCACTTTTTCGTTATTTTCCAGTTATTATACATCTCTTATTCTTTTCAAATTGAAAAACTTCTTCATAAATTTCTCACACCTTTATAACCTTTAGGACTTGGTAGAGGTTTTTCCTTATACGCAAAAATGTCTTTCTTCTACCTGCCTCTTAACTGCTACCAGGGTAGATACCTGACTTAAGTTGAGGCAATCAGAATTTTCCCCAGTGTTTCTCCCTATACAAAACTTTGGTGGTTGTAATTGTATTTTGAACTTTATGTGTATAATAAAGTCTTATTTGTGTGTCTGATACTTTTAATATTAGTTAAGTATGCTATGCCTATAACATTTCTTAACATCTAACATGGTCCTTGGGAGATTGTCTCTGGATAGAAATTTCTAATTTCTAGAAAATGGATATCTTAACTCACATACTTCTCAGGGTAACCTGACTAAAAACTGTACAAAAGATTGTGTTTAATTTGGAAAATATTCAAGCCTATGGCAAGTATTAAGGATTTTATGATACATTTGTTAAACTACCAAAATATCCACGAATAATTCCCTGGGTTCCAAAATGTTTATATATACACATATTAATATATATAAACATATGTTTATATATATAATCTCCAAGTCTTCAAAATGTTAAAACAATTAAATAACTCTGACAATTTAATATGGAAAAATCAGTTGTACTTAATTTGTATACATTGCAAAACAAGTCAACAATTATTTGTCATCAATTTATTTGTGGACACTTGTGGAAAGCTACAGTGTCCATTTGGAGCAAATAAAACATCTCAACTTTGTATACCATTCCATGACATCCTGAAGAAGATTCTGAGCAAGTTGCATACTGAGTGTTGGGTGGAAAAGAATGGGTGCCTTGTTTCTCAAAAAAAGTATCAAGTTTCTAGTAAAATTCACGTATTTTCAAAAGATCTCTCTCTCCCCCTCTTTCTTATTGATAGGCAATTCATATAATATGTTAGGTCAAATGTTGGAATAAATTTGTTAGATACTTTCAAGTGGATAAGAAGTACTTGAAACATGAAACAAGAAAATAACCATCATCCTAGTTGTTACCTACTGCTATTACCTTCTTTCTCTTTTGTAGCTTCAAAACCATTTTGAAAATACACAAAAACATAGCAAACATAGACAGTAAGAGAGAGAACCTGAGCAGCCTTAGCTAGTCATACACAAGCAGCATAAATAGAGAGACTTTTCTAACATAGATTTAAAGTGACAACTGATTAATTGAAGGAAGGGGTCAGCCAAAAGTAAGGTTCCTTTCAGTGCCAAACAAGTTGTGTCCTGTTATTTGAAAAGTGCCAAAAATATTGATTGGCCTGAAACATTGATTAAGAGCTGATTGCTTCAAGCAAATACTTTTGAAAGTCTCTCCAGTGTAGCTAAGCTAACTTTGGAAAACAAAATTGGCATAGCTGAAATGTTCTAAATTCTTTAAATAAACATGACATTAATTTTCAAAATTGTTAATTTCCAAGTTTTTGTTTTGATCTAGGCAATCAGATCTCTTCATTTTGAGCTTTTAAACATGCATCTTATTATGTGGACACTTATCAAAGTATAAAATTGAACAGCTATATCTTGAAAGTAAATATTTTAGATCTATTCATTAAAGTTATTATTAGTAAGTGTGTAATTATTTTCTCATAGTAATCTAAACAGAACATAATGCCTATTTTTGGGATGGAGGGGGGTTTAGACACATTACACTTCCCAAAGTAGATTAAGATTTGTTAACAGCAAAATAGCCTTTATAATTCAGCTTTTACTTGCTGAGGTAATTATATGCTATGTATTAATGAATGCTAGTTAGAATTCAGCTCAGAATCCCCTGGCATACTGAATTTATTCAAATTATTACATAATAGCCTGCCTCACAGGCTATAGTTTTAACACAAATGATTTGATTCTTTTTTTCAAGTATGGGGTAAATTACACAAGCAGTATATGCATACAAAATACATTTCTTTATGAGAATATAAAGACTAAACTATTATTTAGATTATTTAATACTCCATTAAAAATTTTATAAAAAGCCAGTCTTATGGAAGAATACATATTTTTGTTATAATTGAAACTTACTTTGTTTTCTTTTTTGTTGAAAACTTTGTTGAGAGGTAATTCACATACCATACAATTCACCAATTCAATGTGTTTTGTATATTCTGAGGTGTAAAACCACAACCACAATCAATTGTAGAACATTTTTATCACCCTCCCCCAAAACCCTGTACAAATTTACCCTGCCTTCTGTCTAAGGCAACCACCAATCTATATTTTCTCTCATAGATGTGCCTTTATGGACATTTGATATAAGTGGAGTCATACACAGTGTGGTCTTTTGGGTTTTTTCATGAGGCATGTTTTCAAGATTCATCCATGTTGCGGCATGTATTAGAACCTCATTGTTTTTTAGCTGAATAATATTCCATTGTAACGATATATCATGTTTTGTTTATATACATTCATCAGTTGGTAGACGGTTAGGTTATTTCCATTTTTTGGCTCTCTTATGAATAATGTTAAGAACATCCATGTACAAGTTCTGGTATGGACGTATGATTTCAGTTCTCTTGGTATATATCTAGAAGTAAAATTGGTGGGCCGCAAGGAAACTTTATATTTAACTTTTAAGGAACAGCCAGACTGTTGTCTATAGTAGCTATCCCATGTAACATATCCACCAGCAGCATATGATGCTGCTGACATATCTTTGTCAGCACTTATTTTACATTTTTTTCACATAGAGCAGGGACATGGACAAGCACAATTAATTTTTTCTGTCTATGATGAAATTGCTGAAGTATAAATAGTATAGTAAGAACAGAAGGGACTCCCTCTTAAGGCTAAGATTCCATTTTAAAAACCAGGGAATTAAGAGGTAAGACTCCTAACATATTTTATGGTAATTCAATGGAAACTATCTTAAGGAAGGGCAAGCAGTACTAAATGATATGTTCCCACTACTGAGGGTAACCACTCTCTTGGAGAAGAACAAGATCAATGAATTCCTTGTGTTAAGTTTATCTTAAAGAATATCTAGAGGACTGGTATGGATGTTGACATAATATCTCTCACTGGCAACAGACAACATGAGACCATGTGTCAAGCCTACCCACCCACTGGCCCTTTTCCCTATTCTTGAAATCCTTAAAAGACACCAATCTTAAGCCTTTAAACTTGCCCCTTCTCTGAGGCTGCATGCACTCCCCTTTCTTCAAAGGAGTGCTTTGTCTTAAATAAAGCCTTCTTGTTGTTTTACTTAGTACATTTTGTCACCGTGCTCTTCAGCCTCTTGGGAGATTAATAAGAGACCCCTTCTCCCAGTGGTAAGTGTCTTTTTTACGTTGCTATTTCACTCAGTTTTCTAGACATAAGCACTAGTCTTCACTCTTTCTGTTCTACTTCAGACAAGTAGGGAAGGGCTACTAGATCTCTGATTTAGGCTTGTAAGTTTCCATCATGTGGGTGACCAAGACAGGGTTGCAGCTGTAGGATCATGCTCTTTAGTAGCCTGTCTGAAACTGGGGAAGTTCTCAGAATATAAACTCAATCCATCCAGTGTTCTGTGGCTCCCCCAAATTCTGGAGTGATAGGGGCTAAGTTTCCACACCATGCAGACTCAAGTGGACATTGGATGCCAAGTGGATCAGCTCTATGCTGAGCAGTAGTTTAATGAACTTTCCTTCTCTCCCTTTGTTCTTCCTACCTCTCTACTGCTTGTATGGCTGTTGCCATTTGTTACTACTCTCGCTTTAATGAATTCCTTCCTTACCTACACTCATCCCATCTACTCATAAATTCTTTCTCAATCAGCATCAAGAACCCTCTTGCGGGTTGAGGTCTCACCAAGTGTGCAGGGACATCTCTGAGAGTTGGATTGCCTGACAATATTCTGATTAAAGACATCCTTATGGGTGCTAAGTGGACATCTCTTTATTCTTTTGATTTGCATTTCCCTGCTGACTAATGAAATTGAGCATTTTTGTCATGTCCTTGTTGGTCATGTTCACATAGTCTTTGAAGAAATGATTCTTCAGTTGTTTGCCCATTTCATAATTATTTGTCTTTAAACTGTTGAGTTGTGAGAATTATTTTCACATTCTGGGTATAAATCCCTTATTATATATGATTTGAAAATATTTTCTCCAATTATGTGGGTTGTCCTTTATAGTTTTTCACTGGTGTCTTTTGAAGTACAGAAGTTTTTAATTTTAATCAAGTCCAATCTATGTATTTTTTCTTTTGTTGTTTGTGTTTAAGGTGACATATCTAAGAAATCTTTGCCTCACCCAAGGTCATGAAGATTTATATGTATGTTTTTCTCAAGAATTTTATAGAACATATAGCAGTTTGGGTATTAGTACCCCTTCCACCATATTCCAGGGCTTCTTGTTGTTGTGTGCTTGACTGTCTGGGCTATTTTAGTGAAGTCTATTTCCCCTGCAGTGTGAAACTCTTATGTTATTCTTCAGAGAGTATAGCCTTGGGTATGTGCACTGTCACTTTGGAATGAGAGTAATTTTAGCAGCCATTTAGCCCAATGCCATTAGCAGTCATTGCTTTGACTTTCCTTTTCCTGACACAACCAAGTGTTAGGCTCCACTAATTGCTGGTTCCTCACCATACTGTTTTGACAGTGCCTTGCATCCTTATTTGCTCCACAGTTTCATCCAATGAAATTGGAGTTCCTTTGCAGGGGTGGTTGTCAGACAGGTATTTGAGTTCTTCTTATATTAGGAGGGCTCTTAGCTATTTCTTTCCCTGATTGTCACTGGTAAAGCAACTGGCCTGTGATTTAGTTTGCAGGTCTCTTGGAGTTACACGTCTCTTTCTATTTGCTTACCATCAAAATCTCCCTTGTTTTCAAGAGGGGCTTTAGGTTTGAACTTCCACATGCTCTGTTTAAAATGAAGCCAGTTCGTCTGTGGAGTGCTTCAGAGATCTCTGTTCTTATAAACTTTCTCTACCCTTGGAAAAAATCTCTGGACTACTGCTGTGGATATGAGACATGAGTGATAGCCTCTGGCCTTCTCTGTTCGCTTTTCCCAATGTTTAACTTCTGCCCTATGAGTAAGCTGGCTTAAGGATCCTAGGATCAGGATCCCAGGATTCTCTGCAGCAACTTCAGTAGAGCATTTGCCCTATGAATGGAGACATGGTGGAGGAAGGAGCCCCCAACCTCCCCACCATCCCCACCTAGAATTTAACTTTTGCAATGAGTAGCTTGGTTGGGGAATGAGAAATGCTGGCAGCCTGTCCCTCTCAGATGATGCTATAGCCCTTGACTGAAAGCTGGGGGGATAAGGAGCCCTGTGTTCTTAACTACATCTACCTGGAATGGAACTGGAGCTTCTATCATGCTGGGCTGGGTAGGGTGAGGGATGTGGTAGGTCATAGTTCAAATGTTAAAGGTTCACCATTCTTATCAAATTTCAGTACATTTTCTTGGAAATTTTTTTCTTCATTTGCTTTATCTCCTCAGGTCAATTTATAGAGACTTAAAAAGAAATGTATCTGTATATATATGTATTTATGTATATCTTTATATACCTATATATGTAAGTATAGATAGAGATTAGATATCGATATATAGATATATAGAGATTAGATACAGATATATAGATATGTATATATGTACATATCTATGCTAATCTACATCTAGCCTATAAATTTATAGATATGTATTTATACTTATGTATATCTGTATCTAATAGATACCTCTCTCTATCTACCTATCTACCACGTATCTGTCATCTGTTTACCTTTTAGCCAACTATGGTTGTTTCACTGGGGAGCAGGTCCATAGAGCTCTTCATGCTGCCATTACAGAAGTAGAACTTTCTCTTTAAAGAAACATAAACTTACTAACCTTCAACATGAGAATCACTGTTTATTAGTATTGACTGTCTGTCTGCTTCACCAGGTCGATGATTACTTTTCTTGTCTATAGTTATATTACCTCTAAAATTTATATTTCTTGGATGACATTGTTTTTGAAGGATAAAGCAATCAAGGTTTATCTTTCTTTATGTGATATAAACGATATACATATGTTTCTATCTATATGTTACAATGGACTTAGCAGATGTTATCTACTCAGTATGATTCCTTGAAACAGTATCAGACACTGTTTTATTTAGTGAGTTACTTCTTCCATACTCCAGCAAACATAATACACCCATGACCAAAGGAATCTAAAAGTTGAACTAGTTACTAAAGCTGGGTCAAATAGAGCCTCTACTTCTATATTTTTTCTGTAGCTGAGAGAAAGACATTTCCTTTTCCTCTAGATCATAAGCTGATATAAGCCTGAAGCTGGGCACGTCTCATCCATATAGGGGAAGCTTCTTTATCGTAGGAGAGAATGAGGCCAACACACAGAAAGGTAGTCACAAAGTGAAGAGAAAAAGAAAAGAAGGAGAGAGAAAATTAATAATATTATTTGAGACTCTGAATATTGTTTTTCCTGAGGCCATATTTAAGTCTGACCTTCCTATATATATATATGTGTGTGTGTGTGTGTGTATTTATGAATCCATAAATAGCCTTTCTCCTTAAATTTGAGTTGACTTTCTCACTTGCAATGGAAAGTCTTGACTAAAATATATAATATGTATATATACATTATAATTACAAAGACATAAAATATATGTATACATATATAAATGTAATATTTGTATAAGCACATGCACATCAAAAAATTGGGTACATTAGGAATCATAAGAAATCCTAGATGTTAAACACATGATGAAAACAGAACTGACAAATTCCTTAAATCTAAATCTTCCTGTTAAGTTATGCACATAATCTCCGTAGAGCAAATCTTTCAGATTTTCTTTGTAATAGAATCAAATTGTCAGTCAGCAGAATTTATTGAGATCCCACTTGTATCAGCATAGTATTATACTTAAAAGAAGATCCTATCACAGTGGCTTAAAAATATTGCAGTTTGTCTCTTACAATAAGAAGCCATGGTTTAGGAAATTCCACATTGCCACCAGTGATGTAGGTTATTTTCCATCTTTATTTTCTGCCATTTTAATGTGCTGGCTTTTGTCCCTATATTTATTTCCTTTTGCTCACAAGATAACTGCTGTGTCTCTAGGCTTTACATCAATGTTCCAGTCAGTGTGGAAGTAGGGCAAAGAGGCAAAAGATGTAGAAGTGATGGGAATTGTAGAGTAAGCATTTGGATATAAGGGTTTAGGACCCAGTAGCAAGGTCTTGGATATAAGCATGGATTTGGAAGTCACTGCTGTATAGATAGTAATAAATCTATGAGACTGGAGGAGATGAAATATGGAGAGAATAGAGATTGGAAAGTTAAGAGAGGTGGCAAAAAAATTCCAGAAAATTCCATCACTTTTAAGTCAGGGTCCAGATATACATATGAAAAGATGCTCCAACATTATTATTTATTAAGAAAGTGGAATTAAAACACAAGGAGATTACACACACGCACACACGCAAACATATGCATATTTATGCATACACACATGCATACCAGAAGAGGTAAGACTGAAAATAACAAGTGTTGTCAAGGATGTGGAGTAATTTGAACATTTATATATTGTTGGTAGAAGTATATGTTGTAAAACCATGTTGGGAAACTGGAAGAATCTATCCAAGATAAACATATGTCTATCATATGGCCCAGCAATTCTCTTGGGCAAATATCCATAGAAGGATTTATGTTCACCAAAAGACATGTGCAAAAATGTTTGCAACAGAGAGAAAAACAGACATTATGTGACTCCTGATAAAATAACA
This sequence comes from Manis javanica, assembly GCF_040802235.1. NCBI lineage: Eukaryota > Metazoa > Chordata > Mammalia > Pholidota > Manidae > Manis > Manis javanica. Next base: position 89,958,589 of record NC_133174.1, read on the forward strand.
CAATATTTCTCTATTCATGTTGAAGGATTTGAATTTGAGTCTGATCAAGTCTTGGATCTAGTTACCTATTTTCAGGAAATACAGAAGATAGAAGAACATTTAGAACTATAACATTTGTATTCAATCAACTGAATCAAGACTGCAAAAGTCTTCAATTTAAATAGCTCAGGTTCATCAGCAAGCAAACTGTAAGGGAGAGAAAAGGAAAGATGAAGGAAGATACTGATTGTAAGAGACAAAGTATTTCTCATATTTTATCACATATGTATTTCAGAAACTGGCAAGACTAAAATATAATGTCTAGGGATGCAAACTTGGGTAATAAAAACATCAAGAAAAGCAAGTAATTACTGTAAGTCAGAATAGAGGTATTTTCTTGTGAGAGGGTAGGAACTTCAATGAATATAGAGCACACAGAGGGATTTTTTGGGTAACTGAATGAGTTTTAATTCTTCAGCTGGGTGGTGATTAAATAAATATGTTCGTATACTTTTGTTAAATGTGATTTTCTTCACTTCATTTTTGTTTAAAATAAAAACGTGAGAATGAACAAAATAAATTTAAAGATAAAATAAATAAAAATAAAGGGGCAATAAAGTCATTTTTCAGAGGCAATAACAGAAATTTTCACCAGCAGTTTCGCACTAAAAAAAAAAATTAAAAGTAGCTCTTTTGGAAGAATAAAAATGATCTCAAATGGAAAACGAAAATGCAGAATGAAATGTTCATGTCTTGCCAATGGGTTTCAGCCCCCGGCAAGATTGTTATGGATTCAGTGTGACCAAAGAAATTGACAGCAAAACGCTCTTTGGGTTGAAAGGGTTTATTACCGGCTTGTTCTCCCAGTGGAAGGTCGAGCACTAGAGTCTCTGCCTCCCCCAGAGCACTGGGCGGAGCTCTCTATATAGCACAATAATAGCTTATGGCCTAAAGGTGTGGAAGCGGTAGCCTAGCAACAGGCCAGTTTATATCATCAGGTGGTTTAAGTTCAGTGAGGATCCTGGCCATAGGAACCCCAACTTCCCCACAGTTTAACACTGAGAAGGGTAAATATGTTAATTAATTAAGAGTATTGACTTTTGCACAAATAGCTACAATAAAACAAAGAATTTAAAATTATGTAGAAAATTATATAATCAGGAAATAGACATAAGTTGACTAAAATATATATATATTTTTAGCACTCAAAATGTTTTATTGGAACTACTATTCATCAACTCTTTAGTGTGAATGTATGTCTATTAAATGTATTCCCTTAAGTTTAAATGTATAATTTTTTAAGGCAGGGAACTATAGTTTCACTTTTTAAAAAATTTCGGTATCATTAATATACAATAACATAAGCAATCTTGTGGTCACTAGATTCCCCCCATTATCGTCTCCCCACATACCCCAGTACAGTCACTGTCCATAAGAGTAGTAAGATGCTATAGAATCCCTACTTGTCTTCTCTCCACTATACTGTCTTCCCTGTGCCTCCGCTGCGTTATGTGTGCTGATCGTAATGCCCCTTATTCCTCTTCTCCCTCCCTTCCCACCCACCCTCCCCAGTCCCTTTCCTTTTGGTAACTGTTAGTCCACTCTTGGGTTCCTTGAGTCTGCTGCTGTTTTGTTCCTTCAGTTTTTGCTTTGTTCTTATACTCCACAGATGAGTGAAATCATTTAGTATTTGTCTTTCTCTGCCTGGCTTATTTCACTGAGCATAATACCCCTAGCTCCATCCATGTTCTTGCAAAAGGTAGGATTTGTTTTCTTCTCATGGCCGGATAGTATTCCATTGTGTATATGTACCACCCCTTCTTTATCCATTCATCTACTGATGGACACTTAGGTTGCTTCCATTTCTTGGCTATTGTAAATAATGCTGTGATAAACATAGGGGTACATATGTCTTTTTGAAACTGGGCTCCTGCTTTCTTAGGGTAAGTTCCTAGGAGTGGAATTCCTGGATCAAATGGCATTTCTATGTTTAGTTTTTTGAGGAACCTCCATACTGCTTTGTACAATCGTTGAACTAATTTACATTCCCACCAGCAGTGTAGGAGGGTTCCCCTTTCTCCACATCCTTGCCAACATTTGTTCTTTGTCTTTTGGATGGTGGCCATCCTAACTGGTGTGAGGTGATTTCTCATTGTGGTTTTAATTTGCATTTCTCTGATGATTAGCGATGTGGAGCATCTTTTCATGTGCCTGTTGGCCATCTGAATTTCTTCTATGGAGAAGTGTCTGTTCAACTCCTCTGCCCATTTTTAAATTGGATTGTTTGCTTTTTGTTTGCTGAGGTACATGAGCTCTTTATATATTTTGGATGTCAACCCCTTATCAGGTATGTCATTTATGACTATATTCTCCCATACTGTAGGATGCCTTTTTGTTCTATTGATAGTGTCCTTTGCGGTACAGAAGCTTTTTAGTTTGACATAGTCCCAGTTGTTCATTTTTGCTTTTGTTTCCCTTGACCAGGAAGATATGTTAATGAAAAAGTTGCTCATGTTTATATTTAAGGAATTTAAAATTATGTAGAAAATAATATAATCAGGAGATGGAAATAAGTTGACTAAAATATTTTAAGTTTCTTTAAGTATCAGGGAAATGGTAAAAATAAAAATTTTTATTGAAGTAGGATAAGTAAGACATAGGGGTTTTGATCATTAACATAATCACAAGAATAGTAAACTGTTATACAGCTATAAAGTTAATACAAAGAAAATAACTAGTAACCTACTTTATAGAAATTACGTTAACTGAAATGGGAAAAATACTACAAGCAAAATATTAAAATTATTATAATAGATTAAAAAGATAAGACCCAACTCTATGTTATTTAAAAGATATGAAATTTAAATGTAGGGACAGGTGAAGTTTAAAAGAAAAATAAAAAAACCATATGCCATGAAAACTAATCAAAAGTTTCTGGCTTATCTATACCAGTATCAGGCATAGTAAATAGAGCGAAAGCATTACTGAGGATAAGGAGGAGCATATATAATGGCAAAGCTGTCAGTCTAACAGGATAGTACCATACCTCTAAATCTTTATGTAGCTAACACCATAGCCTCAAAGTATATAAAGTAAAAATAAACAAAAATAAGAAATAAGAAAATGCACAATCACAGTAGCAGTCTTTACTGAATTTCTTTCAACAGATAACAGAACAGCATGCAAAAAAAAAGATATGAGATTTGAACTATATAATTAAGTTGACCAAATTGACATATAGAACAGTGTCTAAGAATTATAGAATTCAGCTTATTTTTCAAGTGCATATGAAATATTTATTAACATAAACCATGTGACTGGTCCCTAAAGAAAGTCTCAGTATGTTTCAAAGTATCAAATCACTCAGGTTTTGTTTTGTGACCATAATTCAACTAAGTTAAAACTCAGTAAGAAGGCAATAATTTACAGTATTCCCCTGTTGGGAAATTAGGCCATCCGTTTCTAAATAATGCATGGGTGAAAGAGGAAGTAAAATAGAAGTCATAAAATATTTTGGAGCAAAAACTAAGGTAGTATGGTAAAACAAAACTTGGGGGATTCAACTACATAAAGCTCCTAGAGGGAAATTCACTACCTAAGTGCATGTATTAGAAATGAAGAAAGACTGGAAATAAATGATTTGGGTTCTATCTCAAGATGCTAGAAAAAAAATATTAAGCATGAAGAAGGCAGAAAGAAGGAAAAAGTAAAGATTGGAGTAGAAATCAGTGAATTAGAAAGCAGACATAAAATAGAGAAATATTAGTAAAAGCCCAATATGGGTTCTTTAAATATATTAATAGAAATGATAAAATCTCCAGAAAGAATGATCAAGAAAATGAAAGGTAGAACAAGGACATTATTATAGATTCTATAGACATATCAGGATAATGAGAGGTTATTGGATTGACTTTATGTAGATGCCTCTAACTGTATGTGTGAAATGGAATATTTCTGAAAAACCATTAAGCTCCCAAAGCTGACAGAGGATATTGAAAATATTTATACTCTGATTTCTTTTACAGTGATTCTGTTGTTAAATTTTACCATATGCACACACGCACACACATACACACTTAGGATAACATAGCTTCACTGATGAATTATTTCAAATATTAAGAAACGAAATAACACCAATTTTGTACAACTCTTGCAGAACAAAAGGAATACCTCATCAATCTATTTGTTAAGGACAGTATAACCTCAATTATGTAGTCTGACATGAGCATGGCAGGAAAGGAAAATTACAGATAAGCCTCTCTTATTGACATAGAAGCCATAATATTAAGATATTAGCAAATTGAAATCATTGATATTTTAAAAGAATAATACATTATATCTGACTGAAGTTTATTTTAGTTATGCAAGAGTGCTTTAGTATCAGAAAACCAGTCACATTAACAGAAAAATAAAACTTGGCAATCCATATGATCATCCTGATTGATGTGGACAAAATATTTTTTAACAATTCAGCATTATTCACAATGAAACTCTAAGCAAATTAAAAAGAGAAATGAACTTTCTTAATGTGAAAAAAGGCATATTTTAGTCATCTACTGCTACCGTAACAAAGTACCACATATTTAGCAGCATAAAACAACACAAATTTACTATTTCACATGTTCTGTGATCAGAAGTCTGGGTGGACTTGGCAGAAATTAAGGTATTGGCATGGCTGCATTCCTTACTGGACGCTCTGGAAAAGTATCTGTTTCCAAGCTTTTTCAAGTTTTTGGAATAATTTAGTGTTGCAATAGTAAGACTGAGATTCCTGTTTTTTTTGCAAGCCATCATCTGGGGCTGTCCTTACCTCCTAGAAACCTCCTTGCAGTCCTTTTAAGTGGGCCCAATGCAATGTTGTGCTGAACCCTTCTCATACTTCTCATGAAATATCTCTGAGTTCCTCTTCTGCGTATCTACTGCTTCCTCTTTAACCTTCTCTCTCTAACTCTAGGCAAAGAAAGTGCTCTGCTATTAAGGGCTCATGTGAATAGATTTAGTCCACCTGGATAATCTCCCAATTTTAAGACCTATAGTCTTAATTACATCAAAAGTCTCTTTCACCATATAATCTAATATAGTCACAAATTCCAGGGCACAGACATCTTTTGGGGACCATACTGCTCACCACAAAGCATCTATAAAAATCTTATGGTACCTATTATACTCAATCAGGAAATATTTGAAGCTTTTTTACTGAACTCAGGAATGAGAAAAGACTGCCCACTATCACTGATTTTATTCTGTACTCTGCTAGAGAAGCCAGTCTAAGAAGGGAGGAAAAAAGTAAATAAAAGGTATAAAGTATGGGCAGCAAATAATAAAACTCATTACTTGTAGATGACATAACTGTATACCTAGAAAATCTAAAAGTGTTTATGTATCAGCATTATACAAGTTGAAATACATTTGTTAAAAAAGTACTATCCAGTATTCCTTCTGTGAATGTAAAATAGTGCAGACACTGTGGAAAGCACTTTGATGATTCCTCAAAAAGTTAAACACATAATTACTTTGTGATCCAGAAATTCCACTTTTATGTATATACCCGAAAGAATTAAAAGCATGGACTCAGATACTTGTATGCAATATCCATAGCAGGATTATTCACAATAGCCAAAATGTAGAAGCAATGTAAGTGTCTATCAAAAGAGGGAGGAATGGATAAACAAAAGATGGTCTATACATATAATGGAATATTATTCAGTCATAAAAAAGAATAAATTCTGATATATGCTACTTTAGGGGATGAACCTTGAAGACATTATGATAAGTGAAATAAGCCAGACACAGAAGAGCAAATATGTGTCTGAATCCATTAATATGAGTTATTTATAATAGTCAAATTCATAGACACAAAGTAAAACAGTGGTTACCAAGGGCTGGGAAGAGGGGCCTTTGAGGAGTTATTGTTTAGTGGGTACAGAGTTTTGCAAGATGAAAAAGATATGGAGAGTTGTTTCACAATAATGTGAATATACTTAGTGCTACTGAACTATACACTTAAAAATGGTTATAACAAGTTTTATGCTCTGCATATTTTATCACAGTGAAAAACTTAAAAAACAAAAGAATATCTCCTCAAAGCATAAAAACCATTTATCTAGGACTACATAAAAGGAAAGACATACAAAACTACTACATTGAAAACTAAAAAATGTACTATGGGAGAAACTAAGAAATATCTACAGTTGGTTCCTGACTTATGATGGTTCAGTTTAGAAGTTTTTGACTTATGATGGTGCATTCAGTAGAAAATGTACCTTGAATTTGTAATGCTGGACAATGACAGCAAGCTTCAGTGAGCCTCAGCTCCCAGTCAGCCTTATAATCACAAGGGTAAACAACCAATACACTTACAATTATTCTTTGCCCATACAAACATTCTGTTTTTTACTTTCAGTACAGTATTCAATAAATTACATGAGATATTTAACACTTTATTACAAAATAGGCTTTGTGTTAGATAATTTTGTCCAACTATAGGCTAATGTAACTGTTCTGAACATATTTAAGGTAGGCTAGGGTAAGCTATGGTGTTTGGCAAGTTAGGTGAATTAAATGCATTTTCAACTTACAATATTTTTGACATAAATGGGTTTATCAGGATGTAACCCCATTGTAAGTCAAGAAAGATCTGTAGAGAAAGATGTATAACATGCTCTATTAGGAAATATATATCAAGTTGGATTAGAATATTCTGTTACTGTAAATGTGTCAATTCTTCCAAATTACCCTCTAAATTCAATGTAATCACAATAAAAATATTAGCAGGATCTTTTGAGAAATTATTAAGCTGATTCTAAAGCTCATATGGAAATGCAAAGGACCAAGAACAGCCAAGGGTATCTTGAAGAAGAAATCAAAGCTTGAGGACATAAATTATCAGATATTAAGATGTACCTTCAAACAGTAAGAATTGAAGAAATGTTATACTGGCACATGCATAAATACACTAACTAATGGATCAGAAAAAAAAAAGCCAAGAAACAGACTCACATATACCCAGTCACCTGATTTATGACAAAGATGATACTGCAATACAGTGGAAAAAGAAAGTATATTGTGTTTTGTCAATTAAATATTGGATATCCATATGGAAAAACATTTATCTAAGACTATTGCTAGTGATTCTCAAAGTGTGGTCAATTGACCCCTGGGAGTTCCCAAGATACTTTCAGGGAATCTTTGAGGTAAAAACAATTTTCATATCAATATTAAGACATTCTTTACCTTCTCCACTGTGTTGATATTTGCAATGTTGGTATAAAAAGAAGTGAAAGGTAAAACCCATGATACCTTTGAACCTAATAAGTCAGTGGCAGCAAACTATACTAGTATTCAAACTCTAATAGCAAACTATACATGTATTGTCTACCATTATCCTCTCACAATAATAAAAAGAAACAGTTTCACTTAAAAATGGCCTTGGTTAAGCAGTAAAAACTCCTTAAGTTTCAACTTTTAATATGAATATTTTTAATTTTGTATGATGAAATAGAATTATGTAATAAAATACTGCTGTGAACTGAAGTATGATAGTTGTCTCAAGGAAAATACTAGTGTGATTGAGTTACCAAATGAACTAACCACTTTTTACATGGAATGCCATATTTACTTGAAAGAATGATTGTCAACTGTGATTATTACAACTTTATTATTTGGTGGATATATTCCTGAAAATTAATGAAGTAAGCCTATCACTGGAAGATAAACAACTCATAGTATTTATTACCCATGATAAAATTTGACCTTCAAGTGAATTATGGAAATTTTATGTCCAGTAGTGACTGAATCTGACATCTTCTAAGTACTTAAATATTTTTTGTGATGAGATCTGTGGTGATATTAACCAATGGGATTTTATAAAATTATATAGCAAAATGTGTCAACATTTGAAAGAATCTGTGTAAGTTAATGAGTAAATGTTTTCCAAATGATCAATATATGATGCTACAAAATCATGTATAGGTCAAAGCCCCATTCAAGATGCAAGATATTTCAATTACTTTTAGAGTAACTAAGTACAAGGAGTTCATTGACATTTTATTAGATTCTATACTGCAACTAACATTTAAGAAACTATCACTTGTCAAGTGCAATATCAAAGATTATCCGCAATTACTTCAAAAGATCAATTTAACACTTTTTCCTTTTCCAACTGCAATCTGTGTGAGATGAAATTTTCTTCACAAATTTCAACCAAAACAATATAGTGTAAAAGACTGGAGAAGCAGATACAGGACATAAACTGTTTCTATTAAGTCACATAGTGAATAGTTTTGCAAAAAAGTAAAAAATGATGTTACTCTTCTCACTAAATAAGCTCTTTGTTTTGAAAAACATAATGATTTTTCATAAAATGTATTAATTATATTAACATGTAATTTTATCATTATTTTAATAGAATTAATAAATATTTTTAATTTTTCTCATTATTTTCTATTATGGTATCAATAATATGACCCACATAAACCAAAGCTCTTTGCAGTCCTCACTGACTTTTAAGACTGTAAAAGATTTCCAAGAGTAAAACATATGAAAATCACTGCCATCCAACAAAATTTATTCCTAATGATTTAAGATAAAATTATGAATGATAAAATCATAATACTTTTGGAGGAAAACACAGAACATCTTCCTGACATTGGAAGAGGCAAATATTTCTTAATATACAGAAAGTATTAACTGTAAAAGAAAAACATGACAAATTGGACTATCTTTAAACTAATAACTTTTCTTCATCAGAAGAAACTATTAAGAAAATCAAAAGATAACCCATTCATGGTCTGGGAAATTATGTTCCTAACATATATATGTGACAAAGGACGCATCCCAGAATGTGAAAAACTATTATAATTTAAAGAGAAAAAAACAGACAAAATAAAAATAGGCAAAAGCCTTGAACAGATACTTCACAAAATCATCAACTAGCTGGAACTGGATCTTTTACTAGCTCTTAAACCAACTTAACACTTTTGGTTTTGTCTTGTTAGTCATGATTTTTCAAAGTGTGGTTAAGGTCCACTTTCATCAGTATTACTTGGGAGACTTATGAGAAAAGAATAATTTTGATTCCCACTGTATGGGTATGGTATCCAAATCACTGCGAACACCATAATTTTTAATGTCGTTCATGTGAGTGTTAAATATTCTAATTGATTTGTTCATATGGAACCCTGGAAGACGGTTGCCATTTTTGTGTTTTTAATGTCAACATCATTTGGGAATTATGGTTATTTTGTTTTTAATCATGTCCAACAAACTGTCGGATAAAAATTCACAGTATATTTTCTCTAGGACAAAAAAAGAAGAGTAAGTGATAATTATTGCAAAATAAGTATCCAAAGGTAAACTGGAGGTCATGATATAGACCAGTTCCATATAATGACCTTATATAGACCAGTTCTAAATATGGGCTATAGTGAAATCTGTTATTAGTAAGAGTATGTGTGTAGTAATTCTACAGATTAGAAATTCTCAAAGTATGCTCTCTGGACCAGTACCTGACACAACACCTAGAAATTTGTTACAAATGCAAATTCTCTGGCCGCACTTAACTGACTGAATAAGAAATTCTGGGGGTAAGCCCAGAAATCTGTTTTAATAACCTCACCAGTTGATTCTGATATATGCTCAAGTTTCATAATGGCTGGTAGAGATTATTATTTTGAGAAATTTAGTTGTGAAGGGAAAATGCATAAACATATTGAAACACTGATAGAAAAGAGTCTATACTGAAAAAGTGGTTAAAAATATAGTAATAAAAAGGAAATTCACTGGGTAATGTTCTTCAACATTCATGAGATGTTGCAATTCAATCACAGTTCGAAGTAGAGGGTTATTTTATGCATTGTAATAAAAACAAAAGGCAAAAAGGATGGGTTCAGATAACAGCTTTTATTTTTTGAATCCTTATTATATGCCAGATACCATTCTAATATATTCACAAAGCAAAATTCTTATATTGTTGTAACAATTTTATATAGGACTATTATTATCCCTTCTTACTGGTGAGGTGACAGAATTAGAGAGAGGTTAAATAACTTACCCAAAACCACACAGGTAGTAAGTGACAACACTAGGCTTCAAACGCAGGAAGTCTGGTTTCTGAGCTTATGTTCTTAACCATTATGCTATGATATATCTTTGATTCAGATAGATTTTTAAATGTGATGTGTGGAAGTTGAGGGAATTCCTGTTAGATGGCTTGATTTTTGAGAAATAATCTGCTGAAAGTTGAGTGAGGAAGAGGAGAGATCAGATATTTGAAGTCAAAGGAGCTAATTTAGAAATAATCATTGTAGGGTATGGGAGGGCTGACTGAGAAAAAAATGCATCATTAATATGGCCAGAGTGGTTGGAGACCAATTCAAGATTGGTAATCATTAATTTACAGTATTACCAAAATCCTCGTCATACTACCTCCTGCACCTATCTGCTGCCTGTATGTAGGTACAGAGATAGTAGATATTTTGGGTTTATTCAGGGTTGGGATTTTTGCCACATAGTTGTGAAGAGAGGATAGGGGAGCAGGATTTTGCTGGGTTGACACTAGGTATATTGAAATGATAGGCAATGGTGTGGAAAATGGGTATGAATGCAAGTTAAAATGAGATTACTTATGTTGTCAGGAAAGTTAGAAAAGGAAAAAAAACTATACATATTCTTACAGCTTTTTAAAAATCTTTGTTGCCTGGCGAGTCTTTGGCCATATGTATGGATATTTTACATTATTTAAGCATACTGTGCCTTCAATTTTGTGCTGTTTCTTCACTTAGAATTTTTTTTTAATTTGCTACATTTTTTATTGATAATTTTTAATAGAAGTTTTACACATATGATATAGCATAATCTATTTAATCCTACCTCTGTGTGGAACCATTCATGATCTCTCCAATTTTGTGATGCAAAGATATATACATATTTGTATATAGGGATTCTTGGTTCTTAATGTAGATTTCTTAGCAATTCCTTGAGATTATCAGAAGAAATGATATGAACAATTTTATCTTTTGATATGTTGAATAAGTTTCAAATTGCTATCCAGAGTAATTGTCCTAATTTACCTTACCACCAGAAAAGTGTGAATTTGCCAGTTTCTGTACATGGTCTCCCATTGAGACAGGGACCATGGGTTTAGACAGAATAGGGTGAGGGCCTCTGGAAAAAGCAAGGCAGGATATTTGCAGTCAGAGCAGCGTAACTACATGCAAGGAAACCCCCTACCAAAACCCTGTGTTAAACACTAAGCTCTAGGGTCATTCTTCAGTGAGATCAGTTAATATTCCCCAGATAAAGAAGAGTAGCACATGCTTTTATTTTGCTAATTATTTGTAATCATATGTAAGATTCACCTTAGCATGCTAAAGGCCCAGGTCTATGTGCTGTCTTTCCTCCTTCAGATCTGATCAAGTGATTTGCAAACTGGGCAACTAATTTAGCATGCAGACCCAGCTGTAAACAACATAGTAAAAGGCAGAAAGGTCTCCACTTTAAAGATAAGACTGCATTTTAACACCCAGGAAGTTTAAGAAGTAAGATTCTTAACTTACTCTTTAGCAAACAAACAATACCTCAGCCCACCTTGGGGACTGGGCAGGCAGCCTTTTGATATGCTCCTAGACCAAGACACCAGTATCCCAGGGAGAAATCAGAGCAGTAAATTTATTGTATTAAGTTAATATTTAATATTCAGGGACCATTTAACAAGTCCACACCCCTAAACTCTTCTTCATGTTCCCAAAAATCCTCAACTGCCTATAAAATCCCCTAGACAACACACCACTATGGACTCTCTTGTCCCCTCCTTGCATGAGCCAGGAGCTCTGTTGTCTCACTGTATCTCTAAATAAAATCCTTTTCCTGGCTCTCTTACCTTGACTGTTTGCTAAATTCATCCTTCGACTCCTCAAACAAGAACCCCCGCATCACCATTATTAAGCTTTTAGAAATATTTAAAGTATTTTCCTAACTCAATAGGGGTAGAATAACACTTTGCTTTTATTGTAATGATTGCTACTCTTCTTATTAGTTAAATGAGTAAGTTTCCATACGGTTGTTTGCCTTATATAGTTCCCTTTGGGTGAAATGTCTTCTCACATCTTTTGTCTGTGATCAGTGTATCTATTAGGATCTTGCTTTTGCCCCTATTTGAATAAACTCAATAAAATGTAGGTAGTAAAATCCTTCTTCTCAGATATCATAAATATAATGGATTCTTGCAAAATGAAATATAAATTTCCAGTAGTTCTGAGTGTCCATTTTATTGCTTTAGTGCATGTTCAGATTTACAGCTTTGGAAAAATCACATAGTAGTGAATTCACATATTAGTAAAAAATTCACATTCACACATGGCAGCTAAGGGGTATTTTGCAATATTAAGTAATTCATATAATTCTTGAATTTGTAAGTACTGAAGTATAGATATAACACATTAAATGCAATATTGGTTTGCTTTGAATAGTAGAAGTTTGAAGTTTTACTCACAAAGATAGGTAATAAAATTTACTCACATTTTCAAAAGCAATAAAATTTCAATTTTATTCATATAAATGTGATTTAAAATTTTTCTATTCATCCCAATGCATGTCCCAAAGTTAGTGTTCAGTCAAGTTAAATAAAATTTTTACTGTTATTAAATATAATAAACATTTTGATTGTTTTGGATAAAATAATTTATTGCAATCATACATGGAAACTAGATTTATTTTTTTATTTTATACATTTACTGTTTATTTATATTTTGATGAAATATCCAAATGTTGCACACTTTCAATGCAATAATATTTTTAAAAGTTTTTTAGATCATGAATGACAACTGCCAACAAATTATGTGAAAACCTAATTACATCATAGTGGTCATATTGAAATAAAAGTAAAAAAGTATATTTTATGAAATAAAATATAATTTAGGTACTATGTATATATTGCTAATCCATACTCAACATTAGAATTGCTGACCCAACATTAGAATAATGATAAATTTGGTTAGCTTTCATATTTTGCCGATTTTCAGTCATACAAAAATTAGAGCTTTACGCATTTAAAAATTTTGTCATTATGAAGATACATTTGTTAGATTGATTTAAGAATTGTAAATGTTTATACATACAGTATGTGTCTTTTTTTATACTCTTACTTCAGGTCCCACAAGTGTTAGAGGTTGGTACACCTTTAGTAGTTATTTAACCAATTATTAAACATACAGTAAAGAATCACACTGTAAATAAAGATATGTACTTATCACAGAGGTAAAATGGTCACCCTTTGAATATTTGTATCCAGGCCATTGCTCTATTAGAGAGTGATCTTTTCTAGTGTAGCATATAACTAGAACAAAAAGTGCACAAATGCATTTAGAGATGTCAAGCCTTAATAAAGTCAATTAACGAACAACTAAAACTCCAGAGTATCTTTCAAGGTACTTTTCCTTTGTATTTATATTGCTCCAGAAGCCTTGAACAGAATCTCAGAGACTTCATAATTGTCAAACCTTGAGCTACTTTTCTATAAGGCAGTGTTGGAATACATATAAAAATCAATTTTCTGTTTTTTTAAGATGCAGTAATCACTTTTGGAAAAATGGAATATATAATATTTAAAGAAGTGGGTTGAGAATCACACCTATTACACCAAAGTGCAATGATGAGGGAAATCATATGTCATATAGAATTCAACTGCTTGATCTAAATTCCAATGTATGTCCCAAAGTTACAATGTTCAGTCAAGTTTAATGAAGTCAGAAACTGTGTTTTTATTAACATGGAGCACAGTCTCCTACACCTCAGTTGCTGTGACATTTCTAAGCATTCACACTTCTGATTTTATATGCAAATCACTGCAAAATAAAATCCCCAGTTTTAAACAACTTTGCATTCTAAGCAGCCTTGGTCATTCTAAAGTGGAAAACAAACTATTGGGACTTGTTTTGTTAATTTTTTGTTTTGGGATTTTAGGAGCTAAGATGAATAAAAAACTTCAACAATTTGTCTTTGCTACTCTTCCCTTAGAGAATTACTAATATCTACTATTCTTTCCTTAGAGAATTACTAATACCGAATAGGAAAATAACTAATGTAGAAGGTTATTCTCCTTTTTTATTTTTTTGTATTTTCTTTTATCCCATCTTAGTCAACAATGTGATCATAGGTTTTCCACATTTTTCTATTTCAATCTAAAGAATTAATGACAGCAAATAAAATCGTATATGATGATGGGCAGATCCAGGTTTAAATATTTTTAATTATTAATTTTGAACTTGAATAATTTTGGGCATCACCTTTAAGAAAAAGAATACCAATTACAATTATGTATGTAAATTCAGCACAAAAGCTAATACTTACTCAACATGATAAAATAATTTGCAGTAAATTACACATTTAAAAAATCCATCAAATACCATAAACTTGACAAAATTCAAAAAAAGGAAGCCATGTTTTTATTATCTTACATACTTGTATAATACTTTCTCCCTATGCTTTTTGGCTGCATAATTAGTGATCACCTACACATATGAAAATGGTTTTGCAATATTTTCTATACAAAGAATAAGAAGATTAATGTTTATTTTAATATGGTTTGGTTAATCCCTATTTTTAATTTTTTAATTGTTTAGAAAAAGTTGATTTCAGTTTTATAACTTATTATTGGCAATGTACTAGAAATTTTAGGATTGTTGTCAAATTTGGGAAACCTCTATTAAATAGCTTCATATGTTAAATATAAGATTTCAAGGGCATTTCAAGTTTTCTCGTACAGTGACAACTCCAAAGTAATCTTAGAAATGGCAGCACTCATTATCCACTCTGTCACCAATGACCTTGTCTTACTGATGGATTTTGAGTTTTTTGTTGCTTTTATCAATGTCAGTAATTCACATTAAATCAGCAAGATATTTAAATATTTTTCCAGTGTGGTCATGGTTCATTCCTTTTTAATTGAATTATCAAAATATCCAAGAGCCAATTCATTACTTCTATTTAATCACTATCTCTCCCTTTTAATGAATTACTGCTTTGGTTTGGCCTGAATTTTTTTCTTAATAGTAAATTCATGATGTTAGAATGATTTCTACTATGTACTACTTTATTTTATTGTTTTCTGTTTGGATTTTCTTTAATAAACAAATTTTAAGATGATAAAGTATCTTTTATATATGTCTAAATCAAGAGTCTGTAATTTCTTTACATGATGAACAGGGGCTTACTGTCATGTTGTCAGTTGTCTTGTATTTGTGCTAACAGCCTTTTCCTTACCTTCCTTGAATTATGACTCCTTTTTCCATGATTTTCTGTGATCTAAGATCTTACAAAGAGAAGGAACCTCAAGATATAGTTTAGATGCTTGCACATAAGTTATTATTAAGTCAATTTTATTGATGAGGCAAGGAGACTCGGGGAATTTTATAGGATTTAGTCAAGATATCTCACACACACATACACACACACACACATCATTGTAAGTTAGTAATTAGAAATCTGGACTTACACCTATTAAATTGTCTTATGCCAAGGGTATTTCAACCATGAATCAAGAGAAGAAAATTTTTCACAGAATGAATTTGAGTGAATATTTCCATTTCTGTTTATAAAATAATAAATATTCATTGTATAAAATTAAGATGCAAGAAGAAAATAAAATTCACTCCAAATCCTCCCTACCAGAGGTAATTATTATCGGCATGTTATATAGCCTTTGAACATTTAAGCTATCTCCCAGTTTTATCTTTGTAAACAATATTGCAACAATCATATTTGTATAAAGTTTGTACACTTCCCAAGAATAAACTCTGAGATAAATTTCTAAGAGTCCTGATTTACATTGTTGAAGTGTTTTTAAAAATATCCTCAATTTACATCCCTTCACCCCTTAAATAATTGTTTCTATTCATCCACTATAATATATGAAACATTTTATACCAGAAGACGTGTCTGATTTTTCAGAAATATGGCCACACAAGATTGAAATGAACTTTTCAGAATACTTAGCACACAGGTGCATATTTCTCAAATACTCTGTATATCCAAGAAACTTTTTTGAGTTACTTTCTTCTTATGCCTAGAGCATATAGATCAAATAATTAAATGAAAATTTTTGGGTAAAAGCACACACAAATGAGAATTAGAGGTCTAGAACATCAGAAAACAGGAGCAGTTACATCTATTTAGGAAAATATATCAGGTATCATTATTGTATATTTATGGTGTTTAAATGCCAGATGGTTGAAAAAAGTATGGCCCTGAACATCTGGGCTCAGTATGGAAAGAGTGGCTATGTACAATTCCGGGTGAATAGGTTCGACTCCAACTAAACACTAATTATGGTTATTGCTTGAATATGAAAGCCTTCCCTTTTTTCTACCATAAGAACAATTACTTTAAAATTCCAATAAGGTTTATAATGATTAAGAGGTAAAGAATAATAAGTAACAATATAAACGATCACTCTTAAGCTAATACAACAATAAACATCAAGCAGAACAAATTTGTATATAAATCCAAATTTTACAACTAATACATAAGAAAGTTATTTTTTGTAAATTAATTATACCATGTGCAGAAATCCCTTTAAACAGAATCTTAATTTCAGCAGGAGGGCAGAAATAGAAAAAGGTAGCCTATTTCACTGCTTAAAGAATATACCAAACAGTTCAACAGAGCAAATAGTCTCTAAAGTGCTAACTACTTTTATCAGGGCAGAAACACTTAATCAACATATTATTAGGCCACATCTGCAGGGATCTAATAACTAAATCCACTATAAATCCCTTTAGAACAAAAAGCTATAAACTACTCTGAGGCCTGACATTGGGCCAAGAGAGTTTAGCTTAAAAAAGATTGTTGTTTTAAAAGAAAATATTTAGTTGGGATAGCTATGTAACTTGTAGATTACATTTTCTAAGAAAATCTGTATTTAAAGGACTAGAAACACCACGGGGCACATTTCTCTGTCACTCTGATCTAACCTCTAGAGAATTTTGTTTCTAGTGCTGTAGTTTTAATTACATACAATAAAACCAAGTCCAGTTTAAAAAATAACATAGTAAAGATAAAAAGCTTCAGAAAATCTCTGAAGTAGTATTTACAAAATAAAAGCACACTCTCAATGAACAAGAGAAAAATCCAAATAAATAATCATAAACCCTATTCTTTCGCTTTTGATACAGATTTAAGACATTGTAGTAACATAATGGTAATGAAGCCTAAATTATATAACATTTCAAAATAATATATATTAATTAAGATAAGTGAACAGTAAGAAAATATTGTGAATCAAATAAAACACATAGTTAAAAAGAACTGTGAGAGGAAGCAAATAACTCAGATACAGCTCCTGTCCTTAAGGAATTTATGGTAGTTGAGGGGAGCTTTTTTCCTATAAGAATATTCTAAATGCAGATCTGATTTATCAGGCATACAAAACAATAGAATATCTCCATAAATACTAAAGGGATATAAATAACAGGAATAATTAGAATGGGTGTGTTTAGTATCTATGGATTTTAGTTAGTACTGTCAACAAATAATGAAGTATATTTAAAAAGAAGATGTGTCAAGTCTGTTGATGGGTATGTGTTGACTGAGAAGGACTCAGTATTCTAGGAGCAGACTAGTTCGATATCAAAGAGTTGTTCTAAAATGCTTTTGGCATGTTTAGGTATTGAAACTTCACATAATTTATTTAGTGGGTACTACTATTAAGCCCATTTTTACAGAAGAAAAAACAGAGGCAAGATGTGTTAACATATTTTACCCATACCCACATAGTTAGCAAAAGACAGAACTGGAGTTTCAACCAGATTGGGTGCTATGAAGTTAGGAGAAGATCTCCAGGGAGGTGGCAGCAAATGTGATCTCTCTCTCTGAGGTATGTCTGCTTGGAAAAAAGTAAATGCATTTCCTTTAAAAGTGCATAGATCAAGGTATATATGTATAATTCCATTATTAATTAGATATGGGTACAAGTCATTAAAACAACCTGCCCTGACTTAACTATGTCAGCAGTAAGCAGGGTTATCGAGGACACAAGTAGGAGCAATAGACAGATTAGGGTTAGGGACAGGCATAGTTCCAGTAGAATTAAGTGATAATAATGAACATCTTGCTAGACATGTTTCAGATCTTATCTCTGAATTTTTACAACTCAAAGAATAGGTGTATTCGTTTGGATTTTTTGGTTGTAAGTAACTGAAACAAACTTAGATTAACAAAGAAAAGGGCTTTCATTATTTGAAATATTTCAAACCCAGGAATGTTTCATGACATCCAAAGACATGAATAGAAAAGGCTTGGAAAAGAACTAGAATAAGAAAATTGAAAGTTGTTGGGGAATCAGGGAGCATATTCCCTCCATTTCTTGCCTCTGATTTTTTTCTGCGGGCCTGTTTTATCTTTCTGGTTCTGTAGAATAGTTCTATGTTTTTCAGTCTCCATGGCAGAACATGGCAGTCCACAAGTCTCAAGTTCATAAACCTCATTTCCAATACTAAGAATGTGGGTAGATAGGGAGAGAAACTAATTGGTTCAATCTGGGCTGGATTTGGACCAATCAGATATGACTGGGAAGGGTCACTTGGTACAAACATAGCTATTGGCAGTCCACTGCTGAGGATCAGGATTTCTATTAGGGGACCACTATGACCTAGGTCTAGTAATAGTACCATCTACTTTACAAGTGTAAGAAAAATGAGTCTCTATAGGGTAAGCAACTCTTCTAAAGTCACAACCAATGGAGAGATGAACTTTGAACTCAGGTTCTTATACTCAAAGAACAGTCTCTTCACCATTCCATAATATCTTTCTAAAGCAAAAAACATTGTTACACAGATAAACTGCGAATCATATAGATTTACAGCTGGGTAAAACTAAGGGCTTAGCTGGGACAGGAGTCAAAACAGAATGCCTTGAGATGTAATAATGTTTCAGGGTCAAAACTTACCACAATAGAATCAGTAGATGAGGCTTATTGTAGTCACAAATAGAGATTGGCTTAATCTTATGCCATAAATTCCCAAGTCAGAGCTAACCATAGCTACCTATAGGCTTTGTGGCTTCTACGCATAGCACTTAAGGCAGTGCCTGTGGGACCTCAATAGTCTTGGTCTATTAAGACATTCCTTGAAAGAACGCTTATAGAGCATCTACCCTGCCAGACAGTGCTCCAACTGCTGGGGATACAGGAGTGGACAAGATGGACAAAATTCCTGTATTCAAGGAACTTACATTCTAGAAGGGGGAGAGAGGTTAAAAACAAATAAATAGTATGTCAGGTGGTGATGAGTGCTAGGAAGAAAAATTAAGCAGGGCAAAGTTTAGAGTGTGAAGAGGTTCTACGATGTTAGTTAGGATGGAAGGTAAGAAGGTGTCTATGAAGAGGTGAAGTTTAAGGAGAAAATAAACAATTTGAGACAGGAAGTCATGCAGATCCCTGGGAGTAGACATGCCCTGGCCGTCCATTTGAAAGCCTGCTTCATGGGTGTCAGACCTTGTGTAAATTGGGGGATTCCAATTTCAGCATGACACTTGAAATTTTGGAGATCTTCTTTTAGTAGACTATTATTATGGAAGATTGATTACACAAGTAGCCTGATTCCACACTTCTTTTGGTATCTATGGTTTTAGCAATGTGATTTTATAGCTTCTCTCATGAATATTAGTTAAGAGCCTATTTTCTCACTCCTCAAATCTGAGCTAATCTTGTTCTTTGATTTGGCCAATAGAAAGTACCAGGTGACAAGCTTGTTCTGTGTGTAGGCCTCAAGAGACCTGAGACACTTCTACTTTTTTTTAGGACCCCTGTCTCTTCCATAAGAACAAACAGGCTGTCCAGCTGCAGGACATGACACCATGTGGAGCAGAGCCATTTCAGCCCATTAGTCACAGATAACGTCTCACTTATGATAGAAAGCCAAGATTAGCCAAGTTACCCAGCTGACATGCATATCCATGTATAAACACTGTCAAGTTCAACAAGTAGGAGGACTTCCTAACCAACACATTGACTTATGAGCAATATTACATGGTTATTTGTTTCAGCTATTCAATTTTGGAATAATTTGTTATGCAGCATTATTATGGCACAGATAACTCATGCTTTTCCCCCCGCCCCCCCCCCAATAATGGTAACCCTCAGGAGTTAGGGGATCATGATTGTTCAAATTTGGAATGTATACTTACAATTCAGCCTGGAATAAATACGATCTCTAGCTTTGATGGTGTGTGCATGTGTGTGTGTGTTCAAAGTGTATATTTTATGACAGCAAGGAAGAGAGAGTGAGAGGAGATGTTGAGAGGATCAAGACAAGTTTACTGTCTACCAGACCTGCAAAGTTGAAATATCTCTTCTTATTAAATGTGCATACATAATGGTGCAATGAAACCAGTGCACACAGCTCCATGACTACCAGTTGGTGGAATGTGACAGGGGCTTCAGGGACATTCTTGTGCTCTTCCCTTTAGGCTGTACCCCAAACTTACTAACAGTGCCCTACAATCCAGATAAAAGCTCCTACCTTCTCATTTTAAACAATATTGCTAGAAACCAAATCTCTCACACTCACTATACAAAACACATTTGAAAGATGACAAGAGCTAAATTACAGCTTTCACTTTCACCCCCTCAATCTTCTCTATGCATGCTGTAGTCTCACTTGTACAAAACAATTCCAATTATATTTTATAAAAACACTAAAAATTTCCTAAGCTTGCAAAATCCTTCTGCTTTTCCATCTTTGTAATGTTCTGTTTTTCTGTAGCCTTCCTATATTTCTGTTTATTCAAATAATAGCACGATGCTTTGTATATAAAGAAATGCCTCCAAACCATCAATAAGATGCATACTCTGAGCTGTTCTGCAGTTGAAGGAATGGATTTACACTGGTCACCTTCCCTCCTTTCACCCACCACCCAATTTTGCTGGCATGAGGCTGACTTTCTATTGCTAAGGAAATGAATTCTGCCCATACTGTGTCCTCAGCAATTAAGTTTGATAATCTTGGCTTTAATTTCAATGGAACCCCTTAACGTGGCTTCAGAATTTTTATCAAGTGTTATCTCATTCTGACTTACAATTGATGTGCTCAGCTTATTTGAAACTCCCCAAATAAAAATTAGTAAAAGGATGTTTCATCAAGCTTACATGATCACTTTCTTCACTGATAGTTGGTATTCTCTTCAACTACTTTTGTCTTGGTGAGTGAGCATATTTGTGTAAAGGAAACAAACAATAGCTTGCAATTATTTCAAGGATAATATTTTATAAACTGGCACACTATAATTATGTAATTAATATTATTTGTATTTACAAATTGGTTTTTGATATTGCTTTTAGATAATTTTTCATAGATTAACATAGCAATCTTAATGTATACATTTTATTTAATATTTAAATCCATATATTTATTTGTACACTGCTTCATTTCAAAATCGAGATTTGAAGTTAGATAATTCAAAGATAAATATGACATATTTGAAAAATACTGCTCTCATAAATGTTCCTCAAAAAGATGTTTTCTAGATATCTGAGAATTTTTTAAAGTGACATTAGGGAAATGTTACTGTCACCAATTACCATAACACTGGGAATTGTACAAATGTTTACATGAAAAACCCAGTTAAAAACACAATGCAGAAATGTAGAAGTAGTTGGCAATTTAAAAGAATGCATAGACATAGTCAATTTACTCTTCTTAATTGTAACTGGCATGCTAAAAATTTGTTTGTTTTCTATGTAAGTAGTAATTTCCTATAAGTTTATTTGCAGGATATAAGCTATTCAGTTCTATATTAAACATTACATTTTTGGATCAGGAAACCATCATCCATATATTATGATCACTAAAACAATTCTGCTTAAAACCAACTAGAGGATATTCTGCAGATCTTACATGCTCTATTTTTCACACACATGATGGTATTTTGGCCATACAACAAATGAAATTGTGTCTCAAACTTGAAAGTGGCTGCTAAGTCACAGGGCTCACATCTACCAATGATTTCTGCTGCCCAAATGGGCTATTAGATTTTGTATTTTCTGAAGAACAATTTTTCTTATCATATCTGTAGAAACCATTTGCACTGCAGTTGAAGTTACCAGGGTAGAAGCACATTTTCTCCCTCCTTGCAATAGTAAAGCATTGATTGACCATGTGACTTCTTATCTCATACACTATTACTTATAAAATGGTCTGAGATCTGTTTTCTGACTGGGAAAAAATTATGCTTGAGTAAGGGAATCTGTAGAAATTGAGCCCAGATTTCTGTGTGTAAGAAAGCCTTTAGCAAGGCGGAGCCAGGATGGCAGCGTGAGTAGAGCAGTGGAAATCTCCTCCCAAAACCCTTATATCTATGAAAATATAACAAAGACAACTCTTCCTCAAATAGAAACCAGAGGACACAGGACAACATCCAGACCACATCCACACCTGCGAGAACCCAGCGCATCGCAAAGGGAGAGAGGAAGGCCAGAAAGCAACAAGAAGGAAAGCTCTCCCAGCTGTCACTCATACCAGCTCTGCAAACTATCTCTATCACCATGAAAAGGCAAAACTACAGGCAGACAAAGATCACAAAGACAACACCTGAGAAGGAGACAGACCTAACAAGTCTTCCTGAAAAAGAATTCAAAATAAAAATCATGAACATGCTGACAGAGATGCAGAGAAAAATGCAAGAGCAATGGGATGAGATGCAGAGAAAAATGCAAGAGCAATGGGATGAAGTCTGGAGGGAGATCACAGATGTCAGGAAGGAGATCACAGAAGTGAAACAAACCCAGGAAGGATTTATAAGCAGAATGGATAAGATGCAAGAGGCCATTGAAGGAATAGAAACCAGAGAACAGAAACGTATAGAAGCTGACACAGAGAGAGATAAAAGGATCTACACGAACGAAACAACATTAAGAAAATTATGTGACCAATCCACAAGAAATAATATTCGTATTATAGGGGTACAAGAAGAAGAAGACAGAGGAAAAGGGATAGAAAGTCTCTTTGAAGAAATAATTGCTGAAAACTTCCCCAAACTGGGGGAGAAATTAATCGAACAGACCACGGAAATACACAGAACTCCCAACAGAAAGGCTCCAAGGAAGGCAACACCAAGGCACATAATATTTAAAATGGTAAGGGTCAAGCACAAGGAAAGAGTTTTAAAGGCCGCTAGAGAGAAAAAGGTCACCTATAAAGGAAAACCCATCAGGCTAACATCAGACTTCTCGACAGAAACCCTACAGGCCAGAAGAGAATGGCATGATATATTTAATGCAATGAAACACAAGGGACTTGAACCAAGGATACTGTATCCAGCACGACTATCATTTAAATATGATGGTGGGATTAAACAATTCCCTCACAAGCAAAAGCTGAGGAAAATTGCTTCCCACGAACCACCTATACAGGGCATCTTACAGGGAATGCTCTAGATGGGAGCACTTCAAAAAAGAGAACAGAACAAAACACACAACATATGAAGAATGGAAGAGGAGGAATAAGAAGGGAGAGAAGAAAAGAATCTCCAGACAGTGTATATAACAGCTCAATAAGCAACCTAAGTTAGGCAGTAAGATACTAAAGAAGCTAACCTTGAACCTTTGGTAACCACGAATCTAAAGCCTGCAATGGCAATAAGTACATATCTCTCAATAGTCACCCTAAATGTAAATGGACTGAATGCACCAATCAAAAGACACAGAGTAATAGAATGGATAAAAAAGCAAGACCCATCTATATGCTGCTTACAAGAAACTCACCTCAAGCCCAAAGACAGGCACAGACTAAAAGTCAAGGGATGGAAAAACATATTTCAGACAAACAACAGCGAGAAGAAAGCAGGGGTTGCAGTACTAATATCAGACAAAATAGACTTCAAAACAAAGAAAGTAACAAGAGAGAAAGAAGGACACTACATAATGATAAAGCGCTCAGTGCAACAAGAGGATATAACCATTCTAACTGTATATGCACCCAACACAGGAGCACCAGCATATGTGAAACAAATACTAACAGAACTAAAGAGGGAAATAGACTGCAATGCATTCATTTTAGGAGACTTCAACACACCACTCACCCCAAAGGATACATCCACAGGGCAGAAAATGAGTAAGGACACAAAGGCACTGAACAACACACTAGAACAGATGGACCTAATTGACAACTATAGAACTCTACATCCAAAAGCAACAGGATATACATTCTTCTCAACTGCACATGGAACATTCTCCAGAATAGACCACATACTAGCTCACAAAAACAGCCTCAGTAAATTCCAAAATATTGAAATTCTACCAAACAATTTTTCAGACCACAAAGGTATAAAACTAGAAATAAATACTACAAAGAAAACAAAAAGGCTCACAAACACATGGAGGCTTAACAACATGCTTCTAAATTATCAATGGATCAATGAACAAATCAAAATAGAGATCAAGGAATATATAGAAACAAATGACAACAATAACACAAAGCCCCAACTTCTGTGGGATGTAGCGAAAGCAGTCTTAAGAGGAAAGTATATAGTGATCCAGGCACACTTGAAGAAGGAAGAACAATCCCAAATGAATAGTCTGACATCACAATTATTGAAACTGGAAAAAGAAGAACAAATGAGGCCTAAAGTCAGCAGAATGAGGGACATAATAAAGATCAGAGAAAAAATAAATGAAATTGAGAAGAATAAAACAATAGCAAAAATCAATGAAACCAAGAGCTGGTTCTTTGAGAAAATAAACAAAATAGATAAGCCACTAGTCAAACTTATTAAGAGAAAAAGAGAATCAACACAAATCAACAGAATCAGAAATGAGAATGGAAAAATCACGACAGACACCAAAGAAATACAAAGAATTATGAAAGACTACTATGAAAACCTATATGCCAACAAGCTGGAAAACCTAGAAGAAATGGACAACTTCCTAGAAAAATACAACCTCCCAAGACTGACCAAGGAAGAAACACAAAAGTTAAACCAACCAATTACGAGCAAAGAAATTGAAACGGTAATCAAAAAACTACCCAAGAACAAAACCATCGGGCTGGATGGATTTACCTCGGAATTTTATCAGACACACAGAGAAAACATAATACCCATTCTCCTTAAAGTATTCCAAAAAATAGAAGAGGAGGGAATACTCCCAAACTCATTCTATGAAGCCAACATCACCCTAATACCAAAACCAGGCAAAGACCCCACCAAAAAAGAAAATAACAAACCAATATCCCTGATGAATGTAGATGCAAAAATACTCAATAAAATATTAGCAAACAGAATTCAACAGTATATCAAAAGGATCATACCATGACCAAGTGGGATTCATCCCAGGGATGCAAGGATGGTACAACATTCGAAAATCCATCAACATCATCCACCACATCAACAAAAAGAAAGAAAAAAACCACATGATCATCTCCATAGATGCTGAAAAAGCATTTGACAAAATTCAACATCCATTCATGATAAAAACTCTCAGCAAAATGGGAATAGAGGGCAAGTACCTCAACATAATAAAGGCCATATATGATAAACCCACAGCCAGCATTATACTGAAGAGCAAGAAGCTGAAAGCATTTCCTCTGAGATCGGGAACAAGACAGGGATGCCCACTCTCCCCACTGTTATTTAACATAGTACTGGAGGTCCTAGCCACAGCAATCAGACAAAACAAAGAAATACAAGGAATCCAGATTGGTGAAGAAGAAGTTAAACTGTCACTGTTTGCAGATGATATGATACTGTACATAAAAAAACCTAAAGACTCCACTCCAAAACTACTAGAACTGATATCGGAATACAGCAAATTGCAGGATACAAAATTAACACACAGAAATCTGTAGCTTTTCTATACACTAACAATGAACCAATAGAAAGAGAAATCAGGAAAACAATTCCATTCACCATTGCATCAAAAAGAATAAAATACCTAGGAATAAACCTAACCAAAGAAGTGACATACCTATACCCCGAAAACTACAAGTCACTCTTAGGAGAAATTAAAGGGGATACTAATAAGTGGAAACTCATCCCAAGCTCATGGCTAGGAAGAATTAATATGGTCAAAATGGCCATCCTTCCCAAAGTAATATACAGATTTGATGCACTCCCTATCAAATTATCAGCAACATTCTTCAATGAACTGGAACAAATAATTCAAACATTCATATGGAAACATCAAAGACCCCGAATAGCCAAAGCAATTCTGAGAAAGAAGAATAAAGTAGGAGGGATCTCACTCCCCAACTTCAAGCTCTACTACAAAGCCATAGTAATCAAGACAATTTGGTACTGGCACAAGAACAGAGCCACAGACCAGTGGAACAGATTAGAGACTCCAGAAATTAACCCAAACATATATGGTCAATTAATATTTGATAAAGGAGCCATGGACATACAATGGCAAAAGGACAGTCTCTTCAACAGATGGTGCTGAAAAAACTGGACAGCTACATGTAGGAGAATGAAACTGGACCATTGTCTAACCCCATATACAAAGGTAAACTCAAAATGGATCAAAGACCTGAATGTAAGTCATGAAACCATTAAACTCTTGGAAAAAAACATAGGCAAAAACCTCTTAGACAAAGACATGAGTGACCTCTTCTTGAACATATCTCCCCGGGCAAGGAAAACAACAGCAAAAATGAGCAAGTGGGACTACATTAAGCTGAAAAGCTTCTGTACCGCGAAAGACACCATTAATAGAACAAAAAGGAACCCTACAATATGGGAGAATATATTTGAAAATGACAGATCCGATAAAGGCTTGACGTCCAGAATATATAAAGAGCTCACATGCCTCAACAAACAAAAAGCAAATTACCCAATTAAAAAATGGGCAGAGGAACTGAACAGACAGTACTCTGAAAAAGAAATACAGATGGCCAGGAGACACATGAAAAGATGCTCCACATCGCTAATTATCAGAGAAATGCAAATTGAAACTACAATGAGGTAGCACCTCACACCAGTAAGGATGGCTGCCATCCAAAAGACAAACAACAACAAATGTTGGTGAGGCTGTGGAGAAAGGGGAACCCTCCTACACTGCTGGTGGGAATGTAAATTAGTTCAACCATTGTGGAAAGCAGTATGGAGGTTCATCAAAACGCTCAAAACAGACCTACCATTTGACCCAGGAATTCCACTCCTAGGAATTTATCCTAAGAACGCAGCAATCAAGTTTGAGAAAGACAGATGCACCCCTATGTATATCGGAGCACTATTTACAATAGCCAAAAATTGGAAGCAACCTAAATGTCCATCTGTAGATGAATGGATAAAGAAGATGTGGTACACATACACAATGGAATACTACTCAGCCATAAGAAGAGGGAAAATCCTACCATTTGCAGCAACATGGATGGAGCTGGAGAGTATTATGCTCAGTGAAATAAGCCAAGCGGAGAAAGAGAAATACCAAATGATTTCACTCATCTGAGGAGTATAAGAACAAGGAAAACTGAAGGAACAAAACAGCAGCGGAATCACAGAATCCAAAAATGTACCAGCAGGTACCAAAGGGAAAGGAACTGGGGAGGATGGGTGGGCAGGGAGGGAATAGGGGGGGGAAGAAGAAAGGGGGTATTAAGATTAGCATGCATGGGGTGGGGAGGGAGGGCTCTACAACACAGAGAGGACAAGTAGTGATTCTACAACATTTTGCTATGCTGATGGACAGTGGCTGTAATGTGGTTTTTAGGGGGGATTTGGTATAGGGGAGAGCATAGTAAACATAGTATTCTTCATGTAAGTGTAGATTAAAGATTAAAAAAAAAAGAAAGTAAGAAAGAAAGAAAAGGGGGATTACTCCTTGATAGGATAAAACTATTGGTAAATCAAAGATTAACACATGCTTTAAATATCCTTAATTTTGATCACTTAAAGGGTGTCAGATGATCGGCTATGGAGGTACTCTTTTCTGATAATATTCCTTTCTCTTAATAAAAAAAAAAAACAGTTCCTGTGTGCTGACCTCCAATGAGATCTACACAGTGGTTTAGAGGGCATGTCAAATTGTGGGCAAAGGGTCTGTTTGTTTTTATGCAGAAGATCAAGGCCTAGCTTGGCTACCCAGGAAATGAGCTAAGATACCATATGAGGAGGAGCTTCCGGCATGAGCACTCTCTGGAGGACTCGTGCCGGGGGATGATCATCAAAAAGCCTCCACAGGGATCCGGGCGATGCTGCTGTTGTTTTTGCGTCCATCCCACGGTTTCCTGTACTTGCCACTGGAATGAGGAGGGAGATGTCTAGGCTGGCATGTGCATACAGTGAGACAACGAATTTGAGTGGATCTGTACTGTTGGAACTCAACCAGGAGTTGGGAGGGGTGCAAGTTGTAGCGCTCCAAAATCTTACGACTATAGACTATCTACGGTTAAAAGAACGTATGTGATGTGAACAGATCCCAGAAATGGGTTGCTTTAATTTGTCTGATTTCTCTCAGACTGTTCAAGTACAGTTGGACAATATCCATCATTTTATAGACAAATTCTCACAAATGCCTAGGGTGCCTAACTGGTTTTCTTGGCTTCACTGGAGATGGCTGGTAATTATTGATTTGATTAGTTTATGTCACCGTATTCCTATTATGTTAATATGTGTCTGCAAGTTAGTTAGTAGTTTAAAACCTATACATGCTTAAGGTACTCTACAAGAAGATATGTCAAAGAAATAATCAATCCTCCCATGTTGTCTTCCATATGCTACCTCTATAGCTTTTCTTCTTCCTTCCTAATTACAATCCTTAAATAGAATTCGTGCCTCATATCGAATTTACCGAGCATCATAATTCCTCCAGGTGGTAAAGATACCTCGAGACAAGTGCTGGGCGTAGAAGCCACAGAGCATAAATCTGCAAAGAAGTAAAAAGCTATCCTTTTCAAACAATATGGCTTCTCTCTCACTTACCAACTTTACATTTCCCTGTATGGCCCCAGAACATGACTGGTTAGCCAGAGACGGGTAAGATTCCTCAAGGGAGGAACAACCTAAGACAGGCACAGTCACAGGGGGGCCATCAGGTGAGAAATTGGGGATCAACATTGGTGAGGCTTAGAACTTCACCCCCCCCCCCCGTTTTGAGAGAAATCTTCTGCATCCGTGGATGTTTTAATGCCCTTCTCTAGCTTGGATTAACACATAGTCTACTGGCACACACCTGATCATCTACAATTGCTCTCTTACAACACTAAACTATGTTTCCTACCTTTATCTTGCATCTACCTACCACTTCAGCATTTCATTAAAAATAAAAATAATAATAATAATAAAGGGAGAAATGTGGTATCCACATATAAATCAAGTATAAAAATCAAAATGAATATTCATATTTGACTTGATTGTTTATAATTCATAACGTGTGATCAAAACCGAAAGTTTCTGTGATGAATGCCTTTGTACTGTTCACCATGTAAGAACTTATTCACTATTTAAGAATTCGTTCACCATGTTAGAACTTGTTCGTTATGCTTCAGAAGATTGGAGACTGATGAGAGTTAGGCTTGAGATGGATTAATGATTGTGCATTGAGCATTGACTCCCTATACTGAATTTTATTATTGTTAACAACCATTTGATCAATAAATATGAGAGATGCCCTCTCAAAAAAAAAAAAAAAAAGGAAAGCCTTTAGCAATTAAGAGTGTGCTGCATACTTTTTTGGATAAGGCTTTTTCTTTTAGAAGGTGAATATTAATTCATTTCAAGATATACCCATAGCTTTAGTAATTTTATTCATCAGAGACTTGTGATGATTCTGATAGAGGGTAAGAATATGCCAGTAGGGTCCATTATTTGTTCTGTGCATATGCAATTATTTAAATGTTGGCCACACTATGGAGGAGAAAGAACCTAGTTTGTCAGTTTACAAAATTAGGATCAGAATCATGAACCCACCACTACTAAGCCATATTCTCTTAGGTAAGACTCTTGCTGACTCTGTTTACCATCTCTAAAAAGGATTCTATTGCTACATTTACCTTCTGCTGGAGGTGTTAGGTGGAATGAAGGGGATAATATATTTAGAAGCTCATTATAATTGGTAAAGAGATAGTGAAATAAAAACTGGTATTTTCTTGAGACAAGTAATACACTCACTATATATATGATGCTAAGTCTGCCTGTCTCCACCTTTCTTCCTTCACAGGAGTTTGCATTAAAACAACAAAAATTGCCTCTTTTGTACATATGACTGACAGTGGGATAATACATCAGTAGCAAGAATTTCTAGCTATACAGGTTACACCATGTTTAATGTTTGTGACTTTTGTGAGATGAAGTTTATGCGGCAACATTAAACAGACAGTTTGAGGAGGGGTAGTTGTCATGTGACTGCCTTTTAATATGGAGAATCATAGCGACATAGTAGAGGTTTTTGAAAAGGAAGAAGAATGGTTGCCAGATGTGGAATGATAAGGGATTCCTGGTAACAGGAAGTTACATGTGAACAAAGTAGATGAAAGGAGAGCCAGACTGACATGGGCTGAGCTCAGGTAGCAGGCCAAAAAGACCATGAAAGGAAACACTTCGGGAAGCTGGACATATCCTAATGGAAGACTTTTTAGTAAAAAACATATGTGGTGTCAGTTGGGAAAACAGGAGAAGCCACTGTTGAGTTGAAGAGCAGGTGAATTAGTCATTAGGAATATAGCACAGCCAGAGGCCTCTGAAAGAGAAATAACCAGGCCTGAGATGGGAATTTTGTAGATTAACTTCTCTAACAATGGATCATTCTGCTGGTAGAAACAGAATAAATAATGGATTCAATTGAAGTTCTAGGCTTCTAAGCTAATTCTATAAAGCACCCCCATCTTACCACTCTGATTTTCTTCTCATAGGCGCTTACATACTACAGAAGCTACTGAAGCCATAGATAAATCTTTGTTAATGAAGAAATCTCCAGGGGTACATATATGCCAGTTCTAGTCAACAACAAAAAAGTTGTCTACCTTTAAATAGATCAATATTTACCTGGCTTTTTTCAGTCATCATATAACACGGGACAGTGAGGATCTTTAAAAACTGGTGTGTCACAGTTTTAAGCATGCATGAGTCCCTTTTCCTCTATGTACAATAGCCTCTTATACCCAGCAGTGATTACACAGCTCTTATCATTGGCTGCTGGTGCCACAAGTTATATCAGCATGTTCAGCGGCAGCTGGATAAAAAATTGCTATGTTTATCTTTAAAAAATATCTTTCATGCTACTGTCTTGCTTATACAGTCTGGAAATACATTGTGATTCAACTCTGAAAAGAAGACAGCTTAAATACTTGACAGCAGTTATATAGTCAAGGCAGGCCATAATTTCTGTTTCAGAAACCATGTGTGCAAGCTGATTTTTCCTCTACTGCTAGAGTTTTAGGGCCAGATTTTCAAACAAGCATTTGTGTGCATAAAATGGGTAGTTGCGCACACAAATCGGCAATTTTGTATGCAATTATCCATTTTGCATATGCAATTATATGCCTCTGAGGTTATAATGCATGTACATGAAATTTGGTATGCATACCCATTATACCTTCCTTTGAAAATTTAGTCCACATTGTAGGCTTATTGCACAGAAAAAAATTGGGATTCTTCCCATTTGATAGCATAATTACATCATTATTTTTCCTTACATCATACCTTTTAATCAAAGAACTCAAAGTCTATTAAATTATTAACCCAATCATCCCAAGAGCCCTTTTTTCTATGGATGCTAAATGTTATGACAGACAATCTCATTATTAGAAATTAAGAAATCAAGACACAGAAGTTGGACTTCTCTAAATATTAACCACTTTCCATTTAGGCTTCCTGACAAATAGCTCCTGAGAATCCACTCTCCATCTGCCTGGACAAATGCAAATCTAAAAGAACGATTATTGCAAATGGCAAAGGAATGGAGCATAAACACAAAGTTTCTTTCCTTGTGATCCGACTAAAGCAAAGTTTATTCACATTTCTGCCCTGACAAAAAGCTTGCACTGTTCCATTCTGCAAGCATAGATGGAATAAGACAGCAAGTTTTAATAGGAGGGCTTGTTCACCTGGGAAATTCCTATGTCATTGTCAAAACGAGAGAATAAAACATTCACTCACTTCACGGAAGTAAATTGTGCCTTTAGGTTTGCAGCATGTTTCTCAGAAAGCTGATGAAAGAGGTTTATTTGACTGATAACAGCCTGAATTTTATGGTTACACATGTGGCTTTCTCACAAAGCTGAAAGCAGGATTCTTTGTTTCTTTGATATGGGGGAAAGAAGACAGACACTTTTGAATTTTTGTTGTTGTTGTTATTGTTGCAGTTAACTTATGTGCCCTTTCGTATTCCTGCTTGACTTGCCACCTGTCTACCACGTCACTGTGCAGTCTGTGCTGACAGTATTGCGGAGGCAGAAAGCTCAAGTTGTTCCGAAGAGGAAAAGAATGCAATCAGTCCCTGGGAGGAAAAACAAGTCAGATTGGCACCTACGACACAGAGATCAGAATTTGACAGCAACTCTGCCTTAAACCTCTGAATTGCTTATATTGGACAAATTAAGACACTTAAAAATTATCTCTAACTGATGTGTTATTGGGTCATATTAGGAGGAGTAGCAGCTGTAGTAGTAGTAGCAGCACAAGTAGGAGTGATTCTGTTAATAACACAAAGAGAAACACCTAACATTTCTCTGACTAGGCACATGGTAGGTATTTTAAATAGATTTTCTCTTTATATGCTCACAAGGATCTCTATTTGTAACCATTTTAAATGGTGAAGAAATGCCAGCTTTAAAAACTTGTCTGTGCTCATATAGCTGGTAAATAGCAGATATAACTGCTACCGAAGTGAAAATGGGTACAACTCCATTTCAGCCATTTTGTTTTCATTCCTATGCAGTTGCAGAAGGTACAAAGGGACTTTGGGCAGACTGCTGCCTATTTCTCAAAATATGGTTCAGAAGGTGCATTTTCTGTAATGTACATTTTTAAATTAAATCTTGCTAAGTAATATTAAGTCAAAATACCACCTTGTTTAATAAGTCATGCGTTAGTGATATACTATTAAGCAGAATGAGGCACCTGACTGGGCATACTCTTACTTCTTCATGAAAAAAGTAAATTATTTGCCTTAGCATGTGTGTGTGTGTGTGTGTGTGTGTGTGTGTGTGTGTGTGTGTATGCAATTACAATTGCACTGGAGAGAGTTTTAGCCTTCTAAAATACCTGACTGCCAATAACATGAGTTTCTTCCTTTAATAATAAATAAAGCCAAGAAAGATCTCAGGGAATAAACTGCGTGCTGTTCATTAGTCGTACACCTTTCGTGATGAGCATGTTTCTTGGGATATTTAATTTGTGTTTCCTTAGAACCTGCCATCTTAGAATCCTGATATGCTTTAGAAACATTAATTCTTTTTGCATTGCTACTAGGAAGATGTGTGTGTGTACATATGGCTTAAATATGCCACAGATGATTAAATGGTCACTTCATGTCTCAAAGTGTGGGCAAGACAGAGCAAGCCATTCTTGATAGAATGATCTATTCTAATCACACACATATAAACATAATTTTCAGAAGAACATGTGATTCCCTACATTTCTGTACCTGATTGACAAACTATGCAGTTGAGAACCACTCGCACAACACTCTAGATGAGTCGACTTATAAAACAGCTCAGGAGGGGTCTTGTTGAGTCCATCACATAATTAAAGTGATCCAGAAAAGCTCTGTAAATAAGTCTGATAAATTAGAACTACGTAAATGAATGTCCATTCACATGCACACACCTAGGAACCTTGGGACTTTTGACCAGTTTGTCTGACCAAATATCTCCCCATTGGCCCATATTTACCAGGAGGCTTATGTCATAACTCATTTTTCACAAACTTTCTCTTGTGAATCCTAAAGAAGAAAGTTTGCTAGACAGCAATCATTTTACTTTGGATGCCTAAAAGATCAGAGGGAAGACTGAACCAGGTTGCCTATCTGTCATTTAAAAAGTGCATTGTGGCTACCATGTCTGCAGAGTGAAACTACTATTACACAGTGTATCTACAAAGAGAAAACACTTTGCACGAGTATGGGTAGTGGGGTTGATTTGTTCGAAAAATGCATTTTCTTAAATCCAGCAATATAAAGTCAACACTTAAGAGTTTACACACAAATATTCATTCTACACTCAAGTTGTTCTTTTGCATGCCAACAGGTATACAGATATCTCCCCAGCATACAAATTTGTAGTTTTAAGTTATACTACATGCTGAAGTATTTACATAAAGGTGGGCACAAGGTACACCTAACTTTACCCCTTGGTGAGCTATTATAAAAGAATATGCAATATAGCAGACCTATATGCAAAGTCAAGTCTGCTTCCTGGACTTTTTTCTTACCTTCACCAACCTTCGTTTATGAGGGATACTATTCAATTTAAAGTGGATGACTTCCATGTTTTCCTTCTGCCTTTTGTTTCCACAAACCATCCCTTCCCCATGTAACAATTTCCACTTGAGAAGATTTCTCATCCTCATTATGCCTTCTACATTTCTCTTTCCAGGCAGTGTTTCCAGAAGGTAGTTTGATCCTTAAAACAGCTTCTTTCTGCTTAAAGAAGTTTTAACTTGTTCATGTAAAGCATTTTCTTTCATCCTGGAAAGCATCACGAAAAGAGAGTATTCTAAGGAAAGTACAAATTGTCAGGCAAGCTAAGAAAAAGGGCTAATTTCTCTTACTTCAGAAAAGGCAACAGATGATTGTTTCTGGGTTTCTGGGGTATGATGATATTGAAAGCTGTATGCACCCTTACGGTCTTATTCATTTCAGAAATAAACACTATTTACTAGGCCTCTGCAGCGTTTGCATAAATTAGAGCTGCCAATGATAGTTTTAAGATAATATTACCTTGCTTATGCTGAAATGCTCCAATGAAAATTGTAATCTTTGTTGAAAAATTTGGGTTGAATTTAATACGTAATCAGATAATATTCTCATTAACGAAAGAGAGTAAGACCTTAACCCAAGGCCAAAAACAAATTATCCAATCACCCATCAGACAGCAAAATGAGAAGATTTAGTGTGTATTTAACTGGAACGCATGTATTTTGCAGGCTCACTAGACACAAAATCATGTAGAACAAGACATCACCAAGCTATTTGAGAATGAAATGGTAGTTTACTCATCACTAGCGATTTGGCAGCGTTTCTGAGCTGGATGTAATAGTTCAAGAGAAACTCTCTTATTTTAAACTCTCCTATCCTGACTGGATTTCAGAATTCTTGAAAATGGAAAGCACTGGGCATCTTTCACTAAAAGAAATATTTTTCAAGGTTATAATTTATTTTGAACATTTATTGTGCTGGTAGTCTGTGTATGAGGAGAAACCAAGGTCAGGTGATTCTGCATCCTTAAGAGACAGATGATGAAAGGGGGAACAAAATACGTTCATCGGTAAACCAATATAAAAATGGAAAATAATTAACAGGAGAGCAAGGGGCAATGGATGAAAAAATGTTTATGGCTTCTCAAATTTGGATAATATGCCTTGTGACTGTCTCAATTAGCTGTCCCACTGTGTCATTCAGAGACACTCATTTCTCCCCCACCATTTATTCTAATTAAACTAAACTAAAGTTCATGTCTGTTAATTGCCATTCATATTTTCTTGGGTTTTCTGACCCTAAGAAAATCCTCTTTAATGTCAGCAGCAATCTTCTTTGCCACTTACATTCTTATATGCTCATTTTCAACATAATATGTAGT
The DNA here is from genome assembly GCF_040802235.1 of Manis javanica. NCBI lineage: Eukaryota > Metazoa > Chordata > Mammalia > Pholidota > Manidae > Manis > Manis javanica. Next base: position 89,994,288 of record NC_133174.1, read on the forward strand.
ATTACATAGAGCAACAACTTCTGTTCCCCTTCATTGAAACTAGGTATATGTTTTTCTCTATATTGCACACAACATTTGCCCTTAATTACCTATAAAGTCAAATATTATTCACTGTGTCTATTGACTTTGCTCTCATTGACAATCCTTTAAACACTCTGAAACAGCTTTATCCTGATGTTTTGCACATGCCCCTTCGCATCCTCTGTACTATTTGATTTCATTTAAGATGCTTTTTCACAGGGCATTGTGAAATAACTATCCAATAGGAGCAGGCATATAGAAAAGTGATTATTAAGACCTATTAAGACCTTCACATCTTTTTCCACCACCATATTTATATACATGATCTCTCCATCTCTCTTAAGGGAAAGTATCTCTAAGCAGATCTGTACTTAATAGTTCTCTCAGGGTTTTTTTTTCCTTCCTTATCTTTCACATTTATAGAATCATGTTTAACACCGTAAACTACCAAGTTCAAGCTAAAGAGGAACATTTCACATTGAGAAAGAGCCAAACAGAAGTTAAGAGTCTCAGAACCAAGGGTTTTCCCATGATGGCCAGAGTATACATAGAAGAGTCAGTCACTAATTTAATGACAACAAATCCAAACATATAAGGTAAAACCTCCCCATCTGTGCCTAATTCTTTAGCAAGTGTTCACAATGCAAATGCTACAGGCTTTTCTAGGTCATTTGGCATTATGTGAGAAATCGCTGCTCTGACCTCATATGGTGCAGTGTCAGGAGCTAAACAGATTGGCAGGGCAGGGACATAATAGGCTAGAATCCTTGAGGACATCAGTTTCTGTTTAGTCAATTCAAAAGCAGCTTGACATTCCTTTCACCAGTGATACTGTTTATTCTGCTGTAATAGTTCTCTCATGAAAAGTAACTGCTATGAGAAGATTTGGTTTAAATTTCCTGAAGTAGTTTTAACAGAAATAGAAAGGATATGTAATTCTCTATATAGATAAATGATGCATATTTAGATGAAGAGTGTAATACATATTGTATACATAACATATAGATGATACATATGTACATATATTTACATTTATGTCATGAAATGCAGAATGAATTAATTAAGCTTTTAATGATTTGATCAGAATTTCTTGGTGAAAATAAAAATTTTTAGACAGTGGGGAAAATGAGTTAAAAATAAAGGAGAAAAACTTTTAAAATAAAGCATTTACATTATTTTCAGGGTGGTTATCCAATAGCTTTGATCCCACCAACAAAACTTCTTTCTTATTCATGTATAATGAGATACGAAACTAAAAGGCCATATATGAGACTTAATTTATATTCATTTAAGAAAACAAAATTTTTACAAGAGAGGAAATATGCTAAGAATAGGAGACAAGCCTTTGTTACTTGATTCCTACAGCTTGGTCATTCATTCATTCACTCAATCATTATTTTCACTAGCAATGTTGATATAATTTGAACCCATCTTAAACCTTTCTGCTTTTTGGCTATTCATTAGCATGCTCCTCAAATGATAAATAGTTCATATTTAACCTTCTCATTTTCTAGCTTTTCATCATAATTAAAGGTAATGGGTGGTTTGGGAAGGAAGACTAACTGGTACTACCAGAATCTCTTTGTGCTGAAGAAATTCATTTCATAACTGTCACCAAACATAAATCCATGATCTATGAAGTTCTCTGAAATTTACATCACTCTTTATAATTCTGTAATTAGGTTAATTGCTTCAGTGTAGAGTTAATGGCCCCTATCTAAGATGAGCTTCTGCTATAACTAGTCACTATGTATTCTTATGGTGACAATATATGTACATAAATGATGAAAACAAAAAGAAGGAATTATCAACTTTTCTTCTAAAAGTTATACTTGGAATTTTCCTTCAATATGAATGAAATAACTAAAAGTGAAAAAGGCAAGCAAGTTATAAAATGCTTGTCCTTACAAAATACTTGAAATACATGACCGATAAATATAACTGAATAGTTGCATAAAATGGCTTGGTGTGAAAAATAGTTATGAAGAATGAGGCGTCATCTTGGGAAGGAATACTAAAAGAGGACCACTTTAAAACTCTATAAAAATTAGGCAAGTTATGAGATTTCTTCAGACTGTGATATGATAGCTTGAGGTAGATAAATCCATCAACTCAGACCAATCAGGAAGTTGGGTAAGATACTAAAAATATATTTGAAATATCAAACAGCTGTTGAGCAAAAAGTACTTGAGGGGTGATGGAGAGAAAAGAGGCACAGAGTAGTAAGTGACAATTCTATAACATTTGCTTATTCTCAGTCTGCTGTTCTGGCAGACAGCCAGAACATAGAGCTGCTGCCAAGAGAAAGAGAAACAAGTACAACCTTTGGTAATCTTATAGGTCAAGAGAGACAAAAACTGGCGTTCAAGTCTGCTTTGAGCAGCCATTAAGAACCCAGTGAAAGGGAAATGCATTGAGCTGAGCCTGACTGAATGCCAGTTTTCCTTCCAAGTATTATGCCAAATTCTTGAACTGTGCAAAGCAAGAGGGTAAGAAACGAGAAGAAAGGTCTGAAGGGCAGGATGAAAACTTCCAGAGGGTCTTACAAAGACAAAAATTGTTGTTTGCCACCCACCAAGGAGGAAATGCCTCATTAAAACCACAGTATCTCAGAGGTATCCAGGGAAGACTTCACTCTGTAAGTAAAGATCAACCGGATTCAAGAGAAGCCTTGCAAAGGTGACACCAAAATGCCAGTAATCTGAGTCCTTGATAATGTTTAGATGATATGTTACCACTGTAACTATTATCAGAGGATAAGAGAAACCTTGTCTGGAGGAAAATAACATCATACAGACCCCCAAAGATTTATCATATACACTGTCCAGTATTCAAAACTCAAAATAGACATGCCAAAAAATAGGATCAAAAGAATAAATGGAGAATATAAATATACTCATAAATGACTGAGATATTAGAGTTATCAAGTAGAATATGAAATACCTGCAATTAACAATTTAACATAATAGATGACAAAATGGAGAATTTTACCAGAAAATTGAAATAAAAAAATAAAATGGGAATTCTCAAATTGAAAAATAAAATAATTAAGAACAAAGTATAGCAACATATTGGGTATGGCAACAGAGATAATTAGTTAACTAGAAAATAATAGAAAATATCCAGACTGAAGCACAGAGAGGAAAAAAACATATTAGAAATGCAGAAAAGATCATAATAATTATGAAGGACAAATTGGAAATACTTGATATATGTGTAATTACAGTCCCAGAAGGATCAGAAGAGAGGAGGAGAAAAAGATCATGTCCAATAATTTTTTATCTATTTTGGAAAAAGAAGGAAATCCTGCCTATTGCAGAATCATGAATGGATTTTGAGGGCATTATGCTAAGTGAAATAAGCCATAAAAAGAAAGACAAATACTATATGTGCATTCTTAAATGTGAGATTCTAAAAAAGCCAAAAACTCATAGAATAAGAGACTTGAATAATGGTTGCCAGGAGCTACAGGGTAGAAGAAATGGGGAGATATTGATCAAAGGGTACAAACGTCCAGTTTTAGGAAGAATAAGTTCTGGGGATCTAATGTACAACATAATAACTACAATTAACAAAAACCAAGCCTGTATTATATACTTGAAAGTTGCTAAGACAGTAGATCTTAAATGTTGTCACACAAACAAAAAATGGTAAATATGTAAGGTGGTGGAAGTGTTCCTACTATGGTAATTCTTTTTTGTGTGTATGCAACAAATAATCAATGCATTGTACATCTTAAACTTAGGTATATTATATGTCAATTGTATCTTAACAAAGCTGGAGGAATAACAGATTGAAGATTTCAGGGCACAGATTCAAGAACCCCACCAACCCCAAAGCAAGACAAATAAAAACAAAACTGGACCTATATTCATCATGTTTAAAATTCATGATGAAGAGGAAGTATTAAAAGCAATAAGAATAAAGTAAAACATTTCTTCAAGGAGAAATGAAATGACTTCTCAACATACCCAGTGGATATTAGAAGATAAAAGAATGACATATTTGAAGTGTTGAAGAAAACCTTACAACTTAGAATTCTACACCAAGCAAAGAAATAATCAAAGATTAAGGTAACATAAAGATGTTTCCAGACTAAAAAAAAACTGTAATCCTATTAAAGAATAATAGAATTCTTCAGAAAGGAAAATGATCCTGGTCAGAAAGATGGAAATATAGAAAGAAATAAAGGAAACATAAAAAGTAGTATGTGAGTTAATATAAATGAAAACTGACTAGAACAATAATAATAATGATAGTAATAATATATTTTGAAGTTTAATATATATAAATATGTATAATATACATGAATATGTAATAAACATAATTCTAACTCTAACCCTAATCCTATTTAATTCTCATTATTCACAGATTCTATATGTAAATTTGCTTATGCATCAGATTTATTTGTAGTCCTAATGTCAATACTGGTGACAATTTCAGAGTCATTTGTGGATATATTTATGAGCAGAACAGTGAAAAATTTGAGCCACCCAAGGTGCAACTTATCAGCTGTGGTGTCAAACTAATACTCTGCCTTTGTGTTTCAGTTCTCACACTATAAACATGTGTCCATTTCACAATCTATTTAGTGCCATGCTTTTTGCATTTTTGTGCTTTTTCTTGGTGATTTAACTATTATAATGGCTCCCAAGCACAGTGCTGAAGTGCTACCTAGTGTTCCTAAGTGCAAGGAGGCTGTGATGTGCTTTACAGAGATGTGGGATTAGTTTACAGTGTGCTAGATAAGCTTTGTTCAGGCAAGAGTTAAAGTGCTGTTGTCTGAAGTTTAATGTTAATGAAACAACAACATACATCAAATAAAGTGCCTTTGTACAGAAACACACAAAAGATAAGGTTATGTACTGATTGGTTGATAAATCAGGCTCACAGGAACTTAATCCTTTGTTTTTTTTTTTTTTGCAGTTAGCAGTGACTCAGTATTTGCTAATCCAGTATTTATGGCAATTTTATAGGAAACTACCATGAATAATTAAAGTCAACTCTGTGTGTGTGTGTGTGTGTGTGTGTGTGTGTGTGTGCGCGCATTCCAGTCTGGAAAAGTTAGTGGAGACTTACTTTTCCTTGCCCTTGCTCCCTAAATACAAACAATAACATGGAAAAAAATTAACTGATAATCATCAAAGGACTCTAAAAGGTGAGCAGAAGAAGATAGACTGCCCAGGGACCTCAGAATTTTGAAGAATGGCACTGCAGTGAGTTCCCTGGCTTTTCTTCTCATCTCATATGTATTTTAGACAGGGCACCACAGAGAACTGCAAATTAGAATGGCCAATAGACATAGACAAAGCAAAACAAAATAAAATATCCAAAAAAGTCTACTTCCTCTGGCTAACAATCTGGGAAAGAGAAAAGTCAGTAGAGACCTAGTTAGGAGACCTATACCTGGTGACCATGGTGGCCCAGTCTTCCAGAGGGGTGCCAGCAAAGATGAGGAGATAAAGTGACTGAGAGAAGTTGTATTTTAATATTTCACTTTAAGTGGCAATATGCCAATATTAGTAAGCAGAAATGAATTATGTATATATATTTTATTACCTAGAGCAACCACTAAGAAAGCTAGGCACAGTGATATACTAGAACAATATAAATAAATAAAGGTGGAATACTAAAAATTATTCAAGTAACCCACAGGAAAGTGAGAAAACAGAAACAGGAATGTAGAAAAAGGGAAACAAAGAGAAAACAAATAACAAACAAGGCAGAATTAAACCCTAATATATTGATAATTACTTTAAATGTAAAACATCTTAAATACAATTAAAATGAATCAAAACAAAAAATCAGCAGGGTAGATTTAAAAAAAAAACTCAACTCTTTGTTGTGAACTCACTTTAAACATAATGACATAAGTAGTTGGAAAATTAAAGATGGAAAAACATATACCCTGAGAGCACTGATTAAAAAACAGGAGTAACTGTGTGAATACTGCATAAAGTAGACTTCAGAACAAAGGAAATCACTATGACAAACAGGGACATTACATAATGCTAAAAGAATTAATCCATCAAAAGACAGAGGGATCTTAAATGTAAACATACCAAACAATACAGCTCCAAAACACATGAAACAAAACTGTTAAGAGCTGAAAGAAGAAATAAACAAACTCAGAATTAGAGTTTGTGACTTCAAAACTACGCTTGTAGCAATTTATGAAACAACTAGACAAAAAAATCAGCAAAGATATAGAACTGAATAACACCATATTATCCAACATATATAACACTGTAATAACATATATAACACCATAATAACATAAAAACCAAACAACTAATCAATATAATAGAACACTCAACCCAATAACAGCAGACTATTTCTTTTCATGAATTGCTTACCAGGACAGACCATAACCTGAGTCACTGTCAAACTGCAACAAATTTAAGAGAATTAAAATCACCCAGAGTATGCTTTCTGATAATAATAGGATCAAAGTAGAAAGCATTAATAGAAAGACACCTGGGAAATTTTGAAACCCTTTGAAATTAAATAATGCATTTCTAAACAATCCATAGATCAAAGAAGGAGTTTTAAAAAATACATATTGAACTGAATAAAATAAAAATACAATATATAAAATATGTAGAACACAACTAACCAGTGCAGGGTTGGGGAATTTACAGAACTAAATCTTTACATTAGAAAAAAGAAAACATGTCAAATCAGTAATCTAAGTTCCTACCTAAAGAAACTAGAAAAAGCCAATGCAAAATAAATGCAAAGCAGCCAGAAGGAGGAAACAGTAAAGAGAAGAGCAGAAATCAATGACATTGAAGATAGGAGGACAATAGAGGAAAATTAATGATAGAAAGTGCTGGTACTTTAAAAAAAAAAAAAAAAGGATAGTCCTTTAGCAAGGCTGACACAGATAAAAAGTGAGAAGGCACAGATCACCAATACCAGGAATGAAACATGAAGAAAGTATCACTTCAGATCCTGAAGGCATTAAAATAATTATAAAGGAATACTACAAGCATTACATATATGCATTTGAGAACTTAGAAGAAATGGACCAACTTCTTGAAAATCGTATATTACCAAAATTCATCCAGGACAAAACTTCCCAATGCATTTATGAAGTCAGGATAACCCTGATATCAAAACCAGAAGAGACAATACTAAACAAGAAAACTACAGATCAATAACTGTCATGATTTCAGACAAAAAAATCCTCAACAAAATATTAGCCATTTTCAGACATGTGCAAAAAAATAATATACCTTGTCCAAATGGGATTTCTTTCAAGCATGCCGGGCTGGTTCATCACTTTAAAACCAATCAATGAAGTCCATATCAATAGATTAGAGAGAAAAAAATCATATAATTGTATCAATAGATGAAGAAAAAGCATTTGACAAAATTCAACACTCATTCAATATAAAAACTCTCAGCAATCTGAGAGTATAGCGAAACTCTCTCAACTTGATAAAATGCACTTTTTTTGGTAATTAAAAAAAGAACCCTACAGCTAGCATTATACTAATGGTAAAAGATTGAATGCTTTCACTTAAGATCAGAACAAGGCAAGCATGTTCACTCTTACCATTCTTACTCAACATGGCAGTGGATGTTCTAACCAGGTGCAATAAGGCATGAAAAAGATATAAAAGGCATACAGATTGAAAAGGAAGAAATAAACTGTCCTTATTTGCAGATAACACAATTGTCTACATAGAAAAATCCTAGGAACCTACAAAATTAATCTTCTAGAACTAATAGGTGAGTTCAGCAAGGTTGCAGCATGCAATATAACAATTTTAAAAATTGAATTATATGTCTCTATACAAACAATAAGCATGCAGACACTAAAATGGAAAACAGTATGATTTAAAATTTCTCAAAAATAAAAAAAGAAATACTTAGATGTAATTCTAAGAAAATGTGTAGGATTTGTTTGCTGAAAATTACACAATGCTGACAAAAGAAATCAAGATCTAAATAGGGAGACAAACCATGTTTATGGCTTGCAAAACTCAACATTGTAAAAACATCAGTTTTGCCAAGATCAAAACACAATTTCCATCAGAATCCCAAATATTTTTGTAATTGTAGGCAAGGTTATTCTAAATTGTATACAGAAAAGTAAAGGAACTAGAATAGCTGATACAATTTTGAAAGAGAAAAATAAAGTGAGAAGAATCAGTCTAAGTTGTTTCACAATATTATATATAGTAATTCAGACTGTGTGGTATTGGTACAGAGATAGACACCTAGATCAATGGAATAGAATAGAGAACACAGAAATAGAACCATACAAATATGTACCTTTTTAAGCAAGGTAAAAAAACATTTCAATGGAGAAAGAAAGCTTTTTCCACAACCGGTGCTCAAACAATTATATATCCATGGGTACAAAAATGCACATCAACTTAACTCTCACATCTTATGTAAAAATTAACTCAAAATAGACCATTAACTTAAATGTAATATTTAAAAGTATAAAACTTTTAAAAATAAAGTATAGGAGAAAATCTTTGGGACATAGAACTGGTGAAGAGATTTTAGATAAATTGAATTTCATATAAATTAAAAGTTTTGTGAAAGACCTAACTAATAGTATGAAAAGACAAGTTATGGACTGGAAGAAAATATTGCAAACCACATATCTGACAAATGACAAATGACTCATATCTACAATATATAAGATATCTCTATACTCAACAGTAAAAAACAAACAAATAATTCCATTAGAAAATGGACAAAGTATATGAAAGATTTTTCTGAAAAGGATATAAAGATGTCAAATACGCATATGATGTTCAATATCATTAGCTATTAGGGAAATGGAAATTAAAACCACAGTGTTATCATTATACATCTCAGAATGTCCAGAATAAAAAAAAATAGTGACAATGCCAAATGCTGGAGAAGCTGCAGAGAAATAAGGTTGTACATTACTGGTGGGAATGTGAAATGGTAGTCACTCTGAAAAATAGTGCAACAGTTTCTTAAAACATTAAACATACAAATACCATATAATTTTACAATTATATTCCTGAGCATTTACCCCAGAGAAATTAAAACTTATATCCATACAAAAACTTGTTCAAGAATGTTCATAGTGGTTTTGTTCATAATGATCTAAAACTAGAAATGACACAAATGACCTAAAATAGGTGAATGGTTAAATAAACAGTGGCACGTCCATACCGTGGGTTACTATCTAGCTGTGAAAAGGAACAAATTATTGACACATGTATTAACTTGGAAAGACCTCAGGGATTCCATTTTTAGTAAACAATGTTATAAAGGTAGAGAAAAAATTAGCGGTTTCCAGAGGTTAGGGATTGGGATAAGGGTGTGGAAGTGAGTGTGGTTATAAAGTGGTAGTACCAGATTGCCTCAGGGTGATAGAACAGTTGTGTATCTTGATTGTGGTGGTAGTTATTTAAAGCTACATAATAAAATTGCATAGAATTACACATATATATTACACATGCAAGAGTGAATGCCTAATCTTAATGTGGAAGCACAAATGGGTGCTTGTGGAATCTGAAGAAACTCTCCATTTTCTTAATTTAAATATTGCACTAGTTATGCAAGATATCTAATTTGGGGAAGAGTGCATAGGACCTCCCTGTGACATTCTTTTTAAGATTTTTCTATAAATAGATTTCTCTGTAAAGCCCTAATTATTTAAAAATAAAAACTTTAAAAAATATAGGCAACTAAAATGCAAAATAACAAATGACAAAAAAAGGCAAGAGAATGTTAAATGGATTTATAGTGTTCTTTGTTCTCATTATTGCTTGTGAAGAGACAAGAGCAGTCTAATTCATACTGAACTTCAATATGTCAAGTGTGCATGTTTTAATATCTAGGTCAGTGACTGGACCAACTACCCATGGGCCAGCTACCAGTTTTTTAAATAAGGTTTTGTTGACATACAGTTACACTCATTGTTCCATTATCATTTGCAGTATTTGAGCAAAATTGTTACTGAATAGCACCTTAATCATAAAATATTTATTCTTTGTCCCCTTAAGAAAAAGTTTGTCTACCATTGTTCTAGGACAAAGAACAAGAGTGTGAAAAAAATTTATAACTAACAAACTAATGGTTGGAAACATGGTCTAATAAAATATTCCTGATTAATCCAATGGAAAGAAAGAGTTAAAAGGAATATAAATGAAGGACTGAGAAAACAAGTAAGATAGTAAATATAAACCCAAGCATACCAGTAATTGTATTAAATATAAATGGGTTAAATATGTCAATTAAATGACAGAATTGGGAATTTGAATCAAAATTAAATACTGCCTACAAAAGACACATTTTAAAGATATTGAATATTTAGTGGAAAAATGGAAAAAGACATATCATGCAAACACAAACTCAAAGAAAGCTGACAGAGCAATACTCATAGCAAACAATGTGAATATTAAGACAGGAAGAATTATTTGAGGTAACAGAAACATTTCATAAAGTGAAAAGAGTACACCTACCAGGAATATGTAACAATTCTAAATTTTTGTTCCTTTGAGCATAACTTCAAAATACATTGAAAAAATGGAAAGAACCATAGGAAAAAGAGATAAATACATGATATTTGTAGGAGAGTTTAACACACTTCTATTAATAACTGAGAAAGCAAGCAGATGAAAAAATTATCAGAGATATAGAAGATCTAAGAAACACAATGAAAAATTTGGATATTGCAAATTTATATAGAAAACTGCATGCAATAATGTCATGGCACACATACTTTTCAAGTCCAAATGAAATGTATACCAAAATTAATCATGTGCTGGACAATTAAAGAAACAAATTTGAATGGATTGGAATCATTTGTAGTATAATATTTAGCTACAGTGGTAGTAAACTAGAGATAAAAAACTACAAATATCACAAGAATATCCCTAAAGGTTTGGAAGGGTCTCAGGGACTCTCAGGGCTATTAAGACCACACTTTAAAAACTGGATTTAAAAAATTAATTATAATACTATAAAGCTTATCACATTGGAATCTTTTGGCCTAGATGGTTTCACCAATGAATCAAACACTTAAGGAAGAAATAGCATCAATTTTTCAAAAACTCTTATGGAATAAAAATAGAGAACATTTCCCAATTTGTTTTACAAAGCCAGCAAAATTTTTGATGCCAAAAAATTAAGACTGAGGTCAGTAAAATTTACTTTTCTTGCAAAAAGCCAGGTAGTAAATATTTTAGACTTTTGGGGTCATAAGGTCTCTGCAACAGCTACTTAACTCTGCCATTGAAACAGGAAAGCAGCCATAAACAATACAGAAATTAATAGGCATGGTTGTGTGCTGATAAAACTTTATTCATAGTCACTGAAATTTGAATGTTATGCCTTTCTCACCCCACTTAGTTTCTGACACACTGTACCAGGCCTCTTCCTTGGCACACACTTCCAGCCGTGTATTGGCTCCAATTTATCCTTGCTTTGGTCTGTGTTCCTTGCATAGATGCCCTTTTTACTCTGCTCTGACCCCGTGCCAGGCTGGCTCCATTCCCCCATGTATGCCCTCCTGAGCTTGCTCAGGCTCTGCCACTCCATGCCAGGCTCTTGTTCTACAGAGATGCCTTCTCTCGGGCTCAGACTCTGACTTGCCCCAGTAGGTCCATCTTGCTGTACAATAACCTCCTCATCTTGTTTGGGTTGACACCCATGCAGAGACCCCCTCACTCTACTTGAATCTGACTCCACATGTGGACGTTTACCTCATCCTGCCTGGGCTTGGTTATCCTGGGCCAGGTAGCCTTCCCAAGCAGATGCCGCTACCCAGGTTGTGCTCTTACACCCTGATCGTGGCCACTGCAGCTTCCCCTGAGCTCACTAGTGTGGATGGCTACCTTCCACTGCCTCACCTGAAGGCTTCAGGACTGTATTTTTCAGAAAAGTAAGGGAATTCAAAGAAAGGAAAGAAGAAGAAGAAAGAAAATGGTATAGGAAAAGGAATATGAGAAGGGAAAAGAAGGAAAGGTGAAGAGTCAATATATTTAAAAATGACATTTCAGAAATTTTATTTTCTTACTGTAAAACCAAGATTTTGTTAAGAATAAATTAAATATTAGAATAAGACTTCACAACCTTAGTACTGGCTCACAGTAGTGTTTCACAATTAACTGCTAGGGTAGGTTTCAAAACTGCTAGCTGTGAGGGGTTTCAAAAGTAATTTGGTGGTAATAAAAAAGTGCCAATTTTTTTGCATGAATTTCCTTTTTGATGCAGTAGAAAGAATTCAAGGTTATCTTTAAAAAATCTATTTTTATTCATTTGCATCCTGATAGGCTTTCCTGAATGAGAGTGGAAAAGGCAGCCTTATACATAGGTCTCAACTCATATAAATGTATAGGTCATATAAACATGACCCACAATATACTTTATAATAGGTAATATGGTTGAGAATCAATGCATTAGAAAGGTAGTTCTACCTTTTTCTAGGCAGAATATAAAAAAATATTAAATAAATAAAATAAAAATTAAACTTGTAAATTCAGAGTAAATGAACTTTAAGGAGTGGGCAGACTATAAAGTTTTGAATTTCAGTTCAACCAAAGCTTACTTCCCATGCAATTTTACATGAATAAAATGCAAGTTCACATCCAAAGGGAAATGTCATACAGTACTTGTGTATATTTTTAAAGATGCACAGGTATTATGAGTGTTTCAGAGAAACATATTGTGCAAGGGGAAGAAGAGACACATGTTCAACTTTTAAGGATGAATGACTAGATGGTCATTACATAGAATGTTGGTGTATAATGATATATGGTGAGTTTTCAATGTTAACTATTTGTGTTTCAAATAAAATAGCATTCCAAATCATGGCATAAAAGCAAGAGTTTAATTTAATTGCAATAATGAGCTAAATATATACCATTTTATAGCGTATTAGAATTTATTGAGAGAACCTGCCATGCATTTTAAAAATTGGAGTCATATTTGGCTTTAAAATTAGATAAATATGCTGTTTTCAGAGACTACTTTAAACATACTTTTAAAGTAAACTTTTTATTGAGGTATAACACCCTTAAAGGAATGTTTCAAAAGCATATATGGATAACATGTCTTTTTTTAACTGATTTATTGAAGTATAATTGACATACAATAAACTACACATATTTAAAGAAGGCATTTTGATAAGTTTTCACATATGTATACTCCCCCTAAACCATCACCACAGACAATGAACATATCTATCACCCCACAAATTTCCTTACGCTCCTTGATAATCCCATCCTTTCCCTTTCTACCATCCCCAGTCCCAGGAAACAACTGATCTATTTTCTATCAAGTGATTGATTTGCATATTCTTGATCTTTTATATAAGTGGAAGTATACCATATATATTCTTTTGTATCTGGCTTCTTTCACAGAGCATAATGCACTTCATATCTATTCAAGTGTGTATAACAATAATTTTTGTATGTTTGTTTTTACTGCTGAGCAATGTTCTGTTGTACAGATGTACCAGAGTTTGTTTAACTATTGACCTGCTGAAGGAAATGTAAGTTGTTTCCAGTTTGGGACAATTAGAAATAAAGCTGCTATGAATATGCATGCGTAAGTTTTATGTGAACATTGTTTCCATCTTTCTGGGATTGGAATGGCTAGATCATATAGTAGGTATGCCTCTCAGTTCTCCAATAGTGTCTCTTTTCCAGGACCAGCCCTGATTCTCAGTCTCTTACCTAAATCCAGAATTGGCAAATGTTCCCAGTGGAAAAGCAGCTGAACTGAGGACATCTCTCCAAAGTTCTTTTTATTTCAGAATCTTAGCCCCTGTAGTCCTCATTGCTTTAGTGGCTCTCACATGAATTTATGTACTATCCAATTTTTCTAACTTATCTGTCTCAAGTTGCTTTGAGCTACAAAGAAGCAGAATGATACATTTCACCTTTTTAAATAATGTACTTTTTAAATATATGTTGTTAAAATATAGAAGTCAATGAACTTTTGTATACTAATAACATACGGAGCAAATTGGCTAAGTTCTCTTCTTAATTCTAATAATTTATGAATTATTTTGAGGTCATTGTAGGGTTTTATCATTAGCCTTTTGTTTCTCTTATTTATTTTTTATGTATTTTATATTATTTTATTTTTTACTGCATTAGACCAGAAGTACCAAAACAATATTGAAAAATATGTTGGGTCTTGTTCTTGATTATAGAGGAATGCTTTTAAGATTTCACAATTATGTTAGCTCTAACTAAGATTTTGGAAAATGCCATTTATCAGTTTTTAAAAATTCCCTTCTACCCATAAATTGCTAAGATTTTTCCTTTTATCACAAATGATTATTCATTTGATGAAACAGCATTCCAGCATTTTTAAGAATGATTATGAGTTTTTAATTTTTCAAAATTTTTGGAAAATTTATTGTACTCAGAACACCACTTATAACTTCAAACTTTCCTTTATATACATACACTGTACAAATATGTATATAGAATATTAATTAAATTCTAAAAATCAGACAAAAATGCACACACAAAAAAAGAAAAACATTGGAAACAGTGCCAGAGTACTATCAATGGAAATCATATGATCAATTGCAGAAAGATGTGAATTGTGTTATCCAAATAACAATTTGATTGCAAACTTAAAAAATTCCAGCTTTATTGATGTTTAATTGACAAATAAAAGTTGCATATATTTAAAGTATGCAGTATGATGCTTTGAATCAAGCTAATTGACATATCTATCAACTCACAGTTACCATTTTTTTTCTTTTGTGAAAACTATTAAGATCTACTATCTCAGCAAATTTAAACATGTAATACAATATTGTTAAGTAAATGTTGAACTGCTCTAGAATTTCTGGAGAAAACTTAATTTGGGCACAGTCTGTTATTTTTTAATATATTATTTCATTTAATTTGCTAATATGTTTTTCAGGATTGTTATTTATGTTCATAAATGTTTTTGGCCTGAAAATTTTCTTTCTTACACTGTTCTGTTTTGGTTTTGTTCTCATGGTTATGCTATCTTCATAAAGGATATAGGGAGTATGTCCTTTATTTCTGAAATTTTTATTTTTTATCTGAAAATTTTGTTTACATGTGGAATTATCTGTTTATTTAATTTTTGTCAGAATTTGCAACACCATTTGCTCATTCATATTTGTAATTCTAATTTACTTAACTTTGGTAATTGAATATTTTTTCTTGGATTTTCTTCTCTACCTAAGTTTCAAATTTATTTTCTTAAAGTTCTTCAGAATATTGTCTCCTATTTTAAATCTCTGCTTCATAAGTAATGTTCCTTTGTTCATTCTCAATGTTGGTTATTTATATCTTAACTTTTTTCTGTCTGTTTTTTAAGTTTGTTTAATATTATTAGTGTTTTCAGAGAGTTAACTTTTGCCTTATTGATTTTCACTATTGTACCTTGATTTTCTGTTACATCAGTTTCTCCCTTTTTTTTTAATCATTTCCTTTCCACTTTCTTGGGTACCTTCTATTGATCTTTATTTAACTCATCCTTAAAATGTTTATTTCAATAAGAATACAATACTCAGTTGTCATTTTTTCTCTCAGTATTGCGGAAAAACCTGGAAACCTGGACAGGATTGCTGACAGAAGAACCAAGTGGCCTCGGAGGTCTTGGAGTGTTGAGGTTTATTTTACACCAGTGGGCTCAGAGGAGAGTAATATTCAAAAGTCTGAGACCCAAACAAAGGCAAAGGGAGCAATTTATATTTTTCTACTTCTGTATCTGTGGCATTTCTACGTGGGCAGCAAGCAGGGTGAAAGAGGAGCCCAGAGGAGTGAGAGCCTGCAGGAGTGAGGATGAAAGAACTGGGAGTTTTCTTTTTTTAGCTGACCTTGCCAAAGAAGAGAAGCAGAGGGGACCGAGGGTTTTTCTGCTGACCTTGTAGGCTGTATTAAAATATTTTTCCTTATCACTAACCCTCTGATGCCCCTTCAAACACTTCCTTTTAGGGGGCATCATCTTCTTGGTTTATGAGAGGGTCATAATGGCTTTGCATATACATGAGTTGTATGGAGGAAATGTGTTCTTTGATAAAGTTAATGAGCCAGTTACGGATACTGGGTCCTACTAATAGCCCAAGGAGCAAAAGGGATGCTGGCCCAGCAAGGACAATTAAAAGAGTTGTCAACCATGGGTTCCATTCAAAACATCCCTGAAACCAGGACTTTATGTTTTCCAGTATCCTATTTCTATGCTGGATGTTTTCTTTTCCTTTAGCTAGTGAGCTTTTAACTATGCCAGACTGGTTTGCATAAAAACAACAATCTTCTACAAGGGCAACGCATAAACCTCCCTGGGACATGAATAGGAGGTCAAGCCCTCTACGATTTTGCAGCACCATTTCAGCCAGGGAATCAATTTTATCCTGAAGTTGATTCATGGCAGATTCAAGCTGCTCTCAATCTTGATTAACTTGTTGTGTTAGGGCAGTGAGCTTTAAGTCTCCCTTTATTAGGGCCGTTGTGCCCACTGCAGCTGATCCGGCTACACTGAGCCCGACTAGGGCAGGGATCAGCAAAGGGGCAGCCTGTTTTCCTCTGGAAATTTCACCAGGGGAAAGGAGGTAGCTTCCCTCAGGCCCACTGTAAGTAAATATTTGGGGTAGCACTCAGACAAGGATGCACAGTCCAGGCTGGGCAGCACTATAGATGCAGTGAGCTAGTCCGATTTCACAGGCCCACCACGTGCTGTTTGGGGCCAGGTAAATTAAAGATTCATTAACAGTGATGTTATTAGCATTGATGTCAGCAAAGCCTCTTTTTTGCAGTTTAGGGGGGTTCTTAGAGGGCCAGAGGCAGGTGGCATTTCCTGTTATGTCACCCATAGTTAGTTGTGACCCTGGGTGTAGGCACAGGAAATGATTATGAACAGTGATGGGAGGCAATGTGAGCCCTACTCCAACATGGTAAGGAGGCCTGGCTCTAAGGCACATCCAGCAGTCTTCAGCCAGCTCAGGCAGTGTTATATTTAGGAGTTGGTGCATGTTTTGCAACATAGGAAGCAAGGTAAGATTTTGCCGTGTTTTTCTTTTTGGGTGGGGCGAAGCTTCTGCTGGAAACAGTCTGGGGCTCTTGGGGAGAACTTTATGGGGATCAAAGTACGGGTACCCTAAGCCTGCCAAGGGTCTGTGTGGCCTTAGGGCAAATCTTGGCTTCTTATGCTGGATGGTTATTAGAACTCCTGGATCATATCCAGACTTGCATAGCTGGACTCCTCAAGTGTACCCAGTTCCCCACTGGTAATGTAGGTGCTGTTTTATGGTGAGATTAAGTGTTCACCCTAATTGGTTTAAAGCTAACCAGGGATTTTCAACTGGCCCCCTTGAATAAGTGGCTACAATAACACATATCCACTGGGAACAATAAAACTGGGGTTGTTGCAAGGTTTTATTTCCTGAGTTTCAGGGGGGTCATCAGGGCACATATAAATGGGAGGGTTTTCTACTGAAGTCCCCAGGGCTCGGCCCATGTGTACGTCCTGTACTGTGCCAGAAAATAGGTGAGGTAGGTGGAGGGTTAGTACGGGACCAGGTGTGATTGCCAGGGGATTAGATGGCTTGTATTCATACTTCCAACCACTTTGAGCTAGGATTTTTCCCCCTGAAGACAATGTACAATTATATAGCTTAGGGTTTCTCCATTCTGATGCAGTTTGTGTAGTTAATCACAGTCCAAATAGGTATAGAAATAACATTATAGAGTGGTACTGGAAAGTTGCAGGCTGAGGCTTGAGTATAGTTAGAAGAATCAGGTAAGCACAGCAAACAACCTATGATTACCCAATAGACAATAGAAAGGGCAACTTTTTGAATAACAGTCCAGTTCTAGGGGGCAAAAGCGGAGTCCAATGCCCAAGATGAGAGATACCACTCCAGCAAGGGCCAGGATCCACAGTGTGCAGGTGTTCATTAGTGAAAGGGTAATCATTGGATATGGAGGCAGAGAGGATTCTGGTGAGTCTAGCTAAAGACTTGTCTGTTTCGTTTATCTTTTCAAAAGAACAGGTCTTTGTTTCATTTTCTTTCAATTTTTTTTAGTATTTCACTTATTTTCACCCTGATCTTTGTTATGTCTTTCCTTCTACTAACTTAGAACTTTGTTCTTTCATTTCTAGTTGAGATATAAAAGGTTTCTTGAGGTTTAGAGTTAGTTGTTTATTTAAGCCCTTTTTTCTTAATGTAGGCATTTATCCTTATGACTTTCCCTTTTAGAATTGCTTTTTCTGTATCATTTTGGTATGCTACATTTCCACTGTTATTTATCTCAATATTTTTTAAATTTATCTTTTGATTTCTTCTTGACTCACAGGTTGTTCATTAGCATGTTGTTTTATCTTCACATATTTATGAATTTTCCAGTTTTCTTCTTGTACTTGATTTCTGCTTTCATAGCCATTGTGGTGTGAAAAGGTGTTGATATAATTACAATCTCAAATTTACTGATTTCTGTTTTTGTGGGCTAACATATATCTGATCTATTGTGGAGAATGTACTTTGTGCATTTGAGAATGTATATTCTGCTACTTTTGGATGGAAAGGTCTGTAAATGTCTGTTAAATCCATCTGGTCTAATGTGTGGTTTGAGTCTATTGATTTTTCTCTCTGGATGATTTATTCATTGGTGAAAGTGGGATATTGAGGTCCCCTACTACCTATCAAGACTAAATAATAAAGAAACAGAAAATATGAACAGACAAATTACAAGTAAGGAGGTTGAATCAGTAATTAAAAACCTCCCAAAAAAGAAATCCAAGGACCATATGGCTTCAATGGTGAATTCTACCAAACATTTAAAGAATTAAGGCCAATCCTTCTCAAACTCTTCTAAAACATAAAAGAGTTGGTAATACTTCTAAACTCATTTTACAAGGCCAACATTACCCACATACCAAAACCAGACAAGGACACTGTAAGAAAAGTAAAGTACAGGCCAATATTCCTGATTAACATATATGCAAAATCCTCAATAAAATTTTAACTAACAGAATTTAATAATATATTATAAAGATAATACATCATAATTAAGTGGGATTTATTCTAGGAATGGCAGGATGTTTCAACACATACAAATCAATCAATAAGATATACCACATTAACAAAATGAAGGTTAAAAATCATACATCATTTCAAAAGATGTAGATAAAACATTTGACAAAATTCAGTATCTAGTCATAATAAAGACTCTCAAGAAACATCAAAACCAGGAAATTGACTTTGGTACATATGCCATTGAGTATGTTCTAGAATTGCACTTCATAAACTCAGAAAACTATTTTACATAAACCATTTGATATAGTAACCTGCCAAAAACACAATTTGCAAATAAATTAAGGATTTCAATAATTATTACAAACCCTTATTCTTTAGGTAACTTTAAGTTTAAATATAATTGTAACTCCTGGGGGAAATCCTGGGGCAAAATACCTTTGAAACTGAAATCGGTCAAAGGAACAAATAAAGTGGGAGAAACCCATGTATTTTTCATAAGCAGTTGTCCACTTCTGCTTTCCCATGTCTCTTGCAACCCAGCTGCAGAAGAAGGGGCCCCACTCAACCTCTCAGGTCCAGATACGCCCTTGCTTGCCCATGTAATTACCTATTGATATGCAGATGGCCTACTTCTCTCCACCTGTTGTAAACACCTATTGATAATGGAGAGGCACTAAGACCGGGTGAGAGATTCTGGAAATATTGTAATTTTACCCACAATAATGAAAGCATTATTTCTAATTATTTTATATTTTTTATATTTTATGTTTTTACTCTTCCTCCTCCATACATTCTCTTATGTTGTTCTCCAGGGCCTTCTGTCCCCTGCTCCCTACTTTTCTCTTTCCTTGGATGCTGTCACTATATCTTTAAAAACACTATTGATGACTCCAAAATCCATACCTCCCAAATTCATCCTGAGTTCCTGCCCTATATTTTGAACATCCTGCTTTAGATGTCTCTGAAATATTTCCAATCAACATATCACCAAAGTATTATTGTTTATACTTCCCTTCCTTAACCTCCATAACTTCCTCTTCTCTTTCCTATTTTATCATTTTATTAGGAATAGTTCCAAATGGGTTATGAAGAAAACTTATTGAGTTTGATGAGTTTTCCAAAAACTTCTAATGAAGATATGTTCACCAATAAACAACAAAACAGCATAACTATCATATACTTGGGGCAAAGAGTCAGGCTGATACCAAAAGCAACATGCAACATATAAAAGACACAATATAAAGGAAAACAATCTGCTGTGTATTAAAAATCATCTCAATATTAACTCTTTGCAACCAGCACAGAACTACTTAGCTATCAAACCCAAACCACACCAAGGTAAACTTGGCTGATGAAAGCCAGGTGTCACTAACGGGGGAAAAGTAAGTTCCTCAGTGCAAGAGATCTTGATAGTGCTTTGGAGCATTTCCCTGGCTGGTACAAGCAGTATTAGAAAATCTTTTTTGGCAAGGGAGAAAAATAAACACAAATGAATGCTTATTTTTTTAAAATCAGCAGACTGTCCCAGCAAGAATGATAAAGGTATTAGTAAAGTAGCAAGGGATAATTTAAAACATTATTTGTGGGCTCAGAAAACATTCAAAACAGATTTATTTATAGGTGTCACAATAGCTATGTCCACGCATTGAGGCTCAAGGGAAGTAAAATTAAAGGAGGACACTTTTTACCCAAATTAAGGAGAATTTCTTAAAAACCAAGCATATGGCTCAATAGCAACATTATACTTGGTAAACAATAATTGGCAACAAAATAAGTTTAAGCACTGTAATATTCTGCCTAAACCAGTCCCAAATATTGTTTAATAACCAAGATGCAAACTAATTTTGTTGTAACAAGCCTAGACCAATTCTATCAAACATGTCCTTGGTTAGATATCCAGTTTCATTTAACGTTTTGAACATTCATTTGACAGCCAGTCAAGTCCCTCATACGGACCAGTTCCTTGTGTAGCACAAGTGGCTTGAACATACCATGTTCTGTTATGAAGAGACTGAAGACCTAATTTGTCTGTCATTTCACTGATGGCCATAGCATTTTGCAAATCTTGTTTGTTTGCAAAAAGCAGCAACACTGCATCTTGCAACTCATCTTCCTGAAGCATTTTCTGCAGCTCTTCTGCTCCTTCCTGAATTCTTTCACAATCATTGCTATCTACCACAAAAATAAGACCCTGGGTATTTTGGAAGTAATGCCTCCAGAGAAGCCTAATTTTATCTTGACCACCAACATCCTATACTGTGAAACAAATGTTCTTATATTCTACTGTTTCCACATTAAAACCAATGGTAAGAATGGTGGTGACTATTTCCCCAACTTCAGTTTGTACAGAATGGTTGTCTTGCCAGCAGCATCCAATCCAACCATCAAAATGAACATCTGCTCTAGAGAAAGAGGCGGAAGAAGAGGGAGGAGATGGTGAGGCCCGCAGCAGTGGTGGCACTCACGATGGTCAGGAGCAGAAGGCATTTGGGGCATCCGCGGGCCTTTTCCTTTCATGCTCCAAGCAAACTGAGCAGGAGGGGAGAGGAGCTGAGGAAGAAAAGATAGCACTGACGGCTCATTGGCCGGCATGTCCCATGAAGCTCAGGGAAAGAATTCACAAAGCGAGGACCTGCTTCGATGACTGGCGAGGCTGTCCGTAACTTCCTTTTACAATTTCTAATTTTACAACCTTCCACCCAGTTGCTCTTGCTATGAACTTTGTCCTAATCTTTTACTTCTCATTTATTTCAAACCCCACCGCTGAGCTAATCTCTGAGACATTTCTACTATATCTATGAAATATTTCTTAAGGCTTCAATCCTTGTTCCATTTCCATTGCACTATATTATTTCATCCACTATCATTTTACTATTCTATTGAACAAGCTCATAAAGGATTCTCAATAATGTCACTTGTCTCAATAATTCCACCAACTTTTTACACTGGTAACAGAGTTACCTTTCTAAAACAATTACGATCCCATCACTCTTCTACTTCATAACTTGTGCTGGTAAAGACTTTCAACTGTATACAATACATAGTCCAAACACAGGATAGACAGTCCTTCACAATTTGAATTCTTCCAATCTCTCTATAGTGCTATTTGCTTCCTCAAAAGTTTCTCTTTCCAAAAAAAAACTAAATTCCAGCTAGACTGATATGCCATTCCTTTTCATATCTTTATGTCTTTGCACTTGTATAAAATACCTTTTCTTCCTTTCTTATCCTAGAAAATTCCTATCTTTCTGAAGATTGAGCTTATGATAACCTTCTCAATGAAGGCTTCCCAGACTTTACTGAACTTAGTCTTTTTTCAGTTCTTCCATAGGATTTTGTCCATGCCTCTCTTGCAGTACTTATCACATAGCATTTATTTAGTTCTGTGTTGTCTCCACCCACTATATTGCATGCTTTCTGAAGCAGACACCTTACTCAACTTTGTGTCTTCAGCATTTCACAGTCACAAATGTTTATGTGAAAAACTAATAAAAATCAAAGAACTCAAAGTATATTTAATCTTTTATTCACAGCTAATAATATGCCCATGTATATGTTTTATTTTGTATTGCCTATAAATATATAAATAGATGAAATTCACATTTTTTCTAGATTATTCACTTTCAAAGGCAGACATATGATGTGTTAGTTTATTAAAAGAAAAAATTTTTAAAAGGAGAACTATCAAGACCCATTTTTGTCTACTTTTTTCTCTTTGAATTTGCATTTCATGAATGGAACACTTATCAAACTACCTTTTAATTTCTGGTTTAATTAGTTGGTATAATAACTATCAATTTAGCTGTAGGGGTACGTTGGTGTTATTGATATGATAATTAAATATAAAATGATTAGCCTATTAAGGATGTACTAATTGACTTCTGCCAAACATGACTATTTATAGCTGATTGGTCAAAACAGTGTGAGCTATAACTTTAATTACTTAACACTGGGTTACAGTTTTAATGCTTCACATAAGCATTTCTCTTTTTTCTTAAAAAAAATAACTACTGCATCTTTCATGTTGATTTAATTTAGAACAAGAAAAACACTGAGAAAAGGTTTTATGAGTTGGTTGTTCACATAATAGAATTAAGAGATAATGTCAAGAAAGGAGAATGCAATCGTGGATGACAGTTTACTATTGCAAAATACTACAAAATGCTATTGAACAGGTTAACCATTTGGGGAGCAATTACAAGCTACTATGAAAATTGTGTTTAAATTGTTTAAATTACCAGCTCTCCTAGGAAATAAAACACACTTTTTTTTTAAATGAATGCATTTTGTAAACCTATTATGAATCATAGATCTCTGTTCTTTTTACTGTTTGTCACTGTAATATATATATATGTCACACACACACACACACAATCAACATATCAACCATGGTTAACATTTTTTGAGCTGTAAATTTTAGTTTACATAATTACAAATTTGTGTAACAGATTCCGGTGGTGCTTTCTGCTCTGTCCATGATAGTTATCAAATATAGCCTCTGCTAAGCTTTAGACAAATTTGCCATGATCATAAAATTAAGTTGATTGGGATATAAAAGCACAGCTCATAAACACAGAAGAAAGCACTAACTTTTCTGGTTCTAGTAGTTGCTTGAACAATGTCTTTTGACATACTTCTGGCCATAGCAGAATGACCTTTCATGACTTCACAAGAAAATTGCCAATAAATGAAATATTACTAAAGAGAAAATTATCAACAAGGATTGATTAAGCACACACTGCACACACTGTGTTATCAAAGCCCCACGTCAAGCTCTAGAATGTAACCAATGATTAACAATAACTGTCCTTGTCAAGATTTAGAAAGAGCATAATGATAAGAAAGGACCTTAATGTTTCTACTAAAGAACTGAAATTATGATTCATTATGGCTAATGTAAACTTGCTTTATGTATGGCTAAACAGCAAGACCAAACTGAATGCTGGCCCAAAGGTATTCAGTGGTATTAGCTCTATGGAACACTTTTACCTTTGCCTTGAGTTTTGGCATTGACTACCTAGTGTCATTTCTGGCTGTAGTCGAAGGTATTGATTTTAACCTACAAAAGCTCATTTTGCTATGGGAGCTGGTTATCTTAGAGACTGGCATTTTCCTATACATCAAGGGTTGTTACTTCAGGCAGGGCTAATATTCAATTTTCAGTTGTTAGTGTTAGTTGGATTAGGAGGGAACATGACTACTTTGGAATGTAATGGCTCTTTTTCATGCAGAGGACAATGTGAAGTACATACGCTTAATGAGGCCTTGATTTAAAGAGTTTGCAAATAAAGCTCTATTGTTTTACACTCAGTAACAAAATGTATTTTTATTTGGAAAGCTTATAAAGAAACCATAGACGCACTGAATAGAAGATTATAAAAACAAAAACTACTCTCTTGCTTTATGTTTATAGTAATGATTAAGCAAATTTGTTCTTTATTGTTATCTCATTATTTAAAAAGGGTAGGGCAGCAAAATGCATCAACATGTTATCATGAAGCAAGGCATTAGACTTTCAACAATTCCAATAATATTTTTAGGTCATTCTCAAAATGAATGTAAACTTGTTAGGTTTTTACAGCTTAAGTGACTTTTCCATCATCTTTTTAGCTGAGCATTTAGTTTTGCTCTAGGCAAATCAATGAAAAATAATCTACTGAAATATAAAATTCTGTTTATATACATTCACAAGAGACTAGTATAAAACATACTTGATTTGGTAGACTATAAAATCAAATGGTTATCATAAGGGTTATGCTCTTTTGTTCCTTCAAAAGTGCATTCCACTACTATATTTAAATGAAGACTAATTTTCTCAAACCCAGCAACTTAAGAATGATTTTTTAAAAGATTCAAATAAAGGAATATCTTCTTAAAATGTGAAATTTTCCTTAAAAATTTAGCTCTAATTATGAATTTAGGGCTAATAATGTTTTTAAAATTAACGTATCATTGGAACGTTAAGAAAAAAAGCCTGTTGATCAAAATATACACTTTAATGGAAAACAAAACAAAATTCAATTTATTTTTATATGGGCATATTATATGGGCAAATATAGCATATTACAACTGAAATTCACAGTGAGATTCAATCATAAAAAGAATGTTGAAAAGGAAAGTTTAAAAATGAGTGTAAACAAAGTGATTCAATGCAAGGAATAGAGAAGATTGTAGCCAAATAAAGAATGTCAATGTCCTCTTTTATAGACATGTAACTTCATTTCATTTGTTTTGTTTGACCTATTGTCTTGCCAATGGATTTTAGCCCCAGGCAAGTTCACTATGGATTCAGTGTGACCAAAGAAATGACAGTAGAACGTTCTTGGGGTGAAAGGGTTTATTACCCTGCTTGTTCTCCCTGGGGTAGGTCAAGCACTAGCATCTCTGCCTCTGTCCAGAGCACTGGGCCAAGCTCTCTATATAGCACAATAATAGCTCATTGCCTATGGGTGTGGAAGCAGTAGCCTAGCAAAAGGCCAGTTACATCATCAAGTGGTTTAAGTTCAGTGAGGATCTTGGCCATAGGAACCCCAACTTCCCTACACCTATATTGCCCCATTTTGCATAATCTCACCTCAGTAATAACAACAATAGTAATAATTATCATAGCTACTTTTAAATTAATGCATACTATTTCTAGACAATACTCTAATTACTTTTAAGTATTAAATTATTTAGTGTTTATAACTACCTTATGAGACAGATGCTGTAACTATCCCAATTTTACAGATGTAAAAACTATGGCACAGGAAGTTTCAGTGGCCTGCTTAAGTGGCAGAGCTGGGATTTGAACATAGGTCAGGACTTGAACTTATGCAGTATGGCTCCAAAGTGAGTAGGATTAGCCATCAATTATTGTGTCTCTTAACTATTTACAGTCTATGTGCCCATGGCTTTTATGGTGAAATGGGGAAAATTGAAGTTCCTAAGGCCAGGATCCTCACCTGTACCTAAACTACTTGATGTAGTTGGCCTACTGCTTCCACACCTGAAGGCAATAAGCTATTATTGACCGAGTCACTATATAAAGAGCTGTACCCATTGCTCTGGGCAGAGGAAGAGATGAAGGAGGATTACAGACCTGCAGACTGTTGGATGCAGACATAATTCTAGTGCTCCACCTCTCCCAGGAGAACAAAGCTAGGTAGTAAACCCTTTTACCCCAAGAATGTTCCATTGTCATTCCTGTGTCTCACTGAATCCATAATAAACTTGCCCGGGGCTGAAACCCATTGAAAACAGGTGAGTGTTCCAAACAATAAACAATTATGTAAGGAAATAGTTGTTTTCCAGTAGCTCATATTTTGAAATCAGTCTACAGTACTCACATGGAAATTTGGGGGACTTTTGTTTTAAGAAGTTTTATCTAGTTGCTGTTTCCAGTAGGGATGGAGGTGGGGTGAGGATAGAGGCAGAAAGTCAATTTTCTGACTCATAATAGTCATTCACTGAAACACTTTTAGAGTCTCTGTTATGCCTGGTACTGATTACTATAAGCTTATCTTTTGAAGATAATATTAATCTAATCGGAGAGTTGGATATGCTGACAAATAATTACACTGACATGATAATTACTATAGATGTCAAAAGTGTCATGAGAATATAAGAGAGGGATTGAATTAGAGTCTTATACATTAGAGAAGGAAAAGAGAAGATTGAAGTAAATGTTATAGAATGGTTCCCATATTTGTTCCTTTCTGGTGATTCTGCTAAAGTTTCAACAACTAGGTAAATTTTACCTTTCCATCAAATATAGTCTATAATACATTTACTCTTTATTTTTTACTATCTATAGCACTTATTTGACAATGAATGTTGCCTTACACTGTGTCTAGGACAGACTAGTGCTCAAAACATAAATCTAAGCTTCAAGTCATTTCTTTGTAGAACTCTTCCTGACCACCCTAGCTCAGGTAGCCAAGAGTCCCCAAGTCATCATTTTATTACCTTATTTCATTTTCTTCATAATACTTACCACTCTTTGAAAGTATGTTATTTATTGTCATTTATTGTTTCCCAGTTGAACATGATATCCAATACTGCATCCATCATTTTTTTCTAGTATATTCATCACTAGAACATATCTGATACACAGTGTTTAATACTTAATGCAAGAATCATACATTACAATGAGCCATGAAATGTTCAATATTGCATATCCATTAAGTTCTAGTTAACCCAAATTAATAAGTTGTCATTTACCTTCAGTTATATTTATTTCTTGTTCTTTGAAACTTTTTAAAACTCTGTATGTTTTTCAGCTTTTTTGAAGTACAGTTAGAGTACAATATAATTCATCTATTTTAATTGATGATATTCAATTTAATTGAAAATATTCAATATATTTTGATAAATGTACACACTTGTGTAAACACCAAAACAATCATAGCCCATTGCAAAATATTGTCTCACTTCTATACATACAGGTAACATTAATTTTACTTCTTTTAGAACTTTAAATTAAAAAATGTACTCTTTTTGATCTGATTTATTTTGCTCAGTATAATCTTTTTGAGACACATAGTTATTCAATATTGCACATATCTGTGGTTTGTCTCTTTTGTTGCTGAGTAATATCAAATTTTATGAATATACCACAATTTCTTCCAGTTTTGGCTACTACAAAGAAAGCTGTGATGAACATTCATATAAAAGTTGTTATGTGGACATAGATTTTCATTTATTCATTTAAATGCTTTGAAATAGATTAATTGAATCACAGAGTAAAATTTTACTCATCTGTTTTCCAAAGTGGCTGGACTATTTTGTATCCCACTGACAGTGTCTGAGGAGTCCATTTGTTATACATCCTCACCACCACTTAGTGTTGTCAGACTTGAAAAAAAATATCTATTTTAGTGTGTGAATAATTGTATCTTGTGCTTTGTTTTGAATTTTCGTAATGAGTAAAGATGTTTACCATCTTTTTATGTGCTCATTGGCCATTCATTTCTACATTTTCATTTGTAAGGTGTCTGTTCAAGTCATTGCCCTTTAAAATATCAGGCTGTTTGTCTTTTATGAGACACAGAATAATGCCTCCCACAAGATGTCTACATCCTAATATCCAAAACCCATGAATATTTTATATAGCAAAGGGACTCTGCATATGTGATTAAATTAAAATCTTAAAATGGAGAGATTATTCTAGATTATCCCAGTGGGAACAACCTAACCACACAGAACTTTATAAAAGCAAGCCAAAAGTATCAGAGTCAGAGGAGGAAATGGGGCCACAGAAACAGAGGTGAAAGGCAGAATTAGAGAGAGGTATTTGAAGATTCTATACAGTTGGCTTTAAAAGATGGAGAAAGTGGCCATGAGACAAGGAATATGGGTGACCTCTATAAACTGGAAAAGGCAAAGAAACAGATTCTCCCCTAGCTCTTCCAGGAGCAATGCAGCCCTGCTGAAAACTTTGATTTTAGGACTTCTGACCTCCAGAACTGTAAGATTTATGTTCCTTTATGCCACTAACTTTGTATTAATTTGTTACAGCAGCAATAGGAAACTAATATGTCTTCTTATTATTGAGTTTTAAGAGCTCTTTATATATTCTAGATACAAATCTTGTATCAAATAAATGCAATACAAATTCCCTATATTGTGGCTTGCCATTTCCTAGTCTCTGGCTTATTACTTATTACTTATTAAGCATTGGGTAGTTTTTTTCTGCCTGCAAAATTGTTATAACTAAATATATAACCTCACTGGGAAACTTATTCTAATTGCAATTTTTCTGGTATTACACTGGAAGGGCAATTTCTTTTTTCAACTTTAAAGGAAAAAGTCCAGCCATTCCATTGCTGTGAAGGAAAGCAATCAATAGGGCTGCTGCCTTTGGTTGGAAATGTAGCAAAACTAAAATGTCAGTCCCTGATCATTGATACTGCAGTTGCATAAATTTTTTAAATCATATGCCTTGATGTTAAACTTTATCTTGTTAATTTTAATTCACTTCAAAGTGTGGGATTAAACAAACAAACATTTGCCAAACTGGATGATGACTAATTAGGTGGATAAACAAAGATTATTTCCTAGCTTCTGGTAATACATCCATAAATAAGGAATAAATCCATAAATAAGTTCATTTTAATAGTGAATTCTATAAAATATTGGATATAATACTGAGAATTACTTGGAATCATTTCTTAAAATAAAACCATATCTACATAAAATAGGTGCTATATGAAATAGACCCTAAATTTAGGGTAAGGATGAGGCCTACATTTCCAAGCATGCTGGAAGAAGAAAATGCTTGATAATTAATTGCATTTATTACTTAAAAGAATGCTAAATTATTCCATTTTAGAAGTTACAACTAATAAAAGAGCAACTGTTAGGTTAGAAAAAGATTACAGAAAAATGCATTGGTTTCTTATTGCTGCTGTAACAAATCAGCACAAAACATATGGTTTAAAACAACACAAATTTATTTATTATCTTACAGTTTTGTAGGTTAGAAGCCCATTGTGAGTCTCACTGGGATAAAATCAAGGTGTTGGTAGGGCTTTTTCCCTTTCTGGAAGCTCTAGGAAACAATCTATTCTTTTTTTCTTTGTTTTTCCTACTTCTGAGCTTGCCCACGTTTCTTGACTCATTCTTTTCATCCATTTTATAGCCATAAATGTTGTAAGTTTCTGGGACTTTTTTCTGTAGTCTCTGTCTGACATTCTTTTCCACTTTAAGGATTCTTGTGATCACATAGGACCCACTCAAATAATCCAGGATAAACTCCCTATTTTATGGTCAGCTAATCAGCAACACTGATTCCATCTGCAATACTAATTCCCTTTTGTCATGCAACCTAAAACATTCACAGGTTCTTGGAATTAGATTGGGTGGGGCATTATTCTGCCTACCGTATCAACTATACAGTAAGATGTCAAGAAGACTGAAGATGGCCTCTTGAAGAAGATGAGCCTTAAAAAGTGCTTTAAAGAGAGATTAAAATATGGACAGGATTTGTATTAGGGTGTGATATTCTAATTAATTCTTGGATGGTTTTTCAAAACCAATAATGTTAGTGTATCTGACTAACTCTCCTTACTCCCTCTCTCACTTATAAAGATCTTGTAATTGCATTTAAGGTCTACCCAGATAATCCAGGATCATCTCCTCATTTCAAAATCCTTAACTTAATAACATCCAAAAAGTCCTTTTTGCCCTGTAAAGTAACATATTCACAGGTTTTGGGGACTGAGTGTGAATGTCTTTGGGAGGTGGTGCATTATTTCACCTATTACTGAAAATAAACCAAGGCAGACTTTACCCAAAGTCTCTCCTTTGGCAGTCTCCAAAGGTGATGTGTCATTCTGTTTTCAGCAGTTTGAATATGATATATCTAGGTGCTTCTTTCCCTTTTTATCCTTTTTCTTTCTTTCCATTTTTGGCATTTACTTTGTTGGTGTTCTTATGTTCTGCTGAGCTTCTTGGATGTGTGGCTTAATGTCCATCATTAATATTTATTCAAATATTCCTTCTTTCTTTCATATCCTCTGGGATTCCAATTACATAATGTTAGGTTATTTGATAACAACTAATTGATTTTATTTATCTTACTCTTTTTTTTCTTTCCTATACCACTGTCTTCAAGCTCATTGATTCTTTCCTTAGCCACTGTCAGGTCTGCAGATAAGTCCATTAAAGACATTTTTCACCTCTGTTACAGTGTTTTCAACTTCTAGGATTTTCTCTTGATTCTTAGAGTTTCCATCTCTGCTGAAATTACCTGTCTGGTTACATTCTTTTACATTTTCCAGTAAAGCCTTTAGTATATGTAACTCCAAGGGGAAAATATTTTCCCAGACCTGGGCAAAATACCTTTGAACTGAAATCAGTCAAAGAGAGAATAAAGTGGAAGAAACCCATTTATTGCCTATAAACAGTCATCTATTTCTGCTTGCCCATGTCTCTCACGATCTGGAAGCAGGAAAAGGGAACCCACCCCACCTCTCCAGTCCAGGTATGCCCTCGCTCCCCTTGTAAATTACCTATTTATATGGTGATGGACTACTTTTCTCCACCCTTTGGAAACACCTACTGATAAGGAGATGCACTAAGGCCAGGTGAGAGATTCAGAAAATGTTGCAGTTTTACCCACAATATATTAATCATAGGTGTTTTAAATTCCCTGTCAGTTCCAGCATTGGTATCATATCTAGGTCTGGTTATGATGCTTTCTTGTCTCCTGGGAGTGTGTGATTTTTTCTTGCTGTTTCCTATGCTTTGTAATTTTTTGGAACCAAACATCTTTTGTAGGATAGTAGAAACTGAGGTAAATAATTTTTATGTCTGGAAATGTGCATGCTTTTCTTTTTCTCAGCCTCTAGGTTTGAATAATTCTAATTAAGTGTTGGGCTGGGTTTCACTTTCCTTGTTGCTGTGGTTACTCTCAGTGTACAGTAGGCTTTAACTTCTCAGTGATACCTTGTGTTTACATTGTGACTGGTTTGCCAGCTGTATTTTATTTATGCTCCACCCTCAGCTTTGGTCTTTCCTTTGTGCTGTCCTCAGAAAGTGTCTCTCTTTTGTAAATTGCATGCAACTCCACACTTAGCCTCGTAGTGGGGCCTAGGGGATGTTTTTTTGGTATTCTGGTTAAACTTCAGTCTCAGGCTGGCAACATATCCCTGGGTCATGGGGCTGTGACTCTTTCAGTTCCTGCCCCTCCTAAGACTATAATTTTAAACCCAGCATGGATTTTGCATCCCACTCAGTGGTAGAGGGTTGTTTTTTCTATTCCTTTCCTCCAGCTGCAGTGGGTTCTCACCAGGACCCAAACATTGTTGCCCTTTTCCACCCCAACTCAGTGAACATTAGGGCTTTGCTCCTTAGGGCTAATAGGGAGAAAAGTTACAATGGGCTTTTGTACTTCTCCTTCAGTGGTTGCTGTTCCACTTCTCCATTTCTGTACAACAATGGGGCACTTTCTCAGGACGTAGTATTTTCAGCACATCTCCCAGAAAAGAATGGAGGAGAAACTTTCAAACATGCGTGCATTCCTTCCTCCTAGACTTGAGACTGCAGGGGCTTTCATTCCACAGGCCTCCACCTATTTGTCAATTGCCTTAGCTGAATTCAGGGATTTGGGGCTGCACCTTGCCCCAGTAAGTCTATGCTCTCTGCCTGTGTCTTCCTGTAGGCACCTCTCTTTTGACTTTGGGTCAGTTTGCTGCCATGCAACTTTAGCATTCTGATAGGTTCAAGAAAAGTTGTGAACTCGCTGTTTTTCTGGCTTTCTTTCCTTATAAAATTGTGAGTGATGCTTTTTCTAGCTCTCTATACCCCTCCTCCAATCCCAGCAGAAACTTAAAGTTCAAATTTGTCACATGGAAAAAAAGGGATCCACAGTGAAAGATACTGAGAATTTTATAGGCTTTTGCAATGACAGTCTATGGGATAGTTTATTTTCCTAAATCAAGTTAATAGACAAGAGCATCAGAAGCACTTCAAGTGCTTGTAAAATGGAAATTACTGCCCCACCCCAACTTAATCAATCAGAGACCTCTGAGAATGGGTCCAAAAACAAACATTCCAAATTGTTTTTTTTGTGATTCTTGTGCACTTGAGTTTTAGAATCTCTAGTATGGAGTGTAGTTATCCAAACTTTTATCAATCTGCTTATCATTTTCTTCAGATGTCCACAACTCTGAGTCCTTCCTGATTTTAATGAGTGTAAATGCATTTCTATCCAGTGGATTTCTTCTAGCTGGGGACCTAAGAGAAAGGCCATATCCATTTGCTTACCACGGAATCCTCAGCAGCTAACAGTATCTGACATAGAGTAGGTACTCAATAGATGACTAATGAAAGAAAAAAATTATTGAAAAAACAAACAAAAATTAGTTTGTTGTTGAAGTACATCCAGAGTAGTATAAAACATAAATATTACTTCTTTTAGGGGTTGATATATGATGCCCTTTTTTTTTTTTTTTGGAACAATAAACATTCATTCCTTCATATAGTTTCTGTGGGTCAAATATTGGGAGCAGCTCAGCAGGGTGGTTCTGGCTCAGAGTCTCTCCTGAGGCTGTAGTCAAGCACTTGGCCAGTCATCTGAAGACTTGCCTGAGGGTGAAGGATCCAACTGGCTCACTCCTATGGCCGGCAAGCTGGCACTGGTGTTGGCAGGAGGCCTCCGCTCCATACTATGCAGACCTTTCCATAGGGCTGCTTGAAAATCCTCATGACATGGTGGCTGGCTTCACCCAGAAGGAATGATCTAAGAGCAGAACTCTCAAAAAACACAGATTGGGCGGAGCCAGGATGGTGGCTTAAGTAGAGCAGTGGAAATCTCCTCCCAAAAACACATAGAGCTATGAAAATATAACAAAGAAAACTCTTCCTAAAATAGAGACCAGAGGACACAAGACAACATCCAGACCACATCCACACCTGCAAGAACCCAGCGCCTTGTGAAGGGGGAGAGGAAGGCCACAAACCAACACGAAGGGAAGCTCTTCCAGCGGTCACTCGCACCAGCTCTGCAAATATCTCTATCACCATGAAAAGGAAAAACTACAGGCAGAAAAAGATCACAGAGACAACACCTGAGAACGAGACAGACATAACTAGTCCTCCTGAAAAAGAATTCAAAATAAAAATCATGAACATGCTGACAGAGATGCAGAGAAAAATGCAAGAGCAATGGGATGAGATGCAGAGAAAAATGCAAGAGCAATGGGATGAAGTCTGGAGGGAGATCACAGATGTCAGGAAGGAGATCACAGAAATGAAACAATCCCTGCAAGGATTTATAAGCAGAATGAATGAGATGCAAGAGGCCATTGAAGGAATAGAAGCCAGAGAACAGGAAGATATAGAAGCTGACATAGAGAGAGATAAAACGATCTCCAGGAATGAAACAACACTAAGAGAACTATGTGACCAATCCAAAAGGAATAATATTCGTATTATAGGGATACCAGAAGAAGAAGAAAGAGGAAAAGGGATAGAAAGTCTCTTTGAAGAAATAATTGCGGAAAACGTCCCCAAACTGGGGGAGGAAATAATCGAACAGACCATGGAATTACACAGAACCCCCAACAGAAAGGATCCAAGGTGGACAATACCAAGACACATAGTAATTAAAATGGCAAGGATCAAGGACAAGGAAAGAGTTTTAAAGGCAGCTAGAGAGAAAAAGGTCACCTATAAAGGAAAACCCATCAGGCTAACATCAGACTTCTCGACAGAAACCCTACAGGCCAGAAGAGAATGGCATGATATACTTAATGCAATGAAAGAGAAGGGCCTTGAACCAAGGATACTGTATCCAGCATGACTATCATTTAAATATGATGGCGGGATTAAACAATTCCCAGACAAGCAAAAGCTGAGGGAATTTGCTTCCCACAAACCACCTCTACAGGGCATCCTACAGGGACTGCTCTAGATGGGAGCACTCCTAAAAAGAGCACAGAACAAAACACACAACATACAAAGAATGGAGGAGGAGGAATAAGAAGAAAGAGAAGAAAAGAATCTCCAGGCAGTGTATATAACAGCTCAATAAGCGAGCTAAGTTAGGCGGTAAGATACTAAATAAGCTAACCTTGAACCTTTAGTAACCACGAATCTAAAGCCTGCAATGGCAATAAGTACATATCTCTCAATAGTCACCCTAAATGTAAATGGACTTAATGCACCAATCAAAAGACACACAGTAATAGAATGGATAAAAAAGCAAGACCCATCTATATGTTGCTTACAAGAAACTCACCTTAAACCCAAAGACAAGCATAGACTAAAAGTCAAGGGATGGAAAAACATATTTCAGGCAAACAACAGTGAGAAGAAAGCAGGGGTTGCAGTACTAATATCAGACAAAAGAGACTTCAAAACAAAGAAAGTAACAAGAGATAAAGAAGGATACTACATAATGATAAAGGGCTCAGTCCAACAAGAGGATATAACCATTCTAAATATATATGCACCCAATACAGGAGCACCAGCATATGTGAAGCAAATACTAACAGAACTAAAGAGGGAAATAGACTGCAATGCATTCATTTTAGGAGACTTCAACACACCACTCACCCCAAAGGATAGATCAACCGGGCAGAAAATAAGTAAGGACACACAGGCACTGAACAACACACTAGAACAGATGAACCTAATAGACATCTACAGAACTCTACATCCAAAAGCAACAGGATATACATTCTTCTCAAGTGCACATGGAACATTCTCCAGAATAGACCACATACTAGCTCACAAAAAGAGCCTCAGTAAGTTCCAAAGTATTGAAATTCTACCAACCAATTTTTCAGACCACAAAGGTATAAAACTAGAAATAAATTCTACAAAGAAAACAAAAAGGCTCAAAAACACATGGAGGCTTAACAACATGCTACTAAATAATCAATGGATCAATGAACAAATCAAAATAGAGATCAAGGAATATATAGAAACAAATGACAACAACAACACTAAGCCCCAACTTCTGTGGGACGCAGCGAAAGCAGTCTTAAGAGGAAAGTATATAGCAATCCAGGCACACTCAAAGAAGGAAGAACAATCCCAAATGAATAGTCTAACATCACAATTATCGAAACTGGAAAAAGAAGAACAAATGAGGCCTAAAGTCAGCAGGAGGGACATAATAAAGATCAGAGAAGAAATAAACACAACTGAGAAGAATAAAACAATAGCAAAAATCAACGAAACCAAGAGCTGGTCCTTTGAGAAAATAAACAAAATAGATAAGCCTCTAGCCAAACTTATTAAGAGAAAAAGAGAATCAACACAAATCAACAGCATCAGAAATGAGAATGGAATAATCACGACAGACTCCAATGAAATACAAAGAATTATTAAAGACTACTATGAAAACCTATATGCCAACAAGCTGGAAAACCTAGAAGAAATGGACAACTTCCTAGAAAAATACAACCTTCCAAGACTGACCATGGAAGAAACACAAAAGTTAAACAAACCAATTAAGAGCAAAGAAATTGGAATGGTAATCAAAAAACTACCCAAGAACAAAACCCTGGGGCCGGACGGATTTTCCTCGGAATTTTATCAGACACACAGAGAAGACCTAATACCCATTCTCCTTAAAGTGTTCCAAAAAATAGAAGAAGAGGAAATACTCCCAAACTCATTCTATGAAGCCAACATCACCCTAATACCAAAACCAGGCAAAGACCCCACCAAAAAAGAAAATTACAGACCAATATCCCTGATGAATGTAGATGCAAAAATACTCAATAAAATATTAGCAAACAGAATTAAACAGTATATCAAAAGGATCATACACCATGACCAAGTGGGATTCATCCAGGGATGCAAGGATGGTACAACATTCGAAAATCCATCAACATCATCCACCACATCAACAAAAAGAAAGACAAAAACCACATGATCATCTCCATAGATGCTGAAAAAGCATTTGACAAAATTCAACATCCATTCATGATAAAAACTCTCAGCAAAATGGGAATAGAGGGCAAGTACCTCAACATAATAAAGGCCATATATGATAAACCCACAGCCAGAATTATACTGAACAGCGAGAAGCTGAAAGCATTTCCTCTGAGATCGGGAACCAGATAAGGGATGCCCACTCTCCCCACTGTTATTTAACATAGAACTGGAGGTCCTAGCCATGGCAATCAGACAGAACAAAGAAATACATGGAATCCAGATTGGTAAAGAAGAAGTTAACCTGTCACTATTTGCAGATGATATGATACTGTACATAAAAAACCCTAAAGACTCCACTCCAAAACTACTAGAACTGATATCGGAATACAGCAAAGTTGCAGGATACAAAATTAACACACAGAAATCTGTAGCTTTTCTATACACTAACAATGAATCAATAGAAAGAGAAATCAGGAAAACAATTCCATTCACCATTGCATCAAAAAGAATAAAATACCTAGGAATAAACCTAACCAAAGAAGTGAAAGACTTATACTCTGAAAACTACAAGTAACTCTTAAGAGAAATTAAAGGGGACACTAATAAATGGAAACTCATCCCATGCTCATGGCTAGGAAGAATTAATATTGTCAAAATGGTCATCCTGCCCAAAGCAATATACAGATTTGATGCAATCCCTCTCAAATTACCAGCAACATTCTTCTATAAACTGGAACAAATAATTCAAAAATTCATATGGAAACACCAAAGACCCCGAATAGCCAAAGCAATCCTGAAAAAGAAGAATAAAGTAGGGGGGATCTCACTCCCCAACTTCAAGCTCTACTACAAAGCCATAGTAATCAAGACAATTTGGTACTGGCACAAGAACAGAGCCACAGACCAGTGGAACAGATTAGAGACTCCAGACATTAACCCAAACATATATGGTCAATTAATATTTGATAAAGGAGCCATGGACATACAATGGCAAAATGAGAGTCTCTTCAACAGATGGTGCTGGCAAAACTGGACAGCTACATGTAGGAGAATGAAACTGGACCATTGTCTAACCCCATATACAAAGGTAAACTCAAAATGGATCAAAGACCTGAATGTAAGTCATGAAACCATTAAACTCTTGGGAAAAAACATAGGCAAAAACCTCTTAGACATAAACATGAGTGACCTCTTCTTGAACATATCTCCACGGGCACGGAAAACAACAGCAAAAATGAGCAAGTGGGACTACATTAAGCTGAAAAGCTTCTGTACAGCGAAAGACACCATCAATAGAACAAAAAGGAACCCTACAGTATGGGAGAATATATTTGAAAACGACTGATCCGATAAAAGCTTGATGTCCAGAATATATAAAGAGCTCACCTGCCTCAACAAACAAAAAACAAATTACCCAATTAAAAAATGGGCAGAGGAACTGAACAGACAGTTCTCTAAAAAAGAAATACAGATGGCCAACAGACACATGAAAAGATGCTCCACATCACTAATTATCAGAGAAATGCAAATTAAAACTACAATGAGGTATCACCTCACACCAGTAAGGATAGCTGCCATCCGAAAGACAAACAACAACAAATGTTGGCGAGGCTGTGGAGAAAGGGGAACCCTCCTACACTGCTGGTGGGAATGTAAATTAGTTCAACCATTGTGGAAAGCAGTATGGAGGTTCATCAAAACGCTCAAAACAGACCTACCATTTGACCCAGGAATTCCACTCCTAGGAATTTACCCTAAGAACGCAGCAATCAAGTTTGAGAAAGACAGATGCACACACCCCTATGTTTTTCGCAGCACTATTTACAATAGCCAGGAATTGGAAGCAACCTAAATGCCCATGGGTAGATGAATGGATAAAGAAGGTGTGGTACATATACACAATGGAATACTACTCAGCCATAAGAAGTGGAAAAATCCAACCATTTGCAGCAACATGGATGGAGCTGGAGAGTATTATGCTCAGTGAAATAAGCCAAGCGGAGAAAGAGAAATACCAAATGATTTCCCTCATCTGATGAGTATAAGAACAAAGGAAAAACTGAAGGAACAAAACAGCAGCAGAATTACAGAACCCAAAAATGGACTAACAGGTACCAAAGGGAAAGGAACTGGGAAGGATGGGTGGGAAGGGAGGGATAAGTGGGGGGAAGAAAAAGGGGGGGGTATTAAGATTAGCATGCATGGGGGGGAGGGAGAAAGGGGATTGTGGGCTGCACAACACAGAG
This sequence comes from Manis javanica, assembly GCF_040802235.1. Taxonomy (NCBI): domain Eukaryota; kingdom Metazoa; phylum Chordata; class Mammalia; order Pholidota; family Manidae; genus Manis; species Manis javanica. The sequence goes on from NC_133174.1 coordinate 90,032,901, forward strand.
AGGACAAGTAGTGATTCTACAACATTTTGCTATGCTGATGGACAGTAACCATAATGTGGTTTTTAGGGGGGACCTGATATAGGGGAGAGCATAGTAAACATAGTATTCTTCATGTAAGTGTAGATTAAAGATTAAAAAAAAAAAGAAAGTAAGAAAGAAAGAAAAGGGGGATTACTCCTTGATAGGATAAAACTATTGGTAAATCAAAGATTAACACATGCTTTAAATATCCTTAATGTTGATCACTTAAAGGGTGTCAGATGATCAGCTATGGAGGTACTCTTTTCTGATAATATTCCTTTCTCTTAATAAAAAAAAAAAAACAGTTCCTGTGTGCTGACCTCCAATGAGTTCTGCACAGTGGTATAGAGGGCATGTCAAAGTGTGGGCAAAGGATCTGTTTGTTTCTATGCAGAAGATCAAGGCCTAGCTTGGCTACCCAGGAAATGAACTAAGATACGATATGAGGAGGAGCTTCCGGCATCAGCACTCTCTGGAGGACTTGTGCCAGGGGGATAATCAACAAAAAGCCTCCACAGGGATCTGGGCGATGCTGCGGTTGTGGCTGCATCCACCCCACCGTTTCCTGGACTTGCCATTGGAATGAGGGTGGAGATGTCTAGGCTGGCATGTGCATACAGTGAGACAACGAATTTGACCGGATCTGTACTGTTGGAATTCAACCAGGAGTTGGGAGTGGTGCAAGTTGTAGCACTCCAAAATCTTATGACTATAGACTATCTACAGTTAAAAGAACATATGGGATGTGAACAGATCCCAGAAATGGGCTGCTTTAATTTGTCTGATTTCTCTCAGACTGTTCATGTACAGTTGGACAATATCCATCATATCATAGACAAATTTTCACAAATGCCTAGGGTGCTTAAATGGTTTTCTTGGCTTCACTGGAGATGGATGGTAATTATAGATTTGCTTTGTTTATGTCACCGTATTCCTATTATGTTAATATGTGTGTGCAAATTAGTAATTTAAAACCTATACATACTTAAGGTACTCTACAAGAAGACATGTCAAAGAAATAATCAATCCTCCCATGTTGTCTTCCATATGCTACCTCTATAGCTTTTCTTCTTCCTTCCTAATTACAACCCTTAAATAGAATCCGTGCCTCATATCGAATTTACCTAGTATCATAATTCCTCCAGGTGGTAAAGATACCTCGAGACAAGTGCTGGGCATAGAAGCCACAGGGCATAAATCTGCAAAGAAGTAAAAAGCTAACCTTTTCAAACAATATGGCTTCTCTCTCACTTACCAACTTTACATTTCCCTGTATGGCCCCGGAAGATGACTGGTTAGCCAGAGACGGGTAAGATTCCTCAAGGGAGGAACAACCTAAGACAGGCACAGTCGCAGGGGGGCCATCAGGTGAGAAATTGGGGATCAACAGAGGTGAGGCTCAGAACCTCACCCCCCTGTTTTGAGAGAAATCTTCTGCATCTGTGGATGTTTTGCTGCCCTTGTCTAGCTTGGATTAATACTTAGTCCATAGGCACACACCTGATCATCTACATTTGCCCTCTTACAGCACTAAACTATGTTTTCTACCTTTATCTTGCATCTACCTACCACTTCAGCATTTTATTAAAAATAAAAATAATATTAATAAAGGTAGAAATGTGGGATCAACATATAAATCAAGTATAAAAATCAAACGTATATTCATATTTGACCTGATTGTTTATAGTTCATAATACGTGATCAAAACTGAAAGTTTCTGTGAAGACTGCCCTTGTACTGTTCATCATGTAAGAATTTATTCACTATGTAAGAATTTGTTCACCAAGTAAGAACTTGTTCGTTATGCTTCAGAAGATTGGAGACTGACGAGAATTAGGCTTGAGATGGATTAATGATTGTGCATTGAGCATTGACCCCCCCTATACAGAATTTTATTGTTGTTAAAAACCATTTGATCAATAAATATGAGAGATACCCTCTCAAAAGAAAAAGCACAGATTGTCATTTGGACAATATCCTACAAGTTATATAGTCAGCCTATTCAATGTGGATGAGATATATAAAGGCAGAAATGCCAGGAGGGAAAAGTCATTGTTGGACTTGCTGGAGGTTGATCACCACAGTTCATAATACATTTGCTCATTCAATCCTCTCAAAAACCACATGAGTTTTTTTTTTTTGTTAATTTATTTTTTATTTTGGTATAATTAATCTACAATTACGGAAAGAACATTATGTTTACTAGGTTCCCCCCTTCACCAAGTCCCCCCCACTTACCCCTTCACAGTCACTGTCCATCTGCATAGTAAGATGATGTAAAATCACTACTTGTCTTCTCTGTGTTGCACAGACCTCCCCGTGACCCCCATGCACTACACATGCTAGTCGTAATGCTCTCTATCTTTTTCCCCACCCTTATCCCTCCTTTCCCACCCATCGTCCCCAGTCCCTTTCCCTTTGGTAAGTATTAGTCCATTCTTGGGTTCTGTGATTCTGCTGCTGTTTTGTTCCTTCCGTTTTCCTTTGTTCTTATACTCCACATATGAGTGAAGTCATTTGGTACTTGTCTTTCTCCACCTAGATTATTTCACTGAGCATAATACCCTCTTGCTCCATCCATTTTGTTGTGAATGGTAGGATATGTTTTTATCTTATGGCTGAGTAATATTCCATTGTGTATATGTACCACACCTTCTTTATCCATTCATCTACAGATGGACATTTAGGTTGCTTCCATATCTTGGCTATTGTAAATAGTGCAGTGATAAACATAGGGGTGCATATGTCTTTCTCAAACTGGAGTGCTGCATTCTTAGGGTAAATTCCTAGAAGTGGAATTCCTGGGTCAAATGGTATTTCTATTTTGAGCATTCTGAGGAACCTTCATACTGCTTTCCACAATGGTTGAACTAATTTACATTCCCACAAGCAGTGTAGGAGGGTTCCCCTTTGTTCACACCCTTGCCAACATTTGTTATTGTTTGCCTTTTTGATGATGGCGATCCTTACTGGTGTGAGGTGATATCTCATCGTGGTTTTAATTTGCATTTCTCTGATGATTATTGATGTGGAGCATCTTTTCATGTACCTGTTGGCCATCTGGATTTCTTCTTTAGAGAACTGTCTATTCAGCTCCTCTGCCCATTTTTTAATTGGATTATTTCTTTTTGTTTGTTGAGGTGTGTGAGCTCTTTATATATTTTGGATGTCAATCCTTTATCAGATCTGTCATTTATGAATATATTCTCCCATACTGTAGGATACCTTTTTGTTCTACTGATGGTGTCCTTTGCTGTACAGAAGTGTTTAGCTTGATATACTCCCACTTGTTCATTTTTGCCTTTGTTTCCCTTTCCTGGGGAGATATGTTCATGAAGAAGTCACTCATGTTTATGTCCATGAGATTTTTGCCTATGTTTTTTTCTAAGAGTTTTATAGTTTCATGACTTACATTCAGGTCTTTGATCCATTTGGAGATTACTTTTGTGTATGGGGTTAGACAGTGATCCAGTTTCATTGTCTTAAATGTAGCTGTCCAGTTTTGCCAGCACCATCTGTTGAAGAGGCTGTCCTTTCCCTATTGTATGTCTATGGCTCCTTTGTTGTATATTCATTGGCCATATATGTTTGGGTTGATGTTTGGAGTCTCTATTCTGTTCCACTGGTCTTTGGCTCTGTTCTTGTGCCAGTACCAAATTGCCTTGATTACTGTGGCTTTGTAGTAGAGCTTGAAGTTGGGGAACGAGATACCCCCCACTTTGTTCTTCCTTCTCAGGATTGCTTTGGCTATTTGGGGTCTTTAGTGGTTCCATGTGAATTTTTGAACTATTTGTTCCAGTTCACTGAAGAATGCTGTTGGTAATTTGATAGGGATTGCATCAAATCTGTATATTGCTTTGGGCAGGATGGCCATTTTGACGATATTAATTCCCAGCCAGGAGCATGTGATGAGTTTCCATTTGTTAGTGACCTCTTTAATTTCTCTTAAGAGTGTCTTGTAGTTTTCAGGGTATAGGTCTTTCACTTCCTTGGTTAGGTTTATTCCTAGGTATTTTATTCTTTTTGATGTTATTGTGAATGGAATTGTCTTCCTGATTTCTCTATTACTTCATTGTTAGTGTATAGGAAAGCTTCAGATTTCTGTGTGTTAATTTTGTATCCTGCAACTTTGCTGAATTCTAATATTAGTTCTAGTAGTTTTGCAGTGGAGTCTTTAGGGTTTTTTATGTACAATATCATGTCATTTGAATATAGTGACAGTTTGACTTCTTCTTTACCAATCTGGATTCCCTGTATTTCTTTGTTTTGTCTGATTGCCATGGCTAGGACCTCCAGTAATATGTTGAATAACGGTGGGGAGAGTGGGCATCCCTATCTTGTTCCCGATCTCAGAGGAAAAGCTTTCAGCCACTCGCTGTTCAGTATGATGTTAGCTGTGGGTTTATCATATATGGCCTTTATTATGTTGAGGTACTTGCCCTCTATTCCCATTTTGTTGAGTGTTTTTATCATGAATGGATGTTGAATTTTGTCAAATGCTTTTTCAGCATCTATGGAGATGATCATGTGTTTTTTATCCTTCTTTTTGTTGATGTGGTGGATGATGTTGATGGATTTTCAGATGTTGTACCATCCTTGCATCCCTGGGATGAATCCCACTTGGTCATGTTGTATGATCCTCTTGATGTATTTTTGAATTCGGTTTGCCAATATTTTGTTGAGTATTTTTACATCTATCATCAAGGATATTGGTCTGTAGTTTTCTTTTTTGGTGGGGTCTTTGCCTGGTTTTGGTATTAGGGTGATGTTGGCTTCATAGAATGAGTTTCGGAGTATTCCCTCCTCTTCAATTTTTTGGAAAACTTTAAGGAGAATGGGTATTATGTCTTCTCCATATGTCTGATAAAATTCTGAGGTAAATCCATCTGGCCTGGGGGTTTTGTTCTTGGGTAGTTTTTTGATTACCGATTCAATTTCGTTGCTGGTAATTGGTCTGTTTAGATTTTCTGTTTTTTTCTGGGTCAGTCTTTGGATTTTGTATTTTTCTAGGAAGTTGTCCATTTCTCCTAGGTTTTCCGTCTTGTTAGCATATAGGTTTTTATAGTATTCTCTAATAATTCTTTGTATTTCTGTGGGGTCTGTCATGATTTTTCCTTTCTCGTTTCTGATTCTGTTGATGTGTGTTGACTCTTTTTCTTGTAATAAGTCTGGCTAGAGGCTTATCTATTTTGTTTATTTTCTCAAAGAACCAGCTCTTGGTTTCATTGACTTTTTCTATTGTTTTATTCTTCTCAATTTTATTTATTTCTTCTCTGATCTTTATTATGTACCTCCTTCTGCTGTGTTTTTCCAATTTTGATAATTGTGTCATTAGACTCTTCATTCGGGATTGTTCTTCCTTCTTTAAATAAGCCTGGATTACTATATACATTCCTCTTAAGACTGCTTTTGCTGCATCCCACAGAATTTGGGACTTTGTGTCATAGTTGTCATTTGTTTCCATATATAGCTGGATGTTCATTTTAATTTGGTCATTGATCCATTGATTATTTAGGAGCATGTTGTTAAGCCTCCATGTGTTTGTGGGCCTTTTTGCTTTCTTTGTACAATTTATTTCTAGTTTTATACCTTTGTAGTCTGAAAAGTTCATTGGTAGGATTTCAATCTTTTGGAATTTACTGGGGTTCTTTTTGTGGCCTAGTATGTGGTCTATTCTGGAGAATGTTCCATGTGCACTTGAGAAGAATGTGTATCCTGTTGCTTTTGGATGTAGCATTCTATAGATGTCTATTTGGTCCATCTGTTCTATTGTGTTGTTCAGTGCTCTGTGTCCTTACTTATTTTCTGTCTGGTGGATCTGTCCTCTGGAGTGAGTGGCATGTTAAAGTCTCCCAAAATGAATGCATTGCATTCTATTTCCTCCTGTAATTCTGTTAGTATTTGTTTCACATATATTGGTGCTCCTGTATTGGGTGCATATATGTTTATAATGGTTATATCCTCTTGTTGGACTGAGCCCTTCATCATTATGTAATGTCCTTCTTTATCTCTTGTTACTTTCTTTATTTTGAAGTCTATTTTGTCTGATACTAGTATTGCAACACCTGCTTTTTTTTCTCTGTTGTTTGCATGAAATATCTTTTTCCATTCCTTGACTTTTAGTCTGTGCATGTCTTTGGGTTTGAGGTGAGTCTCTTGTAAGCAGCATATAGATGGGTCTTGCTTTGTTATCCATTCTATTATTCTGTGTCTTTTGATTGGAGCATTCTGTCCATTTACATTTAGGGTGATTATTGAAAGATAAGTACTTATTGCCATTGCAGCCTTTAGAGTCGTGGTTACCAAAGGTTCAAGGTTAGCTTGTTTACTACCTTTCTGTCTGACTTAACTTACTTATTGAGTTGTTATAAACACAGTCTGATGATTATTTCTTTCCCTTCTTTTTCCTCCTCCTCCATTCTTCATATGTTGGGTGCTTTTTTCTGTCCTCTTTTAAGAGTGCTCCCATCTAGAGCAGTCCTTCTAATATACCCTGTAGAGGTGGTTTGTGGGATGCAAATTCCCTCAACTTTTGCTTGTCTGGGAATTAATCCCTCCTTCATATTTAATTGATAATTGTGCTGGATACAGTATCCTTGGTTCAAGTCTCTTCTGTTTCATTACATTAAATGTATCATGCCATTCTCTTCTGGCCTGTAAGGTTTCTGTTGAGAAGTCTGATGATAACCTGATGGGTTTTCCTTTGTAGGTGACCTTTTTTCTCTGTCTGGCTGCCTTTAATACTCTGTCCTTGTCCTTGATCTTTGCCATTTTAATTATTATGTGTTTTGGTGTTGTCCTCTTTGGGTCCCATCTCTCGGGAATTCTGTGTGCCTCTGTAGTCTGAGCAACTATTTCCTCCCCCACTTTGGGGAAGTTCTCAGCAATTATTTCTTCAAAGACACTTTCTATCCCTTTTTCTCTCTCTTCTTCCTCTGGTACCCCTATAATATGGATATTGTTCCTTTTGGGTTGGTCACGCAGTTCTCTTAATATTGTTTCATTCCTGCAGATCCTTTTATCTCTCTCTGCGTCATCTTCTATGCATTCCTGTTCTCTGGTTTCTATTCCATCAATGGCCTCTTGCATCTTATCCATTCTGCTTATAAATCCTTCCAGAGTTTGTTTCACTTCTGTAATCTCCCTCCGGACATCTGTAATCTGCCTCCGGACTTCATCCCTTCGCTCTTGCATTTTTCTCTGCATCTCTGTCAGCATGTTTATGATTTTTATTTTGAATTCTTTTTCAAAGAGACCTGTTCGGTCTGCCTCTGCAGATCCTTTCTCTGGTGTTGTTTGAACTATCTTGGAGCGGAATCATTTTTTTTGCCTTTTCATGGTGATAGCTGTGGCTATAGGCAGGTTGCAGGTGTGTCAGCTGGGAGAAGAAAGTCCTTTCCTGCTTGCTGGATGCCTTGCCCTTCTCCACTGCCTGTGATGGTTACCCACACTTCTGGAGCAGCCACCGGGTTAGTCCCCTCGGCTGCTGTGTGTGGGGTCTCCTTCAGAGAAGCATGGAGCCCTGCAGGGAGTGGCAGGCACATCATGTGCACTCCTCTGTGCTAGCAGCACCCCTGCTGAGCAGCTGTGTGGCAGCAGCAGCCTTTGGGTCTGGCCCGGGCGACTGTGCATTGGGCTGGGATTCCGGTCGACTGCTGGGAGTGCGCCTACTCCCTCTGGCTCCACTACAGGTGTGCGCAGGGCTCTCCCACACGGGCCTCTACTGGGCTCCTCTGGCTTCACTGCCACTGGTGCACGTGAGCCGTGCCCGGGTCAGTAGCGCCACTGCAGGCTCGCACAAGCCTCTCCTGGTCCCTTCTGGCGCCGCTGGTGCTCGGATCTGCTCCCGTTCCCTTCCGGCACTACTGTCCCTGGCACGTGCTGCCACTCTCCCGCTACTGGGCCAGTGTGTCGGGGTCTGCACCAGTTGGAGGAACGACTGGCAGGCTGCTTAGTGCCATGAGGGGTTTTAGAGTTTCACTGCCTCCCCGGGGTTTAAGGCACCTAAGTTTCCCCGGGATTTCCAGCTGCTGGCTATGTTTGCTGGGACAACTTCATCCAGCTATGGGGTCCCTGTCTCTTTAAGACTTGCAGAAAACACTTGCTTTTCTTTTGTCTCAGGGGCGCTGGTTGCGAGGACCTGCCCACAGGTTTTGCTTTTCCGTTTCTCTAATATCCAGCACCCTGTGCACCTTGTGTCTGCATTCCGGGTGCAGATTTCTAGAGCTTGTTGTTAGGAGTCCTGGGCTTTCACTCCCTCCCCATTCCAACTCCTTCCTTCCCGCTGGGTTTTGGGGTGGGGGAGCATTCGGGTCCTGCCTGGCCGTGGCTTGTATCTTACCCCCTTCGTGTGATGTTGAGTTCTCACAGATGTAGATGTATCCTGGCTGTTGTACTGCATCCACTGGTGTCTCTTTTAGGAATAGTTGTATTTATTGTATTTTCATAAATATGTATGTTTTGGGGAGGAGATTTCCTCTGAACTACTCATGCCGCCATCTTCCTATGATCCTATGATGCACTTTTTAAGGATAAAAAAACAGTAATGTAGTTTTGTTCTCAAAAAAACCTCTGTAAGAGCTAAGTATCATGGAGATTTTACTGGACCCTTTGAGAAGTCAGTCAGCCCTAGTTGGGCACTCAGGTGAATATTTTGCTATAAAAGCAAAAGGGGTTCTTTAAGGAAAGAAATTTCCAAACAGAAACTAACTGAACTGTTCTTATTTTGGAATTTCATAGATGGGGGTATATATATTCTCACCACCAATTAAACTTGAATTCATTATAATAAACTATAATTTCCTGCGTACTTACCTTAGCTAATAATTAGAACAGACCTGCCTCACACAGAACACACATGATTACAGCAAATGCACAGAAAGTTCTCATGTACTTGTGCCTCATTGCTTCATTCACTGAGAAGAGTCCAGTGTGGGGAAGGGTAGAAGTAGCAACAGTGAGGCCAGTAGTCCTGAACATTTCTTGGGCCATGAACTACTATGAAAAATTGATATGTTCTGTACTCTCTTCCCATTCACTACAGTTTGTATACAATTTCAGAAAAAAATTTTCAGATAAAAAAGGATTTATACAATAAACCACCAAAAACAAGAAAGAAGAGGTACAGTTTAACAAGTGGAAAAGTTTTGTGCCATCTTTTACCTTTAAACATTTATATTTTGTCCAAAATTCAGTTAAACAACACATTTCTGTGTCCATGATTTAATTCCATGAAAGGGCAGTTATTGATCCTTTTCTATCCTTGTAGACTTGTATAGGTCACGCAGTATGGGGTACACCTATGGAAATTAATGTTGCCCTTTCTAGCAGGCTTTTGCTTCACTAGAAGCTTGGAGAAATTTTGTAAACAATTCTTAGGAAAAAATTACGATCTTTGTACATGAATCACTAGAAAATGCACAGTGATAGAGCAAAGAATGTTTGCTGTGTATGGAAAACAAGAATGACTAACTTGAACAGAACTGGCTTTTATTTGAGGCACGATTATTTGGTTACAACTTAACAAATATTTATTAAGAACCAATCTTGAGCTGACATTTGCACTGGAATTATTTCTTAATCTTAATAACTATGTGAGGTAGGCAATACTTATACCCACTTTTAAAGATAAGGAAGCAGAAATCCAGAAAGCTGAGGTAATCTGCCCTAGATCACACAGCTAACAGCTGGTTAATTACAGACCCATATTTTTTTTCCATTATGCCATGCTTCATCTCAATATATAAAAGCACATACTGAGTTGTTTTGTCTCTGTGTATAATATAAGACATGGAAAAATAACTTCCTAGATGTGGATTCAGTGTGTCAAAAACCTTTCTGCTAGACCTGAGACCTTCTGATTAATCCAACATTGTATCTGCTTGGGAAGGCACCTACTCAGAGAGTAGAATTGGCCAGTGATCATAGTGTGATCTCTGGAAGATGGCTGAAGTTACATTGACCACAATCAGTGTGGGGCCTTTAACCCTATTAGAAGGTCAAGTAAGAGCATGCTGCTACAATAACCCCTCTAACAAGAGTCATCAAGGATGGCCTGGCTACCCAATCTTTGAAGATGAGCAAGCAGGTCCACAGGGATTGTACAGTAGTGTTATGTCTCAGGCTGACCAATGCAACTAAGACCAGATAAAGGGAAAAATAGTACTGAAAATACAGAAAGACTTATAAACTATTAAAATCCCTGGCATTCTGCTAATTTGTATAGCTGAGTTAACATATCCCTATCATAGTTGAGCCTTAGATTCTGACTTATCAGGAAGCCTATAAAGAGTCTTTTCACTTACCTTTGTGAGGAAAATCACTATCCATCTTAACCAAATCAATCCCAAATGAAATTCTGCGGTGTTGAAGAATTTCTCTCCAACATCAGTTCTCCATTCTGCTCCTACCAGCTATGTTGAGAGTGCTGAGTCCCTGACCCAGTCATTCTCCATTACTGGATTGCTTTTATTCATAAACATTTCTTCCCATTTCCTGCCTGGCTCCTCTGTATTTTAACTGTGCTGGTTCTTGGATAAGTATAATTGATTTTTACCTTTCTTCCCTTTAACTTCCTGGAACTGATAGTTCTATTCTGACTACTTTCTCCATTTTCAACCCTTATATACTAATTCAAAAAGACTCTTCAGCTATATTCCAATTGTTACCATTCCCAGCCCTTGATTCAACCCCATAGATCCACCTGCATTCCAATATCCAGTGGGATCTCAACCCTTCTTATTATAGAAAGCAAAACATTTCAGCTCACATAATTTTGCTCATAGCATGCACCTGTCTGTATGACATTATTAATTTTTAATTTGTTATTGAAGTGAAATTGACATATAATATATTAGTTTCAGGTGTACGACATAGTGATTTGAATATTTTATTCATTGCAAAATGATCACCTAAGTAAGTCTAGTTACCATCAGTTACCATGAAAAGTTAATATAATATTATTGATTATACTTCCCATGCTGTACATTACATCCACATTGACTATTTTATAGCTGGAACTTTGCACTTCTAGATTCCCCTTACCTATTTAGTCCCCACAACCCCCAGCCCCTTGGGCAACCATGATCTATTATCTGTATCTCAGAGTCTAGATTTTGTTTCACTTATTTGATTTGTTTCTTAGATTCCACATAAAAGTGAAATCATGTGGTAGATGTCTATATCTGACTTACTTCACTTAGTGTAATGCTCTCAAGGTCCATCCGTGTTGTCACAAATGGCAAGATTTCATTCTTTCTTATGACTGAGTGGTATTCTATTGTATATACATAGCACTTTTTTATCCATTCATTCATCAGTGGATAATTAGGTTGTTTTCGTATCTTGATTATTGTAAATAATCCTGCACTGAAGACAGGGGTGCATATATCCTTTTGAATTAGCATTCTCATTTTCTTTAGAGAGATACCCAGAAGTTGAATTGCTGGATCATATGTTTCTGTTTTCAATTTTTTTTAGGAACCTCCATACTATTTTCCATAGTGGCTGTACCAATTTACATTCCCACCAACGGTGCACAAGAGTTCTCTTTTCTCCATATCCTAGATACCCTTATTATTTCTTATCTTTTTGATAATAGCCATTCTGACAAGTATATGGTGATATCTCATTGTGGTTTTGATTTGCATTTCCCTGATGTTTAGTGACAATGAGAATCTTTTCATTTACTTTTTGGCCAAATGTATGTCTTCTTTGGAAAAAAAGTCTGTTCAGATCTTCTGCTCATTTTTTACTGAGACCATTTGGTTTGTTGTTGTTAAGTTGTATGAGTTCTTTATATATTGTGGATGTTAACCCCTTATTAGATATATGATTTGCAAGTATCTTCTCCAGTTCAGTAGGTTGCCTTTCATTTTGTTGATAGTTTTCTTCACTGTGTAGAAGCTTTTAGGTTTGAGGTAGTTCCATTTTGTATGTTTTTGTTGCCCTTGTCTTTGGAATCAGATCAAAAAAAAAAAAATCACTAAAGTTGATGTTAAGGAGCTTACTATTGATGTTCTCTTCTAGGAGTTTTATGGTTTTGGGTTTTACATTTAAGTGTGATTAATTTTGAATTTATTTTTGTAGATGTTGTAAGATGATGATCCAGTTTCATTTTTTTCCTGTAGCTGTCTAGTTTTCCCATCTCCACTTATTAAAAAGATGGCCCTCTTCCATTGTATATTTTTGCCTCCTTTGTCATAATTAATTGATGGTGTATGTGTAAGTTCATTTCTGGACTCTCTATTGTGTTCTATTGATCTATATGTTTGTTTTTATGCTACTACTATATTGTTTTGATTACTATAGCTTTGTAGTATAGTTTGAAATCAGAAAGTGTTATACCTCAAGCTTTGTTCTTTCTCAAGATTGTCGTGGCTATTGGGGTCTTTAGTGACTATACAAATTTTAGGATTATTTGCTTAAGTTTTGTGAAAAATGCCATTGGTATTTTGGTAGGGATTGCACTGAATCTTTACATTTCTTTCAGTAGTATGGACATTTTAACAATATTAATTATTCCAATCCATGAGCACAGAACACTTTACCATTTATTTGTGTCTTGAATTTCTTTCATCAATGTCTTATAGTTTTTGGTATACAGACAGGTCTCTCTTCTACAGATATTTTTTTTTCTCTGAAATTGTGAATGGGATTGTGTTCTTGATTCTCTTTCTGGTAGTTTGTTGTTAGTGTATAGAAATGCAACCGATTTCTGTATATTGAATTTGTATCCTGCAACTTTATTGAATTCATTTGTTATTTTTAAGAGTTCTAAGAGATTATGTAGAGTCATTAGGGGTGTTTTTTATATCATTTCATCTATAGATAGTGATAGTTTTACCTCTTCCTTTCCAATTTAGATGCCTTTTATTTCTTTTTCTTATATAACTTCTGTGGCTAAGACCTATGAAACTATGTTTAGTTGAAGTGGCAAGTGAGGGCATCCTTATCCTCTTCCTGATCTTAACACTGAGTATTACATTAACTGTGAATTTGTTGCATATGAACTTTTTTACATTGAGACATGTTCTTTTTCTACCCACATTACCCTCAGTCAGTAGCTGTTAAATACATATAGACCTTATATGTATAGTTCTGGAGGTGTTTCCTGGGTGATAGATGCAAAAATATAGGCTCCAGATAATTGTGTAAGCTCCATTCTGGGAGGTGTCATCAAACTGTTGTGAGGTTGAGGGGGTGTGCAAGGATGGTGTCTCTTTGTTTACATTCCCTGGAGCACCTCTGTGGGCTCTAGATATGTTGGAAACCTGAAGCTTGTTCCTTAAATAACAGGATGCTTACTTACAGGATCCTGAAGCTCCAGATAAGTAAATATATATTTTTCACTGGCAGACTGGAATTGTGTTTCTGTCTGCTGACTAGAGCTGTTTGTCTGCTCAGAACTGTCTTCCTGAATGTTATAGTCCCTTGGAGTTCAGGAATACCAGCCTTCCTCTACACAAGGCCAGGTGAACAGGGAGTATCCCCCTGTGCAGTCTGTGCTCACCTGCTAGCTTTAGCAGAACATCTGGAGAGTGTATGGGGTGGGGCATACTTGCCAGTTTCAGAAAGGCAATGGGAAAGCACCTTGGCTGAAAAGTACCTGCTGGCTTCAGAGATGCTGTAGGAGAGTGCCATGTGTGCCACATGTGCACCCACCACAGGTTAGGGCAGGAGAATGATGTGACTGACTGTCTGTGTCAGCCCCAGCCAGGGAGTGGGTGATCTCTGTGACTGCCTACTCTCTGTGGCCTCAACAAGGCAGTGGGACAGTTCTGGAACTGCTTGCTCTTTAGTGTCCAAATGAGGCAGTGGGAGGGGTCGCATTCCAGCATATCCACCTGGGCAAGCAGGTATATGGAGTTTGTGTGTGCAAATGGTATCCTCTAGTGCTTCCATATTCAGAGAGAGCCCCAGCTTTCTCCTACCCCAAGACCAGCAAATGGATTTCTCACAGTCCAGGTGCTTTTCAAATTCATGCTTTTGCTCTGGTTCCTTCTGTGAGTGAGACTGGATTAAAACCCTTTGAAGGACTAATGTCAGTTTCCTATAGCACTTTGGGCATAAGCCCCATTGGTTTTCTAAGCCAAATATTTTTGGGAACTTGTCTCTCTGATGAAGATCCCAAAGGCTGGGGTGCTTGATGTGGGACACCAACCCCTCCCTCCTCTGGGAGAGACATTGCACTGGTGAGATCCCTCCCTATTGTGTGTTGTTATGCCAGGGGTGGGGATTTTTGCTGAGACTGTGTCTCTGCAATCCTACCTGTCTTGATATGGTATTTTTATCCTTTGTTGTAGAGAAATGGTTCATCTAGTTTTTTAATCTGTTTCAGAAGGCAATGATCCTATGTAGCTTTAGATTTGGTGTGTCCATGGCAGGAGGTGAGTTCAGGATTCCTACACCATCATCTTGGTCCCCTCCCTCTCTATGACATTTAAAATGGTGCTGTTTAACTTTCACAGAATGTAATCCACCTTTCTGGGGGAGGGTAATATTTTAAAATTTTTCTTACTCAATGATAAATGGAAACAAACACAATGATTCTTTAGTTTTTGATAGATTTTTTATCTTGCATTTTCAGATCTTTCACTTTAAAGTTGAATGTTGATTAGTGACACTCTTCAAAATTACCTGGCCTAAAAAACACATGACCAGAAGCAGAAAATTATTTCATGTACATAAATTTTTTATACAAATTTTATTTACTGATTTTTTTCTCTCTAACTATGCAATTAGTAATATACATCTTTACTTCTGGTGCAAAAAGTGTTCAAGCCCTCTAAGCTACCTTTATCATTTGATACCATTGTTTTCTTTGGTATTGACAGAAACAAAAACAGCTTCAAGGTAGGCTCTCAGCCACTATTATCATTGTAAATTAGGGTGTTCCCCTTAGACAGATATTACTTCTAGCATTTTCTGCTGAATAAAAAGAGCTTAGAAAATCCACTGCATAATAATACCAAATTTGAGTTTGAAGCATATCTGGTTTCCCATGTTTAGATATTCTGTAACCTTCATATATTAATAATATAGATTATAAAACAAGTTTTGGATTTCAATGATGGAATAGATTATGATCCAAGCAATGCAACTGCATTTTGAAAAATAAAAAAATATATTTATTAGAATATCATAAATAATTGAAACAATGAAAATAAGGAGCAGAATAACAAACATGGTTCTGCCTTTCTGTAAAGTCCTCATCAGACTCTGCCAAGCTTTTTCATTTCTACTTGTGCTCTTCCATGGGAAAGACACTTACACTTAACTTAGTACATATCCATTGCCCCCAAATAGTTCAAGGGCATATGTAACAATAATAACTTAAGGGAATTGACGTTATTGTAGTTTGAAAAAAATGCCTTGGTGGTGACCTAGTTACATTTTGCAGTATTATGAAATTATGAAAGGATTTGCACCTTTTGAGTAAGAGAGCAGTTATCTTGGTTAGCAAATGAGAGCCTGCATATCTTCAGCCATTGAGTACTGGCATCTGGTGAACAATGGCCTCCCCAACTTATGGTTCATCTGAACCTCTCTCAGACATTGGAAATCAGATATGTGAAAAGAAATAAAGCTACATACAGAATTTGAACATCAAATATTAAAAGAATGTGTCTTACTATTTGATTCTTTACAGAGATCACTGTGTCATATGTTATCATACTGAAGATAATTCATTGGCACTTATTCCTGAGGTTCTCAAAACTCACAGAATGTTCTACAGGAATCCTTTGTCACCATTCAGCGGCACTTCAGTCATTTTAGTGCAGTGGTTTTAAGAGCATGTACACTGTTTTCAGACTGTCTGCATTCCAGGCCTGACTCTACCAATTAGTAGCTGTGTGACCTTGTATAAGGTTCCTGAAAATGAAGTTAGTAAGAATATCTACTACACTTCAGGGGTGTTGTGATGATTGCCATGAAAAGAATTTAAGATATTGCCTGATATAGGTGAGGTTTTGTGTGTTTGTTTGTTTAAGTTGGCTATTATTACTAGGAAGACAATGAAAGGGCAGGAATAGAGGTACTCCTTTAACTTTCAATGGATGAAAAAGTCCAAGGAGAGGTGCCAAAAACTGACTAGACTACAGTATGCCTATAAATTATACCTTGGTGCATGTTAGGGTACAATGTGTATTTCTAACACATGTGCTAAAAGGAAAGAAATTGTGTAACTGAATGAAATGCCTTACAAACCTACTGTGTACGGTCAAGAAATATTGTATATGTGTATTTTTCTCTCTTGAAGAAAAAATACATACATTGCACAAACCCGAATTATTGATTGGCTTTAAAGGCCATTGAACAGATAGTTATCAGTAGTTTTTCTTCCAGTTTCAGATTTTAGATTCTACTTCCTCTTTCTCTTATGAACAGATTGAATGGAAAGAAAAAGAGTTGCTAAACCAGAATCCTAAATGTAATGACTATGGGAACATCCAGAGGGCTTTTGAAGAGAGCTGAAGAGAAAAAAGTCCTTTTGGACTCTTATTCAGATGAAAATTAAAAAGTAGAGGAGCTATTGAAAGAATGGATTATTTGTCAAAAAAGGGGAAAGCTAAAAATAAATGAAAAATGAGAGTGTTCCTGGCCTAAATATACATATGAGAGATTAAGAAAAGAATACTAATCAGAAGCCTCCTGGAAGGATTTTTTTCTGCCCAATCAAAAAAGGAAGGAAGGAAGGAAGGAAAAAGAGGAAAGGGAGGGAGGAAGGAAGGAAGAATAACTATGTGATTAACAGAATAAATGGGAATATTCAGCTTGGATCACTTTTTTTTTTCCAAAAGTAGCTGTGGATATCCCTGTGGGTATCATGTAATGCTCTGATGTACAGGGTTACAGTAGTAAAGAGAATGCATTTAGCTAGCATTGTGAAGTGAAATGCTAGAATAATGGTCATGAACATAGGAAATGCAAAAGACCAATTGCTACCTACATCAATCCTCAAGAATCTGTGAAGAATTGCCCTCTTCTGTATATTCCCTAGTGCTTTGTCCAGGCCAATTTTAAATAGCTCCAGCAATAAATTTCTGCCATTCTTCTGGGAAACTATTCCACTACCTAATTAAATCTCTGCATTGACAACTTTTCCTGACATTCTGACTAAATTTTGCTGTGTTCAATTTCAACCTGCTATTTCCATTTCTGGTATCAGCCCACGTAACTCCCCTGTTTCCTCAGTGTTTACAATCCTTAATGCCCCCCTTAAATTTCCGTAGCCTGTTTCAAGTGAATTTCCTCGTCAAAATGATCTTTTCAAGATCAGTGACCATACATGTTTTATTATAGACAGAAAAAAAAGCAAATTAGCTCTAAAAGCAAAGAAACGAGTTAGTGAGGACAGAGGCATGATACTAACAGGACCTAAAACCATTGAGGAAATTGAAGCTCAGGACAGAAACATATCATGGACTTGGTTCTCTCTTTCAGTGGCCAGAAGGTCACTAATAAAGCACTACATTTTTCACAGAAACAACCCCATTTTTGCCCTTCTCAGGTATTATTACTAAGTATACATACATGAACTGTGGCTTTCTACAGCTGGGAAGGGCAGGGGAGGCAACCTATTCTTATTTTTGGGAGGAGTAAAGGGGTCCTTTATTTCCATGTTAAACAGAATTGGCCCATGCTGCTGCCAAAAATATGGAATGCTTCACCAATTTGCATGTCATCCTTGCACAGGGGCCATGCTAATCTTCTCTGTATAGTTCCAATTTTAGTATATGTGCTGCCGAAGTGAGCATGGCAACCTATTCTTAAAAGAAAGGTGTGGAATTGCCCACTGCCTGAATGTCCTGCCTGTCTTCCTTCTACCTTTCAGGCTTTGATAGGGACCAAGCAAACACACCCTGCAAATTTTAAAAAGTTTTTAAAAAGCTGTTTTTAGTAATCACCTGGGCCTTGGACTTGCCAACACTAGAATGGAGAAATGGGAATCTAGAATTTCAGACATTATTTATAAATGTAGGAAAGATGTATTGATGTTGTTTTGTTTAGTTTTGATTTATTGTTTTTGAGATAAACTAGTTTTGATATGATTCATCCATGAGTAAGATTGAAGAGATGAGTCAGGGATTACAGTCTTTAAGTGGAATATTTTGTGTAATTTTTAAGCAAATAGGGTAATTACAGAGTGCAAACTCCAAAGTGTTTGGCAGACTGTGGGCAGAGAGGTTTCTTACCATAATAAGAAATTGCCTGGTAAGCAAGACTTATGTTAAAGTTAGAATATGTAACTTCAAAGTGCAAATATTTGTTAAACTCTCAAAATATGAGAAAATACAAGTAATTCTAAATATTAAGCCAGCTTTAAAAAAAAGAGAGAGCTGTATTTGATTGATCTTTTGAAAACTTGCCAGTGCCACAATTATGTTACTCTCTTTTTAGAGAGTATAAATTGTTTGAAGAGAAATATTATAACAGTTAGTATTGCTAACATTTCAAAAACTCTTTACATTCTAATAAGATTTACCTCAGGCAATATCTATTCTTATTTATTGTTTTGCAGACATATGATGCATAAAAGCTAATCTGCATGTCCTACATAAAGAAGCCACAGTTCTTATCCTCGAGAACTTTACATTCTATTGGGGACATAGAAAAGTTAGAACTAAAATAGGTAATAAAAAAATTAAAATTAGTCCTCTAAATCCTCTTGGACCCATAACTTAATATTGTATGATTTTCACTAGATATTTTAAAGATTCAATAATAAAAAAGGCAGAAAATATAAAACTGAAGAAACATCTACTAGATAATTGGGGGAATAATAGAGAAAGTAGGTTGATGAAAGTGCAAAAGAGAATACTGAATCTGCAAAGAGCAGTAATAATGCAAATACTTTAGCTGACACATAAGAGTTTAGAAGATAATGACAGCAATACTATCCATGTTATTACAGAGCCACAGGCAGTGAGGGAAAGCAGATCAGGAAATACTTTTGCTGATAAGAGAAGCCTGAAGTAGGTTAGAAGTTAAATGGTGGATGTTTTAATCACTCAGTTATTGGCTGTGACGTCAGTGATATAAAAGGACATTTTACAAGCAGAACAGAAATTCCCTCTCTTATGTCATGTAAAATGGAAATGATTCCAATTGTTCTGGGGACAGAATGGAGCAATTGTGAATTAAAACATTAAAATTTGTATGTTCGATTATGAACAGCTGTATGAACATAAAACAAAGCAGTATCATGTAATTTTAGAGAAAGTGACTTTGAGGAGATATTGGGGTGTCTTTCAAACTTCTCAATGTATTACATAAGGATTTCTGTAGCCTTATGCAAAAAATTTGAAATATTTAAGAAATTAAGATTTCAATGAAAACACAATTAAGTCTGAAGATGGAAAAAGGGAAAAATAGGTCAGTATAATTAAGTAGGAATGCAAAGAGTTCAGTAAACAATACACAGATAGTTTTTAAAAATACATCTGTTAGAAATGAAAATTGGAAGATCTATAAAAAGGAGAAGGAAGTTAAGATAGAGGGAATCACTAAATTGCAGAGAATATTTAAACAATGAAACATTTATCAGATATATGTATAAGGTGAATATTTGTGCACAAATAAAAATAAAAAAGAAGACACAATAAAAGAGGTCTCACTGGGGGCAGAACCAAGATGGCAGCGTGAGTAGAGCAGCAGAAATCTCCTCCCAAAATCATATATATTTTTGAAAATACAACAAATACAACTATCCCTTAAAGAGAGACCAGAAGACACAGGACAACAGCCAGACTACATCCACACCTGCAAGAACCCAGCACCTCATGAAGTGGGTAAGATACAAGCTGTGGCCTGGAGGGACCCGAGCACCCCACACTGCAGCTCCCGGTGGGAGGAGAGGAGTCAGAGCAGGGAGGGAGAGGGAGCCCAGGACTCTAAACACCCAACCATAGTCATCTGCACCAGAGCGCAGACACAGTGCTTTCATGGGGTGCTGGAAACTAGGGAAACAGGACAGTGAGACCTGTGAGTGAGTCCCCACAGCCGGCACCCCAGGGATAAAGAAAAGCGAGTGCTTTTTGAAAGTCTTAAAGGGACAGGGACCCCACAGACGGATGGAAGCATCCCGGGAAAATTAGCCCAGCAGCTGAGAATCCTAGGGAACTCCGGGCACCCTAACCCCCTGGGCAGCAGTGCACCTTAGAGACCCCTCACAGAGATAAACAGCCCCTCAGCCGTTTTCTCTCCAACGCGGCTCTGCCATATCAAAGCAGCAGCCTGAGGCAGGCCACGCCCACAACAACCGCAGAGCTAAACTCTGTAGCAGCTGGGCAAGAATCAGAAGTCCCATCTGCATGCAGCTGCCCAGCACAAGCCACTAGAGGTTGCTGTTCTCCCAAGAGAGGAAGGCCACAAACCAACAAGAAGGGACATTCTCCCAGCTGTCACTCGTGCCAGCTCCACAAACTATCTCTATTGCCATGAAAAGGCAGACTTTGAGACAGACCAAAATCACAGAGTCAACCCCTGAGAAGGAGATAGACCTAACCAGTCTTCCTGAAAAAGAATTAAAAATAAAGGTCATAACCATGCTGACAGAGCTGCAGAGAAATATACAAGAGCTAAGGGATGACGTCCAGAGGGAGACTACAGAAATGAAACAATCTCTGGAAGGATTTATAAGCAGAATGGATAAGATGCAAGCAGCCATTGATGGAATAGAAACCAGAGAACAGGAACACATAGAAGCTGATGCAGAGAGAGATAAAAGGATCTCCGGGAATGAAACAATATTAAGAGAACTGTGTGACCAATCCAAAAGGAACAATATCTGCATTATAGGGGTACCATAAGAAGAAGAGAGAGAAAAAGGGATAGAAAGTGTCTTTGAAGAAATAATTGCTGAGAACTTCCCCAAACTGGGGAAGGAAATAATCAATCAGACCACGGAAGTACACAGAACTCCCAACAGAAGGGACCCAAGGAGGACAACACCAAGACACATAATAATTAAAATGGCAAAGATCAAGGACAAGGATAGAGTATTAAAGGCAGCCAGAGAGAAAAAAAAAAGGTCACCTCCAAAGGAAAACCCATCAGGCTATCATCAGACTTCTCAACAGAAACCTTACAGGCCAGAAGAGAATGGCATGATATATTTAATGCAATGAAACAGAAGGGCCTTGAACCAAGGAAACTGTATCCAGCACGATTATCATTTAAATATGAAGGAGGGATTAAACAATTCCCAGACAAGCAAAAGTTGAGGAAATTTGCCTCCCACAAACCACCTGTACAGGGTGTTTTACAGGGACTGCTGTAGATGGAAGCACTCCTAAGGCTAAATAGATGTCACCAGAGAAAATAAAATCACACCAAAGAAAGCAGGCCAACCAAATACTAACTAAAGGCAAAAAATAAAATCAACTACCCACGAAAGCAGTTAAAGGAAACAGAAAAGAACACAGAATAAAACAACCAACATATAAAGAATGGAGGAGAAGGAATAAGAACGGAGACAAATAAAGAATCACCAGCCAGTGTTTATAACAGCTCAATAAGCAAGTTAAGTTAGACAGTAAGATACTAAAGAAACTAACCTTGAACCTTTGGTAACCACGAATCTAAAGTCTGCAATGGCAATAAGTACATACTTTTCAATAGTCACCCTAAATGTAAATGGACTTAATGCACCAATCAAAAGACACAGAGTAATAGAATGGATAAAAAAGCAAGAGCCATCTATATGTTGCTTACAAGAAACTCACCTCAAACTGAAAGACATGCACTGACTAAAAGTCAAGGGATGGAAAAAGATCTCATGCAAACAACAGGGAGAAGAGAGCAGGTGTTGCAGCACTAGTATCAGACAAAATAGACTTCAATACAAAGAAAGTAACAAAGAAAGTAAAAAGAGATAAGAAGGACACTACATAATGATAAAGGGCTCAGTCCAACAAGAGGATATAACCATTATAAATACATATGCACCCAACACAGCAGCACTAGCATATGTGAAACAAATACTAACAGAACTAAAGGAGGAAATAGAATGAAGTGCATTCATTTTAGGAGACTTCAACATGCCACTCACTCCAAAGGATAGATTCACCAGACAGAAAATAAGTAAGGACACGGAGGCACTGAGCAACACACTAGAACACATGGACCTATTAGATATCTATAGAACTCTACATCGAAAAGCAACAGGATACATATTCTTCTCAAGTATACATGGAACATTCTCCACAATAGACCACATACTAGGCCACAAAAAGAGCCTCAGTAAATTCCAAAAGATTGAAATTCTACCAACCAACTTTTCAGACCACAAAGGTATAAAACTAGAAATAAATTGTACAAAGAAAGCAAAAAGGCTCACAAACACATGGAGGCTTAACAACATGCTCCTAAATAATCAATGGATCAATGAAAAAATTAAAGGTGATATCAAGGAATATATGAAAACAAAGACAACAATAACACAAAGCCCCAACTGCTGTGGGACGCAGTGAAAGCAGTCTTAAGAGGAAAGTATATAGCAATCCAGGCACACTCAAAGAAGGAAGAAAAATCAAAAATGAATAGTCTAACATTACAATTATCGAAACTGGAAAAAGAAGAACAAATGAGGCCTAAAGTTAGCAGAAGGAGGAACATAATAAAGATCAGAGAAGAAATAAATAAAATTGAGAAGAATAAAACAATAGAAAAAATCAATGAAACCAAGAGCTGGTTCTTTGAGAAAATAAACAAAACAGATAAGCCTCTAACCAAACTTATTACGAGAAAAAGAGAATCAACACACATTAAAAGAATCAGAAACAAGAATGGAAAAATCATGACAGTCTACACAGAAATACAAAGAATTATTAAAGACTACTATGAAAACCTATATGCTAACAAGCTGGAAAACCTAGAAGAAATGATCAACTTCCTAGAAAAATACAACCTTCCAACACTGACAAAGGAAGAAACACAAAAGTTAAACAAACCAATTACAAGCAAAGAAATTGAAGCGGTAATCAAAAAACTACCCAAGAACAAAACCCCAGGGCCAGATGGATTTACCTCGGAATTTTATCAGACATACAGAGAAGACATAATACCCATTATCCTTAAAGTTTTCCAAAAAATAGAAAAGGAGGGAATACTCTCAAACTCATTCTATGAAGCCAACATCACCCTAATACCAAAACCAGGCAAAGACACCACCAAAAAAGAAAATTACAGACCAATATCCCTGATGAATATAGATGCAAAAATAGTCAATAAAATATTAGCAAACCGAATTCAAAAACATATCAAAAGGATAATAAACCATGGGATTCATCCCAGGGATGCAAGGATGGTACAACATTTGAAGATCCATCCATATCATCCACCACATAAATAAAAAGAGGGACAAAAACCACATGATCATCTCCATGGATGCTGAAATAGCATTCAATGGAGTTCAACATCCATTCATGATAAAAACTTTCAGCAAGGTAGGTATAGAGGGCAGGTACCTCATCATAATAAAGGCCATGTATGATAGGCCCACAGCTAACATCATACTAAACAGTGAGAAACTGAAAGCTTTTCCTCTGAGATCGGGAAAAAGACAGGGATGCTGACTCTCCCCACTGTTGTTTAACATAGTGCTGGAGGTTGTAGCCATGGCAGTTAGACAAAACAAAGAAATACAAGGAATGCAGATTAGCAGAGAAGAAGATAAACTGTCACTATTTGCAGATGACATGATGTGCATAAAAAACCCTAGAGATTCCACTCCAAAACTGCTAGAACTGATACCAGAATGCAGCAAAGTTGCAGGATACAAAATAAATACACAGAAATCTGTGGCTTTCCTATACACTAACAATGAACCAATAGAAAGAGTAATCAGGAAAACAATTCCATTCACAATAGCATCAAAAAGAATAAAATTCCTAGGAATGGGCCTAACCAAGGAAGTGAAGGACCTATACCCTGAAAACTATAAGACACTCTTAAGAGAAATTAAAGAGGTCACTAACAAATGGAAACTCATCCCATGCTTTTGTCTAGGAAGAATTAATATAGTCAAAATGGTCATCCTGCCCAAAGCCATATACAGATTTGATGCAGTGCCTATCAAATTACCAATAACATTCTTCAACTAACTGGAACAAATAGTTCAAAAATTCATATGGAAACCCAAAGACCCCAAATAGCCAAAGCAATCCTGAGAAAGAAGAATAAAGTTGGGGGGATCTCAGTCCCCAACTTCAAGCTCTACTACAAAGCCATAGTAATCAGGACAATTTGATACTGGCCCAAGAGCAGAGCCACAGACAAGTGGAACAGATTAGAGAGTCCTGACATTAGTGCAAACACATATGGTCAATTAATATTCGATTCAGGAGCCATGGCCATACAATGAGGAAAGGACAGTCTTTTCAACAGATGGTGCTGGCAAAACTGGACAGCTACATGTAAGAGAATGAAGCTGGATCACTCTCTAACCCCATACATGAAAGTAAATTCAAAATGGATCAAAGACCTGAATGTGAGTCATGAGACCATAGAACTCTTGGAAGGAAACATAGACAAAAATCTCTTGGACATAAACATGAGTGATTTCTTCATGAACATATCTCCCTGGGCAAGGAAAACAAAAGCAAGAATGAACAAGTGGGAATATATCAAGCTGAGAAGCTTCTGTGCAGCAAAGGACACCATCACTAGAACAGAAGGGTATCCTACAGTATGGGAGAATATATTCGTAAATGACAGATCTGATAAAGACTTGACATCCAAACTATATAAAGAGCTCACGCACCTCAACAAACAAAAAGCAAATAATCCAATTAAAAAATGGGCAGAGGATCTGAACAGACACTTCTCCAAAGGAGAAATTCAGATGGCCAGCAGACACATGAAAAGATGTTCCACATTGCTAGTTATAAGAGAAATGCAAATTAAAACCACAGTGGGATGTCACCTCATACCAGTAAGGATGGCTACCATCCAAATGACAATGACAAATGTTGGCGAGGTTGTGGAGAAGGGGGAACCCTCCTACACTGCTGGTGATAATGTAAATTAGTTCAACCATTGTGGAAAGCAGTATGGAGGTTCCTCAAAATGCTCAAAATAGACTTACCATTTGACCCAGGAATTCCACTTCTAGGAATTTACCCTAAGAATGCAGCAGCCCAGTTTGGAAAAGACATATGCACTCCTATGTTTATCACAGCACTATTTACAATAGCCAAGAAATGGAAGCAACCTAAGTATCTATCAGTAGATGAATGGAAAAGACGATGTGGTACATATACACAATGGAATATTATTCATCCATAAGAAGAAAAAAAATCCTACCAATTGCAACAACATGGATGGAGCTAGAGGGTATTATGCTCAATGAAATAAGCCAAGCAGAGGAAGACAAATACCAAATGATTTCACTCATCTGTGGAGTATAAGAACAAACGAAAAACTGAAGGAGCAAAACAGCAGCAGAATCACAGAACCCAAGAAGGGGCTAACAGTTACCAAAGGGAGAGGGACTGGGGAGAATGGGAGGGTAGGGAGGGATAAGGGTGGGGAAGAAGAAAGGGGGTATTATGATTAGCATGTATAATGTGGGCGTTGGGGGAAAGGGGAGGGCTGTGCAGCACAGAGAAGACAAGTAGTGATTCTACAACACCTTACTTCGCTGATGCACAGTGACTGTAATGGGGTTTGTAGGGGGGACTTGGCATAGGGGAGAGCCTAGTAAACATAATGTTCTTCATGTAATTGTAGATTAATGATAACAAAATAAAAAAAAGAGGTCTCATCATTTTTCCACAGAGAACACAATTCACCTCTTTGCAATCTTTAACCCCACTAAAATACTGCAAAGAACAATTTAAAATTATATTTTCTCATACATTTTAGTGACTATAGTTTTAGATTATGAGTGTAATATACATATATGCCACAAGAGCAAGAAAGGAGTCCTTTACAATGGTGAAATCTTTATCCTACCTGAATGGTTCTGAGTAAACAAACAACAGAGCTTTAACACACATGAAGCAAACTGTCAAAACTAAGAAGAAATAAATATATTCACAATCCTGGTTGAAGACTACAACACTACTTTTTCAGTGAAAGAACTAAAATCAGCAAGGATATTGAAAAGCTGTATAACACATTCAACCAACAGAACCTAATTGACTTTTATTGAGATCTCTACCCAGAAAAACAAAATACACATTCTTTATAAGTGCTCATAAACCATTCATGAAAATAGATTATATCCTGGTATATAAACTAAACTCTAACCAACTGAAAAAAATTGAAGTAATATAAAGCATGGCCTCTGACAGTAGTGAAATTAAGCATGATATCAATAACAAAAAAAAGCAGGAAAATCTCAAAGTAATTGAAAATTAAACAGAAAAATTTTTATTAATGCATCTCTAAGAGAAATTAGAAAATAACTTAAACTTAACAAAATATAAGCACAACATGTTAAGATTTGTGGGACACAGCTAAAGCAGTGCTTAGAGATAAATTTACAGCACTAAATGCTCATGTTAGAAAAAGAATAAAGGTCTAATCTAAAAATATAGTAGCTAGAAAAAGAAGGGGAAAATAAACCAGAAGTGGACAAAAAGAAGAAAATAATAAATATGAGAACAAAAATCAGTGAAATTAAAACATGAAAAGGAATGTCAATGAAACCAAAGCCAATTGTTTGAGAAGAACAATAAAATTGATTACACAAAGCAAGCTTGACAAAAACAGAAAGAAAGAAGATACAGGGTAGCACAATTAGGAATGAGAAAGTGGATAGCAATACACACTTCAAAAACATTAAAAGTAGAATATGGGAGTACCATGAATGACCCGATGAGCACAAATTAAATAACGTATGAAATAGATCATTTCCTCAAAAATCATAAGCTACATAAATTCACCCAAGAACAAATAGATCAAATAAATGGTAATATGACTGTTTAAGGTATTGAATTGGTAGTTAAAATCCTTCTTTAAAAAATCACCAGGGTTGGGTGGTTTCACTGGCAAACTACAAAACATTTAAAGAAGAACTACCAGTTTTATGTAATTTCTGGTGGAAATTATGGAATTCCAAATTCCATAATGATGGAGGCATCATCATTTGGAAGATGCTCCAAATGATGGAAGAACAGGAGGCATTCCCAATTCATTTTATGAGGCCAGTATTTCCCTAATACAAAGCTCAGACAGATAGATTACAAAAGAAACTAACAGTCTGTGTGACCATAGACCCATAAACTCTTCTACTAATATTTTATTTTGGAAATGCAAGACTGGTTCAATATCCAAGAATCAATCAATATAGTCCATCTTATTAACAAACAAAAGAAGAAAACCACATAATTATATATACTGATGCAAAAAGGACTGGGTCATACACTAATGATAAAAAATATGTAACATTCAGATTCAAGATGGTGGCATGAGAGGTGAGACGGAGAATTCCTCCCAAAACCACAAATAATATGAAAATATAATTAATTGCTACAACTAACCCTAAAACAGCAACAAGAAAGAAGGCTGAACCAGATTACATGCAGACCTCACAAACAGAGCATACATCATGAACACAGGGTAATGTACGAAAGCTTTTATCAGGCAGGACCCAAGCCCTTCCCCCACCCCAGCTCACCAGAGAGAGGAAGAGAAATGGAGCTGGGGAGGGGGTGGAAGCCTAGGACTGCTGAATCCTGAGCTCTGGAGGTCTGCTTTGGGAGCAGAAAACTACACTGTGTGGTGCTATAGACATTGGGAAACTCAGAAAGGTGGAGTGCTTGAGAGACAGATTGTGGCCATTTGTGGAGTAGGGGATCCACACCCAGCCGCTCTGGAAGAAGGGAAAGGCAGTTGGTCCGAGAGGCTTCCTAGGAGCAGGAGGGCTGCTGAAGGAGCAGGATTTGCATGGAGCTTGCTGTGCAGGGGAGGGGAGAGCTGCACAAGGTTGTCTGGGCATGCTCTGCAAACTAGTTGGGAACATTGAAGAGCCTCAGGTGCCCCATATCCCTGGCTGGCTACTCAGCTCCGAGGCCTCCCACTGTGACATGCAGCCTGCTGCACCTTCCTCCTAGCCTGCCAGTACAGGTTCGCAAACTGGCAATCACTGTGCTGGCATCAGGCCAGCCAGAAGGAGGCTCATCCTACAAGAGCTATAGACACAAAGCACAGAGGCTTACACCTCTGTGCTTGGCCCACTGGCTCTGACACTTGAGACAGGCACAAGAGACGGGATTCAGGAAACAGATCTTTCCTCACCCCAGGCACCAGCTCTGCTCCTCTATGACCCCCAGCCTCACTCTAGAGACTGGAGCTTCTGGGCACTAGTGGGCACCACTCAGAAATATGAAATGTCAAAAGAAAATGGTTCAGACCAAAATCTCAGAAACCCCAGGGAAAGGGCCTAAAGAAACTGAACTCACCAATCTGCCTGAAAGAGAGTTCAAACTAAAAATCATAAACATGCTTATGGAGGTACAGAAAAATATTCAAGAACTCAGGAACAAATTTAAGTCAGAGATTCAATCATTAAGAAATTCCGTATCTGAAATGAAACATACAATAGAGGGATTTAAAAGCAGATTAGATGTAGTAGAAGAGACAGTAAATGGAATAGAAATTAGAGAAGAGGAATACAAAGAAGCTGAGGCACAAAGAGAAAACAGAATCTCTAAGAATGAAAGAATATTGAGAGAACTGTGTGACCAATCCAAATGGAAAAATATTTGTATTATAGGGGTACCAGAAGAAGAAGAGAGAGAAAAAGGGATATAAAGTGTTATTGAGGAGGTAATTACTGAAAATTTACCCAATCTGGGGAAGGAGATAGTCTCTCAAGCCATGGAGGTGCACACATCTCACAACACAAGGGACCCAAGGAAGACAATATCAAGACATATAATAATTAAAATGGGAAAGATCAGGGATAAAGACAGACTTTTAAAAGCAGCTAGAGAGAGAAAAAAGATCAAATACAAAGGAAAACCCATCAGGCTATCATCAGACTTCTCAACAGAAACCTTACAGGCCAGAAGGGAGTGGCATGATATATTTAATGCAATGAAGCAGAAGGGCCTTGAACCAAGAATATTATACCCTGCAAGGTTATCATTTAAATTTGAAGGGGGGATTAAACAATTTTCAGATAAGAAAAAGTTGAGAGAATTTACCTCCCACAAACCACCTCTACAATGCATTTTGGAGGAACTCCTATACAAGGAAGTATTCCTAAGGCTAAATAGATGTCACCACAGTGATAGACAAAGAGCACAGAATATGATTCATAACATACAAAGGAAGGAGGAGGAAGAAAAAGGAAGAAAGAAAAAAAAACAATGTTTAGGTTGTGTTTGTAATAGCACACGAAGTGAGTTAAATTAGACTGTTAGATAGTAAGGGAATTACCCTTCAACCTTTGGCAACCACGAATCTAAAGCCTGCAATGGCAATAAGAACATACCTATCAATAACCACCCTAAATGTAAATGGTCTGAATGCACCAATCAAAAGACACAGAGTCACTGAATGGATTAAAAAACAAGACCTGTCTATATGCTGCCTACAAGAGACTCACCTCAACTGAAAGACATACACAGACTGAAAGTAAAGGGATGGAAAAAGATATTTCATGCAACTAACAGGGAGAAAAAAGCAAGAGTTGCAGTACTTGTATCAGACAAAATAGACTTCAGAACAAAGAGGTAAAGAAGGACATTACATAATGAAAAAGAGGTAAGTCCAACAAGAGGATATAACTATTATAAATATCTATGCACCCAAAACAGGATCACCTACATATGTGAAACAAATACTAAAAGAATTAAAGGGGGAAATAGAATGCAATTCATTCATTTTAGGAGACTTCAAACACCACTCACTCCAAAGGACAGATCAACCAGACAGAAAATAAGTAATGAAACAGAGGCACTGAACAATGTACTAGAACAGATGGACCTAACAGACATCTACAGAACACTCCATCCAAAAGCAACAGGATAAACATTCTTCTAAAGTGTACATGGAACATTTTCAATAATAGATCATATAGTAGGCCACAAAAAGAGCCTCAGTAAATTAAAAAAGATTGCAATTGTACCAACCAGCTTCTCAGACCACAAAGGTATGAAACTAGAAATAAATCACACAAAGAAAATGAAAAAGCCCACAAACACATGGAGGCTTAATAACAAGCTCCTAAATAATCAATGGATCAATGACCAAATAAAAACAGAGATCAAGCAATATATGGAGACAGATGAAAACAGTAATTCAACAACACAAAAATCTGTGGGACACAGTGAAGGCCGTGCTAAGAGGGAAATATATTGCAATACAGACATACCTCAGGAAAGAAGAACAATCCCAAATGAATAGCCTAAACTCACAATTAATGAAATTAGAAAAGGAAGAATAAATGAGGCCCAAAGTCAGTAGAAGGAGGAACATAATAAAGTTTAAAGCAGAAATGAATAAAATTGAGAAGAATAAAATAACAGAAAGAAGCAATGAAAGCAGGAGCTGCTTCTTCGATAAAATAAACAAAACAGATAAACCCCTAGCCAGACTAATCAAGAAAAAAAGAGTGTCTACACACATAAACAGAATCAGAAATGAGAAATGAAAAATCACCACGGACATCACAGAAATACAAAGAATTATGAGGGAATACTATAAAAAATTATATGTTAACAAACTGGATAACCTAGAAGAAATGGACAACTTTCTAGAAAAATACAACCTTCCAACGCTGACCCAGGAAGAAACAGAAAATCTGAATAGACCAATTACTAGCAACAAAATTGAACTGGTAATCAAAAACCTACCTAAGAACAAAACTCCTGGACCAGACGGTTTCACTGCTGAATTTTATCAAACATTTAGTGAAGACCTAATACCCATCCTCTTTAAAGTTTTCCAAAAGGTAGAAGAGGAGGGAATACTCCCAAACTCATTTTACAAGGCCAACATCACACTAATACCAAAACCAGGCAAAGACCCTATGAAAAAAAATTACAGACAAATATCCCTGATGAATATAGATGCAAAAATACTCAACAAAATATTAGCAAACCAAATTGAAAAATACATCAAAAAGGTCATCCATCATGATCAGGTGGGATTCATCCCTTGGATACAAGGATGGTAAAACATTTGAAAATACATCAACATCATCCACTACATCAACAAAAAGGACTAAATCCACATGATCATCTCCATAGATGCTGAAAAAGCATTTGACAAAATTCAACATCCATTCATGATAAAAACTCTCAACAAAATGGGTATTGAGGGCAAGTATCTCAAACATAATAAAGGCCATATATGACAAACCCACAGCCAACATCATACATAACAGCGACAAGCTGAAAGCTTTTCCGATAAGATCGGGAACATGACCAGGATGCCCACTCTCCCCACTTTTATTCAAAATAGTACTGGAGGTCCTAGCCATGGCAATTAGGCAACACAAAGAAATAAGAGGCATCCAGATTAGCAAGGAAGAAGTCAAACTGTCCTTGTTTGCTGATGACATGATATTGTACATAAAAAACCCTAAAGAATCCACTCCAAAACTACTAGATCTAATATCTGAATTCAACAAAGTTGTGGGATACAAAATTAATACACAGAAATCTGTTGCATTCCTATACACTATAGATGAACTAGCAGAAAGAGAAATCACAAAAACAATTCCATTCACAATTGCATCAAAAAGTATAAAATACCTAGGAATAAATGTAACCAAGGCAGTGAAAGACCTATATACCCTGAAAACTACAGAACACTCTTAAGAGAAATTAAAGAGGACATTAATAAATGGAAATTCATCCCATGCTCTTGGCTAGGAAGAATTACTATTTTCAAAATGGTCATCCTGCCTAAAGCAATCTACAGATTCAATGCAATCCCTTTCGAAATACCTACAGCATTCTTCAATGAACTAGAGAAAATAGTTCTAAAATACATATGGAACCACAAAAGACCCCGAATAGCCAAAGCAATCTTGAGAAGAAATAATAAAGCAAGGGGAATTATGCTCCCTCAGTTCAAGCTCTACTACAAAGCCACAGTAATCAAGACAATTTGGTACTGGCACAAAAACAGACCCATAGACTAGTGGAACAAACCAAAGAGTCCAGATATAAATCCAAGTACATATGGTCAATTAATATATGATAAAGGAGCCATGGATATACAATGGGGAAATGACAGCCTCTTCAACAGCTGGTGTTGACAAAACAGTACAGCTACATGTAAGAGAATGAAATTGGATTATGGTCTAACCCCATACACAAAGCTAAAATCAAAATGGATCAAAGACCTGAATGTAAGTCATGAAATCATAAAACTCTTAGAAAAAAATATAGGCAAAAATCCCTTGGACATAAACATGAGCAATTTCTTCATGAACATATCTCCCTGTGCAAGGGAAACAAAAGCAAAAATTAACAAGTGGGGCTATATCAAACTAAAAAGCTTCTGTACAGCAAAGGATACCATCAGTAGAACAAAAAGTCATCCTACAGTATGGGAGAATATATTCATAATTGACAGATCCGACAAAGAGTTGACATCCAAAATACATAAAGAGCTCATATATCTCAATAAACAAAAAGCAAATAATCCAATAAAAAAATGGGCACAGGATCTGAACAGAGAGTTCTCCAAGGAAAATCAGATGGCCAACAGACACATGAAAAGATGCTCCACATTGCTAATCATCATGGAAATGCAAATTAAAACCACAATGACATATAACCTAACACTAGTTAGGATGGCCACCATCCAAAAGACAAACAACAAAAAATGTTGTCAAGGATGTGGAGAAATGGGAACCCTCCTACACTGCTGGTGGGAATGTAAACTAGTTCAACCATTGTGGAAAGCAGTATGGAGGTTCCTCTAAAAACTCAAAATAGAAATACCGTTTGACCCAGGAATTCCACTCTTAGGAATTTACCCTAAGAATGCAGCAGCCCAGTTTGAAAAAGACATAAGCACTCCTATGTTTACTGCAGCACTATTTACAATAGCCAAGAAATGGCAGCAACCTAAGTGTCCATCAGTAGATGAATGGATAAAGAAGATGTGGTACATATACACAATGGAATATTATTCAGCTATAAGAAGACAACAAATCCTACCATTTGCAACAACATGGATGGAGCTAGAGGATATTAAGTTCAGTGAAATAGCCAGGTGGAGAAAGACAAGTATCAAATGATTTCACTCATCTGTGGAGTATAACAACAAAGAAACAACTGAAGGAACAAAACAGCAGCAGAATCACAGAACCCATGAATGGACTAACAGCTACCAAAGGGAAAGGGACTGGGGAGGATGGGTTGAAAGGGAAAGAAAAGGGGAAAAATGGGGCACTACAATTAGCAGACATGATGTAGTGGGGTGGGGACATGGGGAAGGCAGCATATACAGAGAAGACATGTAATGATTCTATAGCATCTTACTACGCTGAATGGACAGTGACTCTAATGGGGTATGTTGGGGGGACTTGATAATAGGGGGATTCTAGTAAGCATAATGTTTTTCAAGTAATTGTACGTTAATTATATATATATATGTAACATTCAGCAAACCAGAACAGGAAGGGTATGTCCTCAACCTGACAAACTGCATCTCGAATAAAGCCTACAACAAACATCATACTTAGAGCTGAAAGACTGGATATTTTCCTCCTAAGATTAGAAACAAGGGAAAAAGGACTGCTCTGCCCACTTCTGTCATAATGGAAATCTTAGCCAGTGTGATAGGGTAAGAAAAAGAGACAAATAGTCTGTAGATTAGAAAAGAAGAAATAAAACGTGCCTGTTTGCAGATAGCATGATTGCTTAGATAGAAAATCCCAATGAGTCTATAAAAAGTTAGAACTAATCAGTGAGTTTAGCAAGGTTCCTGTATATATGGTCAACACACCAAAATCAATTGTGTATCTATATAGTAGTAATGTTCAACTGGAAGTGAAATTTGAAAAAAAATATCCCTTTACAATGGACTGTAGTTCCATGCATAGATCTCTAAAAGAAAAGGTGGGGGGGAATATTTAGGTACAAATCTAGCTAAATGTGTTCAAGATCTCTATGCTGAAAACTATAAATGGTGCTAAAGGAAATCAAAGTCATATATAAGTGGAAAGACATACTGTGCTTATTTAAAGATTTAAAGACTTAGCATGGTAAAGATAACACTAAATTGATCTATAGGCTTAATGCAATTCCTATCAAAATCCCAGAAAGATTATTTGGAGGTAAAAACAAGATGATTCTAAAATGTGTATGAAAAACTTAAGAAGCTAGAATTCATAAAACTATTGAAAAGGAAGAATCGAGTTGGAGAAACCACATTGCCCAATTTTAAGACTCAAGATTATGTGGGTTTGGGCAAAGGGATAAATATACAGATCAATGAAACAAAAACAGAGCCTTGAAATACACCCACATGGTTTTTAATATAAAGGAAAACACAGCTACAATACTTTTAGATCAAAATAGGAAGAAAAAAATTATATGACCTGGGGAAATTTTTTAAAAATCTGACACTGAAAGTGGAAAGAAAATATATAATTATAATTGTCAAGTAATTATAAATGCAGTGTTTTATAAACAGCAATAAATCAACTTTTAAATACAAATGGAAATTGGTAACTTGAAAGCTTCCTGGGAAATACTAGAGCCATATGTTGTTGGCGCTGTAAACAGCTTCTTGTTCCTTCTTGTCCTAGAACAAAAACACTTGAGCATCAAAACTGAAGCTGGAAATAAAAACAAATGCTAAACACAAGCATGGATTTTCAGATATATGGCAAATAATTTTTTCTTCTTTTCCCTCTGCCTCATGAACAAAATGAAATGTGAATATTGTCAAAATGTAGACATCTAAAATCATGTTGATCTAGGTGCTTAAATAGCTTTTAAATATTTTCTCTGCTTGCATTACATTTCTTTGTATTATTTGTCAGCACTGACTTCAGACTTTCCTCAAGCCTTTTTCAGCAGGAAATTATAGAGGAGGATTCATTCAAAGTCCCCTTTCCATCTTCCCTTGAACTCCTATCTTTCATACTGTTTATTAGGAATATTTCTATATGTGAGACTACAACTCTGGCATTTATAAATGTGACAAAGTTTATGGCCTTTGGAAGAAAATAGGGCAATTAGACATATTCAGCTGTTCAAATTTATGACCTTATCAGCCAGATTTTCTCTTTTCTTTCCCCTTTTTACAAATAAGTATGCATTCACTATCAATGCTATTATAACTATTTCAGCTATTGAATTGACCTTTCATTTTATAAACATCAGTAAATCAACCATTGAAGTGCAATGAAAATTTTTAACTGCAATTAATCATGAAACAGAAACAGTATGGAGAGTAACACATTATTAATCACAATCACAATCAGAGTTCTCCATGGCATCATGTCTGCTGACAGCAGGGAGGCACTCTGAAACTTTTGTAGCCCAAAGGTTAAAGATTTCAGATTTCTAGGCAAACCAGGAAAATAAAATCCATGGTTATCCTGTGAAGACAGTTCAGGTAAGTAAATGGCTTCATATTTAGAAAACAATATAAAATTTTACTTCATCATAAATAAAGATCTTTTTCTAAGGAACTGGGTATTTCTGATTTGTTAATATGTATCTGCTATAATGCCTAGTTCTTGGGAGACTAGAAATTAACTTCAGATAATCAAGGATTCAAATAAGAATTCATTGCAAATACTACTAATTTGATCTAATTTGAAACAACTGGTTTTTCTCCATATTTTATTCTTTATCTCTTTCAGATCCCTTCATTCAATGTCAGAAGTAATTTTTTCAAGTTCATCTCTGTCATATTTGACTTAGATAAGCATATATAAGTAGAATATATTCCTTAACTTACAGAATCATCAAATTACTAATAATTTCCAGTATGGGCAACAGTGTTAAGATCATATATATTTAATATGTTTCATATCTAGAGAAAGTATCTTGATTATAAGTGGTAAGCAAAAACTTGGCATAAAGTACATTAATTTATAAGCATTAGTAAATTGATCATTAAATCTATTGGCAGTCTTTAGGAATAGTTTCTGGTGCTGTCTTGACACCTATTTGAACTATCATTCCAATTTCTGGAAATGACACGAGAAGAGCAATTGTTCTTTGGCCATTCACTGCTCCTAAATACCTTCTTTATCATGCTTTCTTTTCACCCTACTCATTTCCACTTGCAATGATAATCTAAAAACTACAACTTATTTATGAGTGTTTTAATAATAACTACTATATGTATTATGTGTCAGCCATTGAATTAGACCTTTCATTCATTCTCTTATTTGACATGCACAGTACATATTTATGATACCATTACTCTAATATTTATAGACCAGTAAAGCGACTATCAGCCCAGAGCTATCCAGTGGCTGAAATTTCAAACACTGATCTGTCAGTTTCCAAAAATCAGTGCATATTATTTTTCTTTCTTGTTAATATGGAGTACTTTTCTTTCTTTCTTCTTCCCTCCCTCCCTCCCTCCCTCCCTCCCTCCCTCCCTACCTTCCTTCCTTCCTTCCTTCCTTCCTTCCTTCCTTCCTTCCTTCCTTCCTTCCTTCCTTCCTTCCTTCCTTCCCCTCTTCCCTCCTTCCTTTTAGTTTTTGGCTTCTGAAACATCAGAAAAGATACCCACTGGAAATGGAAGTGTGAAAAATATCTTTATATAAAAAGTAAACACAATATCTCATTGTTATTTGAGCTGTTATGACTGTGCCATGCACATCTCTGATTAAAACTGGTTTAAATAAATTGAGATGTTCTGTCACACAAGTGTTGTCTAATCCAAGGGGACAAGAATGGAAAGAGTTTTTATGGAAATGCCCACTTGCAAATGTGAATGACAGAAGAATATGGAGAGTGATAATATTTTATTCTTAAAGTATTTTTCATCACAGCATTTCCAAACACCCAAAATAAATAGAAAAAACAATAAGACCTCCTAGACATACCCATATGACAGCACAAGTGTTAGAAGTCTTACTCTGCATATTTAGAAATTCTACAATAAAAAATTTGCATGATCTGGCTGTGACTGGTTGGAAATAACATTTAAAATACACTGATTCCATGTATACCTTTTGACTAATGAACTAATAAGGGTCTTTATGTCTCTCCCTTACCATTTCCAGTGTTGTCATCCCAGATCAGGCTCTGAGAAGGCAGTCACAAAAGCCCTCTAACTTCCTTCCATTAGTCAATACATCCTGCATGTCAGTAACACATGCTACTTTCTGGAGTATTATGATTGTGTCTTTCTCATGCTCATGATCCTTGCATAAAATTCTCTTTCTGACCAAATGAAATCTTTTTACACTTTTTGGACCCTGAAGAAACTTTAGAGATGTTATCATCTGTCCTTATTTGCCAGATAGAAAAACTGAAGAGGAAGGAGGGAAAATTACTCACATAATGAATTTTTTTTCAGCATAGCACATGACATTTAATGGTGTCTTGTTACTAAAAAATAAAATATAAATTATACATTCAAAGTCCTTTCCAGTATAAATCAAAACCTTTTCCAGTTTTATCTATTTTTCTTCCAGATTACAATCCTGATGAATTCACATGGAATTTTCTTGTATACATTTCTTTGCTCACATATTTCCTACTGTATTCTTAGTCATTAATTATAAAACTATTACCCACTCTGAAGCACAGAATACATTGTGTCTTGTGTTCACATTCTGTACCTTTTATCTAATGGTAAGCTTCTTGAACACAAGTTCTAATCCTTGTACACCTATGCTTCCCTTGCAGCACCTAACACAGCACATTGCATATAATAGGTGTAAAATAAATATTTATAGAATGAATAGATACATAAATGAGTTAATTACCAGAAATTATCAGGGGTCTTTCTACTTATTTTATGTAATGCCAAAACATCCACATATTTAGAACGTCTGGATAGTTGGCATCAAATAGTAAAACATATGTATAATCAACAAAATTTCCTTACATTTTGTCTAGATGGTTTGGCATTGGTAAAATAACTAAACTCTCTTAAAATCGTAGTGTCACTTTAGTATGGGTTACAGTATTTTTTCTTTGACTGAATAAAGTGCCCCATTTAAGAGAACTGAATAAAACTCATTTTAAGGCACATCTACTCAATGACAAACACAACAGAAGTGAATTTTCTGAAAATAGCATTAGTCAAATCTAAGTAACAAACATAGTTGTGTGTATGCACATGTGAATATTCTCTATCTATTGAAATTTTTGGCACTAACTTCTATGAAGCCCTATGCACATTTTGTAATATTTTCTTTTTATTGCAATGCTCAGACGGATTATGCATCAGCCATCAGCAATCTGTTTATGAAAGAGGGAACACTGGGAATTGTCAGTAAGATTGTCTTCGTATCAGTGCATACTAATGAACATTTGCTGTTCAATAAAACTGCTGGGTCTGCAAAAGTAGATTCTTGATAATATATTTATTTTTCTTTTTAGAAAGGATTTGTACTTACAGGAAATGGTAGAGGGACTAGATAATTATATTTTATACTACTCTGGGTAAATATTTGGAGAGAAAGAAGCACTTAAAAGAAAAAGAAAGAATGCACATTAAAAACCTAGCTAATAATACATAAAGTATTACAATATATTGGAAAAATAAAATGCTAACAATTTTTCATGCTGCAGAATATAAAATTCGTCAGTAACTCTCTATTCAAAACTATATTTTTCTTTATGACCACTTAACCTTACATGCTGCCAACTTTCTTTAAAGTATATTTCTAGTCTTACAATTCTTTCCCGTGAAAATTTACAAGTTGTGCCTTCAATGCTGAAAATATAATATTTATTATAGATTTCACCTTTGGCTCTTATTGTTAGGTAGGAAGATAGACATGAGCAGCCAGGAAAGCGGAAGATAAAAGTTCAAGAAAAACTGCCCAAACTGCCCAGATAGGGCGATCCCTGTGAGGACAGCACAGGATTTATAGGGCTATAACTTCATTGCCTATCAGGACTGGGATAAACTGGTCCTAACCAGGTCCCAGTGCAGGCACAACAGAACAAAACTAAGAACTGCCCAAAGCACACTTCTTCATGGGAAGGACATGCGCACTGAGAGGGATGGCTCTATAGATGAACCTGCCAATCAAATGACCCCACCTTGTCAATAGAAGAGGCTCCTCCTAGCCAGAATGTAATAAAAAGACCTCCTGAGTAGCAGATAGAGGCCTTTGTCTATCTTGACTCTGGTCCACTGTTCCCTAGAAGTGTATTCAACTAACCTTTCTCTCTGCTTAACTATTACGTCTCTGGCTTTCAATTCTTTGTTTCAGCGGGGACAAGAAAAATGGAGAACAAACTAGACATGCAACAATATTAATGAGTGAGACTTTAAACCACAGCTACAGAGTTTGAAACTTATACTATCAGGAAAAAAAAGAGGTTTTATTATGCCTGTTTGTGTGTCTGTGCGTGTGTGTGTGTGTGTACATGTGTGTATCAAAGTTGTTTATTTCATCCTGAACCTCTGTTGTGTTTTTAAATGTTGACCTTTATTATTGGTCCAAGTCAGAGTTAATCCATTTCAAGATCTTTGCTGGTATTACAATTTATGTTTATTTTGAACAGTTAAATACTGACAGTTTACGTATATTAAAAGACGAAACGGTAACCAAGCTGTGCAGCTATTTCCATCTCTGGTTACTTTGGAGATGTACATATATCACAGATTTTTTTAAACATATTTATTATATGGTATAACCATACAAATAAAGTAATAGTTTCCCCAAAATTAAAATCTTCCTTTTGCTTTGTTCTTTTAAAGGTCTTCCCTAGTGATCAAATCGATATACTTGCCTCAATTGGATTTTACGATATATTTTTATAATTGTTTTTAAGTCAGGTTTAATAGAATGGCTATTTGTATTATAAATCTTGTCTGTTTCTGAACCACTGTTGTTCAAAGTGTGTCCGGTTAGTGTACCTTTGCATTACTTTTCTAGTTACACCCAAGGGTGAGGCTATTATATAAGCACAAGGGCTGTATTTTGAAATAAAATACTTCCCCCTTGCCTTTTCTAAAAAACTCAACTTTAATTTTTGTTTAATTTTTAAATTTTAGCCTTAACCTCAATATCTATATGAGCCTGGCTTTGGATTTTGGTCTTGTTAATCTTATGTTTCCTGGTTTCTGACCCTGGCCTGTTTCTTGGGCATGGTATTTATCCTTTCCTGTATCTTAGTCTATAGTTCTACCTTCTCCATTTTCATCCCAGATTCTACCATTTATTTAAGACCTACTGCTTATAAGCCAATTGATATTAGTTGAAAATGAATTCTGCTCCCACGTAAATTTTCTAAATATGCTACAGGATAGCACTGATTCTTTGTATGAACCTTTATTGTCAACTTTATAATGAACATTATAATTCCATTTGCCACTTCCCCATGAAATTCCTTTTTACAAATTTAATGTAATACGAGATTGTTAGGTTTTTTTTTTAACTTACATCCAGTTTTTTTATATATGAACATAACATTTCTTTCAGCTGATCAAGTATAGGTTATAATTATTTTTCATTAGCAATGCTTCTTTATTTTTCTTCCTAAGAAGGAAAAATAACATTTAATCTCTGGAAAGGAAAACTGTTTAGCATTTTTGGTTTCTTTTTCTTTTAAATAACAATTTATGTGCAAAAAACAGGTCTTAGAGTTTATTTCAATGAATTGTTAAATTTCTATATACCCATGTAACTACCACTCAAGTAAGATTACCCCAGAAAGTTCTCTCATGCCCTCTTCTGGTCATCACCTCCACCCTCACCGCAGGCAATCAGTTTCTGATTTCTATCACCATAATTTTGTCTGTGCTTGGCCTTTATATGAAAATAATCATATAGTATGTATTCCTTTGGGTTTACATACTATATGACACATGACATCTAAACTCTTAAAAAGCATACAGTATAGTTTTGCTGACTATATTCACATTGGTGTACAGCAGATCCCTAGAACTTTTCATCTTTCATAACTGAAACTCAGTATTATTCTTTAAACAGCAACTCTCCATTTCCCCCTTCCTTCAGTCCTTGGCAACCACCCCTCTACTTTTTGTTTCTGTGAGTTTGACTCTATTAGATACCTATATGAGTGGACTCACTCAGTCTTTGTCCTTGACTAAATTATTTCACTTAGCATCTATGTTGTAGAATATGACAAGATTCCTTCTTTTTTGAGACTGAAAAATTACACACACACATACCATGTTTTCTTTATTGATTCATCCAGTGATGGACATTTAGACTATTTTCACCCCTTGGCTATTGTGAATAATATTTCAGTGAACATGGGACTGTAAATATTTTTTGAGGTTTTATTTGCAATTCTGTAGGATAAGTACCCAGAAGGAGGATTATTGGATCATATTATAATATATATAATTATATATACAGTTTTTAAATTTATGGATCCTCCATACTGTTTTCCATAGTGGCTGAACCATGTTATACTCACCAACAGTGTATAAAGGTTCCAATATCTCACATCCTTGCCAACATGTGTGTGTTTGTGTGTGTGTGTTTATAATGGCCATCCTAACATGTATGAAGTGAAACTTCATTGTAGTTTTAATTTTCAACTCCTTTATGATTAACAATGTTGTGTGTCTTTTCATGTACTTGTTGGCCATTTGTAAATTTCTTTGGCAAATGTCTATTCAAGTACTTTGGTACGTTGCCCACTTGTTAAATTGAGTTATTTTTTGTTATTCAGTTGTAGGAGTTCTTTATATATCTGCCACTTGTCAGATATATGATTTGCCAGTATTTACTCCCATTGCATAGGTTGCCTTTTTATTCTGTTTTTTTTTTCAATGCATGGAAATTGCTTTGCCCTGATATAGTTGCACTTGCTTTATTTTTATTTTTTCCTTTTTGCTTTTGTTGCTTGCAATTTTGATGTCATATACAAAAAATCATTGCCCAAATCAATTTATGATTGTTTCTCCTTATGTTTTCCTCTAGGAGTTTTATAGTTTCAGAATTTGTGTTTAAGTCTTTAATCTATTTTAAGTTGATTTTTGCATATGGTATAAGATATGGGTCCAAATTAATATTTTTTCATGTGGCTCTCCAGTTTTCCCGATATCATGGGTTGAAGAGAACATCCTTTCCCACTGTGTAATCTTGGTGCTCTTGTTGACATCATTTGAACATATATGTGTGGTTTTATTTGTGGCCTCTCTATTCTGTTCCATTGTTCTGTATGTTTGTTTACTTGCCAGTTCATACTGTTTTGATTAATGTAGTTTCGTAACAAGTTTTAAAACCAGTAAGTATGAGGCCTCTAGCTTTGTTCTTTGTCAAGATTGTATTGGTCATTCAGGGTGTTTTGAAGTTCCATTTGAATTTTTGGATTTTTTTTCTATTCCTATTAAAAAATGCCATTGAGATTTTGGTAGAGATTGTATTCAATCTGTAGATCACTTTGAATAGTATGGCCATTTTAATAGTATTAAGTCTTCCAATCCATCAAAATAGGATGTCTTTCCATTTCTTTGTGTCTTCTTTAATTCCTTTCAGTGATGTTTTGTAGTTTTTAGTGCAATTCTTTTGCCTCTTTGGTTAAGTTTATTCTTATGTATTTTATTCTTTTTGATTATATTATACATGGGATTTTCTTACTTTCCTTTTCAAATTGTTTGTTGTTAGTATATGGAAATATAATGTATTTTGCATTCTATCCTGTAATTTTCTGAATTCTTTTATTAATTCTAAATTTTTTTTTTGTTGAAGTATTAGGGTTCTCTACATATAGCATCACGTCAGTTGAAAACTGAGATGATTTTACTTCTTCCTTTCCAGTTTGGATGACTTTTATTTCTTTTTCTTGACTAAGTGCACTGGCTAGAGCTCTCAGTACTTTGTTAAATAGGAGTGATGAGAGTGTGCATAACTGCCTCATTTGTGATCTGTAAGGAAAAGGAAAAGCTTTTAGCTTTTCATCATTGAGTATGTTAGTTGTGTACTTTTCATATATGGCTTTTATTATGTCAAGCTAATCTCCTTCCATTTAGAGTTTGTTGAGTCTTTTAACATAAAAGCTGTGTTGAATTTTGTCAAATGCTTTTCTCTATCTATTAAGATGATCAAGTGATTTTTATCCTTTCTTCTGTTAATGTTATGTGTCACACTGATTGATTTTTTATATTGAGTCATCCTTGTATCACAGGAATAAATCCCACTTGGTCATGGTGTATACATTTAATGTGCTGTTGAATTCATTTTTCTTGTATTTTTTTTGATGATTTTTGCATCTATATTTCATCACAGATATTGGCATAAAGTGTTCTTGTAGTGCCTTTTTCTGACTTTGGTATCAGGGTAATTATGTCTTCATAAAATGAGTTTGGAAGCATTTTTTCCTCTGCAATTTTTGGAAGAGTTTAAGAAGGATTGGAATTAATTTTCTTTAAATGTTTGTTAGAATGCTTCAGTGAACCATCTGGTTCTAGGGTTTTATTGTTCAGAAGTTTTTGATCACTGATTCCATCTCCTTGTTATATGTCTACTCAGATTTTCTGTTTCTCTATGATTCAACCTTAGTAGGTTCTATGTTTCTAGGAATTTATTCATTTC
Source organism: Manis javanica (assembly GCF_040802235.1). Lineage (NCBI taxonomy): Eukaryota > Metazoa > Chordata > Mammalia > Pholidota > Manidae > Manis > Manis javanica. Next base: position 90,076,567 of record NC_133174.1, read on the forward strand.
TTCTAGGTCATCCAGTTTGTTGGCATATATTTGTTCATAGCATTACAGGTATAAATAAGTGTAAATTATTTATACCTGTAATCAGTTGTAATGTCTCCTCTTTCATTTCTGATTTTAGTTACTTGAGTTGTCTCCTTTTTTCTTAGTCTAGTTAAGGGTTTGTTTATTTTGTTAATCTTTTAAAATACCAACTCTCCTTTTTTATTCAGGTATAATTAGCATATATTAGTTTGGAGTGTGCATAATTATTTGATATTTGTATGTATTGTAATGATCACTGCAATATTATCTAGTTAACATTTGTCATAATTCAATAGTTATAAATTTTTCCATGTGATGAGGACATTTAAGATCTAATCTCCCACCAAATTTCAAATATACTATACAGTATTATTAACTATAGTCACTGTGCTATAAATTACATCTCCATGACTTTTTTTATTTTATAACTGGAAAATTGCACCTTTTGATCCCCTTTACCCATTTTTCCCACTTCCCGCTCCCTGCTTGGCAACCACCAATCTCAATTTGTTGTCTGTATCTATAAACTTGTTTTTTTTTTAAAGATTCCACATGTAAGTAAGATCATACAGTATTTGTCTTTTATTTCACTTAATGCCCTTAAAGTCCATTGGTATTGTTGCTACCAACTCTTTTTTATCTTAAAATGTTTTCCAATTTTTTAAACTAAAAAAGAGCAGTCTACCCATTTCTCCCAGCCCCACCCTCTGTCTCTTGGAGTAACCAATCTGTTCTCTATATCTATGAGCTTGGTAGTTTTTAAGTTCAAAATTTAAGAGAGAGCATACACTAATTGTCTTTCTCTTATTCACTTAGTATAAAGTCCTCAAGGTCCATCCATGTTGTCACAAATGGCAAGATTTCATTTTTTTATGGCTGAGTAGTATACATATACATAGTACTATACTAAAAATGTATATATACGTATAACAATTTATTTTTTACTTTAAATTTTACATATTAAATGTCATACATTATTAAGATTTTCTAATCCAAAAGCCTTAGAATCACTGGCTTTGTTCAAGGACAGTATTTAATTAGAAATTCTCTATATAGTTGAAGACTTAGAGATAAGAATTAGGCTTTGGGATCTGAAGGTAAAACATCTAATTTGATTCATGCTATGATGTGCCAAACTAAACATTTGGGTTCTCCAGATAGCTCATTAAAATATTATTAGTTATGCTATCTTCTTTTATTTCTCTGGATAAGAATGAGTATTACAATAATTCAAACTATTCCTTTCTAGAGTAACTGAAGAAATCCCTCCTCATTGATTATTTGGTTTTTGGATTCATGGTATACGTGGATTAATAAAAATTAACATAAGATTTAAGAAGATACTGATAATTTGTCATGAAAACCACATTCAGGTGAAGTACTAAAATATTCAACCATAGAAACAAAAAGTCGTAACAAGTATCTTCCTTATATCCCTGGACTCAGATGCATAATATTACAAATATTGGGATTAACAAATCCCATCTTCTTTATTTAACTATAAATGTTAGCATACTCATTTTGGTAATAAAGTACAAAATGTCTTGATTTCTGTTAAAGATGAATCAAGTAGTGCTTAGTTTTTAAAAAAAAAACAATCTGAAAAGCATTTTTTTAGTTTTTTTCAGATATAAGTCTGAATTATTGCAAATATGCAAAAAATGTTGAAATATATAAAGAAGCAATAAAATACACACAAAAAAAGATGAATGAGCAAAAACTTCTTTCCTTTTGCAAATCTTTTAAAAACAGAACAGAATATTTATTTTATTTTCTGAAATACTATAAGATACAAAGGCCTAGGACAAATCTTTACTGCTAAGCAAAATATGAAGTTGATTCTCTTAATATACCTGATACAATTAAGTCAACTGAATAATCAAATATTGCCAGAGATAAAAAATTGATTATATTTTATTTATATTTATTACAATGCTAATTTAAACTAATTTATTTTCATCATTTAAATTAAATTTGAAGTAAAATTGAGAACCCATTACCAATATACAGGTCAATCAAGTAATCCTTGCTTTTGTGGATCTATGTGGTACATAGGCAAGTTGGCATCTGAGTTCAAACTTGTCATGTGACTACATGTTAGAATATCAAACTTCACTTTTATCTCTTACGGTTTACAACTAATGGACTGAAAGTCTCAAGTTACAGTGGCAGTTTCATGTTCCTTTTTCATATGTATAAAACTGAGGCAGAAATAAGATATAACCATAAAATGGCAACTCTAAGGACTGTTCCATAATCCAACATATGTGGCTCTTTAATAGATGCAAGCTGGGGCTGAGTAAAGGGAAGAAGATAAATGAAAATTAAATCAAATTCCATGGCAGTTCTTGTGATGCTAAGAAAACAAGTTATCCCATATGATGGAGACTTTCCAAAGGATAGAATATTCCCTTTCCCTTCCAATTTACATATTATCATAAAACCTATAGTCTTCCTCAGGCTTTTATTAAGAATTTCAGAAATGACAGCAAAAATTTGCTAACTGTATAATTTCCACTTTAGTACTGACATTTATTTATTTATTTACCCTATAGGTTCACTCTTGGTATTAAAGAATGTTTGTAACTGTCAAATAATTTTAATTAACACAATGTTCACTGCTTTACCAAATAGTTTATTCCTAATGCCACATTTATTAGACAGAAGAGTAATTGAAGAACTTACTTTGCCTAGTGGTACTGAAGTTGGAATTGAAATGAAAAGGACATTAGCCAACATTCAGCCTTAAAGTTGCAAACCATCTTTTGTAAAGATAAAGATCTTCTTAGTTTAATTGGCTTTTTCTTCCAAATTTTTCATGGTAATCTTAATGCATGTACAATTTGATGTCCTTAGAAACAAACAAAATATTTATAATTTTTTTTTCATAAAATAGACAAATAAGTACCAAATTGTCTTGATTACTGTGGCTTTGTAGCAGAGCTTGAAGTTGGGGAGTATAATCCCCCCCAGCTTTATTCTTCTTTCTCAGGATTGGTTTGGCTATTTAGGCTCTTTTTTGGTTCCAAATGAATTTTAGAACTATTTGTTCTAGTTTGTTGAAGAATCCTATTCTATTAATCAGGATTTTATACAATCGAAGATAGAGGACTTCAGGAGCTCAAGTGCTACATGAAAAATGTGGTTGAGAACTTTAATATTTATTTCAGAATTCCAAAATGCAGTGTCAATTTTAAAGTCAAAATTTAAAGAAAGGGTCACAAGGTTAATTTTCTCACCAAAAAGTGATGAATAAAGAAAGAACCCATATATAAACTAAAGTTTAAAAAGTATAAGGCCCATGTAGTATGAAATAGACTGCATTAGGAACATGTTCCTGTTTTAATTATAGTAAGACTTTGGCTAACTAGCACACGTCCATATAAAACCCTCAAGCGTCAAGTAGATGTCAGGAAGGACAGGTTAGCAATGTCCCAGCTCTACAAAATGTTTTGGTATGTGAGTTGCATGTGTTTAGAACAAACACACAGTATATTTTGTAATTAATTCAATAGTAGAAATTAACAAGTTCTTTAGGGGTTCTTTCAACACTAAATTTTTACCAGAGGATAGCATAGTGGGGTTTCCACTGGTTTATTTCAATCTGATTAATCACTTTCCCTCTAGAATTCAAGGAGGCGAGTCATGTTGAATATACAGTGATGGTATATTTTTCAATAACCCACCATGACATCCCAGAGAGGCAGATTCCTCTCTATGATTTGTGACAAAGATGTAAGTGAGATGATCCTCTGAAACATCTGATAGAAACTTTGTTTTATCCTATTCTCTCAAATCTGCTCACGAGTCCATGTTTTATTTTATACAATTTGTTAGGACTATGGTAATTAAACAATTTTTACTGTGAAAATTGTTCTCTTAGAGATGATTAAATGTTTTCAATAATTCATAGGCCAATAGTTTCTATTTTAATTTTGAAGGACATTTTTTTTAAGTACTGGTTTTCCAGAAAGGATGTTTGTGAAATATTTGAAGGTTTTCACTCTTTGCCTCAAGGTACACAGAATATATGTTTTTATTCAGGTATCATTGATATACACTTTCATGAAGACTTCACATAGAAAACTTCGTGGTTACTACATTCACCCATATTATCAAGTCCCCCCGATAACCCACTGAAGTCACTGTCCATCAGTGTAGTAAGATGCCACAAAGTCACTACTTGTCTTCTCTGTGTTAACACTGTCTTCCTCATGAACCCCCACACACCATGTGTACCAATCATAATACCCGTCAATCCCCTTCTCCCTCTGTCCCCACCCACCATCCCCACCCCTCCCCTGTGGTAACTGCTAGTTCCTTCTTAGAGTCTGTGAAATTGCTCCTGTTTTGGTCCTTCAGTTTTGCTTCGTTGTTATATTCCACAAATGAGGGAAATCATTTGGTACTTATATTTCTCCGCCTGGCTCATTGCATTGAGTATAACACCCACTAGCTCCATCCATGTTGTTGCAAATGGTAGGATTTGTTTTCTTCTCATGGCTGAATAGTATTCCATTGTATATATGTACCACCTCTTCTTTATCCATTCTGTGACGGTCACTTAGGTAGCTCCCATTTCTTGGCTATTGTAAACACTGCTGTGATAAACATGGGGGTGCATATGTCTTTTTGAATTTGAGATCTTGCTTTCTTTGGGAAAATTACAAGGAGTGGAATTCCTGGGTCAAATGGTGTTTCTATTTTTAGTTTTTTAAGGAACCTCCATATTGCTTTCCACAATGGTTGAACTAATTTACATTCCCGTCAACAGTATAGGAGGATTCCACTATCGCCATATCCTCACCAGCATTTGTTGCTCTTAGACTTTTCTATGTTGGCCATCCTCATTGGTGTGAGGTGATACCTCACTGTGGTTTTAATTTGCATTTCCCTGATAATTAATGATGTGGAGCATCTTTTCATGTGCCTGTTGGCCATCTGAATTTCTTCTTTGGAGAATTGTCTGTTTTCATATCCTCCACTCATTTTTTAGTAGGGTTATTTGCTTTTTGGGTGTTGAGGCGTGTGAGTTCTTTGTATATTTTGGATGTTAACTCCTTGTCGGATATGTCATTTACAAATATATTCTCCCATACTGTATGATGCCTTTTTTGTTCTACTGATGTTGTCCTTTGCTCTACAGAAATTTTTAGGTTGATATAGTCCCATTTGTTCATTTTTGCTTTTGTTTCCCTTGCCCAGGGAGATGTGTTCAGGAAAAAGTTGCTCATATTTATGTTCAAGAGATTTTTGCCTATGTTTTCTTCTAAGAGTTTTATGGTTTCATGACTTGCATTCAGATCGTTGATCCATTTTGAGTTTACTTTTGTATATGGAGTCAGACAATAATCCAGTTTCATTGTCTTACATGTGGCTGTCCAGTATTGCCAACACCAGTTGTTGAAGAGGCTGTCATTTTCCCATTGTATAGCCATGGCTCCTTTATCATATATTAATTGACCATATATGCTTGGGTTTATATCTGGGCTCGCTATTCTGTTCCATTGATCTATGAGTCTGTTCTTGTGCCAGTACCAAATTGTTTTGATTACTGTGGCTTTGTAGCAGAGCTTGAAGTTGGGGAGTATAATCCCCCCCCCCCAGCTTTATTCTTCTTTTTCAGGATTGGTTTGGCTATTTGGGCTCTTTTTTTGTTCCAAATGAATTTTAGAACTATTTGTTCTAGTTTGTTCAAGAATGCCATTGGTATTTTGATAGGGATTGCATTGAATCTGTAAATTGCTTTAAGCAGGATGGCAGTTTGACAATATCAATTATTCCTATCCATGAGCACAGGATGTGTTTCCATTTATTGGTATCTTCTGTAATTTCTCTCATGAGTGCCTTGTAGTTTTCAGGGTGTAGGTTTTTCACTTCCTTAGTTAGGTTTATTCCTGGGTATTTTATTATTTTTGACACAATTGTGAATGGAATTGTCTTCCTGATTTCTCTTTCTGCTAGATCATCATTAGTATATATGAATGTAACAGATTTCTATGTACTGATTTTGTATGTTGCAACTTTGCTGAATTCAGTTATTAGTTCTAGCAGTTCTGGAGTAGATTCTTTAGAGTTTTTTATGTATAATATGTCATATGCAAACACGGACAGTTTAACTTCTTCCTTGCCAATCTGGATACCTTTTATTTCTTTGTGTTGTCTGATTGCTGTGGCTAGGACCTTCAGAACTATATTGAGTAACAGTGGGAAGAGTGGGCATCCTTGTCTTGTTCTCGATCTTAAAGAAGCTTTCAGCTTCTTGCTGTTAAGTATGATGTTGGCTGTGAGTTTGTCATATATGGCCTTTATTATGTTGAGGTACTTGCCTTCTATACCCATTTTGTTGAGAGTTTTTGTCATGAATGGGTGTTGAATTTTGTTGAATGTTTTTTCAGCATCAATGTAGATGATCATGTAGTTGTTGTCCTTTTTTTTTGATGTGGTGTATGATGTTGATGGATTTTCGAATATTGTAGCATCTTTGCATCCCTTGAATAAATCCTACTTGATCATGATGGATGATCTTTTTCATGTGTTTTTGAATTCAATTTGCTAATATTTGTTGAGTATTTTTGCATCTATGTTCATCAGAGATATTGGTCTATAATTTTCTTTTTTTGTGGTGTCTTTGCCTTCTTTTGGTATTAGAGTGAAGCTGGCCTCAGAATGAGTTTGGGAGTATTCCATCCTCTTCTAGTTTTTGGAAAACTTTAAGGAGGACGGGAATTAGGTCTTCACTAAATGTTTGATAAAATTCAGTGGTAAATCGAGACAAGTGCTGGGCATAGAAGCCACAGGGCATAAATCTGCAAAGAAGTAAAAAGCTAACCTTTTCAAACAATATGGCTTCTCTCTCACTTACCAACTTTACATTTCCCTGTATGGCCCCAGAAGATGACTGGTTAGCCAGAGACAGGTAAGATTCCTCAAGGGAGGAACAACCTAAGACAGGCACAGTCGCAGGGGGGCCATCAGGTGAGAAATTGGGGATCAACAGAGGTGAGGCTCAGAACCTCATCCCCCCTGCTTTGAGAGAAATCTTCTGCATCTGTGGATGTTTTGCTGCCCTTGTCTAGCTTGGATTAATACTTAGTCCATAGGCACACACTTGATCATCTACATTTGCCCTCTTACAGCACTAAACTATGTTTTCTACCTTTATCTTGCATCTACCTACCACTTCAGCATTTTATTAAAAATAAAAATGATAATAATAATAAAGGGAGAAATGTGGGATCCACATATAAATCAAGTATAAAAATCAAATGAATATTCATATTTGACCTGATTGTTTATAGTTCATAATGCGTGATCAAAACCAAAAGTTTCTGTGTTGAATGCCCTTGTACTGTTCACCATGTAAGAATTTATTCACTATGTAAAAATTCATTCACCATGTAAGAACTTGTTCGTTATGCTTCAGAAGATTGGAGACTGACGAGAATTAGGCTTGAGATGGATTAATGATTGTACATTGAGCATTGACCCCCCTATACTGAATTTTATTGTTGTTAACAACCATTTGATCAATAAATATGAGAGATGCCCTCTCAAAAAAAAAAAAAAAATTCAGTAGTAAAGCCATCTGGTCCAGGAATTTTGTTCTTAGGTAGTTTCTTGATTAGCAATTCAATTTCATTGCTGGTAATTAGTGTGTTCAAATTTTCTGTTTCTTTCTGGGTCAGCCTTGGAAGGTTGTATTTTTCTAGAAAATTGTCCATTTCTTCTAGGTTATCCAATTTGTTAGCATATAATTTTTCATAGTACTCTAACAATTCTTTGTATTTCTGTAGTGTCCATAGTGATTTTTCCTTTCTCATTTCTGATTCTGTTTGTGTATAGACTCTCTTTTTTTCTTGATTAAGTCTGGCTAGGGGATTATCTTTTTTGTTAATTTTCCTGAAGAACCCACTCCTGCTTTCACTGATTCTTTCTATTGTTTTATTCTTTTTTATATTATTTATTTCTGCTCTAATCTTTATTATGTCCCTCCTTCTGCTGACTTCGGGCCTCATTTGTTCTTCTTTTCTAGTTTCATTAATTGTGAGTTTAGACTGATCATATGGGATTGTTCTTCTTTCTTGAGATAAGCCTGTATTGCAATATACTTCCCTCTTAGCACAGCCTTCACCCTCTTTCTGGTGTTTGTGAGATTTTGGTTTGAACCAGGTTTCTTTGATGTTTCATATTTGTAGATGGTGCACCCTAGTGCCAAGAAGCTCTACTCTCTGGAGTTACTCAGCCCCTGGAGTGATGGTGGCAGTCACAGGTGTGCAGTGCTGTTGCCTGTCTGGAGGAAAGAGGTCTTTCCTGCTTCCTGGCTGCAGTGCCTGACTCCACTGCCAGGGTCAGTGGACGAGGCACACAGAGAGTAGCCTCTATACTTTGCACCTGTAGCTGCCATACGCGGGGCCTTCCTTTGGCTGGACTGGTGCACTAGCTGGGGCAGCCATTTTGTCAGCTGGTGCTGGCTAGGAGGAAGGTACAGCAGGCCACGTATCACAGTGGGGGGGCCTTGGAGCTGCATAGCCATCCAGGGGGATGAAGCACCTGAAGCTCCTGAAAGTTCCCAAACTGCTGGGCAGAGTGTGCCTGCACAATTTTGTCCATCTGTCCTTTTTCCTGAGCAGCAGGCTCTGTGGAATCCTTGCCCCTTTAGCAGCCCTCTTGCTGTTAGGAAGTCTCTCAGACTTCCTGCCTTTCTTTTGTCCCAGAGTAGCTGGTTGTGAATGAGTGTTTTCCACAAGTGGCTGGAATCTCAGTCTCTCCAAGTATTGTGCCTGTCTTAGCTTTCCAACCCCACAAACTCCAGAGCACCATGTAATGTAGGTTCATGCTCCCAGAGCAGATCTCCAGGGCTGGGTGTTCAGCAGGTCTAGGCCTCCACCCTCTCCCCACTCCATTTCTCTTTCTCCCTCCAGTGAGCTGGGGTGGGGGGAGGACTTGGGTCCCTCTGGATCACAGCTTTGGTACTTTACCCTTTTCCTTGAAGTCTGCTGCTTTCCCCAGGTGTAGGTAGTCTTTCACAGCCTTCTTTCCTGCTGCTCTTTTAGGATTAGATATACTTGCTATATTTTCATATTATATGTGGTTTTGGGAGGCAGTTTCTGTCTCACCTCTCACACCACCAACTTTAACCCTCTCCAGAAGATTTTTTTTTTACATGCATATGAAGAAATGTAATATATTAAATTTCTGGACATGATTCCTGAATCATGGTATTCTGTTTTAGTTGGATGAATTATTTTAAAAGATGGTATAGCAAGAAAAATTAATTATGTAGATATAGCCCAATATTGTGAATTTCTGAACAAGTCTGCCCCAAGTAAATTAATGATTTTCGTCAAACTGTTGCTTTGAGAAGCTTTCCAAAATTTACCTTAGGGAGGAAAACACTTCAAAGTTTTTTATTTTAATTAAAAATTAAGGATAAAAGACTCTTAATTTAGCAAATTTATCAAATACTTTCTGAAAGAAAGATGCATTTCAGGTTATTTTTCCTTAGGGGTTGCTGTAAATGACAGAAATACTGTTACTAAAAATTTATTGTTTAGCAGGAAAAAAATAAAGAGTATGTAATTAAATAAACAAAAAAAGATAGACTGTAACAAGTGCTATAAAGTCAGTATATTGTTCAGAGGGAGGAGAGAGGACGTGTGGAAGGGGAAGAGGGCCAGGGAAAGCTCTACTTTCTTGCACTTTGAGACTGCCCTTCAAGCAGGCCTTCGTGTATAAGTACTTAAAACAAGAGAATTATCTCTAAGTATCAGTCTTTATCAGTCACAAGTATATTTGTTTTAATGATATAAACTCAACAAAAGGATGAGAAAAAAAATTTATTTGCTATTATTAGAGTAAGTCTCTGCTTATAAACCTAGCTTAACTCATTGCTGGAACTCAGGGGATCAAATAATGACATTAGACCATCTCAATGTATTGTCCTGCTTTTCTTTATGTTGGTATCATTTCAGGCAGATGGCCTCTGACAGCTTTAGATTTACATAACAGCTTTCTGCCTCCAGAGGAAAGGGAGGATGAAACTCTCAACAGTCCCAGTGTAAGTGCCAGAATGACATTTCTTTGGTCTGGATTAGATCTTATAATTTTATTTGAATAAATCACTCTAACCAGAGGAATGTAATTGATTAGCCACACCTAGCTTAAATCCTAAACTCTGGGGCTGCAAGTAGAGGTGGAAATATTATCAGTCAACAGCATAGAATATCCATTATCAATAGAAGAAGGAACTGGAAACAGTAGAGAAAAAAGAAGTCCCCACATAGTGTGACTTTGGGAAAATTGCTTAACATATCTGAACTTCAATTTTTTCATCTAAGAAAGGAAATGATATAACTAACAAAGTTACTGTAAAGATATTTTAGGTTGTGGATAAAGCTTCAGGCACTTAGTGTGTTCTCATAAAAGTTATTCTCTTTTCTTTTCTATAGTACCTAGGTATTCTAGGATTCTGGTTTGGTTTAACATCAATGTAAACACAAACACACAGATATACCCATGCACATGCAAATATAATCATACACACAGAGATCTCCTGTGATGATGTGATGTAAGTGGAAGTAAAGCTCTAATATATGGCTCAGAAATTTTACCTGAGGAAATTCTTTCGTCATTTGTCAGTAAAAGTCTTTCAGACTTTTATACTTTATCAAACTGAGGCAAACGTGATATGAGTCTCAAAAATTTCAGCTTAAGAAGCTGTTATTGGTTTAATACCAAAAAACTTTAAAAACTGTTAGTAATTCTCAAGTTACTCTTAAAATTGAAATTGATTCTATAAAAACAGTTTCATCTGCTGTGATTAAGGACCATACTCTTTTAACATATAATGGGGAAGCTGTGGAAAGACATATTAAACCAGAGAATCCCTGTATATTTGGTACTAAGGGGAGGAGAATGGGCATTGAATCTTTCTTTGGGAGGATATAATAAAAACTAAATGGATACTAGACAGAGTAGAAATACCTATTCTTGTTTCCTATTGGGATGTGTTGAGGTTAGAACAATGCTCTTCTACATTTAATCTAACAGGGCATGTAGTTAAGAGACCTATAAATGGAAAGTGATCTCATAAATTTCACCCAGACACCAGCAAATCATAAAGGTCCTACAAGAATGTGAATAGAAATCTTACACAAAATCCAGCATATCAGGGACAGATGCCTTCCAAAGTATGCTCATGAAGAATATTAAAACCCATGATCTTCAGTGACCTACTTATTATATTCTATAGGTAGTTTTTGCCTGTGCTCATGCTTAAGGCTTGCCTCACTAGTGAATCCCCAAGATTGCCAGCTAAACAGGCAGCTGGGTATAGGGGAAAATGTATTCTAATGGAAAATCTGCTCAATGTAACACAAAACTGACCATATTAAGAAATAACAATAACATAAGTTGGCAAGAATACTTCATCAGTAAATATAACACTAATTATGATAAATATGAATGGGTTAATCTCACATGTTAAAAGACAGAATCTTTCTGATCATTGTAACACAAAATAATAACCAGCAATATGCTGTTTACAAGTAACACACTTGTAATGCGATGATAAAAATAAAGGCATAAAAATTGCATGTCTGGCAAATATTAAGGAAAGCCAGAATACTAATCGTAATTGGAATTCATGGTGAAATAATTAAAAGAAATAAGCACAATAATTAATTATAAACCATTTACAAGAGCTCATGAGGTCATATCAATAACACCTAACTAAACAAGTAACCAGGTAAGAAGAGGAAGGGCACTTGTTTACAGTGGAATGTCAAATGCTCCCTGATGAATGTAGAGGGAGTACTGGAGTTGGAAATTCAGCATTTTTCAGCCATCATAGTAAATATTGGATTAGGTAGGAATCATTGGAGGATACTAAATTTAGGGGGAAAGGTTGATGAAGAGCAGGATTATTTGCACGGTCTTAAAGTGACTCTCCACAGACTTCTTATTAGCTATATAGAAAAAATATAGTAATTACATAATGGAGACTTTGGACAAGACATTGACTGGGTAATCAAAGTTACATCACCCATGAGTAGCAGATGGACATTGCATGCATCCAGATGTGATCCCTGACAAGGACACAGCATCACCTATGCAGTGTTCTGGTTAAGAATGCATACCGGAATCTAATCCTGAGGAAACATCAGACAAACCCCAAATAAGGAACATTGTATTTAAACAGACAATTAAAAAACAACAACAATGGAATGTGTGGTAGGCATTGTACTCCTTGAAAATATTAATGTCCTTAAAGGAAAAGAAAGGATGTTCCAGATTCAAGGAAACTAAGGAGACACAACAACTAAATATAATACTTGACACTAGACTGGTGCCTTATTGGATTAACTGGAAAAAAATGAATACAAATGATAGATTAAATTAGTATATTGATGTTAAATATGCTGAGTTGATTAATCTGGTTATATAAAAGCCCAAGACATATGTAAGTTACCCTAAAATAGTTAGGAAAAGAAACATACAAGCACACACACATGGGTACATGTTGTATGTGGAGAATGAGAGACTGAATGATAAGGCAAATAGTAAAATATTAGCAATGTTAAAAATAAGTGAATTTAGGTAAAAGGTTTATTGGCTGTTTTATGCATTATTCTTATTCTTTTCAATATATATATGAGCTTCAACCTATTTCCTAAAATGAAGTTAAAAATTTCAAAAAGTGATAAAGAAGGAAATGTTGTATGCATAACATAAATAATGTAAGAAAAAGATATAAAACACATGAACTTAATGTAACATAAAATAACTTCAAAATGTGAAGCTACTATTATTTTCAGCTCAAAAAAGGATGAAATATTGGCAATTTCATGTTCATGTTAGTGCATTAATGGGGAAAACACATACTCTCTATTCTTCATGTTTCCACAGAGGAACTTCCCTAGACTTACCTCTCTCCACAGAGAGAGTTGTGAAGAGAATTTGGAACAATAATTGTCATGCCTAGTCTCTATGTCTCTCTCTGTCTCTTCATCTCTGCCTGTCTTTTCTTCGTAAGCCATCCTTTCTATGCACAAACACAAATGCTCTAATCTGCTTACTGACACACAGCAGGGGGTTGCCCTTGCAGGGATGGCATGCCGCTGTCAAGCTGTTCCCTGAAACTGGGTGACTAAGCTGGCTAAAGCAGAGATGAAGTATTCAGAATATTGCTGAAGGTCTAAAGCCACATTCACCTGTCATTTTTATCAGGAATAATCAATACCAAGATATTTTGATCTTCATACAATGACTTGTATCTATCTCTCAATCAATTCTAAAATCAAGCAGAGAGGAGGGGGTTTTATTTGTTTATGCCATGAAATGCCAAATATGTAATACAATATATGAAACAAAAACTGCAAGAGAAATGGATAGTTATAGGCAGAATACCAACGTTTTTTTCAGGCAGTGACTGTCAAGTAGACAAGGAAAAAAATGTATAGAATTTGAATTAAAAAAACAATAAATTTTGTACTTAATTGGAAAATTCATTTTCTTTTCAAACAAAATGAATCATTCCAAAGGTTGATCACACACTAAACTTTGCTCTTAACATTACAGAAGTTGAAGGGATATACTCAGTCCCTCTACCTAACCCCTGGTAGCTAACATACGTTAGGTAAGGCCAACGAATGACATGCTTCAACCCAAAACTTTGACAATACAGAGGAAGTGAAAACAAGTGTGGGTGAATACAGATTAGGTTCGGCCACTTTATTGGAGTTAACCATCCAGAAGTGGTGGTGAGGAATTTCACTGGTGGCAGGCCCAGCAGCATGACCGCAAGCGTTTATTTTCAGCTGCTTAGCTTCCCTTTGTTATCTGTGTTCTGAATAGTGCTCTTTAGTCTTTCCATTATGTAAGCTACATGATATCCTCATAATAATTCATTTTCTATGTAAGTAAACTATAATTGACATTTTGTTTTTACCAACTAAGAAATTTGCATGCTATCCCATTAAATAGCAAATAAAAGCATAGGAAGATAACCGGATCACCTTACAAGGATAAGATAAGTGAGAGCACAATAAAGGTCTAGGAAAAATTCAATTGTGAGCAGGGACACAAAGAGCCTAAGTAAATTTTAGCAATCAAAACCCACAGGCAAGTTAAAACAATAATACAAAGTGACTATCACAGAATCCTAAGGATGTTTTGATATGAGCAAATGAAGCAATCTAATTCACTTTGTTAACAGATTAGAAAAGAAAAAATTAAATGCCCATCTTATATACACTGATGAAGAAAATATTTGAAAACATGCAACACCCATTTATGACAAAAATTACCATCAAACAAGAAAAAATACCACATCTTTAACTTGCAATAAAATATCTACAAAAATACTAGAGTAAACATCATTCAAACAGACAACCAAAACCCTCACACCCCCAAACTGTTACAGAAAATTGGAAAACCTGGACTGGATCACTGACGGAAGAACTAGGTGGCACTCGGAGGTCTTGGAGGATGGAGATTTATTTCACACCAGCAGGCTCAGAGGAAAGTGATCTCCAAAAGTCTGAGCCCTGAGTAAAGCAGGGCCACGCCTTTTATGCAATTACTACAAAGCTAGGGGGGAGTCAGCACCCAGAAACTGTTGCAGTGGGAGCTGTTAGGTCACTATAGGTGTATTCAGGATGCTAGTTATATTTTAATCCATTTCTGTAAAGGTTACTCAGATACTGTATTATAAACTTATGGGCTTCTGTGACTATGATTAACAAGTTGTTCCATTGAGTTCTGGTGGTGGAGGGGGAGGGGTACATTGTTACATTGTTTCAATTCCAAGAAACCAAGCACCTTGTGATTCCTCTACATTCCTGAAGCCTTAACAGGAACCCTGTTTGCTTGGCTTTCTTGGCTTCCCACCACACCTGCCAAGAGGGAGAGGGATTTGAGAACTTTCTGAGTATTTCCTCATCAAAACATCATGGGAACAAAAATCTGTTAAATAATTGAGTCTAAAGAAAATAAAACCTGAAAATACAGAAATCCAGAGAATAACAGTAATGGAAATATGTATCAGACCCTAATAAAGTTGTACTCAGAAGAAACATTACAGCATTAAATACTATTATTGATCAATGATCAATATTGAAAATACATTCATTAATCATTTAACAACTCAACAAATTAGGTAGGAAAAGCAGGAATATAAACTGAAACACACAGTATAGGATGGATAAAAACACAGAACTAACTTCATATCTGCTATATCACTCTACTAAATGTATGACCCTGGGCAAGTGATGTAATCTCTTATTGCCTGAGTATCCTAATCTGTACAAGGGAAATAAAAATAGTAGTTACATCCTAGTGTTGTTGTAAGGATTGTATGTATTAATGTGTATGTACTATTTTGAAAAGCATTTGTCTATCATTTATTGATCGATTCATCTATCTATATCTATCTATATACCAGAAGAGGAGAAATAAGAAATTACCAAAGATAAAAGCTAGTATTATGAATTTGAAGACAGAAAAAAACAGCAGAACTGGTGAATAAATCCAAGAAGTTTTTCTTCAAAAATCATGTGATAAAATATCTAAATCACTCTCTAATCTAATCAAGAAGAAAGGGAGGAAGCACAAATACAATTAGAAATGGAAAAAGATACAGCGAAATAAAAAATAATTATATGAGAAGACTTTGCTCAATCTTCTGCAAATAAATTTCAAAATCTGGATGAAAATATAAATTACCATAAATTGGTTCCAGATGAGACTTTTAAAAACTAAATAAAACAATTGCCATTAAAAAATTCAAGTATTATTGAAGAGCTATGCCTTTCCCCCAAAACAAGTACCAGTTTTAAAGAGCTTTATAAGGTAATTTCTCTTAGAACTTCAAGAAATAATTCATTCTGGAAGTCAATTGTTCCTGATCAGTGAAAGAAGAACTTCTAAAGTCTTGTTACTAAGTAAAAATAACATCGACAAGAAATCTTACAAAAATAGCTTATGAAAGAAAGTTAAGATTGATCTCACTTATGTATATAAAGACAAGAATTCTAAAGAAAATATTGCCAATAAGAAACCAGACATAAAGAATAATACACAAAGATTATTTGGAATTCTTTCTAAGAATTCTATAAAGTTTAGTATTAGGAAGCATCAGTATAATTCACCAGGTTAACAGGTGCAGGAAACAGTGTCCAGTTGATCCTATTGTGCTGATCCCATTTGCATAGACACACACATTTCCAGAAGGATGCAAAGGAAACAGTGAGACTAAGAAATGAGCTCAGGGTGAGAGAGGCAGTGTACCTATGACTTTTATATTAAAAAGAGTTACTTTAAAATGTACTTCTGACATTACCAAAGTTTCCTGTCATCTACTTGAGAGACCTAAGGCTTCTCTACTTTTACTAACCATCTGTGGGGAAATTCCTGAGGGATGCCACTTGGCGAACATGTGGAAAGCTACTGCAAAATATTACCCCACTTCTACAGTTTCTGCCTGAAAGTCCATTATTAGAGATTGGTTTCTTTAGCTTATATGCTCCTGAACTTTGTCTTATAAAATGCAAATATTTTGGGGAAATATAATATGCTAAACTAATTCACAACATGATGTCAGTAGGATGTAGTGTTAAAAACGAGCATTAGGAGTGTAGTTTAGTGTTTTCCCTCTTTAAGCCAAATGCAAACAAAAAGTATGAAGTCCTCTACTTCGTGAGGTTGCTGTGTATTAAGGAAGCAATGCAAGTGTACAGAATAATGTTTTTCATGCATTAAGCTTTTTTGGTAGATACGCAATAGATATAAGCTATTGTTAGAAACAAAGCAATCAAAAGAAATTTGTTGAACACATGTGTAATAGGCACTGTGCACGATACACAGACATATAAAATATGTTCTTTGTTCTCAAAGAGGTTATGATAAACCTATGCTTTTCTCTTAGTTGTAAACTTAGAAAGTACAAAGGAATGCTAAATACTGGCAGAGAGTAGAGATCCTGAAAGTGAGAGGGAGCATGTAGAGAGGAGTGGTAGAGTCCAAAAATAAATTTCAGTCCTGCCTCAACATGAAGTCAAAGTTTATCTCATGAAAAGGGCCATGTGAGGAAGAGATGAAAGCATATAGAGTTCTCATTTCTTTACTTTTTTAAAAATGAAAGACAGCAAGGAAGGTCAGAGGCTATATGACATAATTCTAGCTCTCCACTTACAGAACACTGGTACAATTACAATAAAATCTGTGATCTGTTTTTACACTGCTTACTTTTCCTCACAGTCCTTCTCTAAAGCTGTTAGCATTTAGAAATAGATTATTCAGTTGCTTCCTTCTCAGTATTCAAAATTTCCCTTATGGCAATTCCATTGTCTCTACTGTGAGAAAATGTGGTGTTTATAATAATTATCTTTTAAATTTACATAATAAAATAAATTATAAACGTCCAATTTATACTGTGCCCTTTGGTGTAGTTTTATCTTTTCACTCCTGATGAAAGACAAACAAAGCAAATTCGTTTTGCAATATAAGAATATGTTCATCAACTGCTTTGCTCCTATTTTAGCCTTTGAGCATTTCTACATTAAGGTACTGGGCACCATAAATATATCAGTTTTTATAGAAAGATTTCTATGATCTGTTATTTTTCAACATGCCTGCACATACTCAGTTAGATCCTGAACAGATGTGCACAAAGGAAACAACAGTGGGGGGCAGGGGTTCAGTATCATTGGGATACTAGATGCCAAGACTGAGAATAATTGTTTTGAGATGCTGAGATGATGAGGATATTACTGATATACTTCCTGGGCCTGTTGGCATTGGCTCAGGAACTAGGCCAGGCTTGAAAATAGAGCCTCTCAGCATGACCAGTTTCAGGGAGCAGGGAAAGGCAAAGGCAGGTGCAACTAGGAAGATGCATGGTGAGTGTTACCTCCTTGGTAAAGATTTTCCTTTTTATAACCAGATGTGAGCTCTCTATTCTCTGAACTCTACATAACATGGCATCTGTATATTTTTGTAGCAGCACTGAGTATAAATTATCTGCTGTTCACTAAACTTTTCACTTATGTGCTTTATCTCATTGAAACCCCTCTTAACAAACATGCATGGTAAGAGCAACTTTTATCCCTATTTTACAGATGGAGAAATGGAGACTCAGAGGAGATAAAACAGCTAGCCCACCATTGCATACCTTGGAAATGGCGAAGCTGGGGTCATAAACCCAAACCTGTCTGTAGCATCAATGCTTTTAACCCTTATACTGTGCCAGCTCCCAAAGTTAGTCTACTTGACTTTGTACTACAGTTATGTGTTCATTAGTTTTCCTCCTTACAAGATTGTAAACTCTTGAGGGAAAGGATTATGTTCAGAACTGTTTTTAAATTGGTTAATGTGTGCTTATGGTCAGAATGTGGTCTACCTTGGTGAATGTTCCATGTGAACTTGATAAGAAAGTGTATTCTGCTGGTGGGTGAAGTAGTCTATGTATCCAGTTGATTAATCTTCTGTTAACTTGAATTATATCCTTACTCATTTTTACCTGCTGGATCTGTCCATTTCTGATAGAGGGGTACTGTAGTCTCCTGCAGTAATACTGGATTCACTTAATTTTCTTTGTGGTTTTATCAGGTTTTGCCTCATGTATTTTGATGCTTCGTTATGAGGCACAAATGCAATAAGGATTATTATATCTTCTTAGAGAATTGACCCCTTAACATTATGTGATTCCACTCTTTATCCCTGATGAATTTCTTTGCACCGAAGTGTGCAGTGTCTAAAATTAATATAATTATTGTCACTTTCTTTTGATTACTGTTACATTTAACACAGTGATATCTTTCTCCATCTCTTTCTTTTTTCTATGTGTGTATTTATATTTTATGTGGGTTTCTGATAGACAACATATAGTTGGGTCTTGTTTTTTGATCAACTCTGACAATCTCTGTGTTTTCATTGGTGTATTTAGACTATCGACATTTAAAGTGGTTATTGATATAGTTCGATTAATATTTACCATATTTGTTGTTTTCTATGTGTTGCCCTTGTTCTTTGTTCCTGCATTTGCCTTCTGCTTTTTGTCCTGTTGACTGAATATTTTGTATGATTCCATTTTCTCTTATTTCTTAGCATATCAGTTATACCTCTTTTTTTTACTTTTTTAAGGAGTTGCCCTAGGGATTTCAAATTATCTTTACAACTAATCCAAGTCCACTTTCAGACAATACTATACTGATTCATAGATAGTATGAGTACCTTATAATTACAAAATAATCCTGATACCTTCCTCCAATTGCTTATATCATTGCTACTATTCATTTCACTTATATATTAGCATATGTATGCATATACATATACAATTGAATACATACACATAATTGTTACTGTTATTTTCAACAAGCCATTATCTGTTAGATCAATTAAGAATAAGAAAAATAAGCTTTTATTTTATCTTCACTTATTCTTTCTCTAATGTTTTTCCTTTATGTAGATCTAAGTTTATGACCTCTATCATATTATATATCTCTAGATAACTTTTTTTAACATTTCTCGCAAGGCGCATGTGCTAGCAACAACTTTCTTCAATTTTTGCTTGTCAAAGAATGTCTTTATTTCTCCTTCACTTTTGGAGGACAATTTTACAAGGTACAGAAGCATAGTTTGCTTTATTTTTTCCCCTGAACACCTTAAATATTTCACTCCATTCTTCCTGTTTGCATGGTTTCTGAGTAAAAGTCAGAAATAATTCTTTTCTTTGCTCCTCTGTAGATAAACACCCCCCAATACACACACAGACATACTCTGACTTCTTTCAGGAAATTTGTTTAAATTTTGATTTTTCTTCAACTTGAAAATTATATGTCTTCACATAGTTTTATGAGTTTTATCCTACTTGGGGTTATCTGAACTTACTGGATACGTAGTTCAGTGTCTGACATTAATTTGGAGAAATGTTCGTTATTTTTTCAAATATTTCTTCTCTTCTTTTCTTTTTCCTCTTTTCTGTATTACTATTAACTGTGTTATACCTTTTGTAGTTATCCAAAAGTCCTTGGATATTCTGTTCTGTGTTTTTCAGTCTTTGTTCTGTTTGCTTTTCAGTTTCGGAGGTCTCTATTGAGATACCCTCAAGCATGAAGACTCTTCCTCAGCTGTGTCCCCTCAGCTGTGTCTGGTTTACTAATAGGTCCATCAGAGTCAGTCTGCATTTTTGTTACAGTGGTTTTGACCTCTAGCATTTCTTTTGGGTCTTTCTTAGAATTTCCATCTTTCTTATATTGCCCATCTGTTCTTGCATGCTGTCTACTTTATCCATTCAAGCCCTTAGAATAGTTATTTTAAATTCTCCATCTGATAATTCCAACATTGCTGCCACATCTGACTCTGGTTCTGATGCTTGCTCTGACTCTTCAAACTGCATTTTATTTATTTATTTATTCTGGCTTTTAGTATGCCTTTTGATTTTTAGTTTAAAGGTAGACATGACATATTGGTAAAATGAACTGCATTAAATAGGGTTTTAGTGATGTGATGGTAAGTTGTGGGGGAAGAAGAAACATTCTTTAGTCCTATGATTAGGTCTCAGTCGTTTAGTGAGCTTGATTCTCTGCACTGTGAAATGCACCAGTATTTCTCAGTACCTTCCTGTCTTAGGTGGGGCAGGATGGCTAGAGTGGTCTGGAGTGGGGAATTTCCCTTTCCCCATACAGATGACTGAAATGGCTGGATCTGGGTATTTCCCTTGGTTAGGATCTGATAAAATCCCAATATTTTAAGCTCTGGTAAAATAGTTTCTCTGGAGAGCAGGCCTTGTTAAGAAGAACATAAAGTTCTGGTATATTTCAAAATAGTTCTTTTTGCCCTCTCCCTACCTGAAGCATGAGTGGATTTTTTTCTTCTGATATTTGTTGTGAGACCCTGGTTGAACTCCTGGAGGTAAAATTCACTAAATTGGCAGGCCCCCCTATGACCGAATCTTCTGGAGTTTTTAATCTCTCAGACTCATTCATACATAATTTCTAGCAAGTCATTCATTTCAATTCAGGTTTTCCTACCCCATTACTGGTTTCCTAGGAGTGTTCTGCTCAGGGGTTTCTGTTTCAGTAAGTGTGACTCTTTGTGTTTGCTTTTCTGTTTCTCTGAGTTTGGGGGTAGCATCTTGCCCTGTGACCTAACTCCGCTGGCAGAGTTAAGAAGAGTTGATTTTTCAGCTTGTTCAGCTTTTTACTTGTTAGAATGGAGTCCCAACCTCCAAGCTCTTTACATGCTGGAAGGAAAACCAGAAGTTCCCATGTGTTGTCCTTTTTAACCTTCATGATGATGCTAAAAATTAGGTTCTGCTTTTATCATTATTTAAGGATGAGAAACTGAGGTTCACGTGGTTTATGTGACTTGTTCAAGGTCACACAGCTACTCCTGGCAGAGCCAGAATTTGAAACTAAGTCTGCCTAGTCCCAATGTCTGTATTACAAACTTCCACCCTCTACTATGCTCACATTATTGGCTTGAAAGAGTGCCGCAGAATTAATTACAAGTTTGTCTCATGTTCACATCCCAATCTAAATCCTGTCCATATTTCCATATTTTAATCTCTCTTCAAAGCCCCATTTAAGGCTTATATCCTCCATGAAGTAAGTCTCCAGTCTTCTCCAATATCTTAATGTTTACTTGACATAGTAAGTAGAATAGTGCCTACCCCCATCGCTGAAAACTGTGAATATGTTAGGTTTAATGGGAAAGAGAAAGTATGATTGCAGATGGAATCAAGTTTGCTAATTAACTGACCTTAAAATAGAGAGTTTGTCTTGGGTTATCAATATGGGCCCAATGTAATTGTAAGGGTCTTTAAAAGCAGAAGACAGGTTCAGTCAGAGGAAGATGTGACCATGGAAGAAAGGCACAGAAACGCTGACCATTGCTGGCTTTGAAGATGATGGAAGAAACCCATGAAGCAAGGAATCCAGCAATCCCAAGGGGCTGGAAAAGGCAAGAAAATGAATTCTCCATTAGCTCATTGAGACCCGCATCAGGGTTCTAACCTGCAACATTCCAAGATGATAAATTTGTGTTGTTTTAGGCACTAAAGTTTGTGGTACTTTGTTAGAGCATAATAGTAACCCAATAATAACTTGATCCTTGTGAACTCCTGAAGCACTGATCATCTTACTTACACATTCATCAGGTCTTTAGTGAAACAGCCTGGTATTGATATTCAGATTTTAAGGTATATGTTTTTTTTCCACAATTAGAGTAAAAATCTTAGAAAGCAAGGAATATGCCAGTCTTTTGATACTCACTGAATTAAGCACGTTGCTCTGCACAAAATACGTTCAACAATAATGGTGGTGACTCCTTACACAAGTAACGAATGTTATTCATTTCCTTCTGATCACGTCTTTTTTTTTTTTACCCTCTCAATTTCTAGATGGCTTGAGAAGTCATTATGCCATCTTTGCAGTTCTACATCTAGGGAGGTGAAGATTGTGCTTTTTCTGAGTTGATAGTTTCGGGTACAAGTGTAATATTTACAGCTTCCTTTCCTCATTGCTGAATTAGAAACCAGCTATGTTAAAAACCAACATAAAATAAAAAATATCAGCTTACTTTCCAGTTACTAAAGCATAAGCTATGGTTTTGCATGTTTTGCCAAACTTTAACTGAAAATTGGCTCACTTAAAAAAGTGTAATTTTCCTGACTGCCAGGTAGTTATTTTGTATGTGGAATACTGTCTTTGGGGGACATTTTGAATTAAGAGAAAGAGAGAGACTTGTTTAAACAAAATAATAGCTAAACATAACCAGTAATTACTCATCAGGACTTTATTTAAGTTTCTTTATAATGCTGATTTCCTCTGCGATTTAATCTGGAGTTGCCATGATGGTAACTATCTCATAAAACTTCAGTGAAAGTCTGCAGGGACTCAGTTATGATGCCGCTATAGTGAGAGATTAAAATGAGAAAATGCATAATGATGCAAGTCCAAATATATTCCATTATGATGCCAATTTGATGTCACAATGAATATGATGGCAGAGCTATTACAGTATAAGTCTTTGGAGAACCCACTTTGAGGGATATAATTATAAAGTGATGTCAGTATATATTGTAGTACAAATGTGAAAGTTATATCAAGTTATGAAAAAAAGTCAAACAATGGCTCATATATCAATCCATGAACCACAGAAATGCCAAGGTTAGAGTTCACCCTAATTGTGTTAGTAAACATCAGTAAAGAGTAAGATGTCCAATAAAGAGTGGCATGTAAACCAGCAATAGAGCTACCAAGCTTCGTTAGTTAGGAACATGGCAGCTGAGAAATCCTTCATGGTGGCATATTTCTGTTCAACATGGCCCATTTCCAAAAAGCTTGTGAATTTTGTGAAATTATCTACATAATTTTATGTAGGAATGCATAGAGACATTTGGGAATCGTGGTGGTAGGGGTCCCTGTAACTTTCACGACATACTTGAAGGATCGCTGTTGTAGAAAGCTTTAAAGCACTGGTGCATGAGACCTTATTTGCTTCAGAAGGCAAACAATAAAACCACTGTGGATCTAGGGCAGTATGTACTGTCATTAATTATGTGCAGGTATCTAAAAAGAAGAGGAATTACAATGATAAAAATGAATGCTAAGGTAGGAGCAGGTTGAAATAACAGCATGCTATGATTTCTTTTATGAACACTGTGTCAGGATTTTTATGAAAACATGGAGATTAATTCCCTTTAAAATACTCCCTAATTGGCCATATGGATGCAAGATACAAGCTAGGTCATTCCTGGCCAAAGAGACCAGGAAGAACACTGGGAAAGCAGAATCTGGTCAGTGATGTGTCAGAGGGCAGGTAAGCAATAAACATCAAGAGTTTATAAATAACACAGGCCCAAGTAATACAGGTCCATGCAAACGATCAGCATTCAAGAGATCCACAGGTGAAGTAGCAGAGTAAGGTAAATGATCAAATAGTCACACAAAGAACAAACAGGAGCCCTAATTAAAGGAGAAAGAATATGTCAGGCCAGCACGATACTAGCTGCACAGCATGGACTAGAAAAAATAACTACTATTAGTGAACACTGGCTAGGTACTCTACAGATATTTCATGTCTACTCTACTCACCAATCCTGTCAGATAGCTTTGATATGGGGGAATGATAGATACTGACTCTTAGATACAGGGAAATGAAAGCTATATGAGTGCTCTTGGGTTGCCATAACAAAATACCATAGACTGGGCAGTTTAAACAACAGAAATTGATTTCTCATAATTCTGGAGTTGAGAAATCCAAGATCAAGGTGCCAGCTTGATTTTGTTGCTGCTGAGGACTGTCTTCCTGGTTTGCAGAGACCTCGTTCTCATTATGACCTCACATGACCTTTCACAGGTGCACACACACGCACATACACACGTATACATGCACACACACACACATCTCTTCTTCTTATAAGGACACTAATTCAATCATAAGGGACATGCCCTCATGATGTAATATAACTAATTACTTCCCATAGGCCTCATTTTCAAATACCATCACACTGCAGGTTAGGGCTTCAACATATGAATTTGTGGGGACACAAACATTCAGTCCGTAACAGAGGCTCAAGTTCACACGGCTAGTTCATACAGGGGCTTTGCCATCTTGAGATCTCTCTCCTTCTGTTTTACCTCTTGATTTTTATCTTTAAATGGTCTTGGTTTCAAACAAAAGTCCTCTTTTTTAATTTTTGCCCACATGTTGCTTTACCCATCTGTTGTATTTAACATGTTGACTTTTCTATCATTTATTCAATAAGTATCTTTGAACATGTGTCTAACCTTTGAACATGTGTCTAACCTTAGGCTAAATTTGTTAAAGTTACCAAGATGAATAAGACACAGTTCTTGCTCTCAAAGAGGTTATAGTTTAGTGGGAGGTGGAGGATGGGTGGGGTCGGGGAAAGAGTTAAAGAATAGACAAATTGTAAGAAATTTGATATAAAGTATAATGGGAGCATTTCTTCTGCTCAAGGAACACATTTTATGGTAAATGAAATGTAGCAAAGGGTTCCTGTTCATGGGATTCTTGGTTTACTGTGTTTACCTTTACTGTGAAACAGCTAGGCTAATGGAACAGTGGAACAGCCCTTTGAAGATTCAGTTATGATCACATCTGGGTGATAATACCCTGGGTGGTGTAAATTATGTATGCTCAACATCAGTGATAGTGTATGTCCTATTTCTCCTATAGACAAAATTTATAGGTCCAGGACACAAATTATCCCTAGTAATTCACAAGCAAAAGTTTTGCTTACTTTCCCCATTGTTTTGGGCTTGGATAGTCTAGGGGTCTTAGATCCCATGGGAGAAATGCTTCCACCAAAGGACACAGTATTTACATTAAACTGGAAGTTGAGACTGCCCCTTGCCCCCTTTGTACTTCTGATGTTCCTGAATCTATAGTCAAAAAGGATTTTTGTGCTATTTGGGATGATGGATCCTGACTTTTGAGGGGAAATTTTGGGTTGATCCTTCATAAGGAGGAGGGTAAGGAGGAATATATCTGACATGCAGGATACCCTCTGATACATATCTATTTAAAAAGTTAACCAAAAAGTAAAACAACTCAAGGCAGGCAGCTGTGCTAATGGCCTAGACCCATCAGGAATGAAAGCTTAAATTACTCCACCAAGCAAGGCCTAGTCAAGGTTCCTGTTGAAGACACAAGGAATATGCAGTGGATAATGGATTTAGAAGTTATAAATACTTTCTATGACCACTTGACCAGTTGCAGAAAGGAGGACTGTTATATTTATGGGTATTTCTTCTTATTATGATGTGAATATATTGTGAATATATTGACCATTTTTATCACTCCCTTATTCCTCTACCATTGAACACAAGAAACGTAATAGTAGTGAACCTTAAATCTCACTATTTAAGTTACAGGACATCAAGGCATGGAGGGTGTTATGGGTCGAATTGTGTCATCCCCCAAATCCATATGTTGGAGTCCTAACTCCAGTACCTCAGAATGTGACTGTATTTGGAGAGAAGGGTCTTTAACAAGGTGATTAAGCTAAACAAAGCTGCTGGGGTCAGCTCTAATCCACTTTGACTGGTCCTTACAAAATGAGGAAGTTTGGGTACAAAAAGACCCACCAAAGCCTATGCATACAGAGGAAAGGCCATGTGAGGACGCAGTAAGAAGGTGGCCATCTACAAGCCAACGAGAGAGGTCTTAGAAGAATCCAAATCTGTTGACACTTTGATCTTGGACCTTTAGCTTCCAGAAATGTGAGAAAATAAATTTCTGTGTTAAAGTCATCCAGTCTGTGATACTTGGTTATGACAGCCCGAGCTGACTAATGCAGGAAGCATGATTCAGTTATAAGAAGTATGAATATTCCCCAAAGATAGATAAGTGTCCTCCTTTGGTTAATGTGTTTTCAGTGGTACAAAGGATAGTTGAATCATGTTGCTATTATTTTTCTATGGAAGACAAATATGGGTGAAAGAGGTGTATAAGGATGCCAAGTTGACATGGGTCAACCTTTGGTGGTTTTGAATTGTATCAAGGAGGAATTATACTTCCTAGGATTCCCTTCTCTGGTTCTAACTTAGTACTGACCTCTATAACAATTCTGTGAAGTAAAGCAGCAGCCATTACGCTCTCAAGGTTGGTGTAGGAATAGGAGTCCAGGAACCACTGTAGCTCATGCATGTTGTAGCTGATTTGCTGACTCTCCTTATTAGTTTAGAGAAGCAGCCAGGCATGCAGCTACTCCAGCTCCTACCCAATCTCCAGCTTCTCTAGGCTAGGCACATGTGCAGCTCCATGGCAGAAGTTGCCAGCTCCTTCTGCAAGTCACCTGTGTTGACGAAGTTGATGGCAGTGATAGATTAACATGAGTTCCAGCTTGTCCTCTTGGGTTCCAGTTACTCCTCACAGGTTACAGACGGCCTGACTTTCCTGCTTCAGGTGATGGTTTTTTCTCAAATATTGGTCCTGCTAACTAATTAGCAATTTTAGACCCACTATGAGGTATGGAGGCATCAGCTTCTACAGTCTTCCATATCAGTTCCCACAATTGTATAAGATACAACACATATAATAAATGCCTGACTCCATGTCATTCAGAAATGTTATGACTCCCTAATCAAATCCTAACTGATAAACCCTGCTTTGAATCTCAGCCTTTCAACAGCCACATTCTGCGAGGTTTCTCCACATCTATGTTTTTGCCACTTACAATTTGGTGAATACCTCAAGAGGAAAAATCTGCTTGAACTGTCAGGTTTCCTTTTCTGCTCCTTCCTTTAATTTGAGATCTTTGCCAGTCATTTATTGGATGCTCCACATTTTTTCTCTCAGCCTTACGAGACTGCCAAAAAGCTGTGTAGACTCCTCTGACTCTTAGAGGCCACCTCTAAACAGCTGCTTAGCTTCTCAAGCTCTCTATTCATAATTTATGAATCAGCAAATTCCTTCAGGGGAATGCAAAGTACAGTGTTTAGCACATGCAGGATAAATTTTCTCTTTTCTCTTGAATTTTGATTCCTCAATTCTGTCTTCCTCAGTAGCTCTCTGACACCTCCAAACAGGAGTTTTTTTGCATTTTTTCTTTATGTTTTTAGCTTTTCTGATCCTTCTTGCTCTCTTTTTTGTTCAAGATTTTACACAAACAACATTTCTGTTATCAAACTCTCTAACAACTGCCCTTCCTCCACCCCAGGCAGAGAGTGGCTCCATTATTGATGCTTCAATAACACTGAGTATGGCTCTTTTGCCACTTATTCTCACTCTACTATTATTATATGTTTACACTTCTACAGCCCCTACTGAAATGTGAACTGTTCAAGGGCAAAGACTGCTTGATTCAACTTGCATCCCTCATCCTATGCACGGTGTCTAGCACTTAGGGTGGCTCAGTGTTTAGTGAAGGAATAGGTGAATTACATATAAATGTTTGACACTTCTTCACTAACCCTAGAGTTGAATTTTTTATTTCATTATTGATATTTATAGTTAAAATTAATTTATGCTGTTTTTAACTACATCAATACTTGAGGGAGGCAATATCTAAAACTATTCACTTTTTATCTATCTATTTAATACCTGTTGACTCCATAATAGCTTATAAAGTTTTAGATGAACCAACACAACATTTATCCCAAAAGAATAAAAAATAGGACTTCAAGAAGAAAATTAATTTTATGCTTCGTTGTTTTAATGATGAAACAAAAAGAATGGCAATCAGCTTCGAGAACAAAATAATCATAGGTATCATCAAAGCACTCCTTTCTCTGTAAGATCTCACGCTACATCTTCTGATTTCTTATGACTGTCTGCACTCCCAGAGTACCAGATGGAGTAATCTTTCCTTGTTAACTGTGAGGGTGAACAATTCAGTCAATCATCTGGAATCTTTGTCTAACCAACACAAAGCATCTGGATATTTAGAAACATCTAGGTGATTGACTACATTTTTCACTTTTCATCCAGATGTTTTGGTGTCATGTAGACACAGTCTATTACTCGCAAAAATGAAATCTTGGTATAAACATTAACACAACATCTTTTCCCAAAAAGTTATGATTTACATGACTATCCTTTTTTATGACTGAATTTCATTTTGTACACGTTCTTAGCATTGGTCAAACATTAGTAAACCAAAACCATGCTATGCACAAAAAATAACAACTTTCTATATATACTATCAGGAAAGAAAATATGTTGTTTTCTGAGAAAATTTTCATAAAGCAGACAATGTTATCTGTTCATGTCCTTGCCGCATATATATTGCCACATACCGGGCTTGCCCAAAACATAGCAAAGAACATAGTAAGGACAGAGCATTTGCTACAAAGAAGAGAGCATCCAACGGGTACAACATGGCTACAACGTTAAACAGAAAGAATCACTAGACTCTCAAGTCCATGGCAAAATGAGTTAGCATTCTAGGAAAATTATACTCCTATTCTTTAACTTATCAAGTGAAAAGAATGAAGTATCATTGAAGGAAAACCTTTGAGGTATGAATGAGACCATGGACTTACACAAATTGCTAAACTAGCCTGCTGTTTGTACTTAATATGTGTAAATTTATATGAGCAACAACCTTTCCAATTTATTTTTTAGTTCTTGAAACCAATCACATAACCTGTAATAAATCTAATTTCCAGCTTTGTAACCTTTCCTGGGATTGACTTACTGTTAAAGTACTTACAGTAAGGCTGACCAAATCTGTCACACAGGCAGTAGTAATAGCTGTATATAATGAAGTCCACTCATTCAAGTGTCTAGGTATATAAATCCATCTTTAATCATATGAAAAATGATCTCATAATTTACACTGTGTGTGCAGTATACCATTTTAGATTAATTTTATAATTTTACATTGTTTAAAGGTCCTTTGTTTCCTGCTATTATGTATCTACCCAGTAAAAATCTATAACATATGACTTTGTTCTACAAACCGTTAATTTATAATCATTTTACATATGTCAGTTCTGATAATTATGGTGCTGTACAATCTGTATCAGTTGACAGTACTTTGGCAGAAGCAGCCACTTTTTATTATTATTATTTACACAGCAATTTCATCTCTGTTTTTATTTTCATTACATTCACAATTATTCTCTTGGCTTATTTTCATATCACTAAATAAAAATGACCACTCTTATTTGATGTTTCGTTATTGGTGAAACTAATGTTCTTCAACAACTTTGTTTCTTGAGTTAGAAGAGTTTTTTCTTATTGAGTGGGAACTACTGAAGTCTTGTTTGAGTTGAAGTCACATAACACACTTAATATTGCACTACATTATTTAGTCTCCCTTGGGTCATCTCTCCTTGAATTACATTTTGCCAGGATATCCCCATTAGGAATTTGAGATACAAATAAGGATAAGAAAAAAACAAGCACAACAAGTGTTTATCCCCATTGTTTTCCTGCAAGTTTGCATCCAGCTGTTGAAATAATTCCTGCATTTTAATGTTTATCATTACCTAAAGCATATTTTTATGTGCCAGGTTATTACTGATTATTATTTATATAACACAGTTTACTGGATTCAGGCAGAACTGGAGGCATTATAGATTGAATACATAATTATATTTTGGTTAGAATAGATGATAAATTATTTTACAGGTGTGGTTGTCATATGCAACACTGAGAATTAGATGTGTGTTAGTCCCCCAGGGGTGAAAGCTTCCTGTTTGCCCTCCAGATTTAGATTATAAATTAGAAGTTCAACTGGGTTGGGTATCATTACTTTCTTTGTGGGAAAACGTGGAATCCTGACAGCTCCCATTTCACAAGCATTTATAGGATTTCAAAATTTGTTCTCAGAACAATCAGATCAAGAGAAAAATCACAACAGTCAATCCAGCTATTGGTATCAAGCAAACAAAAGGAAAAATGTCTTCTATATTATTTTCTTTTCAACTGGTTCTTGGGACTGTAGAGGTACTGCTGGGTCACCTGATCCAGGTGCTTCTGCTGTCAGGAATTATGTCTTAAGCACACACACACACACACACACACACACACACACACACACACACACACACAGATCCTTCTGAACATTACTAATAAGACACACTGGAACAGTGTGCTGAGGACTGGGTATGTCAAACAGTGGCTGTCTCTCTCCAATTGCTATTTTTTACTGCAAGATTTAAAGCTGATGTATTGTGCTGCCACAGTAGAATGTTTATCATGATCCAGCCCACGGACATTTTGGTTACACTAGTGGTTAGCAAAGTACTTCATAATCTTTATGCCTAAATGATGCCTGATAGCTCAGGTTTCACTATCATCCCAGGAAGCAACTACTTCCTATTCTTTCCATGACCTTGGATGATAAAAGGACATAAAGGGGAGTCTAACAACCTTTTGTATCTAAAAGGAAATGACATCTTTAAAAAATGATCTCATCTCTCTCTGTAGAAAAATGGAGTCATTATCCTCCCTTCTCCTCCCTTCAGCTGCAGCCATTTTCTGCCCTCCAATATATGAGGCCACACATGACGTAAAATTTAATGCAGGTGCAGGTAAATTCAGCTCACTCGAGGAATGACCACAGAAAAGAAAAGAAAAGCTGAACAAGCCTACTGAATGCTGGCGCACTGGACCTAAAAAAGACAAGAGAAAGGATATCAACTGGAGTGCATTCCCACACAAAGTGACAGGATTGAGAACTGTCCGTGGGCAAAAAGGGTGGTGGAAGAAGAGAGGCGATTCAGACTTCTAAACAACAATCCACCAAGGGAAATGTGTCTAATAAAGCTAACTGTTGGATAAACAAAGAAGATGGAAATTTACTTCTAAATTAATCCGAATTAATTTAATTTGAGAGCAAGCATGGTCGAGAGGATAGAGCATTTGTCTAGTATCCAGGCACCTTGGAGTTGCAGCTTTGCTACCAACTCCAGCCAATTGCTTTGCTGCTTAGTCCTTCACAGAGATAATGGCAACTCTCCTGAGCTTTGCTCCCAAGAATGTTTTCAAGATGTGAGAGAATACTTGTAAAGTGTTTGAAGCTTTGCAGAGAAAAACTCTAAATTTAAATATTTGATCCATCTGTAATTAGGCATCTATTTTACAAATATTTTGGAGCTGTTACTAAGCATACAGTACTGTGTTAGGAGGTATAGGAATGAATTGGGCTAAATTCCTGTATTCATGAAGTTAACAGTTAAAGACCAAGATCACTCACAAATATAAATGTTCTTTAGGCAATAAGGGGCATATGCAGTAAGAGGAATAAAAAGAGCATTCTAGGGACCCAAGCAAAGTAGTAATCACTTCTTGCCAAGGAGAAACAGGGAAGACTATACAGAGAAAGGGAACTTTAAGTGAACCTTGAAGAGTGTTCAGTATTTTAAAAAACAAAGATGTGAAAAGGGCCTTTTCAGGGAAGGAAAGAACATAGACAGGAAACTAATGTCTGATTTACAGAATGACAAGCAGTCTAGTTTGGTTATAGTGTAAGGTATGTGAAAAGAAGTTGTTGGGGATAAAGTCGGAAAATAGAGGTTAGGATCAAACTACAAGAACTTCCACACAGGGCTAAGGAATTTGGACTTCATTCCTTTGGTAAGCCCACATAAAATACCTCTTGGTATTGAGCAAAGTGGCTGAAGCTTTACTTTTGTAACTCCGAACAGATTGGAGTGGAGACAAATTGGAGGTCACGTGACTGTTATTGGCATAAGTCCAGATGTGAAGCATTAGAAAGCTGAATAAGAATAGTAGTAGTGAAAATTAAAATGAGACAGGAGAAAGGAGAGAGAGACTTCAGTGGTAGAATTCATAAGAAATTCTGACTGACTAGTGTTATTTGAGGAAGAGTGGTGATTTTAAAGATGACTCCTGAGTTTATGAACCGAGGATATTTGGATAATGTGAATAAGTAAATGGAGAAAGTCTGAAGATAACAATAATAAGCCAAATTTTGAATATTTGGGGTTTTAGGTGTTAACATTTATCTAGGTGAAAACATTCAAATGTTCATTCAGCATTTGGAACTGTGGTTCTGAGACCTAAAGACAGAGTTGTTACTAAAGACATAGATTAGGAAATATCATTTTGAGATAATACCTACGGATGAAATCTTTATAGTAGAGATTATTGAAAGAAAACTGAAGAGAATAACAGACAGAATCTTAAGTCATACCTACAATACAGGAAACAGGAAAAAAAATGGCTCAGCAAAAGACACAGAGGCAAATGGCCAAAACAGTAGGAGAATTCAGAAGGCGGAGGAATCGTGTGAGCCAAGAGAGCAGATAACTTCAATAAAGAGGAATTAGTGTAACCTGCTGTATTAAATGTTACACAGAAGTCAAGCAGAATAAGGACTAAGACACGTTAGCAGTTAGGAGTCATCAGTGATTTTCAAAAATCAGTTTCAATAGCGGGTACGAGAGTAACAGTTTGACTGTAATTGGGTTGAAAAATAAATGGTGATAAATAGGAAAGATGACTACAGACTATATTTTTGAGATGGTTGATGGTGCAAGGAAGGCTGGATATATGCCTGCAGTGAATTGCAGTTGATAGTAAAAGTCTTTGTTAGTTTCATTATTTTTTTTCTGGTCTTCCTATTGGTTTCTTCTAGACCAGAGTGTATTTGTGGGCATAGGGAAATACTAAAGATGTAAGAGAGAAGAGGCTAATGGATGAAATAATGGTACCAAAATAGAACAGAAAGAGAGCACAGAGGGATCAGTCTTGGAAAGGAGGAAGGACACATTTTTCTAATGGACTAGACAAAAGGGAAAGGCAATGAAGGAAAATCCAGAGAAGACTTGAGGTGGAGGTGGGGACAAGAAGAGAGTTCATACAATGTGATCTTTTTCTTAATAAGTAAGAAATTAAGTTATTTGCTGACTGAGGAGGTAGAATTCTGGCTGAAGGATTAAGGGGAATAGAAATAATTTAGAATAACTGTTGTAGAGATTATAGAATGGCATCAAGACAAATCAAAGAATTGCTGAGCATCAGCCAAGGACCAAATGAAGGTAAAGCCAATCAATATATTTTCTTGACTTTCTACAGCAAAGCTCAATCGCCTGTATAAAGTATGGAGAAAACAGACATTAGAAACTTTTTGGAATTTAGGATTATATGAAGGAAATACACAGAAAGGGGGCTAAAAATTCTAAGATGCTACAAAAAATATTATTAAAGTGTTTGACCATGGATTCTAGAAAAAGTAAGAAAGAATCAAACTAGCAATGGAGTGTCAGCAGAGAAAATAGAAGGTTTCAATGGAACTTGAGACATGTTGATGGTGAAGTATTGGTTTAGTAAGTCTAAGGAAGTCAAATATAAAGAGGCCATCATGTAGAAAGCAGAATCTCAGATATCAGTACTTGTAAGTCACAAAATTATAAACCGCAACTGGTAATGGACTTTTTCTTAAATAAATGGAGTGAAGTAACTTGACTCAAGTCCTATAGCTATTGAGTGGACAGTTAGATTTGAGGCCAGCTTGGATTGTATGTCTTTCTTTAGCCACTAGGTTATGTTTTCTCAAAAAATTGACCTTGACATAAATTAGGTGTAAAGAGGCTGAGCCCACCAGATTCTATCCCCAGTGTGGCTGATTTATACCGAAGCTGTAGAATTCATAGTCAGTATATCCTTTCTTTGCCTTAGTAGGAGATATTTAACAACCTAATGTAACCTGTAAATATGAGCTTCACTATGCTTGCAGGGTCATAAAGATGGATAACGGTGAATTGAACCTAGCAAATAATTGATTCTCCAGAGAATCACTTTGAACTTTGAAAGTGGATTTAGATTTAGGCTTAGGTAGATGCTCATTTTAATTCTTTATCTCAGCCTGTTTGAATTTAGTTTGCATCTACGTGGCCCCAGAGACCAGAGGGAAGTGAAAATGTTTCCAAACACAAAATTTTATAAACTGAGTAGTTTAATTCCTTAACATGTTAGCATGGCAGAAAAGTAAATATTTCTGGATTTTTAGTTGACCTTGCCCTGAGAAGATAGGCCATATTGATTGATTTGACAGAAGAATATGATGAAAAAGTCCTAAACCTGAAATCCTTTATCAGTATATGAATAGCATAGCTTTAACTTCATGGAACTATGTTCATTTTCACATACTTCTGACATGGCTTCAATTTTAAGTCAGATTTAAAGCAATTGACATGAATAATATATATATATGCATATATAAAATCACAAATAAAAATGGTTCCATTTCAGTTTTGTTGTTTTTATCAGAAAGAATGGCACTAAGTCTATTGAATCTCAGGCTTTTGGAGGAACATCTCTGACTCAATTAACTGGTCAATGCAGTCAATTTCTTTCCCTGATTAACTG
Source organism: Manis javanica (assembly GCF_040802235.1). NCBI lineage: Eukaryota > Metazoa > Chordata > Mammalia > Pholidota > Manidae > Manis > Manis javanica. The sequence continues at coordinate 90,111,403 of NC_133174.1, forward strand.
ACTGCTTATTTGACTGAAGTCACTAACTCAACTGGTATTTCAGCTTTGGGTGGACAAATCTGTAAGTATTATCTAGGTAGAGTAGTCAAATTACCCTGATATTATGCAGAAAGATTACATATCAGAAGCAGCCAGATAAATGCTAAAACTAGTCCTGAAAATATATCAGTGTAGAAATGGCCTTTGTTTCAGTTTATTCTATTTGGGTTCATTACCACCTTCAACTTCTATAAGTTTACATTTTTTTTCAGCCACACTTTCGGCAGCCAGCAAAGATGAAATATTTTATGAGCATTACATAGTCATAAATTATGGACATTAAGCACATGTAATGATGCCAAATTACAGAAAGTCAAAGAACATCACAATTTGCATATTTATCTGAAGTTTCTGCACCGATAGTAAAAAATAAAGTTATCAGATAAGATATTTGCACACATGAAAGATTTATCTTTAACTTAGGAATGAACCAGCGCATTTATTGATTCCAGTGACTGTTCCATTTATTAAATGCCTCCTAAATGGTCTTTGATTTGGGTCGCAAAGTCATCATGTGCCATTAAGCATTATGGAAAATGTCAGCATGTTATGATTCAACAACATTAAAAATGTTCAAAACAAGGACAAGTAGAAAGAGGAATTAAATTCAAAAGAAAAAAATAATCTTATAAATTTGAGATTCTAATTTTAATTAACTTAAATCAAATGACATGAAGAAAATTTAGATTTGTGTGCACTACAGTAGGCTCAGTCTCATTTTTTCTAGATTTTGCTGATCTTTATGGCTTCTTGAATATAAGGATGATGAAATAGTAGTATTCTCCATTCACAATGGCAGCCACATGTATGAGCCAATCTAACTCCCAGATCTTTGATTCCATTCTGGCTTTATCATTGTCATCACATACTATCCAGCTCAAATTGTCCCCGAACCAGAACTGAAATTGTGAGGCTTCCTTACAAGGTGATCTTGGAAGGCCTTCCTATTGTTTTCCATTTCCTCATTTCCTCCTTTGGGTGTTTAATCTCCTCTAGAATTTCACTGTGCAGTACAGTAACCACTGTATATGATTTAATATATTAAAATTGTATTAAATTTAAGTTCATTGGATTTAAATACAATTCAAAATTCAGTTTTCCAGTTGCAATAGCAGCATTGCTATCATTACAAAAAGTTCTACTGGACAATACTGCCCTAGAATCTTATCTTGTATGTGTCATTGCTCAGGACTCATATTTTCTAATAAGGTGGAAACAGAATGTGTCAACACATTACTATTATCCAGATATATCTGTATAATCAAGAAAGAGCTGGTGGAATAACAAATTGCCTTCATAATCCAAACAAATTTAAACTGTAAATAGTGGAAAGTCAGATTCCAAGAAAAGTAGCCAAGGAAATTATTTTAGGGAAGAGATTTGTTGTAGCACCATTCAAATCGTATACACAGAGGTAGCCTTGCAGTCACTGGTATGTGGAACTATTTGTTTATTTATTCATTCTTTCATTCTTTTGTTCATTCCATTCATTCCATTTACCATGTGGTTGTCCCTTCCTGTGGGCTGTGGATATAGAGATAATCAAAGCATATGTTTTTATCCTCAGTGAGCTTATACTCTAGTAGGGGCTAGCAATAATTAATCAGGCAATTATACTGTTATATGCTATGCGTTAAGAAACAATAAAAGGGAGCACATGGGAAATGCAGCCATCATGGACTTGGAGCATCAGGGAGCAGCCAAAGAAAGACTTTTCATTGTTGTCGGTGCTGTTGTTATTGTCACTATTGTTGTTTGAAAGTGAAATCTAACCTACAACTTAAGGAATGTTCAAGAGTTAGTATAAGAGCAAGAGTAGAAATGGTGTTGCAGTGTATAAACAAAGGCTTAGAGGCACAAGAACACTCAATATATCAGTACGTGATTATGTTTGTGCTGGGAAAGCACTCTAGAAATAGAGGGGAGAGGACACCAGATCTTGCCTCATCCTATTCACTTTGATGGTAGGGCAAAATGCCCCCTCCCGGTTTTTTGACATCTCAGAGTATTATGTCTAGCAGGCTCAAGAAGCATGTATGTATTATTTACATCTAATGTACCTATTATGCCTACTAAGTAGGTGCTATATTACCTATTATAGGAATTGCTTTCAAGAGTTGACTGCTCAAAATTGGGACTTTAAAAGTCTGAAAGCCTTTTAAAATAAATTGCCACCGGTTTTTCCTCACTATATATTGAGATGCTGGAATATCCCCTGGCCTCTTGGCCTGATCAAATCCAAGAATCCTTCTCTAATACCTTTCCTTTTTTTACATACCATTTGTATATATTTTTGTTTTGTAACATGAGACAAACACATGGTTTCAACTTAAGCCACTTCAAAGTCCATTCTTGGTATTATGAAATACAAAAAATTAAATTTTCTATTATCATGAAGCAGTCAAAAGAAAAGGTATGGGGTGGACAATCACTTTGAAGGACTTCAAACATTCTTTCCCTCCTCTATTTGCATTTCTTTCCTGCCTAGCATATCAATCCTACCCCTTGTTATCTAGATTTCTTATGCTGGAGTTTGTCAGGACTGTCCTCCTAAACATTACTAAAATTTTTCAAATTTGCCTGACGATATTTACCTTCCTCAATAAAATTTGCTATTCTTCTGTCTTGTGCTTCACTGGCCTTGCTAGAGCAGTTAGACAATATAATTGTGGGTGCAGGAATGGAAAATAGCCTCTTCTGTTATGCTTCTAATATAATGTATGCATCTATGGGTTACCAGTGTTTCAGACTAAAGAATGAACCTTAAAACTGAGATTTTATACAAGTCATCTTTATAGCACACTACACCAGGGTTTTCAAACTGTGTTCTATAAAATTTAGGGTTTGTGGAGGTGCCAATGGATACCCTGGAATGAGTTGGGGAGAGGGGATCACTGTGTGTGTACGGTTTTGTGTTCCTTCATTTCCTGTTTAGCCAGAGAAACTACTGGTATTTTTTCTGTTTGCAAGAGGATTCTGTGTAAGATTTTTTAAAATTCACAAACCTCTGGACTACAGAACTCATCAGCGTACAAACGTTCTCTTATATGTTATGTTCTTTGACCCATGGTAGTACGGTCTATTGAACATAGCAGGTACTCAAAAAACATATTGAAAGAGTGAGTGAATAAGCAAATTAATAAAGTAAATGTTATAGAAATTTCAGTTCCCTTCCTACTTATGTCAGTCACTGAATTTGAACTGTAGTTCTTCTGAACTTTAGGTAACATGTACCTTCCTCAAATTTACTTCTTGAGTTGCTTTTTCTAACATTTTAGTGACCTCATCTAATTTCTTTTTCTTCTAGCCTTTCATGTCTTAGTAAACTTGAGAAATATCATAAATTTCACAAATCCATGTTAATTTATGATACTACTGTTTCAAATGCTAATAACAAAACTATTACTGAATGTTTATTTTACATACATTACTTCCTTTAATATTCATCAGAAATCTATAGAGTAGATGATATCTCCATTCAATAGAGAGAAATAAACATCACATAATATACCCAAAGTATATAGAGACAGTGAGAGAAGGAGCTGAGATTCAAATCCAGATTGATCTGATGCCAAATTGCATGCTCTGAACCATTACAGTAAACTAAACAGGCTTCCTCTACAATACATTGCTTTTTAAATTTCATTTCTTCATTTCCTTCTTTAAATACACTGGCATAATCAATAGCTATTTTCACTAAGCTCTTTGTGTGAGAAGAAATCTACACTTGCTGACCTCTTTTTCTCTGCAATGCTGCATCATGGTGCCTAATATATGGGTAAGAAAGAGCATCTCCAAATCTAATAGACTGCATTTTTAAAAGGTAAGCTTCATTTCTGCAAGCTTGGCTGAGTAATACTTCAAGTAAGGAAAGGTGGGAATGATGAAGGTTGATAGTTCATTACACCAGCCTCTGCCATATATAGCCATGGATGGTAAAACTTGGATGATAAAATATCAAAACAGTTCCTCCATAATCCTCTACTGACTGATAATTGGTCAAATTCTTTTAAAAACAAGTTATGCACTTTTCCAGGTGGACTATGTATTTGCATAGAACTAGGTAATCCCAAACTAATCAAAGAAAGCATTGATTCACCAGTAAATGGAACTGACACACCTGTGTATGCCTGCTGATAGTAAGGGCTAGGTCAGTACCCTTTAAAAGAAGTATTCGGGTAGCTTCAGTCAGCTAAGATTTTGCAAAGGGTAGTCTGTAAACTTAGAAACTAGGTCTACATTGTATAAAGAAGCTCTAGGCAAGTGCAGAGTTGAATGAACACAGATGAAAGAATCACTAATAAGGAAAAATACATCAAAATAACAAGAGACAAAAGTCTAAGAAGAGAAGGTGACCATAAAGGGAGAGACTAAGTTGAGTCTTGAGGCAATGCCATTTCGTAGGTCAAAACTTATTGACTATTGGCAATCTCATATGATTCAACATAAGCATAGTATCCTCAGAGATGGGGAGGAGGAAAATAAACACAGTGGAATCTGTCAAATTTTCAAAATGTGAAACTGAAAACTATAGAAGGGAAGGGAGTGAAGAATTCATAGTCTTTTCTGGCCCTCAGCTGTACTCTGAACATTATACTCTTTCATTGAGAATAAGATTCTGGTAGTTTCTGAAAAAGAATCTCATCTTTCTGTCTCTGTGGTCAGAGTTTTGGATATAGTAGGTTGGAATAGGGAAATGGATGAAGCATCTGTCCCTGGATGCATACAGTCACTGTGGGATTTTTCTGAAGGTCCTTTGGGTTTTTCTTACCTGTACTACATGTGTGGTCTCTCTACTGTTTTATCTGGGATCAAATGTTTTCTATAAAAAGCCAAGGAGTAAATACTTTAGGTTATATGGGCCTCCTATGGTCTCTATCACATACTCCTTTTTCAAACCAACCAATCAAGAATGTAAGAGCCATTCTTAGCTTGAGGGCTCTACATGCCACAGGGTGAATTTGGTCTGTGGGTGTAGTTTGCTGATCCCTGTTTTAGATGAAGATTTGGACATTTTATGTTCTCTTCTTTCAGATTCTTTTCCTTTTGTTTTCCTACTTGCCATACTATCTCCCTCTCCCTCCTCCATTTTTCACAGTTCATGGTAGATTCTAACCTTATCTCTGCCAGTGAAAACTAAGAAGCTGAGTAAGACACTTCTGGTGATAGGACTTTCTCATCTGTAAAATAAACAGGTTGAACCCTGTGATTGCTAAATTCTGATATCCTTTGTATTTTTAAACATTGAATGGAAAAATAAACAGAAAAGTTTGCAGAGACATATGTTGGGAAAGCCAAATTTTCTCAAGGGGAAGATTGGCTTTACTAAAGGTTTAATCCCTGGATTGTATTTCTTTTCTTGTACATGGGATTCAGAAATATTTACTCTGCTAAAAAAAAAAAAGACAATATATAACTATATTCTTGAAATAGGTCACTCCATATGCCCTTATATTAAGCTTTGTTGCTTTCCTTCAAGATTTAGTGGAAGTTTTCCAGCTGGACTCTTTCCATTTGCCATCGACCATGACATCCAAAAAAAAAGGGGAAGTTGAGGTCAGATATTTTGCTCCTCTTCCTCCTAAGAGCAAAGCAAAGTATGCTTTTAGTAATTTTCAACAGATACCCTATCCCCTAATTTTACATTTGAAATTATGTTACTTGTCCAAGATGTAAAATTAAATCCTATCTTGTCAATTGTATCTTCAATTATTATCCTTGAACAAATGACTTTTTTTCTCTTGGGTTTTTAGACCACCTTTTCCAATCTTAATGAGGTCACTAGTTGATTTCTGCAATATTTGACCTCCAAAGTAGTTATCACCCATACATTAGAATAAATTTGGAAGACATTGATAATATAGCATACAATAAAGAATAGACATCTCCTCTCCTTTGTTTGTCTTTCATATCACTGCACGACTTCCACATAGTGGTTAGGTCACATGTCATCCTATGGAATATTAAACTGAAAAGCATTTGACTCGAATTTTTCAATTTTGAGATGATTCTAAAGCCCAGAAGTAGAGTGACTTAGCCCCACCTATCCAGTTATTTACAGTTATGTCCAGCACATACAGAGAAACTTCAATAACCTATCCTTCAGGGAGAGAAAAATAACTTTCATGATCTGGTTTGACCCTTTTAAGCACTCTGCTGTAGTATTTGATTAAAAAGAAGATGTAAACTGGCAGATAGCAGGGACTATATCTATTTAATTTGTATCATATAGTACTTAGCATGCCACCATGTACGTATGGAGACTTGATAAATATCATTCAGGAAAAATTCATTCTAAATGCATGTGGGCAATAGACTTAGTTGTCATCCCTTTACTGATCGGGGATCTAAATGTCCCATCCTTCCCACTTTATGCTTGTTAAACAAAGATTTCACTTTTCCCCTTGGTACAGAGGAAAATAATGAAAGTAGACCAGTCTTAGAAGAAAGAGCACTTCTCAGAGGGGCAAAATGAGAAAAAGTCCTAAAAAATCTGTCTCAAGTACATATCACCCCAAAAAAGATTTAGAGACCCTAGCTGAAATCCCTCAGGACAATAACATTTTCTTATTTTCCACAGCAGTGGACAAGGAACTTTTTTTTACCATTTCAACAACATGAAATACATGACTTATTAAATCAAATTTCATTGTTAAAGAAGGGATCTACCAATTCTACTGAGCTCCATTCTTTCTTTGCCTTAGGTATCTACAACCATTGGATTGAACAGAGACTCGGAACTGCAGGTAAGTAAAGAATCACTTGCATAAATGAATACAAATCTTTTCATGATATTTTATTATTTAATTTCAACAAATCAGTGGGTCACTGTGGAGAAACCAAAACTTAATGGCATCACACCAAGTGAACTCTGAAATCAAAAAGGAAAACATTAAAATGACATACCATCTCATTTCATTATTCAGCCTAAAAAGAATAAAGTAGTAAGAAGTTATTTTAATTTAAAGCATACCTGCTTTAGTAATATAGGCCAGAGTATATTTTTAAATATAGGCCTTTCATGTCACTCATGTCTCCTTAAGCCTCTTAAAAAAAATCTGTGAATTAACTATTGTCGATTTTGAATGAATAATTCCAATTGCAAACCAATGTGGGCAGAGGCCTCACAGTCGTGACTGCTATTGCATTCATGTAAGTAACCTAGCTAAATAAGACAAATATTTGATCCTCATAATATCTGTCACCAATCTATTTATCTAGTTACTATAAATTAATTTAATGTTCTTCAATCAGTAGCTGACACAGAGATCGTCTGTCTTACATAGAATGCAAACCAATTGCCCTATGTAGTAGGCATACAGTACATCAAGCATTATAGATAATGTGGGAAAGAAGTTCACTGGTAGAGAAGGGCAGAGGACGAGCTTGCCCATGGAAAAACTTCTCTTAGTAAGCCATCCATAGAATGGAGAGGCAGTTTTCAGAGCCTTCGCCCTAAGTCATTCATTCTTTAGTGTATATTAGGTATGAGACACATTTTAAAAGCCTATTTTATAAATGAACTAACCTCACTCATCATATAGCTAGAAATAAAACCATACAGGTGACGCTATTTATCAAAGACTTCTTCCTTCTGGGAAAAAATAGCCAAGTCACCTTTGCCACCCACAGTGGGGAAATAAATCCAAAAAGGAAGCATGGGCCAATTAACAGACTGAAGAAAACAGTGAAATGTGGCAAAAATCCAAACAGAAAGGTGTGGAAGTTAAATCTACTTTGGCTGAGTGCGTAGCTTTAATTGGCAATTTGAGCCTCACACTGCCTATTAAGAATGTGCTGAAAGCATCCCAGTAGGATAACACGGTGTACAGCCACACAATGTGCTCCTTAAGCCACATTTTCAACTTTGAAAATTCCCATTTCTGCAGTTGCAGGATGCTCCTTCTGTCCCTGGGTTCAATTCCCCTTGCCAGTGCAATAACGCTGGGAAATTGGCAGCTCCAAAAATCCTACTCAGGAGGCAAAGCATGAGAAGCAGACACACAGGAAGGAAAAAAAAATGTATGTGTGGCTCCATCTCACCCCAAACCACTTACTAGAATAATTAATAGACTGCCTTTCTGACTTCCCTGTGTTTATCAGAATGTAACATTCTCTTAGACTCGGAACGGTTACCTGACAATTCCAGTTTTTCATCTTCCTTAATGAGGTTATTTAAACATTTCTGTTGATTTTCTCATTATTTTCTTTTTCCTGACACTAGTCTCTCTTTCCCCACTAGCACTCTAATCCAGGGGCTAGTTATGTCATGTCTGGAGACTAATCTTTTAGCTGGCTTCTCTGACCAATCTTTTCCCACTTCAACAACTTGCTCCATTAACCTATGTTCCCTCCTGTTCATCCTACTGCTCATCATGTTACTTGCCTGCTGAGAAGTTTCCGGTGATACCAACTGGTCAACACAAACCTCTATGCTTGACTTTCGAGGTACTGATAATATGTTCCTACAAATATATTTCCTACTAGCACACATACAGTGCATCCAGTCAGGCTACGTTCACATTGTTAGAGGAAATAAGTATTCTCACCTCTACATGTCTGAGCACGTTGAGCCAACCACCGAGAACTTTTCTGTACCTCAGTTTCCTCTGTAAATTAAGGATGGTAAGTTTGTTAGAAGGATTAAATGAGTTTCTTAAAATAGTTCCTGGCATACACTGAATACCATATAAGTGGTGCTTTTTAAATACATAAATAAAATGAATGAACATTTCCCTTTTCCACCTGCTTATCAAACTTCTATCAATTAACTCAAGTCTGCTTCCTCTGTTGGTTACTACTCCATTGCTCCTCAAACTCAGGCCCCTCTGAACCCTTACCTGTATTCTGTAATACCAAACAGAATGGGCAATTATATGTTGTTTCATATTTCTCATTGTTGTTTCAATGGTATAAACTTAATCACCCTGAGTCAGTTCTAAGTTTCTTGAGGTCAGGAATCTTTACTTCTCCAGTCTTCTTTAGTGCAATATCTAGTACACAATGGATACTAAAATATCTAATGATTATTAGAGTAAGAAGGAAATGTACAAATGTACTGGCCATTAATACTAAGCAGGGTGCAGCCGGAACCAATCTCCCCTTCTCTATCCTTTGAACTTCTTGTGAGACCTATCTGAAGATCAACACAATTTGTATGCCTAGTTTCATCCTTTTCCTCTAGGAAAATTCTAGAGCACACAGCAAAGAAAGCACTGAACCAAACCAACATTTAGGATCCTGGTGAGACTTCCAGTTATTGTTCACTTTTTCCTTAGTGAAGACCAAGTGGACATCACTGGCTATACTTCAAAAGTAGTTTTGCCTCTATTTTGCCTACAAACTGTCACCTACTCTGCCTAATACCAGATTTATGGTCTTAGAAACTTTCATCTTAAAGTCCACTAAGCACCTAAATCTTTTCCATTATGCTCATATAAATTACATATTAAGTTGGTATTAAATGATTGCCTGATGAAACTATAGCCAAACGGATGTTTAGTTATGTGGCACAGGAAGTAGATAGGGGATGGAGCCTACCAGCAATATTTCAGATATGAACTATATCGGATAGGTCATCTCATTTCATCTTTATGCCAATTTGTCCCATTAATATGCCAGATCAAGTAGATATCATTGTGTGAGTTCAGTGCTCAGAGAGATTAAGAAATTCATCCTAAGTCATATAGCAATAGAGATGAAATTTTGTGCTGGAATAATTATTATTAATAGCAGTTCATAGTTTTTGAGAACTAATTATGTGGCACACACTGTGTTAATTAAGTTACATGTCCTTGCAGTTAACTGTAACCACACTCATCCTGACCCCTGCAACATATTACCTTTCCTGTATTAGCAAACAGCTAGACCAGGGTATTTTGAAGAGGGTGCTTTGAGAAAATGAGTTTCACTAAGTTTTAACATTTGTACAGATTTGTGCAGTACTATAAATGACTGGAAGTATGCAAAGATAACTGACAATGACTTCTTATTTTAGTGTGAACTTAATGTAATTTGCAAACCGAGAGATTTTTTATCTAACATGGACTGCTGGGGAAACCTGTAAGATATGAATCAATATTCAAATACAGAATATAGTTAACAGCTCACACAAAATGGGCAAATGAGGGAGGAAATTTTAGGCAGGGGTAAAACAAAAACAGTTCCTTAGTCATGCAAAAATATTCAGTTCCCTAGTGAGGAGGAAGTGACATTTATATTAGATTTATAGTGTAGCTATACCTGATGTTAATGTCGCCTAAGTTTATAATAAACTGTATTAATGACTAATAAATCATATTTAGTTTATTCAATAATGTGTCCTCTGCTATTATCACAAAAAGTTCTCCTTGTTGCCATTTTATAAAATTTCCCATTAAAAACACTGCTTCAGCTATGATGAAAAAAGAGTACCTGAAAGATACACCTGACTAACTGCACCCAGGATTTTAATACCTGGTTCTACCTGGGTAAGCAATATACCTGAAGAATAGTGCCTGAACACAGTCCATTCCTCTTGGATAAGCCACAGGTGATATTGACATAGGGTTATTCTTTATCTTATATGTTTATAGTGACAAAGAAATCAGTTTTATTCTGTCTTAGATCTTTGACTAGTGGAGAAAGCAACAAATACTTCCCAATAAAACGTGTATCATGTTAGGGGATTAGCAAAGAGGCAAGCCAATTAAAAAGACTTAGTTATATGCTCTCTGCTCTTTTTAATAAATATTCTCCCTCTAAATGGACTCATTCATTTCCATTGTTTCAAATTTGACATAGACCTTTGGAGAGATCTTTTTTCTTTTTACATAAAATCAAAAACAATCAGAAAAAGTGCTTCCCTCCCCACTCTGGTACACACACACGCGCGCGCACACACACACACACACAATTTCTTATTCCTTTTTTTAGTCTTTATTGTACAAACTGGCTAATACTGTATAGTGCCAAAGTTCACAATGGTGAAATGCAGTATTTTTTTCAGCTTGCCTTGCTTAAGCACTTTTTTTAAAAAATTGAAATATAATTGATAAGTAGTATTAGTTTAGTTTAAGGTGTATAACATAGTGATTCAAACTTTGTATACATTGCAATGAACACCACAGTAAATTTATTTATCATCCATCACCATACAAAATTAATACAATATTATTGATATTTCTCATGCTGTACTTCTCCATGACTTATTTATTTATTTAACTGGAAGTCTGTACTCCTTGATTATCTTGATACAGACCCTTCCAAACTCTCCTGTCCCCAGCATCCAACAATCTGTTCTCTGTAACAGTGAAACTGGGTTTGGTTTTGCTCTTTTAGATCCGCATGTAAGTGAAACTGTGTGGTGTCTGTCTTTTTCTGTCTGACTTATTTCACTTAGTATACTAGTATAGTACCTTCAGGGTTCAACCATGTTATTGCAAATGGCAAAATTTCATTCTTTTTAATGGCTGAGCAATATTCCACTATATATTACATATTTTATATGTATGTGTATACCACTTCTTTATCCATTCATATATCAATGGACTTAGATTTTTCCCATATCTTTGCTACTATAAATAATACCAAAATGAGCACAGAGGTGCACATATCTTTTAAAATTAGTGTTTTAGTTTTCTTCAGATAGATACCTAGAAGTGGAAATGCTGAGTCATATGGTAGCTCTATTTTTAATTTTTTGAGGAACTTCCATACTGTTTTCCGTAGTAGCTGCACCAATTTACATTCCCACCAACACTGCATGACATTTCCCTTTTCCACACCTCCTTGCTAACACTTGTTACTTTTTGATACTACACATTCTGACTGGTGTGAGGGGTTATGTCGTTAGAGTTTTGATTTGCACTTCCCTGTTTATTAGTGATGAATATCTCATCATGTGTTTGTTGGTCATCTGTATGGCTTTGGAAAAGTGTTTTCAGGTCTTCTACCCAGTTTTTCACCAGACTGTTTGTTTGTGGCATTGAGTTACTTGAGTTCTTTATATATTTTGGATATTAATCACTTATGGAACATATGATTTGCAAGTATCTTCTCCCAATCAGTAGTTTGACTTTTCCTCTTGTTGATGGCTTCCTTCACTGTGCAGAAAAGTTTTAGTTTAATGTAGTCTCACTTGTTTATTTTTGCTTTTGTTACCCTAGTCTTAGAGTCAGATCCCAAAAACAAAACAAAACAAAACAAAACATTTCTAGGACCTATGTCAAGGCGCCTATTGCCTATGTTTTCTTCTAGGAGTTTATGGTCTGAAGTGTTACATTCTAGTCTTTAATCTATTTTGAGTTAATTATTGGCATAAGATAATGGTTGAATTGAACACTTTTGCATGTTGCTGCTCAGTTTTACCAGCACCATTTATTGAGGAGACTGTCCTTTCCCATTGTATATTCTTGCCTTCTTTGTTGTAAATTAATTGACCATATATGTGCAGATTTATTTCTGGGCTCTCTATTCTGTTCCATTGGTCTGTGTCTGTTTTTATTACTATAGGGCAGTGATATAGTTTGAAATCCAGGAGCTTAATACCTCTGACTTTGTTCTTTCTTGAGATTGCTTTGGCTATTCAGGCAACTTTTTAAATTGTTTGTTCTAGTTCTGTGAAAACTGTTATTGGAATCTTGATAAGAATTACACTGAATCTGTGATTGCTTTGGGTAGTATGGACATTTAAACAATAACAATTCTTCCAATCCATGAGCATATAATATGTTTTCATTTATTTGTGTTTTTTCAATTTAATTTATCAATATCTTACAGTTCTCAGTGGATAGGTCTTTTACCTCTTTGGTTAAATTTATTCCTAGTTATTTTATTCTTTCTGATGTGATTGTAAATGAATTGTTTTCTTGATGCCACTTTCCAGTAGTTCATTAATAGTATGTAGAAATACAACAGATTTCTTTGTATATTAATTTTATATCCTAAAATTTACTGAATTAGGTTATGAGTGCTAAGACATTTTTTGGTGGGGGTCATAGGGTTTTCTATACATATAGTATGTCATCTGCACACCTCCTCCTTTCCAATTTGGGTGATTTTAATTCTTTTTCTTACCTAATTGATATGGCTGGGTCTTCCAATACAATATTGAGTAAAAGTGGTAAGAGTGAACATCCTTGTCTTCCTAATATTAGAGGGAATTCTTTCAACTTCTCATCATTGGCTATAATATTATCTGTGGGTTTGTCTCTATGGCCTTTGTTATGTTGTGATACATTCCCTCTATACCCATCTTGTTGAAATATTTTATCATAAACAGATGTTAAATTTTTTCAAATTCTATTGAGATGATCATATGATTTTAATTTGTCATTTACTTAATGTGGTCTGTCACACTGATTTACTTATAGATGTTGAATCATCCTTGCATCCCTGGAATAAGTCCCACTTGATCATGGTATATGACCCTTTTGATGTATTTGTTAATTTGGTTTGCTACTATTTTGTTGAGGATTTTTGTTCAGCATCTATGCTCATCAGAATATTGGCCTATAATTTTCTTTTCTTTTGTGTGGTATCCTTGTCTGGTTTTGCTATTAGGGTAATGCTAGTCTTGTAAAATAAATTTTGAAGCACCAAGCCTCTTCAGTTTTTTTGGAAGAGTGAGAATGATAGGTATTAAGTCTTTAAATGTTTGGTAGAATTCACCAGTGAATCTGTCTGGTAGACATTTGTTTGTTGGAAGGTTTTTATTTCTGATTCAATCTTCTTGCTATTAATTGATGTATTGATATTTTCCATTTCTTCCTTATTCAGTCTTGGAAGATTGCACTTTTTCTTTATCCATTCCTTCTAGGTTGTCCAATTTGCTGGTATGTAATTGTTTATTGTAAGCTCTTAAAATCCTTTGCACTTCTGTTTTATCAGTTGCAACTTCTGTTTCATTTGTGATTGGATATATCTGAGCCCTCTGTTGTTCTTGGTGAATCTAGCTATAGTTTTGTCAATTTTATTTCTATCTTAAAGAACCAGTTCTTACTTTCTTTGTCTTTTCTGTTGCCTTTTAGTCTCTATTTAATTTATTTTCACTGTTATCTTCATCATTTCCTTCATTCTACTAACCATGGCTTCATTTTTTCTCCTTTTTCTAGTTCCCTTAGGTATAAATTTACATTGTTCAACAGAGATTTTTCTTGTTTTTTGAGGTAGGCCTGTATTGCCATGAACTTCCCTCTTAGAACTGCCTGTGCTGCCTGGTATGTCATATTTCTGTTTTCATTTGTCTCTAGGTATTTTTTTTATTTCTCCAATGACCCAGTGGTTGTTCAGTAACGTTATTTAATCACTATATATTTGTGGGCTTTTCTTCAGTTTTCTCCTTGTAATTAATTTCTAATTTCATAAAATTACAGTGGGAAAAATTGCTTGCAATGGTTTCAATCTTCTTGAATTTATTGAGACTTGTTTTGTGGCCTAACACATGCTCCATTCTGGAGAATATTCCACATGCAGTTGGAAGAATGTCTATTCTGCAGCTTTTATATGAAATGTTCTCTATATAGCTATTAGGTCCACCTATTCCAATGTGTCAGTTAAGTCTGATGTTTCCTTATTGATTTTTTGTCTCAATGATCTATCCATTGATGTAAGTTGGGTGTTAAAGGACTCTACTATTATTGTATTGCTCTCAATTAATCCTTTTAGGTCTGTTAATATACACTTTATGTATTTTGGTGCTCCTATGTTGAGTGCATATACATTTATTAATATTATATTTCCTTGCTGAATTGACCTATTTATCATTCTGTAATGCCCTTCTTTGTCTTTTATAAGTATTTGTTTTAAAATCTATTTTGTTCGATATGAGTACAGCTACACCAACTATTTTCATTTCCATTTGTATGGGATGTCTTTTTCCATCCTTCCATTTTCAGTCTGAGTGTTTCCCTACCTCTGAGGTGAGTCTCTTGTATGAGTCTTGTTTTTTTTTTCAATCTATTCAGTCAATGTATATATTTTGATTGGAGAATTTAATCTATTTACATTTAAAGTAATTACTGGATAGGTATGTACTTATTGCCATTTTGGTCATTGTTTTCTGACTGTCTTTGTTGTTTCTATTCCTGTCTTCTCTTTATCTCTTCCCTTGTGGTATGATGATTTTCTTTAGTGTTATGTTTCTCATTTTCTTCTGTGTACTTAGTAGGTTTCTGCTTTGTGGTTTCCATGAGGTTCACCTAAAACATCGTATGTGTATAATAGTTTATTTTACATGGATAATAACTTAAATTTTAACACATTCTAAAACTGCATTTTTATCCCACACATTTTATGTTTTTATGTCACATTTTACCTCTTTTTATATTATGTATCCCTTAACTAATTATTATAGTTTTAGTTATTTTACTTTTGTCTCAATCTTCATACTAGATTTAAAAGTGATTTATCCTCTACCTTTACTATATATTTACCTTTTCCAGTAAGATTTTTACTTTTATATGTTTCTTTATTGTTAATTAGTGCTTTTACTTTTCTCTTTAAGAAAGTCCTTTTAGCTTTCCTTGTAAGTCAGCTTTAGTGATGATTACCTACTTTAGCATTTGTTATATGGAGAGTTCTTTATCACTGAATTCTTATCAATAATGTTGTCAGGTAGAGTATTCTTGGTTGGAAGTGTTTTCCTTTCAGCCCTTTGAATATGTCACGCCATTCCTTTCTGGCTTGAAGTTTCTGCTGAAAAATATGCTGATACCCTAATGGGGTGTCCCTTGCAGTTGACTAGTTGCTTTTCTCTTCCTGCTTTTTTTTTTTCATTGAAATATCTTCTTGTAGAGTAACTTAAGCATGTATAGGTTTTAAACTACTAACTAATTTGAGCACACATATTAACATAATAGGAATACAGTGACATAAAGAAAGCAACTCTATAATTACCAGCCATCTCCAGTGAAGCCAAGAAAACCATTTAGGCACCCTAGGCATTTGTGAAAATTTGTCTATGATATGATGGATTTTGTCCAACTGTACTTGAACAGTCTGAGAGAAATCAGACAAATTAAAGCAAACCATTTCTGGGATCTGTTCACATCCCATATGTTCTTTTAACCGTAGATAGTCTATAGTCGTAAGATTTTGGAGTGCTACAACTTGCACCCCTCCCAACTCCTGGTTGAGTTCCAACAGTACAGATCCGGTCAAATTCATTGTCTTACTGTATGCACATGCCAGCCTAGACATCTCCCTCCTCATTCCAATGACAAGTCCAGGAAATGGTGGGGTAGACGCAGCCACAACCGCAGCATCACCCGGATCCCTGTGGAGGCTTTTTGATGATCATCCCCTGGCACGAGTCCTCCAGAGAGTGCTGATGCCGGAAGCTCCTCCTCATATCGTATCTTAGTTCATTTTCTGGGTAGCCAAGCTAGGCCTTGATTTTCTGCATAAAAACAAACAGACCCTTTCCCCACACTTTGACATGCCCTCTATACCACTGTGTAGAACTCATTGAAGGTCAGCACACAGGAACTGCTTTTTTTTTTTTTATTAAGAGAAAGGAATATTATCAGAAAAGAGTACCTCCATAGCTGATCATCTGACACCCTTTAAGTGATGAACATTAAGGATATTTAAAGCATGTGTTAATCTTTGATTTACCAATAGTTTTATCCTATCAAGGAGTAATCCCCCTTTTCTTTCTTTCTTTCTTTTTTTTTTTTAATCTTTAATCTACACTTACATGAAGAATACTATGTTTACTATGCTCTCCCGTATATCAGGTCCCCCCTAAAAACCACATTACAGCCACTGTCCATCAGCATAGCAAAATGTTGTAGAATCACTACTTGTCCTCTCTGCGTTGTACAGCCCTCCCTCCCCTTTCTCCCTCCCCCCCTATGCATGCTAGTCTTAATACCCCCTTTCTTCTTCCGCCCCCTTATCCCTCCCTGCCCACCCATCCTCCCCAGTTCCTTTCCCTTTGGTACCTGTTAGTACGTTTTTGCGTTCTGTAATTCCGCTGCTGTTTTGTTCCTTCAGTTTTTCCTTTGTTCTTATACTCCTCAGATGAGTGAAATCATTTGGTATTTCTCTTTCTCCGCTTGGCTTATTTCACTGAGCATAATACTCTCCAGCTCCATCCATGTTGCTGCAAATGGTAGGATTTTCCCTCTTCTTATGGCTGAGTAGTATTCCATTGTGTATATGTACCACATCTTCTTTATCCATTCATCTGCCAATGGACATTTAGGTTGCTTCCAATTCTTGGCTATTATAAGTAGTGCTGCGATAAACAAAGGGGTGAATCTATCTTTCTCAAACTTGATTGCTGCATTCTTAGGGTAAATTCCTAGGAGTGGAATTCCTGGGTCAAATGGTAGGTCTGTTTTGAGCGTTTTGATGAACCTCCATACTGCTTTCCACAATGGTTGAACTAATTTGCATTCCCACCAGCAGTGTAGGAGGGTTCCCCTTTCTCCACAGCCTCGCCAACATTTGTTGTTTGTCTTTTGGATGGCAGCTATCCTTACTGGTGTGAGGTGATACCTTATTGTAGGTTTAATTTGCATTTCTCTGATAACTAGCGATGTGGAGCATCTTTTCATGTGTCTGTTGGCCATCTGTATTTCTTTTTTAGAGAACTGTCTGTTCAGTTCCTCTGCCCATTTTTTAATTGGGTTATTTGTTTTTTGTTTGTTGAGGCATGTGAGCTCTTTATATATTCTGGACGTCAAGCCTTTATCGGATCTGTCATTTTCAAATATATTCTCCCATACTGTAGGGTTCCTTTTTGTTCTATTGATGGTGTTTCATTGTACAGAAGCTTTTCAGCTTAATGTAGTCCCACTTGCTCATTTTTGCTGTTGTTTTCCATGCCCGTGGAGATATGTTCAAGAAGAGGTCACTCATGTTTATGTCTAAGAGGTTTTTGTCTATGTTTTTTTCCAAGAGTTTAATGATTTCATGACTTACATTCAGGTCTTTGATCCATTTTGAGTTTACCTTTGTATATGGGGTTAGACAATGGTCCAGTTTCATTCTCCTACATGTAGCTGTCCAGTTTTGCCAGCACCATCTGTTGAAGAGACTCTCATTTTGCCATTGTATGTCCATGGCTCCTTTATCAAATATTAATTGACCATATATGTTTGGGTTAATTTCTGGAGTCTCTAATCTGTTCCAGTGGTCTGTGGCTCTGTTCTTGTGCCAGTACCAAATTGTCTTGATTACTATGGCTTTGTAGTAGAGCTTGAAGTTGGGGAGTGAGTTCCCCCCTACTTTATTCTTCTTTTTCAGGATTGCTTTGGCTATTCGGAGTCTTTGGTGTTTCCATATGAATTTTTGAATTATTTGTTCCAATTCATTGAAGAATGTTGCTGGTAATTTGAGAGGGATTACATCAAATCTGTATATTGCTTTGGGCAGGATGGCCATTTTGACAATATTAATTCTTCTTAGCCATGAGCATAGGATGAGTTTCCATTTGTTAGTGTCCCCTTTAATTTCTCTTAAGAGTGACTTGTAGTTTTCAGAGTATAAGTCTTTCAATTCTTTGGTTAGGTTTATTCCTAGGTATTTTATTCTTTTTGATGCAATTGTGAATGAAATTGTTTTCCTGATTTCTCTTTCTATTGGCTCATTGTTAGTGTATAGGAAAGCTACAGATTTCTGTGTGTTAATTTTGTATCCTGCAACTTTGCTGTATTCCGATATCAGTTCTAGTAGTTTTGGAGTGGAGTCTTTAGGGTTTTTTATGTACAGTGTCATATCATCTGCAAACAGTGACAGTTTAACTTCTTCTTCACCAATCTGGATTCCTTGTATTTCTTTGTTTTGTCTGATTGCCGTGGCGAGGACCTCCAGTACTATGTTAAATAACAGTGGGGAGAGTGGGCATCCCTGTCCAGTTCCCGATCTCAGAGGAAATGCTTTCAGCTTCTCGCTGTTCAGTATAATGTTGGCTGTGGGTTTATCATATATGGCCTTTATTATGTTGAGGTATTTGCCCTCTATTCCCATTTTGCTGAGAGTTTTTATCATGAATGGATGTTGAATTTTGTCAAATGCTTTTTCAGCATCTATGGAGATGATCATGTGGTTTTTGTTTTTCTTTTTGTTGATGTGGTGGATGATGTTGCTGGATTTTCGAATGTTGTACCATCCTTGCATCCCTGGGATGAACCCCACTTGGTCATGGTGTATGATCCTTTTGATATACTGTTGAATTCTGTTTGCTAATATTTTATTGAGTATTTTTGCATCTACATTCATCAGGGATATTGGTCTGTAATTTTCTTTTTTGTTGGGGTCTTTGCCTGGTTTTGGTATTAGGGTGATGTTGGTTTCATAGAATGAGTTTGGGAGTATTCCCTCTTCTTCTATTTTTTGGAACACTTTAAGGAGAATGGGTATTATGTCTTCTCTGTGTGTCTGATAAAATTCCGAGGTAAATCTGTCTGGCCCCTGGGTTTTGTTCTTGGGTAGTTTTTTGATTACCGTTTCAATTTCTTTGCTCGTAATTGGTTTGTTTAACTTTTGTGTTTCTTCCTTGGTCAGTCTTGGGAGGTTGTATTTTTCTAGGAAGTTGTCCATTTCTTCTAGGTTTTCCAGCTTGTTGGCATATAGGTTTTCATAGTAGTCTTTAATAATTCTTTGTATTTCTGTGGAGTCTGTCGTGATTTTTCCATTCTCATTTCTGATTATGTTGATTTGTGCTGATTCTCTTTTTCTCTTAATAAGTTTGGCCAGAGGCTTATCTATTTTGTTTATTTTCTCAAAGAACCAGCTCTTGGTTTCATTGATTTTTGCTTTTGTTTTATTCTTCTCAATTTTGTTTATTTCTTCTCTGATCTTTATTATGTCCCTCCTTCTGCTGACTTTAGGCCTCATTTGTTCCTCTCTTTCCAGTTTCGATTATTGTGATGTTAGAGTATTCATTTGGGATTGTTCTTCCTTCTTTAAGTGTGCCTGGATCACTATATACTTTCCTCTTAAGATTGCTTTCGCTGCATCCCAGAGAAGTTGGGGCTTTGTGTTCTTGTTGTCATTTGTTTCTATATATTCCTTGAACTCTATTTTGATTTGCTCATTGATCCATTGATAATTTGAAGCATGTTGTTAAGCCTCCATGTGTTTTTGAGCCTTTTTGTTTTCTTTGTAGCATTTATTTCTAGTTTTATACCTTTGTGTTCTGAAAACTTGGTTGGTAGAATTTCAATATTTTGGCATTTACTGAGGCTCTTTTTGTGAGCTAGTATGTGGTCTATTCTGGAGAATGTTCCATGTGCACTTGAGAAGAATGTATATCCTGTTGCTTTTGGATGTAGAGTTCTGTAGATGTCTATTAGGTCCATCTGTTCTAGTGTGTTGTTCAGGGCCTGTGTGTCCTTACTTATTTTCTGCCTGGTGGGTATATCCTTTGGGGTGAGTGGTGTGTTGAAGTCTCCTAAAATGAATGCATTGCAGTCTATTTCCCTCTTTAGTTCTGTTAGTATTTGTTTCCAAATGCTGGTGCTCCTGTGTTGGGTGCATATATATTTAGAATGGTTATATCCTCTTGTTGGACTGAGCCCTTTATCATTATGTAGTGTCCTTCTTTATCTCTTGTTCCTTTCTTTGTTTTGAAGTCTATTTTGTCTGATATTAGTACTGCAACCCCTGCTTTCTTCTCACTGTTGTTTGCCTGAAATATGTTTTTCCATCCCTTGACTTTTAGTCTGTGCATGTCTTTGGGTTTGAGGTGAGTTTCTTGTAAGCAGCATATAGATGGGTCTTGCTTTTTTATCCATTCTATTACTCTGTGTCTTTTGATTGGTGCATTAAGTCCATTTACATTTAGGGTGACTATTGAGAGATATGTACTTATTGCCATTGCAGGCTTTAGATTCGTGGTTACCAAAGGTTCGAGGTTAGCCTCTTTAGTATCTTACTGCCTAACTTAGCTCGCTTATTGAGCTGTTATATACACTGTCTGGAGATTCTTTTCTTCTCTCCCTTCTTATTCCTCCTCCTCCATTCTTCGTATGTTGTGTGTTTTGTTCTATGCTCTTTTTAGGAGTGCTCCCATCTAGAGCAGTCCCTGTAAGATGCCCTGTAGAGGTGGTTTGTGGGAAGCAAATTCCCTCAGATTTTGCTTGTCTGGGAATTGTTTAATCCCGCCATCATATTTAAATTATAGTCGTGCTGGATACAGTATCCTTGGTTCAAGGCCCTTCTGTTTCATTGCATTAAATATATCATGCCATTCTCTTCTGGCCTGTAGGGTTTCTGTTGAGAAGTCTGATGTTAGCCTGATGGGTTTTCCTTTATATGTGACCTTTTTCTCTCTAGCTGCCTTTAAAACTCTTTCCTTGTCCTTGATCCTTGCCATTTTAATTATTATGTGTCTTGGTGTTGTCCTCCTTGGATCCTTTCTGTTCGGAGTTCTGTGTATTTCCGTGGTCTGTTCAATTATTTCCTCCCCCAGTTTGGGGAAGTTTTCAGCAATTATTTCTTCAAAGAGAGTTTCTATCCCTTTTCCTCTTTCTTCTTCTTCTGGTACCCCTATAATATGAATATTATTCCTTTTGGCTTGGTCACATAGTTCTCTTAGTGTTGTTTCATTCCTGGAGATCCTTTTATCTCTCTCTATGTCAGTTTCTATACGTTCCTGTTCTCTGGTTTCTATTCTTTCAATGGCCTCTTGCATCTTATCCATTCTGCTTATAAATTCTTCCAGGATTTGTTTCACTTCTGTGATCTCCCTCCGGACTTCATCCCATTGCTCTTGCATTTTTCTCTACATCTCATCCCATTGCTCTTGCATTTTTCTCTGCATCTCTGTCAGCATTTTCTTGATTTTTATTCTGAATTCTTTTTCAGGAAGACTAGTTAGGTCTGTCTCCTTCTCAGATGTTGTCTCTGTGATCTTTGTCTGCCTGTAGTTTTGCCTTTTCATTGTGATAGAGATAGTTTGCAGAGCTGGTACAAGTGACAGCTGGAAGAGCTTTCCTTCTTGTTGGTTTGTGGCCTTCCTCTCCTGGGAGAATAGCGACCTCTAGTGGCTTATGCTTGGCAGCTGTGTGCAGACAGGGCTTCTGCTACCTGCACCGTTGGTTTGGAGTTTATCTCCACTGTTGCTGTGGGTGTGGCCTGGCTGGGCCTGCTCCTCCAAAATGGTGGAGCTCCATTGGAGGGGGAGCGGCTGGGAGGCTATTTATCTCCGTAATGGGCCTCTGTGCTCCCGGTTGCCCAGGGGGTTAGAGTGCCCAGAGATCCCCAGATTCCCTACCTCTGGGCTAAGTGTCCTGTCCTTCCCCTTTAAGACTTCCAAAAAGCACTCTCCAAACCAAAACAACAACAGCAACAACGAAAGAGAAAAAAAAAATTTAAATTAATAATTAAAAAAAAAAAGGGGGAAACACTTAGTTTTCTTTGTCCTCAGACGCCGGTCTCAGGCACCTGCTCACCGGTCTTGCTGCCCTGTTTCCCTAGTATTGGGGTCCCTGTCCCTTTAAGGCTTCCAAAAAGCACTTGCCCAAAAAAAAAAAAAAAAAGGGAAATACACGCGATTTGCTTTGTCCTCAGGCACCCACTCACCAGTCCCACCGCCCTGCCTCCCTAGCACCGCGGTCCCTGTCCCTTTAAGGCTTCCAAAAAGCACTCGCCAAAAAAAAAACCGCTCTGGTTTCTTTCCACCCACTGGGAGCCAGGGGGAGGGGCACTCGGTTCCCGCCGGGCCGGGGCTTGTATCTTACCCCCTTTGCAAGGCTTTGGGTTCTGGCAGGTGTGGATGTGGTCTGGATGTTGTCCTGTGTCCTCTGGTCTCTATTTTAGGAAGAGTT
This sequence comes from Manis javanica, assembly GCF_040802235.1. Taxonomy (NCBI): domain Eukaryota; kingdom Metazoa; phylum Chordata; class Mammalia; order Pholidota; family Manidae; genus Manis; species Manis javanica. The sequence goes on from NC_133174.1 coordinate 90,134,202, forward strand.
GTCTTTGTTATATTTTCATAGATATATGTGGTTTTGGGAGGAGATTTCCGCTGCTCTACTCACGCCGCCATCGTGGCTCCCCTTTCTCTTCCTGCTTTTAAGATTCTTTATCTTTAATTTTTGACATTTTAATTATGTGTCTTGGTATGGATCTCCTTGGGTTAATTTTATTTGGAACTGTCTGGAGTTCCTGGACCAAGGTGTCTGTTTCCTTCCCCAGGCTAGGGAAGTTTTCAGCCATTATTTCTTCAAATAATTTTTCTGTCCTTCTCTCTCTTCTCCTCTGTGTCCCCTATAATGCTAATGTTATTCTCCTTAATGTTGTCCCATGGGTCTCATGTGTTTTCTTCAAATTTTTTTTTCTTTTTTTGCTGCTCTATCTAGGTGAGTTCCAATGGCTTGTCTTCCAAGTTGGTAATCTGTTCTTATTTCATCCAGTGTGCCTTTGAATCCCACTAGTATATTTTTCACTGTGTTTTTTATATTTTTCAACTATTTGACTTTTTTCACTACTTTCTTATATTTCCTGTTTCTATTGAAGCTTTCACAGTGTGCATTCTTCTAAGCTTGCCAGGCATCTTTATGCTTTGGATTTTTTATCAGGTTGATTACTTATCTATCATCAAGGTCTTTTCCTGAGGTTTTGTCTTGTTCTCTCACTTGGAACATATTTCTCTGCTACTTATTTTGCTTCTCTCTATATTTGTTTCTATGCATTATTGAAACAGTGATTGCTTTCATTCTTGAAGAAGTGGCATTGTATAGGTTATGAAGTTTCTCATTCACCCTTGCCCTAGTCCCTGTTGTCTGTCCAACCTTTCTGATTGCCTAAACAGCCTGTTTTATTCCTTATATGTCTCCACTGTTGAGGGTGTGCCAAGACCTCTCATTGTTCTAAGGGGATTCATCTCATTTAGCACCGAGTTTCAGGCTGATTGGAAGTCAGACCCTCAGACCACAGATTTTAAAGTATGCAAAGACACAGAGTTTTATGCAGCTGCTATTATAAACCCTGCCAGCCTCCAGACCTGGAGGTGTCCCTTAGATAACAGTTGCCAAAATCTAGGCCCCAGATGAGTGTTTAATTTCCTTTCTGTAGGTCTTGTTAAGTTGTAGCAACACCAAAAGGGTGTACAAGGATGGTGTCTCTATGCTTATGTCCCCTGAGAGCACATCTGTAGCCTCTAGATGTGTAGGAAATATAAAGCTTGTCCCTCAACTGAAGCTCCAAGATAAGTAAATAGGCTTTTTTCACTGCAAGACAGGGCTTGTGTTTCAGCCTTCTGGTTGTTCAGTGTCCTGAGAGTGTTGGCTTGCCAAGAACTGTTTTTCTAATATTTATAGCCCCTGGACCTCACAAATGTCAGCCCCCTTGTTCACCGTGAACAAGGGGTGTCCCCTGTGTTGTTTATGTGAGCCTAGTGGCTTTAGTACAGCAGCTGGAGTGTATAGAAGGTGGGTCATACTCACCAGCTTCAGGAAAATGCCTTGATTGTGCATGCCCTTGGGTTTCAGTGATGCTATGGGACAGTGCCCTGTTCGCACACCCATTTTGACCCCAAGGTAGGGGCTGGAGAATGCCGTGACTGCTTGTGCTTATCAGCCACAGCTACAGTGCAGGGGTATGTCACAACTACTCGTACCCACTGACTTTAACAATGGAGCAGGGTAATGCCATGATTATTCATGCTCACCTGCCTCAGCCAGGGAGTGGGAGAATGCTGAAACCACTCATGCTTTTAGCCTCAGTAAAGCAGTGGGACAGTGTCGGGACAGCTTGCCCCTGCTTGACCCATTGAGACAGTGGGAGGGTGCTTCACCTGAGCGTGCCCAGCATGGTAGGTTAAGAGTGTAACAGTGGAGTCTGCCAGCACCTCCATCTCTGGGGAGAGTGCCAACTGCCCCTTCACCTTCCAGCGGATGCCTTCAGACCAGCAAATGAGTCTGTCTTCACATACAGTCCAGGTTCTTTTCAAATTGGTGCTTTTGTGCTGGATCCCAGGGTGAGTGAGACCCCACGTGGTCCTTTTATTCCTTGTTGTGGAAAAAGCAGTTCACGTAATTTTCAGGTTTTTTTGAGAGGGAAATGATCTACTTGTGTATAGGTCTGATAAATACATGGGAGCAGATAAATTCGGGATCTTCCTATACCACCATCTTGGACCCCTCCTCCAACATGCAATATTTTTAGGGAGAATTACAAGTTTCTTTCTCCATATTACTAGAAAAGAAAATTGTCTAATGATTAGTAATGGGTTAACATCTTTCCCAGAATATATATTGAAAAAGAAAAAATACTGATTTATGAGAATTGGGTGACCTGAATCTATAACAGGCTTGATCTCATACCAAGACATGGCAGGAGATTTGCAGAGGGAGTTTTAGTCCTAATTTAGTTCTCATCATAATATTTATGTTTTATGTTTTCACATCACATAAACCTTGGGAATCATTTTCCCTTTAGTGATCACAACTGGTATTGGTTTGCTTGCATTATATCAGAAAGCCCAATAAGCAATTCTGCTATAAAAGAGGAGCTTAGGAGAAAGCAGTTATTTCCCCAGAAGGTTAAGAGGAGTATTCAACAATATGACTGACTAGACATTGGTAACAATTCCATTTAGTTAGGTTATGTTTCAGGTATGTCAAAAACATGTATTCATGAATATTAGAAATCTGAACCATTCAACTTTGCACATAGGAACCACAATGATCCCACAGGTGACCTGCTCAGTTAAACATCTCAGGACAATATATCAATCAAAGAAATTATTAGTTAAGACTAATTCCTAGTCTATAAGTCTCCTTACTTAAATATGGGCAGTACAGTAATCTTTGGCATATTCTTGAGGATTCAAGATGGATCTAGAAAAAAATAGTATTTCTTTATATTTGGTCTATGTAGATGTCTGGAGAGCTGATGTTATGGTAGACTGGTCTCAGCCTTTTTTCTATTCCGAGAGATTTCAGAACCATTAAATAAATTTGATTTTCTCTAGGATCAGCTTTATGATTATTATGTTTATTTATATGTTGTCTTTTTAAGGAATATACTAAAGAGAATATACAGAAATATGAGCAGTGCAACAAGACTTTCTTTAAATAAGTGATGAAATCATAGTTAAGGAATTAGAAAGGTTAGTAAAGTATGATTAATTCAGAGGTGAGGTTAATACGAATGTTGCATGCTGTGGGGTACAGAAAGAAACATGACTTGTTACATGAGCTATAGCCATAAAATTTAAAAATATGTTCAAGAGAATTAAAATAATTTCATAAAGACAACCAGAGACAGATTTTTTTGTGATTCTCTCATGTATACTACAGAATATATGGTGAATAATGTCTTCAACAGCTTTAAATAAAACAACCAACATCACCAGGCAGCTTTATAGCAACTCTCAATGAATAACACTGGCATTATTCCATTACACTTAAACCTAGTTTCATAAAAGAAATATTGGCTATCTTTGAGACTAGATGAGGTGAGTGATGGAGTAAGCAATATTGTCCAAGTATGACTTAAACCAAAGTCAAGTTGAAGATTATCTAGAGGAATGGATTAGTTCTTTCAGGCAATCTTCCAGAGATATTCTTTTATCTAAGTTTTGACATACATTTCTTAATAGAGACTTTTAGGTAATACTCTCTGGCAAGTCTGAGAGTAAAGCTAATCTATATTAGTTTTTATATAGGCAGATAAGCCTTAATTGTCAACTAAGCTAGGGTAGAGTCTAAGCCCTCTTACTAAATTGAGGACACTTACCTGAAGAGAAATTCATTGAAATATTTTACAAACGTGAGCCAAAAAGTATTTGCAGGAAGGAGCAATATTTTCCCCCCAAATAGTTAAGACTTTATTCATCCCATAAATGAAAATGCAGTCAAATCCCAAAGTTTTTTTATCAGTTTATTTCCTTATTTTTTTCACTGAGATTATTTTTAAACAGGATGTAACCAAATACCTCACATATAAAACAAAACTCATTAAAAGCACTCATAAAACTTGAGTAATGTCACTCTCTGGTGTCCTTAGAAGAGACTGGCTGCTTACAGAACTTAATCCTGCTTGACTAAAGATAGCTGTCATTGTATATGGTGACTATCAATAAGCTAGTCAAATATTGGCAAATGCAAAAAAAATGACTTTTGCAATAGTGGACCTTATACTACCTATCCTGGGAGCAATTGGATAGTGAGACTAATCATTTCTTATGAGCACAGGTAGATCATTATATTGAAACTCTTCCATTTGCATATAGGAGCATGCTTATAGTCTTAGGTCCTATAGGAGTAGGAGGATATGCATTTGAGAATTATAAGCAAGTATATGTTGTGTGTCTAATATGGTACTTTGATTACTGTAAGTATGAAATAATTTTATATGATTAGATTGTTTCTTGAGATAATGGAAAGGATCACACAATTTGCAAAGGATTATCTTCTCCATTTTGGTCCATGGTACCTGTATATCTATCACTAGGGGTTGACTCTTTTATGTGTTAATTAAGTGAGGAAAGAGAATATCAAAGGTCAATAGTTCACAAATTGTATTTTGAATCAGAATTACTTGGGGAGCCTACTAAAGAAGAAGATTCTGTACCACACCTCCAGATCCTGATTCATAGTTCTGAGGTTCAATCCAGAGAATTGCATTTTAACAAAAACCTTAGTGATAACTGATTCAAGGCTTCAGCAGATCTCATTGTGAGAAACACTCCTTAGGACATAATGCATCATAATGGGGATTAGTTGGTGGCCAGATGAGAGCCAAACCCACGAATAATGAGACACAGAATATTTCTAGAGAATTAGAGTAGTACAAACTCACAATGGTTATAGAAAAGTGCAAATGGCATCATCTACTTCATAAGGTAGCTCATGGTCATCCCTGGCTGCCTAACCACCCAGGTTTTTAACATTACCAAGAACTATATGGGTTTGGAACATAATGTCTCTAGGTATTTCCATACACTTTGAAAATCAGAAATATATATATATATATATATATATATATATATACACACACCATATATATACACACCATATATATATATACCATATATGGTATATATATATACCATAACTTTCTGTATTTCATTATTGCCAATATTATAATAAAGAGTTGAAACAATAGTTATTTTTAAACAGTATCTTTTCCCTCTTAGCATCTTCACTTATCCCTTAATCAGAACACAGAACTGTAGTCTCATATTTTCCTTTTCTTCAGTGTAGTAAAAATATTTAATGACATATCTTACTAGAGATTTCTCATGCAATTCATGTTACAGAAATCAACACAGCTAAAATACTGTTACAGCAGGTCTTTCCACAGCCCATATTTATTCACAAATCTTTGGACTATAATGTGAGATAAAAACATACAATAAAATGGAAAAGTAATGTTACCATTTGTCGTAGAAAAACACATTTAGTGATCAAGTGGTTGGTGTAATATACCTGGTGATGAAAAGCAGAGTATAATGGAAAGGAGACAGAAAAAGAGCTTAGATGTTCTCAGATAAAATGAGGAAATGCCCTTTATCAGAAATAAAAATTACACAGAAGGAGATATTCAATTTTTCAGTCCATACCACACCAACTTGCTCATTAGGTAAATTAAGAATTCCTAGGCTAGAACATCTGTGGAGGATAAAAAGGAAGAGAGAAAAAGCACAAACCATAGGTAATGATAATAAAAATGGATAATGATTCCTTAAATACTTACTGAGCTTTTGGAGGTTTGCATTTATTCTCCTTGGTTCTTGTCCCTACTGTAACAAACAATTGAAGGGCAGAGAAGAAGATTGTACAGCTACAGGTTCCATCTGGGTCACCCAGGCATTGGGAACTTGCAAACTCAAATCAGAGCTCTCAGCAGCCTCTCCCTACTTATCTGGAGTTGAACAGGGAATTACACACTCAAAGAAAGGTGAGTGTGGTCAACCTCAGAGAAGAGATGCACTTAAAGATTTAGGGTCTGGAGTTTTATAGGGCTTTTTGGGGAAGGGTCAGCATAAGGCATGATGTATACAGGTGACTCATAATTCCTTTGAAGTTTTGTCTTAAGAATAGGGTTATTTGTGTGATGTGTTGTTTCAGACTTCAGCATTCTTTATTTTACATAGATTTATTTACACTTTGGAGATCTGTCCTCTGGCCTGGTTACAAAGCTACTTGATTAAGGGGCTGGAGGAAGAGGGAAAAACAGCATATAGGTTAAGTTAGAGAATAGGCCTGGCCTTTTTGCAGGCTAAGTAGATTTTACAGTGGCACAAACTAATTGGTACCAGGAAGACATGGGCTATGCTCAGATACTTTTCTTTATTTGGGGAATATCAAGACATTCTAAGTCACTCCTGGTCTTTGGAACCTCAACTAATTAACTCATTAACTCTGTCTTTTCTGGCTCTCTGGTTTTATCTGGTTAATATTTTGAGTCTCTTTTCGTGGGCTTTACTGGCCTTATTTTCCTTCTACCCACTCATGTCTATTTTTCTGCCTGGAACTTCTACACTTTTATCAGGTACAGACATAAAGTCCTGGAGTTACAAATAAATAAATAAACAAACAAAGCTTCTGCCATAAAAGAGCATGTAATCTAGTGAAAGAGACAAAGATGGTGACAAAAAAATCACAGCACAGTGTTGTTAGTTCAATAATAGAGACTCAGAGCTTACAGGAGAGCTCAAACCCAGAAAATAACTACCCTATCTGTGAAGAGAGGAGGTTAAAAAAGTTTCATACAGAATTTGGCTTTTGAATACCGAACAGGAATTTGTAAAGTGTACAATGTTTGGGGAAGAGTGTAATCTCAGAGCATTTCTAATGGGGAATAGTTCGTATTCAGATGAAGGCCAGGCCATGTAAGAACAGGACACAGAACAGTTCCAGAGTTTGAGGGTAATGAAATTAGATGAAATAAGAAAGTACAAATGGCATCACCTACTCCATAATGTGGCTCAAGCCTACAATAAGCAGACATTTTATCACACATTATTGGCAATCTGTATTATTATTTTTGTATTATTATTTTTAAGAATAAGTATATATTATATAGGAATAAATGATTAAATCTAGATTTTGCCTACTCCAAAGCATTATTTTTATTTCTCACCATCGACTTGGAAACCTTTTCTTTTTTTTCCTGTGTGTATGTGTGTGTATGTATGTGCACATGCGAATGTATTTTGAAAGGCTTTTTATTTCTACTGTCTAGATTAAATTATTTTCTGTATCTGTGATAGACTTGAGATTTTCTTCTCTGGCATCACTATCATCCTCTTTCTATTGTTATGTCCATGTCCTCCCTCATTTTCCTAAAATGCCTGTCTACATTCAAATTAATTCTCCCTGAGGTAATTTCCAAAGTTCTCTGCCTTTTCATGCATTATAAAGACATCAGCATTGGAGAGTATTAATAAGCTCTTCTGGATGGGACAGGTGGGAAGAATGGCAGCCTGACTAGGAGAACATGGGAATACTGCATTAGAGTAAGATCTTTGGGACTGAGTGGGAGGAAAAGTCCTAAGAGGAATTAGTGCAGCAGGAAAATACAAAGCATACCAGATTCTTTCACCAACCTAGCACAGGAATATTCTCTCCATAGTGTCTATTACCCACCAGGTTAAATCTTTTAGACACCTGGTATTTCTCTTCTCAGTGTAAAACTCTTTGATGTGAAATAACCTTGTCTCTCTCCAAGTGCTCCTTTCCTCCTCCATACTCTAAATATTGATTACTTCCCATCTGTTTTTCTGTCTTGATCTTATCTAGCTACAAATTTCTCTTCTTGCCTTCTAAATTTGCTGGCCCTCAAATAATCAAGAAACATTGTAAAAACTCCACATAATCTTGAGAAGGACAGATGCTGTAATCCTTATCCTGGTATTGCATGTGCCTAGAGGAAACAGGAAAAGGCTTAAAATGGTGCCAGTTAATTTCAAAGAGAAAGTCATAAACTGCTGCCTGAAGCAGAAGGCTGGAGAAGACTGCCTATGTCATCACAAGCAGCTGCTCTCATCCAAAACAGTAGAATGAGGAAGAACTTGGATTCCAGCTGGTAACGGAAGTGGAGAGATTAAATACATAATTTTGATTAAGATCTTTCTTCTGTAACTTCTACACATATTTCTCTGTAAACATTTTCCTTTTCTGGCCTTAATTAAGAGTCAATGTGGTTCAGTGAGAAAACACACACATACATACACACACACACACACACATATAATAACTGAGACTATGGGTTTTAGCCTCATGTAAGATTCTTTTTCATGACCTTGGGCAAGAATATTCACCTCCATGGTCTCTTTTATGCTCATCTAAAAATAGCTGCAAAGTTAATTCTGGGTCAATTTTGGAATATCTCTGTAAAAGAGAAAATATAACTTCCATTGCCCTAATGGAAGTTTGTGTTGTAAATTCATAAAGAATGTAATATTTTTACCTTTAAAATAAACATGGACAATTAACTAAAAGTAGAGAAGTAGCAGATGGCATTTAACAGATTAGAAATGATAAGAGTTTTGAGTATAATAATTGCAAAGTTAAATTCTCACATGGTAGATATTTATAGAAAACATATGGCTGTGGTCTGTTGTAAAATGATTGGTTATAAAAAAGCAAGAGGAATGACAATTGTTAGAAGAAATTGGGATGGCATCTAGGAGAATAAATTTAAGATAGCAAAGGCATTTCTTTTTTTTTATTAAGGTATCATTGATATACAATGTTATGAAGGTTCCACATGAGCAACATTATGATTACTGCATTCACCCATATTATCAAGTTCCCCCATACACCATTGAAGTTACTATCCATCAGTGTAGTAAGATGCCCCAGAGTCACTACTTGTCTTCTCTGTGCTGCACTGTCTTCTCCATGACTCCCCCCACACACCATGTGTACTAATCACAATACCCCTCAATCCCCTTCCTCTCTCCCCACCCCCCCTCTCCAACCCCTCCCCTTGGCAACCGCTGGTCCCTTCTTGGAGTCTGTGAGTATGTTGTTGTTTTGTTCCTTCAGTTTTGCTTTGTTGTTATACTCCACAAATGAGGGAAATCATTTGGTACTTGTCTTTCTCTGCCTAGCTGATTTCACTGAGCATAATGCCCTCTACCTCCATCCATGTTGTTGAAAATGGTAGGATTTATTTTCTTCCTATCGCTGAATAATTCTCCATTGTGTATATGTACCACATCTTCTTTATCCATTCATCTATGATGGACACTTAGGTTGCTTCCATTTCTTGGCTATTGTAAATAGGCTGCAAAAAACATATGTGTCTTTTTGAATCTGGGATCCTGCATTCTTAAGGTAAATTTCTAGGAGTGGAATTCCTGGTTCAAATGGTATTTTCTATTTTTAGTTTTTTGAGGAAACTCCATACTGCTTTCCACAATGGTTGAACTAGCTTACATTCCCACCAGCAGTGTAGGAGGGTTTCCCTTTCTCCGCATCCTCGACAGCATTTGTTGTTCCTTGATTTTGGATGTTGGCCATCCTAACTGGTGTGAGGTGATATCTCATTGTGGTTTTATTTTGCATTTCCCTGATAATTAGCAATGTGGAGCATCTTTTCTTGTGCCTGTTGGCCATCTGAATTTCTTCTTGGGAGAAGTGTCTGTTCAGATCCTCTGCCCATTTTTTAATTGGCTTATTTGCTTTTTGTTTGTTGAGGTGCATGGGGGTGGAGGCAGGTGGAGAGTGGGGAGCATAAGCTCTCTGATGTTTCTTATAAGGACACTAATCTTATTGCAGCAGGACCCCACCTTTATGGCCTCATTTAACATTAATTCTGTAAAAACCTTACGTTCAAATACCATCACATAAGGGATTAGTACTTCAACATGTGAATTTGTGGGGCAGGGGAGACACAAACATTCAGTCCATAACAGAAAGCCAGAAAGATTTAACCTTAAGTACTGTTTTTTACTGACCTATCTACTTGCCCCAGGGTATTAATATAGTCACAAAAGGATGTGATTGTACAGAATCCACCTTGGTTCATAAAAAGAAAATCTAAGGCAATTCTATCTTCTATAACAACCCTAGACAGTGAGTTGAGACTGCCTTGTAAAACTTCCAGGTCTGAGGTGCTGTTTATTTAATACTTAAAAGCCTCTTATAACCATAAAATAGTCTTATAACCATCCCTAAGGTACAAATCACCATTTTTTTCCACAGAAAGTCAAATTAATGCCTGGCTTCCACACAAGAAGTACAGAGGGTGCACCTGATATCCATGGAAAGGAAGCACTGCCCAGAATGGGTGGGGCCTACAATAATCAGAAGATCCAGGTTTATAGTGCTTCCAATTCAGCCTCCTAGCTAGCTGGTAAACCTTGATGTTCCAGATTTAGTTTAATAAATGCATATAGTCTTTGTTTTTGGAGGATCTGCCTGAGGGGAGTCAGTTAACCCCATGCTGTGTGTCTATCGTTAGCAAGGGAGCCATCATCCACCCAACAGAATGACTAAAAGGGAACATCTGAGACTGCAAGGGAGGTGCAGGGGCTGGAGCCATATCCTGTTGTTTCTGATAGACTTCTTGGTAAGGTTAAGGGAAAAGTGATTAATTCATGTTTGGAGCTAGCTGAGAGGACATGATCCCTTTGTGAGGAAAGGTAAGCTCAGTGACAAAACTGCCTTATTAACATGTGTAGACCAAGAGGAGGTAAGAAAGACAGAGCAAGAAATCTTGAGACAATTTTTGAGGTCAAAAATAACATACCTGTGAATGACCAGAAACATGAAATGTCCATCAGTCCACTGTTGAGTAACTTTTGTGATAAAAGGGTATACCACTGTCAGACCGCAAATGGTCCAGAAAGCTGAATATATGACAAATTACTTTTAAGGGCTGCCATGGCATGACTAGGATCAGCTGATCAGACTGTAAAAGAAACTCTGTAGTCTGAAAATGTTTTAACAACCATGAGGCAATACACTTTTCTTTGAGAAGGGATCAAAAAGTCAGAATGATAGAAACAGATAAAAGATGGAAGCGTGAGAGGAGAAACAGAGGCTTCCTCCTAAAACTGGATACAATTAGAAAATTTAATTGGCACAACTAATCCTGAGGGAGCAACAGGAAAGAGGACAGTGCCAGACTGCACACACCTGGAGAAAAGAGGAGACCTCACTGAATGGGGTAACGTACCAGAGCTATGGCTCGGCAGGACCTGAGCCCTTCCCCACCCCAGCTCACCGGCAGGAGAAAGAGAAATGGAGCAGGGAGGGAGCAGAAGGCCTGGGATTCTTGAATACCTAGCTCTGGAGATCAGCACTGAGAGCACAAACCTACCTTCCATGGTGCTTTCATCATACTCTTCTGATTATGGGGTTAGAAAGCTGGAACAGGAGGAGTTCCTGGGGAGACTGGGATTCCAGCCACTTGCAGAAAGCAGGGATCCATATCCAGCTGCTCTGGGACAAAAGCTTATACCTGTGTACTTGGCCCACTGGCTCAGGCAGTGGAGACAGGCACAGCAGTCAGGAAGTGGGGAACAGCTCTTTCTCCCCCCAAGCACCAATACTGCTCCCCTGTGACCCACGACATTGCTTCAGGGGCTGAGCAGCTCCAGAATAGAGCTTCTGGACATTAGAGGGTGCCATATACAAATATGAAATGCCAAAGGAACCTGGTCCAGAGTAAAATTATTAATACAGCCTCTGAGAAAGATTGAAGTAATATGGACCTTGTGACTCTTCCTGAAAGGGAGTTCAAAATAAAAATCATCAACATGTTAATGGAGGTACGGAAAGATATCCAAGAACTCAGGAATGAATTCAGGTAGGAGATCCAATCATTGAAGAGCATGATGAACGGTATTAAAAGCAGGTTGGATACTGTGGAGGAGAAAATAAATGAACTAAAAACTAGAGAAGAGGAATACAAAGAAGCTGAGGCACAGAGAGAAAAAAGGATCTCTAAGAATAAAAGAAGGTTGGGATAACTGTGAGACCAATCCAAATGGAACAATATTTGCATTATAGGGATACCAGGAGAAGAGAGAGACAAAGGGATAGAAAGTGTCTTTGAGGAAGTAGTTGCTGAAAACTTCCCCAATCTGGGGAAGGAGATAGTCTCTCAGGCAACGGAGATCCACAGATCTCCCAACACAAGGAACCCAAGGAAGACAACACCAAGACACACAGTTATTAAAATGGAAAAGATCAAGGATAAGGACAGACTGTTAAAAGCAGCCAGAGACAGAAATAAGATCACATACAAAGGAAAGCCCATCAGACTAACATCAGACTTTTCAGCAGAAACCTTACAGGCCAGAAGGGAGTGGCATGATGTACTTAATGCCATGAAGCAGAAGGGCTTGGAACCAAGATTACTTTATCTGGCAAGATTATCATTTAAATTTAAAGGAGGGTTTAAACAATTTCCAGATAAGCAAAAGCTGAGAGAATTTACCTCCCACAAACCATCTCTACAGTCTATTTTGGAGGGACTTCTATAGACGGAAGTGTTCCTAAGGTTTAATAGCTGTCAACAGAAGTAATAAAACCATAGTAAAGTAAGTAGAACAGTTAATTATGAAGCAAATGTAAAATTAAATTAACTATCCCTAAAGTCAATCAAGGGATAGACAAAGAGTACAGAATACGATACCTAATATATAAAGAATGAAGGAGGAAGAAAAAGGAGGAGAAACAGAAAACAACATTTAGATTGTGTTTGTAACAGCATACTAAGTGAGTTAAGTTAGACTCTAAGATAGTAAGGAAAGTAACCTGGAACCTTTGGTAACCATGAATCTAAAGCCTGAAATGGCAATAAGTACATACCTATTGATAATCACTCTAAATGTAAATGGACTAAATGCACCAATCAAAAGACATAGAGTCACTGAATGGATAAAAAGACAAGACCCATATATATGCTGCTTACAAGAGACTCACCTCAAACTCAAAGACATGCACAGACTAAAAGTCAAGGGATGGAAAAAGATATTTCAAGCAAACAACAGAGAGATAAAAACAGATGTTGCAGTATTAGAATCAGAGAAAATAGACTTCAAAACAAAGAAAGTCACAAGAGATAAAGGACATTACATAATGATAAAGGGGTCAGTCCAACAAGAGGATATAACCATTTTAAATATATATGCACCCAACACAGGAGTACCAGCATATGTGAAGCAAATACTAACAGAACTAATGGAGGAAAGACTGAAATGCATTCATTTTAGGAGACGTCAACACACCATTCACCACAAAGGACAGATCCACCAGACAGAAAATAAGTAAGGACACAGATGCACTGAACAACACACTAGAACAGATGGACCTAATAGACATCTGTAGAACTCTACATCCAAAAGCATCAGGATATACATTCTTCTCAAGTGCACATGGAACATTCTCTAGAATACACCACATACTAGGCCACAAAAAGAGCCTCAGTAAATTCAAAAAGTTTGAAATTCTACCAACCAACTTTTCAGACCTCAAAGGTATAAAACTAGAAATAAATTGAACAAAGAAAGCAAAAAGGCCCACAAACACATGGAGGCTTCACAACATGCTCCTAAATAATCAATGGATGAACAACCAAATTAAAATAGAGATCAAGCAATATATGGAAACGAATCACAACAAAAACACAAAGCCCCAACTTCTGTGGGATGCAGCAAAAGCAGTCTTGGAGGAAAGTATATAGCAATCCAGGCATATTTAAAGAAGGAAGAACAAACTCAAATGAATAGTCTAATGTCACAATTATTGAAACTGGAAAAAGAAGAACAAATGAGGCCTAAAGTCAGCAGAAGGAGGGACATAATAAAGATCAGAGAAGAAACAAATAAAGTTGAGAAGAATAAAACAATCGAAAAAAAATCAATGAAACCAAGAGCTGGTTCTTTGAGAAAATAAACAAAATAGATAGGCCTCTAGCCAGACTTATTAAGAGAAAAAGAGAATCAACACACATCAACATAATCAGAAACGAGAAAGGAAACATAATGACAGACCCAACAGAAATACAAAGAATTATTAGAGAATACTATGAAAACCTATATGCTAACAAGCTGGAAAAACTAGAAGAAATGGACAACTTCCTAGAAAAATACAACCTTCCAAGACTGACCAAGGAAGAAACACAAAATCTAAACAAACCAATTACCAGCAAAGAAATTGAAATGGTAGTCAAAAAACTACCCAAGAAAAAAATCCCTGGGCCAGATGAATTCATCACTAAATTTTATCAGACATATAGAGAAGACAAAATACCCATTCTCCTTAAAGTTTTCCAAAAAATAGAAGAGGAGGGAATACTCCCAAACTCATTCTATGAAACCAACATCACCCTAATACCAAAACCAGGCAAAGACCCCACCAAAAAAGAAAATTAAAGACCAATAACCCTGATGAATGTAGATGCAAAAATACTTCAGCAAAATATTAGCAAACCAAATTCAAAAATATGTCCAAAGGATCATACACCATGACCAAGTGGGATTCATCCCAGGGATGCAAGGATGGTACAACATCCGAAAATCCATCAGCATCATCCACCACATAAACAAAAAGGACAAAAACCACATGATCATCTCATAGATGCTGAAAAAGCATTTGACAAAATTCAACATACATTCATGATAAAAACTGTAAACAAAATGGGTATAGAGAGCAGGTACCTCAACATAATAAAAGCCATATATGATAAATCCACAGTCAACATCATACTGAACAGTGAGAAGATGAAAGCTTTTCCTCTGAGATCGGGAACAAGACAGGGATGCCCACTCTTCCCACTGTTATTCAACATAGTACTGGAGGTCCTAGCCACAGCAATTTGAAAAAACAAAGAAATACAAGGAATCCAAATTGGAAAAGAAGAAGTTAAACTGTCACTATGTGCAGATAACATGATATTGTACATAAAAAAACCTAAAGACGCCACTTCAAAATTACTACAACTGGTATTGGAATACAGCAAAGTTTCAGGATACAAAATTAACACACAGAAATCTGTGGCTTTCCTATGCACTAACAATGAACTAATAGAAAGAGAAATCAGGAAAACAATTCCATTTCCAACTGCATCAAAAAGACTAAAATATTTAGGAATAAACCTAACCAAGGAAGTGAAAGACCTATGCCCTGAAAACTACAAGTCACTCTTAAGAGAATTTAAAGTGGACACAAACAAATGGAAACTCATCCCATGCTCATGGCTAGGAAGAATTAATATCGTCAAAATGGCCATCCTGCCCAAAACAATATTCAGATTTGATGCAATCCCTATCAAATTACCAACAGCATTCTTCAACAAACTGGAACAAATAGTTCAAAAATTCATATGGAAACACCAAAGACCCCGAATAGCCAAAGCAATCCTGAGAAGGAAGAATAAAGTCATGGGGGGAGGCGCAATCTCACTCCCCAACTTCAAGCTCTACTACAAAGCCACAGTAATCAAGACAGTTTGGTACTGGCACAAGAACAGACCCGCAGACCAGTGGAACAGAAGAGAGACTCCAGGCATTAACCCAAACATATATGGTCAATTAATATATGATAAAGGAGCCAAGGACATACAATGAGTAAATGACAGTCTCTTCAACAGATGTTGCTGGCAAAACTGGAGAGCTACATGTAAGAGAATGAAACTGGACCATTGTCTAACCCCATACACAAAAGTAAATTCAAAATGGATCAAAGACCTGAAAGTAAGTCATGAAACCATAAAACTCTTAGAAAAAAACATAGGCAAAAATCTCTTGGACATAAACATGAGTGACTTCTTCATGAACATATCTCCCTGGGCAAGGGAAACAAAAGCAAAAATGAACAAGTGGGGCTATATCAAGCTGAAAAGCTTCTGTACAGGAAAGGACACCATCAACAGAACAAAAAGGTACACTACAGTATGGGAGAATATATTCATAAATGACAGATCCAGTAAAGGGTTGACATCAAAATATATAAAGAGCTCATGCACCTCAACAAACAAAAAGCAAATAATCCAATTAAAAAATGGGCAGAGGACCTGAACAGAAAGTTCTCCAAAGAAGAAATTCAGATGGCCAACAGGCACATGTAAAGATGCTCCACATTGCTAGCTATCAGAGAAATGCAAATTAAAACCACAATGAGATATCACCTCACACCAGTAAGGATCGCCACCATCCAAAAGACAAACAACAACAAATGTTGTCAAGGTTGTGGAGAAAGGGGAACCCTCCTACACTGCTGGTAGAAATGCAAATTAGTTCAACCATTGTGGAAAGCAGTATCGAGGTTCCTCAGAATGCTCAAAATAGAAATACCATTTGACCCAGGAATTTCACTTCTAGGAATTTACCCTAAGAATGCAGCAGCCCAGTTTGAAAAAGACAGGTGCACCCCTATGTTTATCACAGCACTATTTACAATAGCCAAGAAATGGAAGCAACCTAAGTGTCCTTCAGTAGATGAATGGATAAAGAAGATGTGGTACATATACACAATGGAATATTATTCAGCCATAAGAAGAAAACAAATCCTACCATTTGCAACAACATGGATGGAGCTAGAGGGTATTATGCTCAGTGAAATAAGCCAGGTGGAGAAAGACAAGTACCAAATGATTTCACTCATCTGTGGAATATAAGAACAAATAAAAACTGAATGAACAAAACAACAGCAGAATTATAGAAACCAAGAATGGACTAACCAAAGGGAAATGGACTTGGGAGGATAGGTGAGAAGGGAGGGATAAGCATGGGGAAAAAGAAGGGGGCCTTACAATTAGCATGTTTAATGTGGAGAGGACATAGGGAGGGATGTGCAATGCAGAGAAGACAAGTAGTGATTCTACAGCATCTTACTATGCTGATGGACACTGACTGTAATGGGGTTTGTGGGAGGGGGTCTTGGTGAAGGGGAAGTCTAGTAAGCATAATGTTGTTCATGTAATTGTAGATTAATGATAACAAAATGAATTTTAAAAAATTTCAAAAACAAAATGTCAAGATGACAAGGTTCATCAAGAAAAGTATTGGCCAGAGGCTTGAGAACAGCCTTGAGTTCTGTCCTCTCAGTGGAGTGACCGCATCCAGTTTCAGTTCTATGTAGTTGGAGCTGAGATCTAACAGCTGTCATATTCCAATGGATACTATTGTTTCAGATTAGCCTATCCATGAACAAGGCCCAGGTATTTAGGGGAAATTCTGTGAGCTGAGGCCACCATTGAACCAGCAGTTTTGCTTCAGCTGGCAAAGTGCCTGATACATGTTCCTCCAAATGGATAGCTGCCACTTTTTCATATAAAATCAAGATACCACTAGGACAAGGCTGGCTGCATTCTTGAATATACTATTTCCATGTAAAAAGTGGGGCTTGTTACGGGTTCCTCACCTTATTACTCATTGAGTCTGGCTTGATTCACCCAAAAATGGAAATATAAGGCTGAAGAGTCACAAGACCTCCTTGGGTCAGGTGTTCAATTTCAACAAGAGGCCCAAGAACAGCTTAATAGCTGCTTTTCAAAAGGTGTGATGGGTCCAAAACCCCAAGGAATGCCTTTAGATAGAGGCTGCTTTGCTTTGGCAGATGATCTGATGGGAAAAATCATTAAGAGACTTACAGCACAAAGGTGTCAATAGGGTTATGGGGCTTAAAGGTACTAGCACTTTTTTACACATGGCTTCTCTCAAATTGAAGTAAACCTGTCTGGTAAAAAGCAGAAAAGGAAGTGCAAGCAAGTAATATCAGTGTCTTCTATACACATAGACATAGAGGCAAGAGTAACGTTAAATGAAACAAAAGGGCCCCACTAACAAGGCCATGTTAGTTTTGATTCCCAACTGTGAATGCAGTCCAAAATCCAACAGTTGACTCTGGGTCCTTCTTTCACTGGTGGTACCAGAAAGGATGGTAATTTCAGTGTCTTTACCCAAAAACTTTATCCAAGTTTCAATCCTTCCCATTCTTAAAGTTCCCCCAGAAAATTATTTGGGTTCATGTAGCCTTTGGTCCTCCTTGAGGACGAGCTCCATGCTTAATTATCTTTGTATTTAAAAAAGCTGAGGCTGCAATAAAAGGAGATGGAGGAAATGGGACACAGAGGGAAGGAGTGGCTCCATGCAAGTAAATAAGACACCAAGCTTTGAAATGCTTGAAAGCTGCTTGTGGCTTAACTAAGTGAACTTCTTATATTTTAGATCCATCTGAAGTTGTGTACCTTCATTGTTGACATTTATTTCGCCTTTGGGGACTCCTTAATTCTGCTGCTATAGCTATATTGCTTTTCAGCTGGGCCTAGGGCTTGTTGCTCTATTGTCATGAAAAAATCCTTTCTTCTTCCCTCTTGGAAGAGAGTAAGGACTATCAAAACACCATTTGGATAGCTTGTTTCAATGCTACCACTCATTGCTTAGCCTCTAACTACTCAGTAACAGGTAGGACAGTAAGGGTCTTTTACTACCTGCCCCCATCATTTGTGTGATAGCAGGCATTACTGGATCTCAGTCATTTCATATCCCAAACCCTGGCTTGCAGGGCCCTCATCAGTTTCTCCCCAGAGGGCCACTTCTCTGTCAGTGTCCTATCTCTTTCATAAGAAGTTGTCAAGAACAGTTAAGGGTCTGTGAATTTATCCTACGTGTCAATTAAGAAGTTGGCCTGCTACAGTTTCATGGTACTGGCAAAAGACATGAGACTCCTGGGTCAGAGACACGGGACTTGATTAGTCACAGAACAGCAAGTGGCATGAGCTTCCTGTTTGTATCTGTTCCCCTTAACTCCAAGTCCCACAGGGGCAGTACCCAGCAGTGTAAATGGATGCTATGTAAACAGTGGGTTTGTGTCACACTTGAGGAAGCCTAAATTCAGGGCCCAGAGTCTTTTAAATGGGTTGTAAGCAAACCTGCTAGAAATGTGCCCAGGAGGGAGACATTATTTTTATTATATCAGATAAAAAAACCTACCTTTTGCTCTGGAAATATTTTTATTATCTTTCAGGGCTTTGTTCCACAAATATCCTTGAAAAAATAAACCAGAACAAAATGGCACTTAGTGTCTCTGTTCACAGAAACGTAAAAGACCCTGGAAACCTGTCTCCCAACAAGTGTATGTATTATAATGTAACAAAAAACAAGTCATAATGTTAAGTAATAAAGTTTCAAAGGGATATGTACAGCATGATCTGGCTTACATAAAGAAATATGCTTGGGTTATACTACTCTTAATGTTTCTACTTTGTTTAACTCTCACACAAGAATGTTTTCAGTTATTATTTAAGTAATAATGCAAATTACATAATATAAAAATAAGTTAATAATAAAATTAATTAATTAGGTAAATGAATAAAATGAAATGAAAAAGTAAATAAAAATTAATAAATAAAAATTAATTAGAATTAAGTGCCTATGAAATATTGATTATTTTTAAGTACAGAAATGCCCCTACTAGCTATTTTAATAACCATTATTAATATGGTAATCAAATAATTTGAAACTTAGGCACAATACAGTCTAGTATTTCAAATAGGTTTTGTTTTAACTCATAATAAGATTTATTTTACTGAGGTAAACTTTGAAAAGTTGCTGTCTTTCTAAAGAAAGTCAGAAAGCTTAAATTTCAAGTAATGAGCAGTTACAATGTAAATTTCTGTTGTTAAGGATTTTTTTTCTTTTCTTCAGAACAGAAGAATTCTCTGTCTTCCTGACTGAAATAAAAGTGTGTATATGGGATATGTACATATACTTTATGTAAATACATACACACAGAGACATGGATTTGTGTGTGTGTGTTTGTGTCCATCTACAGAGACATGAGTTCTACTTTTTGCACTTTCAATATGTCTTTCTGTTTCCACTTTCTTTTGTGTGAAAAATAACAAAGGACTTTAGTAAACCTAAAACCTGTGTAAAATGACTTCAAAAAGTAATTTGTGGTTTTGTTTTGTTTTGTTTTTTAAATTTTTTAAAATTTTGTTATCATTAATCTATAATTACATGAAGAACATTATTTTTACTAGGCTCTCCCCTACCCCAAGTCCCCCCCACACACCCCATTACAGTCACTGTCCATCAGCATAGTAAGATGTTGTAGAATCACTACTTGTCTTCTCTGTGTTGCACAGCCCTCCCCTTTCCCCCACTCCCCACATTATACATGCTAATCATTATACCGCCTTTCTTCTTCCCCGCCTTCATCCCTCCCTACCCTCCCATTCTCCCCAGTCTCTTTCCCTTTGGTAACTGTTAGTCCATTCTTGGGTTCTGTGATTCTGCTGCTGTTTTGTTCCTTCAGTTTTTCTTTTGTTCTTATACTCCACAGATGAGTGAAATCATTTGGTATTCGTCTTTCTCTGCTTGGCTTATTTCACTGAGCATAATACCCTCTAGCTCCATCCATGTTGTTGCAAATGGTAGGATTTGTTTTCTTCTTATGGCTGAATAATATTCCATTGTATATATGTACAACAACTTCTTTATCCATTCATCTACTGATAGACACTTAGGTTGCTTCCATTTCTTGGCTATTGTAAATAGTGCTGTGATAAACATAGGGGTGCATCTGTCTTTTTCAAACTGGAGTGCTGCAATCCTAAATTCCTAGAAGTGGAATTCCTGGGTCAAAAGGTAAGTCTATTTTGAGCATTTTGAGGAACCTCCATATTGCTTTCCACAATGGTTGAACTAACTTACATTCCAACCAGCAGTGTAGGAGGGTTCCCCCCTTTCACTGCACCCTCTCCAACATTTGTTGTTGTTTGTCTTTTGGATGGTAGCCATCTTTACTGGTGTGAGGTGATATCTCATTGTGGTTTTAATTTGCATTTCTCTGATAATTAGCGATGTGGAGCATCTTTTCATGTGTCTTTTGGCCATCTGCGTTTCTTCTTTGGAGAACTGTCTGTTCAGCTCTTCTGCACATTTTTTAATTGGATTATTTGCTTTTTATTTGTTGAGATGTGTGAGCTCTTTATATATTTTGGATGTCAAGCCTTTATCGGATCTGTCATTTACAAAAATATTCTCCCATACTGTAGGGTACCTTTTTGTTCTATTGATGGTGTCTTTGCTGTACAGAAGCTTCTCAGCTTGATATAGTCCCACTTGTTCATTTTTGCTTTTGTTTTCCTTGCCTGGGGAGATATATTCATGAAGAAGTCGCTAATGTTCATCTCCAAGAGACTTGTGCTTGTTTTTTTCTAAGAGTTTTATGGTTTCATGACTTATATTCAGGTCCTTGATCCATTTTGAATTTACTTTTGTGTATGGGGTTAGACAGTGGTCCAGTTTCATTCTCTTACATGTAGCTGTCCAGTTTTGCCAGCACCATCTGTTGAAGAGACTGTCATTTCCCCATTGCATTTCCATGGCTCTTTATTGAATATTAATTGACCATATATGTTCGGGTTAATGTCTGGAGTCTCTAATCTGTTCCAGTGGTCTGTGGCTCTGTTCTTGTGCCAGTACCAAATTGTCTTGATTACTATGGCTTTGTAGTAGAGCTTGAAGTTGGGGAGTGAGATCCCCGCCACTTTATTCTTCTTTCTCAGGATTGCTTTGTCTCTTCAGGGTCTTTGGTGATTCCATATGAATTTTTGAACCTTTTGTTCCAGTTCATTAAAGATTGTTGTTTGTAATTTGAGAGGGGTTGTATCAAATCTGAATATTGCTTTGTGCAGGATGGCCATTTTGATGATATTAATTCTTCCTAGCCAAGATCATGGGATGAGTTTCCATTTGTTAGTGTTCTCTTTCATTTCTCCTAAGAGTGTCTTATAGTTTTCAGGGTATAGGTCTTTCACTTCTTTGGTTAGGTTTATTCCTATGTATTTTATTCTTTTTGATGCAATTGTGAATGGAATTGTTTTCCTGATTTCTCTTTCTATTGGCTCATTGTTAGTGTATAGGAAAGCCACAGATTTCTGTGTGTTAATTTTGTATCCTGCAATTTTGCTGTATTCTGATATCAGTTCTAGTAGATTTGGAGTGGAGTCTTTAGGGTTTTTTGTGTACAATATCCTGTCATGTGCAAATAGTGACAGTTTAACTTTTTCTTTACCAATTTGGATTCCTTGTATTTCTTTGTTTTGTCTAATTGCCATGGCTAGAACCTCCAGTACTATGTTAAATAACAGTGGTGAGAGTGGGTATCCCTGTCTTGTTCCCGATCTCAGAGGAAAAACTTTCAGCTTCTCGCTGTTCAGTATGATGTTGGCTGTGAGTTTATTGTATATGGCCTTTATTATGTTGAGGTACTTGCCCTCTATACCCATTTTGCTGAGAGTTTTTATCATGAATGGATGTTGAATTTTGTCAAATGCTTTTTCAGCATCTATGGAGATGATCATGTGGTTTTTGTCTTTCTTTTTATTTATGTGGTGGATGATGTTGATGGATTTTCAAATGTTGTACCATCTTTGCATCCCTGGGATGAATCCCACTTGGTCGTGGTGTATGATCCTTTTGATATATTTTTGAATTCGGTTTGCTAATATTTTATTGAGTATTTTTGCATCTATGTTCATCAGGGATATTGGTCTGTAATTTTCTTTTTTGGTGGAGTCTTTTCCTGGTTTTGGTATTAGGGTGATGTTGGCTTCATAGAATAAGTTTGGGAGTATTCCCTCCTCTTCTATTTTTTGGAAAACTTTAAGGAGAATGGGTATTATATCTTCACTGTATGTCTGATAAAATTCTGAAGTCAATCCATCTGGCCCAGGGATTTTTTTCTTGGGTAGTTTTTTGACTACCATTTCAATTTCTTTGCTGGTAATTGGTTTGTTTAGATTTTGTGTTTCTTCCTTGGTCAGTCTTGGAAGGTTGTATTTTTCTAGGAAGTTGTCCATTTCTTCTAGTTTTTCCAGCTTGTTAGCATATAGGTTTTCATAGTATTCTCTAATAATTCTTTGTATTTCTGTTGGGTCCGTCATTATGTTTCCTTTCTCGTTTCTGATTATGTTGATGTGTGTTGATTCTCTTTTTCTCTTAATAAGTCTGGCTAGAGGCCTATCTATTTTGTTTATTTTCTCAAAGAACCAGCTCTTGGTTTCATTGATTTTTTTTCGATTGTTTTATTCTTCTCAACTTTATTTGTTTCTTCTCTGATCTTTATTATGTCCCTCCTTCTGCTGACTTTAGGCCTCATTTGTTCTTCTTTTTCCAATTTTGATAATTGTGATGTTAGACTATTCATTTGGGTTTGTTCTTCCTTCTTTAAATATGCCTGGATTGCTATATACTTTCCTTTTAAGACTGCTTTCATTGCATCCCACAGAAGTTGGGGCTTTGTGTTGTTGTTGTCATTTATTTCCATATATTGCTGGATCTCCATTTTAATTTGGTCATTGATCCATTGACTGTTTAGGAGCGTGTTGTTAAGCCTCCATGTGTTTGTGAGCCTTTTTGCTTTATTGGTACAATTTATTTCTAGTTTTATACCTTTGTGGTCTGAAAAGTTTGTTGGTAGGATTTCAATCTTTTTGAATTTACTGAGGCTCTTTTTGTGGCCTACTATGTGGTCTATTCTGGAGAATGTTCCATGTGCACTTGAGAAGAATGTGTATCCTGTTGCTTTTGGTTGTAGAGTTCTATAGATGTCTATTAGGTCCCTCTGTTCTAATGTGTTGTTCAGTGCCTCTGTGTCCTTACTTATTTTCTGTCTGGTGGATGTGTCCTTTGGAGTGAATGGTGTGTTGATGTCTCCTAAAATGAATGCATTTCAGTCTATTTCCTCCATTAGTTCTGTTAGTATTTGTTTCACATATGCTGGTGCTCCTGTGTTGGGTGCATATATATTTATAATGGTTATATCCTCTTGTTGGACTGACCCCTTTATTTGTTTTGAAGTCTATTTTGTCTGATACTAGTACTGCAACACCTGCTTTTTTCTCCCTATTGTTTGCATGAAATATCTTTTTCCATCCCTTGACTTTTAGTCTGTGCATGTCTTTGGGTTTGAGGTGAGTCTCTTGTAAGCAGCATATATATGGGTCTTGTCTTTTTATCCATTCAGTGACTCTGTGTCTTTTGATTAGTGCATACAGTCCATTTACATTTAGGGTGATTATCAGTAGGTATGTACTTATTGCCATTGCAGCCTTTAAATTAGTGGTTACAAAATGTACAAGGTTAACTTCCTACTACCTAAGAGTCTAACTTAACTCACTTATTATGCTGTTACAAACACAATCTAAAGGTTCTTTTCTATTTCTCCTCCTTTTTCTTCCTCCTTCATTCTTTATATATTAGATATAAAATTCTATACTTTTTCTTTATCCCTTGTTTGACTTTGGGAATAGTCAATTTAATTTTGCATTTGCCTCGCAATCAGCTGCTCCACCCTCCCTACCATGATTTTACTACCTCTGGTGACAGCTGCCCAACCCTAGGAACACTTCCATCTATAGAAGTCCCTCCAAAATAGACTGCAGAGATGGTTTATGGGAGGTAAATTCTCTCAGCTTTTGCTTCTCTGGCAATTGTTTAATCCCTCCTTCAAATTTAAATGATAATCTTGCCAGATAAAGTAATCTTGGTTCCAGGCCCTTCTGTTTCATTGCATTAAGTACATCATGCCACTCCCTTCTGGCCTGTAAGGTTTCTGCTGAGAAGTCTGATGTTAGTCTGATGGGCTTTTCTTTGTATGTGATCTTATTTCTGTCTCTGGCTGCTTTTAACAGTCTGTCCTTATCCTTGATCTTTCCCATTTTAATTACTATGTGTCTTGGTGTTGTTTTCCTTGGGTCCCTTGTGTAGGGGGATCTGTGGATCTCCATGGCCTGAGAGACTATCTCCTTCCCCAGATTGGGGAAGTTTTCAGCAACTACCTCCTCAAAGGCACTTTCTATCCCTTTCTCTCTCTCTTCTTCTTCTGGTAACCCTATAATGCAAATATTGTTCTGCTTGGATTGGACACACAGTTCTCTCAATATTCTTTCATTTTTAGAGATCCTTTTTTCTCTCTGTGCCTCACCTTCTTTGTATTCCTCTTCTCTAGTTTCTATTTCATTTATTGTCTCCTCCACCATATCCAACCTACTTTTAATACCCTCCATCATGTTCTTTAATGATTGGATCTCTGACCTGAATTCATTCCTGAGTTCTTGGATGTCTTTCTGTACCTCCATTAGAATGTTGATGATTTTTATTTTGAACTCCCTTTCAGGAAGAGTCACAAGGTCCATATCATTTAAATCTTTCTCAGGAGTTTACTCTGGACAAGGTTCCTTTGGCATTTCATGTTTGTGTATCGCACCCTCTAGTGTCCAGAAGCTCTCTTCTGGAGCTGCTGAGCCCCTGAAGCAATGCTGGGGGTCGCAGGGGAGTGGTACTTGGGGTAGGAAACAGCTGTTCCCCGCCTTCCAGCTGCTGTGCCTGTCTCCACTGCCTGAGCCAGTGGGCCGTTTACACAGGTAAAAGTTTTTGTCTCAGAGCAGCCAGATATGGATCCCTGCTTTCCATAAGCAGCCAGAATCCCAGTCTCCCCAGGAACTCTGCCTGTATTAACTTTCCAATCCAGTAGTCATGCGAGTCTCAAGAAAGCACCATGAAATGTAGGTTTGTGCTCCCAGAGCAGATCTCCGGAGCTAAGTATTCAGCAGTCCCAAGCCTTCCACTCCCTCCCTGCTCCGTTTGTCTTCCTCCCGCCAGTCAGCTGGGGTGGGCAAGGGACTCAGGTCCCATCAAGCCACAGCTCTGGCATGTTGCCCCATTCGCTGAGGTCTGCTCTTTTCTCCAGGTGTGTGCAGTCTGATACCGTCCTCTTTCCTGTTGCTCTCTCAAGATTAGTTGCACCAATTATATTTTCTAATTGTATCCTGTTTTAGGAGGAAGCCTCTGTCTCTCCTCTCACGCTGCCATCTTTAATCCGAATGATTTGTGTTGTTTTCTTTTCACTCACTCATCCATTGTTGAAGCACTTACTCATTACTCAAAATATGCCAAGTATTCTTCTAGATATTTGCCATACAGTGGCTAACACAAAAGTCTACTATCAGAGAATTTATATTCTAAGTGTGGGAAACCAACAATAAGCAAAGGATGTAGTACAAAGGATAAAAAGTAAAGTAAGGAAATTAAATAGAACTTTATGGGTATGAGCTTTTAGATAGAATGGTAAGAGTAGAGCTCTGGGGAGTAGACACGTGAAAGTAGTGAGAGAATGAGTCATGCGAAGTTGATAGAGAAGGAGGGCAGCCACAAAGATGATATCTTAAACTTTAGTTTACACTGTTGACAGCTGTGAAAAACTGTAAGGGTTTTAAATGTCCAGTGGTCTTAAGTTGTATAAAGGGACATTAACCCAATAATTATCTCTCCAAAATAAGGTTGAGGGAGTGTTAGGAGAGAATATTATAATAAACCTTTAAAGAGACTTGTTGATATTTGCCCTACATTGGCAAATATGTTGAACCATGATAATATGAAAGGCAATAAATTTATAAGATCATTTACCTCTTCAAACATTATAGACTGATTTTGGATTTCTTTATTGAAATATCTCATATTGAATGTCATAGACAGTAGTATTGAAAATATTATAATAAACATCCATCAATGTACAATCCAGATTTCTCAAATATGAATATTTTATTTGCCCCACATGCAATTTTAAAGAAATAAAAATTACACAGTTGAAGACTCCCATATACTTTCCTACTTTCCTGAATTCATTTTCCCTTCTTTCTTCTCTTGATGTAATCACTACTCTGTATTTTGTGTTTGGGTGCAAGAGGTAGACTGTATCAGACACCTCTTAAGTACACTTTCAGTTCCTCTTGGCCTCACTTGTCTCTCATTCCTACCACTGCTGTGGATATCATTACTGAGGCATATCTGACCAGTTCTATGCAGATGCAACATGACCACGCTTTACCACAGGCCCAAATTGTGTGCCTCTATCTCTTATCCTCTATCCGATCCTTCTGGCTCCTCTATTGTTGCAGTGATGTTGACACACTGCAAGAACCCCTTCAGGTTTCATGCAGGTACCACCTGGAAGTGTGAAAAAGTAAATAACCTGGGAGGCAAAACTTTGACCATCAGTATGGAGGGTGGTAGATGAATCTTAACCTTAACACCCCCTAAACAAATAGTTCTGAGACATGCTTCATGTGGTTTACCAGATGGTCCCAGGACATAAAGCAAACAGTAGCCTGTAGAGGTTGTCAACTTGCTAATGCCTCTGTGTCTTGGCTTTCCCCACTTTCCTGCTTTGCTTTCCCTGTCCCTCACTCTGGATCCCTAAGATCATGCACCCTGATAAATTACTTATACATAAACATTTGTTTCATGTTCTGCTTTATGGGGGAATTCAGGGCAAGAGAGCTGTATTTTGATGTACCAGAGCTCCTAATTTTAATATATCAATTTATACTTCTGTTCTTCTGTGGCTTGCCTTTTGCCACAAGAAGTTTAAGAAATTCTCCCCTACCCCAAGGGTATGAATATATTCTTTTGTACTTTATTCTAAATGCTTGGTGCAAAGGAAGAATCTATATTTTTTTCTAAATGGATAATCAGTTAGCTCAGTAACATTTACTGAATGAATCCATCCTTTTCCAACTTTTTATTATTAAATTTTCAAACATGCAGAAAAATTAAATAAATAGTGTGATGCTTAATAATATACCTACTACCTATTCCCAGAATATTGCTACACTTGCCTGATCTATATTTTTCTGTATACATATTACTTAGTTGAAATGATGACTGCCATTCCCAGCAATTGCAAAGGTAATGTTTTCCTGCTACAATTACCAATGTCTCCTTCCCTTAGTGAATTACCTTCCTAACCCCTAGGAAATAACCATTATCCTGTATTTCTTATGCATTATTTCCATGTGTGTCCTCAAGTGTTTATTATATCTTTATCTTGCTAAACAAAGTGTAGCATTACACTTGACTTTTGAATAATGTAGGGGCTAGGGGCACTAATCCCCCACAGTCAAAAAAACATGTATAACATTTAACTCCCCCAAAACTTAAATACTAATAGCCTACTGTTGACTGGAAGCCTTGAACCATGGGCTGTAAAATGGATGTTGTGTTAGCAGGCATGAAAACTCTATTAATCTCCTTGACCATCTCCATCAGAGCTCTTGGGTGACCAAGAGCATTGTCAATGAGCAGTAATATTTTGAAAGGAATCTTTTTTCCTGAGCAGCAGGTCTCAACAGTAAGCTTCAAATATGAAGGAAACCATGTTGCAAACAGATGTGCTGTCTTCCAGGCTTTGTAGTTGCATTTACAGGGCACAGGCAATATAGATTTAGCATGATTCTTAACGGCCCTGGGTTTTTCAGAATGCTTAATGAGCACTGGCTTCAACTTAAAGTCAACAGCTTCATTAGTCTCTAACAAAGAGTTAGCCTGTCTTTCGAAGCTTTGAAACCAGGCACTGACTTCTCCTGTCTACCTATAAAAGTCTTAGATAGCATTTTCTTCCTACAGAAGGCTGTTTCATCTTTTGAAAGTCTGCTGTTTCATATAGCCCCCTTCATTTTCTGAGCTAGATCTTCTGGACAAATTGCTGCAGCTTCTCCATTGGCACTTGCTGCTTCTCTTTGCACTTTGATGTTATGGAAATGGTTTCTCTCCTTAAACCTCATAAACCAGCCTCTGCTAAGTCCAATCCTTTCTTTTGCGCTTTCTCACTCCTCTCAGCTTTCATAGAATTGAAGAGAGTTAGGGCCTGGCTCTGGATTAGGCTTTGGCTTAAGGGAATGTTGTGACTGCTTTGATCTTCTATTCAGACCAAACTTTCTCCATATCACCAAGAAAGCTATTTTGCTTTCTTATTCATGTGTTCACTGGAGTAGTACTTCTAATTTTTTTCAGGAACTTTTCCTTTGCATTCACAACTTGGCTGTTTAGTGCAAGAGGCCTAGTTTTCAGCTTACCTCAGCTTTCAACATGTCTTCTTTACTAAACTTAATCATTTTTAGCTTTTAATTTAAAGTGAGAGAAGTGCAAATCTTTCATGCTGTAAGGGTTATTAATTGGCATAATTTTATTATTGTGTGTCTCAGGGACTAGAGAGGCCCAGTGAGAGGGAAAGAGACAGGGCAACATCTGTTTGGTGGAGAAGTCAGAATACATACAATATTTATCGATTAAGTTTGCCATCGTGTATGGACACAGTTTGTGGCACCCCAAAATGATTACAATAGCAAAATCAGAGATCACTGATCACAGATCACCATAACAAACATAATAATGAAAAACTTTAAAATGCTATGAGAATTACTAAAATGTGGCACTGAGACACAAAGTAAGCTAAGGCTGTTGGGAAAATGGCACCAACTGCCTTGCTCAATGCAGAGCTGTCACAAACCCTCAATTTGTTTTTTTTTTATAAAAAAACAATACCTACAAAGTGCAATAAAATGAGATATGTCTGTAAAGAATTGAGTCTTTGACAGGCCTAGCAGGGAATTGAATGGCAGAATACTAATCTAAGAATGGCTAGATTTTGAAAGAAGAAAGATTTAAGTAAAGCAGGTGAATTTAAAAGCATAGGCACTCATTAATTATATTAGTGGCTGTTTAAGAAACTGACTATTGCAGTTGCATTTTCCATCCTTTGTTCAAAGGTACATCTTTAAGACTCAAAAGAGTATACAATGATCATCTTCTGGAAAAATTATAGGTTAATTTATATAACCTCTGTTTCTGCATCTGTAAAGGGTTTTTTAAAAAAATAACAAAACTAAATGAAGCTCTTAAAAATAATACTGAACCATACTATGCATAATATTATTTACTGACCAAAAAAATCCAGCCTGTGTTATACCACATACACACTCAGAGAGAAAGAAAAGCCAAGTATCTTTGGACATAGCATCTTAAGTATTTAAATATTTCAGAAAAAACACATTTTTATGCCTCAGTTATCTAGATAATTGAGCTCAAAAATAAATGGTGATTTACTGATTTTTCACATTTGTGCTTCTGTGAGCTAAATATATGATGATGACATGGTAGGACTAAACTATCAAGAAAAGTATTGATTTTAGAAAGATTGTGTCTCACTAATGTAAAGAGGGAGAGAGAAAGAGAAAGACAGAATTAAACTTAAGATTTTTAAAAGAAAGACCTATTTTACATCAAGGATTATCACCTTTTGATGGAAAGGATAAAGGAACTATAAAAGGCATCTTCCTATTTCTCTTTCTCCTCCACTCCCAAATCACTGCATGAGGATAGGTGTGTCTTGGATCAAGGGTAAGCTCCTTTGGGGAAGTATCTTTCTAGACTTTGGGGAAAAGACTGGGAGTGACAGAGGAAAAAATGTCAATGCAAGCAGTTTTGGACTGGCTCTGACTTTCAAAGAAGCTTCAGAGCAGTTGGGTAAAGGTGATTGTTATGGTTCTTCCTTCACGCACTCCAGCCTTCAAGGATGGGTATACAAACTGGTGAACAGAAGAGAAACAAATCCTAGAAACACTTTCTCTTCTTTTCACTGTTGATCTTTTATGTCTGTCAATTGTCAAATCAGAAAAGTCTTCTCTACCTCCTCACTTAAGCCAAATTCCCCTGTCATATGTTTTCATAGCATGATATATTGCTTACTTTTAGCACTTACCACATTTGGCAATTTGTATGCATTATTGGTTTTTGATAATTTGTCACCCCCACTAGCCTGCTTCATGAGGGCAGGGGTTTTGCCTTTCTTTCTCTTCCTCCTCCCTACCATTCTACCTTCCTTCTTTTTTTATTGTTTTCTTTCCCTTATATTCAGTTATCACAGTATTTGTACTTGTATCAGGTCATCACTGATATTATTTGAACAAATAAATGCTTGTGAGCTGTATTTGTGCCCTTTTATTATATCTCTAGAAATTTAACAAGGATCACAAGGAATTATGAAGAACCACCTAAGGAGCAAGAGCACCTACAATAGTTATTCAGCTTCAGTGAGCTCGTAGCTGGTTGTAGATTGTACTGTGATTACATCTATCGGTGATTTGCCAGCATGATGGATTATAATTACTAATTTTGTTTGGTTTTGATTTGGTATTTGTTTTTGGAATTCTTGCAAGGATAGTTCAGTGTTCAGGTTTTTCTGTAATGGAGTTTCAGAATAGAGAGAACAATCATTTCAGTTGAATTGGAAATCTGATTTCCATCTCTCTCACTCAAGCATCTTTATTGTTGTCAGGTATAACTACCTTCTGAAGTCCCATCTAGATATCAATCTTATATCAAAGTATAGATATGATGCTTCAGGAGGTATGAGTGGATCCAGAATTATTTTTGCATATATCCTAGATATATGGTTGATATCATCTTACCATAAGTCAAACATATTTATGAGAAAAATATGGGCCTATTGATATTTCCTAGATTCCTTCTCCTTTGGTATAACAATTTTCTATAGTAGCTCTGGACATTTTCTTTCCTGTCCAGAACAAATTCATGTTTTCATTGAACTTCCCAATTATTTTACAGATAGATTATTTTTCCCTCACAGAAAAGGGACAAGCCATCCTTTGTCATCTTTTGTGATCATCAGAGATATTTTATTTCCTTTGAAAGAAACCTTTCTTGAGAAAACAAGATTGCTAGAAAAAGTCTTCTTTGGGGGAGAAAAAAAAAAACAAGGGAGGAGAGGTTTTGAACTTCTAGGTGAGGAACTAAATCAATATAAGGTCAAACAAAAACAGGTCCCTTTTCCTCCTGCAAGGTGATGGATACAAACCAATGTAGTCTTTCCTTCTTTGCCCTCCTAACTTTCTTTAACTTGAGAAAAAAATAATGAAATATGCATTGTATATTCAAGGTATTCATTTTATTCACCTACTTCATTTTCATTGCTATTTTCATACTATGAGTATGCTTAATTCACAGTTAAGTTTGGTTTTACCTTTTCATTTTGTTCTTTATTCAGCTGAATATCTAGAATCAGTTACAAGGACCTAGATTTTCATAACACTGTAAACTTCTTGTTATTTTATTTGATCTCATAAAAGACTAATGATATATGGTCATACCCTTGTCTAACTAGGTAACATTTTAGATATAAACATAGATGCTATAAAGCAAAAGAAATATATATGAAAAGCCTCTACTAATTTAAAATAGCTTTATTTTTATAGGTAATGTTCATATTTTATTTAAAAAATTTCAAGACATATTGTCAGCTTGTGCTTTTGTCCCACTGGTCCATACTATATGAAGTCTTTCTCAGGCTCATGTACTTTTACGTTCTTCCTTGGCCCGTGTCCCCGTATAGAGATTAACTGCTTCTCATCGGAGACTCACAGAGCTCAGGTGATATGTTTGCCCTCTCTACTCCACCTATCCAATATGGTAGTCAATGATGTAAAGAATTAAAGGTGGAGAAAGAAAGAGGAGGTAAGTGGCAGTGTGTTCAACACAACTCCAAGTCTTTCTAATTTCCTTTAAATCAGCAATCTGGCTATCAAATGACAGAGCACATCTTTAAATGCTTCTTGTCAAGTGCAGACCACTTAATTATACTTAAAATATCTTCATTAATCAAAATTGTTTTTGCTTTCCCAGCAACTTCACTGTTAAATACCAGTGAAAAAAGCTCATTTAGAGGCATTTAGATATCAGCTATTAAGATGCGGCTCTGGAGATGCATCCAAAGTGGATTGGTATCTGACTTCCTCTTTGAGTCTAGTCTCCAGCTCACTATATTTTATACCATTTTATTCTGCTTCTAGGGCTTGGATACGGCTGTGACAGGCAAGAAAGCCCTAGGCAAATTATTCTGCCATTTTAAATGATTCACAAGAACTAATGTGATCACATGTCCCAATCTAAAATTGGGTTTAGGGATCAAATAAAAGATGTTTTAGTTGATTTCCAGGAAATACAGTTAGTACACAAAAGTGTGTTGTAATTCATGTGATTTTAAATGAGACATGGTGACAGTCCTCATTTCAAATATTCTATCTTGGATAATTCAGAATGAATGATCTTATTACCAGTAAAATTTTTCTGTTAATCTGCATAAAACATATTCAATGAGCATATAATAAATGTCACACATGACATGGTATTGTATTTAATTCTTACCAACCACAGAAGACATTTTATAATTTCCATTCTACTCCTGGTTTTATAAAGAATGTTCCCATGTACCGAGTAAGTAATTAACTCTTCCAAAAATTAATCAGTTTTAAAGGCAGCTTTTACTGAGTACCTGCCACGAATGGTGGTATCTTTAATCTAGGGTGTGAAGCAGGAATCCTAAATCCTATTTTACACATTAAAAAAATATGCTCTGATAGGTTTTGAATCAGTGTCTAAGGTCACATTGCTACTTGCATAACCAGAATTTAAAACCAAGTTTCTTTGTTCTAACAGACTAAATAGTTCTTGCTACACTTCAGTATATTCACCAAAGGCTTAGTGTAGTTTTCTGTGCAGAAAAATGAGCTAAATTAGGTTATAAGTAATGTTATGAGATTTTACTGGATACCAGTTGTGGACCTCAGCCAAAAAAGACAGAAAGCAAATAGAAAATAATGGGTCGAGGACAAAAGGGATGGAGCCACAAGGAGAGGGGCAAAGAGAAGAAATGTATTTAGACAGTTATCAGCAGAAGTTGCTTTAGGAGCACCTAACTGTTAAACTAATTTTCCAATATACCTTTGAGTCCTAGAATTCTGTGATGCATTTCTGTTCCTCTGAACACTAGCACAACAGATGGACTAAATTTCTCATAAAGAAATCACCTTTTTGCCTATACTATAACATGTAACATTTACATTTCAAAGAGACATTCGCAGGTTGAACAGCAGTATGTGGAATCGGGAAAACTTACCTAAAAGCCATAGCATGTTTTACCTAAGGCATTTGGTGACCCATCCATAACCTCTAGCTGAGAAAGTTAACTTCTCACATCTGGATAAGTCTCTAGTGGAACGAACATTTCCCTTCAATGGTGATAAGAGTTGCACTGATTATCTGAATAGCTGATGGAGATAAAAGGGCTAGTGGAACAAAATCTTTCAAAACAATTCCCTCTGCAGTTACTCTTTGTGTTAAAATAAAGTGACTCACAAACACAGTGGCAGCCAACCTCTTTCAGAAAGCAAGCCACACATTTTTTTAAATCAATAAGTGGCCCTGCAGCCATTACACAATCCTCTCCTGAACCAAGTTCAGGGGAACTATTCTTAACCACAACCAGGAGACAAGGTGTCAGGATTCTCATGCAAAGATGGAACACCTCCCGCTGAGCAGGTCCTCTGAGCCTCACTGCAGGGGAATAGAATAGTATTGTTTGGCCACTAATAAGGAGGCTGAAACTGATCCCAACGTGAAATGGCAAAAATATGAACTTTTTTTTAAGTAGAAAAGTAAACCTACATTGTTAACAAAGTAAAGAATAGCAAGTGGGGTGGTGGGAGGAAGCCTTTCTCCCTGCTTTACTCAACAAATCCGCTTTGCTTTTTGAGATGTCCACAATGCCTAGAGCAATGGTTTGCAAACTGTAGTTTAATTAGAATTATCTGGAGATACCTATTCATGCTGTAGTTTGTATAAGAATCATCTGGTGATATCTCAAAAACTGGTAGAAGAGTGGTAAGGCTAGTAAATCTGAACTAGATGCTCTGAATACAATACTATGAAAACACGGCCCAGTGGAGAAAGAAAAAAACTTCACTTTTCTGTTTTTTTTTCTCTTTTTTACGATGCTAAATCCTCTCAAGCAATAAAGCTATCAAAATATATGAAAGGGAATTATTTCACCCAACAAACATATTTCATTTCCCTAAGTAAATTTCCTGATACTGCGCCTCTTGGTAGCTTACTCTTAAGAAATCGTAGAACTGCTTGACTATAGCGCTTAAATAAGAATTAGAGAGTGACATTGGACAGCATGATTATCACTGAACTCCTCATATCAAGCTCATTGCACAGGCTTGAATCTGCCTCTGGGTTGTCAAGTAATGCTATGCTATAGAGAGACAAGCTTTTACTCAGCTTGGGCTCAGTTTATTGAGTGTCCATCATTATGAGTTTGCAACTTACTGCTAGAATATTAGAAAGACTCAGGTATGTATGGTAAAACTGAGCTAGGAAGACAATATCTCATGCATTCTAGGGAAGAGCACCACATTGATGAAAGAGATAAATTCAATTTCTACCTGACAGAGTTCCTACAATTGTGTCTCTCATGCGGCTTGCATTTCCTCACCAACTCTAAGGGATAAACTGGGAAATAGAGTAAAAAATGGAGGCTACTGCCACTGTTCAAGGAGATTTCAGAATAGCCAAAGCAATTCTGAAAAATAACATATTTGGAATATTCATTCACACTTCCCCCTTTCAAACTTACTGAACAGCTACAGATATCAAGACAGTGCAGTGCCAGAATAAGAATAGACATATAATGGAGTAGAATTTGAAGTCTAAAAGTAGACACTTAGTTTATGGTCAGTTCATTTTCTGAGAAAGGAATGCCAAGACAATTCAGTTAGGAAAGAATAACCTTTTCAACCAATAATGCTGGGACAACTGGACATTTACATAAAATAATGATACTGAGCCTCTACCTTACACCATATTTTTAAAAAATTCACTAAAAATGGGTTACAGATCTAAACGTAAGAGTTAAAACTATAAAACTGTTAGAAAAATACATAGGAGCAAATCTTCCTGACCTTGGGTTAGGTAACAATTTCATAGATATGATTCCAAAAGCACAAGTGACAAAAAATAAAATAAATAAAATGGATTTCAACAAAATTAAAACTTTTGTGATGAAAATGATTCCACCAATAAAGTGAAAACCCATATGATGGGAAAAAATTATTTGTAAATCATACAGGATTTTTATCCATCAAGAGGTAAAGTAGGTTAGTGATTGCTGAGGGAGAATAGGGATAACTACGGATGGATAAGGGGTTTCTTTCAGGAGTGATAAAATGTTCTAAATTTAGGTTGTGGTGATGGTTGCTCAGCTCCGCAAATATACTAAAAAAGACTCAGTTGTATAGTTTAAATGGAAAATTATATGGCATATGAATTATATCTGAATAAAACTGTTTATAAAAACCATTACAGATTTTCACATTTTTTCCCAACTTTTCTATCAGTGCAAAACCCAGCTTCACACTGCTCTTTCTTCATGAAGGCTCTTAAATCAGAGTAAGAAGCTTCTCTCTCATTGGCTTGTTTTCTTCTAAAACCCAGATAAATTAGAAGAGATCTTACTAGTTTGTGCTCAACTACTTTATCTTTCTGGGGAAGACAAGTTTAGTAAATTAGAACATTATTCTAGCTGCTGACTAGTACAAAGTTATTTTTTGATTCCTGAGTAAACTCACTAAACTCTGAACATTAATATGTTCTTGGCTTCTCTTTTGTTCAAAGCAATGAAAATATCTGCATAGGACTATTTCTATAAATTGGCTAAAACCTTTTCATTTCAACCTTCAATTCTGGATAATCACAAACAAAACTTTAGGCAATATCCACTAGTTAGTCACAATATAGAACCAGTGTTAAAAGGTAGAAGTTGTGGGAAGGCCAAAAGTAAAGCTTTCTGAAATTGTGAGTTTTTTGTTTTGTTTTTATGGGAGAAGCTTCTTTAAGTGTGCTAGATGATCCATTATTGTAGATTCAGGCATTTAACGAGACTTGGATTAGATGATCTTTTAAATAACCTATAAAACTGAGATTGTGTGAGATTTCTGCCTAATTGCCCCCACTAATTGTCATTATACACACAAGCAGAAATTTAGTCCAGGTGTCCCTTAAGGTGCACAAAAACAAATACCTGGTGATTGATTGATTGAATCAAAGTGAATGCAGTGAGCAATAGGTTTTTACATAGATTTCTTAGATAACTGCTTTGGTTTTTACCTTTGCTTTGATTTTGAGTACCAGGTTTTAAAATATAACTTCACTAGCAACCAATCTATCAATCGGATGTCACCTTAATTTTTCTTTGCATTATTTTTTTCAAATTTTGTAAACTGTTTCTTCATCTGGAGAATCTCTCCAATGGAGGCATTGCTAGATATAAAACTAGAGGGGAGCTTAGATTTTACTGTAATATAATCAGTTAAATACAAATAATCATTGCATTTCCTGTCTCTGTCTACTTATGTCTCTTTCATACACACATACTTATAAGGTTTTTGTGACAGCAGCTCAACTTGCAGTGTTATGTTCTTTGTTCTGGACATGTCATTTTTCTTTCAACTTGGAAGCATGAAAATAGTTGCTTTGGAGGACATCACCTAAACATATCCCCATTTCCTCAAATTACAAGAAACATTTGGGATTAAAGTACCCAGCAGAGGGACATAATATTGTGGAATGATTCATGTGCTATAAACATTAAATATTTGAAGGCCTTTTTTCAGCAATGGCATATGATGTGCTGAGCACTATACAATAATAAGCACATGGCATTATGTTTTCCTTTTGGGAGATGAAATTTCCTCCCTTGCAGTACCTTATCACCTAAGTTTTCATTGATGGAAAAAATGCATACACAGAGATAACACTGAGGCCTACATGTGTCACTGAAAGCTTACTGAGGACTTATTGTCACAAAACCTGAAAACAGTTGCTAATCTGCTGAAGGGTTCATGCTTTGCAGCCATTATGTGAAAAATGCACTCTCTCACTTAAATGTAAATAAAAGGGAAATAACCACAAAACTCAGAACCCCTGGTGGGTTGTGATGTTAGTAGAACTGCTGATGAAACCAAATGCTTTACAGATTTTTGTTTGACTTTAAAATCAAGTAAAACAAAAGACAGTTGTTTTACACTTTGGAAAGGGTTAGGCAAATAAGGTGAGGTTTTTCTCTGACCCAAAGCAAAATGTGCAAATAGCAGAAATCCTAAACTTCACTACTTTTCATTTTAATACAAAATTTATAACAAAGCCTTTAAATATTAGAGATGAAAAGGGCCTCAGAGGTCATCTAGTCCACTGGTACCCAATTGTTAGTCTCAGAATAGGTTCATAAATATCACCCAGAGTTTTTTTTTTAAGTAGTCCGTCCCCAAAGTCTAATATTAGGATATACTGATTTATTTGTTTTATGGTGGAACTCAAAATCTGTATTTTAAAATAAGATTCTCAAGATGATGCTGGCATACATACAGGTTTGAGAAATGCTTTGCTCTAAAATGGAATAGCTTGTGGCACAGAAACTCTCCTGCAAAGAACAACTAAAAAACCTATTAAAAACATATACATACATATATAAATATATATATATACACATAAAATAGATATAAATATATGTATATATTCATTATATGCCTACATATATAATTTATAATTGAAATTTATAAAAAGAGTATAGATAGATGATCTGAAACAGAGAGCCACTGAGATAACCAAAAGTTTAGATAAGATTCTAGAGAAGAGGGATTGACACAGATGTGATATGTACCTTTTTTTTCTTCAGATGTTTGACAATAGTTGACATAATTAAAAATGCTGAGATTCTAGACCCCCACTCCACTATCCCTTAACCAAGCAGAAACTTCTATGAGGCACAAAAGAAAACAAAACAACAGAATTTTTGGTATCTTCATCAGTGGAGACTTGAGGGTCCAGGACCCACTAAGAATGGAAGAGGGCTGGTTTACCCCTAATAACATTTGCCAAATTCTGAAGATGTGAGGCCAGAAGTTAACGGTGTAGCTAAGCAGAAAGGCTCTGGAAAACCAGTTTAGAGTTTACAGAAACTTTATGATACTATGGAGACAAATAAGTGCTGCGTGAAGAGGGTTCTCAGTCGACGTATGTCTCTCTATGTTGGAGGATGAGTGACCCAGACACAGACTTTTTTTTAATTTAATTTGATTTTTTTATTAAGGTATCATTGATATACATTCTTATGAAGGTTTCACATGAAGAACATTGTGGTTACTACATTCACCCACATTATCAAGTCCCCCCATGCCCCATTGCAGTCACTATCCATCAGAGTAGTAAGATGCCACAGAGTCACTACGCGACTTCTCTGTGCTACACTGTCTTCCCCATGACCCCACACATACCATGTTCACTAATCATGATACCCCTCAATGCCCTTCTCCTTCCCTTCCCAGCCGTCCTCCCCCACCCCTCCTCTTTGGTAACTGCTGGTCCCCTCTTAGAGTCTGTGAGTCTGTTGCTATTTTATTCCTTCAGTTTTGCTTCGTTGTTATACTCCACAAATGAGTGAAATCATTTGGTAGTTGTCTTTCTCTGCCTGGCTTCTTTCACTGTGCATAGTACTCTCTAGAGATGCATCCATGTTGTTTCAAATGGCAGGATTTCTTTTCCTTTCATGGCTGAATAATATTCCATTGGGTATATGTACCATATCTTCTTTATCCATTCATCTACTGATGGATGCTTAGGTTGTTTCCATACCTTGGCTATTGTAAATAGTGCTGCAGTAAACATAGGGGTGAATATGTCTTTTTGAATCTGAGAACTTGTTTCCTTTGGGTAAACTCCTAGGACTGAAATTCCCAGGGCAAATGATATTTCTATTTTTAGTTTTTTGAGGAACCTCCATATTGCTTTCCACAATGTTTGAACTAGCTTACATTCCCACCAGCAGTGTAGGAGGGTTCCCCTTTCTCTGCATCCTCGCCAGCATTTGTTGTTCCTTGACTTTTGGATGTTGACCATTCTAACTGGTGTGAGGTGGTATCTCGTTGTGGTCTCATCTGCATTTCCCTGATAATTAGTGATGTGGAGCATCTTTTCATGTGCCTGTTGGCCATCCAAATTTCTTCTTGGGAGAATTGTCTGTTCATATCCTCTGCCCATTTTTTAATAGGGTTATTTGCTTTTTGGGTGGTGAGGCATTGTGAGTTCTTTATATATTTTGAGTGTTAACCCCTTGTCGGATATGTCATTTACGAGTATATTCTCCCACACTGTAGGATGCCTTTTTGGTTGACTGATGGTATCCTTTGCTATACAAAAGCTTTTTAGTTTAATGTAGTCCCATTTGTTCATTTTTTATTTTGTTTCCCTTGCCTGAGGGGATGCATTCGGGAAAAAGTTGTTCATGTTTATATTCAAGAGATTTTTGCAAAAGTTTTCTTCTAAGAGTTTTATGATTTCATGACTTACATTCAGGTCTTTAATCCATTTTGAATTTACTTTTGTGTATGGAGTTAAACAATAATCCAGTTTCATTCTCTTGCATGTAGCTGTCCAGTTTTGCCAACACCAGCTGTTGAAGAGGCTGTCATTTCCCCATTGTATATCCATGGTTTCTTTATTGTATATTAATTGACCATGTATGCTTGGTTTTATATCTGAGCTCTCTATTCTGTCCCACTGATCTATGGGTTTGTTCTTGTGCCACTACCAATTTGTCATGATTACTGTGGCTTTGTAGTAGAGCTTGAAGTTGGGGAGCGTAATCACCCCAGCCTAATTCTTCCTTCTCAGGATTGCTTTGGCTATTTGGGGTCTTCTCTGGCTTCATATAATTTTAGAGCTATTTGCTCTAGTTCATTGAAGAATGCCATTGGAATTTTGATAGGAACTGGATTGAATCTGTAGACTACTTTAGGTAGGATGACC
Organism: Manis javanica; assembly: GCF_040802235.1. NCBI lineage: Eukaryota > Metazoa > Chordata > Mammalia > Pholidota > Manidae > Manis > Manis javanica. The sequence continues at coordinate 90,174,707 of NC_133174.1, forward strand.
ATTTTGACAATATTAATTCTTCCTATCTATGAGCATGAGAAATATTTCCATGTATTGGTGACTTCTTTAATTTCTCTCATGAGTGTCTTGTAGTTTTCAGGGTATAGGTCTTTTGGTTCCTTGGTTAGGTTTATTCCTGGATAGTTTATTCTTTTTGATGCAATTGTGAATGGAATTGTTTTCCTGATTTCTCTTTCTGCTAGTTCATCATTAGTATATAGGAATGCCACAGATTTCTGTGTATTGATTTTGTATCCTGCAACTTTGCTGAATTCAGTGATTAATTCTAGTAGTTTTGGGGTGAATTCTTTAGGGTTTTATTATATACAATGTCATTTTATCTGCAAACAGTGACAGTCTAACTTCTTCCTTACCAATTTGGATGCCTTTTATTTCTTTGTGTTGTCTTATTGCCATGGCTAGGACCTCCAGTACTATGTTGAATAACAGTGGGGAGAGTGGGCATCCTTGTCTTGTTCCCGATCTTAAAGTAAAAGCTTTCAGCTTCTCGCTGTTAAGTATGATGTGGCTGTGGGTTTGTCATATATGGCTTTTATTATGTTGAGGTACTTGCCCTCTATACCCATTTTGTTGAGAGTTTTTATCATGAATGGATGTTGAATTGTTTTGAATGCTTTTTCAGCATCTATGGAGATTATCATGTGGTTTTTGTTCTTCTTTTGGTTGATGTGGTGGATGATGTTGATGGATTTGCAAATATTATATCATCCTTGCATCCCTGGAATAAATCCTACCTGATCATGATGGATGATCTTTTTGATGTATTTTTGAATTCATTTTGCTAATATTTCGTTGAGTATTTTTGCATCAATGTTCATCAGGGATATTGGTCTGTAATTTTCTTTTTCTGAGGCGTTTTTGTCTGGTTTTGGTATTATAGTGATGCTGGCCTCAAAGAATGAGTTTGGGAGTATTCCCTCCTCTTCTACTTTTTGAAAAATGTTAAGGAGGATGGGTATTTTAAGTCTTCACTAAATGCTTAGTAAACTTCAGCAGTGAAGCCATCTGATCAAGGGGTTTAGTTCTTAGGTAGTTTTTTTATTAGCAATTCAATTTCATTGCTGCTAATTGGTCTCTTCAGATTTTCTGTTTCTTCCTGGGTCAGCCTTGGAAGGTTGTATTTTTCTAGAAATTGTCCATTTCTTCTAGGTTATCCAATTTGTTACCATATAATTTTTCATAGTATTCTCTAATAACTCTTTGTATTTCTATGGTGTCCACAGTGGTTTTTCCTTTCTCATTTCTCATTCTGTTTATGTGTGCAACCTCTCTTTTTTTCTTGATATGTCTGGCCACAGGTTGATCTATTTTGTTTATTTTCTTGATGAATCACTTTCTGGTTTCATTGATTCTCTCTATTGTTTTATTTTTCTTGAATTTATTTATTTCTTCTCTGATCTTAATGATGTCTTTCCTTCTACTGACTTTGTGCCTCATTTGTTCTTTTCCTAGTTTCATTAGTTGTGAATTTAGACTGTTCTTATGGGATTGTTCTTCTTTCCTGAGATAAGGCTGTATTGCAATATACTTCCCTTTTACTATGGCCTTCACTGCATCCCACAGATTTTGTGGTGTTGAGTTATTGTCATTTGTTTCCATATATTGCTTATATATTGCTTATTTATTTTGTTATTGACACATTGATTATTTAGGAGCAGGTTGTTAAGCCTCCATGTGTTTGTGGGATTTTTTCATTTTCTTTGCATAATTTGTTTCTAGTTTCATACCTTTGTGGTCTGAGAAGCTGGTTGGTACAATGTCAATCCTTTTGAATTTACTAAGGCTCTTTTTGTGGTCTAGTATATGATCTACTGAAAATGTTCCTTGTGCACTTGAGAAGAATGTGTATTATGCTGCTTTTGGGTGGAGTGTTCTGTAGATGTCTGTTAGGTCCATCTGTTCTAATGAATTCAGTGACTTTGTCTCCTTACTTATTTCTGTCTGGAAGATCTGTCCTTTGGAGTGACTGGTGTGTTGAAGTCTCCTAAAATGAATGCATTGCATTCTATTTCCCCCTTTACTTCTGTTAGTATTTGTTTCACATTATAGGTGCTCCTGTATTGGGTGCATAGATATTTATAATGGCTATATACCTGGACTTATCTCTTTTTCATTATGTAGTGTCCTTCTTTGTCTCTTGTTACTTTCTTTGTTTTGAAGTCTACTTTGTCTGATATAGGTACTGCAACTCCTGCTTTTCTCTCCCTATTAGTTGTATTAAATATCTTTTTCCATCCCTTCACTTTTTGTCTGTGTATATCTTTGGGTTTGAAATGAGTCTCTTGTAGGCAGTATGTAGACAGGTCTTGTTATTTTTATCCATTCAGTGACTCTATGTATTTTGATTGGTGCATTTAGACCATTTACATTTAGGGTGATTATCGATAGGCATGTATTTGTTGAGATTTCAGGCATCGGATTTGTGGTTAACAAAGGTTCAAGGGTAACTTCCTTACTATCTAACAGTCTTATTAACTAACTTACTATGGTATTAGAAGCACAATCTAAGGGTTCTTTTATGTTTCCCTCCTTTTTCTTCCTCCTCCATTCTGTCTATATTAAGTGTTGTATCCTGTACTCTTTCACTATCCCTTGACTGACATTGGGGGTGGTTTATTTGATTTTGCATCTGCTTAGTAATTAATTGTTTTGCTTTCTTTACTATGGTTGTATTTCCTCTGGTGACAGCTATTTAGCGTTAGAAACGTTTCCATCTATGGCAGTCCTTCCAAAATACACTGTAGAGATTGTTTGGGGAGCTAAATTATCTCAGTATTTGCTTATCTGGAAATTATTTCAGCCCTCCTTCAAATTTAAATGATAATCTGGTAGAGTATTCTTGGTTGAAGGCCCTTCTGCTTCATTGCATTAAATATATCATGCCACTACCTTCTGGCCTGTAAGGTTTCTTTTGAGAAATCTGATGATAGCCTAATGGGTTTTCCTTTGTAGGTGACCTTTTTTCTCTCTCTGGCTGCTTTTAATACTCTGTCTTTATCCTTGATCTCTGCCATTTTAATTATTATATATCTTGGTGTTTTCTTCCTTGGGTCCCTTGTTTTGGGAGATCTGTGCACCTTCATGGCCTGAGAGACTATCTCCTTCCCCAGATTGGGGAAGTTTTCAGCAATTACCTCTTCAAAGACACTTTCTATCCCTTCTTCTCTCTCTTCTTCTTCTGGTACCTCTATAATGCAAATATTGTTCCATTTGGATTGGTCACACTGTTCTCTCAATATTCTTTCATTCCTAGAGATCGTTTTTTCTATCTTTGCCTCAGCTTCTTTGTATTCCTGTTCTCTATTTTCTATTTCATTTACTGTCTCCTGTACTTCATCTACTCTCCTTTTAAATCCCTCCACTGTATGTTTCATCTCAGATTCTGTATTCTTGAACATTTCTCATTCCTGATTTCCTCTCTGAGTTCTTGAATATTTTTCTGTAGCTTTGTGAGCATGTTTATGATTTTCGTTTTGAAATCCCTTTCAGGAGATTGATGAGTTCAGGTTCATTTGGCCATCTTTCTGGTGTTTGTGGGATTTTGGTTGGAACCAGATTCCTTTGATGTTTCATATTTGTAGTTGGCATCCTTTACTGCCCAGAAGGTCGACTCTCTATAGCTGCTCAGTCCCTGGGGCAATGGCAGAGGTCGCAGGGGATTGGCCCTGCTGCCTGTCTGGAGGATAGAGCTTTTCCTGCTTCCCAGCTGCAGTGCCTGTCTCCACTGCCAGGGTCAGTGGGCTGAGTGTGCAGGGAGATGTCTCTATGATTTTCACTTGTAGCTGCCATAAGTGGGGCAGCCCTCTGTCTGGCCTGGCACTATGTCAGGGTAGCCGGTTTGCAAGCCATTGCTGGCCAGGAGGAAGGTGAGTATTGTGGTGACTGGTCTAGGAGTTGCATGGCCAGCTAGGGGGATAGAGCACCTGAAGCTCCTGAAAGTTCCCAACCTGCTGGGCATAGTGCACCTGGACAATTTTCTCCACCTCTCTTTTCTCCTGAATAGCAGTCTCTGTACAATCCTTGCTCCTTTAGCAGCCCTTTTTCTATTAGGAAGTCTCTCAGACTGCCCATCTTTCTTTTGTCCCAGTGCGGCCAGATGTGGATCCGTGTTTTCCAAAAGTGGCTGGAATCTCAGTCTCTCCAAGTATTCTTCCTGTGTTAGCTTTCCAACCCCACTAATCTCCAGAGCACAGTGCAATATAGTTTTGTGCTCTCAGAGCAGATCTCCAGGGCTGGGTGTTCAGCAGCCCTAGGCCTCCACCCCTTCCCCTCTCTTTTTCTCTTCCTCTCTCTGGCGAGCTGAGGCTTTGGTCCCTCTGGATCATGGCTTTGGTACTTTACCCTTTTCCTTGAGGTCTGCTTGTTTCCCCAGGTGTAGATAGTCTGCCCATGCTTCTTTCTTGTTGCGCTTTCAGGATTTGATGTATTTGCTATATTTTTATACTATATGTGGTTTTGGGAGGAGGTTTCTCTCTCACCTCTCATGTCGCCCTCTTTAATCCTGTCCCCAGAAACAGTCTTTCACATACTGCAATATGGCCACAAGACAGCGAATCTCTGAATTGTTATTAACCTCTACCCTATCTGCCTTGAAACAAATGAATGAACTGTTTCAGAAGGAAAAGTATATCATTCAGATCATCCACAGATTTTCATACACAATGTCTGACATCCAACAAAATGTAAAAGGCATGGCAGGAACAGTACCAGTAATCCCCAAATCCAAGATACAAGAGAATGATAGGAAGAAACCCACAGATGATTCAGATATTGGCACTAGCAGTGAAGGACTACAAAGTAGTTATGGTTAATATATTCAAAAAAAGAAAGGGAAAGATGGAGAAAGGAGATAAAATATGGGGAATTTCTCCAGAGAATGTGAATTAAAAGTGAGAATCAAATGAAAATTTCACAATCGAACAGTATAGTATCTGAAATTAAAAATACCAAAATTGGGTTTAAATGAAGATTAGAGCAGAAAAGAGGATTACTTAACTGGCAGACAGATCAATAGAAAAGCCCACAAAGAAAAAAAATAGATGGAAAATACTGGAAAGAGTATAAAAGACATACGGAATGGGATAGGCTGGTGAGGAATAAGAGAAAAAAAATCCAGCTTAACAGTGATCTCAGAGGACTGTGTTTTGATCTGGGCTGCAGAAAGCACTATCATGCCTTATAGTAGTCTTCAAAGTGGGCATTGGTTGCCCAGGTGGTATATATGATAACTCACTGGTGGGAAGGAAGTAAATATGAAGACTTCTATTTGTTTTTTAAGCTCACTTTAAAGAATTTCCATTTTTATATTTTTTAAGATATGTATAAAATTGCACATGTCAATACATGAATGTACATGATGAGAAGCAAACATATACTGAGGTGTGAATGTATTAACATGAAGGGTTTTTTAAATAAAAGAGTAATATAATCAAAGTTTTAGAAACCATTGGCATATTGTATTATGGGAGTGGTGTCTGAATATTAGATACCGACATGGTAACTTTGCCTTATAAATGATTATTTTGTTCTATAGTATTGTCTGAAATTATAATTTTTGAAGAAACATGTCCATGGATACTTCAATTATACCAGGTGCTAAACAAATCATAGAACACATGTGACAAAGGTGATATTGATTAGCATAGACACCCATAGGTAAACTGGTAAAGTGAAGAATTTGATAGGAACATATTTCCATGTCTTCTGAAACTTCTCCCATATCTAATGTCCTCCCTACCAATAGAGACACTTGTTTTCTCAATTGTCAAAGTGTCTTCCCCCCATTCACTTTTATATTTTTATTTTGGTATTATTAATATACAGTTACATGAGCAACATTGTGGTTACTAGATTCCCCTCATTATCAAGTCCCCCCTCACATAACCCATTACAGTCACTGTCCATCAGTGTAGTAAGATGCTATAGAGTCACTACTTGTCCTCTCTGTGCTATACTGCCTTCCCCGTGCCCCTCCTACATTATGTGTGCTAATTGTAATACTCCTATTCCCCTTCTCCCTCCATTCCCAGCCCCTCTCCAGTCTCTTTATCTTTGGCAACTTTTAGTCAATTCTTGGGTTCTGTGAGTCAGCTGCTGCTTTTTTCCTTCAGTTTTTACTTTGTTCTTATGTTCCACAGATGAGTGAAATCATTTGGTATTTGTCTTTCTCCACCTGGCTTATTTCACTGAGCATAATACCCTCTAGCTCCATCCATGATGTTGCAAATGGCAGGATTTGCTTTCTTCTTATGGCTGAATAATATTCCATTGTGTATAGTTACCACATCTTCTTTATCCAATCATCTACTGATGGTCTCTTAGGTTGCTTCCATTTCTTGGTTATTGTAAATAGTGCAGCGATAAACATAGGGGTGCATATGTCTTTTTCAAACTGGGCTGCTGCATTCTTAGGATAAAATCCTAGAAGAGGAATTCCTGGGTCAAATGGTATTTCTATGTTGAGCTTTTTGAGAAACCTCCATACTGCTTTCCACAATGGTTGAACTAATTTACATTCCCACCAACAGTGTAGGAGGGTTCCCCTTTGTCCACAACCTCACCAACATTTGTTGTTGTTTTGTCTTTTGGATGGTGGTGATTCTTACTGGGGTAAGATGATATCTCATTGTGGTTTTAATTTGCATTTCTCTGATGACTAGTGAAATGGAGCATCTTTTCATGTGTCTGTTGGCCATCTGAATTTCTTCTTTGGAGAACTGTCTCTTCAGCTCCTCTGACTATTTTTTATTGGATTATTTGCTTTTTGTTTGTTGAGGTGCCTGAGCTCTTTATATATTTTGGATGTCAACCCTTTATCAGATCTGTCATTTATAAATATATTCACCCATACTGCAGGATGCCTTTTTGTTCTGCTGATAGTGTCCTTTGCTGTACAGAAGCTTTTTAGCATGATATACTGCCTTTGTTCATTTTTTATTTTGTTTCCCTTTCCCTAGGAGATGCATTCAGGAAAAAGTTTTTCATGTTTATATTCAAGAGATTTTTGCCTATGTTTTCTTCTAAGAATGTTATGGTTTCATGACTTACATTCATGTCTTCGTTCCATTTTGAGTTTACTTTTGTGTATGGAGTTAAACAATAATCCAGTTTCATTCTCTTGCATGTAGCTGTCCAGTTTTGCCAACACCAGCTATTGAAGAGGCTGTCAATTCCCCATTGTATGTCCATGGCTCCTTTATCATATATTAATTGACCATATATGTTTGGGTTAATATCTGGACTCTCTATCCTGTTCCACTAGTCTGTGGGTCTGTTCTTGTGCCAGTACCAAATTGTCTTGATTACTGTGGCTTTGTAGTAGAGCTTGAAGTCGGGGAGTGCCCCCATCCACTTTTGTCCCACTCACTTCTGCCCAGCCTTTGAAGAACACACTTTAAAGCTTTTTTTCTTCCCATCAAACCAGTCAATACCTACATTCTCTCAATTTTGGCTTTACAGTTCATTTTGTGTGTTTCCTAGTTAAGAGGAAAGCATTTTGATTTACTAATAAAACCTGAGTGTGAATGGCTGATAGACCAGTTACTACTTGTTTAAAAATTTTATAGAAGTTTGTTGACCTTTTGTGGTATAATAGCATGAGACTCAAAGGCAGAGTGACCCTTATTAAATATCCTTTCCTCTTACTTCTAATTAATGAGGCCTTTGAAATGTACTTTAATTCTTTGGGTCTCTGTTTTCCCATCCATAAAATGGGAGTTATAGTACCTGTTGGACTATGGAGAAAAATTTTTATGTTTCTGAACACTTAGGGCTTTCTGAGAAAATTTTACTTTAACATTAGTTAAAGGACACATCTTGCATCTTAAATGACAACTGATTAGATAGTAAAAGATTTACCTCTCCAAAAGTATGTGCTTATATTTCAAAGGAGGATGAAACCCAGAGCCATGGAGATGTACCAAGGATTTGTAACCCTAAGGCATTTTTCTTATCTTCCCTACCTACAGATATTTATTTTCATCTGAAAGTTAAAAAATTTAGCATCCTCCTCTTCCCAAAGATAATTTGTTTATGTCAGGGATATTAACTTTCCCTCCCTCCCTTTGGAAAGGAGTGGAGGGGGATGTTTATATAAGCTCTCATAAACTTTCACTGGGAAGGAAATATTTGACCCAAAATTTAGTGCTATAAGTAAAAACAGTCTACTTTGACCCAGAAGTTCCATATTAGCATTCAGATTAATATGAATAAATATAGATAAAAATTATCAATTTCTGCCTTATCAACTATACAAGGGAAGATATAATAAAATGGTGGGTAAGAGAAGGCTTTTAAAATAATTCACACATTCTAGGAGATCATTTTCCCAATTTTTTATTTTGCTGCTTTTTTTTGTGAAGTAGTAGGGTATTTGCCACAACTAAAAGATGCCCAAAATTATGTACTTTCATATTTCAATTTGATTATTGCATTCCTTGTGCCATAACTAGGCTCTAGGTAAAAGGAGTTTTGAAGGCTGTTAGAATATGTCTTATTAACTATAACCTGAAAATTTGAATAGATATTTCAGCTATTAGGGACAATTATAGCAAACATTGTATCTGGAACTCTTAATATATTATGTTATTGTCAAGACTTCTGAAATAATGTTTATCATCTTAAAAGTGAAGAAAAATTTCCTTACAAATCATAGCACCAAGAGATAAAGTTAACATTGGTAGCCTGGGATGTTTCTTGCTGAGATCTTACATAGAAACAAGACTAACACATTTACACACTGAGAAATGCCTTCTCTAACAAGGGATCTGATGTTTTCTAAAAAATTTAACTTTTTTTAGGTTTCTATGCCTTTTAATTTTATTTCAAATATTTATTTAAAAATACTTTCATTTTAAATTTGTACACAAAAATCATTTAAATAGCTTAAAATTTCAATAGTCCCAAAATAATTCACCTCATAAATGAGGCAGTAGTCAGGAGATTTTCTTGGTCTATCTGCTCTTCCAATAGAAAAATTTCTAAAGTTAGAGGGCACTTCAAATACAGAGCCCTCCTTTCAAGGTAATGACATATACATTTCTTCAACAAGGCAGCTTTCTCCAAATGTGAGAGTTTCAGCCCCAAGACATTTCTCTGGACACACTTTAAAAAAGAATTATTTAAATAAAATCTCCATTTCTTTTGGCATTTTCACAATTCATCTCTAACAAGGGGAGTTCCAGTATCTCAATAGTGCCTAGTTCATAGTGAAGGAAGGCAAATCCTATGCCATTTATTTATTACATATTTTCTCCTCCATCCTTAATATTTTCTATCATTCTATAGAAAGGCCAATTCTCTGACAGATCAAAGAAAAGAAATAATTAATATACTATTTGGGAGATGTTGCTTAAGCAAATATATATGTAAGTACATATGCATATGTAAATATGCATATCTGTTACATACATGTACATCTATTTATTGAATTCCCTGTATCACACTCTATACTGAGTGTCCTATATGCATTAGTTTAATTTTAATAAAAGCTTTATATGATTGGTGTTATTAGTGTTCCCATCTTATATATGAGTATGTTAAGACTCAAAAATATTACTTGCTCAAAACAAGGAAGTGGGGAGCCAGGATTTGGACTAAGTCTACTAAGTCTATCTGACTCCTATGCCCAAGTTTGAAAAATGATTTAAAATACCTCTAAAGTTATGGAGAAAAATAATTTAAACTTTAATTATGATAGCCAGAAAAGTATTGCTTAAAATGTTATGTTAAACAAATTGACTGTGATATATTGTCAATCTCAGTCTTTAATTGAAAGACAGTATAGAGTGGTAGGAAGAGCACAGTATTTGGGTTCAGACAGATCTGAGTCACAAACTTGTGCAACTTTGGACAAGTCATAGGAGTCCTCCAAGTAGAGAATATGAATATAGCCATAAAAGTACTTTGCAGAAAATAGGTGCTCAATAATTTTGAGCCATTTCTGGTAGACTGCAACTTTTTGGCTTTCCATATCAATATTTGCTTCTTGTGCTGTCCTTTTGACATCCTTGGGCCAGTAGAATATGACAGAAACAACCTTGAGCCAATTTTGATCTTAGACCTCAAGAAGTCATAGACACTTTCACTCTCATGTCTAGAATCCTTCCAGGCCTGTCTACTGGATAATGAGAAACACATAGCCTAGTTTCCCCCATTGTACCGCCATTGCCAGAGCCAACAGCAAACTAACCCCCAGAAGCAGAACTGCCTTGTTGTTTGGCAACTGATTGCATACACGTGATTGAGTTCAGCAGCAACCAGAGCAGTTTTATTTTGTCAAGCTGAGCCTACCCCAAACTACCAATATACAGAACCATGAACTAAATTAATAGTTGCTGATTGAAGTCATTGAATTTTTGAAGTGACTTTTATCCAGTAAAAGCCAACTAATAAGTATTTCTACAATTCCTTCTCAACTCAACCTAGTCAAGATTTTGTGTTACACTATACCACCAGTTAGAGAGGGAGGATACGAAAGAATGACAAGGCATGTTTCCTGCTCTCAAAGAGCTCACAGTCTTGTACATAAGATGAGGATGACACACATGGGAGAATTATATAGAGGGCAAAGACAAGATATAATCAGGTGCTGATTTGCCGTATATGAGAGCTTCTGTGGGAACAGATTAGATTATTAAGAAAGCAAATTCATCCTTCTAAGCTACTCAATTCCTACTTAGTGGAAGTACCTGTAGGCAGTCATCATCTTCATCCCTATGCTTTCACGGCAGTAATTGAGAGAGCTGGATTTGTGGCAATTGATCTGAGAAGGAACTAGTGAGGGTACTTGAAATCCTTCTTGGATTCCAATAGAAAGATCCCCACTGGGGTAACTTTAGACTGGATTACTGAAATAAGTGTATGAGTCACACAGATGAGCTGGCATAAAGGAGGACAGAGGGGGAAGGCAGCTATTTCTGTCAGTAAGCATGCTGTGGAAGTATGAAATCTTTTAGCCACACACATGCTGACAAGCTGTTGTCAATGGTCACTAATGTGCAAACATTGACGTCTATAGCCGCCAGAATGGAGAGGCAGATGTAATTAAAACATGGATTTTGCAATCAGCTAGATCCAGGTGTATGTGACTTGGCAGGTGTTAAATTATCTTCAGCTCAGCATCCTCATCTGTAAAAAGAGGATAATGATGGCACCTACCTCATAGGTGTGTTGCGAGGATAAAGAAAAGTACACACACACACACATTAGTCCAATGACTGACATACTGTAGATTTTCACTAAACACAATAGCATTACATGTGTTTAACACTGGTGTAGTGTTTTCAAAATTCAGGCAAAAAAAAAAAAAGATAATTGATAGGGATTACCCAAATACAAGGATTTAGGACAATTTATCCCTGTAAAAATGAGTTCAAAGTTGTCTTTCCACTCACTGAAACAAAATAAAACAAAACACAGGCTGGTCTCAATTGTAAAGTATTTATTATGATTAAATTGCTACATCTCCTTCTGTTGTTGCTTTTCCTTTTTTTACCTGATGATGATGCACCTTTCTCTCTGGAGTGATTTCTGCCTTTTTTACATTCCCAGTTTGAGTGTCTGAAATGCAAAGCATGTAAGAATGGAAGAAAATCCACTGTGGCCAATTGTGCATTTAGTATGTGGGCTGTGGAAGCGCTTCTAAAACATACTGGGAATCTTTGAAATGACTCCCCATTATGTAAACAGTAACTGGTGCTAACTAATGGGCTCGTCTCTGACTTAACAATTCTCCAGGCAGCACTCCTCCATTCCCAGTTTCTGTTCTCTATGAATTACTGGCTAGGAGCAGGATAATGAGTCCCTTGCCTCACACATATTATCTCTTTTACAAAGAAAATTGTGAGAGGCTGCTAAGTTTTGATTATATTCTCTTTAATGGATTTGTCCATTTCTTTCTGTTCTCTTTTGCTTTCCTGTTTCTGCAAATGATTTTCCTTTTTAAAGAACCTTATCTATGGCCATGTTTGTATTCAAGCTGCAGTCACAGTTCTTTGACTAGAGTTCTTTCTCTCCGCAAGTGAAGAAGAGACAGGATTTATAGCTCATCTACTCAACTGAACTGAGGAGTGTTTTGTGGGTTGGCGGTGGCTGTTAAATGGAAAAATAAATTTCAGAAACATTGATTGATGAGAACTCTCTTATTTATGCTTTGTTTCTCAAATGCCGGCAGATTTCTCCTGGATACTCATGCTGCCATTGTGTGACCTTCCTGCAGTGCACAGTCTCTTCCACCAATTGCATGTAGAGGTGTTTTAAGAAGCTAGAAGATAGAAAGGGTTAATGCATGAACTTCATTACATTTCACATTCTTTCTTGTGCTTCTCTTACACATCCCTAGTCTGTGTCCTGGGAAATGCACAATGGTAAGAGTAAAAATGATTTGCTCTAAAAATACTGACAAGACTGCTCTGAAATTATGTGTATAGTCTTAAATGATGTACTGATGAAGTCAACAGATCTCAGGGCTCTTCACATCCTATTTGTGTCTTCTTTACTCTTCCCTTCTCTTTCCCTGGCCCTAATTTCCCTCAGTGCATACAGTCATCTTTCAGTCCTCACCCTTCCCCTCCCCCAAGGTAGAAGACAAACTTGGGGGAAAAGATGGAAAACATGCATGTCTACCTGTATTCTAAGACAAAAATACATCTTTGGAGGCCCCCATTGGTTCCTATTATCTATTAATCTTTTCCTTTGATAAGGATTACCAAGTGGTGGCTATATTAAAAAGTTAAAGCAAGGACCTAAAAATTGTTAATTAGACACCTTTATAGGCTGTGCAGTTAATGTACCCATTAAGTAATAACAGCTAACATTTCTGAAGGATCTAGCATTACTAAAAACATTAGATGTGTTATTTCATTTATTCTTAATAGCAACCTGATGAGGTATTTTATGCATTAGGAAACTGAGGCTAAGAGTGCTTATATAAATTACCTAAGTCAAGACAGATAATAAGTAACATAATGTAAGGTTGTTTTATTTACCCTTCCAACTCCTCTTTTCACTAAGTAGAATATCATCAATGTCCTAATTCTAGAAAGAAATAAAATATATATTTACTAAGGTTAAGTTAAAAAGTGGCACCCATATTTAATATGTGGAAACAACCCAAGTGCCCATCGGTAGATGAATGGATAAAGATGATGTGGCACATATGCACAATGGAATATTAGCCATAAAAAAAGGAAGTCTTGCCATTTGTGACAATGTGGATGAACCTAGAGTGTATTATGCCAAGTGAAATAAGTCAGACAAAGATGAATACTACATGATTTCACTTATATGTGGAATCTGAAAAACAAAACAAACAAGACATAGACCCATAAATACTGACAAGGAGGTGTCATAGGGGAAGGACGTGAAGGGATGGATGAAACAAATGAAGGTGATAAAGAGGTATAAACTAAACTTCAAATTATAAAATAAATTAGCCTTAAGAATGGAAATACAGCATAGAGAATATAACCAGTAATATTATAATATCTTGATACGGTAACAGGGGATAACTACACTTACTGTGGTGAGCATTTAGTAATGTATATAATTATCAAATCACACTGTATTGTACTTAAATTTATATACACTGTATATAAACTATATTCTAGAAAAAAAAGTGACACCCAAACTATTACAGATCCAACATCCCTACTCCCAGTTTGAAATATGCTCACCTGACCTCTTTTTGGGGGGTTTATTGAGCCTAAGCCTCCTGATTGACTATTGATAATAACCTGTTTCCAAAAGGTGCTCAGGAAATAAATGGTTAAATAGTGATCAAGGAAATTTGCAGTGGAACGGATACAGTAGAAAGTGCCTAGTTGAAATCAGACATTTCAGAGGAAAGCTTTAGGAGATCTATAGAGTCCCAGCTTGGATGACTCCTTGGAGGATGAATAGGGAACTATTATAAAAGTTACTTGATACATAAGTGAGAGAGCTACTTTAGCAAGCATAACTATCATTTCACTAAGACTACTATTACAGATAAAATAAGATACAAGTAAATTCAGACCATTAAATTTAAAAGAAGGTAGTTCTCAACCTGGTATTTTACCTACAAAGTCTTTTCTAGATAGACTGTCCGGCATTTCTGTTGTTTATTCATAAGAAAGCTCTTAAAATTTGTCTTGTCCTTATTACTTTCAACTACATGAGGACAGATAACGTGGAATAGTGACAAAATTGCATTTGTTTATTAGAAATGAAGACGATAAATTTTACTAACCATCTCATCATACCTTTTACAAGATTCTGTAACTAGTAATCTAACCTGAAATCCATTAATGAGACTGTAATCTGGTGGAGGTTAGATCATAGTATGTTGTGTAACAATTGTTAGAACATATCAAATAATGTGCTTCTGATGGTTTTATAGAGAAAAACGTAGTTAATTTGAGATAACCAAGGAAAGACCTTCCTTTAATTTATTCCATATACCACTTCCAACTAATATTCCTCAAATGACATTTTAATGGTATATTTCCACGCTGAAAAACTATATTTTTAACTAAATTATGGCAGACTAGAAACTCTGAACAATGCTCTTGATTGAAACAACTAATATGCTGGAAAAGTCATTTTGAAAAGAATTTTACTAACACTGCAGAATTGTAGAAGGAAGGGAGGCAAGAGGTCAAACACAAAGTGAAGAAGAGAGAACCCAAGCTAGACTATTTCTTCCTGATGATTTTTTTTTTGTCTTGCCGATACTGAGGATGATTTGCACGTAGGCCAGAGTAGCTATATGAGGTAAGTGACATGAGATTAAGCCTAAAGTCTGCCCAAGATTGGATGTCTAGCAAGAGAACTCCCACATAAAGCTGGGGCCCCTAAGGTTTATATTCAGTAACAGAGTAAAAGAGAAACTGTTATACAGAATAGGGTAAAGAGGAAATTGCCTACCTCAGAATTGACATTAGGTAAATAGAAAAGAATTTTTCCCTGAAATAATTCAAATCCACAAAGATGACAAAAGCAAAAATGAATTCCTTAGTGGAGCATAATTTCAACCCAGTTCTCAAAGAAGACCAATGGATGAAGTTCAAATAAAATGATTAGTATATTGTTCAAAAATCATAAATCACAGCATGAGTTAGAACCAGCAGGAAAAATAAAACATGCTGTAGAATCCACCTATAATGGGTTGGATTTATCTGCACCAGAAAACAAAAAGAATTAACTGTTACATGTATGTAATGAAATAAAGCAGAAGTTTGAAAATAAGTGAGAGAGACTTAATTCCCAATGATATTTGAAAAACTATAAGGAAAACTTCTACAAATGAAAAATAAGGCAATTAAAATACAAAACAGAGGTTTTAATAGCACGTTAAAAAGTGTATGTTTTTATTTTATATTTATTTTGTATGATATTAAATGCAGATGAAGAGGGAATTAGTGGTCTGGATGCAGAACTTTTCTAGAAGAACTCATCTAGAAGCATGTTGTACCATCTCAGAGAGGCAAAAATATATGAAACGTGAAAAAACATAAGCAGGCTAATTATTTTTAATTGGCACAGTGATACTTCATAGTGAAACTGACAGGGAAAAATTTACAAGGACAGCAGTCTAGTCCAGATGGCTCCCTTCTGCTTCTCTTCACAGCAAAGACAACAGAAACTCCCTTAACTTCCCACTCTGCCAGGCACTCACTCCCTAAACTCACTTCCTAAGCTCACTCCTTAAACTTACTCCCCCTTGCCTGCTCGTTTGCTGTGCACAGTAGAAATGTTGCAGATATGGAAGCAGAAAGACATATATTGCTTCCCTTGCCTTTGTTCGTGGCTCAGACCTTGGGAGATTACTCCTCTGAGCCCGCTGGTGTAAAATTAAAACTTCAGCACTCCAAGACCTCTGAGTGCTGCTTGGTTCTTCCATGAGTGATCCAGTCAAGGTTTTTCAGGTTTTTCCTTAACAAAACAATAGAATGAAAGAAAGAGAGAAACTTAAACATATAAAGAAAATATGGGTTACATAAAAAGTAATGGTGATTGAACTCATAGATGGATTTTTAATAGCAATAGCAATAACAGAAACCATAAGTAGACTAATTATCTTCATTATGATTAGAGGGAGTAATTATCATCCCCATGAAATTATTTATCATACACAAGAATAAAATGAAAACTTTTCAGACCAAAAGAAATCCAGAAAATTTACCATCAGTAGGGCCTCGTTAAAGAAATTTTTACAAGTTGTAATTCAAATGGAAGAAAATGATCTGAAGTTGAATAAACAAAAGAGATTGCGGGACAAAGATAATGTTAAATATCTGGAAAAGTCAAATATTGACTTATGAAGTAATTTGAAAAATCAATTTATAGAGAAAAGAGAACTAAGTGTTGAACAAAATAGTAAATAAAATTGAAGTGGGGAGGTAAAGGCAAAGTATTCTATGATACTTTAATCATTCAGGAAGAAGGTAAAAAACCTGGTTAACTTTAATTGTTATTCATGTCAAAATATGTAGATTAACAGCTAAAAGAATATAAAATAGGGCACATACTTCTGAAAGAAAAAAGAAAAATGGAATACAAATGGGAAGAAATGTAATCATTCCAAAAGAAGACTAAGAAAGAAAGAAAAGTTAAAAGCAGGTGAAATAGCATGCATATAGTAATATGGTAGAAATAAATCTTATATATACCAGTAAACAAATGTCCGTGGACTAAGATTTTTACACAGATAGGATAAAAATTGGATGACTATATTAACAAATACAAACGAAAACCAGGGTAAATGTTAGTGTAAGAGATAAACATAAAAACACTAAATGGTCAAGAGCAAAAAGAATGAAACATCCACCAAGTAAATATCAAACCAAGTAAAATAGCTGTAACTATATTTATTTCAGACAGACTAGTTTTTAAGATAAAAAAGTACTGCTAGGGATAAAAAAGGATCAATATGTAATGACAAAAAAAGGTAATAAAATTTTGAACTTGTAGGCAACTAAACATGGACTTAAAACATATAAAAATGGACAGAACCATAAAAATAAATAGAGAAATCCACCTTATGATGAGAGAAAACAAATTTGCTTCAGTAATTGCCAGAATGAACACACAAAAATAAAACTAAATAAACAAAGTAAGGATTGAAAAAATGGACTTATGCAAAAATTAAGACTGATCGAGGGGACATATTGAGAATATCTTATCCATGAATCATAGATTACATGTTATTTTAAGTATACACTCAAAATTTACACTAACTGACCACATTCTAGGTCAGAAAGCAAGTATCAACAAATTCCAAAGGAAAGGTATCACAGAGATCACCTTCTATGACCATAATAAAATTAAGAAAGATAAGAAAGAAATCTATGCATATAAAAATTAAAGGAATTTATGGATTAAAGAAAAAAGTAAAATAGACATTGGAATATACTCAGTGAAGAACAATTTATAAAATATTACATAGCAAGACTTGTGGGAAGCAATTAAAGTGGCACTTAGGAGGAAATTTATAGCCATAAGTGCTTATATTCAAAATGGAAAAGGCATCAAATAAATGAGCTAAGTGTTCAGCATAAGAAATTATAAAACAAAGCAGAAGCATAAATTCAAAGACAATTTTAAAAAAGAAATAATAAAGGTGAAAGCAAAAGTTAACTGAGTAAAAAACAGATTAGAGAATATTAAAAAAATAAAAGTTAGTTTTTAGTTTTTTAAGACTGAGGAAATAGACTTCCTCTTAGACTAATAAATAAAATGAATATACAATGTTAAGGAAAAAAGGGGACCATAAGTACAGAGAATGAAAGAGATTGAAAGATACTAAAAAAATAATACTTCTTCATGTTAGTAAATATAAAAACTGAAGATATAAGACTTATAAGAAACAACTAAAAAATAAATACAAAAAGACTTCAGTTCCACCAAGATGGAGTAAGCTCACTAAAGTCTCTCTCTCTCTCACTGATTAAAACTAAAATCTTTAGACAAAATGCAAAAAGCAACTAGCTAAGGATGTTTAAAAGTAAATAATAGCAGGTGGACTAGGGAAGTAAAAATTTGAAGAACAATCAATACAGTGGCAGTATGTTTCTTATTTTGTATTTCGCTTTTTATCTCCTGACTTTCACTCAAGTGTCGATCAGATCAAGTAACTGTTTAGTTGGTACAATCCAAAAAAAGAAAATAACTCCTAGAGAAGCCCATCATTCTGACTAAAAAACTGAATAAAATAAACCCAGCTTGCCAGGAATTATCTTTCTGTTTTCTTTTCTTTCTTGGCCTTGCCTTTAGGGAAATCCGCAAAGCTACACTGCGGCAGTGCAGCAGCATCAATATGGGCACAAAATGCCCTGAGAGAAAACCTAACCTATGATTAAGAGAACCTGGAAATGAGGTATCTGTTGTGCAGAGTATGCGGAATCTGCACTGTTTTCCCATTCTCTTTGCTCTTGCTTCTTAGCTCTGTGTCTGGGTCTAATTGTCTAATGGAACTGCACAGTAACATCAAAGGCTAAAACTCAGGAACTCCATCTTTCTTTTAAAAGGAACAAGGAAAAGGGACCTGTATAAATACCCAACAGGGAAGATCTGGAGAAGATCTCTATTCCATATATGAACCAACACAAGTCTGGGCACATACCCAAACTGTACACTTGCGGAACATACCCAAAGAAACAATACAACTACCATATAAATTAATATCTGGGTCCCAGACCAACCGCTGAGTGATACCTTCAAGGGGTAGACCAAACAACACAGCAGAGGCTTTGAAAAATGAACTGACAGAAGGTAAGACAGAAATTAGGGTCTGATCCTAATCAGGTTGATTGCAAGTTAAAACAAACACCCACATACTTCAGAGGATTTTAACAAGACCTATAGGTTCACAATATAACACTCAAAATGTACAGAATACAATTAAAAACTACTCAACATTCAAGGACCAGAAAAACTGGACCAGTTCTCAAGGGAAAAGATAAACAGATACCAAATTCAAGATGATTCTAATGCGATCCTACTTTTGAAATGAATGAAAAGACAGAACTGTCAGCAGAGATATAAAAGCCAAAAAAAAGAAGGAAATGGAAATTTAGAACTGAAAAATACAGTATCAGGAAAAAAGAAAACAATATTGATTGGATTCAATACCAAATGGAAACGACAGAAGAAAAACCAGCAAATTTGAAGATAGACCAATAGAAATTTTTTAATGTGAAAAATAGAGAGAAAGTATTGAGGAAAACATGTATGGGTTTTAAGAGATTTGTGTGACAGCATCAAGCAATCTTACATTTATATCATTGAACTCCCCATAGGGCAGAAAGAATTTTTGGTACAGAAGAAAAAGTTTTAAAAAATTGCTGAAAACTATCTTCTCGGATTTGATGAAAGATGTACATTTACAGATTTAAAAAATTCAGAGCATTCCCAGGAAATTCAAAGAAAATTGTATCTAGAAATACCAATTGCTAATAAATAAATGATAGAAAAATAGTGGCATACTACAAATAAGAGAAAATAATCAAAAGGATTGAAATCATGAAATCAGAAATCATATAACCTAAAATACAGAGCAACGAAATCTTTAAAGGGCTCAAAGAAAAGAATTGTAAATCCAGAATTCTACATCTTTCATGATCTCTATATCATGAAAATATCTTTCATGAATGAAGGTAGCCTAAAAACATTAACAAAGGAAAACTAGCATTTATTGCTCACAAACCTCTTTTAAGGAAATGATAAAGGAAGTTGCCCAGGATGAAGGGAAAAAGTACAAGAGGGAAACTTAGAACTTCAGGAATAAAGGGAGAGCAACAGAAATGGTAAATATAATAGATTCTCTTTCTCTTTATTTAGTTAAAATATATATGATTGCTGAAAAGAAAAATATATGTATATATGTTTTGAGGGTAAAAATGTATATAAACATAATATGTAAGCCAGCTATACCATGATGGGGATAGAGCAAAGAGATCTGTGTAATTGTAAAGCTTCTATGTTTAACTTGTAGTATGAAAATGCTATTGCTAAGCAGAACCTGAAGAGTTAGTTGCTCATATTGGAATCTTTAGAGCGACAAACAACAAGAGTGGCTATTATGAAAAAGACAAGAGATAACAAATGCTGGAGAAGATGTAGAGAAAAGAGAAATGACACTGTTGGTAGGAATGCAAATTGGTACAGCCACTATGGAAAATAGTATGGAGGTTCTACAAAAAATTAAAAATAGAACTACTATATGATCTAGCAATCCAGCTTCTGTTTATGTATCCAAAGGAAATGAAAGCAGGATATTGAAGAGATCTGTGCATTCCCATGTTAAATGCAGCGTTATTCACACTAGCTGAGATATGGAAACAAGTTATCTGTCAGTAGATGAATGGACAAAGACAGTGTATTTGTATACACACACACACACACACACATAAATACATACACGCACAATGGAGTATTATTCAGCCATGAGAAAGAAGGAAATCCTACTATTTTTTACAAAATGGATGGAATTCAAGGGTATTAAGCTAAGTGAAATAAATCTGACAGAGAAAGACAGGTAACTACTATGTGATCTCACTTATATGTGGAATCTACAAAATTCAAACTCACAGAAACAAAGAGTAGAATGGTGGTTTCCAGGGGCAAGGTGTGGGGAAAATGGGGAGGTATTGGTAAAAGAGTAACTTCCAGTTAGAAAATGAGTAAGTTCTGATGATCAATACACAACATTGTGAATATAGTTAACAATACTGTATTATATACCTCAAAGCTGCTAAGAGAGTAGATCTTAAATGTTTTCACCACAAAAAAGAAGTGGTAACTATGTGACATGAAGGAAGTGTTAGCTAATGCTATGGTGGTAATCATATTGCAATATATAAGCTTATCAAATCAACATTATATACACACTTTAAATTACACAATGCTGTGTGTTCACTATATTTCAAAAAGCTGGAAAAATCTGAACAAATAAAAAAATACAGAAAATGTGGTCTATGCATGCAATGGATTATAATTCAGCCATAAAAATTAAGGAAATTCTGTTACATACTAACATGGATGAGCCTTGAGGACATTATGTTAAATTAAATAAGCCAGTCACAGAGGGCCAAATACTATATGATTACACTTATATGAAATATCTAGAAAAGTCTAGATAAAAACAAAGTAGAATGGTGATTTCAGGGGCTGGAGTTGGGGCAGAAATGGAGAGTTGTTACTTATAGTGTATGGAGCATTATCTTGGCAAGTGAAAAAGTTATGGAGATGGGTTCCACAATAATGTGAATGCACTTAGCACTACTAAACTATGCATTTATAAATGGTTAAGATGGTAAATTTTATGTTATGTGTATTGTACTAAACATGTATGCAACTAAAAATGTGTACATAACTAAAAATTAAATTAAATTGATGGTACTGAAAGGAGCTATACAAACAATCCATAATTATAATTGAGTACTTTGAAACTCCTCTAATTATCAATAAAACAGTAACTAAGTAAAAATGTAAACATTTTAACAAATAGTATCCACCAACTTGATCTTATTAATGTTATAAAGCACTGCACCCCAAAACAGCAGAATACACAGGGTTTATTCAAGGCATATGGAAAGACACAGAAAGTTAGACTACATTTTGGGATCACAAGTCTTATTTGTGATAATTGAAATTATATTAAGTAGAGTCCCTAACAACAGAATAAAACTAGAAATGAATAACTATAAAATATCTAGAAAATCTCCAAATATTTTGAAATTAGTTAACTTGGGTCAAAAGGAAGTGTGAAGGGAAATCAGAAAATATTTTGAACTGATGAAGTGAAAATATATATCAAAACTTATGAGATGCAGTTCAAGCAGTACTTTGTGGGAAATGTATATTGTTAAAAATTTACATTAAAGGAGAAGAAAGGCCTCAATTCAATACTCGAATTTTCCATGTTAAGGAGCTAAAAGGAAGAGAAGCAGATGAAATCCAAAGCCAGACAAATGAAGTAAATAATAAAGAAAAGAGCAGAAACAGGTAAATTGAAAAAAAGAAAAAGTCAATGAAACAAATAAACTGGTTATTTTTAAAGATCAACAAAATTATCCAATAAAGTTCCAAACAAGACTGACCAAGAGAGAAGACCCAAATTACCAACAGCAGGAATGAAGGAGGGAATATCATTAAAAACACTAGGGACATCAAGAAATACTATGAATAAGTCTATGTTCATAAATTCAGCATCTCAAATCAAATAGGAATGTTCTTTGTAAGACACAAAAGACCAGTACTCACCTAGAACTAATAGATAATCTTAAAATCCTATATTCCTTAAGTAAAGAAATTGAATTTGTAGCTAAAAACTTCCCAAAAGAAAAATCCAGGCCAGGATCTTTCTCTGGTGAATTTAGCAAAAGTTTGAGTAAAAAAATAATACAAATTTTTACAGTATACAGAAAGGATGGTAACATTTCTCAACTTTTATTATGGAGACAACATTACCCCAATATAAAAATTAGATAAAGGCATTCCAAGAAAAGAAAACTACAGATCAATATCCCTCATGAATACAGACACAAACAACCTCAGTAAGTTGTTAGCAAATCAAATCTAGTGATATATAAAACAGAGAATGCATCACAAAGAAATGAAATTTATCCCAGAAATCAAGACTGGTTCATTGATTGATAATCAATCAATGAATCAGCCATATTAACAGTCATTACTATATTGATAGAAGCAGCAAAATCATTTGACAAATTCAGTACCCATTCATGATAAAACTTTCAGCAAAACTAGAAATGGAAGGTAACTTCTGATAAAGGCAATTAATTAGAAAAAAAACAACAACTACAACTGGCTGGATACTGACTAGTTAAAGAAGGAATGCTTTGCTGCAAAAATCAGGAATAAGTCAAGGATGACTAATCTCACAAATATTGAATATCATTCTGGACACACTAGCTAGTGTAACAAATTAAGAAAAGGAAATAATGGGTATATAAATTGGAAAGGAAGTAAATTCAATTAACAGATGGTGATATTGTCTATTTAGAAAATCCCATTTATCTACAGAAATGTGAAGCTAATGAATGAGTTTAGCAAAGTTACAGGATAAAAGCTCAATATACAAAATCAATTATATTTCTATATAATAGCATTGAACAATCAGAAATTAAAATTTAATAACCAGTATCATATAAAATAGCATTGAAACAAATATTTAGTAATAGATCTAACGACGTGTATGCAAGGCATGTATGCTAAAAACCACAAAACGCCAATGAAAGAAATTTTTTATAAATCTAAATAAATGGAGTGGTATGTCATGATTATGGATAAGAATTTAATGTCATTAAGATATCAATTTTCCCACAATTGACATCTAGAGCCCCCAAGATACATAAATACATGAAAACATGATTTATGCAGAGTTGGTGGTGCAGATGTAGGTATTAAATGATGCTGGGAAAATTTAAAACAGCTTTTAAAACATGTTGTATAGAAATTCTGATTGAATAGGTTTGGGGTGGGATCTAAAAATTTGCATTTTAATAAGATCCTAAGTAATGCTGATGATACTGCTCTGGGTATGACATTTTAAGTACCATTGATATAAAACTTTCATGAATCAGAAGAGAAGGTTATCTTTACAGTCTTGGAGTAGGGAAAGATTTCTTAACTAAGACTGAAATGTGAAACTATAAAGGAAAACAAGGTTGGTAATTCGACTGTGTGCAAACATAAAAACAAATCTGTTCATTAAGGACACATTAGAGTAAAAACACAAGCAATAATCTGTGAAAATATTTGTATCACATATGACTACTGATTATTATTCAGAAGATAACAAGAATTCCTACATATCAATAAGAAAAAAGTCTATCTACCTACTAGAAAAATACAAAGAAAACATGAATAGACATTTTACATAAAAGAGAATATACCTGGCCTATGAATATACAAAATATGCTCAACCTCATTAATAATCAATGTAATGCAAATTATCACAGTTAGATAAAATTTCTGCTCCCCAGATTGGCAAAAATGTGAAAGTCTGACAATATCAAGTGTTAGCAAGATCATGAAGCAATGCAAATTTTCATGCCCTGCTGGTGGAAGAATAAATTTCCATCAAATTAGACTTTGATATTATCTAGTAAAATTGAATTTGTACATTACCTAACAACACTCCTAGACATTTCTCTCAACATGCACTACCAAAAGACACAAACACGAAAGCCCATGACAGCAATGTTCATGACAACAAAAAGAATAAAACCCTGAGTCCATCAGCAGTTTACAGGAAAAATATATTCTGTCACACTCACACTATGGACTATTAGTATAACATTTTAATTAACCACAGTAGAGGGGGATAAACGGCAGAATTTCTAGAATCTCCCACCTGACCTTAGTCCATTTACATATCAATAGGTGTTTACTGCTGCAGCCTTCGGCAGCCTCCAGAGCTAGGAGTGGAGAGAAAAAGGCCATTCTTTCTTCTCTTCTGTTTCTGGTACATAATTGGTCTGGCATCTGCCAGTCACCAAGGACCTGCCAATTGAGTTCCTCCTGAAAGGGGTAGGCAGGAGGTAGAGAGAGGGCAGTTGCTGTAGAGCAGGAGCCACGGCTGGAGGAGACGGACAGTGCCAAGCCAGCCTAGCAAATGTGAGGAATAAAAGCTTTTCTCCCAACCTACTCTTTCCCTTGACTTATTTTGGTTTCACCAGTTCATTGAGGGACTCTTTCTGGGCTGGGAACACCCTTCCCCCACTGGAGCTACACATAGATACAGACATCAATATGCATAAATCTCCAAAATATAATTTTGAGCAAAAGAAACAAGTGGCAAAGATATATAACATTATATTTACATTAAGTCCTAAGCCAAAACAAAGCAAACAATATGTTGCTTAGAATTGCTATGTAGGTATTAAAATATTAATGAAAACCAAGAGAACTATCAACACAAAATTTAGAATTGTGGTTACTTCTGCAGTAGAGGAAACATGATGTGATTGAGAATAAATATAAAGGGATACCAAATTTTTAGTATTCTTGTTTCTTAAACTTAGTTTAGGAAACTTGAGTGTTCTTTAAATATTATCATCCTTTAAAACACAGTGTATTTTATGTACTCTTTTTGTATCTATGACATCGTATAGTAAAAAAAAATACCATGACAGTCTCCTTTGTTGTCCAATTCAAATGATAATTTCTGTCATGCTTTCTAGGCCCTTAATACTATGGTCCTTCCCTACCAAATCATTTCCTCTGTTCCCTGCTGTGTATTCCACTTTCCATGTGCTTTCCTGTGGTATTTTCCTTAACTTAAGTGTTTTTCTAGCTCATTTCTGCCTGTCTAAACCAAACCCGTTCTTAAAGGCTGACTTCATGCCCACTGCCTTCATGAAAAGTTCCACCAGTATCCAGGCCCATGTTTACTTCATCCTTCTCTGCATCCCTTTTGCTTTTTAAAATTAGTGGGTCTGCACCATACAATGTAGCACTTCCTTGGTCGTTAATTGTTTCATGTGTTTTAACAGTTGTCTTATCTGTGCTGTGCTTCTTTTGTGTCTTCTTAGGACCTAACACAGTTATGGGCTCATCAAACATGTTCATAAACACTTGTTGATTACTGAAATTGGTTAAAAATCTGTATAATATACAATTTATTGAAAGCTCTACAGATTTAATGCATTTCAAGACTATACAGTGAAGTAAACACAAAAAAGTAGCCAAGTAGACACTTTGCTGTAATACACAAGGACTTTTCACCTTTGACACAGCCTTTATAGGCAAATGGACATGCATAAATTCCCTCAAAATAATATGTTTAATTGAATCAACTGTATATATTATTTGCTGAAATTAAAATCACTGAATGAGTGGGCTCCACATTACTGAACTTTTGAGTGACTGCATAGGATAAAATTAAAGTAATAACTGACATCTTACCTCCTGCAAGTATTCAGATTTGCCCTCAAAACCCATTTCCCAAAACTGCCACTCTCCTTAAACTAAAATATTACTTAGATGCATGCATAAGCAGATTTCATACTATAAAATGATAGTTCTTGCACAGAGGCATTACTGCAATTACTGTTTCTTATAGCTTCAAAACCACCAAATTGAAGCAAAATTATTCCACAGACAAAATAAAACATATCTTTTGTCTGTCCTTGAACTCTTCATCTGGTCCGATTGTAAACTTTTGTGATGAGCTTTCACACAGTAGCACGTATTCTCTTGAAGTCTTTCTGAAACCTGCAGAGCTCAATCTCTTTGAATTTGGACATAAAAATTCTGGTTTGCTAGGCACTAGAACAATTCTATTGTTGTTCCCAGGCTTGCTTTCTCTAGGAGATCTCTTGGTAGATGTAAAGAAAACTGATCAAATATTTGGCTCATAAATAATATTTGGAAACACCACATGATACAGCATCAGTTGCTTTGTGTTTGTGATGAAAAGAAATGAAAGGGAATTTCAGACAAACTTCCCTTCATCAGGGTTCCAACATTTCATTCTGTGGCTGTGGCTTGTCCAACTGTTTTATCTTTGTTGTATCAGCATTGCTCCTTCACCAAAGGACTCACATAACAGAATAACATGCTTTAATCAAAAATGGAGCCTAGAAACCAAGTCCACCAACAAAAGCAGTGGCCCATATCTGGATGCCAAATCTGAAACTGCTAGTTATGAATTTATTGCTCAATGAAAGAATATCTAGAGAGCACACCTTGATAGCATTGACCAACAAAGATAGTGTGGAAATTTGGGGAGGGAGTTAAATATGGTTGTTTCCATTCTTTTCACTCCTTTTAAGATAATGCTCTGTTGTTCTTATAGCCTTATCCATTCTTATATAGCAAAGGCATTTTTACTATATTAAATGAAATTCTTATAAAACTTTGTGTTCCTAATGGTTTTTCATATTGCCTGCATGCAAACATAATGCTCACAATTCAGAAAGTCTTGCCCCTATTTTGTTTCATTTTATGTTACAAATGATAATTGATATCATATCTTTTGAATACTGTAAGTTTATTCTTACTGCTTTCTAGAACACAGGGAGGATTTGTATGGAAATAATAAAAAGGTAAAGCATATTTTGGGTGGTGTCACTGTGCAATTGAACATTAAATAAACACTCTATTATGAAGTAAGCTACGTAAGGCATGGAATTTTTTCTAGAGAAAGTAGTTTAAGCTCAAAAAGTTGTTTTCAAGATTCTAGGAATTTACCCAAAGAAAACAAGATCCCTGATTCAAGAAGACATATGTACCCCTATGTTTATCACAGAACTATTTACAATAGCCAAGAAATGGTAGCAACCTAAGTGTCCATCAGTAGATGAATGGATAAAGAAGAGGTGGTACATACACACAATGGAATTCAGCCAAAAAAAAAGAAATCCTGCCATTTACAACAATATGGATGGATCTAGAGGGTATTATGCTCAGCCAAACAAGTCAGGCAAAGAAAAACAAGTACCAAATGATTTAACTCATTTGTGGAGTATAAAAGCAAAGCAAAACAGAAGGAACAAAATAATAGTAAACTCATAGACACCGAGAAGGACCTAGTGATTACCAAAGGGGACAGGTTGGGAGAGTGGTTGGGGAGGGAGAAGGGGATTAAGAGAAACTATAATTCACAATCACAATATAGATATGTCATGGGGATGGTAGTACAGCACAGAGAATACAATTAATGACTCTATAATATCTTACTATGTTGAGAGACAGTGACCACAATGGAAGGGGTGAGGACTTGATAATATGGATGAATGTTGAACCACTGTGTTGCATATTTGAAACTGTCATAAGATTGTATATCAATGATACTTTAATTAAAGAAAAATTCTTCTCCCACATACTGTGAGATATTGCCAGTAAATTAAATATTTGTTAATCAGAAAAATGAGCCAAGGAGTCTCAGGTACAGTGGTCTAAATAATTTTTTGGCTTATCATCAGCATCAACACAACAGTTGGGTGAATTCAAATTTTATGTAATTGTGTGTTTCAGATTTGCTTTCACTTTGAACCTTTTCTACCTTCCCTTATATTCTGGAACAATAGCTCCTTCCTACCTCACAGAAATAAAGTGAAAGAGATTCAATGCAATTAAGAAATGTTCTATATAACAATAGGCCATTTAAAAAGTGCCCATGGAGATGTTTAGAATAAGATGAAAAGCTATTGTACCTGGCACTTTATTTCTTTCAGATCTTAGTATGTGTGTTTGGGCTGAGAGGGTGTGATGGAAGTGGAAAATGAAGAGTGAGACAGGAGGGCGTGAGTGCTGGATGTGATACAAGGGTAATGGTAAAATTTCACTGCTAGTTTTACCAAAATATTTTCATAGTAAAATATGCCCTCTCAGGAAGCACTGACAGATGGAGTAAAGGAAAACAATCTACCATACCTGAGAATCTTGCATAGTGCCAGCTGGACCCATTTAAAGGTTGTGAAGAAATGTCAGTCATTATTATGGGAAGTCCTCTGAGAGCAGGAAGCAGAAGATAGGTTTGCAAATGCCTCCCCTGCAGGGGCTCTGGTAATGTACAGTAATCTAAACCTATGACCATCACTCATTAACTCTGGTGCTACTGGATCATTTTGTTTAATGCAACTCCAACTAATACTGATGATCCACTGATTGTATTTCATGAACCTACTCAATTCATTTGGAAATACAAGGGGTGGATGTTTGCTAGAGGCATTATAAAATACTTCTCTCCTGAGGATTAATGTGTTACTATTTGTAATGCACACTAAAGATGAAAATTGCTGTATAAATAATAGCCATTATCCTGTGGTACATATAGCAGCAGCTACTCCATTAGGAAAGGTAAAAAAAGGGACAGCAATAGATGACCATGATAAAAAGTCAGATTCAAATTTCTACACCAGCTATGCCCTCCATTCTACTATGCATGAGGAAAGGGAGTTGCCATCAGCGTACCTAAGTTCGAAAAATCATATCTGAAGAGAAGGAAGACTTCATAATTAGCAGAAAGCCAAATACCTCTGCAGCCCTACTATGCTTACAGTGTTGCATACAGTTTGATATTGTAGTCTTAGCCTTGGTGCCCAGCCAGAAGATTGGTATAGTAATGCTTTGCTCAGTTGCTGATGCTAGCCCAGTGCTGTGGTGAATGGGAAAGGCCCTTGTCATGGTCACTGCCTCCCCTGTGTCTTTGGCATGACCACTGCTGCAACTG
The DNA here is from genome assembly GCF_040802235.1 of Manis javanica. Classification (NCBI taxonomy): domain Eukaryota; kingdom Metazoa; phylum Chordata; class Mammalia; order Pholidota; family Manidae; genus Manis; species Manis javanica. Next base: position 90,203,907 of record NC_133174.1, read on the forward strand.
GGTAAAGTTACAGATGATAAGACTGAACTCAAATTTAAGTGACAGTTCACTTGTAATTAAAGTGCAAAGGAATAAGAAGCCTAGATAGAAATGTCTGTCATCTGAAAAGGCACACCGAGCTGTGTTTAATTCCATGACGGAACCACTAGAAGTCTCACAGAAGCAACTTTGTGTTTAAGAATTTTCCTTTTTTACTGAGGTATAATTGACATAGAATATTAGTTTCAGGTGTATAACATAATTATTGGACATTTGCATACATTGTGAAATGACCACCACAATAAGTCTAGTTCCTATCTGTTCACCACACACATACATACATACACATACACACTATATATACACATACATATATAAATATCACATCTTTATTCATTCATCCATGGATGACCAGTTAGGTTGTTTCCATATCTTGGCTCTTGTAAATGATGCTGCAATGAACATGGTGTTTGATATACCTTTTTGAATCTGTGTTTTCATTTTCATCGTATAGGTACCCAGTAGTGGAATTGCTGGATCATATCATATGCTAGTTCTATTTTTACTTTTTTGAGGAATATCCATACTGTTTTCCATAATAGCTATGCCAGTTTACATTCCCACCAATAATTCATGAGGGTCCCTTTTTCCTCCACAATCAACACTTATTATTTCTTGCCTTTTTGATAATAACCATTCTGAAAGGTATAAGGTGATATCTCACTGTGGTTTTGATTTGCATTCCCCTGATGATTAGGATGTTAAGCATCTTTCCATGTGCTGATTAGTCATCTATATGTCTTCTTTGGAAAAATGTCCACTCAGATCATCTGCCCATTCTTGAATCACACTGTTTTCTTAAATTTTTGAGTTGTTTGAATTCTTCATATATTTTGGAAGTCCTAGCCAGAGCAATTAGTCAAGGAAAATAAATAAAAAGCATACACATTGGCAAAGAAGAAATAAAGCTGCCCCTATTTTCAGATGATACGATGTTAACTATGAAATACCTTAAAGATGCCACCAAAACACAATTAGAACTAATAAATGAATTCAGTAAAGTTGAAAGATACAAAATATACAAGTCTGTTGAATTTCTATACCTAAATAATAAGCTATTGGAAAGAGAAATGAAGAAAACAATCCCATTTATAATTACATTAAAAAGAATAAAATACCTAGGAATAAACTTGCCCAAAGAAGTGAAAGTCATGTATATTGAAAACTATAAGACATTGATGGAAGAAATTAAAGAAGGTAGAAATAAATAGAAGATATTCCATGCTCATGGATGGGAAGAATTGATACTGTTAAAATGTCTATACTACCCAAAGCAATTACAGAGTCAATGCAATCACTGTCAAAAAATCCCAATCACATTTTTCTAAACTAGAATAAATAATTCTAAAAATCACATGGAACCACAAAAGACTATGAGTGGCTAAAACAGTTTGGAGAAAAAAGAACAAAAGTGGAGGTATCCTGCTTCCTGATTTCTATCTATATTACAAAGCTATAGTAATCAAAACAGTATGGTACTGGCCTAAAAACAGACACATGGATTAATGGAACAGAATAGAGAGCCCAGAAATAAATCCATGCATATAAGGTCAATTAATTTATGACAAAGGAGGCAAAAATATACAATGGGGAAAGGACAATCTCCTTAATGAATGGTGTCAGGAAAACTAAACAGCTACATGCAAAAAAATGAAACTGGCCCACTGTCTCACACCAAACAGAAAAATTTACTCAAAATGGATTAAAGTCTTCAAACCATAAAACTCCTGGAAGGAATTGGGGATCAGCAAAGGTGAGGCTTAGAACCTCACCCCCCTGTTTTGAGAGAAATCTTCTGCATCCGTGGATGTATTATTGCCCTTGCCTAGCTTGGATTAATGTATAGTCTACAGGCACACACCTGATCATCTACATTTGCTCTCTTACAACACTAAACTATGTTTTCTACCTTTATCTTGCATCTACCTACCACTTCAGCATTTTATTTAAAAAAATAATAATAATATTGATAAAGGGAGAAATGTGGGATTCACATATAAATCAAGTATAAAAATCAAACGAATATTCATATTTGACCTGATTGTTTATAGTTCATAATGAGTGATCAAAACCGAAAGTTTTTGTGATGACTGCCCTTGTACTGTTCACCATGTAAGAACTTATTCACTATGCAAGAATTGGGTCACCATGTAAGAACTTGTTCGTTATGCTTCAGAAGATTGGAGACTGACGAGAATTAGGCTGGGGGTGGATTAATGATTGTGCATTGAGCATTGAGTCCCCTATACAGAATTTTATTGTTGTTAACAACCATTTGATCAAGAAATATGAGAGATGCCCTCTCAAAAAAAAAAAAAGATCACATTTTGCATGATTCCATTTATACAAAATGTCCAGAATAGGCAAATGATGAAAATGTCTGGAGTTAGACAGTGGTGAAGGTTGCACAACATTCTAAAAACCACCGAATTGTACACTTTAAAAGGGTGAATTTTATGGCATGCAATTATATCTGTCTTGAGTAATAAAGCTGTCTTTAAAAATCCAAAAAAAAACCCAAAAACATAGTGATTCAAAAATTAAATGCATTACTAAGTGCTCACTCTGATAAACTGTCATACAAAGATACAACACTATTATTGACTCTATTCCCTATCCTGTACGTTTATCCTTGTGATTAGTTTATTTTTGTTTTTTATTGCTGAATTGTATGAGTTCTTTATGTATTTTTGATATTAACCCCTTATCAAATAACATGATTTACAAATAAATTAAAAAAAACTCCTGGAAGGAAACATAGTTGGTAAGCTCCTTGACATCAGCCTTAGAAATGATGTTTTTGGAAAGGACTCCAAAAACAAGGGCAACAAAAGCAAAAAAATAAATGGGACTACCTCAAAGTAAAAAGCTTTTGTATAGTGAAGGAAATTAAAAAAATGAAACTACTGAACAGGAGAAGACATTTGCAGATCAAAACTAAAAAGCTATTTAATGCTAAGTAGCACTTAGGATTTGAGCTTCAAATCTCGGGGAGGATCTAAACTGGAACACATTTCTAAAGCAGTTGTTCCCAGATTTTCAGATTTCATGATACTTTAGAATGTTGGCACATATTTACCATCTACCACTATAATCATTTAAAAAAGTAAAGAACATTTAAAAATATAACCAGAAAGACCTAAACACAGAATGAATGGACTGTCATAAGAAAGGGCACTTACCAAACTTAGAACCACAAGTATGTATTTTATGTATATTAGACAAGTTACCTATCCTGACAATTCCTTTGGGTTCTCTATCTCTTATAAGAGATAATACCATTCCTTGTGGGAAATAAAGGAATTAATGTATAAAGTTTTAGAACAGATTGTGGCACCATATATTCAAGACAATAATTTAACTCTCTCTTTCTGTTTGTATGATAAATTCCCTATTAATATATTTTTAAAAATTTACTACCATAGATTGGTGATAACCTTGATTTGGACCAGCTATCCTCAGTTCTGCATTTGGGAGCATTGGTATAGAAGACCCACAGTGACCTATGATACCAGATGATTTTACTAGGTAACTAGACCAGTTTGCAATAATTACAGGCCCCCAAAGGAGAAGAAAATGCTTCATCCTAATGAGCATTGATTAAAAATGTTTACATATAAAAAAGTCTCCAGTGTCACAGCACATACATTTTATTACTTGGATACGTGTATAAAGATATAGATGATAATACTATCTAACATTAATTAAACACTTACAGAATTCATCCTTGTTTCTTCTCTTTCCATCATCTTTAATATTCAATCCCTTAGCAAATTCTGCCAAATCTAATTCCAGACATAATCTAAATCTATCAGCTCTTCAATCTACACTGCTACTACCCTAGGCCAAACGACCCTCATTTCTTAAATGCCTGGCAAACTTCCATCCTAACTGGACTTTCTGCTTACACTCTTAGTAATACACAATCCATTCTCTACACAACAATCAGTGATCTTTAAAGAAAAATGCAAGCCTTCTAATGGCTTCCAATTGCACTTATAATAAACTCCAAAATCTTCCCATAGCATAAAATGGTCCAGCCCCTACTTGACCACGTCTTATACTTCTCTCCCTCATGTTTACAATGTGCTAACAACATCGACTCTTGACTACTATAACCTTGTTTTTTCTCAGGGTCTTTACCTTGCTGACAGTTAAGTAAATTCTCAAAGGCAGTGGAGATAATAAATATTAATGTTGGGATTTACATGCGTAATTTAACTTTATTTGACTCCAGAGCACATTTTCTTAATCTTATGCTCTACTTCTCCTTATCTAACTTGGGAAATCCTTATCAAGTTTTCAGATTTAAGAATTATAAAAAATAAGCAAATATATTGGAGTACTGAATTATAATCCCAAACATTCATTACTACAGATTGGAATAATGACCCAAAAGTAATAAAATGAAACATAATAGCAGTAAGTTTGAAGTCTTGGTCTTAATGTTTGAAGAATCAGTTGAGAAAGAATGGATAAAAGGAAGCTTGGATTTAAACAGCATTTGTGACTAAAAGACCTGGGAGTTTTATTTGGTTTTAAGTTCATTGTGAGCTAGCATGATGATGTGACTGCCACAAGCAAACAGAAAACAAGCTGCTACAAATAGGCTGCATTAATATCAGTCTAGTCTCCAAGTACAACCACCTTGGACTTTTCACTGTTCAGAGTAAAACAGTCAATTATGGAGTTCAAATTTTAAGAGAGAAACAGGTAAACTAGACCTTGATCAATGGAATGTGACCGAGAACATGAAGGGTATGAAGTGAAAGCAAAATAAGTAAGTGAGAACTAGGTGTACATAACATAGATTGGAAAATAAATAAGTTATAAGCTTTAAGGGACCACCACTTAGGGGTGGATTATTCATTTTTCTTTCATAATGAAGAACTATGGCCAGTGAATAGGAGTTAAGAGGAGCTAGATTGCATATCAATGGATGGAACAACTTTCTAACACTTTATGTTAACAAAGGACCCCGTTGACTCACAAAGGATGAGATTCTCTCTCCTGAAATTTTCAAATAGAGGCAAGAAAACACTTAACAGGAATTCTATAGATGCGTTTCTACTGTGGAAGTGGTGTTAGACTAGATGAGCAATTCCCAAACCTCAGTCCAGTAACTGATGCCAGGCTGCAAAAAAAAAAAAAAAAAGACAACAAAACACAGATGTCTGGGCAACACCTAATATACCTGTCAAGGGAATACAGTGATATGTGTTTTCCAAAAAGATCCATAGGACACAATGGAACCCTGGGAAGATTTTCAGATAAAGAGTTCCCATGTCCTAAGCATCTTTGTATCTGCTAGACTGCTGAAATTTCATTCACACTTAAACTGCTGGATTGTGACCTCCTTTATAAGGGCTGCATTGTTGCATCTTGTATAATGTCTAACACATAGTAGGCACTCAATAAGTGTTTGTTAAATATATTAAATATTTGTGAATAGATGAATCAAAATTCTTAGGTACATTTGTAGAGAGCAAATAAATCTTCCAGATATCCCTAACAAGAAGCAAACGAAATATATACAAAAATTCAGGCTTTAAAAATGCAAAATGATGCTAAAATGTTCATGATTTTTTTACTCTTTAACCATAGATTTCTCAAAATTGAGGGCAATGTTAACCTAATTCTTTGTAAGAGTAGGAAATGAAAGTAATGGGAGGTCTATTAGTTTCCTGTCACTGCAGCAACAAATTTACCACAAACTTGATGCTTTAAACAAAAGCAATTTATTTTTTCACATGTATAGAGGCCAGAAGTCAGAAATCAGAGTGTCACCAGGGCTTTGCTTCCTCTGAAGGCTATAATGGATAATCTTTCCTTGCTTTTTCTAGCTTCTGCTGGCTCTGGGTAGTCCTTGGTTTATGGCAATATAACTCCAATCTCTACCTCCATTTTCATGTGGACTTCTCCCCTATGTCTCTGAGTCTCAAATTTTTCTTTCCTTTCTCTTATAAGGACACCAGTCTCTGGACTTAGTACCCATCCTGGATGAACTCATCTTGACATCCTTAACTTAAGTAAATCTGCAAGGACCCTAGTTCCAAATAAGGTCACATGTACAAGTACAGGGGCCTAGGATATGAACACACCTTTTGGGGGAAATTCAACTCAGCAGAGAAGGACACATTCATATAACCTCTAGTAATAATAGTCAACATTTTGTGAGTGCGTACTGTGGGCAAGGCATTTTTCATAGCACTTTAAATGCATTAACTCATTTAATTTGCACAATGGCTAGATGAAATGGAAACTGAAGCACAGAGGGGTATTTTACTCTTCTAGGTTCACAGAGTGGTAAGTGATAGAGCTAGGATTCACAGTCATTCTGGCTCCAGAGATCATGACCTTATAATTGCTCTACTATGCTCTTTCTAGTTATTGTTAATGCTATAATAATGGTAGTAATAAACACAGCTGTCTTTATTGAAAGCTATGTACCAGACATTGAGCTTAGTGATTTACGTGGATTAAGTCACCTCTCACACCAAACTTGTAAGACAATTACTCTTATGATTCCCATTTTATAATAAAAAAAACACTGAAGCCCAGAAAGTTTAAGTTTCCAGTGTTATACATATAGGAAGTGGTGGATTCAAAATACTGTGACCTGACTCTTGAGATGATGTGCTTAACAACTGTATGACTCTGACTCTAGGGTTGAAACTTTCATTTATTTGTTATTCATCTCTCTCTTCCATATACCTGTTCATAGTATATGCTCAATGAAATTTTGCTGAGGGAATGAATGAATTAGACTAATAATGCTACAATAATCACATTTTGTCCAGAGTCTCAACCTGTTTGTCTATTCTTACCTTTTAGTTTGTCAATCTCCCTGTGTCTATTCTTTCATGCCCATATGTCAGTATTGACAAGTACACCATTCTTCAAGGACTTCTGTAATGCAAACAGATGGATCTATGGAAGGGAGGTTCTTAAAGAGATTTGTGTGCAGGGGGACATGCTCCACACAAGCATTCCTTCCAAAGCAATCCAATTCACATGAAAGGTTTATCAAACAATTTCTGCAAGCAAACTGGAAGCCACACCAAATACGCTGAAAATATTCCACAAGAATAGCCCATATGCCAAGTCAAACGTATGTCATCATCTTCCCTACTATGGTCGTTTGAATTGTCAAGTCAATGATTTTTTAAAAATCCTCCAAAGGAGGCCTAAGGAGGAAATTAAAGGAATATGCTATCTACCAGCCTTGCTTTACCTTATCTCTTTGAAACTAATAATTAGTGTAAAGATCTAACTTTAAATGCAGATATTATTTAAAAAATATTAATAAGAGATTGCAGGTCAAATTTAAATTTGCAACAGTATCCTCAGTCCCAAAGGTAGACTCTGTAAATAACAGCAGCAATGCCAGGCATATTACACAACTCCAGAGGGTCGATATTCACATTTCAGTCTATGTGAATGGCATCCCCCGAGTTGTAAAGTGCACAACCTGCAGGGCAGTATCTGGAGACCCTGGTCAGCAGAATTGATTTAGGGTAACAAGGAACCAATGCAAAAAAGCAATTGATTACAAATATCAGTGATATTTCAAGTTTTAGCAAAGTCAGAGAGACTGCTATACTTGGAGCTTGTTAAACTTGAGTACTAGTCTGACCTGGCTTTGATGAGCTGAGAGAATTCTAGTGAAGGGTAAAGCTCACAAATTTGGAGTTTTATCTGAACCTTTTCTCAGCTCTTCAAACTACCAGGTGCTAGATACCTCACGGGAACTAGCTTTCTTGTGAGATTCCGTTGTAATTCCATTAAAGGTTGTTAAGAAGGGAGAAAAAAATATCTTAAGAGACCAACTGAAGGCACTCTAATACTTCTAATAACAGCAGGAAACCTGGCTATGCATAAAGACCTAGGAGATCAAAGCCAGCTCTGCAAACAAGGAGGTGCCCATGCTCATCTTGGGCTTTTAGTGGCTGGGCACTTCTTGCCTCTCTGTGTCCCCCCATTGGGAACAACTGCTATATACCTCACCCAATTTGAGTTATTCTGTGCCCCACTCCTAGATTTTCTGTTATATTTGACTATTGCTTCCATCTGGAACTCTTTTCCAGTGGCTTATCAGCATTTAGTTTGAATCTAAGAATTCCTTTGTCTTGGTTTTGGTTTGAATATCCAGTGTGCCATAAACGGTGAAGTGAGGAACAGATTTTAAAAACTGCTACACTTCATTGAATACTACTGTGTGCCCGAGATAGACTGAAATGACTTTGTCCACTGACTCAGTGCTGGGAATGAAACCCAGGAAGGACTGTTCGATACCAGAGTTCATGCTATTAACAACTAATCTAATCTGTACCACCTTTTTACAAATAGGCTTAAAAAATTATTAGGCCCATTAACATGCCCTCATTTACACTGGCCACACCCAAAATATGTACAGTGGCTTTCCCATCTCCTTCATTTATTTCACTTCTATTATTAGATGAAGAGGACACGAACTGTGACAAATTGCCCAGGAGTTTTTCTAGGTATACATTCCCATGAAATAACAACAAAAACCAGAAGAAACCAGAAACGTTAAGTTGCTCTTAAGCCTATTGCTGTCTTTTGATTAATCCCTACCTCCCAAACCCTAATTTCTGTACATATTTTATGGTGTGGAAAAAGTGAGAGGCTTATTTTTATGACTTCATTATCATCTTTAATCATCTTTACAAAAAGAAAATTTACAAAAACTTTTGAAATGAAGTAAGAGTCAGAGAGTCATTGCTATTTGCATTTTACAGAAAAAGAAACAGATATAGTGAGGCAAAATTCCCTCATTCATTTTGGAGAAGCATCAAAGCATCAAAGAGCCTTTTGGGCTGAAAATGACCATAAAAAGGCTGCATCTCCTGAATAGATTCTTAAAGTTACCACAGGTTCTGGCATCCAACTTTATTCCAAGGTTCTCATAATGTGGGCTAAGGAGACTAAGGAAAACATTGTGGTTGCATCTGATTCTGAATTTTGCAAATAACATACAGCTTCAGCACCACCAAACCTTAGAATCACCAACAATAGATAAAATGACATTAAAATATTTGGAATACTATGATTACTGTGGTTCACTAGTTTTCCAGGGACTTGGGAGTTATGTGAAGGAGATTATGTCTTTCCTAAGTTATTTTTTCCTATCCCTGGACCATTCATCCATCCCCAAATTCCTATTTCTTCCCTGATATTAACAATGTGACAGTGATCCAGGAATACTGTGGTTTTTGGCTATACATAGATAAAGTCTTGGGAATTCATAAAACATATTAATATTTTATACATTTCCTTGGATAGAAACCTGTGGAGACAATAGACACACTTTGACTCATGTCCACTATTTATCTTTTTATAGTCATATTTATTCTTTGCAACAACTGTATAAATTAGCCAATACTAGCCCCATTTTAACAGACAAGAAAACTGAGTCTCAGAGATTTTGTAGAAGTTAGAAACTGAGTTAATGTTACTTTGACTTGGATTAAGGTCCAAATTCCATTATCTCCTAACATGTATATTAAATCCCCCCTACTGCCATTTAGACCTATGTTTTTTGTCCTATCCTTGGAGGGAAGTAAATGCAGGGCTTCTGATTATCAAGCTAATTTTTTCTCCTTTAATCCATATTCTTTCTTTCTTAACTTAATACTAACAAAAAAGTAGAAACTAAACTTTCTCATTCCACAGAAATCCCCCAGTGTGGTTTCCTGGGTTAAATTCAATACTGGGGCAAATGTTCAAGTGAGTTGATATTCCAGCCACTTTAAACTGATCTTCTGTATCCTTTCTCTCATATCCTTTTTCAGTGTCCTATTTCCTTTAAAGAAGTAAGGTGAAAAGAGAAGGCTGATGTTGCATTACAGAAAAACATAGAAGTCCATTTTATTTTTTTGCCATTGCATTCTTGTATTGAATAATCAGAAAGGAAAAAATAGTTTAGAGGCATCCTGCTCTCCAGTTTTCCACACTAATATCAGTGGAAAGTTTTTATTCATTAGGAAGGATTTGCCAAAATATTTTCAGTTCTTTGGCAGTATATAATTAAAAATGCCAAAGTTTTTGGTGATTAGTTTTTCCCTGCACACTACTAGGTTGCCCCACCCATAGCACAGCTATTCTGAATGTTCCTGTCAGTTTCTTTATTGACAGATTAACCTGGACCTTCTTTATACCCCTATCCCTCTTCTCCCCTCTCCCTCTTCCCTCTATGTCTCTCACCCTATCAAATCATTTGCAAAAGCCTTTAATTTAGTGTGCATTAAAGGCAAGGAAATTCTGCTGCTTTATGGCATCTAAACTTCAACTGGAATTTTTGCTTGAAGTACTATATTGCTGGGCTCTGTTGACATTTACCCTTACTTTGCCCCTAGGACATATGACATACATTCATGAATTTTAAGGAGTGTTCCTTCTCTTGATCCCTCAGCCAGGAAAACATGTTGCTATGTGGAGCTGTAACCGTTTCTTCGCCTGAAGAATTTATATGGCCAAAGACCTACTGTATATCCTATGAAATATTAGCAAGTAGAAGTCCAATTAGTCTCATAGAAGGAATAATAGAAAAAAAGATTTATTCTAATGTTGGCAGAAATCTTGGAGAAAATGGTTTATCTTTTGAGTTATTTCATTTATTACATTTTTAATAACAATTCTATGAATGTCTTATCTTTTAATTTTTTAGGTCTTATATTATAGTCTAAAAATTCCACATATGCTTACACATGGAGGACAGGCTGGTAACTGCAGGACTGTGATTTATGCTCTCTTTTGAGGCACAACTGGCTTTTTAAAGATGTTGGTTTCCCTTTTCAGCACAATTTGGCTGCCCATCAGTAAGTATATTATACTTTCTCCAGAAGCCTCCTTTTGATAACAGGGAAGGCACTACTAGACAGGCACATGGGAGCAAGGTGTGCTCATTTCTTAGAAACATTAGTTGCAAAGGTGTGACAAACAGATGTGATGTGAAAAATATGGAGGCTTAAAGGTTGATAGCAAGTTTAGGGATACTCCTTTAAACACTCACATCCCTAGAAAAAATGAGGATTGACCTTCTCAACCTTTTAAAAGAAAAATGTAAGTGATTCAGCCAGTGAAATTGAATTTTTCAGGAATAACAGAGGAATTACAATTTGGGACAAATAAGCTATGGTGAACCATAGACAAGTCTGGAGAACAAAGGTGGACAGCATCCTTTTATAGAGGAAAGGAAGAAGCTGACAGGGATTGTTTTGAACAAAAGTTTATTGGAGGAAAATGAGAGTTCAAAGTGGTGGTGGCTTCACATTGGCTGCAGAGGAGGGCAGCTTGCTGTTGCCAGGTCAAGAGGAAATCTTCCTTCTTCCTGGCAGGACTACGCAAGCTGCAGTGAGTGGTAGGTGCATGAGAATCTTCCCTTAATGGCTTCCTGACTTCATGAAGTTTTTTTACTTTTTGATTTAGATTTCCTTGATATATTTTCACATTCCCCTTTTTTGATTAACATCTTTCTTCAAAAGCATCACTGATCAAGAGTTGAGTCTTCTGTTCCTTATTATAATCTTTTTGTCCTTCTATACCAGGAAGGATCTTTCCTCGGTGTTATGTCCCACATCAGAGAGAAGTGCACAGACTGGAAACTGCTGAGGTCACATTCAAATAACAAGGGTAGGAAAACTCTTATGAATTTCCCATCTAACACCTATATTTTATCAGGGTTGTTTACACTGGAGATCATTTTGAAGCACTACGCCAGCATCACCCTATTGTCTACATCATTTCTACACAATTTGTAAAAATGATTATACAAAATAAGAAGAGGAGCTGAATAATGACTCTGGTTTCTATAATAGTCCTAAATCAGGAGGCCAGACCTGAAGGTAACCAGCTAAAACTATCAAAGGACCATAGATCAATAGGTGGAATTTATTGCAGCCAATGTGTTTGTTCCTTAATTTTATGTAATGGGGTTTCTACTTCTCTGGAGGAATTTATCCTTGTGCAATAGGTGATATTTGTTATCACATAGACACCTTCTTTTCAGCAAATAGGCAATCAAGAACTATGACATTGTCCAAAACTACTTTAGCCAACAGGTCAAGTGATTGTTGTTGGGCTGTTATTGCCCTACTAGTGGAATCAGCAAATTTTCCTTTTCAAAGAGAGATTTCTAATCATTCATGCATTGGCATGAACACCCAGAAAAGGAATAAATGCCCTTCCGATGAAGGCAGTCCAGAGTTATGCATTCCCAGAAGTTCCTGGAGCTCTTGGGAGTCCTGTTTAACTTTGCTATGAAGGTTTAATTGGGAAGACAAATGGAACGACCAATCAAAACCTACAGATTTATTGTGGATGTCCACAGGGACAGTTAGACATCCTAGTAAGCACTGGTCTCCAATCTGCCAGCTGTCTAAACATTCATCAGCATATTGAGAGGTCTGTTTGCCACAGACAAAGATAAGTAAAGGTGGTGCACATAAGATCCCTGCTAGGGGTTGATTATTAATAGCACTGTTAGTTAGGATTGTTTGATTTGCTTTTTCAAGCCAATGGTCAGTAGTGTTTGGGGAATAATTAGGGAGTAACAATCCTGTTCTAATGGATTTTATTCTTGAAGGCCATATAGAGGGGTTGTTTTTCCACAGCAAACAGACCTAACGTAGTAGTGAGAATACAGAACCATATAGATGAAATAGGTATGATTATTTGCACTGAGAGATAATGGGAGAAAGATCAAAGCAAGGTTTACAGGAAAACCTGGTTGTAGAAGTTTGACTAAGAAATATCTGTAGGAGTGTGGATATAGTTAGCAGTTGCATTGGAGATGAAAGAAAAGTTTGCTATGCGGAAGACTAAAGGGTCATGGCTGTCATGGACAGATTGAGCTTTCTGATGACAGATCCAGCATTCAGGAAGGTTTACACCTTTTGCAAAGGACTGGAAAATGCAAGCAAGTGCATTGCTTCTCCAGGATAGAGAAGGAGAAAACAAGGTGAGAAAAAGCAGAAAAGAGACCATACAGACATCATCCTGTCATCTTGGGAAAGATGTCTGCTTCAGCTGTCATCTGCTTCAATTGCTATGAGTTTTTAATTTGAGGTCACCAGTTGGTGTGCAGATCCAATCTGGGTTTGGGGCTTTGTTTAGATGAGACACATGTATCCAGAAGTCAACTCATTGGAATTTGGTAGCCCAAGGATTGGTCGGTAAACCTTGATAAGGGCCTTTCATGCGTAGTTGAATAGAGTCTTTCTGAAGATGTTTTTTCCAATAAATTAAATCCTCAATTTACAGATTGTGGTATTTGAGGTCTTTATCTTACAGGAGTGTGCTGTGAAATCTACTAAAGCAGCATTTTCAAGGGATGTAATCAGGCCTTTTCAAAAATGAAGTATATCTCCTTTTATTAAATGCAGTTCAAAAGCGGCAGAAGCTAGGTGCATGGGACACCCAATAATTATCTCAAAGTGTGATTATTTATGAATTTCAAAGGGGATGAACATGAGATTTAGAAGAACCAATAGCAATACTGTTGGCCAAGGTATTTAGAGGATTTCTACAAATTTTGCCAATTGAGTTTTAATGAAGCCATTTGTTCGTGTTATTAGTCCTGAAGACTGAGCATGATAAGCACATTGAAAATGCTATAGAACTAGCCAAATAGCAGAGACTTGACATAATATATGACCAGTAAAATGGGTACTGGTCGCTATGGAGCTCAAGAGGGGTTCCCCAGGTACAGAAGATTTTTTCCAATAGGAGTTTAGCTACTGAAGAAGCAGTAGCTCGTCTATATGGAAAGGTATCAAAACAGTGGGAAAATACACGAAGACATATATGTATCCATGAGATGGGAGTAGCCAAATAAAATCCATTTGCCAAAACTTAAATGGTCCATTGGGTGATTTAAAGCACCCAGAAGCAGTGTAGACAGGTTTCCCTGGATTATGTTTTTCAGGTGGAGCAAGAAAAGTAGGTACTTTTTGCAGACTTGCTAATATTTCCCCACCAGTATTGATTTATAAACATTATCATTTTATCATAGACCAATGATTTAATGCATGTACAATTATCAATAGTGGTCATTTCAAATTTCTGGTAATACTGAGTTTTTGCTTGGTCCAAATCATGCATGGGCTTATTTGGTTTCTAAGATTCAAGCCTGAATCTTACCTATTCTAATCAACTGGATTTTGGAAAGCCCTAGGAGTTTCTAAATGTAGTCATTTGGTGATTCCCTGAGCCTGATCATATAATAAGGCAGTGGGGGGTTCTCTGTCCTCAGGTTGTAATTCTGAAAACTTCTTGGGATCATTCCAGTTGACAGTTGTCATCCAGTGTTGGGCTTGGCCTTCACTGATAAGCATATGGACTATCTGATAAAAGTCAGAAAAGCTGAGTTGATGAGTTTAAGTGAACATATTAAATTCCTCACGAATCTCTGGGGATCTTCAATTACTTTGGGAAAATCTTTGATAGTGGCCCATAGTTCAGCTTTAGTCTGAGAAACATAAGAAATTAGGGGTTTAGAATTTGGATCTTCAGAGCATTTGATTTTAAAGGGGCAAGTTTTAGTAAGTTCGGGGAGGCAGAAATGGGAGAGGTTCAGAGGAAAATGGAAGTTCAATGAGGGGGATTAGAATGAAGAAATGGAGGGTATAGAAGAGTTGGGGACAGTGCAGAAGGGAAAGAGGAAGCTGGTACCAGGGACAAAGAGGACAGCGAAGTAGAAAAACAAGGCTTAGACACTTTTTGGTGTTCTTTCAATTGTCTGCCTTAGTTAGTTTAGCAATGGTATTTTGTAGAGAGGTGATTTTAGAATCTTGGATGTTTGGAAGCCTCCAGGTACCAATGAAATTAGGCATCCTAAAATCTGTTTTATTGTAGAGCTGTGGTCTTCTAATTTAATTCTGAAAAAAATAGTTTGGGAAGTTTGAAAGTTCCCAACAATAGCCATTGGAATTCTAAATTATCTTTCATTCAGTTGGTTCATTTAATGAAGAATTCACATGAGGAGGTACCATAGTTTTTTAACATTAAGCCAACTAGGGTTCCAGAAGGAGGACCCTCCTGAAAGAATTTGGGGAATTGGGATCCCATACTTCAAAACCAAAAATTCAGAGAGCAAATGAGTACTCACCAGAAGGACAATGCCTTCAATAAAACAGATCCTTAATAAAGTCAGAGGACTCAAATATGGGGAACTTGAAGCCAAGAGGAGACTTAGAAAACCAAAAGGAAGAAGATGAATCATGGAAGAAGAGAACACAAGGGGCTAAAGTGAGTACTGCACACAGTTCCAGGGGTCATTAGTTCCTCAGGGGTTCATCACCTTTGGTTCCCACTTGTGACACCATGAAATGTTAACCTTTTAATAGAAAAAAGGTAAATGATTCAGCCAGAAAAATTCAGGTTACTTGGGAATAACAGAGGAATTGCAATTTGGAATGAGCAAACTATGAAAAACCATAGGCAAGTCCAGAAAACAAAGGTAGAGCATGCCCTTTTATAGAGGAAAGGAGGAAGTTGGAAACAATTGTTTTGAACAAAAGTTTGTTGGAAGTAAAGGAAGTAAATGAGAGTTCAAAGTGGTGGTAGCGTCTCACTGGCTGTAAGAGAGGGCACTTCCTGTTACCAGGCCAAGAGAAAATCTTCCTTCTTTCTGTTTACAATACACCTACAATGAATGGTACATGTGTGAGAACCCTCCCTTCATGGCTTACTGACTCCAATTAATGACACTGTTTCTCAGCCTGCAGTTTACATGTCTCATGGTATCAAAGGTTTCATTTTTTTTCTGGTAAATTTGTCCAAGTGCTAAGTTGAGGAAGTTGATTTAAGAAAAAAAGAGAATAAGAGCTGACAGAAAGAGTCAAGCTTTGATGGGTTCTTCCTGGGTTACTCCACTCACTTTTTAGAAATGAAAGCTATGGCTATAATGTTACTCAGTATGGCCCAAGGTAGCAAGCTTTAATAGCCAGGATATAAGCTGCTGCTGCACCCTTGGTACAACTCTACACCCAGAGTGATCATTCATTAACTGAAGTAGAATATGTCACTTTGTAACATTTTACCACAGTGGGAGTGACAGCAGCAGCAGGCTGAGCAGCTTTTTCTTATGGAATGCCAGGCTACAAAGCTTTGCAACAATGCTGGGGCCTTTCTGTTTATCCAATGATATTAAATGAAGATGGGACCAGGTCAAGAGTTAGGTTGATGGTCAGAATGGACCCATTGAAAGAGGATCAGAGGACCTTTCTGGTTATAGTTCTCAAGATCTGCTTACTTTAAAAGAAAACATTTATGAATTGGCTAAGCTGTAAAGAACACAAGTGTTTAATCAGTAAACACATGTCACAAATCTGAATGTAGCACAAAGTGGAAGGGTTTCAAAAATAAGCCCAATGGCTGCAAAATGTACAAGCTCTCAGAATTGTACCTGGAACAAAATTCTGTCATCTATCCAAACATTAATTATCCTGGGAAGCACATTTGGACACTGTACAAAAGTAACTAATTTTCTTATTGTCCACATTTGTTCTAGCTAAGACCTTTGAGTTAAAGCCCTATAATTAACTCTTTAAGTGCTGGGGCAAATACAAACTAAATAAGACTATAATGAAATTATTAGCTCACCTCCTTATTGCTAGTCATCATGATATAGCTTTGTTATAGTATCTCATTTAAATCTCATAACAATGTTCTAAAGGAGTCCTCTTACTCAAATAACAGGTCTGCCACCAAAACTCCATTACACTAATTTCCTTCATGGTAGTTTAAATATCCAGCTCCTTTAGGTCTTATCTATTCACTAAGTAGACAACACAGTGTGAATGAGAAGACATATATTACCATGTTCAGTTTTTAATTTACTTCTACTACATACTTTCAGCTTTGTCCTTACAAATACACAGCTCAAAAAAGAGAGGAACACCTACAAACTAAAGTGAGAAGGGATGGCCTGAGATGCTGGAACATTTAGCCAAATTTATGTTAGTGACAATCCTACTGTATAATAAAGGACCAGGTTTCATTTCCAAATGTGAGAATATACATTGTATACATTACAAATGTTTTAGATTTTCTGAATTGTGATGGCCAATCAGCCTTTGCTGAAAAGATATAAGACAGTATTTCCTCATGTTGTCTATGCTAGGAAATACAAGAAATATTCATATTCTCAGATTTTCTAAATGAAAAAAAATGTTTGCCGTATTGCACTTTGCCTTTTTGGCTATGTCTACATTTAGCATAAAAAGCTATGTTGGATGCAGAGATGCTTTATTTTAAGGGGTGGCTCTCAAGGAGGTATAAAGAGCTAATAATATACTTATAAGCCTGCTAAAGATGGTATACAGGAATATACACCTTACAAATAATTTACAATATATTTACAGCAAAGAAGTTAAAACACATCAATGCCTTTTGCAAATGCATTTATTGCAATTTTATGTTCATACATTTCATTAAAAATGACTTAAATACGTTCAAGTGCACTATTTATAATGAAATTCAGGCTCCAGGAATAGCAATCAATGTGTAGTAATTGCTGACCAGACAAAGCTAGAGTAAAAAAGTCAAGATCAAACTTGTTTATAAATCTATGCAAATCAAACTTTACTTAATAAGCCCTTAAAAATCTAAAACCCTTAAAGGAAAAGTAAGATAGTATGAGAGGAAGGGAATTTTGTACCACTGATAGGGCAACTCAAGTATAAGAGAGGGCTCACAGAACACTTCTCATTAACTATTGAGATCATTTGCCATTGCACTTACCCAACCCTTCTCCAAACCTGCATTATCCCCCCTTAGATGTCAAACTACATAAAGACTTGTCTGAAAAGCTTAGTTGATTTTAAAGATATTTTCTACAGAACCATATGATCTATTTTCATCCTTTTTTAGATATTCTTACCCCCAGACTCTGACATTGTGTTTGAGAAACCCTAAATTATCAATACTTTGCTGCATCCTGGAAGTGGTTTGATAGTGATCATGATGTTAGTATTTTTGTAGAGTGAGGATCCAGAGGTGACTAGGGAACATGTAGTTTACACTTTGCCATATATAAATTCACAAGATCAATGTACAGCTTCTATATCAGCCTCAAACCTAAGTGTTCAGATATTTGTTATATAGCCTGCATTAGCCTCTTCCCAACAGATGCTTTATCTTTGAGCATTTTCTATTGGTGTTTATGAGCATTTAAAGTTTTTTCCTATTAAAATTATCTGAGCATATATTTTATTATCTATTTTGATTTGAGTACTTCTGAAGGCCAAGCCTGTCTCTGACAATTTGTCTAACTGCCCAATCACCCATCACAGCACTTTGAACATCAAAGGTGCTTTATAAAGGTATCTGCTTGACAAACCATACTTCAGGTTTCATTCTACAGCTCCTCCAACATGAACTGCACACTATTATTCATCATGCTGGAAGAGAGCAATTGTATGAAGTGCAGAAAGCAGTGTATTGACCTCATTGCCTTAGACACATGTTAGTGTATCT
Source organism: Manis javanica (assembly GCF_040802235.1). Classification (NCBI taxonomy): domain Eukaryota; kingdom Metazoa; phylum Chordata; class Mammalia; order Pholidota; family Manidae; genus Manis; species Manis javanica. The sequence continues at coordinate 90,222,447 of NC_133174.1, forward strand.
GACCTTTAGTCAGTCACTTATGAAAGAGGCTACTGTGCTCTCTGTTGCAGGGTAGGAGCTAAGCCAAGACAGAATGGCTGGCATCAGAGACTATACCAGAAAGAAGGGTGAGGTAAAAAACAAGGATGATCCAAAACTTGCATAATAATCACTAAGTACATGGGAAAGCGTTCTTATGTCGGCCCTTTGAAATGAAACAACAAATACAAAGTTAATTCTGTTGTCAGCTAGGACTGACAAGGGCTTTGAGGTTTTTGTATGTTTTAACCTATACAAAGTTGGAAAAAGAAAGATAAAATAGGGCTTTCCTGTTTATTGTTATCTGTTCCTAAACAACAAGGCATACATGCTTCCATCTCCCAAAAGATTTGTTTCTTGAAATACGTGAAGGCTCCATGGGTTCTCTGTGATTTGTATGTACTGTTGTACCTGTCTCTGATCCTTCGTTTGCAAAGCCAGCTGCCAGCATGAGGTTTTGCTTCCTGACTGAAAATATTCAAACTCAAGGCATTGAATTTCAGATCTAGGATGCAACTAGAAAATCCAAATGAATCTTAAATTTCCTCACCTGAATGAACACACAAAACATTTATTAGGCTAATTTGCACAAATTATGGAAGGAAAAAAAAGAGAAACGAGTACAATTAGTTGATCAGTAAACTCAAAGTAGGGGTATTTCAAAGGTTTAGGGTTGGTTTGTACCTGGATTCTGGAACTTCCCCAAGTATGCAGATTGCCCCCAATGTTTCAACTCTCTCATCTTTTGAAAGATGCGTGGGTTCCAACTAGATGCTGGCAGAGCTGCAGCTGTTAGAGCATGTCAGCCAACCTAGCAGAGAAGCCAGGAGAACACAGAACTAGAAATCTGAATGCTCTCTTTCCCCAGCCTGATCATCTGTGAATGGATACAGAACATCAAAATCGTGCAGCTGTGCTGATAATGCCCTACGGAAGGAGATCAGTTATGTTCAGATGTAATTCATTTCTCTGCTGTCAATGGCTATAGGACATTGCTGAGGCAGAGGAAGGGGCTTTGGGATAGGGACAGTGTAGAGGAGGGACATCACTTGTTTTTACATGAACACTATCAACCATGATGTCACCTTGATGATTTGAGCTTGGACGGTTCTCTCTAAAATCCACCTGCATTGATTCAATTATCAGTTCGCATGTGGTAAGCATTAGCACATGTGCTGTTATGAACACTTTGGGTCTGCAATGTGAGGCAGCATTTTTTAAATGCCATGGGAACATTGCAATAATAATCTGCATGGCTTTTCAAAACAATTTTGTTCAAAGAGACAGCATCCACTTTAGTTCAAAAAATTTACAAGAAACAGAAGCAATTTCTATACTCAGCTCATATATATTCTTATATGCAGAAATACAGTTTTAAAACTAAAAAAAAAGACAGACATTTATAAGCCCCTGGCTCCAGGAAGACATTTCACTAAAAGTGGCAAGCACTGAGGGGGAGACTGCAAGCAATTTTCCAACGACATCTCATGTAGGTTAAACCATTAATAAAGTCAAACTGGAGATGTATTTTTTTAGTTTCCAGCAGGAAATTATTGCCCAGAAAAATCGTGTTACCTATCATTGAACCTGCTAGGAAAGTTCCATTAGGCACAGTTTTGTGTGTTTATGTATTTGTTTTTCTTAAACCCTTGAGCAGCAAAATTGGAAACTGCTCCTGGGCTAAGTCAAGATCCAGTCAGGATATTTTGTTTTAAAAATCAAGGTCAAAAACATATAGGATTTAACAAGCCTCCTTAGTCCCAAATATTACTCTATTTAGGCTACATATTGAGGAAAAAAGTCAGGGAGAACATGTTTTTAAAAGTACCTCAAACCTAAAAGAGAACAGGAATGATAATAGTCATGAAAGGGAAGGAAAATTCTTTGAGATAATAAAACATGTAAGGAGATATAATTTATTGGTCGAGTCCCAGATCTCTATTTTTGTGCTACATATTTACTTAAAAATATCCCCCATTTGATGCATAGCAGAGAAAAGTTCTGATGATATGGTATATTAAATTCTATAGATCAAGAGGAAGTCTTAAGAAACTTAATCAGACCCCTTGGCAGGAAAATTATATGTACTGTAAATACCTACATTTTGCTGTAATTAAAGATTGATATCATACTGATGCTGTTGTACATCCCTTGTGATTCAGCAAAGCAGAACTTATCTTTTTCTTCTCTCCTGTTTGATGCATGTTTCTTTTCATAGCATTATTGCCTAATACAAAAAATTTTATTTATTGATTTCAACCTGTCTAGCCTCCTGAGTTGTATGCTCAATCTATTTTTAAGAATTAACTACTTTCCAATGGGAATAAAAAGCTTTTATTAATTTGTTCCCATGTTTAGTGTGTGTCTGATAACGCCCATTCATGGAAAAGTAGTACAGACAGGTCAAAACAATGAGGAAAGTGCTTAGAACTTTACCATTTTTTACTGTGATAAAAACAAATAGCATGGGATCCACCCCCCTAACAAATATTTAGGTGTGCAGTACAGTATTGTTCACAAAGTTGTACAGCAGCTCTCTGGAACTTTCAAATGACTAGAACTCTGTATGTGTTGAACAGCAACACCCAGCTTCCCCCTCTATCAAGCCCTGGGCAACTGTAATATTAATTTCTGTTTCTATGAGTTTGACTACTTTAGATACTGCATATAAGTATAATCATGCAGTATTTGTCCTTTAGTAATTGGATTACTTCACTAAGCTGACATCCTCAATGTTCATTCATGTTGTAGCATATCACAGGATTTCTTTCTGTTTTCATGTCCAAGTAATAATGCTTTGCATATACATACCATGCTTTCTTTAGTTGTTGTTTTCTTGAAGTATAGAAAATTACAATATTATATTAGTTTCAGGTGTAGAACATAGTGATTCAACATTTGCATGTATCACTAAGTGATCACTATGATATATCTAGCTACCATTTGTCAGCATTCAAGGACATTACAATGTTACTAACTATATTCTCTATGCTGTACATTACATCCTTGTGTCTTATTTATTTTATAAATAGAAGTTGGTCCCTTTTAAACCCCTTTTTCACCCAGTCTCCCTCTCCCTTCCCCTCTGGCAACCACCGAATGTTCTGTGTATTTATGGCTGTTTCTGTTTTGTTTTATTAGTCCATTTCCTTTGTTTTTAAGATGCCACATGTAAGTGAAAACATATGGTATTTCTCTTTGTCTGACTTATTTCACTTTGCATAATACCCCCTAGGGCCATCCATTTTTGTCACAAAAGGCAAGATTTCATTCCTTTTTTATGGCTGAGTAAGATTCTATTGAAATATGTATGACATCTTCTTGATCTATTTATGTATTAGTGGACACTCCAGTTGCTTCCATATCTTGGTTATTGTAAATTATGCTACAATAAACATAGAGGTACATGTATCTTTTCAAATTAGCATTTTTGTTTTCTTTGGATAAATACCCAGAGGTGGAATTGTTGGATTATATGATAGTTCTTATTTTTAAATTTTCAGAAACCTCTGTACTGATTTCCACAGTGCTGCTCCATTTTGCATTTCCACCATCACTGCAAGAGTCCCCTTTTCTTCACATGCTCACCAAAACTTGTTATTTCTTGTCTTTTTCATAATAGCCATTCTGACAGGCATGAGATAATACCTCATTGTGGCTTTGATTTGCATCTCCCTGATGATTAGTTACATTTATCTGTTTTCCATTTGTATATCTTTGGAGAAATGTCTGCTCAGATCCTCTGCCCATTTTAAAAATTGGATTGTTTGTTTTTTTAATATTGAGTTGTATGAGTTTTTTAATATATTTTAGATATCAACCCCTTATCATACATACGATTTGCAAAATATCTTCTCCCATTCAGTAAGTGGTCTTTTCAGTTTATTGATGGTTTCCTTCACTGTGCAAAAGCTTTTAAGTATGATGTAGTGCCATTTATTTATTTTTACCTTTATTGTCCTTGCCTGAAAAGACAGATGAAAAATAAAATCATGGCTCAGAACAATGTCCAAGAGTTTACTGTCTAGGTTTTCTTCTAGAACTTTTATAGCTTCTGGTCTTACATTTAAGTGTTTAGTACATTTTGAAATTATTTTTGTGTATGTTCTAAGACAGTGGTCCAGTTTCATTATTTTGCATGTAGCTGCCCAGTTTTCCAGCACCACCTATTGAAGACTGTCCTTTCCCCATTGCATATCCTTGCCTCCTTTGTTATAAATTAATTTATCATATATGCATGGGTTCATTTATGGGCTCTCTATTTTCTCCCATTGATCTGTTTTTGTGTTAGTACCATACTGTTTTGATTACTGTAGCTGTGTAATATAGTTTGAAATGTGGGAACCTGATTCTTCCAGCTTTGTTCTTTCTTCTCAAGATTGCTTTGTCTATTCTGGGTCTCTGTGGTTCCATACAAATTTTAGGGGTATTTGTTTTAGTTCTGTGAAAAATGCCATTAGAATTTTGATAGGGTTTGTATTGAATTGGTAGATTGCTTTCAGTAGTATGGACATTTTAACTATATCAGTTATTCCAACCCATGAATATATTCTATTTTTCCATTTTTTCTGTCTTCAGTTTTCTTTCATCTATGTCTTATAGCTTTTAGAGTATGAGTCTTTAATCTTTTTGGTGAAAGCAAGAAGGAATTCTGTCAGCAGACTGCCTTTAAATTCAAACTGCAATTCTTCCCTGTGCCTCCAAATAGTGTGTGTGTGTGTGTGTGTGTGTGTGTGTGTGTGTGTATACACCTCTTCCGTTGTGAATCTACAGAGAACTCTAATTCAGGTACTTTCTTTGGGAAGTTATTTAACCTCTCTGAGTTTCAGTTTATATATTAATAAAATGGAGCTAATCATTTTATCTTACAGGGTAGTTGTATGAATGAAATATATATATATATATATATATATATATATATATATGTGTGTGAGCATGTATTATTAAACCATAAAGAACTGTTTTGTCTCTCATTCTTTCTGTTTGCTAGAAGATAAATGTGTTGCAGTATAGTATCACACCACTAATTCATACCAGAGTACAGGTTACTAGACCATTTTTGAGTAAATGGTCTTTCTGAGAACTCAGTCATGGACTTTCATCCAGCTATTGCCTCAGTGCCCTAGGATTCCCTGGGACTTTCCTGTTGAACTGCAGTAACAAAATACCCAAAAATAAAGGGTTGAACTGTGTATGCCCATGTGTTCATATCATCATGCCAGACAAGCTGGGCAATAATAAAAAACTAGTAAACAAGTCACAAACAGAGCAGTGTCCAAATCATGATATAATTAGGAGTGTAAATCAGTAAATCACTCACTAGTGTCTGAAAGGAATAGGGAAATTGAAAATTTGTCAAAACTAGGGACAAATGTATTCAAATCATATGTAGAAAATACTTCTACAATGTTACTTTTCTTCAATTTTGAAATAAACTGTGGTAAAATTGAAAAAATATTAGTGGATTTAGATTCAGAAGACTTGAGATTTAACTGGTTTTCCATTTACTAGCTAGGTGACTTTGGGTAAGTAATTTCATATCTTGGTACAATAGCTTATCTCAATTGGATGACTGTGGTGAGCAAAAATGAGATAATACTTTCTTTGTTAATATTAGTAAATGGTACATAACAGGTAATCAGTGCATGATTCTTGACATTATAAAATATATATTGGAATATTTATTACAAAATATTAATTACAAAATTAATATATGCTTATTCTAATAAATATAAAAAAATATAGAACTGTATAAAGAAAATTCTCCACCACCTCCAGAAAAGATTAATGTTCCCTTGCTTTATTTATTTATTTATTTGTTTGTTTGTTTGTTTTTGGTAGGAACTTAGCATGAGACAGGTGTATTTATTACCTTTAAGGGGCAGAAATATGTGTTACTTTAACACTTTGTTAAAGATGAAAATATGAAAAAATATTCTCTCCAATCACATCCTTTCTCAGATAAACTTTCTCAGATAAAGTTAGTGATTACTCAACTTTTTTCTCTGTACTCACAAATATGGGCAAATATGTGCATGTGTAAAGTTTTTATTTTGACAAAAATGCAATTATATGCATTATTTTACTTAATCATGCAATATCAACATCTTTCTATGTCACTATATGTAGAAATTATCTTTCTTTTCAATAACTGAATCATATGGGTACACTACTTATACCCAACCATGCAATCCTGTATTTCTTTATGGTTGCTGTCTTGCCATTAAACTCTGGCAGGAATGACCCCTGCTGAGGGCCATTTAGAGTGCCTCACTTTAGCACTCCTTAAGCTGCTCCACTCCCACAAAGAGCCTATGGCCAAGGGGAGTTTCCCACCCAAATCCTGCAACCTCTTTCAGATAACACTTTATTATTCAGGATCCCAGAATTCCCTTCTCAACTGAGCTCTCTCCTGGTCCTACCCATGTTTTACCCAAGATCTGTTCTCCCATTGTATGTACCACCAGGCCTAAGAATATCCAATAAGCAACTGCATACAGAAGTTGTGAATGGACTGTAAGTGAAGGCTTGGAAATTCCTATGTGAGCATACAGGGTTTCTTTTGAGTGGCGCAGAGCTGTGTGTGATAAGACAAGGGAAAAGGGCCATAGACTACAGATCTGGACAACAGCTCTTTCTGTACTTTTATGTCTGGTGCAGAATTCTGAGGAGCCCTAACATTTTAAATTCGCATTTGGTCTGTCAGGTCATTTTGGAAGTAAACTTTTCAAGAAAAGCAAATGAAACATTTCATTTAACATTTTGTTAATCATTTAACAATTTAGACATGTGGTACTGAGACAGCTGTTTTGTACTCTTGCCTGGAGCACCAGAATTATTGGTGGTATTCTTGTATAATTAAGATACAGGCTTGTTTTGTACTTATAGTCTTCTTGGACTTTACTATTTAAGGGGCAGAAATATGTGTTACTTTAACACTTTGTAATTTTCATAGAGACTAGCATAAAATCTTGCATATAGCAGATACTTAATAAATATTTGCTGAGTCAATTAGTGAGTGAATGATCTTTCTTAGTACCTACTGTATTAGTTTGAACCCAAAAGGCATTCATTATATATTGTTGAGTTGAAAATGAGTGTATGTTTTTCCATTGTAGGAGTTTTTACTTTTGTTTAAGCATGAATCCTTTAAACAAAAACATACATTCCAACATCTCCTTTGGATATATCAGAATAACTGATTTTTAATGATGGGAATACATTAATCTCTTAGAATTCATTTAAAGTTATATTTAATTGTAAATGCTAAATTAATCTTTTGAGGTTATGCTTTCCAACTTGGCTAAGAATGCAATAAATCAAAGCATCTTCACAGACATAGAGTGAGTTCCCACTATATTGAATCAACATGCTATCTCCAGCTTGTAATTTCACTAAAAATAAACTATTTTAACAAGTTTGTCAGTTACAATCATGAAGAAAAGGAAAATAAAATCCACACTGTACATCCTAGGCTATTTTGCATAGTCCAAATGATTGGCAATGTAATAAAGAAAACCCAAAAAATTATTTAAGATATGCATGGATCTTTGCTTATTTACTTAGCTTAAGGATAAAGAAAAGCCAAAAAAAGATAAAAATAATTTATTTTTAAATGTCTTATTATAATTTACTTAACTAATGAGAACACTGGCCCTAGTAATGGAAAAGGGTTTGTGCTATCGCATCAAGAAAGAGAGCTCCAGGTAATTTCTGTCATCTCTTGCAATTCACCACCTCCCTTTATGAAGCCTGTCCTCCTCTCATCATGTTTCCTTTCCTATCTAATTGTTTTCCCCTAGTGTACATAAAACTACTCTTTAAGAGCTAGTATCTGTTGCTACTATTGCGGGAGTAGGAAAGTGAAAAGGCCCCCACTATGTGTATAGAAGAACTGTGCTATGTTTCATAACCCTTTAACTATGTCAGGAACTTCAAGAATATTCATATTGATTTCTTTATTATCTATAATGTCTATTTCACTATTGTTACTTAGTTAAAAATCCCATATGGGTATTCCAATGCCTACATTAAGCAGATATTGGAATTATCTGCCAAGGATTTTCAAGCAGCTATCATAAAAATGCTTCAACAAACAATTAAAAACATAAAAAAAATCTTAGCATAGAAATACAAATTATAAAAAAAACAACCAAAGGGAGATAGAATTGAACATAAAATAATCAAAATTTTTTTAAAAACGAACACTTAAGGATCTGTGGGTCAATAACTAAAAAGCTAACAATATCACCTGAAGTCTTTCAAGGAGGGGAAAGAGAAAGCAAGCATGTATGAAAAATTATTTGAAGAAATTTTATCAGAAGAGGTACCAAATTTAGCAAAAGAAAGAAAGCTATAGATTCAAGAAGCTAAGTAAGCCCAAGAAGGACAAAGGCAAAGAAAGCCATGTGAACACACATCATATTTGAACTTTTAAAAACTAAAGACAAATAAAAATCTTTAAAAGTAACCAGAGAGAAGTAATGTATTACTTATAGGGAAACATTAATGGAAATGAATGGCAGTGAATTTTTCATTGAAGTAGTGGGAGTAAAGTTCTGTCAACCATGAATTCTATATTCAGCAAAAATATCCTTAAAGAAAGAAGGATTTTAAATAAAGACATTGTCAAATGAAGGAAAACTAGCAATGTGTTGGCAACAAATCTATTCTTTAAAGAAAGGCTAAATGGAATTATTTAAAAGAAAAAGCACGAAAGTCAATAAAAAGGCCTAAAACTATAGAAAAGGGGGAAAAAGAATATCGGATTGATTAAAAGCAGATGTTAAGTGTAATAAACCATTCTCATAATTTTTTAAAATTATATTCAATGACTGAAATTGAAATTATAACACTAACTGATTGGTACTCAGTCTATATAGAGGAAATATTTAGGATAAAGTAATTTAAAAATTGGGGAGGGCCAGAGTACACAAATAATAGTAAGTTTTCCATATTTCACTCAAAGGGGTAAAATGTCAATACCAGTAGATAGTGATAAGTTACATATATAACTTATTTTGTACTAATTAAAGCAACCACTTAGAAAACCATGCAAAGCTATATACTCTAAAGCACTATAAATAAATCAAAATAGAATCTTAAAGAATGTTCATGTAATTTACAGGAAGGCAAGAAAACTAGAGGAACAAGAAATAAGGGAATAAAAAATAAAGCAATAAATTGGCAGCTTTGAGTGCTAATGTAGCAATATTCATATTGCATTTAAATTGTTTAAATGTACCAGTTAAAATAAATTAGCTGAGTGGTAAGCAAAAATAAAGCAAAACATAATCTTTTTATAAGAAATTCACATCTAATCCAACAACAGAAACAGGTTTAAAGTAAAAGGATTAAAAAATATATACCATGATGCAAAAATTAATTTAAAAAAAGAATGAGTAAATGAATATCAGACAGATATTTAAAAAAAAGAAAATGGTTATAGACAGAGGAACATGACATACTAACAAAAGATCAGACCACCAAGAAGATGTAACCATTCTAATTGTGTGTCCACCAAACAATATGAATACATAAAAAAAATACATGAAACAAAAACTGACAAAGCTGAAATAAGAAATAGACAAACCCAGATTATAATTGTGAATGTCAACATCCCACCTTCACCAACTGATAGAACTAGACAGAAGATGAGTAAGCAGAGAAATAACTGAACAACACAAACAGAATCAATTACATAGAACATTATCTGCAACAACAGCAGAATACACAATTTTGTCAATTGTCCACAGAACATTCATGAAGATAGCACATTATGTACCATAAAAAAGAAACTCAACAGACTTCAAATAATTGAAATCATACAGTGTGTTTTACAACCATAGTGAAAACAAATTAAAAGAGTGACAAGAAAATCTACAAACATTTGGAACTTAAAAAAAACACTTCTAATTAATCTGTTGGTCAAAGAAAAAACTTCAATGAAATTAAAAAAATAAATAGAACTGAATAATAATGAAAATTAAACATCAGTATATATGGGATGCTTCTAAAGCAGTTCTGACAGGAAAATTTATACCACTAAATGATTACATCAAAAACAGGAAATGTTTCCAGTAAATAATCTAAGATCCTATGTCAAGAAACAGGAAAAAATATATCAAAATAAATCCAAAGAGAGCAAAAGGAAAAAAGTAAGAGCAGAAATCAATAAAATTAAAACAGGAAATTGGAAAAAATCAAGGAAACAAATAAATGGTTCTTCAAAAAAATCACTAAGTTTGAACCTCTAGCAGGACTAACAAAGGCCAAAAAAAAAAAAAAAAAAAAAGAGAGAAGACAGAAACTACCCATTTTAAGAATGAGACAGGGGATATCATTAAAGATCCTGCAGCCATCGCAAAGATAATGAAGGCATACTATGAACAATTTTCTTTTTTTTGAGAGAGCATCTCTCATATTTATTGATCAAATGGTTGTTAACAGTTAACAACAATAAAATTCTGTACAGGGGACTCAATGCACAATCATTAATCCACCCCAAGCCTAATTCTCATCAGTCTCGGATCTTCTGAAGCACAATGAACAAGTTCTTACATAGTGTACAAATTCTTACATAGTGAATAAGTTCTTACATGGTGAACAGTACAAGGGCAGTCATCACAGAAACGTTCACTTTTGATCACGCATTATGAACTATAAACAATCAGGTCAAATGTGAATATTCATTTTATGAACAATTTTATACTCATAAATTCAACAACTTAGAAGAAATGGACCAATTCCTTGAAATTCACAAAGTACCAAACCCCAAGCAAAATGAAATAGACAATCTATGACCATTATATAAATTGAATTAATTATAAAGCTACCCCCAAAAGAAATCCCTGGACACAGATGGTTTCAATGGAAAATCCTACAGAAAGATTTAGAGGAAAATTAACTCCAATTTTATGCAATCTATTCCAGAAAATAACAGATAAAGAAATATTTCTTAATTCATTTTATGAGTCATTACATGGATAACAAAACTAGACAAAGACAGTACTGAAGAAGGAAATCTACAGAACAATATCCTTTCTGAACATAAATGAAAAAAATGCTGAAAAAAATAGTAGCAAACTGAATCCACCAATGTACAGAAATAATTATACAGAATTACACAGATGACCAGGTGGGATTATTCCAGGTATGCAAGTCTGGTTCAATGCTTAAAAATCAATTAATCTTCCACATCAACAATCTAAAGATGAAAACACATATGATATCAGTATTTGAGGAAGAGTATTTCTCCAAAAAGGAAATACAGATGGCAAGTAAGCACATGAAAAAAAAAAAAGGCAAACCCAACGCATACTCATAAATCTCTCAGCAAACTGAATAAAGTGAGTGTCCTATATTTGATGAAGATTATCTACAAAAAAAAATCCTACAAAAACAAAAACAAACAAAAAAGCCTACAGCTAAGATAATTCAAATAGCAAAAGACTGGATGCTTTTCTCTAAGACAGAGAGCAAAACAAATATATCCCATTTGACCACTGCTATTCAATATAGTATTGGAAGTCTAGCTATTGTACTAAAGCATGAAAAGGAAATGACTGACATAGAGATTCAACAGAAAGAAATAAAACTGTCCTATTTACAGATAACATTATTTTTCTATCAAAACTCAAGGAATATACAAAAACCTCTTGGAATTAATAAGTGATTTCAGCAAAGCTCTAAGATACAAGATGAACACATACACACAACATATTAAAAAAGGAAAAGTAATTTGCATTTCTATTTATCAATGATATTGTGGAAACCAAAATCAAAACATGCAATACTGTTTACAATCATTACAAAGACAAATGAAATTGTTAGGTACAAAATTAACAAAAAATGTATAGGATCTTTATACTGAAATTATAGAATACTGATGAAGGAAACAAACAAATACTAAATAAATGGAGAAACATACCATGTTTGCATATTGAATGACTCAATATAATAAAGATGTCAGTTGTTCCCATATTGATCTATCAAATCAAATACTATCAAAATTCTAGTAAGGGTTTTTTGTAGAAAGGAACAAACTTACAATTTATATGGAAAACATGTAATATAGAATTGGTACATACAGAGAATAAAAGGGGAGTAATCACCCTACCTGATATTAAGACCTACTATACAGGTACTGTAATCAAGACAGTGTGATATTTGTGTAAGGATAGAAACCCAGCTCAAAGGAACAGACTAGAGAAAATAGAAATTAACCCACATAAATACATTCAATGGATTTTTTAATAAAAGTGCAAAAGCAATTCAATGGAAGAAAAATAGCCTTTTCAACAAATAGTCTGGAGCCATCAACATAGAAATCCATAGCAAAAATGAACCTTGGCCTAAATTTCATACCTCATCTAAAAATTTACTCAAATGAGTAATAGACATAAAAGCAAAATACAAAAATATAAAGCTTTTAGAAACAGGACATTGCAAATAATCTTTGAATCTAGGGCTAAGGAAAGAGTTTTTAGACATGATACCAAAAGTATGATTCATACAAGGAAAAATTGGTTCAACATCTTTAACTGTATTAGTTAGGGTTCTCCAGAGAAACTGAACAAATACAATGTGTATATATACAGAGATGTTTATTTTAAGGAATTAGCTTATACAGCTTTAGAGCCTTATAAATCCAAATTTGGCAGATTGAGCCAGGAGGGTGGAGAACTAGGGAAAAGCCTATGTTTCTGTTCAAGTTTGAAATCTATCAGCTGGGAGAATTCCTTCTTCTCTGAGGTCAGTCATTGCCCTGTTAAGGCCTTCAACCAATTGAATAAGGCCCACTCACGTTATGGAAGGAAATCTGCATTACTCAAAAGTCCACTGATTTAAAGCATGTATACTGCCAAATCACAAATGAGATACTTAAAAAACAATAAAGAGGATCAATCAAGGAGAAACCAAGATTGCGGCCTGAGTAGGGCAGCAGAAATCTCCTCCCAAAACCATACATATTTTTGAAAATACAACAAATATAACTATTGCTAAAAGAAAGAACAGAGGATACAGTACAACAGCCAGGCTACATCTACATCTGTGAGAACTCAGCATCTCATGAAGGGGGTGTGATCCAAGCTGTGGCCTGGTGGGACCCAAGTGCTCCCCCCACCCCCAGCTCACCAGTTAGAGGAAAGGAGTCAGAGTGGGGAGGGAGTGGAAGCACAGGACTACTAAATAACCAGCCCTAGTAATCTGCACTGGGAGTGCAGACACACATTGCATGTTGTGCTGGGTATTAGGGAAACAGAACAATAAAACCTGCAAGCGGGTCCCCGCAGCCGGCTCCCCTGGGACAAAAGAAAAGAGAGTGCTTTTTGAAAGTCTTAAAGGGACAAGGGCCTCATAGCTGGATGGAATTCTCCCGGCAAACTGAGCCCAGCAGGCTGGGAATCCTGAGGAACTTCAGGTGCCCCAGCCACCTGGGTGGCAACACAGCTCTGAAGCCCCTCATGGTGATAAGCAGCCTACCATTACTTCCCCTGGCCAGTGTGGCCTTGCCACAGTGGTGGAGCAGCCAGAGAGTGGCCACACCCACAGCAACTGCCTGGAATCTCCTCCCAGCACACAGCCGCCCAGGTCAGACCCAGAGGCCGCCGCCAGCATGCAGCAGCCAGGTGAAGGCAGAGGAAGCCGGGGCAAGGCACGAAGGGGTGCCTTTCTCACAGGAGAGCACATCCGGTGTGCCTGCCACTCCCCGCAGGCCTCAGGGCTTCCCCAACAGCTGCCCCGCCTGCGGCAGCTCAGGGGATTAAACTGGAGGCTGCTCCTGGTGTGCAGGTAACTGACACAGGCAGCAGAGAAGGGCTAGGAGACCAGCAAGCAGAAAGGGACTTTTTTCTCCCAGCTGATACATGCGCCACCTGCCTGCGACTACCTCTATGGCCATGAAAAGGCAGAAGAATTTGGTCCAGTCCAGAATTGCCCAGACAACCCTCGAGAGAGGGCCTTGGGAGATAGATACAACCAATATTCCTGAAAAAGAATTCAAAGTAAAGGTCATAACCATGCTGATGGACCTGCAGAGAAATATGAAAGAGCTGAAGGATCAAGTTAGGAGGGAGAACACTAAACAAATAAAACAATCTCTGGAAGGACATCAGAGCAGACTGGATGAGGTGCAAGAGACCATTAATGGACTAGAAATCAGAGAACAGGAATACAGAGAAGCTGAGGCAGAGAGAGATAAAAGGATCTTAAGGAATGAAAAAATATTAAGAGAACTGTGTGACCAATCCAAACAGAACAATATTAGCATTATAAGGGTACCAGAAGAAGAAGAGAGAGAAAAAGGGATAGAAAGTGTCTTTGAAGAAATGATTGCTGAAATCTTCCCCAAACTGGGGCAGGAAATAGTCTCTCAGACCATGGAAGCCCATAGATCTCCCAACACAAGGGACCCAAGGAGGACAACACCAAGACACATAATAATTAAAATGGCAAAGATCAAAGACAAGGACAGAGTATTAAAGGCAGCCAAAGAAAGAAAAAAGGTCACCTACAAAGAAAAACCTATCAGGCTATCATCAGACTTCTCAACAGAAACCTTACAGGCCAGAAGAGAATGGCATGATATATTTAATGCAATGAAACAGAAGGACCTTGAACCAAGAATACTGTATCCAGCATGATTATCATTTAAATATGAAGGAGGGATTAAACAATTCTCAGACAAGCAAAAGTTGAGGGAATTTGCCTCCCACAAACCTTCTCTACAGGATATTTTAAAGGGACTGCTCTAGATGGAAGCACTCCTAAGGCTAAATAGATGTCACCAGGGAAAATAAAATCACAGAAAAGAAAGCAGACCAACCAAATACTAACTAAAGGCAAAAAATAAAATCAACTATTCAGAAAAGCAGTCAAAGGAAACAAAAAAGAGCACAGAATAAAACACCTAACATATAAAGAATGGAGGAGGAGGAATAAGAAGGGAGAGAAATAAGGAATCATCAGACTGTATTTATAATACCTTGATAAGTGAGTTAAGTTAGATGGTTAGATAGTAAAGAAGCTGCCCTTGAACCTTTGCTAACCACGAATCTAAAGCCTGCAATGGCAATAAGTACATATCTTTCGATAATCACCCTTAATGTAAATGGACTGAATGTACCAATCAAAAGACATAGAGTCACTAAATGGATAAAAAAAACAAGACCCATCTATATGCTGCTTACAAGAGACTCACCTCAAACCCAAAGACATGCACAGACTGAAACTCAAGGGATGGAAAAAGATAACTTCATGCAAACAACAGGGAGAAAAAACTAGGTGTTGCAGTACTAGTATCAGACAAAATAGACTTCAAAACAAGGAAACGAGATAAAGAAGTACCTTAAATAGTGATAAAGGGGCAGTCGAACAAAAGGATATAACCATTATAAACATCTTTGCACCCAAGACAGGAGCACTGACATATGTGAAACAAATACTAATAGAATTAAAGGAGGAAATAGAATGCAACACATTCATTTTAGGAAACATCAACACACCACTCACTCCAAAGGACAAATTCACCAGCCAGAAAATAAGTAACAACACAGAGGCACTGAATAACATACTAGAACAGATGGACCTAACAGATATCTACAGAACTCTACACCCAAAAGCAGCAGGATACACATTCTTCTCAAATGTACATGGAACATTTTCCAGAATGGACCATATACTAGGCCACAAAAAAAGCCTCAGTAAATTCCAAAAGATTGAAATCCTACCAACCAACTTTTCAGAACACAAAGGTCTAAAACTAGAAATAAATTGTACAAAGAAAACAAAAGGCTCACAAACACATGGAGGCTTACCAACAAGCTCCTAAGTAATCAATGGTTCAATGACCAAATTAAAATAGAGATCAAGCAATATATGGAGACAAATGACAACAACAGCACAAAGCCCCAACTTCTGAGGGGTGCAGCAAAGGCAGTTCTATGAGGAAAGTATACAGGAATCCAGGCCTATTTAAAGAAGGAAGAACAATCCTAAATGAATAGTCTAAAGTAACAATTATTGAAACTGGAAAAAAAAGAACAAGTGAGGCCCAAAGTCAGCAGAAGGAGGGAAATAATAAAGATCAGAGAAGAAATAAACAAAATTAAGAATAAAACAATAGAAAAAATCAATGAAACCAAGACCTGGATCTTTGAAAAAATACACAAAATAGATAAGCCCCTGACCAGACTTATTAAGAGAAGAAGAGAATCTACACACATCAACAGAATCAGAAACGACAAAGGAAAAATCATGACAGACCCCGCAGAAATACAAATAATTATTAGAGAATACTATGAGAATCTATATGATAACAAGCTGGAAAATCTTGAAGAAATGGACAACTTCCTAGAAAAATACAACCTTCCAAGACTAACCAAGGAAGAAACAGAAAATCTAAACAGACCAATTACCAGTAACGAAACTGAATTGGTAATCAAAAAACTACTCAAGAACAAAATCCCTGGGCCAGATGAATTCATCGCTGAATTTTATCAGACATATAAAGAAGACATAATACCCATTCTCCTTAAAGATTTCCAAAAAATAGAAGAGGAGGGAATACTTCCAAACTCATTCTATGAAGCCAGCTTCACTCTAATATGAAAACCAGGCAAAGACCACACCAAAAGAGAAAATTACAGACCAATATCCCTGATGAACGTACATGCAAAAGTACTCAATAAAATATTAGCAAACCAAATTCAAAAATACATCAAGAGGACCATACATCATGATCCAGTGGAATTCATCTCAGGGATGCAAGGATGATACAACATATGAAAATCCATTAACATCATCCACCACATCTACAAAAAGAAGGACAAAAACTACATAATACATGATCATCTCCATAGACGCTGAAAAAGCACTCGACAAAATTCAACACCCGTCCATGATAAAAACTCTCAACAAAATGAGTACAGAGGACAAGTACATCAACATAATAAAGGCCATATATGACAAACCCACAGCCAACATCATACTTAACAGCGAGAAGCTGAAAGCTTTTCCTTTAAGATTGGGAAAAAGACAAGGATGCCCACTCTCCCCACTGTTATTTAACATAGTACTGGAGGTCCTAGCCACGGCGATCAGACAAAACAAATAAATACAAGGAATCCAGACTGGTAAAGAAGAAATCAAACTGTCACTACTTAAGATGACATGATACTGTACATAAAAAACCCTAAAGACTCCACTCCAAAACTACTAGAACTAATATTGGAATTCAGCAAAGTTGCAGGATACAAACTTAACACACAGAAATCTGTTGCATTCCTTTACACTAACAATAAACTTGCAGAAAGAGAAATCAGGAAACAATTCCATTCAAAATTGCATCAAAAATAATGAAATACCTAGGAATAAATCTAACCAAGGAAGTGAAAGACCTATACCCTGAAAACTACAAGACACTCTTAAGAGAAATTAAAGAGGACACTAACAAATGGAAACTCATCCCAAGCTCTTAGCTAGGAACAATTAATATTGTCAAAATGGCCATCCTGCCCAAAGCAATCTATAAATTTAATGCAATCCCTATCAAATTATCAATAACATTCTTCAATGAAGTGGAACAAACAGTTCTACAATTCATATGGAACCACCAAAGACCCCAAATAGTCAAAGCAATCCTGAGAAGGAAGAATAAAGTGGGACGGACCTCACCCCCCAACTTCAAGCTCTACTACAAAGCCACAGTAATCAAGACAATTTGGTACTGGCACAAGAACAGGGCCACAGACCAGTGGAACAGAATAGAGTCTCCAAACATTAACCCAAACATATATGGTCAATTAATATACAATAAAAGAGCCACAGACATACAATGGGGAAATGACAGCCTCTTCAACACCTGGTGTTGGCAAAACTGGACAGCTACATGTAAGAGAATGAAACTGGATCATTGTCTAACCCCATACACAAAAGGAAATTCAAAATGGATCAAAGACCTGAATGTAAGTCATGAAACCATCAAACTCTTAGAAAAAAACATAGGCAAAAATCTCTTGGACATAAACATGAGCAACTTCTTCATTAACATATCTCCCCTGGGCAAGGGAAACAAAAGCAAAAATGAACAAATGGGACTATATCAAGCTGAAAAGCTTCTGTACAGCAAAGGACACCATCAACAGAACAAAAAGGCATCCTACAGTGTGGGAGAATATATTCATAAATGACAGATCTGATAAAGGGTTGACATCTAAAATATATAAAGAGCTCACACACCTCAACAAACAAAATGCAAATAATCCAATTAAAAAAATGGGCAGAGGAGCTCAACAGACAGTTCTCCAAGAAGAAATTCAGATGGCCAACAGACACATGAAAAGATGCTCCACATCGCTAGTCATCAGACAAATGCAAATTAAAACCACAATGAGATATTACCTCACACCAGTAAGGGTCGCCACCATCCCAAAGACAAACAACAACAAATGTTGGCGAGGTTGTGGAGAAAGGGGAACCCTCCTACACTGCTGGTGGGAATGTAAACTAGTTCAACCATTGTGGAAAGCAGTATGGAGGTTCCTCAAAATGCTCAAAATAGAAATACCATTTGACCCAGGAATTCCACTCCTAGGAATTTACTGTAAGAATACAGCAGCCCAGTTTGAAGACATATGCACCCCTATCTTTATTGCAGCACTGTTTACAATAGCCAAGAAATGGAAGCAACCTAATTGTCCATCAGTAGATGAATGGATAAAGAAGATGTAGTACATATACACAATGGAATCTTATTCAGCCATAAGAAGAAAACTAATCCTACCATTTGCAAAACATGGATGAAGCTAGAGGGTTTTATGCTCAGTGAAATAAGCCGGGTGGAGAAAGACAAGTATCAAATGATTTCACTCATCTGTGGAGTATAAGAACAATGAAAAAACTGAAGGAGCAAAACAGTAGCCAACTCACAGAACCCAAGAATGGACTAACAGTTACCAAAGGGAAAGGGACTGGGGAGGCTGGTTGGGAAGGGAGGGATAAGGGGGGGAAAGAAAGGGGGCATTATGATTAGCATGTATAATGTTGGGGGGTGGTCACGGGGAGGGCTGTACAACACACAGAAGACAAGTAGTGATTCTATAGCATCTTACTACACTGATGGACAGTGACTGTAAAGGGGTATGTGCGGGGGACTTGGTGATGGGGGGAGTCTAGTAAACATAATGTTCCTCATGAAATTGTAGATTAATGATACCAAAAAAAAATGGATCCATCAGCACAAGGCTGAAATAATTAGTTCCCTTTGCCAGGAAGAAAAAAAGTGCTTCTTAATTATTGTAAATAAATAAGTAAATAAATAAACCACAGTTCATCTACAGCTATCAAAGAATAAAAAGTAATCGTAATCTCAAGGAAAGATAAATTAACATGTATCAACAATATCATAAAAGTGAAGCTCTAACACAGAAACTATGAGGAAAAAAATGTAAGTGGGTTGAACTGGCTCATTCAAAGACAGACCTCCAAATTAAATAAAACACAAATTATCATTGTAGATCTTTATAAGATATGCAATTACAAAAATATGTCTGAGAAACAAAGATTCAAGTAATGGCCCAAGCTGTATCAGGAAAATGCAAATAAAATTCACATGTCATAATTTAGCCTTTGAAACATAATAGTATTTAAGGCAAAATACAATAAATGCGAAAAAAAGAGCATGTGTTCATAATGAATGATTGATATTCTTAGGCAAAAAGATATAAATGCTAAGAAATTTTCAATAAATTACAAGTAATGGAAAATTGTACAGGATATATTGTCTGACTGTAATGTAAGAAAACTGGAAATTAGCATCAAACGATTCAAATAATTGAACATTTCAAAACACTTCCCAAATTGGTTGAGTCATGTGTATATGAATATGTATGTGTGTGTATATATATGTATGCAGACAAGATCAGGATAGATGATCTCCAACCTATTACTACAGAATATATATAGGGGTGGGTTTACACAAGGTTTTAGTTTTCTATTTCATGAGTCTGAAATGTATGAATTCTAATATCAGCTTGTATTAATTTTATTTCTATTAATTTCTGCTTTGTTAATTTCTATTTTTAATATTCTGCACTCTTGAAAAATATGTGTACTTTATTTTTTCAAAATGTACTTTTTAAAATTTTAATTCATTTTTTATGACAAGGATAACATACATTGTAACACATTAAGCAAATCAGAGATGTATAAAAAATGTAATAATCTGCTCCTATTCCCTCATGATAATACTCTGCTCCTACCCTTCTGAGGCAACCTTTGTAAACATTCTGCAGCTATTCTTCTGTTTTTTTATGTAGATGTACATAGCTATTAAAAATAAAATAGGATCCACATTAGTTCTGCAATTAAGTTTTCTTAGTCAGTATACAATAGATATGTTTCCATGTCAACACATATTATCTTAGTTATTTTAATACTGATAAACTTTATAAAACATATAATATGTCACAATATTCCCAGCAATTTCCTTATTGAAACACACTCAGGTTAATTTCAGGTTTTTCTAGTACAAAAAATATAATAGAACATATATTCATAGCACTGGTACTTTTCTTCTGTAAAAGAATTCATTAGATTTCTACTTTTGTATATAAAATTACCACAAACTTAGCAGCTTAAAACAAGGCCTACTTATCAGTTCAAGGCTCTGTAGGTAAGAAGTCCAGCATGGTGTTGCTTGGTTCTTTGCAGAAAGTTTCAAAAGCTAAATCAATGCGTAGTTGGCTGTGTTCTTGTCTGGAGGCTTGACTGGGGACACATTCACTTGAGAGAATCCAGTTTCTTGAAGTCACAGGATTGAGATTCCTATTTACTTGCTGTAGTAGGGAGGCTTTTTTTGTTCCTTAGAGGTCTTTCACATTACTTGCCACTCGGCTCCCATCATGTTCAGTCAGAATATTGATTCCTTTTATGCTTTCAATCTCTGACTTCCCTTTGTCTCTGATTCATATTTAAAGGGCTCATGTGATTAGGTTAGGCCCACCCAGAATGCCCATTTGATTAACTCAAAAACAACCCAATATTACATTTAATCACATATGGGCTATCTCTTTTGTCATATATGTAACATAATCATGAGAATGATGTCTCATCGTATCCACAAGTTCAACAGTCAACAGGAGATTATACAAGGTGAAGATCATTGATAGTAGCTTTAGAATTTGATCTACTAGATAAAAATTCCCAAAGTGGAATTGCTGTTTTGTTTTGGACTTTTGTCACTTGAACTTTATTTTTACTATTTTCTCATTTTGCCAGAATCAGTATACATTGAGAGGAGATAGAACACAGTTTTCTTTTCTAAATTTTTTGTTTTTTGTGAGATGGTGATTTATACCAAGTAATTTCTACCAAGTAATTTCTACCACAAATTACTATAAATACTCAAGGAACATCAAAGACTTAAGTATCAGAATACATTCAAACTTCAGCTTCAGTACTTACTAGCTTTGTAATCATAGAAATATTATTTAACCTCATTTACAAAGCAGAGATAAGTTTTCATAATGTTGTTTAGTAGATCAAGCAAGATGTTGGGTCAAATAGTTTAAACCAATGCCTGATATTTAGTAACTGCTCAACAAATGTTAGTTCTTTTCTTCTTCCTTGTATGTTCAAGGGGTGGACATGTACTTAAGTTCAGCAAATGTGACACACTCGTCTGGTACCATGAATCCTTAACTGTACAAGCACAGAAGAAATAGTGGTTGTTTTCTTTTTCTTAATTGAAGTATGGTGGATATATAATATATTGGTTTCAGGTGTAGTTGTTCTCTTTTTACTACTCTTAGTAGTCATGCTTTGTTTTGTCTCTGCTATCGGCTATATTGAGATTCTTGCTTACTGTAATATAGGAACTATCTTGGTTCCTATTTCCAAATTTAGTTCACAAGCTTTCCCATATATCTATCTATTCCCCATACCCTTCCAATACCCACATACCCTCCCAATTTCCACCTGGTTTAATTTGGCTTGTAAATTTTGTGTGACTTGAAGTGTTCCTCATGCATATTTTAAATTAAACAAATAGTATTGGGTTAGTTGACAAAATACTTGCAACAATTCACAAATAACACTAGTGTTGTATGAAATTCCTTACTTTTTATAATATTCATTAGCACCAGATATTATTGCTCTTTTTACATTTTAATCATCTGAATTGATTTTTTATCATTCTTTTATCGGTTTCATTGTCTTGTCTTCACCAGTCTGCTGATATTGTTTAAAGTTATCCACACTTGTTCAGTCATATGTACTAATATTGTCTTTAATTATTTAAAACCCATTACTCGTTTTTCAACACTTTTAGTGGTGCCACATCTGCCACAGTTGTTTTTAACTAAAACAATGTTTGTTATAAAAAATTCAAAGAATACCTATAGATATGCACGTCTAATCAGTTGAAAGCCTGAGTAGAGCAAACAGGCTGATCCCTCCCTCCCCAATTAAGAATTCAGCAAATATATATATATAAAAATAAGTAAACATAGATCCTAGTTCCAGAAACAATGTTAATGAGTGGAAAATATTATTCAGCAAACCTCTCTACACAAATCAGAATGAAATAAAGATAAATAAGTGTAGAGTTTAATGAGAATGAGTTTCTACCATATATTATGTTTTGAAACAAAAATATTAAATTCCTTTGATCAAAAATAGAAATGGTAAATAAAGAAAATGGAAAGAATTATTGGATTCAACTGTTTTGTCAATGTAGAATTTATTAATCATTAAAGTTAAGAGGGTAAGGAAACCGTTAAAATAGAGGACTAATTTTAAAGTACATTATTTCAATTTTACCAATGGATTTACTCTCTAAAAGGATAAGGTAATTAGCATGCTTCGCACTTGTTCCCACATACTTTTCCTAAATCCTGTTTTTCCTGCTATTGTTGTTATATTGCTTTACATTGTAAGAGTTTGTGAAGTACACTTTTTATTCTGTAGCCATAATTCTTCCAGTAATAATAGGTACCATGTCAGTAATGAGAAAACTCAGTATCACGAGATGTCATTTCTCCTCAAATTAATGTATGGTTCAAATGTAATGTGAGTCAAAATTCTAATGAGACTGATTTTTAAATCTCTACAAACTCTAAAAGCTATTTGGAAGAATAATAATACAGAAAGAAAGGTGTGCTTCTCTACTAAATGTTAAGCTATGCTAATTAAAGACAATATGGATAGAAATGTTACAATAGAGAGCCCAAACAGAATTTGTGTGACAATTAATATATAAATAAGTAGAATTAAAAAACACTGGAAAAGAATGGGCTTTTCTATAAATGAAACTGGGGGATTTGACTTTCCATATAGGAAAAACTGAAAATTAGAGCAGTCTTTCACACAATACATCAAAACAAGAGTCAGTGAATCAGAGACATAAATCAAAGACCTAACTTTTTTGGAGGGGCTAGGGTTAAAAGTATTGGAAAAATTATACAGGAGTATGTTTACAAATTTATCAATTTATAATATTTAATAATTCACATACCATGATATTCACCCTTTTAAAGTTATAAGAATATCCAACTGTTTGGACTAAATTCTTATATCTTACCTGTCATAGAACTGGGAAGGGGAACATCTGTTCTCATTCTCCACTATTCATAGTAGGAGGCAGATCTCACCTTTTGCCTATCTGGTTTCCCCTAAATTTGAAGTAAGTTTAGATAATAAAAATAGAAAAAAAAATGATCTACTGCGTGGATAATAATGGAAATTGATGTTAAAAAATTTGGTATCATCAGCCATATATAAAAAGTCTCACAAGACCAAGTATTGGTTGAAATATAGGAACAGAAGGATTAATACTCAGGCAGAAGTGCAAATAACACAATCACTTTGGATAGTAATTTTAGTATTACCACATGAAGTTGAAACTATGTATATCCTATAAGTCAGATATTCTGCTTGTAGGTGGGTATTTTAAATAACTCTTGTACCTGTGTACCAAGAGACTTGTATGTAGAAGGATACAAATTGTAAAAGAGCAAAGTTGGAGAATAGATAAATAAGTTATGGTTTATTTTATTGATAAATAACCTGACACACACACAAACTTGATCTGAATGTATCAATAAGGATAGTAATAAAAATATAATTTTGAGTGCAAAGCAAGTTGCAGAATGATATGTAGAGCATGATACTATTTTTATAGTTTTAAAAGTATGCAAAGCAGCAAGGCATTGTTTATGGATATATATATGGATATGTATATATCAAATAAAAGTAAAAAACATAAGTGTGCTGGTTAATTTCATACATCATCTTGACTAGGCCATGAGGCACCAAGACATTTGCTCAAATGTTATTCTGGGTATTTCTGTTAGGGTGTTTTTGGATAAGAGTAACATTTAAATTGGCAAACTGGGTAAAAAAGATTGCCTCCCCAAATGTAGGAATGCCTCGTCTAATCAGTTGAAAGCCTGAGTAGAGCAAACAGGCTGATCCCTCCCTCCCCAATTAAGAGAGATCCCTTTCTGTGTAATGGACATTGGCTTTCTTCCTGCCTTCAGACTCACATTGAACCATTAGGCCTTCCTGGGTTTTGTGCCTGCTGGTCTTCTGTCTGGAACTAAACTGTCAGTTCTTCTGGGTCTCCAGCTTGCTGACTCACCCTGCAAATCTTGGGGCTTGCCAGCCTCCATTATTGCATAAACGAATTCCTTATAATCAGTCAATCTCTCTCTCTCTCTCTCTTTCTCTAGATAGATATAGATAGATATAGGTAGATAGATAGATAGATAGATAGATAGATAGATAGATAATAGATAGATAGACAGATACAGACATTCTGAAGAACTCTGACGAATACCATATGCTACATTCATGAGTGAAGATTATTCCAGGAAGGTAGAGAGGAATATGGGATTGGTGAGAAAGAAAAAAAATACTCCAAATTTACCTCTATGTTCTTTGCCTTTAAATAATAACAAATGAAACAAAAACCACAAAATGCTAACATTTTTAGTAAAGAAACAATCTGTTATTCTCTGTATATTTCTGTATTTCAAGGCTTTCCTTTAAAACATGTTCTCTACATATTTTCATTGATATTCAACTTTATATATTCTATCATTTCCACTGTATTTTTTTCTTTAACCTGTGAGCTTTTTAGCAATGCATTTGGGAATTAAAATTTTTAAATGTTATTTTCTGATTTATTTACATCATGGTTAAGAACTGTGGTGTGCATATTACCTATTATTTGAAATCTGTTAAGGACTTTGAGACCTGGTATGCAGTCACATTTCTAAGTCTTTCTGTGTACCTGAAGATAGTTTAAGAACTTTACTTGCTGAGTGTTTAATAAAGTTTATTATTATGTCATTCTAATGTTCTATATGCTTACCAACACTTTGTCTGAGTAATTCATCAATTTCTAATGAAAATTTGATAAAATTACCTACTATTTTTTATGATTTTGAAGTGAGGGTATCCATGGGCCCAGAATCATCCTATCTTATTGCTCTGCTAACACAAAGACATTTTCCATATACATGGTCCAAGAAATGTTATCATTTGGCCATATTCCAAGTACTAGAATAAAGGAGGGGAGGAAGAAAGAGGGTGTTTGCCAATTTTAAGGACACATTTTAGAAATTTCACACATTACTTTTCATCATGTGTTCTTAGCCCAGACTTGGCCACATGGCCACACACAGATATAAGGGAGATTGAGAACTGAAGTTCTTATTTTTGGTGGTCATGTGTGGAGTTCAAACTGGTGGTAGTAACACTAAAAAAAATAAGAACCTAAGATACAGGAAGCAGCTAGAAGCTCCTATCAGTTGTTTCAGGAGACCACTTCTGAAATGGATGAACGCTAACTGTTTTCACTGTCTTTGTCCTTATCTCAAGATTAAGTGGCATGGTCAGGCATGCAGGAGCTGCATATTATATTTTGTGGTTATTAAGCATTTTTTAAAGAGAAGGAGTCAGCATAACTTAGTTGCCTACCCTGTAGCTGTCCCATTTAGTGTGTGAGCATGTGTGTATGTGTGTATATGTGTATGTGTGTATATGTGTGTGTTTCTGTGCAGAGAGAGAGACCATAAGTACTAGTGAGCAGCTTGCATAGCCTTCCCAAAATTTTAGAAATAAATCCATTTTCTTTTACTGTGTTTTAGAATAACTATTAGATTTATTTTCTAACACTCAAAATAGGGCGCTTGAGAGAAAATTATTTGAATTGGAACATAGATAATACTAACTACCTAAATTTTATTTGTTCCTGGTTGATAGTTTGTGTGTTACCAAATCCTGTCAGGAAAATAATTTTTTTCTTCTTGGACCAAAATATATAGAGGGAGATTGGTTTCATGACTAAATGATCAGTGAACCACCTACCCTGTTAGAGTAAATCAGAACCTGTAACAGTAAATACAAAATATGGCTAATATAATTACTTGGGTACCATGTACTGACTGACTCCCTCACCACTGAGGCAAGTGCAACTGGGAAAATAATGTAAATTCTGACTTTGGAGTTTTGAGTAGTTAATAAATCCTCCTATTGTTAGAAATGGACTAAGCAAAATTAAGCTTCTCTTATCTCCACCCCCTCAAAGAATTTGATTCGTATCAAGGCAAAGAAAAGTGATAATTTAAAAGCTTTTCTGGATCTTTGAGTAGCCAGAAGATAAAACTACAAAAGTAGATGTTTCTCTTATTTGAAATGGGCATAGTAATGAGGCCCATTTCCTACTTGTAGACTTTTGGCACATATATATCCCCAAATGAGCTTAGGGAGAAGTGACTATTCTGAACAATAATATAAAATGTTTTCTATACCATAGGCAGAGTATATGTTAATTCTCAATATAATCTTAGACTCTAATGCCTCTAAGAATTATGTTTTTTTCTTTGATAAGTGTGTATATGTGTCAGAGAGATAGAGAAAATAATTTAACTTTGGATGATCAAATAACACAAGATCAGAGGAAGCAATGTCTTCACTTTCAACTCAGAGCAAGATCTCAAATGACTGTATCTTGGAGAGCCAAGGCCCACTTTTGACTATTCCACTGAAGAGTTCACTTTCCTCACCCAAACACTTTGTCCACTTCTCTATGACTGTAAGATTTTTATTCCTAACTCACACTGAAAATGTGTTGCTCCTTGTCATTGTGTGCTACGGATTGTACTTGGAATTGACGGTTGGGAGGATGGATCCTGGAGAAAGTCCAACACCTGTGCTCAGAGTGGGATTTTCCAAAGATAGAAGGGGTGGTTTAAAACTGTACTGTAGAATTTTTAAGAAGAGATAAATCTCTCATGACTGAAGCCTAAATTTTGAGACAGAGGAACAAGGCTAAGGACTTTAGGGGTCCATGAGTAAAAAATGCATGAGAACTTAAGATATTGTTTCCTTGAATTGTTGGTATAGTCATATTTAGTTTTACATTTTTTTTTTACTTTTACATTCTTCTTTCTGACATTGTAACTTCCTTTAACTACTTATTTTATTAAATCCTTCTGTTGTGTATTTTAAATCCTTATCATCATTGTATCATGCAGATGTAACAAAGAGAAAGTGACTATTTGCACATGACCTCCCCCCTATAGGCAAATGCTCTGATATTAGAATCACATCAAGGAGTAAATAGCACAAGAGTTCCAGGCAGTGATTTGCACGAAAGTAAAGTGTGGCCTTCAGTGAAGGTTCTAACGACAAGAGTGTATCAGATTGAAAAGCAGCTATCAAGTGGATAATTCAGTAAAGAGTGTGAAACAAAACATTTTTTCCTCAATATGCTACATGCCTGTGACCCTTGGTGGGTATCAGGGAAGAGATAGACTTTGTATTACTAAACCTGATCCTTTATATTCACATATTTTCTCCAATAAACTTAGCTACATTAAGACAGTGACATTCACAGTAAAGCATCTTTCCTGTTCTTTGAAGCTTCCCACAGTCAGGAATAAAATGGTCTGCCTTGTGAAAATCAACCAAACTGGCCTCAAGGCTATCACCCACACAGTGGCAGCTTTTTATCAGACCAACGGCTGGGAATCAACATATAAGGCAGAGTCCAAGGTTGTCTACTTTGCTCAGGATTGAGTTCTTTTTTTTTTTTTCTGAGTTCCAAGTTATAAGTTCAAAGAATTAAGTATGGATTGTAGTGATATTAACTTGTAGTACTAAATGAATTTAAAGCTGCTGGCTGTTTATCACTAATGTGATTCCTTTTTCTTTGATGCACAGGTCCCTGCACTTATCCATTTCTGAACATGACAAGATCCACTCACTCTTTTCAGTAGTCTTTTGACCATTATGACTGCATCCTGCATTGCCATTCTGAGTAAAACCATGATTAATAAGAACCTAGTGAGTTAGTGCTTGCATTTAATTATTTTTTCCCTATGATCGACATTTATGAGAAAGAAGCAAATCACAAGAAAATAAGTCAGTATTGGGGTTTTCTAAGTTTTGTTTGTTTCTTGTATGCTAGCCCACTTGTGCTGGACAGATCCAAGTCAAGTCCCTGAACCTGTTATCTCTCAGAAAGAAAGTCTTATGAGCAGAGTAATTGTCCACATAATACAATCTACTACCAGTCATTTTATCATTATATTTCATCCCTTTAACTACTTTATTCTCTTTCATGAGTCCCCTTTAACACTGAGAGGAGAGATGCCTTAAACTGGTTATTTTATGACACCCTAATTATTATGTATAAACTGAGGTGACATCTGGGTGACAACAGAAACTTGCTACAAAATAGGCAATTGGGTAAGGAAGAGAGCATGCCAAAAAGGAGGAGAAGATGCCTATGGGGATCATGAGTGTTAGGAAAATAGTCAAGTACAAATTTGGCTTCCTTCATGGTTTTATTGGCAGCCAGGTCCTGCTTATATTACCAAGGGTTAGTGTTAACAAGGATGAGCCTAAGGCAACTGAACAATCCCAACCTATCAATGAAAATACTCAATTCTGTTGACTAGGTTTAATTACTAAGGTAACAGAATGGACACACCACTTTTAAAAAGTGATTGTGCAGCCAATTCACAAGAAAAAATATAATTCAAAATGAAGCTAAACTAATACTGCTATTGCGTTGGGGCATGGGTATATAATCTCTAAAGAATTTTCGCTTCCCTTCCTTCTCCATTTCATACATCAAATAAGTTTTCAAATATTAATTGCCTAATATGTGTACATGGAAGGTACTTTAACAAGTCCTACCAAAAGCACTCTTAATATCCATTTTTCCCATTCACTTTGAAACTTCACAATAAACGAGTCCTAGAAAAAAAATTTACAATGCAAAGAAATTACATATCATCCTACAGCTTACATTTTCCCCATCCATTATTTTATTTGAGATAGAACAAGTATGTCATCATCCCCCACTTTTCAGATGATGATACTGAGCACAGAAAGCCAAAGGTTAAATAGCTTCTTCAAGCTTACTCAGCTGGTAAATAATGGAACCAGAGATTAAACCCCAAATCTTCTGACTCCAAACTCATTCTCTTTTCACCACACTTTACTTTATCTGTTAACAGTAAGAGCTGAAGGGGGCCTTTAATTTTTCTTTCTACCAATATTATTTTTCCTAGGCCGGAATGGAGAAATATGCAGTTATCAGAATGAAATGATACCATATGAAACCTGCTTCAGGGCCTTCAATAGCTGACTTATGTTCTGTTTTGAAAAAAAGGGAGGGGGGAGTGATGCAAGCAATGATCTTTGAGACTAAAGACCAAGGGCAAAATATTGTCAGAAAACAGCATTCACATTAATTAGTGTCCTATCTTTTATCTTATCACAAAGGCTACGTTGAACTAAGACCCTGTTCTTGATTTGCATTGTCATCTTGTGAAAACATTGTCTATCCTATTAGAAATCAAGCCTCTTAAATTTACACTTAATTATGAAAGTCAAGCACTTTCATTAACTGACAGATACTGATGCTTCTAATGAAGTCAGGTGACTGTAGTTCAAATAAACAAATGATTATGGTTGACAGCAAAAGTATAAACAAGGTCCTAATTAAATTAATGAATATGCTAACTATTGTGGTTGTCCCCTAGGATACAATAACTTGCATTTAGTTATCAGGATTCCCACATAAAGGGGAACAATGAATGTCCATGGTCACAAAGTCAAAGTCCACAGGCTGGTGAACAGGTAAGAGAATAGGAATCACAGGCATTTTACCAGTTTATAGACTCTTTCCACATGTACATGGATGCTTATATTGCCTTATAACCTTTCCAGCAAACTGCTTAAACAGTGAAGATTGAAGACATCCTTTCAGGCTTGCACTATACTTGCCATTTGATGTTGGGAACAAAGCTCATTACACAACTTTATTCTCATATCTGGCAAAACTACTAAGTTTCGTTATGCTTCAGAAGATTGGAGACTGACGAGAATTAGACTTGAGGTGGATTAATGATTGTACATTGAGAATTGACCCCCCTATACTGAATTTTATTGTTGTTAACAACCATTTGATCAATAAATATGAGAGATGCCCTCTCAAAAAAAAAAAAAAAGCCCTGTGGGCATATATATTAAAAAGAAAGACATGTGATTTGTAATGGAATGAAAATTAGATTTCATCATAGATGATATTTAGTTTTGCAATACATTTTTTTCTGCAATACTTTATGCCACAAGTAAATGGTATGACATACTTAAGGTACTCAAGAAAAGAAAATATGAGTCAAGATTTTGCATCTAAAATAAGTGATTTTAGAGCAAAGAGCTTACTGAAACAGGAAAAAGAAAACAAGCCTAAAATTTGTATGGGAGCACAAAAGAGCCTTAATAGCCTAAGGAATCTTGAGAAAGAGCAAAGCTGGAGGCATCAGACTTCCTGATTTCAGACTATATTACAATGCTATAGTAATCAAAATAGTACGGTAGTGCATAAAAACAGACACATAGATCAATGGAACAGAAACAAGGGCCCAGAAACAAACCCATGCATATATGGTAAACTAATACTTAAAAAGGGAGCCAAGAATACTCAATGGAGAAAGGATAGTCTCATCAATAAATGATATTGGGAAAACTGGATAACCACATGGAAAAGATTAAACCTGGACCCCTGTCTGATAAAAATTGACTCAAAATGGATTATAGACTTAAACCATAAGATTTGAAACCATAAAACTCCTAGAAGAAACATACAAAAAAATCTCCTTGCCATCAGTCTTGGCAATAATATTTTGGATTAGACACCAAAGGCAAAAGCAACAAAAGCAAAAATCAACAAACATGGGACTACATCAAACTAAAAAGAGTCTGCACAGCAGAAGGTACAATTAACAAAATTGAAAGGCAACCTATAGAATGGGAGAAAATATTTACAAACCACATACTAGAAAAAGGATTAATATTCAAAATATATAAAGAACTCAATAGCAAAATAACATACAATCCAACCTAAAATGTGGGCAAAGGGCCTGAATAGATATTTTTCCAAAGAAAACATACAAATGACTAATAGGTAAATGAAAAGGTGCTCAATATCATTAAATGATAAGGAAATGTAAATTGATACCACCAATATTGCCTCACATCTGTTAAATGGCTATTATCAAAAAGATTAAAGACAAATTATGGCAAGGATGTGGAGAAAAGAGAACCCTTGTACACTGTGGGAATGTAAATTGGTACAGCCACTACAAAAAATAGTGTGGCAGCTACTCAAAAAATTGAAATTAGAAATACCATTTTATTAGCAATACCACTTCTGGTTATATATCCAAAAAGATGAAATCATTACCTCAAAGTGATATCTGTACTCCTGTGTATATCACAGCATTATTCATAATAGACAAGACAATGGAAACAACTGAAGTGTCCATTGATGGATGAATGGATACAGAAAAGGTGGTATACATATAAAATGAAATATTATTCAGTCATAGAAAAGGAAGAAAATGCTTTCAAGGTCCAACTATGTTGTTGCAAAGTGCAGGATCACAACAACATGGATGGACCTTGAGGGCATTATACTATGTGAAATAAGTCAGATGGAGAAAGATGAAAGTGTATGATCTCACTTACGTGTGGAACTTAAAAAGGCTAAACTCATACAAACAGAGAGTAGAATGGTAGTTGCTGAGGACTGAAGGATGTACAAAGTTGGGAGATGTTGATCAAAGAGTACAAGCCTTCAGTTACAAGATGAATAAGTTCTGGGGCTCTAATGTATAGCATGGTGACTGTAGTACAAAATACTGTATTGTATATTTGAAAGTTGCTTTAAAAATAGAGTTTTCGTGTTCTTACCTTAACAACAACAACAAAATGGTAATTATATAAGGTGAACGTGTTAGCTAACCTTATTGTGTAATATATATTTGTATCAAATTATCACATTGTACACCTTAAACTTACAAAATCTTATGTTATGTCTCAATAGAACTTGAAAAGAAGTTTAAAAGGTAAAATGTCATTCACATGCAAGAACTCAAGAAATCTCTTTTCCAAGATCACCTTCCAAGAAATCTGAAGAATAGGTCTCAAAAATCCAAAATAACTAGAGGTACAGCAACATAAGGATTCATCATAAACAATAAATGTATAATAACCTATAAAACCGACACTAAACGAATATTTTAACAGAACAATTATGTATCTAAATGGCTACATTTTATATCAAAGTAGGGATAGCACAACTTAAAAAAATGAAGGGAGAATAGAAAGAAAGCATATACAAAATTTTAACTATTTTTATAACAATATTGAGTTGATAGTTGTAGTATTGTTATTTTGGGACTGTCTTGTGTGTTGTTGGATCAAGCAAATGAGTAATTGCGTGAAAATTGAATTCTATCATCCTCTATATTTTTGGGAAGCACGGTTCTTCATGTAGAAACAAGGAGATATAGGTATAATATATTAAAGGATAAGTCCACACCTAATACTACTGCATTAGAATTGCAAGTATTGATATGAACTCATAGTTATATGCAGATAGGAAATTATACATACATGTATATAATATATATGTTATATGTAAAGTCATAACATGATATGTATATAATGTGTTTCATATATTCTATACTTTTGTAAACTTTACATGTTATAAATATATAAGGTATATACCCTATAAATATATATAATATATACCATTATAATTTTACATGCCACTTATATATATTAAATATATAAAATTTCCTATTTCTGTCTATTGAAATACCTAGAAACAATGGCTTACCCTGTAGCAATTGTTTTGAAATACCATTTTCAACTGAAATAGGATAGGTCATTTTGGAGAAATGGTTGATTCCATTTCCCTACAGAGGAAAGGTCTGGGGTGGGAAAGGTACACAATAAACTTAAAACATGTGCTTATAGCAGATAACAAAGAAGCTATAAAAAACTACTTTGGTCCTATAAAACCGGGCTTAGGAGCAAAATTAAAAAGAGAATATAACTGGGCAGAGATGGGACAATTTGAGCTTCAATAGGAATAATAATTAAAATGGTATGAAATCTATCAGGTATGTTTAAATTTATAATTTCAAAGTCATATTAATACATAGTAATACATCTTCAGTAACTTAATATATACTCAACCTATATATTAAGAAACTTAAATAAGATGACAGTTAACCAATTCATTTCTGATAAACAAAGGAAAAAACTCAAGGATTTATCCTGCCTTCCCTTTATAAATTTTGCCACTAGGTAACTAATTAGCATATGTGGAGAAATGTCTCTTTATGAAGGCATTACAACTTATAGTTAAAATAAAAATGATAGAATATCACCACATCCCCAATGCATGTGATCGATTAACAAATGTAGGCATCAAGCATGAAGAGCTCTTACCAACAGTAAGAGGGGTAGCCAGACATTATGCCTCCTGAGGGAAGAATACAACATGGTCATATTTTGCCAAAGGGGTCAAACATGAATTTATCAAACTTTGGATCCAGCTGCCACGCTGCAGGAAATGCCAAGGAGAGAGAAATGTATCAAAGAGCACCATAAGAATGCAATCAGCCCAAGTTTGGAACAGAAAAATTACAAGGGAAATTTTTTTAAATGAAGGAGAAATTTGGAGATTAAGAGAGACTTAAAGAACATACCAATTGAGGAAAAATGAGAATGACTATGATATCTGTAGATGAATATTTACATGACAAAACTACAAAGAAATATGAGGAATTATTTTACTTCTGTGGTTACTTGGGGTGAAATGGGGTTGAGACACAGGAAGGGGCTTCTGGGTGGCTGATATAGTTTTATTTTATGTACTACATGGTAGTTACAAAGGTATTCACCTCAGAATATTTTACTGAGCTACATTTGTGTGTGTGTGTGTGTGTGTTATATCTTTGTTTTACGGTGAAAAGGTTACATAAAAAATGATTGCATTCTATGTGAATGCAAGCTCAAACTATGATCAAACTGAGATATGTGGAAATAAATTTGACATAGCAACCAATCTTAAACAAAAAGTGAAGTAGCAACCTCTGGGCCAGAGGAAGAGTTTTTGAGGGGACAGGGCATATGACTGGGGTCCCAAGGAAAAGGCTAAGACAGAGACTACACTGCAAAAAGTTTATTGGGGAGTGCTCTTGGGATCTCCACTCAAGAACGGGAAGGGAAGAAAGCAAAACTGAGAAGAAGTTGTGCTGTAGTCTCAGGAAGACCTTAGCTGACCTCATGGGATTTTTAAAGTTAGAAAGAGCTCTTCAAAATTGTGGCAGAATAGACAATGGAACCAGTCTTTTCTTTTTCCTCCCTGCTGGATGATAAGCTCCTCTGGGAGTGGGTACATATCAAAAACACCAGCAATGCAATTCTGAAGAGAGCTGAAAGCTGAAAGATGTCTGTGAACAGCATTCCCAGAAGCTAGAGGAGTAAGTTCTTCAGTTGTGAACGAGATCTAGATAGTACAGCAATGAATCCTCTACAGTAATTATTTCCTGCCTCTATAGGATACCTTTCTGCTTCCTTATATGTGTATCTATCTCTTAACTATTCTATTTACATTGTAAACAGGTTATAAATCTCAGCATTCTTGTGATTTGGAGAAACCTTGCTCCCATTTTACAGGAAGGATAAAAAGGTTCAGCAGAGTTAGTAGTTATAGTAACCCTGCATTGTGGGCTAAGTTTGGATCAAGTATGTTACCTACATTATTTTGTTTGATGATCTCAAATAGTCTTATGAGTTGAGCACAGTTTGTTCCCTCATTTTGCAGGTGAGCTACTGAAAGTCATAGAAGTTCAGTGATTTGCCCATTTAATCAGTGGTGGAGCCAGAAATCTCATCAGATCTGTATGAATTCAGCATCCTACTCTCAAACTGTGTATTATGCACCTGGGCAGAAATCATCTAGACTTACAGAAAAAAAATTCCAGGAATTTAACTCACTTCCATCTCCATGTGTTCAATTCCTCTCCTATAACTTCTCCAGTGTCCTCTTCTCTCAAAAATGGCATTACCTGAAGAGTTAATAGTTACCCCTCTTAGCTAGCAAATAAATGTCTTCAGTGATTTAATCAAAAGAAGTCACAAAGGTAAACATTGTATTCAAACTGTTGGTTTAATGGGGAAAAGTGTTTGGGGGCATAGAGTCCTTTCGGAGCTCTCAGATGTTGAAGAGCACATTATACCAATGCTTCTTATGTGGAGGTCAACCCAACAGGCCATAGAATAATTAAGGTTATACAGGGCATAATAGATAAAAGCAAATTTAAAAATATCAAAAGTCTTCAGTCTAGATGAAATGGAGATCAAAGATGAGATTTTCTAAGGTAAACAAAATCCAGATTGTGTAGAAAAGATGAGAGCAGACATCTCTCATGTCTCAGAGCATTAGAAATAAAAGGTGACTTTTTGAAGATTCAAAGAGGTCAATTTTGAACAAATGGAAATGAAACATTACTCTAAACTGCAGGTAACTAAGCACCAAAGTTCGTTACACTTCAGAAAACAACCTAAGCTGTCATCAGTTGGTTTAAGATGGTTCTAGTCAATTTATGGATGAGAAATTCAGAATAAGAGAAGTGAGAGATGGCCCTGTGTAAGTATGAACTTGTGTAAGAAAACCCTATCTTTCCTCATGCTGTCCTTTGATATTTGTCTGAAATGTATCTGAAAAATGTGGACTATGGCCCTGATTCATGCTATGTGAAGGTTTCCTTTATCTTTCCAGAAAATACCAACTCCGTGTGCCTCAGGACAGTTACCTGTGCTGGGGATGTTCTTCCTTCCACTTTTTGTGCAGCTAGCTCTTTCTCATTGTTTAGATCTCAGCTTACAAGTTACCTCCTGCCTCTACTCCAAGCTCCACCATTCTTTAATTTTCACCTTCTTCTGTTTCTTTCAGAGCACTATCACCATCTGTAATCACCTTGTATATTTATCTGTTTACTTGTTAATTATCTGTTTTCTCAACTGGAAAGTAAGCGTTATGCGGACAGGGCACTTAGAAGTTTTGTTCACAACCATAACTCTTGCATCTAATCCAGTGCTTGTCATAACCACACATATTTATGAAGTGAATGAAAGAATAAATACGTGAATAAATCAAGAATCTCATTTTAAGCGAAGAAAAAATTAGTCTCCCTACAAAAGTTCTCATCACTTGGGATTTTTTTTTTCTTTTTTTAATCTGTTATATTCTTTCAGATGCATGCCTTTTTTATATATTTTCTGATAACTTTCTAAGAAATCATTTCATGTACAATACAGACACACACACACATGCACACCCACACACACACACAAGAAAAAGAAAAATCTTGCCTCTTCTATTCTTTATGGAGAGTCTTGATGCAAGTGGACAAATATGTAAACATTAAGTATGCATATCTGGCCTTGAATGCTTCGTTCATCAGTTTTCCTGGAACATTGATTCAAATCAGCCTGACATGAGCAACATCCAGGCCCACCTGGCTGCCTAAGGACTTATGTACCCAGTGTGTTATTACAGCAGAACATGCTGTACACTTCATGGCAGCCTCTTTAAAGTGCAATACCTAGAATGCCTAGGAAATCTGTTTCCCCTGAAGAAACCTCCCTGAATTGGAATAGACACCCCATTACTGTGGTTGCCAAAACGCATGCATCTTCCTGTGGCAGAAGAGAGCTTTGCAAAGAGATAGTCCCTTCAATTTACATCAAGTAAGTAACTAACTAAAAAACTAAGTCAATAAGTAAACTAGATAGATAAAGCAAAATAAAGATGATTCTAATACTTGGATCAAGTCCAGAGATCTAATTGTATGTGACTGGTGGAATCTGGAGATTTCGATTCTTCAAAGAGAATTCCAATTTGCTCTTTTCCTTAGGATGGAACGGCTCTGACTACTTATAAAAAGCAACATTGCAGTTCCTCCAGGGTACTGCTCACTATGGACAACTCACAGAGCTTTTCAACTCACCAGCAGTATCATTTTAGGGCTAGTGTTGATTTAGAAATGAATATTGAGGAAGAAATAGGCCTCAGAGGGATCTCTTTGTATTATTTCTGCAGTAACAAAGGCTAGACATGCTCCTGTGGGTTCCTTTGTTCTGTAGACTCTACAGTCCCACAATACACTTGGAGGTATCTCAGCAACTTAATGAAGTGCAGCCGGGATGCAGCAGTGAGCACACAGCCAGCTAGTCAGCACAGGCCTGCTGTTGGGGTGTTAGCCACTGATTATGCAAAAATGGGTCATTAAGAGTCAGCGGGAAAAATGCAACTCATTAGCAACCTCCTTTGGTAAAGAAATGATAGCACCAATCTGTGGAAGTCCAACCACTTCAGGAAAGACAGTAGAAAAAGTCTGATGGTAGGAATGGGATACGGTAGAACAGGATATAGAAAAGGAATTGATTTCTGCAGAACTCTTATGTTTTATTATCTCTGCTTTTTGCACATTGCATCAGTAAGGGGTTATCACATTTTTATTCGAAATATTTGATGTCCTTGGACTGAAATTCTTAAGTGTATGACAAACTAGGATAAAATCCTTCATGAATTCAAGAGTCAGTGCATTGTTAATAGATCATCTTTTAGTCATAGTATTGGAACATGCAGGCAACTATACTCTAAATATAAGAATTACAGGGACACCTGCCAACAGAGGGGACCAAATAGGTGAGGATGAGTGGGAAATTTCTGCCAGTGCTTCTCTTTTGTTGATCCTCAGCTCTGCTGCCCCTTTCAGAGAATCTCTTGAAGGCAGGAGGCAAGCAAGACTCCGAGAGATGAAATAAGTCCCGTAAGTATCAGGATTTCAATGAGTCCTCTGTTAAAAAGACTTTTTTTTTTCTTTTAATTAAACCCCAGTTCATTTCTCCACCAGCTGGAAATTTAAGGGTGGGAAAATATTTTGTTTACTTCACCCTCAAATAAAGGATATCCTATAGAGCACGAAGTAAAAGTAATCAAGATGTCATGTAGTAAATCCATGCCGTAAGACTGGTGAGAAGGTTTTATTCTCTCTGGTAAGGACTCTGGGTATGCGGCCCTTGCTCTGGGGTGGTGTGGTGCTTTAGTTTGGGCCTGTTCCAGAATGTTACTAAGATGTCAAATGCCACTAGAGGCAACACTGACCCTGGAGACATACGTCTCTAAGTCACTCTCAGATGACTCCTTGGTGAGTGCAAACCACACACCACAAGACAAAGGGAGTTTGTTGACTGCTTCAGTCCCCTATGAACATCAACCTCCATCTTTTTTAAATGTTTCACACATCAAATCTTAAACTAAATTTAGGAATTTAGTAAAATCACTTTATACATAACCCAATGCCAGGTAAAACCCTGGGCCTAGAGAAAGGTTTCACTCTAAATCGTCATAGACTTCTGCCCTTTGGGGGAGTCAATATTGGGGTGAGGATAAAGAGCTCATACACATGGAATGAAATCAACCACACCAGGGTAATGAATGTGATAAATGCTCTTGTCCCCTCTACCAGATAGTATCTTCAGGAGCCATTTCTGTACTGCATTCTCTGGCATATTAATGATGAGTTTAATTTTCCTCTCTTTCTCCATTCTATCCCCTCACTTTCCCAACACACAC
Organism: Manis javanica; assembly: GCF_040802235.1. Classification (NCBI taxonomy): domain Eukaryota; kingdom Metazoa; phylum Chordata; class Mammalia; order Pholidota; family Manidae; genus Manis; species Manis javanica. The sequence goes on from NC_133174.1 coordinate 90,261,490, forward strand.
ATACTCACAAAGATACACACACAGGAAGATAAGTATTTTCTCTAAAGATCAAGGCAGCTTCACTCTTCTTTTTCTGGCTACAGTGGGAGAATTTTCTCTCCAAAGACCCTCTCCACAGCTACCAGCTTAGACTTCATCTTTCTGCTGTGTAGAATATGAGCTTGAAAAGAGAGTTGGTGCTAACGGCATATGGTACTGCACCTTCTAGAGAAGTGAAATGCCCTTAAGTGATCATCAGGAGGCATAGGGAAGGAGCTGAATTTCCTCACTTGGGTCCACAATTGTGTAGCCTACTACATAGACATGGAGAGAATCATAAAGATTCTCTCTTATTCTAATGATGGTGGCAGTGACGGTGATGATAGTGATGATGATGGCGATGATGAAGATGATAACAATGAAGGTATCAGAGACCAAAAGTGTTCAAACCACTATATATGAAGTATTCTTATTAAAACCCCACAGACGGTAGGGCAAGAATGCATATGGTCTGACTCATAATGGAATTTCTTCGCCTGTCACTCACAAAGATCTGCTCTCATTTGTTCTTAAACTGGCTTCTTCCTGGTCTTGGGATTTAAGAAAACTGCTCTTATTTTTCTGAATCTTTACTTCCTATCCCAGATGCTGCCTCTGGGATTGTGTCCAATCGCCGGGTCCATTTGTGACCTGGCATTCTCCTAGCCTCTTTGCCTATTTGTGCTCATCAGACTGAAGATGCTCATCAGACTCTTTTTGTATTGATATCAGGCTCTGCTTGGGTGAGTGTTTTTTTAAGATGCAGTAATGTCAACCTCATGTATATGGTCAAAGGTTCCTCTTGTATAATGTTGTTGATACAGAACAGCATTTCTTCTTCCCTCTGTGGCTGCATGTATGCCATTTCAGTGGCATTTCAGGTTCACAGGACACTTCCCTGAGAATTGTTATGTCTATATCCTTGGAGCCCAGAGCTCTGTAATCAATTGCCATTGTGGAAAAAGATATATTGTAACGTTGCAAGCTAGTCAGCTAACTGTGTTGTGACTTTCCTGTTACCCCATCTATAAACCATGGGGTTTATACATGTCACCTCAGGAAGGTATTATGAGAGTTAATGAGCCAGAGGTTGTAAGGGGGATTTAGCCTGTTGGATGAAAGGTGCTTCTTAAGTATAGAGCATTCCAGCTTCATGTGGCCTGATTCTTCAGGGCCAAAACAACATATCAGGAAGTCACAGTACTGCTATTAAAGGGCAGAGGGCACCATCAGTACATTTTCAATGTAAGGTGTAAACACAATCTCCAAAGGAGTGGTTTGAGGTTTTATAACTTACTGCTCAGTGGTGGCTCCTTTCTTTGCTGCAGCTGCCACATCCCCTGCCTGAAAAAATTAGTCTCATTTTGCCCAATTTGTCTTTGGTTCCCTTGACACAACATGTATTCCCTCAAAATCCCTTCTGGATGAAATGAACTATGGTACAGGAATACAAGGTGTACAAATACATCAGCTAAAATGGATGATAAGAGAACAAACCTGCAGGGCAAGCAGTGCCTCTGGCAGGTTTTTAGCTGTTCCTTTTGAAATACAAAAGCAAGAAGACATCTGCAGCTAAGATGCATTAAAGGGTTTTTGTTATCACAACAGTGAGAGAAGGTACAGCAAGCCAAATGGGGCAGATGTAATATGCCACCTCCAAGTAGCTTTTGTGAGATTTGTCGCACAGAAGAGACAGCACTCAGATTATGAGAATTTTCCAAAGGCCTCTCATTCAGCTTACAGTACTTAACATGATGACAATTCCATTTTGTTTGACTTGGGGTCAGCTTGCTGCTGATCTAAGTCCTCTAGTGAGCACGTTAATTCTCATCTGCTCTGGTTTCAACCTCTCCTGTCCCACACAGGCTGCTACCAGTAGTCCTTCCCCAAAAGCTCCTGCCAAAGCACCTAGCTAGAGTTTACTGTCTAGGAGGACATTTATCTTTTAACATTTTAAATTAGTGTGTTTTGAATAGATTCTTGTCTAGCATCATTGAAGAAAAGTCCACATTTCTAATGACATTAGCTGCAAGAGATTTAGAATGCCTTTTGTTTTGTTTGTAATTTCCATGGACGCATCTCACTTTCCATAACAAGGCTGGTTTTTCCTAACCAGGGGAAAAGACCATAAATATTCACAAATTTGGAGAAAAATATACTTTTCTCTGAATAATGAAAGAAAAACCAGCAGTCTAAAAACAGAGAAGTAGAAATGTGTTTCATGTGTTTTCCCCTCTGTGCAGGTGCCTTGCATTCTTTCCTTGCCTTAGTCCTACCCTCCTTGTAAGAGTAAGGAAAGCCGAAATAAAAGACTCCCTCTTGGTTTCCCCCAACTCTGAGATACCCTAAGGCTAGATGATACTCTCTCCATTATAGCCAGTCGCAGTAAATCAGCTGTGTGATTAAGAACACTTGAATCGTTCTAGACCTGCATGTTTACTTAGTTTTACAAGCTGAAAAGCATGGGCTCTTGGGATACTAGGGGGTGTTTTAACACTAGAACAGTCTGCCTGCTGCTGTGAATAGAGCTACAAAAACACAAAAATCAGTTTTCTCTTTCCTTTGCCACGGAACCGCAATTTTTCCCGGGAGTCTTCGGCACTGTCTGCTCCACGACTTCCTCCTATACATAAAGTCTGTTTCATATCCTTTCTGGAAATATTTTACTGTTCAGCACGCATTCACATTTTAATGGGAAGACAACAAAGTGTTGCATGTTTTTTGAAGTTGAACAGTATTTACTGCTGGTGATACATCGTTAAACCACTTCGGTCGCTGCCTACATTTGGTGCCTGCTGCAGAGACTGAGAAGATACCTGGAGCATTACATCTCAACTCTTGAGGTGCCTGTTTTGCTTTGAGGAAACATTTCAAGCCACTGTGATGTATATGGAGTGGCCAAGTGACATTTGTTTCTTCTTGGGGCTTAGGGAACCCGATAAATAGCTGAATTTTCAACGAGTCAGGCATCAGAAAAGAAGGTGTTTCTTTCATTTTCCTTTCCAATAGTTAATTTGCAGAGGTGCTGGTTTTTCTCTTCAGGTTTGTAAAGCAGAGAGACACATTTCTGAAATGGCACAAAAGAATCAGAAGGGAGAAAACTGCCTAGCTAAAAAGGAAGAGATGTATATATATATCCTAACGGGTAAATTCTAGAAGGTGCTTTGGTTTTGTTTTGTTTTGCTTCCATAGCTAGTAAAGTCCGAGGCTATAAGGAAAGGTACACGGTGCTTTTAAAGTGTAGATCAAAGGCTTGGTGGAGTTGCACCTTTGCTGCTTGGTGCCATACATGAAACATCAGCAAAGCACCATTACATTGCAGGATTGAGTTCTCTGCTGTGTTTAACTCCAATTTGAGCATCGTGTCATTGGCTTGTAAAGTTTTCTCTAAAAGTGAAACAGAAAGAAGTTATCTTTCTGGCAAATGATATATGTGAAATAAATGAGAAGTTTCATAGCATGAATCTAAATACTACCCAAGCATCCACTACGGCTCGTGAAATGAAATCAGGGAATGATGTCCACCAGGGATTCTTGTCATAGAACAAAGAGGATGAAAAAATCTGCGATGTTTTCACTTTGGAAGGTGAGCTCTGCAAGGGTCCTTGAGCCATCGAATGTTCTTCCTGATCTGGAAATAGGCATCTGATGAAAAAAATGAAGTGACTATAAAGTGCAAGAATTTTCTTTTTCTTTTTTTTAATGTTTGGAAGCATAGGCATAGCAACTGATTAGCTTTCAAGTAAATCTGTCTTTGTGATACTACCGTGACTTGTTAATAGTTACGGACATGTTCTGGCACCCATTGACTGTGTTCAAGAAAGAGAGTGTAAAGGCAAACCCTTAACTCCATAATAACCATGGTCAAATTTGGAACTTGTTTCTTATTCTGCACTCAGCTTTGTTTCCTCCCCCATTCCGTGCTTTCCTCTGTACCCTCTCTCATTTCCTTCATATTTTCTCTTTCTTGTCATTACATGCACAAAGCTGACTTAACTCACTAGTTTCTCAACTCCGTTGAGCATATTTAATGAATCAGAGTTAGGAAATATAGGTGAGCAAAAGATATTAAGTGGATAGACAAATACACATAATGGATTGCTCATAGTCACCTTTAAAATAAAACTTACATTTTTCTGTGTTCTATTTGTATTACAAAGTCACTGTCACTATAACCCCTGAGGTGCACCAGCTCTATGTCTATGTGTGAGGGTCAGTGATGAGAACAGATTGAGGGAACACAACCTATTTTAGCTCTATCAGTGTGCAGTTGAATGCTGCCAGTAAGATCAGTCATGGAAATCTGTCACCACAGAGCTTAGCACATGATAAGTATGCAATAAATAGTAGGAGTTTCTGTTATTTTTGTTGTTTTTATGGTCCTTATTTTTATTCATCTATACTTAACACTTTTTATTATTAGACATCCTTGGAGAAAAGAAAAAAATTTACTTTCTTTGGACATATTAGTACACTACATAAAATAACTCTCTCTTCTCATCCATTAGACATATCCTCTCACAGTTCTTCATTAGTGGAATTCTGAAAACCTGCATGCACAGCATACTTTTCCCTTCCCCATCCTTAAATTTGCTCTCTTGCCATCCTATTTTCTCACCACAAGCTTCACCATGGCAGAGGTGAGATGATAAATCCAGACAGAAAAGAAAGAAACTATCCTAAGTCCTCAGACTTAAAGCATGTATTCTATTTCTTACCAAACTCATTTAGATGAGTAGAAACATTTCCAAACTCATTGATGTACATTTTATTTTAAATTGAATATTAAATTTAACAATCAGTCACTTAACACCCCCAAAAAGCTTTTTAATCATGGTTTCTGTTTTGTTTTTCAATGAAAGATCTTCTTAATAACTGGAATATCCTGATGCTTATGATCCATGGGCTTCATTCAATAAAGCCAGAAAGTTAGGATCCCAACAGGAAAATTAAAGTCACTCGGGTTCAAATGAATTCATACTAAGAAATGGATTTATCATTTTATGCTCCTTTATTTCCAACTACTGTTAAAAATATGATAAGAAATCCATAAGGGCTTCTACAGAATTATGTCATCTACATATGAATCCAGCATTTTTTTAAAGCTGAAAGCATCACTCTGCATTTAGGCATATCTGCAATAGAGGAAATAAATTGCTATTACAGAAATGTTGTACCTGTACTAAATAATCAGAGGGGACATGGGGGATGGGAGGGCATTTGGACTGCATTTCTACTGGTGTCTGAATACAAACACTGGTATTCTTTCCCTGAGTACTCTTTCCAGGAAACAATTTTTTCCAGGATTGATTTTTTGGGCATATTTATGTATCATGAAAAGTAAAGTATTAGGTCAACTATAGGAAATGATCAGTGGATTTGATTGGGCTTCAAGTAGGAGGGCATTTGTCATGTACCTTCTGGGTCTCACAATATGTATACCTACTCAACAAATCTACTTATGAAATGTGGTCTGGATTATACTAGGTGGCTACACATCCTCAACTCTAGAAAACTCAAGGCTGTCTACCTTTCCCTATACCTTTTATGCCTTTAAAAATAAATTAAGCAGCAGAACCAGTGGATGTGGCTTTCAGTGGATGGAATAAAGGTATTATGAATAGAACTTAGCTGAAGCCAGCAATGTCTCTACTCTCACCATTAAGTTTCTCTCAATGTCCCTCTTCCTTCCCTCTCCTGAGGAGCTGATATAATAGGGTAAGTCCATAAAAAAATAGGCCCTCTTAACTTCTCTCTTAGACTGAGATACAAGGAAGGCCCTAGGAAAAAGAAGGACAGGGGGCCACTGGACTTACTTTTTCACTGGCACTTCTACCAGTGTTTATTGTGCACCAACTCTGTGACAACAACTTCTCTAGGCACTGAGAAATAACAGTGAACAAGGTCAATGGGTCCCTGCCATTCTGCTACTGGAAGTACACTTAGGGGAACAGGCAAGGCAAATGCTTCGAGTTTAGTCCTAAAGCTAGAGGAGAAAAATGAGTTCCAACACTCACATTTAATCTTTTCTTTTTTTACATTTATTCTTAACTAGTTAGAGTTCAAAGCTAAATTTTCAGAGAGTGGTCAGAAGTGTTTTTCCTGTCTTTTCTTCTTAGTACTATGCTGTTGTAAGGGAAAAGCTGGGTATTTCCAGTAACCTTAAGGCAGTGGCCAGAAATTTGGAGTGTTGGATCTTGGCTCTTTTTTCTTGAATATTGGGATTGCCAGTTGTGGGTTCTGCACCTGCTGAAACTAAATAGAAAAAAATGAGCATCTTTTTTTCTTTAAATGAGGATGTACAGAAGAACAGTGGTGGAACAAAGAGACATCTCATTTTTATGTTACTGGGGGCTTTTCCTTGCCCTTGTTGTGGCCTATGTTATTCTCCCAGTCAGGTGATATGGAGAACAAATGTTGAAATACTTTTTAACACTTTAAGACAACTTATTTTCATGTAAAAAGAATGGGATTTTACAGAAGAGTTTGTGGAGTTTTAGTCTTTCTTTTCCTTTTTCTTTTCTTCCCTCTTTTTTTTTTTTTGCTTTCTTTTTTCTCTAGAAAAGCAATTTTGGGAGGTAAGAAAAGGTCAAATATACACTTCTTTTTTTAGAGCATCAATCTCATGTTCTATTACCCTAATTCTTTCCTTCTTCCTTCCCTCCCTCCCTCCTTTCCTTCCTTCCTTTCTTTCTTTCTCTCTATCCCTTTTTTTCTTTTCTTTTCTTTCCTCCTTCCCTCCCATCCCACCCACCCACCCTCTCTCCCTCCCTTCCACCCTCTCCCTTTCTCTCTTTTCTTTTGCCCTGTCTTCTTGCTTACATTATTTGGCTATTTCATAGTCACATGCATTTAGATATCAGAGACACTCAACCAAAGATTACCTTTTCTAATGTATTCTCATAAAATTTATTTGTGTACAATAGTTGTAACATTAGTACAGGACCTTGCTGCTATGTAGTCATAAATATAAGGACTCAGATGGTATTCTGTCTACTCCCACATCTACTATTTTTATATCTTAAGCAAAAATCTTATCGTTCAAAACAAGCAACTTTTACTCTTTTAAGTTTCCTAATCTTATACAGATCACTTTTTTCATCAGACTAATAATATGACACTGTTTTCTGGGGAATTTTGGCATTAAAATTTCCATAAAAAGATCATCATTTTCTTCAGCTCAATCATTAGATAATTTGCTGCATGAGTTAATTTGGCTTTGTTCCTATTTGGCATGCTTTAAAAAGCAGTGAGAATATGGTCCTCTCTCATTTGCTAATATAAAGAAACTAATTTTGATTTGGGTTTTAGTAGATTCACTTGTTTGTTCACAAATAGTTGCAACAAACAAATTAAATAAATAGCCAAGACCATAAAAAAGTCTTCTACACATTATAGTTTGAGACATGTTATTAGGTAGCCATAACTAATATTATCTCCACAGGTGCCTGAAGTTTTCTCCTTTCATCCATTCATTCATTAAATGATGTGTTATTGAATTATGGGCCTACTTAGTGCCTGAAGAGAATTGTTCTAAAGATTGTTAGGAAGCAACCTAAAGATTGTTCTAAAGATTGGAGGAAAAAATAGCTCATAGTCAAGTGAAGCCAGTGAGAAAGTAAAGTGAGTAATAATGATTTAACAATGTGGGTACTATGATATAAGATTAAGGAGGATTTTCCACATTATGGGTGGCTGGGGGAGAGGAGGAAGTTAGGGCACTTTTCATAAGAAAATATTAAGGTAACTTCATCAATATACTTAGCTAATGTAACTGGTACATATGGAGTCCAACACCTAACTCCACCCTGACCCACTTTAACTTTTATTTAATTAGTTTTAAATATATTAAAAATGGGTAACCATATATATTTCATATCAAAAGTTTTAAGTTACCTTGTTATCTCCGGAGACCTACAGATTCATGATTTCATGAAGAGGTGGGAATCAATGATCTTATATTAAAAGAAATCTTTAGAATTAAAATATGTCACTGCAGTCCAGAGCTAGTAAAGCTCCAGTTCTATAACTTCCTCAGCTCATGACCACATTAATGCTCTGCTCTTATCTATGAGGAAAATTCTGTTGTGATCTGGCAGGGTTACATCATGGTGGGGAGGAATGTTTGAGATGATTATTTGCCTCTAAAACACAATAGCCTTCCTCATCTAAAGGATGCATTTAGCATTTAATACCAGCAAAAGATATTCTGTGCTGTCTTTTCAGGAGCACATATCACATCCAAGATAAATTTCAGCTCTATAAAGCCAGAGACCATGTCTTATGCTTCACTAATTCAGTCACAGTCCCTTATATATAGTAGACTTAGAAAAATACCTGTGGTTAATAACCTGGAAAAAGAGAGCATCCCAGAAAGTATGGTATAATAATGAACTGATTTAAAGAAGTGCTCTAAGAGCACAAAGACAAAGACCTAGCTGCCAGGTTTGCCCCTTGAAAATACGGAGGCAGCAATTGGACTATCCCAAGATTAGAGTTTAGGCTCATCGCAGATTAACAAAAAAAATCTTTACACTCCATCCACTAGAGGGCAATCAATTCATTAGTCACAGACACTTTCCCCCTACCCCGACTGGGAACCTAGTAACTTGAAAGGGATCAGGTAGCCACAAAGAGGAGAGAGACCTGTATGGAACTCTTCTCACCAACAGTAGCACTGTAGTTTCTTTTGGACTCCCTTCATGAAGAATAACCCTGGAAAAGCCAACTAAAAGTGAGCAAGATCTCTCCCTTTGGCTTTAAAACTGTCTCTTGCAGGGACTTAAAATAGCTCACAAGTGAATAAGCATTTACTTGTGAGTAAAGCAGCATTTACCTGAAGGAAATGAGATTTCACTCTAAATGAATCATCAGCATTTGAGTTTGCCGCCGAGTTCACTCTATCCATTGCCTCTGCCAGGAGGCTGCGGTAATACACGCACGATACCAGTACTGTGTATAAAGCTTGTCAAGCCATCTTGGTGGTTAGACTGTTTCTCTGCTGATGACTTTTCCTACTAGGCAATCTCTGTAACTTTTGCTAATACTGATTCCACGAATGCAAAAAGTACTTTAAGAAAGAGGATTTTAGCACTTTTATCATTAATAAAATACTGGAAGGACTTGGAATCAGGAAAAAACAAAACAAAACACATGACCTGCTGTTATTACGGGAAGCACTCACATTGAGCATGGCTGACCCCCTGCAGATAGTTATTTTGGAGGCTTCAGTATTTGGGGAAATCTATTGGTTTATTACAAGGGTGAGGTCCCAGATGAGCTGTGGGTTGCTTATTCCTTGTCTGAGAATGAATAAAATAAAATCTTCCCATCTCGTGCATAGGGCTTTATGAAGTTCTCACAAATCAAAATTTTTAAAAAATTCTCAGATACAAAGGAGATACCTTCCTCCAAAGTTGACTAGGAAACCATGTGTGCACATGGAAGTTTTTCTTTTTTTCTTTACTCATTTTCATATTATGAAATAGTTATACTCCTCTACAAATAAAGGGTACTGTTATATAGTAAAATCTTTCTTAGAAATTAGAAAAATTTTTAATGTATACAGTTCCAAGTATATTAATTATTGAAAAATGAAAATTGATCATAATTCTCAAATTTATTTTTCAAAATAAAGATACTAGAATCTATGATGATTGCTTTGTGAGACTAGTTCTTAATGTTTTCTTGATGTAATGACAGTGTTCACTTAATGAGCTGGCTCACACTTCCTTAGATATCTTAGGACTCCTTTCTTGGGGAATGACTGCTGAAATTAATTCACTGATCTTCTTTCCCAGTTTCCATTGATACAGTATGAACTTCAAAGCTCTAGCTTTCCTCTAGACCTTAGCTTATCTGGTATCTACAACTACAGACAGGTACCAACACATCTATTTGCACCCATTCCTAACTTCCTCAGTGTTTCTAATTTTAAATCAAGGAAATTGTAAATTTGATTTCTAAGGCAAACAAATATATGTGTTGGCATTTTTTGCTATAACTTGTACATCGTGACTTCTTTCTACGTAGTCTTAGGCTGCCAGATTAACATAAAGGTTGCAAAGAGGGAGTAGACATTTGCGTTATACTGAAATAAACACTGGCCTTGAAACTAGACACATGAGTTTGACTCTTGGCACCACAGTTGACTAACAAAAGTGAGTGAACTTGGGCAAGTGTCTAACCTTCCTGAGACTCTTGTTCCTTGTTTAAAAATGAGGCTAATAGCTTACCTCTTTGGGATATTGTGCACATTAAAAACTTACCATAGATAATGGTGGATTCTACCTTTTGCTAAACCCGCATGTGCAAGTATCTGAACAAATACTTAATTTGCCTCTCAATGCTTCCCTAACACTACCTTCACTGTCCCATATTTTTAATCACCTTATATCTTTCACTTCTTCAAAACTAGAAAATGTATGTAATTGGCCATCAAAAATAAATAATTACACCATGGGAAATCCATATTTTTTTCATTTTCTCATACTAATTTAGTTTAATTCTACAAACCTTATTAAGAATCTATGATGTACAAAAACACTGTGTTGGGCTCAGAAGAAAATAAAAGTTATGTCCCTATCTTATAAGATTTTGTGATCTAGCTGGGGAGCCTGACATCTGCATTATGACTCTGCTTCAAGGTAGACTGGAGAAAACATTAACACATTGGTTCAAATGAACTGTGTGACAATATGTGGCATCATCCATTTTGATTTTTTAGTGGTAGGAGTCCATAAAGAGTCAGAAGCCAGGTTTTGTTAGGAATTGGACAGAATTACTATGAAGAGTTAAGCAGACATAGGATTGCGTCAATCTCTTTCGTCACTGAAAAGTAAAATTGTCTATATAGCAGAACATTTTTAGTGTCACACACTGTTCCATCAGTTTCAGGACAGTGCTGTTTCCCTACCATCCTCTGTATCTCAAGCCACACTGCCTCCTTCTTGACAGATTAGACAACTCTGTTGATGTTTGCTCTTGGTGGTACAGAGCACTCTTGCAGTGAAGTGAAGTAGTACTGTTCACATTTCTACGTGTCCCCACAGTCACAGTTACCTGAAAGGGACAATCCCTAATGCAGAAAGAACACCTGGGGGAGGCAGTAGTCAAACCCAAGCAGATATCTTGGCAGCAGCAGTGGATGGCATTGAGGTTGTTAAGCTACTTATGCCTCACTAGCAGTCTCCAGAATTGGCTTGGACGCCACGGGTTCCAGACAGTAGAGTTTCTTTTTTGCATTCACAACTCTTTTCATGCTAAATTTAAATAGTAGCATATACTACATTCTATATATTGTACACTAAATGTAGTGTACACTGCATTTAAGAAAATAGTTAAATTTAAATGTTTTGTGTATTTCTCCATTATTCAAATATTGGTGATCTAATGCTTTGAGTTCTTCTCAGAAAGAAGGATACTCAGAAATTTTGTTTTACTTTAGTTTCAGTTTCACCCCAGGAAATTGTTTTGATAATAAAAGTCTGTTATATATAACACTTCACACACAATTAAAGTTGTTAGAGCAGTATACATGGAATTTACATCTTTTAAACTTAAGTAATTGCATCTGATAATTTTAGGAATAAGAACTGTATCTAATAGGATAAGGAGTTGTATCTAATAATGAGAAATATAAAAAACTTTTTTTTCAAGCCAGAGATATTTCTCTTCCAAAACCTGATAGCATGCCGATAGTATGTACCAGTCTTCTCAGAGGAGGTGACCTAGATCATAGAGTTCTCCTGGCAACTGACTACATGGACTTTAGTTTCCTAATCTGTCAGTAATAAATTTTGGCCTAATTACTTTATTGGGATTCATGAAGATTAACCAAGCAATGTTTGTGAAAATGTTTGAAAATTAAAGCTCTGCAAAAATGATCAAACAGAAAAGGAACATCTACTTTGTGCCAGGAAATTATATTTTCCCACTCTACACAACAACCCTGTGCAGTAAGTATCATTATCTTCATTTACAATGAGGAAATTAGTTTAAGTCATGCAAGTCCATTTAGCCAGTAAGTGAAAGAGCTGGGCTTTGACCCCAGGTAGAGCTGATTACAAAGCTAGCTAATATGGCCTCCCAGCAACCAAAACAATGAACTATTTCTGAACAGCAAACAATAGCTACTTTCTTGCTGATTGTTACAAAACTCCAATCTATCCTGACTTAGGTGCCATGTAGCAGGGATGGAAGGGTGGTAAGTCATTCAATTATTTGAATGGGAATTTAGCTTCAGAGGGTACTGTGGCTATGAAATACCTACAAATTAACATTAAAATGTGCAGGTTAAGGGGGCGGGAGCCAAGATGGCGGCGTGAGTAGAGCAGTGGAAATCTCCTCCCAAAAACACATAGAGCTATGAAAATATAACAAAGAAAAATCTTCCTAAAATAGAGACCACAGGACACAGGACAACATCCAGACCACATCCACACCTGCAAGAACCCAGCGCCTTGTGAAGGGGGTAAGATACAAGCCCCAGCCCGGCGGGACCCGAGCGCCCCTCCCCCCGGCTCCCGGCGGGTGGAGAGAAACCGGAGCAGTTTTTTTTTTTTGGCGAGCGCTTTTTGGAAGCCTTAGAGGGACGGGCCCCCGTTGCTGGGGAGGCAGGGTGGCGGGACCGGTGAGGAGGTGCCTGGGAACGGCGCCGGAGGACAAAGAATATCCCGCGTTTCTCCCTGCGAGACCTGGGGGCGGGTGCCTGAGACCGGTGCCTGAGGACGGAGGAGGTCGCGCGTTTTTCCCCTTTTTTTTTTTTTTCTCTTTTTGGCAAGCGCTTTTTGGAAGCCTGGAAGGGACGGGGACCCCAGTGCTAGGGAGGCACGGTGGCAGGACTGGTGAGCGGGTGGCTGGGACCGGCGCCTGAGGACAAAGAATATCCCCCGTTTTTCCCTGCGGGACCGGTGGGCGGGTGCCTGAGACCGGCACTTGAGGACAGAGGAAATCGCGCGTTTTTCCCCTTTTTTTTTTCTCTTTTCTGCGAGTGCTTTTTGGAAGCCTAAAAGGGACAGGGACCCCGGAGCTAGGGAGGCAGGGCGGCGGGACTGGTGAGCGGGTGCCTGGGACCGGCACCTGAGGACAAAGAATATCCCGCATTTTTCCCTGTGGGACCGGTGGGTGGGTGCCTGAGACCAGCACCTGAGGACGGAAGAAATCGCGCGTTTTTCCCCTTTTTTTTTCTCTCTTTTTGCCAAGTGCTTTTTGGAAGCCTTGAAGGGACAGGGACCCCGGTGCTAGGGAGGCAGGGCGGCGGGACTGGTGAGCGGGTGCGTGGGACCAGTGCCTGAGGACCAAGAATATTGAGCATTCCTTCCCTGCGGGACCGGTGGGTGGGTGCTTTTTGGAAGCCTTGAAAGGACAGGGACCCTGGTGCTAGGGAGACAGGGCAGCAGGACCAGTGCGCGGGTGCCTGGGACCGACACCTGAGGAAAAAAAAAAAAAATCGCGTGTTTTTTCTTTTTTTTTTCCTTTCTGTTCCCTCTCTCATTGTTGCTGTTGTTGTTTTGGTTTGGAGAGTGCTTTTTGGAAATCTTAAAGGGGCAGGACAGGTCACTTAGACCAGAAGCAGGGAATCTGGGGATCTCTGGGCACTCTAACCCCCTGGGCAGCAGGGAGCACAGAGGCCCCTTACGGAGATAAATAGTCTCCTGGCTGCTCCCCCTCTAACGGGGCTCCACCATTTTGGAGGAACAGCCCCAGCCAGGCCAAGCCCACAGCAACAGTGGAGATAAACCCCAAAGCAACTGGGCAGGAAGCAGAAGCCCTGTCTGCGCACAGCTGCCCAGCACAAGCCACTAGAGGTCGCTATTCTCCCAGGAAAAGGCTACAAACCAACAAGAAGGGAAGCTCTTCCAGCGGTCACTTGTACCAGCTCTGCAGACTATCTCTATCACCATGAAAAGGCAAAACTACAGGCAGACAAAGATCACAGAGACAACTCCTGAGAAGGAGACAGACCTAACTAGTCCTCCTGAAAAAGAATTCCAAATAAAAATCATGAACATGCTGACAGAGATGCAGAAAAAAATGCAAGAGCAATGGGATGAGATGCAGAGAAAAATGCAAGAGCAGTGGGATGAGATGCAGAGAAAAATGCAAGAGCAGTGGGATGAAGTCCGGAAGGAGATCACAGATGTCAGGAAAGAGATCACAGAAGTGAAACAATCCCTGGAAGGATTTATAAGCAGAATGGATAAGATGCAAGAGGCCATTGAAGGAATAGAAGCCAGAGAACAGGAACGTATAGAAGCTGACATAGAGAGAGATAAAAGGATCTCCAGGAATGAAACAACACTAAGAGAAATATGTGACCAATACAAAAGGAAAAACATTCGTATTATAGGGATACCAGAAGAGGAAGAAAGAGGAAAAGGGATAGAAAGTGTCTTTGAAGAAATAATTGCTGAAAACTTCCCCAAACTGGGGGAGGAAATAATCGAACAGACCATGGAATTATACAGAACCCCCAACAGAAAGGATCCAAGGAGGACAACACCAAGACACATAATAATTAAAATGGCAAGGATCAAGGACAAGGAAAGAGTTTTAAAGGCAGCTAGAGAGAAAAAGGTCACCTATAAAGGAAAACCAATCAGGCTAACATCAGACTTCTCAACAGAAACCCTACAGGCCAGAAGAGAATGGCATGATATACTTAATGCAATGAAACAGAAGGGCCTTGAACCAAGGATACTGTATCCAGCACGACTATCATTTAAATATGATGGTGGGATCAAACAATTCCCAGATAAGCAAAAGCTGAGGGAATTTGCTTCCCACAAACCACCTCTACAGGGCATCCTACAGGGACTGCTCTAGATGGGAGCACCCCTAAAAAGAGCACAGAACAAAACACACAACATATGAAGAAGGGAGGAGGAGGAATAAGAAGGGAGAGAAGAAAAGACTCTCCAGACAGTGTATATAACAGCTCAATAAGCGAGCTAAGTTAGGCAGTAAGATACTAAAGAAGCTAACCTTGAACCTTTGGTAACCACAAATCTAAAGCCTGCAATGGCAATAAGTACATATCTTTCAATAGTCACCCTAAATGTAAATGGACTTAATGCACCAATCAAAAGACATAGAGTAATAGAATGGATAAAAAAGCAAGACCCATCTATATGCTGCTTACAAGAAACTCACCTTAAACCCAAAGATAAGCATAGACTAAAAGTCAAGGGATGGAAAAACATATTTCAGGCAAACAACAGTGAGAAGAAAGCAGGGGTTGCAGTACTAATATCAGACAAAATAGACTTCAAAACAAAGAAAGTAACAAGAGATAAAGAAGGCCACTACATAATGATAAAGGGCTTAGTCCAACAAGAGGATATAACCATTCTAAATATATATGCACCCAATACAGGAGCACCAGCATATGTGAAGCAAATACTAACAGAACTAAAGAGGGAAATAGACTGCAATGCATTCATTGTAGGAGACTTCAACACACCACTCACCCCAAAGGATAGATCCACCGGGCAGAAAATAAGTAAAGACACACAGGCACTGAACAACACACTAGAACAGATGGACCTAATAGACATCTATAGAACTTTACATCCAAAAGCAACAGGATATACATTCTTCTCAAGTGCACATGGAACATTCTCCAGAATAGACCACATACTAGCTCACAAAAAGAGCCTCAGTAAATTCCACAATATTGAAATTCTACCAACCAATTTTTCAGACCACAAAGGTATGAAAGTAGAAATAAATTCTACAAAGAAAACAAAAAGGCTCACAAACACATGGAGGCTTAACAACATGCTACTAAATAATCAATGGATCAATGAACAAATCAAAATAGAGATCAAGGAATATATAGAAACAAATGACAACAACAACACTAAGCCCCAACTTCTGTGGGATGCAGCGAAAGCAGTCTTAAGAGGAAAGTATATAGCAATCCAGGCACACTTGAAGAAGGAAGAACAATCCCAAATGAATAGTCTAACATCACAATTATTAAAACTGGAAAAAGAAGAACAAATGAGGCCTAAAGTCAGCAGAAGGAGGGACATAATAAAGATCAGAGAAGAAATAAACAAAATTGAGAAGAATAAAACAATAGCAAAAATCAACGAAACCAAGAGCTGGTTCTTTGAGAAAATAAACAAAATAGATAAGCCTCTAGCCCAACTTATTAAGAGAAAAAGAGAGTCAACACAAATCAACATAATCAGAAATGAGAATGGAAAAATCACGACAGACTCCACAGAAATACAAAGAATTATTAAAGACTACTATGAAAACCTATATGCCAACAAGCTGGAAAACCTAGAAGAAATGGACAACTTCCTAGAAAAATACAACCTCCCAAGACTGACCAAGGAAGAAACACAAAAGTTAAACAAACCAATTACAAGCAAAGAAATTGAAACAGTAATCAAAAAACTACCCAAGAACAAAACCCCGGGGCCGGACGGATTTACCTCGGAATTTTATCAGACACACAGAGAAGACATAATACCCATTCTCCTTAAAGTGTTCCACAAAATAGAAGAAGAGGGAATACTCCCAAACTCATTCTATGAAGCCAACATCACCCTAATACCAAAACCAGGCAAAGACCCCACCAAAAAAGAAAATTACAGACCAATATCCCTGATGAACGTAGATGCAAAAATACTCAATAAAATATTAGCAAACAGAATTCAACAGTATATCAAAAGGATCATACACCATGACCAAGTGGGGTTCATCCCAGGGATGCAAGGATGGTACAACATTCGAAAATCCATCAACATCATCCACCACATCAACAAAAAGAAAGACAAAAACCACATGATCATCTCCATAGATGCTGAAAAAGCATTTGACAAAATTCAACATCCATTCATGATAAAAACTCTCAGCAAAATGGGAATAGAGGGCAAGTACCTCAACATAATAAAGGCCATATATGATAAACCCACAGCCAGCATTATACTGAACAGCGAGAAGCTGAAAGCATTTCCACTGAGATCGGGAACCAGACAGGGATGCCCACTCTCCCCACTGTTATTTAACATAGTACTGGAGGTCCTAGCCACGGCAATCAGACAAAACAAAGAAATACAAGGAATCCAGATTGGTAAAGAAGAAGTTAAACTGTCACTATTTGCAGATGATATGATACTGTACATAAAAAACCCTAAAGACTCCACTCCAAAACTACTAGAACTGATATCGGAATACAGCAAAGTTGCAGGATACAAAATCAACACACAGAAATCTGTAACTTTCCTATACACTAACAACGAATCAATAGAAAGAGAAATCAGGAAAACAATTCCATTCACCATTGCATCAAAAAGAATAAAATACCTAGGAATAAACCTAACCAAAGAAGTGAAAGACTTATACTCTGAAAACTACAAGTCACTCTTAAGAGAAATTAAAGGGGACACTAATAAATGGAAACTCATCCCATGCTCATGGCTAGGAAGAATTAATATCGTCAAAATGGCCATCCTGCCGAAAGCAATATACAAATTTGATGCAATCCCTCTCAAATTACCAGCAACATTCTTCAATGAATTGGAACAAATAATTCAAAAATTCATATGGAAACACCAAAGACCCCGAATAGCCAAAGCAATCCTGAAAAAGAAGAATAAAGTAGGGGGGATCTCACTCCCCAACTTCAAGCTCTACTACAAAGCCATAGTAATCAAGACAATTTGGTACTGGCACAAGAACAGAGCCACAGACCAGTGGAACAGATTAGAGACCCCAGAAATTAACCCAAACATATATGGTCAATTAATATTTGATAAAGGAGCCATGGACATACAATGGCAAAATGACAGTCTCTTCAACAGATGGTGCTGGCAAAACTGGACAGCTACATGTAGGAGAATGAAACTGGACCATTGTCTAACCCCATATACAAAGGTAAACTCAAAATGGATCAAAGACCTGAATGTAAGTCACGAAACCATTAAACTCTTGGAAAAAAACATAGGCAAAAACCTCTTAGACATAAACATGAGTGATCTCTTCTTGAACATATCTCCCCGGGCAAGGAAAACAACAGCAAAAATGAGCAAGTGGGACTACATTAAGCTGAAAAGCTTCTGTACAGCGAAAGACACCATCAATAGAACAAAAAGGAACCCTACAGTATGGGAGAATATATTTGAAAATGACAGATCTGATAAAGGCTTGACGTCCAGAATATATAAAGAGCTCACACGCCTCAACAAACAAAAAACAAATAACCCAATTAAAAAATGGGCAGAGGAACTGAACAGAAAGTTCTCCAAAAAAGAAATACAGATGGCCAAGAGACACATGAAAAGATGCTCCACATCGCTAATTATCAGAGAAATGCAAATTAAAACTACAATGAGGTATCACCTCACACCAGTAAGGATAGCTGCCATCCAAAAGACAAACAACAACAAATGTTGGCGAGGCTGTGGAGAAAGGGGAACCCTCCTACACTGCTGGTGGGAATGTAAATTAGTTCAACCATTGTGGAAAGCAGTATGGAGGTGCATCAAAATGCTCAAAACAGACCTACCATTTGACCCAGGAATTCCACTCCTAGGAATTTACCCTAAGAACGCAGCAATCAAGTTTGAGAAAGACAGATGCACTCCTATGTTTATCGCAGCACTATTTACAATAGCCAAGAATTGGAAGCAACCTAAATGTCCATCTGTAGATGAATGGATAAAGAAGATGTGGTACATATACACAATGGAATACTACTCAGCCATAAGAAGTGGAAAAATCCAACCATTTGCAGCAACATGGATGGAGCTGGAGAGTATTATGCTCAGTGAAATAAGCCAAGTGGAGAAAGAGAAATACCAAATGATTTCACTCATCTGAGGAGTATAGGAACAAAGGAAAAACTGAAGGAACAAAACAGCAGCAGAATTACAGAACCCAAAAATGGACTAACAGGTACCAAAGGGAAAGGAACTGGGGAGGATGGGTGGGCAGGGAGGGATAAGGGGGGGGAAGAAGAAGGGGGGTATTAAGATTAGCATGCATGGGGGGGAGGGAGAAAGGGGAGGGTGGGCTGCACAACACAGAGAGGACAAGTAGTGACTCTACAACATTTTGCTAAGCTGATGGACAGTAACCGTAATGTGGTTGTTAGGGGGGACCTGATATAGGGGAGAGCATAGTAAACATAGTATTCTTCAGGTAAGTGTAGATTAAAAATTTAAAAAAAAAAAAAAGAAAGAAAGAAAGAAAAGGGGGATTACTCCTTAACAGGATAAAACTATTGGTAAATCAAAGATCAACGCATGCTTTAAATATCCTTAATGTTGATCACTTAAAGGGTGTCAGATGATCAGCTATGGAGGTACTCTTTTCTGATAATATTCCTTTCTCTTAATTAAAAAAAAAAAAAAAAAAGCAGTTACTGTGTGCTGACCTCCAATGAGTTCTGCACAGTGGTATAGAGGGCATGTCAAAGTGTGGGCAAAGGGTCTGTTTGTTTCTAGGCAGAAGATCAAGGCCTAGCTTGGATACCCAGAAAATGAACTAAGATACGATATGAGGAGGAGCTTCCGGCATCAGCACTCTCTGGAGGACTCGTGCTGGGGGATGATCATCAAAAAGCCTCCACAGGGATCCGGACGATGCTGCGGTTGTGGCTGCATCCAGCCCACCGTCTCCTGGACTTGCCATAAGAAGGAGGAGGGAGATGTCTAGGCTGGCATGTGCATACAGTGAGACAACGAATTTGACTGGATCTGTACTGTTGGAACTCAACCAGGAGTTGGGAGGGGTGCAAGTTGTAGCACCCCAAAATCTCATGACTATAGACTATCTATGGTTAAAAGAACATATGGGATGTGAACAGATCCCAGAAATGGGCTGCTTTAATTTGTCTGATGGTTCAAGTACAGTTGGAAAATATCCATCATATCATAGATAAATTTTCACAAATGCCTAGGGTGCCTAAATGGTTTTCTTGGCTTCACTGGAGATGGCTGGTAATTATAGATTTGCTTTGTTTATGTCACCGTATTCCTATTATGTCAATATGTGTGTGCAAATTAGTTAGTAGTTTAAAACCTATACATACTTAAGGTACTATACAAGAAGATATGTCAAAGAAATAATCAATCCTCCCAAGTTTCCTTCATATGGTACATCTATAGCTTTTCTTCTTCCTTCCTAATTACAAACTTTAAATAGAATTTGTGCCTCATATCGAATTTACCGAGTATCATAATTCCTCCAGGTGGTAAAGATACCTCGAGACAAGTGCTGGGCATAGAAGCCACAGGGCATAAATCTGCAAAGAAGTAAAAAGCTAACCTTTGCAAACAATATGGCTTCTCTCTCACTTACCAACTTTACATTTCCCTGTATGGCCCCGGAAGATGACTGGTTAGCCAGAGACGGGTAAGATTCCTCAAGGGAGGAACAACCTAAGACAGGCACAGTCGCAGGGGGGCCATCAGGTGAGAATTTGGGGATCAACAGAGGTGAGGCTCAGAACCTCACCCCCCCTGCTTTGAGAGAAATCTTCTGCATCCGTGGATGTCTTGCTGCCCTTGTCTAGCCTGGATTAATACTTAGTCCATAGGCACACACCTGATCATCTGATCATCTACATTTGCCTTCTTACAGCACTAAACTATGTTTTCTACCTTTATCTTGCATCTACCTACCACTTCAGCATTTTATTAAAAATAAAAATAATAATAATAATAGGAGAAATGTGGGATCAACATATAAATCAAGTACAAAAATCAAATGAATATTCATATTTGACCTGATGGTTTATAGGTCATATTGCATGATCAAAACCGAAAGTTTCTGTGATGACTGCCCTTGTACTGTTCACCATGTAAGAATTTATTCACTCTGTAAGAATTCGTTCACCATGTAAGAACTTGTTCGTTATGCTTCAGAAGATTGGAGACTGACGAGAATTAGGCTTGAGATGGATTAATGATTGTACATTGAGCATTGACCCCCCTATACTGAATTTTATTGTTGTTAACAACCATTTGATCAATAAATATGAGAGATGCCCTCTCAAAAAAAAAAAAAAAAAAAAAAAATGTGCAGGTTAAAATATGTGAGAGGTATGGCAATGGCACAGTAACCAGCATGCCTTGTTTTTCATAAGGATGAAATGTAACTTATAAGTATATCAATATACCTCTCACGAATACCTTTTTTCCATTTAAAAAAATGCTTACCCACACATCTGTGTCCACACTCACACAGATTTCAAATTTATGGGTTTGGTTGCCCTGCAAAAATGACCAGTGCAATAAAGAATAAAAACAGGCTGTTGCCATATACATCATCATTCTTACTATTAATTTAACTGCAATAATTATGAGTGTGGTTTGTATGAACAGTGTGCCACATCTACAGAAGGTTAACTATGCTAAAACACAGTGCCTGTGTGTTCTCAACATTAGCAAGCTACATTCAGAAAGATGTTCTAAATAAACGCATGTTGCTAATGAATAAGATAGCAGGAAAGGAGATGAGGGATTTTAAAAAGCAAAGAGAAAATATCCCTATTATCCTGAGCTCTAAACAGAAGTAGAAATTTGAAATTGTCATTTCTTGCTTAGTGACTCAATATATGGGGATAAAAGTATTAATTCACAAAGGGTCTCAGGATTCTTAGAGATTTTTCCTCTCTGGTCTGATTTTTTATTTTCTTAAGTGAGGAATAAGCACGTACAAAGAGCATCATTCTTAAGCATTTCACTTCATCAGAATTCATTAGAGCAGATCTGAAGGTTTCATTATTCTTTAAGAGTACATTAATAAAACCACCACACACTTATTTTTAATACTATGTATATGAATTATTCTGACAGTCAGTTGCAAAGCCAACATATCAATCCTGAAATTAAAAATGCAGTAAGACAATTAGTATGTTTCAGCCAACACAAGCCAGGCTGAACAATCCACTCTGTGCTTAGAACCCAGGACAGAGTTATCCTACAGATGAAAAATGATAGTAACCACTAAAGTGGTAAAAAGCTGGGGCCTAATTGACATTTGAATCAAAAGAATGCATTTCTACATATTAAATGTTCTTTCTCTCCAGCTCTGCTGCTTCCCATTTCCTTCACAAGCATTCCCTCCCAAGGCAAGCTTTCAGCCCTGTCACTTGTGCTTACAGTGTCCACTTGTGAAAATCCTTCCACAGTGCTTACAGCTCAGACAGTACAGAGCGCTGGCAATGGCAATCTTTTTGTCCTTACTTTCCCTCTCTGCATGTGTAACAACCCATATTAAAAAATATTTGAAATCAAAGTGTGTTGCTAACTTATTGCTCCATGAAGTAACGCACCGCACTAGGTTGCATCAGTTCCCCAGCCTAATCTGGCTTTCCCCAGTGGCTCCTGTTCCCTGGGGGAGTGATACTGTATCTGTTCCATTTATGAGTAGAAAGATAAATGGTTTTGCCCTTAATAAATGTAGAGGACTAGATGAAGAGCTGAGGACAGCCTGCTTTTTACTCCCTTAAGCAATAAGACCTTTTTAATCCTCCTTCCCTCCTCCACTAATTTTGCATGAACTATGCTGTTAGCCACATAAGATGATGAATGTTAGATATAGTCAAGTAAAGCTGAGCTAATGAGAGTGTTGTCATTAAAACTGTGCACTATAGCTAAGAGGCAGGACCCAAACTTCTGAGCACAATAGATTTTATATTATACTTCTTTTCCTACCACTGTGGATGTAACATTACATATTTAGTCCTTTTTAGCATTAGAGCTCAGTCAGTGGAGGGGTGGTTTCTCACCCAGTGTCGATGACGTTTTTGACTGCCCTTACCTAGAGTTTTAACTATTTCCTCTGTGCTACAGGGCTCTGAGTTTTCCCTGTGCACCAGCTGTGTGCCAAACCTGTCCCTACAGTGTCACACTATGAACTGTGAATGTTAATAAACTATTTGCTGTGTGTTCTTTTACAAGTTGTTCCACTTCCTCAGGTAGAGAAGAATACCTGGAGGGTCAAGTATGAAGCTAAAATGTTTCATATCTAGTTAGGGAAAATCATGCTCTTCCAGAGAGGCAGGAACTAACCCTCTGCTTTAATCAGCTAGGACAGATAAAAACATAACAGGCTAAAATTAGTTAATCAGCAGTAATTATATTCATCAATTATATTGGTTTATATATTTATTTTTCTGAATTTATAAAAGATACCCATCATTGCACACCCTTTGGGCACAATTAAAGAAGTTAATTAAAAGTTTGGTGTAGTAGAAGAGTTAGTTTTATCTACTTCAATAAACCCTTTAGTTTCAAATCACACTAGTTACATTTTTCAATATTAAGTTTAAATGTCTCCTGCATGGTTCATCTCTTCAAAATTGGCTAGTTGAGAAGGTAAATGCATGTTTGAATATCTTTTTACTCCTTTTTCTGTTTGATATGATTCCATCCCCTAACCCCCAGCAAAACTGTTAGAGTCACAGAAATAAAGAATGGAAGGCAGTATTCAAAATTCTGATTTTACACATCATAGCACATCAACATTAAGATGGTTTATAGGCACTATGTGTAGTCATATAATTGGAAAAAACTGAGAACCATCTTAAGTAGTACAACAAATCAGACTACTTATTCTATGATTTGAATTGGAAGGAAGAAGGGGAGGAAGAAAGAAGAGAAGGAAAGAAGGGAGGGAAGGAAGAAAAAAGAAAAGAAAAAGAAAATCTAAAAGCAGTTTTTTATCCTATAGAATTTATTTCAGGAGACTTTCAGATTATCACATCAAAGTAAATTGACGGACTTAATGATGTTAAAATCATTGTGTAACTCCTTTGGTGCCTTAAACCCAAGAATTCCCAACTTTCTTCTCTTTCTTTCTCTCAGAAACAAACATGGTTTCTTCAAATCAAACATTGGAAAGTCTTGTTTATGTTGCCTATTTTAGGGGGTGCATGGGTTAAAGGGAAGAATAGACAAATATGACTGATCACTGAACTCTTTTTTAAAATTGATCATGTAGCAACCTCAATGACTCATCTGGTGAGCTAATGCTGCTGATAAAACTGCAAAAATAACTATGCCTACTATGTATGATTCTGTTCAACTGTGGATATGTTGATATTAAGGCTGTAATTATGTGGCCTGAGTTTACAGAAACATGAAATGAAATGAAATCAGTAGTTGAATATTAACCATTGAAGAAAAGCTGTTGAGATAATTTGGATTTGGGGCCAAGGGACTTCATTATCTACCACAGATACATAGATTGGTCATATTAAGTAGATCCATAAAAACAAAATTATATGTTGCCATTTAGACACAACCCCAGTAAAGATATAATTTTCTTAGTCCAACTCTATGATTCTCTTTTCAAATTGCTGATTCATCTCAATGATCCAATTAACTAGATATATTAAAAATAAAAACAAAAAAATATATTTTGCCCTAATAGCCATAATCTTAGTGAAGATCCAGTTTTCTCAGTCCAGCTCTCTGATTATCTTTTCATTTTGCCAATTTCTTTAAGTTTTAAGTAGATGGACATGTGGTAATTTGTGCTGTGAGTATATAACACAGTGGTTAGTGGTATATGTGAACATTTTTGATAATAGTCCATCAAACCATCAAGAGATTCAAAGGGACTTTATATGGATACCAGATGGTGTCAGTTCAGATAGTCAAGGTTTTGTAAAGAATTTTCACAAATTTTACAATGTCAGTATTCCTGTAAAGATCTCTTTAAAAATTTTTCATCTGTTCAGAGTTTCTGAAAAGGACTAAGGTAGTTCAATTCAGTCACATCTTTATTGTGTTCATGATGAACAGTAATTATCAGCAAAATAAAAGCAACAATAACAAAAAGCAATCAAATAGCAATCTGTATCTCAGATTTTAAAATTGCATGGCCATTCCAGGATCTATTTATGTCACCTGTTTTGGCTAATGCCAGTCTGACATCAAATTACTGACAGATTCATCAGTTTTGTCATGCAATCATTCATCTCAGTGGACTAATTTTTTGTAACAGTTGGTGGACTGAATTGACCATTAAGTTCTGGCAATATCTAATCATTTCAGGATCAAAAATTTACATTTACGTATGTATACACAAATATACTCTACATGTTATTCTTAAGCTATGTCCAAAAGGAAAAAATTAATTAGTTAAATCAGCCATTCTGATATTTTTAGCCACCTTAGACATTAAATGAGATCAAATCCAGAGTCATCAATATGACTAGATTGTAGTATAACCAAAAACAAGTCACATAGTCAAACATGAGGCTCAGTAATGTACCAGAGTCAGAAAAGAACAAACACAGAGAGGAGAAAACTATGTATAAGTTTTCTAAATCATGACATATATAACATAAATGATTTAACATATGTTTAATTTTCACTGTGTTCAGTTTAGTACTTTCTTATAAAATCCCACAAATAACTACACAACCTTAGAACATAGACCTATTGAATAATGCATAATAAGGTCAAGCCAAAATGGAGGTCACAACTGGTAAAGTTAGCTATTCTATATAGATTATAGTTGCAGTGACTCAAGCAGAGCGATATATTTCCTGAAAAGCCCCATTCCATATGTTCTCAAGGGACTTTGTTTTGCTGGACCAAGTTACTATGCTGGCCTATATGATAATTCATGCCTCTTCTGGTAGTGGTACTGGTAGTTGGTTAAGTGTGACAATGTAATAAGAATTTGTTACAAATTCAAATGAAGAGTTTTTTTAAAAAAATCAACTTCCCTGCATTTGTTAGGATATATACCAGCAGTTAATGCATTTGGAATGAGGTAAAATTAGATCCTAGACAGCAGCATAGATTGATTTTCTTTTTGCAATGAACAGAAACTGTCACCAACAACCATGTCGATAGCTTAGGTTACACCCAAATAGCTGAACCAAGTTTTTGCCACTGTGCCTTCTGTCTCATTCTCAGAGTTGATGCCTTGTGACTAAAAGATGATACAGCTAATGAGATAAAGGAAGTTTATTCTAGAGACAATCATTCTTTAAAAGATACCCCCTTTCCTTGATCTGTAAATCTGATTTTTCACCGATGACCAGAACAAAAGACAAGGACAACAGGATATAACCCTATTAGTGCTTTCTTGGGAATGCAAATACGTAGAATTTCCATTAGCAATTTTTTTTTCAAAGCATCGTATATTTTAAAGGAAGTCTCCCCTCCTCTTGCTACTAACATCTGCAGTTCTGTGCATGTAGAAATAAAAATTTAGGGCAAATGCATGTATACTGATAAACAGTTATTCCTAACTCCTAGCTGTTGAAGAATTTCCAACTAGACTTGATGTAGTACCTTTCACTTAGCCTTAACGGTTAAAAATTGTTCAGTTAAAAAAAAATTAAAGGGAACTGCTTGGAAAGTCGTGGCTTTATATTCTGTTGCTGATTTTGACTTTAATCCCATTCTTAGGCTGATTAAAACTCTTATTTGTGGAGTTATTATTCAGACAATCCTAGCTAACATTTCTCCAACTGCTAATTCATTAAGACAAAAATCCGGGTTGAAAAATGTTTTAATGTTCTTTTCAAAAGCATAATTGAATCCTAGTGACCCTGATTCTTCCTAGTCTTCCCTGGGAAGAAGTAAGGGCACTGGATGGAGTCGTGGATATAAATTCAGCCACAGGAGAAACTTTGAGAAAGGGCATAAATTGGAAAATGCTTACATCTTCTATGCTTGAAATCATACTTATTTGGGGCTGATCAGGAAAGCCAAGCTTCCAGTTTGGGCTTCATGCTTCCCTCTGCAGACTCAGGAATCAATGTAGTTTGGCTGTGACATGTAATCATCCATGTTTGTCATATTATCAAGACTAGTAAGGACCTTCCCCAAAGAAATAATAATTCCATATTTACAGAACATGTTGTATGAACACATAAGCTGGCTGCTAAAGAAGTCATGTGACTTCCAATAACAGGTTCCAGATTTACCCTCCTACATAAAAAAAGCAAAAAACCTCGACAACAAAAATAAAACAATGATTTTCAAGACAGTGAATATCAGGCAAGGAAAGACAGTGACCCCTAAGGGACAAGAAACAGCAAACTAAGCCCTATGATTCCTGCATTTTTTTACCTTGATGAGTTCAAAGCTGCAGAGCAGGGAGGGGAAATCCAGTGGAGCCCTTAGACTCCCTGAATTGAGGAGACAGAGCCCAGTCCAAAAAGATCAAGGTGGCTAGAGTTCACAGGACAGAGTACAGGAGAGAAGTGAGCTGCAAAAAAAGAGAACTTCTGAGACTTACAAAGGGTCCCCTTCAAGTCTTCAGCAGAGTGCTGATCAGTACATGTAAGTTAGGAAACTACCAGGTCTTTCCCAAAAGGATTAGAGATAAAGGTGCTCACACTCACGCAAGGCTGGGAACAGTGATTGTTCTCACTAACCAGACTGGAAAACTTCATGATTCACAGGAAATTGAGTAGAGTACACAGTCGGGTCTTGCTTCAGTAATGGGGAGTAATTAGCTCTACACTGAACACTGCTCTACTCTCACCTAACAAATCTTAAAATCAAGACTTGAAAGGATCACACTGCTTCCAAGTAATTTAATTACATCCCAGAACAAAGCTCAAAAATATTTTTGGAATACAAGAATATCTACCACCCAATGCTGGTTACATCATTTGCAGAGTTCAGGGGCCTCTTATTTAAAAAAACAGGAAGGTTATTAAAGAATAATGCTTATTTTCCCCTTCATCCAATCTCTCCTATCACTGTATTTTTAATTTTCTATTTAATATTGCTCTAAGTAAAGAAAAAGTAAAATTATAAATTGTTAGCTGAATTCTTATCATTCATCTTTATATTGTGCAATAGTCATTTTAAATGCAAATATAAAAACATTCAACTCATATGCAGACTCATCAAAATTAAAAAATTCCTCCTTGAGTCAACCAGAGTAGACAAATATACACCAATGTCAGGAGGCTGGATAAAGAGATGGTCATCATAACTATGCAATCAGCCTGAGGGAGCTCTCCCTTGGGCATGATACACCCTTGAGCATGGAGATCTTTTCTTACACTTGGTGGTCCTGCTCGGTGAATTGTGGTGTGCACACTCACTTGGGATGGATGGCTACTGAATTTCACCTTCCACAAGCCTCCAGACTGATATGGTACACTCTAAGCCATCAGCAAGCTCTGAATAAGATGAGCCGGGCATCTCTTCTTCCCATATGTTACCACTTCAATGCACAGTTGGATGAGTGACGTCCAAGGGTCTTTACTCTTGATGTGCCAGATACTTGAAATGGGGGTGGGAGAGAGGTTCACCCCACTTAAAAATGTGCCTTTCTGAAGAGAGCCCAATATATGAGGTGACACTGTGAGCCCAGGACAGGGACGGTTGCCACCTTAACTTGCTGATAAAGAAGGATGACCTCTCCCTGAGGCCATGTCCAGATTCCCAGTAATGCAGGACCATTTCTTCAAATTAAATTCAAAAGGAAATCATATGTTTAAAACCGATCAATGTAAGTCTGATTTTCTTGAAGTTGGGATAGATTTCCTATACCCTAAAATTTCTCTGTAGAAATTCCAAAGATACTTAGAACACAGTTTTAAAGACACTGTTCAGACCAATGGCAAAGGACTTGGGATAACTGGAAAAAAGCTCTGTGTGTTAGCCTAAGTCTGAAAGTCCCTGGGCAATAAACTTTCCTTCTGCTCCACATCAGAGGGTAATGCCTTTGTCCACACTTACCATATATTTAACTGTGAACACTGTCTGGCACTGCAATAGACCCCTCACCACTGAGAACAGGTGTTTCAGCTAGAGATAGGCTCCCGACCCAACAGTAGACAATCAGAAAGAGTATGAGGTGACCATGCATGAGATCCACTGCCTGCTCAGGGATAAAATGAGCTGATTTGACTCTCACTTCCAAAAGTGAGAATTAGGAAATAAGGAAGGAAGTGGACATAAGTTCAATATGAAAGCATGTATAGAGAGAAGCCATGAGATTGAGTTGGGGCCATGAGAAGTCATTATCAAAGAAAAGACATGAACTAGAAATGAAAAGATATGAAACAGAAACTATAAGCAAGAGCTGTGCATTAGAGAAAAAGATATAGAGGGTAAGCATCTGCTTGCTAATGGAAAAGATCTGTTTCTCACAACCCGAAGAGTGAAGCAAATCAGATGTCTTCCAGAATGATCAGTAACTACTTCTAGCTGTAAGGTTCTGACCAAGAAGAGGGTGGAGGGAGCTGTCAGGGAAGGTTTCACTTGAGGACATAAGTTTTTAGTTATGATTTGAACAATGAGGATCTCTTAACAGAGCGAAAGAGGGGAATCACATTGCAGGGCAAGGTTAAAGACTATGCCAAGTCCTTATAGCAGAAAGGGGCATCGTATATTCCAGGAAATGAAAAAATGCCAGTATGACTGGGACATAGAAAGTAAAGGAAACATGGTGAGATGACCCTGGAAGCATGAAGGAACTTGGCAGTATCAATTTATAAAGATCAGCAGCTTCTGCCTCCTTCCATTCTTTCATTCTACTCCTTAGATATTTAGCAGTAATCCCTAACTCCTCTTCCCATATGTGATCACTGTTTACATTACTTGAGGACTTCTTATGAATGCTTGCACAAGTACTATGTCTGATCTGAAAGCCAGATAATCAGATTCAAGCTGAGAAGATACTGCCTACAGTTGGACAGCCTGATGGTCAAAATGAGAGACAGCAGAAGTTTCAATCATTAAGCCTCCAAGTGAACTAGCTTGTCACCTGTTCCTTGTAAAAGAACTTAAGGAGCCTACTTCTTCATCATAGGCCAGAGTGCATATCTTCTCCAAGCCCAGACAGATACATCATCGACAGTAGCAGCTATAACTATGTCATTCTTAATAAAGGACTAAGAAGCAGAGAAATGGTGTTCACCTTGCTCATTTATTTGGGTTGTGGAAACATCCTCTGTGGTACCAGAAGGTAATAATTTAGGAGCATCTTGCTTCTACAATAACACTGTCAAAAAACTAAAATTCTCACTTACTCAAACTTTCCCTATATCAGTGAATTTACAATCTTTGATACTGTTTTTGAGGAAATCACCATTTGATAGCCATTACATTATGTCATGTAATGTAATCCCTAACTCCTCTTCCCATATGTGATCATTATGATAGCAATACATTTGTCATGACAACTAAGTCATTAATGTGTGCAACTGTTACATTTAGATTGCATTCTCCCTAAACCTGTATTATTTACTCGGCCTTTGATGCTATTACTGGCTACTAGGTATGTTGTGCAGACAACATTTGGTGGAATGCTTGTTTTAGAAAAACACAATGCATTTCTTTTAGAGTCATCTTTTTTATTAATATAAACCTATTTAGGGACATTTTATAAAATAACATTTTTCATAAAAGAGGCTCTAATACCTTGTTTAAAATCATCATGGGATGTAGAGTCTCAATGTTCCCTGCATAAAAACGTCGCTTTTTTCAATTTCTTGATCTTTTACATCTCTGTGCTATAGAGCAATGCTACAAAACAGTGAAGGATTTGGTTTTTTTTATTTTTGTTTTTTGTTTTTGTATTGTTGAACCAACACATATTTACAGAGCGATTTTTGGAATGCGACAAGACTAATAACACTAGTACTTCCAGGTATCTAAAGTGACAATATTGACATATTAACTAAATGGATGTTTGGGAGCCCTGAGTGCCAAGGCCCAAATCTTGACTCTATCTTTTATTAGGTTGGTGACCTTAGGGAAGTTGCTTAATTCCCTCGACCTTAATTTGCTCATCTATAAAATAAGTATAATAATCATGTTGATCTCCCAGGTTGATGTGGTAAATATCTAATAAGTTAATAAATTTGCAAAACAGGACAGTGCCTGATACAAAGCAAGCAACTCAGTGAATATTAGCTATCATCATTGTTAATTGCATATAAGGGGGTAAATAGATGAGAAATTTGCATAAAATGGGCTAATTATGCTTATTAACTAAAACATGAAATTTGATCATATATTTGGTAGCCTATTTTACTGTCTTATACAAGTTGAGCTAGTATGGACTGTGGATTTAGGAGAACACAGGGGTTAAATGGTAATTAATTTGGCACAATTCACATACCCTCTCTGAATTTCAGCTCCTCCTCCTCTCTCAGATGAAAGATATAATCTATCCTACCTTCCTTCAAGACTTGTTGGGAGAACCAAATGAAATAATATATTTGAAAACACTTTGGGTACTGTAGAGCCCTGTACAAATTTGAAGTGTTATTATAAAAATGGCCTTAAGTTGAAGTGCTCAAAGAAATACTGAACCATCCCATGAACTATAAAATTTGGAGGCCTATGATTGTACCTCCAGTTTGGAGTGCCTTCCTTCTCTCAACTAGAGTAGAAAAATCACTGAACTGACTGACAATCAACTGATCAAGGTCCTTTTCCATAGACTGCCACAAATGAGCCGTGTATCCTGGGAAAAGTCACTTCCCATATGTGTGCCTCAGTTTCCTTATGTAAAATGAATACGTGGAGTTAGTTGATTTGTAAGGTGCCTTCCAGGTCTGACATCCAAGAACACTAATTACTCCCTGGAATTAACTCTGATGGGTTTCCAAAGAAAAGCAAAGGGTAAGCTATTGCCAAAAGTGCTTCTAAAGCCAGCAGTGAAAACGTATTTTTACTTGAGTTATTGAGTTCCATCAATACTGATAGCCACAAGGGTACACACAGAATCAACTCAGGCAACCTCTTTTGACAGGTGTTTCAGGATCTGATTATAGCCCAAGGTTTTACCAGAGCCTAGGTAACATGGCTGGTCTAGTAAGTCTTCAACAAGTTGCACATATTGGAGAGAGACTCATAAAGCCATTTTTAGACTTTATTCGTGGACTGCTAGAGATGTGTGGTCCCCTTGGTGCTTCCTTCATGGAATTAAAACCAGGTCTTATTTAGGACTACTCAAGCTATAGTCACAGGAGCTCATTATGTGCCATTTCCCCCAGAACAGTATTTCTGTCTGAGCCTTCAGTTGGTAGGAAATTTGAATGAGGGAATTAAATATCACTGGTTGCCCTGCTGAAGCTTTGCTGAGCTTTCCACAGTGTATGGGCTAAGTCATTTGGGGACTTCAGGCTCTCAGTCGTCCTCTTAGAATAGTTGAAGCAATTACTTTAGAGGCAAACGTGGACTAATCATTTTGAAATTTCAGTTTAAGTCCACAGCCTTTTTGAGTTACACAAGCACTAAAATGACCACAAGAGATTCATGTCTCAGAGCCTGGTGACAGGCCACAGCCTAGCGCTGCTGGCAAATCTTTCAGCGCCACAAATGTATAAAAGTGCTTTCTTTTACTTCCCCACTTTAAAAGCACATTGCCAGAGAGATAAGTAGCTTTATAGTGTCGATTATACAATCCCCGAGACTAAAGAGTGACTTTAAACTTGAAGAGACTATCCTCATTTCTGAATAGTTATTAATAGAGGGACAGCCAGGCATTTTACATAGCTCTGATGAGGCTCATCACTCATGGCTCTGAACTTATGAGATGTATCATTTGATTCATGAACTTATCAATGAGTCCTACATCTGGAAAAGCAACTTCAGTACTTGTTTCAGTACTCAATATTGAACAGTGATGTTAAGGTTAATCACAAGCAACTCAATATTGGAGGCCCCTTTTCACTTAGAAAATGCCATGATAGTTGCCATTCATATGAGAGAAGCATTCAGGAATAAACATGCTGGTAGATTAAATGTGTGTATCTATTTGGTTGTCTGGAAAGAATCATTCCTGTTTGAGACACTAGAATGGGAGCTTGGGAGCAGTCCTCAAGTGCCCCTGTCCTTAAAATGGATATGTCAAGGCTAGGCTGGCCAATGAAAAGCAGTGGGAGGCCTCCAGATGAGGCTGCTACAAATTCCTTTTCAGAATTTAGAATGTTTACTTAGCCAAACGGAAATAGAGGGGAAACCCACAAGGCCTTGGTTCATGAGGGGAATCTCCCCAGAGTAGTTCCTCCACAAAACCTTCCCTGATAATTCAGATAGAAAAGAAATTATGTTTTCTCGAACTCTGGTTAGATCTCCTCTCTATTACCCAAGGGTTATTTAACTACATTTTATTTTGTTATTTTTTTCATGAACTACTTTTCTTTATCTCACTAGAGCCTAAGCAGCTTTTGTGCAGAGGACAGGTCATATTTCCCTTGCACCCGTTGTCCCAGGGGTGCTGAGCACATTCTCTGGCACATTGTGGGAGCTCAATAAATCTCTTCTGGGTGACTGCTTTTCTTCATTCATACAAACTAGGAGCTATATCTAATTGGATAAGCTAGAGAGTTTATCTAATTTTGAAATGCTAATTTCTGAGCTAATTCTTATTCAGATTTGGCTTTTCTGGTAGTGTCTACTCAGAGAAGAGAAATTGCTCCTTCTTGGGGTCATTTGATTTCACAATCTGCTGCTTCCTGAAACAATGAAGTCAAACCTTTTATCTGCCAAAGCTTTTTAAATGCTAAAAACATGCATCCAATTGTACTTAATATGAAACACCCTCTCTTCCGGGGAGGAGGATGTCATTGTAACCCTGGGCTAAGGGGTATAAGATTAAGTTACCAGAGCAGTTAGTGCACTGTCAGGTGGTCCGGTGCTGGCTGAATCTCAGTGCCTGAGAGTTAATGGCAAGCTGAATGTCATCCAGTTCACAAGCTTCTAATCATGACCGGCTGGTGTTTATAGGTCTTATGCCAATAAAGGCATCCAAAAATGACAAATGTAACTGGATCAGAGAGCATTTGGCTCCAACTCACTGTCAATTAGAAATAAAATGAGAGATTCCAAATCTCTTCTTCTGAATTGGTGTGTATTTGAATTTCTACCCCCCAAAACAATCTCCGCACTGCAGCAGAAAGGGATAGCACTTGACAAACAAATTCAGAATCAGGAGAAACAACTTTATTTTCTCACTGTTTTCATTTCTAAATGGTTCCAGTTTTTCTTTTCATCTTTTCCAAAACTTACTATTGCTCTCCTAATGGCAACAGACTTGAGTGGAGGAGAAGAAATGATCCATTTTAAGTGGACTTCTAAAGACACAAACACAGCACAAAGAAAAATGGGTGAAGGAGACAGGCTCTCTGTGAATGATTGTGCCAAAGCTAAGTGTTCTGGAATCTCTCAAATTCTTCCATTTTTATCACTGACCGGTTAAATGTTAGTTTTATCTTCTAACTGTGTACTCATTGATAAACATAGTCCTGGGTACTACAGAGCCGCACCAAAGGAGTGAACAGTAAGGTCTCTATTCCAGCCCAGCAGATGATCAGGTCTGAGAGAGCAAGGGGAGACATTTCAGGACTACCTAATCAATAAATGCAGATGCACATTTAGCACTGGGAAATGAGTGCAAATGGAGTTCTTAGTGAACAGAATGTGAATCAATCACAGAAGGCTTCCAGAATATCTACTGAATTCAGTAACTTCCATTCAGACCTATCACTAGGACCCTAGTTGAGTTGGCAATTGTCTCTCAAATGGACTAAGAAATAGATGCCTAACTGGTTTCAACTCCTATCCTATACCCTTCCTATCAATATCCCATATTGATTGTCAAACTGGCTTTCATAAAATGAAAATTTGAGAAATTTGTCTTTCCTTTCCCAAAACCCTTAAGTAGCTTTGCATTTCTCCCAGTATAAAGTACTAACTCCTTATCATTTGGCAAATAAAACTCCCAAAAAGCCTATTTACAATCTGATTGTAAAAAGCTGACTTCTTCCTCATTTCTTATTACTCCCATTCCTATAATCTATGAATAATTCACTCACTTTTTCATTTAACAAATATTAATCAAGCACCTACTGTGTATCAGGCACTGTTGTAGGTGCTGAAGATACAACAGGAGAAAAAACAGATATTAAACATTCTCTATCCACCTCAGATTACAATCAAGTGGGTAGAAAAAGAAAACAAACAAAAATAAAACATTTAAGTTGCCAGATGGTGATAAATTATGTGTAGAAAAAGTATAGGAAGAAACAACAGGGAAGGGTTAGAGTTAAAAATTAAGCATCAGTGAAAAGGTGACATTTGAACAAAGATTTAGAAGAAGTGAGGGAACAAACTTGTAGTTATCCAGGCAAAGTGTGTTCCAGGCACAGGGAATTACAAGTTCAAAATCTTGAAGGTAGAAGTTTGTTTTGATATGTTTAAGAAGACCAAGGGGCCAGTGTGGTTGGAGATGTGCCTGTGAAAGAGAAAGTAATAGGTGAGGCAATCAAAGAAGGGGAAGATTATGCAGGGTCCTGTGAAGACTTGGCTTTTATTCCTAGTGTAATGGGGAGCCATTGCATGTTTTTTTTTTTTTTTTTTTTTTTTTTTTTGAGAGGGCATCTCATATTTATTGATCAAATGGTTGTTAACAACAATAAAATTCAGTATAGGGGGGTCAATGCTCAATGTACAATCATTAATCCATCTCAAGCCTAATTCTCGTCAGTCTCCAATCTTCTGAAGCATAACGAACAAGTTCTTACATGGTGAACGAATTCTTACAGAGTGAATAAATTCTTACATGGTGAACAGTACAAGGGCATTCATCACAGAAACTTTCGGTTTTGATCATGCAATATGACCTATAAACCATCAGGTCAAATATGAATATTCATTTGATTTTTGTACTTGATTTATATGTTGATCCCACATTTCTCCTATTATTATTATTATTTTTATTTTTAATAAAATGCTGAAGTGGTAGGTAGATGCAAGATAAAGGTAGAAAACATAGTTTAGTGCTGTAAGAAGGCAAATGTAGATGATCAGATGATCAGGTGTGTGCCTATGGACTAAGTATTAATCCAGGCTAGACAAGGGCAGCAAGACATCCAGGGATGCAGAAGATTTCTCTCAAAGCAGGGGGGGTGAGGTTCTGAGCCTCACCTCTGTTGATCCCCAAATTCTCACCTGATGGCCCCCCTGCGACTGTGCCTGTCTTAGGTTGTTCCTCCCTTGAGGAATCTTACCCGTCTCTGGCTAACCAGTCATCTTCCGGGGCCATACAGGGAAATGTAAAGTTGGTAAGTGAGAGAGAAGCCATATTGTTTGCAAAGGTTAGCTTTTTACTTCTTTGCAGATTTATGCCCTGTGGCTTCTATGCCCAGCACTTGTCTCGAGGTATCTTTACCACCTGGAGGAATTATGATACTCGGTAAATTCTATATGAGGCACGAATTCTATTTAAGGTTTGTAATTAGGAAGGAAGAAGAAAAGCTATAGATGTAGCATATGAAGGAAACTTGGGAGGATTGATTATTTCTTTGACATATCTTCTTGTATAGTACCTTAAGTATGTATAGGTTTTAAACTACTAACTTATTTGCACACACATATTAACATAATAGGAATATGGTGACATAAACAAAGCAAATCTATAATTACCAGCCATCTCCAGTGAAGCCAAGAAAACCATTTAGGCACCCTAGGCATTTGTGAAAATTTATCTATGATATGATGGATATTTTCCAACTGTACTTGAACCATCAGACAAATTAAAGCAGCCCATTTCTGGGATCTGTTCACATCCCATATGTTCTTTTAACCATAGATAGTCTATAGTCATGAGATTTTGGGGTGCTACAACTTGCACCCCTCCCAACTCCTGGTTGAGTTCCAACAGTACAGATCCAGTCAAATTCGTTGTCTCACTGTATGCACATGCCAGCCTAGACATCTCCCTCCTCCTTCTTATGGCAAGTCCAGGAGACGGTGGGCTGGATGCAGCCACAACCGCAGCATCGTCCGGATCCCTGTGGAGGCTTTTTGATGATCATCCCCCGGCACGAGTCCTCCAGAGAGTGCTGATGCCGGAAGCTCCTCCTCATATCGTATCTTAGTTCATTTTCTGGGTATCCAAGCTAGGCCTTGATCTTCTGCGTAGAAACAAACAGACCCTTTGCCCACACTTTGACATGCCCTCTATACCACTGTGCAGAACTCATTGGAGGTCAGCACACAGTAACTGCTTTTTTTTTTTTTTTTTTTAATTAAGAGAAAGGAATATTATCAGAAAAGAGTACCTCCATAGCTGATCATCTGACACCCTTTAAGTGATCAACATTAAGGATATTTAAAGCATGCGTTGATCTTTGATTTACCAATAGTTTTATCCTGTTAAGGAGTAATCCCCCTTTTCTTTCTTTCTTTCTTTTTTTTTTTTTTTTTTAAATTTTTAATCTGCACTTACCTGAAGAATACTATGTTTACTATGCTCTCCCCTATATCAGGTCCCCCCTAACAACCACATTACGGTTACTGTCCATCAGCTTAGCAAAATGTGGTAGAGTCACTACTTGTCCTCTCTGTGTTGTGCAGCCCACCCTCCCCTTTCTCCCTGCCCCCATGCATGCTAATCTTAATACCCCCCTTCTTCTTCCCCCCCCTTATCCCTCCCTGCCCACCCATCCTCCCCAGTTCCTTTCCCTTTGGTACCTGTTAGTCCATTTTTGGGTTCTATAATTCTGCTGCTGTTTTGTTCCTTCAGTTTTTCCTTTGTTCCTATACTCCTCAGATGAGTGAAATCATTTGGTATTTCTCTTTCTCCGCTTGGCTTATTTCACTGAGCATAATACTCTCCAGCTCCATCCATGTTGCTGCAAATGGTTGGATTTTTCCACTTCTTATGGCTGAGTAGTATTCCATTGTGTATATGTACCACATCTTCTTTATCCATTCATCTACCGATGGACATTTAGGTTGCTTCCAATTCTTGGCTATTGTAAATAGTGCTGCGATAAACATAGGAGTGCATCTGTCTTTCTCAAACTTGATTGCTGCGTTCTTAGGGTAAATTCCTAGGAGTGGAATTCCTGGGTCAAATGGTAGGTCTGTTTTGAGCATTTTGATGCACCTCCATACTGCTTTCCACAATGGTTGAACTAATTTACATTCCCACCAGCAGTGTAGGAGGGTTCCCCTTTCTCCACAGCCTCGCCAACATTTGTTGTTGTTTGTCTTTTGGATGGCAGCTATCCTTACTGGTGTGAGGTGATACCTCATTGTAGTTTTAATTTGCATTTCTCTGATAATTAGCGATGTGGAGCATCTTTTCATGTGTCTCTTGGCCATCTGTATTTCTTTTTTGGAGAACTTTCTGTTCAGTTCCTCTGCCCATTTTTTAATTGGGTTATTTGTTTTTTGTTTGTTGAGGCGTGTGAGCTCTTTATATATTCTGGACGTCAAGCCTTTATCAGATCTGTCATTTTCAAATATATTCTCCCATACTGTAGGGTTCCTTTTTGTTCTATTGATGGTGTCTTTCGCTGTACAGAAGCTTTTCAGCTTAATGTAGTCCCACTTGCTCATTTTTGCTGTTGTTTTCCTTGCCCGGGGAGATATGTTCAAGAAGAGATCACTCATGTTTATGTCTAAGAGGTTTTTGCCTATGTTTTTTTCCAAGAGTTTAATGGTTTCGTGACTTACATTCAGGTCTTTGATCCATTTTGAGTTTACCTTTGTATATGGGGTTAGACAATGGTCCAGTTTCATTCTCCTACATGTAGCTGTCCAGTTTTGCCAGCACCATCTGTTGAAGAGACTGTCATTTTGCCATTGTATGTCCATGGCTCCTTTATCAAATATTAATTGACCATATATGTTTGGGTTAATTTCTGGGGTCTCTAATCTGTTCCACTGGTCTGTGGCTCTGTTCTTGTGCCAGTACCAAATTGTCTTGATTACTATGGCTTTGTAGTAGAGCTTGAAGTTGGGGAGTGAGATCCCCCCTACTTTATTCTTCTTTTTCAGGATTGCTTTGGCTATTCGGGGTCTTTGGTGTTTCCATATGAATTTTTGAATTATTTGTTCCAATTCATTGAAGAATGTTGCTGGTAATTTGAGAGGGATTGCATCAAATTTGTATATTGCTTTCGGCAGGATGGCCATTTTGACGATATTAATTCTTCCTAGCCATGAGCATGGGATGAGTTTCCATTTATTAGTGTCCCCTTTAATTTCTCTTAAGAGTGACTTGTAGTTTTCAGAGTATAAGTCTTTCACTTCCTTGGTTAGGTTTATTCCTAGGTATTTTATTCTTTTTGATGCAATGGTGAATGGAATTGTTTTCCTGATTTCTCTTTCTATTGATTCGTTGTTAGTGTATAGGAAAGCTACAGATTTCTGTGTGTTGATTTTGTATCCTGCAACTTTGCTGTATTCCGATATCAGTTCTAGTAGTTTTGGAGTGGAGTCTTTAGGGTTTTTTATGTACAGTATCATATCATCTGCAAATAGTGACAGTTTAACTTCTTCTTTACCAATCTGGATTCCTTGTATTTCTTTGTTTTGTCTGATTGCCGTGGCTAGGACCTCCAGTACTATGTTAAATAACAGTGGGGAGAGTGGGCATCCCTGTCTGGTTCCCGATCTCAGTGGAAATGCTTTCAGCTTCTCGCTGTTCAGTATAATGCTGGCTGTGGGTTTATCATATATGGCCTTTATTATGTTGAGGTACTTGCCCTCTATTCCCATTTTGCTGAGAGTTTTTATCATGAATGGATGTTGAAGTTTGTCAAATGCTTTTTCAGCATCTATGGAGATGATCATGTGGTTTTTGTCTTTCTTTTTGTTGATGTGGTGGATGATGTTGATGGATTTTCGAATGTTGTACCATCCTTGCATCCCTGGGATGAACCCCACTTGGTCATGGTGTATGATCCTTTTGATATACTGTTGAATTCTGTTTGCTAATATTTTATTGAGTATTTTTGCATCTACGTTCATCAGGGATATTGGTCTGTAATTTTCTTTTTTGGTGGGGTCTTTGCCTGGTTTTGGTATTAGGGTGATGTTGGCTTCATAGAATGAGTTTGGGAGTATTCCCTCTTCTTCTATTTTGTGGAACACTTTAAGGAGAATGGGTATTATGTCTTCTCTGTGTGTCTGATAAAATTCCGAGGTAAATCCGTCCGGCCCCGGGGTTTTGTTCTTGGGTAGTTTTTTGATTACTGTTTCAATTTCTTTGCTTGTAATTGGTTTGTTTAACTTTTGTGTTTCTTCCTTGGTCAGTCTTGGGAGGTTGTATTTTTCTAGGAAGTTGTCCATTTCTTCTAGGTTTTCCAGCTTGTTGGCATATAGGTTTTCATAGTAGTCTTTAATAATTCTTTGTATTTCTGTGGAGTCTGTCGTGATTTTTCCATTCTCATTTCTGATTATGTTGATTTGTGTTGACTCTCTTTTTCTCTTAATAAGTTGGGCTAGAGGCTTATCTATTTTGTTTATTTTCTCAAAGAACCAGCTCTTGGTTTCGTTGATTTTTGCTATTGTTTTATTCTTCTCAATTTTGTTTATTTCTTCTCTGATCTTTATTATGTCCCTCCTTCTGCTGACTTTAGGCCTCATTTGTTCTTCTTTTTCCAGTTTTAATAATTGTGATGTTAGACTATTCATTTGGGATTGTTCTTCCTTCTTCAAGTGTGCCTGGATTGCTATATACTTTCCTCTTAAGACTGCTTTCGCTGCATCCCACAGAAGTTGGGGCTTAGTGTTGTTGTTGTCATTTGTTTCTATATATTCCTTGATCTCTATTTTGATTTGTTCATTGATCCATTGATTATTTAGTAGCATGTTGTTAAGCCTCCATGTGTTTGTGAGCCTTTTTGTTTTCTTTGTAGAATTTATTTCTACTTTCATACCTTTGTGGTCTGAAAAATTGGTTGGTAGAATTTCAATATTGTGGAATTTACTGAGGCTCTTTTTGTGAGCTAGTATGTGGTCTATTCTGGAGAATGTTCCATGTGCACTTGAGAAGAATGTATATCCTGTTGCTTTTGGATGTAAAGTTCTATAGATGTCTATTAGGTCCATCTGTTCTAGTGTGTTGTTCAGTGCCTGTGTGTCTTTACTTATTTTCTGCCCGGTGGATCTATCCTTTGGGGTGAGTGGTGTGTTGAAGTCTCCTACAATGAATGCATTGCAGTCTATTTCCCTCTTTAGTTCTGTTAGTATTTGCTTCACATATGCTGGTGCTCCTGTATTGGGTGCATATATATTTAGAATGGTTATATCCTCTTGTTGGACTAAGCCCTTTATCATTATGTAGTGGCCTTCTTTATCTCTTGTTACTTTCTTTGTTTTGAAGTCTATTTTGTCTGATATTAGTACTGCAACCCCTGCTTTCTTCTCACTGTTGTTTGCCTGAAATATGTTTTTCCATCCCTTGACTTTTAGTCTATGCTTATCTTTGGGTTTAAGGTGAGTTTCTTGTAAGCAGCATATAGATGGGTCTTGCTTTTTTATCCATTCTATTACTCTATGTCTTTTGATTGGTGCATTAAGTCCATTTACATTTAGGGTGACTATTGAAAGATATGTACTTATTGCCATTGCAGGCTTTAGATTCGTGGTTACCAAAGGTTCAAGGTTAGCTTCTTTAGTATCTTACTGCCTAACTTAGCTCGCTTATTGAGCTGTTATATACACTGTCTGGAGAGTCTTTTCTTCTCTCCCTTCTTATTCCTCCTCCTCCCTTCTTCATATGTTGTGTGTTTTGTTCTGTGCTCTTTTTAGGGGTGCTCCCATCTAGAGCAGTCCCTGTAGGATGCCCTGTAGAGGTGGTTTGTGGGAAGCAAATTCCCTCAGCTTTTGCTTGTCTGGGAATTGTTTGATCCCACCATCATATTTAAATGATAGTCGTGCTGGATACAGTATCCTTGGTTCAAGGCCCTTCTGTTTCATTGCATTAAGTATATCATGCCATTCTCTTCTGGCCTGTAGGGTTTCTGTTGAGAAGTCTGATGTTAGCCTGATTGGTTTTCCTTTATAGGTGACCTTTTTCTCTCTAGCTGCCTTTAAAACTCTTTCCTTGTCCTTGATCCTTGCCATTTTAATTATTATGTGTCTTGGTGTTGTCCTCCTTGGATCCTTTCTGTTGGGGGTTCTGTATAATTCCATGGTCTGTTCGATTATTTCCTCCCCCAGTTTGGGGAAGTTTTCAGCAATTATTTCTTCAAAGACACTTTCTATCCCTTTTCCTCTTTCTTCCTCTTCTGGTATCCCTATAATACGAATGTTTTTCCTTTTGTATTGGTCACATATTTCTCTTAGTGTTGTTTCATTCCTGGAGATCCTTTTATCTCTCTCTATGTCAGCTTCTATACGTTCCTGTTCTCTGGCTTCTATTCCTTCAATGGCCTCTTGCATCTTATCCATTCTGCTTATAAATCCTTCCAGGGATTGTTTCACTTCTGTGATCTCTTTCCTGACATCTGTGATCTCCTTCCGGACTTCATCCCACTGCTCTTGCATTTTTCTCTGCATCTCATCCCACTGCTCTTGCATTTTTCTCTGCATCTCATCCCATTGCTCTTGCATTTTTTTCTGCATCTCTGTCAGCATGTTCATGATTTTTATTTTGAATTCTTTTTCAGGAGGACTAGTTAGGTCTGTCTCCCTCTCAGGTGTTGTCTCTGTGATCTTTGTCTGCCTGTAGTTTTGCCTTTTCATGGTGATAGAGATAGTTTGCAGAGCTGGTACAAGTGACCGCTGGAAGAGCTTCCCTTCTTGTTGGTTTGTAGCCTTTTCCTGGGAGAATAGCGACCTCTAGTGGCTTGTGCTGGGCAGCTGTGCGCAGACAGGGCTTCTGCTTCCTGCCCAGTTGCTTTGGGGTTTATCTCCGCTGTTGCTGTGGGCTTGGCCTGGCTGGGGCTGTTCCTCCAAAATGGTGGAGCCCCGTTGGAGGGGGAGCAGCCAGGAGATTATTTATCTCCGTAAGGGGCCTCTGTGCTCCCTGCTGCCCAGGGGGTTAGAGTGCCCAGAGATCCCCAGATTCCCTGCTTCTGGTCTAAGTGACCTGTCCTGCCCCTTTAAGATTTCCAAAAAGCACTCTCCAAACCAAAACAACAGCAGCAACAATGAGAGAGGGAACAGAAACAAAGAGAAAGAAAAAAAAAAAAAAAAGGAAAAAACAAGCGATTTTTTTTTTTTTTTTTTTTTTTGTCCTCAGGTGCCGGTCCCAGGCACCTGCTCACTGGTCCTGCTGCCCTGTCTCCCTAGCACCAGGGTCCCTGTCCTTTCAGGGCTTCCAAAAAGCACCCACCCACCGGTCCCGCAGGGAAGGAATGCTCAATATTCTTTGTCCTCAGGCACTGGTCCCACGCACCCGCTCACCAGTCCCACCGCCCTGCCTCCCTAGCACCGGGGTCCCTGTCCCTTCAAGGCTTCCAAAAAGCACTCGGCAAAAAGAGAGAAAAAAAAGGGGAAAAACGCACAATTTCTTCCGTCCTCAGGTGCTGGTCTCAGGCACCCACCCACCGGTCCCACAGGGAAAAATGCGGGATATTCTTTGTCCTCAGGTGCCGGTCCCAGGCACCCGCTCACCTGTCCCGCCGCCCTGCCTCCCTAGCACCGGGGTCCCTGTCCCTTTTTAGGCTTCCAAAAAGCACTCGCAGAAAAGAGAAAAAAAAAGGGGAAAAACGCGCGATTTCCTCTGTCCTCAAGTGCCGGTCTCAGGCACCCGCCCACCGGTCCCGCAGGGAAAAACGGGG
Organism: Manis javanica; assembly: GCF_040802235.1. Lineage (NCBI taxonomy): Eukaryota > Metazoa > Chordata > Mammalia > Pholidota > Manidae > Manis > Manis javanica. The sequence goes on from NC_133174.1 coordinate 90,305,000, forward strand.
GATATTCTTTGTCCTCAGGCGCCGGTCCCAGCCACCCGCTCACCAGTCCCGCCACCGTGCCTCCCTAGCACTGGGGTCCCCGTCCCTTCAAGGCTTCCAAAAAGCGCTCGCCAAAAAGAGAAAAAAAAAAAAAGGGGAAAAACGCGCGACCTCCTCCGTCCTCAGGCACCGGTCTCAGGCACCCGCCCCCAGGTCTCGCAGGGAGAAACGCGGGATATTCTTTGTCCTCCGGCGCCGTTCCCAGGCACCTCCTCACCGGTCCCGCCACCCTGCCTCCCCAGCAACGGGGGCCCGTCCCTCTAAGGCTTCCAAAAAGCGCTCGCCAAAAAAAAAGAAAAAAAAAACCGCTCCGGTTTCTCTCCACCCGCCGGGAGCCGGGGGGAGGGGCGCTCGGGTCCCGCCGGGCTGGGGCTAGTATCTTACCCCCTTCACAAGGCGCTGGGTTCTTGCAGGTGTGGATGTGGTCTGGATGTTGTCCTGTGTCCTGTGGTCTCTATTTTAGGAAGATTTTTTTTTGTTATATTTTCATAGCTCTATGTGTTTTTGGGAGGAGATTTCCACTGCTCTACTCACGCCGCCATCTTGGCTCCGCCCCTCGCCATTGCATGTTTTGAACAGAGAAAGCATATGGTCTGATTTGCTTTATGAAATATTAAAATTCTTTGGTTTCCTATTATTTTCCATTTTTTAATTAAGGTATGATTTACACACATTTAAATTCACACATTTTAATACCGCTCTGAGTTTAACAAAGGCGTACAATCATGTAGCTACCATGATAATCAAGATACGGATGAGTTCCATCACTTTCCCAAATTCTTTTGAACCCCTCTATATAGTCAACACTGACCCCTATGCATAGCAACTGCTAACCACTGCAGTTTCTACCTTGTAATTTTGCCTTTTCCATGTGTCATATAAGTGAAATCATAGCATTTACAGCCTTTTGAGCATGACTACTTTTACTTAGCAAATGCATTTGAAATTCATTCATGTTGTTGCATGTGTATCAGTAATGTATCCCTATTTATTAGAGTAGAATTCCATTGTAGAGATGCATCAGTTTGTTTATTGATTCATCTTTTGAAGGACTTCTGTGTTGTTTCCACTTTTTGGCAATTATGAACAATGAATAATGCTATGAATATTAAAATAAAAGTGAATGTATATTTCCATTATCTTGGATAAAATACCTATAAGTGAGATTGGTGGGTCTCACGGCAAGTATAGGGCAAATTGTTTTCCAAAGTGACTATAATGATACATTACCACCAGCAATGTATTACAGTTGTTGTTTGTCATCTTTAACAAAATTCATCAGCTTTTTTTTCCATTTTAATATGCATATACTGGTATCTCTTTGTTGATTTATTGAATAGCGATATTAATGAAGTGATATTAAATACCTTTCAGTAAGCTTATTTGCCATATATACATTTTTTGGTGAAGGTTCTATTCACACCTTTGGACCAATTTGTTTTATTGGGCCGTTTGTTTTCTTAGTGTTGAATTTTGAAAGTCTTTTGTATATTCTAGATACAAGTCCTTTACCTGATATGAATTTTGAAGCTTGAAGGGCCCCCACCAGTAAGATGGCAAACTTCCGGCTTCTCTTCGGGGTCCTCAGTTCCCGCCAGCGCCACCTGAAGCCCAATCACCTCTCACCCCCCTCCCAATCCCAGCACGTAGCCAACAGCCACCAGCCCCGTAGAAGTGACACCTCAATCAATTCATGCCCCTTCCTATATAACCCAGCACCTTTCCCTAATAATGCGGAACTCTCTGGTGAATTGCTGCTATGTGTGGCTCCTTTCCTTTCATTGGTGCCGAAACCCGGGAGACAGGACACCCCAACTGGGCCCTGTCTTCCCCCCCCCCCCCGACACCAGCAGCAGCTTGCCCTCGTCCTTTTTCCGGCGCTGGCTCATCACACTCACCACTCCTCTCTGGCCTTTAGGTAAGTTTTCCCCCCGGAGTGGGCCACTCTTCCCCGAGCTATTGCAGTGCCAATGACCGTGATCGTCTGGCAAGGCCCTGATGCTCGGGGATGAGGAGGGAACTCTCCCCGCCTCAGACCTTCACGGCTGCGGTGGACCCTCAGGCCCCTCCTCCAACAGCCATAAATCCCCGCCTCAAGCCTTTACAGCTGCGGCGGACGCTCAGGCCCCTCCTCCGACAGTCATAAACACATTCACCGTCCCTTCCATCAGTACTGAAACTTTTTAAGTAAAATTTCCCCGGGGTGGGCCACTCTTCCCCGAGCTATCGCAGTGCCATTGACCGTGATCATCCGGCAAGGCCCTGACGCTCGGAGATGAGGAGGGAACTCTCCCTGCCTCAGGCCTTCACGGCTGCGGCAGACCCTCAGGCCCCTCCTCCGACAGCCATAAATCCCCGCCTCAGGCCTTCACGGCTGCGGCGGACCCTCAGGCCCCCCCCCACCAACAGCCATAAACAAGGTGACTCCTTTGCAGATGAGAACGCTCCCTTTCCCCGCCCCCTCCTCCTTCTGTTCCGTCCGCCGAAATCTGTTCTGTCTGTCAAAAACCCCTAGCGCTAGGTACCTCGTGACTCCGGCACTCTGCCTTCTTAGGGAAGTCTGGGTGACGAACCACACTTCCTAAGAAATTCCGACTCGTATACGAGTTTCCGCAGACCACCAAGGATCATCGGGGACGCCCTTTGTCTCCTTGCGGTCTGCTCCCAGTCTGAGGATCTCCGTTCATCTTCCCCTGTTTGTCTCCTTCTTTGTCCTTTAGCCATGGGAGCCTCCTCATCCCTCCATGAAAGTTCACCTCTTGAATGCCTGCTTAAGCATCTGGCTACCCTCTCCCTGACGCCTGATATAAAACCAAAACTTCTCCGTAAATATTGCTCCCAAGATTGGCCGACATACCCCCTAGACAATAACAACCAATGGCCCGCAGGGGGAACTCTTGATCCTAACATCACTTGCGATCTTTTTAACTACTGCCAGCGCCTGAAAAAATGGAAGGAGATTCCCTATATCGAAGCTTTCCGCCTCTTCCTCACCTTGCCCCCTCCCAAGTTCTCCTAGCCTGCAAGCCGCTGCCCCCGCACAAGCCTCCCGTTCACTCCCTTCCCCTTCTTCTCCTACAACAGCCCTTCTCCCTTCCTTCCCCACCATCTCCTCCCCCATCTCACCTCCTCTGCCTTCGTCCCCCGCAGATTAAACCTGAGCCTTTCAGCCCCCCCTTTAACTAGGTCCCGGGGGCCGCCTCCATCTTTGCCCTCATCACCTATTTCTCCCCTGTTAGGGACCACCTTTGTCTTCTCACATGTTTGTAGGGAGAATGAGAAAGCACCTTCCCTCATGTCTGAACGCAGCATGGGAAAGCACAAGCTAGAGAACAACATGTGCAGTCCTTAGAAGTTATCTGTCCACAAAAACATATCTTGCCAAGACTCCTCACTCTGAAAATAGGGAGACCTTGAAGATGTGTAGAAACACCGCCCCTGCTTCTAAATATGCCCTTCCCCCACTTGCGGATGTGGCAGGAATGGAGAACAAAGAACATTCTGTTTACGCATTCCTTAAGCAATTAACTGGAGCCCTGCTGTAGCTCAGTTAGTAGAGCATGGGACTCTTAATCTCAGAGTCATGAGTTCAAACCCAACTAGAGAGGCAGAAGTAAGCAGCTGGGCTGCTAGCTGGCGACACGTGGGTCCGATTCTATCTTTATTTTCTTTGCCCCCCTTCTGCACTTCAGGACCTGCTCAACTAGGCACGGCTAGACCACATCACTCCCCCACAGACTGAGCCAGAACCCTTCAGTCCCCCTCAGACTCAGTCCCAAGGGCCTCCCAAAATTATCGCCCCCCTCTGGGAAGTAGCGAGATCCGAAGGCATCGTGTGCGTTCACACACCTTTCTCCTTAGGAGATTTAGCCCAACTAGAGAAACACCTAAGTTCCTTTTCCACTGATCCCACGACATACATCAGGGAGTTTCAATGGACCCTCCAGTCTTACAGCCTCACACATCATGACATTTTCATGCTCCTGGCCAATACTCTCCTCCCTGAAGAGCGTAGACGAGTTTGGGACTTCGCCCAAACGCACGCTACCGAAACCCACAAGACTGACCCCACCTATCCCCCTGGCCCCACTGCTGTCCCCAAACAAGACCCACACTGAGATTATAACATGACCATGAGTCTCTGCTCTCGAAATATTTTTGCCTCCTGCTTAATAGCAGGTCTGAAAAAAGCCGCTCGTAAAGTAGTCAATTTTCAAAAGCTCCAAGACATAATTCAAAAGAGAGATGAAACCCCCTCTGAGTTCTTAGACAGACTCACTCAAGCCCTATTACAGTATACCAGCCTGGACCCAGAAACACCTGAAGGAAGACAGGTCCTTATGACATACTTCATAGCTCAAAGCTACCCCGACATTAAAGCTAAACTCAAAAAGTTAGAACAGGGCCCCGCTACCCCACAGACTGAGATCCTAACAGTAGCCTTTAAAGTCTTCCATAACCGGGAGGAGGAGAAAGAACGTGGTAAACAAAAGGCTGATCAGACCAATTTCCAGATGTTGGCCCATCTGAAAAAACCACAACCTGGGCGCCCCTCTACAAACAAGCTCCCCCCCCCAGGAGCTTGTTTCAAGTGCGGAAAAGAGGGACATTAGTCAAGGGCGTGCCCCTCCCCCAGATCTCCTACCACCCCATGCCCCAGATGCCAGAAAAAGGGCCACTGGGGGTCTGATTGCCCAACCACCCGAAGGGGAGGCTGGACGAACAACCCCCATCCTAAGCCCGCCGTAGTAGGGCTGGCAGAAGAAGATTGATGGGGCCCGGGGGCTTCTCGCCCGACCATTTCCATCACCAAACAGGAGCCCAGGGTTACTTTAACAGTAGATGGTCACCCCATCTCCTTCCTCCTAGATACAGGAGCCACCTTCTCAGTCTTGTGAGAATACTGGGGCCCTACCACGCCAGCCATTACTCTTATAGTTGGGGTAGGAGGTAAACAGATTTTCCCATTCAAACGTCCCCCCTTTTTATGCACAATCCTAGACAATCCCATACCTTTCTCCCACTCCTTTCTGGTTATGCCCCAGTGTCCCATCCCTTTACAAGGATGGGACATCCTTTCCCTCCTCCACATTTCCATAACTATATCCACTCCCACAGCCCCCAGTACTCCCTTTCTGATGGCCCTCATAGCTGACAACCCCCCTCTACCCAATGAAAGCTCCGGTTCCGCCCTCATACACCCTGTAAATCACAAAGTTTAGGACATTACAAGCCCCTCCGTGGCCCTATGTCTCCCTGCCTCTATCAAATTATGTGACCCCTCTCAGTATATCTGTCAGGCCCAATAGCCCCTAACCACTTCAGCCCTCATAGGCCTCCAACCCATCATTCAAGATCTCTTAAACAAAAATTACCTCAGACCCACTCACTCCCCATTTAATACCCATATTAGCTGTTAAAAAAACCAACGGATCTTTCCGCCTTGTCCAAGACCTTTGCCTCATCAACATAGCCGTTGTCCCTATCCATCCCTTAGTTCCAAATCCATACAGCCTTTTATCACAGATCCCTGCCTCGGCATCCCACTTCTCAGTCCCAGATCTCAAAGACCCATTTTTCTATCCCTCTAGACCCCTGCTCCCAAGATTTTTTCATCTTCACCTGGACGGACCCATACACAAGACATTCTGAACAACTCACTTAGACAGTTTTGCCACAAAGCTTCCGAGATAGTCCCCATATTTTTAGACAGGTCCTAGCTCAGGACCTCAAAATGTTTCATCATGATCACTCCAAGTCCACCTTATAATACATAGACAATCTTCTACTCTGCAGTCTCTCGTGGGAACAGTCTCAACTTGACACTGCCTCCCTACTTAACCTTCTAGCTTCCAGAAGTTACCGAGTATCCCCGTCAAAGCTCAAATCTCTTCCCCTCTGTCACTTACCTCAGATTCCTTCTATCTCAACAAAGAAAGTCCATTACCTTAGACAGAAAATAGCTCCTCTCTGACCTGCCCATTCCCAAAACCAAGACAGAAATCCTTTCCTTTCTAAGCCTAGCTAGATATTTTAGAGCATAGATCCCTAACTTCTCCCTGCTCCCTGTTGGCAAGACCCCTATACAACCTCAGAAAGAGCCCCCCTAAAAAACCATTATCCTCCTCACCCCGACACTCCTTCATTAAGGTCCGTCAAGCCCTTGTAGAAGCCCCAGCTCTCCATCTTCATGATTTGTTGAAGCCCTTCTCATTATACATTCATGAGAGGTCCAGTCAAGCTCTAGGAGTCCTAAGCCAATATTATGGCCCATCCTTTGGCCCAGTAGCTTATCTCTCCAAGCAATTAGACCCCACAGTTCAGGGATGGGCCCCCTGCCTACGAGCATTAGCCGCTAGACAGCTCTTGCAGAAAGAAGCTCATAAACTGACATTCAGGGCACCCCTTACCATTCTGTCCCCACATCACCTAAAAGATCTCTTAACCTACAAAAGTTTACAGACTCTCCCTCCCTCCAGACTCCTCACCTTACCGTCCTCTTTCCTCCAAAATCCCATTCACCCCCTTTGCCATCCATACCTGAATCATGACTTTTTCCTCCTTTACTGCTCTCTCGCTTTTTTCCCTCATTCCTATTGTCTTCCCCACCACCCCAGCCTCCTTTGTATGGCGATTCAAAGTCAAAGAGACTTACACACAGCATCAAACAAAAGTTACTGCCCTCATTGCCACACCAGACTGCCCTCTGAAAAGCTGCTCTGAGTCTTTATACCTCCACTTTCCTCCCTCCACCGAAGTGTTCACTAGCAGCTACCCTTATTCTCCCTACCTCTGCTTCCTCTATGACCAAAAACAAGCCTATTGCAGGCGATAGCCAGACACCTACAGGAGATGTCCCTACTGGTCTTGTGCCATTCACTACATGAGTAACTTCCGGTACCCACAGTATTACTCCTCCAACCGTTTCATGAAATATCCCAACGGCTCATTCTCCTTATCAATCCCAGATCCCTGGGACTCTCGATGAGCTGCCAGAGTCACAGCCTCAGTTTACTATGGGGGGGTCCTCGACCCCCCACGGTACCCTTCATATCTCTCAAAAGTATGTTCCCTCTCATTCTCCCAGATCTCTCAAGTTGCATCAGATAGCAGACATTCCGAAAGAGTCATTATCCAAACTCTTGAAGGCGCCTCTTCATCTTCTTATCCCCGCCCCTCTTCCCATTTCTCCTACTCTTCATTACAGCTCATTCAGGACACCACCATCTTTCTCAACCACACCCTTAACACAGCCAATTGTTTCTTGTGCGCATCACTACAGTGCCCACTGCTGGCCGCCGTGCCCCTTAATATTTCCAACTACTCCTTCCATGCAGAAAGACAACCCCTCTGTCCACTGGCAGACATACCCCTATGGGAACCAGAATACGCAGATAATCTCACCATCCACCACTGTGTAGGCCCAACTCCACCCTCCTCCAGCGCACTTCACTGCCTCTCTATCTACACCCCTACCTCCGGCTCTAAGACTTTTACGCAACCGAGACACTTCTTTTAGTGTAATGGCAGTCTTTTCAACTCATTGCCTCTCAACTCCGATACACCCTGCATTCTCGTCACCCTAATCCCACAGTTTACACTTTACAGCATGGCAGAATTCCTTGAGCTCCAACCTCCCTTGCTCTCATGCACAAAAAGAGCTGCTTTCCTTCCCATCATGGTCGGTATCTCTTAGATCACCTCAGCCATTGGAGCAGGGTTTTCGGGAGAAGCCTTGGGTCACTCTCTATGGGCAGTTAGAGATCTCAACGCCAAGCTTGAGGGAGCCCTGACATCCACTGCCGATTCCCTAGCCTCTCTCCAAAGACAGGTCACTTTGCTAGCTAAAGTCACCCTTCAAAACCGGCAGGCCCTAGATCTGATTACAGCCAAGAAGGGCGGCACCTGCGTCTTCCTCCAAGAAGAGTGCTGCTATTACATCAACGAATCCGGCATTGTAGAAATTGACATTACCAAACTCACCGACCTTGCCTCCAGTCTCCACTCTGCTTCCAATTCCAACCCATTCTCGTCAATACTAACAAACCCCCTCCTCACCTGGCTCTGGCCCATCGCAGGCCCCATAATAATCATTCTTCTTGCCTGTCTCTTCTTACCCTGTATAATAAAGTTCATCAAATCCCAAGTCGGAAAAATCTCTAATCAACTTTCAACCAGATTTTACTCAGGAACTACCAGCTTCTGGCCACAGAAGATCCCTCACCCTCACGTGACCTCCTCACCACATGCTGAGATGGACCTCTCTCTCCACTGGAAACTGTTCCTGGAAACAATGGCCGCAGACGCCTGGCTCCTGACACCCATATCCTCTTAGCACCATTAGAATCAACAGGTCCTCGACCTATAGTTACAAAGAACCTTCATTGATTTCCAACCTGAAGAAGTCCACATCTACTCATCCTTACTGTGGGGAATCCTATCAACCCTTTCCTCCCAATCCTCAAACCCTCACTCCCTTCTACGCCCCTGTTCAGCAAGAAGCAGTCAGAGAGAAAGCAACGTCCACAAACCCAGGAGGAGAAAGGGGGGAATGAAGGGTCCCCACCAGTAAGATGGCAAACTTCCGGCTTCTCTTCGGGGTCCTCAGTTCCCATCGGCGCCACCTGAAGCCCAATCACCTCTCACCCCCCTCCCAATCCCAGCACGTAGCCAACAGCCACCAGCCCCGTAGAAGTGACACCTCAATCAATTCATGCCCCTTCCTATATAATCCAGCACCTTTCCCTAATAAAGCAGAACTCTCTGGTGAATTGCTGCTATGTGTCGCTCCTTTCCTTTCAAAGCTGTTTTCTTCTACTCTAGTCTACTTTTTCATTTCTTAATGCTATCATTTCATTTTACACTTCAGTGACATATAATCTACATCTAAGAAACTGCATATATTTGAAGTATACAACTTGGTAAGTTTTCACATATACATACATTCATGAAACCATTACCACATTTAAGATTGTGAACATATCCATCACCCTAAAAGTTTCTTTGTGCCCTTTTTAATTCATCTGCTTCATCCCTCTCTGCTCCTCTTCCCAGGCAATCCCTGATTTACTTTCTCTCACTCTTGAAGAGCTTATGAGTTTTAGAATGTTATAAGGTCTAATCTTACAATATTTATCTTTTCATTATGTGGCCAATTTGACTCAAATTGTTATTTTGAGCTTTATCCATGTTATTCTGTGTAAGTCCGGGGAAAGGAAATCCCAGGGGAAAATACCTCTAAAAACCAAAATCAGTCAAAGGGAGAAATAAAGTTTAAAACCCATTTATTGCTTACAAAACTGCAGTCCGGCCCATCTCTCTCTCCTGCTCAAGCAGCCACAACACCGGCCCTCCCCCTCACCTCTCAGGTACAGATAAGCCCTCTGTTGGCCAGGTAATCACCCATTGATATGGAGATGAACTAACTTCTCCACCCCTGAAGAAAGATACAAATGCACTAAAGCCTACTTGTTTACACCTCTGAATGCCTGTTAATATGCAGATGTACCAAAGCCAGGTGACATATTCTGGAAATGTTTCAATTTTACCCACATTCTGTGTATCAATAGTTCATTCCTTTCTGTTAGTTTTATTTCATTGTATGGATATACCACTATTTATCCAGTCATATGTTGAACATTTGGATTATTAGCAGTATCTTTTGAAGAGCAATTTTAAAATCTGACCAAGTTCAATTTATCACTTTTATTGTATTTTATGATTTTTACATTTTGTTTTGTGTCTAGGAAACTGTTGATTACAGCAAAAGTTGTAAATATATTTTCTTACATTTTATCTTAGAAGTTTAATAGTGTTTGATTTTGCATTTAATCCTATGTCACTCTTGTATATGACGTAAGGTATAGGTTGAAGTTATTATTTCTTTACATTTGAAATTCCAATTATTCTAGGTCCATTAGTTGAAGAGTGTGTCTTACTCATTTAATTTTCCTTGAATCTTTGTGAAACTTGATTGACTAATACACCTCTGTATTGAGTAGTGTGAGTCTTCCAGTTTTGCTTTTCTTTTCTAAAATTATTGGATATTTTAGATACTTTGTTTTTCCATATAAACTTTATAACCAGCTTATTTATTTCTATAAATTTTGTTGAATCAATACATCAGGTTTGGAAGAAATGACATATTAAAAATATGAGACTTACAAACCTTAAGTACAGAATATAGTGTATCTCTCCATATTTTTAGGTCTTCATTGACTTTCTCCACAGAGCTTCATGTCATTCAGCATGCAGATACTGCACACATTTAAAAACATTTACACCAAAGTAACTCATGGTTTTGTTGCTATCATAAATGGTGCTATATTTTAAAATTTAATTTTCAGTTATTCACTGCTAGTGTTTAGAAATACAAATGATTTTTAAATATTGATCTTTTATAACTTTGGTAAGATAATGTATTATCAACCCTAGGATTTTCTACTTAGGGAATCATGTCATAAGAGAATAGAAACAGTATTATTCCTTTCTAATTTGGATGACTTTCATTTCATTTCATTTGGTTATTACACTCATTAGGACTTCCACTACAGTTTGAAGAGAGGTGGTGAGAGTCGGCATCTTTTCCGTGTTTGTGATCTTAAAGAGAAGCATTCGGTCTTTCACCATTAAGTATGTCATATGTGGGTTTTCCATATATGTCCATTATTAGGGTGAAGAAGTTCCCTTTTATTCCTTGTTCAATGAAAATTTTTGTGATGAAGGACTATTGAATTTTGATAAATTTTTCTTCTGCATCAATTGAGATGATTATATAGATTTTCTTCTTTAGTGTTTTAATATTGTGAAGCATGTTAATTTTTAAATGTTGAACAGTATTGCATTTCTGAGATAAACCTCTCTTGTTCATGAAATATTATTTATAGACTTTTGGATTTATTGTGCTGATACTATTTTGAGATTTTTTGAGTCTATATTCATGAGACACATTAGTTTTCTGGTTATCTATTTTGTAATTCCTTTGTCTGATTTTGGTATCAGAGTAAGACTGATCTGAAAAACAAAGATGTTAGAAAATCTTTAATTTTTTGGAGATTAATCCAGACCATTGAATTGTTTAGCAGTCCATCTCTTTGTGTTGCTAAGTAGTATTTCAAGGTATGGATGTAAAACAGTTTGTTTTACCATTAACCTATTCAGGCACATCTACGTTGTTTCCAATTTGGGGCTATTATAAATAAAATTACTATAAATAAACAAACAAAATGAAAGTGTTTACTCATACTCTGTTTTCTTGAAGATGTTGTGCAAATTTGATATTACTTCCTGAAATGGTTGGTGGATATTTCCTGTGAAGAAATATGTCATACTTAATGGTGAGAAACTTGAAGCTTTCTTACTAGAATAGGTACAAGGCAAGGATATCCCTTCCACCATTCCTTTCCAACACTATACTGGTTGTTGTAGCTAATGCAATAAGACAAGATAAGAAGGCATACAAATTGGGATGGAAGACATAAAACTGTCTTTGTCCACAGACAACATGATTAATTATAAAGAAAATCAGAAGAATAGACAAAATAATTCCCAGAATCAATGAGTGATTATAGTAAGGTGTCAGGATAAAAAGTTAAGATAAAAAAGTCAATCTACCCTATATACAATAAATAAACAAGTAAAATTTGAAATATAAAATGCAATACCATTTACATTAGCACTCCCCAAAATGAAATATGTAGGTATGACTGTAACAAAATATGTACAAAATCTACATGAGGAAAATTACAAAACTCTGATGAATGATATGAATGATATCAGAGAAGACTAAATAAATGGAGAGATATTCCATTTCACAGATAGGAAGATTCAATACTTTCAAGATGTCTGCTCTTCCCAATTTAATTTATAGATAATAAAATATCAGTCAAAATACCAGTAAGTTATTTTGTGAATATCAAAATGATTCTAAAGTTTTTATGGCAAGGTAGAAGACACATAATAGCCAACACAATATTGAAAGAAGAGCAAAATTGGAGGCTTCAAACTTGCTATAAAGTTGTAGTAACCAGGGCAGTGTAGCATTAGCAAAATAAGACACAAATAGATCAATGAAACAGAACAGAGGTTAAAAATAGGCCCTTGTAAACATAGTCAATTGATCTTTGACAAGGAAGAAAAGGCAATACAATAGAGCAAAGAGTCTTTTCAGCAAATGATGCTGGAATCACAGGATATCCACATGCAAAAAAAAAGCATGAGTCTAGACACAAGTTACTTCCTTTACAAAAATGATCACCAACCCAAATGCAAAACACAAAACTATACAACATCTATAAGATAACATAGGATAAAGCCTAGGTGTCCTTGGGTGTGGTGATGCTTTTTTAGATTCAATGCCAAAGACATGATTCATGAAAGAAACAACTGACACTCTGGACTTCATTAAAATTAAAAACGTGTGCTCTGTGAAAGACAAAGTCAAGACAATGAGAAGATAAGCCACAGATGGAAGAAAATATTTACAAAAGACATAGCTTATAAAGGAAAGTTATACAAATAAACAAAGAATTCTTGAAACTCAAGAATAAGAAAACAAACAACCTTATTTAAAAAATGAGCCAAAGCTCTTAAAAGACACCTTATCAAAGAAGATATACAAATGGCAAAGAAGCATATTAAAAGATACTTGCCATCATTTGGCATCAAGGAAATGCAGATTTAAGTAACTGTGACATACCAGTACACACCTATCAGAATGGCCAATATCCAGAACACTGATAACAACAAATGCCGCTGAGGATGCAGAGAAACAGAAACTCATGCATTGCTGGTAGAAATTCAGAATGGTACAGCCATTTTGGAAGACAGTTTGGTGGTTTCTTACAAAACTAAACATATTCTTACCAACAGTCTAGCAATCACACTCCTTGCTGTTTATCCAAAGTTGCTGAAAACTTTTGTCCACCCAAAATCCTGCATAAGGATGCTTATATAAGTTTTATTTATATTTGCCAAAACTTGGAAGAAACCAAGATGTCCTTCAGTAGGTGAATGGATAAATGAACTGTAATATACCTTTAGTTATAACAATGAAATATTATCCAGCACTAAAGAAATGAATTATCAAGCCATGAAGAGACATAGAGGAAACTAGCATGAATATTTCTAAGAAGACAATATTAAAAGAGTACATAATGTGATTCCACCTACATGACATTTTGGAAAAGGAAAACTACCGAGACAGTTAAAAGATCGGTGGTTGCCAGGGTGAAGGGTAGGGAGAGAGAAAGACAATCAGAGCAGAGAGGATTTTTAGAGCAGTGAAAATACACTCTATGATACCACGATGATGGACATGTGTCATCACACATTTGTCCAAACCCATAGAATGTAAAACACAAAAATGAGCCATAACATAAACTATGGACATCACGTGATTATGATGTGCCATTTTAGGTTCATTGGCTGTAACAAATATACCACTCTGGTGAGGGATGTTTGTAATGGGGAAGACTATACATGTGTGGGCAGGGAATAGATGAAAAATCCCTTCATTTTCCTGTAAACCTTAAACTTTTCTAAAAGAATTAAGCCTTAAAAAAAACTTATCGACCCAGAGACTTTTTGGTTGGAAAAAATTTATGTGTAATTTCTTTAATTGATACAAAATTATTCAGGTCGTCTCTCTCTTCTTAGGTTAATGTCGGTAGTTTCTTTCCTTCAAAGAATTGGTCTATTCCAGTTTGTAGAATTGGTGCATATAAAATTGTTAATATTGCATTTGTATTTTTTATATATCAGTATGGTCTGTAGTAATTTTCCCTCTACTATTTATGATATTGGTAATTGGTATCTTTCCTTTTTTTCCTTTGTTAGTCTGGATAGAAATTTATGAATTGTATTAATCTTTTCAAACAGTCATTGAATTGAGTAATGGCTTTTCTCTTCTCATTATAATTAATCTCTAATGTCATATTTATTGTTTCCTTCTTTCTGCTTGTTCTGAATTTATTTTGTTCTTTGTTCTTTTTCTAGTTTCTTAAAATGAAGTTTAGATCATTGATTTTTATATCATTCTTTTTTCTGATATAGACATTCAGTGTTATATATTGCTCTCTAAGCACCTCTTGGCATCACAGAAATTTTGATTTGTTGTGTTTTCATTTATAATGAATTCAAAATACTTTCTAATTTTCTTTGTGACTCCCTCTTTTACCCATGGGTTATTTTGAGTTTTTTTTTTTTTTTGACTTCTAAATACTTGGGTATTCTCAAGAGATTTGCTGTTTTTGATATCTAGTTTAATTCCCTTATGGTGATAAAACATATTTTGAATGATTTCACTTCTTCTTTAAAAACAGTCTTTATTGAAGTGTAATTGACATATAACTGTGTGAGTTTAAAGTATACAAAGTGTTGATTTGATACATTTATATATCGCAATATGATTATCACCATAGTGTTAGCTAATACCTTTGTCATGTCACATGATTATCATTCCTAAATAACACATATATAGGTTTATTTTACTAACCAGAACATGGTTTACCTTGGCTAATGTTTTATGATTACATGTAAAGATTGTATAATCTCCTGTTATTGGGTGAATTGTTCTATAAATATCAATTAGGTCAAGTTGATTGATAATATTGTTCGTGTATTATACATCTTCGCTAATTTTCTGTATTCTTGTTCTTTTGATTACTAAGAGATGAGTTTTGAGGTCTTCAAATGTAATTTTTGATCTGTCTATTTCACCTTTCAGTTCTATCACTTTTTGTTTCATGTATTTTTAAGCCTGATTTTGTGTGTATAAATAATTTAGATTGTTGTACCTTCTTGATGAATTGACTTCCTTTATCACTGTATGTCTTTCTTTATTCCTGGTAATAAATATTATTTTTAAAGTCTATGTTTTTGATATCAATATAGCCAATCCAGGTTTTTGGGTTTTTATTTTTTGGTTTAGAGTTTGTGTGGCATATCTTTTTTCATCCTTTCACTTTTACCCTAAGTAAGACTTTACCTTTAAAGTAAATAGTGCTGCAATAAACATAGGGGTGCATCTGTCTTTCTCAAACTTGATTGCTACATTCTTAGGGTAAATTCCTAGGAGTGGAATTCCTGGGTCAAATGGTAGGTCTGTTTTGAGCATTTTGATGAACCTCCATACTGCTTTCCACAATGGTTGAACAAATTTACATTCCCACCAGCAGTGTAGGAGGGTTCCCCTTTCTCCACAGCCTCGCCAACATTTGTTGTTGTTTGTCTTTTGGATGGCAGCTATCCTTACTGGTGTGAGGTGATACCTCATTGTAGTTTCAATTTGCATTTCTCTGATAATTAGCGATGTGGAGCATCTTTTCATGTGTCTGTTGGCCATCTGTATTTCTTTTTTAGAGAACTGTCTGTTCAGTTCCTCTGCCCATTTTTTAATTGGGTTATTTGTTTTTTGTTTGTTGAGGCGTGTGAGCTTTTTATATATTCTGGACGTCAAGCCTTTATCGGATCTGTCATTTTCAAATATATTCTCCCATACTGTAGGGTTCCTTTTTGTTCTATTGATGGTTTCTTTCGCTGTACAGAAGCTTTTCAGCTTAATGTAGTCCCACTTGCTCATTTTTGCTGTTGTTTTCCTTGCCCGGGGAGATATGTTCAAGAAGAGGTCACTCATGTTTATGTCTAAGAGGTTTTTGCCTATGTTTTTTTCCAAGAGTTTAATGGTTTCATGACTTACATTCAGGTCTTTGATCCATTTTGAGTTTACTTTTGTATATGGGGCTGGGCAATGGTCCAGTTTCATTGTGCTACATGTAGCTGTCCAGTTCTTCCAGCACCATCTGTTAAAGAGATTGTCATTTTGCCATTGGATGTCCATGGCTCTTTTATCAAATATTAATTGACCATATATGTCTGGGTTAATGTCTGGATTCTCTAGTCTGTTCCATTGGTCTGTGGCTCTGTTCTTGTGCCAGTACCAGATTGTCTTGATTACTATGGCTTTATAGTAGAGCTTGAAGTTGGGGTGTGAGATTCCCCCTACTTTATTCTTCTTTCTCAGGATTGCTTTGGCTATTCGGGGTCTTTGGTGTTTCCATATGAATTTTTGAATTATTTGTTCCAGTTCATTGAAGAATGTTGCTGGCAGTTTCATAGGGATTGCATCAAATCTGTATATTGCTTTGGGCAGGATGGCCATTTTGATGATATTAATTCTTCCTAGCCACGAGCATGGGATGAGTTTCCATCTGTTAGTGTCCCCTTTAATTTCTCTTAAGAGTGATTTGTAGTTTTCAGAGTATAAGTCTTTCACTTCTTTGGTTAGGTTTATTCCTAGGTATTTTATTCTTTTTGATGCAATTGTGAATGGAGTTGTTTTCCTGATTTCTCTTTATGTTGGTTCATTGTTAGTGTATAGGAAAGCCACAGATTTCTGTGTGTTGATTTTGTATCCTGCAACTTTGCTGTATTCCGATATCAGTTCTAGTAGTTTTGGAGTGGAGTCTTTAGAGTTTTTTATGTACAGTATCATATCATCCGCAAATAGTGACAGTTTAACTTCTTCTTTACCAATCTGGATTCCTTGTATTTCTTTGTTTTGTCCGATTGCCGTGGCTAGGACCTCCAGTACTATGTTAAATAACAGTGGGGAGAGTGGGCATCCCTGTCTGGTTCCCGATCTCAGTGGAAATGCTTTCAGCTTCTCGCTGTTCAGTATAATGCTGGCTACGGGTTTATCATATATGGTCTTTATTATGTTGAGGTACTTACCCTCTATTCCCATTTTGCTGAGAGTTTTTATCATGAATGGATGTTGAAGTTTGTCAAATGCTTTTTCAGCATCTATGGAGATGATCATGTGGTTTTTGTCTTTCTTTTTGTTGATGTGGTGGATGATGTTGATGGATTTTCGAATGTTGTACCATCCTTGCATCCCTGGGATGAACCCCACTTGGTCATGGTGTATGATCCTTTTGATATACTGTTGAATTCGGTTTGCTAATATTTTATTGAGTATTTTTGCATCTACATTCATCAGGGATATTGGTCTGTAATTTTCTTTTTTGGTGGGGTCTTTGCCTGGTTTTGGTATTAGGGTGATGTTGGCTTCATAGAATGAGTTTGGGAGTATTCCCTCTTCTTTTATTTTTTGGAACACTTTAAGGAGAATGGGTATTATGTCTTCTCTGTGTGTCTGATAAAATTCCGAGGTAAATCCGTCCGGCCCCAGGGTTTTGTTCTTGGGTAGTTTTTTGATTACCGTTTCAATTTCTTTGCTCGTAATTGGTTTGTTTAACTTTTGTGTTTCTTTCTTGGTCAGTCTTGGGAGGTTGTATTTTTCTAGGAAGTTGTCCATTTCTTGTAGGTTTTCCAGCTTGTTGGCATATAGGTTTTCATAGTAGTCTTTAATAATTCTTTGTATTTCTGTGGAGTCTGTCGTGATTTTTCCATTCTCATTTCTGATTATGTTGATTTGCGTTGATTCACTTTTTCTCTTAGTAAATTTGGCTAGAGGCTTATCTATTTTGTTTATTTTCTCAAAGAACCAGCTCTTGGTTTCGTTGATTTTTGCTATTGTTTTATTCTTCTCAATTTTCTTTATTTCTTCTCTGATCTTTATTATGTCCCTCCTTCTGCTGACTTTAGGCCTCATTTGTTCTTCTTTTTCCAGTTTCGATAATTGTGATGTTAGACTATTCATTTGGGATTGTTCTTCCTTCTTCAAGTGTGCCTGGATTGCTATATACTTTCCTCTTAAGACTGCTTTTGCTGCGTCCCACAGAAGTTGGGGCTTAGAGTTGTTGTTGTCATTTGTTTCTATATATTCCTTGATCTCTATTTTGATTTGTTCATTGATCCATTGATTATTTAGTAGCATGTTGTTAAGCCTCCATGTGTTTGTGAGCCTTTTTGTTTTCTTTGTAGAATTTATTTCTACTTTCATACCTTTGTGGTCTGAAAAATTGGTTGGTAGAATTTCAATATTTTGGAATTTACTGAGGCTCTTTTTGTGAGCTAGTATGTGGTCTATTCTGGAGAATGTTCCATGTGCACTTGAGAAGAATGTATATCCTGTTGCTTTTGGATGTAGAGTCCTATAGATGTCTATTAGGTCCATCTGTTCTAGTGTGATGTTCAGTGCCTGTGTGTCCTTACTTATTTTCTGCCTGGTGGATCTATCCTTTGGGGTGAGTGGTGTGTTGAAGTCTCCTACAATGAATGCACTGCAGTCTGTTTCCCTCTTTAGTTCTGTTAGTATTTGCTTCACATATGCTGGTGCTCCTCTATTGGGTGCAAATATATTTAGAATGGTTATATCCTCTTGTTGGACTGAGCCCTTTATCATTATGTAGTATCCTTCTTTATCTCTTGTTACTTTCTTTGTTTTGAAGTCTATTTTGTCTGATATTAGTACTGCAACCCCTGCTTTCTTCTCGCTGTTGTTTGTCTGAAATATGTTTTTCCATCCCTTGACTTTTAGTCTGTGCCTGTCTTTGGGCTTGAGGTGAGTTTCTTGTAAGCAGCATATAGATGGGTGTTGCTTTTTTATCCATTCTATTACTCTGTGTCTTTTGATTGGTGCATTAAGTCCATTTACATTTAGGGTGACTATTGAGAGATATGTACTTATTGCCATTGCAGGCTTTAGATTCTTGGTTACCAAAGGTTCAAGGTTAGCTTCTTTAGTATCTTACTGCCTAACTTAGGTTGCTTATTGAGCTGTTATATACACTGTCTGGAGATTCTTTTCTTCTCTCCCTTCTTATTCCTCCTCTTCCATTCTTCATATGTTGTGTGTTTTGTTCTGTTCTCTTTTTCGAAGTGCTCCCATCTAGAGCATTCCCTGTAAGATGCCCTGTATAGGTGGTTCGTGGGAAGCAATTTTCCTCAGCTTTTGCTTGTGAGGGAATTGTTTAATCCCACCATCATATTTAAATGATAGTCGTGCTGGATACAGTATCCTTGGTTCAAGGCCCTTCTGTTTCATTGCATTAAATATATCATGCCATTCTCTTCTGGCCTGTAGGGTTTCTGTCAAGAAGTCTGATGTTAGCCTGATGAGTTTTCCTTTATAGGTGACCGTTTTCTCTCTAGCTGCCTTTAAAACTTTTTCCTTGTGCTTGATCCTTGCCATTTTAATTATTATGTGTCTTGGTGTTGTCCTCCTTGGATCCTTTCTGTTGGGAGTTCTGTGTAATTCCATGGTCTGTTCGATTATTTCCTCCCCCAGTTTGGGGAAGTTTTCAGCAATTATTTCTTCAAAGAGACTTTCTATCCCTTTTCCTCTTTCGTCTTCTTCTGATACCCCTATAATATGAATATTATTCCTTTTGGATTGGTCACATAGTTCTCTTAGTGTTGTTTCATTCCTGGAGATCTTTTTATCTCTCTCTATGTCAGCTTCTATACATTCCTGTTCTCTGGCTTCTGTTCCTTCAATGGTCTCTTGCATCTTATCCATTCTGCTTATAAATCCTTCCAGGGATTGTTTCACTTCTGTGATCTCCTTCCTGACATCTGTGATCTCCCTCTGGACTTCATCCCATTGCTCTTGCATTTTTCTCTGCATCTCATCCCATTGCTCTTGCATTTTTCTCTGCATCTCTGTCAGCATGTTCATGATTTTTATTTTGAATTCTTTTTCAGGAGGACTAGTTAGGTCTGTCTCCTTCTCAGGTGTTGTCTCTGTGATCTTTGTCTGCCTGTAGTTTTGCCTTTTCATGGTGATAGAGATAATTTGCAGAGCTGGTACAAGTGACCGCTGGAAGAGCTTCCCTTCTTGTTGGTTTGTGGCCTTCCTCTCCCCCTTCGCAAGGCGCTGGGTTCTTGCAGGTGTGGATGTGGTCTGGATGTTGTCCTGTGTCCTCTGGTCTCTATTTTAGGAAGAGTTTTCTTTGCTATATTTTCATAGCTCTATGTGTTTTTGGGAGGAGATTTCCACTGCTCTACTCACGCCGCCATCCTGGCTCCGCCCCCCAGGTTTCATATCTTTTATCTGAAAAAGAAATTATTTAACATTTTTTACAGTCCAAGTCTGGCATAATGGATGATTTTCATTTTAGACTGCTTGAAAAATGTCTTCATTCATTTTTTAAACATATTTTTACTGGGTAGAGAATTACTGGTTGACAGTAATTTTTTTCTCTTTATGTATTCTAATGTTACTAGTTCATTAATTTTTGTTTTACATAGTTTATAACAAGAAGTCTGCTATTATTCTTCTTTGTTCCTCTGTAACATGATCTCTTTCACACCCAAGTACCTTCAAGATTTTCTCTTTATTTTTCATTTTCAGCATCTTAAATATGATATGCATGTGTGTGTGAGAAAGAGTAAGTGAGTTTATTATACTTGGTGCCTCTGCCATTCTTGAATTTGTCATTTAATGTCTTTCTTTACTTTCAGAAACTTCACAGCTGTTTCCTTTCCATATATTGCTTCTGCCAGATTCTCTCTTTCCTCCTTCTTAGAATTCAACTACATATAGGTTAAACTGATGTTGTTCAAATGTTTGAAATCTTGAATAATATTTTGTTTTTTACATGTTGCCGTTTGGATAATTTCTGTTGACTTATCTTAAAATTCAGTGTTCTCTCCACTCTGTTGAGTCTCGTGATGAGCCCATCAAAAGCATTCTTCATCTGTTACTTTTTTTTAACCAGCATTTCCAAATGATCCTCTATTTTCCATTTCTTTGCTGTAACTACCTAATTGTTCCTGCACATTGCACGTATTTTCCATGTATACCCTTTAACTTATTAATCATACTTACCTTAACATTCTCTCTTATAAGTACCAATTTTTGAGTCATACCTGTGTCTCATTTTACTGATCATTTTGTTTTGCAACAACATTCTTTTCTTCTTTTTTCATTTGACTTTTATTTTTGCTAAAGCTGGACACTATGTGCAGAACAGAAGACACTCAGGTAAATAGTATTTATGCCTGGGAATATTTATGATAAGTCTTCTGTTAAGTCTTTATTGTGGGTGATTGAATCAGTCTAGTCAAGAGTTGAGCTGGGCTTCTCTTTTCTTATTTACCTGCACTGCACTATAGTCTTTAAATTCTTAATTTTATTTGAAGCTTAGTGTATGAATTAGATTGCTCAAATTGGTTTGACTCTTCTTCCATTTCCACCACCAGTTTTAGGTTGCATTTGTGATCCAGATCCTTAGAGAGAAGTCTCTTTCTCTAACATTCTCCAAAGGTAATTTGCTATCATTTGTTATTCAGTGCTTGCTGGCCTATTGAGAAGATGTTTGGGGAATTCTCTGTTGTTTCAGTTCAGTATCAGACTTAGGTGGGCCCTGTGTCCCTGACTCTTGGGAGTGGCACTTTCTCAAATAATTTTCCCCTTGTACCTGTGACAACCAAACTCTGTCTTGTATCTTGTATCTTATATCTTGTATCTTTAATGGATCTTGTGCAGGAGATAGTTTATGTTTCTTCCCTTAGAAGATGTGGATTTCTAATTGAGTCCAAGATGGTTTCCTTCCTGTGCTTTTCTGAAGAGGTAAAGGGTTTTATTCATTTATTTTATTTCTTTACCTTCATCTAGGAATGGAACTTCAAATGCACTCTGGGAGATTTTCCTGCCCTTCTCCACAATGACTTAAGGCTTATGTTCTTTAGAAATATAGAGGAATAGGATCTAGGCAAGGTTGCTTGCCTTTCCTGTAGCTGACACTAAACCTTTCACTCTGCCTTGTACCAATCAAGGGAGTGATCTCACCTTGGTCTCCATGTTTCTCATGAGAACATAGTAAGGTTCATGGAGACAGAAAGTGGGTGCAAACTCTCCTGTATCTCCAGGTATCAGAGTTTCCATGCAGTTACAGTAAACTACACTAAGCCTTAACAATTCATTTAAAAACTAATTTTAAATCTCCCTGTTTCTATGGGAGCCCCATCTTCCTCCTAGGCACTGATCCTGGTAAACAAATGTGTGAATCCCATATATCCTTCCAGATACCTTTCTTTCCTTAGGTTTATTCAGCCTTCTGAAGAATTCAAGAAAATTCATGATTTTGTAGATTTTCTGTTTTATTTTATAGGGGTTAATTTAAGGATGAGTCTCTTTCCAGTTTTCTATAAACACCCAAAGCCACATGTCCAGACTTAGATTTTTAAAGGATTATTGTGGCCACTGTGTTAAAACAAGACTATAGGGAAGCAAATTGGAAACAGAGTATAGTTAGAAATTTGTTTCAGAAATACAGGCAAGAAATTATGGTGACAAAAATTGTTGTGACAGAGGTGCTAAAACCAGACAGATTCTGGATATATTTTGAAGGCAGAATCAATAGGATTTTCTCATGAAGGGTTTGAGAGAAGGGGAGCAGTCAAGGATTTTTCTGAGAGTTGGTTTTAAGCAAGTGGGAAGATAGAAATGGCTTCTCAAAATAGATAAGTCTATGAAAAGAGTTGGTTTTTGGGGAAATTAAGAAGCTTTTTTTTGAGCAAGCAACATGTTATATATGAGGTGTCCATTAGATATTCAAGTAGGATATGAATCTAAGGATATATGAACTTCATGTTCAAAAACATTTGGACTACATGTATGCATTTGATGTTATCAGAGTGTAGATACTGTTTAAATCCCTGAGACTGGATGAGATTCTCAAGGGAGTATGTGGACATCAAAAATATAAGAGTTTCAAGGACTTATATCAGGGTATTTCAACATGAAGTGGTTGAGAAGATGAGAAATTAGTAAAGAAAATTGAGCTGGACAGGCCAGAAATGTAGAAAGAAAATCACATAAAGGTTAAGTTCTGGTTTTTAAAAAATGACTCAAGGAAAAGAGATGAATTAACTATATCAAATCCTGCTTATAGATTGAGTAAGATGAGGACTAAGGATTAACTAACTGATGTCCTTGATTTGTCAGGAGGGGATAGAATCTTGTTTGTAAGTGGAGTATTCCTCTTTTGATAAGAAGAGACATGCCGTATATCATGAAATGAGGGAAGACATCAAATATGTAGTATAGTTGGAGTAGATGGTGGCAGCAGAACCATGTGGGTTGTGTGCATGTGTGCGTGTGAGTGTGTGTGTGTGAATTAGGAAACAAAGTCATCAGAAAGGAGTAAAGTATATAGAAAGGGATTTGGAGGTCTAAGAAGAGGGAAGAAAGTGTGAAATAGACGTTTAGATTTGTGAATAGAAAACTGTAGTCAGATTTACAAGCATATGAAGCTTTTGTGTGTGATGTGAGTTAGTTAATTATCCTTGGGGAAAACTTTGACAGATTCAAATGAGCTTATATTTTTAAATTAGGGATAAATTAATTTTCCTTCCTTCATGAAATAGCTTACAAATAGCTAATATTTTAACTCTTTTCATTAATAATGGAGTCTATTTTCTAGCCCTTAAATCTATGCTGGCCTTATGACTTGCCTTCAGTTGAATGCACAGAAGTAAGCTTGTATAAGGCCTAAACAAGCCTGCAGTTTTCACATGTAAGCTCTTGGAATACTGTTGCCATGTGAAAATCATCATAAAGATGATAGAGTGGGTGACTGTAGATAGAGGCACAGTCAGCCAATAATGTCAGCTGTACTGGTCTTCCCAACCATCCCTGTTGAGAAATCTGTTCTACGTATAAAACCAGTGTAGCCCATGGGGAGCTGTGGTAAGCCTATTCAGTTAGATACAGTTCAAATTGTCAACCTGAAGAATCATAAGCAAATAAATTATTGTTGTTTTAAGCCACAGATACAGAAAAAGCAAAAATAAAAACCTCCACCATGTAAACTGCCCTTAGACATAGTATTTCAAGTGTCCTCTCTATGACAGGACAGTCTTAGAGGGTTAGTCTTATTTTCCTGGGATATTCTTGGTTTTATTATTGATATGGAAAGTCCCATATCCCCAGAGCCCTGCCAGTCTTTGGGAAACCCAGATGCTTGGTCACCCTATTGGTAATGGACATCACAAATAGAAGACAACATAAAGGCTACTGAGTTTCTACCTTCTAGTGAGCTACATGGGTTAGTCTAGTGCACACTATAATTTGAAAACCAGGGTTGAACACTGGACTATGATGTGAGAAAACAACACAATTACAAAAGTTTGATCATATTGTAACTGAATGTGGATTGATTTTCTTGAGGTAGTGAGGAAAGAGGATTGAAGAATTGTATTTTTGTCTACTGACACTAATAAATAACTTCTTGAGTATTTATGAGGCACTGTGTCCTGAGAAAAGTGATACATTTATAGTCTCACTGAGGATCTGAGATTTAATGGAGTTAAACAACTAGACCCCAAATAAATTGGATTCATTGTTTTATAATTCCTATAATTTGGGGGTTGGCATAAATAAAATGGAAGAAAGTTGCCATAGATATATTGGACAGGAGATAAAACAGCATACATTCCTGAAATTTGAACAGAAAATGTAACAATAGGAAATTGGAAAATAAGCAAAGACTGCTATCAAAACATTTTAGCACAGCTCACTAGGCAGCAAATGACACTAGGTCGGGAAGAACAGGAACTCAGAAATAAAAATAGTACTACCAGGTGTAGAAAATAATGGCCATGGAAGAAAAACAAAAATCATATCATCAAATGGCAGTCTTCTCAATATTTTGAGTTATTATTATGCCCTCCCTGTATCTTCTTTTTCCCAGGTGAAACATCCACTACTATTTTTATTACTATTCATATACCTTGGTCTTGGCTTCCCAGCCCTGGTTACCCTCTGCAATACAAAATGATGGGTGTAATGTTACCACAACATATGGTTGTCAGTTTGGCTGCTTATAGACTGTTACAATAAAAACATTTTCCCTCAGAACTTTGAAGACATTGTTCATAGCCTTCTAGAATCTAGCATTGCTGAGGAGAAATCTGGAGCTAATCTGATTCATATTCCTTTGGAGGTTACCTTTTTATTTATTTGTTTTAAACTTTTGAAGCTTTGGGGATCATATTTTTATTCTGGGTGTTAGGAAATTTTATTAGCAAGTTCCTGTATTGGTCTTTTTTCACTCATCCTGAATAGCATACCGTAGCTTCTTTCAGTTCAATACTTTGAGTCTCACTTCAGCTGTGGGAAATATTTTTCTATTACTTGTTCCATTATTTTTCTGTTGGATCCTTTGGATTGATCTTCTAAGACTTTTACCTTCTTCTTATAATGTATGTGATGTGATTTACTTCCTGAGATAATTCCTCAACTTTTTTTCACCCCTAGCCTAGAGGAGACTGGTACAGCAATGACCAAAGGAGTGAATAGAGGACAAATAAGGGTGGTAATCATAGAAATGGAATAGAATTGGTAAACTTGAGAATGAATTTGGGACTTAACTGACACAAAAGCCATTATTTCAAATATTGCAGGTGAACAAAAAAACTTAAGTATGAAAATCAGACCGCCATAGATTGTTGGGACCTTTTGCCTCTTTTAGGCCTGTGATGGCCACAGACTGGAGGTTTCCATCCTCCCTTGTTACTTCCGCGTTCGTGGCCTAACTAGCTTCCCGCGCGCGCTCTTGGCCCTAACTCCACCTCCCCACCTAACCCGAAACCTGCCTAAAGACCCTAGTGACAGATGAGATAATCAATTCCCATTGGTTCTGTTACTTCCTTATCTTCCCCTATATAACTAAGCCTCTGATGGAATAAAGCTGAGTTTTGCTGTGCCCGTGAGGCTGACACATCTCCTGGCTTAGTGTGGTTTTGTTTTTCCCCGGATCTCAGGGGAGGGTGTCCAAGCCGCCGACACTTGCCCTCTCTCTCAGCCCCAGGGATAACAGGCTGGTCCTGTTGTCCCCCCGCCTTCTTGTTGCTGAAGAGCAACAATAGATGAAATTTTAAAAAATGGGAGAAGGAATGAGTAAATTATCCTCTAACCTGGAATATAAATATCTTCTTATATTTTTCTGCTAAGCATATGTCTTGCCAATGGGTTTCAGCCTGGGCAAGTTCCCTATGGATTCAGTGTGACCAAATATATTGAACACAAAACGCTCTTTGGGCTGAAAGGGTCTTACAAAACTGCTGTCTGGCCCATCTCTCTCTCCAGCTCAAGCAGCAGCAACACCAGCCCTCCCCCCCACCTCTCAGGTAGAGATAAGCTCTCTGTTGCCCAGGTAATTACCCACTGATATGGAGATGAACTTCTCCACCCCTGAGGAAAGATGTAAATGCACTAAAGCCACATTTCTTGCCACCTCTGAACACCTATTGATATGCAGATCTACTAAAGCCAGGCGAGATATTCTGGAAATATTACAATTTTACCCACAGGCCACCCCTCCAGAAATCT
Organism: Manis javanica; assembly: GCF_040802235.1. Classification (NCBI taxonomy): domain Eukaryota; kingdom Metazoa; phylum Chordata; class Mammalia; order Pholidota; family Manidae; genus Manis; species Manis javanica. Next base: position 90,331,281 of record NC_133174.1, read on the forward strand.
TGCCTTACAATTTACTCGATTCCCCTCTTCCGACCAATTTAGTAACATGCAATAGCAACAGCAATAAAATCTTGGTAATCCTCAAGCCAGAAGATTCACCCTATGCAGATTAAGTAAATGTACTTTACAGCACAATCCCTCACTAAGCACAAAATACGTTTCTACACTTGTTTACTCATTCCTAACAATCATGCTAGATTGCTCACAAAACTTTTACCAAACATTAAAACAAAGTCAAGCCTCTCTTTAAACATTATTTTCTTGACAACAGCAACACAATCATAACTCTCAAGCCAGAGGATTCAGCTAGGGTCAAAGTCCCATGCAGATTAAGTCCAAAGCTCGTCCATTCCAGCCATTACATGGCAGCTGCAGCCAGGGGGTGCATCCAGGACACAAAGACCGTAGAAGCAAATAACCATGATTGTCAGGGGCCAATTTGCTGTTATTACAGGAATACACAGAAGGCCAGTTTCCAGGCCTTTTCCCCAAGGTGTCAGAAGAGCCAGCCATCATTGGTCCATGTGGTGAAATGTCCAGGGCCACGTCCATTTTACTCCTAATTGCTGCACTCATCCTTGCAAAACATGTCCAAAACAGTGGGTACCTTGATTGTTCTCAGTAACCAGCGACTGACCACAGGCTGCGGAGAGACACTCTAGGCACCTCTTGCTGGTTTGCTGATCTGCACAATGTGCAGAGCACTCCTTCCAGGCTTGGCTGACTTCTTCAAAGGTGAAAGACAAGCCACACTGATGGGCCCACATTGTCTTTTGAGGTGTCTGTGCCACACCACTCCGTGGCCTTTGGGTCCAGTCTCGCACCCACTCCACAATGGGATAGAATGTTATTACCTTGGTTGGAGCTGTTCCGGCAATGGGCTCTGTAGCCAGCAAGGTGTGGTACACAGCAGCTAGTTGCTTCTCTATCAAGGTGACCCAGACTTCTGCTCCTTTCCATGGTTGTGGCCAGGCTCAGGCCGGCAGCAAGAGCAGCAGCAGTGACAGAAGCAGGAGCCTTAGGCTTGGGCAACATGCCAGGGTCGGCATGGACAGCAGCGGTGGTGGCGCCTCCATGACCACACGCGTTGTAGACACATGTCCCTCAGCGCGAGCGCCACTACTCCCCATCATTTCTAGGGATGGCCCTCCCAAAGGTTGCACCCATTATGACAGATTTCGGGTTCACAGGAATCCTGTCGATTTTCGCCAATTGTAAGTCCGGGGAAAGGAAATCCCGGGGCAAAATACCCCTAAAAACCAAAATCAGTCAAAGGGAGAAATAAAGTTTAAACCTGTTTATTGCTCACAAACTGCAGTCCCAGGCCGTCTTTCTTCTCTGCTCTAGCAGCCACAATGCCACCCTCCCCCTCACCTCTCAGGTACAGATAAGCCCTCTGTTGCCCAGGTAATCACCCATTGATATGGAGATGAAGTTCTCCACCCCTGAGGAAAGATGCAAATGCATTAAAGCCACATTTCTTGCCACCTCTGAATGCCTATTGATATGCATATGTACTAAAGCCAGGGGAGATATTCTGGAAATATTACAATTTTACCCACAGCTTAAAAGCAAAGGAACACCAATGAATTTGATTACATAGGTATTAAAATAATCTCTAATTATACAAGGACAAAATCTGCCTTAAAAAGCAAACTACAAAGTAAAGGAAATACTTGCAAATTTCATGGCATATGATGGGTTGGTATCTTTAATATAAACAGAGTTGTTATCAGTAAGAAAAATACAAATATACAAGTCCAAGAGGCCAAAGAAGAGGAAGAGACCATTTTTTGGAAGGAAATATAAGCAGATGATAAAGCATGGAACAGGGATATTTTCACTTACATTTCTATGTACCAAGGAACAAGAACAAGACTGTTATGTAAAAGGTGCTTGATTAACATTTGTTGAACAAATAGATGGAAAATGTAAGCTTACTCCTAATCATATAAAAGCAAACGGAAATAACAAGATGAGATTTTTTTTAACCTATCAGACTGGCAATTTTAGATGATACTATCGAGTGTTGTCAAGTTTACAGAAGAATAACTATTAACATACACTGCTGATGGTAATGAAAAATTACCAGAAATTTTCTGAAGGGGAATAAAAAAGCCATAAATGATCTTCTAACTCAGAAATTCAGTTTAACAAATAATCAGAGATGTTCCAAAAGACTTACAGTACAACATATTTTATAAAGCAAACAATTTACAAACTATTTAAATGACCTAGTATGAGGATATGGTTAAAAGAATTATGGCAATCCAAAAGCTATAATATATTTAGGAATTCAGGTTTCTGTGATCAAGAATATATAAGAATCTGTAGAAAGACTAAGGTTATAAGTAAAAAATTGGTGTGAAAGGTAAGAAACATTTCTAAACTGTATTGCCACTAAGAAAATGGTGAGTCCTGTTTACTGGCGGTTTTTGCCTTTGGTGAGCCTGTTGATGGAAACTATCATGAACACTGGGGTAGAAGGGAAGACAACTGAATTATCCTGCAAAGCACATGCATGCAGCAGGTGAAGTTATGTTGGGGAAATGTTGAAGGGAAAAAAAAAGAGCTAATCAGGAACTGATGGCAGACAAATTATATGTACCATTCTGAGCTTGACGAAGAAAGGACATAAAGAACAGAAATGTCTGAAATAAAAAATTCTTTACGTGTGTTGTCCACTGGGGCAAGTGGATGTGAAATGTGATATAAGTTTCCTATTCTGACTCCTCAAAATCTTCAATAAAGTTAGCATTTCTTAATAAGGCTTTTATGCAAGGGAATTCAATTGGTGAAAAGTGAGACTGTTTACTATGTGAGTGATGAAAAGATAGCTGTCTATTACAAGCAAGAAATTATTTGAAATATAGCATAAGCCCCATATTTTTAAAATGATATGAGTGAATTTTATATGTCTACTCATATAAGGGGTATGAGTGTGTGTGTAAAGAGATGGAGAGAGACAGATTGAAGCTGGAGGTACATACACAAAAAATATTAATGGTTATTTTTATTGAGTGGTAGGTTCTTTTGATATTAATTTTTTCCTCAGTCTATATGCACATTACAATGCTTTTATAATGAAATATTTTGATTTTTAAATCAGAAAAATATTCCTTAAATGACTGATGATATTATGTTAATATTATCATAAAATACCTTTCTGGTTGCCTTTTACTTCATAAAAATGCCTCCAAAATGCATATTCAAGACAGTATAAACAACCATGAAATTAAAGGTGCATGAACTTCATCATGATTTATATTTTGAGCAATCTTCTTCCTTTCAGATGTGGCAATGTTGAAATCATCAAAACAAAAAATAAGTTGCTCTTTTTACAGAGTTATTGACAAAGAATGCCCCTTAATTTTCCTGGCATGTTGGCTGTGGTTAGATTCCAAAGATGAGGGCACTAAGACAGACATTTGCCTTCATCTGGGATAAATGTTGAACCATTTCAGGTATTCCAAACCTGACAAAACAGCTGTTAAATACCAAGAAAGCAAAACCTCTAAAGTAATACTCCTCAAATTATCTGTGATGAAGAAACAGGTTTGTTTGTTCATTTTCCAATCTCTTGTGCATAAGTACCTTTGAAAAATACAATAAAATAAATTATTAGAAATATACTGACTTCTTGATCCTTTTGCCATAATTTTAGAAATATGAAATGAAAAGTTGAAAAAATATTCAAAATGTAATCCTGAGTACCTTTTTGTTGGGTTGAACAGGTAGAAAACAATTCTGTCAAATGGCTATAATTTCTATACTTACCTCTTTATGGACTGTAGTGGTTTTGTAGAGGAATGCAGGGAACAGGGCTGAGCCACCCAGTTTTCATAGAAACTACGTGAGGCTAATATTCCTGGACTCTGCCCTAAGTTAGATAACTAGAAGCCAGAAACTACATGAGGCTAACATTCCTGGACCCTACCCTAAGTTAGATAACTAGAAGTAAACGACCCCCCTGGGGTCAAAACTCGTGATAAGTCACATAAGAATGCTTGTGCAAAGGTCAGGCACCTGGTGTATCCCTGTTCCAATTTTATTGGCCTAAGTATAGAATGTGTTTCAAATTCATTGGTTGGAGTAATGTGCAGGCTCTGGTGCAATGACTGTAGAAATCCCATATAAACCATACCTAAAGTTGCTTGGGGGTCGGCAGCTCGGACTCGGCCTGCGTGTCAGGGGAGGTGCTGTCGACCCCAGCTTGCTGGCTGAATAAAGACTTTGCTTGGATTTCATCTCCGTGTCCGTGTGTCTTGTTCTCTGGGAAACCCCGGAGTCCTGGACCCTAACATTTGGGGGCTCATCCGGGATCCGTGCGGCTTCCCTGAGAAAAAAGGACAGCTGGAGGCAAGGTCTAATTGTCCGGATGGGGCGGTGTAATTTGAGGGTCACCCCTCGTGTCTGCATAAATCCATTATGAAGCAGGAGTCGCCATCCCGTGTATGGTTTCGGGTTAGTGACCCTGAGTGAGAAAGTCCAGGTTGGTAGTCCTGGCCCCTGGGTTAGTGACCCTGGGTGAAGTCCAGGTGACTAATCCTGGCCCTAGGGTCCGAGTGACTCGGCCTTAGGAAAGCAAGTCTGATCGGCAGGAACCTGGCACCCGAGGAAGAAGGGATCGAGCTCATCACCCTGCGGCAGTCCAAGTTTTTGAGGATCCTGAAAGTGGTGAGTGTGGTGTGCACCAGAGTGAAAGAAGGACTGGTCCAAATGAGTGCGATCAGATGTGGTGTGTGTGCTTACTGTTATCATTGATTGTTTTATTGTGTTTTGGTTTCGGTTTATATTTCTTTCTGTGCTTTTTATTTTAAGTCTCCCTGTTCTAAGGTTCCCTGTTCTTTCCGTTCCTCCTCTCTGCCACTAAATCATTCCCCGCGGGCACGGGTCGGGCAATTAAGAGCCATTAGGGCACCCGCCGCCAGAAGACTCCCGTGACAGGATAAGGGGGTTACAGCCACGAATCCCAGATAAATTCGCGTCCCCCACAGAAGAAAAACTGTGCAACAACAGGCACCCATTCACAAGCACATACACCAGTCATCTTGTTAGAGTGGTATCTCTACCTTTTACCCTTGTCTTCCTCGTATTTTTCACTATGGGCCAGACTCAGACTACTCCTAAAGGTCTGATCCTTTCCCACTTTCCGAAGGTTAGGAAACAGGCCCTGAATACGGGTTTTAACATCGAGAAAGGTAGGCTCGATGCTTTTTGCTCGGCTGAGTGGCCTTCCTTTGGAGTAGGCTGGTCGACCCAGGGGCCTTTTTCCATGGACCTTATTGAGAAGGTCAAAGCCGTTATCTCCCAGCCAAACCCTGAGGGCCACCCTGACCAACTTCCCTATATCCTTGTTGGGGAAAATTTGGCTAAGAATCCCCCTTCCTGGCTGAGGCCCTTTTTGGGGGAGAAACCTCACACTGACCCACCAAGAGCCTCTGTCCTAGTTACCCAGGAAGATTTAAAGTCTCCTAATCGCAGGGCCAAAAACCTGAGTGCGCCGCCTGTCCTCCCTAACAGTTCTCCTCTTTACCCCCTTCTGCCAATTGAGCAGCCACCCCCGTATGCGGAGGAGAGGGTGAAGCTGCCGGGAGGATAGAAAACGAGGCTGGGGAATCCAGCAGGAACCAGGCGGCCACAGCTTCCCCAGACTCTTCAGCAGAGGAAGGCAGGAGGCCGGAAAGAGCTTCCCCACACTCCCCCACCCTGGCCCCATGCTGGGTGCCAGGTAGAGCAGGAGGAATGCAGTTAAGGCCTCGGGGGGCCAGGGAACAAGAAGGGGAGGCTCCCTCCTCCACCTCAGAAGGAGCAGTGCTGGTTCTGTCTGTGCGTGCCATCGGTACAGGCATTGCTCAACAATATCAATACTGGCCCTTTTCATCTAGTGACCTCTATAATTAGAGGACTCAGAACCCTCCCTTCTCAGAGCACCCCAAGTGTCTTATAGGTCTGGTGGAGTCCATTATGTTTACCCATCGTCCCACATGGGAAGACTGCCAGCAATTGCTCCGCACTCTCTTCACGACGGAAGAGCGAGAGCGTATCCTCAATGAGGCCAGGAGAAATGTCCTCGGAGAGAATGGAAGACCCACTACTCTCCAGCCCATCATTGATGAGGTGTTCCCACTTACGCACCCAGATTGGGACTTCGGGACTGCAGAAGGTAGGGAGCGTCTCCAGGTCTACCGCCAGACTCTGATGACCGGTCTCTGGGCGGCCGCCAGATGGCCCACTAACCTGGCTAAGGTAAAAACTATTGTTCAGGGGAAATGGAAAGCCCAGCCGCATATCTGGAAAGGCTGTTTGACACTTACAGGCAGTATACCCCCATAAACCCGGAAGCAGAGGAACATAGATCAGCTGTAGTCCTCTCATTCATCAACCAGGCAGCCCCTGATATCCAGAGAAAACTCCACAAGCGGGAGGACCTGGGGGAGATCTCTATTAGGGAACTGCTGCAGCAGGCGGAGAAGGTCTTCAATGCTAGGGAAACTCTGGAGGATAGAGAGAAAAGGCTGAGGAAAGAGAAATGGGTAATGCAGGAGAAAAATAGGAAGGAAGACAGAGAATTTCAGAAGAGGGAGAACAAGAAGCAGAGGGAGGAGATGGCCAGGATATTCCTGGCCAGGGTGAAGGAGGGCCCTAGGCCACCTCGAGGAACAGGACCCCGTCAATCCCGACTAGGACGAGATCAATGGGCCCTGTGTAAGAGATATGGACATTGGAAGAGGGAGTGCCCCCAAAGGGGGGAACAAGGAGAAGGGAACCCCATTAAAACCCTGCATCTAGGAGAGGAGGATTGACGGGGATGGGGCTCGGCACCCCTCCCCGAGTCCTGGGTAACCCTGTGCGTGGAGGGGACTCCCATTGGGTTCATGGTGGATACTGGGGCACAATATTCAGTTCTCAACCAGGCCCATGGTCCCCTGAACCCAGGACGCACAAGTATAGTTCAGGGAGCAACAGGGTCCAAGAAATGGGCCTGGACCACTAGCAGAAAAGTGGACCTAGGAAAGCATCAGGTCTCTCACTCATTTCTGGTCGTACCTGAGAGCCCCGCACCATTGTTAGGTAGAGACTTACTAACCAAGGTTGGGGCGTGTATTCATTTTGAACCCGAAGGGATAAAAATCATGGACAAAGAAGGGCAGCCCCTACAACTGGCGCATGTGTTAACTCTGTCCCTGTCGAACCCAAAGCGGTAGCAGTTATACATGTACCAGGTCACCAATCAAGGAAGACACCTGAGGCCATCGGCAACAGCCATGCTGATGCGGAAGCTAAGAGGGCAGCCCTCTCGGACTCCCTTGTACTTGCAGCCCTCGAAATACCCATACCTGAACTGCCCACCTTGCCACCCAAACCTGAGTATTCCCCCCAGGATCTTGAGTGGATTAGGAAACAAGTATCGGGAGAAGTGTCTGGGGAGGGAAACTGGAGTAGAGACCAAGAAGGTAGGTTGATCCTGCCAGAAGCATTGGGACAATACATGCTTGCTAATCTGCATAAGTCCACCCATCTAGGCTGGAAAAAGCTGCTCAGCCTTTTTCAGTCTGCGCAGTTGGTGTTTCCCCACCAAAATGAGGCAGCTCGTCAGATCACAAAAGAATGCGGTAGCTGTGCAATGCTAAGACCAGCTCCAAGAGGGATGCACCCAGCAGGTATCTGGGAAAGGGGGAGGGCTCCAGGGAGGAACTGGGAAATAGACTTCACCAAAGTAAAACCAGGAAAGTATGGATATAAGTATTTGCTGGTTATGGTAGATACCTTCTCTGGGTGGGTGGAGGCTTTTCCAACCAAGCATGAGACTAGCCAGGTAGTAGCAAAAAGATTAATTGAGGAAATCATCCCCAGGTATGGGGTCCCTGAAGCTATAGGTCCTGAAAACAGCCCGGCTTTTGTAAGCAAAATCCTGCAAGGATTAGCCCGAGCTTTGGGAATAGATTGGAAGTTACACTGTGCCTATAACCCACAAAGCTCTGGGCAGGTAGAAAGAATGAATCGGACCCTAAAGGAGACGCTTTCTAAATTGGTATTGGAGACTGGCGGGGACTGGGTGACCCTCCTTTTCCTAGCCATCTTCTGCGCTCGGAACTCCCCCTATGTACATGGTTTAACTCCATTTGAGATAATGTACGGGGCTCCTCCACCCATAATTCGGCGAGTGCAGCTTCCCGGTGCAGAGAACCCGGCCCCTGACTATCTGAATGTGTTGCAGGCTCTTGCCAAAATGCAGCAGGAAATCTGGGCCCTGATCAGAGCATATTATGAGGGTGGGAAAATTCTGAGCCTCGAACATGGCATAGTCCCAGGGGATACAGTATGGGTCAAAAGACACCAAGTAAGGACTCTTGAACCCAGGTGGAAGGGACCTTACATTGTATTGTTTACCACCCCCACTGCTCTCAAGGTTGACGGTATTGCTCCTTGGGTAAATCACACCCATGTTTGGAAAATCCTGCCTCACAAAAACCCGGGTGATCACGAGGAAGAGTAGAAAGTGCAGCAGCATCCTGCGAATCCCCTGAAAATACACCTAAGCCGAAGATGAAGGGGATCCTGCTGATAAGTGCCTTCGTATGGACTCTCAAGGAAGCTACATCGGTGAAGCTGATTCCACGGCCCGCAAGAAAACTGGGTTCGGGTCTCTCCGGGTTAGGTAACCCCTTATGGGAAATGGTGCAGGCATTTGCAGAGACTCTGAACTGCACCACTCCCTCCCTCACCAATCCCCTTTGGTTATGCTATCCAGGTTCACCCCCCTTCTATGAGGCAATTGGGATAAATGGCTCCTACACCATTAACGACTCCTATCCCACTTATTGGGACGGGGGGGCGAGGGGACTTACAATTGCTCAGGTCTCAGTCATGGGAACGTGTGTAAGCTCAGTCCCGATAGTCCGGAGCCAGTTATGCTCATCCTACACGTACAATACATGGAAGCAGGACAAGTGGATTATACCCTCCTCGGGTTGGTGGCTCTGTTTAAAGACAGGCCTCACCCTGGCCATATCCACCTCTGTGTTTAATGCTAACAGTGAGTTTTGTGTACTTGTGGCCATTCTACCACGCCTAGGATATCGTTCTCATGAGACCCTCCTTTCTTATTGGGAAGAATGGCCAAACCCCCTCAGGGAAAAAAGGGAAGTTATTACCGCCTTGACCATTGGGGCCCTTTTTGCCCTAGGGATGGCAGGGACTGGCACAGGAGTCACAGCCCTTGTAACTCGAGAACAGGGGCTCACAGCTCTGAGGTGGGCTGTCGACAGGGACCTAGAACAACTTCGACAGGCAATATCAGACTTGGAACAATCTCTTATCTCCTTAGCTGAGGTGGTCCTACAAAACAGAAGGGGCCTGGACCTCCTGTTCTTAAAAGAAGGTGGACTGTGCACGGCCTTAAAGGAAGAGTGTTGCTTCTATGTAGACAAAACAGGTGCAGTCAGAGATTCCTTGGCCAAACTAAAGAAAGATCTAGAGAAGAGGCATAAAGAATATGACAGTAGCAAAAGCTGGTTTGACTCTTGGTTCAAATACAAACCTTGGTTCGCTACCCTACTCTCGGCTGTTACAGGGCCACTGGTCATCCTGCTGTTATTGCTTACGATTGGTCCGTGCATAGTAAATAGGCTGCTTAGGTTTGTGTGGGAAAGGGTTAATGCTGTCCAATTTCTGGTCCTTTGACAGATATATCAAACCCTGGATGCCGCTGTGAAGATTCCTCAGTTTAATCAAGGAAAGGGGGGAATGTAAAGCAATGCAGGGAACAGGGCTGAGCCACCCAGTTTTTGTAGAAACTATATGAGGCTAACATTCCTGGACCCTGCCCTAAGTTAGATAACTAGAAGTAAACGACCCCCCTGGGGTCAAAACTTGTGATAAGTCACATAGGAATGCTTGTGTAAAGGTCAGGCACCTGGTGTATCCCTGTTCCAATTTTATTGGCCAAAGTATAGAATGTGTTTCAAATTCATTGGTTGGGGTAATGTGCAGGCTCTGGTGCAATGACTGTAGAAATCCCATATAAACCATACCTAAAGTTGCTTTGGGGTCGGCAGCTCGGACTCGGCCTGCGTGTCAGGGGAGGTGCTGTCGACCCCAGCTTGCTGGCTGAATAAAGACTTTGCTTGGATTTTCATCTCCGTGTCCGTGTGTCTTGTTCTCTGGGAAACCCTGGAGTCCTGGACCCTAACAGTTTCTGGATTAGCATGAGTTACAGATCACACTTTGAAAAGCTCTAAGGCATATAATGCAGAGAGTATGTAAGAATAGGTGGAGAATCTCTTCTCCTGTTATATTCACCTTACCTGGCTGATATTTTAAGCACATACAGGTATGGTCTCTATTTTAAAATGGATATGGAAGAATCTGGGACTCGTGAGAACAAAAAAAACTGGTGGGTTGGAAGACAGATTTTGTAATTACATGTTATAACAATTAGAATTGTAAAGCATGGGGGAAAAAGAAAATAACATTCTTCAGAAATACAATGATTTGTTGGCCTTTTTTGGTAAGAAAACATAGATACAGAAAACTACAAGAAACAAATTCATGCCTGTGGGGAAAATTGAAACATTTCCAGAATATCTCCCCTGGCTTTAGTATATCTGCATATCAACAGGCATTCAGAGGTGGAAAGAAGTATGGTTTTAGTGCATTTGCATCTTTCCTCAGGGGTGGAGAATTCATCTCCATATCAATGAGTGATTACCTGGGCAACAGAGGGCTTATCTGTACCTGAGAGGTGAGGGGGAGGGTGGGTGTGATTGTGGCTGGAGCAGAGAAGAAAGACGGCCTGGGACTGCAGTTTGTGAGCAATAAACGGGTTTTAAACTTTATTTCTCCCTTTGACTGATTTTGATTTTTAGGGGTATTTTGTCCTGGGATTTCCTTTCCCCTGACTTACAATTGGCACAGTCGGCAGGGTTCCTGTGAACCTGAAATCTGTCATAATGAGTGTGACCTTTTGGAGGGCCACCCCTAGAAATGATGGGGAGAAGTGGCGCTCGCACCAAGGGACATGTGTCTACACTCGTGTGGTCGTGGAGGCCCCAACACCCCTGCTGGCCACACTGACCCCGGCCTGTGGCCAGAGCCTAAGGCTACTGCTTCTGCCACTGCTGCTGCTCTTGCTGCAGGCCAGGGCCTGGCCACAACCATGGAAAGGAGCAGAGGTCTGGATCACCTTGAAGCAACCAGCTGCTATGTACCACGCCTTGCTGGCTACAGAGCCCATTGCCAGAACAGCTCCGACCAAGGTAATAACCTCCTATCCCATCATGGGGTGGGTGCGAGACTGGACCCAAAGGCCACAGAGTGACGTGGCAGAGACACCTCAAAAGACAATGTGGGCCCATCTGTGTGGGTTGTTTTCAACTTTGAAGAAATCAGCTGAGCCTGAGCCCAGAAGGATTGCTCTGCACATTGTGCAGATCAGCAAACCACCAAGAGGGGCCTAGAGCATCTCTCTGCAGCCTGTCGTCGGTTGCTGGTTACTGAGAGTGATCGAGGTACCCACTTTTTTGGACATGTGTTGCAAAGATGGGTGCAGCAATTAGGAGTAAAATGGACGTGGCCCTGGACATTTCACCACATGGACCAATGATGGCTGGCTCTTCTGGCACCTTGGGGAAAAGGCCTGGAAACTGGCCTTCTGTGTATTCCTGTAATAACAGCAAATTGGCCCCTGACAATCATGGTTATTTGCTTCTACGGTCTTTGTGTCCTGGATGCACCCCCTGGCTGCAGCTGCCATGTAATGGCTGGAATGGACGAGCTTTGGACTTAATCTGCATGGGACTTTGAATTTAGCTGAATCCTCTGGCTTGAGAATTATGATTGTGTTGCTGTTGTCAATAAAATAATGTTTAAAGAGAGGCTCGACTTTGTCTAATATGTGGTAAAAGTTTTGTGAGCAATTTAGCATGATTGTTAGGAATGAGTGAACAAGTGTAGAAATGTATTTTTGTGCTTAGTGAGAGATTGTGCTATAAAGTAACCTAGCTGAATCCTCTGGCTTGAGGATTATCAAGATTTTATTGCTGTTGCTATTGCATGTTACTACATTGATTGGAAGAGGGGGATCGAGTAAATTGTAAGGTGAGATTTCTGGAAGGGTGGATTGTGGGTAAAATTGAAACATTTCCAGAATATCTCGCCTGTCTTTAGTATATCTGCATATGAATAGACATTCAGAGGTGGAAAGAAGTATGGCTTTAGTGCATTTGCATCTTTCCTCAGGGGTGGAGAAGGTCATTTCCATATCAATGGGTGATTACCTGGGCAACAGAGGGCTTATCTGTACCTGAGAGGTGAGAGGGAGGGCTGGCATTGTGGTTGCTAGAGCAGAGAAGAAAGACGGCCTGGGACTGCAGTTTCTGAGCAATAAACAGGTTTAAACTTTATTTCTCCCTTTGACTGATTTTGGTTTTTAGGGGTATTTTGCCCCAGGATTTCCTTTCCCCTGACTTACAATGCCTTACCTTATTATGAAGGAAACACCTCTTGTAAGCACTACCTAAGTCAAGAAATAGAATTGTCAGCCACTGCAGAGCCTTTCCATGTGCCCCATGCAAACCACAGTCTCTTCCCTCTTTCCAAAAGTACCAGCTATGTGACTTTATAGAAGCATATGGCTTTATTTCTTCTTGGATATATCACTTAATTTCCCCTCCATCTCTTTTTTTCCTTACAGTTTATCCACTGAAAGACCGTGTCCATTTAACTTGGATTTTGCTAATTTCAGACTCACAGAATAGTTCAAATTGCTCCCCTGATGTTCGTGTTTTCTGCAAACTGACAGCTGGAGCTAGAGACTTCATCAAATTCAGTTTTGATTCTTTGCTAAAGCAATAGGTGGTGATGTGAGATTTTTAATCAGAAAGTATACAATGTCTGATATCATTCTTTTGTTTAATTGGGGATTATAAAATGGAGGTAACATATCATTTTGTTTAATTTATTAGCTGGAATAGTTTTATAAAGAGACATTTCCCCTCATCTAAGATTGGTTACTCACTGGTACAGATCATATGTAAATAATGGGAAAAATTATTATTTTTTTAATTTAGACAGTTTTCAAGATAACGAATTAGCTCCCCATTCTCTTCATTCTCTTTAAGTAACAACTTTGCTTTTTTCTTTCCAGAGTTCATAATTCATATTTGGATTTCCTGAATTCCAATTCAGGACTAGACTGCTTTATCTAATCTCTTCCATATGAAATCTCTAACACCTTTCTTTCATACCAAGAATCTTGGTTCTCAAAGACACAAGGTATGAGATAAATATGAGACTCCAAAATTCGCTCATTTGCTTAATCCCACAGCACACTGAAACCATCTCAGAATAATAATACTATTGTTACTACTACCAGTTACTAGTACTGAAAAAGGTAAATGGAAAGAAGCTTACATATGATCTCTGTAATCTCCTCTTATTTTTTAATGTTGTACTCCATCTGTATCTTCAGATCATATAGCCATATTGTATGACAACTGTTCCCTCTTAATTCTCATTTGGTTTGAATTTTGCATATTGCAATATATTTAGTTTTCACTACCCAGTCTTTATGTTACCATCTCTCTGGTCATTTTGACTGTCTGAAACTTGTTCTCTATTGGTTGTTTAGAAAGTATCCCACAGAGCAATATTTCATAAATTCTCCCTTATTGGTAATCTGGGAGTTTGTGGGATTCAGGAAAATCCCAAAACTATGCTATGATCAGCACCGTCATTTTCCCAGAATCTTTCTTTTCATCTTAAGAACATTGAACACTTTTTATTTTCCCCCAAAGGGCTGAGTGGGACTTGTCTTCAGTTAAGGCTGAAGTTCTTTAAAGCTGACTTTCTTGACGTCTGTGAAGGGATAATGGAATAAATGTTCTTCTGTCCTGGTACAGTTAGCAGTTCATCTATATGAAAGGAATGGGAATTAACTAGATGATCTCTTCAGATTTCCTCTACTCTAGAATTACAGGACATGGAATTAAGTTCTACATAAAAGAGTAGTTCCAATTTATATCTGGGCATCTCACAATATATTATTTGGTTAGAATAGAGCCAGAAGTTGTGATGTTTCCTGTCACCCCCACAGGTTACCATCTCATCATGTCAGATTTCTACATCCTGCACAGGCTTCTACTGTTTCTCCTGAAACAAGTCACCAAAACAACATTTTTTCAGTGCCCTGGCAGGGATTCAGATGAGCCATAAAGAGGATGTAAAAAAAATAAATGTGTTGAGGTGCTCTAGAGGCATATACTGTTATAAGATGAACTGAGGCATATTAAAGTTTTTAAGAGTTTATTTGAACAAAAATCAGTTCAAATCAGGCAGCATTCAATCTACCAGATGTAAAGGAGCTCCAAGGACCTGTACAAAATGAAAGACAGGAGGAAGGGAGCAGGAACAAGGATGCTATACTAGGCAAAAAAGTAGTTTGGTTATTGGAAAGTTACTCTCCTTTAGGGAATGGAAGGAGTCTTATCAGGTAGATTACCTAACTAGTGCTGATCTGGCTATTACTGATTGACTGGTTTAAGATCTCGTTTCTGGGGGAATCTAAACTGTAATTAAGTTAAGTCTCAGTTTGGTGATGCGGAGATTAGCTTAAGTGACTCTATCTTGGGCCTTCTGTCTTGTTTTTAACAGCACAATATTGTAGTCAGAGAAATGAGAAAGTGAAAATAAATTTGGATTTGCAGAAAGAAAATATATTTGATTTTTTTTTTTATATTTTGCACCAAGAAGAACCAATTTAACACTGGCACAATAGAAACGCAAGCATGAATTTAATACCCCTGGCAAGAATTCAGCTCTTTGCTTTGAAATGAGAAATTTCCGTGGTTATAATTATTTCTTTCTGTATACTAAGACTTTTTTTTCTGTTATAATATAGTCTGAAAATTAGAGATTTATTTATTTATTTTTGTATCTTATGACACTTCAAGGCTTGATGGTGCAACATTATATACTTTATTTGACATATTCTGAATAAATTAGACCAAGCCTAGAATATTGTACCTTATTGTGGATGCCACAGTTTAAAAGATTCATTAAAAAACTGGCACTTTTCCAAAGAAATCCACCTAAAAAGGCTAAGGGTCTGATAGCCAGCTTACATGAGGAGAATTGACAATGGGAATGTTTTAGCCTAAAAAGAAGTCTTAAAGAAATAGGATTTAAAAGTGCAAAAAAAAAAAATATTTGAAGGATATGAAAAGGGATTGCTATTTCTAACTCTGAGTCCAGAATAAGAACTAGGTCCAGAGTGACACATTAGGGAAACAGATTTGTAGATCAATATCAGGAAAAACAGCAAGATCAATTTACCAAATGAAATGGACTTTCTCAAAAAGTGAGTTTCCTGACACTGTAAATACTTTATTGGAGGCTGACTGGGAATGTTCTTTATATAACTCATGTTTCTTTCATTTTTAAATATTATAAAATAATAATGATTAGGGTTTTTATTATAGTCAAGTTTTTTAATCAAGTAGCTTTCCAAAATAATGGAGAAAATAACCATGAAATAAGTTCAACAATTGGAAGTTATCTGGAATACCCATAATGAGACCCATCATTGGGATTTTTTATGGTAATGGAATATTCTGTATCTTGATTGAAATGGTGGTTACATGACTCTGCTCATGTATATTTCCTAGTTTCCAAAAAATAGTCATGAAATATGTTTCCAGGTATTCACCATTCAGCTCTATTTCCCTCTAAATATTGTTTAAGTCGTGATTTGCAAGGGTTTCAGGATACCTGTACTACTGAAAAAATTATTGAGGATCTCAAAGAACTTGTTTACCTGCTTTTATCTACTGATATTTATACAAGATCTTGAACCTGAGAAAATTTCTAAAATATTTATTTTAATTTAAATACAATAATAATAATAAATGCATTATATATTAACACTTTAAAACTATATTTCACAAAACAAAAATGTAATCAACAACAGAGCATTGTTTTTCACTTTTGCAAATCTCTAATACCTGGCTTCCTGAAGATAGCTGGATAGTAAGATCTGCTTCTACATTCAAGCCACTTCATTGTGTTGTGGTGGTTAAAGGATATGAAGAAAATCTGCTCACACAAATATGTAGATGGGAAAATAAATGCAAATAATGTTAATGTACTTTTCAGAGTGTGGAGAATCTTCTAGAATGTTAGACTAAAATTCCACAAGGGGAAGTTTCCTGAAGAGGAGTCACAATGTCTAATCAGAAGCCGTATCAATGAACTTCTCATACTCTGTTCTGTTAAAAGTTATTGGTCAGTCTTGTAGTTTAGTGGCTTATCCATGTATGTATTTGTAATATCATGAATTATTCCTGTGTTTAGTAACTTTTAATGTTAAGTTCATATTCTTTGCAACTTTCTGCTAAATAATGAAAGCCTTTAAGTCACTTTTCTTCAAAGAATGTGAGCATCTGCTTCTGTGTTGCCACTTGAAAATTGAAATTTCTATTTCTTTATTTTTATGGTAAAGACTCATGTGGTTTAAGAAATATAGTCCCAAATCTGCGTGACTAGAGCAGATTGGTGTATTAGTTTTCTAGGGCTACTATAATAAATTGCCACAAACTAGGTAGATTAATACAACATAAATAAATTGCCTCATAGTTCTGGATGTAGAAGTCTGATATAAAGGTGCCACCAGGTTCTATGGGAGGATTTTTCCTTGCTTTTAGCTTTTGGTAGTTTCTAGAAATCCTTGGTGTTCCTTGGCTTGTAGACACATCACTCTGACCTGTTCCTCCATTGTCATTGGGGTTCTTCCTCTGTGTCTGTTCTTTTATAAGGATACTAGTTATATTTGGATTTTGGGCCAATCCTATTCCAGTATGACATCTTAACCAATTGTATCTGCAATCATCCTATCTCCAAATAAGGTCATATACTGAGGTTCTGGGAAAAACATGAATTTTTTTTTTGGTCGGGGCACTATCTAACCCAGTGCATTTGATTAAAAATTGTTAGAAGAGATTTTAATTTTCTTTTGTTTATTTACTTGTTTACATTTTTGTTTTTACATATTGCTAAGGCAGAGACAGGCATGCATTCCTACCATCTGCCTGTATAGATTTTGTTTCTAGTTCACTCACTGTTGGTGTAACCCATTGTGGGCACTCCATGTAACTTCCAAATGCTGAAGTGCCTCCAGGTTCTGTCTTGAGCTCTCCTCTCTTTGGGTCTACACTCCACTTCAAAGTAGTCTCATATACTCTTAGAGTTTCAACAAGCACTTATATACTGGTAAGTCCCAGACTGTATTTCCAATCTAACTCTCTTTTTTTGAGCTGTTAATCAATAGCACACTAATTGACTTTATGCATGGATATCTCATGAGTTAACTTGATTTTTCATTTGCCATTTCTCTCACTTATCCACTGGCCCTTCACAACTACTTTCTACTTTGTGTCACTATGTTACCTTTTCTAGAATTGCATACACATGAAATCATATAGTGTGTACTGTTCTGTGTCTAATCTCTTACAGTTAGCTTAATGCTTTTGAGATACATTCACATTATTGTGTGTCAGTAGTTTATTGGCTTTGATTTTTGAGTAGCATTCCATTGTACACATTTACCACACTTTGTTTACCCATTCACCAATTGATAAACATTTCAGTTATTTCCATTTTTGGGCTGTTATGAACAAAGTTAAGAATTTTAGTATGCAAATATTGATCTCACTGTTATGGTCTCACTGTTCTTGGGTAAATACTTAAGATTTGAACTGCTATGTTAAATGGTAAGTGTGTGGTTGACTTTTTTTTTTTTTTGAGAGGGCATCTCTTATACTTATTGATCAAATGGTTGTTAACAACAATAAAATTCTGCATAGGGGACTCAATGCACAATCATTAATCAACCCCAAGCCTAATTCTCAACAGTCTCCAATCTTCTGAAGCATAATGAACAAGTTCTTACATGGTGAACAAATTCTTACATAGTGAATAAGTTCTTACATGGTGAACAGTGCAAGGGCATTCATCACTGAAACTTTTGGTTTTGATCATGCATTATGAACTATAATCAGGTTAAATATGAATATTTGTTTGATTTTTATACTTGATTTATATGTGAATCCCACATTTCTCCCTTATTATTATTATTAATTTTAATAAAATGCTGAAGCGGTAGGTAGATGCAAGATAAAGGTAGAAAACATAGTTTAGTGCTGTAAGAGGGCAAATGTAGATGATCAGGTGCGTGCCTATAGACTAAGTATTAATCCAAGCTAGACAAGGGCAACAAAACATCCATGGATGCAGAAGATTACTCTCAAAACAGGGGCGGGTGAGGTTCTAAGCTTCACCTCGGTTGATCCCCAATTTCTCACCTAATGGCCCCCCTGCGACTGTGCCTGTCTTAGGTTGTTCCTCTCTTGAGGAATCTTACCCGTCTCTGGCTAACCAGTCATCTTCCGGGGCCATACAGGGAAATGTAAAGTTGGTAAGTGAGAGAGAAGCCATATTGTTTGAAAAGGTTAGCTTTTTATTTCTTTGCAGATTTATGCCCTGTGGCTTCTATGCCCAGCACTTGTCTTGAGGTATCTTTACCACTTGGAAGAATTATGATACTTGGTAATTTCAATATGAGGCACGAATTCTACTTAAGGGTTGTAATTAGGAAGGAAGAGGAAAAGCTATAGAAGTAGCAGACAGAAGAAAACATGGGAAGATTGATTATTTCTTTGACATATCTTCTTGTAGTGTAACATAAGCATGTATAGGTTTTAAACTACTAATTAAATTGCGTACACACATTAACATAATAGGAATACAGCTACATAACCAAAGCAGACCTACAATTACCAGCCATCTCCAGTGAAACCAAGGAAACCAGTTAGGCACCCTAGGCATTTGTGAAAACTTATCAATGATATGATGGATATTGTCTAACTGAATTTGAATAGTTTGAGAAAAATCAGACAAATTAAAACAACCCATTCCTGGGAACTGTTCACATCCCATATGTTCTTTTAACAGTAGATAGTCTATAATTGCAAGATTTTGGAGCGCTGCAACTTGCACTTCTCGTAATTCTTGGTTGAGTTCTGACAGTATTGATCCAGTCAAATTTGTTGTTTTACTCTATGCACAGGCCAGCTTAGATATCACCTTCTTCATCCCAATAGCAAGTCCAGGAACCGGTGGGATGAATGCAGCTACAACTGCAAGAGTGCCAGGATCTTTGTTGAACGTTTTTGATGTTCATCTTCTGTAATGACTCTTCCAGAGAATGTTGATGTTGGAAGTTCTTCATATCGTATCTTAATTCATTTTCTGGGTAGCTGAACTAGGCTTTGATCCTCTGTATAAACACAAACAGACCCTTTGCCCACACTTTGATATGCCTTTATACCATTGTGAAGAACTTATTCGAGATCACCACACAGGAACTGCTTTGTTTTTTAAGATAAAGGAATATTATCAGAAAAATGTATTTCCATAGCTGATCATCTGACACCCCTTAATTGATCAAAATTAAGGATATTTAAAGCATGCACTAATCGTTGATTTACAGTGAGTTTTATCCTATCAGGGAGTAATCCCCCTTTTCTTTCTTTTTTTTGTTATCATTAATCTACAATTACATTAAGAATACTATGTTTACTAGGCTCTCCCCTATACCAGGTCCCCCCCACAAACCCCTTTACAGTCACTGTCCATCAGCATAGCAAAATGTTGTAGAATCACTACTTGTCTTCTCTGTGTTGTACAGCCCTCCCCTTTCTCCCACCACCCACATTATACATGCTAATCATAACACCCCCTTTCGTCTTCCCCCCCTTACCCTCCCTAACCACCCATCCTCCCCAGTCCCTTTCCCTTTGGTACCTGTTAGTCCATTCTTGGGTTCTGTGATACTGCTGCTGTTTTGTTCCTTCAGTTTTTCCTTTGTTCTTATACTCCACAGATGAGTGAAATCGTTTGGTATTTGTCTTTCTCCGCTTGGCTTATTTCACTGAGCATAATACCCTCTAGCTCCATCCATGTTGTTGCAAATGGTGGGATTTGTTTTCTTCTTATGGCTGAGTAATATTCCATTGTGTATGTGTACCACATCTTCTTTATCCATTCATCTACTGATGGACACTTAGGTTGCTTCCATTTCCTGGCTATTGTAAATAGTGTTGTGATAAACATAGGGGTGCATCTGTTTTTTTCAAACTTGAGTGCTGCATTCTTAGGGTAAATTCCTAGGAGTGGAATTCCTGGGTCAAATGGTAAGTCTATTTTTAGTTTTTTGAGGAACCTCCATAATGCTTTCCACAATGGTTGAACTAATTTACAGTCCCACCAGCAGTGTAGGAGGGCTCCCCTTTCTCCACGACCTCACCAACATTTGTTGTTGTTTGTCTTTTGGATGGCAGCCATCCTTACTGGTGTGAGGTGATACCTCATTGTGGTTTTAATTTGCATTTCTCTGATAATTAGTGATGTGGAGCATCTTTTCATGTGTCTGTTGGCCATCTGTATTTCTTTCTTGGAGAACTGTCTGTTCAGTTCCTCTGCCCATTTTTTAATTGGATTATTTGTTTTTTGTTTATTGAGGTGGATGAGCTCTTTATATATTTTGCATGTCAAGCCTTTATCGGATCTGTCATTTACAAATATATTTTCCCATACTGTAGGGTACCGTTTTGTTCTATTGATGGTGTCTTTTGCTGTACAGAAGCCTTTCAGCTTAATATAGTCCCACTTGTTCATTTTTGCTTTTGTTTTCCTTGCCTGGGGAGATATGTTCAAGAAGAGGTCACTCATGTTTATGTATAAGAGGTTTTTGCCTTTAGTTTTTTCTAAGAGTTTAATGGTTTCATGACTTACATTCAGGTCTTTGATCCATTTTGAATTTACTTTTGTGTATGGGGTTAGACAATGGTCCAGTTTCATTCTCCTACATGTAGCTGTCCAGTTTTGCCAGCACAAACTATTGAAGAGACTGCCATTTTGCCATTGTATGTCCATGGCTCCTTTATCAAATATTAATTGACCATATATGTTTGGATTAATGTCTGGAGTCTCTAATCTGTTCCACTGGTCTGTGGCGCTGTTCTTGTGCCAGTACCAAATTGTCTTGATTAATATGGCTTTGTAGTAGAGCTTGAAGTTGGGGAGTGAGATCCCCCCTACTTTATTCTTCTTTCTCAGGATTACTTTGGCTATTCAGAGTCTTTGGTGTTTCCATATGAATTTTTGAACTATTTGTTCCAGCTTGTTGAAGAATGTTGCTGGTAATATGATAGGGATTGCATCAAATCTGTATATTGCTTTGGGCAGGATGGCCATTTTGACGATATTAATTCTTCCTAGCCACGAGCATGGGATGAGTTTCCATTTGTTAGTGTCCCCTTTAATTTCTCTTAAGAGTGACTTGTAGTTTTCAGGGAATAGGTCTCCCACTTCTTTGGTTAGGTTTATTCTTAGGTATTTTATTCATTTTGATGCAATTGTGAATGGAGTTGTTTTCCTGATTTCTCTTTTTATTGGTTCATTGTTAGTGTATAGAAAAGCCACAGATTTCTGTGTGTTAATTTTGTATCCTTCAACTTTGCTGTATTCCTATATCAGTTCTAGTAGTTTTGGAGTGGAGTCTTTAGGGTTTTTTATGTACAATATCATGTCATCTGCAAATAATGACAGTTTAACTTCTTCTTTACCAATATGGATTCCTTGTATTTCTTTGTTTTGTCTGATTGCCATGGCTAGGACTTCCAGTACTATGTTAAATAACAGTGGGGAGAGTGGGCATCCCTGTCTTTTTCCCGATAGCAGAGGAAAAGCTTCCAGCTTCTCGCTGTTCAGTATAAAGTTGGCTGTGGGTTTATCATATATTGCCTTTATTATGTTGAGGTACTTGCCGTCTATACCAATTTTGCTGAGAGTTCTTGTCATGAATGGGTGTTGAATTTTGTCGAATGCTTTTTCAGCATCTATGGAGATGATCATGTGGTTTTTGTCTTTCTTTTTGTTGATGTGGTGGATGATGTTGATGGATTTTCGAATGTTGTACCACCCTTGCATCCCTGGGATGCATCCCACTTGGTCATGGTGTATGATCCTTTTGATATATTTTTGAATTCGGTTTGCTAATATTTTATTGAGTATTTTTGCATCTACATTCATCAGGGATATTGGTCTGTAATTTTCTTTTTTGGTGGGATCTTTGCCTGGTTTTGATATTAGGGTGATGTTGGCTTCATAGAATGAGTTTGGGAGTATTCCCTTCTCCTCTATTTTTTGGAACACTTTAAGGAGAATGGGTATTATGTCTTCTCTGTGTGTCTGATAAAATTCCGAGGTAAATCCATCCAGCCCGATGGTTTTGTTCTTGGGTAGTTTTTTGATTACCATTTCAATTTCTTTGCTCGTAATTGGTTTGTTTAACTTTTGTGTTTCTTCCTTGGTCAGTCTTGGAAGGTTGTATTTTTCTAGGAAGTTGTCCATTTCTTCTAGGTTTTCCAGCTTGTTGGCATATAGGTTTTCACAGTAGTCTTTAATTATTCTTCGTATTTCTGTGGAGGCTGTCATGATTTTTCTGTTCTCATTTCTGATTCGGTTGATTTGTGTTGATTCTCTTTTTCTCTTAATAAGTTTGGCTAGAGGCTTATCTATTTTGTTTATTTTCTTGAAGAACCAGCTCTTGGTTTCGCTGATTTTTTCTATTGTTTTATTCTTCTCAATTTTATGTATCTCTTCTCTGATCTTTATCATGTCCCTCCTTCTGCTGACTTTAGGCCTCATTTTTCTTCTTTTTCCAGTTTCAATATTTGTGATGTTAGACTATTCATTTGGGATTGTTCTTCCTTCTTCAAGTGTGCCTGGATCACTATATACCTTCCTCTTAGGACTGCCTTCATTGCATCCCACAGAAGTTGGGGCTTTGTGTTGTTGTTGTCATTTGTTTCCATATATTCCTTGATCTCTATTTTAATTTGTTCGTTGATCCATTGATTATTTAGGAGCATGTTGTTAAGCCTCCATGTGTTTGTGTGCCTTTTTGTTTTCTTTGTAGAATTTATTTCTAGTTTTATACCTTTGTGGTCTGAAAAATTGGTTGGTAGAATTTCAATATTTTGGAATTTAGTGAGGCTCTTTTTGTGGGCTACTATGTGGTCTATTCTGGAGAATGTTCCATGTGCACTTGAGAAGAATGTATATCCTGTTGCTTTTGGATGTAGAGTTCTATAGATATCTATTAGGTGCATCTGTTCTAGTGTGTTGTTCAGTGCCTGTGTGTCCTTACTTATTTTCTGCCCAGTGGTTCTATCCTTTGGGGTGAGTGGTGTGTTGAAGTCTCCTAAAATGAATGCATTGCCGTCTATTTCCCCCTTCAGTTATGTTAGTATTTGTTTCACATATGCTGGTGCTCCTGTGTTGGGTGCATATATATTTTGAATGGTTATGTGCTCTTGTTGGACCCTTTATCATTATGTAGTGTCCTTCTTTATCTCTTCTTACTTTCTTTGTTTTGAAGTGTATTTTGTCTGATATTAGTACTGCAACCCCTGCTTTCTTCTCACTGTTGTTTGCCTGAAATATGTTTTTCCATCCCTTGACTTTTAGTCTGTGCATGTTTTTGGGTTTAAGGTGAGTTTCTGGTAAGCAGCATATAGATGGGTCTTGATTTTTAATCCATTCTATTATGCTGTGTCTTTTGATTGGTGCTTTAAGTCCATTTACATTTATAGTGACTATTGAAAGATATGTACTTATTGCCATTGCAGGCTTTAAATTCATTGTTACCAAAGGTTCAAGGTTAGCCTCTTTACTATCTTACTGCCTTACTTAGCTCGCTTACTGAGCTGTTATATATACTGTCTGGAGATTCTTTTCTTCTCTCCCTTCTTATTCCTCCTCCTCCCTTCTTCATATGTTGTGTGTTTTGTTCTGTGCTCTTTTTATGAGTGCCCCCATCCAGAGCAGTCCCTGTAAGATGCCTTGTAGAGGTGGTTTGTCGGAGGCAAATTCCCTCAACTTTTGCTTGTCTGGGAATTGTTTAATCCCTCCATCATACTTAAATGATAATCATGCTGGATACAGTATCCTTGGTTCAAGGCCCTTCTGTTTCATTGCATTAAATATATCATGCCATTCTCTTCTGGCCTGTAAGGTTTCTGTCGAGAACTCTGATGATAGCCTGATGGGTTTTCCTTTATAGGTGATCTTTTTCTCTCTGGCTGCCTTTAAATCTCTTTCCTTGTCCTTGATCTTTGCCATTTTAATTATTATGTGTCTTGGTGTTGTCCTCCTTGAGTCCTTTCTGTTGGGAGTTCTGTGTATTTCCATGGTCTGTTCAATTATTCCCTCCCCCAGTTTGGGGAAGTTTTCAGCAATTATTTCTTCAAAGACACTTTCTATCCCTTTTTCTCTCTCTTCTTCTTCTGGTACCCCTATAATACGAATATTATTCCTTTTGTATTGGTCACATAGTTCTCTTAATATTGTTTCATTCCTGGAGATCCTTTTATCTCTCTCTATGTCAGCTTCTATGCGTTCCTGTTCTCTGGTTTCTATTCCATCAATGGCCTCTTGCATCTTATCCATTCTGCTTATAAATCCTTCCAGAGTTTGTTTCACTTCTGTGATCTCCTTCCTGGTATCTGTGATGTCCCTCCGGACTTCATCCCTTAGCTCTTGCATATTTCTCTGCATCTCCGTCAGCATGTTTCTGATTTTTATTTTGAATTCTTTTTCAGGAAGACTCGTTAGGTCTGTCTCCTTCTCCGGTGTTGTCTCTGTGATCTTGCTTTGCCTGTAATTTTGCCTTTTCATGGTGATAGAATTAATTTGCAGAGCTGGGACGAGTAATGGCTGGAAGAACTTCTCTTCTTGTTGGTTTGTGGCCTTCCTCCCCTGGTAAAACAGTGACCTCTAGTGGCTTGTGCTGAGCAGCTGTGCTCAGACAGGCTTCTGATTCCTGCCCGGCTGCTATGGATTTTATCTCCACTGTTGCTGTGGGCATGACCTGCCTCGGGCGCTGCTCCAAAATGGTGGAGCTGCGTTGGAGGGGGAGCGGCCTTGAGGGTATTTATCTCCATGAGGGGCCTCTGTGCTCCCTGCTGACCAGGGGTTTAGAGTTTCCAGAGATCCCCAGATTCCCTGCCTGTGGACTAAGTATCCCGGGACTCTTCTGTCCAGTTTCGGGTTCCCTGTCCCTTTAAGACTTCCAAAAAGCACATCGCCAAAAAAAAAAAAAAAATTAAATAAATAATTTAAAAAAAAAGCTGCTCTCTTTTCTCTGTCCTAGGGTGCCGGCCTCAGGTACCTGCTCACCAGTTTTGCTGCCCTGTTTCCCTAGTATGCAGCACCTCACCCATGCACTGTGTCTGCGCTCTGGTGCGGATGGCTGGGGCTGGGTGTTTATCAGTCCTGGGCTCCCTCTCCCTCCTGGCTCTGACTTCTCTCCTCCCACCTGGAGCTGGGGGAGGGGCGCTCAGGTCTGCTGGGCTGGGGCTTGTATCTTACCCCCTTCGTGAGGCGCTGGGTTCTCATAGGTATGGATGTGGTCTGGATGTTGTCCTGTGTCCTCTGGTCTCTATTCAAGGAAGAGTTGTCTTTGTTATATTTTCATAAATACATGTGGTTTTGGGAGGAGATTTCCGCTGCTCTACTCATGCCACCATCTTGGTTCCACCTTTTCTGTTTGACTTTTAAAGAGACTGAAAACTGTTTTCTATATTAACTTGAATGTTTTTCCTTCCCTTCAGAAATGTGTTAGAGTTCCAGTTTATCCAAATACTTGCATTGTTATTTTTAAATTTAGGCATTCTTCTGAATATATAGTGAACCATATTGTGGTTTTAATTTCACCAGTTTACAGTAATGTTGAATATGTTTTCATGTGCTTCTTATTCATATACCTTCTTTGGTGAAATGTCTATTCACATATTATGCCAATTATTCTAAAACTGGGTTGTCTGCCTTACTATTTGGTTGTAAACATATATATATATATATATATTTGCCTGATTTATATTTTCAGAATCTTCTTCACAGCCTGTGGCTTGCCTTGGCATTTTCTTAGTAGTGTCTTTTGAAAAGCAAAAGCTTTTAATTTTGATGAAGTTCAATTTATATTTTTTTATGGTTTTTTATTTTTGTGTTTAATTTAAAAACTTGTTCTTCACCCAGGATTTCTAAGAATTTATCCTGTCTTCTTCTGGAAGTCTTATATATACATATATATGTATGTATATATGATGTAAGGGTCAAATACATTTTTTTAATATAGACATGTACATTCTGTTGTTAATTCTTGAAAATATAATCCTTTCATATTTATTTTCCTTGAAACCTTGAAACATTTATGAGTCACATATATGTGAGCTTTTTATGAACTCTCTATTTTGTAATCTGTATTATATATCCATCCAAGGCATGTTTTCAAGGTTTCTGTGAAGCTGGGTTGCAGTAATGGAAATAAATCAGGTTAAAATGCCATAAATCTTACTGTTCTTACCAGGATTAAGCCAGTTTTCTTTAATAAGTATTTCATGGATTATTGCAAGTCTTTGGTTAGTATCCAGAGTTCTAAAAAGTTGACTGATCAATTTTACCAATGTTCTCATTGCATTTATGGAGGAGAGGATTTCCAGAGACCTTTAATTTGCCATTCATTCTGCTGTCTTCTGGAGTCTTTTTTTACATGTCCCCCATTCTTATCTCCACTTACCTAAGCTATCACCAAATCCTGATAACTATGTGTTCATTGTATTTCTTGAATTACTTTACTTTTCTCTACATCCTTTATCAAAATCCTAAACCAAGTCACCAGAATCTCTGGCTTGGAACTTTAATAGACTCCTAATAATCCTCCCAAGCTTCCTTGTGCCTGCCCCAATCCATCCGACCACTGTAGCCAAAAATATATTTTAATGCCAAGTCCCTGCTTAATACTTGTTCATTGTTTCTCATTGTGTCTAAAAATAAAATATAAAATCCTTCCTATGACCCAAAAGGTCCTTCAGGATCTGGCCCCTGTCTACTTCTCTGACCTTATCTAAAATTACTGTTCATCTTCATTCTCTGTGCTCCTGTTATATTAATAGAATTTCAGTTGCCAGAATATGCCAGACACTTTTCTACCTTTGTACCTTAATTAGACATCATCTGTCTACAACATACTTTCCCTCACATCTTGGCTGGCTAAATCTTACTTAGTTCTACAAGTGTCAGTTTACATATCACTTCTTCATAAAAGATGTGATAGGAACTCTCAAATAAAATTAGATGGCCACAGTTATTTGTTATCTTTTGCATAAACAGTGTTCATAAATATTTTTGGGGTTTATAATAACTCAGCATCTAACATTAAGTTTGGAAAACTAGCTTAATATCTTCCCTAGAAATTCATCCAAACTGGCCATGAAGAATGCATTTTGCACACACCTATTTTCATGGTAGGGTATTGTTCTGTAGCACACTTACTTAAGCTGCACATTAATAATAGAACAGAACAAGTATTGAGGATAAAAAAAAGCATGCAATATAATGTACTGTTACCTCCAACAGTTCATTGGTATTTATATCCCTGGACTTTTATTTAAATCTAATACATAAAGACAAGGGAGAGAAAAAAAGACCTTGGATAAACTGGATAGAATTTCTGAGTACTTAGGTGTTTACTGTTTGTTTTTTTTCTATAGCGGATCTGATCTTGAAAACTCACAACAATCTGCATGGATATTTCTTCAACAACCCACTTAACTTGACCTGATCAACAGAGCTTGACTTTACTATTAGTGGCAGCATTCAGTAAATTCATGGCGAAATCTCAGATTGAAAAATTCTGGTTATTTAGGATTGTTTCATGCTCTTGGATTCAAACAGTAGTTACTTTTTACTAGAAATTTCATATCAAATCACTGGATAACTAACCTCTATGACATGAAAAACATACAATTTAGAGGAAAAGCATATAACTTATCTAAAGTGTTAGCCAAGGGAATACTTTTTGATACATTAGACTTACTGCAAGATGTGTTACAAGTAGTGTTTTGTGATTATTAGCATTCTTTAAAACACCCCTATTTAAAATTTCTTTGGCCAGAAATATGAGAAGCCTTATATTTGAGTGGCTTCAATGAATTATGTTAAATATATTCCTTTAATTCTACTGTCTATTATCTATCTAATCAACTATCAATCATCTATCTATATAGATTGAAAGGTCTCCAATATATGCACTGCTCTGCCAAGAACCAAAATAGAAGTAATACATCTGAGTCCTGATCTTCCAGAATGTGAATTCTTAGAAGAGAAAAAGGAATTCTATTCACATGGGGGGTAAACTAGGCATAAACTGAAGGAGCTCAAAGATACCAGGATATCAAAATGTAGTCTCTTTTGTCAATTTGTAAGTTAACAGGAGCCCAACACTAAATGGTCTGAAAGTTCAAAGAGAGACATACACCTCTTTGTGTTTAACGCTCAATTTTCAGAAAACAACTAACTACATCATTGTACCCAGTTAAATAAAAAGGAATACAGAATGCATTATAGTGCCAGCTTCTTTCCCCAAGTGCCACTTGTGATTATTGGAGAACTAATTCTGGCTCATTTTCTTCAAATGGCAATATTTAAGTGAATTTCTGTGCTACAGGTGAAAATCTTAAACAGTGGAAATACACATGCTAAAAATTTTACTAACCTCATTTCTTTCAGCTTTGTAGAGTAGAATGAAATATGCCAAGGGGCACAAAAGAAAGAATTTACACTATCACAAACACACCCTAGCTCTTCCAGCTTAGACCTTAAATGTAAAGCAGGAACAGAAACAGCCACTTCCATTTAGCCAAAATTCATTTTCAATGCTAATCTGGATATTTCTCATGCAAATGGTTTGGAGGATGGTCATATCACCTCTGAAAATAGTTCAGAAAATGTATATGCCTCTTAGATACCTGTGATTAGTGGGATTTAATCAGAGGTCTAGCTTTGTTACTACATCCCATCCCTTTCATGTATCACTGCATAAACTGAAGAAAAACTTCCCTCAAGTTTGTATTGGTCCAAGAATGACAATCATTAATGTTTAATGCAAATCATTCACTAATTATATACCACAAGAATTGAGTCAGAATCTGCTAGATGAGGAATCTATTCCAAGGGTGCTCATGGGACACTTTGGGCTGCTAGGAAAGAGTTTAGAACAATGTAGACTCAAGCTAATAAAAAGGTAGTGTGTGGAAACATATGTGAATGGCTAGCATCTGGCTTCCAAATGTGTTAATCCTCTTTACATATTTATGAAGAAATGCGTAGAAAGCAGTGTTTCCCTTGGTTGTGAGCTGAAAGGTGGATGCACACAGACAATAAAAGATTGCCTCTCCATGACTCACTGACAAATACAGGGGTAGAACTCATGTCATTTATTTCTCAATCTAAACTTCTGCAGCTAGGCTGAGTAGCTTTGGAATAATTAAGGATTATGAAAGCACCTGGTTAACCTGAGTGACAATATTCACATTAAAAGCATTTTGGCTGCAATTCATAGCCTCTATATGTATTATGAAATGAAAAAGGTACAAGAGGTGAAAAGGATCATAACCTGAAACCTGCTGATCACAATGACATTGGCTTACATTATTTCTTTTTCTTTCTTCCTGCTGTGCATACCTGGGTGAACCCCTGGAAGAGCTCCAGCTAGCATACAATAGAGCTGTCTACTTGAAGAGCAATATAAGCCATAGGGATCAAAGCACACCTGTACTGCATTTACTCCTTTGAATTTAATACAATGCATAGACTATTTTGGAGGACGTTCTATGTTCACAACGTAGTGCTACGTATTTAGGTGGATGCAATGATCACTGAAACATGATCCTTGCTCCTACAGGAATACTGATTTCTGAGTAAGTTAAAGTTTGGGATCCTCTTAAAATGGCATATTCCTGACATTTATCCCACTCTGGCTCTTGTCTTCAAGCAGAAATATTCACTGAATAATTTCAATCATCCATCCATTCACTCATTCTAAATCATTTCTGTGGCACCCACCATGTGCCAGGGTCTAGACAATGTGCTGGGGATAAAGAGTAAGTCACAAGTGCTGTTCTAAAGGTGCTCAGAATCTATTAGAGAAAGACACATAACATAAAAAGTAACCTTACTAAAGTGCACAATTTTTAGAATGTATTATATATGTAAATATTTACATGTATATTTGATTAGAGACCATGCTATCCATGATATCTTGATTCTTTAATAAATAAACTACATCATTCAATGTGTATTATCTTCTTTTTATATGATAGCATTCTGAAGAAAAAATAGTTTTTAAAAAGTATACTCTGGTACTTCCTTTAGAATAAGTCCAGATAAAATTCTCATGAATGGCTCTCCATAGACCACATCTAATTTTGTTCCTAAACAGTTTTATTTTAAATAAGCCTTTAATTTCTTCTTACTAAGACAATAAAGAGGGAAATCACCTGTCCAAAATATAGTTGATATGTGTTTGACCTATTGATATCATATTTATTTGGTAAGACCTACTTCTAAGTGCAATATCCACAGAAGAGCTTTGTCATAGGTTTGGCATTTTCCCAATTAAATTTGAAAGGGGGCAAATAATACTTGGGTAGACCGACCTAATACATTATAGTTTTCTATAAAAATAACTTTTTACACTTTTGAAATATTTCAAAAATATGTAACAGTAGAAAAAATTATTAAATACAATAAAGTGAGTAAAATAATCAATGTCTTCTTTTATCTCAGACACATTCAATAGATTTCTATGCTTGGACAAAACGATCCCTTAGCTTACATGGTAAATTTCAGATTTTAACACCTCTTCATACATATTAGGAAGTTCAGTCTGATCAGAATAAAAACACTTAAATCTCACAATCAATTTAAACTGTATTCCTATGCAAAGAGATCTTGTCCGGAATCAGATTTAAAAACTTAAAGTGAAAACGTAGAATGACCTGTATCTAATTTTCCTATGCCACCTCTTCCACAACTTGATCTGCCTACTTCTGTTTCTTCCATGTTCCGGGTGTAAAGGAAGGGGAGGTGAAAGGTTAAAGAAGTATTACCTGACTAATCATAATCTATATTTTTCATTATATTATGTCATGACCTGGAATTGGTGCCCTCTTTGGGACAGATGCCTTGACTCTGGGTCTTTGTTTCTGCAGTAATTTGGTGGCTTCATTGGGAAAAAACGGTAGGGACTCCCATTAGACTATTTGAAAGGCAATTTACTATCTATTTACAGCTTCTAATTCCTTTTTAGGTTCTGGTCCTGGCAATGCATTCAGCACAGATCTGTCTGTTTGGTTGATCACACTGTGGCAGATAAATTTCTTGGGATGGGATGCTGGTTAAAATGGTACATGTTGAGCTACATTCTTTACTTTACATTCTGGCCCACGGTGGGCATGGGCCTCTCCCTACTTACTTTTTACCCCAGACCCTGGTAAACAATAATTTACTTTCTGTCTCTCTGAATTTGCTCATTCTGCACATTTTATATAAATAGAATTGTACAGTATGTGCCCTTTTGTTTCTGACTTCTTTCATTGAACGTAATGTTTACAAGATTCATCCATATTCTAACATGTATTAGAACTACATTTTTTTATTGCCAAATGGAATTCTGTCATATGAATCCATCTCATTTTGTGTATCCATTCATTAATTGATAGGTATTTGGGTTGTTTCTGCCTTTGATATATTATGAATAATGCTGCTTTGGATATCGGTGTACACTTTTTTGTGTGGATACATGGTTTATATATATATATATATATATATAAGAACAGAATTGCTGGGTCATTTAGTAAATCTGTTTAACTTTTTATATGTTAAAATCCTTTTTATATGTTGCTGGTTTTCATTTCTTGACATTTTGTTGAAGGTTTTTATATGTATGTAAATGAAGGATGTTGGTCTGTACTTTTCTTGTGATATCTTGGTCAGATTTTGATATCAGTAATACTGGCATCAAAGAATGAGCTTGCAAGTGTCCCTCTTCTTCAATTTTTGGAAGAGTTTTTGAAAGATTGTTTTTAATTTTTCTTTAAACATTTGACAGAATTCAGCAATAAGGGCCTCTGGTTCTACACTTTTCTCTGTGGGAGGTTCTTTAGAGGTAATTTAATATCTCTGTTTGTTACAGGTCTACACAGACTTTATTTTTCCTGAGTTCGTTTGGTAGTTTAAGAGTTCCGAGGATTTGTCCATTTCACCTAGGTTACCTACTATATTGACCAATATTTCATAGCGTTTTGTTGATTTTGCTAATCTCTTGAAATAATTTTGTTTTATAGATTTTTTGTTTTTTCTCTTCTGTCTATAGTTTATTTCTCCTATAAACTTTATTATTTCCTTCATGCGCTTGATTGTGTCTAGTTTGCTTTTCCTTTCATAGTATCATAAACTGATGATTATTCATTTCAGCTATTTGTTCTTTTTAAATGTATTCACTAACACCTATAAACCTTCCTCTGAGGACTGCCTCTGCTGCATCCCGTGTGTTTTGGTATATAGTGCTTCTGTTTCATTTCTCCAGAAATATTCTCTAGTTTACTCTGTGATTTCTTCTTTGATCCACTAGATGTTTAAGAACGTATTCTTAAATTTCTACACATTTGTGAATTTCCAAAAGTTCTTTCTGCCATTGATTCTTAATTTAATTCCATTGTGGTTACAGAATGTACTTTGGATTATTTCAATCCATCTAAATGTATTGAGACTTGTTTTATGGCCTAATATATACATAGTCATGGAGAATATTCTATGTGTACTTGAGAATAATGTGTGTGTTCTCTCCTGTAAGGTGGAGTGTATATAGAGGTTTGTTAGGTCTACTTAGTTATAGGGTTGTTCAAGTATTTTATTTCTTTGTTGATCTTTACCTAGTTGTTCTAATAATAGAAAATGATGTATTAAAGTGTCCAATTATTCTTCATGAATTTTCTATTTGTCCCTTCATATTATGTAAGTTTTGGGCCTTTATTGCTTGGTGAATAGATGTTTATAATTGTTAGATCTTCATGGTTGATTGACTTTTTTGGTTGAAATTATTTTGATGTCTGGTTTACAAATTTATTCATTTATTTAATTGAGATATACTTGGCATATAATATTGTGTATGCTTAAGGTGTATACAACATGTTTATTTTGTATATTCATATATTGCAATATGATTTCCACTGTAGCTTTAGCTAACACGTCTATCACATTCTTGATAAGATTTAAAATCTAGTTTTTTAACAACTTTCAAGTATATAATACAGTGTTGTTGATTATAATTACTATGCTGTGCATTAGATCTCCAGAACTTATTTATACTGTTTCAAAACATTTTCTCTCTGTTGTTCAGTTTGTATAATTTCTATTTTTCTATCTTTAAGTTCACACTTCCCCGAGATCTCTCTATTCTGCTGTTTAGTTGTTTTAGTTTAGTTAGTGTATTTTTCAGTTCTAAAATATACATTTGGTTTTTCTTTATATCTTCTATTTCTTTGCTGAGGTGTTGTATTTCTTTGTTGAAACTTATTTTGTTATTTATTTTCAATGTTGCTCAGATTGCTCATTGAAGCATTTGTATAACAGCTTTAAATTTTCCAGATTTCAAAGTTTGAAATGTCTTCATGGTTCAAAGCATCTTTTAAATAGCTTTTCTCATTCAAGTTGAGATTGGTTCTTTGTACGACAAATGATTTTGATTGTATCCTAGATGTTCTGAATGTTATGCTATGAAACACTTAATTTTACATAAATCCTCTATGTTAGCAGGTATGTTCTAGACCCACACAGGCTAGGAAAGGGGATGGTGCTGCCTCTTCACTTCCAAATTGGGGTGAAAAGTCCATATTCCTCAGTTAGTGTCTATTGACACTGAGTATTAAACATATTCACTAACACCTTCAAGTCTTCATCTGAGCACTTTCTCTGCTGCATCCCATACATTTTGGTATACAGTGCTTCTGTTTCAAGGAGTACTTCATTGCTGTTGGGTGGAATGGAAATTTAGGCACTGCACCAGTCCTCTAATGAGTCCACCCTGTATTGCTGGGGAGAGATACTTCTTTGTTGCTCTCTTCTGGCCCTCATTGGCTCTACAGTGAGGGGAGTCTCATTACTGCTTAGCAGTGATGTATATTATGGCTCTTCATTATGTCCCTTCTGAAATCACACTGATGTGGAGGGCTGCTTCATTACAACTAATTGTGGGGTAGAAGTTCAGGTTCTCTACATCTTCTCCACTGATACCTTGAGGAAGAGCCCCACTATCATGTGGCAGTGATGTAAATTCCAGCTCACCACCAGTTCTTTTCTGCGACCGCTCTGGTGCATGATCTGGGAGAGGAGACGTTTGCCTCCTTACAGCAGGGCAAAGGTAGAGGTCTCAGCTTCCCACTCTGTCTTTGCTGGTGAAGTGGGATTGGGACTACTGTTTTACCTATATAGTTTGGCTATAATTAGATGCCTAATGCCTCAAATTTTCTTTCTCACTAGGCTTCTCCTTTCATGATAATTTAGTTATTGAGAACAGGCTTTTGTTGGGGCTTTTTTTGGTCACATACATTGGCGTTCTTGAGCTGCTGTATTCTCTACTACTCAGTCTAGTATATAAAGCAACAGTGAAACCCTGTGTATATCATCAGTGTTGTTTCTTGGATTCCTAGTTCCCTAGCTACTTTTTCTTCTCTTATCCTTCAAGAGTTTTCTCATGTCTATTTTATATATAGTATACAGAGCTTTATAACTGTACTAATGGGGGAAATAAGAAATATGTCTAATTCATCTTGTCCACAGCCAGTTCTTTCAAAAATCTCTAATTATTCATTAAATAAACTGAATCACAATATAGAATGTTTATCTATTTTTCCTTTGCTTTCAAAATATATGCACTGAAAAGTGTTGTATTTCTGAACAGACAGATTATATCTGGAAGAAAGGCTTCTTTCTATGGTAGCTCTTAGAAAAATTTTTGCCTGGTTTACTGAATTGTTGCTGGAAGAAAAACATTACTGTCCCTTTAAGCTTCCTAAAATTGTTCCATTTTATTCAGGTATTTGCCCCATGTGAGCATTGTTATAATCTCTTGGGATAAAAGTCATGTTTTATTCCATTGTAAAATCATATAGCAAGAATGCATATTCATACAAACTTTGATTTAAACTGGAATTGCATGTATGTTCAGTTTAGTTTATATGTAGCAGAAATAACAAGAAAAATAACTCTCTTAGAGATCATAAATTTTCCTTATTTAGAAAGTGGATTTTCATAGCAACTTTTTTTTCTTGGGGGTTCCTCATATAAAAAAGTGAATAATAAATGCTGTGCTACAAAAATTTCCATATATGTAATGTGAATTAATAAGAAAAATGGCACAGAAAATAATCTCATCAATAAAAATTATAAAACTGAGAAATGTTGACTCTGCTATTTGGAAAGTTAATGCCATCATTGTAAATTGTTGAGAACACAATACTACTATAGAAATGCCAAATAGGTGCCTCAGAATTTTACCCTCAGTGCTTGTGCTTTATCATCACCCATCCCATTGCAGTATCAGATTACAATTTTAGGGATAAGTCTGATAGAAAGAATTTGAAATGACTTTAAAGTCATTTAACTTTAACTCAAGAGACTTCAAAGCCTTTTGACTTTAGAATCCTTATGAAAGCCCACTTCAAACATTATCCAGTGGTCTTTAATAAACAGTTGAGGATTCAAGATACACTCTCTCCAAGCCATGGAAAAACAAAACAAAACACTTCTTTTGATTCATTAGTCTTTGGCCGAAAATATTTGAAAATTCTGTTGACTCTATTGAGGAACTTGCCTTTCTAAAAGAATCTTTAGGCCCCAAATTTTACCTTGCACAGATTTTCAGTTCAGAGCACATTTTTCTTGATGGCCATGCATTGATTTAGCCTTACAAGAAGTCAGTTACAAAATCAAGGAAAGCTTCTTCCATGTGCTTATACAAAAGCTGATTGACTCACCTTGCTAGTAATCAAAGAACCCTTGGTAGCTTATTTCATTCTTTTAGCATCTTCCAATATTCCTGATCCAGAAAAATGTTTTCCTTCACGCCTGATTGCCTTCTTCCATTACTGCTTTGTCCTTTTCTTTACTTTTCACACTCCTTGTTGTTATGGTTCCTTTTCTAGATTCTTTATACACCAAATTCATTTTTTGTCACATTTCTAACCACTCTTGTGGTGAAACGCTCTATGTAACAAAATCTGTTACATTTTTCTACACAATTAGAGTTCTCATTCTTTTTTAACCTAAGAAAATACATATACGATATACACAATGGTTAAATATATATGATATATAATGGTTAACTATAAATTATATATAATGGTTTTAAATGGTATATATGGTTTTATTTTACATACACAGACACACACACACACACATGCACACACATACTGGTTATTCATGAGATGTATGAGAACCATTTTATATCATTTAGAACTTTTGTATCATTATTCTGTATCATTTTCAGGTTAATTAATTTTTAATTAATAATCTTTGGATCATTCTAAAATGTCAGGTTTAAGAACTTCTCCAAGTAACATTTAAAGCCTATTTGACTATTGCAGTTAAGATATTCACAGCCAGAGAAACAAAACCTGTTAATTTTCAACTATTGTAGAATGTTGCTTTAGCAGTATTTATTTCTATTCAAGTAAATTATACATGCCACTTTCATCTATATGATTACTTCTCAAAGAAGTAAATTTTTCTGAAGATATCTAATGAAAAGAGAGTCAGTTGTCAAATAGAATCTAAACGGCAAATCTTTGGAGTCATTTAATTACACATTGAATATAAACTCTCCCTATCAATAAACAGTTGTTTTCTTGATATTTCTACTTGAAAGTCTCAAAGCATTCTCAAACTTAAAATATCTGAAATAAACAACCCAAATATCCATCAACAAATGAGTAGATAAGCAAAAATTATCTATACATACAATGGAATATTATTCAGCCTTAAAAGGCAAGGAATTCCTGTCATGTGTTACAAGAGGAATGAACCTTGAGGACATTATGCTAAATG
Organism: Manis javanica; assembly: GCF_040802235.1. Taxonomy (NCBI): domain Eukaryota; kingdom Metazoa; phylum Chordata; class Mammalia; order Pholidota; family Manidae; genus Manis; species Manis javanica. The sequence continues at coordinate 90,368,346 of NC_133174.1, forward strand.
AAATAATCTGGAAACAAAAAGGCAAATATTATATTATTCCTCTTATATGAAGCATATAAAGTAGTCAAAATTCATTGAAAAGGAAAGTAAAACGGTGGTTACCAGGGCCTAGTTGGAGGGGTAAACAGGGAATTATTAAGTGAATATAAAGTTTCAGTTTTGTAAGATGAAAAAGTCCTGGAGATCTGTTGCATTGAAACGTGAATGCACAGACTACTTCTGAACTGTACATTTAAAAAGAGTTAAGATGGTTAGTTTTATAAATTTTTCCATAATTAAAAATTAAATACATATGCATCTGAAATTAATATATACACAAGTATATGTTATATAAAGTTCATATATGTGAAATTAAATTTGTATTCTTCCCTCCAAATCTACTTTTTCTTAAGTCTTCTCCATTCCTCCAGTATAACCCAGATGAACAAGCCAAATATTTGTAAATAAAATAATAAATATATCCTCTTTACTTCCCAGAACCAAACTATCACCAATTCCTGCTAATTTTGTCACTAAAATATTTCTTGAATACTTACACTTATTTTGAATTCCACTGCCCCAAACTTGATGCAAACCATTATCATGTCTTATGTAGACTCCTAATCAGTTTCCTTTCACTCAGTTTTGCTACACTCCAATACAGTATTCTCACAGTATGCAATATCTTAAAAATCAGAAATTAAAATATACCACAACACTGATTAAAATTCTTCTGTGACTCCCCTTTGCTCTTAGAATAAAGTTCATAATCCTCAATATGGTATTTGGAGCTGTACACCAGCCTTATCACATGTCATTCTCCCTCTAGATCTTGACATTCCTGCTATGTTGGTCTTCTTCCATTTCCTCCAAAATGTCAATTTTTTTTTTTCTTCCACGAAGATTTCATGCATTGTGTTTCTGCTGCTCTAGTCTCTTTTGGGAAAAAGTCATACTCATCTCAAATGTAACTTCCTCAAAGATATCTCATTTTGCCACTAAACAGTGTTTTATTTTTAATTGTAAGTCTAATTTTTTATTGAGATAGAATTGATATACAATATTATATTGGTTTCAGATGTATGACATATTGATTCAACAATATATAATTACTAAATATTCACCATGATAAATGTAGTTACCATTTCTCAACATATAAAAATATTAAAATATTCTTGACTATATTCCCCATGCTGTACTTCATCCCTGTGACAAACTTATTTTATAATTGAAAATTTGTACATCTTTATCCCCTTCACCTATTTCACCCATCACCCCATTCTTCTCCCCTATGGCAATCACTGTTCTCTGTGTTTATGAGTCTGTTTCTGTGTTTTTGTTTGGTTGGTTGTTAGATTCCACATATAAGTGGAATCATATGGTATTTGTATTTCTATAACTTACTTAAGTTAGCATGATGTTCTCTAGGTCCATCCATGTTGTCACAAATAGCCAACTCTCATTCTTTTTATAGCTGAGTAATATTCCATTGTAGATATGTACCACATCTTCTTTATCCATTCATCTATCAATGAGCACTTAGGTGCTTGCATATGTTGGCTATTGTATGTAATGCTGTGATGACCATAAACATTCATAGGGAAAAGTACACATATCATAATTGTAGAGCTCAATTAACTGTTAGAACCTTGAAAAGAACCATATCACTAATACCTATATCAAGAAACAGAAGTTCCCTTATGTTCTTCTCTAGGAGCAAACTCCATCCTTAAGTGTGTAGATCAGTTTTGCCTCTATATGAATAGTAAATAAACAGAATAATACTATATATACTCTTTGTGGGCAGGTTATTTTTATTATCATGTTTCAAGATTCATGTATATTTTTATTCTGTTTGTTGTTTATTTTAATTGTTGCATAGTATTTCATTATATGGGTAAATCAAAATGTATTGATCCAGTCTACTTTAGATAGATATTTCAGCTGTTTCTTGATTTGACTATCATGAATACATTATAACATTCTTGTTTGAGTGTTTCTGGGACCAAATATACAAATTTCTGTTGGATATTTGCTGAAGAGTAAAATTACTACTTTATAGACTATACCTTTGTTCATCTTTAGTAATACTGCCAAACATTTTTCTTAAGTGCTTATACCAACTTACACTCCCACAAGTATTATAGGAGGGCTACAATTTCTCCACATCCTCACCAGCACTTGATACTTTGTCTTTTTCATTTTAGCTGTTCTGGTATGGATGTAGTTAAGAACTGTATTTTTCTGGTGATGAGTGAAATTAAACATTTTTTATATGTGCATTGGTTATTAGGATGCACTTTTTCTAAAAGTTCTTTTAAGGCCTATTGCCAATATTTTGATTGGGTTTTCTGCTTTTGTATTCTTTTGAAATCTTCTTTCTTTTCCTTATAGATTTCAAAGAGTTGTTTATTATTCCTCATTTAAATTTTCTATTGGGTTGTATGTATTAAAATTGCCTTATACAACTTGCATTTTCACTTTATGTATAGTGTCTTTGATAAACAAAAATTCTTAATTTAAATTTAGTACAATTTATCATTTTTCTTTTTATAGTGAGCACATTTTGTGTCTTTTTAAACAAATTTTTGCCTAACTCCAATGCATGTGGATTCTTATATTTTTGTAAATGCTAAATTGTTTTTAGCTTTACATTTGGGTTTATAACCCATCTTGAATTTGGATTTTTATATGATATAAGGTAGTATCAAGATAGTTACTTTTTTCAAAATGGATATTTAATTGACTCAGCACAATTTATTGAGAAGACCATTTTTTTCCCCCAAACCACAGCACTGTTACTTTCATCATAAATGGGTTGACTGATATGTATGTGTACCAATTTCTGGATTCCATATTCTGAACCATTAGCCTATTTTTATACATTTACACAAATACAATGCACTCTTAACCCTATAATTTTAGAATACATCTTCATATATAAAAATCTTTTTATCTTCCAACTTTGTTTTTTCTTAATCAAGATTTCCTTGACTATTCTTGGCTTTTTACACTTCCCTTTTTTTAAGAAGCTATAATTTTCCACAATAAAACATGGTGGCATATCTTATAAAATTTTACCATTTTAAGTGTGTTGTTTACTGCTGGGTTTTAAGATAATCTTTATTGAATTAAATATGTTTCTTTTCTTCCTAAGTGCATTTTTTTATCTTAATCATGAATGTGTTGTTTTTAAAAATTCTTTTCCAACATTTGGAAGATAAACGTATGATTATCTACTTTAAAAAATATGTGGTGAATTTTCTACTGATTGATGTTAAAACACATTTGCATTATTTAGATTGTTCATGTATTATATCACAGGATTTGATCTCCTAAAACATTGTTTAAAATATTTGAATATATTATTTGTCAGACAGAAATTTTCTAGAATGCCTTTTCTTCTTAGTTTTGGGCTCAAAGTCATACTGCTCCATAAATGGAATGAGAAGTATTTTCTTTTTTCTTGTTCTTTAGAAAAGTTTGCTAAAGATTGCTATATTTTATTGACTAAAAGGTGTGCAAAATCTCACCAGTAAAGTCATTTGAGCCTGGTGTGTTTTGTTTTTGTTTGCTTTTGTTCTTTTTCTTAGAGGAAAATGATTCCAATAGCAGTCAGTTCATTTAATAGGCATAGATAGAAGTATGCAGATTTCTTATTTCTAGTAGTTTAGTAAATTGTTTTTAAAAGAGCTTACTCATTTTATCTGATTTGTCAAAATTATTAGTGTAAAGTGTCATATTGTCTTATACTTTTTCTATGAGTAGGATCTATATCAATATACCCTTTTTCATTTCTGAAACTGGCAGTTTTTGTTTCTTCTCTTTATATCTTGATTTATTTTGCCAGAGTTCCATCAATTTTATAAATAATGTAAGACAACTGTTGCTTTATTCATGCTGTATAAGAAAAAATGGCAAATGTTGTATAAGAAATGTTTTTTCTTTCCCTCATGAGTTTGTAAGTTGGCTCTGTTTCAGTCTGTGGGTCAGCTGAGCTTAGTGCAATCTGAAAGTTAGAATTGCTTTTGCTCCTTTTTTCTTTTCATTTTCCTTAAACTAGCAAACACTCTAGGAATATTCTACCTGTGTCAGATTATAAGAGTGTAAGCGAAAGAATCGAAAAGTGCAGTGCTTCCTCAAGACTCAAATTTGGAACAGACACAATGTTATTTCTCCCCACATTCTCTTGGTCAAAATGAGTAATAAAGCCAAGCATGAATTCATATTTTGGGAAAGTAATCTTTGCTCACAGTGCAAAGCACTGTAAAATCACAAAACAATAGTTATGGATGCATAATTCTATTAAATGAGAGAGAGAGAGGAGTTGGCAGCAACAATCCATTTTCTCATGTTATTCATATCAAGAATTAAACTTCAGCTTTGTGTTTTTCTACTGAAAATTTGTATTATCATTTTACTGATTTGTGCTCTTTACTGATGCCTTGCTTCCACTCTTTGATGGGATTGATTTGTTATTTTTGTAGATTGTTGTTATGTAAGTTTAGATTCTTTTATTTTTCAGCCTTTTGTATCAAATATATGTATGAAAGAAGATAAATTTCCCTCAGAGTGTTTGTTTAGCTGCATCCCATATCTTTTATGCATTGTATCATTATTATTGTTCAGTTCAAAATATTTTCTAATTTATCTTGAGGTTCTTACTGGGCTTAAATTGTTTCATCATTTGGGGACAACATATCACTCAATTTCCAATCATTTAATGATTTTCTAATTATTTTTCTTATTATCAATGTCCAACCAAGTGCCACAGGATCAGAGGACACATGTTGAATAATTTTAATTATTAGGTATGCTTTCAGAGCTAGCATAGTTATTATTTTAGGGTTTTATGTGTACTTGAAAATATGTGTATTCTGAATTTGTCAGGGACTGTATCTGTGTATTTCTTTATTCCAAGTTTGTTAATTTATTTCCTCTTGTTGATCTTCTGCCGAGATCCTCTTCCTATTGCTGCAAGTGAAGTATTGACATATAAAATTATTATTGAATTGCTTATTTCTCCCTTCAATTTTTTCAGTTGTTGCTACATGAATTTTAAGGGTCTCTTATTAGATACAAATTATGTTTATAACTGTTATGTCTTCCTAGTGGATTGATGCTCTTATCAATATAAAATTGTCTTTGTATCTGTAGCAAAAAGTTTGTCTTAAAGTCTATTTCTTTTTACATTAATATAGCCACTCCAATTATTTTGTTGTTGCTGTTGCTTTACTGTGAATTTTGTCATTCTTTTACTTTCAATCTATTTGTATCTACGAATCTGAAATGTGTCTCCTGTACCACCATACAGTTGAATTTTATTTTCTTAATATAGGGAAGCAATATCTGCATTTTGATTGTATTCTTTAAAACATTTACATTTAATGATATTATTTATATAGTTGCATATATATCTGCCAATTTGTCTTGTGTTAACTGTATCTCATGTGTTTTTCTTCCTTTTTTCCTCATTTACTACTTTATTTTGCAACAAGTGATTATGCTCTACTTTTTACCTTAATTTGCTTAATTATTTATAAAGTATATTTAGAAGGATTTGTTTTTACCGATTGCTCTAGGACTTAAAATATACATCTTAATAGAATATATTTCCAGTTTATGCTAATTTACTCCAGGAGGAGATAAAATTTTACTCTTTTTTACCTATTCCCTCTATTATTATTATATGTACTATGTCAAAATATATATAACAAACTCAACAATAAATTTTTAAAATTATTACTTTATTTAATTTTGTCTTTTAAATAAGCTTAGAGAAGAAAGGAGGGCAAGTACACATTTATAGAGCTTCTTTATTTTAACCTTATTTACCATTTCATTTCTTCCTATAGTTTTGATTTATTTGGCAACTTTGCATTACTCAGTATAGCTTTGTTCCCAAACCACTTTTTTATGCTGTTATATTTAAATATACTGGATTTATATGTTATAGACCTGACAATACAATTGTATACACACAATGCTCTGTGCAATCTTTTAAAATCAATTAGAGAAGGAGAAAATGTATAGTTATAATGCCTTTCATATATTAATAAATACATGTGCCAGTGATCTTGACTTTGTCATATATACTTACACTCTCTGATGTCACTTTATTCAGCCAGAAGACCTTCTTTTGTGTTTCTTGTAATGCAAGTCTGCTTGCAACATATTTTTAGTTTTCATTTATCTGTTTTTATTTCACCTTCATATTTGAAAGATAGTTTCAGTTGATATAAGATTCTTAGTTGACAGAATCAACTTTTTCTGTTGCTGCTGTGAAGGCAGTCATTCCACTGCCTTCTGGACGCCATAATTTGTGATGATGAATCAGCTATAAATTTTACTAGAATTCATTTGTGAGTGATGATTTATTTTTCTCTTGTGGCTTTCAAGAGTTTCTATTTGTCTTTCTCTTTAAATATTTAACTTTGCTGTGTCTGATTGTGAATCTCTTTATATTTATCTTACCTAAAGTTTGTTGGGTCTAAGATGTACAGATTAATGCTTTTCATTTAATTTGAGAAATTTATGCCTTTATTCTTTCAAATACATTTTCTTATCTTTTCTATCTGTCCTCTCCTCTCCTGTTTTTCCCTTTACATATATATATATATGTATATATATATATATACATATATATATATATGTAATGTATATATATATTATGTGCACTTAATGGTGCTCCACATTTCTCTATAGAGCTGTTCATTTTTCTTCATTTTTTCTCTTTATTAGACAGCATAATTTCTGTCAATGTGTATTAAAGTTGGCCCATTCTTCTGCCAGCTCAAACCTACTGTTGATCTCTATTGAATTTTCTACATTGAATATCACACTTTTTAACTCCAGAATTCACATTTGATTCTTTTTTAGTAGTTCCTATAACCTTATTGATATTCTTTATTTAATGAAAAATTATCATCACGCCTACCTTTAATTCTTTCAGCATGGCTCCCTTTAGATCTTTGATCATACTTATTGTAGTTGCTTTGGCATCTTTTTTGGCCTGGTTCAACCTCTGGTTTCTTCAAGGACAATTTTTATTACCTGCTGTTCTTCCTGTGAATGATGATACTTTCTTGTTTCTTTGCATGTCTCAAGAACATTTCATCAAAAACTGGAAATTTTAGAAAACATGTTGTAGCCATTCTGGATACTAATCCTCCATACTGCCCACCTAGACTTGTTTTTGTTGTTATTTACTTGTTTATTTAATGACTGGGCTATACTAATTCACTAAAATCTATTTCTCCAACAGTGTGCAGTTTCTGATGTTACTAAACAGAAGCCACAACCTTGTACATTCACACAATCTCAGAAATGAGTCTGGTTTTAGATAAGCTCTTTTTGATGATTTTTGTCCCTAACTTCCTGTTAAAAACATATGGTCTATCTGTAATATTAGTATCCAACCTATATTGAATGGCTTTATCTAACTGATAGCTCTATTATTTTTGTCCTTTTGAATTTATGTTCTGGAGCATAAATTGTTCCACAGTCTTATCCACCTGAAGTTGGGCCCCTTGACAGGGGTAGGGTATTGTCAGTCTTTGAGGCTTGCTCTGACTCTATCCTGGATAGAAACTATGAGCTAATTAGCTGCAGCTGGAAGAGGTAGAATGGGAACACACGCTTCATGACTGTCCCACCCCGATCTTCCTTATGTAGCAGGATCCGTGTGTGTGTGTGTGTGTGTGTGTGTGTGTGTGTGTGTGTGTGTGTGGTGGGGTGAAAACTGCTGCCACTTGGTTGCTGCAGCTGACCTTTATGGATCTTCTGCAGTCCTAAGTCAGGGAGAATGGGATGTGCCAATGTTCATCAGCTTCTAAGTCTTCCAGGAATATATTTTCCATCTCAGTAAGCTGGGAATATGGGAGCTGCCTTTAGCTGGTAAGTCTATTGGGCAGCTTTCCCACAACACACAGCTATGCAGGTGTTCTGCCAATGGGTTTCATCCAGGGACAAGTTCACTATGGATTCAGTGGGACCAAGGAATGACAATAGAACGTTCTTGGCATGAAAGGATTTATACCCAACTTTATTCCCATGGTTGCAGGTCAATCACTAGAATCCTATTGTCTTGCCAATGGGTTTCAGCCCTGGGCAAGTTCGCTATGGATTCAATGTGACCAAAGAAATTGATAGCAAAACGTTCTTGATAGCAAACCCAACTTTATTTCCAGGTGGCAGGTCAGTCACTAGAATCCCATTCACTCAGAGCGAGTCTGCATGCAGCAAGTCGGTTTCTGCCTCTGGGCCCCTCTGTCTGCACAGCCGTCCTCTGGGCCTCTCTGCACAGTTGTCCCACACAGCCATCCTCTGGGGCCTTTGTCCTTGGCGCTGCCACCACTCCAGCCTCTTCTCTGCTCTCCTGCAGCCTTGCAGCCCTGCCACCATGTCGCGCCCAGAGCACTGGGCGGAACTCTTTATATAGACTCAACAGCTATGTGTTGCCCACAGGTGTGCAGTGAGCTAGTCAACCAGGGCCAGGTGAGAATCCTGGCCACAGGAACTCTCATTTTATTCACACTAAGATACAACATAATAAATCATCATAAGAAAACTCCAGGTAGAAAGAAGTTGGGCTACCTAGGGAGCTCAGGAGTTGAGGAACAACACAGTAGTGACTTCCAGGGATTTGCTTATTGGCTTCCACATATCCTTGAACAGGTTGCTGGAAAAACCTCCAACTCATAACTACCAACAGGTACAAACAAAAAAAAGCTTCAAATAAAGTGTGTTCTTCCTGGTTTAGGCACCTAGAAAAGGATAGCCTAATAACATGAAACCTTTTTGACAATACCTCTACTACTCCAACCAAACACCAACAGAAAAAAACTGTCCCCTCCCAGTGATATGAGTGAAGCTGAATGGGAAGCTGATATACTATCACACTACACAGAAGCATGCTGTGACACTCCAATTCACCTGCATGGTAATGCAAGCAGGTCCAAACAGGCAGCTAATTTATTTCTTGCTTGGCAGAAGCAGGTGATGCTCCAATTTCCACATTGGATTGTGTTAGCAGGGCTGAGGAAGAAGCTAATCTTTCATTTATTTTCACCACACAATGGAAGCACAGGAGTCTTTGATTTCCTTGCTGGGGTAGTATCAGTAAAGGTGAGTGGGATCCTATCTGTCTCTCACCCAGTGAACATCAGTGATGCTAGATTTTCCTGAATGGTAGTGGCAATGAAGTTCAGCATCAGAGCATCTACTCTCACTTGTCAGCAAAGAAAGTTAAGAAGGCAGTGGGAGGCAGATCTTGTATTCACTCTGTTTTGTCCTCACCCCATGTCAGAGGGTCTCATTGAGGAGCTGTGCCTATGCCCCACCTAGCATTAATGAGACTGAATAGGTGGCAAGAATTCCTGGTGTCAGCAGGGTCTAAGGAGAAACTAAACTTCTACATTCCTCTGGCAACAGTGACACTGAAAGAAGACATGTGAAGCAGGGCTTGTTGACACTCTATCTCCTACCAGTTTGAGCAGGAACCAATAGGGAGCTAAACCTCTACCACCATTCAGCATCAGTGACATAGAACAAGGTGATGTGATGTCAACACTGCTTCTCCACTTCCCCTCAGTCAGTGAGGTCCATTCAGGGTGTTGAGTCTCTACCCATACCTAACATCAGTGAGGTGTAATATGGAGTTGGGAGGTAGGCCTAGGTGGTATCCACTCTCCCTTCCCACCCACTGTTGTTACTAAGGTCATGTGAGCAGCTCTGCTTTTATTCCCACCCTATAACAATAAAGCAAGACAGTAAGTCTTTCATTACCCTACTTCCTGCTTTTAGAGGGGCCAAGCATGGAGCTGAACTTATACCCTTCATGCTCAGAAGCAATGAAGAGTTGTGAGGTAATGCCCTACTTTAACTAAGAAGGTGTCAGGAGTCCTGAAGAAAGAAGCTTAACTTCCCCTTTCCCCACACACACTAATTTGCTGTGATGTGTTATAAACCAGTATTTTACTTTTCCTAGTGTATACCAGCAGGGCCCAGAGGAAAGTTGAACACACACACACACAAACACACACACACACACACACACACACACACACACACCTTTTCCTTCTACTCAGCAAGAGATTCAATAGGACCACTTTCTCATAATACGATGTCCAACAATGTTGAATAAAATCATTTGTATACCAAGAACCACAAAAATCACAATATGAATGAGAAAAGACAATCAATAGATGCCAACACAGAGATAAATCAGAATTTGGAATTTTCTGACCAGAATTCTAAAAGCAGCATCATGAAAATTCCTTAGCAAACACCTATGAATTTTCTTGATACAAATGAAAAGAGAAAATGTAAGCAAACAAATATGTTATAAAGATGATCTAGTTTTCCAGAACAAGATGCAGTAGAACACTTTACCCAACATTTTTCTTCTTAACACAAATAGATATCCTGAAAATAATTCAACAGACAATTATAAAATAACTATGAAAGGTATAAAGAAGTTTAGCTAAGGTCCTCAGGAGTTGAATAAGAACACTGCAGTAAACCCCCTATTTTAAAAAAATCCTTTATACATGCTGTACTGGACAACAGAGTGACATGTAACTGACAACCACAATGTGTAGACAGACAAACAAAAAACAGAAAAGAAAAGAAAATGCCTGACCTAGTTGAGCAAGTCACTGGGAAAGGGAAAGCCCACCAGGAACTTACGAGACAAACTCCTATTTAATGGCAGCAGTGATTAATCTGTGTACAGCAACATCACTAGCAAAACATGTAGTGCTACCCAATTTCTACCTCACAATGGTAGATAGAAGTAGGTCAATCTGCCATGAGAGCATCACTAGCATAGTCTGCAAGGGCAAATAGTCACTACCTCATATCAGCCAGTGACAGCAACCCATTATCTGCCTCAGAACTGCTGGTAATTATGGGTATAATCTGCATGCAGCAGCAGCAATAGTGGAATCAAGGACAGGTCAGGCTATCCCTTACTGTATACTCACTGACAGTCACATAAATATTTGAGAAAGTAATGGCTGAAACACCCCAAACTTGGTCAAAGACCTAGTCTATTCATAGCATTATCACCAGCAGAACTTGTGGATCAACCCATTCTTTGTCACACAACCACTAACAGTATCATGTATGATTGACCCACAGTGGGAATATCAGCAGAGCCCAGAAGGGCTGATAGAATATATATGTTGACTTAGAAAGAGTGACTTAGAAAGTATTTCTATACTTAGACATACTTGGTATAGAAAATTTAAATAGGATGAACAGTCTCCTAATATCTAAAATATCCAGGATATAATGAAAAGTTCCTTGCCATACAAGAACAATGGCAATCACAACTTAAATGGCAAAACACAATCAACAGAAACAATATTATACATCACATATTGAAATGATCTGACAATGATTTTAGAGCAACTACCATAAAATGTGTCTAGAAGTAATTACATTTCCCTTGAAACAAATGAAAAAATAGAGAAGCTCAGAATATAAATGTTATTAAAAAAAACAACAGGAAATAAGTATTGAAAAAATTTTTTAAAATCACCAGAATGGCTCAGTAGAAGAGATGAAGATAGAATCAATTAATTCAATGACAGATCAAAAGAATTTTCATATGAGCAGCAAAGAGAAAATAGACTGAAAAATAAAAATGAACAGAAACTCAGAAACCTGTGGGATAGTAATTCAAGATCTAAGACACATATCATTTAAGTTCCAGAAGTAGAGGAAAGAGTAATTGTGACTGAAGAAGTATTTGAAGAAATAATGGCTAAAAACTTCCCAAATGTGATGAAAGGCATAAATCTATAGATTAAAAAAGTTTAGTAAACTTCAAATAAGACAAACTTAAATAAATCCATGCTCAAACATGTTATAATTGAAATTCTGAAAATTAAATACAAAGAAAATGAATCTTAAAAGCAACCAGAGGGAAATGATGTATTACTAATAGGTAGACACCAGTTCAAATGAGAGTGGATTTCTCATCTGAAATTATGGAGATCAGAAAGAAGTGGAATAGCATTTTTTAAAATACTGAAGAAAAGAATATTTAACTAAGAATTCTATATTCAATGAAACTATACTCAAGAATGAAGGGTAAGAAGAGACATTCTTAGATGAAAGAATGCTAAGATAATTTGTCCTGGAAAATCCACCTTTGATGAATGACTAAAGGAAAATTTTCAAATGCAGGAAATGATAAGAAGGATTGGAACTTGACAAAGAAAGAACAACAAAATGGATAAAACTAGAGGTAAGTATAATAGATTTTGCTTCTTCCAATGAAATCCTTAAATCATATCTGATTGTTGAAGTAAAAATTATAGCACCTGTTCTGGCATTCAATGTGTGTAGAAGAAATACTAGGGACAATTACATTTAATAGTTGGGGAATATAAAGGTACCCAAATGGAAGCAGAATTTCAATACTTCATTTCAGGTGATGAAACATTGAATATTAGTAGTCTGATAAATTACATATGTATATTGGAATATATAGAGAAACCATAAGAAAATTATGCAAAATGATATTGTGGGTGAAATTGCATTCTTTTTAGAATCTCTCACCTGGCCTTAGTACATTTCCATATCAATAGGTAATTACAAGGGGGAACAAGGGCATATCTGGACTGGAGAGTTGGATGTGGTCCTTTTTTACAGCCAGGTCAGAATAGTCATGGGCAAGCAGAAGTGGACAACTGATCGTCAGCAATATATGGATTTCTCCAACTTTATTTCTCCCTTTGGCTGATTTTGGTTTCAAAGGTAATTTGCTCTGAACTGGTAACATATTTTCCCTCCAGAATTACAGCTGGCCTAGTTGGCAAGATCTCTGAACACAAAATTTGTCTCCATGGGTGTGATGATTGGGTGAGCTGCCCCCAGAGATGATGGGGAAGCACAAGGAACCCCTCCTGTGAATGGCGGGGAAGCCCCAGTGGCTGCTGCAGTCAGGGGTGAGGACTCACCATTACCTCCAGCAGTGGTGGAGGGTGTAGATTCACCTGAGAAACCCCTATCTGTGGGGCTTCCAATTGGGGAACCCCTAGGGGGAAATTGGTCTAGGTAAAGCACCTCCTAGACGGGTGGGTCCTTCCCAAGAATTGGGGAAGGATGGAGACACTGAAAGCTATGGCATTAGTCTTCTGTGAGATAGAAGAATGCTTAGAGGCCCTGAGTGGCTGTGTAGCAGCTGGGTTTGTGGGATGTTTGTTTCTCAAGATAGTAGAAAGGGTATTTGAGGAGAGAAACACACTTTGGCATTGCTTGGAGGGGTTAGGTGATGACCTATAGGATGCCGTTAAGAAAAAGAGACAGTTATTGAGAAGACAGTTCATGATTCTGGAATATGTTAGCAATGAGGGAGGAGACAGAAGGAGAATCCAAGTTGCAGGAGGCTGTGGGGGAGGGGAAGGAAAAAGCAATGCTTGTAGTCCTAGAGATGGTAGAGGAGATGTCAGGAGAAGTGAGAGGGTGGGGCCAAGGACTGATCTGTTGCTAAAGCCACTGCCCTGAGGTGCTAATCTCTCCTGTATAAAATGACCACCCTATGTAATTGAGAAAATATAAATGCAACAATCACAGGCACTTCAGGGGGAGGAGCCGCCTCCTCCCCAAGTTGTAGAGCACTCCATTCTCGGCCCCTACCCCCAGGATGAGTTGGTGGACGTGAGTATCTGTTCTCAGCAGAAGTTGTCGGAACCTCTGCCTACATGGCATTTGTGTCCTTGGGATACAGGGGTAGAAAACGTTGCTATGTTGGGTTCTGAAGTTGGTAGACTGGCTTCCCTGATGACACCCTTCCCTCTGGTAGTGAGTGCAAAGGGCTTATCACACCTCAGGGAATCAGGCACTTCTGGATTGGCTAACAGCAGCCATCAGGGTAGTTTGGCCTAATCAGGATGATTTACTATAGTTACCACTAACTGGAAAACGTATGCAGAGCCCCAGCAGGTGTTACCTGAGCTGGGCATGAAAAATATCATTTATAATATGGATCCCAGGGCCCTGATGAGGAATTGTTCAGCATAGGAGTGAGAAATCTGGTGCTCCATACAACTCCCCCATCTCTTTGGGTCCCTAGTGACTATCTTTGTCCCTGACATAGGGTAACCCGTAAGTGAGGCTACTCATACTTTAGCAGATCTAGGGGAGGTTGAAACACTAAGAGCACAGAAGGAAGTACAGGCTATAACTGAAAGTAGAGGTGCAAAGGGCCCCATGAAGGTCTCGAGGACCCAGATGTGGGTTGATATAATAAAGGTGGGATAGTGAAAGAAAACCTTGATGGACAGCCCAATCGGATCTTGTTAGAACTGTGACACCAATTAAAGCCAGAGCAGCAGTTCTAGCTGCTGAGGTCCAGGAAACAGAAGCCAGAGGCAAAGCCCCATGTCCAGCATGTGTCCCTGCAAGACTTCCTGGGGACAGTACTCAGGCCCTGCCAGGGCCTTCACCCGCACAGGAGGATGATTGGACATTGTGGTTTGACTGAGTTAGGGGTCAAGGCCCCCACCCTGGGGGACATTGTGGGGACTGGAGGCCACATGTAGAATTAGCAATTCATTGGTCTCCCATGAATGTACAATGTGTCCTGGCACTGGTGGACACAGGAGTTGAATGTTCTCTGATTTATGGCAACCCTGAGCATTTTTCTAGGACCCCTGCTGTGATATGGGAATAAGGAAATTAGAGTGAAGAAAACCCAAATCCCACTGGGGACCGGGGGTTTACCCTGAAAGGAGCATACTGTGCACATTTCTCCCAACAATGAATATATACTGGGGGAAGATACCCTGCAGGGCCTGTGGTTAAGGCCACTGCAAGTGAGTTCAGACTGAGGGTACATGTGTGTTAAAGGCAGTTCTGAGGGACATGCTCAGGACCTGCCTGTAGCTCTTCATGTACCTTGGCGGGTGACAAATATTAAGCAGTAAAAATTGTCAGGGGGCACAAGGAAATTGTAGAAACTCTACAGGATTTGGAGAAGGTGGGCATCATAAAGCTCACTCATAGTCCTTTTAATTCCCCAGTGTGACCAGTGAAACAGCCAGATGGCTCCTGCCATATGACCATGGATTGAATAAAGTAACACCTCCTTTGCATGTTGCATCCCCTCTATAGCAGCCCTTTTGAAGATGCATATTCATGAACTAGGGATGTGTTATTATGTTGTGGACCTTGCTAATGCTTTCTTCTCTATTGGCATAGCACAGGAAAGTCAGGTATAGTTTGCCTTCATGTGGGAAGGTCGGTAGTGAACCTTTACTCTGTTTCCACAAGAATATTGCCACAGTCCCACAATATGTCATGGATTTGTAGCACAGGACTTGACCACATGGAAGAAAGTGCAAATAGTGTGTCTGAATCAGTACATTGATGATATTATGCTCGTGTATGTTTTCTTGCAGATTTAGAAGGGGCAGTTCCTAGACTGCTGCAATATCTACAAGAGAAAGGATGGGCTATGAGCATCACTAAGGTTCAGGGACCTTGTTTGTCTATGAAATTCTTGGGGGTTGTCTGGTCAGGTAAAACTAAAGTTGTTCCTGAAGTAGTTATAGACAAGGTCCAGGCTTTCCCCACCCCTACCACTGTGTCAGTATTACAAGAGTTTTAGGGTCTTTTGGGCTACTGGAGAGTGTTTATCCTGCAAGTGGCACAAATTCAGAAGCCCTTATATCAGTTGGTATGAAAGGGCATCAAGTGGAACTGGGATGAGACATGTGCAGCTGCATTTACTGCTACCAAGTGGGCAGTCAAGGCTGTACAGGCCTTGAGTGTAATGGACTCATCAAAGCCTTGTGAGCTAGATGTTCATGTAACGAATGATTGTTATGGATTGGGTATTTGCAGTGTCTTGAATGGACATGCCAACCTATTGGGTTCTGGTCACAACTATGGAAAGGAGCAGAGGTCCAGTACATGACAGAGATGCAACTGGCTGCTGTGTATGGTGCCGTGTTGGCCACAGAGCCCATCATGGGAACAGCTCCAGCCAAAGTAATAACCACCTATCCCAACGCGAGGTGGGTGTGAGACCAGATCCAAAGGCCACAGATTGGTGTGACACAGATGCCTATACTGGCCAAATGAGGTGCATATTTACAGCAGCATAGTGCCCTCTCTTCTAGCCCCTTATGTGGAGAACTCCAGTGCTTATTAGGGCCAGTGACATATACCAGTGGAAAGCAGGAAAAACTTGCTTTTGAGCTATTGGTAGCTGAGAGTCCTTATCAGGAAGGAGAAGCCCCAATACCTGAAGATGCTTGGTTTATAGATGGCTCCAGTCATGGGAAGCCCCCCAGGTGGAGGGCTGTGGCTTTCTACCCTAAGACTGAGACAATATGGATAGCAGATGGAGAGTGGAAGAGCAGCCAATGGGCTGAGTTGTGGGCAGTATGGCTCGTGATCACCCAGGAGCCCTCCCCTATAGTCTGCACTCATAGCTGGACCTTGACCCTTTGGGGCTTGACCCTTTGGCTACCTACATGTTACCATGCCAACTGGATGGCTTGTCACTGGCCCCTTTGGGAGCAAGAATGTGGCAAGACCTATGGGCCTCTAGTTAGACTAAGACAGTTTTTACCACATATCTTGTGACTAGCCATTTCCATTTGGCATCTTCAAGGAATGATGAAGTAGACACATTGTCCCAGATGTGCTGGCTAGATGGAAAGCCTTCCTCTGATGTAACCCAATGGTTTCATCAACATTTGTTTCACACAGGTCAAAATACAATGTGAGCTGCAGCGTGTTGGTAGGGCTTGCTGTTGATCTTAGAAGAAGTCAGCAGAGCCTAGAAGGAGTGTCTTGTGTGCTCTAAGAGGGACTTACTTCAAGTCCTGAAGCAACATGGGGCAATAGTAAAGGGGCCAATACCCCTTGTTGGGTGGTAGATAGACTATATTAGGCCTCTGCCCATATCAGAAGGATATCAGTATGCCATGAATTGTGTGGACACAGCTACTGGTCTGTTAGTTGCTTTTCTTGCATGTCATGCAGATCAGCAAATGACCAAAAGGGGCCTAAAGCATCTCTTTGTAGCCTATGGATGGCCATAGTTGATAGAGAGCAATCAAGGCACCCACTTTACTGGACATGCATTACAAGAATGGCTGCAGCAATTAGGAATAGAGGGGATGTTTCATGTACCATATCCCTACTGGGGTAGGCATGATAGAGAGGTACAATGGTTTGTTGAAATCTGGTCTGAAGTCAGACACTAACAGTGTATGGGTCTGGTCAGTTTCCTTATGGACAGTTCTATAACATTTGAATGAGAATCCTGGAAAAGGAGCCTCGACCCCTGTGGACATGCTAACATACATTGCTGCCTCTCCTATACAACTGTATGTGCAAACCAAAGAAGAGTTATTGAAGCCAGGATATGGCCAGCAGAGCAACATCTTGCTGCCAGACCCAAGTGCGTTAAACCCTGGAGAGTTTGTTGAGTGGATGTGGACCTGGACATTTCAATGCATGGAAGAGCAATGGCCAGCCCTTCTGACACCTTGGGGAAAAGGCCTGGATGCTGGCCTCCTGTGTGTTCCTGGAGTAACAGAGGAATGGCTCCCAATGATCATGGTAGTGAACTAAAAATGTTTGGGAGGTAGGAGCATCTTACAGGGAAGTTTTGTTTTATCTTTACGGCCAGTGCATGTACCTTCTGTGGTCCTATATACTGACTCATCTGTAACTCCCACAGGGAGGGTAGTGAAGGTCTGGTATACTAGACCAGGAAAAGATCCCATTCCTGCCACTGTCCTATCACAGGATCACTCTCTTGCATGTATCTTACCTGATGGACAAGATTTGTCTATGCTGGTATCATTAAAACATGTATCTTATCACTCTTAAGGTTATTTTCTTTTACAGTTCCTGTGTCCTGGACCTGCCCCCTTGCTGCAGCTGCCATGTGATGATTGCTCTGAACTCCCTACCCATTCAGCTACTGGGGCCTGTGGAATGGTCGAGCAATGCACTTTATCTCCATAGGACTTTAAACCTAGCTGAATCCTCCAGCTTGAGGATTATCATGATTTTATTGCTGTTGTTATTGTATGTTTTTTGTCTAGTTATACTGCTCTAGTTTTATCATGCAGGGGCCTTTGTGAAAGATTGGAAGTGACTGTATTATGAGGTGAGATTTCTGGATGGGTGGGCTGTGGGTAAAATTGCAGTATTTCCAAAATCTTTCTCCTGGCCTTAGTTCATCTCCATATAAATAGGTATTTCTGAGGAGGGGATTGAAGTAGTCCATCTCCATATCAGTAGGTAATTACAAGGGGGAGTGAGGGCATATCTGGACCAGAGAGGTTGGGTGGGGTCCCTTTTTGCAGCCAGCTCATGAGAAACATGGGAGAGCAGAAGTTGATGACTGCTTGTAAAAAATAAATGGGTTTCTCCTACTTTATTTCTCCCTTTGACTGATTTTAGCTTCAAAGATAATTTGCCCCAGGCTGGGAACATATTTTCCCCCCAGAGTTACAGATATACTCAAAACAAGTGTAATTAAAACAAAATGAAATCCTAAGAAAAATCAAATAAACTACAAGAAGCCAAGGAAAGAGCAAAAGAGGATAAAGAGTGCTTACACATAGAACAATAAAATGGCAGATTTAAGTAGTAAGATATAATTGATTACTTGAAATGAAAATGATCTAAATACACCAAATAAAAGAGAGTGACCAAGTAAATTTAAAAAAAATGACTATTGTATGTTCTATATGAGAAATACATTACAAACACCACATTGATTGTTTTTTGAAAGTAAAGGTTATATCGTGCTAACATTACTTTTAAAAAACTGGAGTGGCTTTATTAATATTAGAAAATGTCAATTTCATAACAAAGAAAATTTCTAGAGGCAGAGGCACGTATAATTATAAAAGGATCAACCCACCAAGAAGACAACAAATTCCTAAATCTATACACCAAGCAAGAGGGCTTCAAAATAGATGAAGCATAACTTGATAAAGCTAAAAGGAGACATATATAAATTCATAAATGTTTCAACTCCCCATGAACAATAATTTATATAACTACTAGACAGAAAATTAGCAAAGATATTGAATTCAACAACATTTCACTTCATAGAATCTAATTAACATCTATAAAACCCATCACTCAATAACTGAAAAATACACATTCTTTGTAAGTGCCCATGGAATGTTGTTCACCAGGATATACCAGTACCTGAGTAATAAACTTCAACATATTTTAAAATGTTTGAACAATACAAGTATTTTCTCTGGCCATTAGAGATACAAAATAGAAATAATAACAAAGACAACAGGAAGATATTCAAATACTTAGAAAAATATATATTTAAATAATCCATAGTCAAAGAAGAAGTCTAAATGAAATAAAACATTAAATAGATCTGAGTTAAAATGAAAATATAACACATCAAATTTGTGGGATGTAACTAAGGCAGCATTGAAAGGGAAAGTTATGGTACAAAATGCTTACATTAGGAAAGAAGAAAGCTGTCAAGAAAGCAAGAAAGAAGAAAGAAATAAGCCCAAGGCAAACAGAAGGAAATACATTATAAAAAATAACAGCAGAAATCAATGAAATTGCAAACAGGAAAACAATACAGAAAATCAATTAAGCCACTAGCTAGTCATTCAAAAAAATTTAATACAATACATAAATCTCTAAAGATAAGAACAAAATCTATAAAAGGCAAAATAAATAAAAGGTAAGAACAGCAAAGGCACTGATAAGCAAAATGAGGAATAGGACAGAGGATGTCTCTACAGATCCAGCAAACACTAAGAAAATATTAAAGTAATAATATGAACTACTTTATGCTCTTAAATTTGGAAACTTAAATAGACAAATTCCTTGCAAATTACACACTACCAAAACTCAATCAAGGTGAAACAGGGTGAATAGTCCCATAACTATTAAGGACATTTAAATTATTATGAAAAAGCTTCCAAAAAGAGATCTTTAGTACAAGATGGTTTCACAGGAGAATTCTTTCAAATGTTTATGAATTAATACTGTTCTATGCAATTATATTAATTACCTCTTATTCACTCCATTGGGGAAGGAGGGACTCCCATGGTAAATAGTAAGAGATGGCAGAATATTCAGTACCCAAGAATGGACAGATGATATTAGCAGCAGTTTTTTAGTGGTGTATACTCACATTTTGGGGGAGGAAGACACTGCATATCAAGCAGAGCTGTGCAAGTTTTGCACAATAGGGGCTGTCGAAGGCAAGCTTCTGCTTCACGAAGAGGGCGAAGTGACCCTTGGCTCCTGTGGGAGGATACAGTTTGCTTGTTTAAATAATTTCAAGGACACAAGGGAAGGTGAAACCCATTAGGTTGAGGACCAGGTGAGTGGCAGTTATTCAGGTTGTTAGGGGAGCTAGCTAGGTGGTGAAACTTTCCTTCTACGTTGGGGGCCTGATGAATGCACGGGAATTCATAGCTAGGCTTTTGAGGCCCTGTGAAACTCAAAATTAGAAGGGAAATATTTGAAATTTTAGGGCTAACAACACAACAGCTTCTTCCAGAAAATAAATAAGGAGAGAACCCTTGTCAACGAATTTCATGAAGTCATTATATACTATACCAAAACTGGACAGAGGCAGTACCAAAAAGGAAACCATAAACCAATATGTTATGAGCTTAGATGCAAAAAGTAATCCACATAATATATGCAAACTGATTACAGCAATGCATAAAAAAGAATTTTGCAATATGACCAAGTGGGAGTTACTCTAAGTATGTAAGACTGGTTTAACATTCAGAAATCACTCAGTATAATCTACCGTACCAACAGGCTAAAGAAGAAACATATGGTCATACCAATGGATGCAGAAGTTGCTTTTGACAAAATCTAACACTTGTTAGTGGAAAAACAACTCAAAAAAGTAGGAAAAGAGGTGAACTTGCTCAAATGGATAAAGAGCACCTACAAAAAAACCTACAGCTAACACAGCTAACATCATACTTAAGATGAAAGACTGAACATGTTCACTCTAAGATCAGAATCAGCAGATGATTGTTTGCTCTCACCAGTTCTATTCAAAATTCTACTGGAAGTTTTAGCCAGTGTAATTAGGCAAGAAAACAAATAAAAGTCAAACATATCTGGAAGGAAAAAATAATGAGTCCCTAATTGCAGATGACATGATTTTTCTATGTAGAAAATCCCGAGGAGTCTACAAAAATAACTCCTAGAACTAATGAATTCAGCAAGGTCCCAGAAACACAAAAAAAATCAATCACATTTCTATACACTAATAGTTACTACATGAAAACTGAAATTTATAAAACAATACACTTTATAATTGTTCTGAAGAAATTTAAGTACTTATTTATAAACTTAATGTAAAAAGTCCAGGACCTATATGATGATAATTACAAAATGTTAAAATGTTGATGAAAGAAATAAAAAATATGGATAAATGAAGACACATAGCATGGTGATGAACTGGAAGACTTGACATGGTCTTATTTCCCAAATTGATATATAGGTTAAATTAATTCTTATCAAAATATTAGAAAAGTTTTTATAGCATAAATGAGCTTATTCTAATATTTTATAGAAAGACACAAGAGTTAAAACCTTGAAATAATAAAATTAAGTGGGAGGAATTACTCTATCTGTTATTAGGCCTTCCTGTGTAGCTAGAGTAATCAAGACAGAGTGATATTGGTGGATGGATAGGCAAAAAGATCTGTAGAACAAGGAAGGTAACCCCAAAATACAAAACTCATCTAAATCTGCCCAACTAATTTTTGAGAAAGGTGCAAAAACAATTCAATGGAGAAAGGATAGACTTTTCAACAATTGGTCCCAGGATAATGGGACATCTGTAGGCTAAAAAAAATTAAAAATAAATAAATACACACACTTAATAATAGCAAAAACTCAAACCAGAAAAAGCAACACAAAATTTAAAAAGAACCTCTATCTAAACTTTACACCTAATACAAAAATTAACTTGAAATTTTTTATGGACTTGAACCAAAAACATGATCCATAGAAGGAAAAAACTGATAAATTGGACCTTATCAAAAAAATTTTAATGTTCTGTAAAAGACCCTGTTAGGAGGATAAAAAGACAAGCTACAGAATGGGAGCCAGTGTTTGCAAGATATATATCCAAAAATGGACTAGTCTTTGAAAAAGAACTCTCAAAATTCAATAGTAAAAAACTGAACAATCCCATTAGAAATAGACAAAAGACATGAACAGACATTTCACAAAAGATATAGAGATGATAAATAAATAAGCACATGAAAATATATTCAACTTCACTAGCTGTTAGATACATTCAAATTAAAACCATAATTAATTATCATTACAGATTTATCAGAATGGCTAAAATAAATTATTATAGTAAAAACACCAAATTCTGGCAAGAATGCAATAAAATAGAGTGACTCCTACATTGCTGGTGGGAATGTAAAATGGTACAGCCACTCTGGAAAGGAGTTTGGAAGTTTCTTATAAAATGAAACATGCAACTACAAAAAGACACAGCACTGCATTCTTTGGAAATTTACCCAGAGAAATGAAAACCTATGTTCATATAAAAATGTTTATGGGAATGTTAGTAGTAGTTTTAGTCATAATAACCTCAAAGTGGGAACAACCCAAATATCCTTCACTGTTTGAACGATTAAACAAACTATAGTAGATCCACACCATGAAATACTGTTGAACAATAAAAATGAATGTATTATTGATACACACAGCAACTTGGAAGAGTCTCCAGGTCATTATGCTGAGTGAAAAAAGCCAATCACAAGGGTCACATATTGCATAATTGTATTTATATAATATTCTTGAAATGACAAAATTAAAGAAATGGAGAAGAGATTAGTGCCAGCCATCAGGGATGAAAGGTGGGGATAATGGTAATACATGTGGCTAAAAAAGGGTGAGGGATCCTTGTGGTGCAGGAACTTCTCTGTACTAACATCAATATCCTGGTTCTGATGTTAAATTATAGTTTTGAAAGATGCCACCACTGTGGGAACTTGGGGAAAGAGCATAGGGGACTTCTGTGTTGTTTCTTACAACTGCCTGTGAATTTAAGATGATCTCAAAATGAAATGTTTAATTTTAAAAAATATTTCCACACAATAGTAATACGATTATTTGACCCCCAAAGTGGAAGAATGCATGACTTGTATTTACTTGCAGTAGCTGCTTTTTGGTATTCAAGTTTGGGCTGGAAGATTTTACCCTTCCCGATTATGTTCCCTCCTATATACTGTTTTGCTTAACTAGCATGCCACTAATTAAGTTTGTAGACAAAAATATACCTCAATTTCTTCAGCTCTTTACATTTCTTCCAGCTACATGCTCAAAATTTTGTTTTTTGGGCATTATCCTTAATGCATGTATTCCTCTGTAGTTGTTACATGATGAAATTATTATTATTATTATTATTATTATTATTATTATTATTATTATTATTTAGCTCAAACTTTGTGCTTAGCAAATAGCTATTTGAGTAACACAAGCTATGATAAAAAAACCATCAGGAACTTATGAGCTAGTGATTATTCTGCATAAAAGGAAGATAAACAGGCCTGAACACTCATGTATTATCTGTTTTGGGCTGCTGCAAGTAAACCTAGTTTGTACAGCTTCCACCTGCTGCAATATTGTTATGCTATAGCTATACTCTTTTTCTGCTTTTTAAAATCCTTTTGCATAATTATCACCAAGTATCCTATATCCTATATCTTTGCTCCTTCTTGTATGCAGAACATGTTTCCTGCAATCTGTTCTTTTTTTCCCTGAGTTTCTTTCTTAAGGAAATCAGTTTACATTGACACCGAGTAGACAGTAGGAGAGTCCTGCTGGGTGCCCTCACCATAACCTGATTTCCTTCCTATTTGTTCCATGGGAAATGGTTACCTGCAGTGTTTAAACACACATTTAGACTGGTGATTCAGAACTAAACAACTTAAAACGCATATAGAAGTGGGATTTGCAGGATCATTTGGAACGTTAGAGCTTTTGCTCAAAGCATTTTTGAGCAGCACAAGTAGTTATTTTTATGTAGTGACAGTAAAGTTTGGGATGCAGAAATTCAATTCATTGTCTTAGTCATGGTATACCATGCATGACTCCTAGATGACATGCCCCATCATGTTGGCACGTGTAATTATTTTTAAATGTTCTTATTCACATAAAATGCTTCCCACAGTTACTTAAAAACTTAATAGATTTTATTTCCAAAGGCATTTCTAATTCTACAGACACATACTTCAGTAAGCTCAGAAGAGCTTTTGAGATTGTTATTAAACTTAGAATCATTTAGAGATGTGGCTGTGGTTCAAGCCTAAAGTTCTCTTTATCAGATAGCTCTTTGGTGACCTCTGTGAAAAGAGATGCCAGGGTCTTAGTCATGTTCCTGAAGTAGAGGTAATCACTTCAGGAAAATCACAAAAGGGTAATTGCTCCCATTTAATGCCGAACTCAAATCGAAGTGCAAGAACTGCATGAATCATAAACATAATACAATCTGGCAGTGAGGTGAGCTCACATGGCTGTTCCCCTTTCAAGATCTGCTAGTTAAAAGGAACATTCATTTCCAGAGGAGGGTGTCAGAGTAGCAATTCTCAGCATTACCAATAGCGTTCATTTTTTTAAAAGTCTTTGAACAAGAAATATAAGTCACAAATGTCTAGGTCATATACACAACACAAAGATCCTACAGTTCTACTTCCTAGAAGATTAAATTTCCTATCAATTATAAGTGACAGCCCCATGCTATAAGCTAATAAATGTATCAAGATGGTCTGCAGTGGCAATTTTTTTCCAGAATTTTGATTATAGACTGAATATTTGCTCTTCCAGAAGTTTCAGGAATTTTTATCACAAAGTCTGATCAAAATAGAATTCCATTAGCCTTTTTATTTTCCCTATACAACTTGATCTTAATTACTTTTGTTTTATAGTAAGTGTTGATTATTGATACAGCAAGTCCTTATCTTACATATTTTCTCTATAATAGTCTTTGCTATTTTTGTCCCTCTGCACTTCCATAACATTAGAGTCATTTTGTCAATTTCCACACACTGTACTCTTGGGATTTTACTGTAATTGCACTAAATCTATATATCAATTTGGGTAGAATTGATGTCTTTACAATGTTGTCTTACTATTAATGAACAAGGTATATCTGTATATTTATTTTAGATCTTTTTAAAGTTCAATCATTTTCTACAAAATAGTCTTACATTTATTGCATTTCTCCCTAAACACCTAAGTATTTTTGTTTTTACTGAATATGGTAAACTTAAAATTAAGTGTCCTAAAAGTTGCTAGTAGAAAGA
This sequence comes from Manis javanica, assembly GCF_040802235.1. Classification (NCBI taxonomy): domain Eukaryota; kingdom Metazoa; phylum Chordata; class Mammalia; order Pholidota; family Manidae; genus Manis; species Manis javanica. The sequence goes on from NC_133174.1 coordinate 90,393,653, forward strand.
AAGAAAGTGGACATTGGAATATTGATGTTACATGTCACAAACATGCTATATTATTTTACAAATTGAAATGATTTCTCTGTAGTTGCACTGGGCCTGTATGTATACACAATCATATTGTCTTTGAATATTGAGTGCATTTTTCATCTCTATTCTTAATATATTTGTTTCCTGTATTTTTTTTCCTGTGGGCAAGGCATTAATTTTAAAGCTGAATAAAAGAGGTGACAGAAAACATTCTTTATTTTTCCTGATTTTAAATTCAATGTTTCAATATTAAATGTGATGTTTACGTAGCTTTTGAGTAAATATACTCAGTTTTAAAAAGTTCTTTTTCTATTCCTAGTTTGCTTGAGTTTTTATTATGAGATAATATTGAAATTTTTCATTACTGTTTTTTTTTGTACATAACATGTCAAATGTCTCTTAGGTGTTAATATGACAAATTACATTAATGGATTTTCTAAAATTGAACAAATCTTATTTGTGATATACTATACTTTTATACATTGTTGGATTTCATTTGCTAATATTATATTTATTATAATTCATTTATGACTATATTTTTCAATATTTTTGGTACCTAGGTTACACTAACATCATATAAATTCGTGGTCCCTCTTTTTATCTTAACTGCAAGGGCATATACAAATTGATTTTTATGTTCCTTGAATATTTACTATATATTTTTCTGTAAAATGAACTGGGCTTAGTATTTTGTTGTTTGTGGGAAGATTATTAAGTACATATTAATTTTATTAATAGATATAGAAGTGTTTACTTTTTATGATTCATATTTTTAAGAAATTTGTCCACTGTGATTAAATTTTCAAATACACTGATATAAACTTACTACAAATTTTGATTAGTCATTCCTGATGTTTTAACTTTATTATTCTTTTCCAAACACAGTGTTGATCAATGTTGAACCTCTCTAAAACATCCATATATCAATTCTGTTTCCTGACATTTGTACAAAACATTTACGGTTTAAAAATATTTTTATCCAGCATTTTTGGTTATTTTGTAAAAGGAGGTATTTTTCAAAACATGTTGTCCACCATATTGCCACATGCATTAACCATTCATCATTTACTTTTATCAGTTGTTCTTTAAAAAATGTAAAATGTAACTGTGATGATCTTATCTTCTGTAGTTCTTTTCCAGACAATGTATGAATTTACATAGCATCAAGGCATCAGTCTTTGGTGATGAATATTTCCACATTTTGTTTACCAAGATAGAAGTTCTGAAAATTCTAATTTATAAACATTTTGTGATTATAGATGCCATGAAGAGAATGTTTACAAAGCAAATGTTTAATTTATTGATTAAAAATGTAGTATATGTTACATCACTGGTCTGATTATCAAACATCTGTTTTGGGACTTACAGCCATTGTTTAGTTGAGCTTTCCAAGTCTTTTGCCTTTTTCAAGTTTTATTTCTGGAGAGAATAGGAGGAAAATTCTGGAGATATAGGGCAGAGTATTAATATAGAGACATTTGATATATGATGCCAATAGAAAGGAATAAATAAAAAAAAGGAGAACTGTAAGAAAGAGGCTAAGTGCTGGGCAGATAAGGGGATATAGTCTTGAAGATAAATAGGAAATGATAAACAAAGAAGAGGGAATGAGGGGTCAAACAGAAGAGACAAAGGAAATAACACTGATGATAGGAGGGGCAGATATGTATATTGTGCAGTAAATCTGGGGCTTCCGGATTCAAGAAGAGCCAAAGGTTTATCTTGAAAGTCCTTTCTCTCCTATCTATCTTCACAGGCCTCCAGTGGAGACTGAGACATAATTTCTCAAGGTTGATAGTATATCCTGTTACTATAATTCATGGCCTTATTTCACTAATTTTATCTATCATTTATCTCTATCATTTACCTGTCTATCCATCACTGTTTGTCTATCTTTCTATCTGATACATCATCTATCTATTTTGCTGAGATGTAGTTCTGCTTTCCCACAAAGCAAAATTCAAGATCTTTAAAATATAAATTTTATGATTTGAAACTATTTTTGTTTCTTATTTATGTTTATGTTCAAATAGAAAAAGCTCCCCACAATTCTGACCTATGGATAGAGACCTGCCGATTTGGAAAATTGAGAACAAGTACCAAATTTGTTACAAAGTGCCTCCATTATCATTACGACAGGCTCAGAGCTCTTTAACATTCCATCTCTTTGTCTTGATAGTTATTCTTCTTTATTTGGGAGTTTTCTGTCCTGAGTTAAACCTCTACTTTTGGTGCATTAGCCAAACCCTCACCTCAACTATACCTTCCTCCCTAGATTGTAAACTATTCAGGAATTTCTTGATTCCATTTCCAAGCCAGTGACCTCAAGGCTTACTCAATTTAGACTTCAGAGTTGAGAAGGAACATGGAAATGCCTCTTTATCCTTATTCTTAGTAAAAATAAACTCTACCTACCATGCTGGTATCAGCAGTGTGTCAAGTCAGCATTCTATTTCCTTGATCCTTTTGGAAGTACCAAGTGTTCACTGGTCCAGAGATCTTTCCTATTACATCACCTTTCCAAAAAAGAAAATGAAGACAGTAGTAGTTGGTTTGGAACTTGTGAGATATCTTAAAATAAAAATAAAGTTAATTCATGAATTTCATAAGCCCACACGTAACAGTTTCCTTATAGTTGTATATGGTCTCTTATAAGTATTACATCTACTAATTCTTGTCTCTGGCTTCACTTTAAAAAAAAAATTTTTCTCTGGATTTTATCTCTGGTAAGAGCAGCAGAAAATGAAGATAAAACTATATTACCCAAAAAGATACTGTCTTTGGCACATTTAACAGGTTTTTAATGTTAATTAGACTCTTTATTAATCAGTATTATGTCTTTTCATAGTTTTTTGATGTAGAACAATTTGGAGCATTTTGAATCTTCCATATGTAATAGGTCTTTCCTTTCTGCAGTTCTAAAGCACTGACTATGGGTAAGTTTTGCAATAAGTTGCAAACTGATGAAGGGTTTTTAAAGATAAGCACATTTCTGGAATGAAATATAGCTTTAAAAAAAATCAACTCCATTTTCAAAAGCTTTTTAAAGATGAGTAATCCCCACACTCCTCTCCTCCCCCCCGAAAGACCATAGCTTCATGGAAGAGTAAGGTTTAGAAAATAACAAACTATAAATTGATTCTATGACAGTGCCAGTTCCAGAATTTGAGTTCAAACTAATAGAGTCTAAAATTTTAAACTCAGTAATCACCCTTTTTTTGTTTCAATGTTGCATCTTCTTGTCATTTTCTCTTAGCTTAGTTATTATGTTTCTGAATTAAAAAAAAATTTCTGACAGCTTATTCTCATTAAACATATGATATGAAATATGAAAAAATTTAAATGATACAGTTTTGTAATTTAAATTTTCTAGTCGAGTAGTATTTGGAAAAAATATATGTAATACTGACTACATAATTTACTTTCTGATACTGACTTTAAACTCATAATGTATTTGGAACCTGCAAATTTATAATTTGTATCTTGAAATAAGTAATAAAACCTCCTTCAGCAATGGGTATTGGGCACAGTTCCAACATACATTATGCCAGAAAAATTGAGGAAGATAGTAATGTTATATCATGTGATCATTGATAACATCATATTGGTCAAATCAAATCAAGTTATTGATCAATTTACTGTGGTATAACAGAAAAGGTTTTCTAGCCACATGATCATTAGGTGGTTATGCCATTTTTTGGTATATCTTTTAAATATTTCAGGTTGAAGAAATTTTACTATGATGTAGATGTCTCTTTTTTGACTAGCACCCTTCTTCTGTTAAAACAAACACCTAATATTTCCTTTAAGGAAGATCCTCTTTTTCACTCTCAATCTATACAGTCTGTGTAGGATTGAGACAACCCTAAAACTTCAAGTTGACACCAGATTAGCCTAAACCATTTCTCTGCTCTCATTGATTGTTCTAAGGATGGGCATTTGTCCTATGGTAGCCAATAATATACAACCAAAGTTTTTCTGATATTTCTGGAACAAAGGATGTTATTCTCTTTGCTTGCACAGAAACCTGAGATGATGTAAGTACTTCAGGCAGTGTCAGTACTTTCTGATTTCCTAGAGCTTGGGTATGAAGCTAACCCAGCTAGAGAAAGAGTTATGACATAGAGATGAAATGAGTCCTGATGACATCATTTAACCCTAAATCTAACTGTTCCTAAAGTCATTTCTACTACTGGACTTTTCAGTTGTTAAGCAACCCATACATTCCTTCCTATCTCTCTTTTTTTCTCCTTAACACATTATGTGCTGAGTTTTCTGTTACTTGAAACTAAAGCATTTCTAACGGGAAAACCTTACTGGCAGTCATTAAAGAATCAGTATTAGTGGGCAAGTAAAATAAGAGTAAATAGGCAAAGTTTCCAAAGCTTGGAACATGCTGCCATCTTTTTCAAGTCCTCTTAACATTTAGAAATTTAATGAATGTTACTTCAGAGAAAAAGAGAGTAAGGAGATTAATAGTGCATTCTTAATATACCCATATTATGTGGATTATTTGAAAATAATACTTTTCAATAATTTTTGAAAATAATAATATTGTAATCTCTTTAAATCTTCATTTCCTAGCCTAGCTCAACAGTGTATATTGCATTAAATTCTAGTGATTTAAGATAACACTTCATTACTACAAATTCTACATCTAGTCCTCAATACTTGCATTAATAATAGCAGTTAATAATAATAGCAGCTACTATGTATTAAGTGCTTGTTAGGTGCCAAACATTATGTTAAGTGAAATTAAACAACTCTTTTAATTGAGAGCTCAACTGTATAAACTGAGCATTATAATCACTTTATAGATGTGGAAACTGAGGCTTAGAAAGTTTAAATAATTTGCCTTAGATAACATGGCCAGTAAGTTAGCAGAACAGGATTTGAACTTTTCTGTCTGACCACATGCCTAGGCCTTTAATCACTATGCCACCATACTCCAAAGTCTATATTCTTAAACAATGTTTAAAACTGTCTTAAACAAAATAGTCAAAACAAAGCAAGCAAATAAAACACTATGTATCCAAGAAGAAGAGGAGAAAAAGGATGTGTAATAATTATGTACCAGAATATCAAGGAAAGACAGCAAAGGATAAAACATTTTCAATAACAAAAAAATAAACAATTTGTTTAAAAAATCAGCAGAGAAGCTAAATAACTTTTCCAAAGAAGATATCCAAATGGCTGATAGGTACATGAAAAGATCCTTAATGTCACTAATCATCAGGGAAATTAAGATCAAAATCACAATAACATATTACCTCACAGCTGTTAGAATGGCTACCATCAACAAGGCAAGAGATAGCAAGTATCGATGAGGTTGTGGAGAAAAAGAACCTTTACACATTGTTGGGGGGAATGTAAATTGGTTTAGGCACTATGGAAAACAATACAGAGGTCCTTCAAAAAAATTAAAAGGAGATCTATATGATCTGGCAATTCTACATCTTGATATATACCCAAAGGAAATTAAAACAGAATATTGAAGATGCATTTGCACTCCCATGATTATTGAAGCATTATTCACAATAGTCAGGATATGGAAACAACCTAAGTTCCCATCAACAGATGACTGGATAAAGAAAATGTGGTATATATATATATAAAATGGAATATTAGTCAGCCATGTGTAAGAAGGAAATCCTGCCATTTGTGACATGGATGAACATTATGTGAGATGAGGACATTATGTGAAATGAGGTAAGTCAGACAAAGAAAGACAAATACTGTATGATATCACTTATGTATGGAATCTAAAAATGTAAAGTCATATAAAAACAGAGAATAAAATGATGGTTGCCAGGGGCTAGGTGTAGGGTAATAGGAAAGTTGTTATTTAAGGGTATACAAACTTACAAAAAATAGTAAATAGGTCTGAGAGATCTACTACAATATATAATGAGTGTAGACAACACTACTGTATTTAATAATCAAAGTACAAAGAGAATTCATTGTAATTATTCCAACCACAAAAAATATGATTATCTTATGTGATAAAAGTTCTAACTACTGCTTTAATGGCAATCATATTACAATATATATATATATATATATATACATATCAAATCAAAGTGTATACCTTAAATTTACACAGTGCTACAATCAAATATATTTCAATTAAAATATTTAAAAAATCATGAACATATAATAAGAGAAATAAAACAGTACAAGCAAGACTTGTTCTCCTATATTTTGGAATACAAAATGTCACATAAAAAGTATCAAGATTACATACAAGTACATTAAATACCCCAAGTTCAGAATTGATGTAAAAATAAATTTTAAAGTAAAATAGTCAAGACTGTCATAAAACATGACAGATTTTACCCAAGAGTTACCTAGGGAGATAACACATTTTGGCAACATATGTTAGACTGTGTACAAAAAACCAACATTTACAATAAAATACAACTCTCTTAAAAATAAGCAGTGCCAGATTCCCCCATGAGATTTCTAAAGATTCTGTTACTTAATTCGCATATCGCTTGACAATATTTTTAAATTAAAAATCAAGACTTTTAAAATGTGATTTTCAATTGGATCATTACAAATTTGCATGGCAGCAAAGACAGGATTTACAGTTTCAATGATTTTCACATGCTGATTAAAGTCATAGTAATGTCAGATAGTAGAACATATTGACTACAATAATTGATCTCTGCAATATGTTTTCCTTCTTGGAAATAAAGGTAGAATCTTTAGATGCAGCTAGTTTGCCTCTTCAAAATCTGGTTCTGTATCTGCTTGTAGGAGTTCTCAATACTCACCAATTTTTCTTAATGTAATTCCTCTGATAGTTCAAGTAGTTATCTAAGAGAACAGTATAATTAAAGTGTACTGATAAAACTGAAAACCTTGGAGATCATATAACGACCTTCAGTAGAGAAACCCTATGTAAAGAGATTCCCAATATTTATTCAGATTTGACCATTTTCATAGAATGTGGTAAACTTAGCTTGAATTTGCCTGAGTTCAATCTACTGACCAAGAAGAATGTGGTATATGTAGTTAAAGGTATAGGGAGAGAATATGTTCCAATTAGTTACCAAATTTCACATGAAATTAAAGATCTACTGATTAGTAGAAAATGGCCAATTTCCTAGGTGCTATGATACCTAAGTTAGGATATTATTTCTGGCCTCTTGAACAGATTCAACAGTCAACTGTAAGCCAAATTCAATTGCAAAACAAGGGCCACTCAAATAAATTCCTCCATAATAATTACTCAGGGAAAGACTGAAATCTTTGAGTGACCATAATGTAAGAAGATGAAAAGTTTATCTATAAACATTGAGGTCATAATGACATATTAGAAGAATGTTGGAACTTAACTTGAAAGAGTATACCATTTTTCAGGAACTCTTTAAGAAGTTGGACCCTCTAAATGGCATTGGTAAGGACAGACAGAGAAGCAGGCTGTGTCTAGGTGGGTGTGGAATCATGGGAGACAAAAGAAGAGAATGTTTCCAGAAGGTAAAGTAAATTGAGGACTGATGATTTCTCCTTGGTTTAGAGGATATGAGTGTTATTGACAACAAAAGCAGTTTTGTGAAGTGATCAAGTGATGTGCAAGCCAGATTAGAAAAGAATTATGGGAAAGTGGAGAAATGGAAATGGCTTTGAAATCTGTCTCCACGATTTATACAAGCACAAAACATTTATTCACTCTCAGCCTCCAGGTCCCTACCTCTCCCATGAAGATAATAATTCATATTCACTACACCTGTAGGAAATATTACAGAGCACACATAGCACATTGATTTCACATGCTAATAAACCAACTTTAAGATTTAAGATTTAAGAACCATACCTTTCACCCAACATATACCTATTTTATTTAACAAGTGTGATATTTACCAGCTTTGTCTTGCACTGTCATGGGGGAAATTAGTATGTTCTCCTGCCTCACCAGTTACCCAGTAAATCTTATTCTCAAAGGTATTGCAAGAATACTTCTCAAATGACTTACTGAACTCTTCATATAATGTCTATAGCAATCCCTGAATCTAAGCATCTCTCCAAGAGAGGAAGAGAGTAGTATTTTTTTGTTTTGTCTTCTTGTGTTTTTCAATATGTATCTTTAAAAAGATACTTAAATGTCAGGGTAAGATACTTGAGATCGACATGAGCTGCTGATGCAATCAATACGGTACAGTGGAAATAAATATTTTCTCTGAATTCAAAATTAGTGAAATAGCAGATTCCTGGACAAGTTGTAACTTTCCCCTTTTAAAGCTGAGGAAAGCTGCCATATGAAATATTACTAAGTTTGATCGAGGATACACTACAGGGTAAATTACTGTCTCAAAAGCTGTGAGGCTTTAAGCAGGCCTCAAGATAGTTCTGAAGACATGTAATGTAAGGTGCACAATACAAAAGTGTTTTACAATGTGATAGATAAAGGCCCTAAAGGGGTAAAGGGGGGAGAGGTGCAGATCAAGCAAGTCCCGAAATTGCACACTTCACACTACCGTAGAGTTGCAATATCATCAAAATCAAGAGGTACTGATGGAGTCCTGAGGACCTCTGCTAACACCTGCAACTGTGGATTATGATCATATTTGTCAGGGCCAGGACCAGGGCCAATCAGGTAGAGATCTCAGCAGGCTGTTCTTGTGAAATAAATGGGTGATGGTGACATCTAGACACAACGTGGGGAAAATCCATTTGTTAGAAAGAACAGGTTATTTATAGGTGTGTTACTTTGATTTTTGTATTTCTCCTCATATATACTAAGATCATGGGATAATATCATGGGATAATAAAAGTGATTATTTTATATGGAAAACAAAACATAAAGCGAATATACAAATTAATTGCATGCATGACAGCAACAGTAAAGAAAAAAAGTAGTCTCTAGTGACTTCTTTGACCCTATGGATTTTATTGCTATTGCAAAGCATAGGACTGTTGCTGGCAAGGAAGAGTTATAAAAGACTTGATTGACATCTTCAAAGTTACAAAAAGGGGTAATAAAATTTTGTCAAGCTCTCCTTTCAGTTCTGTGCAGTAACATGAAAATCAAAGTGTCATTTGAAATTAATGCTTGACAAATTTGGATATAATAAAAAAATTACTATGGCTGTGGTCATTGTGAAGCACGCTGTAGGACTGATGAAGGTCACGGAGTTCAATTCTTTCCGAGAAAGGCTTGGTAATTTTATGACCGCTGATAATGTTTGTGAATTTCATGCAAGCTAAGCTAATGAAGAGGGTAGTCAAATCCATGCTGTAGTGTTTAAAATAGCCATCCCCCATATGTTAAAGGAATAATTTCATTTTCACCTTGAGCCATTATCTCAGCCAAAAAGATTATTTCTCTGAGAGATTCTAACCTGGCATATGTGGTACATATGAAATCATAAACATGATTTCATTAATGGCATTAACAGAGGTCCTTCACATTTTTTAGTAATATATCTTTTCAAAATACTTCACATTCAATTGTTCATTTATTTCTCATAGCACCCTAAAGTAATGATAATCCCATGATATATTATTCTTTTTGTTTGTTGTTCAACGTGAGTATAATCCAGGCTAGACATTTCCTAGAACTCAAATAAAGTCCTTCACTACTGATGGCTGTATAATCAGAGCACAGGGTTAAGGAGACTAATTTCCCTGCTCTCTATCTCAGTTTCTCATCAGTAAAATGGAGATGATCCTTAAGGTACTTTCAGCTCTTATATTACAGAAAGCTGAGTCTAGGTTACCATCAAGGCAAACCGTGTTTTAACACTAAATCCTACCATGGTAAAGGTTTAAGAACCCTCTGCCATCCTTGTAATGCTGAGAAAAACATACATACACTGTTTGTTAGGTAGGAGCTGATGTGCCCATTTTCTCACTGTATGTTTTACCCCATAGGTGGCAGATTATCAATATCGTGCAGATTTAAACCTGTTTTCTTTTTGCTTTTTTTTTTTTTATCGCTATTCTCTGTTAAGATAAAGTCTTATACAAAAACTTGGTATATTAATATCATGCTCAGATTTCACGGTACCATGAACTTAGCTGTGTAAGTGTTGATATATATTTTTCAAAAATTAAAATTAATTTCTACTGCAGTCCCATTTTGTTTGAGGCAGAAACAGTAATCAAATTACTTTGAGCCAAATTCGGTCACTCTCATTATTTTTCTCAGTAATTACAATTTAAGTGTGATGAAATTCCTGATATACTTCTTGTCCCTGCCTTCTCCCTGTATTCTAAGCTTACAAGGGGGCTTATATAAACACCACAGTGACATCACTCTTGATCTTGATTTGTCTTGGTTTTCTGAGATGCAACTAATTCTAATGTTGGGCTACATTCTCTTGCTTGCTAGAATCATTCTGATGTAATGGTGCCTTTGTCTGACTCCCTGTTTGATTATCCACCTATGACATCATGTTATAGCTTTCTCTCATACCATCCACAAGAGGCCCTGTAGGTCAGCTGGCTTTCTTTCCTCCTCAGCTAATTTCTGCCCTTGACTCCTGGGTACCATGGGAAAACATTTATATTGGCATAGCCATTCCAGAGATTTGGGAAACCCAAGGGATTCTCTCTGGTACTCCAGTTGTTAGACATGTCGTACTATTCAATCTTGTAACATGTCAAAGGAGGACTTTCCATAAGCTTTGCAGGGTACCTGTGTTTCACGAGAGAAAGAGGTTCAAATATTTTCTCCAAACTTAAAGGGCGTTATGTTCCCCACTACCCCAAATCTTTGACTGGGTTCCTACATTGTTTCTAACATTGTGTGGTCTCTAAATTCTTATTGCCTCTTCTCTAACTCAGAGTGCTGTTTTCTCTTCCTCCTGTACCTGGAGAAATGGCTAGCTACATATTCTTCTAAATTCAAGATTTATACTAGAATCTGGGACCTTGGAAACGTACTGTCAGTAATATTTTTTGTTTGTTTTTCTTTATGTTTCAGCTGTGGTCTTACTTTTCCGGATAATGGAGGCCTAGATGAGTTTAAATGGGAATGAGGATGACGCAAAGAGCACCAAAGAGAAGTTGGAAGGGTTCCAAGGTAAGTAAACAACTAGGGAGAGTGAAAACAAAAGAACCAACTACAAAAGCTAATAATTTACATATAACCTCTCCATATGCAGATTCAGAGACCCACCAACCACTGTCTCTTGTTCTCTTCCTCTTGCAACAACCACTAGAAATTCCCAGAGAGCCTAGGAATTCTTGGAGCACAGTTTCAAAACTACTGGGATGTACACAGAACTTGGGTTTAGTATTCACTCGACCATTAACTAGCTGTTAACTTTGGTTAGGGCACTTAACCTTTTCTGTGTGCTGCTTACCACTTAAAAAAAATACTGAGAAAACAAAAAAGGCATAATTAGACCTTCTATAGTTAACATGTAGGCTAGTGAAAGGGAAACATAAATAACAGATGAAAAGCACTACTGTAGTCAAACATGATAGTCAAGAGAAAAATATGTATACACACACACATGCACACACATATATATGTAGACAAAGATAGAGAATATTTATTTTCTTTTTGTTTCACTCTGCCTGATATTTTCAAGATCTGAGCACTTCACCTACAAATATTTTCACTATAAAGAACTACCTTACAATGAAATTGTGATGTGCCCCGTTGAAATGCTCAGAGACTTCATTGTGATAACTCATTATGTATGGTATCCACAATCATACCACATTTACACAAACGCAATAAAGTCTCATGTCTGAAACCTTTTCCTCATCCCTTTCTCCGTCATAACTTAACATTCCATTCCTGATAATGTCTGTTATCTTAGTAAAGATCATCAAGCGGCAATGATCCAAAATAGGTAAGTAACTCTACTTGTGTAAATTGAATTGTAATTATGGGTATTAACTATTGTGGAAAGGTATTTGAAAAAGCTAGTGGTGACAGCAGAAGTAGAAGAAGCAGGGTAGATGGACAGGGAAATCATCTTTTAGTATGTCATAAATCACATGAAATTTTATTAAACTGAGCTTAGCCTTTAAAAACTGAAAACAAAAATGAGCCATAAAGCAGGTTCTATTAGAAATCTTGAATATTCATCAGAGGTCACTATCTTGGTAAATCACTGTGTGTGTGCATGTGCGTGAACAACTTTGTGTACACATGTTGGTAATTGTGGGAAAAAATCTGACTTTTTTTCCTTTCATCAAAATGTAATATCTGTCTCAATTCAGACAAGAATTTGCAAACATTTAACAGAACAGGAGAAACCAGCTATAGAACTTGCAAGAAATGAAGTACAGTAATACTAAGCCATAAAGTGCAAAGCATTTTGGAACATGCCTCTGTTTTGTTGTTTGAGACATTTCTTGCCTCTGTTCTAAGTCCCATGCACAGATTAGGAATGTCCCCAGCCTACAATTTCCTATTGCTTTATGCTTTAGAAAGACTAAAGTATTATTCAACAGGGACCTAAGCCTTTGTCCTATTTCTTGGCTAGCTCCATATTCAATTAGTTTTGCCATGCTTTTTAAATACAAGCTTAGAGTAGAGACTAATAGAAAATGTCTTTTGTGGTGGAAGCTTAAAAAAAATCTAGTCAAAATCTTGCCATTTACCTCCCCCACAAACAAATCTCATTCCCCATACAGAAACCAGAAAATCAAGATCCATGGAGGAATACTAGTAAAAATGATGGCAATTGGAAAAACAAAACAAAACTTTCTCATCTACAACAGCAGTTGGGGATGGGTATTAGAGGTGAGTGCCATTCAGATGCTGTAAAGCTAATGAAAATGGATGAAACTATACAACTTAATGGAGTGAAGAGATTGGTTGAGCTCTTTGTTCATAAGAAACATTTCAATAAATTGCTTAATATATTTCAAGGTTGCTGTCACCATTTTGTGTTTCCCAAATACCTGTTATTTTGGTAGGTGGCAGAAGTGGCAAATGCCAAACCGTATCTTTTTCAGAAGACTTCAGTTACCAGTAATGAAGAGCTAAATTTCTCTACATAGAATTTGTCAACGAAATTCAGAACCATGATCACATCCTTTAACATTGCAGCTATAGGTGCTTAAACTCACTACTATTGGGCTGATTTGCCGAAGTGAAATCTTTGTAAAATTCTTGACTTCATTGTTAGAAACTGTATGATAATGTCATTACAAAAACTGAAGCCCAAATAATTATGATCCTCCTTCTGCCTCCTTGGGGATACATGTGACAAGAAAATAGAGAGGAAATGTTGCCTTCATCTAATACAAGGGCCATAAACTCAGTATTTGTCACATTACTTTTATATACAAAGGAATGATGTACTCAATTTACCTAAAGCGGTATGATTCAATATGGTTCATTAAGAATAAGACAGAATTCCATTTCTGTTGTATGATGTGAAGTAAATGACAAATAAGTATCTGATCCTTGCTCTAAAGAAAAATTTGTATAAAAACTGAACCTACATTTCTTCTAGGTTAGCTCTGTGTGAATAGAGTCACAGCATACTTGAATTAAGCATGATACAAGTCACTGAGACAGCTGAGTGGGAATTACTAAATAGAGGTAGAGTCTTTTGCTTTTTCAAGGTCACTAAATCAAATCTCAGCCAGGGAAGTAGGGACTGTGGGTCATTCCTATTTTGAGACTACTTGGAGCCAAAATGAAATGAGTCAGTGGTTTGTCTTCTACTCCTAGTGAACTGTGTCAAATCTCCCCAAAAGCACCAAGACAGTTCGCATTAATTAGAGGTCTGGTTGGCAGTCTTAGAAAAATGGTCCGTGTCATTGTTAAAAGAGAGGCCAATCAAATAAAAGTAAAATTCTACTTCTTAACTGCGTAAGTGAACCCTTCAGGACCAAGTTGTAATGCTTTTCCATTAGCAAGCAGAAGTCTTCTATGCTCAGTACCTTCAAATACTTACTAAAAACAAAATCTCATTTTCATATTTCGTATTCTTAAGTATATTTACTACAAATATTTCTCTTTATATTTTCTTGGAAATTCTAATTAAACATCACACCTATACATGGAGATTCAAACAATTTAGTCTACCACACAGTTAAGTTATGGCACACTATTCAACTTGCAATTAACATGATATTTAGTTTTGTAAGCTCCACATCTTAATTTTGATTCACAAAAATAACTTTTTGCAAACTGTCATGATGTAAAGAATACAGTATTTGACCACAATTTGAATATATAAATTCTTCTCTGAGATATCTTCATAAAAATATTTAAGGTGCTATACTACAACAAAGGAGCTATTTGAAAAGTTTTTAAAAAATGGACTTAGGCAGTCAGTTGTATTCTGCCTAAACAATGCAAAGAGCTAGTTTGACATTTTCATAACATTCATAAATTACTATATTGTGTCAGGCTTTGGAGACTGGCAAACTAGCCAGCAGAAGTGGTATGTGTGCGTGCATGTGCATGTGTGTGCATGTGTGAGAGACAGAGAGAGGGAGTTCACGTAGGCAGCAATGAGAGGAAAGGATATTGACCAACAGTATTTTTTAAATAAATGTTTTAGTTTGGAAATTTTAGATTTATAGAGAAGTTGCAAAAATATTACATACTCTGTAGCTTCATGCAGTTTCCCATTTTTAAACATGATTTGTCAAAACTCAGAAATTAACATTGGTACATTACAATTATCCAAAGTTCATGCCTTATTCAGTTTCCTTTGTTGCTGCCTGTCTTTTTATGTTCCAAAATATTATCCAGGATATCACATTTTATTTGGACATTGTGTCTCCTTAATCTCTTCTGACCCGGGACAGTTTCCTCAGTCTTTCTTTGTATTTCATGATAGTTTTGAAGAGTACTGACATTTTGTATAATATCCCTTAATTTGGATTCATCTGATTTTTTAAAATAATTAGGCAGGTGTTATGGGTTTTGGGGAAGAAAATCACAGAGGTGAAGTGGCTTCATCCTATCAGATTTAAGGGTAACGATGAATTAATGCACATGAATTGTCACTGGTGATGTTGATCTTGAGCACTTGGTTAAGTCATATTTCTCTGACATAAAGCACTATTTTTGCCTTTTCCATACTCTGTTCTTTGGAATTGGATTGCTGAGTTCACCCCACACTCTGGTGAGCATGAGGTTGGGAAGGAGGTTTAAACTCTACTTTCTTAATAAAGGGAGTATCTACATATATTATTTGAAATTCTCCTGTAAGAAAGATGCGTCTCTTTCCCCACATTTTTTAATTTATTCAATAATTTATATCAATTCAGAGTCTTACATGTTTATTTATGCTTTGGCTTATAATACAATACTACTTTATTTATTTTGTTACACTAATTGGTCCAGTTTGACTTTTGATGGCATTTCAGGTTGGTTCCTGTGTCCCTTTGTTAAGTCTCCATATTTTTTATTTTTGAAGATGTCCTTATGTTGAGTCCTACAAGATTATCCAGGCTCATCAATATTTTCTTTATTTCAGCCCTTCAGTCAGTCATTTACTCAAGGATCCCTGGTTCTTGTTTTTTTTAGAGAATGTTATTTATTTGTTTATTTTTATAATGAATTCCTTTATTCAGTTTTAGAGCTGTTTCTAACAGCTCAGGTAGAGAACCAGAGTTCTAAGTTCAATATCATAAAGATTTCTTTTTGTTCCATATCCCATGATTTAAGCCCACTCTTAATAAAACTGGATTTGGAAAGTAGGAGATGATATTAAAGGAGAAGCTCAAATGCTAAAAATAAATTCTTTTTTGGTATTAGTTTGTGATTTTGTCTTGAAGCATCCAATATCATGGTTTGAGAAAACCTTTCCATTTCCTTTTCCTCCCCCAAATCCCTGAGATTTCCCAATCCCAGTATTTTCACATAGGTAGTATGCAGTGCCATCCAAGGAACGTAGAAGTTGAGATTCTTCATTTAAGTATTGTAGCTTGTTAATTACTCCTGATAACCTCAGGAAAGCTCCTATTTGCAAACTTGCCAAATGCTGCATTTCAATTGCAGTCTGGTATTGTCTTAGGATAGCAAGTCAACTATGGGTCTTTAACATTTTAGAGTAGGTATAATCATTCATTCACCAAGGCATGCGCTCATCAATATATTCCCTGCTCCAGCACTAGAGTCAGCCATGTATTCAAAGACCCCTGTTCCCTATTATTAGGGAACACTCTTTAGAAACCAAGATCTGGGCACTTGGAATGCTTATTATTGTTGGAAACATACTGTTCTTCAAATATTTATATTTTGAAGACTATTTAGATGTGTTATGGCCCTTTGACTGTCACATTCCCCATCAGTCTTTATTGTATTTTAACCTGACCTCTTCATGCATTTTTTAAAAATTAAGTTTTCATTCCTACGAAGAGAATTCAATGATACGTAAAATTTATGAGGCCATAGATGTGGTTCTTGAACCCTTTTGATAATCCAAGAACTTAGAGGTATGTGTCATTACTTTAGGATACATACAAAAAAATAATCTGCTTTAGATTGTAAGCTTATTACTAATGTGAATAAATGAATGATTTGGTAACAACGTATGGCTCTACTTGTTTGTGTACAAAATAGCCTGGATAAAATACACTCAGCATTTACAAAACTAAAGGAGATACATGCACCCAGGTTGGGTAAAAATAATTCATAAATAAAATAATGTTGACTTATTATTGTGTATATTGCTAAACCATAAGATAAGGTTCATAATACTTACTATTTTATATTATGAAAATAATGCATACTTATTTCTAAAAAAAATTCATAATTAGAGCAAAAATGAAAATCTCCATTAACTCCAAATCTCAATATCCTCCCCCAAAGTAACTGCTCTTTCCATTTAACATTTTTCTTGCATTTATTTGCACATACATGTTTTCATATGAATACTTATTTTACAAAAATAGCATCATAATATATATTCTGTGCTGCAACTTTCATTGCTCATTTACCAATATAGCTTAGAGATATTTCCATATCAGCAAATATAACTATAGATCATCTTTTTAATAAATTTATAAAATTTCTTTTTATGGATATACAATTACTTATTTAAACTGCCCATTACTCACTGAAATTTGGGTTATTCCCATTTTTTGGCAAAATATTAGTAATAAAATGTATTTGCATATGCAAAGATGCTTGTGGCATAGATTTCTAAGATGAGTCAAAAAATATATGCATTTATAATTTTAGTAAGTACTCCTCAAATTCATCTGAATTCCTAACAATTCTCATTTCCTAGAGTAGATAGGTGTTTGTCTCCCTGCATTTTCAGGAATGCCGAATATTACTGATCTTTCTGAATTTAAAATCAAGGTATTGACAAAGTTGCATTCCTTCAGGACATCCTAGGTTTCATTGATTTTTTTTCTATTATTTTCCTTGTCTTAATTTCTTTTATTTCTGCTCTAATCTTTATTATTTCCTTCTTTCTCTTCATTTTTGGCTTGATATGTAGTTACTTTTATACTTCCATGAGGTGTAATGGTAGGTTGTTTATCAAGATATTAGTTTCTTTTATAATGTAGGTATTTATTGCTATGATCTTCCCTCTTAGTAGTGCTTTTACTATATCCCCTAAGTTGTGGTATGGTGTGTCTTCATTTTCATTGGTCTCAAGAAATTTTCTGATTTATTTTTAGATTTCTTCTTTGACCCGTTGGCTGCTTAGGAATCTTTTTTTGATTTCCACATATTTGTGATGTTTCCAGTTGTTCTGTTTTTGGTTTGTAGTTTCATACAATTCTTTAAGTTTGCTAATATTTAGTGTTGTGACTTAACATATGAACTATATTAGAGAAAGTTTTATGTCTGCTTGAGAAGAATATGTATATTGCTGCTTTTGAGGGGTATTCTATATATGTTCTGTTAGGTTCCTTCGGTCTACAGTGTTAAGTCCTCTGTTTCCTTATGGATTGTCTGCCTGGATGATCTTTCCATTATTGAAAATGGAATATTGAAACTCCCTACTATTATTTTGTTGCTATTTCTTTTTTTTCATACATTCTTTTTATTGAAGTATAGTTGATATACAATATTATATTGGTTACAATGTTGCTGTCTATTTCTTTCTTCAGTTCTGTTAGTGTTTGTTTCATGTATTTTGGTGTTCTAATGTTCGGTGCATATATAATTGTTACATCTTTCTGATGAATTGATCCTTTCTCATTACATAATGTCGTTTGTTGTCCCTTGTGACAGTTCATGATTTGAAGTCTATATTGTCTGATGTATGTATGCATAGTCACCCTTGCTCTCTTTTGTCATTTGCATGATATATCCTTTTGATCCCTTTACTTTTAGCTTATATGTGTCCTTAAAACTAAAGTGGATCTCTCATAGATCGCATATAGTTGGACCTTGTTTTATTATCCATTCAGCAATTCTGTGTCTCTTGACTGGGGGGTTTAATGAATTTATACTTAAAATAATTATTGAAAAGAAAGATTTAACTTATTGCCATTTTGTGAACTGTTTTCTATTTTGTAGTTCTTTTGTCCTCTTTTCCTCTCTTGCCATTTTTCTTTGTGTTTGATTTTTTTTAGGATATTGTTTGATTTCTTTCTCTTTTCTTTTGTTTATCTTCTGTATCTATTATTTTGTGGCTACCATAGACTTACATTAATATCTATTTATACCTGTATCATTATTTCTCTTCCTTTCTGTGTTTCTTCTTTCTCTCCCTTTTCTCCCTTCCTTGCTCCTGCCGTCCCTCTCTCCATTCTTCTCTCTCTCCTTCCCTTTTCTTCTTCCTTCCTCCCTCCCTCCCTCCCTCCCTCCCTCCCTCCCTCCATCCCTCCCTTCCTTCCTCCCTCCCTCCCTCCCTTCCTTCCTTCTTTCCTTCCTTCCTTCTTTCCTTCCTTCTTCTTCTTTCTTTCCTTCTGTCTTCCTTTCCTTTACTATTTATACTGATTGATATTCCCTAATCTCCATAGATTTCTGGTTTGGTGTTTCCATTAGTTTTGGAAAGTTCGTGTGCACTGGTAATTCAAATATTTCTTCTGCTTAATCCTCCTTTTCTCCTGTTTCTGATATTCCAATCACAACTTTTGCAATTGTCCCATAGTTCTTGGATTCCTGTCCTGCTTTTTTCAGCCTTTTTGTCATTGCATTTCAGTTTGGGAAGTATTTTCAAACCCATTAATTCTTTAGTGATGTTGATTCTACAAATGAGCCCAATTGAGGCATTCTCCATTTCTTTTATAGTATTTTTTTTAATGTACCACTTACTTTTGATCCTTTCTAGAGTTTCCCTATTTTTGCTTACATTACCTGTTTTAGCTTGTTGTCAATTTCTTTTCCATTTGAGCCTTTAACACAATAATTATTTTAAATTCCCCATCTAATAATTCCATCATCTGTGTCATATCTAAGTGTTGTCCTAATCATCTTTTTCTCTTCAGATTGTATTTTTCTTACCTTTTGGCATGCCTTGCAATTTTTTATTGAAGGTGGACATGATATGTCAGGTAAGGGAAAATGAGGTAGTAGGTCTTTAGTATGAGAATATATGTTAATCTAGTTAAGAATTGGACTATATTTTGTTTGCTGCACCTATAATGTGTCAAAGGCTTCAAATTCTTCTAATGTCCTTGGTTTTGCCTTTTTTTGCCTTGAGCTTCCCTATGTATGTCTCCTCAAAGAAAGTTTCTGTTTTCCAGATCTTTCATTTTAATCCCTTGCTACTATACTGGAATGTGGTATAGGGAGAATAAACATTCTATAATCTGATTAAATCACAGAGTTTAAAAGGCTTGTCTCTTGAGGCTGTGACCTTCACCAGTGTTTCTCCAGAGGATATTACTAAAAATAGTTTTAGAGTTCACAAAAATTTTTTCAGTTCTTTTATGTACATTTTCTTTGATTTTGTTTGTCCAGAAAGAGTTATTGAATGGAAATTTTTTTATTCCTAAATGTTCAAAATTGTGTTAATTTTGTCCTCATATTTGAATGATAGTTTCAAGGTCATTTTCTAATTAAACCTGGTGAATAATGCTCTACTTTTTGCTAGTTATACTGAAGAGAAACTTGATGGATTTCTGACTTTCAGTCATTTGTTATTAATATATTTTTCTTTCTCTGAAAATGTGTGCAATTTACTCTTTAAACATATAATTTGAAATATCACTACCATATATATGTTTTTTTCCCTTTATTTAATGATTTTGATTGGCACTCAGTGGGCTTTTTACATTTAAAAAAAAGTTCCTTTCTTCAGCTCTGAGAAAAAGTGCTTCTTTGATTACGTCCTTGCATCTCTTTTCTTTTGCTGTCTTCAGGAACTCCTGTTAGATGATGTTGGATCTAATTCTTGCATGCCATATGCCTCAGTCATATTTTGTGTCTCTTTATCTTCTTACCTGATGTTTAAAAGAATATCTGAACTTTATTTTAAGTTATATTAATGTTGCTATCAGCTCATTTTTTAAATTTCTTTATTTTGTCACTTTTATTATTAATTTCAAACGCATTTTTTCTAATTTTCTACTACCTCCTTTTCTAGAGAACCCTGTTACTTCTTAGACCTAAAATATCCTCTTGAATTTCCTAGATTCCAATATACACACTTATTTGCTTTTTGCCTTTACATTTCTAAAATCAGTATGCAAATTTTTTGGACTGGATTTTGTCCCCCCAAATTCATATGTTGAAGCCCTAATTCCCAGTGTTACTGTATTTGGAGATAAGGCCTACAAGGAGATAATTCATGTTAAATGAGGTCATAAGTATGGGGCTCTGATGCAATAGGCTTAGTGCCCTTATAAGAAGAGATACCAAAGAGCTCACCCTCCCTCTCTCTCTGTACCATGTGAGGACACAGCAAAAATGTGATAGTCTGCAAGAGTGAAACAGAATCCTCACCAGAACCAAATCATGCTGGTATCCTGGTCTCAGACAACTGTGAGAAAATCAATTCCCATTGCTTAACCCACCTGACATATGGTATTTTGTTACAGCAGCCAGGGCTGACTTTTAACCATTTGTACATATTTTCCTTAAAAAATTTATTTGATGATATATCTCAAAAGCAGTTTTCAGAATTGAAGAAATACATTACTATACTTTAAAAATTATATTCTGTTCCTTGGATTTTTTCTCTTTTTTTCTCCAGGGGCAGTGCTTCTGCTTATAATATTAGTCCTTCCATTCAATGCTGCTGGTTTTAATCAAAAGTCTAGTGATTTTTTTCATATGTATAAATGAAGGACTATATTCTTCAGTGTAAGTTACCATGGTCAGTCATGGTCAGTTTCCTGCACCTTCACAAAATGGCTTTACAGTAATAAATCTATAAAAGGCAGAAATTCCTGAAAGTCCCATTTCTCTTCAGACCATTATGAACACAGGATAGCCAGAACAGTTGAGGATACCTAATGGAAAGAAGGCATCCATCCTTTTATGCTATGCAGAAACCTGTGAATTATTATAGTCACCTCATGCTTTGGTTAACAAGTATCCTCCATTTATAGGATGACTAGGAACAACAATTTATCTTATTGAGTCATAATAATTAGATGGTTTTTAGACAAGAACCCAGTTTAGTTCTTATAAGCTGAAGAATAAGAATTTTAAATAGCAGATATAAGAGTGAGTATGCAAATTGGAGCATAGATCACACTAGACACATGTACTCATCAGTGGCGAACTACTATTGGGGAATTAGTGAAAGCAAAGGAAGCATGAGAACATTGGAAAGCTAGAGATAATGTAGAAAGTAGGGCTCAAGAATGTGTAAAAAATATACACAAGGGTGCCACAGGCAAAATCTGCCTATTGCACAATTTACCCAAGTGTTAGATCAGGAATAGAGATATTATATTAACTAATTTTTTAAATGTAATGCCTCATAAAAGAACAATTATTAAATTTAGTACTTTATAGTAAGGAATTGGAAGGCATCATTTTTCTATTAATAATGGCAGGCTGGACACAATTGTATAATCAAGTATTCTACTAGGTTATCAAAAGCGTAACATGTGTAGGTATGATACTAATATCCAAGGAATTAGCCACAGCAAAGTGACTCAAATCGCTATATATAGTCTGAGTTAGGAAAATGCTATTTAATGTTACCTGCCATACCTGACATGTATACTTTATTTTGCATTTCATACATTGTAGTAAGTGATAGATACTTTTGACACTTTTGCTGCCCACATTATTTTTAACAGCTCAACTGTTGAAGTTATTCTATAGCCTAGGGGTCCTTAATTTCAACATGTTCATTCTCCCCTTAAGTCTTTTTTTAACAAGTTTAATGAAACACATTTTTAATTAGCAACACACTAATGAATAAATATAAACAGATCTATGCCCCAATGCACAACCCTAGCAAAGGAGTCTATAAGCCCAAATATAAAAATTTAAACCTTCATATGAAAGACAAATATTATGAACAAATAGATATCAAACACTTGCTGTAAACATTAGCAAAATTAAAACAAAACAAAATTATTTCTTAAAAAGTGATTTCAGAGTCTCATAATTTAGGATTTGTTTTTTATCAGCTTTAATTATTCCTTTAGTTATGGGAAAGGGATTTTCTTAAACTTGTGAACATATTAACAAAAACAGAACTGCATTAGCCGAGAACTCCTCCTCCTCCTCTATACATGAAATATATTTCAGCAATAATGTAGGATAAATTCATATCAGGTTTTATTAATAAAACATGCACATAATTTCAGCTTAGGATATTTGTGTTGAATTCATGATTCTGTGACTAATTAACTGTGTGATTTGGAGAAATGAACTTTCTTAACATTAGATTTCCTCTTTATATAATGAAGAAAATTATACTTTTCTCAACAGGTTTTTGTGTGGGATAATTGAATTCAAGAACAAATAATTGCTATTTGAAACTATAAAGTACTATACAGATAAGCTGTTTTTCTTTTTTCTTTTGTTTTGTTTTCTGAAGATGTTTCCATTCTTATTCCCCCAAAATTTCAACTTACAAGTTTCAAGTATGGAAATTGGCCCCAAGAGTCCAAGACTGTATATATACTTGTGGATGCTCTTCAGAATAGTGGATTCTAACCATTGTTTTTAACTTTTCATACTGAAATAATTTTACACTTAAAGAGAAGTTGAAAAGATAGTACATAGAGTTCCTGTATACTTTTCATGCAACTTCCCCTAACATTAGCATTTTACATATAATAGTATAATAAACAAAACTAAGAAATTACTACAACACTATTAACTAAATGGCAGACTTTATTCAGAGTTTACCATTTCCCCACTATTTTATACGATCCAATCCAAGATCTTCCATTGCATTTTGTGGTCATGCCCCTTAATTTCCTTCAGTGTATGACTGTTTCTCAGTTTTCCATTGTCTTTCATGACTTTGACATGTTCAAGAGAACTGGTCAGTTATTTTGTAGATTGCCTCTTCATTTAAATTTTTCTGTTGTTTTTGAGTGATTAGTTGAGGTTATTCATCCTGGTGGAAAATACCACAAAGGTCATGTGCTCCTGTCAGTACAAGGAGTACATGTTTTATGACTAGACACAATAACTTCAGTTAAGGTGGTATCAGCCAAGTTTCTCCACTGTGAAGTTGTTAATTTTCCAGTTTGTAATTAATACATGTTTTTCAGGAGATACGTGGAGGCTACTTAAATTTCTGCCCACTAATTTTAGCATTTATTGGTGGATCTTGCTTCTAGCAATTAGTACTGTAGCATTCTCATGGTGATTTTCTATTTTCCCCATTCCTTCTTCATTTATTAATTAGGATTCTTCTGTAAGAGTTTCCACACTTTCCCTATTCAGTTATTTTTTAATCATTTATTTATATCAGTGTGAAATGGATATTTAATTTGGGGTATTATAATCCATTAATCCATTACATTCTTATTTACATTGTGGGTCAAATTGTTCCCATTTTAGTCCTTGAGAGCTCTTTTAGATTGGCTCCTGTGTCCTTTTGATATGCCTCCATCCTCCCACCCCCAGCTTTTTTTCTAGCACTTACTTACTTTCTGACATCATAAGATATCCCACGATCATCTTGTATTTTCCTTGCCCAAGACCTGTGATTATACAGTTCTCCAAGGAGTATTGGGTCTTTTTATTGGTGAATGGTATTTAGAAAATGTGATCTGGATACTACGCATGCTCATTTTTACTGGGGTTTTCACAGTCTTAGGCCCTCTCAGCAGATAGAGATAGCATGTATACTAGGCCAAGTATGCATGCATATTTGTATTCATTTCTCCATTTTAAAGGGCTTTTACTGATATGTCCATTTTTTAGTGTGTCAAGAGGTTTTTATTCCTGTTTTTAATTGAAGTATAGTTGACATACAATATTATATTATTTTCAAGTGTAAAACATAGTGATTCAACATTTATATACATTATGAGAAATGATCACAATGTTATGTCCATTTTCAGTTCAGCTCAACAAAGTTCATTCTAGCCTTTTCCTTGCTTATTTGTAACTTTCTTCTCTGACAGAATCTTCATTCTCATTATCTTCAATATACTTATTTATTTGTTCAACCCTAGTGTTTTTTTTTAATACAGGTAGTTTGAGAATTGCTCACCCCTATTTCTGTGAGAAACAAACTTACCTTTACAGTATTAAGGCAAAATATAATTTCAAAATGACTTACTTCAATTGCTTTCAATACTCTGCCCCTTCAGTAAAGTCATGTCATACATTTTTATTATGTTTATATTTGTTTGAGGTCATGTATATATCATCTTGGGTTCTTCTGGCATCCTAAATGCTTTTTTTAAACTTGCGTTTACTAAGATTTACTCTTTGTAAGATACAATTAAATGGAATTTAATAAATGTCTATAGCTATGTATCTGCCTTTTCTAGGATGTCATACAAATATAGACCATTGTGAGGACAAGCATTGCCCACTTTTAACCTTTTGTCCCAGAATAGCCATGTATCCACATGGTCCTCTCCTTTGGGCAGTATGCTAAGTGTATGGTTTATTGATGATCTGGGGCTGGCCAAATCCAGGCCTGCCTTATCAAAAGAAACATCTTGCTGGGAGGCAGACCCCTCTGACCAAGGTTTTGTTCCTTAGGGCACTGGTTGCACAAGAATGATCCCTTCTAACAAAGCACATAGTATAGTCATAAATCATGTACCCTTTTTGGCACACAGGTAGTCTCTGTTCCCCTCACCTCTGGCATACATGTAGTCTCTGTTTCCTTATTCCATTTAAGCAGGTCCCTCCCTGTCTGAGGTAATGGTGCACAACCTCTTCCTGAACTCCCTATATATAAGTCCCAGTAAACCTTCATGTCTCATATGCCATCTCTGGGCCTTTATTTTTTTCTCTGAAGTGCTTCCCCATCCCAGCTTCCCTAGTTCGGTGTGCAATCGGACTTCTGATCACACAACCATACAATATGTAACCTTTTGGTCTAGCTCCTCTTGCTTAATGAAATACATGTAAGATTAATCCATGTTGTTACATGAAATCATAGTCAATTTCTTTATATTGCTGAGTAGTATGTATTATGATTTGTTTATCCATTCACCTATAGAAAAACAGCTGAGTTTTTCCCAGTTTTCTAGCTATTACGAATAAAGTTGATAAAAACATTGGCACACGAGATTTTAGTGCGAATTTAATTTTCAGTTCACTTGGTTAATTCTTAAGAGTAGGATTACTTGGTCATTTGGTAACCTTCTAATTGATTGCTAACCTGTTTTCCAAAGTGCATGTACCACTTTGCATTTCCATCAACAGTAGAGTTTCAATTATTTCATCCTGACTCGTTACTATCAGTTTTTATTTTATACATCCTAATAAGCATGGTTTTACTTTGCCTTTCCCTGATAAATAATAATGCTCATCATCTTTTCCTATCTTCAGTTGCCATCCATAAACCTTCTTTAATGAAATATCCATTCAAATCTTTTTAAAGTGGATTGTTTGATTTCTCATTAGAGTTATGCATTATTTATATATTCTGGATACAAGTTCTTTTTTGGAAATGTGATTTGCAAATATTTTCCTCAGTTGGTGCCTTGTCTTTTCATTCCTTCATTATCTTTTCCAGAAAAAAAGGTTTTAATTTTGATAAAATTCAATCTATCATCTTTTTAATGAAATGAGCTTTTGCTATCATGTCGAAATGCCCTTTGCTAATGCAAAGCCATGAAGATTTTCTTCTAAAAAGTCTGTTAAGTTTATGTTTTATATTTTTGTCTCTGATACATTGAATAAGTTTTGTATAAAGTATGTGGCATGTGTTGAGCTTTGTTATTTTGTACAGAGGCAACCAATTAATGGTGCAAGCATCATTTGTTGACAAGACTAACATTTCTCCATTGAATTCTCTCTGTAATTGCTTTCATCAAAAATTCAGTTGATTGTATTTGTGTGGATGTATTTTTGAAATTATTTTTCTGTTTGTTCTGTTTTTAGCATTTTGTCAATACCAAATATTCTTGATTATTGTAGCTTTAAAGTAGAACTTGAAATCAGGTAGTTCTAGTCCTCTGTTGTTTGTTTTTACTTTTCAGAATTGTCTTGGCTATGTTTATTCATTTGTTGATATCTACAAAAATAACTTCCTGGGGAATTTTGATTGGGATTGCATTGCATTTGGAATTTCATCTGGGAGAACTGATATCTTAATGATACTGAGTCTTCCAATTCATGTATCCAAATGCTCTCCAACCATTTAGGTCTCTACTGGTTTCCTGCATTAATGTTTTTTAGTTCCCATCATAAAGATGCTATACATATTTTGTTACTTTTACACCTAAGTAGTTTAATTTTTGTGCTATTGTAAATTATATTTTTATTTCAACTTGATTGTAAGTACATAGAAATGCTAATGACTTACATATTGATCTTTCATCCCACAAACTTACTAAACTCACTTAGTAATTCTTCCTCAGTTAGTATCCTTGCTGATTCTTTTGAATTTTCTATATAGACAACCAAGTTGTCTGTAAGTATAGACATTTTGCTTCCTTCTATTCCCATTGGTGAACTTTTTTATTTCTTTTCCTTTTCTTTTTCACTAGTTAGAATATCCAATATGGTATTTCACTGGTTAAAATATCCAATATGTATTGAAAAAGATTAAGAAGATAATAGGATGTCATTGAATATTTCCTGAAGTTAGGGGTACAATGTTTTTCCATCTTTCAATATTAAGTGTGAAGTATGTAGGCTGTGAGTATTTTGTAGATACACTTTATCAGGTTAAAAAAGTTCCCTCCTATTATAGACTTTAAGAGTTTTTTAAAATTATGATTAGATGTTAAGTTTTGTCAAATACTTTTTCTGTATTTGTTGAGAGATGTTTTTTCTTCTTTTTAATGTGTTAAATTGGTAAATGACATTGATCAATTTTCAAATGTTGAAACAACCATCTTTAGATGAATCCCACATAGTCCCATATTTTATCCTGTTCATATATTACTGGATTCAGTTTATTAAAATGTTGAAGATTTTGTTACATTTTTTAATGAGGGATATTCTTTTGTAGTTTTCTATTCTTGTGTTCAGTCTGTTATTGGTATCAGGATAATGTTCATCTTCTCAAATAAGTTAAGAAGCATCTCTTCCTCTCCTGTTTTCTGAAAGATTGTCTAGAATTGTAGTTATTGTTCCTTAACTTGTTTGATAAGATTTAATAGTGAAAGCAGTTGGGTTTGGAGTTTTCTTTTGTGGAATGTTTTTAAGAAAAGATTCAATTTCTTTACTAGATGTAGAACTATTCATATGATCTATTTCTCTTTGAGTGAGGCTTTGGTAGTTTGTGTGTTTCAAGAAATAATCAATTTAATCTAAGTTGTCAAATTTAGTGGTATAGAGAAGTATTCTCTTACTGTTTTGATGTGTTCATGGTTCTTAGTGAAGTCTCTTCCTCCATTCCTAATATTGGAAATACGTGTCTACTCCTTTTTTACCCTTTGGTCAGTCTGGTTAGACATTTATCAATTTTGTTGATTTTTTCAAAGGACCACATTTGATTTCATTGGTTTTCTATATTGTTTCTCTATTATTAATTTCATTTTTCTCACCTAATTATTTCTTTCCTTGTGTCTTTTTGAGCATAATTGACTCTTTTCTACTCTGGTTTCTTAAGGTAGAAGTTTAGAAATCTGGTTTGCTATCTTTCTACTTTTTTTAATCTTATAAATGTCTCACTAGCATTTCTTCAAATGCCTCCTTTAAAATTGATACTTTATGTTTTTATTTTAATTAAGTTCAAAATATTTGTTTAAATTTCCTTTGAGACTTTTATTTTGACAAGTGTTATTTGGAAGTATTTTTTTATTCCAAATAACTGGATTTTCCCAATATCTTAATACTATTGATTATTAATTTAATTCTGTTATAATTCAAGAATAAACTCCATGTAATTTACATTTTTTTATTCCCTATTCTTTTTTACTGAAGTATAGCTGTGGAGAAAATGGATATTTCTGACCAGGATTCCTGCCTGGCCTTAATAGTACCCATTGTCCATATATACGAGCCTGTTTGCACAACTATGATATGTTTATTGAGGGCAGAGGGCCTAGTAAGGCACAGTACTGCCAGCTGAGGATAAGGGTGGAGAGGAAACACACATTCTCTCCTCTCTTCCATTCCTGGTACACAATTGGTCAGGTGTCCACCAGTCACCAGAGACCTGCCCACTGAGTGCCCCTCTGTGCAAGGAGCACGGGGAAAAGACAGTGCCCTGTGAGAAGAATTTCCAAGCAGTGTGGGAAAGAGAGCTGGGCAGCAGGATTGGAGCCATGAGAATGGGGAGGAGGCCAAGAGAGCTGCTAGTGTGAGCAAAGAGAGACTAAGCTGTGAGAATAAACCACTTTAATTCCCAACTTTTTGCCCTTGCCTTTATTTGGTTTCACTGAATTCATAAAGAACTTGTCCTGGGCAGTAAACCCCTCCTCCCAAAGCTACAATAGTTGATATACATTATATTGGTTTCAAGTATACAACACAGTGGTTCAACAGTTGGGGTGAGGATTTGGCAATAATTTATATTTTTAAAAAAATTTAAAAGGTTAGTAACTGTTCCATGTTCACTTGAGAAGAATCTAATTTCTGCCTTTGTTGGGTGGTTTGCTCTCTGAACAGCAGTTAGGTCAATATGGTTGACAGTGTTGTTCAAGTCATGAATATTCTTTTCATCTTAAAGTTCTATCAGCTTTTACTCTTATGTCTTGAAGCTGTTCGGTACTGTTACACTCATGCGTCTGTATGTTGTTAAGTGCATACACCTTTAGGATTGTTATGTTTACTTGGAGAATTGTCTCTTTATCATAATACAATGTCTACCTTTATCCTTGCCAATATTATGTTTCTTCTTCTAAACTCTATCTGATATTGGTATAAATATTCCAGCTTTCTATTGGTTAATTTTTACGAGGGATATCTCTCCACCAATTTACTTTTAATCTATTAATGCTTTTATCTTTAATGCAAATCTGTAGTAGACATCATATTGTTGAGTCATGTTTTTGTATTCAATTTGTCAATTTAGGTCTTTTAATTTGTGCTTAGAACATGCACATTTGTTGTGATTATTGATATTACTGAATTAAATTTCACCATTTTAGATGTCCTCTATGTGTTTTATGTGTTTATGGTTTATTTTTTATTTTTTACCTTCTTAAGTTAATTGAGCACTTTTATGATTCCACTTCATCTCTCTATTAATTGTATACATATCTTCATAAAATTCTACTCATTATTTTCCTGCAGTTTACCTTTAATTATTGAGAGTCTACATACAAATAAAATTACAGCATTCCTCATGTATTATAGGGATATTAGAACAATATATTCCCAATCTTCACTCCCATCCTTAATGCTAGTATTGTCATGCATTCTATTTTTACATATGCACAACCATACAAGGACTTGCAATTGTTTTTCCTTTAGGAAGTTACATTTTAGAGCTATTAATATTAGAAAAAGCAATTTTATCTTTATTTTCCCCCAATTTCAGCTTTCTTTACTTATTTTTTTTACTTTTTAATTTTAATTTTGGTATCATTAATCTACAATTACATGAGGAACATTATGTTTACTAGACTCCCCCCTTCACCAAGTCCCCCCACATACCCCATTAGTCACTGTCCATCAGTGTAGTGAAATGCTGTAAAATCACTACTTGTCTTCTCTGTGTTGTACAGCCCTCCCCATGCCCTCCCCCCATATTATACATGCTAATCGTAAGGCCCTCTTTCTACTTCCCCGCCCTTCTCCCTCCCTTCCCACCCATCCTACCCAGACCCTTTCCTTTGGGAACTGTTAGTCCTTTCTTGGGTTCTGTGATTCTGCTGCTGCTTTGTTCCTTCAGTTTTTCCTTTGTTCTTATTCTCCACAGATGAGTGAAATCATTTGGTACTTGCCTTTCTCCACCTGGCTTATTTCACTGAGCATAATACCCTCTAGCACCATCTATATTATTGCAAATGGTAGGATTTGTTTTCTTCTTATGGCTGAATAATATTCCACTGTATATATGTACCACTTCTTCTTTATCCATACATCTACTGATGGACACTTAGGTTGCTTCCAATTCTTGGCTATTGTAAATAGTGCTGCGATAAACATAGGGGTGCATCTGTCTTTTTCAAACTGGAGTGCTGCATTCTTAGGGTAAATTCCTGAAAGTGGAATTCCTGGGTCAAAGGTATTTCTATTTTGAGGTTTTTGAGGAACCTCCATACTGCTTTCCACAATGGTTGAACTAATTTACATTCCCACCAGCAGTGTAGGATGGTTCCCCTTTCTCCACAACTTCACCAGCATTTGTTGTTGTTTGTCTTTTGGATGGTAGCCATCCTTACTGGTGTGAGATGATATCTCATTGTGGTTTTAATTTGCATTTCTCTGATGACTAGCAATGTAGAGCATCTTTTCATGTGTCTGTTGGCCATCTGAATTTCTTCTTTGGAGAACTGTCTGTTCAGCTCCTCTGCCCATTTTTTAATTGGATTGTTCACTTTTTGTTTGTTGAGGTGTGTGAGCTCTTTATATATTTTGGATGTCAACCCTTTATCAGATCTGTCATTTATGAATATATTCTCCCATACTGTAGGATGCCTTTTTGTTCTGTTGATGGTGTCCTTTGCTGTACAGAAGCTTTTCAGCTTGATATAGTCCCACTTGTTCATTTTTGCCTTTGTTTCCCTTGCCCGGGGAGATATGTTCATGAAGAAGACACTCATGTTTATGTCCAAGAGATTTTTGCCTATGTTTTTTTCTAAGAGTTTTATGGTTTCATAGCTTACATTCAGGTCTTTGATCCATTTCAAATTTACTTTTGTGTATGAGGTTAGACAATGATCCAGTTTCATTCTCTTACATGTAGCTGTCCAGTTTTGCCAACACCAGCTGTTGAAGAGGCTGTCATTTCCCCATTGTATGTCTGTGGCTCTTTTATTGTATATTAATTGACCATATATGTTTGGGTTAATGTTTGGAGACTCTATTCTGTTCCACTGGTCTGTGGCCCTGTTCTTGTTCCAGTACCAAATTGTCTTGATTACTGTGGCTTTGTAGTAGAGCTTGAAGTTGGGGGGTGAGATCCCTCCCACTTTATTCTTCCTTCTCAGGATTGCTTTGACTATTTGGGTTCTTTGGTGGTTCCATATGAATTTTAGAATTGTTTGTTCCACTTCATTGAAGAATGTTGTTGATAATTTGATAGGGATTGCATTAAATCTATAGATTGCTTTGGGCAGGATGGCCATTTTGATAATATTAATTGTTCCTAGCTAAGAGCTTGGGATGAGTTTCCATTTTTTAGTGTCTTCTTTAATTTCTCTTAAGAATGTCTCGTAGTTTTCAGGGTATAGGTCTTTTACTTCCTTGGTTAGGTTTATTCCTCGGTATTTTATTCTTTTTGATGCTATTGTGAATAGAATTGTTTTCCTGGTTTATCTTTCTATTAGTTCATTGTTAGTGTATAGGAAAGCCTCAGATTTCTGTGTATTAATTTTGTATCCTGCAACTTTGTATTCCAATATCAGTTCTAGTGGTTTTGGAGTGGAGTCTTTAGGGTTTTTTATGTACAATATCATGTCATCTGCAAATAGTTACAGTTTGACTTCTTCTTTACTGATCTGGATTCCTTGTATTTCTTTGTTTTGTCTAATTGCTGTGGCTAGGACCTCCAGTATTATGTTGAATAACAGTGGGGAGATTGGGAATCCCTGTCTTGTTCCCGATCTTAGAGGAAATGCTTTCAGCTTCTCGCTGCTCAGTATGATGTTAGATCCTTTACTTATTTTTTTAGAATGAAGTTTCTATATAGTGTCCTTTCTGCCTGAAGAATTTCCTTTAACATTTCTTATAAATTATTTTTTTTGCCAATATATTTCCATAATTTTTTTTTATCTGTATGTAATTCTTGTTTGCTCCTGTGTGTATTTCTTTTTTGTCTGGCTGCTTTTAAGACTGTCTATATTTTTCAAGTATTTTTAATATGATATGCCTACTGATGAATTTGTGTGTGTATAGGTGTTGTTATTTTATCCTGCCTGGTGTTCTATGAATTTCTTGGATATAAGGTTTAGTGTGTGTCATTAATTTAGAAAAAAATTTTCCTATATTCTTCAAATATTTTTTCTCCATTCTTTCTTGCTCTTTTCCCTCTGGGATTCCAATTGTCCATCTCTTATTCAGTTATTTAGTATTCTACAGCTCTTGGATGATCTGTCTTCTCTATCACTCTTTGTCAATCATATTTTTCACCCTATATTTCAGTTTTCATTATTTCTGAAGACCTATGTTCAAGTTCACTGATTCTTTCTTTGGCTGTATTAAATCTACTAATATATCTGTCAAAAATCATTCTTTATCAAAGTTACTGTGTTTTTCATTTCTAACATTTCCATTTGATCCTATAATGATAGCTTGCATTTAGAATGGGAGTATGTTTGTCAGTGGATTTTATTTTCTAATTCCAGTTCTACCCTAAGCCTTAAGTCTTCTCTTAGCACTGCTCCTAAAGGAGGGCATCTGTCTTGCATATTACTTGTTCCTTAGTTGTTTTTAGCCTCGCAAAGGCATCGGGTGGGGTGTATTCATTGTTGTTTTGATTAAGTCTCAGTATTAAGCAGACACTTTGCACGTATGATGCATGGGGACTGCTTTTAATTGTGTCCTCCTGTCATAGTTTTGAACCCAGAACCTATTATTTTCCCTCTCTATTACTCCACGCTCCTTCCCCCTTCCCTAGATGTAATCACATTTCACTAGTACCCTAAGGGTAACAGTGCTTGTTGCTCTTTTACCACAAATTAAGGTTATTGTTTGTTGGAGGAGATAGGAAAGAGGTGTCAAGTTAGAGTGTCTTGTCTACTGTTCCTATTCTCCATGTATACAACATGAAGGAAACTTTCTCAGGGCTCTCTCATTCTTTTCTGTGATCATCAGGCAGGGTCTGTGAAGAAAAAATACGAATTATGTAGACTTTCTGTACTTGTAACCACCAGGAGCTTTACATTCTGTCACAAATATATAATTTACTGAACTCTACTAATTTGCCAGTCACCCCAGCTGAACTATTCTTACTAATGTCTATTACATCTTGGCCAGAAAATCCAGTGCTTTGGTCATATCTCCCCCAAGAAAGTGTCTGTCCCTCTCTAGATTCTGGGCCACTTGATTGTCTTGAGGTGTCACTACTATAACGGGTTGAAGAAAAGTTGTGAACTTGCTGTTGATACAGTTTTTTTCATTGTAAGTTCAAGAGGAATTCTTGTTCCAACTCTCTTTCACCTCCAATTGAAAACCAGAAGTTCCACTCTTAATAGCTTTTATTCTTAAATTTCAAAACATCAAGATTCATTGCTTCCAAATTTCATTCAGATGTGCTAGGCTTTTCCCTATTCATGCATATCTCTTCCTGTTTCAAAGACATGAACTGTCATAAGGCTCATTTATTTATTCTTTCTGCATGTAACCAACTATCCAGCAAGAGACAACATCAAAAGCAAAACAATAATATCTTTCTATGTATATAGGTGCTCATTTTCCCAAATCTGTTCATTTTCCAAATTAAGAAAAAGAATACCAAAACAATGTCTATATTGTGCATCCTAAAATGTATTATATTGGCAATTTTATTTAAATATGATCATTTTTGGAGAATAAATCCAAATGCATGTAAGGTTATTGACATCTAGAATGCTAGTTACTAAAGGTTCTTTGTAATGCCAAGAGTTTAGTGCTATCCATAAAGTAAAACAAAAAAGCATTTTGATCCTTTTACATTGCTTACAAAAGTATGATTTTTAGATTCTGGATTTTGGTAATAAAACTACAGAAAAAAGTGGAGGTTATAAAATTAGTTAATTACCAGTTGTGTAGTCTTGGGCAACTAATTTAATTATTTTTAGCTTCAGGTATTATAATACTTACAGTACTTTTAACATAGCATGGGGTGCAGTAAAAGGCAAAATGTTATTCTCAAAATGAAACAGAAGCAAGATTTTCTCTGCTTAGAAGTGAATTAACATAAAATTCCATATATGAGAAATACACAGCCAGCATCATATTCAATAGTGAAAAGCTGAAAGCTTGTACTTTAAGACTAGGGACAACACAAGGATGCCCACTCTGACCACTTCTATTCAACATAGTACAGAAGTCCTGACCACAGAAATCATACAAAAAAGAAAAAAGAAATAAAAGGCATCCAAATTGGTGAGAAGTAAATTGTCACTTGAAAGAAGTATAATTAGAAGAACTAAAATTGTCACTATTTGCAGAGGATATGATACTATATATAAAAAAATCCCAGAACTCCACCAAAAAAGTATTAGAGCTAATACATGAACCCAATAAAGTCACAGGACACAAAATCAATATTCAGGAATCTGTTGTGTGTTTGTTTATAAATAGCAAACTAGCAGAAAGAGGAATTAAGAAAACAATTTCATTTACAAGTGCATCAAATAAAATACTTTGGAATAAATCTAACCAAGGAGATGAAAGACCTGTACTCTAAAATCTATGAGACATTGAGGTAAGAAATTAATGACAAAAATAAATGGAAAGATATTCCATGCTTATGGATAGAAACAATTAATATTGTCAAAATGACCATACTGCACAAAAATTCAATGCAATTTCTATCAAAATATTAATAGCATATTTCAAAGGACTAGAGCAAATAATCCTAAAATTTGTATGGAACCATGAAAAAATCCCAATTACTAAAGCAATCTTGAGAAAGAAGAATAACACTGGAGTTACATTGCTCTCTGCTTTCAAAGTATAATACAAAGTTACAATAATTAAAACAGTATGATACTGGCACAAAAATAGACACATAGATCAATGGAACAGAAATAAACCCACACTTATGTGGTCAATTAATATGACAAAGGAAGCAAGAATATACAATAGAGAAAAGATAGTCTAATAAATGGTGCTGGGAAAACTGGACAACTACATGCAAAAGAATGAAAATGGATCACTGTCCTATAACACATACAAAAATAATCAAAATGGACTAAAAACCTAAATATACGATCTGAAACTATAAAATTCCAAGAAGAAAACATAGGTAGCCAACTCTTAAATATCTGCATTAGTAATTTTTTTCTAGATATGTCTCCCTAGGCAAGGGAAACAAAAGCAAAAATAAACAAGTGGGCCTACATCAAACTAAGAAGCTTCTTCACAGCAAAAGAAACTATCAACAAAATGAAAAGGCAACCTACTGAATGGGAGAAGATATTTTCAAATCATATATCAGACAAGGGGTTAATATCCTTGTACACTGCCAGTGATGATGTAAATTGGTGCAACCACTATGGAAAACAGTATGGAGGTGTCTCAAAAAACTAAATATAGAAGTACCATGTGACCCAGTAATTCCACTTCTTAAAATTTACCCAAAGAAAACAAAATCACTAATTCAAAAAATATATATACACTCCTATGTTTATTGCAGCATTATTTGCAATAGCCAAGGTATGGAAGCAACCTAAGTGTCCAGCAATAAATAAATAGATAAAGAAATATGGTATATGTATGCAATGAAATATTACTCAGCCATAAAAAAGAATGAAATCTTACCATTTGCAACAACATGGATGGAACTAGAGGGTATTGTGCTAAGTGAAATAAACTGGGCAGAGAAAGACAAATACCATACAGTTTCACTTATATGTGGAACTTAAAACACAAAACAAAAGAACAAATGAAAACAGAAATACTCATAATCACAGGAAAAGACTGGTGATTACCATAAGGGAAGGGCTGGGGGGGAAGATTAAATAGGTGAAGAAGACAAGAGGAGCAAGCGTCCAATTATAAAATAAATTAATCACAGGGATAAAAGTACAGCATAGGAAATAAAGTCAATAACATTATAATATTTTTACGTGATGACAGGTGTAACTATACCTGCAGGGATGAGTGTTCAATAATGTATATAATTGTTGAAACACTATGTTGTACAACTGAAGCCAATATAATACTGCATATCAACTATACTTCAATAGAAAGAAGTGAATTAAGAACATTACTGAGTCACACAGATACTAAGTCCTTAACTTAAATAGTGGTGTTCTGGAGCTGGCTCATACAGCTCATGACATTTGCTTTTAAATTTTTAGGAATTTTGTGAGCCGGTTTTTCAAGCATTGAAAGCACAAATTTGTCTCCACAGTGGAAGTACTTATACTAGAAAATTCTACAGATTAAGCTCCTCCCCTTCCCATTTAGGGAGTCAGTTTACCAGCACACCACTGTATATGCCTGGGCAACTCAATCATACGGAATCCATAAAGCCTCGGGTGTACTAAACTTCTGAGCTCTCCATATAATAGGTTACTCATAATGAGAAAAAGAAAGATCAGTTGGTTACCCAGTAACAACGATGGGTCATTAGTCCATTCACTCACAGTATAATGGCAATGTGTATTGTGTATTACAAGACAATACAGTCTTGCTTTTCATTCTCTGATGTTACTAAGCAACTTCAGGAAAACCTGCATTTACAAATAACAAAAGGAATACCATAAATGCTATCTTGCTTATGTAAAGTAACTAAAAACATCAGACATACAGTATAAAGGTGCAATTAGAAGGGCAGAATATTATAAAATGTTAGTCAACCTAATTTTTCTGTAAGAGAAATTTTTATTTTTGACTGATTCAATTTTTAAAATTTTATTTTTAACTACTGTTATTTATTTATTTTTACTGAGGTATAATTGACATACGGTATCCTATTAGTTTCAGGTGTACATCACAGTGCTTCAATATTTTTCTACATTACAAAATGATTCCCATAAGTCTAGTTACTGTCTGTCACCATGTAAAGTTATTACAATATTATTCACTTTATTTGCTATGCTGTACATTACATCACTGCCATGACTTATTTACTTTATAACTGTTAGTTGGTATCTTAATTTCCTTCACCTGTTTCCCCTGTCCCCTAACTTTAACAGATTTTTTTTATTGATTTTCAGGAAAATAACTCCCAAATTATCTTTTTCTTTTAAAAGAAAGGTTTATTTATTTCTTCATACAATATAAATTTAGTACCATACTCATTATAGAAAATTAGGAATATGCAGAGAAGTAGCAAGAAAATAAATCACCCTGCCTTCACCCATAAAGATAACTGCAACTAATATTTCAGTTTTTGTCCAAATTTTTAATTTTCTCTTTCATTTTGAATTTACATTTCTTTTTCTTCTATTTGCATTGAATATACTTATGATCATGTTAAATAACATGTACACTTATATACAGATTATTTTGAAATGCATTCATTTCATAAAAGTAGTACATTCTTAGTGTAGAGAATACAGAAAGGCACATAAGAGAAGTACATTTAAAAATGAAAAATACAATCTAAATTATGTTAATTACACTAAAAAGATTATAGAATAATGCACCAAAATGTTAACACTGTTGATTTCTGAGTGATGGTTATTTTTAGTCTTTTTAAAATGCATAACATAAAAATGCATTAACATAATTGAGACTAAATCATATACACAGATACTTAAGCATAGTAAACATGAATATTCACAGGTATTTGGTGAAAAACAGTAAGAGAAGGTTTGTTACAGATAATACCTACCAGTTGCAAATTTTTCCTCTTGCCCAATTAAAATCAAAGCCATTTAATGTGAATGTCTACAATGCAAAAAATCACTTAAGTATTTTGGCAATAAAAATGGTTACTATATTCCTATGCAATTTTACTTTTGTGCAATATTTAAAAGCAAATTTCTCACAAATTTCCTAGCAGAATGAAGTGCAACAATAATTAACAAATATTAGAGAACAATATTACTTGCTATTTTCAATGATCAAAAATATACAGAGAAATTCTACATACCTATTGCGTGAATATTTTTGGTGCAAGTAACTCACTTACCAAGAATACAAAAATCAATTCAGAGCACAAATGAATCCTGAAAATCCGAAAAATC
This sequence comes from Manis javanica, assembly GCF_040802235.1. NCBI lineage: Eukaryota > Metazoa > Chordata > Mammalia > Pholidota > Manidae > Manis > Manis javanica. The sequence continues at coordinate 90,432,035 of NC_133174.1, forward strand.
ATACCCAGTTTAAGGCAAAGCCTACTCAATCCTCTTGGCAATTTTGTAGCCAACTAAATCCATCATTCTGCACATTCTATATTATTTTGTTACCTTCTATGGAGGGCAAAATTCTAAGATGGCCTCTGAAGATCTCTATCACTAAGTATATATACACCTTCTCCCTGCATTCAATGAAATACTAATCTAGGTAGTGCTATAAAGGGATTTTACAGGTGTAATTAAGATCCTAAATCTATTGACTTTGAAAGAGTGAGATGATCCAGATGGGCCTACCCTAGCCACATTAGCCCATGAAAAGCAAAGACTGTTCTTCAGCTGTTCACAGGAAAGTGTGTATTCTGGTCTCCTAGGAATAAAGAAATTTATTTATTTTATCATGTTGTTATTTGTTTATGGAGGCCATATGACGGGACTGTGTGAGTCCTTGTGAACTTAAAGTAGTCCCCACAGACTCCTAGAAGGAAAACAGTGCCTCAGTCCTATAACCTCAAGAAACTGAATTCTGCCAACCAGTGAGCTTGGGGTAGGACTCTAAGCTAAGATTAGAACTGCAGCCGCAGCTGATACCTTGATTTCAGCCTAGCTAGACCCTGAGAAAACTATATATCCATTGCTATGGCCAGACTTCTGAACTACAGAAACTGAAATTAGAAAGAAAAAAAAACCTTGTATGGTTTTTAATCTGTTAAATTGTAGCATTTTGTTACATAGTAATAGAAACCTAATACACAATCTATGAGGTAAGGCATTCCAGTTATCTATCCACTCTCATATGTTTTCTCTATAATGTGCTGTTATTCCTTCCTTTCTGGCCTTTACACTGTGCTCTCAGGAAACCCATATTTATGGTTGACAGACATCTTTATGTTTTAAATATCTTCACTGAAATGTTGTTTGCATCTCTTTGCCTTAACTAAACACACTCTTATCCATGGGCATATTTCTACTTTTAATCTTATCTGTGGGAAGGTAATTATTCTACCATACACTGTGAACCTCAAGGTCAGGAGTTGAGAATAAAAGCAATAATAGATAACTTTTGCTGAATGTTTGTTATTTGCCAGCTAATATTTCCTACTTATGACCAATTTTTTCCAGTGTTCCATACTGATTGAACTCTGATAAGGTTAGGAGAACAAAGTTCTTAACTGAAAACTATTATTCCCAGCCTCTCTTGCTAATAGGCAGCCAGTGACAGAATTCTGATCAATGAGATATAGGAGAAAGTTGGGTTGGATCACAGTGGAAAGCTCTTAGAAGTAGAGAAAATTCAACTGACATGTTTTTTACTACTTGGCTTTCTTGCTTCTTGCTGGCTGCAATTTAGTCGCAGTGCCTTATTTGGCAGAGGGTTTGGGGAAAAGAAGGCATCTTACAACCATGAAGATTAGTTTCACTTCCAAAGACTCCCAGGCCACCAAAACAAATAGAGGTTGGCTACAGTAATGGGAGCACAGAGTCCTCACACAAGCCCTGAATTGTCTACGTATAGGTTTCTACTATCAGAAAACAGAAACAAACAAACGAAAACCCTATTTGGCTATGTTTCTTTAAATTAGATGTTCTGTTACCTGCAGCAGGGCCTCTTCTTAACTTACACAGTGTATTTTAGGTAATTAAAAAAACACAGCAATACCGTAAAGTGAGTAAAATTATCTCTCTTAAAAACAAAGAAGCAGACATACAGTAATGTAAATTTTCCAAGTTACACAGCAGAGGTCAGGAGTCATCATCTAAACGAAGGCAATTTGGTTTCAGATTCCATATTAATTCCAATGCCATAGTGTTTTACCTCCAAGCTAACACTTCCAAATAAGTATTTTTTTTATCACAATGTAAATTCCTGCTCTTTTGAGGTTTATGTAATACGGCCATATTATGTAAAAATAACTCCATTCCTGTAATATACTCAGCTTTTAAAATCTTAACCACATTCATTGAAACCATTGACATATGTTCTATAATCTTTATCTCCAATGTAAGACTTGCCACATATCTACATGACTTTCTTGAATTCTGTGTCTTCAATAAACTTCACTACACCATTTTAGCCATACATTCACCAAATCCAACGGGTACACTGTGCACCTAGTAAACATCTACAGCCTCTGCAACCCTGAACTCAGATGTTTCATTGTATGGCCACAATGCTCTGCTCATATGTTCTCTCATTTAGTCACTCCCAATATACCTGGTTCTCTAACACAGGCAACTTGAGACTTCTACATTTCTTGCATCTGTCAACCATCCATCCTTCTTTGCTTTCATATTCCATCCAGATTCCTGTATTTATCTTTTAATCAATTCTGTGTCAATATATTAAAATTCATTGCTTGTATCCCACAGTCCTGGCAGAACTCTACTTCTGTAATCGTCATACAGGCTGTTGATGAGGAATAGAGAAAAGAACATAACTAGAAAGGAGTACTAATATAAATCCATAGTATACAAATTGTTCTTGGAATTTTCCTTTTCCATAATAACTCTTTCAAACTTTCTCAATTTTTCTCAAAATTCCAAACTTTTCATTACCTTATCAGTTTTACCAAACATCTTTCCTTCTACTTCAGAGAGAAAATTGAATACACCAAACACAAATTGCCTTAATTTTCTTCTACCAAAGCTATTTATGTGTACTACCCTGAAACAGACCAAGTACCATTTCACCTCTTTGCCAATGAGGGATTTTAATTGGATCCTAGAAAGTCTTCTCCATTTACTTACCCTCAAATTTTCCTATACTCTAAGGTAGTGGAATTTTAGTTCAATTACAAATGTCTTTTTAGAATTTTATCAAAATTGTGTTTACACTGCTTTGTTTATATGTTTGAGGTCATCTCCTTATTATAATGTAAATTGATTTTTCTTTTTTATTGTTGGTTTCTCCTATTTATTTTTGAAGCATTAAGAGGTTAGGAGCTGAGAGCATGCTTCTGCACTGTATCTTTACTAAGTATCGCAGGTCTTTTCAATTTTTAATCAGGGAAGAAGATTTCTTTCATTATTACAGTTGTAATCAAACTTTTTCATTTATTCTTGTGCTAGTTCCTATTCTTTTTCTTTCATTTTTACATAACACTGAAATCACATTTATCGCTTTGTCATTAAGGACTTTATTCTCAATATCATTGATTTAATTAAAATATGTACTTAATTATGACTTTTACAACCTTCAATGAATATCTTATTACTCATTTAGTTTTTTTAGCTTCCATTTAGTTCTCATTGCCATTTTAACCAGTTGCATGTTCACATCAGATTGTTCTATTAGGTAATTAAATAAATATGGTAATTAAATGTAGATATGGGAAAAAATGTTTTTTTCTGATATGGTATATGAATCTTAAGTGAAAGGCTGAAAATTGTACCAGGAACTGAACATGTCTAACTTAAACTGAACATGTCTTTTTCAAATTTACTACCATTTCAGAGGTTTTGAATGTCTTTTATTTTTATTTTTTGGATATAAATTGTAACAATGTTCTACTCTTTCTGGTTATTTTAAGAAGTTATTTACCAAATTCAAATTCATTTTTAGCTTCCAAATTTTGGGGAAAGTAATTTCTTCACAGAATCCATGTTGCTTTTGTTATTGCTGTTATGCTGCTTTCTACTTTATTCCTTCTCAAATAAAGTTACCTCGTCCCAGTACTGGACATTACTTGGCTGTACTCTCATTCCACTTAGCATTGGGAAAATGTCTCACTTAAGTCTACACTGGGAAATAAATTAGACATGTTCAGTTCCTGGTGCAATTTTCAGCCTTTCACTTAAGATTCATATACCATATCAGAAAAAAAAACATTTTTTCCATAGCTAGATTAACTGGATCTCTGATATTCTAAAACAAATCGACTATGATGAAAAGTACACCCCACCCCAACACCTTTCTCCAGGCTTTTCTTGTCATTGTGTCCCATCCCCCACCTCAATAAATCATATGAGGTTCTAAGATTTAAGGTGCCCGAATTTATTCTTCCCATACAAACAGATAAGTTGTTTTATTTAAGTTTCAGTCTGTGGACTTGGTACAAGGGCACAGAAAACAAAACAGGAAACAAAAATGTCGCTTTTTCAAAGACAGTGTACATTACAGGAGTGGTGTGCTATAGATACAGACCTTTTGTAGCTAACAGAATGTTCTTTCTTAAACATTGCTTTCATCATGTTGTGCCCTATTCAAATACTTACAAGATAAAATCTAATTCTCTTAGCTTGACATTCAAAGGTCACATGAATAAAAACAGTCCATTCCCATCTCAGCATTTTTACTCATACTGCTCCTCTCTCTCCTTCCTCTCTGCCTACCCCTTAATTTTTAAGTCAAATTGCAAAGCCCATCATTATTGACAGGACTCTACCTTTTGAAATGCATAACACTTATTTTCCACACTGTCCTGTGCGAAGTAAGCTCCATGAAAGCAGAGATTGTGCTTACCTTGCTCTCCTTCTTTTTTTAGTGTTTTATTTTCTAGAGCCTACAAAAAGCTGTCTTAGCTCATTTTGATCTCAAAGGCATAAGGTGATTCTTATATAGAGTTATCAACAATTACTTGCTAAATGAATAGATATTGATTAAATGAATGCCTCTGCCATAGACTCTGAGAACTGTTCATATTCCATATTTATGACAACTAACCTATAGCCTCTATCCATTCTTTCACCTCCTGTAAGATAGATCACCATCACAATTTCAAGTGACAATTATTTTTTCTGTAATTAAGGAAGTATTGCAGGAAACAGTGCATTTGAATTCTATCTCCCTATTGGAATTGATAAGTAGTACTACCCTATTGGAAAATGAAAAGGAAAGGAAAAAAATGTTTCAATTTGTATGAGAAAAAGTTGTAAGATGTATTAATTACATCAGAAATATATCTGAAAATTGCTCATGTACAAGGTTTAGTTTTGTAATGTTTATGCTTTTTATTTTAAATAGTTAGGGAACATTGTAACATATTCCATAAAGTGGAATAAGTGCTCTGGAGAGCTCCCACACCTGTATTTCAATCTGATCTCTGCTGCTAACAGAGCATGTGACCTCAGGCAAGTCACAGAACTTCTACAAGCTCAGTTTCATCATTTAAAAAGTGCATATTCCTACCAACCTCACAGGGTTTCGTGAGGATCAAATGAAATAATAAATGTTGAATAACTTTGTAAAACTGTTAAACATTATTTAAATATAAGAGATTATTATCGCTACCAATAAATTGCCAAAAGAAGAAATCTCCTCAGTTACAAAATGAGAAATTCTGCAAAGGGATGTGATATCAAGTGCCACGTAATATACCTTTCTAAAATCCTGAGTTGCAAAAGACAGCAAGCTTATTAATATAAAGTTACCAGATAAAGTAGAGGATGCCCATTTGAATCTGAATTTCAGAAAACACATTATTTTAGTTTAAGTAAATTATGTACATGGACTCTTGATCCCAAAACATTAAAGACACTACCAAATATTTGTCAATTACGAATATGATTACTGAGAAATAATGACAAGCTTGTTACCTTTCTCTATCACTTATTACAGATATTTAAGGATGAGAATGGAAGGAAATTTAATGTAGGATAAAGATGGGGAAGTAGTACATTTTATAGTATAGCAAATGTTGATATTATTATTTTATTTTAATTTGTATGAATTCTTAGAACATCAAACATATCTATCTCCAAATAGAAGTACATCACCTCCTGAAGTTTAATATAAATGATTTCTGGCTCATTCACTGATTTAGATTATCCAATAGGGCAGACAATATGAGTGCAGTGTGCAGATTTATGGTGGTTTTATAATATTTTACAACTGAAAATGGTGCTGAGAGTAAATGGATTATTCTAAAGGAACTAATATAATCTTAATAATCTTATTGAAAAATAAAGGACAAAAGATTGACAACAAATGACCGAAACAGACTGAGGTCAAATATAAATTCACAGTAGTTGATTACTTTATCACCATAAACATTTTTTTAGAAAAAAAAAAAAGACGGGAAAAATATTAGGACAATATGGAGAAAATTCTCTTTGCATGGCCATGCATTAAGCGGCTATTCAACTTTCATCATCACTGCTTCCTTATCTCAAATTTTATTTTGAAATCCGTTCTGCCAAGTTAGCAAGTCACCTGTCAAACATGATCTGTTTTTTTTTTTCTCCTTACAGGTACTCCTTTGACGAGAGTCCACCTTGAGGCACAGTTTTTTGAAAAATCTTGGTCTTTGACACAATATAAAACCTTCATTCTGAACTTAAAATTCACTTGATTTGTCCAAAGTTAAAATTGGAATGAAGACAGAAATGAAAATAATCACTTACATTTTAAGCTCTTAAGTTTTCTGTCTAGGATTTGTAAATTACTTAAAGTGAAAGATTTCAGGTTTCCACAGATTTCATCATTTATTTTCAAAATGGGTACAAAAAGCCTTGGCAGGCTGTCCACTATGTCTCATATACACATAATGCAGGAAGACAGCGCAACTCTGAGTTAGCCATGTCAAGTCTATGTATGTCTGCTTCTGTATCCTGCAGGGGACAATTTCTAAACACGCCTATACAGATTTTATTTCTGGAAATGATGATTTCTTCCTCCACATTTTGGCTGTACTTTTACTACCTGTGGGTCCTCTGTAAGTTACTTCACATTTCTCAATCTTCGTTTCTTCATAAATAAAATGGGCCCCCAATGACTCATGACTCAGTGTCTCCACATCCCAACTTCATATTCCCTCTGGAGAAAACTGACTTTGGTATGAACAATTTCATACTAGTTTCTTCAAGCATAGTGCTAGGTCAGTCTGTCTAGAAAGCTATCAATCAACCAATCAGAATATTTGACTTAAATATCTTAATTTTACCGACTTCTTACAACCATACCCAGTTTACATGATTCCTTTAGATTGTCTTTGGTTTACTGGTGGAATGTTTCTATTAAATGAGTTTAGGTAGGACACTGTTTTACTGTTTGACACATCAAATTGAAATCAGCCTTTTGACATTTCATTGAAATTCCACTTTCATATATATATGTATATGAAGTCAAAGTACATGTATACAATATGCATACAATTCATACACAATTGCAATAAAAATCTTCACTTAGAGAACTGAAAATGCGATATGATAGTGTATTCAAAAAGAACATGATAGCTTCCCACAGAAATATTAATTGCACTAAGAATTCAATTCTGTTTGTATATGTGCTATTATGGATGCATTCACTCATATATAACTGAAAGCTGAATTTTTTTTCATACAGAAGCCACTTGCATTTCTTTGAGTTTTAGTAGTTGAAAAACAAAGTCAACATTTCAAGCCAAGCATCTCTTTCCAAAGACCAAATGTTACATATTTTAAATTGCCATTTATTTTTTTGTTAAATCAGTGATTTGAAATGAAGATAAATCTCATAACTAAATTTATTATCTGGCAAACCATATTCTAGGCTATTAAAATCACATATACAAACACATACAGAAAGGCACATGCTTTGTGCAGGTGACAAATGACCTTCATTATAATTAAAAATTACTAACATGTTAAGTAAATTGCCCATTCACTTCAGCTTACTGACTTACTGTTATGACCTGGAGGGACTACCTTCTCCCTTTTTAGTAGTGAGCCCTTATTTATAAATCAATACACATGTTTCTGTGTATTCATGATTCCAGGTGGCAGCCATCCCAGGCTCTGTACTGTTCACTACCCTCAGGCGAGACTGACCACCCGAGTTTTTTCTGTTTGTTCTGCTTCATTTTTAACTAAAGCTTAATTTAACATTTATAAGCATACAGCTCATCTCTCACATACTTTTCTTTCACTCTGGACTTGTAAATCAATCATCCCAATCACAAACATTGGAAAAATCACCACTGACTATTAGAGGAGTACATCAATTGAACATGATTTTAATAATTCAGATTTACCAAGTATTTATTCTGTGCAAGAAACTTTACTAGGTGTTTGGGAAACTGCAGAGATGAAGTAAATATTACCCACTTCCTTCAAGACCTACAGCATAATAAAATAGACATGAAAAAGTACAGAAAGCACATAATTGGTAGGAACTAGGATGCCTACAAGATGGAGTTTACTTCTAACAGAAAACCTTTGGATTAATTGTATGTTTAAAACATCATAAAATGTATCAGAAACATATAAAGCAAATGATAATACATCAAGTACCCAAGGGTCCACCACCCAGATTTAATAAATGATAATGTTTTACTCTTTTTGCATCAGGTCTATTTAAAAAGAAATAGATCATTATAAATGGAGTAAGGCCCTTTTGTGCTACTCAGTGATTCCAAATCACTTTTTTTCAGAAGTAACCACGAAACTTAAGGTGATGTGTTCTTCTTGTCTATGTTTTATACATTTTCTACATAAACATGTATTCATAAACAACATACCTATAGTCATAAACAGTTGATATGTGCAGTTATAACATTTATATAATTACTCATATATATTTCATAACTTGCTCTTTTACTCAACTATTTTATTGGGGTATCTGTGTTGACAAATGTAGAACTAATATTAATTCTCATTTCTATAACATATTCTATTGTATGAGTGAATATACCACAAGTTACCCATTTACTACTTATGTGTATTTGTGGTATCAATTTCAGTTCAATGAATATCCTGTCATGTGTTTTATTATACATGTGTTAGTAATCTCAAGCCAGACACTAGTCTGTTTCTCAGACAAGTCATGCTCTCAACTTAGGGCCATTGCATTGTCTGTTCCCTCTGGCTGGGAAGCCTTCTCTTGGACTACTTACGCCACCTTCTTCAAGTGATTGCTCAAATGTCGCATTCTCAATGAGGTCTACTCTGACTGCACTGTATTCTGCCTCTACTGGTAACTCTTCTCTGAGCTATTGCCTTTTTCTTTGCACATCATGTATTGCTTTCTAACATACATGTTTTACCTGTTTTGATTATTGTTTGTCTCCCCTACAACTGTTAGTATGTTGCTGTTATGAGTAGATCTTTTTTAATATTTTATTTTCTATAGGCTACAGATGAAGTATAGGAATTTTATTGACATTTGCTGATTTTATTGATTTGATTTGATTTATCTTTTCTCCACCTTCCTTGCTAGATTCACTCACTTCTTAATTCTAATAATGCATCTGTTGATTTTCTTAGAATGCTTATATAAATAATCATATTGCTTGTGCTTGACAATTTTGATTCTTCCTTTTTAATCCTATTACTTATCAATTATTTTCTCTAATTAAATAGAAGTGATGAGGGAAGGCATCTTAATCTTGTTCACAGCAATTACCTATGTTTTCATCATTATGTATGAGAATTACCAAGCTTTTAGATTCATTTTCTTTACCATTTTAAGGATGTTTCTTTCCATAATCTAGCTTGTTAAGATGTCATAGCAACATCAAGTGTTCAATTTAAAGGAATGTTTTTAATGCAACCATTGAAATAATAGTATTTATCCTGTGGCAAATTTCATATATATATAGTTTATGTATAATTATACATATTAATATAGCTATATCTAATATAAAATTTAACTTAAGTGGATCACAGAACTAAATGTAAAATTTTATAGTAGAAATTTTTTAGTACAAAACAAAGGAGAAATCCCTTGTGACCTTAGATTAGGCAACAAGCTCTTAGCTTTGGCACCAAAAGAAAGATATAAAAGAAAAAAAAATGATGAATTCGATTTTATCAAAATAGAAACTTTTGCTCTTTGATAAACACTATTAAGATAATAAAAATATAAGTCACAACCTGTGAGAAAATAACTGAATCACATTTCTGACAAAAGATATATATTAAGAATATACAAAAACTCAACAAAAAGAAAACAAACACAGTTCTAAAAATGGGCAAAATATCTGCAGATACTTTTCCAAAGAAGATATATGGATGAGATATACTGATAATCAATATTATTAGCTATTAGAAAAATGCAAAACAAAACTATGATGAGATACCATTAGACACCAATCAAAATGGCTTAAAGAAGAAATGAAAGGAAAAAAACTATGTGCTCGCAACAAAGTGAAACTGGAACTATCATACACTGCTGGTGGTTATGAAAAACAGCAGAGCCACTTTGGAAAAGTTTGTCAGTTATAAAATTATAACACCATATTATCCAGAAATTATACTCCTAGATATAATTTTTTAGAGAAATGTCATACAAAATTTGTATGCAAATGTGTACAGCAGCTTTATTCATAATCTCCAAAACCTGGAGGCAACAAATATGTCCTTCAATAGGTTGATGAATTACAAACTCTTGTACATCCATACAGTGGAATACTATGCAATGTAAAGAGGAATCAGCTTTCAAGCTCTACAAAAATATGGATGAATCTCAAGTGTATTTTACTAAATGAAACTAAACAGACCCCAAAGGTCAAATACTTTATGATTCCATTTATATGGAATTCTGGAAAAGGTAAACTAAAAGAACATAGAACAGATCTGCATTTGCTAGGGGATATAGGTGTGTTGACAGGTTATCTATAAATGGACAGCATGAAAGATTCTGGGGAGTGATAGAATTGTTCTGTGTTAAATGTATCTCTCTATGCATTTATTAAAATTCAGAAAACCATGCACCACAAAGAATGAATTCTACTGTATGAAAATTAGAATGTAAAAATAAAAACATTATTTTAATTTCCTTTGGTTTTGGTATATTTTCCTGAGATATCTTTTTAAATCCATATTTTTCTTTCAACATTTTTGCTGTTTTTAAGGTTGTCTCTTACAAGCTATATATTCAGATTCCTTTAAATATGAAGATATCAATCTTTTAACAGGAAAGTTCAATCTATTTAGACTTGTGGAACTACTAAGCATATGAATTTATGCCTTTATCTAACTCCCAAACTGTGAAATGCCTTTCTGTTCAGTCTTCCCCACTACTCTCCATTTTCTAGTTTTTCAGATTCCCCTGGATTTTACATTTCCGAAAGTCAATGAATAACATTTTAAAAGCAGGAATAACAATGGAAAGATTAACAGAAAGTAAACATTACCCTTGTCAGGTTATGTTGGCAGTACAGGGCACCGTGGAAGGGACCAAAACTATATGTTATTTAACTGATATTTTTCATTGTACTGTAGCTCCTAGGTCTATTCTATATTGAAGAGGAAAAAACAATATTTTTCTTTGCCCATTTAACTAAAAAATGGTAGAAAATAATGCAATTTGAATTTTGAATTGAGAAGGAAATTATAACCACATATTAGAAGAAGGTGGATGGAGGCACATAAACACATTCAGAAATCATGTGATTTCAGACTGTTAAAGGTAAGCACACAACAAAGCTGTTTCTGAAAGACTAGTTTATGGAAAATATTTATGGATGAAGCTTGCCTAATAACATTAAGCTGAGCCTAAGAGAGTTGTAGCAGGCTGCTGAAGTTGAGAATTCCACCATCCCCTCTTGTCTACTACCCTTAATATTAAGTCTTGGGAGATTAGAATATCTTTTTATGTTGTCAAGGAAGTCTTCGTATCACACTCACATTCAGTTGTCAAGGAAGTCCTCGTATCACACCTCACTCTGTCACTGTCTTTCTCCAACACGTCAATAACCCTTGGTGGCCCGCATATTCCATATTCCACCCCTCTGTACTCTTTTCCAACCCCTAACATGACTCTCTAAAACACCTAAGATATTGCATCAACCAGTGTGTTCCCTTTGTAAGTGCCCAAACCCATCAAACCATTTCTATAGTTTGATAGAGCCATTATAATAAGCAATGACAAAACAGTATAATGGCTCAAAGATGGTAAAAGTAATATGTTTTGCAGCCGTTTTACAAATTGTCATTCTGGACACATACTCTTTCTATCTTGATATTCCACCGTCTTCAACCCATGGCTGTTGAACGTTTTAATAATTGCTCCACTACTGCACTTCTTAACCAGGGGCTAACAGTTCTCCACTTAACATCAGTGATCCAGTGCTTGTTGACTCCTGAATGGTGGGTAAACACGCTTCAAAATCCCAGTTTAGAGTCTGCTTCCTAGAAACACTTTCAGTGCCAGCTTTCATTACTTCCATTCTCCTGGAAAAAGAACCTGAGCTAACTTACTAGAGAATTTTTGAGAAAAGCAGCCATTAGGACTAAAAGGAAGAAGGACTGGACAAACAGAGATGTTGAACTGTGATACTGAATCAGCCTTTCAGATATGTTGAAGATTGAGATAAGAGAGTCAGGCTGGTGCATCCTAACATCAAACAGTTTTTAGATGAAGCCTGCCTCCAGGGAGGGTCTTTTCTCTTGAGAAGGCAGCTCTCCTGGGTCAAGGACAATTACCAGAGAACCACTCAGTGGGCAGAACTCCTAGAATCTGGTCTAATTATTGACTCAGTCCTGAAGGGGAGACATGATCAGTATAATAAAACACTTACTACAATGACTTAAGTGGGTAAATAACTGTGCTCAGCCTGTCATTTTCATTTTGCAAGGTTTCGGGTCCCATCGAAAGCAGTCATCCTTCTCTGCAAATTAAAATGAAAGTGCCACAACAAATTAACTAAAATAGAAAAGTTGATCAAAATATATGAATAAAAATCAATAGTAGGAAAACAAGTAGGTTCATATTGATGGTTATGCTATAAATTAGATAAAGTTAATTTGCATCTGGCCAGCAGCAGGCTTCTGACCAACCAGATTCTGACCTGTGTTTCTGACCAACTAGCTACAGACTGGATGTCCCAATGACCTCCTCCTTAGGTTCAATTAATTTGCTAGAGAAGCTCATGGAACTCAGGAAAACACTTATGTTTACCAGTTTATTAAAGCATATGATGGACATAAATCAACAGCCGGATGAACAGATACGTAAGTCCCCGTCCTGAACAAAGGAGCTTCTGTCTTCACGGAGCTTGGAGCCTGTTTCACTGGCACTTGGAAGAGCTCTGATTCCTCAAGCATGGAAGCTCTCCAAAAAACAGGGAAAAGATCCAAAAAGCTCTCCTCTTAGGTTTTTATAGAAGCTTCATTACATAGTCATGATTGACCTAATTATTGGCCATTGGCAATTGATTCAAACTCCAGCCCCTTTTTCCTCCCAGAAGGTCAAGGACAGGCTGAAATCTCCAACCCTTTAGTCACATGATTAGTCCTCCTGGCAACCAGCTCCTGTCCTTGGGTGGAGTCCAAATTTACCTCCATTAATAATAAGATGACCATTTCACCTTTAAATCTCGAAAGCATTTTCAGGAACTGTGGATCAAGTCCAAATATATCTGAGAAATACATATTTGATCATGTGAATGACCAAATATACATTTCTTATAAATCATTATATTGCACATGTAAATGATTCAAAAAAACTTAATATCTCAGTAACAAAATCTACTTGATATATTACTGGCCGAACTGTAGGGTCTGGAAATTATTGCTGGAATATATGAGGTTATTAATAAAACCTTCTTTACATGGTAGCTTTTTGTGATCACAAGAAGTTAAGGAGAAAGAAATGTTATTTCTTAGACTATTCAAATGCATAGGTAAGGTTGATACATGTTAATATATGTCAATTTGTAGACCAGTGTGAATTCATACATTGCCTTATAAGCTAGGCTATCTCTTCAAGGTACCTGGAATGATTGGATTAGAAAAAAGATTTCTTCATCATTGCTTTTGATAAAGCTATGTCAATTGCCATCACATTCTTTCCCAGACACCTGACTTGAAATGTTATACGTTGTTAATAGTTACTTTACTCTTTATGCAAAGAGATTTTAAGTAAAATTTATTTATTTATAATATTATAAAAGAGATGTTAATATTAAAACTTACATATGTAAATTAAGATAGGTAGGTACATATAAATATATAAAGAGATAGATGGGCAAATTGAGGGAGCGAGAGATCATATTATTCAAAAAAATTGGATGCAGGAACTGGTTGATCTTAAAAGTTGATTAAAATATGTAAATGCACACACAGGAATGGATATATTTATAACATAAACATATTAACGTACATCCCTTCACCTGTCTTTTATTTACAGACAAGGCTGGAGGCCTTTTTTTTTTAGTTGAACAAAAACTTAAAGATGATTTTAAATCAATGTGAGTGCAGAATATTTTTGTTTTTGTTTTTTGAAAGTTGTTTTTTTAAACGGGTTTTGGAGATCCTCAAGCTTTGACATAATTATGCCTCAAACATGGAGCAAAAAATAAATCAAATATGAACAAAGAAAATTTAAAAATTCATAGTTAGATTTAGAAACAACAACAAAAAACATTTCTCTGGACCAGAAACAAAACAGATATATCAAGTGTTGAGTGGAGAAGAAGCCAGGGCTTGATTAGCTCCAAGTCTTCATGTTCTAATGGCAGCTGAGTGTTCAGTTCCTGTGAGTGATGGGGACTATAAGTTCTCCAGTCAAGACTGAGGACTTGAATCAAGTTCATGGCTTAAAGCTGAATTATAGTAGAGCTCTCTTACTCATAAATGTAAGTTGAAGAAATGTCCGCATCTGCTGCCTGAAGAACTATATTAATAAATACATACATCATGACCAAGTATGGTTTATCCCAGGATGTAAGGATAGAGCAGCAATGCAAAATTTAGTAATGTAATAAACACTATTAACAAATGAAAGGAGAAAAATATATATTTATATAAACATTTTTTAAAACATTTGATAAAAAGCAGCACACATTCCTGCTGAGAACTCTTTGTAAACTATGCCTAGAAAAGAACTTTCTTAATCTAGTAAATAAGATCTATTAAAATCTGTCATGAAGTATCATATTTGATACATAAGTAGACATGTTATGGGTTGAATTATGTTCTTTCAAAATTCATACATTAAATCTTAACCTACTGTATCTCAGAATGTGGCCTGGCTTGGAAATAGGGTTATTGCAGATACAATTAGATTAGCTAAAAAGAGGTTGTTAAGGTGGGCTCAAATCCAGTACGACTGGTGTCCTTATAAAAAGAGGAAATTTGGACACAGTGACATGCATAGAGGAATGACGATATAAATAGACACAGAGAGAAGACCATCTGCAAGTCAAAGAGTGAGGCCTGAAACAGATCTTTCTTTGCCTCACAGCCTTCAGAAGGAACCAAACCTGCCAAAACCTTTACTTTGGACTTCCAGCCTCCAGAACTGTGAGGCAATAAATTTCTCATGTTTAAGCCACTCATTTGGTGGAATTTTGTCAAAACAGCCCTAGCAAGCTAATACATATGCATATGAATATTTATTGTATCACTGTTTATTATAGTAAAAATTTAGTATCTATATAAAGTTTACTAAAATTAGAAATTACTTGTTATATATTCATATTTTGGAATATTATATAGCAGCAGATAAAATAAATGAACTAGAGCTACATATATTCAAATGGGTATGCTTTTAAAACATTGAGTAAAAAGTAATCAGAAAAATAATTTTTAGATTATGACATCATTTAAATAAAGCATAGAGACATGCAAAACCTAAACAAACACATGAAAACATAAATGTGAATTGCAAGCAAATTCCAGAGAGGGACCATTCTCTGAAGAGACAAGGAAAGGAATTGTATCATAAAGGATGGATGAAGAATGAGAATTATCTCTATTTTTATTGTATTACAAAATGAAGCAAACATGGTAGAATGTTAGGATTTGTTAAATCTAGGTGCTTATTCAGTAACTATACATTTATTTTTCTTTGTACTTTAAACCATGGATACCATATCATATAATTTTTTCCCATATTAATCCTTAGGGTATGTTTCTAGAAATAAAATAGGCAGGTTATGGTTTGTGAATACTTTTAAACCTTTTGATATACATTTTCAAATCATCCTCCTTTAGTTTATACCAATTTATACTTCCAGTGAAAGTGAATGGGAGTGAAGGTTTCATATACTTTTAATGGTGTTAGCATTATTTTTAGATTTCATAATTTAATTGATGAAGATATGAACATGTTATTTCAATTTATATTTTTATATTACTTAGTAGTAAGATTTAATGTGTACATGTTTTAAAAGAGGCTATTTGTATATTTTTGTGAGCTGTCAGCATATATCATTTGCCCATTGTTTAATCAACTAAATTGACATTTGATTTATGTTCAAGAAATTGTCACATTTCAAGCTTACAGTTCAATGAGTTTTGACAAATGTATTCACCCGTGTAACTACCGCCATAGTCAAAATACAGAACAGGTTTTCCACCCCATGAAGTTCCTGCATTCCTCTTTGCAGGTTATTTCCCCACCCTCACTCCAGGCCATCATTGATCTTGTTTTTATCACTATTAATTAATTTTTCCTCTATTTGAACTTTGTATAATGGGAACATACCATATTTTCTTTCCTGTGCCTGGTTTTCTTGTCTCAATGTAATACACCAATTTTTAAAGTTTGTGTGTTTATTTTTGTATTAATTTGTAAATATTCTTCACAGTCCAAAATATCAATATTTTACATGTTATATATGTTACAGAATTTATGCAAATTTATCTTTCCCTTTTACATTTAAAATGATTTTAAATATACAGATGCTTGTACTAGATATCTAATAAACTATGTTAATATTTTCTTTTAGAAAGTCCATCTTTTTGTAGAATGTGCTTAGATATCTTTTAAAATCTGAATTCAGGTAACATTGACCTAATCTTCTTCTACTAAAATATCTAAAAAAGTATTGCTTATGTAATGACACCATTTATTGAACAATCCACCCTTTACTAAGGTGTGTGTAAAAGGGTGGGTTTCTTGTGAGTGTGTAACTGAATGTACAAATAGAACTACTTCTTTTTTCCAAAGTGAGATTTCACATAATTTACACAGGCCTTACAATGGAGGTGTCTGAAACCTGACTGGGTTGTCCTTAACCCATTGCCTAATTGCATAAAAAAGTTAAAGTTAGAGAAGTTGGAAATTTGAGGATTTCTTCAATTTTGTCAGTGTGCAAAGGGTTGGGTAGGAAGAATGACTGGTGCACAGTGTCATACTGTATATGAATGGTGATTCTTATAGTATCTCGAAGATTTGGCCGTGGGTAGGGGACATTTTTTTTCTCATTTTAAGATCAGAGAGACAGTCTTCAACTACACCCTCAGAATACTTGATAAGCATCTTCGGTCACTTGGAAAAACACTGGGGACTAATGCCTGATTCATACCAGAGAAATCTTAAGGGTCAAAAGATGGCTGAAGAGTCTGTAGCAGCATAATAGAGATCTGCATACTGGGAAATAATGACATTCCTATAAGTAACAAATCAAAAGTCCAAATAATAGTGGACAAGATATGAAACATGTATGGAAAGATCCCACAAACACAAGGAGCTCCAATGACAATTAAATGTAGTACCATTCATTTAAGATATATCCTGCACCCTTACCTCTCTACTGTTTGAAGACTAGAGATGTCAGAAACCAAGTTGGCAAACTGTGAGAGAAGCATTAGGAGCCCAAAATACAGGAATAAGGAAGAATCAATCATGTCTCAGCATTAGTTAGATTTAATCAATTTGGATTAAACAACCCCCAAATCTCAGTGGACTAACACAAAGTTTGTCACTCACACTAAGTCTGATGGAGATGTCACTGGTTTGGATCTTCTGGTCAGCTGTCCTCTAGGCTAGAATATTAGGAATCTGGCCCCTTCTACTTTGTTGCTCTATCATCTCAAAGTCCTTTGCTTCCAGGCTTAGTAATGACATGTATCACCCTCACATTCCTGTGGCCAGCATTCAGTCAGGAGATTCCACCTAGATGAAAGGTGAGTGGAGGGATGAGAAATGCAGTTTAATGAGTGCAAATGAATAAATTGAAATGGTTTGTGACATATGGTATCATAAGTACAGGAAATCCCTTTACCATTGCAGCTACCCGCTGGGGGAGGGGAGAAGCTATGGGTTCAAATCACATTTGAATATAGATAACTACACTGGACTGGACACATAAATTAATTGAGACTTTTGACGAGAGTGACTAAGGTGATCAGAGGACTTATACCTGGAAAATGACCACAGAAAGTTTGGTCCAGCCTGAAATTTCAAGCCGAAGTCAGGGGAAGGATCAACTCCATAAAAATGTTTAAAAAGCAGCAGAGCTGATGACATAATAACCTTGATTTCTTTTACATCTATAAAAATCCTGCTCTTTCAAACACTGTATGTGTCAGTGTGTGTGTGTGTGTAATGCTCAGTTTGTACCAGTATCATACTGTTTTAATTATCATACCTTGTTACTATATTTTAAGAGGGAGCAGTTAATTTTCTCTATTATAAATACATTTTTACAAAAATGTAACTTCTCTCACCTGTTTGATCTTCTAGAAAAAATTTACAATCATTTATCCTAGTTTGAAAAGAAATCTACTAAATTTTTATTTAAAATAACTTTTGGTGATGTATTAACTTGGAGAGAACTAATTTTTTATAATTTTATCTTCTAATATAAAGGCATTTTTATTCAGGCTTTTTATTCAGTTATTGTTCATTCAGTATTGAAAATTTTCAGTTAAATAAATTCTTCATTGTTTTGTAATTTAAGCTGCTACTGTAAATAACATTTGGAGGATTGTTGCAACTATTCTCTGAAATATGGGTTAACTATCTTTGCATATTGTGAAAATCACTATTCTACTGTGTTCTCTTATTAACTTTCAATTTTTTCACTTGGACCTCTGGGTTTTTATTATATTCTAAATAAACAATTTTTGTTGGGTTTAATTTTCTCCATAGCTCTTTAGAAGAGTGCTATTTCAACTTATAGTTTGGGTATCTGTTTGTTTGTTTACTTTAATTTTTCGTAAGTTCTGGTTTTATTGCAGTATGGTTAAAGAATGTGGTCTCAAAAATATCTGCCTCCTAAATTTATGTATGTTTTACTTGAAACATAGAACATAATCAGTTTTTGTAAATATTTCATGAAAACTTACAAAAAGGTAACTTTAAAGATTAAGCAGAGCCTTCTTCATGAAATTAGGAGAATAGAGAGTGCTACTTTCTTCAGTTAATAACTGCAATAGAATTAGTTGTATATGGGATTTTTTGTTTTGTGAAATCCATACCTCAAAATTAAAGGAGATAAGCAGAGGTTGACTTGAATTCTAAAAAATTATGTGTTAAACTAAAAGTTCAAAACAATAAATTTCACAAATCTCTAAAATTGTACACCTAGACAACTGGACATTAATATTGTCATCTGATTTTCTAGATAGTTATACATAGATTTAGGAGAGACTATTCATGCTTAATTCCAACGAAATATTGCTATAAAGTAAATGTGGGATACATTTTAGTTTATCTAATTTTGAAATCATTTTCTTTAAAGGTCCATTTTTATCTTTGAAAAACTCTTGGTAGTCTCTCCAAAGAGAATTAACAACATGAAGGAACAGAACACTGGAACTGTCCTTACAAAAAAGAGAAAAGAAGCCTACCATTTTTTTTTTCAAAAAGACAAAATCACTTTAAAGTTACATTGCACTGTGGACTTAATGGTAGAAAACTGTCCCATCTCTTATTCTGTGCAATGTTACCATGTAATTTTAGATTTTAAAGCCTACAATTTGCTATCACTCTTACTGATTCTTTTTAAATGTCTGGAAGATGATTTTAGAATGGGAATAAGTGCTCTCAAATTCTTAGACCCCCTCAACTGACATACAGATTCCAATGTATATCTTCCCGGCAATACTGCAAATTTGTCTTCAGTTACCAAGAAAAAGCCAGGTAATTGATAGGTGTAGTACTCTGCTATCACTCCAACTGCCTATGACTGAACAATCTTAAAGAAAAAAAAATAACATATATAAATGTCAAATTGTTTTCCCATCCTATCTTATTAAAGACAATCAGTCCAGACATCAGGCTCGTAGTCCAGCTTGGCAGAATATAAAGATCAGGAAAGTTAGGGTTTTTTATTGAAAATCCTCAAAAAGAGAGAAGCTCTCAATGATAGTTGAGGATGATGGGGAAATTTTGTTTTTGTCACTACCCAGCAAAAATGCAAAGTTTCAAAAAAGGAACTTTTCCCTTCCGTGATCATTTTGCTTGAAAGGCTAAAAAATAAATATGTAATGATAATGAATATCAGCAGAATTTTTCATGCATAGCAATTTCACATAAACTGAACTGTATACTTAATAATTTAAAACAGGTCATGAGGTAGTTTAATAGCTGAATTCTAATAATTTTTAATATATTTATCATAATCACTACTATTTATAAGTTGTGTAATAGCTGTATCTATATCCATATCATTTATAAATGGAATCCTAAAAATTTCCAAGAGTCTTTTTTGAGGATTGTAACAGAAAAATTAAAACTCAACACTTTCTCCCACAAAATAAAATCACAGATTGAATCGACCTGGCCAATTAAGCAAATGAATACAACTTTTCTACCTCCACCAAGAAGTCATTGACACTCTACCTGTGATGAGATCACAGTGGAAGTTACAAATCTCAATAGATTAAGATCCCACATCAGTGGATTCATCAAATAAGTTTGGCACTAGAAAAGAACTTGATATAATACAAAGCATTCTTAAATAGAATATTGAAATAGTATGTTTAAAATGATTAAAGACAAAAGAAGAATGCTTAGAAATCACAAGAAAGAGTAAGAGGGAAAAAGCAGATTTTTTTTCCCCAAATAGCCAAGTTATAAAATTATAGGAAATCCAGAGAAGGGCCTACTAGTAGAGTGAAGTTTAGAGGATTTACTAGAACTAAAGGGAGAAATTAGGATCTGATTGAGATAGAAATGAGTACTATGTAAAACTACGTGCCTAAATAAATGAACATTAAGATGTTGCAAAAATTCATTCTGAGCTGGGAATATCAAAGACACATCTCTTTGCAAGAGACCATCTTGAAATTCCTAGTTCAGAATGAACAAATGTGACATAAAATAGTAAGCAGTTGTACGCCAGTGAAGGTTATTATTTTGCTAATAGTGTAATTAAATAAATGCATTTGTAATATCTAGGCCAGTCAGATCTTTAACTCTCCTTCTTAGTAGTTTGTTACTACAGTGTTTGCATCCAAAAGAAATCTAAATTAGTACTCTATCAACTGTAACTTCTGATATATGGAGAGTCTCAGCATGTGCACCAAGATGAAAGAAGAAAATCAGTGCACCAGATAACTTACTACTATCCTCACCTCACTTGACCTACATCTCATTTCTTTCCAAGCATCACAGGAAGTCTCCATTTATCAGTACAAGCATTCACTGGAAGGTTTACAGGAGTTAACAAACAAGAAATCAGCAAACAGGTGACATAAATCAAGACTATGAAAAAGAGATGCTAACCTCAATAGAAAACCAAAGTATTAACCTCAGAAACAGAGTTAATAGAGGAAATGTAAGAAAACACAGAATGAGTACAATTCATATGCACTGAAAAATCAAAAAGAATATTATAACCAATTCAAAAGGCTGGTATGAAATAAAACATAAAAATTGTGGAAATTAGAAATGTAGTCATTGAACTTTAAAAAAACACACAATAGATACAGATGTATAACAATGTATTTAGCCAAAGATGTATAAAGCTATCTAGAATATAAAATAGAGTTCTCCCAGAACACACTACAAAAGGACAAAGAGAATGTGAGAGAAGAAAAACTCTTAATCCAACACTCAAATAATTAGAATGTCCAAAAAGAAATAATAAAGGGGAGAAAACTGTTAAAATAACAGGAATTTTAAATAACCATTACTATAGACATGTATGAGTCTTTCACTTTTTTCGTTTTTCATATCCAGATCATGAATGAGTGCTCTATTCAATTTCCACCTAGCAACCAGAATGCATTTTTAAAATATAAATGGGAACATTCAGTCTGTGATTAAGCCATTCATTGCTTCTCATTGTATATAGAAAAATAAAATCTAATTCCTTGATTTTAGTTGGCTCCTGACTACCTCTCAAAACTTTCATGATTCCACTCTTCCTATCTGCATTATACACTATTCCACCGACCTTCTATTATTTCCCAGAAAACATCAAGATATTTCCTGTTTGTTGACCTTTGGGCTTTCTGTTCCTCTCTCCTGGACTACTTCCCCAATTAACACTCAAGCTTCTCAGAAGTCTGCTTCTTAGTCATTTCTTAGGTTTATATACCATTTTCTTAGAAGACTTACCCTGATCACAGTAGCTATTGAAGTCCTTTGACTCTTCTTCATCATAGCTTGCTGTGTATTTTCTTTAATTTAGCAGCATCTGCAGGTTACAATTTTTGTATGATTGTGTCTAACACAGTGAAATACAGTTTCCAGAATAGGGGCCTTCTCTGGTCCCCCACTGTATTTTCAGTATTTAGCAGATTGATTGGCCTTGCACAAGATAAGTGCTTGATATATTTGTTGAATGAATGAACTAATGACTTCATTTGGAAGGGCACCTTAAACGTTCAGCACAATTCATTAAAAGTAGCATTCATCTTTACTTAGTAAGGTGGAATTTCAAAATTCAAAGATTAAATACAGTATATATTAAAAATCTGAGAAGTAGTAATGCCACAGAAAATGTTGGAATTGAGATGCAAATAATTGGTCCCTCCACTAAAACAACTATGAGATGGCAAGCAGTGACAGAATCAGTTTTTTCAGAATGCTCTGAAATCTAATGCAAAACATGTAACAACTAGGGAGCAGCTTAATGAAGAACAAGGCAGCTAAATTTCAGTAATGCAGCATCTATAAATTATACAAATATTATATACATATATATTTTACAAACTACATATATGAATTTAAAACAATATACGAATTATACCTATCTGTACATACATATATACACACACACACACACACACACACACACATGTATGAGAAACAAAGCAAATAATATATGGGAAAGCTAACAACATAAGGAATGTTCACACTGGCAGAAAATATTATAAAATTGTAACTATACAGAGAATGATTACCCTGTCTCATACAAAAGAATACAAGCAAATTTAGGAAGCATTTCATATTTACAATAACAGGAATAAATTGAATAGCAAGGGTGAGCAAACCAAAATAAAAGTATGGTTAAATTAATATCAGAAACAATAAGATGCAAGGTGAAAATTATTAAAGAGAACAAATATGAATATTTTATATAAATGAAAAACAGGTTCCACCAGGAAATATGGGGAATATGAATCTTCATGTACCTAGCAGCATAGCTTTGAAGTATATAAAGCATACTCTGTTCAAAACACATGAAATAGAGAATGCATACTTTCAAATATTATTGAAATGTTAATAATTCTCTATTATGATAACAAAAAAATCTCAGGAATTTCAAAAAGAAGGAAGTATAGGGGGCACACACACCCCACCTAAAGCAGTACAATGAAACTATAAATAAACAGCAAAATGAGAACACCCCAAAAATCCAATAGAAATAATCCAATAGAAAGTTGAGAAAAAAAATTCTTCTAAAATAATTCTTTCAATAAAGGGGAAATTACATGTAAACTAATATTTTCTTTACATATTAACAACATATTAGTCATACCAAAATCTGTGGAATCTGGCAAAAATAGTCTTCATAGGAAATATATTCATCAAGAAATTTGCATTAAGCACCTACTATGACCCAGACATTATTCTAAGCACTGGTACAGACTTAAAAAATAAATCAATACAATTCAGATATAATATGCCAACAATAAAATGCACAGATTTTAAATGTTCATTTAGATGAATTCTGATAAATGAGTCCCATTTTTATTTCTCCTTTGATCCATTGGTTGTTTAATCTCCACAGATTTGTGAATTTTCCAGCCTTCCTCCTATTACTGATTTTTCATCTCATATCACTGTGGTAAGAAAAGGTACTTGGAATGATTTCAATCTTCTTAAAATTGCATAAGAACTGTTTTGTGACCTATCCTGTATAGTGTTCTGTTTGCACTGGAGAAGAATGTATATTCTGCTGCTGTTGGATGGCAAGTTTTGTACATATCTATTAATTCCATTTGGTCCAAGGTATGGTTCATGTCCACTGCTGAAAGTGGGGCATTGAAGTCCCCTCTATTATTGTATTATAATATATTTCTCCCTTCAGTCTGTTAGTATTTGTTTAATATATCTAGGTGCTCTGATGTTGGGTTCATATACATTTATGATTGTTACACCTTCTTGAAGAATTGATCCTCGTCATTATCATCATCTTTCTCTATTTTTTACCATTTTTGACTGAAAGTCATTTTTTTAGCTACCTTTGATCTCTTTTGGTTTCTAGTTGCATGAAATATATTTTTTCATGCCTTCACTTTTAGTCTATGCATGTCCTTAAAGCTAATGTGAGTGTCTCGCAGGCAGAATACAGTTGGATCTTGTTTATTCATAGATTCAGCCACTCTATGACTTTTGATTGGAGAATTCAATTAATTAACATTTAGAATAATTGTTGATAGCTAAGGACATAGTAATGCTGTCTTATTAGCTGTTTTCTGGCTGGCTAGCAGTTTCATTTGTCATTTCTTCTTTTCTTGTCTCCCTCCTTTGTAAATTTTTGATTTTCCATAGTCATATGCTTTGATTCACTTTCTTTTTATCTTTGGGTATGTATTGCATATTTCTGACAATAATAACTTAACTTCAATCACATACAAAATTATATCCTTTTATGTCTCCATCTTCTATGTTTCTGATGTTAATATTTACATTTTTTACACTTTGTATCCCTTAACAAATTATTGAAGCCATAGCTATTTTTTTTAATTTTGGTATCATTAATCTATAATTACATGAGGAACATTATGTTTACTAGACTCCCTCCATCACCAAGTTCCCCCAACAAACCCCATTACAATCACTGTCGTCCATCAGCATAGTAAGATGCTATAGAATCACTACTTGTCGGCTCTGTGTTGCACAGCCCTCCTTGTGCCCATCCCCACATTATACATGCTAATCGTAATGCCCCCTTTCTTTTTTTACTCCCCTTATCCCTTCCTTCCCACCCATCCTCCCCAGTCCCTTTCCCTTTGGTAACTGTTAGTCCATTATTGGGGTTGTGATTCTGCTGCTGTTTTGTTCCTTCAGTTTTTTCTTTCTTCTCATACTCTACATATGAGTGAAATCATTTGGTACTTGTCTTTATCTGCCTGGCTTATTTCACTGAGCATAATACCCTCTTAGCTCCATCCATGTTGTTGCAAATGGTAGAATTTGTTTTCTTCTTATGGCTGAATAATATTCCATTGTGTATATGTACCACTTCTTCTTTATCCATTCATCTAGTGATGGACAATTAGGTTGCTTCCATATTTTGGCTATTGTAAATAGTGCTGTGATAAACATAGGGGTGCATATGTCTTTTTCAAACTGGAGTGCTGCATTCTTAGGGTAAATTCTTAGAAGTGAAATTCCTGGGTCAAATGGAATTTTATTTTGAGATTTTTGAGGAACCTCCATACTGCTTTCCACAATGGTTGAACTAGTTTACATTCCCACCAGCAGTGTAGGAGGGTTCCCCTTTCTCCACAACCTCGCCAACATTTGTTGTTGTTTGTCTTTTGAGTGGTGGCCATCCTTACTGGTGTGAGGTGATATCTCATTGTGCTTTTAATTTGCATTTCTCTGATGACTAGCGATGTGGAGCATCTTTTCATGTGTCTGTTGGCCATCTGAATTTCTTCTTTGGAGAATTGTCTGTTCAGCTCCTCTGCCCATTTTTTAACTGGACTATTTGCTTTTTGTTTGTTGAGGTGCATGAGCTCTTTATATATTTTGGATGTCGACCCTTTATCGGATCTGTTGTTTATGAATATATTCTGCCATACTGTAGGATGCCTTTTTGTTCTACTGATAGAATCATTTGCTGTACAGAAGCTTTTCAGCTTGATATAGTCCTACTTGTTCATTTTTGCTTTTGTTTCCCTTGCCCAGGGAGATACGTTCATGAAGAAGTCACTCATGTATACGTCCAAGAGATTTTTTTTTTAATTTTTATTTTGGTATCATTAATCTACAATTACATGAAGGACATTATGTTTACTAGGCTCCCCCTTCACCAAGTCCCCCCAACATCCCCATTCACAGTCACTGTCCATCAACATAGTAAGATGCTGTAAAATCACTACTTGTCTTCTCTGTGTTGCACAGCCTCCCTGTGACCCCCTACACTATACATGCTAATCGTAAAGCCCCCTTTCTTTTTTTCCCACCCTTATCCCTCCCTTCCCACCTGTCCTCCCCAGTCCCTTTCCCTTTTGTAACTATTAGTCCATTCTTGGGTTCTGTGCTTCTGCTGCTGTTTTGTTCCTTCAGTTTTCTTTTGTTCTTATACTCCACATATGAGTGAAATCATTTGGTACCTGTCTTTCTCTGCCTGGCTTATTTCACTGAGCATAATACCCTCTAGCTCCATCCATGTTGTCGCGAATGGTAGGATCTGTATTTTTCTTATGGCTGAGTAATATTCCATTGTGTATATGTACCACATCTTCTTTATCCATTCATCTACTGATGGACATTTAGGTTGCTTCCATATTTTGGCTATTGTAAAGAGTGCAGCGATAAACATAGGGGTGCATCTGTCTTTTTCAAACTGGAGTGCTGCATTCTTGGGTTAAATTCCTAGAAGTGGAATTCCTGGGTCAAGCGGTATTTCTATTTTGAGCATTTTGAGGTACCTCCATACTGCTTTCCACAATGGTTGAAGTAATTTATATTCCCACCAGCAGTATAGGATGGTTCCCCTTTCTCTACAACCTCGCCAACATTTGTTGTTGTTTGTCTTTTGTATGGTGGCTATACTTACTGGTGTGAGGTGATAGCTCATTGTGATTTTAATTTGCATTTCTCTGATGACTAGCGGTGAGGAACATCTTTTCATGTGTCTGTTGGCCATCTGAATTTCTTCTACAGAGAAGTATCTGTTCAACTCCTCTGACCATTTTTTAATTGGATTATTTACTTTTTGTTTGTTGAGGTGGGTGAGTTCTTTATATATTTTGGATGTCAACCCTTTATCAGATCTACCATTTACGAATATATTCTCCCATACTGTAGGATACCTTTTTGTTCTATTGATGGTGTCCTTTGCTGTACAGAAGCTTTTCAGCTTGATATAGTCCCATTTGTTCATTTTTGCGTTTGTTTCCCTTGCCTGGGGAGATATGTTCAAGAAGCGGTCACTCATGTTTATGTCCAAGAGATTTTTGCCTATGTTTTTTTTCTAAGAGTTTTATGGTTTCCTGACTTACATTCAGGCCTTTGATCCATTTTGATTTTACTTTTGTGTATGGGGTTAGATAGTGATCCACTTTCATTCTCTTACATGTTGCTGTCCAGTTTTGCCAACACCAGCTGTTTAAGATGCTGTCATATCCCCATTGTATGTCCATGGCACCTTTATCATATATTAATTGACCATATATGTTTGGATTAATATCTGTTCCACTGGTCTTTGGCTCTGTTCTTGTGCCAGTACCAAACTGTCTTGATTACTGTGGCTTTATAGTAGAGCTTGAAGTTGGGAAGCGAGATCCCCCCTGTTTTATTCTTCCTCCTCAAGATTGCTTTGGCTATTCGGGGTCTTTTTTGGTTCCATATGAATTTTAAAACTATTTGTTCCAGTTCATTGTAGAATGTTGTTGGTATTTTGATAGGCATTGCATTGTATCTGTAGATTGCTTTAGGCAGGATGGCCATTTTGACAATATTAATTCTTCCTAGCCAAGAGCATGGCATGAGTTTCCATTTGTTAGTGTCCTCTTTAATTTCTCTTAACAGTGTCTTGTCATTTTCAGGGTATAGGTCTTTCACTTCCTTGGTTAGGTTTATTCCTAGGTATTTTATTCTTTTTGATGCAACTGTGAATGGAATTGTTTTTCTGATTTCTCTTTCTGTTAGTTCATTGTTAGTCTATAGGAAAGCAACAGATTTCTGTGTATTAATTTTGTATCCTGAAAATTTGCTGAAATTGGATATTAGCTCTAGTAGTTTTTGAATGGAGTCTTTAGGTTTTTTTATGTACAATATCATGTCATCTGCAAATAGTGACAGTTCAATTTCTTCTTTACCAATCCGGATGCCTTGTATTTCTTTGTTTTTCCTGATTGCCGTGTCTAGGATCTCCAGTACTAGGTTGAATAACAGTGGGGAGATTGGGCATCCCTGTCTTGTTCCTGATCTTAGAGAAACACCTTTCAGCTTTAAGTATGATGTTGGCTGTGGGTTTGTCATATATGGTCTTTACTATGTTGAGGTACTTGCCCTGTATACCCATTTTGTTGTGAGTTTTTATCATGAATGGATGTTGAATTTGGTTGAATGCTTTTTAAGCGTCTATGGAAATGATCATGTGGTTTCTGTCCTTCTTTTTGTTGATGTGGTGGATGATTTTGATGGATTTTCAAATGTTGTACCATCCTTGCATCCCCAAGATGAATCCTACTTGATCATGGTGTATGATCCTCTTGATGTATTTTTGAATTTGGTTTGCTAATATTTTGTTGAGTATTTTTGCATCTATGTTCATCAGGGATATTGGTCTGTAATTTTCTTTTTTGGTGGGGTCTTTGCCTTATTTTGATATTAGAGTGATGCTGGCTTCATAGAATGAGTTTTGAAGTATTCCTTCCTCTTCTATTTTTTGGAAAACTTAAAGGAGAATGGGTATTATGCTTTCTCTGCATGTCTGATAAAATTCAGTGGTGAATCCATCTGGCTAAGGGGTTTTGTTGTTGGGTAGTTTTTTGATTACTGATACAATTTCTTTGCTGGTAATTGGTCTGTTTAGATATTCTGTTTCTTCCTTGGTCAGTCTTGGAAGGTTGTATTTTTAGGAAGTTGTCCATTTCTTCTAGGTTTTCCAGCTTGTTAGCATATAGATTTTTATAGTATTCTGTAATTTTTTTGTATTTCTGTGGTGTTCATCATGATTTTTCCTTTCTCATTTCTGATTCTGTTGATGTGTGAGGATTCTCTTTTTCTCTTAATAATCTGGCTAGGTGCTTATCTATTTTGTTTATTTTCTCAAAGCACCAGCTCTTTGTTTCATTGATTTTTTTATCTTGTTTTCTTCTTCTCAATTTTATTTATTTCTTCTCTGATCTTTATTATGTCCCTCTTTCTGCTGACTTTGGGCCTCAATTGTTCTTCTTTTTCCAGTTTCAATAATAGTGAATTTGAGTATTCATTTGGGATTGTTCTTCCTTTTTTAAATAGGTCTGGATTGCTATATACTTTCCTCTTAGAACTGCCTTCACAGTGTCCCACAGAATTTGGGGCTTTGTGCTGTTGTCATTTGTCTCCATATATTGCTTGAACTCTATTTTAATTTGGTCATTGATCCATTGATTTTTTAGGAGCATGTTATTAAGCCTCCATGTGTTTGTGAGCCTTTTTGTTTTCTTTGTACAATTTGTTTGTAGTTTTATGCCTTTTTGGTCTGAGAAGTTGGTAGGTAGAATATCAATCTTTTTGAATTTACTGAGGCTCTTTCTGTGGCCTAGTATGTGGCCTTCTGGAAAATGTTCCATGTGTACTTGAGAAGAATGTATATCTTGCTGCTTTGGGTGTAGAGTTCTGTAGATGTCTGTTAAGTCCATCTGTTCTAGTGTGTTGTTCAGTGCCTCTGTGTCCTTACTTATTTTCTGTCTGGTTGATCTGTCCTTTGGAGTGAGTGGTGTGTTGAAGTCTCCTAGAATGAATGCATTGCATTCTATTTCCTTCTTTAATTCTGTTAGTATTTGTCTCACATATGTTGATACTCCTGTATTCAGTGTATATATATTTATAATGGTTATATCCTCTTGTTGGACTGATCCCTTTACCATTATGTAATGTCCTTTTTTGTCTCCTGTTACTTTCTTTGTTTTTAAGTCTATTTTGTCTGATGCAAGTACTGTAACACCTGCTTTTTTCTCCCTGTTGTTTGCATGAAATATCTTTTTCCATCTCTTGACTTTCAGTCTGTGTATGTCTTTGGGTTTGAGGTGAGTCTCTTGTAAGCAACATATAGATGGGTCTTGCATTTTTATCCATTCTGTTACTCTGTGTCTTTTGATTGGTGCATTCAGTCCATTTACATTTAGGGTGATTATTGAAAGATATGTACTTATTGCCATTGCAGGCTTTAGATTGTTGGTTACCAAAGGTTCAAGGGTAGCTTCTTTACTATCTAGCCATCTAACTTAACTCTCTTATTGAGCTATTATAAACACAGTCTGATGATTCTTAGTTTCTCTCCCTTCTTATGCGTCCTCCTCCATTCTTTATACGTTAGGTGTTTTATTCTGTACTCTTTTGTGTTTCCTTTGACTGCTTTTGTGAGTAGTTTATTTTTTGCCTTTAGTTAGTATTTGGTTGGTCTGTTTTTTCTTTGCTGTGATTTTATTTTCTCTGTTGACATCTATTTAGCCTTAGGAGTGCTTCCATCTAGAGCAGTCCCTCTAAAATATCCTGTAGAGGTGGTTTGTGGGAGGCAAATTCCCTCAACTTTTGCTTGTCTGGGAATTGTTTAATCCCTCCTTCATATTTAAATGATAATTGTGCTGGATACAGTATTCTTGGTTTAAGGCCCTTCTGTTTCATTGCATTAAATATATTGTGCCATTCTCTTCTGGCCTGTAAGGTTTGTGTTGAGAAGTCTGATGATGGCCTGATGGGTTTTCCTTTGCAGGTGACCTTTTTTCTCTCTTTGGCTGCCTTTAATATTCTGTCCTTGTCTTCGATCTTTGCCATTTTAATTTTTATATGTCTTGGTGTTGTCCTCCTTGGGTCCCTTGTGTTGGGAGTTCTGTGGGCCTCCATAGTCTGAGCGACTATTTCTTCCCCCAGTTTGGGGAAGTTTTCAGCAATTATTTCTTCAAAGAGACTTTCTATCCCTTTTTCTCTCTCTTCTTCTTCTGGTACTCCTATAATGTGAATATTGTTCTGTTTGGATTGGTCAAACAGTTCTCTTAATATTCTTTCATTCCTGGAGATCCTTTTATCTCTCTCTGCCTCAGCTTCTCTGTATTCCTCTTCTCTGATTTCCATTCCATTAACATCCTCTTGCACCTCATCCAGTCTGCTCTTACGTCCTTCCAGAGATTGTTTTATTTCTGTATTCTACCTCCCTATTTGCTCCTTTAGCTCTTGTATATTTCTCTGCAGGTCTGTCAGCATGGTTATGACCTTTATTTTGAACTCTTTTTCAGGAAAATTGGTTAAATTTTTCTCCCCAGGCCCTCTCTCAGGTGTTGTCTGGGTAATTCTGGACTGGACCAAATTCTTCTGCCTTTTCGTGGCAATAGAGGTAGCTGTAGTCAGGTAGCACATGTGTCAGCTGGGAGAAGAAAGTTCTTTCCTGTTTGCTGGTTGGCTTTCCCTTCTCCACTGCCTGTGTCGGTTACCTGCACTCCTGGAGCAGCCTCTGGATTAATCCCCTAAGCTGCCACAGGCAAGGTCGGCTTTCACTCCCTCTCCACTCCAAGTCCTTTCCTCCTGCCAGTCAGCTGGGGTGGGGGGAGCGCTCGGGTCCCACCGGGCCACAGCTTGTATCTTACCCCCTTCATGAGATGATGAGTTCTCACAGATGTAGATGTAGCCTGGCTTTTGTACTGTATCCAATGGTCTCTCTTTTAGGAATAGTTGTATTTGTTGTATTTTCAAAAATATATATGGTTTTGGGAGGAGATTTCCGCTGCCATACTCATGCTGCCATCTTGGCTCCCACCATAGCTATTTTAATTCATTTTTCCTTTACATTTTTTACTAGATAGCTAATCACCACATTACAGTATATTAGGATATTCTGAATCTGACTATATATTTATCAATGCATTTTAAGTTTTTAAATATTTTTATGTACTAATTAGTGGTTTTCTGTTTCAGTTTGAAGAACTTTCAACATTTCTTGTAAGTCAGGTTTAGTGATGATGGATTCTTTCTGCCTTTTTAAATTAGGGAATGTCTTTATTTTGACTTCATTTCTGAAGTACAACTTTTCTAGTTAAATTATTCTTTGCTGGAAGTTTCTTTATCACTCTATTTTGTTTCAGCTTCCAAGATCTCTGGTGAGAAATCTGTTGATATCCTTCTGGGACTCCCTTGCTTGAGATTTTTTTTTTCTATTGCTGCTTTTAAATTTCCCTTTGTCTTGGGTCTTACACAGTTTTCTTATAATATGTCTGAGAGAATATTATTTTGTATTGAAATTTTGAGATGGCCTATTATCTTCATGAACTTAGATGTCTAAATTTCTCCCAAGGTTTGGGTAGTTTTCAGCCACTATTTCTACAAGTAAACTATTTACTCCTTTGTTCTTCTTGACTTCTAGGACTCCAATGACACATACATTATTTCTTTTGATGGTTTCCTATAATTCCCATATGGTTTCTTCATTCTTTTTCAGTCTTTTCTTCTTTTTGCTCCTATGTTATTGATCTGTATTCTAGCTCACTGATTCTCTCTTATGTTTGCTCAAGCTCACTGTGGAAGGTCTTTATTGAATTTTTCAGTTCAGTCACTATATTCTTCAGCTCCAAAATTTCTGTTTAGTTCTTTTTTATATTTTCTGTATCTTTGTTGAACTTCTCATTTTGTTCTTGTATTGCTTTTCTGATATTTTTAATTTGTTGATCAGTATTCATGCTGAGCATCTTTAGAACAATTATTTTGAATTCTTGGATCTCCATTTTGTTGAGACCAATTACTGGAGGTCTGATGGACAATTGACAATTGTGTGGTCCCTGATGAGCACTGCAGGGAGTTCCCAGTGGCTGCTGGGGTCCTCTGGCACCTCCATGTCCAGAAGTTAGGGGTCAGGGCATGAACCAGTGGTGCCTGGGCCAGTAGTGTACACACTCTTGGCTATAGGAGCCAGTTTCATATGCTTATGTAGTGGTAGGGAGCAGTTGCAGACTGCAATTATAATTACTCATAATTATGGAGGGAAGATGATAAAGACTTGGACAACTATGGGCTCACTGGCAGCTGTGGAGGCTGTGGCTGTCAGCATGCTCTTCTATGGCTGTGCACTCTTCTCCAAGGTGTGCATACTGTGGTGGATGTTAGTGACAAGGGTTGAGCTAGGAGTGTGCAGATGCACAGCTGGAGGTATTATGTACAGGTGGGCATGGTGGTACTAGTGAGTGACATAAGGCAGGTCCTGATGTGGGTTTGTAAGCAGCTGCAAGGGCCCTGGCTCTTGGTATAGTGTTCTGTAGCTGCACACTGTCCCCATGAGCATTCACTCTGGAGTTTAGGCCATTGATCTGTGGGCCAGGCTGGGGTTGTACAGATGCACAGGCAGAAAGACTAGCTATAGGTAGGCTCAGTTGTGCCAGCCAGTGAAAGAAGGCAAGGCCTGATCTGGGCCCACATACAGTTGTGAGGCCTCTGGATGTTGGTGTGCTCTCCTGTGGTTGAATTCTCTCCCCTTATTTGTCCACACTGCAGTGGAAGCTCATGATGGGTGTCAGGCTGGTGGCATGCAGGTAGGTGCACAGCTGGAGGTACTATCATCAAGCACAGGCACAGTGGTGGGAGTAGAAGGGCCTAGGCTAGTGTCGCATTTGTATTTCTGCAGAAGTCTGTGTTGGCTATAGTCACAGCTCCTAGGTTACAGTGGGGGTGGAGAGATACTCAGGTGTCTGGTGTCTTATACTTGTGCAACCACAGCACCTAGGATGGCTGCTGGTGTGGGTCCTGGACTCCACTGAGAGGAGGTAGAGGGAGTGGGGAGGTGCTCAGGCAGATGGGGCCAACTTATGCAAACAGCTGTGAGGCAAAAGCTGGCAGTATATGGCGACTGCTGGCTGTTGGCTTCATTAATGGTGAAATATGCTGAGCTTGTCTGCAGAGCAGGTTTATGTAAAGGCAATTGCTCCCAATGTGTGTCTGCTGATAATAGCCTCTGCTTTTATTCCTTGTTGCTACCCAGCTCAATACATCTCAGCTTTGCCAGCCTGGGTAGGGTGAAACCAAAGTGAGGCCTTTGGGCAGTACCGCATGAAGCTGAAGAACCTATTTTCCCCATTGTACCTTTTCTGATGAGAAGAATTCTTTCTAGAAGGGAAGTCCCTTCTTGACCCTGAACAATGCCAGCTTGCAGAATGGGATGATGAAATTGTCTTCCTTCTCTTTTTATGTGATTATTCTCAATTGCTATTGCTGTTCCATGGTGTTGCTAAAACTTCCTAAATGGACTCTAAAGGTCTCACAGAGCTGTTTTTGTTCATGGATAGCTATCACTGATTATGTGGGGCTATAAAGAAGTTGGTTTGTTCCTACATTGCCATACTCCCCCTCTAAATGAATGAATTTATTAAGGCTGCTATAAATGTTTAATGTTTAGAGCAAAAGTCTAAGCCCCTTCTTATGCACCAGTTTTAGTAGTTATGCTTTTTCAACTTATCTTCTCTGCATCTGTACTCTTTTCCTCTCTCATAATACTCATTTGCCAGGGATAACTTAAAAGTATGGTGTGCAAGGAAAAAACACATTTTATCATGGTTTTCTGGATGTTGACAAGAGTTCTAGAATGATACAGGAAATATATAGAAGAGTATATCCATCTAAACTCTTACCCTGTTAGTCTAAAATAGTTTCACAATGTTAATATTATTGTCATTTGGAACTAGGAAATTCTATGTTTAAAGGAGGGGAGGCTGTCCTATGTATTTCAGGGTGTTTAGCAGTAGCCTTAACATCTACTCACTAAGATGCCAGTAGCATACTCCCAAGGCATTACAACCAAATATGTAAAAACAATTTTCCAAATGTCTTCTGAGATTAAGATTGCCCAGTTGAGAACCACTACTCTCAAGTAACAGAACAGCCAGAATACACATGGCACACCACTCCCATGCAAGCAGTTAGTCAAAGAAAGATGACCTAATGGAAGGAACGCACAGGTTTAGTATTTCTTGGTTTCTTGATTCTACTCCAAAGGATACATGTAAAATTAAATAAAAAGTTTATAAATACAGTAAGCTTATTCAGTTACAAGGTACAAGGCTAACTTTAGAAAGTTAAGTACTAAAAAAATTATCAAAGATTTGCAACATCAGATGATAAGAGTTATGGAAGACATTAAAACATCAATTTTTATTCAATCTTAAGATTTATGATTGTGTGCATGTTTTCGATAGAGGATATGGATACATAGATAGATCATAGATACATAGATAAATAGATGATAGATAGAAGATACATATTATATATAGTCATATGTATAAAGAAAGTCACTAGTATTTGGAGCATGATAAATAGTATGAAGAAGAGGAATATATACAGTTAAGATAGTGTTGAATATCCTGGACTTCAAGTCAGAAAATAAGACACAAGTGCAACTTTGACTATTTTTTTATCCTACATCTTCTGACTTTCAGTCTAGTGCTTTTTACATGATGCCTCTTGTGAAATTGAAGAGTAGTCAGAAAATATTACAAATAACTGCAGAATTTATAAATTGTGTCTATGAGTAAGAAGGAAATATCAAGATCTTTTTCATTTTACTAAAAATGATCTAGTTAAAATACTCATGACAAGCACTGAGGTTGCGGCACTATCCAAAATTATTTCTTTCTCTTTGACATTCAAGATGACTATTGCTGTTCTTGTCTAATGACTATTGCTTATAACAATTTATGGTAATGAGTTACAAACATCAGAGTCTATAAGAATTATGGGACACACTAGAGATAACCTCAGAGATACTGATCAGTACATGAGGTTTGAGTCCATGAAATATGCATTTTTAGCAACTATCACAAAAATTCTGGTGCAGAGGACCATAGTCTTTAATAGCAGCACTAACAAGACAGATGGCGGAGGTCTGACTGGTGCAGAAAATTGTGTCTTCTTCATAATTACTGGAATCAGTGATGATTAGTTGTAAAATTTCTCTCTGGAAACATAAAGAGTTACTAAAGGTATTAATAGCAGATAACTGAAATCCCACCTGTAGAAAACCTTTCAAATTCCATTTATTGATCATTTTAAAATACATTCCAGAAATACGTGAGAAGTTTCTCAGAAAAACTTACGATGAAGGATGAAAAACAGGAAAAGTAAAGAGTGGCAAAGAGAAAAGAGATTTATAAAGCCAGGAACAGTTCTACAAAAAGAATACATGCCAATCTGAGTTTTAAAAAAAAATACTTAGGACCAGAAACTGAGGTAGAAATTCCTTCTAAAAAGTTCTGGTTACTTTTAGCAGTAGCCCTAACATCTACTCACTAAGCTGCCAGTAGCATCCCCCCAAGGCATTACAACCAAATATGTAAATAGCAAAATTAAGTATGAGTGGTATTTTAGGAAATTTCAGCCATTTACCAGCATTCACCACACAGCCAAACTGATCAGTTAGCTAACAATCCTTAGACTGAACAGTGGTATTGACTTGAAATAAATATTATTGAGATAATTAACCTTTTAAGCAATAGTAGATACCAATTATTGTTATTTTTCTTTGTTCCCTGAATATGTGACTCTAAAAATACTTAGATTTTAAATTAAATATGATAAACATTATATTTTCAAGATAGTGAGATTATAAATATGGTGATATGACTAGGCTATATGACACAGACCAACAGAAAAGTTGTTTTATAAATAGCATATAAAGGAAGATTGGAGTACCTTCACTTTGGATCAAGCTGAAATAACAGTGACCAGATTTATGCACCAGCCTAAAACAACCAAAAAATGTACAAAACATATGAAACAATGTTTTAGAAGATACTAGATGTCAGACATGAAAGGACAGTGATCTCTGAGAAATGGGAAATGAGGTGAGCCCTATGATTGATTGCCCCAGCTTAGAACTAGGTTCTAGGCCATGGCTCAGGGAGGGGGAATCCACACAGAGACTATTGAACTCCCTAAAATGAAGACATAGAACCAATATACTGGGGAGTCCAAGGCATCTAAAGTTCTTGAGCCACAGTGCCATAGTAGAGATAGGCACAGAGAGGAAAAACCAGAAGAATTGAGACAATCATCTGAATATTCACCAGGATGTGCAGGTAAGGAAGCCATTCAAAGATGGCAGGGAAGAATGAGAGGTAATAATATCTGATGCTCACACAAAGACAAAAGTAATATTGCCTTCTCCCATCACAGTCCAGAAAAATCTCATGATACATATAACATTGAATAGAGTACAGAAGCATCTTGCATCACAAGTTGAGAATAGTCTTTGATTGTGTACTGCTCCCATCTAACTTCACAAATTTAAAAACCAAGAATTGAAAAAACTATTTCCAGCTAACTTAACTCCACCTTAGAAAAATGTTGAGCGATGTTCATAGACATGTAAACATAGCAAGTGTCCAACAAAGTAAAACTGGCAATGTCTGGAATCCAATTAAAATTACCAACCATGCACACCAAAGGAGATATACAAATATTCTATAAACACATGAAAACATACTCAATACTTTCTATTATTAGGAAAATGCAAACCAAAATCACAATGAGATACTACTTTTCACATATCAGAATGGCTAAAATAAAAAAGCTTGACCACATCAAGTGTTGGTAAAGATGTAAAAAATCTGGAAATCTCACTCATTGTTTATGGGAATTATAATGACATGGAGATTTTGGAAAATAGCTTGACAGTTTCTTAAAAAGCCAAATGTGAATGAACCATATGATCTAGCCGTTACACTCCTAGGAATTTATTTACCCAAGACAAATGAAAGCATATGTCCATACAAAGAATTGGACACAAATTTTCTAGCGGGTTTTTTAATAATAGCCCAAACCTGTAACCAAGATGACTTCTAGCTGAGAGAGCATTTAGAGATATAAATTAAAACTAAAGAAGAGCTGACCAAGATTAGTGGGTCCTACACCTTTCCCAGAAGGAAAAGTGGATCTTTTTGCTAATGATGAAGCAGAAATATGATTGTTTTATGTTAGCCGAATGTAATCAATACTATCATTTCATGATAACTTAGCCTGTACACTGATAAAACAATCATTATACAATTTTTATGGCATGCAGTATTATAGTCATATTCATAATGTAGTATTAGAAACATTGTTACAGTTTTTAAAAACCACTTATCTGTGATGACAGGCTGACATGCAGTTTCTCCAATTATGAGAGAGAGAGGCATACTGTACAGTAATGTAATTCATTGAAAGCAAAGTTATGAAACAGTAAGAAAACTAGTACATTATTAATTTAATGCTAAATATCACTTACCTTATGCCCATGTAAGGTTAGGCTATTGATTTCCATGCAAGTCTTACACACAATGTTCCACATGATAAATATTTGGTTGATGATGACAAAAAAACATACATTTATTAGATTTTCACATGAAGACACTCACACATACACACAGATAAGTTAATTAACTATAGTATGATAGTTTTACTATTCATTAAGTGGAACTGAATCATCATGAAGGTCTTCACTGTCATCATCTTCATGTTGAGAAGGCTAAGGAGGAAGAGGAAGACAAGAGGTTGGTCTTGTGTCAGAGGTGGCAGGGATAGAAGAGGTGGAGGAGGTGGAAGGGGAGGCTGGAGAGATGGGTATACCTCATGTATCTTTATGAAAATATGTAGCAATTTCTGCCTGAGTTTTTGTGTTTACTTTCTCTAAAAGTACCAGTCCTTTTTCTATCACTAGCTTTAGTTTCAGTGCCCATATCACAGAAAGGCCCATGTAATAAGTCGAAAGCAGTCTTGATTAATTGGAATCCTTTTGCCATATTGTCTAAGGTCAATTTGTTCTCTGGCACTGCTTCTTCTACATCTTCTCCTTCATTGGCTGGCACTGGTTTGGAAGCACTCATCTCCACCAACCTGTCTTCTGAGAATTCCTCTAGTGGAGCCTATTAGCTCTTGAATTTTTCCAAGATCTTTATCTTGAAACCCTTCATTCCTTATCTTTTTGCCATATCTACAATCTCTTTCATGATTTCCTTGATTGGCTCTGTTGTAAATCCTGTGAAGTCTGCACAACTAAACACAATTTTCTTTAGCAGGAATTTATTGTTTCATGCTTGATGGTTTTCACAACTTTTTCTATAACTTTTTCTACATCTTCAGTGGTGTAATCCTCTCAAACTTTCATGATGTTCTCTAGCAGGGTTCTCTTCCACAGCATTGACAATCCTTTCCATAGAATACCATGCATAATGATCTTTAAAGGTACTTTAAAGGAGCCCCTGATCTAAAGCCTAAATTAGATATATTGTGTCTGGGTGCAAGTAGACAACTTTGATGCCTTTGGTGTTGAAATCTGGGGCTGTGTATAGCCAGGGGCATTGTCCAATATAAAGAAAATTTAAAAATCAGTCCCTTATTGTCAAGGTACTTCCTGATTTCAGGGACAAAGTATCAATGAAACCAATCCTGAAAAAAAGGTTCTCATTGTCCAGGCCTTCTTGTACAACCAAAAGATTAGAAGTTGGTGTTTATCTTTTCCTTTCAAGGCTTGGGGGTTAGCAGTTTTATAGATAAGGCAGTCCTAATCATAAACCTGATTGCATTTGCACAAAATAGCAAAATTAACCTATCCCTTCCTGACTTAAATTCTCATGTTCACTTCTCTTACTTACTAATAAAGGTCCTTTGTGACCTTTTATCTCTTTCCAGAATAGGGCCCATTCGTCTGTGTTAAAAATCTCTTCAGGCAGATATCCTTTACCCTCAATGACTGGGAACTCATCTGCTGCCTCTTGGTTGGCAAAAGCTGCTTCTGTCACCTTGGTATTTTTTAAGCCAAAACTTTCTAAATTTATCAAACCATCCTTCGCTGGCATTAAATTCTCCAGCTTTAGGTATTTCACCTTCTTTTTGTTTTAAGTTGTTTTATTTTCTCAAATCAGATTAGAGTCTCTAGGTATGCTTTCTTATAGCAATCCTATACCTACATAAAAGCTGCATCTTCATATGAGGTAAAAAGGGTGTTTTGCAAAGTGAAAAGTCTTCACACCTGCTAGCATAGCTTTTGTGATGACTTCATGAATTTCCTTTTCATTTTTACAGTGGTCCTTACACAGTATTCATTTATCTTGAAATGGTGGGCAACCACAGCTGTAGACTCAATCTATACTATAACAACTTTTTCTGGTAATGACATGACTATTCTCTGCTTCTTGGGGGCACGTCCAGCATCACACTCTAACAGCATCAGAATACATGTTCTTCTCAAGTGCATATGAAACATTCTCCAGAATAAACCACATATTAGGACACTAATCAAGTCTTAATACATTTAAAAAGATGAAATCATTCAAAGTATTTTCTCCAATCACAATCAAATGAAGCTAGAAATCAGTATTAGAAGAAAAACTAGAAAATTCAAAAGTAAGTAGAAATTAAACAACACACTCTTTAACAACCAGTAAAAAATCACAATGAAAATCACAAATTAGAGATGAATGAAAATGAAAATGCAACATACCAAAACTTATGCAGTGTAGTGAAAGGAGTTATGAGGGGGAAATTCATAGTTATAAATGTCTATACTAAAAAAATAATAAGTAAAAATGTCAAATCAATAACATCACTTTACAACTTAAGAAATTTAGAAAAAGAAAAGTAAACTGCAAAAAGCATGAAATAATTCATAAATAATAGAATGGAAATAAATAAAACAGAGAATGGAAAAACAAGAGAATCAATGAAAACAAAAATTTATTCTTTTAAAATATCAACAAAATTAGCATACCCTTAGCCAAATTGACTAAGAAAAACAGAAAGAAGATGCAAATAGCCAACATAAGAAATGAAAATGAGGTCTCACAAATTACTAAAACTAACTCAAGAAGATGAAACATCTGACCAGACCTATAAATAATTAAAGGTATTAAACTGGTAATTTTTAAAAAATCACAACAAAGAAAATCCAGGACCAATGTTTTCACTGGTGAATTCGAACAAACATCTAAGAAATAATTAATGTCAACCTTTCTCAAACTCTTGCAAATAATAGGGGAGGAGGAAATACTTCCTAATTCATTCTGTGAGGCCAGTATTACTGTAAAATCAAAAATAGACTGAGATAGCACAAGTAAAGAAATAAGCAGACCAATTTCCTTTAAGAACATACATATAAAAATCCTCAACAAAATACTGGCAATAAGAATTCAATAACATATTAAAAGGATTATATACAATGATCAATTGGGATTTGTCCCAGAAATACACAAGTGGTTCAACATAACAAACCAATAAATATAATATACTACATTAGTAAAAGCAGGAAAAATACATGATATTTCAATTGAACCCACAAAATATTGTAAAAAACACACTATCTTATGATAAAAACACTCATTAAACAAGGAAGTAAATGGCACTGCCTCAACATGATAAAGAACATTTATGGAAAGCTCATAGGTAACATTGTACTCAATGGTTAAAGACTAAATGCTTTCCTACTAAGATCAAGAGAAAGATAAGAAGGTCCACTTTCACTATTTCTATTTAACATGATACTGGAATTCTAGCTAAAGAAATTAGGCAAAAAAGGGAAATAAAAGGCATCCAAATTGGAAATGATGAAGTTAAACTATATTCACTGCAGGCATGATCCTATTACAGAAAATTCCAAAGAATAAACACACACATAAAAAACTACTAAACCTAATAAAATAACAAGAAATAAATTTAACCAAGGAGATAGAAAGCATATTCATTGAAAATTGCAAAATATTGACAAAAGAAATTAATGGAGACCTAAATAAAAGGGAAATATTTATATCATGAAAACTTGGAATCTGTATTATTAGAAAACTTGATATTGTTAAGAGTCACTTCCACCCAAAACAATCTATAGATTCAGTGAAAACTGTATCAAAATTTCAATGGCCAGTTTAGCAGAATGGAAAAGGCTACCTTCAAATTCATATGTAATTGCCATGGGCCCAAGTAGCCAAAACAATATTGCAAAGGAATACAACTTTGGAGGAATTACACTTCCCAATTTCAAAACTTACTATAGAGATACAATAAAGAGTGTGGTACAGCTGTAAGGATAGGCATACATATCAATGGAATAATATTGAAAGTCCAGAAAAAGAAACATGCATCTCAGGTCAATTAATTTTCAGCAAGGATGTCAAGATCATTCAGTGAAGAAAGAATGGTCTTTTCAACAAATAGTGCTGAGACAACTGGATATGTACATACAAAAGAATGAAATTGGACATGTGTCTCACACCATATAAAAATAGACTCAAAATGGATCAATGACATAAATAACAGGGTTAAAACCATAATGACCTTAGAAAAAATTATGTGGATAAATCCTTATGACCATGGATTTTGTAATGGCTTCTTAGGTATCACATCAATGCCTTCTTAGATATGACACCACCAAAAGTTTAAAAAACAAGAAAAAATAGTTCCTCAAAAAATTAGAAATAAAAATACCATGCAACACAACTATTCTACTTCTGGGAATTTACCCAAAGATAGAAAAATCACTACTTTTGAAAAGATGCATGCATACCTCTGTTCACTGAAGCATTATTGACAATAGCCAAGATATGAAAGCAACCCAAATGCTCATCAATAGGTGAATGGATCCAGAATTTATAAGGGACTCTTACAAAACAACAAAAAGACAAATAACTCCATTTAAAAATGAATAGACTTTCCTTCAGAAAAGATATACAAATGAGCAATAAGTGCATGGGGAGATATGCAACATTATTAGCCTATAGTATAATGTAAATCCAAACCACACTGAAATACCACTTCAACCCTACAAGGATGGCTACTTTTTTAATTAAAACATATAAAAATCACAAATATTTGTGATTCAATGAGAAATTGGAACACATGTATTGTTGGTGGGAATATAAAATAGTTCAGCTAATATGGAAAACACTTTGGTGGTTCCTCAAAAATTAAACAAAATTACCATATCACCCAATAATTCCACTACCAACTATATACCCAAATAACTGAAAAAAGATACTCAAGCAAATGCTTGTACATGGATAATCATAGGAGCACAATGCAGAATAGGAAAATAATGGAAATTATCAATAAATGGATAAATGGATAAACAAATTGAGGTATATACATGCAATAGAATAATATTTTTTATAAGGAGCAATAAATGAACAATACACTATATAATGTGGGTGAACCTCAAAAACATTATGCTAATTGAAAGAAGCAAGATACAAAAGAGCACACATTGTATGACTTCATTTATATGAAGTACCCAGAATGAGAAAACTTATAAAAACAGATAGGTAGTTGCCATGGGCAAGAGAGGAGAATGGGAAGTAACTTTTAAATGGATATTAGGTTTTCTTTTTGGGTGATGAAAATTATTTGGAATTTGATATTTTAAGTGTTTGCATAACATTGTGAGTAAATTCCATTGAATTCTTCACTTAAAAGTAGTTAATTCAGTGTTATATGAATTTTTTTCTCAATAAAAAGGATACAGATATCCATATTTAGTCATTTATGATGGAATATCTCTGGGATAATA
Organism: Manis javanica; assembly: GCF_040802235.1. Classification (NCBI taxonomy): domain Eukaryota; kingdom Metazoa; phylum Chordata; class Mammalia; order Pholidota; family Manidae; genus Manis; species Manis javanica. Next base: position 90,475,447 of record NC_133174.1, read on the forward strand.
TATAAGGGACTAAAATCAGCATTTGCTTCTCAGGATAAAATGATTGAGGGTCAGAGAAGGAAGGAAGGCATATGGATGCTATATGTCCTTTGTGCTGCTTGAGTTTTTTTTAAATCATATATTGTCTTTATAATAAAATATTAAAACAATAAGTGAAGATGGGAGATACTCTAAAAGTTATAGTAGAGAGGTGACTCAATGAAAAGATGGCAGAGTAGGATGGCAAGGTGAAATCATCCTCCCCTACACCCACTAAGGAAGAAACTACAACAAATAAAACTAACCCTGAAAATCACCTGAAGAGAGAAGAATAGACCATCCACATATGTTGAAGAAGAGAAGACCACACAGAGAAGGCTAAAGGTGCAAAGCCATGATCCATCAGGACACACGCCTTTAACCCATCCAAGCCCACAAGCAGGAGGGAGAAGAACAGAGTTGGGGGGGGTGGATAAACACTAACAAATCCTGTACATGTGGCCCTTGAATTCTGCTCTGGTAAGAGGAGTCCACAATGTACTGAGCTTTGACTGTTTCAGGGGGTGGACACCAGGAAGAGTTGGAGCACTATGGATGAGATTCTAAGAGTCCAGCTTGTGGAAGACAGGCATGCTCTGTCAGTCCCATAAAGATCCAACACAGAGGTGGCAGTTTGAAAGATTTACCAGAAACAGTAAGGGTGCCAGAAGGGCAGGAGTTGGAGGGAGCTCCCTCTGGAGTAGAAAAGGCAGGCAGATAATGCTTTCCCAGCCCTCCCTCAGCCCAGCTAGTCAGGCACATGTGGTAGCCAGCTCCAAAATGTTCCATTTTCCTAGCTGGAACCTCAGCCCCATGGTAGTTTTCCCCTGTGTACCTGCTCCAACCAGCCTGCTCAGCCCAGCAGTGGTCTGATAGTGTGGCCTGGAAGGCAGAAGGCAGACTATACTTTCCTTGTTTTCCCAGCCCTCAGCCCAACTGGTGAGGGGCTTGTTAATCATAACACTAAAGAAAACCACCAAATAACAAGAAAAGACTATAAGAGAGGAAGAAAGGAACAGAAAAGAGCTATAAAAACAACCAGAAGGAATTAAAGAGGATTAAAGATGGTGGCATGAGAGGTGAGACAGAGACTTCCTCCTAAAACTGCATATAATATGAAAATATAATTAACACAACTAATCCTGAAAGAGCAACAGGAAAGAGGGCTGTGCCAGACTGTATACACCTGGAGAAAAGAGCACACCTCACAGAACAGGGCAACGTACTAAAGCCATGGCCCAACAGGACCCAAGCCCTTCCCCCACCCAGCTCACCAGCAGAAGGAAGAGAAACAGAGCAGGGAGGAAATGGAGGCCTGGGACTGCTGAATACCTAACTCCAGAGATCTGCTCTGGGAGCACAAACCTACATTTCATGGTGCTTGCATGGTACTCTCATGATTAGGGGGTTGGAAAGCTAAGACAGACAGAATTCCTGGAGAGACTGAGATTCCAGCTGCATGTGGAAAGTAGGGAACCATAACCAGCTGCTCTGGAACAAAAGAAAGGTGGGCAGTCCGAGAGACTTCCTAACATCAAGAGGACTGCTAAAGGGGCAAGGATTACACAGAGCTTACTGCACAGGAGAAAGAAAAGGTAGACAAAATTGTCTGGGTGCACTCTGCCTAGCATGTTGGGAGCTTTCATGATCTTCAGGCGCTCCAGCTCCCTGGCTGGTTAGACAGCTCCACGGACCCTCTCCGTGAGACACATCCTACTGCATCTTTCTCCAAGCCAGCCCCACCTGGCTTGCAAACTGGCAAGCCCTACCCTGGTGTTAGGCCAGCCAGAAGAAATACATGTCTACAGCATCTACAAACCCAAAACATAGAGGCTTATACCTGTGTGCTCAGCCCACTGGCTCATGCAGTGGACACAGGCATAGCAGCTGGAAAGGAGGAAACAGCTCTTTCTTTCCCCGAGTCACCAATACCACTCCTCTGTGACCCCCGACATTGCTTCAAGGGCTAAGCAGCTCCAGAGAGTAGAGCTTCTGGGTACTAGAGGGCACCATATACAAATATTAAATGCCAAAGGAACCTGGTTCAAACTAAAATTATTAATAAAACTCCTGAGAAAGACTTAAATGGTACTGAACTCATGAATCTTTCTGAAAGGGAGTTCCAAATAAAAATCATTAACATGCTCATTGAGATACAGAAAGATATTCAAGAAATCAGGAATGAATTGTGGATGGAGAGCCAATTGTTGAAGAGTACAATGGAGGGTATTAAAAGCAGATTAGATATGGTGGAGGAGACGATAAATGAAGTAGAAACTAGAGAAGAGGAATACAAATAAGCCGAGGCACAGAGATGTAAAAGGATCTCTAAGAATGAAAGAATATTGAGAAAACTGTGTGACCAATCCAAATGGAACAATATTCACATTATAGGGTTACCAGAAGAAGAAGGGAGAGAGAAAGGGATAAAGTGTCTCTGAGGAGGTAATTACTGAAAACTTCCACAATCTGGGGAAGGACATAGTCTCTGAGGCCATGGAGATCTACAGATCTCCCAACACAAGGGACCCAAGGACGACAACAACAAGACATATAGTAATTAAAATGGCAAAGATCAAGGATAAGGACAGACTATAAAAAGCAGTCAGAGAGAGAAATAAGATCACATACAAAGGAAAACCCATCAGGCTATCATCAGACTTCTCAGCAGAAACCTTACAGGCCAGAAGGGAGTGGCATGATATATTTAATGCAATGAAGCAGAAGGGCCTTGAACCAAGAATACTGTATCCAGCACGATTATCATTTAAATATGATGGAGGGATTAAACAATTCCCAGAGAAGCAAAAGCTGAGAGAATTTACCTTCCACAAACCATCTCTACAGTGTATTTTGGAGGGACTGCCATAGATGGAAGTCTTCCTAAGGTTTAATAGCTTTCACCAGCAGTCATAAAACCGCAATAAAGGAAGTAGAACAGCTAATTACTAAGCAAATGAAAAATTATATTAACTATCCCCAAAGTCAACCAAGGGATAGACAAAGAGTATAGAATATGATACCTAATATAAAAAGAATGGAGGAGGAAGAAAAAGGAGGAGAAAAAAAAGAACCTTCAGATTGTATTTGTAATAGAATACTGAGTTAAGTTAGACTCTTAGGTAGTAGGAAGTTAACCTTGTACATTTTGTAACCACTAATTTAAAGGCTGCAATGGCAATAAGTACATACCTATCGGTAATCATCCTAAATGTAAATGGACTGAAAGCACCCATCAAAAGACATAGAGTCACGGAATGGATAAAAAACAAGATGCATCTATATGCTGCCTACAAGAGACTCACTTTAAACCCAAAGACATACACAGACTAAAAGTGAAGGTATGGAAAAAGATATTTCATGCAACTAATAGGGAGAAAACAGAAGGAGTTACAGTACTTGTATCAGAGAAAATAGACTTCAGAACAAAGAAAGTCACAAGAGACAAAGAAGGACATTACATATTGATAAGAGGGCCAATCCAACAAAAAGATATAAACATTATAAATATCTATGTACCCAAGACAGGAGAACCTACATATGCAAAACAAATACTCACAAAATTAAAAGGGGAAATAGAATGCAATGCATTCATTCTGGGAGACTTCAACACTCCACTAACTCTGAAGGGCAGATCATCCAGACAGAAAATAAGTAAGGAGACAGAGGCACTGAACAACACATTAGAACAGATGGACCTAACAGACATCTACAGAACTCTACACCCAAAAGCAGCAGGATACACATTCTTCTCAAGTGCACATGGAACATGTTCAAGAATAGATCATATACTAGGCCACAAAGAGCCTCAGTAAATTCAAAAAGATTGAAATTGTACCAACCATTTTCTCAGACCACAAAGGTATGAAACTAGAAATAAATTATGGAAAGAAAATGAAAAATTCCACAAACACATGGAGGCTTTACAACATGCTCCTAAATAACCAATGGATCAATGACCAAATAAAAACAGAGATCAAGCAATATATGGAGACAAATGACAACAATAATTTAACACTGCAAAATCTGTGGGACGCAATGAAGGCTGTGCTAAGAGGAAAGTGTATTGTAATACAGGCCTACCTCAGGAAAGAAGAACAATCCCATACAAGCAGTCTAAACTCACAATTAATGAAACTAGAAAAAGAACAAGAAATGAGGCCCCAAAGTCAGTAGAAGGAGAGACATAATAAAAATTACAACATAAATAAATAAAATCGAGAAGAATAAAACAATAGAAACAATCAATGAAAGCAAAAGCTGTTTCTTTGAGAAAATAAGCAAAATAGACAAACCACTGGCGAGACTTATCAAGAAAAAAAGAGTCTACTCATATAAACAGACTCAGAAATGAGAAAGGAAAAATCACTGCACAAACCACAGAAATACACAGAATTATTAGAGAATACTATGAAAAATTATATGCTAACAAACTGGATAACCTAGAAGAAATGGACAACTTTCTAGAAAAATACAACCTTCCAAGGTTGACCCAGAAAGAAACAGAAAATCTGAACAGACCAATTACCAGCAATGAAATTGACCTGGTAATCAAAAAACTACCTAAAAACAAAACCCCTGGACCAGATGGCTTCACCATTGAATTTCATTAAACATTTAGTGAAGACCTAATACCCATCCTCCTTAAAGTTTTCCAAAGAGTAGAAGAAGAGGGAATACTTCCAAACTCATTTTATGAAGCCAGCATCACTCTAATTCCAAAACCGGGCAAAGACACCACAAAAAAAGGAAATTACAGACCAATACCCCTGATGAACATACATGAAAGAATAATCAACAAAATATTAGCAAACTGAATTTCAAAATTCATCAAAAAGATCATCCATCATGATCAAGTAGGATTTATTCCAGGGATGTAAGGATGGTACAACATTCGAAAATCTACCAACATCATCCACCAAATCAACAAAAAGAGGGACAGAAACCACATCATCATCTCCATAGATGCTGAAAAAGCATTTGACAAAATTCAACATCTATTCATGATAAAAACTCTCAACTTAATGGGTATAGAGGGCAAGTACATCAACATAATAGAGACCATATATGACAAACCCACAGTCAAACTTACCCTTAACAGTGAGAAGCTGAAAGCTTTTCCTTTAAGATTGGAAACAAGACAAGAATGCCCACTCACCCCACTTCTATTCAACGTAGTACTGGAGGTCCTAGCCATGACAATCAGACAACACAAAGAAATAAAATGCATCCTGATTGGCAAGGAAAAAGTTAAACCGTGCCTATTTGCAGGGACATGATATTGTACATAAAACACCCTAAAGAATCCACTGCAAAACCACTAGATCCAATATCTGAATTCAGCAAAGTTGCAGGATACAAAATTAATACACAGATATCTGGCATTCCTATACAGTAACAATGAACAAGCAGAAAAAAAGAAATCAGGAAAACAATTCCATACACAGTAGCATTGAAAAGAATGAAATATCTAGGAATAAACCTAACTAAGGAAGTGAAAGATCTATTCTCTGAAAATACAAGACACTCATGAGAGAAATTAAACAAGATACCAATAAATGGAAACACATCCTGTGCTCATGGATAGGAACAATTAATATTGTCAAAATGACCATCCTGCCTAAGGCAATCTACAGATTCCATGCAATGCCTATCAAAATACCAACAGCATTCTTCAACGAACTGGAACAAATAGTTTTAAAATTCATATGAAATGACAAAAGACCCCATATACTCAAAGCAATCCTGAGAAGGAAAAATAAAACAGGGGGGATCCTTGTTTCCCAACTTCAAGCTCTACTACAAAGCCACAGTAATCAAGACAATTTGGTGCTAGCACAAGAACAGACCCATAGACCGGTAGATCAGAATAGAGAGTCTAGATATTAACCCACACATATATGGTCAATTAATACATGATAAAGGAGCCGTGGATACACAATGGGGAAAATAACAGCATCTTCAAATGCGGGTGTTGGCAAAACTGAACAGCTACACGTAAGAGAATGAAACTGGATCATTGCCTAATCCCATACACAAAAGTAAATTTGAAATGGATCAAAGACCTGAATGTAAGTTATGAAACCATAAAACTCCTAGAAAAACACATAGGCAAAAATTTCTTGGACACAGACATGAGCAACTTCTTCATGAACATATCTCCCCACCAAGAGAAACAAAAGCAAAAATGAGCAAAGGGGACTATATCAAGCTGAAAAGCTTGTGTACAGGAAAGATACCATCAGTAGAACAAAAATACATCATACAGTATGGGAGAATATAGTCATAAATGACATACCTGATAAAGGGTTGACATCTAAAATATATAAAGAGCTCATGCACTTCAACAAACAAAAAGCAAATAATCCAATTAAAAAATGGGCAGAGGAGTTGAACAGACACTTCTCCATAGAAGAAATTAAAATGGCCAACAGGCACATGAAAGATGCTCCACATCGCTAATCATCACAGAAATGCAAATTAAAACCACAATGAGATATCACCTTAGAGCAGTAAGGATGACCACCATCGAAAAGACAAACAACCAATGCTGACGAGGATGTGGAGAAAGGGGAACCCTCCTACACTGCTGGAGGGAATGTAAATTAGTTCAACCATTGTGGAAAGCAGTATGGAGGTTCCCCAAAAAGCTCAAAATAGACATACCATTTGAACCAGGAATTCCACTTCTAGGAATTTACCTAAGAAAGCAGCACTCCAGTTTGAAAAAGACAGATGCACCCCTATGTTTATCACTGCACTATTTACAATAGCCAAGATATGGAAGCAACCTAAATGTCCATCAGTAGATGAATGGATAAAGAAGATGTGGTACATATACACAATGGAATATTACTCAAATATAAGAAAAAAACAGATCCTACCATTTGCAACAACATGGATGGAGCTAGAGGGTATTACGCTCAATGAAATAAGCCAGGCAGAGAAAGACAAGTACCAAATGATTTCACTCATATGTGGAGTATAAGAACAAAGGAAAACTGAAGGAACAAAACAGCAGCAAAATCACAGAACCCAAGAATGGACTAACAGTTACCAAAGGGAAAGGGACTGGGGAGGACGGGTGGTAAGGGAGGGATAAGGGTAGGAAAAAAGAAAGGGGGCATTACGAGTAACATGTATAATGTGTAGGGGGGGGGCACGGGGAGGGCTGTGCAACACAGAGAAGACAAGTAGTGATTTTAGAACGTCTTACTATGTTGATGGATAGTGACTGTGAACGGGTATGTGGGGGGGACTTGGTGAAGGGGGGAACCTAGTAAACATAATGTCCTTTATGTAATTGTAGATTAATGATACCAAAATAAAATTAATGAAAAAAAAGGTGCTCCACATCGCTAATCATCAGAGAAATGCAAATTAAAACCACAATGAGATATCACCTTAGACCAGTAAGGATGGCCACCATCGAAAGGACAAACAACCAATGTTGGCGAGGATGTGGAGAAGGGGGAACCCTCCTACACTGCCGGAGGGAATGTAAATTAGTTCAACCATTGTGGAAAGCAGTATGGAGGTTCGTCAAAAACTAAAAATAGAAATACCATTTTACCCAGAAATTCCACTCCTAGGAATTTTCCTTAAGAATGCAGCAGCCCAGTTTGTAAAAGACATGTGCACCCCTATGTTTATTGCAGCACTATTTACAATACCCAAGAAATGGAAGCAACGTAAGTGTCCATCAGTAGATGAATGGATAAAGAAGAAGAGGTACATATACACAATGGAATATTATTCATACATAAGAAGAAAACAAATCCTACCATTTGCAACAACATGGATGGAGCTAGAGGGTATTATACTCAGTGAAATAAGCCAGGTGGGAAAAGGCAAGTATCAAATGATTTCACTCATATGTGGAGTATACAAACAAAGAAAAAAAACTGAAGGAGCAAAATAGCAGCAGACTCACAGAATCCAAGAATGTACTAACAGTTACCAAAGGGAAAGGGACTAGGGAGGGTGGGTGAGAAGGGACGGATAAGGGGGAAAAGGACCATTATGATTAGCAGACATAATGTGTGGGGGGCATGGGGAGGGCTGTACAACACAGAGAAGACAAGTAGTGATTCTATAGCATCTTACTACTCTGATGGACAGTGACTGTAATGGGGTATGTGGTTGGGACTTGATGATGGGAGGGGTCTAGTAACCATAATGTTGCTCATGTAACTGTAGATTAGTGATACCAAAAAAAAGAAGAAACCCAGTTAGTTCAAAAGTAAGTTTCTTAACCAGACCAAGATGCTGGTATCTCAGTAAGGAATCAGAGCAGTAAATTTCTTGTGCTAAGTTAATTTTAAACATTTAAGGACCAGTTAAGAAGTTTGCACAGCCAACCCTTTGTCACATTCCTGAAGAATCCTTAAAAGGGTGAACCCTAAACCTTTGAGGGTGTTTCTCTCTCTGAGGTTGCCTGCACTTTGTAAGTACATCTTTGACTTTTCCCAACCTTTTAGGGGTGCCTCTTTTCTGGGACATCCCACACTCCCCTTTCTCCAAGTGTACTCCTTTTTGCCTTAAATAAACTTTTCCCTGCTCCAAAAAAACCCAAAAAAAAACAAAAAAGCCATAAAAAGCAACCAGAAAACCACTAAAAAAATGGCATTAAGCACATATTTATCAATAATCACCTTAAATGGAAATGGACTAAATGTACCAATCAAAAGACAGAGTGAAAAATAGATTAAGAAACAAGATCCAGGTATATGCTGCCTGTAAGAGAGTCATGTAAGATCTAAACACGTACATAAACTGAAAATGAAGGGATAGAAAAAGATATTTCATGCAAATAAAAGGGAGAGGAAAGCAGGAATAGTACTTATATCAGATAAAATAGACTTTAAAACAAAGAATGTAAGAAAAGAAAAAGGGCATTGCAAATGGTAAAAGAGGACATAACAATTTTAATATCTATACACCAAACTTAAAACACCTAAATATCTAACACAAATATTAACAGACCTAAAGAGAGAAATAGACAACAACACCATCATACTAGGGGATTTTTAATATTCCCCATCACCACTTACATCAATGTACAGATCATCCAGACAACAAATAAATAAGGAAGCACAGGTGCTGAACACATTTGGCCAGATGTACTTAACTGATACATACAGAACACTCCATCCATAACAGCAGAACACATATTTTCTCAAGCACACATGGGATGTTCTCCAGAATAGATCACATGTTAGAACACAAAAATAGTGTCAATAAGTTAAAAAGGATTGAAATTACATCAAGCATCTTTTCAGGCCACACTGGTATGAAACTAGTAATCAATTACATGGAGAAAAAAAAAACAGGGACATATGAGAGCTAAATTTGCTTTTAAATAAGCAATGGATCAATGAAAAAATCAAAGAAGAAAACAAATAATACATAGAGATAAATAAAAAGAGAAACACAACAGTTCAAAATATGTAGTATGCAGCAAAAGCATTTCAATGAGGTAAGTACATAGCAATACAGTCCTACCTCAAGAAACAAGAACAATACCAAATAAACAACTTAAACTCACAACTAAAGGAACTAGAAAAAGAACAAATGAAACTCCAAGTTAGTAGAAAGAAAGACATAATAAAGATCAGAACAGAAATAAATAACATAGAGAATAAGAAAACAATAGAAAATACAAATGAAACCAAGACCTGGTCTTTCAAGAAAATAAACAAAATAGATAAACCCCTAGCCATACTTACAAAGAAAAAAAGAGAGCACAAATAAACAAAATCAAAACTGAAAAAGGAGAAGTTATTACTGGCACCACAGAAATTCAAAGAGTTATAAAATAATTATATGAAAATAAGGTGGACAACCTAGAAGTGGAAAATTCCTAGAAACATACAACCTTCCAAGACTGACCCAGGAAGAAGCAGAAAATCTAAACAAACTGATTACTAGTAATGAAACTGAATGGGTAATCAAAATATTCCCAACAAACAAAATCCAAGTACTATATATCTTCATAGGTGAATTCTACTAAACATTTAAAGAAGAACTAATATCCATCCTTTTTAATGTATTTCAAAAAGGAGGAAAGGACAGAACACTTCCAAATTTATTCTATGAGGCTAGCATTACTCTCACACTAAAACCAGATGAAGACACTACATAAAAAGAAAATTATACAACAATATACCTGATGAACATAAACACAAAAATCCTCAACAAAATACTTGCAAACCAAATTGAAAAATACATCAAAAGGATCATTCATTGTCATCAAGTGGGATTTATTCCAGAGATGCAAGGATGGTACAATATTCAGAAATCCATCAACATTGTACACCACATCAACAAAAAGGATAAAAACCACTTGATCATCTCAATAGATGCTGAAAAAGCATTTGAAAAATTCAACATTCATTCATGATAAAAATCATCAACAAAATGTGTATAGAGGGTATGTACCTCAACATAATAAAGGTCATATATGACAAACCTACAGATAACATCATACTGAAAGGTGAAAATCTTTCAGATTTTCCTCTAAGATCAGGAACAAAACAAGGATGCCCACTCTCCCCACTTTCATGCAACACAGTACTGGAGGTCCTAGCCACTGCAATCAGACAACACAAAGAATAAAAGGCATCCAAAGTGGTAAGGAAGAAGTTAAACTCTCACTATTTGCAGATAACCTGATATTATACATAGAAAACCCTAAAGACCCTAGCAAAAACTATTAGAATTAATAACTGAATTCAGCAAACTTTCAGGATATAAAATTGATATACAGAAATTGGTTGTGTTCCTATATACTAACAATGAACTAGCAGAAAGAGAAATCAAGAAAACAACTCTATTTCCACTTACATCAAAAAGAACAATGTACCTAGGAATAAATCTAACCAAGGAGGTTAAAGACCTATACTCTGAAAACTATCAGACATTCATGAGAGAAACTAAAGAAGATAAAAATCAATGGAAATCTATCATGGGCTCATGGATAGGATATTGTCAAAATGGCCATCCTGCCAAAGCAATTTACAGATTCAATGCAATCCTTACCAAAATATCAACAGCATTTTTCAAAGAACTAGAAAAAACAGCTCTAAAATTCATATGGAACCACAAAAGACCCCAAATGGCCAAATAAATCCTGAAAAGAAGAACAAAGCTGGGATTATTATGCTCCCTGACATGAACCTATCCTACAAAGCTATAGTAATCAACACAGTATGGTATTGGCACAAGAACAGACCCATAGGTCAATGGAACAGACTAGAGAGGCCAGATATAAACTTATACATATATGATCAATCAATATACAATAAATGAGACATGAATATAAATGGGGAAAAGACAGCTTCTTCAATAAATTGTGTTGGTAAAACTGGACAACTACACACAAGAGAATGAAACTGGATTACTGTCTGACTTCACATACAAAAATAAATCTGAAAGAGATTAAAGACCTAAATGTAAGGAACAAAACCATAAAACTTTAGAAGAAAACATAGACAAAAATCTATTGAACATAAACATGAGTAATTTTTTCTGGACACATATTCCCCAGCAAAGGAAATAAAATAAAAATGAACAAGTAAAACTATATCATACTATAAAGTTTCTGTACATCAACAGAGCAAAAAGGCAATCTAAAGTATAGGAGAATATATTTGTAAATGATTTTTCTGATAAGGGGTTAACATCCAAAATATATAAAAACTCATACATCTCAACACCAAAAGGGCAAATAACTCAACTAAAAAATGGGCACAGGCATCCTGCCCAAAGCAATATACAGATTTGATGCAATCCCTATCAAATTACCAACAACATTCTTCAAAGAACTGGAACAAATAGTTCAAAAATTCATATGGAAACACCAAAGACCCCGAATAGCCACAGCAATCCTGAGAAGGAAGAATAAAGTTGGGGAGATCTCACTCCCCAACTTCAAGCTCTACTACAAAGCCACAGTAATCAAGACAATTTGGTACTGGCACAAGAACAGAGCCACAGACCAGTGGAACAGAATAGAGACTCCAGATATTAACCCAAACATATATGGTCAATTAATATACAATAAAGGAGCCATGGACATACAATGGGGAAATGACCGTCTTTTCAACAGATGGTGCTGGCAAAACTGGACAGCTACATGTAAGAGAATGAAACTGGATCACTGTCTAACCCCATACACAAAAGTAAATTAGAAATGGATCAAAGACCTGAATGTAAGTCATGAAACCATAAAACTCCTAGAAAAAAACATAGGCAAAAATCTCTTGGACATATACATGAGTGACTTCTTCATGACCATATTTCCCTGGGCAAGGGAAACAAAAGCAAAAAGGAACAAGTGGTACTACATCAAGCTGAAAAGCTTCTGTACAGCAAAGGACACTATCAATAGAACAAAAAGGTACCCTACAGTATGGGAGATTATATTCATAAATGACAGATATGATAAAGAGTTGATATCCAAAATATATAAAGAGCTCATGCACCTCAACAAACAAAAAGCAAATAATCCAATTAAAAAATGGGCAGAGGAGCTGAACAGACATTTCTCCAAAGAAGAAATTCCGATGGCCAACAGACATATGAAAACATGCTCCACGTCGCTAGTCATCAGAGAAATGCAAATTAAAACCACAATGAGATATCACCTCACACCAGTAAGGATTGTCACCATCCAAAAGACAAACAACAACAAATGTTGGCGAGGTTGTGGAGAAAGGGGAACCCTCCTACACTGCTGGAGGGAATGTAAATTAGTTCAACCATTGTGGAAAGCAGTATGACGGTTCCTCAAAAACCTCAAAATAGACATACCATTTGACCCAGGAATTCCGCTTCTAAGAATTTACCCTAAGAATGCAGCAGCCCAGTTTGAAAAAGACATATGCACCTCTATGCTTATTGCAACACTATTTACAATAGCCAAGAAATGGAAGCAACCTAATTGTCCATCAGTAGATGAGTGGATAAAGAAGACGTGGTACATATACACAATGGAATATTATTCAGCCATAAGAAGAAAACAAATCCTACCATTTGCAACAACATGGATGGAGCTAGAGGGTATTATGCTCATTGAAATAAGCCAGGTGGAGAAAGACAAGTATCAAATGATTTCACTCATATGTGGAGTATAAGAACAAATAAAAACTGAAGGAACAAAACAGCAGCAGACTCACAGAACCCACGAATGTACTAACAGTTACCAAAGGGAAAGGGACTAGGTAGGATGGGTGGGAAGGGAGGGATAAGGGTGGGGAAAAGGAAAAGGGGCATTACGATTAGCATGCATAATGTAGGGGGGTGCATGGGGAGGGCTGTGCAACACAGTGGAGACAAGTAGTGATTCTACAGCATCTTACTACGCTGATGGACAGTGACTGTAATGGGGTGTGGGGCGGGGGACTTGGTGAGGGGGGGAGCCTAGTAAACATAATGTTCTTCATGTAATTGTAGATTAATGATAACCAAAAAAAAATGGGCACAGGACCTGAATAGACATTATTCCAACGAAAAAATACAGATGGCCAGGAGGCAAATAAAAGGAAGGATGTTCCACCTGGCTAATCATCAGGAAAATGCAAATCAGAACTCTAATGAGATATCACCTCACACCAGTTAGAATGACCACTATCCAAAAGACAAGAAATAACAAGTGTTGGGGATCATGTGGAGAAAACATGGGAAGGTAAATTGGTGTAGCTGCTGTGGAAAGCAGTATGGCAGTTTCTAAAAAAACTAAAAATAAAAATACCATACCAAGCAGTAACTTCATTTCTAGGAATTTACTGGCTAGAAACAAAATTTTTTATCCAAAATGATATATGTACTCCTAGGTTTCTTGCTGCATTATTTACAATAGCCAAGATAGGGAAGCAACTATAGTGTCCATCAACGGAAGAATGGATAAAGATGAAGCAGTACATATATACAATGGACTATTATTCTTCCATAGAAAAGAAAGAAGTCCTTCCATTTGTGAGAACATGGATGGACCTAGAGGGTATCTTAGTAAGTGAAATAAAGCAGGCAGAGAAACACAAATAATTTCACTTATACATGGAATCTAAAACAAAAGAAAACAGCAATAGGGCCATAGACACTGAGAAGTGACTGGTGGTTACTACATGGGAGAGGTTGGTTTGGGTGGGTGGATGAAATAGGCGAAGGTAATAAAGAGGCACATAATCTTAATCATAATATAAATTAGCCACAAGGATGAAAGAACAGCAAAGAATACAGAAAATAGTTCAGTAATATCTTTCTATGTTGAAAGTAACTACCCTAGTTGGAGTGAGTATTTAACAATGTATATAACTGTTGAATCGCTATGTTGTATACTTGAAATCAATATAATATTGTATATCAACTATATATACTTCAATGAAAACTATATGTAAAAAGAAACATAAACAAAACACACACACATAGGAAAATCAAATGTCATGGTAGTAACATTTAGTCCTGGGATAAAGGAATGGAGGGTAAGAGAAAACAAAAGACCATTTCTAGCAGTAGTAAGAAAGTGGACAAAATGGATAAAAGATTAATTTTAACTAATTACATCGACATAATTAGAGTGTAGAGCTTCTCTTCAAAGTGAGTTCACTAAATTCTCCATGATTAAAAACTTATTTTTTACTATGTTCATATTTCTACTATGCAATATCAGTAGATTTCCCTGTTTCTAAAAATAAACTTTAATGGAAGTTTAAGGAATGAGACTAGAATAGGAAAGTGCACATTGGTCACCATGAAGTGTAGGAGCTGGAAGAATGTTAAATTCATTTCACCCTACAACTTTTGCAGCAGCTAAATGGGACTTTAGCCCTATTAATACAAAACAAAACAAACAAAACAGTAACAGTATATTCCTCACAAAGCAGTATATAAAAGATTAATTTTAGCAAATATTTTTGAGCAACTATTAGAAATGAGCCATTATGGGCCATTAAATAAATTAATCATCAGCAGCATCACATTGAAATAATAATTCATATGAGGAGTGTCCACTAGAATCAAGATATGTCAATTGCATTTCAAAGTCAATTCTCTTTAAATCCATCTTACAGCCTAATCTTGCAGTTTCCCAGAAGTGCTATGGCAACCACTATTGCAAGATGATCTGGTACTAAAAAAGGGTATGTATGCTAAAATTTTCCAGCAAAATAGTATTCATGATGTGCCATGGGAATGTAACTGTTAAGAGAACTTTAGTGGGACTCATTCCTTTTGTAAGGCAAAAAGATTCTTTTTATAATAGGGTCCCCTGCCTCACGGACATAATTAGAGTGTAGAGCTTCTCTTCAAAGCTACTTCACTAATTCTCCATGATTAAAAACTTTCTTTTTTTACTACGTTCGTATTCCTACTATGCAATATCAGCAGAAGATTTCCCTGTTTCTAAAAATGAGCATCTTACACCTATAAACTTGAAAAACTATGCAGCACATACTCAGAGTAATGATAAATTGCTCAGCCTCACTGTTTGGTGAGAAAAGACTGTGTTGGACTTGAACAAATTAAGCAACTTTAAATTAAAAAGAGGAAAATCCTAACTAACAACACAGATTCTGAGCAGGCAAGAGATTTTAGAGCTAGATGAAGAAAAAAAACAAAAACCAATTGGATTCTTTCAAAAGAATTCATTTTCAGCTTGGATAACATCCATCTAAAGATTTTTCCCCTACAAATTAATAGTATAAACGTCCCAGACTGTGATAACTCTAATTCAGAGCTATTTTGTATTTGCTAAATGGGATGTGACAGGGATATGAAACAGTGCTATAGTACAGAAAATAATTAGTTGAGAAACTAACTTGATAATTTTACCACTGAGAAGAATGAACTGAAATCAACCTTCACTTTAATTATGTGTAAAGAAGTATAATTACCTGCATAGATAGTCATCAGGAAAAATGAAAATACATATCTGTATTATCTGGTAGATAGCAAGCTAGCTTGTTTAATCTGTGCACCTCTTGTATAGTAGAGATGACAAATTAGTTACTGCAATGCCATCAGAATCTCACCCCAAGTAAAACATAAGGAAAAAAATGACCTTTTTTTCTAATGTAGTAATATATTTCTGTTTTTCTGTTGGTATTCAGCCTTGCCAGGCAAATTTAAATCATTTCCTTCTGAGAATTCTTCTCAGGATATTAAGGGAACTGCATCATGGCAAAGTCACAAAGTACTGGAGGCTTCAATCTAGGCACAAAAGCATTTATAATTATTATAATAATACTATGTTTTTGCATCTTGGTTTTTTAATGCAAGAAGGATTGGTGTTACCTTTTTAATGCAGAAGGAACAGGACTTCTCTGGATTTTAGATATCAATATTTACCACTGACAATCGGGTTGTGCCTAGAAGCTCAATGGCAATATTGTATTCAAGGAAGTCTGGGTTGACCCAATCAGCTGCAGCATGCCTACACAGTGGTAGAGTTGGCAGTCATCCAGGGCTCTCAGCTGCTCCAATCATAGGCTGATCTGTTGAGTAAGTTAAGGCCAAGTTGCTAAGGCATGGATACATCAGGCTGAAAAACCCTATGTTACTTTGTGAAACATGGCAGATTTGGATATCCAAATTGGGGGGCTGAGGTATATGGAAGTGAAACTACAGGACACCTTCTTTGAGACTTGAGTATTTCAGCTGTCAAGCCACTGAAGCAAATTTTACCACGTCTACCTAAGTTCTAGGGCAGGTGGCCATATTCAGTAGTTTCACATTTCATCTGAAATCCTATTCATTACCTCAAGGCAGCCAAGAGCATGATGGTCTAGTTGGGCAGTAAAGATGCCAAGAAACAGCCTTCTTTGCTTTCTGCTACAGAAACAGTTTTGGATGTGCTAAAATTATGGTGTTTTCATTTAATGCCTTTCATCCAGGTCCCTAATCCCTCTAGATTATGAGAGATGACAAGTCTATAGTTTGAAAACTAGTTGGAGGTGATAAACTGCCTTGTATTATTTTATTACACATGGTCTGTAGGACAAGGTAAATACAAAATAAAGTTGTATCACATGATGAAAATACCTGAGATTTAAAGTCACTGACAGAAATGGACAGGCGTTTAAGACTTGATCAGGTTTTCACAGCAATTAGATGAATTGACAGCTGGATTAATCCACTTCCCAATTAGATACAAAAAGATTGTCAAGGGGGACAAAAAAACTCTGCAAACCTTTTGGGGTAAGTAAAGAGCTTCCTTGTCTTGACACAATCTCCTGTCTATGGCATTTAATAGAAAGTGTGCAGAGAGAAAAAAAAAGAAAGGAGATTATTAGAACAATGAACAGTATGAGAAAACAAAAGGAAGCAAAAGGGTAATGCAGATGACTAGAATCAGTAAAAACCACAGCGGATAATATCCTCTGACTGAATGTGTTACAACCATCTACAATCTTAAAAGAGATGGTAGGGAAGATTACTGCTTTAATCACGGAAACATGGAGTTTCTTAATGACTCCGTGGAGAAAAGGGAAGTATTTCTCGCCACACGAGGCAAGTTTAAACAAAAAAGGAAGATGAAAAGAAAAACTCAGGAATGTAAAATTATGCACCATTTTTCCCTCTGGGTGATAAAAAAAAATCCCAGAGATATTAATAGAGAATAAAATCACAGAAGTTTCAGGAAACTAGGAACTTGTTAAAGTAGCCAATGGTATTGAGAAAAACCACTCATAATTTTATAAATTCAGGCTAGAAGCAGACATTTTAGGATGAAGTTAGCAGAGGTGAAACCAACTCTCTAGATATACACTAAAGATCATACATTTTCCAAAATTCCAGGCAGAATGTGTGGTTTGAGAAAGAAAAAGTTGGCTAGAGAAGATTGCAAGTATGGGGAGGGGGTGAGTAAAGGGACTTAATTTTTCTTATTTTATGAGTTTTATTCTGATCCAGAGAAATGTATTAGAGCAGTAGCTGGTGGTCTCAGGAAAAGTAGAAGGGAGGAGCAAAGATAAATGTTAGCACACAACTCTCTTTGGCAAGTCATATAGGGATGTTACAAGTGCAAAGACAATGGAACAGATCACTGTGTTTAAGGTTCAAGGTCACATGCCTTCCTATGCACCCACTCTTTTGTAACTCATTCTCTGTTGCTTACACTTTTCCCTTCTTAATTCTGAGTCTTGTTCCCCAATGTATAATATTGATTCCTATCTCATATTAAACTGATACTCTAACAGCAGAGATGGATGAATGGTTCAATGAACTATTGGGCAAAAAGCCAAATATACGTAATGAAAAAGCAGGTTTAGAATTTCATATATAAACCAGATAGAGGATGAAGCCAAGTATGCTTGCTGGATTCTAGACAAGAGTTCATGGTTTGAAATGAAATGTGATAGCTTACATATAGGATGGTATTGAATGACTCCAAACCTACATACATGAAAAAACATTAAAATGGAGAACTATATTCATTTCACTCCTGCAAAAAGAGAGTGTCAAGAAAACATAATTAATTATGAGAAAATGTGAAATTATATAGGTACATTAACTGTACATTTGAAGATCTAAGACAACCTTTTATTGCACCTGGATTTGTGTCAACTGCAAGGTAAAGAAAACTCTTTATCTTTATCACAGGAGTGTTATAACAAAAAGTATAAATGATTGCACAAAACATATAAAATCCTATGAATCATACACAAAAATATTACTGATAATGGAAGTTCATTAATAATGTTCATAGGTTATTTATGTTACAGATTGCTTTTAACCAATATAATTAGGGGGAATAAAGAGTTGTTTTGTGCCTTACAAACTTTCCTTTGTTTCTTATACTTTATTTTAAAATATAAAATAGTTTTTTATTGAGGGGCTCTATTGTTAAAATTTGTGTCTCCCATGTGGGAATGTTTTTGCAGCATTACTGAGATATAGTTGACATATAACATTCTATAAGCTTAAAGTAAAAAACCTATTGATTTGACATACTTATATATTGCAAAATGAATGCCACCATAGTGCTAACTAACCTCCATGTATCACAGAATTACCATTTCTTTTCATGGTAAGAAAATTTAAGATCTACTCTCTGACACACCTTTTTTGTTTTGAAATAATTCCAAAATTAGAGAAAAGCATCAAGAATAGTACGGAGAACTCTCACATGTATTTTTAGATTTTGAAAATTAAAAAATTTTTGCTATATCTCTCATCTCTCATATATCTACCTATCTATCCTATATCCTATAGCTTTCATCTCTTTATCTGTCATCATCTATAATCTCTCTTTGTATCTATCTGCATCAATGGGCAAAATAATAGACAACGCTCTGTCCTGACCTTCTCAGTGTGTCACAACTAGAGGCACACAATGACAATCTGTGATTTATTGTTGCTCTTTATTTTGGTCACCCAGTCAAGGTGTTGTTAAGTTTCTCCATTGTCTAGTCTAGCTTTTCCCCTGAAACTAATAATCTTTCTGTATAGACACTTTGAGGTGGTGCCATTCTCTTGCTCCTCATCAGTCTCTCACCTCTCCTCCCCAGATTTCACATTCATTGGTGATTCTTGCCTGACTCATCTTTATGATGATGGTTATACAATGACTTCCTCTCCAGTACTGCCACTTCCTTCACACTTCTTAGTAAGCATTATTGTGTCAGAAAGCTTTTCCCCCTACCTCTTAATTTATGTATTCATTTATCACCTATCTATTCATGATCAGCATGAACTCATGGCTTCCTCTTTTTAACCAAAAAATCAGTAAGTTATATTACATTGTTGTTCTTATTCATTTCAATGCTTCAATTGTCCTACATTTGACCAGTAGGAACCCCTTAAAGCTAAAAATTGAATATGTCTTCATCATTATTTGAACATGGTTTACTTTCTGGCACAAGTTGTTCAAGGCTCATGTTGTGCTTTACCTATATCAATCTGGGCATCAGACATTTCTTCAACTGTGTTCCTATTAGGGGAAATTGATGTTTAGAAACTAAGATCTGTGTGCTATGCAGGATATCATTGCTTTTAGGCCCTTTCAGCTGACAGAGCTAGAAAATCATGAGTTTATACTAATATCTTAAATTCCAGTCAATCTCTATGTAGTTCTTGCCCTCCTCTATTCCATAATTATATCTCCTTTCTTCCAAAATAAAAACTCAATCCCCCCCAATAAAGCACACATTTACATATTTGCTTGCTCTTATAATACATACAAACTCTATTTGTCTTATCTATCATCTATCTAACAGAAGGTGCTCAATTATTTGTAATTCTACGTGAAGTTCTTTCATGCCTTTGGATTGAGAACATATAGTCAAAGCACTGTTTTTAAATATTGCATGGATTAACTCATTTTTCCCCCCATAAGTTAATTATATTATTCATTTGAAAAACAGCTGGGTACATTTGTTTCCATCTGCATTCAGTTTTAGAGAGTTTTTACGCTTTCTAGTTTGTTTAATTTTATTCTTCATATATATAGAGCACTACAATGATTGTTACTTCCTCCCCATCCCTTCCACACTGCTTAACCCCCAAATACATTACTCGATGGTAACCAATTTCAGAAATTTCAATTTATTTATCTCTGTTATATTTTGAAGGTGTATTCATGCTTTCAACTTCACCTTCTTCCTTATAAAAAATAGCACAATGTCCAAAAGTTAGAAACTTTTAATTTGTGTTATAAATTTTCTAAGCTATAGTAATGATCATAATCACTGTGGCATAATTGTTTTTATTTATGCATGACATACATTCTTAGATGAGGTTAAAAACACTGTTTAACCCATGATAATGTCAAAATGCAAAGAGAGGAGTAGGATAAGTTAGACCTAGGAAGCATCTGGCCTTTATGTAGATGTTTTTTGTTGTTGTTCTAATCAGAAGATAAACTAAAGGTATTACCATGAGTGATCAGATATTCTCATAGTTGTAGTAGATTTACTAGGGTCTAGGTACTCTGATATTTTAACAAAATCATGTAGTGTCTTTCATTGCAGCTATATACATAACACAATTCAATTGTGAACTAATATGCATACACAGATATGTAGACATAAGACCCTCCAAAAATTACAGTAGAGAACTTAAATTTAAACTACAGAATTTCATTTTAGAGCCAAAGGAATCTCAAATTCTCTCCACAGTGGATCTTAGCATTTTTGAAGTAACAACTTTAAAAATCTCTTTAAAATTACTGAGTATCACCCAGAAAAAATGTACATATATCATGCAAAAATTTGCTTCCAATTTTAAGGGTTTCACAAATATCCCAGTATAAGACCTTCTGGTGCTTTTTGTCATTATTATTAACTGGTGTGAGTTCCTTCAGAACTTGTGTTTAACTAGCTAGGGGATCCCTGCATGACGGGGAAGAGGCAAGAATGAGCTTTTTCCAAGGATGCTCAAAGGGGAATGACAAACTAGAGCATGTCCTTCCCATGAAATGATCTGTTTTTCAAGTCTCCTTCTATGGTTCTGTAATTGAAACTCCTGTTGGAAAGTGAATGCAACCAAGATTCAGGGGGTGGAGGGAAATTCCAGTTGAAGCTATATATGAAGAGATTTGGCTAGTAATTGTAAAAGGAACCTAATGTTTTTTGTAATAATTAAGAAAAAAGAAATAATGACAATCTAAATTCAAAAAGTATTAATCTCTACATAACCAATATATTTTCTTTCCGAGCTTAAAATTTAAGGATTTAAAACATTTTTTATCATCTAAGGGCAAAGTTTAAATTTCTTAGGATATAATACAATGCCCTGCTACAGGATGCTACCTACTGAAGCAGCTTCACCTCCTGCCGCTAACCTACAAACATTCTCTACTTAAAGCCATACTGAAATTCTTAAGTTCTTTAAATATGTCATGATCTGAATGCCTCCAAGTCATTGCACATGCTTTCTCTGGTATGTAATTTCTCCCTTAACCATGTCCCCAATTCTAACTCTTCCTCTAAGAGTCAATTCATATTTTATTTCCATCAGGAAGAGTTCCCTGAGTTTTTGTTTCCATATCTGTAAAATTGAAGTTAACAGTGTCTATGCAAAGTAGTAGCCCTTAGTAGATATGCAATAGAAGTTAATTTATCTTCTCTCTCTTCTCTTCTCTCACCTTCTAAATTATAAATTCCTGTGGGACAATGATTATCTCTTGCTAGTCTCTCTACTCACACGGTATTGCACATATTAAGTGCTTGATAAATATTTGCTGAATGAAATTGTACAAAAGCACATTTGATATTCAATAATTATAAATTATTTTGTAATAAACTTGTACTCATGTGACTGCACTCCCTAGGCACCAACTAGACCAGCTTAAGGTAACTTAATGGAATATACAGTGAAATGTGAGATGTGGATATTCCTCTTCTGTAAAGATATTACAAAATACTCATTCAGGCCTGGAAGATAGACTTCAAAGAGGAATTGAACAGGGAAAACAGGCAATGATTTGTTTCTCAGGATCATGACAAAAACCAAGTACCCAAATCACAAAAATAAATTCTTCCAACAAACATGTTTCAAGCAATATTTGAAAGTAGTATCTTAGACTTATAATATTTTTATTATGAAACGGTTTTTAACTTTTAACTTTATTTTATAATACTTTCAGATTTTCAAAATAGTGTGAAGGTCTCTATATACTCTCCATATAGCTTTCCCACACTTTATCATCCTACATAACCATAATATGCTATCAAAATCAGCAAAATTTAATACCAGTGCAATACTGCTAACCAATCTACAGGCTTCATTTAAATATCATGAGTTGTACCCCGAACTGGCCGGTTAGCTCAGTTGGTAAGAGTGTGGTGTTAATAAATATCAAGAGTTGGGCCACTAATGTCCTCTTTATATTCCAGGATCTAATCCAATATTACACATTGTGTTTTATTGTTTAGTCTTTTTAGTTTCCTCCAATATGGGACAATTTCTCAATCTCGTTTTGTGTTTCATGATTGTATTAATTTGCTAGGGTTCCCATAACAAGTACCACAAACTGGATGGCTTATACACGAGGAATTTATTTTCTGGTTCTGAAGCCTAGAAGTCTAAGATAAAGGTGTTGGCAGCATTGATTTCTTCTGAGGCATCTCTCCAAGGCTTGGAGATGACTGCCCTCTTCCAGTGTTTTCACGTGGTCTTTCCTCTGTGTTCTGTGTCCTAACCTCTTCTTTAAAGACACCAGCCATTGAATTACAAGGCATCCATAAGACTTCATTTTACCGTAATTACCTCTTTAAAGGCTCTGTCGCCAGTCAGATTCTGAGGTACTGGGTTCTAGAACTTAAGCATCTGAATTTGAGGGAGGATCACAATTTGGCCCATAACAATGACTTTGGCATTTTTGAGGAATATTATTTTGTAAAATGTAGTTTGATTTAGTAAAATATAGTTTTTATTACAAAATATCCCTTATTTTGTAGAATTCGTGCCTCATATCGAATTTACCGAGTATCATAATTCCTCCAGGTGGTAAAGATACCTCGGGACAAGTGCTGGGCATGGAACCCACAGGGCATAAATCTGCACAGAAGTAAAAAGCTAACCTTTTCAAACAATATGGCCTCTCTCTCACTTACCAACTTTGCATCTCCCTGTATGGCCCCAGAAGATGACTGGTTAGCCAGAGACGGGTAAGATTCCTCAAGGGAGGAACAACCTAAGACAGGCACAGTCGCAGGGGGGTCATCAGGTGAGAAATTGGGGAACAACAGTGGTGAAGCTTAGAACCTCACCCCCCCCCACCCGTTTTGAGAGAAAGCTTCTGCATCCGTGGATGTTTTATTGCCCTTGTCTAGCTCGGATTAGCACATAGTCTACAGGCACACACCTGATCATCTACAATTGCTCTCTTACAACACTTAAACTATGTTTTCTACCTTTATCTTGCATCTACCTACCACTTCAGCATTTTATTAAAAATAAAAATAATAATAATAATAAAGGGAGAAATGTGGGATCCACATATAAATCAAGTATAAAAATCAAACGAATATTCATATTTGACCTGATTGTTTATAGTTCATAATGCGTGATCAAAACCAAAAGTTTCTGTGATGAATGCCCTTGTAATGTTCACCATGTAAGAACTTATTCACTATGTAAGAATTCGTTCACCATGTAAGAACTTGTTCGTTATGCTTCAGAAGATTGGAGACTGACGAGAATTAGGCTTGAGATGGATTAATGATTGTGCATTGAGCATTGACTCCCCTATACAGAATTTTATTGTTGTTAACAACCATTTGATCAATAAATATGAGAGATGCCCTCTCAAAAAAAAAAATCCCTTATTTTGGATTTGTCTTATGTCTCTTCACATTTATAGTCTGGTTATGCATTTTTTACAGTAATACTACAGAATTTAAGACTATGCCCTTCTCAGTGCATATCAGTGGTATATAATTTGATATGATTTACTGTGGTGACTTTAACTTTGATTACTTGACTAAGGTGGTGTCTGTAAGGTTTCTTCACTGTAATGTCACTATTTTTTTCTTTGTATTTGATAGGTATCTTCTAAGGAGGTACTATGTAATATTCCTTCTCATCATATTTTTGTCCATTTATTTTAGTGACCATTGATGATTGTTGCCTATGGTAATTTCTACATACCAAACGGCAATTTTCTAGTTCCATCATTTATTTTCCATTTATCAATTTCTTAATACTATGTTAAGAAAGAGCTTTCTTTTCTTTCCCATTTATTTTTTTTTAAATTTTCATATCTATTGATGTGGACTCCTAGATAGTTATTTTATTCTACAGGTTTTATTTCATTCCTGTCATCATTCATTTTTTGCTTAAATTTTTTTCCAACATTGGGCACTGGATGATCCTTCAAGAGGTTCCTATGTCCTTTTGATAAGCTCCCAATAATTTTTGAGCATTTCCTTGTTTTCTTGCCTTGCAAAATGTTCCAGGTTCATGTAGCACTTCCCATGACCAAATTCTGGAATCAGCCATTTCTCCAAGTAGCCCTATTTCCTTGCAGTGAAGTATTTTATTTTAAATCCAAACTTTTCATAACTATTATCAGCAAAGAAAAGCCCACATGTCCCTGTAGCAACTGCTATATAAGGGGTTTTGACAAAATGACCAATTAAGTTAACAACTCATAGTATTCTTCTGTTTTCTAAACATTTCCTCCTCATTAGACCAAAATTTAAAATAATGCTATAGGATCCAATCATTTTGTGCTAATTTTATTAATTATATTGCTTTGTCTTCTGAAACTCCAGGAACATGAACATCCCTAGTCAACAAAGAACACAGGTACCATTCAAAAGTTATTTTTTCCCACAAAGGGGATTGCCTGTCTCCTCTAAAAGAGATTTACTATTGTGTACACAATATACAGTTTAAGGATTTTTGAAGAAAGACTAATAATACAGCCTAGCATGTCTCATTACTTATTTTGTCACCTGCAGGATTCTCTACATTTTTTTTTTTTCCTTTATGAGAACTAATCCCCAATCCCCTTCATGGCTCTTTTTACAAGGCATGTTGGGTTTTGCATTATCACAACAAAAGAAAGTAATGTGAGAAAAAAAAGAAAGAAGAGAAAATGTTTACAAAGGGAACAGATTCCCTCTCCTTTATTGTGGTTTTCTGTGTATAATCTTCACTTGGCAATCACCATATCATTCATTAATTTCTTGATGAATAAAATGTGTCACCCATAAACACTTCCAGAAGTGCCCTGATAGTTGTCAGGAAAGTATTTGCCAGCTTTTCAAATAAAGACAGATTACTTGGATAGCAAAGGCAATCTGGCATTCAATACCAGCATCTGGACACTTACTAATATCTTCATCTCCCTGAAATCTCAAGAAGATTAAAGTTTTCCTGAAGTGGAGTCTCAGGTGTTCATTTTTGTAGCCTAGCTCAGATTCCAGCCCTTCATTCCCCAGCCTAGGGTGCTATAGAGAAGAGTGTTTTCTGTGTTCATCAAAGCTCACTGGGAATTCTCACAATAGATGTCTTTTCAACCAAGCATAAAATTTCCAATTTTATGTTAAATTTAACCTCTCTCTCTTTTGGTAAAAGAATAAAATACATCATTTTGACAACACAACACTATGTGGCCTCCACACAGGCTGTAAAGCAATTTCTCTAATGCTTTAATTAATAGGTTTATTTTTCACACAGGATATATGTAAGGGAACCACCATGTTTTTCTTTCATCCAGTTGCACAAAATACTTCAGTGTTTTGGACTCAGTCTGATTGTCTCTGAAGTGGAAATCTTACTTTTAAAAGAGAGTCAAGGAGCTTGTAGAAGGTTCCCGGTTATTCTCAATTTTGTTTTCTTTTTTTTCAAAGTATAACAGAGTGTGATTTTCTGGACAATACATTTAGGAATATTGAAGGAGGAAACACAGGAATGAGCTATGGTCTTTAGTTACTCTGAAATTTGATTTTTAACTTTTTGTCTTCTCATCTTTCTCTTTATGACACCAGAGCTCTGCTTTTTCAATGTGTCTCTTTCATGATTTCAGATGACTGCCTTAATATCTACATACCTGTCTAGTGGCTGACCAAATCTTCTGTAATTGTTCATGCATTTTCAAATGTTACACAGAGTTTAAGAGTCAACAGTACATAAGCAAAGAGAATGAGAATAGAGACTAAAATTTCTCTTAGTATTATGCGTGTGTGTGCTTGTAAGCAGTGCTGTTTCTTACAGTTAATATGTACACTTATCTATTTCTTAAAATAGTGTGGAAGCGTGAGTAGTAGTTGAGACCATGTCAGTTGACCAATTAGGCATGATTTTTTCAAACTACAGTTGAGAACTTTGCACTGGATTTGGAAGCCTGGGAGGAATCCAATTACTTTTCCTTTTTCCCTTAGCCTGCAAGGATCAATTCTTAAGAATAATTGAGAGCCTCCAGCAGTGCAGTACAAATGCCTGAGGCCACAATGCCAAACACTTGCTCAGATGCCAAATTCCTTGCTCAGAAGTCCCCAGAGTGTTGGAAACAAGGGCGAGGCCATGAATCCAGGCTGTGTGTGTGTGGGGGGGGCTGTTTGCTGCCAGTTCCCCTCCATTTGCCAAAGAAAAGGGACAGGTACCAATGTCCCATGAAGAGAACTAACCGCTCAATGTGGCAGAAAAGAAACAGGGGTGCTTCTTTTGCTTATATCTCCCCCAGAGTTAGGTACGTTTATAGTAAATCTTCTGTGCTGGCTAAAGTTTGCAGTATAGTTTCTGGAGTAAGTTCATAACTGAAAGTATAATATATTCCTCCCTCTTCGTGCACCCTGCCGAAGAATAGCCCACTAGGGTATCCTTGCCTCTTAACATTTAAAAGTATTATATACTCCTACATCTACAGACAATGCAAAATATTAAGTTTCTGCAATTACCTGCGTTAAGTAGCGCTTAAATAATTTAAAAAGAATGTCCCTTATGGTTGTTGCTTGCTTGGATGGGGAAAAAGGGAAAAGAAAAATGAAATCCCTTGTACAACCCGATGCCCTTTTCTATGGAAGAGTCCTGATAGTTTTCCAAAAAACAGTTTTTGAGTAACGTACCTTTGCAAGGAAAATTTAAAAAAACCTTTAATTTACAAAGTATAAAGAAAATGCTCAGACCTTGTTAACAACAAGAATCCCCACATTAGGGGTACGCCATAAAATATATGAGTCTTAGGTTACTTCACATACATTGGAAGCACCTTCTTAGCATTACAAACAGCCTGTTATCACTCTCAGAGGCTTGTAAAAGTTATCTTGGGTTAGGTAGGCACTTCTAAGTTTCTGTCACTTATAATAGTATTCCTTCTTCGGTTTCTTCCTTCCTCCTTCCCTTTTCTATTTTTTGTCTCCTTTCTTCCCAGGTCAATAACTACTTATAAAAGCATGAAGCTAATAATGAAGGAAATGAAAAATAATAGCAGATACGTAAGTGCATACTTGCATGTATAAATTACATATGTCCGAAACAGCTGGGGCAGCAAGAAATGGTATAGTTTAGGATAGTGGAAGAGGGTAATTGTCTCATCATTCTAAGCCTTGAAAGCTTGAAAGACAATACCAAATCTACTACCACTTGTGCTGTTACTCCAGGATTTTCACTAATAATATGCTTCTCTGCCTTTCTTTCTGTAGCATCCGATTTGAGCTTCTTGTTTTGTTTTGTAGCTCAATATTTCTCTTTCCTCGGTGGAATGTTGTTGGTGGTGTTATTTATTAAGGGCACAGTGTTATTTAACCATTTTGATCCTTTCCCTTTTATAAGAATTATTGGAAAGAAAGTCTATGAAAGCCCAGTGGGAATGGAGGCTCATACAAATACCTGAAGCCAATTCCTTGCAAGCTAAGTAGCCTATATGGAAAAAAAAAATTTCCTTCCCAAAAGTTTTCTTTCCCATGCCTGTCTATTATCTCTGTTAACCATTCTGGATGCATCCTTTATTTTGTGCACATGTATGTGGAGGGACCTTATGTATGGGTGTGTGTGTACCTGTATGTGTATGAAAGGGTGAGAGAGAAAAAAGTAAGTGTACACAGATTCAAAATAAATATGCAAATAATATGTGTGGAGAAATCTATCTATTGATAGATGATACAATAAAACAAGAAAATAGGCAGTTCCCCATGGTTTCAAACTGTTTCATTTTCACAGAACATATAAACAGATGGGAATAATGTTGACTATGGACACTATAATGCTGTCATTAAAAATCATAGCTGTCAAGAAGTGCAAGACACACAGAATTTGACTGTAGTAGACCTCATAAATTCCACCGTTGTCTTTATCCCTTATGCAGACCTAAATGTGGTCACATTTTAATAAATTTCTGATCTGAACTAAAATATCAATATATATAATCTACAGAAAGGCATTAAGTGAAATGGGTTTACACAGCCTTCCATCACAAGGTCTGAAAACCTAAGACAATATAAAAGGATCACTAATTTTTTTAATAGTATAAATGTCCAAATAAAAAACATTCTAAAAGAGAACTGAGATCTTTCAATTTATGAATATAATGATTTCTTATATTTTTACAATTAAGGACTTTTTCCTAAAGACTATTGTCTAATGCATGGTACAATTTTAAATGTCTTTAGAATTGAGGCATCCACTTTTTCACCATATGGAATCTTTATCTAAAATTATATCTACTCTAAATTCACCTCTTTTTTTGCTTATGAGCCTTAGTTATATTTTTGAAGCTTCTCTAACTGCTTTTATTTTTCCTTGTTTATGTCTCTATATCTTTCAAAGTTGTGATGCAAATAATATATCCTGACTTGGTATGCTTACTATTAGAACTACTTCTTCAAAACTGTGTGTTATTAGCAGAGGTAGTATATTACAGAGGTGAAAGCTCAGGCTCCAAAATCAGACTGTCTGGGTTTGAGTCCTGGTTTTACCACCCCTACATCTGTCTCAATTTCATCATGTGTAAAATGGAGATGGTCATAACACATGTAAAAACATTAGAAAACTGCTTACATACATGTTCACTGCATGTTGGTAACTTCTTATGTTTCTCAGAACAAAGCAACAGATATTATATTTACATATATGTATAAATATTATAATATCTATATGGTATAAACATGATCATTTATATTTTAATGATTTATGTATTTAAAATAATTTGAATAAACTTACCTATAGATTATTTATGTAACTGGCATTTTTTTAAACCACTCCTTATAAAAAAAAGTCTGATTCACTTCAAACTACCTTGAAGGAAGAGGAAGAGTAGGATTTTTATTTAGAAAACCTGTTGCCAAATTCCAGCTCTAACACTTACTTAATGTGTAACTATATGTAAGTTTCCTAGTCTCTCTGAGCCTCATTCTCTTCGTCTGTAAAATAAAGATAATAGTGCTGACCTCACTGGATTGTTATGAGGTTTATATAACACAATGGAAATAATAATAGGCACTTGGCATGGTAAATATTCAAAACGGCTAAGAGCTCTGCAGTGAGACTTCCTGGGTTCACATCTGTGATGGTTAATTTTATGTGTAAACTTAAAGGGTGTTTTTAGATGAGATTAACATTTACTTCAGTGGACTTTGAGTAAGTACACTGCCCTCCAGAATGTGGAGGGACCTCATCCAATCAGGTGGAGGCCTAAATAGGACAACAACAACAAACCCCACCAGAGCAAGAAGGAATTCTCCAGCAAACTGTCTTTGGACTTCATCTGCACCGTTGGCTCTCCTGGGTCTCTGCCTGCCAGCCCACACTGCAGATCTGGACTAGCGGCCAAAATTTCCTGAGCCAATTCCCCATAATAAGTCTGTTTCTGTACATACTTACATCCTTTTGATTCTGTTTCCTTGGAAAACACTCACTAACACAATATCCCTGCAAGTCACTCTACTTCCTCTGTGACCTTGCACAAGTTCCTTAATCACTCTAAGCTTCATTTCTTCATCTATACAAACAGAAATACCAAGGCCTACTTCCCATAATAGTTGTGAGGGTTAAGTGAGTTAAAGATCTATAAAAAGTGCCCAGCAGACAATTTGGCACTTAGGAAGTACTCAGGAAATGAACTTCATGGAGTATCTGAACACAGGAGTCAGTATTTCCCCAGATAAGGATGTGGCTGTTTTCAGTTATTTTATTCAAGCACTAAGAGAGCACGGCTTTGTAAGCATTCCCTTTAAAGCAAAATGCATTGTCACTATAAATTCTTTCACAAAGTGAGGTGGGTCCCATAGATAAAAATTTGAGGTATGGGAAATTTTTCAATGTTTTCTCAGATCCAGCTATTTTCTCAGATACAACAGGGCTTCATCATATGTGGACAATGTAACCTGCGAGAACAACATTACCTCAGGGAACTGGAGCCATGAGTAAGTTATGCCAAGATAAGGCTACATCTTGGCTTGCCCTGTTGGTTCCCTGCTTCAGACACGTTTCTGAATCCTAATTTTGATTATTGCCATTTCTGAGACAGTGTTCTTATTTTTTTTCTGCCTCTGAAAGCGTCCCCATGACACCTATTCAGTTTATTATTTTTAAAAAGAACATCCAGAAAAAAAAAGGAAGAAGAACATGAGTGGAAATTAAAAACTCATATATCATATTTGTCCAGTGAGTCAAGATCTTCACAGGATGCAAGAATACCCAGACTCTAACACACAGCAAGGCAAAGAGAAGGTGCTTGCATTTCCCTGTAATAACAGCAGTCAGCACAGGTTGAATGATAACCTCGATGGAGCCTCAGGGTGGAATGACGGGTCACCAGTGGAGCAGCTCAGGAAGACTGGCTGCTGAGGGGAACAAAAGGGGCACACTGTGCATTTGCATTGTGGATGTGGCCACTTCACTGAAGGAGCCACCCTTCCCTGGAGAATGGGAACGACAAGGAGCTCCCAACCACAGGGAGCAGGTCATGGACCTTCTGGGTGGCACTCAGCTCTTTACCTTTCTTGGTTCTTCCATGTTGAGCAGCACATCTGTGTCAAATACACTGTCACCTCTACGGAGGACATAGTCCTTGGATTCAGCCACACAGGCCCTAAGCCCCATGATCTCAGGCTTAGAGTATGAATAGCTCAAATCTGGAACTGTGTGCATGTGGTCCTATGGCTCTTCCCACCAGTTTGTAACCATCCTTTAAACACTACATAGATTAATAACAACTACCTTCTTACTGCACTGTTTCTCTGTATTACAAGTTGGGTTATGTTCTGTATTTCATCCTATTTCATTCTTAGAACCCTTCCATAATGTAGGTAGTATATATACCCAAATTTTACAAATGTGGAAACTGGGACTTTTTAAGATTATTTACTTTGCCCAAGTATACAAATCCCAAAGCCCATACTCTAATCCAGTAGTTTTCAAATTTCACTACAATCAAAATCACCTAGGGGTTTTTTCAAAAATATAGATCATCAGGTCCAAGCCTCACAGAATTCAATTAAATTTGTGATGGGTCAAAGGCATCAAAAATAAAACAAAAACAAAAACAAACTTTCCAATTATTCTAATGTACAGCCAGAATTGAGAAGCCCTGTTCTAAGCCATTATCCTACATCAGTGTTTTCCAAATTACTTTAAATCCCCAGTAACAGACTTATTTTACACTATAAATCAGTATATAGATATGGATTATATACATATAGATATAACACAAACAAAACATTCATGAAACAATATTTATGTTTACTACCTGCAAGCATTTGTTGATTTTCTATTTCAGTCTAGTCAATTAGATCTTGCATTGCTGGTTGCAACCTATCCAACTGATGTTATGACCCACCGGTTGCTCACTAACCGCAATTTGAAAATCACTGTTCTCTACATTGCTCTGTAAAAATGTGCTCTATTTTGCTACCCTCCCAATTGCATATTCAGGTCAAATCTCCTTCTGCACATGGAAGGTCGTTTATTCTTTGAGTGCTGAGAGACTGTTCCCATTCACTTCCTTCCTGGCACCCTCTACTCATTGAATATTCTTTTCCTAGAGCTGGTTGCCTCTGCATGGCAATTGGCTCTGTCACACTTCCTTTAAGTATATGATTCTTAGAACAAATAATGCTACAAGTCAAGAAAAGTGACCTTTATTAGGCCCAGAAATGGTGACAATTTCATCATCTTTCTTGTCATTCTGGAGCATAAAATCAAAACTATTAGTTTTCTATTGCTGTGGTAACTAATTACCACAAACTTCGTGGCTTAAAACAACACAGTTTCCGTGGGCGAGGGGTTCATGAATATGTTAATTGGGTCATTTGTTCAGGGTCTTACCAAGATAAAATCAAGGTGTTGGCTGGGGCTGTGATTTCATCTGATGCTCAGTTTCCTCCTCTAAGTTCCCTGGTTGTTGGCAGAGTTCCTTCCTTGTAGTTCATGGTGGCTGGCTTCTGCAAGGTCAGAAGGAGAATCTCTTTTCAGGAATGGCTCAGTCTCTTTCTTAAGAGTCCACCTGATTACACTACAACTACCCAGGATAATCTCCTTAGTGATTAACTATAATGATGTCAACTAGTTAGTGACCTAATCATGAGAGTGATAGCTCATTCACAATTCCTGTCCATACTCAAGGAGTAGGAATAATATAAGGTGTGTACATCTATTTTAGGATGATCTTAGAATTCAGCTTACCACACCAACCATCTCAATTTTCAAAGATCTGTCTCAGTTTTAGTTCTAAAAATCCCACATGCCCAGGGAAAACCTTCAGTCACAAGCACACTGGGGTACTTGGTCACCTTACCAGTGGAAAGTGAAGTCTGTTGACTAATACCCTTTATGGTCCATACCTAAAGAAAGTCCAGTCACAGGGAACCTAGGCATGAAGTCTGTTTCTGTTTTCTGATTCAGCGCTGGCAAAGAATATTTAAATGTGCTTATAATCAAATGCTTCAGACTCAGCATCAGAAAAACACATGACTAAAAATACATATTCCTCTTGATGCATATCCCACCCATGGTACACAGCAATGTTCACAAATGAAACAGTATAGAGAAGTAAGGAATATCACATTTTCAGTGTTCCTTTTGAATTTGCTATGTGTCAATTAATAAATACAGTATTATCTCAATGGTGTGATATAAAACTCTAAATGGAGGCAAAAATGGAGTAAGTCAGCAGTGCTTTCAGAACAAGTCTAATTTACATTTGAAACATCACTAACTAGCATAAATATATTCTCCCTCAAAATTTGTTTTACACACTCCTACCTAAATTCAACAAACATCATAGCTTAATAATAGTAAAAGAATTATAGAATAATAAACATGATACTGAGTATACCATTGAATTGCAGTTTATTAGCATTTTTACTATATTCTGGTTCCTCCCTTTTGAATATTTTAAGGCAAATGAAATCAAAAGGAAAATGCAACTTTCTGATAAAAAGAAAACCTGAATTTTATATTTTATTATGCATTTTGATTTCTTCCCATGATTGGAAAATTATTTTCCTAAATCAAAAACTGAAAACAAAACAATTGTTTTCTATTAATTTATTTCTACTTAGGTTACTTTTCAGCATTTAAAAATGCGATGCAAATTCCAAGAGCAAAAAAGTCTAGAATATTTCCTCCTACAGTAGATTATAAATTTTCAGCTTCTATAGGATATTGGTTCCCTGGAGATCCTAACATTAAAATGTGATACTTCATATTGCTTTTGTCTATTTAGAAGGGTTGATCAACGGCCATTGTTCTTTTCATTATTTGATTCTAGCTTGAACTTCTCTCTCTTTCCTCTACCTTGGAACAAATTTAGTTGCATAAAAAGCCAGACCTTAGGCATCCACTTATTATAAATGACTTCTCATTCTGCTTTACATAGCTTTAACCATCAGCTCAAGAAATTTCTCCAGATTATTAACAGACTTTAACAATTCCACTCAAAATTACATTTGACTTTTCACTTAAATTTCAGATGCTTTTTTTTTCATAAGAATATTCACTACTCATGTTTTCTCCCATTTCTTTCCAAAGGTCTACTTCAGTGTATAGGTGACAATCATTCATTGTTTCATAGCAAACATTTCCAATATAATGGGTTTATTTGTTGCTTTTTCTTTTCCAGGTAAGAAAATCTCTTGAAATTTCTAGTTTCACTAGTAAGGAAACCTCAGTAAGACAATACGTCACTGTCCTGATATCTTGCCATATGTAGGGAAAATGGAAGTTCCATGGCTAGGATCCTCACCTGATCCTAATCTACTCACCCACTGTATATATGCTAATTGCAAGTCCATCTCTGTCTGTGCCTCTGCTCCAGCCTCTGCCTCAGGCACTGCCTCCACTCCAGCCTCTGCTCTCACCTCCACCCTGGGGGTGGATGGGATTCTAGCACTCAACCTACCACTGTGAGAATAAAGCTTGATATAAGCCCCCTTTTACCCACAATGTTCCACTATCATTTTTTGGTCTCACAAAATCCAGAGTGAACTTGTTGGGAGCTGAAACCCCCTTCGGCCAGGAGCTACAGCTACACCATCATAAGTAAAGAGGCCAGCTTACCACCCCACCCCGGAGAAATCTCTTTCCTCTTTCTATTTCTTAGGGTTTAAGTTGATTTATTTGAAGAAGCACTTAGAAGGAAAGAGGACCAGGATTTAATACACATTATGGGATTCTGCACTATATGCCTCACTGTATCTTAGTAAAACATATTTTGACATAATTGGTGGTTCTGGAATGCTTCCCAGAAGCATAGAAGTGCCTACAATGGGGGTGAAACTGAAGTGCCTATGCTAAACCTAGACACTCATTTCAGACTTTTAATTCTGCCATATGAAATGTATTTCCAGGCCTTAAAAATAAAGGGAAAAAAACACTTCATTGAGAATGTTTAAGTGTATCAAAGAGTACTGTTTCATGGCTACTGCCAATGTTCACTGTTAAAAACACAGGGGGCCTTGAAGGAAACACAGACCACTTAGAAATAGAATATCCATTGAGTTATAATGGTTGATAATTATATTGCTACATTCTGGAGTTGTTTCTCAAAGAAAATGCAAAGCAACACTTACATGTTGGCATCATATCACCACCAACTGGCCAAGACTGTTTACTAGGAATGTTTACTAGGAAGAAAATCATCTTTTAAAAGGAAAACAAACAGAGATAAACAAAAAACAATCAGTATTTAATGAACTCATAGAAAAGCCAAAACTCCTCAAGTTGCCTTTTCTTTTTCTTTGCTTTTCTCTTCATTTCTTTTCTTTTCTTTTCTTTTGTCTTCCTCTTCTTGAGCACTTGAGATGTAATTTCAACAACCTTAAGTCTAAGGAATGCTGGCAGCTGAGATTCCATTACTTTTGTAAGACCACTTATCAATCTTTTAGCCTTGACAAATTTTGAAGAGTTGGTCCACCAAGTTTCTTCACCCTTTTATGAACCCTGTCCAAATAGACTATTTTATATATTCATTTGGTGATGTTAGCCGAACATCCCAGTATTTTTAGAGAGACTTTTGCTTCATGGCAGCTGATTAAAGTTCATTCAGAACATCCAGATATAGTTAGGGGTATTTCCTCTCTACTGTCTGATCTAGATAATGTTATGTACACTGTTTTAGGTAATTTGATTTGGCAGTGAACAATTCTAGCACCTGATTTTCCAGAAAAACTATCAACTTGTAAAACTGGCAACCTGATTGGATTATTAAACCAAAGCACTTAGGGTTTACAAGTAATATAATATTTTTGAAGATTAGTTCTAACAATATTCAGGAGCCTGTGGTACTTACCCCAAAATGACACATATCTCATTGTCTCATTTTTATCAAACCCTCAGGTTTACATTTTCACTTGCATAACTCATCATAAAATAAAACATGTATCTTGTAGATATTACTGCTTTGTGAGCATGTGATCAAAGATGGTTGCATTCTATCCTATAGATATTTGTATGGAAAACTATAGTCACTCCCATAGTGATAATCTTTGTAGCTTTGATTGAATGATTGCCCACTCTTTCCTCTTAATCTTTGCCTCATTGCCAATGCAATTATTTGGCTCTAGAGAAGGGAAATGAGGTTTCTGAGTGGTTAAGTATTTAGTATAGACAGACTTGTAAAAATTGCATATCCTAATTGGCTGCCTCACTGTTTGCCTTTGAACTTTCTTCTGTTCTCATTCTCTACTAAGGAAGCATGGTTTCAAATAGCAATCAGATTTATCCCCTTGTCTCAATTCTAGTTTACACTAATCTGGTCTCATTTGAAGGATCACAGCAATCTCCAGACTAAATTCTTAGTCTCAAGTGTCTTTGCCCTTGAATCCACTTTCCATACCACTATCAAACTTATCTTTTTAAAGCACCACTTATAACTTGTAATTCTCTATGTCCACGTTCTTACAAAAGTATCCTGCTGTCTACGGGATCAAATCCAAACTCATCATTTCACAATTCAAGCCCCATAATCTAACACAACACTCCATCTCCCTAGCCACTGATATTGACCTTCACTTCTGTTTCGATCACTCCTCTTATATCCCATTCCCACTCCTCACAAAGGTCATGACACATTTATATTATTCAGCTATTCATTTATATTGCAAAATAAATATTATAGTAAAAAACACAAAGATCAGAGAAGATGGCGGTGTGAGTAGAGCAGCAGAACTCTCCTCCCAAAACCACATCTATCTATGAAAATATAACAAAGACAACTCTTCCTAAAATAGATATCAGAGGACACAGGACAACATCCAGACCACATCCACACCTGCGAGAACCCACACACCTGCAAGAACCCAGCGCCTCGTGAAGGGGGTAAGATACAAGCCCCAGTCCGGCGGGACCCGAGCGCCCCTCCCCCCGGCTCCTGGCGGGTGGAGAGGAGTCAGCAAGGAGGGCTAGGGAGCCCAGGACTGCTGAACACCCAGCCCCAGGATTCCGGAACAGAGCACAGACACAGTGTATGCGCGGGGTCCTGGATACTAGGGAAACAGGGCGGCAGGACTAGTGAGCGGGTGGCTGGGGCCGACGCTGGAGAACAAAGAAATGGAAGCGGCTTTTTTTTCTTTTTGCGAGTGCTTTTTGGAAGCCTTAAAGGGACAGGGACCCCAATATTAGGGAAACAGGGCAGCAAGACCGGTGAGCGGGTGCCTGAGACCGGCGCCTGAGGACAAAGAAAATCACACGTATTTCCTTTTTTTTTAAAAAATTATTTATTTAAATTTTTTTTTTCTTTCATTGTTGCTGTTGTTGTTTTGGTTTGGAGAGTGCTTTTTGGAAGTCTTAAAGGGGCAGGACAGGACACGTAGCCCAGAGGCAGGGAATCTGGGGATCTCTGGGCACTCTAACCCCCTAGGCAGCAGGGAGCACAGAGGCCCCTTACGGAGATAAATAGCCTCCCGGCAAAGGGGCTTCACCATTTTGGAGTAGAAGCCCCAGCCAGGTCACGCCCACAGCAACAGCGGAGATAAACTCCATAGCAACAGGGCAGGAAGCAGAAGCCCTGTCTGTGCACAGCTGCCCAGCACAAGCCACTAGAGGTCTCTATTCTCCCAGGAGAGAAAGGCCACAAACCAATAAGAAGGAAAGCTCTGCCAGCTGTCACTCGTACCAGCTCTGCAAACTATCTCTATCACCATGAAAAGGCAAAACTAGAGGCAGACAAAGATCACAGAGACAAAACCTGAGAAGGAGACAGAACTAACCAGTCTTCCTGAAAAAGGATTCAAAATAAAAATCATGAACATACTGACGGAGATACAGAGAAAAATGCAAGAGGAATGGGATGAGGTCCGGAGGGAGATCACAGATGTCAGGAAGGAGATCACAGAAGTGAAACAATCCCTGGAAGGATTTATAAGCAGAATGGATAAGATACATGAGGCCATTGAAGGAATAGAAACCAGAGAACAGGAACGTATAGAGGCTGACATAGAGAGAGATAAAAGGATCTCCAGGAACGAAACAATACTAAGAGAATTATGTGACCAATCCAAAAAGAATAATATCTGTATTATAGGGGTACCAGAAGAAGAAGAGAGAGGAAAAGAGATAGAAAGTCTCTTTGAAGAAATAATTGCTGAAAACTTCCCCAAACTGCAGGAGGAAATAATCGAACAGACCATGGAAATACACAGAACCCCCAACAGAAAGGATCCAAGGAGGACAACACCAAGACACATAGTAATTAAAATGGCAAGGATCAAGGACAAAGAAAGAGTTTTAAAGGCAGCTAGAGAGAAAAAGGTCAACTACAAAGGAAAACCCATCAGGCTAACATCAGACTTCTCGACAGAAACCCTACAGGCCAGAAGAGAATGGCACGATATACTTAATGCAATGAAACAGAAGGGCCTTGAACCAAGGATACTGTATCCAGCACGACTATCATTTAAATATGATGGTGGGATTAAACAATTCCCAGACAAGCAAAAGCTGAGGGAATTTGGTTCCCACAAATCACCTCTACAGGACATCTTATAGGGACTGCTCTAGATGGGAGCACTCATAAAAAGAGCACAGAACAAAACACACAACATATGAAGAATGGAGGAGGAGGAATAAGAAGGGAGAGAAGAAAAGAATCTCCAGACAGTGTATATAACAGCTCAATAAGCGAGCTAAGTTAGGTAGTAAGATACTAAAGAAGCTAACCTTGAACATTAGGTAACCACGAATCTAAAGCCTGCAATGGCAATAAGTACATATCTCTCAATAGTCACCCTAAATGTAAATGGACTTAATGCACCAATCAAAAGACACAGAGTAATAGAATGGATAAAAAAGCAAGACCCATCTATATGCTGCTTACAAGAAACTCACCTCAAACCCAAAGACAAGCACAGACTAAAAGTCAAGGGATGGAAAAACATATTTCAGGCAAACAACAGTGAGAATAAAGCAGGGGTTGCAGTACTAATATCAGACAAAATAGACTTCAAAACAAAGAAAGTAACAAGAGATAAAGAAGGACACTACATAATGATAAAGGGCTCAGTCCGACAAGAGGATATAACCATTCTAAATATATATGCACTCAACAAGGAGCACCAGCATATGTGAAACAAATACTAACAGAACTAAAGAGGGAAATAGACTGCAATGCATTCATTTTAGGAGACTTCAACACACCACTCACCCCAAAGGATAAATCCACTGGGCAGAAAATAAGTAAGGACACAGAGGCACTGAACAACACACTAGAACAGATGTACCTAATAGACATCTACAGAACTCTACATCCAAAAGCAACAGGATACAAATTCTTCTCAAGTGCACATGGAACATTCTCCAGAATAGACCACATACTAGGCCACACAAAGAGCCTCAGTAAATTCAAAAAGATGGAAATCCTACCAACCAAATTTTCAGACCACAAAGGCATAAAACTAGAAATAAATAGTACAAAGAAAGCAAAAAGGCTCACAAACACATGGAGGCTTAACAACATGCTCCTAAATAATCAATGGATCAATGACCAAATCAAAATGGAGGTCCAGCAATATATGGAGACAAATGGCAACAACAACACTAAGCCCCAACTACTGTGGGACACAGCAAAAGCATTCTTAAGAGGAAAGTATATAGCAATCCAGGCATATTTAAAAAAGGAAGAACAATCCCAAATAAATGGTCTAATGTCACAATTCTCAAAATTGGAAAAAGAAGAACAAATGAGGCCTAAGGTCAGCAGAAGGAGGGACATAATAAAGATCAGAGAAGAAATAAACAAAATTGAGAAAAATAAAACAATAGCAAAAATCAATGAAACCAAGAGCTGGTTCTTTGAGAAAATAAACAAAATAGATAAGCCTCTAGCCAGACTTATTAAGAGGAAAAGAGAGTCAACACAAATCAACAGTATCAGAAATGAGAAAGGAAAAATCACGACGGACCCCACAGAAATACAAAGAATTATTAATGAGTACTATGAAAACCTATATGCTAACAAGCTTGGAAACCTAGGAGAAATGGACAACTTCCTAGAAAAATACAACCTTCCAAGACTGACCTAGAAAGAAACAGAAAATAAACAGACCAATTACCAGCAATGAAATTGAAGCGGTAATCAAAAAACTACCAAAGAACAAAATCCCCAGGCCAGATGGATTCACCTCAGAATTTTATCAGACATACAGGGAAGACATAATACCCATTCTCCTTAAAGTTTTCCAAAAAATAGAAGAGGAGGGGAAACTCCCAAACTCATTCTATGAAGCTAACATCACCCTAATACCAAAACTAGGCAAAGGCCCCACCAATAAAGAAAACTACACACCAATATCCCTGATGAACGTAGATGCAAAAATGCTCAACAAAATATTAGCAAACCGAATTCAAAAATATATAAAAAGGATCATACACCATGACCAAGTGGGATTCATCCCAGGGATGCAAGGATGGTACAATGTTCGAAAGTCCATCAACATCATCCACCACATCGACAAAAAGAAAGACAAAAATCACATGATCATCTCCATAGATGCTGAAAAAGCATTTGACAAAATTCAACATCCATTCATGATAAAAACTCTCAGCAAAATGGGAATAGAGGGCAAGTACCTCAACATAATAAAGGCCATCTATGATAAACCCACAGCCAACATTATATTGAACAGCAAGAAGCTGAAAGCTTTTCCTCTGAGATCGGTAACTAGACAGGGATGCCCACTCTCCCCACTGTTATTTAACATAGTACTGGAGGTTGTAGCCACAGAAATCAGACAAAACAAAGAAATACAAGGAATCCAGATTGGTAAAGAAGAAGTTAATCTGTCACTATTTGCAGATGACACGATACTATACATGAAAAACCCTAAAGACTCCACTCCAAAACTACTAGAACTGATATCGGAATACAGCAAAGTTGCGGGATACAAAATCAACACACAGAAATCTGTGACTTTCCTATACACTAACAATGAACCAA
This sequence comes from Manis javanica, assembly GCF_040802235.1. Taxonomy (NCBI): domain Eukaryota; kingdom Metazoa; phylum Chordata; class Mammalia; order Pholidota; family Manidae; genus Manis; species Manis javanica. Next base: position 90,516,782 of record NC_133174.1, read on the forward strand.
CAGAAAGAGAAATCAGGAAAACAACTCCATTCACAATTGCATCAAAAAGAATAAAATACCTAGGAATAAACCTAACCAAAGAAGTGAAAGACTTATACTCTGAAAACTACAAGTCACTCTTAAGAGAAATTAAAGGGGACATTAACAGATGGAAACTCATCCCATGCTCGTGGCTAGGAAGAATTAATATCATCAAAGTGGCCATCCTGCCCAAAGCAATATACAGATTTGATGCAATCCCTATGAAACTACCAGCAACATTCTTCAATGAACTGGAACAAATAATTCAAAAATTCATATGGAAACACCAAAGACCCCGAGTAGCCAAAGCAATCCTGAGAAAGAAGAATAAAGTAGGGGGAATCTCACACCCCAACTTCAAGCTCTACTATAAAGCCATAGTAATCAAGACAATCTGGTACTGGCACAAGAACAGAGCCACAGACCAATGGAACAGACTAGAGAATCCAGACATTAACCCAGACATATATGGTCAATTAATATTTGATAAAGGAGCCATGGACATCCAATGGCAAAATGACAGTCTCTTCAACAGATGGTGCTGGAAAAACTGGACAGCTACATGTAGGACAATGAAACTGGACCAATTCCCAGCCCCATATACAAAGGTAAACTCAAAATGGATCAAAGACCTGAATGTAAGTCATGAAACCATTAAACTCTTGGGAAAAACATAGGCAAAAACCTCTTAGACATAAACATGAGTGACCTCTTCTTCAACATATCTCCCCGGACAAGGGAAACAACAGCAAAAATGAGCAAGTGGGACTATATTAAGCTGAAAAGCTTCTGTACAGCAAAAGACACCATCAATAGAACAAAAAGGAACCCTACAGTATGGGAGAATATATTTGAAAATGACAGATCCGATAAAGGCTTGACGTCCAGAATATATAAAGAGCTCACACGCCTCAACAAACAAAAAAGAAATAACCCAATTAAAAAATGGGCAGAGGAACTGAACAGACAGTTGTCTAAAAAGGAAATACAGATGGCCAACAGACACATGAAAAGATGCTCCACATCGCTAATTATCAGAGAAATGCAAATTAAAACTACAATGAGGTATCACCTCACTCCAGTAGGGATGGCTGCCATCCAAAAGACAAACAACAACAAGTGTTGGTGAGGCTGTGGAGAAAGGGGAACCCTCCTACACTGCTGGTGGGAATGTAAATTCATTCAACCATTGTGGAAAGCAGTATGGAGGTACATCAAAAATCTCAAAACAGACTTACCAGTTGACCGAGGAATTCCACTCCTAGGAATTTACCCTAAGAATATAGCAATCAAGTTTGAGAAAGACAGATGCACCCCTATGTTTATCGCTGCACTATTTACAATAGCCAAGAATTGTAAACAACCTAAATGTCCATCGATTGATGAATGGATAAAGAAGATGTGGTACATATACACAATGGAATACTACTCAGCCATAAGTAAAGGGCAAATCCTACCATTTGCAGCAACATGGATGGAGCTGGAGGGTATTATGCTCAGCGAAATAAGCCAAGTGGAGAAAGAGAAATACCAAATGATTTCACTCATCTGTGGAGTATAAGAACAAAGGAAAAACTGAAGGAACAAAACAGCAGCAGAATCACAGAACTCAAGAATGGACTAACAGGTACCAAAGGGAAAGGGACTGGGGAGGATGGGTGGGTAGGGAGGGATAAGGGGGGGGAAGAAGAACGGGGGTATTAAGATTAGCATGCATGGGGGGTGGGAGAAAGGGGAGGGCTGTACAACACCGAGAAGACAAGTAGTGTAGTGACTCTACAACACTTTGCTATGCTGATGGACAGAGACTGTAAAGGGGTTTATAGGGGGGACCTTGTATAGGGGAGAGCCTAGTAAACATGATATTCATCATGTAAGTGTAGACTAATGATAACAAAAAAAAAAGCAGTTCCTCTGTGGTGACCTCCAATGAGTTCTACACAACGGTATAAAGGGCATATAAAAGGGTAGGCAAAGGGTTTGTTTGTGCTTATACAGAGGATCCAAGCGTAATTTGGCTACCCTGAAAATGAACTAAGATACGATATGAAAAAGAACTTCCAACATCAGCACTCTCTGGAAGACTCATGCCAGACGTTGATCATCAAAATATCCCAACAAAGATCCATGCACTGCTACAGGTGTAGATGCACTTATCCCACCAGTTCCTGGACTTGCCATGGGAATGAAGAAGGAGATATCTAAGCTGGCCTGTGCATACAGTAAAACAACAAATTTGACTCGATCTACACTGTTGGAACTCAACCAAGAATTAGGAGAAGTGCAAATTGTAGCGCTCCAAATCTTACAACTACAGACTATTTACTGTTAAAATAACGTATGGGATGTGAACAGTCCACAGGAATGGGTTGTTTTAATTTGTCTGATTTCTCTCAGACTATTCAAGTTCAGTTGTACAATATCCACCATATCATAGATAAGTTTTCACAAATGCCTAAGGTGCCTAAGTGGTTTTCTTGGTTTAACTGGAGATGGCTGGTAATTATAAGTATGCTTTGGTTATGTAACTGTATTCCTATTATGTTAATGTGTGTGCGCAATTTAATTAGTCTTTTAAAACCTATACATGCTGAAGTTACTATACAAGAAGATATGTCAAAGAAATAATCAATCTTCCCATGTTTTCTTCTGCCTCCTACTTCTATAGCTTTTCTTCTTCCTTCCTAATTACAACCCATAAATAGAATTCATGCCTCATATCGAATTTACCATGTATCACAATTCTTCCAAGTGGTAAAGATACCTCAAGACAAATGCTGGGCATAGAAGCCACAGGGCATAAATAAGCAAAGAAGTAAAAAACTAACCTTTTCAAACTATAAGGCTTCTCTCTCACTTACCAACTTTGTATTTCCCTGTATGGCCCTGGAAGATGACTGGTTAGCCAGAGACGGGTAAGATTCCTCAAGGGAGGAACAACCTAAGACAGGCGCAGTCGCAGGGGGCCCATCAGGTGAGGAATTGGGGATGAACAGAGGTGAGGCTTAGAACCTCCCCCCTCCCCCCGTTCTGAGAGAAATCTGCTGCATCCGTGGATATTTTATTGCCCTTGTCTAGCTTGGATTAACACATAGTCTACAGGCACACACCTGATCATCTACATTTGCTCTCTTACAACACCAAACTATGTTTTCTACCTTTATCTTGCATCTACCTACCACTTCAGCATTTTATTAAAAATAATAATAATAGAGAATTGTGGTATCCACATATAAATCAAGCATAAAAATCAAACGAATATTCATATTTGAACTGACTGTTTATAGTTCATAATGCATGATCAAAACCGAAAGTTTCTGTGATGACTGCCCTTGTACTATTCACCATGTAACTTATTCACTATGTAAGAATTTGTTCTCCCTGTAAGAACTTGTTCGTTATGCTTCAGAAGATTGGAGAGTGACAAAAATTAGGCTTGAGGTGGATTAATAATTATACATTGAGCATTGAGTCCCCTATACAGAATTTTATTGTTGTTAACAACCATTTGATCAGAAAAAATAGGAGAGATGCCCTCAAAAAATAAATAAATAAACAAAGAAACAAACAAACAAATAAATAAATAAATAAAATAAAGTACACACTTCCAATTGTAAAATAAGTAAGTAACCGGGATGTAATGTATAGCATAAGGAATATAGTTAAAATATTGTGACAACTTGGTATGGTGATAGCTGGTACCTAGAATTATCATGTATATAAATGTTCAATCACTGTGTTGTACACCTGAAACTAATGTAATACTGTATGTGAACTACCCTTCAATAAAAAATAATTATCTAAAAAAAAAAAAAAACAGAAACATCCAAGATAAAATTGTCCACAAGCCCAAAACAATTTTTGTTTTTTCCATATAATTATAATAGCAAAGAGTGATACAGTGTTTATCAGGTGTCAGGCCTTACTCTAACTGCTTTAAAAATATAATGTCTAAAGCCAGCATCCATTCTAATTTGTTGGTGTGTGTGCCTTACTGCTTGTTAAATATAGTGAATATCATCCTTGGGAATCAGGGTTGGTCAGAGAAAGCTTTCATCTATGCTGAATTAAGAGCAGGAGTACTAAAAAGCACTTCAGGCAAAGAAAATGATATGCCAAGGGGCACCAAAGCCCAAGGAAGCATAGGAAATTGCAAGTAGGCCAGTGTACCTATAATGAAAAGTGAGTAGGGGATTGAGAAAGAATGCAGAAAAGGCATGCTCTAGCAAGATCATTATGGGCCTTGAAGAACACTAAAACAAAGAAGGGACTAAAGGAGGGAAATGGCATGTTCAGATTAGTATTTTAGAAACTTTACACCAGCAGCAGCATGGGGAATAGATTTAAGAGGTTGGGTTGTAGGCAGGGTTACTTGTGTGGGAAATCCTTTTCTAACTCTGTCACATTTGTCAATCTCAAATTCTATTCTGTGAACAGTACTGAATTTTAAATCTTTTCCCCAAGTATGAGTAGAACACAGCATTTTCCTTTTTCTACAAAAACTGTCTCATGTCAGTCCAACAGGAATGCCCATCTCTATTCTGTGTCCATGTCACTTTCCAGATCAGTTCTTTCTAAGGACTTGCTATCAACCTTAAGATAAAATTAAAAGCCCTATATGATCTCTCTTTTGCCATGTCCATGAACTCACCTCATATAACTCTCACCCTCACTCACTATGGTTCAGCCACACTAGCAGTTTTATTTATTTAAATAAATGTAGGGCTTGGTGTTATTTCTTTACTTCCGTCTGGAATGTACCAACACCCACCCCATCTGTATCTCCAGTGCTGCTACAGCTGGATCCTTCTTGTTCTTATCTTAGATTAGATGTCACCTGAAAGAGGCCTTTCCTTACTACTAAATCTGAAGAAGTCAACAAGACATTTACATTATCCTTTTAAAATTCTATGCATAGTATATATTCTCTGTTCCTTTTCTTATTTGTGTGTTGCTTTGTTGAGACATATCTATCTATCTAAATATACATATATATATATATATATATATTTGTTTTCTGTCTGTCTTCCTTCAACACTAGAATATACACTATGAGAAGACAAGAACCTTGTCCATCTCACTCAATACTGAATTTCCAGGAACAAGGACATAGTAAGTGTTCAACAAACATTTGTAGAAGGAATAGATTACTCAAGTGGACACTGGCTACACTGAGTCACCCAGAATGAAAACTAGAACTCTGACTAATATTAGTAAATTAGTGTTAAAATAATCTTTGTGGTATTAATTATTCATGCTCAATTTTTCTTCATATCAATACACAACTGATTCATATACACAATGTGAACATCAAGGCATAATTGTTATTATGTACCTTGTAATCTCTTAAAGGGATGGATCCTTTGGAGCGTCTCAAAAGAAAATTACAACAGAATTCTGATAAGCTACTAATAACTTATGGGCAAAAAATACAGTGGAAATGTCAATGTACAATTTCATGGACCTTGATCCACATTTGCCAACATTTCTTGAATGTATACATGCTATTACTTAAACAACTTTATCACACAAATGAGGATATTTTCTGGTGGATATCAGTAAATGAAACTATTAACTTTTGGTTATAAAGTAAGCCCATTTTTTCAAGTCCCTTATTGTTTCCCTGAGGTTTTACATTTACTTACACATGTTGTGCAGATAAACCTTCCATGCACTTACTTATTTAAGAAGTAATTATTGATTATTGCAAGTAAAGAATACTGGCAAATAAGATAAAAGATAAAGCAGAAATAGATCTATACATTTTCTGAAACTGCTTTATGATAACCCAATAGAAACATAGGAAGAAGACTTGAACAGACAATTCACAAAAGACTGCATCTAAATGATTAAGAAACACATAAAAAGGTATTAAACCTTATGAGTTATCAGGAAAATTCAACTTAAAACCATAGTGAAATACCCTATAAACCCATCAGATTTGCTAAAATGAAAAAACAGAAAATTATCATATGTTGACAAGGATATAGAGCATCTATAGTTCTCTTACCTTGTTGTTTGAAGTGTAAATTAGTGCAACAGCTTTGGAAAAGCTGTATATATGCCTCTTCTATGACCCAGCAATTCTACTTTGGTACTTTGACACATAATCAACAGAAATACCTACATTTTGTTCACCAAAGGACGTGAGTTTAGGGTGTTTATGGCAGCAGTACTTGTAGAGTCCCCAAACTTGAAGTTGGTCCTAAGCATTAGAATGGATAATACAGGTATATTCACAACAATATAGCTATCATATAGAAAAACTGCAACCACACCAAGTTACATGTGTAAATCTTACAAATATAATGCCAAGTGAAAGAATATAGAGACAAAAGAGTACCTACTGTATTTTCCAATTATATAAAGTACAGAGCAAGATAAAACTAATCTTTGTTGGTAGATATTAGGATAGTGGTTATCCTGAGGCTAGGAGAGGCAGCGAGCACAAGTGGATTTCTTGATCTAGGTACTGGTTAATAAATGTTTTCAATCAGTGATCATTTATTGAGTTGTATACTTATAACATGTTCACTTTTCTGTGTGTATATTTAAAGTTTCAGTACAAGTTTGAAGACATTGTCCTGAGTGTTTATGAAGTTATAAAACTTTTTAAGGGTGAGGGGCATACAGATATGAACAAGCTGATAATGGCTTCTGCCTTCTGAGAGCTCACTTTTTAGTTAGGGAAAATAAGAAGGCAACAATAAAAAAGTAATTATATAAATAAGATAAAATATCAGTGTTACAATAAACATGACAAATATGTTGCCTTATATCACAGAGCTTACAGTCCAGCAGAAAGCTAGACAGTTAAACTGGTAATTTCAACATGTCATAAAAGTTATAATCTCAAAAGTACTGTGCTAAGGTAGGGACTGCAGAAAAGAAGTAACATTTGAGCCAAAAGCTGGAACATGATTTGGTAGTTTTATGGAGAAAAGAGAAGGGTGTGTATGACTCTAAGCGAATTCCATGTCCTGAAGCTCTGAGGCAAGTCTGAAGAACAGAATTGTTGAAGCTTGGAGACAAAGCAAAAAATGCAAAAGAGTGAAGCTACAGTAGTAAGCATGAGTCAGATCATGAGGCCCTGTGGATCAGATTAAGGATTTTGTATTATATTCTAAGTGAAATTGGAAGGCAAATTTTAAGCAGAGAGGTTGTGCAATTTGATTTACAGTCTTAAAAGACCATTCTGGCTAAAAGGGGAAATGAATTTTGGTTGCTAGCTATCAATTAGACTATTGTAGTACACCAGGATAGATAAAAACTTGGAGCTAAGTGATAGAAGTTGAAATGGAGAGTAGACTAATATGGGATATATTTTAAAGTCAACTTAATCAGCTCCCATATAAGAGTGTAGTGAGGGAACACAAGGTGTCAGATAAATCTTAAATTTGGTACTTAAGTAGATGAATAGAGCCTGTTATGTGGTTCTCACCTATGTACACATGACTTACTCTCTCAATTTACTTTGGTCCCTATTCAGATGTCACCTAATCAGAGAGGCATTCCTTGACCTCCCTATCTGAAATAGCAATTTCCATCACTCTTTATCCCCTTATCCTCCTTTTTTCCCTTCTTAGAATTTATAATCTGACATTTTATTTTTTCTTGGCCCCTCACTAGAATACATATTCCTTAACATCATGAATGTTGCCTGTTTTGTTCACTATTGTATCCATTGTCTAAAATGGCATGTGGCATAATAGATGTTCAATATTTGTTGAATAAATACACGTCCAGAATATGGAGAATATTATAGAGGTTTAGGTTGGGAAAAATAAAAATTTTCATTGTTTTAAGTTTGAGACAGTTATTACAGTCTAAGTAGACATGATGAATCAGTAGGATACACAGAGATTGGGAGAAGATCAAAGGTAGGGATATAAATTCATTTGTCATCTGCATACTAATGGTATTTTAAGTGGTTGAACTACATGTCATGGTTCTGTCCTGGAGCCTTGCAATTTTGCTTTTGCCCTCTTGTAATGCTGTGCTGACACTTCCATATGAAGACGCTGATCCAGCCTATTGGAGGATGACAGACCATATGAAAGAGAACTGAGATGCCTCAAGCAATTGCTAGCACCAACTGCAAAATTTGTGAGTGATACCATCTTGGACCTTACAGCCATTACAGAGGCCACCTAACTGTAATTGTGTAAATGAGAACAGCAAAAGGACTGTCCACTAAGCTCATAGATTTTTGAGTAATAATAATTCAGTGTGTTTAAAGCCTCTAAGATTTGGAGTAATTTGCTTTACAGCAATAGCTAACAGAAGCAGTCACTGGAGGTGAGACTGAAGAAAAATAAGGCTGTTAGATGAAGGAACTGGAGAAAAAAATGGAGAGACATATTTTGACATATGTATTTGAACTGTAGAATAAATCAAATGATGATGGAATGGGTGTGGGTGGTAAATGAGAGGAAGTTCTAAGGAACTCCAATATTTCATTATTTGTTAGAAAAAGAGGTACTAACAAAGAAAATTTTGAAAAAGAAAATGAGAGGACAAGAGGAAAATCAGGAAAATAAAATAACACAGAAAAGAATATAATATTTCACATAAATAGTGATAAATTGTATCAAAATTTTTTGATAGATGAAAAATCAGTATATTCAATTGTTCATTGTATTTAGTGAGATCACACAAACAGAAATAGATAAAATTTATTATTGTAAATAACTTTTGACTGAACATATAAATCATTCAAAAGTTTAAACCCTACATTATACAAGCATCATTGATAATTTATTTAGTATATTGGTGGTTATTTTCATTTCTTAAAGTATGGTCATTTATCAGTAATGTAATCTCTTATTATGAAATTGTTTCTATGAGAAAATAATATTATACTTACAAAATTTTATCCTGAAGCTTTTTGTAAGAAAAATCTACAATTTTGAAGATTGTACTTGATTAGGAAAAAGTCTGGTATCCAAGAAGGGTAGTGTGACATTTGTCGTTGTTGAAACGACTGTAATCTGCCAAACATAACTCAGAATTCTCTGTTGAGAAGTTACCTTTAAATGCAAAAATTTCTTCTTTAAAGCTAAAAATGTATTACCTTAGTATCTTTCTTCACAAGTGGACAAAAGAAAGCTCAGTTTCTTTTTTTTTTCAAAATGCATTTGTAAATGTATTCTATATATCTTAGAAAAGGTACAGGAAATTTAATACCACTTTAAAACAAAAATACTTGTAAAAAGAAACCCTTGGTATCTTGCATATGTGCTTTTGATTCTTTTACACTGTTCATTATTGTGAACATCAATATAAGGCTATATTTGAGACTAATTTACAAATATACTGCTTACTGTAATTGTTTACATTTGGCTTTGCTCTATGCTATATCCTTATTTGCCTACTCTTACTACTTTGACGTTTTGATGTTTTGTCAGAAGTATACATGAAGCCGGAAATGCACGGACCTTGCAATTTACTAGATTACTGAATTTAGCCTCACTATATATGTGAGGTTATCAATGCAAAGAAACTTATTAATATACAAGAAATATTTTCTCCCTGAATATGCTGAGAATATGACTACTCCAACTGAGCCTTAAATAGATAAAAAAGAAACACAGAAAATAATAATGATTGAGTCCGAACACTACATCCCTTTCAACCTTTTACCCTTAAGCCAGGTTCCCATTATGTTCTCAAGTCCAGGGAAGAAGACTGATAGCTAAAAACGGTGAAGTTAACTTGGCATTTTCTTCCTTTCTCCTCATGAATCATTGCACACAACAAGAGTGAGAGAAAAAGAAAAACAAACTTCATCTGTAATGAAACTAAGAGATCACTTAAACTCCAAAGGACGAAAGAAGTAAAAGACTACCAAAAGCATTGGTGGTCAAATATAACTGAGAGACTGCAAGGAGACAGAATGCCTGTGGCTGAAGAACTCAGTAAAACAGGACAAGCAAGTGGCATAGCCTGAAATACAAAGCCAGTGATGACTTCTTTGCCACAGCAGGAAAAGTATTGAAGGGTAGTAGTTGAAGCTTTCCTGGACTCCATTAAACATAAAGTCTTGAGAAACTGTGAAGATGAGACAGAATCAGAAATAATAGAGACATGTAATATTTATAGGAAATTAACTATCAATGAGTCAAGGAAAAAATAAAGACTCTACCTGTCCTGATTCTAGTTTTTTGAGTCTAAAAATTCAGTCTTACATAGTCTTTTGACATCAGGAGAATATCTGATATTTTAAATCATCTTCTTGTTCACTCCCCGACAGAAGCTTCCTAAATAGAGCCATCCCAAGAAGAATGTAGCACATTAAAGAGTTAAATAAAGTAATTAGATTCCAATTTCAACTCTGACATATGACTAGCTTAAAAATTGTGACTCCTGTACTTAAAACAAGAAATACCTGAACACACTGGGAAAAAAAATTATTTTTATGAGTTTCTGTAGACTGAACATTGACTAGCATTGAGCACGACAAACTCCTGAGGGCACAATATAAAGGAAACCTCTATTCTACGCAATACCTAGAAATACCATATGATTTTCATGGTAAAGAATCAAGAAAGATCACTCATAGCTCTAGTAGAAAAGGAAAAGTGACCATTTTGAAATATATCCAGAGCACTCTCTATCACAAAGTCCTATTAAACTATAGCAGAGCTTTGTACCATGTAGGGGAATAGAATCTCTAACACTCCAGCACCAAGTAGCCTGCCTGTCTTGCCTAAGTGGGGAAAGAGCCAAGAAATACATGTGAAGGCCACAGCCTAAGGGAATCAGTCTATTAAAAGACTGAGATTTAATCAAAGAATGCTTCCCCTTCTACACATCCTACCACCACACAACAGGGCCCCAGCATAGTAACAGTGGATCACACCTAACAGAACTATAATATGTAGAATCTCTTTGAGGAGTAGTACAAAATCCAATGTCAAGAGAGGAAACAAAAACAAAGACATTAGTGGAATTTGAAGTCTTTGACATCTCTAGCTATAGCCAGCTTTAAATAAGCGCAAATCCCAACCAAATTAACATAAATCTTCATGCTAGAATTCTATTTACCTCAGGTCCTATTTCTTGATGCACGTCTGGCTTCAACATAAAATTAGCAAACATAGCAAAACAGTCTTTAGATAATAAGCAATCAGTAGGTACAAACTCAGATAGGACAAAGATGCTGGACTTACCAATTAGGTAGTTTGAAATAACTATAATTAATAAGCTAAGAGTTCTAATGGAAAAAGTATACAACATACCAGAAGAGATGGGTACCATAAATAGATTTAAATTATAAAAAATAATCAAAAGAAAATAATGAAATAAAAAACATTGTTATAGTAATGAAGAATGCCTTTATGGGTTTATCAGTAGATGGCACTCTGCTGAGAAAAGAATCAGTGAACATGATGACAGATCAATAGAAACTTCTAAAAATGAAATACAAAGTGGAAAATGAATTTTAAAAAGAATGGCACATGAGCAACTCTGGGACAATAACAAAGATGTAACAAATGTATAATGGGAATGACAAAAGGAGAAGAAATATAGAAAGGGTTAGAAGAACTGTTTGAAGGAGGAATGGCTGAGAATTTTCCAGACACAGATCAAGCAAGCTCAGAGAGCACCAACCATGATAAATAGCAAAAACACACATGTAGGCATATCATATTCAAACTACAGAAAACCAAAGAAGAAGAGAAAATCATGAAGGAAACAGGAGAAAGAAAATACCCTATAAATACAAGGACAAGGACAAGAATTCCAATAGATTTCTTATGAGAAATGATACAAGCCAAACTGAGTGAAACAAAATATTTAAAATGATAAAAAAAAAAACCTTAAAATTCTGTATTCAGTGAAGTTATCCCTTAGAAGTTATAGAGAAATAGAATTTCTCAGACAAAAATTAAGGGAATTATCACAAGAAGAAACAACCTGCAATAAATGTTAAAAGTTAGGGAACATGAATATGATATAGGTCAGAAACTTAGACCTATGTAAATGAAAGAGAAACATCAGAGAATGAATAAATAAAAGTAAAATATATTTAATTGTTTTTCTTGTCTTTAACTGAAATAAAATAACTGTTTCCTTATTTGATGTATTTTTTAAGTACAATTGATATACAATATTATACTGGTTATAAGGATACAACATAGGGATTCAACAATGATCTACCATTATTAAATGCTCACCCCAATTAGTGTAGTTACTATCTGTCAACATGGAAACATGTTACAGAACTATTGACTGTATTCTCTATGCTGTAATTTCATCCCATGGGTAATTTATATTATGATTGAGATTTTGGGCCACTTCATCGCCTTCACCTATTTCACCCAACAACCCAACCCTTCCTCCATGGTAAATAGCAGCTGCTTCTTAGTCTATTGCTGTTTAGTTCATTTTGTTTTGTTTTGTTATTTTTTGTATTTGTGTTTCTACACCTGGCTTACCTCCCTTAGCATAACACCCTCTAGGCCCATCCATATTATCACAAATGGCAGGATTTCTTTCTTTTTTATGGCTGAAAAATATTCCATTGTGTATATGTACCACATCTTCATTATCCATTCATCTATTGATGGACACAAGTTTCTGCCATATCTTGGCTATTGTAAATAATGTGGCAATAAGCATGGGATACAAACATCTTTTCAAATCATAGATTTTGTTTTCTTCAGGTAAATTCCTAGGAGTGGAATTACTGGACCCTATGGTCTTTCTGTTTTTAGTTTTTTGAGAAAAATCCATTCTGCTTTCCATAGTGGCTGGACCAATTTACTTACCCATCAACAGTGTAGGAGGGTTTCCTTTTCTCCACATCCTCACCAACACTTGTTATTTCTTGTCTTTGGATAGTGGCCATTCTTGCTGGTGTCAGGTGATATTTCATTGTGCTCTTGATTTGTGTCTCCCTGATTATTAGTAATGTGGAATGTCTTTTCATTTGCGTATTGACCATCTGTGTGTCATCTTGGAAAAATAACTATTTTTCAATTGTTTTTGGTGTCGAGTCATATGAGTTCTTATTTTGGATGGTAACCCCTTACCAGATAAATTATTTATAAATACATTCTCCCATATTGGAAGCTGCATTTTTGTTTTGTTGACGGTGTCCTTTGTGATATAAAAGCTTTTTAGTTTCACATAGTCACACTTCTTCATTTTTGCTTTTATTTCCCTTGTCCAAGGAGATGGATCCAGAAAAAAAATTACTCATGCTTATATTCATGAGACTTTTGCCTGTGTCTTCTTTTGAGTTTTATGTTTTCATGTCTTACATTTAGCTCCTTAATTCATTTTGATTTTACTTTTGTATATGGTGTTAGGCAGTGATCTGGTCTAATTCTCTTGTATCTAGCTGTCCAGTTTTCCCAACATCATTTATTGAAGAGACTCTCTTTTCTCCATATTATATTCATGGTCCTTTATCATGTACTAATTGACCATATGTGTATGGATTTATATCTGGGCTCTCTATTCTGTTCCATTGATTGATGGGTCTGTTCTTCTAACAGACCATATCATTTTGATTACTGTAGCTTTGTAGTAGAGCTTGAAGCCAGGGAGTGTAATAGCCCTAGCTTAGCTCTTTTTTTTCAAGATTCCATTGGCTATTTGGGGTTTTTTGTGATTACATAAATTTTAGGATTATTTGCTCTAGTTCATTGAAAAATGTAACAGATGTTTTGATAGGGATTACATTGAATCTGTAAATTGCTTTGGGCAGGATGGCCATTTTGACAATATAATTTATTCCTAGCCATGAGCATGGGATAGATCTTCATTGTTTTGTGAAATTTCTTTGGTTTCCTTTATTAGTGTTTCATAGTTTTCAGAGTAACAGGTCTTTACCCTCTTGGTTAGGTTTATCTCTAGGTATTTTATTCTTTTTGATGCAAATGTAAATAGAATTGATCTCCTGATTTCTCTTTCTGCTAGCTTGTTTTTAGTATGTAGGAATGCAACTCATTTCTGTATATTGATTTTGTATCCTGAAACTTTGCTAAATCTTGTTATTATTTCTAATAGTTTTTTGCTGGAGTCTTTAGTTTTCCATATATAGTATCATGTCATCTACAAATAGAGACAGTTTTACCTCTTCCTTACTAATTTGGATGCCTTTATCTCTTTATCTTGTCTGATTGCCATGGCTAGAATTTCCAGTACTATGTTAAATAAAAGTTGTGAGAGTGGGCATCCTTTTCATGTTCCTAATATTAAAGGAAAGCTTTCAGCTTTTTGCCATTGAGTATGATGTTAGCTGTGGATTTGTCATATACAGCCTTTATGATGTTGAGGTATGTTTTCTCTATACCCACTTTGTTGAGTTTTATCATGATTGGATGTTGAATTTTGTCAAATGCATTTTCAAGATCAATTGAGATGATCATATGTTTTCTACCCTTTTGTTCATGTGGTGTATTACACTGATTAATTTCTTATTACCGTTCCATCCTTGCATCCCTGGAATAAATACCACTTGGTTGTAATGGATGATCCTTTTGATGTGCTTTTGAATTCTGTGTGTTAATATTTTGTGGAGGATTTTGGTATCTATGTTCTTTTTGTTTCTCATTTTGTTTATTTGTGTCCTCTTTTTACCTTGATAAGTCTAGCTAAGTGTTTATCTATTTTGTTTATCTTCTCAAAGAACAAGCGCTCAGTTTCATTGATTTTTTTCTACTCTTATGTTATTTATTTCTGCTCTGATCTTTATTATGTCCAGCCTTCTTCTAACTTTGGGGTTTGTTTGTTGTTCTTCTACTTTCTTCAGTTGTGAGTTTAGATTGTTTATTTGTGATTTTTCTTATTTCTTGAGGTAGACCTGTATTGCTGTATACTGCCCTTTTCAAAATGCTTTTGCCACATCCTACATATTTTGAAACATAGTGTATGTGTTTTCATCTGTCTCCATGTATTGTTTGATTTCCTCTTTGATTTGTTCATTGAACCATTAATTATTTAGAAACATGTAGTTTAGCCTTCATGTGTTTGTCTTCTTTTTTGTTTTCTTCATGTAATTGATTTCTAGTTTCATACCATTGCAATTTTGAAAAGATATTTCATAAAATATTAATCTTTTTAATTTATTGAGGCTTTCTTTGTGCCCTAATATGTAACTCTTTCTGGAAAACATCCCATGTGCATGAGAAAAATGTTTATCCTGCTGCTTTTGAGTAGAACACTCTCTGTATATATATCTGTTAAATCCATCTGGTCTAATGTGTCATTCAATACCTCTGTTTTCTTATTTATTTTCTGTCTGGATGATCTTTCCATTGATGTAAGTGTTTGAGGGGAATGTTAAGATCTCTTAATATGATTGCACCAGTGTCTATTTCTCCCTTTAGATCTGTTAGTAATCTTTAAATATACATTAGGTGCTCCTGTGTTGGGTGCATAGATATTTATAACTGTTATATCCTCTTTTTGGACTGATCTTTTTATCATTATGTAATGTCCTTCATTGTCTCTTGTTATTCTGTTTTGGAGTCTATTTTGTGTGATATAAGTACTGCTACTACTGCTTCTTTTTTCCCTTTTACTTGTATGAAAACCTTTTTATATTCCTTTACTTTCAGTCTATGTATGTCTTTAGGTGTGATGTGAGTCTCTTGTAGGCAGTATATAGATGGGTCTTGTTTCTTGATACATTCTGCCATTCTATGTCTTTTGATTGGTGCATTTAGTCCATTAGGTTTAAATTTAAGGTAATTATTGATAGGTATGTACTTACTGCCATTTTGTTAATTGTTTTCTGCTGTTTTTGCAGTTTTTCTCTGCTCCTTTCTTCCTCTCTCAAACTGATCTCTTTCAATTTGATTGTTTTCTTCAGTGTTTTTCTTCGATTCCATTTTTAAAAATTGTTGTGTATTTATTATAGGCTTTAGTTTTGTAGTTACCATAGAGTTCTTAGTTTCCAAAATATATAATAGTCTATAAGCTGATGGTTGCTCAATTTCAAATACATTCTGAAAGTACTAATTTTTTTATCTTCCTCTTTCACACTTTATGTATAGATGTCATAATCTTCATCTTTTGTCTATCTATTGACTAATTTTGTGTATAATTGGTTTACCTAATTTTATTTTTGAACTTGATATTTGCTTAGCAATTGATCTACTACCTTTACTGTAGATTTATGTTTACTGATGAATAATATTTAGACTTAGGAACACTTCCATCTAAAAAGTTCTCTTTAACATATCCTGTAAGGTTGGTTTAGTGGTGGTCTTTTAACTTTTGTTTATCTGGGAAACTTTTAATCTCTCCTTCAATTCCAAATTATAACCTTGCTGGGTGGATGATTCTTGGTTGTAGTTTCTTCCCTTTCAATACATTAAATATTTCATGCCATTCCCTTCTGATGTGTAAAGTTTGTGCTGAGAAATCTGCTGAGAGCCTTATGGGTTTTTCCCTTATAGGTAACTGTCTGCCTCCTTCTTGCTGCTTTTAAGATTCTCTCTTTAATCTTTGCCATTTTAGTTACTATGTTTCTTGGTGTTGTCTTCCTGGCATTCCTTTTGTTAGGGGTTCTCTGTGATTCCAGGAACTGGGTGTCTATTTTCTTCCCCAGATTGGGGAAGTTTTCAGCTATTATTTCTTCAGAGTCTTTGTACTCCTTTGTCTCTTCTCCTTCTGGGATCCCTATTACATGAATATTGTTTCATTTGAATGTGTCACACAGATCTTGTAGAATCTTCTCATTTTTAGAAATTCTTTTTTTTTCCAGTTTCTCAGTTCAGTTACTCTGCTGTTCTCTATCCTCCATCACACTGATTCTTTCCTCTACTTCCAGCAGTCTGCTTTTCATTCCCTCTATTTTATTTTTACACTTCAGTGTTGTATTCTTCAGTTCTGAGTGGCTTTTTCATGTTTTCTATCTCTTTGTTGAAGTTCTCACTAAGATCATCAATTATTTTCCTCATTTCAGTGAGCATCTGTATGACTGAATTCTTTATCAAGAAGATTGCTAATCTCAGTTTCATTTAACCCTCTTTTTGGTGTTTTATCTTGTTCTTTTGTTTGGAACATATTCCTCTGCCTCATCATTTTGTCTTGGTTTCTGTGTTTCTTCCTTTGTATTAGATAAATCAGGTATACCTCCTGGTCTTGAAAGTAATGCCTTTATGAAGTGAACATTCTGGAGTGCCCAGAATCTCAATAGTCTTTGCTCACCAGTGATTGATTCTCTTTTTCAACTGAACCACAGTTGATGTTGGTGGACTGTGGGTGGGGTCTACCTTTCTGATTGCCTGCTGGTAGTGCCTGATCCCCACATCTCAACTTTGCATGCCTTTTTTGTGATGCAAGGCCTGTCTGTTGGGATTTGTTGTGAGCAAGGCTATCTTTTGCCTGCTGTTCAGCAATAACAGATTGCTGCTGGGCCATGTGTGCAGGGTGAGGTGGGCAAACCAAGGGGCACTGGGTTAAGCCAATGGGGCAAATGGAGAATTTAGATTTGGCTCCTACAAGCATCTGGCCAATGGAGCTAAGGGAAGGCTGGGAGAGCCAGAAAACTGGGCCACCCTGTGCCTTCCAGTCAGCATAATTGGGCCTTTGGCTGGGCTGAGCATGCTTGGAGGGGCAGGTATACAGGGGAGCACTGCTGTGGGGCTGAGCTGCCAGTGAGGGAGATGGAAAGTTTTAGAGCTGCCTCCTGTGAAGCCCTGACAAGTTGGGCTGAGGGAGGATTGATAAAGCTGGAAAAGTGACATCTACCCTCCACCTGCCAGTCAGCTAAGCTGGTCCACTCCTGGGCTTAGTGTGCTGGATTGGGCAGGTACACAAGGAAACACCTTCATGGGGTTGAGCTACCAGCAAGTAAAATGGAGCATTGTGGAGCTGTCTACCCTAAGTGCCTGACCAGTTGGGTGGGTAAAGGGACAGCTTGGAAGTGTTATTGCTCTGCTTTTTGTACTCTGGAGGGAGCTCTCTCTGATCTTTGCCCCTCTGGCACACTTCCTGCTACTGGTAAATATTTCAAACTGCCACCTCTGTGTTTGGTCTTTGTAGGACTGACAGAGTGTACCTGTCCTCCACAAGCTACAGGAGTCTTTGCTCCCAGAATGTTCCCTTTCTCCCTGGTGTCTAGCCCCATTAACCACCAAAGCCCACTGCAATATGGACTCCTGTTACCAGAGCAGATCTCTAGAGCCAGGTGTGCAGGATTCTTGGGTGTTCATCCCCTCCCTACTCTGTTCCTTTCCCTCTTGCTTGTGGGCTGGGATGAGGGAAGGGCTTGGATCCTGATAGATCACAGCTCTGCCCCTTTACCCCTCTCTGTGTGGTCTTTCCTTCAACATGTGTAGGTTGCCTGTTCTGCAGTTTCCTGGTCATTTTCAGGAGTAGTTGTACTTGCTGTAGTTACTTCCTTGGTGTGTACATGGGAGGCAGTATTCCCCTTGTCATCCTACTTGGCCAATTTTTTGCCATCCCCCCAAAATAACAGTTTCTTGAACTTAATAATAATAATAATAATGAATTATTATTATTATTATTATAGTGTATTGGATGGTTATAGCACATCAGTAATTGAAATTAATGGGATCAATGTCACAAGGAATGGGAGGGAGGAATTTGGAATACTCTGTTAGAAAGTCCCGGATATACATATAAAATGCTAATGTTATATGATGGGACTTCTTGAACTACAAATTGCAAACTCTGGGGCAACCAGTAAAATATTATTTTTAAGTATAATTGATATACTAAGAGGGAGATAAAATAACTTCATATAAATTTCTTAATTAAAACCATACAAGACTGAAAAATAGGAAACACAAAACAAAAAAATTGCAATGAATAGAAAATAGTTACAAATATAGTTAGACATTAATCTAAATCTACCAATGATCATTTAAATGTAAGTGGCCTAAATATACCAATTAAAAACCAAACATTACCAGGCAAATAAAAAAATGAGAACTACCTATAGGTTATCTGTAAGTACTCTTATATTTATATCTCAGAAAGGTTGAAAGTAAATACATAAATCTACCATTACAGTTGGAGATTCTAACACCTTTCTGTCAGTTGTTGATAGATCAAATGGAAAGAAAATCAGTAGTTGTCCCAAACAGTACTATCAAACAATTTGATACAATAGAAATGTATAGTAGTCCATTCAACAACAGTGGTATGAGCATTCTTCTCAAACTTCCATGGACCATTCACCAAGGTACACCACATTCTTCGTCATAAAACACACCTTAAGA
The DNA here is from genome assembly GCF_040802235.1 of Manis javanica. Lineage (NCBI taxonomy): Eukaryota > Metazoa > Chordata > Mammalia > Pholidota > Manidae > Manis > Manis javanica. The sequence continues at coordinate 90,536,011 of NC_133174.1, forward strand.
AACTTTTAAAAAATGAATCATGAAATTATGTTCTTAGACCACAATGGATTAAAACAAAAATCAGTACCATAAACATAGCTGGGAAATCACCAAATATCTGGAGAAAACAAAAAAATTTCCCATGTAATAAAAGTCCAAGAAAAGGTCTCAAGGAAAATTTGAAAATATTGTGGACTAAATGAAAATGAAATAAAACATATAAATTTGAGGAATGAAGCAAAAGTTGTGCTTAGAGGGTACTCTACAGCATTCAATGGATATGTTAGAAAATAAGAAAGATTTAAAATCACTAATTTAATCTTCTACTTTAGTAAACCAGAGAAAATAGAGTAATTTAAGCCTAAATAAAGCAGGAGGAAAGAAATAATAAAAAGTTAGAGTATAAATCAATGGAATTAAGAATGGGAAAACAACAAATAAACAAAACAAAAAAACTGGCTCTTTGAAAAGATCAATAACATTAATAATTATATAGCCAGGTTTACAAAGAAAAAAGTGAAAAGACACAAATTAGTATAAGTAATTAAAGGGGTCACCACTACTAATACCACAGACATTAAAAGGATAGTAAAGAATATTACTGTCTCTTTATGAATGAATAACACTAGGCCCACAAGTTCGATGACTTAGATGAAATGTACCAATTGCTTAAAAGACACAAACATAAAATTTTTACAAGAAAATATAACTTGAATAAGCTTATATCTGTTAAAGTAGTTGAATAACTTAATTACTCTCCAAAATAGAAGCACCAAGCCCAGGTGGGTTCATTGGTGAATTCCATCACACAACCAACCAGTTAAGGAAGAAATGACACTAATTATCTACTCTATGTTTTAGACATAGGAGCAAAGAGAACATTTACTAACTCATTCTATGAGGCCAGTGTTACCTCAATATCAAAATAAGATAAAGGCATTACAGGAAAGGAAAATTACAGGTCAAATCTTTCATGAACATAGATACAAAAATCCTTAACAAAATAATAGTTAATCAAATACAACAATGTATGAAAAGAGTAATGAATTGTGAACAAGTGGAGTCTGTTTCAAGTATACAAGACTGATGAAATATCTAAAAATTAATCAGTGTATTCTGTTACATCAAAAGAACACAGGAAAAATAGTCATATAGTCATATAAATGAATGCAAAAAAGCACTTGACAAAATTCAACACCCATTTATAGTAAAAACTCTCAAAAAACTAGAAAAAGAGGATGAATCCCTAAAATTGATAAATAATGTATACAAGAAAATCCACAGCTATTAACAAACTTAACATTAAGGGACTAGCCACTTTCCCTCAAAGCCTGGAGATAGGCAAGGATATTCTCTCTTATCACTTCTATTCAACATTGCACTGAAAGTCCTAGTTAGGAATATAAGAAAATAAATGGGAGTAAAAATTACACAGATTGGGAAGGAAGAAATAAAACTGTCTTTGTTTAAAGATGACATGATTGTCAATAAAGTAAAACAAAAAATGTAAGTAAAAGTACTGAAACTAATAAGTTGGTATAGCAAGTTTACAAACAGTATAAAAAAGTCAATTGCTTTTTTTTTCTGTTGTGGAAGGAACACAACATGAGATCTACCCTCAAAGTTTTAAGTGTACAGTACAGTATTGTTAACTATAGGTACTATGCTGTACAGATCTCTAGGACTTAGCCTTCTTACATGACTGAAACTATTCCCATTGAAAAACAACTCCCCATTTCCCTCTACCCTGAGTCCCTGGCAAACACCATTCCACTCTCTGCTTCTATGAGTCTATTTTAAATATCTGATATAAGTGGAAATATGAAGTATTTGTATTGTTTGTTGAATGGCTTTATTAATCATGATGTCCTCCCAGTTCATCCATGTTGTTGTACATGGTAGGATTTCCTTCTTTTTAAATGATGTGTGATATTCCACTATATGTATATACCACACTTTCTTTGTTCATTCATCCATTGATGGATATTTAGGTTGTTTCCACATTTTGACTATTGTGAATTATGTTGAAATACACATGGGATTGCATATCTCTTTGAGATCCTGATTTCAAGTCTTTTGGTTATAAATGCAGAAGTGGGATTATTTTGTCATATGATAGTTTCACTACCTTTTTTTTTAAAGAAACCTCCATGTTGTTTTCCATACCAACTACACTATTTAACATTCTCACCAGGCGTGCACAAGAGTTCAACATTTCCCATATCTTTGCCAACATGTTATCTTTTTTTTTTGATAATAGTCATTCTGGCAGGTGTCAGGTGAAATCTCACTGTGGTTTTGATTTGCATTTTCCCAGTTATTAATGATGTTAAACACCTTTCCATATCCCTATTAGCCATTAGTATGTTTTTTTTTTTTAGAAATGCCCAATCAAGTCCTATGTCCATGTTTTAATTGGGTAACTTGTGTCCTTTTGATTTTAACTTCTACTTTTTATATAGCTAAATCTTCATACATATCCATATTAATATACAATTGTATAAAAAATGAAGTTTTATGTACATGCTTTTATTATTTAAACTAGACTGAAAAATTATTCACAGTAGCTTTGTTGGAGAAGAGCAAGATAATTATAGTAATTTTTTAAGTTAATACTTACCTATTTTCAGTGATTAATTCTATTGGGTAATTACTAATGTTTTATTAAATTTCCAACAAAGTAGCTCAAAGATCTTAAGCACAAATATTCCATTCTTGTTTCTCTCTTCCTCTCAAGTGTCTTATTATAAGTCTTTAGATCCTTTGGTTGCTGGAATAATTTTTAATGCCCTGTTTTTGAATTCTATTATTCTTTTTTCTTCTTGATCAAGCCTGCTGTTGAAGTTCTTTACTGAGTTTTTCAGTTCAGTTATCAGATTCTTTAGCTCCAGTATTTGTTTCTTTCCTTCTTATGGTTTCTGTCTCTGTTTTTGACATTTTCATTTTGTTCATGAATTGTTTCTTCATTTTGTTTAGTTCTCTGTGTTTTCATGTGACTCACTGAGCATCTTTAAGATGATTATTTTTAATTATCTGTCAGATAATTTCTGACAAATTCCATTTTTTTGGAAATCCATTTAATTAGGGTGGGTTACTAGAGATTTATTTTGTTCCTTTGGCATTACTATATTTCTCTAATTCTTTTTGTTTTTTGTAGCTTTTAACAGCTTAAAGAAATAGCCAGCTCTCCCAGTCTTTACAGACTACCTTCAATAGGGAAAGAACTTCACCAATCAGCCTGGCTAGAGGTACTGGGATCCTCTCACATATTTTCTATGGATGGACATGCCCCACTCCTCTTTCTCCCTCTGAGGGAGAAGTTTCAGGATTGTGCTCCTTCTCACAATCTTGCAAAGCCATGCTGGCCATAGTAAGCCACCCACCTTTTGCCCTAGGGCAGTGCACTGAAAAACCAGGGATATTGGATATACACTCCACTCTCTCTTTCCCCCAAGGGAGAAGCTGCAGACCAAGGTGACCTCTCTTAGCAATAAGCCCTGCTGGCTTCGGAAAGGGCTGACATGGATAAAGTGAATTGTTAGACTTACATGTTTTAATACAGCTGTTCACAATTTTATGCTAGTCTGGGTTGCTGTAACTTTTTAACTGGATTCAGGACCTCTCATAAAAGTATTTTAGTCCTTTTATCATTGTTAAATCAGTGTTTGTGTGAGGGAATGAGGAATAAGAGTTCCTATTCAAACACTTCCTGTTTATATCACTCCCTCCAATTGCTTTTTGATATACCAGCAATGCACAATCAAAATTTGAGACTAAAAATTCTAATTTATAATATAACAAAAAATTAAAACTCTTAAGTATAAATCTAACACATCTATATGAGGACAACTAAAAAATTCTGATGAAAGAAACAAAAGAATATCTAAATAAATACTCTCTGCTGATGAAATGGGGAGCTCAATGTTTTTAAGTGCCAGCTTTTCTGAATTCTATCTGGATTCAACAAAATTCCAATCAAAATCCCAGCAAGCCATTTTGTAGATATTGACAAATTGATTCTAATAGAAATTTTATAGAAAGGCTAAAGATCTAGAAGATCCAATACAATATTGAAGAAAAACAAAGTGGAGGACTTAAATTACCCAATTTACTTACTTTAAAGGTACAGTAATCAAAATAGCATGATATTTGGCAAAGGATCAAAAACAAATAAATAGAGGATTTTTCAACAATTGGCACTGAAACAATTGAATGTCCATATGCAAAAATATGAACCCAGAAACAAAACTTTCATGAATGTTAACCTTACAACTTTCATAAAAGTTAACTCAAAAGGGATGTAGACATAAATTTAAAACTAAAACTATAAAGCTTTTGGAAGGAAACATTGGAGAAAATCTAGATAAACTTGGATTTGGAAATTAGTTTTTATATAGAAACACACCAGAAGTTGATCCATGAAAAAAAAGTTTGATTTTATTAAAGAAAAACCTTAGCTCTGCAAAATTTACTGTTAAGAAAATGAAAATGTAAGCCAAAACAGGGAAAAAATATTTGCAAAACAAATACCTAATGAAGGACTTTTATCAAAATACAGAAAGAACTCTTAAAACTCAACAATGAGAACAAAAAATAATCCAATTTAAAAATAGGCAAGGGATCTTAATACACACCTCACTCAAAATTATATGCAGATGCAAGATAAGGATATGAAAAGATACTCAACATGATTCATCATTAGGAAATTGTGAACTAAAATAAGAATGAGATACACTAGGAACTTATTAGAATGGCTAAAATACAAAATATGACCAATAGTAATTGCTAGCCTGGATGTGGAGCAAGAGGAACTCTCATTCATTCACTTTTGGTAATAATGCAAAATGGTACACCACTATGGAAGGCAGTTTGGCAGCTTTTTACAAAGCTGAATATCGTCTGTCCATGCAGTCTATTGTTCACATTCCTAGGTATTTAAGCATGTGACTTGAATATGTATGCCAGCTGAGAAAATTGTACACAACTATTGTTATCAGGTATCTGTTCATAATCCTCAAACATTGGAAATAATAAAATTATTCTTAAATAGGTAAATGGATAAACAAACCATTGTGCAGTCACACACTGAAATATTATTTAGCAATAAAAAGAAATGTTATCAAGCCACAATAGTGAATCTTAAATGTATATTGCTAAGTGAAAGAAGCCAGGCCAGTCCCAAAAGGCTAAACACTGCATAATTGAAATATTATTTGATTCATGTATGTAAGTGTATATATACAGTAATATGACATACTGGAAAAGGCAAAACTACAGAGACAGTAAAGGCCAGTTGCAAGAGGTTGTAGGAGTGGAAGGAGGAGGTCAAATAGGTAAAACAAAGGGAATTTATTAGGTAGTAAAACTATTCTGTATTATACTGTAATGTTAGATACATGACACTATATATTTATCAAACCCAAAGACTTTACAGCTCAAAAAACAAACCTTAATCAATGTGAATTAAAGTTTAAAAAAACTGCAAAAAGCACTGTGATGATCAATGCACCAGGGAAGATGGAAACTGTGATCAAATATATTATCATGAATTGTAAAATAAAAACATTTAATAAAGAACTTCTCTAAGTTAAGAGCACACACAAATATAAAAGAACATAGAAGAAACAATTCAAGGACGTGAACTGTGAGCTCATGAAACAAGTGAGGAAAAGGATAAAACCATCTGTATCAAACACATTTCATATCTCTTCAGCCTCACCTGTCTCATTTTCCAGCTCTTACTGGAGTATGCACCTGTGCTTATACTCTGAACAACATCTTGCAGACATTACTTAACCAGAATCTTGCTTTTTGCTTTCTGCCAAACACATGTGCAACTTAGAAATGTAAAGGAGTTGACACTCCATGGGGTTACCTTTTTAACAATACAAGACAGAAAGCAGTGGATAAATTATTTCCCATGTTGCCTTTCTCCTCTGGAAAGACTGTTCAGAAATGCACTGTGTATGTCTTTTTAGAAGAAGGCCCTGTGATATAGAGATATCTTTCATAGACAGCAGCAGTCAGCTTGATAAATGGTTCTTTTACTCTCTCTTCCTCTCATTCCTGCTATATCACGTCATACTACTTAATAAAATAGTAGCACATAAGTCTCTGCCTATCCCTCTGCTTTATGGGGAACCCAAGCTAAGATAGGTGGTTCCATAAATGTTTCCTAGGAATCTGATTCTCAGGATGGGATTTGAAGAGAGACTATTGTTCAATCAGATAGAAAAATAAAGTCAATTGCTGATATTTCATGGGAAGATGATAATACCTATCATGCTGTGTCCTAACAAAGTTTAACCCTTTCACCTGTGGTTAGTTGGGATGAGGCACAATTGGAAAGAGAGTAATTTAGAATCATAGTACTAGTGGCATTTGAACAATATGAGAGAAATAGTAATTAAAAGAATTGTGAAGTAGACTGTCTTTTGTTGACAGTATTGAAAACATTAAAAAACAAAATTATAATTGGCCAATGGCCAATTCAAGGCATTCTGTGAAATTCAGAAAGCATTTATGGTGAATACAGAAAATGCACATCTGCACCTTAGACTAGACAGTGATAAACAGTTGGTCCTAATTTAATTATAAGATTGCAAGATTTGCAAAGGAGAGCATATGTACAGCTTCACAGATTTCTACAGAAAATTCAGAATTCCTCTAGAAAACATGTGAGACACTGAGACTCAAGATATAAACACTTGGGTTGAAAAGCCTAGTGGATCTTGTCCATTAAAAATTCTCTTGAACCACCCCCCTCCCAGTTTGTTAAAGGAAATCTGCCTACCCTTGCCTTGAAACTATGGCATGATCTCATATAATGAAGGTGTCTTACAGGATGGTGCTTTATATCCTCAAAATCTTCTCCTATCACTTTTAATTACCTTCAATCTAATAGCCAAGGTCAAGCATCAATACATCCAAGTAATGATATAGTGTTGCAACCTCAGGAAGAAATACTTTATAGAGGGAGATTGGCTTAAAGATGGTGGTATGAGAGGTGAGAAAAAACTTCCTCCCAAAATCACATGTAATATGAAAATATAGCAAATACAACTAATCTTGAAAGAGCAACAGGAAAGAAGGCTGCAGCAGACTGCCTATACCTGTGGAACAGAGCAGACCTCACAGAAAAGGGTTAAGTACCAAAGCCATGATCCAGCAGGACCGAAGCCCTTCCCCTACGCAGCTCACCAGCAGGAGGAAGAGAAATGGAGCAAGGAGGGAGTGGAGGCCAAGGATGCTGAATAACCAGCCCTGGAGATCTGCTCTGGGAGCACAAACCTACATTATATGGTGCTCTGGAAATTAGTGGGGTTGGAAAGCTAAGACAGGCAGAATACTTGGAGAGACTGAGATTCTAGCCACTTGTGGAGAACAGGTACCCACAACCAGCTGCTCTGGGACAAAAAAAAGTGGGCACTCTGAGAGATTTCCTAACAGTTAGATGGCTACTAAAGGGGGCAAGGATTGCACAGAGCTTTCTGCTCAGGAGGAAGGACAAGTGCACAAAATTGTCCTGGTGCATTCATCCCAGCAGGTTGGGAACTTTCAGGAGCTTCAGCCACTCCATCCCCCTGACTGGCAACACAGCTATCAGGTCCCTCACTATAATATGCAGCCTGCCACTCCTTCCTCCTGGCCGGAACCACCTTGCAAACCAGCTGCCTCTGCCATTGTGCCAGGCCAGCCCGAGGGTGGCCTGGCTATGGCAGCTACAAGTGCAAAGCACAGAAGCTCCTCTCTGCATGCTTGGCCCACTGGCCCTGGCAGTGGAGGCAGGCACTGCAGCCAGGAAGCAGGAAAGAGCTCTTTCCTCCTGGCAGGCACCCACACTGCTTGCCTGTGACCCCTGCCATCATTCCTGGAGCAGAGCAGCTACAGAGAGTAGAGGTTCTGGGCATTACAAGGTGCCACCTACAAATATGAAATGTCAAAGGAACCTGGTTCAACCCCAAATCCCAAAAACACCAGAAAGAGGGCCAAGTGAAACTGAACTCATCAATCTTCCTGAAAGAGATTTCAAAATAAAAATCATAAACATGCGCATGGAGCTACAGAAAAATATTCAAGGCCTCAGGGAGGAATTAAAGAATGAGATAGAAACTTTGAAAAATACAGTATCTGAAATGAAACATGCAATGGAGGGATTTAAAAGCAGATTAGATGAAGTAGAGAAGACAGCAAATGAAATAGAAACTAGAAAATGGGAATACAAAGAAGCTGAGGCACAGAAAGAAAAAAGGATCTCTAGGAATGAAAGAATATTGAGAGAACTGTATGACCAATCCAAATGGAAGAGTATTTGCATTATAGGCATACCAGAAGAAGAAGAGAGAGAAAAAGGGATAGAAAGTCTCTTTGAGGAGGCAATTGCTAAAAATTTCCCCAGTCGTAGGAAGCAGATAGTCTCTCAGGCCATGGGGGTGCACAGATCTCCCAACACAAGAGACCCAAGGAAGACAACACCAAAACATATGATAATTAAAATGGAAAAGATCAAGTATAAAAATAGAGTATTAAAAGCAGCCAGAGGGAGAAAAAAATCACATACAAAGGAAAATCTATCAGGCTATCCACAGACTTCTCAACAGAAATGTTACAGGCCAGAAGGGAGTGGCATGATATATTTAATGCAATAAAACAGATGGTCCTCGAACCAAGAATACTCTACCTGGGAAGGTTATCATTTAAATTTGAAGGAGAGATTACCCAATTTACAGATAAGCAAAAGTTGAGAAAATTTACCTCCCACAAAATATTGCTACAGTGTATTTTATAGGGACTGGTATAGATGGAAATTTTCCTAAGGCTAAATAGCTGTCACCAGAGAAAATAAAATCACAGTAAAGCAAGAAGACCAATTAATTACTAAGCAAATGCAAAATTAAATCAAGTACCCCTAAAGTCAATCAAGGGATAGACAAAGAGTACAGAATATGATACCTAATATATAAAGAATGGAGGAGGAAGAAAAATAAGGCAAAGAAAAAAAGAACCTTTAGATTGTGTTTGTAATAGCATACTAAGTGAGTTAAATTAAACTGTTAGGAAAGAAGCTATCCTTAAACCTTTGGTAACCACGAATCTAAAGCCTGCAATGGCAATAAATACATATCTATCGATAATCACACTAAATGTAAATGGTCTGAATGCACCAATCAAAAGACACAGAGTCACTGAATGGATAAAAAACCAAGACCCCTATATGCTGCCTACAAGACACTCACTTCAAACCCAAATATGTACACAAACTAAAAGTGAAGGGATAGAAAAGATATTTCATGCAACTAATAGGGAGAAAAAAGCAGGTGTTGCAGTACTTGTATCAGACAAAGTAGACCTCAAAACAAAGAAAGTAATGAGACAGAATGATGTTACATAATGATAAAGGGGTCAGTCCAACAACAGGATATAACCATTATGAATATCTATGCTCCCAACATAGGAGCATCTACATATGTGAAACAAATACTAACAGAATTAAACGGGGAAATAGAATGCAATGCAATCAATTTAGGAGACTTCAACACATCACTCACTCCAAAGGACAGATCAACCAGACAGAAAATAAGTAAGGCGACAGAGGCATTGAACAACACATTAGAACAGATGGATTCAATAGACATCTACAGAACACTCCACCCAAAAGCATCAGGATACACATAATAATAATAGGTGCCTGACTATATGATACACTATTTTTACCCTCCATCCCATCAGCCAAAATAACCCAGCCTGATATAACAGTAGAATGACTTATTAATTATTAATTGAAGGTTTGAGTTTGAGGACTACAATCTGCAGAGTAGGACACTGACTTTCAGGGTGTAGTATATGCACTTAACCAACTACTGATATATGGTACTGTAGAACTAATAGCTAAACTACATGGGTAGAGAAAAGAGCAATAGGCTTAGGCCCACACATAATCATTCTCAGTGACCCAGTCATGAAATCTGTACTTCCCATAATCCCTGAAATTCCCTGCTGGGTAAGAGACTGTGGTTCTCCAGAGAGGAAAGCTTCTATAAGGGTACACAATAAGGTTTCCACTGATTGCATCTGTAGCTAGCATTTGGCCACTTTGGGCTCTTTAGACCAATAAAGCAGCAGGTAAAAAAAACTGCAATCAGCGCTGAACTCTTGAGAGTTATCAGCCCTTATTACAATGAGGAGTAAGTTTCTGCTATACAATGAAAGCAAGAAAAAGTATCTGGATTCTAGATTTACTAAAACTGTTGCAGCTACAAACCTTTACAGAACCATGTTCCAACAAGTGCAAAATCACCAAGTAGGAAATTGCAGCAACTATTGCCCATCAAGGGAAAGGTAGCTAAGGGCTCCAACTCCATGGGGATAAATGTCTGCTCATCTCACCAGTTAAGAAATACAGAAAGCCAAAGTGCTGTCTGAGAGTGAGGGAAATCTAGAAAATGAGAAAATAGGTGATAAATATAAATTATGGACTTACATATAGGTGCAATAGCAGAGACCATATTTTGTTTTAATAATCTTCTTGCATGAAATCTTTTCAGAGGTCATACTTGGCCACCTTGAAGGTGACTCTGTGGCTAATAAGAATTATACCTCTCCTTTCAGGGAAGAAGTGAAGCATATCATTCACACCCAAGTGGAAGTTCCTTATTATATTATGGACATAGGATGTAATGGAAGGTGAAAACAAGACCTGAGTGGTACATGAGGTAGACTCTATCATACACCTTCTATGCTCCACTTCATATCCCCCGTCTGTAATCCCAGTCATTATTGTGGTGATCAAGTCACAGTAAAGTCAGGTATGAACTGACAGTGTCTCACCTCATGTCTGTACTCTGTGCTCCTCTCCTCCTGGAGCTCCCTTATTGAAAGAGATATTTATAATGCAATGATACGATGCTAAGTGCCAATGAATGCACAACAAGGAAATGTGAGGAAATTAGTGTAAACTTTTGAACAATAGCATGTAGAAGCTAGTGAATAAATATTACTGCCATTCTTTCCTAGATAGACTTTCCTGAAACACAGTTCATGAAACATGGTATCAATCAGTAAATCTCACTTAGTGATGGAAACTTGATAATACGTCCTTATGAGCGATCCCTGCTTTCCTTTCTCACTTCTCTCTGTAGGATTATAGTTCCTAATAAATTAGTAGCTGAAAATCCTTTGCCATAGGCACTGCTTTATGGGAAATACAGGCTGACACCATGACAGAAGCTATTGGTGAATTTGGAAGCAGCAAAAAATGAATAGCCATTCTGATAATAACATAAGGACCTTAGAAGACAGGGCAGAGATAAATGAGCAAGTAAAAATGGAAATTAACAAGGAATTAAAAAGTATTAGAAAATCATTGAAGAAAAGGGAAAGTTATTCAATATAAAAAAATGGAGTCCCTGAGTAAACTAGAATAATAGAAAAAAGGTCTAATTCAAAAGAAATCCAGAAATAAAAGAAGAGTTTATACATTGAAAGGGCACACTATTTCCCAGGGAAAATTGATATAGTATAATACACAATGAGATATATCCTAACAAAATTACTGTGCCTCAGAGATAAAGAAAAAATAATTCCCAGCCAGGAAATGAAAAAACAATTCACATTAAAATAAGAAAATTCAGAATTATGACTGACAACAGGAAAATATTAATTATAAAAGTTCAAGATCAACAGCCATCATGATTAATGTTTGGAAGACCCAATATCCTTCAAAATTCCCTTCAAAATAATTCACAGATTCAGTACAACTATAGCAAAATCCCAGTAAGACTTTTTTTCAAGGAATTCATAAGCTGATTCTAAAGTGCATACAGAAATACAAAGTCTCAAGAATAAGCCAAGGGAAGTCAATGTTACTATACATATATAGACATATATAAACATAAATTGTCTCTGCAAGAGTAACACAGGAAACTGCTAACAATTATTAGCTCTGAGAAAAATCAAATGGTTGCAGAATAGGAAGGGAAAGTAGATTTTACTGTATACTTTTTTACACCTTTTGTGTTTTATATGCTATGCATGAAATAACTATTAAAAGAGTTTTAAGTGTGAAGAGATTTAGAGAAAAGTAGGACATGCTTCCACATGCCTTCGCTCTGGGTTAGCTGATGATGGGATTTATTTTGACTGTTTTTTCTATTTTCTGTAGAAGGTCAATTTAGCAAACAATGGAAACTGTTTACTTTCCTTGCCTTTGGTAGGAAACCCTGTCAGATAAAAGGGAGTACTTTATTTGATATTTATAGTCAATTCTTTAAAAATATTTTTAAATTCAATTTTTAGATAATTCTAAAATTATCTTAAAAACCACTCCTGTTTTGGTGAAAGTTTAGTTTTTCTCACTGGAAAGTAGCTCAACTTTTCTCAACCCCACTTTAATCTGGGTGTTATTTTTTCTCCCAACAGCAAATTTCACTTCTTAGTGATCTCTTTAAATCCTTTTACATTCCTTTTTCTCTAAAGTAGTTCTCAGATGTTGTTTATAATCATTAAAATGCCAACACCTTTTATTTCTGTGATTTCTTCATATGCATAAAATTTTCCTTTCCTTGTCATATCCTTCAAATATTCTTTTCAATATGTTAAGAAGACTCTAAATCCAAACTGACACTGGACCAAATGGTTGATCAGACATGGTGTAAAGAAAATTGGTGCAGTGGGAAATCAAAAGTTATATAAAAAATTTAGAGGCTTCCATCTGACCTTTCGATTTAACACATAATTAATGAGTATAAACAGTAGCATCATTGTTATTCTCTTTTTATGCTCAATAGATATACTGACAGATATAGATGATATATGATGGATACAAAGGTGATATAGATGATAGATACAAAAATGATATATATATATATATATAGATGATAGATAGATAGAGATATAAATAGATATCTTCACATAGATAAATAAAAAAGTCTCCAGCCAAGCCTCATTTCATTTGTTTTTTTTTTTAAATTTTATTTTGGTATCATTAATCTACAATTACATAAAGGACATTATGTTCACTAGGCTTCCACCCCTCACCAAATCCCCCCACATACCCATTCACAGTCACTGTCCATCAACATAGTAAGATGCTGTAAAATCACTACTTGTCTTCTCTGTGTTGCATAGCCCTCCCCGTGCCCCCCCACACTATACATGTTAATCGTAATGCCCCCTTTCTTTTTTCCCGCCCTTATCCCTCCCTTCCCACCCATCCTCCCCAGTCCCTTTCCCTTTGGTAACTGTTAGTCCATTCTTGGGTTCTGTGCTTCTGCTGCTGTTTTGTTCCTTCAGTTTTCTTTTGTTCTTATACTCCACATATGAGTGAAATCATTTGGTACTTGTCTTTCTCTGCCTGGCTTATTTCATTGAGCATAATACCCTCTAGCTCCAACCATGTTGTTGCCAATGGTAGGATCTGTTTTTTTCTTACAGCTGAGTAATATTCCATTGTGTATATGTACCACTTCTTCTTTATCCATTCATCTACTGATGGACATTTAGGTTGCTTCCATATCGTGGCTATTGTAAATAGTGCAGCAATAAACATAGAGGTGCATCTGTCTTTTTCAAACTTGAGTGCTGTATTCTTAGGGTAAATTCCTAGGAGTGGAATTCCTGGGTCAAATGGTATTTCTATTTTGAGCATTTTGAGGAACCTCCATATTGTTTTCCACAATGGCTGAACTAATTTACATTCCCACCAGCAGTGTAGGACGGTTCCCCTTTCTCCACAACCTCGTCAACATTTGTTGTTGTTTGTCTTGTGGATGGTAGCCATCCTTACTGGTGTGAGATGATATCTCATTGTGGTTTTAATTTGCATTTCTCTGATGACAACAATGTGGAGCATCTTTTCATGTGTCTGTTGGCCATCTGAATTTCTTCTTTAGAGAACTGTCTATTCAGCTCCTCTGCCCATTTTTTAATTGGATTATTTGTTTTTTTTTGTTGAGGTGTGTGAGCTCTTTATATATTTTGGATGTCAACCCTTTGTCGGATCTGTCATTTATGAATATATTATCCCATACTGTAGGATAACTTTTTGTTCTATTGATGGTGTCCTTTGCTGTACAGAAGCTTTTCAGCTTGATATAGTCCCATTCATTCATTTTTGCTTTTGTTTCCCTTGCCCGGGGAGATATGTTCAAGAAGAGGTCACTCATGTTTATGTCTAAGAGATTTTTGCCTATGGTTTTTTTCTAAGAGTTTTATGGTTTCATGACTTACATTCAAGTCTTTGATCCATTTTGAATTTACTTTTGTGTATGGGGTTAGACAGTGATCCAGTTTCATTCTCTTACATGTAGCTGTCCAGTTTTGCCAGCACCATTTGTTGAAGAGACTGTCATTTCCCCATTGTATGTCCATGGCCCCTTTATCAAATATTTGTTGACCATATATGTTTGGGTTAATGTTTGGAGTCTCTATTTTGTTCCACTGGTCTATGGCTCTGTTCTTGTGCCAGTACCAAATTGTCTTGATTACTGTGGCTTTGTAGTAGAGCTTGAAGTTGGGGAGTGAGATCCCCCCCACTTTATTCTTCCTTCTCAGGATTGCTTTAGCTATTCAGGGTCTTTGGTGTTTCCATATGAATTTTTTAACTATTTTTTCCAGTTCATTGAAGAATGCTGTTGGTAATTTGATAGGGATTGCATCGAATCTGTATATTGCCTTTGGCAGGATGGCCATTTTGATTATATTAATTCTTCCTATCCAGGAGCATGGGATGAGTTTCCATTTGTTAGTGACCTCTTTAATTTCTCTTAAGAGTGTCTTATAATTTTCAGAGTATAGGTCTTTCACTTCCTTGGTTAGGTTTATTCCTAGGTATTTTATTATTTTTGATGCTATTGTGAATGGAATTGTCTTCCTGATTTCTCTTTCTATTAGTTTATTGTTAGTGTATAGGAAAGCCACAGATTTCTGTCTGTTAATTTTGTATCCTGCAACTTTACTGAATTCCGATATTAGCTCTAGTAGTTTTGGAGTGGAGTCTTTAGGGTTTTTTATGTACAATATCATGTCATCTGCAAATAGTGACAGTTTAACTTCTTCTTTACCAATCTGGATTCCTTGTATTTCTTTGTTTTGTCTAATTGCTGTGGCTAGGACCTCCAGTACTATGTTGAATAACAGTGTGGGGAGTGGGCATCCCTGTCTTGTTCCCGATCTCAGAGGAAAAGCTTTGAGCTTCTCACTGTTCAGTAGGATGTTGGCTGTGGGTTTATGATATATGGCCTTTATTATGTTGAGGTACTTGCCCTATATACCCATTTTGTTGAGAGTTTTTATCATGAATGGATGTTGAATTTTGTTGAATGCTTTTTCAGCATCTATGGAGATGATCATGTGGTTTTTGTCTTTCTTTTTGTTGATGTCGTGGATGATGTTGATGCATTTTTGAATGTTGTACCATCCTTGCATCCCTGGGATCAATCCCACTTGGTCATGGTGTATGATCCTTTTGATGTTTTTTTTTTCATTTCATTTGTTTTTAATACAAAATGCATATACAGATATATTTGGGCACCAAAGATCACATAATTTTACGTTTTTGTAGTATGCTCTTACAAACTTATAGTGTAAGAATTTCAAATAAGAAAGATGGCTGTGAAAAATTAATGAAATTTACAAACAAAGGTATCTTCTTTTCTCAAACGTGTTCTACACTTTAGATTTGCATTGTAATGTTTTTAGATATCATCAAAACAATTTTAATGTTTAGTTTCTGAACAATCTGTGTTCTAAACACATTACATCTTTAATTTTTACATGTCATAATCAGAGATCGCTCATCTTCTTTCCCTCATGGCTGTCCAAATGAATTAAATTGAATTCTTTACTTGAAAATGGAGTAGCTTTGTAAAAGAACATCAGTAACTCTGGGAAAAATTGTTTATGAAAAAGGGTATATATTTCTAAATAAAAAACGGGGAACCAATTTATTCACCAACAGGTTTCAAACACATTAAAAGATCACACCACATAACTCAATACTCTTCTGCTATTGACAGATGAATAGGCTTTCCTCTGCATTCTGGTTTCAATTGATATTTGTTGTTTTAAACCTTGTGTGGTCCTTGGACACCTGGGTGCTCCCAGCTTTAATGGGTTTTAATTTCATTTTCTTCTCCTACATTATTATACAGCTGCACTTCCACCCACACTCCATTATCTTCCACAGCTCTTTAAAAATACCCAACCCAAAGCGATTTACAAAAAAAAAAAAAGCCCAGCCAAGCCTCATTTCATTTGTTCTTAACACAAACTACAGACATTAACATCCAGCTCCTTGTATTTTTGCAAAGAAGGCAATTAAATGGGAAGGTTCAATATTGTAATTATGTCAGTGCATTTAAGGCATTGTGATGTTTTTCACCTTAACAAAATCAAAATGATTCTAAACTTCTGTAAGAACAAATATGAGAATAACCAGCAAAGTGGCTAAAACCAAAAGTATTGAACAGGGATCTCCTTACTATATATAAATATCTTGAAAAGCTATGATATTCAAAAGAATATGGAAGAGTCACAAGAAAAAAAACAATTAAAAAAATACCTTTACTAAAGAACTCCACAAATGATAAAATGTATATCACCAAAAATGGCATATAGAAAGGAACAAAATATTTCCAAAGTACAAAACTAAGTGGCCAGAAAAATAATGAAGAAAACATCTACCTTCAGTAGCAATAATTTGGTAAGGTAACTAATAGTTAAGATATGAAAACTCTAGTCCATTGAAAAATGAATATCAATAAGGATCTTCAGCTGTTACTAAAATAATTAGATTTCACTTATATACAACATCTAAAATGTAAAAAAAATCATACATATAGTCAATAGATTGGTGGTTACCTGAGGCAGGGGTGAGTATAATCACCAAGAGAGCACAAAGAAAGTCATATGTCAGTTGAATAAAATAGACAATATTAAAATAGACCCACACTTAGGGGATCAACTGATATTTGGCAAAAGTGCCAAGGCAATTTAATGGATAAAGGATAGACTTGTCAATGAATTTTAAATGATTGAAAATCATTATGGAAAAAAAACCTTGGGTTTTACTTCATATCATACACAAAATTTATCTCAAAATGAATAAGAAAAGTAAGCTTGAAATCTAAAATTATAAATCTTCAAGAAGATAATATAGGAGAAAACCATTGCAACATTTAGGTAAGTAAGGATTTCTTCACATGGGGCTAAAAACTCTAACTGAAAAAAAAAAAAGATAAATTTGATATAATCAAAATAAAGGAAGATAGTTCCTTGAAATATATTGTTAAGAAATCAAAATGTAAACCAAAGACTGGGAGATGAAGGACCATATAAAATCATTTAAGTCAATAATAAGATAAATAATCCAAGTATTTTTAAAAATTGAGAAAAGATTTAAACAAGCACATGACAAAAGAAGACATACAAATGGCCAATAAGCACATAAAAAGTTATACAACATCATTAGTCATCAAGGAAATGCAACTTGAAACAAAAATGAGATACTGCTACATATCTATTAACATTGTTAAAAAGGCTGATAATATCAAGTGCTGCAAAGGATGTAGAACAACAGGAACTGTCATATTGCTGGTGGTAATGTAACTAGTACAACCATTTTGTAAAACTGTTTGGAAGTTATTTATAAAGTTAAGTATACACTTGTTATATGACTTGGCAATTCTACTCCTAGGTATTTACACAAGAAAAATTAAGGCATAGTGCACAAAATCATTTGTACGAGATGTTCAGAACAACCTTACTTATAGTAGTCAAAATCATCTGGGGACATTGAAATAGGCATCAATAAATAATGAAAAATAATTTATGGTATATCCATACAATGGGAAACCATTAAGCAATAAAAGGAATAAATACATGATACATTCAACAATGTGAAAGAATCTCAAAAATATTTTGTATAATGAAAATCTCCAGAAAAAAAAGAGTGCACAGTAAGTAACTACATTTATATGAAATTTTAGAATAGGAAAAATATTCTATAGGGACAGAAATCTTATCAGTTTTCCAGGGGCAGGGTATGATTAGGGTTGTTTACAAATAGGCATAAGGAAACTTAGTTGAGTGATGGAAGCATTTTAATTCCATTTTGGGGGACAGTTTAGACAGCATCCACATTTGTCAAAACTCATCGATTTCTGCTCATGGGTGCATTTTATTGCATGTAAATGACAATTCAATTAACCTGTTTTTAAAGGTAACAAATAGTATCATACTATAAAAGATATGTTAATGAATACACTGTCTGGACTTGAGATCCTTATCTAAACAAATACTTCCATTTTTTTATTGAGGTATAATTGACATACAATATTATATTAGTTTCAGATATACAACACAGTAATTCAACATTTGTAGGTATTGCAAAATGATCCCAACAATAAATCGTGTTGCCATGTCAACACACAAAATCAATACAATATTATTGATTATTCCCCATACTGTACATTATATCCCCATGACCTATTTATTTTATAATTGGAAGTTTGTGCTTCTTGATCCCCTTCACCCATTTTGCCCCCATCAGGACCCCTCTGTTCTGGCAACTAACAATCTGTTCTAAGTAAATTCTAAAAGGACAATTTTTTAAACTACTGAGAAAAGTCAAACAGCGCCTGATTAGTTGAAGATATTAAGTAACTAGTATGAATTGTGTTAAAAATGATTATTTCATTGAGGTTTTGTTTAAAAATAAATTCCTTATCTATTATAAATATGTTTTGGCTTTCAGGATAATGTTTTACAATATCTGAGGTTTGTTTTAAAATAATCCTGAAAGGGAGGTGGTAACTGGATGTATAAATGAAAGATTGGTCATTGTTGATTGCTGAGGTAGGGCAATAGATAAGGGGAGGTGGGGTTTATAATACCATAATCTTTAATTTTACAAGCATTCAAACTTTCCTATAATGGAAAAAGTTTTAAAATGATCAAATAGCATTATAGTATAGTTCCGTATATCATGTGTGGTATGTATGCATGTGTGTAGAAAACATACTTCATAAATATACTTTCATCAGAAGCCCAAAAGATTGTACACAAAATTTTTAGTCAGTCATGATTCTTATATGTTTGAAATTCACACTATTGCAATTGTTTTACATTTTGATTCCTCTGTATTTAACTTTTTTCTATAGTAGGTCCTAAAACTCATATAATTAAAATATATGTGAATAATTGCCAAAATCGTGCAGCAAATGATTACTTTATTGTCACATTGAAATTATATTATTTTTTATTCATAAAATGAGTTAATGATGCTCCCAGAGACAGTTTTATCTATATTTTGCTAGAGGGCACACTTTAAATTATGTTCCTTGGACTGGTTACCTTCTTGGTTTCTTTCTTCAGAATATTGTGTCAACTATTATAATACTCAGTTTTTTGCATCTTTAACAACTCTAACTTGCATTTGCTTTTATATCACTTTTTCTTGACTAGTTTGAAATGCCAATCTGCTGAATCCTCAGATCACTTCGTTTAAACTTCTATTACAGCTTTGACATCTGAAAGATTGACATTTAACTTCCTACACAATATAACTCAAACCAACCTTTCAACCTTTTATATGTACCACAGTGTAGTAAGGAGACAGCATCATGTGGCTGAAGTGCATGTACTTAGCAAAAAGCAGATGGATTAAAATCACAACCCTGATATCAGCTAGAATGTTTTTGAACAAATTACTGAACTCCACTGGGCTTCAATTATCTTCATTTTAAAACCAGAAATAATAGAATTACCTCAAAGGACTGGGGATAGGGAAATATAAGAAAGCAGGTGAGATTTTTTTAATGTAATAGGTATTCAATGAGTGTTGGTTCTCTTTTCCTCTACCCCACACATAACCTCTATATGCCATCAAAATTTTACTAAGTTCACTGTTCTTAAATAACACCTTTAAGCTTTAACAGATTTAAATGATCTAAAAATCTGAGGCATCTCAAGCTAATCAATGAAAATAGATGGAAAAGTAAGTGTAGATTAAGGCAGGTAAAGATGTAAAATCTCCATTTGGAATGCTCTCATCCTGCAAGATTATACATCCTTCAAGGTCCAGCCCAGCTAACACCACTTCCATGGAGCCTTTTCTTATTTCCAAATTAAATGTGGCTTCTCCCCCATTTCAATTCTGCTTAATATCACATACCTTTCTTTTGGCACATGCCTTGCCTTATTCATTATTGTTAATTTTATTCAGGTATTATCTATTTATTTATAATATTCTTAATGTCAAACTGTATTAGCTTTCTTCATATAAATTATAGCATTCACTACAGTGCTTTCAACACTGTAGGCATATATACTTGATTTGGGAGTAGGAGTGTATCTTGCTTGAGGGTTTCAGCCCCAGGCAAGTTCACTATGGATTTGATAAGACCAGGAAATGACAACAGAATGTTCTTGAAGTAAAAGTGTTTATACCTGGCTTTATTCTCATGGAAGTAGGTGGAGCACTAGGATCATGTCTGCATCCAGCATTCTGCAGGTCTGTAATCCACCTCCGTCTCTGCCTCCACCCAGAGAACTGGACAGGCTTTTCATATAATGACTCCTTCAATAATAACTGATTGCCTACAGATGTGGAAGCATTAGCCTAGCAGTAGGCCAATTACATAATCAAATAGTTTAGGGTCAGGTGAGGATCCTGGCCATAGGAACTTCCATTTTCCCCAAAGAGTGGAGAACTT
This sequence comes from Manis javanica, assembly GCF_040802235.1. Lineage (NCBI taxonomy): Eukaryota > Metazoa > Chordata > Mammalia > Pholidota > Manidae > Manis > Manis javanica. The sequence goes on from NC_133174.1 coordinate 90,556,701, forward strand.
TTAAAAATAGAGGATTGGTGATGATTATAATAGCAAGGGTCTTGTATATGAAATATAAGACATGAAAAGTTATTGTTCTACATTGTGAAAAATGGCGGTAAGGATGGACATACAACAAGCACAGATAAAATGTGTGCATGCTTATCTACATCACTTAAGAAAATGTAAACAATATAGAATAAAGGAGTTGGCTTAGTATTTATGTATTAAAGAATGATTGACTAAAGAGAGCAAAACAGTTTATTTAAATAGAAAACATCAAATTTAGTATTCACTTATCTCCTACTTTCAAAGAGGCAACACGCAGTATTATATCAGCTTTGAGGATACAGTTTGTCTTACCAATAGGTTTTGGTCCCGGGCAAGTTCACTCTTGATTTGGTGAGACCGAAAAATGACAATAGAATGTTGTTGGGGTGAAAGGGTTTATATCTAACTTTATTCCCACAGTGGCAGGTCAAGTGCTAGAATCCTATCCACCTCAGAGCAAGTCTGCACACAGCAAGCCAGGCTCTGCCTCTGGACCTCTCTACCACTGAAGCCATCTTAGTCTCTGTCCTTGGTCCTGCCACCACTCCTGCCTCTGCTCTCCTGCAGCTATGCAACCCAGAGCACTGGGTAGAGTTCTTTATGTAGCATCCATAACAACGTTATTACCCACATGTGTGTAGTGAGCAAGCAGATCAGGGTCAGGTGAGAATCTTGGCCATAGGAACTTTCATGTTCTCCATACTCCACTCCTCCAGGATTCTTGCCTCTCAATCTATGTGCCCTCAGTCTTCCACAGTGGTCCCTGTGTGAGAAAGTTGGAACATTGTAACCAAATTCCACAATAACAACAGAGGTTACACTTATATACAAATAACAAAAATTATGATACAGAAAACAGAAATTATAATAACCCTCATGCCTAAGGAGATCCATTGCTGCCAAGTGGTCATCTGAGCTGTATTCAAACCAATTCTACTCAGATGAGTAAACCAAAAAGACCAAGAGTGGGCCTTATAATACTCACCCTCTCCAGCCTCTGGAGGGCTTCTCCAACCTCTCCAGCAGAAAGCCTTGCAGACACAGAGGCCAGTCTTGTCACTTTGTCTCTGGCTTTCATTTCTTGGTCCTATCAGCTGCCTAAATCATTGCTCTGGCTTCAATAGCTGCCACAGCTCCAGTAAGATTTTATTTGACTTTCCAACTAATTTTTCCCTGTCTGCTCCTGCCTTTATCAAATCAAACCACATTTGGGTCCTCCTGACTTTCATGGGGCCCTTTAAATTATTCCTCCAAGTAGCAGACAATATTTCATTCTGTGCTTTCACTGCTTCAGCCTCTCCCAAGTCTGATACAATATGGATAACCTCAATTATGGGCTGTCTAAGGGAGGGACAAGAATGGCCACTAAGTACCCAAGGAGGGACAGGGGAGCCATTTGAAGCACCACATTTCTCATTCCTGCAGTAAAAGTCTCCTCATCTAGTCCATAATTCTCCAGATTATAAATGAGATTTTTCATGTCTAACTCCTGTAACACCTCTTGGAGCTGAGCATACATCTGCCATCTAGCAGGGGAGGATAGTAAATCACCCTGATTGGTGCCAGGGACCATGGTGGAAGACTGAGGCCACACATCCTGAAAAACAGCCATAGTCCAATCAAGGACAGTGATTTTATGGTGTCTGATGTGCATTTTGCAGTGGTTGCCTCAGGGTAAGGTGAGTTGACAGGGAAGCTGGTTTTCCCATTTCTAACTAGGGCAGAATAATTCCATCAACAGCTACATACCAAAGCTAATATTGACTCTGAAGGCTTCTGCTAAAACAGAGAGCCCAAATCCACCAGCTCACCCTGATTATAGGGGCAGAGCATAAAGTGTTCCATGACCTGGGGAGGGGGTGCACCTCTCTTGGAGGAATCTGTGGTTGATGCATCTTTATTTCCTTTACTACAACTTGGTGTGCTTTCAACTTGCTATCATCCAGGCAGGCTTTCAACAGAGGAGGGGCTGATGCCTTTGGTATTGGCATGGCCTACACCCCCATGTGTTTGTCAAATCTTGGCTCCTCCATTTCTGGGGCTAATGGCACCACTACATCCTTTACCTGCCCCACAGCACCTTGCAGCCTGCATTTTTGTGCTGCATCTTCTCATGCTACCATTATATCCTTTACCATTTCCACAGCACATTTTAGTGATGCTATTTCAGTCATCAAATAATTTTTTACCTCCTCTATGGCACCTCACAGTTCACAGTCTCATATTGCCTCTTCTAGTGCTTGTTAAAGGAGGATGTCTTTCTCCTTTATGGCCTTTCTTACCACTTTGAGAAAAAAAACACTCCACAGTTCCTGCCTTCTCATAGACACTCTGTTTCTTTAAGGAATTCCCTATTTTGCTGAGGGCCTCCTCTACTGCCTCAGGCATTGCCTCCAGCTCTTCCCAGACTTGGGGAGGGGCCCAGTCCTCTAGGAGGCAAGCCACCTCAGACCACATGTTCACTGGGGAAAACTCCTGTAGCTGTGCAGTCCAAAGCACTGGCCAGAGATCTTTACATAGAATAAATAACAAGGTATTTCACACACATGTGTAGTGAGCAAGCTGACCAAGGTCAGGAGGAATTCCTGGCTATAGGAACTTTCACTTTCTCTACACAGTTATTAATATCAGCAATATACATGTTCTCAAACAAATGTGTGAATGTAGAACATGCAGAATGATTAACTTTATCATTGATAGTGGATGTCCATAATTGAATTCCCATGGATGCCATCTGGACAACAAAATGAAAGAAACTGTAGGACAGACTAATATGTATCTTACTCCTAAATCAGATCCCAAAAAGTTACAAGTGAACTTCAGGAGGTGCTGGTATAGATACTGTCTTGCCAATGGGTTTCAGCCCTGGGCAAGTTTGCTATGGATTCAATGTGATCAAAGAAATTGACAGCAAAACGTTCTTTGGGGTGAAAGGGGTTATTACCGAGCTTGTTCTCCCAGCGGTAGGTCAAGCACTAGCGTCTCTGCCTCCTCCCAGACCACTGGGATGAGCTCTCCATATAGTGCAATAATAGCTTACTGCCTAAAGATGTGGAAGCAGTAGCCTAGCAACAGGCTAGTTACATCATCAGGTGGTTTAAGTTCAGTGAGGATCCTGGCCATAGGAACCCCAACTTCCCCATACTCCACCTCTCCAGGATTCTTGCCTTACAATCTACAGGTTTTCAATCTTCTACAATGGTCCCTGTGCGAGAAAGCTGGAGTACTATAAACAGATTCCACAACAGCAACAGAGGATAACAACAACTTAGAGAGAATAACAGAAATTATAATAATCCTCAAACCAGAGGAGGTTCCTAATAACAAAAAAGTATAATAATCCTCAAGCCTGAGGAAGTTCCCAATTCTCAAAGACTTCAGGGGCATTAAGATACATGTTTTCATGACACCAACATAGGCAAATCTTGTCCATCAGGTAGGATGCATGCAAGAGAGTAGTCCTGTGATAGGACTGTAGCAGGAAGGGGGTCCCTTCCAGGTCTAGTATACCATAATTTTACTCCTTTCCCCATGGGGGTTACTAAAGGGTCTATATATAGTGCTATTGGAGGTGCATGCACTGGCCATAATGATAAAACAAAACTCCCTGGTAAGATGCTCCTACCTTCTGGACATTCAGGATATACTACTGTGAACTTTGATGGCCATTCTGCTGTTATTACAGGAATACACAACAGACCAGCCTCCAGGCCTTGTCCCCAAGGTGCCAGGAGAGCCAGTCATCACTGGTCCATGTATTGAAAGGTCCAAGGCCACGTCCACTCAATGGAGTCTCTGGGGTTCAGTGCAGTTGGTGCTGGCAGCAAGATGTTTTTCTGGTGGTCAAACCTCAGCTTCAGTGATTCTTCCTTGGTTTGTACTTGCTGTTGTACAGGGGAGGCAGCCATATGTGTTAACATGTCTACGGGGTTCAGGGCTCCCTTTCAGGGTCTTTTGTTCAAACGCCATATCGTGGTCCATAGCAGAATGACCATCCCCGTGGACTATTGGTATCTGACTTTAGTCTGGATTTTGACCAGCCATTGGGCCTCTCTATCATGCCTGCAGTAGTAGGATTGTATGGCACATAAAACTTCCATTTGATTCCCAGCTGTCGCACCCATTCTTGCAGTGTATGTCCAGTAAAATGGGTGCCCTGATTACTCTCAATTACCTGTGGACGGCCATAGGCATCAAAGAGACGCTCCAGGCCTCTTTTGGTCATCTGCTGGTCGACACAATGGGTAGGAAAAGCAACCAGAAGTCCAGTAGCTGTGTCCACACAAGTCATGGCATACCGATATCCTTCTGACACAGGTAGAGGCCCAATATAATCTATCTGCCACCTGACGAGGGGTATAGGCCCCTTAGCTATTGTCCTATGTTGCTGTGGAACTTGGTGTAAGTCCCTTTTGGAGCACATGACACACTCCTGCCGGGCTTTTACTAACTTCTTCAAAGGTCAAAGGCAAGCCCCACAGATGGGCTAGGGCCCACATTGTCTTTTGTCCCACATGCAACAAACAGTGATGTAACCATTGAGATACATCAGAGTCAGCTCTCCTAACCAATGTATCTGGGCCAATTTATCTGCTTCATCATTTTCTGGTAATACCAGTGGCAAATGACCTGTCACATGGTATGCTGTAATCATTTTAGTCTGATCACAGGCCCATAAGTCTTGCCACAACTCTTGCCCCCAAAAGGGGTCAGTGACCAACCAGCCAGGTAGCATGGTACCAGGTTGGTAACCACAGGGTCAAGCCTCAATAGCCCAGCTGCCAGGGCAGACAACTATAGGGAAGGGCTCCTGGCTGATCACAAGCCACACAGCCCACAACTCTGCCCATTGTCTGCTCTTCCCCTCACCATCTTTCATCCATACTGTCTAAGTCTTAGGATGGAAAGCTATGGCCCTCCATTTTGGGGGCTGCCCACAGCTGGAGCCATTTGTGTACCATGCATCTTTGGGTATAGGGATCATCATTCCTCCCGATAAGGACTCTCTGCTACTAATGGTTCAAAAGCAAGTTGTTCCTGCTTTTCACTAGTATATGTCACTGGCCCGAAAAAGCATTGGAGTTCTTCACTCAAGGGGCTACTAGAGAGGGCACTACGCTGCTGTAGGTAGGCAACCCACTTGGCTAGTGTGGGAATTTGTGCCACACCACTCCGTGGCTTTTGGGTCCAGTCTTGTACCCATCCCAAGATGGGATATGGGGTTATTACCTTTATCAGGCCATTCCAGTGATGGGTTCTGTAGCCAGCAAGGTATGATACATGGCAGCCAGTTGTTTTTCTATCAAAGTGTATCATACCTCTGCCCCTTTCCAGAGTTGTGACCAGAATCCAATGGGTTGGTGAGTTCATTCAAGCCACTGCCAGAAACCCCAGACATAAGCATCTTAAGTCACATGAACATCTAGCTCACAGGGCCTTGACGGGTATATCACACTCAAGGCCTGCACGGCCTTGACTGCCAGTTTTGCTGTAGTAAAGGCAGATGCACATGTCTCATCCCTGTCCCACCTGAGACCCTTTCATACCAAATGGTATAAGGGCTTCAGAATTTGTGCCCAGTGCAGGATAAACACTCTCAAGTAGCCTAGAAGATCCAGAAACTCCTGTAGCAATGCTGCAGTTGTAGGGGTAGGAAAGGCATGGACTTTATAACTGTTTCTGGTATAACTTTGCTCTTACCCAACCAGAAGACCCCCAAGAATTTAACAGACAAACCAGGTCCCTGAACCTTGGTACTGTTCCCAGCCCATCCTTTCTCCTGTAGATGTTGCAGCAGTTTAGATGCTGCACCTTCTAGATCTGAAGGAGAATCAGACATGAGCATGACATCATCAATATAATGGTACCGCTGCACCACTGGCAGTTTCTTCCATGCAGCCAAGTCCTGCAGTATAAGTCCATGACAGATGGTGGGTCTGTGGAGGTATCCCTGTGGGAGGACGGTGAAAGTGCATTGCCATCCTTCCCATGTGAAGCCAAAACGTTCCTGACTTTCCTCCTCAATGTCAGTGAAAAGAAGGCATTAGCAAGATCTATCTCATAATGGTATGTTCCTAGTTCATGGCTGAGGGTATCCATCAAGCCTGCAATAGAGAGGACAGCAGCATGCATAGAGGGTATGACTTTATTCAGTTCTCTATAATCCACAGTCATACGCCAGGAGCCGTCTGGCTTTTTTACAGGCCACACTGGGGAATTGAAAGGACTATGGGCGGGCTTTATAATACCCACCTTTTCCAGCTCCTCGAGAGTTTCTCCAATCTCTTTTTTCCCTCCAGGCAGATTTTATTGTTTGGTATTAGTCAACCACTGAGGCACAGGCAAAGCTGTGGGCGGGTGCCTAGCATGTCTCCTCAGAACTGCCTTCACCACACATACTCTCAGTCTGAACTCACCTGCAGTGGTCTGTAGTCATAGACCCTGCAGGATATCAATCCCCAAAATAAACTCAGGGATAGGATATATGTACACAATATACACTTTTGGGGGTAGATTCCCTATTCCCAAAAGGATTTGGGTTTGTTTCACTCTGATAGCCTTACCCGTGTATCCATCTATGATCATGGGGGTCTGGGAAACCGCTCAGGGTTACCATGAATCAGTGAACATTCAGGCCCTGTGTCCGACAGAGCCAGGACACAGATGTTCACTGGGAAACAATGTATAGCAATTCCAACATGTGGCCTCCGGTCCCCCCGTGGTCCCTCAGGGCAGATACCTTGACCTTCCCCTCAGTCAAATCATGTTTCCCCAGTCACTTTCCTGTGTGGGCTCAATTGAGGTTGGCTCATTCTCCAGCAGGAAGTCTTGCAAACACACAGGCTGGACTTGTGGCTCTGTCTCTGACCTCTGCCTCTTTGGTCTTAATGGCTAGAATTGCTGCTCTGGTTTCAGTTGTTGCCATAGCTCTAGTAAGATCCTATTTGACTTCCCATCTAATTTCCTCTCATCTGCTCCTGCCCATATTAAACAACCCACATCTGGTTCCTTGTAACCTTCATGGGGCCCTTTAAATTCTTCTTGTGAGTAACAGGTCTTATTTCTTTCTGGGTTCTCATCGCCTCAGCCCCTCCTAAGTCTGTTAGTGTATGTGTCACCTTGCTTATGGGATGCCCTAAGTGAGGGGAAAGAATGGCCTCTAGAGACCCAAAGAGCAATGTGGAGCCATTTTGAAGCACAATATTTCTCATCCCAGTAGTGAAAATCTCTTCATCTGAGCCATAATTCTCTGGACTATAGATGGAATTTCCTATGCCTAGCTCTTGTAACACCTGTTGGCACTCAGCATACATCTGCCATCTAACAGGAGAGGATGGTAGATCACCCAGATTGGGCCACACAGCACGAAGTGCAGCCATAAATCAATCGAGGAGGGAGTGACTCCCTGGGGTCTGATGCGCATTTTGTAATCACTGCCTCTAGACAGGCTGCACTGTCACGGAAGCCAGCTTTCCCATCTCTGATCCCGACAGAACAATTCCAACCACCCCTAAGTCTCACAGACACAGGAGCCAGGCTGATATTGACTCCAAGGGCTTCTGCCTAAACCTGGAGCCCAAATCCACCAGCTCAGCCTGAGTATAGCGGCAGAGAATGGAGTGCTCTAGGACCTGGGGAGGGGGCTGCTCCTCTCCTTGGGGAACTTTCAGCTGCTGAGTTTTTATTTTCTTTACAACCAATAGGTGTGCTATCATTACAGGAGGGACCAGTGCCTCCAGCACCACCCCTTCATCCTTCCCCAGCTCCTCCATTTCTGGGGATGAAGGCACCTTTCTCTCCCCACCCCTGAGCGCCTCCTCTGCTACAAACTTTATGTTTTCTACTGTGCCTCGCAGCAATGCTAGCACAGTCTGCAGCAGCTCTCTTACCTTCACCTCAATGCTTCGCAGTTGGCGTTCTCGTGCCACCTCCACCTGTGCTTCCCTCAGGAGTTCGTCTTTTTCCTTGATGGCCTTTTCCTCCTTCAGAGCACCTGGCAGTGCTGCTGTCTCATTCTGCAAGGAATTTTTTACCTCTTCAATGGCACCTTGCTGCAGGCATCCTCCTGCTGCCTCCTCTCGCATCAACGCCGTTTCTTTCTTCAGGGAATCCACAGAAGCTGCAGCTCGTGTTCTCATGCCACCATTGCTTGGATCTTTTTTAGGAGCATGTCCTTCTCTTCTGTAGACTTTTTTAATACTGTAAGGAGCAGCCAACCCACAGTCCCCGCTGCCTCACGGGCACTCTGTCTCTCAAAAGACCTGCTTACTATACCAAGGGCCACCCCTACTGCCTCAGGTGTCTCCTCCACTTGACTTCAGTCCTGGAGTGGGGCCCAGTCCTCTAGGATACAAGCCACCTCAGACCACATACCCATTGGGGGACAATCCACTGTCTCTCCATTCACAGGGGCAGCCCACTGAAGCACCCCTCCCATAAGGTCAGCCTGTCTTTTTCCTTGGTCTACAATGAACCCTGTCAACTCTACCAATTGTCTTGCCAATGGGTTTCAGCCTCAGGCAAATTCACTGTGGATTCAATGTGACCATAGAAATTGACAGCAAAATGTTCTTTGGGGTGAAAGGGTTTATTACCCGGCTTGTTCTCTTGCTGGTAGGTTAAGCACTAGCATCTCTGCCTCCTCCCAGACCACTGGGCTGGGCTCTCTATATAGTGCAATAATAGCTTATTGCCTAAAGGTGTGGAAACGGTAGCCTAGCAACAGGCTAGTTACATCATCAGGTGGTTTGAGTTCAGTGAGGATCCTGGCCATAGGAACCCCAATTTCCACACAGATATCAAAAGGAGATGAATAAGTTTCTTCTTTCAAGTAGGATGGAATAGTTTGCTGCAGGCCAAAAACATCACTGGAAGCAACTAAAAAATACAAAAATTTTAAATAATCTGAGAGCTGCAGAAATAATGAGAACTAGAAGGAATAGCATTTCAGAGAGAAAAAAAACCCTTAGAAGCTAAAGATCTGCAGCTGCCTCTTCTCCAATAGAATTAGAAAAATCTGGTTATGGGCCAAAATTGAAACTGTGGTATTACTCAGGCAGAGGGCTACTGCATGGGACAAAGAAACCAGCATACTGTTTGGTAGTCCCATGGCGCTGGTGTGACAAAATTGGAGAGTTTAGCATCTTAAATATAGAGCCAAGATATATGCTAGATTCTGAAACTAAATATAGTAGGAAACAAAAGAATTAGGCCAAAATCCTGTCAAAAATAGAGTGGAAATTTGTCTAGTGTTTAGTTATCAAAGTGAAAATTCCTACCTTGATAGAAGCCTTAATACACAAAAGAATTGAAATCCTGGAGCTGTTTTCCCTAAGAGTACTTGCCATTTGGAAATGGTACAAAACTAAGAATCTAGGCTTGGCCTCTACCAGAAGGCCATTACTGGAGGATGAAGAAATCTGCAGACATTTTGTCCATTATAAGACACTTCAATGGCAAAATAGAGATTTAAGGGGGTTCAAATACAGTTATTATTGCCCTGGACACATCTGCTAAATTCTGAAGCTGAGAAACATTTAAAATATCTCTGAAAATGACAGTGAAAAATCCCATAAATCATAGATTCTGAGGAGGCAGAGACCTAATAAATTCTCAGATGAAAGTTCTAGATGTTCACTTCCACAGAACAGGTACAAACCAGTGGTAGACAGTGCTTATCAAAAGTGCAATAAAGCCACAACACAGTTCTGTTTCTGATTTGGTTAAGGTGATAAGCTCCTCCTATATATGTGCCTAACAGAAAATTTTAAACCCTTTCTGGTAAAAAGATAACATCATGAGGAGTTTATATGGATCTTTTATGTACAATGAGCAAAATATAGTAAAAAATCAATAAAGACAATTACATGTGACCAATAACCCAGAAGAAATACAACATGCAACAGAAGCAAACCATAGGTAATCCTGGCATTTGAGGTAGCAGACAACTTTAAATATGATTAGGTAGCTGATTACACTTTTAGTATAAACACTATAAAACTTACATACACACACAGACACATTCATATATTATTATAGTAGGTTGAATTGTGTCCCCCCAAAAGATGTCAATTTCTAACCATCAATACATACAAATGTGATCTTATTTTGCAGTAGGGTATTTGTAGATGTAATCAAGTTAAGATGAGCTTGTATTGGATCAGTGGGCCCTATATATAAAGACTATTGCCTTTATAAAGAGAAACAGACACACAGACATACACAGAAGAAAGACGGCCATATGAAGACAAAAGCAGAAATTAGAGTGCCAGCTACAAGCCACGGAACACCAAGAATTGTTATCAATCACCAAATACTAGCAAGAGGCAAGGAACAACTCTCAGAGTCTTTGGAGGGTGCATGACCCTTCCAGCACCTTGATCTTGGATTTCTAGCCTCAAGAAATGAGATAATAAATTTCTGTAATTTTAAGTCACCCAGTTGTGGTATTTTGTTATGAAAGCTCTAGGAAACTGATACATATGCATGTATTCGTAAGTATACATGTTGGCAGGCATTGAATTTCAACCAAAAAAAGGTTATAATCCTTGAGAAAAGAAAGCACATCAGTTGAGAACCATATTCAGTTTTTTTCCTGAGGGCATTTTCCAAAATATGGCTTAGGTATAAAGAGCCTAAAGAGAAAACAACATAGTTGGTGGGTAGAGAAAATGGAAAAAGATTGAAATCTGGGGCTGTCAAAGTAGCTGAGATTAAGAGGGCAAAGCACAAAAGAGGATGGGGCCATAAAGAAGGAAGCATAATCCTCTGCATAAATATTCCTCTCAGATACTTGAGAAAATCTTAACATATACAGGTACTGGTAGGACTCTATTAGGGCTAGCAGAGATTAGATACTCAAAGGTGTGACAGTTGAACAGAGATTAAAAAGGCCAAACAATGCAGAAGAAGCAATAGGGATCAAGCCTGGCCAGAATGGAAAACACCTTGATAGACACCCTGGGCTTCCTGTTGAGTCCCTGACAGCCATACCTCAGGAACAAGGAATATAGCCCAGAATAAGGGCTACAGCAGAGTAGTATGGACAAAACTGAAATACAGACTAGCAAAGCTGAAAAACAAGCCTCAGCATAATTAAGGTGATCCACTGGTAATTTAACTACATTCTGGGAGATATATAATACTCCAGAGAGAAAAATTTACATAATGAAGTGTAGCTTTGGGAGTAAGTGGGTTCCCTTCCTAGAACAAATTCCCTATGAATCTGGTGAAACCAAAGTTAAGACAAGGGAAAGGACAGATCTCACAGCTTGCTCCCATCCATCTCCTCTGGCTGTGGTGTACGTGCTCCTCCCCAGCCTGCCCCTTCTGGCAGGAACTCCATGGGCAGGTAACTGGTGACTAGACCAAATCTATACCAGGAACGGAGGGTAGGAGAGAATTCCTGTTTCTCTCCGCTCCTTGTGCTGGATTGACCCAAGACTCTGAAAAATCTATTGGTATGTAAATTGACTAAGGCCAGATGGGAGTTTCTGGAAACTCTGGGTGAAAACTTCCACTTAATCTACAAGCCACCTCTCCAGAATTCTCACCTTACAATCTATGCACTTCCAATCTTCCACAATGGCCCCTGTGTGAGAAAGCTGGATCGCTGCAACCAGAATCTAAAGTCCAGCTCAGATTAAATCCATAGCTCTCACATTCCACAGGAGGCCTACAGCTGAACTGGCAGGGGTCTCTAGGCATACTCAACAATCAGCAGCTGTGGTTAAGAGGCATGACCAATCCACAAAGACTGTAGATGTAAATAACCTTTAGGGCTGTTCAGAGGTGAGCATAACATCATACACAATATTAGATTCCCCTATTCTCAAGGGGATTCACACTTGGTCCATTCTGACAGCCCCATGCCTGCAACCATTTTTACCAGTATGGGCCCCAGGACACTGCTCAGGGTCACAATTAATCAGGAAGCATTCAGTTCCTGTGTCCGCCAAAGCCAGGACACTACACATTCACTGGGGACTGACTATTTACTTAACATGTGGCTTCTGTCACAAGAGGCCCCAGCCAGTACCTCAAGGCAGGTGCCTTGACCCTCCCCTCAGTCAAAGCATGATATCCAATCACCATGCAGCAATGATCCAGGTTGGTTCTGCATGTCCTCTTCCAGGAAGTCCTGCAGACACATGGGACTGTCCATCAAGTTTTTCTTTCACTGGTCCTGCCTTTATTCTTGAGAAGAATGTGTATCCTGTTGCTTTTGGGTGGAGTGTTCTGTACATGTCTGTTAGGTCCATCTGTTCTAATGTGTTGGTCAGTGCCTCTGTTGCCTTACTTATTTTCTGTCTGGTGGATCTGTCCTTTGGAGTGAGTGGTGTGTTGAAGTCTCCTAAAATGAATGCACTGCATTCTATTTCCCCCTTTAGTTCTGTTAGTATTTGTTTCACATATGTAGGTGCTTCTGTGTTGGGTGCATAGATATTTATGATGGCTTATGTCCTCCTGTTGGACTGACCCCTTTATCATTATATAATGTCCTTCTTTGTCTTGTTACTTTCTTTGTTTTGAAATCTATTTTGTCTGATATAAGTACTGCTTCTCCTGCTTTTTTTCTTCCTATTGTTTGCATGAAATATCCTTTTCCATCCCTTCACTTTTAGTCTGCATATATCTTTGGGTTTGAAGTGAGTCTCATAGGCAGCATATAGATGGTCTTTTATTTTTTTCATTCTGTAACTCTGCATCTTTTCATTGGTGCATTCAGTCCATTTACATTTGGAGTGATTATTGATAAACATGTACTTATTGCCCTTGCAGGCTTTAGATTTGTGGTTACCAAATGTTTAAGGGCAGCTTCCTTACTATGTAACAGTTTGTCTTAACTCGCTTATTATGCTATTTCAAACACAATCTAAATGTTCTTTCTGTCCCTCCCTTCTTCTTCTTTTTCCTCCTCCACTCTTTATATATTAGGTGTCATATTCTGTACTCTTTGTGTATCCATTGACTGACACTGTGGATAATTGATTTAAGTTTGCATTTGCTTGGTAATTAATTGCTTAGTAATTACTGTGGTTTTATTTTCTCTTGTGACATCTATTTAATTTTAGGCACACTTCCTTGTAGAGCAGTCCCTTGAAAATGCACTACAGAGATAGTGGGAGGTAAATCCCTTCCACATTTGCTTATCTGAAAATTGTTTAATCCCTGCTTCAAATTTAAAGAATAATCTTGCTGGGTAGAGTATTCCTGCCTGGAGGACCTTTTGTTTCACTGCATTAAGTATATCATGCCACTCCCTTCTGGCTTGTTAGATTTTTGCTGAGAAGTCTGCTGATAGCCTGATGGGTTTTCCTATATATGTGATCTTTTTTCTCTCTCTGGCTGTTTTTAGTACTGTGTCCTTGTCCTTGATCTTTGCCATTTTAATTATTATATGTCTTGGTGTCACCTTCCTATGGTCCCTTTTGTTGGGAGACCTCTGTACTTCTATGATCTGAGAGAGTATTTTCTTTCCCAGGTTGGGGAAGTTGTCAACAATTATTTCCTCAAAGTGACTTTCTGTCGCTTTTTCTCTCTCTTCTTCTTCTGGTCCCCCTATAATGAGAATATTGTTTTTTTTTGGATTGGTCACATACTCTCTTCTTTCATTCCTAGTGACCTTTTTTCTCTTTGTGCCTCAGCTTCTTTGTTTTCCTGTTCCCTTATTTCTTTCTCATTTACCATCTCCTCTACCTCATCTAATCTACTTTTAAATTCCCCCCATTGTATGTTTCATTTCAAATACTATTTTTTCAAAGTTTCTATCTCCTTCTTGAAGTCCTCCCTGAAATCTTCAGTATTTTTCTATAGCTACTTGAGCATGTTTATGATTTTTATCTTGAAATATTTATCAAGAAGATTGGTGATTTCAGCTTCACTTAGTCCTATTTCTGGCATCTTTTCCTGTAATTTTGTTTAGACAAAATTTTTTGCCATTTCATTTTTTTAATGATTGCTTTGGAATAATAGCTTTGTGTAGGTGGTGCCCTCTAGTTCCAAGAGCTCTATTCTCTGAAGCTGCCAAGCACCCATAGCAATGGCAGGGTTCTCAGTCAAGTGGAACCAGTACCTGCCAGGAAGAAAGAGCTCTTTCCTGCCTTCCCAGCTATACTGCCTGCCTCCACTGCCAGGGCCAGTGGGCCAAGTGGGAAGGGAGGAGCCTCTCTGTTGTGCCCTGTAACTTCCATAGGCAGGGTCACACTCTGGTTTGCCTCTCACAATGGTTGGGGCACTAGGTGCCTCCCTGGGGGAAGGAGTGACAGGCTGTCTTCCATAGTGGGGGACCTTGGGGCTGCATTGCCAGCCAGGGTGATGGGGTATCTGAAGCTCCTGAGAGTTCCCAACCCATTGGACTGAGGGTGCCAGGATGATTTTGTCCACCTTTCCTTTCTTCTGAGCAGTGAACTCTGTATCTTTGCCCCTTTAGCACCCCTCTAACTGTTGCAAAGTCTTTCAAAATGCCTTTCAACTGTCTGGGATCTTAGTCTCTTTGAGTATTCTGCTTGTTTTTGCCTTCCAACCCCAGTAATCTCCAGATCACCATGTGATGTGGATTCATGCTCCTGGAGCAGATATCAAGGGTGGGTGTTCTGGGCTTCAACTCCCTCCCTCCCTGCTCCATTTCTCTTCCTCTTGCCTGTGGGCTGAGATGTAGGAGGGATTGGTTCCCATCAGATTGCAGCTTTGCTACTTTACCCTTTTCTGTGAAGACTTCTCTCTTCCCCATGTGTAGGCAGTCTGTTCTGCAGTATTCAGGTTTCTCTTTCATGAGTAGTTGTATTTGCTGTATTTTTGTTTTGTATGTGGTTTTGGGAGGAGGTTTATGCCTCACTTCTCACACTGCCATCTTCCTCCCCAAACCCCCAGATGAGCCACTTTAAAAAAAAATTGTAGATTTTAACTCTATCAATTATTACATCCAATTTGAGTCATCTAATTTCTCATATTAAAAGATAAAGATCACTATAATGAATCTTTAGGAATATTTTCTATATAAAATTTTCAAACAACTTTTAAATATATCAGAGAAAGGTTAAAAGTGAAAAGATGGGAAAATATATATGCAAAAACTATTAAAAGAAAACTGTTGAGGCCTCACTGATATCAGGAAAAGCATACTTTTGGAAGTAAATATTATGATAAATTATGAAGTACATTTCATAGAAACAATAACAGGAGCTATACAGTAAGAAAATATAAAATTCCAAAATTTGTTTGAATCTTATAACATAGTTTAAAAATGTATAAAGCAGAAATTGATAAATGTGAAAGAAGAAATAAATCCAAAATTACAGTTGGAGATTTCAAAACACCTCTTTCAGTAACAGATGTAATAGGGAAACAAAAGTCAGTATGGACATGTAATATTTAAATAAGATAAACAAATTGATCTAATTGAAATATATATACTGCTATATCAAAAATATATAGAACAGATTTTTTCCCCAAATATATGTGGGACATACACCACAATAGAGAGTACCTTTGGGTACAAATTAAGTCAAAGTTGCAAGAAGGTGAGTGATACCAACAAGATTGTAGAAGGGCAAACTCCAGGTCAACATTCCCCCACAGAAATATTTTTAAAAATTATAATGACTGTATAGGAGCTCTAGAAAACAGTCAAAGATCTATGGTAACCAACAGAATGCCCAAGCAAGAAAAAGCCACATTGAAAATGGTAGGCAATTTTATGGCATTTTTATTCACCCTTGCCCCACCCTCTTACTGTTATAGCACATTGCAGTCTGAGGAAAGCAGTAGGCCAGGTCCTAGTTCCTTCTCTCAAACCAGAGGAAAGAGAGTAGACCTATTTGTAACATTCAAACCAGTATAGGGGATAAAAGTGGTATTGATCTGTTTTACCTAACTCAGAGTTTAGATAGAGAAAACAAGTATACCATAGATCTCAGGCTTGAAAAAGCTGAAGGAAGGATAGAACATTACTCATGGGCACTGATTGTGAAATCTGCAGAAAGATTACAGACTTGAAGACTCCTGTAGCAAAAGATTATAAGAAAGTACAATAGAACATCTCTGAGAAGAAGAAGGAGTTAGAATCCTTGAGAGAATAAGATATTGAAAAATAGCCATAGATAAGGGAGGGATCAAAAAGAGCATACACAGGCCAGGTAAGATGTATAGCAAGAAAAGGTTTGAGAAAATATTAGGCCTTCATGCCAGGCTGGCCTCAAAGTACTGAAAACACACTGCTAACTAGGAAGGGTCTTCCATGGCAGAGAGACATTCTTCAGAGACTCAGGTAGGTGACTGCTTGTATTTTCAACAACAAAAAAATTCAGAAGGCATACAAAGAAACAGGAAAACATGACTTACTGAAAGGAGAAAATAAAGTGGCAGAAAATGTCCCTGAAGAAACAGGCATCAGAAGTAATAGACAAATAATTTAAAACAACCATCTTAAATTGTGCTCAAAAGTTTAAATGAAAACATGGACAAAGTACTAAAGGCAATCAGGAAAACAATAAATAAGCAAAAATCATAAAAATCAAGAAAGAGAAATTATAAGAAGAACAGAAATTCCAGAGCCTAAAAATACAAAAACTTGAAAATTCATTAAGAGACTCAAAGTAGAAGTGAAGAGACAGAAGAATTAACCACCTTTTAAAAGGGACATTTGAAATGACCAATTCTAAGGAGCAAAAAGAAAAATGAACAAAGAAAAGTGAACAGACTCTAAGAGATCTATGCAAAACCATCAAGCAGTTGAATATAATCATTATGAGTCCCAGAAGACATGAGAATATTTAAGGAATAACAGCCAAAATTATCTCAAATTTGAGGAAAGACATTGATCTACAAATCCAAGGAGCTCAATTAAGTCCAAACAGGAGAATTAAAAGACACCCTCACCAAGATACATTATAACTGGACTGTTGAGAACCAAAGACAAGGAGAGAATCTGGAAAGCAGCAAGAAAAGAAGTGACTGGTCATGCACAAATCTTCAACAAGATTAGCTGTGGATTTCTCAGTAGAAAACTAACTTGGAGACCAGAAGGCAGTGGGATAATATTAAAATTTCTGAACAAATAAACTCTCAAATGAGAATTCTGTGTCTGGCAGAGTAATTAGGCAAAAAAATTAAATGAAAGGCATACACATTATAAAGTAAGTTGCAAAATGTTCTCTGATTGTAGATGACATGATTATCTGCATAGAAAATTCTGAAGATTCCACAACAAAATATATTAGAACTATTAAACAAATTAGGCTATTACAGAATACAAATCAACACACAAAATTCAGTTTATTTTTATACATTAACAAAGACCAATCCAAAAAAGAAATTAAGAAAATCATTCCATTTGCAATAGCACTAAAAAGAACAAAATTACTTAGGAATAAATTTAATCACAGACAAAGTTTGAAACCCTGAAAACTATAAATACTACCAAAAGAAACTGATACAAATAAATCTAAAGAAATCCAGTGTTCATGGATTGCAGAATTTAATAGTGTTAAGATATTTATACTACCCAAAAGGTTCCACAGATTCAGTGCAATTCCTATCAAAATCCTAATGATGCATTTTGCAGAAATATACCAATCCATCCTAAACTTCATATGGATTTTCAAGGGACTCCAAATAGCCAAAACAATGTTGAAAAAAACCCAACACTTCCTGATTTAAAATATTACTACTAACTACAATAATCAAAATAGTGTGATACTGGAATATAAACAGACATGTAGAAAAAAGTGATAGGAGAAATATACTCTTGCTTATATGGTCAAATGATTTTTGACAAGTATGCCAAGACCGTTCAATAGGGAAATACATTTTTCAACAATTTGCAAAAAAAAGTCTGGATATCCACATGCAAAAGAAGGAAGTTAGACCTTTACATTATACCATTGGAAAAAGAAATAACAAAATTCATAACAGATCAAACTGTATGAACTAAAACTATAAAACTCCTAGAATTATATAGAGAGGGGAAATGTTCATGACATTGAACATAGCAATGATTTATTATATAGGACATCAAAAGCATACACAACAACAATAAAAAGTAGATAAATTGGATTCATCAAAATTAAAAACTCAAGCATCAAAATACATTATCAACAGAGTAAAAAGGCTACACATACAATGAAAGAAAATACTTTTAAATAGTACATCTGATAAGTGATTGATATCCAGGATATATAAAGGACTCTGCCAACTCAACAACAACAAAAACAACCCAATTCAAAAATGAGGAAAGGATTTTAATAGACATTTCTTCATAGAAGCTATACAGACCATTATCTTGGTTTCCAACTCAAAAAGGCAGGAAAAGCACAGCAAATGAAACTTAGAGAAAATAGAGGAAAGGGAAATATAAAATTAATAGCAGGAATAGAAAACAGATACACAGTGGAGAAAATTCAACACAGTCACACATTTATGAATGACTGTGAATTAAATGAATGAAACTGTCAAGTTCCTTGAAATACATAACTTGTTAGAATTGATACAAAAAGAAATGGAAAACCTGAATAGTAAGATAATTTCTTAAAACAAATAATTCTGTAATTAAAATCCTTATAACAAAGAAAATTCCAATCCCAAATAGTTTCACAGGTGAATTCTGTCAAACACTTAAGGAAGAAATAATAACAATCTTACAAAAGTTCTAGAGAATAGAAAAAAGGAAACATCTTCCAACTCTTCAAATAAGTCTAGAATAAATATAATACCAAAAAATTAATATAAGTCTGGAGAAATGTGACATGGACATCATGAATCTTCATGAAAGAGAGTTCAAAATAAAAATCATTAACGTGCTCATGGGTGTATGGAAAAATATTCAAGAACTCAGGAATGAATCCGGTCAGAGATCCAATTGCTGAGGAGCACAATGGAGGGTATTAAAAGCAGATTAGATATGGTGGAAAAGATGATAAATGAAATAGAAACTAGAGAAGAGGAATACAAAGAGGCTGAGGCACAGAGAGAAAAAAGGATGGCTAAGAATGAAAGAATATTGAGAGAACTGTGTGACCAAACCAAACGGAACAATATTCGCATTATAGGGGTACCAGAAGGAGAAGAGCGAGAAAAAGGGATAGAAAGTGTCTTTGAGGAGGTAATTGCTGAAAACTTTCCCAATCTGTGGAAGGACGTAGTCTCTCAGGCCATGGAGATCCATAGATTCCCCCAACACAAGGGACCCAAAGAAGACAACACCAAGACATGGAGTAATTAAAATGGCAAAGATCAAGGATAGGGACTGACTACTAAAAGCAGCCAGAGAGAGAAATAAGATCACATACAAAGAAAAGCCCATCCGGCTATCATCAGACTTCTCAGCAGAAACCTTACAGGCCAGAAGGGAGTGGCATGATGTTTTTAATGCAATGAAGCAGAAGGGCCTTGAACCAAGATACTTTATCTGACAAGATTATCATTTAATTTGAATGAGGGATTAAACAATTTCCAGATAAGCAAAAGCTGAGAGAATTTACCTCCCACAAACCATCTCTACAGTGTATTTTTGAGGGACTGCTATAGATGGAAGTCTTCCGAAGGTTTAATAGCTGTCATCACAGGTAATAAAATTGCAGTAAAGAAAGTAGAATAGCAAATTACTAAGCAAATGCAAAATTAAATTAAATATACCCAAAGTCAATCAAGGGATAGACAAAGAGTACAGAATATGACACCTAATATATAAAGAATGGAGGAGGAAGAAAAAGGAGGAAAGAAAAGCACCTTTAGATTGTGTTTTTAATAGCATATTAAGTGAGTTAAGTTAGACTCTTAGATAGTAAGGAAGTTAACCTTGAACCTTTGGTAACCATGAGTCTAAAGCCTGCAATGGCAATAAGTACATACCTATCGATAATCACCCTAAATGTAAATGGACTGAATGCACCAATCAAAACACATAGATTCACTGAACAGATAAAAAAACAAGACCCACCTATATGCTGCCTACAAGAGACTCACTTTAAACCCAAAGACATACACAGACTAAAAGTGAAGGGATGGAAAAAGATATTTCATGAAACTAATAGAGAGAAAAAAGCAGGAGTTGCAGTACTTTTATAAGACAAAATAGACTTCAAAACAAAGAAAGTCATAAGAGACAAAGAAGGACATTACATAATGATAAAGGGGTTAATCCAACAAGAAGATATAATCATTATAAATATCTACGTGCCCAACACAGGAGTACCCACATATGTGAAGCAAATACTAACAGAATTAAAAGGGGAAATAGAATGCAATGCATTCATTCTGGGAGACTTCAACACTCTACTAACTCTGAAGGACAGACCAACCAGACAGAAAATAAGTAAGGAGACAGAGGCACTGAACAACACATTAGAACAGATGGACCTAACAGACATCTACAGAACTCGACACCCAAAAGCAGCAGAATACACATAATTCTCAATTGCACATGGAACATTTTCAAGAATACATCATATACTAGGCCACAAAAGAGCCTCGGTAAAATCAAAAAGATTGAAATTGTACCAACCATTTTCGCAGACCACAAAGGTATGAAACTAGAAATAAATTATGAAAAGAAAATGAAAAACCCCACAAACACATGGAAGCTTCACAACATGCTCTTAAATAACCAATGGATCAATGACCAAATAAAAACAGAGATCTAGCAATTTATGGAGACAAATGACAACAATAATTCAACACCACAAAATCTGTGGGACTTAGCAAAGGCTCTGCTAAGAGGAAAGTATATTGTAATACAGGCCTACCTCAGGAAAGAAGAACAATCCCATATGAACAGTCTAAGCTCACAATTAATGAAACTAGAAAAAGAAGAACAAATGAGGCCCAAAGCCAGTAGAAGGAGGGACAGAAAAAAGATCAGAGCAGAAATAAATAAAATCGAGAAGAATAAAACAATAGAAAGAATCAATGAAAACAAGGGCAGGTTCTTTGAGAAAATAAGCAAAATAGATAAACCCCTAGCCAGACTTAATCAAGAAAAAAAGAGAGTCTACTCACATAAACAGAATCAGAAATTAGAAAGGAAAAATCACTATGGATACCACAGAAATACAAAGAAATATTAGAGAATACCATGAAAAATTATATGATAACAAACTGGATAATATAGAAGAAATGGACATCTAGAAAAATACAACTTTCCAAGGCTGACCCAGAAAGAAACAGAAAATCTGAACAGACCAGTTATCAGCAACAAAATTGAACTGATAATCAAAAACCTACCTAAGAACAAAAGCCCTGGAACAGATGGCTTCACCACTGAATTTTATCGACTTAGTATATACCTAATATCCATTCTCCTTAAAGTTTTCCAAAGAGTAGAAGAGGGAATACTTCTAAACTCATTCTATGAGGCCAGCATCACTGTAATACCAAAACCAGGCAGACACCACACACACACACAAAAAAAATTACAGACCAATATCACTGATGAACACAGATGCAAAAAACTCAACAAAATATTACCAAACCGAATTAAAAAATACATCAAAAAGATCATCCATCATGATCAAGTAGGATTTATTCCAGGGATGCAAGGATGGTACAACATTTGAAAATCCATCAACAACATCCACCACATTAACAAAAAGAAGGACAAAAACCATATATGATAATCTCCATAGATGCTGAAAAAGCATTTGACAAAATTCAACATCTATTCATGATAAAAACTCTCCAGGAGTATAGAGTTCAAGTACCTCAACATAATAAAGGCCATATATGACAAACCTACAGCCAACATTACACTTAACAGTGAGAAGCTGAAAGCTTTTCTTTTAAGATTGGGAAGAAGAAAAGGATGCCCACTATCCCCACTTCTATTCAACATACTACTGGAGGTCCTAGCCATGGCAATCAGACAACACAAAGAAATAAAAGACATCCAGACTGGCAGGAAGAAGTTAAACTGTCCCTGCTTGCAGATGACATGATATTGTACATAAAAAACCCTAAAGAATCCACTCCAAAACTATTAGATGTAATATCTGAATTCAGCAAAGTTGCAGGATACAAAATTAATATGCAGAAATCTGTGGCATTCCTATACACTAAGAATGACCTAGTAGAGAGAGAAAACAGGAAAAAAGTCAATTCACAGTTGCATCAAAAGAATAAAATACCTAGGAACAAACCTAACTAAGGAAGTGAAAGACCTGTACTCTGAAAACTACAAGACACTCTTAAGAGAAATTGAAGAAAATACCAATAACTGGAACATAGATCCTGAGCATCCATGCTCATGGATAGGAAGAATTAATATTGTCAAAATGGCCATCCTGCCTAAAGCAATCTACAGATTCAATGCTATTTCTATCAAAATACCAACAACATTCTACAACAAACTAGAGAAAGTCATTCTAAAATTCATATCGAACCACAAAAGGCCTCATATAGCCAAAGCAATTCTGAGAAGGAAAAATAAAGCTAGCGGGATTATGCTCCCCAACTTCAAGCTCTACTACAAAGCCACTGTAATCCAGACAATTTGGTACTGGCACCACAACAGATCCATAGACCAATGGAACAGACTAAAGAGCCCTGATATAAACCCAACCGTATATGGTCAATTAATATATGATAAAGGAGCCATGGACATACAATGGGGAAATGACAGCCTCTTTAACAGCTGGTGTTGGCAAAACTGGACAACTACATGCAAGAGAATGAATCTGGATTATTGTTTAACCCCATATACAAAAGTAAACTCGAAATGGATCAAAGACTTGAATGTAAGTCATGAAACCATAAAACTCTTAGAATACAACATAGGAAAAAATCTCCTGAATATAAGCATGAGAAACTTCTTCCTGAATGCATTCCCTGGAGCAAGGGAAACAAAAGCAAAATGAAAATCATGGGACTACATCAAACTAAAAAGTTTCTGTATGGCAAAGGACACCATCAACAGTACATAAAGGCATCCTACAGTATGGGAGAATATATTCACAAATGCCATATCTGGCAAGGGGTTCACATCCAAAATATATAAAGAACTTAAATGCTTCAACACCCAAAAATCAAATAACCCAATTAAAAAATGGGCAAAGGATATGAAGAGACAGTTCTCCAAAGAAGAAATTCAGATGGCCAACAGACACATGAAAAGATGCTCCACATCAATAATCATCAGGGAAATGCAAATTAAAACCACAATGAGATATCACCTCACACCAGTAAGGATGGACAGCATCAAAAAGACTAAGAACAACAAATGCTGGTGAGGATGCGGAGAAAGGGGAACCCTCCTACACTGCTGGTGGGGGAATGTATGCTAGTTCAACCATTGTGGAAAGCAATATGGAGTTTCCTCATAAAACTCAAAATAGAAATACCATTTGACCCTGCAATCCCACTCCTTGGAATATACCCAAAGAATACAAGTT
This sequence comes from Manis javanica, assembly GCF_040802235.1. NCBI lineage: Eukaryota > Metazoa > Chordata > Mammalia > Pholidota > Manidae > Manis > Manis javanica. Next base: position 90,580,112 of record NC_133174.1, read on the forward strand.
CTCAGATTTAAAAGGACATATGCACCCCTATGTTTACTGCACCACTTTTTACAATAGCCAAGATTTGGAAGCAACTTAAGTGTCCATCAGTAGGATGAATGGATAAAGAAGATGTACATATATACAATGGAATATTATTCAGCCATAAGAAAGAAACAAATCCTACCATTTGCAACAACATGGTTGGAGCTGGAGGACATTATGCTCAGGGAAATAAGCCAGGCAGAGAAAGACAAATGCCAAATGATTTCCCTCATTTGTGGAGTATAACAATGAAGCAAAACTGAAGGAACAAAATAGCAGCAGACTCACAGACTCCAAGAAGGGACTATCGGTTACCAAAGGGGAGGGATGTTGGAGGGTGGTTGGGGAGGGAGGGAGAAGGGGATTGAGGGGTATTATGTTTAGTACACATGGTGTGAGGGATCCCGGTGAGAACAGCGTAGCACAGAGAAGGCACATAGTGGATCTCTGGCATCTTGCTGCACTGATGGACAGTGACTGCATTGGGGTATGGGTGGGGACTTGATAATATGGGTAAATGTAGTAACCACATTGTTTTTTCATGTGAAACCATCATAATAGTGTATATCAATAATACCGTAATAAAAAAATTTTTTAAAAAAGAATTCCACCAGCTCTTAAAATTTGTCTTTATCAACATTATTCACAATAAAAATATAATAGATAAACTGTGGCCTTTTCAGAAAATGGAATGCTATATAAAGCAAGTAGAATGAAAAAATTACAACCACACACAACAATATAGTTGAATCTTACAAACATATTATTGCATAAAAAAATCCAGACCCAAAAAAATACATAAAGTACTATTTCATGTATATAAAACAAATTAACAAAGATAGTCTCTTTAATAAATGGTTCTGGGAAAACTGGACAACTATATGCAAAAGAATGTAACAGGACAACTTTCTCACATTGTATACATAAATAAACTTGACGTGGGTAGAAGATCTAAATGTAAGACTTGAAACCATATAATTCCTAAAAGAAAATATAGGTAGGAAGCTCTTAAACATTGGCCCTAGAAATTTTTTCTGGGTATGTCCCCCTAGGTAAGGGAAACAAAAGCAAACATAAATACGTGGAACATCAGACAAAAAAACTTCTGCACAGAAAAGGAAACCATCAATAAAATGAAAAGGCAAACAATGTACTGACTGGGAGAAGATATTTACAAATGCTATATCAGATAAGGGATTGGCATCCAAAATATATAAAGAACTCACACAACTCAACGGCTCCCCCCAAAAATTAATCTGATTAAAAAGTGGGCAAAGGACCTAAATAGTTCACTTTTCCAAAGAAGACATACAGATGGCCAACAGCCACATGAAAAGATGCTCAACAGAAATAATCATCAGAGAAATGCAGATCAAAACCACAATGAGTTATCATCTCACACCAGTCAGAATGGCTAGTAACAAAAACACAAGAAATAACAAATGTTGGTGAGGATGTGTAGAAAAGGGAACCCTCATGCGCTATTGGGGGTAATGTAAATTGGTACAGGCACTATGGGAAACAGTATGAGGATTTCCCAAAATATTAAAAATAGAAATACTATAGGACCCAGTAATTCTACTTCTGGGCATTTACCTGAAGAAAACAAAAACACTAATTTGAAAAGATACATGCATCCCTGTGCTTATTGTAGCATTATTTACAATAACCAAGATATGCAAGCAACCAAGAGTCCATCAATAGATCAATGGATAAATAAGATGTGGTATATATTTATATGTTTATATATAAAATGTATACATTATTTATGTATATATTTATAGCATTTTTTCAGCCATTAAAAAGAATCTTGCCATTTGCAAAAACATGGATGGACCCAAAGGGTCCTAAGTGAAATAGGAGAGAAAAAGACAAATACTACATTTCACTATTATATATAATCTGAAAAGCAAAACAAATATACAAGTGAAAAACAGATAAGCCTCTTAAATATAGAGAACAAATGGGTGGTCGCCAGAGGGGAGGGGAGTTAGGGGGATGGGAGAAATAGGTGAAGGGGAAAAAGAAGTACAAACTTCCAGTTATAAAATAAATAAGTCACAGATATGAAAAGTACAGCATGGAGGAATGTAGTCGATAATATTGCAATAACTTTGTATGGTGACAGATGATAACTACCGTTTTGTAATGTTTATAATTGTAAATAACTGTTTTATTTGTATATTATGTTGTACTCTTGAAACTAATATAATATTGTATTTCAACTATACTTCAATAAAAATAAATAAATAAAATTGTAAAAAGGATTGTCTGTAGTGTTAGAAGTGAGGTTAGTGGTTACCCTTGAGGGTTGGGGTTGGCCAGGAGATGGGTAGTGATGAGATATATAAATTTCAATAGGTACAAGGATGGGTGGTGGGAAAGATTAAAATGTTACTAGCAGAAAGCAAGAATGTCATTATAGGCTTTGGTGTCACAGAAAGAAAAGAGCACAGGCTTTGGGATCATATCAAAGTGGGTTTTAATCTCCACTCTGCTACTTGCTGGTTAACCCTGAGCAAATTAATTAACTTTCAAATATCGGGTTCTTCATCGATAAACACAGGGATGACAATCCCTACTTTACATGTACTTTGTGAATATTAGAGAAATAGGAATTAATATGTAACACAGAGTACAGTAGTGGAAATGTTGCCCTGCCTAGAGTGAAGGCTTGTGCTGTAGAGGAAAGAGGTATCTGGATAGATAAACTTGGGCTATAGTATAAAGAATAAAGATTGAATTTGATATCATAGGCACTAGGAAGCCATTGTAAATTCTTAAGCAACATTATTCATTGTGTTTTGTAGTAAGTAAGATGGTTCTAGCAGTGAATATACAGAGGAGATTGAAAGGCAGGCAGTGAGTGGCTCTTGGAGTTTGAGTTTGGGAAAACAAACTATTGTAAAGTTCAGGTTAAAGATAATGATTTCCAAGACCAGGGTTATAGCAAGGGAAATTTAGTGACAGTATATATTTAGTGGAATAATCAACAGCATTTCTTGAAAGATTAGATTGAAAAGATAAGAGAGCGATGAAAACCTTCAAGGTAACTCTAGGGTTCTTAACTTTGTTGTATCGTTCATAAAATGGTAGAAAATGGTAGGTAATTTTGGAAAAGATGCTAATTTCTTTTCAGGTATATAGAATTTGATGTGATTAACAAGAGTAGATTTTCTATAAGCAGTCAACAGAAGAATTTTCACACATACCCTCTTTGTGTATGTGCGTGTTTTATATTTTCCATTTTGCCTTCTGCAAAGCTCTTGCTATTATTTTCCAACCCTTTTACTCCAGGGTTTCTTGCTGAAGATTACTTGGAAGGTCAGGCTATATAGTGAATGGCTTTTTAGGTTTTGAAGTGATATCTGAATTAATATGAGAGACTACTGACAGAAGAGGTCTCTAAGGCTGCTTATTTGGGCCTACACAGCCAGCTCCTGCAGAGCTTGTTTTTACCTCAACTCCACAGGAGATGTGTTATCAAGGCTTGCAGTTTCCTCTGCCACATATTTCACATTCAACTTGAGTAAAAGAAGCTGCTTCCAATATCAGATTTCACAGTCTGATACCAAAATCATGAATGTTTTCCCCATCAATCAATGGCAGGGTGGACTTCATTTAAGATTCACTTATAGAGATTTGATTCTATGAAATACAATGCAATAATGTATGATGAGCTAAATTAATGGATTATGCCAGATATTCTCACATACCACAAGCATTATGGAAAATACTGAATTTTGGGAGACAAATATTTCTTTTTCTCTCTCTGTGTGTAAATCAGGAGAAAGCTTAATTTCCTATAAGAGTGCCCTCAAAACAATAGGTCTGATTGATACTGGGAATCTATCCAGGTTTTTCCTGCAATGATGTGCTGTTGTAGAAGGTTAAAGTACAAAGATAGTTACTTGCAGTTGAAAAAGTTAATCAACATTCCATGGAAAGAGATTCTCTGTTGGAAAAACATATTGACCCACTATTGACACTCAAGGAGAGCCTTATCTCTTGCAATATATGCATAGTATAGGGTCTACACATACACAGCACTTGGAATTTTGACTAGTCAGTTGGGCATGCTTTTATCTCAGCAAGAATTGTCAGACATAGTCACTTTAATCAACTTGGGAGGAATTTTCATTCCATTGCCCCTTAGTGATATTTTTCATTCTATTCATGCACTGGAAACAATCTAAATGCTCTCCAATCTAATCTCTTTTACAAAGTCCATCACCCCCAAAAGAGACTAGTCATTCCTTGTAGCCTAAAACTACATTTTCCCCTTTGAGGCCCAAATATCTCTACTACATTACTTTAAATTGTTTATTTCTCTGCCTAGTATAAATAACTGCTTATCACATTGGATAGTCACTGTTAATTTTAAATAATAAAAAAAAGAGATAGGATTCTATTCTACTGCTTTTCAGAAGTCATGAAGCTATCTTGTTCCCTCTATACATTTTCTTTGGATAAGTCTGTGTTTGTGGCAAAATTACCCTTCTTTGTCCAATGAAATTGCTAACCCAATATTTATATATTTTTTTCTTCTTTTAGCCTACCTACTTACCTGTGATGGGATGAAGAAAACTTAGAAAACTTGGATCTGAAACTAGAACTTTCCATCTGGATGATAAACACTCATTTGGTCCAACTCAGTCAATGGTCCTGAAAGTCCAATCCATCATCCAATTCACAGCACTGAAAGTGAATGATACCTATACTTTTAAACACAGGCAAGCATATAGGTGGCCATATGCCTCAACAATGGATGGATAACAGCTGTGAGGTAGTGATACTTAATGTCTAGGTAAACAAGAGGAAGGGTGGAAGTTATTCTGTGAGCAGTAGAGTTAGTCACTGTGCTGGAGTTCAGTAATAGGATTTGGGGCAAAGAGATACAACTGAAATCAGAGGTGAGACATAGATCCTGGAGAGCTAGGCAGGTTATGAAGCCAAATGATTCAAGCCCAAGTATAAAAACTAAATTATATATGTAAGAAATTGGTGAAAGTGGAGGAACTTCACCAGTCCTTGTAGTAGAGGTAACCTAACACTAAGTTTCAGAGGACTGCATAGCAGCTATTTGTACACATTATCTTTTGGATAGAATTGGTCCTAGAGAAGCTGATGGGGGTAAAAGTAGGAGAAGGCTAATTTTTTAAGACAGGAGTCAGCAAACTTTGTTTGTAAAGGGCCAGAAGGAAATATTTTAGACATGAAGACCATACAGTTGTAGCTATTCAACTCTGCCATTGTGGTATGAAAGCAGCCATAGACTAAACCAATGATTGTAACTGTGTTCCCCCACAAAAAAAAAATTCTTTAAGAAATATGTAGTACACCACAATTTGCCCATAGGCTGTAGTTTGCTAATCCCTGTTTCAGAAGGATATTTAATTTCCATGATGAAGGGATGATAAGAATGGGACAAAGACCAGGCCAAGCACTTGTCTCATTTTAAGCAGTGAATTGGATTTAGGACCACAGTCTGCCTTCTCTTCCTTCAATAATCACTTTCCCTAAATCTATTGAAGACTACTTTCAAATACCTCTTTGAACCTCCCTAGTTGAACTGGTCTGTTTTTTTATATAAGACTTAGAATAATATGAGAAGTTTCACATCACAATTATCCAAGACAATAATTGAGTATAGTAAACAAAGAAGCTACTAGAGTGCAATGATATTTTACCTTTTCTTTGCATATGCCTGCTTTTCCTTTATTTTCATGACTGCAACACAGGGAAATAATTCCTCAAAGATACTTCATAATCTTTGCCTGTAAATTCTTTAGAACATAGTGTGTACCCAGTCCTTTCTGATGATTGTATAAGTAGGAAAATATTCCCACAGAAAAGTAGGGCTTCTTATTTTGAAGCTTTGAGTAATGCAGGTCAGAAGACACAGGTCAGTAAAGGAGAAGCAGAAGCTGCGAATTCTCAGAGAGCCCCACACTGTTTTCTGAATAATTTATTTGGCTGAAATCATGTGGTGACCTTTGGGCTACAAAATATAGATCATGTGACCCAACTGTACTTTCTTTTGGTTCAGTTGAAATGTAGGAAGTCCTGACTGAAACAGTGGAGAACAATTAAAAAAATACTGAATTTCCCAGAGGAAAAGATAACATGCTCTATGGCTAGAACTAAGGAGTACTGAAAATACACATCTTCATATTTTCCTAACATTCTCCAGATTGTGCAACAAGTCAACACATGCTATTGTATTACTACAGTTGTATTTACTTCCTATTTGGAGTCAAGCCCTGTTATGAATTTGTCCTACAATATCAAGAACCCACTGCAGGCTTTAAGTGATACTGGAGCTTGTGGGAGAAGTCCACTGGGAGTTGATAGAGTTATAAGTAGCCTTTCAACCAAACTGCAGGTATGGTATTCAAGAAAACTACCCGATTTTGCACTCAAATGTATTTTATGGTCAGAAAAACAGCTTATGAAAATGGTATCCTGGGGCCCCATATTTATTCTCTTCCAGTGATGTCCAGATAAAGTTTGCTCAGTTTACAAGTTAAAAGAGTATTTTCTTCCTCACTTTCAGTGTAGGAAATTCCCATTAGGATAGAAACAAAGCTGTATTTGTTCAACCTCTGACACTATCACTTGGAATGACATTTCCATAATCCAGGCTTTAGATCCGATCATGTTGAAGCACAAGCCAAAAGCTGCATCACTTTTTACCAGCTTCCCCCCTATTTCTGACACATTTGCTGCTTTCTATCACTATTGAAGTCCCTACCCTGCTCCGTTAGTACAGGTGAAAAAAATATTTTGAAATTATGTCACTAAAGAGCCCAAATTCTCTAATTTGATATCATAAATCATTTGTTTCATAACTCCTAAAACATGGTAGAATTGTCATTCGTATTGAATTCTTAGACCTAACTGTTTTAGGTAGCTCTTAAGCTCTATGTCACACATTCGAGTTTACTTTTGTGTATGGCGTTAGACAGTAATCCAGGTTCATTCTCTAGCATGTAGCTATCAAAGATTTAGCTAATCATGTTACAGCTGGACATGGAGATTGCAACTGTTCAAAAGGCCTTTCTAAAATATGCTAGGCCAGAATGACTAATAGCATTGGATAATAGTATGTTGGCTGTAAAAGAGAGAAAAGAGCAAATATAATGGTTAGTAAAATTCGGCAAGCTTAAAGTGAAAAAAGTACAAGTGAGTCTTTCAATTTGTTGTTGATCTGAGAAGCACTGGGCTATTTTCACAAATGTATAAAGATTGGCAAGAACACATCTCTGTAGACTGTGATAACTTCCTCTGCATGAAATTTTAAAACACTGGTTCAGCCATTTCAGAAGAAAAGCCAAGTGACAAGCCTAAAAAACAAAAACTCATAAAATAAGGATTGTACACAGTATAATTACTTGATATTTCTGTTGCTGTTTAACAAATTACCACAAATTTAGCAAATTAAAGCAACACTCATGCATTAGCTCATAGTTCTGCAGGTCAGAAGCTTGTCATTACTTGCCTGTATTCTCTGCCCAGGGTCTCACAGGGTTGAAATCAAGGCGTTGCTTGAGCTGAATTCTTATCTGGAGGCTCTGGAGAAAAAATTCTCTTCCAAGCTCATTCTTGTTCTTTGTAGAATTCAGTTCTTTGTGGTTATAGGACAAAGGCCCCCATTTCCTTACTGACTGTAGTCTGGGGTCTGCTCTCAGCTATTAAAGGCCACCCACATTCCTTGTAGTATGTCCCCCTCCATATTCAAGCTAGCAATAACCTGTCAAATCCTTCTCATGTTTCAAATCTGCAATATCCTGTTTTACAACTAGCAAGAAAAAACTCTCTGCATTAAGGCTTCATGTCATTAGACCAGGCCCACTTAGGCAATTTTCCTATCTCAGGATTCCTATGCCATAGAGCATAACCTAATCATGAGAGTAAGATTTATAATACTCATAGTCCCAGGTGCTATGCAGAATGTGTACATGGGGTGTGTGTGGCAAATCTTGGGGGTTACCTTAAAATTTTGCCTATCGCACTTGGAAAACCAAACTCACCATTAATAAATTTAATAAATAGTTTTAAAGCACCTACTATGTGTTAGCACTCTTCTATTTGAGTTCTTCCAATCAGAAATTAGGGTTTCCTCTATATTGTAAATCTGCGCCAATATATTAAAGAGGTTTAGAGCACAACTTTGGGATGAAACAGACCAGAGGTGAGTTCCACTTACACCACTTATTGGTTGCATAATCTTGACTAAATTTTTTTTAAGTGTAGTTGACATACATTCTTATATTGGTTTCAAGTACATAACACAGTGGTTCAGAAGTTCCCCATATTATTAAATCCTCACCCTCACTAGTGCAGTCATTATCTGTCAACATAGGAAGATGTTACAGAGTTACAGGCTATATTCCCCATGCCCTACTACCATCCCTGTAACCAATTTACATTATGACTGAGAATTTTTGTGCCCTTTTATCCCCCTCACCATCCCCACTGGTGCACTCCAACCCCTCCTCCATGGTAACCCCCAGTCACTTCTCAGTGTCTATGAGTCTACTGCTCTTTTGTTCATTTTGTTTTGTTTTGTTTTTATACTCCACAAATAAGTGAAATCGTATGTATTTGTCTTTCTCCATCTGGCTTATTTTACTTAGCCTAATACCCTCTAGGTCCATTCATGTTGTGGCAAATGGCAGGACTTCTTTCTTTTTCATGGCTGAGGAAAACTGGACAGCTACATGCTAGAGAATGAACTCGGATTACTGTGTAACGCCATACACAAAAGTAAACTCGAAATGGATTGAAGACCTGAATCTTGGGTAATTTCACTCATTTCCTTGAGCTTCAGATTCTTCACCCAAAAGGGAATAATAATAATAGTATCTATTTCATAGGATTTAATGAGGATAAGTGAGATAATGTCTGAAAGTGTTTAGCACAATTCTGACATATGTCAATCACTCAATAAATAATAGGAGCAAATGTTACATAACTTTTTGAGACACATAGGACAATATGGCCAGGAAGTATGTTTATCTACTTTACAAGAAGATGGATATTCCCCTAGTTTTCCCTTCACTATATAACTCATCCTGAAGATATATTTATATCTGTGTCCATGGTAACACCTTCAGGCAGCACTTACTGCAATGCACATCAAGCTTACCATTAACCTAGACCAATAATTCTGGTCCTTTATCCAGAGAAGATGGCAGCTCTATGGTGCTTGGATGATCTCAGTTCAACTTTTCCTCAGCTAAATGGCCTCTGAAGGATCATTCTTCTTCTTAATATAAAATAAATTAGAAAACACACAAACATGCATATGCTGCCCTGTCCATCATAATTGCACCTCAAAATCAAAGAAGCAATAATGGAAATCTAACCCAAAGTCTCTCGCTTTAGCTGACACATTAGAAAAAGTTTTAATAAGTTTTGTCAATGGCTACTTTCTACCACTAAGAAGAGACTCCCTGAGAAAAACATAAATCCAACAAAGTTTACTTTGACCAAGTACAGGGGGCATGGATATGCAGAGAAACTTGTAGAACTTTAACAGAGAACCAGTCTAATTTCAAAGGCATTTTTATACTTTCTTACCATCTTTATGCAGACAGGCAAATAACTGAATGCCATATTTTAAATTATTGAACTAAATCTTTTCTGTATGGTTTTAGAAAAATACAGTTTTCAGAGAAGCTGGGAAGAATTATCCTTCACCTATATCCAGAAATTTAATAATGCAGGGTATTGATCATCTCATCCAGAAACTGAAATTAAGAAAGCATGGATCACATTATCCTCCTCATTTTCATGATACTTTTACTTAGGGCTGGGGCTATATAATAAAGAAAAGTTTGTAGCTTATATTTGGTAGTATCAGAGCCTGTTACTGTCTCAAATTGCTAATTGAATTTACTTATAACAAGGAGTTATTCCAACAAATATATTCCAATCCCTTTCAGGTTTGTTTGTTGTACAAAGGGATTCAGAGCTGGCTAAAGTCTATTAAAGAGGATGCTTCATAACATGACATTAAATACATACATACATATATATATATGAATGTGAGATATTTGAGCTTTGTATATGTTTTTAATATATCCAATCTCTAGAGCATTCTCCTTTAGATACTTACAGTCCACTTTGGAGCTCTCATATAGGCACTGAGGTACATGGACAGTCAGCTACATAACTGAATCATCAAATTAAGGATTTGGTGAATAACAACAGCACTGAAAACTATTTTTTGAGGTACTCTACAGACTGAAGCAGTTTGAAGCAGTCCCTATCCAGTGAGTTAGCAATCTAATTAAGTACCTAATTTCAAAAATTAAGCCCTTGATGTTATCACTTACTAAGCAGATGGCTGACTGCAAGATGGGGGTGGGAGGAAGTAGGAATGAGAACTAAAAAAAATGCAATAGAAATTTTTTGATAAGTCATCCCACTAGCAGAATCTAGCAGATATCAGGTAAGAGTATGAACTTCTGAACAGTATAACATGACTTAATGTTGACCTTTGAGAGTGGTCAGCACTCTAAAAACATGTCATTTTAATTAAATACAGATAATTTGAGAAACATCATAGGGCTTCCAGCTTAGCATACATGGACTAGAAAAAAATAATTTTATTAGCCATTAGTGTTTTTCATCAACAATTTCTGGTTCTCTCTCTGGAAAAATGGTAGAATTGCATTACTCTGTCTCCTTGGGATTAGATGTGGCCATGTGACTTTTTTCATCATTGAAATATGAATAAAAGTAACTCATGTCATTTTCATATGGAAGCTTTAAGAGCCAGAGTGCAATTTACTGATTTCTCTCCTTTGCCTTGCCATAGTTAATGGCAATGCCCTGGATTGTAGGGACTGCAGTAGCCTGGGCAAATGAGATATAAACCTTGCTGTTTAAGCCAATGAAACATTGAGGTTCTTTGTTTCTGCAGTATCATCTTCTAGCCTATCCTATTATGAGGACCATAAAATCTATTTCTGAATAAGATAAGAAATGAAAAGTAAATTAAGATGAAGCTCTATTTTTATTTGAGAGGGAGGTGAGGACACTGCTTAGTTATTTTATTAACCAATGAAGTAAAAATATAACACATCATGGACCAAAAACATAACCTCATACATCTGGATCCAAAATTTTTGCATTCATTTGCATAAGTCAATTAATATTTGCAGTTTATACTCTTGTGCAAAATTTGCATTGAAGAGAGTTTCAAAAATAAAATAATATACAAAACATAGATAAAATTAATTTAAGAATTCTCCTGAAGCATTACTGCATGCTATAGAAAAAAGCATGCATGTGACTGTGTCCTACAACTATTGATTTTTTTCATTATTAAATTAGCATTATTAAGAGGATGTAAGAATTTCTCCCTTGAATAATCAATAAGTCTTTACATGCCATCATCAGTACCCTATATTGTCTCACAGTTTGACTTCATATTATGTATTAAAGGTCAGTGTAGAAAACAGAGTCTTAGAAATGTATATGTATATTGAATCATATTTGCTTACTGACTTCCATTATAATTTTAGAATTGCTTTTCTACTAAAAAGAAAGAATGATTACTTGAAAATAGAATGTGAACTGCATTATCAAATCCTGATAATCACTTTAAGAAACATTATATTTATCTATGTACATTTAAGTATCTTATGGAATACCCCACAGTAAGTTTGCCAAATGGAAATATCACTCTGTTGGTTCTATTGTTTGTTTATTGGCTCTTCAACTAACATCTACTGAGTATCTTCATGTGCTATGGCAGATCCAAAGATAAATAAATCATGGTTCCTACCCCAGGGGTGACAGTGGCATAGTTGTTTATATATTGAATATTAAAACTAATCATAATTGCTTTATGTCCTTGGAAATTATCATTTACTCCATTAAACTTGTTTAAAATCAAGTCATCACATTCACACTTCATACACTTAACAGAACTGACTAGCTAAAAATTGTCATGAATGTAATTTCCATACTGAATTCAATAATTTTTAAGTGGTTAACAATTGGTACTAGCAGTAATGCTAATATTATTCCTTAAGTCTTTGGAAAATTCAGGGCACATTATCATTCCATTTTCCTACAATAATTTTCACTAAACAGACAACAAACAAATATCCCTAACATTGAGTGACAACTAGAAATTGCGTGAACAGCAGCAGAACAGAACTTACTATAAAAGAATCCAACTAAGCAAAGTTCAAAGAATTAGGTAACATACATAGGAATAATCAGACAAGAGGTTGAGTCCAGGGATTCATTTGGGGCAGCAAGAGTTTAATAACAGGTATAGGCATGCAAGTGCTGGGAGTACAGAAGTTCAGATGAGTTAAGAATGACACTAGCAAACAAATGGCCATGGAGTATGAATTATGATCCCAATATATTGTCTGTTTAGTGTCTAACCACTCATATTCTTCACTATATCTTGCTCTTCACTCTTCTGTATTTACAGCCTATGGGAAAAGCAGAGCCCTGTAGTCATTCTTTTCAGTCACTAAGATAGGTAGGCCTGAAAGATGCAGGGATAGGGACTTATTGCCAAGTTTCTCAGAATCAGTCTTATAGACCAGTTTTCCCAGTTGATGGGATATTAGACATCCACCCAGATTAATAGAGGTGCCACCAGATCTCCTAAATGTAAAGAATTTTCTGGGCATAATATGGATTTGTCATGCCTTTGAAAAAATTACTGGCTAGAGGAGGGAGAAAGCCATATGTGAACTTCTAAGAAGGGAAGAGCTATAAGTGAATAGTGAACGTCCAAGAAGGGTTGAACCTTTGCCTCTGCTTGAAGTGAAACCTATTGCATGTCTGATTCCACTGGGTTTTATAAGCCACATCTGCCATGTGAATCATTACTGGAAGTCCGCAAAAACAAGGTATTAAAAGCAGAAAGCCAACTATATTATGGCAAAGAACCACAGTCCAGAGAACTGACAAGAACAGGAGACCTAGATTAGCTCTGAAATTAGAACTGTAGCTATTTGCTTTCTGTCCTATTTTATACTTCTGCTGTGTGGAGTTAGGCAGGAGATTTCAGGTGTATATAGCCAGCAGGAGAGGCAGGGCCTTGCAGGTATAGCTAGCAACTGTTGAAGCTAAGGGCAAAGGTCCCAGGCCTTTTGGGAGCTACTTACATCAGTCTTTAAAAGATCTTTGCCACTTTGGCAGCTCTTTTGAAGGCAGTGGAGATGCTGCAGGCAAAATGGCACCTGGTGGATTATCCTGAACATAGGCACATGTAAGCCACACAGATTAGTAATTCAATTCACTGCTATACTTTATTAGTTGAAAAAAAATCCAAAGTAAAATTAAATCAATGTAAAAACCGCGAGTGACTTGTATTTTTAGTATCATATTAATGGTCTTGCTATCATTTATTCATGATTAGTATATCCTTTTTATATAAAGACAGTCAGGTGGTAAGGAGCATGTTCTCGTCAAACTCCTGAGAGACTAATACTAGGTTCTGTTCAATTTTATTCAGCTGATGTTCAGCTGTGTCATTTTCAGCATGAAAGTGAAGGAGCTAAAGGTATAAAAAAAATTTGTCTGAGTCTCCCTGGACCAGTATTGAAGAAAATATTTTCCTCTGACCTCCCAGAATCATGGCAGTGTTTTGGGCTCCACTTTGAGCAGTAGATGTGGGCTTTGCTGAAGAACACATAAGGGAAACAATAGATGAGCAGTTGCCCTAAGGTAACTAACGTTCTAGGCCTTCTGCATAATGGCAGGATTGTTTCTGTTTCTTCAGGTTTAAAGTCTAAAATGAGGTGAAACTCGAATGTAGTCTAAACCTAGTCTTTATATTGTATATACAGCTGCATTTGATACAAAATCAAGTATCATTCTAAAGTGTGTTGTAAAATGTTTCTAGATTATCTGGAAAATAAAATAATTTTTTCTCATAAAATAATAATACTGGCAATAATAGTTATAATAATAAATAATATATGATTTTTCAATGCTAAAATATGTCCATGCCAGGGACTATGCCAGGTTTCTCTTTTTCCATCATTTGCAACTAAACTGTGAAATGGGAAAACACCACAGAATGGGGGTTGGGGTAACTCACTGACAATCTCAGAAGAAAAAAGTAGAGAAAGTGAGAGGAAGTAAATGACATTAAATAGAGGAAAGCAATGTGTCTCTCTCTGTTTTCTTTGTTAACAAGTGTGTGTAATAGAGTAGCAATCCAGAAAGCCAAACACGTGACAATTATAATAAAAACCAGAGCACCCATTTCTTGAGAACTTATTAAAGTACCAAATCTTCTGTAAAGTACATTACATGGATTATTTCATTTACTTGCCAGTTTAAAGAGAAAGAAACTGAGGTTTAAGAAGTACACTAAGGGTTAAGGACTACACTAAGATCATGCAGCTAAGTGACAGACGCAACATTTAAACCCAGGTGCACCTGGCTCCACAGACTATCCAAGCTCCCTGATTTAAGGATTTGTAACAACTGCACTATAGTGAGAGCTACTGGTGGAAATGAGGATGACTTATAACTAATCTCTGAGTCAGATAAGATACTTTACTTCTGACATACAAGTGAGGTATACCTCCAAGTTCATTTTGTAAGCTGGAGGAATATTAATTTCTACATGAAAATACTAGGTCAATGGACTTTTAAAAATGTGCTAATTATATATTTTTTAAAGTTAACTCTGTGGTAAGAGAGTCTCCTTCATATTTTGTATATTCCCCTGAGTACTAGTAAAGGAGAAAAGGCCAAGAAAGGCCATATTCTCATGAACCAGACAGCAGTCCCCATTGGTAACAAAGTACTGTAATTTGTTGCAATGTTCTCTCACATAGGCTGTACACTAGCCTGGAATGCACTGATTGCCGAAGAAATAGAGCCCTGAATTAAATGACCACTGTGTCTTTTAGGCCAACTGAAAGACAGAGTATTTCCCCAAAATAAAAGCATCAAATCCCAGACAAAAAATATTTAGAGAGCTTAAGCCATGACTGCCTTCCATGAAACTATAAAAAATTTAATGTGCTAAAGAAAACCTTTGGCTTCTCTTGAGCTATGTCAACTGTTTGATTATTGTCAATACATCATCATCATAACTGAAATGTATTGAATACTTAAGCACTATACATACAGGATTTATTTAATCCTCACAACAATACTATGTGGTAGCTACCATTATCATGACCACTTTACATTAGTGGAATTAGAGGTTAGATTACTTGCCTTTGGTCACCCTTGTAGTAAATACAGATCTAGAATTCTTCATCCAGGCAGTCTGATATCCCAGCTACCTTTCAACACTATACTATATCTCCTACTGAAACTGAAAAAGCAGGTAGGATTATAACTATAATTAATTATCAATTTCAGTATTAAAGTAACTCTCATGGTTATACATCTCCTCTGGGTTGGTCATAGACACATATAGGGGAGTCAGAAAGACATGGTAGGCAGTTGCACTAAAGTGAACAGAAATGGGTCAACTGTAAACACTCCAAAGGAAAGTTTTAAGAGTTCCAATATATACATACAAAATTAATTGCTCAAAAGATGGACCACTCTATTCTGATTGGTGTTTCCACTTCTGCTGCTTTCTTGTTAAGAGACCAAGATGAGTGCAAATGAAAGAAGAAGAAATGCAAAAAGCATCACACTGAAAATAATAGCTGGATCCTTAATCCAAAGATACCACAGGTAGATATATATTTAAGGAAAATGACTGTTAGTTACACATAAATAATTTGTAAAACTACCTAAACTGTGATATTAAGTCATTGATAAAAACCCCAAATAGAATACAATTTTCCAAATTTTAGTTTCACTCATTTTAAATAATGATGGTGGTATTGATTGTTACGATTCATTATATTCCTGCTGTGAGTTAGCTACTATACACTCTGCACATAAGCCAGAATTGTTTTTAAAATTATTTTTAAAAACTTGTTGTAGGTTTTTTACAAAATGTTATAAAGTATAATTAGTATGCTTATGTTACAGGGTAAGAAAATTCAGGCTAAAATAAGTATTTTTCCCCAAAATCACATTAATGGGTAGAAGAGCAAGGGGCTAAGCTTTGATCTCAAGGGTAATGAATAGGGTCCAGTGCTTTTTACCTACTATGTGCTAGGTATTGATCTAGGTAAGCCATAGGCATTGTCTAATTTACATTTGATGGATGTTCACTGGAGGGATATAAATCATACATTTCAATGGATAGGAACAATAGCTACTAACTGTTTACTTGCTGGAAAAGAGCTTTATGGCCAGGTAATAATCAAATTTATTCTCAGAAACCATCCTTTCCCTTTTCTTTGGTCAGACTGATCAAATGCATGCTGACAGCTCCTGAATCAGCAAGTAGGACCTCAGAACATGTCCGGGTATGAGCCATGTGGTATACATGAGCCATGGCTTGTGTTTGATAGACTATATTCCTGAGCCAAGTAGGCACATAGCTGAAAAAGATACTGACTGATGGCCAAACTGTGTTTCCCAAAATACTACTACATATAGTAAAGAAGGGACAGAACATGTCTAGCCAATAATGCAGATTTTAGTCTTGTCCCCAGAGATAAGGGTTATAAATAGTTTCTGTAAAATATTAATAAGTTTGCACATTTATGACCTAACACCAAAATTATCTTTTCTCTTTTTTTTTCCAGAGCAGTTTAAGTAATTCACCTAAAGAACAAGGGGGAAGAGTATCAGGGATTGTCATTTTTCAGAGGTATGTTTTGTATTAAATTTGGATACCTTGTTAAAATTGTTTTTTTTTCTATTTTTGCACAGCATATCTTTTTTCCTTTCATTTTTATAGCAAGTTTAATAAATCATTTAAAAACTAGTGGTCAGTGACTTTAAAAAGATGTGTTTCTGGCCATTGACAAAGTGAGCTGTTCATGTGTACTGGTGGTGATTGTTTGCTATTTTTGTGATAATAAAAACTTGAAAAATAGGAAGGAATCCTGCAGAGCTCTGACTAAAGAGGACTTTCTAATATACAGCAGTTTGAAACAGCTGCTCAGGAATTTAATAGCCCCTTTGTATGTGCTAGCATTTTGAGCTAAAGCTGAAAATGTAACATAGTCAAAAAGGACTTCTCTTGATTCCAGTTCACATCAAGACAAACCCAAAAGAATGCCCTCGGATTCATTCAACATCCTTCTGCTGTCTCTTAGACTCATGCAATACACATTCTTCCTTCATTACTTGCTTTTTCACATGTTTACTCATTATGATCTGTAACCAACAACATCACTATAACCTGAGAGCTTGTTAGACATTCCAGAATCCCTGGCCTTATCTCAGACTCAGACCTACTGAATCAAAATTTGTATTTTAACAAGATTTCTGATGATTTATACATACATTAATGTTTGATAAGCACTGCTCTGTAATAGAGGTTTCTCAGCACTGGCTCACCATTATAATATGTATTGAAGCTTTAAAAATACTAATGCCTGGCCCGAAGTATCCCCATCAAAATTTTCTCATTTAATTAGCTTGGTGTGGGTTCTGATCTGGTAATTCTAATGTTTTCAAATTGCCCAGAAAGTAATTCTATCATTATTATTCTAGATGTTCACACATTTTGACTCTCTTCACTTGGCTATGGGTAATCCAACTTTGCTCTGCTCCCATTCATCTTAACTTCAACTTTTCAAACCGAGTTGTTATCTTTTACCTTATTTCTGTTTATGATGGTCAATATCTTTGAGGAACAGAATGAACACTTCTCAAATAAATCCTTGTTGCTTTGTCACTGGACATACTTGTCTTTAATTTCTGTTCTTAAATGATGGCTGCTGGCACATTCATAGCCCTGGACAATTGTCATTTGACTAGATTGGACTCAACTGAGCCACATCCCTCAAATGAGAAGCAAAGGATATCTGACATAACTATAAACTTCAAAATACTTACTAAGAGTAGAATTCCTGATTATACAGCAGCCTTGACTGAGTGGTAGTAACTGTTATTAAAAGGTACTCACTACTAGCCAGGACCATATGTACACATATATTTGTTAAAGGTGTTATCTATATAAAATGTCCTTAACCTTTTCTTGGTTAGTCATAATCAGTAAATCCTCATTAGAATAGCAACAAATACCCTTTCACTGAGAACACTAACCCCAAATTTCTTTGTCATTCATATGGACATATGATATTTCCAAAGGAAGTATAGATTAAGGGGAACTTAAGATCATAATGCTTAATTTTCTATGAAGTTTCCATGTTCATTATACAAAATTTAGTGCAAACTATATTTCTGAGTCACATTAAATGAGCAGGAGTACAGAAAAGATCACATTTTCTTGAAAGTGATTAAAGTGATATTTTCACCTCCAGTAGAGCAGGAACAATACAATACTGACAATTTTTATTACAGCCACTGAATCACTTCTCAACAGACTGGGAAATAACCATCTTAAGTCTATGTGCTTGTCACTTTTGAAATACAGTGGGTGTGTATCTGTGTGTATGTGTGTGTTTATTTTTCATAGTTTTCTTGAAGACAAATTATTATGTAACCACCAGTATTTATGACTCTGTCAGTGTATATTTGAAAACCAGTACTTACTTTTAAATGATTAATTCTCTAAGTGGATTGTTCTTTATTTTAGTTTACTTTCCTTCTTTTACCACAGTTTCACTTCCATGCTCACCTCCAGGGGAAGCCAAATTAACAAATAATACCCACAGATCAAACTAGATCTAGAATTTTTATACCAAGATTGAAATGTTAACAGACCAGGACTTTTCAGGTCTCTGGAGGAAGAGACTTCAAAAAAAGCCCTTTAAGTCATTTCCTTTTCTAAGCCAGGGCATGTGTAGTGTTGGGTGACTCTCCATATGAATATCTTACAATGAAAATACAGAGAACTGTGGGGCTGTGCACAAAGAAGGTACCTACTAATGGGATCACTGCACCATTTGTCCCCAGGATCCCTTTGGAATTTGATAATGCTTTGTAAAAGTACCACCTTAATTCCCAGAGACATTTTGTTTAGACTATAGCAACTTGCTTCCAGCAGTAAAAATCAACTTGAGCAAACTGAATACAGAATACAAACACTTAGACTCAGAGGCCTTGGAATCTTACCAATATGACTTTGAACTTGAATAGCAATTGTTTCAAAATACACAATCTTTCTGATCAATTCAGGCCAGAGACCAGAAACTAGCACAGTAGTTCCCAATGAACTCAGTTATTGAGTGAAATCTCTGAATGAACATAGCACTTACTAGAATAGTAGGAAATGCAGTAGAGATTTAATAACTGCATGTGAATTAAATGGAGAATTTTATATCTAAAACCTGAGTGTGGGGGTTGAGTAGGTATGAAGAGGATGAATTGCATGTGATGCTAACTAGTTCCAATTACATACCGGAATGCTGCTGTTGGAAGAATTATAGTGCCAGACTTACTGACATTACTTGGAGGCAAGTCATCAAATGGATGTGACCTGAATTGTCCATGTCAGGAGGATCTTTTCCAAAGTTAGTCCATGTATATGGTCATGGGATCTCTATCTGATGTGCATTAGGTTCTTGAGTTTTAGGTGATTGTAAAAGACAGTGTAGGGGTAAAATTACAGCATTTCCAGAATCTCTCACCTGGCCTTAGTGCATCTCCACATCAACAGGTGTTTCCAGAGGGTAGAGAGAAGTAGTCTATCTCCCTATCAATCGGTAATAACAAGGAACCTGGACCAGACAGGTTCAGTGGGGTCCCTTTTTGCAGCCAGGTCACAAGAGACATGGGCAATCAGAAGTGAATGACTGCTTTTAAGCAACAAATGGGTTTCTCCCACTTTATATTTCCCTTTGACTGATTTCGGTTTCAAAGGCATTTTGCCCCCAGCTGAGAAAATATATTCCCCCGAGTTACACAGTGCCATGAGGATATGCTATCAGCCATGGTTATGGACCCGTAAATGCACATATCTATGGCTACTTGTCCCTGGCATTTTTTCTTTTGTAATTCTTTTGAGTTTACTACACTGCAAGAGTTATTTCTCTCTTTTTGATCTCTCCTTTGCTAACTATTTTGACTCTTTTCCCCACTTCATTGTTTTAAGTCATAAGCATATAAGTTGTGTTTCTACTTGGGAGCTCTCCTGAGATTCCTCGAGTACACAGAAACAGACATTGTGGCGAAACCTCAGGCTCTTACTCTTTCTCTCCCCTTCCCTCCTTCCATTTCTCTCTCCCTGTCTTCTTTATTTTGCTTAGCTGAGATGCCAGAAGTGGTTTCCCTGCTCAAGCTTGTAGAGGCCAAGGGTAGATGTTTCTAAGAATTGGGGCAAACTCTCTTTCTCTCTTACTCCTCTCTAAAATTTCTGTTTCTTACTGCTACCATGCTCTGAATTGCCTTTCCCTTTCATTACCGTAATAATATCTGAGGCTCTGGTATTGGACTAAGTGCATAAGTCAAAAGAGGAGGCTGTTTGGCTTGTATCGGCCCTACACAGCATGCTGGCTATCTCTATTCTATGCCAAAGAAAGTTTACCACATGGTCCAACAGAACTCACTGAGTATCCACACTGTGGTATGTGACCACTCTTAATGGTAATAAGGTTACTTAAGCTCTCCATGCCACAGTTTCCTTATCCCTAAAATCTGGATAAATAAAAGCACCAACCTCAAAAACTTGTAAACATTCAATGAGAAAATGTGCACAGTGTGTTCAAAATAGTATCTGGCCTTTAGTAAAAGCTATATAAGTGTTTGTTATTATTTCTGTTAGTTACTACACAAATGAAGATGGGTCCATGTTGCCAGAGCATGGGGATAGTCAAGAATATATTAAAGGCTTTATCCCCAGCCAAAACACTCTCCAAATTTTAGTGTCTTCTTTGGGTGCTAAAGATATATCCTGGCTTCAATTAATATCATAAGAAGGGTATTCATGTCTGCCAGTCAGCTAGTCCTAATCCAGCTGGGGTATCTTCCTTCTAGTTGAATTATTCTTTTATGTAGGTATGATCCCAATGATTCAAAGAAGATTCTTTGAGCAGAATCAAAGGCAAGTGTCCTTGCTGGACTTGACTCCCAGATATAGTCTGGCCCTCAAGGAGACAATGCAATGTGGACATTGTTAAACTGGCACAGAAATATAAGTTCTTGCTTAGTGATCACTTTGATAATTTACAGCTCACTCTAACAAAATAATTCAGCTAGGTACATGGGAGTGTGTATTAGTAGAAAGAGGAGAGAGAGAGAGAGAATGGAGAGAGAGGAGGGAATTAATTTGTTTTCTAGTAGAGAAACACGTGCTGAGCAGTCTTCTCTACATGTCTTCCATTTCAGTTTTTCAAACCCAAGGAATTCAGATGGTTGTACGTGACTGAGTCCAACATAACTGTCTAAAGGAATCACTGTTTTGCATATTGTTTAAAAGAAAAATTTCAAACTTTAAGACAAGAAGCTCCTTTCTCCTCAGCAATATATGCTTTTGTTTCAAAGTTGAACTTTCAAAGGCTCTGAGATTCTGCTCTGTACAAAAATAAAAGAAGAAATAAGGAAATTGAAACAGCTGTTCAAGTCTTGCCTGCCATTGTAATAAAACATATGAGCTATTTTCTTTCTCTTTCAACCCTCTACCAAGATTTTCCTTTCACACATATCTTTCTTTGGGTATGTGTCACCAATTTGCTAAACACTGTTACACACTGCAGTTCTTTCTTTCATGAAGGACTAGCTGGGAAAGTCTACCTGTCTCAAGATACAATCATGGTTTTGATTTATTTGGCTAACAACATATAGTTAGTATCCTGCAAACAATATAGACTGAGTATCTAGTGTAATGAACAAAATCCACACACCTGAATATTAAACCCCCACAAGGAAATATTGATCTTGAATAATACTTGGTATACTCTATATCTGAGCTCTTATGACTGTTCTCCAGGAAGAGATATGCAACCTACACGAAGGAAATGCTTCTCAGGTTATATCTACAACCCACCAATCACTTTGATGTATGATTGTAGTGCATTAAAACTGACTAGAATCCAGTAATTGACAGATTGTTTTCAAAATCACTGATTCAACAATCTTTCTTTCTAAATTATTTTGGGTGTATATGCAGTGCTTTTTATCTGAGCTTTCTGACCATATTAGCAGTCATTCAAGTACTTTATTCATTGTGAGGATGAAATAATATAATACATGTAAAAGCATAATCTAAACTGCTCCATAATATGCAAGAGTGAGATAGTATTCTCATGTGGCATTCTTCCAAAGGGATGTGGTGGCATGCAAATAAGCGTATCTTTGCCTTGGCTTAAGATTTGTTCCTATATCCTTGACCCTTGTAATATACCAAGAAAGGGTAAACATCCCCAGAAACCTGAACTACAAAGCTTCTCCAGTGTCCTAATATCACGGGAGTTAGAAAGGACTGCTAAATGGTGGTCTTTTAACCTTGTTCATTCATCTTTTCAATGTTATTAATGACATTTTACTCTCTCCAAATTATTCAGCCACTCTGTATGGCTATGTACTCTCTCTCTCTCCCTCTCTCTGTAAAATGGGAATACAAGCACTAACTCAATTACGGTTTCATGGTGGTAGGAAGATGGGTTAATATTGACAAAACACTTTGTAGTTTAAAAGTCCATTCCAACATTAATGAGCTTTATTAGCGGATTGCATTGCAGCTTAATGAAGTGATGACTCAACTGACATTACATTTTGGATCCCAATCAGCCAATTTTAAGCCCACTGAGTTTGAATGCTCAGATGTGCATTTTTCCAGTCAGGAAATGATTTTGCTTGGGTTCATATGCTTTTACAGATTTTTTCCTAGCTACCGACATACCTCTTTTTATTGTACTTCACTTTATTGCACTTTGCAGATATTTCGTTTTTACAAATTGAAGGTTTGTGGCAACCCTGTTTGAGCAAGTCTATTGATGCCATTTTTATACTAGAATTTGCTTACTTCATGTCTCTGCGTCACATTTCTCATAATATTTCAAACATTCTCATTGTTATTATATTTGTTATCGTGATCTCTGATCAATGATCTTTAATGTTACCATTGCAATTGTTTTGGGGCACCATGAACCGCACTTATATAAGACAGTGAACTTAACTGATAAATGTTTGTGTTCTGACTGCTCAACCGACCAGCTGTTTCCCTATCTCCCCTCTCTCTTCTCGTACCTCCCTATTTCCTGAGACACAACAATATTGAAATTAGGCCATTTAGTAACCCTACAATAACCTCTGAGTGCTTAAGTGAAAAGATAAGTCATTCATCTCTCACTTTCAATCAAAAGGTAGAAATGATTAAGCTTAGTGAGGCAACAAAAGCTGAGATAGGCCAAAACCTAAGCCTCTTGCACTGGTTAGCTAAGTTGTGAATGCAAAGGAAAAGTTCTTAAATTAGAATTAGAATGCTACTCCCGTGAACACAAAAGTGATAAAAAAGCAAAACAGAATCACTGCTGATAGGGAGAAAGTCTTAGTGATCTAGATAGAAAATCAAACCAACCAGAACATTCCCTTAAGCCAAAGCCTGATCCAGAGCAAGGATCTAACTCTCTTCAATTCTAGGAAAGCCGAGAGAGGGGAGGAAGCTGCAGAAGAAAAGCTGGAAGCTGGCAGAGGTTGATTCATGATGCTTAAGGAAATAAGCTATCTCCATAACATAAAAGTACAAGGTGAAGCAGCAGGTGCTGATGGAGAAACTGCAGCAAGTTATCCAGAAGATCTAGCTCAGATAATGAAGAACATGGAAAAACAGATTTTCAGGGTAGATTAAACAGCCTTCTACTGGAAGAAGATGCCATCTAGGACTTTCACAGGTAGAGAGGAGAAGTCAATGCTTGGCTCCAAAGATTCAAAAGACAGATTGATTCTCTGTTAAGGGCTAATGCAGCAGGTGACTTTAAATTGAAGCCAATGCTCTTATTATTTCAAAACTCCAAGGCTTTTAAGAATCATGTTAAATCTACTCTACTTGTGCTATATAAATAGAACAGCAAAGCCAAGATGATAGCACACCCATTTACAACTGAATATTTTAAGCCCACTATTGAGATGTGCTGCTCATAGACAATTCACCTGGTTATCCAAGAGCTCTAATGAAGATGTACAACAAGATTAAATTGTCTACATACCTGGTAACACAGCATCCATTCTGGAGCCCATGGATTAAGAGGTCATTTCAACTTTGAAGTCTTATTACTGAAGAAATACATTTTGGAAGGCTATTGCTGCCATAGGTAATGGGAAAAGTCCATTGAAAACCTTCCAGAAATGATTCGCCTTTATAGATGCTATTAAGAACACTTGTGATTCATGGGAAGAGGCTAACATATCAGCATGGAAAGGAATTTGGGAGAAGTTGATTCCAACCCTCATAGAAGACTTTGAAAGATTCAAGACTTAAGTGGAAGAAGTAATTGCAGAAGTGGTAGAAATAGCAAGAGAACTAGAATTGGAAGTAGGGCCTAAATATGTAACTGAATTGCTGCAATTTCATGATAAAACTTTAACAGATGAGGAGTTGCTTCTTATGGATGAGAAAAGAAAGTAGTTTCTTGAGGTGGAATCTACTCCTGGGGAAGATGCTATGAAGATTGTTGAAATTACAACAAAGGATTTAAAATGTTACATAAACTTAATTTGTAGAGCAGTGGCAAGGTCTGAGAGGACTGACTTCAATTTTGAAAGTTCTGTTGTGGGTAAAATGCTATCAGACAGCATCACATGCTATGGAGAAATCATTACTGAAAGAGTCAATCAGTGTGGCAAACTTCATTGTTATTTTTTAAAATTACCACAGTCAACCCAGTCTTCAGCAACCACCACCATGATCAGTCAGCAGCCATCAACATAGAGGCAAGACCCCCCACCAGCAAAAAGATGACGACTCACTGAAAGCTCAGATGATGGTGAGCATTTTGTAGCAATATTTTCTAAATTAAGGTATGTATATTGTTTATTAGACATAATGACATTGCACACTTACTAGACTACAGTATAGTGTAAACATAACTTTTATATGCACTGGGAAAAAAATTCATTTGATTCACTTTATTACAGTGGTCTGGAACCAAACTTGGCAATATCTCTGAAGTATGGCTGTGTATTTACAGTAAAAATGCACTGCTCAGTTATGAGGGCTTTTTAAAAAGTCCATGTTCTGACTTACCCATTAGAAATATATAATCAGTATTTTAGTGGAAGTTCTAAACACAAATACAGTTATTGGGTATCCAGATATTTTGTTTAACAAATTGGATTAGTATTTTCTTACAAATAATGAGAACATTAGAAATTTGCCTGTAAAGTGGATTACTGTATAGCAAATCCCACTTTTCTATTGTCACTTTGAAATTACGTATTTGTTTCTCTCTTCTCCAAAACAGTCTCAGTACATAATTACATAATATTTGAGGATGTGACAGTACTTTAAAGTGATACATCTAAAGGGAAATGTTCAGCTTTTATGAAACAAAATGTTTACTTATTCCATACAATGAGCACATAAAACATGGTTATACAACAAAAAGCAAGTTCATGAGCTTTGAGATTATACCATTACTGTTATAGCTAACCAAAACTGGGATGGGTCAAGAGGGAAAGTGGAAGGATATACCAAAGTAAATTTACTCATCTTTAATATTAGATGACTTTTGCCACCCTAAATCTTGGCACATTGTTTCGCCTTGGATGATATTTAATTGTACTCATTTATCCACATTAAAAATTAAAATATGTTAAAGTATCATTCAAAATGGGATGGGAGCAGATTTAGAAGAATGTATATACTAAAACTCAAAGTTACCCACAAAATGCAAAATAAGGCTGCTTTTATGTTTGATACAGCATCTTAAAGATCCAAAAAGGAAGAAAGCTTTCAATGAAATGGATTCACAAGATGAAGGAAGGAAGATAAATAGAAACAGCACAATTCAAAAAGCTACAGTTCCAAGTGAAGCAACAAAGAGGTAAATAGGAGTGTTTTTAATGAAAGAAAAACAGGTGGAAAATCTTTCAAAAGCATCACCAACTATTTAACAAGGTGGCTCAATATCCTATCCACATCTTGCCAGCTATAGGACAATGAGGAAATAATATATTTATTGGAGATACTCATGGTTCTAGTATGGCCCAACATAACATTTTCTTCACCTCAGCAGTGTGATACGATGATAAATACTTACAATACCAAAAAATTAAGGGAAGCTTCAGCATTGCCAGCAGTTAAACTTGTAAGAACTTGGACATTGCTGAGGTAAGGCTCAGATGACTCAGATATTCTCTACAAGATTGCAAGGCAAGGTTAAATATGATACCTACTAAAAGAGTAATTCTTGCCTGGGGCAAGGAGTTAGACTTTAAAATCCTGATCTATTTCATCCATTCGAATCCTACTTTAGTATCCTTATAGCATTCAAAATATACCATTCAAAAATATGTATTTTACTGCTATGAAGTAACTCAAAAACAGAATCATTTCCTGCAACCTAAGGTTGTTGTTCCTTTTTTTTTTCTTTTTTTAAACATCCCCATTGTAACAGTGAAATCAAGTAGTTTCAAAGCAGGCACCCTTAATATGGGAATCATTAATGAAATTGAAGTACACATGTCTTAATACATTTTTTGTTCCAGGTGAAAAGTATCAGGCATGGCTTTCATTTCAAAGGGAGGCAAAAAGAGGAAATGCACTGACAATACAGTACTTTGGTTGGTCCAGGGTTCTGGTAATTTGTGAAATCTTTAGATTAAAATAGCATCACAGAGGAGTGGAATATCAGAGCATGTTCTTGTGTAAACTACTGAAAAGGTGAAATTAGGCATATAGCACATTTTCTGAGTTTATAGCATATAAAATCCCTATGGTTTTTGGACTCTCTAGATCCTAAATTCGTTTCTCAGGGGTGTTTCTATAGGTTCATTCTCAAGAGGAGCCAACATTTCAACTAATTTTATCAATCTGCTTTGGTCAATTGTAACCTCTGATTAGAACCTGTACTGAGATCTTCTGGATAAATATTTGACCCATGTTAAAATAGTGTTCACCAGGAATCTGATTTTTGTATTATTTTGCTTCCAGTTCTGGTTCAAGGCCTGATTAAAACAACTGAACATTCAAAGTAGGGCTTAGAAAAAGTACAGTCCTCAGTTCTTCTGGATCTGTTATTTCTCAGTTTATTGGTAATGTAATCCCATGTCCCAACTCCAGAAGTTCTCACTGAGCTAGAGAAGATCTGCAAGTATAACAGATTTATTTGTAGGTGGTCAGTAGTCCACATGGTGATAAACACCGCTCCTTGAGAATGTGATGAAAGCTGGTTACCTTCTCAACACTTGACTTATTTTGTGTACAATTTCAGTCTCCTGGACCTCTGGGGTCCATCCAAGGACACCAGTGTAAGATGTAGATCTATATCAAAGTGGGATGCATACTTAATTTACAAGTATTCTCATTTTCTTCAGAAAATGTTACAGATTGATAGTTTAGCATAATAGTTCTCAGCTTTTACATCTCATTGGTATAAAAATTGATGGCATAAAATGTGTGTGTACTTTTCCCCACAGAAAAATGCCTTCATATCTGAATTCACCCTGAGTCTATCAAAATACTGATGAGGCTTGGATTCACAGTTCCCCAAAACCACCAATGGTGGTCTACAGTAAATTTCTTCATGGCAGAGCTACATCTACTCATTTTCATATCCAGCTCTTTCTTTCCCCTACAACCTTGGTGCCTAAGATAAAAATAGGCTTTCAATGAATACTTTTACTTGGCTTAGTTTACTATTTTATTAATTGAAAAGATGCACATGTGTATCAGAAAAATGTACAAAATGTAGAAAATGGTAAAATAGTGGTTAGCTGTGATTGCAAACATTTTATCTTGGGATTATTGTTTGGAAATGTATTTTACAAATGAATCTTCCTATATCCTAATTCCAATATCTTCCCAAGAGCTGGCCACTGTTAACAATCTAGTACTTTTATAGTATTTGTATATATTTCATATATTATATTTTATATATATTATATATTTTATAATACCTTTATCATATTCTTAAACACACATGGATGTTTATGTATGCATACACACATCTAATCCTCTTTTAAAAGATATGATGGCACTGTTTTTGTGTTGCATAAATTGCTTATCTCACGCAATTCAAAATACTATGACTTTTTCTCGTTAGTTGATATAAATCTAATAATTTTAATAATTATTATAAATTATAAATTATTGATTTAGTAGATTAGCAATTTCTACTGTATAATTTTAATTTAACAGTTGCATAGTAGTCAATAAATATTTTGGAACTTATGAATTAATTACATTATTAGTAAATAGATGACTTTTGGCTAATGTCTTACTGTATTATTTTAGAAATAAGACTATAAGTAAATGGATATGCCTGTTCTTATAAGATAATAGGATTCCAGAACTATTTCTTGTTTAGAATATAAGATTTCTCTTTTAGAAACTTTTAGAAACTAGGCAAATTATTACTAGCTGCCAAAGTTCAGGAATAAACATGAGTGTATTCCTCCTCCCGAAAATTCCTTCCAACCAGAATCAGTTCTCTCAATTCATTGTGTAGGCCACTAGGTTGAAATTTTTCCAGTACTTCATAGTGTCTGCCACCTGCCCTTTGTTTTGGATAACAGGAGTCTGAATCCCACTGTAGTACAAAAACAACATCAATAGGCACATTGGTCGTGTCTTAATGGCACTACTTAATGAATTCTCTGACAGAAGAATAATGGTGTGAAATCTCAAGTCAGCTCTGTTTACTTTGAGAAGTTCCCAGCAATAGATGTGAGAAGCCTTGCAAGTATATCCAGCATCTATCTCTGCTCTGCCTGCAGTTAACTGAATTTCCTTTCTTTTTCCTTCATTTTCAGTAGAATATGTGAAGCAAAACAATTCCAGTTCCAGCAAAGTGATAGCCCTTGATCTTCACATATCAAGATTAGGTTCAAAGGAAAGGTTAAAAGAAAATAGTCAAAATTACAGTTTAACAATTTCCCACAGATTTAGGCTGAGAATTTGGACCAATAAGTTTGTTTTCAACAGAAAAGAGGATGCACCAAGAACTCTTAGTGGAGAGCCTAAACTTATTGATAATATGATAAAAATTGCATGGAACTATTTTGCCCAGAGATTTGAGGATATTCACTGTCCCTAGGGATCACATCTAAAATTAGAAATCTAGGAGTAAATACACAATAGTTAGAAATATAGGGGTAAATAAACAACAGCTGAGCTACTTTTTGTGAAGGATTATAGAGTTTGGAATAAATTCCTAGGACAACAATTAAGCAGAAATATAAGTAGGCCAATTTCACAAAGAAAATAAAAATGACAAAGAAAAGTATAGGAAAGAAGCAGTCCTGAATCAAGATAAAAACTGCTGGGTGCAGGGATAAAAAACCAGATAGTCTATAAATTTTCCAGGTAGTCTATGTATGGTTAAATATAGTTAACCATTTCCAGTTTATAAAAAGGCCACAAAATATCTCTGAATGTATTTCATGCATCTCTTACAGTTGTTTCTCATGCATCTAGCCCATATTACTATGAGGTAGAGAGGGGAAAGAAAGTTATTCTTTCTCTCTTTTCACATAAGACAGGACTGAAGGAAAGTGTGTATGTGTGTGTGTGTGTGTGTGTGTGTGTGTGTGTGTGTGTGTGTGTGTCTGTCTTGTCTTTGTCCATAATGCAGGCCTCCTTCCAAAAGTAACTGTGGTTGGTTTAGTTGTGGCTTGCTCAAGGCCATACACCAAGTCAACATATGATAAAAGGCTCTGGAGAGGACAGAGTGTTTTTCAGCTATTAAATCTCAACTGTGAACACTACAGCATCACAAACTGTTAGAGATGAAAAATATCTTAGAGACCTATCTCTTCATTTTCTGGATGAGATGGATGCCCTGCCAGTTAAGTACAGAAACCTAAAGATATCAAACTAGTTAGTGTAAATGGTGGCCTACTCTTTTTATTATGGTAATATTTGAGAGGGTTGCAAAGCCTTGTGTTTCAAAATATTTCCTGCACAGCCTTCCAGAGGACTTGAAATTCCAAAGGTCAAAATTATTCATCTGAATTAATCTGCTATCACAAAAGTTATCATGGATAGAGCTATCCATACTTTTATCTAAGGCCATTTCTCTCCACTTGTGCACTAGACTTCATCTCCTCTCACCTATTCCAGAAATTAATCATCTCTCTAGTCTTTGTAGCCTATTTTTCCCTCTTTAATAGATAATTATCTGTATGCTTTTATTATACTTGCTTTTGGTTTTTAAGCTTCTGTTACTCCTTTCTGGAAAATATGTATTTTTAAATCCTCCTTTGGTCCTAATTTCATTGCCAGTTATATTTCCAATTTTCTGGTCCCTGAATAATGGCAACACTCCCTGAAAGAGTTGTCTACATTTGGTGTTGAATTTCTACCTGCCCATTCTCTCTTAAACACACTTCAACCAGACAGTACCCTTTAATACTCCACAGAAACTGCTCTCATCAGAATCTCCCATGACCAGCTCTCATCTGACCTAACCCACTCATTTACTCCTTCCTAGTCTCCTCTGCTGGTTCTTTTTCCTTTACCCAACTTCTTAGTGTTGGAGTTCCTCAGGGAATTCTCCAAGCTCATCTTGGAGATGTCATCCATTCTTATGGCTTTAAGTAACATCCATATGTCAGTAATGCTTACATTTATATCTTCAACTCAGACATTTAATCGCTTCCAAATTAAAGGCTCATATATCCAACTACCTATACAACATCTTCACTTGGGTGTCTTACAGATAGTTCATCTTCAAAACTGAATTCCTGATCTTCTTTACACCTTCATTTTCTCCATCATTCAGGAAATGGCAACTCTGTTCTTGCAGTTGTTAGGCCCCCAAATATACAGTCAGCTTTTGTCCCTCTCTTTCATACCCCACATCCAATCAGCCAGAAAGGCCTGTTGGCACTATCTTCAAAATTATGCCCAGGATATGATAGCTTTTCATCTCTCTCACCCCATCATTAACATCTCTCATTTGCACTATGGTCCTGGCCTCCTAACAGATTTCTGTCCTGCTGCCCTTCTTTGCCCTCTGTGGTGTACTGTCAGCATAGTTGTGAGAGTAATCAGGTCTGGCCATTCCTCTACTCAAGGACTTTCAGGGGCTTCTCATTTCAGTCAGAGTAAAATCTTATTGAAAGTCATCAAAATAACCAAAAGGCCCTATATGATCAATTGTGCCCTACTCTTAATACTTCACATTACCTCTTTAATGCCAACTATTGTCTCTTTCCAACTCACTCTTATCATACTGGCCTCCTTGCTTTATTTGTTTGCTTATTTATTTATTTTGAAATTGCGATCATGCTCTATTCTTAAAGTCTTAAAGTCTTTACTGTATATCCTCTGATACTTGGAATACTTTCCCTCTCAAATATCCACTCACTTCCTCAAGTTCTTCAATACTTTTTTCTCACATCACCTTCTCAATGAGGTGTACTACATTAAAAATCGCAAACTCTCCCACCAAAATCCCAATTCTCTCTACACTGTTCAACTTTTCTTTTTCTAGAGCACCACTTTCTAGTGGACTGTGTAACTTCATTATTTTATATATTGTTTGTGAATCTCCCACTATAAGACCAGAACCTACACCAGGGCAGGGATCTTTGTTTACTGATATATCACAAGGCCCTAGAAAGGTACCTGGAACATTTTAGGTGCACAATACATAATTGTTAATTGAATGAGTGAATGAATGAATGACCCTTCTATTTGTACAGAACTTTAAAATTTTCAAAGTCTTATAAGTACTTCAATTAAATCTTTAGCAATCCTGTAAGGAAAGTCTAGATTTTCTTTTTTTATTGCAACAATGTTGACATGTAATACTATATTAGTTCCATGAGTACAACATAGTGATTCAACAACTACATACATTACACAATGCTCACCATAAGTATAGTTACCATTTTATGTCTATACCTTTACAGATGTGGAAATTGAGGCTCAGAGATAATGGTTCTCATGTGTCATTAAAGCCTGTAGTAAAATGAGATATAGTACCAGGAAAATATAACATATTAACAATTTTGCAACCATTAACCAATTAGCAAGACTAAATTTATCAGTAGTAATCAAAGTTCTGAGAGAATGAATCCAAGTCAGTTTTGATGGACCCAATTAGAGTGTGTAGTTCTATAACAATTGCCTTCAGCATTAGGAAATAATAGAGAGGGAGTAAAAAAAAAACCATTTCATATATCTACAAATTTATGTGATAGGAAAAACTTCATGTATATTTTCTACATTAAGCTCCATATGCAAGTAAGTAATGGAGTCCAGGGCTTTTTGAATACAGCATGATTGTTATTCAGCTTAAGTAATATGATATACGTGTGTATGTGTGTGTGTGTGTGTGTGTGTGTGTGTGTGTGTATGTTTCTTTCTAGACGTATAATTTTACCTTTTCCCATTAAAATTCAAAGTTTTTAAGTGTGGAGATCTTTCATTTAATACCAAAGTCCTTTTCAATCTCTAGTTTTTAGACTACATTTTTTTTAGTTAAATCTGAAGTAGGAAAGCAAGTCTAAGTATAGAAAAGTTTAGACATTGATTTCCAGAATCCGAATTTTAACTGATTCCATCAGCAGAGGTAGGGTTGCTGGATGGTCTGTGGAAACAGAGCTCCCTTACAAGGGTAGACATATATATTTGTTAATGACAACAGTGATCATTTATTGAGTGCTTACTTTGTGCAAGTCACTAGTAAATGCTTGTTATGGATTATCTTATTTAACTCTCATGGAAGTCTGTTAATTAAGTAGTACTATTTTGTCCACTTCCAGATGAGGAGACTGAGGAACAAAGTGATTTAATAACTTGCTCAAGTGTAGATTCAAGCCCCCCATTAATATCAAAAGCTCAGCTTTTAACCATTATATTGAAAATGACTAAAGTAAACTCTAATTTCCTGTCACCAAGTAGTTCTGATTATTTTTTTCTATAAAATATTAACAAGAAGCAAAGTAGAATATTGCAGTTAGCATTTAGTGATTTAGGCAGTGCTTCAGTTATTTATATAATTCCATTTACAAAATGCTACTTGGCTGTCCATATATTCTGGCAAAGTGAATTCATGCTTAGTGTCCTTCATACCAATATTCTGTCATCCCTGAGGATGATTCAAAGGAAATGAAATGCTAACTAATGGAAAGAGAATAATCAAAGTACATGGGTCATTTTTTTTTTTTTACTTTGTTAATTCCATATTTCACTTCCTAATTTCTCTGAGATTTCAGCATCATGCATTCTTTCCAGTCTCTCCTTTTGTAACTTTGCTATATGGTAACATTTAGAGAAGTGTAATTTTTTTTTTAAACAATGAAAATAAATCACAAAATGTGTAACTCTCCCATATTAAAACCTTGCTGAGTTGTTTACCAGTGGCACCACATTGGGGATGTATCAGTTTAAGAAGAACAGCAGTGATAAGGACAGAAAAGGCACAGTAAAGTTGTATGTAATATATAGTTAAATTCGTGAGTTGTGGTGAACAAGCCTCCTTATTTCAAGTAAAATATGATCCAATTCTAACCTTTCTATTAAGCCCTTAGCTTGTTCTCAATTGGAATTTCAGCTTTCTTCCTTCTTTATAGACTCAAAGTGGCAAACAGGTAAAACTCCAATTTAAATTCTGCTCTAATTTGAACAACCCAGCTGGACACATGGCCTCCAAGTTGTGGACCATACTCTTCAGTGGATTTTAGTCACAAAGACGTTCTTAAAACAAAATTTGATGTTCAAGAGTCAAACTGTAATCCCCTAGTTTGTTAGGCATAAGAAAGGGACTTCAAATGAATTCTGATACATTTTCCATTGAATTGTACCAATTTCATGCCCTTATGTCACATATTAGTCATTATTCAAACACTCTTTTGGAACTGCATTTGTCACTTACTTACGTGCCTTTAAGACCTTAACCTCATTAATTTCCTTGCCTGCTGTCTTTCATTTCCTACTCTTTTTTATTTTATAGCCACACCTTCAAACTTGACATTTACCTAGTATATATGCCTTTTTCAAAAATATTCTGTACATGTGCAGTCACTGACATTAATATTATATCCTGCTAAAATATTGTTTTCTTCAATTAAGACTATGAGTCAGGAATGGCAAGGGACATTTGAAAATAAGTGTGGTCTCCTCTTAGTAGAAACTCAGGAACAAAAATGATTTCAGAATTGATCCAGAGTAAATAGCTACTATAGGGAAGGACCTTCCCCCCCAACCCTGCCCCAGTTTCCCTACTGTTCTATGAAGATAGCTGTCTGCTGCTTCATCCCAAATACGTCTGGCCTTGTATGAAGCCAAATGTGTTTGGCCTTGAGACCTGAAAACAGAGTGTTGTACCCATGAGTAAGGAGCTAAATAAGGACCTTGAAGGCCAGACACCTGGCCATGAAGGCCACACACATGCACATCTTCAATGTTTATGTAATGATGAATTAGCACTGTAGTAGTATAAGAAGTACATCATTATGCAGAATAAAGTGGCCTCTTTTGAGCACCCTCCATAAAGACTCCCGCTGCCTTCCTTGCTCTTTGAATTGCCCCAAAACCTCAACAGCAACCCCCGACCTGACAGCTACCCACCCAATGTCCTAATTCCATGGTATAACATACCACGCAGAGGGTCATCCAACCTTAGCTAAATCATTTCTAATGGTGAGGAAGCTGACATCCTATGAGAAGCAGAATATTCTATTGCTAGGCTTTAGAAATTTTTTCTTTTACTCTACTTAAATCTGGTTCCCAGCAAATTCCATTTGTTTTTCTATGCTCCACCTTTTTTTTTTTTTTTTAGCAATATGGACTAAGTCTAAATTTACCAAATAATGTTATAATTTGAAATTTGGGAAATAGATATTGGATATCATACTCTTCTCAAAGCTGAAAGGGTATCTTGCTGTGACCCTCCTTACCCCAGAACGACTCAGGAGACGCGGGCCCATGCAAGAGAGAGAAAATGGCTGCCCCCAGAGAGAGGGAGCAGCAGCTCGTGGGTGAGGAAGCGCGTTTTTAAGGAGTAGGAGTAGGGTGTGTTCTGTGTTGGTGATTGTATCTTAAGGGCTGTCTTAGCGGGCCAGAATTTGCCTTCAAAAGCTAAGCATCCTCTATTTCTTTAAGTTCCTCAGACAACATTCCTTTTTTACCAGCAGGTTCTCACTTCCTCTGAGATCAAATTTTTCCTCATATAGAGTATTCAAAGGCCGACATCCAATATTTACCATAGTACTGATATAAGCATAATTTGTATATTTGCATTAAGGTCTTTATTTTTTTTAAGTTCAGTTTGATAAGGTGTAAGTCTGGGGAGAGGAAATCCTGGGGCAAAATACCTCTAAAAACTAAAATCAGTCAAAGGGAGAAATAAAGTTTAAAATCTGTTTATTGCTTACAAACTGCAGTTTGGGGCCGTTTCTCTGTTTCCTGCTGCAGCAGCAGCAAAACTGGCCCTCCCCCTCACCTCTCAGGTACAGATAAGCCCTCTGTTGCCCAGGTAATCACCCATTGATATGGAGATGAACTTTTCTCCACCCCTGAGGAATGATACAAATGCACTAAAGCCATACTTCTTTCCACCTCTGAACACCTATTGATATGTAGATGTACTAAAGCCAGGTGAGATAGTCTGGAAATATTATAATTTTACCCACATAAGGTTAAAGCTTTGGGACACATTTCCAGAATTTGGCCTTCAAATTGGCAATAATCCATTTATTTTTGGGCAGAGTAATTCAACCAGCATTATCCAGCCCAGATACCTCAATCTTTTCCACTGTAACAAAAAATGTTTTCCAATGTATTCCCAAAGTCAAGGTTAAATATAAGTCTAGCAAGCTTACTATAAAAGGAAATGATATACGATATTACATCAGCAAGATGGTGGAAAGGAATCCCTGGACCCTGATTTCCCCCACAGACACACTTATTTAGCAACAATTTATGAATAAATTCCCTTTGTGAGAAATCTGGAAACAAATTGAAAGGCTCCTGCACCCCAGGTATAAATGAAACCAAACTCAGTGTAGACAATAGAGAGATTCAAAGCACCACTAGAATCCCTACTCCTAGCATACTAAAGTATCACTCGGGAGAGATTCCCCAGCACTCAATTTCTTCCAGGGGAAGAAAAGAGTTGATTCATACACACAGTGCCCAGTTTCTCTGAGCAGGCTTCCCAGAGGACTGGATTCTACCGTCCAAATCTGGAAGCTCTGACAGATTCATCTGGTAGAAGCCATAGCTCCTCCCTGCTACTCAGTACAGAACAAGTGGATGAAAAACACCAGCTGTCAACTTCCTTCAGAGCAAGGAAAGTGTTGATCCATGCATCCAATTTTTCAACTTCTCCAAAGTGACCCAAAGAACTGGCATATGTCTTGCCAATCTTGGAGCTCTAATAGACCCAGAACAGTCTAGTTACTTGAGGGAGAATGGAAATGGTGGCTTGGGGTGCTAAAGACCATGGCTATTCTCCCTGGGTAAGCATACAATGAGCAGACTAAAACTACAGCTGCCTGCTTCTTTCTGGAGAGGGAGAGGTTTGGTCTTAGTATCTAAAGCCACAATTTTTCTGAGGACTGCCCAAATGACAGGTTTCTGACTTGCTTCTCTGAGTGCTGATGGGACTTGGCCTAATCCAGCTACCTGGAGACAAGTGAGAACAGAGATGAATATTTGGAATGGCAGTCAACATAAACCCTGACACCATGACCCAGTGCAGCACAGAGTGGGAAGATGGAAATAAAACCTAGCTCCCAATTTCTCCCAGGAAAGGGAAAGAGATGGATGGAGTGTCCAATATCCAGCTTTTCTCAGGGCAGCTCAATGGATTGGTTTTGGTCTCTCTTGTCCCAGTGAACTTGTGGAACATAGCATACACTTGATGCCTGCTGGCTTGCAAAGAACAAAGAAAATGTGTTAAACTAACACAAAATTTTGAGAGGATCCTAGAATCTCTAGCTGAACTGACTAGGGTAGATCTTCTCCTGTATAAGGTCAGAAGTGGCTTCTTTCCTTAATGTGCAGACTCCAACACAGAGATTCAAGGAAAACGAAGAATCAGGCAAAGATGTTTCAAACAAAGGAATAAGATAAATCTCTATAAACTGACCTTATTGAAATATAATTATATGATTTACCTGACACACAATTTAAATAACTGAAGTAAGGACGCTCACTGAGGTCACACTAAGGTCAAGATAGAATGCATGAACAAAGTAAAAATTTCAACAGAGTAGAAAATACTTCAAAGGACCAAACAGAAATTATTAATTTCTAAAGAATTAAATAATTGAAATAACTGAACTGAAAAAAATCACTAAAGGGGTTAACTAGCAGACTAGATCAAGCAGAAGAAAGAATCAGGGGAGATGAAGACATGTTATTAAAAATAATTTAGTTGAGAAAAAAGGAAAAATGAATGAAAAAGGGTGAAGAAAATTCAAAGGACACCATCAAGCATTATGGGAGTCACACAGATGGAGATGACAAATAGAGAATGAACCAGAAGAAATAATGACTGAAAATGACATCACCAAGATGGCAACATAAGTCATTCCTGACTTTACTCCCTTCACAATAAGTACAATTAACACTTCTTCAAAAGCAAGACTCCACTGAGAGAATCATAGAACATGAGGGTGATGCTGAAGCACCCTCTACACCTCAGTGACCAAGATATACCATATTAGAAGGGTTAAAAAAGTGGCTACACATTGGCCACATTGCTCCTTCCCCAGACTAGTGCAGCACTATGTGGAGATGTCTTCTTTGAGCCTCCCATTCCTCCAGTGAAAAAAGAGAATCCAGGGGGAACAACCAGCTCCCTGAGCATCGTGGATTGCTTTGTGGGAGTCCCTACTATGATCTTAAGCCACAGGGATTGCTTGGAAATTTGCAGGGCTCAGTTACTGGGAATATGACTGTGATGGAGAAGGAGGGAGGAGCTTGCAACAACCAGCATGCAGTTCTTGGCAGACCAAGTTCATACCTGCAGTGCCCAAGTACCAATACCAACTAGCAGTTTTGCTTACCTACAGAACTAAATCTGGGCACATTATGACTAGAGAAATCAGTGGGGTGAATATCTGTTTGAGTTGGATTCTCTAATGAATTTTGCTAGCTCCAGAAATTAGTTTGCCCATGACTAGACAAGATGCTGAGTCACATCCATCCATTATGGAGAGTGCCTTCTAGGTCCATCTGACCAGGAGGTCTCACGACAACTCCTGGAAGCTGTGTGGCTTAGTGGCACTTGAGTCAAGAGAAGTACAGAGCAAAACTGGTCGTCCTCTGTGCCATGGAACTTGGAGTGCATGTTGGCGTGAGCTAAGACAAAAAAGATTTACTGTTTTAGAGCTGCTTCTACCATTATGCCCAGGCAGGGAATATAATTTGTAACCCCACTTATTGCTGCATAAAGCCTTCAGCCTGTCTGACCAGGGAACCTAATCAGTGAATATCCAGAGATGTATAGCCACTCAAATGCCCTCATGGCACTCAGAGTGTACAGCCTGTGGTTCCTCCATCTGCAGAGTATAACCTTGGGTTCACCTGACCAGGATATTTAGTGCACATTAAGGCCTGAATCAAGCCCCCAATCAATGAGCTGTATAATCCCTGGGCCTTGGACTGCTCTCCTGTCAAGGCAAGGAAACTGATTCATACCACAATCTACTACTGCAAATAGTAACCAGTCCCAACCATCTAGTAATCCTGGTCAGAGAATTCAGGCAACTACAGAACCCATCATATAAACGCACTTGGGTAGGGAACCAAGTCAGCAGTCTTGTCTAACAGTTCCCAGCCATTGGTACACCTCCCCTATCCCTATCCTTAGAGCTCAAACAGTTGCTTCACCTCAAAATAGACCAGAATAGAAGACCCCATATAACCAAAGACATTACCAGCAGACAAACCCAGAATCCCAGAGTGAATTCACTGGTGAAGAAATATCTCTGCCAAAGGTATCTTGTAGTCTGAAGAAGAATTCCATCACTCAAAGGTGCAGATATCAAATTAAGGATCAAGGGATCATGAAAAATAAGGTAAATATGATACTACAAAAGGAAACTAATAAATCTCCAATAACAGCATAAAGAAATGGAGATTTATGAACCAAAAAAGAATTCAGAATTATCCTCTTAAGGAAGTTTATTAAACTAAATGAAAATATAGACAAATCAATGAATTAAACTAAATGCATGAACAAAATGAAAAGTTTGACAAGGAAATACCAACCATCAAAGAAACAAACAAAAACAGATTCATTTTCCAATAAAAAAACTGATAATGGCTGAATAGAAACAAAACAAGATCCGACACAATGCTTCCTACAATAGACTCACTTTAGTCCTAAAATCATGCATAGACTGAGAATGAAGGGAAGAAAAAGCCATTTCAAGCAGATTATAACAAAAAAAAAATAAAGGAAAAAAGTAGAGGTAGCTATATTTATATTGGAAAAAATTAAAATTAACTAAAAATGATAATAAGAGACTAAGAAGGCCATAATATAATAATAATAATAATAATGGAGTCAGTTCATCAAGAAAATATAACAATTGTAAATACTTATGTGCCCAACATAGAAGCATCTAAATGTATAAAGGAAAAACTAACAACACTAAAAGGGCAAACTAAACATTAATACATAATAGTTGGGGACTTTAATACCCCAATCTCAACAATGGATAGATTACCCAGAAAAAGAATCAATAATAAAACAGCAGATTTGGACACTATAGACAAAATGGACCTAACAGACATATACAGAATATTCTATCCAACATCAGCAGAATATACATTATTTTCAAGTGCACATGGAACATTTTCTAGGATAGACCACATGATAGGTTACAAGTCTTAGTGAAAATTGTAAAGGACTTAAATCATAGCAAGTATCTTCTCTGATCACAATAACATGAAAGTAGAAATCAATAACAAGAGGAAAACTTGAAAATTCACAAACACGTGGAAATTAAACAACACTCTCCTGAACAAGCAATGGATAAAATAATAAATTACAGGGAAAATTAAAAAGTCTTGAGACAAGTGAAAATGGAAACAAAGCATACCAGAATGTATGGGATGCAGCAAAAACAATTCTAGGAGGTTAATAGTAATAAAAGCCTACATTAAGAAGCAAGAAGGATCCCAAATAAACAATCTTTTTGCTTTAAGAAACTAGAAAAGAAAATAAAAAACTGATCCCAAAGTTAATAGAAGAAAGAAATAATAAAGTTAAAGCAGAAATAAGTGAAAGAAAGAACAAGAAAAGAAAAGAAAGGAAAAGATTAACCAAATTCAGAGTTGGTTCTTTGATTAGGTAAACAAAATTTGGAAACCCTTAGCTGGATTAACAAGGTATAAAAATGTGAAAGGATCCAAATCAACAAAATACAAAATAAAAAAGGAGACATAACTGATACCACAGAAATTGAAAGGATTGTAAGATGATACTATGAACAAATATATACCAACAAAGCAGACAACATAGAAGAAATGGAAAAAAATATTTAGAAACGTACAACTCAGCAAAGACTTAATCAGGGAGAAAAAGAAAATGTGAATAGACCAGTTGCTACTAAGGAGATTTAATAAGTAATAAAATATCTCAAAATATAATAAAGCTTAGGACCAGATGGGTTCACTGGTGAATTTTAACAAGCAGCTAAACAATTAATGCCAATCCTTCTCAATTTCTTCTAAAAAAACTGAAGAGGAGAGAACACTTCAAAACTAATTTTATGAGGCCAGCATTATTATGATACTGAGACAAGAATGGACACTACTGGAAAAGACAACTAAAGGCTAATATCCCAGATGAATATAGATTGAAAAATTCTCAATAAAATACTAGCAAACTGAATTGAGCAGCACGTTAAAAGGATTACTCACCATATTAGAGTGGGATTTATCTTTGGGATGCAAGGATGATCGAATTTATGCAAATCAATCAATGCAATAAATCACAGTAATAGAATAAAAGAAAATAATCCTATCATTTTCTCAAGAGATGCATTAAAAACATTTGACAAACTTCAACATCCACTCATATTAAAAATTATTTAAAATTAGGCAGGGAAGTTACTATCTTAACATGATAAACACCATATACAACAAGACTACAGCTCAAATTACACTCATGATGAAAGGATGAAAGCTTTTCCCTATGATTATAGCAAAACAAAATATTCCATTCTCACCACTTCTATTCAACATAATACTAGAAATACTAGCTTCAGCAATCAGACAAAAAATAAATAAAAATATTGAAATTGGAAAAAAGAAGTTGAAATATCTCTATTTGCAGAAACATGATTTTATATATAGAAAATCCTAAACAATATCTCTTTGGGAGATAAAAAATGAAGGAGAGATGAAGATTTTCCTAGAAAAAGGGAGTTCATTGCAAATAGACCTGCCTTATAAGAAATGCTAAAGAGGGGGACATGGGAAAAAGATGGAAGCATGAGAAGTGAGGCAGAAAACTCCTCCCAAAACCACATATAAAACTAAAATACAGCAAATACAAGTAATCCTGAAAGAGCAACCTGAAGACTACAGAACAGACTACCTCCTTGGGGGAAAAGAGAAGACCTCACAGAAAAAGATAAAGTAACAAAGCTGAGATATGGCAGGACCTAAGCCTCCCCCTCACCACAGGATACAGGTGGGAGGAAGAGAAACAGAGAGGGGAGAGAGTAGAAGCCCAGGACAGCTAAACACCCAGCTAGGAATATCTGCTCTGGGAGCACAAACCCACATTACATGGTGCTCTGGAGATTAGTGGGGTTGGAAAGCCAGGACAGGTGGAATACTCAGAGAGACTGAGATTCTAGCCACTTGTGGATAACAGGTATGCACAACCAGCTGCTCTGGGACAAAAGAAAGGCAGGCACTTTGACAGACTTCCCTACAGTGAGAGGGGTGTGTAAAGGACAAAGATTACACAAAGCTTGCTGCTCAGGAGAAAGGGCAAGTAGACAAAACTGTCCTAGTACACTCATCCCAGCAGGTTGACAACTTTCAGAAGCTTCAGATGCTCCATCGCTCTGGCTGGCAATGGAGCCCCAAGGCTCCCCATTGCAATATGCAGCCTGCTGCTCATTCCTCCCGGCAGACACTGGTCCACACACCTGCTGCCCCTGCCATAACACCAGGCCAGCCAGAGAGTGCCCTGCCTACAGCAGCTACAGGGGAATAGCACCAAGGCTCCTCCCTGCCAATTCAGCCCACTGGACCTGTCCATGGATATAGGCAATGCAGCCAGGAAGCAGGTAAGAGCTCCATCCTCCTGGCAGGTGCTGGTGCCACTTGCCTGTGACCCCCACAATTGCTATAGGTGCTTGGCAGCCCCAGAGAGTAGATTTCTGGGCACTATAAGGTGCTGCCAATACAAGGTTATTATTCCATAGGAATAACTAGAGAAATGAAATGGTAAAAAATTTGTACAAACAAAAATTCAGATGCCTGAAAGGGCTAAGTGAAACTGAAATCACCAATCTTCTTGATAAAGATTTCAAAATAAAAATCATAAACATGCTCATGGAGCTATGAAAAAAAATCCATTATCTCAGGGAGGACTTCAAGAAAGAAATAGAAACTTTGAAAAATACAGTATCTGAAGTGAAACCTACAATGGAGGGATTTAAAAGTAGACTAGATGAGGTAGAGGAGATGGTAAGTGAAATAAAAATTAGAGAACAGGAAAAGAAAGAAGCTGGGGCACACAGAGAAAAAGGGATCTCTAGGAATGAAAGAATAATAAGAGAGATGTGCAACTAATAAAAACAGAATGATATTTGCATTACAGGGGTACCAGAAGAAGAAGAGAGAGAAAAGGAAATAGAAAGTATCTTTGAGGAAATAACTGCTGACAACTTCCCCAATCTGGGAAAGGGAATAGTCTCTCAGGT
Organism: Manis javanica; assembly: GCF_040802235.1. NCBI lineage: Eukaryota > Metazoa > Chordata > Mammalia > Pholidota > Manidae > Manis > Manis javanica. The sequence goes on from NC_133174.1 coordinate 90,623,135, forward strand.
CATAGAAGTGCAGAGATCTCCCAAAACAAGGGATCCAGAAAGACACCACCAAGACATATAATAATTAAAATGGCAAAGATTAAGGACAAGGAGACATTATTAAAAGCAGCAAGAGAGAGAAAAAAAGGTCACTTATAAAGGAAAGCCCATCAGGCTATCATCAGACTTCACAGCAGAAACCTTTCAGGCTAGAAGGGAGTGGCATGATATACTTAATGCAATGAAACAGGATGGCCTCCAAGCAGGAATACCCTACCCAGCAAGATTATTCTTTAAATTTGAAGCAGGGATTAAACAATTTTCAGATAAGCAAAATTTGAGGGGATTTACCTCCCACAAACTATCTTTACACTGCATTTTAAAGGGACTGCTATAAATTGAAGTGCTCCTAAGGATAAATAGCTGTCACCAGAGATAAAACCACAGTAATTACTAAGCAATTAATTACTAAGCAAATGCAAAGTTAAATAAATTACCCACAAAGTCAATCAAGGGATACACCAAAAGTACAGAATCTGACACCTGATATATAAAGAGTGCAGGGGGAAGAAGAAGAAGAAGGGGGAAAAAAACTTTAGATTGTGTTTGAAATAGCATAATAAGTGAGTTAAGACAGACTGTTAGATAGTAAGGAAGCTGCCCTTGAACATTTGGTAACCACAAATCTAAAGCCACAAGGGCAATTAATACATATCTATCAATAAGTAAATATCTATCAATAAACACTCCAAAATGTAAATGGACTGAAGGTACCAATCAAAAGACATAGAGTTACAAAATGGATAAAAAATAAAGATCCCTCTATATGTTGCCTGTAAGAGACTCACTTCAAACACAAACACATACATGGACTAAAAGTGAAGGGATGGAAAAGATATTTCATGCAACTAATAGGGAGAAAAAAGCAGGAAAAGCAGTATTTTTATCAGGCACAATAGATTTGAAAACAAAGAAAGTAACAAGAGACAAAGAAGGACATTATATAATAATAAAAGGGTCAATCCAATGAGAATATATAACAATTATGAATATCTATGCACCCAAAATAGGAGCACCTAAAGATGTGAACCAAATATTAAGAGAATTAAAGGGGAATGCCCAGATAGAAAACACCAATTGAGAACACATGTCATCTACAGTACCTGTGCCTTGCAAAAAGTCATGGGAAGCTCTCCATTCTCCAGGCTGTAACGCTGAAGCAAGGAAAGCATGCTGAGGGATTCCTACAGAGGGATTTCTACAAGATTCTAATGAGGTAAAAATTACCAGTAAGATTTTTATTTGTTTGTTTATCACCTGACTTGAAGAGCATACTTTGTGCACACATAAGATTTTGATGTTAACATTTTCAGAATCAATTACAAATGCAACCAAACACCTTTTGCAAGTGTTAACAGATACATGGTTTAAAATGTAGGGCCATTGTTTCACGATTTTTAAAAAAGTTCTTAATGTTGAGTATTTAAGTACTAACATCCTTTTCATTTTTAGGTGAAACTGTTCTCTATAGATACATTTTGGTGTTTAAGAAATGCAGCTAAGTCTAAACAGGTCAACCTATTGACAGTCTTGATATAATTCACTAGATTATTTTGTTTCCACTTTCAGCTCTCACTACTTGCAAATAACTCAAGTGTTTTTCAAATGGTCACAGCTGCAATTGAATGCTGCTGGTGAATGGAAACTTTCCAAAAACCTCTGTGAAGATGAAAGAAGTCTATTCAAAAGATCAGGAACCAATTCAAACCAAAATTATATAAATTGTAGAAGCTTCATAATCACATATTTATGATTCTCTCTCTCTGCAGTGTTTGAAAAATGAAATTATTAAAAGCAAATACTGTAGCAAATAGGTTCTCATCAATCTCAATAAAACTTACATTTCACTATCACTGTCACATTATTACTTTTGTGCTTTCAATCTTTTAAGATTGAAGAGAATTGTAACAAACTCTGGTAACAAATCAAAGCTTTTCCATGTAATTTACTTTGTGAGTAATTTCTAATTGATTCAGACTGATGGGACTACACAGTTTGATGTACTGCTGAAGCAGGAGATGGTTTCAACCAAGTATATTTGTAAGCTCTTCTTCTTGAGAGAAAAATGGCTGCTATACTTCATGTTGTCATTTTTAAATTGTAAAAATGTACTTGTATACCTGTGTGGCTTGTTATGAAAGAATACCAAACAATGTGTACACCTGTAGCTGTCTCACCCACATATCAATTTCAGGTCTGGCAAGCCCAATCTTCTACCTGATTTAAGGATTGAAGCAAAATGCTGAATTAACCCAAAATGGCCAATCACATATATAAAAAGCAAAGTTGCCTAGCAACATCGCTCAGCCACCTGCAGGTCAGAGTTCAAATCTTGTTAACATCACTAAAATTAGAAGAATGCAACGGCTTGGTTTTGTAGTTTGGTTAGATCATTTCTGTTACTGTTGAGGTCTGCTCTGTACTTTGCTCAGAAAGCCTGAATTCTATTTTTACCAAATATTATTCTAGACATAGATCCCGGTATTTTGAAAATGAGACGGGGGAAGAAAAGATTGTGCTTGTATGTCTTATCTGCTCAAAAGGTCAGAAGCACTTCACCTCAATTCAGTGACAAATTGCCTTATTTTACAGCAGATATAACACTAGAATTTGAAAACAGTCACCTTTGGATTTTAACTAAAGATCCCCAGCCAGTGTGTGTGTGTTCTTTGGCTGATAGAACTTGTTTTTTTTTTTGGTATGGGGATAAAGGATGAAAACCACAATTTTTCATCTTTTCTCATCTCATCCATTCCAGGATGAAATATCCCCAGAGGCATGACTCTGAATGGCTCTCTTCAAATCTCACAACATAATGGAAACCTCTCTGTGGAGATCTTGTTTCCCTTCAGCTGGGCATTATGCCATCTGGCTAAGAATCTACCTGTTATCTCTGCTGTTCCCTGATGTGCTGTAACAAGTGGTGTCCCTAGGCCTAGATAAAGACTTGAGGTGCAGTAACTTAAGATGCTCTTTAGAGGCCTCCAGCATACCAAGGCTATAACAAATCTAGCAAGGCACAGATGAGTAACTGTGGAACCAAAAGGGGATTTCAAGACCTTCACATATCAATTTCTTTGTAATTTCACATATTGTTTTATCATTAAATGTGAATTCTTGATCTTCTAGCATAGAGGTCTAGGAGATAGTAGGGCAAATGGTGAAGACAATTCTTTATGCAATTTAGAAAAGTTAATCTGCACTTTCTGCTTAAAATAAGGATTTTAGACATTTTTCATGATAAATCGAGTTCCCTCTCCAAGTCCTCCCATCCTTGCCCATTGCCAGACCTCTTTTCTGCTCTTTGATTTCAAAGATGATCACTATTTTGAAATATAAAATTCTGGGTTCATCTTTGTGTCATTCTTTTTCCTTAATCCCTCTACCAAATTTGTCATTAAATCATTTCATTTCTTTCTCTGAATACATCTCAGATTAATTTCTCCTCCATTTGCACTATGCTAGTCCTGAGTAACTCAAAACTCACATCTGAATTATTGCTACTGACATCTCACTATTTCCCTAGAATCAAGGCTCTATTTGCAATCCATTTTTAGTGCCATCAGTATGTATTTCCTAGTGTATGTACAAGCATGAATATGCCCCACATTGACTTCTGCATCAAGACCAGACAGCTTTGCCTTATTATCTTGTCCAACCTTCTCTCTCCCTTTTCTGCTTAGCTATATATTTCCTTCATATTCATTACTTGTTCCTGTACTTTTTTTCATGCTGCTATCCTTAACTGAAATGCCGGGAGTCTTAACCCCCATTTTCTTATAGTTGACAATTTTTCAAAGGTCTAAGTTTAGCTCCACCTTCACAAAGCGTTATGTTTCAACCCACATTAATCTCCTTATACATAAACCTAGCATGGTAGTGAATACTGAAGGTTTCCCAAAAGAAAAATTCAAACATATGATTTCAATGTCTTTAAATTTGCATATTATTTATTATGCATGGAATATATCTTTCTTACATTAATAAAAATTCATAATTGTGAGGTGTGGAGGCATAGGTTCGAAAGCAAAGAAAGTAAGTCACAGAGAAATGCTATATATATAGAGCATATATTTATGTAAACACAGGGAAAGGACTGTAAGGATACCAGCTTCATATCATGAACAGTGGTCACCTCCAACAAAGGGAGCAAGCCTGACCAAACGGTCAGTAAAGGAGATCTTTCAGGTTTTATTCTAAATATATCTATACTGCTAGAAATTTTTCAAGAAATACATTCAGGTTTTATTTGCATGATTAAAAAAATTATTTAGGTGAAGAGAAAAATAAAGTTCTCAAGAAGGTGATCCTAAAGCCTCAAGAAATGTACTCCACCATTCCTCTTCTGTATATGTACAAGAGGTGCATTCCTCTTTTATTCATAGCCTGATGCATCCTGAGGCAGCCTTCCGAACTAGTTCTGCCTTTGTTGTTTCTGTATCTCCACTACTCAAAATCAGCTGATCTGATAAACTCCTGGGAAACTTATTTCAGATACCTAAAATGCCTTCATTTTTCCTGCTGTAGGAAACTCAAGCAGGGAACTAACAAAAGTTGAGTAATTTTCAATCCAGTGAATTATATCAAAATGTATACTTCTCCCTTCAATTGTCATAAAAATAAGAAAACCCTTGCCTATTTTCCTCCACATACATAATTGTTTTGAATATCATTTTAGAACTATTGGCTTTCCAATAAATATACAAATTTTAAAGAATTTTTTCTGATTTTGGTCTTGGGGCCAAAATCTGTTCTGTTGATTGCTCTCCCTCTTTTCTTTTTACCAGCTTTATTGAGATAAAATTGAAATATTGTATAAGTTTAAGGTGTACAATGTGATGATTTGATACACATATATATATATTGTGAAATGTTTACCACAATAAAATTAGTTAACACATCCTTCATGTCACATAATTAATCATATTGTTCTTATGGTGAAAGCATTTAAAACCTCACACAGCAACTTTCAAATATACAATACAGTATTGTTAACTGCAGTCACCATGCTACATGTTAGATCTCTGTAACTATTCCTTTTATAACTTAGAGCTTGCACACTTTGACCAACAGCATCTCATTTCCCCCCAGCACAAAGCCCCTGGTAACCACCATTCTACTGTCTGCTTCTTTGAGTTTGGCTTCTTTAGATTCCACATATAACTGAGATCATAAAGTATTTGTCTTTCCTTTATCTAACTTATTTCACTTACAATAATACCCCTGAGTTCCATCCATGTTGTTGCAAATGGCAGATTTCCTTCTTTTTATAGCTGAACAATGTTCCATTATTATTATTCACATGTTCCTTATCCATTCATCCATGAAAGGACATGTAGGTTGTTTCCATGACATGGCTATTGTGATAATGCACAGAGGACATGAGGGTGCAGCTATCTCTTTGAGATAGTGATTTCATTTCCTTTGGATATACACCCAAAGGTGGGACTGCTGAATCATATAGTAGCTGTATTTTTTTTAGTTTTTTGAGGAAACTTCATATGGTTTTCCATAGTAGATGTATCAATTGACATTCCCACCAACAGTGCACAGGATTCACTTTCCCCCACGTACTCATTAGCATGTGTCTCTTGTCTTTCTCACAGTAGCTATTTTAACAGGTGTGAAGGGCTATCTTGTAGATTTGATTTGCATTTCCCTGATGATTAGAGATGTTGAGCATCTTTACATGTACTTGTTAGCCATTTGGATGTCTTTTCTGAAAAATATCTATTCAGTTCCTGTACCCATTTGTAATCATAATTTTTTTTGCTCTTGAGTTTATGAGTTTTGTATGTATTTTGGATATTAACCTTTATCAGATGTTTAATTGGCAAATACTTTCTTCCATTCCATAGACAGTCACTTAATTTTGTTTATTGTTTTTGCTGTTGTTGTTGTGAAGAAACTTTCAAGTTGGATGTAATCTCACTTGCTGATTTTTTTGCTTTTGCTGCTTGTGATTTTGGTGTCATATCCAAAAAATCCTTGCCACAACCAGGTCCAAGGAGTATTTTCCTTATTTTTTCTTCTAGGAGTTTTATAGCTTCAAGTCTAATGTTTTAAGTTTTTAGTCCACTTGAAGTAATTTTATAAGTGGTATAAGGTAAGGGTCCAATTTCATTTTTTTTTTTTGCATCCCAATCTTCAGTTTTCCCTGTGCAATATATTGAAGAGACTTGCCTCTCCCCACTGAGTGCAACTGCACCCTGTTAAATGTTAGTAGACTAAAATTTAATTAGATGCATGGGTTTATTTTAGGGCTCTCAATTATGTTCCTTTGCTCTTTGTGTCTATATTTTTGCCAGCATCATAATGATTTTATTACTATAACTTTGCAATATAGTTTGAAATCAGGAAGTATGATGTATTCAGTGTTGTTCTTCTCCAGATTGCTTGGGCTATTTGGGGTCTTTTGTGGTACCCTATGAATTTTAGGATTGCTTTTTCTAATTCTGTAAAAAATGTCATTGGAATTTTGATAGAGATTGTATTGAATCTGTAGATGGTTTTGGATAGCATGGACATTTTGTTCATATTAAGTCTTCTGATCCATGAACACAGGATATCTTTCCATTTATTTCTCCTTCAGTTTTTCTCATCAACATCTGAGAGGTTCCAATGTATAGAGGTGTTTGATTTCATTGGTTAAATTTATTCTTAAGAATTTCATTGTTTATGATGTCATTATGAATGGGATTGATGTCTTTCTTTTTCAGGTAATTCATTGTTAGTGTATAGAAATTAACTGATAATTTCTTTTTTGTATCTGAGATTTTACTGAATTCAATATTAGTTCTAACAGTTTTTTTTTTTGGTGGAATCTTTAAGATTTTCTACATACAGGATCATATCATCATCAGCAGAGACAGTTTTACCTCTTCCTTTCCAATTAAGATGCCCTTTATTTCTTTTCATTTCCTAATTGTTCTGGCTAGAGCTTTTGGTACTATGTTAAATAGAAATGGTCAGAGTGGGTACCCCAGTCTTGTTCCTAATATTAGGGGAAAAGCTTTCAAACTTTCACCATTAAATATGATGTTAGTTGTGGGTTTGTCTATATGGCTTTCTTCTATACTCACTCTGTTGAGAGTGAGGTATGTTTCTTCTATACTCACTCTGTTGAGAGTGTTTATTATGGAAGGAATATGAATTTTGCCAAATGCTTTTTTCTGCATCTCTTGAGATGATCATATAATTTTTATCTTTCATTCTATCAATGTGGTATGCCACATTTATTGATTTGCGTATATTGAACAAACCTTGCCTCTCAAGGATAGATCTCACTTGATTGTGTTATATGATCTTCTTAATGTGATATTGAATCCAGTTTGATGGTACTTATTTTCATCAGGGATATTGGCTGTAGTTTTCTTTCCTTGTAGTATCTTTATCTGGTTTTGGTATCAGGGTAATGCTGAACTTGCAAAATGAGTTTTGGGTTGTTGCCTTCTGGTCAATTTTTTGGAAGAGTTTGGAAAGGATTAGTATTAATTTTTCTTTAAATATTTGGTATAATTCACATGTGAAGCCTTCTGATCCTGGGATTTTCATTGTTAGGAGATTTTTTTATTACTCTTTCTTACTTTTTACTCATTATTGCTCTGATCAGACTTTTTAAGTCTTGATAATTCAGTCCTGGTGGTTTGCATGTTTCTATGAATTTATCTGTTTCTTCTAAGTTATCCAATTTGTTGTACGTTTGTCCATAGTAGCCTCATATGATCTTTTGTATTTGTGTGTCAATTACAGTGTCTCTTTCATCTATAATTTTTTAGTTCTTTTATTTTGATTTAGTCTAAGTAAAATTTGTCAATTTTATCTTTTCCAAAAAAAGCTCTTAGTTTCATTGATTTTTTCTTTTGTATTTCTAATTTTCATTTCATTTATTTCTGCTCTAATCTTTATTATTTCCTTCCTCTGCTAAATTTTGATTAACTTTATTATTTTTCTAATTCTCTGGGGTATAAAGTTAGGTTCTTTTTAAACCTAACCTTTCTTTTACATTTGAGATCTTTTTTTCTTAACATAGCCAATTATCACTATAAATATCCCTCTTAGAGCTGCTTTTGCTGAATCCCATAACTTTTGGTATGATGTGTTTTCATTTTCATTTCTTTAAAAATACTTTGTGAGTTCCCTTTTGATTTTTTCTTTGACCAGTTGGTTGTTCAACATTGTATTATTTCATTTCCAAATATTAATGAATTTTCCAGCTCTTCTTCTGTCATTAATTACTAGTTTCTAGTAATTGGAAAAGATGTTAGATATGATTTCAATCTTCTTAAATTTGTAAAACCTTGCTTTGTGGCCCAACATATGATCTATCCTGGAGAATGTCCCATGTAGTCTTGGGAAGTATGCAAAATTTGGTGACATTGGATAGAATATCCACTATTGAAAGTGAGGCATTTAAGTTCCCTACTATTATTTTATTGTTCTCTATTTCTCCCTTATATCTGTGATTATTTGCTTAATATATTTAGGTGCTCCAATGTTGGGTACTTTTATATTTACAATTGTTATTGCATCCGAATAATTAATCATTTTACCATTATCTAACGACCTTCTTTGTCTCTTGTTGTGGTTTTTGACATATGGTCTCGTTTGTCTGATATAAGTATAGCTACACCTGCTGTCTTTTCCATTTGCATGAAAAATCTTTTCCTTCCTCTTCACTTTGAGTGTATATGTGTGTCCTTAAAGCTGAAGTAAGTTTATTTTAGGTAGCATTTATTTGGGTCTTATTTCTTTATCCATTAAGCCACTGTTTGCCTTTTGTCTGAAGAATTTAATACACTTATATTAAAAGTAAGGATTAATAAGTAAGTACTTACTAATACCATTTGTTAATTGTTTTCTGGGTGTTTTGTGTTTCCCTTTTTTCTTTCCTCCTTCCTTTGTCAACTGATGATTTTCTGTGGCAGCATTTTTAATTCTTTTCTCTTTATCTCATTTTTATCTACTATAGGTTTTTGCCTCATGGTTACTCTGAGGATTATAGGAAACATAGCTATAACTATTTTAAGGTAATAACAATTTAACTTCAATTACATACAAAATTCCTACCTTTTTGCTCCCCCCACACACATTTTATGGTGTTGATGTAACAATTTGCATCTTTTCATGTTGTAGGTCCATTAAAAATTATTGTAGCTATAGCTATTTGTAATACTTCTGTTCTTTATTCTTTACACAAGAGTTAAGTGTTTAGCACAGAACTATAGTACAATATTGGAATATTCTAAATTTGACTATATATTTACCTTTAACAATATGCTGTATATTTTCAAATGTTTTCATGTTATTAATTAACATCTCATTTCAACTTGAAAAATTTCTTTCAGCATTTCTTGTAAGTCAGGTTTAGTGGCAATGAACTCCTCAACTCTTGTTTGGGGAAATTATTATCTCTCCTTCCTTTCTGTAGGACAACTTTCCCAGAACATTCTTGGTTGGAGTTTGTTTTTCTTTCAACACTTTAAATATGTCATCCTCTGTCTTGGCGGTATGGTATCTTCTGAATAACCCACTGATAGCCTTATGGAGGTTCCCTTGTAAGTGACAAGCTTATTTTCTCTTGTTGCTTTCAAGTACTCTCTTTGTCTTTGATATTGGGCAGTGTTACTGTAATGTGCCTTGGAGAATATCTCTTTGAGTTGAATTTGTTTGGATACCTTTGAGTTTCACAAACTTGGATATACAAAACTTCTACCTATTTTCAGGAAGTTCTTAGCCATTATTTCTTCAAATAAACTTTCTGCCCCTTTCTCTCTCTCCTCCTCTGGGACTCCAATTATGCATAGATCGTTTCCACCAATGGTGTCTTATAAATTTGGTAGGCTTTCTTCATTACTTTTCATTCTTTTTCCTTTTTGCTCTTCTGACTGGATAATTTTAAATGACTTTTCTTCCAGTTCACTGACTCTTTTTCTGCATGGTCCAGTCTTCTGTTGAAGTTCTCTATTTAATTTTTCAGTGCAGTTATTACATTCTTTAGATCTAAAAATTATGTTTTGTTCTTTTTTGGTTTCTCTTTGTTGAACTTCTCATTTTTTCTTGTATTCTTTTCCTGATTTCATTAAATTGTTTATCTGTATTCTCCTATAGAGTCCTGAGCATCTTGAAAATTATATCAAATTCCTTTTCAGGCAACTCACATATCTCCATTTCTTTGAGGTCAACTACTAGAAGTTTGTTGTGTTCCTTTGATGGTACCATGTTTCCTTGATTCTCTGTGATCCCCATCTCTTTTCATAAGTGTCTGCACATTTGAAAGAAGAGTTCCCTCTTCCAAACTTTATAGACCGACTTCAATTAGGAAAAATATTTTTCTGCATGGGGGCGCATTCAGGAGGGTGTGGTGATCCTGGGTCTAGTGATATAGTGTGCTAAGATATCTCTGGGCTCAAGAGGGTCATGATGTCTCATTGGCTTATGCCTCTGGAGTCCACAGCACTGACAACTATGGGTCCTTGGTGAGCACTGAAGAGTGTCCAAAGTGGCTGTAAGGGCTGTTGGTGTACAGTTGCAGTGGCTGAGAACAAGAGCAGTGGTGGTCAGAACTACTGGTGTGCATGCACTCAGCTGCAGGATTTGGCTGAAGATGCTGTGTAATGGCAGAGTCCAGTTGCAGACACAGGTTGTGGTGAAGGCCATGTCCAGCAGCAAGATTTGGAGCCAAATGTAGACATACTAACAGCTACAGAGGCCTTGGCTATCAGTGGGAACACCTGTGACTGCAGTTTTACCAAGGTACGTACCTGGTAGTGAGTCACTTTAAATATGTCATCCTCTCTTTTGGCCAGTATGGTATCTTACATACCATAGCATAACAGAAGTAGGGACAGTGGGGTCCAGTTGCATAGCTGCAAGAGCTAATTGCAGGTTAGCCAAGAATGCAGTCCAGTGCCAAGAGGTAGGATCCAATCTGAGCCTACAGTCAGCTATGGGGACCCTGACAGTGTGAACCCCTGTGACTTCAGGATCTTGCCTGGGCATGTGCATGACAGTGGAGGCTGGTGAGGAGACTTGGGCCAGTGGTATGCAAGTGTGCATCTGGAGGGGCTAGCCCCAAGTACACAAAGTTGGCACTCAGTTATAGAGGTTGAGGTTCATGTCTTGCACTTGTGCAGTCTCGGAGGCTGGAGCTGGCTGCTGAAGCAGACCCTGGGCTTTAGCAGGGAGTAGAGAAGGACTCAGGTGGCTGATGTCTCCTAACGTGAAAACCTATAGAAGGAAAAGCTCAGCAGTGAAATCTGCAAAAGTCCATGATAGATGCGCTGGCCATTGGTTTCTTCAGTGTTGAAAGTTGCTGACATCTTCTGTGGAGAAGGCCATTAAGAATTGTGCTCAGGGGGAGGAGCCAAGATGGCAACGTGAGTAGGGCAGCAAAAATGTCTTCCCAAAACCATATATATTTTTGAAAATACAACAAATACAACTGCGTCTAAAAGAGAGATCAGAGGATACAGTACAATAGCCAGGTTATATCTACATCTGTGAGAACTCAGCATCTCACGAAGGAGGTAAGATACAAGCCACGACCCGGCAGGACCTGGGCGCTCCCCCAACCCCAGCTCACAGGTGGGAGGAAAGGAGTCAGAGCAGGGAGGGAGTGAAAGCAAAGGAATTCTATGTAACCAGCCCTAGTAATCCACACTGGGAGTGCAGACACACATTTCATGGTGTGCTAGATATTAAGGAAATGGAAAAGTGTTGCTCTTCAGCAACAAGAAGGCAGGGGGACAAGCAGGACCAGCCAGTTATCCCTGGGGCTGAGCGAGAGGGCAAGTGTAAGTGGCTTGGACACCCTCCCCTGAGATCCGGGGAAAAACAAAACCACACCAAGCCGGGAGATGTGTCAGCCTCAAGGGCACAGCAAAACTCAGCTTTATTCCATCAGAGGCTTAGTTATATAGGGGAAGATAAGGAAGTAACAGAAACCAATGGGAATTGATTATCTCATCTGTCACTAGGGTCTTTAGGCAGGTTTCGGGTTAGGTGGGGAGGCAGAGTTAGGGCCAAGAGCGTGCGCGCAGGAAGCTAGTTAGGCCACGAATGCGGAAGTAATGAAGGAGGATGGAAACCTCCAGTCTGTGGCCATCACAGGCCTAAAAGAGGGAAAAGGTCCCAACAGAAAAGTAAAATCTGCAAGCGGGTCCCCACACCCGGCTCCCCTGGGATAAAAGAAAAGTGAGTGTTTCTTGAAAGTCTTAAAAGGACAAGGGCTTCACAGCTGGACAGAATCATCCTGGCACACTTTTCCCAGCAGGCAGGAAATTCTGAGGAGCTTCAGGTGCCCCAGCTCCCTGGGAGGCAGTGCAGCTCTGAAGCCCCTCACAGAGATAAACAGCCTGCAATTCATTTCCGCATTTCCCCTCTAGTGAGGCCCTGCCACAATGGGCGAGCAGCCTGAGCATGACCACACCCACAGCAATGGCCCAGAGTCTCCTCCCAGTGCACAGCTTCCTGGGCTAGATCCAGGGGCCAGACTGGTGCAAGCTGCCCGGCACAGGCAGAGGAAGCCAGGGCAGGGTGTGAAGGGGCATTGTTCTTGCAGGAGAGCACACCCAGCCTGCCACTCCCCACAGGGCTCTGGGCTACTCTGAGGGATTCTCCCGGTGTTGATCCAGTCTAGAATTACCCATACAACCCCCGTGAGAGGGCCTGGAGAGACAGATATAACCAATAATTCTGAAAAAGAACTCAAAATAAAGGTCATAACCATGCTGATGGACCTGCAGAGAAATATGCAAGAGCTAAAGGATCAAGTTAGGAGGGAGAATACAGAAATAAAACAATCTCTGGAAGGACTTAAGAGCAGACTGGATGAGGTGCAAGAGATCGTTAATGGAATAGAAATCAGAGAACAGGAACACAGAAAAGCTGAGGCAGAGATAGATAAAAGGATCTCCAGGAATGAAAGAATATTAAGAGAACTGTGTGACCAATCCAAGCAGAACAATATTCACATTATAGGGGTAGGGTACCAGAAGAAGAAGAAGAGAGAAAAAGGGATAGAAAGTGTCTTTGAAGAAATAATTGATGAAAACTTCCCCAAACTGGGGGAGGAAATAGTCTCTCAGACCATGGAAGCCTACAGATCTCCCAACACAAGGGACCCAAGGAGGACAACACCAAGGCACATAATAATTAAAATGGCAAAGATCAAAGATAAGGACAGAGTATTAAAGGCAGCCAGAGAGAGAAAAAAGGTCACCTATAAAGGAAAACCCATCAGTCTATCATCAGACTTCTCAACAGAAACCTTACAGGCCAGAAGAGAATGGCATGATATATTTAATACAATGAAACAGAAGGGTCTTGAGCCAAGAATACTGTATCCAGCATGATTATCATTTAAATATGAAGGAGGGATTAAACAATTCCCAGACAAGCAAAAGTTGAGGGAATTTGCCTCCCACATACCACCTCTACAGGATATTTTAGAGGGACTGCTCTACATGGAAGCACTCCTAAGGTTAAATAGATGTCACCAGAGAAAATAAAATCACACCAAAGAAAGTAGACCAACCAAACACTAACTAAAGGCAAAAAATAAAATGAACTATTCACAAAAGCAGTCAAAGGAAACACAAAAGAGTATAGAAAGAGTATAGAATAAAATACAGAGGAGGGGGAATAAGAAAAGAGAGAAATAAAGAATCATAAGACTGTGTTTATAATAGCTTAATAAGTGAGTTAAGTTAGATGGTTAGATAGTAAAGAAGCTACCTTTGAACCTTTGGTAAACATGAATCTAAAGCCTGTAATGGCAATAAATACATATCTTTCAATAATCACCCTAAATATAAATGGACTGAATGCCCCAATCAAAAGACACAGAGTAATAGAATGGATGAAAAAGCAAAACGCATCTATATGCTGCTTACAAGAGACTTACCTGAAATCCAAAGACATACACAGACTAAAAGTCAAGGGATGGGAAAAGATATTGCATGCAAACAATAGGGAGAAAAAAGCAGGTGTTGCAGTACTTGCATCAGACAAAATAGACTTCAAAACAAAGAAAGTAACAAGAGATAAAGAAGGACATTACATAATGATAAAGGGGTCAGTCCACCAGGAGGATATAACCATTCTAAATATATATGCTCCCAATAGAAGAGCACCAACATATGTGAAACAAATACAAACAGAAATAAAGGAGGAAATAGAATGCAATGCATTCATTCTAGGAGATTTTAGCACACCACTCACTTCAAAGGACAGACCCACCAGACAGAAAATAAGTAAGGACAAGGTGGCACTGAACAACACATTAGAACAGATGGACCTAACAGACATCTACAGAACTCTGCACCCAAAAGCAGCAGGATAAACATTCTTCTCAAGTTCACATGGAACATATTCCAGAATAGACCACATACTAGGGCACAAAAAGAGACTCAGTATATTCAAAGAGATGGAAATTCTACCAACCAGTTTCTCAGACCACAAAGGTATAAAATGAGAAATAAATTGTACAACGAAAACAAAGGCACACAAACACATGGGGGCTTAACAACATGTGACCTAATTAATCAATGGATCAATGACCAAATTAAAATAGAAATCAAGCAATATATGGAGACAAATGACAACAACAGCACAAAGCCCCAACTTCTGTGGGATGCAGTGAAGGCAGTCCTAAGAGGAAGGTATATAGCAATCCAGGCCTATTTAAAGAAGGAAGAACAATCCCAAATGAATTGTCTAAAGTCACAATTATTGAAATTGGAAAAAGAAGAACAAATGAGGCCTAAAGTCAGCAGAAGGAGGGACATAATAAAGATCAGAGAAGAAATAAATAAAATTGAGAAGAATAAAACAATGGAAAAAAATCAATGAAACCAATAGTTGGTTCTTTGAGAAAATAAACAGAATAGATAAGCACCTAGCCAGACTTATTAAGAGAAAAAGAGAATGTACACACATCAACAGAATCAGAAATGACAATGGAAAAATCCTGATGGACCCCACAGAAATACAAAGAATTATTAGAGAATGCTATGAGAATCTATACGCTAACAAGCTGGAAAATCTAGAAGAAATGGACAACTTCCTAGAAAAATATAACCTTCCAAGACTGACAAAGGAAGAAATGTAAAATCTAAACAGAACGATTACCAGCAACAAAATTGAATTGGTAATCAATAAACTACCCAAGAGCAAAACCCCCAGGCCAGATGGATTCACTACTGAATTTTATCAGACATATAGAGAAGACATAATACCCATTCCCCTTAAAGTTTTCCAAAAAATAGAAGAGGAAGGAATACTTCAAAACTCATTCTATGAAGCCAGCATCACTCTAATGCCAAAACCAGGCAAAGACCCCACCAAAAAAGAAAATTACAGACAAATATCTCTAATGAACATAGATGCAAAAATACTCAACAAAATATTAGCCAAGCGAACTCAAAAATACATCAAGAGGATCATACACCATGATCAAGTGGGATTCATCTCAGGGATGCAAGGATGGTACAACATTCGAAACTGCATCAACATCATCCACCACATCAACAAAAAGGACAAAAACCACATGATCATCTCCATAGATGCTGAAAAAACATTTGACAAAATTCAACATCCGTTCATGATAAAAACTCTCAGCAAAATGGGTATAGAGTGCAAGTACCTCAACATAATAAAGGCCATATATGACAAACCCGCAGCCAATATCATACTTAACAGCAAGAAGCTGAAAGCTTTTCCTCTACTATGGGGAACAAGACAGGGATGACCACTCTCCCCAGTGCTATTCAACATAGTATTGGAGGTCCCAGGGAACTATAGAAGACCCCAAATAGCCAAAGCAATCCTGAGAAGGAAGAATAAACCAGGGGGGATCTCGCTTCCCAACTTCAAGATCTACTACAAAGCCACAGTAATTAAGACAATTTAGTATTGGCACAAGAACACATCCACAGACCAGTGGAACAGAATAGAGTCCACATTTTAACTCAAACAGACATGGTCAATTAATATACAATAAAGAAACCATGGACATACAATGGGGAAATGACAGCCTGTTCAACAGCTGGTGTTGGCAAAACTGGACAGCTACATGTAAGAGAATAAAACTGGATTATTGTCTAACTCCATACACAAAAGTAAATTCGAAATGGATCAAAGACCTGAATGTAAGTCATGAAACCATAAAACTCTTAGAAAAAAACATAGGCAAAAATCTCTTGGACATAAACATGAACAACTTCTTCATGAACATATCTCCCCAGGCAAGGGAAACAAAAGCAACAATGAACAAGTGGGACTATATCAAGTTGAAAAGCTTCTGTACAGCAAAGGACATCACCAATAGAACAAAAAGGCATCCTACAGTATGGGAGAATATATTCATAAACAACAGATCTGATAAAGGGTTGACATCCAAAATATATAAAGAACTCACCCACCTCAACAAACAAAAAGTAAATAATCCAATTAAAAAATGGTCAGAGGAGTTGAACAGATACTTCTCTGTAGAAGAAATTCAGATGGCCAACAGACACATGAAAAGATGTTCCTCACTGCTAGTCATCAGAGAAATGCAAATTAAAATCACAATGAGATATCACCTCACACCAGTAAGTATAGCCACCATACAAAAGACAAACAACAACAAATGTTGGCGAGGTTGTGGAGAAAGGGGAACCCTCTTACACTGCTGGTGGGAATGTAAATTAGTTCAACTATTGTGGAAAGTGGTATGGAGGTTCCTCAAAAGTTCAAAATAGAAATACCATTTGAACCTGGAAATTCCACTCCTAGGAATTTACCCAAACACAAGTTCTCAGATTCAGAAAGTCATATGCACCCCTATGTTTATCACCACACTAT
Source organism: Manis javanica (assembly GCF_040802235.1). Taxonomy (NCBI): domain Eukaryota; kingdom Metazoa; phylum Chordata; class Mammalia; order Pholidota; family Manidae; genus Manis; species Manis javanica. The sequence continues at coordinate 90,640,022 of NC_133174.1, forward strand.
TTACAATAGCCAAGAAATGAAAGCAACCTAAGTGTCCATCAGTAGATGAATGGATAAAGAAGATGTGGTACATATACATAATGGAATATTATTCAGCCAGAAGAAGAAAACAAATCCTACCATTTGCAACAACATGGTTGGAGCTAGAGGGTATTATGCTCAGTGAAATAAGCAAGGCAGAGAAAGACAAGTACCAAATTATTTCACTCATATGTGGAGTATCAGAACAGAGAAAAAAACTGAAGGAGCAAAACAGCAGCAGACTCACAGAACCCAAAAATGGATTAACAGTTACCAAAGGGAAGGGGACTGGGGAGGACGGGTGGGAAGGGTGGGATAAGAGGGGGCAAAGAAAGGGGGCATTATGATTAGCATGTATAAGGTTGGGGGGGCACAGGAATGGCTGTACAACACAGAGAAGACAAGTAGTGATTCTACAGCATCTTGTTACGCTGATGGACAGTGACTGTGATGGGGTATGTGAGGGGGCTTTTTTATGGGGCAGATCTAGTAAACATAATGTTCCTCATGTAATTGTAGATTAATGATAACAAAATTTAAAAAAAAGTAATTGTACTCAGTCCTACAGGGTGACTGATACTGGTAGCACCTTCTTTAGTCCTTCTTTACTCCAAGGTGTCTCTGTATGTCTCAGCTTTGCCAGTGTCTGGGTGAAACGAAACTGAAGAAGGTCTATTGAAGCAGTGCCCTGAATGGCTGGGGAAGCCTATAGCTCACTGTGCTTTCCCTTTCCCAGCAAGGGAACTCTTTTAAGCTAAGATGTTCCCTCTTGTTATAGAGTAGTGTGGGCCTTGGGGATGGGATGATTCAGGCAAAATGAAGTTTTCTTCCTTCCCTTTTCATGTGATTATTCTAGGATTTTTATCTCAGTGTATGCTGAAGTTTCTTAAATGGACTTATGAGCTATTTTTGTTTATGGATATCTGTTAATCTTTGTGGGGAATGGAAGTGGGGCCTTCTACTCTGCCATTTTGGTGATGAATATAATTACTCTCCCTCTTTCCTATGAAATGTATCATTCCTAATGAAAAATGCAATTTAATTTAGAGATCTGCTTTATGTACAATATTTCAGAAATATTATATATATTGAGGGTTAGAAAAAAGAAATACACTGTACAAATATATATGCTATATTTTCTAGAGGCATGCAAATCCATTTTTCCTCAAAGGTTAGGTGTTGTATAATGCTAATGCTTGAAATTCCAATTTTTCTCCCTTAGTTAGAATTAATATCCACCTTATGAATGGGTAATATTTCAAAACATTGCTCGTTGAGTTTCAGGAATGAATTCTCATTAGAAACAATGTTATCCATGGTGAACCTATCAAATTTCCAGTCAAGCTTAAAGTAAAATAAAAGCCTACTCATCTCCTTTTTTATCATAAGTCAAATACAAATGGTTCCCTCCGATCTAACCACCATATATATCAATGTGGAAATGAACTTTTTAGAATTTCAAGCTAGTCTGTTATGAACTTGTCTACTAACAGTGCAGGGTGAGCCATATTTACCTGACTGCATGCTAAATATAAATAGCCATAGTGATCTGAACCAGAGTCTAGGAAACATTAACACTGTTTATTCAGTTATATAACAAGCATAGCAACTGCTATGTTCTCAGACTTGGGGATATAAGTGTGATCAAAAAAGAAATATTTCCTACTGTCACTCATAAGAAATCATCAGAGCAGAGACCTAAAAGAGGTTAATGTGTGAGCCATGCAGCTATTGAAGGAAGACTATTTTGAGGTATATGAAATAGCAAGTGCAAAGGACCTGAAGGGAGACAGTGCTAAAGTTGAGGAACAGTAACAAGTAAGTCACCATATCAGTTAGTGTCTTTAGAGTGGCAATTGAAGAATGGGCATGTAGTAGAACATTAAATTAGAGGTGGAGAAGGTAATATGGGCCCTTGTTGGACATTGTTAGGGTGTTAGATTTCACTCTGAATAATAATTAGATGAACACAACAGTAACATAATATGAATTATGTTTTAACCTTACCATTCTAGTTGCTGCATTGAGGATTTTTCTGAACTGGGCAAAGGGTGGAAGCAGGGAAACGAGTTAGGAAATTGTTGCATTAGTCTCACTGAGAGAAGATGATGGCCATGTAGTAACAATGGAGATAGTGTTATGTGATCAGTTTCTATATATACTTTAAAACTAGAACCAATGAGATTTTCAGGTGAATTGGTTGTACGTTTAAGAGAAACAGAAGTCATGATGACTTAGACTCCAGATGATTCCAAAGTTTTTGTTCTGAGAAACCAGAAGAAATAAATGAATGGGAAGAATGAAGAAAAATGACAAAGAAGGAAATGACAAGGAAGAATGAGAGGACAGCAGGTTTAAGGGGAATGAAAAATGAAAAGTTTGATTTTAGACAAGCTAATTTTGAGCTGTCTATTATTATCCCAAAAGGAGATGTTGAACAGACAATTAGATAAATGACCTTAGAATTCTAGGGAGAGGTCAAGACAGGATATATACATTTGGGAGTTCTTGGTTTATGCATAGTATTTAAAGCCATGAGATTGGATGTCAATATGACTTAACACAGACAGTATAATTGCTAAAGTAAAGGAAAGATGGGTTGATACGGATATGTCAACAAGAGATGTACACTTAAGAATGGCAGCCAGTTTGGGCAGAAAGTATGAGAAAGTTAGGAGAAAAGTTGACATCTTTGATGAAAACCAAAAGAACAATAGGAATCAGATAGATAAACAGTTGAGGAAACTGTTTTAAAGATGTGCAATGACCTGGAGGCAGCACTGATCATGGTGCAGTGGGAAGAGTGAAAAGAGTTCAGACTGGCAACAACATAGACATTAAGAAGAGGAGCTCCTGGAGGCAATGAAAGAAGGGTAGTACGAAATGAAGAGAGAGAGAAAGAAAGGGGACAAATTATCTAATATCTTGTAAGCCATATTAAGGAGACTGAATTAGAAAAGAATTAATGAAAGTTGAAGACAACATATTATGTAGGCTACAGCCTCCTGCCAGTGTTGCCAAATGAACCCCCCAAAAAGCAATGCAACCCTACACATGTGCATATACATTCCTCAGTCTGTAGGAATAAGTGCACTTTCCCTTACAATTTCTGCCAGTCTCAAGGAATAAAATTTCTTACTTCCCTTTCCACTGCCAGTACCTACCTACTGCTTCAAAGACTCTTTCCTTATTGACCTTTAACCCAAATTATATGAATGGGAAGAACCCAGGGAAGCTTTTCTCCATACCCCTTTATCTTCATTAGTCTCATCATCACTAGTACAATGAGGCCTTTCCATAAATGGGCACTTGAGCAACACAGGATAGAGAAGGAGAGTAGGATAAGGAAGAAGCTTCAGAGAGCTCCTATCTGCATGGAGTGAGATACATGGCATTATCTCAAAATAAATGAAATTTCAAGAAAGTCAGATTACAGTGTGAAGCTGTCTCCTGCCAGGTTTGCAATAAAATGGTTTTACAGACTGGAGGAGAAAATGAATTCTTATATGTAATTATTGTTCATATTTATTATAAAAGTAAAAAGATGAAAACCTTGAATGTAGCATTGTGGCTTTCACAGGGTCATAGAATGTTAGAGAAGAAAGGGATATAGAGATGCTTCTCATCTCTTTATTTCCCAATCTCCTCATTTCCTTATTTCCCAGATGAGTAAACTGAGGCCAAGAAATGTTGACTGGTAAAATCCGGTGGCAGTCCTTCATAGAATCAGCTTTCTAGATTTAAACTACTTCCCCCTTTCAGTATTGTTTTGGAGGAGTCAGGGACCAAAATTCCAAGTGATCCTAGTGGAAAGTGAGTAACGATAAATGAATCAGAGTCTGCTTGGACATTAACTGATTAAAATTTTATTTAAAAGATGGAAAAAACGTCTCTGTGTAGGTTTTTAGACAGCCTTATTGAAATTTAAGGAATATATGTTTAGTGGTTTGAGATTTCACTGATGTATTATCTCTGTACTGTTCTTGTTATGTCTTCATTTTGAGTCTGTTGGTACTAAAATTCACAACTATTGCTGATTTACTTCCTACTCCATCAGAATAAGTCACAGCAAAAGCTCATAGGGTGAAAGACTTTGTCTTTAATAATATAGGTTCTCATTAGTGAGCTTTCAGTGCCCTGTGCACAGTGATTTTGAATTTACAAAGTGACACCAGTTGTTCTTACTAGCAAATTCATGTTTCCCAGTAATTCAATATTCTCCCTTTACTTTTTTTGACATGTAGGTGAGGGGATTAAGATGTTTAAAATAGAAGGAGATCCTGTACAACTTCTAGCACTGCAAATGATGAGGAATGAAGGATAGGCTCAGAGGTTTTTAGAAGTAATATTATTTTAGCAGTGAAGTTGCTCTTGATACAAGTATTCAGTGAGAAATTTTATATATAGCATACTGATACATATAATGTTTATTTGTACATATGTGAATATGTATTGTGTGCTGTGTTTGAAGATAAATAGTAGCATTTAGGGCTAAGTGATCTATAAGATTAGAAAGTGCTATAAAATCATTTGCCTTTTCTGTTCCATCTCCGTAAAGTAGAAGACACACAAAAAGAAAATCCTCTGCAAATTATTAGATTATAGTTAGCATCTTGATAACATTTGGTAGAATCCAGCTGCACAACTGCCGGTGTATTTAGACCAGGAAAGATCCAAATATCTAGAACAGGGAGTAAATGATGATGAAAAGTAATAATTTATTATGATGGAACATACACATATTTCAAGATTAATAAGCCCTTTGTTCCATTTCTAAAAGCATTATAGAGGAAAAGAACAGTAGTTTCTGTTCTCCAACTCTTACACACACACCCTTACTATATGAAAATCATATGGAGATTAAAAACAGTGCCATTCACCTAAAAGTGTTTTGAAAACATGTCATTGTTTCTTTTAGTGGGGATAATATTTCCTGTTTGTACGTGGATAAAATAGCTCAGTAAAATGCTGCATGAATACTAAATGATTATCTAACTCAGGAACATGTTAACTTAATGATTTATAGCCATCATAGGCTCACCCTAAAGGGTTGCTGGTAAAGGGGAATAATAAAATATATTTCACAAAATCCAAAATTTAATATCTATATTTTTGGTTGGTAGTGAAATTTTAGCATGTGGTTCTCTAGAGAGTTAGATATTTTAGTCACAAAATTATCTACAAACTCTCATGTTTTAGCAAAAGCTGCTTTTTAATTGCCCATTTTTCATAAGATAACCAATTAAAGTTGAAATTGAAGAAGCTAATTTGGGCATATAAAATGTATCTATCCTAAATAGATTTTTCTCTTATTTAAAAGCCTTGTCATTTAAAACCAAATTTTGGACAAATTCTCTATGCACTCAATAAGACTCCTAGAAGGTGGTAGAAATGTGAGATTGGTAAATAAATTTGAAAATAAATATGTATTTAGGAAATTTACAATTTTGTTGTTCCAGTATTGTGCATTTGTTTAAAACAGTTCAAAGTATTTCCCAAAGAGGATTTATAAAATGATTGAAGGGTTGGGAAAATATGCTGAAAATAAAAAATAGCTGATCATTCTTACTTAACCCAAGTACCAGCCTGCATTTGGGTATAGAGTTAGAATCAGCCTCTTATCAGATTGTATGGCCTAATGAGATCTCAGTACATCACTGGAAATGAAGAGCTGCATTTCATCTTCATCTGACAACATTCCTTTAAAAGAAATGCTTGTCAATCAAAGCTCCTCACACTCTTTACAAAAAGAGAAGCTTAAATAGAAAACAGCAGCAACAACAGGTGGTATGGATTCCAGAATGGGCTTGCACCCAAGAGGAGAAACAACACTGATTCATGAGCATAGCTACAGGGCCTGGTACCAAGCCAGATCCTAATCCCTCTGCTTTTAAAACAGCTTTTAATTTTTTACCATCTTATGAAATGGGAGTAAATTAGATACTGATGACTGGCAGCACCATTGCTTGCCTCTGCCACAAGCGTGTTTATCCAGGTGTATCAACAGTGCCCATGGCCACTAATCTACAGAAATAGCCTTTAAGATCCATCATTCTGCCTGAGTCTAATAAGAGATGAGAGATGATAGATCTTTCTGCCTCATGAAAATTGTTGCTCACTCAAGAAAGTGGCTAGAACACATCAACATTGTTTCACTGAGATTGTCATGATACAGCTTTTCCAAAGAAGTCCCTCTACTTTCATGTATTGCAAGTGGCATGCAAATGATCTATCAGAAGATCATGGGAGTGTTCCAAAAATGAAAATTGTATCTCAGATTTTAGGGTGATCTCCAATAAGAAGATTGTATATGAGCGTCTTTATTGATGACCTTGAAAAAGACACAGAGCTGGGTAACTTGTCCCTGACTGTACTCACAAATTACATCAAAATTATTGGAAGCTGTTGGCCAATGACCTTCCAGTTCACAAAGGATAAAGCATCAAAAGAATTGAAACTCGAAGAATCAAAGAAAAGAAATGAACAGAAGAGCAAAGTGGCACAAATTTAAGCAAGAAAAGTAGAAGGGACAGAATTTTTGCTTGTGTGCCCTTGAGAATGCTTTGTAATCTCTCTGTGCTTACTTTCCTTATTCTTCATCCGTAAAATGAGGATAAAAACAGTATTTACTTCACAGTTGTGTTTTGAAGATTATTTGCATTTATAACATATATGAGACTCTCAGTTCTTGACCCATGCTCAGTACTCAATAAATGTTTAGCTATAATACTGATTACGAATTAAATGATAATCATGTGCCAGGCTCTTTGCTTGTTGCCATGTCATATTTAATATTATATCATATAATCCTACATTTCTTATGATCTTTTTAAAGATGAGGCAAATTACCCAGGACACGAAGGTGGCAAATAGTATGGCCAAGAGCAACAAACAGACCTACATGTTTCAAAAGCTCACATGCCCTCTCGATCAAGCTACATCTATTATTGCCAAACACTTTTCTACACTCTGTCTCTCCCATAAAATAAAATGGATCATTCTCAAAATGTAAACATTAATATTCTGTTTGATAAATTTTAAACATCCCTTTTGTTATACCAATGTCTTAAGTGTTAAATGAGGTGTGATTGGTTCCTACAATCACCAGGTCTGGAGTTTGTTAAAAATTAGTGCAGGAACATTGGATAGCATTATATGGTATTTGTCATTATTCTTACCTGCTAGAAATTATAACAAACTCTAGCTATCCCAAGAAATAAAAGAGGATTCATTGGAAGGTTATATTTAATATTATTGGTTAGAAAAGCAATTTTCTAAGATTGGCAGGAACCAAATGGAGGGAGAAGGCACAAAATACAAACGATAATATTTTAGCCAAAACAATCGGGCCAGAACAGAGTCCCCAATACTTACAGGCTTCCATCTCTAAATACTATGACTATCACTGTGGTATATGGTAGCAACATCTTTAAATTCATTGTAACCATCATTTCAATCTTGTGTTAATCACTTTAGATTCATAGTCCGGGATGTTAACATCCAATTAGCTGAGCCTACATTATACACCCATAACCTGGCTTCCATGGGGCAATGGAAGAAATCTCTAACTTTTGATTCTGAATGGAAGGTGGGTTACTGTGTTAATTAGTGCATTATACAGTGAAGGGTTGAACAATGAAAATACAAAAAAGAATAAAATTTCCTCTACATCTATTCAAGTGGCCCTGAATCCTTTTTCCTAATGATCTTTTATTAAAGTGTTAGTTACTCCATAAAGTTCCCAGCTTAATTAAAAAACTAAATATACACCACATTGTACATACTGCTTTTTGCAATGGTTTCCTGGAACTGATTGTTAATCAAAGAGCATGCCTCTTGCATTGCCATATAGATCAATGAGATTTTATGCCTAAACACACTCTGGGAAAACAAGCCAAAAGTGCAATATGATCCAAACTTCTTTTCCATGTTTCTAGTTTTTCTTTTTATAACAGTTGAACACTAATAACAATCTACCAGCCTTTATTTGTCTGTATTTTGAAAAACTGGCCTTACTTATGTTTGTAAGAGTAAAGTTTATCACTGACAATGTTCAATTACACACCACCTTTTCACCTATTACTAGTGGAAGAAATAATTTTTTTTACTTATGCACCTGTCTGTTGTTATGTTAAATGTTCAAAAAAGTCAGAACACTATTCATAGGGAAGAAGTAAAATAATTTACTTGTGGATATACATGGGGCCCTAGACTATAGGCAAGCAATATAGCATCCATAGACAAAATATGAACTCAAGATTTAGGAAAGATTTAGGAATTTACTATTTAATGTCTAAAAACATAATATATTATTGCAATATGTCCTTCCCCACTGGATTTGAAAGGTAAAATATATCTAATTTTTATATGACAACATTTGTTAATATGCCTGGATTATAAATGATACATCTCCTGAGATCAGCATGGACAGCCAAGATGAGTACTGCTCTCAATAATGAATGGTGAGAACTGCAAAGTGACTGGCTCACTTTTGCTAATTTATTTATTAAAATAATACCATACAATTTGATAGGATTTATACTAAACATTACTATTACGCTAAGTAATTTAGAATTGTACTACCCACTCACCACCTGTCAACCCCTGATGGATTTGATTAGCCCAAATGAACTGCCAAACTGGCAAAGAGGAATATTTAGGAGAGAGAAGACACCCAAGGGCTTGGAACTGGTTTCACTGTGCCACCCTTTGCTCTTGCTATGTACAGAGCCACTGAGAAGCAAACCATCAAAAATATTTCAACTTGGCATTTGCACCCAGAATCATTTAAGAGTCCCAAGATGATAAATTTGGATGCAAGCTAATTTTTTGATATCTCTGCTACTTGTCTGCAGCCTTTTAAAAAAATATGAAAGATATTTTAAAAAAATAGAAACATATGAAATCTATCAAGACACAGTTTTTCAGAACAATGTGGCCATATTTTCTAAGTGGAATAGAAATAAATTCTATACACACACACCCTAAATATTCAATTAGACTCACAGAAAGTATACTGCGTTAGGAAACTACATCCCTACAATATCCTGATAGAAAAACAGATACCTACAGAAGAAAAAATTGTTACCCTAGGCCCACAAACATTTCCTCACCAAAGAAGCTTGAAGGAGGGAAAAGAAGGCAATGAAGGAAAATATGGGGCAGCTTTTTTTGTTTAATAAGAAAAATACTGTTTTGTAGAAGATGATCACCATTTCTCAAAATGCTAAATTGTTTATTATCCAAGAGTATCATGGCAACTATATGATGTTTGGGTTAGTTTAATTTACTCTTGGCCCTTACAATATAAAAGTTGACTTCTTCTAAACATCTTTAGGGAGTATACCAGATCTCTGAAAACTGGTATGTATAAAGACAAAGGATGAGACTACAGCCCACATGTAAGGGTGAATGAAAGAGAAGAAAACCAGGAAAGCATCAAGTGAAAGGCATATGTGATGCATCTGTGGAAAATATAGGATAGTAAGGGACAGAAAACATTCATTGAGAAAGGTATTTCTAAATAACAAGGCTTTTAGGTGCCACTCAACCAAAATAATTGTTTTTTCTTCCTGAAATAACAGAGCACTATAGACTTGACCCCCATTACAGATGTATAGGCATTTTAAAAAAGAGATTGGCAAAGCAAACTCATATTGGAAGGAAGATATGCACCTTTCTTTCCTCATTATATGGATTTGTGCAGTGTCAAAAAAAAATCGAAGTTTAAGAAATGTGATTGATATGTGTTTGTGATACACTGCAAAAACTGAAATGTGAGCAATAAGACACCAAAAGATAGAAACATCTTTGCAGGTATCACATTGATATGATACGGAGGCCTGCGCAGTCTGATGGGAGGAAGGGAAGTGGCATGGTCAAACACAGAATGTGAAACTCTGTGTGATTTAGAACTAAGTCTACAAAAAGGAAAATTTTACCAGAACCATTCATTTATTCATCCAGCATGTATTGAGAGAGTACTTTTGATAGACCAGGCAGTATGAGAATATGAAAATGCATAACAGGTATTCCTGATCTCCCAGAACTCAAGGTGAGAGGGGCAGAGATGTAAACCAAAAATTAAAATACAAATTGACAAGTTCCCCCCTCAAAGATCCCAGTTAATTAATCCTCCAGTGATAATGGATTGATAAAGAACACCAGATCTTGTGTAATGCAAATATATTATTTGCAGTTGTATGCATTTAAATATTAAAAAAAGAAAAACACTTACTCCTAGAACCAATTTCTTTACTGACATTAGATTTTAATAAGATAAGATCATGCAAAACCTCCAAAAAACAAAAGTTCAGAACCAGACAGCTTCCCTGGTTCATTCCACCAAACATTCAAAGATGAATTAATACAAATACTTCTCCAAGTGTTCCAAAAAATTGAAGGGGAGGGAACACTTCCAAACCCATTTTATGAGATGAGCATTACCCTGATACCAAAACCAGATTAGGAAAAATAAAACTGTCACTATTTGCAGGAGACATATTATATATAGAAAACCCTAAAGACTCCACCAAAAACTGTTAGAACTAATACATTAGTTCTGTAAAGTTGCAGGATACAAAGTCAATATACAGAAATCTGTTGTGTGTCTATACTCCAATAATGAAGTATCAGAAAGAGAAATTAAGAAAACAATCACATTTACAATTTCATCAGAAATAATAAAATACCTGGGAATACATTTAACCAAGGAGATGAAAGACATATACTCCAAAAACTATAAAACACTGATGAAAGAAACTGAAGAAGACATAAATAAATGGAAAGATACTCAATGCTCATGGACTAGAAAAATTAGTACTGTTAAAATGCCCATACTACCCAAAGTCATCTACAGAGTTAATGCAAGCCTTATCAAAATTCCAAAGCATTTTTCACAGAAATAGAACAAATAATCCTAAAATTTATATGGAACCACAAAAAACTGAAATACCCAAAGCAGTTCGAAAAAAGAAAAAAACTGGAGGCATCATACTCCCTGATTTAAAGCTACATTACAAAGCTTTAGTAATCAAAGCAGTATGGTACTGGCATACAGACAGACACATAGATCAATGGAACAGAATAGAAAGCCAAGAAATAAATACATGCATATATGGTCAATTGATTTATGACAAATGAACCAGGACTATGCAATAAGGAAAAGGCAGTCTCTTCAACAAATGGTGTTGGGGAAACTGGACAGCCACATGTGAAAGAATGAAATTAGACCACTATTTTACATCTATCACAAAAATTGACTCAAATGTAAAATCTGAAGCCATGAAACTCCTAGTAGAAAACATAAGCAGTAAACTCCTTGACATCAGTCTTGTGAATGATTTTTTGGATTTTACACCAAAAACAAAGGCAAAAAAAAGCAAAAATAAACAAGTGGAACTACATCAAACTAGAAAGCTTCCAGGAAAGGAAACCATTAACAAAATGAAAAGGCAACTTACTGAATGGGATGAATTACTTCCAATTCATATATATGATAAGGGGTTAATATCCAAAATATATAAAGAACTCATATAACTCAATAGCAAAAAAAAAATCTGATTAAAAAATGTGCAGAAAATCTGAATAGACATTTTTCTGAAGATATAAAAATGTCCAACAGGTGCATCAAAAGATGCTCTACATCATTAATTATCAGGATTATGCAAATTAAAAACAAAACTACATATCACTTCACATGGGTCAGAATGTCTCTTATCAAAAAGATAAGAAATAACAAGTGTTGAAAGTGTATAGTAAAGAGAACCATTGTGCACTGTTGGGAATGTAAATTGGTACACCCACTACAGAAAATAGTATGGAGTTTCCTCAAGGAGCTAAAAATAGAACCATATGATCCAGTAATTCCACTTCTGGGTTCTTTTCCAAAGAAAACAAAAACCCTAACTGAAAAAGATATATATACCCCCATGTTCACTGAAGATTTATTTACAATAGTGAGACTTGGAAGCAACCTAAATGTCCACTGATAGATGGACAAATGGATAAATATGGTATATACATACATACATACATATATATATATATATAAAATGGAATATTATTCATCCATAAAAGGAATGAAATCTTACATTTGCAACAATATGGATGGACCTAGAGGTTATTATGCTAAATGAAATACATCAGACAGAGAAAAGCAGATACTAAATGATCTCACTTATATTTGGAAATTAAAATAAAATAAAATAAAAAACAAGCTCATAGGTACAGAGAACAGATTTGTCATTGACAGAGACAGTGGGTAGGGGTGGAGTGAAATGGATAAAGAGAGTCAAAAGTTACAAACATCCATTTATAAAACAACTAAATCATGGGGGTGCAATGTACAGCATGGTGACTAGTTAATCATACTCTATTGCATATTTGAAAGTTGCTATATTAGCAGTTCTCCTTGCAAGAATATAAAATTCTGTAACTATATATGGTGACAGATGTTAACTAGACTTATTGTAATAATCATTTCATAATATACACAAATATTGAATCATGTTGTACACCTGAAACTACTATAATGTATGTCAATTATACCTGAATAAACAATTAAAAAAATAAAATTAAAAGTAGACTTTATGCAAAGCACCTTTCCTTCTTCCAAGGTAAAAGGTCTCTGGTATCAGGATTATCTTTTATCCTCTTAACACCGTGTTCATCAGGTGGCATGCTAAAATAGAATCCAATAAATCAGATTTCAGGAGGAGTGCTAAGTGTTGGGAAGACAACAACCATATAGGAAAATAAATATACAAATTTAAAGAAGAAACCAAAGTTAATTAGGGACGATATAAAATAAATAGATACAAAATTCAGTAGGAAATATTTAAATAATTCCAATCATTAGGAACACTGCACGAGTTACAGAAAGAAGAGGCTGTCTATAGAAGAGCTGAATCAGGCATCAGGAAGGGAATGGAAACTATCAAGCCCGTATTAAATAATGTGTGGTGGCAACCCCAGGGGGCTGGCATCTGGAGGCAGCCAGAATGAGTTTTTAAATCACTTTTATTGGAACTCCTCAGCTGCAGGTAATGGCTTAAGGGCTGCAGAATATGCAGATTTGAAATAAATGCAATCTTACTATTTCGTAGCTTTGTCTCCCTTAACTCCCTGGCAGAAATCCTTGAGAATGTTTCTGCCACCTGCACAACCAGCACTTTTCTTATCTTTCACACATTTTCTTCTCTCCTTCCCAGAATCACTAGAACTTGCAAAGGTAAACTTCCTCCACTTGTGGTTTTCTTACATTACTCTTCTTCATTTTACAGAAAATTTTGCAGTTATATAAAATAGCACTGCAACAACATAAATTCTATTGAGTCTCTGGCTTAATTTTCTTTGAACAAATCACATTGCCATTAAATTTCTACCTACCTATGATAATCAGTGCTGTCTCTAGTTGTAAATTAACATAATCTTGGCTTCATCATTCTTTCTGGTCTTAACAATTCATCTCATGTCCAGACTAGTACATAACATACACGTAGGTCATTAGTATCTCTTAAAAGAGGAGCCATCTTTTATAGAAAATACCTTAGGTTCAACAGTCAAATGCCCACCATTAAAATAAATAAACCTAGTTATGTATATGAGATTTAAAGCCAGCAAAACAGTTAATTTACACAAAATAATGACCTGTGTTTGTCTTGGTTATCATAATAAAAACATTGAGTTACATGTGCTGCTGCTTCAATCTTCAGACATTTTATATTTGCTGCTGTCTTCTCAACTACCCATCCACTGGCCTGATTCCATGAGCTTCTAAGAGTAGACTGAGGGCACACTGAATAAAATGAAGCAAAATGACAACAAGAAGAGAAACCCTGCCACAGTGACAGGTAACAGCTGGGTCTCCCAGTAACCCTGTCCATCTCCAGGGTTATGTCAATCAAAGGGAAGAGGATCTTTCACCATCTTTGCTGTCCTGACATTAGAGACCAACTTCCAAATAACAGCTTACTTGGATTTTTTTTACAAACTAGGTCCCTACCCAAACTTTCATCCATTCATGCCCAGGAAAAGAGATTCTACTGAAATTTGGAAAAAAATCTGAAAATTTGGACTAAATAAAACAGTACTTTCCCAGTAAGTATATGTAATAAGTAGATCATCTCTTTTTCAATTAGAATGTACAGTAATTTACCTCTCTTACTACTGATTTATAACTAGTTTTACAATGCTTTTGGTCTTGTATGAAGAATTGTACTTTGTCTAGTGTTACTTTTCATTTTGTAGGAAATTTATGAAGTACTTAAAATGACAACAGAGCACAAAGCCTATTAAAGCTGCTTGTTATCTACCCACTCAGAACTTAAGACCGACCTACAAGGGAAGCATAATCAGAATGTTTCTTTTCGCATCATCAGTAGCAGCACAGTAGAGCATCACAAGCAGCTATGTAGAACCACAGAGTTTATGTAGCACATTCATATCATGGTATATGTTAAGCTTGACAAACACGTCATGAATTAGCATGACAGGGATTACTTATCATTATTTAGAGATGAGGCTTTAACGTAAAATCTAATGTTATTTTGCTACCATGTTACTTTCCATAAACATGTACTAAAAATATGGGAATCAATTACAAAATCACTTTGAACAAAGAACTTGAGTCAGAGCTTGTGCCAATGTATAACATGACAGTTCATGTGAGGTAAGGATATTAGCCTCTCTTGTCTAGTTACAGCATAGATGAATGATACAATTTTGTTAAGAAAAGATTCTGACTCCTGTGAAAAATATGGAGGCTCAATCTTTCACTGAGGCCTTTTGCTTTCACTGCCTCCCATTGGCAATAAGCTTCTTCCATTATGCTGGAAGTTGAGAGTTATTCCAGGGAATCAAACTGGTACAATGGAAAAAGGTGGAGCTCCAGATAAGGTGATGATTTGGGCCTTGAAAATTTGCTTAGAGATACTATTGAGAAATATCTCTGTTACTGCTCTATCCTCAACCTAAAAACAATCCAGTTTTCTCTGAGAAGATCATGGTCTTTATCCAAACATATACTTTACATAGGGATGTGCATGTACAGCAAACCATGTACAGGCATCAAAGCAGTCAACTCATGCAAATTGGATACTTGGAGGAGAGTTTGAAAAAGGGAACATTTTCAAAGATATGGGCAGGAAATAGAATACCCCAAGAAAGGATAAGGCAAAATCCTGGGCTAGTGAAGAGTTAGGAGAGGTACAAGTGGGTTAGGGGAGATGAATGGTGACAGCAACCTTGAGATGCAGTAGATATGTGACCTCTTTAAATATGCAGCTAATTCATGCTGACCCCAAAGGCAGAGAGTATGGAGAATAACTACATCAATAACACTGTCTTTATCTGATTTATCTCCTCACCTTCCTCTTTGGCCTAACCCAAAATGAAGCCAGAAGACAAAAGCATCCTTTAATGTAACCATTCAGGTAGGACTACTCCCAAGGCACAAACCAAGACGGATAGAATGGAATGAGGATTTGGAAGGATATTTATTTTCTTTAAATGTAGTTGACTGAATGGTAAATTAATTAAAACTAAAACATTATGTATAATGTATATCCTCCTTGGACATCTCTTTATAATGGAAAATATAACTATATAAATATAAGGAAAGCAATTCCTAGCATTAATAGCTTATGTTCCAAAAGTGTCCATCAAAATATATAAAAGCAATGCTATAAATTGTTCTTATATTTCTTAATTAACATACCAAAGGCTATGTCATCTAAGGTCCACCAAATAATGTCTTTATGAGGTAATATGAGGCACTAATTAATCAAAAGCATGGGATTTGGTATCCAACAAACCTGAGTTTGAAATATTACTCAACTGCTAGCTTACCATGTTATTTTCAGGAAGTTACCTAACTCCTCTAAGCTCCATTTCCATATCTAGGAATTGAGGATAATAATAGTAACTATTTCATAAAGCTATAATGGTTAAATAAGTTAATTAAGACAAAATGTATAACAGTTTTCAGTGCATAAAATGCCCTCCATCAAGTTTAACTGTCAGTAATGTTATTAATAGTAGCTCAACTATATCTAAACATTGTACATATAAATGAGAGATGGCATCTCCCTAGGTAACTTCCTTCCCAAATATTGCTCTTAAGAGGAATGGTAAATTCGTACTGAGATTCTTCAACATATGGCCATATGTGTACCAGCAGCTTATTTGTAAACCAAGTCTCTTACTCAAAATCTGTCCATGATAGCAATGAAAGCTAAGCAACTAATCTCCATCATGTGTTAGGGAAGCATGACAATTGCGTCAAGCTTTTGTAGTATGTAGGAGGGGTCACGTAGGACACAATGACTTTATCACAGAAGGTGATTTTTCTGCATGTGGTATTTTTGATGCTGCCTTCTGTGATGATGAGTTTCATTAACAACAAAATACTGGAGCACGATGTGTGATTCTGTGGTTCTCTATAGTCATTATCACCCCAAAGTGAATTCCAGTTAGTGATCCAAAAAGGCTATTTCCAATACTCAGTATTTTACAGAGTTCTTACCTAATCCTATCTTATGCCTTTTAGTTCTAAAGTACAACTACCAGATTTCTTTCTACTACTTGCAAAGGAAGATCAATTCTTATTTACTTATTACTCATTCAATTAAATGATTTGTGGTTTATTAAGAATTGAAAATCCTTCTTTCTCAATGTGTCCAGACATTGCACTGCTCATTACCATCTGTGTCAAAGGGCACAAAGGGCACAAAGAGAAAAAAGAGTCAAATGAAATGCTTACCAATCTGGTGGACTGGATTTTTCAGTATTGGTAAAAATTGTATGATAGGTTAGGAGGTGATAATTTTGCTAAAATTAAATTTGTGGAATTTTCTATTGATTTCACACAGGTTATTTTGTCTTAACACCTACATTTGTAAATCCTAAACTGGAGTTTTAAAAATCGGATCCAATTACCCACAGAGATCTAGCAGTAGCAGTCTTCCTAGGGTCTTAAACTTTGAGTCTAGTGGGTCTCTGACATCTATGGAATGGATGAATAAATGAATGAAATTCAGTAAAAGTAAAAAATATAAAGCTATAAAAAGTAAGTTACAAATTACCTGTAAACCTCTAAAATATAATATACATATATGTATGTAGGCATTGTGTGTATATGTACATATATATGCACATTTGTATATGTATGTGTGTAAAACTTCTACCTCCAGAGCTCAAGCCCTTCATTTCTACTTTCCAGAGGAAAGCACTTTTAACAGTTTTTGTCCTTCCTGTTTTTTCCCTATGGCTTTATAGACATAAAATATATTCATATTGGCATCAATATCAACATAGAGATTTTTAGCATAGATAATGCAAGAATATATGCTTTATTTACAAAAATAGGATTATATTATAATTTTCTATTCTCATTAACTTTAAGATATTGACAACTTTCCAGGCTAGCACATTTATCTCTAAACCGTTCTTCTGTAATGGTTACATATTATTCCATTGAATAACTGTATCATTCCCTTACTAATTGACCTTTAAGTTTTTTCCAGCTGTTTGTTTTTGTTTTGTTATTACAAAAAATACTTCAATAGCTACCCTTGTACATAAATATTTTTATTTTTCTATGATTGTTTTTCCTAAGACTAGAATTTTATAGGTCAGACTCCTGGCTCATTGCATGATATATTTTAAATTTAAATAAATACTTCCCAGATGCCTTCCAAAGAGTTTGTACCAATTTACACTTTCTCCCTGCCAATTGTATATGAGAGTGTCCTAGCACTTATGCTTTACTGGATTAGAAAACATTCCCTTTTTATCTGGGAAATTATAGTGGTAAGGATGTTACCTCAGTACAAGGAATAATCAGTACATGTGTGTTTGTGTGTCTGTGTGTGTTTCATCTCCACATGTATACATTATCCAGGTTTGGTGACACTTTAAATGCGTTTGGAGTATGGGCTATGTCTAACACTAATGGTGTAAATGCATTCTGGGGACAGCTTAGCAACTGTTTGCCTTGATGTTGAGAACAGCATTCTGCCAGAGTCTGTGCCGACAGACAACATTAGTCATCCTGTCTGTTCCACAGGGCTGAATTGTTTGTTGAAATAAGCCATTAGGAGTAATAAGGCAATATGAAAGTAAGATTATTTTGGGGTTAGCTAATGCTAAACAAACACATACCCTGTCAATACAACCAGGAAGCATCGTAAGACCCGCCGCTTACTTGTGCTCACAGGTGGCAGCAAAATCAATTAGCCTCTTCTTCTACCTGTGGCAAGTCAGTGATACTGACCCACTTTACAAAGCTACATGACATTAAGTTGGTTTAAAATGTCCTTCAATCTGTATTTGTCATAGAAGCTCTCACAACTAATCCAGCTCTCTGTGCCTCACTGTAGTAAAAGTACCTCTTGATTAATAATCTAACTTCCTATGAGGTGCCCAAAAGACTTACCATACCCGAGAGCCATACACAAATAATGTGCTGGTCTTGGGGAAGTAATAAAGGCCAAAAATGTACCAGATTTTTTCCTCATCTTCAAAATAAGGCAATCTATATATGGAGTTATTTAATAATTTTTGTAGCAGTATTGAAAAAATTCAAAACATTAGACACAACTTAAATATTCAAAAGTTATTAATGGCACATAGTAAGAATGAAATATTTTGCAGTCATTATTAGTAAAAAGTGATACTTTGGAAGCATATTTTATAAAGTGGAGACTTTTCATGGTAGGCTCTTTAGCTTACAAAAGAAGCATGTTGAAATGAAATATGTATAATAGGATTTAATTTTGTAGAACAAAAGCTATTTAAATATCCAGAAATATGACTGTTGGTTAATAGTAGTTATTGTTGTGTAGTAGTACTGTGAGAGATTTATAGTTTACTCTGTGAGTTTTTCCAAATATTCTAAAATAAGTAATTCCAAATGTTTATATATGACATAAGGAGGAACAGTTGAGTCATCAAATGAAAAGGCAGTCAAATGGGCTATCAAAAAAAGCTATAAGGTTTCCACCCTGGAGGTTTTGGAAGATAATAGGCTTAGGCATATTTGCTTATCTGAATGCAGGTAACTTGGACCTGGTGATTTACATGGGCTTTGGCAAAAGACTTGGGTACAAATCCCAGCTCTGACATTTACAGGCTAAATAACTTTGGGTCATTTGTATCACCAGTTTGAGCTACAATTTTCTCATCTCTTAAATGGGTATAATTAAACAAATTCTGCCTAGTTCCTGTGGAAATTAAATATAATGTAAGTAAAATCATCACTTAGTACATGACTGGTACATATTAGGTATGGCAGAGATGGGATACCTATTCAGCAAACCCTTTTCCCTGTCCTCCTAGTCCTACACACTGCTAGTCTTCATTTCTCAGCCTCAGTTACATTTAAGGGTAATAAATCTATAGAGTTTGGGCCATTGCAATGTAGTTGGATGTGCTATATGCCAATTCTATGCCTGGTTTATAAAAACCTTCTGTAAAATTCTCTAGTCTCCCTGTTATCTGCAAGATGGAAGGCAAGGTCACTTGTTGAAGGTTCCAGAGCCTCCAACAGTCTGGGTTTTTAAATTACTAGAATAGGAACACCTCACTTCCTTCATCTATTGAACATTACAAGATAATTAAATTGTGCTTTGTGAATCCACTGGAATTCTTAAATGTATTTATTATGGCAGCTAGTTTTACCTTAACTAACAGAAGGTACTCAATAAATGGTAGCTGTAATTGCTGCTAACATCTCTCCTAATTCTAAGATTTTCCTATTTACAACTGCAAAGAAGTTGAAATGCAAGGAAGTGGAGTGGGGATAAGGGCCAAAATTAAAACGAAACAAAAACAGAAACAAATAGTTGTTAGTAAAGCTGGCACATCATCTATGGTAACTAGCATGTCACCTGATTCCCCAAATAGGACCAGATCTCAGGGAAAGGAAAAGCTCAGATATAGAAATATGGTCTAATGAAGCAAGTGCTTCAAAGAAGGTATGTGATATCTTGCCATAACCATTCTAAAGTTCACATAAAACTCTCCTGCATAAAGAGAAAGCTGACATACCATCTCCAAAGATATCTTCCAGGTGCTATGCTCTAGTTTGAACACGTGACCTTTCCCTTTCTGCACAGTATAGAGTCAAACAGTTGCAAAGTTAAAGTATGTGTGGCCTTTGCCTTTAGAATGAGTCATAAACTCAAAGATCTAGCTAGTTGTGTTCATGAAAGATTCTCTAAACTCATTCTCTAGAGCAAGATGCCATTCAGTGTAGAGGTAAGTCCTGTACATGTGTAGTTTGTAAAGCCCTTTGGGATGCAAAGCCCTCTGTAATTGTCAGAGGTTCTTTAGATTATTAGACAGTATGGCAGGATAAAAGTGGTTCTAAAAGCTACAAGTCTCTAAGGACATAGGCAATGCTCTGTAATAAAAATTACAGTAAGCCATGCAAACCCTCTGCTATAGACCTTATAACAAAACTTCAGGTTTTGATTGCCCTTTCTGTAAAGTCTTAGTTCTATTTAGGCATAGATTCTATGCCTTAAATTTGTATACAATGAATGCTGAAGTGCAGATAATTTTGGCTATTTTTAAAACCTGGTAAAAATGCCTATTACCTACTGCTTGAAGACACTTGAAGTGAACATTTCAAATCCCCGTAAGAGTGATGTATGTAATTACATTACTGTATAATAAATGGAGTTGTGAGATGAAATGCAATAGGTTTCAGAAGAGTCCAAGAGTTTCAGTACAGAACGATACATTCTCAGCTGTGCAGTTCAAAGCGAGATATAATATGGCACAGACTTCCAATGATCCACATTAGAGGGAAAAAGCCTCAAGCAATAGACTGATAGGAGAAGTAGTAACAAAAATATCTGAATGCTACATTGTGATTATCAAATTCTGTACTTAATATGAGTACCACCATCCCCAAACAGGGTCAAAAGTTTAAAGGGAACATTACAGAAAATTAGACACTAGAGAAAGTTATGACTAGCTAGGTCAGAACTATTCAGAGTGTCAAAAATCAGAATGTCTCTAGAAGGGCAGGAAAATGTCACCAGCCTATAAGAAGCAAGTGATGACTCCATAAAATTTGATTATTCTGAAAGATGGGATTGTTGGGAGTAAGCAAGAAAATTGATTCCTGGCAGTTAAAAAGTAAAAATAAAGACAACTTACCTGCCCTAGAGGTTTTCCCCAAATTATACCCTAAATAAATTAAAGCAATTACCAGGCCAGTAGCTGTGAAAATTGTGCTGAACAAGGATCCCCTCTCTTAATACTTGTTCGTGATTTTTCCTACTAGCTGCCAGGCCTGTAACTTCTTGTGTGACATCGTTGCATATTGTCATTTGAAAATCCAGTTGTAGTCTGCTTAAATGTACTTTTTAAAGTTTAGAATGAAAGCTACCTAATTATGCCTCTATCTTTGTATTTCTTTCCTTCTTAATTTAATAGTTTATTGCTTCAGGTTTAACTAAATATCACATCTTTGTTATTTAAAAAGAACATATTCTGAAGAAAAACAGTTGCCTTAAAAGCATGTGAGAAGTTATTTGTTGTAGTTATTTACATATATAGCTCTTTAAATAGATATATCTGATCATTTTGAAGGGGACTTATAAAAGAGAAATAAAATTATGAAGGATCATTTGGTCCAGGAAAAATAATCTGGTGGCAGTGATCAGGCAAAGGGATTGTTAGGGTTCATGGTGGGGGGGCAAATAAATAGCATCCTATCTACCACCTTAATTTCTTTTAAAAACTAATTTGGAGAATGTAGCTTAGCTTAAAAGCAAGACAGCTTTCAAATACTGAATCTCAGAATAAGTTTATTCTCCTCTAGCCCTATCAGCAGCCTACGGAAAAGGGCCCCCACGTGGGAGTAGAGGACAATGCATCTATTTTGCGGGAAGGCCAACTGCCTAGAGGAAAGCATGAGTTGAGTGGATCTTGCTCAGTTTATTGTTTCTGAACTTATCAATTAAATATATCCAGCAGAGGAATGAGTGAGGGAACAAAGAGAAACCAAGAGTGCTATAGCTAGTAAAACTCTCTCCACATGTAAGAAACCATCAGAATAAGGAATAAGCATTTCCACCTCATAGTGTCCAAAAAAATTAAGCAGTCTTTGAAGAGTAACGTTGCCAACTCAAACATACAGACATCATCTCCATCTACCCCTTGCTGATTACACCTGAGGACACAGCACTGAATATCAAAAAGTAGTATGTTGGTGTGTTTTAACTCCTAGTCTTCAAAGAAAGGCCAGGTATAAATTTTGAAGACAAAATTAGCCAATAGTTAGCCTGAATGGCATTCCACTCAGGAGCCTGAAAGGGAAGAGAACTCATTCAGATGGTTTACATAAAGTTTAATGAGGATACTACTTATAAAGGTGTGGGAAGGGTGTGTTTGTCAACTCAGGCTACTGTAACAAAATACCATATGCTGAATGGCTTAAGCAATAGAAATTTTTTCTCACAGTTCTTGAGGCTAGAAGTATGAGATCAAAATCAATGGGCTGCAATGTAGGTTTCCTTCTGAGGCCTT
This sequence comes from Manis javanica, assembly GCF_040802235.1. NCBI lineage: Eukaryota > Metazoa > Chordata > Mammalia > Pholidota > Manidae > Manis > Manis javanica. Next base: position 90,662,585 of record NC_133174.1, read on the forward strand.
CTCTTGGCTTATATGCAGCAGCCATCTCACTGTGTGCTCTAATAACCTTCCTCAGTGGGTGAACATAGATCTTTATAAAGGCACTAATTTGTCATGTATGTCCACCTTCATGACCTAATCTAAATGTAATTTCCTTCCAAAGGCCCCACCTCTAAACACTATCACACTGGGGGTTAGAGTTCCAACATTTGAAGTTGAGGGGGTGGAACTCAAACATTTAGTTCATAACACAGAGTTAAGAGAACAAACAGCAAATGGTGAGGCACTCTAACACTAATAATAGTTGGGAGCTAGTACCACTTCTAGGTTAGAGGAAAATAGTGTTATCTGAACCAACTTACAGCTGGAGCCATGGAGGGAAGGACTCCTAGTGGGAGACAGAATGATAGAGGGACATAGCTGCTGCTAGAGAAGTAAGGGTAAGGCAGGGAAGGAGAAGTGCAGAAATGCCTCGACTTCACTCTCCCTCCACCTTCCAAACCTTGTTATTGGCTTTCATTGACTGAATCCCATTGAAACTAGAGAACAAGGGATCCAAGAGGATAGCTATTTGGGGTCAGGGTCCCAAGGCACAGAGCAAGACAAAGAGTAAAGAGTGATTCTGGAGGGCCACTGGAGAACAATTAGCACCGAAAAATCTTGCTCAGGAAGAAAAAAATAATCTCATTTAAAAATGCATGTACATTCAATGCAAATTTGGTGAACTAATTTTTAAAATCATGTGACTGAAAAATCCTCACTCTAGTCCTGTCTTTCAGACAAGTTTTTCCCAAACTGAGGTAAACAGATAGTTGTCTAATTGTTTTCCTGATAAACATCACCAGGGGGAAATGCCACCATTTCCCATAGTATAACAATTGAAACCATGTTATTTCAATGAATCTGATGTCTGTTGTCTCTCCTATTAGATGGCATATTTTTAATATGTATTCTAATTTCACTAGTATAGACTCTGTGTGTAACAGTCTTCTATTTCTGCATAATATATTATCACAGAGTTAGCAACTGAAACAACACAAATTTATTTATTATCCCACAGTTTCTGCAGATCAGTAGTCTAGCAGGTATGGTCAAAAATCAAAGCATCCTTTAGGCTGAGATCTTATATGGAGGATGTGAAGGAAAAGCCCCTACCAAGATCCTTCTCATTGGTGGCAGAATTCAGTTCCTGGAAGTTCTAGAACTGAGATCTTTGCTTCTTTACTGGCTATCAGTTAGGGGTCACTTTCAACTTCTAAAGGTCATCCACATTCCTTGCCACATGGCCTCTTCCATCTTCAAATCATCAACATTGCATTAAATCCTTCTCATGCTTCAAATCTCTGATTTCTTCACTCTGAACTTGAGACCCAGTTTAAAGGGCTCATGTGAAAAAATCATATCCATCTGAATAATCTCCCTATTTAAAGTTAACTAATTAGGAACTGTCCCGACCCTCAGGACTATCAACGGGGGTCGACGACCTGGAGGAGAGAATGAAGGGTCAAGAGACACAAAGAACATACAGCAAGACAGGATGTCTGATCAAGCTGACCAATTTTATTTTTCTCAGGCTCAATTTATATAGGTTGTGACGAAAATATATGTGAAGAGGTGATTGGTCTTCAGTTGGCGCCAGCGGGAACGTGTAGAGAGGTGATTGGGTTTTCAGGTGGTGCCGGCAGGACCCGAGGACCCGGAAGAGAAGCAGGAGGTTCGCCATCTTGTGGGTGGGGGCCCTTGGGAGGGAGGTTTAAGGGTGAGGCTTTCCCCTGGGGCAGCGGGTGTTCTTGAGAAGCACGAGTTTGGCAGGGCTAGAAGGCCAGTGGAAAGAACAGAGGAGGAAAACATTGCTTAGCAAACTGACTGCAAGATCTATATTGATTTGGCTAGGAGAGCAACTATGCCTTAGTGCAGAAATGATTGCTGTTCTCTTAAGACTTACATAACTAGTATTGCTTTAAAGTCCATAGGCTCGCTCCCAGCATCTCCTCCTTTCTTTATTAAAAATTAAGATGATTTTGGTTGAGCAGGCTAAGGGGCGGGCACAGGGGCCTGATCCTCAGTGGATATCTGGTGCGTGAAGAGGACTCTTAGTCTTACAGACTCTGCTGAAGAGAAAGAGTTTCTCTATTAAGCACAAGGTGTCTTTTTTCCTGAGAAGAGGAGGATGCAGGACACAAACCTCTATGCAATCAGGTATGTCCCTCAAGGAACCCAGGGCAGGCGTTAGCCTTTCCTTTGCAGTGCTTTGCCTCACATCCACCTTAGTACTCAACCGGCACTCAGAGACTCCTGGGAGGGTTGCGCTGGTGCTTACTTTTGCTGAGAAGACATAGAGGGGGGTGCTTTGTTGTCGTCATCATTCTCACGAGCTAGTTTGTGATAGTGGACTTGGATAGGTTTGCCAACAAGGGTATCTATTTGTCTCTTTATAAGGCTCATCAAATGTTTAAGAACCCAAGGGCCAAAAGACAAGAGCAATATCAATCCTATGAGGGGGCCTAGGAGAGAGGGCAAGAGAGTAGTAAGCCATGGGGAGGCTGAAAACCAATTTTTATACCAACTTTCATCTTGCTCTCTTTCTTTCTTTCTTTCTTTTTTCTAACCCTTTTCCAACTCTTTTCATACTATCCTTAACTACTCCTGTTTTATCAGCATAGAAGCAGCACTCTTCTTTCAGGGCAGCACAAAGCCTGCCTTGCTGCAGAAAGAGTAGGTCTAGCCCTCTGCGGTTTTGGAGAACTACTTCAGCGAGGGACGTGATTGAATCTGTCAGGTCAGAGATTCCTTTCTGCAATTCTTGGATATCTTGATCTATAGTGGCACTGAGCTTGTGATAGCGGGAGTTAGAAAGAAGCAAAGAAGATATGCCTGTGCCTGCACCTACAGTCCCTAGGCCGAGCAGAACAGTGATAGTAACAGCAGTAATGGGTTCTCGGTGGGAGCGTTTAGGGAGGGAAGGGTTTGAAGATTGTTCCCAGATATGGAAGAACTCATCAGGCTGGTAGTAAATGAGCCTGGGTATAACTTTTACGAGAACACAAAATCCATGCTCTTGTAAAATGGGATTGTAGGCACAGGGGGTGAGTCTGTCTAAGCAGGCCCACCAGGTGTCATTGGGGAGAACTATAAATTGGGGTCCCCATCCAATGGAGAAGATTTCTCGACAGAGGTGGGTGTACTCATGAGGGATCTTTTGAAGAGTGTTAGTTATGCAAGTCCCGTTACTGACTACTTGGGCTAAGGTTAGGCCTTCCCAACTAGCGCGTTTCCAACAGCAGTTGTAGGTATCATTGGAGGTGGAGAAGTTGCCAGGGATGGCGGCACCTTCATAAAAAGGGGGGGAAAAGTGGTAATATAACCACCATTTGGCAGTAAGCTCAGGAGTGGTGGAATTAAGACTAAGGAAGGTTTGATTTATAAGGGTGAGGACAAGGTCTTTAGAGCTAGCTAGGGCGGACACTGGCAGTGTAGGGGAGGGTTTAAGACTGCTAGTTGTGAAGCTATGGTTAGGCGAGAGGGCAGAAGGCTTTGGTGGGGGAGGGTGCTTCCCACCTAGGACTGTATTTGGGCCTATAGCGGCAGAAGGGGTGGCAGGGAACTCTTTAAGGAGTTTAATAGTAAAGGTGATGCCTTCATCATAATGTTCTTTATATAAATGAAGACCCCAAGTGTATCTTTGTGCCCAACTTGAGGCTTTTTTCCCTTCTTCAGTGAGTGTGATAGAAAGAGGATTGCACCAACCTTTGGTAATATTTCTAGGAAAGCACTCGGGGAGTGCTTCAGGGTATTTTTGCCCTTTAAAAGGGTGGTGGGTATAATTGGCTTTGGCAGTAATATAATCCCAGGAGGAGGACGGTCTCCAGTAAGAATCTCCCATGGTCTCACACCCCCATGATGCACAATAATAGTCTGTCTTGCCTCCGTATTTATGAAGAAGGTTACGGGGCTGGTGCTGCCCGGGGCAAACATAAAAGGAATATGATCTAAGAACTGACTGGCGCCCTGCATCAGAGCAACCGGGGGTGGTGAGACCAGCACGAGAGATAAGAGGTGCTTCACTCTGCTCGAAAAGATGTTCTACTCCCCAAGGGGCTCCCGCACCTAGGGCCAGCTTACAGAGATCAGGTTGTAAAACGCTTGGCCACCAGACATCTGGCGAGGTTTGAGAGCAGGACCAAACAACATCTCCTCTTTCAGAAAGCACTATCCAGGTGTAGTTCCAAGGAAAGTGTCAGGATCTCGCGGGTTGCGGCGCTGGCCGATGGCTCAGAGCTGTGGTCATGATCAGGAGGATGAGGACTTTTGGTGACTGCATCTGCAATGGAAAAAGAATTTGTCTCAGTCGGAGATGGAAGCTCCAGTTGTGACTGTGGTAAGTTAGTGGTTTTAACTAGCCTTTCAGGGAGCCATCGAGGCTTGGAGTTTTGTTGGTCATAAATGCAGACGGACCCTCAGCCCCAGATAATAATGGGGTTGGGACCTTTCCATGCAAAGGTTAGTGGATCTTTCCATTTTACTAATGCTTGAAGTTCATTGGTTTTAGGGTGCCATAACCAATCAGCAGCTGAGCGTCCGTGGGAATCGAGCGTCAGGAAGGTAATGACAAACAAGGCATGGCTAAGTTGATTGTGGGGGCTGATGGTTGTATAGAGGAGGGGATTGTTCTTGAGGCGGGAGAGCATGTTTTTAAGAGTTTGATGAGCTCGCTCTACAATTCCTTGTCCTTGGGGATTATATGGGATGCCTGTGATATGTTTTATTTGGAAGTCAGAACAGAAGCACTGGAATTTAGCTCCTGTGTGACCTGGCCCATTGTCGGTTTTATGATCTTTGGCTTGCCTAGCACTGTAAAACAGTGCAAGGTGTGGGTAATGACATCTTTAGAAGCCTCTCTGGTAAGGGATGATGCGAAGATAAAACCACTAAAGGTATCTATAGTAACATGGAGGTACTTCATCTTCCTACAGGGGGTGAAATGAGTGACATCCATTTGCCAAATTTCATTCAGGATTAGTCCCCAAGAGTTCACTCCTAAATGAGGAACAGGAAGATGTGGAGCACAGTCATTACATTTTTTGACAATTTCTCGGGCTTGCTCTCTGGTAATTTTGAACATGAGTCGCAGAGTATTTGCTGAAAGGTGGTGGAGGGAGTGAGCATGCTGAGCTTGACTTAGGGGTGTACTGCTGAAGGCTAGCACTATTAGGGGAAGGGTACAGGTGGCTTGATCAGCAAGGGCATTGCCTGCCAAAAGAGGGCCAATGATAAAGGGGTTGGAGCGTCAGATTATGAGATATTGAATTTGTCTGAACAGATCAGCGGCATTGGAGGAAGGCTTAATAAAGGGAGTGGTTTCTAGGAGAGGTACTGAGTGGGCTATGTAAGAGCTATCTGTATAGAGATTGAAAGGGGTATTAGAGAGCGATTGAAACACTTGGAGGACTGCGTAAAGTTCAACATGTTGGGCAGATGAAAAGGGAGTGGGCAGGGAGACGGGGGTTTTATCTTGAATAACATATGCTGCCCGTCCTGTTGCTGAGCCATCTGTGAAGATGAGGAGGGCTTCTTGCAAAGGAGAGGGGGAGGTAACTTTGGGAAAAACTAGGGATGTAGTCTTCTAAACTGAATTAAAGGGTCAGTGGGATAATGATTATCTATGGTCCCAGCAAAGGAGGCACAAGCGATACCCCAGTCATCGTTGGTTTGTAGCAACCAATCTATCTGCTCTGTAGTATATGGAACAACAGGATATCAGGATCTTTACCAAAATACTGTCTGCTTAGTTTTCTTCCTTTTATAATAACAGAGGCAGCTAGGGAAAAGTAAGGTGTTAGAACTTTCACAGGTTTGCTGGAGAGGTAGACCCAAAGAAGAGGCTTGCCTCGTTGTTCAAGGGTCTTGGTAGACTGTCAAAAACTCCTACTGGAGTGTGGGTGGTGGCACAAATGATAAGATATAAAGGAGAGGAGTAGTCAGTCTGAAAGGAGGTTTGTAGAGAGATAGCTTGATTTATCTGTTCTATAGCAGCAACTGCTAGGGACGTTAGGGGGGAGAGGGGATGCGAGTCACCTGCTAGTAAATTGCTTAAGGGAGTTAAGCTTTCGGGGGGAGTTTCAGGTATGGCCTTAAAAACTGCAGGTTGCCTAACAATTTTTGAAAGTCATGCAGCATCTTAAGGGAAGAAGTGTGGAGCTCTATTTTGGGTGTGAAAATTCAGTGAGCTGGGAGGCTATAGCCCAGGTAAGTATAGGGTTCAGAAAACTGAATTTTATTGGGAGCAATTTTCAAGTGGGATGCTTCAAGGGTTTCTAGGAGGTGTTGGAAACAGGCAATGCCTTGAGCTTCATTGGGGGAAGCAATAAGTATGTCATCCATGTAATGAAGGAAGTAAATATGAGGCCATTGTCTCTTAACGGGGTCTAGAATTCGGGCTATGAATATTTGGGCTAAGGTAGGGCTATTCGCCATACCTTGAGGAAGAACACACCATTGATACCTAGGCGTTGGTTTGTTAAAGTTGATCTGGGGAAGGCTAAAGGCAAAATGGATACAATCATCTGGGTGGAGGGGAATAGTAAAGAAGCAATCTTGCAGGTCTATAACAATCTTATAATAGTTTATGGGTATAACACCAGGGGACGGGAGGCCGGGCTGCAATGCGCCCATAGGGACCATAACTTTATTAATGGCTCGAATGTCTTGTAGGAGCCTCCATTTGCCTGATTTTTTTGTGATGATGAAAATGGGGGTATTCCAAGGAGAATTGGAAGGCTCAATATGGCCTGCTGCCAGTTGCTCCTGCACAAGCTGTGTGGCGGCATGTAATTTTTCTGCATTTAGGGGCCACTGATCAACCCAGACAGGCTCGGTAGTTTTCCATATTATTTTATCAGCATGTTGCTGGGGTACAGATATGATTGTGGCCTCTAGGAGAAAGGGGATCCTAGTCCCTTTCTCTGAGTATTTGATACGATGGTCACAGGAGTTTTAATGCCTTGTGCATTCTTTCCTAACCCTTGGCCAGGCAAGTAGGCTTGTGTCAGCATTTGCTTGGTTACTGACTCGTTTGGGCTACACATAATAATATTCATTTGAGAGAGAATGTCTTGTCCCCACAAATTGACTGGAAGCCTAGGAATTACAGAAGGAATAACTGTCCCTGAATTCCCTTCTTGATCTGACCAATGAAGGGACTGGGAACTAACTTGAGGGTTTTGTGACTGTCCGATTCCCTGTAGGTGGGTGGTGGAGTTTGTAAGGGGCCAGGAAGGGGGCCACTGCTCTTTGGCAATAACAGTGGCATCTGCTCCTGAGTCTAGGAGGCCTTGAAAGGCTTTTCCATTTAAGGACAGAGTTAGCATGGGGCGGGCACGCGTAATTTGTTGAGTCCAATAGACATCTGTGGTGCCTATGTCACTCATTTCAAGTTGCTCTTTAAGGCACTTATTGGAGGAAGGGATAAGGAGTAGGAGAAGAAGCTGGGCAAGGGTATATTCTGCTGGAATATATAGAGGGCCCTTAAGAGTGGAGGCTAGGATCTGAATTTCTCCTTTGGAATCTGGATCAATTACTCCAGGGTGTATTTGAAGCCCTTTTAGGGAGGCTGAAGTGCGTCCCAGAATTAAGCCGAAAGTGTTAGCAGGGAGGGGCCCTCAGATGCCCATCTGTAGAAGCTTTGTCCCTTCTTCTGGAGTCAATATTGTACTGGTGGTGGAACAGAGGTCCAACCCTGGGCTGTTTTTTGTGGCTCTCCAGAGGTCTGAAATTGATTTGGGGTTACTGTCGAGGGGATGAACTCAATTGCCCCGGGGTTCATCTTCTGCAGCGGGGCTGGTGGCTGCCCCCTGAAGGGGTTTCCCTGGTTTTTAAAAGGCAGGGGCAGACCTTGTATATCGGCTTTTGACCGGCATTCTTTGGCCCAGTGATATCCTTTATGACATCTGGGACAAGGGGTGGAGGTGAGGGACAGATTAACTGGTCTGGGGGTATTGCAAGGATTATTAAAAGGGGGTGGATTGGGGTCAGGATTGGGAGGCCGGGGGACTCGGGGCTGTGGGTAGTCTTTGGCAAAATGGGCAGGCTGCTTGCAATTAAAGCAAGTTTTTTGTGTTGAGCCAATGCCTGCCCTCTGCAAGGCAACTCCGATAGCCAGTCCAATGGCATGACTAGTTACGGCTCCTGCGCAGAGGCGCACGAAGTCTGACACTGACTCTTTGCGAAGATGCCGAAGCAGGTCTTGACAGACTGGATTAGCATTCTCAAAAGCCAGCTGTTTAATAAAAGGGTTGTTGGGCTCTTGGATTCTGAACATGCGCTCAGCCGCCTCTGTAAGGTGGCTAATGAAAGAGCTGTAAGGCTCGTCTGCTTCCTGCCATATCTTAGTAAGAGCGGCAGTAGCGGCTCCTTTAGGGGATAACTTTTTCCAAGATCCGAGGCCAGCTTGTCTAACTTGAGCCAAGAGACCTGTGGGAAAGAGTGCTTGGACTGCTAGAGTGTTATAAGGAGCTTCACCTAAAATTCTTTTTGCTGTCCAGTCTCGGGAACTGGGTCGGGTAAGATTTTTACTTTCTATTTCTTTAGCAAATTCGGCAAGCTCGGCTTTCCAAAGAACAAAGTCTCCCCCGTTTAAGGCTGCACGAGCAAGCTGATGGAATTCATTTGGGGTAAACCAATCATTGGTGATAGATTCTAACAGAGCTAGAGTAAATGGGGTGGTAGGCCCATAATTGGAAACAGCTGACTTGAGCTTCTCTAGAGCTCAGATATCTAGGGGTGAAAAGGATGTTCTTTTTATAGGGGCTGGGTCTCTCATCACTGGAGGCCTGTCGCTAGGACACGGGCCTCTTTTGGTTTGGTCTTCAGGGCTATCGTTTAGATGGTCATCTCCATCGTCATGCCATGAATCTCTCTGGGCTCTATCATCAAGAGTAGTACTCATGGGACCTTCTTCTCTCATATCAGGATCAATGCCCTCTTCTTCAGGGTTATCGGGGTCAAATAACTTAGGGGAGGGGCTCCAGGGAATAGAAACCCCACTCCGTAGGGAGACAGGAAAAGTCAGGACAGGGTTGGGTGATTTTTTTGTTTTGTGAAAAAGTGATTTCGAGGGAGGGGGAGTACTTTTAGAGGAAGAATTTGGGGTGTGGGTTAAATGGGTTAGTTTGGAGAGCTCTTGATCTAGATCATGAATGGCTTGTAGGAGTTGGATTTGTTCTTTTCTATTTTTGACCATCTGTCTGAGGACTGAGAGGTCATTTGCAGCATGTAAACGCTCATGGGAGAGAGAGGAGAAGGCGGGAAACATTTGGTCAAGAACAGGGGGGTGATAAGGTGGCAGGGGAATGAAGGGTGGTAAGGTTACTGCTTGTGGGTGAAGTGCAGAGGCAAGGGCGATGGTAGTGGCCTTAGGTTGCCAGTCAGGATTGTTATAATGTGCTGCCTCTTCTTCTAAAGTGGCTTCATCAGCGTGATCAAGGGGCTCAGCAGGACTTAAGTCAATGAGACTAGGGTAAATATTTGGGGGAGGGATAGCAGGGAGAGGACGGGAGTCAGTGGAGTTATTAAGGGAGGAAACTTTTTCCATCAGTGACGGGGAAAGAGACTCGACAGTCGGTAAGGGTAGGAGTCTGCCTGATATTTGAGAGGGGTCTGCAGCAGAATCTGAAGGATGTTCTTTGAGAGAAGGGGAGGCTGGAGGAAAGGGAAGCCTCGGAGGGGGGACAAGAGCGGTTTTCTCATGGTTTTTTTCTCCCTCAATGACAACTTTTTGTAAATTGGGCCACTCGCGATGAACGTGCAAGATATCATTAATAAGGTTCCAATAGCTAAATGCTGACACAGATACTTTTTCTGGACCAAAAACTCTGTAATAGTCTTGAACGCAATCGCCTACTCATCGCCATTTCTTTTCACTAATGGTCCCTTCTTGAGGGAACCAGGGACACACATCTTCAATAAAGACTAAAAAACGTTTCAAATCTTTTTTCTTAACCCTTGTTCCTCATGTCCTGAGGGACTCCTTGAGTCCGGCTATAAACAAATCTTCTTGCGAGGATGCTTGCCCCATGACTTACCTTCTCAAATGCGTCACCAATTGAGTATATACGAGTCTGTCTCATGCCGGGTTCAGAACGTGGCGACTCTGGCGAGGGTCTCATAACTGCAGACACCTCCTTTCATGGGTGGTCCCACCCCACCCCACCCTCCTGGGGGCGACGTTCTCGCCTCTCTGGTCTGTTGGGCCCCACGTTGGGCGCCAGTTGTCCCGACCCGCAGGACTATCAACGGAGGTTGACGACCTGGAGGAGAGAATGAAGGGGCAAGAGACACAAAGAACAGACAGCAAGACAGGATGTCTGATCAAAATGACCAATTTTATTTTTCTCAGGCTCAATTTATATAGGTTGTGACGAAAATATATGTGAAGAGGTGATTGGTCTTCAGTTGGCGCCGGCAGGAACGTGTAGAGAGGTGATTGAGTTTCAGGTGGTGCCGGCGGGACCCGAGGACCTGGAAGAGAAGCAGGAGGTTCGCCATCTTGTGGGTGGGGGCCCTTGGGAGGGAGGTTTAAGGGTGGGGCTTTCCCCTGGGGCAGCGGGTGTTCTTGAGAAGCAGGAGTTTGGCAGGGTTAGAAGGCCAGTGGAAAGAACAGAGGAGGAAACATTGCTCAGCAAACTGACTGCAAGATCTATATTGATTTGGCTAGGAGAGCAACTCTGCCTTAGTGCAGAAATGATTGCTGTTGTCTTAAGACTTACATAACTAGTATTGCTTAAAAGTCCATAGGCTCGCTCCCAGCAAGGAACTTAATAATATCTGAAAAAGCCCTTTTACCATATAATGTAACATAATCAAGAGAGCAATATCTCATTATATTCATAGGTTCCACCCAAATTTAAGGGGAGGATATTTTCTAGGGTATGTACACCAGAGGGCAAAATTTGAGGGCACCATCTTAATATTCTGTATACCACACTATGAGAGATCAATAAATTCTTATTGATTAATCTAATACCTTCCCCCTTAATTCTGAATTTCCCTATCCTTTAGCCTCCAGGAGAACAAAGCATGTTGGCTGATCATCATCTTTAAATGCATCTTTAAAAACATATCTTTAAAATGCACCATCCTGTTCTTCCAAATTTATAAACTATATCTCATATCTATGATTATATAATCTTAACTCCTTTAACTAATTCCATGTGCCCACTTTTTAAATACATTCAAATTTCAATATATGTCCCCTAAATCTTCTTCAGTTTTTCAATTTGTCTTTCATTGGGGAGTTAAAGTTTGTTCTTCAGGTCACTTAGAGTAGAACCATTCTTAATATATTGGCAGGCTGTCTTGGCCAGTTGATTCTTGTTCTAATGGTTGCTTTAGTTCTTTAGAAAGCAGGTAGGGCCATTAGAAAACAAAATTTAATCATTAAGAAAACCCTTCTTTATCAAGGGTTGATAAAATATAGTAACTGTGAAAGAGAGTGAGTAAGTAGACAGGAGAGAGTGTTAGGAATCAGCAGCTTTGCACATTAGCTTGCATGGTTCCACTGAGTCACCAAGTGATACTGGGGAATGTTTGAGACCTTTGTTCATCTGTTACTTCATCCCTGTAACTGGTTTTCATGATTTCCTATTCTTGTTAATGCTTCTAAATTGCCCTGAGGATAAGATAAAAAAAATTGGTGGGTAAGTACATAGACCTCTTATTAATTTTTTAACTAAAATAAAAAAATCAGTTGAAAATCATTTAAGGTAACAATTAAAGTGAAAACAAATCTGAGAACAGTTGTGTTTTGTTTATGCCTCAGTTAATGATTGATAGATTTGAACTATTGGTTCCCTAGCATCTGTAAAATAGGGTTCAGTTGGAAAAAAAGATAATTGCTCCAGAAAGCATCCCATAATCCAATGGCCAATGATTATATTTTTCTTGATAATTTTAGCTGACATTCCATAACACACCAACCCCCGTGAGGGAAGGCATGTCAAACACTGCTTTACTATTTTAGCATAAATTGCCATTATTCTATAAGATTTACATTCATGCCTTGAAGGGGCTCCAAAGAGAAAGCATTCATATGAAGTATTTTCAGTGTTTTCTAACCTATTTATTACAAGATTAGCTTTTGCTGTGGGACATAGGGTGTCACAATTAAAGCCAACCCCAGTGTGTTTTCCAGGCTATGTTAAACTATTGAATGATCAAGGCAAAGAAAACCTCTTATCTAATGCACAGTATTGAAAATGTACAGCAATTCTTCCCTGGAAGATATTGTCTAAGGAGTAAAGCGATATATAAAGATGACATAACATTTTAACACAAAAGTGCTGGATTACTTTTCTAAAGAAGGCAAAAGAAAGAAGAATAGATAATGAGAAACAGAGTTATTAAAATCTGAGTCATTTGTTCAAATACAAACCAAATCAGTAGTGACCAGAAGATATTACTAAGTGATGATGTGTTTTGGCCTATGAGAATAAGCCTACCCAGTTCCTAATCTACATCTGTTGGCACTAGTATTTTTTTTATAATAAATGGGCACAGACACTTAGCATCCTCCTCACCTCTAGAGGTCAGCTTTTGGCAAAATGGGGTTATGGCGCATAGGTATGACAATGGAGAAAATTGCAATATAGATGCCTCTGTGTAACTTTCCATAGGCAGTTGCCCCATAAGTCAAATTTCAATTGACCCAGGGTTATCTGAAAAGGTTGATCAAATTAGGACACTTAGGTATGAATAATGCATGGTTTCCTTTCCCAAGTGAATTGGAGAAAACTTTAGAGGAACAGAAGCAAAAGACAAGAAATGTTAATCAATGTTCTGTCAACCAAATGTGGGTGGCCTAAGAATCGTTAATTAAGGTTCCAATCAACTGTAGAAAAAATCTGCAATTGCTATGACAATTGTTAACTTTCATTAGAGGTAAAGACAATCAGACATACACATATACAGATACAAGGGAAAAGGTAGCTGCTTCTGATATATTGGGTAGCACATACACACGCATCAGACAGAGGTTAAAATTCATTCTGTGGGAGACTACTAGTGACAGGCTCCAGTTCTAATACCTATCAATTTTCAGCCCACCTTGAAGGAATTAAATTGGAACACTGCACTGGATATACCCCTCACTTTCTCCTTTTCCCAGGGGAGAAACCAGAGTCAAAGGGATCTCTCTCAGTACTCGGCTGGCTTGGAGGGAGGGAAGACACAAGCTAAGTGAAACTGCTCTTCTTATGTTTTGATGTGGCACTTCTCATTCCTGTTTTCTTTGGGGCAAGTGCAGTCTCTTAACTGGATTCTTGGGTTCTCTCAAAGGCATTCTGCTCCAAATATAGTTGTTAAATCAGTGTTTCTGCAGGGGTATGAGAACCTGGATGTGAAGAAATTGAAACATTTCTACACTGCTAGTGAGAGTATAATATGGTCAGCTATTATGGAAAATAGTTCCTCAAAAAATTTAAAATAGTACTGCCATATGATACACCAAGCCCACACATGGGTGTATATCCAAAAGACTTGGGATCTTGAAGGTAAATCTGCACTCCCATGTTCATGGCAGCATTAGTGACAATAGCCAAAATATGGAAATAACCCAAATGTCCATCAACAGCCACATGAAGAAAATGCACACACATGCAATGGAATATTAGCCTTAAAAAAGGAGGAAATCCTACCATTTGCAACAACATGGATGGCTCTAGAAGATATTATGTTACTTATATGAGGTACCTAAAATACTCAAGTTCATAGAAGTATAAAATAGAGTGGTGGTTGACAGGGGATGGGAGGAGGAAGAAATGGGGAGTTCTTTTTCAATGAGTATAAAGCTACATTTATACAAGATGAGTAAGTTCTAGAGATCTTTGTACACATTGTGCCTATAGTTAACCATATGGTGTTTTGCACTTAAAAATCTCATGTTAAGTGTTCTTACTACAAGATAAAATCAATGGGACACAAGGAAACTTTTGGAGGTAATGGATATGTTTATTATCTTGATTGTGATGATGGTATTATGCATTTGCACATATGTCCAGACTCATCAAGTTATGTGCACTTTTTGTTTAAAAAAAGGAATATTGCAGCATTATAGCCTTTGGTACTCCTCCCCTTTTAAGTAGACTGAGTACACTTAAAGATACAGTGTGGGTATTCACACTGTTTACAAGAGTGGAGGAAAAAGTAACTCTTGAAAAACAAAAAGCCAAGATGAAAACTACATTTATTTTGGTTGAACTTAGGCAGAGGCAGGGCATGTAGTCCCCGGTCTATCACAGGCCTCAGTATTCCCTACTATCCTGCACCAGGCTTCCCAGATACACAGTACATACCTGGCCATTAAGGCATTTAGGTTGCATTTCCAGAAATAGATGGATTTCTCACTTTCTGGTCACAAACTATGCTCCTTCTGGCTTTTCCTTTGGAACTTTTGGGTACTTAATCCAAGGGTTAAGTTCTGCAGATATGGTTCTAGAAGACATTACCATTTGAGTTTCAAACCTAGCTTTTTAACTTACTAACTACATGACCTTGGACAGGAGACTCAAACTTTCTGAGCCTCAGTTTTCCTGACTATAAAATGGGAATGGAACAACTCAACACCAAAAAAAATCCAATTAAAAATGATCAGAGGACCTGAATAGACAATTTTCCAATGAAGACATACAGATAGCCAACAGACACATGAAGAGATATTCAGCATTGGTAATCATTAAGGAAATGCAAATCAAAACCACAATGAGATATCACCTCATATCAGTCATAATGGCTAGTATCAAAACATCAAGCAATATCTTTGTCAAGGATGTGAAAAAAAGTGAACACTGATACATTGTTGCTGGATATGTAAACTGGTTTAGCCACTGTGGAAAACAGCATGGAGGTTCCTCAAAAAATTAAAAATAGAAATATCATATGGCTAGATAATTTCACTTCTGGATATTTGCCCAAATAAAACAAAAACACTAATTTGAAGAACTACATGCTCTCCAATGTTTATTGTAGCATTACATACAACAGCCAAGATTTGGAAGCAACTTAAGTATCCATCAATAGAATGAAAATGGATAATGAAGATGTGGTATATATACACAATAGAATACTAAACATAAAAAAGAATGAAATCTTGCCATTTGTGACAATGCGGTAGGACCTACAGGATATTATGTTATGTGAAATAAGAAGATAGAGAAAGAAAAATAGCTTATGATTTCACTTACATGTCGAATTTAAACCATGAAGGAAATGAACACAAACAAACAAAAATCCAGAAACACACTCATAAATACAGAGAACAAACTGGTGGCTTCCAGAGGGAAGGGAGATGGGGGATTAGGCAAAATAGGTGAAGGGATTCAAGAGGTATACACTTCCAGTTATAAAATAAGTTAAGTCATGGGGATGGAAGGTACAGCATGAGGAATATAGTTAATAATCTTGCAATAACTTGGTATGGTGACAGATGGTACCTACACTTACGGTGGTGAAAATTTTGTAATGTGTATGAATGTCAAATCACTATATCGTACACCTGAAACTATTATAATACTATGTCAACTATACTTCAATAAAAAATAAAATAGGAATAAAGATAAGGTTAATGTCTAACTCATAGGGTTGTTGTAAGAATTAAAGGGTAGTTAGGATAATGCCTGGGACACAGTAAGTACTATGCAAGTGTTTGCTACTACTTTTCTTTTAAAGAAGAGTAGGGTGCCCTTGAACTGCCTAGAGGATAAAAGGAGGTGACACAGAAGAACAAAGGAAACCAAAGGAGAATAAGTCTAAATCCAATTAATTGTATGTGGGTCTAAAATGAATACCAGTATGAACAGGGAGAAGACGTGTTTTTACTAAATGAAGGCATTAAATCCTGTTTCAGATTTTTTGAGCCTTTCATAAGATTTTAAATGGGACTGATTCTCCCACAGAAGGCAGCTTTTTATTCATTTCATTGTCAACAACAATTATTTCACTTATCTGAATGTACTCATGAGATCTATCTGACAGCTTTGTCTCCTGAAGAAATTGTTGCTTAGTACATGTGTTTTGAGCATGTAAGTTTCTTGCTATTGGAAATCAAGACATGCCCAACAACAATCTAATTTTGAGTTTTACTTTTAATGGAAGTTTTAATGTCAATAATTTGTCAAAGAGTGCAGAGAAGTTTAGAAATCTATTTCAGAGTGAGAAAATATTCATTTATGCCAGCAATATTCCAATGTTCTTTATATGAGACATACATGGAAATGGTCCTAGTAGCTTGCTCTAGTGATTTCCCAAGCTAGTGGAAAGAAGTCACTGTGAATCATAGTGGCAAGCTTTTTTTTTTTTTTTTTTAAAGATAGTACCATAGACAGTAAGGTATCAAATTTCTAAATCTGATGTGTGGTCTCTTGCGCTTTGGCAAAGTAGGATGCTATACTAACCAGCATGAATGAGATTATGGTGAGGGAACAAACAACCTCAAAGTTCTATGGCTTGACATAATAAATGTCTTATTTCTTGCTCATCCTATATGTCCAACATAGGTCAGATGGAGGAGTTCCTTTTGATAGTCACTCAGGGACAGAGATTCTATCTCAACAGCATGGCACAGGGTAGAAAATGTGGGAAATCATGCACTGGCTATTTAACTTTCTGCCTTGAAATGACACATGTCAGTTCAGCTCACATTTCATTAGTTGCAATTAGTCACATGGTCACGCCTAACTTCAAGAGGACTGGGAAGCACAATCCTACCATGTGCCAAGAACGATGAGATCTAGAATATTTATGAACAGCCCTAATTACTACCACAGATGCTCATCTAATTTACAGGAAAGTTAAAAGTTTGTGTCTGATTGCTGCACTATTATAACAGATTGCTTAATCTTTTGGTACCATCTTCTGGGAAGTCACATGAACTATTACATTACAGGATTGTGTGACAGAGAAAGGAAGAATTATTTATGTGCTGGCTCTTGTCTCCTTTTGACCTAATTTATTCCAACAGGCGTTTAATCCCATGCACTACAGTTTGTGCAAACATAGTCACTGATTGGGTCCTGTGGCACTTCATGCCTCAACCACAATGCAGAATTCCTGGAGCAGGAGTTTAGAGAAAAGTGATTTGAGCAAGAGTTAAAGTGTTGGATTGTGTCTGCATGAAGTTGGGTAGCTCTCATTTCAATTTGGTCATCAAAGCAATGGCTAGGGTGAAACAAATGGCCACAGGACCTCGAGACGGCTGAAACCAACAAGACCGAATGCTGCACCTAAGAGGTTTCTAGTACAGCCTCCCATCCAACCAAAAGACACAGTGCTCTTGAAAGTTATGATATCCCAATCAAAAGACAAATACCATGGTATTGAAATTCGACCCTGACAGAAAGGTTAGAAAAAACAGAGATAGTTTATCTCCCATAGTGTCTCCAATAGGAAACTGTTAAAATTATAGGACACTCAAAAAATATAAATTAATAAGTATTTGTAAATGAGTAATGATTGTAAGAGTCATTTTTCTAAAAGGAATTTCAACCTGCCATTTTTGGTAAGTAAAAAATAAATAAAATATTAGTCAGTATGTCTGAATCAACTTAATAATTTTTACTTCACATAATCAGTGGTGGGAGGAAGGTAGAAAATTCCAAAACAGGAGTTTCACAATTTGGAGAAGTGAAAAGATGTAAAATGATAAAAATGATATACTAGTACATGTACATATTAGGTATGATAGCAAATGGGATCTAACTACCTCACAGGTTTCCATCCTAACTTCAAGCTTTGTTATTCTGTGAAAAGACATTTATAGAAAATGGTAATATCAATGATTATCTTCGTTGGATTTTCTCAGGTTAAATGTTTAAAATTTCATTTGACTGTGACTCAATTCAATATCTCTTGATCTAAAGAGTTTAAGGGCTTTTTTAATATATAAAGGAACAATTTCTGTTTAGATCTAGTAAATACTTTCACAAGTTAAAGAAAAAATATCTTGTTTTCTTCCTATCATTTGACAGCTGGTTGACTAAGAAAGGGAGAATAATAAGTTTTAATTATACCTTTCAAAACCCAACACATTTGAAAGCTATTCAGGAATTACATGAGATATTTCTCAGTATTAACTTGCAGATGGTTAAGAAATGCTAACTTTCATTCCTGAAGGTGAAATGACCAGATTTACGTAACCCCCAATATTAAAATTTCCAAATCTACAACCATTTACAATGAGCATTTTATTCAGAGACTTCATGTGTGTGTAGGTGTGTGTGTTTTATTTCTTCTCTCTTTTCCATACTTAAGAATGGCCCAGTCAAGAAACCAACAGCTTTAGGTATCATTATTATTATTACCATTTTTGTTTCATCATGCAGCTTTTCTTCCCCAGTTAAGTCAAACATGATCAGATGCCAAAATATAACTCACACCAAGCAAAAAGATGAGATTATAATATCTTTCACTTTAAACAGATAGTCAGGAAGAGCAAAGAATGAAAGAGAGGCTGATGGTGTAGTCTTGTTAAATTAGTCCCTGGCTTTGAGAAAAAAAAATGTTATTGCATTTGTAGACCAATAGAGCAACAGAACTGAGAGTCCAGAAATAAACCTAAGCATTCATAGTCAATTAATACTTGATAAGGGAGTCAAGAATGTTCAATGGGGAAATGATAGTTTTTTCAATAAATGATGCTGGAAAAACTGGATAACTACATGCAAAAGAATGAAATTGTACTCCTATTACAGCACTCACAAAAATTAACTCAAAATGGGTCAGATTTATATGTAAAATCTGAAATGTTAAAACTTCTAGAAGAAAATATGGGAAAAATTTCCTCAGCGTTGGTCCTGGCAATGATTTTTTTTGATATGACACCAAAAGCACAAGCAACAAAAGCAAAAATCAACAGGTAAAATTACATCACACTTAAAAGCATCTACACAGCAAAAGAAACAAATAACACATGATTTCACTTATATGTGGAATCTGAAAACAAAACTAAACAAAATGGACAAAACAGCAGTAAACTCATAGACACCGAGAAATGACTACTGGCTACCATGGGGGAGGGGTTGGGGTGTGTGAGTGGGGTGGGTGAGGGAGATAAAGGGGCACAGAAGTCTCATTTCATAATCTAAGTTGGTCAATAGGATAGAAGTGTAGCATGGAGAATATAGTCAGTGGTTCTGCAACATCTTTCTATGTTGACAGATAGTAATTGTACTAGTGGGAGGGTGAGGATTTAATAATGTGAGTAACTTTAATCACTATGTTGTATTTGAAACCAGTATAATACTGCATATCAACTATACTTCAATAAAAAAGTAGGAAGCCCAACATAAAAAAACAGTAATGAAATGAAGAGGCAACCTGTATAATGGGAGAAACTATCTGCAAATCATATATCTTATAAAGGGTTAATATACAAACTATGTAAGGAATTTACACAACTCATTAAAAAAACAATTAAAAATGGGCAGAGGAACTGAAAATTTTTGCAGAGAAAACATAAAAATGGCCAAAAGGTACATGAAAAGGTGCTCAACATCACTAATCATCAGGGAAATGGAAATCAAAACCACAACAAGATATCACCTCACCCCTGTTAAAACAGATATCAAAAAGATAAGCAATAACAAGCATTGGTGAGAGTGTACAGAAAGGTAACACTTGTGCACTGTTGGTGGAAATATAAAGTAGTGCAGCCGCTATGGAAAACAATATAGAGGTTCTTCAAAAAATTAAGAATAGAACTAGCATATGATCCAGAAATCCCACTTCAATAGCTAAGATATTGAAAAAACTGAAGTGCCTGAAAATGCATGAATGAAGAAGAAAAATACAGAATTGGGCCCTTTCTTCCTATGTAACCTCATCTTCTACCACTGCCTCCCTCACAATTATTTCAGCTGTACTGGTCATCTTTCTGCCCATTAACAAACACAAACTTATTTTTACCCTTGCTGGTATATCTCTCCCCCTAGGTCTTCATTGGACTAACTCGTTCCTATCACTTAGGTCTCTGTTCAAATGTGACTTGCTCATTAAGGTTTTCCCTGAGTACTGTATCCTACTTAATTCCCTGCCCTCTCATCCGTTGCTTTCTTTCCCCTTATCCTGCTTTATTATTTCTTTTCATAGCAGTAATCACCGCATGACATTTTATTATGTTAATCAGTTTATTGTCTGCAACCTCTACTGGACTGTATGTTCCATAAAAGGAGAAACCAAGTTTGTTTCTGTATTTTATGTGCTGTGCTCAGCATATAATATATGACAAATAAATATCTGTTGAATTAATGATCAGAGTTTTACATTTCCTGATCTTTAAAGTCCCCTGATGAAATGTCAGTCTCTGGATTATTAATCCTTTCACTCATTTTAGGTATGTAGCATGGTTCTTCACATTTCCACTTCCAACTTTCTCTTGCATTCTTTGTTGAAACGTAACACTAGGAAACAATCAAACTTCATACAAGTCATGGAATTTATCTCTATTGGACCCACTTTCCAAGTTTTTGTTACCTTTAGCAGGACTCCCTTGGAACCTGAAGTATGTATGCCATTCAATTCACTACATATCTAAAGTTGGATATTCAGGCAAAATTTACTAGACACATATAAGCCACATCAGCACCTGGAGAACATCACTTGTAGGCTTTGTCTTGCTCAATATTAAACTAGGATAGGAGAGATAGAGTGAATATCAAGCAAGTTTTACAACCCACAACCCAAATCAGAATGAGATAAAAGACTAGTGCCCACATATTTTATGTGACTAGTTGGAGGTCCTGCATGTGGAAGTCATAATGATAACTCAGGCAACTCTGTTATAAGCATGTATGCTTCACTCCATCAGTGTGCCGGCCCCACATCTACCATCCTTGTCTCACATTTCCCAAACATTTACTATTGTCTCATAAATGCTTCCAGTGCCTACCCTAAAAAATACTGCCCCTTTCCCTTATAAGACAGCAATATCAGAGAAGCAAAGAAATTACTCAAAAACTAGCTATGAGTTTTAAGAGCTTCCGGAAAGCAAAGGAAGTAAGGGACAGTCTTCTGAAGTCTTATTTAGTATTTTGTCATGATATGTAGGAAAAGTTTTAATAATGTCATCACTGAAAGATAAAGAATTAGAAGAGGTTCATTTGATTGATCAAAACTAATCATTTAACACCTACAATGCTAAGTCCGGAATCAGAGGAGTTGAGAGAAATCCCCTAAACTCAACACTTTATAAATCTTTTCTAAGATTGTTTTTCAACATTGTGTGTCTTTCTGACTCATCTCTCAGAGACTAGAGATATTTTGTCAGGGAGAAAAACTTCAGGCAAATTATAAAGGTTGTACATTATCAAGATTAATGTCTCCCTTATTAGAGAGAAATCAAGTTTTAATGAGTTGAAATAAACATGAAATGTAAAGTTGTACCAAAATCTAAGATCTCTTTATCCAGAGACCATAATTTAGAGTTCCTCCATACAGAGATGGTGTGTAGTAACTCTTTCCTCAATTATAATCTCTCCTCTTTCCTCTCCTTTCTTTTCTTTCTCCTCCTCTTCTTCTCCTTCCCCTCCTCCTCCTCCTCCTTCTTCTTTAGCTCTCCACTCACTCATTAAAGGAAAAACAGGTCAGTTTGCATATTGGTTAAGGCTGGCTTTCTTAACAACCTGGACATTTTCCAATGTAGACAAATGAGAGAGGAAACATTCATAGAAGCCAGTAATAACCAACTTTTTTCTATTTTATTCAGACATACAAGAGTTTGTGTTCTGGCCTGATTACTTAGTAGCTCTGTGACCTTAGGCAAATTACTTAACCTTTCTGATCCCAAGTTTCCTAAAACAATAATTCTCTTGGTTCCTGTAAAGATGAAACAAGAGAAAGATAAAGCCAGAGGTACAATGACTTGCCATATAAAAGAAGTAATGTCCTTTCTCCTTGTCCTTGTTCTCTCACTTCTGTCTCATTCTTCTTTAAAGATATATGATATATATATATATATATATATATATATGCAGAATATACTATTGTCCTTTTATTTCAATATATTAGAGTGGTTAGAAGCATAGATTTTGAAACCTAAAAGATATAGTTTCTAATTTTAGCTTCTCCACTGAGCTGTGTAACTTTGAGACAGTTCCTTAACCTTTTGAAGATGCAGTTTCCTCATCTATAAATGGACATGGTACTAGCATCTACCTCTTAGGTTGCTGTTAAATGGAATAAGCAAGGAAAGAACACTGACTGCCCCAATACCTGGAAATGCTCAATACATGTTAGCTGCTGTATCCCTATTGTTAACAACGTAATTATTATTATTATTATTATTATTATTAATACTATTCTAGGTTAGTGCCTTGTAACTACAGGCTGAGGATGAACAAACATCTTTGTATTATACAGTTCTTTTCAACTGGACTCTTAGACATGATGATTGCAGCTCCATTTCATCTCTCCTGCTCTCTGAGAAATTGCTAGGGTCCAAAAGAAAGAACATAACTAATACAAGGGAGGACATATTTGTTTATATGCTTGGAATCTGTGAAAATGTGAGTGACTAACAAGAAAATGTTTCTTCCTCAACTGGATAAGTTCCTCTTCTGAGCCTGGCCTACCTGAGGCAAACCACATAGAAGGCTCTTTTTTAGTCCCATCTCCCTTCCAGAATAACAGAAGCCAACTCCAACCTAAGAACAAAACAGAGTACTAGGCTTGGAGGCTGCCTACCCAGGACCACCACCAAAACTGATGGTGCACAGCTGGTTCCATGAGGATGCCACTGTTGCCATCACTGCACACAGCTCTCATGGCTTGTGACTAATTATCTCCAGTTTGGGAAACTGAACACTACCAAGAGAACTGTTGCCTCATAAATCAGTTCAGACGATGAACAGCTAAAAAGATGAATCAGCTATTTACATACTAGAGTCTTCTCTGGTCATTTTGTATGGTTATGCCTACTGCTTATGAAGGTTTTGTCTCCTACTACTTTTTCTCTAACAGCATTCTCCACCCCCATCTAATCACCATGGGCTGAGGTTATCCTGAAAAATCCCTTTACCCTTTCATATTTTACCCTCTTTTGTCTTTCTAAATCTCTACTCCTTTTCTATGTCTAAGCCACTGAGGCAAGGTTAAAAATCTGTATTTTTGCCTGGGATAATGGCAGCAATGAGCTTGCCATTTAACAAGCCTATTATTTTTCTCTCTCTTTAATGAAGATGGATAAATATTATATTGTAGCTTAACAACTTTATTAGCTAAGTGAATTACAGTCCGTTCACCAGAAGTCAAGGTAATAACATAAGGAAAAGGAGCAATGGATTTAAGGTCACCTTGGTGGGAACTACAGGCAACGCCCAACATGGGCATAAGTAATCCATGGTCCATAATCACAAAGCAACAGCCAAAGCAACACATTTCTTAGGTGGAGGGAGTAGGATGTGGTAAGCTGCTCTGAACTGGAGTGTGAAATAGATACTGGTCTCCTGGTGCTGCTGAATGCATGCAGGGGAAAATGCAACTTAGAGACAACACACGGCAAGCCTTTTAATCAGTCATTTACTCACTTCGGCAGCAGGAAGCACAGTATAACTGCTGGGCTGTAGTAGTAAGCCCATGCTCCTATTGCTGACAGAGCTGGGGCTTTATAGATGAAAATCTTTAAAACCCTCCAAAGAGGCCCAGAATCGGCACTTGTAGCCCATCATTCTGGACTAGAAAGTCCTTAGCTGTGATTAGGTAATTAGTTAGAAAGTAGGAAGGATGATCTGATTCTCTCCAAAGGCTGAATTAACACCTCCCCAAAAATTTTAGTACTTGTAAGGAATCTATGGGACTGTAGGGAACTACCTGACTGCGTATCGAGGTTTTTTTCTGATGTGACAGAAAGTGAAAGGAAAGGAAAGGGTAGTGACCTGCTGTTGGGGGAAGGACATAAAATTTTACTTACAAGGCAAATAATTTGAAGTCATGCCATTTGATCTGATTTCATCCTTGCCATTTTAGCCTTTCTTGAGAAAGAAAAAGTGGTATTTCCTGCTCTTGTTGGTTAGCCTTCCAATAAATCTCTTAAGATTCCCCTTCAAAGTCATACAGATAGTAGCCCCCTAAAATATTGCTATTCATTTGTTACATAGTATAGTAAAGAAAATAGCTACTTTTAAAGCCAGCAAGTTAATGATTCTAATGATCATTAAGCAAGATCATTAGAATATTACAAAGAAACCTTGGCTTTCCCAGGTAATGGTCATTTGTTACTCTTTTGAAACTAATGATCAGTTAGTACACTACCTCTTCTCCATGTTCACAATACAACACTGGTTATTGTATTGTGGTGGCATGAAGAAAGCTTACTAAATACTCCAAGTCACTGGTTGAAAGGAAGATAAGTTTTAAAGAGTTATATGAGAAAAAAGGGTCTTTTTCCTTTAATCTCAACCTCTTTTACCCTCCATATTCCTCTAAATCTTATCTTCCCATCTTTTAATTTCTATTCCCACAATCCTGGTCCACACCTTCATTGCAACAATCCCCCTATCTCCAATTTCCCCTTACTGAAATTCATTGTTGACATAGCGTCCAATAAATACTACTGAAGTACAGCCTTTATTATTTCTTACATTCAAAATTATTCAATCGTTCCTTATCACTAATTAAAGGCCATGCTTTCCATGATTTTTACCTTTGACTACCTGTCCATCCCATCTCCCACAGGATGTTACTTGTAATTCGTTCAAACTAAAATAACCACTTTTCCAATGCTAATGTGTTTTCCTGCATAGAAATTTAGAAGCAAGCTCAAAATCTCCTCTCAGTGAAGCCTTTCCTAATGTGATCACTACTCTCTCTACTCTCCAATAGCATCCTAGTTTTACCACTCTTACAGCACTAGCATGTTATAACTTAAAGTTATTCATTTACTCAACAGTATGTATTTATCAATAAATACTTATGGGATAAATAAATGAGTGAGTGTACTTTCAAAGGTCATTAACTATGACTAACTTTAGACTAGGTACATAGAGAAGAAAGGCTGTTTCTCAAACTGGGAATGATCTTGACACTGCTCTGCGGGGTCACTGAGCAATGACAGGTCATTTTCCCAGGATCAGACATAAAGCTGAAATATTATTAATTTATATCATACTTAATATGTGATGGGACTTCAGCATTAGTTTGATGAAAACTTGAAAATATGAGTCACATTTGAAAGTACAGGGATTTTTTTCTATTGATAGAGGAATAGTGTAGCCCAAATCAGCACTGTGAGATGTTACAAGCTGAAGCAGGTGTCATGGTGCAAGCTCCACAAAGTATTTAGGGTTTTCATTTTACATTTAATACATGCATAAATATCCCTAGAGCTGACTGCATTACAAATATAGAGCTGTCAGTTATTCATTCCATTTCTGGAAACTTTCACTTTGAAAATCTATAAAAGAACTGTAGGAGGGACTTTTTAAAGCTGGCAGCTATAACTTTTACTTCGGCTTTTAAGCAGTATCACTAGCAAGTACTTTTCTCTTGCAGCTAATAGTCCTTGTGGGATGCAGTCCAATGGAAAAAAAGAAAGGATCAGAAGATATCAGTGCCTAAAAGAAAAGGAAGAAAGAAAAGAAAACCCAAAAAACAAACAACCCACTTGTTTCCAGTGCTCACTGCATCTGCTTCCTAAAACTACAGATTATCAGACAGTGGCAACAAATATGATTCTGTGGGTCTTAATCCAGTTCACCAATAGAGATCATATAATTTTTATTTTCTAACTAGTATACACTCTCATGTAAAGGATGAAAAATGTGCTTCCCTTCTGAGCAAAGGTATGTTTTCAGAGCAAAGTAGTTTTTAATCTAATGAATTTCTGATGGCTCCAAAGTCATAACCTGTGGGAATCAACTATTGGTCATGGCTGATGAGTTGTTTCTTCAGTACACCAAAGTATTCTTTTTCATATTTCCATTTTGCTTTTATCACAACATTTACTAAATGCCCATAGCATATGTAACACCATACTAAGCTGCAAAGAAGTAGAAGTGACGGCAAAGTAATTCTACCCAAACGTATTTTCCTGTTCACAAATCTGAGGGAGCACAATACCATTGACTGGGACATTGGGATTTGACTTAAGAGTGATCCCTTCCAGTCACACAGTTCTCCTGTCTCCAAAAGTAATCCTTGACCTCAAGGATTTGTTGTGCCCCACCAGACTCAGTCTATCAAAACAGTGTTAAATGAATATCCCATGATTACCTCAAACTCACCCAGCATAAATTGAACTCTTCATCTTTCTATATCAAATTTTCTTTTTATCCTGTATTATTTATTTTATGACATACATACAGATATAAACAGATAGAGACACTTCAAGTTGTAAATCTGTCATCCTCAATTATACCTCACTAACCAAACATAAGTCCTATCAAATTTGTCTCCTGAATAGCTCTGCAATGGATACCTTAGTATTTAGCTCCTGTATGTGCAAGGTACCGTATTGATCATGATGGTGGAGGTAGAAAAAGAAAACAAAATAATCAAAATTGAAAATTTGTCCGGTATCTTCAACTTAATATGTTTAAAACGTGACTAATTTTTCAATCATAACTACCCCCTGCCTCCCCTCCACTCACAAACCTACTGGCCAACTCTATCCTTCAAATTGTTTCCAATCTCATTTTCAATCAATGGCACCATAATCATCCAGTAGCTCAGTTAAAGAATCCAGAATTCTTTGAGTTGAATTTTTAGAAATTCAAAGATGATACAATGCTGGGACAAAATAACTTGTTCCAGGAATTCCAAATAGATGCTTATTTAGCAGAAGCAAATCTGCACTGGGACAAAATGGAATGTTGACGGGGTCTAGTAAAGATTTTGTTCTGTTCACTGATTCTTTGGAGAATCACTGAGGATAATTTAGTGGATCAACAATTACCACATATGCAGTAGACTGGAGATGACAGACAAATAACATGAATAAAACTAAATTGGAACTGAGAAAAAGACCATGGAATTGAGGATAACAATTTCATATAAGACATGTTTAATGAAAAAACTGTAAAAAATTAGGAAGAGTGAATATGCATAGCCTAAAAGAAAAATCCCTCTGTTAAAGGAAAAGGTTTTTTTAATTTGTTCACAGAAATTTTTTCAAGCTTAGCCTGAAGAGTAGCTAAAAATTGTATTCTTATTATGTTCTCAGGTCTGTTCTAAGAAATTTACACATTTTAACCATTTGCTTTTCACAACAAAACTGTGAAGAAGATCCAAGTATTATCTTCATCTTACAAAGAAGGAAACTGATATCAGAGCAGTTACATAACTAACCCAAGGTCAAATACTGCACAGAACGTTGTGGAGGTTTCTCCCTCATATATAAGGAACTTGTTATTCTGAGGAGGTAGTGCATCTAATAATAAGAGCTATCATGTATGGAGCACTTAATGCACGCCAGGCGTTGTATTAAGAAATGCAGATGGATTTGTTCATTTAATCTCCACAACTCTATAAGATATTTATTATTTTTCCATTCCCATTTTACAGATAAGGAAATTGAATCACAAAAAGCTGTAAACATTTGCTGAAGGCCACACAGCTGATAAGTGGCCCAGCTGCTAACTGAATCCAAGTTTGTTTAAACTTCACACCCAGCCTTTATGCTGCACTGCCTCCCTTCCTAGCAGCAAGCAGTGGTTCAAAGGACATCAGCCTGAGACAATATTGGCTGAATTGCTGCACAGTATTTTTTCCTAACAGTTTATATAGAGATTCTAAAAAGTAAACTAGTCACCAATTATAGGGTAGATTTGAGATCAACAGAAATATTTAGAGAATAAGAATGAAGTTGGGCCTCCTATAAGAAGAATTCTCAAAGGCTGTATTCTCCCTTCAACTCACGTGGAGCCATGTTGTCTTCAGGACAATCATACACAAGCAAAATCCAGCCCAAAGGCAAACTTGATAACCAGTCAATTTAAAAAAGAAGAACAATTTAATATGTATCTGCCATTTTCTTCTTCAGTGCATTCTACAAACTGTTACCTTCAGTATCTAATCCAACAGAATTAGATAAACAATTATACCAAAACAGAAGGAATGAGAATAGAACTGGCTTGTGGCTTTTATCCCAGGACTTCAAAGCATATTACAAGTATCAGTTAGTGCTCACTTCAGTCTTCTGAGGTGAGTGCACTTTCACATGCAATTTACAGATGGGTAAACAATTTATCTAACTAGTGAACAACACCCAAGGAATAGACACAGAAATCTTAGGTCCCAGTCCTCATGTTCTGCTCCTTGCACACCAAATATACCTATATCAACCTCATTAATAGCACTGATTTTGTTTTTCCTACTAGCTAAAGAGGTATATAATAATCACTCTTAGATAATATGCATCAGGGTTTGCGGTATGAAATTTGATGTAATTGCACATCTGGTCTTTTTATTTAGTGTGTGTGTTAGGGTGGGGAGGACTGGGTTAAAAAATGTGTCCATGGTTGGATCTGGGAAAGGGATACTATGCATAAGTGACTGTTAGTATATGTGTTTGTATATATATACAGACATACATATATGTCAATCCAAATTTCTGGTCTCTACCTACATTACACCATCGTAAAAACGTTTAACTCTAAGTAAATTACTGTGCAATGCAAAAAAATGACTACAAACATTTACTGGCAGTAACTGAATTTCCGAATTCCTTGAACATTATTGGAAATAGCCTACTACAATAATTATCCTAAACTTCTGTTACACTTAACAGCTTTTATGAGAACATTAAAGGAATGCAACAATCTTGTTGTGTTTACAGGCATCATTTCATGTTCCAAAGGCTAATCTGGATCTTATTGTTGTTTTTTAAAAGATTTGCAAAAATTGCCATTGCTAAGTGACTTAGGGACTATGAACATTGTGAAAGCAATTACAAAACAATATATTTAATTCATAATAATACCGAGTTTGAAGGGCTATTTGTGAAGACTAAATGAGATGTTGTATTTAAAGGAGCCCAACACAATGCCTAGCACACGTAGGAACGAAAAAAAGTGTTTCCTTTTTTACTTCAAACTACATGACAAGGCCTAGGTCACTACTAAACTTCTGAAAATTAATGTAGGTGAAGGACAAATTTCTGTTAGTTCTCTTAAATGGACAAGTACTCAACAAGCTATTTCACTTCCTCCTGGAATATCATACATAGACCCTGAGATCTCTGGGGCAGTCTTGATTCGAAGGAAGGCAGAGAGTACCTATCACTGGTTCTTAGTTATATTCATTCCTCATCTTAGAAACTTAAGGGCAGTGTCTGCACAGGCTGCTATGGATAGACCAGTGAATTTATGAAGGCCTGGCTTTAAGATGGATACAAAGAAAGTAAACGGATAACATAATGAACTTGCATATTTCTAGAACAAACCCAATTTCCTTCAAGCATGGCTAATTGCTGCACAGTTAAAACTTAGTTCTGTTAGTGTAGGTAAGCTGGTCATTGCTGTCTACTATAGTGACATTTATAGCTGGAGGCAAGTTTTGCTTTAATTACCATTTTTGGTACTTTATGTATATTTCAAAGACTATTTACAGTGCTCTGACCCATTGCTGGGATATGACCTGTGCCTTCTGTTTTTCTTGCTCCTGATTCCCTGTCTAGTACTGATTTTTTTAACCTCATTCCAACTCCTGGTATTTCATTTTCCTTGGGTTCTACAATGCTTAATATCTCTTTATTCTGGTGCTAGACTCTGCTATGGCTCCCCAGTTCTGGATTACTTCCCTATTTCTGGGTTTCGACTGGAGGCCAGTATAACAAGGACTTACCTAGGAATGTAGGAAACAATACAATCCATCCAGTGCAATACAGAATTAGACACAATGTGGGTGAGAAAACTGAAGAGTTAGGCTTGACCTGTGAATTCAGGCTCTACATGATCTAAAGGAAATATTGCCTTGACACAAAGGACCAAGATTCATCCCCTCTGCATTCTGTATGAGTTCCTTCATTGCTAGATGCATCATGTCTATCTTACCCAGTTTGAATAAAAATATGAAAACAATATATTATTTTTCAGTAGTGGAGGTACTTTAAAAAGTGCTAACTACAATTTCATAAAGAGAGAGATGTAAGTCTCCTGTTTTGCAGCCTTCAAGATCTTTGTTAATCTCATAATGCAAGATAAGTAATGCCACTGAGCAATAAAATCTCAGTAGGAAAGTTTTGTATTCCTATATACATGCTGTGCATCTTTTCTGCCTGTGGAGTTCCATTTGAAGCAGACTGGAGGTGCTGAGTTAAAAAGCTGAATCTGTGTCCTTAATCAACATTGTTGGTATTGCCACTCCTGTGGCAGCAGTGTGCCCTTTTGGAGAAAGTCCCTTTAACCTGAAGTAAAAAGGATTGATTGACAGAAATTCAATTTTTTTCTCCAAAGAGAGATATTTTTCCTCTTAATCAGGTGTTATTAACCCCCAGGCCAAGGGGCCAATAGATGACAGAATGACCAAATAAATGATGTGTGACCTGGAGAATCGCCTTCCAGGGTCAGCAGTTTGCTGAACTGTCTATTGGGAAGAACTTTCTAAGAGACATTTAACTAGGGAAAAAAAAAATCCACTGCCTGCCTTTGCTATGCCTTGCAGGCTCCTCTGTTCTGAATATATTGCTAATAGCTTTGGAAGCCATTCATTATTTCCTGCATTCTTGGGACTGTTTGATATGTTGAAAATAGAGGAGGGGAGAAATCTGCAGTAACCATGGCCCTAGAGGCTTGGAGCTTGAGGGGCAGCAATCTGCTTGCTCAGATTTATAGTTAAGAATATTTTTTCTTCTTGTAGATAAACAGATTGTCAGTCTTCTGCTGCTCAGCTCACATGCCAAGGTCTTTTTTGCTTTCATTTATGTGATGTTTCTCAGTGCCATCTGTGCTTTGGTCCTGTATCCTAAGAGTTGATTTTCCTTAGTGTTCTGTTCATCACAAGGTAAATGTTTCTACTGCCTTTATCCTGTTACCCACAGAACAAATGAAAATCATTTAAATCTATTGTCTCTAATTCTTAGTAAAAGTTTACATTTTATGCTATCTTTCCTAGAATTCCAATCTAAACTGAGGAACAAAACCAAAATTGCAAACTGGATAGAAGAGGTATAACTTAATAGATGATGACTATCTGGATGGGTATCCTTCTTTCCTTCCTTCCTTCCTTTTTCTTTCCTTCCTTTCTTCCTTCCCTCCCTCCCTCCTTCCTTCCTTCCTTCCTTCCTTCCTTCCTTCCTTCCTTCCTTCCTTCCTCCCTCCCTCCCTCCCTCCC
Source organism: Manis javanica (assembly GCF_040802235.1). Lineage (NCBI taxonomy): Eukaryota > Metazoa > Chordata > Mammalia > Pholidota > Manidae > Manis > Manis javanica. The sequence continues at coordinate 90,693,872 of NC_133174.1, forward strand.
TTCCTTCCTTCCTTCCTTCCTTCCTTCCTTCCTTCTTTTTTCCTTACCTAAGTCCCTTTCTTCCTCCTTTTAGTGAAAATTAATTAATTCAGGACCTATGATGTGCCAGGTACTGTGGCAGGTAATGAGAACACACAGAAGAATAAAACAGGAACCTGAAGACTCTGTCCATAGATACTCTGGCATAATTACTTGAAAGAAAAATCCAGTGGGACGTGGGCATTTGGAAATGGATAATGCCCCCCATAGCAAATAAGAAGGTAGTATAGACAAATAATTGACAGTCTGTTCTTTGAATCAAGGTGAATCTTGCCTGCAGAAAGCCCTGTACCTGACAGAGAAGAATATTGTATAGGATATGAGGTTTATTTGAGATATGCTTTTGAGGCAGAAAACAAATTATATACCAAGAGAGTTTGGCAATTAAAATCATAAAATCCTAAAGTGGAAGTCACCTTTAAGGATCATGGAACTCTGTTCAGTGTTGTACAAAATTGCCTTTTTCTGATTCAGCCAGTTCATCCAGAAACATTTCATGCAAGTCTTGCAAACCAGCATGCTGATCTGATCCATGATACCTAAACCCTAGTTTTGTTCCACTGAGCCAAAATGTGAAACCAGACCTTCCCCAAAAAAACTCTCAGAGCAGTGAACAACCAGCCCACACTAGTTCTTCTGCAGGATTTACTTAAAAGTGGCTCCGTAAATGGGAGAATTTTTCCAAAGGAGATCTCATACTGAAATGGCCAAAATGGAGCACTTTTGATTTGCCCAAGGTCATGTCCTTGAGTACCCAGTTAGAGAAAGCCAGCTACAAGTTAAGCAACCTGAATGGGATGCTTATCTTGATTAGCATTTCGATGCATCCAAAAGTGGAAATAACCTTTAAATTCTAAGGATTCAAGTGTTCCACATAAATGCACTAAAACTATAGTTTCAGAACATATGAATATCTAGCAACAATGGCAAAGCTTGTTTTGTGTTTTGAGAGCTTGGTTTAATAACAATCAGATTTGGAGACCCTGTGATCAGACAGTAATGTGAGTTATTTGAAGCAAGATGTAGCTGGACAGAAATGAGTTAGACTATGTGCAGCTAAGCTCCTACCAAACTGTTGTCAGTCCTTGGGGGAATTAAAACCTAGAATAACTATGGTCATTATTGAAGGGTCCCCACCAGTAAGATGGCAAACTTCCGGCTTCTCTTTGGGGTCCTCAGTTCCCTCTGGCGCCACCTGAAGCCCAATCACCTCTCGCCCCCCTCTCAATCCCAGCACCTAGCCAACAGCCACCAGCCCCGTAGAAGTGACACCTCAATCAATTCATGCCCCTTCCTATATAACCCAGCACCTTTCCCTAATAAAGCGGAACTCTCTGGTGAATTGCTGCTGTGTGTTGCTCCTTTCCTTTCATTGGTGCCGAAAGCCGGGAGACGGGACACCCCAACTGGGCCCCGTCTTCCCCCCGACACCAGCAGCAGCTAGCCCTCGTCCTCTTTTTCTGGCGCTGGCTCATCACACTCACCACTCCTCTCTGGCCTTTAGGTAAGTTTTCCCCCCGGAGTGGGCCACTCTTCCCGGAGCTATCGCAGTGCCATTGACCGTGATCATCCGGCAAGGCCCTGATGCTCGGGGATGAGGAGGGAACTCTCCCCGCTTCAGGCCTTCACGGCTGCGGCAGACCCTCAGGCCCCTCCTCCGACAGTCATAAATCCCCGCCTCAGGCCTGCACGGCTGCGGCCGACTCTCAGGCACCCCCCTCCAACAGCCATAAACGAGGTGACTCCTTTGTGGATGAGAATGCTCCCTTTTCCCCCCTCCTCCTTCTGCTCCATCCGCCGAAAACGCCTAGTGCTAGGTACCTCGTGACTCCGGCACTCTGCCTTCTTAGGGAAGTCTGGGTGACGACCCACGCTTCCTAAGAAATTCCGACTCATATACGAGTTTCCGCAGACCACCAAGGATCATCGGGGACGCCCTTTGTCTCCTTGTGGTCTGCCTCCAGTTCGAGGATCTCCGTTCGTCTTCCCCTGTTTGTCTCCTTCTCTGTCCTTTAGCCATGGGAGCCTCCTCATCCCTCCCTAAAGGTTCACCTCTTGAATGCCTGCTTAAGCATCTGGCTACCCTCTCCCTGACGCCTGATATAAAACCAAAACTTCTCCGTAAATATTGCTCCCAAGATTGGCCTACATACCCCCTAGACAATAACAACCAATGGCCCGCAGGGGGAACTCTTGATCCTAACATCACTCACGATCTTTTTAACTACTGCCAGCGCCTGAAAAAATGGAAGGAGATTCCCTATATCGAAGCTTTCCGCCTCCTCCTCCCCCAGCCCCCTCCCAAGTTCTCCTAGCCTGCAAGCCACCACCCGCAGAAGCCTCCCATTCACTCCCTTCCCCTTCTTCTCCTACAACAGCCCTTCTCCCTTCCTCCCCCACCATCTCCTCCCCCATCTCACCTCCTCCGCCTTCGTCCCCCACAGATTAAGCCTGAGCCTTTCAGCCCCCCCTTTAACTAGGTCCCAAGGGCCTCCTCCGTCTTTGCCCTCATCACCTGTTTCTCCCCTGTTAGGGACCGCCTTTGTCTTCTCACATGTTTGTAGAGAGAATGGGAAAGCACCTCCCCCCATGTCTGAATGCAGCATGGGAAAGCACAAGCTAAACAAAAACCGGTGCAGTCCTTAGAAGTTATCTGTCCACAAAAACATGTGCAGTCCTTAGAAGTTATCTGTCCACAAAAACATATCTTGCCAAGACTCCTCACTCTGAAAATAGGGAGACCTTAAAGATGTGTAGAAACACCGCCCCTGCTTCTAGCTATGCCCTTCCCCCACTTGCCGATGTGGCAGGAACAGAAAACAACGCATTCCATAAGCAATTAACTGGAGCCCTGCTGTAGCTCAATTAGTAGAGCATGGGACTCTTAACTTCAGAGTCATGAGTTCAAGCCCAACTAAAGCAGCAGAGGCAAGCAGCTGGGCTGCTAGCTGGCGACACGTGGGTCCAATTCTATCTTTCTTTATTTTCTTTGCCCCCCCTTCTGCACTTCAGGACCTGCTCCACTAGGCACGGCTAGACCACGTCACTCCCCCACAGACTGAGCCAGAACCCTTCAGTCCCCCTCAGACTCGGTCCCGAGGGCCTCCCAAAATTATCGCCCCCCTCTGGGAAGTAGCAAGATCCGAAGGCATCGTGCGTGTTCACATCCCTTTCTCCTTAGGAGATTTAGCCCAACTAGAGAAATGCCTAAGTTCCTTTTCCACTGATCTCACGACATACATCAGGGAGTTTCAATGGACCCTCCAGTCTTACAGCCTCACACATCATGACATTTTCATGCTCCTGGCCAATACTCTCCTCCCTGAAGAGCATAGACGAGTTTGGGACTTCACCCAAACGCACGCTACCAAAACCCACAAGACTGACCCCACCTATCCCCCTGGCCCCACTGCTGTCCCTGAACAAGACCCACACTGAAATTATAACACCGCCATGAGTCTCTGCTCTCGAAATATTTTTGCCTGCTGCTTAATAGCAGGTTTGAAAAAGGCAGCTCGTAAAGTAGTCAATTTTCAAAAGCTCCAAGACATAATTCAAAAGAGAGATGAAACCCCCTCCGAGTTCTTAGACAGACTCACTCAATCCCTATTACAGTATACCAGCCTAGACCCAGAAACACCTAAAGGAAGACATGTCCTTATGACATACTTCCTAGCTCAAAGCTACCCCGACATTAAAGCTAAACTCAAAAAGTTAGAACAGGGCCCCGCTACCCCACAGACTGAGATCCTAACAGTAGCCTTTAAAGTCTTCCATAACCGGAAGGAGGAGAAAGAACGCGGTAAACAAAAGGCTGATCAGGCCAATTTCCAGATGTTGGCCCAGCTGATAAAACCACAACCTGGGCGCCCCTCTACAGACAAGCCCCCCCCAGGAGCTTGTTTCAAGTGCAGAAAAGAGGGACATTGGTCAAGGGCGTGCCCCTCCCCCAGATCTCCTACCACCCCATACCCCAGATGCCACAAAAAGGGCCACTGGGGGTCTGATTGCCCAACCCCCCGAAGGGGAGGCTGGACGAACAACCCCCATCCTAAGCCCGCCGTAGTGGGGCTGGCAGAAGAAGATTGATGGGGCCCGGGGGCTTCTTGCCCGACCATTTCCATCACCAAACAGGAGCCCAGGGTTACTTTAACAGTAGATGGTCACCCCATCTCCTTCCTCATAGATACAGGAGCCACCTTCTCAGTCTTGCGAGAATATCGGGGCCCTACCACGCCAGCCATTACTCCTATAGTCGGGGTAGGAGGTAAACAGATTTTCCCATTAAACCCCCCCACCCTTTTATGCACAATCCTAGACAGTCCCATACCTTTCTCCCACTCCTTCCTGGTTATGCCCCAGTGTCCCATCCCTTTACTAGGACAAGACATCCTTTCCCTCCTCCACGTTTCCATAACTATATCCACTCCCACAGCCCCCAGTACTCCCTTTCTGATGGCCCTCATAACCGACAACCCCCCTCTACCCAATGAAAGCTCCGGTTCTGCCCTCATACACCCTGTAAATCCCAAAGTTTGGGACATTACAAGCCCCTCCATGGCCCTATGTCCCCCTGCCTCTATCAAATTATGTGACCCCTCTCAGCATATCTGTCAGGCCCAATACCCCCTAACCACTTCAGCCCTCATAGGCCTCCAACCCACCATTCAAGATCTCTTAAACAAAAATTACCTCAGACCCACTCACTCCCCATTTAATACCCCCATATTAGCTGTTAAAAAAAACCAACAGATCTTTCTGCCTCGTCCAAGACCTTCGCCTCATCAACATAGCCATTGTCCCTATCCATCCCTTAGTTCCAAATCCATACAGCCTCAGCATCCCACTTCTCAGTCCTAGATCTCAAGGACCCATTTTTCTATCCCTCTAGACCCCTGCTCCCAAGATTTTTTCATCTTCACCTGGATGGACCCATACACAAGACATTCTGAACAACTCACTTAGACAGTTTTGCCACAAAGCTTCCGAGATAGTCCCCATATTTTTAGACAGGTCCTAGCTCAGGACCTCAAACAGTTTCATCATGATCACTCCAAGTCCACCTTATTATAATACATAGACAATCTTCTACTCTGCAGTCTCTCATGGGAACAGTCTCAACTTGACACTGCCTCCCTACTTAACCTTCTAGCTTCCAGAAGTTATCGAGTATCCCCCATCAAAACTCAAATCTCTTCCCCTCCTGTCACTTACCTCAGATTCCTTCTATCTCAACAAAGAAAGTCCATTACCTTAGACAGAAAATGGCTCCTCTCTGACCTGCCTATTCCCAAAACCAAGACAGAAATCCTTTCCTTTCTAGGCCTGGCTAGATATTTTAGAGCATAGATCCCTAACTTCTCCCTGCTCCCTGTTGGCAAGACCCCTATACGACCTCAGCAAGAGCCCCCCCCTAAAAAACCATTATCCTCCTCACCCCAACACTCCTTCATTAAGCTCCATCAAGCCCTTGTGGAAGCCCCAGCTCTCCATCTTCCTGATTTGTCGAAGCCCTTCTCATTATACATTCATGAGTGGTCCAGTCAAGCTCTAGGAGTCCTAGGCCAATATTATGGCCCATCCTTTGCCCCAGTAGCTTATCTCTCCAAGCAATTAGACCCCACAGTTCGGAGATGGGCCCCCTGCCTACGAGCATTAGCCGCTAGACAGCTCTTGCAGAAGGCAGCTCATAAACTGACATTCAGGGCGCCCCTTACCATTCTGTCCCCACATCACCTAAAAGATCTCTTAACCTACAAAAGTTTATAGACTCTCCCTCCCTCCAGACTCCTGACCTTACTGTCCTCTTTCCTCCAAAATCCCGTTCACCCCCTTTGCCATCCATACCCGAATCATGACTTTTTCTTCCTTTACTGCTCTCTTACTTTTTTCCTCATTCTTATTGTCTTCCCCGCCACCCCAGCCTCCTTTGTATGGCGATTCAAAGTCAGAGAGACTTACACACAACATCAAACAAAAGTTACTGCCCTCATTGCCACACCAGACTGCCCTCTGAAAAGCTGCTCTGAGCCTTTATACCTCCACTTTCCTCCCTCCACCGAAGTGTTCACTAGCAGCTACCCTTATTCTTCCTACCTCTGCTTCCTCTATGACCAAAAACAAGCCTATTGCAGGCGATAGCCAGACACGTACAAGAGATGTCCCTACTGGTCTTGTGCCATTCACTACATGAGTAACTTCCAGTACCCACAGTATTACTCCTCCAACCGTTTCATGAAATATCCCAACAGCTCATTCTCCTTATCAATCCCAGATCCCTGGGACTCCTGATGAGCTGCCAGAGTCACAGCCTCAGTTTACAAGGGGGGGGGTCCTCGACTCCCCACGGTACCCTTCATATCTCTCAAAAGTATGTTCCCTCTCATTCCCAGATCTCTCAAGTTGCATCAGATAGCAGACATTCCGAAAAAGTCATTATCCAAACTCTTGACGGCGCCTCTTCATCTTCTTATCCCCGCCCCTCTTCCCATTTCTCCTACTCTTCATTACAGCTCATTCAGGACACCACCATCTTTCTCAACCACACCCTTAACACAGCCAATTGTTTCTTGTGTACATCACTACAGTGCCCACTGCTGGCCGCCGTGCCCCTAATATTTCCAACTACTCCTTCCATGCAGAAAGACAACCCCTCTGCCCACTGGCAGACATACCCCTATGGGAACCAGAATACGCAGATAATCTCACCATCCACCACTGTGTAGGCCCAACTCCACCCCCCTCCAGTGCACTTCACTGCCTCTCTATCTACACCCCTACCTCCGGCTCTAAGACTTTTATGCAACCAGGACACTTCTTTTGGTGTAATGGCAGTCTTTTCAACTCACTGCCTCTCAACTCCGATACACCCTGCATTCTCATCACCCTAATCCCACAGTTAACACTTTACAGCATGGCAGAATTCCTTGAGCTCCAACCTCCCTTGCCCTCATGCACAAAAAGAGCTGCTTTCCTTCCCATCATGGTCAGTAGCTCTTTGATCACCTCAGCCATTGGGGCAGGGTTTTTGGGAGAAGCCTTGGGTCACTATAGGCAGTTAGAGATCTCAACGCCAAACTTGAGGGAGCCCTGACATCCACTGCCGATTATCTAGCCCTCTCCAAAGACAGGTCACTTCGCTAGCTAAAGTCACCCTTTAAAACCGGCGGGCCCTAGATCTGCTTACAGCCGAGAAGGGCGGCACCTGCGTCTTCCTCTGGGAAGAGTGCTGCTATTCCGGCATTGTAGAAACTAACATTACCAAACTCACCGACTTTGCCTCCAGCCTCCACTCTGCTTCCAATTCCAACCCATTATCTTCAATACTAACAAACCCCCTCCTCACCTAGCTCTGGCCCATTGCAGGCCCCATAATAATCATTCTTCTTGCCTGTCTCTTCTTACCCTGTATAATAAAGTTCATCAAATCCCAAGTCGGAAAAATCTCTAATCAAGCTTTCAACCAGCTTTTACTCAGGAACTACCAGCTTCTGGCCACAGAAGATCCCTCACCCTCACTTGACCTCCTCACCACATGCTGAGATGGACCCCTCTCTCCACTGGAAACTGTTCCTGGAAACAATGGCCGCAGACGCCTGGCTCCTGACACCCATATCCTCTTAGCACCATTAGAATCAACAGGTCCTCAACCTATGGTTACAGGGAACCTTCATTGATTTCCAAACCTGAAGAAGTCCACATCTACTCGTCCTTACGGCGGGGAGTCCTATCAACCCTTTCCTCCCAATCCTCAAGCCCTCACTCCCTTCTCCGCCCCTGTTCAGCAGGAAGCAGCCAGAGAGAAAGCAACGTCCACAAACCCATAGAGGAGAAAGGGGGGAATGAAGGGTCCCCACCAGTAAGATGGCAAACTTCCGGCTTCTCTTCGGGGTCCTCAGTTCCCGCCAGCACCACCTGAAGCCCAATCACCTCTCGCCCCCCTCCCAATCCCAGCACCTAGCCAACAGCCACCAGCCCCATAGAAGTGACACCTCAATCAATTCATGCCCCTTCCTATATAACCCAGCACCTTTCCCTAATAAAGCGGAACTCTCTGGTGAATTGCTGCTGTGTGTCGCTCCTTTCCTTTCAATTATGAGGAACAATCCAAGTAGATAGAATCATTTAAGAAGTGCACTTAAAAGCAAGTCTTCAAAATTTCAGAATAGCTTAACTGAAGGTTTTGTTACAAAAACTAATGAAAAATTAAAGATATGAGGTACCCAAAACAAAATATCAGAAGACTGATGGCAAATCCAACTCCTACATTATTCTTTTAAATAAGCAAGAGCAACCTCTGGTACACACCTGGGCCTATAGAGAGGATCTAAGAAAAACTGGCAGAAGCCAACAAAGGATAAAAATTCTTATAAAACGCAGCTCTCCTGAATCTCTGTCTGTAATGTCCAATCAAGAGAAGAAAATAAAATTTCACATTGTCTCTTCTCTTCCAAATCCAGAAACATTGGTCATTGTGGGTAAAATTGCAATTATTTCCAGAATCTCTCACCTGGCCTTAGGGCATCTCCATATCAATAGGTGTTCCCAAGGGGTAGAGAAAAATAGTGTATCTCCATATCAATAGGTAATTACATGGGTGAGCAAGGGTTTATCTGGACTGCAGAGCTTGGGTGGGGTCCCTTTTTACACCTGGCGGTAGTTAACAGGACCTCTGAACCTGAAATCTGTCTTCATGGGTGCAATGCTTGGGCAGGCTTCCCCTGTGGATGGTGGGGAGGCCACAGTGACTGCTGTGGAGGAGGGTGATGACTCATCCTCACCTACAGCAGTGGTGGAGGATGCAGCTTCACCCAGGAACCCTCTATCCATGGGGCTTCCTCTTAGGGAAGGGTAAATTGGTTTAGAGTAAAGCACCTCCTAGAGGGGTGGGGTCTTCTCCAGAATTGGGGAAGGGTGGAGACCAGAAGCTGTGCAATTAGCCCTCTATGAGATAGAAGACTGCTTAGAGGGCCTGAGTGGCCATATAGTAGCCAGGATTGTGGGATGTTTGTTTCTCGAGATAGCAGAAAGGGTTAAGGAGGAGAGAGACACTTTGGAATTGCTTGGAGGAGCTGAGTGATAACCTATGGGATGCCCTTAAGAAAGAAAGACAGTTATTAAGAAAGCAGGTTGTGCTCCTGGAAGATATGTTTAGTAGTGAGGGAGGAGGAAACAGGAGAATCTGTGTTGCAGGAGGACATGGGGGAGGGGGAGGAAAGAGCAGTACCTTAGCACAGGAGATTTTAGAGGAAATGTCAGGGGGAGCATGAGGGGGTGGGCCAAAGACCTCAGGTACCACAATCTTCTGAATTAAAGGCCCACCAGGATGTAATTAAGAAAATAAAAATGTAACAACCACAGGCTCCTCAGGGGGAGGAGTCACCCCCTACCCAGGTTGGGGAACACTCCATGCTCCACCTCAATACACAGCATGATCTGATGGACATGAGCATCCAGTTTCAGCAGAAGTCATCAGAATCTCGGACTGCATGGCTTTTGCATCTCTGGGATATGGGCGTGGAAAACATTGTTATATCGGGTTCTGAAATGGGTAGACTGGCTTCCCTGATGACTCACCCTTCCATCTGGCAGTGGTTGCAAAGTGCCCGTCACATCTCAGAGAATCAGGTGCTTCTGGATTGGCTGACAGCAGCCATCAGGGCAGTTTCACCTAATCAGGGTGATTTACCATACTTACGGACTAGCTGGAAAACATATGCAGAGCTCCAGCAGGTGTTATGGGAGTTGGGCATGAAAAATATAATCTATAATATGGACCCCCTGGGCCCTGATGAGGAGTTATTCACCATGGGAATGAGAAATCTGGTGCTGAGTACAGCTCCCACATCTCTCTTTGAGTCCTTAGTGACTATTCTTGCCCCCCATATAAAGCAATGTATAAGTGAGGCTACTTGTACTTTAGCAGATTTGGGGGAAGTTGAAACAATAAGAACACTGAAGGAAGTACAGGCTATGACTGAAAGGAGAGATGCAATGGGTCCCATGAAGGTCTCAAGGACCCAGATGTGGGTTGATTTGATAATGGCCATGGCAATGAAAGAAAAACTTGATGGCAGTCCAATAGGATCTTGTTAGAACTGTGGCACCAATTAAAGCCAGAGCAGCAGTTCTAGTTGCTGAGGTCCAGGAAACAGAAGCTGGAGGCAAAGCCCCATGTCCAGCATGTGTCCCTGCAAGACTTCCTGGGGACAGTACTCAGGCCCTGCCAGGGCCTTCACCTGCACAGGAGGACGATTGGACATTGTGATTTGACTGAGTTAGGGTTCAAGGCCCCCACCCTGGGGAACATTGTGGGGACCAGAGGCGACATGTAGAATTAGCAATTCATTGGTCTCCCATGAATGTACAATGTGTCCTGGCACTGGTGTACACAGGAGCTCAATGTTCTCTGACTTATGGCAACCCTGAGCATTTTCCTGGGACCCCTGCTGTGATATTGGACTAAGGCAATTAGAGTGAAAAACACCCAAATCCCACTGGGGGTAGGGTAGGGGGTTTACCCCCAAAGGAGTATATTGTGTACATTTCTCCCATCCCTGAATATATTTTGGGGGTATATATTCTGCAGTGCCTGTGGTTACAGACCACTGCAGGTGAGTTCAGACTGAGGGTATGCAAAGTAAAGGCAGTTCTGAGGGGACATGCTAAGCACCCATTTGTAGCTCTGCTTGTACCTCAGTGGGTGACAAATACTAAACAGTACAAATTGCCTGGAGGACACAAAGAAATTGGGGAAACTACAGGAGTTGGAGAAGGTGGATATCATAAACCCCATTCATAGACCTTTTAAATACCTGGTGTGGCCAGTGAAAAACCTGGATACCCCCTGGCGTATGACCATGGATTACAGGGAATTGAATAAAGTCACACCCTCTTTGTATGCCATTGTTCCCTCTATAGCAGCCCTTATGGACACTCTCAGTCATGAACTACGGATATTGTGGATCTTGCTAATGCTTTCGTCTCTGTTGACATAGCGCAAGAAAGTCAGGAACAGTTTGCCTTCATATGGGAAGGTCAGCAGTGGACATTCACTGTCCTTCCACAAGGATACCTCCACCATCCCACCATTTGTCACAGACTTATAGCCCAGGACTTGACCACAGGGTAGAAAATGCAAATGGTGCAGCTGTATCACTGTATTGATGATATTATGCTCACATCTGATTCTCTTGCAGATTTAGAAGGGGTAGTACTTATACTGCTACAACATCTACAGGAGAAAGGATGGGCTGTGAACAGCATCAAGGTTCAGAGACCTGGTTTGTCTGTAATGTTCTTAGGAGTAGTCTGGTTGGGTAAAACTAAAGTTATCCCAGAAACAGTCATAGACAAGGTCCAAGCTTTCCTTACCCCTACCACTGTGGCAGTATTACAAGAATTTTGGGTCTTTTGGGCTACTGGAGAGTGTTTATCCTGCACTGGGCACAAATTTTGAGGCCATTATACTGGATGGTATGAAAAGGCATCAGGTGGGACTGGGATGAAACATGTGTACCTGCTTTTACTGCAGCTAAGCAAGCAGTCAAGGCTGTACAGGGTTTGAGTGTAATGGACTCATCAAGGCCCTGTGAGCTAGATGTCCATGTAACAAAAGATGATTATGTATGGGGCCTTTGGCAGCAGCTTGAATGGACACATCAACCTACTGGATTCTGGTCACAACTATAGAAAGGAGCAGAGATCTGGTACACCTTGATAGAGAAGCAACTGGCTGCCATGTACCACACCTTGTTGGCTATAGAGCCCATCACTGGAACAGCTCAGACCAAGGTAATAACCACCTATCCCTTTGCAGGGTGGGTGCGAGACTGGACCCAAAGTCCACGGAGTGGCGTGGCTCAGATGCCTACACTGGCCAAATGGGGCACATACTTATAGCAGCGTATTGCCCTATTTACTAGCCCCTTAAGTGGAGGACTCCAATGCTTATTGGGGCCAGTGACCTATACCAGTGGAAAGCAGGAGGAACTTGCTGTTGAGCCATTGGTAGCTGAGAGTCCTTAGCAGAAGAGAAAAGCCCCTATACCTGAAGATGCTCTGTACATAGACGGTTCCAGTCATGGGCAGCTCCTGAAGTGGAAGGCTATGGCTTTCCGTCCTAAGACTGAGACAATGTAGATGGAGGATGGAAAGAAGAGCAGTCAATGGGCTGAGATGGAGGCAGTATGGCTCGTGATCATGCAGGAGCCCTCCCCTATAGTTGCCTGCACTGACAGCTGGGCTGTGTATTGGAGCTTGACTCTGTGACTACCAACATGGTACCATGCCAGCTGGATGGTTGGTCACTGGCCCCTTTGAGGGCAAGAGTTGTGGCAATACCTACAGGCCTCTGGTCAGACTAAGACAGTTACTATATATCATGTGACTGGCCATTTGCCTTTGGCATCCCCGGGGAATGATGAAGCAAACACATTGGCCCAGGTGCATTGGCTAGAAGGAAAGCCTGCCTCTGATGTAGCCCAATGGTTACATCAACATTTGCTGCATGTGGGGCAAAAGACAATGTGGGATGTAGCCTGTCGGTGGGGCTTGCCATTGGCCTTTGAAGAAGTCAGCAGAGCCCAGCAGGAATGCTTTGTGTACTCTACGAGGGAGTTACACTGAGTCGTGCAGCAACATGGGACAATAGTAAAGGGGCCCATACCCCTTGTCAGGTGGCTGATAGACTATATTGGGTCTCTGTCCATATCAGAAGGATATTGGTATGCTAAGACTTGTGTGGACACAGCTACTAGACTATTGGTTGCTTTTCCTGCATGTCATGCAGATCAGCAAATGATCAAAAGGGGCCTAGGGTGTCTCTTTGCAGCCCATGGCCACCTGCAGTTGATTGAGAGAGATCAAGGCACCCACTTTACTGGACATGTGTTACAAAAATGGGTGCAGCAATTAGGAATAAAATGGAAGTTTCATGTACCATATAACCTTACAAGGGCAGGCATGATAGAGAGGTACAATGGTTTGTTGAAATCAGGCCTGAAGTTGGGCGTCAACAGTCTACAGGGCTGGTCCACTCACTTATTGACAGCGCTAATGCTTTTGAATGAGAAGCCCCAAAAAGGAACCTTGAGCTCTGTGGTATGCTAACACACATTTCTGCCTCTCCCATACAACTGTATGTGCAAAACAAAGAGGAGTTATTGAAGCCAAGATATGGCCATGAGACCATCGTCTGACTGCTTATCACAATTGCGTTAAACCCTGGAGACTCTGTTGAGTGGGCGTGGCCCTGGACATTTTGACATATGGATCAGCAATGGCTGTCCCTTCTGGCACCTTCAGGAAAAGGCCTGGAAGCTAGCCTCCTTTGTCTTCCTGGAGTAACAGCAGAGTGGCTCCCAAAGTTCACGGTAGTGTACCCAAAATGTCTGGGATGTAAGAGCATCTTATGGGGAAGTTTTGTTTTATCTTTATGTCCAGTGCATGTACCTTCCATAGCCTTATATACTGACGTACCTGTAACTCCCACAGGGAAGGGGTGAAAATCTGGTGTACTAGACCAGGACAAGAATCCCATTCCTGCCACTGTCCTATCACAGGACCACTCTCTTGCATGCATCCTACCTGATGGACAAGATTTGCCTATGCTGGTGTCATTAAAACATGTATCTTACTGCCCTTAAGGTTATTTTCTTCTATAGTCCCTGTGGCCTGGCCCCCTTGCTGCAGCTGCCATGTGATGATTACTCTGAACTCCCTACCCACTCAGCTACTGACTGCCTGTGGAATGGGTGAGCTATGGACTTAATCTGTTTAGGACTTCGAACCTAGCTGGATCCTCTGGCTTGTGGATTATCATGAGTTTATTGCTGTTGTTATTTGAAAGGTTGGGTGGAGTTCTCTCTTCTGCTGCAGCCGGGTCAAGAGAGATGCATGACGACTGCTTATAAGTAATAAACGAGTTTCTTAAACTTTATTTATTTATTTATTTATTTATTTATTTATTTATTTATTCATTTCTCCCTTTGACTGATTTTGGTTTCAAAGGTATTTTGTCCTGAGATTATTCTCCCCCACAGTTATACTTAGGAAAACCAAGTCTTGATATTAAAAGAGCTAAGTTTGCATAATAAGTAATTAACTTCCCAATGTGAAATTTTATATGAAGTCTTGTTTTTTCTTTGACCTGGAAGAAACAAATATTCCAAAGGATTTGCTTAAATATTTAGGTTCATTGAGATGTTAAATCACTTTGGGAAGCATTGTTGAAATAAGTAAAACTAAGCCTTCCTCATATTGTATTCGCATAGGCATATAAATATTCTAGAAATACGGTGAAATTCCTATAGATCTGATATGTTATGGGATAATGGTATCATTTGACCTCTTAGCTTCTGAAGTTGTTGTCATTAAAGTTGAGGATCATACTATAGGAACTGAACCAGAGTATCAGGGAAATGCCCCAGCGGATTTTTATACAGGGGCAGTTGCAGCAGAGTCTGTAGAGTTTATGGCACATGCAGATTAAGTCAAGTCTGCTTTTCCAAAAAGATGACTTCTTACTGCCAGACTTTGCCATCTTGATGCCCTAGTTTCATGGCAGTGGTCTGCTCCTGAATTCTTGAAACTAAGATGGGCTAATAATGGTTATAAATTGGTGAATAGTCAAGGCTATGGGAAACCCAAGATGGCCACTTGGTTCTTCCCTGCTCCCTGACAAACCCCATTTTTGTTTTTGCATGCCTTTACTCACTTTAGTCTACTTAAGGATAACTATTTTGGTCCTTGAGGCCTTAGCCCCCTACCTCTGGGCTTTTTGAATACCTGCAGCTGGACTTCATTCAACTGCCACTTAACATGAGTTATCAATCAGCACATTTTTGTTATTCTATGTATGTTTTCTGTATGTATTAAAGCCTTCCCTTACCCCAATACTGATGCCCCCATAGTAGAAAAAAAACTCTTAGAGAATGTGCTTGCCACTATGGGTATACTTTTCACAATCTCCAGTGACCAAGTTACCCAGTTCACTGGGCAATCATATAAACCTTAATAAAAAGTCTTGCAAACTTCTCAGCCTCAAACTTAAAGATGAGATCATTACCAACAGGCCAATGTCTATTGTATACAACTTTTTGCTGGTCCTTTGTTGTCTCCTACTAGTCCGCAAATATCTTAGTATTTTATGTTCATTTCTATCATCAACAGGTGACTGAAGCTTTTTCAGATCCCAATTCAAAGTATTCTGTTGGTCACAGACTGAAGCCTGGTGACTGGGAACTCTGGAAACATTACCAGTTGAAACAACTCCTTATAGCCTAAATGGGAAGGACCTTTCCAAGTCCTCCCATATAACTTTTGTGTAGCAAAATTACAGGGTGTTGACTCCTGGATCAATGTTTCTCACTTAAATAAAGGGCACCTACTCCAGAGTGGTCCACTGAAAGAATATCAGACCTAAAACTTGACCCTAAACACCAACAAGATCAGATTTGGATGTATTTCCCAAAAGTCTGGATATGGTCAGTGACTGAATTATTACTTCTCTTTTTTATTTCCTAATGAAACTGGTGTCAACACATATGCCTGCCCAAACCCCCTTGTTTTGGGGACCATAGAAAAACTTAAATGATGTTTTGAGGGAAAGCCATTGTATGGGATCCCAAATGGGAAAACAAATTTAATTCATAGAGCCAGGTATTCATGTATAATGCCAAGACTCAAAACTTGGAGTCTACCTTATATGAGCCTATATTTAATCTTTCTATCAGTTCTTTCTTCATGGGATATGTTTACTAAACAGGAAATCTGTTGGGAGGAAAACCTATAGGAGTCCTGCCAGGTAGCATTACTTACTGGGAAGAAAATCATCCAAACAAAGCAGATAGATCAGCATCAGAGATACTGTATAGCTATAGAAATTGATGATGGACCTCTTAAAATTCTACAGATTATTCATGTAAATCTTACAATCAGATTTTGTGTTTCCTGTCATGGTGCCATACGTCTCTACTCCTCTTCACGTTGTTTTGTGGATAGGCCCCAACTCCAACTCATGCTGTTTCAGGACAACAGGAAAGTCTGGGAAGCAGCTTGTAAACAGAATGTGGAAATTTACTGTTGGTTGGATATAACTATTTCCACCTAGCAAAGCCTCTTAGCCATGCTGTTTCAGATGGAATCAGAGGTAGCTATGAAATGTGGCCAACTATATTAGCTGCTAAAAGTCAAGAAATACACTTGAGGAAAACTTATGGTCCTCCCAACTTATGGGAAAATAGAAGGAACTTGTAACTTATGCCATTGTTCTTTGACAGTATTGGTTCCCAAATTAAATCAGCAAAGGCGCATAAAGTAGTATGCCTAGTGGGAGTAAGCACTATTCATGAAAATAACTGTATACTTCACACGGGCAGCTGATGGGCTCTTCTTACTAAAAATGATGTGTCACTTCACTGGGAACCCATTTCAATCTTAAATTGTGAACAGTGTAAGGGAATCTGGTTATGTGCCCAAGAACAGGGGGATTCAGAGATAACTATAATTTGGCCTATGGTAAAAACTCCCACACCAAACCATATATGGTATATGGGAATGGGACAGTTTGTTGGGAAGGGATTGAAAACCAAACTGTCCAGTTATCCAATCTCTATTTTAGAAAAAGTGAATTTAAGATGAATAACTTTGATAAATGGTGCAGTTGTAACAGAAGTTAAAGGGAACATATACTTACCTGGGGTTCATGGAACTTAGAAAAATACTGATGATGACAATTATGCATATTGGAGCTTGAATTAAGACCTCTAGCCAAGGTCAAAATAATGGACGATAATTGACCTGAGGAAAAACTGCACATGGTTTCTCAAGAAGAGACGCATTACAATAACTTGAAGACATTTATCATAAAATACAAAATGATATATAAAATAACATAGATGAAGGCAGAAAAAAGATTAGTCAAATAGATAAAAGAGAATTCTGATGTTTGTTCAGGCTTTACTAGATTGTTTTCTTGCCTCTTTAATTCTCCCACACATACTGACATCATTAAAACTGTAACCACTACTGTAACCTTAATTATATTGTTGTTATAGCATCAGGTGCTGTGCTAGGTTCCAGAGAAGGCAACAGCAGGAAAGAGCCCAAATCATGTTAGCTAGAAAGTTAGAAATGATTTGGAAGGTATATTCCTGTCAAGCTAGGGAGGGACATGAGACCAGAAAACCTCAACAACACTCTCAACACTCTCAACAACATCAACATATTATTGTCATGATATGCAGTTGAGGGCTGATAACTGACTATAAGGGGAAACTTGTGAAATAAAATGGAGTTTTGTGGCTCCTCCAGAGTAGTTTCATGGGCAAAGATAGTTGTGAAAGCTATAGAGGCCCCAAGTCAGCCAGGTCAACTCATGCTGTGCTGCAAAGACGCCCTGCAGCCATTCTTGCCTCTCTCACAAGACTCACAGCCCCTTACCTCTCACCTGTAACCAGAAAAAAAAAAAAACACCACTCAAAAGAAGATAACTGGTCTGGTTCTTGTGTCTTTAGCAGAATCCTTTAAGAGAATAATTAGCAATCCTAATTGTTGCTTCCTCTCACACATAAATAGCATCAGAATATTCGCTGCCCTGATATATTGATTATCCTAACTTCTTGTACCAACACTCTACTATAAAAAAGTATTGAATATGTCCTCAGACAAAGGGCTTTGGAGCAATTTATCAGAACAGTGATGAACTGACATCTGGGCTATGGTCCTCAGTAAGAGACTGAATAAGCTTTCTTAAATTCGACAGCCATGTTGATCTCAGTCACCATATGCTCTGTCCATTTCTTCCATTTAAATTAGTCCTCATACAGAAATGGTCCCAACAGTTCATTCACAATCAGGTGCACTGCAGATTAGTATGCCACCTCTTCTGCTTCTCCCCCATTCTCAACTCACAGCTCAGAATACCCAACTAGTTGATTTGATTTAAGACTGGCAGAAGAAAAAGTACCAAAAATAAAGGAACTAGGGAACTCAAATATACTGGTTTTATATCATCATTACAGTCATTATAACATTAACCACAAAGTCATGAAGTAACCTACCAGGAAAAAAATTGATAACACAGGATTATAGAATTCTGTTAGAAGAGACCCTAGACTTCAGTTTGCTTAACTATCCAGTGATCTGATTCTTTCTAAAACATCCCTATTAAGTGGTTGGCCAGCCCCTATTTGAATTATCTTTTGAGATGGAGTGCACTACCCCTGAGACAGCAGTTTTCATTCTCAAATATAATTATTACTATTAATCTTTCTTATGCTAAGTCAAAGTTGGCCTGCTAGTCCCTCAACTCATTGGTCCAAAGCCTATTTTCCAGATGACATAAAAAAGTTTACTCTTTATTCCAAAGGACCTCTAAATATCTGAAAATACATACCATGTGGCCAATGAGTCTTCTCTTTCCAGGATAAAGTTCCAATTTCCTTAACCTCAAATTTTTCTAAAAATGATATTAAGTTCCTTCATCCTGATTAGCCCTATTTTGGATATCATCAGCCTAGCATACCCAGGACTTTCAAAGTTGATCTAAAAATCGAAAAGCACAAAAGGTTGATTCCTCACAAATCATTTGTAAACATGTATTTTGGGGGTGTAACAAAGAGGCTTAGTATCATGTCAAGGAAATCATTACTAAGGCCAGTGTCAAGGAGCTTTATCCTTATATTTTATTCTGGGAGTTGTATGGTCTCAGGTCTTTTGTCTTTAATCCATTCAAAGTTAATTTTTGTGAGTGATGTACAATGAGGGTCCAAATTCATTCTTCTGCATATGGTTATCCAGTTTTCCTAAAACCATATATTGAAGAGACTATCCTTTCCCCATTGAGTATTCTTGGCTACCTTGTCAAATGTTAGTTGAATGTATACCTGGGGGTTTATTTCTGCACTCTTAACTCTGTTCCACTGACTTATATGTCCCTGTTTAGGCCATTACCATACTGTTTTGATTACTACAGCTTTGTAGTATAGTTTGAAATCAGTAAGTACAAAACCTCTGGTTTTGTTTTTAGAATTGCTTTGGTTATTTCACATCTTTTGTGGCTGCATACAAGTTTTAGGATTGCTTTTTCTATTTCTGTGAAAAATGTCATTGGTATTTTGATAAGGATTGAGTTGAATCTATAGATAGATGGCTTTAGGTAATATGGGCATTTTAAAAATATTATTCTTCAAATCTATGAATGCATGATATCTTTCCATTTGTTTGTCTTCAGTTTTTTCATCTAAGTCTTATACTTTTCAGTGTATAGATCTTTCACCTCCTTGGTTAAATTTATTCCTAAGTATTTGACTGTTTCTGATGGTATTGTAAATGGCACTATTTCCTTAATTTCTTTTTTAGATGTTTTGTTGTTAGTATACAGAAACACAACTCTTTTCTGTATCTTAATTTTATGTCCTGAAACTTTACTGACTTTGTTTATTAGTTCTAACAGGTTTTTGGCGTAGTCTTTGGGATTTTTTTTTATATATAAGGTCATGCCATCTTCAAACAAAGACAATTTTACTTCTTCCTTTCTATTTGGATGTCATTCTTTAAAAATCTTGCCTGATTGCTCTGGCTAGGATTTCCAGTACTATGATGAATAAGAGTAGCGAGAGTGAGTAGTTTTTCCTTAACATAGAGGAAAAGCTTTCAGTATTTCACCATTGAGTATAATGTTGGCTGTGGGACCTTAGTCTTGGATCAATTTTTTGGATATGATACCAAAAGCACAAGCAACAAAAGCAAAAATAAATGAGTGGGACTACATCGAACTAAAAAGCTTCTGCATAGCAAAAAAAAAAAAAAATCTAGAAAATGAAAAGGCCACCTACGAAATGGAAGAAAATATTTGCAAATCTTATCTCTGGTAAGGGGTTAATATCCAAAATATATAAAGAAGCCAAAAAACAAACAACCTGATTTTTAAAAATGGGCAGAAGAACAAAATAGATGGTTTTCAAAAAAAGACATACAAATGGCCAACAAGTACATAAAAAGGTGCTCTACATCATTAATCTAAAGGAAATGGATATCAAAATGAAAATGAGGTATCACCTCACACCTGTTAAAATGACTATCAAAAAGACAAGAGATAAGCATTGGCAAGCGAATGGAGAAACGGGAGCCCTTGTGCACTGTTGGTGAGAATGTAAATTGGTACAGCACCATGGAAAACAATATGGAGTTTCTTCAAAAAATTAAAAATACAGATACCATATGACCTAGTAATTATTTTAATTCTGAGTATTTATACAAAGAATTTGAAATCAGGATCTCAATGAGATATCTGTACCCCCATATTCATTGCAGCTTTATTCACAACAGTCAAAAAATCAAAATAATACAAATGTGCACTGATAGACAAGTGGATGAAGAAAATGTGATATATATATACATATATATGTATATATATATTTATATATATATGTATATATGTATAAAAGAATATATATTTAATTCTTTAAAAATCTTTTTCAGTGTATAGATCTTTCACCTCCTTGGTTAAATTTATTCCTAAGTATTTGTCCCTGATGAAGGCAGAAAATGTTGTAAGCTAAATAAATATAAATATAAAATAAATATATAATAAATATAAAATAAAAAATAAATATAAAATAAAAAATAAATATAAAATAAAAATGAATATAAATATATATTTATATATATATGTATATATGTATAAAAGAATATTATTTAGCCTTCATAAAGGAGGAAGTCCTACCATTTGCAACAATATGGATGGACCTAGGAGATGTTATATTAAGTGGAATAAGTCAGAGGAAGACAAATCCTGTATGATATCTTTTATATGTGAAATTTTAGAAAGCCAAATTTAGAGAAACAAAGAGTAGAGTGGTGCTTACCAGGGGCTGGGGAAGGGGATGATGAGGAGATATTGGTCAAAAGGTACAAACTTCCAGCTATATGATTAACAAATTTGGGTATCTAATATACTACATGGTGATTACAACTAATAACACTGTATTATATACTTGGAAGTTTCTAAGAGAGTAGATTGTAAATGTTCTCACCCCCAAAAAAAGTGTGATGGGAAGGAGATGTTTGTTACTGCTATGGTGGTACTCATTGTGCAATATATAAATGTATCAAATCAATACACTGTACACCTTAAACTTATACAAAGTTTTGTGTCAATTATATCTCAATAAAGCTGGAAAAAATTGTAACACCAAAAAAAGAAGCTGGATCCATCTTTAATGTTTGAACATGGACAGCTTTTAAATCTCCACCCGTCTACCCTGTCTGCCCCACCCACACCTGGGACAACCAAGATAAGAAGGCCCACTCAGCCCCTGCATGCCAGCAGGAATTTCAAATAGCACTTCTGCCTGAGCCCAGGGAATCTCCCAAACCAACTTCACTTAACAACAATAAAAGTCTCATGTCACTCCCACCCCCTACCTTCTTATCAGATCCCTGAGTAAGCCCTTTTTCTCCTACGAATCCTTAGTTTATTGTAATACTGAATATAATTTATTCTCAAACATTGGTGAGTATGTTGTTTTATCTGCTCTCAACATCCAAATTCCTGGGTGGGAGATTATACTCACCTCTGGGTAGACTGATGAAAACAGAGGGTTTCAAATTTTTTGTTTTTGGAAATTCTAACACTCTTTGCCATGAGAACTTCTATTAGATGTTGCTAATTCACACACCACATCTCCTTATTGTTCTAATGTGTCTTGCTACTAGCTTTGTCATCCTCATTAGGTGTATACCATACATTTTCTTCATCTTCATCTGGCCTGATAGCTTACAGTATATGTACATTCTTATAGCACAACTGCCTTCTCTCCTTTTTGCTGTCACTCACTGATATCTATGAGTCCTCTGTCTTTAGGTTCATAGATTTCTATGTGGTTTCCAATCCAAGCTTTTAAATATTCATATTCCTGACATTCCTTTGAGTTTCTCTGTCATGCTACCCCAAATAAGACCCAAGATACCTTTCACAGTCTGTGGATGCTCTTCAGAGAAAAGATCGAGAAGACATACTCTGGGATGAGAAACTGGGTCCTGAATAATGAACTTTTGCTCTCAGAAAAAGTGAAAAATCATCTTCCCTAACATTTATTCATTCCTGTTTCTGTATTGCTGTGCTATTTTGGTCTGAGTCTTGTGAATGGGTGTTCAGAATGTCAGATCAATTTAGTACCATCATCACTATAAGAGCAGCTGTCCAGAATTCATATTTCCAAAGGATTTTTAAAAAACTGTTTCTAAATAGATATTGGGGGTGCTGCACTGACAACAAAAATCTGTGTGTGTGCATGTGCAGAGTTTTTCTCTTTCTCTATTTCCAAATGTTTATAGTGCTTTTTAGGTTAAAAATAGTTTTATGGAATGGATTGCTTCACATACACACACACACACACAAATGCACTCATAGGCATACCTTCTTCTTCTCAACATTTTCTGCCTTCATCATGGACTACACATAAAAATACTGAAAGTAGAAACTTGTGGTATCATTTAAGACATAGTATTCATCACACAAAAATCCCAGTGCCATGATGTCCTAAGGCAGTAGGATTAAGGGCACAGACTTTCTTGCTAAGCAGACCTGAGATAAAATCCCAGTTCATATTTGCTACCTGTGTGACCTTGGGAAAACTACTGAACTTCTCTGAGCTCAATTTCCTAATAGACAAAAATGGAGATGTGTTAGATATTTATTTCTGTGTTAGCAAAGCAATCTTAACCTTAGAGGATTAAAACAATTGCCACAACATCAATTGAGCTTAACAATTTAGCTTACAATTCTGTGGGCTGGAAGAATTGTTTTAGATTATGTTCTACTGAGTGGTCCTTCTGGTTTCAGCGAGGCTCCCTTATGCATCTGTAGTCAAGTACAGGTTAGCTAGAAGGCTGTTTTTCTGGAGTTTGGTTAGTTGTTTGTTAGCTAGCTCTCTTCCATGTGGTCTCTCAACCTCCATCAAGTTAGATTAGTTTTGATCAAATGGAAATGTCAGGTTTTGGAGAGAGAGAGAGAGATAGAGAGATT
The DNA here is from genome assembly GCF_040802235.1 of Manis javanica. Classification (NCBI taxonomy): domain Eukaryota; kingdom Metazoa; phylum Chordata; class Mammalia; order Pholidota; family Manidae; genus Manis; species Manis javanica. Next base: position 90,716,943 of record NC_133174.1, read on the forward strand.
CAGACTCCAAATTGGCACAATATCATTTCTGATGTTTCATTGACCAAATCAGTTGACAAGGAGAACTCACATTTGACGAATGAGGGTATAGACTCTACCTCTTGTTGGGAGGAGTAACAAAGGTATATTACAAAGAATGTGGATATAGGAAGCCGGGAAGAGTTAGGGACATGTGGCAATCAGTGCACCATAGGAGATAAGAGTAGCTATATCTTAATAGCAATGTGTGAATTAGATTATACACATGCAGTTCTTAGCATAGTTTCTGACATTAACAAATGCTAAGTAAATGTTTGTTGTTACTGTTATGCCAATAAGGCACTCAAATCAGATACTTCTATTGTTGCTGGTGCAAGGTTTTATATGAAGTCTGAATTATCAACATTCTGTGAGAATTGGGGGTTGTAGATAGATTTCAACTGATGGCCTCTATTATGAATCTGATTGGCATCATGAAACCTCTAAAATTCTATTCTGCTGCTTCAGCAAGATCTCCAATGAGGTTCATGATTGTCTTCAAAGTTTTGTCTGATTAACAGTCACCAGAGATATGATTTGTGGGCCCTGTCATGTTAGTCCATAGGTCAACTGAGAGAATTGGGAATGGAAAGAGAGCCCATGTACTTCCTAGATGGCAAGTGTTGGGATACATTGGACCATATATTCTTTGAGGTAGCCACAGTTCAGTTATTTTCCAAGGTTTAAAACTCTATGCCATTTTTAAGTGCCACCTTCCCATACTATGTACAGAGAACACCAACATTTTCAACAACAAATATATAATGAGGCCTACCATGTGTACAAGATATGGTAACAGGCACAGCCATCCAAATATTAATAGAGATATTAATGAGAAATCATACTTTTAAGAATGTGTTCAAGAATAATCTACAAACCTTTTAAGCTTTGTCTATTATCTTTGCTGATGTCAGATAGTTGTAGTAGATAAATAATTTTAAAGGATTTAGGAGAACTGCTGGAGATATTCTTCCAATCCAAAGGGGAATCCTTGCTTGAAAATGAATTTGGAAAGACTCATTTGTGATGAAAACAAGTTTATATTAGTGATATTGAGATCATCCCACATAGCTAAGTAGATTTATTGGAGAGAGGAGAGAACTAATGCCACATTTCAATCAAAAACATGCTTTAGCTGATGTACTCAAAATTAGAATTAATTCACATGTTGCTGTGGTCACATAATATCAAAAGACAGACAAATATCACTAAGTCCCTGCTTCTCTGTTCTCTGTAAGTCCCAAACAAGCCCCAAACTTCCACATCATTTTATGTTGCAGCAGTATCTCTTAGTTTAGGAGATATCAAATTGAAAAAAGTCAAAACCTTATTAGATCCAGTCCAGATACATAAAACTTCTAGTAACATCTTTCCTTACATTTTTTGTTTAATAGAGAATAGACAATAGATAGCACACAGAAAATTATTTCAATATTTTTTCAGATAAGTTAGTGATTCATTTATTCATCCATTCATTTATTTATTCAATTGTTCATTTCCCCATCAAAAATTTGTTGAGTGACTTTTATTTGCCTGACTCTATTCTAGATGGAAAAAAATACCAAAAAATTTTAAAAATGTAATCATTGCTCAGGCAATTTCAGATATCCTGCATTTAAAGTTCAGTATCTGCCTATGCCAAATCATTTTATTGGCAATGAATATTTTAGTGAGACTCATACTCATCTTAGCCTAAACTTTGCAAGATAACAGACTTTTAATATAAATACAGCAATTCCCCTTTGCTGATGCTGAAAAACGGAAACTTTTTTAATGTACATTTCAATTTACAGTATGTAGGGAAGCCATTGAGGAAATATACAGTCTTAACTGCTTAGCTGAAAGTTGTCATTATGTCAATAAGAAGTCATTATATTCAAACATTTCTGTCTCATACATGGTTAAAAGTCTAGGAGTAATTTTACACAAATCTATAGTTTTGCTAAGAAGGAAATTATATGTATAGTTGTTAGTTTCATTTCAATTATTATTATTATTGAGGAGTTTCAAGAGGGAAACTGAATGGTTCAGCTGACACACATTAAAACACAGCCACTTCCTTCAGACCTTAAACTGGCTGAGTCCACCGTGTTAATGTAGTAAGATTTCTGTAGCTGTAGAGCAGTTACTCTACTTGGAATATTATGTGGTGCTAGTCTATGAATGGCAGCTGAAGGACTCAGTGGGTTACTTGGGTATTTTTCCCCATCACTCTGAGGTCCTAAGGGTTTGACTTAATGATTGCATCATTCTGGTAATGAAGTCCCTTGAGGATTTCTAGAAGGCAGCATTTTAAGGTTTAAGATTTCACAGATCAAGATGCAGATGGATTGCTGATGTAGAAAACTGATTTTAGGGCACTTACCTTCTGGCTTGGTTAGTACAAGAATAAAGTCATGGAAGATTATCAATAATATCAGTATATGTTCTGGGTGCAGTATTTTGGCTTTCTAGTTTGGCTTTTAATTTTACTGTGTCAAAATAAATGATGTGTAATTGAATACATAAAGGCATAATTCCCAATATTAACTTAGTGCCTAAGGGTTGTACCTTCACATGGCCTATAACACGCATCTACTTACATCCCTGGAAAGGTCTCATTAGCTTATTACTTACACATGATACTTGTACCTTAACCTGAAATCTAGGTATAAAATCATAGTTGTACTAAAATACTTTTATCAGACATCAGTCAGTCTTTCTTTTTTCACTGTTATCTAGAATTGAACTATGGTTGTATGACCCATTTTAAAATTTATTTAGTACCCAACAGTTCTAGTGGTACTTCTCTGTCTTTCCTCTCAGTACAGTTGTAATATCTCATAGGATCATTTTTCTAAAGGTTAACATGCCATTTCTCTCTCTGCAATCTTAATATCTTCCCCATTGCCCTCTAGATAAACTCAAGCTCCTTAACATGGCATACATGGCCCAGAACATTCTGATCCCTAGCTTCAGAATCTTATTTCAGGCCTCTCTCTAGCATAGTAAATTTCTTATGGTCTTCTGAATATATACTGCTTTTTCCAGTGACATGGACTCTGAACATTGTGTTCTCTTTACTTGGAATGTCCACATCCTTCCCCTGATTAACTACTACTCATTGATAATCATTGATATCATTTCATCAAGGAAATATCACTGCTCCTCCAAATAGGTAGTCTTCCTTTTTATATGTTCCCATTAGACACAGTACTTCCGTTCTAAGAACTTTGTGCCTTTGGACTCAATTTACGAAATATGTAAAATGATTTGTTTAGCGTGTATTTCTCCATAAGACCTTTTTGGTTCATCAGTGTATCTCCAGTGTCTAGCTCAGCACCTGACATCATGTTAATGGCTTGTTTCATATGTATACCACAGAACTCCAACAGTTAACCAAATACTTTTATTTATTTAGGCCAAGCCAATGTCAGTCCTGCCCTGTTCCCATATCCCCACACATCAGCAAATGTACATATCATTACCCAACAAATCCATTTCTATGAACTGTCAAAGGAAAAAAATCTGAAATCATATTCTATGCAGCTAATTATCATATAAGTTTAAGATTGTTGGTCTCAGAAGTCTGAGAGTAAATACGATGTAATGGAACTATATAATTTAGTATTTAAAAGCATGCATTCATGAGCCAGGCATCCTGGCTTTGAATCCTGACTCTGTCACTTACTTCCTGAATGAACTGAGGCAAGGCATTTAATCTTGTTGTACTTCCTTTTTGACAATAAAGGAGACAATAATAGTATTTACCTCATAGATTGTCCATGATGATCAAATAAGTTTCATTGTCTGGCAAGACGCAAATACTATCTAAGTTGCTGTTATTAAATTTTTAATCACTCAATTTGATATTCTGCTATTGCTATTTCATGATTGGTTTATAGATTTTATTTCTATTTTTTTATTTTTAGGGGTGAAGTGAGTGGTTCATATGAACCAACAAGTCACTCAATGATCTATAAATAGACAAATTCATTCTGCAGGTTTTCAAACTTAAGGCTCTGGAAATTCTACTAATATGGAGAAATAAGTGTAAGGTGTGATTTAACAGGGAAACACAAATACTTTGAAACATCTCAAGAAACTAAGATTTGAAACAATGTATTTTGGGTGTTAACCCCTTATTGGATATGTCACTTATGAATATATTCTCCCATACTGTAGGCTGCCTTTTTGTTCTGTTGATGGTGTCCTTTCCTGTACAGAAGCTTTTTAGTTTGTAGTCCCACTTGTTCATTTTTGCTTTTGTTTCCCTTGCCTGAGGAGACATGTCCAGAAAAAAAATTACTCATAGTATGTTCAAGAGATTGTGCCTTTTTCTTCTAAGAGTTTCATGTTTCATGTCTTATATTTAGGTCTTTTATACACTTCAAGTTTACTTTTGTATATCGTGTTAGGGAGTAATGCAGATTCATTCTCTTGTATGTAGTTGTCCACTTTTCCCAACATCATTTACTAAAGAGACTCATATGCCTCAAAACCAGATTAACAAATAACCCAATTTAAAAATGGGCATAAGACCTAAACAGACATATTTCCAAAGGAGATATACAAATGGCCAACAGCCATATGAAAAGATGCTCCACATTGCTAATTACCAGGGAAATAAAAATCAAAAGCACAATGAGATATTAGAATGGCCACTATCCAAGAGACTAGAAATAAGTGTTGGTGACGATGTGAAGAAAAGGGAACCCTCCTACACTGTTGGTGGGGCTGTAAATTGGTGCAGCCACTGTGGAAAGCAGTATGGAGGTTCCTCCAAAAATCAAAAATAGGAATACCATATGACCCAGTAATTCCACTCCTAGGAATTTGCCTGAAGAAAACAAAAATCTCTGATTCAAAAAGATATATATGTATCCCTATGTTTATTGCTGCATTATTTATAATAGCCAAGATATGGAAGCAACCTAAGTGTTTGTCAACAGATGAATGGATAAAGAAGATGTGGTACATACATGTGATGGAATATTTTCAGCTATAAAAAAGAAAGAAATCCTGCCATTTGCAACAATATGGATGGACGTAAGGGGTATTATACTAAGTGACGTAAGTCAGGCAGAGGAAGACAAATAACATTATTCCACTTACATGTGGAATCTAAAAACAAAACAAAACAAAATGAACAAAACAGCAATAGACTCATAAAAACTGAGAAGAGACTGGCAGTTGCCATATGGGAAGGGTTGGGGAGTGGGAGATGTGTGAGGGGGAAAAAGAGGCACAAAATCTCAATCATAATCTAAGATGGTCACAGGGATGGAAGTGCAGCAAAGAGAATACAGTCAATAGTTCTGGAACTTCTTTCTATGTTAACAGATAGTAACTACACTAGTTGGGGTGAAGATTTAATAATGTACATAACCGTTGAATGACTTAAACTGTGAAGATTTAATAATGTATATAACTGTTGAATCACTTTTCTGTTGTATACTTAAAACTGATATAATATTGTATATCAACTATGCATCAATAAAAAATATATCACTGACAACAAAAATTTTTAAACAATGTAAGGAAACAGAAGAGTTTTGACAAATTGCAGTACAGCACTAATGATTAAAATGAGCTCCAACATAACGACTTGAGGTTTCACATATATACATTCAAAACAAAATGACAGTAAGAAATGAAATATAACAGAAATGGAATAATAGTCACAGATGTTTCAGGAAGAGACCTTAATGTTAGCATGAACAAAGTAGCCATGCTTAGTTACACCATCAAAACATCTCTCACACAAATAGAAGTAAACTATAAATGATAAGGAGAAATAAAAGAAGATCATTAGTCATGGTCTAGAAATATCCTTCATATACAGTATCATTTATGGGGATGAACTAAAATATACCTCACTGTCAACCATCAGAAACAGATTACACACTTATACACCCACACACACACATACAAACTCACAAAGAGTGAAATTTAATCACTCTTACTATTCTCACCTAACTCTGAGGCAGAAATACTGCAGTGATTATAAGAAACTGGTGGTTATCTTATAAATGTATGGCATGAATATTTTAAGCCAGCCACAGCTAGAGTTGGGCTATGCCCTGCCCCTATTAAGTTTCTGTTTCCATTCAGAATCCATATTAGAGTGTTGATTAGTAGGAAGTAGAGGAGAGATGAAAGAAGGCCTGTAGTATTCTGGCATGCCAACATCTAAGGGGGAGTATTATAAGCAAGGATGAAGATTAGAACAACAATGTGAGAGTGTGTAGTGTGAATGTTCACTTCCACAGACATTGTTGAAAGAAATGTTTCAAATTGCATCTATTTCTCAAGTTCAGTTAAAAAAGTCTGGAAACTGTAAATAGATAATATCTACATTTATTTTAATAGAACCCCAGTAAATAAATATATTACAAGTAGAGCTTCAGATCAAGCCGTGAAAGGAAAAATATGACAATATTTAAATGAATAATGAGAGAAATTAAATTGTATTCTCCCTGTCTTCTTGAAAACATCATGCCTAGATACATATCTACTAAAACAGACATGAATTTGTAAACTGGTATGGAACTTCTAAAAAAGATTCTGATGCAAGAAAGAAATGGAAAATTGTCATGACAACTCAGAAAAAAATATATCTTTTAAAATAGTTTTGTGATAAGACGCACAGGAAAGTTCTAGAATATATGTCCTCATTATCCTCAAAGGTAAAAATAGGACATAGTTTGTGTGAGATAGTACCAGAGATCCCTAGGAAGAAAATGGATGGACATGAAAGAAAGACCAGAAAACCTCACTGCTTTATTGTTCCTCCAACATCTAGGGTAGTACCTAATACAATGTAAACTCTTAAAGATATTTGTTGAAAGAATGAATATAGGCTGAAGACAGCAATGTGATGTGAATGAGGCCAGTTCACCTAGAGGTTGCTAGGAAACCATGAGCGCACCATCCCATGTGTTTTTTTATTCCCTTAATTGAAAAATTATAGTATTACCCATGTACATATTTTTAAAACTAAATATTTACATGAGGCTTATAATAAAAAATAACATTCCCAACCCCATCCCTCTCCACCCTTTATTTCTTCCCCCTGAGGCAATAACTTGCCATTCTTTTAGCAATGTATTCTACAATGCAACAATATACTTCCAAATAACATACTTACACTAGTACATCTAAGATTTTTATTTTTTAAATTATATATTGACTTTGCACTTTGAAATGAAGGATTTAGGTCCTTCACACTCCTTAACCACATGTGCATACATATGTACATATGTGCATATCTATACACTTACATGTGCACTCTTGCCCTTCCCTATTCTCCCAGTAGTTATATCATACTTCTTGATAAAAATAAACATTAACTGTTTACACAATTATAAGTGCATCGATAGTAACAGAATATTATGTTTCCTCCTACGTGTAGTAGTTGTTTCCCCCAGAGTTAATACTTGCATTTATTTATTTGCAGTTTTTCTACATATCTCTTCTACTTTATCCCCAAATTCTTCTTCAGAGATGTAAATCTCCTCTCAAATTTTTCAGCTTATCAAATAATCTATAAATTTAATTACTTTTCTTGAAGCAGCTTTTCAAGAACCCTTCATCCTCCTGCTCCCCTTTGGGCTGGTGGTTCACTGAGTCTATTGCAAGCTGTACTCTTTTTTTGTCTCCCTTCACCATCATCCAAGGAATTTCCATTTCACTTTCTGCTGGCTTCCATCTTTCCTGTACACTGTTTTATTCTTTCTTAGGTTATTTGCTATTTTGGAGGTGCAGTAGAACCTCCAGTAAATTCCTGCAAAGAGCACATGGGTGCTAAAAACTTGAGACCTTGCATACCTGAACAGACCTTTATTCTATCCTAACATTTAATTAATATTTTGACTGGGTATAGAATTGAAGTTATTTTTTTAAAATACTCCAGAATTTTTAAGGTATTGCCCTATTATTATAGTGTACCTTGCAGTGTTTCATTAAAAAGTCTCAAGTTTATTTTCCAATCCTTCTATTAATTTTTTATTTCTGATATCACAGTTTTTGTATTTCAAGAACTCCTTTAAATTATCTGAATGCTTCTTTTTCATAGCCTCCTGTTCTTTATTTTTTCTAATTTTTGTGAGGATAGTAATTGTCCTTTACAACTTTTTCCCCTACATTTTCTCTGTTTTCTATGAGATTTCATTTACCTTTAAACTTGTTTTGTTCCATTTTTCTTTGACAGGGTTTCCTCAAATATTTGTTGATTATGGCTGTACACATACAACACTAATTGGAAACTATCATCATGGATGAGGCTGAATGAGCCAATTAATGGTTGGCTTCACTTGTAACAATTTGATTGGGCCATTTCTTTGGGGAACTCCCAAGAGTCAGCATCTGTAAGTCTCTTCTCCTGGGTTACTGAGTTTTCCAGAGCAGAATCTTTTAATACTTTGCATGAGAGGAATAAGCCTGGTTACCAGAGTTCTGGAGTCTTAAATGGGGAAGAGGAGTGGGATTCTTAACATTTTCACTTAATTATTCTGTAATCAATATTCTGACATTCTGCTATACTCAGAATCTTTAAGTTCTGAGTCTTTCTGGTTCAATGTCTTAAAAGAGAAAACCTTCAGTCTTCTTTCAATGTAGTAGATTAAGTCCCTCAAATATGTAGGGTAGGGGAGGGACGTAGAGATCTAATTGTCACTCCTCCTTCCACATTTAGAGGTTCTTGCTCCAGTGCCTGAGTGCTTCAGAAATTCTGGGTCACATACTGGCTCCCTCTTGGGTTGCTTCCATGCCACCCCATAACTGCCTGGCTTAGGTTTCAGCTTTCCCTTGTTTACTAAGTTGTATGACTTGCAGTTTCAAAATCTGCTTGTCATATTTTTTCTGTAGCCTTTTTCATTGCCATTTTTAATGAAGTATGAGCAGAAAGCAGAGGTAAATGGTTGCCTATGATCCAGAAAGTTTTACAGTAATCTCTGTTTTATTTTTTTAAGTTACTTTCTGTAAATCACAGTATTTCATAGAAAACAAATTTTCTGATGTCTAAAAATCAATGTTTCCAAACTTAGTGGAAGTTTGGCCCTATATCACTGGCAGAATTAGTTTGCTTTCCTCTGAACTTAACTTTTAAGTTTATTTAGTCTATGAAAATTACCTACATTATCATAATTAATAAAGTATTCAGTCTCTGTATCAATTAAAAAAATGAGGGAAGGACACCTAGTTTTAAAAATGATTACTATCAAGCCTTTCAAAACGATTAGAATCTATTTGCTTTTTATTATTTGAAAATATTACATACCTTATTTTTAAAATGAGAAATATAATTTACATAGCAAATAACCTGTTTTAATCATAGCTTGAGTATAAATATCCATTAAAGGTTTTTTTTAACTACTAGCTAAAAACTTGCAAAATTAACAGTGTATTATTCTGCAGGTGAAGATGGGAACTGGGCCAAATATATACTTTAAATATAATATAATATAATTAATATAATATAATATGATATAATATAATACATCTTCCTTATATCTTAAATGAATTGACATACACATTTAAATAATTCAATAAGTATTGGCACCTTCCTGATCTTCCTTTTCTATTATTTCCATTTGCTTATCACTAACACTGCATATAACACTGCACAAATTGTGAAGGAAAAATAATGCTTTATATTACTTTATTCATTCATGTCATCTATGTTGTGTTGAAACCACTTGAGCTTCATTCATCAGAAGTGATTTAGAGATGTAAATCCATTTATCTTATGAAATACCTTAAGACAGAAATTGAGTAGGAATTCTATTAGGTCATTTATCAAAACACGGTTTTCATAAAAAAAACCCTCTTTTGCAGGGTCAGCATTGATTTAAAGACATATGTGCGACTTTTAGATTCCTGTACATGTTGTATTCAGGCAAGAGAAGAGGGCTACATTAGATGTGTATACAGCAAACTAAAACCCTGTATAATGTTTATGTCACCAAAATCCCCACTATGCATTGTGATAGTAAACATAAGGTTGCAACAAAATTGTTCAAATTTGAAAATGGTTTCCTTCACTTTTTAAAATAATAATTTGGAAATGATTGTTTAATACAGTCTATTAGAGGATCCTTTTGGGTTTCATGTTGTAGAGATAAAGTATTCACACACACATATCATACACACACTGAATGAATACACCAAACACACGTCCTAAACATATAGAAAGCCTTCTAATGATGTAGGATAGTCTTTCAATTCTATTAGACTCTGTAGTTCAAACAAATAAATGGCCATTCCAAGTTGAGATGGTGATATCTGATTCCCATTACTCCACCTGCCCATTTAAATACCTATGGAAACACATAACAAGGTGTACAATGTAAACAGCTGAGGAGGACTTGCTTTTAGCAGATGGAGAGATCTATGACAAAGGCCAACTTGTGCTTAGCATCTATAAAAGTGATAAAAACAAGCAAAATATAAACACAAGAGAAGACTTGGATTGTTCTCATTTTATTTTACTATATTAGCAACTCGGGGTGGTGATATAAACTACAAGTGTGTTGGTCATTCATCTACCATTTGGGAGCCTTTTAAAGTCAGAGATAACCACCCCCACCTGACCAGCTTCAGTATTTATTGCTAAATTCCTTAAGGAAACTATAATTCTCAGTGAGCATCATTGCCAGGGGTGAAAGGGAATGATCAGTAACCTTTTCTTAAAAATACTTACAATGGAATATTACTCAGCCATAAGAATAAAACAGAACCTACCATTTGCAACAGCATGGATGGAGCTAGAGGGTATTATGCTCAGTGAAATAAGCCAGGCAGAGAAAGACAAGTATCAAATGATTTCACTCATATGTGGAGTATAAGAACAAAGGAAAACTGAAGGAACAAAACAGCAGCAGAATCACAGAACCCAAGAATGGACTAATAGTTACCAAAGGGAAAGGGACTGGGGAGGATGGGTGGGAAGGGAGGGACAAGGGCAGGGAAAAAAAAGGGGGCATTACAATTAGCATGTATAGTGGGGGGGGGCATGGGGAGGGCTGTGCAACACAGAGAAGACAAGTAGTGATTTTACAGCATCTTACTACGCTGATGGACAGTGACTGTGAAGGGGTATGTGGGGGGGATTTGGTGAAGGGGGGAGCCTAGTAATCACAATGCTCTTCATGTAATTGTAGATTAATGATACCAAATATATATATATATATCTAATAGAGCTCAGAATATATATTTTTTAAAAATATTCCAAAACAAAAGGTAACTCAAGAATAGGTTTGTGATGCTCATTTATAGCAACTAAATATATGTTTATATATTTAGTTGCTATATATAGTTATTGTAAATTAAATGAATTGCAAGAGATAAAGTGATATATGAAAGAATATTACAATGATGAAATAACTACGTAATGATAATAATGCAGGTCTATAATCCTAAATCACATTGATCTAATTGGGAAGAGCTGAGGGAATAGTAAAAGATGCTACATATTTCAACTTATATAAGGAGAAATCAAATGTATTGTTCTAAACTTTTGTAATTATAGAAAATATAGCTACAAATATGTAAAATTATATAAAATAGACAAAAGTAAGAAAAAAATTAGTAGGTATCAAATTGGCAATTTTCTTAAGACAATACCACTGTTTTATTTTTTTAAAAGAATGCAATGTCAAAAATACTCTTATAAACTGTTCAGGAGAATATAAATTGTCATGGCCTTTCTGTTAACATACTTAAATATGCATTAATAATTTTACTCACTAATCCATTAATTCTACATCCTGGAAAATGTACCATAAGATAAAAATCAACTGGGATGTATGTGCAATAATGTTCAATGAAGAATTATTTATAATTAGATAAAAATTTGAGCAAGCAAAATAAAACAAGTAAATGTCTAACAACTAAGAAACACATATATAAATCATAGTACATATCTTTAATAATCTTCACATTAAAATTGGTTCAAAGAATATTTAATGTCATGGAAATCCTTATGCTATAATTTTAAGTAAAAGGTAAAATATACATGTTACATCAATTTTTGTCAAAGAAAAAATATGTATATAAAGATAAAGAATGAGAGAGTTATATCAAAGTATTATTAATAGCTGTGATTATAGGTAATTTACTCAATATTTTGTACATTGCAAATTATCTGTGAGTATATATTACTTTTAAAATCAGAAGAAATAAAAAGCTAAGTAACCACATAAAAATTGTGACCCTATAACTTTATTAAAGATATATTATATGTTTCCAATGTTTCTTTTAGCCCAAGGGGTAAAAATTAAAATCCACAAATGATTCCCTCTACATATTACTATGTTATAGACAGTGACACACTATTTGTCATGTCTATTGAATTTCTTCATGTTTTTTTCCTCATTTGAAAAAAAGAATTTCTGTCTTTCTGCTGCTTCTATCTTGTTTAGACCCATCTTCTGTTACAAGTCAGAAGTCATAGCCTAGGCTCTCTCATCAATAAAGTACTAAGCTCTGGGACTATGGGGGAAGGGAGACCTGTAAAGTATGATCATTAAATCATTTTGGTGGGTTATAGGAGAATTTTTTTAATGAAACAAACTAGAATAAAATGTAGAATACAGTACAGTAAAACAGATCAGTAAGGGAATTATTGTTCCCTCAAAGTTTTACTTTAGTTATATATGTATGTGTGTACTGAGTCTTGCTTGAGTCAAAATTCATTTCTTAATATGGATCACGATCAAAATTGTTCAAAAGTCACTATACCAGAGGGTAAAGTAAAAACATAGGACTTATTTTGCCAACCAAATTAACTGCTCTTGCTGCTTCTTCTATAAAAATAAAAAGACACTGATACTAAAGATATGGCATTTCATTTGGAGACAGTTCTCTGTAGCTCACATTTTCATACTGGTTTTCAGCAAAAACCAATATGACTGAGGACTCTAGCAGGGAACCTTCAAAGGAGGTGTGGTACACACTACATTTCACTGATCCCTAATTCCAAGTTTCTCCACCAGCCAATGTTTCCTTCTGTAAGCCAATTACAGTTGCAGGCTTTGATCTAAGAAACTAGTATATTTGCAAGTATACACTAAGTTTGGAAACATGTACATGGGAAACTTAGACTTAAGCACACAGTCTGCTGTCTAGTAAACTATAAATGCAAACATTACCAACAGAAACTTTCAAATGTATAGTCTAAAACTTGTAAACATCAATACAGCAAATTAAATAACTAAGAGTGCAAATTAGGACAGCAATTCTCTAGAAGTTAGTCCTCTTTTCTTTTGTGTAGCAGTCTAAGGAGCTTCTGTGTTCAGAAGTACTAAGAACTTAATAAAATTAATAGAATCTTAGACAAGATGTTTTTGTAGGTATGGAATAGAAAAATAAAAGAGCTGAGGCACAGAGAGAAAGAAGAATTTCTAGGAATGAAAGAATAATAAGAAAGCTGTGAAACCAATCTAAATTGGATCATATTCACATTATAGGGGTACCAGAAGAAGAAAAGACAGAAAAAGGGATAGAAAGTCTTTTTGCAGAGGTAATTGCTGAAAATTTCCCCAATATGGGGAAGGAAATAGTATCTCAGGCCATGGAGGTGCACAGATCTCACAACACAAAGGACCCAAGGAAGACAATAACAAGATATATAATAATTAAAATGTCAAAGATCAAAGATAAGGAAAGAATATTAAAAGCAGCCAGAGAGAGAAAAAATATCACATAGAAAGAAAAACCCATCACGCTATCATCAGACTTTTTCAGCAGAAACCTTACAGGCCAGAAGGGAGTGGCATGATAATTCAGTGCAATGAAACAGAAGGGCCTCCAACCAAGAATACTCTATGCAGAAAAACAGTCATTTAAATTTGAAGGAGGGATTAAACAATTCCATGTAAGCAAAAGCTAAGATAACTTACCTCCCACAAACCATCTCTACAATGTATTTTGAAGGGACGTCTATAGATGGAAGTGTTCCTAAGGCTAAATAGCTGTCACCAGAGAAAATAAAATCACAGTAGTAGACCAATTCATTACTAAGCAATGCAAAATTAAATCAACTTCCCCAAAAGTCAGTTAGGGGATAGGCAAAAAGTACAGAATATGAGACCTAATATATAAAGAGTGGAGGAAGAAGAAAAGGAAAGGAGGAAAAAAATGAACCTTTAGATTGTGGTTGAAATAGGATACTAAGTGAGTTAAGTTAGACTGCTGATACTAAAGAAGTTATCCTTGAACCTTTGGTAACCATGAATCTAAAGCCTGCAAGTGAAATAAGTACACACCTTTCAATAATCACTCTAAATATAAATGGAATTAATGTACCAATCAAAAGACATAGAATTACTGAATGGATAAAAAAACAAGATCCATCTAAATGCTGCCTACAAGAGACTCACTTCAAACCCAAACACATACACAGACTAAAAGTGAAGGGATGGGAAAAGATATTTCATGCAACTAATATGGAGAAAAAGGAAGGAGTTGCAGTACTTGTATCAGACAACATAGACTTCAAAACAAAGAAAGTAACAAGAGACAAAGAAGGATATTACATAATGACAACAGAGTCAGTCCAATGAGGGGATATAACTTTTATAAATATCTATTCACCCAACATAGGAGCACCTACATATGTGAAACAAATACTAAAAGAATTAAAGTGGGGAATACAATTCAATGCATTCATTTTGGGAGACTTCAACACACCACTCACTCTAAAACACAGATCAACCAGACAGAAAATAAATAAGGAGACAAAGACACTGAACAACACATTACAACTGATGGATCTAACGAACATCTACAGAATACTCCACCCAAAAGCAGCAGTATACGCATTCTTCTCAAGTGCACATGGAACATTTTTAAGAATACATCATATATTAGGCCACACAAAGAACCTCTGTAAATTCAGAAGGATTGAAATTGTAGCTACCAGCTTCTTAGACCACAAAAGTATGAAACTAGAGATAAATTATGCAAAAAAAACCAAAAAAGCACACAAAGACATGGAGGCTTAACAACATGCTCCTAAATAATCAATGGATCAATGACCAATTTAAAAGAGATTAAGCAATATATGGAGACAAATGAAAGCAGTAACTCAACACCACAAAAATCTGTGGGATGCAGCAAAGGCCATGCTAGGAGGGAAGGATATTGCAATATAGGCCTACCTCAGGAAAGAACAATCCCATAAGAACAGTTTAAACTCACAATTAATGAAACTAGAAAAAGAAGAACAAATGAGGCCTAAAGTCAGTAGATGGAGGGACATAATAAAGATAGGAGGAGAAATATATGAAATTGAGAAGAACAAAACAATAGGAAGAATCAATGAAACCAGAGGGTTTTTCTCTGAGAAAATATACAAAATACATAAACCACTAGATGGATTTATCAAGAAAAAAAGAGAGTGTACACACATAACCAGAATCAGAAATGAGAGAGGAAAAATCACTATGGACATCATAGAAATGCAAAGAATTATTAAAGAATACTATGAAAAATTATATGCTAACAAACTGGATAACCTAGAAGAAAAGAACAACTTTCTAGAAAAATACAACATTCCAAGGGAAGGAACAGAAAATCTGAACAGAACAATTACCAGCAACAAAACTGAATTGGTAATCAGAAAACTACCTAAGAACAAAACCCCTATACCAGATGGCTTCACTGCTGAATTTTGCCAAACATTTAGTGAAGACCTAATACCCATCCTCCTTTATGTTTTCCATAAAGTAGAAGAGGAGGGAATACTTCCAAATTCATTCTAAGAGGCCAACATCACTCTAATACCAAAATCAGGCAAAGACACCACAAAAAAAGAAAATTACAGACCAATATCCCTGATGAACATAGATGTAAAAATCCTCAACAAAATATTATAAAACTGAATTAAAAAATACATCAATAAAATCATCCACCATGAACAAGTAGGATTTATTCCAGGAAGGCAAGGTTGGTATAATATTCGAAAGTCCATCAACATCATACACCACATCAACAAAAAGACAGAAAAAAATTACTTGATCATCACGACAGATGCTGAAAAAGCATTTGATAAAATTCAGCATCAATTCATGATAAAAACTCTCAACAAAATGTGTATGGATGGCAAGTTCCTGAACATAATAAAGGCCATATATGAGAAACCTACAACCAACATTATACTTAACAGCAAAAAGCTGAAAGCATTTCCTTTAATATAAGGAAAAAGAAAGGACGCCCTTTAACATTAGAAACAAAACAAGGTAATTCAATTGTTGTGCCCATTCTCCCCACTTTTATTCAACATAGTACTCAAGGTCCTAGCCATGGCAATCAGAAAAAAAACAAAGAAATAAAAGGCATCCAGATTGGTAAGAAAGAAGTTAAACTCTCACTGTTTGCAGATGATATGATATTGTACATAAAAACCCTATAGAATCCACAAAAAAACTATTAGAACTAATAATTGAATTCAACAAAGTTGCAGGATACAAAATCAACACACAGAAATTGGTTGAATTCCAATATACTAATGATGAACTAGCAGCAGAAGAAATTAGGAAAACAATTCCATTCACAATTGCATTAGAAAGAATAAAATATGAATTAACGTAACCAAGGAGGTGAAAGCCTTATATCCTGAAAACTACAAGACACTCATGAAAGAAATAAAAGAAGACACCAATAAATGGAAATACATCCATGCTCGTGGATAGGAAGAGTTAATATTGTCAAAATCACCATCCTGCCTAAAGCAATCTATGAATTCAATGCAATCCCTATCAAAATATGAACAGCATTCCTCAGTGAACTAGAACAAAGAGTCCTAAAATTCATATGGAAACACAAAAGACCCCCAATAGCCAAAGCAATTCTGAGAAGGAAGAACAAAGTTGGGGGGATTAAGGTCCCCAACTTCAAGCTATACTACAAAGGCACAGTAATCAAGACAATTTGCTACAGGCACAAGAACAGACCCATAGACCAGTGGAACAGAATAGAGAGTCCAGATATTAACCCAAGCATATATGGTCAATTAATACACGATAAAGGAGCCATGGATATACAATGGGGAAGTGACAGCCTCTTCAAAAGCTGGTGTTGGCCAAATTGGACAGCTACATGTAAGAGAATGAAACTAGGTTACTGTCTAACTTCACACACAAAAGTAAACTAGAAATGGATCAAAGACCTGAATGTAAGTCACAAAACCATTAAACTCTTAGAAGAAGACAGGCAAACCTCTCCTGAATATAAACATGAGCAACTTTTTCATGAACATATCTCCACAGGCAAGGGAAACAAAAGCAAAAATGAACAAGTGGAACTATATCAAACTGAAAAGCTTCTGTACAGCAATGGACAACATCAGTAGAACAAAAGGCATCCTACAGCATAAGAGAATGTATTCATAAATGACATATCTGATAAGGGGTTGGCATCTAAAATATACAGAGAGTTCAGTACCTCAACAAACAAAAAGCAAATAATGCAATTAAAAATGGGCAGAGGATCTGAACAGCCACTTCTCCAAAGAAGAAATTCATATGGCCAACAGGCACATGAAGAGATTCTCCACATCACTAATGATTAGAGAAATGCAAATTAAAACCACAATGAGGTATCACCTCACACCAGTTAGAATGGCCAACATCCAAAAGACAAGCAACAACAAATGCTGGTGAGGATGCGGAGAAAGGGGTACCCTCCTTCACTGCTGATGGGAATGTAAATTAGTTCAACCATTGTGGAAAGCAATATGGAGGTTCCTCAATAAACTAAAAAGAGAAATACCATTTGATCCGGGAATTCTACTCCTAGGAATTTACCCTAAGAATGCAGAAGCCCAGTTTGAAAAATACATATGCACCCCTATGTTTATTGCAGCACTATTTATAATAGCCAAGAAATGGAAGCAATCTATGTGCCCATCAGTAGATGAATGGATAAAAGAAAACTTGGCACATATACACAATGGAATATTATTCAACCATAAGAAGAAAACAAATTCTACCATCTGCTACAACATGGATGGAGCTAGAGGGTATTATGATCAGTGAAATAAGCCAGGCAGAGAAAGACAAGTACCAAATGATTTCACTTATCTGTGGAATATAACAGCAAAGAAAAACTGAAGGAACAAAACAGCCGCAGACTCACAGAACCCAAGAATGGACTAACAGTTACCAAAGGGAAAGGGACTGGAGAGGGTGAGGGGGAAGGGAAGGCTAAGGGGATTAAGGACATTATGATTAGCACACATAATATGGGGGGGGGCACTGGGAAGGCAGTATAACACAGAGAAGACAACTAGTGATTCTATAGCATCTTACTGTGCTGATGAACAGTGACTATAATGGGGTATGTGGTGGGGACTTGATAATGGGGGGAATGTAGTAACCACAATGTTGCTCATGTGATTGTATATTAATGATACCATAATAAAAAAATAAATAAAAATAAAAAAAATTAAAAATATATAACCCTATGTATGTTTCCTAACCCTGTTGAGTTTAACTTTTCTTATTTTTAAAGTGGGGATGATGGCAACAACATACTTATTTTACAAGATTTGCATGAAGATTAAATAAGATTATGTATTAGGTATCCTCAAGAAGTATTTATCATTACTGTTTTATTAGTGCTTAACTAAAGTTGTGGGTCTGAGCTACAGAAGAGCAGGAGGAACTTACATCATGGTCACAGGCTCACGCCTCAACCAAAACTCTCATTACTTCAATCCTGTATTTTACAAAATAAAACATAACTTTATTGAACCTACTGTTTCAATGTATTATTTCCAATCTTAATCTTTCCAAAAATTATTACAAAATAATTTCATAATTAAAACCTTTTCTTTACCTGTTAGAACTTTCTTTTTCTGAAATGCAGAATCTATAATACCATCCACGTTTTACAACTATATCCCCATTTCTTTGTATTTCTCCCTGTGTGATTAAAATATTTCTTTGCTCATTTGGTTTTCCTTTAAGATAATAAGTATGTGACTGTGAACTCATGTTTTATCCCCATCAAAGTGACAATAAAAAAGGTGGTCAAAGTGACAGAGAGAAAAGAAAAGCATTCCATGAAGACAGAATTGCATATGTAAATAGCATGCTCCAGTGATCTATTGCTATGTAACTATTCCCAAATTATGTGGCTTGAATAATGATTTAATTTATATCTCTCATTCTCTAGGTCAGGGATTCTGGCAAGGCCCAGTTGGACAATTTTTCTGCTCTTTTTTTACTCTCAACGAAAGTTACTTGTACTCATTTGGTAGATGGGCTGGCCTGCAGGGTCCAAGGTGGCTTCACTCACATGTCTGATGCCTTGATGGAAATGACTAAAAGTCTGGGCTCAGTGGCACTTTCAATCAAAGTGCCTACACTCAACCTCTGCATGAGGCTTAAGCCATACAACATGGGATCTCAGAGTAGTCAGATCTCTTAAATGGCATCTCAGGGCTATACTTGCAAGTATTTCAGCAAACAAAGCAAAAACTTCATTACCTTTTATGACCCATCCTCAGAAGGAAACACCACTTCCACCACATTCTATTGATTGTTCAGAACCTCAGGAAATTCAGGCATGATTGATAATATTCAAACAAAAGATGAAAAACCTTACAGACATTTGACTGTAACCACACAGTGGGACATGGAAAAGGTAAACCATATTAAATTATGTCAGTGCTTCGTTGACCAGATTCCATATTATAGAAACTTTATACAGGGAGTGTGGTGTAATGCAAAGCTTTGCAATTTAAGTCCAGATATGATTTCAAGTCCTGTTTGGACATTTGGCAAGTCACACTCTCTGAGAGCCTCCAATGTTTCATCTATAAATGGAGCTTAAATGAAATTTGTTCACTTTACATAGCAACACATCCCAACTTCTTAGACTTAGGTCCTATAAATATATGTGATTATGGGTTCCTCATAACAACTGTGCTAGACGGATTTTTAATTATCATTCCCATTTCACAAAATTCAATAAACTGGGGTTCAAATAGATAAAGTAACTTGCTCCACTTAAAGCAAGTAAGTAGCATGTCAAGATTCAGTTCTACATCTGTGACTCCAAAAGCCTTTTAACCCCATTTGACTATATTATGCCTACTTCTGTTACTGTTGTGAGATTCTGGATGTAATTATTGTACAAAATTGCTCTATATGCTATCAAGCACTATGTGAATGTGAGGTCTCACTACTGCTATTGAGTCCAACAACTTAGAAAGCTATACTTCTCTAAAATAAGGCTTATTATGCTTAATGGCATACCAAATAAACTAGCTACACCTCAAATTCTAAGCCCAGATATTCATATGGTGTATGACTGAAAACAAATGAAATTATATTGATCAGCCCTAAGTACAATAGACCCTAATTTTAACATTTGCCTGTAGAATCTGCTTTTATCCCCCTATGTCTTACCACATTCACATACAGAGAAGTCAGTCTCATATCTGTTATCATTTATCCCTAAGGAAAAAAGACCTTTGTTCTCATCCCTGTCCCCAGATTTTCAATACAATAGGATATCATGGAGATGTCTGAAGAGCAAAGAATTAATGATTCCACTCTTTTTCCTTTTTTTGTAAGTCGGTTTGAATTGATACAATACAATCCCATAGGCATTTAATGTATGTCCAGAAAATGAGGATATTACCTTTGGTGAGGTTCTGTCAATAGAAAATGGATAATCTAATCCCAGGTAGAGAAAAATTCAAATTTACTGTTCCTGTACTATACAAAACTCAGAATATAGAACTAACATCTTTGAACCACTGCCGTATTTGCTCTATAGGATTTCTAAAAACATTGAAGCTCCTTTATTTCAGGCCCAGCATTTCCCCTAGAGGAAAAATGCTGAAATATGAAGAATAAAAATGTTCTGTTGTCCTTATAAAGCACAGATTGTATAATTCTAGAAATTCAAAATGGAAAATCATTAATTGAACTTGAGTGTTAAATCTGATTTAAGCCTAATGATCTGTACTCAATAAGATATCACTAATATCTACCCATTTAAGAAAATAACATCTTTACTATTTTATTATTTTAACAATTATGTTTTTCTTCATTTTACTAGTCTACAGAAATCAGTACTGGTGGTTAAAGTCAAAGTGCCTACCCATCTTCTCTCTGATAATTTATCTTTGAATTTAAGGCCCTCTCCAATAATATACTTCTCACAAATTTATAGGACTTTATATGTATATAATGTCAAGCATTTATATAGCCCTTCATAAGTTTCCTAAACACTTTATATATGTTCTTATATTTATAATGAAACATAATGAACTTTTACTGCCCATTTTTTAAATAATTATCATTGAAACATAAAATACCTAATTAGGACTTACAAAAAGAAGTCGATTTTAGATTGCACTTACTTTTCTTACATCTTTAGTGACTAAAACAAATATTTATCTAATTTCTATTTGAAACAATTTGTCAAATTGCTCTAATCACTGTTCTCTAATCTGTTATTCATAGCTCTGCAAGTTTCTTATCAATCAGACTTCCTGTCCTTCTTTTATCCAAATATCATCTTTAAAATGTCATTCAATACATCATATTCCCATAAGAACTAATATTTACCTCTTATTTTTTTCCATATATAATTTCCTGGTGTTAATGACAGATTTTTTAGTTCTTTATTTGAATTCACACTGTATGAGTCAGTTCATCTCTCCCAATCAACTCTGCCAATTAGAAAGCCCAGGAACAATAATAGGTAATCTTTAGCTTTTTCAGGCTTGATTTCTCTATATCTAACTATACGTAACCTTTGACTCAAGGCTTTGAAATGGGCTCCGCACAATTTGTTAGCTTACACGTTGTTAATTTTTGTCATGCTATGGGTTATTTCCGCTGAGTACCAGATGTAAGTACCTAGGCAAAGTAAATTATTCATATTTGAATTTTTCCCCCATCCTATCGTGCCTAGTACAATGACTAGAATATAAGCAGTACACAATAAAAGCCTGCTAAATTTTAATTCCCTAAATCATGAAATAATTTAAAATCACACCCTGAATTTTTGTTTTAAAGGCTAAACTGAATCCCTGACATTGCCAGTGCTTAGTGTTTAGTCTGGAAATAAAGACCCCTGACTTGTTTTGGAAGCTCTGCCATTGAGTAATAGTGCATGTATGACCATAATAAACTTTACCTATTATATCAGTGTTGGGCATTTAACATTTAATTCCCTATCATAATTTCAAATCGTTGGTCAGGGGCTACTACCTAACTGAAAACTATTTTTATTATAAAAGCAGGCTTAGAGGCAAACTGTCATTCATACTTTAAAGTGAACATCATTAAAGTAGCAAAAAGTGATTCATATGCTCTATTTCCAACACAGAACAAGTTTTCCAATGGCTCCAGAAAGCCTGATTATGGAAAGAAAGAAGGGGACAACCATAAATACATCGATAAAACCTCTCCCCACTTAAACTAAAAAGGACACAAGGGAAAAACATGATCATTTTTTTAAAAAAGCAATGATAACAAATAGGGCATACCATAGTAATAAAGAAGAAAATGATTAAAGTAAGGCATTCAGTTAATTTAATGTAAAATATAAGAAGGAAACCAAAACCACTTTAAGTTGTTTTGAAAAAATAAGCTTGTACAAATGCAGGAAATCACTTGTACTGAAATACCACAGAGCTAACATGACTGTCCACTACTTTGGGAATTTACATTACTTTTAAACAGACTGATGTTTGGGCTGGATTGTCATTCTGCGATTAACAATTGTAATTACCTTAAAATATTTCTGTAGTACATGCAGTGTTTAGAATGTAATAGGACCTAATGCTAAATAAAACTGAAATAGCATCACAGGAACCTCTTATTAAACATTATATCTTATCAAATGTGAGGGTCTATTAATACATTAACATGATCAGAGAAATTTAACTTGGAAATTTTTATTTGGATATGCACCTCAGGGAGAGCAAAGGAAATGGGGATTTTATCAGAAAATCCGCTTTAAAAATATGAAAACAGTTAAAGTCTTTTATAAACATCATCTAAACCAATGTTTCTCAAACTATTTGTGGTGAAACAGCAATTAAAGTAACAAATCTCCACCTTGTTCCTGATGAAAGTTTTATGAAGTACAATAACCAGAAATAGCCAGGAAAATGGAAGAGAAATAATAAACATATACAAAGGCATACCCATACTTTTTATGGACATTAAAGTGCTCTGTCAAATTGCTACACAACTTTTTAAAACTTCCTTTCAAATTATTTGATTAGCTTGTTGCAGACCAGTAACAATTAGTAGACTAGCACCTGTGTGGCACCTTATTACAGGTATCACTTATTTAAAGCAAAAATAAAGAAAAATTTTAGTAAAATATACTAATGGAACTGAAAGCCAGAAAAGTAAATCAATGGAAAATGAATCTTTACCTACTAGAAATATCTTTTGTTATAAGAAAAGGGACTGCTCTTTTTTGACTTTAGTATAAAGAAACCATTTGTTTTGCATGATGTATAAAACACTCTTTGTAAGTATAAAATCTGTAAGTACACATACAAAAAATTCCTAAGATCTTCTCTAACCCCTAAACACTACACTAACCATATTTGCAGTCAATCAACTATCTGAATTAAAATGAGAATTTTTATATTAACTTTATAAAATTAAAATTAAAAACTGCCTTTTAAAAATAAGCTTTGAATTTCATTCATGCAATAAATATTTACTGATGGACCATTATATGCCAGGCACTATACTAGGCACTAAAGCTGTGTCAAACCCAACTTTAAGTAATATTATTACTTGCTGAGTACCAGCAAGTACTGCTGTTGTGATTATAGACTCTTTCCTGCTAAAGCTCTAGTAAGTGAGGCCATCTCCAGTTTCATTAAAATAAAATGTATATTATTCATGTCTTAGATTGGTTTAAAACGTTTCTTTAAATAACACATATGTTAAACTAATAATGCAAAAAAAATTAAAAAGTGTTCATTATTTGCAAGAACTCTGAGAAATAAGAGCACATATACTTAATATACTACTGGTGGCTGGACAAATAGTACCACTTTAATGACATTCTGACAAAAATTAGCATTTCAGATGTACATACTGTTTGACCCATCAATTCTAGTTCTATTAATATATTTTCTAGGTATCCTTGCACATATGCACAACAATTTATGGTAAAGTTTTCATTATTCTAAAGACAGAACAAAACCAGAAAACCACTTAAATATTCATTAATAGAGGATTGCTTTTATAGGACACACTGACACACACACACACACACACACACACACACACATTAATACTGACATACTAAGCAATCAGTAAAAAGAATAAGGTAGCTCTGTGCTGATGGAAAGATCTCTGACATGGTTTAAGTGAAAAACTTGATTTACAGAGTAATACATATAATATTACTATATTACTACATGTATGGATGGGATATTTCTGGAGGGATATTCAAGAAAATTTGGGGGGCCAAAAAGAGTTATCTGGGATGGGAAGAAGATTCCCTTTTTGTCATATAACCCTTAATATTATCTTATTTTTTCATCATGTGCATGTGCCATTGAATAATATAAAAATTAGAGTCACAAGATTTATTACTTATAGATCCCAGAAATGTGGGGATCGAGGGGTGGGTGCAGTGAGCTGGGAGATCAGTCCTCTGTCCCAGGTTGCAAGAGAACAGGAGATAGAGAAGAGGAGAGCAAGCACCTATTATTATTGTAAGGTGGCTAGGGCAGAGTTCACTAACTTCATGAGCTCAACTCTAAATGGTTATGTTAAAAGGTGCTCTGGAAAAAGCAAAGTGGGGACTTGAGGCAAAAAATCCTAAGTTCAAGCCCTTATCTAAATGTCCAGACTCTGAGAATGCCTAGGCGGAAACTCAAAATAGCCATTTTCTAATCACACCTATCCCCAAATATAAGCTTGTGTAAAATTGTAAAACTGCACCTTTTTATAATAAGCTTAGAGTTTCATTTATGTAATAAATATTTATTGATGGTTCACTATATGCGAGCCACTATGTTAGGCACAAAAGCTGTGTGTCAAACCTAACATTTGTAATGTTGGTGGAATATTAAACTATTATTCTTATGGATTCTTCCTGTCATGCTTTTCTGTTCATTTTTAGACCATTATTTGCATATTAAAACATCAAATTCTCCAACTCAATATATCTTTATTTTTAAAAGCAAAGCTGAATGGGGATTAAAGATGGTGGCATGAGAGGAGAGACAGAGGCTTCCTCCAAAACTGGATACAATTAGAAAATAAAGTTGGCACAACTAATCCTGAGAGAGCAACAGGAAAGAGCAACTGCACACACCTGGAGAAAAGATCAGAACTCACCAAACAGGGTAACGTACCAGAGCTGTGGCTCTGCTCTGGCTCCGTGGGACCCGAGCCCTTCCCCCACCCCAGCTCACCAGCGGGAGGAAGAGAAATGGAGCAGGGAGGGAGTGAAAGGCTTGGGACTGCTGAATACCTAGCTCCAGAGATCTGCGCTGGGAGCACAAACCTACATTTCATGGTGCTTTCATGAGACTTGCATGACTACCAGGTTGGAAAGTTAATATAGGCAGAGCTCCTGGGGAGACTGGGATCTTGGTTGCTTGTGGAAAGCAGGGCTCCATATCTGGCTGCTATGGGACAAAAACATACCTGTGTGACATGCCCACTGGCTCAGGCAGTGGAGACAGGCACAGCAGCCAGTAGACAGGGAACAGCTCTTTCCTCCCCCCAGGCACCAGTACCACTCCCCTGGGACCCCCGACATTGCTTCAGGGAATGAGCAACTCGGGAGACTACAGATTCTGGACACTAGAGGGTGCCATATACAAACATGAAACGCCAAAGGAACCTTGTCCAGAGTAAAATTATTAATACAACTCCCGAGAAAGATTTAAATGATATGGACCTCATGACTCTTCCTGAAAGGGAATTCAAAATAAAAATCATCAACATTCTAATGGAGATACAGAAAGACATCCAGAACTCAGGAATCAATTCAGGTCAGAGATCCAATCATTGAAGAGCACAATGGAGGGTATTGAAAGCAGGTTGGATAGGGTGGAGGAGACAATAAATGAAATAGAAATTAGAGAAGAGGAATACAAATAAGCTGAGGCACAGAGAGAAAAAAGGATCTCTAAAAGTGAAAGAATATTGAGAGAACTGTGTGACCAATACAAGCAGAACAATATTCACATTATAGGGATACCAGAAGAAGAAGAGAGAGAGAAAGGGATAGAAAGTGTCTTTGAGGAGGTAGTTGCTGAAAATTTCCCCAATTGGGGAAGGAGATTGTCTCTCAGGCCATGGAGATCCACAGATCTCCCAACACAAGGGACCCAAGGAGGACAACACCAAGACACATAGTAATTAAAATGGGAAAGATCAAGGATAAGGACAGACCGTTAAAAGCAGCCAGAGACAGAAATAAGATCACATACAAAGGAAATCCCATCAGGCTAACATCAGACTTCTCAGCAGAAACCTTACAGGCCAGAAGGGAGTGGCATGATATATTTAATGCTATGAAGCAGAAGGGCCTGGAACCAAGATTACTTTATCTGGCAAGATTATCATTTAAATTTGAAGTAGGGATTAAACAATTTCCAGATAAGCAAAAGCTGAGAGAGTTTACCTCCCACAAACCATCTCTATAGTCTATTTTGGAAGAACTGCTATAGATGGAAGTGTTCCTAGAGTTGGATAGCTGTCACCAGATGTAGTAAAACCATGGTAGGGAGGATGGAGCAGCTGATTGCAAGGTAAATGCAAAATTAAATTGACTATCCCCAAAGTCAATCAAGGGATAGACAAAAAGTACAGAATTTGATACCTAATATATAAAGAATGAAGGAGGAAGAAAAAGAAGGAGAAATAGAAAAGAACCTTTAGATTGTGTTTGTAACAGCATACTAAGCAAGTTAAGTTAGACTCTTAGATAGTAAGGAAAGTAACCTGGAACCATTGGTAACCACGAATCTAAATCCTGAAAAGGCAATAAGTACATACCTATTGATAATCACCCTAAATGTAAATGGATTGAATGCACCAATTAAAAGATATAGAGTAACTGAATGGATAAAAAAACAAGACTCATCTATATGTTGCTTACAAGAGACTCACCTCAAACCTGAAGAAAGGCACAGAATAAAAGTCAAGGGATGTAAAAAGATATTTCATGCAAATAATAGGGAGAAAAAGGCAGGTGTTACAGTACTAGTATCAGACAAAATAGACTTCAAAACATAGAAAGTAACAAGAGATGAAGAAGGACATTACATAATGATAAAGGGCTCAGTCCAACAAGAGGATATAACCATTATAAATATATATACACCCAACACAGGAGCAACAGCATATGTGAAACAAATACTAACAGAACTAAAGGAGGAAATAGACTGCAATACATTCATTTTAGTAGACTTCAACACCCCATTCACTCCAAAGGACAGATCCACCAGACAGAAAATAAGTAAGGACACAGAGGCACTGAACAACACACTAGAATACATGGACCTAATAGACATCTATAGAACTCTACACCCAAAAGCATCAGGATACACATTCTTCTCAAGTGCACATGGAACATTCTCCAGAATAGACCACATATTAAGCCACAAAAAGAGCCTCAGTAAATTCAAAAAGACTGAAGTTCTACCAACCAACTTTTCAGGCCACAAAGGTATAAAACTAGAAATGAATTCTACAAAGAAAGCAAAAAGGCTCACAAACACATGGAGGCTTAACAACACGCTCCTAAACAGTCAATGGATCAATGACCAAATTAAAATGGAGATCCAGAAATATATGGAAATAAATGACAACAACAACACAAAGCCCCAACTTCTGTGGGACGCAGTGAAAGCAGTGTTAAGAGGAAACTATACAGCAATCCAGGCATATTTAAAGAAGGAAGAAAAATCCCAAATGAATAGTCTAACATCAAAATTATCGAAACTGGAAAATGAAGAATAAATGAGGCCCATAGTCAGCAGAAGGAGGGACATAATAAAGATCAGAGAAGAAATAAACAAAATTGAGAAGAAGAAAACAATAGAAAAAATCAATGAAACCAAGAGCTGGTTCTTTGAGAAAATGAACAAAATAGATAAGCCTCTAGCCAGACTTACTAAGAGAAAAAGAGAATCAACACAAATCAACAGAATCAGAAACGAGAATGGAAACATCACGATGGACCCAACATAAATACAAAGAATTATTAGAGACTACTATGAAAACCTATATGCTAAGAAGTTGGAAAACCTAGAAGAAATGGACAACTTCCTAGAAAAATACAACCTTCCAAGACTGACCAAGAAAGGAACACAAAATCTAAACAAACCAATTACCAGCAAATAAATTAAAGCAGTAATCAAAAAACTACCCAAGAACAAAATCCCCAGGCCAGATGGATTTAGCTCGGAATTTTATCAGACATACAGAAAAGATATAATACCCATTCTCCTTAAAGTTTTCCAAAAAACAGAAGAGGAGGGAGTACTCCCAAACTCATCCTATGAAACCAAAATCACCCTAATACCAAAACCAGGCAAAGACTCCACCAAAAAAGAAAATTACAGACCAATATCCCTGATGAACGTAGATGCAAAAATACTTAACAAAATATTAGCAAACCGAATTCAAAAACACATCAAAAGGATCATAACCATGACCAAGTGGGATTCATCCCAGGGATGCAAGGGTGGTACAACATCTGAAAATCCATCAACATCATCCACCCCATAAACAAAAGGAAGGACAAAAACCACATGATCATCTCCATAGATGCTGAAAAAGCATTCGACAAAATTCAACATCTGTTCATGATAAAAACTCTCAACAAAATGGGTATAGATGGCAAGTACCGCAACATAATAAAGGCCATATATGATAAACCCACAGCCAACATCATGCTGAATAGTGAAAAGCTGAAGGCTTTTCCTCTGATATCGGGAACAAGACAGGGATGCCCACTCTCCCCACTGTTATTTAACATAGTACTGAAGGTCCTAGCCATGGCAATTAGACAAAACAAAGAAATACAAGGAATCCAGATTGGTAAAAAAGAAGTTAAACTGTCACTATTTGCAGATGACATGATATTGTACATAAAAAACCCTAAAGACTCCACTCCGAAACTACTAGAACTAATATCGGAATTCAGCAAAGTTGCAGGATTCAAAATTAACACACAGAAATCTGTGGCTTTCCTATACACTAATAATAAACTAATAGAAAGAGAAATCAGGAAGACAATTCCATTCACAATAGCATCAAAAAGAATAAAATACCTAGGAATAAACCTAATCAAGGAAGTGAAAGACCTATACCCTGAAAATTATAAGACACTCTTAAGAGAAATTAAAGAGGTCACTATCAAATGGAAACTCATCCCATGCTCCTGGCAAGGAAGAATTAATATCGTCAAAATGGCCATCCTGCCCAAAGCAATATACAGATTCGGTGCAATCCCTATCAAACTACCAACAGCATTCTTCAATGAACTGGAACAAAGAGTTCAAAAATTCATATGGAAACCCAAAGACCCTGAATAGCCAAAGCAATCCTGAGAAGGAAGAATAAAGTGGGGGGGGGGGATCTCACTCCCCAACTTCAAGCTCTACTACAAAGCCCCAGTAATCAAGACAATTTGGTACTGGCACAAGAACAGAGCCACAGACCAATGGAACAGAATAGAGACCCCAGATATTAACCCAAATATATATGGTCAATTAATACATGATAAAGGAGCCATGGACATACAATGGGGAAATGACAATCTCTTCAACAGATGGTGCTGGCAAAAATGGATAGCTACATGTAAGAGAATGAAATTGTATCACTGTCTAACCCCATACACAAAAGTAAATTAGAAATGGATCAAAGACCAGAATGTACATCATGAAACCATAAAACTCTTAGAAAAAAGCATAGGCAAAATCTCTTGGACATCAACATGAGCAACTTCTTCATGAACATATCTCCCATGGCAAGGGAAACAAAAGCAAAAATGAACAAGTGGGGCTATATCAAGCTGAAAAGCTTCTGTACAGCAAAGGACACCATCAATAAAACAAAAAGGTACCCTACAGTATGGGAGAATATATTCATAAATGACAGATCCAATAAAGGGTTGACATCTAAATATATAAAGAGCTCACGCACCTCAACAAACAAAAAGTGAACAATCTAATTAAAAAATGGGCAGAGGAGCTGAACAGACACTTCTCCAAAGAAGAAATTCAGATGGCTAACAGACACATAAAAAGATGCTCCACATTACTTGTCATCAGAGAAATTCATATTAAAACCACAATGAGATATCACCTCACACCAGTAAGGATTGCCACCATCCAAAAAACAAACAACAACAAATGTCGGTGAGGTTGTGGACAAAGGGGAACCCCCTACACTGCTGGTGGGAATGCAAATTAGTTCAACCATTGTGGAAAGCAGTATGGAGGTTCCTTAAAAAGCTCAAAATAGAAATACCATTTGACCCAGGAATTTCACTTCTAGGGATTTACCTTAAGAATGCAGCAGCCCAGTTTGAAAAAGACAGATGCACCCCTATGTTTATTGCAGCATTATTTACAATAGCCAAGAAATGGAAGCAACCTAAGTGTCCATTAATAGATGAATAGATAAAGAATATGTGGTACATATACATAATGGAATATCATTCAGCCATAAGAAGAAATCAAATCCTACCATTTGCAACAACATGGATGGAGCTAGAGGGTATTATGCTTAGTGAAATAAGCCAGGCAGAGAAAGACAAGTACCAAATGATTTCACTCATCTGTGGAGTATAAGAACAAATAAAAACTGAAGGAACAAAACAGCAGCAGAATCACAGAACCCAAGAATGGACTAACGGTTACCAAAGGGAAAGGTACTGGGCAGGAGGGGTTGGAAGGGAGGGATAAGGGTGGGGGAAAAAGAAAAGGGGCCTTATGATTAGCATGTATAATGTGGGAGGGCATAGGGAGGGATGTGCAACACAGAGAAGACAAGTAGTGAGTCTACAGCATCTTACTACGCTGATGGACAGTGACTGTAATGGGGTTTGTGGCGGGGACTTGGTGAAGGGGGAGTCTAGTAACCATAATGTTCTTCATGTAATTGTAGATTAATGATAATAAAATGAATTTAAAAATATAAATAAAAGCAAAGCTGTACATAGAGATTTGGGAAATAATGATAGGGGAAAACCTTGAAAAAATAACTTTAAGACTTTTTATATACCCCTCTCATATTTTAAAATCATGTACATAAGAAAATATATAGAAAATATATTATTTTGACTTACTATTAATTGTAACCAATTGAAGATTAACATGTACATGGTGCTAAAATTTTCCCGGTAAAATATATGCCATAGTTTCCAAATAACTCTGCATTGTCTATATAAGCATAATATTATCCAAATACTGCATGCATCCTACATTTATTTAATGAAGTTAAATAAACTCTTTAATGATATTAAGAATGGAAAAAAAGTTATCACAAATGTTTCTTTCACTTTCATTCATGCCTCAGAAGAATAGTCATCTCTTCTGAAGTTTGGTAGAATCTAAACAAATCTGACATTACTACTGAGTTTTGGTGCCAATTTCCATTAGTTTATTGTCTTAGTGTATTAATGAGAATATTTAAATGTCTTAATTCCTTCTGCTAGAAAAACTGTGCTTGAGCTATGCTTTCAAAAGCTTTGATAGACATAACTAACCTGCTTTCTAGTCCTGGTTAATTTGTTAAAAGTTTACCTTCAAATGGATTACATTTCAGAGGTCCAGGACAATGTACATTGAGGGAAAAGTGCAGAAATTGTGAAAAACTGTCATCATGTGGAATTTAATACACATGTAAAATCACAAAGATCCACTTTCACTGAAGGGAGGGAAGAGCTCAATAGGTTGGACTCCTACAAAGATCTGAGCAGCTTTTACTGTTTTTAAAAAAATTTTAAGTTCTAGATATCCAATCAGAATGACTTATTTGGGTCAATGTCACAATAATATCTGAGTTCTGAAGTGTGGTTTGAAAGGTTAAGAAAATTTTAATCTAGTAAAAGTGATATAAAAAAATATTTTTTCATCAAAAAATAAGAGATGAAAAGTTAGTAAATTATTTGTACTAATAAATAACCTAAGAAGAGGAAGTAAACAATGAAATTTATTACTTGTTGACAAATTAATGTATTCCCTAAGGTATTCAGTAAAATAAATGTCTATAAAGGAGATGAAAGAGTTATGATATGGTTCTTTGAAGAAAATATGATCTTTATTGGGAAGACAAAATAAATACAAATGGAACAAATCATACCAGGCAGAATATGATCAAGTGTCAAACTATACTGTTCAGCCAGTATATGCTATACAAGATCCCTACAGGTACCAGTTTGAGGGGTGGAGCCATCACGAGGTTGAAACTCAAATTGAATATTCTTTAAATATTATTTTAATAAGAAAGGAGTAGAAGAGGAATACTCTTCTTCATTCCAAATCACCCCCTAACACACACATACATGCTAAAGGCATCTTACAGACACTTTTCACCTTCTGTAAAGCTTCTAGAAATAGCAAAGAAATACATAAGAAACCAGACATATAAAATATATTATTTTAGAAGAGATTTTCTGATTCCCACAGTAGTTTTAAGGGACTCTAAGTCCTTTGAGTAACAAGAAATATAAGGAAAATGGAGGTTGATATACTAGTAAAGTTAGTTGGTTTGTGACATAAGACAGAAATAAAAATTTACAGTCTGGTTCATGAATATTACATGTAATAGACAGGTTAATTACAAACATTCTTACATGTCCAACTGAAGAACTATTGGACTCTTTGGCACAGGGCTCTGTAATTATCCTTAGGACCAAGGGTACCTGTGAGTAGATGAACTGATTTGGAAAAAATGTCCTCAAAATCTTAAATATTTGCAAATGATTATTTCAAATATTTTGAAAACTCACTCATATATGAAACTAGACATACATATAATACAGTACTCAGTATATGCACAGCAATAATTATATATTCAGCTATAAATCCAAGTTTATCTATAACACACTCACACCTACACACTGTTATTTTCATTTTTATATTTCTACACTTCAGAGATTTATCCATGAGCTGAATCACAAGTGTCAAAGCAGAGTAATAGAAGCTCTTCACAAGCAGCCTAATTACCATCTCTAGCTATGTCTCTAAGCTTAAATCAGATGTAACAAAGACTTCTTATGCAATCCGATTGGCATTAGCATCCATCCCCAGAGTTCTTTGAGGAATAAAGATCTCTTTTTGTCCAGTCTGTATCTTTCACTGTCAATCCAACTACACTGCTTGAATGTCACTTCAATTCTCTTTATGTAGAATATCACAAATAGACCAAAACTTGCTCTCAAGATCTTTTCTCCTTTCTGATATTTTTGTTGTTTTTAGTGGCACCAGAATCAGTTCAGTCTATCAGTTTCATAAGCTTAAATCATCATAGATTTCTCCATAGTGTTAACCCCTTGTGTCCCCTCAATAAAAAATCTTCTTTGTTCTTCACCCCCAGGAAGAAACTACTGGGATTTCAAAACACTTCTGTTGGTTCTCCTCTTTCTTCTCAGATCAACTTTTCTCAGTCAACCTTCTAGAATTGTCTCTTATTGTCAATCTCCTAAATGCTTGTGTTCTATATGATTTTGTTCTTAATCCTCTTATTTTTTCACTCTCTTCCTTGATAAACTGATCTAAGAACACAGACTTCAACAAAATTTATATTCTCATAATTTCAATTTCTATCTCTAACACAGATCTCTTCCTGACTTACAAATGTGATTTATAAAAACATCCCAAATATCCTACCCACAACTGATCCTCCTGTTCCTAACTCAATTATTTGACTCATCTTTCAGTCTTAACTCATTCCTCCCTTTCATTCCTCTTTGCATATAATTTCTACATAAGTCACAATGCCTTTAAATTTTGCATCAGACATGTATCTTGCTGGCATTTAGTCACCGTTCATCTTCGTTGTCACTGACACTAGGTCTAACCTGAGAACCTAATTTAGCCCTAACTTGGATAGTTACATTAATTTTAATTGGTGTTTACTCCTTTGAATTTACCTCCCACATTTTCTCCAGAATCACTTACCTAAAACAGAAACTTAATTTTATCACCTTCCTGTTTCCCTTGAATAATCATTGATTTATCTTTATTTCTATAATCCAAATTGCTTCACAAGACCCCAAAATTCCTCTCCACCATCACATCTCACCATTACCTGCAATACAGTTCTAATCTAGTAATAATAAATTATTCACTATTCTGCTAACAGTAAAACCCTCTTCTTACCCATGGTTCTAATACATCTTGAAACACCATACTCATTCTTCAGGACCCAGACCAACTCTTATTTCCTTTGTGAACTTTTCTGTTACTGCCATAGGCAGAATAATCACTCCATCTTTTGTAATTTCACAGAAAAACACATCACACTTTATGGAAATTACTCATTTATATATGTATTCTTCCCTCATTAGACTGTGAAATTATCCAAAGTGAAAACTGTATCTGAGTTTTATATCCAGGGCTTAAGAATTACTAGGAATAAAGTGTCAGAAGGAAGGAAAAAAACCAAAATATCAGTAGAAAAGATTATAAAAACCAAGGGCTGGTTTTTGAGATGGTAAACAAAATTGACATACATTGACTATACTAAATGAGAAAAGAAGGCTCAAACAAAGAATTCAGAAATGAAAGAGGTAACATTACAATGGAGACCACATAAATATGAAGGATTATAAGACTACTATGAACAATTAAACAAATTGGATAAATAAATGGAAATGGGTAAATTCCTAAAACATACAACTTTCCAGGACTAAATTATGAAGAAATAGAAAATCTGAACAGACCAGTAACAAATAAAAGGATTGATTAGTAATAAAATACCTCCCAGCATAGAAAATCCCAGGACCAGGTAGTTTCACTGCTGAAGTCTAACAGTTAAAGAAGAATTAATGATAATCCTTCTCAAACTTAAAAAAAAATTGAAGGTAACACTCCAAAATTCATTTTAAGAGATCAGCATTACCCTGATACAAGCCAGATAGAGGCACTACAAAAAAACTACAGACCAAATCCCTGAGGAATATAGATGCAAAAATCTTCCACAAAATAATAAGAAACTGAATTCAATAGCACACTAAAAAGATCATCTACTATGATCAAGTAGAATTTATACCTGAGATACAAGGATAGTTCAACATATGTGAATCAATTAATGTATTATGCTACATTAACAGAATAAAATTCAAATTATAATCTCAATAGACAGAGAAACATTATTTGGAAAAAAAAAGGAACATCCTTTCATGATAAAAATGGTCAACATAGTACCTATAGAAGGAATATAGCTCAATACAACAAAGGCCATACATGAAAACCTCACAAGCAACATCATGTTCAATGGTGAAAGGTTGAAAATTTTTCCTCTAAAATCAAGAACCACTCTCACCCTCCTATTCAATATAGCACTAGAAGTCTTAGATAGAGCAATAAGACAAAATAAAGAAATAAGAAGGTATCAAAATAGGAAAGGAAGAAATAAAATTGTCTTAGTCTGCAGGTGATAATCTCCTACACAGAATATCCTAAACATATTACCAAAAATCTGTTAAAACTAATCAATGAATTCAGTGGTATTGTAGGATATAAAATTAATATGAAGAAAACAGTTGCATTTCTATACACTAAAAACACAATACCTGAGAAATAAATAAGAAAACAATGCCATTCACAATAGCATCAAAGACAATAAAAAATGAGAAATAAATACAGCCAAGGAGGTGAAAGATTTGTACACTGATAACTACAAGACTTTGATGAAAGAAACTGAAAACACAAACAAATGGAAAGATATTCCATGTTCATAGATCAGAAGAATTAATATTATAAAATGTCCATATTACCCAAACAATATGTAGATGCAATGAAATCCCTATCAAATGTCCAATGGCATTTTTCACAAAAATAGGAAAAACAATCCTAAAATTTGTGTAGAGCCACAAAAGACCCAAATAGCCAAAGCATTCATAAGAAAAAACAAAGCTGAAGGCATTATACTTCTTGATTTCAAACTATATTACAAAGGTACAGTAACAAACACAGTATAGTAATGGCATAAAAGCATACACATAAACTGACAGAACAGAAATTGAAAGCCTGTAAATAAACCCTAACATATATGACCAACTAATATTTGGAAAAGGAACTAAGAATAATAAATGAGGAAAGGAGAGTCTCTTCAATAAATGGTTCTGGGAAAAGTGAATAACCACATGAAAAAGAATGAAATTGGACCCTTACACCACTCACACTTTACCCGGTTTCTATGGTGTAGTCTGACAAATTCTATTTTAGTACCACAAGGTAGACTGTTGGTGTAAGAAAAAAACTACTAATATGGAAGTGACTTCGGAACTGGAACTGAGTAATGAGTAGAGGCTGGAAGAGTTTGAAGGCTGGTGTTTAAAAATTCTAGGGAGGTGGGCGGAGCCAAGATGGTGGAGTGAGTAGAGCAGAGGACCTCTCCTCCCAAAACCACATAGAATTATGAAAATATAACAAAGACAACTTCCTAAAATAGAGACCAGAGGACACAGGACAACATCCAGACCACATCCACACCTGCGAGAACCCAGCGCCTCGCGAAGGGGGTAAGATACAAGCCCTGGCCCAGAGGGACCCAAGCACCCCTCCCCCCAGCTCCCAGAGGGTGGAAAGAAACCAGAGCAGTTTTTTTCTTTTTTTTTGGCAAGTGCTTTTTGGAAGCCTTAAGGGGCAGGGACCCCAATACTAGGGAAACAGGGCAGCAAGACCGGTGAGCGGGTGCCTGAGACCGGCGCCTGAGGACAAACAATATCACGTGTATCTCCCTTTTTTTTTCTGGCGAGTGCTTTTTGCAAGCCTTAAAGGGACAGGGACCCCAATACTAGGGAAAAAAGGCAGCAAGAACGGTAAGGAGGTGCCTGAGACCGGCGCCTGAGGACAAAGAAAATCGCATGTATTTTTCCTTTTTTTTTTTTTTCTCTTTCATTGTTGCGGTTGTTGTTTTGGTTTGCAGAGTGCTTTTTGGAAGTCTTAAAGGGGCAGGAAAGGACACTTAGCCCAGAGGCAGGGAATCTGAGGATCTCTGGGCACTCTAACCCCCTGGGCAACAGGGAGCACAGAGGCCCATTACAGAGATAAACAGGCTCCGGCCGCTCCCCCTCCAACAGTGCTCCAACATTTTGGAGGAGCAGCCCCAGCCAGGCCACGCCCACAGCAACAGCGGATATAAACTCCATAGCAACTGGGCAGGAATCAGAAGCCCTGTCTGCGCACAGCTGCAAAGCATAAGCCACTAGAGGTCGCTATTCTCCCAGGAGAGGAAGGCCACAAACCAACAAGAAGGAAAGCTCTTCCAGCTGTCACTCGTACCAGCTCTGGAAACTATCTCTATCACCATGAAAAGGTAAAACTACAGGCAGACAAAGATCACAGAGACAACACCTGAGAAGGAGACAGACCTAACCAGTCCTCCTGAAAAAGAATTCAAAATAAAAATCATGAACATGCTGACAGAGAGGCAGAGAAAAATGCAAGAGCAATGGGATGAGATGCAGAGAAAAATGCAAGAGCAATGGGATGAAGTCCAGAGGGAGATCAAAGATGTCAGGAAGGAGATCACAGAAGTGAAACAATCCCTGGAAGGATTTATAAGCAGAATGGATAAGATGCAAGAGGCCATTGAAGGAATACAAACCAGAGAACAGGAACATATAGAAGCTGACATAGAGAGAGATAAAAGGATCTCCAGGAACGAAACAACACTAAGAGAACTATGTGACCAATCCAAAAGGAATAATATTCATATTATGGGGGTAAGAGAAGAAGAAGAAAGAGGAAAAGGGATAGAAAGTCTCTTTGAAGAAATAATTGGTGAAAACTCCCCAAAACTGGGGGAGGAAATAATCGAACAGAAAACGGAAATACACAGAACCCCCAACAGAAAGGATCCAAGGAGGACAACACCAAGACACATAATAATTAAAAAGTCAAGGATCAAGGACAAGGAAAGAGTTTTAAAGGCAGCTAGAGAGAAAAAGGTCACCTATAAAGGAAAACCCATAAGACTAACATCAGACTTCTCGACAGACACCCTACAGGGCAGAAGATAATGGAATGATATATTTAATGCAATGAAACAGAAGGGCCTTGAACCAAGGATACTGTATCCAGCATGACTATCATTTAAATATGATGGCAGGATTAAACAATTCCCAGACATGCAAAAGCTGAGAGAATTTGCTTCCCACAACCCACCTCTACAGGGCATCTTACAGGGACTGCTCTAGACAGGAGCACACCTAAAAAGAGCACAGAACAAAACACACAACATATGAAGAATGGAGGAGGAGGAATAAGAAGGGAGAGAAGAAAAGATTCTCCAGACAGTGTATATTACAGCTCAATAAGCGAGCTAAGTTAGGCAGTAAGATACTAAAGAAGCTAACCTTGAACCTTTGGTAACCACGAATCTAAAGCCTACAATGGCAATAAGTACATATCTCTCAATAGTCACCCTAAATGTAAATGGACTTAATGCACCAATCAAAAGACACAGAGTAATAGAATGGATAAAAAAGCAAGACCCATCTATATGCTGCTTACAAGAAACTCACCTCAAACCCAAAGACAAGCACAGACTAAAAGTCAAGGGATGGAAAAACATATTTCAGGCAAACAACAGTGAGAAGAAAGCAGGGGTTGCAGTACTAATATCAGACAAAATAGACTTCAAAACAAAGAAAGTAACAAGAGATAAAGAAGGACACTACAAAATGATAAAGGGCTCACTCCAACAAGAGGATATAACCATTCTAAATATATATGCACCCAACACAGGAGCACCAGCATTTGTGAAACAAATACTAACAGAACTAAAGAGGGAAATAGACTGCAATGCATTCATCTTAGGAGACTTCAACACACCACTCACCCCAAAGGATAGATCCACAGGGCAGAAAATAAGTAAGGACACACAGGCACTGAACAACACACTAGAACAGATGGACCTAACAGACATTTATAGAACTCTACATCCAAAAGCAACAGGATACACATTCTTCTCAAGTGCACATGCAACATTCTCCAGAATAGACCACATACTAGCTCACAAAAAGAGCCTCAGTTAATTCCAAAATATTGAAATTCTACCAACCAATTTTTCAGACCACAAAGGTATAAAACTTGAAATAAATTCTACAAAGAAAACAAAAATGTGCACAAACACATGGAGGCTTAACAACATGCTTCTAAATAATCAATGGATCAATGAACAAATCAAAATATCAAAACTGGATAAAGAAGAACAAATGAGGCCTATAGTCAGCAGAAGGAGGGACATAATAAAGATCAGAGAAGAAATAAACAAAATTGAGAAGAATAAAACAATAGTAAAAATCAATGAAACCAAGACCTGGTTCTTTGAGAAAATAAACAAAATAGATAAGCCTCTAGCCAAACTTATTAAGAGAAAAAGAGAATCAACACAAATCAACATAATCAGACATGAGAATGGAAAAATCATGACAGACCCCACAGAAATACAAATAATTATTAAAGACTGCTATGAAAACCTGTATGCCAACAAGCTAGAAAACCTAGAAGAAATGGACTACTTCCTAGAAAAATACAACCTCTCAAGACTGACCAAGGAAGAAACACAAAAGTTAAACAAACCAATTACAAGCAAAGAAATTGAAACGGTAATCAAAAAACTACCCAAGAACAAAACCCCAGGGCAGGACGGATTTACCTCAGAATTTTATCAGACACACAGAGAAGACATAATACCCATTCTCCTTAAAGTGTTCCAAAAAATAGAAGTGGAGGGAATACTCCCAAACTCATTCTATGAAGCCAACATCACCCTAACACCAAAACCAGGCAAAGACCCCACCAAAAAAGAAAATTACAGACCAATATCCCTGATGAATGTAGATGCAAAAATACTCAATAAAATATTAGCAAACAGAATTCAACAGTATATCAAAAGGATCATACACCATGACCAAGTGGGATTCATCCCAGGGATGCAAGGATGGTACAACATTTGAAAATCCATCAACATTATCCACCACATCAACAAAAAGAAAGACAAAAACCACATGATCATCTCCATAGATGCTGAAAAAGCATTTGACAAACCTCAACATCCATTCATGATAAAAACTCTCAGCAAAATGGGAATAGAGGGCAAGTACCTCAACATAATAAAGGCCATATATGATAAACCCACAGCCAGCATTATACTGAACAGAGAGAAGCTGAAAGCATTTCCTCTGAGATCGGGAACCAGACAGGGATGCCCACTCCTCCCACTGTTATTTAACATAGTACTGGAGGTCCTAGCCACAGCAATCAGACAAAACAAAGAAATACAAGGAATCCAGATTGGTAAAGAAGACGTTAAACTGTCACTATTTGCAGATGATATGATACTGTACATAAAAAACCCTAAAGACTCCACTCCAAAACTACTAGAACTGATATCGGAATACAGCAAAGTTGCAGGATACAAAACTAACACACAGAAATCTGTAGCTTTCCTATACACTAACAATGAGCCAATAGAAAGAGAAATCAGGAAAACAATTCCATTCATAATTGCATCAAAAAGAATAAAATACCTAGGAATAAACCTAACCAAAGAAGTGAAAGACTTATACTCTGAAAACTACAAGTCACTCTTAGAGAAATTAAAGGGGACCCTAACAAATGGAAACTCATCCTCTGCTCATGGCTAGGAAGAATTAATATCATGAAAATGGCCATCCTACCTAAAGCAATATACAGATTTGATGCAATCCCTATCAAATTACCAGCAACATTCTTCAATGAATTGGAACAAATAATTCAAAAATTTACATGGAAAGACCAAAGACCTCGAATAGCCAAAGCAATCCTGAGAAAGAAGAATAAAGTAGGGGGGATCTCACTCCCCAACTTCAAGCTCTACTACAAAGCCATAGTAATCAAGACAATTTGGTACTGGCACAAGAACAGAGCCACAGACCAGTGGAACAGATTAGAGACTCCAGAAATTAACCCAAACATATATGGTCAATTAATCTTTGATAAAGGAGCCATGGACATACAATGGCAAAATGACAGTCTCTTCAACAGATGGTGCTGGCAAAACTGGACAGCTACATGTAGGAGAATGAAACTGGACCTGTGTCTAACCCTATATACAAAGGTAAACTCAAAATGGATCAAAGACCTGAATGTAAGTCATGAAACCATTAATCTCTTGGGAAAAAACATAGGCAAAAACCTCTTAGACATAAACATGAGTGACGTCTTCTTGAACATATCTCCCCGGGCAAGGAAAACAACAGCAAAAATGAGCAAGTGGGACTACATTAAGCTGAAAAGCTTCTGTACAGCGAAAGACACCATCAACAGAACAAAAAGGAACCCTACAGTATGGCAGAATATATTTGAAAATGACAGATCTGATAAAGGCTTGACATCCAGAATATATAAAGAGCTCACATGCCTCAACAAACAAAAAACAAATAACCCAATTAAAAAATGGGCAGAGGAACTGAACAGACAGTTCTCTAAAAAAGAAATACAGATGGCCAACAGACACATGAAAAGATGCTCCATTTCACTAATTATAAGAGAAATGCAAATTAAAACTACAATGAGGTATCACCTCACACCAGTAAGGATGGCTGCCATCCAAAAGACAAACCACAACAAATGTTGGCGAGGCTGTGGAGAAAGGGGAACCCTCCTACACTGCTGGTGGGAATGTAAATTAGTTCAACCATTGTGGAAAGCAGTATGGAGGTTCCTCAAAATGCTCAAAACAGACCTACCATTTGTCCCAGGAATTCCACTCCTAGGAATTTACCCTAAGAACACAGCAATCAAGTTTCAGAAAGACAGATGCACCCCTATGTTTATCACAGTGCTATTTACAATAGCCAAGAATTGGAAGAAACCTAAATGTCCATCGGTAGATGAATGGATAAAGAAGATGTGGTACATATACAGAATGGAATACTACTCAGCCATAAGAAGAGGAAAAATCCTACCTTTTGCAGCAACATGGATGGAGCTGGAGAGTATTATGCTCAGTGAAATAAGCCAAGTGGAGAAAGAGAAATACCAAATGATTTCACTCATCTGAGGAGTATAAGTACAAAGGAAAAACTGAAGGAACAAAACACAGTGGAATTACAGAACCCAAAAATGGACTAAGAGGTACCAAAGGGAAAGGAACTGGGGAGGATGGGTGGGCAGGGGGAGATAGAGGGCGAAGAAGAAGCGGGGTATTAAGATTAGCATGCATAGTGGGGGGTGGGAGAAAGGGGAGGGAGGGCTGTACAACACAAAGAGTACAAGTAGTGATTCTACATTTTGCTATGCTGATGGACAGTGACCGTAATGTGGTTCTTAGGTGGGACCTGATATAGGGGAGAGCATAGTAAACATAGTATTCTTCATGTAAGTGTAGATTAAAGATTAAAAAAAAAAAGAAAAAAATCAGTTCCTGTGTGCTGACCTCCAATGAGTTCTACACAGTGGTATAGAGGGCATGTCAAAGTGTGGGAAAAGGGCCTGTTTGTTTCTATGCAGAAAATCAAGGCCTAGCTTGGATACCCAGAAAATGAACTAAGATAGGATATGAGGAGGAGCTTCCGGCATCAGCATTCTCTGGAGGACTCGTGCCAGGGGATGATCATCAAAAAGCCTCCACAGGAATCCGGGCGAAGCTGCGGTTGTAGCTGCGTCCACCCCACCGTTTCCTGGACTTGCCATTGGAATGAGGAGGGAGATGTCTAGGCTGGCATGTTCATACAGTGAGACAACGAATTTGACTGGATCTGTACTGTTGGACCTCAATCAGGAGTTGGGAGGGGTGCAACTTGTAGCGCTCCAAAATCTTACGACTATAGACTATCTACGGTTAAAAGAACATATGGGATGTGAACAGATCCCAGAAATGGGTTGCTTTAATTTGTCTGACTTCTCTCAGACTGTTTAAGTACAGTTGGACAATATCCATCATATCATAGACTAATTTTCACAAATGCCTACGGTGCCTAAATGGTGTTCTTGGTTTCACTGAAGATGGCTGGTAATTATAGATTTGCTTTGTTTATGTCACCATATTCCTGTTATGTTAATATGTGTGCACAAGTTAGTTAGTAGTTTAAAACCTATACATACTTACGGTACTCTACAAGAAGATATGTCAAAGAAATAATCAATCCTCCCATGTTTTCTTCCATATGCTACCTCTATAGCTTTTCTTCTTCCTTCCTAATTACAACCCTTAAATAGAATTCGTGCCTCACATCGAATTTACCGAGTATCATAATTCCTCCAGGTGGTAAAGATACCTCGAGACAAGTGCTGAGCATAGAAGCCACAGGGCATAAATCTGCAAAGAAGTAAAAAGCTAACCTTTTCAAACAATATGGCTTCTCTCTCACTTACCAATTTTACATTTCCCTGTATGGCCCCGGAAGATGACTGGTTAGCCAGAGACAGGTAAGATTCCTCAAGGGAGGAACAACCTAAGACAGGCACAGTTGCAGGGGGGCCATCAGGTGAGAAATTGGGGAACAACAGTGGTGAAGCTTAGAACCTCATCCCCCGCCCCCCCCCCGTGTTGAGAGAAAGTTTCTGCATCCATGGATATTTTATTGCCCTTGTCTAGCTCGGATTAGCACATAGTCTACAGGCACACACCTGATCATCTACAATTGCTCTCTTACAACACTAAACTATGTTTTCTACCTTTATCTTGCATCTACCTACCACTTCAGCAGTTTATTAAAAATAGAAATAATAATAAAGGGAGAAATGTGGGATCCACATATAAATCAAGTATAGAAATCAAACGAATATTCATATTTGATCTGATTGTTTATAGTTCATAATGCGTGATCAAAACCGAAAGTTTCTGTGATGAATGCCCTTGTACTGTTCACCATGTAAGAACTTATTCACTATGTAAGAATTCGTTCACCATGTAAGAACTTGTTCGTTATGCTTCAGAAGATTGGAGACTGAAGAGAACTAGACTTGAGATGGATTAATGACTGTGCATTGAGCACTGACCCCCTATACAGAATTTTATTGTTAACAACCATTTGATCAATAAATATGAGAGATGCCCTCTCAAGAAAAAATTTTAGATTGCCTTGAAGACATTTTTGTAGAAATATGCATTTTAAAAGCCATCTTGGTGAAGCCTCAGATGGAAATGAAGAGAATATTATTGGACATTGGAGAAAAGGTGATCTGTCTTATGAAGTGGCAAGAAACTTGGCTTAATTGTGTCCTAGAATTTTGTGTAAGGTAGAACTTGTGAGTGGCAAACTTGAGTTATTTAGGTGAGATATTTTTAAGCAGTTTTGATGGTGCAACCTGTTTCCTCTCTACTGCTTATAGTAAAATACAAGAGAAAAGAGAAAATTTGAAGGAGAGGTTGTTAAACAAACTAGAACTTCAACTTTTGTATAATCCTCAGTCTATCCACATTGTGAAAAATGAGGAATTAAGTTCTGGAGAGAATACTAAGGGTTTGGCTATAGAGT
Source organism: Manis javanica (assembly GCF_040802235.1). Taxonomy (NCBI): domain Eukaryota; kingdom Metazoa; phylum Chordata; class Mammalia; order Pholidota; family Manidae; genus Manis; species Manis javanica. Next base: position 90,761,613 of record NC_133174.1, read on the forward strand.
ATGAGTATGAGTCATAGATCTAATCAACCATCTCAGCAGAAGGCAGGAATTATTCCATAGGGTTATTCTAGCATAAATAATACCAGTGTGGACTAATTAAGGAAGACTGTTGGATGCCTTGGATTCTATAGGGCAGAATAATATCCGGCTGTTAACATGCATTACCTTTAAGTCAAGGAAAGAATGACTCCAAAGGTGATTCAGAGATTAGCAGGGCTGCTATTCCCACCAGAGGCCCAGCAGAAGTCATAGTTGGTGGGAGTGGAGGGGGGCAAGGCTGTCTTCTCCTCAGGTTCAGCAGATCAGGCTGCCACTGCCTAGGGCCCCAGGGACAGCGTCACCACACAGGGCCACAATGGGGAGGCTGCCATTTCAGTAGGATCACCATCCATGCAGGCCCAGAGGACAGAATATTGAGACAAAGAAGATAATTCTAGAATATTAAAACTAATGTAAATTTCCCTGCTAGACTTTGGACTTGCTTGGGTTCAATGACCCTATTCTTTCTGATTTCTTCCTTTTGGAATGGAAATTTCTGTCCTACGTCTGTCTCACCATTATATTTTGGAAGCAGAAATCACATCTTGTTTTACAAATTAATAGCTGGAGAAAAATTTGGACACAAGATGAATCAGATTTTAAGTCTCACCCATATTTTAGGTAGTATTTAGGTAGGTTTGGAACTTGGACTTCATGCTGGAATTAGTTGACTTTGGGGCTGTTGAGATGAGTTCAGAGCATTTTGCATATGAGAAGGACATAAATTTTAGGTGTCCAGAGGGTGGAGAGTCATATACTAAATTGTGCCCCCCAAATTCATATGGTGATGTTATAATCACCAGTATTTCGGGATGTGACTGTATTTGGATATAAGGCCTTTAAATAGTCAATTCAGTTAAAATGAAGTCATTAGGGTGGGCTTTAATCCAATCAGATTTGTGTCCTCTTCAGAAGATTAGAGCACCCAAAGAAACATGAGGCATATATATAGGAGCAGAGGAAATAAGAAGATAGAGGACAAAGACAGCCATTTGCAAAAGATGACTCAGAAGAAAACCCTGTTGACACCTTGATCTCACACTTCTAGTTTTCAGAACTGAGAAAAAATAAATTTCTGTGTTTTAAGCCACCCAGTCTGCAGTACTATATTATGGTAGCCCTAACAAACTAATAGAGCCAGACAAAGACATTACAAGCATGGAAAACTACACACCAATGTCCCTTATGATTAATGATATAAAAATCCTCAGGAAAATATTAGCAAACCAGATTTGAAAATGATTTAAAATGGTTAAAAGGATTGTATACCATACCAAGTGAGGTTTATCTTAGAATACTAGCATGGTTCAATATGCAAAAATCAGTCTATGCAATATACCACATTAACAGAGTGAAGGAAGAAAAAAAATATGATCATCTCAACTGATGCAAAAAAAATTAGACCAAATTCAACTCTCATGATAAAAACACTTAACATGACCCAGGAATTCCACTCCAAGGAATTTAAGAATGCAGTTTCCCAGTCTCAAAAAGACATATGCCCCCCTATGTTTATTGCAGCACTATTTACACCAGCCAAGAAATGGAAGCCTAAGTGTCCATCAATAGATGAATGGATAAAGAAGATGTGGCACATATACACAATGGAGTATTATTCAGTCATAAAAAGAATACAAATCCTACCATTTGCAACAACATGGATGGAGCTAGAGGGTATTATGCTCAGTGAAATAATCCAGGTGGAGAAAGACAAGTACTAAATGATTTCACTCATCTGTAGAACATAAGAACAAAAAAAAACTGAAGGAACAAAACAGCAGCAGACTCACAGACCCCAAGAATGGACCAACAGTTACCAAAGGGAAAGGGACTGGGGAGGATGGGTGGGAAGGGAGGGAAAATGGGGGAAAGGGAGCATTATGATTAGCAGATATAATGTAGGGGGTGGGGGGCATAGGGAGGGCTGTACAACACACTGAAGACAAGTAGTGATTCTACAGCATCTTACTACACTGATAGAAAGTGACTGTAATGGGGTATGTGGTGGGGACTTGATAATGGGGGGAATCTAGTAACCACAATATTGCTCATGTAATTGTATATTAATGATACCCAAAAAAAAGAACTGTGATGAAATTCTTAGATCTTGTCCCCACCACAGAACAAATCACAGAACATCCTGGAGTGATACAGCCAAAATTGAGTGTGATACAACAACTTCATTTATACCACAGTAGGATTTTCAAGCAATATTTTGCTGAATAGAATGTTATTCTTTAAATAGAAAGTATTTGATTTGTACAAAAACACTCAACATACTAGGAATTGAAAAGAACCACTTCAAAATAATAAAGGTCATATATGAAACACCCCAGCTAACATAAAACTGGTGAAAGACCAAAAACTTCTCCTCGAAGATCAGGAAGAAGATATGGATACCCACTTTTGCTACCTCTATTCAACATAGTAATATAATTCCTGACAGAGTAATTAAGCAAGAAAAGGAAATAACTGGCATCAAAGTTGGAAAGAGAGCTTTAAAATTTTCTCGGATCACAGACAACATGATCCTATATGTGCAGAACCCTAAATATTTGACTAAAACAGTTAGAACTAATAAACAAATTCAGCAAAGTTGAAGAATACAGAATTAATACCCAAAATTCAGTTGCTTTCCTATACATTAACAATATCCCATCCAAAAATGAAATAAAGAAAACCCTTCCATTTACAATAGCATCAGAAAGAATGAAGTACTTAGGAATATATTTAAACAAGGAAGAGAGAGACTTGTATACTGAAAACTACAAAATACTACTGAGAGAAAATAAAGAAAACATAATGCTGAAAAGAAACTTCATATTCATGATTGGAAAGCTTTATATATGAAGGGGGAAACCTAGTAAACATAATGTTCTTCATGTAATTGTAGATTAATGATACCAAAAAAAATGTTAATACCACCCAAAATGACCTACAGATTCAGTGAATTTGCCATCACTATCACAGTAATTATTTTTGAAAAAAGAGAAAAATACATCCTAAAATTCCTAAAAATCCATTCCTAAAATATGGAAGCTCAAAAATAATATAGAAAAAGAAGAACAAAGTTGGAAAACTCACTTTTCTTGATTTTTAATTTTACTACAAACTATGGTAATCGAAAGAGTATGGTGGTGACATGAAGATAGATATATAGAGTAACAGAATACAATGAAGAGACCAGGAAAAATCAATTCCTCAAACATATGGTCAAATGATTTTCAACAAGATTGGATTGCCAAGACTATTCATTGGAGAAAGGACAATCTTCTCAACAAACGGTGTTGGAAAAACTAGATGCCCACATGCAAAGCAATAAATTTATACCCTTATCTTAAACCACATGTAAAAATTTACTAAACATTGATCAAAGACCTAAACATAAAAGAAGAAAACAGATGAAAGCTTCATGACATTGAATTTGGCAATGATTTCTTGAATCTAACATCACAAGTACAGGCAATAAAATAAAAAACATATATATTGAATCTCTTCATAATTAGAAACTTTTGTGTACTAAAGGATGCCAACAACAAAATAAAAGGCAACTTTTGGAATGAGAGAAAATATTTGTAAATCATATATTTAATAATGGATTCATATCCAGAATATGTAAAGATCTCCTAAAACTCCAACAATTAAAATCAAACAATAATAGGAAAAGAACTTGAATAGACATCTCTCTAAAAATAATATACAAATGGACAATAAGTACATGAAAAAATGGACAATATCACTAATCATTAAGAAATTGAAAATCAAAACTAAGATGATATACCATTTCACACCCATTGGAATGGCTACTATAAAAAAGACACACACAGGAGAAAAAGATGGTGAAGTAGGGAGGCAAGGTGGAAACCTCCTCCCACAAACATTTAAAGAAAGAAACTACATCAATTACAACTACTGAAAAAGACTTAAGACTGCAGAACAGATGACCTACACCTGGGGAATAAAACAAGACGACACAGAAAAGGGTAAAGTGGCAGAGCTACAGTCAAGCAGGACTCATGCCCATCCCCTACCCTATCCCACAGGCAGGAGGAAGAGGAATAGAGCAGGGAGGTAATAGAAGTCCTGGAACTTTGAACACCTGGCCCTGGAAATCTGCTCTGGGAGAGTGAGTTCACATTACATTGTGTCCTGGTGATTGGTGGGGCTGGACAGCAGGAACAGATGAAACACTCTGGGAGGCTGAGACTCCAGCCACTTGTGGAGGACAAGCATGCTCCACCAGTCTTGAGAACCAAAGCAAGGCAACAGTTTGAAAGACTTGCCAGCAGTGGGAGGGGTGCTGAGACAGAGAGCATGGGCTTAGACAGAGTAGGGTGAGGGCCTCCAGAAAAAGCAAGGCAAGATATTTACAGTCAGAGCAATGTAACAATGTAAAGTCCCTATCGAAATTCTGTGTTCAGCACTATGCAAAGTGAAGGTCACACTAATTCTCTAGGGTAAAGATACCAGACTAGGAATATAGACATCTTCAGTGAGATCAGCTAAAGGTCAAAAGGCCAGGAGCAACTTGGCCTGGAAAATTTGAGTGTTCCGCAAGGGTATTTCAGCATAACCTGAGATTTCACTGTAAACAGCCCTAGCAAACAGACAATAACCCAGCCCACCTTGAGGGCAGGGCAGGTGGTAAAAGTCCACACCCTAAGCCCTCAGTTTCCAAAAGCCCTCAACTGCCTATAAATCCCCTAGACAACACACCACCCCGGGCTCTCTTGTCCCCTCCTAGAGTGAGCCAGGAGCTCTTTACTCTCACTTTATTTTTAAATAAAAGCCTCTCCCTTACTCTCCAACCTTGGGTGTTTGTGAGGCTCATTCTTCAGCTTTGCAAACACGAACCCCAGCATCAGTGTCACAGGGCCAAGCATTGAATGGAGCTCTCCAGGAGAATGAGCAGGCAGAGGATACTGCTCCAGCCCTCCCTGAGCCTAACAGGTCAGGAATTCTTTGGAGTCCCAGATGCTTCATCCCCCTCACTGGCAACTCAGTCCTAAGGCACCTCCTTGAGCACAGGGACAGTGAGTCAACCTACTTGGTCCAGCAACAGCATCAGATACTACTGCCTGGTGGGCAGAGATAGACTCTTACAGCTTTCTCAGCCCTGTCTCAGCCCAAATAAGGAGGAGCCTGCAGGAGTCAGCTCTGAGAGTTCCTTCCTCCCAGTGGGTATCCAAGTCCAGTGCTAAATGTCCTGCCCTGCCCCAGAGCTGCATAACATCCCTGTCCATTCAATTAACCCTGCAGTTGCACCATTGCTGCAGAGTAGGGAGAGGGAGGCCCCACCCACAAGATTGTAGCAGAGGCCTCTACTCATCACAAAGGCAGCTGAGGCAATCTGTCAGTATGTCAGACTGAGACCATAATGAGTAGACAGACAAGAAAGGTGGGTCCCACCCATTGAACACCAATAGAAATTGGGGCTTCTGCAAAGTAAAGAGTCTTAAAGCAGCAGAAAGTAAAGAGTCATAAGCTTCTGGGTACTATAGGACATCTCCTTTATAAAACCATTACTCTCTAGACCAGGAAGCATAACAAATCCATCTAATACAAAGAAAGAAACACAGAAATCTTGACAAAATGAGGAGATAGAGGACTATGTTCCAAACAACTCTACATGAAAAGACACCAGAAAGAGGGCTAAATGAAACAGAGGTCACCAATCTTTCTGATAAAGTTTTCAAAGTAAAAATCATAAATATGCTTGCAGATTTGCAGAAAAATATTAAAGATATCAGGGAGTACTTCAACAAAGAGATAGAAGAGTTGAAAAAGAGCCACTCAGAGCCACTCAGTAACTGAATTTAAACATAAAATGGAGGGGATAAATAATAGATTGCTGCAAGTAGAGGAGACAGTCAATGAGAGAAACAGTCAATGAGATGGAAATAAGAGAATAGAAATACAATGAAACTGAGGAACAGAGAGCAAAAAGGGTCTCTAGGAATGAAAGAATGATGAGAGAGCTGTGTGACCAATCCAAATTAAACAATATTCACATAATAGTGGTGCAAGAAGGAGAAGAGAGAGACAAAGACATAGAAAGTCTCTTTGAGGAAATAATTGTTGAAGACTTTCCCGATCTGGGGAAAGAAATAGACATGGGTCATGGAAGAGCAGAGAGCCCCTACAAAAAGGAAACTAAGGAAAACAATACTGAGACATATAATAATTAAAATGGCAAAAAGTAACAAAAGTACTGAAAGCAGCCAGAGAGAGAAAAAGATTACTTATAAAGGAAACTCCATCAGACCATTAGCAGAGTTCTTAGCAGACACTTTAGAGGCCAGAAGGGAGTGGCATGAAATATTTAATGTATTGAAACACAAGGATTGTCAAACAAGAATTCTACCCAACAAGATTATCATTTACATTTGAGCAGTAATTAAACAAATTCCAGATAAATGTAGGCTCAAATAATTTAAAACAACTAAACCAGCATTACAGGATATGTTACAGGGACTGCTATAGATGGAAATGTTCCTAAGGCTAAATAGCTTTCATCAATGAAAATAAAGGGTAGTAGATCAATTAATTACCAAGCAAATATGAAATTAAAACAAAAGAGGCAAAGTCAACTATACACAAAATAAGTCATGAGATACACAAAAAGTGCAGATTATGACATCTAATACATAAAGTATAGAGAAGGAGAAGAAGGAATTTAAAAAGTACCTTTAAATTGTGTTTGAAGTTGAGTAATCAGCAATTTAATATAGACTGTTATATTGTATTGAAGCTATCCTTGTATCTTTGGTAACCACAAAACTAAAGCCTACAATAGATAAAAATTTAAAAAAAAAAATCTAATCATAACACTAAAGAAAACCATCTAGTAACAAGAAAAGAGCATAAGAGAGGAAGAAATAAACAGAGAGGAGCTATAAAAACAATGAAAAAACAATTTAAAAAATGGAGTAAGTATATACCTATCAATAATTACCTTAAACATAAATGGACTGAATGCACCAATCAAAAGACAGAGTGTCAGAATGGATAAAGAAACAAGACCTATCTATATGCTGCCAACAAGACTCATTTAAGATCCAAAGACATAAACAATCTAAAAGTGGAGGGATGGAAAAAGATATTTCATGCAAATAATAGGGAATAAAACAGGAATAGCAGTACTTAAAACAGACAAAATTTATTTCAAAACAAAGAAAGTAATAAGAGATAAGGAAGACATTACATAATGATAAAGGGAACAAACAAGAGGATATAACCATTATAAACATCTATGCACTCAACACAGTAGCACCTAAATATGTAAAACAAATACTAACAAAATTAAAGGGGGAAATAGACTGCAACAGATTCATTTTAGGAGACCTTAACACACCACTCATTAATAGACAGATCAACCAGACAGAAAAAAATAAGGAAACAGGGGCATTGAACAATACATTACAAGAAATGGACTTAATAGATATCTACAAAACACTCCTCCCAAAAGCAACAGGATAAACATTTTTCTCAAGTGTACATAGAACATTCTCCAGAGTAGATCACATACTAGGCCACAAAAAGAGCCTCAATAAATTAAAAAAGATTGAAATTATATCAAGCAACTCCTCAGACCACAGTGGTTTGAAACTAGAAATTAATTACAAAACAAAAACAAAAAAACCTACAAATACATGGATGCTAAACAACATGCATCTAAATAATCAATGGATCAATAAATAAATTAAAACAGAAATCAAGCAATACATGGGGAAAATGAAAAAGAAATTCAGCAGTCCAAAATCTGAGGGATGTTGCAAAGGCAGTTCTAAGAAGGAAGTAGATAACAACATGGGCCTACCTCAGGAAAAAGAACAATCCCAAACAAACAGTCTAAATCACAATTAAACTACAGAAAGAAAAACAAATGAAACCCAAAGTTAGTAAAAGGGTCATAATACATATCAGAGCATAAATAAATAAAATATAAAACAGTAAAAAAATAAAAAATAAATGAAACTGAGATGTTTATTTATTTGAGAAAATAAACAAAATAGATAAACCCATAGACAGACTTATCAAGAAAAAAAAAGGAGAGAGTATACACATAAAAAAAATCAGAAAGTAAGAAGGAATAGTCACAATGGATACCACAGATATACAAAGATTTATTAGAGGATACTGTGAAAAATTATATGCCAATAAATTGGACAGCCTAGAAGAAATGGACAACTTCCTAGGAATATAAAACCTTCCAAGATTGACCCAGGAAGAAACAGAAAATCTGAACAGACCAATTACCAGCAATGACATTGAATTGGTAATAAAAAAGCTCCCAAAAAAGACAAAAGGCCAGGTCCAGATGGCTTCATAGCTGAATTATAGCAAACATTTAAAGAAGCGATAATACCCATTCTTCTTAAAGTATTCCAAAAAGAAGAAGAGAATACTTCCAAACTCATTCTATGAGGCCAGTATCACTCTTATAACAAAACAAAAGACACTACAAAAATATAAAATTACAGACCAATATCTCTGATGAACATAGATTCAAAAATCCTCAACAAAATATGAGAAAACTGAATGAAAAAATACATTAAAAGTATCATCCATCATAACCAAATGGGATTTAATTCAGGGATGCAAGAATGGTACAATGTTCATTGATCAATCATATCATATACCATGCTAATGAAAAGAAGAATAAAAACCACATGATCATCTCAACAGATGCTGAAAAAGCATTTGACAGAATTGAACATCCATTCATGATAAAAACTCTCCACAAAATGTATACAAAGGGTACATTCCTTAACATAATAAAGACCATATATAACAAGTCCACAGCTTACATCATACTTAATGGTGAAAAGCTGAAATCTTTCCCTTTAAGATCAGGAACAAGACAAGGATGCCCACACTCACCACTTGCATTCAACATAGTACTGGAGGTCTGAGCCATGGCAATCAGGCAACACAAAGAAATAAAAGGCATCCAAATTGGTAAGGAAGAAGTTAAACTCTCACTATTTGCAGATGAGATTGTATTATACACAGAAAACCCTAGATTCCATCCAAAAACTATTAAAACTAATAACTGGGTTCAACAAGTTGCAGGATACAAAATTAATACATAGAAATCTGTTGCATTCCTATATACTAATAACGAACTAGCAGAAAGAGAAATCAGGAAAACAACTCCATTTACAATTGCATCAAAAAGAATAAAATACTTAGAAATAAACCTAACCACGGAGATGAAAGACCTATACTCTGAAAACTATGAGACACTCATGAGAGAAATTAAAGGAGACACCAATAAATGGAAATATATCCCATGCTCATGGATAGGAAGAATTATTATTGTCAAAATATCCACCCTGCCTAAAGCAATCTACAGATTCAATGCATCCCTATCAGAATAACAATGGCATTTTTCAACAAACAAGAACAAATAGTTCTAAAATTTATATGGAACCACAAAAGACCCCAAATAGCCAAAGCAATCCTGAGAAAGAAGAACAAAGCTGGGGGGATTACACTCCCTGACTTCAAACACTACTACAAAGCTACAGTAATCAAAATAATTTGGTACTGGCACAAGAACAGAGCCATAGGTCAATGGAACAAATTAGACACCCCAGATATAACCCACACATTTATGGTCAACTAATATATGATAAAGGAGCCATGAATACACAATGGAGAAAAGACAACCTCTTCAATAACTGGTGTTGTGAAACCTGAACACCTACATGGAAGAGAATGAAACTGGATTATTTTCAAAGTCCATACACAAAAGTAAACTTGAAATAGATCAAATACCTGAATGTAAATCATAAAAACATAAAACTCTTAGAAGATAAACAAAAACAAAAAGCTCTTGAACATAAGTATGAGCAATTTTTTTCTGGACACATTTCTTCAGACAAGGGAAACAAAATAAGAAATGGACAAGTGGGACTATATCAAACTAAAAAAACTTCTGTACAGCAAAGGACACCATCAGCAGAACAAAACGGCATCCTATGGTATGGAAGAATATATTCATAAATGACTCATTTGACAAGAGTTTGACATCCAAAATATATAAGGAACTCATATGTCTGAACATCCAAAACAAATAACCCCATTAAAAAATGAGCACAGGACCTGAACAGACATTTCCCAAAATAAATACAAATAGCCAACAGGCACATGAAAAGATGCTCCACATCACTAATCATTATGGAAATGCAAATCAAAACCGCAATGAGATAACACCTCACACCAGCTAGAATGGCCACTATCCAAAAGACAAGAAATAGCAAATGTTGGCAGGGATGTAGAGAAATGGTCCTGCACTGCTGATGGGAATGTAAGTTGATGCAACTGCTGTGGAAAGCAATGTGGAGGTTCCTCAAAAAACTAAAAATAGAATACCATTTGATACAATAATTCCACTTCTAGGAATATATATGAAGAAAAAAAATCCCTGATTCGAAAAGATATATGGATCCCTATGTTTATCACAACATTATTTACAGTTACCAAGATATGGAAACAACCTAAGTGTCCATCAATAGCTGAATGGGTAAAGAAGAGGTGGTACATATACACAATGGAATATTATTCAGCCATTAAAGAAAAGAAATTATGCCCTTTGCAAAAACATGGATGGATCTAGAGGGCATTATGCTCAGTGAAATAAGCCAAGTAGAGAAAGACAAATACCATATGATTTCACTTATTTGTGGAATATAAAAACAAAGCAAAACAAAATGAACAAAACAGCAGTAGACTCATAGACACTGAGAAGTAACTAGTGGTTACCATCTGGGAGGGTTTGAGGTGGGTGGGGAGTGTTGGGGATAAAGGAACATAATAAGTCTCAATCGCAATATAAGTTGGTCACAGGGATGGTAGTACAACATGGGGAATATAGTCAATTATTCTGTAACACTTTCTATGTTGATAGTAACCACACTAGAGGGGGTGAGGATATAATAATATGGTTAACTGTTGAGCCACTTTGTTATACATTTGAAACCAATATAAAATTGTATATCAATGGTATTTCAATTAAAAAATTACCATAATATCCCTTTCATACTCAAAATTTCACAGTATTTCCTTAATATTGCTAAAAAACAGAATTCAACTGAGTAGATTTTAAAGATTTTATTGACTTTATTCAACAATTCATGAATCAGTCAAAATTTCATCTAGCAAATAGAAAGGAGCTCCCAGGAGCTGTAAAAATAAAAGATTTATAGACAGAAGAGAGTGAAGACAAAAAGTATACTAGCAAAAAGTGGATTGGATGTGTCAAGGGCATTTTTCTTGTAAGGGATGGCAGTGTCTGTTGGGCAGATTACCTCCCGAGTGTTGAATTACTGCCAAGTGAGACATGATTTGTTTAAGATTCTATTCCTGGAGAACTGAAACTAATTAAGTCTCAGTTTGATGATATGGGGGCTTAGCATAAGTGACTCCCACTTTGGACTGTTATCTTGTTTTTAACAATATTGTTAATACTGTTATATCACTGTTAATAGCATTTCACACCTAAAAGTTAACAATAACACCTTAATATCATAAAATATTCAGTCCACATTCAATTTTCCCCAACTGTCATATGAATGTATGTATATATGTATGTGTGTGTGCTATAGTTTATTTGAATCAGAATCCCAATAAACTCCATTGATTGATTGGTCAAAAAAAACATGACTAAACTCTTCTTCAACAGTTAAGAGCACACACACACACAGACAAAAAACAGTAAAGTATATTGGCAAGTATATAGAAAAGTTGGAAACTTTCTGCATTACTAATGGGAGAGTTAAATGTTGTCACTATAAAAACAGTATGGTAGTAACAAAAATTACACACGTAATTACCATGTGATCCAGTGTGATGATAAACTGTGTCAACATTACTGGGCCAAGGGATGTCCAGATACCTGGTCAAACATTATTTCTGTGAGGGTGTTTCCAGAAGAGATTAGCATTTCAATTAGTGCACTAAGTAAAGAATATTGCCCTCACCAATATGGGTGGGTATCCTCCAAACCATGGACAGCTTGAATAGAACAGAAAAGGCAGAGGAAAGGCAAATTTGTTTTTTTATTAAGCTGGGCACTCATTTTTTCCTGCCATCAGACATTAGCAGTCCTGGTTCTCAGGCTAATGGCCTTAGACTGGGCTTACATCATTAGCCCCTGATTTCTGGGCCTTTGGACTCAGACTGTAATTTAAACCATTACCTGCCTTAGTTCTCAGGATTTTGGACTAGGACAGAAATGTTTCTGTTTCTCTGGAGAACCCTAATAAAGATTTGGGTATCAAGAATGTTCTAGAGGAATAGAATTTTAAGAAAGTGTTTTCTGAGATGGTGATGTGGTTTCTGGAATTGTTTCTCTAATCTGATTAAAGATATTAATGGCTCTATCACCGGTAGTAAAAAGAACACTGATAGTGGATTGTTTACAGAGATAAACAAAATATCAGCATTGAATATTTCTAATCAACCAACCATGTATGAGAATTAAGGAGCTAAGTGACTCTGAATATGAAATTTTTGACTTTTTTTTAAAGAAAATATAAATCATTGATTCACTGTTTCTAATGTTGCTGGCAAAGTGGTAAAGAAAAGGATGAGCTCAGGGATTCAAATTCCTTGTCCAAGTGCCCAGTAGATGACCTCAGAGCTTTTACCTATACCTTGATGGACAGCAGTATCTCCTATAGACACAGGGCTGAAGCTCCTGAAAATCAAACACAGAACCTCATCCTACAATTGGCTGGATTACAACACAAACTGAACTCTCAGCCTCTAGCCTGTCTACTGTTAAAGTGAGGGCATTGATTAGTAAAGAATGGAATTGTGAAATAAATCAAACTTCATTTAAAATGGAGTCAGGGATCAAAAGTACAACATAGGGAATATAGTCAATAATATTATATATTTGAATGGCAACAGTTAGTAATTATACTTATTGTGGTGAGCATTTCATAATGCATGTAATTGTTGAATTATTATGTTGTACACCTGAAACCAACATAATATTACATATCAACTAGGCTTCAATAAAAATAAATGGAATTAAGAAGCCTTGAAAGGGTAGCTTTCATGTACTACTACTCACTATAAGAAGCATACCTCACATCCCAACAGGAAGAAGCTTAACATACTCTAGCAGGAGGAAAGAATTTCTCCTTTCCTAGCAACAGCCCAGCCAATGAGAACCAGTGACACTGCCCCTTTCAGCTTCCTACTTTCCCCAGTAAAAGCAAGCCCCTCTCCTCTGTTCTCCATTTTGCCAATAGTTCTCCATAGTTGGCTTGTCCCAAATTACAACTCCTCTGCTGTTCCTGAATAAACTCACTTTGCTGGTAAAATAACTGACTCTTTTGTTTTTTAAGGTCAACAGAATCCTGCAAACTGGGCTGGAGACATATAGGAAGGCCCTGATGAAGTTGGGGAAAATGAGCCCTTAAATTCTGATGCAATGTCTTTGCCAATAGAAGGTCTTCCAACCCAAGTGGAAGTGATCTCCCACCTATAATGATATCCAGTTCTTCACCCATAGTGGTATCATCCTTTTCTCCTTGATATGAGCTGATTTACTCTGCATTGCCTTAGAAAATTTTATTACCTCCCCTGAGGCAGTTACCATACCAAATAATGCAGATTTTCCTCAGGACCCATTCTCACCAGCCCTCTTTGTTTCTAGACTTAAGTTATAGTAGGCTCCTAAAGGTGAGATAAAATTTGTAATCTGCAAGCAAATTGGAACTGCCTGATCTCCCTTGGTTTAAAGTAACTGAAGGGATTCAGAGGCTGAGGGTAAAATTGCAACAACATCTCCATATCAATAGGTGTTTCCAAGGGGTGGAGAGAAATAGTCCACCTCCATATCAATAGGTAAGGACAAGGGGGAGTGAGGGCATATCAGGACCAGAGAGGTTAGGTGGCATCCCTTTTTGCCACTGGGTCATGAAAGACATGGGTCAGCAAAAGTGGACAACTGCTTGTAAGCAATAAATAGATTTATCTGACTTTATTTCTCCCTTTGATTTCAGTTTCAAAGATATTTTGCCCCTGGCTGGGAAAATACTTCCCCCCAGAGTTACAGAGGCTTAAGGAGATTGGCATGTCATAGTGGGCTTATCATTGAAGACTGACTCATCTGCACTGGAAGGGTCCAGAAGACATACCTTTAACCAATACTTTGAGAAATAAATTTGTGAGGGAAGCCTCAGAATCCTTGAAGAGCTCTGTGATCACTCTTCTCTGTAGGTCAAAATTAGGTCAGCTAGAGAAGGAATTCCAGGCATTCAATTAGAAAACCTAAATGCAGTGTGAGTAATTGGACCTGAGGAAGGCAGGAGTCAAATGGGGTATTCAACCTCCCAATGCAAGGTGGATGTAGTTACTGCAACAGCAGAGCCAAAGCAGCAATCAGAATAATCTAACTCTTATAGACCTATGGCATTGGCCAGGTAATCATGGTATACTTAGAAGTAAAATAAATAGGAAGCCTACTACATTCTTAAGGTGTATAAGCAAAAAGTTCTAGGTCAAGTGAATGAAAATAAAAACAAAGAGTCACAGCACCTCAGTCAATTCCCAGACTTGAACCAGTTTACAGAATCAGACCCCTTAAATAAATGGGAAGCTGAGTCCCATAGAGAAAGGACCCTGGTACACTACCAAAAATACATATTGTTACTCTCTCTCCCAGGCTTCCCCAAATGGACCTATAGCCTTTTACCATGGTGATTATATATTGGAGAGTAGGAAATGATCAGATATTTCAAAGGTACTGGTCACTGGCTCTGAATGGATACTGATTTCAGGAGACTCAAAACATCACTGTGGTACTTTAGTCAGAGTAATGGCTTATGGAAATCATTTGATTAATGGATTTTTAGCTCATGTGCATCTCACAGTGGGTACAGTGAGTAACTGAACCCAACTTCTGGTTATTTCCCCAGTTCCAGAATGAAAAATTAGAATAGAAATACCTAGCATCTGGCACTTAAGAAAGTAGAAATGTAAGAACAATTCAAACTCAAAGTAAGAAGAAATAAGTCAATAATAAAGACAAGAACATAAATCAATAAAATATAATAGAGACAAAATAAAAGATAAAATTATTGAAAAAACTTCTTTTCAAAAAAATTAATAAATTGTTAACAGTAAAAGAGAAGGTATATCAATACACATCTTAGAGACATCAAAAGGAGATTAAGGGAATATTATGAAAATTTAATACCAATAACTTCAAAAATGGACAGACACATATTAAAAAGTTACATGATGGAATCTCAACCAAGAAGAAAAATGACATTAACAAACCAAACAATCCTTTAATTATTAAAAGTAACTGAACAGAGAGGATTAAAGATGGCAGTGTGAGAGGTGAGACAGGGGCTTCCTCCTAAAACCACATACAATTCGAAAATATACTTGGTGCAACTAATCCTGAGAGAGCAACAGGAAAGAGGATGGTGCCAGACTTCATACACCTGGAGAAAAGAGCAGACCTCACAGAACAGGGTAACATATCAAAGCTGTGGCTCGGTGGGACCCAAGCCCTTCCTTCACCCCAGTTCACTGGCGGGAGGAAGAGAAACGGAGCAGGGAGGGGGTGGAAGGCCTGGGACTGTTGAATACCTACCTCTGGAGATAGCACAAACCTATATTTCATGGTGCTTTCATGATACTCACGAGATTATGGACCGGGATGGAAAGCTAATACAGGCAGAATTCCTGGAGAGAAGGAGATTCCAGCTGCTTGTGGAAAGCAGCGATCCATATCCAGCTGCTCTGGGACAAAACCTGTGTGCTCGGCCCACTGGTTCAGGCAGTGGAGACAGGCACAGCAGCCGTGAAGCAGGAAACAACTCTTTCCTTCCCCCAGGCACCAATACCACTACACTGCGACCCCCCACATTGCTTCAGGGACTGAGCAACTCCAGAGAGTAGAGCTTCTGGACACTAGAGAGCGCCATATACAAATATGAAATACCAAAGGAGCCTGGTACAGATTAAAATTAATATAACTCCAGAGAAAGATTTAAATGACATAGACCTTATGACTCTTACTGAAAGGGAGTTCAAAATAAAAATCATTAACATGCTAATGGAGGTACAGAAAGATATCCAAGAACTCAGGAATGAATTCCAGTTGGAGATCCAATCGTTGAAGAGCACAATGCAGAGTATTAAAAGCAGGTTGGATATGATGGAGGAGACGATAAATGAAATAGAAACTAGAGAAGAGGGATACAAAGAAGCTGAGGCACAGAGAGAAAAAAAGGATCTCTAAGAATGAAAGAATATTGAGAGAACTGTGTGACCAATCAAAACAGAACAATATTTACATTATAGGGATACCAGAAGAAGAAGAGAGACAGAAAGGGATAGAAAGTGCCTTTAAGGAGGTAATTGCTGAAAACTTCCCCAATCTTGGGAAGGACATAGTCACGCCATGGAGATCCACAGATCTCCCAAAACAAGGGACCCAAGGAAGACAACACCAAGACATATAGTAATAAAATTGGAGAAGATCAAGGATAACAACAGACTATTAAAAGCAGCTAGAAAGAGAAATAAGATCACATACAAAAGAAAGAACATCAGGCTAACATCAGGCTTCTCAGGATAAGCCTTACAGGCCAGAAGGGAATGGCATGAAGTATTTAATGCAATGAAGCAGAAGGGCCTGGAACCAAGATTACTTTGTCTGTCAAGATTATCATTTAAATTTGAAGGAGGCATTAAACAGTTTCCAGATAAGCAAAAGCTGAGAGAATTTACCTCCCACAAACCATCTCTACAGTCTATTTTGGAGGGACTGCTATAGATGGAAGTGTTCCTAAGGTTTAATTGCTGTCACCAGAGGTAATAAAACCACAGTAAAGAAAGTAGAACAGCTAATTACTAAGCAAATGCAAAATTAAATTAACTATCCCTGAAGTCAATCAAGGGATAGACAAAGAATACTGTATATGATACCTAATATATAAAGAATGGAGGAGGAAAAAAAAGGAGGAGAAAAAGAAAAGAACCTTTAGATTGTGTTTGTAATAGCATATTAAGTGAGTTAAGTTAGACTCTTAGATAGTAGAGAAGTTAATCATGAACCTTTGGTAACCATGAATCTAAAGCCTGCAATGGCCATAAGTACATACCTATCTATAATCACCCTAAATGTAAATGGACTGAATGCATCAATCAAAAGACAAAGAGTAATAGAATGGATAAAAAAGCAAGACCCATCTATATGGTGCCTACAAGAGACTCACTTTAAACCCAAAGACATACACAGACTGAAAGTGAAGGGATGGAAAAAGATATTTCATGAAACTAATAGAGAGAAAAAGCAGGAGTTGCAATACATTTTATCAGACAAAATAGACTTCAAAACACACAAAGTAACAAGAGACAAAGAAGGACATTACATAATGATAAAAGGGGTCAATCCAACAAAAGGTATAGCCATTATAAATATCTATGCTCCCAGGAGAAGCCAAGATGGTTGTGTGAGCAGGGCAGCAGAAATCTCCTCTCAAAACCATATGTATTTTTGAAAATACAACAAATACAACTATTCCTAAAAGAAAGACCAGAAGATACAGCAAAACAGCCAGGCTACATCTAAACCTGAGAGAACCCAGCGCCTCATGAAGGGGGTAAGATACAAGTCGTGGCCTGGCAGGACCCAAGCATGCTCCCCACCCCAGCTCCCCAGCAGGAGGAGAGGAGTTTGAGCAGTGAGGGAGAGGGAGCCCAGGACTGCTAAAATCCCAGCCCTACTCATCCGCACAAGGAGAGCAGACACACAGTGCATGGTGTGCTGGATACTAGGGAAACAGAACAGTAAAACCTGCGAGCGGGTCCCTGCAGCTGGCACCCCTGGGACAAAAGAAAAGTGAGTGCTTTTTGAAAGTCTTAAAAGGACAGGAGCCTCACAGCTGGACAGAAGCATCCAGGCACACTCATCCCAGCAGCTGGGATTCCCAGGGAACTCCAGGTGCCCTTACCCCTTGGGTGGCAGCACAGCTCTGAGGCCTCTCACAGCAGGAAATAGCCTCCCACCCATTCCCTCTCTGGCATGGCCCCGCCATAGCAGAGTAGCAGCCTGAGACTGGCCATGCCCACAGCAGCCACGCAGAGCCACCTCTGCAGCTACCCGGGCCAGAACAAGGCCCTGTCAGCATGCAGCTGCCCAGCACAAGCTGCTAGGGGTTGCCATTCTCACAGGAAGGGAAGGCAACCAGCAAGCAAGAAGGGAATTTGTTCTCCCAGCTGAGACACATGCCAACTGCCTATGACTACTTCTATTGCCATGAAAAGACAGAAGAATTTGATACAGACAAGAATATCACAGACTTCCCCTGAGAGGGAACCTGGGAGATAGATTTAACCAATCTTCCTGAAAAAAAATTCAAAATAAAGGTCATAACCATGCTGACAGAGTTGCAGAGAAAAATGCAAGAGCTAAGGGATAGAGTTGGGAGGGAGAATACAGAAATTAAACAATCACTGGAAGGACTTAAAAGAAGAATGGATGAAATGCAAGAGGTTGTTAATTGAATAGAAATCAGAGAACAGGAACACAGAGAAGTTGACACAGAGAAAGATAAAAGGATCTCCAGGAATGAAAGAATATAAAGAGAACTGTGTGACCAATCCAAATTGAACAATATCCACATTATAAGGGTACCTGAAGAAGAAGAGAGAGAGAAAGGGATAGAAAGTGTATTTGAATAAATAATTGCTGAAAACTTCCCCAAACTGGGGGAAGAAGTAGAAGCTTAGACCACGGAAGTACACAGAACTCCCAACAGAAGGGACCCAAGGAGGACAAAACCAAGACACATAATAATTAAAATGGCAAAGATCAAGGACAAGGACAGAGTATTAAAGGCAGCCAGAGAGAGAAAAAAGGTCATCTACAAAGGAAAACCCATCAAGCTATCACCAGACTTTTCAACAGGAACCTTACAGGCCAGAAGAGAATGGCATGATATATTTAATTCAATGAAACAGAAGGGCCTTGAACCAAGAATACTGTATTCAGCATGATTATGATTTAAATATGAAGGAGGGATTAAACAATTCCCAGACAAGCAAAAGTTGAGGGAATTTGCTTTGCACAAACAAAGTCTACAGGGAATTCTAGAGGGACTGCTATAGATGGAAGCACTCCTAAGGCTAAACAGATGTCACAAGAGAAAATAAAATCACACCAAAGAAAGCAGACCAGGCAAATACTAACTAAAGGCAAAAAATAAAATCAATTACTCACAAAAGCAGTCAAAGGAAACACAAAAGAGCACAAAATAAAGTACCTGACATATAGAGAATGGAGGAGGAGGAATAAGAAGGGAGAGAAATAAAGAATCATAAAACTGTGTTTATAAAAGCTCAATAAGTGAGTTAAGTTAGATGGTTAGATAGTAAAGAAGCTAAACTTGAACCTTTGGTAA
Organism: Manis javanica; assembly: GCF_040802235.1. Taxonomy (NCBI): domain Eukaryota; kingdom Metazoa; phylum Chordata; class Mammalia; order Pholidota; family Manidae; genus Manis; species Manis javanica. The sequence continues at coordinate 90,781,094 of NC_133174.1, forward strand.
CCACGAATCTAAAGCTGGCAATGGCAATAAGTACATATATTTCAACAATCACCCTAAATGTAAATGGACTGAATTCACCAATCAAAAGACACAGAGTAATAGAATGGATAAAAAAGCAAGACCATCTACATGCTGCTTACAAGAGACTCACCACAAACTCAAAGACATGCACAGACTAAAAGTCAAGGGATGGAAAAAGATATTTCACGCAAACAACAGGAAGAAAAAAAGCAGCTGTTGCAGTACTACTATCAGACAAAATAGACTTCAAAACAAAGAAAGTAACAAGAGATAAAGAAGGACATTACATAATGATAAAGGGCTCAGTCCAACAAGATGATATAACCATTATAAACATATATGCACCCAATACAGGAGCACAAACACATGTGAAACAAATACTAACAGAACTAAAGGAGGAAATAGAATGTAATGCATTAATTTTAGAAGACTTCAACACACCACTCCCTCCAAAGGGCAGATCCTCCAGGCAGAAAATAAGTAAGGACACAGAGGTACTGAACAGCACACTAGGACACATGGACCTAATAGACATCTACAGAACTCTACACTCAAAAGCTACAGGATACACATTCCTCTCAAGTGCACATGGAACATTCTCCAGAATAGACCACATATTAGGCCACAAAAAGAGCCTCAGTGAGTTCAAGAAGATTGAAATTCTACCAACCAATTTCTCAGACCACAAAGGCATAAAACTAGAAATAAATTGTACAAAGAAAGCAAAAAGAATCACAAACACATGGAGGCTTAACAACATGCTCCTAAATAATCAATGGATCAATGACCACATTAAAATAGCGATCAAGCAATAAATGACAACAAAAACACAAAGCCACAACTTCTGTGGGATGCAGCGAAAGCAGTCTTAAGAGGAAAGTATATAGCAATCCAGGCATATTTAAAGAAGGAAGAACAATCCCAAATGAATAGTCTAAAATCACAATTATCAAAATTGGAAAAAGAAGAACAAATGAGACATAAAGTCAGCAGAAGGAGGGACATAATAAAGATCAAAGAAGAAATAAATAAAATTGAAAAGAATAAAACAGTAGAAAAAGTGAATGAAACCAAGAGCTGGTTCTTTGATAAAATAAACAAAATAGATAAGCACCTAGTCAGACTTATTAAGAGAAAAATAGAATCAACACACATCAACAGATTCAGAAACAAGAAAGGAAAAATCATGACAGACCCCACCGAAATATAAAGAATTATTAGAGATTACTATGAAAACCTATATGCTAACAAGCAGAAAAACCTATAGGAAATGGACAACTTCCTAGAAAAATACAACCTTCCAAGCCTGACCAAGGAAGAAACAGAAAATCTAAGCAGATCAATTGCCAGCAATGAAATTGAATCTGTAATTTAAAAACTACCCAACAACCAAACTCCTGGGCCAGATTGACTCACTGCTGAATTTTATCAGACATACAGAGAAGACATAATACCCATTCTCCTTAAAGTTTTCCAAAAAATAAAAAAGGAAGGAATACTCCCAAACTTATTCTATGAAGCCAGCATCACTCTAATACCAAAACCCGGCAAAGACCCCAGCAAAAAAGGAAATTAAAGACCAATATTCCTAATGAACATAGATACAGAAATACTCAACAAAATATTAGCAAACCGAATTCAAAAATACATCAAGAGGATCATACACCATGACCAAGTGGGATTCATCTCAGGGATGCAAGGATGGTACAACATTCGAAAATCCATCAACATCATCCACCACTTAAACAAAAAGAAGGACAAAAATCACATGATCATTTCAATAGATGCTGAAAAAGCATTCCACAAAATTCAACATCCATTCATGATAAAAACTGTCAACAAAATGGGTATAGAGGGCAAGAACTTCAACATAATAAAGGCCATACATGATGAACCCACAGCCAACATCATATGGAACAGTGAGAAGCTGAAGGCTTTTCCTCTAAGATTGGGAACAAAACAGGGATGCCCACTCTCCCCACGGTTATTCAACATACTACTAGAGGTCCTAGCCATGACAATCAGACAACACAAAGAAATAAAAGGCATCCAGATTGGCAAGGAAGAAGTTAAACTCTCCCTGTTTGCAGATGACATGATATTGTACATAAAAACCCCTGAAGAATCCACTCCAAAACTACTAGATCTAAAATCTGAATTCAGCAAAGTTGCAGGATACAAAATTAATACACAGAAATCTGTGGAATTCCTATACACTAACAATGAGCTAGCAGAGAGAAAAATCAGGAAAACAATTCCATTCACAATTGCATCAAAAAGAATAAAATACCTCTTAATAAACCTAACCAAGGAAGTGAAAGACCTATACCCTGAAAACTACAAGGCACTCTTAGGAGAAATTAAAAAGGATGCTAACAAATGGAAACTCATCACATGCTCTTGGGTAGGAAAAATTAATATTTTCAAAATGGCCATCAAGTCTAAAGCAATCTACAGATTTAATGCAATCTCTATCAAATTACCAACAGCATTCTTCAACAAACTAGAAAAAATAGTTCAAAAATTCATATGGAACCACCGAAGACCCCGAATAGCCAAAGCATTTCTGAGAAGGAAGAATAAAGTGTGGGGAGGATCTCATTCCCTAACTTCAAACTCTATTACAAAGCTACAGTTATCAAGACAATTTGGTACTGGTACAAGAACAGAGCCACAGACCAGTGGAACAGAATAGAGTCTCCAAATATTAACCCAAACATACATGGTCAATTAATATACGATAAAGGAGCCATGGACGTACAATGGGGGAATGACAGCCTCTTCAACAGTTAGTGTTGCCAAAACTGGACAGCTACATGTAAGAGAATGAAACTGGATCATTGTCTAACCCCATAGAGAAAAGTAAATTCGAAATGGATCAAAGACCTGAATGTAAGTCATGATACCATAAACTCTTAAAAAAAAACAAAGGCAAAAATCTCTTGGACATAAACATGAGCGACTTCTTCATGAACATATCTCCCTGGGAAAGGGAAACAAAAGCAAAAATGAGCAAGCGGGACTGTATCAAGCTGAAAGGCTTCTGTACAGCAAAGGACACCATCAGTAGAACAAAAAGGCATCCTACAGTATGGGAGAATATATTCATAAATGACAGATACAATAAAGGGTTGAAATCCAAAATATAAAAAGAGCTCACACAACTCAACAAACAAAAAGCAAATAATCCAATTAAAAATGGGCAGAGGAGCTGAACAGACAGTTCTCCAAAGAAGAAATTCAGATGGCTAACAGACACATGAAAAGATGCTCCACATCAATAATCATCAGGGAAATGCAAATTAAAACCACAATGAGATATCACCTCACACCAATAAGGATGGCCAGCGTCAAAAAGTCTAGGAATAACAAGTGCTGGTGAGGATGCAGAGAAGGGGGAGCGCTCTTACCCTGCTGGTGGGAATATAGGCTAGTTCAACCATTGTGGAAAGTAATATGGAGGTTCCTCAAAAACTAAAAGTTGAAATAGCATTTGACCCTGGAATCCCACTCCTTGGAATTTATCCAAAGAATACAACTTCTCAGATTCAAAGAGACATATGTACTCCTATGTTTATGGCAGCACTTTTTACAATAGCCAAGATATGGAAGCAACCTAAGTGTCCATCTTTAGATGAATGGATAAAGAAGATGTGGTACATATACAGAATGGAATACTATTCAGCCATTAGAGAGAAACAAATCCTACCATTTGCAACAACATGGGTGGAGCTGGAGGACATTATACTCAGTGAAATAAGCCAGGCAGAGAAAGACAAATGCCAAATGATTTCCCTGATTTGTGGACTATAGCAGTGAAGCAAAACTGAAGGAACAAAATGGCAGCAGATTCAGAGACTCCAAGAATGAACTAGTGGTTACCAAAGGGGAGGAGTGTGGAAGGTCATGTGGGGAGGGAGGGACCAGGGGATTGAGGGGTATTGTGTTTAGTACACATGGTGTAGGGGATCACGGGGAGAGCAGTGTGGCACAGAGATGGCACATGTTGGATCTGTTGCATCTTGCTGCACTGATGGACAGTGACTGCATTGGGGTATGGGTGGGGACTTGATAATATGGGTAAATGTAGTAAAAATGCATTGTCTTTTCATGTGAAACCTTCACAAGAGTGTATTTCTACCATACCTTAATAAAACATTTAAAAAAGAAGTAACTGAACAGTTAAATATTTTCACACAAAGAAAACTTCAGTCTGAGATGGCTTCTATTGCAAATTTTACCAAACATTTAAGAATAAATAAAACCAATTCTACACAAACATTTCTAAAATGTAGAAGAGCTAGGAACACTTCTGAACTTGTTATCCTGATACCAAAACCAGAATAAAAGAGCATGCAAAAAGAAAACTACAGATGAATGCCTCTTATGAAAAGATATATATAAAAAAGGCTTAGCAAAGTGAGTTCAAGTTACACATAAAAAGGATAATATATCATGAAAAAATGATGCTCAAAGGGATGGAAATTTGCTTCCATATACAAAAATCAATGGGTGCAATTCATCATATTAAGGGAATAAAACAGAAAAATCTTATGATCATCTCACTTAACTAATTAATTACCTTTTTATTTTGATATCATTAATATACAAATACATGAACAACATTGTGGTTACTGGATTCTCCCAATTACCAAGTCCCCATCACATACCCCTTTACAGTCACTGTCCATCAGCATAATAAGATGCTATAGAGACACTACCTGTCTTCTCTGTGTTATACTGCCTTCCCTGTGACCCCCCACATTATGTGTGCTAATCTTAATGCCCCTTTTTCCCCTTATCCCTCCCTTCCCACCCATCCTCCCCAGTCCCTTTCACTTTAGTAACTTTCAGTCCATTCTTGGGTTTGGTGAGTCTGTTGCTGTTTTGTTCCTTCAGTTTTTCTTTGTCCTAATATTGCACAGATGAGTGAAATCATTTGATACTTGTCTTTCTCTACTTGGCTTCTTTCACAGAGCATAATACCCTCTAGCTCGATCTATGTTGTTGTAAATTGTAAGATTTGTTTTCTTCTTATGGCTGAATAATATTCCATTGTGTGTATGTACCACATCTTCTTTATCCATTCATCTACTGATGGACACTTAGCTTGCTTCCATTTCTTGGCTTGTAAATAGTGCTGCTATAAAAATAGGGGTGCATATGTCTTTTTCAAACCAGGCTCCTGCATTCTTAGGGTAAATTCCTAGAAGTGGAATTCCTGGGTCAAATGGTATTTCTAATTTTAGTTTTTTTAGGAACCTCCATACTGCTTTCCACAATGGTTGAACTAATTTACATTCCCACCAGCAGTGTAGGAGGGTTCCCCTTTCTCCACAACCTCGCCAACATTTGTTGTTGTTTGCCTTTGGGATGGTGGCCATCCTAACTGGTGTGAAGTGATATCTCAATGTGGTTTTAATTTGCATTTCTCTGATGATTAGAAATGTGGAGAATCTTTTCATGTGCCTGTTGGCCATCTGAATTTCTTCTTTGGAGAAGTGTCTGTTCATATCCTTGGCCCATTTTTATTAGATTATTTGCTTTTTGTTTGTTGAGGTGCATGAGCTCTTTATATATTTTGGATGTCATCCCCTTATCGGATGTCATTTATGAATATATTCTCTCATACTGTAGGATGCCTTTTTGTTCTGCTGATGGTGTCCTTTGCTGTACAGAAGCTTTTTAGTTAGATATAGTCCCATTTGTTCATTTTTGCTTTTGTTTCCCTTGCCCGTGGAAATACGTTAATGAAGAAGTTGTTCATGTTTATATTCAAGAGAGTTTTGCCTATGTTTTCTTCTAAGAGTTTTATGGTTTCATGACTTACATTCAGGTCTTTGATCCATTTTGAATTTACTTTTGTGTATGGAGTTAGACAGTAATCCAGTTTCATTCTTACATGTAGCTGTCCAGTTTTGCCAATACCAGCTGTTGAAGAGGCTGTCATTTCCCCATTGTATATCCATGGCTCCTTTATTGTATATTAATTGACCATATATCCGTGGGTTAATATCTGGACTCTCTAACCTGTTCCTCTGGTATATATGTCTGATCTTGTGCCAGTTACCAAATTGTATTGATTACTGTGGCTTTGTAGTAGAGCTTGAAGTTGGAAAGAGAGATCTCCCCTGTTTTATTTTTCCCTCTCAGGATTGCTTTGGCTAATCAGGGTCTTTGGTGGTTCCATATGAATTTTTTAACTATTTGTTCCAGATCATTGAAGAATGTTGTTGGTATTTTGATAGGGATTGTATTGAATCTGTAGATTGCTTTAGGCAGGATGGCCATTTTAACAATATTAATTCTTCCTATCCAAGAGCATGGGATGATTTTCCATTTCTTAGAGTCCTGTTTAATTTCCCTTAAGAGTTTCTTGTAGTTATCAGGGTATAGGTATTTCACTTCCTTTGTTAGGTTGATTCCTAGGTATTTTATTCTTTTTGATGCAATTGTGAATGGAATTGTTTTCCTGATTTCTCTTTCTGCTGGCTCATCATTAGTGTATAGGAAAACACAGATTTATGTATATTAATTTTGTATCCTGCAACTTTGCTGAATTCAGATATTAGTTCTAGTAATTTTGGAGTGTTCATAAGGGATTTTTCTGTACAATATCATGTCATCAGCAAAGAGTGACAGTTTGACTTCTTCCTTACCAGTCTGGATGCCTTTTATTTCTTTGTGTTGTCTGATTGCTGTGGCTAGGACCACCAGTATTATGTTGAATAAAAGCGGGGAGAGAGTGGGCATCCTTGTCTTGGTTCCGATCTGAGGGGAAGAGCTTTCAGCTTCTCGCTGTTAAGTATGATGTTGGCTGTGAGTTTGTCATATATGGCCTTTATTATGTTGAGGTACTTGCCTTCATACCCGTTTTGTTGAGAGTTTTTATCATTAATGGATGTTGAATTTTGTCAAATGATTTTTCAGCATCTATGGATATGATCATGGGATTTTGTCCTTTTTATTGATATACTGGATTATGTTGATGGATTTTTGAATGTTGTACCATCCTTGCATCCCTGTGATGAATTCTATATGATCAGGGTGTAGGAGCCTCTTGATGTATTTTTGAATTTGCTTTGCTAATGTTTTGTTGAGTATTTATGTTCATCAGGGATTGGTCTTTAATTTTCTTTTTGTGTGGTGTCTTTGCCCGGTTTTTGTATTAGAGTGATGCTGGCTTCATAGAATGAGTTTGGAAGTATTCCCTACTCTTTCATATTTTGGAAAACTTTAAGGAGAATGTGTATTATGTCTTCTCTAAATGTCTGATAAAATTCAGCAGTGAATCCATCTGGTCTGGCAGTTTTGTTCTTCTGTAGTTTTTTTATTACTGATTCAATTTCATTGCTGGTAATTGGTCACTTTAGATTTTCTGTTTCTTCCTGATTCAGTCTTGGAAGGTTGTATTTTTCTATGAAGTTGTCCATTTCTTCTAGGTCATCCAGTTTGTTACCATATAGATTTTCATAGTATTCTCTAATAATTCTTTGTATTTCTGTGGATTCCATCATGATTTTTCCTTTCTCATTTCTGATTGTTTATGTGTGTAGATTCTCTTTTTTTCTTAATAAATCTAGCTAATGGTTTATCTATTTTGTTTATTTTCTCAAAGAACCAGCTCTTGGTTTCATGAATTTTTTCTATTTTATTCTTCCCAATTTTATTTATTTCTTCTCTGATCTTTATTATGTCCTTCCTTCTGCTGAGTTTGGGCCTTATTTGTTCTTTTTATAGTTTCAATATTGTGAAATTAGACTATCCATTTGGGATTATTCTTCCTTCTTTAAATAGGCCTGGATTGCTATATACTTTCCTCTTAGAACTGCAGCCTTAGATGCAGCCTTCGCTGCATCTCACAGAAGTTGGGGCATTGTGCTCTTGTTGTCCTTTGTCTCCATATATTGGTTGATCTATGCTTTAATTTGGTCATTGATCCATTGATTATTTAGGAGCATGTTTTTCAGCCTCCATGTGTTTGTAAACCTTTCTGTTTTCTTTGTACAATTTATTTCTAGTTTTATACATTTGTGATCTGAGAAGTTGGTTGGTACAATTTCATTTGTTTTGAATTTACTGAGGCTCTTTTTGTGGACTAGTGTTTGGTCTATTCTGGAAAATGTTCCATGTGCACTTGAGAAGAATGTGTGTCCTGCTGCTTTTGGGTGTAGAGTTCGGTAGATGTCTATTAGGTCCATCTGTTCTAGTGTGTTGTTCACTGACTCTGTGTCCTTACTTATTTTCTGTCTAGTGGATCTGTCCTTTGGAGAGAGTGGTGTGTTGAAGTCTCCTAAAATGAATGCATTGCATTCTCCTTCCTTCTTTAATTCTGTTACTATTTGTTTCACATATGTAGGCACTCCTGCATTGGCTGAATAGATATTTATAATGGTTACATCCTCTTGTTGGACTGATCCTTTTGTCATTACATAATGTCCTTCTTTGTCTCTTGTTACTTTCTTTGATTTGAAGTATATTTTGTCTGATTCAAGTGCTGCAACACCTGCTTTTTTCTCCCTTTTGTTTGATTGAAATATCTGTTTCCATCCCTTGACTTTTAGTCTGTGTATATCTTTGGGTTTGAGGTGAGTCTCTTGTAGGCAGATTATAGATGGGTTTTGCTTTATTTTAAATCTCCTGTTACCTTTTTTTGAATCATTAATGGGCAATTACATTACTGGTCTTGCTTTATTATCCATTCTATTACTCTGTGTCTTTTGATTGGTACATTCAGTCAATTTACATTTAGAGTGATTATCAATAGACATGTACTTATTGCCATTGCAGGCTTTGGATTCATGGTTACAGAGGTTCAAGGGCAGCTTCTTTACTATCTAACCATCTGACTTATCTCACTTATTATGCTATTGTAAACACAGTCTGATTATTCTTTATTTCTTTCCCTTCTTTTTCTTCCTCCTCCACTCTTTATATATTAGGTGTTTTATTCTGAACTCTCTGTGTTTCCCTTGACATATTTTCTTGATAACTGTTTTTATTTTGCCTTTAGTTAGTATTTGGTTGATCTACTTTCTTTTCTGTGGTTTTATTTTCCCTGATGACAGTTATTTAGCCTTAGGCATACTTCCATCTAGAAAAGTACCTTTAAAATACACTGTAGACATCATTTATGGGATGTAAATTCCCTCAACTTTTGCTTATCTGGAATTGTTTAATCCCCCCTTCAAATTTAAATGATAATCTTGCTGGATACAGTATTCTGAGTTCGAGGCCCTTCTGTTTCATTGCATTAAATGTATAATGCCACTTCCTTCTGGCCTGTGAAGTTTCTGCTAATTAGTCTGATGATAGTCTGATGGGTTTTCCTTTATTGGTGATCATTTTTCTCTCTCTGGCTGCTTTTAATACTCTGTCCTTGTCTTTGATCTTTGCCATTTTAATTATTATATGTCTTGGTGTTCTACTCCTTGGGTCCCTTGTGTTGGGAAATATGTGGACTTCCATGGCCTGAGAGACTATTTCCTACCCCAGATAGCAGAAGTTTTCAGCATTTATTTCTTCAAAGACACTTTCTATCCCTTTTTCTCTCTCTTCTTCTTCTGGTACCCCAATAATGCCAATATTGTTCCATTTGAATTAGTCACACAGTTCTCTTAATACTATTTCATTCCTAGTGATTCTTTTATCTCTCTCTGCCTCAGGTCCTCTGTATTCCTGTTCTCTGATTTCTATTACATTAACAGTCTCTTCCACCTCATCCAGTCTGCTCCTAAATCCTTCTATTATTTGTTTTATTTTTGTTATCTTCCTCCTGAATTCATCCCTTAGCTCTTGAATATTTTTCTGTAGCTCCATCAGTGTGCTTATGACTTTTATTTTGAATTCTTTTTGCAGAAAATTGGTGATTTCAGTCTCACCATGCCCTCTATCTGCTGTTTGAGCAATTTTGAACTGAACAAGGATCTTCTGCCTTTTCATGGTGGTGGAAGTGGTCGCTGGTGAGTGGCGCATGTGTCAACTGGGAGCACAAAGTCCCATCCTGCTTGCTGGTTGCTTTGCCTATCTCTGCTGTCTGTGCTGGTCAACTGCATGCAGGGAGCAGCCTCTGGGTTAATCCCTTGAGATGCCATGGGCAGGGCCACACTCAGAATGGCCTAGGGCACTGGCAGGGGTTGCAGTTGAGCAGCGCATGTTCTTCCACGAGACCAGTGCCCCTTCGTGACTTCTGGACTGCTCCCATCTCCACTGTCTGTGCCAGCTAACCATGAGCAGGGAGCAGCCCCTGGTTTTATCCCCTGAGCTGCAACAGATGGGGAGACCCTCAGTATGGCCTAGAGCACTGGTGGGGGTTGCAGGTGTGCAATGCATGTTCTGCCATGAGAACAGAGCCCCTTTGTGCCTCCCAGACTCTGTGCCAGTCTCCACTGTCTGTGGTGGTCAACCGCATGCAGGGAACATCCTTTGGGTCTGGGCCTGCTAGCTGCGTGCAGGGAGAAGCCTTTGTCCTAAGCTGTGTGGTTGCTGTAGGGGGGGCTTCTCCCTGGCTGTTCTGCTGCAATGGTGGGTCAGCTGGTTTGTTTGCAGTGATGGTAGTGGGGAAGGAATGGCAGGCTGCTTATCGCTGCAAGGAGGTTTGGAGTTGTGTTGTCACCCAGGGGATTAGGGCGCCTCAAGGTCCTTAAAGTTCCCAGACTGCTGGGCTGAGTGTGCCATGACAATTTTGTCCACCTGTTAAACCCTTGTCCCTTTAAGACTTTTAAAGAACCCTCTTTTCTTTTGTCCCAGCCAGCTGTGGGAACCTGTTGCCAGTCTCAATCTTGGACCTTGCTTTTCCACTCCTCCAATATCCAGTGCACCATGCAATGTGTGTCTGTGCTCCCAGGGCAGACCACCAGGGCTGGTTATTTAGCAGTCCTGTGCTTCTGCACCCTCCCCTCTCTGATTCCCTTCCTCCAGCCAGTGAGCTGGGGTTGGCAGAGTACTTGGGTCCCACCAGGTCAAGGCTTTGTATCCTACCATTTTCTGTGAGATGTTGGGCTTTCGCAGATGTAGATGTAGCCTAGCTCATGTACTGTATCTTCTGGCCACTCTTTTAGGAATAGTTGTATTTGCTGTACTTTCAAAATATATATGGTTTTGGATGAGATTTCTGCCACCCTACTCATGCCACCATCTGGAGAATTCCCTCAATTAATTTAAAAGATCATTTGAAAAGATTACCCTTATGAATAATAAAAGAAAATTTTCTCAACAAACTAAAATTAGAGGAAACTTCTTTACCCTGATAAAGGTTATTGATGAAGAGCTTATAGCTAATATATTAATGGTGAAAGAATGCATGCTTTCCCATAAGATTGGGCCAAGGCAAGGATATCCACTTTCATCACTTTTTTATAACATTATAATGAAAATCCTAATGAACCAATAATAATGGTAAACAACCCAATAATGACATGGGTATAGTTGAATAGATTAATGAAGAGTATATGTGACTGGCTAATAAGCAAGTGAAACGTGTTTAGCATCTTTAGGTATTAGGGAAAGGGAAAACAAACCTATGGGAAATACCTCTATGCATGCACTAGAAAAGTCTAAAATTTAAAAGATTATTCATACCAAGTTTTCAGTTGATATGGTGGAACTGAACCTTTCATACACTATTGGTGAAAATATAAAATGGTACAGCCACGGTTTTACAGTTTCTTATATAGTTTAACATGCAGTTATCAATGATCCTACTCCTCTAAGTATATACTCAAGATAAGTGGAAACATATGTCCTCAAATGAATTGTAGACTAATGTTTATAACCATTTTATTCATACAGGTAAAGACTGAAAACATCCAATATGCACATCAATTAGTAAATGGATAAATTGTGGTATTACATCTCTACAATGAAATACTATTCTGTAATTAAATAATACTACACAGTAACTAAATTGAATAACTGACACATGCAATCACATGCCTTAATCCTAACCTCATTATGATGTGCATAAGAAGCCAGACATAAAAGCTATACATATAAATTCTCTTAAATGAAATTCTAGGGAAAACAAACACATAGTGACAAAAAACAAGTTTATAGTTGGCAAGGCATGGGGTTCTAGTGAATATATTGACAGCAAAAAGCATAAGAGAACTTTTTGGCATAATGGAAATGTGATGTTAAATGACTTGTTACATGATTGTATATAATAATAAAATGTCATGAAACCATACACTTAAAATTTCTTAATTTTTTGTATGTAAATTATACCTAAATAAAGTTGAATTATAAAAAAGAAAAAAAATTAATTGGTATAATGAGGAGTATAATATCTAACATATTTGAACACCCAGTCTACTCTAGGCATAATGCTGGGTATTCTATATATAGTATTCCATTGTATCCCCACAGTATCCCTTCATGAGAGACATAATATTATATTCCTATTTTATAGGTAAAGAAATGAGTACTTATGGAGACTTAGTAACTACCCAAAGCTACAAAATCCATGAGCAATAGAGCCAGAAATTGAATCCAGATTTCTCTGCTACCGGAGTTCATGCTGTTAATATTTTGCTATCACAACTCTATTTATTAAGGACAATAATAAAGGTATATTATATCAGTTAAATTTAAACAAAAGAGAAGAGAATGTAGTCAAAGGAGCTTTAAAAAGTTATAATAGAGTGAACTGTATAAAATTATCAGAAAGCTCACCTCTGGACCTGTTATATCCACTGCAATTAAGTCTAAAAGCAATTTACGTAATACCAATTTCCTCTACCATCCCACCAATTTATATCATAAGAGGAAATTCCCATAAAAGCATGGACTTATCTTTATATGTGCTTGTATTGTACACAGTGTAAAATAGAGCCTTAGTAAATGTCAAAGAGCAACACTACTGCAACAATGAAGACTAAGGATGTATGTGTAAAAAGTAAATTCTGCCAGTAAATGAGGACATTTTTTTAAAGAAGTGATGTATACTATGGACAAAAATTTGACTCATTTTCTTAGTAAGTATTTAGAAGTGAAAATGAATAAAAGAAATTTAGGTAATTGAGCAGAAATTAAATCTCTTACATAAACAGCTATTAGCAAAAAGGTAAGGTCCTTGGAATATCTGAACTTGCACCAATGAACTAATCCTGGCTGAATACTCATTGAATGTTAGAGAAATAGATTAACATATTTATTAAACCATTTGTATTAATTTAATAATATTCAAGAAGAGAGTAAAAGTAAAATATGGTAGCCTCAAAAAAGAATTTCACTAAAAATGATGATGGGAGAATTGACAAGTGTCTTTCTGACCCCGCCATTCTTAACTTCCTCCCTGTTTCAGGTTCACAGATGATGGGGGAAGAATTTGTAAGACATTGAAAAGGTGCTAACAGTGAATAGGACTAGGGAGAACACCAAAGTACACAGGTAGGGCTATAAGACCTTAACCACAGATACTCATAATAACCCAGAAACTACATAGACAGCCATATCATAAGGAAAATTTGCCTGGATAATGTACACATTTATAAAGATAAGCATTCCATCAATACATAGCATTGCTTCTCAAGAGCAACAAGCACCCAGTTACTTTTTAAGCTTCTTGGATAGCAGATGACATATTAGTCTCGCCTGTAAATCATATTAGTACTGCATCCTGTACCCAACCAAATTCTGATACATTCCTTGTAGGGTGTTTGAAATCTTCGGTAATTTACTCTTCCTCTGTTGCCCTGTCCAGTGTATAAACCCTAGAGAAACAAATTGGGTTGTGAGTGCATATTTCTGAGCAAGATCTTTACAACAAAGAAATGGCTACTAACTTTTACTCAGAAACCATATATATGAAAAGTTCCTCAGTTGTTAGGGTGATTTGAGTTGACATATTGTTGTAATATGAAATTTATAAGCAATATTTTGCTTTGTATATATGTCCAAGGAACACATATTCCCTTTCCACCCAAATCCAAGGTAAGAAGCTCTCCTTTGAAAATATGAACCTATTGAATTTATAAAAATAAAATAAGAAGTAAGTGCTGTAGCTGGAAGATGCAAGACAGTTGAAACCATAGTTATAAAGCATAGCCTGTTTTGCACCACATATCAGACCCTCAAACCCCAGTGAACCTAGATGAAGTACTCTGAATATTTACTGAGATACAAAATATTTGATGTACTCATAAACTAGCAAACTAAAAATTTGACTAGATTTATCTGGAATTATCTCTGGAAATAGTTTAAAGTGATATTCATTGGAAGAATATAACAGCATTTTTTTCTCATGCATTTTTATGATTTGGTTAAGATGTCCTTGTTTACATATCAGGAAAGGAGCAATTGATAATTTTCCACGGAGTAGTCCTGAGCTAATGTGAGATTTTACTGCTCTTCATAACATAGTACAAGATATATTTTAATTTTAAACTATCTATTCCTTGATGGGATGACATGATAAAATAATTTTTGAGTTTACATTTCGATAAAGAGGCAGAACTAACTGAGGTGCTTCATAAACTAAAAAAATTGTGGTCACTGTTGTCACTGTTAATATTTTTGATATGTTTACTAGTTAAGGACCATGTCTTTCTTTAAAAACTTGAGATGTAATTGACATATAATGTTATATTAGTTTTAAGTGTGAAACAATGATTTTATATATATATATAAATGATTACCACAAAAAGTTTACTTAATGTATTACCACACATTGTTACAAATTGTTTTTATTCTGATGAGAACTTTACTCTCATAGCAACTTTCAAATACCTAATACCGTATTGTTAACTATAGTCTATAGATATCATGCTGTACATTACACACCCAGGTTTTATCTTATAACTGGAAGTCTGCACTTTTTGACCACCTTCAGCCATCCCCCACCCCAGCTCTGGCAACCTGTAATCTGTTCTCTGTAAGTTTGGATTTTCTCTAGATTCTACATATAAGCAAGATCATAAAGTATTTATTTTTCTCTGTCTAACTAATTTCACTTAGTATAATGCCCTCGAGGTCCACCTATGTTGTCTTTAATAGCAGAATTTTCTTCATCTTTATGGCTGCATAATATTCTATATATATTCCATATGTAATATTCACATATATACATATTATATGTATGATGTATATCACATTTTCTTTTTCCATTTATCTGTCAATGGATACCTAGGTGTTTCCATGTCTTGGCTATTGTAAATATTGTTGCAGTGAACATGGGAGTTCATATAGCTTTTCATAATAGTGACTTGGTTTCCTTCAGATAAATACTCAGAAGTAAAATTGCTGTATGATATGGTAGCTCTATTTTTAATATTTTGAGGATCTCCATACTGTTTTCCATGGTGGCTGCACCTATTTACATTACTGCCAACCCTCCACAAAGGTTCCTTTTTCTCCACACCATCACCAACACTTGCTATTTCATGTCTTTTTCATACTAGCCATTCTAGCAGGTGTGAGGTGATATCTCATTGCGGTTTTGATTTGCATTACTCCGATGATTAATTATGTTGAACACCTTTTCATGTGCCTTTGGCCATTTGTATGTATTCTTTTGGAAAAATATCTATTTGAGGACAATGTGTCATGCAATCTTTTCTCCCCTAACTCACTGCTGAGAGCAACATGGCTTGCAAATGGAATTATAATACAGTCTTACAGATTGCAGTAGGTTTTTATTGGGTTGGCTATGTTTAACTATGTTAACTCCTCTATTTATACCCTGAGGCACAAATGCCTAATTGTTTCAAAGTTACTTAAGCAATAGGTATGTGGGCACAATTATAAAAATCAGTAAGTACATTAATAAATCAAAATGGAATTTAAATTACAATCTATAGGCATGTTATTTATCCAAAACTGAAAAGCCTTTCATTCTTTTTCAATGTAATTAATATTTAGACTCTATTCTTGAGTTTGCATAGTGTAACTAAATTCTTCAGCCAATAGCTAACTGCTCTAGTAGAGAAGAAACCCTGTTAGTGACTGATTATTGCATTGTCCACATGTAGGAATTGGTTTAACATTCAGATGCTTGGAAAAAGCTTATTTTTATTATATATATATATATATATATATATATATATATATATATATATATAGTACACTCACAGGATGCAGGAGTTCTCTTAAGCCTCTTCTTTAAGTCATTTAAAATTATAATCTTATAACAGAATAATTCATGTCTGAGATCAGAGATGGTAAGCCAATTGTGTTTCAGTAATAGACTCTTGGCATGGTTTTCATTAACAAAGAAGGTTTGTTTCATGTAACTTTAAATGAAAGAAAACACCTAAGAGGTCTGGGAATGTGGGTTCCCCCAATAATGCAGCATGGAACACTGATGTGATTCATGTTAAAGTTGATGGAAGTACTTACCAGAAGCCAGCAGGAACCAATGCTGTATGACAAACTCACCTGTACATTAGTGCCACAGAGTGCTACAGATCCATACAATCATCACTCAGAAAAATCAACTGGAAACTCTGCTGATATAAAAGGCCAAAAACTTAATATGGACTAATAACAAGGGAAGTAATATGTTGATACCTATTCATGGTTTTGGCTCACTTACAACAAACTTTTACACACACCTATAGCTATGTCAGAAGAAAAATTTCAGCAATTGTACTACAGCCATGAAGAAAAAAAGGACCTAATTTCCTCCAATCACAAGCTTTTGAGGAATATTGTATCCCCAGGCTTCCCTGTGTTTTTTCAGACTGTGCAGATTTTTCCAAACAGCAGCAGGTTCTTTCATGAACCACTGGATGCTAAATTGTGGGCAGCTTCTTATAACTACCTAGGTCATACAGGGCTGACTGTGTGCTGGGTCAACAAGAAAGGTCATGCTCAGCTCAGTGAATGTCTGGATGGGAATGTCATTAATCAGGAGTTCTGGGACCTTTTGCCAGAGCTAATATGATCTCTTCTAACTGAGGTCTACTCCCATTTAGGTACAGACTATATGGAGACAAGATGTAGATACCCAAAATACCAGGGGACTCTTACAGTCTCTCATTTCTAACCTAATTTTCCTAGTGGTTAGCAGAGTCTTCTTTAAATTCTTTTCTCATTACTGAAATAACCCAACTTTTAAATTGGGAAGTGAAGAGATGATACTTTGGATCCTGAGCATGTACTTGGGAGACTGAATTTGTGATATGTATTTTAAATTTTTCTGAACCACTTCTCCCCAAAAAGTCTTTACTTAAAAAAATATATAATCCCTCCAAGTAGCAATGATGTATTCATAATATTGTCAGATTATTCAAATGATACAGTTTTGAAATATTTAATAAAGAAGTTCTGGCTATTATTTTTCAGTGTACTGTCACAGTTGGCTAGGACTCTGTCATCGATCAATCTCAGCCTCATCTCTTTCCCTGATTTTCAAAATAGTAATCTTTGGAAATTATGATCAGAATTAATAGGGGGTTAGGAAGGGACTTAATTCATGCAACCTATCTATGGGAACACCTAAAGACATCTTCAGTCTTTGGAAATTCTGACATTTAAGATGCATTCAGTAAGGGAAACATGGTAAAAATGTATGTCATTTCCTATAGGCACTATTTACTCTCACCATGCAACTGTTGGATATAGTCTTTGAAAATACAAATACGATCTTTTAAAAATATAAACTTCACCCCCATATAGATTAGCAAATTCTATAACGTTGGTTGGGCAGTTTTTCTATTATTGCAGAAAGAAACCATAAAAGGCCATTTCACCTCCCTCACCAACACTAAAGGATCTTACAAAGATGACACACAAGCAGCACAGAAAATCTACTTGAATGCTTTGTGGCTTCAATGTGTGTGCATCTTCCCTTCTCTATGAAGGATGTCAGCCTTATTTATGCACTGTCCAAATATATTGTTATAAATTTCTCGTAGACATTACAAAAGTCCTTCCCATCTGTTCAGCTTAGAGGACACATACAACACTGGGAATGTATGGATATATTCAAACACTTACATCAAAATATACTTGCATAAGGATGTTCCTTGAAGCATTGCTCATATTGTATTAGGAAGTCACCCAAACTCATTAGCAGTAGAATCATTAGGTAAATTATGGTATTATTCAATCACAAAGCAGCCATGAAATATAAATATCTTTATATACTGATATGGAACAATTGCCAAAATATTTATATCTTGTGCAATGTTCAAAACAGTCTATAAAATGATACATAGTTTAAAAACATTTTAAAATATTATACATACATATACCTGATGATGGAATTTTGTAAGCATGTTTGTATTGCTTTAAGAAATATTAACATGCATTCCATAGGCAATTAAATTATAAACTATTTTTCTTTATAATGGTATGCATTTATATGAATATTAATAATAAATATTTTTAAAGACATAAATGGTCACTCAACAGTCACACTAGGTCAAAAATCCAGTATTCCAGGTTATGAGGATTTTCTTTTAGGAAACTTAAATGAACCTGCAGGCCATCAATAGTTAAATTAATTTTCTTGAATTTCCTGAACAAGCCCCAGAAACACTTCCTCAGCAGTCTCTGAAGGTTAGCTGCTAGGTGGGTAGAAAAGCTGCAGCAAAGTTCATCCTGACTCAGCATATGCTAAGAGCTGAACTGTCTGTCAAAAAGAATTCTTTAGAGAATAGGGTTTCAAAACT
Organism: Manis javanica; assembly: GCF_040802235.1. Classification (NCBI taxonomy): domain Eukaryota; kingdom Metazoa; phylum Chordata; class Mammalia; order Pholidota; family Manidae; genus Manis; species Manis javanica. Next base: position 90,799,729 of record NC_133174.1, read on the forward strand.
GAGACTTAAAATACGCACTAATGACCTGGTAATTGTCTTAATGACTTTTCAACAAAGTGGGAAATTTTCTGTTAACATGTCAGTAAAGTGTAAAATATTTTACAAGCACAGTTTATTATGAAACTGTGTATCTCTTGTGTATTCTACTAGTAATCCCTGTTGACTGTCCTATGACTGTCCCATACAAGGTATAGCTCAGGGCAAGACCCAGCATATCCACCTTATGCATGTGTGAGAGGGGTGACACATCTGTAGGTGAGGCCATCACTCTGTCTCTCTACTGCATTATCTCCTAATGCTCCCAACTATCTTGCAGCTCTCTTATTTTTTCTGTGCCTAAAAAGATGTTTAACTTGTTCATTGTATTTCTAATTTCATGTATATATAGATACATGGATATATTTCTAGGGTCTATTTTGTTCTTCAAATATGCCTGGTCATTTTTTAATACTCATTCTTTTCTAATACTTTCAATAACTTCTTTTATTTCTTTAAAAATAGCCAGCATATGTATTATTTATTCTACATACATTAATTTCAATGATACAGTTTTTTTGAATCTGCATAGAATGGTTCATTTTAACCCAAATTGTGTTTCCTGAAATCAGAACCTCCAAAAACAAATACCTGCTCCAATGCTTCCTTTCTTCTCCAAATTTATACCTCCTCATTGTTTCTAGTTTCTGAGGATTTATTTTCCCTTTCTTCCAGTCCATCCATGTACTCACAAAGGAATTTTACATATTTCTTCCAGAAATTTTAGATATTCTATACTAGGAGTATTCCCTGTCCATGCAGTATGCCATATTGATAGAATTGGAAGAGTTAAAATAATATTTAATATTAAAAAATTTCTATACTCCTGAATTAAACTCAACTTGCTCAAGATATATTTTATACATATTAATGGAGCTGGATTATTAATATTTTATTAGGATTTTTGCATCTATTTTCATGAATTAAATTGAGCTATCATTTTCTTCTTCAGATTTATATTGATTTTTATCTCTACATTATAATAGATTCATAAATGAGTTTCATAGTGTTCCTTCTCTTATTTTCTTTAGAATTAGGTATAGAAGAGAGGAAGCTGTGTGTGAAACTTTGGTGGACCTTGATGGTTTTATTTTAGACGGTTTCTGATGATTCCTTCAGGGATTGGGATTATTTAGTTCCAATTTTTTCTTGATTAGTTTCAAATATATATATTATTTTATAAATTTGTATATTCCACATATATTGTCAAATATATTTGTTAGTCAGAAAGACAGAAATGATCAGGATGAAAAGGTGAAAGGGCCCCCCAAAGATGACTCAGGGAGTTGATCAAATAGAGCCCGAAAGCCAAAAATGACTCAGAAAGTTAATCATATGAAGCCACAGGGTTCAAGAGTGACTCAGGAAATGTCCAGGGTCCCCCCAGATAAGAAATATGAGAGGCACAGGCACAGCACAGCCCCTATCCTCATTTCACCAATCAGAACAAGCCTAGGGAGCTGACAGCTATCGATCAAGGACCTCTCTGCCCTGTCGAAAATCACATAAAAGAAGCCTCAGAATGAGCATCCACACCTGCCTGTCTCACCTTAGGTAGGCCTGCTCTGCTACTCTATGCAGAGTGTATTAAAACTTACTTTGCTTTCTTGACTTTGGTCTCTTGTCTCACTAAATCTGACTTCCCTGCGACCCTGAGCTGAGTCCTTTCCTTCCTAACATTGACACACAATTTTCATAATATCCTCTTGTTTTTAAACATGTACAGTTTATCTTGTGTCCCTTATTTATTTTTACATTGGTCTTTACTGACTTCTCTTTTTGTCTTGATATTTTTAAAGGTTTGTCTATTTTCATACTACATTTAAATACTTACAGTTTTGCTTTGTTAATTCTATTATTTGCTTTTTTAATTTTATTAACCACTTTCTGAGTGTCTTTTTTTTAACCACTCTCTTCCTCTTTCAATTTGTCTTGATGCTATTTTTCTAAATTCTCAAATTGAGTAATTAACTCATCACTTCTTAAACTTACTTTCAATTGCCTGCATTTAAGGTTATTTTATTCCCTTCTAAATGAAATTTTAGTTCCCCCAAATTTTGATATGAATATTTCTATTGTTTAAAACTATGTTTTTTTTCTAACTTTTCTTATGATATCTCCTTTGACTCATAAATTATGTAGAACTGTTTTCTTTCTAAATGGATAGCAGCAACTTGGTTATATTTTTCTGTTTGATTTGAATGTACCTGCATTATGGTTAGAGGATATAAAATATTTGTCATTTATTGAGGTGGTTTATGGTCTAATATATGGTCAATATTTATTAAAGCTCCATATGTGTTTGAAAAGAACATATATTTCCTAATTGTTGAGTACAGTCACCTGTGTAAATGCATTAGATTAAATTATTTGAAAGTGTGGTTAAAATTTAGTAGATACAATATTTTTTTACTTCATCACTCAAATACAAGAAAAATACTTCAGTACTTCATTGTAGTCATGGACTTGTCAATTTTTCCTTATAGCTTTCACAGATTTTGTGTATTTAGTTTGAAGCTATGGCATCGGATACATACAAGTTCAGAACCATTATATCTTTGAAGAAAATGTATCCATTTATCATTATGTAATAATATTCTTTATCTCTAATTATTTTGTCATAAAGTCTATTTTATTTGGTGTTAATATAGCTACATCATATTTATTTTTTAGTTATGTCTGATACATATTTTTCTATCCCTTTACTTTCAACTTTTCCTTGAGTTAAGTGTGTCTTTTATAAACAGCATATAGCTGGATATTATTCTTTATCCACCTGATGATCTTTGTCTTTTATTTGCATATATAAGCCCATTCACATGTAATTATTAATATTTTTTTATTTTTATAATTAAAGTTCAGCCTTTTTATTTTCCATGCTACTCTTTTTTATGGTATTTCTCCTCCATGTCTCCTATTCGATTGATTAAATTTCATTTAGGCCCTTTTTCCTCCAACATTGTCATAAGTGATTAATAAGCCTTTAAATCCTTTTGTGATTAATTAAACACTTTTAACATTCATATTTTACCAAAAAATTTAAAGGTAAACATACCTTTGCATTCTTCCAAAATAACATATACCTTTTAGAGCTGATAAGCACTCTCCTATCTTTCACCTATTTTAGCTTACCCCTCCTGGAGCTGTTAGAAACGTTATAGTTTCCCAACTCACTCTTCATGTCTCTAAAACCTCTTAAATATTTTCCATATTTTCATCCCTCTAAGACACATTTTGGGTAGTTTCCCCTTATCTACATTCTGGTTCAACAACTGTCTATTTAACTTTGTCTAGCCTGCTATTTGGCCTGCTCATGGAGTTTCATTGTTAAAAGTCCCATTTAGTACTTTTGTTCAAATCTGACTGTTCTTTTTCATAATGATTTCTTTTTTCCTGTGGTTGCTATTATTGCTATTATTAAAAAATTTACTTAATTATTAATAATATACTTGTACACATAATAAAGGCCATATATGATAAACCCACAGCCAACATCATACTGAACAGTGAGAAGCTGAAGGCTTTTCCTCTGATATCGGGAACAAGACAGGGATGCCCACTCTCCCCACTGTTATTTAACATAGTACTGGAGGTCCTAGCCATGGCAATTAGACAAAACAAAGAAATACAAGGAATCCAGATTGGCAAAGAAGAAGTTAAACTGTCACTATTTGCAGATGACATGATATTGTACATAAAAAACCCTAAAGACTCCACTCCGAAACTACTAGAGCTAATATCGGAATTCAGCAAAGTTGCAGGATTCAAAATTAACACACAGAAATCTATGGCTTTCCTATACACTAATAATAAACTAATAGAAAGAGAAATCAGGAAGACAATTCCATTCACAATAGCATCAAAAAGAATAAAATACCTAGGAATAAACCTAATCAAGGAAGTGAAAGACCAATACCCTGAAAACTATAAGACACACTTAAGAGAAATTAAAGAGGTCACTATCAGATGGAAAGTCATCCCATGCTTCTGGCAAGGAAGAATTAATATCGTCAAAATGGCCATCCTGCCCAAAGCAATATACAGATTCGATGCAATCCCTATCAAACTACCAACAGCATTCTTCAATGAACTGGAACAAATAGTTCAAAAATTCATATGGAAACACCAAAGACCCTGAATAGCTAAAGCAATCCTGAGAAGGAAGAATAAAGTGGGGGAAATCTCACTCCCCAACTTCAAGCTCTACTACAAAGCCCCAGTAATCAAGACAATTTGGTACTGGCACAAGAACAGAGCCACAGACCAATGGAACAGAATAGAGACTCCAGACATTAACCCAAAGATATATGGTCAACTAATATTCGATAAAGGGGCCATGGACATACAATGGGGAAATGGCAGTTTCTTCAACAGATGCTGGAAACAGGTGCTGGAAAAACTGGACAGCTACATGTAAGAGAATGAAACTGGATCACTGACTAACCCTATACACAAAAGTAAATTCGAAATGGATCAAAGACTTGAATGTTAAGTCATGAAACCATAAAGCTCTTAGAAAAAAACATAGTCAAAAATCTCTTAGACATAAACATAAGTGACCTCTTCTTGAACATATCCCCCCGGGCAAGGGAAACAAAAGCAAAAATGAACTAATGGGACTATATCAAGCTGAAAAGCTTCTGTACAGCAAAGGACACCATCAATAGAACAAAAAGTTATCCTACAGTATGGGAGAATATATTCATAAACAAGAGATCCGATAAAGGGTTGACATCCAAAATATATAAAGAGCTCATGCACCTCAACAAACAAAAAGCAAATAATTCAATTAAAAAATGGGCAGAGGAGCTGAACAGACATTTCTCCAAAGAAGAAATTCAGATGGCCAACAGACATATGAAAACATGCTCCACATCACTTGTCATCAGAGAAATGCAAATTAAAACCACAATGAGATATCACCTCACACCAGTAAGGATGGCTACCATCCAAAAGACAAACAACAACAAATGTTGGTGAGGTTGTGGAGAAAGGGGAACCCTCCTACACTGCTGGTGGGAATGTAAATTAGTTCAACCATTGTGGAAAGCTGTATGGAGATTCCTCAGAATGCTCAAAATAGAAATACCATTTGACCCAGGAATTCCACTTCTAGGAATTTACCCTAAGAATGCAGCAGCCCAGTTGAAAAAGACAGATGCACCCCTATGCTTATCATAGCACTATTTACAATAGCCAAGAAATGGAAGCAAGCTAAGTGTCCATCAGTAGATCAATGGATAAAAGAAGATGTGGTACATATATACAATGAAATATTATTCAGCTATAAGAAGAAAACAAATCATACCATTTGCAGCAACATAGATGGAGTTGGAGGGCATTATGCTCAGTGAAATAAGCCAGGTGGAGAAAGACAAGTATCAAATGATTTCACTCATATGTGGAGTATAAGAACAAAGGAAAACTGAAGGAACAAAACAGCAGTAGAATCACAGAACCCAAGAATGGACTAATAGTTACCAAAGGGAAAGGGTCTGTGGATGATGGGTGGGAAGGGAGGGATAAGGGTGGGGAAAAAGAAACAGGGCATTAAGATTAGCATGTATAGTGCATGGGGGGGCACGGGGAGGGCTGTGCAACACAGAGAAGACAAGTAGTGATTTTAGAGCATCTTACTACACAGATGGACAGTGACTGTGAAGGGGTATGTGGGGGGGACTTGGTGAAGGGAGAACCTAATAAACATAATGTTCTATAAAAAAAATGTTTAGATAGGATTTAAATATAGATTCATACTTGCACTTTGAATAAAAAAGGGAGAAAAAAGCAGTAGTAGTAGTACTTATGTCAGATAAAATAGATTTGAAACAAAGAAAGATGAGAAAAAGGACATTACATAATGATAAAGGGATCAGTCCAATAACAGGATATAACAATTGTAAATATGTATGCACTCAACACAGAAGCACCTAAATACACATAACACATAATAAGAGACCTAAAGGGGGAAAGGTAGCAACCTATCATATTTGGGGATTTTAACACCCTACTTACATCAATGGACAGGTCATCCAGAACAGAAAATGAATAAGGAAACACACACACAATGACACATCATACCAGATGGACTTAACAGATATATACAGATATGTCCACCCAAACACAGCAGGATACACATTTTTCTCAAGTGCACATGGAACATTAACCAGAACAGATCACATATTAAGACACAAAAAGGGCCTCAATAAATTCAAAAAGATTGAAATTGTATCAAGTATCATTTTAGATTCCAATGGTATGAAACTAGAAATCAATTACAGAAGAAAACAAAACAAAAGAGCCACAAATTCATGCAGGCTAAACATGCTTCTATATAATTGGATCAATTAAAACAAAACAAAAGAGCCACAAACTCATGAAGGCTAAACATGCTTCTATATAATTGGATCAATTAACAAATAAAAGAGGAAATCAAACAATATATGGAGATAAATGAAAACAAAGCACAATCATTAAAAATATGTGGGATATAGCAAAAGTGTTTCTATGAGGGAAGTGCATAGCAATACAGGCATACCCCAAGAAGCAAGAACAATCCCAAATAAACAGTCTAAACTCAGAACTAAAGAAAAACTAGAAAAAGAAGAATAAATGAAACCCAAAATTAGTAGGAGGTAGAAAAAAGAACAGAGCAGAAATAAATAAGATAGAGAATAATAAAACAATAGAAAAATCTATGAAACCAAGCACTGAGTTTCTGAGGAGTTAAATAGGCAAATGCCTAGCCAGACTTAACAAGAAAAAAAGAGAAGACACAAATAAAATCAGAGATGAAAAAGATAATTCTATGAAAAATTATAAGCCAATAAATTGGACTATGTAAAAGAAATGGAAAAATTCCTAGAAAAACATAACCTTCTGAGACTGACTCAGGAGGAAACAGAAAATCTGAACATACCTATTCTTAGTAACAAAATTCAACTGGTAATTTAAAAACTCCCAAAACAAAGAAAAACCCAGGACCAGATGGATTCACGACTGAATTCTACCAAATGCTTAAAAAATAGCTAATACCCATCTATTTAAAAGTATTTCAAAAAATGGAAGAGGGAATACATCCAAACTCATTCAATGGGGCTAGCATCATTCTAATACCAAAACTAGAGAAAGACACTAAAAAAAACCAAATTATAGACAAATATTCCTGATGAGCATAGATGCAAAAATCCTCAACAAAATATTAGCAAACGAAATTCAAAAATACATCGAAAGGATCATCTATCATGGCCAACTGGAATTTGTTCCAGGGATACAAGGATGGTACAATATTCATAAATCAATCAATATCATACACAAGATTAAGAAAAGGAAGAAGAAAAACATATCATCTCAATAGATATAGAAAAAGCTTTTGACAAAATTCAACATCCATTTACGGTAAAAACTCTCAACAAAGTTGGTATATAGGGAACATACCTCAACATAATAAAGGTCTTGTATGACTAACACACAGTTAATCACACAGTCAATGGTGAAAAGCTGAAATCTTTTCCTCTAAGATCAGAAACAAGACAAGGATGCCTACTTTTAGGCTTTTTTTTAAAGTATCATTGCCATACAATCTTATGAAGGTTTCACATGAACAACACTGTGGTTTCAGCATTCACCAATACTATCAAGTCCTAATCCCCAACCCCATTGCAGTCACTGTCTATCAGTATAGTAACTTGCTATAGAGCCATTACCTGTCTTTTCTGTGCTGTACTGCCTTCCAGAACTGTGACATACCTGTATTGTGAGTGATAATTACAGTGCCTTATAACTCACTTGTCCCCCTCTCTCCACCCATCCCCCTTAACCTCTTCCCTTTCATAACCCCTAGTCCCTTCTTGGAGTCTGTGAGTCTGCTGCTCTTTTGTTTCTTCAGTTTTGCTTTGTTGTTATACTCAACAAATGAGTGAAATCATTTGGTACTTGTCTTTCTCTGCCTGGCTTCTTTCATTGAACATAATACACTCTAGCTCCATCCATGTTGTTGCAAAGGAAGGATTTGCTTTGTTTTTATGGCTGAATAATATTCTATTGTATATATGTACCACACCTTGTTTATACACTCATCTATTGATGGACACTTATGCTGCTTTCATGTCTTGGCTATCATAAATACTGCTGCCATTAACATAGGGATGCATATGTCTTTTTGAATTGGGGATCTTGTTTTCTTCACGTAAATTCCTAGAAGTGGAACTACTGGGTCAAATTGTATTTCCATTTTTCATTTATTGAGGAACCACCATACTGCTTTCCACAATGGTTGAACTAACTTACATTCCCAATAGCAGTGTAGGATGGTTCCCCTTTCTCCATATCCTCACCAGCATTTGTTGTTTGCTGTCTGTTGGATTTTGGCCATCCTAACTGGTGTGAGGTGATATCTCACTGTGGTTCTAATTTGCACTTTCCTGATGATTAGTGATGTGGAGCATCTTTTCATGTGCCTGTTAGCCATTCATATTTCTTCTTTAGAGAAGTGTCTGTTCCAATCCTCTGCCCACTTTTAAATTGAGTTATTTGTTTTTGGGTGTTGAGATGTGTGAATTCTTTATATATTACAGATGTTAACCCCTTATTGGATAAGTCTTTTATTAATATATTCTTCCATATTGTCAGAGACTTTTTTGTTCTGCTGCTGGTGTCCTTTGCTGTACAGAAGCTTTTCAGTTTCATCTAATCCCATTCGTTCATTTTTTATTTTGTTTCCCTTGCCCAGTGAGATGTGTTCAGGAAAAAGTTGCTCACGTTTATATTCAAGAGATTTTTGTCTATATTTTCTCCTATGAGTTTTATGGTTTCATGACTTATATTCAGGTATTTGATCCATTTCAAGTTGACTTTTGTGTATGGAGTTAGACAATAATCCAGTTTCATTCTTTTACATGTAGCTGTACAGTTTTCCCAACACCAGTTGTTGAAGAGGCTATCATTTCCCCATTGTATGTCCATAGCTCCTTTATCATATATTAACTGACCATATATGCTTGGGTTAATATCTGGACTCTCTAGTCTGTTCCCCTGGTCTATGGGTCTGTTCTTGTGCCAGTACCAAATTGTCTTCATTACTGTGGCTTTGTAGTAGTGCTTGAAGTTAGGGAACATAATTCCCCCAGCTGTTCTTCCTTCTCAGGATTACTTTGGCTAACTGGGGTCCTTTGTAGTTCCATATGAATTTTAGATCTATTTGTTCTAGTTCATTCAAGAATGCTATTGGTAGTTTCACAGGGATTGCATCAAATCTGTAGATTGCTTGAGGCAGTATGACCATTTTGACAATATTAATTCTTCCTATACATGAGCACACGATGTATTTGTATTTTCTGGTGTCTTCAACTTCTCTCATGAGTGTCTTGTAGTTTTCAGGGTTTAGGCCTTTCATCTCCTTAGTTAGATTTATTCCTAGGTATTTTATTCTTTTTGATGCAATTGTGAATGGAATTATTTTCCTGATTTCTCTTTCTGCTAGTTCATCATTAGTGTATAGGAATGCAAAACTTTTGTGTATTAATTTTGTATCCTGCAACTTTGCTGAATTCAGTTATTAGTTCTGGTAGTTTTGGGGTGGATTCTTTAGGGTTTTTTATGTACAATATCATATTATCTGCAAACAGTGCCAGTTTGACTTCTTCCTTTCCAGTCTTGATGTCTATTATTTCTTTGTTTTGTCTGATTGCCATGGCTAAGACCTCCAGTACTATGTTGAATAAAAATGGCACTCTAATCATTTTTATTCAACATAGTACTCGAAGTCCTAGCCATGGCAGTCAGACAAAATAAGTAATAGGAGGCATGTGAGTAGGTAAGGAAGAGTTAAACCTGTCAGTGTTTGTAGATAACATCATACTGTATACAGAGAAATCCAGACTGAGAAAACTTTTAGAATTAATAACTAGATTCAGCAAAACTGCAGGATAAAAAAATCAATATATAGAAATCTGTTGCATTCCTATATACTAACAACAAACTAGCAGAAAGAGAAATGAGGAAAACAAACTCTTTTACAATCGAATCAAAATGAATAAAATACCTAGGAATAAATCTAACCAAGTTGGTGAAAATCCTGTACTCTGAAAACTATAAGACACTAATGAAAGAAATTAAAGAAATTAAATCCATCCATGCTCATGGATAGGAAGAATGGCCATACTGCCCAAAGCTATTTACAGATTCAATGCAAGCCCCATTAAAACACCAATTGCATTTTTCAATGAACTAGACAGAATAATTCTAAAATTTATATGGACCCACAAAAGACTCTCAATAGCCAAAGCAACCTTGAGCAAAAAGAACAAAGTTGGGGGTATTGTGCTGCCTGATTTCATGTTATACTACAAAGCTACAGTGATTGTGTCCATATAGAATGGTACTGGCACAAGACAGATCTATGTGTGTTATTGATCTGTGAGCACATAGTTCAGTGGAACAAAGTAGAGATCCAGAAATAAGCCCATACATATATGGTCAATTAATGTATGACAAAGCTGACAAAAATATACAAAGGGCAAAAGATGGTCTTTCCAATAAATGGTGTTGGGAAACTGGAAAGCTACATGCAATAGAATGAAACTGGATCACTGTCTAACACCATACATAAACGTAAGCTCTAAATGGATTAAAGATCTATATATAAGAAGGAAACCATAAAACTCATAGAATAAATCAAGCAGGAATTCCTTGAACATTAGCATGAGTAATTGTTTTCTGGATACATCTCCCCGGACAAGAGAAACAAAAGCAAAAACAAACAAGTGGGATTACAACAAACTAAAAACCATTTGTACTGCAAAGGAAACCATTATGAAAACAAAAAGACCACTGATTGTATGGGAGAATGTATTTGCAAATGTTATATTGGATAATGGGCTAATATCCAAAATGTATAAAGAACACATATGACTCAACACCAAAAACCCAAATAACCTGATTAAAAAATAGGCAGAGGACCTGAACAGATATTTTTCCAAGAAGACATACAGATGGCCAACAGGCACATGAAATGATCCTCCATATCACTAATAATCAGGGAAATGCAAATCAAAACCACAATGAGATATTGCTTCACACCAGTCAGAAAGGCCACTACCAAAAGACAAGAAATGACAAGTGTTGGTGAGGATATGGAATAAAGGGAGCCTTCCTGCGCTGTTGGGCATGTAAGTTGGTGCAGCCATTGTGGAAAGTGGTATGGAAATCCCTCAATAAACTAAAAATAGAAATACGATAGGACCCAATAATTCTTTCCTTACAAATTTACCTGAAGAAAACAATATCTCTGATTCAAAAAGATACATGCCCTCCTATGTTTATCACCACATTATTTACAATAACCAAGTTACGGAAGCAATCAAAATGTCCATCAATAGAAGAATGGATAAAGAAGTGGTACATATACACAATGGAATATTATTCAGCCATAAAAAATAGAGAAATCCTGCCATCTGTGATAATATGGATGGACCTAGAGAGTAATATGTTAAGTGAAGTAAGCCAGCCACAGAAAGACAAATACCATATGATTTCACTTATATGTGGAATCTAAAAACAAAACAAAATGAATAAAATAGCAATGACTCAAAGATAGTAAGAAGTGACTGGTGGCTACCATGGGGGAAGAGTTGGGGTATGTAAGTGAAATAGGTGAAGGAGATAAAGAGCCACAACATCTCAATCATAGTCTAATTTGGTCACAGGAATGAAAGTAGAGCATTGAGAATATAGTCAATAGTTCTGTAACATCTTTCTATGTTGACAGATAATAACTATACTAGTTAGGGTGAGGATTTAATAATGTAGTTAACTGTCAGATCACTATGTTTTATGCTTGAAACCAATATAAAATTTTATATCAACTACATTTCAATAAGATATAATAGTAATAAAAAATAAAATAAAATTTTTAGTACACAAAAGAGAAAAGAAATGCATCCTTATGTTCACCAATATTTATTTATCCATTCTGTTTATTGACATTTGTGTAAGCTCCAGTTTCAGACTATTATGATTTATCTGCCGTGGATAAATCATGGGAGTCATGTAAACTAAAGCCATCATTTTAATGGTTTAGAAATTCAAGTTGTATAAGTTGGCTGATTTTCCCAAGCCAGTTAGTGACAGCTGTGGAAATTAAAGCTAGACACTTTGATTTCTAATTTAGTACCATTTCAAGTAAGCATCTTTTAATACTGCTTAGGACCTCAAAATCTCTATAGAAACACTGTGAATTTAGTATAAAGAAATAGATTGTGTTTGTTCTTTTTGAATTAAATAACAGGGAACTTTAATGTTCTTTGAGTTGTTAACTATTTGCTATTTTCACTATCAAGTACCAACAAAATTTCCCTATTCTTGTGGTTTAAGATGGTCCTTAAATGTAATAGGCATTTTTCTGACCAAATTTTAAGCTCAATTAAGAGAGAGGCAAGAAGCAAAAGAGAGGGAAATCAAAATATAAGCCCTATTACTTATTAGGCTGATATTGCTGAATGTGGCTTACATAAATATGCTTTCTCTATCAGAGTAGGCCTCTTAACATTTAGGGCATAGCATAATGGAGCAGAAATCTTGTTCTTTGCAAGCACATTTGCCCCATAAGGAAATAAAAACAGAATAGAGCTCTGGAATTCTCTAATCAGAATGAATATAGGTCCTGTAAGGCCTTAGAATTTGTATTGCCAACTCTATATAATATACTGCCTTTTATTAAAAATGCAGATTCACTATGATTAAGACTCTAGTACTTGAGGGAAAGGCATAATGGCTGGGAAAAATAATTCCGGTTTGAAATTTTCCAGGATTCCTGTAGGTCAAATGCCAGGATTCCAGTTTTTCAGAGTCCATGGCCAGTGAATCTCAAAATAATGAGAAGAAATTTTCACAGAGATTAATTCTGGAACTATGCATTGACTTTATCTATGGGAGAACATCCATCTGGGTATATTTTTTATTCTCTGAATGTCATTCATGACATTTTTGACCTCTGGCAAAGTTTGTAGATTTGAAATGTTGACAGCATGTTACCAAGTCTTATTTTGGGTCTCTATTCCCTTTTGTAACTTTCAGACTTCTTAATTTCCATTTTTTAATTCGGTCCCATACTTCTAGTACACCAATGATATACTTAGGGTTGTCTCAGCCTGATGACATTGTCTTCACTCTGTCTTCAAAACCAGCATTTTCAGTCCTATGCCACAATAGCCTCTCCCATACTCTCCTTCTAAGGAAGTGCTTAGTCTTGTGAATATTTCTCTTAAAGATAGGTTTATGCTTATCCTAGTATTTATTTCTGCTGGAGTATCACCCTCTGTAGATTTCTGAAGTGGAGCAGATGTTGACACTACTGAAATTTATCCCCCAAGGAGCCTAGTATTGACTAATAACCCTCTCATGATTTCCTTAAGTCAATGCCTTTCTTCAGCCTTTGAATCTTCCAAAATACAAAGCAGCATTTATGTCTGCTATTCCCCCCATTTTTTTTCCCTTTGGGGTGGAATATGCCTCTAATGTTTTATTCTTCTCTGTTGTTTCTCTATGTATTTCAGGAAGACTCAGCTTAACCTGCTTCTTAAGTTGGTAGCTTTATACCTCTGACATATGTAGGGTTGGTACTCTTCACTGGATTTGTATGCTTTCTTTCCATTTATTTTCTATTTGGTTTCTGGCTCAGACATTTGTTTTGCTAACATCGTCTAGATTTCATCTTGTGTGGTCTCACATAGTAAGAAATATGAAATCAATAAAAGTTGGGCCTGTCAAAAGTGTCTGCTTTTCAGACAAATCATGTTCACCTTCACCTTTTAGAGTTGGATAATAGTACCCAAGAGTTATTCTCCCATTAAACCAATGTCTGACCGAGGTCTGAACTTGATCTATCATTGTCCTGTCTCACTCCCCTTTAACATGTCTCATTTTTGATGTACATTTCTTTTGAGTCCTAATTCATTAAATTTTTCAGACTTGTCCCTTAGGGCACAGGTTATAACTAAATTCCCACCTGAAATAAATGTGCTGCCTTGAAACTCACCTAATAATTCTTTTGTACTATTTTATATTCTTTCTACTTTTCACCCATCAAAGTTGTCTAGATTTTCTGTAATCATTTAGTGTAGCTGTCCTTAATTATAAATTGTATTCCCCAATTGCTTTTTTTTCCCCTGGATTCTTTATTTTCAATCTTTAATAATCTCCTGTATCCTAGCCCCTACTGGGGAATCATATCTGGTTGTTGTTTGAAAACTTTCATTTCTTTCTCTGTTAGAATTCATGGACTATAGTCACCCTTTCTCATCTAGTGAAAACTTGGATATTTTCCACTTTAATAATATCCTTTTCAGAGACATTAGCTATGGAGAAATCCTCACTTCCTTTCCACATTATTCTATTTTGGCCTTTGATGTCTCATTTTTCCTTTCACAAAAATAGGGTCTTCTATGCCTAAGAGCTTTCCCTTTCTTCTAAGTAAATCTCCTTCTCATTCTTTTACTGCTCCTATTCTGATATTAAAATTGAAACATACTGTCAAATAACTCTAGATTCTTCTTGATTCCCTAAATACTTCTGACTCATATAGACAAACATGCAGGGTTAGGCTTTCTAAATTGCCTTCTTACTTTTGTGCTTGCAATCATTTCATCAACTTATTTCTCTGCCTCAACCTAATATGATACATGCATTTTATAATCCATACATCCATTTTCTAATAAAATCTCCAAACTTTCTACAGGTAAAGGCACAATCTGGGTCTCTGCAATCTAAAGTCATAATCAATATCTAAGAAATTAGTAAGTATATGAGACAGGGACTGTGGGTGCCTCCGGAAAAAGCAAGGTAGGATATTTGCAGTCAGAGCAATGTAACTACATGCAAGGAAACCCCTTATGAAAACTGTGTGTTAAACATTTAGCTCTAGAGTCATTCTTCAGTGAGATCAGTTAATATTCCCCAGAAAAAGATGAGTAGCACATGGTTTTATTTTGCTACTAATTTATAATCATGTGTAAGATTCACCTTAGCATGCTAAAGGCCAAGGCCTATGTGCTGTCTTTCTTTCTTCAGATCTGATGAGGTGATTTTGCAAACTGGGCAATTAATTTAGCAAGTAAGCCCAGGCATAAACAACACAGTAAAAGGCAAGAAGGATTTCATCTTAAACATAAGATTGCATTTTAATACCCAAGAAGTTAAGACAATAGAAATTCTTTTTTTTTTAATTTTTTATTGAAGGGTAGTTGACACAGTATTACATTAGTTTCAGGTGTACAACACAGTGATTCAACATTTATATACATGATAATTCTAGCTACCAGCTATCAACATACAAAGTTGTTACAATATTTTGACTATATTCCTTATGCTATACATTACATCCCGGTTACTTATTTATTCTACAATTGGAAGTCTGTACTTTTTTTTTTGGAGAGGGCATCTCTCATATTTATTGATCAAATGGTTGTTATCAACAATAAAATTCTGCAAAGGGGAGTCAATGCTCAATGCACAATCATTAATCCACCCCAAGCCTAATTTTCATCAGTCTCCAATCTTCTGAAGCATAACAAACAAGTTCTTACATGGTGAACAAATTCTTTCATAGTGAATAAGTTCTTACATGGTGAACACTACAAGGGCAGTCATCACAGAAACTTTTGGTTTTGATCACATATTATGAACTATAAACCATCAGGTCAAATATGAATATTCGTTTGATTTTTATACTTGATTTATATGTGGATCCCACATTTCTCCCTTTATTATTATTATTATTTTTATTTTTAATAAAATGCTGAAGTGGTAGGTAGATGCAAGATAAAGGTAGAAAATATAGTTTAGTGTTGTAAGAGAGCAAATGTAGATGATCAGGTGTGTGCCTGTAGACTATGTGTTAATCCGAGCTAGACAAGGGCATTAAAACATCCACGGATGCAGAAGATTTCTCTCAAAACAGGGGGGTTGAGGTTCTAAGCCACACCTCCGTAGATCCCCAATTTCTCACCTGATGGCCCCCCTGTGACTGTGCCTGTCTTAGGTTGTTCCTCCCTTGAGGAATCTTACCCGTCTCTGGCTAACAAGTCATCTTCCGGGGCCATACAGGGAGGTGTAAAGTTGGTAAGTCAGAGAGAAGCCATATTGTTTGAAAAGGTTAGCTTTTTACTTCTTTGCAGATTTATGCCCTGTGGCTTCTATACCCAGCATTTGTCCTGAGGTATCTTTACCACTTGGAGGAATTATGATACTCAGTAAATTCTATATGAGGCACGAATTCTATTTAAGGGTTGTAATTAGGAAGGAAGAAGAAAAGCTATAGAGGTAGCATATGGAAGAAAACATGGGAGGATTGATTATTTCTTTGACATATCTTCTTGAAGAGTAACTTAAGCATGTATAGGTTTTAAATTACAAATTAAATTGCACACACACATTAACATAATAGGAATACAGTTACATAACCAAAGCAGATCTATAATTACCAGCCATCTCCAGTGATGCCAGGAAAACCAATTAGGCACCCTAGGCATTTGTGAAAATTTGTCTATGATATGATGGATATTGTCCAACTGTACTTGAACAGTCTGAGAGAAATCAGACAAATTAAAACAACCCATTCCTGGGAACTGTTCACATCCCACATGTTCTTTTAACAGTAGATAGTCTGTAGTTGTAAAATTTTGGAGCGCTACAACTTGCACTTCTCCTAATTCTTGGTTCAGTTCCAACAGTATAGATCCAGTCAAATTTGTTGTTTTACTGAAAGCACAGGCCAGCTCAGATATCTTCTTCATCATTCCAATGGCAAGTCCAGGGAACCAGTGGGATGGATGCAGCTTCAACTGCAGCATCGCCTGGATCTTTGTTGAGGTTTTTTGATGATCATCCTCTGGTATGAGTCTTCCAGAGAGTGCTGATGTTGGAAGTTCTTCTTCATATCGTATCTTAGTTCATTTTCTGGGTCGCCAAATTAGGCTTTGATCCTCTGTATAAACACAAACAGACCCTTTGCCCACACTTTGATATGCTCTTTATACCATTGTGTAGAACTCGCTGGAGGTCACCACACAGGAACTGCTTTTTTTTTAAGAGAAAGGAATATTATCAGAAAAATGTACCTCCATAGCCGATCATCTGACACCCTTTAAGTGATCAAAATTAAGGATATTTAAAGCATGCATTAATCATTGATTTACAGTTAGTTTTATCCTCTCAAGGAGTAATCCCCCTTTTCTTTCTTTTTTTTATCTTTAATCCACACTTACATGATGAATATTCTGTTTACTAGGCTCTTCCCTATACCAGGTCCCCCCTATAAACCACTTTACAGACACTGTCCATCAGCATAGCAAAATGTTGTAGAATCACTACTTGTCCTCTCTGTGTTGTAGAGCCCTCCCTCCCCTTTCTCCCTCCCCCTCATGCATGCTAATCTTAATACCCCCTTTCTCCTTTCCCCCCCTTATCTCTCCCTGCCCACCCATCCTCCCCAGTTCCTTTCCCTTTGGTACCTCTTAGTCCATTTTTGGATTCTGTAATTCCGCTGCTGTTTTGTTCCTTCAGTTTTTCCTTTGTTCTTATACTCCTCAGATGAGTGAAATCATTTGGTATTTCACTTTCTCTGCTTGGCTTATTTCACTGAGCATAATACTCTCCAGCTCCATCCATGTTGCTGCAAATGGTAGGATTTTCCCTCTTCTTATGGCTGAGTAGTATTCCATTGTGTATATGTACTACATCTTCTTTATCCATTCATCTACCAATAGACATTTAGGTTGCTTCCAATTCTTGGCTATTGTAAATAGTGCTGCGATAAACATAGGGGTACATCTGTCTTTCTCAAACTTGATTGCTGCGTTCTTAGGGTAAATTCCTAGGAGTGTAATTCCTGGGTCAAATGGTAGGTCTGTTTTGAGCATTACTGCTTTCCATAATGGTTGAACTAATTTACATTCCCACCAGCAGTGTAGGAGGGTTCCCCTTTCTCCACAGCCTCACCAACATTTGTTGTGGTTTGTCTTTTGGATGGCAGCCATCCTTACTGGTGTGAGGTGGTACCTCATTGTAGTATTAATTTGCATTTCTCTGATAATTAGCGATGTGGAGCATCTTTTCATGTGTCTGTTGGCCATCTGTATTTCTTTTTCTGAGAACTGTCTGTTCAGTTCCTCTGCCCATTTTTTAATTGGGTTATTTGTTTTTTGTTTGTTGAGGTGTGTGAGCTCTTTATATATTCTGGACATCAAGCCTTTATCGGATCTGTCATTTTCAAATATATTCTCCCATACTGTAGGGTTCCTTTTTGTTCTGTTGATGGTGTCTTTCACTGTACAGAAGCTTTTCAGCTTAATGTAGTCCCACTTGATCATTTTTGCTGTTGTTTTCCTTGCCCGGGGAGATATGTTCAAGAAGAGGTCACTCATGTTTATGTCTAAGAGGTTTTTGCCTATGTTTTTTCCCAAGAGTTTAATGGTTTCATGACTTACATTCCGGTCTTTGATCCATTTTGAGTTTACCTTTGTATATAGGGTTAGACAAAGGTCCAGTTTCATTCTCCTACATGTAGCTGTCCAGTTTTGCCAGCACCATCTGTTGAAGAGACTGTCATTTTGCCATTGTATGTACCTGGCTCCTTTATCAAATATTAATTGACCATATATGTTTGGGTTAATTTCTGGGGTCTCTAATCTGTTCCACTGGTCTGTGGCTCTGTTCTTGTGCCAGTACCAAATTGTCTTGATTACTATGGCTTTGTAGTAGAGCTTGAAGTTGGGGAGTGAGATCCCCCCTACTTTATTCTTCTTTCTCAGGATTGCTTTGGCTATTCAAGGTCTTTGGTCTTTCCATATAAATTTTTGAATTATTTGTTCCAATTCATTGAAGAATGTTGCTGGTAATTTGATACGGATTGCATCAAATCTGTATATTGCTTTAGGCAGGATGGCCATTTTGATGATATTAATTCTTCCTAGCCATGAGCAGAGGATGAGTTTCCATTTGTTAGTGTCCCCTCTAATTTCTCTAAGAGTGACTTGTAGTTTTCAGAGTATAAGTCTTTCACTTCTTTGGTTAGGTTTATTCCTAGGTATTTTATTCTTTTTGATGCAATTGGGAATGGAATTCTTCTCCTGATTTCTCTTTCTATTGGCTCATTGTTAGTGTATAGGAAAGCTACAGATTTCTGTGTGTTAGTTTTGTATCCTGCAACTTTGCTGTATTCCGATATCAGTTCTAGTAGTTTTGGAGTGGAGTCTTTAGGGTTTTTTATGTACAGTATCATATCATCTGCAAATAGTGACAGTTTAACGTCTTCTTTACCAATATGGATTCCTTGTATTTCTTTGTTTTGTCTGATTGCCGTGTCTAGGACCTCCAGTACTATGTTAAATAACAGTGGGAGGAGTGGGCATCCCTGTCTGGTTCCCGATCTCAGAGGAAATGCTTTCAGCTTCTCTCTGTTCAGTATAATGCTGGCTGTGGGTTTATCATATATTGCCTTTAGAATGTTGAGGTACTTGCCCTCTATTCCCATTTTGCTGGGAATTTTTATCATGAATGGATGTTGAAGTTTGTCAAATGCTTTTTCAGCATCTATGGAGATGATCATGTGGTTTTTGTCTTTCTTTTTGTTGATGTGGTGGATAATGTTGATGGATTTTCAAATGTTGTACCATCCTTGCATCCCTGGGATGAATCCCACTTGGTCATGGTGTATGATCCTTTTGATATACAGTTGAATTCTGTTTCCTAATATTTTATTGAGTATTTTTGCATCTACATTCATCAGGGATATTGGTCTGTAATTTTCTTTTTTGGTGGGGTCTTTGCCTGGTTTTGGTATTAGGGTGATGTTGGCTTATAGAATGAGTTTGGTAGTATTCCCTCCTCTTCTATTTTTTGGAACACTTTAAGGAGAATGGATATTATGTCTTCTCTGTGTGTCTGATAAAATTCTGAGGTAAATCCGTCTGGCCCCGGGGTTTTGTTCTTGGGTAGTTTTTTGATTACCGTTTCAATTTCTTTGCTCGTAATTGGTTTATTTAACTTTTGTGTTTCTTCCTTGGTCAGTCTTGGGAGGTTATATTTTTCTAGGAAGTTGTCCATTTCTTCTAGGTTTTCCATCTTGTTGGCATATAGGTTTTCATAGTAGTCTTTAATAATTCTTTGTATTTCTGTGTAGTCTGTCATGATTTTTCCATTCTCATTTCTGATTCTGTTGATTCGTGTTGATTTTGTTTTCCTCTTTATAAGATTGGCTAGAGGCTTATCTATTTTGTTTATTTTCTCAAAGAACCAGCTCTTGGTTTCATTGATTTTTGCTCTTGTATTATTCTTCTCAATTTTGTTTATTTCTTCTCTGATCTTTATTATGTCCCTTCTTCTGCTGACTTTAGGCCTCATTTGTTCTTCTTTTTTCCAATTCTGATAACTGTTATGTTAGACTAACTATTCATTTGGGTTTGTTCTTCCTTCTTTAAATATGCCTGGATTGCTATATAGTTTCCTCTTAAGATTGCTTTCTCTGCATCCCACAGAAGTTGGGGCTTTGTGTTGTTGTTGTCATTTGTTTCTCTATATTCCTTGATCTCTATTTTGATTTGTTCATTGATTCATTGATTATTTAGTAGTATGTTTTTAAGCCTCCATGTGTTTGTAAGCCTTTTTGTTTTCTTTGTAGAATTTATTTCAAGTTTTATACCTTTGTGGTCTGAAAAATTGGTTGGTAGAATTTCAGTATTTTGGAATTTACTGAGGCTCTTTTTGTGAGCTTGCATATGGTCTATTCTGGAGAATGTTCCATGTGTACTTGAGAAGAATGTATATCCTGTTGCTTTTGGATGTAGAGTTCTATAGATATCTATTAGGTCCATCTGTTCTAGTGTGTTGTTCAGTGCTTCTGTGTCCTTACTTATTTTCTGCTCGGTGGATCTATCCTTGGGGTGAGTGGTGTGTTGAAGTCTCCTAAAATGAATGCATTGCAGTCTATTTCCCTCTTTAGTTCTGTTAGTATTTGTTTCACAAATGCTGGTGCTCCTGTGTTGGGTGCATATATATTTAGAATGGTTATATCCTCTTGTTGGACTGAGCCCTTTATCATTATGTAGTTCCTTCTTTATCTCTTGCTACTTTCTTTGTTTTAAAGTCTCTTTTGTCTGATATTAGTACTGCAACCCCTGCTTTCTTCTCGCTGTTGTTTGCCTGAAATATGTTTTTCCATCCCTTGACTTTTAGTCTGTGCATGTCTTTGGGCTTGAGGTGAGTTTCTTGTAAGCAGCATATAGATATGTCTTGCTTTTTTATCCATTCTATTACTCTGTGTCTTTTGATTGGTGCATTAAGTCCATTTACATTTAGGGTGACTATTGAAAAATATGTACTTATTGCCATTGCAGGCTTTAGATTCGTGGTTACCAAAGGTTCAAGGTTAGCTTCTTTAGTATCTTACTGCCTAACTTAGCTCGCTTATTGAGCTGTTATATACACTGTCTGGAGATTCTTTTCTTCTCTCCCTTCTTATTCCTCCTCCTCCATTCTTCATATGTTGGGTGTTTTGTTCTGTGCTTTTTTTAGGAGTGCTCCCATCTACAGCAGTCCCTACAAGATGCCCTGTAGTGGTGGTTTGTGGGAAGCAAATTCCCTTAGCTTTTGCTTGTCTGGGAATTGTTTAATCCCGCCATCATATTTAAATGATAGTCGTGCTGGATACAGTATCCTTGGTTCAAGGCCCTTCTGTTTCATTGCATTAAATATATCATGCCATTCTCTTCTGGCCTGTAGGGTTTCTGTTGAGAAGTCTTATGTTAGCCTGATGGGTTTTCCTTTATAGGTGACCTTTTCCTCTCTAGCTGCCTTTAAAACTCTTTCCTTGTCCTTGATCCTTGACATTTTAATTATTATGTGTCTTGGTGTTGTCCTCCTTGGATCCTTTCTGTTGGGGGTTCTGTGTATTTTCATGGTCTGTTCGATTATTTCCTCCCCCAGTTTGGGGAAGTTTTCAGCAATTATTTCTTCAAAGACACTTTCTATCCCTTTTCCTCTTTCTTCTTCTTCTGGTACCCCTATAATATGAATATTATTCCTTTTGGATTGGTCACATAGTTCTCTTAGTGTTGTTTCATTCCTGGAGATCCTTTTATCTCTCTCTATGTCAGCTTCTATACGTTCCTGTTCTCTGGTTTGTATTCCTTCAATGGCCTCTTGCATCTTATCCATTCTGCTTATAAATCCTTCCAGGGTTTGTTTCACTTCTGTGATCTCCTTCCTGACATCTGTGATCTCCCTCTGGACTTCATCTCATTGCTCTTGCATTTTTCTCTGCATCTCATCCCATTACTCTTGCATTTTTCTCTGCATCTCTGTCAGTATGTTCATGATTTTTATTTTGAATTCTTTTTCAGGAAGACTGGTTAGGTCTGTCTCCTTCTCAGGTGTTGCCTCTGTGATCTTTGTCTGCCTGTAGTTTTGCCTTTTCATGGTGATAGAGATAGTTTGCAGAGCTGGTATGAGTGACTGCTGGAAGAGCTTTCCTTCTTGTTGATTTGTGGCCTTCCTCTCCTGGGAGAATAGCGACCTCTAGTGGCTTATGCTTGGCAGCTGTGCACAGACAGGGCTTCTGCTTCCTGCCCGGTTGCTATGGAATTTATCTCCGCTGTTGCCATGGGCGTGGCCTGGCTGGGGCTGCTCCTCCAAAATGGTGGAGCCCCTTTGGAGGGGGAGCGGCCGGGAGGCTGTTTATATCTGTAAGGGGCCTCTGTGGTCCCTGTTGCCCAGGAAGTTAGAGTGCCCAGAGATCCCCAGATTCCCTGCCTTTGGGCTAAGTGTCCTGTCCTGCCCCTTCAAGACTTCCAAAAAGCACTCTCCAAACCAAAACAACAACAGCAACAACGAAAGAGAGAAAATAAATAAATAAATAAATAAATAAATAAATAAATAAATAAATAAATAATTTTTTAAAAAAGAAAGAAAAAGGGAAAAATGCCTGATTTTCTTTGTCCTCAGGCTTCGGTCTCAGGCACCCACTCACCTGTCTTGCTGCCCTGTTTCCCTAGTTCTGGGGTCTCTGTCCCTTTAAGGTTTCCAAAAAGCACTCGCCAAAAATAAAAAAAAAAAATAAGCCGCTCCCGTTTCTTTGTTCTCCGACATCAGCCTCACTCACCCGCTCACCGGTCCTGCCGCCCTGTTTCCTTAGTATCCAGGACCCCACGCATGCACTGTGTCTGCGCTCTGGTCCAGATGTCTGGGGCTGGGTGTTCAGCAGTCCTGGGCTCCTTCTCCCTCCCTGCTGACTCCTCTCCTCCTGCCGGGAGCTGGGGTGAGGGGCACTCAGGTCCCACTGGGCTGGGGCTTGTATCTTACCCCCTTCGTGAGGCGCTGGGTTCTTGCAGGTGTGGATGTGGTCTGGATGTTGTCCTGTGTCCTCTGGTCTCTATTTTAGGTCTCTTTGTTTATATTTTCATAGTTATATGTGGTTTTGGGAGGAGATTTCCTCTGCTCTACTCATGCCACCATCCTGGCTCCCTAGCTAGGACAATTTTAAAGAAGAAATAGGTTAGGTGACAAGTCCTATAACATATCACTATAAATCTACAATAATTTAGGGTGTGCAGTGATAGTTCAAAACATAATTGGGAATGGTGTACAGCTCAAAACATATGTATACATACATATATGGGAGCTTTAAATGATAGATCTGACATTACAGATTCGTGGAAAAAAACATTTTTGAAGTTTGAGTCACCACTCAATCACAAGAAATAATTTTTTTCAGTCATAAACAAATAGAACATTAAGTAGTTACCTTTGGCTGAAATTAAGGTAAAGTATACATGAAATCTCTCTGCATGTTATTTCTTACTACTTCATGGGAATCTGCCATTATGTCAAGAAAAATTTTAATTAAAAATATAAGATAAAATAGTAGTGTTCATCACACCTAATTAAGGGCAAGAGATATTTAATGAAAATAATGATTTCTTCTTACATTTGTATAAATGTGGATCAGTTGGATCACAATACAAAATGCACTACTCAATATGATCCCTTGTGAAAAAATATGTAAATCACTGGGTTTTAAACACGTTTCTTGAGACAAATGATAATTCATACTGGAAATTAAACAAAAATAGATATGTATTTTATATCATATACAAAATTAAATCCAATAAATGTAAAGTCAAAACTATTGAACTTTAGAATGAAACTAAAGGAGAATTTAAAACAATAAAAATCACAAAATCTATAAAGAAAGATTAATAATTTTCATTACAATTAAGACTTTTATTCATCAAAAGATAACAAAAAAAGGGATAAGGTAGCTACAATTTGGAAGAATTTATTTGTAAATCATATGATTAATAATTATTAGAATTATATTATTTCATTGTACAAATAAAATCATGCATCATTCACAGTACTTATGTATATGACTCATATGTAATCATGATTTATATGTATTTATATATTGTTTATTATATGACTTATATGTATTATATAGTAATCCTGCAAGTCAATAAGGATAAGACAAGCAACAAAACAGAAAGTTGGAAAACAGACATGAACAGATTTTTCAGAGAAGAAGAAACACTAACTACATGGGTGAATGCTATAAAATATAGCAAAAGAAGCTAGACCTAAAATAATATAAACTTCATATTTCCACTTATATAAGGTTTAAGGTTTAAAAGCAGGCAAACTATGTAAGATATTGTTTAGGGACACATGTAAATGTTGCAAAACTATGTAGAAAAGGAAGAAACTCTAAGCATTAAATTCATGATAGTGTATCCCCTGGATCTGAAAAAGAGAGATGTGATTAAGCATAAATACATAGGAGGCTTATTAAAGCTAATAGTCTGAGTGAGTGTTTTTTACTTTATCAATATTCCTTAAACTATACATATATGGACAATTTGTATGTACATATGTTGTCATATGATATATTTTATTAAAATATTTAAATGTAGAATAAAATAATACATAGGAGAAATGCATAGATAACAAAAACCCCTTTGTTTGCCCCCAAATAATTAATCATTGGATTAGGTAAAAATTACATTTTCTAATTTTTTATTGCAATAAAGTTGATATACAATATTATGTTGGTTTCAGATGTACAACATAGTTACTGGATAATTGTATACATTCAAGATGCTTGCCACGATAGGTATAATTACCCCGTTATCATACCAAGATATTACAATATTATTGGTTAAATTCTCTATGTTGTAGTTTTATTCCTATACCTAACTTATTTTATGATTTGCAGTTTGTACCTTTTTATCCCCTTCACCTGCTTCAACCATCCCCCACCCCATTCCCTATGGTAACCAACAGTCTGCTGTCTATATTTGTGGGACTATTTCTTTTTTGTTTGTTTTGTAGATTCCACATATAGGTGGAACCATATGTTTTCACTTTTCTCTGGTTTACTTAGCATGATACCCTCTAGGTCTACCCATGTTGTTGCAAATGATAAGATATCCTTCTTTTTTATAGCTGTGTGTATATGCACTACATCTTCTTTATCCATTCATCTATTGATGGCCGCTTGGGTTGCTTTCATATCTTTGCTATTGTAAATAATGCTGCAATAAATACAGGTGTGCATATACCTTTTGAAATAAGTGATTTTGTTTTCTACAGGTAAATTCCCAGAAGAGGAATTGCTAGATCACATGATATTTCTATTTTTAATTTTTGAGGAAAAAATTCCACTTTAAATGAATGGTAGATGCAGCTTCACATAATGTATATGAAAAGACTAAAAACAAACCACTGCACTGTTACCACTAGGGCACTCCTAAGTAGTGTTATGGCACAAATATGAAAGTGCCCATAACCCTGTGAAATGTGGGAGATGTCTTAGGTCAGGTTTATCCTGGCACTGTTCTCTCCATAAAAAATCAGAGTAACATAAAGTTCTTCTCATATCTAAAGGCAGCTGAGATATACATAGGGCAGAACAAAAGATATGCAACATTAAAGTCAGTGACTATATCAGGCAACCATAAAAATCACAGCAAAGAAACAGAAGAACTATTTTTCTGGTATTGAGCAACTACATCTGAAAATTTAGTGAGCCTTGAAGGAAAGCAAACTCCTTAAAAACAGAATTAATGAACACACTACATTTAAGAGGAGTACTTACACAATTGAGGACAGAGGGAAAGAATTCTGTGAGATTCATATCAAATATCTAGTTATAATAGCCTACTCCAAGAATCGTGGAAAGGAACACAAACTGAGAAGTACTGAAATAAAATACTCAAGGATTATAAAATAAAAGGTCTAAAATTGGTCCAAGACATAAACACTTCTTTTGTCCTCACATGGCTGAGAGTTGTTCCAGTCCCTAATAAGGAGGAATTTTATGCTGTACTAAAATAACATTCAGTAATGTTTATAGATTTTCACATATATGTGATGTACATGCATGTGAACACTCATACTTAACTTTAATTCAGTAAATTATATAACATGCTAATGCTATATTGTGGTTTTAATCATTTTCAAATTATTCTTTTACTTTATAAATGTTGCATTAAAAACCATTCTAGGTAGATTAGTAGATGAAATAGACAGAAATGCCAGTTATTACCTTAACATCTTAAAGAATCTGCTTTCCTGTGACAGCCTTATATCATAAGACACCAAAAAATCACCCAAGAAAGGTCTCAAATCAATTACTTAATTTGTCATCTTAAGAAGCTTCAAAAAGGAGCATAAACTAAAATAATAGATTAGAATGGAAATAAATGAAATAGTAAATTTAAAAAGATAGATAAAATCAGTGAAAATAAAAGATGTACTTTGGAAAGCCTAAGAAAAATAATAAATTTTTATCTGTGCTGACCAATAAAAAATGATAGAGGACTCAAATTACTAGAATCAGAAATGAAAGAGAAGATATTACTATCAACCTTATAAAATGAAGGCATATGAAAGAATACAATGAGCAATTATATATCAATGAATTATTTAACTTAGATAATGGTCAAATTCCTAGAAATACACAAACTACCAAAACAAAAGCAAAAATGAACAAGTGGGACTACATCAAGCTGAAAAGCTTCTGTACAGCAAAGGACACCACCAATAGAACAAAAAGGCAACCTACAGTATGGGAGAATATATTCATAAATGACAGATCTGATAAAGGGTTGACATCCAAAAAAGAGCTCACCCACCTCAACAAACAAAAAGCAAATAACCCGATTATAAAATGGACAGAAGATATGAACAGACAGTTCTCCATAAAAGAAACTCAGATAGCCAGCAGGCACATGAAAAGATGATCCACATCCCTAATCGTCAAAGAAATGCAAGTGAAAACTACAATGAGATATCACCTCAAACCAGTTAGGATGGTCAACATCCAAAAGACAAGCAACAACAAATGCTGGTGAGAATGCAGAGAAAGAGGAACCCTCCTGCACTGCTGGTAGGAATATAAATTAGTTCGACCATTGTGGAAAGCAATATAGAGGATCCTCAAAAAACTCAAAATAGAAATACCAATTGACCCAATAATTCCACTTCTACGAATCCAAAGAATATAATTTCTCAGAATCAAAAAGACATATGCACCCCTATGTTTATTGCAGCACTATTTACAATAGCCAAGATAAGTAAGCAACAGAAGTATCCATCAGTAGATGAATGGATAAAGAAGAGGTGGTACATTCACACAATGGAATATTATTCAGCCATAAGAAGAAAACAAATCCTACCATTCGCAACAACATGGATGGAGCTAGAGGGTATTATGCTCAGTGAAATAAGCCAGGCGGAGAAAGACAAGTATTGAATGATTTCACTCATATGTGGAGTATAAGAAGAAAGGAAAAACTGAAGAAACAAAACAGCAGCAGATTCGCAGAACCCAAGAATGGACTAACCATTTCCAAAAGGAAAGAGACTGGGGAGGATGGGTGGGAAGGGAGAAATAAGGTGATTAAGAGGCATTACGATTAGCACACATAATATGAGGGTGGGGGGCACGGGGAAGGCTGTGTAGCACAGAGAAGTCAAGTAGTGACTCAATAGCATCTTACTAGGCTAATGGATAGTGACTGTAATGGGGTACGTAGCAGAGACTTAATAGGGGGGAATGTAGTAACCACAATGTTGCTCGTGTAATACCTGAGCATACCATAGTGTATCAATGATACCTAAGTAATAAAAAAAAGAAATGCATCATCTTCCAAAGGCATTCAATAAGAAAGGGAGAGAATACAAAATCACTCTCTCCTGTAAAAGTATGGAAATTGAGAATAATATTTTAAAGTGATTGTGCTGCTTTTAGGTTGTGAATAATTTTCTTACAACTGCTGAGCCATCTGTTAAACAGAAAGGTCTTGCCTCTTCAAAAAGCTGAACTCAATATTTTTTAAATTTCAATGAACAGCTTTTGTTTGAATCCCCTAAACAACAAATACTCTAATAAATAACGCATCGTGGTATTCATGGGTTGAATTAAGCAGAAAGGGAAATACGCTATCCCTTAAATTGTTTTAAGCTCTGTTTTCTGTACAGGACAACACACTCACACCTCTGATGTCTTTCACCTGCACCATCGGTGGCCACGTAAAAAATTGTCATGTTTGGCATTTCTCTTGCCCTTGAAAGGGTAGACCTGAAATGAAAGTATTTGGAGGACTGTTAAACCATAGGCATAATTTCTACAAATGCAACCTTCTGACCACAGATTCTTTCATAAGATCTTTTCCCTGAGTTACATTTCTGAACTGTTAAATACAGTGCCCATATTTGTGTTAAATGAATTCGGATTAGTGCAGTGATCCCAATTTTTTCAGCATAACACATTACCTTCTTACTACTACCTCAAGTGTATACTGGAGGAATAGACATTGTTCATGGATTTTAAAGTGAATTGCTTTTAAATGTCCATCAACTTTCTTTATTCCAGGGTTATTTATTTCTGTAGAAATAGTGCACAACTGATAGTTACATTCTATGAGGTGTTTAGTGTCTTAATTCTATGCATTGCTAGTTTATTACAAAATAAAATCTCATTGAATTTCAGTCAGTAGTATCTGAGCAACAATAATTTCCTAGCTAACCACATATACTATTCTTATATAAAGTAACTAATATTCCACTTAATTCAGACTACATCTTTTATAGTCCCCTCTGTTTCAAATTAATGGATTTAACTATATTTATCTATTAACACCCAATATGGGAGTCAGTACTATTTTAGAAAGGAAACAGTCCTGTAATCAAGGCTTTCCATCTAAATGGGAACAAGTTTGTTATTGTAATAGCAAATAAAATATATCAGCTGCCCTCCTTAGATTAGAGACAGAGATGGTCAGGACTGAAACTAATACAAGAAAATTAAATCTATCCTCAAACAAATACATATTTTTTAACACCAGTTATATCTCCTAACATGATCACAGTGCCCTCCTATGCTTCTGAGGCTTTAGTGAATCAAGGTAAGGATAGGGAGGGAACGAGAATCAGAGATCCAGGGACTAGGGAAGGGAAGAGGAAGATGAACATAGAGAAACCAGCTGGTACAATTTTGAACAAATCATTTTTAATAGAAAAAGAATAGCTTGTTTTTGACTTAGCGCAATATGACATTTTTTGGAATTCTTAGGTTAGCATGCATTTGAGGCTAAGAATTTGTTAGTAAAGTGGACACATTTATAATTAGCGTATTTGCTAATGAATGAAACAAGTAGTGGCATTATGCAGAGGACTACTTAAGGGCTGATTTTT
This sequence comes from Manis javanica, assembly GCF_040802235.1. Lineage (NCBI taxonomy): Eukaryota > Metazoa > Chordata > Mammalia > Pholidota > Manidae > Manis > Manis javanica. The sequence goes on from NC_133174.1 coordinate 90,829,510, forward strand.
TTGTTTTATCTTATTTTCATTTCAGAATCCTTAACATTAACTTGGTAACTGAGTCATAGTAAGTGCTAAGAAAAGGGTTGTTGAGTGAATGGATAAGAATGGAAAGGAAATCAATGATACAAAGGGATGGAAAAGGGGGGAGAGAAGCAAAGATTCAAGCCCAGTTGAGTTTGGCACACAGAGAAGCCATCACAAAAGAAGGTAACTGCCATTTGGACCTTCATACTTTTATGACAGCATAACAGTATTTTTACTACCCCAGTTCCCAAATAATACTCTTTTTAAGCTATAAAGCTGAGAGTTTACCTTATCTTAATGTATATAAACAATTCCTGGAGTATTCAAAGAATATTATAATTCCACTATAAGAATATTAGTTTTTATCCAATTATAATAATTCTATTGTTTTAACTTACTCTAAGTAGTCCATTAAATTCTCTAATCTTCCCTCATGTGTTAGTCTTAAAGACCAACTTCAATGTTAATATAATAAAAAATCCACAATTCAAATTTAACTCTTTCAGTTGAAATCAGAATTCAAACTTTTGGCAGAAAACAGAGCTCATTGACCACTTTCACAGTTCTCATAGACAGTAGCTATCTGCCATGAACCAATGTCTCATCTAGCCTGATATAGCCTCTCTAAAAAGCCTGTTATACCTTTGCTAAATATTTTATAAACTGGGAAACATAAACCTTCAATCATTGAATCTGATCTAGGCCTTCCCAGATGCAAGAGAAAAGATGTGAAGGTTTGAATGCACCCTCACTTGGAATGAAATATATCTACTTTTAAATTATGCCTACTGAAGCAATAACTTGCCAATTTTTTCTAAGTATATTAAGCATTTTTAAGTCTTTAAAAAATATATAAGGGTACCAGAATAAAAGAAGCATGTAAGTGTTACAAATATATAAGAAAATATAATCTGTGAATTTGCTGCAACCCATATTTTTATGACTCAGTATTTGACCAGAGCAAAGCACCTGGTAAAGTTTTTAGTCTCAAGCTTTGCTTTTAGTCAGTAGTTTCTAAATCCAAGGATTGAAAAAAAGAAAAAACTCACAGAATTTTGAAGGAGGGATAAAAAACAAGAAGTTGCAGGAATAAGAGAGAAAGTGGGGAAGTAATAAATAAAGAAAGGGAAAGGAGAAATTTAATGGCCTCAAGGCAGAGTGTTTAGAAGCAAGCCGTGATACAGTTTGGGACCAGTTTCTCAGATCTGACATTGATTAGGCTTAAAATTCAAGCAAGGTGTCTATCTGTATGCCCTTGTGTTTCCTTGCTATCAGTAAGCTAGGGACAGTGATATCTACCTGGAAATTTATGACTTATATGTATATAAAGAGGCAGATATAGATATATAGATGCATATTACACAGACTGGTACCCAAGGATGTTCAATTAATAGTAAGTACTACTACTACTATAATAAGTATTACTACTATTATTATTACAGCCTGTTATACTTTGTAGAGAGTAAGAAGTATGGAAAACAAATGCTGGTATGCCCAAAAGAGGCCGTTTAATTTCATCCTGTGTTTAATCTCTTTATTTTCTTTTTTCTTTTTCAAATTAAACTGATTAAAGTTTAATAATATTTTATGCTTATATATTCTTTCATAATTTTCAAAAGGCTTTCAAAAATATATTTTGCTATTTGAATTATTTTCAAGAAATTTTTTTGGTCTGGTCTATCATCATGAACAAGTATTATTCTGAGGCAACTGCAGTTTTATATCTTAGAGTTATCAAATTATGAAATGACAGAGATGGAAAATTATTTAGCCTGCCACTCATTGGCATAGAAGAAAGTGAAGTCTAAGAAGGTTGAAATAACTTGCCCAAAACCACATAGAAAATAAGTAGTAATTCTGAAACATTTGCAATAAATACAAATAAATATCAACAAAAGCTATCATAAGAGAACACAGTTCCAAGTCCAATAGACCAATTATTCTAAATTATATTTAATTTAAAAAAGTTCAAAGCAACAAAAAATGTGGACAATTTATCAGATCATGTTTGCAACACAATGTGAACTTTAAACTAAATATGTCAATACCCACAGTATAAGCATATTATTGACCTAGTACAAAAAATGTGTACATTTTGTGTCTAGCCCACAAATATTTCCAAAGCCATATTTAGAGTAATGTTTGATTTGACATAATTCCACTTTGAGGAGAGATTCTTTATTCCTACAGTATAGCATGAGGAATAGAAATGCAAGCCTGTAAGTCTATTATGGGGTGTGATCTTCTAATATAGTACTCTTCATTTTTCTCAGTTGCTTGATCCTTTTAGTGGTACAAAATATTCATGATCTTTTGATCTCAGCCACTCTGGTTTGTCCCCAGGAAAAAAAAGATAATCAGAATTAATAAAAAGCTATCATCCTCTTTGTATTCTGTTTTTTTAAAAAAATGTAAGTAAAATAGTCATTCACACTAGAAACTAAAATGTAGATATTACCATATTGCATGTATAAAAATTTAAGTGAATAATTCATAGACTACATATAGTCTTAAATATTAAAATTCTCATAGTAGAACTAATATTTACTTAGTTTTCACTATTCCATGCACTAGGATTAGCATTGTATATTGTAATTATGATGAATCCTAATGATCACTTTCTTAGGCAGGTGTTATTTTTTATTATATCGACCTGTTTTAAATAAAGAAACTGATGCAGACAAGTTTATGTAATTTATTCATATTTATATAACCCGAATTTGAACCAAAGTTTCACTCTAAAGCCTATTGTCTTTCCACTATGCTATGCTTCCAAAATACCCACTCAAATATTGTTTACAAAATTTTAAGGAAAGGAAATGCTTCTCAGAACTAACCCAGATCTGATATCAAGTAAAAATAGAATTCTGCCATGGGTACGAGCTCCATTTGGTTCTCCCTTTTGATGCCACAGAGTATTTGATGGTTGCATAGGTATAAGAGGCAGTAGTCACAGAAGCCACACCTGGGAGACTGTCTATGCCTAACGGGGTGAACAATAAATTGTCAGGAAAAGGAAAAGGAAGTCTTGGTGGAACCTGAATCACAAAGCAGATCTACCCTTCTCTTACATGACTTTTCCTTTACCCCTCCCATAGCTTACTTTCTTATTCTGTATTCCTTTTCCTTTCCTCATCTGCCTACTCAGACCCAGCACATTTACTAGAAACTTCTCTCCAAATAAAGGTGGAAGTTTTTAGAGAAAATATAAACTATAGCAATATATCCACAACACTCTCTTATTATATACTGCTATTTCACTCTTCAATAGTGCTTGGTATATGTGTTTCCCTTTTTAATTGAAGCGTAGTTGATAAACAATATTATGTTGGTTTCAAATATACAACACAGTGGTTCAACAGCTACACACATTATTAAGTCCTCACCCCAACTGTAGTGCAGTTACTATGTGTCAACATAGAAATATGTTATAAAACCACTGACTATATCTTCCATGCTGGGCTTCCATCCCCATGACCAACTTATATTATGATTGAGATTTTTGTGCCTCTTTATCCCTCTTACCCACCCCAGCCACCCACTCTAACCCCTCCCCATAGTACATGTGTTTCTGATTCAATTCCTAATATACATGAAGCTCTAATTCATATGAAGAGATGTATATTTTGAATATCACCACATATGTTCTTCAAGCTTCTAGTATAGTATCAGTCACACAGTGGATACTCAATAAATATAAAATATAAGTTCATGATGATAGTGTTTTTGAAGATGATAATGATGATAGACCTGGGACATTTTTTTTAAAAGCTGTAGTTTATTACACTAGAGCATCATTGAAGTTATCTCAATGACTACTGATCAGTGTCTCCCATTAAAACAGAGTTTATTAAGATAAAGTAAGGAACTTTATAGCACTACTTTATACATGTAGATGTTCTTGGTATTTAAAACTCTAGTTTTACCTCAAAGGAACTAAACATGTGTGATGATAGCTGGCACAGGATTTTAGAGAAAACTGACCAGACAAAATTATAATATTCAGAGCATGTTGGACTCGTCACCAAAATTAATGCCAGCAAATGACCAAAACTGTGAAATATATCAGAATACACATGTGATGGTTTACAGGAAAAATAGCACCACTCAAGATTTCCATGAAAAAGCCACTATCTTTGTTACCTAGCCTATACCTGGCTGATACTCTGACATCTTGGGAAAGTATTTATGGTCCCTGGGGCCTTTCTGGCATCACGTGTAAAGATGAGGGCAGGCCCCAGGGAGCTAGTCTCCAAGAATACATATGGGTTACTTAATTCCTAACATTCTCTACTTCCAACATGTATTTCAGATGTCTTAAATTCTTTAAAATTCCCCTGCTTAAGCAATTTTGAAACTTACCTTAAAAAAAACACTTAAAAATAATTTAAATCAATGTGTAATTAGAATATATGATCTGTCCAGAAAGTGAGGAAATCATTATTGGCAATAGTTTTTGGCAGGGCTTAGGAAGGGAATATGTTGACATTTGCAAATGCATAAATGCATAATATTAAATTGTTTTGATTCAAATTCACTAATCAGGAAAGTTGAGGGGTAAAAAGAACTTCTGAAGAGTTAATGTTGGCTCCATTTAGTCTGGGACTCTAGAGAATGGATGCTAACTAAGAATATAAAACTTCCTGAAACTAAAGAGCTCTTTCATGACTCTCAAAAGTAAGCTGGAGTCCTATCAAGATCAGACATTTCTCCTAAAATTTTCACAAGTTCTTGAACCTAAAAGTGCCATGAGAAACTGTTTTATTTCCAATCTTTTCAAAACTGAAATTTCAGAAACATATTAAATAATAAAATAGGATATGTAAAAATATTTTATTACATTATTGAGAACAAGGTTAAAAAAGAAGTGGAAATGATTTTCCTAGTACTAGCAAATAAACAGCACTGCTCTAATTGCAATTGACACATGCATTAAAATATTTGCTATTTTAATGGGCAACAGCAATCTGCTAGTTAAATGAATTTAGATATTTATGCACAGTATTAAGTGATGTTTTTACAATATTTGCAAAACCTTCAGTTAGAGATTTTTTTCTCTAAAATGAAATGCTCTTGTATTATAGCTTTTCACAGAAACCTTGTTATTTATGAGCATTTGGTTATCTTCTCCCATCTATACTCTGCTGGACTCAACATGATTGTGATCTGAACATAGATGGCAGATGCCTTGACTTTTGATAGTAGTTAATCATGACTGGAGGCATTCCAAGACATTGGTCCTGAAGAAACATGGCAATGTGTGGGCTTTTGTGTATTGGTAAATAAAGCAATGGAGTTCCTGCACAGTTTCTCTTCTTATTAAAGCTTTTGAGTTTCACTCTCTCTGTCTTTGAATAATTGCTTGTAAGTAGAACGCTGACAATACAGAGAGAAAAAAAGAGCTGTTTTCTGTTTACAATTTTTAATGTTGCTCAATAGTTAATCACAGAAAAAGTCAATTGCCTATTTTCCATAACTGTAGAAATTTATTTGGTGGACTGCTTTTGCATGTGAAATGTTGATAAATCATCAAAACTACTTCTACTAGTGTCTCTTCTCTTGCCCCTGATAGTGAGAGAAGAAATTTATAATAAATTAGAAAATAGAGGAAACTATGGTGAATGTTCTTTCTGAAATTAAACTAGAATAACAATCAACTTCAGACTTTTCTCACTTATGTAAAATCTCATTTTCTTTCAATAATTGATTTAATCAGTTAAAATATTCACCCATTCTCCTAATATAATCATTCTTCCCACTAACTGGCAGACCACAATCCTTTTAAGATAGCCAAAAAGACAAGCTTTCTCCTGAATTTCAGGCTTTTCTGTGAAAGTTAGCAACGTTCAGTGTCAAACTGGTAACAGACTATAAGAGAATAGAAGATTATAACACCAAAGCCAGAGACAAAATTCCTAGTGGAATGAATTAAAAAATCAAATATGTACTGAGCAAAGTAGACATTCCTGCTAAATCAGGAGCATTAATAGGCATTATTTCAAGCTCAGTCCTTTTATACAGCAATCAACCTGCAAGTTACCTTTTGGAGCATTCCCTATCTCATAAAAAGGTGTGTGATTTCAAAGACTGAAACAACTAATGCAAAATAAAATATCAGTGTCCAGAGTTGCCACTTCAGTATGGAAGCATCTTAAAAAGAAGTGTCAGAAGCCCAGAAATGAGTAACAAATATTGTTCAGTGAACATGGCCGCCAAGCCATGACATTTTCAATTTCAAGAAGTTTCATAGTCTTCAAAAGGAGGGTTAATTTGCCCTGCTGTTATGCTGCTAATTGATTTGGAAATTTTCATTCCTCCAGGTCACATCTCTTTCTTTAGCTTATAGACAGCTCTTGGTGTATTTTTTTTTTCATTTTTAATAAAAGCACTGATACAAAAACAAAACAAAGAACTTATTGTTTCCATTGATTTTTGCTTCACTAGTTTAATATTTCTTTCTATTCTTTTAATATTGAATTTTCTTACTGCTTATCACTTTGCTTCCTGCTAAAACAGCCCTTTGCCTCTGCCATCTTCTCCAGTTTCTTGTTCAATATTTACTAACATTTTTATCTTTGAAAGATACAGCTACTGTCAGGATTCAAATTAAAGACTGTATCATTATAAGAACAGCCTTCTTGAAGGCTATGACCTACACATTCTCACCTGGTACACTGTGGAGTATTAATTTCATATATCTGGAAATGCACTTAGTAATTCATATAATCTTGCCTTCTAAATATGACTTTACGCATTGTTTGGAATTAAGGAAAAATTTTGTCTATGTAGAGATGGTAGAGATGGCTGCAGTACAGAACTGACATGCCTAGCAGAGCTATAGGTGATACAACTTCACTACAGACAACAATATAGTACTGAATAGGTGGTCTCTTTACCTCTCAAACCTTCCGAATTGTTTTTAACAACATAAATGATTGATTTATTAATTTTCTCATAAAATATATTATCTAATCAGACATTTTTTTTCTAAGTCTCTTTCCTGGAAATTTGTACCTCCTTCACATTGTGCTCCTATAAGAAAATGAAACAATAAAAAAATTCTCTAGAAAAGATCTAATAATTCTAACATATTATTATGTATTCTATAATTCTTTATCCAGTAGTTCCCTTGAATCGGACTAAGAACCCAAAACTAATGTCATCCCTCCACGGAGAGGAAATGGAACAAAAGTTTCAACTCCCTTTGATGTAATCTATTCAGTATCCCCATTTCCCCAGTGGATCCAAATGTATTTCCAAACTGCCCCAAACCACCCACACACACATTAAGCACAGACAGCACTTTTCCTGCCCTCCATGATATTAAACTTAAGTTTAATTAGGTCTGGCACACATTGAGGGAAAGACTGTTTGGTTTTCAAATTGTACTTGCCTTTACCAAATACATCAGTAGTACATCTTTGTTTCTGAAACTGGATTTGCATATGTCTCCCTTTGTTACGTCTAAATTAAACTGCTAAGACATAACACATACTCAATTCTGTTCAGAGACTTTCTGTCATCACTAAAGTGTGATCCTCTCTTTAAAAGGTAAAAGAAATCATATGCATGCGGGTGTATGCATGAACAAAATGTATGTGGGAGTAAAATGTGCAATGCAGAGGTTGCCTGCCAGCAACCCATTAATTGAAGCTTCCTTGTTTTTTCAAATTCTGATAATTCCCATCTGCCTTGGCTTTCTCTGCGCATAAAATCCAAATCCTTAAGAGGGGAGGGGCGGTAAAAGCTGCAGACTAGAGTACTGAGACAGTTTAAGAATGTTAGTTTTGCCCCATGAGGAATATAGACCAAAGGTGTCAAAGAACTTTTCAAAATGCTTGCTTGTCCCCTAAACAAAAGGGCAGTTGTTAAGATAAGACGATAATATGCCGCACTGGTTACCAACTCTGCCTTTGCACACGTGGGTTTGTTATGGGCAAGTATTTTTCTCCCAGAAATGGTGCAGGTGTACTGTAGCCTTTTGCTACATCTGACTAAAAATAACCTTAAGCTCTGTGCTGCTGTTATAATTTAATTGCTGTGCATAGCAGTCTGTCACCTCCGTTCATATAGAGTTCCTCAATTTTATATTCCCAGGGCTCTCTTATAAAATTGCACCACCCCTCCCTTCAGCCACCCATTAACTTTTCCTTGATAGGAAGATGCGATCTCATTCCTGAGTCAGCGTTTTTAAATATATTATTTACCCCACTGCACATTCAGGTGCAGTAATAACAGCTCTTCAGTTCCTCTCCACAGAGAGAAATGGTGCTTTCTGCTCATTTCTTTTTTGGGGCTCTATATCAGTTTATGAATTTCCTGAACTTAATGCCAACAAATAATGACCTACTATTATTTTATTGCTTATTAAAGGTGAGTTTTCAGGACCACTGGTCTTTCAAGTTTCTTTTCATCAGCATACTTTATGCAATGGCTCTTTCGTCCATTGTATATTTCATAGTCTTTTCCTTCTAAAATCTGCCTCAGTAAAAATACGTCATACCAATCATATATCTATTTAAAACTAAGTTCTGCTTTAGATCACTCACCTCTACCAAAACATATCATATGTTTTCCTCAACTTTTCATCTTGAGAAAATTGTTCAATTTCTGAAAAATAAGAATTTTCCCACGAAGAATCTGTATGCTTGACTTAAGTTCACTTAAGACATAGTTAACATTCATAAGCATAAAACAACATCCTGCACTCTGAGCATGAAACATATAAAGCTAAACCTAGCCATTCTAGTTCTTTGCTCCTTAATTCACCTTTTCCTCTTGGCCCAATTCTCTTCCCACCTTTATATGTGCATCTTCTGATACTGACACATACTATGTGGGTAATTAGTCTAGTAGTTTGCAGTGCTCATACTCAAAGGGCTTACAGAACAAAGATGTCATGCAAAAAGAGACTCTTTCCTACCTTAAGAGAGAAGTAGCTATCAGATATGATAATTCCAAACAATGTTCTAGTAGTCTTAGCTTAACAGACTACAGACACAAAACCCTTTTTTTTAAAACTGTAGTATATATATAATTATTATATTGATTTCCAGTATATTCAACAGTTACACACATTATTAAATCCTCATCTCAACTAGTGCAGTTATTATCCATCAACATAAAAAGATGTTACAGAACTTTTTACTATATTATCCATGTTTCACTTCCATCCCAGTGAACAACATAGATTATGATTGAGATTTGTGCCTCTTTATTCCCTGTAACCACCCTACCCACCCACTGCAGCACCCCAGGGTCTGTGAGTCTACTGCTGGTTTGTTCATTTTGTTTGTTTTGTTTTTATATTCCACATATAAGTGAAATCATATGGTATTTGTCTTACTCCACCTGGCTAATTTCACTTAATAACACCCTCTAGGTTCATCCATGTTGTCTCAAATGACAATATTCTTTCTTTTTTTATGGTTGAATAATATTCCATTGTGTATATATACCACTTTTTTTTACCATTGTAAACACTTTTTAAAATTTTATCAATGTACATCACAGTGGATTAACATTCACCCTCCCCCTAGCCCCTCCCTCCCACTCACCTCCCCCATGGTAACCCTATTCTCTTCTCAGTGTCTGGAAGGCTAATGCTGTTTGTTCCTTCTGTTTTTCTTTGTTTTTATATTCTGCAAATAAGTGAGATCATATGGTATTTGTCTTTCTCCACCTGGCTTATTTCACTGAGCATAATACCCACTAGATCCATCCATGTTGTTCCAAATGGCTGGATTTCCTTTCTTTTAATGGCTGAATAATTCCATTGCGTGTATGTACCACATCTTCTTTATCCAGCCATTTACTGATGGACATTTAGGTTGCATACATATCTTGGTTATTTTAAACAGTGCAGTGGTAAACATAGGGGTGCATATATCTTTCTGGATCAGGGATTTCGTTTTCTTCAGGTAAATTCCTAAAAGTAGAATTACTGGGTCAAGTGGTATTTCTATTTTTAGTTTTTTGAGGAAACACCATACTGCTTTCCACAGAAGTTGCACAGATTAACAGTACCACCAACAGTGTAGGAAGGTTCCTATTTCTCCGCACCCTTGCCAGCATTTGTTATTTTTTGTCTTTTGGATAATAGCCTTTCTAAGTGCTGTGAGGTGATACCTCATTGTGGTTATAATTTGCATTATCCTGATTATTAGCAATGTGATGCATCTTTTCATGTGCCTTCTGGCCATTTGTATTTCTTCTTTGGAGAGGTGTCTGTTCAGGTCCTCCACCCATTTTTTTGGTTGGGTTATTTGTTTTTTGTGTGTTGAGGCGTGTGTGTTCTTTATATATTTTGGATGTTAAACCCTTAGATGAAACATTTATGGATATATTCTCCCATACTGTAGGATGCCTTTTTGTTCTGCTGATGGTGTCTTTTGCTGTAAAAGAAGCTTTTTAGTTGATGTAATCCCACTTGTTCATTTTTTATTTTGTTTCCTTTGCCCAAGGAGATGTGTTCAGGAAAAAGTTGTTCATGTTCATATTCAAGAGATTTTTGCCTATGTTTTCTTCTAAGAGTTTCATGGTTTCACAACTTACATTCAGGACTTCAATCCATTTTGAGTTGACTTTTGTGTATGGAGTTAGATAATAATCCAGTTTAATTCTTTTACATGTAGCTGTACAGTTTTCCCAACACCAGTTGCTGAAGAGGCTGTCTTTTTTCATTGTATATTCATGACTCCTTTATCATATATTAATTGACCATAGATGCATAGGTTTATATCTGGGCTCTCTATTCTGTTCCATTGATCTATGGGTCTGTTCTTATGCCACTACCAAACTGTTTTGATTACTGTAGCTTTGTAGTAGTGCTTGAAGTCAGGAAGTGTAATCCCTCCAGCTTTGTTCTTCTTCCTCAGGATTGCTTTGGCTATTTGGGGTCTTTTGTGGTTCCATATAAATTTTAGAACTATTAGTTCTAGTTTGGTGAAGAATGCTGTTGGCATTTTTATAGGCATTGCATTGAATCTGTAGATTGCTTTAGGCAAGATGGCCATCTTGACAATGATAATTCTTCCTATCCATGACCATAGAATGTATTTCCATTTTTTGGTATCTTTAATTTTCCTCATGAGTGTCTTTCAGTTTTCAGAGTCAGAGTATATGTCTTTCACCTCCTTGGTTAGGTTTATTCCTGGGTATTTCATTATTTACAATGCAATTATAAATGGAGTTGTTTTCCTGAATTCTCTTTCTGCTAGTTTGTTGTTAGTATATAGGAATGCAACAGATTTCTGTGTATTAATTTTGCATCCTGCAACTTTGCTGAAATCAGTTATTAGTTATATTAGTTTTTTGGTGGATTCTTTAGGGTTTTCTATGTATAATAGCATGTCATCTGAAAAGAGAGTTTAACTTCTTCCTTACCTATTATGATGCCTTTTATTTCTTTGTGTTGCCTGATTGCCATGGCTAGGACTTCCAGTACTATGTTGAATGGAATTGGTGGGAGTGGGCATTCTTGTCTTGTTCCTGATCTTAGAAGAAAAGCACTTTGCTATTAAGTATGATGTTGGTTGTGTGTTTGTCGTATATGCCTTTAATATGTGGAGGTGTGTACCCTCAATACCCATTTTGTTTAAAATTTTTATCATGAATTGATGTTAAATTTTGTCAAATGCTTTTTCAGCATCTATTGAGATGATCATGTGGTTTTTATCCTTTTTTTAATGCAGTGTATGATATTGATGGATTTATGAATATTGTACCATCCTTGGATCCCTCCCTGGAATAAATCCCACTTGCTCATGGTGGATGATATTTTTGGTGTATTATTTAATTCAGTTTTCTAAGATTTTGTTTAGAATTTTTGCATCTATGTTCATCAGGGATATTGGTCTGTAATTTTCATTTTTTGTGGTGTTTTTGTCTGGTTTTGGTATTAGAGTGATGCTGGCCTCATAGAATGAGTTTGGAAGTATTGCCTCCTCTTCTACTTTTTGGAATGCTTTAAGAAGGATGGATACTAGCTCTTCTTTAAATGTTTGGTAGAATTCAGCTGTGAAGATTTCCATACCTGAGATTTTGTTTTCAGGGAGTTTTTTGATTACCAATTTGATTTCAGTCATGGTAATTGTTCTGTTCACATTTTATGCTTCTTCCTTGGTCAGTCTTTGAAGGTCATATTTTTCTAGGTCATTGACCATTTCTTCTAAGTCCAATTTTTATATATAATTTTTCATAGTACTCTCTAATAATTGTTTGTATTTCTGTGGTATCTATTGTGTTTATTCCTTTTTTTTCTGATTCTGTTTATGTGTGCACACTCTCTCTTTTTCTTGATAAGTCTGGCTAGGGGTTTATCTATTTGTTTATTTTCTCAAAAAATCAGCTTGGTTTCATTGATTTTTTTTATTTTCTATTCTTCTCTATTTTATTTATTTCTGCTCTGATATTTATTATGTCCCTCCTTCTACTGACTTTGCATTTTATTTTTTCTTCTTTTCCTAGTTTCTTTAATTATGAGTTTAGACTTTTTATTTGGGATTGTCCTTTTTCTTGATGTAAGCCTTTATTGCTATATACTTTCCTCTTAGAACTGCCTTTGCCACCTCTCACAGATTTTGGCCTGTTGTGTTTTTGTTTTCATTTTTCTCCATGTATTACTTGATTTCAGTTTTAATTTGTTTCTTGATCCACTGATTATTTAGAAGCATGTTGTTAAGCCTCCATATGTTTGTAAGTCTTTTTGTTTTCTTTGCATAATTTTTTTCTAGTTTCATTCAATTGTGGTCTAAGAAGCTGCTTGATACAATTTCAATCTCTGAATTTACTGAGGCTCTTCTTGTGGCCTACTATGTGATCTATTCTGGAGAACATTCCATGTACACTTGAGGAAAATGTGTATCCTGCTATTTTTGGGTAGAGTGTTTTGTAGATATCTGTTAAGTCCATGTGATCTAATGTATTGTTCAGTGCCTCTATTTCCTTATTTATTTTCTAGGTGATCTAATTGATGTGAGTGGTGTGTTAAAGTCCCCTAAAATGTTTGTGTTGTAATCTATTTCTTTCTTTAATTCTGTTAGTGCTTGCTTCACACATTTAGGTGCTCCTATCTTGGGGGCACAGATATTTATAGTAGTTATATCATTCTGTTGGACTGTTACCTTAATTGTTATGTAATGTCCTACTTTGTCTCTTGTTACTTTCTTTGTTTTGAAATCAGTTTTGTCTGATATAAGTACTGCTACTCCTGATTTTTTATCCCTATTATTGGCATGGAATATCTTTTTCCATCCTTTCACTTTTAGCCTTTTAGTCTTTGGGTCTGAAATGAGTCTTTTGTAGGCAGCATATAGATGGATTTTGTTTCCTTATCCATTCTGCCACTCTGTATCTTTTGATTGGTGCATTCAGTCCATTTACCTTTAAGGTGATTATTGATAGATATGTACTTATTCCCATTTTATTGTTTTCTGTGTTTTTTATACCTCCTCTCTGTTCCTTTCTTCCTCTCATATTCTTCTTTTGATATTGATGGCTTTCTTTAGTGTTGTAATTGGATTTCTATCTCTTTTTTAAAATTTACTCATTTTTGTGTGTGTGTATTTCTTGTAGGCTTTAGTTTTGTAGTTACTGAAGTTTAAAGGCTGATTTTTGTACTATATAATAGTCTATCTTAAATTTCTGTTGTTCTATTTCAAACATAATCTAAAGGTAATTTTTTTCTCTTCTTCTTCCTGTTCATTTTTTTCGTAATAAATGTCATAATATGCACTCGTTGGGTATCCTTTGACTGATTTAGTGTATAGTTGATTTTAATTCTTTTGTTTAATTTTAATTTTGTACTTGTTTGATAATTAGTTGGTCTACTACCTTTCTTGTGGGTTATTTTCACTGGTGAAAGCTTTTGAGCCTTAGGGTCATTTCCATCTACAGCAATCCCTTTAACAAATCACTGAAGACTGACTTAGTGGTGGTGCATTCCTTCAACTTCTGTTTATCTGGAAATTGTTCAATCCCTCCTTTAAATTTAAATGATAATCTCACCAGTTAGAGTATTCTTGGTTGGAGGTCCTTCTGTTTCAGTACATTAAATATACAGTGCCACTCCCTTCTGGCTTGAAGGGGTTCTGTTGAGAAGTCTGCTGATAGCCTGATGGGACTTCATTTTTAAGTAACCTTTTCTCTCTCTCTCTCTCTCTCTCTCTCTCTCTGCTTTCAGCACTCTCTCCTTATCTTTAATCTTTGCTGTTTTAATTATATGTATTGGTGTTGTCTTGCTGGGGTTCATTTTGTTAGGGGATCTTTGTGCTTCCATGATCTGAGTGTCTATGTCCTTCCCTAGATTGGGGTAGTTTTTAACAATTTCCTTAAAGAGATTTTCTATCCCTTTTTCTTTCTCCTCTTCTGTGTAACTTCTTATTTATACATTCATCTAGTGATGGGCATGTTGGTTCCTTCCATATCTTGGCTATTGTGAAAAGCATGGCAATAAACATAAGGGCACAAGATCTTTTCTAATAGGAGATTTTGTTTTCTTCAGGTAAATTCCTATCTGGGGAGTTACTGGGCTGTATGATATTTCTATTTTTAGTTTTTTTGAGAAACATCCATACTTATTTCCATAGTGGTTGTACCAATTTACATATCTACCAGCAGTGTAAGAGGTTCCCCTTTTCTTCACATCCTTGCCAGCACTTGTTTTTTCTTGTCTTTTGGATAATGGTCATTCTAACTTGTGTGAGGTAATATCTCATTGTGGCTTTGATTTTCATTTCCCTGATGATTAGCAATGTGGAGTATCTTTTCATGTGCCTGTTTGCCATCTTTGCAAAAATGCCTGTTCAGGTCCTCTATCCATTTTTTAATTAGGTTATTTGCTTTTTTCTTTTTTTGGTGTTGAGTCATGAGTTCTTTATATATTATGTATGTTAACTCCTACAGAATAAACAATTTTTGAATATATTCTCCTATACTGTAGGTTGTCTTTCTGTTTTGTTGATGGTATATTTTGCTGTACATAAGCTTTTTAGTTGTATGTACTCCCACTTGTTCATTATTGCTTTTGTTTCCCTTGCCTAGAGAGATATGTCCAGTAAAAAACTGCTCATGCTTACATTCAAGAGATTGCTGCCTGTTTTATTCTAATACTTGTATGGTTTCATGTCTTTAAACATGTCGAGTTTACTTTTTTGTAAGGAATTAGACAGTAATCCAGTTTAATTTTCTTGCATGTAGCTGTCCAGTTTTCCAACACCATTTGTTGAAAAGACTGTTTATTTCTTCACTGTATATTTATGACTCCTCTATCATATATTAATTGAACACATATGTATTGGTCGATTTCTGGATACTCTATTCTATTTCATTGAACTATTGGTCTGTTCCTGCACCAGTACCAAATTGTTTTGATTACTGTACCTTTGTAGTAGAACTTGAAGTCAGGGAGCTAATGCCCCAGGTTTCTTCTACTCTCTCAAGATCACTTTGGCTATTTGGGAACTTTCATGGTTCTATACGAATTTAGTATTATTTGCTCCTTATCATTGAAAAATGCCATTGGTATTTCGATAGGAATTTTATTGAATCTGTAAATTGCTTTGGGCAGGATGGCCATTTTGACAATATTCTTCCTATTCATGAGCATGGGATAGATTTCCATTGATTGCTTTCTTCATTAATTTCTCTCTTGAGTGTCTTGTAGTTTTCATGCCATAGGTCTTTTATATCCTTGGTTAGGTTTATTCCTAGGTACTTTATCATGTTTGATGCAATTGTAAATGGAATTGTTTTCCTGATTTCTTTTTCTGCTAGTTTGTTGTTAGTATATAGTGATGCAACAGATTTTGTATCCTGCAACTTTGCTGAATGCAGTTATTTATTATAATAGCTTTTTAGTGGAATCTTTGGGGATTTCTATATATGATATGTTATCTGAAAATAGTGACAGTTTTACCTCTTTCTTACCTATTTGCATTCCTTTTATTTCTTTACCTTGCCTGATTCCTATAGCTAGTACTTCTAGTACCATGTTGAATAAAAGTGGTGAGAGTGGGCATCCTTGTCTTGTTCTTGATCTTAGAGGAAAAGTTTTTATCTTCTCATGATGGAGTATGATATTAGCTGTGGGTTTGCTGTACATGGACTGTATTATGTTGAGGTTCTTCCTCCATACCCACTTTGTTGAGCTTTTTATCATGAATTGATGTTGAATTTTGTCAAATGATTTTTCTGCATCTATTGAGATGATAATATGGTTTCTATCCTTCCTTTTGTTAATGTAGTGTATCACATTGATTGACTTATGAATATTGTACCATCCTTGCATCACTAGAATAAATCCTACTTGGTCATGATGGGTGATCCTTTTGATGTATTTCTGAACTCAGTTTGCTATTATTTTGTTGAGGAGTTTTGGATCTATGTTCATCAAGGCTATTGGCCTATACTTTTCTTTTTTGTTGTGTCTTTTTCTGCTTTTAGTTTTACAGTGATGCTGGCCTCACAGAATGAATTTGGAAATATGCCCTCCTCTTATTTTTTGGAATACTTTAAGAAGGATGGCTTTTAACTCTTTTTTAAATGCTTGGTAGAATTCAGCCATGAAGCCATCTGTTCCTGGAATTTTGTTTCGAGTTTTTGATTACCAATTCAATTTTATTACTAGTAATCAGTCTGTTCAGATTTTCTGTTTTTTCTTGGGTCAGTCTTGGAAGATTGTGCTGTTCTAGGAATTTGTCCATTTTTCTACATTATTCAACTTATTGGCATATAATTCTCTAATAATTCATAGAATTCTCTAATAATTATTTTTATTTCTGTGGTGTCAGTTTTAATCTCTCATTTTTCACTTCTAATTTTGTTTGTTTGTGCACTCTTTTTTCTTGTTAAGTCTGCATATGGGGTTGTCTATTTTGGTTATCTTCTCAGAGAGATCCAGCTCTTGGTTTCATTGATTTTTTTCTATTATTTTATCCTTCTGTATTTTATTTATTTCTGCTCTGATCTTCATTATGTCCCTCCTTATACTAGCTTTGGGTTTCCCTCATTCTTTTTCTAGTTTCTTTAGTTGTGAGTTTAGATTGTTTCTTTGGGATTGTTCTTGTATCTTGAGGTAGGTCTGAATTGTTATATACTTCTCTCTTAGAATTGCTTTTGCAGCATCCCACTTATTTTGAACTGGTTTTTTGTTTTGTTTTATTTCATTTGTCTCCATGTATATGATACCCTTTTGGTTTGTTCATTGATCCATTAAATATTTAGATGCATGTTGTTTGGCCTCTGTATGTTGGTGTTTTTGTTTCTTTTCTTCATATAATTGATTTCTAGTTTCATCCCATTGTGACCTGAAAAGATGCTTCATACAATTTCAGTCTTTTTGGATTTAGTTAAGCACTTTTTGTGTCCTAGTGTTTGATCTGTTCTGGAAAACATTTCATGTGCACTTGGGAGAAATGTGTATACTGCTGCTTTTGGGTGGAAACTTGTATATATCTGTTAAGTCCATCTGGTCTAATGTGTTACTGAATGTCTGTTTCTGTACTTTTGCCTGGATGATCTGTATATTGATATAAGAGTGGTGGTAAAGTCTCCTAGTATGGTTGTGTTGCTGTCTGTTTCTCCCTTTAGGTTTATTAGTATTTTTTTGTATATTAGGGGCTTCTGTTTAATGCACAGATATTCACAAATGTTATGTCCTCTTCTTTTACTGATCCCATCATCATTATGCAATGTCTTTCTCTTACTCATCTTACTTTATTCTGAAGTCTCTTTTATGTGATATAAGTATTGCTACTTCTGTTTTTTTTTCTTCCCTTTATTTGCATGAAATATCTTTTCCCATCTCACCATTGGCCATTTTTTTGGCATTTTTTAAATTTTTTAAGTTATGATTGATATACACACTTATGAAGGTTTCACATGAAAAAACAATGTGGTTACTACATTTACCCATATGACCAAGTCCTCAAACATACCCCAATGCAGTCACTGACCATCAGTGCAGTAAGATGCCAGAGATCCAGTATGTGCTTCTCTATGCTACACTGTTCTCCCCGTGATCACCCACACCATTTGTACTAAACAAAATAACCTTCAATCCCCTTCTCACTCCCTCCCGATCTGCCCTCCCACACCTCTCTCCTTTGGTAACCACTAGTTCATTCTAAAAGTCTCTGAGTCTGCTGCTATTTTGTTCCTTCAGTTTTGCTTCATTTTTATACTCAACAAATGAGGGAAATCATTTGGCACTTGTCTTTCTCTGCCTGGATTATTTTACTGAGCATAATGTCCTACAGCTCTACGCATGTTGTTGCAAATTGTAGGATTTGTTTCTTTCTTATGGTTGAATAGTATTCCATTGTATATATGTACCACATCTTCTTTATCCATTCATCTACTGATGGACACTTAGGTTGCTTCCATATCTTGGCTACTGTAAAAAGTGCTGCAATAAACATAGGGGTGCATATGTCTTTTTGAATCTGAGAACTTGTATTCTTTGGGTAAATTCTAAGGAGTGGGATTCCTGGATCAAATGCTATTTCTATTTTTAGTTTTTTGAGGAACCTCCATATTGCTTCCCACAATGGTTGACCTAGCTTACATTCCCACCAGCAGTGTAGGAGGGTTCCCCTTTCTCTGCACCTTCACCAGCATTTGTTGTTCTTAGTCTTTTCGATGCTGTCCATCCTTACTGGTGTGAGGTGATATCTCATTGTGGTTTTAATTTGCATTTTCCTGATGATTAGTGATGAGGAGTATCTTTTCATGTGTCTGTTGGCCATCTGAAATTTATTCTTTGGAGAACTGTCTCTTCATATCCTCTTCCCATTTGTTAATCAGGTTATTTGATTTTGGGTGTTGAGGCATGTAAGTTCTGTATATAATTTGGATGTTAACCCCTTGTCAGATATGTCATTTACAAATATATTCTCCCATACTGTAGGATGCCTTTTTGTTCTGTTGATGGTGTCCTTTGCCGTACAGAAACTTTTTAGTTTGATGTAGTTCCATGAGTTCATTTTTGCTTTTGTTTCCTTTCTCGAGGAGATGTGTTCAGGAAGAAGTTGCTCATGCTTACATTCAGGAGATGTTTGCCTATGTTGTCTTCTAAGAGTTTTATGGTTTCATGACTTACATTCAGGTCTTTGATCCATTTCAAGTTTACATTTGTGTATGGGGTTAAACAATAATCCAGTTTCATTCTCTTGCATATAGCTGTCCAGTATTGCCAACACCAGCTGTTGAAGAGGCTGTCATTTCCCCATTGTATATCCATGGCTCCTTTATCGTGTATTAATTGACCATATATGGTTGGGTTTATGTCAGGGCTCTCTAGTCCCTTCCATTGGTCTATGGGTCTGTTCTTGTGCCAGTACCAAATTGTCTTGATTACTGTGGCTTTGTAGTAAAGCTTGAAGTTGGGGACCATAATGCCCTCTAGCTTTATTCTTCCTTCTCAGGATTGCTTTGGCTATTCAAGGTTTTTGTGGTTCCATAAGAATTTTAGAATGATTTTCTCTAGTTCATTGAAGAATGCTGCTGGGATTTTGATAGGAATTGCATTGAATCTATAGATTGCTTTAGGCAGGATGGCCATTTTCAAAATATTAATTCTTCCTATCCATGAGCGTGGGATGTGTTTCCATTTATTGGTATCTTCTTTAATTTCTCTTAATAGTGCCTTGCAGTGTTCAGGTGTTCAGGGCATAGGTCTTTCACTTCCTTAGTTAGGTTGATTCCTAAGTATTTTATTCTTTTTGATGCACTTGTGAATGGAATTCTTTTCCTGATTTCTCTATCTTCTAGTTTATTGGTACTGTATAGGAAAGCCTCAGATTTCTGTGTATTAATTTTGTATCCTGCAACTTTGCAAATTTCAGATATTAGATCTAGTAGTTTTGGAGTGGATTCTTTAGGGTTTTTTATATACAATATGTCATCTGCAAACACGGACAGTTTAACTTCTTCCTTGCGAATCTGGAGGCCTTTTATTTCTTTGTGTTGTCTGATTGCTGTGGCTAGGACCTCCATTATTATTTGAATAGAAGTGGGGAAAGTGGGTATCCTTGTCTTGTTCCTGAACTTAAAGGAAAAGCTTACAGCTTCTCGCTGTTAAGAATAATGTTGGCTGTGGGTTTGTCACATGTGGCCTTTATTATGTTGAGGTACTTGCCCTCTATACCCATTTTGTTGAGAGTTTTCGTCATGAATGGATGTTGAATTTTATCAAATGCTTTTTCAGCATCTTTGGACATGATCATGTGGTTTTTGTCCTTCTTTTTGTTGATGTGGTGGATGGTGTTGATGGATTTTTGAATGTTGTACCATCCTTGCATCCCTTGGATGAATCCTACTTGATCACGAAGGATGAACTTTTTGATGTATTTTTGAATTTGGTTTGCTAATATTTTGTTGAGTATTTTTGCATCTATGTTCGTCAGGGATATTGGTCTGTAATTTTCTTTTTTTGTGGTGTCTTTGCCTGGTTTTGGTATTAGAGTGATGCTGGCCTCATTGAATGAGTTTGGAAATATTCCCTCTTCTTCTACTCTTTGGAAAACTTTAAGGAGGATGGGTATTAGGTCTTCACTTAATGTTTGATCAAATTCAGCCAAGAAGCCATCTGGTCCAGGGGTTTTGTTCTTGGATAGTTTTTTTATTACCAGTTCAATTTTGTTGCTGGTAATTGGTCTGTTCACTTTCTGTTTCTCCCTGGGTCAGCCTTGGAAGGTTGTATTTTTCTAGAAAGTTGTCCATTTCTTCTAGGTTATCCAGTTTGTTAGCATATAATTTTTCATAGTATTCTCTTATAATTTTTTGTATTTCTGTGGTATCTGTAGTGATTTTTCCTATTTCGTTTCTCATTCTGTTTATGTGTGTAGACTCTCTTTTTTTCTTGATATGTCTGGCTAGGGGTTTATCTATTTTGTTTATTTTTCTCAAAGAACCAACTCTTGCTTTCATTGGATCTTTCTATTGTTTTATTCTTCTCGATTTTATTTATTTCTGCTATAATCTTTATTATGTCCGTCCTCCTGCTGACTTTGTGCCTCATTTGTTCTTCTTTTTCTAGTTTCATTAACTGTGAGTTTAGACTGCTCATATGGGATTATTCTTCTTTCCTGAGGTAGGCCTGTATTGCAATATACTTTCCTCTTAGCATGGTCTTGGCTGCATCCCACAGATTTTGTGGTGTTGAATTATTATTGTCATTTATCTCCATATATTGCTTGATCTCTGTTTTTATTTGGTCATTGATCCATTGGTTATTTAGGAGCATGTTGTGAAGCCTCCATGTGTTCCTAGGATTTTTCATTTTCTTTGTGTAATTTATTTATAGTTTCATACCTTTGTGATCTGAGGAACTGGTTGGTAAAATTTCAATCTTTTTTAATTTACTGAGGCTCTTTTCGGGGATTAGTATATTATCTATTCTTGAAAATGTTCCATGTGCACTTGAGAAGAATGTGTATTCTGTTGCTTTTGGGTGTAGAGTTCTGTAGATGTCTGTTAGGTCCATCTGTTCTAATGTGTTGTTCAGTGCCTCTGTCTCCTCACTTATTTTCTCTCTGGTTGATCTGTCCTTCAGAGTGAGTGGAGTGTTGAAGTCTCGTAGAATGAATGCATTGCATTCCATTTGTCTTTTAATTCTGTTAGCATTTGTTTCACATATGTGGGTGCTCCTGTGTTGGGAGCATAGATATTTATAATGTTTATATCTTTTTGTTGGATTGACCCCTTTATCATTATGTAATGTCCGTCCTTCTTTGTCTCTTGTTACTTTCTTCATTTTGAAGTCTATTTAGTCTGATACTAGTACTGCAACACCTGATTTTTTCTCTCTATTAGTTGCATGAAATATCTTTTTACATCCCTTCACTTTTAGTCTGTGTATGTCTTTGGGTTTAAAATGAGTCTCTTGTAGGCAGTATATAGGTGGCTCTATTTTTTTATACATTCAGTGACTCTATGTCTTTTGATTGGTGCATTCAGTCCATTTACATTTAGGGTGATTATCAATAGGTATGTAGTTATTGCCATTGTAGGCTTTAGATTCGTGGTTACCAAAGGTTCATGGTTAATTTCCTTACTATCTAAAAGTCTATCTGAACTCACTTAATATGCTGTTACAAACACAATCTAAAGGTTCTTTTCTTTTTCTCTTCCTTTTTCTTTGTCCTCCATTCTTTATATGTTAGGTTTCATATTCTGTACTCTTTGTCTATCCCTTGATTGACTTTGGGGATAGTTAATTTAATTTTGCATTTGCTTAGTAATTAGCTGTTCTACTTTCTTTACTGTGGTTTTATTACCTCTGGTGACAGCTATTAAACCTTAGGAACACTTCCATCTATAGAAGTTCATCTGAAATAGGCTGTAGACATGGCTTGTGGGAGGTAAATTCTCTCAGCTTTTGTTTATCTGGAAATTGTTTAATGCCTCCTTCAAATTTAAGTGATAATCTTGCCCGATAAAGTAATCTTGGTTTGAAGCCCTTCTGCTTCATTGCATTAAATACATCATGCCACTCCCTTCTGGCCTGTACAGTTTCTGCTGAGAAGTCTGATGTTAGCCTGATGAGCTTTCCTTTATATGTGATCTTATTTCTCTCTCTGACTGCTTTTAATAGTCTGTTCTTATCCCTGATCTTTACCATTTTAATTTCTATATGTCTTGGTGTTGTCTTCCTTGGGTGCCTTCTGTTGGGAGATCTTTGGATCTCCATGGCCTGAGCGACTATCTCCTTCCACAGATTGGGGAAGTTTTCAGCAACTACCTCCTCAAAGACACTTTCTATCCCTTTCTGTTTCTGGTATCCCTATAATGTGAATATTGTTCCATTTGGATGGGTCACACATTCTCTCAATATTCTTTCATTGTTAGAGATCCTTTTTTTCTCTGTGCCTCAGCTTCTCTGTATTCCTCTTCTCTAGTTTCTATTTCATTTATCATCTCCTCCACCATATCCAGTCTACTTTTAATACCCTCCATTGTGCTCTTCAACAATCAGATCTCTGAGTGGAATTCATTCCTGAGTTTTTGGATATCTTTCCATACCTCCATTAGCATGTCAATGATTTTTATTTTGAACTCCCTTTCAGGAAGAGTCATGAGGTCAATGTCATCTTTCTCAGGAGTTATATTAATTTTACCCTGTACCAGGTTCCTTTGGTGTTTCATATTTTTGTATGGCACCCTCTAGTGTCAAGAAGCTCTACTATCTGGAGCTGCTCAGCCCCTGAAGCAATGTCTGGGGTCCCAGGGGAGTGGTATTCATGCCTGGGGGGAGGAAAGAGCTGTTTCCTGCTTCCCAGCTGCTATGCCTGCCTCCACTGCCTGAACCAGTGGGCCAGTCACACAGGTAAAAGCTTTTGTCCCAGAGCAGCTGGATGTGGATCCCTGCTTTCCACAAGTGGCTGGAATCTTAGTCTCTCAAGGAATTCTGCCTGAGTTAGCTTTCCAGTCCCCTAATCATGAGAGTCTCATGAAAGCACCATGAGAGATGTAGGTTTGTGCTCCCAGAGATGATCTCCAGAGTTAGGTATACAGCAGTCCCAGGCCTCCACACCCTCCCTTTCCCCACTCCATTTCTCTTCCTCCAGCCAGTGAGCTGGGGTGGGAGAAGGGCTAAGGTCCTGCCGGGCCGTATTGGTACATTAACCTTTTCCACGAGGTCTGCTCTTTTGTCCAGGTGTAGGCAGTCTGGTGCAGTCCTCTTTCCTGTTGCTCTTTCAGGATTAGTTGTATTAATCATATTTTTATATTATAGGCGGTTTTAGGAGGAAGCCTCTTTCTCACCTCTCATGTCACCATCTTTAATCTGTGTTGCCCATCTCTTCATTTTCAGTCTATGCACATCTTTAGGTCTGAAATGAGTCTCTTATGAGCATCATATAGATGGGTCTTGTTTATTCATTCTGCTGCCCTATGTTTTTTGATTGGTGCAGTTATTCCATTTTAATTTAAGGTAATTATTGATAGGTTTGTTCTTATTGTCATTTTATTAATTGTTTTCTATGTTTTTGTAGTTCCTCTCTGTTCCTTTCTTCCTCACTTATACACTTCTCTTGTCATTTGATTGTTTTCTTTAGTGTTATGCTTGGATTCCTTTGTTATTATTTTTTGTGTATCTATTATAGGCCTTAGGTTTGTGGTTACCATAACATTCATAGTTTCCTAAATATACAAGACTATATTAAGTTGATGGTCATCCTATTTTGAACATAATCCTATAGTACTACTTTTTTACTCTTCTGTCTCCTCCACACTTTATGTATAAGATGTCACAACATATATCTTTTATTGTCCCTTAACTGGTTTTATTTGTTGTCTTTACTGCTTTTTTTAAACTTCATATTTGCTTAGTAATTGTTCTACTACCTTTACTCTAAGGTTATTTTCACTGAAAGAATATATTTAGGTTCAGCATTTCTATCTACAGAAGTTCCTTTAAAATATCCTGTTAGGCTGGTTTAGTGGTAGTGAATTCTTTCAACTTTCATTTATCTGGGAAACTTTTAATCTCTCCTTCAATTCTGAATGATAACCTTCCTGGGTAGAGGATTCTTGGTTGTATGTTCTTCTCTTTCAATACATTAAATATTGCATACCATGCCCTTCTGGCCTGTAAAGTTTACACTGAGAAATCTGCTGATAGCCTTATGGAGTTTCCCTTATAAGTAACTATGCCTCTTTCTTGCTACTTTTAACATTCTCTGTGTTTACTCTTTGACATTTTAAATACTATATGTCTTAGTATTGTCTTCCTGGGGTCCTTTCATTAGGTGTTCTCTGAGATCCCAGGACCTTGTTATCTGTTTCCCTCCCCAAACTGGGGAGTTGCAGCCTCCCAGAGTGCTCCAACTCTCCCTGGTGTCCAGCCCCATTAATTACCAAAGCCCAATGTGATGTAGACTTATGTTCCCAGAGCTGATTTCTAGGGCTAGATGTGCAGGATCTTTAGTGCTATCCCCTTCCTGCTTTGTTCTCCCTCCAGATTTTTGGGTAGGAAGGGAAGGGTTTGTGTCCCATCATGGTTGTGCCACTTTACCCTTCTTAATGTGTACCCTGTTCTGTAATCTTCAGGTCTTTTGAGGATTGGTTGTATTTGCTGTAGTTGCTGCCTTGGTGTGTACATGGGAAGAGGTTTCTGCCTTGCATTCCTACTCTGCTGTCTTTTCCAGTGCCTTTCCTACAGACTCAGAATCTTTTCAAGGGTACTAAGGAGTTCCATGGAGAAAAAAAAGGCTAGTGCCATTTTTTTATTTGCCTCAAACAGTGATTTTTCTTTAACACAAAATGGTTTTAATCTCTAAAAGTCACCAAATGGTTTCTACATTCTACATAATTTCATTGTAAGTAATATTATAGGTTCTAATTGGTATATTGTCTCAAATGGGGAGGGGAATGAGGGGGAAGATTCACATTGATCTCTTGAGAAGTGTTTCCTTTCAAGGACATGCCGATGAAATGAGTCACCGTCTACACCCTTCTCATTTCCTCATTCGATGCCTAAAATTTAGAGCAGGGAAATATTCCAAATGAGAAAAACTGGGATTGTACAATTTAAGTTCTAGCAATATTAGGATCAAAGAAGTTCTGTTGTGGTGGAGAAAAAGTCATGATCCTTGGAGAAGTTCTTTGGACTACAATTTATGAACATTGCTGGGACAATATTGTTTTGTTTTCTGTACTCATTAAACCCATAATAAGGCACAAACCACAAGGACTTAGCCAAGGAAAGTTAGCTACAAAGTGGTATCTATTGGAGTAAAACCAATTATTTACAAAGGAAAAGTCTCTGAATTATTTCTCAAGAGTGTCTGGCATGTAGTGAGTTCTATTAACAGTTTGCTGTTGCTGTTGACATTCTTCTTATTATTATTGAACTGACCTAGCCCACTTTGTAGAAATTGCACTAGGATGCCTTGAAAGGAGTAAAGGAAGTTACAGTCAATCTAGAAATTCTTAGAAGACTGACTTCTTTTACCTTTACAAAGATGTTGGAACATTTTAAGGTGCATCCAACTGGCATAAGAAACAATGTCGTATACACAGTGAACTTGTCTCCATTTTATTTTCCTTTTTGATATGACTTCTGAGGGTAAGTGGATTATAAAGAATTACTTGAGATTCAGAGGAAGAAATAGAGAAGGAGGAATTGAGGTAATGTTATTAATATCAAGAGATTTCAGATGAAAAATCTTTATTTGAAATAGTCCATATTAAGGAAGTTGAATTGAGTATAATTGTTGATAAAAACCACTCTGGCATATAGTTGAAACCAGAGCCACCTCTTGTTTCGATTACTCATTGTACTAAAATACAGCAAGGGCCTGATTAGAATTATTGAGCCCAGGTGACATAATATATGACCTGGGTTAAACATTGTATGCAAGAACAGAATAAGCCTTCAACTCATTATTATATCTGTATAAACTAATTTTGGTTTAAGAAAAAAGATTAGACAGGGCTTATTCTATCACTGAGCAGTGACAGAATATGTTGAAGAAATCATGAGAATGGTAGCCGCAAAAAATCAGCAGGAGGAAAGAATAACTTACCTTCAAACAAATGTAATTGCTTGAAATTTGTAGAAGGCTCTGCTTCTGACACTTCAAGTATGGATCTTTCATTTTCATCCTTTGTTATTTAAATTTTTAAACTGTTCCCTTCCCAAATAATCTCTTCATAACTCAAACTGTTTCTTCTCCTAAGCTAATTTATTTTTCAGTGTTAATTCCTTAACCATGATCAACAGGTTCTACCTGAATATTTGGCCTTATGTTTTGACAAATGCTCAGATTTTTTTCAAAAAAATTGCTCTATCTCAGAGGAATTATCTTATTGTTATTAGCAATTATTATATTAGAAAAAATAAGCCTATTAATAAGACATCCTAAAATTGTCAAAAGTCATGTACAATTGACCTTCCTGTTTGTTTGAGCCAGTCTGCTGCTTGGAGACACCCATGGAACTAGGAAGGGGAGTTGATCACAAATTATAGCCAATGGTTAATTGCAAGAAAGACAGATTGGTAAACCATCTGTGGCCTGACTCACACTGGGAAGAAACTAGATCAGTTTGCTCTCTGTCATTGTTCTAATTTATAATTCCCAGAAATAACCCCACTGCCATTTCCAGGCCTGTTTTCATGTCTCTACCACCTAATAACTGCAACCATAGACAAGTCACTTATTCCAATATTCTTTGTGCCTCAGTTTCCTTGTCTGTAAAATTCTATTAATGGCCACACCTACCCCACAATGTTATATGGGGATTTCTTGAGATAAAGTGTGGCATGGTTCTGAAAACAATGAATAATGTACCTGCCAAAATGTCCAGAATAGTGTTAAATAAATCTTAGGTGATGATATTGATTTGGTTACTATTACTGCCTAATATCTAATCTCAAGTAGTCAGTTAATCTTGACTTATTTGCCTCTTTGCTAGACATTACATTTTTTTTAAACAAACTGTTTCTTCTCCCAACTAAAACAAGGTATGTGTCTTACTAAATATACATCCTGGTAGGTTTCACTTTGCATTTCACAAACCATATGCATAAATATTTTACAAAACATTGGTGTTTATTTCCAAATCTATCCAACTCCTATACTGAACTATCACCAAGATATGAGGTAAAACATTCAGTCAATATAATTAAAATTGAACCCTCTATTTATCTTTTGTGTGTGTGTATAAGGGGAAGTGGGAGAATATGGTCTTATCTGAATAATTCAAAACCATCTCCTTAGTTATGCAAGCAACTCTTTTCACCTGTAAATATCAAGGCCATATAGATTTCCAATCAAGAAAGAACTACTAAATCTGCATCATGCAGGATTCTTTCATTTTTAGTCTGTTTCTGGTTTATCATTATTATTTCAATATAATTATTGATCATCAAGTTCAGTTGTTTCTGATTTGACCAGCCAGACATTGAAAGTAACACAGTTACTTGCTTCACATCTTTGGAGACCAAAAACAAAACACAATCCGGGCATGTCCCTGGTAGCTGATTACTTAACATGGTCTAGTAGAAAAAGTCAGGCACCAAAGCTGACAAACAGCTGTCATTATTGTGCACAGCAAATAACAATTATTTGATACACATATGCTATACAATTCCATAAATAATGTTAAGCTTGCAAAGCATATTACAAGGAGACCCTTTAAATGTAGAAAAAATGTACCTCTATTGCTTCCCTTCAGACACTACCATGCTAACCACATCATCAAATCCAGCTGCTATTCTCTGTTCATGAGTTATTTAAAAAGAAAACTCCAGTGAAAGATAAAACATGTTCTAGTCACTATATCTAATTATCAAGAACAGTAAACAACTCTTTTGTTAATTGCCTTAAACATAGCAAAATGAATAATTAACAATTACGGACTGAAATTTCAACAACACACTGTCAAACAGGACATAGACAAAGAAATTGTGACCTTACCTACCCACTGCTTTTACCCACATTTCCCATAGGTGTTTTGGAGAAAACAATTGTCTTGTTTCTCTAGGCCTCAGCTTTCTCACCTGTTAAGTGAGTTGAATTAGACAAAGGGAATTCTGCCACTTGCATCATCATCAAATGAGGCCCGCCATATCTCAGGTGTGTGGTATACTTGAGAATTTTAGCAATAACAGAAATGTCATCAAGTGGTTTGACTTTCTAATTAAATAGTGAACTTCATTGAACCAGCACCCCACCTCAAAACTGGAATATTAACAATAACTTACATGTACCTTTAGGCTTCTCTGCTACTTCATGGCCTGCCTCCCTCTACTTAAGATAACCACTATCATGGATTTCTACTTTACCATTTTCTGGCATTTTAAAATAAGATTTATCCCATAGTTATGTGTGCCAAAGATATTTATTCTTTAATTTTAGTTGTATTTGCATTTCTAAAAAGTGTATCATCCCATGCAGTCTCTTGGGTCTTGCTTTTTGCAGTGAACTTGTATCTATTCTGATCATAGATTTGGTTGGTTGTTTCTAGGCTTTTGTCTTTCTTACTGTGATTGTTTCACTTTTTTGCTTTCCTCCTACCCCTGCTTTTACAAATAATGCTGCTATGAATAATTCTTCATTTATGCAAGAAATTTTGAGGGGTATATGCCTTGGAGTAGAATTCTACATCAGAGGATACATGGGTATTCAACTTTACAAAGTGGTCATACCAATTCATATTCTCACCAGCAACATATAAAGATCTTGTAAGGCCTATCTTCTGTTTTTTTTTCCATTCAGATGAGTATGATATCTCTTTGAGGTCATTATATTGTCATTATTATATTTTATTATGTATTATATTATTAATGAGGTAAAACCCTTCTGTATGTTTATCAGCCATGTATATTTTTTAAATCTTCTGTGAAATAATTTCATATCTTATTGTCTGTTTTTATGTTTGTTCTGTCCTTTCCCTACTGATTTATTTATAGTTTTGTTCAAATTGCTGTTATTAGCACTTTGATAATTATATGTGTTACAAATGGTTTCTCTCAATTTATGGGTTGTCTTTTCACTGCATTTCATTATATTTATTTTAATGAAAATAAGTTGTTAATATAGTCAAATCAATAAATGTTTTATTTTATGGTTAGTATTTTGTTTTGATTAAGAAATTACTCATGTACCCTATGTTAATAATCACTTAAAGTATATACAAATAGTACTAAAGTTTGCTTTTGACATTAAGGCACTTAATTCACATGGAGCACTTTTTTTTGTATATAGTTTGAGGTAGGGAATCAATTTTATTTTATCCATATGGTTAACTATTTTTTCTACCTCTATGTATTAAATAATTCATCTTTTCCTCACAGATCAGTCCCAACATCACTGACAAATACCAGTTTCCTTTATGAATGCTTTACCTAATATGTAACCACCTGCCAATAGACAATTTGAAAACTTAGTTCTATATGTATAAAAGCTGGATTCACTTTCCATAGATGAGACACTTTCATAAAAAGAGCATTTCAGTAGTGCATGCAAGTGAAAAAGGAAAGATTCTGTACACAGTTTCCACCCCATCATTTATCAAGAAGGTTATGCTTCACAAGGTAAAGTCATGTGAAAGAAGTGATAAAGACTGAATTTTCTTTGTGTTTGTGATGCTAACCATGGTCAGTTTATGATCTATCTGGAAAAAGCTGAAGAAGATAAGATATTTAATTTTGTTGAATGCTGTCAGATGGCTATGTCCTGAAACTTGCTAATGAAAT
This sequence comes from Manis javanica, assembly GCF_040802235.1. Classification (NCBI taxonomy): domain Eukaryota; kingdom Metazoa; phylum Chordata; class Mammalia; order Pholidota; family Manidae; genus Manis; species Manis javanica. The sequence goes on from NC_133174.1 coordinate 90,859,730, forward strand.
TCACTGAGCATGGGTTTATTATGGAATTAAAAGAGCTCTGAGGAGCCAAACATTTGGACCCTCATAGTTCATAATATTGTACTTTCTTACTTGATGTGACAAGACATCTGACCACAATAAACTTGAACCTTCATGGAAAAACCAAAAGCACTGCTGATACATTAAAGGAAGTATAGATATTTGAACTCAAAATGACTATGAATTTAGCACATACTATTTGAGGACTGTATGCATTTCAAATTGTAGAATGGTACTGAACTCTTTTTTTAATGCAGAATTATTTGTAGAAAGAAACATAATTTCTGAAGAGAGTACAGAGGTTTAATGACTGAAAATCATGCTAAACTTCTGTAGTTAAGAAAATACACTTAAGAAGCAGAAGACAAGTATGTATAGTATACATTTGCAACACATGATATTTTTGTGTTCATATTTTAGTATGTTAAGGCCACCTACAAATCAAGAAGCAAAAGATAAAAATCAATAGAAAAAAATGTATGAAGGATATGGAGGCATTTCACAAAGCAAACATAATCATGAAAATACGGTTAATCTTACTAGTAAGAAATTCAAGATTTGAGAACATGAAATGCCGTTTTCACCAAACAAAATAGCTAAAAATTAAAAGACTGACAAAATTTAGTGTTTCTAAGGGTGTAGAGAAATAAGAACACTCATGAGTCATTGTTAGAAGTAGAAATTAGTACAAACTTTAAGTCATTTTGGACAATACTTAACAATGCACATGCATTCTGACCCAATAATCCTGTTGGAAGAGAATTATCCAGTCCTTGGGTCTCTTGCATTACTACACATCTTGACAGACATACTGACTGTCCTTTATCCTGGACTATATTTCTATGGATGTTTGTATGGTAGAAGACAGACACAATGTCTCCCTCCAATGTAAAGGGGCAAGTTTTCTTACCACATTGGAAGATAGAGAATCTGAATCCAAAACAAAGGGCAGGCATAGTTATGGCCCATTAAAAGGCTCAAGTTCCCTAAACTCATGGATTCTCTCCTATAATGCATCACACGATGTGTAAAGATGTTTTCTGGCCCTCTGTGGAGTCACTCTATGATAACTGAGACTTAGGGTATAGGCATATACTCACCAAAATATCGTTGATGATATTCTGGCTACTGTCCTCTATCTCCAAACCAGGAGTCTCATGACTTCTGCCAACATTCACGAAACTTTAGCAGGCTAACATGTTGTTTTGGAAATAAGGTAAAATCTCAGATGCTTTACCCTTATTGACAGACATTACTTTGATGATTTTATCCTAATATGATTCTAGCACAAGAATGCAAAGATATTTGCACAAATGTGTTCATGGTAGTACTATTCATATTGGTGAAAAAAGGGAAACAATCTAAATTTTAATGGAAAAAATAATCACTAAATTATTACATACTATCGATGGAGTACTATAAAGCCATAAAAAATGAATACATAGCCCTATAATTATTGAATGTGGAAGATAGCCATAACATATTAAGTATAAAAACAGTTTATTTGAACACTACCATGTTTCCATTTTTATTAGTAAATCATTCTCTCTCTCTCTCTCTCTTTTACATACACACACACACATTTCTAGATAGATACATATCAATATGGTAGCAATAGTTAACTCTGACTAGTGGAATTTGGAATGATTTTAATTTTTTTATGCTTATCTATATTTTCTTGATTTTCTAAATGATCATGTGTTATCTGGGTACTTCAAAAATAAGTGTGCATGCTAAAAAAATTCTGCAGCTGTCTTCAGAATTCATATCTCAGGAAGTATCTCAATTATCATACATCTGACCCATTAGTGAAACTCATTTCAAAGAGGAACTGATTGAGCAGAAAGCAAACTATACCCACTACATAGGCATAATATCCTTCAAATTTGGAGAGCAGAATATAATTGCACAAATAATTATAAAATTTCTGGCTTTGTGGCCAAACTCTGGGCTATGTTTGGGTCCATCTGGCTCTATGAAAGCATATTTTCCCTTATGTAACTTCTGAAATCACTATTAAGACCATTAGAGATGGAAAGCCGGAGTTAGTGCTAAAAGTAAATTCACCCTTGCTTCCAGAATAAGTCCTCTGTTCATAACACTCTTCTCATTGCCTTGTAACTGTCAGTTTGTATGAAAGAATGTAACTTTATATGAATACAGTTTTGACATAATTTTGAAGCAATATTTTATCATTTCACCTAAAACTTACATTTTAAAATAGAGATGGGTATACTTCACCATGATCAATATATGCAGATTACACAGATTGCCTTCTTTTTTTCTCCATTAAAAAAATCCCAAAACTCTCCAAAATAATGACTATATAAATATATTATACTCTGGTATTACCAGAATTCTTACAATAGAATACATAGGTATATTATACTCTGGTATTACCAGAATTCTTACAGTTTTTCATATTCTGCATTCTATTTCATGCCTCCTTATGTATTCTTATGCTATTCTTTCTGCCTAGAGCCTTCCCACTTTTTTTTTAACGTGGCTAAATTGTTAATGTTCAAGATTCAGGAAATTTTAAGGTATTCATGAGAGAAACTCAAGAAGACACAAATAAATGGAAATCTATCCTGTGCTCATGGATAGGAAGAACTGATATTGTAAAAATGGTCATCCTACCCGAAGCAATTTACAGATTCAATTCAATCCCTATCAAAACACCAATGGTATTTTTCAATGAACTAGAGCAAATAATCCTAAAATTCCCATGGAACCATAAGAGACCCTGCATAGCCAAAGCAAACCTAAGAAAGAACAAAGCTGGCAGGGTTGTATTCTCTAACTCAAGCTACACTACAAAGCCACAGTAATTAAAACAGTATGGTACTGGCACAAGAACAGAGACATGATCAATGAAACAGAATAGAGAGCCGAAGTATAAACCCATGTATATATGGTCAATTAATAAAAATAAAGGAGCCATGAATATACAATGGGGAAAAGACATCTTCAATAAACGGTGTTGAGAAAACTTGGAAATTACATGCAAGACAATGAATGTGGATTACTGTCTAACTCCATACACTAGAGTAAACCCAAAATGAGTTAAAGACCTAAATGTAGGACATGAAACCACAAAACTCTTAGGGCAAAAATCTCTTGAACATAAATATGACCAAATGTTTCCTGGACACATCTCTTTGGGCAAAGGAAACAAAATAAAAAATGAACAAGTGGGACGACATCAAACTAAAAAGCTTCTGTTCATCAAAGGACACCATCAGCAGAAGAAAAAAGCAACTACAGTATGGGATAATGTATTTGTAAATGATTTATCCAATAAGGGGTTAACATCCAAAATATATAAAGAACCCATACACTTCAACACCAAATAAGGCAAATAATTAAAAAATGGGCAGAGGACCGGAACAAACATTTCTCCAAAGAAGAAATACAAATGGCCAACAGGCACATGAAAAGCTCCACATTGCTAATCATCAGGGAAATGCAAATCATAATCACAAAGAGATATCTCCTCACACAAGTTAGAATGGCCATCATCCAAAAGATAAGAAATAACAAGTGTTTGTGAGAATGTAGAGAAAAGGGAACCCTTCTACACTGTTGGTGAGAATGTAAATTGGCACAGCCACTGTTGAAAACACTATGGACTTTCCTCAAAAAACTAAAAATAGAAATACCATATGACCTAATAATTCCACCTCTAGAAATTTACCCAAGGAAAGCAAAATATCTGATTCAAAAAGACATATGCACCTCCATGTTTACTTACAATAGCCAAGTTATGGAAGTAATCCAAGTTTCCATCAATAGATGAATGGGTAAAGAAGATGTGGTACATATACACAATGGAACATTACTCAGCCATAAAAAAATCCTGCCATTTGCATCAACATGGATGGACCAAGATGGTATTATGTTAAGTGAAGTAAGCCAAGAAAAGAAAGATAAATATCACATGATTTCACTTATTTAATGTTACAGAATCATTGACTATATTTTCTATGGGTTTAATAATAGGGGCAACTGCTGAACCACTGTGTTGTATACTTGAAACCAATATAAAGGTGTATATCAATGATACTTCAATTTAAATAAAAAGATTTAATTTAGCTATCATCCCTTCCAAGAAGCTTTCCCCAAATGATAGGCTGTGATCTTCCCTTTTCTCTGGATCCCACAGTTCTCATCATATACTCTGTTCATTTATTCAACATTTATTATTTACCATGGGAAAAACAATGTGCTAAGTGATCAGAATATAACAGTGAACAACATTAGGCATGGCTCCTGCCTTCATGAAGCTTACAATTCATCTTATCAGTTAGCACAATAAAATGAAATCAAAGACTTTGTCTTTCTACCCTCTCAATGAGAAATCCTTAATACCAATGCCTATGTATATGCACATTAGTACTGTTGGTGCTCAGCACTGTTCTGAAATGTCATAGGCACACACAAATGTTTGTTAAACTCAACTTTCTGATTATACCAAAGTAAAAAATGTCCTTTTTCCAAATTATCAATGTCATGACCTTCTCTTTTTCTACTTTACCCCTATTTTACCCTACTGGTCTTTATATCACAAGGATAAGAGAAAACATTCCATTGAATGGTTTGTGGGATGGGAGATATTAGAGAGAAAGAAAGTATAATTCAGATACATGAAGGGACTGACACCAAACTATTTGTAGCACTTTTCTTATCTGCTCCACTTGCATTCTCACCCCATTAACTCCCTACAATCATTGATTCTCAAACATGTCTTCTCTCACTAGTTGAGCTGAAGAAAATTCATGTGTATGTGTGTGTGTGTGTGTGTGTGTGTGTGTATGAGAGAGAGAAAGAGAGATTGGACATCTTCCTAAATTCTGATGCAGATGAGCTTCATATATGAGTCAGCATAAAGTAGAACTCATGACACCTGAAAATGCCAAGAGTGGCACATGCATCAAATCCACTGGATGAAACCGGGTCAATGTTAGAATCAATTTGGCATTTACACGTCACTTCCATCGTCCTCAGAACTAAGTTTCAATCCAACTACCTGTCTTTTTAGGTTCCAAACTACTGACTTCCACATTATCATGCATGTGGGCTCTTGGGGTGGTACTTTGCCAATTGACTTTTGAAAACTAGAGTAACAATGGCTAAAGTAGTCACTGAAGGATATTTTATCTAGTAGTATTAGAAGCAGTAAGAACCAAGGGAGGTATGAAAAGTTTTCACTATATGTTACAATGACTAAAGTACAAATCCCTGACCTGAACTGCTGACTTGACAATAATTTAGATACAGCTGGCCAGATGATTTAAGAAAACAATAGCCTGAGATCCTTATTATTATTGCCTCTACCTTACTCACCCATTCCTTGCTCCCTGTTGGCTTTCTCTTTGGAGTGCTGTTCCTTTCCCTTTCCTTCTTCCTCTCTTCTCCCTACCTCATACACACACACACACACACACACACACACACACACACACACACACACTTTCATAACCTGTAAAAATTAATTCATACAAGAAGATAATGTGGCTCCTGCATTTCTCTTCACCAGCTTATTATTTGCATAATGAGTTTAAAGGTAAACTTTGAATTTAAAAAATGCTTCATGCCCATTTCACTTTAGTGCTAATCAAGTTTTTCACTTTTCTCTTTTGCTATGAAGAAAAAGCATAATTCTTACTCTAAATTGTATGACCTACAAGATTATCTTTGCCAAGTTAGGTAAATCCCTTTAAATTATATTTTTGTACCAATTAGTTCTTATAGTAAATGGAGGTGACTCAGTCTCTATCATGGGAATAAAGTAAATTCATTATGCCCTATAACTATGCATTTTTATTTTAAAGAGCTAAAATAAAAACACCAATTACTAAATTGTATTTCAATCTCATAATTACTAGAACTTTAATCAAGTCACTTGGCCATCTTTTTCTTTGCCAGTATTGTAAAAACAATTTTGTAGAATACGTTTTAGCCTATTTTCCCATAATACTAAGAAAAGATAAAATAGATACTTGCCCTCCAGAAGTTCTATGACTACCCATGTGTTTGTTTTATGCTACACAAAAATAGCTCATTTTTCCATGAATGTGCTATTTAAATGCAGGCATATCTGACATTTTAAGATTGTGATGAATTCTGAGAGAAAGAAGCATGTTACCTTCCTTGTTCCTTTAGAAACTAATTTTATTCAAGGTCCCTTTACCCCCCCACGAATTTTGCACTGGAATTTTAAATGAATGCTGCTATTTAATAGGATTGTACCCACTTGACCAAGGTTCATGCTAGGAACCATTTAGAGATCTTCTAACCTTGAATATGCAATTCTTCAATTACACGTCTCTGATAAAATAAAATTACCTTGAATACATGGTCTAGCGGGCTTACTCCTGATAATACAATGCTAAATGATCAAATCCATCCTTACAGCAAAGTGGATCTGGTCAAAAAACTTAATGCATCATAAAAAAGGAAAAAGCTAAATGAAAAACAAAAGACCCAAGAACTAGTAAAATGTGATCTATCAAACAGTTATCTAAGGAACCGCGCTAACTTCATGCTGATGAATTTACATTCATCACATTATGTGCTAACTTGTCAAACTTACTTTTTTCCTACGTGTATTAGGTCTTCAACAATATAAGGAATATTTATTCAGGCCTACTCTGCTATTTTGAGGACTTTCAGGTTTCTGAAATATTATTATCTTTATGCCTAGTGAGTTTTAATGAATTTTGAGCTTCTCACTGCTTGTAAGTAGGTTATGAATTGATTCATGTTCCTTTTTTAATGAGTTCCATGGAGGAATTTATTTCAGCAATTCAGTATAAGCATAACATACTGAATCATTACTTTTGATATAACAGAAAATAGCACATATCCATTGTAGAAAATTTAGAAAATACCGAAAAATCTAAAAGAAAAAATAAGATAAAAAGTATTCAAATCCCACCACAATGACATAAACACTGTTAAAAATTATATATATATACAAATATAGTATTTTATGTATATCTATGTGTATATAATACCATAAGATTATTCAAATTCTGTCTTATACTCTGCTTTATTTACCTACAATTATATTATATACATTTCTGTGTCATTAAATATTATTTTAAAACATGCTTTCTAGTGGTATCAATATTCCATCATTTAGATCCACCATAGTTTATTTAAATAATTCCCAATCTTCGGATATTTAAGGAGATTCCAAATGTTTGCTTTTAAAAAAATGTTGTGAACATCTTTTTAAGTATGTCTTTCTATGTCTCTGATTATTTATTTAGAATAATTTCCAATCTGTAAACTTACTAGGTCAAAGGGTGTAAAGCTGTTAAAGGCTTTTCATACATATAGTCTAATGTCTCTCAAGATGATTTATACTGATTTACACTTCATTATCAGCATAAATTAGTGACAATTTTATAATATTCTTGCAGAACTAGCTTTATATTAAAATCTGTTTCTAGTTTAATAGGTGAAAACTGTACCTCATTATTTAAGTTGAATTTTGATTACTTGGAGGTTAGACATTTTTCACAGATTAATTGATAATATTTATAAATTTCTTGTTTATGCCCTTGGTTCAATTTTCTCCTAAAGTGTCTCATGTTTTCTAATTGACATGCATTTGATATTCACATATTGAATATATTAATATTTTATCTATTATTTTTCAATTATTTTTCCCCAGTTTGCCATTTTTTTCTTTTAATGTTATTCACTGAAATTTTTAAAATTGTATGCAGTCAAATCTATCAGTTGTTTACATTTTCCTTATATGGTTTCTGCTTTAGAAGTAATGCTTAGAAAATCCTTCCACAACTCCACAATTATATAATATTCACCTATGTTATTTGTTTAGATTATATTATATATATATGCATGTATACTCATATATATACACACACATTTTCATAAATGAGATTAGGCTGTAGTGTTTGTGATAAAGTTATCTTTTCCAAAGTTATGCATCAGAGCTATGCTAGTTGTGAAAATGAACTTTGGGTTCATGAAGTTTGTTTTCTGGTACTATAAATAAAAAAGTGTGGGGATTTCCAGTTCCTAGAAGGTTTAAAACAAATCAGCATAAACTTATTTGGACCAGAGATATTTTTCAGGTAAATCCCATAAATATTTCTTTACCCAACTTCCTTTATCATCATTGGTCTTTTTTGTGTTTTTTATTCTGGAATATATTTTAATAGTTTATATATTTTTATAGAAAACTGCCCATTTCATCCAAACATTCAAATTTATTAGTATAAGTTTGAAGATAGTTTTATTCTTATTTCTCTAAAAATATTCACCATAAACTATCTTTCTGAGAAAGAGAAAGTCTTTTCCTCTTTACTGAATGCAATTTTCAGGAATATGTAAAAGAATAACAGTGGTAGAGAGAGTAGTCCAGAAAATTTGAGATGGATGAGCCAAGTACCTTCACAAGTTGGGTTTACATTAAGAAAGAACTCCTATAAAGTAAAAATGGCTTGGAAATTATTTCTACTGGTAACTACTTCACTTGGGAGGGGAAAACCCTTGAATACTATCTTTATTAAATGAGGCTTCAACAGGCTATTATCAATAAGGCACTTTGCTTTATATTTAAATAATTATCATCAGTTGGTTAGACGTGTTAATTGTACTTTCATGGCAAAAGATCAATGCTTGCTAGAATAAGGTCTTCACAGATAAATAATATAACTGATAGCAAAATTTTTTACCTTAATATTACTGCAAATAATGGACACCTTTCTTAAAATACCTAAGCTTAACCACTAACTTGAATTGGAAACCACATTTTTTAAAAGATAAACATACATAATATAAAATTTAAAGAAATACAAACTCATAGATAAGATCCCTTTCTTAGTAATCTTGGACCAACATGCTAATTATTAAACTATGTTCTCCTTACTCCTATTGTCAAGATTGAGAATAAGAATGCTTCTTAATTTAGGATAAAAAATTTTTCACTGCTTCATTACAACCCTCTGGGACTGTCTGAAGTTTTCTTAAAAATTTTGTAATTATAGCTACCTATATTTATCAAAAGCCTACCTGTCTTTTAACAGAGGCCAGACTTCTTCCAAATCATATCAAAGAGAAGGTATGAAGTTGTTTTTCTAGCATCCCCAATCATTATTATGAATTCCCTCAATTTTCATCTACTATTCTAAACAGTTGTAAACAATGGAGTAAAAGGATTTATTACCTGACTTGTTCTCCCAGCAATCGGTCAAGCAATAGAATAACATCTGCATCCAACAGTCTACAGGTGTGTAATCCTCCTTCATTTCTGCCTCTGCCCAGAGCACTGGGTAGAGCTCTTTATATAGTGACTCAGTCAATAATAGCTTATTGCCTATGGTGTGGAAACAGTAGCCTAGCAGTAGGCCAGTTACATCATCAAGTAGTTAAGTTTCAGGTGAGGATCCTGGCCATGGGAACTTCAATTTTCCCCAAAGCCCCAGTATGGTATAGGTACACCTTATGATCCACCTATCCTATTACATCAAAGAAAGCATGTATATTTTTCTGTTCACTGCTTTTCAATATAGTAGGAGATATTTTCAGAGTAGAGATAAGTAATATTTCTAGTCATTAGCTGTATTTGTCTCTTCATCTGAGGATAGCAGACAAGAAAGAATTGACTCTGAAAGCAAATGTTTCACTAGATTACACAAGATTGCTAAAAATCACATAAGTGAATATAATACATTTTAATGTACCAAATCTCTTGTGAACTTTGACCACTGATATTTCCTTTTAGGAAAGTGTGTTTTATTGTGTAAAATATGAATTAATCTTGATCAAAAGCACTCATTGAGTACATAAAAGTTCTGGCACACCACATAAGGGAAGTTCTTATAGGTACATCAGATCAGTTCCTAATGGAGCTTATCCTTGAAGAAAATAAGATTTAGCAAAATACACTAACATGCAACAGAACTAATATGTTCACCTACTGTAAAGATCTAAACCATCACTGATGCCTTAGTTCCACTATTTATCCCAAAATCCAAAGGAGATATGGTTCTAGTTTGATGTGAGTGAGTCTTGGTGATCGTGAGCAGCTATAGCAACTTCATAATCATCCCAGAGAATTCTGGGTCCTCCAAATCTTGTGTTCCTTCACATTCATTCTGAAGTGCTGCAACCCGTCTCTAGGAATCTAAAACTAAAACTACCAATTCAGAAAAAGACCAAGAATTAACAAGAATTTATGTATTTTCTCTACTTCAGGCCAAGTATGGTAGATAAAATCATTTCATAAAGCAAGTATTTGCTGAGTACCTGTGATGTTCCAGGCACTGTTCTAGCAATGGAAATAAACAAAACAGACAAGATTCATTTCCTTAGGAAACTTAAATTCTGATTCTGAACTGATGTTCTAAAATTTAAAAAAGAAATAGGAAAAACGACAAATGTTATTTTTTCGTTGCTTATTTGTTTTCTGAGAAGATGGTCTCTTTAGAGAACCAATTTAAAGACTGGGAGAGATATGATCTGATTAGAAAAATGGAAAAAGGAGACAGTTTCAAAGATTTGAGACAATTTGAACAAAAACCTCTTTTTGGAGAAAAAAGCTGCTTTATAGAAGAAAAATGAAATAATGTGGAATACAGTACAGGAAATAAGAAAACTGTGTCACTTTTCTAAAGCTAATTCTGCTTATGGAATTAAACCTAACCATACACACAGATATGAGTGATTAAATTCCAAATGTACAGGGAATAATTTCATTTAAATAATTATGAAGCACCTGTTCTGTGTCAGGCACTATGTTAGGATACAATGGTAAATTAAACATATTCATTCCATGCTCTCCATGCTGGAATCAGAATGAAGTGTGTTAAACGTAACGATGGAGGGTACAGGGACCTATGAGAGTTCATATTAAAGATTTTAAGTAGTCTGAAGGATAAGAAATGACTCTTTGAAAAAGTAACATTATATTTGCTACTTGAAGGATAGTTAGGAAAGGGGAAGAGGTTGAGGAAAGACTGTTTCAAGCTGATGGAGTAGCTTATGTGAATACCTGAACTAAGAGAAAGGGCATGGCACATGCCAGGAACAGATAGAATATCAAAGTGACTGTAGGGTAGAAAGCCAGACTGTGCAGTGATTCTAAAAATAAGGTAATGATTTTGTTTGTTATCCACTGAAGAGAATTAGTCATGTGGATGTTATTGCATCTACATTTTTGGAAGATCATTATGTCTAGTGTGAAGAATGGATTGGAAAAGAAATGACATGGTAGAGGCTCTGAGAAGACCTATTTTTAACACCCATGTTCAAGACCAGCACATCTGAATTTTCAATAGTGGGGAAAAGGAGGCAGAGGATTTTTAATGTCATTCAGACTTATGGAAGTTACACAAGGTTGTTTTAGATACAGTTTCCCTTGCTATAATTCCTGGAGAATGAAACTGGACTACACCTGGAGCTTCTTCTCCTCAATTAGACTTGAAAGTCCTTACTTCTGGGGCCCAATCCTTGATCCCAACATGCATTAATCTTGTAAACTTAGAAGCTGGGGGGTGGCAGTGTAAGTTACTCTCAAACTTTATTAATTCACTCAATAAATTTATGAATCTCTACTACAACAAATGCACTGTTCTAGGTATTTAAGATACAGCCATGAATTAGACAGCAAGGCCCCACTTTCAGTGGACTTATATTCTAGAGAGAGGACACAGACAATAAAAACAAGATAATTCTAGATAGAGATAAATGCTATGAGGATATGCCTAATATTAAGAGGTGAGAAAGTCACTGTCAGTAGTGGGTGGGATTGAATAAGTATGCCATTAGATTGTGTGGTCAGGAAAGGCCTCTCTATGACAACAATATTTCAGCTGTGACCTAGGTGAAGAAAAGCACATTATCCAAGATCAGAAGGCATAGTATTATAGGCAGGGACAACGAAAAGTAAAAGGGCCTCTAGGAGATAATGAGTTTGGTGTGTCTGAAGAGCAGAAAGGTCAACTTGGCTGGGCCTTAGCAAGCAAGGTGGAAAATGGTAGGAGATAAGATTGGAGAGTTATGTAGGGACCAGATTGTCTAAGGATTTGTAGGTCATTGTAAGTAATAGGGACTTGTTTAAAGTATGATGAGAAGCCCAAACAGCTCAACACTATTAATCATGAATTATCTTAAGTTTACAGTTTACATCAATTTATTAGACCATCATCCATCCTAATCCTGAAGGTGCTACTTTAACAGGAAGCATGTAGCCACAATATTTATATCTACTCAGCCAAAGATTTATATAAATAACAAAGATACCAATTACAGCTAGCTGTGAGGTCAATTTACAATAGTGACAAGAGTGTACTCAGGTCTGAACTGAGCTTACATTGAATTCACATAAACTCAAGAACCATCAGAGAGCAACCACACATATACTCAACTGCAAATTTGGACTTGTGGCTTGAAGACTTAACAGGCTCCACTTCCAGAATCCTTGAGAATAATCATCAGTACAGTCAGTGGGGGCATTTGATTTTCTATCAAATGGTGTAATTTCAAAATATTCAGGAATCAGCCTATAAATCATTTCCAGAAGTTTCAGCACAGAGTTTTAGCTGCCCAACCTTCTGCTTGTAGAAAGATAAAATAGCCTATGTGTTTCCATAGCAAAGGCAAATATTCAAATATTACCAAAAAAAATCCTTACTTACAAACTTATTATGTTTCTGAAGCAAAAAGAAAAAGAACTCTTCAGTTTTGGAGAAAATTATTTTGTGACATTGAGCATATGTAGTAAATAATGTTCTTTCTTGAAAATAATAATAGACTGAATAATCCAGAGATGAAACAGGCAAAAGCAAATATTCCTGCAACTAGAATTGTTATGGCTCTATTTTACACTCCCCAGAAAGTTCACTTGTGTTTAATCGGTCACTTAAATTTTCATTTTCTTGCTTATCTTGACCCTTTTTCTTAATGATTATTCTTCATGTGACTGTCAAATCTTTGCACTGTGAAGATCTAAATTATTGTTTTGATAGTTCTCCCTTTGAAAGAAGGCAACAAAGGAGACAATTATGACAGAAGCTATATGAATTGGGGATACTGTGCCCCAATAAAACCAGACTAAGTTTTGTCTTATTACCTGATTCATGATTAATAAGCTCTTTCCAAACAACTCATGTGGTAGGCTTTGGAATTTCTTAAGCCATAAAGTTTTAGTTTCGCTAATAATTATGCACATATTGAGTGCAAAACAAATCTTTGAGTATGTAAACACAAATATGAGCAAGTAATTAAGCAATGGAAGGTTAAGGCAAATGAGGTTCAACAACATTAACTAATTTGTCCAAATGTTCACAATTAACAAATAGTAGAGCTATAATTTGAGCCCAAGTCAAATTCTAAAACACATGGTATCTCTACCATATCACTCATTATTGAGTTCATAAATAAATTAATGAAAGAATAACATAAAAGATATCTACTAGAAATAAAGCATTTTCTTAGGTAGGTAGAATTCAGGTGCCAAATTCAACAAACCCAGACGTTTAATTTATCACAAGCTAAGTACACAAACTACAAGCATTATCTTAAATTATAAAAAGTTCTTGTTCTTAACTAGAGTTCTATCAAAATTTTATTTATGTGCTTCTAATGTTTATATTCCACAGATAATCAAGTTAAGAAAAGAATAGAAAGACTGCTAAACAGACACTAAGAGACTAGAAAATATTTTAAAAATCTGCCTTCAGGAGGATCACGGGAAGATGGCGGCATGAGTAGTTCAGAGGAAATATCCTCCCCAAAACATATATATTTATGAAAATACAATAAATACCACTATTCCTAAAAGAGACACCAGTGGATGCAGTACAACAGCCAGGATACATCTACATCTGTGAGAACTCAACATCACAGGAAGAGGGTAAGATACAAGCCCCGGCCAGGTGGGACACAAACACTCCCCCACCCCAGAACCCAGCAGGAAGAAATGAGTCACAATGGGGAGGGAGAGAAAGCCCAGGACTGCTAAACAACCAGCTCTAGAAATCCATACCCAGAGCATAGACACAAGGTACATGGGGTGCTGGATATTAGAGAAACAGAAAAGCAAAACCTGTGGGCAGGTCCCCATAACCGGTGCCCCTGAAACAAAAGAAAAGCCAGTGCTTTCTGCACATCTTAAAGAAACAGGGACCCCATAGCTGGACAAAGTCGTCCCGGCACAGTTAGCAAGCAGCGGGGAATCCCGGGGAACCTTAGGCACCCTAAACCCCAGGGGGGCAGCACAACTCTGAAGCCCTTCACAGCACTAAGCACCTGCCAGTCATTCCTCAAACTGGCACAGACCCCGACACACCAGCCCAATAGCAGGAGAGTGGCAGTGTGGGCTGGGGCGGTGGCGCCGGAAGGGACCGGGAGCAAATCGCGTGCACCAAAGGCACCAGAGAGGACAAGGACAGGCTTATGAGCCCACAGCAGCAGCGACCAAACAGCCTGGGTGCGGCTTGCAGGCACTGGCAGCAGTGGAGCCAGAGGAGCCCGGTAGAGGCCCATGCAGGAGAGCTCTGTGCACACCTGTAACAGAGCCAGATGGAGCAGGTGTGCTCCCAGCAGCCGAATGGAATTCCAGCCCAATGCACAGCCGCATGGGCCAGACCCAAAGGCCACTGCTGGCACACAGCTACCTGGCAGGGGCACCGCTATGATGGAGGAGCGCAGCTGGCATGACTGCCACTCCCTGAAGGGCTCTGTGCTGCTCTGACAGAGACCCTGCCCGCAGCAGCTTAGGGGACTAACCCAGTGGCTGCTCCAGGAGTGCGGGTAACCGACAAAGGCAGTGGAGAAGGGCAAGGCATCCAGCAAGCAGGAAAGGACTTTCTTCTCCCAGCTGACACACCCGCAACTTGCCTACAGCCACTGCTATCACCATGAAAAGAAAAAATATTTAGTCCAGTCCAAGATAGTTCAGACAACACCTGAGAGAGGATCTGCAGAGACAGACCTAACCAGTCTCCCTGAAAAAGAATTCAAAATAAAAATCATAAACATGCTGACAGAGCTGCAGAGAAATATGCAAGAGCTAAGGGATGAAGTCCAGAGGGAGAATACAGATGTCCAGAGGGAGATTACAGAAGTGAAACAAACTCTGGAAGGATTTATAAGCAGAATGGATAAGATGCAAGAGGCCATTGATGGAATAGAAACCAGAGAACAGGAACGCGTAAAAGCTGATGCAGAGAGAGATAAAAGGATCTCCAGGAATGAAACAATTTAAGAGAACTGTGTGACCAATCCAAAAGGAACAATATCCACATTATAGGGGTACCAGAAGAAGAGAGAGAAAAAGGGATAGAAAGTGTCTTTGAAGAAATAATTGCTGAGAACTTCCCCAAAGTGGGGGAGGAAATAGTTGCTGAGACAAGAGAGGCACACAGAACTCCCAAGAGACGAGACCCAAAGAGGACAACGCCAAGACACATAATTAAAATGGCAAAGATCAAGGACAAGGACAGAGTATTAATGGCAGCCAGAGAGAGAAAAAAGGTCACCTACAAAGGAAAACCCATCAGGCTATCATCAGACTTCTCAACAGAAACCTTACAGGCCAGAAGAGAATGGAATGATGTATTTAATGCAATGAAACAGAAGAGCCTTGAACCAAGGATACTGTATCCAGTATGATTATCATATAAATATAAAGGAGGTATTAAACAATTCCCAGACAAGCAAAAGTTGAGAGAATTTGCCTCCCACAAACAACCTCTACAGGGTATCTTAGAGGGATTGCTCGAGGTGAGAGCACTCCTAGAAAGAGCACAGAACTAAACACCCAACATATGAAGAATGGAGGAGGAGGAATAAGAAAGTAGAGAAATAATCATCAGACTGTGTTTATAATAGCTCAATAAGCGAGTTAAGTTAGACAGTAGGGTAGTATACAAGCTAACATTGAACCTTTGGTAACCATGAATCTAAAGCCTGCAATGGCAATAAGTACATATCTTTCAATAATCACCCTAAATGTAAATGGACTGAATGCACCAATCAAAAGACACAGAGTAATAGAATGGATAAAAAAACAAGACCCATCTATATGCTGCTTACAAGAGACTCACCTCAAACCCAAAGATATGCACAGATTAAAAGTCAAGGCATGGAAAAACATATTTCATGCAAACAACAGACAGAAAAAAGCAGGTGTTGCAATACTAGTATTAGACAAAATAGACTTCAAAATAAAGAAAGTAACATGAGATAAAGAAGGATATTACATAATGATAAAGGGCTCAGTCCAACAAGAGGATATAAACCATTATAAACATATATGCACCCAATACAGGAGCACCAATATATGTAAAACAAATACTAACAGAATTAAAGGAGGAAATAGAATGCAATGCATTGCATTCATTTTAGGAGACTTCAACACACCATTCACTCCATAGGACAGATCCACCAGACAGAAAATAAATAAGGACACAGAGGCACTGAACAGCACACTAGAACAGATGGATGTAATAGACATCTATAGAACTCTACACCCAAAAGCAACAGGATACACATTCTTCTCAAGTGCACATGGAACATTCTCCAGAATAGACCACATACTAGGCCACAAAAAGAGCCTCAGTAAATTCCAAAAGATTGAAATACTACCAAACAACTTTTCAGACCTCAAAGGTATAAAACTAGAAATAAATTGTACAAAGAAAACAAAAAGGCTCACAAACACATGGAGACTTAACAACATGCTCTTAAATAATCAATGGATCAATGACCAAATTAAAATGGAGATCCAGCAATATATGGAAACAAATGACAACAACAACACAAAGCTGCAACTTCTGTGGGACACAGCAAAAAGCAGTCTTAAGAGGAAAGTATATAGCAAACCAGGCATATTTAAAGAAGGAAGAACAATCCCAAATGAATACTCTAATGTCACAATTATCAAAATTGGAAAAAGAAGAACAAATGAGGCCTAAGGTCAGCAGACAGAGAGAAATAATAAAGATCAGAGAAGAAATAAATAAAATTGAGAAGACTAAAACAATAGAAAAAATCAATGAAACCAAGAGCTGGTTCTTTCAGAAAATGAACAAAATAGATAAGCCTCTAGCCAGACTTATGAGGAGAAAAAGAGAATCAACACACATCAACAGAATCAGAAACAAGAAAGGAAACATCACAATGGACCCAACAGAAATACAAAGAATTATTAGACTACTATGAAAACCTATATGCAAATAAGTTGGAAAACCTAGGAGAAATGGATAACTTCCTAGAAAAATATAACCTTCCAAGACTGACACAGAAAGAAACAGAAAATCTAAACAGACCAATTACCAGCAATGAAATTGAAGCAGTAATCAAAAACCTACGAAAGAACAAAACCTCTGGGCCAGATGAATTTACCTCGGAATTTTATCAGACATACAGAGAAGACATAATACCCATTCTCCTTAAAGTTTTCCAAAAAAATAGAAGAGGAGGGAATACTCCCAAACTCATTATATGAAGCCAACATCACCCTAATACCAAAACCAGGCAAAGACCCCACCAAAAAAGAAAACTACAGACCACTATCTCTGATGAACATATATGCAAAAATACTCAACAAAATATTAGCAAACCAAATTCAAAAATACATCAAGAGGATCATACACCATGACCAAGTGGAATTCATCCAAGTGATGCAAGGATGGTACAACATTCAAAATCCATCAACATCATCCACCACATCAACAAAAAGAAGGACAAAAACCACATGATCATCTCCATAGTTGCTGAAAAAGCATTTAACAAAATTCAACATCCATTCATGATAAAAACTCTCAACATAATGGGCATAGAGGTCAAGTACCTCAACATAATTTAGGCCATTTTTGATAAACCCACAGCTAACATACTGAACAGAGAGAGGCTGAAAGCATTTCCTCTGAGATCGGGAACAAGACAGGGATGCCCACTCTCCCCACTGTTATTCAACATAGTACTGGAGGTCCCAACCATGGCAATCAGACAAAACAAAGAAATACAAGGAATCCAGATTGGTAAAGAAGAAGTCAAACTGTCTCTATTTGCAGATGACAAGATATTGTACATAAAAAACCCTAAAGACTCCACTGCAAAACTACTAGAACTAATATCGGAATTCAGCAAAGTTGCAGGATACAAAATTAACACACAGAAATCTGTGGCTTTCCTATATACTAACAATGAACTAATAGAAAGAGAATTCAGGAAAATAATTCCATTCACAATAGTATCAAAAAGAATAAAATACCTTGGAATAAACCTAACCAAGGAAGTGAAAGACCTATACCCTGAAAACTACAAGACACTCTTCTTAAGAGAAATTAAAGAGATCACTAACAAATGGAAACTCATCCCAGACTCCTGGCTAGAAAGAATTAATATCATCAAAATGGCCATCCTGCCTAAAGCAATATACAGATTCCATGCAATCCCTATCAAATTACGAACAGCATTCTTCAAGGAACTGGAACAAATAGTTCAAAAATTCATATGGAAACACCAAAGACCCTGAATAGCCAAAGCAATCCTGAGAAGGAAGAATAAAGTGGGGGGGGGGTCTTGCTCCCCAACTTCAAGCTCTACTACAAAGCCACAGTAATCGAGACAATTTGGTACTGGCACAAGAACAGAGCCACAGACCAGCGGAATAGAATAGAGAGTCCAGACATTAACCCAAACATATATGGCCAATTAGTATTCGATAAAGGAGCCATAGACATACAATGGGGAAATGACAGTCTCTTCAACAGATGGTGCTGGCAGAACTGGACAGCTACATGTAAGAGAATGAAATTGTATCACGGTCTAACCCCATAATCAAAAGTAAATTCAAAATGGATCAAAGACCTGAATGTAAGTCATGAAACTATAAAACTCTTAGAAAAAAACAGGCAAAAATCTCTTGGATATGAACATTAGCGACTTCTTCATGAATATATCTCCCCGCACAAGGAAAACAAAAGCAAAAATGAACAAGTGGGACTATATCAAGCTGAAAAGCTTCTGTACAGCAAAGGACACCATCAATAGAACAGAAAGGTATCCTACAGTATAGGAGAATATTTTCGTAAATGACAGATCCAATAAAGGATTGACATCCAAAATATATAAAGAGCTCACACTCCTCAACAAACAAAAAGCAAATAATCCAATTAAAAAACGGGCAGAGGAACTGAACAGACAGTTCGCCAAAAAAGAAATACAGCTGGCCAACAGACACATGAAAAGATGCTCCACATCGCTAGTTATCAGAGAAATGCAAATTAAAACCACAATGAGATATCACCTCACACCAGTAAGGATGGCCACCATCCAAAAGACAAACAACAACAAATGTTGGCGAGGTTGCAGAGAAAGGGGAACCCTCCCACACTGCTGGTGGGAATGTAAATTAGTTCAACCATTGTGGAAAGCAATATGGAGGTTCCTCAAAATGCTTAAAATAGACTTACCACTTGACCCAGGAATTCCACTTCTAGGAATTTACCCTAAGGATGCAGCAGCCCAGTTTGAAAAGACAGATGTACCCCTATGTTTATTGCAGCACTATTTACAATAGCCAAGAAATGGAAGCAACCCAAGTGTCCATCAGTAGATGAATGGATAAAAAAGAAGTGGTACATATACACAATGGAATATTATTCAGTCATAAGAAGAAAACAAATCCTACCATTTGCAACAACATGGATGGAGCTAGATGATACTATGCTCAGTGAAATAAGCCAAGTGGAGAAAAACCAATACCAAATGATTTCACTCATCTGTGGAGTATAGGAACAAAAGAAAAACTGAAAGAACAAAACAGCAGCAGAATCACAGAACCCAAGAATGCACTAAGAGTTACCAAAGGGAAAGAGACTGGGGAGAATGGGAGGGTAGGGAGGGATAAGGGTGGGGAAGAAGAAAGGGGGTATTATGATTAGCATGTGTATTGTGGGGGGTGGGGGAAAGGGGAGGACTTTGCAATACAGAGAAGACAAGTAGTTTTTCTACAACATCTTACTATGCTGATGGACAGTGACTGTAATGGGGTTTGTGGGGGGGACTTGGGGTAGGGGAGAGCCTAGTAAACATAAATAAAAATAAAAATAAATAAAGAGCATAAATAAATTCAAACAGATTGAAATTGTATCAAGTATCTTTTCTTATCACAATGGTATGAAATTAGAAATAAATCACATAAAGAAAACAAAGGAACCAACAAACACATGGAACATGGAACCTAAACAACATGCTTCTAAATAATCAATGGGTCAATGAACAAATCAAAGAGGAAATGAAACAATACATGGCGACAAATCAAACAGAAACACAATGGTTCAAAATATGTGGTATGCAGCAACAGTGCTTCTACGAGGGAAGTACATAGCAATACAGGCCTACCTCAAGAAATAAGAACAATCCTAAATAAACAGTCAAAACTCACATAAAAGTAAGTAATAAAAGAAGAACAAATGAAACTCAAAGCTAGTAGAAGGAGGAACATAATAAAGATCAGAGCAAAAATTAATAAACAGAAGAATAAAATAAGAAAAAAAATCAGTGAAACAGAAAGCTGGTTTTTTGAGAAGATAAAATAGCCTAACCCCTAGTCAGACTTATCAAGAATAAAAGAGACAGGATGCAAATAAACAAAAGCAGGAAAAAAATAGTTACAACTGATAATACATAAATACAAATAATTACTAGACCATTCTATAAAAAATTACATGCCAATAAATTGGACAACCAGGAAGAAATAGACAAATTCCAAGAAAAGTATACCCTTCCAAGACTGACCCAGGAAGAAACAGAAAATCTGAATATATCAATTACTAGTAACAAAATTGAATTGGTAATCAAAAAACTCTCCAAAAACAAATATCCAGAACTAAATATCTTCACAACTGAATTCTACCACATATTTTAAAAAGCTGAATTTTACCACATATCTAATACTCATCTTTCTTAAAGTATTCCAGGTAGAAAAGGAAGGAATACTTCCAAACTCATTCTATAAGCTCAGCATCACTCTAACACCAAAACCAGACAAAGATACTACAAAAACAGAAAATTGCAAACCAATATACCTGATGAACATAGATGTAAAAATCTTCAACAAAACATTAGCAAACCAAATTCAAAAATACATCAAATAACATCATCCATCATGATCAAGTGGGATTTACTCCAGGGATGCAAAGATGGTACAATATTTTTAAATCAATCAATATGATACACCACATTAACAAAAAGGATAAAAAATATATGACCATCTCAATAGATACTGAAAAAGCATTTGACAAAATTTCACATTCATTCATGAAAAAAACTCTCAAAAAATGGGTATAATGGGAACACACTTCAACATAATAAAGGCCATATATGACAAACCCACAGCTAATATCATATACAATGGTGAAAAGCTGAAAGTTTTCCATCTAAAATCAGGAAGAAGACAAGGATGGCCGCTCTCACCACTTGTATTCAACATAGTTCTGGAGATCCTTGCCATGGCAATCAGATAAGATAAAGAGATAAAAGTTATCCAAATTGGTTAGGAAAAATTAAACTGTATTATTTCAAGATGACATGATATTGCATATAAAAAACCCTGAAGATTCCACTAAAAACTTATTAGTACTAATAACTGGATTCAGCAAAATTGCAGGATACAATATTAATACACCCAAATCTGTTGCATTTCTATATACTAACAACAAACTAGGAGAAAGACAAATCAGGGAAACAATTTCATTTACAATTGCATCAAAAAAAATCCCAAGAAATAAACCTAAACAAGGTGAAATACCTGTACTTAGAAAACTATAAGACACTGATGAGATAAATTAGACACAAATAAATGGAAATTTATCCCATGCTTATAGATAGGAAGAATTAATATTGTCAAAATGGCCATCCTGCTAAAGCAATCTAAAGATTCAATGCAATCCCTATCAAAATACTAACAGCATTATTCAATGAACTGGAACAAATAGTTCTAAAATTCATATGGAACCACAAAAGACCCCAAATAGCCAAGACAATCCTAACAAGGAAGAATAAAGTAGGGGGGATTATGCTCCCCAATTTCAAGCTCTACTACAAAGCCACAGTAATCAAGACAATTTGGTACTGGCACAAGAACAGACCCATAGATTAATGGAAGAGAACAGAGAGCCCAGATATAAACCTATGTATATATGGTCAATTAATATACAATAAAGGAACAATGAATATACAATGGGGAAAAGACAGTTTCTTCAAAAAATGGTGTCAGGAAAACTGGGCAACTACATGCAAGAGAATGAAACTAGATTACTGTCTAACTCCATACACAAAAGTAAAAATTTGAAATGGATTAAAGACCTAAAGGTAAGACATGAAACCATAAAACTCTTAGAAGAAAACATAGGGAAAAATCTCTTGAACACAAGCATGAGCATTTTTTTCTGAACATATATCCCCAAACAAGGGAAACAAAATTAAAAATGAACAAGTGAGAGTACTGCAAACTAAAAAGATTTTGTACACCAAAGGACATCATCAACAGGATAACACAAAGGCAGCTTACAGTATGAGAGAATATATGTGTAAATGATTTATCCATAAGGGGTTAGCATACAAAATATATAAAGAACTCATATGACTTAACACCAAAGAAAACACATAACTGATTAAAAAATGGGCAGAGGACCTGAACAGACATTTTTCCAGAGACATACAGATGGCCAACACACACATGAAAAGATACTCCACAATGCTAATCATCATGGAAATGTAGATCAAAACCACAATGAGATATCACCTCACACAAATTAGAATGGCCACTATCCAAAAGATGAGAAATAACAAGTGTTGGTGACCATATGAAGAAAAAAGAACCCTCCTATACTATTGGTTGGCGATGTAAACTGGTACAGCCACTATGGGAAGCAGTATGGATGTTCCTCAAAAAACTAAAAATAGAAATACCATATGACCCAGTAATTCCACTCCTAGGAATTTACCCAAAGAAAACAAAATCTCCGATTCAAAAAGATATATGAACCCTTATGTTTATCACCACATTATTTACAACAGCCAAGATATGGAAGCAACTAAAGTATCCATCAATAGATGAATGGATAAAGAAGATGTGGAATATTATTCAGCCATAAAAAGGAAACAAATCCTGCCAATTCAATGATGTGGATGGATCAAGAGGCTATTATGCTAAGTGAAATAAGCCAGGTAGAGAAACATAAATACCATATGATTTTACTTATTTGTGGAATATAAAAACAAAACAAGATGAACAATATAGCAGTAGACTTATAGACACTGATAAGTGCTGGTGGTTACCATGGGGGAGGGTTTGAGATTTATGGATGGGAAGAGAGAGGGAGATAAAGGGGCACAAAAATTCTCAATCATAATATAAGTTGCTCGCAGGGATAGTAGTTTTGCATGGAGAATATAGCCAATGATTCTGTAACATCTTTTTATGTTGACAGGTAGTAACTGCACTAGTTGGGGTGAGGATTTAATAATGTGTGTAACTGGTTAACTACTGTGTTGTATGCTTGAACATAATGTAAGATTTTATATTAACTGTACTTCAATTTTTAAAAATATACTTCCTTATGGTGGTATTGTAATAATGTTTTCAACTTAAATAACTTCCATCTCTATTCCATCAGTCCTCATCTTAGACCTTATCATTGCATGGAATTTCCTTTTTGCTGTAATTTTGCTCCTCCTTATTTTCTAATTGTTCCTTATTTTCATATTATAACAACTTGCTCAATTACTTACTGGCCCTGATACCATCTAGGATCCTATATCCAAATGTTTCAATTATATTCTCACAGATTCTCTGAACTTTATTTCTTGACCTTGTAATACATCTACAAGGCTGAACCCCAACTAACCGTTTTCTAAAAAATCCTTTTCAGATTTGTGAAAATTGCTTCAAGAAAGACACATCAACATTCTGATTAAGTACACTAAATATCCATGATACAAAATTTTAACTGGGCTCCACTTTGAATTCTTTTTTTACCATTTCTAAATAATTATCTCCCTACTGAATCCACTGCAGCAACTATTCCAGAACTTTTCTGTCCTTCTCAATTTCTAAAAACCTTCCCAATTATTGTCAAACTTCTTCATTGGGTAGTCTACCCTCACTGCATATACTGTTTTTTCTCCACTCTTTATTCTGGGTTCAACATTTAGCATGCTATAAAAAGTTAAAATCACTACAAAGTACTAGTTCCAACAACCCTCCCAATTGTCATCATAATCAATGTATCTGTATAATTCACTATCCTTGATAGCCCATCATTGTTAAAATTTTTCCTGTAATTATTTAAGTGACATTCTTCTCATTCTATTTCCTTCTCTTGTATTTTCTTTGAATAATCTTCTGTCTTCCTCATGGATTCCTCTTCTATGCACTTCTTAATTAAGGTATCCCCCAATGTGCTGTTCCCTGTCCTCTTTTCCTGTTCTTCATCCTATTTTGTCAATTGCACCCACTCCCATAACTTCAACAATAAATTGCTCAAGCCCTAATTCTCTTCTGAAGTGCAGTACAAATTTTATATCTGCCTGATTAGCATGCATTAATGTCCCAGAAGCATCCTAAACCTAACATGTATATGCCATATCACCTCATCAGACTTCCAACTTTCCTACTCCTTCTGTATTTTGTAAGGACTTTTATTTTTCTAAGTGCTCAAAACCAAAACCTCAGACCCAATATTTACTGTTCTATATTCCTAATTATTCCCCAAATTTAAGTATCAATTAAATCCTGTGACTTTTACCTCTACAATATTTTTGTCCTATTTCACCTTCTTTCCAAACTTTTCACTAACCTAGTTCGTTTCATTATTTCAAGCATTAATATAATAACTTCTTAACTAGTATCCCTGACTTCAATCCATCTCTCTGCTCTCCTGAATCACAGATATAATTGTGTCATTTCCCTATTCAAAACTCGTGGTCTCCCCCTACCTATGAGAAATAAAATCAAGCCCAAAAACCGACATGTGAAACCCTCTGTAGCGGTTCCATCTATTTTCCTAATCTTATTTATCATTCATTTGACTTCATAAATTTTAAGAAAATATGGCCATGGCCTCTATTCGATCTGGTCACACCTCTTCCCCACACCCCAACCCTAATCTCTGAATCTCAAGCTTACTAACCCTTCACTCATTCATTAAATAACCACTTAGCTACCAACACTGTAATTCACAATAGGAAAAAGATGAAAAACAGACTCTATCTCCAAAGAATTCATAATCCAATGAAGAGAGAGATTAATAGATCTTTATAAAACAATACAGTAACTTTTGTAAGAAAAATATGAAGGAAAACAGACAAAAACAGAAGGAAATCTGCCTGGGTGATCTAGAGAGAGCTTCTTCTCACATTAACTAACACTTGAGCAGGATCACAGACTTGGACTCTCATCTTTTTTTATGTTTGTTTATTTAATTTTTATTAATGTATGATTGATATACACTCTTATGAAGGTTTCACTTGAAAAAACAATGTGGTAATACATTTACCCATATTATCAAGCCCCTACCCATACCCCAGTGCAGTCACTGTCCATCAGTGCAAGTTGCCAGAGATCCACTATGCCCCTTTTCTGTGCTACACTGTTCTCCCCATGATCCCCCACACCATGTGTACTAAACATAATACCCCTCAGTCCCCTTCTCCCTGCCCTACCACACTCCTCCCCTTTGGTAACCACTAGTTCATTCTTGGAGTCTCTGAGTCAGCTGCCATTTTGTTCCTTCAGTTTTGCTTCATTGTTACACTCCACAAATGAGGGAAATCATTTGGCATTTCTCCTTCTCCACCTGGCTTATTTCACTGAGCATAATGTCCTCCAGCTCCATCCATGTTGTTGCAAATGGTAGAATTTGTTTCTCTCTTATGGCTGAATAGTATTCCATTGTATATATGTACCACATCTTCTTTATCCATTGATCTACAGATGGACACTTAGGTTGCTTCAATATATTGGCTATTGTAAAAAGTGCTGTGATAAACATAGGGGTGCATATGTCTTATTGAATCTGAGAAGTTTTATTCTTTGGGTATATTCCAAGGAGTGGGATTCTGGTGTCAAATGGTATTTCTATTTTTAGTTTTTTGAGGAACCTCCATATTGCTTTCCACAATGGTTGACCTAGCTTACATTCCCACCAGCAGTGTAGGAGGCTTCCCCTTTCTCCACATCCTTGCCAACATTTGTTGTTCTTAGTCTTTTCTATGCTGGCCATCCTTAGAGGTGTGAGGTGATATCTCATTGTGGTTTTAATTTGCATTTCCCTGATAATTAGTGATGTGGAGCATCTTTTCATGTGTCTGTTGGCCATCTGAAATTTCTTCTCTGGAGAGCTCTCTCTTCATATCCTCTTCCCATTTGTTAATAGAGTTATTTGTTTTTTGGGTGTTGAGGTGTGTAAGTTCTTTATACATTTTGGTGTTAACCCCTTGTCAGATATGTCATTTACAAATATATTCTCCTGTACTGTAGGATGCCTTTTTGTTTTATTGATAATGTCCTTTGCCATACAAAATCTTTTCAGTTTGATGTAGTTCCATGAGTTCATTTTTGCTTTTGTTTCCCTTTCTGGAGGAGATGGGTTCAGGAAGAAATTGCTCATGCTTACATTCAGGAGATGTTTGCCTATGTTATCTTCTAAGAGTTTTATGGTTTCATGACTTACATTCAAGTCTTTAATCCATTTCGAGTTTACTTTTGTGTATGGGGTTAAACAATAATCCAGTTTCATTCTCTTGCATGTACCTGTCCAGTTTTGCCAGCACCAGCTGTTGAAGAGGCTGTCATTTCCCCGTTGTTGTCCATGGCTCCTTTATCATATATTAATTGACCACATATATTTGGCTTTATATCAGGGCTCTCTAGTCTGGTCCATTGGTCTATGGATCTGTTCTTGTGCCAGTACCAAATTGTCTTGATTACTGTGGCTTTGTAGTAGAGCTTGAAGTTGGGGAGCATAATCCCCCCTGCTTTATTCTTCCTTCTCAGGATTGCTTTCACTATTCAAGGTCGTTTGTAGTTCCATATGAATTTTAGGATGATTTTCTCTAGTTCGTTGAAGAATGCTGTTGGTATTTTGATAGGAATTGCACTGAATCTATAGATCGCTTTAGGCAGGATGGCCATTTTGACAACATTAATTCTTCCTATCCATGAGCACAGAATGTGTTTCCATTTATTGGTATCTTCTTTAATTTCTCTCATGAGTGTCTTGTAGTTTCAGAGTATAGGTCTTTTACTTCCTTGGTTAGGTTTATTCCTAGGTATTTTATTTTTTCTGATGCAATTGTGAATGGAATTGTTTTCCTGATTTCTCTGTCTGCTAGTTCATTGTTAGTGTATAGGAAAGCCTCAGATTTCTGTGTATTAATTTTGTATCCTGCAACTTTGCTGATTTCAGATATTAGATCTAGTGGTTTTGGAGTGGATTCTTTAGGGTTTTTTATGTACAATATCATGTCATCTGCAAATAGGGACAGTTTAACTTCCTCCTTGCCAATTAGGATACCTTTTATTTCTGTGTGTTGTCTGATTGCTGTGGCTAGGACCTCCAGTACTATGTTGAATAGAAGTGGGGAGAGTGGGAATCCTTGTCTTGTTCCCCATCTTAAATGAAAAGCTTTCAGCTTCTCACTGCTAAGTATAATGTTGGCTGTGGGTTTGTCGCATATGGCCTTTATTATGCTGAGGTACTTGGCCTCTATACCCATTTTGTTGAGAGTTTTCATCATGAATGGATGTTGAATTTTGTCAAATGCTTTTTCAGCATCTATGGAAATGATTATGTGGTTTTTGTTCATCTTTTTGTTGATGCGATGGATGATGTTGATGGATTTTTGAATGTTGACCATACTTGCATCCCTGGCATAAATCCTACTTGATCATGATGGATGATCTTTTTGATGTATTTTTGAACTCGGTTTGCTAATATTTTGTTGAGGATATTTGCATCTATGTTCTTCAGGGATATTGGTCTGTAATTTTCTTTTCTTTGGTGTCTTTGCTTGGTTTTGGTATTAGAGTGATGCTAGCCTCATAGAATGAGTTTGGAAGTACTCCCTGCTCTTCTATTTTTTGGAAAACTTTAAGGAGAATAGGTATTAAGACTTCACTAAATGTTTGATAAAATTCAGCGGTGAAGCCATCTGGTGCAGGAATTTTGTTCTTAGGTAGGTTTTTGATTACTAGTTTGATTTTGTTGCTGGTAATTGGTCTATGCAGATTTTCTGTTTCTCCCTTGGTCAGCCTTGGAAAATTGTATTTCTCTGGAAAGTTGTCCATTTCTTCTAGGTTATTCTGTTTGTTAGCATATACTTTTTCATAGTATTGTCTAATAATTCTTTGTACTTCTGTGGTGTTGGTAGTGATTTTCCCTTTCTCATTTCTGATTCTGTTTATGTGTGTTGACTTCTTTTTTTCTTGGTAAGTCTGGCTAGGGGTTTATCTATTTTGTTTATTATCTCAAAGAACCACCTCTTGCTTTCATTGATTCTTTCTATTGTTTTATTCTTCTCAATTTTATTTATTTATGCTCTAATCTTTATTATGTCCCTCCTACTGACTTTGGGCCTCATTTGTTTTTCTTTTTCTAGTTTCATTAATTTTGAGTTTAGACTGCTTATATGGGATTGTTCTTTCTTGAGGTAGGCCTGTATTGCAATATACTTTCCTCTTAGCACAGCCTTGGCTGCGTCCCACAGATTTTGCAGTGTTGAATTATTGTTGTCATTTGTCTCTATATATTGCTTGATCTCTGTTTTATTTTTTTCATTGATCCTTTGGTTATTTAGGAGCATGTTGTGAAGCCTCCATGTGTTTGTGGGATTTTTTAATTTTCTTTGCATAATTTATTTCTAGTT
Source organism: Manis javanica (assembly GCF_040802235.1). NCBI lineage: Eukaryota > Metazoa > Chordata > Mammalia > Pholidota > Manidae > Manis > Manis javanica. The sequence continues at coordinate 90,888,671 of NC_133174.1, forward strand.
TCATACCTTTGTGATCTGAGGAACTGGTTGGTAAAATTTCAATCTTTTTTAATTTACTGAGGCTCTTTTTGGGGCCTAGTATATAATCTATTCTTGAAAATGCTCCATGTGCACTTGAGAAGAATATGTATTCTGTTGCTTTTGGGTGTAGAGTTCTGTAGATGTCTGTTAGGTCCATCTGTTCTATTGTGTTGTTCAGTGCATCTGTCTCCTTACTTATCTTCTCTCTGGTTGATCTGTTCTTCAGAGTGAGTGGAGTGTTGAAGTCTCCTAGAATGAATGCATTCAATTCTATTTCCCCCTTTAATTCTGTTAGTATTTGTTTCACATATGTGCTCCTGTGTTGGGAGCATAGATATTTATAATGGTTATATCTTCTTGTTGGATTGACCCCTTTATCATTATGTAATGTCCTTCTTTGTCTCTTGTTACTTTCTGTGTTTTGAAGTCTTTTTTGTCTGATACAAGTACTGCAACTCCTGCTTTTTTCTTTCTTAGTTGTATGAAATACCCCTTCACTTTTAGTCTGTATATGTCTTTGGGTTTAAAATGAGTCTCTTGTAGGCAGCATATAGGTGGCTCTTTGTTTTTATCCATTCAGTGACTCTATGTCTTTTGATTGGTGCATTCAGTCCATTTACATTTAGGGTGATTATCAATAGGTATGTACTTATTGCCATTGTAGGCTTTAGATTCGTGGTTACCAAAGGTTCAAGGTTAATTTCCTTACTATCTAAAAGTCTATCTTAACTCACTTAATATGCTGTTACAAACACAATCTAAAGGTTCTTTTCTTTTTCTCTTCCTTTTTCTTTGTCCTCTATTCTTTATATATTAGGTATCATATTCTGTACTCTTTGTCTATCCCTTGATTGACTTTGGGGATAGTTAATTTAATTTTGTATTTGCTTAGTAATTAGCTGTTCTACTTTCTTTGCTGTGGTTTTATTACCTCTCGTGACAGCTATTAAACCTTAGGAACACTTCCATCTATAGCAGTCCCTCCAAAATAGACTGTAGAGTTGGTTTGTGGGAGGTAAATTCCTTCAGATTTTGTTTATCTGGAAATTGTTTAAAGCCTCCTTCAAATTTAAATGATAATCTTGCCAGATAAAGTAATCTTGGTTCAAAGTCCTTCTGCTTCATTGCATTAAATACATCATGCCACTCCCTTCTGGCCTGTACGGTTTCTGCTGAGAAGTCTGATGTTAGTCTGATGGACTTTCCTTTATATGTGATCTTATTTCTTTCTCTGGCTGCTTTTAATAGTCTGTCCTTATCCTTGATCTTTGACATTTTAATTGCTATATGTCTTGGTGTTGTCTTCCTTGCGTCCCTTGTGTTGGGAGATCTGTGGATCCCCATGGCCTGAGAGACTATGTCCTTCCTCAGATTGGGGAAGTTTTCAGCAACTACCTCCTCAAAGACACTTTCTATCCCTTTCTCTCTCTCTTCTTCTTCTGGTATCCCTATAATGCAAATATTGTTCCATTTGGATTGGTCACACATTCTCTCAATATTCTTTCATTCTTAGAGATCCTTTTTTCTCTCTGTGCCTCAGCTTCTTTGTATTTCTCTTCTCTAGTTTCTATTTCATTTATCGTCTCCTCCACCATATCCAACCTGCTTTTAATATCCTCCATCGTGCTCTGCAACGATTGGATCTCCAAGCAGAATTCATTCCTGAGTTCTTGGATATCTTTCTGTACCTCCATTAGCATGCTGATGATTTTTATTTTGAACTCCCTTTCAGGTAGAGTCATAAGGTCCATGTCATTTAAATTTTTCTCAGGAGTTATAGTAATTTTACTCTGAACTAGTTTCCTTTGGCGTTTCATATTTGTATATGGAGCCCTCTAGTGTCCAGAAGGTCTACTCTGGAGCTGCTCAGCCCCTGAAGCAATGTAGGGGGTCTCAGGGTAGCGCTATTGGTGCCTGGGGGGAGGAAAGAGCTGTTTCCTGCTTCCTGGCTGCTATGCCTGTCTCCACTACCTGAACCAGTGGGCCAAGCACACAGGTATAAGCTTTTGTCCCAGAGCAGCCGGATATGGATCCCTGCTTTCCACAAGCAGCTGGAATCTCAGTCTCTCCAGGAATTCTGCCTGTATTAGCTTTCCAACCATGTAATCACATTAGTATCGTGAAAGCACCATGAAATGTAGGTTTGTGCTCCCAGAGCAGATCTCCTTAGCTAGGTATTTAGCAGTTCCAGGCCTTCCACTCCCTCCTTGCTCCATTTCTCTTCCTCCTGCCGGTGAGCTGGGGTGGGGGAAGGGCTTGGGTCCCACCGGGCCACAGCTTTGGTACATTACCCTGTTCCATGAAGTCTGCTTTTTTTCTCCAGGTGTATGCAGTCTGGCACCATCCTCTTTCCTGTAGCTCTCTCTGGATTAGTTTCACCAACTGTATTTTATAATTGTATACAGCTTTAGGAGGAAGCCTCGCTCTCCTCTCATGCCACCATGTTTTGTCTCTTGGGTCTCTCATCTTTCTATATAGTTCAAAATCACTTTATTCCTACCTCCATTGTAACAGTAATTATATTCTTCTTTGTACTATTCATTCATCAATTCAATTATTGAACAACCTTTATTCTCTAATATGTACCAGACACTTCTCCAAGCACTAAGCAAATAACAGATTTAAAAAAAAACCCACCCTCATGGAGCTTTAATTCTTCTGTGGAGAGACAAAACAGAAAAGTTATATAGAATACAAAAATGTCATAATTGCTACAATAAATAAATTCAGGTAGAGAGTTAAGGAGTACTGGGTTAAAGGTGCACTTTTCATGGGAATTATTTTATTTTTATAATTATTCTATTGTGTTCTGTATTATGACAAGAATTGTGGCTTATTCAGCTTTGTATTATGGATGCTTGATAACTGTCAAATTGAGTTGATTATGACAAATATCCTTGTAATTTCTACAGACTTTTTTCTCTTATACAAATCTCAGAAACAGTATTTCTAACAGAAGTCACACTATTTACAAGGCAATAGAGAAGATGACTGCTGAAATGTTCTACATGGTCTCTTTCAGTTCATGTTCTGTTGTAAAGGAGCAATTTCTCAATTTCCCTTACTTAAATTTCCCACCTTTAATTTTAAGTTTCAAGAACAACAACAACAATTATTGGTGTTCATGGAGTTTTTTGTAGTAGGACATACTCTATATGCATAGTGACTCAAAAGAACAATAAAATATGTAAATAATTTGTTTTTTTACAACTAGGCCAATTAACTTAAAAACGGTACTTAGAATGAAAGTTGGCTGAGTAAAGATAATAGAGTTTCAAAAGTAGAAGTGTCTTAACCTGTGAAAGATGCTGAACTATAATTATGAACTGCAAGTTGACAAAATTAATTTAAAGCTCTTGACAGCTTTTCTGGATTAGCATTTTTGACATTATATTCACTATGGAGAATCATTGATGATTTTTGTGAAACAAGATTTTTATTAGCTTGTGCATATCATAACTCAATGAAGATGGAATTTGAGTATGGGCAAATCTTTAATTCAAATCTTTGTTTTCACAGTGTGTTTAATTAGCCACCTAACTTTTTTATTTAAACAGCAGTGAATTCATCTTCTCAATGTCTTTAAGCTGAAACCAACAATTTTTTTGGGATATGAAAAGTGGAGCCAAGTTGAATAACAAGACTCAGTGATTAATTGATGCCAGAATAATAGTCTGCATTGCAATTTTACCCAGCATTGTTGAAGCATTAAACCACTCAATAGGGTAAAAAAGACAATATGGAGAATTCAAGATGAGTTATATAAACTTTACCACTAATAATAAGATCTTGAAGAAGAGCAATATATTTCATTTCCAGTAGCATGAATGTAAAAGGTATAGCATTTTTAACCACAGTGATATACAACAAAAGCCATTGAAATTTTAGAAAGATAGGGTACATACAATACTCCCCTTCCTTCCAACTATAAATTTGGTTATGATTTAGTAGATAGCAACTCATAAAAACATCCAGATTCATCTCCCATATACTTTCCCATTTGTCAAATTTTGTAAACTACCTGAAAAATGACTGAGAACTTCTAATGTACCAGTTCTTTTTCTTTTCCCCAATATTATTCATATTGATTCTTTCCTTCCATTTTTACAGGGCACAGTATCAGCCCATCAAGAACTGTAAAAGGGATCAAATTCTCCCTCTGCAACCCTTCCAGAAAAGGAAGAGGCATTTGTTCCCTTATTTGCTATTTCAGCTAGACTACCCATGGACCACCAGAAGCCTGCCCAGAAATTTTCCTCTGACAGTTGAGAACAAATCAGCCTCTCACCTGAGATCAGAGAATAGGATTACATATACAATTTTGATAATTAGCATATACTATTAAATATTGATAAGGCTTTCAAGGGACAGTTTCGGAATTCATTTCAATGACCCAGAATAAGGACATGAAAGACTCTTGGTCAGTCACACTGAGCTATGTTTCAGTAGCTATCCATATTTAAATTACTTTGATGACCTCAAAGGACAAGTTGTATGTAGGCAGTTTTCATTGTTGGAACTCTGTATAAAGCACATGACAACATGGCTTCTCCTTTTTTTTTCCCTTTCAGATTTTGTATTAGATGTTTCTATCCAGTTTATTTGTACACTAGATGACTACAAATACAGTTAATCCAACTGCAAGCTCTTAAGCACACATTCAATTTTCTAACTTTCAGAGGTCCCAGAAACTTGCCTTTCACTTTGTATTACACACCTCAAAGATATGTAAAATGTGTTTGTATCATTGAAAGGAAACTTAGTACAGTCAATGTCTTCCTCCCATTTAGTAGATGCTTGCCGGCAAGGTCATTTATTCTTAGAATGTGTTTACTGGAAAAATGCAGTTGTATTTAAATGATTATTTGGGGAAAAATAAAGTCTTTGGGTGAATCATAAATGAAGAAAAAAGTTATTTCAGAAGATTTCATCTGAAGAAGGAATTGATGAAGAATATGGAAATGAATTATAATTAGAATGAAAGGCTGTAAGACTGCACCCCATAGTGAAATTAGTGTCTTCAATAGACAATATGCCTCATATAGGAATATAACTTTTATTACACTTTTCTTGGATTATTTTGCTTCATGTTTTAATACTTAAAATATACATTAATGACCAAATGAATGAATCTATTTGCTCTGGCTATTCTGACCATCTTGAATGAGCAAGATATCTAGCCTGAAACTTGAAAGGAGAACTGTAATAAACTGTATGTGTATAATCTGGTAACAGATAATGATATGATGAGAAGGGTCACTTTTATAGGAAGCACAAAGAATATTAATAAATGAAGTTCACCACTGATATGCATGTGAAGTCACTTAAGATTTTCCCAATGAAGGAATGTTGTTCAGATTGATTCTGTCTATCTGACAGTGATCAGGAATATTATAGCAACATCTAGCATGGAAGATCCAAGGACTGTATTAGAATTACTTATGGGAAGTAAGTACCCCTAAAGTTTTTGCTTAATTGCATACCTTCATCATTCTAGGTAAATGCAACTTAAATAATTTCTTTATTTCACAAAGAGAAAGTGAGGTGTTTTTAAGAACTTAAATATAATGTGCTCACTATCCATCTTAACTACGTAAGAGTCCTTCCTCACTACACTTTATCTACAGCTTTTTTAAGATTGACAAGTTTCAAATATGATAAAAGAATGGACTGGTATTTGGAGTTTATCATTCTTCTAGTAGAAAGATTCTAATCTAACTCAAAGTTGGTTTAACTGGTTGGGGACTTGAAGGTGGAGAGAAAACAAATTGTGGTCACTGTTGTTTCATTTACTTAATAGGTCTTAGAAAAATGAACAAGGAATATTACAAGGGGAAAATAGCCAGGTACAACATGAATTATCTCTTGGAGCAGTGGAATGTTGTCTAACAATAGTGTACCCAATTTTGGAAATAACAAATTTTTACTGTAATAAGATCCCCAAAGAAATACAGATAATCCTGGAAAAGGAGACATTTAAGCACAGAAATGTTTTGCTTTAGTAATTCCTAGTTGTTGATAAACAATTTACACACTTAATATAAGGCAACTCACTGAGCTGTAATGACTTAAAATTACATCTTCAGAAAATATGGACAAGCCTGCTAGTCCTCCAAAGGCCTTACAGAAAATGAGCCATGTAACTTCTTTTATATGTGGGACTAAATGCCTCGTACCAATCACTCTGGAAGGCTCTGAGGTGGAGGTGGAGGTGGGGAGGGGAAGGCTGCATTTGCTAAATGCAGTGTTTTGACCTTTAGGATTGTGCCTGCAGAACTCAGCAGAGATAATTGCCATCAAAAAATAAAAGAATACATAAGTGTTCTGCAACTAGAAAAATACAAAAACTATTTCCTTCTAATATAGTCTTCTGACAATTAATGAATAAAAGAGAATGCTATTCAACTAAATTACTCTTCATCAGGAGATGAATGGAACAATTTTCTCCTATAAACATCAGGTTGGATAAGGAGCAAGAAGTTGTATGAAAGGAAAATATCATCTGTACTTCTTGTAAGTTTTTCATTGTTGAAACCCTTGTTAATTCTTTGATATTGTATTCCCTGGAAATTTTCTATCCTCATTATTAGAGTTCTATTCTGGGGAGTGGCTTTGGAAGCATTAAGCAAACATTTTACTAGTAATAAAAAAGTAAAATCAACCTTTCTTACTATGTGTCTATCCAAGTCATATATTATTAACCATATGTGTGTAGACCAGGAAGCAGTTCCTAAGTTACACTGAGGACTTATTTCTTTTATTTCAATTTTGCAGAAGGATTTTAAAAACTGAAAAGCAATTGAAATATAATTGCCCAGCATAACTCTGCTTTTTCCCCAATCGCATGTGTTAAGCAATTAGAAGAAATCATCAAAGCAGAAGGAAGAGTAGAGAAACAAATCTCAGGAATTACAAAAATTATCCCACAAAACACAGAGAGTAGTTCATAGCAGGCCTGGGGCAGTGCTCAGTACTTTCAACATTAGAGTAGTTTTGACATTTGGCAGCACCTGAAGTTATTGGCAGTCAGGGAATGAGGGGCAGAAAGGAGGTGAGGGAGAGATTTAAGGTTCTAGGAAAAAGGTCAGGCTAAATGCTGTGGCTTCTGAACATCTCTATTTCCTTTAGCACCTATAACTTGATGACTCCTGATGACCAATATTTCCAACCCCAAATCTCCATGAGCTGTAGACATACAGATCTAACTAAACAGTAACATTTATACTTCAATGTCCCAAAGGACACAAAATTCCCAATGTTTGTCCTTCTTCTGTGTTCCTTATTAAAGTCAACAGCATCCCCTGCTCAAACCAGAAGCCTGACATCATTGCCTCTAACTCATCACTACCCAAACCAACCAAAGGTACAGATTCCTCCCCTAAAACAAAAAGATCAGAAAAACTTTTGCTTTTGTCTTGCCTGAAGGTTTCAGCTCCAGGCAAGGTCACTATAGATTCAGTGAGATCCAGAAATGACTATGTAATGTTCTTGGTGTAAAAGGGTTTATGCCCAGCTTTATTCTCCTCGTTGTAGGTCAAGCGCTAAAATAAAGTCTGCATCGAGCAGTCTGCAGGTCTGTAACCCTCCTCTGTCTCTGCCCCTGGGCCTCTCTGCCCCTGCAGCTGTCTCAGTCTTTGACCTCCATACAGCCAACACTCCATTGTCTCCTCTCCTGCAGCCATGCAGCCCAGAGCACTGGGCAGAGTGCTTCATATAGCGTCATTAATAAAGTAGTGCCAACATGCGTGCAGTGAGCAAGCAGACCAGGGTCAGATAAGAATCCTGGCCATAGGAACATTCATTTTCTCTACAGTTCTAAATCTATATTTTCTTTTTCAGGAAACATCACCACTATCTGCCCAGTGGCACAAACAAGCAACTTGACAGTAATCAAAGATTTCTTCCTCTTCCTACCTCTAACCCCTATTCAACACGCACACACACAGTCACTAAAACTTGACAATTCTGTACTCCATAACTCTCCCCAGTCATTCCCCTTCTTATCTGCCTAGCCTCTACCCTAGACCAGATCCTCAATGCCCCTTTTCCTGATATTAGTTCCCAAACTTTATCATTGACATTAGAAATACATTTCTAAGATAAAATGTGTTACATCATTCCGTCAAAAATGAGATGAAAAGGGATAAGAGAAAGCACTCTATAATTGTATTATAACTCTTAGAATATGAGTGTTGTGGGGAAGTTGGGGTTCCTATGGCCAGGATCCTCACTGAACTTAAACCACCTGATGATGTAACTGGCCTGTTGCTGGGCTACTGCTTCCACACCATTAGGCAATAAGCTATTATTGCACTGTACAGAGAGCTCAGCCCAGTGCTCTGGGCAGAGGCAGAGACGCTAGTGCTCAACCCACCACTGGAGAAAAAGCCAGGTAATAAACCCTTTCACCCCAAAGAACATTTTGCTGTCAATTTCTTTGGACACATTGAATCAACAGCAAACTTGACTGGGGCTAAAACTCATTGGCAAGACAATTGGCAAAAGTTGGCAGGGTTCACTGTTGACCAAGGAAAAAGACAGGCTGCCCTTATGGAAGGGTGCTTCAGTGGGCTGCCCCTGTGAATGGAGAGACAGTGTATCATCCCCCAATGGGTATGTGGTCTGAGGTGGCTTGCCTCCTAGAGGACTGGGCCCCACCCCAGGACTGGAGGCAAGTGGAGGTGACACCTGAGACAGTAGGGGTGGCTCTTGATATAGTAAGCAGCTCCTTTGAGAAGCAGAGTGCCCGGGAGGCAGCAGAGACTGTGGGCTGGCTGCTTCTCACAGTCTTAAAAAGGTCTACAGAGGTGACCCAAGAAATGGCGGTGCGAAAATGCAAGCTGCAAACTTCAGTAGATTCCCTGAGGAGGGAAGTGGTATTTTTGCAAGAGGTGGCATGAGAACGTGAGCTACAGACTTCTGTGGATTCCCTGAGGTGGGAAATGGTATTAATGTAGGAGGAGGTGGCATGAAAACACGAGCTGTAAACCTCTGCTGGATTCCCTGAGGAAGGAGATGGCCTTGATGTCAGAGGAGGCAGCATGAGAGCGCCGAAAGCAAGGTGCCATTGGAGATGAGTCAGCAGCGCTGCCAGGTGTTCTGAAGGAGGAAGAGGTCATAAAGGAAGAAGATGAACTCCTGATGGAAGCACAGGCAGAGGTAGCACGAGAACATCAGCTGCGAAGCATTGAGCTGAAGGTAAAAGACCTTCTGAAGACTGAGGTAGCATTGCTGCAAGGCACAGTAGAAAAGGTAAAGGTTGTAGCAGAGGAGGCACTCTGGGGAGGGTAGAGAAAGGTGCCATCAGCCCCAGAAATGGAGGAACTGGAGAAGGATGAAGGGGTGGTGCCAGAGGCACTGGCGCCTCCTGTACTGAAAGGACGCCCAGTGGTTATAAAGAAAGTAAAGACCCAGCAGCTGAAAATTCCCCCAAGGAGAGGAGCAGCTCCCTCCCAAGGTGGTGGAGTACTGTATGGTCCGCCCTTATACTCAGGCTGAGCTGGTGGATTTGGGCTCCCAGTTTAGACAGAGGCCCTCAGAATCAATATCAGCTTGGCTCCTTTGTCAGTGGGACTTGGGGGTGGATGGAATTGTTCTGTCAGGATCAGAGATGGGAAAGCTGTCTTCCCTAACAGTGCAGCCTGCCTTGAGGCAGCAATTACAAAATGCACATCAGACCCCAGTGAGTCACTCCCTCCTCGATTGGCTTATGGCTGCACTTTGTGCTGTGTGGCCCAATCCGGTGATCTGCCATCCTCTCCTGTTAGATAGCAGACATATGCTTAGCTCCAGCAGGTGTTATGAGAGCTAGGCATAAGAAATGACATCTATAGTCCAGAGAATTATAACCCAGATGAAGAGATTTTCACTGCTGGGATGAGAAATACTGTACTTCAAATGGCTCCTATGTCCCTCTTTGGGTCTCTAGTGGCCATTCTTTCCCCTCACTTAGGGCAGCCCATAAACAAGGTGACATGTACAGTAGCTGACTTAGGAGAAGTAGAAGCAATGAGAATCCAGAAAGAAATAAGACCTGTTACAAGAATTTACAGGGCCCTGTGAAGGTTATGAGGACCCAGATGTGGGTTGATTTAATACAGGCAGAAGCAGATGGAAGGAAATTAGATGGGAAGTCCAATAGGACGTTACTAGAGCTATGACAACAACTGAAACCAGAGCAGCAGTTCCAGCCATTAAGACAAAAGAGGCAGAGGTCAAAGACAGAGCCACAAGTACGGCCTGTGTGTTTGCAAGACTTCCTGCTGGAGAACGAGCCAACCTCACTTGAGCCCACACAGAAAGGTGATTGGGGAACATGGTTTGACTGAGGGAAAGGTCAAGGTTTCTGCCCTGAGGGACCAGAAGGGGACCGGAGGCCACATGTTTAAATAGCTATCCTTTGGTCCCTAGTGAACATGCAATGTGTCCTGGCTCTGTTGGACACAGGGGCTGAATGTTCACTGATTCATGGTAACCCTGAGCAATTCCCCGGGACCCCCACTATCATAGATGGATATGGGGGGGGAGGGGGGCTATCAGAGGAAAAAAGCCCAATCCCTTTGGGAATAGGGAATCTACCCCCAAAAGAGTATACTGTGTATATATCTCCTATTCCTGAGTATATTGTGGGGATTGATATCCTGCAGGGTCTATGGTTGCAGACCACTGCAGGTGAGTTCAGACTGAGAGTATGTGTGGTGAAGGCAGTTCTGAGGGGACATGCTAGACACCCGCCCATAGCTTTGCCTGTGCCTCAGTGGGTGACTAATACCAAACAATACAAACTGCCTGGAGGGTATAAAGAGATTGGAGAAACTCTCCAAGAGCTGGAAAAGGTGGGTATTATAAAGCCCGCCCAGAGTCCTTTCAATTCCCCAGTGTGGTCTGTAAAAAAGCCAGATGGCTCCTGGCATATGACTGTGGATTACAGAGAACTGAATAAAGTCATACCCCCTATGCATGCTGCTGTTCCCTCTATTGCAGGCTTGATGGATACCCTCAGCCATGAACTAGGAACATACCATTATGTGGTAGATCTTGCTAATGCCTTCTTTTCCATTGACATTGAGGAGGAAAGTCAGGAACAGTTTGCCTTCATGTGGGAAGGATGACAATGGACTTTCACCATCCTCCCACAGGGATACCTCCACAGCCCCACTATCTGTCATGGACTTGTAGTCCAGGACTTGGCTATATGGGAGAAACCGCCTACGGTGCGGTTATACCATTATATGATGATGTCATGCTCACGTCTGATTCTCTTTCAGATCTAGAAGGTCCTAGATTGCTGCAACATTTACAGGAGAAAGGATGGGCTATGAACGGTACCAAGGTTCAGGAACCTGGTTTGTCTGTTAAATTCTTAGGGGTCATCTGGTCGGGTAAGACCAAAGTTATACCAGAAGCAGTTGTAGACAAAGTCCAGGTCTTTCCTACCCCCACAGCTGTAGCATTGCTACAGGAGTTTATGGGTCTTCTAGGCTACTGGAAAGTGTTTATACTGCACTTGGCACAAGTTCTGAAGCCCTTATACCGCTTGGTATGAAATGGCATCACATGGGACTGGGATGCGACATGTGCATCTGCCTTTACTACAGCAAAACGGACAGTCAAGGCCATGTAGTCCTTGAGTATGGTAGACCCATCAAGGCCCTGTGAGCTGGATGTTTATGTCACTGAAGATGGTTATGGCTCGGGTCTCTGTCAGTGGCTTGAACGAACTCGCCAATACATTGGATTCTGGTCACAACTCTGGAACGGGGCAGAGGTATGATACACTTTGATAGAAAAACAATGGGCTGCCATGTATCATGCCTTTCTGGCTACAGAACCCATCACTGCAATGACCCCGATAAAGGTAATAACCACCTATCCCATTTTGGGGTGGGTACAAAATGGGACCCAAAAGCCAAGGAGTGGTGTGGCACAAACACCCATACTAGCCAAGTGCAGTGCTTACCTACAGCAGCATAGTGCCCTCTCTAGTAGCCCCTTGAGTGAAGAACTCCAACGCTTGTTGGTACTGGTGACATATACTAGGGAAAAGCAGGAAGAACTTGCTTTTGAACCATTAGTAGCAGAGAATCCCTATTGGGAGGGAAGAGCCCCTATACCCGAAGATGCATGATACACAGATGGCTCCAGCCGGGGGCAGCCCCCAAAATGGAGGACCATAGCTTTCCATCCTAAGACTGAGACAATATGGATGGAAGATGGTGAGGGGAAGAACAGCCAATGGGCAGAGTTGCGGGCTGTGTGGCTTGTGATCAGCAAAGAGCCCTCCCCTATAAATTGTCTGCACTGACAGCTGGCCTGTCTATCAGGGCTTGACCCTGTTACTACCAACCTGGTACCATGCCAACTGGCTGGTTGGTCACTGACCCCTTTGTGGGCAAGAATTATGGCAAGACTTATGGGCCTGTGGTCAGACTGAAATAATTACAGTATACCATGTGACAGGTCCTTTGCCACTGGCATCCCCAGGAAATGATGAGGCAGATAAATTGGCCCAGATACATTGGTTAGAAGGAAAGCCTGCCTCTGATGTAGCCCAATGGCTACATCAGCGTTTGTTGCATGCAGGGCAAAAGACAATGTGGGCTGAAGCCCATCAGTGGGGCTTGCCTTTGACCTTTGAAGAAGTTAGTAGAGCCCAGCAGGAATGTGTTGTGTGCTCCAAAAGGGACTTACACCAAGTTCCACAGCAACATGGAACAATAGCTAAGGGGCCTATACCCCTCGTCAGGCGGCAGGTAGACTATATTGGGCCTTTACCTGTGTCAGAAGGATATTGGTACGCGATGACTTGTGTGGACACAGCTATTGGACTTCTGGTTGCTTTTCCTACCCATTGCGCAGACCAGCAGGCGATCAAAAGAGGCCTGGAGTGTGTCTTTGCTGCCTATGGCTGACCACAGGTGATTGAGAGTGATCAGGGCACCCATTTTACTGGACATACACTGCAAGAATGAGTACGACAGCTGGGAATCAAGTGGAAGTTTCATGTACCATATAATCCTACTGCAGCAGGCATGCTAAAGAGGCACAATGGCTTGTTAAGATCCAGACTAAAGTCAGATATCAATAGTCTGCAGTGATGTTCAGTCCGCTTATGGATCGTGCTATGGCACTTGAATGAGATACCCTGCAAGGGAGCTCTGAGCCCCATAGACATGTTAACACATATGGCTGCCTCCCCTATACAACTGCAAGTACAAACCAAGGAAGAATCACTGAAGCTGAGGTTTGGCCACCAAAATAACATCTTGCTGCCAGCACCAACTGCACTGAACCCCAGAGACTCCATTGAGTGGATGTGGCCTTGGACCTTTCGACACATGGACCAATGGCTGGCTCTCCTGGCACCTTGGGGACAAGGCCTGGAAGTTGGCCTCCTGTGTATTCCTGGAATAACAGCAGAGTGGCCACCAAAGGTCACAGTAGTATATCCTGAATGGCCAGAAGGTAGGAGCATCTTACCAGGGAGTTTTGTTTTATCATTATAGCCAGTGCATGCACCTCCAGTAGCACTATATATAGACCTTTCAGTAACCCCCATGGGGAAAGGAGTAAACATGTGGTATACTAGACCTGGAAGGGATGCCCTTCCTGCTACAGTCCTATCATAGGACCACTCTCTTGCATGCATCCTACCTGATGGACAAGATTTGCCTATGTTGGTGACATTAAAACATGTGTACTATCACCCCTAAAGTCTTTGTGGATTGGGAACTTCCTCTGGCTTGAGGATTATTATAATTTTTGTAGCAAAATCTTGCTGTATCTTAATTTTTATTATCTCTAAGTTGTTGTTATCCTCTGTTGCTATTGTGGAATCTGGTTACAGTGCTCCAGCTTTCTCGCACAGGGACCATTGCAGAAGATTGAAAGCGTGTAGATTGTAAGGCGAGAATCCTGGCAGGGTGGAGTGTGGGGAAGTTGGGGTTCCTATGGCCAGGATCCTTACTGAACTTAAACCACCTGATGATGTAACTGGCCTGTTGCTGGGCTACCGCTTACACACCTTTAAGCAATAAACTATTACTGTGCTGTATAGAGAGCTCAGCCCATTGCTCTGGGTGGAGGCAGAGACGCTAGTGCTCGACCTACCGCCAAAAGAACAAGCCGGGTAATAAACTCTTCAGCCCAAAGAACGTTTTGCTGTCAACTTCTTTTGTCACACTGAATCCATAGCGAACTTGCCCAGGGCTGAAACCTTTGGGAAGACAAGTGTCACAATTGCCTTCTTCCTCTTCTCATGCTCCTCCAAATCCTATTCATTCTAACCTGAGTGTCTCTAACATTCACCACTTCTTTTCCAATCCTGCTCTTACTAACTTAATTCAGGTCCTCATTATTTTGCATAGCTTTTCCTCTAATCAAAACAAAAATACTTTGTGCTTCTTGTTCTGCTTGTAAAAGTAACACAAACTCATTACACCAAAAACAATTTCAGAAAAGCAAAGCAGTCTAGTGAAAAATAATTAAAACCATCTGCTATATCACTTTTCAGAAATAGCTATTGTCAGTATTATGGTTCAAATCCTTCCAGACATTTTCCATATGAATTTTCCTTCTTCCCTCCCTTTTTCTTTCTTTCCTTCCTTCTTTCTATCCTTCCTACCATCTTTCTCTCAACTTTTTATGAAACTCCTATTATGCACAAGGCACTATGTTAATTGGTAGAAATATACCTGTGAACAAAACATTTATTCTCACCAAACTTACCTCAGTGGAAGACATAGGCAATAAAAAACAATTACAGGTTGTGATTAGTGCTATGAGAGATAAAAATAGCACATTTTGATGAAGAATGACAAGGGGTACCTAATATAGACAGAATTGCAAGGAAAGGCCTCCCTGAGGAGGTGAAATTAAACAAAGACTTGAAGTATCAGAAAGAAACATTTGAAAAAGAATGTGTGACAGTGGTCCATTTGCAAGGTCCATATTCAAGGAGCTTGAAGTAAGGGAAGAAAAGATGGGGGAGGGGCTTATGCTAAGCATGTTGTTTGGTAACCTGCTTTTCTTTAATAATATACAGTGAATACTAATAAATGTAAATCAACATTTTTATATCATCTACTGATAGAGATGTAGATTTTCCCCTCATTTTCCTTATGTTAGGCAACCAACACATATTCACATAACTTTGTACACCTATATGAGGATTTTCCTAGGATAATATTCCTAGAAGTGGAATTTGTTTTGAAATGTACAGATAGTGCTAAGGATTTTGATGTATATCACCATCATTCCTTTCATAATTGTAGCACCAATTACATTTCCAGAGTTAATTAATGAAAGTTTTCCACGTATTTGTCAACACTGTGCATTATACTTTTTCTTATGACAGTTTGGGGGTGGGGTCTGATATCTTATTTTAATTTGCATTCCCTTAATTATTGTTAAGATAAAATATTTTGAATATGCCAATTTTCCATTTTATTGAGATGATTTTTTTCTTATTGATTTAAGAATTCTTTGCATATTAATAACATTAACTTTTTAAGATCTATGCAAAACTAGTTTCCTACTTCTTTTTAAAGTTGTTTATTTTGATATACTTTTAATTTCTGTATAGTAACATCTGTCATTCTTTTTCATTATGATTTCTGGTTTGCTTTTCTTTACAAGCTTAGAAAGGCTTTTCCCATGACAGGTGTTTGACCTATAGTTTGACTTACAGTTTCCTATAGTATGATTTCATTTTTTCCTTTAAATACGTTATCTATCTGCAATATTTAGATATGGTGTGATACAGAGATCTGTGGCAGAGATAATAGTGATCACAAAATACTCAACTACTCTCTCTCATTTCTCAGACTATTATTAGGAAGGATCATAGGATTAGTTGGTCACATGTTCCAGAGACTGCAACTATAAGATATTAGTACCTCTGTCAACAGGGATCCCTGACATAATAACATTTGGGGGCTCGTCCGGGATCCCCAGAACCTCAGGACTTCAGATCGTGGAATTTTATGCCCGAATCACAGTGAGTCTCAAGAACCACTGGAGGACTCAGATGGCATGTAAAAACAAAGAGCCTTTATTAAAGCAGTACATGCTGGAGCTTGGGCACCCAACTGGCCCAACACAGCGGGACTTGGTTCAGGAGCCCCTATGAACGTTTCAGCAGGATTTTTATATACTCAAGAGGGGCAGTTAGGGAGTTTCCTTTCAGGCAGAACTGGGATAGTTTGACCTTTAACTAGGGCTGACTTGTTTCAAGCTGATTGGGTCATTTGAGGGTCGCCACGGTTCGTTCTCTTTTTCTGTGTAACGCCCTTAGGGTTCTTTCCCGCCTGAGTCTGATTGGCTGAAGCAGGACGTGGGTGATTTATGGGAAGTTTGTGGTTTTTCTTAGTAACTGACACTTGGTACAGCAATGGGGTAAGTAAGTTTAACTTCCTAAGATGGAGTCACTTTGGTCAAGTCTTGCCTGGTTCTTTCACTGTAACTCCTATCAATTTCAGCCTGATATGACAACCCTCCCAGATCAGTCGGCCAAAAGCAGGAACCCCAACATGAAATTCTACTACCTAAACACTTTTTATGCAATCTAATTGCTAAGCAAATAAAACTTCTTAGCCCATACTCTATAGTCTTAAGATAAAATCTCATGATTAAGGTAGATCTAATGCTATTGTCAGTCAATGTATCTAATAACAAGAAAGAATTCTTAACTTTCGAATTCAGAGCTAAGTGGGAGGGGATACATATAATAAACTCGAAACTTAATATACCATTTGTCAGACAAGATAAATAAATTTATTCAGGTGAAAGTGATTAGCTTCCAAAGTATTCACAGTATATTTAGACCGCAGATGCTTGGGGTTTTCTCCAGTCTGTTTCAGCATTTAATCCTGCAAGTAAAGAGGTCCCCACTGTTGAATTCATCCAGCTTCAAAATAAATTAAAATAAGTAAGAAGACTGAAGGGTTAGGTGGAAAATCAGTATTTTTTCCTATTCTCTTAGAATTACTTATTAGATAAACACAAGTGGTGGAGAAACTAATGCATTTCTTAATTATATTGAATAATAGTGCATACAAATCAGTAAGTGATTAAATCCCAGGATACTGTGAGATGGCTTGTTTGTGAAAACTCCTGTACAACTTAGTGCCTATATTATTCAGGGTAATACTAATTGCTATAACAAAGAAACCCTGAAAGTTCCAATAACTTAACAAAATATAAGTTTATTTCTCATTGATGTAACAGTAAAATGCAGTTGTTCTTGGTCAGTGCATAGCTTTCCTCCACATGGTGATTCAGGGACCTAGTTTCCTTGCTAGGTCCTTGGAATCCTTTGCATCCAGCTTGAAGATGAAGGAACTAAATGCAGCAAAACCAGGCTTATCAAGACAAACTATCCCCAAAGTCACCTAAATCATTTCTTCTCATATTTCATCAGTGAAAAGTAATCACATAGTCATAAGAATATACAAAGTTTATGGTAGGGAGATATCATAATTGGCTAGATAGCTTATCTTTAGGTGGCAACTCCACACTATGGAAATAAAAGAGCACAAATTCTTGGTGAAAGGTGAGCTATTTCTATTATACTGTTTTTCACCATGTTAAAAAGTGATCACATGTATGTTTGGTGTAAAGTATTATGGCTAAGGTCTTTTTGGTTTTTCTTTTCCTCAGCTGCCTTCTAGCCCATGCCATATTGAAATATTCATTACCTGAAATTCATACTTTGACATTTGATTATCCTGGTTTGTGCTCTGTTTCAAGTGCAGATTTCTTGTGTCGCAGAACAGATTATAAATTCATCAAGGATAGATAATATGTAGCATGGAATAGGTCCTAAGTATTACTAAATTCAACTGAATGTGGCTGCACTTCTGCAAACTCTGTAAGAGCTTTTCATAATTCTCCACATCAAAATTAATCTCCTTAGCTTTTGTAATTATTCTTCTTACCAGCTGGTCACCTGCCTCTTCTCTCATGCTGCCTAAAAGCTAAAGACTTTTCAAAGGCGGCAAGTTAAGATAAGAAAAATTCTTCATATGTTTTAATTCAAGGCTTACATTACAAATTATGCTGAATTTATGTGAAATAGGAGCATATACATATAGAAAATCCATTGCTTAAAATAAAGCTAGATGTCCTGAAAAATAATTGAACAAGAGGGAGTAGGAATAGGAAATGGTCTTTATTTATTCCAAAGTTCCCATCTTAAAAGTAAATATGGTGATATTACTTGTGTATACCTTAGCTACTCACATCTTAAATCACCAAAAACCTGGGTAATGGCTACACTGTTCTATGATTCAGAGCCTCAATCCAGGAAAGTTATTTGCTCTCCAATCGAGAACTATGATATATCCCAGTTATCCCAGGAAGTCTTAGTTTATGTCTATTGTACTGGCTAGCATAAATATTAATATGTCCCTTTCACTCTTAGGAGGTACCCAATGTTAATCAATAAATTATATAGTCATTCTTTCCATATCCCACAAGTTCTTTTCCTGTCCTGGGTCATGGGTGGATTATTCCAACCTGGTGGCTGCTGAAGCTTTCTGAAGTTTTTCAAGTTGCCTATTATTATCATTCCACACTGTTTCTCTACCAAGTGACCTTTTCTTGGGCTACATTGCTTGCCACTGTCAAGGTAGCTAACAAAATGTGAGCAGTACTACTACTGATGGCATTCTCATTACATCAGGCTTAAGGTTCCAGTCACTGGCTACACTGTCTCCACTTTCAATGCATTCAACCCCATTGGTCAACAATTAAAATTGACCTTGAAGTTGGGAAAGGTCATCTCTCCAACCAGTAAGTACCATCAGGTACCCCAAAATAGCTTACTTTTATGAGTTCTGTGATCTTGAACACAGCTAGTCAAAGATTATTTGAATAGACTGCTTGTTGTCCCATGCAAAAGAGTCTCTCTCTCATCCATAGGCCCTTTGCAAATGATTCTGTGTTCTTAGATAATACTCCTAGAAGTTGGGGGTGCCATTTTTCTCTCCACTTTGTCAGAATTCTAAATCTTAATATCTGATGGATCTAACTTTTAGTCCTCAAAATCTGCTCCAACATTTCCCTCAGAAGACAGGAGATACACATTAAAAAGTACCCCTTGATTGGCTCTTTTGATATCCCCTTGTCTATAAAGTTTGAATGAAAGTTAGATCCCCATTTGGAAGCAATGTCTTTTTGCAACTACTTTATGAGGCCATAATATTTCTTCTTTTACAAAATATTTTACAAAAATATTTCTTATTTTTAAATTAGATTATTTTTAGAATTGACATCTCCCTGTGTACTTTCCAATATCATGATTCCTTTGTTCTATTGCTGTTTTTGTTGTTTTGTTTAAATGTCTTCATATTTTTTTGTTGTAAAATGATGTTAAAATGGAAATAGTTATGTCGTCTTACTTTGTGCTGAAGCCCTTAAATATTAGATACCATATTCTAACAGGTAGAAGTCTACCAGGAGGAATTTACAAAGTTGGCTGAATACTGGTTTCGATATCTTAGTTGAATACTTCATTTTCAGCCTATGAAAGAGTTTGGAGAGTCCTATAAAAGATTGGGAGATTAGGAGGAGATTTTTGGAAAGAGTTGTCAGTGTGCTATGAGTAGTATATTCTCAAAGTGTGAGTAGTGAGAGATGCTTGACTCTTATCACAAAATGAAAGAAAGGGTCTTTAACAGAATCATATGCAGAGTTTGAAATACAGTCCCTGGAACCTGATGGATAGTGGATTAATGTATGGGTCATACCACCCAGACAATATAAAGGGCAAGACTTCGCTAGTCATTCTTAAAGGAGCAAAGAAAAGTTGCCGTATTTGAGGAATGCCTGCATTTCCAGAGTTTGTTGGGACAGATGATACATAAGCATATTCCATACAATATACGTAGGCCACTTACAAGAAAGAGCCAGCATGGGTTCCTTAGCACCTCGCCAACAATGGCCATGGGAGAGATGTTCCCAGTAGTGCAGTGAATTATCAGATTCCTATGTGATAAAGAAGGAACCGTAAGGAAAAAGCTAGAGTGAGTGCATTCACAAGCATCAGTAGAACTGTGAGGTATTTCCAGAGATTAAGTAGTCTCTGAAGAAGGTAATAAAGTATTCCATGAAAGAAAGAATCAAGCTTAAACATCCACCAACCCCAGGGACCTCGCCAACAATGGCCATGGGAGAGATGTTCCCAGTAGTGCAGTGAATTATCAGATTCCTATGTGATAAAGAAGGAACCGTAAGGAAAAAGCTAGAGTGAGTGCATTCACAAGCATCAGTAGAACTGTGAGGTATTTCCAGAGATTAAGTAGTCTCTGAAGAAGGTAATAAAGTATTCCATGAAAGAAAGAATCAAGCTTAAACATCCACCAACCCCAGGGAGCATCTGTTTCTTCTCATGGCAGTTTAGTAAATTAACTCCTTTCCTGGCCTTTTTATCCTCTCATTCAGCCTTTCCCTTACCATGAAGAAATCAAAAAGTTAACAAGATAGAGGAGGAGGAAAGTACAAGGTACAAAAAACATGTCCTCTTTCCCTTTCAAGTTAGTGAACTTAGCATCAGACCTGAGCTGGGAAAAGAGCGAGGCTTAAAATAAAACTTACAGTTTTATTATTTTACTGCTAAAGATATATTAATTACTGAAATAAGACTCGTTATTTAAAAGTAATGAGAGAAGTTATTGAAATTTTCTTGACATTTCTTCAGGGGAAAGAGAAGAACTCATCTCACAGAATAAATCTGAAGAAATCATAGGAAATTAAAACAAAGCTGCTTTCTGATTATATCCCACAAACTGTATTTGATATATGCATCAGTTATATGACAATCATCTCCAAGTTAATACTTTGCATTTTACTCATTATTGAATGAAAAGAAATCTTTCTAGGTCTACAAACAGCCAACAGATAATATATATGGGTTTCCTTTAACTTTGTTCTCTAACCAGTTGGACAAATATCTTTCTCAATTCTTTTTTCAGGTTAGAAAGTAATAGTTAAAAATGACCTTGAAAGAAATTCTGGGGTTCATAGCCTGGCCCCATCACTCACTGTGTGACCCTGGGGAGTTATTTCAAATTCCTCATCTATAAAACTAAGATGCTATGACTAGCTTATAGGATTGTGAGGATACAGTGACGTAACACATGTAGCAGCATGCAAGAGATGCATATAGTATTATATACTGAACAGAGGTTGCTGTGCATAATTCCTAGCCTAATTATAAGAATCTAATTTTTTGTATTTGTTATGTTCTGCTGAACTGTGAGGAGATCTTTTGTCCCCACAATTGTCCCCGTATGTATATTATATGGAGTATATTTTTAAAAATCACTAAACCATCACACATGTTAAAAGATACCCTACTCTGTTATAGTTATATTAGTTATAGCAATGCTAGCTTTTGTAACAAACTCTAAAATTTCAGTGGCTAACACAAGTTTATATCTCACTGGAACAATTGTTCAATAGATATTTAGACTTAGAAACTCAGTCTCCTCTCATCTAATAGCTCTGTCATCCCCTCAGGGCTTAGAATCCTTCATCTTTAGCTAGAAGATAGAAAAACCACAGTGAAGAGGAATTCCTACTATTTAACCACTTCTGCCTAGAAGTGATACATATCACTTTCATTTACCTACTTTTGACAAGGAATAAGGCTATATCTAGATATGAGGATGACAAGGAATATAATTTTTGGTTGGATACCTTCTTCCCAAATACAACTCTACACCATGAAAAGATCATGGGTTTTTTTGGAAGATAGCTAGTTGTCTGCCATGTTGGCCCATAGTGCTTTCAGTGAGCTACAGACCCCTACATCATGATTGAATCATCATGGTAGTTGTAGTTTCTAACAGGTTTTCGAAAGCGAGGTATTGATACAAATGTGGTGGGAAAAAAAGACTCAAAAAGCAGGACACATGCAGTAGAAATATTTGTACCCAGTTTTATGGTTAGTACAAAATTTGAACCAAAGAATGGATGGAGAAAAGACCAAAAAAAATGGTTATCTTTCAGATTAGCAAATTGGTTCTATTCCTAGCAATTTAGCATATGTCGGCATCAATTGTGCTTCAAGATTCAATTCCAACAGCCTGTTAGCGGACATTTTCCCCATATTTTTGGCAACAGATTGGTTATTCATGCCAGGTTTCAGTGATATTGTGCATGTGTGTGTGGGAGAAAAGATTTTAGAAGGAAGTTACAAGAAGTTGTATCTTGTACCATTAGTCAGATAACACTTAATACTAAAAAACTGCTTATCTTTTGAAGTACTTCAAAATCTCACCCCAACTAATCTATTTAACCTATTTCCAGTACTTATTCTGCTTTCTAGTCAGATGTTTATCTTCACTGTTCTACAGATAAGCCAATCTCATTCCTACCTTTGCCCTTTTACCTCTATTGTTTTCCCATGGCTGAAATTGCCATAGTGTTTCATTTCTAGCTATCTAAATATTATTCATTCTTTAAGCCCAACTCAACCATACTTCATTCATAAAATCATCCCTTGTATCTCAACTCTAATATGTTTCCTTTAACTACACTGTAGTTATGGTCTATAGAGTTAGTATTGTAATATGTGATGTTTGGCATTTAGTGACTAAGTTTTCTTTACTTATTCTGGGTGTCATTGTTGTCTACCTAACAAGTTTATATGTTATTTGAAGGCAAGAACTATATACTTTCTGTATTCTTTCATGGCATCAAAAATAGTATTTAATTGTGAAGAAAAAATTCATGGGCTTTGCCTTCCAGGAAACAATTTGTAAGCATATAGATTTCTGTCTTCATTATAAATTATAAAATTTATAATGCAGTTGTGCCATGTTATTTTCTTCTTAGAAAAGTCTTGGGGAAACATTTTTTTTTAATTCCTTATTGTGGTAAAATATACACAACATGAAAGTTTCAATTTTAACCATTTTAAGTACACAATTCTGTGGCATTAAGTATAGTCACACTGTTGTGCAACCATCACCACCATCCATCTCCAGAACTATGTCATCATCCCACACTGTAACTTCACATACTCATTAACCAATAACTCCACATTCCCATGCTCCCTAGCCCCTGGCAACTGCCATTATACTTGCTATATCTATGAGTTTGACTAGTCTGGGTACCTCATAAAAGTGTAATTATATAATGTATGTCCTCTTCTGTCTAGCTTATTTCATTTAGCATAAGGTCTTCAGGGTTCACCCATGTTGTCACATGTGTCCAAATTTCATTCCTTCTTAAAGCTGAATGATATTCCATTGTATGTATATGCACCATATTTATTTATCCATTCATCTGTCAATCAACATTTGAATTGTTTCCAACTTTGGGCTATTATGAATAATGCTACTATGAACATTGGTGTACAAATATCTGTTTATGTCCCTGATTTCAATTATTTTGAATTGAAATATACCCAGTGTATATGACCAGAAGCAGAAATGTTAGATCTCATGGTAATTCTATGTTTAGTTTTTTGAAGAACCACCATATTGTTTTCCAGAGAGCCTACACCTCTTTTATCTCCATGGAAAATGTTTTTAAGTTCTTTTTACAAGCAAAACAAGTCTGGAGTTTGGTAGATTTTAACAGACTGTTCCAGTCACGTAGAAAAGATGGAAAAGGATCAAATATAAGGCAAGTCATACTGAAAATTCTCTTTTCTTAGTTTCTTACCAGTTTGGGTCTCATGAAGCCTATTTTTCACTCCAATGACCACCTGGCTTTCTACGAAACCTACTAGTTAAGCAGAAGTCATTCCACTTCCTGGAATGGCAGAACCAAAAAGCAAAAATGAGTATGGATGAGAGCAACAGTCTTGACAACCAGAGCAAGTGATTAGAAAAAATTTTAAGTTGCATTGGGACCTCATTCTCTCTCCCTTAGGATGCAATGCACACACACACACACACACACACACGTTACCCATTATTATCATACTGACCCTACATTACCTAATCCTCAGCCTTCTCCAAATAAGTAGTCCACCCAGTCTTGTCCATGTTATTGCTCAAGATTGCATTAAGGTGGCTGGAGTTATCTTAATTCTTCAGTCGAGTTCCTTGAAGACTGAGACTCAAGTCTTATTTCTTAATATGTTTTTCATCCCACAGCAACAAGTCATATATTTTTTCATATCGTAGGTGTTCCAATATTGTATTAATAGATAAAACAAGAAAAATGTTTATGTTTTGTAATAACTTACCCTACCCATATAACATTTGCATTTGTAAAACTTCAATACTCAAGCCAAAGGAATTTCTAAAGAAAAAAATCATCCCAGATATCTTAACAAAAGGAGCTATTTAGGCAGAGGAGCTTTTAACATCCATAATCATATATGGCATGCAGTTACATTTACATTGGGTGAATATTCCTCACAGTAAGAAATTATAAAGAAATGGAGGCAGGACAGTTAGACACCATGTTTCTGGCTGAACTGAGAGCCAGATTGAGTTAGACAGGAATACCCAAGAGTGGATGGGTAAGGGACCTTCAAAGCATAAAATTATTTACTTGGGATTTTTTTCATGTTTTACAAAACATCTGTATGAAACAAGAGACAAAATTTATCTTGGTGATGCAAGAAAGAAAACTATGTAGTAAAACATCTCTATTTCATATGTAATCTCTCACTAGAGGAGTTTTCATTTTGGCAAGCATAATGCTGAATTAAACAATTATGTACCTGATATAAATCATTTAATTAAAGATAGCATGGCCACTGGTACTTACTTGCCTCTCTTGGTAGATTACTAAAAGGCAATAAATTTACAAGACTGAAATTTTATCTATTTCACAATCAGATGAAAATGTCATGGGTCCAGTGCCAAAGAGCATTCTTGGGTTAGACTTCTCATTTCCCTATATTTAACCAACTGGAATTTTCTCCCATTGTTATTCATTTTAATCTTTTTTAAAGAATGATTTCCCTGAGAAATATGCACTTCTTTATAGAGATTCAATATAGCTTACTAATCATTAAGAAAAATAGGAACTTTTGGTATAATGTGATTAATAAAGACCTTGATTTACATTAAGGATGATAGAATGTAGACATACATAAAATCTTACGAGATTGAAAGACACAACTTTTAATTCATGTGAACCTAATAACATAACAAAATTTCTAGATGGGATACCACACTCCTTCCCTTCTTTCTCCCAATTTCACAATCAAGAGGCCACAAAAACATAACAGGCTCAGAAAAAAAGTTAAGCTTATGAAAAATAAACTGTAGTTTTAATTTTAATGATAAGTGAAAGTTCATTTTTCATGGTCCCAAGCAGCTATCTTTCTTAAGGAAAATAACCCAGAATTTGAAGGACTTATGTCTTGAATTCTTTAGGACTTTTCTCATTAAAAGTAATCTAAGGAAGAAATTTCATCTAATGAAAAAGAACAGGCTTTGGAGCCAGTATACCTAGTTTTAAATTCTGGCTCCAATATATACTAGCCATATGAACTTGGATAAGTTACAACACCTCTAAAAGTTTCAATTTCATTAACTATAAAATGGGTATAATAATACTTTTCACACAGGCTGTTGTGGGGACTAAAACAAGTGTGATTAGGAAAGCTCCTGCTAATATCATATTGTAGGCATCCAATAAATAGTCACTATCATAATTTTCACCAAGCTATCTTCCTCCTTTTTTTGAATCGGAAGTTTAACGATTGTAGGAAATATGTCCAAGGTAGTCTTCTCTTATAAAGGTATACTGCATAAACTAAATAGCAAACTGTAAGTGGGAGAAGTGCTCATTGAACTTATAACTGAGCATTGAATTATTATGGACAGTATCAGTAGATTATTTACAAAGTCTGTTACTGATGCTGTTAAAGACACTGACACATTTTGAGTTTAGAATAACACTGCATGAGATTCATAAATCACTGATGTTCAATAACACTAAGATATCTCATAAAAACTAAGTGAACACTTTTTAAAAGACTAAGAGAAAGTTTGATATTGATAACAAAGTTCATGTCAAGTGCTGGGAAAGCTGATTCTTAGTATTCCAGGTATTCTTAGATCAAACATCATTTCTCTTGAAAAAGTATGATATTCACTAAGTATCAAACCCAGAGAAAAAGTTTAGTGGGTTTATTCTTATTTCACTTTTAGGAAGAGACAACAAAATCTCATCTTGCCAAATGTATATGGATAATCCTCATATCTTTTTAATTCTTCAGATGGAATGGGAATTATTTTTATATAGGTGCTTCTAAAATTCCGGATTGTCTTTTTAAAACTCTAAAACCTGTGGATGATTGATGCAACTGCTGGGAGACTCCTATACAAACACTTTCATTAGAAAACAAGGTGGTGGTCTATTGAGGCTACTATTGATTTTGAATAGTTTTAGATTCATTCCCTTGCTTTCAAAGAACCAAACTATGTAGACTCAAAGAATGGATTCAAAAATAGGCACATTACACGTGGAATAAATTAAGATGTAGAGAATACCAAGAATTTATCTCTTCATAAGTAAATTATAGTATCCAAACTAAAGTTTTTGGTGTTCCTCGACGAAATTTCCTTCCTATAGCACATACATCCCAAGACAAAAAAAGTGATTGTTGAAAATGTGATCACTGAAACACTTGCTTTAAAAAAATCAAAATAAAAGTTCAAAATACTGTAATGGCAACAGAGTTAAAACTCTCAGAGGCTGTTTTCAAGGGTATTTGCCTTTCATTACAGAGGATATCCATCTACATATGTGTGGTGATGCCATTCTGCTGTCAGCCTGATCCAACTTTAAGAAATCTTTGTGACACAAACTGGGAACCAGTGCAGAAATTCAGAATGTCAAAGATGAATTGGGGAAGTCTCCCCTGAAAAAGAACAAATTGATATAGTTTCTGTCGTAGACAGTAAATCAAAGTGACTCAAAAGATGGAGAACCCTTCAGTGTTGTGGAAGAACCAGAAATCAAAAATGATGGGTACTGTTTTACCTAACCTATCACTACACTACTAGGTCTCATAAGACTTCAGAGATATAAGACAGACCACATGATAATGCTTACCTGACCTAAAACGTGATAGCCATAGTGGCAGTACAATGTAATGGAAAAGGCCTGGGTTTGAAATTTAGTAAGCATAGATTCAAATGCCATATTTGCTGCTTACTAGCTTTGTGATTATATATATCATTTAAGATCCCTGAGTCTATTACACATCTGTAAAATGGAGATAATAAGACTGAACTCACAGGACTGTTGCAAAAATCAAGCAAGAAGGCATTTAAAGTGCCTGAACACATGCCAAACACATACTTTTAAGTAATGAAACAGGGAGGCAACTTTAGGTATGTTTGCCTCCAAAATTCCCTTTTTTCGCCACTTTTTTATACTGGCTAAGGATGAGTCGAGTATGTTATTTGCATCAAATAAAATTAAGTTTATATTCTTAAGAATGATATTTTGGTAGGTTATATTACCTTTTTTAATTACTTAAGGTGGTTTTAGATATGCTCTGGAAAAGGGCAAGGCAATCAACACAGAACATCTACCAGGTAGGATTCTAGACACTTCATATTAATTTTTATGTTTAATTCCTCAAAGTTGTAAGATAAGTAGATGTTAACCCATTTTTATAGTCGAGGAAAACAACTCAAATTTACTTGCCTAAATTATTACAACTGGTAGGTGGCAGATCTAGGATTCACCTTCATATCAATCTGATTCTAAAGCCTTATACCCCTGCTCAGTATTAAACCCATATTTCTTTGTCCATCCATAATAAAATATAGAAAGATAGTGTTTACATTAAATAAATTAAAGCTTGTCTGTATATTTTATAAATAAGTATATAAGCAGAAAAATCACAAAGGGCATCTCAATAGTATCTGAGGAACCAAGCCAGGTAGAAAGTAGGACAGGGGATAAGACCTGAGATTAGATTTACTCTGGATCAACTAGATATAGGACCCTTGGTTTCTTTGTGAATTGTATTTTTCCCATCTTCCCTCTCCTTTTCCACCTCTATAAAATTGCAGTGCTGATAGCTGACATATATGATAATAATGTTTTGAGGGGTGAATAAATTACATATTCCAAAACCTGTGGATCATTGACATAACTGCTGGGAAACTCCTATACAAATACTCTCATTGGAAAAACAAAGTGGTGGTCTATTGAGGCTACTGCTGATTTTGAACATTTTAGATTCATCCCCTTGCTTTCAAAGAACCAAACTATGTAGGCTCAATGACTGGTTTCAAAAATAAACACAACAGTATATGTGGAATCAATAGAGCTGCAGGAAGCCCCAAGAATTTATCTTTTCATAAGTAAATTGAAGTATCCATACTAAGTATATTGATGTTTTGTATAGATATAGATATGGATATAGATATAGATATGCATATATACACATATAGATTATATATAACATAATAATTTAATATATATGTGAAATTCTCTACAATTCTTAAGACTTAGATGTAACTTTTACACTCTCTTTGGACCTCTACTCAAATCTTCCTTATTAACTCTGTAAAATATACCACCAACATCACCGCAAACTGGCTCTTCACAATACCCTTATCAAGTTGATTTTTCTCTATAACAATTAAGATCTGCTACAACACATATTTCATTATGGTTTTGCTTATTGACTGTCTCTCCTTATTAGAATATAAACTCCATGAGGACATACATTTTACCAGTTTTCTTCATTCTCTACCCCAGTGCCTAGAATAGTGGTCAATCATTATACTGCTACCTGATGAATGAACAAATATATAGACAATCAGTAAATGTCATCTTCATTCTCTTCCTCTTCTTTTACGTTGGATAAGGAATTTAACTTAGTTTTAATATTATTTGAAATACAGATGGTCCCCGACTTATGATAGTTCGACTTAATGATTTTTCAGTTTACAATTGTGTGAAAGTGAAATGCGTCCAGTAGCAACTGAACTTTTGTATCTTTTCCTGGATTAGTGATATGCAGTACAATACTCTCTCATGATGTTGGGCAATGGCAGCGAACCACAGCTCCCAGTCAGCCACAAGATCAAGAGGTAAGCAACCAATACACTTTACTACAATTCTGTCCCCATACAACCGTTCTGTTTTTCACTTTCAGTACAGTGTTCATTAAATTATGTGAGATGTTCAACACTTTATTATAAAATAGTCTTTATGATAGATAATTTTGCCAAACTATAGACTAATATAAGTGTTCTGAACATGTATGAGGTAGGCTAAGCTAAGCTATGATGATTGGTAGATTAGGTGTATTAAGTGCATTTTTAATTTATGATATTTCAACTTACAATGGGTTTATCAGGAGGTAACCCCTATCATAAGTCAAGGAAGATCTGTAGCGTGATCAAAGAATAATTCAGTTGTTATCTATGAACACCCGAATAAACTTGTCAGTTCACTGAAATCACTAATCATTATGTAAAATAACTTTTCCATTCATAAAATTCAATTTCATACTTCCATGCTTTTACTCAGGGTGTTTACAACTTCTGCTCCAAATGATTTGATCATTGCTGTAGATGAGTAATTTCTGTATGGTTACCATTCTTCCCTTTTCTAACTGGGAGTTTTTGTTGCAATTATCCTGTTTCTTCTCTATAACCATATACTGGGTGAGTGAGTGGGAGGGCAGATTGTTTGTTTCTTAGTTCACTGGTGTTCAAAGCACAATGAACTCATTTTTTAGTTTATAGGTGACCAGAACACAATGAATCATATCTGGTTATTAAAAAGGTATGTCACCAGCTATCTTGAATTTTGAGATGAACACAGTAACTAACAAGGTACTACTCTGTGGCTTCTCTCTTGGGAAAGAGTAAAACATGTTCTATGTTTGGAAGGAAGGGTAAACAATATTATTTGGATAGTCAATAAGGCAAAGTGTGTCAGAGGCTACTACTTGTTTCTTTATCTGGTATCCATTTTTCTCATAATATGAAGTTTTTAGCTGAGCTAAAACATTCCCAACCATCCTTACAGCTAGATGTAGCTATGACTCATGGTTATGTGCAATGCTGCATAAGCAGAAATACCATGTGGCAGTTTCTAGGATTCTTCCTCTTTTGGCAATTTTGTCTTCTTTATTTCAAATTCTCCTAATCCTTATGTCTAGAATACAGATGCCACAATCTTGAAACATAAAGATAAGGGCCACATACTCAATATCGCATAATGATAGATTGGAAGGAAGTGGGGTCTTAAGTGCATATCATGAACCAGACATGCCATGGTAACTCTGTGCTGCTTATAACATGAACTTGTATATTAGAAAGAAACAATCTACCTTCATAAAAACATGGTTATTTTGAGTTTTATGCTCCTCATGACTGAACCTAACTTTAACTGAAAGATACTGTAAATATTTATTTATGGTAACTGCATTACTTTGCTAGGAGTACCACAACAAATTACCACAGTATGCTGGCTAATACAACAGAAAATTTTTCTCACAGTTTTGAAAGCTGGAATTACAATATTAAGGTGTCTCCAGGTTTAGTTTTCTCCTGATGTCTCTCCCCTTGGCTTGCAGATGACCGCCTTCTCACTTTGTCCACACATGGTCTTTTCTTTTTGCATCCACATCCCTGATGTCTGTGTGTATGTGTCAAAATTTCCTCTTCTTATAAGGACAACAGCCGTATTGGTTTTGGACCCATCTAAAAGCCATGTTTTAACTTAGTCACCTCTTTAAAGGTCCAGTCTCCAAACACAGCCACATTTCTGAGGTACTGGGGGTTAGAACCTCGCCATGTGAATTTTGTGGGGATACTATTCCGTCCATAACAGTAACTAACTTGTTGGAAAGATGATAAGCTCTACAAAGGCAGGAGCTGTATCTTCTTCACTTTTACACTGGCAGACAGAAGAGAGTTACTCACTGAATCGCAACTGCTTTTGAGGATTGAATCCATTTTTCTGAATATTCACAATGAAATGACAGACGACAATGTGTGCACAAAGATACACCCTTAAAATTCAATTCCTAAAACAATAGATTTGGATATTTCAGAATATCTAAAACAGGATAAATTAAGAGAAGACAACACTGAAAAAAGTCAGATCCAAAAGGATACTACTAATTAAACATTTCCAGAAACTCAAATTGTAGGTTGCATTGACTAGAGAGAATATGATGAAAATAGTCAACATAATGTATTTCTATCATAGTGGAATTAGTTGAGTGCATTTCAGCTGGGCTTCCTATGAAAGCATCCCTCTCTGCTTCAACCATCTCACATAAATTATATAACCTGTTCTAGAAACCATGTGCATTAGGACTGGCTACTACTATCAGACCACAAGAGTTTATTGTTATGTTTTCAAGCATTTTTCAAGCTGGTAGTTCAACCATTGGTAGCTTTAAATTAGCTGTGGTGGGAGTATTTATACCACAAAAATCAGAAAATGATACAAATTGAGGCTTTAGGGGCAGCATAATTTAAAACATTTACCAGCACAGCAGTCACTATAGTCCAATGAGCTAATAGCAAAGCCTCCTCACATAGCTAACAGTTGTAAAGTATACCCATGGAGGGAGAGAGATCAATGGGAATGTTAAGAAGAGGGATAATTCAGAATATGACTTCTTTAGTCCTTACCTTCCCCTCTCATTGTGTTTAGATTAAGCTGCCGTTGCTCAGCCAAGGGTGTTTAAGTTGATTTTCATCATTGAAACTGCTTCCTCAAATCTCTATTGCCAGTTGTTCTAACCCAGAAAATGACCCTGTTTTCCAAAAAATTGCGTAGTCTATTTGCTTTTACTCCAGCAGTGGAAAAGTGTATCCTTTGTTATGATTATATTGACCTTTATAGTAATATCTGTCCAACTTCCATTGTTGAACAAGGAGGTGTATTCTTTCTTATTTTCTCATTAAGCAATTCTGTAATATGTTTATAGTTGCAAAATGTATCCAAACCACTATTTTGGTTATTATTATTATTATTATTTTTACAATTATCAGGGGTGCAGGGGGTAGCATTATCATGCTGATTCACAGGCTCACTCTCCAGAAAGTTCAGAAGTTTTCTTCAACTCATGCACTAATCTTGGAGCTTATAGTGGATCATAGAATCTTTAAATTGGTCTTCATAGACTATTACTGTCCCTTTTATACTTTCTGTTTGTTTCTCTGATACAAGCTCCCATAATGCAAGTTCTTGTTCTCATTCCTACATATACGCATATGCACACAGACAGACTTTGAAAGAAATGAGGTTTATCATTAGCCATAACAACAGCAACACTTTCAAGCATTAATAACTCAATATGTATTGAGGCACCATTTAATGTAATGTCACAAGGTAATTTTCCCAGTGATCCAATTAGGTAGATATAGTTATGCCTATTCTTCAGATGAGGAAACTGAGACCCACAAAATTCAATAACTTACCAAAGTATCAAAGCTCAATGGACATTATTAAAAAAAATTTTTTAATTATCTGAAATTAAACTTCATGGTTAATATAAAATGTAGTTATCCATGAACTTGCATACATATATTATCTCATTTAATACTCACTGTAATCCATAAGCTATTACTATCCCCTTTTTAAAGTCATGGAAACAAGATCCAAGAGATTCACTGCTTGGGACCACACAACTACTATGGAGCAGAGCTAGAGTTCAAACGAAGATCATCTGATTTCCAAACCAAAGCCCTTCCCACTTTAACATGCAGAGACCAGATAAACAATCAGCTTTTTATCTGTTTCATTCCTTTCTATTATACAGACTGCTTAATGACTCTATTTTCTTTTTTTTCTTTCTTTTTTGCTCTATTTTTTCTTGCTGTTCTCCAGCATTAGGTATTGCTTTTGCTCTATTTCCATTAGCAGCATTGATTTACTGGTCACATATGGCACTTGGCTCCTCTGAATATTATGTGTTGATAAAACAAATTGAAAAATGGGCTACTTATGTTTCAGGGACTCAGTGGAACATTGAGAGTACATTATTAGAGTTGGCACTCTGGAGAAAGAGATTCAAGTTTGTTTAGACAACAATAGGAAATGAATGCAGTATCATCCTGACTAATGAGTTCAACATTAACATCACTGCACAGAGGAGATAGCCCTAACCTACTTATAACATATCCAAAAAATGTAATAATTGACATTTACTGAATAATTACTATGGTGCTAAGTACAGGATTATTATAAAGAATTACAAGAACCTTAATTTGTTCTACTGAAATTTATTAAGCTTCAACAATATGGCAAGGAATGTTTCAAGTACTAGAAATAAACATGTCTGGCCTCATGAAGCTTACTTTCTGATAGAGGTGAGAGAAAGAACAAATCAAGAAAATAGAAAATAAAGTTACTGAAAATTATGATAAGTACCATGAAATAAACAAACAAGGGTCTGATATGAAGAATGGCAGGAAGGAATGGGACTCACTTTACATTGGATGGTTAGTGAAGAACTCTCTAAGGACTACGTAAGCACATATTCTACAATTAAGGTGCTTATATGTTTATTGTCCACATACATACATTGTGAGCAAGAACATTTCCTTCTTGATGTATTGAAAACTGGAAATTGTGTTTAACAGAAAACTACAAAACAGTTGCATTGATCAAGAAGTGATATGTAGCAATAATATTTAATAAGAATATATAGTAAATCCATGTATATGTGTATACATATATATGTAGCTTATATACAGTATACATATATATTTTAAATCTATAGTATACATTTTTATTTTTATATATATAGCATATATATATAATATACACATATATGTAGTTTTCCCTTTTGAATAGAGAACATGATCATTAATTAAGCCATGATGTTATGTGTTTTGGAAACATCAAGATATAAATTTGGAGAAAATAATGTAATCATAATATGATAGGCATTTTTGTGGTGCTCATCTGGAAACTGTGATTTTAAATTTCAGTGAAGTCCAAGTTAATTCATTTTTCTTCAGTACTCCCCAGAAGATACTCTTCAAATATGAGAAAATAGAAAAATGTTGCTTATCAAGTCCACCCAAATTGCAGTTGAATTTTTTAATACTTGAATCTTATTTTATCTGTACAATTTTTTAGCAAAAGTTTTGGAAAAGACTGAAATTATTCCTAGCCCTAAAAACAAAGCTTACTCAAATCTGAGCATAGTCATTTTCTAGTTGTTTTTTAGAAGTCTACTGGACTTCTAAATTGGACTATGAATTGCTCAGTCACGTTTGTTTCTACAATGACATATAGCTGTGGCATTTACTATTAGAAATATCTTATTAGAATCAGAGCGCAGTTGTAGTTTAAGTTAAATAGGAAAAAGCAGTTAGGAAAGCTGTTTCCATGCTCCCCTTTTCACCCATTCTGATTGATTTTCAGAGATGTTTCAATGAGATGACTATGAAGAGATGCATTCTTGGCTCAGGAGGCTAGGTTTATGCTACTCTTATGTTTCAAGGCTGCTGTGCCATAAACATAAAAGGAGGAACAGAATGATAGTTGAACAATTAATAAGAACCATGATAAAACAATGCACTTAAAATAAAATGCATAAAATAACGGAATCACAAAAAGTGCAACTATGTACAAAAAATGTGCATGTACATTCCAGACAGAACAATGTCATAAATAACTCCACAAAAAATCATAATAAACATGATAGGAAAAATAATAGTAGATACCCCATAGGTATCTTAGGCCCATAAATGCAGTGTAACATAATTTTGTAATATAATAGGAAGGGTTCAGATCCTATTGGGAATTTCTTACTGAAGGAATTCTCTTTTAGTATACTGGTTGCTCATATATTTCTGCTATACTGTCATTATGAAATCATTCTACCTGGCTTATATTGTTTTGATGATTATAGGGCAAAACTGAGTGGCTCATAGCTAAGGTGGAATATTCATAAGAAAATAGTTCATAGCATTTATTATATGATCAATAAGGTGATCTTATTCATTAAGGCCACTTATTGAGGGTAAAACATGGCAAAGAAAAAGGGAAGAAAGACATTGACAGAGGTCTTCAAAATTCTGGCTAATGACATAGAATCAAGATCACTAGCCCAATCTGTATGTGGAAAGTGAACTCTTCCAATTTTGTAATCTCATAAAATAGCCATGTAGTTAGTCAGTTTTAAAATATCAACTCCCAGATTCAAATAACTACAGTAAGGAGAGAAAACATAAAAGTGAGCTCAGGAACTCCCTGAGTTAGTTGGACTTTGGCACGTTTCCTAGAAATGAAGAGATTCGGTAGTCAACATCCTGAATAGACTTAAACATTGTGTTCATCTTTGCTGATGTTTTAGCTAAAATGAGAATAGCTTGTAATAAGGTGTGTGCACCTGTATTTCCTGAAAGGAGTCTGCACCAAAATTAGGTAAAGATTATATGGCCAGACAAGTGTTACTAATAAGCAGCTTCTACTTGTCTTTGTGCATGAATAGCGCCTGCTTCTGAATAGATGATAGAGTGGACATCTCCTGTTTGCATGTCTGTCAGCAGTACTTTAACTGCATATGTCTTCACTACTGAAAGCTTCTTTTCTTATTGAAAAAAACCTTTCAAACTTGGTGGTCAACATTCTAAATAATATTAATAACATCAACATGAATAATAGCTATATTTATTGAGTACTTACTATGTACCTCTCACTGTGTTGAGTGCTTCACCTACATTATTTCTGGAATTAATCTATCCAAAGCACTAAGCCAGTGCTGCTCAAATGTGCTCTTAAACTGCTAGTAAGTAAACTGTTTGTTACAGTCCCCAATGAGGTAAGTATAGAAACTGAGGTTAGAAATTCTATAATATTGACATTGTCACAACATCTAAGAAAGTACTTGTCTCATTTAACAAGATATTGACCAGCTCAGGTGTTGGGAACTCAAATGATGAGTCACATTTGATGCAAGCTGTGTTGTAGTCATACTCAGAAGTACCACATTACAATGTATAATATTTTAAGATCAGTTCATCAACTAAAATCTAAATGTTTATAAAATATGAAATCTTCTTTCATGAAAGATAATTTTAATAATCACCTAATTATATACTAATTACTACTAATTACCTAATTTTATAGGTTAAGATTTTGGAACTTGCTATCAATGAACTCTTGAAGACGATTTTTGAAATAACAGCATCATTCATTTAATTTTGAATACAAGTTTAAAATTAGTAACTTGATCTTGGTGAAATTGCTTTAAAATCTCTTTTACTCCTGTCAGTATACCTAGATGTATTTCCCTACTGTAAATATTATTAAAACATAACACAGAGTTATATACAGTATACATTATTCCTTGACAGTAGTGTTGTTGTCAATCCAGCCTAGATTATATAAATTAATTAGCCAGAAAGAGGCTCATTTGTTACATTAAAAGCTTAAGATGTTCATATACACTTTTTTTTCGAAGTTTGCATATAGGCATCTACTAAGGGGAATCACTATTTCACTCCTATAACCATCAATTGTGTATACTTACACTTTCAATGAATAACAGTTTTATAATTTCTTTTTCTTATATCTATTAAAATATAATTTCATGTTTGTTGAATCTAATAAAAATGTAGGTTTGCGTTTTTTATTTAATTCATTTTTAATAATTCATTGTTGTATTTTCAAAAAGTTTTAGTCAATGATTAAAAAATATGATCCTTCATCA
Source organism: Manis javanica (assembly GCF_040802235.1). NCBI lineage: Eukaryota > Metazoa > Chordata > Mammalia > Pholidota > Manidae > Manis > Manis javanica. Next base: position 90,925,329 of record NC_133174.1, read on the forward strand.
CAGAGAGTTTGACAAGTACTCTACTAAATTCAATGCATATAACAAATTCGCAGTAACAGGGAAAAGTATGGTGAAGATTATGATGTCATTCTTATTTAAGTGTACTGGAGGCTCAGTTAGAATGTAAATGTCATTCTCATATTTCAGATAGGGAAGTTCAAATTCAGGGAAGTTAAATAACTGGCTCAGTGTCACACAACTATTAAATGATAGAGCCAAAAATCAGACCTAGACCAATTTCCTCAAACTTGATTTTCAAAGCCTACTTTCTCAACCTGTACCACTATATTGTCTTCCCTTTATACATATATAATGCCAACTTTATAGATAATTTGCAAGTATGGAGGTATAGGTCAGAGAACTTTTTCCTCCTAAGCCATGTGATGGTAAGTAGCCAATATAATGCTCTACCAAGCCTATTTTATTGTGTATTGTCTACCACAAAGGGCATTCTCCTATATAAAAATAATACAACCATCAAAATCAGGGAATTAGCATTGCTACATCACTACTATCCAATTATGAGATTCTCAGTCAAGTCTGTCTAGTTGTTCCAATAATGTCTTTTATAGCAAAAGGATCCAATTCGCAATCATGCATTGCATTTGGTTGTCGTATTACTTTAATTTCCATCACTACACTATTCCTCAAACTTCACATTTATGACCTTTACAACTTTAAAGATTTTAGGCCAGTTATTCTGTAGGTTGCATATCAATTTAAATTTGTCTGGTGTGGTCTCATGATAAATTCAAGTTTTGCATCTTTGACAGGATTGTCACAAAAATGATGCCGCATTCTTCTTATTGCATCCTATCAAGTACTGTACAATTTCAGTCTGTCCCATTAAAGATGATATTCACATTGATCATTCCGTTAGTGTGGTACCTGAGGGGCTTCCATATTATAAAGTTATTTTTTTATCTTTTGCAATTAATGATCATTTTGTGGAGAGATACTTTGAACCTATGTAAATATTGGGGTTCTCATCATACTTTCAATTTATTATTCATCAATACTTATTGCTATAGATTCATGGTTACACAATTTTTTCAATGGATTATAAACCATTATTATCAGTATTTATTCTTATGGTTGAACTTGCTACTGATTTAAACACTGGGAATACCACTGAAACTATCTCAAATATCCTTGGACATGTCCCCATCATATTAAAGAAATTTCTTGCTTTCTAATGAACAACATATTTCAGTTTTATCTTGCAGTTTTCTTTGCCCCAGACCTGGAATCAGCCATTACCCCAGAAAGTCCTGGCTCCTTTATATGAAGAATTATATTTAGAAGAAGTAATATCCTGGGCAATGGTTGTACTCATTATTATCAGGTTGTCACTGCTCCCAGACCTTTCAGTGGACAAAACATAGCATACAAACACACATGTATGAATACACACAAACACAAACATCTACATTTCTGTACATATGTATATTAAAACCATGAGATCACACTGAGAACTCCCATTATAATGCAATAAGACTGTTCATTCTAGCTTTTTCCCTTTCCATAATTGTAACTTCCTTCTCCAAAAAGAGGAAACTAATCCCCATTTTCCTTAATAGAATAACTTATTTGATCAGTCCTCCTGTATGTGACCAATCCCCTATCATCATTGCTACACCTTCCTCCATTCAGTTGACCTCACTTCAAATCCATTTCAATCTCACCATCTGGATTCTGTGTAGGGCTGTCATTGTCCCACATGTGGTCAGCTCCCTCATTTATTTGACACCATGCACTGAGCCAACAATCCTGTGTGGACTTCAATCTTATTATAATAAGCTTATGTCACCCCACTGGGTCACCCTTTTGGGTAGATGCTCTGCTCACTCTACTCTAGCTCTGAGACTATACAATGGCCACTCCTCTATAGGAATTCCCCTTTCACCTCGTTCAGGTTCTAAGCACCCCTCACATCCCTCCTATATAGATGTCCTTCTTACTCTTCTTCCATGTCTTCCTCTGCATCACTGTAACCTCCCATCTAATCAGGTTCTGGCACCTAATAATATTACTGTAAACCACTTAGAGGATTTAGGATTGAATTGTTCAGGAAGAAAGAAAAGGAAGAGAAAGAAATTGAAAGGAATGCGACAGATAGGAAGAGAAAGGGAACAGGAAAGAAAAAGGAATGCTCTGATATTTTATTTTAAAATTATTAAACTAATTTTGAACCAGCATAGCACATATGCTTCCATCACCACTTTCTTGCATATCACAATCATAATCCTTCATTATGGGAGAAGATTTTCTGAAGAGAAGTACAGGCCTTTTTGAAAACTTCTGAATTTCCTCAACCCTCTAAACACTACCCCCACAGTACCACACATAAACACATCTTTATTTCCCATTGGAACCATACACATAAAGGTCGAGACTTCTACAAAGTTTACCAAAAGCCTAGCCACAGCTGCAATGTGCTGAGTGCTTGATTGCTTGTCTCCAAGTCTCTCCTTCAAGATTGTAATGAGAAAGTGGAAAAGTTATAAAATAGCTACACAAAAGAATATGATAAATAAGTCAAAGCATACTGATACCAAAAGACATTTAAAAAAAAGCTAGCAGGATAAGAAATAATGAGCAATAGATATATAAACCAACCAGAAAGCAATTAAGAAAATGGCAATAAGTCCTTAACTTTAAAAATAAATTGATTAAATTCACCAAACAAAAGACATACAATGTCTGAGTGGATTTAAAAAAACACCAACAACAATATGCTACTTACAAGAAACTCACTTTCATCTTAAAGACACACAGAGACTGAAAGTAAAAGGATGGATAAAGACATTGCAAAAAAATGGTAATAAAAAACAATGGGGGTAGCTATAATTACATCAGAAAAATAGACTTTAAACTAAAAATGTTAAAAAGAAACAAGAAATGTTATTATGTAATGAAAAAGAAGCCAATACATCAAGAAGATAAAACAATTATAAATATTTATGTGACCAACATTGGATCACCTAAATATATACAACAAAAACTAACAACACTAAAAGGAAAAATAAGCAGTAATAAAACAATAGCTGGAAACCTTAATACCCTACTCTCAAGAATAGATAGATCATCCAGAAAGAGAATCAATAAGGAAACAGGAAATTTGAACACTATAGACCAAATAGGCCTAACAGACATATATAGAACATTTTATCCAACAACAGAATACATATTCTTCTCAAGCATATATAGAACATCTTCTAGGATAGCCATTTTTTAAGCCAAAAAACAAGTCACAAAGTCAAGAATTGAAGCCATACCAAGTATCTTCTCTGACCACAGTGACATGTAAGTCAGAATACTGGAAAATTCACAAACACATGGAAATTGAACAATGTTCTCCTATACAACCTGTGGATCAAAGAAATGGGAAAATAAAAAAAGTTTCTTGAGACAAACAAAAATGGAAATACAACATACCAGAACTTATGGGATGTAGCAAAACAGTTCTAAGAGGGAGTTTTATAGCAGTGAAAGTCTACATTAGGAAGCAAAAAAAAAGATCTCAAATAAGCAACCAATCTCTATACCTTGAGGCACTAGGAAAAGAGGAACAAACTGAGGTGAAATTAAGCAGAAAAAAGGAAATAATAAAGATTAGAGCAGAAATAAAAGAGGGAACAGAAAAAAATAGAAAAGATTAACTAAACTAAAATTGATCTTTGAAAACATAAACAAAATTGACAAACCTTTAGCTAGACTAACCAAGGAGAAAAAAGGACCCAAATCAACAAAAATATAAATAAAAAGGAGACATTACAACTGATACCACAGACTTTAAAGGATCATAAGAGGTTACTTTGTACAATCAACACACTAGACAACCTAGAAGAAATGGAAAAATTCTTGGAAACATATAATTTATCAAAACTGAATAAGGAAGAAAAAGAAAACCTGAATTTACTAATTATTAGTAAAGAGATTGAATCAATAATAAAAAACTCCCAACAAAGAGAATCCAGAACCAGACGCTACTCTGGTGAACTTCACCAAACATTTAAAGAATAATTAACACCAATTCTCAAACTCTTCCAAAACATCAAAGAGGAAATACTCCTAAATTCATTTTATAAGGCCAGCATTATCTTGATACCAAAACCAGAAAAGGACACTATTAGAAAACAAAACTACAAGCCAATATTCCTGATGAATATAGATGTGAAGATTCTCAATAAAATATCTGAAAAATAAATTCAGCAATACATTAAAAGGATCATTCACTATGATCAAGTAGGATTTATAGCTGGGATGCAGGAGGTTTCAAAATGTGCAAACCAATATGATATATCTCATTAATACAATGAAGGAAAAAATTATATGATCATCTCAATAAGCACAAAACACACATTCAACAAAATTCAACATCCATTCATGATAAAAACTCTTAACAAATTATACATAGGAAGAACATGTCTCAACATAGTAAAGACCATATGTGACAAGCCCACAGCTAATATAACATGGTGAAATGATTAAATTTTTACCACTAAGATCAGGAATAAGACTGGGGTGCTCACTCTCATAACTCCTATACAACATAATATTGGAAGTCCTAGCTAGAGCAATTAGGCAAGAAAATAAATAAAAGCAACAGAATTGGAAAGGAAGAAGTAAAATTTTCTCTATTTGCAAATGACATCATTTTATATATAGAAAATCCAAAAAATTCAACTATAAAACTGTTACAGCTAATCAATGAATTTAGCAAAGGTGCAGGATAGAAAATTAGCATAAAAAATAGCATTTCTATACACTAATAACAATTTTCTCAAAAAGAAAGAAATTGATATAATTTAAAATACTATCAAAAACAAAATACTTAGGAATAAGCTTAATTAAGGAGATGAGAGATTTCTACATTGAAAACTACAAGCTGCGGTAGGGAGATGAGTTAGGTGACGGGGATAAAGAGGCACAAAATCCCAATCATAATATAAATGAGTCACAGAAATGAAAGTACAGCAATGAGAATATAGTTAATAATTCTGTAACATCATTCTCTGTTGACAGATGGTACTACATTAGTTGGGGTGAGTATTTAATAATGCAGTTAACTATTGAATCACTGTTTCGTACTTGAAACCAATATAATATTCTTATGTCAAGTATATTTCAATAACAAAAAAAGAAAACTTTAAGACATTGATGAGAGATGAAAGGAGACAAAACGATGAAAAATTTCAAGATGAAAGAAGACACAATTAAATGGAAGAGTTATCTCATGTACAAGATTTGGAAGAATTAATATTGTTAAGATGTCAATACTACCAAAAGTTATCTATAGTTTCAATGTAATCCTGATCAAGATTCCAAAGACATTTTTTACAGAGTAAAAAAAAACTCCTAAAATGTATATAGAACCAAAAAAGACACTGAACAGCCAAAGAAATCCTGAGAAAGAAGAACAAGGCAGGAAGCAACATTTCCTGATTTCAAACTACATCATAAAGCCATAGTCATCAAAACAGTATGGTACTGCCATTAAAAACAGACAAATAGACCAATGGAGCCAAACTGAGAGCTCAGAATAAGCCCAAGCATATATGGTCAATTAATATTTGATATGAGAGCCAAGATATTCAATGGAGAAAAGATAGTCTTTCCAATAAATGGTGCTGGGATAATTGGATAGTCAATTGTAAAAGAATGAAATTGGACCCATATCTTAGACCACTCATAGAAATCAACTTAAAATGGATTAAAGAGTTACTATAAGACCTGAAACCATGAAACTTCTAGAAGAAAACAGAAATAAATCTCAACGTGGATCTCGGTAATGATTTTTTTTTGGGGGGGGGGGATATGACACCTAAAGCACAAACAACAAACTAAAAAATAAATAAGTGGGACTACATCAAACTAAAAGCTTCTGCACAGCAAAAGAAACCATCTACAAAGTGAAAAGACAGCCTAAAAAGGGGGGAAAAATATTTGTAAACCATACATCTGATGAGGGTTTACTATCCAAAATACAAAAAGAACACATGAAACAATAGCAAAAGAGCAAATAACCCCACTAAATAATGTGCAAAGGACCTGAATAGATACATCTCCTAAGAAATATATGAGGGCGGCATGAGAGATGAGACAGAGAATTCCTTCCAAAACCACATACAGGTGAAAATACAGTTAATACAACTAGCCCTAAAACAGCAGCAAGAAAGAAGCCTGCATGAGACTGTATACAGACCTCATGAACAAGGCAGACCTCACCAAACAGGGTAATGTATGAAAGCCTTGATCTGGCAGGACACAAACCCCCCCCACAACCGACCCAGCTCACCGGCAGGAGGAAGAGAAACAGAGCAGGGAGGGGATGGAAGCCTAAGACTGTTGAACACCCAGCCCTGGAGGTCAGCTTTGGAGCACAAACCTACATTGTGTGGTGCTCTGGAGGTTGGTGTGGTTGGGGAGCTATGACAGGCGGAATGCATGAGAAACTGAGATTCCAGCCATTTGTGGAGGACAGGGATCCACATCCGGCTGCTCTGGGATAAAGGAAAGACAGGCGGACTGAGAGGCTTCCCAGAAGCAAGAGGGCTGCTGAAGGGGCGTGGTTTGCACAGAGCTTGCTGTGTGGGAAAAGGACAGGTTGTATGGGCTGACTCTGCAGCAGGTTGGGAACTTTGAGGAGCTTCAGGTGCTCCATCCCCCTCACTGCCTATTTCAGCTCCGAGGCCCCACACTGTGACACGCAGCCTGCTGCGCCTTCCTCCTGGCCTGCTGTCACTGGCTCACAAACCAGCAGTCACTACGCAGGCATCAGGCCAGCCAGAGGGAGGCCCCATCTACAATAGCTAGAGATGCTGAGCACAGAGGCTTACATCTGTGTGCTCAGCCCACTAGCTCTGATACTGGAGACAGGCACCACAGACTGAAATCAGGAAAGAGCTCATTCCTCACCCCAGGCACCAGTGCCACTCCACTACGACCCCCAACCTCACTCTAGGGTCTGAGCAGCTCCAGAGACTAGAGCTCCTGGGCACTAGAGGGCACCAAATAGAATTATGAAACGTCAAAGGAACCTGATTCAGACCAAAATCTCACAAACCCCCAAAAAAGGACCAAATGAAACTAAACTCACCAATCTTCCTGAAAAAGAGTTTAAAATAAAAATCATAAACATGTTCATGGAGGTACATAAAAATATTCAAGAACTCAGGAACAATTTTAAGTCGGAGATTCAATCATTAAGAAATTCCATATCTGAAATTAAACATACAATGGAGGTATTTAAAAGCAGATTAGATGTAGTAGAAGAGATGGTAAATAGAATAGAAATTAGAGAAGAGGAATACAAAGAAGCTTAGGCATAAAGAGAAAAAAGAATCTCTAAGAATGAAAGAATATTGAGAGAACTGTGTGACCAATCCAAATGGAACAATATTTGTATTATAGGGGTACCAGAAGAAGAAGAGAGAGAAAAAGGGATAGAAAGTGTTATTGAGGAGGTAATTGCTGAAAACCTCCCCAATCTGGGGAAGGAGATAATCTCTCAAACCATGGAGGTGCACAGATCTCCCAACACAAGGGAGACAACATCAAGATATATAATAATCAAAATGGCAAAGATCAAGGATAAAGACAGACTTTTAAAAGGAGCTAGAGAGAGAAAAAAGATCATATACAAAGGAAAGCCTATCAGGCTATCATCAGATTTCTCAACAAAAACCTTACAGGCCAGAAGGGAGTGGCATGATATATTTAATGCAGTGAAGCAGAAGGGCCTTGAACCAAGAATACTCCATCTGGCAAGGTTATCATTTAAATTTGAAGGAGGGATTAAACAATTTTCAGGTAAACAAAAATTGAGATAATTTACCTCCCAAAAACCACCTCTACAGTGCATTTTGGAGGGACTGCTATAGATGAAAGTACTTCTAAGGCCAAATAGATGTCGCCCAAGGGATAGACAAAGAGTACAGAATCTGATACCTAACATAAAGAAAGGAGGAGAAAGAAAAATGAGGAAAAAAAAGAAAAGAACCTTTAGGTTGTGTTTGTAATAGCATACAAAGTGAGTTAAATTAGACTACTAGATAGTAAGGGAATTACCTTGAAAATTTGGTAACTGTGAATCTAAAGCCTACAATGGCAATAAGGCATACCTATCAATAATCACACTAAATGTAAATGGTCTGAATGCACCAATCAAAAGACACAGAGTCAATGAATGGATTAAAAAAGAAGACCTGTCTATATGCTGCCTAGAAGAGACTCACTTCGAACCCAAAGACATACACAGACTGAAAGTAAAGGGATGGAAAAAGATAGTTCAAACAACAAATAGGGAGGATAAAGCAGGAGATGCAGTACGTGTATCAGACAAAATACACTTCAAAACAAAGAAAGTAAGAAGAGACAAAGAAGGACATTACATAATGATAAAGGGCTCAGTCCAAAAAGAGGATATAACTATTATAAATATCTATGCACCCAACACAGGATCACCTACATATGTGAAACAAATAATATGAGAATTAAAGGGAGAAATAGAATGCAATGCATTCATTTTAGGAGACTTCAACACACTACCCACTCCAAAGGACAGATCAACCAGACAGAAAATAAGTAAAGAGATGGAGGCACTGAACAACATATTAGAACAGATGGACCTAACAGACATCTACAGAACACGTCATCCAAAAGCAACAGGATACACATTCTTCTCAGGTACACATGGAACACTTTCAAGAGCAGATCATATACTAGGCCACAAAAAGAGCCTCAGTAAATTCAAAAGTATTGAAATTGTGACAACCAGCTTCTCAGATCACAAAGGTATGAAACTAGAAAAAATTACATGAAAAAAGTGTAAAAGCCCACAAACACATGGAGGCTTCACAACATGCTCCTAAATAATCAATAGATCAATGACAAAATTAAAACAGAGATCAAGCAATATATAGAGACAAATGACAATAATAATTCAACACCGCAAAATCTGTGGGATTCAGCGAAGGCCGTGCTAAGAGAAAAGTAAATTGCAATACAGGCCTACCTCAGGAAAAAAGAACAATCCCAAATGAACAGTCAAAATTCACAATTAATGAAACTAGAAAAGGAAGAACAAATGAGGCCCAAAGTCAGTAGAAGGAGGAACATAATAAACATTGGAGAAGAAAGAAATAAAATCGAGAAGAATAAAGCAATGAAAGCAGGAGCTGGTTCTTTGAGAAAATAAACAAAATAGATAAACCCCTAGCTAGACTTATCAAGAAAAAAAGAGAGTCTACACATATAAATAGAATCAGAAATGAGAAAGGAAATACCACTACGGATACCACAGAAATACAAAGAATTATAAGGGAATACTATGAAAAATTATATGGCAACAAACTGGATAACCTAGAAGAAATGGACAACTTTCTAGAAAAATACAACCTTCCAAGGCTGACCAAGGAAGAAACAGAAAATCTGAATAGACCAATTACCAGCAAGGAAATTGAATTGGCAATCAAAGAACTACCTAAGAACAAAACTCCTGGACCAGATGGTTTCACTGCTGAATTTTATCAAACATTTAGTGAAGACCTAATACCCATCCTCCTTAAAGTTTTCCAAAAAGTAGAAGAGGAGGGAATACTCCCATACTCATTCTATGAGGCCAATATCAATCTAATACCAAAACTAGGCAAAGACACACTCAAAAAAGAAAATTTCAGACCAATATCCCTTATGAACATAGATGCTAAAATACTCAACAAAATATTAGCAAACTAAATTCAAAAAGATCATCCATCATGATCAAGTAGGATTCATCCAAGGGATGCAAGGATGGTATATATTTGAAAATCCACCAACATCATCCACCACATCAACAAAAAGGACAAAAACCACATGATTATCTCCACAGATACTGAAAAAGCATTTGACAAAATTCAACATCCATTCATGATAAAAACTCTCAACAAAATGGGTAGAGAAGACAAGTATATCAACAAAATAATGGCCATATATGACAAACCCACAGCCAACATTATAGTTAACAGTGAGAAGCTGAAAATTTTTCCTTTAAGATTGGGAACAAGGCAAAGATGCCCACACTCCCCACTTTTATTCAACAGAAAGCCTCCAGATTGGTAAGGAAGAAGTCAAACTGTCCCTTTTTGCAGATGACATGATATTATATATAAAAAACCCTAAAGAATCCACTCCAAAACTATTATATCTGATATCTGAATTCAGCAAAGTTGTGAGATATAAAATTAATACACAGAAATCTGTTGCATTCCTATACACTAATGATGAACTAGCAGAAATAGAAATTAGGAAAACAATTCCATTGACAATCACATCAAAAGAGTAAAATACCTAGGAATAAACATAACCAAGGAACTGAAAGACTGATACTCTGAAAAGTACAAGACACTCATGAGAGAAATTAAAGATGCCAGTAAATGGAAACACATCCCTTGCTCATGGATAGGAAGAATTAATATTGTCAAAATGGCCATCCTGCCTAAAGTAATCTCCAGATTCAACACAATCCCTATCAAAATAGCAACTGAATTCTTCAACGAACTAGAGCAAATAGTTCTAAAATTCATATGGAAACACAAAAGACCCCGAACAGCCAAAGCAATCCTAAGAAGGAAGAATAAAGCAGGGGTAATTACGCTCCCTGACATCAAGCTCTACTACAAAGCTATAGTAATCAAGACCATTTGGTACCAGCACAAGAATGCACCCATAGACCAGTGGAACAGAATAGAGACCCAGAAATGAACCCAAGCATATATGGTCAATTAATATATGATAAAGGAGCGATGGATATACAATGGGGAAATGACAACCTCTTCAACAACTGGTGTTGGCAAAACTGGACAGCTACATGTAAGAGAATGATATTGGATTATTGTCTAAACCCATACACAAAAGTAAACTCAAAATGAATCAAAGACCTGAATGTAAGTCATGAAACCACAAAACTCTTAGAAGAAAACATAGGCAAAAATCTCTTGGACATATACATGAGCAACTTCTTCATGAACTTATCTCCCCAGGCAAAGGAAACAAAAACAAAAATGAACAAGTGGGATTATATCAAACTAAAAAGCTTCTGTACACCAAATGATACCATCAGTAGAACAAAAAGACATCCTACAGTATGGGAGAATATACTCATAAATGACATATCCAATAAGGGGTTGACATCCAAATTATATAAAGAGCTCATGCACCTCAACAAACAAATGGCAAATAAGGCCAATTAAAAAATGGGCAGAGGAGCTGAACAGACACTTCACCAAAGAAGAAATTCACATGGCCAACAGGTACATGAAAAGATGCTCCACATCGCTAATCAGAGAAATGCAAATTAAAACCAAAATGAGATATCACCTCACACCAGTTAGTATGGCCACCATCCAAAAGACAAACAACAACAAATGTTGGTGAAGATGTAGAGAAAGGGGAACCCTCCTACACTGCTGGTGGGAATGTAAATTAGTTCAACCATTGTGAAAAACAGTATGAAGTTTCCTCAAAAAACTCAAAATAGAAATACCATTTGATCCAGGAATGTCACTCCTATGAATTTACTGTAAGAATGCAGAAGCCCAGTTTGATAAAGACATATGCACCCCTATGTTTATCACAGCACTATTTACAATAGACAAGAAATGGAAACAACCTAAGTGTCTGTCTACCAGTAGATGAATGGATAAAGAAGAATTGGTACATATACACTGTGGAATATTATTCAGCCATAAGAAGAAAACAAATCCTACCATTTGCAACAACCTGGATGGAGCTAGAGGTTATTATCCTCAGTGAAATTAAGTCATGCAGAGAAAGACAAGTACCAAATGATTTCACTCATCTGTGGAGTATAAGAACAAAGAAAAAGCTGAAGGAACAAAACAGCAGCAGATTCACAGAACCCAAGAATGGACTAACAGTTACCAAAGGGAAAGAGATTGGGGAGGATGTGTGGGAAGGGAGGGAAAAGGGGGAAAAGGGGGCAATATGATTAGCATGTATAATGTAGTGGGGGCTTGGACACGGGGAAGGCAGTATAACACAGAGAAGACAAGTAGTGATTCTATAGCATCTTACTATGCTGATGGACAGTGACTGTAATGGGTTATGTGGTGGGGACTTGATAGTAGGGGTAGTCCAGAAACCATAATGTTGTTCATGTAATTGTACATTAATGATAGCAAAATAAAGAAAATAAAAGAAAGAAAAAAGAAATATATGAAAGACCAATAGGTACATGAAAAGATGCTCAACATCACTAGTCATTTGGAAAAGGCAAATCAAAACCACAGGGAGATATCACCTCCCACTTATAAGAATGTCCATCATTAAAAAAGCAAGAGATAACAAATGCTGGTATGGATGTGCAAAAGGGGGAACCCTATGTACTGTTGGTGGGATTGTAATTTGGTACAGCCACTGTGGAAACAGTATGAAGGATCCTCAGAAAATTTAAAATAGAACTACCATATGATCCCTCAATTCCACTTGTGGGAATATATCCAAAGGTAATGAAAACTAAGTAAACAAAATATGCGCAACCCCATGTTTATAGCAGCATTATTTACAATGGCCAAGACATGGAAATAACATAAGTGCCCTTTGATGGATTGATGGATAGATAAGTTGTGGTATTCATATTCCATGAAATATTATTCAGCTATATGAAAATGACAACATGGATGGACCTTAAAGGCATTATGCTAGGTGAAATAAGTCAGGCAGAGAAAGACACATACTGTATGCTCACTTATATGTCAAATTTAGAAAAAAATCATAGGAAAAGAGATCAAACTACTTGGATTACCAAAGGTACAATTGGCGATTGGGGGAATTAGAGAAAGGTGGTCAAAGGGTACGATCTTCTAGTTTTAATATAAATAAGTACTAGGGATGTAATGCATAACATGATGACTATAGCTAACACTTATGTATGATATTAGTTGCTAAAATAATAACTCCTGAGTTCTTATCAAAAGAAAATGTTTTTCCTTTATTTTCTCCTCTCTTTCCTTTCTTTTGTATCTGTGTAATAAGATGGATGTTACTCCAACCTGCTGTGGTAATCATTTCACAATATATGTAAATCAAACCATCATTCTGTATACTTGAAACTTATACAGTTCATATGTAAATTTTTTCTCAATAAAGCTGGAAAAATAAAAAAGAAAATGTGAAAAATAGCAAAGTACATGTGTCAGAATGTCCTCTCTATAGTTCAAAGGTGTTGAAATGGTTTTGTCAAGAAGTAAGTTCCTTTCCCACTGACTTCAAATCCGTTGGTGGCAGCCACTGCAGAATGGTGTGTACTGGTACACCAGGTCTAGAAAAACTTTCATATTGGTTTTTCCTATTAAATAGAAATAGCCAACCAAATGGGGTGGTCACAGTTCAATCAGCCTCTTCAACAGTAGGATATATTCCAAACATATTCGTCTTTACCCTGACCTATTAATTATTCTTTTATAGAATTTCCAACATTTGTCTCTTCTGTCTCAGAGTCTCTCATAACCATCTTGCCTACCATCTCCAAAGTCAGCCTCTCCTCCAAAACACAGAATCTTCACACTAACTGGTATAAACTATGAACATAAGAACTTTCCATTCTGGAAGGAGCCATCATTGTGTATGGAGGTTGTAGAATCTGGACTCAATCCTGGTTCTGCCACTTATTTGTTATCTGTCTTGAAAACAGTAACTTCTCCATCTTCTTATAAGTTGATGGAATCTAAACAGGATTTATGACTTTCTAAGGTTCCTCTCATCTTTCCAGTTTTAAGATTTTTCAAAGTATAATAGAGTCATCATGATGAAAAAGATCGCTGGCTCAGTAATCACCTTTTAGAAATATAAATCTGATCACATGTCACCTTGACCCTTAGTATATTCATATCCTTTATTTTTCATATCCAATCCACCCCCTGAGACTTTCCAGTTTTGCTTCCTAAATATTTTCCAAATATGTACAATTCTTTCTGCTAGCCTGGTTTGAACCACCATAATATTTATCTAGACAAATACAACTGCTTCCTCAGTAATGTACATGTATCTACCTTCATCCCATATCTTTTCAATACTACAACCAGGGTAATCTTTTCAAAATGCAAATGTAATCATGTTGTCTCAAACCACCCATGCTTATAACTCTTCATGAATTTTCTATTGCCATTAGGATTCAAGGTAATTAATTAATGTAATCAGTCTAAGCCCTTTATGGGCCAGCCTGGAACTTCTCCTTTCTAGAAACTCTTATTATTCTATTTATTCTACTACCTCTTATTTTGAGACTACCTTCTCTCCATCTACACACCCACTGCTCCCTTTCCACCCAGTATACTCTAGCCATACTGGTTTTATTTGGGTCCTTCTTACTCACCAGTATTCCACCAAACTTAGTATCTTTGCACATACAATTCTGTCTCCATGGAATGCCTGTCCTTCCTCTCACATCCAGTTAATACTCACTCAACCTATGATTCATCTTAAGCATCATTTGCTCAAAGAAGCCTTCCCTAACTACATAGACGAAGTCAAATCTCCATATTATAGAATCTCGTTAACCATATAACTCTCATGTATAATACTTTTCACATTTGTAATTTCACATCTATTTCTTAAGGTATTTGATGAATATGTGTCTTCTACACTAGTCAATGAATTTGAAGAGGACAGATCACTACTTCATCTCTAGTACCTAACACAATGCCTGCCACATAATGAGTTCTTGAATCAGATGGCCTGAATTATAGTCTAAGCTAGTATCTATTTTGTTATGTGATCCTTGATTTTTCAAGAAATAAAACCTCCCCATACTTCAATTTTCTCATCTTTAAAATAAAAGTAATAATCTCTATATCATACAATTGTTTCTAATAGCAAAATAAATATATTCATAGACAAGATGCAATGACTTATTTTTGAAATTTCAATATATAATTCATATTTGTGAAGTGAATGAATAAAATTTATAAAGCTAGTACTATTCCAAATTAGGTATAGATTGGCATAACACTATGCTATGGATAGAGTAACACCTCCAGAAAGGTGTAGATGGCAGCCATACTTGTGACTTCTTATATCTGGTTAAATACACTATTTATTTCCTAGGAGTTTGTGGCTATATATCCTAATGGAAAGAAATTAGCCTCTGTCAGTGACCCGAAAACCCTTCTCCTATAGCCCATACATCTCCTCCCACAACCTTTATCCCTCTTGTGCCTGTGAAATAATGGTCACATTCTAGTAGGAATGTTCTGAGTTGATAAATTAACCCCGAGAAATGATAACTTTGGAGACAGTTCTACAGCCACAGATAGGCTTTGATTGGCTCATTCTATTATACAGGAAAGAACGAGGTATCTGTGTTATATTGTTAAAGAGCTAGAGTGAGAGGAACAGAGAAGAGATTTTAAGTTTAAAACTTGCCACACTTTCCTTTTACAAGAGATTTAGCATCTGTCACAAAAGATATTGACTGTAACTAAGATTTATAACAAGAAGCTATTGATTGCATCAGGAAGAAAGGAGAAATAAGGTAGTAATCTGTATGTCTTGTTGACCTCTGGATTCTTGGCATCTAACACAATGCCTAGCATGCAATGAGACCTTATTAAATATTTGTTGTAGGAATGAATAACATGAATAAATGCAAAAATGAATAATGAATGGAGCAACATTGGCAAATAAAACTAGAAGTACTGAACACACACAGTACGAGCCACAAGAGACCACTTATTCTAACTCAGAGGGTTAGTTCTTACTTTCAGCCTCTATTTAATCCTTAATGTGCTCAAGGTATAAAGGTGCTTCAGTATTGTGTATGAGGTCCAAAGGTCCCTTCGGTAATAGATGTAGCTAAGGCCAATGGATGTCAGTGAAAATTAGTGCCAAGTTTTAGTGAGCCTTCAAATGCCATTCCAAAATGTATTTGCACTTGCTTCTTCTTTGGTCCCAAAAATGTCATACATTCACCAGTGAGTCACACCTATTAAACATTTCCTGATTGTTTTGATGATCTAGTACCTATCAAATGAGGTAGAATATCAATCTGGAAGATTCTCATAGGATCTCTAACTTGTTTTGATGAGTCCAGAAGAGAAGAATTTGAAATATACACCCATGATCAGTGTAGTTGAAGAGAAGATACAAAATTTTATTTTACCTTCATGGTGCTAATAGTAACTAAAACCATTATTGTTCAGTGATTTTCACATTAAACAGAAAAATAAATGAAGTATTTTTTAAGTGTGCTGCCATATGTTACAATATAGGCTTCCATCAGATGTATATTTACAAATAATTTGTACATATAGTCACATATATGATTTGTGTGTATTTAAGTGATATATACAAACATATTATATCATGCAAATGTATTAGGGCCACTCTTACTTGGAAAAAAATGGAAGGAAAGATATTAACTAAACAATAATCATAGTTACTGTGTTTGTTTGATGTTTTGTTTTTTGTTTGTTTGGGCTTAAAACTCTTGACTAGCATCCCTTAGAGAAAAAGCTTAGCTAAATAGGGTATCACACAGAGACATGAAGGTCTGAAAATCTAACTCTTACATGCTTTTCAATTAAAATAATGAAAAGGGGGAAAGGTTTGTCATATAGGAGGACAGCCAAACACAAATACACAGTCTAAACTTTAAAGGGCTCCTGCTTGAAGAGTCACAGAGCTGTTGAGAACAGAAAAGGAGAATCCATGTTTCTTTTTCATATTGCACCATGAAGGGTAACATTTAGTTGTTTCTAATGCCAACCATTCAAACTATAAAAAGGAGCATTATTTTAGAGCCCTTGAAATGACTTACAAAAAGGCTTTGAAAAGATTAAGATGCTGGTGGAGCTATGCAAATGTCTCACTTGAAATTTAAATCTTAAAAATAACTGTTCGCTTTGCTTTCCATTCAGAGAAAAAATATAATGTCTCCACCCATATCCAGAGTGTTATCTATTTATCCACCTGCTGAATGGTTAAAATGGTTTACCTGTCTTTTATCCTAGACTCTATGAATGGTAAGGAAAAATTTTTACAATGGAATTATTCTGATCTTCATTTCTTTATTCATAGCATTCTTAGATTTTTTCCTCCACCTATAGCCCTTCTTCAGTCCTACCACAAACCTCAGGATCTCGGCCACCTTTAACTGTGTATGTTATATATCTAGGAACCGATCTATTCTAACATGTTACAACAATGTGCTCTATATTATATGTTGCTGGCAATTTGGTTGACTGTGTATGCAGAGAAATGCCTCCTGGTATAGAACGCTGAGCTCACCTAACATGTTACAAACATATACTCTATAATATATGTTTCTGGCAATAGAGAAACTAGATGTGCAGAAAAAAATACCTCTTCATATAGAATACCTTAAAATGATATATATCTTCAGATATCCCTTTTAAAACAGTTGTGATAAAAAAAGAGATTCAATGTAAAAGCTAGAAATGACAAGAAAAAAAAGTAATAACAGAAGCCAACATGGATGGGACTTTTGCAATCATATTTGCACCACATGCCACTACCCTCCCCACACTGAGTTACAGCTGTTTGGCAAGAAGGGACACATAAGCCAAGCTGAACTGATCACATTTTCTGCTCTGTACACTTAAATCTGGGATCCAGAAATTGCAAATCAGTATTTTTATGTGATTCTAAATTTGAGACATGTAGGGCAACCACATTTTGACACATGGACATAGAAACAAAAATAAACTAGTCTTTAGTATAAGAGAAAAATTAATCAGAGAAAGAATCAAGCAATAGACAGTACTCCCTGGCTTTATGGCAGCTTACTATTATTTCCTGATTTTAGCCTCTTTTGGAGACCCAGATGCTTTTCTGCCTGTATTGGTCTGCTTGGACTGCTGTACCAAAGACTGACTTTACATACATTTATTTTCTCACAGTTCTGGAGGCTAGAAGTCTGAGATGAAGGTGTTGACAGGGTGGTTTCTTCTGAGGCCTCTTTCCTTGGTTTGTGGATGGACCTTTTCTCCCTGTGTCTTCAGTCTCTCCTCTGTGTATATCTATGTCCTAATTTCCTCTTCTCATAAGGACACCAGTCATTAGAGTTAGATTAGATACAAACACAGATTAGAGCTAACAGTTATGACCTCACTTGATCTTAATCACCTCTTAAAGTCTCTATTTCTAAATACAGACATACCTTGCTTTATTGCACTTAATCTTTATTCTACTTGACAAATACTGTGTTTTTTACAAAATGAAGGTTTGTAAAGTTTGGTAACTCTGTGTCATGCAAGTATATCGATTCCATTTTGTCAATAGCATTTGTTTACTTCATGTCTGTCACATTTTTGTGATTCTCACAATATTTCAAATTTTTCATTATTATTATATTTATTATTGTGATAGCTGATAAATGACCTTTGATGTGACTACTGTAATTGTTTTGGGGTGCCAAGAACTGCACACATATAATATGGCAAACTTAATAAATAAATATGGTATATGTTCTGGCTGTTCCAACAACTGGCCTTTCACCTGTCTCTCTCTCTCTCTTCAGGCATCCTATTCCCTGAGTTACAACAATATTGAAATTACGCAAATTAATAACCCTAAAATAGTTTCTAAATGTTCAAGGGAAAGGAAGAGTTGTACTTTGAATCAAAAGCTAGAAATGATTAAGCTTAGTAAGGAAGGCAGGTCAAAAGCCAAGACAGGCTGAAATCCAGGCCTCTTGCAGCAAACAGCCAAGTTGTGAATGGAAAACGAAAGTTCTTGAAAGAAATTAAAAGTGACACTCCAGTGAACAAACAAATCATAAGAAAGTAATATGGCTTTATTGCTGACAAAGAGAAAATTTAGTGGTCTGGAGACAAGTTCAAACCAGCCACAACATTGCCTTAAACAAGAGCCTAATCCAGAGCAAGGCCCTAACTCTCTTTAGTCCTATGAAGGCTAAGAAAGATGATAAAGCTGCAAAATAAAATTATGAAGCTAGCAGAAGTTTAAGGAAAGAAGCTATCTCTGTAACATCAAAGTGCAAGGTGAAGCAACAGTGCTGATGTAGAAGTTGCAGCAAGTTATCCAGAGGATCTAGTTAAGATAATTAATGAAGGTGGCTGCATGAAATAAGAGATTTTCAGTGTACATTGAACAGCCTTCTATTGGAAGAAGATACCATCTAGGATTTTCATATCTTGAGAGGAGAAGGATCACTTCAAAGCTTCAAAGGACAGCATGACTGTCTTATTAGAGAATAATGTTGTTGGTGATTTTAAGTTGAAGCCAATGCTCATTTACCATTCTGAACATCCTATGGACATTAAGAATAATGCTAAATCTCCTCTTCCTATGCTCTATACATGGAACAACAAAGCCTGAATGAAAAGCACATCTGTTTACAACATAGTTTACTGAATATTTTAAGTCCAGTCTTAAGACCTAATGCTCATAAAACAAGATTCCTTTTCACATATTATTACTGCTCATTGACAATGCACTTGATTACCCAAGAACTCCAATGGAGATGGACATGGAAATTAATGTTGTTTTCACACCTCCTAACATATCCATTCTGCAGTGCATGGATCAAAGAATAATTTTGCCTTCAAGTGTGATTAGTTAAGAAAGACCTTTTGTAAGGCTGTAGCTTCCTTGATGGATCTGGGCAAAGTCAATTGAAAACCTTCTGGGAAGGAGTCACCCTTCCAGATGCCATTAAGAATATTCGTGATTCCTGGGGAGAGGTCAAAATACTAACATTAACAGAAGTTTGGGAAAAGTTGATTTCAACTTTCATGGATGGCTTTGAAGGGTTACAGATTTCAGTGGAGGAAATAACAATAGATATTGTGGAAATATCAAGAGAACTAGAAGTGGAGCCTGAAGATGTGACTCTACTGTTGCAATCTCATGATACAACTTTAACAGATGAGGAGTTGCTTTTTATGGATGAGAAAAGTGGTCTATTAAGATAGAATCTACTGGTGAAGGCATTATGATTATTGAAATGACAACAAAGGATTTAGAATATTACACAAACTTGCTTGATAAAGCTGTGGTAGGGTTTGAGAGGATTGATTCCCATTTTGAAAGAAATTCTACTGTGCATAAAATGCTATTAAAAAGTTCACATGCTACAGAGAAATCATTTGTGAAAGGAGAATCAATTGCTGCAGCAAACTGCATTGTCTTATTTTAAGAAATTGCCACAGCTATCCCAACCTTCTGCAAAGACCATCCTGATCAGTCAGATGCCACAATATCAAGGAAAGACCCTCCACTAGCAAAAAGATGACAACTCACTGAAAGCTGATGATGGTTAAGATTTTAAGCAATAAAGTATTTTTTAATTAAGGTATGTGCACATTTGTTCAGACATAAAGCTATTGAGCACTTAATAGACTACAGCATAGTGTAAACATAATAGACTACAGCATAGTGTAAACATGACTTTTATGGCACTGGGAATTTTTAAAAATTCATTTGATTCATTTTATTGTGATATTAACTT
Source organism: Manis javanica (assembly GCF_040802235.1). Taxonomy (NCBI): domain Eukaryota; kingdom Metazoa; phylum Chordata; class Mammalia; order Pholidota; family Manidae; genus Manis; species Manis javanica. The sequence goes on from NC_133174.1 coordinate 90,945,823, forward strand.
ATTGCATGACTGTGGAAATCCACAATATTCCTGAGGTATGCCTGTGTAGTAACATTTTGATGTACTGGGTATAGAACTTCAACATATTCATTTTGAGGGGATACAACTCAGTCCATACCACTGCCCTTGGGTCTCACAAGACAAATTTATATCTGCGTAACCCATATAAAGCTAAATCTTTATATGACTCAATCTCAATTCACTGTTACAAAGACTATATAGAAATGCAAAATCAGCTTACAAAAATAATTGAAAAAACTTAAATTCTTTCTGAGGTGGGAGAAATGCTGTGAAGAGGTTCCAAAGTTTACACATCATAAAATTTATTTAAAATCTTTCTCATTCATTTATCTCTTTAAAATCACAGTTATTATAATATAGTAGCTAACCCTAATATCTTTCCCTAATCTCTGGTTACTTCCTGATATTCCAAGTCATATCCAACCCATGTTAAATCTTGTCTTCTTCTCCCCTACCTTTTCCCATTCCTGATCTATTATTTTGTTATTCTATAATTAATTCTGTATTTTCCAATACAAATCATAAAGCCAATCTTGGATTCTTTCATTTCCACTCATCAGCAGCCACACACACTTGCCCCAATTATAATTACAACAAAGGCCTACTTACCTAGCCCAACTTACTTTCTGTTACCACAAATGAAAGGATGCTATTATGCAATGTAAGGAAATTATTTGTTTCACTGTATTCTGTCCCTAATAGGCATTTTTTCTCTCTATTTCTTGTATTTCTTCTATCTGACATTAAGTCTATCTGCATTTCTCAAATTCTAAAGGGAAGATTTCATACAAACCTTTCTTCTCAAGGGTTAGAATGGCTTAGTGGAAGTGTGGAGCTATTACCATAACCACCCTCCAGAGGACCAAAGGGCCAAACCAAGATTCTATGAGGCTAATCCAATAATATCTGTGTACGTATTATTTACAGTTACGGCTTCCTGTGTGTGTGTGTGTGTGTGTGTGTGTGTGTACAGTTTCCAGATAACTCCACGATATTAGGTAACAGATGCTAATAATACCCTTTACCCACTCAAAACAAATCTCTCCTCCACTGACCCCAGTACAATTCTTAGAATTTCAACTGTCTGTCTTTCCATTGGCTTTAGTAACTGAAGAGCCCAGGTCAAATGTAAATGTATACCCTGGGAAGGGAAAAAAATTAGTATACTAAGTAAAGAAAATGGCCTGAAGTGAATGTAACAGTAGATAGCTAAATGTTAATGGGTAGAGGGCATTGTGGCAGGCAAAAAGGTTTGGGGTTTTGGAAACTACCTAGGATGGTCAAGGCAACTAAATAATGCAATAAAGACAGTGAGTGCATGGGAAAGGTAATGGAGGAAATCAAGGATTGAAAGGTGTTGAATATAAAATTATTCTCATACCTGCAATTCTCTTCCAATATAAACACCACAGCTGACAGTAAAGATTATTGTAAAGTATGAGTCTTGGACATGGAGTGAAACACATGTATCCTGACCTTTATCTGGTATGCCAACAGACTAGCTCATAAACAAAACTTTCAACTTTTTATTCAATGTGACTAAAACCACTTGAACTTCTTTATTTTCTCATATCTGCACTATGTCTTTCACATGTCATCTACTAACTATACTATTACTGAAATAGAGAACCCTAAAGCTATAGCACTTAGGCTGTATTTGGCACTTTATGCTTAGAAATAATACAAATTGGATTTCCTTGTGTGTTCAAAATACACCCATTTAAAAAACTTATTTCCTCATTCTTCACCACAATTCAGTTTTTTTCTTTGTGTCTCAGTATGGCTGTCTGCTTAGTATTGGCTGACTCCCTTCACATTTCCTTCTGACTTTGCACATTACTCTTTAAAACTCTAAATTTTCTTTGCTCTCCTCCAAAGAGAGTTCTTGAATTTGTAAATATGATAAACACTGGACTATGCTGGACTGGAGAAACAGTGCCTTGGGGGATCTCCAGAAATCCATTGTAACCAGTTAGCATGACTTATTTTCTGTATATTTTCATTTTCTGTGATGCTGTTCTTCCAAGGAGCTCAGAGAGGTTTCAAAACTAACCTTCACAGCAGCCCTGGAAGTATGAAGAGCAGACAAGGGATAGAAGGAAAGTCTATATCCATACAGTATTCAAAAGAAAAAAATCCCTCTGTCCAATAGAGTACAGAAAGACCAGTCTTGGAAACTATTCAGCTTAAAGTAATAAACTTCAAAAATGCAAGCTGGGGGCAATGTCCCCCACCAGGATTGGGAATGAGTGTAGGCACTCAAAAGTTATAAATAAATTAGTTTGTATTTCTCACAGAAAATCTCTGGAGACAAGAACTACAGCAGATAGCTTCTCAGAGGTGATAAGATTTTAAATACATAGATGTGATTGCCAGTGGCAACTTTTCCCAGGACAAGAAGAGATATAGAGAAGATGACCTTGAAGAGGAAGAGGGTTATGGCAATGGATCATTTCTGCAATTGGCAAGTCTCTGCCATAAGGTATCTGAAGAGAGTGTCTGAAGTGTGGATATCTGTGTGGGCCAGTGCAGAGCAGCCAAGACTGAAGGTGGTAGGTTTAAGACAAATGAGAAGGAAAGAATCAAATTTATCTATTTATAATGATGACTAAGCCAGCTCTCACTTCCCCTTAAAGACAGGCTTAGAGAGGGAGTGGAGTACAGTGATGCAGAAGCCTAGACTACCTCTTTCCAAACATGTTCAAGCTCCTCCTTTTCATCCAATTGTTATAGAAAGAAAGAAGGAGAAAAAGAAAGAGATCTTCCTGGTTAACAATGGGGATATTAAAATTATAAGTAATGTAAATATCATGCCCATAACTAACACTTATAGAGTGATTACAATATACCAAGCATTGTGAAAAACTTTTACATGTATAACCTCATTTAATTCTCACAGTAACTTTACAGGGTAGGTATTATTAATATCGTTTGTAACAAATGGGGAAATGGAGATTCAGAAGGGATAAATAACTTGCCAAGATTACAAAGCTGGTAAGCTGCAAAGCCAAGAAACTAACTCCAGCCTATATGACTCCAAAATCCTTACTATCAATCTCTGTACCACACTGCCTCTCTGTCTGCAGGACTGAAAGGGGGTCTTATAGTTCTGACTGTATCACTGAAAATGTGTTCAGTCTAATAGCAAACCTGGAAGAGTGGGGCACTGGGGTTGTAGGGGAAGCTCTGAAAGGAGGATGGAAACCAACCAAAACACATTTGGCTAAAGATGAACTAATCCTTTCCTTAGCCTCTTTGGCCAATTTTGACAAGAAAAAAAACATGTTAATGGTAGAAATTAGATTGGGTGGCACTGGGCATATGGTAAATGAGAGTCCCCAAGCAGCCCCAGAAAAACATCTCAGTAGAGAATATTTAACCAGGAGTGATTTATTTCTTTTGATACATTTCTTTCTGCATCAAAAATTATTTCTGTAGCATAACCATAATCTTTAAAACTGTTCAAAAAATGAAAACTTTTGTTATGCCTTTTCAATCTCTGTCTACAGTAACTTTCCCCTTTTGGGATCTGAAAACAAATGCATAGTCTCTTCTGCTGCCTCTGGTCCTGTACTGCCATGGCCCATCTGTTTGCTTTTCCTGGCAGCAGTACCTTCTCTAAATTCTTCCTGAATTCATCTTTCTATTGAAACTTATCGACATTCTGTCCCATTTCCTTAGAGCCTAGAAATTATAACTACAAACTAATTTTGTGCTTAAGTGTTGATAATTTAAGTGCTTACCACTTTCAGATCACATTGGCACTTGTACTTCAATAAGTTAGTAATGCTATGATTACAAGCCCCAGGTAGAGCTAGTGAGTAGATACTCTGTGCAAGTACCACTGCCAACAAGCTATTTGAATCACATCATCTAAGAACCTGGAATCTTTGCTGATACGTAAAGCCAGTCTGGTGCTAGCCACATGGAGGCAGGGGCGCTAGTTCACTGTACCAGGTGTCTCCTCATCCCTGGCCGGGGCATGGAAGAGGCCAATCCCAAGGAAACATTGATTAGCTACTTACTCCTAATCACAAAGGAGGATGAAACCCTCCAGGCTGGAGAAAGTCTGGCTGCAACAGCTCCATTTACATGAGGGTTATCTATCTAAAAGCCTTTTTCATTATTGGAAAAGAATATGTTGAATAGACCAGCTGTCTTTCCTTGGTTTGTATCAATTCTAGCTCCTTTGGCAGCAAAAAGTAAAAGCAAATGAAAATGAATGAAGGTTAAAAAGAGAAATGGAGATTTAAGCCATAAAACATAACTGTATACGGATATTATCCCCTGTATTCTAATAATGCAAGCCAGCCCATTTTACTTAATGGAAATAAAAGAAAAAAGTGTAGACAAACATGCCTAATATTTCTTGTTTTATTTGTGATGAATAAAAATCAACAATATGTACTTACCTTTCTCTTTTATGAGAATGTGAAATTGGACCTTACAAATTTAGACATGTCAAGCGGAAAAGAAAACAACTCTGCTAAACAGTTCAGGGACAACTTCAGGGACCAAGAACTCATAACAAAGTGATTCTTTAAAATATGGTACTTTTTGGACCTCTGTTCCTATTTTTCCCTACCACCCATTTACCTAATTCATTCCAAGTTCTGCTCTATTACTTTATGCCCCTGCTTAAAACCTTGCTGTATCTTCCAGTGGACCTTGGGTTAAATTCAAATTCCTTAATATGATGCCTTATTCCATTCAGGCTGCTACAAAAAATACCATAGACTGAATGACTTATAAATAACAGAAATTTATTTCTCTCAGTTCTGGAAGTTGGGAAGTCCAAAATCAAGGTTTCTGTGGTTTTGGTGTATGTTGAAGGCTTGCTTCCAGTTCACAGATGGCCATCTTTTTGCTGTGCCCTTATATGGCAAAGAGAAATCTCTGGGGTTTCTTTTATAAGGGTACTAGCCCAATTCATGAGGGTTCCACCATCATGACCTAATCACTTATCAAAAGCCCCACCTCAAAGTAAGTCACATTGGAAATTGGATTCCAACATACGAATTTGGGGAGGACACAAACATTCAGTCCCTAGCATATAATTTGCATTACCTTGCACGATCTTGTCCCTAAGTACCTACCACTCTGCCCTATCTCTCAACACAATTCACTTGGCACTCAAGTATCCAGCTCTACTGGACTTCTTTAATTTTCCCAAATTGCTATATTCTTTCTTATCCTGATCTCTCAGATGCACCTGCTTCTCTCTAGTAAATACTCTATGATAAGCCCACATTATCTCTGCCCTGGATTTGTTCAATGGCCTCCCAACTGCTCCTTACCTCTACCTTCCCCTACTCCAGTTCATTTTCCAAAGTGCAGCCACAGTCACTTCCATCCTAACTGGTTTACTGTTACCTCTCTCAAGACATTCTCCTAAGAATACAAATTTGCTTATGTCACACACTTGATTAAGTTTCTTTAGGGGCATACCATTCTTTCCCAGATAAAAATTCAAACTCTTTAGCATCAAATAGGTTATCTATGACAAAATATTCTACATGCCTTTTTAGCTGCATAGCTCCCTACCTCTTTACTTGCAATCATATTTGAACAACATAGCAGTACCTGAAGATCCCTCTAAATGATGCACCACCAAAGAAGCCTCATTTATAGGAAAAATAGATGTCCACCACTGAGATGTGATTCCAGGAGTTCCAGAAAGACTACCTCAAAATATGCTACACCATGCCCCCCTGTGCCTACTATATAGGTGCTCAAAACTCCTTCAATAGAGATTCATTCCTCTGGTTTCTTAATGTATATGCAACTTATATGGTCAATTCAGCTATTACTGGTTATTATGCCTTTATGTACCTTAATTTATCTGATTCCTTTCCTTTATGAAAACTAGCTTTAAGTAATATATAAAGTGGGGACTTTATTAATATTAATAAATTATAATCCAATATATTTGTGTAAAGTATAATAGTACATAAAGAAGTTTGTATCATCTTTTAAAATTCATGATTTTCTATGGTCTATATTTCATAAATGGAAGAGCTAAACCTTTAAGAAATTAAGTGGAGGGGGACTAATGAGGGAGAGCAGTACAGAAAGAAGAGATGAAAGGTCATCAGAGGATCTCCAGTTCAAAGTTTTATCTAGAACCAGGAAGGTTCTTCTTTGTTAGCTCCTTCATTAGCTATTTGGAGTCTGGAAACTTCTCTACGATTGGAATTTTGTAAATGAAACATCTAGCAATTAATGTTTTAATTCCTCCAGATATTCTAGTATTCTGCAGATGTTAATAAAGCAAAATTGCTTAGGAAAGCAAAACTGTTTCCCTGGAACCCAAATGGCTGAAGTAAGGTATCAGGAGCACAAATCTTACCTATGACATCAAATCTATTGTTATGCACTTATAATATGGTCAGCAATGAAAAGTTACAGCAAGTGGCAAGTTTGTCACTAGGTTCATTTGGCAAAACTCAGTTCCAAGAATAAAATATAAAGTGCTTTGATTATCCCCCAAAATAAAGACCTTTCCTGATTCAAAATGTTATAAACAAACCACTGCTGAGCTGCATTGATCAAACTGCATATGTAATAGATCAGTAAAAAGAGAGTAGAGAGAAAGATTAAAAAACAGGGCTTTCAGAGGATATACCTTTTATTAAAAATTTTTCTCAGAAGTATTACACAAATTATGAATGTAAACAGTTTTTTTTAAGTTTGGGGAAGATAAACAAGGCCAAATTTTTATTAAGGCATTCACAGCTTAACCTTTATGTATGACTCACCACAAATGGAATTTCAACAACTCAGAGATCCAAAAACTGAAAATTGTGCTCTCCTATAAAATATATTAATGTTGCGTTAATATTGTAATTGAAGCAAAGCATAGAAACAAGACTTACAAATATAAAAAATAGAATATACATAGAAAATTAAAATCCATAAGAATCTGTCCTGAAAGGATGTCTGTCTTAGTAAAAGTTGATAGTTATGATGTATTTGAACAAAGAAACACTAAGTGCTTTCAATTCAATTCACAAATATCTAACATCAACTTTCCCACCTTCAACTTATTCATTCAAATAATATTTATTAATTCCTTATTACTATGACACAAGTACAGTTCTAGGTGATAGGACACAAAAGTAAGTAAAATGCAATCTGTTATCAAGAAGTTCACAGTCGAGTTAGACAAATGATAGTTACAACAATAATTATGTTACAAAATGGAAAGAAAAATAATACAATCTGTTATACAGAGCACAGAGGAGGGGCAGCTTTGTGGGACGGCTCATGAAAGACTGATGCTACTAATAGGAATTGCAAAGAAAACGAACTTGGACATGTTTCAAACTCATTGCAGTGCTAGGCCCAAATTAGCTGATTGCAGAAATCCTTGCTGCCTCAAAGAGTACTCAGTTAAAAGGAGGTACATAGAGAAAATGGTGGGGGTGCTGGAGAGGGTTAGAGGTTTAGATTATAGGCAATTATACATGAAATGCCTACCACCTGCTTCACCTCTTTCATGGTCTTGAAATTATCTTACTCCCTGTAGCCAAGAAATGCTAGCAAAATTGATAGGCTAACAATTTCGAAGCACTTTGATTTCCAAGAGAACCAAAAGATACCAAAGAAGAGATAGTAAAGGTATATATTTTTACTTATATTTTTAAATCCCTCTTAGTTTGGTCACTAAATTTGCTTTACCCAGTGTCGGTAAGATTTCTATAAAACTTAAGAAAGTTGAGTTGTATATTCAGACTACATTATGGCTTCCCCTAAAATAATTTCTCTATGAGAATTTGGACCTGAACTCTTAATCATAAATAAGTAGGGTTGATGATAAAAATTAAAGAAATGAAGAATTTCACAGCTAAATATAATCATTACTGTATTCTTTGATCTAAGTGAAATTAAAAGCAGAAAAAGATGTTGAGACATTAAGAGAAAAAAAAATGGAAAAGACAAGAAAATTAAAACAGGACCTCATAAAATTGTAGTAGAGAACAATGCCATATAATAAGCATAATTTTTATTAGGTTTTCATCTCAGGAAAGGGCTGGTTCTTTCTACTACACCTAATCCTATAACTTCTGGTGGACATAGAGATACGCATCCAGAGGCATTTCCCCTTTAACATCTCACTTGATACTTTCACTTCTACTCAGAAGAATGTCAGAGGGCTTGGAAGGTCAGGATTATAGTGCCAGCTCTCTGTTTACAAACTGTGTGAACTTAGACTAATTACTTAGCCTTTCTGAATCCCAGTATTTTCAATCTACAAAGTTAACAGTATTGTCTACATCACAAATTTGTGGACAGCATTCAATGAGACAAGTAATATGAATGCACTTTGGAAACCCTGACATACTATGCAAAACAGAAGGTACTTGGTTATTTTCATGAAGGCTGTTGGCTCTAGCATCTAAGAAGTTTGCCTGTGCCCTGCAGAGTCAGACAGGATGAGTTAGGCAGGATTATTCCTAAGCAATATTGAAGGATACATACAAACAAATACACACACACACACACATAGTATGACACTGAATTTATTATAACATACGATAAACTGCTTTTTCCCTATTGGAATATTCTCCCTGGTAATAACTTGAAGATACATTAACAACAGGGCTGACAATTTTTAATTTAGTATATGATGACAATAGTAATGACAATAGTAATACCGACACTGGGTAAAGCAAATTTAGTGACCAAACTAAGAGGGATTTAAAAATATAAGTAAAAATATATACCTTTACTATCTCTTCTTTGGTATCTTTTGGTTCTCTTGGAAATCAAAGTGCTTCGAAATTGTTAGCCTATCAATTGTGCTCTTTAGTATATGGTAATGACAATGCATTAAATAATATCTCCATAATGGAAGTGCCTTTAAGCTTCCCCCCTAGAGCTGTCAGATCTCTTTTCCCAGATCTAAGGATTCAAAAAGCTGAAGATTTGAATCTCTCCAACCCGGCTTTTACTCAATGAGTAGATTTTTCATGATACTATTATACGACTTCAAGGTGGGTAAGCTTTCAGATACGAATTCTCATAAGAATATTCACTCATTGTGAAGGCATATCTAAGTCTTCTAAATAACATATAAATTTTCAGTGCTTTTCTACACCATACCATTGTTGTTGAAGTCAGAGAAGTAACTCTGATGTGGAAGAATTCTGGGTTGCAGCAGAAGGGTTGGCAGCTGTTTAACTGCAGGAAACTTTACTTTCGTATCTCTCAGATAACATTATTTGGTGATTGTGTACTGCACATTCACATTTAGACCAGGTCATAAATTGAGCATATTCAGTTTACCATCTATTACCAATGTGCACACTGGACATTAGCCCTCCAAATAAAAATTGAGAGTGACTACCCAGCCCCAAAAATCAGAATCCAGAGTTGGAAAGACAGCCAACTTGGCTAGAAACATCTGTTCTTGAAAAATACACCCTATCTCTTCTGGTTTATGCTCTATTTTGCCAAGTTGTAGCAAAAGCCACTAAAAGATATGAGAATAATTCTATGTGGTGCCTAGGGTTGAAGAAGTATTAATGTGATCACTTAGAATTATTTCAGCAATCAGGTAACCCAGCATATGCTCCATTGTTCCATAACAGCATGTAAAGCATCAAAGGCCAAAACCTATGAATTAGCCTACAATGTATATTCACTCTCAGAGCCCTGTTCAAGTAAAAAATGGATCAGAATCAAACCTTTTAAAAACAGCTTCCAAATATGGATCCTAACATATTTGTGTCATCCATTGTGCCTAATGTCTTCAGTGTCATCAACTAAAGTGGCAATTATTGCTGATTTACCTGCTATTTTCTAATCATTAAAGTAGCACAATGGGACAGAGGTGAGGTTCCCATGGGAACCATATGCTGGTATTTCTTGCATTTCATAAAGTAGAATGCCATCAGAGTTGCATCATCAGCACTTAGCTATTCATCCAAGCAAGTGTAGGTGGATACCATCATTATGTGAAATGACAAAACTGACCCACCAGCAACTGGACATGAACTCTGTGGGTTTTTTTGAATTGAATGGAATAGATAAATTGAGTCATCTCTATTTTCTCATTCAGGCTGCTTAGTTACCAATGAATCAACCACTTTTATAAGGAGATTGGGCAAGGTAAGGACAGAAGTTGACTGAGTCCTCCAAATATTTTATTGCCTAAATTTTGCCTTGAGAAGCACAAAATAAAGCTTTCAAACTAGGGTAATTCTGTATTTATACTTTAGCACTAAAACAAAAAAGGACAGATGTCAATCTGAGTGAAATTAGATAAGAAACTCTAAAGTTTAGAGATGGTTGGTTAAAACAAACAAACAAAAAGCCTGCCCAACCAAAATTTCAATCATAATGTAAATTACTCATGGGGATGCAAGTAAAGCATAGCGAACATAGTCAATAGTTCTGTAACATCTTTCTGTGTTGACAGAGAGTTACTGCACTAGTTGGGGTGAGGATTTAATAATGTAGATAACTGTTGAATCACTATGTGATATATATGAAACCAATATAATATTGTACATCAACTATACTTCAATCAAAAATGAAAAAAAAGAAATTGCTTGATGAAACAATATCTAAAACATTCATAAAATTTGCGTAGTTTGTGTTAATCCAAATGTCTTTTATTTCTGCCACAGACCTCTTACTTTACAAAGCAAAAGTGATGGCCCTAACTGCTGCACCTCTGGACCCACCATCATGTTTACATGGAAGCCACTCTTCCCATGGGCTGGTTCCAGCCAATAACAGTATGGCAGGAGTACAAATAGAGACCCATTACTAAAAGATGCAAAACTCTCCCATTGGGTAACTTTCACTCAAGCACTCCTATAGGCCTGGCCAAAAGTCTCTTGAACTGTGCTGCAATCTTCCTGCCCAATCCATTTTCTTTTCCTCTCTCTTCACTGGTATATGATGCATCAAGATTGGAAGGTTCTCTCAATCTTATCCAGCTCCTTCCCTTTGACCTTCAAAGGTATTTTCCCTAAACTGTTACATATCTCATCCCATCTCAGTGTCTTCTCAAAGGACCCTAACACAAATGATGCCAGGAAGGCTCCAATAAAATTGGCAGTAGTAATATAGGCTTTGGAGACTGGTTCACTTAGCACTCAGTGGGAAAAGAGAATGCTATCTTGAGTGTTCTGTGGGGAACAAATAACCCCTGAAACCAAGTGCCAACCCAATTGATAAATTTTACTTGTGAATACCTGGGGAAATGTTCCAGTGGAGGAGATCTTGCAGGAAAAATGATTCAAGGCATTTTAAAGATACATGAAGAAGAATATGTCTATAAGAACAGTTGAGTAGACTGGTCATCCAGGATGACCTGAAGAGGATTAATGAAAAACTGCGAGCTGTTAGCAAACAGGTAAAAGCTAGGGGTTAAAACCTCAGAACCTCTTTGGTAAATTAATAGAAGTGCTTATCTCCTGCAGTGGAAGAGCAAACACTGTTGAGGAGCAGACACAGGATCTTACAGTCAGAGTCACAGAGCTCCAGAGCCAAAGGCTCAGCCACAGGAAACCCATTATGCTTAAGTTCGGCTGTGGGTGAAAAAACCTGGGACCTCAAAATGCAGGGGGACATCTGGATGAATTTCCTTGGGAATGTTTACTCTGTAGAATCCTCAATCCTCAGAACTTGCAGAGCTGTCTCACCCTTTCCTATAAGAGTTAGCACATCTGCTGTGCTGGAAAATGCTGTAGAGGCCTCTCCCCTGTAAGATTACAGCATCTATCCTTTTACCCTCCCATCCCATAGGAGCTGTTCCCACCTACTCTCCTGGCTATGTATATAACTAGGATTAAATATCAGGACAACCTATCTGGGGACCAGCTAGGCCTGATAAGGGGAAAAAAGGAGATTATACCCTGACGGAGCTATAGGAATTAGATAGTTTGGGCCAGCAGGAGTCAGGGAAGTACTCCTGGGATTAGATTTTGAAGGTGCTTGATTATGGCTACCAGAATATAAGCATGGATAAGAAAAAATTAATTGACTTAGTAGCACTTATTTAGAACATGGGATTTAACACTCTTGCAAGGGCCCCAGAGGACGGGGCAAACTCACTAGCTAATGTGCTAGGTTCTTAGAAGCCTGGAAAAAGCAATGGCCTATGATGAATGAAAGGTAAATGCCTGAGGTATCCTAGCATATAATAGAGAAAAATATATAAAGTCTCAGGGAGGTGGGGAGGCTGCAAGAACTGTATTATGAGAGACCAGAAGACTTAGCCAAGGATAGTGGTCCAGAAGGGGGCCTAGAGGACGCACCATTCACTGAGGACATCAGGAATACACTGGTGAAAGAGGTACCAGTATCACTAAGAATTTCAGTGTGGTTGTCCTTTGCAGACCAGAGATGATGGTAGGAGACAAGACCACAGAGCTAGGCTCACTAATATCTATGAGGTTAATAGAGCTTTGATGTAGCAGAGGATGAGGGACAAGATTTAACTGACAGAAGCCAGGAGGCCACAGTTACAATTAACAACTAGTAATGTGAAGGAGCAGTCATCGGGGCTTTCCCCACAGGGAGTTGTGAAGATGGTTGATAGAACATGGCATTTCTAGGAGCAATATAGACAAGCAGCCAACAAGGGTATTGGTCAACATCTATATACTGAAAAGGAAAAGTGGATGAGAAGGAGGCTAAGGGAGGTTGCCTCAGTAAAAGTTCATGATCTTCTGCTCAGTTTCCAGACATATTTTGGGAACTTAGCAGCAGTCTAGGGCTATTTCTACTGAATCTTCCTTTCTTTTCCATCTCCTTCATAGGTGTCAGGTCTGCAATGTGGTCTAAAGGTTCTCTGTGCCATCTCTGGCTCCCTCTCCTTTATCCTCAGGCATTACCCCTAATATATCTTTGTACATTTTATCCTGTCCTAGTTTATGTTTCTGAAGGACCCAAAACAACTTCTCAGAGACTGCACAGAACTGGTTTGTGGCTAAACTGCTGCCGCAAAATGGCAAAAGATGTCACAATTCTTTTCAGCTTCTTCCATCAACAGAAGGAGTTTACGTCCCCACTGCTTGGATCTGAGCTGTCCTTGTTACCTGCTTTAGCCAAATGAGTGTAGCAGAAGTAATGTTTTAAGAATTCTGAGCCTGGAATTCAATATACTTTGCAAGCTTCTTCTTCATTCTGGTTACCCAGACACTACCATCATAGGAACAAGCCTGAGGCCACAGATATTGTTTCTGTGGAAGCTCTTAAGGACAATATTCTAAGAAAATACACTGTGAGAAATGTAAAACCCAGTCAGATAACATCATAGTACCTTAACCTAGTGGAATGTTCTCAACAGAAAGATTTCAGGTATCATAGCATATGACACTTCTGCCACACAGAAAATATAAGGTAGTGATACTCTGGGAATCCTTCAACCTAGTGGCATAAAGGTGGCTACCTACCCAAAATGCACATAGACTCATCCATTATGCAAGCAAAAATTAAATTTAGACTAATAATAATAATTCCATTTCCAGCTATGAATTTCAGTAGAAATATTTTACCAACCAACACATCTTCCAAGAAAAACTATAAACTATAAAAAACAGGATGAAATACCAAAATAAAATTGTTTGGAGACATAGATTGCTGCCCAGTCAACTAGGAACTAAGGGGTTATGATACCAGAGATAAACTCACCAAAATAAGGTTAATTGTATACATTGCTTTCAACACAAGGGCATTTGCCAACTTTTCATTAAGGGCAAGACAGAGTGAGAAGCTGAACAGAAGGCAATGGCTAAGAGTCAAAGATGCCAGCAAAGACCTCTCGTGATCTCATGGGCTGGGGAGACAAAATTGGAGTGTGAATTTTCCAGAGTAAATTCTATAACATGTGACTGGAGGCCAAGAAGCAGAAGAAAGGAGGAATCAGACAGAAGTAATATTTGGCTGAAAATTTTCTAAAGCTGATGAAAATTTTCTAAAGCTGATAGATTCAAGAAGTTTATTGAACCCTAAGTAATAGAAATACAAGGAAAATGACACCTAAGCATATCAGAGTAAAATTTTAGACTAGTAAATGCGGCCAGAGGTGGGAAGAGGGAGGAAGGACATATTACCTTCATGAGAGCAAATATTGCTCGTAACAACTGACTTCTCAACAAACACACTAGATACCAGAATACAAAGTTTGTTCCCTAGGCAAGAAAAACCTTGGTACATGCAAAGCACAGAAGTAGGGCTAGTGTGACGGAAACATAAGACAGAGTGACTGGAAAGAGAAGCAATGAGGCTGGAAAAGTAGACAGGAAGTAAATCACCCAAAGGTAGGTCTGTGTTTTCTTGTACTGTGTTGTACCTACATATTGCATTGTACTGCACTGCAGTGCAGTATATCATATGCATCCTATCATATTGTGTTGTATTCTAAGTATGCTGTTTATAGATTGGATGGAAGGTGCGACACGGATGGGAAATATGGGAAGTGAAAGTAGGTAAGACACTTGGAGCAGAATGCCTTGCTAGAAATAAAATTTGTTTTCCTCTTTTCTGTATTCCTCAGCTTTAAGGCTACAGTGAGATTTTGATCTTGATCTTCACCTAATGCAATAAGAAGCCATTTAAGAGTTTCAACATGATGAATGATTCTTGTTATGCCCAACAGTTCCCCTCTTGTCTGATTTCCTCTTGTCCCCCTCATCTGAATACATCTTGGTTGACCAATACTCCACATAAAATGTGATACTCAGAATAGAATACTACACTACAAATAGAAGCTTACCAACTGCAGTATAGAGGGAGGATCATGGATTTCTTTAAAATTGACATTATACACCTATCACACACACTAATTTTTTATTTGCTTTATTTAGGAGCCTCTATAAATGATATTTTCTTCCATTTCCAAAGGTTTGATTTGAGTTCTTTTCTAAAAACTCAAGCAGGATAGGAGAAGCAATGATTTATCAACCCCAAATATCATACAGATTTTGAACTAGTTTCCTAAATGCCATACCCCAGTTTTCTCTACACCCACCTTCTATCCAAGCCCCTGCTGTTTCCCTGAGATTGAAATTTTGAATTTAGGCTTTGGTTAGAGAAACTCCAACCAGCTGACCTTAATTCATATGCAGATTCCGTGCCAAGGTTAGAGCTCTGTAAGCAGGATGGAAAAAGCCTCACTGGAATAAGATTTTTAGGCATGTTTAATTTAAAACACTAAATATTTCATCTATAAAATGTGGATGGAAGAGCTCATATCTGAGCTTTTAGCTTCTTTTTCTTTTCCTGATATTTAGGAGCTGTGAATTTTAAGACCTCCAAGAAGCAAGCAGAGGACATGACATGGGAAAGTACTTCAGTATTGATCACTCCCGTGGGACTGAAGACTAGTAAGGAAATGCTTATTCCAAAGATTTCAGTAGGAAGATGTTTACTGTCCAACCCTCTGCCCCACATCCTGTACAGAAGGAAACACGGAGTCTATCAGTCAAGCTTTTTATAAAATTAACTTGAGGCATATTAGCTAGGTACTATGTGTTAAGCACTGTGCTTGGTTCCAGGAATACCATAGAAAAGAAGCAGTTACTAAGATACCCTCCTAACCTTTGGAGTCTCTCACATGATCAATCTTCATATTTTGATTTTTTTCATTGAAAATCTCTCCCAATTTCTTTCTCTCTTTCTTTCCTCCCTTCCTCCCTCCCTCCCTCCCTCCCTCCCTTACTCCCTCCCTCCCTCCCTCCCTACCTTCCTTCCTTCCTTCCTTCCTTCCTTCCTTCCTCTCTCTGTCTCCATCTCACACACACACACACACACACACACACACACACACACACACACACATATAGGCTTGTTTCATTTTTTTCAACAACCATAGCCTCACTCCAAGTCCTGAAGAAAATGCCTTACAACCTTAGTATGAACAGGAAATCCCATTTACGTACGCTCCCCAAATACGCCAGTCTCAACAGTACCTTTAAGACTAGTGTGAACACTCAACCATATTTGTGCTTTAATAATAACCTTCTAGGAATGACAATTTTAGGCTGATAGGTAGGGTACTATGATGGATTATTAGACACTGCTAGCCATCACTGCTGCTTTCAGTGTTTTAATGGATTGGTAGGGGCTTTGCTTTTATTTTTCTCTATTTTTTTTTCTTTCTGAGACACAACTTTACAACTGACAAAACAAAATGCTTCAAGGGTTTGAAATTAATAATGAGTGAAAAACATGATTGAGTTATTGTGTTCAACCTATAGTCACACAGATCTATAAAACTCATTTATTTTATACAACACTGCTTCTGGAATTTTAACTCCTCTTATCACAGGACAGCCAAGTTTATGGTAGCCAGCTGTTTACTGATGACAGAAAATTCTAACCTGATAACTGCATTCCTCAAAGTGTTTCTGGAGACTGATGCTTTTTAAAGTATTTGAAGTTAGTCTGCGGATTTCTGTGCCTCAATTTTTTATGTTGGTGGATCCAGGAGATTAGTGTCTGCCTTAGTAAGGAGCCATAGTACCCCTTCCATGATATGCCTATTGGTACAGATTTGTATCAACTCTGCATGCTGAACACCTTATTTAGCCTTTTCCAATTCTCCTGAAAGGAAAAATGTCTGTTTTTATCTTTCATATGGCAGAATTAATACTAAGTATTTGTCTGAGGCCAGTCTGAATATATAATAGTAATGCCTACCAATTATGGAGTATTGTGTTGTATTCTAAGTATGCTTTTTATAGATTGGATGGAAGGTGTGACACCCAATGATAAACAAGCATTATAGTAGGTCCTTTATATTGACATTCACATGTTAATCACCAAAACAGCTCTATGAGGTAAGTAGTCTCAAGGAGATTATATCTCTTTTCCAAGATATTTGTTACCAGAGGCTGGGGGTAGGGGAAATGGAGATTTTGGTAAAAGGGCATGAACTTTCAGCTATAGGGTGAATAAAATCTGAGAATCTAATATAAACCATAGTGACTATAGTTGCTTACACTATGTTATTAATGATCACTATTAAATGAAATTTGCTACGAAAGTAAAACTTTAAAGTTCTTACCAAAAATAAAAAGATAAATATGTGAGGAACAGGAAAAAAAAAGATATTAGAGCCACAGATTCTAAAGGTGAGATTCAAGTCTGCAGTCATTACCTACAGCCCCTATGTGGAAACCAAGCTATTCTCAGACAGTCCTGCTGAAATACAGAAAATTATTAACCCAATAACATCTTGAATGTCAACATTTGTTAAAGTGGCCTACTAATGATGCAAAGTTGAGGTTATCAGGAATGGTGAGCAACAGAATAAAACACATTTAATGATACCTGAAATAACTAAGATTTGATAACTTTTCCCAAGTTAATTAGTGAAGCCCAGATCAGCAGATGATTTTCTTTTTAAGCAAGGGCTTTTTGGTCAGCTTATTTAAAGTTAGAACCAACTGTACCGAAAACTTTAAATAGTCCTTGATATTTCATCATATTAGGACAAGGCCCTTGGCTTCATTTATAGATAAGACATACCTATCTTCAAGTAGGCCAGCCTCTGAATATAAACAATAAAAGGTTTGCATTTGAGTTAACATATAAGAATAATTATCTGGACTGAACCAAAGAATATTATGTTGAACACTGTGTATGAACAATTTGCATAAATAAAAAATCCATAATTTTTATTACTGATGTTACTGTTAGGGAGCTCATTAATACCTTAAGACACCAAGGTCATACATCAGCTTCAGCTTTGAGGACATATTGAATTTTAGGGGAAATCACCTTTTAAATGACATTCATTCACATAAAACCACCAAATTCATTTGAGACACCTATTATTCTCCTATACTTGACTGTGACTTGAAGGAATACAGGTGATACAGTTTATAAGGACTGGGGAGATTGCTACCTTGATAAGTATGTTGACATCAGCCAGAAGTCATTGTTTCTGTATGAAATAATGGTAAATGTCTTATATTTCCTTTTAGGATGAGCTAATCATAGTTTCCTTTTTTATCACTGGATATCATGGGTCACAAAAATATCTTGTTAAAAGAAAATCCTTTTTGAGGGGAAGGGAAAGGGAAGAGGAATTGTTTTCAAAGTTCTAGCAGTTATGACTTTCAAAAAACATATTACTCATATGCCTCTCAGGTCTTACAGGGTACATGTAAGTTGTGCAGTGATGGAAATTGGGTAAATTGGCCAATCCACCTGATTTTCAAGTGGAAATCATTATGAAATAGGTTTCAATATACCAAGAGTAAAAACATAAGCACTGAGCCTTGAATCAAACCTGAGTGGCTCTATCATCAATCTGGATAACACAAACTTACTTATGCTAAAGCAAACATAATTTTTAAATGGCCTCAATGCTCTTGTACTTTAAGTCTTAAACTTTCTTAAAGGCAGAGAAGATAAGAATTCACCTTTTTCTCATGTGCTCACTTTTCCTGTCCACACTTCCCATAGAAAATAGAGAAGTAAAAGCATTTTCTTTCAAAGTAAAAGACCTAGTATAACCTAATAGTTATTGAGTTGTAACTGTATGGAAGACACTGCCTCATTTAATCTTCACAACAACCCTGTAAGACAGGTGCTATTACTGTCCATGTTTTGCATTTAAGGAAATACATGTAAGGAAAAAAAAATTAGATAAGGAAAGTTAAATAATGTACCCAAAATTACACAGTTGATAAATATCAGAACCAGAATTGGAACTCAAATACAAACATCTCAAAGAAGAAAAAAGAATAAATATGTGTAGAATGCAGACAAAACTTGGGTTTAGCATTCTTAGGACAACTTAAAATGGTAAAATGTACAGAAATTGATTTTTGTATGGAAACTAAGTTGTCCCATGGCACATGTATTAACTTGGACTATAAGTCCATTTGTATTCCCAGTGTCTATCCCAGTGGATATATAATAGGTGCTCAAAAAATATTTATTGAGACTAATGTAGTATTGTATATCAACTATACTTCAATTACAAAAAACCTACAATAAGAACTTTGCACCTCTGAATCACAATGTGAAGGCAAGATTTCTAAAATTAAACTTTCAAACTTTGATAACTATAGATTCATAAAATTGCAAGAAATAACACAGAGATGTTACCAAACCTTGTCCTGGTTTCACCCAGTAGTAACATCCTAAAAAAATATTGTACAGTATTACACTAGAATATTAACATTTATATCGTCAAGACACATAAAAGTTTCCTCACTACAGAGGTCCCTTCTTTTCCCTTTTTAGAGCTATTCCCACTGCCCTTTCTTGTTCCTTCAATCCTTAACCTCTTGAATTCACTAACCTGTTCTCCATCTCTATGATTTTTCCATTTAAAAAATGTTATATAGAGAGGAGATTCTCAAGATGGCAGCATGAATAGCATGGTGGAAATCTCCACCCAAAACCAATATATTTTGAAAATACAGAAAATGCAACTATTCCTAAAAGAGTGACCAGAAGATACAGTACACCAGCCAAGCTACATCTACATCTGTGAGAACTCAACATATCAAGGAAAAGGGTAAGATACAAAGCCGTGACCCAGCGGGACCTGAGCACTCCCCCCACTCCAGCTCACTGGTGGGAGGAAAAGAATCAGAGTGGGGAGGGAGTGGAAGCACAAGACTGCTAAATAACCAGCCCTAGTAATCTGCACCAGGAGCACAGACACACATTGCATGGTGTACTGAATATTAGAGGAATGGAAAAGCAAAATCCAAGGCTAAGACTGTGAACAGGTTCCCATAGCCAGCTTCCCTAGAACAAAAGAAAATCAGGTGCTTTGAAATCTTAAAGGTACAAGGGTTTAACAGGTGGACAAAATCATCCTGGTGCACTCAGCCTAGCAGGCTGGGAACTTTAAGGAACTTCAGGCACCCTAACCCCCTGAGTGGTAACACAACTCCAAAGTCCCTCATGGTGATAAGAAACCTACTGTTCATTCACCCCCCCACTGGCACTACAAGCAAACTGGCTCACCCACCATTGCTGCAGAACAGCTGGGGAGCATCCCCACCCACAACAACCACACAGAGGCTTCTCCCTGCACATGGCTAACTGGCCCAGACCCAGAGGCTGCCCCCTGCATGCAGTTGACCAGCACAGACAGCGGGCACTAGCGCAGAGTCCAGGAGGCACAAAGGGGCTCTGTTCTCATGGTGAACACATACCGCTCACCTGTGACCCCCGCCAGTGCCCTAGGCTATCCTGAGGGCTGACCTATACACAGAAGCTCATGGGATCAACCCAGAGGCTTCTCCCTGTGTGCAGTTGCTCAGCACAGGTAGCAGAGACTGGTGCAGAGTCCAGGAAGCATTAAGAGACTCTGTTCTTGTGGCAGAATACACACAGCAGCCTGCGACCCCCGACAGCACCCTAGGCCATCCTGAGGGGATTAACCCATCTCAGGGGATTAACCCAGAGGCTGCTTCCTGTGTGCAGTTGTCAGGCACAGGCAGCAAAGACCAGTGCAGAGTCCGGGAAGCATGAAGGGGCTCAGTCCTGGTGACAGAACACATGTCACTCACCTGCAACCCCCGCCAGTGCCATAGGTCATCCCGAGGGCTGCCCCACCCATGGCACCCCAACAGATTAACCAAGAGGATGCTCCCTGTGTGAGGTTGACTGGCACAGGTAGTGGAGAGGGGCAAGGCAACCAGCAAGCAGGAAGGGATTTTTTTCTCCCAGCTGACACAAGTGCCACTTACTGGCAACCACTCCCATCACCATGAAAAGGCAGAAGAACCTTGTTCAGTCCAAAATCCCTCAAACACCAGAAAGAGAGCATGGTGAAACTGAAATCATCAATCTTCCTGAAAAAGAATTCAAAATAAAAGTCATAACATGCTGATGGAGCTACAAAGAAATACTCAAGAGCTAAGGGATGAATTCAGGAGGGAGATAACAGAAATGAAACAAACAATGGAAGGATTAAAGAGCAGACTGGATGAACTTTAAGAGACTGTCAATGGAATATAATTCAGAGAAGAGAAATACAGAGAAACTGAGGCAGAGAGAGATCAAAGGATCTCTAGGAATGAAACAATATTAAGAGAACTGTGTGACTGATCCAAACAGAACAATATTCACATTATAGGGGTACAAGGAGAAGAAGGGAGAGAAAAACAGATAGAAAGTGCCTTTGAAGAAATAATTGCTGAAAATCTCTCCAATCTGGGGAAGGAAATAGGCCCTCAGACTATGGAAGTCCACAGATCTCCCAACACAAGGGACTGAAGGAGGATAACACTAAGACATATAATAATTAAAATGGCAAAGATCAAAGACAAGGACAGAGTATTAAAAGCAGCCAGAGAGAGAAAAAAGATGACCTATAAAGGAAAAGCCATCAGGCTACCATCAGACTTCTCATCAGAAACCTTACAGGCCAGAAGGGAATAGCATGATATATTTAATGCAATGAAAGATAAGGGACTTGAACCAAGAATACGATACCCAGTAATATTACCACTTAAACTTGAAGTAGGGATTAAACAATTCCCAGAGAAGCAAAAGTTGAGAGAATTTACCTCCCACAAACCATCTCTACAGTGTATTTTAATGGCACTGCTCTAGATGGAAGTATGCCTAAGGCCAAATAGCTGTCACTAGAGAAAATAAAACCACAGCAAAGAAAGTAGACCAATGAAATACCAACCAAATGCAAAATAAAAACAGCTATCCATACAATCAGTCAAGAGAAATACAAAGAGTACAGAATAAAACACCTAACATATAAAGAGTGGAGGAGGAAGAAAAAGAAGGGAGAGAAATAAAGAATCATCAGACTGTGTTTATAATAGCATAAAATGTGAGTTATGTTAGATGGCTAGATAGTAAAGAAGCTGCCCTTGGACCTTTGGTAACTCCAAATCCAAAGCCTGCAATGGCAATAAGTATGTATCTATCAAAAATCACCCTAAATATAAATGGACTGAACGCACCAATCAAAAGACACAGAATTACAGAATGGATGAAAAAGCAAGATCCATCTATGTGCTGCCTACAAGAGACTCACTTTAAACCCAAAGACATACAAAGACTAAAAGTGAAGGGATGGAAAAAGATATTTCATGCAACTAGTAAGGAGAAAAAAGCAGGCATTGAAGTACTACTATCAGACAAAAAAAAGACTCCAAAACAAAGAAAGTAATAAGAGACAAAGAATGAAATTACATAATGATAAAGGGGGCAGTCCAACAAGAGGATATAACCATTACAGATATCTGTGCACCCAACAAAGGAGCACCAACATATGTGAAGCCAATATTAACAGAATTAAAGCGGGAAATAGAATGCAATGCATTCACTTTGGGAGACTTCAACACTCCAGCCACTCCAAAGGACAGATCAACAAGACAGAAAATAAGTAAGGACACAGAGGCAGTGAACAACAAATTAGAACATGTGGACATAACAGACATCTACACAACTCTACACCCAAAAGCAGCAGGATACACATTCTTCTCAAGTGCACATGGAACATTCTCCAGAATAGACCACATACTAGGCCACAAAAAGAGCCTCAGTAAATTCAAAAATATTGAAATTCTAACAACCAACTTCTCAGATGACAAAGGTATAAAACTAGAAATAAATTGTACAAAGGAAACAAAAAGGTTCACAAACACATGGAGGCTTAACAACATGCTCCTAAATAATCAATGCATCAATGACCAAATTACAACAGAGATCAAGCAATATATGAAGACAAATAAATATAACAGCACAATGTCCCAACTTCTGTGGGACACAGCGAAGGCAGTTCTAAGAGGAAAGTATATAGCAATTTAGGCCTATTTAAAGAAGGAAGAACAATCCCAAATGAATAGTCTAAAGTCACAATTATTGAAACTGGAAAAAGAAGAACAAATGAGGCCCAAAGTCAGCAGAAGGAGGGCCATAATAAAGATCAGAGAAGAAATAAATAAAATTGAGAAGAAAAAACAATAGAAAAAATTTAATGAAACCAAGAGCAGTGCTTTGAAAAAATAAACAAAATAGATAAACCCCTTGCCAGACTTATTAAGAGAAAAAGAGAATCTACACACATAAACAGAATCAGAAATGAGAAAAGAAAAATCACAAAGGACACTACAGAAATACAAAGAAGTATTAGAGAATACTATGAAAATCTATATGCTAACAAACTGGATAACCTGGAGGAAATGGACAACTTCCTAGAAAAATACAGCCTTCCAAGACTGACCAAGGAAGAAACATAAAATCTAAACAGACCAATTTCAAGCAATGACATTGAATTGGTAATCAAAAAATTACCCAAGAACAAAACCCCTGGACCAGGTGGATTCACCACTGAATTTTATCAGACATTTAGAGAAGACATAATACGTACTCTCCTCAAAGTTTTGCAAAAAATAGAAGAGGAGGGACTACTTTCAAACCCATTCTGTGAAGCCAGCATCACTCTAATACCAAAACCAGGCAAAGACATCACAAAAAAAGAAAACTACAGACCAATATCCCCGATGAACATAGATGCAAAAATATTCAACAAAATATTAGCCAACCAAATTCAAAAATACATCAAGAGGATCATACACCATGATCAAGTGGGATTCATCTCAGGGATGCAAGGATGGTACAACATTTGAAAATCCATCAACATCATCCACCACATCAACAAAAAGGACAAAAACCACATGATCATCTCCATAGATGCTGAAAAAGCATTTGACAAAATTCAACATCCATTCATGATAAAAACTCTCAACAAAATGGGTCTAGAGGGCAAGTACCTCAACATAATAAAGGTTGTATATGACAAACCCACAGACAATATCATACTTAATAGTGAAAAGCTGAAAGCTTTTCCCCTAAGATCGGGAACAAGACAAGGATGCCCACTCTCCCCACTTTTATTCAGCATAGTACTGGAGGTCCTAGCCATGGCTATCAGACAACACAAAGAAATAAAAGGCATCCAGATTGGTAAGGAAGAAGCCAAACTTCCAATGTTTGCAGATGACATGATATTGTACATTAAAAAACCCTAAAGAATCCACTCCAAAACTACTAGATCTAATATCTGAATTAAGCAAATTTGCAGGATACAAAATTAATATACAGAAATCTGTTACATTCCTATACACTAGTGATGAACTAGCAGAAAGAGAAATCAGGAAAACATATCCATTCACAATTGTATCAAAAAAATAAAATATCTAGGAATAAACCAAACCAAGGAAGTGCAAGACTTATACCCTGAAACCTACAAGACACTCTTGAGAGAAATTAAAGAGGATACTAAGAAATGAAAATTCATCCAATGCTCTTGGGTAGGACAAATTAATATTGTCAAAATGGCCATCCTGCCTAAAGCAATCTACAGATTCAATGCAATCCCTATCAAAATACCAACAGCATTCTTCAACATTCATATGGAACCACAAAAGTCCCCGAAAAGCCAAAGGAATCCTGAGAAGGAAGAATAAAGCAGGGGGCTTTTCAGTCTCATACAATATGCATCCCAAACTGACTGCCATGGATACAGACCTAGAGAAAAAGAAAAACATTTCTTTTCACACCAGCTGGTGCTGAATGCCTACTTCCTTTCTGGAGGTGCTGGGTATACCCGTTCTAGAAAAACTTACTCCACTACTGCCCCCAGCCAGCTGAAATAAAAAGGAGATAAATTTACTTGGACATGAATTATTGAAAAAGAGCCATTTGAAAACCTCTGTGAAATTAACACAAGAGCTACAGATTTGAAGGCCAAAGCAGAAGAGAGCCATTAAATGAGCTGAAGGTGCGGAAGGCTTTCTTTATACACATTGTCACACACACATAACAGGGCTGTTCCCTAAGTCAAACCACTTCATATTCTGCTTGCTTTGTGCTATAAAAGAAATCATGCAAATGAAATTTGATTTAGGTATTTAATTTATTGTTGCAGTTCAAACATCACACTAAGGTTGCTACCGTCTGAAGCAATTCACAGAGGCCATCTTCTCAACAACTCAAAACTTACCAATGCCCAGGAATCACATCTAGGTTACCAGATTTTAAGAAAGGCAATGCATTTCCTAAGTGAATCCATGGAAGTACAATGTTCAAACTCATCTAGCAGGTCACACTGTCATTGTCCCATCAGCACAAATAAAACACCGCTCAAATACTTGTCCCTTTTCATTTTAACTGTTTTTCAATCTCTGGTGGACTCACTGTCATTGTGGCTCCCTTTACCCCAGTCTGTGCATCAAGTGTGTTATTATTCTAAGTGCCTAAATACCTCTTCATATGCAGATTTTTCTTAATGTGGAGAAATAGTCTGATAGGAAAACTCAATGTTTTTTCTTATTAAGGTTGGCATGTGGAAGGATTCCTCAATTATGAATTAGAGAGTTCCCATAAAATTAACATGCATCACTATGCCATAAAATTCCAAACTCATCAAATACACATACGGCACAAAAAGCACAGTCTCTTTGCACATTACAGGTTCAGACATCCCCTTGACAGAGGCTGGTCTTTGGATACACTACAAATATTCCTGCTTCTTCACTTTAGTATCACTGCTTAATTAATATTTATCAAGAATTTAATTCTATTTTCCCCAGATTACCTCCTCTCATCTTTTTATTTACCCCAGTAATCCAGTCTTGGAACCTCTAAATCATCCTTTTTTCCCTTCTTTCTTCCCTCTATAACCATTCTACAAGTGGCAGCAATTCTTTCATGGTGATATATCCCTGGCTTCCTTTCCAAATCAACCACCCCTCTGGAACAGACGCCTTTCACCTTCTGCCTAGACTACAATAACACTCATTCTGTCTCCAGTTTCTCGCCAATCCAAACCACATTCTGGATTACTAAAAAAGTTAATTGTCCTAAAATTGCACTGTGTGAATGCTATTCCCCTCTTCATAAACATTTAGTAGATCCCATGTTCCAAAGGATAAAATTATTAGTCTGAGTTAGGCCCACCACAACTTTACTTCTCTCTATTCTCCTATACCTACCTCTACTCCAGCTAAAACAAGTCAGAAAGGAACTGTCATTTATTTAATGTACCAGATATTATGTGAGGCACTTTAAATATAGTTCATGTAATCCTCACACCAACCTTATGAATGAAATACTTTTATCAGTATTTTAATGAAGAGGACACTGAGACTCAGATACGTGAAGGTCAAACAGTATGTGCATGAATGATCTAGGATTTTAACCAACATCTATCTGCCTGATTCTATTATCAGTGCTGTTTTCATGGCAACTGCCATCTAATCTTTTCATTTATTTTTTTCCAAAAAAGGCCATGAACATTTCATCTCTGCTCTTTTATCCACACAGATTTCCCTGTCAGGAATGCTCTCTTCACCTCTGTCCAGCTCTCACTCCAAACATACACTCACCCATATATATTTTATCATTCCTTTGAAGTCCAGCATGTATGAGATCATGCTTGTTCAATTCATTTTGTCCTAACATGCACCACTTAACATAATTATTTAGTCTTTTATGAATGTGTTATTCTTCTAAATAGATTGTAAGCTCCTTATGGCCATAAATTTTTCCCATGTACTTATGCCTCTGACACATATTAAACACTTAAATTTTTGCAGCTGTTGGTGATGGTAATGGTAATAATTATGCTTAATTTTATAGTTTTCTTCATTCAGTTTTCCTAATATGATCCTAAACTGAGTCTTGGTGACCTTACCCATATATATTAATGACACCAAAATAAAAAAATTAATTAAAAAAATACATATCCTTTTACATGGTTTAAAAAAAAAACTCTCAACAAAATCCAAGGCCAGTCCTCATAAAATGAAAAATAACACCCTCATCAGAGATTTAGCAAGGACTGCTCTGTTCCCAAGTGTTCCTAGCAGTTGAGGAGGCACATAGACAATGTGCATCAAAAATTTACTGAACGGTTCATTTATGTCAAAAATGCAAAGTAGGAAAATACCAGAGTTTGCTATAATGGGGATTTAAATTCTAGAGTGTGTCTGAAAGCTGAGGCTTTGTTATCATTATTAGTATAACTGAAAAAATAATAAACAGTTGAAAAAATCAAGCTGCAAAGTCACAAAGGTTAAAATTGAGACGTAGTCTAACCATATACCATAACCATTATGCCACTTAAAGGATTAAAGTAGAAGTGATAATGAGATTAATTAGAATTTGACACCATTCTCTAGAGAAGAGGGAAAGCTTGTTAGCATGCTGACATTGTTTCCTTTAGACAAAGTAAATAATTTTATATTTGTACATGTTTTATATTTTGTATCTCCAATTAAAAATCTATGTGATAAGATATATGAAAATAAATAACTCAATATGTGAATTCTATATGATCAATTCAAGCATCTATAATCTAACAAAAGGACATTTTAACAATTTGTTATAATGGAAAGAGCACTGAATGAGGAGTCAGAGATATGGATTCTAATGCCAACTCTAGCTAGCTGTGTGATTTGAGACAAATTGTTACATCATTCCAGAAGTAAATTTTGTATCTACATAACATAAAATGGTCTCTGGGATAATTTTCAGCTCTGGTATTCTAAGATTCTGTTTCATGGTACCAGAATTTTTTCATGGCATTAAGGAAAGGGTAAAGTAAGGAAGTATATGTGACTTCAAATAGTTAAAATCATATACACACACATGCACATAAAGCAATAGCTACAGAGAGATAGATACAGGCTTTTCTAGATATACAAATTGCTGTACCCAGATCCCCTGTCCCAAGCACAAAGAATGCTACTTGACCATATTACCTCCTTCTCTAAATCAAAACTCTGCTTAAGAATCATTTCCTCTACAATAACAATCCCTGACATTAATTACTCTAATCACTCCAGCAATCTTTCAGCATTTCAGCATAGGAAATTGATAATATAAAGATATTACAATGGATTGCCAAACAGTGTTTGTCTCAAGTGCCACATGCCCCACAGATGGGAACCATTGTCTTTTCTTTTCCTTGGGAATGTACAGTTGATAGAACATAGCCTTTCAGAAACATTAGGGAATTGAATATCAAACAACATATTCAAATGCTGCAAGAAAATATCAACAAACATATATTTGACCTAAAAATAAGGAAGCACTTTCTATGCATAATGCAGTGAAAAATAATAATACAGACAAAAATGGATTGATCTGACATTGTAAGAAATTCAGAAAGCAAAATAAGGAGATTATCTATGAAAGAAAAATAACATTATTGTCTATCATATTTACAAATAATTGTTTCATGAAAATAGTTAACAATGGCAAGGAAATAAGAAAGCCAACATGAAGATAGGAATGTAAATTGGTAAAAACATTTCTGAAACTTGATCATATGGTGTTAGCAGCCTTAAAACTATTTATCCTTGTCCCTAGTACTTTTATTCTTAGAAACATATCCTATAAAACAATTAGGTGACTCAGAATAGAGAATTTAGAAATAAACTCATGCTTATATGGGCAATTAATCTACGACACAGGAGGCAAGAATATATAGTGGGGAAAAGATGGTCTTTTTCAATAAATGGTGTTGGGGACACTGGACAGCTACATGCAAAATAATGAAACTGGACCTCTTTGTTACACCATATACAAAAACAAACTCAAAATGATTAAAGACTAAATGTAAGATGTGAAGCCATAAAACTCCTAAAAGAAAACATAGCAAATAAACTCTTTAACATTGATCTTGGCAATACTTTTTCTATCTGTCCCCTCAGGCAAGGGAAACAAAAGCAAAAATAAACTGGGACTACATCTAACCGAAAACCTTTTGCACAGTGAAAAAACTAAACATCAAGAAAATGAAAGACAACCTACTGAATGGGGAACTATATTTACAAATTATTTATCTGATGGGGTTAGTATCTGAAATATATAAAGACAACTCAATATCAATAAAACAAACAATATGATTAAAAAATGGTCAGAGACAGAGATCAGTCATACTTGCAGACAGGCAGAAAATGGCCCCACCCACAGCCCATGAGCAGCAAATGCTGCTGCACCACAAAGGAGAACCAGAACAGGTGAGCAGAGTCTTGAGCTTCTAGGCACCACACGATGCCTTCTTCAAAAAGCCATTACTTTCTAGACCAGGAGGCATAGCATATCTATCTAATAGAAAGGAACACAGAAAATTTGACAAAATGAGGAGGCAGAGGAATATGTTCCAAACAAAAGAATGAAATAAGACACCAGAAAGAGGGCTAAATGAAATAGAGATCACCAATTATCTTGATAAAGAATTCAAAGTAGCAGTCACATGTATACTCACTGACCTGGGAAAAAGAATTGATAATCTCAGTAAGAACTTCAACAAAGTAAAAGAATTCATGAACAAAAACCCCTCAGAGCTGAAGAATACAATAACTGAAATGAGAAGTACAATAGCAAGAATGAACAGTAGACTGCTGGAAGTAAAGGACAGAATAAATGAGGTGGAAATTAGACAACAGGAAAACAACCAAGCTGAAAACAGAGAGAAATAATAAGTTCTAAAAATGAGTCTGCTAAGACAGCTGTGTGACATCTCCAAATGAAACAGTATTCACATAATAGGGGTTCCAGAAAGAAAAGAGAGAGGCAAAGAAGTAGAAAGTCTCTTTGAGGAAATAAGAGCTGAAAACTTCCCCAATCTGGGGAAGAAAATAGACACTCAGGTTCTGGAAGCACAGAGAACTTCTAATAAAAGGAACCCCAGGAGAACACCACCAAGACATACACTAATTAAAAAGACAAATATTAAATATAAAGAGAGATTCTTAAAAGCAGAAAGAAAGAGAAGCAGTTACCTAAAAGGGAAACTCCATAAGGCTATCAGCGGATTTCTCAACAGAAACTTTACAGGCCAGAAGAAAGTGAAATCATATATTTCATGTATTGAAAGGGAAGAATCTACAAACAAGAATCCTCTACCCAGCAAGGTTATCATTCAGAACTGAAGGAGCAACTTGGGCAAGGGAAACAAAATAAAAACTGAACAAGTGGGAGTACATCAAACTAAAAAGCTTCTGTATAGAAAGGACACCATCAGCAGAACAAAAAGGCAACTTACAATATGGGAGAATATATTCACAAACCATTTATCCAATAAGGGATTAACATCCAAAATTTAAAAAGAGTTCATAAACCTCAACACCAAAAAAACAAATAACCTGATTAAAAAATAGGCAGAGGACCTCAACAGAAAGGTCTCCAAAGAAGAAGTACAGAAGGCCAACAGGCACATGAAAAGATGTTCCATATTACTAATCATCAGGAAAATGCAAATCAAAACAACAATGAGATATGATCTCACGCCAGTCAGAATGGCCACTATCCAAAAGAAATAACAAGTATTGGTGAGGATGTGGAGAAATGGGAAACTTCCTACACTGTTAGTGGGAATGTACATTGGTAAAACCACTGTGGAAAGAAATATGGAGGTGCCAAAAACTAAAAATAGAAATACCACTTGACCTGGTATTTCCACTTCTAGGAGCTTACCAAAAGAAAACAAATCTTGATCAGAAAATATATATGTACCCCTATGTTTATCATAGCATTATTTACAATAGCCAAGATATGGAAGCAACTTAAGTGTCTATTAATAGATGAATGGGTAAAGAAGACATAGTACATATACACAATGGAATATTATTCAGCCTTAAAAAGAAAAAGTACTGCCATTTGCAACAACATGGATGGATCTAGAGAATGTTATGCTAAGTGAAAAAAGCCAGGCAGAAAAGGACAAATACACTATGATTCCACTTTTTTGCGGAATATAAAATCAAAGCAAAATAGAATGAACAAAACAGCAGTATATTCATAGACACTGAGAAGTGACTAGTGGTTACCATGGGTTGGGTCAGAGGGAAGAGTAAGGGGGATAAAGGGCATAGAAATTCTCAGTCATAATGTCAGTTGGTTGTGGGGATAATAGTATCTCATGGAGAATATAGTCAGATTCTGTAACATCTTTTTATGTTGACAGAGAGTAACTGCACTACAGGGGATAAGGATTTAATAATATGGGTAAATGCTGAACCACTGTGTTGTGTGTTTGAAAACAATATAAGATTGTATATCAACAATACATCAATAAAAAACATTTAAGAATTTAAAGGGAGATTAAAAGTTTCCCAGAGTAATGAAGGTTAAAAAAATTCACCATTACTAAACCAGCATTACAGGATTTGTTAAAGGGACTTCTGTAGATGGCAATGTTCTTAAGCCGAAATATTTTTCATCAGTGAAAATAAATCCACAGTAAAGGCAGTAGACCAATTACTTACTAAGCAAGTATTAAGTTAAATAACAAAGGTAGTAAAATCAACTATACACAAAATCAGGGATACAAAAGAGATGTAGATTATGAAATACAAAGAGTATGGAGGAGGAAGAATAAAAATGTAGTACCTCTAAATTGTGTTCATAATAGAGTGACTGTCAACTTAATACAGACTTACATATTTAGGAAACTAACTATGAATATTATGGTAACCACAAACTTAATGCCTACAATAGATACAAAAAATTTTTTTTAAGAAATCCAAGCGTAACACAAATGAAAAACATCAAATAAAAAGAGATGAGTATAAGGGAGGAAGAAAGGAACAGATAGGAAGTACATAAACAACCGGAAAAGAATTAATCAAATAGCAATAAGTATGTACCTATCAATAATTAATTACCTTAAATGTAAATAGACTGAATGCACCAATCAAAAGACATAGAGTGGCAGAATGGATAAAAAAACAAGACCCATCTATCTGCCGCCTATAAGACACTCATTTCAGAAATAAACATAGACACAGACTGAAAGTAAAGGGATGGAAAAAGACATTCCAATGAAATAATAGGGTGAAAAAAGCAGGAGTAGCAGTATTTATATTAGACAAAATTGATTTCAAAACAAAGTAACAAGAGACAAAGAAGAACATTACATAATGATAAAGGGATCAGTCCAAGAAGAGGATATAACCATTACAAGTATCTGTGCAACCAAATAGAAGCATCTAAATATGTAAAACAAATACTAACAAAATTAAAGAAGGAAATAGATTGCAACACATTCATTTTAGGAGAATTTAAACCCCACTTACATCAATGGACAGATCATCCAGACAGAAAATAAGGAAACAGAGGCTTTGAATGACACATAAGAACAGATGGACTTAACAGATATATACAAAACATTTCACCTAAAAGCAGCAGGACACATATTTTTCTCAAGAGCACATGGAACATTTTCCAAAACAGATCACACATTTGAACACAAAGAAAGCCTCAATAGAGGCGGACCCAAGATGGCAACATGAGTAGAGCAGCACAAATCTCCTCCCAAAAACATATTTATCTATGAAAATATAACAAAGACAACTCTTCCTAAAATAGAGACCAGAGGACAAGGGACAACATCCAGACCACATCCACACCTGTGAGAACCCAGTGCCTCACGAAGGGGGAGAGGAAGGCCACAAACCAACAAGAAGGAAAGCTCTTCCAAAGGTCACTCGTACCAGCTCTGCAAACTATCTCTATCACCATGAAAAGGGAAAACTACAGGCAGACAAAGATCACAGACTGAACACCTGAGAAGGAGACAGACCTAACCAGTCTTCCTGAAAAAGAATTCAAAATAAAAATCATTAACATGCTGACAGAGATGCAGAGAAAAATGCAAGAGCAATGGGATGAAGTCCGGAGGGAGATCACAGATGACAGGAAGGAGATCACAGAAGTGAAACAAACCCTGGAAGGATTTATAAGCAGAATGGATAAGATGCAAGAGGCCATTGAAGGAATACAAACCAGAGAACTGGAATGTATAGAAGCTGACATAGAGAGAGATACAAGGATCCCAGGAATGAAACAATACTAAGAAAATTATGGGACCAATCCAAAAGGAACAATATCCGTATTATAGGGGTACCAGAAGAATAAGAAAGAGGAAAAGGGATAGAAAGTGTCTTTGAAGAAATAATTGCTGAAAACTTCCCCCAAACTGGGGGAGGAAATAATCGAACAGACCACGGAAATACACAGAACCCCCAACAGAAAGGATCCAAGGAGGACAACACCAAGACACATAATAATTAAAATGGCAAAGATCAAGGACAAGGAAAGAGTTTTAAAGGCAGCTAGAGAGAAAAAGGTCACCTATAAAGGAAAACCCATCAAGCTATCATCAGACTTCTCGACAGACAACCTACAGGCCAGAAGAGAATGGCATGATATATTTAATACAATGAAACAGAAGGGCCTTGAACCAAGGATACTGTATCCAGCACAACTATCATTTAAATATGATGGCTGGATTAAACAATTCCCAGACAAGCAAAACCTGAGGGAATTTGCTTCCCATGAACCACCTCTACAGGGCATCTTACAGGGACTGCTCTAGATGGGAGCACTCCTAAAAAGAGCACAGAACAAAACACCCAACATATGAAGAATGGAGGAGGAGGAATAAGAAGGGAGAGAAGAAAAGCATCACCAGACAGTGTATATAACAGCTCAATAAGCAAGCTAAGTTAGGCAGTAAGATACTAAAGAGGCTAACCTTGAACCTTTGGTAACCACGAATTTAAAGCCTGCTATGGCAATAAGTACATATCTTTCAATAGTCACCCTAAATGTAAATGGACTTAATGCACCAATCAAAAGACACAGAGTAATAGAATGGATAAAAAGCAAGACCCATCTATATGCTGCTTACAAAAAAACTCACCTCAAGCCCAAAGACATGCACAGACTAAAAGTCAAGGGATGGAAAAACATAGTTCAGGTAAACAGCAGTGAGAAGAAAGCAGGGGTTGCAGTACTAATATCAGACAAAATAGACTTCAAAACAAAGACAGTAACAAGAGATAAAGAAGGACACTACATAATGATAAAGGGCTCAGTCCAACAAGAGGATATAACCATTCTGAATATATATGCACCCAACACAGGAGCACCAGCATTTGTGAAACAAATACTAACAGAACTAAAGAGGGAAATAGACAGCAATGCATTCATTTTAGGAGACTTCAACACACCACTCACCCCAAAGGATAGATCCACAGGGCAGAAAATAAGTAAGGACACAGAGGCACTGAACAAAACAGTAGAACAGATGGACCTAACAGACATCTACAGAACTCTACATCCAAAAGCAACAGGATATACATTCTTCTCAAGTGCACATGGAACATTCTCCAAATAGACCACATACTAGCCCACAAAAGGAGCCTCAGTAAATTTCAAAATATTGAAATTCTACCAACCAATTTTTCAGACCACAAAGGTATAAAACTAGAAATAAATTGTACAAAGAAAACAAAAAGGCTCACAAACACATGGAGGCTTAAGAACATGCTTCTAAATAATCAATGGATCAATGAATAAATCAAAATAGAGATCAAGGAATATATAGAAACAAATGACAACAACAACACAAAGCCCCAACTTCTGTGGAATGCAGCGAAAGCAGTCTTAAGAGGAAAGTATATAGCGATCCAGGCACACTTGAAGAAGGAAGAACAATCCCAAATGAATAGTCTAACATCACAATTATCAAAACTGGAAAAAGAAGAACAAATGAGGCCTAAAGTCAGTAGAAGGAGGGACATAATAAAGATCAAGAAGAAATAAACAAAATTGAGAAGAATAAAGCAAGTAAAAATCAACGAAACCAAGAGCGGGTTCTTTGAGAAAATAAGCTAAATAGATAAGCCTCTAGCCAAACTTATTAAGAGAAAAAGAGAATCAGCACAAATCAACAGAATCAGAAATGAGAATGGAAAAATCACGACAGACTCCACAGAAATACAAAGAATTATTAAAGACTATTATGAAAACCTATATGCCAACAAGCTGGAAAACCTAGAAGAAATGGACAACTTCCTAGAAAAATACAACCTCCCAAGACTGACCAAGGAAGAAACACAAAAGTTAAACAAACCAATTATGAGCAAAGAAATTGAAACGGTAATCAAAAAACTACCCAAGAACAAAACCCCCAGGCTGGATGGATTTACCTCGGAATTTTATCAGACACACAGAGAAGACATAATACCTATTCTCCTTAAAGTTTTCCAAAAAAATAGAAGAGGAGGGAATACTCCCAAACTCATTCTATGAAGCCAACATCACCCTAATACCAAAACCAGGCAAAGACCCCACCAAAAAAGAAAATTACAGACCAATATCCCTGATGAATGTAGATGCAAAAACACTCAATAAAATATTAGCAAACAGAATTCAACAGCACATCAAAAGGATCATACAACATGACTAAGTGGGATTCATCCCAGGGATGCAAGGATGGCACAACATTCGAAAATCCATCAACAACATCCACCACATAAACAAAAAGAAGGACAAAAACCACATGATCATCACCATAGATGCTGAAAAAGCATTTCACAAAATTCAACATCCATTCATGATAAAAACTCTCAGCAAAATGGGAATAGAGGGCAAGTACCTCAACATAATAAAGGCCATATATGATAAACACACAGCCAACATTATACTGAATGGCGAGAAGCTGAAAGCTTTTCCTCTGAGATCAGGAACTAGACAGGGATGCCCACTCTCCCCACTGTTACTTAACATAGTACTAGAGGTCCTAGCCATGGCAATCAGACAAAACAAAGAAATACAAGGAATCCAGATTGGTAAAGAAGAAGTTAAACTGTCACTATTTGCAGATGATATGATATTACACATAAAAAACCCTAAAGACTCCACTCCAAAACTACTATAACTGATATCCGAATACAGCAAAGTTGCAGGATACAAAATTAACACACAGAAATCTGTAGCTTTCCTATACACTAACAATGAACCAATAGAAAGAGAAATCAGGAAAACAATTCCATTCACAATTGCATCAAAAAGAATAAAATACCTAGGAATAAACCTAACCAAAGAAGTGAAAGACCTATACCCTGAAAACAAGTCACTCTTAAGAGAAATTAAAGGGGACAATAACAAATGGAAACTCATTCCATGCCCATGGCTAGGAAGAATTAATATCATCAAAATGGCCATCCTGCCCAAAGCAATATACAGATTTGAATGCAATCCCTATCAATTTACCAGCAACATTCTTCAATGAACTGGAACAAATAATTCAAAAATTCATATGGAAACACCAAGGACCCCAAATAGCCAAAGCAATCCTGAGAAAGAAGAATAAAGTAGGGGGGATCTCACTCCCCAACTTCAAGCTCTACTACAAAGCCATAGTAATCAAGACAATTTGGTACTGGCACAAGAACAGAGCCACAGACCAGTGGAACAGATTAGAGACTCCACAAATTAACCCAAACATATATGGTCAATTAATATTTGATAAAGGAGCCATGGACATACAATGGCAAAATGACAGTCTCTTCAACAGATGGTGCTGACAAAACTGGAAAGCTACATGTAGGAGAATGAAACTGGACCATTGTCTAACCCCATATGCAAAAGTAAATTCAAAATGGATCAAAGACCTGAATGTAAGTCATGAAACCATTAAACTCGTGGAAAAAAACATAGGCAAAAACCTCTTAGACTTAAACATGAGTGACCTCTTCTTGAACCTAGCTCCCCGGGCAAGGAAAACAACAGCAAAAATGAACAAGTGGAACTATATTAAGCTGAAAAGCTTCTGTATAGCAAAACACACCATCAATAGAATAAAAAGGTACCCTACAGTATGGGAGAATATATTTGTAAATGACAGATCCGATAAAGGCTTGACGTCCAAAATATATAAAGAGCTCACATGCCTCAACAAACAAAAAACAAATAATCCAATTAAAAAATGGGCAGAGGAACTGAACAGACAGTTCTCCAAAAAAGAAATACAGATGGCCAACAGACACATGAAGAGATGCACCACATCACTAATTATCAGAGAAATGCAAATTAAAACTACAATGAGATATCACCTCACACCAGTAAGGATGGCTGCCATCCACAAGACTAACAACAACAAATGTTGGTGAGGCTGTAGAGAAAGGCGAACCCTCCTACACTGCTGGTGGAAATGTAAGTTAGTTCAACCATTGTCGAAAGCAGTATGGAGGTTCATCAAAATGCTCAAAACAGACCTACCATTTGACCCAGGAATTCCACTCCTAGGAACTTACCCTAAGAACGCAGCAATCAAGTCTGAGAAAGACAGATGCACCCCTATGTTTATTGCAGCACTATTTACAATAGCCGAGAATTGGAAGCAACCTAAATGTCCATCAGTAGATGAATGGATAAAGAAGATGTGGTACATATACACAATGGAATACTACTCAGCCATAAGAAGAGGGCAAATCCTACAATTTGGAGCAACATGGATGGAGCTGGAGGGTATTATGCTCAGTGAAATAAGCCAAGTGGAGAAAGAGAAATACCAAATGATTTCACTCATCTGTGGAGTATAAGAACAAAGGAAAAACTGAAGGAACAAAACAGCAGTGGAATTACAGATCCCAAAAATGGACTAACAGGTACCAAAGGGAAAGGGACTGGGGAGGATGGGTGGGTAGGGAGGGATAAGGGGGGAGAAGAAGAAAGCGGGTATTAAGATTAGCATGCATTGAGGGGGAGGGAGAAAGGGGAAGGCTGTACAACACAGAGAAGACAAGTAGTGATTCTACAACATTTTGTTATGCTGATGGACAGTGACTGTAAAGTGGTTTATAGGGGGGACCTAGTATAGGGGAGAGCCTAGTAAATGTAATATTCTTCATGTAAGTGTAGATTAAAGATAAAAAAAAGAAAGAAAGAAAAGGGGGATTACTCCTTGATAGGATAAAACTAACTGTAAATCAACGATTAATGCATGATTTAAATATCTTTAATTTTGATCACTTAAAGGGTGTCAGATGATCAGCTATGGAGGTACACTTTTCTGATAATATTCCTTTCTCTTAAAAAAAAAGCAGTTCCTGTGTGGTGACCCCCAATGAGTTCTACACAATGGTATAAAGGGCATATCAAAGTGTGGGCAAAGGGGTCTGTTTGTGTTTATACAGAGGATCAAAGCCTAATTTGGCGACCCAGAAAATGAACTAAGATACGATATGAAGAAGAACTTCCAACATCAGCACTCTCTGGAAAAGTCATACCAGAAGATGATAATCAAAAAACCTCAACAAAGATCCAGGCGATGCTGCAGTTGTAGCTGCATCCATCCCACCGGTTCCTGGACTTGCCATTGGAATGAAGAAGGAGATATCTAAGCTGGCCTGTGCTTTCAGTAAAACAACAAATTTGACTGGATCTATACTGTTGGAACTCAACCAAGAATTAGGAGAAGTGCAAGTTGTAGTGCTCCAAAATTTTACAACTACAGACTATCTACAGTTAAAAGAACATGTGGGATGTGAACAGTTCCCAGGAATGGGTTGTTTTAATTTGTCTGATTTCTCTCAGACTGTTCAAGTACAGTTGGACAATATCCATCATATCATAGACAAATTTTCACAAATGCCTAGGGTGCCTAACTGGTTGTCTTGGCTTCACTGGAGATGGCTGGTAATTATAGATCTGCTTTGGTTATGCAAAAAAAAAAAAAAGAAAGAAAGAAAGAAAGCCTCAATAAATTAAAAGTTTAAAATTGTATCAAGTATCATTTCAGATCACAATGGTATGAAACTAGAAATCGATTACATGAAAAAAAAACAAAAAAAAACCCTGAACATATGAAGGTGAAACATGCTTCTAAATAAACAATAGATCAATGAACAAATCAGAGGAAATCAAATAATACACGGAGACAAAGGAAAACGGAAACCCAATCATTGAAAATATGTGGAATACAGCAAAAGTGCTTCTAAGAGGGAAGTACAAAGCAATACAGGCCGACCTAAAGAAGCAAGAACAATTCCAAATAAACAGTCTAAACTCACAACTAAATAAACTAGGAAAAGAAGAACAAAACCCAAAGTTAGTAGGAGGATGGACATAGTAACGATCAGAGCATAAATAAATATTATAGAGATTAATATAACAATAGAAAAAACATCAATGAAACAAAGACCTGATTCCTTGAGAAGACAAACAAAATAGACAAACCTGTAGCATGACTTATCAAGAAAAAAAAAGAGAGGAAACAAATAAACTCAGAAACAAAAAAGGATGTTACAACTGATGCCACACAAATTCAAGAATTATTAGAGAATACTATGAAAAATTGTATGCAATAAACTGGAAAACCTTGAAGAAATGGACAAATTCTTAGAAAAGTACAATCTCCTAAGATTGACCCAGGAAGTCACAGAAAATCTGAGCAGACCAATTACAAGTAACAGAATTCTTCACAGTTGAATTATATCAAATATTCAAAGAAGAACTAATACTCAGCCTTCTTAAAGTATTCCAAAAAGTGGAAGAGGAGGGAATACTTCCAAACTCATTCTATGAGGCTGGCACCACTTTAATACCAAACCAAAGACACCACAAAAAAAGAAAATTATAGACCAATATCCCAGATGAACAAAGATGCAAACATCCTCAACAAAATATTAACAAACGGAGTTAAAATACACAAAAAGGATCATCCATTATGATCAAGTGGGATTTATTCCACAGATACAAGAATGGTACAATATTCATAGGTCAATCAATTTGATACACCACATTAACAAAAGGAAAGATAAAAATCACATGATCATCTCAATAGATGCAGGAAAAGCATTTGACAATATTCAACATGCACTCATGATAAAAATCTCTCAACAAAATAGGTGTAGAGGGAACATACCTCAACATAATAAAGGTCATATACAATAAACCCATAGCTGATATCATACTCAATGGTGAAAAGCTGACAGCTTTTCCTGTGAGATCAGGAACAAAACAAGGATGCCCACTCTCACCACTTTTATTCAGCATAGTACTGGAAGTCCTAGCCACAGCAATCAGAAAAGATAAAAGATAAAAGGCATCCAAATTGGTAATAAGAAAAAGGTAAAACTGTTAGTATTTGCAGATGACATGATACTATATATAGAAAACCCTAAAGACTCTACCAAAAAACTATTAGAATAACTGGATTCAATAAAACTGCAATATACAGAAATCTGTTGCATTCCTGTATACTAATAATGAACTAGCAGAAATAAAAATCAGGAAAATCATTCCATTTACAATTGCATCAAAAAGAATATAATACCTAGGAATAAACCTAATCACTGAAAGACCTGTACTCTGAAAACTGTAAGACAATGATGAGAAAAATTAAAGACACAAGTAAATGGAAATCAATCTCATGCTCAAGTATAGGAATAATAAATATTGTCCAAATGACTATCCTGTCCAAAGCAATTACAGATTCAGTGCAATCCCTATCAAAATACCAATGGCAATTTTCAATGAACTAGAGCAAATAATCATAAAATTCCTATGGAACCACAAAAGGCCCTGAATAGCCAAAACAATCCTGAGATAGAAGAATAAAGCTGGAGACATTATGCTCCCTGACCTCAAACTATACTACAAGGCTACAGTAATCAAAACAGTATGGTACTGGCATAGGAACAGACCCACAGATCAAAGGAACAGAATAAGAGCCCAGAGATAAACCCGGGCATATACGGTCCATTAATATATGATAAAAGAGCCATGAACATACAATAGGATAAAGACAGTCTCTTCAATAAATGGTGTTCAGAACACTGGGCAGCTACATGCAGAGGAATGAAACTGGATTAATGTCTAACTCTTTATACAAAAGTAAACTTGAAATAGATTAAAGAAGTAAATATAAGACATGAAACCATAAAACTCTTAGAAGAAAACCTAGTGAAAAATCTTTTGCACATAAGCATGAGCAATTTTTTTCTGGATACATCTACCTGGGCTTGGGAAACAAAAGCAAAAATGAACAAGTGAGACTACATCAAACTGAAGTTTTTGTACAGCAAAGGATACCATCAGTAAAAGAAAAAAACAACCTACAGTATGGGAGAATATGTTCAATTATGATTTATCTGATAATGGATTAACATCCAAAATATATAAAGAACTCATGCAATTCAATACCAAAAAACAAATAACTCAATTAAAAATGGGCAGAAGACCTGAAAAGACATTTTTGCCAAGAAGAAAGACAGATGACCAACAGGCACATGAAAAGATGATACATATTGCTTAATCATCAGGGAAATGCAAATCAAAAACCACAAGATATCACCTCACACCAATTAGAATGGCCACTATCAAAAAGTCAAGAAATAACAAGTGTTTGTGAGAATGTGGAGAAAAGGGAACAAACACTTGTGTGCTCTTGTTGGGAATG
Organism: Manis javanica; assembly: GCF_040802235.1. Classification (NCBI taxonomy): domain Eukaryota; kingdom Metazoa; phylum Chordata; class Mammalia; order Pholidota; family Manidae; genus Manis; species Manis javanica. Next base: position 90,987,068 of record NC_133174.1, read on the forward strand.
TAAATTGTTGCAGCTGCTCTGGAAAACAGTATGGAGTTTCCTCAAAAAATTAAAATAGAACTACCATGCAACCCACCAATTCCACTTCAAGGTACTTATCTGAAGAAAATGAAAAACACTAATTCAAAAAGACATGCACCACTATGTTCATTGCAATAATATTCAATAGCCAAAATATGGATGCAACCTAAATGTTCATTACTAGATAAATTTATAAAAGGTATCAAGTGTACACACACACACACACACACACACACACACACACACATACACACACACACTAGAATATTACTCAGCCATAAAAAAAATAAATCTTTCCATTTGTGACAACATGGATAGGCCTAAACGTTATTATGCTAAGTGAAGTAAGTCAAAGACAAATTCCATACAATGTCACTTATATAAGGGATCTAAATAAACAAATAAACAAAACAGAAATAGACTCATAAATACAGAGAACAGATTAGTGGCTGCCATAGTGGAGAGGATGTGGGAAATGGGTGAAATAGGTGAAGAGGCTATAGAGGTACAAATTTCCAATTGTAATAAATTAGTCATGGGAATGAAAGCACAGCATAGGAAACATAGTCAATAATACTGTAGTATCTTTGTTGACAGATGGTAACTACACTTTTCATGATGATCATTTATTTAATATCAGAATTCAGTATCATCCAGTATCCCTCACTTGTAGATGAGGAATTAAACCCATGTTGGCCATGTTTAGACTGGTTCAGCCCAGAAAGCACCATCTCATTAAAGAGAGAGAGGCGGACAGAAGGAAGAAAGAGGAAGGAAGGAATGAACGAATGAACGAATACATGAATGAATGAATGAATGAATGAACAAATGAAGGAATGAAGGGAAGGAGGGAAAGAAGAGGGTAGGAGAAAGGAGGGAGGGGAAGAGAGAAAAATGTAAAAGTATCTTGGGCATAGTAGGAGGACAAGAGGAGATGGGAAAAAGAAGGTGATGGGGAGTCAATGGCTGACACAGACATGACTGATCCAACCCTATTTAGTAAAGTGTTGATATAGATTTTGTTTGTTGCCATAGAAATATATCTACTCCCCAACATAATACTAAGTGAAAAAAGGTTAAAATAACATATAGAACATACATAGCGTTATATCATTTAAGTAAAATTTTCTATTAACATCTATACATATTTTTGCATAGAAGATGTCAAAAGGGTGTTCACTAAATGCTAGTGGTTATATCGAGAGCTAAGACATGGGGTTATTTGGGCTGTCTTATTTGTAATATGTGATTTGCTTATTATAGCAAGCAAATCAAATCATTTACTTTTGAAAGGCAGCAGGACAACTGTCCAGTTGTTTGATTACTACAAACCCTGATCTCTGTGTCATACAGTAAAGGTGAAGAAAATAGTCTTCCTGCCTTTATTACAGTGACTAAGACTGCTAGTTCAGGGACTCTCAGATTGCAGACAACTTCCTTGTCTTTAAAGTTACTATAATTTCACTTTTGTTCCAGCAATCATTTTTCAGTCTCACTTTTCCAAATTTTCTTGAGTTCCTATTAGTTGTTTCTTTATTAACATTTTGTAGGAATTGGGAGAGGCATCTTAAATTCTGCTTAATCAGTGTTATTTTAAACTCAAAATCTCCATGGAAATTATTAGAATATTTTTCCTATGACCACAGGACAGAATAATTATAGATATGTTGATAGAAAATATAGTTATTTCTAATTAGTCTGCTGGGGCAAGGATGTATCACCTCCAGTTACACTGACATTACTAAAACAGGAGGCATTTCTCATTATTACTTGCTTGTTTTGGTCAAACACCCTGTTCTGTCTCTAAGAGTGGTAACCTGTTTGGGGAGAAAGGAAAGGCAAAGACAGTCATCCATTTCTATTGTCAGTGCTCTTATCTTCGTAGTTCAAAAGGTTGGTCTCTTAGAAGTTTATTCCAAATTGAGGTTGATATTTGTAAATCAAGTTAGCAAAACACCTAGGCACCACATCATCTGATTCCAGGACATGGGGCAATAATTAGACAGAAAAAAAATACAGGTTAATATATTCTTGCCTTTGAATGTTTATACTCAACTCACTCCTTGCTCTCCAACCTGCCTTATTACAGCAGAGTTGAAAATCTTACACCTCAATATAATTAGGCCAAACCAAAATGAAATCAGTCAGGGCAAGGAAAAAACTATAAAAACAGGAAAAAAGTCATTCTAAGTAGAGTGTTACTCACTTTCAAATAAATAATGAGAAATAAAGGAAGAGAAAGAAGAAGATAAAAGTTCTTTGGATTGGGAAAAGATGTCAGATGCTCATTCCAAATATTAAAGCAATCAGTTTTTACCCTGTGCTGTGTACCTGTATCCTCTCTCTCCAAATGAAGTTATTTGGTTGCATGCTTTTTGATAAGGAATAAATTGTTTTGGCTTAACCAAAATATTTAATAAGAGTACTATGTTAAATATTACAGATATTTCACAATAATACTATTATACAAGATATGGTTCAACTTCCTTGAAAAATAGAATCAAAACCAAAATTCAGGAAAACAGCCAAGCTTTGAAATACAATTACAGCTACCATGATTACTTCAGAGCAAGATGCCCTTTGGGACAGTAACCAAATTCTAAGGGTCTCAATGACTCTTCCTGAAGGGATAGGATGCTACAGAGAGCAATAATAAGGTACTAGCATCCAAAAGAGAAAAAGCAGAAATAGGACTGAATCTAAGACTACTCAGGTAAAGATCCTTATCTAGGTTTTTTATCACAATAGAAGCACTGTAGAAAATCTGTTTTGTTTTTTTAAATGAATTAGGTCTAAACAGTCTCTTGACACATCCCTTTTAAGTGAAATTCACAAAAAATCTTCACCCCAGTTGCAATTCAATCAAATAGTTGTCAAAACCCTGGATCCCCTAACCTATTGTAAATCATGAAAAAGTCAAAATCAACCTGCCCTCATTCATGTTAACAAAATACAGGAAAAATTAATTCCAAATGTTTCTGCTACTAATATGCTAATAGCAGTAAATTATCTGAGTTGATTTTAGCTCCTCTGGGATAAATATTAATGGTAATCAAAATAACAAAAATGAATAATGAATTCTGATCACATAAACCATGCTTTAATGCACTAGAAGGGAAGTGTATGTGTGTGCGTGTGTGTGTGTGTGTGTGTGTGTGTGTGTGTGTGTGTGTGTGTAAAACACTGATATTAAACAAAGAATGTGGGAGATCTCAAATGGTGATTTCTCAGCAAGTCAGTGAGAGGCCACAGGTTAATATTCATTCATACAAACTCTTCAATACTTTCCATAATAACAGATCTGTACCTCTAAACACCAAACCCATTTGACTTTTGATTATATATTGAAAGCACACACTGTGGGATGACAGAGTTTGAAGGAAATAAGCAAATGCATGATTATATTTCTTCTTAACGACTTCATCCCCAGGAATATTCATAGTTCACTATAGCTTACATCACTGTGATGCTTTTAGTAACTCACAGACTATGAGGTACTCTGTTCCTTTTAGCACCATCTGCCATCAATAAACATGGAATACACCAAAACTATCCATTCAAGATGATTTTCCTACTAGCAGTCCACACTTCATTAGCATGTCCCTCTGTCAAGAAATAAATTGATTCTGAGACTCCCGTTATTGGCCATTTAAATCTATGACGTGGACAATAGAGGAGAATACACATTGTATTGTACTTTCTGTTTGTTCAAATCTGTACAGGTAAAACATACCTATCTCTTTTGAACTGTAAATGGCCTCAGGCATCCTGAGACTGGATTAGGACCTGAAAATAAAAATCTCACCAAGGATAAGTTTTCAGAGTGGCATACCAAAAGAAGAAAAATATGCTGCCAAACACATCTTTCTTCCCTGTCTCCTGATCATCCATTATCCCTCAAATTTTTCCATTCCTGTTTGCTTGTCTACTTTCCCCATTTCAATTTTACTTTAGATGTATAATGTTTGATGGGCCATGTTTTTAAGTTCTCTGTATAGTGCCTTAAGCTTTTAGGGAGGAAAGCTCTATATAAATCTAACAATAAATAAATATTAAATAAGAGAATAACTGGCTATGTGTGAGTGGGGCTAAAAAAGATCTATGGGGCATGGTGATAAATGGAGGCTGAAAATAAGTCAACAATGTAGTATCGCTGTTAGCAAAGCCAACCTAGTGCTGGAAGGCACAAATGAAAATGGACTTGTAATGCAACCAAGTCCTAAAGGTACCTTTCAAATGAGTCTGTAGCTAGAAGGTGACAGCTAATGGTGTGATAATCATTGGCTGAGCATCTTAACACCATTATTACATTTTTTTGTACCAAGGAAATTGGGCAACTCCAGTACGAGTCATAGAAACTTACCGATACTGAAATCACTGAATCTGTGATTAAGAAGAAAGATGAGTGGCAAATTTAACATACATTGAATATCTTCTATGTACCAGAAGCTTTATATCCATCATTTCATTTAATTCTCACAACAGTCCTATGAGGTAGGTATTATTATCCTCACTAAATAAATTAAAAAACTGAGATGCAAAAAGAATACATCATTTCATTAAGATCACATAACAAGCAAATAACTGAGACAGAATTCAATCTATAGTGTGTCTAATTTCAAAGCCTATAATTTTTTAATCTCATCATGAGACCTTAAGAGCACTTTATTTGACTTCTAGCAACAAAAGTTCCCCCTCCTGGAGAAACACTCTGGGTTGGTGAAGTAAAAATTCCTGAAAATCTGCAATTCCATGAAAGCACCAGAACACTGGCAAAAGTTGTCAACTATTTCAGAATGATGGAAATTAACCAAAGGTTTTCAGTAATCCAAGAGGTGTTTATTTGAGAAATATGGCTGAATGTCAGTAAGAACAGTGAATTTTATGGGATTTCAACATGTTCTATCCCCATTCTCCCTAGCTCTGCAATAACTTTGAAAACTGACAGCCTCATAATGACTGAAGCTGTGAAAACCAACAGTTCAGCAGATGTTGAAGGGGTAAAATAGATTTGAAACTCCTAAAAACCCTAACCCAAAATAATTGTCACAATTTAACCTAGCTGGGGACTCACTTCAAAGTTCCATTCTCAAAGATTGCCTTTATTTGATGTGACTCAGAACTCACTCTGTGGAAAACAGCCCTACTTCTAGGGTGTTTGTCAAAAACAATCAGCAGCAATTGTTTAACACTACAGATGACTAAGGTGGCAATATTAGCTGGGGGTAACAAAAGTATGACAAAAAATACTAAAAAGGAAAAGCTGGGAATGAAATGTCACCAGGACTTTGCTAAACCTCCAATATATGCTTATGAAACCAGAAAGCCACATGCATGTTTAGGGCTGTTGCAATTCCAGGAAAGACATGAGAAGGCTCTACCTAATATATCATATCTGCCTAACATTGGTGTTCTTTTCAAGCAAGGGGCATGCCCCCAAACATATATAGAGCCTCTTGGCAATGGCAGGGAGACATAGTGGTTCAAGACACTTAAGGAAATCTCTGTCCAGTAATCAGCTGACAACTAAAATAACCAAGGAGAGACTTCAGTGGCCATAAATGATAAAGAATACTCACCTTACAGAATTCACTCCGAAAAGTAACAAAACTAACAAACAACAACAAACAACAGCAATAAAAAACCCTGGAGCAAAGGTGAATCAGATTCCCAGAGTTTCCACATTATATATTTTAAATGACTAGTTTTAAACAAGACTTATGAGACCCACAAAGAAACAGAAAGGTATGATTTTAAAAAAAAAAACAGTTATCAGGACTGTCCTTGGGAAGCCAACACATTGGACTTACTAGATAAAGAATTTACATCAACTGTCTTAAATATGCTCAAAGAGCTACAAGAAACCATGAACAAAGAATTAAAGAGTAACATGGAAACAATGTCTCACCAAATAAAGAATATCAACAAGAAATAGAAATTATAAAGAAGGGCCAAATAGAAATTTTAAAATCGAAATGTTTTATACCTAAAATGAAAATTCACATTAGAGGACTCAACAGCAGATTTGAAGTCTATAGAACACTCCACCTAACAAAGAAGAATACACATTTTTCTTGTGCACGTGTAACATTCTCTATAATAAACCATATAGAAGGCCATAAAGATAAATTTCTCAATAAATTTAAAAGAACATAAATTATAAAAAGTATGTTCTAAGAACACATGAAATGGAATTGTAAATCAACTGAAGAAAATTTGGGAAATTTACAAACATGAGGAAATTAAATAATATACTCCTACCTGGATAATGGGTCAAAGAATAAGTCACAGAGAAATTTTAAAAAATGTTTTGAGATGAATGAAAACAAATATATGATGTAACAAAACATGGGAAACACCTAAGCAGTGCTTAGAGGTAATTTATAGCTGTAAATGCCTGTATTTAAAAAGAAGCTATCAAATAAATAACTTTTCACCTTAAGAAACTGAAAAATAAGAGGAAACTAAACCCAATGCCAAATGAATGAAGTAAATAATAAAGATTACAGACAAAATAATTGAAATAGAGAATAGTAAAACATTAGAGCAAAGTAATAAAACCAAAATTGGCTCTTTACAAAGAACAGAAAAATTGGAAAACCTTTAGGCAGGTTGACCCAAAAAAAGAAGAGGCTTGAATTATGAATATTAGAAATACAGAGGAAACATCACTACTGACCTTAAAGATTGCAAGGGAATAGTCCGAGCGATTGTATGCCAAAAAGCTAGATAACCCAGATTAAATGCATAAATTCTTAGAAAGACACAAGCTACCAACACTGACTCAAGATGAAATAGAATATTGAATAAACTTTTAACACGTAAAGTGACTAAGTTAATAATTTAAAAAAAAAAACTTTCACAAAGGAAAAACTGGGCCCAAATGGCTTTACTGGTAAATATCAAATGTTTAAGGAATACTTAACACTTACACTTCACAAACACAAATTCAAAGAGGAGAGGCCAATTCCCAAGTCATTCTATGAGACCAATATTACCTTGATACCAAAATCAAACAAAGATATCAACATGAACAATTAAAAAAAACTATAGAACAACATGCCTTAAGAATACAGACACAAAAATCATCAGTGAAATATTAGCAAACCAAACCGAGGAATATATGAAAAAGGTTATACATCATAACCAAGTGGGATTTATCCCAGGAATGCAGCGTTGCTTTAACACATGAAAATCTATCAAGACAATATACCATATTAATAGAATAAAGGATAAGAGCCATGTGATCACCTTAACAGATGTAGAAAAATAAAATAACTTCACAAAATACAATACACCTTCATGATAAAACGACTCAACCAAATAATAATGTAAGAGAATGCCCTCAAACTGATGAAAATTACATACAAAAAGCCCACAACTAACATCATGTTTAATGGTGAAAGACTGAATGCTTTCTCTCTAAGATTATGAACAATATAAAGATGTTTACTCTTGCCACTTCTATTCAACATTGTAATGGAGGTTCTAGCCAGAGCAATTAGGCAAGAAAAAGAAATAAAAGATATCTATATTGGAAAGGTAGGAGTAAAATGATCTCAATTTCAGGATGACACGATTTTATATTTAGAAAATCCTAAGGAATCCACAAAAATCCCTATTAATTGAATAGGAATTTGAGTGAATAAACAAGTTGAGCAAGGTCAAAGAATACAATATCAATTTTAAAAATCAATTTATTATACACTAGCAAAAAAATCCAAAAATTAAATTAAGAAGCAATTCCATTTACAGTAGCAACAAAAAGAATAAAATATTTAGGGATAAATTTAACCAAGAGTACAAGACTGATACACGGAAAACTATAAAACATCACTGAAAAATATTAAAGATCTAAGTAAATTAAAATGCATCCCATGATCATAGATTGAAAGGTTTAATATTATTAAGATAGTGGTATTCCCCAAATTGATGTATAGAGTCATCAAAATCTCAGGTGGATTTTTTCAGAAATTTACAAGGTGTTGCTAAAATGTGTATGAAAATGTAAGGGGTCCCGAATAGTCAAACCAATCTTGAAAAAGAACAAAGTTGGAGGACTTATACTTTTGAATTTCAAAACTTTCCAAATCACAAAAGTAATCAAGACAATATGCTACTCCATTAGGATTTAGAAATAAATGCTTACATTTATTTTTGTCATTTGCTTTGGACAATGATACAAAGACAATTCAATGGAGGAAAAAAAGCCATTTCAACAAAAAGTGTTTTTCAGTAACAATAAAAAATTATTTTCAACCAAAAACAGTAAACCCACATTCAAAAGAATGAGGGTAGACCTCTACCTCATACTGTATACAAGAATTAGCACAAAATGGATTAAATATCTAAATGTAAGAACTGAAACTATGAAACTCTTAGAACAAAACTTGAGAGTAAGTTCTCATGACCTTGCATTAGGTGATGGTTTCTTAGATAACACCACCACACAATCAACAAAAGAAAAAATAGATAAATGGATTCAATCAAAATTTTAAAATTTTGTACTTGAAAGGATGTTATGATAAAAATGAAAAGACATTTAGCAGAATACGAGAAAATATTTGCAAATCATATATCTTATAACAGACTAGTATCAGAATATATTAAGAACACTTAACAATTATAAAAACAATAGTAACCCAATTGATAAATGGGCAGAGAATATGACTATATCTTTCTCCAAAAAGATACACAAATGTCCAATAACCATATGAAAAGCTGTTCAACATAATTAGCCACTGGCGAAGTGCAAATCAAAACCAAAATGAGATGCAACTTTACAACCACTAGGATAATTGCAATAAAAAAAACAGACAATAAGTATTGGAGAGGATGTGGAAAAATTGAAACCATTATACACTGCTGATGGAAATGTAAAAATGTGTTTCTACTGTAAAAAATAGTTTACCAGTTCCTCAGAAAGTTAAACAGAATTACCAGATGACCCCAGAATTCCACCTCTAAAGTATACATCCAAGAGAATTAAAAAACATATGTCCATGCAAAAACATGTATATGAATGTTCACAGCACCATTATTGATAACAGCCAAAAGGTGGAAACAACCCAAATGTCCATCAACTGATGAATGGATAAATGAAATGGATTATAGCCATAAAATGGAATATTATTTGGTTACTAAAATGAATAAAACCGAAGCTGAAAGAAGCAAAGAGAGGACTGATTACTCCAAATCCAATTCTACTAACAAGGATCAGTGAAAGGGAATGGCATCTGGGAGGAAAAAATGACCCTATCATTTTTAGTGTTTTGTTTATTTAATCAAAAAATAATGGGTGAGCAGATTTAACAAAATATGTATGCTCCCATGATCAGATTCTAAGAGGAAATTTGGCTCAGTATGTGAGAGGCTATCAGAAATGAAATCATCAGTACAATCAAGAAAGAACCGGATGCAAAGAAAAGTGTTAATTGCCTGAATAATATGGTGTAACTTATTAGATTTTAAAGGAAGTATATCAAAAGAAAAGGAAAAAGAAAGAGCCAAGAACAATTCCTTTGTTGCTGATATCCTTTGTTACTTGATTCATTGATTGATTTATTCATTCAGCAAATATTAGTATGTAAGAAGCACTGAGCCAATTACAAAAAGGAATCAAATATGTCTGAAGGAACTCAAAGCCTAAGCTAGGGGTTGAGGTTTGGAGAGGGAAAACAAACATCAAAAGAAGCAAATAATAATACAATGAAATAATATCATTTATATTTTAGCTATATAAATAATCAAAATATGTACCAACTAATAAGAGCACAGAGGAAAAGAAATCACTGCTCCTTAAAGGAAGTTAGGAGTAAGACACATGCAAATGACTGGGAAAGTTTCAAAGAGATGACACTTTCTTGAATGATAATTAAAAACCATTGAGACTGGCAAGAGGGTGCAGTTCAGCAAAACATTTGCAAATCATTTCATGGAGAGAATACTGCATGTGCTCTAACACAAGATTTACAAAACATTTGCACGTCTATTTTCCTATTTGATCATCATCATAAGCCTGGAAATTAAGTAAGGCAATTATGATTGAAATTTTTTACAGCCAAGAAAACCAAGGCTCAGGTTAAGATAGAGAAAGCAATCTCCTTACAAATGGCAAAATCAAGTCTCATCCCAGGTCTTCTTTCTACTTCTTCAATAGGAAAAAAAAAAATTATATAAACCTACAAGAGCACAGTCGAAAAGATAAAGATGAAAGTGATTTTAGACTAAGAAAAGGACTTTTTGGTTCTTTTCTGTGTTTTTTTGGAACCAAATAAAGAAACAGGATAGACCTTCTACTGCATCAGGTTAGAAAGTTTGCGCTGCTCCTGTCCAATCCATCAAGGGTAATGATTTTCCAACATAAAAAGGTGAAATAAACCTGTTTAAGGGAAAATTGTAATCCATAATAAGAACACCTAGTTCTTCTAAAGAAATTTAAATATCTTGGCCCAGGAGCTTTATATCTGAGGGTCCCAAGTAACTATGAAACTTACATATAGTAAAAATTACTAATGTTAACTTTGAGAAATCAGGGGGACCTGGATAGATATATGCTGTAAGTATGGAGACAGAGAACTATCCTAACTTTCAGGATGTACAAGAAGGCATATGTCAAGTATGATAAACTATAAGCCTGATGTTTCTTCCTGGCAAGACTCTAAAATAGATTATTAAATGAACACTTTGTGGGCACTTAGCAAAGGAAGCTGTGATTATTGAGAGCCAACATGGATTCACTGAAAACAGGGCATGCCAACTCTACACAACCTCATTTTCCTTTTTCTGAGTATAAAAATAATACATATACATTTCATAAAATGTAAAACTATAAGAACAATCAAATAACTAACAATTTATCCTTACCCCCAAATAAAGATAACCACTTACTAATATTTTGGTATACTCAAAAATTTTTTTAAATTACATATTTTTAAATTCTTCATATATTATAAATGGCAAATTTGGTATCCTTTCCTTAACATTATTTTACTCAGTATTCATCTAATAAATATGTACTTAATGCGTATTCTATGCTTACTAATGTGCTCATTCTTTGACAAAATGTTTAATTACAAGATATTCTTTGATTTAACACTATGAAATCAGAAATTAATAATTGAATGATATTCTATTGTATATGTGAGTCATTATGTATTCAACTCTTCCCTTATTGTTTTTTTAAAAAATAATTTCCTATATTTTTGCTACCATAAGCAGTACTATAATAAAAAATCCGGTGATAAGGCCTTTTCAGATTTTTGAATGAGTCCTTGAGATAGTTTCTAAGAAGCATCATTATAAAGCCAAGGAAGAGATCCTCTAAGAAGAGGAATGAAACAAGGATGTACATTCCTGCTACTTCCATTCAGCCTAGTCCTGGAAATCCTAGCCAGAGCAATTAGGCAAGTATAACAAATAAGTCATCCAAACTGGAAAGGAAGAAATAAATTGTCACTGTTTGTATATGATATGATCCTATATGGAGAAAACCCTAAAGACTCCACCAGAAAACTCTTAGAAATAAAAAACTAGTTCCATAAAGTTTCAGGATACAAAACCACCATACATAAATCAGTTGCATTTCTATACACCGAAAATGAGCTATCCAAAGAGGAAATTAAGAGAACAATTACATTTGCAATAGTATTAAAAAGAAAAAAATAGTTAGGAGTAAACTTAACCAAGGAGGTGAAAGATCTGTACACAGAAACCTATGAAACATTGATAAAAGAAATTAAGGGAGACACAAATAAATGGAAACATCCTGTGTTCATAGATTGGAAGAATATTGTTAAAATATCCATAATACCCAAAATTATCTACAGATTTAATGCTGTCTGCATCAAAATCTCAATAGTATTTTTTACAGAAATAGAAAAAAAGTCCTAAAATTCATATGTAACCAGAATAACCAAAATGATCTTTAAAAAAAAAAAGAACAAAACTAGAGTCATCATACTTCCAGATTTTAAGATATAATAAAGCTACAGTAATAAAACAGTCTGGTCTTAGCATAAAGACAGACATATAGACCAATGGAACAGAATAGAGAGACAAGCAATGAACCCACATATATAGTCAACTGATCTTTGACAAGGATATCAAATATACACAATGGGCATAAAATAGTTGAATAAATGGTATTGGGAAAACTGGAAATTCACATGTAAAAAAAATGGTACTGGACCCCTACCTTACACTGTACACAAAATAAACTCAAAATGGATTAAAAACTTAAGCATAAGACCTAAAACTGGAAAACTTCTGGGAAAAAAAACACAGGGGAAAAGCTTCTTGACATTGATCTTATAATGATTTCCAGAATATAACACCAAAATCACAGGCAACAAAAACAAAAATAGACAAGTGGAGCTACATCAAACTAAAATGATTGTGCAAAGCAAAGGAAACAATCAACAGAATGAAAAGACAATCTACAAATGGGGAAATATTTGCAAACCATGTATCTGATAATAGGTTGAAGTCTGAAATACATAAGTAATTCCTACAATTCAATAGCAACAAAACAAATGAACAAACAAAATGAATAACCCAAATGAAAAATGGGCAAAAGGCTTAAATAGGCATGTCTCCAAAGACATAAAGATGGCTAACAGGCATATGAAAAGATGCTCAACATCATGAATTACAAGGGAAATGCAAATCAAAACCACGAGTTACCACCTCAACCCCTTTAGGATGGCTATTTAAAACAAAAACAAAATTGTTGGCAAGAATGTGGAGAAATTGAAAAAATTGTACACTGTTGCTGGGAATGTAAAATGGTGCATCAGCAATTGAAAACACTATGGAAGTTCTTTAAAAAATTAAAAACAGAACTACTATATTAACCAGCAATACCACTTCTGGGTATATATCTAAAAGAATTGAAACCAGGATCTTGAAGAGATACCTTTTCTGCACTCTCATGTTCATTGCAGCATTATTCACAATAGCCAAGATATGAAAAGAACCTAAGTGTCCCTTGACAGATGAATAGATAAAGAAAATACAGCATTTTTTTATAGAGTAGTGGAATATTACCTTGCCTTTAAGAAGAAGGAAATCATGCCATTTGCAACAACACGAATGAAGCATGAATGAATGCCAAGTGAAATAATCCAGTCATAGAAAGACAAAATACTGCATGATTTCACTTATATGAGGTGTCTAAAATAGTCAAATTCATAGAATCAAAGAAAACAATTATGGTTGCCAGGAGTAGAGAATGGGGGAACTAGGGAGTTGTTGGTCAATGAGTATAAAGTTTCAGTTTTACTAGATGAATAAATTCTAGAGCTCTGCTGTTCAACCTGCTGCCTATAGTTAACAATATCATATTGTGCATTTCAAAATTTGTTAAGACATTTGATCTCATGTTGTCTTCTTAATACAAGAAAAAAGGACAAAAGAAACTTTGAGAGATGTTGGATATATCTTCTATCATAATTGTAATGATACTATCACAGGTGTTTGCATGTGTCCAAATTCATCAAATTATATGCATTAAATATGTGCAGTTCTTTGTATATCAATTGTACTTCAATAATGCTGTTAAATAATAAATTCAAGGGATATGTGCATTTAAATACCCTTGATAGATATTTCCAAGTTGTTGCTCACAAAACTACTAGGAATTCCTAGTCCCACCAGCATAAGTGGGTTTCCACCTCACTGAACCCTTGCCAATACTGAGCGTTTATCTCTTGGACAAACTGATAGCTTAAAAGAAACAATATACTCATTTCAAAAATTGCAGTTCTTTGAACAGGAGTGTAATTACATGCCTTTTTAAATGTAATTATTTTATTAATTCTTCTTTGATATGTCTGCTCATGCTCTTTGACCATTTTTATTGGGTCTTGATATTTTCTTTTTGATATGTGTAAGTTCATAAAATAAAAATGAAACTATTACTTTTCCTGTCATATTTATTGAAATATTTTCTCAGTTAGTGTTTTTATTCTGTTTCTATATTTTTGGTATATCGAAGGTTAAAAGATTTGTGGTCAAATCTATTGGTCCTTCCATTTGTTTTTTCCCATTGCCTTTATGCTTTTAAAGTTCTTCCTCATTCAAAGATCAGGTAAAAAACTATTTTTGTCTCTTTATTATTTCATTTTTTTGTTCTTCATTTCCTTTTTAAATAGAATTACTGGGCTGGTAGATCACAGATGTGCTTTATACAGTTTATCTGGATTTCCAGAGGGCATTTGTGAAAGTCCTCGATATTTGCTACCTCACTGGCTTCTTACCCTGTGCCTACAATTATGTTCAATTTGTCTCTATTATACAAGCTAAAACTTTAAAAAGAGAACTTTCCTAAAATGTTCTCCTTTGACTTCCAAGGCAACATCATTCTCTCTGGATTCTTCTCATTTCTCTTTTAACCATTCCTTTTCTATTGGTATTTGACTCCTCTTTTGGCCTCTTACATTCTAGTGTTCTCCTAAGCTCTTTCCTTAGCTGTCTACATAACCTCTCTGAAGGATTCCATCATGGCCAGACTTTCAACTATCATCTATATGTCGCTGATGTCCAAATTAATATCTATACTTCAATTTCCTAACAACTTTGTGTATATTTTGGACTTGAGAACCTGGATGGATGGCCTTTCACATTCTGCAGTCAACTCTTCTTTCCATAATTATGACCTTTTATTTGTGACTCAGTCCACCTTTCAGAACTTACACACCTTACATCTCTCTCACATTTCATTATCAACATTTCCTGGTTATACTTAGTCTGTTCTTAACACCATATTTTGGGTGACTTTTCTCCTTGCCTTGGTGACCGTACATTTCACAAACTCCTACTTGCACATTCAAGATCCTGCTCAAATGCCAGTTATCCAATTATGTCTTCTCTACTTTTGTCAGACATAGTTATTCTAGTCTCCATATTCCCAGAGCACTTTGCTCTTACTTGTCACCACAATGTATTTTAATTTATCTGATTAAATTTCTGTCTTCTCTGATTGAATGTAGGCTCATAAAGTGTAGGGTGCATGCCATTTTTGTCCTCATAGTCCCAGTGCCTAGAATCTTGCCTATATAAAGTGGCTCAATAAGTACCTATTGAATGAATGATATACTTGTGGACAAGGTAATGAAATTCAAGCTGGACTTTATTAGGTAAACGACTGGTTCTCAGCCTCAGATACTCAAAATAATGTATGGAACTTTCAAGAGATATACTTTGGTCCCATTATCCAGATTCTTATTCAGTATAGAACCTTTGTATTTGTATGATTTAAAATGCCATATGCCATTCTGATGCAGCACAAAGGTTGAATACCTCTAACAGAGAGTCATGCATATACTCACAGATACTCTTTAATAATTAATGACAACCTCGAGAAATCTCTTTTTAGCATCATGAAGGGATTTCATCTTGGCCCTACCCCATTCAACATTTTCTTCAGTGATTTGGATGAGATCATATAATGATATATTTATCCAATTTGCAAATAATCAAAATGGAAGAGGGTTTAATAATTAACTTTTAATGGGAACTTATTTTATGCAAGTCATTGTGTGATATTTATATAAATTGTCAATTATCTCACTTAATCCTCACAATCACATTTTACAGATGAGGAGATTGAGTTTTAGGGAAATTATTTGCCATGGCACACATTTAGTACTAGAAACAATACTCAAATCCAGATCTGTGAGATACCCAAAACAGAGTATAAAGCCACAATAAAAAGCCACCTCAGCAGACTAGAAGAATCAAATGTTGTAAATGAATAAAAAATCAACAGGAGTCTGAAGCAGTCTGAGGTTCATGAAATCAACTGCACACATTTAAACGAAAGAAAAAATTAAAGATGAAAATTCAATACTGGGGAAGCAATTATGTTTATATGTTGCTAGTGGTTATCATCAATTGATTAAAGTCATTATGGTAGGTGATTGTGCCATTTAACACAATCCTATTTTTTGTTTAGAAAATAAAACATGTGTGTGTGCATGTGTGTATGAAAAAGATGTACACTAAACTGTTAACAGTGATTTCCTATCTACTGTGGGTCTAGAGGTGAAGAAAATAATTTTTTTTTAACTCACGTGCAATAAAAAATTAAAGGATGAATTATAGGGGATTTTCGATTTTGTGTGTGTGCTTTCTAACTTCCAATTTCATAATATTCTCCTAAATATTTTACAAGGTTTGTACTATATGTTCCAGTAATTCACTCACTCAGAACTTACCTTAAAGAAATAATTCAAAAGAAGAAAAGAGTATATTACAAAGATACTCAAAATGATGCTCTTTTTAAAAGCAAAATACTATGAACAACCTAAAACTCTAATAATAATGTAATGATGACATGAACTAGGACACATCAACATGTTGGACTATTTTTCATAAATTAAAAATACAACAGGACCACAATGTAGCATCATGAAAACTATTCAGAAAATACCATGTACTAATAGCAGAAAAATAATGTTAATATATAACCTGGTTAAGACTATACAGAATACAATATTTTAAAACACATGGATGAAATTTGGAAGGAACAAAGTGAAGAATAGTAAGACTATGGGTTATTGAGTCAATTTCCTAGGCCTCAAACTCACCTTTACCAGTTGTGTGATCTTAGACAAGCCACTTAACCTCTTTGTGATCAGCTTCCTAATCTATGAAATGAGGATCATACTCATCAAATGAGGTAGTTCAAGAATTTAATGAGAAGATGCATATAAAGGCTTTAGAACAATGTGTGGTACTTAATAATACTCAGAGTGTGCCTACTGTCTTTGGGTTTTTATATATTAACATGTTTATGCTGTAAAATGACCATATAAGATAGATACCATTTTTATCTTCATTTTACAGAAAAGGAACCAAGGAACAGAAACATTAAACAACTTTCTGTAGTCACATAATCAGTAAGTAAGTACAGGCAGAAATAACACTCAGGGCAAGCCTGACTCAAGAATCCATACCCTTAACTATTATGATAGACTCAGATACATGCAAATGAGTACTTAAAAATGATATCATTTTTTAATGTAGTAAAATTTAAACAAGGATATTTAACTATTCTTTCAAACTGTTTAAATAATTATTTTAAAATTAAAGGAAAGCTATACAAATCAAAGATGTAGCTTGAAATTAAGAGGCAAAACTATAAAACTGGAAAAATATAACTTAATCCTAGCTAAATTTTTTTAAACATAAAATTTATCCCAATACTTTAAAAATAATTTGCAATATTTTTGTGCATCACATGTTTCTGGGTAATGAATTATATCTATGTGTTGTCCAAACTGAAGAAGCAAGCATTCCTTCTTGTCCTTAGTTTTCCTTACTTACACTTTTAAGACATTTAAATAGTTGACAAGAAAATCTGGTCTCATTTTACCATCTTATTTAGATTTGTCATGTCCCCTCTCAGACTTTGCCATTTCAGGAGAATATTTTTAAAACCTTTAGTGAAAACTTGCTTTTGTCTTCTTGCACAATTTGACTTTAGACACACAGTTTACCAAATGTCATCCCCACACTATCTTTTTGCACAACTGGTGATACAACTTTCAAATTTAACATATGAAGACAGCTCTGTTTAATCAATTGTGTTCTTCAAATTTCTGTTGTAAAGCTCTAGGGCACACTACCCAATTATTTTATTCATTCTGAAATACTTAGCTTTAACTCTCAACTACAAATCTATCATCTTATTGAATTCTAGCAAGTAGGATCTATAGGATTACTTCACTATTAAAAATCACAATCCTCAGAGTTAACAGATGGTATCAAGTCTACCAGTCAAGAAGAAAAAGGTCATCACAAAATCCACTGCCAAGCAATACCACTTAGTCTTCACACTTATGTACCAGTGTTTAATTGTTTCCTTTTTCCCTCCAGATTGAAAATCTGAGGCAGGTGATTTTCTGTCCTTTTATTTTTTCTCTAATTTTTAAACATATGTAACTGGCAGTTTGTTTACATATTTGCTACTTGCCTGCTGGCCTTCCAGTTCTACTGTACCTACACTATAGCATACAATTACCATGCTGGCTCTACCCTTCCATACTTGTCCCCCACCTTGCTCCCCAAAACTCTAATGACTTTTGGAGACAGGTACAGTGACATTACAGAGGTTAGTGAGAATAGAGTGGACCCATGCTCTTGTTTCAGATCTCAACTTGAGTATTTTTTCCTCTGTGGGTCTTTCCTTCCCTCTCTGACAGGTCAGGTCCCACAGCCACATGCTCTCATGACACCTTACACCTCTCCTTTACAGCATTTTCATTCTTTTGATTTTATATAGTTGTGTGATCTACCTCTCCACTAAATTGAAAATTTCATGGGAGAAGGTCTCATGGGTGTTTTCCTTTGCCATTGAATGATAGCACCCAACAGTCCCTGGAACATAGTTTATGCTTAATGAATGTTTGTTGAACAAATGGTGAATAAATCAATGAATGAATGACCATATACTTCTCATATGTAGAGATTCAGAGAAACAGAGTACTGCCTCTACATAAATATTCTATATCCCAAGAATGGCATCCAATCACAGAAGCAGGCTTACCTCAGAATTTGCCAAGACTAGAAGCCAAGCTTAAGCCATGAGGTAGCCAAACAATTTAAGCTAGCATAGGAATACATGAAGCATAGTGACATATACATAGTTTGAACTTAAAAATCCTTGTTGAATCACTGGCTTGGCAGACAGTGAAGAGTTATTTGAATATTATGCAAAGTAGAATAAGTTAAGAAAATGTGTAGAACAAATCCTTCTTTTCTGAAGGAGTTTTAAAAAGTGGAAATGGAAAAAAATGCCCTATGTCCAGATTTGGGATTGAGGAAGACTAAAGCAAGAAGTGGTATTGGCAAAAATGACTTTTCTTCTCCATATAATTGAACTTCAGCAATTTGGGGTTGGTCTAAGTGGAAAAATGCTTTGGAGAATTGACATTTTGAGACGGGATTCCTTCCCTCCATACACTAATCTCAGGCTACTACATCCAATGTTGGAATACACATTTGAAGGAGATATAAAGAACTTGAGTAGCATCTGGAAAAGAGTGACAAATGAAACTAAAATAAAATCTATTCAAACAATATCTAGAGAGGGAGTGAAATTCTTCAGCCCAGAGAAGAGAGGTCTAAGGGTAGTTTCATAATGGTTTTCAAGGCTTTAGGTTTTTTTCATCAGAAAAGTAACAATTCGCCATATTTACTATGGCAGCTTAGAAGTAGCTACCATTACCAGTCACTTAACAAGTTTGTTTAACATGGAAAACAATTGCCTGACAGTACAGATTATTAATTACAAAAATGGGTGATTCATGGGAGTCAGGACTCTCCTTTACCAAGGATTTTCAAGAAAAGAGATCAGCTCCTCATAAGGTGGAGGTTTTTGTGGTGTTACTTAAAAGCAAGGACAGGGCTGACAAGTGGACTATGTGGCCTCTCAAGTTCTTTCTAGTTATGGATATCTATGAGTAGCCAACCAAAGAATATAGCACATTAAAACTCTTAACCTATTCGGCCCTCCAGACAAAACCATCATGGTGTTTTTATGAAATGCCAGATACTACCTCTCAGCAGCAGTCAGTAGAAGCAAATATTTATTGCATCTTGATAAGGCATAGAAGTCATACTTAATTATACATTGCTATGAAGTGTGGAGGTATTATATTCAAGCATTAAAGAAATGATATTGAACATGAGTTCAACACACTGAGCCTAATATGTGTGGGCCATTTCCACAATCTGGTCATGGTGCAAACATGAAAAAGAGTATGTGATATATCTGCCAAATATATCGCATTCAACAAGGTGGAATAACTGAACTGATATGCCACAAAAGAAAAATAACCATAGGTCTGCTGTACAACACTGATTCAACAGAGACTCAATGGTTGATTGCACAAACCATCACCAAAGAAAAGAAAATCAGAAAAAAATTCCAGATGGTCTCCATAATGTAGTATTGATGGGTTTTTCATGCAGCCGTGGATTCACGTATATAATTTGTTTCAGTAAATACCAAAGTTCTGCCCATGTGCACTTTAGACAGCATATAGTCCTTAGTATTCATAGTGAAGATGTTGTATTGTGTTAACTTCACTATATAAAAACCTACTGTTCTGAGTTCAATTGCAAAAATAGATTTATTAACATAGCACAGAAAGAATATTTGTGTATAGTCATATGTATGTATATATTTATATATGTACATATACAGAAAATTCATGAATTGCTTTTTCATAATTTTATGCATAGTAAACAAACAATACATGTAGTCAAACAGAGAAAAAGACTGAATGAATGAATCTTAAGGTACTCATGGAAGGTCAGCAAACTAAAATTACCAGTTCTGGGGGAACCATACAGCTAATCAGCTTTAATTTTAAAGTATTTCTCTGCTCATAACTTTACTCAAAGAGTCACATAAAAATCTTTGCAATCCTGTGTTTGGAAACTTCCCATTTGTTTATCTTTGGTTCTTTGACTATGAAACACCTCATCTTGATGAGGCTAAAGGTAGCAGGCAGACCAACAGCTGTAAATAACAAAAGTTTTTTAAAGCTCTGAATCTTATTTTAAGCTCTATCAGCAATGCACCACATGCATCTATAGCACAAAATTCCCTCCAAAAGACAGTAATCCTCAGGAACATGTAGATGTATTTTATTGCCTCATTACTTCTAGATAGCTAATTCAAAAAGAGACTTTTCAAAGAGAGTGGTCTGTGGATGAAAATTATATGGGGAATTTAGAGGTTAAGGGTAAATTTTCTGGTTTTTAGATTTGCTTTTACTCTGAGAGAAGCACCCACTCCCCCATAGCCATGACTTCTTAATCTGGAAGAACTTCTGCAGCTTTATTAAGAATTTGTATTTGAGATACCAACAACCTAGATCCCTTCAGAAGCTCTATGTGTAGCCAATTAGGCCCAAGTCAAAGAGCTACCAAACCATGGGAGTAGACCTGTGACCACTCCTCACCAGAACAACCCTAAACTTATTTAAAACTCTCGGGTGCTCTCCAGGAATAAGAAGTAGCCCTGTGAAGCTCTTATCTTAGTGTATACAGTCCTCTGAAAGCACAAAAAATTAATATGGTTTCCAGCATCATTTATCTTCCACATATAGAGTAATTAATACACCTAGAGAAACCATTAGCAATATGAAAACAAGCAATGTAAACCCCTCATCTACATTTTTGAAGAGATTGTTTTCAACAGTGAGAGATACAAAGGTTGGTTTAATTTAGATATTGCATTATTCAGTCTCTGCTATCCTTTGTTGGCAGGAGAGCAACTTAAATCAAACCAAGATTTCTCCAAAAACTCCTCATAGAAGAGACATATGTACACAATGCTTGCAAAGGCAAATTTAGCTTACTGTATTCTAGAAATGCAGCTCAGCATATCAAAGACAAATTGCTCTAGTAAGCTAATGTTATAGAACAAAATATTTGAAAGAAGGAACTAGAGGGGAGGATGCCAGGCTACTAAATTTATAAATGTATAAGTCAGGGAGATTTTTCCCAATTCTCACTAGATGCTCAGGTTAGTATTGAATGGTCCTGGAGGCTCTGATTGCCTTTGCACAGATTGTGTTCCAGCTGTCTTCCAATATTTGAACACTCAGGTCTTGGTCCCATGCTGTGTAAACAGCCTCCCACGTATTCTGTATACCAAGAGTAATTTATGAATCTATAAAGGCAATCACAGTGCATCCAAGAAAGGGTTATATAAAGCTCTAAGACTGAAAGAAGTAGCTCCAGTAAACTCAGTAGTAAGTTTAAACATCACTATGATGTTTGAGCTGATTTACAAATCTCACAGATCTCTGTGTGATAATCTATACTCTTTGTGAAGTTGGAAGAGGGAACAAAAGCCTTGATGACATAGTCTCTACATAAATCTCAAGCTTCTGCAATTCCTTTACCTTGCTCCCTCATATTCATTAAACAGCTTTGCAATTTATGAATCTAAGACAAGCAGTAAGGAAATATGGGCAATGTAAGGGTCAGCCTGCACCAACCAGGTGGAGCATAGGATGAAACCTCCAAAATGCCTTTGCAATTTGTTCTCAATTGTACATATGAAGGCTTTCCCTCAAAACTGACCTTAAAGGCCCAAATGAAATGGTTGCAATCTTGAAAAGAAACATCCCTGACATTACTCAGATTATCCTTTGGGGATTGTGGTCAGCCTTTTCCTTACCTGGGTCTTCTCTCTCTCAGCTCTATCTTCATCCTCCTGTCATGGATAGCACCTCATCTCTTTCTTCCTATATGTGATCCTGCTTTTGACAGGGCAAGATTTCACCTTGCATACCTGAAACCCTTTTTCTCTTTTGCTTCTGCATCTTTTCCCCTCCTTTTCTCCTCCAGTCCTACTTAGCTCTTTCTATTTACCACCACTTTTAAGTGTCTTCTTAAAGCATTTCCTTCTTCTGCTTTTATTCTGAATACTGCACTCCAGCAAGGCTCCTGTGTTTGCTCTCATTTTACAATTTGCAAGACAAATATTCTGGGAACTCTTTCTACATGAGCAGATTACTATCTATTCAGACATACTGTCACCACCTGTAGTATTCTGAATGGGAATTGGGTCTGAGCTACCTCCATGGATGAGAAAAAGAGAATGTAATATCCTTTTCTACTCAATTTTCTTTTTGCAAAAGAGAGAAGTGGAACTTTTCGGAAAATCAGCACAAACATATCAACTGCTTTTAAACTACTCTTAAAAGATAGTAGACAATTCAGAGTAAGTTGCTGAACTCATCAATTATAATTATTCTCAGTCATTGTATAATTGTTTAAAAATATCACCTTGAATATGTAGAGTTGGAGTTCTACTCTAGGTTTAACCGTGGTAGTGCTATAACTAGTCAATGTGGCATCAAAAGTTGAGATAGACTGCTCTTCTCTTTGATTGCTTTGGGATAAATTATTCTTGTTTCCGCAGAGATTATTCTGCTACCCACTACATTTACTAAACTTTTTGATGCTATTAGACAATTTTGTATTTAAAACTATTCTTTCTTGCAAAGGTAATATAAAGTGTTATGCCTACATTCTGCTATTGCTTACCGTATTTGAAAGCTGGCTATAAAGCATGCTGTTATTATTTTGAATCATACTAAAACATGTAATACTGCCCACTAGTTTCATAACCCCAATTCCCAAAGAAGTCTGGTCTACCCTGACCTCTACTGTCTCTTTTACTTTTACTCCCTACTCCAATGTTCTACCAATATGTTTCAGTTACCATCTTAATATGGGGTTTCCTAATGTCACTCTTCCACTGCTAAATAAAGCTAAGAGATCTATTCTGAGATTTTACCAATACAGCGTTCCAAAAAGTTTGACTCTCTTGTTAAATCATCACAAATCTAAGTTTGCCTCAATCTCCATACCTCATAACTAGATGATTACATATGCCTTGAGATCATTCCCAAGATGTCAATCCTTTCAATTCTTGGTAAATTCGGACTCACTTGCCTAAATATCTGATGTAGTAGATAGCCTTTGCTTGATTGGCTTTTCATTGTACCTTAATTAAACAACCATTTCTCCCTTCTAGGTACCTACAACATCTCTTCTTCCTCTTTATCCTTCCTACAGTCTGGAAAGATATTAATATACCCTCAGTTTTCCCATTCTCCCATACCTCACCTTCATATGTGCCTTTTAAAATTGTGTTCCTTTTCCCAATCCCCTCCCTGCAGCAACTGATCCTGAATCTAGCCTTTTCTGTCTCCTACTTGATTAAAAACATATCACAATGCCAAGATTATTCCTAGGGGAGATTAATCCTATCCTCTCTCTCTCTCTCTCTCTCTTTCTCTCTCTCTCTCTCTCTCTCTCTCTCTCTCTCTCTCTCTCTCTCTCTCTCTCTCTCTCTCTCTCCCCCCCCTCACCCCCCTCTCTCAAACAAATCCTATCCTTAAATTTGAGTCTACAAATAGTCATCTTGCATTATTCCATTTGAGACTCTTTTATCCTGCAAGTACTACAAATACACACACATTTCAACAACCATTATCTAGGAATTTCATCATCTTTTCTATGTATTTGCCAGAGAATACATACCATTAATTAGTATTTTACACATTATTACATATAAACAAACTGAGATGTGGCTCAAAGTCACAATTATGACATATACAAAGTTTATGTCTATGTTCTATTCCTTTTGAAAACCTCTTCACTATTTAATTTTTAAAAACAAACTTTATTTTGGAATAATTTTAGATATACAGAAAAATTACAAAACAGTGCAGAGAATTCCTGTTTACTCTTCACCCAGTTTCCCCTGTTATTAACATCTTATATAACCATGCTCTAGTTGTTACAACTAAGGAAATAACATTGGCACATCACTATTAACCAAATTTGAGACTTTATTCAGATTTCATGAGTTTTTCATTAATGTCCTTTTTCTCTGTGGAGATCCCTCACATTTAGTAATTAAGTCTCTAGTTCCGATTAATCTGTGACAGTTTTCACTCTTTGCTTGCTTTTCTTCATGACCTTTACAGTTTTGAGGAGTACTTGTCAGGTATTTCATAGTATGTCATCAGCGTGGAGTTTTCTGATGTTTTTCTCATGATTAGACTGAGGTTATGGTTTGAGGAGTAAGATGATAGAGGTGAAGTGCTATTCCATCCCATCATATAAAGGGTACATGTGATCAACATGTGTTATGACCAATGATGTTAGCCTCAATTACCTGGCTTAGACAGTAGGCAATGTGTGGCAGGTTTCCCTAGTACAAAATTATTTTCCCCCTTTCTCCATATACTATTCTTTGGTAAACTAAATTTACCATCTTTTAGTAAAACTAAAGAAGTAAGACCTATTCATAGTTGAGTTCCAGATTGGCACAATCAAGTCACTAAATTAAGCACTCGCTCAAGGGAATAGAATTAAGTTCCACCTCCTGGAAGGGAAGTTATCTACATAAACCATGGATGGGAGATTTGTCTGCTCTTTACTTATTCACTTATGTATTTATTTCTTTATTCAATAATTTATTTAAATCATTTTGGACTCATGTATATTTATACTTAGGTTTATATCCAATACTATGTTATTTATTTTCTTGAACAATGTTCTGGTTTTGGCCCTTTCAGGTTGGCTCCTATGTCCCTTTGACATACTCCCATCATTTTGTTTTTTGAATTACTTCATTAATTTATGGCACTACAAGATATGTCATGTTTATCTCATATATCCCATGCTTCAGCCCTAGGATTGGCTCTTCCTTCCAGGAGCCCAAACTCCTTCTATTACAGAATAGTATTGAAAACCAAGATCTTGCCTACCATTACTTTACCCCTTTCCTCAGATAACCCCTGTCCTAGGACTAGCCAACTCCTCATAAGCCCAGTACTTTCATGTTGCTTCTGTATTAGCCCCATATCTCTCAGTTCTGTTGGAAAAGTGGGCCCTCCCAGCCTTAGCCTTAACATTCTTATAAGCAATTGGAGTACTGCTTTACCTAAAAGTAGTAACAAAAGACCTTGAGGGAAAGCAAGAAAGACTGGAAATATAAAGTAACACATTCCTGGACTAAAACACAATTTATAACCAAAGAAAAGGTTCAGAGATAAACAAATACCCTCTATGGAAGAATTTTGATTACTTTATAAAACACCTCTCACAAGACAAATGCAACAAAAATAAGTTAAATCTGAGGACTCAACTCACAAAGACTCATACCAGCCAAAGTATACAAATGATATGAATGTGAAAACTGATAAGCATAAAATCTTTAGATTTTCACATATTGGCAGAAATACTTTCAGAATATCCTTGTTAAACCTTTTTTTTAACCTCCTAAAATTATGGGCATTTTTGAAAGACCAGATGGTCAATCAGTAACTTGTGGTTTAAAAATAGGTATAACAGGTATCAGTGCCATGAGTACTGAGTCATGAATTAATAGTTATCCTGAATTCCTTCAAGAGGTATGTCTATTGAATAGGCCCATTAAGATATAATCGCTATATATTTAATAGAAGAGAACCAAAAATTCATCAAAATACTTTTTTAAAAAGTGACTTCCTTAAAAAGGCTATTTTGAATGTGAAAATTACACCTCTTATATGGAAAATTCAAGTTTCTCTGTGCTATTCAACATGCTTGGTTTTGAAACAAAGGAAGATTATTTTGGAAAGGATATATTCTCCTTTCTGAAAATATTTTGCTTAGACAATTGCTGTAAGGGTGCTACCAAATATTTACTAACTTATACACTGTATAAAAGCTTAAATGAGCTTTGATTTTTAGTTGTGCCATGTATCTTCATAAATCCTTTAAATTTAATATGACTTGTCTAACCATAAGAAGTAAAAACAGAAGAAGTCAGACCTATTCATAGCTCAGTTCCAGATTGGCACAATCAGTATTTCTTGGTTAAAGAAACCACGAAGGTACATTTTAAAGTTATTTAAAATAAAACAGTGCTTTTTCCTCTTCAGTCTTCCTATAGATGAAGCAGACTTGAATTAAAAAGTGATTTTACTTTAAACCATATGTTCCAGGCCAAGAAATAAAGCTGACAAGGTATCCCCCTGCTAGGAATCAGAGAGGAAATTAGAGACGTTTTATAAGGACAAAGGCAAGGGAACTTTTGGAAAATCTTATCTGTATTTGTTATGTCCTTTTCTTAAACTAAATAATGTTAGATTTAAGATGAGTTTCTCATTTCCTCTTTAAAACTACATGATGAATAAGAGATGCATAAAGCACAGCATGTCTTTCAAATGGCATGCTGTAAACTAATCCAGGTCAGAAAAATTGAGACAAAAAGAATTAGCATGCTTTCATTGAAACCTTCTCTCTGGAAGACTGACTAAAATTATGAATAGCATTTTCTCTTGGAGGAAGAACCAGTTTCGTGCTTAGATACAAATACTGACTAACTGAAATTTCAAAAATAAAAATAAAAAGAATATAACATGAAGAAAACAGCCATTCTGGAGGAAGAAAAAGAACTGAACCTAGTCAGGCAGGAAAGTAAGCAAAGAAGGAGGAACAAACTGAGTCTCAGAAAGGATATCTTCTGCCACAGGTGGAAGAATGAATCCAAAGGAATGATGGCTTCAGGAATCAAAGGAAATGACTGTGAAAAGCAATTCCAATTGCAACTGGATATCTACTGAAAGATAAACAGGAGAGAGGATCCAAGAGATAAAAATATGATTTATTTTTAATCTTGGTAGCTTGAGAATGAGGTGGACATCTTTGTTAAGGCTATAAAAATTGAAGAGAAAAACATCTGACAACTCCAAGGATGAAATTAACCTCTATACTTAACTGCTCACATTATACCTGCCCAGATAAATACCCAATAATGTGTGTTGCATATTATAAATTCCACTGGTATTGATATTCCAATTTTATACTTATTTTTTATATTTGTTGGTGTCATTTAGAGTTCCTAATGTATCCAAAAAGTCCATTTTAAAATAAGCCTTAGAGGCAAAATAAGTGTAGACAGAACATGTCATTTCCCCAGAATTAACATCCACACAGTTCAGATATTCTAAGGCGTCCTGATAAGAATGGAAAACTATCTGTTAAATAAGACATTATACTCAGGAAATGTCTGCACGGGCAATATTTATTCATTTCAGAAACACCTACATGAATGCCTTAGTTTTCTTCTACTGCCTTTCTCAGTCTCTCCCTTATATACAACACAAGTATTTGGGAGTTTATTCTTTCCACCCTGAATCCAAATGTGTTCTTTCTCTAAAAGCTAATTTTGAATACACAAATTATATATATAATATCCAATTACAAAGATGTGTCCATTTGCAGACACAAACCCATCTGAAAACAAGTTGAACACATCTGAACAAACTCTTAATTCAGTAGAATTACTTCTATTTATGTGGTAAGGTTAATTTTTTAAAACTTTGGCAAATATTTTTAAATGTTTATTTTAAACTGGGGGACTCATACATAATCAGAAATTCTCAAAGCTCCATAATGTTTACAAACTTATCTATGTAATGAATATGTACAATCTTGAACATATATTACAGCCAGTGCTCAATAATTGATTAACGACTAATGTTAGCTAGAGACTTACTAATATCCAGTATAATCTGAAAGTCATGAAATAAATCTTTCCCTTTGAGGCAAAAATCAGCCCAATTTATTGGATCAATCATGAAAAGTATCACCATAAAAATACACTATGGAGAAGTTTTTCTCTTGATTGAGCTTTTATTAAATATAAGAGAGCCATCCAGGTATTGGTAGAGTTTAACCTTGGCTGAATATTATCTATGATGCTTTCTGTATAAAATAGCATATCTCTCTCTCTCTCTCTCTCTCTCTCTATATATATATATATATATATATATATATATATATATATATATATATATGCGCCTATCTCTTGCTACACACATTCACCCACACATAAAGTGGGGTGATATCATTAAAAATGCACTCAAATAGAAAGAAAAATACTATTTTTCTGCTCAAATTTGATCCCATTAGATGTGTACTCTTAAACAAATTAGTTAATCTCCCTGAAACTCAAATCCCTTCTTTTTTTGAAAACCACATTACTGAGGTATGATTTTTTACATAATAAGTAAAAAGCTGCACATATTTAATGTACATAACTCAATGAGTTTGTGGTAAGTATACATCTGTGAAGTGATTACTATCATCAAAGCCATAGACATATCCATCACCGTCGAAAGTTTACTCCCATCCCCTGTATTATTATTATTATTATTATTACTATTATTGCAATTATTTTCTAATAGGAACACCTAACATGAGATCTACAATCTTAGCAATATCTAAGTATATATTACTGTTAGCTATATACACTATGCAGTATATATATCTTAACCAATTTATCTTGCATCACAAACTTTGTATCCTTTGACCAACACTACTCATTTCCCTCCCACCAGCTTCTGGCAACCACCATTCTTCTCTCTGTTTCTATGAATTTGACAATTAGATTCCACATATAAATCATGGAATCATACAGTGTTTGCCTTTCTGTCTCTGGATTATTTCACTTACCATAATGTCCTCTAGGTTCATCCATGTTGTCACAGAGGGATTTCCTTTTTATTAAGGCTGAATAATATTCCATTGCATATATACCATATTTTCTTTATCCATTCATCCATTGATTAACATTTAGTTTCTTCCCATTTTTTGGCTATTGTGAATGATGATGCAGTGAACATGGGAATGGAGGTATTTCTTCAGATCCTGATTTTGATTCCAAAATAACCGAAAGTAATATTGATAGATCATATGATAGCTCTATTTTTAAATCTATTAATTTTTGGAGGAACGTCCATACAGGTTTCCATAATGGCTGTATGAATTTACATTCCTACCAACAGTATACAAAGGTTCCCTTTTCTACATCCTTGCCAACACTTGTAATCTTTTGTCATTTTGATAGTAACCATACTAAAGGATGTGACATTATATTGCATTGTAGTTTTGACTTGCAATTCCCTGATGATCAGTGATGTTGAGCACTTTTTCATATATCTCCTGTCCATTTGTTTGCCTTCTTTGGAAAGGTGTTTATTCAGGTCATCTGTCCAATTTTTAATTGGAATATCTGGTTTATTGCTATCAAGCTGTAGGAGTACCTTACGTATTTTAGATACTAACCACTTATTAGATATATAGTTTGCAAATATTTTCTTCCATTAAGTAAGCTGCCTTTTCACTTTATTGATTTTTCCTGTGCCATGAAGAACTTACTGGTTTCATGCAATCCCACTTGTTTATTTTTGCTTGTGTTATACAGGCATACCTCGGAGATATTGTGGGCTTGGTTCCAGAACACAACAATAAAGCAAATATTTCAATAAAGAAATAAAACGAACTTTTTTTTTCAAGTGCACATGAAACTTATGTTCATACTATCCTACAGTCTATTAAGTATGCAGTGGCATTATTTCTAAAAAAAACAATGTACATATCTTAATAAAAAATACTTTACTGCTGAGATTGCTAACCAACATCTGAACTTTCAGTGAATTGCTATCTTTTTGCTGGTGGAGGATTTTGCCTTGATGTTGATGGTTGCTGACTGATCAGGGTAGTTGTCGCTGTTGGGATAGCTGTAGCAATTTCTCAAAATAAGACAACAATGAAGTTTGCTGCATTAATTGACTCTTTCTTTCATGAAGGATTTCTCTGTAGCATGTGCTTCTGTGTGATAGCATTTTACCCGTAGTATAACTTTCAAAATTGGAGTCTCAATTCACCCAAAGCTTGCTCTGCTTTATCAAGTAAGTTTATTTAATATTCTATATCCGTTGTCATTTCAACAATCTTCATAGCATCTTCATTAAGAGTAGATATACCATCTTGAGAAACCACTTTCTTTGCTCATCCATAAGAAGTAACTCCTTATCCATAAAGTTTTATCATGAGATTGCAGCAATTCAGACACATCTCAGGCTCTACTTCTAATTTCAGTTCTCTTGCTCTTTCCACCACAGCTGCAGTTACTTCCTCCACTGAAGTCTGTAACCACCTCAAATTCACCCATGAGGGTTGGAATCAACTTCTTCCAAATTTCTGTTAATGTTGATGTTTTGATCTCTTCCCATGAATCATGAATGTTCTTGATGGCATTTAGAATGGTGAATCCTTTCCAGAAGGTTTTCAATCGACTTTGCCCAGATCCACCATAAGAATCACTACCTACAGCAGCTATAACCTTACAAAATGTATTTCTTAGGTAATCAGATGTGAAAGACAAAATTATTCTTTGACCCATGAGCTGCAGAATGGATGTTGTGCTATTAGCCATAAAAATAATATTAATCTCATTATACATCTCCATCAGTGCTCTTGGGTAATGAGGTGCATTGTCAATGAGCAGTAGTATTTTGAAAAGAATCTTGTTTTCTGAGCAGTAGGTTTCAACTGTGGGCTTAAAATATTCAGTAAACCATGTTGTAAACAAATGTGCTTATCATCCAGGCTTTGTTGTTTTTCTGTAAAACTCAGATAGTGTAGATTTAGCATAATTCTTACAGGTCTTAGGATGTTCAGAATGGTAAATGAGCATTGGCTTCAGCTTAAAGTTACCAGCTGCATTCACTCTAAGAGTAAGCCTGTCCTTTGAAACTTTGAAGCCAGGCATTGACTTCTCTCAAGCTATGAATTCTTAGATGGCATCATCTTCTAACAGAAGGCTGTTCCATCCACACTGAAACACTGTTTAGTATGACAATCTTCATTAATTATCTTCACTAGATCCCCTGGATAACTTTCTGCAGCTCCTACATCAGCACTTGCTGCTTCACCTTGCACTTTTATGTTAAAGAGATGGCTTCTTTCCTTAGACATGAACCAAGCTCAGTTAGCTCAAACTTTTCTTCTGTAGTTTCCTTACCTCTCTCAGCCTTCAGAGAATTGAAGAGAGTTAAGGCCTTCCTCTGGATTAGGTTTTGACTTAAGGGAATGTTGTGACTAGTTTGATCTTCCATCCAGACCACTAAAATGTTCTCCCTATCAGCAATAAGGCTGTTTCACTTTTTTATCATATGTATGTTCACTGGAGTGTCACTTTTAATTTCCTTCAAGAACTTTTTATTTGCATTCACAACTTGGCTGTTTGGTATAAGAGGCCTAGATTTTAGCTTATCTTACCTTTTGACATGCCTTCCTCACTAAGTTTAATCATTCTTAGTTTTTTATTTAAAGTGAGAGACATGCAACTCTTTCTTTCACTTGGACAGTTAATCGGCCTAATTTCAGTATTATTATATTTCAGGAAATAGGGGATCCCAAGGAAAGAGAGAGAGATGGAGCAATGACTGGTTAATGGATCAGGCTGAATACATACATTTATCAATTAAGTTTGCCATATATGGCTGTTTCATGCTACCCCAAAATAATTACAATAATAACATCACTGATCACTGATCACAGATCACTTTAAAAAATATAATAATAATGAAAAAGTTTGAAATATTGTGAAAGTTACCAAAACATAACACAGAGGCACAAAGTGAGCAAATTTTGTTTGAAAATGATACAAATAGTCTTGTTCAGTGTAGGGTTGCCACATACCTTTAATTTGTAAAAAATGCAGTATCTATGAAGTACAATAAAGCACAATAAAATGACGTATGCCTGTATTTACTTTATGTGTAACATCCAAAAGAATCATTGCCAAGAACAATGTCAAAGAATATGTTTTCTTCTAAGAGTTTTACAGTTACAGGTTTTATGTTCATGTCTCTAATCCACTGTGAGTTGGTTTTTCTGAATGGTGTAAATTATGGGTTGAATTTTTTTTGTTTTGCATGTCACTAACCAGTTTTCTCAGCATCATCCATTGAAGCATCTATCCTTTCCTCATTTTGTGTCTTGACATCCTTGCAGGAGAATAGTTGACTCTATAAATGGGTTGTTCCTGGGCTCCCTATTCTGTTCCATTGACCTACATGCCTGTTTTTATGCCAGTAACATAGTGTTTGATTACTCTAGCTTTGCATTATAATGTGAAATTAGGGGGGTGATGCTTCTAGCTGTGTTCTCCCTGCTCAAGATTTCTTTTGCTGTTCAGAGTCTTTTGTAATTCCATATGGATTAAAATTATATTTCTAAGAAAAGTGACATTGAAATTTTGATAAGGATTGAGCTGAATCTGTATTTTATTTTGGGTTGTATGGACATTTTAACAGTATCAGTTCTTCCAATCCATGAATAGAGCATATCTTTCCATTTATTTGTGTCTTATTCAATTTCTTTCATCAGTGTTTTATAGGTTTCAATGTATAGATCTTTTACCTCCTTGGTTTTTATTCCTTTTTATTCTTTTTGATGTTATTGTAAATGGGATTGTTTTTTCAATTTCTTTTTCAGGTACCTCATTGTTAGTGCATAAAAATGCAACTTAATTTTGTATTGATTTTGTATTCTGCAATTTCATTGAATATTTGTTAATTCAAACACATTTTTGGTGCAGTCATTAGGGTTTTTCACATACGTCGTCTGCAAAGACAATTTTCCTTTTCCTTTCTGATTTGGGTGTCTTTTCCTTTTCTTGCCTAATTGCTCTAGCTAGAACACTTCCATTGAAGTGTTGAGAGTGGGCATCCTTGTCTTCTTCCTGATCTTGGAGGAAAAACTTAATTTTTTCACTGTTGTGTATGATAGGTATGCACTTATCATGAATCCCCTTCATTATGTTGTGGTATAGCCCTTCTCTAATTTGTTAAGAATTTTTATCACAAACACATGTTGAATTTTGTGATGCTTTTTCTGCATCTACTAAGATGATCCTGTGATTACTGCACTTTATTCTGTTAATATAGTGTATCACATTTACTGATTTGTATATGTTGAGCCATCCTTTTATCCCAGAGATAAATCCTATTTGATCATAGTTTATAACCCTTTTAATTTGCTGGTGAATTTGGTTTGCTAGAATTTTGTTGAAGAGTTCTGTGTCTATGTTCATTAGGGCTGTTGACCTATTTATTTTCTTGTGTTCTGTTCTAGCTTTGGTATTGGGGTAATGCTGGATTCATAAAATAAGTTGGGAAGTGTTTCCACCTTTTTAATTTTTTGGAAGCATTTGAGAAGGATTATTACTAATTCCTCTTTAAAGTTTAGGTAGAATTCACCAGTGAAAACATCTTTCCCTCTGCTTCTTTTCTGATGGCAAGTTTTGATTATTGATTCATTCACTTTTCTCGTATTGGTTTACTTAGAGTTTCTATTTGTTCATAATTCAGTCTTGATAATTTATATATTTCTAGAAACATATCTATTTCTTGTAGGTTGTTCAATTTATTGGCATATAATTATTCAGAGTTGTCTCTTACAATCATTTTTACTTTTGTTTAATATCTGCTTTTAAATTTATAATTTTATTTATAAGATCTTTCTCTTTTTTTAGTTAATCTAGTATTGGTTTGTCAATTTTGTTAATCTTTTCAAAAAACCAATGCTTAGTTTTGTTGATCTTTCTATTATTTATCTAATCTCTACTTCACGTATTTCTGCTCTGATCTTTATTATTTCTTTTCTTCTGCAAACCTTGTGCTTATTTTATTCTTTTTTTTCTAGTACCTTGAGGTGTAGAGATAGGTTGTTTATTTAAGATCTTTTCTCTTAATATAACTATCTCTAAAAAATTCTCCAAAACTGCTTTTGTTTTATCCCATAAATTTTGGTATATTGTGTTTCCATTTGCATTTTCTCAAGATGCTCTTAATTTCCCTGTTGATTTCTTCTTTGATTGGTTGGTTGTTCAAGAGTGTGTTGTTTAATTTTCACACATTTGTGAATTTTCCAATTTTCCTCCTGTTATCCATTTCTAGTTTCATTCCACTGTGGTTGGAAAAGACATTTAATATGATTTCAATCTTCTTAAATTTGTAAGACTTGTCTTATGGCCTAACATGTAATCTGTACTAGAGAATGCTCCTTGTACACTTAAGAAGAACATGTATTCTGCTCCTATTGGGTAGAATGTTTGTTATGTCCATTCAGTCTACAGTATTGCTCAAGTTTACTGTTTCCTTATTGATTTTTCTGTCTGGATTATTCATTGATAAAAGTGGTGTATTGAGGTGCTCAGCTATTATTATGCTTCTCTCTATTTCTCCATTCAGTTCTGCTAATATTTGCTTTATATATATTTATATACTCAGATTTTCTGAAATTGTATTTATATATACATATATGTATAATTGTTATATCCCCTTGATGAATTGATGCCATTACCACTATATATGACTTTTTTGTCTCTTGTGATATTTTTTTACCTAATATTTATTTTGTCCCATATAAGTATAGGTAGCCTTGCTCTCTTTGGATTATCATACTGCATAGGATATCTTATTCCATCCCTTTACTTTCAGCCTATGTGTGTCCTTAATGCTAATGTGAGTCTCTTATAGGCACCATTTAGTTGGATATATTTTTTATCCATTTTATGTCTTTTGATTGGAGAATTTAATTCATTTACATTTAAAATAATTGCTAGTAGGGGGCAGAGCCAAGATGTCGGTGTAAGTAGAGCACCGGAAATCTCCTCCCAAAACCACATATATTATGAAAATATAACAAAGACAACTCTTCCTAGAATAGACCAGAGGACACAGGACAACATCCAAACTACATCCACACCTGCGAGAACCCAGCGCCTTGCGAAGGGGGTAAGATACAAGCCCCGGCTTGGTGGGACCTAAGCGCCCCTCCCCCCAGCTCCCTGCAGGAGGAGAGGAGTCTGAGTGGGAACGGAGAGGGAGCCCAGAACTGCTGAACACCCAGCACCAGCTATCTGGACCAAAGTGCAGACACAGTGCATGTGTGGGGTCCTGGATACTAGGAAAACAAGGCAGCAAGACCGGTGAGTGGGTCCCTGAGGCCAGCGCCGGAGAACAAAGAAAAGTGAGCGACTGCGTTTTTTTTTTTTTTGGTGAGTGCTTTTTGGAAGTCTTGAAGGGACAGGGACCACAATACTAGGGAAACAGGGCAGCAAGACCGGTTAGCAGGTCCTGAGGCCAGTGTCTGAGGACAAAGAAAAGCAAGCAGCTTTTTTTTGTTGTTGTTTTGTTTTGGTGAGTGCTTTTTGGAAGTCTTAAAGGGACAGTGTGGGACACTTAATCCAGAGGCAGGGAATCTGGGGATCTCTGGGCACTCTAACCCCCTGGACAGCAGGGAGCACGGAGGCCCCTCACAGAGATAAATAGCCTCCTGGCCGCTCCCCCTCCAATGCGGCTCCACCATTTTGGAGCACCAAACTGAGCCAGGTCACGCTCACTGCCACAGCAGAGATAAACTCCATAGCAGCCGGGCAGGAAACAGAAGCCCTGTTTGCACGCAGTTGCCCAGCACAAGCCACTAGAGGTCGCTGTTCTCCCAGGAGAGGAAGGTCACAAACCAACAAGAAGGGAAGTTCTTCAGCCATCACTCGTCCCAGCTCTGCAAACTATTTCTATCACCTTGAAAAGGCAAAATTACAGGCAAACCAAGATCACAGAGAACACCAGAGAAGGAGACAGACCTAACCAGTCTTTCTGAAAAAGAATTCAAAATTAAAATCATAAAAATGCTGACAGAGATGCAGAGAAAAATGCAAGAGCAATGGGATGAAGTCTGGAGGGAGATCACAGATGCCAAGAAGGAGATTACAGAAGTGAAACAAACTCTGGAAGGATTTATAAGCAGAATGGATAAGATACAAGAGGTCATTGATGGAATAGAAACCAGAGAACAGGAACGCATAGAAGCTGACATAGAGAGAGATAAAAGGATCTCCAGGAATGAAACAACATTAAGAGAACTGTGTGACCAATCCAAAAGGAACAATATCTGTATTATAGGGGTACCAGAAGAAGAAGAAAGAGGAAAAGGGATAGAAAGTGTCTTTGAAGAAATAATTGCTGAAAACTTCCCCAAACTGGGGGAGGAAATAATCAAACAGACCACGGAAATACACAGAACTCCCAACAGAAAGGACCCATGGAGGACAACACCAAGACACATAATAATTAAAATGGCAAAGATCAAGGACAAGGAAAGAGTTTTAAAGGCAGCTAGAGAGAAAAAGGTCACCTATAAAGGAAAACCCATCAGGCTATCATCAGACTTCTGGACAGAAACCTTACAGTTCAGAAGAGAATGGCATGATATATTTGATGCAATGAAACAGAAAGGCCTTGAACCAAGGATAATGTATCCAGCATGATTATCATTTAAACATAATGGAGGGGTTAAACAATTCCCAAACAAGCAAAAGCTGAGGGAATTTGCCTCCCACAAAACAACTCTACAGGGCATCTTACAGGGACTGCTCTAGATGGGAGCACTCCTAAAAAGAGCACAGAACAAAACACCCAACATATGAAGAATGGAGGAGGAGGAATAAGAAGGGAGAGAAGAAAAGAATCTCCAGAAAGTGCATATAACAGCTCAATAAGCGAGCTAAATTAGGCAGTAAGATACTAAAGAGGCTAACCTTGAACCTTTGGTAACCACGAATTTAAAGCCTGCTATGGCAATAAGTACATATCTTTCAATAGTCAACCTAAATGTAAATGGACTTAATGCACTAATCAAAAGATACAGAGAAATAGAATGGATAAAAAAGCAAGACCCATCTATATGCTGCTTACAAGAAACTCACCTCAAACCCAAAGACATGCACAGACTAAAAGACAAGGGATGGAAAAATTTAGTTCAGGTAAACAACAGCGAGAAAAAAGCAGGGGTTGCAGTACTAATATCAGACAAAATAGACGTCAAAACAAAGAAAGTAACAAGAGATAAAGAAGGACACTAAATAATGATAAAGGGCTCAGTCCAACAAGAGGATATAACCACTCTAAATATATATGCACCCAACACAGGAGCACCAGCATATGTGAAACAAATACTAACAGAACTAAAGGGGGAAATAGACTGCAATGCATTCATTTTAGGAGACTTCAACACACCACTCACCCCAAAGGATAGATCCACCGGGCAGAAAATAAGTAAGGACACGGAGGCACTGAACAACACACTAGAACAGATGGACCTAATAGACATCTATAGAACTCTACATGCAAAAGCAACAGGATATACATTCTTCTCAAGTGCACATGGAACATTCTCCAGAACAGACCACATACTAGCCCACAAAAAGAGCCTCAGTAAATTCCAACAGATTGAAATTCTACCAACCAATTTTTCAGACCACAAAGGTATAAAACTAGAAGTAAATTCTACAAAGAAAACAAAAAGGCTCATAAACACATGGAGGCTTAACAACATGCTCCTAAATAATCAATGGATCAATGAACAAATTAAAATAGAGATCAAGGAATATATGGCAACAAATGACAACAACAACACAAAGCCCAAACTTCTGTGGGTCGCAGCGAAAGCAGTCTTAAGAGGAAAGTATATAGCGATCTTGGTACACTTGAAGAAGGAAGAACAATCCCAAATGAAGAGTCTAACATCACAATTATCAAAACTGGAAAATGAAGAACAAATGAGGCCTATAGTCAGCAGAAGGAGGGGCATAATAAAGATCAGAGAAGAAATAAACAAAATTGAGAAGAATAAAACAATAAAAAAAATCAATGAAACCAAGAGCTGGTTCTTTGAGAAAATGAACAAAACAGATAAGCCTCTAGCCAGACTTACTAAGAGAAAAAGAGAATCAACACAAATCAACAGAATCAGAAATGAGAACAGGAAAATCACGACAGACTCCACAGAAATACAAAGAATTATTAGAGACTACTATGAAAACCTATATGCTAAGAAGTTGGAAAACCTAGAAGAAATGGACAACTTACTAGAAAAATACAACCTTCCAAGACTGACCAAGGAAGAAACACAGAAGTTAAACAAACCAATTATGAGCAAAGGAATTGAAACGGTAATCAAAAAACTACACAAGAACAAAACCCCCGGGGCTGGAGGGATTTACCTCGAAATTTTATCAGACACACAGAGAAGACATAATACCCATTCTCCTTGAAGTTTTCC
This sequence comes from Manis javanica, assembly GCF_040802235.1. Lineage (NCBI taxonomy): Eukaryota > Metazoa > Chordata > Mammalia > Pholidota > Manidae > Manis > Manis javanica. The sequence continues at coordinate 91,025,597 of NC_133174.1, forward strand.
AAAAAATAGAAGAGGTGGGAATACTCCCAAACTCATTCTATGAAGCGAACATCACCCTAATACCAAAACCAAGCAAAGACCCCACCAAAAAAGAAAATTACAGACCAATATCCCTGATGAATGTAGATGCAAAGATACTCAATAAAATATTAGAAACCGAATTCAAAAATATATCAAAAGGATCATACACCATGACCAAGTGGGATTCATCCCAAGGATGCAAGGATGGTACAAAATTTGAAAATCCATCAACATCATCCACCGCATCAACAAATACAAAGATGAAAACCACATGATCATCTCCATAGATGCTGAAAAAGCATTTGACAAAATTCAACATCCATTCATGATAAAAACTCTCAGCAAAATGGGTATAGAGGGCAAGTACCTCAGCATAATAAAGGCCATATATGATAAACCCACAGTCAACATTATACTGAACAGAGAGAAGCTGAAAGCATTTCCTCTGAGATCGGGAACCAGACAGGGATGCCCACTCTCCCCACAGTTATTTAACATAGTACTGGAAGTCCTAGCCACGGCAATCAGACAAAACAAAGAAATATAAGGAATCCAGATTGGTAAAGAAGAAGTTAAACTGTCACTATTTGCAGATGACATGATATTGTACATAAAAAACCCTAAAGACTCCACTCCAAAACTACTAGAACTGATATTGGAATACAGCAAAGTTGCAGGATACAAAATTAACACACAGAAATCTGTGGCTTTCCTATATACTAACATTGAACCAATAGAAAGAGAAATCAGGAAAACAATTCCATTCACAATTGCATCAAAAAGAATAAAATACCCAGGAATAAACCTAACCAAAGAAGTGAAAGACCTATACCCTGAAAACTACAAGTCACTCTTAAGAGAAATTAAAGGGGACACTAACAAATGGAAACTCATCCCATGCTCGTGGCTAGGAAGAATTAATATCGTCAAAATGGCCATCCTGCCAAAAGCAATATACAGATTTGATGCAATCCCTATCAAATTACCAGCAACATTCTTCAACAAACTGGAACAAATAGTTCAAAAATTCATATGGAAACACCAAAGACCCCGAATAGCCAGAGCACTCCTGAGAAAGAAGAATAAAGTAGGGGGGATCTCACTCCCCAACTTCAAGCTCTACTACAAAGCCATAGTAATCAAGACAATTTGGTACTGGCACAAGAACAGAGCCACAGACCAGTGGAACAGATTAGAGACTCCAGATATTAACCCAAACATATATGGTCAATTAATATCTGAAAAAGGAGCCATGGACATATAATGGTGAAATGACAGTCTCTTCAACAGATGGTGCTGGCAAAACTGGACAGCTACATGTAGGAGAATGAAACTGGACCATTGTCTAACCCCATACACAAAAGTAAATTCAAAATGGATCAAAGACCTGAATGTAAGTCATGAAACCATTAAACTCTTAGAAAAAAACATAGGCAAAAACCTCTTAGACTTAAACATGAGTGACCTCTTCTGGAACATATCTCCCCGGGCAAGGAAAACAACAGCAAAAATGAACAAGTGGGACTGTATTAAGCTGAAAAGCTTCTGTACAGCAAAAGACACCATCAATAGAACAAAAAGGTACCCTACAGTATGGGAGAATATATTTGTAAATGACAGATCCGATAAAGGCTTGACGTCCAAAATATATAAAGAGCTCACACACCTCAACAAACAAAAAACAAATAATCCAATTAAAAAATGGGCAGAGGAACTGAGCAGACAGTTCTCCAAAAAAGAAATACAGATGGCCAACAGACACATGAAAAGATGCTCCACATCGCTAATTATCAGAGAAATGAAAATTAAAACCACAATGAGGTATCACCTCACACCAGTAAGGATGGCTGCCATCCAAAAGACAAACAACAACAAATGTTGGCAAGGTTGTGGAGAAAGGAGAACCCTCCTACACTGCTGGTGGGCATGTAAATTAGTTCAACCACTGTGGAAAGCAGTATGGAGGTTCCTCAAAATGCTCAAAATAGACTTACCATTTGACCCAGGAATTCCACTCCTAGGAATTTACCCTAAGAATGCAGCACTCAAGTTTGAAAAAGACAGATGCAGCCCTATGTTTATCGCAGTACTATTTGCAATAGCCAAGAATGGGAGGCAACCTAAGTGTCCATCAGTAGATGAATGGATAAAGAAGATGTGGAAGATGTGGTACATATACACAATTAAATATTACTCAGCCATAAGAAGAAAACAAATCCTAGCATTTGCAACAACATGGATGGATCTAGAGGGTATTATGCTCAGTGAAATAAGCCAGGCAGAGAAAGAGAAATACCAAATGATTTCACTCGTCTGTGGAGTATAAGAACAAAGGAAAAACTGAAGGAACAAAACAGCAGCAGAATCACAGATCCCAAGAATGGACTAACAGGTACCAATGGGAAAGGGACTGGGGAGGATGGGTGGGTAGGGAGGGATAAGGGGGGAGAAGAAGAAAGGGGGTATTATGATTAGCATGCATAATGGGGGGGAGAAAGGGGAGGGCTGTACAACACAGAGAAGACAAGTAGTGATTCTACAACATTTTGCTATGCTGATGGACAGTGACTGTAAAGGGGTTTGTCGGGGGGATCTGGTATAGGGGAGAGCCTAGTAAACATAATATTCTTCATGTAATTGTAGATTAATGATAACAAAAAAACAGGAAAGAAAAGAGGGATTACTCCCTGATAGGATAAAACTAACTGTAAATCAACGATTAAAGCATGCTTTAAATATCCTTAATTTTGATCATTTAAAGGGAGTCAGATGATCAGCTATGGAAGTACATTTTTCTGATAATATTACTTTCTCTTAAAAAAAAAAAGAGCAGTTCCTGTGTGGTGATCTCCATTAAGTTCTTCACAATGATATGATATAAAGGGCATATCAAAGTGTGGGCAAAGGGTTTGTTTGTGTTTATACAGAGGATCAAAGCCTAATTTGGCTACCCAGAAAACGAATTAACATGCGATATGAAGAAGAACTTCCAACATCAACATTCTCTGGAAGAGTTATTCCAGAAGATGAACATCAAAAAACTTCAACAAAGATCCTGGTGCTGCTGCAGTTGTAGCTGCATTCATCCCACCGGTTCCTGGACTTGCCATTGAAATGAAGAAGGAGAGACCTAAGCTGGCCTGTGCATACAGTAAAACAACAAATTTGACTGGATCTATACTGTTGGAACTCAACCAAGAATTCGGAGAAGTGCAAGTTGCAGCGCTCCAAAAATCTTGCAACTACAGACTATCTACTGTTAAAAGAACATATGGGATGTGAACAGTTCTCAGGAATGTGTTGTGTTAATTTGTCTGATTTTTCTCAAACTATTCAAATTCAGTTAGACAATATCCATCATATCATTGATAAGTTTTCACAAATGCCTTGGGTGCCTAACTGGTTTTCTTGGTTTCACTGGAGATGGCTGGTAATTGTAGGTCTGCTTTGGTTATGTAGCTGTATTCCTATTATGTTAATGTGTGTATGCAATTTAATTAGTAGTTTAAAACCTATAGATGCTTATGTAACTCTACAAGAAGATATGTCAAATAAATAAATATTCCCATGTTTTCTTCCATCTACTACTTCTATAGCTTTTCTTCTTCCTTCCTAATTACAACCCTTAAGTAGAATTCGTGCCTCATATCGAATTTACCGAGTATCATAGTTCTTCCAAGTGGTAAAGATACCTCAAGACAAATGCTGGGCATAAAAGCCACAGGGCATACATCTGCAAAGAAGTAAAAAGCTAACCTTTTCAAACAATATGGCTTCTCTCTCACTTACCAACTTTACATTTCCCTGTATGGCCCTGGAAGATGACTGGTTAGCCAGAGACAGGTAAGATTCCTCAAGGGAGGAACAGCCTAAAACAGGCACAGTCGCAGGGGGGCCATCAGGTGAAAAATTGGGGATCAACAGAGGTGAGGCTTAGAACCCCACCCCCCCTGTTTTGAGAGAAATCTTCTGCATCCGTGGATGTTTTGTTGCCCTTGTCTAGCTTGGATTAATACTTAGTCTATAGGCACACACCTGATCATCTACATTTGCCCTCTTACAGCACTAAACTATGTTTTCTACCTTTATCTTGCATCTACCTACCACTTCAGCATTTTTTAAAATAATAATAATAATAATAATAACAATAATAATAAGGGAGAAATGTGGGATTCACATATAAATCAAGTATAAAAATCAAACGAATATTCATATTTGACCTGATTGTCTATAGTTCATAATGCGTGATCAAAACCAAAATTTTCTGTGATGACTGCCCTTGTACTGTTCACCATGTAAGAACTTATTCACTATGTAAGAATTTGTTCACCATGTAAGAACTTGTTCGTTATGCTTCAGAAGATTGGAGACTGTTGAGAACTAGGCTTGGGGTTGATTAATGATTGTGCATTGAGCATTGACTCCCCTATACAGAATTTTATTGTTGTTAACAACCATTTGATCAATAAATATGAGAGATGCCCTCTCAAAAAAAAATGTAATGGGAACAATTTAATCCAGATTTTTTTTAAAAATTGAAAGTGCAAAAGTTTTTACAATAAACCAGTTACATTTTATGTTTAGGTTTAACCATTTAATTTTCCTCTCTGTTGGCAGAAATAAATTATGTGAAATTAAAATAATAATAATAATAATTGCTAGTAGACAAGGACTGACTCTTGCCATTTTGTTCATTGTTTTCTGACTGCTTTATTGTTCCTTTGTTCCTATCTTCCTCTGCTGCTGTCTTTCTCTGTGATTTGATTTTTTAGTGGTATGCTTTGAATCCTTTTCCTTTAGCTTTTATCTATCTATTATAGGTTTTGTATATAAAACGTCCTATAACCCTTATTTGTAAAATGGGGAGTCTGGAATAGTTGATTTCTCTAAAATTCTTTTTTGTTTTAATATTTCTGTTATTTTTTACTATATGCATATGTGATTATTAATAGTTAGTTTTCAGTTCATTAGGTCATTTGTTGAATCAAGGAAGGACTAAGGTTTGAATAGAGAGCATCAGCTGATAAATGATGTAGGAAGTTGTGGAATGATGAGGAAAATGTTAGGTAGGATCCAGATGTACTTCAATGCAGCATACCCAAAATATAATTCATCTTTTTCTTACCCAGGATTATCTCCCTCCAGTTTATTCTTCAATATGAGTTTTAGAATATCTTCATAAAATACAAAATGAATCTTGTCATTCCCCTTAAATGTTTAAATATAAATGACTTACCATGTCTGTTATAATAAAGTCCAAACAATTTAGCATTGGATATGAAGTCCTACATTTTCTAGTCCCTGCCTACCACTACAGTCATAACATAACTCTCAACAGTTTGCTATGTCCTATTTAAAGTCATATTAAATTAACCTTTACATATTCTCCTCTCTCTCTTTTTTACTCTTATTCTGTCTCTTCTATGTCCTTATGCAACTTGTAGTTGACCCAAATTGAAGTAAGCCTCATTAAGACAGAATACTTCAGTGGAGGCTTCTTATCTGATTTTGTCCAATCCAAGCAACCAAATCCTTAAGAGTCAGGTAGAGTTTCCCAGAATAGGCATATTGACTTGAAAGTATCTAAAAAGGCATTTCAATGTAGAACATTACTTGGTTCTACATTGTATTTACTAATATTTACTAACAATATCAATTCACTGTCTTTAATGAAAAGTAAATAAAATATACTCTGAATGGACAAATTTCAACATCATTAAGGATAGAGAGTAGGTTTGGGTATCAGATTTCAATTTTCCTCACTAAAGAAGAGCTAATAATCCTTATAATGGTTTAAAGCAGCTAATGGACTAGTTTTGGTCTAGCCTGGTTTCTTTTGTATATTCAACATTAATCTCATCCCACATAATTTGTTCTCTGGAATAGTTTCTCATTGCTGCAATTTCTAATTACAAATCATAGAAATTTCTTGTCATTTGCTTAAAGTCTTTGAATACTTGATTTATTCATCAATTTCACACAAAGACTTTGTGTCCTTCCAATAGGACATTCAAATTTGCAGTTGATTTCAGCAGTTCTCTGGATCTTTAATGTAAAGGCTGTGTATGCATGTACCTTCTCATGAGTAGCAGGATTCTCTCTGATGTATTGACATCAGACATGGATGGTGACAGTGAGAGCATTCTAAACTCCTTTGTAATATGAACTGAGCCTTGAAGAATAGGGGGGACTAAAAGGCATAAGGAAGAAGAAAGAGGTAAACATAAGAATCATCTGTACAGCATTTAAAATTTGATATGTCCAACCATACATAGACCAATTAAATCAGAATCACTAGGGGTAACACTTTAATTTAAATGATTAAATTTAAATTTAAGTACATTTTTAACTACCCAGATGATTCCAATATATGGCCTAGACTGAGAACTCTTGCTCTATAAGCTCTGGGAGTATAGGCACTCTGCCTTAGACTTAGAAAAATGCCTGATATGTTGTCAGTTCTAAAGTAAATGATTTTTTCAGGTAAGTAAAATTATGGATAGAACTCAAGATTTGGTGAGGCGATCTACTATTCTATTGAATTGGGTAACTCAGTGTTTGATAACTTCAAGAACCTCTAAGTTTCATGAATCAACTTCACCTACTTTCACTCCCCTCAGGAATGCAGCTACATTTAAAAAGCAATATGACAGGCAAACCTTCAGGCTGCCACACAACTCAGCAGATTTAACAAGAGGTAAAGAGCACAAATGACTCAGTCATTTTTAGGCAGCAAACTGGAATTTGGTCAGTTCCCCAAGATATTAAGTCCAAAAAAATAATACATTTTTCATTTGTGATGGGAATACCATTTCTCTCAAAGCCAAAAATTATAAGACTATTGTGAATGTGTACCCTTTTACATGAAGAGAATCGCAGGGGGTAGAAGGAGGAGGTCAGATGACTGTAAAAAGTAACTGCTACATAGGAAAGGGAAGAATGAATTTTCCTAATTGGTCCATTTCCACAGTAAGAAGAAAAAATTGTTAATAACCTCCTTTAAATTGTCCTCAGAAGAAAAATGCACAGGCTAAATTTTCCTTAGTATAGGAAGGCTAATACCAAAAAGGACATTCCCTTAAAACCTGAAGTGTGAACAGTGCGAACAGTGACACTATTTTCTTTCCTTTCACACAATCCACTAGCACTGTGAATCAAATAGCTCGGCCTTTGAAAACATTACTGCAGTAACCAGTTCAGCTAGCTGGGCAGCAAACAGAGCGAGAAGGTAGAGGGGATGGGAAGGAGGATATTGAAGCCAAGCTACATACAACCCATTCTCTGAAGTTTCAGAAAGAAGATGGAAGAAAGGCCAAATAACTAAAGGGAAAATAAATAAATATCAAAGAGAAAAGCAAGACTGAAAATGAAAGAGATTCTGAGCAGAGGAGGAAAAAAGACACAAATAGTGGAAGAAACACCCAACTAAGAGACATGAAGGGAATAGCAGAAACAAAAGAAAGCTGGAGATGATAAATAAATAGATATAGAAAGATAGATGACACATACATACATAGATACACACAAAGCTATCTATGTAGATAGACATTTGTATCTTCTTTTCTCCTCAGAGTAATAGCAGCAAAGACAAGCAGGTTTCTTTCAATGAAGCCATGTCCAAAGTCCCTAGAAATATTCTCTCCAGACTCTCAATCAGAGATTTAGGAGTCGCATATATTAGCTAGCTAACCCTGGGCCTCAAATTGCTGATTGCTGTTTATACCTCAGGTTTCAACACCTGAGTGAAATGATTCACTATTGAGATTATTTCCAAGCCTAAAGTAAATGAGAGCATACTCTCATGTATTTTGCAACATTTTCATCTTAGTTAATGATGGTCTACTTAATCATATTATGCTAGACAATGGGGCAAATTTGGAGATGCTATTCCTGGCAACCTTGCATGAAATACTGATTTGATTGTTTACAGTGAGTTTGCTTACTTAGGCTTAAGAAAAACCACAGATAGCAACCCTATTTTGTGCTTTTGTCACAAAATACTAAATTTCCACTGCAGAAAGAAATTTTCCAGAGGCTGAAACCACACTAGCTAGTGGCAAAATTTAGTATTTAGAGACTCATAGAGATACCAGAATTTGGCTTTATAAGTAGTTAGATGCTATTTTGTAAGACAACATAGAAGCATGTAAACAATATAGCAAGATGAAATGGAAATAAAACTGTGATAAAATCAGGATGAAGGAAAACAACTGCAGGAAAAAATAAGATGAAATGAGGAGTGAAGCCAAATGCATATTGTGATGCAAGGTTTACTTTCTAGAAGGAAAAAATAAATTTGGTTTTTAATGAATTAGCAGCCAACACGGAAGAGAAACATGGTCATCTACACAATTTGCATTGTCCTTGAGATTATCTTAAGTTGTACAGAAAGACCGCCACTCTTCTTGTTACCAAGAGAAAAATTTATCAATAGGTCCTCATAAGAAGGATGCTGTGAAATGTGGTGAACAGAAACCTAAACAGTAAATTTACATGCAATACAACAACCAGTTTCAAAGGGTAGTTTCATATAAACTCTCTTATGCAAAAAGTCAAGTCTCTACTTTCTGATGATTACGCAGAATGGAACTATGGAACTATTTTATTCTGCTGTTTTGAGTGCAGAGATGCATGCTAAGTATCTTACAAGGACAGCCACTAATAGAAGAAGACAATCATAACTCTGTCTGGAAGCATGCCAAGAGGTTACTAAGGGCAAGTCAAAGGTTCTGCTTCATAAAAATGTTGGCTTCACCCTAAGGGACAAATGTAAGATCAAAGCTACAGGAATTTTAACCTGGAAAAAATTTAAGTATAGGTAACCAAATATCCACCTCAGCTATAAAACCAATATGATTATAGTACCTGCAGCATATATGTTTACCAAATCTCACTTTCTGGGCATATGCCCCTCCTTCCTGGGTATAAAAAAACCTCTTTCCAGGCCTCTTGAAGTTTGACAAGGCCAATATGATTGATACTCATTAATGAAATGTGATTCTGTCACTTATGGGCTGAAGTAGTGAAAAGTTACTTGACAGTTCTCCAGTCTCCCTCTTCTCCTGTTAGGACGTTAAGAATAAGATCTTAGATTGGGATCATGAAGTCAAAAAATTGCTGGATTGTTGATCAATGCATGGAAGACTGCCACTCCTGAGGATTTACCCAGATGCCCAGAAGACTTGAACTGAGTGAAAAATAAACTTTTGTTATGCTAATACCCTGAGATTTATTAGTGCTACATCAGCTTAGCCTATCATGATTAATACAGCATCAATATAAAGTATATCTCCCTTATGAACTCCCAGATAAATGGGTTACAATACATATTTCTAAAGCACTGAAGGAGCTGACCTACTATGTAGAATCTTTGTTGATGTCAGTAAATGTTGGATAACATTTGCTATAAAAAACATAGTTTTGATTTTGGAGTATTCTGTTAATTCCTTCTTTCTGGCAGTAAATAGGCCAGATTTAGGCAGGGTCCTGGCAGAAAACAGATAGTATATATTCAAATGGGGTAACTGAGAATAACTGAATAAAGGGAATTTTTTGAAGGTGTTAACAGGTTTAAAGTAAAATAATAGGGTAAGGAAAACTAAAAATTTCTCATTAATATCCCAGGCTAACAAGAGTATATATACATTACTATCCCTAAAGCTAAAGGGGTAAAAAGGATAACATGGTTCCCAGAATCCAGATAGAGCTGAAGCTCTAGCCTTTGAGAAAGAAATGAAACACAGCCAACTTGTAACCTGAGGTCTCTTCTCCAGCCTTCTAATCTTTAGTAAGTGCATCTCATTGGTTATATCCAACAAGAAGTCAGACAGAGGGAAGACTGTTAGTACAGTTCAAAGAGTCACATCATCCAAGGCATAAATGAAAGTGGAAATGAGAGGAGAGTGGATTAACAGGGAGAAATGGAGTACATCCAGGATAGCCACTCGGAGTTATGCCATCTTCATACTGGACAGTTTTATCTTTCTGTTATCTATAGGGGAAGAATAGTATAAAGAAATATTAAAACATTTTATACAGTCTTATTTTATCCCTACTGGATTTTATTATTTTTATGATCAAAATGACATTTCTATCAACTCCCAGGATAACATTAAGGTAAAGTTCTGTGTAAATACCAATATTTAACAGTTTGTATTGAGCTCATGCTTTTAACTCATAGCCCATTCCTGTGTGCAAAGTGAGCTACAAATTTATGTTATAGGATTTCCCAAAAAGTGATAACTAGTAAAAATAGAGAAATAAAAGAGTGGTGGAGAAACTAATTAGGAGACTATCACAAGATATCAATCAGAACATTCTGAGTTCCTGAGGAAGGATGGAGAGGAATTGGAAAACAAACCAGATAAAAGAAACAGTCTGAAGGTTGAATGTAAAGACTTACAGGAATTGATTGTGGAGAATGAAGACATTTTTTAAAAAGAAATAAAATGAAATACTTCTAATTTGTCTGAGACAATGAGTCAGGAAAACTGTGCCAGTTCTGACCTGGCATCTTGTAGTCAATTTTAGTGGACCCAATGTTTGAAAACCCAGTTTATTTACAACAATAAACTGCCCAGCCAACTGCTGCAACATCAATGTTGTGGGGTTAGGAAATAGGGCCAAGTCTTCCTTTTCTACTCCTCAACCTTTTCTTGACAGGGAATTTACCCTCTGACCAGAGATGTGTAAGTTCTTCATCAAACTATATCTATACCTCTGCTCCTCACTTGGATTCACTTCATATCTGCTCCCATGTTCTATTGCAAAAAAAATAATAATTCAGGGTACATTCCCTAACAGAATATTAGTTCCTTTATGCTGCAATTATAAATCATTTACACATGACATTATCTTTGCAAAGCATTTGGCAACCATTAATTAAATCTTCTAATATTCTTGTAGGTAGTTTTCTAATAAAAAGAAACATTCACAGAGGCCTGGCCCCAGGCAATACTGAGAAATGGACAAACTTTTTTTCAATGTGCCCCTCCGCTACCAGACACTAAGAGTCTACAAGCAGTTTCCATGCAGCCTGTATCTTCTTATCACAGAGACCTTTTCTGGACCTAGAATGTGACCATCCTATGCTCTCAAACTTCCTTTTCCCACCTCTACGAACTCAGGGTAGTAGTATTCATTTACAAAAATAAATTTTAACTTGTTACCAGATGCTACAGTTATCTTGAGCCTAAAGTGTTAACAGTAAATGGCAAGGAATTTTATGCACTGTGACAGAATAGTGGAGATCTTTTATGGTAAAGAAGTTTGCTTTGTTTTGTTTTGCTTTTCCCCACGTCCACACTATTGAAGATTAATTTGGGGCAAAGTTATTTTAAATATATAACATGATTAGAACATTCAAGAATGCAAATGCAGGGCTCTGAACAATATGGATAATGCTATACAGACTGAGCAGTTTGGCCAGAAGTTACTAACTGAAAAAGAGCTGGAGAATTAACTTACATGTGCCCACCAACTATGGCCATCTTAAATTATTCATTTATTGGACAGGAAGGGAAAAGTTAATGTCTTGGATGCTCACAAACAAACCTACTCCTCCTATAATTTGAATTGCACTTAATAGCAGTACCATTCACATAGATCCCTAAACAGTAAACCTGGGATTTGCCCTAAGCACTTCCTTGTTATACTTCATATCCAAAGAAATCATCATTCAAGTCCTGTTGATTCTAGCTACAAAGTTTAAAATGAAAATGTCAACTTTCCTTTATTTCCCTCCTATTCTCTTAGTGGATGCTATTACCACCTCTCCCCTGGAGCACTTAGTTTCTAGTCTTTGCCTCTTCCAATTTTGCTCCTCTGTTGCCATAGTAATTTTTAAATTATGAACCTATAAATTACCAATAACTTTTAATAATAGTTAGAATCCATTTCCCTTACAAAGTTTATCCCAATTCTCCAGTCAGTTAGACCTCTCCTTCCTCTGTGTCCATCTCTCCACCATAACAATGAACATATCACACTGTTATGCATCTACTTACGTATCTATTTCTCCATTAAACTCTAAGTATAGGGATCGTGTCTTCTTTATCTCTTTATACCCACAGTTGTGCCAAGACACAGGAGTTGTTTGCTACACATCTGTTAAATATTTACCACTATAAACATTCTTTAAGATTAAGGCTTGGAAGGTCTCAAGTGAAATGCAAACAACACTTTTGAAAAGGAATTACTCAGTCAGCTATTAATTTGCAGCACAATCACAAAGCAAGATCCTAAAAGCTGGATACCAGAGCATGTGGGTGATTAAAAGTGATCTGAAAAGTCTAAAGCACTGAAGTTATGTATGCTGGTGAAGGTCAGCCTACATATAGCTTTCAGGGAGCTAGAAACTTTTCCCATACAGGTACACAAGAAATGGGAAAAATATGGAAATAGTGCATAAAAATGGTTGAAGGAGAATTCAAATTAAACTGTATCAACTTCCCTATCATGCTCAGTGCTTGTCAGAGTACAGCTAGGTGGTACTTTTCTTTCCCAGAAGAGGATCTAATTAACTTTATTCCATATCTCCTTTAATGTTAAATGACCCCATTCTGTGCTATTCTATTACCATGGCACTGGATAAAAATTTTGTCATCATCGTCATTACTTAATTCATTTATTCATAGATCCATTATTTTATTTACCTCTGAGGTCATTTATTTGTAGAAAAAAAGGTTAAGTAAACTACCTCTACCCCCTCAACCAGAACTAGCCCTATGGAATTAGAGAAATAAGACCTCGTTTGCACTATATCTTTGATCAGTCCTCTAACTTGTTCTCAAATTGCTCCAAGCTATGATTTGACTGATAAAACACCATGGGCACAATGCTGAATGGTTGTATTTATCACTGGGTATATAAAATTCATAATCTTATGAGGGAAATTAAAACTTTTTATGTAGTATGTATTAAGATCTTGTATATATTAAGATTTAATTTAAGATATATAGTATATAAAAGTGAAAGATATATATATGTATCTTTAATTTTTATATCAGATGCCATAATCCTTAGTATGAGAGTCACAAATCCATTAGGCATGGCACTGCAAAGCGGTAAGACCTTATTACAATTTTCCAACAAATGAGCCTTGGGAATTTTAACATCTTGAGGATATACATGAATGCTCAGGGAATGAACACAGGGACAGCATCAAATATTGGTAGCTGGATTCCACACCAAAAATAAAGACTGCATCAAGGAGTTAATGAAGTGACTAACAGTTATTTTTGGATCACATATTCCTTTTAAACTATAAAGGACAAACTTGCATATTTGGTGGTATTGATTCTTCTTTGATGTGCTTTTGGCTCTGACAAAATGGATGTATCAACTCATTTCTGATTTCCCTGCACAAAACTGTAAAAGCCCCCCAGAGATGCAGCAATTTCTACTGCGTAAGAAGGTAAGATCCTAGATTCATGGTGAATGATACCCAGACCTGAACCTCAGCTCTACACACAAGGTTCACATTATAAGAGCCATGAGCCACACAGTTCTTTCTGCAATTACTGGAACTTGCAAAGCAAGTGATGCTGAAAGCAGATGGACAAGGTGGAGAAGGAAGCTGAGAAGCAGATACAGCAGTGATGCAGGCAAAAAATTCTGCCCAGACACAATGGCCACACATTTGCAATACTTAGAAACTTTTCAGGCACGTAATCTTTCAGACAAAAATACAAACAAAAATACCCAAGCATCAATTTTTAAATATTCTGGTTAGCTGTTAGCATGGAAAATTGTCCTTTTGCATTAGATTTATTTCTAGCTCATTATATGAATAAACTACACTGTATTCTCTTAATGTTTGTCAATTATGTATCAAGAAAAACAATGTATAGAGGCTTTTAGTGTTAATGTACTAGAATTTTTCACATTTGGATATCAAATTATATTTGCTCCTGATGGTGATGTAAGGTTTAGGTACTAAGGATTGAAAAGGCAGCTCTAATGTTTATGTATTTACTTTATTAAAAAGCAGTATGTTACACAGGCAGTTTTCTGTTGTAGGCTTACCTTGTAAATGTGCTTTCCAAACAAATTCATTCTCTTCTGCCTCCTATGTAAGATTTTCAAAAATAGGATTGATTGACACTTTTTAAAATGAACATGAAGGTTATATTAACCAGAATGACAGAGCCCAACTTAAAAAATATGGATCCTCAGTATTTATTAAATTAAGTGTTGGGCTGTCTCTGTGACCTACAAAGTATTTTGGGCATGGCCACATCAAATACTTACTTATTGAGTCCCACATTCAGGCACTATGTACAGAAGGAAGGATGGAGAGTGGCAATTAGAAAGATTCTTTCTTTCAAGAAGTTTACAGTACAGGAGATACATCCAAATATTTATCATACAGTGCTATAATAAAAGTATGTAAATGGTACAGTACTGTCACAACGAGTGCAATTAACTCTGCTGGAATGATAGAGATTTCATCAAAAAAGACACTTTAGCTATATCTTGAAGCATGAGCATTTTACTGGGTGGACAAAAGAAAGGAAAAGATTACTCCAGGGACTAATATATGCAAAATCTCAGAAACAAGAACTAACATAGCACCTCACATATACTGCAAGTACTGTTTTAAAGCTGTATAATATAATGAAAAAAGTGGGCAAGGGTTGAGAAAAGCAATGAAAGATGAGGCTAGAGAAGTATTTAAAGATTAGACCATGAAATGAGTTGTTTGGATTTCATGCTGCAATATATGAAATAAGTGATGATGAGTCTTTGAATGATTTCAATTGAAAGAATACTATCATTATATTTTATTTATAGACACCTGCTATAATAACAATGTAGTTGATGGAGGAGAAGGAGATTGAAGACAGGCAGATACACTGTAGGTAAACAAGAGTTTGTACAAGATATGCTAACAGCCTGAACAGAAGCAGTAGCACTGAGGATGGAGAAAAGGGAACCAAACATAGTAGAAGAAAGTCAGAAGTGAGTATTCAGTATCTCCCATCCCAAGAAGAAAATGAAGATATAAAATCAACAGACCTAGCTTCTCAGTGACTTCATTAGAGCAATTAAGTACTGAGATTGACAGGTGTGATGTGATGGAATGTATTCTAGCCTTAAGAGTCAGAAAACCTGGCTTTTAGCCTGAGCTCTGCTATAAGAGGTTATGTTACCTTAAAGAGTTATGTGATTATTTCTCTCTCTCTGGATCCCAACTACTGATTTGCAAAATGTAAGGAGTTGCTTGATGGCCTGTGACATCTCTTCCATCTCTGTCATTCTACGGCTCTATGGGTGATTTTGAGACAAGGAGGCAGGCAGTTCCTGATTTAGGTAACTCTAATTCCTTAGAGGAGAGGAAATAAAATCCTGGGAGCAGTAGATGGGATGGAAGATGTTTGTGTCACTTAAGAAGACTCATACATAAACCTAAGTATAATCATCTCTCATTATCAAGACACTGATTATTCATTTTCCAGATTATCTGTGACCTCCACTTCTCCTGACTGCGTGGCTTTTAGATATGTCTTTTTTCATTAACATCTCCAATGGAGGGTGAGAAGGAAAGGCGGGAAGCACAACTGCCACATTTGCTGTTTATTAGCTTCCCTGTCTTTTTTATTTCAAGTGGATTTAAGAGGAAGAAGGTTGAAGATTAAACTAAAAACAAATCTTTGTGATTATCAGTGGATTTCAGTTGTACATATTAGCCTTATTCCTGCAGATAACTGAGTTTAATACCATAAATTATTTGCAAAGATTGAAAGCAAATTGTGTGAAAGTGAACTTTAAAATCATAGCAGACAGAAAGCAAAATAAAAGTTCATTTAAAGATCCATCTTACTTCTTGGTGTGAAAGCAATGTTAAAGCATTTTTCATTCCAGGACATTCTCCAGAATCTTGTCTTGCTTAGCTTAAAATTATTTGGACAATAAATGTCTTTACCATTTCTTTTGGAATACTGTCCAGTGAGCTAATAGTGCTCAGGTGGAAATGCTTATCTTTCTTGCAGAGGGAGCAATGGGAGTCTCTGTGCTCATCAGGAAAATAACCAATTTCCCCTTTTAAAGCCCAAATAAACTTACTATATAAAGGAATGGATGTGTATACATCATTTGCCCATATATTCAAGAAATATAAATTGAAAGCAGGAAGACTGGCCTGGCACTCCAGAGTAAGGAAAAAGAGAATGACAGAGGAGCAGGGAGGGAGAGAGAAAGAGAGAGACAGAGACAGAGACAGAGACAGAGAGAGAGAGAGAAAAGAAGGTAAGGAAAGAGGGAAGGAAGGAAGGAAGGAAGGAAGGAAGGAAGGAAGGAAGGAAGGAAGGAAGGAAGGAAGGAAGGAAGGAAGGAAGGAAGGAAGGAGTGAGGAAGGAGGGAAGGAAGGAAGGAGGGAGGGAAGGAAGGAAGGAAGGAAGGAAGGAAGGAAGGAAGGAAGGAAGGAAGGAAGGAAGGAAGGAGGGAGGGAGGGAAGGGAGGAAGGAAGGAAGGAGGGAAGGAAGGAAGGAGGGAGGGAAGGAGGGAAGGAGGGAGGGAGGGAAGGGAGGAAGGAAGGAAGGAGGGAAGGAAGGAAGGAGGGAGGGAAGGAAGGAAGGAGGGAGGGAAGGAAGGAAGGAAGGAAGGAAGGAGGGAAGGAAGGAAGGAAGGAAGGAAGGAAGGAAGGAAGGAAGGAAGGAAGGAAGGAAGGAAGGAAGGAGGGAAGGAAGGAAGGAAGGAAGGAAGGGAGAGAGAGAGAGGGAAAACTACATTGGCAATCTTACTTTTGGTACTAAGGCATTATATATGGAATCAGGATATGTAGCCAAAAGGGTAGTTTCATGAATTGTGAGGCTTTGACACAAACACATTATCTTTTGGGTTGATTGCTGGTCACTACCAAATGGCAAACTATTTTGTATCTTTATTTATCCTTTATTTTTTTCAATCATATGGAAATTGGTGCCAATACTCAAGAGCAGTTTGAATAGAAGGGGACACTCGTGGGCTTTAAAAAACTAAAGATTAAGCACTGAGGTTATTTGGATACTCTGGAGAGCATAAGAGTCTTTTTTATTTCAAATGGATTTAAGAGGAAGAACAACAATTCTCCAGCCTTTAAAAGACCAAATGTGTGAGTAATAAAATGATATCTGTTGTTTTGCAGTTTACAAAACATTTCCTTATACATTACCTGATTTAACCTTTATAGCAGCCGTGTACCTTCTTCTACTGTCATAACAATTTTACAAATAAGAAAACTGAGGTTTTGGGAAATTTGGATTAAATTTACATCTGACGATACCAGATCTATTTCCTCCACTTCAGTTACAATGCTGATCGTAAAATTTTCTTCAAGAAAAGTAAGTCTGCATCCAAACTAGTTATGGAGCACCAAGCTGGGTAATTGGACCAATGAGGGTTCTAGGATTCAGGGAACCTTAACTAAAATGCTCAGGAAATGGAGTTTTCTAGTTATTGAAATTCCTTTTTGTTTCAACATCTTTTCTTGACTACATTATAATGTATATTCAACCATTTTTTTGGCATAGTAAATAAAGACTATGGGAAAATAATTTAATCTTAGTGGTTTGCCTAGTAAATAAAACAAATAGCTGTTGATTGACAACATGCATAGCCTCAAAGTCAGCATTCTGGTCATTAATTAGGATTGTTCATAGTGTAAGTAAAAGTATAGGGCTCTAAGCCAAATTTATTATGACTTCAAGACATACTACGGAAGTTATTAGAATAACTCACCGATGAGAGATTCTTATTTGCTTCTTTTTCCCTGAAGTCAATTTCAAAAAAAAATAATTTGTTAGGTATCTTGATGAATTACTTTTACTGCAATATAGAAATATCTTTCAGTGTAAGTTGGTTTCCCTTTCAGCACATCTAGATACAAAACCAAGAGTCACCAGACTAAACAAAATGTAAATGAGTTGAAAATTATGAATCAAGTAAAAATCACTCCTATTTCTTAAAATCCTCAATGAGGATCCTAGAGAAAGTGGGTAAAGTTTTCATTTATTCTGAAGAAGGAAATTACAGAGGTGTTTAATTTTAAATATCTATATGGGCATCCAATATACATTATGGAGAGGGAGAAGATAGCAGGGATACTACTGGGAGCACAACACTAGAGCCACCCTGATATGCTAAGGCAGAAATCAATTGGCTTTCTCTGCCTGGGTTATTTCACTGAGCAAAATATCCTATAGATCCATCAATGTTGTTTAAAATGGCAGGATTTCTTTTCTTTTTAGACAAATACCATATGATTTCACTTATTTGTGGAGTATAAAAACAAAGCAAAACAGAATGAACAAAATGGCAGTAGACTCACAGACACTGAGAAAGGACTAGTGGTTACCAAGGGGGAGAGCTTGGGTTGGGTGGGTGGAAAGGGTGAGGGGGATAAATGGGCACAAAAATTCTCAATCATAATATAAGTTGGTCATGGGGATAGTAACACAGCATGGACAATATAGTCAATGATTCTGTAACATCTTTCTATGTTGATAGATAGTAACTGCACTAGTGGGGTGAGGATTTAATAATATGGGTAACTGTTAACTACTCTGTTGTATATGTGAAACCAATATAAGATTGTATATCAATGATACTTCAATTGGCTGCCCTATAAAGTGGAATCAAGGTTCTTGGAGAACTCAAAGTGGACCTACCTTAAATACATTATAATGCACTCATAAAGACAAATTCAATAAGCAATTAGGGATCTGTATAGAGAAGGAAGTTTCTTTGAATTTTTTTTTCCTCTAGTGAAAGAGATTTAGTATACTAGAACTCTAACAGTTTTGATTAACATCTTCCTAAGGTCTTTTTAGCATTCTCTTCTTCTCTCAAAGGATATGAAGAACAAATCTTCAAAGCCCTCCCTGCTGAGATTTTGCTTGGAACCAAAGGCACCCTCAAACAATTATTTTCTCATTAACACAAGGGAGAAACGGGACTGCCACCAACTTGCTTCTTTGCCTGTGGCCCCTAATAACCCTAAATAATATTTCAGAAGTAATCTCCCTCATTATTTATTATTCTCCAGTGAAATTATTTTCTCTAACAGAGATCAAATGTGTCTTGCATTAATTCATATTATAGTTAAATTTTGACATGTTCTGATCTATGTGTTTTATATATGATAGTGATCTGAATGCGATATAATGCAGCTTAAAATTAATCTAAGCATTTCAATACTCAATAAAAAAGCTAGCAAAAATTTTCCTAATTAGTGTAGGCATTAACCTTCATTTTTATCTAGTACACTAAATCAACTGAAGAATAATTACTCTGAAGTCTAGACCAAATGATGCCCATTTAGTTTCCCAATTTCTTCATGTAATACAGATTGATGAACTTTTGAACAGCCTCATGCTATAGCTAAACTCAATGATTCGTTCTTAATTTCTTTCAAATATCTCCATAAAAACAATTTGTATTTCATAAGATATGTTAAACGCAAGCACTCTGCAAAGAATGATAGTCATTTAAAAATTTTAACTTTTACAGAAAATAGAAAACATCCTAAATTGATTTCTTTGAATTCCTCAACCTGCAGATTAAAACTGAACAGCTAAATTTCATCCCATTTGATTTTCTATTTTATTATATATGCATGTATGAAAGTATATATGCATGTATGAAAGAAACATTGAGTTGTGGTAACAGTCACATCCTGGGGAATGCTGTTGGCCCCATGGTGTGGGAATAAAGTTTCCATTAGTAAATCTTGGGTGACTAGGAAACAGAAGCTGTCTATGCACAATCTAATTCAAACATAGAAGTAAACCTGTAGCTGAGGTTCCCAGGTCCCAAAATAAGTTTGAATAAAAATTCAAATAACAAAATAGTTTAATAGGTTCCACTTTCTTTGCTAGTCCCTTATTTGATATCTGTAGACCTTTGAGCAGAGCTAGCACTCAGTTGGACAATAGCAAGGTAATAGGGTTTTTGGTTGTCTCCAAGTTGAGGAAATTAAGAATATGCTAATCAATGTCCACATGATGTTAAAACTGACAGGTTTATGGCACATAAATAGCATGCAAAGTGAATACTGATATACTAGTAAAATGGTCCTATGAAACAGGAATATTGTCAATAGAAGAAAGCACAAAGTATTAAGAACAAGCTTAAAGATAAAAAGAGACAACCACAGATACAGAATAGAAGTAACCTCACTAAAAATAAGTATAACTTAAGAGACCTGGAATTCATAACTACAAGCTACGTAGGAAACAGCATTGGAATACCATCACAAAGATGACTGAGAAATGGACTGAAAAATAATACACAAAGCAAGGGATTATTTCATTCTTTATTAATCATAGTCTTGTATGAACAAACATAGGCTTTTTTCTAAATGTCAGGCAGTGTGCTAAATGTTTTATACACATCTCATTTAATTTTCCTAATATCCTATCCCATAGGTAATATGTTTAGTCCCATTTTACAGGTAAGAAAACTGAGGTTTTAGACTTCTCTCAACTCTATCCTGAACTATATTCTCCAAGATGTCCTGTTTTTTCACTCTATCTACCCACTGAGACATCATGCAGCTTCATCTTGGCCTGCTGACCATTTTTCTCCCATCACATTCACAGTTTATTTTACCATGCCTGCAAATTGCCCTTTCCCTTGGTCACCCACCATGCTTTATCTGCCCGACTGAACTCTGAGCTCCTACTACTAGGGCTACTCCTTCAGGTTCTTGTGCATCGTTGAGATTGGATTCACCTGTCTTACTATGAACAAACAGCCATGCATCAATAAGTTTACAGGGTTATCAGAAAGTATCTTAGAAAGTATTTATTCTGAGATGGTAGGCCTGTATGAATATAGAGTGTTTAATATAGGGTGGATATTGTTTAATATAGGGTGTCTGTTTAATGTAGGGTGGATATTGAGAATATGGCTACTACAGTCTTGGAGAGTAAGGTGTTGTGACACTGGACTCTAAACTGACTCTTTTCATTCTCCCTTAGATAATTGTTTTCTCCATTAGAAACAATGCATGAATGGTTGTACTGGACAGATGATTTTGCCTTGTGATCTACTTTGATTTATTGATGAAACTACAATGATGAATCATATTTAATTATGATCATTAAAAGATAAATCAAAATATGAAATTGCCTATTCATCACAGAGATCATGAAAAATGTGTATTTTAAAATTCTGGTGGAGAGAGAAACAACCAAATGTTTTCCACATGATCCAAAACAGTTTCATTTTCAATTGAAACTCCGGAGGGTAATGAAAATCTGAAAATTAGAATGTACTTTAGAGGGTCCAATCTCCAGTCTTTAGGAAGCTGAATAGTAAAATATTCCAGGACCGGTTATCTAAGTCTCTTCTTAAAGTCTATCAGCAAAGCATTTTAGTTCTAATGATACCAATCTTCCACACTTTGCATTTTCTTTTGCCTACAGAGTACCTAAAAAAACAGTTGTATGAGATTACTTTTTTGAATTGAACAAGCTTCTATAGCCAGCTTTAAGGCAATTTTTAAACCATGGACCAACCAATCAGCAGTCATTGGTTGCGCATAGTGGGTTTTCTCCACTTTGATAACCACAGAAATTTTCATTATGTTCAATATAAATTTCTACTGCTTCTGTTTTGACCACTTCTCCATTTTTTAATCTCTGAAAGGTGCAAAAAACTAAATATTTCTTATATTATAAGAAAAATTGAAGACAGAGTTCCAATTACTTCATCTTTAAAACAAAATCTCTATCCCAGTAGTCTACTCTCATATAAAAAGAAAAACCCACTCTAAACGTTTTTACTCCTCAGAATTTTCCAGTTTTCCATCTCGATTTTAAAAATATGGACTGCTATTTACCATAAGAGAAGGGTGTGGGGGGATGGGTGAAACAGGTGAAGGGGATTAAAAAGTACAAACTTCAAATTATAAAATACATTAGCCATGGGAATGGAAGTAAAGCATAGGAAATATAGCCAGTAATATTGTAATTTCTTTGCTGACAGAGGGTAAGTACACTTACCAATTTAATGCATAAAATTGTTAATTATTATGTTGTACATCTAAAACCAATGTACTACTGTATTATCAAATATATTTCAATTACAAAAGTTAAAAAGAAATAAAAGTATGGTGAGGCTGCTCTGTAGTAAGCACCAAAATATGATAGCTATTGTTATTACTATTATTTTATCAAAAGAAAAAGGAAGATATCCTAGATCAGTTATTTTAATGTAACATTAGAGCACATTCCAAAGCAAGCATTTAAATGTACAAATTGAAGTACCCAGAAAGGAAGAGCAGAAACTCTAGAGTCAATACAGAAGACCAGTTGTCAACACTAGAATGCCAAATCGTAGTGTTCATATATGCCACTAGTGTCCATAGTACAGACTAATACAGAGTGACTTAAGAACAACATAGGAGCCCAGAGATGAGGGATAGGATGTTGTGTCCTGAGTCAGACAAGCAGGGAGAGCCCCAAGACTGTAAGATTCCAATGGGATTGGTCTGGTAACTGGGACAAAGCTGAGCTTGCACACTATGTAATTCACTAGGCCAAACTGGAGAATTCAAGAAAGCAGAAGCAGGAGAAAGGAAGTGGGGACTACCCTTCCTTGATAAGAACTAAGATGAAGGTATGTTCCTTGAGAAGAGAAAGTGTTTTGCACATAGCACTAGTTACTTCCTATCTTGCTTTTTACTGTGAGCTGAGCTTCATTGTACAAATTTCCTTTTGACAATAAGAAAATATTAGATTCTCAGAGACTTATGTGTACCTTTTATATAAGAAACTATTCAAGTTACACTTTGCAACATTGAAATGATAAATTTAAGGGATTAAATTCCCAAAAAGCTATATACTTTTTGTAATGCCAACAGAGAAATGTTGAAAAAACAGTTCTTGTTAGCAGCATGGAAATCTAACCTGTTGAAAGTTCTCCATGTTTTATAGAACTTCAGAGCTAGGAGGAACCATAAAGACCACCCAGGTCAACTTTCTGCTAAATACAGGAATGAACTCTATAATCACCCAGATCTCTGGTCATTCAGCATTTATTTAAACATTTCCAGATCTGAGGAGCCCAATTCAGTTTCCAATTGGTTTCAGTTTTTATATTCCAGCCAAAATCTGCCTTCCTGCTACCAGTTCATCTATCCTAGTTTGGCTCTTTGGAGCCACTAAAAAGAAATCTAATCCTTCCTCCATCTAACAGTCCTTGATGATTAAAAACTTCAGGAAGGGTTACTGACATCACTTTTCCAGCTGGTAAAGACTCAAAGCTTCCATACATTGTGTTCACAAAGAGAATGAAAGTAAAATGGGGAGAGAGGAGATATCAAAGCTTTCCTTGACCATTCACACATCGTTCATATGATAAACATAGTCAGTTCTCATGAAAGTCACATTCTGCTATTGTAATAGCATGGTTATTTGACTTAAAACTCCCTCAGACAAAGACTATGTCTAGTTCACTGCTGTATCCCTACAACACATTAGATAAGGAACACATAGTTTTGGTTGAGGTAATGCATGGGTTTCAACAGAACCAAAAAAAGTAGAATTGAAGGTCAAAGACATGTTTGAATAGAATATAAGATAAGCTAAACCAAGGACCTAGAAGAAAGGTTGTCTTGTTAAGTCCAACCTATTCACAGCTTATTAGGGGAAATATTTTAATTCTAATAATATCAGATTTTCACGTGCTTTTCATTTTCTCTAAATATTTACACAGTGCCTAAAAACCAGTTGGACTAACTTGTTTCACTAAATTGTACAGCTGTGTTAACACAGCTTTTAAGTATTTTTTTAAAACCTAAGGAGAAATAGTATGATTCCTTTAAAAGCAAGTGTTATGAACTTAGTACAGAAGAAAAGTGATGATGAGGATGATGAGGATCATGATGTTAACATTCATCGACCATTTGCTACATGCCAGATACTGTGCTGTTTTGCATATATTATTTCACTGATGCCTCATGAGTTATGCATTATCATCTTCATTTACAGATGAGGAAAATACAACTTAGAGTTAATATAATGTATCTAAAGTCTCAGAACAAGTGTTGGAGCTGAAACCAAATCCAGGTCTGCTTGACTCTCAACATGTGTTAATGACAGCTTTGAAGACATATTGTCAATTTCTGTTTTCTGTTGTTAACTTTTTATTTTCCTGTAAAGCAAATATGATACCATAGCAAGAATCCTTAAGGACAGGACTTGTGATTAGGTCCACTTTCATCCTTTTTCTATGTTAAAATCTTTAATGGTTTCACCTTTGCTTAAAGCTGGGTTGTTTCCTTGCATTTTTCTCTGCTCAGACCTGGTCAGAATTATTATATGCAGTAACCTTAGGAAGCCAAAAGAGGCATCACTTACCTAAAAATTGCTCCCAGTTAGGATATGAAAGCAAAAAAATTACCAGGCTATATGCCACTTTCTAGAGTTGCTCTCCTTTCTCTTGCTGCAGTTGAATGATAAATGGAAACTGGCCAAGATAAAAATCACTTGGTGATGAATTGTGGTCAAAAGCCATCAGAAACACATTTAGAAGTGTGTAGAAATAAGGTTGAGCTTGTTCCAGGTAGATACACAGACACACCCCCTAAACAACCATGCCAAACAACTCCATCACAGAACTGCCTATCTCAGAGACTAAGTTTTAGAGTGGTCAAAATGTCATCCATAGAAGTGAAGCCCATCCCACAGAACATTACACATTTGCTCCTTCAATCTGAACCTACACATTTTCCTTTAGAGAAAGGAAATGAATAGCCAGAGAAGTATTTCAGTATTTTATTTTCCTTTTATTCTATCTAACCAATACAGAAGTAAGAGGACAGAGTTTGGAACTGGAAACACATGGATTAAAATTCTCAGCTCTGTCACTTTTTGCAAGGTGTGTGATGAGTCAACTTTACCTATTTGATCCTCATTTGTAAAATTGCATATTATATATGTTTATGTATGTATATATGCATGTTATGGAAAACTTTTGAGGCATGTGTGTTTGTGTACACATGCCTCATAGGTACAAATATTAATGATATATATAATAAAGTATATAATAAAGAAGATAGACAATAATTTTTCAAAAGCAAATATTAAAGTGTGTATGGATTTTTCTCCACATATTTGTATATATTAGCAATGTCACTTTTTTGTTTAAATTTAATTAAATTTTACACTGAGCCCCCATCCAACTGGACCAACAGTAAATTAAATCTCCTCCATTATTGGGTATCCCAAGTCTTACATAGAGGAGAACATTGGAGAAGACTCTGTATATTTACACCAGTTACAACTGATAAATTCACATTGGTCCTTTGAAGTTGGAAAACCCAGTAGCTTCTATGCATAGAAGCTATACTCTACTTCTATTTCTATACTGGGTATGGAAATCTTAACAAATAATGGGCCTCAGATTTAACACCACCCAGCCATCTACAAACACAAGCATGCACTCACACACAATAAATGCACAACCTAAGCATCTCAATTTTCTTGCTACCCCAATCCACCATCCCCTACCTAGCTTACAGGTCTGTTCTCTCATTATCTTGGTGCTTCCTTCTACTCACTTTCAAAGACCTCACCTCAGGACTTTTCATTTCTGTTAAGTTATTCAATGAGTGTAGGTGTCCCAAAAGTCAGAAGAATTTTATTGTTTGTTTATTTGTTTGTGGTAACTTTGGCAACATAAACTACAATCCACATCTATGCACAAAATGGCCTAACTAAAACAGGAGAGAAGAAAATAGAACAAAACACTTATAAACTTACTCTTTGTGTTTCTTCCAGCAATTAAGAAAAAAAATCCACACTATTTAATATCCTAATAAATGGGCCTACCCCACTACTGCTAAATCATCTCCAGGCAAAATGGTAAAGTAAGTGAAATAGGTCCTTTATTCTGCTCTTTTCTCTGGTCCTCACCCTTATCCAGGTGCTCAAAACCTACATAGATCTTTATGCTCCACCTGTGCCTATGGTTACCAACTCAAACTGGTTTCCCCTGGAAAATTCTGGTTTTAAAACAGGGTGTCCTGCATCGTGGAGACTCCTCAATCCTAGAGAAGCAGGGAAGGTTGTTTACCCTAGGCATTACTTCCCTTCTTAGACAGCATTCCATGTTTAAGAGCTTTTGCTCCCCTGTTAAAATGAGTGCTTCCTTTCTTTGCTAGTTAATCTGATAAACAAATTTAAGACAATATATAAATGTATCAGTTCTCCCAGATAACATCCTCATTTTAGCTAAGGTATACAAATCCTAACATGGTTCCTTTAGGCAGTGTAGCAGGGCTGATACCAGAAATATACCAAAAGACTTTTAGAGAATTTGAAATCTCAACATTTGGGTGCCACATACTTGGCTTGCTCCTCATGGTATTACATCTCACTTTCACATACCTAGCTTTGAAAAACACCTGAGGAGTCTGTTTGTTTGTTTTTTAATATGGATACCTTGACCTTACTCTAGAGCCATTAAATCAAAGTTGCTGGGGTAAGAGGAGGCTCAGATATGGGATTCTGTTTTTAAAGCTCCCTTGGTTACTTTAATATGCTATCAAGGCTGAGAACTACTTCTTTAGAGCATTTGAGAGTTTGGGCAAGCAGACACTCCTGACACACTTTTCCTAATTAGTAAAGTAAAAATAGGAAACTCAGGGCTTCCTCTATTAGACTTATTGCAAAGACTGATGGTTTCCTCCTTGCCATCTACATTGTATTCCACAATGAAAACACTGCAATATTTGCTTGGATATTGATTTGAGAACCAAGGGTCTTCTGGTATCCTTATCATTATCTTTTGCCCATCATCTATATTATGTCTTATTTATAATTGATATCAATCCTAATCACATCTGAACTAGAGACCTTTGTTTGGTGTATGTTGCAGTTTCCCTCACACAACCTTAGTACCTGCACTATAATAATTAGTAGCCTGGTAAATTTCCTGATTGCAAGACATTCCTTCTGAATCGGGACATGGTTATAATTTTATCCATTTGACCTACTGGTTGTTCTGCTTTTCCTGGGTCTTGATGAGGTGTGTCAAGTCTCTGATTCTTTCTTGCAATTTCAAACAGATGTTTCCCATCTTGTGACTCCAGTGATGCATGATGCAAACTTAAAAGCAGTAGAATTCAGGACACTTAAGTTTTTAATCAAATTAAAAGTCCGTGACTTGACTTCTGCAGCACTAGCACTAAAGATAGGAAATAGAACCTTGACTCAGAGGATTTTAATCTCAGCCTTGACAGAGAAGAACCTACCTGTTTTGCCTTGAGAAGCATTTTGCCTTCATTGCCTCCTTAATTCTTTTGAGATCATAAATATGATTGTTCACTGGTGATATATTGTGCTGATAGATATACTTACTTGCCCATTCAGTTTGGCCCTAGACTACCATCAAGTTTCCCATAGTGCATCAAGCAACTTTCATTATTGATTTGGGTCAGACTGAAATTATCAGATTATAGCTGAAGTCTCCTGACCCAGTTCATTCCTCCTTGCTGTCATTCTGTAAGGATTTCATTTCTTTCCTTATAGAAATTTGCTACAGGTCTGAGAAGGTTAAGAAGATAGGATATTCAAATGAAAGGAAGATAATCATAAATACATTTTATATTTTACATTCCTACAATTTGAGCCTTTACCCTAAACCTCTTCATCCACAAATCAATAAATTTCTTATGTTGCTAGTTCTCTCAATTCTTATATTTTCCCAAAAATTTTCAGAAACACAAAATGGTCACATAACCTTCTGTGAAACTAGTATTAAGGAGTGGAGATTATCAAAAATGTTGGTAAGTGGCTGATACCTTCTTAATTGATGCATAAGCCTATGAGTGGAAGCTTCCTTTAGGATCACATGGCAATTACCAGCACTCCTACACTGCCAGCAGATGGCCCAAGCGAAAAAACACATGCACCCACAAGGCCATAATGTGTATCTCCCAACTAGCAAAATCCCTAATTACCACCTACTGTGACTTAAGGTTTGTAAAAATGTGATATAATTGAGGATATATATTCAATTAATAAACATTTCTTCATTACCTAATACGTGCAAATCATGGAATATGTAAAATGGATAATATGCAATCTATAACCTAGGGATATTATTAGAGTATAAGAAATAACCTAGACAATGTTCAGATTCCTCAAAAACTATACAATTTTCTATAGTTTTCCTAATCTTTTCCAAAAGAAATGGTGTAGGAAGACTTAATAACCATCAAACTAAAGAATGGAACACAGGTCCATGGAACAATCACAGGTATAGCTGTGAGCATGTACATGCATCCTAAGGCTGTGAAAATGCCCCTGAAGAACATAGAATTCTACAGCTGGAAACACTGAGTATTCAAGGAAATAACATTTGACATTTTATTTTGCCAGACAGCTTACCTCTAGATACACTACTTGTGGAAGTTCAATTGAAAGTGAAATTTAAGAAATGGGAAGCATTGCAGGAAGAGGATGTGGCCAGGGAAATGAAGAGGGTGTTCTAGGTGACAATATCTCTCAAAATTGGTGTTTCAAAATGATATGTGGTTCGGAATATTTTTTGGACAGGTTTTGTTTGTCCATGTCAGTTTCAATAAACATAAGTGTAGGTAGGTAATTTGGGGAACATGATATCTCTATCTCTATCTAGAAAAAGAGAAAGGAAGAAAGATTTATTATAAGGAATGGGCGCATGTGATTATGGAGGCTGAGAAGTCCCAAGATCTGCAATCAGCAAGCTGAGGATCCAGGAGAGTTGACTGTGTAAATTCCAGTTCAAATTCTAGCAGGCTCAGGACCCAAAAAGACCTGATGTTTCAGTTTAACTTCAAAGGCAGGAAATGACCAATGTCCCAGGTCAAACAGCCAGGTAGGAGCAGTTCCTCTTAATCTTTTTGTTCTGTTTAGGTCTTCAATTGATTGAATGAAGCCCATCCACATTAGAGGACAATCTGCTTTACTTAGTCAACTGATTCAAATGTTAATCTCATCCAAAAACACCCTCACAGACACACCCAGAATAATGTTTGACCAAATATCTGGGCACCTTGTGGCCCAGTCAACTCCACACATAAAATTAACCATCACACTAATGAAAGACCAAAATATGATCCAGAGCTAGAAGTCCAGATTTGGAAAAATCTGATAATTTCATATTGACTGTTACAAAAGTTACATAAAATATTACTTAAAGAAGAAAATGAAGATCACAAAGAAGAATGATTGTAATTACTAATAAAGTGATTATTCCAATCACTATTAAGGATTCTATTATTTCACATGCTACTGAGCTTTAGGAATGTCAATAAAATCCTAAATCAAAGGTGGCTAGAGCTGTCACTAAGGACTGACTCATGATCTTATTTCAATGAGTTAGCACATGGGCTGGCACAGTGGATCATATATTTTTTGATCCATTTTATCCATGAAAAGTAGGGCTTTGTCTCTTAGTAAATAATTAGTAAACTACAAGTAGGAGTAAGGATGGGTGTTTTAAAAAATGCGTGGGGAAAATCA
Source organism: Manis javanica (assembly GCF_040802235.1). NCBI lineage: Eukaryota > Metazoa > Chordata > Mammalia > Pholidota > Manidae > Manis > Manis javanica. Next base: position 91,055,113 of record NC_133174.1, read on the forward strand.
ACAATCAAAAAGTTATCTCTCCCATGGGACTATCTAGGGGAGAACAAAATTCCTAACCTATCACTGCTAGAATTAACTATTCTTCAGAAACCTACAACCTTGCTTCACCACAAAAGTAGAGAAGGAAGCCTCACAACCCAGTATTTTCCCACCAGATGTTATTAAAGATGAGGCTTGAAAACAAGTTGACTTGCTTTTTCCCTTTCCTCTTTCAGTGAAATGATCTATAAAAACCAAAGCCAAGAACCAGAGCTGAGCCAATGCAAACCAGAGAATGCCAAGATAGAGAGAGCTCCCTGTGTATTCCTAATTCCACCAAGCAATATGCTTATCATTTATGAAAAATCACAAGCAACTAAAGAGAATATATACATACCACAGTGATACATTGTTCTATGTAATTGGTTCTTGAAGATTTTTGCAAGTTTTATCCAACAGGCTAGGAAATGCTGTTATGCCTTATTGACTATTATCTAACTCAGTTTTAGTATGATATACTCTTCCTTTCTGAATGCTTTATCTTTCCAACAGGTGACACAATTTTAAAAAAATCTTTTGGTTAGCTTTTTTTTTTCCCCATTGTTCTGATTCCTCATTCGGTATCATTACTTCACAAATCAAATGATCATATTCCATGGTAAATCAGATAAAAGAATACAAATGGGCAAAACCTGCTAACTTATTTCTCTCCCTAGTGATGCTACTGAAGCAAATACAGTTGTTTTCCTATAGATAATGAAAGTGGAGTAAGTAAATATCTGCAATAGACACAAACTACAAATGTTACAGGTTTACCAGAACTTGAATGATTAGTGAGTTACTGTAAGCAGCACATCTTTAGTTATGATGGATAGCATTGCATAAAAAAAAGCTCTGTGGGAAATTTTAAATGGAGAGTTAAGAAGAAATTAACCTCTTCTAGACCCTAAAGCATAGCCCTACTTAAGAACACAGTACATAACTAGCTATTCTTTTCAAGGTGACTTACCTTTAAAATGTAAAATGAGTGGATTTTGCCCTTCAAATTGGTAAATATTTTTAAATGGCAGTATCTAGTATCTGTAAAAGTCCTGAGAAATAGACATTCATATCTGGAAGGGAATGTAAATTAGAAGGAGGGAATTTTTATAATCTTACAACATGTATCAAAAGCCTTAGCAATGTATATACTCTTTGCCCCAGCAATTTCTAGGAATGTGTCATAAATAAATATTATAGAAGTGAAAAAATGGGAAAACATTAACACAACTGTTAATTATAGTATTTCACAATACAAAATTATAGAATTTCATAATACAAAAAAATTTAGAAACTACTTTTTATAATTGCAATTACAGGGGGATCAGTTAAATACATTGTTCTGAATTCATATGGTAAAATGAAGCTACAAAATTCATTGTAAAAGTTTACTTAACGAGATGAAAAATCTCCATGATATATTAGGTGAAAAAAGACAACTTACTAAGGAATATTATCCCACATTTATGAAAGTATATAAAAACGTTGGCAGTAATTCCTCTTGGTGATGAACTTAGTGATTTTTATTGACTTTTTTCTTGTTCTACATTTTGTATAATTATCACTCATTATTTTTAAATGAGAAAAAAAAGTTATTTTAAAAAGAGGTCAAAAATTTTGTTCAGGGACTGAAATCACAAAGAGAAAATAAAATAAAAATCCTTTTAACTAGACCACCTGGTCATTTTCTAGAAATGTTAGCAAGATTAAATAACCTAATCAGGCTGACCAGAATTCTGCACACAAATTTTCAGTGAAACAATAAGTCCCAGCCAAAAAATATTTATATTTCCATTTTCAGTAGTTTGAAATTATTCCAAGATGACAGTACTCAGTGCTGAAAACATCCATATATTTAACAAGAAAGGTGTTACATAATATTACTATTTGACTTTAAATGAAACAAATAACGTGTTAAATCAAGGGAAGTTATTAATTAGAATTTAGGCAAAGGACGAGAGTGGGATAACATGACAGCTTTCAACCCTATCTTCATAGGCTAGGCTTCTTATCTAATCTCAAATACTTCTTATTCACAGCCAAATAATGCACCATCATAAATTTTTTTACTATCCCCTGGCATTTTTATTTTGACCCAAAACTGAATCCTAAGGCCTGTTTTTGTAGAAAAAATCAAACTTTCGATTTCCTGCCGGAATATACAGACTTGGTCAGCAAAAAGCCTTCTTACTAATACCCTTATTCTCATAACGATTCCAACTTGGACTGTATTATCCTGGTCAGTACCCAGCTTGGAGATTACTAAACCAGGCACAAGAATTGGAGAACAAGCTAATGGAGCTCATCCTTCTAAATCAGCAATCAGTACTTTGATTAAAAGTAAGCTTTCCTTTCAAAATCACACTGCTATCCACCACCAATAAATACAAGACTTACTCTTTGAAGAACTTAAAGGAAGGAGCCTGATATCCAAGCTAGGTAAATCAAGACAGGCTAGTTTATGCTGTGGCAGTGAGAACAAAAAACGCTTAAGTGTCAGTAGCTCAAAACAACAAATGTGTATTTCCTGCTCATGCTACATTTACACCATGGGTTGCTGGAGGCAGAGGTGGTGGTGGAAGGGTGCTCTTTTCATTGTAATTATTTAGGGATCTCTCAGCAATTCAGGCTGACAAGAGCAGCCACCATCTTGAACATCTCATCACAGAGAGAGAGAAAAAGAAACCTAGGGAGTATCTCAGTCAGGCAATTCAAAGTTCTGGCTCTCTGGTCCTAAAATGAGGTATATCACTTCTGCTCACAACATACTGGCCAAAACTAATTACATGGTTCCAGCAAACTGTAGCAGAGCCAGGAAGTACAATCTGACAATGGACCAAGAAAGGGAGAGGAATAATAACTATTTGCAGAAAAACACTAATGATCACCATATGAAGTTTTCCTTTCAATCATTTCAATTTCAATTTGTCGAAACTGTTTTTGTATGTGTACATATGTGTGTGACAGAAGGATGTTTTACACACATATGCATGTAATTTATCATTCTCTCCTATCCTTAATTTTATTTTTCCACTCGTTCTTCATCCTTCTCCGTCTGCTCATTTGGTAATCCAGTCTTTCAACAAATATTGCTGTTGTACAGTAATAACTTTGTGAATAACACTCATTATAAACTGCCATGCTGCATATTCCCTCAGGTTAGATCATTTGAATGCAAGATTGGTAGGTTGCTGAGCAAAAGCTTTAAAAGTCCTGGATAAAGACTCACAAATAAATTCACTCCGTAAGTAAGGGTTTCTGCTACATATCAATGAATAGAAATGGGATACTAGACAAGATGCTAACACAGGATTTCAACATCAGTGAACAAGTCAAGGATCCAAGTACTGGAGCTAAAGTACAAATATTAAGTTTAGTTATAAGAAATTAGTAAAGAGCCCAGATGGGACAAAATCAGGTATTAGTTGTGAAGCACAGTAAATGTATTGCTGATATGTGGGAGAACTAGACAAGACCTCCCTGTTCCCTTCTGATTAGAAACAGATGTAGTAGTCCCAGACTGCTAGGATAAAGCCATTCCTTCTGGTTGAAACCAAATGGCCATAGTAACTGAAAGGATGTGGGGGTGAAGTGCCAAGCAGATGGCCTCCACCAGAAATAGCAAACTGATACGTCTGACACAAACTAGACAACAGTAGCAAATGCATGAAGCTGGCCTGATATAGGACAATAAGTGCTAAGAATCTTGTACTACAACCGAGTATAGTATCTGCCTACTTATATTGTCTTTTAAAATATTGTGCAAACCAAGCAAAACCTGTCCATAGCTAGAATACTACCCACCTGTTTACAGTTACTGGCCTTTTACCTCTAGCCTAGTCCCTCTCCTATTGTTTTTATTGAAGTATTATTGATATACAATCTTATTTTGGTTTCAAATATATAACACAATGGTTCAGCAGTTACCCATATTATTAAATCCTCACCCCCACTAGTGCGATTACTATCTGTCAACATAGGTAGATGTTACAGAATAATTAACTATAGTCTCTATGCTGTACTACTATTCCCATGACCAATTTATATTATGATTGAGAATTTGTGTGCCCCTTTATCCCCCTCAGCCTCCCCACCCACTGAATCCAGTCCCTCCCCCATGGTAACCAATAGTCACTCCTCAGTGTCTATGAGTCTACTGCTGTTTTGTTCATTTTGTTTTGCTTTGTTTTTATATTCCACAAATAAGTGAAATCATATGGTATTTGTCTTTCTCCACCTGGTTTATTTCACTAGGCATAATACCCTCTAGATCCATCCATGTTGCTGTAAATGGCAGGATTTCTTTTTTATGGCTGAATAATATTCCATTGTGTATATATACCATCTCTTCTTTATCTAGTCAATAGCCAAGATATGGAGCAACCTAAGTGTTCTCTTTAATATTTTAACTTTTCAGTTTCAGTTTATTTTCACCCATAATCTCGAGAGACTATATTTGGGCCACATGACTCTAGACTTCTTACATTACCCATCTTGGAAACAACATGAGATTTAGACATTCCTGCATTGTTTCTCCATTAATTGTATCCTGGTTCTTTTCTATTCACCTGGATTCTAATCAAACTTTTATCCTGACCATTAGTTTTCTACATATTCTGAGCCTTGTTTGCTGCTTTGATCTTATTTAATCTTTCTCTGATCCCTTATTACAGTCTATTTCTTAAAACATTGCTTAAAACTAAACTTTTCCACTCTATAGCATCTTACTACACTGATGGACAGAGACTGTAATGGGGGGGTGAGGACTTGACAATATGGGTGAATGTTGAAACCACAGTATTGTTCATGTGAAACCTTCATAAGATTGTACATCAATGATACTTAAATAATAAAAAAAAATACCTAACTTCTACAGTTTTAGATCCTTGACTGGAATCCATAATCTGCTGTGGCAACATCTTAGAACATTTGTTGGATACCTACTGTGTGCCAAGATTGACACCTAGTGTGAATTAGCATTTGAATGCAAACTCTGAATTTACTCTTCCAAAGCCTAGATTTCTTCTCCCACTCACTCCACTTCAAAAACCTAGCATTCTGCTGACCTTTACATTTACCTCTTAGCTACAGCATATTTTTCTTCCTTTTGAAGGTATAACAATTGGTGAATGTTAGCTTGAGCATATTAGTAGTGGACATGAACTAAGAAGGTACTTTCTGAAAGTCACCTCCTAGAAGCACATCATAATCTAGAAGTCATACCCAAATTCCCAAAATTAGTTAGCATGACAGCTAAAGAGAAGAAATATACTCTGTTTGATTCATTCTTACTAAAGGAAACTGTAATTCTTAATATTTTCTTCCCAGTAAAAGTTACTAAATTAAATGCAAGGAAAAAAAACATGTTATAAAAAAGAGAGATACTAATTCTAAGATCCTGCAAAACCTTACCTAATTTGTCTTGAAGAAAAACAAGGACCATCTAAGAATTATTGCCCAAATATCTTGACAACACTCTTTTCAAGCTGTTTTGTGAAATGTTTCTCTTTCCAATAGGAACAAAAGAATGTGCAGGTGTGCATTAGTCATTGAGGTCTAGCAGAAAACCAGCTCCCACCCATAATTTCCAGGTGCAGAAGGAATGAGGGCATGACTTGTAAGCTGTGACCGTTAGAGCACTGAACCAAAGCCCATGGAAAATTCCTTTTAAGAGTTGCCAGAGTTCGGTATGTAAGGAGACTGATGGCAGTGCTGATCTGTGGGTGTGGCTAAAAAAACAAAAGGGGGATTTACAATCCTTTTTGCACTGGGAAAGCTGGAAAACTGTTCATTGACTAGTGGCAGCAACCGCTATTTTGAGAACTAGACTTATTTGTCACTCTTTGTCTTGAAATTCTAGCCAGTTCATAGCTTTGTCTAAGCTGCTTTCCCATTTCCCTTGTTTCAGAGGGTTTGACCTGGGGGATAGAATACTTGGCAGCTTTTAATTAGTGCTCTGCAAGTCTTATTGCCATACAACCTTAATCACTGCTTTCCAGGACATTTACCTGTTCCTTATTTTGGACCTTTTCTTTACTGAATATACTGGAAACTCTTCCCTCTTTTAGCTGTTGTGTGACCTATAGTACCCTCCTAAAATCATGTTCCTTAATGATGGACTACAAATACCTATGGCAATTATTTTGGAAATAAGTCCCCCCTAACCCGCCATACTCACTCTGAACCTCTGCCTTTTCATCCTGCTTCTGTCAAGCTTTGAACCTGCCTTTCATCTGTACTTGTGGAATTTAGACTTGATAACTTTGGCATTATAACCTCAGTTTTGCCTGGTGAACTGCCCCTTTCAGTTCCTCATGCTGTCTTCAGTTGATTTCCATAATAGAGATTTAATTCTAGAAATCCTGAAACTAATTCACATCTTTTGATTAGCACCAAAATCCTCAGTTCCTCAGAGAGTTCAGTTCCTCGGAAAGATAGAAAATACGGACATATCTTCCACCATATCCTCCTGCCTCCATGTCCAAATCCTCCAACCACTTGCCTTCTTGAAAAGAAGTCTGGCTTTGGAGTCAAACTTACCTGAAAGTTTGAATACTAGGTCCACCTTTAAATAATCACATGGTCTTAGACAAGTTACTTTACCTTACTACACTTTGGATTTTGTAAAATAAGTGAATGATTCTCTCTTACCAAGATCATATGACAGTTTGAAATATTTGCAAAGCATAGTAGATTGTAGGTAATCAATAAATTTTAGTTTTCATCTCTGAGTTAATCCCCTAGTATCTGCCTCACTTCTGGAGTATATGTAGTATTTAAGATTTAGACCTCTAGAGCATGACTTGTCCATCCCACCCACAATTGACAAAGGTATAATTCTAACACCGTTAGGAACCAGATATTTTGTAGGAACCAAAAGATTAAGGGAATATATCAGAAAATAAATAAATACACAGAACAAAACACACTGACAACTTAATGAAGAGTTTTTACGCATTGCCCATTCACACAGTATCCATACCCCAAGCATGAATAATTTGGAGTGTAAATAAAAATAAGTGGGAGCACATAGTTGAAATGAAGGGCTAAGAGGAAAGGATAGTGAAAGTGGGAAGTAGGCAATTACCCCAAAAGAAAGATCTTGATACCAAGCATGTCTCGATGGGCTGAGAGGGAGGCTCCTCTCATTGTGTAAGTTTCCATTATTTCTAAAATATGTTCAGGCCAAAGCTCTCATGACAGAGCCAGGTAGTGGAGAGGAACTGAGCCCAAAAGCTTGAGCAAATTAAGAACCTCCAAAATGCAGCACATAAGTAAGCACAGGGACAAATGAGGCAGTAGAGCATTCTGAATACATCTTCCAGAATTATCATGATGACATATGACCCACAGATAATTCCAAGTTTTTCAAGAAGCATTCTTCAGACAACTTTAGAGGACAAAAGTATAATAAACATCCTCCTTTCCCTATGTAATCACACTGGGACTGTCAATCACAATGATCTGCATCCCTGACCACAAAGATGGGTAGCCAGTTAAAGTACCATAACTTCACAGATAATTGGTTTGTAGTTGGGCATATGATTTGTATTGCACCAGAGTATTTCCATAATATATGATATAGGGACAATAGGAAAGAAAAGGTTCCTCTTCTGTTTGGATTATCAAATATGACAGAGCAGCCATTGGAGTCACCTTGCCGACCATGCAGAAAGAGCCTGACTAAAACAATGAGACCAGTATACAAGAGAAACTAATTTTAAAGATGGAAAGAAACGCCAAGCCCTGACAACATATTATGAGTCACTTGCTCCAGATGAGCCTCAAGCCAGAATCCACTCTTGGACCTCATTTATCTGAGTCAATAAAATCCTTTTGGCTTAAGCTACTTTCATGTCAAATTTTTATTACTTACAACCAAAAGGTTACTCACCAAATTTCCTCAACTCCCACCCCTACAATAGTAATACCTTCTTTTAAGAAAGAATAAAAACACTCTGTAAGACTAATTCAGAATCATGGCAGCTGCTTCTATCAACTTGCTTACATTTTTTAGTGCAAGCATTTATACATAAATATATCAAAATGTTAAAATTTGAAATCTTAAGAAGTAAAATAAAGTGATGATTATAAATCCATGGAACACTAAGTGTTCAGCAAGAATGATTATTGGACATACAGCAAAACAAGTATATAAAAGAACCCTATTTATGTGACTATTAAAGCAGAGATTTTCCATTGTAAATCTAGTGATATAATATTAGAGAGTTTTGAGGTTTTGTATATTACGTAAATTTTAATTAACAAATTTTGACTTTTAGTTTCCATTAAACTGGATGCAATAAGAAGACATATCTGTCTTTTGCATAACATGTACTTGGTAAAACTCTGTTATAATTAACAAACTCATAAGCGAGATCACCCCCATACCCTGTAGATTTAGTCAATAAATATTCCTTATAGAATACATGAATATTGCATATTTTAAGCATTTAGAATGTGGTCATTTAAGAATAAGTTATGATTTCTGCTCCTAACAATGACAGAGTTGCATATAGTGAACTAATTCTCCCATTAAGAAAAGAAACTAGAAAATCTAGGTAAAATACAAAGGAGAATCTATATGAAGGTTTCAAAGAAGTTCCAAGGTAGGCAGGACTTGAACGGGTCAATATCCCAGACAAAAGGGAAACACACTGAAGTGAGACCAGTATTCTGCATACCTTGGATCATTTACTGATTGCTGTGCTGCACAGAGCTAGAAAGCACTAAGCTGTCAGAAAGCAAGCAACCGAAACACTAGATGAAGTTATCATCTACTTAATGAATCTGGGTAGACAAATCTGGAGTTCAATACCTTCAAAGGATGAGGTCTGGGAAACTCACCAGGCTCAACCAGGACCCCTTGACAGAAAGACCCTAGGAGTGACAACAAACGAGAAGTAGACCAAGCTATGTAACATTTGAAATCCAGTCTTGATTCAGTTCAGGTCATAACTGGATTAAGATAATCAACTCCTACCCTGGCTATTTGTCAAAAGATAAAGTTGTCCTATCTGGAAGAAACTCACATTATACAGAATCTTTACAGTTTTTTCAAATATAATATCTAACATTCAATCTAAAATGGATTTAACAAAAGAATGAAAGTAGGTAAACAGAGGATTAGTGCACCAGGAGATAAATTAGTAAGAAATATCCAGGCTGAATCATGGTGAGACTAAAGCATGGAAAACACAGAAAGTTATAAGAAATGCATAGGATATGATAAAGAGGTCTAACATATATCTAATGGTGATCTCAGATAGGGAGAAGAAAAATAATTGGACAGAAGCAAAGAAGCAATAGTTAAAGAGGTAAAGATCAAGAATTTTCTAAAATTAATTGAAGGCATGAAACCAAAGGGTTAAGAAGAACCTTTCTACACTGTTAGTGGGAAAGTAAATTGATGCAGCCACTATGTAAAGCAGTATGGAAGTTTCTTAAAAATCTAAAAATAGAAATATCATACAACCCAGCAATTCCACTTCTGGGAATTTACCCAAAGAAAACAAAATCACTAATTCAAAAACATATATTCATACCTGTGTTTATTGCAGCATTATTTACAATAGCCAAGATATGAAAGTAACCCATGTCCATTGATAGATGAATGAACAGATCTGGTACTTATACACAATGGACTATTATTCAGCCATAAAAAAGAAGGAAATCTTGCCATTTATGACAACATGGAGGGACCTAGAAGGTATCTTGCTAAGTCAAATAAGTCATTCAGAGAAAGACAAATACCATATGATTCTACTTATGTGTGTAATCTAAAAAACAAAACAAACAAAATAGAAACAGACCCATAAGTACTGACCACAGACTGTTGCTTACCATAGGAGTAGGGTGGGGGGAATGGGTGAAATAGGTGAAGGGAATAAAGAGGACAAGCTTCAAATTATAAAATAAATTAGCCATAGGAATGGAAGTCCAGCATAAACAATATAATCAGTAATATTGCAAAACCTTGGTATAGTAACAGGAGGTAACTACACTTACTGTGCTGAACATTTAGTAATGTATATAATTATCAAATAACTATGTTGTATATCTGAAACAAATACAATATTGTATAGCAACTATATTTCAACAACAAAAAATAAATACTTCTTTGGAGATAGAAATTTTAAAAAAGAAGTACTTCAAATGCTAAGCAGAAAAATACACAGGAATGAATGCACATCTAGGCATAGTATAGTAAAAGTATTGAAAATTGAAGGAAAATAGAACCTTAAAAGTAGGTAGAGAAGAAAAAAGAACCATTACTTTCAAATGAACCATATGTCTGACAGCCAACTTCTCAACAGAATGATGGAAGCCAGAAGACAATAGAATATCTTAAATGTACTGAATGAAAATAATAGCCAGCCTAGAATTCTACACCCAGAAAAAATAGTCCTCAAAACTGAAGACAAATTGAAGGTATTTGCAGACAAATAAAACATTTTTTAATCACCTCACTCGAAAAAAATCTCAAAGACGGTTTTTCAGGTGAAAGGAAATGATCTCAGATGGCAACACAGAAATTCAAGAAAGAGCAAAAAGCAATTGAAAGGTTAAATATTTGGGTAAACATAAATCAATATTGGCTATATGCAACAATAGTAGTATTTAATTGTGGAGCTTAAAATCCATATAGATTAAAGTAAATGTGAAGGTAACACAAATATGGGAGAATAAATTGGAATTATATTATAAATATTAAAAGTATTATGAAGTCCTATGATTGAGAAGTGGCCAAATACCAAATTATATTAGAGTCTATACAATGTATGATGTAATCTCTAGTGTAACTACCAGAAGAGTAATAAAAGGTATTTAAATAGCAAATGATTAAAGGGTGAAATGGAATAACACAAATATCTGATTGGAAAACTTATAATTTAAACCCAAATACATCTGTAATTACATTAATTGTTATAAATGCATAATTGACTACATGCTCTAATAAAAGAGCAGTGGAGAAATCCAGGTGTTTACTATGGGAAGCTGTTACCATTTGTAAGAACTACTGAAGCTGAAGTTGACTTCAGAGGTTGGTCTAGGTTATACAAAGCAGATCAGTAACATTTGGTATGTTAGCAAACACACTCTGTTATATATGCCCACAAGTGCACCGAAAAAATGCATATGTACAGCAAAAAATATGAACAAGAATGTTCATAGCAGCAATATATTGATGAGATAAAATCTGGAAACAACTCAAGTAGCCACAAATAGTAGAGTGGATAAATAAATTGTGGCATAGTCATCCAATGAAATACTATACAGCCATGAGAATACATTACAGCTGCACCCAACAATATAGTTAAATCTCTCAGGTAATATTTGGTTGAAAAAGTCAGGTATTGGCTAAAAAAGTCAGGTACAAAGGAGTATATGATGTATGATTTATTTATATGAATTTCAAAAAACAGACAAAATTAATCAATTGAAATATAAGTCAGAATAGTGATTTGGGAAAGGGATAGTGATTGATACTATCATTGATACTAGCATTGAATTATTTTTATCTAAGTAGCAGTTGTATGAGTGTGCTCATTTTGTTAAGAATTCACCCCTATAGTTATACACTAATGATTTTATTTGCGAACTTTTCAGTATATATATTACACTGTAATATAAAGCTTATTACAGCAAGATTCATTCACATAGGAAGGGTAATATATGATAGACATTTTAGTCACTCCTTTGTCCTTTCAATAATTATTTATGGAGCACCAACTATAAACTGATTATCACTCACTCTAGCATTAAGAAACAAGTATAAATATTGGTTCAGGCAGTTTATATTCTTGTGACCTTTGCAGATAAGTTCTCGAACCTTTATCTTCAGTTAAGACAATCAGATTATGCCTAATGAGTCCTAGGGTCTCTTTCTGTTTTAAAATGCTATGATAAAGTAATATGATCAAGAATCTCTAATAGTAGCTTCATTATACCATGAGCAACAGGTTGAAGGTATCTGTGTCCACCACTACAAAGACAGTGTGCTCTTTGCCCTTCTTCAAGGAAATAGAAAAAAAAAGTTGTTTCCCATATCTTTACTCTTATTTCTGAAAAACTGACCAAATATCTGTGCATTTTTTATCCTCAGCATCATGGCTGAGGCTTCTCACTGTTTCCATGCTGCAGACAGATAGTGGGTCTTCAAGGATATGCTCACTGGGAAGAATGTACCCAAAACATGCTATTCTTTTCCCTTTGTATAACTAAGAAATAAGTAAATGGATTTAATTGCAGCTTTTAATGGGATTTAGCCTCTGGGCTAAGACCAAGAGCTATTTAGTTTAGTCTAAAATAAAAGTGTGTCATTTGGCTGTGAATGAAAAATGTGAGATAAATGGAACTGCCTTTATAAATGACAGCTCTAGCATTTTCTCTTGTGTCCCTTTATCTCATGATATGCATCTACAGCCAGGTCAGGCACAGCAGCACATTTTATACATTCAAAGTGATGGTTCAGTTAAGAGGAGACTTCTATAGGTCTATGGTACCAGACCTCCACACAGAGAAAATAGTTGACCATTTATATAGGCCAGCCCCCTGGGAGATGGTATAGGAATAGAAGGCAGTCATTGAGGTTGTAGTCCATGGGGAGGAGGTGTCCTATATTCATACCTTGGCTGGCCCTGCCCTAGGGTAGAGGCATGCCACAGCTTCATCAGGGTGAAGCTAGAAAAGGAGTTCTAAGCCTGGATCTCTATGCCCTGGGTCAGCACCAAAAGGAAATCTTCCTTCCACACCTCCTCGCTCTCCCACAAAGAATCCACACACAAGATGGGCAAGCCAATTACCCCTTGAAACAGCACCAGGTGAGTCTCAGGTGATATATGATTTTAAGTGCCCCAAACCCTTTACTTCAGCCTCAAAATTCAACGGTTTGAAAAGATGCCCATTGGTCAATCCAGAGAACAAATCTGAGGTCAAATTTAAGACACTGACTCACACTGGAAAAAGAGGACAATTGCAGAAGCCCAAGTAATGATACCAGGGAAGGAGTCCATGGAGCTGGACTGGGCAAGGGTGTCCAAGCAGAAATTAAGTCTCAGAATACAGGTAAAATTCACACCAGTACCAAGAGCACAGGCATTCTGCTCTGGAATACATTCCAAAGTGAGAAGTCAGACTGTCATATTAAGAATCTAGTAAGATCTACTTATCAGAAAAAGTGCACTTTAAAGGTAAATCAGAAGAGAGGATAATGAATTAGGACATACCTGCCTTTGTGGCTTTTTCCCTACTTAAATCACCTTTCTTGGTTGAGAATATTGGGCAGATGTATGCAACTTACTATTGTGACACAATTCATAATAGATACTGTGTGTTTTTGCATATCTAGTGAGCAGAGGCACTAACTGCCTTTATGAAAGACTACCTTTACAAGGATGTTTGTATAGTTAACAGCCTCAAAAGATAGATCTAGTCTCTGTGGAGAAAGTGAAAGTTCCTACGGCCAGGATTCTCACCTGGCCCCGGTCAGCTTGCTCACTGTACACATGTGGGCAATTCACTGTTATTGACTCTATATAAAGAGTTCCACCCAGTGCCCTGGGATGCTGCATAGCTGGAAGGCTGCAGGAGAGCAGAGACCAGACTGGGGTGGTGGCAGTGCTGAGGACAGAGACTGAGACAGCTGTGGGGGCAGAGAGGCCCAGAGGTAGAGACCAGCTTGCTGCATGCAGACTTGCTCTGAGGTGGATGGGATTCTAGCGCTTGACCTACCACTGTGGGAATAAAGTTGGGTATAAACTCTTTCAGCCCAAGAACATTACATTGTCACTTTTTTGGTTTCATTGAATCCATAGTGAACTTGTTCAGGGCTGAAACCCATTGGCAAGACAATTGGCAATGTCGGAAAGATTCACTGTACACCAAAGAATGGAACAGGCTGCCCTCATGGGAGGAGTGTTTCAGTGGGCTGCCCCTATGGATGGGGAGACATTCAGGTGTCCCCCAGTGGACATGTGGTCTGAGGTGGTTTGCCTCCTAGAGGACTGAGCCCCTCCAAAAGACTGGGAAGTGGTGGAAGTTGGCCCTCAGCAAAATAGGGAATTCCTTAAAGGAACAGAGTGCCAGTGAGGCTGCAGGAACTGGGGTGTGTTTTTCTCAAAGTACTGAGAAAGGCCAGAAGGAAGAAACATGTCCTCCAGCAGGGAACATGAGAAGAGGCAGCACAAGAATGTGAGCTATGAGGTGCTGTATAGGAGGTAAAAAATTTGATGACTGAAATGGCATCACTATGAGGTGCTATGGAAATGGTAAAGGCTGTAATGATTAGCACGAGAGGAAGCAGCATGAGAGTACAGGCAGCAAGGTGCCATAGGGCAGGTGAAGGAAGGAGTGGTGCTGTCAGCCCCAGAAATAAAGGAGGAGCCAAGGTTTGATGAACAGGTGGGGGTGGAGGCCCTGCCAGTGCCAGAGGCATCAGCCCCTCCTTGGTTGAAACCACACCTGGTTGAAAGCTGATGGAATGCCCAAAAGAAAATAAGGACTTCACAACCACAGGTTCCTCATGGAAAGGTGCACCCACCTCCCCAGGTTGTGAAGCACTCTATGTTCTGCTCCTGTATTCAGGCTTAAGCAATGAAACCACCGAAGAAAATACAGTAAGAATTTAAAGGGCCCCATGAAAGTCACAAGGAGCCAGATGTGAGTTGATTTGATAAAGGCAGGAACAGACAGAGAGAAATTGGATGGCAGAAGCCAGAGACAGTGAAAAGTCTGGCCTGTGTCTGCAACACTTTCTGCTGGTGAGGCTGGAGAAGGTGGGTATTGTAAGGCACACCCATGGTCCTTTTGGATTTGAATACAGTGAGGATGACCACTTGGTGACAATGGATCTCCTCAGGCATGAGAGTTCTTTATATTCTTTTTAATTAAGGTATCATTGATATACAACTTATGAAGGTTTCACATGAGGAACACTGTGGTTTCAACATTCACCCATATTACCAAGTCCCCCCAACCCCATTGCAGTCAGTGCTGAGGACAGAGACTGTTCCATTTCGAGTTTACTTTTGTGTATGGAGTTACACAATAATCCAGTTTCATTGTCTTACATGTAGCTGTCCAGTTTTCCCAACACCAGTTGTTGAAGAGATGGGTAGCAAGATGCTATGGAGTCACTACTTATCTTCTCCTTGCTGTACCGTCTTCCCCGTGACCCACCTATATTATGAGTGTTAATTATGATGATCCTTAATCTCCTTCTCCTTCACTCCCCACCTACCTTTCTTCACCCCTGTTCTTTGGTAACCACTAGTCCTTTCTTAGAGTATCAATGAGTCTGCTGCTGTTTTGTTCCTTCACTTTTGCTTTGTTGTTATACTCCAAAAATGAGTGAAATCATTTGGTACTTGTCTTTCTCTGCCTGGCTTATTTCAGTGAGGATATTACCCTCTAGCTCCATCCATATTGTTGCAAATGGTAGGATTTGTTTTCTTTTTATGGCTGAACAGTATTTCATTGTGTATATGAACCACCTTTTCTTTATACATTCACCTACTTATGAACACTTGGGTTGCTTCCATATCTTGGCTACTATAAATAGTGCTGTAATAAACATAGGGGTGCATATGTCTTTTTGAATCTGGGATCCTGCATTCTTAGGGTAAATTCCTAGGAGTGGAATTCCCAGGTCAAATGGTATTTCCATTTTTAGTTTTTTGAGGAACCTCCATATTGCTTTCCACAATGGTTGAACAAATTTACATTCCAACCAACAGTGTAGGAAGGTTCCCCTTTCTTCACATCCTCACCAGCATTTGTTGTTTCTTGTCTTTTCGATGTTGGCCATCCCAGCTGGTATGCAGTGATATCTCATTGTGGTTTTAATTTGAATTTCGCTGATGATTAAAGATGTGGAGCATTTTTTCATGTGCCTCTTGGATATTTGAATTTCTTCTTTGGAGAAGTGTCTGTTTATATCCTCTGCCCATTTTTTAATCTGGTTATTTGTTTCTTGGGTGTAGAGGCATATGAGCTCTTCATATATTTTGGAAGTTTTCCCCTTATTGGATAAGTCATTTACAAATATATTCTCCCATATGGTAGGATGCCTTTTTGTTCTGCTGATGATGTCCTTTGCTGTACAGAAGCTTTTTAGTTTGATGTAGTCCCATTTGTTCATTTTTCTTTTGTTTCCCTTGCCCAAGAAAATGTGTTCAGGAAAAAGTTGTTCATGTTTATATTCAAGAGATTTTTGCCTATGTTTTCCTCTATGAGTTTTATGGTTTCATGACTTACATTTAGGTCTTCGATCCATTTCGAGTTTACTTTTGTGTATGGAGTTACACAATAATCCAGTTTCATTGTCTTACATGTAGCTGTCCAGTTTTCCCAACACCAGTTGTTGAAGAGGCTGTCATTTTCCCACTGTGTATCCATGACTCCTTTACCATATATTAATTGGTCATATATGTGTGGGTTTATATCTGGAATCTCTATTCTGTTCCACTGATCCATGGGTCTGTTCTAGACCAGTTCCAAATTGTGTTGTTTACTGTGGCTTTGTAGCAGTGATTGAAGTCAGGACGCATAATCTCTCCAGCTTTTTTTTCCTTCTCAGGATTGCTTTGACTATTCGGGATCTTTTGTGGTTCCATATGAATTGTGGAACTATTTGTTCTAACTTGTTAAAGAATGCTGTTGGTATTTAGATAGGGAATACATTGAAACTGTAGATTGCTTTAGGTAAGATGACCATCAGGCTTGAGGGTTCTCATAATTTGCATTTGTATATTTTCATAGCCTCTGTTATTGTGCAATTTGGTTTCAATGTTCCAGCATTCTTTCATAGGGAATATTGCAGAATATTGAGGGTGCATAAATTGAGAGGTGAGAATCCTGGGGGGGTGGAGTGTGGAGAAAGTGAAGTTTCCTATGGCCAGGATTCTCACCTGGTCCTGGTGAGCCTGCTCACTACACACATGTGAGCAACACGTTGTTGCTAACTCTATATAAAGAGCTCTGCCCAGTGCTCTGGGTCATACAGTGGCATGGTGCAAGGCTGCAGGAGAGCAGAGCAGAGGCTGGAGTGGTGGCAGCACTGAGACTGAGGTGGCTATGGGGGTAGAGAGGCTCAGAGGCAGAGACTGGCTTGCTGCATGCAGACTTGCTCTGAGTGGATGGGATTCTAGTGATTGACCTGACACCATGGAAATAATGTTGGACATAAACCCTTTTACCCCAAGAATGTTCTACTGTCATTTCTTTGGTCTCATTGAATCCAATTGTGAACTTGCCCAGGACTGAAACCCATTGGTGAGACAGTGGCAAATAACTGACACATACTAACTTTATAAAGGTTGATGTAACTCACTAGCCATTAACACTGGTGTTCAAATAATAGACTACTCTGATATTGACCGGTGCTTGTTTACTACTACACTTAAATTTTGTAGTATTCCTCAAAAATATACTACAAAATTTTGTAGTGTTCCTAAAGGCAAATTCCTCACTTGCCTTGCTTTAGTCCCAACCTTGACATGCTTACCATTGAATAAATCTTTGTTTACTGAATAGATAGGTGTATAAACAGCCTTGACACATTGGTTGAATTGGTTGGCTCAATGAATAATTGCTGCTGAATGAATGAATGAACATTTACTGAATGTCAGACATTAAAGTAGGTATTTTTTGTACTTTGATGAGCCACTTACATAAGCAACCTGCTAAACAGGTACATTTTTAAAAAGAAGGGGACCTAACCAGGATTAACATCATGAGTGATAAGTCGACTTGATATCATGTATACCCTGATATGACATAAATGAAAAAGGGCACATTACTCTTCCCAGCAATCCATCACTCCAGTTCAGTCATGAGACATCATCAGCCAAATTCCAAATCGACCATTTTATAAACTACCTTTCTCAGTACCTTCAAAGGTGTCAGTCATGAAAAACAAGGGAAACCCAAAAAATGCCACAGATTGGAGAAAATTAAGGAGACATGATAATTATATAAAAATGTGAAATCCTGGATTTCATCTTGAACAGAAAAAGAACATCAGTGGGAAGATTGGTGAAATCCAAATAAAGTCTACAGTTTAATTAATAATAATGTACCAACATTAATTTCAGTTTTGATAACTTAACCATGATTATATAAGGTGTAAACATGAGGGGAATCTGGATGAAAGGTAAAAACTTTCTCTAATATTTTTACTACTCTTCTGTAAATATAAAATTATTTCAAAACAAAAAGTTAAAATAAGGAAAAAGAAGGGCAAAAGAGGAGCACTGTGCTAGCAGTTAGGTTATTAAGTTTCTGGTCTACAAACTTCTTCCAAACAGTATTTTAGAAGCTGTTAGGCCTGGTATAGTCTTTTTTCTCAGCTCTGTAACTATAGCCGCCATGCTTCTTCCTATAACGTTTTAGTCAAAGACAAAATCAAATGAAAAAGTAGACAAAAAAGTACAATCCCAACAACCTCCCCCTCCCAAACCACTTTTGGCAATTATCAAGCTGCTCCATATTCTCTAGACTCTGAATGTGCATACTGGCTTTTTGAGTTCTGAGAGGCATTAGATCTTTCTAAGAATCCTAAAGGCAATTGTAAGAAAAAGAGGCATATTATAGATTCTCCCAATGAAGTGTGTTTTGCTGCAGCTAAAACACTTTGGAAATTAAAGTTGTAAGAGGTAATGTTCTAAAGAAAAATAAAAGGTTGGTCTGTAGCTGATATTCCACAATAGTTTTGTGGCCATCTGGTTTGCTTTTGAATCATCCTTATTGATTCACAGGAAAATGAAATACTGAAATCACCGTGTAGCTTTAAATTCCAAGCCCATGTCAGCTTTGCCAAGTGTCTCCCCACCTGTAGAAGGGAGCAGCATGCAAGCAGCCTGGCTCCAGCCTGAATCAAGCTGTAACATATTTGCCTGTGCCTATTATTGAAAGTTCCCTTACCAAGGTTGTTTTGTTAAGCCAGCTTGTAACATTTAATGTCACCTATGTCTTTCATGGCACAGGTCCTTTGAACAGAAAATTCTTAAGTAACAGCCAAGACAGCATCAATTATTCTTGTATCAGGGACTTATTAATTTGGGTCAGTGACCAAACCTTCTAAAAACCATTCCCAAAGCCTCAGTTGCCTATGGCTTTATGGGTGACTGAAATGCTTTCGCACTGGCTTCCTCTTCACCTCTGATGTCCTTGGCAAGAATACCATGTATCAACTCTTAATTTCCAAAGTGATGCATTTTCAGTCTCTGCTGTTTATGAAAGGGAAGAAAATGGTCCAACTTTTAGAGGTTCAGTTTTTTGTATAGAGAGGCACTGCTATGACTACTTAGAAAAGCAGTTTGAATTACCATGTGAAATGGAAACCTTTAAACTTCATTTATGCAACACAGCAAAAAGCTTTGCAGTTTTTAATAAAGGCCTTTTTCTTTTTTTCCAGGATTTAATAAACTTGTAACAAACTCTTCTTGCTGCTTCTGTGCCACTTCAGAGCTCCTTATTAATTTTTTCCACTTTTCACACTGAGATTTATGAGAAAAAAATCACCATGGCCACCCTCCCATCTAATTTCTCTTCCTGGAAGTCCCAGTCTAGAGCTCATGCAATCAGTGAATAGGCATCAAGTGACCCAGATGTCTAAGACATTCAGCTCAGTGCTGGGGATACCAAAACTTTAAGTAAGAATGAGGTATACTTAAGGATTAACAAAGAAAAAGAACTATCCACTCAACTCACAGTGCTTCTTTATGGATCCCAAAACAGGACCAAGTTATGGGTTGAGGCATCATTTCTCATTCTAACAGTGCACAGGTTAAAAGCCCTTAGAGAAGAAAGCTGCATAGAAATACCTGAAGCCCAGACATCAACTTACTGTGAAGTTAACTCAAAAATAATTTTAAAGAGCCTGAAAAAGTAGTAGCAAAGAACTTGAGCCCTATAGTCGGACAGATCTGAGTTTTTGTCTTGAGTTTAACACCCACCAGCTGTGTCATCATAGACATGTCAGTTAACATTGCTGATCTTGTTTCCTCAGTTAGGGATAAACACTGTTACTTATATCATGATGTTGTTTGTAATGATCAAACGAAATAGTCCATGTAGAGTACTTGGCATGCTTTCTGGCATCTAATAACAACTCACTACATGATTTTTATTACTAACTTTCTAATTATTATTAATATTAGAATCATCATTTTCATTATTTACACAGCCTCAAAAGTAAACTCTAGCTATTGTGCCACAAATTAAATAAAATAAGCAACGTCCAAGTGAGTTGTACTTCTCAGTTGAGACTAGACCATAGAGAAAAAGAGCAAAGAAAAAGAATGTGATGAACCATTGTAACATTACACTCCATAGTTAATAGATCTGAATTAACATTCTGGTATGACCTTTTATTTCCAGCAGTGTGATATTGAGAAAATTATTTAACCTCTCTGAGCCTCAGTTTTCTCACCTATAAAATGGGAATAATATTCCTTTGCACACTGTCTGTAAGATAATAATGTACATGCAAGCCATTTAGCATAAAGCCCAGTATAGAACAGGCATACAGTAAATGCTACTTCCCCACTCTTCCACACATTGTATCACCAGCCCAGTGAAGCCTTTTCCACTTTCCTTTTCCCTTCTAACCTCCAGACATTACAGTGGCATTAAGAATTTCAAAGTTCAAGTTTTAATTTACATATTTAATTGAGAAGTTTACACAAATATACAACAGTCTTATACACACACACACACATTCTACATTTCAGACAGTTAACTATTTTCAGAAAGTTCAAACTGGTAAATTATGTTTCAGGAAGATCATACAAATCTAACCCAATCATCAAGAGTGCTTGAGGTGAAAAGGTAAGTTTTCTAAATATATATATAATTCTCCCAGGAAATTTAGGTTGTGATCTTAACTGGCCTCATTAACTAGAGAGAATTAGGATTAGTCAGTGCTTGGATTAAAGATCACAGTAAACAATAAAGATTTATTGAGTTGGAAGGCAGTGACTTTCTGAGTCCCTTTGAGAATGTGAGCTAACATTCTAGCATGGTTCTATGGATGTTATTAAAGCCTAGGCTCAGCTACAAGTCACAGAAGCATCTTGACTCAATGAAGATCATGACACTGATGATGGTAGAATAACAAATACTAATGCCAATATTGTAGTAGAAGGTGGTTATTGCTCTCACTTCTGCTTCTCCATTTTTTTCCTTCCTTGCTCTTTATAGCTGAGTTCGATGGTGATTCAAATTGCAAATCCAAGCCATCCCTAGATCTTAAGCCAATTCTAACTGAGAAGACTATCAGCAGATTCCATCTCACCATTCAGTTTAGTTTGGATTTAGATCAGCCTCCCTGAGATCTAGTGGCTTAGTAAAGATTGACAAGGCTTGTGTATTTCTCCAAAGTCCTGTTGTTACTAACCCAAACTAAAAATCAGTAGTAGATAGCAGTTTTTTGCATGGATTCTGTGGCTAGACTGCCAGAGTTCAAATCTCTGTCAAATACTGTCTGTGTGGCTTTGGAAAATTATTTCACTTGTGTAGTTTTCAGTTTCACTGTCTATAAAATGGGGATAATGATAGTATCTAACTCATAAACTTCTTGAGAAGATTAAAGATGAGAAGGTGTCTTGCCAATAGGTTTCAGCCCCTGGCAAGTTCACTATGGATTTAGTGAGACCCAGGAATGACAATGGAAGGTTCTTTGGGTAAAAGGGTTTATTACCTGGCTTGTTCTCCCAGCGATAGGTTGATGTGTCGAGAAATAGAATTACATCTGCATCCAACAGTCTGCGGGACTGTAATCCTCCTTCATGTCTGCCTCCGACCAGAGCACTGGACTGAACTCTTTACATAGTAACTCAGTCAATAATAGTTTATTGTCTATAGGTGTGGAAGCAGTAGCCTAGCAGCAGGCCAATTACATCAAGTAGTTAAGGTTCAGGTGAGGATCCTGGACATAGAAAGTTCAATTATCCCCACAGTTCACCCCTCCAGAATTTTTGCCTCATAATCTACACACTCACAATCTTCCACAATGGTCCCCGTGAGAGAAAGCTGAAGCACCATAACCAGATTCCACAACAGCAACAGAGGAGAACAACAACATAGAGATAATAACAAAAATTAAGATACAACAAAATTTTGATACAGGTAACAAAAATTATAATAATCCCCAGCTTAGGAAAATCTTTTCCACCAGGCAGGATGCATCCAAGAGAGCAGTCCTGTGATAGGATTATGGCAGAAAGGGGGTCCTGTACAGGTCTAGTTACCCCTCTCCTTGTGGGGGTTACTGAGAGGTTTATATATAGTGCTACTGGAGGTACATGCACTGGCCATAATGATAAAAAAGAATTCCCCAGTAAAATGCTCCTACCATCTGGCCATTCAGGATATACTACTGTGACCTTTGGGAGCCACTCCGCTGTTACTCCAGGAATACACAGGAGGCCAGCTTCCAGGCCTCGTCCCCAAGGTGCCAGGAGGGCCAGCCATTATTGACACATTCCATGTGTCAAAATGTCCAAGGCCACGTCCACTTAATGGAGTCTCCAGAGTTTAGTACAGTTGGTGCTGGCAGCAAGATATTATTCTGGTGGACAAACCTTGGCTTCAGTGATTCCTCCTTGGTTTGTACTTGCAGTTATATAGGGGAGGTGGCAATATGCATTAGCATGGCTATGGGGCTCAATGCCCCTATGTGAGGCTTCTCATTCAAACTCCATAGCACTGTCCATAAGCAGACTGACCATCTCTGTAGACTTTTGGTGTCTGACTTCAGGCCAGATTTTAGCAAACCATTGTACCTGTCTATCATGCCTGCCACAGTAGAATTGTATGGCACATGAAACTTCCGTTTTATTCCCCAACTGTTGCACCCATTCCTATAGTGCATGTCCAGAAAAGTGGGTGTCTTGATCACTCTCAATTACCTGTGGTCAGCCACAGGCTGCAAAGAGATGCTCCAGGCCTCTTTTGGTCGTCCTTTGGTCTGCATAACATGTAGTAAAAGTATATTGGTACCCTTCTGACTTGGGCAGAGGCCCAATATAGTCTATCTGCCACCTGATGAGGGTATCGGCCCCTTAGCTATTGTCCCACATTGCTGTGAAACTCCAGAGGTAAGTCCCTATTAGAGCACACAATGCACTCTTGCTGGGATCTGATGACTTCAAAGGTCAAAGCCAAGCCCCTCCAATGGGCTACAGCCCACATTGTCTTTTGCCTCACATGCAATAAATGCTGATGTAACCATAGGGCAATATCAAAGGCAAGCTTTCCTTCTAGCCAATGTACCTTGGCCAATTCATCTGCTTCATCATTTCCTGCAGATGCCAGTGGCAAATGACCTGTCATATGATATACTGTAACTGCTTTAGTCTGACCACAGGCCCATAAGCCTTGCCACAATTCTTGTCCCCAAAATGGTTGGTTACCAACCAACCACGTGGCATGGTACCATGTCAGTAGCCACAGGGCCAAGCCCCAATAGACAGCCCAGGTGTCAGTGCAGACAACTACTGGGGAGGGCTCCTGGGTGATCACAAGCCACACTGCCCACAACTCTGCCCATTGACTGCTCTTCCCCTCTCTATCCTCCATACACATATCTCAGTTTTAGGATGGAAAGCTACGGCCCTCCATTTTGGGGACTGTCCATGGCTGGAGCCATCTGTGTACGATGCATCTTTAGGTATAGGGGTTCTTCCACCCCAATAAGGACTCTCTGCTAGGAATAGTTCTAAAGTAAATTCTTCCTGCTTTTACTCATATATTTCAATGGAAAAGAAGGCATTAGCAAGATCTACAGCATAATGGTATCTTCCTAGTTCATGACTGAGGGTATCCATCAGGGCTGCAATAGAGGGGGTAGCAGCATGCATAAGGCATATGACTTTATTCAACTCTATGTAATCCATGGTGAATACACCAGGAGCTGTTTGGCTTTTTTACTGGCCACACTGGGGAATTGAAAGGACTATGGGTGGGCTTTATAATACCCACCTTTTCCAGTCCCTGGAGGGTTTCTCTAATTTCTTTATGCCCTCCAGGCAGTTTGTATTGTTTGGTATTAGTCACCCACTGAGGCATAGGCAAAGCTATGGGCAGGTACTTAGCATGTCCCCTCAGAACTGCCTTTAGCACATGTATCCTCAGTCTGAACTCACCTGCAGCAGTTTGCAACCATAGGCTCTGCACTATCCCCAAATATATTCAGGGATGGGAGAGATATACCCAGTATACTCCTTTGGGCATAGACACACTATTCCCAAAGGGATTTGGGTTTGTTTCACTCTGATAGCTTTACCTCTGTATCAATCTATAATAGGGGGTACTGGAAAACCACTTAGAGTTGACATAAATCAGTGAACATTCAGCCCCTGTGTCTACTAGAACCAGGACACATTGTATGTTCACTGAGTACCAATGGATAGATATTTCAACATGAGGCCTCCAGCACCCCCTGGTCCCTAAGGGCAGGTACTTTGACTTCCCCCTCAATCAAACCATGTGCCCCCATTACCTTCCTGTGTGAGTTTAGGAGAGGTTGCCTCACTCTCCAGTAGAAAGTCTTGCAAACACACCAGCTGTACTTGTGGCTCTGTCTCTGGCCTCTGACTCTTTATTCTCAGCAGCTGGAACTGCTGCTCCATTTTCAGTTGTTGCCACAGCTCCAGTGAAATTCTATTTGACTTCCCATCTGATTTCCTTCTGTCTGCTACTGCCCCTAATAAATCAACCCACATCTGGGTCCTCATAACCTTCATGGGGCCCTTTAAATTCATCTTGTGAGTAGCAGACCTTATTTCTTTTCATGTTCTCATTGCTTCAGCCTCTCCTAAGTCTGCTACTGTATGTGTCACTTCACTTATGGGCTGCCCTAAGTGAGGGGAAAGAATGGTCACTTGAGACCCAAAGAGGGATATGTGAGCCATTTGAAGCACAACATTTCTCATCCCTGCAGGAAAAGGCTTCTCATCTGGGCCATAATTCCCTGGACTACTGATGGCATTTTTCACATCTAGCCCCCTTAACACCTGTTGGAGTTCAGCATATGTCTGCCATCTAGCAGGGGAGGATGGTAAATTACCCTGATTGAGCCACACAGCACAAAGTGCAGCCATTAGCTGATTGAGAAGGGAGTGATTTCCTGGGGTCTGGTGTTCATTTTGTAATCACTACCTCAAGGCAGGATGAACTGTCAGGGGAGCCAGATTTCCCATCTCTGATCCAGACAGAACAATTCCATCCGCCCCTAAATCCCAAAGACATAGGAACCAAGTTGATATTGATTCCAAGGGCTTCTGCTGAAACTGGAAGCCCAAATCTACCAGCTAAGCTTGAGTATAAGGACAAAGCATAGAGTGCTCCATGAACTGGGGAGGAGGCTGCACATTTCCCAGAGGAACCCTCGGTTGCTGTGTCTTTATTTTCTTTACAACCACTGGGCATGCTTTCAGTACAGGAGGAGCCAGTGCCTCCAGCACCACCCCTTCATCCTTCCCCAACTCCTCCATTTCTGGGGCTGATGGCACCTTTCTCTCTCCTCCCCCGACTGCCTCCTCTGTTATACCCTTTATCTTTTCTACAGTGCCTCACAGCAATGCTAGCTCAGTCTTCAACAGTTCTCTTACCTTCACCTCAATACTTTGAAGCTGGCGTTCTCATGCTACCTCTTCCTGTGCCTCCATCAGGAGTACATCTTTTTCCTCCATGGCCCTTGCCTCCTTTAGAGCACCTGGAAGCACTGCTGTCTCATTCTGTAAAGAATATTTTACTTCCTCCACTGGACCTCACAGCTCATGTTCTTGCACGGCCTCTTCTTGTGGTTTTTGCAGGGGTCCATCCTTCTCCTTCATGGCCTTTACCTCTTCCATAGTACCTCACCATTTCATTTTTTAACAAATCTTTTACTTCCTCCACAGCACCTTGCAGTGGTATTCTTGTTCTGCCTCCTCTCATATCAATTCCATTTCATTCTTCAGTGAATCCAC
Organism: Manis javanica; assembly: GCF_040802235.1. Taxonomy (NCBI): domain Eukaryota; kingdom Metazoa; phylum Chordata; class Mammalia; order Pholidota; family Manidae; genus Manis; species Manis javanica. The sequence continues at coordinate 91,081,107 of NC_133174.1, forward strand.
AGCAGTTTGCAGCTCACATTCTCATGCTGCCATCACTTGTGTCTCTTTCAGGAACACATTCTCCTCATCTGTAGACTTTTTTAATACTGTGAGAAGCAGCTAACCCACAGATCCCACTGCATCATGGGAACTGTTTCTCAAAGGACCTCCTTATTATACCAAGGGCCACCTCTACTGCCTCAGGTGTCACCTTCACCTGCCTCCAGTCCTGGGGTGGGGCCCAGTCCTCTTGGAGGCAAGCCACCTCAGACCACATACCTACTGGGGGACACTTGATTGTCTCCCCATTCATAGGGGCAGCCTGCTGAAGCCCTCCTCCCACAAGGGCATCCTGTTGTGTTCTTTGGTCAAAAATGAATCCTGCCAATGTTGCCAATTGTCTTGCTAATAGGTTTCATCACTGGGCAAGTTCACTATGGATTTAATGAGACTGAGGAATGACAATGGAACATTCTTGGGCCAAAAGGGTTTATTATCTGGCTTGTTCTCATGGTGATAGGTCAAGCAATAGAATTACATCTGCATCCAATAGTCTGCAGGTCTGTAATCCACCTCCCTCTTTGCCTCTGCCCAGAGCACAGGGCAGAGCTGTTTATATAGTGACTCAGCCAATACTAGCTTATTGTCTACAGGTGTGGAAGCAGTAACCTATCAGTAGGTCAGTTCTATCATCAAGTAGTTTAGGTTCAGGTGAGAATCCTAGCCATAGGAACTTCAATTTTCCCCACCCCAACCTAGCACTTCAATCCCTTTTAAGGTGTGGGTAGACATGAAGAGAAATATGAGATGATAACCACTGAGCTACCTGTCTTGCCACTGGGTTTCAGCCCCAGGCAAGTTTGCTATGGATTTAATGTGACCAAAGAAACTGACAGCAAAATGTTCTTTGGGGTGAAAGGGTTTATTGCCCGCTTGTTCTCCCAGCAGTAGGTGGAGCACTAGCATCTCTGCCTCCGCCCAGAGCACTAGGCTAAGCTCACTATATAGTGCAATAATAGCTTATTACCTAAAGGTGTGGAAGTGGAAGCCTAGCAACAGGCTGGTTACATCATCAGGTGGTTTAAGTTCAGTGAGGATCTTGGCCATAGGAACCCAACTTCCCCACATACCTTAGTATCTGACCCTTCCATAGATATGCTCACCAGACTAACCAGGTCCCCCAATACCTACAGGTTTTCCAAACTGTGATTAAGATAGTGTGGATAAAATGAGAGTTCCTGTGGCCAGGATTCTCACCTGGCTCTGGTTGACTACCTCACTGCACACCTGTGGGCAATGCATGACTGTTGACTCTATATAAATTGCTCCTCCCAGTGCTCTGGGCGCGACACGGTGGCAGAGCTACAAGACTGCAGGAGAGCAGAGCAGAGGCTGGAGTAGTGACAGTGCCGAGGACAGAGGCCCAGAGGATGGCTGTGCGGGATGGCTGTGCAGAGAGGCCCAGAGGATGGCTGTGTGGACAGAGGGGCCCAGAAGCAGAGACCAGCTTGCTGCATGCAGATTTGCTCTGAGTGTATGGGATTCTAGTGACTGACCTGCCACCTGGAAATAAAGTTGGATATAACCCTTTCACCCCAAGAACATTTTGCAGTCAATTTCTTTGGTCACATTGAATCCATAGCGAACTCGCCTGGGGCTGAAACCCATTGGCAAGACAGAGTATCTGTCTCTAGAACATAATTTCCTATATGTCTAGCTGTACCCCTGTAGCCTACTACATTTTCCTCCCCTAGTTGCCCCTAGATACCAGGAACAGATAAGATGCCAAATATAGGGATACATTGCAGTATCTAAACAAAAAAAATCCTACCTTCTCCATGTAGCATTTCTAAAGACAGGCAAAAATCTTTTTCCAAAATGGGTAATCTTGTTTTATTTGGTAGGGCTCCTGGACAATTGAATAATACCAAAAGGCAAATGATGATCTTATTCCATACAGACTAAAAGAGTAGAAGGCAACACTTAAGGATTTCATATTACAAATATGAAAAATAAATAAAATGTTTTTATTTGATTAAGAGAAATTAAAAATAAGAAACAAAGGGCTTTCATTGCTGAGTCTTCAGTCTGAATACTCCTATTGCAATAAATAGGTTAAATTTCTTACGTAAATTGTGCATTTTATTTGCAGAACCTTATCTTTCCCAGGATCTCAAAGCACTTTGCAATTACTAATTATCCATCAATATCTACTTGTGGTAGAACTATTATCATTGCCTCCAAGAATGATGAAATATGAACAGGGAAAGGTTAAGAAACTTGCCCAAAGCCACATGGGGCAAACTCTGAACAGGAACCATTTGCTGTTTCTATGTTTGTAATAATGAGCAAATTAAAAGTGCAATAATTTTCTTTGTAATTCAGAAAAAAAATATCTCTGTTAACAGTCGTCCTAGACCATAAGAAAGAAGTCTTTTTAAGTTCCCTTAATGTGGATGTTTTTTTCAAATAGTACCTAATTATGGTAAATTGCTTCATTCCCTAATTGTTACTGCAAGGCAACTAAACACTGTTACGTTGACTACTCATGAGCGAATTGTTAATGGCCTTAATCATCAGATAATCTGGTAATACAATCAATATACTTGGGAGATACCTTATAGAAACAATAGGCAAGTAAAGTATGAAACAGAGACTTGTAAAGGAATACACAATGCTATTGTTTTATGTTTAGTATGAGAAGCAAAATTCTCATTTAACAAAGAAACAGAAGGATATATTAGTGCTATTTTATAATAAACACCAGAACTCCACATGCCTTATCCAATGTGCCAACTTTGAAAATCCTCTTCACTGGATATGAAACACCAAAATTTCCCCAGCAAATATTTCACTGGAAGAGATCTTGTTTGTCTGCATCTGTTTCCAACCTGAATACCTTAAAAAGAGGGGCATTTTTTTCATATCTCACCAGCTCAGGATGAGAGCAAAAGTGAGATTTTGTTGTTCTTGCCATTCCTGGTGCTTCTGTGGAAAATGAAAGAATTAATTCACAGTAATAGAGATAAGAGAGTGTGAGATGTTGGACTCTGGGAAAATAATAACTAGAACAAAGACCATCAGGCTTTTTTTCTGAAAAAAAAAATAGGATACAAATACAAGGCTCTCAACCATTCATGCTGAGAATTAATTCAATGATTAACTGAACTGAAGACAAACATCTACCTGACATATTAAAAACAAAGAACCCTCATGTGTGTAGACAGTGACTAATGAGTCACCAATGAAATTAAAGAAATCAAGAAATATTTGAAAAATAATGAAAATAGAAACAATCATTCAAAATCTTTGGGATACAGGAAAAGCAGTCCTAAGAAGGAAGTATATAGCAAGAGGCCTACCTCAAGAAACAAGAACCATCTCAAATAAACAATCTAACTTGACACCTAAAGGATCTAGAAAAAGAAGAACAAACAAAGCCCAAAGTTAGTATAAGAAAGAAAGTAACAAAGATCAGTGGAAATAAATGAAATAGAGACTAAAAAGTAATACAAAAGGTAAATGAAACTAGGAGTTAGTTCTTTGAAAAACATAAACAAAATTGATAAACCTTTAGCTAAACTCAAGAAAAAAAGAGGACTCAAATAAATAAAATAAGAAATGAAGGAGGAGAAGTTACAACTGACACCACAGAAATACAAATGACTTTAAGAGCATAAAGAAATATTATATGCCAACAATTTGGACAACTTAGAAGAAATGGATAAATTACTAGAAACATATAATCTTCTAAAATTGAACCAAGAAGAAATAGAAAATTTGAACAGATCAGTTACTAGTAATGAAATTGAAACAGTAATCAAAACACTCCCAACAAACAAAAGCCCAGGAACAGAGGACCTCAGAGGTGAATCATACCAATTATTTGAAGATTAGCTAATACCTCTCCTATTCAAGCTATTCCAAAAAAATTGAATAGGACAGAAAGCCTCCAAATTCATTCTATGAGGCCAACTTCACACTGATATGAAAACAAGGACAGTACAAAAAGAGAAAATTACATACCAATATCCCTGATAAACATAAATGCAAAAATCAACAAAATATTAGCAAACCAAATTTAAAAATATGTTACAAAAACTACAGACTATCTACTGTTAAAAGAACATATGGGATGTGAACAGTCCCCAGGAATGGGTTGTTTTAATTTGTCTGATTTCTCTCAGACTGTTCAAGTTCAGTTGGACAATATCCACCATATCATAGATAAGTTTTCACAAATGCCTAAGGTGCCTAACTGGTTTTCTTGGTTTCACTGGAGATGGCTGGTAATTATAGGTCTGCTTTGGTTATGTAACTGTACTCCTATTATGTTAATGTGTGTGCGCAATTTAATTAGTAGTTTAAAACCTATACATGCTGAAGTTACTCTACAAGAAGATATGTCAAAGAAATAATCAATCTTCCCATGTTTTCTTCCACCTGCTACTTCTATAGCTTTTCTTCTTCCTTCCTAATTACAACCCTTAAATAGAATTCATGCCTCATATCGAATTTACCGAGTATCATAATTCTTCCAAGTGGTAAAGATACCTCAAGACAAATGCTGGGCATAGAAGCCACAGGGCATAAATATGCAAAGAAGTAAAAGGCTAACCTTTTCAAACAATAAGGCTTCTCTCTCACTTACCAACTTTACATTTCCCTGTAGGGCCCCAGAAAATGACTGGTTAGCCAGAGACCGCTAAGATTCCTCAAGGGAGGAACAACCTAAGACAGGCACTGTCACAGGGGGGCCATCAGGTGAGAAATTGGGGATCAACAGAGGTGAGGCTTAGAACCTCACCCCCCTCCCCTGTTTTGAGAGAAATCTTCTGCATCCGTGGATGTTTTATTGCCCTTGTCTAGCTTGGATTAACACTTAGTCTACAGGCACACACCTGATCATCTACATTTGCTCTCTTACAACACTAAACTATGTTTTCTACCTTTATCTTGCATCTACCTACCACTTCAGCATTTTATTAAAAATAATAATAATAAAGAGAGAAATGTGGTATCCACATATAAATCAAGTATAAAAATCAAACAAATATTCATATTTGAACTGATTGTTTATAGTTCATAATGCATGATCAAAACCGAAAGTTTCTGTGATGACTGCCCTTGTACTGTTCACCATGTAACTTATTCACTGTGTAAGAATTTGTTCTCCATGTAAGAACTTGTTCGTTATGCTTCAGAAGATTGGAGACTGACGAAAATTAGGCTTGGGGTGGATTAATGATTGTGCATTGAGCATTGACTCCCCTATACAGAATTTTATTGTTGTTAACAACCATTTGATCAATAAATATGAGAGATGCCCTCTCAAAAAAAAAAGTACAGACTTCCAATTATAAAATAAGTAAGTAACCGGGATGTAATGTATAGCATACAGGAATATAGTCAAAATATTGTAACAACTTTGTATAGTGATAGCTGGTAGCTAGAATTATCATGTATATAAATGTTGAATCACTGTGTTGTACACCTGAAACTAATGTAATACTGTGTGTCAACTACCCTTCAACAAAAAAAAATATGTTAAAAAGACCATCCACCAAGATCAAGTAAGATTTATCCCAGGGATGAAAGGATGTTTCATTATTTGCAAATCAATCCATATGATCCACCAAATTAACAAAAGGATAAAAACCATATGATCATCTCAATGGATGCTGAAAAATCATTTGACAAAGTTCAACATCCATTCATGAGAAAAACTCTCAACAAAGCAGATATAGAGGATACATATCTCAACACAGTAAAAACTATATATGATGAACCCACAGTTAACATCATACTCAATGGCAAAAAGCTGAAAACTTTCTTCTAAGATCAGAAACAAGACAAGTATGCCCACTCTCACCATTTTTATTCAACATATACTGGAAGTCCTAGCCATGGCAATCAAGCAACACAAAGAAATAAATGCATCCAAATTGGTAAGGAAGAAATAAAACTGTCACTATTTGCAGATTACATACTATATATAGGAAACACTAAAAACTCCACCAAAAAACTATTAGAGCTAATAACTGCATTCACCAAGGTTACAAAATACAAAATCAATATAAATAAGTATGTAGCCTATATACCAAAAATGAACTACAGAAAGAGAAATTAAGAAAGCAATCCCATTTACAGTTGCAGCAAATGAATAAATAAATAAAATACCTAAGGAAAAATCTAACCAAGGAAGTGAAAGACCTGTACTCTGAAAACTATAAAACACTAATGAAAGAAATTGAAGATGACAAAAATAAATGGAAAGCTTTAAATAAATAGGAAGAATTAATATTGCTAAAATGGCTATACTATTCAAAGCAATTTACAGATTCAATGCAATGCCTATCGAAATGCCAATTACATTTTTCATTGAACTACAGAAGGTAATCCTAAAATTTATATGGAACCATAAAATATTCTGAAGAGCTAAAGCAATCTTGAGAAAGAAGAACAAAGTTAGAGGTTTCATGCTATCTGACTGTAAACTGTACTACAAAGCTATAGTAATCAAAAGAGTATGGTACTGGCACAAGAATAGATAGAAAGACCAAGGGAATAAAATAGACAACCCTGATGTAAACCTACAGCCATATGATCAATTAATACATGATAAAGGATGCAAGAGTATACAATGGGGTAAAGATAGTCTATTCAAAAAATGATGTTGGGAAACCTGGACAGCTATGTGCAAAAGAATGAAACTGGATTACTGACTTACACCATACATAGACACAAAAAAATAAACTCAAAATGGCCTAAGGACCTAAATATAAGGCCTGAAACTACTAGAAGAAAACACAGGCAGAAATCTTTTGAACATCAACAGTAGAATATTCTTTCCACATATGTCTCTTTGGCAAGGGCAACAAAAGCAAAAATAAACAAGTGGGACTATATCATACTAAAGGGTTTCTGCACAGCAAAGGTAATGATCAGAAAAATGAAAGGCAACCTAGTATATGGGAGAATATATTGGCAAATAATATATCTGATAAAGGGCTAATATCCAAAATACATAAAATCTCATACAACTCAACACCAAAATAATACAAATAATCCAATTGTAAAATGCACAGAGAACCTCAATAGACATTTTTCCAAAGACATACAGATAGCCAACAGGAATATGAAAAGATGCTCAACATCACTAAAATCAGGGAAATGCAAATCACAACTACAATGAGATGTCACCTTAGACCTGTCAGAATGGCTAGTATCAACAAAACAAGAAATAACAAGTATTGATGAGGATGTGAAGAAAAGGGAACCCTTTTACACTGCTAGTAGGATTGCAAATTGGTGCAGCCACTATGGAAAGCATTATGAAGGTTTCTCAAAAAAATAAAAATAAAAATACCATACAACCCAGCAATTCCACTTCTTGGAATCTACCTGAAGAAAATGAGATCATTAAAGTTTCCATCTATAGATGAATAAAGAAGATGTTGTGTATACACACACACACACACACAATGGAATATTACTCAACCATGAAAAGAAAGAAATATTGCCACTTGTGACAGCATGGATGGACCTAGAGGGTATCGTACAAGTGAAATAAGTCAGTCAGAGATAAAGGAACACCATATAGTTTCACTTATATATAGAGTCTGAAAATCAAAACAAAACAAAGAAACAAACCAGAAATAAACTCATAAACACAGAGAGTGGATGGTTGATTACCATTGGGGGAGGAGAGGCAGATGAAATAGGCAAAGGTGATAAAGTGGTCAAACTTTGAATTATAAAATAATTTAGTCACAGGGATGTAAGTATAGCATAGGGAATATAGCTCACAATATTGTAACATCTTTGTATGGTGACACATTGTAACTACACTTATCATGGTGAGCATTTAATATATATAATGATGAATCACTAAACTGTTCCTCTGAAAGAAACATAATATTGTATATAAACTGTATTTCAATAAAAAGATGATTAGAAAAGAAAGAATGGTGATTGAACACAGCTGGAGGAGAGATGAATGGGACGATTATCCAAAGGGTGCAAATTTTCAGTTATACAAGATGAGTCCTAGAGATATACTGCACATTAGAGAGCCAATAGTTAACATTACTGTGCTGTACATTTTAAAATTCTTATGATGGTAAATCTTATGTTAAGTGTTCTTACTTCATAAAAAAAATAATAAGTATAAAAACTTCTGCTCTGTGAAAGACAAGGTCAAGAGAATGATAAAACAAGCCAGACTTGGAGAAAATGTTTGAAAAAGACACATCTGATTAAGGACTATTATCCCAACCATACAAAAAACCATTAAAATAAAACAATAAGAAACAAACCAACCAATTAAGAAGTGGGCCAAAGGCCTTAACAGACACCTCACCAAACAAGATATACAGATGGCAAATAATCATATGAAAAGATGATCCACATCATATGTCATCAAGGAAATGTAAATTTAACAACTGATATACCACTACACACCTATTAGAATGGTCAAAATCCAAAACACTGACAACATCAAATGCTGGTGAGGTTGTAGAACAATGGAAACTGTCACTCATTGCTGGTGGGAATGCAAAATCACATAGCCGCTTTGCAGACAATTTGGCTTTTTCTTACAAAACATACTCTTACCACACAATCCAGCAAAATGCTCCTTAGTATTTGCTCAAATGAGTTGTAAACTTATGTCCAAAAACACCCTGCATGTGAATATATGTAGCAAATTTATTCATAATTGTCAATACTTGGAAACAACTAAGATATCCTTCAGTAGGTGAGTGGATAAATAAACTATGGTACATCCTGACAATGGAATGCTTTTCAATGCTAAAAAGAAATTAAATATCAATCCACAAAAAGACATGGAGGCATTGAGGACCTTTAAGTGAATATTACTAAGTGAAAGAAGCCAATCTAAAAAAAATGCTGCCTATTGTACCATTCTGACTACATGATAATCTGGAAAAGGCAAAACTATAGAGACAATAAAAAGATCAGTGGTTGTCAGGGATTGGGGAGGTAATAAGTGGAGCACAGAGGATTTGTAGGGAAGTAAAACTACTCTGCATGATACTGTAATGATTGACAAATGTCATTATACATTTATTCAAGCCCATAGAATGTACAACACCAAGAATGAACTCCAATATAAGCTATGGACTTTGGGTGATTATGATGTGTCAGTGTAAGTTCATCAGTTGTAACAAATGTACCACTCTGGTGAAGTATGTTGATAATGGGGGAGGCTATGCAAGTGTAGGGGCTGAGGTTGGGAAATCTTTTGTACCTTTCTGTTAATTTTGTTGAGAGCCTAAAACTTCTCTAAAAATTATCTAAATAACTAAATCAATAAAATGGAGGAAACTTTTGGAGATAATGAGTATGTTTATGGCATAGATATTAGTTACAGTTTCAAGGGTGTATGCTTATCTCAAAACTCAAGTTGTATACATTAAATATATGCAGCGTTTTGTATGTCAATCACCCCTCAATTAAGTGGTTTTAAAAAAGTTAGTTTCATTGTACTCCATTGTATCAATATGCCGTATTTTATTTAACTAGTCCCCTGCCAATGGAAATTTAGGTTTTATCCAATCATTTCCTATTACAAACACTGCCATAATGACTAATATGGTATGTGTGTCATTTTGCACATGTGAAAATATATTTGTAGAGTAAGTTCATATAAAAGATATTGCTAGATTAAAGGATGTACATATGGTGATTTTTATGTATTTTCTTCCATAAGTATTGAATCAATTAAATTCCACCAATAATAAATAAGATTGTCTACTTCTCCACAGCCATACCAATAGAATGTTATCAAAATTTTTGTATATCTGCCAAACAGGTAAAAAATGGTATTTCATTGAAATTCTCTACTTATGAATAAGATTGAGCATCTTTTCCTATGTTTAAGATCCTTTTCAATGAAATATCTATTCATATGCTTTTCACATTTTTTTCAATTGATTTTTTTGGTATTTTCCTATTGATTTGTAGAAACTCTTTGTATATTATGAAGAGTAGCCCATAGTGAATGTAAATTGCAAACATATTTTGGAAGTTTGTCACTAATATTTTAATTTTTGTTTTGGTGGTTTTGCCATGAATCATTTCTAAGAAGTTAATATTACCAATATGTTTTTCTATGACTTCAACATTTTATATCGTAATTAGAAATCCTTTCTCAACCCAGGTTATAAAAGAGTCCTTCTCTATAGTACACATAATATTTAGGGCCTTATTTGGTGTTTGTTGGGGGGTGGGATAGGAATTATAAAGTGCCTCCAAATTAAGATCTGGTCTTCGGAATAAAAGAAAAACCCTATTAAATAAAGGGACAAATGGAATATTTTAGAGCTCAACCCTCACTAGGAAGAACAGAAAATACTTTGTCACTAATACAAATTATGGGCTGAAGGATGATCCTTTGAAACAAGAAGAGATGAAAGACAAATTGTACAGATAAAGAGATGACTATTTTGACAGCTTATTGAATAACCAGGGCCTTTAGAAGGTACAGAAGGGCTTTGTGGAAAGAAAAAGTGACTCCAGAAAGCAAAATATCAGTAAGTTCACTACTGAACAAATCATCTGAAACTGCAATTCAATCCTTCTTTCCACAGGATAGCCTTAGTACTTTAAAAGGGAACTTGTTGGTGGAGACTTGGACTAAAAATTTTTTTAAAAGATGAATTAGGTGAAAGGACCATAAGATGGATAGTTTAGATACAGAACTAGTTAAAACAAATTGAGTATGAAAAGTTGTTACTAACAGTTCAATACTGCCTTGGGTGGAGGTGTCAAGTAGGTCCCTTAAGGGTCTACTCCAAGTTCAATACAATTCAATATTTTCATTTACTACTTAAAGAATAGAAGGGAGAGGATGCTAATAAAATTTGCTACTCCTGTACACTGCAGGATAGGCATAAAAATAGAGTGCAAGCAGGATAATTTTTTAATGGGCAGAAATCAATAAAGTAAGATTCAATAAAGCATTCATAAATGTAATGTAATTTAAAAAGGATAGAATAATCAAATGTACCAATGTAAAATGGACTCACAAGAGGGTCTAAAGATTACAGTAGAAAGTAAAGTGAACATGTATCAGCAACATGACTGTCAAACCCCAAAGGCCAGTGCTGATCAAGTTACAAACATGATTTTTTCTTAAAAGAAAAAAATAAGAAAGGCTATACCAGTGTATAGGCACTTCAGTATGTCCAGGGTGTCAACCTAAAGGACTGATGGATAAGTAGTGTACAGAGAGGTGACTGTAAAATCAAAAGAATTCATATAGGATAAAATAAAACAGGTAAAAATAAAGATAAATGGAGAAGAGTAAGCAAAGGAAGTAAAATAGATATAGTTGGTCAGAGCAGAATCCAGCAAAAGGAACAGGCAGGAAAGGGTGGCGGAGAAAAGAGAAGAGAAGAAGAACTCAGAGAAAGGAAACAGTGAGGGGAAAGGAAGAGAGAGAAGGAAGAAAGGAGAGAGGACTCTTAGAAGGGAGGGAAGACAGAAAGAAGATATCTTCAAAGGAATTCACTTCGCAAAGGAGTTATGCAGAGAACTGGTGGTGGGTATCCTAATTAATATTTTAGTTGGAATGTTTCCAAGCTATACACTTGCAGGAATTCAGATTCTGAGTGAAGTATGATCTTCAGATCAGCAAAGAAATTGGATTGTACAGAACATATTAAGTAAAAAGAGTTAGGGCCTCATAAGAAACTTGGGAGCAAAATCACAGCTATTAGAGTGAAAGAAAGCAGTTTCAATTTTTTTAAATTAAAAATTGCAAAGCAACATAAATTATACAGGAACATGTCTGCAAAGGGAAAATAGGAAGAATCATGTATTTTTCTTCATAAAATAATGCTTGGTTTGTTATTTTAGAAGTAAAATATGGTCATAAGAAAATTTGAGAATTATTGGGAAGTAGTTTTATAATTAAATCAACTATAAGCTCATACCAACACTTTCATGTATATACTTGACTCCTTGGCACAATGTTTTTTTTAAATTAGTATAATTCTGCACAAGCAGTTGCATATCTGAATTTTTTCCCATCATTGCATTATTAAAATCTTTCCAAAAATTGAATTTCTGTAATAACATGGCTACTAATAGCTGCATTGTATTCCATTTTTGTATGTATATAAACATCTCAGTATGGTTAGATATTTAATTATCCAATTTTCTATGATTAGAAATAATGCTTCTGTGGGCTTTTTGTCTATGTAGTTTGATAATTTATTAGCATACATTCTCATAAACTTGTAATGTGAACATTTTATGGCTTTGTGTATGTTCTGTTATATGCGCATGTGTGTATGCACGGAGAGAAAGAGATTGCTTTTCAGAAAGGATGCTTGGACTCCTCCCAACAATATATGAAAATATTTATCTCACTTTATCCACACCTATATTACATGACAAATACTATTGAAGTTACAGTTAATTACTATTTTGCTGTTAATATTTTCTGTGAACTGTTTTATTTATGCATTTTGCCAACTCAGTCTCATTGCTGTTACATTCTTGTTAGTTCACTATACATCAAGAACCTTAGTTTTGGTCATATTCATTAGAAATATTTTCCTAACTGGTTTTACACTATTGTTTTTATGCCTTTTTGTTGTATAGAAAATATAATATATACATAAATATATTGAACTATTACTTGTGGATTTCTTCACTGCTTTTATGTTTTGAGAATTCCTCCCACAACTAGTTATTGGTTAAATCTTCATGTATATTTTATTCTTGTCATTTATGATTTTGTTTTATCATATGTAGGTAATGAATCAATCTGGAGTTTATTGTAGTGCGTGATGTGAGCTGAGGTTTTTTTTTTCCCAAATGTTTATCCAGTTTTCTAAACATTGCAAAATAATCTATTTCTTATCCCATTGGTTTGTTATGATCCTATATTATATATCAAGTATTTTAATAAACTGGATCTGTTTCAAGGGTGTGGAATGAAAGGTAAACTAACACTTAATAGCCAGTGAATGCAGGATAAAGAAGGGCACTTCTGCAGGAAATGGAGAGAGGAATAAGGGCAATGGAGCAAGCAAAGGCAAAGAGACACAATGACTAGAGATGAGCAATAGGACAACTGAGGAAATGTGATGGATTTGCATTGTTTTATAAGAAATTATGTGAAATTACACAGAATAGAAAAGGAAAGAAGTACATGAGGAAATTTATGTGTGGGGGTGGGGGAGGGGCACAAAGGAAGATCAAAATGAAAGAAAAAATAGACTTCATTGTATAGATCTTTGTTGACTTATAATGGGGTTATCTCCAATAAACCCACCATAAGTTGAAAATGCATTTAATACACCTAACCTACCAAATATCATAGATTAACCTTGCCTACCTTAAATGTGCTGAGAACACATTAACCTACACTTGGAAAAATCATCTAACAAAAGTCTATTTTGTCATAAAATATTGGATATCTCATGTAATTTATAGAATACTATACTGAAAGTGAATAACAGAATGGTTGTATGGGGACAGAATGGTTCTAAGTGCATTAGTTGTTTACCCTTGTGATCACATGGCCGACTGGGGACTATGGCTCTCCACCACTGCCTAGCACCACAAGAGTATCACACCACATATTGCTAGCCCAGGAAAAGATGAAATTCAAAATCTGAAGTACAGTTTCTAGATTGCTTTCACATCATTGTAAAGTCAAAAAATAGCCAAGCTGAACCTTCATAAATTGGGGATCATCTGTATATGGAACCTGCCTGTCTGCACAAGTTAGGCAGGAGAGGAATAGCTCTCAGAAGGAGGGAAGTAACACACATTTCAAAGCAAGTCAAACACAGAAAGAGAGCAATAATGGGTGTGGATAAAGTGAAGGTTCCAATGGCCAGGATCCTCACCTGAATCCAAACCTTAAATGTGCTCAGAGCACATTAACCTACACTTGGAAAAATCTGCCCAGTGCTCTGGGCAGAGGCAGAGATGAAGGAGGATTACAGATCTGCAGACTGTTGGATGCAGACATAACTCTAGTGCTTGACCTATCGCTGGGAAAACAAGCCAGGTAATAAACCCTTTCACCCCAAGAACGTTCCATTGTCATTCCTTGGTCTTACTGAATACATAGTGAACTTGTCCAGGGTTGAAACCCATTGGCATGACAAAAGGCAAAAAGAATGTGATAAAGAAAGTGACAGAAGTTAAAGGTCAAGATCTAAAAAAAGCAAAGAAGTAGAATCAGGAAAGTTTTTAACAAACAATTATCAAAGAGGGATCATATGAAGTAAAAATTGGTGGACTCATGGGGATATTAAAAACATTTTAAGAATGTCTCACCAATGGGTTTCAGCCCCCTGGTGAGTTCGCTATGGATTCAGTGTGACCAAAGAAAATGACAGTAAAATGTTCTTGGGGTAAAAGGCTTATATGCAACTTTATTTCCCTGGTGGCAGGTCAATCACTAAAATCCCACTCACTCAGAACAAGTCTGCATGCAGCAAGTCAGTCTCTGCCTCTGGGCCCCTCTTTGCTCACAGCTGTCCTCTGGGCATCTCTGCCTGTGCAGCCATCCTGCAAAGCCGTCCTCTGGGCCCCTGTCCTTGGCACTGCCACCACTCCAGCCTCTCTTCTGCTCTTCTGCAGCCATGTCACCGTGTCACCCAGAGTACTGGGTGGAGCTCTTTATATAGAGTCAACAGCAATGTATTGCCCACACATGTGTAGTGAGCTAGCCAACCAAAGGCCAGGTGAGAATCCTGGCCACAGGAACTCTCATTTTATCCCTACCCCTACAGGATTCTCTCCTCTCAATCTATGTGCCCTCAATCCTCTGCAATGGTCCCTGTGCAAGGAAGCTGGAACATTGTAATCAAACTCCACAACAACATAATATAATATACAAATAACAGAAATTATAACAAATTATAATAACCCTTAAGCCTGAGGAGATCCATTGCCACTAAGTGGTCATCCTGGCAGTATTCAAACCAGTTCTACTCAAATAAGTTAAACAAAAGAACCATGGGTGGGCCTTACAATACCCACTTTCTCCAGTCTCTTCAGCAAAAAGTCTTGCAGACACACAGGCTGGTCTTGTTGCTCTGTTTCTTAACTCTGCCTCTTTGTCTTAATGGCTTGAACTGCTGCTCTGGTTTCAGTTGTTGCAATAGCTCCAGTAAGATCCTATTTTTCTACCCACCTAATTTTCTTCCATTTGCTCCTGCCCATATTAAATCAACCCACACCTGGGTCCTTATAACCCTCATGGGGCCCTTTATATACTTCTTGTGAGTAGCACACCTTATTTCTTTCTGTGTTCTCATTGCTTCAGCCTCTCCTAAGTCAGCTACTTTATGTATCACCTTGCTTATGGGCTGCCCTAAGTGAGGGGAAAGGATGACCATTAGAAAGCCAAAGAGGGATGTGGGAGCCATTTGAAACACAATATTTCTCATCCCAGTAGTGAAAATCTCTTCATCTGGGCCATTATTCTCTGTACTATAGATGGCATTTCTTATGCCTATCTGTTGTAACACCTGCTGGAGCTCAGCATACATCTGCCATCTAACAGGAGAGGATAGTAGATCACCCTGATTGGGCCACACAGCACGAAGTGCAGCCATAAGCAATCAAGGAGCAAGTGATTCCCTGGGGCCTCTTGTGCACTTTGTAACTGTTGCCTCAAGGCAGGCTGTACTGTCAGGGAAGCCAGCTTTCTCATCTCTGATCCTGAAAGGAAAATTTCATCCACCTCTAAGTCCCACAGATACAGGAGCCAATAGAGGAGAGGTTGGTGCCTCTGGTACCACCCCTTCATCCTTCCCCAGCTCCTCCTTTTCCAGGGCTGATGGCACCTTTCTCTCCCCTCCACCAAGTGCCTCCTTGGCTACAGTGCCTCACAGCAATGCTAGCTCAGTCTTCAGTAGCTCTCTTAACTTCACCCCAATGCTTCACAGCTGGCATTCTCATGCCACCTCTGCCTGTGCTTCCCTCAGGAGTGCTTCTTTTTCTTTATGGCCTTTTCCTCCTTCACAGGACCTGGCAGTGCTGCTGTCTCATTCTGTGAGAAATCTTTTACCTATTCAATGGCACATCACTGCCAGCTTTCTTGTGCTACCTCCTCTCACATCAATGCTATTTCCTTCTTCAGGGAATCTAAAGAAGTTTGTAGCTCATGTTCTAGTGCTCCCATTTCTTGGGTCTTTTTCAGGAGCGTGTCCTTCTGTGGGGAAGTTGGGGTTCATATGGCCAATATCCTCACTGAACTTAAACCACCTGATGATGTAACTGTCCTGTAGGCAATAAGCTGTTATTGCACTATATAGAGAGCTCAGCCCAGTGCTCTGGGCAGAGGCAGAGACGCTAGTGCTCAACCTACCACCAGAGAACAAGCCAGGTAATAAACCCTTTCACCCCAAGAACATTTTGCTGTCAATTTCTTTGGTCACACTGAATCCATAAAGAACTTTCCCGGGCTGAAACCCATTCGCAAGACAATTGGTGTAGTCAGCAGGATTCACTGTTGACCAAGGAAAAAGACAGGCTGCCCTTATGGGAAGGGTACTTCAGTGGGCTGCCCCTGTGAATGGGGAGACAGTGGATCATCCCCCAGTGGGTATGTGGTCTGAGGTGGCTTGCCTCCTATATAACTGGGCCCTACCCCAGGACTGGAGGCAAGTGGAGGTGACACCTGAGGCAGTAGGGGTGGCTCTTGATGTAGTAAGCAGCTCCTTTGAGAAGTAGAGTGCCCGTGAGGCAGCAGAGACTGTGGGTTGGCTGCTTCTCACAGTCTTAAAAAGGTCTACAGAGGAGACCCAAGAAATGGCAGTGTGAGAATGCGAGCTGCAAACTTCAGTAGATTCCCTGAGGAGGTAAGTGGCAAAAGGGGGCACAAGAACGTGAGCTGCCGACTTCTGCTGTTCCCTGAGAAGGGAAATGGTATTGATGCAGGCAGAGGTGACAAGAGAACACGAGCAGTAAACCTCTGTGGATTCCCTGAGGAAGGAGATGGCCTTGATGTAGGAGGAGGCAGCACGAGAGTGCCAGCAGCAAGGTGCCATTGGAGACAAGACGGCAGTGCTGCCAGGTGTTCTGAAGGAGGAAGAGGCCGTCAAGGAAAAGTACAAACTCCTGAGGGAAGCACAGGCGGAGGTGGCATGAGAACATCAGCTGCACAGCATTGAGCTGAAGGTAAGAGACCTTCTGAAGACTGAGGTAGCATTGCTGCGAGGCACAGTAAAAAAGGTAAAGATTGTAGCAGAGGAGGCACTCAGGGGAGGGGAGAGAAAGGTACCATCAGCCCTAGAAATGGAGTAGCTGGAGAAGGATGAAGGGATGGTGCCGGAGGCAGTGGTGCCTCCTGTATTGAAAGCATGCCCAATGGTTGTAAAGAAAATAAAGACCCAGCAGCTGAAAGTTTCCCAAGGAGAGGAGCAGCCCTCACCCCAGGTGGTGGAGCACTCTATGGTCCACCCCTATACTCAGGCTGAGCTGGTGAATTTGGCTCCCAGTTTAGGCAGAAGACCTCAGAGTCAATATCAGCTTGGCTCCTGTGTCTGTGGGACTTGGGGGTGGATGGAATTGTTCTGTCAGGATCAGAGATGGGAAAGCTGTCTTCCCTGACAGTGCAGCCTGCCTTGAGGCAGCGATTACAAAATGCACATCAGACCCCAGGGAGTCACTCCCTCCTCGATTGGCTTATGGCTGCGCTTCGTGCTGTGTGGCCCAATCTGGGTGATCTGCCATCCTCTCCTGTTAGACGGCAGACATATGCTGAACTCCAACAGGTGCTATGAGAGCTAGGCATAAGAAATGCTATCTACAGTCCAGAGAATTGTAACCCAGATGAAGAGATTTTCACTGATGGGATGAGAAATATTGTACTTCAAACGGCTCCTACATCCCTCTTTGGGTCCCTAGTGGCCATGCTTTCCCCTCACTTAGGCCATCCCATAAGCAAGGTGACACATATAGCAGCAGACTTAGGAGAGGCTGAAGCAATGAGAACATGAAAAGAAATAAGATCTATTACTCACAAGAAGAATTTACAGGGCCCTATGTAGGTTACGAGGACCGAGATGTGCGTTCATTTAATATGGGCAGGAGAAGATGGGAGGAAATTAGATGGAAAGTCCAATAGGATCTTACTAGAGCTATGGCAACAGCTGAAACCAGAATAGTAGTTCCAGCCATTAAGACCAAAGAGGCAGAGGTCAGAGACAGAGGCACATGTCTGGCCTGTGTGTTTACAAGACTTCCTGCTGGGGAGTGAGCCAACCTCAGTTGAGCCCACACAGGAAGGTGATTGGGGAACATGGTTTGACTGAGGGGAAGGTCAAGGTATCTGCCCTGAGGGACCAGGGGTGGACTGGAGGCCACATGTTGAAAAAGCTATCCATTGGTCCCCAGTGAACATAAAATGTGTCCTGGCTCTGGTGGACACTGGGGCTGAAATTTCACTGATTCTTGGTAACCCTGAGTGGTTCCCCGGGACCCACACTATCACAGATGGATATGGGGGTAAGGCTATCAGAGTGAAAAAAGCCCAAATCCCTTTGGGAAGAGGGCATCTACCCCCAAAGGAGTATACCATGTGAAATTTCCTATCCCTGAGTATATTTTTGGGATTAATATCCTGCAGGGCCTATGGTTGCAGACCACTGCAGGTGAGTTCAGACTGAGAGTACGTGTGGTGAAAGCAGTTCTGAGGGGACATCTAGGCACCTGCCCATAGCTTTGCCGGTGCCTCAGCAGGTGACTAATACCAAACAATACAAACTGACTGGAGGGCATAAAGAATTTGGAGAAACTCTCCAGGAAATTGAAAATGTGGGTATTTGGGAATAGGGCGTCTACCCCCAAAAGAGTATACTTGGACCTTTCAACACATGGATCAACAATGGCTGGCTCTCCTGGCACCTTGGGGACAAGGCCTGGAAGCTGTCCTCCTGTGTATTCCTGGAATAACAGCAGAGTGGCCACCAAAAGTCATAGTAGTATATCCTGAATGGCCAGAAGGTAAGAGCATCTTATTGGGGAGTTTTGTTTTATCATTATGGCCAATGCACACACCTCCAGTAGCACTACATATAGACTCTTCCGTAACCCCCATGGGGAAAGGAGTTAAAGTATAGTATACTAGACCTGGAAGGGACCCCCTTCCAGCTACAGTCCTATCACAGGACCACTCTCTTGCCTATGTTGATGGCGTTAAAACATGTGTCTTATCACCCCTAAAGTCTTTGTGGATTGGGAACTTCCTCTGGCTTGAGGATTATTATAATTTTTGTAGCAAAATCTTGCTGTATCTTAATTTTTACTGTTGTTATCCTCTGTTGCTATTGTGGAATCTGATTACAGTGCTTCACCTTTCTCACACAGGTACCATTGCGAAAGATTGAAAGCATGTAGATTGTAAGGCGAGAATCCTGGAGGGGTGGAGTGTGGGGAAGTTGGGGTTCCTATGGCCAGGATTCTCACTGAACTTAAACCACCTGATGATGTAACTGGCCTGTTGCTGGGCTGCCACTTCCACACCTTTAGGCAATAAGCTATTATTGTGCTATATAGAGAGCTCGGCACAGGGCTCTGGGCCGAGGCAGAGACCCTAGTGCTGGACCTACCACTGGAGAACAAGCCGAGTAGTACACCCTTTCACCCCAAGAACGTTTTGCTGTCGATTTCTTTGGTCACACTGAATCCATAGCGAACTTCCCCAGAGCTGAAATCCATTGGCAAGACACCTTCTCTTCTGTGGACTTTTCTAATATTGTGAGAAGCAGCCAACCCACAGTCCCCACTGCCTCATGGGCACTCTGTTTCTCAAAAGACATACTTACTATACCAAGGGCTATCATACTGCCTCAGGTACCACCTCCACTTGCCTCCAGTCCTGGGGTGGGGCCCAGCCCTCTAGGAGGCAAGCCACCTCAGACCACATACCCACTGGGGGACAGTCCACTGCCTCCCCATTCACAGGGGCAGCCCGCTGAAGCACCCCTCCCATAAGGGCAGCCTGTCCTTTTCCTTGGTCAACAATGAACCCTGCCAACTTCGCCAGTTGTGTTGCCCATGGGTTTCAGCCCCCTGGTGAGTTCACTATAGATTCAGTGTGACCAAAGAAAATGACAGTAAAACATTCTCAGGTTGAAAGGCTTATACGCAACTTTATTTCCCTGGTGGCAGGTCAATCACTAAAATCCCATTCACTCAGAGCAAGTCTGCATGCAGCAAGCCAGTCTCTGCCTCTGGGCCTCTCTGCCCGCACAGCTGTCCTCTGGGCCTCTCTGTCCTCACATCTGTCCTCTGGGCCTCTCTGCATGCACAGTCGTCCTGCACAGCATCCTCTGTACCTCTGTCCTCAGTGCTACCACCACTCCAGCCTCTGCTCTGCTTTCCTGCAGCCTTGCAGCTGTGCCACCCTATCACCCAGAGCACTGGGTGGAACTCTTTATATAGAGTCAGTGACAACATATTGCCTACACATGTGTAGTGAGCTAACCAACCAGGACCAGGTGAGAATCCTGGCCACAGGAACTCTCATTTTATCCACATAAGATGCAGTAAGAAATAGTTTAGGACAATGCTAGGGAAGAGTCTTGTAAAATATTCTATTAACAAACAGGGAGTTATAATTCTAGTGCAAGAAAAATCTCTACCCAAAAGAATAGTATATGGATAAGGAAACCATAATACCTGGTCTTTGAATGTGTTAAATTGTCATCATGAAACTTTTTAGAGTCTACTGGTTAAGTTTTTTATGTAAAACATAGTCAAGTGATAGCTTTAAAATGTATAATAAGGCTTGTCAAAAGGAAGAGAAATTAAAAAGGTAAAACAATCATGGTCTTGGGAATTAAGACCCTCTGGGGGTAAGTGGAGTTTCCAATGCCTAAAATTACTTAAAAGAACCAGCCTAAAAGGATAATGCATATTAATTATTCAGTCTTCAGTCATTCCAAGAATTTATCTGGGGCCTACCATATTAAGTGGGAGGGGTGGGGAAATATAAAATAAATACTACTCTCTGCCTTCAAAGTTGTCCCTTTTAGTGTAGACAACAAAATGGTACTTCACAAATTCCAATGCTGTGGGATATATACTATATTCAATTATGCAAAAACTGCTATGGAAGGAAAGAAGATAAAATACCTGACTTTATGGGGATTGGGGATGAGGAAGTTCATCAGGAAAGGACAATCACAGACGATTTACAAAGGAGGTGACTTTGGAGCTGAATTTTAAAGGCTACCTAGAAGTTGGTCAGCTAGTACAGGGAAGAAAGAAAAAGCATGGAAGTATGAGAATGTATAGTTTACTTGGAGTACAGAAAGCGATTGTGACTGAATCATAAGATAGAGGATTTAGCAGAAATTAGGCCAGAAAAAGATAGAAACCAACTCTTTAAACCATGCCAGAGACAATGGGGAGCCATCAGAGTTTTAAGTAAGAGAGTGAAATGATCAGATTTACCTTTTGGAAAAACCTTGCTGGTTTCAGTTTGAAAAAGGAAAGATTGGAGGTAAGGAATGGTATTCAGTAGCTTTTGCAATAGTCCAGGTGAGAGATTATGAAGACATAGGTTAGAAAAATGACTCCAGAAGTAGACAGAAATTATTGGATTTGAGGCATTTTAAAAAAGTACAATTAGCAAGACTTGGAAATTGATTGGCTATGAAATGTGAGAATGGGAAGATTCAGAGATAATGTCCAGATTTCCGGCTTGCACTGGATGATGAGTTTGGGAACACTGGAAGAACAGGTTTGTAGTAGACTGTGATGCATTTAAAGGACCTCTGAAACATTTGGTGGAAATATAGAAAGAGCTGGATATATATGCTCAGAGCTCAGTAGACAGACCTGAGCTAGAAAGATAAATTAAGGACTCAAAGTACAAGAGGAAAGAGGTGGGTGAATTCAAGATTTTATGAGATAAAGGAGAAAAGATCTGTGAATTATGGAAAAGGGTGAGAGAGACTGGAGCATAGCTGCCATGAGATATGAGAATGAGTGACAGTGCCCAAAAATGAAAACATAAATTTTGACAAACTCCCTCAGCAACTACATCTCCTAAGAAGGCAGGGACCCTTCCAGTGTACTTCAGATAAGACTCTTCCTTTTTCTTCTTATTTTTGGAAATGGACCAAGTTCTGATACAAATATGAAAGCATCAGAAATGCAATAAAACAATTGCAAAGACAGGGTCTCTTTCAGGATTTGCTTGAAAAAGAAAATAGACTGGGGAATTGTCTTGCATGATTCCCCTTATACTGTAAGCCAGACTCAAGGTCACAGGCTTACAGTGTTAAAGATTGGCTGCAGGGCAGTTGTAGTTTTTCACATGCCCTGGAAGATGCCATGATTTGAAGAGGACTACTTCCTGCAATTCATCTTTATTGTTCACCAAATGATGGCCCCGGTAAATTAACACTCCATGACACTAAGAGGACTGATGTAAAATTAAAGATTTTAAATGTAGGAAGATCAACCACATGTTGCCCCACGTTTTAATTATATTTTCTCTCTGATTCCCAAACTATAATCCTGTGCTCCTTTCTTTACAGGGTATTTCTTTTGATGTTGAATCCCACAGCCTAAACACAAATGCTACAATGAAGTCACCATGAACATCAATTGAAGATAAAATCAAGTGCATTCCATATTTTTTCTCTTCTGTTTAAGAAAGTATCTCAAACACAAGAACAAAACTTAGTAAAAATATAACAAGGTATTTCCTACACTATTTACTCAGAATTTTAATTGGAAGAATTACAAGTCCTCAGTAGACAGATGACCAACAACAAAAAATGTGAAGAGGCAATTGTCACAAAGAAAATGTAACAAAAAAATATATGGGAATATATTTTGGAAGCAATCAGAAAAGTTTAACTTAAAACTATAATGAGGTAACATTTTTAGCAATTTAGCTTAGATTTTTTCTCCCAGATTTCTGTCAAGGTTGTGATGCAATTATGCCAGTCTTTTTGGAAATTAGTTTGGCGGTATTTTTCAAGAAACTTTTTAATGTTTATACGTTTTCATCCAGTGATTAAACTGCCAGGCACTTATGCTAAGGAAATTATTCAGGAAGTTACAAAAACTGTATACAAGATGTTCATTACAATATTGTTTATAGTAGCAAAAAATTAGTAAAAACCTAAATGACCCATGATTGACTAGCTAAAGCATGACAAATTGCCCTAAAGGAATATTGTGCAGCACTAGAAATTATCATTACGAGGAACATATAACTACATGATAAACCATTTATGATACAATATTACATAAGAAACAGACTTCTTAAGAGTATCTACATAATTTTTACAACTTTGCAAAATTAATTGTGTGCATAAAGGGCACATACAAAATTGATATGTAGTGATATTATGAGTGATTTTTTTTAATTCTATGTTCTTGTTGTTTGTATAATATTATTTGTGCAGTGACAAAAATTGTTGAAAATATTCCTCCAATTCCCCCTCCTTCTCGTACTTTGACAGCCGCCTGGTTTCTGATCACTCCTGGGATTGTCATATGGACTCTAGACAACTCCTTGAAGTACATATGTCACCTCTGGAAAGGCTAGCTGCTTAGAAACGTCAGTCACAACCTCTTATTTAGGCTTCTTTCATTCCTTCCTCAGTTTCCCTGCCAGTGACTTGACTCCTGCTTGGTTTGCCTTTTAAGCAGCTATCATCATTTGGAAAAATAAGTTTGAAATGGATTTACTTTCTGGAGCTGAAAATTTAATACTTGATATAATAAATTTGACTCCTTTATTACCATTAAAGTGAGAGAGAGAAGAGAATAACAGAAGTGGAAATGAGATTCTGAAGTATCCAGGGTAAAATTTTTTTTTAAAGCAAACTGCACTAGGTCTTGAGCCTTTCAAAAGTTGATTCCTCAGACAATTTATGTCAGAAGATTTGGCTTCTGAGATAATTAGTCTTTTTAATCCTTATTGTAGGGCACTGCTACACCTCTCCTGAGATTGCCAACTTCCCCCATCTGGATTCACAGCATGGACAGGTGTTTTCTGTCTGGACCAAATTACTCTAAGTGTTACATTCATGGTCTAAATTGGTCAATGTCTATTTAAATGCAACAGATTTTTGCTCTGTGACCTTTAGTAGGTCTGATTCCAATTCTGATAGAAATGGGAATAACGTAGTGGAGACGGTGCTTGCCATTTGCTGAATGATGTGTATTGAGATTTGCAAACAGAAAGGACCCTCTGCTGTGAAAGTGAGAGGAAAAGATAGACCAATAAAGAGTACTATTTGAATAAATTAGATACTTTTATACAAGTTACTGACAACCTGTGCTTATTGCTATAACCCTCTTTCTTTGGCTTTTCTGCATTTTTGATATGCCAAGAGGCTCAAAACAGAAAAGTAGTCTTGGCCTCTCTCAACATCCTGCTTTTGCTTCTAATGGCCCTGTTTGGTTTCCTTCTGGCAACCACTTAACTTCCCTAAAGGCAACCCAAACATTCATTTCAACCTGATATTGTCTATATGCAGCTCATGAACAGAGAAAGACATACATTCTGATTTTTCCCCAAGCCCCATGTCCCCTCAGGATAACTCTGAGCCCAGAAGCCCCCATGATATAGATACAAAAAAACTGCCATCTACTCTCAGTTATCTGTACTTTCTTGAGTGCCTCAGCAAACCAATAACCAACCTGCAGCATGGCGTTCACTGGTATTCATAATGCTGATTCCATGCTTCTATGCCAGTTAGGAAATGCCTTCTGAATCTTCACAGAAAGAATTTTTCTGCAACCCTAATCTTCATGTCAGGTGTATTTTATCATATTCTAACTCATTGAAAAATAAAGTATGAATTTCACAGACTGACTACTAACCTATTTCCTCAGCCAAGCTGACTATGGGAGAATTTGCTTTAGTCTCTAAGTACAATGAATGGGTGGCTGGCTGGCAAATCACCCAAACGGCCAGAGCCTTTGCTGCCAAGCTTTCCCCTAAAGTGACAGGGTTAATTCAGAACTAAACCAGCCCCACCCTCTGAGTAATAGGCAGGCAGGCCTCAGTAGGGACAACATGTGTTTGAGGAAAGAAGCCTGCCTGGATCCTATTCCCAGCTGCAGCATCCCTTAGGTGTGCATTTCCCTTCCTTGTGACAGTGAGATCATGCCATAAAGCATTTAGAGAGCGGCAGACAAAAGAAGTTATTTCAGGGGAAGTTATTATCACTGTTAGAGCCACTATTGTGTCTTTCCCAGCATCAATATCTGAGGAGAGAGATGATTTAGTCACCAAAAAGAGGGGAAGGATAATTGTATGCAGCCCCTTTGAAGCTGCTTAGAGAAAGTGAGATAGAGATAGACAAAGACAAGATTTTTTCTTACTAAAAGAAAGTGCTTAGAGCAGTGGATCCCAATCTTTTGAAATAGGTGGATCTCTTTTAAACTTAAAAATGTTTCTCTCTCTCTCTCTCTCTGTCTCTCTCTCTCTCATGCACACACACACACACACTATAGAGTCATATATTCAGAATATATTGGTTGAGAAAATACTCAACAAACATCTACAATAAATTCAGCAACTCATAAATAAGCTCATATTTTATTCATCAAAGCAACATCTACATACTGTTGTACAACAGTAGTACATAAATATCCAAAGTACATTATTTATTTAGTCTATAAGCAATGTTTGGTGAGCATATAGATTCTTACATCCCTTGCTGTAACTCCATGTCACCCCTAGTCAAAAGGCATATAGTCAAGAACCAGTAATTTAGAGTATATCGCATACAGGCCCAGGCAATGAAAAATTGTGGGGCAAGCTCCTTGGAGCCCACATCTAGTAGATAATATCCCTGGCCTAGCAGCACTCTTTACTTCTTTTTTCTTTCATATATGGTATAGGACTCTTTTAAATGCAAAGCAAAACAACACTTATTCACCATCAATGAGTACTAAGTACAGCACAAGCCAAACAACAGGATACCCACTGCTGCTTTTCTTGAGCCAAGCTTCAGCAAGGACTCTGTGCCTTTCATGACAATATAACATGTGCATTTTAACAACTTCTCTGTCTATTATGACTCAGACTAGATCTGGTGACATCCTTATAAAAAACATCTAGTGTTTCCAAGATCTTCTTGTTTAATTCATGCAGCTGTCACTTATGCTCCCCTCATACTCCTGAACACAAGACAGTACCAGAGAATGCAATTAGGGGCTTAGCTTTTTCTCTGAAGTGTACCTGGAAACTTAAGCAACCCACCTTTCATTTTTCATTGTCCAGCACCAATTCTAGCTTGATTTCCTACAGTGAACCTCCAGAAAAATTGTAGCAGACTACAAGTTTTTGGGACATTGGGTGTTGCTCCATAGGCCAGAGAAATCCACAGGGAAGGAAGGTAATCACAATAGTACAATCTGGTGGTTCTTGAAGCTTCTTTTTGAGATTCTAATGCTGTCTATACCAACTTTTCTTTATTTATTATTTATCAAGCAACATGTGTGTTCATCTTACCAACATATTAAAGAGCTTTCAAACAAATGCAAAACACAGTAAAATGACACAGAGAACATAGTAAGAGGGAAATCTTCATCATGGAGTTCTGTGTTGGGAAGCTTTGCTAAAGTGGTGGGATGTAAAGGAATGTTTGAGGCTTAATCCTATGAAAATTTCAACTTTTGTCTTTTAGCCATGATTGCAAGGAAGCCAAAACAAAACAAAACAAACCACATCCCCTATTTCCATGTGCAGAAGGATACAATTAAGCTGTGCCCAGACTCCTGACCCTTCAAAACAGTGAGATAATAAACATGTGATATTTTAAGGGCTAAAATGGACACTTTCTTAAGCAGTGATAGAAAACTAATATAGGCAAATACATTTACTTTACTCAGTTTTCTAAGAAAGTACTAGGAAGAATTGTGGACCCAATGGCAAGTGTGATCAAGTGGAAGGAGTACTAAATGAGCCATGAAGGCCTGGTTCAAGTCCTAGTTCTGCTTGACCTGGAGCAAGTGACTCAGTCTTTGACCCTGTAACCCCATCTATCAAATGAAGTTGATGTAATCTGTCTAGCCTTTCTCATAAGGTTCTGAGGAAAGACTTTGAAAACTGTAAAATGCTGGACTCGTTTTATATGGAAGTTATCATGCTCCAAGTAATATTCCAAGTTTCCTGTATGTATTAACTTACTTATCCTCAAACAACCCCATAAAGTAGACACTCTTTATGATCATCACCTCCACTTTATAGATCGAAGAAATGAGACACAGGGAAGTGAAAAATCTTGCCCAAGATCGCACAATTGTTAGGAAGTAAGAACAAGCATTTAAATCCAAGCAGTCTGGTTCAAGGTCCTGTACTCTTAATCATTATACTATGTTGCCTCTTGTATCCTTAATAAGTATAGGAAATCCACTCCCTCTGACGCAAGCTGAGCCTTGATGCCCACATATTCTGAAAGAGATTCAAGATCCTCACATGAGAGTGACCCCTATAAGCCTCTATTTTAATGTATTCTTCCAGATTTGTTATCTTGGTTTTTCTAACACACACCACCTATTTTTTCAAATGAAATTCACCAGGAGACAACAATCCTCTTTTACTTCCATAAAGTGCATTGGCATTATCCACACTGCTCAGGCCCACTGCCTCATATACAGCACCACCTCTTTCTACTGTTTCCCATTATTACTTAGCTGAGAGCACATGAACATTTGCTTACAACAAACATATTTAATTTCTTTTTAAAGACAGATTCACATAAAAACCAAGCATAAAGGGAGTAGAAGCATTTTTATTGAATTGCTTTTAGGTACACTGCATGATTTCCATTATGTCTACTGCCTGATTTTGCAAATCTCTGGGCATGCAGGATCAGTTCTTAATTTATCATAAAAAACACTAGAGCTAGAAGAGGACTTGTTTAAAGGATCATGTGGTACATTCCCCTGCCTTTGGGAAGATTATCTTCTACCTTTAAATCTTCCTGAGGCAAAAAATTCTTACCTCCTTCAATGGGACATTATAGTTCTTAAGCTAATATTTAGAAGTTCTTCCTAAAATCACACTGAAATTACCTCTGCTTCAATTTAAGCAGGCAAGGTTTTATTCAGGCTTCAAAATCAGCTAAAAAGACTTTCTCTGAACCATTCCCTGACATCCCTAGATTAAATTAGCTCCTTAACCCTTCAGCATTCTGGGCATACATACCTTTATTATGTTATTTGTATAATAACTCTGTTGTTTATTTATACATCTGCCACCACCCCAACAGAGGGCCCTTGAGGGCAGGGGCAATGTTTTACTTCTTTAAGTGTCTCCCACACATGGCAGAGTGACTAGCACATATTAAAGTGCTGAAAGAAAAATTTAAATGAATGAATAAATGAAGCAGATTTTATACTGTTCTATCTGTAAGCAAAGAGCTTCCTATTCATAAAACCTTTCTTACAGAGACCAAAACTAGCTTTCCTTTGTCTCTTGCTAACTAAACAACCCCAAATTCTTTCCTGTACATAGAACTTATTTTTCTTTTCTGTAGGCCATAGTTTCCTTGACTACTGATATCTCCATATCTATTTCAGTGGGATGATCAAGATCAGAACCATAGTGCTATATACATCATTAACTGTGTTTGCATGTATTTCCATTTACACAATCAAGATCAAAATCATTATGTTATACACAGTGATGACTATGTGCAAATGTACTTTCCCTTTATACATATAGAATTAGAGTCCTCCCAGAAATTTGGTTGTGAATCGAGTTATCACAAATCCATTTCTAGATAAAATTCACCAAGGCAGCTTACTATTTGGAGAATAGCCAAATAATTTAAAAAATTTTTTAAATATCTTTTTAATATGAGTAATAGTCCTCTAGTTATTTTTCCTTAAGAGACAGTATTTTGTAGTGGGAATCCCATTGCATTTGAAGTCAAAAGATGTGAGTTTAAAACCATATCTTTCTGTACTCCTCAGACATTTCACTTATATTTTCTGAGACTATTTTATCTTCTGGTATGTGGGGACTATAATAATAAATAACTCTTAAGGCTATTGCCAGAACCAAATAAACATACACGAAAGGGCTTGTTCAATGTAAAACTAATATTAGCTATGATTATAAGTAATAATAACATAAATTGTATGTGCAGTTTTCTTACAGTTAGTTTCTTCAATCTCATAGAGGAATCACTTCATACATTTCACATAAGCTGATTTTTTTCCACTGTAGCACTGCATTGCTTGTTCATATTTAGCTTTAGATCAACTATAACTCTCAGATCTTTGTGATGCTTGGGACTAGTCAGTCCTTTTCAACCCTATATTTACGAATTTGGGTTTTCATTTCCTCTGATAGTCCATCCTTTTACCATTATTTTAGTAAGATTTTTTCCCCTAATTTATGGTCATTTTGAGCTTTACTCTGTGGCATCTGTCAAATCATTTAGTGACAGGCACCCTAGAAATGTCACAGGGTGGCCAGCATTCTGCATGTTCTTCCTCTATACAGAAAGTAGATGGCTATGGGGACTGTTTCTGTGTAGTGCCAATGATATGGGGATTGACTGCACCTGAAACGGGATGTGCGTGGCTCTATTAATGGCAAATGGAAGAGGGAGTCATATTTCTCAGCCAGTGAACACAGTACAACCTTCCCAGATTTAGAGGAGCCAAAGCAGCACCCAGACACGTTTCTATAAGTGAGTCTTATGGGAAATGAGTTTTTACCTGGCATTCATAGGCAGATGCTGAAAGAGTCTACAAGTGGAAGATACATCAAGCCCTGGTATAATTCAAAAAAGAAACACACTAGTCTATTTAGAGAGGGTAATGATCTGAGCGATTGCCATTTACGTATTGTATAAAATGAACTATATATTGCAAGAAAGAACAAAACAGTGGCTTTGGGACTGATGTTCAGGACAGCTAAACAATAGCCAAGAATTTTAGTAGTGGCATTAAAGCAAAATGGATGGGTAAACCTGGCTTTTAAAAAAGTAAATGAGCATCCGGATTTATTAAGCACTGGCACTAGGACAAGAGAGGGAAGGGGGAAAATGTACATTAAAAAGAATCCACCCAACTTGAGGTAAAGCTAACAGATGATGGTGATGAAGAAGAAAGAAAAAATAAATGTCAAGTCTCCATACATAATGGGTTCCATTTTGCCAGGATGTTGGTTGGTCTGATTCCCCAGAGACATCTGCACAGAATTAACACATGTTAAATGTGTGATATGACACTGGAAGTAAAAGACACTCTAGGAAACCAGAGCTCCAAGAGTCCAGGAGAGCACTCAGACTTAAAAATAAGAAATGGTCACAAAACACCTATACATATGAAGCTGAATACCAAAGATCTTAAGATTCATAGGTAGATCTGGGTATTAAGAACACTAGTATAAAGATAGAAACAGGAACTACAAAATTCAACCTAGAAATTGAATCAAAACTAATTGTGCAAGGCCAATTAGTACTGGCCAAAACAGTAGTGGGAGTAATAAATAAAATGAATAGGGCACACAACGTCTTCAAATAGCCAAAAATCTATATGGGATAAGTATATAAAAATATCTACATTTGGGAGGAAAAAGGTAACAATGAAATATTTACCCTACTGTATAATAAAACATACTCCAAAGCTATAGTAATTAAAATAATTTGGGCCTGATGTAAAAGTGGACAGACATACCAATGAGTAAAAGGAAGCACACAAACAGACATAGGCTCTAGAGATAATATATGTAAGAAACAAATAAATGAATAAAGTGACATAAAAATTAGTAGGAAAACCAAGGGTTGTTCTATAAAGACAGAATGTAAGTTATATCAGGGAAAAGTGCTTGGAATTTTGCATCATACACCACCATATTGGATTAAAGAGTTATGTAATTTTAAATGTTTTTAGCTAGATAAAAATATGTAATTATTTGCCTGTTTTCAGGATGAGGAAGAACTTACTGAGCCTAAGACAAATGGAAGAAACCACAATGGGAAAGACTGAATAGATTTAACAACATTAAAAACATTTTAACTTCTCCAGTGAAAAGTATTATGTAAAAAAATACTCAAACTGAAATATTTAAAAATATTTTCCAAGGGCTAATTATCTTAATATATAAAGAGCTCATTTGGATAAATAAGAACAATTACAAAAACCTACACAGATTCATAGGCAGGGAACATCATCAATTTACAAAATATAAATGGCTGATAAATATGGAAAAGCATACAAATTCACTGATATTCAGACAAATATATACTAAAACGACAGTATCTCTATCAAAATTCCAATAGCCTTTTCCATAGAAATGGAACAGTTGATCCTCAAATTCACATGGAATTGCAATAGCCTCAAATAACTAAAACAATCTTGAAGAAGATTGTTAGAAGGCTTACATCTCCTGATTTTGAAACTTATTACTAAGGTATATTCATCAAAACAGTGTGATTCTAGCATAAGGGCAGACACATAGATCAGTGGAATAGAATACAGCATACAGAAATATACTCAGATATAGAGTCAATTAATTTTCAGCAAGAATGTTCAATGAGAAAGGACAATCTTTTCAACAAATAGTGCTATAAAAAATAGATATCCACATACAAAAGAAAGAATCTGAACCCTTACCTTACATCATACACAAAAAGTGACTCAATTTATCAAAGATTAAACTTAAGAGGTAGAATTATATAACTCATAAAAGCCTAAAATTCATATGGAACCACAAAAGATGTCGAATAGCCAAAGCAATCCTTAGAAGGAAGAATAAAGCAGGGGGAATTATGCTCCCCAACTTCAAGCTCTACTACAAAGTGACAGTAATCAAGACAATTTGGTACTGGAAAAAGAAAAGACCATAGACCAATGGAACAGACTAGAGAGCCCTGATATAAATGCAACCATATATGGTCAATCAATATATGATAAAGGAGCCATGGACATACAATGGGGAAATGAAAGCCTCTTCAACAGCTGGTGTTGGCAAAACTGGACAGCTACATGCAAGAGAATGAAAAACTGGATTATTGTTTAACCCCGTACACAAAAGTAAACTCAAAATGGATTAAAGACTTGAATGTAAGTCATTAAACCATAAAACTCTTAGAAGACAACATAGGCAAACATCTCCTGAATATAAGCATGAGCAACTTCTTCCTGAACCCATCTCCTCAAGAAAGGGAAACAAAAGCAAAAATGAACAAGTGGGACTATATCAAGCTGAAAAGCTCCTGTACAGCAAAGGGCACAACCAATAGAAAAAAAAGGCCTACAGTATAGGAGAATATATTCATAAATGACAGATCCAATAAAGGGTTGCCATCCAAAATATATAAAGAGCTCATGCACCTCAACAAACAAAAAGCAAATAATCCAATTAAAAAATGGGCAGAGGATCTAAACAGACACATCTCTAAAGGAGAAATTCAGATGGCCAACAGACACATAAAAAGATGCTCCACGTTGCTAATCATCAAATAAATGCAAATTAAAACCACAATGAGATATCACCTCACACCAGTAAGGATGGCCAGCATTGAAAAGACTAAGAACAACAAATGTTGGTGAGGATGTGGAGAAAGGGGAACCCTCCTACACTGCTGGTGGGAATGTAAGCTAGTACAACCATTGTGGAAAGCAATATGGAGGTTCCTCAAAAAACTAAAAATAGAAATACCATTTGACCCAGGAATCCCACTCCTTGGGATATACCTAAAGAAAACAGCTTCTCAGATTCAAAAAGACATATGCACCCCTATGTTAATCACAGCACTTTTTACAATAGACAAGATTTGGAAGCAACCTAAGTGTCCATCAGTAGATGAATGGATAAAGAAGATGTGGTACATATACACAATGGAATAGTATTCGGCCATAAGAAAAAATCTTACCATTTGCAACAACATGGATGGAGCTGGAGGACATTACACTCAGTGAAATAAGCCAGGCGGAGAAAGACAAATGTCAAATGATTTCCCTCATTTGTGGAATATAACAATGAGGCAAAACTGAAGGACCAAAATGGCAGCAGACTCAGAGACTCCAAGAATGAACTAGTGGTTACCAAAGGGGATGGATGTGGGAGGGTGGGTGGGGAGGGAGGGAGAAGGAGACTGAGGGGTATTATGTTTAGTACACATGGTGTGGGGGATCACAGGGAGAGCAGTGTATCACAGAGAAGGGACATAATGGATCTCTGGCAACTTGCTGCATTGATGGACAGTGACTGCATTGGGGTATGGGTGGGGACTTGATAATATGGGTAAATGTAGTAACCACATTGCTTTTTCATGTGAAACCTTCATAAGAGTGTATATTAATCATACCTTAATAAAAAACATGTGAAAAAAAAGGAACGATGAACTGGAAAATAAATAAGTAAATAATAATAATAAAACTCCTAAAAGTAAACATTGTAGAAAATTTTCATGACATTGGATTTGACAACAATTTCATGGATGTGATGCTAGTAACACAGACAACAAAAGAAAAAATAGTTGTTTTGGCTCCATCAAAATCAAGAACTTTCATGTATCAAAACATACTATCAAGAAAACAAAAAGATAATATACAGAATAGGAAAAATATTTGCAAACCATGTATTTGATAATGGGCTAATGTCCAGAATACATAAAGAACTCCTAAAACTCAACAATAAAAACCAAACAACCCAATTCAAAAATGTGTAAAGGATATGTACTGACATTTCCCCAAAAAGATATACAAATAGCTTATAAGTACATAAAAAAGATGCTGATCACTAATTGTTAGGAAAATGCCAACCAAAACCACAATGAGATACCATGTCACATCTACTAGGATGTTTAAAAAATTTTAAATGAAAAGTAACGAGTGTTCACAAGGATGTGGAGAAGTTACTGATGAGAATATAAAATGGTGCAGCCACTGTGGAAAACAATTTGGCAGTTTCTCAGAATTAAGCATAGAATTACCATATGACCCAGAAGTTCCAATCCTAAGTATATATCCAAAAGAATTCAAAATAAGGACATGAAGAGATATTTGTATACCAACATTGATAACAGTATTATTCACAATAGCCAAAAGGTGGAAAAAAACTAAGTGTCCACTGACAGGTGAATGAATGAAAATGTGGCATATACACACAACAGAATAGTAATCACTTAAAAGGAATCAAAATTTTGATAAATGCTACAACATAGATGGACCTTGAAAATGTTATGTTAAGTGACATAAGCCAGACACAGAAATACAAATATTATATGACTCCACTTAAATGAGGTACTTAGAATAGACAATTTCATAGAAATAGAAAGTAGAATAGAGGTTACAAGCAGCTGAGGGGGAGGGAGATATGGGAATTATTGCTTAATGGGCAGAGTTTATATTGGGGTTGATCAAACATTTGGGGGTATAGTGGTGATGGCTACACAAATTGTGAGTGTATTTAATGCCACCAAATAGTACACTTACAAAGGTACAAATGATAAATATTATATATATTCACCCCAATAAAAATGACAATGATAGACAACTGAGGATTAAAGATGGCGGCGTGAGAGGAGAGACAGAGGCTTCCTCCTAAAACTGGATACAATTAGAAAATATAGTTGGTGCAACTAATCCTGAGAGAGTAACAGGAAAGAGGACAGCATCAGACTGCATACACCTGGAGAAAAGAGCAGATCTCACTGAACTGGGTAATGTACCAGAGCTGTGGCTCTGCAGGACCTGAGCCCTTCCCCCACCCCAGCTCACAGGCCGGAGGAGGAGAAATGGAGAGGGAGGGAGTGGAAGGCTTGGGACTGCTGAATACCTAGCTCCGGAGATCTGCTCTGGGAGCACAAACCTACATTTCATGGTGCTTTCATGAGACGCACATGAATACCGGGTTGGAAAGTTAATACAGACAGAATTCCTGGGGAGACTGGGATTCCGGCCACTTGTGAAAAGCAAGGATCCATATACAGCTGCTCTGGGACAAAAACTTATACCTATGTGCCCGGCCCACTGGCTCAGGCAGTGGAGACAGGCACAGCAGCCAGTAGGTGGGGAACAGCTCTTTCCTCCCCTCAGGCACCAGTACCACTCCCCTGCAATCCCCAACATTGCTTCAGGGGCTGAGCAGCTCCAGAATAGAGCTTCTGGACACTAGAGGGCACCATATACAAACATGAAACCCCAAAGGAACCTTGTCCAGAGTAAAATTATTAATACAACTCCTGAGAAAGATTTAAATGATATGGACCTCGTGACTCTTCCTGAAAGGGAGTTCAAAATAAAAATCATCAACATTCTAATGGAGGTATGGAAAGACATCCAAAAACTCAAGAATGAATTCATGTCGGATATCCAATCATTGAAGAGCACATTGGAGGATATTAAAAGCAGGTTGGATATGGTGGAGGAGACAATAAATGAAATAGAAACTAGAGAAGAGGAATACAAAGAAGCTGAGGCACAGAGAGAAAAAAGGATCTCTAAGAATGAAAGAATATTGAGAGAACTGTGTGACCAATCCAAGTGGAACAATATTCGCATTATAGGGATACCAGAAGAAGAAGAGAGAGAGAAAGGGATAGAAAGTGTCTTTGAGGAGGTAGTAGCTGAAAACTTCCCCAATCTGGGGAAGGAGATAGTCTCTCAGGCCATGGAGATCCACAGATCTCTCAACATAAGGGACCCACGGAAGACAACACCAAGACACATAGTAATTAAAATGGGAAAGATCAAGGATAAGGACAGACTGTTAAAAGCAGCCAGAGACGGAAATAAGATCACATACAAAGGCAAGCCTATCAGGCTAACATCAGACTTCTCAGCAGAAACCTTACAGGCCAGAAGGCAGCGGCATGATGTATTTAATGCCATGAAGCAGAAGGGCCTAGAACCAAGATTACTTTATCCGGCAAGATTATCATTTAAATTTGAAGGAGGGATTAAACAATTTCCAGATAAGCAAAAGCTGAGAGAATTTACCTCCCACAAACCATCTCTAGTCTATTTTGGAGGGACTGCTATAGATGGAAGTGTTCCTAAGGTTTAATAGCTGTCACCAGACGTAATAAAACCACAGTAAAGAAAGTAGAACAGCTAATTACGAAGCAAATGCAAAATTAAATTAACTATCTCCAAAGTCAATCATCAAGGGATAGACAAAATGTACAGAATTTGATACCTAATATGCAAAGAATGAAGGAGGAAGAAAAAGGAGGAGAAATAGAAAAGAACCTTAGATTGTGTTTGTAACAGCATACTGAGTTAAGTTAGACTCTTAGATAGTAAGGAAAGTAACCTGGAACCTTTGGTAACCATGAATCTAAAGCCTGAAATGGCAATAAGTACACACCTATCGATAATCACCCTAAATGTAAATGGACTGAATGCACCAATCAAAAGACATAGAGTCACTGAATGGATAAAAAACAAGACCCATCTATATGCTGCTTACAAGAGACTCACCTCAAACCCAAAGACATGCACAGACTAAAAGTCAAGGGATGGAAAAAGATATTTCATGCAAACAATAGGGAGAAAAAAGCAGGTGTTGCAGTACTAGTATCAGACAAAATAGACTTCAAAACAAAGAAAGTAACAAGAGATAAAGAAGGACATTACATAACGATAAAGGCCTCAGTCCAACAAGAGGATATAACCATTATAAATATACATGCACCCAACACAGGAGCACCAGCATATGTGAAACAAATACTAACAGAACTAAAGGAGGAAACAGAATGCAATACATTCATTTTAGGAGACTTCAACACACCATTCACTCCAAAGGACAGATTCACCAGACAGAAAATAAGTAAGGACACAGAGGCACTGAACAACACACTAGAACAGATGGACCTAATAGATATCTATAGAACTCTACACCCAAAAACAACAGGATACACATTCTTCTCAAGTGCACATGGAACATTCTCCAGAATAGACCACATACTAGGCCACAAAAAGAGCTTCAGTAAATTCAAAAAGATTGAAATTCTACCAACCAACTTTTCAGACCACAAAGGTATAAATCTAGAAATAAATTGTACAAAGGGACGCAGCGAAAGCAGTCTTAAGAGGAAAGTATATAGCAATCTAGGCATATTTAAAGAAGGAAGAACAAACCCAAATGAATAGTCTGACATCACAATTATTGAAACTGGAAAAAGAAGAACAAATGAGGCCTAAAGTCAGCAGAAGGAGGGACATAATAAAGATCAGAGAAGAAATAAATAAAATTGAGAAGAATAAAACAATAGAAAAAAATCAATGAAACCAAGAGCTGGTTCTTTGAGAAAATAAACAAAATAGATAAGCCTCTAGCCAGACTTATTAAATGACAATGATAGACCATTTTGCCCCATCATATTGGCAAAGATTAAAAAGAATAGAAATATCCAGTGTTGATAATAGTAATGGGGAAAGGGTGTTCTCGTATAGTAAGTATTTTTAGGAATGCAACTGATGCAATCTTTACTGGAAAGGTAATTTGGAGAGAGAGAGAGATAGAGGTAAAGATAAAGATAGAAAGAGATAGTGATATATCTTTCAGAATGCCTAGAAAGAAATAGGATATATAATGATGTTAGCAGTGTTTATTTTTTAGTAGTAGGACAGTGGATCATTATTTGAGCTGGATATTTTGTTATACATTTCAAATTTTATATAATGAATTCTATTGTCTGTATAATCATAAAAATATCATAAGAAACATAAGAATAGGAAAGGACAACTGGCAATAAAAGGCATTTTTAAATGCTAAATGATTAAAATAGACAAGCACCTTAGAAAGTCAGGTTTTCTGGCCAGGGAATGTTTCCCAAAAAAGCTGGTTATAACAGATTCTGATAAATTAAGAGAATGGCTGACTACATCCTAGGCAGGCAAAATAGAGGTGAGAATCCAAATGACTTATCAACCTAACTAGAGTTGATGTAGGGCAGAAGTCATAAATGGCAGCCCGCAGCCATGTGTTCTTTTGACGAAGCCATTTTTTCTCAAGTGGTTGCCAACATGTAAAACTGCAAAGATTTCATATAAAAATCTGAATTTCCAGCTTCTTTTGAAAAAATGAAAAATCTGGCAACCCTGTGCTTACCATTCCCACGTAGCAATAATCAGCTTAAGTTTAGCCACAAGCCGTACACTTTAGGTGGAAAATTCACTTCCCAGCTTACTACAGTCATCACTCAACCAAATTCACTTTATTTGCATTACCTACCTGCCCAAAGCCTGTGGTCATTTGAGTTTGCAAATCCTCACACACGAAGTCACTGAAAGGGGAGGAAGTTGAACAGAGCGTTTGGGAGTCAAAGCGTAGATATCCCTAAATGTGAGACCATGGAATTTGGGTCGTATACAATAGGCAACAGACAGATATTGAAGGCTTTTGAGTGGATAAGTAAGAACAATATTAAGAGCTAAATATGGGGAAGTGCAAACAGTGTACAGCTTACAAAATGAACTTGAGGTTGAAAGAAATAGAAATTTTTGTAACAGCCTCAGTGTGAAGAGAGAAAATCTCTGAAAAGTGGTATTAAGGGGAAAAACAGGAAGGCTTATACATAAGGGTGAATAATTAATAAAATATGGTGACTGACTTTTCATGTGGAGCAAGAAGACAAAGAACAAAAGGAGTAAGAGGACTCAGAGAGAAAAAAGGCTAAAATAACTGGATGAGCCTGGGTGAGGAGGATAATGATGGTATTATTACAGAATTAGGAAATTTAAGAGGCAGAGCTAATCTAGGAAAATACAATAAATTTATGTAAAACTTAAGCAGGTTTATACAAGTGTTTTTTCTATTAAGTTGCAAGGCCATGTCTTATTCCTCCTTGAGTCTTCAGTATGTAGCACAGGGTATGGAATAAAAAACATATCCACTCAGTGTTATATGAATCCAATATAATTTAAGGTGCTATAGCAAGATACACAAGTAAAAATGTTGAAGATGATAGACTAGGTCTCAGGAAGAGGAGAGAGGCTGAATACAGGTCTGGGAGTCATCCGTATGAATAAAAGAGAAGATAGAAGAAACGGGTAAGGTCACTTAGTGCAGATTGAGATGAAGAATAAAGCACAGAGGACTAAAACTCGAGACCAACCACACAGAATAGATAGGAAGAAATCAGGGAGGAAAACAAAAGAGGAAACGTTAGCAAAGTAAGAAATCCAGGGTGATGGAAAGCCTAAGAGAGCAAACTTCTAAAATGGAGGAATTGGGCGTATCACCGTGGGTAAATTAGACAAACATAGTGTAGAAGCAAGTCAGAGAAGTTTGATTCCATTTATAAAAATATTAAAGAAAATCAGATAGAACCTAGCAATATATATATAAATATATGTATATAAATTTACCATATATATGGTAAATTTTTTTTTACAAAAGCAACAAGATGATTACCACAGAATTCAAATTTGTTATAACTTGGGGATTGGGGAGCAAGGAGGATATTAAGAAGAGGAATACAAGGTGGGCAAATGTTCTGTTAGTTAATCTAAAGATTACATGAGTTTTTATTGTTATTAAACTGTCCGTATTTTAAAAGAGAGAAAGGGAGGTGGTGGCACTTCCAAATCCAGAAATTTATACTGTGGAAATATTATACAAGTAATCAAATGCAAATACATTTGCTTCTATAAGCATGTTCACTGATAGTCATAATTTGGCTACAACCAAAACTTCCATCAGTGGGAAACCAGTTAAATAATATATGATTCATCCTTACAAAGGAAGACTGCTCAGTCATTTTATAATGAGGTAAATGTGTTTATACCAATATGGAATGGTCTAAAAATATTTTTAAGTGGAGAAAACAATCTATATCAGAGATTATGACCCTATTTGTATTAAAAGGTGTTTGATTATACACAGAAATTTTCTGGAAGGATATACAATAAACTGTTGGAATTAATATTTCTTGGGAGTAGAACTGAAGAATGTGAAGGAGGGTTGGGAAATTTTTACTGCTTATTTTACACCTCTCTAAATAACCACCAAAGAAGGTTGGCTTAACCATGGCAAAGTTGCAGAAGTCACTGTTTGAAGACTTCAAAGTCACTAAGACGCGGTGACTACAATAGTTTCTTTAGAGTGTTGGAGACAGAAGAGAGACTACAGATAAAGGAAATCACAATAGCAAGAGTAGGTTACTCTTTAAAAAACATCTGAAGATGGAAGAAACATCTTTGGATGGATGGTTTCTAGTAAGAATGGCAAAGATAAGTTAGGGGCTCATTTAGGGCAATTTTATTACTAATGCAATTTTAAAGGGCTTGCAGAGCTAAGCTTGTTTATAGGTAAATGGGAAAAAGTCAGTGGAGACAGAGAGATATTGAAGATAAAGGAGAGAGTCTTAAAAGGTTCAGAACAAAGTCAAGACTAGGTAGGGAATAACTTGGAGCATTCTGAGGGAGCAGCTGACAGAAGACAATGATGGACATGCTCTCCCTTAAGAGGAATGCTGAGAGAGCATGAACTCAGAGAACCCCTGGGAGGAACAGCTGACGTCTGGGGCAAAGTCTATTAAATAGGATGAGCACAGAAAAGCACTCTCTTGACATAGACAAAAGAGGGATTTTTATTGAGTGTTCAGTAGAAGTTTCATAAGGAAGAAAAGTCAAAAATGAACTCTAAGAGATCAAGAAGAGAACCAGAGGAAAGGAAATCTAGGTACAGAAATTCAAAAGTATGTCACTGACCTTGGAGGTAAAGGAGAAATACATATATCTACAAATGACACTTCATTTAGAGGAGACAAAATAGAAAAGAATCAATGGCACACCAGGCTAGATTCCGAACTATATTATTTACTAGTATTATTATTTATATATTTTGGAAGGAAACATGAACACAAAAAATAACTTTCCACAAAGTTTTCTACAAGCCCTGGACATGTTCACACTCCACTGCTTCTACTTTCCCCAAAGAACTTTGAAATCAGTCCCTGTGCAGGCTCTTGTAGTCTGGCTCACTGAGAAGCTTTGGCTTCAAATGCAAGGAACTCTAAGCTCAGGAGGGAGAAAGCTCTGTTTAAATGAAACACACCATATTTTCTCTTCCTTGTCTAAGAGACAAGAAGATAAACCCAAATGTCTCTTTTTTATAGAAACAATTCTCTCCCTTGGCCTCTCAAGTCAAGCTTCTGCTGGAAACTATGTCAAGGCTGCCCTCCCTGGCCTTTGCTTCTCAGATTCAGGATTCATCTTCCAAAAACAGTTTTTAGTTCTTTGGCCTGTTTTTCAACAAAGTGCATCTTTTTCTTTTCCATTTTCACATGCAGGGGCTTCATTTTCATGATAGACTGAGTCTCTTCACCGTGTCATGCATGGCATGATCCTGGAAAAAATCTAATGTGAAATGACATACAGATAGTATAGTCAGAAAAAGCCAAAAAGAAAATCTCAAAGTGACCTTTCTTAAAACAGACAGAAAAACACAGGATTATTTCCTTAAACCTAAATAATTTTATCAGATGGAAGAGGCTAATAGCCTTTGTAGGGTAAAAGTAACTAGGTGATTGGAAAAAAGAAGTACCCTGATGAGTTGACACACTTCTTAATGATACATACAAACAAAATCCAGTTTATTTAAACACTAAAAATGGTTGACTGCAGGCAGTAAAATGTATAATTGGGCCAAAAGGATGTGAGGTATATTTGAATATCATGTGAGCTATATTCCTTCTGTCAAGAATAAACAGACTTAGGAAAGGTGGGTCCAGCTAGTCAATACCAGAAACAGCTGCCTATGCTACAAAATGGGTAGGGTACCATCAAATTCTGAGATAAGAGTCCCTAAACTCAATTTCAATTAGGGTAACTTCCTGGCTTTTTGAGTGTTTTATAGTAAAGATACTTCTTTAGTTTGCATAGGTCTTATGAAGAGGTCACTGGAATTGGGAATGTGCCAGCCTCCAGGCAGCATAGCCCTTAAGCATTACCAAGTAAGAATAGATAAGTGGAAACAAACAAATCACACATCAGTACAGTCAATGCTCATTATTCACAAATTCTCAAAGTATTTTCAAACTTGTCTACTAAAATGTGTTTGTAACCCCAAAATCAATATTCAAAGAGGTTTTGCAATCATTTGCAGACAGGTACATACACATAGCAGTGAAAAAACTGAATCTCCACACATGCAAGTTCCGGGTTAAAGTTGAACAAGGAGAAATCTTGTCTTCTTGTTTTAGCTCTCATACTATAAGCAATGTCCACAGTATGTTTAATGCCACATTTTTTGCACGTTTGCTGTTTTTCCATAATTTCACTCTTTTATATGGCCCCAAGCATAGTACTATTGCTGTACAGTGTGCTTAAGCTTAGGAAGGCTGTGATATGCCTTATGGAAAAAAAACATGACTTGGATAAGCTTAATTCAGGTATCAGTTGTATGTAATTGGCCTTTAGTCCAATGTTAATTAATTGACAGTATATATTAAGTATTTTTAAACTGAAGCATGAATAAAACAAGGTTATGTGTTGCTGTATTGACAAAAGCACTGTGGCCAGAGGCTCACAGGAATTTAACCCTGTATTTCCCCTACAGGCAATGATTGAATATTCACTAATTCACTGTTTTCAGTGACTTTGTAGAACATAATGCCCATAAGTAATGCCCATAAGTAATGACTTACTTCCCATAGGAAGTGACTGTATTTTCCTAAATTCTGATCTTATCCAAGAAACACTATAGGGAGAAGGTGGTTATAAGAGTCAGGAATCCAACATCACTTATTTTCTTATTGGTCTGGTAAATGAGAATGCTGGTTACAAGGATAAATTGTAAAACATTAATGGTAAGGAAAATATGTAAGAGATGATTGATGAATGAAAATATGCTTAGGTCAGTGCTTGATATGCATAACATTTGAATATGGATGTGGGACCTATTTCCCATTTCACCAAGAATCCCTGGAAATCAAAAGACTGAAAAACCACTGGAGTCTACATAGGGCTGGTAATATTTTATATTCCCAACAGCAAGAAAAGAAAGACCTTTTAATATATAGAGAGATCATAAGATAAAGTCCTGAGAAAGCAATTGCCTTAGTATTGTAGCTAAATTAGCTCTATACCCACACTAGTAAACTGAAAAGCAAGACCCAAAATGATCAAACCGATCCCATATAACCTAATTACTGTGTGGCAGAAAATTTTCCAAGACTATTTAAAGGAATACAACAAAGCCCAGCATTAGGCAATATATAATTCAGAAGATCTGGCAAGCTTGTGCTATAATCAAAAATTGCTAAGCTTACAAAGAAGCAGAGAAACATGACCCACCACCAGGAGAAAAAAAAGTCAATAGAAGCACACCCAAAATTGACAGAAATTGTTGAATTAGCAGACCAAGATGTTTAAAATGCCACTGTACATATACTCAATATTTCCAAGAAAGTAGAGGAAACCACGAACAAAAAAGAAAGAACGTAACATATAAAAACCACCACATGATATATTTTAGCAATGAAAAAGGCAATAGACTGGATTAAACAGATAGTTAGACACTATAAAGGAAAGGATAAGTGAACTTGAAGACATAGTAATAGAAACTATACAAAATAAAGAACAAAGAGCAAAATGGCTAAAAAGAAAGATCAGTAACTTATATGATAATATAAAGTAATCTACATATGTATAATTGGAGGTCCAGAAAAATGAGAGAAGACAAGAAAATATTTGAAGAAATAATGGTCAAAGAATTTTCAAATCTTGTTAAAATCATAAATGCAAATAACAAAGCTCAAAAAAATTCCAAGCCAAAGAAACAAAGAAAACCACACTACAGCTCATCATGATCAAATTGCTGAAAACCAGTGATAATGAAAAAAATCTCATAATAAGCCAGACACATTATATATATATATATATGTATATATATATACATATATATATATGACAGAGATAAGAATGACATTATACTTCTAGTCAGAAACCGTGCAAACCAGAAAAGAATGAAAAGACATTTCTAAAGCACTGGAAAAAAAAAAAAACAAAAGTGTCAGCCTAGAGTTCTATACCAAGAGAAAATGCTTTTATTAAAGGCCTAATGGTGATTTTCAGACAAACCAAAATTGGAAGAATCCATCACCACTAAATTGTAATACAAATTATGTTATAGGAGCTCCTTCAGCCAAAAGAAAATTACATCATAAAGAAATCTGTATCCATCTAAGGAATGAAGAATACCAGAAATGGTAATATGGGTAAATATAAAATATATTTTTATCATTTTAAATCTCCTTATTAGATAATTCACTGTATAAAACAGAAACAAATAACAACATATTATGGGGGTAGTATCATAAGAGTAAAATATATGAAACAATAGCATAAAGGATGGGAGAGAAATAGAACTATGCTCTTGTAGATTTTCATGTTACATATGAAATGATAAATTATTTGAAGATAGACTGTGGCAACATAAAATGCATATTTTAAACACTGGAGAAATTGCTAAAAATACATGAAGGATGTATAGCTAATTTAAAAAGTGTAAATACAGTGGAATCTTAAAAAAACATAATCCAAAAAAGTCAGGAGAAGGAAAAATGAAATAAAGAAGAAAAAGACAAATACAAGGAAAATAGGAAAATGATAGGTTTAAGTGAAGCTGCACTGATAATTGATTACATATAAGTGGTCTGAACACTCCAAATAAAAGACAGATATTTAGATTGAATAAGCAAGATCTGAGTACATGGAGGAACTCAATATAAATATAAAGAGACAGATGTGTTAAAAGTAAAACAAACAATTATATACCATGCAAAAACACTAATCAAAAGAAAGCAGGACTAGCTGTATTAATATAAAACAAATTAGATTCCAGAAGAAGGAGTATCACCAGGGATATAACCAGGATGTA
This sequence comes from Manis javanica, assembly GCF_040802235.1. Taxonomy (NCBI): domain Eukaryota; kingdom Metazoa; phylum Chordata; class Mammalia; order Pholidota; family Manidae; genus Manis; species Manis javanica. Next base: position 91,125,925 of record NC_133174.1, read on the forward strand.
AAAGAGTGACATTTTATAATGATAAAGGTGTTAATTCATTAAGAAAATATAATAGTCCTAAATATGTATGCATCTAATAAGGAGATTTAAAATGAATGAAGCAAAAGTCAATAGAACTGAAAAAAGAAAGAGAAAATCATTTGAACACTTGAGATTTCAACACTCATCTCCATTATTAATAGAACAAGTAGACAGAAAATCACTGACGATACAGGTGGCTTCAAGAACACTATCAACCATATTGACCTAGTAAACATTCACAAAATATTCCATGATACAATAGCAAATACACATTCTGTTCAAATGTACATGTAATATTCACAAAATGGACCATATTTTGAGCCATAAAACAGGTCTCAATAAACTCAGGAGAATTGAAATAATAAAAAGTGTGCTGACTACAACAGAATTAAGTAAGAAATCAATAACAAAGACTTTTTCCTGAAAATCTTTAAGAATCAAACATATTTGTAAGTAATCCATCAGTCAGAGAAATCACAAGGAAACTATAAAATATTTTGAACTGAATGAAAATGAAAATACAACATATCAAAATTTATGAGACACAGTTAAAACAGTGCTTAGAAAAAAATTATACCATTAAATTCTTATATTACAAAAGAAGTCTCAAATCAGTTATCTAAGCTTCCTAAGTGTAACTACAGAGGGAAAATCCCGAGGCAAAATACCTTTGAAACCAAAATCAGTCAAAGGGAGAAATAAAGTGGGAGAAACCCGTTTATTTCTTACAAGCAGTCCACTTCTGCCCTCCAGTGTCTCTCGCGACCTGGCTGCAGAAGAGGCCCCCACCCAATCTCTCTGGTCCAGATAAGCCCTTGCTAAACCTTGAAATTATCTATTGATATGGAAATGGACTACTTCTCTCCACCCCTTGGAAACACCTATTGTGCGGAGATGCACCAAAGCCAGGCGAGAGATTCTGGAAATATTGCAATTTTACCCACACTAAGAAACTAGAAAAGGAAAAGAAGTTAAACCAAAACATGCAGAGTAAGGAAACAATAAAGAGAAGAAAAGAAATTAATGAAAGAGAAAACAGAAAATAGAGAAAAATCAATTATACCAAAAGCTGATTCCTTGAAAGAATCAATAAAAGTGAAAAAATTCTACCCAATTTCAGCAAGAAAAAGGAAAGGAAGAATAACAAACTACCAATATCGGAAGCAAAGGATGGGGCATCACAACAAATCTTACAGATATTTACAAGGATAATAAGGAACTCATTCCAGATACCATGGAGCAAGCATATGCCAGTCTTTTCTCCATCTGAACACAACTAGAAACCTGGACAGAGTTCATGGGCCAGCTATATGAGAACTCAGCAAATTAAGTAAAAACAGGCATATTGAAAGATACCAGAATTCAAAGTAAAACCAAACCTGCAGTTATAAATTTTTTTCCTCCAGTATCCTAGTCTCAACTCAGTGAAGCCTAAAATCCAGCACTGAGTTCTGTGATGCAAACTGAGAGGCGTCAAGTTGAAGCCATGCTCAAGTAGTGGGAAAGAAAACTAGTAAAGCTCGAAGGAAGGGGTTTTCTCTGTCCTTTTTCTCTGCTCTCTTCCACCCTAGCTTCCGGGCAATCCTGAAGTGATAGTATCAAGAGTGATAGCAGCAAGCAAGAGGAGAGAGTATAAACCAGAATTGGAGCCAGGGGACACTTCCTCTTCATTGTGAGGGATGTTGTAGATTCAAGAGGTTGAGACCAAATCCCAATGCTTCCCCACCTTTCTGTCTTCCCACAGTTTATCCTGAGACAGTGAAATTGTAGGAGGTTTCTGGTTAGAAAATTTTAAAAGGAGCACCAAGATACCAGCAAGGACCAAGAAAATAGCAGAGTGGGAGGAGCTCAGGAAAGAATCCATAAAGTTGTTTATGAACTCCTGGGCACATCTCTGACCTGCATATCCATGGATATTATCCTAATTAACAAAATAAGGACTTTGAGAACTAACCTAATGAATAGGCCTTTGCCCATGTCCCAGAATGACCACTGGGTGGCATAAATATGGGGCATATTCAAATAAAATTTAAAACTGAATTGACATTGGAATCTTCTGTACTGAACCTAACTATGTCAACTGTTGTAGATTCAAGTAACTATTGTCTACTAAAACAAAAATAATAAGATTCTCTTAAATATTTTAAATAAGACACAGCTTCTCCTAACATAATATTTCTAATGCCCAGTAAACAATCAAAAATATTTGTCAGGTGAATAGCCACAGAAATCTCAACTGCATCGAAAAATAAAATCAACCTATAGCAAGGGTAAGATTACACAAATTCTGGAATTATCTGACAGATCTTAAAGCAGTAACTAAAAATGCTCAACTGAGTAACTGTAAACACCCTTGAAAGATCTAGTAAAACAGAAAGTATTCTATATCCAGCAAAATTATCTTTCAGGAATGAGTGATAAATCAAGATATTCTTAAATGAAATAAAACTAAGATAGTTCATTACCAGTGGGCGTGTTCTAAAAGAAGTTCAAATAAATAGAACTTATAAGGAAAAGACAAGTGGAAATTTTAAAATTGGGAACTACAATAACTGATAAAGAAATTTGCTGGATGTACTCAATAGAACAGAGATAACAAAAGAAATAGTCAATAAACATGAAGACATTTATAGAAACTATTGAATATGAAAGAAAGAGGGAAAAAGATTTAAAACAGTAAACAGAACCCCAGTCACCTGTGAGAAAACAACAAAAATATAATACTTGTATCATCAGGGCTCCAGAAAGAAAGGAGAAAGAATAAATATAGTGCTAAAAAAATTTGAAGAAGTAATTTCCAAAAACACCCAAGTTTGTTGAAAGATACATGCTACATTAGCTTTCCATTACTGCCGTAACAATGTACCAGAAATGTAGCAGCTAAAAACACCACAAATTTATTTTCTCACCATTGTGTAGGTTAGAAGTCAGGTACAGTATGGCTCAGTTGGTTCCTCTATTAAGAGGCCAATTCAAGGCCTTAGTCATCCCGACCTCTTATTTGGAGGCTCTGGGTTAGGTTAGAAGTGATTTCCTAGCTCATTCAGATCGTTGGCAGAATTCAGTCTCATGTAGAACTGAGGTCACCATTTTCTTGCTGGCTGTCAGCCAGGGGTTGTTCTCTGCATTCCCTGTTGAATCCAGCAATGCATGTCAAGTTCCTCCCATGATTCATATTTTTCTGACTCTTCTGCTTCTGTCACATCAAAATGACACATCTTTTCTGGTGCATCTCTCTAACTTTTCTACCTTGCTTTTCCACTTTTAAGGGTTTGTGCTACTACATTGGACCCATTTGGCCTATCTTAAAGTAGGCTGATTAATAACTTTAATTCCAGTGTTGTGTTCCTTTTGTCAGATAACATTATACATTCATAGGTACTAAGAATTAGAATACAGGCATCTCTGGGAGATCATTATTCTTCCTACCACATAAATCTACATATTCAAGAAGCTAACCACAACCCAAACAGCAAAAACAAAAAAAAAAATTTAAGTATACATAATCACACTGCTGAAAACTAAAGACAAAAAAAACTTTGAAAGTAGACAGAAAAATGATGCATTATCTACAAAGAAACAACTGTTTGAGTAAATGATGATTGTTTATTAGAAATTAAGAGACAAGAAGTAGCACCATATTAAAGTGCTGACAGCAAAGCACTGTCCACCCAGAATTCTATATCCAGCAAAATTATCTTTCAGGAATGAGTGATAAATCAAGATATTCTTAAATGAAATAAAACTAAGATAGTTCATTACCAGTGGGCGTGTTCTAAAAGAAATTGTAAAGGAAGTTACTCAAGAAAAAAAGGGAAACACTACCAGAAGGAAAATGGTAACATAAGGAATGGAAGAAAAAAATGGAAATGGTAAATAACTTAGTATGAGATTATTTATCTCCTTCTCAATTCTAGAAAACATGTTTGATAGTTCAAACCAAAAAATATAATATCATCTGATGGGGTTTTCTATGTACATAGATGTTATATATAGACATCTACAGAGCAAAAGCTTTCAAACTTAATCATTGAGTGTGACATTAGCTGTGTACTTGTTATATATGGCCTTTATTATGTTGAGGTATATTCCTTCTATACCCAATTTATTGGGAGTTTTTATCATGAAAGGATGTTCTTGTCAAATCCTTTCCTACATTTATTGAGATGATTATAAGATTTTTATCTTTCATTCTATTAATGTAGCATAATATGTTGAACCATCCTTACATCCCAGGGCTAAATCCCTAAATCCCATGTGATCACTGTGTATGATTCTTTTATTATGCTGGTGAATTCAGTTGGCTAATATTTTGTTGAGGATTTTTGCACATATATTCATGAGGGATATTGGCCTATAGTTTTCTTTTTTGTAGTGTCCTTGTCTAGCTTTGGTAACAGGGTAATGCTAACCTCACAAAATAAACTTGGAAGTGCTCCCTTTTCTTCATTATTTTGGAAGAGTGTAAGAAGGATTGGTCTTAATTCTTCTGTAAATATTTAATAGAATTCATCAGGGAAACCATCTGATCCTGGAATTTTCTTTGTTGAGAAACTTTTGATTACTGAATCAAAATCCTTACTCATTATTTATTGGTCTGTTCAGATTTTCTATTTCTTCCTGATTCAGTCTTGGTAAGTTGTATGTTTCTAGAAGTCAACCCATTTCTTACAGGTTATCCAATGTGTTGGTGTATAACTGTTCATAATAGTCTCTTGTGATCTTCTGTACTCCTATGGTATCAGTTGTAATGTTTCCTCTTTCATTTCTGATTTTATTTGAGTCTTCTCTTTTTTTCTTAGTGTAGCTAAACATTTGTCAATATTGCTTATCTTTTGAAAAAACAGCTCCTAGTTTTGTTAGTCTTTTCTATTGTTTTTCTGGTCTTCATTTCATTTATTTCTTCTCTCTTGTTATTTCCTTCCTTTGGCTACTTTAAGCTTTCTTTGTCCTTCTTTTTCTAGTTCATTGAGGTAAAAAGTCAGGTTGTCATTTGAGATTTCTGTTTTTATTAATGTGGGCATTTATTGCTATAAACTTATCAATTAGAACTGCTTTTTTGGCATCCCATATGTTTTGGTATGTTGTGTTTCCACTTTCATTTGTTTAAAGATTTTTTTAAATTTCCCTTCTGATTTCTTTTTTGATCTATTGGTTGTTGAGGAATATGTTGTTTACTTTCCACATAGTTGTGAATTTTCCAGATTTCCTCCTGTTATTGGTTTTTAGTTTTAAACCATTGTGATTTCAAAGGATATTTAGTATGATTTCAATCTTCTTAAATTTTATAAGATATGGAACAAGACAAAGGTGCCCATTCTTGTCACTTTTATTCACCATAGTACTAGAATTCCTAGCAAGAGCAATTAGGCAAGAATAAAAGGCATCCAAATTGTTAAGGAAGAAGAAAATTTGTCTTTGTCTGCAGATTATATGATCTTATAAAATAAGACTTCCATCAATGAGAAACTTTCAACCTGATAAAGGGTATTTACCAAAAACCTACAGCTAACATCATATTTCATGAAGGAAAACTGAATGCTTTCCCCCTAAGTTTAAGAACTCTAAAAGCTACTAAATACTGCTTAGATAAATTAAAGAAGTCCTCAATAAATAAATTTATATACCATGTTCATAAGTAGATGGCACAATTTTGTTAAAATACAAATTCTACTGAAATTATCTACACATACAATATAATTACAATGAAAATCCAAGAAAATATTTTATAGAAAATAACAAGCTTTCTAGGGCTAATATTTGACAAGAAAGCCAAGAATACTCAATGGGGAAAAGACAGTATTTTCAATAAATGGTGCTGGTATAACTGGATATTCACATGTAAAACAATGAAATTGGACCCATATCTTACACCACTCACAAAAATTAACCTAAAATAAATCAAAGGCTTAAATGTAAGACCTGAAACCATGAAACTCATAGAAGGAAACAGAAATACAGCTCCTTGACATGGCTCCTTAATAATTTTTTGGATATAACACTAAAGCACAAGCAACAAAATAAAAAACAAGTAGGATTACATCAAACTAAAAATCTTCTAACAGCAAAATAAACAATCAACAAAGTGAAAGACAACCTATAAAATAGGAAAAAATATTTGCAAACCATATATCTGATAAGGGGTTAATATGAAAAATATATCAAGAACTTATACAACTTAATAGCAAAAAAAACCCACCAAATAATGCAGTTAAAAAATGGGCAAAGGACCTGAACAGTTGTTCTTCCAATGAAGATATATGGAAGTCCAACAGGCACATTAAAAGATGCTCAACATGACTAGTCATAGGAAAATGCAAATTAAAACTTCCATGGGATATGACTTAATGCCTGTTAAAATGGCCATCATAAAAAAGCAAGAAATAACAAATACTGACAAGGATGTGGAGAAAAGGGAACCCTTGTACACTATTGGTGGGGTTGTAAATTGATACAGCCACTGCAAAGAACAATATGGAGGATCCTCAAAAAGTAAAAAATAGAACTGTCATATGATCTAGCAGTTCTACTTCTGGAAATATATCCCAAAGAAACAAAAACTTTACTTTGAAAAGACAGTTGCATCCCTAAGGCATAGCAGCATTATTCACAATAACCAAGACAGAGAGACAACCCAAGTGCATATGGATGGATGAATGAACAAAAAGGTTGTGGTGTAAATATACAATGGAACACTATTCAGCCATAGAAAGGAGGAAATCCTACCATTTGCAACAACATGGATGCATCTTGAAGGCATTATGATAAGTGAAATAATAAAGAGAAAGACAAATATTGTATAATCTCACTGGAATCTAAACCATCCCCCACCAAGAAAGAACAAACATGTGGCAGGGGGTAGAGGGAGAATGGAGAAAAATGGTTGAAAGGTACAAACTTCCAGTTGTAAGATAAGTAAGTATTAGGGATGTAATGTACAATATGATGACTACAGCTAACACACTGTATGACATATAAGAAAGTTTTTAAGAGAGTAAATCCTAAGAGTTCTTATTACAAGGAGAAATTGTTTTTACTTTTTTTTCTTTTCTTTTTATTGTATCTATATGAGAAGATGGAAGTTACCTGAACCTGTTGTGGAAATACTTTCATAGTATATCTATGTCAAACCATTTTTCTGTATGTCTTAAACTTGTACAGTGATGAATGTCAATTTTTCTCAATAAAATGAGAAAAAATCAAATGAAAAGCCAACTATACCATTTTTATGGAAATACAAAGGAATTAAAATAGAGCAATTTAGGGTGAGAAGAACACAATTAGATGATTTAAACCACTTGACTAACTAGAAAGCTGTGATAAACTAAGACAGTATACTATTGTTGAAAAGATAGACAAGTAGATCAATGTAACAGAACATAGAGTTCACAAATGGTCCCATGCATGTATGGTCAAATAATTATCAATAAAGGGCCAAGGTAATTCAAAGGGTAAAGGATACTCTTTTAAATATATTATATTGCAATGGTTAGATACCTATATATAAAAATTATTCTTGATCCTGAACTCACACCATATAAAAAATTTACTTGCAATGTGTCATGTACTCATATGTAAAATATAAAAAACTATACAATTTCTAGAAGTAATTACAGAAAAAACTTTTAAGACTTTGAATTAGGTCAATATTTCATGAACAAAATATAGAAAACACAAATTATACAAGATAAAAATTAAAAATTGGACCTATGTAAGTTAAAAATATCTACTCTTTAATAACTTGTGTTAAAAAGATGAAAAAGCAAGTTACAGACTGGAAGAAAATATTGACAAAACATACATATGGCAAAGGACTTGTATGCACAATAAATAAATTCTGCCATTCAAACTAAAACCAATAATCCATAAATAAGTGGGGAAAATATTTGAAAAAAAATGTTCCCAAAGAATATATTCAAATGGCAAAATAAACACATGGAAAGATGCTCAATGTTATTAGTTATTAAAATACAAATTAAATCACTATGACATACCATTACACACCTACTAGAAAGGCTAAATGAGACTGACATATCAATTGTTGGTTAGGATGTGGCACAAATGGAACTCTCAAATTACCTATGTTGATGTAAAATGATACAACTTTCAGAAATAATTTGACAATTTCTTCTAAGGTTAAACATGTTTATCCTTTGATCTAGCTATTCCACTCCCAGTTAATAATCAAGAAAAATGAAAACACATGTACACACCAAAATTTATACATGAATGTTCATATAAGCATTAGCCACTGAAGCCAAATAGAGGATATTATCCAAATGCCCATCAACTGGTAAATAAATAAAACTTTATGTTAAGGATCACGGGAAGATGGTGGCATGAGTAGTTCAGAGGAAAACTCCTCCCCAAAACATATATATTTATGAAAATACAATAAATACAACTATTCCTAAAAGAGACACCAGTGGATGCAGTACAACAGCCAGGATACATCTACATCTGTGAGAACTCAGCATCACACGAAGGGGGTAAGATACAAGCTGCGGCCAGGCGGAACCCGAATGCTCCCCCACCCCAAAACCCGGCGGGAAGAAAGGAGTCAGAAGAGGGAGGGAATGAAAGCAGAGGACTGCTAAACAACCAGCTATAGAAATCCACACCTGGAGTGCAGACACAGGTGCATGGGGTGCTGGATATTAGAGAAACAGAAAAGCAAAACCTGTGGGCAGGTTCCCGCAACCGGTGCCCCTGAGACAAAAGAAAAGAGAGTGCTTTCTGCAAGTCTTAAAGAGACAGGGACCCCATAGCTGGACGAAGTTGTCCCGGCAGCTGGGAATACCAGGGAAACCTAGGCGCTCTAAACGGAGGCAGTGCAGCTCTGAAGCACCTCACAGGACTAGGCAGCCTGCCAGTAGTACCTCCAACTGGCGCGGACGCCCACACACGGGCCCAGTAGCAGGAGAGTGGGAGCACGCGCTGGAGGCGGAAGTGCTAGAAGGAACTGAGAGTAGATCCGTGCTCCGCAGGGCTAGCCCGCAGCGGCGAGACCGAACAGCCCAGGTGTGGGTCGCGCGCACCGGCAGCAGTGAAACCAGAGCCCGGTAGAAGCCTGCGCAGAAAAGACCCGCGCGCACCGGCAGCAGAGCCACAGGGAGCAGGCGTGCTCCCAGGAGCCGACCGGAATCCCAGCCCAATGCACAGCCACCCGGGCCAGACCCAAAGGCTGCTGTAGCCACACAGCTGCCCGGCAGGGTCACCGATAGCACGGAGGAGCACACCTGGCATACCTGCCACTCCCTGCAGGGCTCCGTGCTGCTCTGACAGACACCCCACCGACAGCAGCATAGGAGATTAACCCAGTGGCTGCTCCAGGAGTGCAGGTAGCCATCACAGGCAGCGGAGAATGGCAAGGCATCCAGCAAGCAGGAAAGGACTTTCTTCTGCCAGCTGACACACCCACAACGTGCCTACAGCCACTGAAATCACCATGAAAAGGCAAAAAAGTCTGGTCCAGACCAAGATAGTTACACCTCAGAAAGGATCTGCAGAGGCAGACCTAACCAGTCTCCCTGAAAAAGAATTCAAAATAAAAATCATAAACATGCTGACAGAGCTGCAGAGAAATATGCAAGAGCTAAGGGATGAAGTCCGGAGGGAGATTACAGATGTCCGGAGGGAGATCACAGATGTCCAGAGGGAGATTACAGAAATGAAACAAATAAGCAGAATGGATAAGATGCAAGAGGCCATTGATGGAATAGAAACCAGAGAACAGGAACGCATAGAAACTGATGCAGAGAGAGATAAAAGGATCTCCAGGAATGAAACAACATTAAGAGAACTGTGTGACCAATCCAAAAAGAACAATAGGGGTACCAGAGGAAGAAGAGAGAGAAAAAGGGATAGAAAGTGTCTTTGAAGAAATAATTGCTGAGAACTTCCCCAAACTGGGGGAGGAAACAGTTGCTCAGATTACGGAGGCACACAGAACTCCCAAGAAATGGGATCCAAAGAGGTCAACACCAAGAAACATAATAATTAAAATGGCAAAAATCAAGGACAGGGACAGAGTACTAAAGGCAGCCAGAGAGAGTAAAAAGGTCACCTACAAAGGAAAACCCGTCAGGCTATCATTAGACTTCTCAACAGAAACCTTACAGGCCAGAAGAGAATGGCATGATATATTTAATGCAATGAAACACAAGGGCCTTGAACCAAGGATACTGTATTCAGCACGATTATCATTTAAATATGAAGGAGGGATTAAACAATTCCCAGACAAGCAAAAGTTGAGGGAATTTGCCTCCCACAAACCACCTCTACAGGGTATCTTAGAGGGACTGCTCTAGATGGGAGCACTCCTAAAGAGAGCACAGAAAAAAACACACAACATATGAAGAATGGAGGAGGAGGAAAAAGAAGGGAAAGAAATAATCATCAGACTGTGTTTATAACAGCTCAATAAGCGAGTGAGGTCAGACAGTAAGGTAGTAAACAAGCTAACCTTGAACCATTGTAACCACAAATCTAAAGCCTGCAATGGCAATAAGTACATATCTTTCAATAATCACCCTAAATGTAAATGGACTGAATGCACCAATCAAAAGACACAGAGGAATAGAATGGATAAAAAGCAAGACCCATCTATATGCTGCTTACAAGAGACTCACCTCAAACCCAACGACATGCACAGATTAAAAGTCAAGGGTTGGAGAAAGATATTTCATGCAAACAACAGAGAGAGAAAAGCAGGTATTGCAATACTAGTATCAGACCAAATGGACCTCAAAATAAAGTAACAAGAGATAAAGAAGGACATTACATAATGATAAAGGGCTCAGTCCAACAAGAGGATATAACCATTATAAACATATATGCACCCAATACAGGAGCACCAATATATGTGAAACAAATACTAACAGAATTAAAGGAGGAAATAGAATGCAATGCATTCATTTTGGGAGACTTTAACACACCACTCACCCAAAGGACAGATCCTCCAGACAGAAAATAAGTGAGGACACAGAGGCACTGAACAACATGCTAGAACAGATGGACCTAATAGACATCTATAGAACTCTACATCCAAAAGCAACAGGATACACATTCTTCTCAAGAGCACATGGAACATTCTCCAGAATAGACCACATACTAGGCCACAAAAAGAACCTCAGTAAATTCCAAAAGATTGAAATCCTACCAACCAACTTTTCAGACCACAATGGTATAAAACTAGAAATAAATTGTACAAAGAAAGCAAAAAGGCTCACAAACACATGGAGGCTTAACAACACACTCCTAGATAATCAATGGATCAATGACCACATTAAAATGGAGATCCAGCAATATATGAAAAAAAATGACAACGATAACACAAAGCCCCAACTTCTGAGGGACGCTGCAAAAGCAGTCTTAAGAGGAAAGTATATAGCAATCCAGGCATATTTAAAGAAGGAAGAACAATCCCAAATGAATTGTCTAAAGTCACAATTATCGAAATTGGAAAAAGAAGAACAAATGAGGCCTAAGGTCAGCAGACAAAGGGACATAATAAAGATCAAAGAAGAAATAAACAAAATTGAGAAGAATAAAACAATAGAAAAAATCAATAAAACCAAGAGCTGGTTCTTCGAGAAAATAAACAAAATAGATAAGCCTCTAGCCAGACTTATTAAGAGAAAAAGAGAGTCAATACACATCAACAGAATTAGAAACGAGAAAGGAAAAATCACGACAGACCCCACAGAAATACAAAGAATTATTAGAGAGTACTATGAAAAACTATATGCTAACAAGCTGGGAAACCTAGGAGAAATGGACAACTTCCTAGAAAAATACAGCCTTCCAACACTGACTCAGAAAGAAACAGAAAATCTAAACAGACCAATTGCCAGCAACGAAATTGAAGCGGTAATCAAAAAACTACCCAAGAACAAAACCCCCGGGCCAGATGGATTTACCTCAGAATTTTATCAAACATACAGAGAAGACATAATACCCATTCTCCTTAAAGTTTTCCAAAAAATAGAAGAGGAGGGAATACTCCCAAACTCATTCTATGAAGCCAACATCACCCTAATACAAAAACCAGGCAAAGACCCCACCAAAAAAGAAAACTACAGACCAATATCCCTGATGAACGTAGATACAAAAATACTCAACAAAATATTAGCAAACCGAATACAAAAATACATCAAAAGGATCATACACCATGACCAAGTGGGATTCATCCCAGGGATGCAAGGATGGTACAACATTCGAAAATCCATCAACATCATCCACCACATCAACAAAAAGAAGGACAAAAACGACATGATCATCTCCATAGATGCTGAAAAAGCATTCGACAAAATTCAACACCCATTCATGATAAAAACTTTCAACAAAATGGGCATAGAGGGCAAGTACCTCAACATAATAAAGGCCATATATGATAAACCCACAGCTAACATCATACTGAACAGCAAGAGGCTGAAAGCTTTTCCTCTGAGATCGGGAACAAAACAGGGATGCCCACTCTCCCCACTGTTATTCAATGTGGTACTGGAGGTCCTAGTAATGGCAATCAGACAAAACAAAGAAATACAAGGAATCCAGATTGGTAAAGAAGAAGTCAAACTGTCACTATTTGCAGATGTCATGATATTGTACATAAAAAACCCCAAAGACTCCACCGCTAAACTACTAGAACTAATATCAGAATTCAGCAAAGTTGCAGGATACAAAATTAACACACAGAAATCTGTTGCTTTCCTATACACTAACAATGAACTAATGAAAAGAGAAATCAGGAAAACAATTCCATTCACAATAGCATCAAAAAGAATAAAATACCTAGGAATAAACCTAACCAAGGAAGTGAAAGACCAATACCCTGAAAACTATAAGATACTCTTAAGAGAAATTAAAGAGGTCACTAACAAATGGAAACTTATCCCATGCTCTTGGCTAGGAAGAATTAATATCATCAAAATGGCCACCCAGGTCAAAGCAATATACAGATTCGATGCAATCCCTATCAAATTACCAACAGCATTCTTCAATGAACTGGAACAAATAGTTCAAAAATTCATATGAAACCGTCAAAGACCCCGAATAGCCAACGCAATCCTGAGAAGGAAGAAAAAAGTGGGGGGGGGATCTCACTCCCCGACTTCAAGCTCTACTACAAAGCCACAGTAATCAAGACAATTTGGTACTGGCACAAGAACAGAGCCACAGACCAGTGGAACAGAATAGAGACTCCAGACATTAACCCAAACATATATGGCCAATTAATATTTGATAAAGGAGCCATGGACATACAATGGGGAAATGACAGTCTCTTCAACAGATGGTGCTGGCAAAACTGGGCAGCTACATGTAAGAGAATGAAACTGGATCACTGTCTAACCCCATACACAAAAGTAAACTCCAAATGGATCAAAGACCTGAATGTACATCATGAAACCATAAAACTCTTAGGAAAAAACATAGGCAAAAATCTCATGGACATAAACATGAGTGACTTCTTCATGAACATATCTCCCCGGGCAAGGGAAACAAAGGCAAAAATGAACAAGTGCGACTATATCAAGCTAAAAAGCTTCTGTACAGCAAAGGACACCATCAATAGAACAAAAAGGTATCCTACAGTATGGGAGAACATATTCATATGTGACAGATCCAATAAAGGATTGACATCCAAAATATATAAAGAGCTCACTCGCCTCAACAAACAAAAAACAAATAATCCAATTACAAAGTGGGCTGAGGAGCTGAATAGACAGTTCTCTAAAGAAGAAATCCAGATGGCCAACAGGCACATGAAAAGATGCTCCACATCGCTAATCATCAGAGAAATGCAAATTAAAACAGCAATGAGATATCACCTCACACCAGTAAGGATTGCCATTATCCAAAAGACAAACAACAACAAATGTTGGTGAGGTTGTGAAGAAAGGGGAACCCTCCTACACTGCTGGTGGAAATGTAAACTAGTACAACCATTGTGGAAAGCAGTATGGAGGTTCCTCAGAATGCTCAAAGTAGAAATACCATTTAACCCAGGAATTCCACCTCCAGGAGTTTACCCTAAGAATGCAGCACTCCAGTTTGAAAAAGACATATGCAACCCTATGTTTATCGCTGCACTGTTTACAATAGCCAAGATATGGAAGCAACCTAAATGTCCAACAGTAGATGAATGGATAAAGAAGATGTGGTACATATATACAATGGAATATTACACAGCCATAAGAAAAAAACAGATCCTACCATTCGCAACAAGATGGATGGAGCTAGAGGGTATTATGCTCAGTGAAATAAGCCAAGTGGAGAAGGACAAGTACCAAGTGATTTCACTCATATGTGGAGTATAAGAACAAAGGAAAACTGAAGGAGCAAAACAGCAGCAGAATCACAGAACCCAAGAATGGACTAATAGTTACCAAAGGGAAAGGGACTGGGGACGATGGGTGGTAAGGGAGGGATAAGGGCAGGGAAAAAGAAAGAGGGCGTTACGGTTAGCATGTATAGTGCGTGGGGGACACGGGGAGGGCTGTGCAACACAGAGAATAGAAGTAGTGATTTTACAGCATCTTACTATGCAGATGGACAGTGACTGTGAAGGGGTATGTGGGGGGGACTTGGTGAAGGGGGAACCTAGAAAACATAATGTTCTTTCTGTAAGTGTCGATTAATGATACCAAAATAAAAAAAAGAATCAAAAAAAATTTATGTTATATTCATTCAGTGGAATACTAGTCAGCAAAAAGTGGAATGAACTACTGATACATGTAACAACATAGATAAAAGAAAACACACACAGAACAGTGCATGTATATATTGTATTACTCTATTTATATGCAATTCTAGAAAAATCAAATTTATATTGAGAGAAAGCAGTGCCCCATGGTGAAGATAAGGGATTTACTGCAAAGTGGCATGATGGTCCTTTCGGGGTTAATAAAAATTTCTACATTTTAACTGTGGTGTTAGTTACATGACTTGTACATTTGTCAAAATTATTCCAATTGTACACTTAAGTTGGTGAATTTTACCAGTCTAAATTATACCTTTATTAAGGTGAATAATTAAAAATGATGCAGTTCAACTTACCTTATTCTTTATATATTCTAGCCACAGTAAAGGAACCATCTTTTAGGAAATCACACATTTTAAGGGCATACCTAAAAAAAGATGAGTTAGATCATTTCAGCTTCTTGGAGCTTCTACCAGGGATTTGATATATTGTGCTGTATTCTCTAATTTGTTTTTCTTCACTGTGTATTTCAGGATCAACATCATAACTGAAATATCAGAGGTAAGATTAATCAACTAGCCCCCAGTTTTGAGTTTGAGACTTAAACTATATGCCTACTATATCAAGATATTTTTCAGAAGGAAAGAAGGAAGGAAAAAATTAAATTTAAAGTTGTGCATACACTGATTTGATATTTGCCATCAGATCCCACGATATTGCTCATATTAACACTGATCACATTAGTAAATTCAGAGGGAAGTTTTTGGCTTTATGATCTTTAGCATTCTTTCATAACTTACCCTGAAGGGATGATGGTATTCCAATATTGGATAGAAATTCAGGGGCCCATAGTCTATATTTTGGGACACGTGAGAAGATTCTCCTTGTATCAAGGCTCTCAAGAGAACTGGTCCTTAAATTACCACCCTGTGGTTATGCCTGTTCCATAGGTACTCAGAAGTATCTTTACAGTATGGGATCCAAATTTCACAGTCAATTTTTACTCCAAAAAATGACATACCCTAAAAAATTATCTATTTTCCAGGAATATAGAAGCTCTGGCAAAAACCCACATTCATGGAAATATTTTCAGTTTCCCTAAAGCCAACTTTGCACAGCACATGGAAAGAGGGTGTTGGCAACTTGAAGGACAAAGTGACCATTTGAATCCTCTCACTAGATTGAATGAAAAGAGGTAATGTACAGTAGAAAAATCATGAACTTGGAGTGCAACAATTCAGCTACTTATTAACTGGGAAATATTACTTGAGTTACTTAACCTTGTTAAGCCTCAAGTCTCCTTGTTGGCAAAATGGAGATAATATGTATCTCACAGTACTATTGTGATTAGCAAAATTAGAACATATGCATAAATATGTGTGAGTGAGTGTATGTGTGTATATAGTGCCTACCATGTCTCAAATATCCAAAACATGGTAGCTATTATTATGATTATGGTTCACATACTTGATGTGCGGTAAATGGCAGAGTTTCCAGAATTTCTTGCTTGGCCTTAGTCCATTTACATACCAATGGATGTTTCAGAGCCTCCAGTAGATCAGGGGCAAGGGGTGGAAAGAAAGTGGCCATTCTCCCTCCCCTCCACTCCTGGTACCTAACTGGTCTGGTGCTAGTCAAGTCACGCCCCACCCATGGAGTTCCTGTCAGAAGGGTTAGGCAGAGGAAGGAGAATGTGAGCCGTGGCAAAAGGAGATGGTCAGAGCTGAGCTAGCTAGCAAGTATAAGAAATAAAAGCCTTTCTCCCAACCTGCCCCTTTCCCTTGACTTATTACAGTTTCAGTGGGTTCGTGGAGAACTCATCCAAGGCCAGAAACTCCCTACCCCCAGAGCTACACCGGAGAACACCATTTGCAATACTCTGTGGAGATAAAGGTCTCATTCTCTCTATTTTCAAATATAAAATTCATATTGTTAATAAAAGCTAACTTTGGGCTCAAAAATCTAATCAGAACTTTGTTTACTCTTTCGCTATTTCCAGTCTTCAGGCCTTTTTACTCTGTTTGTTGTTCAAAATTAAACGTCATGAAAGAGGTCCTGGTGTGTCCAAGTTGGTCATCTCAAAAACAAACCTGTAGCCATGAGATGTGCAATTCATTTTTACAAGATGAAATTAAAAATTTTTTTAAACTACGTTATTCTCCAAGCTGAATCTTTGGAAATTAATCTGCTCAACTATCCCTAGCACCTCTCTGTTGTCTCTCATAACTGCCAATAAATTCCCATTCAAAAGTAGAAAATGGGACACTATAGAGATCTAGAAAACAAATATTAGTTGAATGTAGAGCAACAACAACAACAAAAAGACTCCCTTATTTGAAAGAATTCCCAGCAATGACTGAGGGAAGAAGGAAGGGGCAAGGCAGGGAGAGAGGGAGTAGAGGTAGTCATCAATAGGATTTTGAAAATATAACTTTTCCTCTAAAATATAATCCCCAAAATCTTCTTCTATATTCTCAGAAGCAGATAATAAAACAGAATGAAAGCAGACTCTTATCTTACTACTGAATCCATATGCAAAGCAGCTATTCAATGCACTGCAGAGGAATGCATTTTTCATTTTATCATTATTGCAGACTCATTCTGTGATTTCTCTCTCAATGGGTGACTGCAATAAGCCTGAAGGTACAGTTCACTCTTCTGAAAGAACTATTAGAATCATTCCTAAATGCCTGCCTTAGAGCTACCATTTTTAAAAACTCTAGCTTTGCCTACATCCTCCTAGCAGCTGCAACCCATATTTTTTACTGCTTGGAGAAAGGAGGAGAAAGAAAAAGACCAATAACTCAATGAAGTCTCAAAGGAAGCTAAGTCTGGTCTTAGCTTGGATCTAAAGAAGGGGATTAAATTTTCACTTCCCTTGAGAAGCTCAAGATCCACTTAAGAGGGATTCATGATATAGTCAGCCTCACTGGATATTGCTCAATATGTGCATTCCATAGAGGGTTGTAGTAAGTCAGAGATGGCAGAGACATAGCTTTGTCACAGGCTGAAATGAAAAGTAATAGCAGGGAAAAGGGCTGAGCATCCCACCGTCCTTATTCTGACTCCTACGAAAGGTGGTTTTGACGAGTATTGCAGACTGTCAACAGAGAAATCTGTTCTTTGCTATATCTCTGTCAGACTCACCCGAGAGGTAGAGGGCAAAGGCTGAAGAGGAAAAGAGAAAGTTGAAGTCATTTTTTTTAACTTAATGACTTCACTAATGTAGAAAGCAGCGGTGTTCATAGCTAGCTACCTTCCAGGCTGAGCTGCTACCGACCCAAAATCACAAAGTGACCCAGAGGAAAAGACAAGATAGATGAGCTGAGAAAGTCCCTCAAGCCTCTTCCTCCCACAAGCAGGCACTGATTACTAGACATTTCCATGAATGGTGCAGGATTTTTTTTCCTTTGCACATGACCTTTAAAACTACCTGATAAGCTATTTACACTGTCTACCCTCGAAGTGTCAATAGACAGAGTGAAGATGAACATTAACCTTAATGGCTAAATTACCGAGTGTCACTCTACAGGCTTTTCCCGTTGAGAGAAGCCTGTGCAACAGCCAAACGCTTACTCCTTTAAAAATTAACAGAAAACCTCCATTGAGACCAAAACTGCAGAGTTTTCCAAATTTGGGCACTTTAAAAGTCAATGTGTTACCTTTGGAAATGGGCATTCCTTTTTTTAAAAAAATCAATAAACTGGTCAAATAATTAAAATAAATTTTATTAAAACTATCTGAAAAGGGCCTCAATACTCACATGTTGAATTAGAACCTGAAGTGAAGAAAGTTTTCAGGTTAACACTGAGAACACTGATATACATATATTTTCGTATTCCAAAAAAGGCAAAAAAAGAAAAAAAAGCACCAAACCTGCATGGAAAGGAAACTACCTTAATGTTTCCAGCCATTCATTCATTTAGAGAGTACCTACTCCTTATCAGGTACTATACTAGATCCTGTGTGAGTGATGGTGAGCAAAATCAACAGTATTTACCTGGAAGGTTAATTGGACTAGTATAAAATGCAGATCTTAATCAAGGAATCACACAAATAGAAGAAAAAATGATTAACTACAATTATGATGATTTCAATGAATGAAAGGTTTCGGGTGCTATGCTTGCACTCTGGTAGAAGTTTTGGAGAAAATGACAGGCCAGAAAAAATCATCTTCTCCAAAGATAGAGGACACTAATACTCCTATGCCCCACAGAACAAAATATGTATGCCCAGGCCTAAAAGCACTCTCTTAGGCCTTAAGAACTCAAGTGTCATGAAACAAGTAGTCTAATGAGTGTGGGAGGCTTGGTCTCTGTTTGACTTCAGAGCCCTGATTAACTTTTTTCTCACTCATTTCTTCATTCAGTCCACAAGCATTTACTGAGTTTTTACTATGTGCCAGAAACATAGTAAAATCTAGATTCTGGTTATGCAAAGATAAATAAGACAAAGTTCCTGCCGTCAAGGAACTCAGTCTACTGGGAAAGACAGACACAAATAATTACAATACAACATAGTAATTGCTCTACTAGAGAGAAGTACAAAGTGCAATAAGAATTCAGAAAGAAAAAAAAAGCTGTTTTTCTAATACTTTCTGGGGCCTAATCCATCAGCAAAATCCTCACTACACAAAACTAACAGGAAAACACTGGCAGATCATTTGTCGCTTCACTTGGCATTCTAGCAGCAGTCAGAGGCTCCCACCCCAGAAAAGCGGGCAGGCCATTGAAAAGAAAAGAGTGGCATTAACAAATAGCACACGATTCTAAACTCTGTGCACAAGGGACTAAACTGCCTGGCAACTCGTCGCTGGCACCACTACAGAGAAAGAAGGCACCCCCACCCGACCCCACCCTACTGCAAGGCACAGATTTGTGTCTTTGAAGCAACTTCTCTAACACATCTGTTTCTAGTGCACTTTAACCTTCCACCCAGGGCCCTTCACAGGCTTTTCCATTTTTTTCCCCTTTTGGAATAGTTGGAGATATAATTTATGTCAAGCAACTGGTAAGAGCTACTCCTTCACCTCAGTCTACCCTTCATCAAAACACTTACCTCTCTATCCAGGGAAATGCAAGTTCGAAGAGTAAGCATTTTTAGAAAAGTAAAATAAAGTGAAGTAAATAGCACATAAAGTATATACACCATAATTCTCTTTTCCATCATCAATTACAGGAGAAGGAATAAAATTCAAATAGTAATCAGCTATGGAAATAACCATATTACCTGTTGCAGTAAGTAAGCAGTTCTGATCAAATGGCACTTGGTCCTTTAACTTTTTCAGGACATCCCTGCAGCAATATGTTAAATTTGCAAACTGCCCTAGAATCCTAAAGGAATAAAGGAAACTCCTAGGACCTTTTAAAGGGAAGCTTAAACTTAAAGTGTATCTTGCTGAAGGCAAAGGGCCGAGAGTTTCTAATGCTAAAGCTACTCCCAATAGACACAGAATCATTTGGGAAAAATGGCATTAATGTCTTCAGGCCAGTTCCCAGATAGAATACACACCAGGAGAATCTAGTAACAACACACACTTTTTCCATCAGCACATAGTGTACACTGGGATTTACATGCAAATACATGTCATTGCACATGACCACTCTGTGCACATGACCAATTCACATAAACAGTCCAGGTATTCTCTATATATTCATTTCAAAGGTGTAGCATCACTTCACTACAAACCACATCTAGTACTGATTGAGGTCTCCTTAATTACCATCAATTTTTTTTCTCTACTCCATTTGCAGAATTAAATAGACCTCTTTCAGCATGGTAAAAAGAACCAAAATATCCCATTACTGCTTTTGCAAAGGTCACTCCCCTGCCTTGAGCTGGGGTTATTTTTAATCACAGGTTATGTATCTTAAAGGCAAGGCCTTTATTGAAATCTCCAGTTCATTTAAAAAAGTCTCTGGACATATTGAATAAATCACAGCTCAGAAGTAAAATGTAGCAATAGGCTTTCTACCTCGATACATGCAAGGCCTTAGGGAGCCAGTTTCCAACTATCCCTACCTCCAGTGCAGATTAGCGCTTCACCCAGCCAAGAGCAGGATGATAGTGCTCATCTCGGTACATACATACTAGGAAACTTCAACCCACTGGGGGCCATGGTACTGGTTTTCAATAAGATGTAGAACAAAAGGAGCTGAACTTTATGGGTCACTTAAAATCTCCAGGAAGATTTTCAGGAAAAGAAGCAGAGAGATAATGTCCTGGCTTAGTTCCAGGCTGAAGAAAAGGGCAGAAGTTGTAATCTATGTCCATTTAACTGCATAACTTCTATTTTTCACTTAAAATGCCTCATTCCAAAATTGTCACAGCTCTTGTTACAATGGCTCTGTCACAGAGGCAGAGATAGTGGGATTTCTTTGGTGCTTGAAATTAAGGAAGTCTTAGGGATAAAATTCATATTTGTAAAGATTTGCAAAAGGTAATATATAAATAGTCGTTTATGGATTTTATTCTTCTCAGGCTCTATCCTTTTGATTTACAACATTGTTTATACTACTGTTTAAGGTTAAACCTGTATTACATACCTGGAAATTATATACGAATAGGCCAAATTTTGAATCAGATTAAAAATTCAGAAGATAAAGTGGCTGCCAGAATTTTCATTTGTTTTTAGTCTGAAGGCCAAATAATAAATAGCTTTCTCCAGATCTCAAAATCCAGCATAATAAATCAACTTTCTCATGTTCTCTCATATTTTATATTTAACATGTTAATATGAATTTGTTTCTTAGTTTTAAAAAATTGAGTTGGAAGGTTCGATATAAGAAGTAAGAGGCTAAGTTGACATTATCCATAATGCAGTACCCGCCAAGCATCATCTTACCACCAGCAACAGACTGAGCTCTAAGAAATGAAGCCCAACGGTCAGCAGGAAGTAACAAATACACTTGGTCTACCTACAGAACATTCTACATGGGTTTCAACACACCCTACTCTCCCATAATGACCTCTAATGAGGCCCTCTCATGAGATTGTCAAACTCCCTTAAGAGTTAAGTAAATTTCTTTACTACATGTTGAGGGAGGGGTAATAAAAATTAGATTGTACCAAGTGAAGTTCTGCACAGATGAGCTTCTGTTGTGCATTATTAGCATTATTAAAGTAGTAACTGCATCTGGCCTACTCTTCGGACATTCAAAACAGAGCCTTTTAAAAACATGACTTTAAAATGAAAATTGTGGTTTCATTAAAATTACTTTTGAAATATTTATGGATAGTTTTAAATTAAGGTATGTTTGACTCAATAAAGCACCACTGGAATACAGAGTAAAACTTCAAGTTAGACAGCATTTGAAATAAGAAATACATATAACTTTTTAAAGAAACATTTTAGATATCACAGCAGACTGGACACTGCATCTAGATCATTTTCACTATAATATTCAGTCTTCTTCTCTAAGGTCAATGCTTACTTGTTGAATAGGAATTTATCATAGCAGAACATCAAGCAATCATCCTTTAATAATGCCATAATATTTCAAAACTAATACAGAACCTTTCAAAAATATTTTTTCCACTGAGGTTTTGAAGAAAATCCTCCAGTAGCAGATGCTTCTCTGCACCTACATTTATCAGAAACTACCAAACAAAAATTCCAAGCATTTGTTGTTTGTTTTGTTTTGTTTTGTTTTGCATTAAACAATGTCACCAGTTCAGAAAATCTAGAAAGAATGACCCCCTTTGCCTCGTTTTATTCTTAGTTATTTAATTGACTGTTAATTGAAAAAGAAGAAAAACCCACATTCTTTCCTACACCATAAATAAGAAGGAAAAGGAAGAAGAATTCTGGGTTAAACAGCACAGTGTCTTTTGTGTACACGGCTAAAATTGTTTGGCTTTCTTTATTAAATCTCCCTTCACACAATTAAAGCTATTCAAAATTGTAAAGTGTTTGTTCTTATATTTTTAAATAATGATACACATCTATTACTAAAGAAAAATATCCAGAACACTACACACCTGCTTACTCTGGATAAAATAAGGTAAATAACTGTGGTATTTGGTGATGGTAGCTGTCCTCTTAATAGAAAATGAAAAACAAACACATTGTCCAAATATGCATTAATAACTCACTGAATTGGAGCTGTTTCACTTCCAGATGCTTCACAAGTATTCTAATTAGTTTGGTAAATACAATAACTAGGTAATTTCAGTTTTCTTATGGAACTACAAATTTAGTGAAATTTGAATTCCACCCAAATTTAATTTAAATTCCATCCAAATTAAAACACATAACTCACTGCTTGAAAATGTATAGCATACACCTTCTAAAAATGAAGTGCTACTAAGTATACAAGTACATGTTTATAAAATATGCACAGCTCTCCCCAGTACTGTCATCTTTTGGTCACGTTCAACTAAAATGTAGGGCTTTTTTTTTCAATAAGGGGCTATGTCTTTGGTGACAACAAAACATGTTTGAAAATGCTTTGTCCCTCCTCCCATCAAGAGATGGAGTCTAAGGTCCCTCTGCTCGAGCTTGGGTGGGCCTCTGTGACTGCCTCGATGAACTTACTGCAGCAGAGGTGGCTACGGAGACTAGCTTTCTGCTGCTTTCTCTTGGGACACTCACTTTGAGATCCTTTAACCACCATGTAAGAAATCCAGCTACGTGGAGAGACTACATGGAAATAGAGAGGTCTGGGGGACTCCAGCTGTTTGAGTCTTCTCAGTACAACACAGGACATAGTGTGAAGAAGTCCTTGAGATAACCCCAACTCCAACCACCCTCTGACTATAACCACATCTCTAATACAACTGTAGACCTGACAGGAACTGCCTAACTGAGTCCATTCAACACTCACATTTATGCGAAAAATAAATTATTGTTAGGTTTTTAAGCCATTCTTTGGGGGATGGTTTGTTGCATAAGTGGAACAATATCTTATACCTCTTTGATGTCCCCAGTGGTGTTTAATATAATCTGAGTACTTGTAGGCATGTAATAAGTTGATCATTAATCAAGCATTAATAACTCCTCAGTAAATAACATTTTTTAGCTAAATATTTAAAGGAATTCCATCCAAATTAAAAATAATTAACTTTTTTAAACCACTATTTATTATCATCCACTAAACACATTCAAAATCCTCAGAACTCAGTGGATTCTCAGAGGATATGCCAGGTCTATATTAAGATATCTACATAACAAATCAAGATCAGTACTGGGTTGAGTGTCCTGTATTCAGGACAATTCAGTGTCCTGCAGTTCGTCCATGCAGATTCTTGCTGCATGGTAAAGAACATTAAGCTGATCTTCAGTCCTCAGACTTGCTCTGTCTCAGCTTCCCCAATAAGGGAGAATAATGGAATATCTACCTTTCTCACAAAGATGTTATAACTGCCTGTTTTCAAATTTGCCCTTCCTTCCCAACACCATTCTAGTTCAAGTTCCCATCATTTCTCTCTTACACTACTCAAATAGTCTCTGAAATTATCTCTTTCTCTTTATTCTTCCTCTCCCTAAACTATATTCTCTATAGAACATACTGAAGTTTTTAAAACAAAGACCATGTTGCCCCTTTATTAAAGTACTTGAATGCCTTCTTTTTGCACTTAGGATAAAATTAACATTCTGATGTTTACCAGGGCCTACACAGACGTGTGTGATCTGGCCCCTGCCTATCTCTAGCCCTTTTACAAAACCTCACTCACTTGAACCGGTCACAACGGCTTCCTTTCAGGACATAGACCATGACAACCTTTTCCCATCTCATATCCTTCATACACAGTTTTCTCTGCCTGGAATACCTCCAGCCCAGTCCTCCTTCCTTTATAACGGATTCCTTTGTAGCAAATCTCAACTGAAATATCACTTCCCCAGAACAGTGTTTTCTGGTCAACCTATCTAAAGTGGTACCACAGCCCTCATCATTTCTCTTTCAGAGTGTACTCACTTTTCCTTCATAGTGCTTATCACAGTTTGTAATTATGCATTGATTTATGAATCAAATTTCTAAATCTATCTCTCCCTTATTAGATTGTAAGTGTCCCCAGTACAGGGATAGTACCTGTTTCATTCACTGTACTCAGCTCCTAGAGCACTGCCTGCTATACATTAGACACGGATAAATACATGTTGAGAATAAATGAATAGCTTCTGATGCATTTTGAAGTTCTATAATAGAAGTTATTACATGGTTGACAATAAAAGAGGATCATAAATTGGACAGGATTTATAACTCAGCACCATTTTCTCTGACAACCATAGTGAGAAAAAAAAACTAGACAAGGAAAGGACACAAAAGGGAATACCACCTAGGATAGTCTGAAGTGGCAGGGGCATGTTGATTGCCATAGATTCACACTGGACCATACTACATGGTGTACTTATCCATAAAAACCTCATCACTTGGCTTCCAGGGGCACATTTACCTACTTTGATGGTTAAATTTATGTGCAATCCGACTGGGTTAAGGAATGCCCAGAAAGCTGGTTACAACATTATTTCTGAGGTTGTTCCTGGAAGAGATTAGCATTTGAGTCAGTAAATTGAAAAAAAAAAAAAGACCTGCCCTCACTTAATGTGGGTGGGCATCATCCAATCCTTTGAGGGCCCAAATGGAACAAAAAGCAAAGGAGAAATAAATTCTCACTCTCTCTTCTTGAGCTGGGATGTCATCTTTTCCTACCTGCAGATATTGGAGCTCTAGGTTCTCAAGACTTCAGTTTAGGCTTCAAAGTTATACCACCAGGTCCTCTGATTCTCAGGCCCTGGGACTCAGACTGAATTACACAACTGACTTTCCTGGTTCTCCAGCTTGCAGATGGCAGACTGTGGGACTTCTAGGCCTCCATAACTACATAAACCGATTCCAATAATAAATCTCCTCTTGTATATATTTACACAGGCATACCTCATTTTACTGTGCTCTGCTTCTTTTGGGTTTTGCAGATACTGCATGTTTTCATAAATTGAAAGTTTGGGACAACCCTGCATGAGCAAATCTATCAGCACCATTTTTCTCACAGCATTTGCTCACTTGGTGTTCCTGTGCCCCATTTTGGTAATTCTCACCATTTTTCAAACTTTTTCAGTTCTATTATATTTGTTATGGTGGTTGATAATCAGTGATTATGACTCTCTGAAAGAAAGCTCAGATGATGGTTAGCAGTTTTTAGCAATAAAGTACTTTTGATTAAGGTATGTATGTTGTTTTTAGACATAATGCTATTGCACACTTAATAGACTACACCGTAGTATAAACATAACTTTTACATGCATAAGGAAACCAAAAATTCATTTGGCTTTATTGCAATATTCACTTCATTGTAGTCGTTTGGAACCAAACCTGCAATATCTCTGATGCTGCCTAGATATATCCTATTCGTTCTGTTTCTTTGGAGGACCCTGACTAGTATACCTACCTCTTGTTTTCTTCACCTCCAGCCTATGAAGCTGATTCTGGTTTTTATTCCTGTATCCAGAACATCTAAACCAAGATGACCTAGGAAAGAGAAGTTTGCTATGTTGACAATGAAGAAGGAGAGCCTTGGACAGAGTTAAGACCAAAAATCAGGCATGTAGCTTTTAGACTTTAGCTTACAATATAGAGGTTCAATTTCCATTTGGCTCTTAGCATATGATTCTTTGTATTGTCATTTATTGTTTTATCCCTTCTGGATCCAGGTCTTTCTTACACACTGGAGTCTCTTCATCTTTGCCTTACTAATTGTGCCTAACCCATGTCTTATATATAACAGAACACAAAAAGTTGTTTAAGTAAAAATGATAATCATCATCATTACTGTTATCTTCATCAGATACTCTCCAGGCTTTGCCTCCCTTAGTTTACCCTTGCACTTGGAACATCACTTAAAACTGATTATTTTTCAGTGTCACAGGACAGACATCTCAATATCCAAAATATAGTAACCACTTATATTTGGGTGAATAGAAACCAAAGCTAATAGATGAAAACTCCATCCCCAAATTCTCATATACTATACCACCATCTTCCTTTTAGAATAACCTTGACATGGGGTAAAACTTAGAAGTTAAATATCCCCTCCCCTCCGTCTCATTTAAAGTCCCCAAACAAACTAAAATACAACAGAAGCCAGTTTTAGTAAATAAAGATGTTATTATGTAGGTCTTGAGTCTTCATCTATTTTTAAAGAAACAGATTTTTAGTTAAAACATCCGAGTACTCATAATACTAGCTGAGTTGAGGGTAAGAATTTGGCATAAAAAATTAATTTGCCTCCAACTCAGAAAATAGAAAAGGGAGGGGTTTCTAAATGACCCTATTGTTGAGAAACACATTAATCAAGACAGAAACACTGAGATGAAATTAACTGAACTTTGCCTTCTCATTAGGACTGTAAGTTCCTTAAGGATAAGTTCTGTATTTTACACATCTTTGCATTAACCAGTCTATAAAAATGTTCATGATTCTTTGCCTCAAATATACTGAGCACTTAATATTCATTAGCTCACTTCCACATCCCTCCCCTGGCAACCACTTCATCCTACTGCATAACTGGATTTCCCAGGAGGCGAGAAGGGCTGAAGTCAAATACAGCTGATAAGAGAAGGCCCGTCTTAACATCCCAACACACTGATGAAACTCCCACTGGCATCCATGAACATTTGGCTGTGTAGAAGAACAAGATGAAGTCTATTGTGAAATGCAGAAGTCCTCCAAGAGGGAATTCAAATTTGTCTTTGAAAAACCTATAATCACGATGCAAATTCAAACTCCATAATTAAGATGCAAAAGATGACTACATAGCCCAAGTCATGACGCCTGTTCACATCATGTTCTTGGTTGATTTACTTCTAAACAAACACTTATTTTATTCAGCTAATATTTACCAGGCATTTCCTATATGCAAGCCACAATGTCTAGTTGGCAAGGAAGGGAATATGGGGTACAAAATATATAAACTATAACTTCCACTCTAGAAAATTTACAATCTAATTGAGCAGATAAACATATACATAAATAATGATAATACAAAGAAAGAAGCAACATGAACCATAAAGATCTTTTTGATAAAATGGTAATAAAGCTGAGACATTGTAAACCTGTGACATAAGGAACATTTCCTAAAGAAGGTGGTATTTGAACTGGAATTGCCATGATTAAGTAGGTAGATTGTGAATATCTGGAGATAAAGGGAAAGTATTTCTATTGCATATCTTATTTCACTGTGCTGAACACATAATCAGTACTATATTGGTTACCTATTGCTGCTGTAACAACTTGCCACAAACATAGTAACTTAAAACAACATAAATTTACTATGTTAAATTATGGAGGTCAGAAGCTGCTATCAGTCTCACTGGATTAAAATGAAGTTATCAACAGGTTTGCATTCCTTCTAGTGGATCTAAGCCACCCACACTCCAACTTCCAGTCCCCACATCACCTAGTACTCACTCTGATCTCCTGCTTCTGTCTTATCATCAACCTTGTGATTACTTAGGGGCTAATCCTGGATAATCTACTCATCTCAAAAATCCCTTATTTAATCACATCTGCAATGTTCCTTTGGCTGCGTAAAGTGACATTCATAGACTGGGGATTAGGATGTGGGTATCTTTGGAAGGCCATTATTCAGCCTACCACAAGTACTTAACTTAATATTTATTGATTTTCATGTCTTTAAATACTAACCGGCCATAAATTTTGGGGCTTTCTGGGGTGTTTTTTTAGCTTTATTGATGCATAATTGACAAAATGATAATATATTTAAAGTAGCAACATGATGATTTGATATACATATACATGGTGAAAAGATTCCCACCATCAAGTTAGTTAACACATCCATTACCTCCTATTATCTAATTTCTGTGTGTGTGTGTGTGTGGTGAGAACACTTAAGTTTTACACTCTTAGCAAATTTGGATTACCCAATGCAGTGTTATTAACCATAGTCACTATGTTATACCTTAGATCTTCAGCTTTATTCATCTTATCACTAAAAGTTTATACCCTTTTTTCCCCACTCCCCAGTCCTTCAATCACCATTTTATGCTATTTCATTGTGTTCCTTTTTTTAGATTTCACACATAAATGATAACATACAGTAGTTGTCTTTCTCTATCTGGCTTACTTCACTTAGCATAATGCCCATGAGGTTCATCTATGTTGTTACAAATGGCAGGATCTTACTTTTTTTTAAGGATGAAAAATATTTCACTCAGTGTGTGTGTGTGTGTGTGTGTGTGTGTGTGTGTGTGTGTGTGTGTGTTTGTGCGTGTGTGTGTGTGTTTCCATTCATCTGTTTGTGGACATGGGTTGTTTCTGTACCTTGGCTATTGTAAGTAATGCTACAACAAACATGGGAGTACAGATATCACTTTCAGATAGTGATTTTATTTCCATTGGATATATACCCAAAGTGGAATTGATACTGGATCATATGATCTTTGTATTTTTAATTCTTGAGGGTTCTCCATAATGTTTTCCATGGTAGCTATACCAGTTTACAGTCCCACCATCAGTGCAGAAGGTACCCTTTCCTCTACATCTTTGCAGGCATTTGTTATCTCTTGTCTTTTTGATACTAGACTTCCTCAGAGGTGTGAGATGATATCTCATTTATGGTTTTTATTTCCATTTCCCTGACGATTAGTGAAGTTGAGCACCTTTTCATGTACCTGTTGGCCACTTGTATGTCTTCTTTGAAAAAAGTTTATTTAGGTCCTTTGCTCATTTTTTACTGAGTTATTTGTGATTTTTTTGTTTTTGTTTTTTTGCTATTGAGTCATATGAGTTGCTTGTATATTTTCTCCCATTCCATTCTGCCCTGCAGTATTTCTCTGTAAAAATCTGCTGATTGTCTTATAGGATTTTCCTTGTACATAAAAGATGCTTTTCTCTTCTACTTTTAAGATTCTTTCTTTGTCTTTAACTTTTGACAATTTAATTATAATGTGTCTCTGTGTCTGTCCCTAGATTCATCTTGTTTGGTACATGTTGGGCTTCTTGTATTTGGATGTCTTTTTTTTTCCCCCAGTTAGGAAAGTTTTCAGCCAGTGATCACTTGAATAATTTTCTTACCCTCTCTCTCTTCTCCTTCTGGGGCCCCTATCATGTGTGTATGTGTCTGCCTGATGGTGTCCCATAAGTCCCTTAAGCTATTCTCACTCTTTTTCATTCTTTTATCTTTTTGTTCTTCTAGTTAGATGAATTTCAGCTCCTTGTCTTTGAGTACACTGATCCTTTTCTCTGCTTAATCTAGTCTGCTGTTGAAACTCTCCATTGAAATTTTCAGTTCAGTTTATCTTCAGCTCTATGATTTGTTTGTTACTTTTTTAAAAATATTTTCTTTATCTTTGTTGAAATTTTCACTTTGTTAATGCATCAGTCTCTTGACCTCAGTGACCATGTTTTTGACTGTTATTTTGAACTCTATCAAGTAAGTCACATATCTCTTTAATTAAGATCATTTCTGGAGATGTCTTGTTTTTTGTTTGTTTGAAATATATTCCCATTTCTTCATTCTTTTTGGCTCTCTGTGTGAGTTTCTGCAGACTAGATAAAACAGCCACCTCTTCTACTCTTGACAGATCAGACTCATGTAGGCAGTGAACCTCATTGATCAGCCTGGCCCAAATTCCTTGTTGCCTCTCAAAGCTTTGTGATTAACTAAGACTCTATCTTTGTTCTTAGTGGCTCCCCACAGTTGAGGGTGTCAGTGTCCCAAAGGGGAAGATTGCAGTCAACATCCAAATATAAGCTGATTAGAAGCTGGATCCTCAGGCAGCACCTGTGAAAATTGTTTTCAAACCCTATCTGGTGAGAAACTGGGAAATGGATGATTTTTCTGCTCTGTCTGTGCTGAGCCTGAGTATAATAGCCATTGCAAGGGTGCTCCTTTGCCCATTTAAAAACTGCTTCTTTTTAACCTAAGTATCCATCAATAGATGAATGGATAAAGAATATGTGGTACATATACACAATTGAATATTATTCAGTCATAAGAAGAAAACAAATCCTACCATTTGCAGCAACATGGATGGATCTAGAGGGCATTATGCTCAGTGATATAAGCCAGGTGGAGAAAAACAAGTACCAAATGCTTTCACTCATTTCTGGAGTATAACAACAAAGAAAAATTGAAGGAACAAAACAGCAGCAGACTCACAGACTCTAAGAAGGGACTAGCAGTAACCAAAGGGAAAGGGGGTGGGGAGGGCAGGTGGGGAGGGAGGGAGAAGGGGATTAAGAGGTAATATGATTGGCACACATAATGTAGCAGGGACATGGGGAAGGCACAGAGAAGCACAGTAATGACTCCATAGTATCTTACTATGCTGATGGACAGTGACTGTAATGGTTTATGTGGGGGGAACTTGATAATATGTGTGAATGTTGAAACCACAATATTGCTCATGTGAAACCTTCTTAAGATTGTATATCAATGATACCTGAATAAAAAACACTGTTTCTTTTTCTGTTATAATCCTGGGACTTGTGAATTCATGTCCCATTGCCTATGAGAGGCAGGCATTCTGGGGATGCTTCCTTTGGGTGGCAGACACAAAAGCTGGGGCACCAGATGTGTATACGGGCTTCTTCCAGGGAGATACTAGCAGCCTGGTTTTATCATTCCAGCAAGCAGGAGGGAGAAAATAGGGGAAGTGTCCACCAGCTCTGTGAAAGAGCAGTCTACAACAAGATGCATGCTAATTAGAGGCCAGACTCTCAGACAACAACTTGTAGAATATGCAGGGAAAGACTGGGAGATGGTCATTTTTGCCTGCACCCTCTGCACTGAGTTCTGGGGAATAGCCAAGGTAAGGGCTTACATACCCATTAAGATCTGCTTCTTCATTTGCTACAGTTCTATGGACCATGAATACAAGCCCCACTGACTTTCATAACTAAGAATTTGGGGGTCCTATCCCTTATGTGCAAGCCATTAAAATTGGGGCACTAGATGTGTGGTCTAAATCTTTCATTTTTCAGGGTAAAGCTGGGAGGTGGGGGTTCCCTGCCAAGTGTATGGTGTTATGCTAGGAGTAGGGTTTACAGTGACAATGTGTCTCAGCTTTTCCTACGTGTTTTGACATGGTTATTTTTTCCTTTGCCCTGTATGTTGGCATTATTTAGCTAGTTTCTAGATTTCTCTTAGAGAGAATTGTTCCATATATAGCTATATATTTGATGTGTCCATGGGAGGAGGTAAATTTAAGACCCTCTTGTATCATCATCTCAGTCCCAGACTCCACACACTTAGGTTTTAAGGACATATTTTCATTTAAAAAATTCAAAAAAAGTGAGTTGTACACTGGTATCATACTTTTTAATTTGATTTCTATTATTTTAATTTCTAAAATTTCCTGTCGATACAGTGTGGTTGGTGGTATTATTAGAGCAAATCCATAGGACTGCACCTGCCCGAAACAATCTCCCTAGTCACCTGCCACATCCTCTCCTGCCAAATTTGCCTTGAAATCCCCCAAATTAAAGTTTTTCTATTAGAGGAAATACCCAAAATTAGAAGTCCTTTCCTTCTGAAGATATTACTCTTAAAATTCACAAAGATTACTTGGCAGAGCGGTGGGGTGGTACTGATGCAAGGAGGTGATCTCCATGGAGCTGATCTTCAGACATTACAAAGTATGACTGATGAACTAGCAAATGAGTGGGGTGTGTCCACACAGTAATACATTTGCATTGGGTTCCTTTGAGTAGGAGAAAGAGGTACCTGGGATCAGGAAAAAGGAAAGGGAAGGTGAGATGTATGGCATATTGGTTCCCATGCCTGGCAGTATGGACTCATGTCTAAAATCTTTGTGTGAGAAGGGAGGGGTTACAGGTAGAAACTGAAAAGTTGTTTTCATAAAGCCCTCTTTGAAATGTAGACCCAGGAAGTGCTACTTTGGTGTTATGATAAGAAATAGAGTTCATAATAAGGAAAAAGATAAATCTATTTTTCCAAGACACAGAAAATGACTTCAGCTCAATCAAGACTGCAAAACATTCCCTATTGCTTTGCTTCCAGAACTAAAAGAATGTTATTGTGGGAAATAGAATGGTTCAGATTAGAGGAGGGTAGAGAAGAGGTGATTAGACATCTAGCATTAATTTAGTAGAGGCACAAGCCAATAAAATTTGAGTTTATGATATATGACCAATCCTCCCCTTCAATGCCAGTTTTATCTGTAAGCTGGTGAGTCCTGGGAAATTTTGCTAACTTTGGTAATTTCTTCCCTCCAAGACTCTCCCAACAAAAAGGATTACTTGGCTAGTCATCATTTGGAGAACCAGACTAAGCTAGGCCCTGAGGTGGGAGGGACAGAGGACCGATGAGGGATGTTAGGAACTAAAGCACTGTGGTGTGAAGGGTGTGAATACATAGAATGACAAAAGGTTCTACTACAGGACTAGATGAGTCTAGGACCCAGATAAAACCAGTAGGTCCTCAGTTCCCAAAAGGCTGCTCTGGACTTCCCTAGCTAGCTTTACCTTCTCTTTACCTAAACCAGGGTTCTCGACAATATAACCCTAGCCTCACTTTTATCAGAATTATCCAAAGTGCATGTTAAATATGCAGGTCATTAATCCCGACCCAGTAATACTGTTCAGAATATTAGTTTGGGGTAAAAAGGATCTAAACTCTGGGGTTATGCATTTTAGCAAAGTGTTCAGATACTTTGGATAGATGAAAAACTTAGGGAACATTGAAGTAAGGCCTCCCCTTGTCTCAGCTCCCCTCCGCACACCATGCTAAGATAAAATACAGCAAGACACATATATCAACCTTGGACCAATTTGAATGAAAGATACTCTTTGTGAGGTGTCTATTCCACTTCTTTAAGCTATAAAGAAGTTCATTTAAAGAAGTTTTTTTTTTTTGACTGTCAAAGCAGCAAAGTCCCAGTGATAAGGTTACAATGAACATAATGGAAAACAGAATAAAGAATGTAGATCCTCTCTATCTTTGTTTTTGAATGACAGTCTTGCTGAATACACAATTCTACCATACGTAGAATACAAATACTTATTTGTATTACTCTTAAAGCCTTCTTTAAAGGAACCTTGGCCACTTACTGTATAACTGTGCACTGGAAATGTTGAATACTCAAATCTTTTAGGGCTTATTGGACACTGACTTTCAGTTAACAGTAATCTCTAGGGACCCATCAGTTAAAGTGGGATCTTGTAGACTTCCAGTGATAAATGGAGTATTAACCTGAGTCTGCATCATGGTCCACTTAGTGAAATCTTAATGCTATCATGAATTTATTTCTCCAGTTTCTTAGTTAAATACATACTCTTGACAACTGGCAGGATTTCCATTTATATCCCTGAACAATGCAGTAATAACTATTTTATGAGACAATAACAGTTGGATTTTTTTTATCTTTTGAAGGTCAAAGCAGCAAAACCCCACAGATAGGGTCAAAATGACCACAATGGGATACATAGAATAGAGTATAGGTCCTCTCTATACAAAGAAGATGACAGAGCATACATGTAGAAACAAATATAGTATGTAAAGGCATTTCACCAAATGTGTCCATTTCCACTTTCATTATTTTCTGAATTTTTTTTTATTATTTGGGACTCTCAGGAGGAACTAATGTAGGATGTATAGTACTCATTCAATACTCACTGCTCTTTGATTGAACAGTCATAATACTAGACTCTATGTTAAACTCTGCTGTTGCAGAGATGAATAATGCACAGTTAATATTCCCAAACAGTTCATCATCTAGCATTGAAGACATGAAGACAGATAATAATAAGTACATTACTACAAGTGGTGTCACATGATAAATAATACCTGACTTACTTGGGATTGGGGCACCTTTCAGGTTAAATCTTTTAAGTTGAGTTGGAGAATTCTAGGTAGAATAGTAGATCGGTGAACATTCTAGGCAAAGGAAGCATGTTGTGCAGAAGTACAGGGGCATGTGACAACATTCTAGGAACTTTATGTTATTTGGCATTGCTGGAATATAAAGTACAAGAGGAGTAGTAGCTAGAGAAGATAAGTAAGTGAGAAATGGGTTAAAAGGGATATTATATGCCCTATCAGTCAGATGTATGCTAAATGATGGAAAAATCAAACTGAGTAATTTGAGAGGAACAAGTAAGGGGTTACTTACAAAGGTATCATTCAGGGTTTAGGATGAGCAACAAGGAGTACAATACTCTGGTGCACATAACAATAAGTACTTACTATCACAAAGCTTTAAAGGGGCAAGTTATGGTGAAGGCCTAACAGGAATTACAACATTAAGTAAAGGAATGCAGCCAACCCCAGCAACCTGTCAGGAAAGAGCCTGGAAAACAAGTATACAAACACACTCTCAGCACCTGTTCCAATCTCCTTCTGAAGCCTGCCATTGATGAAATCCAGTGGAAGCCAGAGAGCAAGGGAGTCTATTCATGTCTCCCTAGGCCCAGAGCATGAGGGAAAATTGGAACATAGATCTGAAGGAACAAATGAAAATCTGTCAGCACATACGACATGCTAAGGAGTTTAAGCATTATTTTGTAGATGCTGGGGAGCCAAAGTGATGTTTTTCTTGAAATAAGTGGTGATCTGATTTCTGATTTCTGTTATCAATCTGGTAACAACATGAAAAAAGAATTATAAAAATACTTTGAGAGATATGGGGAAAAAATTACAGCTTGAGAAGTGAGGCAGAAATCTCCTTCCAAAATCTCATAAAACATGAAAATACAGCAAATACAACTAATCCTGAAAAAGTGACCTGAAGACTGCAGAACAGACTATTCACATCTGGGGAAAAAGAGAAGACCTCATAGAAAAGTGTAAGGTAGCCAAGGCAAGATCTGGCAGGACCCAAACCCTCCCCCCACCCCAACCCACAGGCAAGAAGAATATAAACCAAGCATGGAGAGAGTAAAAGCCCAGGACTGTGGAACACCCAGCCCTAGAGATATGCTCTGGGAGCACAAATCCCATTACATGGTGCTCTGGAGATTAGTGGAGTTGGAAAGCAAAGATGAGCAGAATACTCAGAGAGAATGAGATTCCAGCTGCTGCTTATAGAGAACAGATACATACAACTTGCCGCCCTTGGACAAAAGAAAAGTGGACAGTTTGAAGAACTTGCCAAGCAGCAAGAGGCACGCTAACGACACAAAGATTACACAGAGCACGCTGCTCAGGAGAAAGGGCAGGTGGAGAAAACCTTCCTGAGCATGCTCAGCCCAGCAATTTGGGAACTCTCATGAGCTTCAGATGCTCCTTCCCCCTAGCTGACAATGAGCCCGAAGGCCCCCCACAGCAGCACACAGCCTGCCACTCCTTCCTCCCAGCAGGTTCTGGTCCCACTCACCTGCTGCCCCAACCATCATACCAGCACAGCCAGAGGGTGGCACCCCACCCATGGAAACTACAGGGTATAGCACAGAGGCTCCTCCCTGCATGCACAAACCACTAGGCCTGGCAGTGGAGGCAGACGTTACACATAGGGAAGTAGGAAACCCTCCCAGCCAAGTTCTTTCCTCCCACACTGGCCTGCAACCCCTGCCATTGCTGCAGGTGCACAGCAGCTCCAGAGAGTAGTGCTTCTGGAGGGCACCACCTACACAAAGTTATTATTCCATGCAAAACACTAAAAAAATTAAATGGTAAAGGAGTTTGGTCCAAAAAATATTACACGAAAAACACCATAAAGAGGGCTTAATGGAAATGAAATCACCAATCTTCTTGATAAAGATTTCA
The DNA here is from genome assembly GCF_040802235.1 of Manis javanica. Classification (NCBI taxonomy): domain Eukaryota; kingdom Metazoa; phylum Chordata; class Mammalia; order Pholidota; family Manidae; genus Manis; species Manis javanica. The sequence goes on from NC_133174.1 coordinate 91,162,334, forward strand.
AGATAAAAGTAATAAACATGCTCATGGAACTACAGAAAAATATTCAAGATCTCAGGGAGGACTTCAACAGAGACAAATTTTGAAAAATACAGTATCTGAAATAAAACATACAATGGAAGGATTTAAAAGCAGATTAGATGAAGTAGAGGAGATGGTAAATGAAATAGAAATTAGAGAACAGGAAAATAAAGAAGCTGAGGTACAGAGAGAAAAGAGGATCTCTAGGAGTGAAAGAATAATAAGAGAGCTGTGCAACTAATCTAAATGGAATAATATTCACATTATAGGGGTTCCAAAAGAAGAAGAGAGAGACAAAGGGAAAGGAAGACTCTTGTAGTAAATAATCGTTGAAAACTTCCCCAGTCTCTGGAAGGAAATACTCAAGTCATGGAAATGCAGAGATCTCCCAACATAAGGAACCTTAGGAAGACAACACCACAACATACAATAATTAAAATGGCAAAGATCAAAGACAAGGAAAGAGTATTGAAAGCAGCCAGAGAGAAAAAAGATCACTTATAAAGGAAAGCCCATCAGTCTATCAGCAGACTTCTCAGCAGAAACCTTACAGGCCAGAAGGGAGTTTCATGATATATTTAATGCAATGAAACAGAAGGGCCTTGAACCAAGAACACTCTATCCAGCAAGATAATCATTTAAATTTGAAGCAGGGATTAAACAATTTCCAGATAAGCAAAAGTTGAGGGACTTCACCACCAACAAACTATCTCTACAGTGTATCTTAAAGAAAGTGCTCTAGATGGAAGTGCTCCTAAGGCTAAAGAGCTGTCACCAGAGGAGATAAAGCAACAGTAAAGAAAGCAGAACAATTAATTACTAAGCAGATGCAAAATCAAATCAACTACCCCCAAAGTCAGTCAAGGGATAGACAAAGAGTACAGAATATGATACCTAATATATAAAGAATGGAGGAGGAAGAAAAAGGAGGGGAAAAAATGAACCTTTAGGTTGTGTTTGTAATAGTGTACTAAATGAGTTAAGTTAGACTCTTAAATAGTAAGGAAGTTATCCTTGAACCTTTGGTAACCATGAATCTAAAGCCTGCAATAGCAACAAGTACATCCCTATCGATAATCACCCTAAATGTAAATGGTCTGAATGTACCAATCAAAAGACATAGAGTCACTGCATGGATAAAAAAAAGACCCATCTATATGCTGCCTAAAAGACACTCACTTCAAACCCAAAGACATACACAGACTGAAAGTAAAGGAATGGAAAAAGATATTTCATGCAACTAACAGGGAGAAAAAAGCAGGAGTTGCAGTACTTGGATCAGACAAAAATAGACTTCAAAACAAAGAAAGTCATGAGACAAAGAAGGACATTACATAACGATAAACAGGTCAGTCCAACAAGAGAATGTAACCATTATAAATATCTGTGAACCCAACAAAGAAATGCCTACATATGTGAAACAAATACTAACAGAATTAAAAGGGGAAATAGAATGCAATGCATTTATTTTAGGAGACTTCAGCACACCACTCACTCCAAAGGACAGGTCAATCAGACATAAAATAAGTAAGGAGACAGAAGCACTGAACAACACATGAGAACAGATGGACCTAATGGACATCTACAGAACACCCAAAAGCAGAAGGATACCCATTCTTCTCAAGTGCACATGGAACATTTTCAAGAATAGATCATATACTAGGCCACAAAAAGAGCCTTAGTAAATTCAAAAAGATTGAAATTGTCCCAACCAGCTTCTCAGACCAGAAAGTTATGAAACTAGAAATAAATTATGCAAAGAAAATGAAAAAGCCCACAAACACATGGAGGCTTAGCAACATGTTCCTAAATAATCAATGGATCAATGACTAAATAAACAGAGATCAAGCAATATATGGAGACAAATGAAAACAACAGCTCAACAGCCCAACACCTGCTGAGATACAGCGAAGGCAATTCTAAAAGGAAAGTACATAGCAATACAGGCCTACCTCAGGAAAGAATAATCCCAAATGAACACTTTAAAGTTGTAATGAATGAAACTAAGGAAAGAAGAAAAAATGAGGCTCAAAGTCAGTAGAAGGAATGATTCAATAAAAATCAGATCAGAAATAAATAAAATTGAGAAGAATAAAACAATAGAAAGAATCAATGAAACCAGGAGTTCATTCTTTGAGAAAATAAATGACATGGTTAAACCCTTAGCCAGACTTATCAAGAAAAAAAGAGAATCTAGACACATAAACAGAATCAGAACTGAAAAAGGAAAAATCACTATGGACACCATGGAAATACATGGAATTATTAGAGAATACTATGAAAAATTATATGCTAACAAACTGGATAACCTAGAAGAAATGGACAACTTTCTAGAAAAATACAACTGCCCAAGACTGACCCAGGAAGAAACAGAAAATCTGAACAGACCAATTACCATCAATAGAATTGAACTGCTAATCAAAAAACTACCTATGAACAAACTCCCTGGACCAGATGGCTTCAATGCTGAATTTTATCAAACATTTAAAAAGAGATAATACCTATCCTCCTTAAAGTTTTCCAAAAAGTAGAAGAGGTGGAAATATTTTCAAACTCATTCTATGAGGCCAGCATCATTCTGATACCAAAACCAGAGAAAGGCACCACAAAAAAAGGAAATTAAAGACCAGTATCCCTGATGAACATAGATGCAAAAATACTCAACAAAATATGAGCAAACCAAATTCAAAAATACATCAAAAAGGTTATCTATCATGACCAAGTGGGATTTATTCCAGGGATACAAGGATGGTATAATATTAAAAAATCAATCAACATCATGCATCACATCAACAAAGAGGACAAAAACCACATGATCATCTCCATAGATGCTGAAAAAGCATTTGACAAAATTCAACATCCATTCATGATAAAAACTCTCAACAAAATGGGTATAGAGGGCAAGTACCTCAACACGATAAAGGCCATATATGACAAACCCACAGCCAACTTCATACTTAACATCGAAAAGTTAAAAGTTTTTCCTCTAAGATTGTGAACAAGACAAGGATGCCCACTGTCACCACTTTTATTCAACCTAGTATTGGAGGTCCAAGCTATAGCAATCAGACAACACAAAGAAATAAAAGGCATCCAGACTGGTAAGGAAGAAGTTAAACTGTCATTATTCACAGCTGACATGATTTTATACATAAAAAACCCTGATGCATTGTCCCCAAAACTACTAGAACTGAATTCAACAAAGTTGGAGGATGCAAATTAATACACAGAAATCTGTGACTTTCCTATACAGTAATGACAAACTAGCAGAAAGAGAAACCAGGAAAACAATTCCCCTTACAATTGCATCAAAAAGAATAAAATACCCAGGAATAAACCTAACCAAGGAGGTAAAAGACCTATACCCTGAAAACTACAAGACACTCATGAGAGAAATTAAAGACACCAGTAAATGGAAATACATCCCATGCTAATGAATAGGAAGAATTAATATTGTCAAAATGGCCATTCTGCCTAAAGCAATCTGCATATTCAATGCAATCCCTATCAAAATACCAAGAGCATTCTTCAATGAACTGGAACAAATAGTTCTAAAATTCATATGAAACCACAAAAGACGCTGACTAGCCAAAGCAATCATGAGAAGGAAAAACAAAGCTAGGGGGATTATGCACCCTAACTTCAAGCTCTACTACAAAGCCACAGAAAACAAAACAATTTGGTACTGGCACAAGAACAGACCCATAGATCAATGGAACACAATAGAGAGCCCAGATGTAAACCCACACATATATGGCCAGTTAATATTAAATAAAGGAGCCATGGATATACAATGTGGAAACAACAGCCTCTTCAACAAATGGCAATGGGAAAAGTGTACACCTACATGTAAAAGAATGAAACTGGATTATTGTTTAACTCCATATACAAAAGTAAACTTGAAAGGGATCAAAGACCTAAATGTAAGTCATGAAATCATAAAACTCATAGAAGAAAACATAGGCAAAACTCTCTTGAATACAGACATGAGCAACTTTTTCCTAAACACATCTCCTTGGGCAAGAGAAACAAAGTAAAATATTAACAAATTGGACTACATGAAACTAAAAAGCTTCTGTACAGCAAAGGACACCATCAGCAGAACAAAAAGGCATCCTACAGTATGGGAGAATATATTTATAACCAACTTATGTGATAAGGGGTTAACATCCAAAATATATTAAGAACTCATAGTGTCAACACCCAGTAAAACAAATAACCTGATTAAAAATGGGCAGAAGATTTGAACAGACACCTCCAAAGAAAAAATATGGATGGCCGACAGGAACATGAAATAATACTCCACATTGCTAATCATCAGGGAAATGCAAATTAAAACCACAATGAGATATCACCTCACACCAGTTAGAAGAGCCAAAAGACAAGAAACAACAAATGCTGGCAAAGATGTGGAGAAATGTGGATCCTCCTACACTGCTGGTGGAAATGTAAATTGGTTCAACCATTGTGGAAAGTAATATGAAGTTTCCTCAAAAAACTAAAAATAGAAATACCATCTGACATGGGAATTCCACTCCTAAGAATTTACCAAGGAAAACAACTTCTCACATTCAAAAAGACATATGCACCCCTAGGTTTATTGCAGCACAATTTACAATAGCCAAGAAATGGGAGCAACCTAAGTGTCCATCAGTAGATGAATGGATAAAGAAGATGTGGTACATATACACAATGGAATATTATTCAGCCATAAAAAGAAAACAAGTCCTACCATTTGCAACAACATGGATGGCCCTACAGGGTATTATGCTCAGTGAAATCCACCAGGTGGAGAAAGACAAGTACCAAGTGATTGCTTTGTGGAGTATAACAAAGCAAAACTGAAGGAACAAAACAGCAGCAGACTCACAGACTCCATGAATGGACTAGTAGTTACCAAGGGAAAGGGACTGGGGAGGATGGGTGGGAAGGTAGGGATAAGTGGTGGGGGGAAGAAAGGGGGCATTATGATTAGCATGTATAATGTTGGGGGAGGCATGGGGAGGGCTGTAAAACACAGAGAAGACAAGTAGTGAATCTACAGCATCTTACTATGCTTACTGACTGCAGTGGGTGGTTGAGGACTTCATAATATGGGCAAATGTAGAAACCACAATGTTGTGTACCAAGTGAAACCTTCACAAGATTGTATATCAATGATACTTTAATAAAAAAAAGAAGAGGAAAAAAATGGACAGACTATTCGGAAAGTTAATGGAAAAGGAAACACAAATGTTTCTTAGGCATTTTAAAAGATGCTTAACTTCCAAATAAGCAAATACAAATTAAACATCCACTGAGGTTTTATTTTCCCTGTTGGAACAAAAATAAAAATGCTTGATACATTTAAAAAAGCACTTCCAGAAAATAACACTGATTATTAATTAATTTAATTGAACAAATGACTTACCTTATTTATAGAAAATCATTGTCCTGTGAGGACAGTCACAGATATTCAGAACTATGCCTGGTGAATCGCATGTATGAATGATCAAGCTGCAGAATATAGCTAGGGTCAAGGTATGATGGAGACCTGAAGAAATAATAACCCCTTTACTCTGTGACTTTCTGAAGGTGATGTTCGAAAGGAAATTCCTAACTCATATGATTCTATTTATAGATACATATTCTGCTCTGTGTATTCAACAGACTGTCATGTTAGCCATATGAGAGTCTCCTCAATCTGATTGGAGCTGAAACAATCAGGGACTAAACTGTAAATGAGCTCACATTTTAGGTAAATAATTTGGTGAAACAGCTTCTTCAACAACCTTTGCTATAAAGAAGTTCATCCATTTATTACTCATTCTATAAATATTTATTGAGTACCTACTATTTGTGAAGCACTGTTCTGTGTGCTAAAAAGACAATAGGGAAGAAACGAACAGGATCCCTTGCCCTCATGTGACTCAAAGACTAGTGGATGGAAAAGATGATGAAATGATAAACAAATATATACACATACATACATATATATGTAGTATCCGATAATTCTGTAGTAAGAAAACAGCTATCTCAGATAGATAATAATAGAGGCCTACATTAGATTGAGTGATCACTATTTCGTCCATGACAAGCCACCATCCGCATACATTCCAAATAGTTTGTTTCCACTGTATAAATCATCAGTGTCACAAGTACAAAGGATACTAAGGGAATAATCATTTCTCCAAGATAGAATACATATTCTGCCTAGTTATAGAAAGTATTTGGTTTCTGGGACTAATGCAATTGTTAAATCAGGTGATTCTTGGAGTAGTTAGCATTTTAAAAGGACCAGACAGCCACGACAATACACTTAGTGTTTCTGGTCTCTAGTTAACATCTTGATTCACAGGCACATAGAATCTTATCTTCCAAAAACTGGTATAGGAGTGAGACTTTTGTCAATATGAATGTGGGTTTTTGTTATTGTGAGTGCTTTTTAACCACCCACACAAATTGTTTCATAAGCCTTCCAAATATTTTGGAAAAATAAAGCATGTTGGGTTTGGAAGACAGTTCAATATCAACTTTTTATTGAAAGACATAGAGCATGAATATGTTTTTTAAACCTTTTATTAAGACCCCATGTTAAACAATGCAAAGACATTAAGGTAAGTATGGTTTCCAGATGTCATGCAGTAGCCAAGGAGGCTTTTTAACAAAACATGATATTTTGCATAAAACTTTTCCCTTTCTTATCTAACCTTGACAGTTTGCTGCTGACAGCTATTCAGTAGCCAGTCAGTAATAATGGGAAGCCATTATTTAGTTCACTGTCTAGTGAACTGGGATGCAAAAAAGGAGCATTTGAATCTTAGAAACAAGTCTCAACATTGAGGCATGACCATATATCTGCAACCCCCCTACCAATCTTGGGACACAAGAACCTCCAAACTAACCTAACATGTTACCTTTGGATTCAAGTAAAGCAAAATGCACTCCTCAGGTTAAGTCAGCTTTGGATCTATGGACTCTGTGTCAACATCTCCATGCATAAAATGGAACAATTAACCCTGAGCTTGCAGCCTTTCATTCAACTGGTTCAAACAACTCTAGACACTACTTACCATACATTTTTATCATTACAATTGCTAAATTCTAGGCACATCAAGGTCTCTAGGCTGACTCATTAGCACCATATCAAATTGACATCTTATTTCCTTTTTCTGTATTGGACCTTCACTACAGAGAAAATTATCTGTTTTCAGAACTAGCATCTGGAATGAACATTAAACTTACCAAAAGGAATTTGGTTTGCACAGAATGTGGAATTAAGCAGTTAAAAGGAATTCAGTTAGTTACATGACAGATTGGGTTTTATTTTTCAACCATGCAAAAAGCCATCAAACAGTGAGAGAAACTGGAGCTTTCCTCTAGTGCTGAAGTCATCAATGCCACTGTGGCTCCCTGCCAGCATTGTAGGCTCAGCTTGGCCTGCCTCTCTTGTCTCTTTGTCATCCATTTCCCAAATTCCTTCTCAATGCCTGCAGACGTAATAAGAGAAATACACCCTGGACTGGGGTCAAGGATGGAGGGAGGTTGGGATTTTTTTTGAGGTACTGGAAAAAGTAAACAACCACAAAAGAACCACAAGACTTAATAAGACTCCATATTAATAGTCAAACCCTTTTCCAAACACAGTCAACTCTGTCATCACTTTTTTGGCAATTAAAACCCATTCACCAAAGCTGAAAAGAAAGTTCATGAAAAGGGCGTTTGCAATCACGGGGAACTCATCCAGGCCCAGCCTTCAAGGAATTCACCATCAAAATACACTACTATGGTTAACAATGGTACAAACACATGGACAGTGTATTGTACCGAGGACATTAAATAGAATCAGCTGGCAATTATTAAGCTCTTACTGTGTGCTAGACACTGTGTTAAATGATTGATACAAATTATGTCTTTTAATTCTTATAACCTTATGAGGTAAATACTATTGATGTTCTCATTTTACAGATTAGGAAAATGAGACACAGAAATGTAAAGTAATTTGCCCAAAATCACACAGTTAATAAATGACAGAACTTGGATTTGATCTAAGGGACTCTGTTGTGGATGCCACATTCTTGCCCCCTCCTTATTTACTCACAATGGTACAGTGCCTCACTATTCACCCACAGAGGCATTGAGACAGTACAGGATATACACTTGTAAGGAAACTTACACCTTTCTTACTTAAATTGAGGAAAACTCATTTAATACTTCACTCCAACTTTGGCCTCTATTTTTCTCCCACAGGATACTTTTCCTTTTTCAGTTTCCTTCTGTCGTCTTGATTCCATCTTCTAACAAGAACTTCCTTCTGCTTTCTATCCCTAAACTTAAACCCTTGTATTGATCCTTGTTGATGTTTTAATGCCCTGATGGTATCAGTGCATTTTATAAAAGTTGACCAATGTTTCTTTTGTGTTTGTATGTGGTGTCTAAAATTAGTTCCCCTCTTTGCCTTTTATATTTCTTCTTGCCTGGAACCATATAACTTTTCTTACAAATGAACCCATGAACGTATTATCCATAACCTCTTCCAAATTCAGCCATTTAGGCTCAATGAGAGTCTCTCACAGTGCTCTGAAATAGGCATTTGTGTACACAAGCACGTTTTAGGCATCTAAATGTAAACATTAACTCTCCATTTTATGTACCATGTCTCAGTTTGTATAGAGTACTTAATCAATAAGAGTCATCTTGTGCCTCATTCTTCCCTTAGTGGTTGGTGCATACATGATTATAAAGTGATGGAGTTTCTTCCCTGAATTACTTAGAGTTTCAAGTAAAATATTGAATCCATATGTTTGCGGCAAGTAGAGGTAATGATGAAAGGTCCTCCTATTTAAAATCTGTACTTGTAAGTTCCTTTTATGGGACTGTCCCTAAGACATACTTTCAGGCATTGACTTCACAGAACTTAACGAAACCTATGCTTACAGTATATCAGAGTGGTTTGGGGCACAACAAATTTGAACACCTGCTTCACCATATATTGACTGTGACCTTGGACAAGTCGCTTTACCTCCCTGGATCTCAGTTTTCTCATCTATACATAGAGATATTAATTGTACCTACCCCATAAATTTACAGTGAGCTTTAAATGAGATATTATATGAAAAGTACTTACGTGATTACAAGTAGCCAGTACATGGTAATTACTAACCACCATGCAGTCTATCAATTCTAAAGAAGTATTCTACCTTGAAGATTCAGGAAAAGGGCACAATAGGGCAGAAAGCAAGTTTTATGCTATCAGGACCTCCAAAGACAATCGTAGCACTCTCCTAATATAAAGGGAGATACTGAGGCCCCTATGCTTGCTATACTGTCCAGTCCCATTCTGACAGATGTCAGCATAGGCACACATTTTTGGCATTTGGAATAAAAGGCAGAAGGAAATTACGAGTGAGCACACACAACAAATGCCCTTAATTTTCCCTTTAATGAAACAGAATGAGAGTGGATCATTAAAATCTTTCACTGGGAAATCAAGAAGCTCTCACATTAACACATGCAAAACAATGATAACTTTGGCATGATTTTAGAATGAGAATGTGAGTAGCAAAATGCAAATGCCAGGGGGAAAATCAGTTGCCTTATTTTTTCACTATTAATGTTTTTTCTTTTGTCTACTGAATTCTGGAGTTATTTTATTTAAATTCAATATTTGTATGTAATCTTGCCTGTGCTTGGCATTCTTCAATAAAAATGGTTCAGCAGAACAAAAACGACTTCTAGTAATTATGACTGTAGCTACAATGTTTGTTAAGACTTGAAAGCAGACAATAGAAATGGTTGTTTAATCATTGAAATTCAAAGAACAAAAAACATTTCCCTGTTACCCTTTTGCTGAACCTGGCCCAATGAAAGAGAATTACAGCTGAATGAACTAATGCAGATGTGTGTCTCTTTTTAAGATATTTTTTTAAAGTGCAAAACAGATTGTCCAGAAGAAGTTTGGAGCTGATGAGTTTTCTTCATTGGTAAATACTGCTTACCAGCCTCCAGTTGCCGACACACAAGACAGGTGAAAATACGATTGTAAGAGGTGTGATGACAGCTCCCTCACCATACTTTAGTAATTCCAGGATGCACTTGTGCAGGTGTTAAGTACTTTTTTGTGCCTCTTAAAAGATTTCAGGATATTTTGAGCAGGTACACCTCAGAGGTGATAAAGAAACATGACTGTGTTTTACTGCAATTGAATGCAATGGCAGTCTGGTGCCACGATGTCAAATGGTCACTCAATCATTCATTCAATCTTTTGGTGAATACTTATTAAGGGACTACTACATGCTGGGGAATCAGCAGTGAATGTGTGTGACGTGACATAGAACTTCACAGAGGTTGCATTCTAATAAACATGGACAGTAAACAAGTACCTAAATAAACATAATAATTTCCAGTTGTGAATAATGTTATGAATAAAATACAGCAGGGGTCAAGTGTTACAAGTTCCTAAGGTAGATCAAATGCTCCTAAAAAGGACTGAGTCCACTGGGGAAATTTTCTGGTCTGACCACTTCAAGGATGAATTGACCACCCTGAAGCATGAAGATTAATGGCCCTGGGAGATTTAGCCCCACTACTGTACCTGCTCATGGCATTTAATTTACCTAAGGAAAATCTATCAAAAGGAAAAAAAGTGTGTTGACATGCCAGATAACATAAATGCCCTCATTTATTTCATGTGACACGTGGAAGAGGATCAGCTTTCAGCTTTTTTTCAGGATGGTTGTTGCTTAATTTCACAAAACATTCTCTTATTCCCACATCATAAGAAAGCATAAATAAAGGTACCACTCTGCCATTTCTCTATCGTTAATTATGTTTGCCCATGTCTCCCCCTCTTACCCCTCTCTCTTAAAAGTGGAAGCAGACTAGAGTGTTTAAGTCTTTCCTCTTCCAGATATTTCTCATTTTGCTAATCATTTCTATTGCTAGGCTTTGATTTTAATTACCTTCTTTCTTTTGAAGGGATGCTAAACACAAAATAAAGCATTCTAAGTTATTACCTTACTTTCTAGAGCAGAGGAGTTTTTATAACAGTGCTGACAAGATTCAGCAAAAATATTGCAGTGTAATCATTTATGCTAATAACCAGTCCCTGATCTGGCCAGAACAACAGAAAGGAACAGGGGAAGTCTTGGATAGTTAATGCATCTGTTTGGCTGCTCTGAAGAACGGAGCTGTGGAAAGACCTTGCCCTTAGTGCACCTGTTTATATTGCCAAGAACATCATTGCTTTCAAAAGGACTGTTTGTCCTGGTATGGTCTGTTTGATTCTTGGGGTAGCAAAACAATCAAATTCTGACAAATCCATGTTATATAAAACCATGGTAATTCATCAACTTTGGGCACATTTCCTGGCACTCACACAGGGTCACTGCCCCTGATCAAACCCTGCTCTGATCTTCTTTGAACTCTGTCAAAAAACAGGGAAGATATTGTTTATTACCATCATTTCAGGAAAGTGCAGCTTTTCCTCAGGCTCCCCCTGGAAACCCTGTTCAAAACTAGTTTGTTGCTTCTCTTTTTTATAGCATATCAAATCAATAGCTTCTTATTGGAGGAAGCTGCAGTGACTTATGGAGAGGGCCAGGGAACTGTGGTATAAGAAAGAGCAAAAGTATGGCTCCTTCACTGACTGATGGGGTACAGAGAAGAGCATATAATCAGCAGGAAACCAAGAAATGTGCATATCAGTGCATACTCCTCCCTGTCCCTTTTCAAAATGATTTGAAAAGTGTAGCCAGAATAATGCCTAGTTTCCACATGGATGGAGTTCTAAACTTCTAACTCCTGCGTTGTTTTTGTGGAGATTTTTTCTTTTGGTTGTTATGGATATTTAAAAGTAATTTAAGACAAAAATATACTCTTCAAAATGTGCCTGGCAACAGACCTGGATCGCTGTGTGATGGGACAGGTACAAAAGAAAAGGGTTTATTCAGTGGAATTCCTAAACTGTAGATCAAGTTCTGGCATTTCAGCAAGGAGCTATTAAGCTCCAACTGTGTGCTCAATAAGTGGGCCTTTTTATAATGTGTTCTTAAGAACCTTCGTTAATCTTTGTTCCTTCACCTATGTTAAGAGAGTGAGGGAAATCCCCAGCACCATTGCCCAGCAGTGTACCAAATTCCTATATAATTGATTGGTACTGAAGGCAGGTTGAAATCATAATTCTCACACAAACCATCCACTGGAATTTATGTGTATCATGAAAACACAAAAGCTGAAGATGCTGCAACTGTTCATTAATAGTATCATTGGTTATAGAGAGAACATTGCTTGCAATATACTGGTAAATGGGTCTATTTGCTTCTATATTGGTAGTCCTAATAATTATAAGCATCTAGCTGTCCTAGCAAGCAAGCCAGCTAGGCAGCAGCTCCTTTGTAGAATCAGATCTTGTTGAATGTGTCCTAGGAATCAGTGAAAGAAGGACATGTTTCTCATTTCAATTCACACAATATTCATCAAAATCTTGGGTTCATGATGTAAGGAAGACATGCTCATGGATGTGAAAGAGGCTCCTTTATGGACTTTCCAAAAATGTGTTAGCTTTTATATAAATGTTTAACAGGAGACCAGCCTAAGAACACAAGAAACAAGGAGGCTCCAAATGGTCTTTTGAAAGCTGCTTCCTTCAACTAAAAAGCCAAAACTGATAAAAAGGGGAAATGGAGAGACATATTCCTGGGAGAGTGCTAATGCAATCATTTAACAAACAGCACAGCAGTCTTCATAGGAAGCAGAAATCAAGGGATTAACAACCTTGTCCTTCCATACATAGCTCTATAATGCAAAACAGCTTCTCACAAACTAATTAAAGCTTGAGGTTGCTCATGATGTCACCAAAGAGGTGGTTCGGGCAAGCCCTTCCCTAAAGCACTCCAAATAAAATTAGAAGAGAATAAGGAAATCTCATATTGTTTGGACAATAATGTCTTTGGGAGACAAGGAAATTTTTTTAAATTGACATGTAGCTTACATACAAATAAAATAAAAAGAGTATACTGCTAAACACAGTTTAAAGAAAAATCTTCTAGACCCACAACCAATAAATTTCCCTTAGCTCATCCTGTGTTGAAATTTGGGAGCCACCACCAGAGCTGAGAGCTACATGGTGGGGGTACAGTTAGAGACAGACTCTCATTACTTGGGTTACTAGGGTTTGGTGAACCCAGTCTGCATAAAATTAGATGAATGACATCCAGCAGAGAAATTTAAATTGAAGTTTTAAGCATGACTCATGACTTTGTCCCTGATACCTTATTAGTCTTGCTATCCTGAGGCTTTGACTTACCATGGCAGAATGGGGGGAAACACTACTATTTCAAATTGACTGTTCATTCCTTGTTAACATCAACATTCAATGAATTTTTAATTGTCTATTGAAAATATCAAGGTATTTTACATCAAATAATATTGAGAGAATTCATTTTAAAAGAGGGAAGATGTTACACAAAGCTAAAGGTTTATATTCACAATTTCAGCTGTAGCTTTGCCATAAAGAATTTTTTAAGGGGTCCACACAATTTCACTGCATATTAGCATTGATGGGTAAAAAAGGCATTTGAGCCCTTGTTTAGGGAACCCTTGGTAAAATAAAGCTAACTGTGTATCCAAAGCCTGGTAGTCTACCATCCTCCTACCCCTACCCACAGTGTAAAGTATCAGTGAGTTCCAAAAATGGGCAAAGTAGGAGACCACCTCTGCAGAACATTAATGTTTAATTATCAAACTCCCATTAGATTAAAGAAGCTGTTCAACATTACACCTAACAGTGAGAAGATGAAAGCTTTTCCTTTAAGATCAGGAACAAGACAAGGATGCCCATGTTCCCCACTTCTCTTCAACATAGTACTGGAGGTCCTAGCCACAGCAATCAGACAACACAAAGAAATAAAAGGCATCTGGATTAGCAAGGAAAAAGTTAAACAGTCCCTGTTTGAAGATGACATGATATTGTACATAAAAGACCCTAAAGAATCCACTCCAAAACTATTAGATCTAATATCTGAATTCAGCTAAGTTGCAGGATACAAAATTAATACCCAGAAATCTGTGGCATTCCTATACACTACCAATGAACTAGCAGAAAGAGAAATCAGGAAAACAATTCCATTCACAGCTGCCTCAAAAAGAATAACATACCTAGGAATAAAGCTAACCAAGGAAGTGAAAGACCTATACTCTGAAAACTACAAGACACTCATGAGAGAAATTAAAGAGGATACCAATAAATGGAAACACATCCCGTACTCATGGATAGGAAGAAATAACATTGTCAAAATGGCCATCCTGCCTAAAGCAATCTACAGATTCAATGCAATTCCTATCAAAATACCAACAGCATTCTTCAACGAACTACAGAAAATAGTCCTAATATTCAAATGGAACCACAAAAGACCTTGAATAGCCAAAGCAATCCTGAGAAGGAAGAATAAAGCTGGGGGTGTTACACTCCCCAACTTCAAGCTCTACTACAAAGCCACAGTAATCAAGACAATTTGGTACTGCCAAAAGTACAGAACCATAGACCAATGGAACAGACTAGAGAGCCCTGAGATAAGCCCAACCATATATGGTCAATTAATATATGATAAAGGAGCCATGAACATACAATGGGGGAATGAAAGCCTCTTCAACAGCTGATGTTGGCAAAATTGGACAGCTACATGCAAGAGAATGAAACTGGATTATTGTTTAACCCCAAACACAAAAGTAAACTAGAAATGGATCAAAGACTTGAATGTAAGTCATGAAACCATAAAACTCTTAGAAGATAACATAGGCAAAAATCTCCTGAATATAAGCATGAGCAACTTCTTCCTGAATGCATCTCCTTGAGAAAAGGAAACAAAAGCAAAAATGAACTCATGGGACTACATCAAACTAAAAAGTTTCTGTATGGCAAAGGACACCATCAACAGAATAAAAAGGCATCCTACAGTATGTGAGAATATATTTGTAAATGACATATCCTACAAGGGGTTAACATCCAAAATACATAAAGAACTTACATGTCTCAACACCTAAAAAGCAAATAACCTGATTAACAAATGGGCAGAGGTTATGAAGAGACAGTTCTCCAAAGAATAAATTCAGATGGCCAACAGACACATGAAAAGATGCTCCACATCACTAATCATCAGGGAAATGCAAATTAAAACCACAATGAGATATCACCTCATACCAGTAAGGATGGCCATCATTGAAAAGACTAAGAACAACAAATGCTGGCGAGGATGCAGAGAAAGGGGAACCCTCCTACACTGCTGGTGGGAATGTAAAATAGTTCAACCATTGTGGAAAGCAATATGGACGTTCCTCAAAAAACTAAAAATAGAAATACCATTTGACCCCAGAATCCCACTCCTTGGAATATACCCAAAGAATAAAACTTCTCAGATTCAATAAGATATATGCAGCCCTATTTTTATCGCAGCACTTTTTACAATAGCCAAGATTTGGAAGCAACCTAAGTGTCCATCAGTAGATGAATAGATAAAGAAGATGTGGTACATATACACAATGGAATACTATTCAGCCATAAGAAAGAAACAAATCCTACAATTTGCAACAACATGGATGGAGCTGGAAGACATTATGCTCAGTGAAATAAGCCAGGTGGAGAAAGACAAATGCCAAATGATTTCCCTCATTTGTGGAGTATAACAATGAAACAAAACTGAAGGAACAAAATGGCAGCAGACTCAGAGACTCCAAGAATGAACTAGTGGTTACCAAAGGGAAGGGGTGTAGGAGGGTGGGTGGGGAGGGAGGGAGGGAGAAGGAGACTGAGGAGTATTATGTTTAGTACATATGGTGTGGGGAACTACAGGAGAACAGTGTAGCACAGACAAGGCACATAGTGAATCTGTGGCATCTTGCTGCACTGATGGACAGGGACTGCATTGGGGTATGGGTGGGGACTTGATGATATGGGCAAATGTCATAACCACATTGTTTTTCATGTGAAACCTTCATAAGAGTGTATATCAATCATACCTTAATAAAAAAATAAAAACTAAAAAAATAATAAAGACAAAAAAAAGATTAAAGAAGCTGTTCTGGGAAGATGCCATGCAGTTGCACTGTTAGTGACTTTAGTGACAATTGAATACTAAATTTGGACTCACATGGGATTTTTAGTACAAAAGTCACCTTTGTGAGTGACAGTCCAGGTGGATAAGAGTTACCCTTCAAGACTCATTTAGGATTTTACTTTTTCAATGTGTGCAATGTACTCAACTCATGAGTATCACTGTTGACATGAAACACACTGAGTTTAGATACATAAAATTAATCATTCCCTCATACTTAAACATTCTTTCCAAATAATTCTACCTGAACTGATGTCATGAAGCAAATTGGAGTTGTACCAAGTACTAGAAGCCAATATTAGTGTGTTTCTATGAAACTGCTAGGACTAGGGAACACCAACTCAGAGATTCATTATGTTCTATAACATGGAGCTTCATCTTCAGACATGTGAAGGTCAAATCCATGAACCATTAGTTAACAAAATTTTATTTATCAAGCCAAATATAATAGCATTTAAGGTAAAGGATGTGTGTCTCAAGTAACCAGGCTAACTAAAATATACACATTTAGGAAATTTACTACTTTGAGTTCCCCCAGGAGCACATCCTGAGATAAAATCCAAGTGCAATAAGTTTAATGGGAGCTAACTCCAAGAGACACCCATAGAAGAATGGGGAAGTGAGGCAGGGAAGGGAGAGAAGCCAATAAAGGATGGTAACAGGTGCTCAGTGTTAGTGTGGAACTCAAGAAATTTATCCCAACTGAGAGACAAGGAACATGGAGTACTTCTCCACAAAATTCCCATCAGGCTCTGGTTAAGGACGGCTTCCAGGGCCATTAATTCTCTGGCATTTCAGCATGCCCTGCATACAGAATGAATACAATCAGAGGCAAAACAAAACAAAACAACCCTCACAGAGTCAAAGGTGTTAGCAGTAAGCAACCCCTAGTGTATAGAAGTGTCAAGCAACATGGATGGGCACCACTATCATCTGTTGCACCCTTACCAACCAGAGTGCTGCTCACTGAGCAGTAATATCAGAATAACCTGGGATCTTGCAGAATCTCAGGCCCCACCTCAGATATGCACATACTGAACTTTGAGAAAAACTCTGATACAATATATGAAAGAGAGAGAGAAGATAGATGTAAACCTCTCAAAACAGAATCAAGGACATCTAGATGCTATTTTTAACCAAAAGAAACAAGAGACATCTGGAATTCTAACAAAGGAATCCCTTCTCTGTCCACTAACATGCTTTGTCAGAACCAACAAATCTAAAGTTTTCATAAGCAAACATCAACAAGACAAGAAAGTGACCCTCCCAACACAGATACTTGTAAGATAACACTCATGTGGTTTTAATACCTGAAGGGTGTAAGGCCAATGCCTAAAGGCTGCCTTGAGCTTGTAGCACCTTGAGAACTTCTAAGCAGAAAACCAGTCAAGAGCATCATAGTAGGTGCTTCTCAATACACTACTATTTCCATGGTGATTGATATTCTGATCCAAATATGATCCATTTCCTCATTAAGGATATTAGAAAATACATCATAATGAGAAAATGTTGACTAAACTACAAAATCAGAAGTAGTGATGGACATTGTTAGGTTCTTCATGCCCCCTAAAACAATCTCTCAAGGGTCTGTGCTTCAGACCATCCAGAAATAATTGTCAATGTGAGGTCTTCCACATCCATACAAGGAAATTGGGGATGACAGAGAAGACCCTTCTCACCCATAGAATGTTAACACAATCTAAGAGAGATTGAGGTCTGGAAACCGGCATCTGGAAAACATACAGTTAACAAGGCCAGAATTACAAAGTAAGAAGCTTCAGATAGAGAAAATCTGTTACACAGGCAACCAGCCACCCATCTGAGAATTTTATAATGTTCACAAGACACACCCTACTGGAATCTGAATTGTAACTTCAATGACAAATTTCAGCACATTTTAACTGCATTATAATGCACTACTACCTCTATGAGAAATCTATAAAATTATCATTAACATGACATCTAACATGAATCAAGTATATATGTCCCATATATATGTACTTACAGATTTTCACTCTTATAATCCTCAATGCTATGAGATAAGGTACTATAATCAATTCCCATTTTACAGATAATGAAATCATGACTAAAAAAAGATAGTAAACTTACCTGTAAAAGGTCACACAACCAGGAAGTTACATAACTGGAATTTGAACATAGATCTATGGCAAGCACAGAACCCACACTCTTACACCCAGGGATCTTCTATTTCATCATGAGATTTTCTATCCCTTACTATCAAGCCAAACGTATTTGGAAAACAAGCCCATCAGAAGTAAAAACAGTTTTAAAAATCATTGGGCTTCCATTTGGATTAGAATTGGAGAATTTTCTTTTCTGCTCGTTAGGTTTATTTTTTAATGTTGAAAGCAGATGATGTCTCTTCAGTGTACTCTCAATTTTGGATACACAAACTATAGCAAAGTTATCTCATAAAATGTAGGAGATTGGTCATTGTTTCCTTTTAGAGGCTGATCATTCCCTTAAGGCTGAAATCATTTAAAATCTGAACCTGTGTTCAGGTGAGAAGGGTCTGTATTTTCATAGTAATCCAAAGGAAAAGACTGAAGCCACAAAGAGAACACGCAGCTCTCTTAATTCTTAGGTTTGGTGTCTTATTCAGGTCTTCTGTTAAGAAAGTTTCAAATTATGAGGACACCAAGAAACCCCCAATGTAACATAACAGACATTTAGAAAGATTTTGAAGACTTCTAGATACAGGAACATTTTCAGAAGAATGCAGGTAAAACAATTTCATTTATCTTTTGCTTTACAACTTTGCTGACTCAGAACCTGGTCAAGCAAGTTTAATCTTTTCACAACAAAAAGGACCAGGAAAAGTATGGGAAAGAGTCAGCTAAGACTATAAGAAAGGAAGAGTGGGGAGGGTGAAAGAAAAAGAGCAAAGGGGGAAAGAGGAATTAAAAAAGAGAAAAGGTGGAGAAAAAAAGAGAACACATTCAGTTTTATAGCTTTCAATAAAGTTGTCCAAGAAACAAATCCAGCAGTGCATGGTTGAGCAGAACGTCAATTTACCAAAGTAAATATCCTTCAGAATTATCATTATTTTTATAGTATTTTGGGTTTTTTTTAAATCAAGAAGAGTAAATTGATGAGAACAGTGTATAAGGATGTTGCAGAAGAATAGTGAAACTCCCCAGAGACCTGATGAAATGGGGGATATTTGTGGGGATAGGGACAGAGCTTAGAAGAGACTAAAGACAGAGAAAACAAAACTGTCTATAGCTGTCTCTTAAATGTCGAAAGGCACAGAAAGCAATCCTATGGAAACTTGACCTAGAAGTACAGGTTGATTCCAACTAATAGTTAATAGCCAGACTTGGCATTCTGCACATGATTGTGCCTACTTTTGTTCTGATGCTAGTAAACGGTTTATGCTACCAAACCAAATCCAACCCCATTAGGACTCACAATCATGGCAGGACTGAATGTAAGAAACAAACACTAACCTCTGAGGACCCCCCCGCCCCCGCCACCGCCACACCTAGGCATTCATGATGCCTCAGCCCTCCCTGAAGGGAGTTTTGTAACAAGGGCTCTGGCCCATCATACATGCACCAAGGTAACCCAGCAGACACCTCTAAGTACAAATAGCACAAGATCCCCCAACATTGTTCTCTATGTGACACATTTACCACCTTCTTGTAAGGCCAGTATAATGAGGGATGTATCACTGTACCTGAATGCATCTCTGAGATAAAATTCCAGAGGAACCAATAGCTGAGATATTTTCTCTAGTGCTAACCCAATCTACCTGAGAAGGAAGTGTCAGCAACTTCTAAGTAAGTTTCTGATAAAGAAAATTCAGGGGAAACATGCTATTAATAATGATATCTAGCTTTATGGGGCCAATGTAAGAACAGATGGGGCGCGGGTGTTCAAGGAAGCATCCCTGTGCAAGTGTGAAACTGCAGAGAGGTGTGAAGAGGCACCTCGTCTCCCTCTATCTGTAGGCTTCGGTGGGCATCTGTTGCAGTCTCATCTGAGAATTCACTGAGGAAACTGGGGAGTTAAACCCTCGGAGGGCACCTGATTTTACTGGAGTAAAAAAATAGAGAATGAAATCAGGAACAATCCCACAAGCCTCCAGGGCATTGATTGGGAGAGCATAGGAAGAGAAACCAATTAAGAGGTGATTTAATGGAATTTGTTGGCTCCTTTCAACCCCAAAGTTCTCCAGAATATTAAGGGCTTCACCTGCCAAGTAGAACTACACAGTCCCTGAATGCAGGCAAGGCCTGAACTCTAGCAATTTATAGCAATAGAAAACACACACTGAGGAGCAGCCATATTCTCCTTCAGATAAGCACTGTGAAGATTACCAACACAAAGCTACACTCACACTAAGAATGTTCTGTACCAAAAACAAAGTCCCCTGTCTCAGACAAGGTTAGAGTCTTGAAAAATACATATTCACTCATAATAACTTTGATTCAGAGTCATTTGCCCGCAAATGAGATGATCATACAAGTTAGTTTGTTTTTCTGGTCTAAAGGGCAACAGAAGAAAGAAAAGAATTCTGGGAAACAGACCAAAACAATGTCCCCTCTTAGAGAAGAGAAAACCTTTAGTTCTAGATGGCTACAGAGGAACCACTAGAGTAGACACTACATTGTAACATTCTCTACACACATCTCAGTATCACAACTATACTGCCTTAGTCATTGTCCAGGGTACTAATCTTCCAAAAGAGCTTCATCCTGCCAGTGCCCAAACCTGTGACTGGCTGTAGTATCTATAGTGAACTCTGGAAATTAAAAATGTTGCCTTGACAACATAGGGCAATGTTGATAAATTCAACAGAGAGGAACGTGATACTTTTGAAGGTGATAAATAGATAAATAACAGGAGGGATAATGCAATTTTATATACACCAAATATAAACGCTTATTATCCAAGCATCTAAATTCACAGTATCCTTCATTATAAATAAGTAAACAACAAAATACAAATACTATGCCAATTGTGTTCTAATGATCAAAGTCATGATAGTGCAAACATCTCAAAATCCTTAACTGGAAGGAATGGAAAAAGACCCACATTACAGTCCTATAGAGTTGACCAGTGGCTGCTCTTAGCAAAGAAACAAGGTTATTCAAGTTATCATTTATCATTACTGTGCAGCCTGGATTCCTGGGAACTCTCTTGGGAGTTTCAAGAGGCCTGTACATGATCAACCAATTAGAAAGTGATAGCCAATTAAAGGGAGTTCAATCAATAAATTTGCTTTAAATCTGACCACAGATACATTATCTGTTCCTTCCTTTGCAAATGGGAATAATTGAACTCTCTTACCCCATGAGACCAGCATGAGGAACCATTGCAAATCACTCTACTCTTACATTCTACATCAACAGCTGCAACAGTAATGATAGCATTGGTTTAAAGCATGAACACTGAACCTAGTGATTTTCCAAGAAGTCTCTCACAAACCACCAAATCATTTCCCTATCTTACATTCACTTAATTTGGAAGTTTCTCTTCTGGGCATTAGCGTGGCTAAAATATTTTAACAATTAATTACCCTAACCTCACAGGGCTTCCTTCCACTCCCTTACAGCAGACCCTTTTATCTCAGGGATCAGAATATATGCTTTTCTATCTTTCTTCATCACTGCTTTCTCCTGGCCCCTAGATCACTTGCCCACATTCTCTAAGGTCTTTGGCACCACATCCCCAGTCAGTCTCTCCACCTCAGCTCCACTCACTAATCTGGGTGTCGGAATTATGCTGCAAGCTCAACACAGCTGCCCATCATTCTTTGACCTCTTTTACTGCAAGGACTTTACCTCCATTCCATTTTAGAAACCTACTCCCAGAGCCACACAGTAGACTTCATTCCCATCAGAACTATTCTACTTCCGAAATCTTAAATGCTAATAGTTCTTTCTTTCAGCACTCCATTACTCCCACTTCTGTTCTCCATCTCCAGAGTCCCCCAAACCTGACAGCCCAAACCTGAGAGCCCTCCATTTTCATCAGCCTTTTGGGCCCTTTCTGGTTTCACCTTCTTCCCTCTCCTGCCTCAAGTTTGTGATCTAATCTTTAAACACTTTTTTGCCAATACCTTCAAATCCACTGCCTCCTTAAGTAGTTCTACCAAAAGTGTCTTGAAAATCTTTAGCTTTTAATCACTCCAACCACCTACTTTCTCTATTCCTCTATTCAGGTCATTGACCACAACCTGATTTTTAAAACCAAACAAATGTGTGTGGTGCTCTGAAAAATCACAGTCTCCAAATTAAGTTATGCCCTAACAGATACCCCCATAGGTACCCAATACTCCTTCCAAAGTTCCTGGTCTACAATTCTACTTATTCTAAAAATAGACAACAGTTATTGTCTCTACTTTTTCATCTCCTGTTTAACACTTCATCCTGCCACAAACTGACTTTTGCTGCTCGAAACAGCTTCTGTCAGTTTTGCTTACCATACTTGAAGGCAAAGAACCAACATTTCTTTGTCCCTCAGAGTAGCATAGTAATAAAAATGGGCATCACTGGCATTTTGCTGAGTAGTGAATGGAAACCAAAAGAAGACAAGTGACTTTACCACGGTGTGTGACCCTTCCATGAACTTTAGCACACATATCAACAATTCAGGACAACAGATTGATATAAAGATGGTAAAGAAAGGAGAACAAAACATTGAAAAGGGCCTTACACTTATTAGTTTGTGCTCCAAACACTGAGTGGGAAAAACCAGAGCCAGACTGAAAGAATGCAAGCATGGCATGGGCACTGAGTCCTAATGAATACAAGAAATATGGGTCTTACCTACTTGAAAATCCATTTTGCTTCACTTGCCCATGTTACTGAGATGTTAATAAGGTAACACAACCTCCAGGCTTCCCTCGATCATTGTGTTACAATAGAATTATCTCATTTCATGCATTCATTGACCAAGAATCATGGGAAAGTATCCTCGAATAGCTTATACAAAAGTTTGCTTGCCTTCTTTTCTGTCAGCCTAGAGCACTCTGATGTTACAATACTACCTAGTCTATACATAAATGATAAGAACCTTCATGGTCAGGAAATCATGCCTGGGAATGACATAGCATAAATCTCTCCAAATCTATGTCAAACCAGTTAGGAGCATCTCAGACGTTCAGGAAGGTATTTTATTTTCAAAGTCAGCTTGGAACTTTCCCCTTTTGCTCTTGGGAAATTTTTCATCCAAAATCTCATTGCTTTAGCTCAGCACACCATCCATTTAAGAGTTAATGGGCACAGGTACACACTTTCTTTAGGCAAGGTAAATTAAGTCCATTTCTAAGCTCTTATGCCAATGAATTTTCCCAATAGGTTGCCACAGTCATTTAGCTCAAGTCTGTGTAATTATGATACATCTAGAGTATTCTCTACTGAACACTGAGATTCAGTACCAAGTATATGCAAGCATAGATGCTGATGTGAGACTTGAAGGACTGGACAGAGCCTAAGTGAAATTCCTCCATAGGAAAATGCTTCTCTACAACTCTGAGTTATCCAAAATTGGGAGGGTTTCAAATGAAGCTTGGATGGCAAGGAGTAAAGAATAACAGAGTTAATTACGAGGGCTATTACCACTCACTGGAGGCTTCAGGCAGGCAGAACCCCCAGTTAAACAGACTCCCAGACATAAATCACCAGCTCTTACCAGCTACATAGGCGACCTGGCAGGCTTTACAAAAGACATGGTTGGCTTCCCAAGTCATACCACTTGAGACCTGGGAATGAAGGAAAATGAAGAAGAACAGTAGCAGCTGAGATAGCCAAACTGCTAAAGCAATGGCCCCCGGGAGACTCAGCTATGCAGAGCAGAAAGCAAGCGGCAGTCAAATCAGTCTCGAGTGGGGCTTCGTACCTCACGATGTAATGGACTTATAATTGTACATATTTTTATACATTTTCAATTAAATATATTTTTATGAATTTTCAATTCAACAGTTGGGTTTTTTCTTCCTAATTTGGTGCTTCAAGTGCTAGTTTCTCCTCCTGGAAATTCTTCTGTTCTGTGACTGTCATCAGGGTTGTGACTGTAGGAACCACCCGGAGGCAGATAGAGTTTACCTGCTGTAAATTCAGTTTTAGGATTCCAGGCACATCCCTCTAGGAGATTACTTTCAGATTCATTTGCAGCTTTCCTCAAATTTATTCCTCCTGGGAAGGTGAGGGCTGCCTCCGGTCCTCAGGGCCTTCTTTGAAACCAACTGGAGGACAGGTTACTTTGAGCAGGCCTGCACTTACTTCCATGTCATTAATGGCACAGTTGGATTCCCTCCTGCTCTAAGGGTCTTCTGGAAGGAGAGACGGTTGGTCCTCCCTCCTCCTTCCTTCAACGCACATTTTTCTTCCTTCTTTATCCAAGGTTCCTACACACATTCTTTTTCTCATTATCCTTTGCTAATCTCAAGTCTCACATCCACAATGAAGCCTTCAGCTCACATAGACTTCCTCTCTTAAACAGCTATGGCATTTAGGGAAGCAATGTGGCACAGTGAGGAAAAAACCAAAGCTTGGACATGAACGCCAGAACCAGAATTTACCACCCAGGTAACTTTGGAGAATTTATTTCATCTCTCCAAGGCCCAGCTCCCTCATCTGCAAAATAAAACATGACCACAGTCCCGATTTCATAGAGACTCTAAGGATTAAATAATAAAAATAATAGCACCCATCACTTATATATCTGACTTACAATGTGCCAAACTCTTTTATAAATATGTTGCTTATGTTAATTCATTTAGTTCTAAAGTACAGAGAGGTTAAGTAAATTGCCAGAGGTCATGCAGCTGGTGGGTGGAGAGAGCTGAACCTAGGGAATCCATGACCTTAACCTCTACACTATAATGACATGCTCTATGTAAGAAACTTACAAGGAGTATAGCAAGTAATGGGTGATCAAGAGGGATGAAGGGGGCTCTCTCTGACCACAGGAAAGAACATAATATATACCACAGAAAGAATATAGAACTTGGAGCAGGGGGCAAAATCCCCAGATAATGTCACTTACTACCTGTGTGACTGGAAAAAATCACTCTACTGCTCTAAACTTCAGTTTACTCATCTGTAAAATGGAAAGAATCATATTGCCAACCTCCTGTGACTGTTGTGAGGAATCAATAGCATGTAGTAGACACTCAGCAATTGCTAGTATACTTTCTCATTTTTTGCATCCAACATTTGACACTTACCTATTGCTGCTTCTCTTTTCATTTGTGGGTCGTCTCTCACCCAGTTTAGGATAAGCTTTAAGGATGAAGACGATACCCTAAATCTCTTGATAGCCCTTCAGCGTAATGCTGTACCTATAGAAGATCCTTATTAACTGGATTCTTAACCTTTGTTGAGCATGTGTTCGACCAGGCACTATGCTAGTTGTTCAAATGCATTATCCCCCTCAAGCCTCATGATTACTTTCTGTTTATTAATGGATTTTATGCTTCCTAGAATAAAATCTCCACTGAGAAATGGGACATGTCCTTTTCTTTGGGATTAATTCCAATGGGTGCGGATAATTTCAGTATCTTCCAAGCTCTTTTGCTGGCTGGTAGAAATGAACTTTCCCGCATCCTCCTTTCTAAACACCTTCAACTTGGTGACATTTCCCAAACAATTGTCAGTGTTTGTGCAGGGCTGGGTGGGTGGGGGCAGCTTCTTCCTCTGAGGCTCAGCTGTATGAATCACCTTGAGATTCTTTTTCTTGGGACCTTTACTCTCAGCTTTTTTTCTCACTCTTTTGTTTTATTCATCATATTCAAACCTCAGAGGACACAGAAGGCAGGGCTGTGTGACAATACAGATTCTTAGCATATGTAAGGCCAAAGAGGAAAAATCACAAATTGCGTGTAAAGAAATTAATCCTGGAGCTTTATTTGAATGGGCCAAAGAGTCATAATATAGACATGTTGAACCATGTATCTGTGCTCATTATTTTCATGACTGTGGCTTCATAATTGCTTCTGATGAAAAGCAAAGGGATAGAAAATTCAACACTGAAACATAAATAACCAACAAACCCTGACAGTGTGGGAAATGCACTGTACTAAAAGATTTACTTTCCCAGACAAAAGAATGAAAGTAAGTGGGCTTGCTTCTATTGAATTCAAAGAAATTGAACTCAGCTTCTTTCTGTAGTTAGTTTCCAGCAAATGATTTACAGTGTAAATGTAGCAAGGGTTTTTGCTGAACAAATAGTTGTATATTGTGAATGGGATATAAATTAAGGATACTCTGCTTTTTCTGAACCTACAAGTAACTTCTCATCATGTCTCTCTCTGCACTGCAAAGTTCACTTTCCATGTATGGAATATGTTGCTCTGAAACAAAGCCATGGAAACCAGCATCTGGTTGAGTGGTGTGCAATCACAAATGGGCGGAGAAGTGCAGTAATGCAATGTGGCACTTTAATTGAGTTTAGGTTAATACCGCAATTTAGGAATATCAATTTCTATTACCTACATTAAGGCTGATATATTGGACATAGCAGTTAGAAGTAGGAGAGACTGGAAGCCACACATTGAGCTAGATCTGCTTAAAAAGCTGCCTGCAGTCGCTGTTTTTATCCCCTTGGCCCCAGATAAAGATGTTAAGTGCTCATCACCAGAACATCTGACAACTCAATAATCTAATTGGACCACTTCTAATTACTGAAACAGTCACTGTTATTGGGTACCTATGATTCACCAGGCACTGTGTTAGACATTCTATTTAACTTATTGCATTTAATCATTACAACAATCTTACAAAATCTACATCATGACCTTCAGTTCATAGATTTGGCAAATGACTGTTGGGGAGGTTGTGACTTACCCATAATCCCACAGCTCTAAATTGTAGAGCAAGAATTGGACTAGGTCTGGTTGAATCCAAAGCCAATGCCCATCCCATGTGAAGTGCTGCCTCCCAGCTATGTGAAAGGCTGAGAAAGGAAGTGCTGAACTCCATCTCAAGAGCCCCTTCCTTCCTCTGGGATTTGGTGGTGAAAAGGACAACATAATGGTCACCACTATAAGCTTTAACACCAGAAAGACCTTAAAAAGCCCCAGTTCTACCACTTGCTAGCTGTGGGATCAAGGATAATATATTTATCCCTGGGTCCTTGGTTTTCTCACCTGTAAAATGAAGGTTATAAAACTATGGTAAATGCCTCATAGAATTGCAGTACAGATTAAATGAGATTATGTATGTCAAGTATCTGACAGAAGGCCTGGCATAAGTGTTCAATAAATCTTTGCTATCATTATTAGTGCATTATTTAATATTTTTATGTATAAAGTAAATGAATTCTCTCTGCTCCTCTTGGAGTTCTGCCTGACTTAGAACTCTAGCAATGCAACTGTAGCATCTATCCTCTAGTATTACACAAGCCATAAGTTCCTGCAATAAAACTTACCAACTCTAATATGGCCTCAGGTTCTCAAAGACCTTCAGAAAGTGCCATGCCAGGGAAAAAGAATTCTCAGAGGAAAAAGAGTCTCAGATTTTTTCAATGAACATTTTTCTCCCCAAATAACCAAATTCACTTAATCAGCCCTTCAATTCACCTTTCTTAGACTTCTACCCAAATTTCAGAATACTTTCTTGCAGCCATTTTCCCTGAGAACCTCTTCATTGTCTTATATCTCAAAGAGAATTTTTAAGTCTCCTTCACGGTAGGCTTTTTTTTTTTTTACAAAGATCTGTTGCCTTTCAAATACTTTGCAAAATATCAAATTGTTAAGTTAACTTACCTAGTACTGAATGAAAACCAGAATTCCTAAACCTCACACTGAAATATTTAGTGTGCATGTACTGCACAGTCATACCTATCATTTATTTTAATTGCAATAGGCTTATTTTTGCTATAGCAGTTGCAGTTTTTATTTCAACAAGGTAAGGAGAAGCAGTGCTTATAAAGAATGAGCTTCATCCCCAGGGTCAAATGGCTTAGCAAGATTGAGTCAAATGGCCAATTTATAAAACTATGTTTAAAAAATATCCTATGTGTTAAAGGAAACATTAGAAGAAAAGCAAAGTACTTAGGAAAGTGAGGGACTTCTCTCCAGATTTTATTACAGCAGCAACCATAGACATTAAGCCTTTAGGAAAAGGGAAGTCATTTTATGATGCCACCCCTCAAAATTGCAGCACAGTATATAAGCAGCTGTTTTCTATAATAGCTCCCTTGAAATAAAGAGGAGTTGTCAAATTATAATGCAGTACCCCAATCTCAGTAGGCAGACCAAACTGACTTAACAGCCCATCCCCAACACCTAACTCTCTGCTCCAGCCCAAGCAACATCTTACAGTTATTCCAACGTACTGTGCTCTTTCATCCCTCCAAGACTTCATATCAGTGATTTCTTTTACCTCAAATATTTATACCTGGCTATTTCACTTGTTTTACTCTTACTCATCTTTCTGATCTCATCTAAAATATCATTCTGTCAAAAGGCTTTCCCTGATCACCCCCTCTCCAGAAGTCCAGGTTAGGTGATACTGCTATATGTGATCAGAACATCATACACTATCCCTGTCAGAGAACATCACACTGTATTATGATTGTTTATTTGCTTGCCTAATCATAGGTATTAAACTCTATACTCAATAAAGCAGAGCCAATGTGTTTCTTTTTCACCATTATATCTAAGTAACTAGCACAGTGCCAAGTAAATATTTTTTGAGTTGAATCAAATTGAATTTAATTGCATTTGAACTTCCATAGATATGAAAGCAACCAGAAGAGTAAACTTCTGACCTGGAAATTTAAATTTCTCTGAGAATATAGTGTAGCAATTATGAGGTAGATATTAGATTCAACCAACCAATCTGTAAGCTCTCTAGGGCAGTTACCATGACTCATGTTCCCTATTCTATCCCCAGCACATTGAATGGTATTAAGAATATGATGTGAACTCAGTAAATATTCAACGAATGAATAAACAACTGCATGAATGAATGTACAAACAGCTCTCATTTTATCTTTTTTTACTTCAGGGTTTCTTTTAATTGAAGTATAGTTGATATACAATATTGTATTGGTTCTAATTATTCAACATAGTGATTCAACAGATATCTTTTTATATTAGCTGCTCACCCCAACTAGTGTAGTTACTGTCAACAGAGGAAGATGTTACAGAACTGTTGACTATATTCTCTATGCTGTACTTTCATCCCCATGACTAATTTATATTACACTTGAGATTTTGTGCTTCTTTATTCCCTTCAGCTATTTAAGCCATCCACTCCAGCCCCTCCCCCATGGTAACCACCAGTTATTTCTACCAGTTATCATAACTTCTCAGTGTCTGAGTCTATTGTGTTGCTTTGTTTTTAAATTCTGCTTATAAGTGAAATCATTTGGTGTTTGTCTTTCTCTGCCTGGCTTATTTTACTTAGCATAATACCCTCTAGGTCAATCCATATTGTTGCAAATGGGAGGATTTCTTTCTTTCTATGGCTTAATAATACTCCATTGTATATATGTACCACATCTTCTTTATTCATTCATCTATTGAAGAACACTTTAGCTGCTTCCATATCTTGGCTATTGTAAATAATGCAGCAATAAATATAGGGGTGCATGTATCTTTTTGAATTACAGGTTTTGCTTAAAGAATATATTTACAAATGATATATCCAGTAAGGCACTAACATCCAAAATATATAAATAACTCATACAACTCAACCCCCCAAAAAAATAACCCAAAGAAGACATACAGATGGCCAACAGGCACATGAAAAGATGCTCCACATTGCTAATCATCAGGGAAATGCAAATCAAAACCACAATGAGATATCACCTCACACTAGTTAGAATGACCTCAATCCAAAAGACAAGAAGTAACAAGTGTTGGAGAGGATGTGGAGAAAGGGGAACCCTCCTACACTGTTGGTAGGAATGTAAATTGGTGCAGCCACTATGAAAAGCAGTATGGAGGTTCCTCCAAAAACTAAAAATAGGAGTACCATATGACCCAGCAATTCCACTTCTAGGATTTTGCCCAGAGGAAATACAACTCCCATTTTAGACTTTCTCCCAATCAGGAAACGATCATGTTCTTGGAGTACAAGGGAATCTGCACCAGGACACCCTAACACAATATCAACCTCCCCCATGAATCCTTCTCTAATTCTCACTACTCCCCTAAATGTAAAGCTTTATACCAACCTGAACAAATGCAGAAGGCAAACCTATAAAATCCGAACATTACACAAAGCTTAATAGGAATAGTCATAGGATAGATAACCAAATAAGGATTCAAAAATGATCTCAATAAACCAGTAAGATGCCTAAACCAAAAAGATTCAATTTAACTGAAATATGCATTAATTCCAACGTTTAGGTTTAAAATATCAATTTCTCAAGTACAGGATAAGGAGAGACTCATCCTGACAGCAGTTTCCTTGAAACAGACCTGGGGATTTTAGCTGGTCTCAAAATGGATGTGAGCCAGTAGGGAGATGTGACTGCTAAAGATGTGAGTGCAAACTAAAGCTACTCCAGGAGAAGTATTTTGTCCAGTTCACAGAAAGCAATGGCTCTACAGTACCCTGTTCTAGTCAAACCATATCTGGGGTATGTTTTGAACAAATGAGGGAAACATTTACAAACTAGATTAAGTTCAGAAGAGATTAACTAGAATGGTAAAGCAGTATGGAAAACATAGTGTATGATAGGTAGCTAAAGGACCTTGGGACATTAACACTGAGAACAGAAAACTTGGGGTCAGGGAATATAGCAGCATCTCTGGGCAAGAGAAAAGGAACAAGAGGTAAGGAGTGTTGGGTGAGGAGTGTTTGTAATTGAAGAAGTCCCATCACTGAGTTTAATGCACACACTATCCACTATGCCCACCCTACATACGTGGTTGAGAACCACTGTTCTTAAGGAAATAAATTAAACCAGCCAGCTGAAAATTACAGGAGGACAATTCTAGAAATAATATTATAATGTTATTATAGTTGAGGCAATCTAACAATGCAACATACTGCTTTATGAGGCAGAGAAATACCTGCCCCCCCATTACTGAAAATGTTAAACTGGAAATCCACTGTCAGGGATGTTAAAGAGCAAATTATCCTTGGAGTCAGTTTTTGGAGGAGATGGCCTGAAGAATGCCTCCATGTTGTCGAGACGTTATGATTCTTTGTCCTTCCACTTGTCTGAATCACTAAATCATCTAGTTTATCCTACTCCTCTGGAAATTACCACTCATTTCTTTGGATAGTATTTATATAATAACTTTGTACAGGTGAATTGTATGCACAGAATTTTATGCAGAGTAGGCTGTCAAATGTTTAGCTAAATAAATGAATCCTTGAATTGTAAAAACTATTAAGGTTTCAAAAAACAAAGTGTCAGCAACATGTACTAGAAAAAACACTGGTTTTGGATTCAGAATAGCTGGGTTCTAGACCCAGTTCAGCCACATATTAGCCTTTGACCTTGGGTAAGACATTTGAAATTAATTAACCTATTTTCTCATCTGTAAGATAAGTATAATAGTGCCTGCTTTGGTTATCACATGGAGTAACAATTAAATGAGATAGTAGATCAAAAACTCTAAGGTGTAAATGTATTGCATAAACTATAAAGCACCAAGCATCATTCAACCCACTGGCCTATGAATAAGTGATTGACAACCTCTTCATCAGGTTTCAATTGCTATCAATATCAACACTACTCCCCACACCACCCATCTCCACCCTCACTCCAAGAACACATAAAATTTCCTGTGGCTCAAGCCATTTGGCCCTTCTTATGAGGCCCTAACCCTCTCCCTGCTTACAAATATGAATGAGTACAAGGAACTTATTGACAGTGTTTTGAGATAATGGAAACCATTCGGTAATGGAAGATGGTAGGGTCCCCATACAGCCTTTGCAGCCTGTCTTTTAAGCACTCTCTCCTTTACCCTCATAAGCCCTAGTTAGGCTCCCAATATCTTCCTCCTATCCCTATGCTGTTATGGAGAGCCATTACAGTATCCTACAGTGTTTCCTTCCTCAAACAGTCTCTTTGGGTCTCCTTCTTTCTTCTCTTTACTTGGTAACTGACTTTCCTTCGTTTTCCTCTGGACATCTATTTTTTGGAAAGGCTGCGAAAAAAAATCTTCCAGGCTAATGTGCTTAAAACTGATACTGTGTCTTTTTCCCTCCTTCTCTGGGAGCTATCCATCAATAAGGAACAAAACCTTCATAACCCAAAGGAATGAACCACTAGGAGACAAGATTACCAGTATTTGGGGACACAGAATATTTTCTGGAATCCTTCACATACACACTATCACATAGGCAACAGATTATTCAGTAAAGAAATGCCCTCCCCAGTCCATCTCTACACCTTCTAAACTGTATCTAGGAGTTCATAGTTAACCACATAATCTAGTCTTGGGTTTGAAAAACTGAAGCACTGGTATCCCAGTGACCTGTAGGTTGTTGTGTGAATACTGATAATAAAGTGAGGGCATGAGCCCCTTCAGTTCTTCCTCTTCATGATTTTCTGAGATAAAGGTAGCACACATAGAGTCACTTGTTATGCAATGTAAAGTTGTGTATTTGAGGCTCCACATAGCAATTGGATTCACTGACTGACTCTAAAGCAACACAAATATTTAAAGTGATGTGAAGAGGCAGCCTCACCAATAATTGTAGATTTAAAAAAATTGTGCTAAAGCCCCTGGCAAGGTTTCATATTTAGACACGAATACAATTTAAACAATTTTCACAACCTTTCGACTTAAGAAATCATTCTTTGTATTTAACTTCTCCCACTGCTTATTCTTGTAAACTCAACTGGATAAAATATAAATTAAATCAATGAAACCAGCAGTATATCTCAAATCACATTCATCTCTTTATAAAGACAGGCACAGCTCTAAACTTACATAAGTTGCTCCAGACAAATTTATTAAGATGGAGCCTGCAGTAACATCTGCTGTTAGAAAAAAATCATGTTTCTTAAAAATTTTGTCATAATATATGGACTCTCATATAAAAAAATGTCCTCACTTCATGTTTCATTCCAGAGCTGTAGAGAATAATGGACTAAACTCTTAAGATCCATATTTTAGTCTCACCTCTGTCTAGCCTAACCAGTTCTGGGTCCCTAAGAAAATCACTTCCCCTCCTTGGTCCTCACTTTATTCAACTGTAAAATGAATAAAATTGGATTGAATCAGTTGTTTCCATCTAGCAGTTAGTCAGTCATTCCTTTGGAAAAATGAGGTAAAGAAAAGGTAGTAAGTTTTTTATTAAGCTAAATGTATTCAATTTTTAAAATTCTGAACCTCTGGACTTATTGGTATTGGACCAAAAAAGGCCATTATTTTATGATATGGTAATAATAGAAATAGCAGTACTTTTTCTTAATAATGTCTCTACTTGGCAAAGTTCAAAGTTAACAAGTCTATATCAGTTATGTTTTCATTTTTGGAAATATTATTGGCATATTACAATCAAAAGTCAATTGGATAGTATCTAAGATCCCTTCGAGCTCTAAAATTCCTAGGATTTAAATCCTATAATCCTTTCTTGCCCAGGCTTTTCCATCTCTAGAGCCACATTCAAAAGTGTTATCTTAAGAACCCCTGTATTGAACATCCATTTCATGAGCATCTCCAAGAAATTTTGAAAGAGTCTGTTAAAACTGGATTGGTCTCCTTTACCCTCTCAATCCAAATCCCCATGAACTCTAGTTTACAATGTCCAAATGTTAGCTACCTGCAATCCTGCAGGATTCAACAATGGCTGATATTATAGTGGGAGGGGGCGTACTGAGAGAGAAAGAGGAGAGAGAGAATGAGAACTCTACATTCCCTCTACCCAAAGTATTTTGGGATCATAGGAGTATCTCCCTTAAACAACACTGCCCCTAGTTAACCCAGCTTGTCCTCCTTTCAGTAAACACAGATCCCTTTTAATCCACAAGAATACCACAAGATACTGTGAGGTATCACACAGGCACAGAGGTTTATGCTTTTCAGAAACCTTTTCTATACTTTATCTTGTAGGAGCTATCCTGTGTAAGGTGGGCTTACGATCTGAGGAAAACAGATCACTGGCATGAAATATACCACATAAATTCAAAAAGTAATTTGAGATTCACTAATACAAGAAGAATCTATATTATCGTGATTTAAAGTAGTCTTTGTAAAAATGTCCATTTTACTCTTAGATGCCCAAATGAGAAATGAGCTATTGTTGTTGTTGGTTGGTTGGTTTATGTGTTTATTCACATATGTGTGTATGTGTGTGTGTGTGACATAGTATATTTTTAAAAATGCTACTTCAAGTCAAGATTTTCCTAGCTGTATTGGTGGCAAATCAAGCCTGGTTTTGTTGTTTTTGAGAACACTTCTTCTAAAGAGAATCTCTAGAATGTTGTAGAACATTAGCCTCTGGAGTTGAGCCAAGTAGTTTTCAAAATGAAAGAAGAACATCAGAAACCTGGAATGAAAAAGTACTGAGAGTGAAGTAGGCCGGAAAGAGGCTCTTTGATGTCATGTTTCAAAGATATTTGCAATGATCAGGAGTCTTCTCAACACAGAGCCTTTGAAATCAAAGTTGCTCTTTTGGATGGGAGCAGTATTAGAAAAGAAAGCACTTCCATGAATTACCATGTTCCAAAGCAGTAAAAATTATCTAAAAAGCTAGTGAATAGTAAAGTTTATTGCCGTGACTCTCTGACCTGTCAATTTGTCATTCTTTGTTCCCTCTGCATACAATGAAGGAAAAGACCAGAATCAACAGGGAATTGTTATAAGATGGCCCCAAAGAACAACAACCAATGAAATACTTGACATGGGGACACTCAAAATTTGGTTGCTTGGTTTTAGTCACAGGATAATCATATACTTTATCATACAAACTGGGACATTTTTAGGGTAAAAGTGGCAACTCTTAATAATTATACTAGGACAGTAGATATAAATTATAACTGTTCCCAGGCAAACCAGTATGTCTGATCACTCCAGTCATAAAAAATAGAATTCACATGGTGAATTTAGTTCCAGACATTGCTGACTAAATAGAGGCTGTGATAGGCTGACTACAGACAGAGGAGACTTGAGCTGGGGCCTCCTGCTTGACTCAGGAGAAGTCAGGTGATTGTTCAAAGGTAGCCAGATGTTGTCCAAAGAAAGCTCAAGTCAGTCTGAGCTTATCTCTAATTTTAGGTTTATGATGTTTTAATTATGCAAAAGTACTGATTAAGAAAGACAACTGTCACAGCACGGAATAAAATGTAAACAATTTGACTGAATTACCATATTAGCAAGAGTATATACCAGGCAAAAGCTTTCCATTGAAGATCCAGTAATCTCAAGAGAACAATAAAATTGTTTTTCCCCCAGGAACACTCCCAAACAGCTCACTCCACTGCAAATAAACTAACAAACCAAGGTGCAAGTGGCTCCTACTGAATGTCCATGAACAAAGATTCTGGGCCCAGCCTGACTGCTAGAGTTGAAAGATGAGCCCTTTCAATCTTTTTTATAAGAAACTGGAAAGTGCAGTGGATCCACCATGCAGCCTCCATGACATCTGACCCTCCTTCAGCAGATTCCTTGACTAACATCAAGGAATCGTGTTAGTCAAAGTCAACACAATTCCAAGGATGTAGAAAAATGCACCTAGATCTGTAGGCCCAGTAAACATCCTCAATTCCGTGTTGCAAAGAGGATTATTGGCAAAGAGAAGCTTCACATTACCTTTATAGCATGTGTCTCCTTGGCAAAGCACCAAATGGCCCTTTCTTCAATGGCCAAACTAATGGAAAAAGGATATGTTCACAGATGGCAACAAGACATGTATCGAGCCAATTACTATAATCTCTCCTACCAATGCTTTTATCACACACGAAGCAGCTGTCAAAGTACCAGAAAACTACCCAGAATGTAAGCAGCAGAAGGGAGGTGTGGTCTGGCTTCAGTAATTTTCAAAT
The DNA here is from genome assembly GCF_040802235.1 of Manis javanica. Taxonomy (NCBI): domain Eukaryota; kingdom Metazoa; phylum Chordata; class Mammalia; order Pholidota; family Manidae; genus Manis; species Manis javanica. The sequence continues at coordinate 91,198,372 of NC_133174.1, forward strand.
GATGTTCCATGGAGGCCTTGTATTTCACATGCCTATAGAGCTATGAATACCTCAAGTATGGCCCTGAGGTAAGGCAAGAGGGAAGACAAGGGGGAAAGCCAGTTGTGTGAGACTCCTGGACACCTATCCCTATCATGACACCAATCTGAGCAGTTCTGCTGTTATCTGTATTACTTTTGAGGTTAGGCAATATTTCATTTGAAAATGGGGTTCAAAAAATGTGAAGAAACTTGAAACCATAGGGCTAAGCTGTTCCCTGAGTTCTGGTAAGCCCTTATTATTTGTTAAATGACTGCTGCCATGGTTCTAAATCAGGTGTCAGCAAACTTTTTCTGGGAAAGGCCAGATAGGAAATATTTTAGGCTTTGTGTGCCATTTAGTCTCTGTCACTACCACTCCACTCTGGCATTGTACTGTAAAGCAGCCTCTTTGGGCAATACATGGGTGACTGTGTTCCAGTAAAATTTTATGGACCCTGAAATTTGAATTTTATGAAATTTTCATGTGTTATGAAATAGAATTCTTTTTTTTCAACCATTTAAAAATAGAAAAGCTATTTTTAGTTTGCAGGTCAAATGAAAACAAGTGGTGGGCCAAAGTTGGCCCATAGACCACAGTTTGCTGAATCCTGTTCTAAACCATATGGCACTAAGAGAAAATCAAATGGAAACAACCATGTTATTAAAGGCCATGATCAGTTAATAAACTTCAGAAAATACAGCTAAATTGATCTCTCTTTGTTGTTATTCATGATGTAGTCTGGTTAAATGAGAGTATTGGAGTTAAACACACATGAGTTCAAAGCTAGGTCTGCTATTTACTAGCTTTGTGACCTTGAGCAATTTATTTAACCTCTCTGAGCTTTAATTTCCCCATCTGTCACATAGAAATGAAGGCCCTTTATATTCTGTTTCAGGGAATGTGGCACAAATTATTTGGAGAACAATTCAGCAAAATCCATCAAAATTGTAAGTGCCTCTATTCTTTGACTCAGTAATTCCACTGCTAAGAATTTAACCTAGGGATATACTCGCAAAAGTATGCCAAGAAAAATGTATATGATTGCTCACTGAAGTATTATTTATATTAGCACAAAACTGGAAACAACTCAAATGTCCCTCAATAGGAGACTGATTAAATAAATAACGATATGTCTATCTGATCATCTGTGCAATAATTAAAAGAATGAGGTAGATGAGCACAAGATGCTAAGAAAACATCTCCAAGGAAGATTATTAAGTGGAATAAAAGGTACAAAATCATAGCTCATAATAATTTTATTTGTTAAATAATTGTTTAATGGTGATGAAAATGATTCTACTTCATAGAGCTGTTCTAAGGATTAAATGAGATAGTGCATGTAAAGAACAGTGATTTAACTTTTTTGACGGCAGGGACTTTTTATCATTGTATTTCCTGCAGCACCTATCACTGTGCGTAACACATACAGGTCCTAAATAAAGATGTGAGAGGCAATGTCTTATAGTAGATTAAGGGCCTAAGATTTTGTGTTAGCCTAACCTGGGTTCAAATCTTAGTTTTATTATTTAATTGTGTGACCTTAAACAAGTCAATTAACCTTTCTGAGTATGAGATTCCACATCTGTAAAATGAGGGGTGAATAGATAAAATGTAAACTCACAAGGCTGTTGTGAAACTTAAATCGGATAACATTTATAAAATGCCTGGTATATAGACTTTAGCAGATAATCTCTATTTGCACCTCCGTATCCATTCTCCACCCTCTCTTCTCTACTCTGCTCCTCAAGAGAAAGACTTCTATCAATTGCACAATTGAGCTCCTTTGCCCCTGAGCTTTCAATGGGGTCCAACCAATGAGAGACACAGGCAAGAAATGAGAAGATGAGAAGGAAAAAATGTCAGATTATTCCATCCACTCCCTCTTTGCCAGACTGTTATTTAGCAGTTCCTATCAAGTGGCCCTCTCATGGATCCCCTTTCCAGTTTTCCATGGCACCATTTTCTTCCTTGTCTCTGTCTGTGATGGTAATCACTTCCTACTGTTAGTCTCAGGGCAATTCACCATCCCTTGTTAGTTCCCTTAACCCTGTTCACATCTTTGTAAATACTCCCTTCATCAGTATCTCTTCAGTTGTCTTTAGAGTGTGCCATCTGTTTCCTACTAGAACCCTAACACATAGTTGCTAAGTAAATATCCATTACCCCATCCTTCTGAATACATTTTTTTAAATATGCTACTTCTTTAAAATCCAAGAATGATCATCCCAAAATGTAATACAGGTCTATATCAATGTTCTAAGCACAAAGTTTTATCTGACCAAACCTAAATGATTCTTCACTGAAGAATTTTCAAATACAACAAACCTCATAAAGTCCTGCCTTCATGTTTCCAAATGCGATGCAATTCACTGAAATAGGAAAAGAAGAGATGGGAAACCTGTCTAGTATAGTTAACAGGAAGCTCTTGGTGTGAATTGGTTGACTCCTCCAAGGCCAGAAAATACCTCCTCTTCATCTTTGGGAGTTGAATTTCTGCTTTCATAAATCTCTACACAGAGCCAATGGCAAGATAGAGTTATATAATCCCTGAGCAAACTTCTAAAAGCAGCTGCTAATAATGGAAAGACTGGAGATATCACATACAAACTGACATAGATGTTTGTTTGTTTGTTTGTTTTTAATAGTGTAATGTATTGGTAAGGGATAAGGAAATACATATGGTCATTCAAATTGAATTCCAGGAAAGTGATTTGAACATAAGTATTCACATTCAAAATGAATAAGACAGTTGACACATTTGATCATGTAATTCCTGAAGAAATAATGAGAGGCTCGAAGATATATGCAAAAATTTATCCTTACAGAATTATTTATTGAAATAATATTAATGTTTAAATAAGGGAATTAATTTAATGAAATATTCTAATCCACATAATTGAAAATTATGTAGTCATTAAATATGTTTTCAAATTATATTTAAAGGTATAAAGGAATAACTGAAGTAACAAAACAGCAGCAGACTCACAGAAGCCAAGAATGGGCTAACAGTTACCAAAGGGAAAGGGACTGGGGAGGATGGATGGGAAGGGAGGGATAAGGGGGAAAAACGGAAATTACAATTAGCATACATAATGTAGCAGGGGGGACACGGGAAAGGCAGTATATACAGAGAAGACAAGTAATGATTCTATAGCATCTCACTATGCTGATGGACAGTGACTGTGATGGGATATGTGGGAGGGACTTGATAATAGGGGGAGTCTAGTAACCATAATGTTGTTTAAGTAATTGTACATTAACGATACCAAAATAAAAAAAATTTTTTTAATAAAAATAAAAAATGTTCATGATCTATCATTAAATGTAAAGAAGAAATGTTTATATATATATGTGTGTACATATATATGTATAGATATAGATATATATTAGTAGGCACAATAGTGGTCTCTCAAAGATTTCCACCTCCTAGAACCTATAACATGTTACTATATGTGGTAAAAGGAATTCTGTAGATGTGATTATAGCACATGTGATTAAGCAATTTAACATGGAGAAATTATCCTGGATTATCTAGGTAAATCTTATCAAGTCACATGAGTCCTCATGTAGATGAAACTACAGAAAAGTTGTTAGAGAAATGCAACCTTACTGTCTTGGAAGGTCATGAGCCAAGAAATGCAGGCAGCCTCTGAAAACTGGAAAAAGCAAGGAAATAGATTCTTCCCTAGAGCCTCTAGATAGGAATACAGTCCCTACTGACACCAGATTTTAGCCCAATGAAACCCATTTCAGATTTCTGACCTACAGACCTTTAAGATTATAAATGTGTATTAAGCCGCTAAACTTATGGTAATTTGTTACTGCAGCTATATACACACACACATAAACATAAACACATATGCTGGAAGCAAATGCAGCAAAATATAGTAACAGTTATCTTTGGTGTGGTTATAGATATGTATTTTTGCTTATTTTTCTTTCTATAATTATGAAATTTTGCAAGCATACAAAATAGAGATATCAATATATAGATATTATGTGTGTGGATACATAGATGGTAGAGATAGATGATAGATAGGTTGATATAAATAGATAGATATAGCTAGATAGATCCATCTCCAGTTTTACCCACCACATTCTGTATATATTTCTTTATTCCATTGCCCTCCTCCTCACACTCCCAATTCTGAGCTAGTATCCTTAATTTGGTGTTTAATACTTCCATGCATATTTTTAAATGTTTACTATATAGCCATGTAGTATAATCTAAAAACAGTATTTAGTATCTTTCATGTTTTTAATTAAATATGATAACATTATACTCACTCATTTTGTCAATTGCTTTGTTTTCTTCTTTTGGAAGAACAATGATCATCTTTATTCATTTCTGGAACCGTCATCAATGTGGACACTTCTAAAGAATTTTTTAAGTGCTCCCAGATCTAATTCAATATTATTGCAGGATATAAGGTCAATACAAAAATACCAATTTAATTTCTATACATATCATTAATAAACATAAATTAAAAAAAACAATATCAATTATAATAGAATCCAGTGATAAAAATATTTATAAGTAATTTAGCAAATAATTAAAGCAGATTGGCACTAGCCCAGAAATAGAAAGATTTTTTTATTATGGTGAGAATATTTAACATGAGACCTATACTCTGAACAAATTTTTAGTGCACAACACAATAGTGTTATCTATAAGCATGATGTACAGCATATCCCTAGAACTTTTTCATCTTGCATAACTGAAACTTTATATCCTTTGAATAGCAATTTCACATTTCTTCCCCTGCGAACCCCTGGCAACCACCATTCTACTCTTTGATTTTATGGGTTTGACTATTTTAGATACCTCATATAAGTAGAATCATGCAGTATTTATCCCTCTATGACTGACTTATTTCACTCAGCATAATTTCCTCAAGGTTCATTTTTGTTGTCACATGTGGCAGGATTTCCTTCTTTTTTAAAGCTGAGTAATATTCTATTGTGTATATTGACCACGTTTTTAAAATCCATTCATCCATTGATGGACAGTTAGGTTGTTTTCCACCCCTTGGATGCTATGAATAATGCTGCAATGGACAGGAGTGCAAATATCTCTTTGAGATCCTGATTTCAATTCTTTTGCATGTATACCCAGAAGTAGGATTGCTGGATCATATAGTAATTCTATTTTTAACTTTTCATGAACCTCCATACTGTTTTCCATAGCAGCTACGTCATTTTATATTCCCACCAATAGTGTACAAGAGATACAAGTTCTCCACATCTTGCTAATACTTACTATCTTCGACTTTTTTATAATAGTCATCTTAACAGGTATGATGTGCTATCTCATTGTGGTTTTGATCTACAATTCCCTGATGACTTGTGGTATTAAACATTGTTAAATGTATCTGTTGGCCATTTGTATGTCTTCTTGTAAAAAATGTCTGTTCAAGTCTTTGCCCAGTTTTGATTCAAGTTATTTGGTTTTCTGCTGTTGAGAGGTATGAGTTCCATATTTTGGATATTAACTCCGTATGAAATATATGGTTTGCAAATGGTAAAAAATATTTACCATTCTATAGTTTGCCTTTTCACTTTGTTGATTGTTCCTTTTGCTGTGCAGAAGCTTTTAGTTTGATACAGTCCCACTTATCTATTTTTGCTTTGGTTGCCTGTGCTTTCGGTGTGATATTCAAGATATCATTGCCAAGAACAATGCCGTGACACTTTTCCCCTGTTTTTTGCAAAGGAGTTTTACAGTATCAGGTCTTACATTTAGGTCTTTAATCCAGTTTTTAATAGCTTTATTGAAAGGTGATTGAAATATAAAGAATTGCTCATATTTAATGTGTACAATTTGATGAGTTTGGACAAACTGTAATGGTGTCAACGCAATCAAGGTCATAGACATACCCAATACCTCCCAAAGTTTCCTTGTGCCCCTTTGGTTTTGCTGCATGTGTGTATTAATAACACTTAACATGAGATCTACTTCTTAAAATTTTTTTCAGTGTACAATTCCATATTGTTAATTGTAGGCACTATGTTGCACAACAGATGTCTAGAACTTACTCATTTAGCATCACTGAAATTTTATATTTATTGAATAACTCCCTATTTTCCCTCAGCCCTTGACAACCACTATTGTGTTCACTGCATCTATGGCCTTGGCTATCTAGATACTCCATTTACATGTAATCATGTAGTATCTGTCCTCCTGTGACTAGTTTATTTCACTTAGCATAAAGTCCTGCAGATTCATTCATGCTGTCATAAATGTCAGGATTTACTTCTTTCTTAAAGTTGAATAATTTTAGTTTGATACAGTTTGTATGTATATACCATATTTTCTTTCTTCTTTCATGTTTATGGGCACTTGGGTTGTTTCCGTATCTTGGCTATCATGAATAATGCTGCAAGAGACAAAGGAGTACATATATATCTTCAAGACCCTGATTTTAATTGTTTTTGACATATACCAAGATGTGGGAATGCTTGATCACACAGTAGTTCTATTTTTAATTGTTTGTGGGACCTCCATACTGTTTTTCCATAGCTGCTGCACCCCATTTTTTTATCTCCACCAAGAACATGAAAGGGTTCCAGTTTCTCCCCATCCTCATCCACCAACATTTGTTATCTTTTGTTTTCTTGATAATAGCCATCTTAACAGTTATGAAATAATATCTTGCGGTAGTTTGGGTTTGCATTTCCCTGATAATAAGTTATGTTGAACATCTTTGCATATACCTGTTGGTAATATGTATGTCTTCTTTGGAGAAATGTCTATTGAAATCCTTTATCCATTTTTTAATCAGGATTATTAGATTTTTTGCTATTGAATTGTATGAATTCCTTATACATTTTGGAAATTAACCCCTTATCACATATATGGCTTGCAAGTATTTTTCTCCCAGTCCATAGGTTGCCTTTTCACTCTGTTTTTGCCTTTGTTGTACAGAAGCATTTTAGTTTGATATGGTCCCACTTGTCTACTTTTGCTTTTGTTGCCTGTACATTTGGTGTGGTATTTAAGATATCATTTCCAAGAACAATGACAAGATTTTCCCCTATGTTTTCCTCTAAAAGTTTTATAATCTCAATTCTTATGTTTAAGACCTTAATCCATTTTCTTTTTTGTTTTTTTTGCATGTGTATATCCAGTTTTCCCAACACCATTTGTTGAATAAACTATCCTTTCCTCATTGTGTATTCTTGGAAACCCTTGTCAAAGATCACCTGGCCATACATGCATGGGTTTATTTCTGGGCTCTCTAGTCTGTTCTATTGGTCTATATGCCTGACCTGTCAGCACCATACTGTTTTAATTACTATAGTTTTGTAATATATTTAGAAATCTTGAAGCATGATGCCTTCATATTTGTTTTTTATCAAAATCATTTCTGTTTTTTGGAAGAGTCTGAAAAAGACTTGTATTAATTCGTCTTTAAATGTTTGGTAGAATTCACTAGTAAAATTATATGGTACTTGACTTTTGCTTGTTGGGAGTTTTTTAATTACTGAGTCAATCTTTCTAGTAATTGGTCTCTTCATATTTTCTCCTTCATGATTCAGTCCTCGTTAACTGTATGTTTCTAGGAATTTATTAATTTTTCTAGGTTGTCCAAATTGCTCACAAGTAACTTCTGATTTTATTAATTTGAATCTTCTCATTTTTTCCTTAATCTACCCAGAGGTTTATCAATTTCATTGATCTTTTCAAAAAATCAACTTGGTACCATTGATTTTTCTATTGCTTTCCTAGTCCTATTTTGTTTATTTCTGCTCTAAGCTTTGTCATTTCCTTCTTTTTCTTAACTTTGGGCTTACTTTGTTCTCTTCTTTCATTCTTTGAGATAAAGTTGGGTTATCTGACATCTTTCTTCTTTTCTAATGCAGGCATTTATCACTATAAACTTCCCTCTTAGTAGCAACTTTGCTGTATCCCAGAAGTTTTGTATATGTTGTATTTTCATTTTCATTTGTCTTAAGATGTTTTCTGATTTCCCACTTAATTTCTTCTTTGGCCTACTGATCATTCAGAATTGTGTTATTTAACTTCCACATATTTGTAAATTTTCCAATTTTCCTCCTTTTATTGATTTGTAGTTTCATACCAATGTGGTCAAAAAAGATACTTGATATTATTTCAGTCTCCTTAAGTAATTTAATACTCATTTTGTGGTCTCACGTGTAGTATATCCTGGAGAATGTTCTGTGTGCACTTGAGAAGAATGTGTACTCTTTTGCTGTTGAGTAGAATGCTCTATTTATGTCTATTAGGTCTGTTTCATCTACAGTGTTGTTTAAGTTTATTTGCTTCTTTCTATTTCTTTTTTGGTTTTGTGTCTGGATGTTCTATCCATTGTCAAAAATGGAATATTGATGTCTCCCACTGTGATTGTATTGCTGTCTATTTCTCCCTTCAGTTCTGTTAATATTTGCCTTATGTATTGAAGTGCTCTGATGTTGGGTGCATATATATTTATATTTGGCATATGTTCCTGATACATTGACCCTTTTATCATGTTGTAATGTACTTCTTTAGTTTTTGACATAGTCTATTTTGTCTGCTATAAGTATAACCACCCAAATTCTTTTTTGTTTACCATTTACATGGATTACATTTTTCCATCTCTCTACTTTCAGTCAATACGTGTGCTTAAATCTAAAGTGAGCCTCTTACAGTGAACATACAAAGGGATTTTGTTTAATTATCCCCTGAAACACTTATGTCTCTCAATTTGGGAACTTAATCCATTTATGTCTGAAGTTTTTGACAAGAATGGGCTTTTTAAGATTTTGTTAAAATTTTTCTATTGTTTTGTAGGTTTTTTGTTCCTCTTTTCAACTCCTGCTAATTTTCTTTGTGTTTTATTGATTTTTATATTAATATTATTTGATATCTTTCTCTTCCTTTGGTGCATTTTCTACATGTATGATTTTATGTGGGTACGAAGAGGCCTACATAACATATATTATAGTTATAAGTCTGTTTTAACCTGATAAATTCTATCACATCCAAACCTCTTTTGTTCCCCTTCCCCATACATACATATTATGTCACAATTTACATAGTTTTAGATTCCATGTCAGTTAACATATTTTTATAGACAGCTATTTTTTTAATTAAGGTATTATTGATATACACTCTTATGAAGGTTTCACATGAAAAACAATGTGGTTACTACATTCACCCATGTTATCATGTCCCACCCTTACCCCATTGCACTCACTGCCCAACAGTACAGTAAGATGTGACAGAGTCAAAATTTGACTTCTCTGTGCTACACTGTCTTTCCCATCATCACCCCTACACCATGTACCCTAATCATAATATCCCTTCTCCCTTGCTCCCCACCCACGCTCCCCCACCCCACCCCACCCCTTTGGTAACCACTAGTCCCTTCTTGGAGTCTGTGAGTCTGCTGCTATTTTGTTCCTTCAGTTTTGCTTCATTGTTATACTCCACAAAAGAGGGAAATCATTTCTTACTTGTCTTTCTCTGCCTGTCTTATTTCACTGAGAAAAATACCCTCTAGCTCCATCCATGTTGTTGCAAATTACAGGATTTGTTTCTTTCTTATGGCTGAATAGTATTTCATTCTGTATATGTACCACCTCTTCTTTATCCATTCATCTACTGATGGACACTTAGGTTGCTTCCATATTTTGGCTATTGTAAATAGTGCTGCAATGAACATAGGGGTACATAAGTCTTCTTGAATAAGAGAATTAATACTCTTTGGGTAAATTCCTAGAAGTGGAATTCCTGGGTCAAATGGTATTTCTATTTTTAGTTTTTTGAGGAACCCCCATATTGCTTAACATAATGCTTGAACTAGCTTACATCCCCACCAGCAGTGTAGGAGGGTTCCCCCTTCTCTACATCCTGGCCAACATTTGTTATTTTTAGTCTTTCTGATACTGGCCATCCTAACTGATGTGAGGTGATATCTCATTGTGGTTTTTATTTGAGTTTCCCTGATGATTAGTGATGTGGAGCATCTTTTCATGTGTCTGTTGGCCACCTGAATTTCTTCTTTGGAGAATTGTCTCTTCATATCCTCTGCGCGTTTTTTAATCAGGTTATTTGCTTTTTGGGTGTTGAGGCGTGTGAGCTCTTTCTATATTTTGGATGTTAACGCCTTGTCAGATATGTCATTTACAAATATATTCTCCCATACTGCACAATGCCTTTTGTTCTGTTGATGGTGTCCTTTGCTGTACAGACACTTTTTAGTTTGATGTAGTCCCATGTGTTGATTTTTGCTTTTGTTCCCCTTCCTCAAGGAGATGCATTCAGAAAAATGTTGCTCATGTTTATATTCAGGATCTTTTTGCCTATATTGTCTTCTAAGAGTTTTATGATTTCATGACTTACATTAAGGTCTTTGATTCATTTCAAGTTTACTTTTGTGTATAGGGATAGACAATAATCCAGTTTCATTCTCTTGCATGTAGCTCTCCAGTTTTGCCAACACCAGCTGTTGAAGAGTCTGTCATTTTCTCATTGTATGTCCATGGCTCCCTTATTATAAATTAATTGACCACATATGCTTGGGTTTATATCTGGGCTGTCTAGTCTGATCCATTGGTCTATGGTTCTGTACTTTTGGCAGTACCAAATTGTCTTGATTACTGTTGGCTTTGTAGTAGAGCTTGAAGTTGGGGAGTGTAACACCCCCAGCTTTATTCTTCCTTCTCATGATTGCTTTGGCTATTTGAGGTCTTTAGTGGTTCCATATGACTTTTAGAACTATTTTCTCTGCTACACTGAAGAATGCTGTAGGTATTTTGATAGGGATTGCATTGAATCTGTAGATTGCTTTAGGCAGGATGGCCATTTTGACAATATTAATTCTTCCTATCCATGAGCATGGGATGTGTTTCCATTTATTGGTATTTTCCTTAATTTCTCTCATGAGTGTCTTGTAGTTTTCAGAGTATAGGTCTTTCACTTCCTGGGTTAGGTTTATTCCTAGGTATTTTATTATTTTGGATGCAATTGTGAATGGAATTGTTCTCCTGATTTCTCTTTCTGCTAGTTCATCATTAGTGTATAGGAAAGCAACAGATTTCTGTGTATTAATTTTGTATCCTGCAACTTTGCTGAATTCAGATATTAGTTCTAGTACTTTTGGAGTGGAGTCTTTAGTGTTTTTTATGCACAATATCATCCCATCTGCAAATAGTGACAGTTTAACTTCTTCTTTAACAGTCTGGATGCCTTTTATTTCTTTGTGTTGTCAGATTGCCATGGCTAGGATTTCCAGAACTATGTGGAATAAAAGTGGACAGAGTGAGCATCCTTGTCTTGTTCTCGATCTTAAAGGAAAAGCTTTCAGCTTCTCACTGTTAAGTATGATGTTGGCTGTGGGTTTGTCATATATGGCCTTTATTATGTTGAGGTACTTGCCCTCTATTCCCATTTTGTTGAGAGTTTTTATCATGAATGGATATTGAATTTTGGCAAATGCTTTTTCAGCATCTATGGAGATGATCATGTGTTTTTTTCCTTCTTTTTGTTGATGCAGTGGATGATGTTGATGAATTTTTTACTGTTGTACCATCCTTGCATCCCTGGAATGGATCTTACTTGATCATGATGCATGATCTTCTTGATATATTTTTGAATTTGGTTTGCTACTGTTTTGTTGAATATATTTGCATCTATGTTCATCAGGGACATTGGTCGTAATTTTCTTTTTTTGTGGTGTCTTTGCCTGGTTTTGGTATTAGAGTGACGCTGGCTTCATAGAATGAGTTCAAAAGTATTCCCTCCTCTTCTATTTTTTGGAAAACTTTAAGGAGAATGGGTATTAAATCTTCACTAAATGTTTGATAAAATTCAGCTGTGAAGCCATCTGGTCCAGGCGCTTTGCTCTTAGGTAGTTTTGTGATCACCAATTTAATTTCATTGCTACTAATTGGTCAGTTCAGATTTTCTCTTTCTTTCTTGGGCAGCCTTGGAAGGTTGTATTTTTCTAGAAAGCTGTCCATTTCTTCTAGGTTATCCAGTTTGTTAGCATATAATTTTTCATAGTATTCTCTAATAATTCCAAGCATTTCTGTGGTGTCTGTAGTGATTTTCCTTTTTCATTTCTGATTCTCTTTATGTGTGTAGACTCTTTTTTCTTGATAAATCTGGCTAGGGGTTTATCTATTTTGTTTATTTTCTCGATGAACCAGCTCTTGCTTTCATTGATTCTTTCTATTCTCAATTTATTTATTTATTTCTGTTCAAATCTTTATTACGTCCCTCCTTCTACTGACTTTGTGCCTCATTTGTTCTTCTTTTTCTAGTTTCATTAATTATGAGTTTACACTGTTCAGTCTTTTTGAATTTACAGAGGCTCTTTTTGTGGCCTAGTATATTATCTATTCTTGAAAATGTTCCATATGCACTTGAGAAGAATGGGTATCCTGCTGCCTTTGGATGTAGAGTTCTGTAGATGTCTGTTAGGTCCATCTGTTCTAATGAGTTGTTCAATTCCTGTGTCTCCTTACTTATTTTCTGTCTGGTTGATCTGTCCTTTGGAGTGAGTGGTGTGTTGAAGTCTCCTAGAATGAATGCATTGCATTCTATTTCCCCTTTTAATTCTGTTAGTATTTGTTTCACATATGTCACTGCTCCTCTGTTGAGTGCATATATATTTATAATGGTTATATCCTATTGTTGGATTGACCCCTTTATCATTATGTAATTTCCTTCTTTGTCTCTTGTTACTTTCTTTTATAGTCTGTTTTGTCTCATGCAAGTACCACAATACCTGCTTTTTTCTCCCTATTAGTTGAATGAAATATCTTTTTCCATCACTTCACTTTTAGTCTGTGTATGTCTTTGGTTTGAAGTGAGTCTCTTGTAGGCAGAATACAGTTAGTTCTTGTTTTTTGATCCATTCAGTGACTCTATGTCTTTTGATTGGTGCATTCAGACCATTTACATTTAGGGTGATTATCAATAGGTACATATTGCAATTGCAGGCTTTAGATTCGTAGTTACCAAAGGTTCAAGGGTAACTTCTTACCATCTAAGAGTCTAACTTAACTCACTTAGAATGTTATTACAACACAATCTAAAGGTCCTTTATTTCCCTCATATTCTTCCTCCTCCATTTTTATATATTAGGTATCATATTCTGCATTCTTTGTCTAACCCTTTTTATTACCTCTGGTGGCTCCTATTTAACCTTAGCAACACTTCCATCTATAGCAGTGCCTCCAAAATACACTGTAGAGATGGTTTATGGGAGATAATTCTCTCAGCTTTTGCTTATCTGGAAATTATTTCATCTCTCCTTCAAATTTAAATGATAATCTGGCCAGCTAAAGTATTCTTGGTTCGAGGCCCTTCTTCTTCATTGCATTAAATATATCATGCCACTCCCTTCTGGCTGGTAAAGTTTCTGCTGAGAAGTCTGATGATAGCCTGATGGGCTTTCCTTTGTATGTGATCTTTTTTCTCTCTCTGGCTGCTTTTAATACTCTGTCCTTACCCTTGATCTTTGCCATTTTAATTATTATATGTCTTGGTGTTGCCCTCCTTGAGTCCCTTGTGTTGGGAGATCTGTGCACCTCCATGGCCTGAGAGACTATTTCCTTCCCCAGATTGGGGAAATTTTCAGCAATTACTTCCTCAAAAACACTTTCTATCCCTTTTTCTCTTTCTTCTTCTTCTGGTACCCCTATAATATGAATATTGTTCCATTTGGATTGGTCACACAGTTCTCTCAGTATTCTTTCCTTCCTAGAGATCCTTTTTCCTCTCAGTGACTCAGCTTCTTTGTATGGCTCTTCTCTAATTTCTATTTCATTTATTGTTTCCTCCACCATATCTAATCTCCATTTAATACCCTCCATTGTGTTCCTCAAAGATTGGATCTCCATCCTAAATACATTCCAGTGCATTGAATATTTTTCTGTACCTCCATGAGCATGTTTATGATTTTTTTGGTATCATTGATCTACAATTACATGAGGAACATTACGTTTACAAGACTCCCCCCATAACAAAGTTCCCCCCCCACATACCCCATTACAGTCACTGTCCATCAGCATAGTAAGATTCTATAGACTCACTACTTGTCTTCTCTCTGTTGTACAATCCTCCCCATGCACCCACCTATATTATGTCTGCTAATAGTAATACCCAACTTTTTTTCCCCCTTATCCCTCCCTTCCCACCCATCCACCCCAGTCCCTTTCCCTTTGGTAACTGTTAGTCTATTCTTGGGTTTTGTGAGTCTGCTGCTGTTTTGTTCCTTCAGTTTTTTCTTTGTTCTTACACTCCACAGATAAGTGAAATCATTTGATCCTTGTCTTTCTCTACCTGGCTTTTTCACTGAGCATAATACCTTCTAGCTCCATCCAAGTTGTTGCAAATGGTAAGATTTGTTTTCTTCTTATGGCTGAATATTATTCCATTGGGTATGTGTACCACATTGTCTTATTCCATTCATCTACTGATGGAAACTTAGGTTGCTCACATACCTTGGCTATTGTAAATAGTCCTGCAATAAACATAGGGGTACATATGTCTTTTTCAAACTGGGCTGTGGAATTCTTACTGTAAATTCCTAAGAGTGGAATTCCTGGGTCAAATGGTATTTCCATTTTTTTTTTTTTTTTGAGAGGGCATCTCTCATATTTATTGATCAAATGGTTGTTAACAACAATAAAATTCAGTATAGGGGGGTCAACGCTCAATGTACAATCATTAATCCATCTCAAGCCTAATTCTCGTCAGTCTCCAATCTTCTGAAGCATAACGAATAAGTTCTTACATGGTGAACGAATTCTTACATAGTGAATAAATTCTTACATGGTGAACAGTACAAGGGCTTTCATCACAGAAACTTTCGGTTTTGATCATGCAATATGACCTATAAACAATCAGGTCAAATATGAATATTCGTTTGATTTTTGTACTTGATTTATATGTTGATCCCACATTCCTCCTATTATTATTATTATTTTTATTTTTAATAAAATGCTGAAGTGGTAGGTAGATGCAAGATAAAGGTAGAAAACATAGTTTAGTGCTGTAAGAAGGCAAATGTAGATGATCAGATGATCAGGTGTGTGCCTATGGACTAAGTATTAATCCAGGCTAGACAAGGGCAGCAAGACATCCACGGATGCAGAAGATTTCTCTCAAAGCAGGGGGGGTGAGGTTCTGAGACTCACCTCTGTTGATCCCCAAATTCTCACCTGATGGCCCCCCTGTGACTGTGCCTATCTTAGGTTGTTCCTCCCTTGAGGAATCTTACCCGTCTCTGGCTAACCAGTCATCTTCCGGGGCCATACAGGGAAATGTAAAGTTGGTAAGTGAGAGAGAAGCCATATTGTATGCAAAGGTTAGCTTTTTACTTCTTTGCAGATTTATACCTTGTGGCTTCTATGCCCAGCACTTGTCTCGAGGTATCTTTACCACCTGGAGGAATTATGATACTCGGTAAATTCGATATGAGGCACGAATTCTATTTAAGGGTTGTAATTAGGAAGGAAGAAGAAAAGCTATATGTAGCATATGAAGGAAACATGGGAGGATTGATTATTTCTTTGACATATCTTCTTGTAGAGTACCTTAAGTATGTATAGGTTTTAAACTACTAACTAATTTGCACACACATATTAACATAATAGGAATACGGTGACATAAACAAAGCAAATCTATAATTACCATCCATCTCCAGTGAAGCCAAGAAAACCATTTAGGCACCCTAGGCATTTGTGAAAATTTATCTATGATATGATGGATATTGTCCAACTGTACTTGAACCATCAGACAAATTAAAGCAGCCCATTTCTGGGATCTGTTCACATCCCATATGTTCTTTTAACCATAGATAGTCTATAGTCATGAGATTTTGGAGTGCTACAACTTGCACACCTCCCAACTCCTGGTTGAGTTCCAACAGTACAGATCCGGTCAAATTCGTTGTCTCACTGTATGCACATGCCAGCCTAGACATCTCCCTCCTCATTCCTATGGCAAGTCCAGGAAACGGTGGGGTGGATGCAGCCACAACCGCAGCATCGCCCAGATCCCTGTGGAGGCTTTTTGATGATCATCCCCCGGCACGAGTCCTCCAGAGAGTGCTGATGCCGGAAGCTCCTCCTCATATCGTATCTTAGTTCATTTTCTGGGTATCCAAGCTAGGCCTTGATCTTCTGCATAGAAACAAACAGACCCTTTGCCCACACTTTGACATGCCCTCTATACCACTGTGCAGAACACATTGGAGGTGAGCACACAGTAACTGCTTTTTTTTTTTTTTAAATTAAGAGAAAGGAATATTATAAGAAAAGAGTACCTCCATAGCTGATCATCTGACACCCTTTAAGTGATCAACATTAAGGATATTTAAAGCATGCGTTGATCTTTGATTTACCAATAGTTTTATCCTGTTAAGGAGTAATCCCCCTTTTCTTTCTTTCATTTTTTTTTTTTTAATTTTTAATCTACACTTACATGAAGAATACTATGTTTACTATGCTCTCCCCTATATCAGGTCCCCCCTAACAACCACATTACGGTTACTGTCCATCAGCTTAGCAAAATGTTGCAGAGTCACTACTTGTCCTCTCTGTGTTGTGCAGCCCACCCTCCCCTTTCTCCCTCCCCCCATGCATGCTAATCTTAATACCCCTCCTTCTTCTTCCCCCCCTTATCCCTCCCTGCCCACCCATCCTCCCCAGTTCCTTTCCCTTTGGTACCTGTTAGTCCATTTTTGGGTTCTGTAATTCTGCTGCTGTTTTGTTCCTTCAGTTTTTCCTTTGTTCCTATACTCCTCAGATGAGTGAAATCATTTGGTATTTCTCTTTCTCCGCTTGGCTTATTTCACTGAGCATAATACTCTCCAGCTCCATCCATGTTGCTGCAAATGGTTGGATTTTTCCACTTCATATGGCTGAGTAGTATTCCATTGTGTATATGTACCACATCTTCTTTATCCATTCATCTACCGATGGACATTTAGGTTGCTTCCAATTCTTGGCTATTGTAAATAGTGCTGCGATAAACAGAGGAGTGCATCTGTCTTTCTCAAACTTGATTGCTGCGTTCTTAGGGTAAATTCCTAGGAGTGGAATTCCTGGGTCAAATGGTAGGTCTGTTTTGAGCATTTTGATGCACCTCCATACTGCTTTCCACAATGGTTGAACTAATTTACATTCCCACCAGCAGTGTAGGAGGGTTCCCCTTTCTCCACAGCCTCGCCAACATTTGTTGTTGTTTGTCTTTTGGATGGCAGCTATCCTTACTGGTGTGAGGTGATACCTCATTGTAGTTTTAATTTGCATTTCTCTGATAATTAGCGATGTGGAGCATCTTTTCATGTGTCTCTTGGCCATCTGTATTTCTTTTTTGGAGAACTGTCTGTTCAGTTCCTCTGCCCATTTTTTAATTGGGTTATTTGTTTTTTGTTTGTTGAGGCGTGTGAGCTCTTTATATATTCTGGACGTCAAGCCTTTATCGGATCTGTCATTTTCAAATATATTCTCCCATACTGTAGGGTTCCTTTTTGTTCTATTGATGGTGTCTTTCGCTGTACAGAAGCTTTTCAGCTTAATGTAGTCCCACTTGCTCATTTTTGCTGTTGTTTTCCTTGCCCGGGGAGATATGTTCAAGAAGAGATCACTCATGTTTATGTCTAAGAGGTTTTTGCCTATGTTTTTTTCCAAGAGTTTAATGGTTTCATGACTTACATTCAGGTCTTTGATCCATTTTGAGTTTACCTTTGTATATGGGGTTAGACAATGGTCCAGTTTCATTCTCCTACATGTAGCTGTCCAGTTTTGCCAGCACCATCTGTTGAAGAGACTGTCATTTTGCCATTGTATGTCCCTGGCTCCTTTATCAAATATTAATTGACCATATATGTTTGGGTTAATTTCTGGGGTCTCTAATCTGTTCCACTGGTCTGTGGCTCTGTTCTTGTGCCAGTACCAAATTGTCTTGATTCCTATGGCTTTGTAGTAGAGCTTGAAGTTGGGGAGTGAGATCCCCCCTACTTTATTCTTCTTTTTCAGGATTGCTTTGGCTATTCGGGGTCTTTGGTGTTTCCATATGAATTTTTGAATTATTTGTTCCAATTCATTGAAGAATGTTGCTGGTAATTTGAGAGGGATTGCATCAAATCTGTATATTGCTTTGGGCAGGATGGCCATTTTGACGATATTAATTCTTCCTAGCCATGAGCAGGGGATGAGTTTCCATTTATTACTGTCCCCTTTAATTTCTCTTAAGAGTGACTTGTAGTTTTCAGAGTATAAGTCTTTCACTTCTTTGGTTAGGTTTATTCCTAGGCATTTTATTCTTTTTGATGCAATGGTGAATGGAATTGTTTTCCTGATTTCTCTTTCTATTGATTCGTTGTTAGTGTATAGGAAAGCTACAGATTTCTGTGTGTTAATTTTGTATCCTGCAACTTTGCTGTAATCCAATATCAGTTCTAGTAGTTTTGGAGTGGAGTCTTTAGGGTTTTTTATGTACAGTATCATATCATCTGCAAATAGTGACAGTTTAACTTCTTCTTTACCAATCTGGATTCCTTGTATTTCTTTGTTTTGTCTCATTGCCGTGGCGAGGACCTCCAGTACTATGTTAAATAACAGTGGGGAGAGTGGGCATCCCTGTCTGGTTCCCAATCTCAGTGGAAATGCTTTCAGGTTCTCGCTGTTCAGTATAATGCTGGCTGTGGGTTTATCATATATGGCCTTTATTATGTTGAGGTACTTGCCCTCTATTCCCATTTTGCTGAGAGTTTTTATCATGAATGGATGTTGAATTTTGTCAAATGCTTTTTCAGCATCTATGGAGATGATCATGTGGTTTTTGTCTTTCTTTTTGTTGATGTGGTGGATGATGTTGATGGATTTTCGAATGTTGTACCATCCTTGCATCCCTGGGATGAACCCCACTTGGTCATGGTGTATGATCCTTTTGATATACTGTTGAATTCTGTTTGCTAATATTTTATTGAGTATTTTTGCATCTACATTCATCAGGGATATTGGTCTGTAATTTTCTTTTTTGGTGGGGTCTTTGCCTGGTTTTGGTATTAGGGTGATGTTGGCCTCATAGAATGAGTTTGGGAGTATTCCCTCTTCTTCTATTTTGTGGAACACTTTAAGGAGAATGGGTATTATGTCTTCTCTGTGTGTCTGATAAAATTCCGAGGTAAATCCGTCTGGCCCCGGGGTTTTGTTCTTGGGTAGTTTTTTGATTACTGTTTCAATTTCTTTGCTTGTAATTGGTTTGTTTAACTTTTGTGTTTCTTCCTTGGTCAGTCTTGGGAGGTTGTATTTTTCTAGGAAGTTGTCCATTTCTTCTAGGTTTTCCAGCTTGTTGGCATATAGGTTTTCATAGTAGTCTTTAATAATTCTTTGTATTTCTGTGGAGTCTGTCATGATTTTTCCATTCTCATTTCTGATTATGTTGATTTGTGTTGACTCTCTTTTTCTCTTAATAAGTTGGGCTAGAGGCTTATCTATTTTGTTTATTTTCTCAAAGAACCAGCTCTTGGTTTCGTTGATTTTTGCTACTGTTTTATTCTTCTCAATTTTGTTTATTTCTTCTCTGATCTTTATTATGTCCCTCCTTCTGCTGACTTTAGGCCTCATTTGTTCTTCTTTTTCCAATTTTAAGAATTGTGATGTTAGACTATTCATTTGGGATTGTTCTTCCTTCTTCAAGTGTGCCTGGATTGCTATATACTTTCCTCTTAAGACTGCTTTCGCTCCATCCCACAGAAGTTGGGGCTTAGTGTTGTTGTTGTCATTTGTTTCTATATATTCCTTGATCTCTATTTTGATTTGTTCATTGATCCATTGATTGTTTAGTAGCATGTTGTTAAGCCTCCATGTGTTTGTGAGCCTTTTTGTTTTCTTTGTAGAATTTATTTCTACTTTCATACCTTTGTGGTCTGAAAAATTGGTTGGTAGAATTTCAATATTTTGGAATTTACTGAGGCTCTTTTTGTGAGCTAGTATGTGGTCTATTCTGGAGAATGTTCCATGTGCACTTGAGTAGAATGTATATCCTGTTGCTTTTGGATGTAGAGTTCTATAGATGTCTATTAGGTCCATCTGTTGTAGTGTGTTGTTCAGTGCCTGTGTGTCTTTACTTATTTTCTGCCCGGTGGATCTATCCTTTGGGGAGAGTGGTGTGTTGAAGTCTCCTACAATGAATGCATTGCAGTCTATTTCCCTCTTTAGTTCTGTTAGTATTTGCTTCACATATGCTGGTGCTCCTGTATTGGGTGCATATATATTTAGAATGGTTATATCCTCTTGTTGGACTGAGCCCTTTATCATTATGTAGTGGCCTTCTTTATCTCTTGTTACTTTCTTTGTTTTGAAGTCTATTTTGTCTGATATTAGTACTGCAACCCCTGCTTTCTTCTCGCTGTTGTTTGCCTGAAATATGTTTTTCCATCCCTTGACTTTTAGTCTGTGCTTTTCTTTGGGTTTAAGGTGAGTTTCTTGTAAGCAGCATATAGATGGGTCTTGCTTTTTTATCCATTCTATTACTCTATGTCTTTTGATTGGTGCATTAAGTCCATTTACATTTATGGTGACTATTGAGAGATATGTACTTATTGCCATTGCAGGCTTTAGATTCGTGGTTACCAAAGGTTCAAGGTTAGCTTCTTTAGTATCTTACTGCCTAACTTAGCTCGCTTATTGAGCTGTTATATACACTGTCTGGAGATTCTTTTCTTCTCTCCCTTCTTATTCCTCCTCCTCCATTCTTCATATGTTGTGTGTTTTGTTCTGTGCTCTTTTTAGGGCTGCTCCCATCTAGAGCAGTCCCTGTAGGATGCCCTGTAGAGGTGGTTTGTGGGAAGCAAATTCCCTCAGCTTTTGCTTGTCTGGGAATTGTTTAATCCCACCATCATATTTAAATGATAGTCGTGCTGGATACAGTATCCTTGGTTCAAGGCCCTTCTGTTTCATTGCATTAAGTATATCATGCCATTCTCTTCTGGCCTGTAGGGTTTCTGTTGAGAAGTCTGATGTTAGCCTGATTGGTTTTCCTTTATAGGTGACCTTTTTCTCTCTAGCTGCCTTTAAAACTCTTTCCTTGTCCTTGATCCTTTCCATTTTAATTACTATGTGTCTTGGTGTTGTCCTCCTTGGATCCTTTCTGTTGGGGGTTCTGTGTAATTCCATGGTCTGTTCGATTATTTCCTCCCCCAATTTGGGGAAGTTTTCAACAATTATTTCTTCAAAGACACTTTCTATCCCTTTTCCTCTTTCTTCCTCTTCTGGTATCCCTATAATACGAATGTTATTCCTTTTGTATTGGTCACGTATTTCTCTTAGTGTTGTTTCATTCCTGGAGATCCTTTTATCTCTCTCTATGTCAGCTTCTATACGTTCCTGTTCTCTGGCTTCTATTCCTTCAATGGCCTCTTGCATCTTATCCATTCTGCTTATAAATCCTTCCAGGGATTGTTTCACTTCTGTGATCTCTTTCCTGACATCTGTGGTCTCCTTCCGGACTTCATCCCACTGTTCTTTCATTTTTCTCTGCATCTCATCCCACTGCTCTTGCATTTTTCTCTGCATCTCATCCCATTGCTCTTGCATTTTTCTCTGCATCTCTGTCAGCATGTTCATGATTTTTATTTTGAATTCTTTTTCAGGAGGACTAGTTAGGTCTGTCTCCTTCTCAGGTGTTGTCTCTGTGATCTTTGTCTGCCTGTAGTTTTGCCTTTTCATGGTCATAGAGATAGTTTGCAGAGCTGGTACAAGTGACCGCTGGAAGAGTTTCCCTTCTTGTTGGTTTGTAGCCTTTTCCTGGGAGAATAGCGACCTCTAGTTGCTTGTGCTGGGCAGCTGTGCGCAGACAGGGCTTCTGCTTCCTGCCCAGTTGCTTTGGGGTTTATCTCCGCTGTTGCTGTGGGCTTGGCCTGGCTGGGGCTGTTCCTCCAAAATGGTGGAGCCCCATTGGAGGGGGAGCGGCCAGGAGGCTATTCATCTCCGTAAGGGGTCTCTGTGCTCCCTGCTGCCCAGGGGGTTAGAGTGCCCAGAGATCCCCAGATTCCCTGCCTCTGGTCTAAGTGACCTGTCCTGCCCCTTCAAGACTTCCAAAAAGCACTCTCCAAACCAAAACAAGAACAGCAACAATGAGAGAGGGAACAGAAAGAAAGAAAAAGAAAAAAAAAAAAAAAGGGAAAAAGAAGCGATTTTTTTTTTCTTTTTTTTGTCCTCAGGTGCCGGTCCCAGGCACCCGCTCACTGGTCCTGCTGCCCTGTCTCCCTAGCACCAGGGTCCCTGTCCTTTCAAGGCTTCCAAAAAGCACCCACACACCGGTCCCGCAGGGAAGGAACGCTCGATATTCTTTGTCCTCAGGCACTGGTCCCAGGCACCCGCTCACCAGTCCCGCCGCCCTGCCTCCCTAGCACCGGGGTCCCTGTCCCTTTTAGGCTTCCAAAAAGCACTCGCAGAAAAGAGAAAAAAAAAGGGGGGAAAATGCGCGATTTCCTCTGTCCTCAAGTGCCGGTCTCAGGCACCCGCCCACCGGTCCCGCAGGGAAAAACGTGGATATTCTTTGTCCTCAGGCGCCGGTCCCAGGCACCCACTCACCAGTCCCACCACCCTGCCTCCCTAGCACTGGGGTCCCTGTCCCTTTAAGGCTTCCAAAAAGCACTCGCCAAAAAGAGAAAAAAAAAAGGGGGGGAAACGCGCAATTTCCTCTGTCCTCAGGCACCGGTCTCAGGCACCTGACCGCCGGTCCCGCAGGGAGAAAATGTGGGATATTCTTTGTCCTCAGGCGCCGGTCCCAGGCACCTGCTCACCGGTCCCGCCACCCTGCCTCCCTAGCAATGGGGGCCCGTCCCTTTAAGGCTTCCAAAAAGCGCTCGCCAAAAAAAAAAAAAAAAAAAAACCGCTCTGGTTTCTTTCCACCCGCCGGGAGCCGGGGGGAGAGGTGCTCGGGTCCCGCCGGGCCGGGGCTTGTATCTTACCCCCTTCGCAAGGCGCTGGGTTCTTGCAGGTGTGGATGTGGTCTGGGTGTTGTCCTGTGTCCTGTGGTCTCTATTTTAGGAAGATTTTTCTTTGTTATATTTTCATAGCTCTATGTGTTTTTGGGAGGAGATTTCCACTGCTCTACTCACACCGCCATCCTGGCTCCGCCCCCCCGGTATTTCTATTTTGAGTTTTTTGAAGAACCTCCATACTGCTTTCCACAATAATTGAACTAATTTACATTTCAACCGGCAGTGTAGGAGGGTTCCCCTTTCTCCACAACCTCACCAACATTTGCTGTTGTTCTTCTTTTGGATGGTGGCAATCCTTACTGGTGTGAGGTGATATCTCATTGTGGTTTAGTTTGCATTTATTTGATGATTAGCAATGTGGAGCATCTTTTCATGTGTCTGTTGGCCATCTGAATTTCTTCTTTAGAGAAGTGTCTGTTTAGATCCTCTGCCCATTTTTTAATTGGATTGTTTGCTTTTTGTTTGTTGAGGTGCATGAGCTCTTCATATATTTTGGATGGCAACCCTTTATTGGATCTGTCATTTATGAATATATTCTCCCATACTGTAGGATGCCTTTTTTTTCTATTGGTGGTGTCCTTTGCTGTACAGGAGCTTTTCAGCTTGATATAGTCCCACTTGTTCATTTTTGCTTTTGTTTCCCTTGCCTGTGGCGATATGTTCATGAAGAAGTTGCTCATGTTTATGTCCAAGAGATTTTTGCCTATGCTTTTTTCTAAGAGTTTTATGGTTTCATGACTTACATTCAGGTCTTTGTTCCATTTTGAATTTACTTTTGTGTATGGGGTTAGACAGTGATCTAGTTTCATTCTCTTACATGTAGCTGTCCAGTTTTGCCAACACCAGCTGTTGAAGAGGCTGTCATTTCCTCATTGTATGTCCATGGCTCCTTTATAATATATTAATTTATCATATGTGTTTGGGTTAATATCTGGACTCTCTATTCTGTTCCACTAATCTGTGGGTCTTTTCTTGTGACAGTATCAAATTGTCTTGATTACTGTGGCATTATATAGAGCTTGAAGTTGAGAAGCGAGATCCCCCCTGCTTTATTCTTCCTTTTTAGGATTGCTTTGACTATTAAGGGTCTTGTGGTTCCATATGAATTTTAAAACTATTTGTTCCACATCATTGAATAATGTTGATATTTTGATAGGGATTGCATTGAATCTATAGATTGCTTTAGACAGGATGGCCATTTTGACAAAATTAATTCTTCCTAGCCAAGAACATGGGATGAGTTTCCATTTGTTAGTGTCCTCTTTAATTTCTCTTAAGAGTGTCTTGTAGTTTTCAGTGTAAAGGCCTTTCACTTCCTTGGTTAGCTTTATTCCTAGGTATTTTATTCTTTTTGATGCAATTGTGAATGGAATTTTTTTTCTGATTTCTCTTTCTGCTTGTTCATGGCTACTGTATAGGAAAGCAACAGATTTCTGTGCATTAATTTTGTATCCTGCAACTTTGCTGAATTCAGATATTAGTTCTAGTACTTTTGGAGTGGAGTCTTTAGTGTTTTTTATGTACAATATCATCCCATCTACAAATAGTGACAGTTTAACTTCTTCTTTACCAATCTGGATGCCTTTTATTTCTTTGTGTTGTCAGATTGCCATGGCTAGGATTTCCAGAACTATGTGGAATAAAAGTGGAGAGAGTGGGCATCCTTTTCACAATCTTAAAGGAAGAGTTTTCAGTTTCTCGCTGTTAAGTATGATGTTGGCTGTGGGTTTGTCATATATGGCCTTTATTATGTTGAGGTACTTGCCCTCTATACCCATTTTGTTGAGAGTTTTTATCATGAATGAATGTTGAATTTTGGCAAATGCTTTTTCAGCATCTATGGAGATGATTATGTGTTTTTTTCCTTCTTTTTGTTGATGTGGTGGATGATGTTGATGAATTTTTGAATGTTGTACCATACTTGCATCCCTGGAATGGATCCTACTTGATCATGATGTATGATCTTTTTGATATATTTTTGAATTTGGTTTGCTACTGTTTTGCTGAATATTTTTGCATCTATGTTCATCAGGGATATTGGTCTGTAATTTTCTATTTTTGTGGTATTTTTGACAGATTTTGGTATGAGAGTGACGCTGGCTTCATAGAATGAGTTCAAAAGTATTCCCTCCTCTTCTATTTTTTGGAAAACTTTAAGGAGGATGGGTATTATGTCTTCTCTGTATGTCTGAAAAAATTCAGCAGTGAATCCATCTGGCCTGGGAGTTTTGTTCTTGGGTAGTTTTTTTAATTACAGATTCAATTTCATTGCTGGTAATTGGTCTGCTTAGGTTTTCTGTTTCTTCCTTGGTCGTTCTTAGAAGGTTGTATTTTTCTCAGAAGTTGTCCATTTCTTCTAGGTTTTCCAGCTTGTTAGAATATAGATTCTCATAGTATTCTCTAATAATTCTTTGTATTTCTGTAGGGTCCGTTGTGATTTTTCCATTCCCATTTCTGATTCTGTTGATGTGTGTAGATTCTCTTTTTCTCTTAATAAGTCTGGCTAGGGGCTTATCTATTTTGTTTATTTTCTCAAAGATACAGCTCTTAGTTTCATTGATTTTTGCTATTGTTTTATTCTTCTCAATTTTATTTATTTCTTCTCTGATCTTTATTATGTCCCTCTTTCTGCTGACCTTAGGCCTCATTTGTTCTTCTTTTTCCAATTTTGATAATTGTGACATTAGACTATACATTTGGGATTGTTCTTCCTTCTTTAAATATGCCTGGATTGCTATGTACTTTCCTTTTAAGACTGCTTTCGCTCTATCCCACAGAAGTTGGGGCTTTGTGTTGTTGTTGTCATTTATTTCCATATATTGCTGGATCTCCATTTTAATTTGGTCATTGGTCCATTGATTATTTAGGGCATGTTGTTAAGCCTCCATGTGTTTGTGAGCCTTTTGTTTTCCTTGTGCAATTTATTTCTTGTTTTATACCTTTGTGGTCTGAGAGGCTCATTGGTATAATTTCAATCTTTTTGAATTTACTGATGCTCTTTTTGTGGCCTGGTATGTGGTCTATTCTGGAAAATGTTCCATGTGCACTTGAGGAGAATGTGTATCCTGCTTCTTTGGGGTGTAGAGTTCTGCAGATGTCTGTTAGGTCCATCTGTTCTAATGTGTTGTTCAATTCCTGTGTCTCCTTACTTATTTTCTGTCTGGTTGATCTGTCCTTTGGAGTATGTGGTGTGTTGAAGTCTCCTAGAATGAATGCATTGAATTCTATTTAATCCTTTAATTTTGTTGTTATTTGTTTCACATATGTCGGTGCTCCTGTGTTGGGTGCATATATATTTATAATGGTTATATCCTCTTGTTGGACTGCCCCCTTTATTATTATGTGACGTCCTGCTTTTTCTTGTTTCTTTGCTTTGAAATCTATTTTGTCTGATAGAAGTATTGCAACACCTCCTTTTTTCTCCCTGTTGTTTTCATGAAATAACTTTTTCCATCCCTTCACTTTTAGTCTGTGTATGTCTTTGGGTTTGAGGTGAGCCTCTTTTAAGCAGCATATAGATGGTCTTGCTTTTTTCTCCATTCCATTACTCCATGTCTTTTGACTGGTACATTCAGTACATTTACATTTAGGGTGATTATTGAAAGGTATGTACCTCATCCAGTCTAGTCTTAAGTCCTCCCAGAGATTGCTTTATTTCTGTATTCTTCCTCCAAAGTTCACCCCTTAGCTCTTGCATCTTTCTCTGTAGGTCCATCAGCATGGTTATGACCTTTATTTTGAATTCTTTTTCAGGAAGATTGGTTATATCTATCTCTCCAGGCCCTCTCTCAGGGGTTGTCTGGGTGATTCTTGACTGGACCAAATTCTTCTGCCTTTTCATGGTGATAGAAGTAGTCATAGGCAGGTGACGTGTGTGTCAGCTGTGAGAACAAAGTCCCTTCCTGCTTGCTGGTCACCTTGCCCTTCTGTGCTGTCTGTGTCAGTTACTCGCACACTGGGAGCAGCCTCTGGGTTAATCCCCTGAGCTGCCATGGGCAGGGCAGCCGTCGGGGTAACCCAGATCCCTGAAGGGAGTGGCAGGCGCACAGTGTGTGTTCTTCTGTGAGAACAGCACCCCTTTGCGCCTTGACCTGTCCTCCTCTGTCTTTGCCAGGCAGCTGCATTCTGGCAGCAGCCTCTGGGTCAGGCCTGGGAAGCTGCGTGCTGGGAGGGGACTCTGGGTGTGGCCGCTCTCCGGCTGCTCCGCCAATGCCTGCCTGGGGGAATGAATAGCAGGCTGCTTATCACCATGATGGGCTTCAGACCTGCATTGCCACCCAGGTGGTTGGGGCGCCTAAAGTTCCTCAGGATTCCCAGCCTGCTGGGCTGAGTGTGCTAGGATGATTCTGTCCAGCTGTCAGGCCCCTGTACCTTTAAGACTTTCAAAAAGCACTTGCTTTTTTTTTATCCCAGGGGAGCTGGCTGCGGGGACCCACTCACAGATTTTACTTTTCCGTTTCCCTAATATTCAGCACACCATGCAATGTGTGTCTGCGCTCCCAATGAAGATTTCTAGGGTTGGTTATTTAGCAGTCCTGTGCTTCCACTCCCTCCCCACTCTGACTCCTTTCCTCCCGCTGGTGAGCTGGGGTGGAGGGAGTGCTCAGGTCCGTCTGGGTCACAGCTTTGTATCTTACCTCTTATGTGAGATGCTGAGTTCTCGCAGATGTAGATGTAGCCTGGCTGTTGTTCTGTATCTTCTGGTCTCTCTGTTAAGTGTTGTTGTATTTGTTGTATTTCCAAAAATATATATGGTTTTGGGAGGAGATTACCGCTGCCCTACTCATGCTGCCATCTTGGATCCTCCCATGTTTGTGATTTTTATTTTGAAATCTCTTTCAGGAAGATTGATTAGTTCAGTCTCCCTCAACACTTTTTCTGGTGTTGAGATTTTGCTTTGAACCAGGTTCCTTTGATGTTTCATATTTGTATGTGACTCCTTCTATTGCCCAGAAGCTCTACTCTCTGGAGCTTCTCATCCCCTGAAGTGATGTAGGCAGTCACAGGGGAGTGGTGCTGGTTCCTGTGGGAAAGAAAGAGCTGTTTCCTGCTTCCCAGCTGCTATACCTGTCTCTACTGCCAGAACCAGTGGGTTGAACATACAGGTGTAAGCCTCTATGCTTTGTATTTGTAGCTACTGTAGTCAGGGCTTCCCTCTGGCGGGCCTGATGCCAGGGCAGGGTTTGCTGGTTTGCAAGCCAGGTGCAGGCTGACCGTGAGGAAGGTGCAGCAGGCTGTGTATCATGGTAGGGGCCTCAGAGCTGTGTAGCCAGCCAGGGGGATGGAATGACTGAAGACTGTCAAAGTTCCCCACCTGCTAGGCAGAGTGCCCCCAGAAATATTGTTTACATGTCTTTTCTCCTGAGCCATAAGCTCTGTGCAATCCTTGCCCCTTTAGCAGCCCTATCACTTTTAGGAAGTCTCTCAGACCGCCCACCCAGATCAGCCATATATAGATCCCTATTTTTCACCAGCAGCTGGAATCTCAGTCCCTCCAGGTATTCTGCCTGTCTTAGCTTTCCAACCCCACTAATCACCAGAGCACCATGCAATGTAGGTTTGTGCTTCCAGAGCATATCTCCAGGGCTATGTGTTCAGCAGTTCCAGGCCTCCACTCCCTCCCCACTTCTTTTTCTCTTCCTCCTTCCAGTGATCTGGGGTGGGGGAAGGGCTTGGGTACCACTGGGTCACGGCTTTAGTACATTATCCTGTTCCATGAGGTCTGTTCTTTTCTCCAGGTGTATGCAGTCTGGTGCAGCCTTCTTTCCTGTTGCTCTTTCAGGATTAGTGTATTAATTACATTTTCATATTATATATGGTTTTAGGAGGAGGTCTCTCACCTCTCATGCCACTATCTTTAATCCAATCCCCTATATTGTCAATTATTTTTAATACTTTTGTCTGTTACCTTTTATACTAGAATTAAAAGTTATTTACCTTACTTATCATTGTTATAGTATTACATTACTCTGTATTTATCTATGCATTTACCTTCACCAGTGAGTTTATACTTTCATATATCTTCATATTGCTATTTGGTGTCCTTTCATTTCAATTTGAAGAAGTCCCTTTAACATTTCTTGCAAGACAGATCTAGTGGTAATGAACTCTCTCCGCTCTATTTTGGGAGTCTTCATCCCTCTTTCATTTTTAAAGGAGAATTTTGCCACTTATAGTATTATTAGTTGGCATGGGTCTCTTTTCTTTCAGCATTTTGACTCTATCACCGCACTCCCTCTGTACTGCAAAGTTTCTGCTAAGAAATCTGCTGTTATCTTAGGGTGTTTCCCTATATATAACAAATTGCCTTTCTCTTGCAGCTTTCAAGATTCTCTGTGCCTTAGACTTTTAACAATATTATTATAGTATGTCTCAGTGTAGACTCTTTGATTTATTATATCTTGAATCACTGGGATTCCTGGATCTCAATGCCCATTTACTTCCCCAGGTTTGTGAGCATTCCCACCATTATTTCTTGAATAAGCTTTCTGCCTTTTTCTGTCTCTCACTTCTCCTTCTGGAATTCCCATCATTTATTTATACAGTGGTTATTTTGATGGTGTCCTATAAGTACCTTCAGCTCTCTTCACTCTCATTCTTTTTTCTTTTTGCCCCTTTAACTGGATAATTTCCAATGACATATTTTCAAGTCTATTGAGTCTTTCATCAACTTGAACTAATCTGCTTTTGGATCCTTCCATTACATTTCTCAATTCAGTTATTGTATTATTCAGCTGTATGATTTCTGTTTGTTATGTTTTTATATTTTCTTTCTTTATTGAAATCCTAACTGGTTCATGCATTGTTCTCTTGACCTCATTGAGTATCTTTATGACACTTATTATGTGTCATCAATTAAATCATATATCTCCAGTACATCACTGGTTTCTGGAAATTTATATTGTTCTTTTGTTTGGGACATTTGCCCTGTTTTTTCATGTTCCCTGATTCTTCTTGTTGGTATCTGTGCTTTAGAAAAAGTAGCCATTTCTCCCAGTCTTCATGGACTAGACCAAAAATGGCCCTCACCAATCAACACTACCATAGATTCTGGCAACCTCTTATACTTTTCTACCAGTCCAAATTGCCACCTCTGTCTTAGCAGCCCCCAGGCATGTAGAGCATGCCAGGTCCTGTCAGCCTTCTGAGACAGGCAAGGCAGTAACCAGTCCCTCAGGAAGCCTCTGGAAAAGCTGGAACTTTTGATATGTGATCCACTTCTTTCCCTCACCAGGGAGGTACTCGGATCTGTGAGTTTCCTTCTGACAACATGGCATGGTGCCAGGGATAGGGATTATGGTAAGAGAGTGTCTTGAATATACCTACCAGCTTTAATGGGGCTGGTTTTGCACTCACGTTGGGTACAGGAGACTCTCAACTAGCTTCTGAATTTCTCACAAAAGGAATTTGTCCACATATTATTGTTGATTTGGAGTATTTGTTGGAGAGGAGGGTTCAGTACTTCCTATTCTGCCTTCTTGCTGACATCATCCCTTTTATTATTAATTCAACTTTTTTCAGATTTATTCATACACATACAGTTCTAGAGTATTCAGTTTCACTGCAGTTCAGTTTTGAGTCCAATGACCACACTCCACATTGTGTAACTATTACCAAAAGTTATTTAACTGTTCCCTTGTTTACATATATTTATGATGTTTCTTATATTTTACTATTAAAACAATGCTTCAGTGAACAACCTTACACAGATCTCCTTATGTTTATTTAAAGTTTCTTTAGGATATGTACCAAATTGTGAACTTACTAGGTAATGGAGCATGGGAATCTTTACTAGGTGTTGCCAAATTTCTTTCTGGAGGTTTGTACCAATTTATATTCCTACCAGCCATGTATGAGAGTTTCCATTGCTCCACATCCTCAGCAGCATTTTATATTGCCACTATTTTAAATTTTTTGCCAATTTGATGGCTGTGAAATGGAATCTAACTATAGTTTTTATTTTGAATATCCCTGATAACTAGTGCGGCTGTGCATCTTTTCATATACTTAACTGACCATTCAAGTCGCCTCTTCTGTGATTTGGCTCTTCCTATCCTTTGTCCAGGTTTCTGTTATTTGACTTTTACTTGTGGATCACTTTACATATTCTTTATATATAGAGAAAGACCATTTTTATATTCTTTATATATTCTAGAAAAAATCTCTTTTTGGTTATATATACTGTGGTTGTATTTTGTCGTAGAAATATTTTCCATTTTAATATAGTAAAAGGCATATTTCTTTATTGTTTGTGCTCTTTTTGTCTCACTGAAGATATTCTTCCTTATTTCAATGTCATGTTTCCTTCTAAATGTTTTATATTTTTGTTTTGCACATTTACATCTTTAGTCTATTTGGAACTGCTTTGGGGATGTGATATCAGTGAATAACCTAATTTTTTTCTTTTTTTAATTGACTATATCTCCTATGCTGAACCTTCATCCCTGTGATTAATTTATTTTATTATTGGATGTTTGTGTCTCTTTATCTCCTTCACCTATTTTTCCATGTGTATTTCTACTTGTTCCATCACCATTTATTGAAGAGCCCTTCCTTTCCCCACTGGTGCATATCAGGTTTCCATATATGCACATGTTTCTGAAACTGGTCTACTTGTCTATTTCTGTACCAATATCACACTGCCCTAATATGGAATTTTATAATAAATGTTGATATCTTGTAGGATGACTCCAACACATTTTCTTGCAGTCTTCTTTAAAAGTTTTTTGGATATTCTTGCTCCTTTACTATTCCATATAAATATAAGGATCAGCTTAGTTTACAAACACACAGACACACACACACACACACACACGCTCTTTCAAGTTTGATTCAAATTATACTGGAGTTTAGATTAGTTTAAGAAGAATTTCTACCTCCTCAATACAATGATGATTCCAGTTGATTTTTGTAACCTTGCTGAACTCTTTGAATCCAGTTGCATCCCTCCCATCTAACACATTACTAACATTAGTAATTTTAGTTCTATCTTATTTTATATCCCTGAAATTAGCCATTATTTGTATTGATGCTTTATAGAGTAAATGTCTGTTAGATTTACTGATGTTTACTAATTTCTTATTTGCCAGCACTTCCTACATCTCGTTCTTTTTCTGAATTCAGTGCTCTTCATTATTTCACCCTTACTTTGAAGTCATTATTCTACTTTCTTCTGACTTCTATTGTTGCTATTGAGAATTCTGCTGTTGGACTAATTACCATTCTTTGCAGATAAACTTCCCTTTCTTTCTGCTGCCTTTTAAGATCTTCTCTTTGTCCTTGGCATTCTGTAGTTTGTTATAAAGAGATTAAGTATAGATTTATTTATATTATTCCTGCTACAGATCCATTCTACTTTCAGAATGTAGATGCAAGCCTTTCATCAATGCTGAAAACTTCTTAGCCACTATTTCCTTGAATTTTGCCTTTCTCTCAGTCTCCCTATTCTCTTTGAAATGCCAGTTATTATTTATAATCTGCCTGCTTACATAATCTCTTATTACTCTTTAATGTTTTCAGTCCTTTCTCTTATTTCTGTAATCATTTTAAGCATTCAGATTTTATTGACTCTCAGATTGTCCTATTTTGTGATGGTCTAATAAAAGGATTCTACTCCTGCCTTTTTTTGATTTGCGCTACTTAGTCATGGTGATTTTTTAATGTAATTTTGAGTTGTGAGCTCTTCCTCAGCAAGACTTTATATGTGAAGATCTTTTCCAGCCACGTTTTATCATTGGAACCATTTTATGTGGAACCAATTTTATGTTAAATCCTTGGCTTGAGAGTTCCTAAGCTCTGAAGGTCGTATAAATAAAAACTCTAAACCTTTGATTGACATGAACCCATCTTGCAAATTCTGAGGAAAGACTTCTTCCTCATCCAGATCCCAAACAACAATAGGCTTTCTTGTTATTTTTCTATATTATTGCATGTAATTTTTCTAGTCCACCTCTTCACTGAGGTTGTAGCCCTTCCAGTTCCTGGTTTTATGCGAGAGGCACTTTGCACTGACCCAATCAATATAAGTGCTAAACACAAGCCTTTAGATTACTGAGACTGATATCCGCTCCATCTACCTCTAGGTTTCTACATCATAAAATACATGCTTACCTCTCTGATTTTTTTCTCTTTGTTGTTAAATCCTAGCAATATTCTTTACCTTTTTGAGAGCTAAGTTATGTATTTAATAGAACACTTGTTATGATTTATCTGATATTTTTAAATCCTTCCTAGAGGGTTCTCATGGCATCCAGTTTGCATTAAGTCCCTTAGTATTACTTTTAAAATAAAATTTTTAAATATATATTTTTAAAAGGGGTAGATGGAAACATAAAGGAAATTTAAAAATTATACTGGGATGAGAATGACTTTTCAAATGAAGATGTAAAACCTGGAATCTGTGAAGAAAACATTTGATAAATTTGGCTACATAAGAATTAAAACCTTCTGTATGGCAAAAAAAATCACCATTAAAAAATTAGAAGACAAATGACAAACTAAGAACAAATATTTGCCATATATTTGCAGAAAAAAGAGCTGATTTCTTTCATATTCAAAGAGCTATTAAAATTCAATAAGAAATAAATAGAAAATGAGCAGTTCACAAAATAAAAAATGCAAATTGCCAATAAACACACAAATACATATTCAACCTCACTTGTAATTAAAGAAATGAAAATACGATAAGATATTACTTTTTCTACCTATCAGGTTGACAGAGACTATGATAATATCAACATCTGTAAAAGCTATATATGGGTTTGTATATGTACATAAATATCATATCTGCATAGAAAGTTTCTGGAAAGATATATGAGGTACTTAAGTGACTACTGACTGCTACAGAATGAGTAGAAGTGGGGAAAGAGGTGTATTTTACTTTTTCTTTGCAGTATGAATTTTCACATGAACAGGAACGAGTTTTAAAATAAAAAAACTAGACAATACAAACAATAGCAACAATAATAAATACCAAAAAATATAGGGATTCACAGCATAAGTACATGAAAGCAAAAAGGAGAGGAGGAGGGAGGGCTGAGATCCAAGCAAGCACTTAGTTACTGTGTTTTCTGGCTACTTCTAGAGATACTGCCCATATAGAGATGATGGACAAAGTGCCTGTGAGGCTGCAGACTTGTCAGTAGGAGTAGTGATGCCTAATTAGTCCATGCTTATTTCTATGCTGAAAGTGTTGCCACATTGCATTCTGCACTGTAATACTCTGTGTTAATTTGACAATTTTCATTTTCGTGCACATTAATTATAATTGCATTCTAACTTTCAATCCTTTTCTGAGGAATACAGGTGGTAGCCATTATCATTAGCTGTTTACCAAGTACACAGGCATATAGGAAAGATTTAATACAAAAAAAGAAAACAGACAAATGTTAGAAAAAATTATGTTTGTAGAAATTCAAACATGACTGAATCCTTTTCTCTTCCAGCTTAATCTGTAAACCCTCAATCTCAGATCCAAATGTTCAAGCTCCCCTAAGATAGTGCCCTTTCATTTTCATAAAGCATGTAGTGCACAGGTTGAGAAAGTTCCATCAACACACTGAGTCCAAATCCTGGCTCTACCACTTCCTAGCTGTGTGCACTTAAACAAGTTGCTTGACCTCTCTGAGTTCCAGCCAGTTTCCTCTTTTGTAAAATGGAAACCATAAAAATATGGATGGGGATTGTTAGGAGAATTAAGCAAGGTAATTAGCATGTGAAACAGTATAGTTGCTGGCACATGGTAAATAATCCATAAATATTAGCTGTTGTTATCATTAATAATTGATCAATTGTATATTGAGGTCCTAGTACCATGCTAATATGATGTGAGCGATACTGTAACCTTTTCTAATGCTGTAGAGTGGAAGAGTATGGAAATTCCAAGGTGCAGCTATTGAAACCCTATTCTGTCTATTGCAGTACCAAACAGCCTTCTTCTCAAAACATAAAGGGCCAGCAGTTAAGCTCTAAAGCAAAGTGGGTTCAGCAATGCACCATTTCCAAAAGATGGTTGGGGGTGTTATCATGGTCATGGGAAAAAAGTAAACTAAGTGAGTGGGAAAAACCAGCCTTCAGTAAGACTGAATAGTCTAATCTATAACACTGATTATTCTCTAGGCATATTATGTCAAAACAAGTTGCTAATGGTATCTTAATGGCTTTATAAAACCCATCCTAGAAATGTTTGATTTTGTTGATTTTCTATGAGCTAGCCAGTCAGCCATCCAGAAAGTACCAGCAGAGGAGGAAAGGCCACCCCTTCCACAGGTGTTCCTCAGAAGGAATAATATCTCAATCAAATGGCTTACAAATGGAAGACAGCTCTATCTGATGGTGCTGGAGGTGATGGTGTAGTTGATGATAATGACTACATTGACAGCCAACAATCCTAGAATTGCTCTTATGCATTATAAATAACAAATTTGGATGAGTCAAAATCTCATATAAGCACATGTCAGAGCTGTAAAGGACCTTAGCTTGTTCAAAGTATGGTCTATGGCCTGATCAGAATTACTTGCAGATAGGTATTTGTTAAAATGCAGTTTCCTGGGATCATCTGAATTCTCATAACTTCATTTTGATAGATTCCTATAAGATTCTTATGCAGCCTGAACTGTGAGGGGCAAGCCTTTAGAGACCCTAATTTTATTTTACAAAATATGATCTTCATTTATGTAGAAAGTTACCAGCCATAGAATAATCAAGAAACATTATGCTTCTTGGAAGCAGCATAATGAAAAGTATGAGTCTGAAAACAGATCTATGTTCAAATTATACTTGTGCCACTTATAGTTTGGTCTTGGATAAAATACTTAACCTTATACATTTCAGTTTTTCTCATGTAAAAGTATGAATGAGAAGACTTACTACTTGAAGTTGTTTCAAAGGTTGAATAAAATCACATGTGTGAGCACACAGCACATAGTAGGTGTTCAGTAAATGTTATTTCTTTAATGTCATACTAGCTGAAAGGAAAGGAAGTTAATATATTTGAAAAGAAAGGAAGTTAATACAGTGAGTGTTTCTATGTTCTGGTACTTAACATACATGTAAGCACCACAAGGGCAGGGATCTTTTTCTGTTTCATTCAGTGATGCCTAGGACAGGGTCTTGAACAAGGTAAGTGTAAAATAAGGAATGTATGAGATAGATATCTATATCCCTTCTCTGGATCTCACCCCATCCTAGATCGCCAAATAAGAGGAGGTGGAAAGTAAGGTTAGGGTAAAATTCAGGATGGGGCTCAAAGTTAGAGAGGGTTGTTGTACATATATGTGCAAAATACAGGTTTTTTGTATTCCATATATCTTGGGACAGCTGTTTTGACACCTTGGACTAACAACATAAAGTCATAAATGGTTGGTGTCAAGTGTGGAGAATGCACGCATGTTGTAGGCCTTGTACAGAAAATAAAATTAGGGCTTGGTCTTAAAACATGGGTAGAATCTGATATAAAGGCAACAGGATTCACTGATGAGCAGAGCTTGAAAAGGGATCTTGGAGGTTACCAACCTCCCACCATCCAATGCAGAAATTCTTTCCACCCAACAGTTTGCCATCCAACCTCTTATTTCAACACTTTCAGGGACACAAAAGCAACTGCCTGACTAGGCATCCAATGCTATCTGAGTAACTGATTGTGATAAAGTTCTTATGCTAAACCAAAGTCAACCTCTTCATAACTTCTGCCCATTTGTCCTAGATATGTCCTCTGGAACTCCAAAGAATGTCTACTCACTTTTCCACATGAGAACTCTTCATATTTTGGAAAGCAGCTCTTCAGTCCTCCTAAGTCAGTCTGAAGTGAGGAAAACATTCCTTCCTTATTCTTATATACAACATGCCCAGGCCCAGTAGTCTTAGGAACACCCCCAGTCCCAGTGAAACCCACCCAAGGGGGAAAGCATTTCTGCAAAAATAAAATAGAGATGTAAATGAGTCTGGTGAAATAATCACTGCTAAAAACAGCAACTTGCTGGGTGGCCTCCAATTCACAAAAGCAAGCAGCCAGCACAAATGTGTTCAAGTGGGGAACTGGGAAAATGGATCCATTTTCTCTTCAACAATTGTTCTTCCTGAAATTGAACAATTTCTCACACTGTTCTACATTATACACTAATTATTCCCTAATGCTGAGGCCAGTGGAGGCTCCTTAACAAAAAGTCCAAAGGAAAGAAGCAGCCCCTCCCTCCCACCACATCATTTCCACGATTTCAGGCCTGGGTTTATCTGTCCTTGGAATCTGGGGGAGAATTGGAACGCACAGAGAATGTCTGAGCCTGAAGCATGTATTTTCATGAGATGACAAGGGGAATAATTGTACTTACAGAATTTCACAGCAAATCAGAGAGAATGTTGAGGATGTGAAGAATTTTACAAGAAATATTAACATTGTCAAAAGTAGCATATTTCTGTAAAATTCTCTAAAATTCAGCCACATTCATCTCACAAGGAAATTGATCATAACCTAATGGAACAGATTTTAATTTCATACTCTGTCTATGCAGCTTTCATTTATAGTTTAACAGTTTTAGTTGAGTTCATATTGCATGCTTTTATTGAGCAGATTCATGTTTCCTGGATGAATTTTAGACCCTCTTTCTCTCTACAAGCTGGCTATAGCCTACCTTTCCAATTGTAGCTTCCATTCTACCCCCTCACAGATGAGTCTATTGGCCAGGATCCTAAAATACTCAGTGGTCCTCTACCTCTACAGATTTTTCCCTTAGTGACTTCCTCCACCAATAATGTCCCACTCCCTTGCCTCTAACCCTACACAAACCAAAATCCTTCTTCAGCTCAAATATTCTTCTTCTATGAATCTTCCATAATCCTCCATCCTACTCCCCTCATCTGAATTCCCAAAGTAATCCATCTACTGGTCTAGGACCAAAGCACGTTTTAGTCTTGGTGAGAGAGGGGCAAGATGATGTTAGAATTCAGTGCAGTGGGGTGGGGGAAGACCAAAAGTCCAAAGCTAAATAAACTGCTGCAATGAGATGAAGATCCTAGAACTGGGGTTAATAAAATACACTCATTCAGCAAGTATCTATTGAGAACCCACTATGTGCCTGGTACCCTGAGAGGCACAGTAGGTACAGTATAGAAAAGGAGACAGATGATATCCAAGAGAGGCAGACATTGATCAAACCACCACACAGATACAGACCACACAAAGATATTTTGCTTGAGCAACTGGATGTGTGGTGTGCCATTTTCTGACATGAGGAAAACTGAGAATGGTACAGGTTGGGGTACAGCAATGCGGACTAAAGAGTTCAGTTTTGGTCACTTAAAGTTGGAGTAATCTGTGCAACATCCGAGTGGAGATGTCAAGTAGGCAATTGTATATACAAACCAGGGACTCAGAAAAGAGGCCAGGACCAGAAATGGGAGGAAGAGTTGACAGTCAACAACCTGGAAGTCAAGATACAGTTGGGAAAAAGTGAAAAGTGTCCAGCGTGAGACCAATTCTGTGTATGTTGAATTTCAAAAGGTACTACTTTTCTATATTGGTGACAGGCTTTGCAGGGTCAAGAGAAGAATCCTTAAGGATTACTATAAGTCACATTTTCTTATGATTATATATGGACTTGTCTCATAATTCCTATTAGACTTTGGTGGAGGTGGCGTGAGGAGGCCAAATGCCTGCTAGATAAAGAATTCACACCAATGGAAATCAAAATGTCACGTTTTGTACTGTTCAAGTGTCTAGAGGCTAGGACACAGCTTAGGTGGGCTTCCTAATTCTGAACTCCAGAACTTGATAGACTTAACTCCCTGTTATAAGTGGCTCTGGAAGTCAGCAGGCCTCCCTATGTGGGGACCTGTACCTATACGACTTATGATGTACAGGAGCAGACCAGAATGTATCACAAACTAAGACCTAAGCTAAAAGGCTCTCAAGCAAAGCAGGAGGGAATGGCTGAGTGACACATGCCTAGAATCTTCTCTCAAACACTTCAGAGAAATTCTACCTTCTCCCCAGGAGAGGAGGTGATAAGGGGGCTGAGAGAGGACAGAGGGTTATGCTAACAGGATGTCACTCCATATAGAAGGAAACATCAGGAGTGGAGAAGAACTGAGCCCCCTTAATAGAATTGAAACTCTTGGGGGAAGGCAGAGCTGGAGCTCTATAACTTCATGTATCCCCTAAAGCAATCTGCATAGTGCTATGCTGCAACAGATGTCAATTGAATACTTACTGCAGGAAAGGAATGGGGCCAGGAACACTGTGTGTATGTGTTATGGAATTCTTTCATTCAAAATTCAGTTTAAAATTCTCCTCCTGAGGGAAGTTTTTTCTTATTAACTCTTCTTCACTATGATCACTTCTTCATTCTGGGCTTCCACAGCCCACCCTTACTCTAGTTGCCTCATATTAATTTACACTCATTTGTATGCTATTTTGCAAATGTTACTA
Source organism: Manis javanica (assembly GCF_040802235.1). Lineage (NCBI taxonomy): Eukaryota > Metazoa > Chordata > Mammalia > Pholidota > Manidae > Manis > Manis javanica. The sequence continues at coordinate 91,237,792 of NC_133174.1, forward strand.
TAAGTCACTTGCTACCCTTAAAAATACATCTTTCCCCAACTGGATAACTGGATAACAAACTCCTTATAATCATGTGTTCTATCCTTCCCCCTCCACTGTGCCTAGAAGAGTGGTGTGCACACAGTGGGAGCTCTGACAGTGCTGTGACTGGCATCGCTAATTGCCGAAGTTGTCAATCTCCCAAGAGAACCAGAATGCAATAACCACGGAGACATAAGAATCTCGCTGCAGCTCTGACTTTTGTACTGGATGCATTTCCCACTGCCCTCCTGTCCTATGGTCTCAGAACAAGATTCCTTGCCTACTGCTTTTTTATGTCTACTACAAAGGAGGGCATAAAGATTGACAGGCCCAAACAGGCCGAGCTTCTTCCCGCCCTTTTGCACTGAAGAAACACTTCACAGTGACAGGTTTCCGAAGGAGATGACAAAGAGAAGCCCCAAAATGAAAGCTGATTACTTGGATTTTTCTCTGCATGAGGTTGATCTCACCCTAATTCTTCTGTGAGCTGAGTTATGGAGCCATCACAGGTCACACAAATTGGTAATACATTTCATGAGACATTAGAAATAACAGATAGGAAAAAAATTCTAGAAATAAGCTTTCACTCTAACGGAATTCATAGAACAAGGAACTAACCCAGCATAGATTAACTGACATCCCAGCTCTAAAACTAAGGTCTTTCAGGTCCTAGACCCATCTTGACTTCACCCACTAAAGATGATTTGACACGTACAAGGGGTAAACTAAAAATAAACTCCACAAAGGAGGCAGAGCATCAACATGAGTTTGACACAGAAATATTTAATGGCATCAAAGTTCATGTGTTAGCATGGTTACCCATCATACTGCCAGCATGTGACATATATGTGTGTGTGTGTTAAGTCGAAGTTGGAATGATCAAAAGCAGGCCTTTTGGATATGATTGGGATTAACTATCATGATCTAGAAATAAATAACATTTCTGACCTGAAAAGCCATCATTCCAAGGTTATTCTACAGATGAGGAAAGTGAATCAAGAGAGGTAGTAAATTAGGTCTCAAACCCAGGCCTCTAATTCCTAGTAGGTATCTCTCTGCTCTCTAGAGGAAGGGGACTTCTAGAGGATAGGCTATTTAAAGGCAGTTCTCAACTTATTTTCCCTTTTAATTGCATAAACTTTAATAATGATATCTTTTTGGCCATTTTACCTCTGTAACTCCAGAGCCACTATCCAACTTATTATGTGCCATGACTCTGCAAATTAAACACCCAGTCCCATCTTGCATGTGGCACCACTGAACAATGACTAAATGATTTTTCCAGATTCACAGAGCTCACTATAAACTCCAGTAATCCATCTGTACCCTGTGGGATACTAAGAAGATTGGACTTTAGGATAAGAATTCACTCATCTCTACTGCTCCCTGAATATGCCATATGTTTTCTTCACACTATACCTGGACTCATATTTTTTTATTCACCCTCTTACTGAAAGAAGTGTCAAAGTAATAATTCAGACATGGGTTTGAATTCTTAATATACTGTGACTAGCTGTAATTCTTACCTAAACTCTCTAAGCCTTGGTTTTTGTGTCTATAACATGGGTATAATAATAACATAACCTACCTCAAGGAGTTTTTAATGAAATAATAAATGCCAAGAATAAGTGGTATTGCCCAGCACATAGTAAGCATTCAATAAAATATAGCTATCAGTATTTTCTTTTCTCCCATACAGAGTCTGGGAAAAAGCATTTACAAAGTCAGATAATGTGTAAAATGAGCTGTACAGCATCACATAACCTGAGACTTATGTATAACTATTTCTCAGCTCTCTGGGTTAAGCAGAAACAGGAAGAACACAGCTAAATAGAACCCCTGGATAACCTCCCAAATTCATATTTGTCAATATTTTCAATTCCCACCATGACCCCCACTGAATATTTTTCAATACATTTTTCCCAGTTATAACAGTAGCACACGTTCAGTGTAGGAAATTTGAAAAAAAATGCAAAAAAAAAAACCAATAAAAATCAGGAAAATATCAGTCATAGTGCCACCACCCAAACTCAACCATTGTTACCATTCAGTTGCATTTCCTCCCTCCCTTTTCACTGTATATTTATATACATATTTTTAAATATGGTTGTGTTCACCCTATATATAAAGGCTTGTGCTCTTTTTTCTAGTTATTATGACATAAGTATTTTCCCATGAGTTATTAAAAACTCCTTGTAAGCACATTTTTAATGACCGTCTAATAGTGCATCATGCAGATATGTACTTAAATACACTCCCACATTCTCATACATTTTGGTGTGTCCTATGTTTGGCTGAAAGAAATAAGTCACAAGGAGCATATCTGTACTTAAAAACTTCTGCTAGTTAATATCACTCACTTATGATATACAGAGTCCCAGAAGTTAAATTATTAAAGGTATAAACTCTGTCAATTTTTTACCAAAAAATTATACCAATTTCTATCCCCATCATTTGAGTGTGCCTATTTCACCAGGCCTTCTTTGGCTCTAGAATTTTCATTGCCCCTCCTTTACCATTTTGATGGCGGGGGGGGGGGGAGTATTAATGTTCTAATTTGCATTTCTTTAATTACCAATAAAGCTAAACATTTTTTCCCTTATGCTCCCACTGAACTTTTTCATCAATGATGCTGACATGTTACAGATCATACTGATTCACCCTTCTCTTATTCCTACCCTGGAAGCAATCCCCAGAAAAGAGGAGAAGGCAAAACAATGGCCTGGAAAAGTCTCAGCAGTCCAAGATGGCTCCTAAATGATTTGATTCGATTGTACAAATCACTGGCTAGAGGTTCTCCTTCCCAGGGTGTTTCCTGCCTCCAGGTCTATCCCCCACAAACCTTCCAGCTACTGCCTGAGCTACTTCTGAGGTGGGCAAGAAGTGACATACTTTCCCACTGCCTCTGGGTTTCATAAACACAACCTGTAAGCAGCTAATTAAAGAACAAGAAAGAAGTACCTGCTCTGGAAACCTCAACTTAGAAGATCTTGCTCAATAGGCAGTTAGATCAGTCATCTTGTCTGCTTTTAACTTTCCTTCCCACTAAGAGGCCTCTTGATTTACAAGGAATGCAGGACATGCTGTAAGTCTTTATGCATTAAGATCTGACATTTTCTCACAGCTGCCTCTCACCCTGCCTTCCTCACACCCACACAACTTTCAGTGGCATGTCCCGAAGAAGTGTGATTTAGGCTGGCCTCACCGGCTTACCACTGTACGCCAGTAGAGTTTTCAGGGAGAGAAAGATGTACGACTTTGCCCTTAGTTCTTCTCTCAGGTGCTTCAAGAACAGGAAAGGGACCTTTACTGCCCCTCCACCAGTTCTGCTTGCATAACATGAGAAATACCTTGCAGCTCTCTAAGAAGTTTGAGATGCCCACTAGCCAGCATTGTCATAGTGACTATGCATCTGGGCCCAGTTACAAGACTTTCCTGCAAGAAGGTGATGACTTTGTTTCAAAAGTCTTTGCATTTGAGGATGTTTAACTTCTGAGTATCAACCTGAGGAAAAACTTGAATCTGTTTGGTATATGATCTGGGAATTCACTTCTGGTTGATCCAAATTCCTTTCTCAGCTTACAAAGTTTAATTGGATCCCAGAACTAGCTCTTATCATTTTCTCAAGAAGCCACTGTTGTGTTAGCCAGGCAACACAATAGATCAACATGACAGGAGGAGCCACTGAAGGTGTTTTAAGATTCAAGCACATTTGCACTTACCCAGCTTGACATAAAGTCAGCACATGCTTTCATCTCTTTTAAAACATAATGAGCATTCTGTTATGCAGCTTCCTGAAATCAAGAGTGTGAGCCTTGTAATGGAGGCATCAACCCGCAACCATTTTCAGGAATAAATCCCAATAATAGATGCTTGCTCTGAGGCTGAATGTACCATTATCATACTATCTTGGTCTGACTATCATGTCCCAGCCCACTACTTCTTTCAACAGCCCTCTGATCCACTGCTGATATGTCAGAGGAGGCAAAGCTAGGAAATTATGGACTCACCCTCCAGGGAGCATGTTGCAGTTTGATTTGAAGAAATGTGAGCTCCCTTCAGAAATCCCTTTTTCATCCTCAGTTGATAACCTAGCTGCCTTTTGTCTTTATCTTAAAAAAAAATAAAACAAAACACCATTTTCTGTCCTGCTGAAAGTAGAGTGACTGGCTTGGGTATCAGTACCATGTCACAGAAATGATTCTGTATTAACTTAACACACACATTTAACACCAGAGCTCATGCCTGGCATTCACTTAACCTGCAATAAATGTTGAATTGAATTGAATTGAACTGAACCGCACATAAACGAATTGAATTAAATAGAATTCAATTGGTTTGGATGTATTAAATGGGGTCTTCCCTTTAACATTAATGGCAGCCTTCCAAGTATCCTATTTCAAACTTACGCAAACAAACAAAATGATCAATAGAATATAGAGCATAGGAAGAACAAAGATAGAGCTGGAGTTTTGTTTTGCTTTTATAATAAAAACCATCTAGCTAAAAGAGAAGGATAATCACACAGTTGGCTCAGAAAGCTGAGAGCCTTAACACGTAGTTGGCTTGGAAAGTACTGTGATCAGAACTAAGTTTGTCTTCCAAACCATAGACCTGTCCATTCTGGCCCCTTCTCTGGCCCTTTCAAGCTTCTAGTGCCCAGAACCTTCCTAGGCTTTTCCCCACAAAAGGCCAGTCTCAAGAAAGAATGAAATGCACAGACTCATACTGAGATACAAATTCTCAAAAAGCATTGAAAGCATTAGCCCTCCCAGGGATGCCTACATGTTATAGGAACTTAAAAGTTTATGCTAAAAGGATAAGGTAATGTCTCAGTAGTCAGCACTTGGGGAGAAACATTGGGGATCAAGGACACTTTGATGCACTCCCCAAATCATACCACATTACCAGGAAGTAATTTTTCCACAAAGTTTCACTTGACCCTATTAGAAAGTTAGAAGTATTTCTTTGTTTTGTTTTGCTCTGATTTGTTTTTTAATTAGGCCAATGGCTTGACCCCTGTGGTCTTCAGTTTTTCAATAATGGAAGAAAAATACAGAGGTAATAATCAGATAACTCTTCTTGTGATGCCTCTGGGCTGTGATGTTTGGGAGTGCATTTCTAAAGAGTTAGTAGTAAAGCAAACCAAATATATCCTCTAACTGCCTCATTTTCTTCCCCTGAAGAAAATCTAAGTTATGCACCTGGCAATCCCCCAGAGTAAATTGGTTCCTCTGTCCACTGCCAGAAGGCACTAGCTCCATTCAGACTAGACAGAATGAACTCTAGCCACAGCCAATCTGGGGGTAGGAAAAGTTGCTGATGAGCACACTTTTGACTGGAATGAGAACGAAAAAAGGGAATGAGGGTAGAAAAAACTACAGGAGGACATTTTTTTCTTTAAAAAACATGAGGGAGAAATTGCTTTTTCTATTGTTAAGGCCTACTACTTAGCTACAGCAATCAAAACAGCTGTACATGTGATAAAATTGCATAGATCTATACACATACACACAAATGAGTGCATCTATGACTGGTGAAATCTGAATAAGCTCTGTGGATTGTACCAATGTCAATTTCAGGGTTTTGATATCATACTGTAGTTATGCAACATGATAACATTGAAAAGGAGGGGTGAATAGTGCACGGGACTTCCCTGTACATATTTTTTGCAACTTCTTGTGAATCTATAGTTATTTCAAATAAAAATGTACAGTGAAAGCCCAGTCCCAATGTGGGATGCTGCTGCCTTCCACTGGGGTGGCCTGCCTACCAGGCTCCAGAAAGAGGAAGGCTGGCTATGGCAAGCACTGAACACGCAAATCCTTTGCAGAGATCTGGCCTCAGACTCTCCCTCAGTACTGGACTCTAGCAGCAGCAGCTAGACCTGCCCTTGGACTTCTTTCTTGCCTGTGCTGTTTTAGATCAGGGCCAGAGGCAATTGATATAGGGGCTGAGACTGATTTCCTTGGAGTCCTTGAAACAGGGAGCCTGACAGAGAGAGGAAAAATAGCACATCTCCCACAATACCATGTGAGCTAAGAGAGTAAATGCACACAGGTGTTGGGGGCAAGCATCAGTGTGCCTTGCTGAAGAAAATCATAACGTTTGGCCATTGCTCTTCCCAGAGACCAATCAAAGAAAGAAAGGGGGCAAAAGCAGCCTATCTTACCAAGTTGCAATTTTATGCCTGGCTGTTCTACTTGCTAGTTTCCTCTGCTGTGATGTGAAGAAGGAATGAGTTTTTGCTTCACTGAAGATTTTACTTCTAAGTTGTGTCCTTAAGGTATTACATGTTAACAAAATGTTGACAGATCAGACAGCATTTTTAAATGCTTCTTCTTCTTCTTTTTTTAACTAGGTTTTTTTCTCTTAAACAGAAGTACTACTAGCAGCACCTTTGGTGTTCATTTCATCAAAGGACTCTCTAAACATATCGTATATTTATTGCATCTTTGGGAGCAATAATTTTCTTTCCAGCTTTCAAATTACTACATATTTGTTACTGCACCACTGAGGGAGGAGATCATTTGTTATTAGTTCCTTGTCTGATATGAAGCATTTAATTTGAACTGAAACCACTGCACAAGAAAATAAACAGTGCATTTCATACGCAAAGTGTCTGCTTCTCTCACTGGGAGGCAGTAGGAATCATTTTGACCATATGGTGGATATTTATCATCTAACGGCTCATGAGCATCGCTGCTGTCTGCCTCCCTTTTCCCCTCAGACCTGGGCATAGGGCTCTTTTTCAAAGAACTGAGGTCAGCTTTCAGACAGAGCTTCTAAACCTTGAAACGCATCAGAATCCCGAGGGGAGATTTTTTTTTTTAATATTAATGACCAGGCCACACCACTTTGAGATCTGTCCCAGGGATGGGACAGTTCAGTGAAGCGGTTACTCTCTCGGGCTCTGAAGCCAGACTGCTTGAATATGGCACCCAGCTTGGCCACCTAAGACTGTGAGTTGGTGGGCAAGTTATTTAATCTCTTTGGGCCTCAGTTGCCTCAAATGCAGAGTGGAGGTGACAGTATTACCTAAATCACAGAGTTACAGTGACAGAATTCATGTAAAGTAATTAAAGCAAAGCCTGGCTCACAGGAAATAACTGTTAATGTTAGCTATGATCTTTACTGATGAGCACTGCTATTCTTAATCTCTAACAGCAAAGCTGGGATTTATCCTCCTAAAAATTGCCGTTACTCACTGAGGTTTTCCCCAGCCATTGTTGATTGACTCCCAGATGCTTCACAGAAAAAAAATCTACAGAAGAGAGGGAAAAGCTCAGGGCCAGTTTCAAAGTAGGCCCAGTGCAAGGCAGGTTGGATCTTTTTATTTGCTTAGAATCAGAAATGTCAAAAATGAGTGAAAAGAACCCTTTGAAGAAGCCCGATGCTTTCTATTCAAAAAAATTTTAATGCATGCGCAATCACAATGTCAAAATGCTTTGATATTCCAAATTTTATGTCTAAATATTTTTGACCATCTATACATTACTAAAACATCATGTATCAAGTGACAGAAAGAAGAGCCCATCTTCCAAATGATCAGATCATTAGGATATGTGACTATAGACCCCTGGCTAACACAGCAAACACCATGGTATTCCTTCTTATATTCAGATCTTATACCCAGATTGGACAACTGGTTGTTATGTACCTGTAAACTCACACATGTTGCATTTCTTCTGTGTTTTAGTCCTTAATACTATGAGTTAGAGCCACAGGAGTGCTATTGCCTTTAAACACAGCCTTTGGGCTTCACAGATATATTCTCCATTACTTGGCACTTTAGACTGAAATAATGTTGTTAAGCAGCGTTGTCAGTCTGCCTTGATACTGCAGACTGCCACATGTTGATTAATTGTCAAAAATATAAAGGGGAGTTAGAGAAGAAAGCATAGGGCTCTGAATTTGGTCATCCCATAGCACCTAGTATAGTGCTTTCTGCAGAGTAGGCAGGCAATCAAGATTTTGTGGCTGTTGAATAATATAAAGTGCTCTGTGGCTTCAAGAGGGTTTACACATATTTAAAATGCAATTTCCAGTATTATTGCCAATGCCTTTGTTTTAACTTTTATTGCTTAAAAATCACAGAGTTTTAAAAATCTCTTCTTTCCAGACAAAAGGGAGAGTGATAAAAATGTTTTACTTACAGTAATTTTGGGATCTCTTCTGGTTACTGCTTATTTTTTTCACCACTCATATTCACCTTCTTTTATTGATGCCCAACTACAAATCACAGCACTGTGTTTATTATGGCTTATTCATAACTCTGAATGAAACATCATTTGATAAGCAAGCATGAATCACTAACCTCTCTTATCTAAATCTATACCTCTAGATATTTCTAGTGTCCATTAACCCATCAGCTACAGGTATGAAGGCAAATATATTAAATATATTGTCCTTTACTGTTAGCGAGAGGAATGACACTTCAGCACAAAGTTTAAGAGCACACATTTTCACTGTCACTTGCAAAATATGAACATATTGTGTTAAATTTAACCCTCAGAATGCAACTCCCTATCTTCGAGTTAAAGAGACTAGTTGGATTATTAAAAAGCTCTGCTCTTTTCACTCCTGGGCACAATAGGAAGTTAACATAATGAAAGTTACTAACACAAGATATCCTTTTAGCACAGCCCTACCATATTATTAGGTTTTACTTTTAAATCTTTGAGCAATTTAACACAGTATGGATTTCATTATCTTAGGAGAACTATTGACCAAAACAAGGTGGGCAGAGGGAAGAAAGAAAGCACATTACAATCAGGAGGCTAATGGCCTTATGTGAAAGGGAGTTTTGCAAATGCTTTTCCTTTAAAGCAAAACTGGGCAAAGGCCAGACTGATTATTGAGGGACCAGTGCTGACATGGTTAGAAGGAAGTGAGTTAACTGACCTGATAGGTTCTTTCCGTATCTGACAGGCATGATTTTATCATTCAGTTTGTACGAATGCATCCCTAGACAAATGGAGTGTGATCTCTACACGTATACAGTTACAAGAAAACATGTAACTATCCAAGCCATGGGTCTCCCAAGAACAGAGTAATATTGAAAATGACATATGGGAAGGTCTTTTCACTCAGAAGACAATGTGTACTCATTTGCCATTGGCAGATTCAAAGCCACTAGACAAGGAACTATCCAGGAAGCAATCTGATGAGGTGACAACCTTCAGTGTCCAATGCTCTGAATTTCCAGTCTATGCCACTTTCATCCGCTAAATGTACAGCAGCCTCAGCTATGGCCCCACACTCCACATTAAGAGGTGATGTTCTCTCTGGAAATAGGTGTCCCTTTTGAAGATGAACCATCAGACTCCATTACAATCTGCTCTCCTGTCATTTGCTTTGTTATAATTTTTGTGCCAACAGATTGTGAGGCAACAAATATTTTAAGCAAAGCTCTGTAAAATTGCTAACATCTAGCAATAAATATTAATGCTCAACTGATACATGATAACTAGAGGTGAATATAAAGTTGGCTGTTTGGGCAATAAGTGACAAATCGCTATTTCATATTCATTTTAACAAATATGGTCAAGAGTGAACTCTTATTATTAGGATAGATGTGAAACATATTTGTATGTATGATTCTATTATATAGCACTTTCTAAAGGGAGAATCACAGAGGATGGCAGAATGGATGGCAAGAATACTTTTTTATATTGTAGTCAGTTGGACTGGGGACACTGGGGACAGTGAGATTGAGTCTATATTTTCACACACACAGACACACACAAAAACCCACATACACAGGGCACTGAAAACATAAATACTTCTCCTAATCCTTTCTCAGTATAGATCTTTCCTCTGCTCTTCAAGCCTCTAGAAGAATTTGCTTTTAGTTCCAGGAAGAAACTAAGGTACAGAATGGTTAAGTTATTTGCCAAGCAGGAAGCAGGCAGTAGGCTGGATTTGAAGTCTAGGCTGTATGAGTCAAAAGATGACAAGTTTAGCCACTACACCATGCTGCCTCTTTGCCCAGGGACATGGTACCATTTCTGAAAGGCCCTACAAAATGCTGTTACAAAAGCCACCTGCAGCACCAGCAAAAACTTAGCAGACCTCCTAGAAGCAATAGCTCAGAAATTGAGCAGTTAACTTAGGTGGTCTTTCTGAGACCCTCACAGCAAAGCATGTAGCTCCTGTAGTATGGACAAGCTACCAAAGATCAAAATATGACATCAGTGGCTTGAAAATAAGTAAAAACAAGGGCTGTGGGTGGAGAGATTACCACTTTTTTATTCTGCAAGATGGACTGTGTTCAGGTATTTGGGTAAATAAAGTATTTTTAATACTTATTTGGAGAACACTACATTATGGTAATTAAGGACATGGATGTGGATCCCTCCAGCTGTTTCATCTTTAAAATGGGATTCATAATGTTAACTACCCTTTAGGGTTGTTAGGAGGATAAAATGAAAGAAAATATGTCAGACTCTTAACAAAAAGACTGAAACAGAATAAGCACCCAATAAACGTCAGTACTGCTATTTTTGTCATTTTCCAGTTGTTGATTTTCTTGCTTGTCTCCCCAAATAGTCCACAAGCTCCTTGAGTGCAGAAGTTTTCATTCCTCTTTAAAAGGCAGTAGAAAGCAATAGCTAAGAGCGTCTTGGGTAACATACTACCTGGGGCCAAGCCTGGCTCTACCACACCTTCTGCCAGTGAGATCTTGAACAGATTATTTCTCTCTCTGTGTCTTGGCGTCCTCATCTATAAAGTGGGACTGAAGATAGAATTGATCTCATAGATGTGTCATGAGGATTAGAGTGTAAGTTCCATGAGGATGTGCATTTTTGTTTGTTTTGGTCAACCATGTAACCCCAGGGCCCAGATCATACCTGGCACACATTAAGTGCTTAATAAAAATATGCTGAATTGTTACACATAAAGCACTCAGAACAGATCCTGTGCAGATATAGGAAGGGTAGCTATTATTTATATCTGTACCATTGGGGCCTAGAGCAGTGCCCAGCATAGATTACGGCCTCAAGATATGTTTGTAGAGTGAATCAGCGAAGGTTGTCCCTCTAGTCTGTGCCAGCCCTCTGTCACAAGAAACTGTAAGTTATTGAAGTTTGACTTTTCATGTCCATGGCCTCGTTCACCTACCTCACATACTGACATACTGTGTAAATACTTTTAGTAATTAAGAAAAATTTCTGAGGAGGAAATGAAATAGAATGTCAGACATATAAGAGATCTTGTAGATCCGTAAGTCAAGCCTTCCATTTTGCTGATTATTCTATATTCACTTAGTACAATTTTATTGAACACCTACTCTAGGCTTGATCCTGTGATTAATAGTGGGGCCTACAATGGGAGTAAAACAGTTATGATCCCTGCCTTCATAGAGCTATGGATCTTACAGTCTAGTCATTTCCCTTCTGTGTTCATTTCCCCCATCTGTACCAGTAGGGACTTGAATGGTCACCAAAGTCCCTTCCACCTTGGAAATATAAAGTATAACACACTGGTTAAAATGACAGGTTTTCAGATAAGGCTACTTGCATTTGAACCCTATTTCTGGTTCTTGCTAGCTGTCTGAACCTGAATCAAGTAAAAATCTCTCCAAGCCTCAGTTTCCTCATCTGCACAATGGGAATGATAATACAATCTTGCTATCATATTAGATGGACTAAATGAGAATACATATATTTCACCTTCATGGTGCCTGGCACATACTAACTGCTCAACAAATGATGGCTAATATTATTCAAATTCTGTCATTCTATGATGTGTGATTGATAGGTTCCACATGGGAAGTTGCTGCCCATAAGGCCAGCTGTGTCTATAGAGGTCAAGTAGGGCCAATCTGCATATCAGACCTATTTTTTAGGAAATGACTTTGGATTTCACCTCCTTTTGACTGGGCCTGGGGTGTTGGATGAAAAATTAAATGCCTTCAGTCCCTGCAAACCTTTCTTATCTGGGTCACATTGCTATCCAGCATCTATATATTATGTCAGATTGTGATAAATGCTAAGGAGAGGAGAGCAATTGGGCAGGGAAAGGGGATAGTAAATGTCTAGGGGGTTACCAAAACTTTAGTTAGGGCAGTCAGGGAACACCTCAGAAAGAAGTACCACTGCCATGAAGTGTCAACCGAGGAACTTGTGTTGGTTTCTCTGAGGTTTTCAAATATGTAATTCTTTTTCTTGTGTTGTTCTGAGAAGGAAGGCCTTTTGCGCTCACAGCTTTCTGACTTAGGCTGCTGTTTTGATCACATTACTCCTTGGTTTATCAAAACCAGTTGCCACTCCCTGACAAAGAGTCGACAGGGATTGAAAACATCTTCAGCTGACTTTGGATACTTCAGGAGGGACAGGTCCAGGCCAAATATTTGACCTGCCATGGGAAAATAAGTGAAAAACTACCATACGCTCAACTCAAACTCCACCCAGGTGCCAGTCCTGAAGCCCAGCTCAGTCAGTCCTTCACACAACAGCACCCCTAGGGCCAGTCTATGGCAAATGAACGTGACCCTTCCTGATATAACCTCACTAGAGAGTTCCTTGTGCCAGACTAGCTATTTTCTAAACAAAATTTTCCCAGTGTTTGATCAGTTGGATCCCTTACTGGCAACAATTACAGACAAAAAGAGTGGAACATTTGTATGTTCTCCCCCTTCCCTCTCATCCCATCCCAGAACCTAAGCACACTTCCCCTATACACATACACGAATATACATACACACATGTTTTTGTTTTCAAAACAGTCAAGGTTCAGGGATAAGACTAGTGAAGATGGTGCAAAGTGAAGCTTGACATTTTTTCTATGAGGAAGCACTACAGTAAACTGTAAAGACCTTACCTCTCTTAAGAAACAGAGCTTAAACTTTAAAGTGTCAATGCATTGAAGAAGAAAAAAGGTAACCGACCAACAACTCTGTATTGGCAAAGTTACTTTTCCCATGGATATAAGTGCTGAGACATAACAGGGAATTAGTATTCCATCAAAAGAAAAGAGGAAAAGCCTCAAGTAAAATGAATAAACTGAGCTGAAGACCTCACAGAGAAAGAAGTTAACCATAATATGCGAGCCCCATAACCTCTGGAGGATTGTGCTCCACCAGCAGCTCAAGGTTTTCTATTTCTACTTAGAATTTTCCTGATTTTAAAGATGATCATTCCTCCTCTCTCTGCCCCTAGATATTCTTCAGCTTGCAAAACCTGGAGATGCTTCCTATTTCTGGACTAGACAATACTGATTGCAATATAGTCCTCTGATTGCAGGGAGATCAAAACTCTAAAAGACAGAGTTTAGCCCGGGGTTCTCATCCCCCTTTATTCTCTAAGAAATAAAAAGCCCAGGTGTATTGAACACTGTCAAAGCTGTATGATAGGGACATCACATTCATTACACTATTCCCTCAATTACAACTGACCTTGAACTACACAGGGGTCAGGAGCACCAACCCCCATGCAGTTGAAAATCTGTGTACGACTTTTGACACCCCCAAAACTTAACTACTAATAGCCTACTGCTGACTAGAAGCCTTATCAATAACATGAACAGTTGATTAACACATATTTTGTATGTTATAGTTCTCATATACTGTATTCTTACAATAAAGTAAGCTAAAGCAAAGAAAATGTTTTTCAATTGGTCCCAAATCTCCAAAAAATTTTCCAATATATTTATTGAAAGCAATACTCATATAAGTGGACCCACAACTGTTCAAACCTATGTTGTTGAAGCGTCAACTGTCCTACATATGTTTGAAAATTTTCATAATAAAGCTCAAAAACTCAAGGCCCAAACGATTTCCAGGATCTACTTTGCTTCCAGCCTTGTACCAATGGAAAGGAATTCTAAGGTGCCTACATGAACTTGAACCCAGAAGAAGCATCACACATTTGACTGGGGAGCAGACAAGAAAGGGGATTTTGCCTCATGTAGGGAGTGCTGCTCAAAAAATAATAATAATAAAATGGATGGGACTGTTCTAACCCATTAATTACCTTTCCCAGGGCCAATTAGAATTTCCTCTTGCCTCATTTAGCTTGGAGAAGAACAAGTATCTCCCTAATCCACACATATAAAAAAGAACAAGTTCATCCTTTCAAAATGTTGTAAATCATGTTAGCTTACAAGGAAATAGTCACTATGAAAGGCATGGTTATCGCCCAGTCTGTATAATCAGGAACACGTGACACTAAAAGCTGATTGCAAACAGAGCCTAACTGCCTGCCTCTTCTCTCCCAAATGGTCTTCTTTTCATTCCCTTATTATCTTTCTTCCCCTCCCCATTGCCTATTCTGTCTTACCTACCAGGATCTCACGCCTCCCCAGAATTTTAAAATTGCCCTTGCCACTCTCCAATTTTTATATTCCATTGATATTGATATGTCCATTTTTGGCTAAAAATGGGCAGGAAAGAATGTATCCAGATTGAATTATTTCTCATCCTCTCCATGGCCATCACCCTGATTCAAGCTATGTCTTCTTCAGCCTGGATTTCTGCAGTAGCCTCCTAATTGGTCTCCTGTCTTGCCAGTGTTTCAGCCCTGGCAAGTTCACCATGATTCAGTGAGATCAAGGAGTAACAATGGAACATTCTTGGGGTAAAAGGGTTTATTACCCAGCTTCGTTCTCCGAGAGATAGGTCACACACTAGAATTATCTCTGCATCCAACAGTCTGTAATCCTCCTTCGTCTCTGCCTCTGCCCAGAGCACTGGGCAGAGCTCTTTGTACAGTGACTCAGTCAATCATAGCTTATTGTCTATGTGTGTGGAAGCAGTAGTCTAGCAGCAGGCTAGTTACATCACCAAGTAGTTTAGGTTCAGGTGAGGATCCTGGCATAGGAACTTTCACTTTATCCTTAGGTAGGAAATCATATTATATGACCATCATTCTCTAATCAAACAAAGCAGTACAAATTCTTCCATTTACCAATTCTTTTTTTCATTCTTGCTCTTTCACTTCCAATCACATAATAAGATCTGCCAAGTGTTCTTTCTAATACCACTACCACTGTCCTAATTCAGGTCCTCACACATCAGGCCTAGTTATAACAAGTTTTCCATTTATTCTCCCCAATGTCCAACCCACTGTCAATCCATTGTTCAAAAAGTCTGGTACTCAGCAAGCACTTGGAAGGAATGATTTCCCCAGTCCCCTAAGAGCTCATGCCATGTAAAATGGCCCTCGGGTGGTGGAGGTACAGTTATGGTATATGAGGCTCAGAGTAGGAGAGTGGACACAGCTAGACTTCTTGTGAAGTTCAGCGGTAGATTAATGCTTGAAGATAGAACAAAGACAGAGTCAGGCTGAGGAGGAAAATAATTGGCCTCATTTCCCAGACACAGTGGTAAACACTAGAATTAGAATAGTCAGGAAAGAAACTGTAGAAAAAAATAACTAAACAGCTAGCTATAACATTCAAGTTTCATCATTCTCCCTCAAAATTTATAGGGTGTGTAGGTGACATGATCTGAAAATTCAAACAAATGTGCTATGAAACAAGAGTCTCTTTCTCCTTCTGAGTTGTGCTCCTTGAAAGATTAATTTTGTGAAGTTGGGATGGAGATTGAATGCTAAATTGTGCTTTACTTGTCACATATAAGTACTTATTTACATACATGTGAGCATTATATATATTGAGAAGAAAAAGAAAGAAAGCTTGTTTTGTGATTTATTGGACTTTTTTCTCTCTGTAGTGATCATGAAAATTATTTTCTAACCCACTGCCTGCTAATCGAGGTTAGAGAAATACTTCATTTTTACTTCAAGGGAAAGAAACATAAGACATAACAGGTCTGACATATAAAGGGGATGTTGGTGTGGAGCCACTCCAGATCTGGGCCCATAAGGCATTGTGTGATATTGAAATGTCTCTGGTTAGAGTGCTTATTACTCAGGAAGTGGGGTGGGGAACTCTGCATGGGAACACTGGGAGATCTTTGTCGAGGGGATGCACAAGTCTTAGGAATTGTAAATGAAAGTATTTGTATACACCACTACAGTGGTAAAATTTTGTAGCTGCAACAGAGACCATACAGCCTTTGAAGTCTAAAATATTTACCATCTGACCCTTTACAGAAAAAAAAATGATGACCATTGGCACACAGAGTTGAACAGAAAATCTCAGAATGCATTGCAGTTAATAAGGATAAATATTGTCTGTGAAATGTTTCAGTTATGGGTGTGTGTGATACTGAGTCATGATGCAAAAATCATTTCTTGCTATAGGGAACAATCCAAAAATATGAAAAAGCACTCTTGTAGTCCATGTTAAGTAGTCTGAACTTCATCTTAAGAGAAACCATTGACATGTTTTAAGCAGAGCTGCAGTTTAACCAGCACTGTATTTTAGCAAGATCTTTCTGGCTGCAGTGTGAAGATAAAGAGAGGCAAGGTGGATGAGAGGAGGCAAATTAGGAGTCTATTTCAGTCATCCAGATGAGGGATGCTGTGGCCTGGACCACAGTGGGGGCAGTAGGAATGAGAAAGCTTATCAAACATGTTGGGGAAAGTGCCTCAATTAATTTGGGAACATAAAACACCTCTGTCTTAGTTTCTGACACTCCATATTTTTCTACTAAAAGAATAAAAAATGAATGCTGGAATAGTGTTGACAAAGCATCTCAGTGCTTAGCATTGCATGTAACTCAGTTCTGACACCCAAAACACTGAGAACTACATCCCAGACTGAGACAGTTCTGGGCCACCTAGGCAAACTGGACAAGAGCATTTCCACAGCAGGAATTTAAAGATTGGTTGGCCTTTACATTTTTCACATTGAGGCCTGCTCTGAGGAAACTGGTATTTTCATTAGCAGAGGATTTATGCATGTAATTGGGATTGTTCTTCTCCCCTCTCATTTTTCTTTGTCTGACCTCACTTCCTAGTTTAACTACATGTCAGGGCCCTTGCTGACTGAGAAGGGCCAGATAAGAGACTTTTAGGGGCCTACCAACACCTGTTCAACTCTACCTGAACTATGAGGCAGGCATGAAAACCAATTCCTAAGCCTCTGGTGGTCAAGTACTCACAACTGGTTCAGACACATTTCCCAGCTAATTTTTTTTGACTCATTGATATCTTCTCTCACAATATACTGGGGTTTCAATTTCTTTTTTCAAGTATATCCCCCCTTCCCACCACTATTATCACCCTGTTTTAGCCCTTTATCTCCCTCACCCTCAACCAACTTTTTGGATCTAAAAAAGTCACCAAGGTTTGTTGTGAACATATATTGGGATTGACTCCAGCTGTGCTGACCTGTAACACACATGAATACATCCTTGATAGACTGCCTGAAACCCAGAGGGACAGATGAATATAGGGTTACCAGACCTTCATTTCAAGTGCTGTTGACTAGCTAGAGTGTGGAGACTCTAAACAGAGCCGTAGCCGGGTCGTTCATGACTAATGCAATTTGAAAGGCAGGCACTGGGTATGGAAGGAGTACGGAGATGCCTGTGAGACTGATCAAAAGTCTCCTGGCTTGAAAGTCCCACTGCTATAATCACTTCTTGGGACCGTAACATTGGGTTCTCAAACATCTCAGTTAAAATGTCAATATGTTTTCCAGGTAGATAAATGCCTTAAGACATTAGCATTTGTTGTTAATATTCTAATCAGGAAGAACTTATCAGGATGATTACCTGTCCCTTAAGAATAGTTGAAAAGAGTAGTAACTTCTAAATAGGCACTCATGGTTTTGAATCCTAGCTTTGCTATTTAGTAGGTGTGTGACCTTGGGCAAGTCCCTAAAACTCTAAGCCTTAATTTATCTGTGTATAAAATGTAGATATCATCTATTACATAAGGTTACTGTTAAGGATAAAATCAGATGATATTTGTCAAGTGTCTGGCACATAGTAGATGCTCAGTAAAAGTTTGGATTTCCCTTAAACCCTAGCAGAGAAAAATCCTAGAAGAGATGAGATACAGCTACATGTTGGAGATAATGTACAGTGGAAAGGGAAGTGGGGGAGACATGTACAAGAAAACAAAGAGCTCTGGTTGGGGAGAGGGGGACATCCTGGAAGACCTGGACAGTTAAGGTTAATTAAGCCTCTGGGCACCTGAGGGAAGTCAAGACCCTGAATCACAGAGAGAAGGAAAGAGCTGGGACCACAAGCACAGTTCCCTCCTCACCTTCTGGCAGAAACAGCAGGAAAGTGTCAGAACACATGCAAGCAGGTCCATTACCCACATGAACGAAAGTCAGGACCTAAAACTCCCAAGAGAACACCTCTCTTAACCCACCATGGAGAATTTTGTTTCAGGGGTCAAGTGTCCTATCCCCTTACAAGGGGTAGCAGTACACCTAAGATACAGGTCTATCAGGCATATTTATACCCCAAAAACAAAATAATGAAAATGGTTAGTCCTATCTTTGTCTCTGGAGCAGGTATCAGAAACACTCTGTCAGACATCGATTCCTACCATGGTTTCTTGACCCCACACACAGCAAGTCAGCAACAGATATGAGGTAAGCCACAAGCAGTTACCAAAATGAGGAAGTGGATTATTTTAGTAATTTGTTTTGTCTTGTTTTATAAATGTGAATAGCTTTGAGGTTATGCCTCTAATTTGGTCACTCTCCCACTTTTGACAGAGGTACAGTAGTTGTCTATGACCTTGAATATACCTATGTTTGCATATGTGAATGTCCTTCATCACATGAGAACTTGTTTTCTCTTGCTTGTTCCTGAAAGGATCTTATTTCAAAAATGAGTTGCCATTCCTTTTTGCAGCCCAATAAAATGGTAGATGGAAGAGGGTCAAAGAAACTTTTCTTTGTGCTTTTGGTGTGGGCTAACCCAGAAGTACTCATAATGGCCTCCTATGACTTAATGGCCTCCAAGCCAGTGACAGACTAACCTCCTGTCAACACACCTTTATGAACATCTGTGAGTCTGTTTGGACATCTGTATAGACACCAGTGTATGTGACTTTGTGTGTCCCAGCATGCCTGTGCTGGCATTCTGATGTAACAGCTGCTTAAACTGCGATGCCAAATAGCTGGCTATTGCTGTGGCTTTAGGGCTAATTCTCAGGAATAAGAAGCAATCTCAGTTTAGTACAGGTGGGCAGAGATAACAGGAAGATGGAAATCCAGGGAAAGAGTGGAGTTCCTTGAAAACATTTCTTTTTAATTGTCCAGATTGAATAGGTCATGCTGAAGCAATTTAGCCTTTAACCACTAAAGGCATTATTTGGAAATATTCTGCCATACTCCTTTTTTCCCCTCTATTCTGTTTTTTTCTTTTCTTTTTTTTTTCTGCCAATGGCAGCCAGAATGAATGCTTACAGCCCAAGAGCTCAGTACCAGAGAATAATAGTTTGAATAAAGAAAGCTTGTCAGGGCTTCACTGCAGCCTTGTTATGTGCAAAGTCAGCCTCTCCTGTTCCTTCACTTTCAAACCTGAAGGCATCAAAGGGGCAGCCAGGTCATCTTTGTTTTAAACTCTCTTTTTCCCTGCTGTCAGCCTCTATTTCTTACCTTTTTTAAAATTAATTCTTCAGAGAAGTCCCACTGCAGAGTTGGCTCAAAATGGTTTATTTTAAAGAACGGTGTTATTGCTCTTGTTTAAAGTATCATCCGGGAAAGTCTTTACCATTCTGGAGATGAGTGAGTCTCCCTGTTCCAGGAAAAGGTATTTGCTAGGAAGGGGGAAAGAGGCAAGGTACACTCACTCAGGAAATGACTGAAGCCTAGCTAAAGGAAGAGGGTTGGAGAGTTGGCTATTATGTGAAATGAAAAGGCAAGAGGAAACATTTGGGCCTCAACATCAGGGAGCCCAACCAGGGCTAGTTACCTCCTAGGCCTAATAGTCACCCCCACCCCTGAGCTAACCAACACTCTCCAAGACACATCTCACCAAACGCTCAATAATTTTTCCATAATAGCCTTTAATACTAAAATGCATTAAATTTTTGAAGCAGAGAAAACACATTTAAGGGGGAAACAGAGAACCACCAGGTAAAAGGAAACAATGTGGCAGATAACACCATTTAAAACATAACTGTAATAATTTAATAAAGCTGCTTTATCATCTTCATAAAATAGACAGTGGTGATTCTTTTTTGTCTTTTTTCTTTTTACATGATTCAATCACTGTGAAAATGTACATAACATACAGATCAGCATATACAATTTCATCTTCATATAATCAGCAACAGAGACTGCTTAATGAGACATACTGTACTTGCATCCCTCTAAATTTCCACCCTGGTTTGACAGGTAAACAGTAATAGTGTCATCAGGCTCATTCCCCTCACTAGAGGAGCGAAGGCGTAAGCCTTTTGCAACCAATACCTTAGCATTCAAATAGCAGAAGGAGGTATTTGTTGCTGAATTTCTAGCTTGAGCTAGTCTGGCTCTTGGTCATTGAAGTCTGTATCCTAGCTTTCCTCAGTTGAACGCCAGCTAGTGCCAGTAAAAACTACTTAGCCAGTGCTGTAATGGTGTTAGCTAGTTTGTTTGCTAAGGTTGACAGCAACTTTCAGTTAGTAGCAAGGTCATCTTTAATTGGCAACACAGCTGGAACAACAATCAGCATCATCTGTGTTTCCTAATGACCTACAGTGCTTTCCGATCAAGATCAAGTTTTTGTGAGTTGTTCTTTACCAAGAGCGCCTTACAATGTATATTTCAGACAAGGTGGTTGATTTTCTGTTTTACAAAAGCAATGAGTTCTATTTGAAATTAATTCACTTTTGCACAACAAGTGACCCACAGGCCAATTCCAGCCTCACAAGAAAACAAAGAGAGCTGCAACAACTTCATTAGGACAATGTGTTTTGCTCTGGAATATTTCATTATCAATATAAAGCCACCCGGTCCCAGCCCCACCCCCACACATCCCCTTTAAATATTACTTTGTTACATACTTAAACTAAAGAACAACATCTCAATACACTTCAGTTGTCAGCAGATACAATTTGACTTATGAAATGACATCCTTAAATGTGATTTTACCAAGAAGGCAAACACTAGGACTGTATACAATGGACTTCTTAAGCTCATTTATGCCAGTTTTTCAAAGTCAGTTAGGGTTCTTACCCTGGGTAAAGAGCCAAGTGGACCAGACTTCTCAGAATGCTTTGGGGGAACATTCAACATCAAAGTGATCCCCATAGAGTGAATTGGAATTACAGCCAGACTGCTATTATGTACAGTGACAATCCTTTTCCCACCCTGGGTGCCCAGTTGAGCTATCCCTTGCACCCCTGCCTTCCCCCAAACTGCCCTTTGTCCTTGCTGCTTCAAGTAGACCACTTGCATTTTGCCTGTTAGTGCTATGGCAGAACTATATGAAAAGGTCAACTGGATTCCCTTCGTACAATCGGTTATATGCTGATGGATCACTATCAGGATGATATTCTGGGTGGTTCCCATTTTCAGTGTTGTAAGTTGTATTCCCTTTAACATTTTTGATTAGTGATCAGTGGGTCACCATGACAATGAATTCATTAAATGAGCACCTTAGGTGAATTTACTCTATTTCAGATTTACTCCCAGGCAGTGATACTCAAAGTGCAGTCCCTGGACCAGCTGTATCAGCACTACCTGGAAATTTTTCAATAGACAAAGACTCAGGCCGCACCCAAACTTTTAGAATCAGAAACTCTAAGTATGGGGCCCATCACCCTGTGCTTAACAAGCCCACAGTCTCTAGCGGGCATCTGATCCATATGGACTGCTAGGCCCCACTTACAGAATTTCTCCTTCAGCTGGTCTCAGTGAGACCATTTCTAACACAGGCCCAACTGATGTTGCTGTTGGGTCCAGGGACTACACTTTAAGAGCCACTGCCCTTCAGGAATTGCAGGATCCCTTGGCCCACTCCCTGTTTGGGCAATAAGGTGGGCCATAATCTACTGGCTTTAAGAGGATCGAAGTGATAGTAAGTTTCATTCTGAACAGGATCAAAGATTAGCACTATAGAGAAAAGAAAAAGAGATTCCACAGAGCATGGCTCCCTTCTTCCTATTCCTTGGATATAGTATAGTTCCATATTTCAGAAAAAGCATTCAATCAATGCAAACAAAACTCTTTATATTGCATGAAGAAGTTTACCTGCCTAGGGACACACCCAAAGCAGTTGTTGGTAAAGCAAGTCATGCCTTTACACCAAGTCCTCCCCAAAAGGGACATCAGAAAAAATGCAATAGAACTCTCTAGCACTTAAGAACTGAAATTGTTCCCTCACAGTTAAGTGTGTAACATGTTTAGAGAAGAAAAAGGAAGAATATTTGGCCCTATGGCCTTTGTGGCTTATCATAGGGCACACTGAAAAGAAGGGGTGGAGGGGGCATAAGCCAAAGGGTTATTTAGGATCCTTGCACAAAATTCCTTCCTATAAAACCAGCTTATAAAGCCCTCCTAGGATGCACTCATGCTTCTAGGAAGATGTATACATCAAATAATTGTAGAGAAAACATATTTTCTTAATAAGGGGAATTCTCTGAACATGCTCAATGAAGGGTTTGGAAGCCAAAAAATCTGACTGCCCACTGAGAACAAAGTATTTTGATAGGGAAAAAGGATTGGTTTATAGCTTGAAACTGAATTCAGAAAAAAATTGGAGACAAAAAAAAAGAGAAAACCAAAATCAATGCCACTGCTACTCTAACCATTTTAAACTTGGCTGGTAAGAGGGGTGGCAGCTAATGGCCCCTCTGGCTAGGCAGTCATATAACATTGAGTATTCCCAGTTGCCAGTCTTTTTAGCTCCCTCATTCCCAATGAGTATAGTATGAAATACACCTGTACAAAAACTATCAAATCTGACTTGAAAGTGACCTTGAGGTGCTGGCTAACAATGTAATATCAGGATGGATCAGGTAAGGATCAGTAAATTCTACATGCAGCCATCATAACTTAGAGGGAAAAAAATTAATTTGTAATCTGTTAATCAAATAGTCACTTGCAAACAGAAATACACTCCAAGTTCAAAATCTACTACTAAAATGAAATGAATCAAAGGGGAAAAAGGAGTGTAAGAGAGAGAATGAAATGAGACAAAATGAAGATGTTATGGTAATTGATCTCTAATTGTATCAGTTTCAGAGGGAAATTTGCAGCCACACCATTTTTATGCATGAGGTAGTATTCAGCACTGAATAAGAAGTAAAGATGAATTTGTAGCTTCATTATATATTTTTTTCAGAAATATTCTCCCCTACCTAACCCCATCCCCACTGCCTTCCCCCCTCCCTCCAAACTCTCCCCCTGACCATAAAAGAAAATATTCCTAGTAATATATAAAGCCAGAACTCAAGCAAAAATAACTAAAACATTTAAAAGAGCTGACCTATCTACCTAAACTTAAGAAAATAAATCCTCTTTTGCATTCTAATGTCCAGCCTCAAAGCCTTTTTTCTGGATACTCTTGAATTTCAAAAAATGAAACAAATAAGAACAGAACCCCAAAACTTGTTTCTCTAGAAACAACTCTTTTAAGACCAAGACAGAGCAAAGGTGACATATTTGTTTATTTTTAAATAATGAACTCTTAGGCTGCAAGAATACTATGTTGGCTAGTGCATTAACAGCTAATAAATGCGGGTGGAGGGTTGGAGGAATATTAAACAAAAAAATAAAGTGTGTAACAAATTTATTAATAAAAAAGATGTATTCCTAGCCTACAGCAAAGAGTGAGCTAAATCTAAAGGACTTTTATTTTTATAGTTTCTTCTTCACAGTTTTAATTTTAAAAAAGTATTAGTCACAAGAAGATGAGTTCAAGTGTCCAAGTGTCACCGTTTAGAAGGCACGGTAATTGGATTAGTGATGCTGTTACGGGTTACCTGTCTTTTCCTAAATGTACACTTGGTACTGCATACTCTATCTCTATTCATAATCCTACAATACAGAGCAACATGGATTCTCCATTCCAGCCCATGACGTGCTTTGCAGTCTAATTCTAATCGTGATTGGGAAACATGGAATCAGGAAGTGTATGTCTGAAAAGATGATAATTTAGATCTCAAAATAGATGCAGTCTTTTTGAGGTTTTGATGATTGAAGAGGGGGAATTTCTAAGCCTGAGAACTGATAACTTCAGGAGCAACTTTCCTGTTCGGGGCCTGAAAATTAGAAAAATTGATCTCACAAAACTTTCAGCACAAGATTTCTGACAACTGCAAATTAGATAGCAGAATATTCAAAAATGACTTTCTGCGATTCTCTATGATGGACCTGGGCAGAAGACTGAAAGGCAGGAAAAATACTCTGCAAGGTGGTGAGCAATCATTACATGGGTATGCTCCATGAGTGAGTATCCTCCCGGTACTTAATCTATATGTGTGGTGTTCCTCATTCACTTGATGTCTCAGTTGTTTGCACTTTGTTTTTGTCTATAGTTTTATTATTTTATTAAGAAAAAAACCAACCCCTAGAAGCCTTTTGCCATCACCACACACATAGCAATTTGCAATATCACATACAACAATAGCACAGTAGCAAAAGGGTTCTTAAGGCAGGGGTGTCCACAGCAAAGTAGCGGCAGTGGAAAGTACTCGAGCTTCAGAAACAACCTTTTGGGGGCTCGATTTCACATCACTGAATCAATGAACAGTACACAATAAATGACCATTAACTTGTCTACACTAGAAAACAGTGGCGAGCTTATTAAAGGTGTCCAGAGCTGTTTGGGTTTTCTTTTTTTGTTTGTTTTATGTTTTTTGGGATTTTTTTTTGCTTTTTTTTTAAATGTAATCCTTCACAAACAATGGTAATTTATATTATAATTTTGACATAGAAAAATATATAAATTCAAACACTTAATACATAATACTTTTCACAACTGAATTTGTCTCTGTTTCCCCAACATCAAGGCCCCATGAAGAACTCAAGCCAAAGCTAATTTGCTCTAACTGAACACCCCTGCTGCCTGTTGTAACGAGAGGGATTGTCACACAGAATGATAGTCATTTATAAACAATACATTTAGGGAAAGCTCTGAAATACAGCCACTCAAGAACCAACCATTGGTGAGCAATTAAAATGATCAGCTCCTGCTTCTTCGCTAGCCAGCAGGATTCCTCTCATCTTCCCAGAGACTGGTTTAGAGAATGATATCCTTCAGACGCTTCACGCCAGGAGACTCTTTGTCACGACCCTCCTTCAGAATGGGGTTGACCTCATGCATGACTTTCTCGCTGTCAGCTCCACGGGGCTCAGCTTCAGAGGGACGAGAAGGGCCATTGTTGACATTGCTGACATACTGCTCCAGATCGCGGGCCGGGGGCGCCAGGGCAATGGTGTAAGACACGGAAGGCTTCGTGGGCAGAGGGCTCTTGAGGTGCAGCGGGGAGGTGACAGGGCTAATAGCCTCACAGCCATTGCCTGCCTCCCGGATAGCGCCGTTGACCTTAGGGCTGCAGATGGTCACATCAACAGTCCTCCTGCCCTTCAGGGTAAGCCTCTCCTCAGCCGGGTGGTCGCTGACATCTTTTCCAAAGGTTGCGAAAGTCCGTTTGGTGGGGCCGCAGTCGTCATAAGCCTCAACATCAGCAGCGGTAGCTTCTATGGACAGCGCGATGATGTTCCTCACGTGCTCAGGGGACTTGGAGCGGGTCGGCATGGGGTTCCGGGGCATCCAGCACCTGTCAGAGTGGCCAAGAATCCGACATTCTTCCCTGCAATGAAATCCTTCATTCTGATCTGCTGGGAGAAAATAAAATGTCGATTTCATCAGCTTTTCCCAGGAAATCATTGTTACTCCCCAGTGTTCTGGTTTCTTAGGTACCCACAGGCCCTCCTGGGGAATGGTACTTTTAGATCGTCCTTTATTGCCTTTTGGGAGAAGTGTGAAGAATTGGATTTTCAAAAGGCTATAAATAGCCCCCTGTGTACTCCCCCTCTTTTTTTATTATTATTTTTGTTGCTGTTCTCCCTGATGACAAAACTAAAAACCTAAAGGGAAACACATTATGATGAAAAAATGTATTTTAAAAAGAGTTTATCCTGAGTGTAACAACCCCTACTAACAATCAACTGTGTTTGAGACTGGTTCCAGCAGAAGAGGGAGTGGAGACAGAGCAGGGAATCAAACAGTCAGTACATCTGATAAATCTTGGCCATATCTTTGAGCAATAGCACTGCCAAGCACATCTCCACCCTATGGGTCAAGGATATACAGTGTTTAATTTTAGACTCGTATCATGCTTTCTCTGAAGACCCAATCATATCATTTCTATTTGACAAGCAGTTCTACCAGCCAGTCTCCGCACTAAGCCATTTACATGACTTGATTTCCCATCAGAAAGGATATACTGAGATCTCTCCCTTCAATCTGACCCATAAGCTTCCATTGGCCTTATGCACACATCACTCATATGTTGAGCATCATTTAATTATACCCAGCTAAGCATCTCTCCTTATCTTCCTTATCTGCAGTTTTATCAGGGTCATATTTCCTAAAATAAAGAAAACTTTCATGGATTACTTTAACCCTATCAGAGAATATCTCTGCAGTTAGAATTCATAATCATTGGTGAAAAATGCTTTTTTATTTTTCCACCAGCTTCATTTAGGGTTAAGGCTTTCATTTGGCTCTCAGAGAGGATTTCTACATGGACTTCATCAAAGCATGGACCCAGGGTTGATGTCTGCCTGTCTATTGGAAAAATGTTAATTTCACTGTCTTCTCTATAGCCCTAGTATTCAAGATACATTTATATTTATGTTACATTCTTGCATGAGGATGGCCTAGTGAAAATTTTCATCACATTGCACAATGCATCAAAATATAAGGAGCTTAACATTTACAGAAAACCTTGGGGCAAGATCAGAGGAGGTGGGGAGATAAGAAGAGATTGCAAACACAAAAAATGCATACCAAAAGAAGTTGGAACTATATGCTGTGACTGCTTTTTTGCAGAGGGAAGAAGTTCTTCAATTCAGGGTCTTGACTGATATTAGTCTATATATAATACACCTTCCGTATAAACTTGAATTTCCAATGTTTTGTTCCTTTCTTGAGTGTTTTAGAGTAACTGGCATAGCAAAGAGGCCCTACTCTGCCTCATTCATCAAAGGTTATTTTAGCGAGGGGGCTAAAGAAGTAAAGGTTGAAGTGGGTGTATACTTCATGATTTGAAGACAGAAGCAGCTAAATGTGAAGGCCTAATCTAGGCTGAGTCCAGATTTCAACACAACTCTGGGAATGGCCATTGAACATGTTTAAACTACTGAAAATCCAACCAAAGGTAAGACCCTGTCAGTGAACCTGGATACAGTTTTGCCAATTTATCTTTACAGTGGCCATTTTAAGCCCCCTGGAGAATGAAACACTCAGAATTTTGTAGAGTTAGAACCAAATAACAAATGAGCATTTTCACCAAGATAAGTGCCTTCCATGTAGATAGGATAATGCATCTGCAAACTCCAGCAGAGTTCCACGTCAGGGTTGCATGGCCACCTCTGCAAAATGAAGGGTTTGTCAAAGCCTTTTTTCTGCTTATTCTCTGCAAACTCTCAGTGCTGTCATCTGATAGCCTATCACCATTCAAAATGCATATGTTTCTAGGAGGCAGAAAGAATGAAAGTAAGGGAAACACGTTGAGACATACTTGGGAAACATTTACTTTATGTAGATACAAACATTATGAGCTGATCTACCCACAATCAGTTTCATTCAAATTGAGCAGTTTGCCCAGGAGGCCCCAGGATCCCTCCAGTAGGGCAGAATTCACATATTCAGAGTTTCCCAAAAAGATGTTTCTTCCTGTCCATCTTCTCTGAGGCTCATCTCATAGCTTTCCAAGTAATAAGTCTAAAGAATTAGTGCAAGTTCTTGTTTGGAGGTGGAGAGTAAGGAAGTGCAAAGGGAGGAACCGTTCAATAATTAACTTCTATTTCTATAAATCTGAGTAAGAGTCCCATGGAAGTTGGCAAAAAAAAAAGTCCACAAGGCTATGGAATCCATGTCCTTTTTGTCCCTAATATAGGATACTAAGGTAAAGAGGCCTTAGCCTTTGAATCTGGGACCATAGATATGTGACCAGGTATGAAGAGGAGATCCCAGCTGACCTTCAAACTGATAACACTGAGTGACACTTTTAAGGTAAAACAGTGGTGAACTACAATCTGTAGAAAATCCCCAACAGTTTCAACAAAAAGCTCTCATTCCTTTTAAGATTTTAGTATCAAGTGGCTGTCCTCAAATTTGGAGATGGATTTTTTTAACACAATTTAGTAAGAGAATACCATCCATGTGTTATCCTGAATCCAAGTATAGTGCTCTTTCCCTATAGGAGGCTGCTTCAAATGAACAGCATGAGGAGACCTGGAACCGCAGCATACGCAGGAGAGCAGAGACCCCAGAGACAGACACCTGTAAGTTCTTATGAATGTAGGAGACCAGAGCAGGAAACTCAGTCTTCCCAGAAGCTTCTCTGCAAACAGTACTTGCTTTCAGCTTACCCAATGCCTAAGTGAATAAATCACTGGGAAGAGGAAAAGGTAAACTCACTCAGTGCCCCCAGGAATGCAATCAGTCTAACTAAGCCTCCACACCAATCTCACTAAGTCTACCTCAGTCCTATATGAGCTGGAATAATATGCAATTTTCTTGGATTAATTATGTGAACTTATTATGTGTACTGCTCTTACCTCATGCAAGTAAGACTTGAATCTAAGAGACTCATTTACTCACAATATCTCACTCCTGGCTTAGATCTGATATCTTTATTTCCTTAAATCCTTACCAAGGGCAGGGACCTGCTGTTTATCATTTTTGGTATCAAACAGTACTCAGTGACATTTGTGTCAATACAACTAAAACAATATCTAACCTAGCTCTACTGTTGATAGCCATATGACATATGAAAGAAAACATGGGGAATATAGATAGGCAGGAAGAATGTCTCCCAGCCCAAGATAACCTACATCCATAAATTTACTGCAGATGAATTACCTCTCAAAATTCAAAACTTCAGCTTAGTAAGGAGATTAAGTGTGTATTAAAAGTGGTAAAGTCACAATACAAAGCCCCTTAAGAACAGCAATAAAGACAGGCCAGATGTAAAAAAGCAAAGAGATGACTTCTGGAATTGCATAAGACTGGGAGAGACCAAGTGCCTGCCATCATGTAGTATTGTAGCTGGGGATGCAGGTATGAGACCAGAGCAGAACTTTTCTGTATCATTGTAAATTAACGCTCAAGATGCCAGCTCCAGCTGAAATAGAGCTAAGCTAATAATTCACTAATTCACTGCTGCGATTACTCTTGTGAACCTATTCGTGACTCTACATTCCTACATCTTTTTCTGAAACTATTGACCTGATCCTACACAAAGAAAAATGTAAAACTCTAAAATCCCCACATATTTGCAGAAACTCAAACACATTACCCTGTACAGATGATGGAAGGCAGGTGTCTTTAAATCAAATGCATACATGATTAACAGTGAATGATGAATTTGCAAATTGGTCTTCCCTACCTCTGAAGTTGTCCCTAGGATTTGAAAAAATAAAATGAATGAATGAAGAGAGTGTATAAGTTTGGAAGAGAGACACAAATCTTGAGGCCATAGAATTCCTTAGTTTAAAACAGACTGGATTATTTTGGACAAAAACTAAAAACAGAGAAAAAATAAAGTTTTTTTTTTTTTTACCAATCTAGGTGGTAATAAGTTTTTGTTTTTTTTGTTGGGTTTTTTGGTGACAATTTGTTATTAAAGACCTTGATGAAAGAATCTCAAGACCTCTGGCAAAAATGAATAAATAAATAAATCTGAAATAAAAGCATCAGCCTTGTGAGAGCATGGAGGCATAAGAGGCAAAAATGAGTAAGTCATGATGCATAAGGAAGTAATTCAAATAAAAAAAGAATAGAATGTGTTACTTTGTGCAGAAAACAGCAAAACTTTTTGCAGCAATTACTACCCTCCTCAGGACATAAAACTGCTGTCTCTTCAGATGTGGCCAAACACAGTGTGATTCCATGCTAGAGCCTATTAATGGTCCCAATCAAAATTTAAAAAAGTAAATGATGAAAATACCATCTCAGGCTTTGCTAAAACTTTCAAAGTTCTCATGGGTTAGAATCACTGAGAGGCTCTGTTGGGACTTCATCTAGATGCTTAGAAACTATCTGAAAAAACATCTTTACAAGTGAAATATGAGGTGTCACAAAAGGCCACTGAACTACTCTCCAAACACAGGAACACTGAGATACTACAACTCTGAGCAAAGCAGAACCATATTTTGGAACTTCCATTCCAAGACATCCACAGAATTTACTCCCTTGGCCTGTATCCACTGGATACCCACAACATCTAGTCATTTCTATGTAGAGTTCCAAACAGTTCTTTGATTTTGTGTGGATGAAAAACAGTCAGACCTTTTTCACAGGTAGTTATGTTGCTGGAAAGGCAGAGCCCTCAGATGATGTTCACAAGTAGTGCTGAACCTAAAGTTACCACCACCAACTGGGTTTCACTCTTTCCCAAATAAGGAAATCGCTAACACATCATCAGCTTGAGAAAAAAGCCACAGCCACTTTTATGCTGGTCGTGAGCTTCCAGGTATTGGAAAGAATATGTAGTGAGGAAGGCATAAATAAGGGAGGTCCACAAAGCAAGAGGGACAAGGCATGTTAACCAGGAGAAAAATCTTCCCTTTTTAAATGAAAATTCAGTGTTGGTGGGGAAAAAAAGGCACCCAGCAGTTGGTGTTCCTCTTAACAGGAACTGACACTTTCTTCAGTCAAGTCCCACAACATTCAGTTGTGCAGAACAGGCAATGCCATACATGAGTCAATGAAAGATGCTGCAACTGTACTTCTAAATAAAGATTCCTGGCTGCCAAAATGTTCGTGTTACTGAGTGAGGAAGCTAAGAAACAACATTAGTGATTCTCCAATTGCTTCTTTCACATTTCAAAAATAAAGTTCACAGTAAACCAATCACTGTCTTTTGCAATGATTCAAAAAGATAGTGTGTGCCATGTCATCAACTGGGTAGGAATCACTAGGAATAGTCACTGGAAGCACATGGGGGTGTCAGAGGGATTAATATCTCTTACCTACCTAGGCTGGACTTCTTACCAACAAAAGCTTCATAGAAAAGTCTAGCATTGTCTTGATGTTTTAGTGTAACTTCAGCAGCCATCTGGAATACTGTAATTGCGATGACACTGCTTCTGGGTACAGCAAACAGCACAATCATTTAAAAAAATTCATTTCAAATATCTTCCTGGAAGCTAATAAATTTTACAGCAGTTTCAATCCTCCCTCATTGCAACAAAGAAAAGCTTAGTTCCAGACAAATTAAAAGTAAATTGATTGCCTTAGGGGAATCTATTCAAATATCACTTTTCCATGTTAGAAATCTTCTTTCCTAAAACATTAAAGAGAGAGAGAGAGAAAATGAATCTTGGGTGGGGGAGTGAGATGGATGATAGAGATAAAGAGTGTGAAAAGGATGGAAGCCAGTATGTGAAAAAGACCAGCTATAACAACATAGGGAGAGAGAGAGGCAGACAAAACCATTAAATCCTTGCTCGCAAAACCAGGTAGAAATAAACTTGAAATAAAATGCAAATGTGTCACTGGGGTGCAGGCCTAACATTTGTGCTGGAATTTATGAATAATAACTATGAATAATGAATGCCAAAATTGAAGGGATCAAATGCCACCTTCTATGTTTACTTGTCATTATCCATCTTTCATGGACAATGCTGTTTTTTTTCTTTTAGTCTTTTCCTTACAATTACTTAGAATTATTCTTTTTCCAGTTGCCCACTTAATCATACCAGTAGGAGAAAGAATGCTGTATTTTTCAGGGTGCTGACTCAAAAGCAACTGGGCAAATTCAGAAATGAAGCCAATTAATCTCTTCTTTGACGAAGCCTGACAATTTGAAGGCCCCCTAAGCCTGTTCCACCATTTCCATTAGGAAGAAAAAGTCCCCTACACCTTTAGCACATGGTGGTTCCAGTATGAGCCTCCTGGCCTTCAGCTACTCCAGCTCTTCTCTGAAAGAAAGAATGGCTCTCCATCTGAAGCATCAAGGAAACCTTGGAATCCCTCTGGGCCACTGCTGCAAGGGCTTTTTCTGTGTTGGCTCAAACTCTGAATATAGGAGTAGCAGAAGGCTTTTTGTTGAGATGACCTGAATTAAGACACTGACACAGCTATAGAAAAATCTATGTCAGAGCCGATGCATACTAAATCTGGATTGCAGTTCATATCCAAAATATCACAGACACATGGGTACACACACACACACACACACACACACACATTCACCACCTCTACCACCAGTCTTCATCATCTTTAATACTAATTTCCATGCACAAGTTAAAACAATGGAGCATTATATGTCAATTATATCTCAATAATAATAAGCTGGAAAGAAATCAATGGAATGAATCCAAAGATTTCTAAAAATCAGTCTGGTAAATTTAAATGTTCTGTCCACTTAGTACAGATCATGTATCCTTACACCTTTGGAATAATCGTTTTTTCAAAACATTGCATCTCCTGAACTTCCATTTTATTGAATTTGCCCCTTGTTGGTTCAAATGCCAATCTTTCACAACTGCGTCTGCAAAACATGGAGCTAATGAAGGAATGCCATGCTGTGGCTGGAGAAGCCCTGAGAAGTCCAGTTCTATGTTCAGAAAACAAGATAGCACTGAGAGTAGAGAATTTGAAGCTTCATTCAAGCATGCATAATTTCTGTTCTCTGAGATTCCCATTTGGAAGTTACAGAGAGGAAAGGTGCAGACTTGCTTAATATAAGATGTTGGACTCGAGCATACAGATATTCTAAGAGTAAATTGAAATTATTAATTAAAGAAAAAGGCTTCTTGGGCCCTAGAGCTTTCTTATCCCCTTAATCCCACTTTTCAATCTATTTTCTTTGCTTCTATCAGTTAGTGAACAGCAAATAATCTGGTTTGTTATTAAAACTACAGATAAAATAATCAGCTTTGGCAAAATGCAAATGGTGCCTAGCTGAAGAGCTAAGTGAGGAACTAAGAACTAAATGAACTAAGTGAAGAACTAAGAACTAAGATAAGGATCATCATCTGCTAACATATTAAGAAATGGCACAACTCCCTTCTCTGTCTTAATAGTCCTAGATTGGGGGCACAGGGTAGAAAGAGGTTAGATAGGAGAAAAGAGCAGGGCAAATGCAGAATTGTATTTTAAAACCTCCTGCTGGCATTCAAACATCTCTCTACTGTTATTAATCACATATACACACACATTCACACACACACACACAAAACACAACACAGAATTGTAATACTGACATAGCTTCCTGGATAAGATGCTTATAGGACAGTAACAAACAACGACATTGACAAATGGTTTAATTCTCCAGAGAAATCTTTGTCTCCTTCTTCCAGAGTTTATGCAAACTGGAAATTTTATGTGCTTAACACCCTGTTATCCATTCCAGGATGGGAGGTCAGCAGTATTTCAACAAAGAAACCACTCATGAGTAATGATTTTATGGAGACAAGAGTGGGAAAATGGACTGTTTGAAATGAGTCTAATTCCTTGTGTGACGGCTAATAAAAAGAAACATCTGAACACAGTGCTTGAGAAGCATTTTTATACTGTTCAACAGACCAAAAATAATAGCATTTTTTCTAGTCTGCATTACCATTAATAACAGCCTTTCCTTCTGGTCATCTGTGTTTACAGAGGGAATAAAGCCTGATACAAGAGCTTTCCCTTCCTCTGCACCACCCAACTAGACACAGATTGTCCAGATGATTCTTCTTATGCCAAACCAACTTTTATTTTTAAAAGCAAAACTGATCAGAGTACCTAAATGTGAGGAACTGTGAGAGAGCCAGAGAATTTCCATGGTAGTCCTCTCAAAGGCTATTTGGAGAGTAAAAGAGGATTCACATGTTGCCTTTGTTTCGGGAAGCTCTTGAACTGTCCTGAGAGGAAATCTTCCACCTGTTCTATTTACTTTCTCTGAACCACACTCCAAAGATTGCCCAGGGCAGGGAATAGCAGACTGATTGTGCATTAGATAGTATAATCCACAAACTGCAGGTTCTCAGCTCCCTCAGTGCATTTAAGGTGGAATTGGCTTCTCAAAATTTCAACATATATTCATAAGCATTGCATAGAGGAAGGTTCCCCTGGAGTTCAATGGTCCTTTTATTTCCACCTATAAGTAATAAGGGCTCTCATGTATGAATTCTCATTCATCTTTTCTCATCTCATCTCCCTTGTCTCCATTCCATGGTATTCAGCTCATCTCCATCATGCCCAACATATCCTCTTGTCTTACCATTCTGTTCAGACTTCATCTCTCTTCAGGTGCATAGCCTTTCCTCATCACATCATATCATTCTGCCTCAAAACTCACACCTCCAGAGAAGCTTACAGGGAGGCGATCAGAAACCACAGCAGTGGCCAAGTGTATGACAGAAACTGTTCTCTGGGGCTTTTCCAATCCTTCCCACTAGGGAACCTTCAGAGCAAGCCTGATGGTTCTGTGGCAGCCCCTCTGAATATCAAGAACAGCTGTGTCTGTAATTTCCTTAGCAGGATATGTTACCAGCACCCCTTACAAGAAAAAACTTGGAAGAGAGGAATACTAACTGTACAACTGCAAACAAGTCTGCACACCCTGTTAAAGAGCCCACATTTTCCTAATAGGAGAGTGAATTCTTAACATTTATTGTAAAATAAAATTTAAAAATGTAGAACTCCCTCAAATTCTAAAAAAGGTGCCATTTATGTCTACCCCCAAAATCAGAGGGATATTCAGTAAACTACTCAACTGTTTGTTTGTTAGAAACTTGCAGTCTAATGTAACACTGGTCCTCTCCTGTGCCTCACATTAATATCATTGGGCCGTCGGCCAAAGCCTAGAGAACTAAGCTTCATCTTGGTGAACTGGAATCTCTACTGTCAGATACAGTCACCCTGACTAACGGGAACTACGGAATGCCAAAATCTACAGCTTCTCTGTTCCATCCATCAAATACTTACAAGTCCCATGGCACAAGCCCAGCAGCGGTCTAGAGATCCCAATCAACTATCAATAGCTTAAGTGTAAGTGATTGTAAATGAAGTACAACCCAAATGTGTTCCCTTTTTAGTTACAGGAATTTCAGTGCTATTATGGCACCCACAATGCTCATACCCAGTGATTCAGACAAGCATCCAGGAGCTAAGTGTTATGGGATAATCTGCACATGCTGCAATTACAGCATTCAGCAGAGCACCAACAGGCACCCCAGTCTCAACTTTCAGGGCACCATATGGATAGTTTTGACAGGATTGCCCCCCCTCCCTGGTTAAATATGATGAAAGATGTAGAGGTTCCCATATGGGTTCCCAGAGGTCTGTTTCTGCCTCTTCAGGCTCCCACAGCTAGTGAACAGAGGAATGAATGTGTCTACATCATAGCCTAGAACTCTCTAGTGCGTCTATTTCTCTGACATTCCAATATTGCATCAAATGGTAATTTACCAAATTTGCCACCCCTTTCTATTTTTGAACACTTCCCATATGATTCAAACTCAGTGCTCTACCAAACTAGCTTTTCTTCTTAAACCAGAGGCTTCCCAACCTATAAAAGAATATTCTGTCTCAGAGATACTGCTGTGAAGTGAACTCTCAGGAACATGGTTTTTCAACAGCCAGCTGTATCTGGAATGAATATAACTGAGTGGGATACCCTTAAAAGCAATAGCACCCCAGGACACTTAAAAGGTAATACTGTATTTTCTTCCTTGACCAGGACCATGTCCAGAAATTCACAACCAGTGGAAAGCCAACTGCCATTGTGTTAACTATCACTGATGCCCTCACACAAGAATAGCCCAGAGAATCCACAACATAGAAACCTGCTGTCTCATGCCTTGGAGCTCAAGTACATACATGTCCATGTGCCTCTTTAGAGAGACAGAACAATTACTAGATCCCAGACTCTATTGAACTGAGCAGGGCCAACTTTGTACATAATTGTGGGTGGAGGGTGGGATGGAGGAATTGGATGAGCCATAATATTTGTATTTGTTATGGAGAAACCACATTTCCTTCCACAATAATAGTGCTCACATACTAAAAGTCTTTAGCATTACTGAGTTAGTCATTATTTAAACAAATCTCAAGACCAAAACTGAGTCCAGATAATCAGAACAAATTGTTCCTTTCCAAACACAATATATCTCTGCCCTTGCTTCCAGTGACCACAAAGAGACGCAAACGGAATATAAATATAGCTATCATTTTAAGAGATATTTTTTATTGTTATATTTAATGCTTTAGGCTTCATTATTTTGGCCAGTGTCTTCCATTTCTGTATTTGCTAGCACCATAACTGGAGCACCTTTGAGGAGACTATGACTTTTAGATTTCCCTAACCCTTGCCTAGTTCTCATCCTCTACTGATAAGAAGCATAGACAGTATAATTAACACCAGCTGCCCCAATTTCACTTCTGATTCTAGAGGCTGAGTAAGCCAACCTCAGGGTGTGGACTGGAGTGGGTGGAAGAATGTCTGACTCCAGCCCAGCCATGGTGGGCCTCTCCCAAACTGCAATCCCCCTCCATAGACAATGCCTAAGGTCTTCAATCATGTTTACACAGCTGGAACTGAGCAGACCCTGAAAATCACAGACCGCATAAGACTGCTCCCTGCTTCATTCTGGATTTAATTCTGTTTGCCTAAAAAAGAATAAATGAACATATTAATTCCAAGTGTTGGGGTAATGGCTACTGGCAAGGAAAGAGAAAGCTCACTTTCCTGAGCAGAGGGGCCATTACCATGATTGCAGCAACCCACAGGTGTGAAGCTTCCTGTCCACTAGTCAGCAGCAGCCAATACAAGCTCAGTCCAGAAAGAAAATCAGTAATAACCGAAAATACAACCATCCACCTCTGCAAACAATTCGATGTATGACTATACCAAACAGCTACTTCCAGTGAAGAGACCGGCACCACCTCAGTGAGGCAGGGTTGCTGGCCATTCTCTGGTCCCCGAGAGCATGGGTGTGTCCCTGTCACAGAACCCTTGTCCTGAGTTTGTCATGTTCCTGCTCACCAACACCAAAGAGAGTCTTCCTCAAAGCTCCATCAGCTCCAAAAGTAGGGAAAAGATAGAGTGTAAGCTTGGTCCTTGGCACTTGGCCACCATTCCCTCTCAGAACCTAAAGTCATAGGGACTGGCAGAAAAAAATGTTACTAACATTCTACCAACATTGCTAATTTGGGTGGTACATAACAGCAAAGGCAAAACTTTCTGCTACAGCCTCATGTCCAAAGGCAAGCTTTGCTCCAGAAAGAATGAAGCATATGTAAGTCAGATCTACTGCAGCAACTCCAGGTGTCATTTGCAACTTGCCAAAGAGAAGCTTACTACCCTGCTGCACATCAGAAGCCAGCTCCTCCTGGTGAAGTGTGCTGTTGGAAATGGTAGCAGCTCTCCCCCAGGGGCAGTGTGGCACAGGGTCTGAGGCTGAAGCAAGACTGCCGGGTTCCAGCCCCAGCTCTGCCACTTAAGAGCCCTACCTTATGGAAGTTACTTATTCTCTGTGCTGTGGTTTTTGGAGGAGTGTTTTTCCACTGTAAGGTAAGAATAATTGCAGCGACCTCCTGGGGTGTTGGCATGGTTAAAAGTGGAAATGAATGTTGTCTTGTCAATGGGTATCAGCCCCAGAGAAGTTCACTATGGATTCAGTGAGACCAAAAAATTGAGAATGGAACATTCTTGGGGTGAAAGAGTTTATACCCAACTTTATTCCCATGGTGGCAGGTCAATCACTAAAATCCCATCTGCACCAGAGAAAGTCTGCATGCAGCGAGCCAGTCTCTGCCTCTGGGCCTCTCTGCTCCTGCAGCCGTCTCAGTCTCTGTCCTTGGCACTGCCACCACTCCAGTCTCTGCTCTCCTGCAGCCTTGCATCTGTGCCACCGTGTCGCCCAGAGCACTAGGCAGAGCTCTTTATATAGAGTCAACAACAACGTATCGCCCACACGTGTGCAGTGAACTAGCCAATCAGGGCCAGGTGAGAATCCTTCACTTTCTCCACACATGTAAACCAAGCTAAAGAGTGCCTGGCAAAAAGGAAGAACTCAACACGTATTAGGTGTTGCTATCCATCAGGAAGCTTGAACTCTTTGGGAGAGATGGAGTTCAAGCTGGCCTTCTCCTTAGACCATACAGCCAACCACTGGTGGGATATAAAGGAGGGGACGTTGGGAAAGATTCCATGTTAATGACATCACACTCATCAGGCTGCCTTGGTGATCCAAATGCCATCATCAGTTATTCTTTTGTATTATCATCACATTAAGATATCAAATGCTAGTTGGAAAGGAAGACCAGTGAGTTTAACTGGTTTATTCCCTTGGAGTAATTAAGAACTTGGGAAAGTAGAAGAGGGAACAGACAAGTTTATATGTGGAAAGCAGGAAACTAGCAAAGAAAGCCTGAGAATGCAGGACCCTGAGAAGAGCTAATGGTGACAGAAACTGAGAAAACCCAAGGGGAGTGCTTCCAGATAGAAAGGAAGATACAGGCAGGTAGATACAATGGCACTATAGACACAGTTTTGCCAGGGGCTCATCCTTGCATACTCCTCAGTATGTGAGCAATGCTCTTTACCTCTGTGCTTTCTTTCCTCCTAGGCACAGAGCTAATTCTGACTCTGCTGCAGTAGATCTCATCACTTAAGAAAAAAAACCCCACACACGCAAAATGCATTCAAATTTAAAAAATAGACCTCAGAAAGGAAATATTGACAAGATGCCTAATATGCTAAGTATGAGGAATTAAATTGAATGAGGCACTTGGGGTGGGGAAGCAAAAACAGGCTGTGCCAAATACATTTGGAATGACGTACTAAGCCGACATTACAGAAGGCTTTGGGTTGATTAACAGGGAGCAGGATGTAAGAGAGGAGCTGGAGTAGAGTGGAAAGCTGACTTGGTATCTCAGACATAAGGGCAAGGTATGGTAAGCACAAACCCCAATAATGAACAATGGAAGTGAGTAATCGCAAAATTAAAGGCCAGGGGAGGGCAAAGACAAGCACTGAGAGAAAAACAGCACTTTCTGAAATATAGGTACAGAAAGTAAAATGAAAAGACCAACAGGCAAGAGGGCTTCTTAAGAACTGAAGTGGAGTGGGGATAAAGTGAAAGTTCCTATGGCCAGGAATCTCACGTGGCCCTGATTGGCTAGCTCACTACACACATGTGGGCAATACATTGTTATTGACTCTATGTAAAGAGCTCCGCCCAGCACTCTGGGCTACACAGTGGGACAGCTGCAAGGCTGGAGGAGAGCAGAGACGAGACTGGAGCGGTGGCAGCACCGAGGACAG
Organism: Manis javanica; assembly: GCF_040802235.1. Taxonomy (NCBI): domain Eukaryota; kingdom Metazoa; phylum Chordata; class Mammalia; order Pholidota; family Manidae; genus Manis; species Manis javanica. The sequence goes on from NC_133174.1 coordinate 91,277,112, forward strand.
AGACTGAGACAGCTGTGGGGGCAGAGAGGCCCAGAGGCAGAGCTTGCTGCATGCACGCTCACTCTGGGTGGACAGGATTCTAGTGATTGGTCTGCCACTGTGGAAATAAAGTTGAGTATAAACACTTTCACCCCAAGAAAGTGCCATTGTCATTTTTAGGTCTCATTGAATCTATAGTGAACTTGTCTGGGGCTGAAACCTATTGGCAGACATGGAGACTCTATGAAGTAGACAAATAATGGCCATTTAATTCAGGGGAAAAGTACATTTAGGATCTCCTTATCCTCTATTTCTCCATTTAAACCACATCAGGGGTACCTTCTCATAGGTACCTTCTCATAGATGAAACAGTGTCTCAAAAGACTGAACAATGGAACACTAGATATGATGACGCAAGTGAAGCTCTGAAAGATGACTCAATACCCCATTTGATATGAATTAAGCCCCCAAAAGATTGAAAGGCACCAAAGGCAAGGGGAACAACTCTGACCATGGAATTTGGGTGTTCTATCCTCAGGGGATGGGCTGGTAGTCATGAACTAATGACCGGCTAAGAAACTGAAGGAAAAAGCTAATGATTCCACTTTAGGAAAGGCAGAGGCAGCTGCCAAAGCATCAGAGAGGGAACAGCTGTGTTCTTCACTCAGGGGAAAGACCTAATTAAGTTGAAAATTGCAAACTATTCAGAAAGGGATGATTCAGTAAGGGAGTAGGAAGACGAGAACAGGAATTGGGTATAAAAGGAAAAGGAGGACCATTTCCATGAAAATATACACCCTTGAAAGCTGGGTTAAGCTAAACACATGCAAACAAAAGTCAAAGAGAAGGAAGAAACAGAATGGTTAATACGAACTAGTGTCACCAATGTCTCACCCAAATTTCCCTTGCCACAGTGGAAGGACTTTTTTTTTTTACAACCCAAAGCCCCATGACTAAGTGTCAGAGTTCCCATCCTGCCTTGATCTTTAGAAATACAGAGGAAAATCCAGCCAAAACACTTTCTGCTTCTCCAGTAACCTTTTCATGCTAGTGAAAAAAGTAGAGTCATAAACTATCAGCTATAACGAGACCCTATAAATCATGCCAGTTCCAACTCTTCAGTTACAAATGAGGAAACTGGGGCCTAAAGACAGGAAGTAAGTTGCTTGAGATCACAAATGGAGTTAGTGACAGATGCAGGACTTGAATCCATATGCCTGAATTAGGGCTTTCCCACTGTCTTGCCAATGGGTTTCAGTCCCCAGCAAGTTTGCTATGGATTCAGTGTGGCCAAAGAAATGACAGTAGAACCTCTCTTTGGGGTGAAAGGGTATATTACCCAGCTTGTTCTCCTGGCAGTAGGTGGAGCACTAGCATCTCTGCCTCTGCCCAGAGCACTGGGCCAAGCTCTCTGTATAGTGCAATAATAGCTCATTGCCTAAAGGCATGGAAGTGTCAGACTAGCAGCAGGCCAGTTACATCATCAGGTGGTTTAAGTTCAGGGAGGATCCTGGCCATAGGATCCCCAACGTCCCCGCACTCCACCCCTCCAGGATTCTCACCTTACAATCTACATGCTCTCCATCTTCTGCAGTGGACCCTGTGTGAAGAACCTGGAGCACTGTAACCAGATACCACAACAGCAACAGAGGATATCAACAATTTAGAGATAATAACAAAAATTAAGATACAACAAGATTTTGATACAGATAACAAAAAGTATAATAATCCTCAAGTGAGACGAAGTTCCCAATCCACAAAGACCTTAGGGGTGATAAGACACATGTTTTAATGCCACCAACATAGGCAAATCTTGTCCATCAGGTAGGATGTATGCAAGAGAGTGGTCCTGTGATAGGACTGTAGCAGGAAGGGAGTATAACTTTATTCAGTTCTCTATAATCCACAGTCATACGCCAGGAGCCATCTGGCTTTTTTACTGGCCACACTGGGGAACTGAAAGGACTATGGTGGGCTTTATAATACCCACCTTTCCCAGCTCTTGGAGAGTTTCTCCAATCTCTTTATGCCCTCCAGGCAGTTTGTATTGTTTGGTATTAGTCACCCACCAAGGCACAGGCAAAGCTATGGGCGGGTGCCTAGCATGTCCTCTCAGAACTTCCTTCACCACACGTACTCTCAGTCTGAACTCACCTGCAGTGGTCTGCAACCATAGACTCTGCAGGGTATCAATCCCCAAAATATAATCAGGAATAGGATATATATACACAATATACTCCTTCGGAGGTAGATGCCCTATTCCCAAAGGGATTTGGGCTTGTTGCACTGTGATAGCCTTACCCCGTATCAATCTATGATAGTAGGGGTCCCAGGGAACCACTCATGGTTACCATGAATCAGTGAACAATCAGCCCCAGTGTCCACCAGAGCAAGGACACATTGTATGTTCACTGGGGACCAGTGGATAGCTATTTCAACATGTGACCACCGGTGCCCCCTGGTCCCTCAGGGCAAGTACCTCAACCTTCCCCCCAGTCGAACTATGTTCCCCAATTATCTTCCTGTGTGGGCTTGAGTGAGGTTGGCTCACTCTCCAGCAAGAAGTCTTACAAACACACAGGCCAAACTTGTGGCTCTGTCTCTGATCTCTGCCTTTTTGGTCTTAATGGCTTGAACTACTGCTCTGGTTTCATTGTTGCCATAGCTCTAGTAAGACCCTATTTGACTTCCTATCTAATTTCTTTCCATCTGCTCCTGCCCATATTAAATCAACCCACAACTGGGTCCTCATAACCTTCATGGGGCCCTTTAAATTCTTCTTGTGAGTAGCAGACTTTATTTCTTTTCATGTTCCCATTGCTTCAGCCTCTCCTAAGTCTGCTACTGTACTGTGGCAGTGCTAAGGCATTCTGCCTACCAGCTTACCCTTCTCCCAGCACTCCAGCCCCCTCCAGAAACAGGTGAGAGGATGCCCCCCAGCAGGAGGTTGGTCTGCTGCTTGGCTGGTGCTCCCATGAGCTATGGCTCTGCCAGGGACCTGAGTCATCAGAGGGCATGTGCTTGTGTGGGAGACTACAGCGCAAGGAGCTGGCACACCAGTGGGAATTGTCGCCTCACTTATGGGCTGCCCTAAGTGAGGGGAAAGAATGGCCACTAGATACCCAAAGAGGGATGTGGGAGCTGTTTGAAGCACAATATTTCTCATCCCAGTAGTGAAAATCTCTTCATCTGGGCCATAATTCTCTGGACTCTAGATGGCATTTCTTATGCCTAGCTCTTGTAATACCTGTTGGAGCTCAGCATACGTCTGCCATCTAACAGGAGAGGATGGTAGTTCACCCTGATTGGGCCACACAGCATGAAGTGCAGCCATAAGCCCATGGAGGAGGGAGTGACTCCTTGGGGTCTGATGTGCATTTTGTAATCGCTGCGTCAAGGCAGGCTGCACTGTCAGGGAAGACAGCTTTCCCATCTCTGATCCCAACAGAACAATTCCATCCACCCCCAAGTCCCACAGATGCAGGAGTCAAGCTGATATTGACTCCAAGGGCTTCTGCCTAAACCAGGAGCCCAAATCCATCAGCAAAGCCTGAGTATAGGGGCGGAGCATAGAGTGTTCCACGACCTGGGGAGGGGGCTGCTCCTCTCCTTGGGGCGCTCTCAGCTGCTGGGTCTTTGTTTTCTTTACAACACTGGGTGTGCTTTCAATACAGGAGGGGTCAGTGCCTCTGGCACCACCCCTTCATCCTTCCCCAGCTCCTCCATTTCTGGGGCTGATAGCAACTTTCTCCTTCCCCGAGTGCCTCCGTCAAGAGTGCTTCTTTTTTCTTTATGGCCTTTTCCTCCTTCAGAGCACCTGGCAGCGCTGCTGTCTCATTCTGTAAGGAATCTTTTACCTCTTCAACGGCACCTCACTACTGGTATTCTCGTGCTGCCTCCTCCCACATCAATGCCATTTCCTTCTTCAGGGAATCCACAGAAGTTTGCAGCTCATGTTCTCGTGCAGCCATTTCTTGGGTCTTTTTCAGGAGTGTGTCCTTCTCTTCTGTAGACTTTTTTAATACTGTGAGAAGCAGCCAACCCACAGTCCATGCTGCTTCATGGGCACTCTGCTTCTCAAAGGATCTGCTTACTATACCAAGAGCCACCCCTACTGTCTCAGGTGTCACCTCCACTTGCCTCCAGTCCTGGGGTGGGGCCCAGCCCTCTAGGAGGCAGGCCACCTCAGGCCACATACCCACTGGGGGACAATCCACTACCTCCCCATTCATAGGGGCAGCTGCTGAAGCACCCCTCCCATAAGGGCAGCCTGTCTTTTTCCTTGGTCAACAATGAACCCTGCCAACTTCATCAATTGTCTTGCCCATGGGTTTCAGCTCCCGGCAAGTTTGCTATGGATTCAATGTGACCAAAGAAATTGACAGCAAAACATTCTTTGGGGTGAAAGGGTTTATTACCTGGCCGGCTTGTTCTCCTGGTAGTAGGTCGAGCACTAGCACCTCTGCCTCCACCCAGAGCACTGGGCAAAGCTCTCTATATAGTGCAATAATAGCCTATTTCCTAAAGGTGTGGAAGCGGTAGCCTAGCAACAGACCAGTTACAGCACCACGTGGTTTAAGTTCAGTGAGGATCCTGGCCATAGGAACCCCAACTTACCCACACCCCCTCATATAACAAAATACCAATAAAGAGAAAAATACAATAGGAACACCCCAATAACTATGGGGAAGTGAAGAGTAGTCACAGGGCATTTTAACAATGTGGAAAACCTCTTTTAGCTTGTCTTTGAGAAATGACTGTCACCAGAATGCCCATAGAGGAGCACAAAGTCCAAGCTGGTCTGTATAGATGACCTCAGCACACTTGCAGTCCACAAAGAGAATGTAGCCATCTGGGCAAACTTAGGACATTGATTTTTATGAAAGCACACAGCCCAAAACAGCCCAGATCAGAGGAAATGATGAGGGAAACAGAAGCTAAAGATGTGAATTTCATCAGGCTTTTTTTGACAGAAAAAGTTTTAAATCCCAACATGAGCAAGAAAGCAGCAAGGTTAGAGGGAAGAAAGCTTCAAGACTCAAGCTGTGATTCAATTGAAGTGTTGTGGTCAACAGATTTGCCAGTGACACAGAAGACACAGCAGGCCAACTCAAATAGTAAAATGTAAGAAACAAAGTGAAAGGCCAACGTCTATACTGATGCCAATGCTGTAGCCACACCTGGGTACTATCAAATATGCCCCCTGGGCTAAGTTAGGCACACCAGTTATTTCCTTCCATCTCATTATAATGCCTCTGACTCCCTGATCTTTCAGGCTTCACTGCTCTATTCTGCTGCCACTTCCCTAAGCGATATCTCTTCTAAACTGGAGAAGGTAGCCCTTTCATAACGAGAATGAAAACTTCCTGCCAGTTCAGTAGCCTTTGAGATTTCAAATGGAAAAACAGAACAATGCCCTGAGTCACATAACAAATTCAGGAAACACAAACTCTCTTCTGATCCCTGCCCTGTCTTAGAGTAAATCATGTCACCTTCAGCATCTGGAAAATGGGGTGGATGAGAACTGCCCTGGGGATCAAACACTGGTGGATGGCATCTCTTGTTTGGTGGTGCTCAGAGCAATGAACCTATCAACACGTGTTCACTGAGGGTCTTCCCCATTCATAGTAGTGTGCTAGGAGCTATGTGGGAGGAAGGAAAAAAGTAAAAGACAACTGTACCAAATGAAAAGAAGCTGTAAAAACCTTCCATTGGGGAACACTGAACCACTACAACAACAACAAAAATTCTTCCTCAATGTTCTTGAAAATAGCAGGGTTTTATTTTTTCCAAAAAAAGAATGAAAGACGAGTTGTCCCTAGGAGGAAAGATAGAGTCAGGCTGAGCTTGAAAGGGACAGGGCTGGAGGAAGAACCAAACAAGAGACATCAAGGAAAAAAGTCTGTGCAAAGAGGGGGAGAAAGAAAGGAAGAAGGAGGGAAAAGCTGTTGTGAATTAGAATTTTACAGCTGACTCCATAGAAGAAAGGATGAGAGGTTTGGCTTAGAGTGTTGCATTTGAAGAATAGACTGACTGCAAGAGGTGGGACCCATTAGCCAAGGATGAGGAGGAGTCTAAACTTTGTTTAAGAAAAATGGAGAGTTATCAACTAGGAATGCCACCTTGTTTAGGAAATGAATGAACAGACACTCTAAGTCCATCGTACCCTTAGACTTATGTGGCCCCAATACAAGGGTGAAAAAGCCCTCCCTTGGTTGAACTTCAGTGGTCCTTAGTTTTTTAATTGTAATTTTTTTCTGAAATAGACAAGTGATCTGCTACTTCAATTTGATGCTCACCCCAGGCTTCATGACATTGCCATTGAGCAGCTTCCAAGAAAGGAATGCCAAAGGGAGGAAATTAAGATGAAAGAGCAATTACACCTCAAAGCAAGCACACCATACCATCTGTTAACTTGAGTATGGCACTCATTACAGATCCATTGGCAAATGGCTGTGTGCTCAGGAATCTGAAAAAACTGGGCCCAGAACCCAAAATGCAGAATAAAAGAGCTTAGAAGTTGGAGGGTCCTAACAACTATCAGCCCCTCCTTTTACATTTGAAAAATAGGCATAAAGCAAATTAATGTAATATAAACTGTGTACATAGGTATTGAAAAGGTGCCAAGTAAAGGAGAGAGCAGCACAAACTAAGTATTAGTCAAGGAAGACTTCTTGTAGGACTTAAATTTTGCCCAAGTTTTTAAAGTGAGAAAGAGACATGGATAAGTGAAAAGGGGAAGTAAGCCAAAAGGAAGAATGACTTCATCAGCCTCTTCTTACTGCTCTCGTTCTTTGAGTGTCTACGAGAGAACAGACACTTTTCTAAGTGTTACACATGCATTATCTCATTTAATCCTTATGACTGTCCTATAAGGTACATACTATGAATATCCTCTCATCTACAGATGAGAAACCCAAACACCGGACAGGACAAGTAACTGGCATACAGTCACACAGCTATTCATTTGTGGAATAGGATGGGAATGGCAAGTCCCTGACTCAGCTCAGTGCTCTACTGCTCAACCAGATTGTGCTGACATAAAATGCTCAGGTCAGCAGGCCAAGGAGGAAAGAGGCACAGAAGAAAAAACAAACTAGCTATCTGATTCATACTTACATTGTACTAAGGTATTATACACATATAAATATCACCTTGTTTATTCATTCTAGTAACATTATTGCAACATTGTTCATCAGCCCACATATAAATATACTAATTGAGATTTTGAGAGGTGAATGACTTATCCAGGGTTCTATCATGAATAATACAGTGAAAACTACAATTCTCAGTTTCCCCTGGGCAACATGGCATTAAATTATTTTAGGGCTATAATGATCTTTTAGCATTTTGCATATAGCATGTACGTTTGGGTTTTTAGGAAGGCAAAATATATGCACTTCCAGTTACACTGATTGTGGAATGTTATGTTCAAGCTATTAAAGTTTTTTCCCAAACCCTGCCTTCTTCAAAATCAATGCTTGTCCCTGTGTTATAAGTTCTTCTTATACAACTCTAATTCCACACAGTTCTATATGTGTGTCTCCTCTCTCTCTCTCTCTCTCCCCATTCCTCTCTCCTCCCTCCCTCTCCATCTCCATTTGTTGGCAAACACAAACACACAAACATGTCATAAGGTCCCTTACAAGCCAAAGCACTTTATGCCACAAAATCACAGCCTGCCAGCTAAATTCAAGACACTATAACCAGTGAAGATGAGCCACGTGACTTACATTAAGATAAACAGCTTTAAGCAAGGCAGGAATAAAAATTTTTTTTTCCTTTATCAACTGTATATTTGAGTGGCTCTCTCTTAGCATTTATATAGAGGATTTTTATGAGGGGCTTTGGGTGATTTTTTTTCCTATCATTTACAAATTCATTTTTTTCACTACTAAAAGAGGCAGAAATCCAAAGGCATACAAATTCCTATCATTACTTGGATGACACTGTGCCCATGGACCTGCTGTGAGCTCATTCACATGACAAGGAGATGTGACCTTACAGGTAGGAGCTGAGCATTTTTCAGTCCTTTGGCAGAAAAAAAGAATAGAAAGGATCCTTTGCAGGGTGACTTTATTAGAGGAAAACTGGAAATGAAATATTTATCTTCTCATTTGTTTTTTAATGAAAGTCCGGGCATGAAATAGGAACCAAAAAAAAAAAAAAAGAATCAAAACGATGTCTGCCACCCATTAGCCATTTAAGAGCAATGAGGCAAGAGACGGAGAGCAGGGGAAAAGGATAGAGACCATGGGGGTTGAGGTATGCACCTTTTTACACAGGGAGAGCAAAGCAGAATCAATGCCACCCAAAAAGAACTAGAGTTTTGCTAGCCTTGCCACAGGTGCTCAATAATATGTGCATTTTGTAAGCAGATTAACTTGGACTTCTCTTCCAAGTGCCACAAGAACCTGTGGTGGACATCCTATACTTGCTGAAACCAGAGTCTGGGCTAAGTTAGAAAAACAACTGATCGTGAAGGCAGCTTGTCAGCATCCAAACTTTTCACAGTGAGTAAATCAAATAACAATTATCGAATGCTCCTTTGGACATTGATAGCTCTGGGCAAACTCATGAGGTTGTCCCCCTTGGTACCACTTTTCTGTGCCCTTCTCCCATCTAAAACTCATAATGTTCAATATGTTAGAAACTAACCCCCCAACATCAAATTCCAAACCTAGGAAAAATCTAATAACAGTCGTTTACAATTTAGTGTGAATTTAAATAAATTCATTCCCTCTTCCCAAAGGACACTTGAAGTTTGAACTCTAATTGTAAAATGAAATGCCTAACCCTATGTTAAAAGGATTACAGACAGCAGCAAGCAGATGAGAGGTTTTGGACGATGTCCCTGAAATGATGCAAAGTGGATATTTCACTGACTGAATCCCTGTAATAATAACAGCACTTCCTATTTTGTGTGCACTTCTGTGTGCCAGGAAGCATACTAAGTGCTTTACCTGGATCATCTCAAAACCACCTGAATAAGTAATTTCTATTTTCACTCCCATTTTGCAGATGAGAGTATTGAGGGTTCAAAAAAAAGTAATTCAACTAAGGTCAACAGCTATTAAGTGGCAAAAATAAGCATGGAACTTAGATTGGTCTTACTCCAGAATCTGTACTTTTAGTCACTGTGACTCTATGATTGCCTTTGGATTTACAGGCCGACTAGTGACATCAATCTTGAAGAGAAGGGAGTAGGATTGAAGTGGTTGTACTGACTCAACAGGACTTGTTTATATTAGGTGGCGCCTGAATCGATGGGACACTGTCTCTCTGAAGGACTGTAATGACAATTAGATTTCTCAGTTTACCTATGAGGATTAGCTAGATTTTACATATTAAAGGAAGTCTGGATTATGCCCTGCATATTCCTGCCAACCTTAGTCTCAACCACAGATATTTGGATTTTATTTCATTTGTCTTTTAACTCATTCTAACTTTCTGTACATTTCTCAATCAGCTAAGAGCCTGACTTTGAGTTTCATTTTAAATGGCTGCCACTCTATTAACTTTTTGGAATTCTATGTTTGTCTCCTTCTCAGGGTTGCTGTAAAGGATAAATGATATGTTATAACATGAACTGCCTATCACGATGATTTCGGGGACTTTTCAGGACTTAACAGTTTATATTGATCGCACTGAAAACAAAGGGGTTCTAAGTGATGCTGCAAGTAGATTAGGTTCTGTGCCTACATTTCTGGTACAGGTATTTTGATCTCTAAAGGATCCTAGATGATTAATATTAGCCTTCTGGAAACCTAATACCACTTTTCTAAGTCAAATAAAACAATGTTTAACTTTACAAATCTCACTTATTTAAAAGACAGCCAATTCTTCATCGAGAGATTCTTTCCCCTAGGATCCTATAAGTCATTTATTTTAGGTGATTTTTATTTAAGACAAATGAGAGAGAAATGAGAAACTTAAGGGTGCTATAGATGGATAAACAAAAGCACAGGAAGAAGACATGGAGCCAACATGCTTTGACCTCTTTCCTCACAAAGCTCTTTTGCTCAATGGCATGCGAACGTCTGAGTGTGGAAACTGTCAAAGACGGCATGGGATGGGGGACTAGAGCAACAAGCAATGCTGCTCCGTCTTGCAGAAAGGAAGCAAAACACACCTTTAACCTTCTCAGGCAATCAAGAAGAATTTAGTTCAAAGCAGGTAGCAGAAGAGTGGTCTGGCAGACACAGACTACAACCTGGGAATGGGTACCTTCAGATCATCAACATATAATGTTGGTAGCAACATCCACAGCCCGCTTCAGTACTACTGGAACCTGGAAAGCATTATACATTATACCAACGACAGAAGCAACTTTTTCTGGCATTTTAGTTATTGGAACATTACAAATTAATTACACAAACTTCACTTAAATGATAAGTCAGCCATTTTCCTTCATGAGGAGGAACACTATACTAAAGGAAGCCTTAAAGTGGATTGTGTTTCTTTGAAAATTGTATTTTAAAGGAAAGATCCATAGTGCTAGTTTATGAATCTCCAATTAGCATCACAAAGGAAACACCAAAAGGTTAATAAGAGATGGTTAGTCTGGAATGGTGGTTGCCTGGTGCCAGTCCAGTTCAGTGTGCTTGCAGACTCATTAGCTGCATAGATGGATTATCAGCTGAATTCAGGAAGCGCTCATGTGCTGTGGTAGCAGAAGGCTAGTTAGTGTGATGTGATATACCTACCCTACAGCTAACTAGGGCCTAACATTAAGGTAATTTTTCTGTGGTCAAAGAAAAAAGGGTTTCTTTGCTTTCAACTTCAGTTATAAATTGGAAAGTGTTTGGTGAAGCTCTGAGAGGCATAATGAAACCTTCTAAGTTGACAGTTGACATGAACAAAGGTCTGGCTCCAAGTCTTTAAAATCCACTGTGTGCACAAATATAGGCACTGTATGTCTGAATTCTCATTTTGCCACTAAGCAAAATCATCCCAGTGTAAGAAAACCCAAACTTAACAGGGTACTCCTAGATCAATAGTCAACTTCAAAAATGTACAAATACTGTGCCTCATATCGAATTTACCGAGTATCATAATTCCTCCAGGTGGTAAACATACCTCGAGACAAGTGCTGGGCATAGAAGCCACAGGGCATAAATCTGCAAAGAAGTAAAAAGCTAACCTTTGCAAACAATATGGCTTCTCTCTCACTTACCAACTTTACATTTCCCTGTATGGCCCCGGAAGATGACGGGTTAGCCAGAGACGGATAAGATTCCTCAAGGGAGGAACAACCTAAGACAGGCACAGTCGCAGGGGGGCCATCAGGTGAGAATTTGGGGATCAACAGAGGTGAGGCTCAGAACCTCACCCCCCCTGCTTTGAGAGAAATCTTCTGCATCCGTGGATGTCTTGCTGCCCTTGTCTAGCCTGGATTAATACTTAGTCCATAGGCACACACCTGATCATCTGATCATCTACATTTGCCTTCTTACAGCACTAAACTATGTTTTCTACCTTTATCTTGCATCTACCTACCACTTCAGCATTTTATTAAAAATAAAAATAATAGTAATAATAGGAGAAATGTGGGATCAACATATAAATGAAGTGCAAAAATCAAACGAATATTCATATTTGACCTGATTGTTTATAGGTCATAATGCATGATCACAACCGAAAGTTTCTGTGATGACTGCCCTTGTACTGTTCACCATGTAAGAATTTATTCACTATGTAAGAATTTGTTCACCATGTAAGAACTTGTTCGTTATGCTTCAGAAGATTGGAGACTGACGAGAATTAGGCTTGAGATGGATTAATGATTGTACATTGAGCGTTGACCCCCCTATACTGAATTTTATTGTTAACAACCATTTGATCAATAAATATGAGAGATGCCCTCTCAAAAAAAAAAAAAAAAGAATAACATTGCAGAGTTCTACACAGTGGTATAGAGGGCATGTCAAAGGGTGGGCAAAGGGTCTGTTTGTTTCTATGCAGAAGATCAAGGCCTAGCTTGGCTACCCAGAAAATGAACTAAGATACGATATGAGGAGGAGCTTCCGGCATCAGCACTCTCTGGAGGACACGTGCCGGGGGCTGATCATCAAAAAGCCTCCACAGGGATCCGGGCGATGCTGCGGTTGTGGCTTCGTCCACCCCACCGTTTCCTGGACTTGCCATAGGAATGAGGAGGGAGATGTCTAGGCTGGCATGTGCATACAGTGAGACAACGAATTTGACTGGATCTGTACTGTTGGAACTCAACCAGGAGTTGGGAGGGGTGCAAGTTGTAGCACTCCAAAATCTTACGACTATAGACTATCTACGGTTAAAAGAACATATGGGATGTGAACAGATCCCAGAAATGGGTTGCTTTAATTTGTCTGATTTCTCTCAGACTGTTCAAGAACAGTTGGACAATATCCGTCATATCGCAGACAAATTTTCACAAATGCCTAGGGTGTCTAAATGGTTTTCTTGGCTTCACTGGAGATGGCTGGTAATTATAGATTTGCTTTGTTTATGTCACCGTATTCCTATTATGTTAATATGTGTGCACAATTTAGTTAGTAGTTTAAAACCTATACATGCTTAAGTTACTCTACAAGAAGATATGTCAAAGAAATAATCAATCCTCCCATGTTTTCTTCCATCTGCTACCTCTATAACTTTTCTTCTTTCTTCCTAATTACAACCCTTAAATAGAATTCGCACCTCATATCGAATTTACCGAGTATCATAATTCCTCCAGGTGGTAAAGATACTTCGAGACAAGTGCTGGGCATAGAAGCCACAGGGCATAAATCTGCAAAGAAGTAAAAAGCTAACCTTTGCATACAATATGGCTTCTCTCTCACTTACCAACTTTACATTTCCCTGTATGGCCCCGGAAGATGACTGGTTAGCCAGAGACGGGTAAGATTCCTCAAGGGAGGAACAACCTAAGACAGGCACAGTCGCAGGGGGGCCATCAGGTGAGAATTTGGGGATCAACAGAGGTGAGTCTCAGAACCTCACCCCCCCTGCTTTGAGAGAAATCTTCTGCATCCGTGGATGTCTTGCTGCCCTTGTCTAGCCTGGATTAATACTTAGTCCATAGGCACACACCTGATCATCTGATCATCTACATTGGCCTTCTTACAGCACTAAACTATGTTTTCTACCTTTATCTTGCATCTACCTACCACTTCAGCATTTTATTAAAAATAATAATAATAATAATAATAAAGGGAGAAATGTGGGATCCACATATAAATCAAGTATAAAAATCAAACGAATATTCATAATTGACCTGATTGTTTATAGATCATAATGCGTGATCAAAACCGAAAGTTTCTGTGATGACTGCCCTTGTACTGTTCACTATGTAAGAATTCACTTATTCACTAGGTAAGAATTCGTTCACCATGTAAGAACTTGTTCGTTATGCTTCAGAAGATTGGAGACTGACGAGAATTAGGCTTGGGGTGGATTAATGATTGTGCATTGAGCATTGACCCCCCTATACAGAATTTTATTGTTGTTAACAACCATTTGATCAATAAATATGAGAGATGCCCTCTCAAAAAAAAATGTACAAATACTTTAATGATCAGTGAGTCAAGTAAAAGAATTTGCACTTTGGGTTTCACTCTGGACCTTGCCATCAGTTTTGATTCTGAGACTAATAAAGTCTTTAAATCCTGGATGCATCAGTTTTTCTTCCAGAAAAAAAAAAGGAATAGATATTTATATGAAGTATGTCTCTGGAATAAAATGGCTCCTTGAATTAAAGTGACTAAATTTTCTAGCTAGTGATGATAATAGTCATAGTTCCCCAAGCTTAAAACATTCCACATTTGCATATATGAATGATGGTTCAGCTTCTCATCTGACTTGCTTTGGTTTATCAACACTGGGCAACCTGACTCTTTTAAGCTGGAGGCATTTTTTTCAATAAGCTGATTCTTAAATTAAATTAAAATCAAAACCATTCTTTTGGTTCACCACCCAGATTACAGCAACTGACAGCCTCATTAATGATTAAAAACAGCAGGTGGTGATGCCTTAGAACATTTTGACCAGTCTAAACATATTGGAAACTATGCCATTCCTCTTTGTCCTCTTTTCCATTATTAAAAGGGGAGGATTCTATTGTTCACCCACATTGGGAACTCTATACAGGGTGAAAGAGGAAGGAAGAAAGCAAGGCCAAACATCTATTATCCAAGCTAAGGATAGAAAGGAAGGACAATATGGGCTTAGAGGTGGAGAAAGTGGCCAAACAGAAAATGGAAAATGTATCTGTGGCACTGGATTTAACTTTGCAAACTCACAGCTGGGAAGCTGCCTTGCTGCAATCAACTAAGGCTACTGAGTTTCTCCAGGTGATGACAACAATGTTTGTTTACAAACACCTATTTAAAATGGAAGCAACATAATAAGTTATTCTTTTATTTAACACATTACAGCTGCCCTCCTGCACGGCTTACAGCCTAGGTACTAGACCATGAATTAGAAAGAACCTAAGGCTTAGCTAACTGGGGTAGGAGGAGATGAATGTGTTTTAAGGTTCTAAATCCCACCAAATTGAAAATCTTCCAGTAAAACTAAGACAAGGACCTCAAGAGTCTCATTTGCCATTGAAGTGGACATTACTAAGGTTAAAAAAGAACTAATGATAAAACAGTACCATCTATTTTTTCAGATTTCACAGCTTGCAAGTTTTTTGTCTACACTGTTGTGAAGAGTAATGAAGTAGAACTGTTATTTCTGATTACCTGGACCCCTCTAAAGACTGTCTCTCATGAGGCCACCTCAGTGAGACAAAACTGAGTGAATTCAGTCACAAAGAGTTCATTTTCTGATAAACTCCTTTGGCCCCTTCTGGATTCAGAGCCTTTCAAATCACCTCTGCTACACACCATCTCTCATATTTCTCCAGCTACAGAGTAGATCTTTGACCTGCAGGGTTTGAGAGATGTCCAGCATTCACCATAAAACCTAAAATCCCACAATACCCTTCTGACTTTGTCACCTGCACACAAATGTCCAGCCCCATGGGATTTGCTCTAAAACAACTCTAGAGCATGGCATCTCATTGAAAATATCTTTAACCCAAGCCATGGGCAACTGCTTTGTATTCTCTCTACATGGCAGCATAATTGGTTTATGATGTTCCACCCTGCGAAGTTACAAAATAATTTGTTTTGTCTACCCATACTGAGCTGTGTATCCTCTAAGAAAGCAACTTTTCTGATGGCTCTAAAAGCCATTTCAACCATTTTCCAATCTGGTGCTTGGTAATTTTTTCCCATGACTGGACTCTTATTAGGAGTAAGCCTTGTAGGGAGAGAAATTGAAAAGACTTTCTTGTCAAAAAGCCACATTTCCAAAGTGGATGTGTCAAATTAGCTTTCCCTGGCCCAACCTAAACAGGCGATGAGCCATCTGGTAAAGAAAGAGACCAATGATAGCTGAGGCAAAGACCTGACCCTGGATGACAAAAAGCGTCTATGGTAACAGAGGGAAGCCATCTCACAAGTGTTTTGCCCATACGATAAAGAAATGACACACAATTTTAGTATTCTTGAAAATTGCTTTTTAAATTATTACTGGACTTAGTTCCCCATATTTGTTTCATAATAAAGAGGTTAAAAGAGAAAACGAACAGAAGAAAAAACTTCATAAATATTCAAGTTTAGATTCATGCCTTCCTATCCTGGTGGAGTTTATTTATGGCTCTTAACCATCTTATGATAGGACAAAAATAGTACTGAATAGATTGAAAGACCCAAAGAAGATAATGATATTGATGTTTCTGTGGACTTCTTGAGTATGCAAAGCAATCCATATGATCTAGCCCTACAAAACAACTTGATTTGCTTCTCATCTGTTAGCCTATTGGCAGTACCCTAATCATCATGGCCCGCAGAACTTGCTGTATCATGAAGCAAGTGGAATATATTCACCTAGCAAATCACCCAACTAGAACATAATTTATTTAGCATACTACATCAGGGGCCAGGCTTCCATTACTCCTCTAAAGGGATGTCATTACACCAAAGTGTCCTTTGAAATGCATTTTGCTTTCCAGCTCAAATAATCTTAATTAATTTCTTCACTGATCCTATGTAGTCTATTCCATACTGGACCATTTGTGCTATTGGGCCATAAACTCCTAGAGAATGAAATTCTTAATTGTTCAGTGTACTCCCTTTATATAGGCTCCATCCTCCAGTGCTTTCCAAGTGTTTGGAAATATAGAAATTCTTAGTGTCGACCAGTAAAGAAAGCTCCTGGCATTTATTCTCTTGATGACTAATGAGTCCCTTACTACAGGTAATTATTAATAATAATAAATTTTAAGATAGACAGGGAGTTTGAGACAACTATAAGTTCCAAGTGGATCAGGGAAACATTTTTATTTTAAAAAAAAGAGGAAAAGTGTTTCTACTTAAAAGCAAATGAACAGAACTGTTCTAAAGAATTCTCTAACCACATCAAACTATAAGGTTTCTGTACAGCAAAGGACACTATCAGCAGAACAAAAAGGCATCCTACATTATGGGAGAATATATTCATAAATGATTTATATGATAAGGGCTTAACATCCAAAATATATAAAGAGCTAAACACCCAAAAAGCAAATAACCCAATTAAAAAATGGGCAGAGGATATGAACAGACACCTCTCCAAAGAAGAAATTCAGATGGCCAACAGGCACATGAAAAGATCCTCCACATCGCTAATTATCAGGGAAATGCAAATTAAAACTACAATGAGATATCACCTCACACCAGTTAGTATGGCCACTATCCAAAAGACAAGGAACAACAAATGCTGGCGAAGATGCAGAGAAAGGAGAACCCTCCTACACTGTTGGTGGAAATGTAAATTAGTTCAACCATTGTGGAAAGCAGTATGGAGGTTCTTCAAAAAACTAAAAATAGAAATACCATGTGACCTAGGAACACCACTCCTAAGAATTTACCCAAAGAAAACAACTTCTCAGATTCAGAAAGATATATGCACCCCTATGTTTATTGCAGCACTATTTACAATAGCCAATAAGTAGACGCAACCTAAATGTTCATCAGTAGATGAATGGATAAAGAAGATGTGGCACATATACACAATGGAATACTACTATTCAGCCGTAAGAAAGAAACAAATCCTACCATTTGCAACAACATGAATGGAACTAGAGGGTATTACATTCAGTGAAATAAACCAGGTGGAAAAATGTAAGTACCAAATATTTCACTCATTTGTGTATGAAAACAAAGCAAAACTGGAGGAAAAAAACAGCAGCAGACTCACAGACTCCAAGAAGGGACTAGTGGCTACCAAAGGAAAGGGTTTGGGGAAGATGGGTGGGGAGGAAGGGAGAAAGGGATTCAGGGGCACTATAATTTGCAATCACAATATAGGGGAAAGCAGTACAGCATGGAGAAGACAAGTAATGACTCAATAGCATCTTATTATGCTGATGGACAGTGACTTCAGTGTGGTTGGGGGGGACTTGATAATATGGGTAAATGTTGAAACCACAATGTTGTTCATGTGAAACCTTCATAAAATTGCATATCGATGATACTTTAATAAAGAAAAAAAGAGAATTCTCTAACCACAGGGCCCATGCCAAAATAATGCTAGCAAACAACTGCTAATAGCATGAATATTTCCATTAGTTAGGACAACTATTTATTCCAGTGACTGTCTTGCCAGTAAAGTGTAAATAATGCTTTGGAAGGAGTCCAATTATCTGGTGCAGCAATGTAGCTGAAATAAACAAAAGCATCCACCTGTCACCTCTCCTCCCACCTGCACAGCTATTGTTGAGATTGAGAACAGATAATGTTACTGGACATCAGATGAAAAGGGAAACTGGGCATTGAGTACCACTGAGTGCCTCTAAACTTGCAAGGTGACTGGGCATGTCAGGGGTTAACCCTACTATCTTACAGTGACATTAACTAAAAGTGAGCAGGAAGTTCAACCTCAGAGCATGAATTTAAAAAGAAAATGTTTACCATTGTGATATTATTAAAATCAACACATCAAGGAAGGTTCTTTCATGACACTCTCATTAAAAATAAGATCTTGATTACATTTCCCTGTATGGCCCCAGAAGATGACTGGTTAGCCAGAGACGGGTAAGATTCCTCAAGGGAGGAACAACCTAAGACAGGCACAGTCGCAGGGGGGCCATCAGGTGAGAAATCGGGGAACAGTGGTGAAGCTTAGATCCTCACCCCCACCCCCTGTTTTGAGAGAAAGCTTCTGCATCCGTGGATGTTTTATTGCCCTTGTCTAGCTCGGATTAGCACATAGTCTACAGGCACACACATGATCATCTACAATTGTTCTCTTACAACACTAAACTAACGTTTTCTACCTTTATCTTGCATCTGCCTACCACTTCAGCCTTTTATTAAAAATAAAAATAATAATAGTAATAAAGGGAGAAATGTGGGATCCACATATAAGTCAAGTATAAAAATCAAACGAATATTCATATTTGACCTGATTGTTTATAGTTCATAATGCGTGATCAAAACCAAAAGTTTCTGTGATAAATGCCCTTGTACTGTTCACCATGTAAGAACTTATTCACTATGTAAGAATTCGTTCACCATGTAAGAACTTGTTCGTTATGCTTCAGAAGATTGGAGACTGACGAGAATTAGCTTGAGATGGATTAATGATTGTGCATTGAGCATTGACCCCCCTATACAGAATTTTATTGTTGTTAACAACCATTTGATCAATAAATATGAGAGATGCCCTCTCACAAAAAAAAAAAAAAAAGGGAACCGTGAATACCGACCCCTGTTAAGCTCTTTTGTTTTGTTAGATGTGGTTGTGAGGGGTACCCACAGTAGGTAATGCATCTTATTTGTAATTTCCTGTTTTCATGACTCCCAGTTTACCTCTTGTATCTGAACCAATAATCAACCACCTTTGAAACAGGGTTACCTAAGTCAGCATATCCATTAAGTTGTGCCTTATATAAAATTCTGTGCTCAAACAGAGAAGGCAAATAGTGGATCTGTGGCATCTTACTATACTGATGGACAGTGACTGCACTGGGGTATGGGTGGGGACTTGATAATATGGGTAAATGTAGTAACCACATTGTTTTTTCATGTGAAACCTTCATAAGAGTGTATATCAATAATACTTCAATAAATATTTCAAAAAAAATAAGATCTTGATTGTAACAGTCCCTTTTTATTGTTTTTTTATTGGCACAATACTAATAAGGTTTTTAATAATGCCAGACTCTATTCTTATAATGATTTCTAAAATCAGAAATAATTATTCATTTCATCATTAAGCTGACCTTGGTCACCTTGGTAAATCCCACATAAGGAAAGCTAAAAAGATGAAACTTCAGCAGTCACTAACAGTAGTAGCTAACACATTCAATTCCCAGAGCCAGACACACAATGGGCACTCAAAAATATTGCTGAATGAGTGAATGATATGTATCTGTGCATGGATTATTCCTGCCTGGTATTAGAATACTGGATACCTGAGACAAGAAAAAAAAAGTTGAAAGTCACATATATACATTCATTGTGTGTGTGTGTGTGTTTGTGTGTGTGTATATATATATTCCTGTGTTCAAGTAATTAAACATTTCACCTGGTATATTTGCAAGAGGATGAAGACATTTTTAAAAGAGTCTGTAAGAGCAAAATCAGGGGAGAAATAACCACATGAATTGCAAAACAGTATAACTAGCCTCAAAGATGCTAATTTGGGTCCAGGGGGATCTAATCAACCTCTTTGTTGAAGTAAAGATAAAACTTTTTGACAGCAAATGCTATTCTGATAAAATGGAATTTTAAATTACTCTATGAACATCTGGTCCATGCTACCATTTCTGGAGCCCAGCAGCACAGTGCTTTGCAATGTCACAAAATATTCTCCATTGAGAATTCCCTATTTTGCCAAGAGACTAATTGAAATGAGTGTTTGGAAATTCAGCGAGGTGAGAGGTGAGTCAGGGGGATAGGTAAGAGGATAAGGAAGAGATGTTCAGTCACTGAATCACAATTCATTAAAAAGTTAGAGGAAATGAAATTACACATTGTTGGTAGAGTGTTGAAAGTGTAAACGTCTTAATATACCTGTGATTGAAATGAGAATATGCATAGTACGCAGCCTACAAAACATTTTCATGGCTAATTTGTAATAGCAGTTGCACGAGGTACAGATCAAGTTCTTCAAATCCATGTTTTACATAACAAACATTAAATAATATTCAGGTGATAAAACTAGCAAATAAGCAAGTTTAGTAAAATGCAGAAGACCCTACTTCCAGAAATAAAGCAATGATTATATTGCATGTGGGTGTGTTTGGATGTGAAAAGCAGATAGATATTGCAAATTTCTGTTTCTTCCATTTGGTGTCAATTCACATGGGAGGGAAACCAATTCAGTGTTGTAGTGAACTCCAGATTAGGTGCATATTATAGCAATTAGAGTCATCTTTTCAGCAGATGAATTTATAATCAATAATTAAAATCATAAGGTAAGAGACTGAGTGTGATTTGAAATAAATTGGTTAGGCTTAGAACTAGTATGTATAGTTCTAGGACATGACCCCCATAAACCCCAAATTTTTATCAGGACTACATATTTAAGTAAGCATAATGGGATATCCAAGTTACCACAAATGGTCATGCATCAAACAAGGATGAGACAGAAACCTATTTACCTCAAAACTATGCAACCCAGAAATAATCCTGATAGGAAGAGATTCAAGCCCCAAGATATCCCGTCATGCAATAAAACTCATGGGCCTCTGATACCTCTGACCACCCTACTTGTTGTTTACTCTTCTTAGAGATTGTCTGCAGAAATTGCATAAGGCAAAATTTGTGTCCCTTCCAGAAGGTGGTAATTTTACCAAATAACAGGGAGGGAACGCATTGGTTAGAAGATTTGAGTGTGACTCCCAAACTCAGCACCAAATCAACCTCAGGAACCCAATCAGGTGGTGAAATCTGTTGCATGACAACATTTACTTGCTGTCAAGGCACTCTGAGAGCTATAGAAAGATAGCATTCCAGAAAGTGCCATATGCCAGTAGAAAGTATAGGACAAGACTCCTACCTGGGAAGCCATGACAAGAGTTGCAGTATTAGGCACAAGCTGAGACATATTCATTCAAGGGCACTGCCGATGGTAAATGAATTTGTAATTCAGTCACCTGGAAAGCAGGAAATTCAGCTCAACCAGTTCACCAACCCACTGACCTGGTCTTAGGCATGCAGAGAGTGATACCAGGATTGATGATAATTCAGAAAGCACAGATTCCTGTCATTCCCTCTCATCTCCACCCTGACCCAGCTCATGGCTGCATTTGATTGGAGCAATCAAAACACACAACGTGACTTTTGCCCTTTGAATGCAAGTATTCCAGACATTCTCCTCCCTTGGTTGAATATAGTGATTCTGAATTCCCATCCCTAGGAATGTTCTCCGAGAAGGGTTACTGAAAACTAAGGGATTTGGGCCTTTACTTTGAGAGTCATGAAGCACCCTTGACATTTGCGCTAGCATTCTTCCGCTATACTGAAGTTACAAGAACCAAAGCCCAAAGGAACTTTTGGCACTGTGAAGAAGCACAGGGCTCCAGTGTCTCAGAAAGTGAAGAACAAATACAGTTTGTACCTATCCCTCAAATACTGTCAAAACAGTATTAGTTCACTGAACAACTCCTTCCTGCTCAAGGAGAAATTAACAGATCATAAAATTATCTTTATTTTGAAAAGCCTGAGATTCCCATCAATCATGTGTCCATATATGTGCAAAGAAAGATGCTGTGCTAATCTCCACATTAGAAACATCACATAGCTACAGACATGAAATGAGCCAAATTCCCCAAAAGAAATATACAAGGTACACTCTATTGATATATTAGGTCCAACTTTGGAGTGGTTCTGACAAGACCAAAAGAAATATTCTCAGGAACAGATTTAGTCTGACAAGATCATTATAACCCTTGCTCTTCTCCAGAGACATCCACTCAAACCTCAAGAAGAGTGCAGGTCTGGAACCCACAGGATTTCAGAACACTTGGGTTTGAGATGAATATCACAGTATCAATGAACTGAAAAGACCTGGGACTTTTTTTTTCCTTCAAGGGATCTTGGAGACTTTCAGTGCAGGTCTGAGTCCAGAGGAGATTCTATTTTCCCTCCTCACCTTTCTAAACTGGTAGTCCTCAGAAGCAGTAATACCATACTGCTCTGGAGTGAATCTACCTAGAACTGTTCCTAGTTAGAATGGTGACAGAAGCAGGTATGCATGCTAAAATTGCTCAGTGATTGCCTTTCAACCACTGTTCCTTAGGATAAAATGAGAAACATTTTTAATGTGAATCCAGGTTTGGGATAGTAAAATGCTATAAAATGTTAACTGTTGAGATTGTTGCTATTGGTTGCAGTAGCGATATTCAACCCCAGGGAACTGGTGACCCAATCTGTGTGACTAGGCTAGAGTTGGTTTGGAATACAATTGAGTATCATAGAAAGTGCAGAAATACTGGAATATCATAAGGTAGAGCCTAAGATGAAAGCAAGTCCTGAATTGCCTTTGTACGTAAACTTTAATGACACAACCAAATTAAAAAGAATAAACCCAAGGGTTGGTTCAAGGTTTTGTGACTGCTGGAATACTGGAAAAAGTGAAGATACCTACATGCAAATCAAATATTGAGAAACAAAATGTGAGTGTTGCCAAAATGGAATGGCAAAAACTCATTTGCATGTGTGTGTGTGTGTAATCATCTTCTATGCAGGAGAGTCTTGGGATAATGCCACACATTTGCTTTAGAATACTCTCATTGTTATACAGTCTACATAGTGTGTGTGTTTGTGTGTGTGTGTGTGTGTGTGTGTGTGTGTGTGTGTGTATACACACAATAAATCCCATTTGTAAAAAACACTACCTCAGATAAACTAACTGCAGTCCACTGATACTGTTTTCCCAGAGAACTATGACAAAAAATTAAAACAGATGCTATTCTAGCCAGGCATAAAGTGAGAATCAATTATGACAATTTCCTTTCCTGGAGTCATTTCACTTCAGAGAGCATCTAACTAAAACACTTTCTGATATAAATGAAAAAGCATTTCTTTGAGATAGATACAAGACTAGTAAATGATACATTATCAGTCTGTATCCTGTGACACACTGCTAATCCTCTGAAAATTAAATTATCCCTGTCTCAGTTATATACATGCTTAATTTTTTCATCTTTAGTCTTAGTAAGGTTGCCCAGAAAGTATATTATCTATGTGGATGTCACCACTCACCAATTAGGGAGGCAGAGTGCACAGTCAGTAGTGACCTCTATATATTATAGACTTTGACACTTGGGGCTGCTAGGGAGGGAATGGATTAGAAAATTTAATAGAATCTACAGTGACTTTTTTTGCCCCATGGAAAACATTTTATTTTGTAGATCGTGCATTTTTTTTCCTTTGGATTCATTTACAAGACCAAAACAAAAGCATTTAATGATGTTTACGGTGAAATGAAACAGCTGAAGACCAGCACATAATCACCATATTTTGTTTTCTCATCTTTAAGTCTTTTAGCAGTAGGGCTTCCAGCTGAGCTTTCGTCTAGCTTCTCTCAAGACATAGCCAGGAATTCTGAAGCTCCATTGAGCTTAAACACCAAGCTGGATTCATAGTTCTTAATTGAAAAAGGCTGTTTGCCTAGCATGTTCACATTTGTAAAATATTGAAAATGACATTTGCGCCCAAGTCCATCTGAACATTCTGCCTTAGCTGAACTCCACTAATGTTTCTATACCCTGGTTTATGCCTAGTTTTAAATAGCTACTCTTGCTAAAGCATGTGTGGCTGAATTCACAAAAATAGATCGACTCTTCATCATACATGAAGATGCCACTCCTAACATGTGCTTTGAGGTGTTCTTCACATGCACAGAATGTTACATTGAGTCAGCCATGTTTTCTTACCCTGGGCTTCCCCACAACCAATGGCTGGTGTAGTAGCGAGAGAAATTTGGCATGGCAGCCCCACAGACAAAATGGGAGATCTGGTACTTTCTCAGTGAAGGGTATGTAATCTGTGGTCAGAGAACAGACTGTCTCTCTGGGTAAAGTTAACCAGCCTGATAGGAAAATAAACTCACCCCTTTGGTCTCATTAGTGCTGTGTTCAGTGCAACTTGACTGATCACTTGAATTCACTTACTAAAGCAAAAAGAGGCATTTATTCCTGTTGAGAAGGCATCTGCTCATTTGCTATGTGCTCAGTGCAGTTCTTATTGAAGAGAATGTGTGAACTATGTATGTGTAGTCAGATTTTACATGTATGCCTGAACATTATACAATCCCAGGGGACCCACTCAGAGTATGAAGGAAAATCTGGTCAGGTATCAGGACATCTCAAAACCCTGTAGATGCTGCTGAGGCTGAGCACAGTGCACTCCTTGACAACACATTCATTACAGTGAAGTAGTACAGCATGCCAACAAACATTCTGGGTTCTTTGGAATCTATGGCTGCAACTTATATCCCACCAGCCCTTACCATGGTCAGGCATCTGAGATCCCATGGAGGTCACACTGGTGTTCAGCACATCATTGACAGCAGTATCGCAATACAGGCTCCGCTGGACATCATGCTCACTGTCAGTCTGGTCACTCTCCTCATGTCCGCTATCCTTCAGGCTGTTGCCCTCCAAGTCCTTGAAGGTGGAGCTGCTGGGTTGAAGAAAGAATGATCATTTACAACCGTGATAGATCTGATTCTAAATATCTATCAGAGCCAGGATGATGTCAGCTCTGTGGTGAGGTCAGCAGTGACTGGATTGCCCAACAGAGTAGGAGGAAGAGAAATTTCTGTTTAAAGATAATGAAACTTAACATTGCAGAGAGGTTCCCAGGATTGGATGCTGATGCAGCTAATATTTTCATTCACTTATCTTCAATGCATTACTACAGCAGGAGAGAAGACGGTACAAATCCAAAACAACCATCTGCAAAGAATATCGCCATTTCAGAGGTTTTTCTTTTATCATGTAACCAAAGTAAAACAGTAATAGCTGATATTTACTGAGGGATGACTATGTATGAGGCACTATTCTAAGTGCTTGACAGGAATCACATTTTTAATCACCACAACTCTATATGAGAGAGGTGCTATTAATATTCCAATTTACAGATGAAAATCAGAGGCCCATATTAGTTAAGTAACTTACCCAAGGTCATACAACTGGTAAAAATGTAGCAGATCTAAGACCAAACCAAAGTCTAGCTCCAGAGCCTGGACCCTTAACTACTATGTATACTGCCTCGCCAAAGATGTCTACTAAGCAACTGTAAAAATTAAAGTGGCAGACATTGAGGTAATGCAATTAAAACAGATTCTCAGGATCAGAGAACTCAGGTCAGTTTTAAGTGAAGAAAGCTGTGGGACAAATTCAAAGAAAAAGAAGAAAGGCAGGCACTGAGAAGAGGAGAGCCTTGGTGCATGGAAGTTAAGATAAAAGTGAGAACCAGAGAGTGAGCTCTAATAAAACTGTGGGTGTAGTTATGCCAAGAATGTGGAAAGGTCCAGCTCAAGGGTTTATGGGTAAATTTTTGTTAATACTTGTTAAATCAATCTGCCATATAATGCACTAAAACCCAAGCATCCCACACCATTTCTCACAAACAAGAGAGAATAATATATAAGGAACATCCAAAGAAGCCCCACCTGCTATTTCTAATATTTTGTATCTCCTGATAGAATCTGCAGCTATGCAACACCATGGACTATATATAAATTATGCCTCTGAAATGCCCAGTGAATGGTGGATGAATCCATCCCCTAGTCAGTGAGGAAGCAGCTAAGGCACACTCAAGAAAATGTGCTGTCATCTCAACAAGGCAAAGTGGCATGCTCCTGAATCAGAACAAGTCCCAACAGACCTACTATACCTCTGAAAAGAGAACCCTGTGGAGATGTAACTGCAGACTCCCTTGATCTGCTCAATCTTGAGCACCACAGACCCGGATCTCTGAGACTTTGATAGGCACATTCAGTACATATGATGAAGAACTAGAGGTGGACACAATGGATACATTGTCATTCTCCACACTTGGACAAAAGGAAACACAGCAGATTTTTAACATATGACCAACCTAGATGTGAAATGCTTGCTGCCCAGAATATGAAAAGGAAAAGATCAAAAGGGCAGTAACTGGAAAGCCATAATTATACAAAAATGAAAAGCAGGAGAAAGTGAAGTGTTGACCTGTTTGGTAATTATTTTCAGAAAGGATAACTGAGCATTTAATGTATTAAAACTAAAATTGTTCCATAGGTTAACTCTTTTCAGTACTCCAAATACTGTCATGCAGCTCCTCAGTCCTGTAGACCCACTGGGATGCAGTTCTATTCAAAAATGATTCATCCTATAATTCTTTTATAGGATATTTTTATAGGATATTTATAGTCAAGAAGACCAATTGGAAACACAGGCTTTAAAGCATGTCAGCATTTCTAGCTTTATCACACAGATTTTGGGGCTTCCTGTAAATATTAATCCCACAGCTTGAACAGATTCAAAGTTTGTTTTCTAGGAAGAAAAATGGGTCTTGCCCACATGCACCCCTGTACCTCAGGAGAAAGGAAACGACCTGCCTGGATGATGTTACTGGCTTATATATTGTTATAGCAAATATTAATGTTTTCACTGTAGCTCTGGTATCTAAACCACATGAGAATTTCTTTAATCCACAACACTAAATTGTCACTTTGGGCCAGAGAATTCAACCCTGAATTCACCACATTTCAGCAGTTGCCAAAACTTACTTGAGATATATGATGGTGAGGGATATAGTCTAAGGACAGTGCAATTAATGATCCCTTAGACTAGGGTTCCTCAGTCTTGGCACTACTGACATTTTGGACTGCATAATTTTTCATTTTTGGAGGCTGTCCTGTGCACTGCAGGTTAGTAGCATCCCTGGCCCCTACTCACCAGATGACAGTTAGGGCCCCTTCCAGAAGTTAAAACCAAAAACGTCTCCAGACATTGCCAAATCACAGTCAGGCAAGGACCACTGTTCTGGGTTCTTTAAACTCTATTCCTGTGACATGTTAGATTTCCAGACTATAGTGAAGAAGCACTGAACTTGGAGTCATTAGAACAAGTGATAATCTGTAATCTACCACTTCATCTATGGGACCCTGGACCTGATGTCTAATGCCTTGGAGCTTCAGTTTTTTTGTCTGTAAAATGCATTTGCTAAAACCTCCTTCCCAAGGCCATTTTGAGGACTCAGTGAGACACTGTACATGAATTACTAAGAACACACAAATGCTCCATAAACAGTTACTGTTTAATATGATCATTCCCCATATGGTAATGTCTTTGTTGAGTTACAATTACATATTATGTCCATAGTCTTTTTATAGGATTGATGTAAGAAACATATATGCACAAAATGTTTCTATGTCTTCTGTAAACTACAGTCAGACAATTTCCACTATGCTCATTTCTCCTACAGTTCTAGAACCAAAAAAGAAATTCTGCCATCAATGTGTGTCCTCCCTTTTTTGAAAACTGAGAACTATATACCCTGGTGTCCTTACCATTCTGTTTTGGCTGCTCAAAACCTTGAAGGTAAATATGTTTAATTGCAGCAAGTTAGATGGCAGGGATTTCTATTTAGCTTCATCTAATTAGTTTTGTATCTGTCTTTTTAAAATTTGATCATCCTTTTTATAAGCATCTGAGTATTATAAACCACTTCATTGCTTTAAGTTTTTAGGTAGAAAGGAGAGAAATAATAAAAAGTGAAGGATTAGTTACTAGGGTCTAAGGGACTAGTGGTGTGAGTATGAAAAGTCATGCATTCTCTGAAAAAAAGGCAAGGGGTAAATCACCACCACCCCAAACCTTGGAACAGTTAACTCATTTAAAGATCAGTTTGCCCATCTGACAAACTAAGTACCACTTACACTGATCTTGCAGGACATTTAGTGGTCTAATGAATGGATTTGTATAAGGCAGTTTAAGACCCAGTGAGCAAGATGCTGCAAATTGTAAAACAGCCTGGTAAATGGCTACTCACCCAAAACAAATAACAATTTATGCCAGGCATAAAAAATGCTGATTCCACTTGTTTTATTACCTATGTACCTCTTGGGAGATGAAAGACTTGTAAACCAACTTTTGTGGGACAATAAATTAGGGGTACCTGTTTGCAGTGGCATTGTAAATGCAAATGTTTCTATTACTGCTCTGGTGCCAACAGAGGGACAGATTTGTTTGAAAATACCTAGAACAAGATGGCACATAATAGTTACTCAGCAAATGCTTGAGGAATAAACATTATTCAGATTCTGATCTGTATTTACCCTTAAAAATATTAGAAATCATTCCAAAAGACAAAATAATCTTAAAGGAAACAGGTCATATCCTCCTACTAGTAGGTAACACCACATTCCAAGGGAATGCCATCTGAGAAAGAGAATGAGAAGGGAGTGGAAGTCAAAAGAGTATTTTAACTACATTTAAGGAACAAAAGGAAGATCCCATAGTGCTTCCTAGGCCACCTGTACACAATCACCTTGACAAGCTGTGCAAACTGGAGATTCTCTGGGGACTGAGATGGAGCCTCTGCTTTTAACAAGCCTCCCAGGTGATTCCAAATGCCCACTAAAGGTAGGGAACTGCTAGCTTCAAGGATCCACTCAAGAAACTTGTACCAGCACTAGCTACAGAGAAGGCACAACACCAGGTGCTACAAAACCCCAGGACAATTTGGGTGAAAAAGGAAAGCACTATGCATGCTTAGCAGCTCCTGCTCATTTTCCTTTCCACACTGTTGCAGGACCTTATTTACTTGCTGTTTTATTTTCTCTGAGGTACATCCTCATGCCCTCTTCGATATCGCTCCAGGAGCACTGTGGTGATGGCTATTAGACAGCAGCCAGAAACCAGGCATGAGGAGGGGCGAAGTACCACTGCTGGCTTTCCTTGCTCTGAGAAGACAGCAGTGAAGCCTGCCTGCATGTAAACAATCTGGACAAGACAGGTAATGATTGCTGGAGAATGCCAAAAAGAAGGGTCCAAGGAACATGTTGAGTAGAAACTGAATAGAGAAAGAGAAAACGGATACAAAGAGAAGTTCTCAAGGTTGGCCTGAAATTGGATTGGCATTCAAAGAAACAGGGAGTTGACAGTAAAATTAAAACTAATCATCAGATTCAGCATTTCCTGGCCAGGAGCTTTTTCCATGCATGCAAATGGATCCTCAAGGAACCACATACAGTGAAACCCCTTTCAAATATCACTGTGAAATATCTGAACACGGTTTGCATGGTTTTATCACCTGGTGTTAGTTACCACTCTCTTTTAACATTTTCCAAACATTCTGCATTTAAAATGGCTAGTCCCCAGAAAAACACAGCACACAGATTCCCTATCTTTCCAGGTATTGTACTTGGTCTAAACTCAGTTAATCCATAAGTTCCAAGGCCTTTGTGGTTTTCCAAAGCCCTGAGGTTCCAAAAGCAGAAGCAACAAAAATACATGTA
The DNA here is from genome assembly GCF_040802235.1 of Manis javanica. Taxonomy (NCBI): domain Eukaryota; kingdom Metazoa; phylum Chordata; class Mammalia; order Pholidota; family Manidae; genus Manis; species Manis javanica. The sequence goes on from NC_133174.1 coordinate 91,306,623, forward strand.
TACCTGTTTTCAGATACTTTCAGATTTCTTAGTCAATGTGGTCCCTGGTAAAAAGCCACTATCTTTGATTTCATTCAACATCAGGAGACATTCCCAACAGGGGCCCAGTAAGTCTAGGTGTGCCATTTGTGTGTATGTGTGTGTAAACAAAAACATATCAAGTAATTAATCAAAATTGGAGGTTTCTAGTGAGTCCCCAAGCTGCTGTGGAAATACATGTATCGCAAAAGCAGAATGCTTGAACATAAGTTTTCATCTCATCGGTCTGCCCTGTGCATGGGACATTCAGGGCTGGCCTAAGATACTTAGAGTCCCCAGAAGTCTAAACTTTCTGCCATGGTATGAAAATCAGGCTCAGGCTATCAGTTTAACCTGGCCATAGAATTCCCAAATACCCAGAGCCAGCCCAAGGGACCTGGGAGCATAAGGCAAGTCACTGTTCTTACCAGAAGTTTTAAAAAGGAGCTTTGAGATAACACTCCTGAAGCAGAAAACAAAGCAGATCTCTGCTACAAAGTGACTGTGATCAGGGCACAAAAAGAGGAGTTTTTTTTCCCCTCCTGAAACAAATCAGTTGCTCATCTTTTGTTTTTATTCAGTGTGATAAGAAAATATTCAAAATGGATTCCTCCCCACCCCTCAAAACACTTTCAAACTAAGCTATGACCAGCAATATTGGGCTATCGATTTTCAGATAATTAACGATCATCACTTAAGGTCACCAGTGATTCCAGACCAATACTGATAAACCTAGTACGTTTTCAGGAGTTACCACAGCATCGTGAATTAAATTAGATATGAATTAAAGTTGCTGGTACAACAATATAGTTTATTCCTTGAATTCTACACTTCTGGTGGTGTAAATTTATTGGATTAGAGCCAGGAAAATAATACAATTGTCAGGTCTTCTCTACTGCAGCTGCAATATACCCTGCTTGCCTCTCTTTTTCATTTCTATTATTTTAACAAACATACTCAGAGTTTAATTTTAACTGCAGGAAAACCACTGGGCCATTCAAGAGGATATACGCATGAAGCAGTAATGAAGGCACCATCTGAATGGTTGATCAGTTCTGGTTTGTCTGCCTAAGAAGTGCTCTGCTTTACTTAGTTCAGCCGCTTGAGACGGTTCCCTGCACCCCTTGTCCTGCCCACAAGAGGCACCTTGGCACCCCTTGCACCCAACAGCATCATCCCTGGCAGTATTTGCTTCTGTGTTCACATACATTGTGGCTCTATAGATAACTGAGTTACTAACAAATCACGCAGATCTTAACTTTGAAAGCTTCAACTGAAACACTTCTAACTATGTTAAGAAGTATTAGATCACACAAAGATCTTTTCTTTCCCTCACTCATCTACAAAGTTTTAGAAGATAATAAATGAGTTTATCTGTCATTAAAATAACTTTTTTAAATCATTTCAAAATTGTCAAAATAACAGCAATTTTGAAATTCACTGGAAGTTTCACATGAGAAAATGTTTAAGGCCTCTCTTTAAAGTGAAGAACAAGAATTTTGATACCAACATGATTTTGAAAGTATCTGTTTTCTAATATTAGATTTCTAAATCATCACATAAAACTATATTTTAATATGATCCTGATTTAATTTTTTAAATTTGTGTATATATATACATTTTGATATAAAGAAATATGATAAAATGCCAATGTGATTACTTTTGAGTAGTGAATTACCAGTGATTTTTATTTAGTTTTTTATGTTTTCCTGAATCTTCCCAGTCTTCTACAATAAGCAGACAGGCATTCATTTTAAAACCCAAAACAGGCATCATTACAAAATGTAATCTGCTTTGCTTTTTATATTAAATCAAGCTTAATGTTGAAATCAGCAAGTAAACTAACATACCTTTTGATTAAATGGGCTCGGCTGTTCACGTAGTTGGAGTCAAAAGAATAGTTTTCAGTCTGCAGTGGAAAAAAGAAAGAATAAAAGGTTACGTAGATGATTCATGAAAAAAGCCAAAATGTCCTACTTAGGGGGAATTTTTCTACGGGGCAAGAAGTAATGAATTAGTCAGAAACCAAGGCCATAGTGGGGTGACAGCCTGGGGAAATGCCTGCTACCTCCTTGGGGCCCTCGGGGCTCTGGGGAAGCAACTCACCTGCACACCAAGATGAACTTGACACAAACATTCCCTAGAATATGGATGACTACTGACCAGGCAACCACTTGAGGAAAGATATAGCAGGACCCACAATCTTTACAGAAACGAATTGCTTCCTGTTCCTCAGTGGTCACAATTCTGTGCCCATCAAAATGACTGAAAGTTCAAAGGTATTTTTTATTCATAGTAGATAATTAACATGTTAAAATATTTAATCCGTAGATATGGAAATATAGGCAAGGTAACACACCACTGTGGATTTAAACTGCACTTCTCTTTGCTTTAAGACATTTTGCTCAGCACTGGTTAGGTAGTAAGGCCTTCATTTTATCACAGATATAAAGCCAAACAAGTATTATGCCTGAAATGCAGTGAAGGGCAGTCCGTGGGGGCTGCCAAAGTCTTTCATGTGAAACATGAAATTTGCAAGCAAACCCGAGTCTCGGCTCCTGTCATTAAAACACCACTGTCTAATCTTGTTACAGTAGGCTGCCTGAGCAATGGCTTTACAAAAGTAAATGCAGAATACTGCCAGATGAACGAGATGGGAAAAGAGCTTATGAGCACCTAGAAGTTAGGGGCATAGAAGGGGAGCAGCCTTAGCAAGTGGGAACAAGCAGGGAACTTTGGCACTAAAGTAACTGAAAGCCCTAGCTAAATGGATCCTCTCTCCAGCATTACAGTGCTACTCTCACTGAACCATTGTATAAACTGAAAAATGTCCAAATGCATCTCCTCCACCCTTCTGCTATTCTATAAGAAATCTTCACCATTCTCACCACTCCTTAGTGCCTTCTGAAATCGCTCCACCTGAAAGTGCCTGGGAAAGGAGACATGATAGCTGTCTAGCTAAAAAAAAATAGCAGATTCCTTTCAAATGACTACCTGTCAGACATTAACTGTGCTGGGCTCTTAGATTCAGCTTCTTGTTTCAATCAGCTCAGAGTTTGCTGGAGGAGAAAATAGGACAGGTGACAGCAGGTCCAACTACCACACGAGCATCAAACAGCCTACAGTCTGGGTAGGGACTCTAAATCTCTAGAGTAGATGGGGATGGCGGTGAGGAGCAGGTGGGAGAAAGCAGGAGAGAGAATTGAGAAGGAAACTAATCATGCTGTTGTCCTGTATGTACTTAGGCTCAAGCCCTCCACATGCCCCTCATTTAAAGATGGGCTGGGTACTATCTGCTTACACTGCTTTTACCTAGAGGATAAAATCCCCTTTAGTGTAAACCACAAGCAATTTTTGGTGCTGTCAGAAGGGCTAGAGTGGGAGAATAAAAATCAAAAAGGTCAGTTCATTTCTAATTTGTTCATAAGAAAATGGATGCTGAAATTGTTGCAAACATAATTACAGGAGGAGGAGGAAGCAAACTTAAAGCTCTGCTGGGAATAAATACAGTCCTGGAAGTAAGTATTGGTGGAAGAGGTTATCTATCAGTCAGTCAACCAACAAGCATTTCTTGAATTAATTTATTATACCAACATAATTGGCAAAAATGGTGTTGGGTAAATGTGCTCTTCTATGATTTTCAGTGCAGTATATAATTTAGCAAGTGGAAGTCTCCCATCCCCAAAAAGCAGGTCATCCAATTAAAACAGGGAATTTATTAAGCACTCAGGAGTTTAATTATTAGTTTCACTGTGCAACCTTGGGCGAGTGACTTAATTTCCGCATGTCTCACTTTCCTCCTCTATAAAATAGTGACAACAGAACATGAACCCAAAGGGGCATTTCAACTGCGTTTGTCATGACTCATGGTGGAAATGGTAGGAAGCCTTATCCCCAACTTTCTACAGAACTTGAAACCCTGAGTAGGATTAGAAATTTGACCTGATTCAGGCAATAAAAAGAGTAGTATGCACAGGTCCCACCTCAGCCTCCAAACTTAGAATACTAAATCATTTTTCAAGAAATTTAATAGACACAGAGATGCAAAAAAGGAAATTAAGGGGATATTGGCTTTGCATGAAAAGCATAAGCAACATCCCAAATTACTGTCATGCTGAAGAAGCCAGTTTTCAAGTGAAATGTTTTGCACAGCTTTGCATACAAGGCACCCAACCTGTGTGCTGTGCATCAAATATGGAGCTCTGTGGAGACCTGACCTCCAGGCATGATGCCAGAACAATATGCTTTGGCAAATAAGCAAGCAAAACCATACAAATTTTACCCCTGGTGACTGTTCTACTTCTTGGCCCTAATGGAATAATATATCTCACCATGAGAATTCCCACTCACAGGCACTTGAGTGAAAAGAAGAAACAGGTCTAGAAGGCTTGCTTTCAGAGACCTCAACAATGCTCTCTTCCCCTTGCTCTGTGATATGGATTGGTTAACCTGGGCAGACATGACAGGCATGATCTGCCACTGTAGGTAGGAGAGTATCATTGAAACTTATCACCTTCCCATCTTTCTTTCTCCTTTTTCTTTTTACTCTAAAAGAGTAAAACCATCCATTCTTATGGGTCCTGGCCTTCAAATGTAAACATTCCATTCCTAAAACCAGCACAAACCATAATGGGCAGAAGTCTCATGCTGCATCCTCATCCAATTAGAGGCACTAACCATGGGGCAGATCCCCAGAACCAATTTTCTCACAGTCAACAGGGCTATGCTAAGTCATCCATTGTCTTCTGCCTTTGCATTAACTTTCAGATCTCTTTGTGAAGCAGCTTGGTTGGACTTATGGAAATAACTTATGAAATAGAATTATTCTAATTAGACAGCATACACTATTCTGATCTCATTAACACTACATTCCAAACAACTGGACTAACTGGCCCTTGGCGGTCCATGAATACTGACATCAATTGTTCCTGCTCATGCTGATTCAAGGTGTGTGCTCAAACCTAACTCCTGTGCATTGAAAGAATACATTTTTTCACACTTCAGGTGGAACAAAGAATGAGACTCAGACCACCCTGAAGAAGGAGACCATCTTTTCTTTCCCCAGCTAACAGTTTGTATGTCTAAAGCTAGTGCTTCTCAGCCCTAACTGCACAGTAGAATCAGTTAGGGAACTTTGGTTGTGGTTTTTTTTTTATTGTTGTTGCCACAGTCCCACTCCAAGAGATTCTGCAGTAACCAGCCTAGAGTGGGGCCCAGGCATTGGTATATTTTAAAAGCTTCCCAGGTAATTCTAATGTACACCCAGAGTAAAGAACTGTCCTGAGCAAAGAACTAGACACAGGCTTTGACTAGATGTGCTGTGTTTTCTAACGCAAGCCCAGCTGGTTAGAAGGGGGCATTTCTTCTGTCAGATTATCTGCCAAGGGCATCTCAACATAGGATAAAAAACTACAGCAAAAATATACTTTTGAAGAAGTAATAAAAGAGTTTTTCTTTTTTGCATGAATACATTGGCTCCTGGTTAGCCTTATTTAATCAAAATTTGCTTGACATTATTCCAATCCCCTCTCTAAGTATTCTAAATGGCAAACAACGTGAAACATTTGAGAGGGAAAATTTTCTCTAAATGTCACATTAATTTCACTGCAAAATGTCCCCATCTCTAATGAGACAGCCAAGTTAACACAGGGACACAGCAAAGAGACAAGAACAACATTTGTTTCTAAAAAACCTGATTTTGACATTTTAAAAAAATGGGTTTAGAGCAAACTTTTATTTCCAGTCTCCGTGGCAAATTACAGTCACTTTCCTATCACTTAATATATTTCTCCCAAATCCTTTCTCCAATTAGAAGTCTTTACTCTGGGAACTCACTGAAAGCAGACTTCTCACTTAGCTTAAGTTTAATAAAATCTTGATGTTCTAAAAACCTTAAGAATAAATATTTCCGGGTAGCTGAATTTTTTAGAAGACTCCAGGGCTCAAACTAAGAACTCAAACTTTGATTTAAAATCCTAAACGTTCTGTTTTGGCTCTGAAGGGTATTTCAGTTGCTTATTGATTACATAGAAGCACCTTTCTGAACATAAGTCACTATAGCACGCAGGTTTTTCCTCTGCACTCATTGACCCCAAAGAGCTGTGTTTTTTGAGTGCTTGCCTTTAATTTTTAACATATGTCCTTCACCAACTTGCTAGCACTCAGTATTGTTACCTCTCAGCACTAGTGGTGTATCAAAAACAGCTCCTCTTCCACTTCAAGTTTGATACTTCCACTCTACTCTGTTACTGGAAACTATATCACCTTTGTTAGAATAGTCTAGAAAATAAGAGTTAAGATTTGGATAGACAGCTGAGATTTCTAGGAAGGAAATTACATGATCTTTAATATAGGGACTGTTGTATATGTTTCGGTTTTTGTTGTTGTTGTTGTTGTTGTTGTTGTTGTTTTTACCTGCTCAGGAGCCTTCTCTGCTTACTACTTTCTATTCTCAGCTCCCTTCTGGATATGTGAGGTTTCCAGTGAGACTTTTTGGGTGGGTGGTATGTTATTATGTCTTTACATTAACAAGTCTGGCACATCAGAAGTCAAATACTTCCATTTTGTCAGGCCCTCAAGGTGCCACAATGCCCTACTTTAATTGTCATTTTGCATTACTTTTACAGTTCACTGAATTGTACCCTAGTGTCTGGAAGAGTGACTGTGACTCTCTAAGCACCACATTTATCACCAGGAGAGACTTCAATCCGAAAGTGAAAGAAGCCCGATAAGCAGATATCCAGGACTGGCATCTTTGTAGAAATCCTCAGGTCACTAAACAAAGCTTTAAAAAGTTGCTTACATAGAGATTACAACAGAGATTCCTCAAAGCTTAAGGTTTCATTTGAAAATGAGCAGCCATTTTAAATTACACTTTAAAAGTCCCATCATACTGAAAAGCATTATAACTGCAGTCCGTTAACTAATTATTTTTTTAATTTTTAACTCTGAGTCCTTTTAGTAATACAAAACAGGAGAACTCAAATTCGAAATCAGATGCATAGCAAAGTGATTTTAAAATGCTGGTCCTTTTTTTAATTGCTGATGTTTAATAATGATAATTGTGTCAATTGATCAATGATGAAAAGACCCATAACCTTTTCTAAAAGTGATTGCTCTTTTAGATGTTCAAATGGCATCTCCTCACAAAGGCGTTTTTTTAGGAAATGAACTGATGAATGGCTTTTTCTTACTTCCTATCCCCAAAGCATAAAAATGAAAATGTAAATTCTATATAAAGATAAAGCCAACATGCCTCCAGCAAGAGTGTTTATTCAAAGACTCATCCATCCTGAGAGCAGCAGCTGAAACAGGAATTAGTGAAGATGGAATTAAGGGCACCATCCCCAGAGCTGCCATCACTGGAAAGCTCATATTAACCCTGGACTAGAAAACAATCCCAGTAAGTTTCCACTAACCATGCTGACCTGCACACCAGCCCCAATTTTCTCTCTCTCTCTCTTTCTCACACACACACACACACACACACACACACACACACACAGCACACACTCATACACACACTGTTTGACTACAGTGAGCATTGTGGTGTAGTGGGGCAACCTAGTTTCTGTTCCCATGTTTGTTACTGATTTGTTTATGGCCTTGAATAAATCACCTGATCCCTCTGGAGGCCTTAATTTATCCATCTATAAAATGAAGCAAATAATGCAAATGGTGTCAATGTTCCCTTCAAGCTCCAAAAATTCTAGGATTCTAAAACAAAATGGTTCTTATAAATTCATCCATTCATGCATTCATCCATTCATTAAACACATACCAAACCCTGGGGGTGAAAAAAAAAGACACAGGCTACATCTTCAAGGAAGCCATGAACTAATGGACCTCTTACCAGGGATGGTTAAGCTATTAGCCATTCAGAAAACTGAAAAATACACACACACACACACACACACACACACAGGGGCAAACAGTTACCTGCAGATACGTGCGTACACTTGAACACAGGCTACTGGAGAGCAGCTTTGAGAATTACACTGCTACTTTCTAGAACTAATTAGTACCCTAATGGCTTGATGAGGGTAGATGACTCACACAGGAGGACTTAGCCTTTACATTTGTTACACATACAAGCCCACATCATAAACATCGGGAGCCTCCCTCTCCCAGCAAATGAGCTATAAAATCTTAAAGTTGTTAGAGATAGTTCATGTGTATGTCCCTTCAGCTCCATTGCCACAGCCTTCATCACTTAGTGCCACTGTTTCCTCATCTGTACTTGCCTGATGCTCTAGCCCACTCTGCAAAACGCTATATGGAAAATCTTCCTCACCCACTATTTTCATCACAGCACTTCTGTTGAAGGGTTCGAAGGACCCTTACAGTGGTTTCATTTAGCATTAAAACTAAATTAAACCTTACCTGAGCAGTCATCCAATATGCTGCCTCAAATTCCCCCAGATCTGATTTCCCTCATTTCTAATATATCTATATAACTGATCATCTCACATTGCTTAGCATTTTCTCAGCACTTCATGTACAGACTGTCCAGTGGGGTTACACATTTCCTCAGGTTCTTATTTCATGTGTAGTATGTCAGTTAACCCTCCAGCTGACTGGAAGCTGGATTTTGTGGCCTCGCTGCCACAATGCTGGACACTTAAGTGAATGGAAGTGAATATAACACATCAGTGAATGTCCAGAGAAGAGAAGGGAGAGGTTAATAAAAAGCTACTTATCACAATTAAAGCAGATGACCAGTTCTAGTAGGCCGAGATGGTCCTGTTCCTTCAGAAGGCATCCATTTTGCACACTGTCTTCTATAGTTAAAATTTGTTCTCTGTCCTCACTTACAGCTATTACCTTATAAACACATGACTGTCTGGATATAACTGCCAGGGAGAAGAGGAAACAGGTGCTTTCTGCCCATGTAAATCCATCAGTCCTGCCACATCTCTGGGAATGGCAGTGGTGACCCAAGATAGTGTTTTGAAACCAGAGTAGATAAAATTTCTGTTGAGAAGAGAAGGCGCCACGAGACTGTAAACCTCTGACTCACAGACTGACGGCGTGGCAGCTTCTTTTCTACACGTGGATTCCCATAGCTCTGAGGACAGGGCTATCAGTGGGAAACATAGGCCATGTGGTTAACATCCAACAAATCAGGTTGAAAGAGTTCCCCTCTTGGTGGCGTTTTATCATCACTCCTAAAATGTCTCTGACACCATTGATGTGGTCAGATTATGGAGAGATGACAAAGGCGGCCTACGGAAGGTATTTTCCTCTGCCCTTATTTTGATTGAGTCAAAGCTATTCTTTTAGAAGAGGAACCCAGTTGCAAATTTTACTACAAAGACTTCCTTGAGAAACCTAGCAGCTTTCTGCAGGAATCCAGGTAATTCAGAGGCAAAGAGCTGGCTGAAAGACCAAGCTAAGTGCCACTTTTAAATAGGTAAGTCCAGGCTTCTGAGTAAGGCTCTGGGACCCTTTTCTAAGTCCTTTGTGGGGCACAGTGTACTCTAAAATAGTATCTGCTTATAGAAAGCTCTCAGGAACCAGTTAATGCCTATCCTATGCACAAATGCAAAATCAACAACACCTCGGTGTAGGTAAAAGTTGCTTAAGAGTAAATAAAATGATGAATCCAACCACGCGAGTCACACTATCTCATCCCACAAAACAAAATGTGTGTGGAGAAATAAACAGCTATCAACCACATTTGCCAGTGGAACAAACCCTGGAGTCTAATCATCATCCCCAAATATGTAACTATAACACATTAAAGCAATTTTGCAGACACAGAGTGCCTTTCATCTCCTAGCATCAAAGTACTTAACAAGCAGGTGCCAAATGTTATTCCCCCTTTAAAACAGCCAAGAAAACACACACACAGGTTAAGTGCTACAGCCACATTAAATACTAACTCAGCTAATAAATGCCACAAAAACAAGGACAAGAAGAAGAATCCCCAGGAGCACTCTTCTTGGCACTACCTACTACTGAGATGGATAGCAAACACAAGATGTTAATGTCAGCAACGTGAGTATCTTGCTTTATATCTATTTTTCTCAGAATGACTTTCTCGGCTACTTTCAGTTTATGGTCAGGACAGTATGGTCTAGCAGTTAGACAAAGATAAATTTGGCATGCACTAACTGGAGACAGTTCACCAGACCTACCTGGAGGCTCCAGTCACATAGCCCAAGAGATCCAGGAATGAGCCACTTTCTTCCCTGGAACCTGGGTGACCATTTCAATAGTTCTTTGGAGGCCACCATCTTTACAAGGGGTCTTAACATGGTTACTGATGACATATGGGGTAGCTCCAATTTCAGAAGCTGTGATTTGGTAAAGCTGTTCCAACCGACAATAAGAAATGAATAGAAGATTCCCTCCACCCCCATCCTCCAAGCAATAGCCCAGAGAGTCACAGTATGACCTCTCCTGAACCCAGCCTGTCATTGAAACTTCATGGCTCAGATAAAGCCCAGCATTCTCAGAACCTGAGCTGGCCCATTCCCTTCTGCTAAATTCTATGTTATTAGTGCCTTAATTCTCTGCTACTTAGCAGCAATGGAACCCTAACTACCTGCAGAGTGCAATTTCTATTGAGCAAGCCCTGTCAGCTGAAAAGATTCTCAAAATATTTGGAGGGAAAGTGGTGGGTGGCCCTGTGCATGTGGCAAAACAATACCCCCAAATCCAGTTCCAACCCGAATCTCATTATTTATATTATACATCACTTAAAACCCAGTTGCCTCCACAAGCTTATTTAAGAGTGAAGGACACCTTTCTAACCATTGATAAATTATATGTAAAACACCATAAAAAAAAAAGAAGAGTGAAGGAGTAACAGTGCTTGGCATATCACTCTAAATGCATTTTTCTTGTACCAGCTTGTTGCTCAAGCCTGTAATATGTGATCATGCCAACAAAAAACAATCAAGTAATGTACCATCTTAGAAATAGTGAATGCATTAGCTTCTAATATTGATGTTTTCTAATTAGATACAATAGATCATTTTCTTGTTTGTGGTCAATGAAATCCTCCACAGTTCTCTTTTGGTGCAGCTATTTAGATTATTGCCATGGCAAAAAGAGGGGTGTCGCAGTTCACTGGAACGTGTAGAGTCAAAGATGTGCACACACAGCATACACTTAAATTTACCATTGCAAAAAATATAAACAGATTATTTATTTCTGATCTTTTAAATACTAATTTCAAATTTAATGAGGCACAATAAACATTTCTCAAAACTAGACTCCATGGTTGCTTAGCATTGGCAGCCCTCTGATTATGACAATAGTTTAAATAAAGGGCATTTGGTTCTGTTGAAATTATTAGGCACTGAAGGAAATCCACAATTGCCTCCAGTTTCTAGCAACTTACAGAAGCATTGCAGCAAATCAGTGTTGGAAGTGAGATCGAACTCACACTGTAGCATCACTTCATGAACAATAAATGAGAAACAATAGAAAGAGGATTCAAGGAAGTAATGGAAACGTTTACTCATTCTCTAAAAACCTCCTCCTATCCTCCCAAATCCTAACAGACTTTCTGAGTTTATGCCAGGAGGCCAGGAGGTCAGGGGTGGGGTGGGCGGGGGGGACGGGGGTGGAGGTCAATTTAGAATTTGACTTGATTTGAAACAGAAATTAATCAAAAGGCTACTATCTGACATAAGAGTGCTGGAAACCATGCACAGGAAAGCTATAATTACACCTTGCAAAGTGGCTAATATTATCAGCAGCTTGAAGCTGTCAGAGTATTAGAAATCTGTAATGCAGTTATACAATGCACCAACAGAACAGCAATTACCAAAGCACCTTGCATTTATTTGGAACCTTTTATCACAAGGAATTCCAAAATGTTAAACAGGCTGTTACAAAAAGGGATGATTTCCCCCCACAGCTGAAACACAATAGTCATTTTACACTGGTAACATTAAATAAAAAAGCTTCCAGGCAAAAAAAAATTACTAAACCTTAGAGAAACCATAAGGGAGAGGAACATTTTTAGATGGGAAGAAAACAGAAACCCAAGTTGGAAACTGGAGCTGAAGGGTAGCTACATTTTCTACAGAGCTCATGGCACAGAAATGAAAAATTTTGCATCTCATCCAGGCAGTAGGACCTCCATGAGGTACTTAATGACTGCAGTGGAATGGGTACCTCCTGTTTGTATCATCATGAAAGAAGAATCAGCATTTGGAAATGGACAAAGTCCACAAAAACTTGCCATTTATTTTCTTTTCTTGATTTTCTTTTTTTTTAACTTTTAAACAATGTAACTAGTTAATCCTCCTGCTACCACTTTGAGCTAGATAAATATTAACCCAATTAATGGCAGGACAGAACCAGTTAAGACAGAAGCAGTATCACATCTCCAACTAGAATTCAAGATTTCTCACTCTGGGTCCTACACTTATACCACTTGGCCACACCTCATTAAGATTCTAGAAAATAGAATGAAACGGAAGTAATTAGGACTAGACTGAGTGTACTATTTGAGAGAAAAAAATAGCCTAGCCTGCTAAAACATGACAGGTTCAAGAGCAGTGAACACAACTAGAGCAAATTCCTCCTACAGAAAGATTAAGAAATAATGAGGGAGATTCGGTGCAATCCCTATCAAGACTCCAACAGCATTTTTTACAGAAGTAAAACACTCCTAAATTTATATGGATCACAAAAATCCCAAGTAGCCAAAGAAATTCTGAGAAAGAAGAGCAAAACAGGAGAATCACACTTCCTGATTTCAAGCTATACTATAAAACTATAGTCATCAAAACAGTATGGTACTAGCATAAAAACAGTCAAATAGACGAACAGAACAGAATTGAGAGCCCAGAAATTAACCCAAGCATATACAGTCAATTAATATTTGACAATGGACTCAAGAAGATTCAGTGGAGAAAAGACAGTTTCTTCAATAAATAGTCTTAAGGTAATTAGATACTCGCATGTTAAAAGAATGAAACTGGACCCATATCTTGTACCACTCACAAAAATTAACTCAAAATAGACAAAAGACTTAACTGTAAGATCTGAAATCATGAAACTCTTAAAAGAAAGCATAGGAATAAAACTCTTCTCTGGGTATGACACTTAAAGCACAAGCAACAAAATTAAAAACAAGTGGGACTACATCAAATGAAAAAGCTCCTGCACTGCCAAAGAAATCATGTACAAAGTGAAAAGACAACTTACAGAATGGGGAAACATTTGCAAGCCACATATCTGATAAAGGGTTAATATCCAAAATAGATAGAGAACTCATACAACTCAATGGCAAAAAACAAATAACCCAATTATAATGCAGGCAAGGGACCTGAATAGACATTTCTCTGAAGATATACAAAAGGCCAACAGGTATGTGAAAAGATACTGAAAATCACCTGTCATAGGGAAATGCAAATTAAAACCACAACGAGATTTTATCTCACACCTGTTAGAATGGCCATCACAGAAGACAAGAGATAACAAACGCTGGCATGGATATGGAGAAAAGGGAACCCTTGTGCACTGTTGGGATTATAAATTGGTGCTAGTACTGTGGAAGACAGCCAGTGTGGGAGATACTCAAAAAATTCAAAATAGAACTAAAATATGATCCAGCAATTTCACTTCTAGGAATATATCAAAAAGAAATGAAAAAAACTAACTCAAAAAGATATCTGCACCCCCATGTTCACTGCAGCATTAATTTACAATAGCCCAGACATGAAAAAAATGTAGGTGTTCATGGATGGATGAATGGATAAAGGAGACATGGTGCAAATATATGATAGAATATTATTCAGCCATTAAAAAAGGAAATGCTACCACTTGAAACAGCATAGATTGATCTTGAAGGAATTATGCTAAGTGAAATAAGTGAGAGAAAGACAGTTACTACATGATCTCACTGATACGTGGAAATCTTTAAAAAAAGCAAAACACCAAACTCACAAAACAGAGATCAGATTTGTGGTTGCCAGAAGCAGGGCCTAGGGAGTGGGGGAAATGGGTGAAGGTGGTCGAAAGGCCCAAACTTTCAGTTACAAGACCAATAAGTTGTAGGGATGTAATGTACAACATGATGACTATAATTAACTCTGCTGTATGGCATAGTTGTTGCTGTATGGCATGAAAGTTGTTGACAGTAAATCCTATGAGTTCTCACCAAAGCGGGGGAAAATTTTTTCCCTTATTCTTCTTTCTTTTCTTTTTATTGTATCTTTATGGCAAATGGGTGCTACCTGAACCTGTTGTGGTAATTATTTACCAATATATAGAAATCAAACCACCATGTGCAGTATGCCTTATATTTATACAGTAATGTATGTCAATTATTTCTCAATTGTGAGAAATAGAACAATCAAAGAAAATAATGAGGGGAACATTTCACCGCCTCCCCCATCACACTCCAGGCAGCAAAAACCAGGAACAATTCCAATCTTAACTGTTAAAAAATAAAGTTGACACCATCAGAAACATGACGCTGTACTGTGTCAGGCATTCATACCCAGTTTGCTTTTCCCACTATGCTCTCAGTTCACTCCCTTCCAGCTTTCTCCTGGTCAGTCTTTCAAATACTTTTTGACATCTCTTGCTCCATCCATTCTTACATACACACACCCTTCTATCAAAGGCAACTGACATACTCCTTATCCTGGTCTGCTCCATAGTGTACCTACTTGATAACAAACAAACATTTTATTTGGGGTTAAACCAGTACTAATAGGTGCATTCAGTCATGTCTTAATTGACACACATGTGCACACACCTAGATATATACATGTTATATATAATTTTTGTGAAAGGAAGAATATTGTATCCATTTCACATAATTAAAATATGCTTGTTCCTCAGAGACACAGCTTTGGTTAGTTAGGGTCATAAGTCATCCTGGCGATTGTTTTTGCAGATGGGTATAAACTTAGGAAGATCACAGAATATTCAAAGAACAGTTGTAGAAAGCCTCCAAATACAGAGCCTTCAATGTGACAATAGAAAAAGTTCTTACTAGCTATAAGACCTTGCAGAAATCACTGAGCCTCTGTGATTCTCGATTTTGTAATCTGTAAAATAGAAATAATAGCTGTCCTAACTATTTTACAGAAGTGCTATTAGGATCAAATAAAAGAATATGTGTGTGGGTGCTTCCTAAAACTGTGTATTACTAGACAAATGATAGGTCTTCTGATTATAAAGTCATAAACTTGATTTATCTTGAATGCTTATTTCTATTTCCAACTAAATTCCTATTGAACATTATGAGTTTTCTCTCTGAGGTTCCCTATTAGGATATTTTATCTCATTCTCTCCCTATCTGTCCTACCAGAAAAAGAAATAATGTGGTGAACACTCTTGTCTTGACATGAGAGATAAAAAATATATATGGAACCAAGTTCTCTAATTGCTGATTCAATAGAAACAGAAGAAGCTTAGCCTCTACAGCAGGTACCTTAGCTGGAATGTGTGTGTTGGGGAGAAAGAGGGACAGAGACAGAGAAAACTCTGCTTAGAAGAGTTGAAATGACCTCAGACCATCTGAAATTATATGAAAGTCAAGATTTTAGACATTTTAAAAGCCTTTATAGACTAGTTTTTCTTCACCCCATTTCCTTCCTCTGTTATGATTGAACTGTCATGGAATCTCTTTACTTAAAAAAAAAAAAGAGAGAGAGAGAGAAAGAGAGAGAGAAAATCTCATCCCAGGGTTAAGTAAAGCACATTAGCATGCATAATTCAGAGCTGTCAGCTGGAAATGAGACATTCAAAGGCTAGTGTAGTGTGTGGATAGGAAACCAGGGTTAAAACATGGATGCATCTTGACTAGGTCCTTCTGAAATAAAAAGCAACAAAAGAGATTTCAACTCAGAACTGCCCTGAAGTCTGACTGTGGGCCCCATGTACCATTCCTTAGAGCTGTGCTGTCCAACAGCATAGACACACATCACTATTTAAATTCGAATTAACAAAAATCAAGCTTCAACAATTCTTCAGTCACAGTAGCCACGTTTCCAGTGCTCAGTAGGCAAATGTGGCTAGTGACTACCATGTTAAAAGCACAGATATAGAATATTTCCATCATCACATAAAGTTCTGCTGGACGGAGCTGCCTTAGAGCAAAACTGTTGTCCTGTGACTCGGGACTCTACAGTTCTGAAATGTTTCCATGATGACCTAAGGAAATATAAGGAATATACTTTTCTCTGTCACATCATATAACACATTGTATTGCCTATTTGTCACCCCCACTGGGCTGGAAACAAGGGTAAAGAACAAGGGTAAGGACCACGTCTTCAGTGTCTGTATCCACCATGCCTCTCACTGTTCCTGGCACAGAGTATGTGCTCACCTGTGGTTTGTTGGTTGAATTTCAGCCAACATTAGACCTGTCTGTGTGATGGGAAGAGCTCGCCTGTCTTTTAGATGGAATGAATCAGAAATGTAAGATTTGCCAGGCTTTTTTAGGAAAGCCTACTGTGCTTCTGAGACTTCTAATTGTTTCAACATTTCTCACAAAGTTAGACAGAACAGAAGACTAGATAAGTCAAAAACTAATTTTCTGTCTCTCCACCCCCTATTCCCATCTCTTTCATTCATCCAAAGAATAACTTATAAATCTTAAAAATTAGAATTCCGTGTTTACTAGTGGTAACGCACCAATGTGTAATACACATTACATTGAACATAATGCAATCCACACATTTAAAGAGGGTGCTTACAATCTAACACAATGAGAAACACCTTAGAGCTGCATATCTCAATGGCCCAATTTTAAAAATTATTTTCTTAAATAGTATCTTGTATTGGCATGGTGCTCCAGTAACCACAACAGACTTAAGAAGTACATAGACAAGGTATTATCTTCCCTTTCTAACAGAAGGAAAAACTGAGGCCCAGAGAATTTTTGAATCCAAGATCAAATAGCCAAGTATTTGTAGAGTCAGAGCAAGAACCTAAGACTACTGCTTCCTGCACCAGAGGACCTTCCAGCCAGTCTAAGTTTACAGACAGTAGGAAATGAAAACCCAGTTGGCTGACTTACTGCCTCTGCTTTCAGTCTATAGTCCCTTCTAAGATGTATCATGCCTAATTTTTTTAAAATGCTTTTATGCAATATTAATTATTTCTTCAGATCATGATAGAGACTTCAGTTGCTTTATTGCCAAATGTGATCATTTGCAAAGATTCTTGAAATCATTATTGCCATCAGACAATGCTATGCTGTCTACAGCACTTTGAAAAATTCCCTTTTGGTCTCATGACCATCACAGAATCATATACCCATAGAACATTAAAACTTAAAAAGACCTGAGAAAGTATTCATTTTCTCTCTCTCTCTCTCTCTCTCTCTTTCCCTCTCATACAATTTTGAAGACAAGGAAATGGGCCCAGGGAACTTCACCATACCCTCAAAGCAACACAGCTGGTTATTAGAGGCCCAGGCCTGGGTTTAGAACTCAGCTCTTCTGATACCCAGGCAAGGGCTCATCCCTCTCCACTTGCCCAGCTCCTTCCTGTTATTTCTCCTAGGAAGACCCCAAAAAGTAAAACTGAACACTGTAGCTCCATCAACTAAATTTCTCGCAGGAGAAAAAAGTGAAATTTAGTACAAATGAGGTTTGTAAATCATTTTTTGTTGATATCCTATCATTAAGAAAAGTAATTGTTCGTTGGGATAGTGTAAAAAAAGGATGTATGATTCACCCAAGGAAACAGACTGTCTTTAGCTGAGTCATCTGGAGAAAGTCGAACGATAAAGCTCTGTGAAATATGGCCTCATTCTAGCAAATGACTTGCTTTGTTGCCACTTAAATTGCTCATCTATAATTGCTACAGATAAACAGCAATCAAAATACAGTATCTTCTATTAGTTTTGCCCACTGGGGATTGTTTGATCATAGTGAAATTATCCAAAAGGTAAATTTGCCATTTTTACTGCCTCAGTGGAAACTGGCATTAGACCACTGAGGGGGACTAAAATGATGGCAAGTATTGCTTCCTGGTGAGGGAGCTTTACTCTTCTCTAAACAGGACTGAGCAACTACATCTAAAGCTCTTCCTCTGTGACTAACAACAACTAAGTAGGAAAAAAGGAATGTGCTCTGGTCACTTCCTCAAAGCATCATCCGCAGACTTACTTGCTTCATCCTTTTGAAGTCATTCCGTTGTAGTTCAGACATCACTAATTCATATTTGGTGATTGTTCAGATAGAGCAAGGCTCTTCTCTTGTAGCTATTTTTAAAAGGGTTTGTTGGGCAAACTGTGGTGTAAACAAGATTACAAGGGAAGTGTTTAAACTACTTAAGAGAATAAATTGTTTTTAGGCACTTTAGAAGCAATTTACAAACAATAAATATGTTAATTGCACATCATTCTTATTTATTCATTAAAGCAGGTCCAAGGACTTCTACTTGGCAAAACTTCCTGGCAAGGGCTTTGTTAGTCTACTTCTTATTACTCTATGAACTTGAAAGTAATGAAATTGCATTTCTTTTCTATCTATAATCCCGACTGGCCTTCCCCCAAATTAGTCTCAATTAATCAGACTTGATGGTACTATATAAAGGCTGAGTAAAATGACAAAGCCATCAGCCCCGGGTGGAAAGATGTAAAAGTCTCAGAAAATCCTGCACTGTGTTTAAGACCTTTCTTTGCACAAACTGTAAGGCAACCAGTAGTGAAAAATGGTAGATGATTGGGCAAGAAGAAGGGGTAGAAGGAAAAGCAAAAAGGATCATTCAGAGCCCTCCCCATAATTGAAAAGATTTGCCTCATACTCCGTGGATGTCCTTGACTGCCTATTGTAGAACAAATGGCAGCTAGTACAGCTCAAGGCTGAAATAATTTAATTCAAGTCAACAATACTGTTAAGACTATGCACCAGGGCCCACGGTAGAACTAAGGATATGGAGATGAATCAGATTCCACTCTTGCCCTCAAGAAGCTCACTCTGGTGTTGGCCACAGATAAGTGAAGAGACAATGATAATGTAGCAGTGTTAGTGCTCTGACAATGGCATATATGTGCTGGAGCACAGAAGGGAGAACCACTGAGAGGAACCGCCTCCCCCTGCTAACACTTGATATCAGAACTGCCTTCAGACACATGCAAACTAAGCAGGGCTGGAATGAAGGGAAATATTTGTTTGAGAAGAGTTTGCTTCTTTCTAGCTCTAATTCTCAAATTTGCAAACTACATGTGAGTGTCAGGAGAGAGACAGAACATGCAGCAACATCCCTCCAGCCACAAATCCAGCAGGATTTGGTTTGGCTCTTCTGTAAAATTTGGAAGACAAGTTACATTCAGTGCAAGTGCTAGAAAAATCAGTGTCCAAAGGGGTAGCTAATTAAACCACAGAGACTTATTTTTGAGCCAGTGAAGGTTTTCTCCAGTGGTCAGATGGTCATGACTTTCAAATTCTTTTTTCAGCCTTTGCATAAAGATGAATCCTGAAACAAGTCAATCCTAGCTTGGATAGGCTCTTAAAACTTCCCCTAGTCCACTTGTCAGAGGTAGGAAAGGAAGATCAAGCTCTTTGCTGCAGCAGCCTATAGGTGGAGACCTTCACTTTCCTCAGCAGGTCAGACCCACTCACTCTCAGCCCTACAAAGATTACCATAAAACTCACACAAGTGGTGGAGAACAGGGAGAGCACTTGCCTTCCTCCTTTTATGAAGTCTAAGGATGTGGATTTTATACTTGCTCCCTTCCTATTCTGCCCGCCTGACACTGTGCCTTTTCTCCAGAATAAGCTGAAAGTTCTTGGTCACCCTCCTGCCTTTCAGGTGCTTCCACACCCCTAGTGCCTCCCTATAGCCCACCAGCTAATTGTGTGCCATCCCTGGAGGAGGCCTGATCCCATCCAGTGTCCCAGAATGAGCAAAAGTCACAAGAAGAAACAAGGTAAATTTGGCTTGCTCAGAAATACCCTCTCTGATCTGACAACAGTATTTCTGTGTCTTCTCTTTCTGCATAACAGTGCATAGATGACTCTGAAGCCAGGCTCTTTCTATTATAGCCCTTAAGCCGACACTGTACACATTGTGTTTCTGTGAAAACAAAGATTACTTTTATCTATTCCCTCACAAACTTTTCTGCCCTATGCTTTAAAATATAAATGAATATGGGAGGAGAAGATAGAGAATGAATAAACACAGTTATGAATGACCTCTATGGTTTCTAAATATAATGGGGATGTGATAGTGGTCAACTGTTACATAAAATTTTCCTCTTGAAAATTTATTTTCTTAAGTTAATATTTCTTCTGTCATTTTGGCTCATTTTCATTAGATGTGCTTTTTAGAAAAAGAGCCTATGACATCAGAAAATTGCAAAATTCCCCACTACATGTTCATCTTCTCAATATTCCTAAGAGACAAAGAAGCCACATCCAAAGTTTGTACAAGGATCGACTCCTTCCTAACCCCTCTAAAAGCACACCACTACAAAGCTGCAAAAGGTGTCAAGAAGATGGAAGAGAGCATCAGTTTAGCCATCAGCCCACCCTTTCTAGGACCCTGCCTCTGGTGGTGGTGATCACCTGTTCTTTACTGATGAGATTAAATACAGAACACTCTACAAGGGGAAGGGGAAGGGGAATCTCCCTGATTATCCAGTGATGAATCAGGTTTTGGCCTAATATCTGAGAACTGATTTGCATGCTGAGTATGTGAAAAGTGTTGTGCTGATCCTGAGTTCAAACAGTATATAGGCACACCTCATTTTATTGCACCTCATTTTATTGTGCTGTGCTTTGCAGATAATGAGTTCTTTACAAATTGGAGGTCTGTGGCAACCCTGGGTTGAAAAGTCTGTTGGTGCCATTTTTCCAACAGCACTTGCTCATTTTGTGTCTCTGTGTCACATTTGGTAATTCTATCACTGTTTCAAACTTTTTCATCATTATTATATTTGTTATGGTGATTTGTGATCAGTGATTACAACTCACTGAAAGCTCAGATGATGGCTATCACTTTTTAGCACTATTTCTTAATTAAGGCATATACATTGTTTTCTTAGACATGATGTCATTCCACACTTAACAGACTATAGTATAATGGTAAATAGAACTTTTATATGCACTGGGAAGCCAAAAGATTCATTTGACTCACTTTATTGTGATATTTGCTTTATTGCAGTGGTCTGGAACCAAACCCACACTATATCCAAGGTATGCCTTGATATTTTTACTCAAAGTGACTAATGCACAATCCAAACATTAAGAAGAAGAAGTTTTTATGCTTGTGACATTTTAGTTTTAGTCTCTTCGTCTAACTCGTTTGCCCAGTGCAGCCCAATCATAATGTTGGCTTCACGCAACTGACTTTTTGCCTCCATCATAATTATGTAATACAAGTGTTGTTCCACAAATGAAAAGGTCCCCAGGCCCTTTACCAATTTCTTAACCTTCATTGAAGCTTACTCTGGTCTGTCAGTGTTCTACTTAAAGTAAGGCATCCAGAATCGAATATAATACTCAGATATAATCTGAGCAGCAAGGAGTTCAGAGGGGCTAGCACCTCCCATAATCAGGAAACTATGCTTCATTAGTGAGGCCTAAGATTATATTTGTTTCAGCAGTTCATTTAACCTCAACTTGCTTCTCTCAGAACATTTCTATCCTTCCCCAAGACTCCTTCCATTTTGGCATTATCAGTTCCACTCCAAATTGGCATCAGATTGGAATTTCCAAAAATACCACCAGGTAAGCAGACAGAGCCAATGAAGGAAAAGTAACAGGCCTCTGAAATAAAACAAATTCTACTGGAAAGGAGAGGGAACAGGCCAGCTAATGGTGTTACCCAAACACCCAAATACAGAGGACAATTGGAGACTGCCAGGGATCATGGTGTGGAGAGGAATATCACAGCCATGCCCACTGCCCTCTCTGTGTAAACAACTAATTACTCCTGCTCACCAAAGTAACACCACCTTACACATAAAGGCAGAAATCAGCATAAATAACTAAACTGGTATCTACTTGAAAAATAAACGGAAAAGGACAAAAAGTTAACTAAACTGTATTCCACAGATGCCAGTTTGAAAGTCATGACTTCATTGAAAGTCATGCTTCCTTGGATGCACTTTACCCTTAGTTAACCTTCCTATCCCTCCCCCGACCAGTCTCTCTGCACTATTAAGAATTTGGTAAATATAGTCAATTATTCTAAAGGTGCCAAAACTCTCGTTTCAACTTGTTTCCTAGTTAATGTACCATAGCAAAGAATGAATCGCTATTACAAGGAACTAAAAATAAAAATGTTTCAGTCTGTAATTGGCTTGTCTTGTTGGACTTTTTAGGGAGCCAAAGTACCAGTTCCAGGCGATTAGCCCTTACTTTATAGGAAATAGTATAATATATTTCCTCATTAAAATACGTTGCTCTCCCTGGTTTAAAAATAAAAAGGATGCATTTTGTCCTACAATCTTTCATTTTAGGGGGTTTGAAGCTTTGAAAGGAGAGGAACAAACAGGCACTCTGCTCTGAAAATCAGCCATTACCTTCATTAATGCTTTACCTCCTTTTAAGTCACTTTCCTAGCAGCCCCACAATTCAACACCTCAGTCATTTATTTGTTTTCCAGAAAAACAACGCCGTGTGTGTGTGTGTGTGTGTGTATGTGTGTGTGTGTGTTTGTATTTAAAATCAAATGCCAGTAATTAACTGGGTTGAGGGCTAAAGGTATCTATAGGCAATTATGCCAATCAGATATTTGAAATCACAAATCCATGGATCTCTAGACACAACCTAAACCAAATGAGATTTGCTGTTTTGTAAGCATGTCACCATGGTCCTTCCTACTATAATCCAATGAGACCAAATGTTCAGTGGTCCATCTGTGACCTTTAGTCTAACAAAATTAGTAGTTGTGTACTGGCCTCCATGTGTGGCACATGTTAGTAACTTGTACTGCTTTCCATTTCACTTAGGATTGCAAGTCATTATCCATGTAATCATTTTTGCTGTCTGTTCCCTGCACTATACTCTAAGCTCTGTAAGGATAGGAGCAATGTCTGTTTTGTTAAATGTATATCCCATGCCTGCTAGGATACAAGTGTAGGTAGGATAGGCAATGAATGAATGAACTACCAGTCTGCTGGTGAGAGTCTGTGTGTGAAGTGATAAGGAATAAAATTAGGTCTCATTGAAGCCTTACCTAACCATCCTATTTAAATTTCTAACATTTCTCCAATACTCACAATCCTCCCTTTCTGCCTTATTTTTCTCCATAGCACTTATCTTCTACAAATACAATACATTTCACTTATTTTTTCTTATTCTCTCTCCCCCCCCCTACTATAATGTTACCTCCATCGTGTTAGAAATTTCTGTCTGGTTCACTGCTCTTCCTGGAACCACACAAACAGTACCTGGCATGAAATAGGTATTCAATAACTATATGTTCAATAAGTGAATGCTCTGTATGGACTAGGAAAATGGTTACACACATAGAAAGAATTCAAATAGTAAATGTACAATACTCATTCTAAATTTTGTAAAGCACACCTGTAAAATAGGCCTAGAATAGCCCCCTTTTGTCAGTTTTCAGCTTTTTAAGAGGTCAGAATGTGGTCCTGTTTTACTAGGATATGGATACGCAGAGGATGCCAACTGCCTCCATCTCCCATGTGTCCTATGTAGCCTGCAAGAATCACCAACACCTTCACGCAACACAAAGCTTTTCTTCCCTAACCAGACAATTGTATGTAAAAATAGAGAAGGAAGCTGCCTTTTCCTGATTATGAGACTTCACTGTGACATGGAAAGAAAATGCCATGGCCACTTTGAAGGTATTAGCCTAAGGCCCTCTACCAAAAGTTTTTTACTAGAATTGGCCCCAAACTTAAATTTTATGAGTCAGCAAGAATGCTGGCATCTGATCTGGAATTCTTAATTGCCAAAGAGGCAAAGAAGCAAGAAGGAACGGGCATTTCTGATCAATGCAAGTTTGGGGTGTGAATAAGGTGTCTTGGAATGTGTAAGGTACTGGAAATCTCTTGACTTTTCTGGGAAACTCTGTGCTAGACGGTGTAGAAGAATGAACTCTGCATCAGAGAAACTTGAATTCAAGTATTGATTATATGTGACCTCGGGAAAATAATACTTAACCTTTATATATTTGAGTTTCTTCATCTGTAGTACTAGGATAATATTGTCTCCAGTCTCATAGGGCTGTTGTGAGGATTAAGTTAGTTAATATATGAAAAGCATTGAGCCCAGGAACTGGAATAGATTTGGTGTCTAGTCAATGTCCTCAGTCCCTTCCCTCTTTGCATCTCTTCCTGCTTTATGGAACAAAAAGAGGGAAATTGATTTGCTATGCAAAACCATTATGAAAAGTCTCAAATTCTTTTTGTGAACATCAGTATCATCTGAAAGGATGATCTCATTGGGGAAAACCGGTTTCATCTTTAACCTCTCCCTTTCTCCTTTCTTTGCACTATAATAAAGAAAACAACTTAATATACTGAAATGCAGAGAGGAAACTTGGACTTTTACCCTTTATATTTTTAAGGGAAAAGAAAGAGAAAGAGCTTTTCAGAGCCAGCCCCTTTTCCTTTCTTTGGAAAAAGAGCAAAACTGCCACTAGGCAATGTTAGATAGTCCCCAAGGCATTAAACAAAAAGAAGGGTGGGGTTCCAATAGAATTAAAACTTGGAAAACTTCAGAGGGGCAGAAACCCAGGTGAGGAGAACTCACAACTTTCTTGTGAGGGAAAAATAAGAAAAGAAAACCAATACAATGAGTAGGCAAGAAAGTTCTAGATGAGTAAAAATAAAGCAGGGCTCTGCCAAAAGTGGAAGCCAGAGGGATGGTCCCCTGGGAGCTCTCACAGGTGACTCAAAGGAAAGCAGCAGCCTCAGGAAACTAACCATTAAACTCTACTTTTTAACTACATTTTTTTCCAGTGTGGCTTGTGCTTGCTGACTCTGAAACCACCAAAAGCAGAAGATCCCATGAAAAATAAGGGTTTCTCTAGGGAAGCCTCCTTTGGAGGCTAGGTAGCTTTCATGGATATAAAAAGCAGCTTTCTTAGAAGAGAGATGCAAACGTTTTTTAAACCTTCCCTCTCCCTTTTTGATAATGCTTAGGCAATACCTTGGGGAAAGGGGACCAAATAACAGTTATTAATTACCCTAATTAATCCAGTTCATAAGACATATTTGTATGGCTGTCATGACAACTGATTTGACTAACTTGCCAAGAATAGCTTAGCTGTCCATTCAAATAAATCCCTGATAATTACCAGTCTACTTTACTGGGCTTCTGTGATAATAATAATTAGTGCTACTGTGCAAAAGGTCACACTAAACAATTTATGAATGATGCATTTTGCATGGTGATTATATGAGTCACAGGCAATGTACAGAATGTTCACCATTAGGCTAATAATGTGAAAGGGGATGGCCAAATTTGAGGCAGTGACTGACTTATGGTCTTCACAGCTAAAATGAGCAACAGGAGAAAGAAGAAACTGTTGTGGACTAGGGCATGTCCAAGGCATAGGAGGGTACATTGTAACTGACTGTTTCTCTGAATCTATAACCCATAAATTATGGTCACAAGTCTTGGATTCAAAGGAGGCTAAAATACAAAATAGTTGAGTTATGAAAGCACATTCCCCAGTAGGAATGCTTTTGAGGGTAGGAGTATGCTGCATTACATACAGTAGAAGCTCAGTAAAGGCTTGGTGACAGTGCAGAGAATAACAAAGTCTGCATCCAGGCATGCATGTTAAGCCCTATGCAATAAAGACAAGCTTCAGAAAAGAAAAAGCCCCCTGACTACTGGTGATGACTTTGGTCAAGTCAGAAAGTAGGGCATTTTAATTGAAAAATCAATGTCTTATTATTCCTATGAAACAGTGTGATGGTCCATGTTTGAACAGTAACACACCTTTGAAAATGAGTTCTGAATATTGCTGTTCCCTCTTTTCCATACTACTAACGTCTCTTTACATTACACAGTTAGAAGAGGAAATGCAGATATCACACTCTGGATTTTAGACACACTATATATTTGACTAGTTAGAAAAGACTCAGTCAGTTGCAAAAGCATTAGCCCTGTCACTTCTTTTTAATTTGCCTTAATTTTGGTTCCTTCTCTTCTAGGGACTTAAAAAAATGGCACAATATGTTGGTGCCAAAAGAAAAACATTAAATTCTTGCTTTTTATTTAATTCCCATATCAAATAATTGTATTTATTAGCTATGTCTTTTTCCAAACTACATTTCTTTTGAGATCTCTATTTGTCATTTCAAGTTTTAGACTATGCTGTAAGTACTGATCACATCAAATTAGAGATTTGGCATTAATGAAGCACTCTGGTTGAGTTGGCAGAAAGAGATACAAAACACGTCCCTTTGTTGCCAGTAAACTTGGAAATTTTTTATCGACAGCAAATGCAGAGAGGTTTCATTTATGGTGACTAATAACTGAAATGTTACAAGCACCTGGAACAGTGCCTGGCACATGGTTAAGTGTTTAAGGAACAAGAAGCTATATGAAGAAGGAATTAGGCAATATTTATACTAAATGTGTGACACAAGATTATGATTTTGCCACAAAGTCAAGAATCTTAGGCATTAAGATCACAACTGATAATGGGCTCCCTACCCCTCTTTCTGTTGCTTGTGGGAAGCCATGACTCACTCCACTTTGCATTACTTTTGATTCTCTCCCTTCCGGGGATGAATAAAATTGCAGAATATTTTGGTGTGAAAAGAAAGAAAATAGAGAGAGACCCTAGTCTGTATGTAATTTCAAAGTATGTTACAGAGTAGTCTACATATGAATTTTTATTACTCTATTCCTGCCTGATGGGTATCTCTTAGAATCATATGATTTGGAATATCATGCTAGATATATACGAAAGCAGGCCTCAGTGTGCTAAGAGATCTCAGAGTTTAACTCTGCCAATAGCTCAGTGGAACCTGGTAAAATGTCCACTTTTCACACAATTTTTCTTCATGTTTTTTCCATTATGGAACAGAGTGGTGGCAATAATGACATTATAAGTAACAAGCTGCCTATATAGTGCTTCAAATATGCCAAATAATAAACTGTGACTAGAAAAGCAGTAAGACCTACACTTACCCTTCATACATATACAGCTCCTCTTAGACACTGCCCTGCCCTGTCCCCACTCCAGTAGAGTGTAAATTTCTTGAGGGTAAAGAGTATTCCCTGTCACTTTTGGAAACCCTGCAGTATCTAAGGCAGCCCCTGACTCACAGGTGCTCCATATCAGTCAGCTGAGGTGAACTGAACTTGTAAGCAGATAGGGCTGCCTGAGGAACTCAAGTGTGCGGCCAGAGCTTGGGGAGGGCTGGGTATTAAAGAACGTGCAAGAGAAGTGAATCTGCAAGTGTGTAATTAACAACCCAGTGATTGCTGATGAGAAAGAGAATTCGATACTACGCAGCACCGAACACAACTTAACAAGCAGCAATCCATGTAAGGGAACCTAATAGTCTACACCCTGTGGCAAAGAAAAACCTGCTAGGCCATGAGGTGTAAGGGAATCTCATCTGCTATGAATGGAAGGCAGCCTAATAGGGTTTGATGTGATTGGAAATCCAATGTACTGGAGTAGAAGAAAACCCAATATGGAAGAGTAGGGAAACAGGAATAAGCATTGGTGATTAACCAGACTTGTCACTGGACGTTTCCCTTGTTTCAAAGACACAAAGCCAAGCTGGATAAGTATTCAGCTCAGGACTGCAAGTCTATTGAGAAAGGGCAGGAATGACCCTGACTGTACAAACACTTTTTTTAACTTGCTCATTTATACCACACAAACCAAATAGGAGCCTAGGCCCAACTCTCAATGTTGCCCATTGTACAGAAGCCATCCAAAAGAGAGCAAGCTGGCAGCACCACTCGTTCCATCAGAAACAGTTACTGTGTTAAATGTCCTTTGTGTTTAGAGGATTACTGTTTTGCTGGCATGGAAAGTAAGAATGCTTCCACTGGGTTCTAGCTAACATGCAATCTGCCCACGTGGAGCTTCCAAACAAGGGGGGCACCCCAGAACGTCAAAGGGAAAAGCTGAAAAGCACTTTATTGGGAAATCATTCTGCTTTTTAAATCACCTGTTCTTCAATACAGCTCTTTTCCAAACTCACTAACAGTAAGGAAATTTACCTGAAAAATGGCCTTTCAGAGCCATCACTATTATTTATGTGGTGCTATAACTGTGCCCGATGCTTTACAATAGGCAGAATATGCTAAATTAAACCTTGCCTGTTCCTCCTGTGTAGTTATCATTATGAGACTAGTTTGTTATAAAGTACCCTGCATTTCTATTAACATACTAGCCAGGATAACTACCACCAGCAAAGCAATTCTTTGTGGCACCAGAATCATTTGAGCAAGCCTGAGCAAAAGTCAGGTTAAGACATCAGAAGGAGATTAGCACTAGGGGCAGGAGAGGGGGAGTGTGTGGGCTTTTGTCAGAAGCCTGTACTAAGCTGTGCTCCTCGTAGCTCCTCGTCACTCCCCGCAGCTGGGCCTGATGTCTTCTCTGATTACGTCATTGACACAAACAAAAGTCTCCACTTTCATCAGCACTGCTATACCAAGACATCTTTGGAGGAACTTAAAACTAGTTCTCTTCCTCTCCCACATCATGCACAGAACTGTCACAGACATATGCGGATCGCTCTCTACAGCCCGTGATGTTGGAAGCAGACAGGCCACAGCTGGATTCTCTGACCTTGGGCGGAGAGCAGAGAGCACACATTTAAGAGAAGACGATCCTCTTTGGACTTCAGCAAGGAGCAAATTCAATAAAGAAGTCAGAAAGGGAAAGAAAATGAATCTCCCCCTGGCCACATCATCCTCATTATTAGGACATGTCAGGAAGCAGGGCAGCTGCTCTGAGGAGAACAGCCCAGGGAAAGCAAAGAGGAGCCCAGATTGTCTGTCTTGCTGCTGGCAAAATGAGTCCTTCCAAACTGAGTCACGCAGGGTACCAGCAACTCTGAGACCTGTCACAGTCACACATTTTTCTCCTAGATCTCAAGAACACGGTGCTGTTCTCTTTTTCATCTAGGCGGTAGCTTTTGCCCATGTTTACAAAATAGGTAGGGAATGGTTGCCCTTGATGGAAATATTACAAAGAGAAAAGGCCACGACAAGACGCATCCTTGTCTCTGAGGAATGTAAAGATGAAGAGATAAAGACAATGAAATTACTGTGGCCAGAGAAATAAAGGCTGGATTTTGGTGCGCCTGTGCGCCCTCTGCTGACTATCTGGGAGAACTTCACAGAAACAAAAAGTTGGAGCAGAAAGGGAAGAGGGGAAAAGGAGACTAGAAGCAGGAAACAGGGAGGGAAAGTGTCCTTTCTTTGGAGCCTGCTGTCTGTTTTTCCAGAGGAAAGATGAGGCGGAGGAATTCTTTATCTTCTTCACCAAGAGCAGCCGAGAAAGAAGATCAAATCATAAATATTGCCTTCACACTACTGACTCCACGTCATGAATGTACTACATAATCCTTGTCTGCACCACAAACATCTCACAGAGCTCATCAGCACACCACCCACTAACATGTGCGAGCAGGGCATGGACACAAAGGCTGTTGGACTTGAGCCACAAACCATCCATCTGAGGCTGGCTGCAGGCTGCCTCTATCTTTACCTGGAAAACGATTCTTTCCATGGTTGCTTTTCTTAAATTAATTTACTTTCTGCAGAATTCACAGTAGACACTGCACTGCTACCACCTGCCTCAGCCTCTTTCCGCTTCTTTAACAGGTACATATGTGTGGGATTCAAGACTTCAGCACTCAGAGGCAAATGACCCTGCAGATGGGGGGTGGGGGGTGGGGAGGGGCTCCCAGAGATTAGGCTAAGGGTTGATTTAATTCCAGATCCATACCTCACCAGCCACAGCACTCCATGTTTTCCCACTCACCCCCTTGGTAGGATTCCACTGGCACTCTGGCTACAGCTTCACAAAGCTCTTTCCCACCTCAGGGTCTTTCACACATGCTACTCCTCAGCTTTCAACAATCGCCCCATCCCCGCACCTTTATGCATCACTAACTCCTGCTCACCCTTCAAGTGTCAATGCAAATATGACTTCCCTAATCCCCTAGACTACGTCAGGTTCCCCCATTTTTGTCTTTCACAATAACATGATTTTGTTTCTTTCATAGCACTATAATTTTGCAGTAGGATTTTGTCTCCCCACTCATGAAGGCAGGGACTATGTCAGTTTTGTCCAGCACTGTTTAACTAGTACCAAACAAAACCAAGCAGACACTGAAAAACAAAGTATATAATGAAATAAATGAATATATCCATACCAAGGCAAGTTAAACTACTCAACCAAAGGATTTGCCAATATTGACATAAGCCTCAAGAAAGCATTTTAGAACACTTCCCCCAAACTCTCTGTTCTTTAGTTCTTATTCCTCCCAAACACCCAGATATACTTAGTTACTTTGAGAAGTGCTGGCAAAAATATTATGCCACAACCTGCTTTCTGTTCAATCCCTTTTAATTCTCCTCTCAAATTCTAAATCAAACCCTACTCCCTGCTACAACTTATCACTGCAAGTGCTTATGCTATGTTTATTTAATTTTGCAAACCAAGGAATCAATAAAACACTATATTGATAACATAATTACATTGTATCCTGCAAACAGGCCATCAGCTGATACTGAAGCAATTAATATTGAACTCTATGTATTCTCATTTGATCTAATAGTCACATATGGTATTTACAAAGTCCATTATTCAGCAATAAAATGGCCTAGAATTATTTGATTCAGTTCTGACCCTTTAGGTTGTAAGCAATCTTTTTTCCCCATTTTGAAATAATATCTATAAGGCATTTTACCCAACTGTGCTCTGTGTGCAATATATAAGGTCCATGGCCAAAGATAAATGTTATTTTAAAACTCCTCTTCTTAGTAATAGATGAGCAAACATGACTTATGACCTAGTCTGCAAATATTTAACATTAGTAACAAAATGCCAGGTCTTAACTTAGTAGAATTTCATACACTGACTTAAAGAAGGGTTAATGTAATCCACCAACAGAGGCATTTGAAAGCCTTACATATGGCATAAGTCTACCATCACAAAAGACAGTATAATATGACAAACTGAAACCCCAAGAAGATCAGAGTGATTTGTATCCAAGCTTCTTGTGGTCATTGAAAATGGATTGTTTTTCTCTGTTGCTCCATGATAGGGAAATTAAGTTTCATGTGGGGTTAATGTTTACTTGATTTGCTGTGGAAGGAATTTTTCATCCCTTGGTTCTTTGCTTAAACGTCTCCTGGAACGTTTTAGGCAGACTGGCAAGGTTATGGTGGCTCAATGTATATGATACACTTCTCTCTGCTACATTGTTATAAATCACAGTTACCTTACCTCTGAACAAGAAAGCAAGAACAAAAGGGGCTATTTTGTGCAGGGAACCCTTCTAAAAAAATTACTGTAAAAGGAACTGTCCGCCTGAAATGAAGCATTAGATAAGCCTTGTATTTTGCACATTTCACAATGGTTAGGATGATGTAATATGGGCAATTACACACAAGCAACTAGAAACTTGTCGTCCAAAATAGCTACAGCACAGCTGAGGTTTACTCTGGTTCTGTGGTTTATAGCAAAGCAACAACATTCCCTATGCACAAAAGCCACTACATATTCAAAGGAAACCCTGGGCTCTATTTGGATACCATTTTAATTGTAAATGTATGGATTACAATTCTATAAACTGGTGGGGTGGGTGAGGAGACCAGCCTGCACTTAAATGAACAGAAGGTGATTGGTACTCAACTGCTGACTCTATGGAGAACAGTAGCTAGTCATTTTAAAAACAAACTGGTGTATCAGGGCTACCTACAGGCTGATTAGGAAACAGTAGCACTCAGCTACCTATTATTTTGTTGGTGGCAACAATTTATGTACAGTGAGAATGTTTTCGTCAGGGTTCACATGCTTCTTTCAGGTTAAATATTACAACAGAGACTCAAGCTTTTGTTCTCCCTCCCCATCCCTTGCCAACCTCCTGGCATCTCCCTAAACCCCCAAAAGTATAAATTGGTCCCCAAGTGGCCAAAGTGGAATTAGAGCCCCTGCCCCAGGCCACTAAACTCCATCCCCAAATTGAGAAAAGAACATAAAATATCCCTAGATAAGAGACACCAGGAATTGGTTGACTGGGTGGAAGGAAGGCATGTCTGCGACAGAGCTCAGTCCTGGGAACGTGAGCTCAATAGGTGCCCCCATGAACTGGCTATTTAAAATTCATTTGTAAGTCACTTGCATGAAAGAAAGAAGAAAAAGCAGTGGCCCTGAAACAGAGCTCAGGTCTATGGAAGCAGCAGGTCACAGGAGAAGAAAGGCTTGGGGCAGTATTTATTAAAGTACAGGTCACAGCTCCAAGTCAGTGGTCCATGAAATTACCATCTCCAGAGCTTCCTAGCTAATGGAGATGCCCAGCACAGAGTCAGCCAGGAGAAAGGTTGAAAATGCCAGATTAAGGCCTAAATTGATATCCACTGACTCTGGAAAGAAAATACAAAGGGATAACATCAGAGAAGGGCTTTTTGCTCTCCCGCCAGCACATCTAGCTAACTCATTCATGTAGGACCTCCTCCAACTTCACAGTTGAGATAGAGATGAGTATCGTACTAAAGAACAATGAGAAACCTTGAAGGAGCTACTAATGAAAGGAGTAAATACTGTTACATAAAATTAGGGACTTCGTGAAACTAAAAGCAAAAAAAAAAAAGTACGCTGGGGTAGAATTATTTGTAATAATTAAATAGAGGCAAATGGAAGTTTTCCTTAATTTCAAAATTGGATTGCATTGCCCTCTGCAGTGTATTGTTAAAGGAGATGAGAATCTGACTGCCTCTTTCCAGACAAAGAGGCACAAATTAGATGTCTTCTTAGGCATAAAGAAGTGATGATGATAATAGCTTCTGAATAGTTACTAAGTACCTTACTATGTGCCAGATGCTTGATTCCTCACAAGAATCTATGAGGTAGATAGTATTGTTGTCATTTTTAAATGAGGAAGCTGAGGTACAAGAGAGTAACTTCCTCGCAGTCCCTTAGCTGAAGACTAGTGTAGTTAGAATTCTAGAAGATAGTCTGCATCCAAAATCCAAGCTCTTACAGCTCTCCTGCCCTTTCTGTGCCCAGATGTGTAAGTCCAAGTCCTGCCTTTTCTTCTCCCAACCACCCAATTGAAAAACCATGTCTAAGAAAATAAGAAAGGCTATATACGAAATATAGCTGCAAATGCCAAGAGTTCTCCTGCCTACTCTACCAGCTTCATCCAGCTAGAAAATGTAATGGGGAAAAAAAAAAGAGCTCACTCAAAATAACAGCAACACTATAAAATTGTTGGAAATAAGATTAACAAGAAATGGAAGAATTATATAAATTTAATGATGACATTAGAACGAAACGTGACTAACAGATGTCATAGTCCTTGATAGAAGGAGTAAAGATTATTATATGCATGTCAATTCTTCCTAATTTATTCTTCAGTTTGGCACATTTCCAGTTAAAATCCAAGCATCCTTATTTTTTAAATGCAACATGACTCCCAAGTTAATCTGAAAGAATACAGGAACTTTTTTGGAAAAGACAAAGAATAAGAAGACACTTGCCTTACCATCTATTGAAGTCTATTAGAAAACATCAATGATTAAATCAGTGTGGTATTTGTACAAGAGTAAACAAACAGATGAGTGGGGAAAAAAACAAAGAGCTCAGAAAAGTTTCTAGGGTATATAAAAACTTAACATATGATGTTTTTGAGAAGCACCAGAAAGCAGTGGGGAAGGAAGAGAAATAAACAATAAATGGTACAGTCAGCCAATTAACCACATAGAAAAATATTTTTTTACATTGTCATCTCCAACCTTATGCCAAAGTAAGTTCCTAATGAATGAAAAATGTAATTAAAAAATGAAGTCATAAGTACACTGGAAAAATGTGATTTGTGTCTAAAATCTTGGGGTTGGGAGAAAGGTTCATAGCTTAAAAGCAACAAAAGACACCAGAGATTAAAAGACTGATAAATTTTTCTACATGATTCCAAAACGCTGATAGTAAAAAGTTAGCATAAACAGAATTAAAAGGCACACAATGCACTGGAAAAAAAGTATTTATAACAAATGAAATAAGGGGATTAATTTTCCCAAAGTAATGAAGCAAATATAAATTTAAAATAAAATTAGTTACCCATTTTCATCTACAGAACTAATAATTCTCCCTCCCATCTCTGTGCCCTATCCTCTTGTTTGCCATTTTCCCAACAGGTACCCATACTAATTAATTTCTTGTTTATCTTTCCATACAATTTCATTCATATGTAAAGCAATAAAAAACATATTCTCTTTTTCTACCTTTTTTCACAAAAATGACAGTTTGTCTACATATTTTTCTGACTCTTCCTTTTGTTTACTTAACAATATATTTAGGGATCTTTCCATATCAATATATAAATCTTTTATTTTTTAAAAATGCTATATTGCTGGACATACACATTGATTCTATTTCTGCTATATCAAATAATAAATCAATGAATAACCTTGCATTTACATTATTTTTTACATGGTCAATAATATCTATAGGATGAATACCCTAAAAATGAATTGCTGGGTCAAAGGGTATATACATTTGCAGCTTTGAGGGACATTGCAAATTGCCCTCCATGGGACTGGTAGCAATTTATATACCCACCAACAATATATGAGATTGCCTGTGTCGCTATAGCTTCATCAAATTGGTGATAATATTTAAAATTGTAATAATGCTTTGTGATTATAGTGAGATGGACTCTTATACACTGTTTGTAAGACTGTACATCGGTACTTTTCTGGGGGAAATATATAACATGTCTTAAAAATGTGCAAACCTTCAGATAAAACAATTTAACCTCTAGGAATTTATTGTAAAGACACAGAGATCCATAATGAGATTTCTATATAAGGATATGTATCATAGTGTTATTTATAATAAGCAAAATTTAAATACCTTAAAAGGTCAACATTAGAAATTGAGTCAAATATCTACAGAACAGAATATAATTCAACCACTAAACAACAGTTTACTTGTAAACATTTTCTAATGATATAGAAAAAAACTCTTATGATATAATATAAGATAGGGAAAAAAACAGAATGACCTCAACTAGAATGATCCCAATTTTTAAAAAGTAAAAAAGGGGAAGTTTCTTTCAGTAATTCAATAACTTTCATTGGGCATTTATTTTGTGCCAGGCACTGAAGAGAAAGATAATGGTGGTTGCCCCTCAGTGGTGGAATCACGGATGATTTTCCAACTTCTTTGAGTACTTCTGTACTTCTCCATTTCTTTTTACAATGGAAATAAGTTGAATTTACACTGAATAACCAATGAAAATAATAATAAATGACACTAGGATCCAGCCTACTTTTCCCCAGAGAGCAACAGGTTTCCTAATTGTTAAGTAAAAGTCAAATAGTATATACTATATTTACTCAGTCAGGACCTTAACAGATGTGTCTTCAAAGTTAGGAACCCATAGAGATTACCGTTTGTTGCCGGGTGAGGGGGGGTGCAGTACTTTTGTGTATCTCACCCTAGGTGGCTCAATCTCCCTCCCAATGCCACTGGTAAACAAGCACATCTCAGCCACAGCATTTAATCAATTGTTCTTGGATCCTAGGCAACTGCAGCCATGGAGACTGGAGGGTGGGGAGAACCGCAAGGTCTTTAGGCCTATCCATGCCTACAAGCAAGTTCAGAGTGGAACCTTCACACACATCCTATGCAACAGCATGTGTTTGGTAGAGCCTTCCTCAGAGCCAGTCCTAAACCCCTACTGACTGGCAACTGCCAACAGGGTCAGAATTCAATAAACAAAATTCCTTGCTTTCAATCTTCTTATCACTTTCTGGAATTTTGTACTCACTTCAGTGGTGATATGAATTTGCATAGAATTACATTTCATTTTCTCAGCTAGAACACCCTGCTCTATCACATTAACTTTCTTTTAATCCTGGCTTAAAATCAATTAAGTATTTTAATTTCCTGGAAATTCTTTCAAATCCAAACAGTCTCATCTTTAAGCCATACAAAAGGAAAATGTGAGTTTTTTTTAAGTTGCTTCATAATCAGCTTTCAAACATTCTCAATATTTCTTTAAATGTGGACTTCTACATTAAAGAAATGAGATTGAAAAGAGGGGGTTGGGGAAAGGTGTTTCCCTTAATTTCCCTTAATTTTTAGTCCCTTCCTCCTGTGCACCGCTCCCACACAGAAAAGCAACAGATATTTAATTCTATCAAATACTCCGTTATAACATGGAAAAACATATAACTCAAATCAAAATTCACCTAGTTAAATAATTGCACATGTAAGAAATACAGTCCTACTGAAGGCCATAGTTTTCATTTATTTATCCAAAGAAGAGACTATAGAATTAGGCCACAGATGTTTTCCTATAGCAGGCAAGCACTTCATCTACAATCAGGGTGACATTGTACAGATGACATTCTCATCTATTAGCCATAAGATGGGGGTCAAAGCATCTGTTTGTTTGATTTCAATGAGACTTTTCTTTACAATATATAAACAGTTCTGATATCTACACAGGGCCACTGAATAAACATTCTACATATAAGTGCAGTACTTAGTATGTGAGAAGTTTATCCAGCCATCGATTGAAGAGGTGTCCCAAAAGATGCTGGTTTTTGAATTTATGATGTTGAAAGTTAGGCTGCTAGATGGGAAGGCAAACAAATAAATGCACTTTTGTTAAAAAGGTTAAACTCATTCCATTTTGTTGAAAAAAAAAGAAAAACAACCAGTGCACTTACTCAAGGCTGAATTTGAAATATTGAGCATCTTAATGACCACCAACTCATTAACGCCCTCCTTTTTTTGTTCTAATTTGTCAGCACTATTGTAAGCCTCATAACTAAGAAACCCAAACATGAAATCAAATACTGAGTAACATTAAAAAGGTTCTCCCTCAAATTGGCTATTTGATCCTGAAAAGGGTACTGAAAAAAATATACTTTGCCAAAACTGACCCTTAGAGAATCCTGTATCATTTTTACAGCATTAAAAATCTGTACAGATTAGCTAAATGTTACTATTTTAAAATCACATTCTAAAAATGAAATTTGTGAATCAGATGTCAATACTGGTGAGATAAATCTACTTTTACAAACGTTTATGTACAGGCAAGAAGAATAAAGAAAGAAAAAATGTTTTTCATAACATTCTTTCTCACATTTAAAAGGTAAACTGTAAAGAAAAGGGTTATTTTTAATGTAAAACTTCATACCTGTTATCATCTAAGACAGCCCTCCAGAAAAGAAAAAACAAAGGATAAAAACTAAGGAGGTATGATCTGACTGAGAAATGAAAATAAGAACATAATCGATCTATCCCTCCTCAGAATAATTTATAATCCTGTCTATGCCTCCTCTTTGGTCCTTAATATTTACTGTGTAGTATAGTAGTTAACTTTTTGAGTAATTGCTTTCTGATGTCAAAAATAACACAGTCAATGTAGAAAATTTGGGAAATTAGAAAAGTATACTTAAAAAGTAAAAAAATCACCTGATATCCTGCAACCTGAGATAACTATTAATGCTTTGGTAATTTTCCTTCCAGTGTTTTTATTTTCTATGGACATATATTTTTAAAGAATTGGAATCAGTCTATACATGCTTTTTTGTTTGTGTATTTTTCAAATTATCTATGTTAAACTGTAAATGTTTTCCTGTGTCATTAAATACTCCTCAAAATGCTATGTTAATGGTTTCATAGTATTCTAGCAATGTGCATACCATAATATATTTATTCACATATTGATGATATTCAGGATATTTCCAATATTGTACTTCTATGAATTGTCCTGATTAACAAACACTCTTGAGCATGAATTTCTAAGCATATTTAAAATTATTTCCTGAATATAACTTCCAGAAGAAGAAATACTAGATATTTTATGGTTTTTAATGTGTTTTGACAAATTGCCCTCCAGGAAGATTATATCAATTTCAATTCTATCAATTATGCTCCATGTAGCAGTGTATGATAACCACACCCTTGCCAATGCAGAGTATATACTTTTTTAATCTTTCCTAATTTGGTAAGTTAAAAATGGCATCTTACACATCAAATTGTTTTCTGTGTTTCCCCCAAGGTAATGGATTGGTAAAGAGAGAGTTGTGGAGAATTTAACCTCTATTTTATACACTCTTGTATTGCTTGACTTTTTAAGTATATATAGTGCTCATAATTAACAGCAAATAATGGCATTCTATTGTTATTATTCAGTTACTAAAATTGGAATATTTTCATATCTACTGTCCATCTGTACAGTTTCTTTACAAATTATGTATTTGTACCCTTTGCATAATTTTATATTGTGGTGTTTGTATTATCGATTTGTAAGAGTTCTTTATATATTAAGGGCATTGCTAAAATGTCCCCTTATCCAAGCTATCTTCCCTGACCTTCTTAGAAAACCCTCATTCCTGGCAGAGCACGTATCTTCTACCCTTTGTTAATGTTCTCCATATCACCACCTAACATATTATGAATTTATTTATTGTTTGTCTGTGCTCATAAAAATATAAACTCAATGGGGACAGGGACTTTGTTTTGTTCACTTTTGTATCCCCAGCACCTTGAATGGTGACTGGCATATAGTAAGCACTCTATAAATATTTGTAGAATTAGTAAATATAAGTTATTTGCTGTATCAATTTAAAATATTTTCCAAGCTTATGGTTCATTAATTAATTTAGTTTATTATCTTTTGGACATACAGACATTTCTAAATTTCATACAGTCAGAGCTGCTGGATTTTTCTTTGTGTTCATTTCCATTGCTTTTATGCTTCTGGAATCCTTTCCAGTTTCAAGATTAGACAGATATTTATTTACACTTTCTTCTAGTAAGTTTATTATTTGAATTTGTTCCTAAAGTTTTAACTCTTTAACCCAGGTGGAATTTATTTTGTCATGTAGTGAGAAATAAAAGCATGTTTTTCCAATTGTTAATCAGTTACATGGTACCACTTAATGACTAACCCTTACTTCCCCATTGATTTTTTTTTAATTTAACTTCTCATCTTCACTCTTCTGTGACAATATAAGCTGTGAGGGTAGATACTGCTTATATTTTATATCCTTCAGGGTTGAGTATAGGGCTGGTCAGCAAAGGATGATCCACAAATATTTGGTAGATGGATGAATGGTGAATATTTTCAAGCCAAAATACTTTTTTTTGAAAAGAGCCTAGCTACAAGACAATAAATTCATTCACTAAAGTCTGGAGGTAAATTATCACAGAGGGCCAGGCTTTAGGTAGAATAAAGAATTACCCTTTAAGATCAGGGCACAATAACCAACTGTAGAAACTCATCAGTAACAAAACATAATAATACCTGACACCCTACAAAAGGAATTGCCTAAAATCGGCTCTGCCTTCAAGGAGCCCCTGAAAAATATTCTTCAGGGGGCTTAGAAGTAAAACAGAGCTTCCCATGGGCTCCTCCCAACTGACATCCCCTTCCCCTAAAATAGCAGGTTACTCCCTGAAAGAAACAGAGTGCTTTGTTACAGACAGTTCCCCAAATCCTGCTGAATGCAATCCGTCAGCCTCCAACATTCATTGAGTTTAATGATTCTGCAATCAAATCTACTTTAAATGAAAATCTACCTCATTTCTGGCTCTCAAGCAAAACCCCAAGTGACCCAAGTGTATTGATTCTATATGGTTCAGTTAGCCTCCTATGGACTGAAATTAAAAATAACAACAGCAAAAATACATGCTTTTATTTAGTTCTGGCTCTTAGCTGATTATCTATAGCAAACAGCAAAATCAGCAAAGCCATGGCGAACTGCCTCTCGTACCAACAAATGCCACAGAGAGAATGACAATCAGTGAAATATATTGTTAAGCATGAATAGTAGCTAAAATATTTATCTCTGTTGCAAGATATTAAAATGAGAAAACTTTCAAAGTGGAAGCTTCAAGCAATTGCATTAGAAGTTGCATAATTTGGTTAGAGTGACCTTAGAATGGAATAAAAAGCTGCTTATTTCCATAATGTTGGCCTTCAACAGTATGAAAGGTTAGATAATTTATCATGATATACAAAACAATTCTCAAGAATACCTAACTTGAAAAAGAAGATCTTGGTGACTTCCAGCTCTGTGAATTTTTAGGTAGCATGGTAATCAACATAGTTTGTATTTAAGTGAATTTTTGTGTTCTTCTGAAATGTCTAGTTTGCCAGGCAAGAGGATCATGTCTCCTACTCATCGGTAGAACAAGTACAGACCAACTGAAGCAAGGTTACTTGCTGCCTTTATGACAGAACTCACATTAAACAGGGAAACCTGTTTGAATGGGGAAGCTACTGAGTTTTGACATCCATGCTCACAGCTCACATGAGATGCAGAGTATGTGCCATCATTTAAAAACTAAAGGGCAATCCCTAGTGTGTCCCTTGTCATAGCTAAGTCCCTTAGCCTCAATACCACCTAGAGAGCAGTCCTGGACATCCCATGGACTCAAGCCTTAAGGCGGTCAGCAACATGAAGCCCTTCAAAGCAATGCTGCAAAATTTGCAGACTTACACGAGAAGCTGCAGGAGACCTTGGAGAGCCCCGACCTAATCTCTTTACAGAGTTGTCCCAGGATTGGTGCAGTTTGGCATCTGTTTGAATTGTTCAGAATTCTCCATGTCTTTGAGTCTGGTTTCCTTAGTAATAATAGATTTTAATAAAATAAAGCTACTCTTCCTGAGGTTTTTTATTGTGTTGCTAGTGACCTCCTCCCCTATCCCAGAATTGCAGGTTTCTAGATTGTCATCTTTGGGAATACAGTGAATTGGAGTGATTCACACGTGAGAGATAACTGTCCTTAAGGAGTATGCTTGGCTCAGTGACTGAGGAGAGCTTCACAAGGTACTGCCAGCATCACACACATTTTTTGATCCTGTGCCTCCAAACAGGACACCATGCATAGCCACAACTTTTGCAGTTCCAGATTTTTCTCCACCTTCCATGAACTTTTCTTGGGAGCATCAGATAATCAAATATGCAAATATAGAGCCCCTTGATGCCATTCGAACAAAGCCATGGTCTTATGGCTCATGGGTTTTATAGTTTTGCCTCTATCAGGCCACTATAAAATCTACAGTTTGTGCAAATGCAGTTGAACTTTCTTTCCATTTCAGGCATTTCCTTATTGTATTTCTTACTGCAACAAAGCACACGCCTTTTTCCATTTCTAAAGACTTAACCAGTAAAGGCAAAATTAGAAAGAGTGACCTAGAGGCATAAGGACACACATCCCATTAGCAAGCTCACAAGCCACACAGAAAATTGGTGTTTCATATGCAGCATTTGAGATTTGTTTCTGAAGAGCCATAACTATCATAAATTATTTTGCAATTAAAAAATTAGGCAAAATCCCACTATGAAAAAGCCATTATTTAATACTTACACCATCATGTTCTCTCCCCTACGCTCTTAGGAACAAACATTGCCATTAGCATACTCCATCACTCGAAAGTGTATACTTGAAAAAATGGAAACGTACTAATTAAAGAAATGTCCAGTACGGCAAGATCATAGTCAATGCCAGGCTTCTGAGTGCAGTGCTCGTGTCCTCACCATGGCCTCTGTGCCTGGCAGCACAAAGGAGGAAATCAGTCTTCCAACAAGCCATTCACAATGACCTGTAGCCAGATGTCTCCACTTGCCCCTGCATTTCCAGAGCCTTGAATCCCTCAAGCATGCCAAGTTTCAAATATGAATGCTAGATTATAGACATCTTTAGTTGTAAAAACAAGAAAAGTTGCTTGAAGGTTAGGGCAATCCCTCTGAATGCAGTCTGATTTAGTCTCCCTACTCATACATCTCACTTAAAAAAGATAGGGTTTTATAGCAAAGTACTTGTACACATAAGTAGCTCAAACCAGATTCCCTCAAACCAAGTGAATTATAGAGGTAGAGGAAGGCTTGAATCAGAATTATGCACAAAAGAGACAAAAAAGAGAAACTGAGCCTCAAAAAATAATTTCCAATGAATTGAAATTACCAATAAGAGTTTCTTAAGCTGGGCTGTATGCACAGCAATGTTTATTGGGCTACTTCCTACTGAGCTCTCAATCAAAAATAGTCCCTGGGAAATCTCTCCCTGGGCTCTATCAAATTTTGGTGCCCTGGCCTCACATTTGGGGCATCATACGCTGCTATGACTAAACTTACAAGCATTTCCTCAGGGAGGCAACCACCAGAATGTCAAGGAGTAGGGAAGGGGGCTCTGAGAACCTATGCTCACAGACAAGCATGCCATCAGGCCAGTCATAAAGGATTCATCACCACAGAGACAGAGTAAGTATGTGAGAGCCGAGGATAATGTTCTGTTCTCTCTCTCTTCCTTTTCTCACACACACACACACACACACACACACACACACACACACGCTTCCCTAAAGGGGAAAGTCTAACCTTTGGATTGAATTTATCTTCCTGCCAGCTTACACAGGGAATCCATTTTGTTCACAAGAGCAAACTACGCACTCTGAGAAGAGGTACCCTTCATGCTCTGGAAATCAGATTTAGGAGCAAAAATATTCCAGAAAGTAGAGACCACCAAGGCCAATGCTGGTGGCAAGGAGCGAGAACAGCTTGCCACAGAACAGCAGCCAGATGGGGCCCAGTGGGAGAAGCTGAAAACTGGCCACCGTGGCACTCAGAGACTTAATGGGGCATTCAAAGACTATGCACATCAAGGCAGTGCTTACTGACGTGAAGAAGGCCCAGGGCTGATCCATGAACACTGAGCTTAAGGAGAATGCAGACTTCACACCAAGCTCTTCTTGCCTGCTTCCATCCAAAATGGTCTGCTCAAAACTCACAACACCTTGTCCCTCACACCTGTCTGTCAATCTAATTCTCACTCTCATTTTTTTCTTTCTGAAAAGTAATTGCTCCCTCCTCAAAGGCTGGATTTAAAGCAAGACTACGAGGGACCTCTCATTTTCCAAAGTAATTCCCAGGCTCTACTCAATCAAGGAAACCTTATGGACTTGGGGAGTTTTCAGAACATAAGGCAGCAAAGTGAAAGCCATCTCTTTCAGGAGCGAGCTAAGACAAAAGGCACCAAAGACATTCCTGATGGGCTTCTGTTCTTCCAGCCACAGACTTACCAAGAGTGGAAGGGAGAACAAGAGGATGGGGAGAAGGTAGCTGTAAACTTTTATTTTTTCTAAGTCTGGAGCAAATATGAACTGTTAACATTCATTAAATCTGGGTGATAAGTATCTGTCTTCTCTAGACTCCACGTATTTTCAACATTACATAGTTACATTTTTTTTAATCAAGTTAAATTCAACCAAGAGGGCTAAGCTCTGAGAATTCCAGGGAATAATGAATTTGCCCACCTTTCAAAGGTTTTGTAAATCTTTCCAGGTGACAAATATCACTTTAAGCAAACAAAATATTTGAAAAATCCTGACTTACAAAGGAAATCAGTCGGGAGTTGATTATTCTCATTACACAAGGGTTCTTTCCTTTGTGAAAGAATCTACCACAGGGTTTCTATAAATATGGAATGTCACCACACTGGTTTACATGGGGTCTAATTTACAAAACAAACACCCATTTGCTGCACAGCTTTTTCAGGAACACAACTACCATTCAAAAGCATATCCTCGGGTTCTCCTGAGAAACCCGATCAGGTTTTCTGTTCCAGACAGAAAGCACTTTG
This sequence comes from Manis javanica, assembly GCF_040802235.1. Classification (NCBI taxonomy): domain Eukaryota; kingdom Metazoa; phylum Chordata; class Mammalia; order Pholidota; family Manidae; genus Manis; species Manis javanica. The sequence continues at coordinate 91,350,369 of NC_133174.1, forward strand.
AACTATGTTACGTGCTGGGACAAGTCATTTGCCTTCACTGTAACATCATTTTCATGATTATAGAGTGGGAATACTGGTGCCTTACAAAACCTCTTCCAGAAGTGCTGTGGGGCTGTGTGGCCGTAGCCAATAATTTTAAGCAAAATGTTGAATGATGGCAAACGAGATTTCCGCATGGGAGCCCAAGTTCCTGGAACTGGCAGAGCTGTTCCCCCCACGCAGCTGACAGCACTGTCCTCACCATTCCCCAGGGACACAGGGAGGCGCTAGCAGCCTGGGTATGCCCACTGGAAGCAGAGTGACCCCACACCATGTAGCCCACACAAAAACCACTCCTAACTACACAACAACCAAACAGGAAATGTAACTTGAAGAGCATTTCCCTCTACAAACAACTGATCCTCTGGGACTTTCACTTCAAGCCTCTCAATTGTTTGAAGTAAATGAGGCTCACATTAAAGGCCAGCCAGTCACACATCAAGAAATCAAGTCTCCTCCAAGTGGGGGAAAATGGCCGTTCCAGAGCCAGCCTCCCGCCTCTCACACACGGGCATCCTGTACAAACGGCTTCATTTACCCACATCTCATACACTCGATCCAGACAGGCTTGGCCTCCCCTCAGCCCTGGATGCTGAAATACACATGCAGAGGGGTCGACATCTAAAACTCCAAGCAGATGCCTCAGATCCACTGCAGCGTCATAATTGAAAGACTCCAGCTTTGCCAGGAGGTGACTTCATCCTTTTTTAGTACTCTCATTCTAACAAGCAATCCCCCAACCCCTTAGCTTCAGCCTCGGGCACAGTATACTAAAACCACAGCAAAGACAAGGGCGAGGTTAGGGAGGGAGAGGTCTGCAACTCCTCCCACCTTATAAGTCTGACTGGCAATCAGAGAAAAACCAGGTGGAGCCACTGTGGGACCCAAAACAAGTGGTTCCCAGGGTAAGAGGAATTCCAAAGCCTGAGAGCCCTCTATGGAAAATGTCCTGCCTCCAGTCCCCTAAGGAGAGAAATCTCAGGATCATTAGCAAGCACTCTGGCTGAGCTCAACTTCAGTGAAGGTGTATGGGGAGAGAGGTGATCTCTAAGGTAACCAGTTAATTGCCAATAAGGAATGATAATAATAAATTAGCAAATACTAATGTAAACTAACTCAGTTCTGTGGCAGTTGCATGGAGACGACAGAGGAACAGTTTATTCTGGAGCACATCTTGCAAGTGGATCCCCGCTGGGAAATGCGCAACCTCCCCTAGATGTGAACCTGGCCAACAAGAAAGGACGTAAGCAATGGGTGGCCCTAGAATGTATCTTGGTAGAAGCGGAGCCTTTGATTCTTTCAGAAACCAAAATGAGCACACTTGCAAAGTTACGGGCCACACTACTTTCCATTGCTTCCTTCTGCAGCCTGAAGGTTACTTTTGACCCTTAGGGATAAAACTTAGATGGTTCCAGACCCTGTGATGACAAGGAAAGTGAAATGAAAAAACACTCACTGAATGGTCTGTCAATTTGTTTTACTTGGAGGTGATGCTCTGTCATTTCCTTGCTATCCAAACCAGCCTCATCATACCTATTAACTTTCTAATGACTTCTGAATCTGAGATGATAGGTTTGTGGCTACTTTTCTAGTTCCTTAGCCCAGCGTTTCATCCCAACCACAGTAAATTCCTAACTTTAAAAACTCTTTTAGGGATCTAAGGATGCTGAGTTATTTCCTTCCTCTTCTTTTTCTTCAAAACCTAGCTTATATTTTTGTTTCATGATTTGCACTAATATAACATGCACTGAGACTTTCTGTAGGGTAACTGGAAGCATTCAATTTGGTTTGCCACATACATCCTTGTTCTGCAAACTCTTCCGGCTGCTATGTCAACGCTACTTATGACACTGCTCTGTGAATGACCTTAGCAGAGCACACACACACACCCTGAGAATGTCTCATATCAAAGAAGCTACAGCTTGCTAGCAAAAGGTAGAAAAACAGAAAGGAACAACTCAACACTGAGATTGAAACCAAAACCTAAGTCCCTATGCCCCTATGTCTAGAGTTCTGGAAGCTCTTGCCCACTCTCACACACTTAGAGTTGTCAGCTCAGAAACGTTCAATGTTAGAAAACTAAAATTTTTAAATGCCTCACCAAAGAGACTGGGGGGGCTTTCACCCCTCCTGAAGGCACTAAAGACTCCCACCAAAGTCTCCACTACCAGCAGAAGAAATGAGCTGCGTTTTCTTCCTGCAAAATGACCATGGCTGGGTGACAAACATAGGAAAGCAGGAATACTAATGTACAAACAAGTAACACTTTCCAGTATCAAGAGGCACCCAGAGGCATGCCTCCATTCCGTAACATTGGAAGAAAAATTGTTTCCCATATTTGAAATATTTTTAGAAGAATCTTAGCAAACTGGCAAACTACTATCTTTTTCTTTCCTCCATTCTTTCTTTTTCAACCTCCTTTCCCCTCTCTTCACCCCTGCTGCCATACACCCATACACACACACGTTCACTTACACATAACACAAGTCTATGGACTAAATAAACAAGGATGTCAAGGAATGCAAATCTCACCCTTCAGTTTAAAATATTCAAGAGATCCCTGACCTGACTAACTCTACAAAAGCCTTCTGTTAACAGCAAAGGCATCCTCCATTTCCCTCCTCAAATTTGTGTACAAAACCACAAATTCTACCTAGGTGATTTCCTGACCAACATCAGAGGATGAGTGAATAATGAGATACAATTCTAGGCAAGATGATCTCTGTAAATACTAAAGGCTGAGTTCCAATTCTCTAGACTAGGGCCCCATTCCCTTTACCTGCCTAACTGCACTTAAAGTCATGTACCCTTTGGTTTTCAGAGCCAACAATGTTGAGATGTGGCTTGATTTGCACACTGAGGCAAAAGTTAGCCTCAAACCTTGAGAGCTCAACAGTAAATCTACAGATAAATGATGGCAGGGCTTCCGGGGAAAGAGAGAAGCAGATCACTAAGGAGCTTTCCAAGTAAGACAGGGTTAGAAACTCTCTTGGATTGCTTGCAGGGAAATCATGTGGGTGATCTCAGCTCCCAACTAGACTGTGAACTCTCCGAGGACAGAAGCTACATCTTATATTTATTTGAGATCCCCATGGTACCTGCCACACAGCTGAGCACATAGTGGATACTCAAACAATGCTTACTAATTTGATCTAAGCCATGGTAATAAACTTCAAGGTGTGACAGAGTGCTATGAGGAAAACGGTTCTGACTCCTGTATAATGCATTGCAAGTAAGCTTTCTAACTGATTCTGCAGCTAATGAAGGGAGTGGGCTTGTCACAATGTTGCTCAGCAAAGGAACCTAATGTGTAGTGACCTTTGGTCCCAATCAGGATAGTAAGAACTTAACTTATGCTCAGAAGAGATGCTATCCTGAATCAAAATGACCTGTTTACTTATCTGTCTCCCTGTAAGCTCCCTGGGGTCAAGGATCAAGAGTTTTATTTTTGTATCCTCGGCAAGGAGTGCAATGTCTGGCACATTCTAAGTGTGCAAAAAATGCTACTGGCTTGAATTAATGAACAAAAAAAAGAAGGGTTTAATGAAATAACATAAAGAAAATATGTTTTCATAAGATTTAACACAGAAATTTGCATAAAATCATGTATTTATCACACCTGTAGCCCTGATTACTTTGTGCTATAATTGCTTAATAAATGTTGGTTTCTTAGATGGATTTATTAATAAATGAGGAAAATACAAAGAAAACGTAGGAAATATATCACGATATTACTATCCTAGTAATGGAGACTATCCTGTCATACCTGATAGGAGCATTGATCACACCACACTGCAAAGCACCTGTTTGTTTGCTTGTCTTCCCCATTAGAACATGCATTCCTTCAGATCAGAGACCAACCTTTTCCATTTCTCTAACACCAGAGACTAGAGCAGAATCTTACAAAGAATAGACACTCAGAAAGTATTACCTGAATATACAAATCAATCATTTCCAATCTTCCATAGATTTCACTGTACCTAAGCATTCTACCTATTCCATGTTTGGGGCCTCTGGTCAGAGAAGAAAAGCAGCGTCCTTTTCCCCATGCAGTGACAGATGTGTTAAATGACCTGATTCACGTTTTTTGTGAATGGGTCTCTCCTCTTTCTGAATGGAGTTGTGTGTTGAACTCTCCAAGATTGTGTATCAGAAATGGTCACTTAACATCTCTGAGTTCAGCATACACTGTTGTGGTCCTGACTAACCCTGGACACTAGATCTGTGTGATTTTGTTAAATAAGGAGGATATCTGTCTTTGTGAGTTAGGGATAGGATCAGAATTCAGATTTCCAATGGTACTTTGCTTCATTCTGACCATAGGAGAATCTCAGAAAGAACACCAGGATCTTAGGTAAACCATGCAGACATCCTTATATGTCTCTGGCCTCCATCAAGTATCTCATAGACCCCATTTCTCTAGAGCCTCAAATTGGTTGCATAAATAATCACCAAGCCTCAGTATTCAATTCTTCTATCTATCTCCACAAGCAACAGCAGTCAGCACCTAAACACACAAGCTTGGCATCTTTTACCTCCATTGTTCAATAGTCCAATATGAATAACTATACTACTCTATAGGCCTTACATGTATATAACCAGCATAAATCACTCTTTGGTTACAAGTACTCAGGGAGTTGCACTCAGGTATACAGGCCATTACAAAGCAATTCTCCAATTATTGTCTAGTGAAGAGATCTCCAGTTCAGGGGGCACCTACATGTCAGACCTTTTACATTACACAATGTCATTGTTATTCCTCGGACCAACCTTGCATGGTAGATGTGTCCATTTTGTAGATGAGGAAACAAGAGACTCAGAGGGATTCCATAGCAAAAGATGTCTCCCAGATTCAAAATCATTGTCCATCTGATTCCACTACATAACACTCTCTCTTCTTCTCCATTGCTGAACTTTTGATGATCCACAAGTCTGCCAAAAAGTCTATGATCTAGTCCTTAGTAGTATTCACTGACATTCATAATTTTAACTGAGCCTACCTAACATAGTACTGGATTTTCAATAAATCCTTATTTACTGATTTATAGATTGAAGATATTGGTGTTTTTGTTGTTGGCAGAATATCATCGATTTCTCATTAAATGGACTGCTGTTTGGTCCCTTTAATTCTGTTGAGAATTATTTTTCAGGAACTACAAAAAGAAATTGATGCAAGTGGTCCTAAAACCCTTTGCCCTATGAAACTGATACAAATACTATGGGGCCATTTTATATGCATCATAGCCCAGGTATGTCAAACTGAATTATTTCTAAGGCGGGAAGGAATCCCTGAAACAGCACCTACCAGAGAATTATAGAACCATGTGATCTAGTACTCTCTTTCTCTCTCTCTCTCTCTCTCTCTCTCTGTGTGTGTGTGTGTGTGTGTGTGTGTGTGTGTGTGTGTGTGTGTGTGTGTCCAGCTCTGTGAGGCTGAACAAGTCCCTTAGCATTTCTGGACCTCCATTCTCCATTTCATCATCTACTGAAAGGCAGTCTATCAAGATACCTGATTGCAAGAATCAAAGGAGACAATAGTTGTGAAGGTGTTTCGAAAAATGTGGAAAGGCTCTCCAATATGCAGTATTCCTTTCATTAGTGACCTGGAAGAGGGTATATGTCTCCCAGTGCATCAAATTCCCAACCAAAGAAGGACTTAAGCAATTCACGGAAAAGTGAAATCAACTTAAGAACTATTATTTATAGCCTACCACCCAGCCACCCAGGCACCATTATTCACATTCTCACCTATTACACTGAAATATTTCAATAGCCAGCAAACACTGAACTGCATAGTGTTAAAAAAAAAAAAAAGAAATTCTTCCATTTGAAAACATTCATTCATAGTAAGGGAAAACAGAGCTAACTCAGATGAATAGCTAAGTTCTGAAATTTTCATTATTAGTAAGTTTCAACCTCCTCACTTGTCAAATGCCAACATAAGAACTACCAAGAAATGGCAAAGTGGCTTTTTAATTTTTTTGTTTGCCTCCCTTTAACTAGCACTTTCTTATTCACAGCAAAATATGTATATGACCAAAGAAAAGGCAAAAGGGGGCTTTGTGGAGGCTGAATCTCTCTCACACTGGAAAATTGGCCCCTGCGCATTCCAGGGTTCATCCATCTTCAAAACTACTTGTGGACTCTTTCTCGGCCACATTAACTGTAATATGGTACCACTTGCTGGCAAGCACGCCATATTTGCAACAGGTGGAGTTAATTCGTATTATGCCAGAATACCATACAGGGATTTCAAAGGCTCAGACCCCTTGAGCTCCTTGCAAAGTCCGATATGTTGCGTTACCCTTTGCCTCAAGAAGCACTGGTAGCAAACCCTGGTTACGGAAATAGACTCAGGCAGAGAATTTCTCCGCATTCCTGCTAGGGAGTGTGTCCACAGTGAGGCCTAAGGGGTCCAGCAAGCGGCATGGGAGAGGGGTCTCCGAGTACCTCCCAGAGCCACTTAGCTGCACTCACCTCTGGCAGAGGCACCCCGTTGATGATCAGGTCTGGCTGCTGGGGGCCCTGGCTGTTGAAAGAGTGATGATAGATGTGGTTGGCACTGGTATTACGTGTATTCTGGTTCTCCACATTCAGGAAAGTGCTCTCAGAGCGGCGGCAGCCCAGGGGCAGCGTCTGCTGGTGGTAGTCGAAATAGTTGAGGGACGAAGTCAGGGAGGAGCAACTGACAACGTTCATCTTGTCTGTTTCCTCCACATCCCGGGGTACCAGGCGAATGTCATTCTTACTGATTTTTTTCTTCTTGCTTGATTTCTTTTGATGCCCATAGGAGTACTCAGCGATTCTATGTGACAGAAAAGGCAGCATGTATCGCTAACGCCCTCCCAAACCATTCATTGATTAATAAACATTAAGCACCCCAGAGGGTCACACCCCATCTCCTCTCCAGTTTCTTATCCTGGCGCATTACATCATCGGATTTCTCCCTGTGCTTTTTACATGCGAAAACAAGCTGTGGGCCATAAAGTTTTCACAGTAAACATGGTAGCCTCCCACACTCCCCACCCCTACCCGCACCAAAAAAAGTTTCTCTGCTTTGGATTTGGCATTTCTCATTGTGAGTGACCATTTAGGCAAGGGTGGAGGGATGCAGAAAGTTGAGCCTATGGGAGAGAAAGCATGAAAATGCTCAAATCTGGAGTAGCCCTGGAAGCCAAAGGAACTCCTAGGTGAAATAAAAAGCAAGTCCTAATTTAAGGGAAAAGGAGATCCAAAGGAATAAAAAAAAATAACCCCCTTTCCAGTTCCTCCAGGCATTTGCCATGTGGCAAATACCCTCAATCAGGTTCTTCTATGATTGACCTAATCAGTTTGGACTGGGGTAGGAGATCAGAATCCCGTCCTCTGATGTATCTCAGCTCCTCTCCTCCACACCCTCCTTCCCCCTGCCCTAGCCCTGCTCCCTTCTACTCCCCACCCCACACCCTCCACGCCTGGAGAAGTCTGATAGCCAAACCCATTTGAATGAGGGGAAATGCCTTTTTACCTCTTTCCCCTTAGGCTCACTTTCTCCTCTGCCTTTTTGTCTTGCTCCTCGCTAATGGGAGAAACCGAGATGCAATGCAGACACTTGCTGTTTTGTCCTTTTATAAAACAGCCGAGGAGACAAGTGATGGTTAAACAATTACTGCAAAGGAATTTAAAGGTTAGTGCATTCAGCATCCTTCTCCATTCAGGTGTACCTACAAGCAGCTGTGCTGCAACTGGAACATAAAAGCTCAATTTAATTAACACTGACACAGACCCAGCAACGTGCACCAAAGACTTGACCAAGCATTAACAGACTTGCCAAAAGAAATACATTAAAATGTAGCCAGATTCTCAAAGTCATTTATTACTTTACATGTACTGATTCAGCTTATTGTTTGGAAATTCCATTTCTAGGCAATAATCAGCAAAACAAAAGGGTTAATAAATGATACAGGTTGATCTTTACAAGGGAAAGACTATGCCTGTATTCTTGCTCAACAAAGCTAATTGTCTGAATACAAAAAGGGAGCCCAATTCAAGCAGCAATTGCAGATCATCTCGCAAGTCTCATAAATGAATGCATTGAAGGAAGAGGCTCTGCAGAGACTGAGAACAAGAAATCTCTGCATAATACATGGAAAGACAAGCTCTTGAACTTTCTGTTTCTAAAAAGTCTGAGCAGTTGGGGAGATTGCATATTTCCAGAGGCAAATTCCTGCTCTATCCCAGGAATATTCCTAGAGTTACGTTCCCCTCACCCTTTCCCTCTGTGTTCAGACAGGCTTGCAGTGATGGCAAGCTAATGCTACTGGGGCTTGGGAGCAAATAAAGCCCCAAAGACCCCAGTCAAAACCCCAAAGACCCCAGGACTGGGGTTGGTTTTCTTTTCTAATCTGTTTACAGAATCAATAGGACGTTCTAATCATTTTGTTTACCCAGGATTGGTAAATTTGGCAATGCCCTGTCCGATTATTCAGCTGAGGCATTCAATGCGCAGCTCTTTCTGTACTGACCAATTATTTAATTAAACTGTACTTCATTAATCCCAAACCATCACAGGGAACAGAACTCTTTACAAAATACACATGTGAGTGAAGTTGGAAAGCACAGAGATTTGCTTTTTTTTTTTTTTCTCAATTCAAAAAGCTCAAATGTTTCCTCCCTATTTAATGATCTCCCTGGCAAGCTCTGCAAAAGAGCTCTCACTTCTGGTCATACATCACCAAGAGGTGGCAAAGCCTTCAATATCTTTATTTCAAGCTTACTTCTTTTCCATCAAGGAAAGGGTTTTATGCATTTACTTCATGCTAAGGAAATAGCTTAAAAAGAGTCCCCTCTGTCATTATCTCCATATAAATAAAATTTTACGGACCCTCAATTTTTCTCCTATAAAAATTGTCACTGGCAGTCACAGGTTTCAAAGGTAAGAGCAATATTAATTTCCATTTCTCCCATCTGAAATGACTCACAGCTTAAGGAAAGAAAAGTCATGGCCATTTCACTAGTAACAGGATTAAAGCATTTATGAGGCATTGCAGCTGCTCTTTTATGGCACCTGATTGATATTCATGTGTGGTTAGCATTTGTCTACTAACTTGTGTAATGCAGAGAATAGTAAAAGGGGAACAATAATTGCATGGCTGTTACATATTCAGGGGGCTCTGATTCACAGAAGTGTGCATTTCAGATGGTGTCAAATACAAATTGGATGGACCTACAGGAACATATTTTGACTGATTAACATGCAAGCACAGATGGTACAAAAGACACACTGGATGTGTAGGTGTGTGGAAAGCATACACGCACACCTTGGTTGGAAATAGCATCATTCATTTTCAGCAAACTAAAGACACAACTTTTTTTTTCAACCATTTCAATGAGACACTGCTGGAAAAAAATTACGTGTATTACTGTAAATTGGATTCTAGAAATACTTAGACTATTCAACTGTAAGGAAGGGCTTCAGCAAGACCCTTTAATGTGCTTATCAGGGAATCTTTTTTTAAAAAAATACTGTGTTCCATTCCAGTTTCCACATTTCTATTCTCTTTCTCTCTCTCTCTCTCTCTCTCTCTCTCTCTCTCTCTCTCTCTCTCTCTCTCATACACACACACGCACACACACACACTCCTACACACACTTCAAAGGAAACTGTAACACAGTAGCCCATAGTGACATCCACTGGCAGGGACTAGATCTTAAAGTCACAAACAGAGTCCCATATTAAAGGAAAGCACCATCAACTCCAGAAGATGGCTATTTTTACTGAAACATCTGGATGCAAAGTCCTGTTCCTTCTTGGGATGTTTGGTCTCTACCCCATAAACCAACCAGAAATTTGAAAATACACAGATGAGTGGTAGAATTTCACTTTACATAGCCAGATGTTTGGGGACTAGATACAAAAAAGGCAAAGAAAAAACTAAAAAAACTCTAATCACCATCTTCCCCACACACTCCTGTTATATCTTCCCTCAGCTCTCTCTTTCCTACCATAGAATCCCACTCACAGGCTCTCTCCAGAGTTTATCTCTACAATAGAATAGGGCAGATGCCAACACGCCCTTTCCTCTAAGTACCTGTCTCCAAAACATGGTGTCCCCGAAATCAACTTGTGGTACTTAGTGGCTCTGCTCTGCTGAAAATCAATCTCTCTCTCTCTCTCTCTCTCTCTCTCTCTCTCTCTCTCTCTCTCTCTCTCCCTCCCTCACACACACAGACACACACACACACACACACACAGACACACACACACACACACACACACACTCTTACCTGCCATAACTTCATGGTGACAGCTGTGCAAATTTTAAAATGATAATTGCTTTTCTAAGCATCATCATTATTTGACAGAATCCATTCAAACAGTAAACTATTATCTTCCAGCAAATTGTCAGATCAAAAGTATTGATCAATTTGAACTGCCACAAACTTTTCCCCCTCTGCCAAAATGAAGCGCTGTATGGACGGGTGCATGCATTCACGTAGGAAACAAAAGCAGTGCGATTTTCACAAAGAGACACAGATACACCTTATTCATCCAAGACAAAGAAAAGAAAGTTGGCTCTACCTGCAGTTGTAGGTACGGATCTCTTTGTTGTCTCGCTTGCACTTGATTGCCACGAAGATCATAGTGACAAAAAGGATGCCGGCAATGGAGCCCAGGGCAATAATGAAAATCAGGGACAAGTTCACGGAGCCCATTGACTCTTGGGCATCGAGAGCAGGGGACAGGTAGATGAGGACGAGCGCAGAGGCAGAGAGAGACGTCTTGCCATGGTCGTGGGCCACCACGATGAGCTCATAGGAAGCCTTGGAGCTCTCGCTGAAGGTGCGAGTGGTTCTGACTTCGCCATTGACCTGGTCTATTTCAAAGAAGCCACGGTCGCCCTCGGTCATATCGTAGGTGACCCGGCCGTTCTCGCCCTCGTCATAGTCGTCTGCTTTGACAACGGTCACCAGGTAGCCTATGCCGGAGTTACGGGGGATGTAGACCTCCGCGGTGCCGTTGATAAGGGGTGGGGCCGTGATGACCGGGGTATTGTCATTGACATCGAGGATAATGACTCGCACTGTGGCGTTGCTCTGCAGCGAGGGCAGGCCACCGTCCTTGGCCAGGACCTTGAATTCGAATGCCTTGGTCTGTTCATGGTTGAAGGATCGCAGCGCGTAAATGTCGCCTGAGTTGGGGTTAATTGAGACATAGGTGAAGACAGGCATGTCCCGCACCTGCGACGGCACAATCTGGTAGGAGACGCTGCCATTGAGACCCAGGTCGGGGTCTCGGGCTGATACAGAGAGCAGATAGGCGCCGGGCGTGTTGTTCTCCTGCACAATGACCTGGTAGTAAGGCTTAGAGAAGTGCGGGTGGTTGTCGTTCTCATCTGTGATACGCACGGTGAAGGACTTGGCACTTTGCAGCATGGGCACACCACCATCGCGCGCCTGGATCGTGAGGTTGTACTGGTCGTGCTGCTCGCGGTCCAGCCGTCCGTCAACCAGGATAGTGGAGAAGCTCTCATACTCCTGCAGCCGAAAGGGCACGTTACCGAGCAAACGGCACTGCACGCGCCCATTGAGGCCAGAGTCGCGATCAGACACCCGCACCAGTGCAATCACGTAGCCCGGGGGGGCGCTCTCGCTCACCTCCACGAGCTCGCTATTGACCGACAGTAGGTTGATGACTGGTGGGTTGTCATTGGTGTCCAGAACGCTGACGGTGACCTTGCAGTGTGCCGGGATGGAGTTGGGCCCCAGGTCCTTGGCCTGCACGTCCAGTTCATACACGTGGCCCTCTTCGTAGTCTAGGGCACCGGTGACGGTGACCAGGCCACTGTGCGGGTCGATCTGGAAGAGCTCACGCGTGCGGTCATTGACATAACCATAGAAGGAGTAGACCACCTGGCCATTGGTGCCCTCATCTGGGTCGCTGGCATTGAGACGGATAACAGGAGTGTTAGGAGGTGAGTTCTCTGGCACGCTCACCGCATAGGTGGACTCCCCAAACACCGGGTTGTTGTCGTTGGAATCGGTCACCTTGATACTGAGGCCAACAGTGCCCAGGTGCGGCGGATCGCCGCCGTCGAGTGCGGTGATGCGAAAGCTGTAGTGCGACTGCGTCTCGCGGTCCAGGCTCTTCTCCACCACAAGTTCAGCAAACCGTGAGCCATCGCCGCGTGTCTTGATCTCCAGGCCAAAGAGCTCGTTAGGCGTGAGCTCGTATGTCTGCACACCGAAGCTGCCGGAGTCGGGGTCATAGGCGCTGTCCAGCGGGATGCGAGTGCCGGGGCTGGCAGCCTCTGAGATCTCGAGCTCGATCTGTGCCGCCGGGAAGCTGGGCGCGTTGTCGTTCAGGTCTTTGATCTCTACCTTAATCACGCAGATCTCCATTGAGCTGGACATGACCTCGAGCGAGATGATGCACTTAGGACTCTGGCGGCACAGCAGGTCGCGGTCGATCTTCTGCTTGGTGACCAGCAGGCCTGAGCTGGGGTTGATGTCTACCAGGTGTGGAGCTGAGTTGGACACCACACGGAAGGCAGAGGCCTGCCGTGGGTCCAGCGCGAAGCCAGCCTCGCGCGCGTCCTTGGCCACATTGGCGATCACCGTCCCGGCGCGCTGCTCCTCTTCTACCGAGTACTTGAGGTTAATGAGGGCGGCCGCCTGCGTCCACAGTACCGCCAACAGCAGCAGCACCGGCAGCAGGAGCGACTCCATAGCTGCGCGGGGCTCTGCCTGGCCTCGCCTCTCCACACCCCTCCGAGGTCGACGCCGCCGGCGCTCCAGCTTCCCACTGACTCGGGCAGCCTGTTGCGTGCGCCCCTGGGCCCCGGAGGCCTCAGGAGGAGTCCCGCCCAGGGCGGCCCGGCGGCGCGGCGGGGAAACCCGCGCCGGCTCCAATGCTGAGGTTGCAGCAGACTCGGCGGGGGCTCGCGGGGGGCCCGGGGGCTCCGGGGGGCGGAGGGAGCGCCGCACGGCCCCGAGCCCCCTCCCTCCAGCCCGGCTACTCAGTTTTCCCCCTTCAAAGTTAGCCGGGCGAGACTGGCCGCAGCGGCGCAGGGCTGCGGGTCGGACAGCTTCTGTGCGGCCGGGTCCACGCGCTGCTGAGTGCAGACCGCACCTGAGACGAAGGCGGGGAAGGCGGGGAGGGCGGGGAGGGCGGTGGGGGCGCAGCCTCTCAGGCAGTGCCCGGCCCGCCGTGGCGCACCGGCACTGGGGCTGTAGAGAGCGTTGTCTGTGCACCTGGCATGCGCAAGGACTTCTCCCCAGCGCTTCTGGCTCACTGCGGAGAGATGACCCGCCTGGAAAGCGCCCTCCGGGGTCTGGCGGGGCCACGCTGACCTTTTCGAGGCCTGCTGGGGAGAAAGGAGGATCGCAGGCGCGAGTCTGAGTTGCCGACTAGCGCCGCTGGCGCCTGGCTATCAGGCGGAGTGGGACGGCGGTCCCGCGGCCGGCAAAGGAAGGAGGAGGGAAAAGATGCTGACGAGATGAGAGCTCGCTCCTTCGCGCTGAGGTTGGTTTCAGAAGCTTTGGGGGGCGCGTCTGTCCAGGATCGGAGGTGGGCGCGGAGTCCCCCCAACAGAGCTGTTGGACTGCGGGCTTCTGCGTCTCAGAAAACAGTTACCAACACAGCCCGAGCCTCCACGTCAAGTTTGCGAAAACGGGGCGATGCAATTTGTTCACGAAAATCAAAGTCGCGGTCTTTCCAATGGCCCGGGAGGCGGGGAATGGGGAGAAGGGGAAGGGAAGCGACAACAGTACCGGCCAGGAGAGGCGGGGCTGCCGCCACGGGTACCGGAGGCTTCTCCTCCTCCCTCGGTCTGGGCTGGGGTGTCGCTCTGAGGGCCGCCGCCGCCGCCGCCGCTGCAGCGGGAGGAAGCCCTCCTAGCTCAGTCTCATGTCGCTGGGGTCCGCCTCAGCAGCTGCCACTGTCGACGTTTAGGTCACCGCCAAAGTTTACTTGCGGGAGCGTCTGGATTCCATCCTCCTGGAGAGGAACTGGCCGCGCTGCGTTGGGCTCCCTTTCTGTCGGGTGCTCTAGCACTCGGGAGTTCTGTCTCGCTCTTTTTCTGTCTCAGGCTGTGTGTCAATGTGTAAGAGAGAGCAAGAGTGTATATGGTGTAGGGAGTGTGAATGTGGAGTGTGAGAGAGCAGGGGTGGGAGGTTTCGGATCTCCGATGAATCCGCTCAGCCGGAACGCCGCGAAGCGCAACGCGCCAAGGACCCGCGCCGGGCTAGTGACGCGGGTGCCAGTGCCCCCAGGGCAAGCCGAGCATGATGCGCGGGAGCTGTCCTGCCGTCTGTGACCGCTGGTGAGTCTTCCCACTGGGCTCGCCTCCGCCGCTATTGCTGCTGCTTCTCCTTCAGATGCCGCAAACTACTGGTCGTGGAGTCTGGAGAGAGCCGGAGAGAGCCGGAGCTGCCGAGCCCCGCTACGCCAGGCGCTGGCCAATCAGCGCGCAGCCCAACGGGCTCCGGGCTTAGGGCGGGGCCAAGGCGCGAGGGGCGGAGCGGGGAGGGGCCAGCCGGAAACTTACACACTGGCGGGACCAAGAGATACCGCGGCTTGCTGAACCCAGGCTAGAGTCTGGAAAGGCCTGGCGGGCAGACCAGGAGAGGGCAAGAGGGCTGGCTGGAGCGGAGAGGGAACGTGCTGGCTCTGCAGCTGAGCCTTCCTGGGAACTGCGCGCCCCTCGTGTTTGTTGAGACTACAGGAAAGATGAGGATTTAATTCTCTCGGCGTGTTTATCTCCTCATACATCTTCATATCTTGAATATAACATTCATATAAATTCTCTCTCTCTCCCTCCCCCCTTTTTCCTTCTCTCTCCCCTTTGTCTCCTCACACTGGGTTCCCTGGGTTCCCTGTCAGTCTGTTTCTCTGTCTTTCCCTCATCTCTTTCTCGGGCAGTGGAAGGAAAAAAGGGAAGGAGAAAGCGCCCGCGAGGTGGTCATTCATCCGGCTCTTGGCCGGTGAGTCTTTACTTCAGCTGAGAACCGCGGCAGCCAGCCTTCTGGACCGCCACCCCCTTCCCTCCTTCTCGGACAGACTCAGTACTCCCCCCACCCCCACCACCCCTGAAGGGCCCCTGGCCCGGTTCGGTTCGCACTTCTCTGTTGCTTGTTAATCAGATGGGATCTGCGGCGCGGTGACTGAGCCCAGAGAGGGCTATGCACATTTTGTTGCCCCTCACCCCACCCTGTTGGAGAATTTAGCTCACTAAAAATAAACTGTATATTTGGGAA
Organism: Manis javanica; assembly: GCF_040802235.1. Lineage (NCBI taxonomy): Eukaryota > Metazoa > Chordata > Mammalia > Pholidota > Manidae > Manis > Manis javanica. The sequence continues at coordinate 91,365,645 of NC_133174.1, forward strand.
GAGCTGGTGGAGCGGACGGTGCCGCGCCGCGCCGCTTCAGGAGGGCCCCGAGCCCGGCGGGAGCTGCGGGCCTGGCGCTCTGTCCACGTAGGTCTCCAGCAGCTGAAGCCGGCACGGGTGTGCGGGGAGCCGCAGCCTTCCCGCGGTCCCAGGGGGCCGCCAGCTCTGCTCGGGCGGTGGTGGTGGCGATGGAGACAGCGGCGTGTGCCAGTACTGAGAAGGGGGAGGTCGGCGTGGCTAGGACTGACTTCAAACTCAGCTTGCCTTCCGGACTGAAGGCGCCCTGGAGCAGAAGGGCACTCCTCCCCGCCCTGTTCTGAGCCTCTTAATTAAGGTCACCGGCGGGAAGAATCAAAAGCATCCCGCTGAACAAGTTGAGGCTTTTTTTCATAATAGATTGAGGGTGGTGGGACCGGCTTTTGAATTCACAATTCTTGGTAGAATAAACCTCCCTTCTGAGTGAGTCGTCTCGCAAATTTGGGAGTCTTGGTTGAGCAAACTCATAATTAGCCCAGCGACATTGGCCCGAGCCTGTGGGCTTAAAATGAGACTCACTTCTGCCCTTTAAAAAAAATATTAAACAGGAAAAGGGAAAAAGACATTTGGAGACACAATAGGTTTTCTCAAAAATGCCATATTCTTGCAGAAAGCAACCCAGCTGCTTTTAAAATATTTCTCCTTCCCAGAGGGACTAGTTTAGCAGCCTTTACCTTGGCTGGGCGTGGGGAGGGAGAGGACAGCTTCCTCCTACAGAAAGGAATTATTTCGGAAGTGAGGTTACGACCCCCCTGAACGTGCATCTGAGACCAGAGGGAGGGCTCGGGAAGCCAAATCCGCTTTCCGCGTGGGGGGTCGTTTCACTCTTTTCGCATTAGGATCCACTTCAGCCCAGAACATCACGGAGAATATCGAAGGATTTGCAGAGTATCATTTCATTTCGGTCTTTCAGAGGTGCAAGTGGATAGCAGAGTAGTGGCTCGAGGGAGCCCTGTGGCCCACCCGGTTTTCTGCAGACCTCTTTGGAGACGTGGGCAAGTAGTAGAGGAGAGTGACAACATGGCAGGCAGCGTAGGCACACGCACCTCACGGGCTCCTCGAAGAGAACGGCTCCATTTGATTTATCACAGTTATTTACCTTTGATGTCAGCGAGTGGGAATGAAGTGCATCTTGGTCTAATTAAAAAGGCCTAAAAAGGCATTTGAAATGGGTTTCCTATCTGATCACGGGATGTGAGTTCGGCGTTTGGCAGCTTTCTAAAATATTGCTTGGACTATTTAAACAGAACAATTAGCAGCATGCTAAAATGTTTTCATGCTATGCTTAGAAGCTTTTAGTTGTAAACTTTAAGGCGATTCGTTCCCCTTTGAGTTAAAAAAGGATGATGCTGCTTCCTTGTGGCGAAGGCTGTCAGGAACCCGCTGATCAATAAAAGTAAACTGGCGCCTCCACGGCTTGATTGAGCGGGAGCGAAGAGTCTGAGAAGTAGTCTCGGCCATTAACAATCCCCCAGGTAACGAGAAATGGAAGAATTACTCAGGTAAAATGATTAACATTGCCGTGGCATCTGAAAAGATGCACACAACAAGATAAGGAGGCTGCGGACCTCTTACATTGGGGAGTGCTAATAGAATGTCTATATTCTGCTGTCTTTTAAAGACAAATAGGAGAATTCAATTCATGTACAATGCCATTACCTTTGTAAGTGAAATCACATTGTAAAGACTTGTTCTGCATTTGCAAAGACAAACGCGCTCTTCGCTAAGGAAATGGCACCGGGCTCCCTGCTTCCTGATCTCTCTTCACACTCGAGGAGCCCCTCCTTTCCAAGCAGAGCACCCCAAGTACTTCCAGCTGTACCAAACCGCTTTTATGGAAGGCAGGTGCTGAGGGAGGACTGAGGCATGTGCCTCTGCTTTCCTTCTTTCCAATCACCCAAGCACAGTAATAGTTACACCTTCCCTCCAGAAAATAGCTCTTCCACCCCCACCCCACCCCCACCCCCGTCTATTCATAAAGATAATCCTAACGCGTTTGCTCTCAGAAAGTATTTTTTCCAAATGGACATACTTGATCATTATACTTCAACAATACTATTGACTAAGTGAGTGGTCGAAAACACCTTCGTGATCAGAAATTTATTGATTAACTGAATAAAACCATTCTTCGTGCAGATAATAAAAACAAGAAAGTTCTCCCAGTCTTAGCTTCCCTTAACTTCAACCCTGAAGGGAGCCCCGCCTCCTCAGACTCTTTAGAGACACAAGAGGGACATCTAGTGACCGTCCTTAGTATTTTTGATTCAACCTTTGCTGAGAAACACCAAGGCTCTGGGACACCAACTGCAGTGCTGCGGCGCCTGGGCCACCTCTCTGAGCCAAGACAGCTCTTTGGGTCACTGAGGCTGGAATCCAAATTGACAAGGGTATCATTTTATCTTCAAAATTTCAGCCCCACCACTGAAATAATGCTGAATGACAATGGAAGAAGAAAATCCAAAATTGGGAAATCCTTACATTTAAATCAAGCCAACAGGTAAGGATAACTCTTGCTGTCTTGACATTAAAAAGCAGGGGTAAAAGGTTTTGTTCAAAAAGTTAAAACTGATGGCAGGAACAAAGATACCAAGTTATGAAGACTGTAGCACTGACAAGTTTAGGGGAGCTTTCTGAGATTTTTTTTTTTTAATGTTTGTTTCAAACTCCAAAGAGATAAGCCTTCAGGTTAACGAAATTTTCTCTCTCCCTTCTTCCCAGCCATCCCTCCAACACATCCCATCTCTCTGCCCTGGCTGTAGAAAAGTGGATTATCTTCTAGTTTGTCTTTTGTTGCATCTCATAGGCATTCCATTCTAACAGGGTGATCTGACCAGCTGCCTGATGAGGTTCTCTTAGAGAGAAAAGCTTCATTTAAAAATTAGCCAAAATAAAACTTCCAACCTCCATATCTGATCTCATTACTTTGGTTGCAATGCCTAGAGTAGAGAATATTAAAGAGTAAAAAGAGAGGAAATAGCACAAAACTGGAAAGTGTCATTATTTAAGCCATCATCTTATTTAATCTTTACAGTATCCCTGGGAGGTAAAGAGACTTTGCAGATGTGGAAGCCGAGTTGCAGAGCAGTTCAATGATTGGCCAAGATGGCCTCATTACACAAAACTCAACCACTTCCCTTGTGAAATCAACAAGTCCTGGCTGTGTGGCCAGCATTGTGTTAGGGACTGAGACCTATTTTGAAAAGATGGTCCTTGCCCTTGTGAAGCTTTAAATTCAGTTGATTAATTTAATAGCAGCATATAATTCTATGTACTATAGATTTTGCTAGAGGAGGAACTAGGATGAGGGATATCATGTTGACAGCTTCCTGAAATTCTGTTCCCTTCTGCGCAAAGTGATTGCCCAATTACTATGCACACACACACACACACACACACACACACACACACACACACACACACACACACACACACACTGTCCCAGGCATCACAAGGAAAGGCATTAAGAGCAGCAGCCAGGGATGTAGAACTGCTGGGCAGGGGTGGAGTGCAGCTTCCACCATCCTAGATGCTGGTTCTGACCCTTCTGAAATACCAGGAAGACTAGGCAAGAGGGCCAAGAAAAGTCTTTGAGGTCCCTTGTACTTTTCCCCCTCCTTTCCTTCCATCCCTCAACCCTCTTCCCACCCTGTGACAGAAGATAACAGTGACAGCCAGGGAGCTGTAGAAAAGAAAAACAAAGAGTAGAGAAAGTGTTCTTTATGTGCTAAAATTGCTCACCACGGCCCTGATGCCTGCCTTTTTCAAGAAACACAAGAGAAATAGGAGACAGTGGTGAAAAAGAGATAGAAAGCTATTAATCACTCCAAGCCTCCCCATTTTGACAAGGCTAGCATCCCTGAACAAATTATGCCCAAGTGCCCTCCATGCTTACCCCTTCTCTTTAGGGATGGCACTTCCCACAAGGCCAAACCCCTGCTGCTGCAAAACTCATAACTGTCCCCAAATAAACACACATCACGGGGACCACTTAATTAGCAAAGGCTAAATCAGCAGATACATTTCAATAAATGACACTGCTCTCTGACAACTTCTGTACTACCCTGCAGTGCCTACCTGTGATGTCTTGACAGCACCATTTGGGCTCCCAGCATTATTGCCTCAACCTTTTCATGTGAATTCTCTCCAAGTAGATTCCAAACGTTGTTTTTCTAGGTGCAAACTCATGCCAACTGTTATTGTTACCCACCACCACCACTTTTGAAAACAAAAAGCTTTCCTTCAAAGGCACTGTGATAAATCATACCCAACCTTCCCACTGCTGCCTCTCTCATCCCAAGAAGAAGAGTAGGAGAGACATGCCACAGCCCTCCCCTCCAGGGGAAATGCCTTCCTGACAACTTGGGGGAAAAAACTATCTAACTGAATGCTAATTAATGGTGACAACTGAAAATGTATGGACTAGGGATGCCCTCCTTTAGGCCCAGCCGTTTTTTTTTTATGCAGCTACTCCCAAACTTTAAGGCTGCAACCTAGCACATGGATCCTAAGGACACCTACACCATGTGTAACTCCATCAAACTCGTGCTCCAGACAGCGGCTTGGCTTTTGACTCTCAGCCCAGACTTCTCTCTCAGTCTCTTCTGCTACTTCTAGAGTGGTTCAGGTGGACCAGGAAAAGGGGCAGAACTATTGCTGAAAGGAATGTTTGAAGGTGCTGAAAGACTCTTTATCAAAAGATGAGCACTACAGGCTAGGCCTTTCGGATAAGCTTTCCTAATTAAAAACTAAAAATCTAGCTAGTTGCCTGGTTTTAGGAGAGTAAAGTTCTTTTTGAAGATGTATACAGGATTGGAAAAAACAAACCAGATCTTTCAGGGCTTTGAGATACATGGTTGACGGAGCTGGGGTGACTGTGTGAACTCTGTACTACAGTACCTCTTTTGCATTAAGTTCCCATAGACAGTAATAACCAAAGAAGTAGTGAGAAGAGGAACACAAAAGTCAATCTGATAAGCCAACCTCTGGGGCTTCTCCAGGTATATTGTGCAAAATATCTCAGTGAGGACACTGGTCCTCTTACATGCTCTTCAGCTACAGGTGAACAGGCTGGGCCTAGGTTTGCTCTTGGTTCCTCCAAAGCTTCTCCCAGAACTCAGAAGATGCCTAGTGTAGCTCCCTGGAGTTCCATCTGCTCCACTGACTGATTTTCCACTGAACTAAGAAACTTACTTGTTGGTTAATGTCAACTTTAGAAGGAAAGAAAGAAAACTAATAAACATGAAGAACTGCCAGTTTGACAGCCACAGTTACATTACCTGGGCTAGCAATGTAAGTACCAAAGGCAGGTCACGTATGCCACTAACAGCACAATGCATAATATCTGTTTAGGCTGACAAGCCCTGGGGCAGTGGACAGTAAACTGAAAGGGGGAAATCCCAGAAGGAGACAGAGAAAGCACAACAAAGGGACAGGTAGAGCAGAGTGGCAGGAAAATCATTTTTAGCAGCAGAGAAGTTATGCACCTTTTATTCAGTGAGAAGAAAACAATGGCTTGCCAGCTGGAAAAGCATCCTGATTTAGGGTCCAAACTTTTGCATATTGGTGCAGTGGACTTGGGGAGGAAAAGCATATTAATTTGTGTCTGTTGTCTACAGCTGGGACCAGAATAGCCATAGAGAACCAATGACCTTTCTTCCAAAAACTGGGAGTTGGGAGGGGTAGGAAAAGGGAGCGTCCTGTATCAGAGGGGACACCAGCTGGGCTGAGCTGGGCTGGTCTCTTTCAGCAAAGATCAGAAAATTCAGCGACCTCAGTACCAGGGAATAGCCACTTAGGAATAGCAACCTAGGCAGCAGTGATCAAATTAAGTCTCATGCCTAATGATGGGTTGGTAAAAAAACGAACAGTCAGAGGGGAGCAGGCCCAGCTTGAGGCTTAGGCAGCTCTGCATGTTTTCTTCCTTGGGAAACGGTGGAACTTGAGAAAGCCTCGCTGTCTGGCTGTGCAGTTTCATTTGGGGGAATAGGCAATCAGTTCTGGAAAGCTGACTAAAAAGAGCGGATAGGATGATAGCTCAAAATGAGATCCATCAATGACTATGTTGCAGCCCCAGCCAAACAATCAAAAGCAAATAGTCAGCTTCTAAAATCAATGCTTCGTGAGATGATGAACTAGCCAGTGGAGTTCTCATGGGGGTGGGGTGGGAAGGAGGTTGGGGAGGGAGAGTAAATAAATTCCCTCTTTCAAGCCACCCACCAAAGCAAGCAGCTGCATTTCCTTGAAACAGCAGATTTGGTTCCTAGCGAAATCAGAACAGCAGTCTCCTAGCAGAGCAAAACAAAGGAGCAGGGGGTGAGACACTTTTGAAAACAGGAAGGCGTTTTGGCAACAATCACGGGAGGGCTGGTAAGCCATTGTGCTCTTGGGATCCATCTGCTGAGCTCCAGAACATCCTCCCCACGCTCCACCCCCATCTAGCTCTCAGATTGCCTGCCCAGGGTCAAGAACAGGGTCATTCAGAAAGAAACAGTAAAGTGAGTAAGACAGACTCAGCCTGAAGATGAGAAGTGAGAAAAGCCTTGTCTTATTTCTTCCATGCATGGAGGATGTGGTGGGAGAGACAGGAAAACCCTTCTGATTCTTGGTACTATTGCAGAAAAGCAAGAATGGCCTTAATTAAATTAATGGAAAATACATTTAAAATTGAAATTGGTGTGCAACTTCTAATCAGCCTAGAATTTGCTGCTGTGAGAGAACACTGAGAGAAGCATAGTGACCACATCTTTAAGGACCTAATTTTATAGCTATTAATAACTTTGTTAGTCATGCAATATAGTGAACACTAGCAAGATAATCAAATTGCATGCTCCATAGCAGAGATCAGGGCTATCTGAGGAAAAAAATTTAGAAAGTCTGTCATCAATGTCAATGTATACAAAGACATCTTCCACAGACCCCTCTTCCTTAGGTAAAGAGAATAGAAAGCATACCATTATACATATATATATATATATATATATTTTTTTTTTTTAATGGGACACCATATTTGTTCTCATAGTCTGTGAAACCACCAGATAAAAACCCCAGCAGAAGCAAATCACTTACAAGAGTTGGAAGAAAATTCACAGCTCTGAATTTCACATCTTTTCTTATACATTACGGAGATTTATGCATGGGTCTCCCTTCCTCTGAATATTACTTAGTGGACCATTAACCTGTTCCAATATAGCATTCGATTTATCTAGCCAAGGAGAGTAAAATAAAGATGCTTAATTTAGTTCCCTTTTCCCTGAGAAATAAATAGCTGTCACAAATCCAGAACAGCGGGGTTCATGCACAGCTTTGGATCATGGAGAGCAATGAAATCGGATCCTCTCTTGAGAAAAGGAGATCTACATAGAGTTTAACCAAGTATTTCCTACCATAGGTAATCCCTGGTCATCAGGAAGCCTTTGAAGACCCTTCCAGATTTCCTGTTCAGTCTTATTTGATCTACAGTAGATATTATAATTATTGTAGAGCAGTTTTATACATGTAAATTACTCCATACATACAAAATAATGTCCAGCCTGGGCAACTAATTTCTGATTTCCCATAGATTGGTCTGAAATAGACAATAGACATAACAGGATGGTTCAACCTCTGAAGCAGAATTACTTGTAAGGATAACGGTTATGATGATGACTATTTCTTCCCTGTTCCTTTAGTTTCTCATTCCAGTAACTAATATTTGCACATGAAAGGAGTCTCATGTTTTGATACATCTTTATGTAATAAAGGTGTTTGCCAAGTGCAATTAATCATGAATCTAACTTCAGTTTATTTTTTATCCCCATTTAAATCATCACCATCAGGAAATATTGCTTAGTGGATGCAAGTAATACACTTGATGCTTAAGACTGAGAATACATAGCAATGTGCAATGTGGATCCTGCCCTCCAAGAGTTTACAGTCTAGTTGTGCATATCATAAAAGGAGAACTACAAATACCAGGAAGTATTTATCAGGTGTTAGCAGTACTCATCATTAATATAGCCTAAGTCCTAATGGGTGACTGATGATCTAGAAGCTCTGAGAAAGTTCCCAGGTGAGGGAAATGTATTCATAAAGGCACATAAGCTGCAGTGAGTCCATTTTGTTGGGAAAACAATGAAGAGTATAGTTTGGTTCAAGTATTTATTTTACAAACACTATTGAAGTGATTTGGTGTAGTTACTAACAGATCTGGGTTCAGGTCCTGGTTCAACCACTTCCCTAGTTGAGTGACCTTGGACAAATTATTACAATGTCTATTTCATAAAGTTAGGGGATTACATGAGATAATGTGTAGAAAGTGAGATGAAATCTGTAAAGTACTTCATGTTTTACATATCTGGCAGACTAAAGAACTGAGTAACATTTAGCTGTTACATTGACTGATGGCCACAACGTCCCAGATGTGATTGAAGGTGCCAGACTACTACTAAAGAAGAGAAAGCCTCTGCACTCAAATATCTCACAGAAGCTTTGTGTAGCAGAGTAATGGGAGTTGAGAGTGGAAAAGGAGGTAGAGGCTGTTGTGCCAAGACTTAATTGCTAGAATTTATAATTAGAACCTTATATTGGAGGCCAGTGGAGTCATCAAGGGCTTTTGAACAAGGTAGTAATTAAGTATTATTTTATGACTTGTGGTTTACTTGGAAGTAACAAATCAGGTTGGCTTCCCCAATTTTCCTCTAGTTTGCCCACATTTTAGGTTAACCCATAATTTTTACACAAGTCAAACTGCAGCATAACATATACCAAGGCCCTATAACTCAAGGCTCAGGAGCCAGGGCTGCTGCAAATGGGCAGCAACACTGAGACCTGGGTATTGGAAGTCAGAGGAAGCTAGTATCAGCAATGGCAGCTGGATGTCCAAGGCACTGTGTCCAAGGAACTTACAAAGTCCCAAAATGTTTCAGGGAAGAAGAGGATGATATACATCAGCAGAAGATTTCAGGTAACAAGCACAGATAGAGTCTCATGCTAGTTCCAGGACATCTGCCTGTTTGTGACAGAGGATACAGTGAGTCAGATCTATGACTTGCAGGCTACACAGACACACAGGGTACATCTCTAACACACTTCATGCTAGGGTTATGTATCTTTACAGTTTGCACAATACTCTTAAATTATTTAATGTGTGTGTACCTTTATCATTTTTGTACCCTAGACTAAATCCTCAATCACTCTGCCTTAGTTATGGTTTAGATGCTTGACTTGGGCTTTGGGCCTGCCCCTAGAGGTGGGTCTCATTAGCAGACCTAGTTGTAAGCAGCTGGCAAAGGCAAAGGCAATAGTAAAACAGGAAGAGGCTGACCCAGTAGACTGTTTAGAATGTGTTGCTCTGGCATTTTGTTTGTAGCCAATGTTCCTTGAAATAAAACGTTTCATTGATTGAGATCTGGGAATCTTTTTGTTATAAAGAGATTTTATGGTAATAGGAGCTCAGAGAAAAGAGATAATATTTGAGTTGTTTAGGAAGTTTTTCTTAAATTATCATTCATTGGCTTGGCAAGTATTTATTGAGGTCCTACTCTGTGCTGTGTACAGGGGAAAGAAGAATGAACCAGACAAACACAAACATGGATTCTGCCAGCACACAACTTTCAGAACAGGTGGGGATAGACTGAAAAAAGCAGACAAATTAATACCTACAACAATTACAAGTTTTAAAAAATGATATGAAAGACAAAAAACATGGACTAAAATAATGATAATTGCTAGGCACTGTTCTAAGTGCTTTATGCACCATACTAGTCCTCACAACAACCCTCTGAAGTATGTACATTACTATGCCTATTTTTCTAGGTAACTGAGATGCAGAGGGGCTAGGAAATGGATCTTTCTGGCTTTGGAGCATGTTTTCTTAACTGTTGTACCACAGAGGAGGTCAGAGAAGCCAAATGTAGAGCAGATAGTCAGGAAAGGCCTCTCTGAGGGAGTTTTTAATATGAGACCTAAAGAACATCTTAGGCAGTCTACCTTGATAAGTATTCACTAAGTGCAAAGAGGTGGCCTGTCGAGCAAAAGTGATTTTCTTCAAGATATCTGCTTGCAGTTAGACCAGGAAAGTTTCAGTAAAAGCAATAAGAACTTTGTCAAAAGGTAACACAGTATAAGGAAAAGACAAGGAGGCAGACTTAATATAATACATAGTGGTAGAAATGAAAATTATTAATTCTGGGAACCTTGACAGTATACCTATAAAACCGTGTATTGCTATGGTTTGCACACTTCTGGGGACAGAAGGGCCTGGAACTCTCTTGTGTACTCCCACTATTTCCACCTCTATCAGATCTCATGACTGCACCAGAAGTGTGGTGTGCTCCAAGCCTATGACATCTGTCTTCAGGCCTCGCCTTGCCATAATGAAAATTAAATGTATCTAAGAGCAGCCAGAAGACCAACACTCACAACCACCCCCTTCCATGTGAACATAAAGCCAGCCTGACATTGAGAGTGCATCCAGCAAATGATAGCTTTCCTGATGCCACCCTCCTTTACGCCTGACATGTGGACCAACTCCAAAGTTCAGAGGACCATTCCTTTCTGTAAGACCTACCCATCTTGTACTAGGTTTTACTTATCTATAAAAAGATAACCTGTACTCTCTCCTTGACCACAGAGAATGTAGCAGATCATGCACTTAAGTTCATCTTTACCTTCTCCAAAATTCACAACTGAAGACCACCAGGAGGATGGACTCTGGTGGCCCCCAAACAGCAGTATAGATGGAACCAAGGTGATAAGTAGCAAAGCTTTCAGCATGGGTTGCTGATGTGAAGACAGAGCAGCCAGCCAGCTTCCCCATACTTTCCAGGTCTTATAAAGCACTGACCTGGCACTCCCAGTGTAATTGACAAGGAGGCCCTCAGTGTCTCTTAATACCTAAATATCCTTGGGAAAGAGGTTAACAAAAAGAGATAGAGTGCAGTTGGGCCACAAGACTAATCATGCCCTAGCATTGGTCAGACCTAGGTTATTAATACACTGTTTTATTAAGCATAATGGATAGTTGTGGCTGGTAAAAAATATAAGAACTGTTGAAAGATTCAGTACTGCCAACCTTGTAAATTTCCTTCACCAGTCCAGAAACCTAACCCCATTCCTCATCAAGCACCTCCCAAAGAATCAGGAAGCTTCCAGAGAAAGGGATTTTTTCTCAAACAAAAGAATAAATTCAACATTCTGTGTGTGGATGGAGCTCTGCTAGGAATATGATGACAATTGCTCCTGAGATCCCCCCCAACTCCAGGCGGTGGCAGCACAGGTCTAGCTCCAGAAGCTGAGGCTAATCTTTTCTTGTGAAGCCTCAGAGCAGCTCAGCAGTTACAAATGACTAGGATCAAAGGGGAAATGGAAAGTCACAGCAGTGACCAAGTCAGACTAAAATAGATGTGGGGATGTAACTGAGGTTCCTTCAAGTTTGTTCCTGCTTTCATCCGGGTACAGCCCTACCAAGGCTGTTAGACTCCCTGGCAGCTGTACTTGGGCTGACCACTTCACAATGGTATGTGTACTAAGTGGGCCTGAGAATGTTTTCATGATTCGCAGAAAGCCCAGAGAGGGATCTAGTCTGTTCTTCTGGACTTGGGATTAGAAATCTGGGAAGGGAGAGATATGGGAGAGAGAGACAAGAACAGCTCCCATTCTCTTTGGCTGGATTCCATTCTTCCATCCCCAGTTCTCTGCCTAGAAAACAATGGTGTAGGATGTCCCTGAGTGACTTGGACCTACTTAAAATGGTAGGGTGAAGCTGCAATGCCATCATTTTTTCCTTCCACAACCCCAAATCCTCATCTCACAAATGATGTGCTGTTCGAGGCATGACTAGAAAGTGAAGAGAGCTCATGCCAGGCATGAATATTATTTTCTTGGAAATTGACCTGTCCCTCAGCTTAACATCACAATAAGGAAGTATTCAGAGCCAAACCTGATACAGGAATAATGATGATCTCCTTATAGCCCCATATTCCTAGAGAACTCTAATTTTTTTTTAATAAAACACTTTTACAGACACTGTTGCATCTGAGGTACCCAACAACATTGTGAGATAAATTATAGGATATCATTTTACAGATTAAGAAACTGAAGCTAAGATCATTAAGGGACCTGCCCAAGGTCACTCAGCTAGGAAGTAAACAGAAGCCACATCTCAAACCCAGGTCTGTCTGACTCCAAATTGAGCTCTCTTTCTACATTACCTGTGGTTTACCATGCTCTTCATGAATATAAGAACTCCTTTCCAGATCAAAGTATTTCAGACTACCACAAAAGAGGATTCTTTTAGTCACCACTGATTTAATCAAATGAATCATGACAAGAAGCCACTCTTAATTCAATATTTCTTTTAAATGAATTTACAGTTTATCCAAATAAAGCCAATATTCATTTTAAAATGTTAGTTGATCACATTATTTCTTTAGTCTACAGATAATGGTTAGAGTATATATAGACTCACAGACCTTGCACGATGTTCGGGAACCACTTCACTAAACTATGAAGGCAAGAGAACTTCATTCTTACTCTAACCATTAAACAATGTGCTTAGGCTCTGGAATCAGACTTTCTGGGGTCACAGTAGTATCTATACTATGTAGATGTAGATACCTGATTTTTATACTAGCATTACTGCCTTGGGCAAATTACTTGATCTTTCTCTGTGTCTCAGTTTTCTCTTCTTTAAAATGGTGTAATAATAGCACCACCCTCATAAGGTTGCTGTAGAAATTAAATTACATTATGCATATAAAATCCTTAATTAGCATAATGCCAGACACATAGAAAGTACTAAAAAATGTTGGACATTATCTACCACTAACCAAGTGTATTACCTTTCTCAGATCATTGAAATTCTCTTCATTTAATCTATTAAATGAAAAAAACAGTAGTTGAGTACCCCTAAAGCACATGCTTCACCATGATATCTTGAGGTCCCTTCCAACTCCAAGATATATGGTTCAGAGACCATTACCAGTTCTTCCCCATAACAGGACTGCTGCTAGCTTAAAGGAGCCATAGCAAGGATATTTAGAAGCAGAGAAACCTGTGAAAACTCCAATAATTCAGAACAGCCAAAGCAACATACCTAATCCAGTATGATCTCATTTTAACTTGCCTACATCTGCAAAAGCTCTATTTCCAAATAAGGTCACATTCGCAGGTTCTACATAGACATGAATTCGAAGGAAGAAGCACCACTGAAACCACTACTCCTGGGAATATCACCTAATCTGCCCATACCTCAAGTTTCCTCATCAGTAAATGGGTGATCAGTAAATCGGTAAGAAAAGTGGGCTCAATATATTTTGATGATTATGGCAATTCCAAACTTTACAGAGTCTGTAATGTTTCTGGTCTCCATGTACGGTGTACTTATGTGGGCCTAATGCAGCAGCAGAAATCACAAATTCAGCAGTGTTGAGACAGGGACTGTGGGCTTAGACAGAGTAGGGTGAGGGCCTCCGGGAAAAGCAGGGCAGAATATTTACAGTCAGAGCAAAGTAACAATGGGCAAAGAAGTCCCTATTGAAACTCTGTGTTAAGCATTATGCAAGGTCAAGGTCACACTAATTCTCTAGGGAAAAGATACCAGACTAAGAATATAGACATCTTCAGTGAGATCAGTTAAAGATCAAAAGGCCAGGAGCAATTTAGCCTGGAATGTTTGAGTATTCTGCAAGGTATCTCAGCATAACCCGTGACTTCACTGTAAACAGCCCTAGCAAACAAACAATAGCCCAGTCCACCTTGAGGGCAGGGCAGGTGCTACAAGTCCATACCCCTAAGCCTTTTTTTTCATGTTCCCAAAAATCCTCAAATGCCTATAAAACCCCTGGACAACACAGCATCACAGGCTCTGTTGTCCCCTCCTGGCATGAGCCTGGAGCTCTTTCCTCTCACTTTATCTCTAAATAAAAGCCTCTCCCTGGCTGTCCTACCCTGAGTGTTTGCTAAGTTCATTCTCTGACTCTGCAAACAAGAACCCCGGCATCAGAGTGAACAACAGTGGTCTGTTTCCCAAGCAGATCAGCTTAAAGCCTTAACTGACCAGAAAGTGTCAACTAGCACATGGTGCCAATACCATGGTAAATACATGATAGTGGGGACCAGGTCTTTTATGTGTTTTGAACAAGTAACACCCTGCACTTGAGTGCTTCATGTTTTATCATCATCATTATCATACCTGTATCATAGATTACCAGCAGAGGTAGACAGTGCTCATTACAGCTCTGTTTTGAGATCATCTTGGTGGGGGAAAACAGAGAAAAGGAATATGTTCCCAAAATGACATGTCCAATATAGTAAATTTTGCCTCTGGACAGCGTCTATGGGACTTTTACATTGCTGTCCTCTTAAAAGTCAAATCTGTCACCTACCTCCTCATACTCACAACACCCTAAAACACAAAATGCCGTAAGTCCCAAAGATAAGGATTTCCCGAACTTATTTTTACTGAGGAGAGTAAAAGTAGATGGAGAAGGGGCACTCATAGGGAGGCACTGAGGTGTTTTGGAGTTTATTTCTTTTGTCTGCAGATAATGCTTAATACAGATAAGAAGCACTGCACTTAAGTTCAGAAAAGCCAAGTCTCATGCATGCCCCTAGTACTCACGGATACATACAACCCTGGTGTAATAGTTTCCTGGCCATGCCGTAACAAGCCACCACAGACTGGGAGCTTCAAACAACAGAAAGGTATTCTGTCCCAGTTCAGGAGTATGGAAGTGTGAAAGCAAGGTAAGGTACAGCCATGTTCCCTCTGAAGGCTCTAGGGAAGAATCTGTCCTATGCTTCTGTTCAATCTTCTGCTGGTTGCTGGCAATCCTTCCGGTTCTTTGACTTGTGGCTGCATCACCCAAGTGTCTGCCTCAGCCATCACGCAGTCTTCTTCCCCTTGGGCTCTAGGCCTCTATGTCTCCAAACCCCCTCTCCGCATATGGACACCAGCAATTGGATTAAGGGTCCACCCTAATCTAGTTTGACTTCATGTTAGCTTGATTGCAAATCTGAAAAGAGCTTATTTCCAAATAAGGTCACATTCCCAGGTTCCAGGTGGAAATAAATAGGTGGGGGGTGGGGGGCACTACTCAGCCCACTACACCTGGGCATGCCATTTAATCTGCCTATGCGTCAGTTTCCTTACCAGTAAATTGGTGAACACTTCTCCAGCCATGGCTACCACACAATTATAAGATACTCCTTTTGGGAAAACAGTGTGTACTTGTGGAATTATGCATCCACGTTTGTGATTTGAGGACCAGTTTGGATGGAGAAGTGGTTTTTTCCTCCCTTCCAAAATACAAGTCAAATTCACTGACAATATTTGTGGCTCATGGCTTGCTGCTGGAGGGAGTTATAAGGAAGCAAAACATTGCATGCTGCAAAACTACAGTCAGGGATGCTATGTACCAATCCAACAGATTCATTGCTTTATTTAATATAAATAATAGATGTTTTAGAGTAATCACTTTTGAAAAATAAAATGTGCTGTCCTTTAAACAGAAATAACCTTATTGAGCTGCAGTCAGTGAAACAGATTTTGAAGTGTTTTTCCAGAGTAAGAATTCACCCAAACTTTTCCCCTCGGTCCCCATAGCATAGATGGAAACCCAAGGCCAGTCTCTGGTTACTTCACGTAGCTCCCTGTGTATTTAAGACTGATTTAACAACTAAATACCCAATATAGTGAGCCCTGTTCAATTTTTCTGAATCTTATACAGGTGCAAGCTTAATCATGTTTATCATTTTTTAAGAGTAATCAACAATGGGCTTTAAAGGTTAAATCGAATAAATAGAATGTTCTTGGTTATAGCCTCCTTCTACTGGAAGCTTTTATGTCTCGCTACTTGGCTCAGTGAAGTTGGTTGTCAGTGTTTCATGTGCTCGTGTGAGAAAAAGTGTGCCTTCTGTTAGCAATACTTTTGCCTCCACTAAATAAATTTTAAAAAGGAACACAGAGAACAAATCAAGGAATACCCCTTTGGGTTAATCCTTGAGTAGTTTCCCTTGGGCTGTCTGTGTACTTAATGATGGATTGTTCTGCCACACTACTGGACTGAGAAAATCTATCCTCTCTTTCAGTCCCAGCCACCTACACTTCAGTAATATATTTGCTCAAAGAGAAGGGAGAATTGTTTCATATGAAAATTAAGCAGCCAAGTAAAAATTCTGGTAGAACTTCCCCCAAACAATAGCTGGGTGTCAAGCCATGCCTTCAAGGAAAGGTGTGAATTTGAAGATTTGGGGGGTGAGGGGCAGAATGATCCTCTTCTTTGATTAACCAGATTGGTTTGTCAAATCAAGCATTAAGAGGGAACCAGGTAGCTCAGATGATTTGGATCAGTCTATGCAATCGGTACTTTCCAGAAGAGAAACACAGCCAACTTGAGTGATGACATAGGCTCATTAGGATCAGTCTGGAGCACCTTGTAAGGAGATATTTGTTTGTAACATCCCTAAAATGAGTTGGGGAAGGAGGTTGTGAGCTTTGGGATATGGAATCTCTGCATGTAGACTTCAAGTGGCCTTTCTGCAGAAGTAGCCACTTTCCCCTGATTCTGTTAGGGTCACCCTAGAACTGCTGCCAGATTACCTACATTTACCAAAAAATTTTTAAATAATATTATATTCGTTATTTAGTAAGATAGCCATTACGTCAAAATCAGAAGAATTTCGGACTTTCTACACTTATTTTACACTTTAGTATATTTTCATTTTTGAATTACCTATGGAGAGAATGCTAAGCTTTTTAGTACTTAGAGCTGCTAGGTGTTCATTTGGCCAGGATTAAAGCACATAGTAAAGAAATTGTTTACCATGTTAAGTCTGGGAACATTATTAAAGGGTGTTTAAGGAAGAGTGTATGGGCTCCATAAGCTGGGGGTCTGTAGTTAAATGATTCTACAAACAAAGGCCTTTACCCACAGATCCTACCAGAAGCCTCCTGTCTGTCTGTAGCAGGTTAGTTGGGGGACTAAGGGGAGACTTGCAGACTAGTTTCCAGAGAGCAGGTGCTGGCTGGTAAGACCTGTTTACCAGGCCATAACAGGTCTGCCAAGGAAAAAGCCCCTGTGGAGAGGCTGTGGGTTGGAGACTCATGACTGTTCTGAGATGGTCCAGGGCTCCAGAGCTGCCAAGCTGACACCTGCTCCCAGCATTGAGATTAGGAGAGAAACGAAGCAAACAAACAGTCCCATCAACCAGTATTTAACCTCCTGTGGTTGGGAGTTGAGATTTCTTGATTCACTGGGGATGATGGAAAAAAGTACTGGAGCAGTAAGGCATGAGTTCTGTATAGGCAAAGAGGTTAAAGTTTCCCCTCTGAAACCAGCCAGTACAAAGTGCACTCAACCTCACAGTGTGATTAGGAGGTCAAATTTCAGCTGCTCAATCATGGAAATGAAGCTCCTTGAAATTTCACATGCTTCCTTAAACAAACAGAGGCTTCAGTCTTCATCCTGTGCTCCTGCCTGAGTCTCTATTACACAAATATGGAATCCAGTTCAGGATTTTGCTTTCACTGTCATGGGCTGAAGCATTAATTCAAAGACTTGGCCCAGCCAGAGAACTAGATCCCTGCTTGAGCTGGTGCATTCACTTGAAATAATTTAGTAGCAGGGGCTTTCACCTCCAGCAAGCATAGGTAAATCCTAGATTAGCGGTCCTTGTCATTCCTCAATGAACTGCACATTTCCTGCTACTGGGCCTTCATTAACAAACTCTGAATAAACTGAAGGGGAAATAAAGAAGCCTCTTGCCGTGCACACATGTACTCACAAACCTCCTCCATGTTCGCCTCTTGCCTTGTGGGATTCTCACTTCATGCTGGGTTCTTTGAACAATATTTTTCTTCAGTGTCTGTTTACTCCAATAACACATCCACTTCTTTTAGCTCTATTCTCTTCAACTCCCTTCTTTGCTTCCCAACTGCACTGTCATCATCTCCCACAGGTGTCATTCTGTTTCCTCTAAGTGACAATTCATGCTCAAAAACCTGGTTCTCCCATTCCCAACATTTTGCCCGCCCTTCCCAAAACTAACAACCCTAAATAACAACCCATGTCATTACAGATAAGGAGATCAAGGCATGAGTGATTCACAATGCCATATCCTGACTCAAAGAAATGGGAAACTCCATTTCAAAATGGACCATAGATAAGGAATTGAAATGGGCAGGTGAGCAAGAAGGAGGCCTGAGTTTGGTGCTGGCTGGGTGACCTTGACAATTTCATGATAGTTCCTTACGCTTCTGTGGTCTGACCTGCTAAAATAAAATACAGATGTAAGTGAAATGCCAGCTATCTGTTCATTCTGTGGCAGACTCGTAAGTCAGTTACACAAAAGAAAAATTCTACAAAAGGCATAAGGAACTACATAAATCACTCTGAAAAAGTTGAAAGACTATTGAACATAGGAAGAGGAGGCTGCCAAATTGTTGCAAATGAATTTGTCTTTGACTCTCTTCCCTTCTCACTCCATTCTCTCTTCATGAAATATCTCATAGCTAGAATTCCACTCCATGTGCAGGTAATGGCCAAATCTAGATCTCTGGGTCTGACCTCTCTCTCCACTGAGTTCTGCACTTATGTACCCAGTTGCATACTTACTGAGCATGTCATACACACTTGGGTATCCCACAGACATTTCATATTTAATTTACCCCAAATGCCCTCTTCTTTTATGTCCTCATCCATAAAGAAAACCACTATCCATCTAATCATCATAGTCAGAAACATAGAAGTTAGCATCTCCCTTACTTTCATCTCCATCCATTCTACCTCTGAAACATAAGTATTTGTCCCTTCACCTCCATCCCCATTGCCACCACTCTGGTCTTGAATATCATCATTTCTCACTTGCATGAACGCTCACCTTTGCTCATGGTGCTCCATACACCTGTCACTGTGCTTTCCTCCACTACCACTCTCCCACTCCTGCGTCCCACTAGAACAAAGTACCCACCAGTCTCAGGCCCTGGGCCAGACCTCTATATGCCTATTTACATTTCATTCTGGCAACAACTCTTTGGGGGTGTGCACAATACTGTCATGATTTGACAGAGGAGGAAACTAAGGCTCAAAAAGAAGTAATTTGTTCAAGGACAAACACCTCATATAAGTTCAATAGCAGATCTACCAGATTTCAAAGCCCATGTTCTTTCCACAGCACTACACTGTGTCCATTTTTCTAGCATTATGTCTAGGATTCTTCATTAAACTCATTTGGTCCTTCTGTCCCTTATGAGGTCTGGTTTGAAACTACAACCTTGGGAGAATATGTCAGACTAATTCTGCTGATTCTTCCCCACTTCCTTTGTGATGGTCCAAGATACTCTTCTACCTGCTGGGTTTTCATGCTTAATAAAACCTTTTCTCAGTCCAAGCACAGCCAGGAATGTGGCTGAGATGGCACGAATCCCAGCTACCAATAAGATTGGGGGTGGAGAGGGTGTCAAGAATGATTTGGTTCTAATGTCTCCAGCTTTGGAGGACACAACTTTGTGCCCCTCTGAGCTACTCAGGGAAAAGCAGGCTAACCAAATATGATAAATTTCTACCAATAAAATTTGGCCAAGAGCCACCAAAATTTTGTTTAATGATGTATCGCATGCTCTTGGCACTTGAACCCTAATACGGACTGTGCAGGCATTGGCAGCACATATGCTATCAAAAGGTTTTGACAAGTAGAAAGCAAACAAAAGGACAATTTAAATGTAACCTCACATCCACTCAGGCTGTCACTCAAGTGCCTACCAGTCATCTGACACCAAATCAATAGCACTATGGTTCACTGAAGTCAGATCAATGGCTTCACAAAGTTTCACAGCAGTAGCAACAGCACAGCAGCACAACAGCAAACTTCATGTCTCCTGTCCATTATTACAAAGGAGGTAATCACTGTCTGGCTTCTCTCAGCGCCAAAGCCTCAGACCACTACTGCCTGGAGACTCTGGGACTCAAATTGAGATGACTGGGTACGCCATGCCATTTGCTCGTCTCCTCCCTCCTCCCCTCTCCTACTCCTCCTGCTCCATTCTCCATGAAAAAAACAGGGACTAGCTTGCTCAGGATTTCCCACACTCCACACAAGAACCAGAAAGAGTCCGTCTTACAGGTAACTGTAAGGAGCCACCACAAGAGCATAAGTTCCCAGGGAAAAGACTACTTTTGAAGCTACCTCAAGCTTGAAGGGTTTCAAAGGCCTCTTGATCTCTTTGCTTCCTGTGTATTCCAGTTCACTTGACCTTGTGACCCTGTGAGACATTCATCTTTTCAACCAGCAGAAGACCCTCCCTGAATTGCTTCTTGCCATTCTTTCCTGCTTCCCTATGCTCCCAAAGGCTAAAGCTTGGCAATGTCCATTCTCCAGAAGTTTCTACAGAGGACTTTTACACTTGAGCAGCTCAATAAGGTTTGTGCAAATATAAATCCCCTGAAAAATTAAATGACGAGAAGCCCAATCTCCAAATGACCCCAGAACCCTGGAAAGGGGAACTACAAGACCCTAGTATGGTTGAAAAACCTCTAGTCACAAGAGCAAAGCAGCATTAGACAGGTGGGTCCAACAGGCAGTACACTGATCTCAGGGTTCATATGCATTTGTCTCCCATGCCAGAGCACCTAGTGCACACAACCAACCTAGCCAAAGGCTTGCACATCAATGAGATGAGGATGAATTATTGAAAAGCTTCTGTATAAAATGCTGTGCTCTGCCATTTCCTACAAATCAAATTATTGAGAGAGATATTTGATTGTAAACATATTTAGAAAATGATTTCATTGTCGTTAGGTTAGTTTTGCTTGCTCCCCCACTCTTTAAATTTCATTTACATTAAAGTACTACAAAGTTAAAAAGGTCACACACATACTCCCTCCCAACACAGGGCTTGCACACCAGCCACAGAAGTAAATAAATTCAATCAGCAAAAAAATGAAAATCTATTATAGCAATAGAAATCCCTTTAAGTCATGCCTGACATCCTTAAACAGAATTGCCTCCTACTACCCAGGCCACTAACACATAGTTATCTTGACAACAAATGGCTTTCTTTTTTTTAGATGGAAGGACCCAAATTCTATTTATAGTTCTCAGGCCTCAGACCTAATGAGGTTAACCAGGTTCCCCTGTTAGTTTGAGAAAGATCTCAATTTCAATCACAGCACATTTTCAGAGCCTATTGTCTCTGGGGGTGGAAATGTGGCCCCATCCTGCTGTATCTCTAGTGGTTGGTACCCACAGTCACAAAAGCCCACTCAGCTAAGGCCAAGCACATTCTCTTTTGCTGCCTTGGGCAGAACAGTCACCTGGAAAATGAGGCATCAGATGACCCAAAGGCCAAATTGTTTCTGTTGAGAGACTTGCCTAATGGCATTCAACTAGGATGCCATTGTCCAAGGGAGCCTCTAAGCAATGCCTTTGGCTCTAAGTTCTTGAAAAACAAAGCAGTGAAAATTGTGGACTTCCCTGCCATGACATATGGTAACAAGGAGAGGCACCTAGCAGCAAGGGGGAAGGATGCATTAATTCAATATTCATTCTTTTTTTTCCAACAACTCTGTATTGAGTACCTGCTGTATGCAGGAGCTATATTGAATTTAAACCAGAATCATGAAGTGCTAACATCAAATTTCCACAGCCCTCAGACTCAGTTTCCCTTCTGAACCACGACAGTAATGCAGGTATAAGTCACTGAGGTGCCATAAATCTTGACCAATTAGCAGTGAGCCTGTGGACAATGTGAACTGGTAATGCATTCAACATGTATTTATTGATTGCTCACTTTGTACAGTGTGGGGGAAAAAAGAAGACACAGCCAACAAACATGTCAACTATATGACTGTGGGCAAATCATCTAACCACTGTATTTCCTCATAAAAAATGAGGGTAATAATTAATACCTAACTTACCAAACTTGAAAGGTGATTGTGATAATCAGGTGAAATGTTTTAGAAGCCTGTTTGTACAGAATTTTCCCATTCATAAAGCTAATAAAGAAAGAAAGAAATGCATGCAGTAATCACTGGAAGGCTCAGCTATTACAATGGCCTGAAGCCTAGGCAGTGTTCTCTATATATTTTTCCTTACAAACCCCTTAGTAGTAAGATCCCACATCCTAACCAAAAACAGGTGGCTGGGGCCTTAACATTTGCTGTTCCCTCTGCTTGAAATGCTCTTTCCCTAGAGCCTCCCATGCCTGTGATAATAACCATGGAGATCCCTTATTTCATTGTTTTATTTTTTCATGGTACTTATCACTACCTGAAATCATCTTATTTATTTCTTTGTTTATCATCTGCTGATATCTACCCACAGGAATATTTTCCCCTTGAGAGAAGCAATTTGCTTGTCTTTGTTCATTCCTGTAGCCTCAGTTTTCTGAAGAGAGCCAGGAATGTAGAAGATGCTCAACAAATTGCTGTTTAATAAATATAATAACAATACATAACGATGAAACAAGAGGTATTACAAGGCTTTGTAATAGGAATAGGTCCCAGCACAAGAACTAGAAATTCAGCAAAGGGAATAATTTTTCTGAGCTAGGATAGACCAGTACAACATCACATGGGCATGCACTTGATTTCCTCCTTGAGGAATGGGAAGCATTTGAATGAAGGGCAGCCAAGAGGGCAGAATGGATGGCATCAGGGAAGGGTGAATGTAGGAGTGAACATTTCTTGTCACAGGAACACTGGTGAGCTCAGTCTGCTGGGGGTTGATGGTGTACAGAAGTTGGAAATGTACAAAGGTACGTATTGGCAGGTCATAGAGATCCTTGAGTGGCAGGTTAAAAAGCCTGGCATTTAAGAAAACTTTTCCTAGGAAAAGCAATGAAAATGATTAAAAGAAAAAGAAAAAAAGAACATGAAATAGGAATTAAGAAAGCACTACAGTTTCATTTTCTTCATTGTTGTTATTACAGACATGGGAATCTCTAAGGAAGAGCATTTAATGCAAAGGGAACAGCAAATGTTAAGGCCCCAAGCCTTCTCTTCTTGGTTAGAATATGGTGTCTTCCTGCAAAGTTTTCATAAGGAAAACTACACAGAGAAGGTTGGCCAGGGATCAATGAAAATGATATTATAAACTAGAATGCTTATACAGATGAAAGATTATAATGACAGCTACTTTTCTGTGGTAGACACACAGATATGTCCACTAAATCCCCCTCCAAAGAAGAGCTTTCTGACAAGCTACAAGGAGTGTGGTCAGCACACAGCCTCCAGCTATCAGCTTCCTCAGGGTCTACCTTGGCTGCAGACAGGCATCTAGCCTGAAATCACCCGCCTCCTGGGGCAGCCTGGATCCAGCGACTGAGCAAGTCAGGGTTATAAAGGTCTGATTATTCTGAACTAACGGGGACCCTGGGGCCCTCAGTGGCAATGCTCTCTCTGTATTTTCCCACAGGATTAGCCAAAGCTTTGTATGCTCTGCATTGTAATTTGATGACATCAAATTGACTTCCCCTGCCTACTTGTGCTTCCACAGACTTCCTTTCACAGGTGTGTTGATCCCTAGCAAACACATTGCATCCCAAACTCTGTCTCCAGTTGCCTTACTGTATAAAAGACTCCTTTTACATACAGTCCTCAAAACAACCTTACAAGATAAGGATTGCCTTCAGTGCACATAAGAGGAAAGTGAGACTTAAAGAGGCTAGGTAACTTACACACATTTACACACCTAGGTAGGGCCACACCTAGACAAAGCTATTCTTGGCAGGAAAATTGTTCCCCCATCACTGTTCCCTTCTCCAGTCTATCTTCATGCAGATCTGATTACCAAAATCCATGTTGCCATTGGGCAAGACTCCTAATCCAAAATGGCCTCTGTAAGGTACACAAGATCTAGAAAATTGTAACCACTGTTACTTTGTCAGGGTTACAAGACAAATGTGTTCACCTAAAGTAATTCTTCCATTTTGATTTAGGCTGGCTATATGCCCCAGAAAACCAAGTTCCTAGCACAATGGCTACATCTGTCTTTAAGACTCTTGAACCATGCCATTTAACAAATCGTGACCTGGAGTGCTACATTTGCAGCTCCTGGTAAGTCAGCTAGTTAGCATTCTAGCTGCAGAACATGGAATCCTCTCCCAGAAGAAACTGCAACTGAGCGCCAACTGCCAAGTAAGGAAGGGACATTGCGGTCCCTTCCTGTGGATGCTGTTCGTTTCCCTCAATCAGAAATACTGTAATTAACTGTACAGGTGTCACCAGAAAATGTCTGAAAAGAGGCTTGTAAATTCAAGTGATGTGCAAAGTGCCAGAAATAACCATAGAATCATCTTGGATATATATTTAGAAATGCTTAGGATGTTTGAGGCTGGTGAAAAACAGCATATGTGTTAAAGTTCTAAGGACTGGTACTCCTACAGCAGGCACAGTGTGAGGCAAAGGAGGGTAGTGTAGCACAAAGTCGTTGGCTGTCAATCACCTCTACCAGTGGATTTGTTGCTGTTGCTGTTTATAAAATGAACTTGATTTTAGGTGCTACTAGTAGAAGCATTAGCATGGTTTGAGAGGAGTAGTAATTCTTCACCTTGGTTTACTTCATTCTTGTTATGTTAGAGATGAGGGTCAATTTTTTAAGTCAAAAGTCATGCATTTCATTTTTTGCCATAGGAGGCCAATGGAACATAGGATTCCCCTCATAAAACTTTACTTTTAAAAAATTTTGCTAAAACAGTTCTTCTAAGGTATGGGGAGTTGCAGGCTTTATGAAAGGAAAGCCAGAGGCAGTGGAACACAGCCTGACATCCTCTTGCCTACAGCATAGCAGAACATACTTCAGCTCCACACTGGACCATTCCCCAGGTGACTTCCACTGAGATAAATTAGATAAATTAGATCACTTAACTACTGTTCCAGTTGCATCTTAGACCTTTAAAAGCTCAAAAACAACATAACCAGGATTGTGCCTGTAAGATATGCATTAAAATAAGAAGGGCAAAGTTTAATAAGTTACCTATAAATAGCCCCCAAATGAGTTCCTTTGGGACAGGAACCTCGTCCATTCATAACCCTATCCACCAGAGATTAACATAATGCCTGGAACACAGTAGTTACTTGACTTTCTTATAATTGCATTGAAAAGGATGTGTAAATCACATTGATGGGAATTAATGGAGGTAGTCCATTGCAAAGATATTTAACTGATTAAGTTGCATTCTGACTATATCTAGGGCACCAAGCTGTTGATCTCATGTGGCTCTCTTAATTTGAGAGCCAAGGCCAACCACTTTTTCCCATTAATAGAAAGGGCAACTTCTGCAAGCCCTATTGCCTACCCTCTCCTTATCACAAGAGTTCATATTAAAGGGCTTATAATGCAAGATCTTTTAGAAGGCAGAAATTTGTGTTTTCTGTCAAGAACTGACTCATTTTAAATAATCAAATTGTGTATGTAGCCACATGGTCTAATATTGTTCAAGTATTTTGTTTCCTAACTCAGAAAGGCTTTAGAAATTTCTGTCATATGACAAACTGTTCTGCTCAATTTATTTTTTTAGAAAATATAATTTATCAAAAGTTGGTTACCAATAAGTATATCCTATTGTTGTCTCCCCAGCCTTTCCTACTTTAATCTTGAGGGTTCTGCTTTTACTGAAATGTTTACAAGCCATAAATTTTGCCTGGAATAATGTTTCATAATAACATAAATTTATCCATCTGGATCAAGTAGAAAAAACAAGGAGGATTAATTCCTAAAAGTTGGTCCAATATCCTATAAGAGATTTAAGAATTGATAAAGAGGAGGTTCTGCATTATCATCAGGTGCAACTGAGATCCTGAATATATACTTCCTTCCTACTGCATGTGCCTAAAAAATGAAAATCAAACTGTCTATACTAATGAAACAGCTAAGTTTTAGTAATACAACTTTTCTTCATTTACTCTATCTTGGACATCTTTCACAGTAAGAATATATATATATATATATATATATATAGATATATATATATATATATAAAGGATGATATATATATATATATGTATATACACACATACACCATCCTTTTTAGCAGCTGCATAATATTCCACAAACTAAATGTACCATAATTGACTTAACCAGTCCCCTATTTATGAATATTTTGGTTGTTTACACTTTTTGCTATTATACATGATCATCTTTGTACATATTTCTTAGGGTACATGTGAGAATTGTTGGGTGAAAGGTAACATGTAGGACTACACAATGGAGTAGCTGCTTTGGAAAATAACTTGGTAGTCCCTCAAAAGATTAATGATAGAGTTACCATATGACTTAGAAATTCCACTCCTAGTTATATACCCAAGAGAAATGAAAACTTATTTTTATGCAAAACCTTGTATGCAAATGTCCTCAGCAGCATTATTCATAATAGCCAAAAACTGAAAACAATTCAAAGGTTCATCAGCTGATGAGTAGATAAACAAAATGTGGTGTATGCATACAATTAAATATTATTCAGCCATTAAGAGGAATGAAGACTGATTCATGCTAAAACACGGATGAACTTTGAAAACATTATACTACATGAAAGCTCACAAAAGTTAACATACTGTGTGATTCCATTTATACAAAATATCCATAATTAGCAAATCCATAGACACAGAAAGTAGTTTAGTGGTTACCAGTTGGGGAGAAGGGGGAATGCAGAGTGGTTGCTAATAGGAATGAATTTTCTTTTTAGGATGATAAAAATGTTTTGAACTTAGGTGGTAATGGCTACACAATCCTGTCAACATACTAAAAAATTATTCAGTTGTACCCTTTAAATGCATAAATGTTATATATGTGAATTATATCTCATTAAAGCAGTTCTAAATAGTAACATAAAGCCTTTCAAAGAATGGTCAGCCTGGAATATATATACTACACAGGAGCACTTTTATCTTGGTTTATTCCCCTCATACCCCCACATACCCCAGCAAAAACTTGCCTTTATATAATTTCTCCCACCATACAGTTAAAATGTTTTTCCTCATTTCCTAAAGGGAATGATTGTGTTTAAAATTGAAAAGAAAAAAAATTAAATCAAGGATTAGCTTTCTGAGACAAGTTTAAATGTCTTTTTTTAATACTGTTGCTGTGTCGTTGTTTTTTCTAATTATACAAGTAGCACATACTCACTGTATGAGATTTGGAGAAGACATAAAAGCCTAAAAGGAAAAAAAAAGTAAATATTATCTGTCATCCCACTAGCCAGAGATAATCATTGTTAACATTTAAGTGTATTTTCTTCTAGTCTTTTAGAATACTTTTTTTTATGAAATTGGGATCACACTCCATATACACAGCTTCATATCTTACTTTCTTATTTTAATATTATGATATGAGCATTTTCTCATTTCAAATACTTGATTTTTAATGGCTGTATAATTTTCTATTCTATGCCTGTACCATAATTTATTTAACCAGTTTCAAATTTGAGGATGTAGAGGAAGGCAGGGAACAGGGCTGAGCCACCCAGTTTTCATAGAAACTACGTGAGGCTAACATTCCTGGACCCTGCCCTAAGTTAGATAACTAGAAGTAAATGACCCCCCTGGGGTCGAAACTCGTGATAAGTCACATAGGAATGCTTGTGCAAAGGTCAGGCACCTGGTGTGTCCCTGTTCCAATTTTATTGGCCAAAGTATAGAATGTGTTTCAAATTCATTGGTTGGGGTAATGTGCAGGCTCTGGTGCAATGACTGTAGAAATCCCATATAAACCATACCTAAAGTTGCTTGGGGGTCGGCAGCTCAGACTCGGCCTGCGTGTCAGGGGAGGTGCTGTCGACCCCAGCTTGCTGGCTGAATAAAGACTTCGCTTGGATTTTCATCTCCGTGTCCGTGTGTCTTGTTCTCTGGGAAACTCCGGAGTCCTGGACCCTAACAAGGATATTTAGTTGCTTCCAATTTTTGCTGCTACAGTTGTTTTGGTAGCTAAATCTTTTTGCTCATTCATAATTATTTCCTTAGGATAAATTCCTAACAGTTAAAATACTGGGTCAAAAGATATGCACATATTAAAGCTTACGGTACAGATTCTCTAATTGTCTTTCAGAAAGGTCAGACCAATTTATATACCTCCACCAGAACTGTTTCTCCCTTAAAACTCTCTAACACTGGCTCTAATGGGTTTTCTTAATTCTTAATTGTTGTCAATATGTTAGGTATTAATGGAGCATGTGAGTTCATTGTTCTTTAAATTACTTCTTTTGGCCATTTTTATTTCATTTCTTTCTGGTGTGTGTGTATGTGTAAACTATTCATTTTCTTTGTCATTTTGTCTGTCTTGATGCTCAGATTTTTCTTATGAATCTATAAGAGCTCTTTATATATTAATAATATCAGCATTTGTCTATCATATGTATTTACCTTTTAAAGGACATTTCCATACCTACCATACTACCGTACTTCTCTGGAATTTTTGTCTTTATCAGGGCAAAGTTTCCCACCATCCAAAGAGGAAAAATGACAAAAATATTCCTTTTATTTTCTTTCTACCACAAACTAGAAGATATAAGGAACCAGCAAATGATCTTAAACATAAATGGACCACATTATTAGAGAAATAATTCAGTCTCCCCTATGGATTCATTAATGGCCCCAATAAACACCTTTTCTCCCAAGTCTCTCTAGGCACCTAATGCCTGTTCTAAATCAACAGCCCTAGAGGCTGAGGGCCTGCCCAAACCCTCCTTTTCCACCAACAACTCAAACTGCAGCTTTCTTCACAGTCCCGGACACTTTAACACTTGCTGGTACTTAAAGAGCAAACTCTAGCGATTCTAATCACTAAGTCTAATTACAATGAAGGGAAATTCTCCACTAAAAAGTTAATAAAAGAAAACAACTACTAAGTCAAACGACGTCTCTTGACAGATTCCATAATGAGGATTAGGCTTGGTTTCCAAAACCTGACTCCTGAATCACATCTATAAGCAAAGGGGAGAATCTCACCTTACTATCCAAGAGGGAAGGACGAGCCTTGGTAGTCCCATAGAATATCCCCACTCTGAACCATGTACAGCCCTGGGATAGGTAAGGACTTGGCTTACTGACAATTTGCTATAGTTTGAGGATCACCTCAGGTTCCAGACGTTCAGGCATATTCCTTGTGTGCCCATAGATTAATGCCTGAAATACCTCCATGAATTTAGACTAAACATCTAGTGCTCAGTTTGAATGCAAGCAAATGCACAAAGGAAGTTCTACTAGTCAGACACCTCAGTGAGAGGGGTATTTGGCTCCCTCCACAGGCACAGGTGTGGATGAGGCATAGGCAGAGGAAGAGTATAATGATGTTCAGAGTGCCTGGGGAGGCAGGCATAATTGCTTCATAAATCTGCCCAAGGCCATAACTGACAAGGGATAGCTGCAAATACACCCCGTGTTGCTTCAACAGGTGCAAGAAAATAACAGTTCTTTTCTAGTAGACAGCAGATTTGCCATTTCTGGTGCTCCCTTTGACCGAGATAAGACTCATCTTCACCCAAGGAGACAAGAAAGTATCTAGATTGAGGATAGTTCTGTCTACACCCAAGGACAGTTCTAACAGCTTTCTGTGTATTAACTCGTTTATATTTCACAACCACACTATCAAAGTAGCTACTATTCTTATCTTAATTTTACAGATAAGGAAACCAAGGGATAGAGAAGAAGCAGAACTGAGATTTGCACCCAAATTCAAGAGACTCCAAAGTTTATATTCCAATACATGCTTGGAGGCCATTTGCCCATTGCCAAAGACAGCATTCACCCCCAAAATCACTGTGAGTATTCCATTTCAGCTTTCATGTTATCTTTTGGGTGTTTCAGGAGTTATTTAACGGGGTGAGGAGGAGCTTTTTGAGAGACTTATAATGGTTAGGAGCACAAGCTTCAAAATCAGACAGACTTGGAATCATGTCACAGCTTTGCCACACACTAGCTCTGTGAATTTCAGCTAATTACTTAACACCTGTGAGCATCAGTTTCTTCATCTGTAAAATGGATTTGATAATAATCCTACTTCATAGGGCTGTTTGGAAGATTATATGAGTTAATATCTGTAAAGTTTAATACAGTACCTAGAACCTAGCAAGTACTCAATAAACATTACTTATACATACATATTATAAAGCTGGAGAACAAGACCTTAAGGACACTCTAAAGTTTGGCCTCAATTCAACATAATTCTGAGTAACAAGAAAAATACACAGGCACTAGCCCCACCAAGTGTACCACCATTCAAGAGGGAAGCCCCCTCCTGAGCATGGGACCAAGCAGCAGCCACCTACAGAGCCAACCTCAACAAATGACAGCAACAGTCATCACCTCACAGCATAGTTTGTGTGGCGATGGCAGTGGTGGGAGGTGGAATGTACTACTGGACAGCAGCTCAGTTTTCTCAGTCACACCAGAGGAGTTTGCACTTCAAAATCCAAGCACAAAGCTGTCAGACACTCTTCACCTTCAGTTTATTTCTCTTATTTACCGGAAGTTTGTTGAACAGGCTTGGAAAATTCAAGATGCAAGCCTTAGTTTCCTCATCTTCAGAGGATCAAAAAGTGATAATCATGTTTATAGTCCCAGACCAAAAAATCTAATCAACTCATAAACTCAGAGGACCATATATTACAATATTAATGGCCAAGGAAAATAGATCTAAGTAGGTCTGAGTGTTAAGCATGGCTCTGTCACTTAAAGGCTGGGTGAACTTAGACAAGTGATTTTTCTTCCTTGAGCCTCATTTTCTATAAAATCAAGGACAATACTGGTTGCTGCAAGTAGTAAATGAAATATTGGTTGTCAAAGTGCTTTGCAAACACTAGGGGAGATACAATGGTGAGTAAGCTAAATTGGTAAAATGAATGCAAAGAGAAACACTAAAAATCAAAATGGTTGCAAGACTGGCTAAAAACTCTCACAGGAAAACACTACCACTGAATTATAAATCATATATTACATATTTGTTATCACCATTATTTTGACTACCGAAGTTTTAGGAAACACAGGTACAATTTGACACAAAAGGAGTAACTAGAGCCCTGTGGGGAAATTCTGAAGAAAACTTGTGGGCAGGTTTTAGGACTGTAGATGGCACTAGATCTTCAGACTGTCTCATTTCCCTGTGAAATGCATCACTTCCCTTTTTCTTGATTTGAGGTTAGGGGCAGGATAAAATATTACACACAGAAGGGTTTTCCAAGATCCTAAAGAAAAACAGTATATGTAGGTACATTCTAAACTGGAAAAGATGAATACTTCAGCTATCCCGACTCTCCCTAAACAAATCCTGCTTTTATATCCCTGGACCCGTCTCCCCAGCTGAGATCAGGCAGTTAGGACTGCATTGCTGCTATGTGGCCGCTAGGGGCACCCTCTGTACCTCCTCCCCACCACCACCACCAAAATTCCTAGAGATTGTGTAACCAGAGAAATTTTTCTTCCTAGTTTTGCTGAGACAGGGTAAAATTTTTGAAGAGTGACATCACAGAGAAGCTAAGGAAAAACAACACAGAAATACGCAAAAACAATTCAAGAGCAGAGAGAACAATGAGTTCAAAGAGCACTAATTTCTTGTCCTGCTTTTATAAACTCTAATTACAGTTGACCCTTGAACAATGGAAGGGAGGGTTAGGGGCACCAACCCTTCCCACCTCCCACAGTTGAAAATCTGCATATAACTCTTGAGTCCCCCTAGAATTAACTACTAATAGCCTACTATTGATTTTATGATGGTAAATAATAAAATAGACTAGTACCTGCATATGTTTAATGCACTTACGACATCTTTTTCTTAATTTTTTTGACATTTTTAGGCTACATAGCTCATCTGTGAGTTCTTCCAAATTGTCAAAAATTTCCAATATATTATTGAAAAAATCTGCAAATAAGTGGACCTGTGTAGTTCAAACCTGTGTTGTTGAAGAGTCAACTGTACATAATTTGGCAGTTATCTACTAAATTTTAAATGAGTTATTCTTCAGTCAAATAATTCCACTTTCATGTGTCTATCCACATTCTTGCACATGAGCAGAAATAGGCATTTGCAAGAATGCTCAGTATGGCATTGTTTCTCATGAAGAAAGAAAGAAGGCAGGTGAGGGAGAGAGAGGGAAGAAGAAAAAGAGAGAGAGAATAAAGGAAGAAAAAAAAGAAAGTAAGGGAGGGAGGGAAAAAAGGGTACGCATATACATCACATTGCCCACTCTGGTCCACGCTGGTCCTACTTCAGACAGGCAGCCTCCACAGCCTTTCTGGAGTTTTCCCTAGTCTTTGGTTGGGATTTCCCTTTCTGCTGCTCTTAAAAGCAATTATTTATTCATCATTCCTTCAAATCCATCAACTATTCTTGAGTGTTCACTATTTTCTAGTGGCTGAGAATAAAATTATAAGTAAAAACAGACACAGCCCTTCCTTATGGTCTGGAGAGTAGAGTCGGTACTCAAGGTGGGAAGAGCTTGGGCATGGTACCAGGTTTCAGTTTCAGCTCTGCATGACTTGGGATGCAGGTCCTCATCTAGAAGGTGGGATAATAATGTCACCTACCTCACAAGGTTGTAGTGAGGACTCAATGAACTAGTGCAAGTGACTCCTAGAGCAGAGCCCTGAGAATATAGCAACTACTCAGAGAATAACCTGGCTCCTTCCATGGACTTTGTATTTTCTTGCACTAACCTTTCCATAATAATAGTTATTACAGCAAACATTTATATTGCTTTTGCTATGTGTTAAGTGCTATTCTATGTGTTTTACACCTATTAGTATATTTATTCCTAGCAACAATACTATGAAATAGATACCATTATCCCTATTTCCAGATGAGGAAATGGAGACACAAATTAAACAACATGCCCAGGTCACATAGTTAATAAATGGCAGAGATGGGATTTGAGGCAGGCAATCCAGGACCAGAGTTTATTCTTACAACTATGCTTTGTTTTTCATAAATATGCCTATGGCTCTTGATCCCTGTCCTCCCTCCTCCAGGACCCAATTCTCTTTTCCTTCATTCATTCAACAGATACTTACTGAAGACCTATGACGTACCAGCACTGTTCAAGGCATAGTGTCACAGCAATGAAAACGATCAAGTCCCTGCCACCATAAAGTGTCTAGTGGGGTATGGCAGGAGAGGGGTGGTGAGAGACAGTGAATTAATCTACTGTATATAGCTTCATGTCGTTGTACATGTTTTAAGAAAATAGAGATGAATCTAATATTCTCTTTGTCTGAACCAAAGTCACAGGCTGCGAATTAAGGCAGTTTCTCCTCCTTGGCAAGAATCAGGCTTGCTGCCTATTGTTCTGGGCTCACAGGAGGGCTTGTGGCTTCTATGCCAGCATCTTCATCATCACAGGGCCCTCTTTCCTGGGAGATGAGATGACAGAAAGCTACAGCTTGTTCTTTCAGAAGTTCAGGCTCCTCAGGGGCCTGCCCACCTTGTTCCTGTTTTGTAGGTGCCAAATCCTTCTCAATCCATTTACAGAGCAAAGATTATAACATACCCTGAGTATACAATATGCCCAAAAGGATGGGGAGGATGCTCAGATCTCTCCCAGCTCAGGTTCTCAGTTCTTCCCACGTCCCAGAAGTTTTCTTCCTGGCCCTGCTCCAAGTGGATGATCTCACAACATTCCAAACAAGCTAGTTTGAGATGATCAAAATATTTCCAACATCCAGGAGCAATGCATTCCGCATCTGGCTCTGTAAGCCAGGGCCCTCTGCCATGCACCCTGCACCATACCCATAAAGGCAAATCAAGAGAATTTACGCAGCAAACCCACTCCATCAAACAAACAAACAAGAAAGCCCACTTTGGGTATTAGCAACTGTCTCGGGTGTGTGCCCAGGCACTGCCTCCCATTCCAACTCCCTTTTCTTTGTTTTCAAACTTCCTTCATCCAGTGAACAATTTTGGACCTCCATCTGATTCTGCCCCTAAGCACCCTTTCTCTCAGAAGGAGCTGCTGTTAAGAGGCCTTGGGGTCATTCCTTCCAGCTGGTTCCCTAGAAGATTTTAGCAATTAAGAGCTGGATTCAGAGAGCTTGGGTTGAATTCCCAGCTATGCCACTTACTGGCTTTGTAACTGTGATATTGTGATTTATAATAAGAAATACAGGTTTGGTATTTTTCCCAGTTCTGGCACAGAGCTCCTAAAACCCATGGAATTTCCTAAGTGATCAGTGTCTTTTGTTATGTTAATGAGGTGACTTCTGGAAAGCACCTGGGGATGTGGGATTGCTGGCAGCAGAACCAACCAAATGGTTAGAGGGCTGGAACTTTCAGTCCCATCCACCTGACCTCTCAGGAGAAGAGAGGCTTGAGGTTGAATCAATTACCAATGGCCAATGATTTAATTAAACATGTCTTTGTAATGAATCCTCCATAAAAACCCTAAAGGAGGAGCCTGGAGAGCTTCCAGGTTGCAAGGTGTGGTGGAACCTGGCAAGGTGTTGGGAGAGTGGTGGGCTGGAAGAGAGCAGGGAAGCTCCACGCCCCTTCTCCATGGTTTGCCCCGTGTATCTTTTCCATCTGGCTGTTCCTGAGGTATATCCTTTTATAATAAACCATTGTAAGTAAAACAATTGTCTGACTTCTGTAAGCCACTCTAGCAAATTAATTGAACCCAAGGATGGGGGCTATTGGAACCTCTGATCTATAGCTGGTGGGTTAGAAACACAGGTGACAACCTGGGTTTGCGACTAGGGTCTGAATGGGGGTGGGAGATAGTCTTCTAGGACTGAGCCCTTAATCTGTTAGATCTGGCACTATCTCCAGATAGTATCAGAGTTTATTTGAATTGTAGAGCACCCAGCTGGTGTCACAGAATTGCTTGGTAGTGTGGAAAAACCCATACACATTGGAATTGAGTGCAGAATATTAGTAACCATAAGCCTTGGTTTGTTCCTGTGTAAAATGGGAGTGATCATATTATGTACCTCCTAGGGTTATTATGAAGATTGAATTAAATAATGCATGTAAAGTGCTTAGCACAGGAAATTCTCAGTAAATGAACTATAAAAGAATGTGGATTTCCTTCTGGGTCCTGTTCTTGGACGTATTCTCTTCTCATTCTTTGTATAGTCCCTGAGAAATCTTACCTACCCCATAGTTTCAAATACCTCAAGTATGTTGACTCCTAGATTCCACTCTAGTCCAGAGCTATCTCTAGAGCTACTCAAAGTACTGGTCTTCTATAAGATAAGGCACTTGGACAGAATGATGCATATCAATATACCACTTCCTTCCCTGAGAAGGTCTTTTGATCAAAAAAAAATCAGCTGAACTAAACAATATGTACAGTGAAATAGTTGATTTACAGTCTAGCTCAAGTTCTTATCTCATCATACACCAGCAACTGAGAGTTTGCAGATGCACATGGAGTAGCAAAGACATTTCAAACTGGATATTCTATAAATATCTGATCTCTCACCAATGAAGAAAACTAGCAAATAGTCTGTGTCTTTCTAGACAAGTGTTGCAGACATGCCCACGACCATTACTGCTAAACAATCCTTAGTCACTATTTCTGATTCTTACTATCATCACATAGGTCCCACACTCCTGTATCTGTGCACACATCTTCATACCTGATTTTGGGTATTTGGTGCCCCTAGATCACTCCCCTCCTAGCTGTGGAAACTTAGCTTTCCTGAACAGTTTTTAGCCCTGCTCACATTTTTGGTTTTGGCAACTCTACTCTTATCCTAGCTCCATGTATCCCAATCTATACTTCATCCAGACTCCCCAACAGAGACAGAGGGTTTGATAGCACCTTACCTAGAGCCTGCAGTTTCTGTGACCTCCTGTCACCTACCTAGCATCAAGGAACTGCAGATTTCTGTGTGGAGCTGAAGATGCTGCTGGGAATCCTGCTTCACCTGCCCCCTAAAACTTTCTCAAGTTAATATTGGAAGAAGAGCTTTGCTAGCATACACTTTGTATGTGCTCCACCAGGGAGGCAGCTGCATGCCACACCCACCAAAACTGCTTGGTTTGCTTGAAACAGTAGAGATAGTTGGGCTTTGACCTACATCTCAATCTTCAGTCACAGGAGAGGGAGACATTCTGAGTTCCCATGGAACTGTAGGTAGGAGGCTCTCACCCACACCTAATTCTGGCCCAAAAAGCCCAGTCACCAATCCAACCAGAACGAGCTGCCAAGCTGTGGGCAGCCTAGAGTACAAAATCCCATTGAGTGACAGTTATCAGCCATCACAGTCTCTCAATTTGTCCTCATTCTCAGTCTCTGTTCAGTGAACACCCATGCCTTCACTCTTGTGTGCAAAATTAGATATGCTCTATACTTTATTTCCCACTACAACCACGAGCATTGTCTATCACCTAGTTAACACTTACTTGTCCTTCAGTCATAACTCAAATCTTACCCATACCCCATCCTAACATATTTGTTCATAGCATTTACCAAATTTACAATTTTTATATCTGCTTGTAATTGTACAGCCGGTTATTTGTGACTTAACCACACAAATGGGGCTATATAAGGGCAGAGACCATGTCTAGTTTTGCTCACCCTGTGTCCCCAGCACCAGCACAGCACTAAATACATAGCAGGGACTCCAATATATGTCTGTTGGCAGCCGCGCTCAGAAAATAGCGCCCAATGCAGGGCAGCCGGAAGGCCCCGAACTTCCTAATGACAAATCATCCCACACCACTAAACTACATGCTAATTGCGCCTTGGCATAAGGACCAATGAGACCCACCAAATGGTTATGCTAATAAGGCATATGGAGCCGCACCAACCAGGTCAGAGCATGAGAACTATATAAGCAAGCCTCTCCTTCCCCTCTGGGTCCTGCCCAACTCATTTGTTTCACAAAGAGCTGAAGAATAAAGCTTTCTGCAGAAGAATCCTGCTGTTGTTGCGTGCTGTTCTTGCCGGCGAGAACGGGGCGCGCGACAAGTGGTGCCGAATCCCGGGAACCAGAACATCACCGGCACAGGGAGGACCCTTCAGACATCTGGAGAGGATTCAGAACTGCAGGTCAGAAGAAAGCCCGGAGGGGTAAGTTCCGAGAGGCCCCTGCTTTTTAGGATGATGGTTGATGGTTCTCTGTAAATAAGGAGGCACCATGGGGAATGCACCGTCATTAGTCACGGCGCTGCAGACAGCTCTCAAAGAGCGAAACTTGAAGGTCTCCAGCAAAGTCTTAGGATCTTTTGTGAAGGAGATAGACCGTGTGGCCCCCTGGTTCATTTGTTCAGGGTCCCTCTCAATCCCGAGCTGGGACAAACTGGGGAAAGATCTTGATAGAGAGGAGGAGGAGGGTAGCCTGAGGGGAGGCACCAGGCCCCTCTGGAAACTGATTAGAGCTTGTCTGCAAGATGAGAGATGTGAAAAGGTAATAAAAGAAGGTCAGAGAGCATTGACAGATATCCAAGAGAGCATGTCAGAAACGGAACGGGAAACAGAGAGCGCGCGCGGCCGAAAAAAGGCCACAAAAACGAAGGTAAAGAAACCCCAGAGTGAGGGAGAAAGCCCGCCTAGGGCAAAAGCGAAAGAGCCCCGAGAAGCGAGTGACGATCGCCTCGGAGAAAATAGTAAATACCCCTGGAAAGAGTTGAGGGAACTCCAACTCTCCAATAGGGAATCTGAGGAGGAATTAACGTCCACAGAGGAAGGGGAAGAAAATAAAACCGCAGAGTGTAGAAGTAAGGGAACCAGCAAAGTTGAAAAGCGGACCAAGGAAAAAATGAAAGCAGGGTGTCCCCCGACGCCTGTTGCCCCGCCACCTTACATGAGTGGCGCACTCTCCTTTTGCCACCCAGATACTCTTCAGGCAATTAGACAAATGTTTCCTGTATTTGAGGATAACGGTGTACGCTCTCACCAACCCCTGAGTCATAAACAAGTTAAAGACTTAGCGGAATCCGTCCGAGCGTATGGGGTCAGTGCCAACTATACCATAGCACAAGTTGAGAGATTAACAGAGACAGCCATGACACCCGCAGACTGGCAATATGTAACTAAGGCATGCCTTTCTAGTATGGGGCAATACATAGAATGGAAGGCATTGTGGCATGATATCAGCATGACCCAGGCACGCGCAAACGCGGCCGAAGGACAGCCTGCGTGGTCATATGATATGCTGACGGGCCAAGGACAGTGGGTAGCCAACCAGACCGCCTTCCCCTTACAGGTATACGCACAAATAAACACATGCGCCGCCAAGGCATGGAAAGCCCTCACCAACAAAGGAGAAGTATCAGGCAATTTGACAAAAATTATTCAGGGGCTGAGCGAGCCATTTTCTGACTTTGTCGCTCGTATGATGGAGGCCGCAGGCAGAATATTTGGAGATCAGGAACAAGCGATGCCCCTGGTAGAGCAATTAGTATTTGAACAATGTACCAAGGAATGCAGACAGGCGATAACACCCTGGAAACAGAAAGGGATACACGCTTGGTTGAAAGCCTGTAGAGAAATAGGAGGGCCACTCACCAACGCGGGCCTAGCCGCAGCCATATTACAGAGCCACAAACAAGCCAGGATCACTAACAGAAGTATTAAATGCTTTCACTAATCTGTCACGAGGCCTGTCCCAGTATCTTTCAGGAAACTGGTCCCAAGACTTCGATGGAGCACTAGAAGAACTGCGGCGAGAAATAATCCACATCAACTCCACCCGTCTAGATATCTCCGTAGCAGAAGGACTCTCTTCCTGGTTCCTCAGAGCTCTCTCCCACGTCAAGGAGTGGGTGGGCATGGCTGGGATGGGCGTGTTCCTGCTTGGAGGTCTCATGCTCTTACTCTGGTTGTTATGCAGACTCCGCAACCAACATAAGCAGGACAAGGTGATCCTTGCTCAAGCCCTAATGGCAATAGACGTTGGCGCCTCTCCCCAAGTGTGGCTCAACATGCTTAAGAAAGAAGCTCGGCTTTAGCTTGAGGTAGCTCTTGCACCCTGAGCCCATGTGGCACTGCACCAGGCCCGAGTACCTCAATGCTTAATCACAGCTTTCTTTAAGAAGCTCATGGTGCAAGAGGGTTGAGAAAAAGGGTCCAAACCCTTTGTACCAAGCGGTCCCAACGCCAGCCAGAGGATGCGAGGCAAAGCACTGCAAGAGGTCTTGGACCCCTCTGAGAGGCATGCCTGACTGCATAGGGGTAGATGCCCAGAACCCCTCTCCAAAAAGGGGGCATCAGGAAGTATGATGGAGGTCAGGCCTCTGTCTCTGCCTCTGCTGGCAAGTTCCGCCTTGAGCTTCTGTTAGACAAAAAAGGGGGAGATGTTGGCAGCCGCGCTCAGAAAATAGCGCCCCATGCAGGGCAGCCGGAAGGCCCCGAACTTCCTAATGACAAATCATCCCACACCACTAAACTACATGCTAATTGCGCCTTGGCATAAGGACCAATGAGACCCACCAAATGGTTATGCTAATAAGGCATATGGAGCCGCACCAACCAGGTCAGAGCATGAGAACTATATAAGCAAGCCTCTCCTTCCCCTCTGGGTCCTGCCCAACTCATTTGTTTCACAAAGAGCTGAAGAATAAAGCTTTCTGCAGAAGAATCCTGCTGTTGTTGCGTGCTGTTCTTGCCGGCGAGAACGGGGCGCGCGACATATGTCCACTGATTGAATGGCATGAATGAATTATAGATTACTTCATGCTAATCCCTGACTTCTGGAAACAACTCTGCAGCCCAGATATTCATAAAGCAAAATTAAAAGAGCTTATGATGTGCCCAGTTCAAAGAGGGCTACAAAATGAAGAGAGACTTCTTTCCAATCCAACCTCAGTATGAGCCCACAGTCCTATCTCAGATTATGCAATGCTCCTATTACCATTTAGTGATTATCGAAAAGGATATAGGCTAGTTTGTTCTCTTGTCAATTTGGGTATACTAGAACTACATTTCCCAAATTATTCTTCCCTTGATGGTGTTTGCTTATATTTGGCCAAAAATGGATTGTGCAGTATTTCAGAGGTAGAAATAAAGCAGCAGCCATTACACTAAAAATGTCATGTTTGGTTGGAAGCAGTGAGAGACACAGAGGTAGACACAAGGTAGGTTCCAGTGTGTCCTAATGTTTTCATGTTCCATTTCCAGCTTTTCTTCCCTACCCGAGGCTCACCACCAGATGCTTCACTGCAGCCTCACAGAGGTAGTATAACCATACAAAACCAGTAAGCTTCCGTAGTCTTCCACATCATCTCCCTTCACAGCCCAACTCTCAATGGCTTGACATGTCTAGCTTGCAGACTTCCCTGCCAGTTTCAACTATTGTACCTGATTGGTGACCTTTCTGGTGATCTTCAAACTCTCCTTTTCCGACCTTGACTTCCTTCCTGCAATACTGCTCCTCCCACAACTGTAAGAGGTCTAATTCTCATCATACATTTCTTATACCATAAAACTGTCCTCCTGATTGAACACTGACTGATACAAGATCCTAAGCAAACTTCTGAATTGATATACCATTGGCTCTTTTGAAAACACATGGTGCCAGGGTAGAATTAGAATGCTCTCACCTTGCCTTACTCTCACTTCCTAAATTTCCTGTCTCTCCATTTGTACTTTTTTATCTCCCAATGGGAAGGAATATGAAAGCTTTCAAATCCATTCTCTTAACTTTACTCTTTTAAAAATGTTTTTTAATTACTCAAGTAATACATGAATACATTTTCATCATAAAATGTCAACCAGTTATGTCTCAATAAAGAAAATTTGAAATGTCAACCATACCGAAGTACATAAAGTAAAAATGAAAGCCTCTCTTCACCATCACTCTCCATTCTATACCATTCCCCAGAGATAACTGCAATGCTAATAGTTTTGTACATACCCT
The DNA here is from genome assembly GCF_040802235.1 of Manis javanica. Classification (NCBI taxonomy): domain Eukaryota; kingdom Metazoa; phylum Chordata; class Mammalia; order Pholidota; family Manidae; genus Manis; species Manis javanica. Next base: position 91,406,441 of record NC_133174.1, read on the forward strand.
TCCAGAATTTTTCCTATGCACACATGCATAAAATTTGGGATTTCTTTTTTTTTCAAAAATTGGATCATACTTTATACATTTTTATGCTACCTACTCTTTTCATCTAAAAAATATGCCTTTGAGAGCTCTCTTTGTCAGTAGAGATAGGCCTATCTCATTTTGTTTATAGCTGCAGAATATTATTTCAAGCAAGGAGGTACGATAATTTATTTAATCTTTCCACTAGAGATGGTTGTTCACAATCTTTTAAAACTATGAACACCCTTGTATAAGTCTCCTTGTGCAGATGTGCCAGCATTTTCATAAGTGAATTTGATGCATCAAAGTATATTTGCATTTAAAATCTAATATAATAGTTCCAAACTACCCAACAGAATGGCCATATGGATCTACATTCTCACCAACAGTGTATGAGACTATCAGTTTCCCAGGCCCTAATCAACACTACATATTATCAACCCATTTTAATTTTTTGCCAACTTAATGGACAAGACAAATCTGATTTTTATTTCATTTTTCATTCTCCTGATTACTAGTGAGAAAGAGCATCATTTCATATGCTTATACACTTATTGGTCTTTAGTATTTTGTAAATGAATTGCCTTTTCATAGCTTTGCTCATTTTTCTAATGAATTGTTTGTCACTTTCTTATTGATTTATAGAGCAGTTGATGTGTTACGGATGCTAATCATTTATCTTTTACATATGTTGTAAATATTTTTTCCAGTCTGTTTTTTGTCTTTCCATTTTGTTTTACAGGTCACAAACTCAAACAACTACAAGGATCAGGAAGGTAAAGTAATTGTATGATGTTTACGACATCTAAAACACTAAGGAATGTGACAATAATGCCCACCTATGGAAATTAATATTCCAAGAAAACATTTAAAGCTCCTTTTAGGACAAAGCATCTTGCATGTATAGTTTGAGACCTAGCTTTCAGTGAGGTTTGTTGTTGTGTTGTCATTGTTTTTGTTGCTGTTGACATGTTCACAGATTTTTGTTTGTGTTTGCTTATTTCTTATTTTTTATGTTATTGAATTTGTCAGGGTTTTCCATTGTGGCTTCTAGGTTTACTTCAGTATCTTGCTTATGAAAGCCTTATTATCTTGTATTTTTGTGTAAGATTTATATAGATATTTTTATGTTCCTTTCTTCAATCCATCTGGAATTTAGATTATGGTAGAGAACCAACTGTATTAAAATATTATTTTTAATTCCAAAAAATCTTTTACTGAAGAGTCCATCATGTTACCCTGATTTTAAATGTCACATCACATGTTAAATTCCAATTTCTAAAAATGGTCTATTTTGGAATTCTATTCATTGGTCTGTTCTTATATTCCTAAGCTATATCCACACTGTTTTGGTTCATATAAATTTATGCAATATTTTGATATCATGTAGGCAGAGTCATCATCATTTTTCTTCTTTTCAAAATGTTCTTGGCAATTCCTGCTTGTATTCTTTTCCAAAATAATTTCAGTCAAGTTTCTCGGAGTATCCTTTTGGAATTCTGTCTGAGTTGCATTGAATTGATAGATCAGTGGGAGAATATTTACATCTTTAAGATTCTGAGCCTTCCAGTCAAAAGGCATTCTCCCCCATTTATTTATATGCTATTATATCATTCAGTAACCTTTAATAGCTATTGCCATGTAAAATTATTACATGTTTTATTAGGTTTATTCTGAGTTATTTTATAGTCTTGTTGCAAATGTGAATTAGACCCTTTATCCATGACATTTTCTAATTGGTTTTTACTGGAAAGATTTTAACATTTGTATATTGATACTATATCTAGCTACTGTGTTAAACTCTCTTACAGTTCTAATAGTTTGCCAATTGATTCTCAGGATTTTTCATATAATATGATTTTATTATCAGCAGTTAATGACAGTTTGTTTCATTCTTCTTAGTATTAGTAATTCCTAATTATCCTTCTTTCATTTCTCTTCTGCTCCCCTTCCTCCACCTTCTTCTTCATATTGTATTTTCTAGGTCCTCAAGAATAATGTTGACTCATAGAGCTGAAAACTAGCATCTCTGGCTTCTCCCTGACTTTAATGAGAATGTGTCTAATATTTCATCATTAAGTATCATATGTGCTGTATATTTCCAGTAAAACCCTTTTAGAAAGTTAATGAAATTTCCTTCTTTGCCTAGTCTAAGAGTTATTATTTTTTAAATCTAGAATGAGTATTGGAATTAATCTAAAGCTTTTTTACCACCTCTTGCAATTATCATATTTTTCTCCTTTAATATCTTAATGTTGTGAATTATATTTATAGAGATTTCAATATTGAGTTATTCTTGCCTTCCCAGACTAAAATCTACTTAGTAATGATACTTTCTTATTTTAATTTGTTAAATTTCATTTGGGAACTTTTAATCTGTCTTCAAAAGTAAGATTGACCTCTATGTCATCACTCTTTACTTGGATAAGTCCTTCATATCAAATTCTCTCTTTAAGTATGTCCCTGGCCCAATAGTTCTTGGGGCCAACCTTCAGAAATATGTTTTCTGAACCCAGAAGTGAAATGCCTGAGCCATTATTTTGTCTATCAAAAGGATCCCTATGACATCAAACAAGATAACAGTTGTTCTGAACTAGAAGGATCCCATTTAGTTATCTTCAGTTTTTCCTTCCAGGATATTCTGGTGGTCAGCCTCCTTAGGAAAAAAAAAAAAAAAGACTGTATCTGGTTCCATGCCTGCTGTTGGAGCAGCAGTTTTCAAAACTTAAAGACTTCAATTCAACTCCTACATTGACTTATCCTGACCTATCCCAGCCATACCACATTAATAACCATAACTTTTGAATGCTTACTATATATCAGGCACTCCTATATAAAACTCCAATTTTACAGATTAAAAAAACTTAGGGACAAAGAGATTAAGTAATTTACCCAGGATTACAGAACTAGTAGGTAGCAAGACAGATTTCTAATTCAGATCAGTTTGATTAAAAAGTCTATGCTATTAACCATTATACCATCTTTCAGTGAGGGCCATCCTGATCCAGAAAGAGCCACAACATAATTTACTTCCACCCTTGCAGCTTCTTCTCAAAGCTGGACCCAGCCAAATTCAACTATTTTTCTTGGAAATGGGAATTGCTATAGATTGAGGCCACCTTTGAGTGGTAGAAAGACTACTTTGAGAAGATCAGCAACCCAATGATCACTTTTCAGATGTGGGATCTTGAGTAAATTACTTTAACTCCCTGAAAACTAGTTTCGCAATCTGTGCAATAAAAAACTAATAGTGCCTAGTTCATGAGGATTTTTTGAGCATTAAATAAGCCAATACATATAAAGCAGTTACCAAAGTCCTTGGCTCCTAAGTGTTCAAAAATGTTTCACAACTGCTATCGTTATACCAGAAATCATAGAGACATTCTTCTACCACAGACTATCCAGTGTCCTGATCTCTGGCCACAGCCTCCAGTTCATGCTCTAATTCTAGAAAGTATTCTTTAAAACTCTCCACATCTGGATATGCCTCTTGAACTGCCCATCAGGCTGAACTAAAAAACAAAACACAAAAAATCAAGTCAAATACTGAAAAATTTGCAGCATTTGAGGGACCCTCCCTTCAAATTTAACAAAGCCTTGGCACTGTTTTTAAATTCACCAAAAAAGAAATCTCAAAAGCATCAAAGCAGAAAATGGATTCATTTCAAAGGAACAAATCTCAGACTTAACTGCAACATTAAATGTAAATATTAACCCATTTCCTTGCTAGTCTCCATTTGTCACCCCAGATCCATCTCCTACTTTCCCAGCAGTGCCCTGAGAGGATGACCTATTCAGACTGCTTCACCTGAGCTTCCTTGATTTCTAGTTTCTAGTGGGGTTTGGAAAATAAGAGGAAGGGGCAGAACATCTGAGGGTAGGAGAATGAGGTCAGAGTACTTACTCCCTCTAACTCTCTCCTCTCCCCAGCCAGGCTCTAGCTTGGGTAATGTTTGTTTACTGACCTATGATGACAACACCTATCTGGCAGCCCCTCTCCCATCATTGTAGGTCTCACCTGGTTTTAGTGACCACTCTTTTTCTTGTGCTTTCAAGCCCACCATGCTGTTACCACCCTTGGGTGTCTCACTCTCCTTTGTGGGTTTCTTAACCCTGCTCATAATTCTGTAAACAGTATCATCATTAAACTATCCCTGGTTAAACCGTCTGAGTAGTCCATCTATTTCCTGCTGTGACCCTGATCATTATACCCATTAGAGGATCATGGAAAATAACAGAAATAGCTTCAGATTATTTTAATGAGAAAAGTGGAACTGAGAAAGAGAGGCCTCCTGGAAGGAATTATATTTCTAGAAAGATGCAGCTATTATTGCCAGAGATGAGGTGCAGAAGCAGGAAGGGAACAGATAAGAAATGTCCCAGCTTCTCTATCCTCCTGCCCTCCAATCTCCTGCCAGTGCCTCCCACTGAAGAAAAAATGTAAACTAGTCATCAAGGGAGCCTGGGAAAGATGGCCCACAGGGTGTCAGTCTTTCAAGGCCCAGAGCAGGATAAAAATGGCTCAGGGTTAGGAGCAAACAGATAAAACCCAGTATAACCCACTAGTCCCTTCATGAGAGCAAGAGTTTTATCTGCTTTTCCACAGCTATATTCCTAACATTAATAGCAATATTTGGCTTATGTAGGTGCTCAGTACATATTTTGAGTTATATAATGGAATGCTATTCAGCCATAAAAAAGGAGGAAATTCTGCCATTTGTGAGAACATGAGTGGACCTTGAGGGTCTTGTGATAAGTGAAGTAAATCAGACAGAGAAAGATAAATACTGTATAATATCATTTATATGTGGAATCTCAAAAAAACAAACCCATAGAAACAGAGTTCAGATTTGTGGTTGCCAGAAGTAGGGGCTAGGGAGTGGGGGAAACAGGGGAAGGTGGTCAAAAGGGCCAAAATTTCAGTTACAAGATTAAATAAGTCCTGGGGATGTAATGTACAGCCTGGTGACTATAGTTAACAATACTGGATTGTATATTTGGAAGTTGCTGAGACAGTAGATCTAAAAAGTTCTCCTCAAAAGGAAAGAGAGGTCATGGATGTTAACTAAACTTCTGGTAATCATTTCATAATATTTCAAATCATTATGTTGAACACATATATCAAATCATTATGTTGAACATCTTAAATTTATACAAAGTTACATGTCAATTATATCTCATTAAAACTAGAAAACAAATTTTAATATTCTGAATGAATGCTGAAAGACAGTGGAATCATAGCTATGAACTATCAAAGAGAAAAGTCTGTAGCCTAAGAATTCTATACTTAGGGAAATTGCCTTTCATATGTGAAAGCATAAAAAAAATTCTCAGATATGCAAGGGCCTAGGAAATACATCACTCATGGATCCTTCTTGAAAGAAACTAGGACATTCCAGTTGGCCAACCTGAATTAAAAATAAGAAAGCAAGAATGAAGTAGTTGTGGCTTAAAAAGAATATTTAGTCTCTGAAGAAAATATTGAGATACAATAAACATTTGTGCACAAATAGGTTTATAGCAGAGACTACTGTTCCCCAAAATCTATTTTCTCTTTCCTCCATAGTAATAGATATGTCAGGAGCATGATTCTGCAGCTGTGTTACATTTCCAAGCTTCACTTGCTTAGGTATGGCTGTATGACTAAGAAACACAGGCGAAAGTGTGTGCTACTTCTGTGCCAGAGCTCTTAAGAAGTAGGCATACCTCCACCCTGCTCTATTTCCTTTTCCTGTAAGTCTGAGCATGGAGGTTCAAGTGACAGTTTTCAGCAGGACTGGCAGAATGAAAAAGACAGAAGAAATCTGGTGCATTCCTGAATAACCACCTTAAGTAGAACCATGACCTGACTCACTATTCATTCCATTACTTGAAACAAATTTCTCACTGATTTGAGTCATTACATATTAGAAAGTCTATTTGTTACAGCAGTTTACATTATCCTAATATAAGGCTCATTGCAGCATCTTTGATATGAGGGAAGTATCAAAACAATATAACATTAGGGAACTTCACAATGAAAAATGATACAGTCCTCATAAAGCACATTTATAGTAACTCGTAAGGGCATAGGAAAATGTTTGCTATGTAATGTTAATAAAACAAAGCAGTATGCATATATATATGCAGTATCATCTTAATTATGTACAGAAAAATGCATTGAAGGAAATAGGCCAATATGATTTTAGTAGTTGCCTTTTGATAGTGAAACTGTGGGTGCTCTTTTCCCAATTTATTCTTTGTTGTACTTTCCAAATTTTCTATAATCATCATACTGTACTCTTGTAATCACAAAAATTCAAATGAAAACTTGAAAAAGAGTGTGAAGATTAGGTGGAGACACTGACAATGTTTAGGATATGATGCTGTGAGCAAAGAGGAGAATACAAAATCTATGCTCATTTGGTTGTAACTATGCAAAAAAAATGCGTGTGCAAGTTGCAGTTATGGAGAATAGCTAAGTCTAGAGCTCTAATGTACTGCATGGTGACTATAGATAATAACTGTATTGAATTGTATAGTTAATAACTGTGCTGAATACTGGAAATTTTCTGAGAGAGTAAATTTCAGGTGCTTTTACCACACATACAGACACAAATGGTAACTATACAAGGAGATGATATATTAATAAGTTTGACTACAGTAATCATTTCACCATGTACATATATATCAAATCACCATGTTGTATACCTTAAGTATATATAACTTTTCTTAGAAAAACTAAAAACTAAAAAATAATTTAAAAATGTGCATGCATTTGGATGCAGACTAGAGAGGGAAATGCAAAGGTGAAAACAGCTGCTGTGTTAGAGAGCTTGTGGATGATGTGTCTGTTTTAAAACTTCTTCTTCAATGTAATTATAATATTGTTTCATTGCAATAAAAATATGACATAATTTTTAACCTAGTTCCTTCTCCCAAAATAAGGGTTACACTTCCTAGTGTTTTTTAAACTGGTCACTGCTATTTGAGCCTCAGCTGTATGTGAGATTTTTCTATATCAGCGACCTCTTGGGCCACAGTCTAGAATGTTCTAAGTACATTCCTCAGCTCAATTTATCCTTGAACCAATCACTCCACCAAGTTAAAGGAAAGGTTTTGGGAAGGATAGGAAAAAGCATTGCTGGTGATGAGTATATATTTAACCTAATATTTTCCTGGCTACAGGCACACCTCATTTTATTGCATTTCACTTTATTGCACTTTGCAGATAGTGCATTCTTTTTAGATATTGAAGGCAACCTTCATTTTTTTTCAACTTTTTCACAAATTGGTGGCAGCCCTGTATCAAGTAAGTCTATTGGCACCATTTTCCCAGCAGCATTTTTTCACTTCCTATCTCTGTGTCACATTTTGGTAACTGTCACAATATTTTTAACTCTCTCATTATTTGTTATGGTGATCTGTGATCAGTGATTACAACTTGCTGAAAGCTCAGATGATGGTCAGTATTATTTAGCAAAGCATTTTCTAATTGAGGTATGTACATTTTTTTAGACATAATGCTATTCACACTTAATAGACTACACTATAGTGTAAACACAACTTTTAAATTCACTGGGAAACCAAAAAATCCATTTGACTCTCTTTATTGCAATATTCATTTGGCTGTGGTAGTCCAGAACTGAACACACAGTATCTCCAAGGTATGCTAGTATTTGCCTACATCTCCTTTTCTTGTTGCTACTTGAGTTCAGCTAATAGTTTGGGGCTGCTTACAAGTTAATAAAAGAGCTAATACAGAATTGCTGGGTGGCCTCTGGCTGCTGCCAATTGGCTTTTGGCATTGCCACAATGCCAAACATCCTCCTGCAATGCTGACCTCCTAAAGCATATTAATGGGAGCCCCCATAGGCTAAGTATTTTACTTGGAAAAGAGTATATAAGTCTCACTCCTTTCAACGTATGCTCCTCCACAAAAGCCCTCCACACAAGCCCTCCACACCATGTACGAGTGCTGCAAACATACCCCAATTTCTCCTGCACCCAGATGAACTCTGACCAGCCCTCTGCTACTCCTGTACCTCCAGATATTGGTCCATTGCAGCTCAGCGGAAATGAAGATCAACAAAACCTTTTTATGTGAAACCAGCTACAAAGGCAATGTAGGTGTTGGCTGTGCTTACTTGAAAAAGAAGGAAGAGCTTCAGACACCTCTCTTGCTTGCCTCTTCACTGTATGAGTGCTGTTCCATCGCAGAGCGCGGACGCTGCCCAGCTGCAGCAGTAAATCCTCTCTGAGGAGGGGCTCAAATGGACAGCACCCCAAGAGAGACAGCATGGGCTAGGCCCTGCAGCTGGAAATCAGCTCTCCTTTGCTGTAATCTTTTTCCCCCATTGAAGGAGAGGCAAAGGAGTCTCTTTCATTAGAAAGTGTTTTTGGGTAGAGCACTAGCAATGTCTCACCTCTGCACAAGGGAATTCACGCCAAATAGATTGTTTTTGCAGAATAATCTATAAATTATCTAAAGTAACCCAATAATTTGTGGTGCGGGAAAGAACATCTAATCAAAGTACACTGATCAGAAATTGGCATTTTTATTTTTTATTAAGGCATTATTTATATACACTCTTATGAAGGTTTCACATGAAAAAACAATGTGGTTACTACATTCACCCATGTTATCGTCTCCCCGCATTCCCAATTGCAGTCACTACCCAACAGTATATATAGTAGGATGCCACAGAGTCACTATTTGCCTTCTTTGTGCTACACTCTCTTCCCCATAATCCCCCCCACAACATGTGTGCCAATCATAATACCCCTCAATCCCCTTCTCACTCACTCCCCACCCGCCCTCCCGCACCCCCCTTGGCAACCACTAGTCCCTTCTTGGAGTCTGTGAGTCTGCTGCTGTTTGGTTCCTTCAGTTTTGCTTTGTTGTTATACACCACAAATGAGGGAATCAAATCACTTGGTATTTTTCTTTCTCTGCCTGGATTATTTTTCTGAGCATAATATCCTCCAGCTCCATCCATGTTGTGGCAAATAGGATTTGTTTCTTTCTTATGGTTGTATAGTATTCCATTGTGTATATGCACCACCTCTTCTTTATCTATTCATCTATTGACAGACACTTAGATGGCTTCTGTATCTTGGCTATTGTAAATAGTGCAGCAATAAACATAGCAGTGCATATGTCTTCTTGAATCTGAGAAATTATATTCTTTGGGTAAATTCCTAGGAGTGGAATTCCTGGGTCAAATGGTATTTCTATTTTTAGTTTATTGAGGAACCTCCATATTGCTTTCCACAATGCTTGAATTAGCTTACATTCCCACCAGCAATGTAGGAGGGTTCCCCTTTCTCCACATTCTCACCAGCATTTACTGTTCTCAGTCTTTTCGTTGCTGGCCATCCTAACTGGTGTGAGGTGATATCTCATTGTGGTTTTTATTTGCATTTACCTGATAATTAGTAATGTGGAGCATCTTTTCATGTGCCTGTTAGCCATCTGAATTTCTTCTTTGGAGAATTATCTGTTCATATACTCCGCCCATTTTTTAATCAGGTAATTTGCTTCTTGGATGTTGAGGCGTGTGAATTCTTTATATATTTTGGATGTTAACTCCTTGTCAGATACGTCATTTATAGATATATTCTCCCATACTGTAGGATGCCTTTTTGTTCTGTTGATGGTGTCCTTTGCTGTACAGAAGCTTTTTAGTTTGATGTAGTCCCATGTGTTCATTTTTGCTTTTGTTTCCCTTGCTTGAGGAGATGCATTCAGAAAAAGTTGCTCATGTTTATATTCAGGATATTTTTGCCTATGTGGTCTTCTAAGAGTTTTATGGTTTCATGACTTACATTCAGGTCTTTGATCTATTTTGAGTTTACTTTTGTGAACGGGGGTTAGACAATAATCCAGTTTCATTCTCTTACATGTAGCTGTCCAGTTTTATCAACACCAGCTGTTGAAGAGGCTGTCATTTCCCCATTGTATATCCATAGCTCCTTTATCATATATTAATTGACCATATATGCTTGGGTTTACATCTGTACTGGCTGTTCTGTTCCACTGGTCTATGGGTCTGATCTTGTGCCAGTGCCAAATTGTTTTGATTACTGTGGCTTTGTAGTAGAGCTTGAAGTCAGGGAGCATAATTCCCCCCGCTTTGTTCTTCCTTCTCAGGATTGCTTTGGCTATTCAGGGGTCTTTTTTGGTTCTATATGAATTTTAGAACTATTTTCTCTATTACACTGAAGAATGCTGTAGGTATTTTGATAGGGATTGCACTGAATCTGTAGATTGCTTTAGGCAGGATGGTCATTTTGACAATATTAATTCTTCCTAGCCAAGAGCATGGGATGAATTTCCATTTATTATTGTCCTCTTTAATTTCTCTTAAGAGTGTCCTGTAGTTTTCAGGGTATAGGTCTTTTACTTCCTTGGTTAGGTTTATTCCTAGGTATTTTATTCTTTTTGATGCAGTTGTGAATGGAATTGTTTTCCTGATTTCTCTTGCTGCTAGTTCATCATTAGTGTATAGGAATGCAACAGATTTCTGTGTATTAATTTTGTATCCCACAACTTTGCTGAATTCAGATATTAGATCTAGTAGTTTTGGAGTGGATTCTTTAGGGTTTTTTATGTACAATATCATGTCATCTGCAAACAGGGACAGTTTGACTTCTTCCTTGCCAATCTGGATGCCTTATATTTCTTTGTGTTGTCTGATTGCTGTGGTTAGGACCTGAAGAACTATGCTGAATAAAAGTGGGGAGAGTGGGCATCCTTGTCTTGTTCCCAATCTTAAAGGAAAAGCTTTCAGGTTCTCCTTGTTAAGTATGATGTTGTCTGTGGGCTTGTCATATATATGGCCTTCATTATGTAGAGGTACTTGCCCTCTATATCCATTCTGTTGAGAGTTTTTATATGAATGATGCTGAATTTTGTCAAATGCTTTTTCAGCATGTATAGAGATGATCATGTGGTTTTTGTCCTTCCTTTTGTGGTGGATGATGTTGATAGATTTTTGAATATTGTACATCCTTGCATCCCTGGAATAAATCCTACTTGATCATGATGGCTTATCTTTTATTTTTTAAAATTTATTTTTAATTAATTATTTTTTTTTGAGAGGGCATCTCTCATATTTATTGATCAAATGGTTGTTAACAACAATAAAATTCAGTATGGGGGGTCAATGCTCAATGTACAATCATTAATCCATCTCAAGCCTAATTCTCATCAGTCTCCAATCTTCTGAAGCATAACGAACAAGTTCTTACATGGTGAATGAATTGTTACATAGTGAATAAATTCTTACATGGTGAACAGTACAAGGGCATTCATCACAGAAACTTTCAGTTTTGATCACGCATTATGACCTATAAACAATCAGGTCAAATATGAATATTCATTTGATTTTTGTACTTCATTTATATGTTGATCCCACATTTCTCACTCTATTATTATTATTATTTTTATTTTTATTTTTTGAGAGGGCATCTCTCATATTTATTGATCAAATGGTTGTTAACAACAATAAAATTCAGTATAGGGGGGTCAACGCTCAATGTACAATCATTAATCCATCTCAAGCCTAATTCTCGTCAGTCTCCAATCTTCTGAAGCATAACGAACAAGTTCTTACATGGTGAATGAATTCTTACATAGTGAATAAATTCTTACATGGTGAACAGTACAAGGGCATTCATCACAGAAACTATTGGTTTTGATCATGCATTATGACCTATAAACAATCAGGTCAAATATGAATATTCGTTTGATTTTTGTACTTGATTTATATGTTGATCCCACATTTCTCCTATTATTATTATTATTTTTATTTTTAATAAAATGCTGAAGTGGTAGGTAGATGCAAGATAAAGGTAGAAAACATAGTTTAGTGCTGTAAGAGGGCAAATGTAGATGATCAGGTGTGTGCCTATGGACTAAGTATTAATCCAGGCTAGACAAGGGCAGCAAGACATCCACGGATGCAGAAGATTTCTCTCAAAGCAGGGGGGGTGAGGTTCTGAGCCTCACCTCTGTTGATCCCCAAATTCTCACCTGATGGCCCCCCTGCGACTGTGCCTGTCTTAGGTTGTTCCTCCCTTAAGGAATCTTACCCATCTCTGGCTAACCAGTCATCTTCCGGGGCCATACAGGGAAATGTAAAGTTGGTAAGTGAGAGAGAAGCCATATTGTTTGCAAAGGTTAGCTTTTTACTTCTTTGCAGATTTATGCCCTGTGGCTTCTATGCCCAGCACTTGTCTCAAGGTATCTTTACCACCTGGAGGAATTATGATACTCGGTAAATTCGATATGAGGCACGAATTCTATTTAAGGGTTGTAATTAGGAAGGAAGAAGAAAAGCTATAGATGTAGCATATGGAAGGAAACATGGGAGGATTGATTATTTCTTTGACATATCTTCTTGTAGAATACCTTAAGTATGTATAGGTTTTAAACTACTAACTAATTTGCACACACATATTAACATAATAGGAATATGGTGACATAAACAAAGCAGATCTATAATTACCATCCATCTCCAGTGAAGCCAAGAAAACCATTTAGGCACCCTAGGCATTTGTGAAAATTTATCTATGATATGATGGATATTGTCCAACTGTACTTGAACAATCAGACAAATTAAAGCAGCCCATTTCTGGGATCTGTTCACATCCCATATGTTCTTTTAACCGTAGATAGTCTATAGTCATGAGATTTTGGAGTGCTACAACTTGCACCCCTCCCAACTCCTGGTTGAGTTCCAACAGTACAGATCCGGTCAAATTTGTTGTCTCACTGTATGCACATGCCAGCCTAGACATCTCCCTCCTCATTCCAATGGCAAGTCCAGTATACAGTGGGCTGGATGCAGCCACAACCGCAGCATCGTCCGGATCCCTGTGGAGGCCTTTTGATGATCATCCCCCGGCACAAGTCCTCCAGAGAGTGCTGATGCCGGAAGCTCCTCCTCATATCGTATCTTAGTTCATTTTCTGGGTATCCAAGCTAGGCCTTGAACTTCTGCATAGAAACAAACAGACCCTTTGCCCACACTTTGACATGCCCTCTACACCACTGTGCAGAACTCATTGGAGGTCAGCACACAGGAACTGCTTTTTTTTTTTTTTATTAAGAGAAAGGAATATTATCAGAAAAGAGTACCTCTATAGCTGATCATCTGACACCCTTGAAGTGATCAACATTAAGGATATTTAAAGCATGCGTTGATCTTTGATTTACCAATAGTTTTATCCAATCAAGGAGTAATCCCCCTTTTCTTACTTTCTTTCTTTTTTTTTCTTTTTTTTTAAATCTTTAATCTACACTTACATGAAGAATACTATGTTTACTATGCTCTCCCCTATATCAGGTCCCCCCTAACAACCACATTACGGTTACTGTCCATCAGCTTAGCAAAATGTTGTAGAGTCACTACTTGTCCTCTCTGTGTTGTGCAGCCCACCCTCCCCTTTCTCCCTCCCCCCCATGCATGCTAATCTTAATACCCCCCTTCTTCTTCTCCCCCCCTTATCCTCCCTAGTTCCTTTCCCTTTGGTACCTGTTAGTCCATTTTTGGGTTCTGTAATTCCGCTGCTGTTTTGTTCCTTCAGTTTTTCCTTTGTTCCTATACTCCTCAGATGAGTGAAATCATTTGGTATTTCTCTTTCTCTGCTTGGCTTATTTCACTGAGCATAATACTCTCCAGCTCCATCCATGTTGCTGCAAATGGTTGGATTTTTCCACTTCTTATGGCTGAGTAGTATTCCATTGTGTATATGTACCACATCTTCTTTATCCATTCATCTACCGATGGACATTTAGGTTGCTTCCAATTCTTGGCTATTGTAAATAGTGCTGCGATAAACATAGGGGTGCATCTGTCTTTCTCTGCATTCTTAGGGTAAATTCCTAGGAGTGGAATTCCTGGGTCAAATGGTAGGTCTGTTTTGAGCATTTTGATGAACCTCCATACTGCTTTCAACAATGGTTGAACTAATTTACATTCCCACCAGCAGTGTAGGAGGGTTCCCCTTTCTCCACAGCCTCGCCAACATTTGTTGTTGTTTGTCTTTTGGATGGCAGCTATCCTTACTGGTGTGAGGTGATACCTCATTGTAGTTTTAATTTGCATTTCTCTGATAATTAGCAATGTGGAGCATCTTTTCATGTGTCTCTTGGCCATCTGTATTTCTTTTTTGGAGAACTGTCTGTTCAGTTCCTCTGCCCATTTTTTAATTGGGTTATTTGTTTTTTGTTTGTTGAGGCATGTGAGCTCTTTATATATTCTGGACGTCAAGCCTTTATCGGATCTGTCATTTTCAAATATATTCTCCCATACTGTAGGGTTTCTTTTTGTTCTATTGATGGTGTCTTTCACTGTACAGAAGCTTTTCAGCTTAATGTAGTCCCACTTGCTCATTTTTGCTGTTGTTTTCCTTGCCCAGGGAGATATGTTCAAGAAGAGGTCACTCATGTTTATGTCTAAGAGGTTTTTGCCTATGTTTTTTTCCAAGAGTTTAATGGTTTCATGACTTACATTCAGGTCTTTGATCCATTTTGAGTTTACCTTTGTATATGGGGTTAGACAATGGTCCAGTTTCATTCTCCTACATGTAGCTGTCCAGTTTTGCCAGCACCATCTGTTGAAGAGACTGTCATTTTGCCATTGTATGTCCATGGCTCCTTTATCAAATATTAATTGACCATATATGTTTGGGTTAATTTCTGGAGTCTCTAATCTGTTCCACTGGTCTGTGGCTCTGTTCTTGTGCCAGTACCAAATTGTCGTGATTACTATGGCTTTGTAGTAGAGCTTGAAGTTGGGGAGTGAGATCCCCCTTACTTTATTCTTTTTCAGGATTGCTTTGGCTATTCGGGGTCTTTGGTGTTTCCATATGAATTTTTGAATTATTTGTTCCAATTCATTGAAGAATGTTGCTGGTAATTTGAGAGGGATTGCATCAAATCTGTATATTGCTTTGGGCAGGATGGCCATTTTGACGATATTAATTCTTCCTAGCCATGAGCATGGGATGAGTTTCCATTTATTAGTGTCCCCTTTAATTTCTCTTAAGAGTGACTTGTAGTTTTCAGAGTATAAGTCTTTCACTTCTTTGGTTAGGTTTATTCCTAGGTATTTTATTCTTTTTGATGCAATGGTGAATGGAATTGTTTTCCTGATTTCTCTTTCTATTGATTCATTGTTAGTGTATAGGAAAGCTACAGATTTCTGTGTGTTAATTTTGTATCCTGCAACTTTGCTGTATTCCAATATCAGTTCTAGTAGTTTTGGAGTGGAGTCTTTAGGGTTTTTTATGTACAGTATCATATCATCTGCAAATAGTGACACTTTAACTTCTTCTTTACCAATCTGGATTCCTTCTATTTCTTTGTTTTGTCTGATTGCCGTGGCTAGGACCTCCAGTAATATGTTAAATAACAGTGGGGAGAGTGGGCATCCCCGTCTTGTTCCCGATCTCAGAGGAAATGCTTTCAGCTTCTCGCTGTTCAGTATAATGCTGGCTGTGGGTTTATCATATATTGCCTTTATAATGTTGAGGTACTTGCCCTCTATTCCCATTTTGCTGAGAGTTGTTATCATGAATGGATGTTGAATTTTGTCAAATGCTTTTTCAGCATCTATGGAGATGATCATGTGGTTTTTGTCTTTCTTTTTGTTGATGTGGTGGATGATGTTGATGGATTTTCGAATGTTGTACCATCCTTGCATCCCTGGGATGAACCCCACTTGGTCATGGTGTATGATCCTTTTGATATACTGTTGAATTCTGTTTGCTAATATTTTATTGTGTATTTTTGCATCTACATTCATCAGGGATATTGGTCTGTAATTTTCTTTTTTGGTGGGGTTTTTGCCTCGTTTTGGTATTAGGGTGATGTTGGCTTCATAGAATGAGTTTGGGAGTATTCCCTCTTCTTCTATTTTGTGGAACACTTTAAGGAGAATGGGTATTATGTCTTCTCTGTGTGTCTGATAAAATTCCGAGGTAAATCCGTCCGGCATCAGGGTTTTGTTCTTGGGTAGTTTTTTGATTACTGTTTCGATTTCTTTGCTTATAATTGGTTTGTTTAACTTTTGTGTTTCTTCCTTGGTCAGTCTTGGGAGGTTGTATTTTTCTAGGAAGTTGTCCATTTCTTCTAGGTTTTCCAGCTTGTTGGCATATAGGTTTTCATAGTAGTCTTTAATAATTCTTTGTATTTCTGTGGAGTCTGTCGTGATTTTTCCATTCTCATTTCTGATTATGTTGATTTGTGTTGACTCTCTTTTTCTCTTAATAAGTTGGGCTAGAGGCTTATCTATTTTGTTTATTTTCTCGAAGAACCAGCTCTTGGTTTCGTTGATTTTTGCTATTGTTTTATTCTTCTCAATTTTGTTTATTTCTTCTCTGATCTTTATTATATCCCTCCTTCTCCTGACTTTAGGCCTCATTTGTTCTTCTTTTTCCAGTTTTGATAATTGTGATGTTAGACTATTCATTTGGGATTGTTCTTCCTTCTTCAAGTGTGCCTGGATTGCTATATACTTTCTTCTTAAGACTGCTTTCGCTGCGTCCCACAGAAGTTGGGGCTTAGTGTTGTTGTTGTCATTTGTTTCTATATATTCCTTGATCTCTATTTTGATTTGTTCATTGATCCATTGATTATTTAGTAGCATGTTGTTAAGCCTCCATGTGTTTGTGAGCCTTTTTGTTTTCTTAGTAGAATTTATTTCTACTTTTATACCTTTGTGGTCTGAAAAATTGGATGGTAGAATTTCAATATTTTGGAATTTACTGAGGCTCTTTTTGTGATCTAGTATGTGGTCGATTCTGGAGAATGTTCCATGTGCACTTGAGAAGAATGTATATCCTGTTGCTTTTGGATGTAGAGTTCTATAGATGTCTATTAGGTCCATCTGTTGTAGTGTGTTGTTCAGTGCCTGTGTGTCCTTACTTATTTTCTGCCCTGTGGATCTATCCTTTGGGGTGAGTGATGTGTTGAAGTCTCCTACAATGAATGCATTGCAGTCTATTTCCCTCTTTAGTTCTGTTAGTATTTGCTTCACATATGCTGGTGCTCCTGTATTGGGTGCATATATATTTAGAATGGTTATATCCTCTTGTTGGACTGAGCCCTTTATCATTATGAAGTATCCTTCTTTATCTCTTCTTACTTTCTTTGTTTTGAAGTCTATTTTGTCTGATATTAGCACTGCAACCCCTGCTTTCTTCTCACTGTTGTTTGCCTGAAATATGTTTTTCCATCCCTTGGCTTTTAGTCTATGCTTGTCTTTGGGTTTAAGGTGAGTTTCTTGTAAGCAGCATATAGATGGGTCTAGCTTTTTTATCCATTCTATTACTCTATGTCTTTTGATTGGTGCATTAAGTCCATTTACATTTAGGGTGACTATTGAGAGATATGTACTTATTGCCATTGCAGGCTTTAGGTTCGTGGTTACCAAAGGTTCAAGGTTAGCTTCTTTAGTATCTTACTGCCTAACTTAGCTCGCTTATTGAGCTGTTATATACACTGTCTGGAGATTCTTTTCTTCTCTCCCTTCTTATTCCTCCTCCTCCATTCTTCATATGTTGTGTGTTTTGTTCTGTGCTCTTTTTAGGGGTGCTCCCATCTAGAGCAGTCCCTGTAGGATGCCCTGTAGAGGTGGTTTGTGGGAAGCAAATTCCCTCAGCTTTTGCTTGTCTGGGAATTGTTTAATCCCGCCATCATATTTAAATGATAGTCGTGCTGGATACAGTATCCTTGGTTCAAGGCCCTTCTGTTTCATTGCATTAAGTATATCATGCCATTCTCTTCTGGCCTGTAGGGTTTCTGTTGAGAAGTCTGATGTTAGCCTGATGGGTTTTCCTTTATAGGTGACCTTTTTCTCTCTAGCTGCCTTTAAAACTCTTTCCTTGTCCTTGATCCTTGCCATTTTAATTACTATGTGTCTTGGTGTTGTCCTCCTTGGATCCTTTCTGTTGGGGGTTCTGTGTAATTCCATGGTCTGTTCGATTATTTCCTCCCCCAGTTTGGGAAAGTTTTTAGCAATTATTTCTTCAAAGAGACTTTCTATTCCTTTTCCTCTTTCTTCTTCTTCTGGTATCCCTATAATACGAATATTATTACTTTTGGTTTGGTCACATAGTTCTCTTAGTGTTGTTTCATTCCTGGAGATCCTTTTATCTCTCTCTATGTCAGCTTCTATACGTTCCTGTTCTCTGGCTTCTATTCCTTCAATGGCCTCTTGCATGTTATCCATTCTGCTTATAAATCCTTCCAGGGATTGTTTCTCTTCTGTGATCTCCTTCCTGACATCTGTGATCTCCTTCCGGACTTCATCCCACTGCTCTTGCATTTTTCTCTGCATCTCATCCCATTGCTCTTGCATTTTTCTCTGCATCTCTGTCAGCATGTTCATGATTTTTATTTTGAATTTTTTTTCAGGAGGACTGTTTAGGTCTGTCTCCTTCTCAGGTGTTGTCTCTGTGATCTTTGTCTGCCTGTAGTTTTGCCTTTTCATGGTCATAGAGATAATTTGCAGAGCTGGTACAAGTGACCGCTGGAAGAGCTTCCCTTCTTGTTGGTTTGTGGCCTTTCTCTCCTGGGAGAATAGCGACCTCTAGTGGCTTGTGCTGGGCAGCTGTGTGCAGACAGGGCTTCTGCTTCTTGCCCGGTTGCTATGGGGTTTATCTCCACTGTTGCTGTGGGCGTGGCCTGGCTGGGGCCGCTCCTCCAAAATGGTGGAGCCCCTTTGGAGGAGGAGCGGCTGGGAGGCTATTTATCTCCATAAGGGGCCTCTGTGCTCCCTGCTGCCCAGGGGGTTAGAGTGCCCAGAGATCCCCAGATTCCCTGCCTCTGGTCTAAGTGACCTGTCCTGCCCCTTTAAGACTTCCAAAAAGCACTCTCCAAACCAAAACAACAACAGCAACAATGAGAGAGGGAAGAGAAAAAAAAAAAAAAAAAAGGAAAAAACACGCGATTTTTTTTTTTTGTCCTCAGGCGCCGGTCCCAGGCACCCGCTCACCAGTCCCGCCGCCCTGCCTCCCTAGCACCGGGGTCCCTGTCCCTTTAAGGCTTCCAAAAAGCACTCGCCAAAAAGAGGGGAAAAACGCGCAATTTCCTCCGTCCTCAGGTGCCGGTCTCAGGCACCCGCCCACCGGTCCTGCTGCTCTGCCTCCCTAGCACCAGGGTCCCTGTCCCTTTAAGGCTTCCAAAAAGCACTTGCCAAAAAGAGAAAGAAAAAAAAGAAAGGGGGAAAATGCGCGATTTCCTCCGTCCTCAGGTGCTGGTCTCAGGCACCCGCCCACCTGTCCCACAGGGAAAAACGTGTGATATTCTTTGTCCTCAGGTGCCAGTCCCAGGCACCCGCTCACCAGTCCCGCCGCCCTGCCTCCTTAGCACCGGGGTCCCTGTCCCTTTAAGGCTTCCAAAAAGCGCTCGCCAAAAAGAGAAAAGAGGGGAAAAATGCGTGATGTCCTCCGTCCTCAGGTGCTGGTCTCAGGCACCCGCCCACCAGTCCCGCAGGGAAAAACACGGATATTCTTTGTCCTCAGGCGCCGGTCCCAGGCACCCGCTCACCAGTCCCGCCACCCTGCCTCCTTAGCACCGGGGTCCCTGTCCCTTTAAGGCTTCCAAAAAGCGCTCGCCAAAAAAGGAGAAAAAAAAGGGGAAAAACGCGCGATTTCCTCCGTCCTCAGGCGCTGGTCTCAGGCACCTGCCCACCGGTCCCACAGGGAAAAATGTGGGATATTCTTTGTCCTCAGGTGCCGGTCCCATTCACCCGCTCACTGGTCCCGCCACCCTGCCTCCCTAGCAACGGGGGCCCTGTCCCTTTAAGGCTTCCACAAAGCACTCGTCAAAAAAAAAAAAACCTCTCCGGTTTCTTTCCACCCGCCGGGAGCCGGGGGGAGGGGCGCTCGGGTCCCGCCGGGCCGGGGCTTGTATCTTACCCCCTTCGCAAGGCACTGGGTTCTTGCAGGTGTGGATGTGGTCTGGATGTTGTCCTGTGTTCTGTGGTCTCTATTTTAGGAAGATTTTTCTTTGTTATATTTTCATAGCTCTATGTGTTTTTGGGAGGAGATTTCCACTGCTCTACTCATGCCGCCATCCTTGCTCCACCTATGATGGCTTATCTTTTTGATGTATTTTTTAATTTGGTTTGCTAATATTTTGTTGAGTATTTTTGCATCTATGTTCATCGGGGTATTGGTCTGTAATTTTCTTTTTTTGTGGTGTCTTTGCCTGGTTTTGGTATTAGGGTGATGCTGGCCTCATAGAATGAGTTTGGAAGTATTTCTCCTCTTCTACTTTTTGGAAAATTTTAAGGAGAATGGGTATTAAGTCTTCACTAAATGTTTGATAAAATTTAGCAGTGAAGCCATCTGCTCCAGGGGTTTTGTTCTTAGGTAGTTTTTTTATTAGCAATTCAATTTCTTTGCTAGTAATTGGTCTGTTCAGTTTTTCTGTTTCTTTCTGGGTCATCCTTGGAAGGTTGTATTTTTCTAGAAAGTTTTCCATTTCTTCTAGGTTATCCAGTTTGTTAGCATATAATTTTTCATGGTATTCTCTCATAATTCTTTGTATTTCTGTGGTGTCTGTAGTGATCTTTCCTTTCTCCTTTTTGATTCTGTTTATGTGTGTAGACTCTCTTTTTTTCTTGATAAGTCTGGCTAGAGGCTAATCTATTTTGTTTATTTTCTCAAAGAACCAGCTCCTGCTTTCAATGATTCCTTCTATTGTTTTATTCTTCTTGATTTTATTTATTTATGGTCTAATCTTTATTATGTCCCTCCTTCTACTGACTTTGGACCTCATTTGTTCTTCTTTTTCTAGTTTCATTAATTGTGAGTTTAGACTGTTCATACGGGATTGTTCTTCTTTCCAACGTAGGCCTGTATTGCAATATACTTGCCTCTTAGCATGGCCTTCGCTGCATCCCACAGATTGTGCGTTGTTGAATTATTGTTGTCATTTGTCTCCATATATTGCTTGATCTCTGTTTTTATTTGGTCATTGATCCACTTGTTATTTAGGAGCATGTTGTGAAGCCTCCATGTGTTTGTGGGAGTTTTCATTTTCTTTGTGTAATTTATTTCTAGTTCCATACCTTTGTGGTCTGAGAAGCTGGTTTGTACAATTTCAATCTTCTTAAATTTACCGAGGCTCTTTATGTGGCCTAGTATATGATCTATTCTTGAAAATGTTCCATGTGCACTTGAGAAGAATATGTATCCTGCTGCTTTTAGGTGGAGAGTTCTGTAGATGTCTGTTAGATTCATCTTTTTTAATGTGTTGTTCAATGCCTCTCTCTCTCCTTACTTATTTTCTGTCTAGTCGATCTGCCCTTCCGAGTGAGTGGAGTGTTGAAGTCTCCTAGAATGAATGCATTGCATTCTATCTCTCCCTTTTAATTCTGTTAGTATTTGTTTCACATATGTAGGTGATCCTGTGTTGGGTGCACAAATATTTGTAATGGTTATATCTTCTTGTTGGATTGACCCCTTAATCATTATGTAATGCCCTTCTTTGTCTCTTGTGACTTTCTTTGTTTTGAAGTCTATTTTGTCTGATACAAGTTCCGCAACACCTGCTCTTTTCGCAGTATCAGTTGCATGAAATATCTTTTTCCATCCCTTCACTTTTAGTCTGTGTATGCCTTTGGGTTTGAAGTGAGTCTCTTGAAGGCAGCATATAGTTGGGTCTTGTTTTTTGATCCATTCAGTGACTCTGTGTCTTTTGATTGGTGCATTCAGAGCATTTACATTTAGGGTGATTATCGATAGGTATATACTTATTGCCATTGCAGGCTTTAGATTCATGGTTACCAAAGGTTCAAGGTTAACTTTCTTACTATCTAAGAGTCTAACTTAACTCACTTAGTATGCTATTACAAACACAATCTAAAGGTTCTTTTTTTTCCTCCTTTTCTTCCTCCTCCATTCTTTGTATATAAGGTGTCATATTCTGTACTCTTTGTCTATCCCTTTTTGTTACCTCTGGTGACAACTATTTAACCTTAGGAACACTTCCATCTATAGTAGTCCCTCCAAAATACACTGTAGAGATAGTTTGTGGGAGGCAAATTCTCTCAGCTTTTGCTTATCTGGAAATTGTTTGATCGCTCCTTTAAATGTAAATGATAATCTTGCCGGATATAGTATTCTTTGTATGAAGCCCTTCTGCTTTATTGCATTAAATATATAAAAAAATCGGCATTTTTAAAGAAGAAAAATATTCTAGCATTCATCAGTTTTGCAGGAAAGGTCAAAAGAACCTGTGAATGCTGTAACTTGCATTCACAATTTTCTGCAGTCTTTCTCACTTCCCAAAGGCACAGCACTGATGTGCAAATAGCTGAGAGCATTTGCTGCTTGAATGAGAATCTTGCATCGCCTTGGGTGGATTTTCCTAAAATTCCTACTTGAAAATGACTAGTCATCCTTAGCAAAACTGTGAAGTTAGTAATTTGGCTTTCATAGTTTCAATCTTTCCTTTCTCACACTCCCAGTGCCAACCACTCCCATTTTCCAGCAGGCAGTACTCTTTTGCTCTATCCTTCCTCTCCACTAAGAAAATCTGTCCTCAGAAAGGAACTAACAGCTCTGTGTAACTCTAGCCATGGTTCTGTTAGGAAGCTTGGGTGAGTGAAAAGATTACGGAATGAAAGGTTCTGTCACATTCCAAAGTAATTTTAGTCCTCTGCTAGTAGGTAGGAAATGCGATATAATTTTAGGAATGTAACCTCTGAAATCTTACCCCTTGGGCTTCTACTTTTCTGTCTAGAGCAAGTTTTGAGGCTCTAACTAAATCTGCGGGCACAAAGCTCTTGGGTGCCAGATAAATTGTTTGGGCAGTATTCCATCCCCTATTTACTTTTGGGTGAGGCTCAGACCTGCTGAAGGAATCTGGAAAATGATGGTTGATTACCCCTTGTGTTCACCAGTCTGAAACTGTTACATTGGCTAATCCATTGATTACGAGTTGGGTCTAACTTGGGCCAATAAATTATCCTTATGGTAAAGAATCTAAACTAAACCTAAATTCCAGGCAGAGACCCATAAAAACTGATTGCTTGGCATTAAAAAAGATATTCTCCCTGGAAACTCAAAAGAAGGTAAAGTCATCATTGACAGAGTGGGACCTGGTAGCAGTGAGGAGCAGACCTGGAGACAGGTTGCACTGTGGTTGCAAGTTTCCACTGAGTCTAAAGTCATTTACAAAAATGGAATATTTCATCTTCAACTCCTACATAGAAAAGAAACTTTTCCTGGTCACGTTTTTGTCCCAGGACTGCAGCTCTTGCAAGCACACCACGCCCTTGCACTATGCAGGCCAGCAAGAGTTACACTGAGATTCCTTTAAGATCTCACGAGGGTCCAATACTGCCAAGTTTTTCCAGTGGAAAGTTTCAGATGTTGCTATTTGTGATCTAACAGCAAGGCCCCACTGCCTTTCTTTCTGTTCCCTTCACGCACTCCTTTTTTTTTAGTTCTGGGTGGAATAAAAGAACAGAGGATCTCTCCTTCCGCATCTCTAGATCCATAGGAGGGATAATGGCAGAGAGTGAGCAACCTACTTCTTACCCATGTGGGCCTTCATCCACTCACAGGCCGTTTCCTCTGCCTCATGTCTGTTCCTAGAATGTACTGTTGCCCTGCATCTCCTCTTACAATTCCATTTTCCCTTTATCTAGTTGTCTTCAAGATCTTTCCCTCCCCAGCCTCTTTACCCTCCCATGTCTACAGATCAGTTCTACTATTACAGGACCACAGGCTCTCCTTTAAAGAA
The DNA here is from genome assembly GCF_040802235.1 of Manis javanica. Taxonomy (NCBI): domain Eukaryota; kingdom Metazoa; phylum Chordata; class Mammalia; order Pholidota; family Manidae; genus Manis; species Manis javanica. Next base: position 91,430,208 of record NC_133174.1, read on the forward strand.
GTGCCTTGACTGAGATCTCCAGGGATGGCCAGTATTGACATGTTTTGAGAAAGTTAGTGCAAGCTAGTGATAAGTATTTGTCAGTCCCCTGCTGTGTTCCTACCATCTGCTCTCCTGAGCCCAAGGGAGAAATCATGGGTTTATGACATCCTACATAGGGCATTGCTTTTCCTCATCAGAGAGCAAGGGGAAGCTCCCTCTCCAAGGTCTTTGTCCTGCTGAGGCTGAGGGGTGGCATTGCATACCCTCCAGGCAGCACTGTTCAACGGGACTCCATCTGGAAATGTTTCCTTCTGATGTACTTGGATGTGTTTGGACACACTGACAGGAATCACACCCAATCTAAGTACCACTGTGCCCTAAATAAGGAACCTAGACTAGAGCTTGATGCGGGGCTAATTAGAGTCCTGTCCTTACTGGTCATGTGACCTGCCCTTACTCAAAACTGCCTAGCAGGAATCATTATCCTTGCTGGAGGGAGATTTAGCTTTCAGAATTTGTCCCTTGATTACTCAAGTGTAGGAACAGTAGGGAGGGAGTGCTTACATCAGAATTGCCTACTGACAGAGCTCCCAAGTTTGCCATTCAGGAACAGCCGGGAATCTTGTTCCCTTTTCCACGCGGTGTCAAGCAGCTAAGCAAGTGGGAGCAGTGGGTCTAAGGAGGAGAACCTCTTAGGTGATTCCTTTGATGACAAAGGACAATAGCTCTAGAAGAAATAGAACAAAAAAAATCAAGGAAACTTGACTGTGGCACCCCAAAATAAGACAATGGAATAAAAGTCAAAATATAAAATGTTACTCAGAATACAGCCCATAGGAAATGAAGTCATCTAATTGTGTATATCTAGTGGCAGATGAAATTCATGGCCAAAGAGGTCATTTACAGTGCTAAAGAGAATCATCAATGTTGACAAAAGAAGGCAGTGACTGACGAGAATTAGGCTGGGGGTGGATTAATGACTGTGCATTGAGCATTGACTCCCCTATACAGAATTTTATTGTTGTTAACAACCATTTAATCAATAAATATGAGACATGCCCTCTCAAAAAAAAAAAAAGAAGGCAGTGACTGATGAGGGGAATCTTTCAGAAAATGGTAAACTCTAATAAAGAAGGAACTGCTCTTGTCAGGGCACCAGTGACCCCCATATTGATGAATCTAATGGAAACCTCTCTACCTTCTTCTTAACTGCTTAAAAATATTCACCATGGTTAAATATTTCCTCCTTACTGATAATCTTACTCTCTTTGCTTCCATGACACCACACTCTTCTAGTTACCCCTCATCAGTCTTGTTTGTGGGATCCTCCTCTCCCTTCCCTCTAATGTGACAGAGCCCTGGAGCTGGATTTGGGTTCTCCTGAGAGGCAGTAATTGCACAATAGTTAAGACAATGGACTGAGAAGCCAAACTTCCTGGTTTTCAATCCTATCTGCCACTTAGTGTAAAATCGGGCAATTTGTCTAGTGTATCAGTTAGATTCTTCATCTCTAAAGTAGAGATACAAACAGCACTTACCTCATGGTGTTGTACAATTAAATGAATATACATATAATGCACTTAGAACAATACCTAACATGTAATAAACATTTTATATGTGTTGCTTATTATCATTATCATCATCACTATTACTATTTTTACTATTCTTTTCTCTATATTCTTCCTTCAGTAATCTAATCTACTCTCATAATCTTAAATACCATTCATAGGCAGATGACTCCTAGATTGATATTCCCCAACTCTGACCTCTGCCATGACATCCAAACTCATAAATCTACTTGACATCTCCTCTGATAGCTAATAGGCATTTCAAATTTAACATGTGTCTTAGTCAACTCAGGCTGCTATAACAAAATACCACAGGCTGGTGGCTTAAACAACACACATTTATTTTTCACAGTTCTGGAGAAATCCACAGGCTGGGAAGTCCAAGATCAAGGTTCCAACAGATTCAGCTCTTGGCAAAAGCCTTCTTCCTAGCTTGCAGATGGCTGCCTTCTTACTGTATTCTCACATGATACAAAGAGAGAGCTCTGATCTCTCTTCCTCATCTTAACCCCACCCTCATGACCTCAGTCAAACTTAATTATCTCCCAAAGGCCCCACCTCCAAATACCATCATATTGGAGGTTAGTGTTTCAGCACATGAATTTGGGGGACCTAAGCATTTAGTCCACAACATGTCTTAAATGTAACTCTTGTTGTTCCTCCCAAGGGTGTTCCTTTTCCAGACATCTCTGTTTCAGTAAACATACCACCACCCAACTAGTTGTTCAAACTCACAGCTAGGAATCATCCTTGATTCATTTTCATTATCCCAAATATCTAATCCATTAGCCAGTTATGATGATCCTACCTCTAAAAGATATCTCAAATATGACCACTTCTCTCTGTTTCCACTGCTACTCCCCAGTCCCAGCTACTGGAACTTCTCATCTACACTACTTCAACAGGCTGCTAACTGGCTTCTCTTCTTCTGTCCTTGCACCCTTAAAATCCACACACCATACAACAGCCAAAGTAGGCTGTTAAAAATATAAATCACACTATGCCACTCTTTCACTTACAACCTTGTTATAGCTAAATATTGCATTTAGATTCATCCAAAATCCTTAAAAAGGACAGCAAGACTCTTAATGATCTGCTCTCTACCTGCCTCTCCAACCTCATTTTCTACCCCTCAGTTTCTCACTCACTACTAGGTGCCAGCCCTTTTGGCCTCCTTTCTCTTCTCTGAACACTTTCTAAACACTTTAATCTCTTTGTAAACTCAAGGCCCTTGTATTGACTATTCCTTCTTCTTGGAAGAGTTATTTCCCATGGCTTTTCCCCATCCTTCAAGCCTCAGTGTCAGCTGCATTCCCTAGAGGCCATTCCTGACCATCTTTTCTAAATAAAGCAGCCCTCCAGGTACTCTCTACTTACTTACTTTATAAATGTTATGTATCTGTTTTTAACTTATTTGCTCACTTATGTTGTTCCCCTTCCCCACTAGAATGTAACTCCCCAAGGTGGGAACTCTATTTTGTTCACTGTGTATACCCAGCAAATATTACAGTGCCTGGCACATATCAGACACTCAATAATTATTTGTTGAATGGATGGATCACTGAATGAATGAATGAAATCATGTACTGAACACCTTTACTGTTCTAGGTGCTTTAAAAACATCATACTTCATCCTTAGGATAAGATTCTGAAATATCTTTTATTCTCACTGCACAAAACAAGAAACTGAGGCTCAAAAATGATACAACTTTACCAGGATCACACAGCTAGTCAGAGCCAGGATACAAATCTAAGTCTTTTGATTCTAAAAGCCTTATACTCTCCAGTTCAAATTTATTTATCCATTCATTGATTCAACAGTTACCAGACATCTATTTTGCACTAAATATTGTGCCAGGTCCCAGGGATACAGAAATGAATAAGACACCAGCTCAGTCCTGCACAGAATTTTCAATCTAGTTGTGAACACAAATAAGTAACCAGATAGTCACAACAGTGTGAATAAAGACTTTATTAACTATACTAGGGAAAGGAAAGGCAGTAGAGTGTATGCTTTGAAGGCTGAATGCCTGGGTTTGAATTCCAGCTCTGCCACTTCTGAGCTGTGTTATTTTTGGCAAGTTGCCTAACCTATGCCTTAACAATGCCTCAGTTTCTTTATCTGTAAAATGGGAATTAAAATAGAGCTCTCTATTTTATGGAATGATTGTGAGGATTACAAGAGTTAATACATGGACATGCCAGACACATAAGATGTATGCAGTAAATATTAGCTGTTGTTAGAGGTGCAAAAGAGAGAGACAAAGGCCAGTAAAGCTGTACCCATTAAAAGCTTCCCAGAAAAGATAAAGATGTCTGAGCTGAGCTTTGCAGAAATAGCACAGATGGGGGTCAGCTAGGTTTAAAAGGCCAGGAATGGCACTCCAGATAGAAAAAAACATATTCAAAAGCCCTTTCCTTGCCAGCCTATTTCAAGTTCATCAGCCCAATCACATTCATTCAGAAACCTGAAACTGAACCCTGTTCTCCCTTTAAGCTAAAATGGCTCTCACATGTATCATGTGATTCCAGTGATGTTCCCAGAATCCCAAAGATAGATGAAATGAGGCTGAAGAGAAAGGCAGAATTAGTAGGTGCTCTGCATAGGCTGGTGAGCATGAGGAGAGGCAGGACATGAAGAAACACATGTCATTCACACTGGTTTTTGTCCAAGTACCTCACAGCCTGGAAGGTGGCTGAGGAGGACAGAGAGAGAGCCAGAGAGGAAACCAGGGTCCCAAGAAAGGGAAACTGCTGCCAAGTTAAAACAGTTGAGGCTGGTGAAGAAAGAATGAATCGAGGTAGAGGCAGAACAAATGTAAAGTGAATTTAAAACTCCACAAAGTATGCACTCCCAATTACACCAGCTTTATGCAGCTTCCCAGACAAAGTCCTAGCAATCATATAAAGATGTCCTTTAAATTACATTTGCCATGCAGGCAGCCCACTGAGAACAAGCCACTGTGCTGTGGTTGTAACTTTCGTAGAGACATTTCTGGAAAAGCCGCATGAATGGACCAGATGAAAGACTGCCAGTGGGCCGAGGATCCCTGTGCTTGGCTTCAGCCCACATCAGAGTTGAAGGGAAAAGGAATGGACGAGCTTGCAGTCCAGTCTGTGACTCTGAAGAAAGGCAAGCCTGATGTTTGGCACTCAAAGCTCACAAAGAGAATTTTTAATGTCTCATGATGCCTCTTGCTTGACAACATCTGCAGGAATTGGCCAACGCAATGTGACATTTTGCTATATAGAATCAGGACATAATTCCTCCCTGGAGTCCTTGTTCTGTTTCTCTGGGATGTGACAGAGTTTGATGATGATGATAACTGGTCTTTGGGGCCGGGCTTGCTTTTTATGCATTCATGATTACAGTCTGTATGCAAACTTTATAGCATTCCCTCACCTTCTGAAAGCAGCCAGAGGAGCTGAGAGCCACAGTGGGGAGGCAAGAAGCATGCAAGCTTACTGAGTATCAAAGATTTGGAAATCCAAACCAGGAGCTTAGAAGCCATCTGCTTTCTAACGAAGAAGGCACCCCTGGAATGGCAGGTGAGGGCACAAAGTCACACAGTTAGTGACAGGACCCTAATCCAATTTCAGGCAGTGTTGTGTTTAACCTGAGGGAAACACTGGCCTGAATGTTGTTTCTTTAGTACAGCTAAGCACAGTTTTAAAAAAGGAAGCTACATGATTCATGTTAGTTCTCTTGATTTTGGTGCAGTATATTATTACTCTGTCAGGAGGTTCCAGAGAAAAGAATGTGATTTCCCATGGCACCAGGTTACTGACCTGCATGATTTCTACATGGCATAAACATTTCAAAGGCTGCTTAGAGTAAAATTCAACAGATTTAAAATACGCTCCTTAACTGCAAAACAAATTAGTCCTTTTTCATTGCCTTCCAGGCCTTCCAACATGAGAATGCCAAAAGCTTTTGAACAGCCCTCATTCTCTCAAAGACAAGTCAGCCAAATTGACTTGCTTCCCCACTCCCCTTTGCATCCCTTTCTCTTTCTCCCTCTGAAACATTCCCCAGGCCAACAGCTCAGTGCCGCTGCCTTCATCCAAAGTGCTCTCCTTAACCAGTACTCCATGCTCCCAATTTTCCAAACACTCCTACGTTACTTTTTTTTTATGAAGCACTTTCTCTGTGCCAGGTACTGTGCTAGGTGCTAGGTACTTTGCATATGGCATATCACTTTAATCCCAAGTCCCCTCTAGGTCTCTTACCCTCACTCTCAGAGTCCAGGCAAAATGTTCCTGCTCCATATCCCATGCTGTCAGGACCTGGCTTCAGTTGCCAAGGTAACAGCTAGTTACCTGACAAATTAATCTGTGCTAAGATGTTAGATGACACCCCTCAATGTAGACATCTGCACACCCCTGTAATGGCCTTATTGGAAACCTATGGTTTGCCCAAGGGTCTAATTCAATCCTCTTTATAATAATACCCTGTATTTCTACAGCTTGTAAAATCCCTTTCACATAATTAGTGAATAGTATCCCTTGGCTGTGTGGAGGTGTTAATGAGGACTTTATCCCCTGCCATATAATACAAAGGCATGTTTTAAGGTGCTCCTGAACAGCTCCAAATGGCAGCCCCAGCCTGCTGTTCCTTCTGAGGTTCTGGCCCCGCTCTGATAAATCCTGTCTCACTGGCAGGGGCTGTCAGAATGCCCAGGCCACCTAGGGGTTGGGGGAAGGTGCAGAGGCAGTAAGAAGGCAGCCAGGAAAGTCAGGAGAAGTGCTAAAAACACGGTCTCCTCACTGTGCCCCATGGCCGAATCCTGTGGGCTCTGAACTTGGGGCCCCAGCGCCCCGGCGCCCTGCCCCGCAGCTGCTGCAGGAATGGTTGCCCCAGTGAAAAGGGTATTCCTCAAGGCAGCTCTGTCCCCCCAACACCACCACCACCTCTGGTCTGACAGCGGGAGCTTCCTAAGGGAGAAGCAAGCTCTCCTTTAGTGGGCGGACACCTGACACGAAGAAGGGGTAACAGGAAACAGTGAGGTTAGAGGTCAGAATGGCAGAGCTAGAAGAAAATTTTGAGATCGTCTAGATCAGTGAATCTTAAACTTTAGCATATATCAGAATCACCTGGAGGACTCATTAAAATACAGCTTCCTGGGCCCCACCCCAGAGTTTCTGATTTGTTACAATTCTCATTTTCCACAAGTTCCCTGATGGTGCTGGTACTTCTGGTCCAGGCATCACACTCTGAGGACCACTGCACGAACCTACTCTATAGATTTCACAGGTGAGGATATTGAGCCCCAGAGAAGGAAAATAACATCTCCATTTATTTTAGTGATATGGAAACTAATGAGCAGTTTAGTAACTTGCCCAAGGCCACACAACGAATAAACGGTGCTGACTCACATTGCCGCAGCCCGATGTTAGAGACTCTACTCTTTGCTATGCTACAGCTCCCTCCAAGGGTAGGGCTTTTGGAATCCATGCTTGAGTCCTGACTCCACCATTTCCTAGCTGTGCCACCTTGGGTAGGTGACTCCATCTTTAAAATGAAGGTAACAATAGTATCTACATCCTGGGGTTATTGTGAGAATGCAGTTAGATAATATATGTAAAAATACATATGGGTAAACACTGAGCCCTGTGTCCTACCATAGTAAGTGCTCAGCAAATGGCACTTGCTATCATCATCATGGCTGAAGTTGGTTTTGTTGTTAGCTGAGAAAGAGACTGGAGACAACCTTTCCCTTAGCTGCATGTCCCCAAGTGGAGAAACCTGTTAGTATAACACTGTTGACTTCTCTTCTGCTGCTCATTTCCTCTTCCTCAGGAGGAAGGAATTCTGCTTGGTAGATTTGGGAGCAGAACAGGCCATGAGTAGCCAGTAGAGATATATCTGCTTTTAGAGGGAAGGGGCCTGTTCTACTCACTGTCATAAAATACCCTTTGTGGACAAGACCTACAGTGTTCTAGCATTTCTTGGGTCTAGATAGGCATCTCTGCCTAATTGTGAAGCTGAGAATGAAGAAGCCCACTTGGCAAACACATCTAAACCACTTTCTCTAAGACTTCCATTAGAAATAAAGTTCTACCTGCTTTGATCTCTACCTGCTTTAGTTCTTGGTTTCTCTCAATCAGTTTAGAACTGGAGGAAGAAAAGAAAGGGTGTCATTTTTTGTGCCACCACCAAGTCCCCCCATTATTATTGCTTATTTATGTGAATTCGCGGAAGAGCTTATACTGAACCTAAGTGTCCAAAATCCTACTCCAGTGCTTATTAACTATCTTGGCTTTATATTCAAAATGCCTTCAGAGATGCATTTCATTTACTTCATATTTTGTAGGATTTTATTGAGGTATAACATATACATAAAAGTATACAAATCATATGTATACAGCTCTTTGAATTTTCACAAACTGAACACACCCATGTAACCAGCACCCAGCTCAATGGCCACCATATCAGAAACCCTCCCAGGCCCCACTCCAGGCTCTACGCCCCCTTAGTTTCTTCTGCTTTTTTAACAGAAAGATAAAACCTTCCATCCGTGAGCAAATTATGTACATTCTTACCATCACACAGTCTTGTCTTGAATTAGAAAATCGAATCAGCCCTCTCAGTCCTCATTTGAGCAAGCAATCTCCTCTCCACAAGCTATGCAATTCAAGCATCATGCAAATGCTTCCAGCATCAGGTAAATACATCCTGTGCTTTTACTGGAATTGCCAGTGCAAGATCCATAGCCATGCAAACACCTTCCCTTTTTCACTGGAAGTTGCAGTTCACTTGGAAGTGACTCAGGCAGGTAGACCTGGACAGAGCCTGAAGCACCAGAGAAAAGTGGTTGAGATCCCTTAAACTGCACAGGAGATAAGCTGAAGCCTGCTGAGGTGTGGGTAGTTCCACCCACCTCGTTGACCTTCCAGATCAGATCATACAGTCATACATATCATCCTTACCTCCACACTCTACACACACACACACACACACACACACACACACACACACACACACACACACGGGGTGGCAACTGCTGAACTGGAAACTTGTGCCAGGTACAAATTGGCATTTAATAAGTGCTTTTGTCATGAAAGACGTTGATTATATATACTCCATCCATATCAGAGGTAGCTAAGATTTATATGTGGGATCTTCAGTCATCAGTTTATTCTCAGAAAATCCTTCTGTTAATATCTGGGGGTGGAGAAAATAGTTGAGGGCACTAGAGGCTCACCAACATATTTAGAATAAAAGCCAAAGCCTTCATGACCTACAGGGGTCTACATACTCCCTCTCCTTCCCCAGTGGCACAGGCTTCCCTCCTAGTCCTTGCTGTACCTCTGAAATGTCCTCTTTCCCTGACCTTTGCAGGCCAGTTCCTCAGTCATTCTAGACTCAGCTTCAATGTCACTTTCTCCTGGAAACCACCTGTGGCCACCTCTCAGTCAATTTCTTCCTATTGTATTTTCTTCAAAACACTTAGGGCTACCAGAAAATTACATTTTATTACGTGTGTACTTGCTAATTGTCTGTCTCCCTCCTTAGGAGGTAAGCTCTTAGGAAGTAAGAGCAGGGATTTCACTGGATTTGTTCACTACCATACTCCAGTATATGGAACATTGCTTGGCACATAGTAGATACACAATAACTATTTCATGAATGAATGTATGAGTGAATTGTTTCAAACTACCTGATGCTCTGAAATCACCATATGTAATTCATGGCATCACTCTTCAGCTGTCTCTGGAAAGTATGGACTTTGGAAACCAGCTAAACCTAGGTTCAAATGCTGGTTTTCCCCTGACTATTAAAGCTGGGTGATTTTGAACAAGCTTCTCAGCCTCTCTGAGCCCATTTCCTCTTCTGTAAAATTATCATAATCTCTGCCTCCCATGGTTGTTGTGATAATTAAGTATTATAACATATATAAAGCCCACAACACAGCAGGTTAGAACACAATAGATTTCAATGCACCTTCCTCCAAAAACCACCTCTTGCTATTATATTCTTCTCCATATGCCTTGATTTTTCTGCTTGTCCAGGTGTGTGCAAATATTCCCCTCCCTTGTCTTCCTCCTCTCACAAACTGTCCAAACCAAATAATGATAGCCAAATAAAAAAGTCTGATGCCTGCCAAGGCCACATGGAAGAATCACCATTTACACTCCTGTATCTTCAGTGACTGGTCTGTTGCTTTCTGCCTATCATCTGTCCCCTTCCACTGCCTGATGTTGTGAAAAAATCAAGCTGAAGTGCTGTAAGTATGGACTTCAAGTCATAATAAATCATTCAGATGTCAAGAGTCCTAATCTGCCAATCTGAGGGCAGAGAGATTGATTAGAAGGTTTAAAAGCCTCCCTTATCATTTTCAAGAGTTTGTTCTTCTTTTTTTTTGTACTTTATTTCTTAAGAAAGATTGAGAGATGCATCAGTCTCCTTTCCTGTATGGAAAACTAAGTGAATTAACATCAAAAGAAAGTCTGCTACAACTCTACTAGGGAAAACTTTAGTCACTGTGGAGTAAACACTAGAAGGTACTGTGGAAGTCATCTAACTTAATCCCTTCACTTTACAGAAGAATTGAGACCCATAGAGGAGCTGATCACTTACCCAACTTCACAGAGAATTAATGACAGAACCCTAGCAAAGCCCCAAGTCTTCTGACCCTTAGTTTGGTGTTCTTTTCACTAGAACAAACTGTCCCCTCATTGGAACTCAGCATCTCAAGGGAAGAACTGGGGTAGCTAAATCAGGCCTTTACAGACTGACTGTATGTGTCTTCTGTTAGTTGTAGATACTTGGAAATGGTAAGAGAATGTATGGACTTTGAACACAGGAACACAGGAACTAAGCAGGGACCCAGCAAGAAACACACAGGTAAATCCAAATTCATTTGAGTTTCATAAAGGGACTATTTAGAAAGGTGTGGTAAAACATGAAGAGATAATGAAGTATTGGGAGAGATAATGAAGTACTGGTAGAGATGAGAGATGAGAGGCTATCACCTTAGGCCTAAAAGGGCAACAAGAGACAGTTGCTCCCAGAAGGAGAGAGAGAGGGTTCCATGGAGAAAGCTTCCTGATTGGAGCTGTGACCTTTCCTTGAGGGACCTAATCAGCTATGGCACCCTGCAGGGAGGAAGATGAAGGAATAAATATCCCACCTTTACCTTCCTCCCTCTTTCTGATCTCTTACTAGTGATCTCCTTTGGTGTAACACACTAGGCATCCAGAGAACAAGGAAAGCCCAGTGATGGCATCTATATAGGTAGGTCTTCCAGAACACAGAGTACCATAGAAAAAAGGGTGAAGAAAGGATTGGGAAAGACAAAGGGAACATGTCAGCACAGTTTAGCAAGGGAAAGGGAACAACCATTTAAGGAACACCTATCATATTTCAGATGTTATTTTTGGAAGTCTTCAGATTGTATTTATTTTCTCGCAACAAATCTTTGCCCTTTTACAGATAAGAAAACTGAAGCTAAAATGGGTAAGATCACCTGTTCAAGGTCACACAGCTAGTATTTGAATACAGGTTTGTCTGACTCCAAAGCCTATGGTCTTAACTCTCTTGTAGTATTGCTCTGATAAAAACAAGAAATATAGAGCAATCCTGTCCTGTGTTCCACCAGGTTAAGAGAAGGGGAAAGAACTATGGGATAAATACTATCCATCAAACCTCAGATATATATAGAAACTAAACTACTTCTTTTTTTATTAAAATATAATCGATATACAAACTTATAACAATTTCACATAAGCAACACAGTGGTTTCAACATTCACCCATATTGTCAAGTCTTCACCCCCTCCACTGCAGTCACTGTCTATCAGCATAGTAAGATGTTATAAAGTCATTCATTGTCTTTTCTGTGCTCTACTGCTTTCCTCATGACCTACCTATACTGTGACTGCAAATTATAGCACCCCTTAATCCCCTTCTTCCTCCCCACCCAACCTGCTCAACCCTTCCTCTTTGGTAACCACTAGTCCCTTCTCAGTGTCTATGGGTCTGCTGCTATTTTGTTCCTTCAGTTTTGCTTTGTTTTTATACTCCACAAATGAGTGAAGTTATTTGGTACTTGTCTTTCTCCACTTGGCTTATTTCACTGAGTATAATAATACCCTCTAGGTCCATCCATGTTTTTGCAAATGGTGGGATTTGTTTTCTTTTTATGGCTGAATAATATTCCATTGTGTATATGTATCACATCTTCTTTATCCATTCATCTAATGGTGGCCACTTAGGTTGCTTCCATATCTTGGCTATCATAAATAGTGCAACAATAAACAGAGGTGCAGTTGTCTTTTTGAATCAGGGATGCTATATTCTTCAGGTAAAGTCCTAGGAGTGGAATTCCTGAGTCAAATGGTATTTCAACTTTTAGTTTTTTGAGGAACTTCCATATTGCTTTCCACAATGCTTGAACTAGTTTACATTCCTACCAGCAGTGTAGGAGGGTTCTCCTTTCTCCACATCCTCGCCAACATTTGTTGTTGTTTGTCTTTTGGATGTTGGCCATCCTAACTGGTGTGAGGTGATAACTCATTGTGGTTTTAATTTGCATTTCTCTGATAATTAGCGATGTGGAGGATCTTTTCATGTGTCTGTTGACCATCTGAATTTCTTCTTTAGAGAAGTGTCTGTTCATATCTGCCACCCATTTTTTCATCAGATTATTTGCTTTTTGGGTGTTGAGGAGTGTGAGTTCTTTATATATTTTGGATGTTAACCACTTGTCAGCTATGTCATTTATGAATATGTTCTCCCATACTGTAGGATGCTTTTTTGTTCTGCTGATGGTGTCCTTTGCTGTATAGAAGCTTTCTGGTTTGATGTAATCCTATTTGTTCATTTTTTATTTTGAAGAAACTACAACTACTTCTTAATTCCTCCTTAACCACCTTCTTCAAAGTGCCTAGTCTCTATCCCCCCGCCCCACCAACTTCCCTATAAACCCTTACCTGAGTTGTTAATGGACAAATATTTTGTTCACTAATAACTTAGTATTAACTTATTCCATTTTAAGGTGTAACTATTTCCAGAGAAATCTGCATTTTAATAGAAAACTTCTCTCATGTCATCTCACTCCTCTTCATACCTTTCCCAGAGTAAATATATAAAAAGGAAGACTTTTGACCACACAGTAGAATGCTGGTTGCCAGGAGCTGGGTGAAATGATGTGGGAAATGGAGAGATATTGGTCAAAGAGTACAAAATTTCAGTTATATGATGAATAAGTTCTGGAAATCTAACATACAACATGGTGTCTATATATGTACAGCATGGTTAATAATATTGTACTGTATACTTAAAATTTTCTAAGAGAGTAGATCTTAAGTGTTCCCACCAAAAAAAAAAATTTAACTATGAGAGTTGATGGATGTGTTAATTAGCTTAACTGTGGTAATCATTTCACAATGTATACATGTACCAAATTACCAACATTGTACACCTTTAGTATACACAATTTTTATTTGCCAATTATACCACAATAGAGCAGAAAAAAATAAAATAAATATAAAGGAAGACTTAGAAAAATGAATAGAAAGGAAGACTTAGTGCTCAGTTGGAAAGGCATATAAGCTTTGTCTTAGTCTCTAAAGTAATGGGGATGCATTTGTTAGAGAAAATAGAAGTTTACACAATGACTCATTACAAAAAAAACAGCAACTTGATGTTCTATATCTGACTTCATTTTGCTCTGGAGCCCTAATTGCCCCAGCATCTTTCAGAGTTGAAATCAATTCAAAGTTCAAAATTTCTATGAGGCTGCCTCTATTTTCTCAAAATCTCTTCTCCTTCATCAAGATGGCTTTGGGGTGCAGAGGGAAGCTTATGTAGCCCCATCACCCTGGAGAAGAGACCTCTGTGTTGCACGTTGGACTCTGGTTCCTTTCTGACCTCTGCTGAGATGACCCTAAGCATGCCTGATGACTGTGAGTCTTATACAAGTGTCTACTGCATGGTATCTCACAGCCACTTGGCCTTTGGGAATCAGGATGGGAGCCACTGCTGATGACCATGAGCCTTGCCATTACTCTGCTGGTAAGGTTCCTACACTCAGCTCTCTCCTCTTCCTGACCCCAGGCCTCTTCTGATCTACCATCATTTCTGTACTCTGGCATCCCCAACTAGGGCATGTAAGAACTTAAAATCTCCTTTACAGCCCTTCAGAACCAAATACACTATCCCCAACCCTCTCCTTGCTTTATCTTGCCATGGTGCCATCATTTCTTCTCAGCCATGGCAACTTTGTGCTGATATAGGGCACCATGTGCTCTTCTCCAAGAGCTATAAACCGGAATGGTGATATAGCCCCTTTCGGGGCCTAGAATGCGGGGTCTGCATCTTAAGCCTAAGCACATTCTTCCCCAAATATCTCCAACCTCCTCTGAGCTCCAAAATGGCTTTTGGTTTCCGGAGTGGTAGAAACTTCCCTTATGTTAGTATCCCCCAGACTCTCTACACAATGGCTGAGGGTGAAGTACTATTTTCAGACCATCACATTTTGCTCTTTATGGAAAGAAATCTCTACCCTCATCAAAGCCTGGCTTTTGAAACTATTATCTCACAATGCACTCAAAAATCATAGCTTGAAACTTAGAGCTGAGCAATAATACATTTGTTCCAGCTCATATCTGTTGTCCCCTGAAGCAATAAGTTCAATTAAATCAATGAATAGGAGGAGTACAAGACAACAAGGAAACAGGTTTTCTGGAGCAATTGGCAACAAAAATTGGTTTACTATCTTAAAAATAAATATACAGAGCACACATTCATTCTTCTATTTAGACAAAACATATTTTAAAGCACCTACCAAGAAAAAAGCCCAGTCACTGTTCCAGGTGGCTGTATATAGTAAATAAGAAAAACACCTAAGATCAATTTTTAGTACCACAAATTTAATGTAAAACAAAACCATTTCCGAAACATGGGCAATCCTTTCTGATTACTTTCAATGCAATGATACTTCAGCAAAACCAATCTTTTCTTCACTGGGTCTGAGAGGAGAATGTTGTGGCTAATTGCTTTTTGTCTGGGCAACAGGGAGTTAACCTGAAACCCTATTATTTTTCAAAATTTATGGCTGGAAATACTATGAGTCTAATTTCCTGCCTTAGTGAGTACAGTATAGTAAGTTACATTAGTGAACAAAATTTAATATTTGAAGATTGAAGATATTGCTGGATCTTGGAGTCATCTTTCCAACCATCGATGGCATCAGCCCAGACTAGTGATGTAGCTGTAAAAGGCTTAAGAGATTGTGTTTAACCCTTGGCGAACCTGCAATACATCATAAATGCTATTTTTTTTTTTTTTACAAAAACTAGAACATAGTTATCTTTTGATGCACCCCTTTCTTCACAAATACAATTCAGAAAAAGGTTTGGTTAATTAAGGGTCCTGGTTAAAAAGTTGTATTAATTGTTCATATACTTATTTGAAGGTAACTGGAATGAGATTTTGAACTACATTAAATAAAATTTTATTTCAAGTAATGCTGCAAACTTCTTAGGCATTCCAGTAAGCCTTCTTCTTACTGAAAGATCTTTGGGATTGCTCACCATTATCATTTTGCTTTATTGAACCTAGAATGCTTTTATGTTTCCAAATATGCCTTCAATAAAGTGCTTACAAACTTTTTACAGCAGAAAACTACTTCTTAATGTAGTGACGTTATTCTCAACATTTTCCTGATTTTATTGTCCTGCTCCCATTTTGTTTGAAATCAGTACAATTTTTGCTCTAATTTGAGGGAAGCTGTCCTTAGTTAAAGGGATTCTTCAGACAGGTCACTGGGAATGTTTTGCCCTTCCTCTCTAAGAGAATAATTACATTTTCTACTTAATGAAAAGCTTGTGGCTAAAAGGCATCTCAAATTATAGCCAGACAAAAACATGAAAGGAAGAGATGCTTACATAGATAGATGAGATTTCATATCTCTTTTATTTTAATTGCTAAACAAATTTTGCAGACTTCAAAAGGGCTACTTTGACAGCCTTGGATCAAAAGCCCTTCTTACTAACAGTTGTAGCCTTAACCTATTGAAAGACAATATGAGGTCAAAAAAAAAAGGAGAGCAACCCTTGGGTTTCTTGGAAATGGGAGTGTGAGAGGTGGTGGATGAAAAGTTGCCCAACAGTCAAGGCAATTACCTGTATCCAGGGGACAGCAAAGTACCCTATTTTTCATCCCATTTCCTGTCCCCAAGCTGGTAGACATTGTTCTTATATCAATCAGATAGGCTTGGAGATAAGAGCAGAAGTGTTCTCATCTGAGCCTAACCACCACTCAGGATTTCCCTCCTCTCAGGACTTCATGAGGAAAATTACAATGATTAATTTATGCCCATGGAGGGTAAGCCACTCCCAGAAGACAATGAAGGAGGAGGGTTTGACAATGTCCTGGAGAATGTCAGACGGTAGCAGGGACATCTCCAGCAGTGGCAGAAGCAAGGAAGCTGGGTGGTGGACAGATGAACACCAGCAAACGGAAGCCAAGAGGCCCAGCATGGGGCTTGTCTGCTAATCATATTCAAACCTACACCTTGCCAGAAAGCCACGTCCCAAACTCTCCAAATAATGCTTGCTTCAGGGGTCAATTTTTCCAAAAGCTTTCCATGAAAAGATTTTAAATGGAAATACAAACTTCATGTGAGCAATAAGAAAAAAAATGTAAATCTCTTCTCCACCTTGCACTCACTTTTCCTGCTGTGTTTAAGGCAAAAGAAAAACTCATCAGAAATGACTCCAGAGCCCAGACTCTGACCTCCTTAGATCCTGCTCCCTCTAATCAGGCCACAGATGACTGACAGTCAGGAAATAAACTCTTCTTTGAAGGTACAGCTGGAGCAAGTTTACAGCAAATGACTAATATGATCTAATCTTCCAGCAATTTCAACAGTTTTCAATTCTGGAAGATTCATATATGTCTGTTTAACTTTCTGATTCTGTCCTGTGACTGCTCATTGAATTATCCTTCAAGATTCAATTTTCTCAAATATTGTAACCTTTTTCATTATCAAACTCCAGTGTAATATCAAGATCCACCATGTGCCCCAGCCCCAAAATACACATCTGGGAGACATTGAAAAGCCAAAGGAAAAGCCTACCTGCCAAAGCCTTACTGGTAGGAGGAGAAAATAACCACCTATCCAATTAACAGATCCTCACTGCACTTGGTGGGCTGGCCATTGTAGTAAGGATCCCTGGTAGTACAGTCATCCATCAGTTTCTGAAATACCAAAATCTACCTTCCCCACAAGCTCACTGATGCCTAAAATCTCTCTAACAAGGGACAGTCTTTAATCCCATACTTGGAGATAAAGTTTAGAGGAATGCTCCCTGTGAGAGGGAAGGAAGTTGATTTAAATCCATACTGAGTCAGAAATGACTGATATCAGTGCCACTCCTCAGAGCCCATTGAGTAGGAAGGAAGGAAGAGAAGAGTCAGTACTGGAAGCCTGGAGGGAGGGGAAAAGGGAGGCCAGGGGAAGTGAGGGAAGGGAAGATAACATGCAGAGGAAAGTGGGCAGAGTAAGGAAGCTGGAAGCGTTAAAAACCAACTTTACCAACTATACCACCCTACCAGAGCCAATCCAGTCTACAACTCAAACAAGCAACTAGGGGTCTAAAAAGGGAGATGCCAAATGCAGCTGGTGCCAGCCAGACACTGCAAGAATTTTACATTTTCTTTTGAATCCAGTAATCTTATATACCCAAACGGTCCTGATTGAAATAAGAAACACTGCTTCAAGTGTAAAGAATAAAATTCAAATCTTAAAATTGCAAAGGGTATTAACATGTAAATTAGCTATTCCTAAAAGATTTTCAGACTCACCAATACATACAGTTCATTTTTTACTGGGCCACTTCAATCACCTTTTACATTTAGAGCTCCATGTGAGACTTCACTATCAAATAAGGTTTTTTATTTGTTTTGTTTACAATTTTGATGGATAGGGCACTGAAATTTCCTAATACATAGTTCAGGCCCCATCCATACTTCTATTTTAATTTTTCAATGGACTATGCAAGGGTTTGTGCTTCCATAGCATATAGGCTCTGCTAGAGAGGAAGTGTGTGTGTGTGTGTGTGTGTGTGTGTGTGTGTGTGTGTGTGTGTGTGTGTGTGTGTGTGTAGTGGAGATAGGAGTTTTTGGATTCTAAGAGAGTGCATCTTTCAAATGCGGCCCCAAATGAAAGCATAGTCACAAAGCAGGAGACCACATTCTACATTGATTGAGCAGGTTCTCTAAAGCTTATGAACCTGCCAAAGAGGAGACTAGCCATGGGGCTGACACATTGCTGCATTCATGATTCCATTCCCCTCTGATTAGGAAGTTTTGTGACTGCACTGTTCAGCCAGTTTCTTAGAATTATTACGCTCTTTTTGTTCCTTCACTGGGGCTTTTAGAACCTGAGGGTAGTTGGTAGAAAGAATGCTCATATATAGCTGACAACATGAAGGGCCTTTATGAGCTCCATGGGAAGGAGACACTTCATATTTAAAGAAGGAAAAATTAGAAGAGAGTTTTTGTACTCTCTTTCATTTCTCTGATAGACAGTAATGTCTCTCCTGCTGGTAGCCTTCAGGACAAGGAGATTTGTGTGAGTTGCCATGAAATTCATTATCATACACTCATGCTTTAAAAGTGCAATAGGAGCCACTCTTCATGTGTGCCGCATTTACAATAATTATCCCAAGAAAACCCTATCCACCTAAATGACTAACAAGAACTGCAAGTGGAAAAAGAGATGTATTTTTCATTTTTGGATCATATCTCGTAGCTGAGGACAATCATGGTCATAA
This sequence comes from Manis javanica, assembly GCF_040802235.1. Classification (NCBI taxonomy): domain Eukaryota; kingdom Metazoa; phylum Chordata; class Mammalia; order Pholidota; family Manidae; genus Manis; species Manis javanica. The sequence continues at coordinate 91,448,542 of NC_133174.1, forward strand.
GCTAAGTACAACAGAACATAGCTTTCTCACAGGTGGCACAATTACCTTTCCAGTTGAGTGTGCCAACCTCTAGCCCAAAGGGCTTTCTAAGCAAGGTCCTTTTGACAAATCAGTTCACAATCCACCCAGTTCACCTGAGCTTTCACGCTTCTTCACAGCAATGAAGAAACAGCAGAAATATAAGAGTTACAGACTTAAGGGTCTGGGTCTGGCTTTGTGAGCGATCAGTGATATGACCTTAATGGGTCTCAGCTTTCTTGTCCATACAACAAGGCAAGCAGCACTACTTGAACTAGATAACATTTGAGCTTCCTGTTCCACAAAAGTTCAAATGTGGTAATGAATATTGTTTTATGTGGTAATGAATACTAAAACAATTTGAAATGTATAAAATATAATACAAATGCATGATGAATATTCTATTTTCTTCTTACATCCAACATTGCTATTGGGAAATATGATATCAACCTAATTCTTGTTCTTTTGTAGGTAACTCTTTATTCTTTCCGGGTGCTTTTAGAATATTCTTTTGATGTTCTTAATGATCACTATAGAGTACCTAGTATAGGCTTTCCTTCTCTCTCTGACTCTTCCAAAGGCTTTCATTGTCTTTCAATCCAGAAAATGTATCTCCATTATTTCTTACAAAAGTTAAGAAATAATTTTTGATTTTCTCTGTATTGTGGACTCCTTTTATTTGATGTTGGAATGTTTACTTCCATTTTCCATATCCCTTAGCTTTTCTTTTACATTTTCTATCTCCTTATCTGTCCCTGCTGCCTTCTGGGCAAGTTCCTCAATTTTATCTTTAACTCACTAATTTGTTCTTTAGCTACATTTATCATGGTCTTGATTCCATCAGTGATATTTTCTATTTCATCTGTTTGTTTTTTTTAGTAGAATTTCCACTTCCACCGATGACAGACTAATGGCCACTGAACTTGCCTTCCTATCACAAACAACTAGAAAACTGGACAAAATATGGGAAACGATTGTTTTCAGACAATAGACAACAGGCAGCTCAGCACTGTGCTCTTTGAAAGAACAGAAACAAATAAGGTAATGTCTGGGATTGCCCCAGCCTGTTGCCTGCAGGCAATTTCTGTATCACAGTATAAGGATGAAGAGCCTAAGCAGAGCACAGTAATCTTGCTGATTCGAAGAGACAGCAGTCAGAATTCATGGAGCTGAAGCTGTTATAATGAGTGGAGCAAAGTACTGGAGAGGACGTAGCAACGCAAAGAAAGAACTCTAGAAATTGGCATAGGGGCTCCCTTGAGTCTTTGACATACTGAGCTGTGCATACATAGTGTGAAACTCCAGTGAGAATGGGCAAAGGACAACTGCTGGGGAGCTGCAAGATGGACAATTCCCAGAGCTCATGCAGGGCTAGGAAACATATGAGGTCCAACTAGCCAGAGTAGAGAAACATTGTTGTTGAGTACCCAGGAATTTAAGTGGAGACCCTAGAATGATCACACCTCAATAACAGAGCTAACATAGCCCTACAGTACAGGCTATCCCAAACCTACCATAAGAAAGCTTATAGACAAGCCATGGAAGTTTGAAGCAGATCTGGAAGTGAGTTAACTACTTGCCAAAATAAAATTCAACATTCTTTAAAGTAAGACAGAAACATCCACACACTCAAAAACAACATATTTACAATATTGGACATCTAATTAGAAATTACTAGACAAATGAAAAAGCAGGAAAATATGACCCATAATTACAAGCAATAGGAGACAACAGAAAAGAAATACAAATGAATGAGCAAATAAAAACTTCAGAATAACTATCAAAATATATTGAAGTGTCTAAAGGAAAAACATTGACATAATGAGGGAAAAATAGAAACTATAAGAAAGAACCAAATGAAAGTACTAGAGCTGAAAATATAATATTTGAAATGGAAATTTCTCTGGATGGATTGATAGCAGATTAGACACTGTAGAAAATGAGAAAATTTGAAGACATAGCAATGGAAACTACCTACATCAAAGTACAAAGAGGTGGGAAAAGTGTGAGAAAAGATGAGCAGAGACTCAGTGACATGTGGGTCGATATCAAGTGGTCTAACCTATATGTAATTTGAATCCCAGAATGGAGGTCCTAAGAAAATATTTGAAGATGATAATAATAGCTGAAAGTTTTCCAATTTGGTGATAACTATGCATTCACAGATTCAAAAAATTCTACAAACCCCAAATAGTATAAACACGAAGAAAACCACACATAGGCACATCGTAATCAAGGTGCTAGACACTTATGATACAGAAAAATATATTAAACGCAGCCAGAGGAAGAAAAAGAACAGCTTACATATACAGGAATAAACATAAGGACGAGTACTAACTTCTTGTCAGAAAGAATGTAAGCTGGAAAAGAATTCTATATCCAAGAGAGGGAGAAAAAAACTTCAAAAATAAAGATTAAATAAATATTTTGTCAGGCAAACCAAAGCTGAGAGAATTTGTCACCACCAAACCTGCGCACAAAAAAATGTTTTATCCAGTGCCCAGATCTTGGTTTCTAACATCATTCTTCAATGAAAGGAACCAGAGTTCAATGGAGACTCTAGGACTGGAGCTGGGAATACGCAAGATGGGCCTGAAGCATCTGTATTACCAAAAGTAGGGAAATGCTAAAAAAAGAAAAAAAGTGATGGGGCCCTGTCAAAGGGACTCAGCAACCAACAGGAGGAGCTCCCAATGGCCAAAGTTGAACTGATTTGAAAAAGAAAGTAGTATTGGATTATAACCTTAAGTACAAAGTAAATATACATAAGCCCTTACTGGTATAAATAAATGATTTAGTAAACAAACAAAAGGAGAATAATATACAAACTTCCCATACAGAGGAATTCCAAATAATTTATGAAGATAGTTTTCCTTCAAGGAGATGGAGCAAAACTCCCCACTCCTCAAATGTGGGTCACACATAATAACTTCCCTCCAAAGAATACAAAATGGAAAAGGGAGAGAAAGAGTACATTTATAGTGGAGAACCCTGACAAACACTACCTCAGTCAGATGATCAAGGTTAATATCATCAGTGATAAATCACGCTAATAGCATGGACCCATAATATGGTGTGATGAAAATGGCACTTTATTGCTGTGGTCTTCCACCCCAATACACATAACCCAGTCTAATCATGAGAAAAAACATTACACAAACCCAAATGGGGATAAACTACAAAATATCTGACCAGTACTCCACAAAACTGGGAAGGTCATCAAAAACAAGGAAAGTCTGATCAACTATCACTGCCAAGTAGAGCCTAAGGAGACACAATAACTGAATGTAATGTGGTATTGTGGATGGGTTTCTGGGAATTAAAAAAAGGCACTAGGTAAAAGCTAAGGAAATCAAAATAAAGCGTGGACATTAGTCAATAATAATGTATCAATACTTGTTCATTAGTTGTGACAAATGTACCATACTAATGTAAGATATTAACAATAGGGAAAACAGAGGGCAGGGGAAATGGCAACTCTCTGCACTATCTTAGCAAATGTTTTTGTAAATCTAAATCTATTCCAAAATAAAAATGTATTTAAGAAGAAATGATAAGAGAAGTTTTTCAAGCTTGAGTAAAATGATATGAGAGAGAAACTAAGGTCTGCACAAAGGAATGAAGATTGTCAGAAATGGTATATTTCTAGGTAAATTTACTTTTATGGTTAATAATATTTTCCATTTGAGTCTTTTAACATTATCTTACTTTCTTTCATATTGCTAATTTATTACCTTAACTCCCTAAATATATTCACTTTGCACAATTTAAATTATTAGCCCATCTTTTCCAATAATTCTGCATTGGATGGTATATGTCATCTAATTTCTTGTCTTTTCCTATGGTAGTCCTCTATTCTTCTCAGAAGTCTAGGTTTGCTAATTCCTGTTTCCTGGGAGTATCAGCTACTGCATCTAATAAATGTGTATCAAGGAAGGACCAAAGGTCAGGCCCTACTCTAGTCCTAGTGAGGAGCCCCAGACACCACAGAATCCCTGTTATGCCTATATCCCGGCCCCTTGCAAGGCAACTCCTCTGGTCAGTCACTCTGAGTTGCTATCCATTAGATCTAAGAGTTTGGAGGGGGAGAGGTAGAGAAATAAATGTCAGAGGACACCTGGCTAGTCCATCCCTGTGTTCATCAGCTCCCCACCCCAGCAGGACTTTGCATTGCCCATCTGCTCATGAGTCTCCTGACACAGGAAGCTACTACAGTTAATTTCTGCTCTGAATGACGCAAGCAGTAATTATCCTAAGGGTACACAGAGGAGAGACAGGAGGAGAACTTTACTTTTCTTCTGTCCTATCCTGTCGCTGATACTGCTGGCCATCCACTGCACCAAACTCCAACCATCCACCTTCTACACACACCAGTTCAAGGCAGGTTTCAGTATCCCCAGGAGTTTCTTGCAGTGTTGATATAGTGGCTGCTGTTATTGTTCCTGGAATATGTTTTCTTCTGGCTTTTACAGTTTCTACACAGTTGATTTTGGGGAGGAAGCAGCAACTCACTTGCTAAGAGTGAAAAACATAACTCTTGTTAGGGGCTTGCTGTGTGCATAGAACTTCACTTGCATTATCTCATTTAATCTCAATATCCCTATGGTACATACTATTATACCCATTTTACAGATGAGAAAGTTGCAGCACAAAGGCATTAGTAACTTGCACAAGATCACACAACTATAAGACATGGAGCCAAACTTCAAATCCAGTAAGTCTTACTTTTAGAGACTAGAGTTTTATTCACCACTGGATACCCAATAAGTGCATTGCAGGTGCTCAAAAATATTTGTCAGATAAAAAATAAGTGGATGGATGGTTAGAATTACAGTGCCAGCTTCCCTAGCAGTCTTATTCCTCCATGTTTTCCTCTGTTCAATTGACTTAGTGTCTCTGAAATATACTCTGAAGCCTGTCTGTGTACCCTTCACAAAGTGACACATTCCACTTTCCTTTCAGCCATTACCATTTAAAGAAGCATATTTGTACTTTGAATGAAAAGAAACATCTGTCTTTCAATTTTTCTGAGTAAGCGTAGGTGACGCACCTTTATCACTACCAGAATTGCCATGAAAGCTGGCTTGTTTGTCCTCAATCCTGGTGGAAGTAAGTCCTTCAAAAGAAAGAACATAAATGGCCAGCAAACATATAGAAAGATGCTCAGCCTTACCAACTATGAATAAAATACACATTAAAACAACACCAAAATACCGCTTTCTAAACTGGCAAAAAAAATTTTTAAATATTGAAGTACCTAGTATTGGTAAGGGTTCTAAGGAAACAGGACCTCTTATACATTGGTGGTGGGAGTTTAAATTGGTACAGTCTTTTTAAAAGGAAATTTGACAAAAATCTATCAACATTTAAACATGTAAACATTTTGACTCAGAATTTCCATTTCTAGTTACATATGTTACAAACAAAAAGCTTGTATTGCACAAAAATATTTGTTGTAGCATAATTCATATAGAAAAAGACCAAAATACATGAAATTTCTATTAATGAGGGAATGGTTAAATAGATTACAACAGTGGGATACTATGGAACATGCATTGAGGAACATCTATATGTATTTACATGGAAAAGTATGATATATTGGTAAATGAGAAAATACAGAAAAGTATATAAAATAACCAATTTTTATGAACCAAAATGATTCATACATATGAGTGTATATATTTAGATATGGATATTAAAAGTCTGAATTTATACCAATCTATTAAAAGTTGTTACCTCCGGAGAGCGGGATTAAACAGAGAACAAATAGGTGGGTGCCGAGGCGGGGCAGCTGGGGGAAATAGGTGGGGGAAATAGGTGACGGTGGTTAAAACGCACAAACTTCCAGTTATAAACTGATTAAGTTCTGGGGTTATCATGTACAATGAGGTGGCTATAGTTAACACCACTGTATTGTATATTTGAAAATTGCTAAGAGAGTAGATCTTATATTGTATATTTGAAAGTTGCTAAGAAAGTAGATCTTAAAAGTTCTTATCACAAGAAAAATATTGTAAATATGTAAGGTGAGAGGTATTAACTAAATTTATTGTGGCAATCAGAATAAGAAGGGGTAGTGATGGTGAATCTTCACTTCTGTAATGCAGTTGAACCTTGAACAACATAGGAGTTAGGGGCAGTGACCCCACCATGTAGTCAGAAAACCACATATAACTTTTGACTCCCCTAAAACTTAACTACTAATATCCTACTGTTGATTTTATGATAATAAATAATAATATAGCCTAGTATCTACAGATATTTTGTGCATACATGGCATACTTTCTTTTTCATTTTTTCAATATTTCTAAGCTACACAGTTCATCTTCATCTACAAATTTTTTCAAATTGTCACAAACTGCAAAAAAATTTCCAGTGTATTTGTTGAAAAAAATCCACATGTAAGTGGACCCACACACTTCAAATTTGTGGTTTTCAAGGGGCAATGGTATTTGAACTTTTTTTCAACATAGTAGTTCTTTTGTAATTTTTAAACATGTTTGTCTGGAGGTAAAGAGAGAAAAAAGAAAAGGAAGGAGGGTTAACATTCACTTGGACTCCTCACTCATGGAAAATAGAATTGCATTTGAAAAATAACCAGGAATCAGAAGGCCTGAGTTTCAGTCTACCTCCTCTATACTTGAGCTTTTAGGGAAAGCACGGTAGGACTTTGGACAGGAAGCTTCTTGTGAAGAGCACAGTGCCTCTACACAGAAAACAGTTGTGTTTTAAGGTTACCATGCTAGTGATTAGGGCAGCCCACATTCTTTAGGTAGAAAAGAAAGCATAACAATTGTTCTAGCCCTTGAAAGAAAAATGGATTTGAATTCAAAAGCCAAATTCCCTCATTTCTTCTTATGTTCCTGACTTTAATATAGACATCTACCTCTATGTATATGTCAGCAGAAAACCTCTTCCCTCAGCCACACATGAAAGTGGGCCCCCAGGTGGTCAGATATTGCTGAAGAGACCTTGCTATTCCCAGAGGCTAACTTTAGGCAGATGAGGGCCTTGCAAAGTCCTACCGTGAATCTGAGCGTATAGGTGCCTGAAACACCAAGAGAAAAGAAGAGATAAGGGCTCAGGTTAAGTAAATAGCCTCTCTTTGCTTCCAGATTCGAGTGTGTGAATATCTCAGTGTTAGGCCTATGTTTCCTAAAAATATATCTTGGAAAAAAAACCCTCTGATCTTATCCTAAAAATGTCATCTTTCTTGATAAGACTAATTGAGTACTCAGCACCCTAGCCTTTCTCCCTGTAATACAGCAGAAATGGAGGCAGGTGATAATGTGTAATTAACCAGAAGCCAATTAATATGTCCAACAATTTACCATCACTTTAATTTTCATCACAGAGACCATTTCTACCAGTTGTGACCCTCACAATGATAGGAATCAATATTAGACTTATACAGCTTAGTCTGCTCAAAGGATGAGGAAAATAACGAAATAAAAATAATAAGCACCCAGAAAAAGCACAATCGTTGTTACAGCCATATTTCTTCATATAACAATAATCATTTTCAGAATATCAGTGATGATAGCTTGACTATCTCTTATGTGAGCTATTAGCCTGAAAACCCAGCCTTGTGATTATTAAGGATGAAACAGGTATGGAATTTGGACAGAACAGATGTTCAATCAGTAGATATGTCTATGTTTGGAGAGTAAAGGCTTACCCTTTAAGAATAAATAGATTACTGGTGTTGGCTAAACTGGACAGCTACATGCAAGAGCATGTAACTGGATTATTGTCTAACCCCATATACAAAAGTAAACTCAAATGGATCAAAGACCTGAATGTAAGTCATGAAACCATAAAACTCTTAGAAGAAAACAGGCAAAAATCTCTTTAATATAAACATGAGCAACTTTTGCCTGAACGCATCTCCTCAGGCAAGGGAAACAAAATAAAAAATGAACAAATGGGACTACATCATGCTAAAAAGTTTCTGTACAGCAAAGGACATCATCAGTAGAACGAAAAGACATCCTACAGTATGGGAGAATATATTCATAAATGACATATCCAATAAAGGATTGACATCCAAAATATATAAAGAGCTCGCACCTTAGCAAACAAAAAGCAAATAATCCAATTAAAAGTGGGCAGAGGATCTGAACAGACACTTCTCCAAAGAAGAAATTCAGATGGCCAACAGGCACATGGAAAGATGCTCTACATCTCTAATTATCAGGGAAATGCAAATTAAAACCACAATGAGTTATCACCTCACACCCGTTAGGATGGCCAACATAGAGAAGATTAGGAACAACAAATGCTCGTGAGGATGCATAGAAAGGGGAACCCTCCTACACTGCTGGTGGGAATGTAAACTAGTTCAACCACTGTGAAAAGCAATATGGAGGTTCCTCAAAAAACTAAAAATAGAAATACCATTTGACCCTGGAATTCCACTCCTAGGAATGTATCCTAAGAATGCAGGAGCCCAGTTTCAAAAAGACATATGCACCCCTATGTTTATTGCAGCACTATTTACAATAGCCAAGATACCGAAGCAACCTAAGTGTTCATCAGTAGATGAATGGATAAAGAAGAGATGATACGTACATACAATGAAATACTATTCAGCCATAAGAAAGAAACAAATCCTAACATTTGCAACATGGATGGAGCTAGAGGGTATTATGCTCGGTGAAATAAGTCAGGCAGAGAAAGACAAATACCAAATGGTTTCCCTCATTTGTGGAGTATAACAACGAAGCAAAACTGAAGGAACAAAATAGCAGCAGACTTACAGACTCCAAGAAGGGACTAGTGGTTACCAAAGGGTAGGGGTATGGGAGGGCGGGTGGGGAGTGAGGGAGAAGGGGACTGAGGGATATTGTGATTGGTGCACATAGTGTGTGTGGGGTCACGGGGAAGACAGTGTAGCTCGAGAAGACAAATAGGGACTCTGTGGCATCTTACTATGCTGATGGACAATGACTGCAATGGGGTATGGGGACAGACTTGATAATAAGGGTGAATGTAATTGCTTTTCTTGTGAAACCTTCATAAGAGTGTACATCAATGATACCTTAATACAAAAATAAAAGTAAATAGATTATTCTGGGTCCAGCCACACAGAACCACAATGATCTAAGAAAATTTTTTAACAGATGGCACAGATTGGATGCCATCAGTCCAAATGTACCTCAACAATTCTGGTGGCAGGAAATCTTCAAGAGATAATTTAAACTTGAGCTTCTCCATCAGCTATACTAAGTGAAGAGCCCTTAGTTGTCCCCAGTCATCTGGAGTCTGGAGTCTGCAAAAGTCAAGGAGCTGGGGGTGCGGGGGCCTTTAAATCCTTGCTCCTCAATATTTGGTCCCCAGACTACCAACATAAGCATGACTTGGGAAGTTATCAGAAATGTGAGCTCACAGGCCCCACCCTAGCCCATCATATGGAAACAGAATCTGCATGTTAACAAGATCCCCAAGTGATTTGTATTAAAGTTTGAGAAGCATAGCTCTGGATGTTAGCTGAGAGTTGGGCTTATCTGATTTCAAGCACGAGAATCGTGTCTCCAGTAGCTAAATCCCAGTATCTGCCTTCATTCCTAGTTCTGACAGCCGAACTTTTAGGAGATACAAGTGCACCTCTGCTGTGTACCCAACAAAGTGTTAGGCCCTTAGAGAGAAACAAAAGACAAGCTCCCCTATTCTCAAGAATGAATTGTCTGGTTGAGGGAAGAGAAGAGAGACATATAGATGCTGACCCACCTTTCCCTCCCACTCTTTACCCTAATGCATTCCATACTCCAGTCATACCAGGACTGATCACTATTCTCCAAATGTGTCCTGTGCTTTCCTGCTTTTGTTCTCAACGTTCTCTTTGCCTGGAACTTTTGCTGTCCACCCTCATCTTCAATTGAAATTCTACACACACATCAGGAGCCAGCTCCTGCCTTCCTGAAATTAGTCTGTCTACCATTCCCCCACAGTGCATTCCCATATGTGCACTTTGACCATTATCCAGTAACACTTGGCTTCAGACTAGTCAAAAAGACTAATGAAGCTTTTCTGAAGCAAAAGGAAACTTCAAGCATAATTTCACTGTTCTCCCAGACAAAGAGAATAACTCCCTTAACCCTTGTGTTTAGGGTTGTCTTTGACCTCCTCCTTTCCCTCTAAATGTTTGTTTCATTTCCAAAGCACTATTGACGTAAAGCATTGCCAAAATGTCTCTCCTAGCTTTAAATCAAGTTTTAGGACTAAATGGAAATTTTAAATATTTCACTGAGGGATCAAAATATCGGTCCTAAAATACTGGGTTGCACCAAGAATATTGCCCACCTTCCTATATGACTTACACAAACACACAGGAACCCAGAGAGACCCTAAACTAGCCTCTGAGCAGTCACCTAAATTGATGGCAAATGCTGGATGTAATTTTCAGTGGATACTGTAGATGGTAGCATTGTGCATATTATTCTCTTAATTTTATTGGTTTCCTAATTTATCATTTTATACATCAGGAAAGGCATATGTGGGGAAGGACAATAGAAGGTCAGATATTAATTATATTCATAGGAATCCATAATGGAGGAAAATTAATAGCAATATTTAAAAGTTTCCAAAATTCTATTGCTTCTTAAGCCAGTTTCCTATTTCTCTTTTCCCCCTTGCTCAAACTCTGAAAAATCACAGTCCTGACCATTGACTCATCTGCCTTGCCTCCCACTCATTTGCCTACCCTTTGCGATCTGACTTTATTCCCTGCCCACTCAATTATTCTAAAATCTTTATTTCTTTAGGATTTCTTGTCATCTCCTGATCCCTAGACCCAATTGTCTCTTCTCAGGGCTCATCCTAACTCATTTATCCAAAACATTTACAAGATAACTACACCTTCCTTGTTTATGCACAGTTTTCCCAAGTTCTTTATTTTGAAAATTTTCAAACCTATGTAGAGTAGAGAGAATACTACAATAAACAGCCACATCCCCTTCACTTAACTTCCCGGGTTAGCATTCACCACACTTCCTCGATCCCTCCTCCCCTCTCCCTCCCTCTCTCTTCCCCTGTCTCTCTCCTGGCATCATGACACTCTAAATAATTCAGCATACATTACTAAATTGCAGATACCATTACACTTGAACCCTAAATTCTTCAGCATGCATCTCATAAGAATAACATAATCCTCCTAGGACACTCTTTTTGAAACCCTCTGCTCTCCTTGCCCCCTTGGTTCTCCTAGCTCTGACCACCTCTCTATAGGAGCAGAAGGCAGGAGGCAGGAAGGCCTGAAGGGACTGGTCCTGGCTCTGCCACAAACCAGCTCTGTGCTTTGAAAGAAAAAAAGAAAAAAACATCTTGCTTAATTATAAAAGAAATATATGCTCATCATAGGAAACAGGGAAAATACAAAGTTTAAAGAAAATAAAGTTATCTAAACCTGCCATCTGGAGATGATTACTCTACATTTTTTAGTATTTCCCAATACATAGTTTATATAATTGAACTGGATACAATATTCTACCTGTTTTTTATTAAGCATTTAAAGCAAGCATTAAAATTTTTCATAAAACATTTTTATTGTATTGACTATAGTCTTAAAGAAAAGGCAACACCTCCCTTTTAAAAATTAGGAAAGGGCTTAAGCAGGCAATTCATAAAGGAATATGAACTGCCAAAAGTTCATGAAAAAAAGTTTTCAACCTAACTAGTAATCAGAAATAATTTTAAACTAAAATAAGACTCCATTTTCACCACCAAACTAGCAAAGCTGTTTTCAGAAAAAATGAATAATCAGGGGTGGGAAAAGATAAGGGAAAACAGATATTACACAAACACTGCTGATTAGAGTACAAATTAGTATAATTTTTTTTCAGATAAAAATTAGCAGTATATACTTTCAAAACCTAAAAAGGACACATAAATTTTAACCAGCAAATACACTTGCAGGAATTTATTCTCACTAGATAATTATACTACAATAGACACACAAAGCTCTTCATAGCAAGGAAATTTAATAGAGATTGTTTCCAACTTATGGCTAAATAAATGATAATATGAAATTAACTCAGTAGATGATGGTACAGCCATACAACAGAATACTAAGCAGCTATTAAATATATTGTTGTATTAACTATTAATAGAATTCTGAGGAATAATAAGATTATGTGAAGATTTTGATTTTCAATGTTGAATATTTTTATATTTTTTGAGGTTCTTTTTCCAATGAATATGCATTACTTCTGTAATAAATAGGACATAAAGATTTTTTAATGTTATAAAAATATATTTATCAACATGAAATATATTAACAATAAATTGATAATTGAATTAAGTCATTTATAGCAAACAGTTATGAAGTTATTTTTAACAGCTTTAATGAGATGACTTACATACCATAAAATTCACACATTTAAGTGTAAAATTCATGGTTTTTGGTATATTTACAGAGTTGCACAACTCTCACCATAATCTAAATTTAGAACATTATAATATCAGTAATTTATCCCTTCTTTGACTGAATGATACACCATTGCATGAATACAACACATTTTATCTACACATCAGTTGATGGACACTTGGCTTCTTTCCATTACTTAGCTATTTTGAATAATGCTGCTATGAATTGTCATGTGCAAGTTTTTATGTGAACATATGTTTTCATTTCTCTTCAGTAGAGAGGAAGGAGGGGAATTGCTGGAGCCTATGGTTAAACTATGCTTAACTTTTTCAGAAACTGTCAAGACTATTTCCCAGAGGCTGCACCACTTTACATACATATCAGCAATGTATGAGGATTCCAGTTTTTCTACATCTTCACCAGTACATGTTATCTGCCTGTTATTATAGCCTATTCTGTGTGTGAAATGGTATTATTTTGTGACTTTGATAAGCATTTATTTTATAAATAATTATGTTGATCAATTTTTAATTTGCTCATTAGCCATTTGAATACCTTCTTTGGAGAAATGTATATTCAAATTATTTGTCCATTTTTTTAATTGCTCTTTTTACCATAAGAGTTCTTTAGTATGTTCCAGATAAAAGTACCTTGTCAAATACATGACTATGCAAATATTTTCTTCCAGTGTGTGGATTCTTTTTCTTCTTTGGCTGGTACTCTTGATGTCATATCTAAGAAAACAATGCCTAACCCAAGATCATGAATATTTACTCCTATGTCTTCTTTTAAGGGTCTCTTATTTTTAGCTCTTACACTTAAGTCTATGATCCATTATGAGTTAATTTCTGTGTATGGTGTAATTCAGGGGGTCCAAATTCATTCTTTTGTATGCGGCTATGCAGTTGTCGCAGCAGCATTGAAAAGACTATTCTTTACCCAGTGAATTGTCATGGCTTCTTTGTAAAAAATCAGTTGATCATAAATGTTAGGGTACATTTCTACACAGGCAATTCTATCCCTTTGACCTATACCTCTATCCTATCCAAGCACCATATTGACTTACTATTTTTAACCAAATATATGTAAGAGAAAAACAATCTGATAATAAGTATATGAAATCATTTAGAATAAAATATTCTATTGTATGGCTATACTATGTGTATTTAAGTACCTCCCTCTTGTTAGACATTTTAAGCTGCTTCCACATTTTCACTATTACAAGTAACATTGTAATGAAAATCTCTATGCAAAAACTACTATGTCAGATTACTTGCTTAGGGTAGGTTTGTATCAGAGAACTTACTGGGTCAAAAGTAAGGATATTTTTTAGCACACAAAGTGAGTTAAATTAGACTGTTAGATAGTAAGGGAATTACCCTTGAACCTTTGGTAACCACAAATCTAAAGCCTGAAATGGCAAAAAGTACATAGCTGTCAATAGCCACACTAAATGTAAATGGTCTGAATGCACCAATCAAAAGACACAGAGTCACTGAATGGATTAAAAAACAAGACCCATCTATATGCTGCCTACAAGAGACTCTCTTCAAACCCAAAGACATACACAGACTGAGAGTAAAGGGATGGAAAAAGATATTTCATGCAACTAACAGGGAGAAAAAAGCAGGAGTTGCAGTACTTGTATCAGACAAAATAGACTTCAACACAAAGAAAGTCACAAGAGACAAAGAAGGACATTACATAATGATAAAGGGGTCAGTCCAACAAGAGGATATAACTATTATAAATATCTATGTACCCAACACAGAATCACCTACATATGTGAAACAAATACTAACAGAATTAAAGGGGGAAATAGAATGCAATGCATTCATTTTAGGAGACTTCAACACACCACTCACTCCAAAGGACAGATCAACCAGACAGAAAATAAGTAAAGAGACACAGGCACTGAACAATGTATTAGAACAGATGGACCTAATGGACATCTACAGAACACTCCATCCAAAAGCAACAGGATACTCATTCTTCTCAAGTCCACATGGAACACTTTCAGTAATAGATCATATACTAGGCACAAAAAGAACCACAGTAAATTTAAAAAGATTGAAATTGTACTAAAGGTATGAAACTAGAAATAAATTACATAAAGAAAATGAAAAACCCCACAAACACCTGGAGGCTTAATAACATGCTCATAAATAATCAATGGATCAATAACCAAATAAAAACAGAGATCAAGAAATATATGGAGACAAATGACAACAATGATTCAATAACACAAAAATCTGTGGGATACAGCGAAGGCTGTGCTAAGAGGGAAATGTACTGCAATACAGACGTACCTTAGAAAAGAAGAACAATCTGAAATGAACAGTCTAAACTCACAATTAATGAAACTAGAAAAGGAAGAACAAATGAGGCCCAAAGTCAGTAGGAGAGACATAATAAAGATTAAAGCAGAAATAAATAAAATTGAGAAGAATAAAACAATAGAAAGAATCAATGAAAGCAGGAGCTGGTTCTTCGAGAAAATAAACAAAATAGATAAACCCCTAGCCAGACTAATCAAGAAAAAAAGAGAGTCTACACACACAAACAGAATCAGAAATGAGAAAGGAAAAATCACCACGGACACCACAGAAATACGAAAAATTATGAGAGAATACTATGAAAAATTATATAGTAACAAACTGGATAACCTAGAAGAAATGGAAAACTTTCTAGAAAAATATAACCTTCCAAGGATGACCCAGAAACAGAAAATCTGAATAGACCAATTACCAGCAAAGAAATTGAATTGGTAATCAAAATACTAACTAAGAACAAAATCCCTGGACCAGATGGTTTCACTGCTGAATTTTATCAAACATTTAGTGAAGACCTAATACCCATCCTCTGTAAAGTTTTCCAAAAAGTAGAAGAGGAGAGAATACTCCCAAACTCATTCTATGAGGCCAAAATCACTCTAATACCAAAACCAGGCAAAGACACCACCAAAAGAGAAAATTACAGACCAATATCCCTGATGAACATAGATGCAAAAATACTCAAGAAAATATTAGCAAACTGAATTAAAAAATACATCAAAAAGATCATCCATCATGATCGAGTGGGATTCATCCCAGGGATGCAAGGATGGTACAACATTCGAAAATCCATCAACATCATCCACTAGATCAACAAAAAGAAGGACAAAAACCACATGATCATCTCCATAGATGCTGAAAAAGATTTGACAAAATTCAACATCCATTCATGATAAAAACTCTTGACAAAATGGGTATAGAAGGCAAGTACTTAAACATAATAAAGGCCATATATGACAAACCCAGAGCTAACATTATACTTAACAGTGAAAAGCTGAACGTTTTTCATCTAAGATTGGGAATAAGACAGGGATGCCCACTCTCCCCACTTTTATTTCACATAGTTCTTCAGGTCCTAGCCACAGCAATCAGACAACAGAAAGAAATACAAGGCATCCAGATTGGCAAGGAAGAAGTCAAACTGTCCCTGTTTGCAGGTGACGTGATATCATACATAAAAAACCCTAAAGAATCCACTGCAAAACTACTATATCTAATATCTGAATTCAGCAAAGTTGTGGGATACAAAATTAATACACAGAAATCTGTTGCATTTGTATACACTAGTGATGTACTAACAGCAAGAGAAATCAGGAAAACAATTCCTTTCACAATTGCATGAAAAAGAATGAAATACCTAGGAATAAACCTAACCAAGGAAGTGAAAAACCTATACCCTGAAAACTACAGGACACTCTTAAGAGAAATTAAAGAGGACACTAATAAATGGAAATTTATCCCATGCTCTTGGCTAGGAAGAATTAATATTGTCAAAATGGCCGTTCTCCCTAAAGCAATCTACAGATTCAATACAATCCCTATCAAAATACCTACAGCATTCTTCAATGAACTAGAGCAAATAGTTCTAAAATTCATATGGAACCACAAAAGACCCTGAATAGCCAAAGCAATCCTGAGGAGGAAGAATAAAGCAGCGGCAATTATGCTCCCTGACTTCAAGCTCTACTACAAAGCTGCAGTAATCAAGACAATTTGGTACGGGCACAAGAACAGACACATAGACCAGTGGAACAGAGTAGAGAGTCCAGATATAAACCCAAGAATATATGGTCAATTAACATATGATAAAGGAGCTATGGATATACAATGGGGAAATAACAGCCTCTTCAACAGCTGGTGTTGGCAAAACTGGACAGCTACATGTAAGAAAATGAAACTGGATTATTGTCTAACCCCGTTCACAAAAGTAAACTTAAAATGGATCAAAGACCTGGATGTAAATCATGAAACCATAAAACTCTTAGAAAAAAATATAGGCAAAAATCTCTTGAACATAAACATGAGCAACTTCTTCATGAACATATCTTCCCAGGTAAGGGAAACAAAGGCAAAAATGAACAAGTGGGACTATACCAAACTAAAAAGCTTCTGTACAGCAAAGGATACCATTAGTAGAACAAAAAGACATCCTACAGTATGGGAGAATATGTTCATAAATGACAGATCCGATAAAGGGTTAACATCCAAAATATATAAAGAGCTCACACACCTCAACAAACAAAAAGCAAACAATCCAATTAAAAAATGGGCAGAGGAGCTGAATAGGCACTTCTCCAAAGAGGAAATTCAGATGGTCAACAGAAACACGAAAAGATGCTCCACATCACTAATCATCAGGGAAATGCGAATTAAAACCACAATGAGATATCACCTCACACCAGTTCGGATGGTCACTATCCAAAATACAAACAACAAACAAATGTTGGCAAGGTTGTGGAGAAAGGGGAACCCTCCTACACTGCTGGTGGGAATGGAAATTAGTTCAACCATTGTGAGAAGCAGTATGGAGGTCCCTTACTCCTGTGGAAAACTAAAATTAGAAATACCATTTGACCCAGGAATTCCACTCTTAGGAATTTACCCTAAGAATCCAGGAGCCCAGTTTGAAAAAGATATATGCACTCCTATGTTTATTGCAGCACTATTTACAATAGCCAAGAAATGGAAGCAACCTAAGTGTTCATCAGTAGATGAATGGATAAAGAAGATGTGGTACATATACACAATGGAATATTATTCGGCCATAAGAAGAAAACAAATCCTACCATTTGCAACAACATGGATGGAGCTAGAGGGCATTATGCTCAGTGAAATAAGCCAGGCAGAGAAAGACAAGTATCAAATGATTTCACTCATCTGTGGAATATAACAACAAAGAAAAAACTGAAGGAACAAAACAGCAGCAGACTCACAGAACCCAAGAATGGACTAACAGTTACCAAAGGGAAAGGGACTGGGGAGGATGGGTTGGAAGGGAGGGATAAGGGGGAAAACGGGCATTACAATTAGCACACATAATGTAGGGGGTGGTGACATGGGGAAGGCGGTATATACAGAGTAGACAAGTAATGATTCTATAGCATCTTACTATGCTGATGGATAGTGACTGTAATGGGGTATGTGGGGGGGACTTAATAATAGGGGGCGTCTAGTAACCATAATGTTGTTCAAGTAATTGTACCATAACAATATCAAAATTAAAAAATTTGAAAAAATAAGAATATTTTTAAGATTCTAGATAGAAAGGAAGGAGATATATATATGTACATAGACGCTGTATCAACTTACATACCAAACAAGATACTTTATTTGGAGCAAGTCACTTGTCTTCTGTGTGCCTTAGGTTTCTCATCTGTCAAATGAGGTTAACAAAGCTAGCCCCCTTTGTTTACAAGGATACTGTGAGAATCAAATGAAATCCTTGATACAAGAGAGCCTTAACAAGCATTAGAAGTGCTACAGACATATAGGGTATTATTTCCATTTATTTTGTCCGGTTACATTCAACAAGTATTCATAGAGCACCTACTTCCCATGGAGCATTATGACAGACAAAGAAATGAAGGAAAAAATAAAAACAAATTAAAAAGCAAAGAAAAAATCTATTTTGGAAATGAAATTTATTGAACAGATTGTAAGCTGCTTGGGGACAAAAACCATATCTGGTAGAGGATTTAAGAAAACGGAGTACAGGGACTGTGATAGCTGCTATAATAAGCATTATAAACAAAATCCTTTAATTCACAGAAGATGAGGAGATTAGTTTTAGATGCAGAAATGAGAAAAACTTCTCAAAAGAGGTAGTATTTGAGCTAGGAATGGAAATTTGATGGGAGTGCTCATGTTGTGTTCTCATGCTTTATTGAGAAAATTTTGCAAAGAAAAGATTTTTATATCTATTCTATTTCTGATTCTGAATTGTTTTTCTTATTCTTATTTTTATCCTGGGTTAAGATGTTATTCAACTAACTGAAAAGTTTGGTTACTGTATCAGACCTGGAGTGGCTAAAGACAGCTGATCATCAAATACTCAGAATACAGGGACTTAGGTGTGCTTTCCCCAGCAATTCTACCCTAGCTTGTTATAAGATTTAAAAGGTCCACTGTAGAGCTTGACCTCACCCACGATACGAGGAATCATCAAGACTACTGACTTCTGATTTAGATTGATCAAGTTTTTACTTGTGATTTGAGTCTTATTACTATCGTACTCAAGGTATGCTTGTTCTTCAATCCTATCAACATTGCATTGTGAGACAATTATCCATGGGTCTCTTATATTCCCACATGTCTTGCAAGCAGAGGCACTGATTATATTTTTTACTGTATTTTCAAGGATGCTTATATAGCAAACATCCATGAGAGATATAGTGTCTCCTTCTGGGATAAAGGCAGATTTGTTCATTGTCCAGCACAGTGTAAGTTTTCCTCCCTCTCTGCTCACACAGATAAGATCCTATGGTCAAACAGCCCTCCTTATCACAGTTCCTGCTTATTCCTGAGCAGTGGATTTCAGTTCCCTTCCATCTTGCAGAATTATTCAAACAAACAAATCACATCTTCCCACAGGAACCAGGGGGCACCTCACCCTCTTGATACCACAAAGCTTGCCTCCCACAGCCCCTAATGGTTAACTCAATTCCTTTGTGCAACCCTGTGTTCGCTGCAGGGCATGTGGTGTCCTTATCCTCTGAGTCGTAAGTATATGTGACTAATAAATTGTTGTGGATCTCATCTATCCCATGATGGGTGTCCTGTGTTTCTCCATCCCCATAAACATCCCTCACCAATGGGGTGAAGAAAAGGTGATTAAAACTGCCAACATAATAAAAATAAGATTTCCCTTTAGAGCAAAGTTTGAACAGATTAATGTGCATCCAATTATGAAAGATTCAAGTTCCTTAAGCACAGAGTTCCTCAGCTCTGATGCAATTCCCCTATGTACACCTGGCCCTCTCTGCATGACCTCATGGGAAGGGAGGGGTAAACATGGCAAGGGGATCGGACATGCATATGAAACTCATGCTGCTTGCTGTGCAAAAAGTAATGAAGTCCTTTGTCTCTGTTCCAGGAGTTTCATATCTTCTGCCAGTATATATGAAAATGGCATGCAAGTAGAGTCTTAGATCCTTCATAGTTCTTGACACCTTGTAAAGCCTGATATAAATACCTTACAGTGTTTTTCAGAGTGCCTTTTCTTTATTAATGAACCAGTGCAAAACCATTTTGCAATGGTTCCATCTGGGTGTGGTCTGGCTCAGTTCAAGCTAAAGACTTTGGTCAATCTGATTCACTGATATTTCACCTTTTTTCTCTCATAGATTATTAAGATGTACAATATTAACTTCCACTAGTTTAAAGATGTCATTGCTACTACTGGGACACAGAAGAATAAATCACTGAAATTATTGACTGTTGCCTATGGTAAAAGAGTAATTAAATAAAGATTGAATTTACTGGGACATACAGAAAGAGGTTCTTATTATCCAAGTATTCATTATCAGAGTCTACACAGGAAGTTCCTGTAGGGAGCAAAGTTGCCATAAAACAAAAGATATTCATCAGTGAACTAACCATAGTAAAATTAGGTATAAACATCCTTCCTTGACCAGTGCTACTGTCTATCCTTGGCCATAGTAGCAATGGTCTTTCTTTCCTGTAAATATCCAACAATTCACAGTGCAAATCTGCAAAGTGAAATTGAAAATTTTGTAAAAGATGTAGAAATATGAAGTAGATAAAAGATGTTAGTGAACTGCTCAAATAACTCACAAAGTCATTGGCAAATGATGACCTGCCAAAGTTAGATCAGTTAACAATTGAAGAAGAGAAAATGGACAAGGATGATGATAGCACTGACATTTCAAAAGAGAATTATTTGAATAATAAAAGCTTACGAGACGTCCTTGGAAAAAAATGATGCAGCTCCCACACATTTTTGCAAAAATGACCCTCTGATGAAAGTCAAAAGTGAAGGGAAGGATGTTATAATCATGCTGTCACATTGTTTGTCAGAAAATTACACCCCTAAAGCAACAATTCATTCTGTGCTTTAAGAATTAGAAAATAGTTGAATTTGAACCTGAATTGAGTTAAATGCAAGATAAATCTCTTTTCATTATTGTTGTTTCACCTTCTGACTAAAATCTCAACACAACTTTTATTTTTCCACTATTAATCATGAAATATCCCGTTTCACATGCATTCTCTTTAAATGCCTTTCTCCAGTACCAGTTTGCCCTAGATAATCAGGATGCCTTGTGATCAGTTAATAAATCACCATATTAGGCTCCCTTTGATCCTGGAGTATATATTCTGTTAGCACAATATTTCCTAAAGGTGGTACCTACATCACTGACAGTACACTAGATAATTTCAGGTAATTTGTGAATGATACTTACTCATTTATTTTAATAGGTATTAGAAAAAATATAAACAACTGATTAAAACCAAGTTTTCATAGACTATTGTGGCTTAAGACAAGTTTAAATTTCAAAAGGTGAGTTGATTTAAAATTAACTTAAAGACAATATTACTTATTATTTTTGTGAAGATGATAGGTATATATGGCAAAAGTTACAACTGGCTCATAAATGTCTCCATTTAGGAAGCATTGCATTAACATAAAAGTAGCAGTCACAAATCTCAGGCACCTTCAAAAGATGACACCCAGTGGCCAAGGGTGTGTTGAGCAGGATGGCAGAGCCTCACAGTAGTGATGGGACACTCTTTCCCAACATAATTGTTGCAACTATTCAGACACACTTGAGACTCTCCAGGAAGAATAGTTAAATGTAATTACAAACAGGAGTTTTCATCCCCACCTCCCCACTCTGTATGTCACTGAATCTTTCTCTAGTCTCTCAACATCCTAGCCCCTCTCCACCCCCAGCTCCATTCTTATCCTTCCTACCTGAGCGCTTGGTCCTATCCCACTGTCTTATGGTAATTTAGTCTGGAAGTTCAGAGTATTTGAAAGCCTCAACATTGACCACCTCACCCACCAGGGAAGCAAAATGCCTTTCCCCCTCAATGCAGGCCTGTGTATGCATGTGTATGCGTTGTGGGAGGTAGTATAGAGGCCAACATAGTCATTCATGGGCTTCTATCTTTATTCTTAGTTCAAATGTCTTTTCCAAAAACCTAGCTCTTACATCAAATGATTAGAGGAAAGGGAAGCTCTGATGAATACTTAGCACTAAGGTTTTTGAAACATTGATAAGGAAGATAGGGAAAAAAATTAATTTTAAAGCTTCAGAATATACTGCTTTCAGGAGGTAGGGATGTTTGTGATGGACTATGCCTTTCCAAACTTCAGTGATTTACCCTCTTTCCAATTTTGCCATGTCTAATTATAACCTGTACTCTAGTTCACA
Organism: Manis javanica; assembly: GCF_040802235.1. NCBI lineage: Eukaryota > Metazoa > Chordata > Mammalia > Pholidota > Manidae > Manis > Manis javanica. The sequence goes on from NC_133174.1 coordinate 91,470,654, forward strand.
TAATACTTCTCTTTAAATCTATTCATTTTCTTTACCTTGCCTCATTTTAAGCAACAATACTCGTGAAATTATTGTTTTATGTCCTAGTTACATTCTTCTACACAATTTAAAATCCATAATATCCAACATTTACTGAGTGAGTATTATGAGCCAGATACTGGTCTAAGTGCTTATATGTATTACCTAATAGAATTCTTACATCAAGCCTATGAATTAGATTTTATCATTATTCTCATTTTTATAGAAGAGGAAACTAGGGCATAGAAGATTAAGTTACATACTAAAGGCCACATGGCTGGAAATCTGTGAGAAGTAATTAACAAATTCTGCGAAGCTGTGGGATATAAAATCAACACACCCAAAAATCAGTTGCTTTTCTATACACTAACAATGAACAATCTGAAAAAGAATTTAAGAAAGTAATTCCATTACAATAGAATGAAAAGAATAAAATACTTAGGAATAAACTTAACCAAGGAGGTGAAACACTTGTATACTACAAAATGATGCTGAAAGAAATACAAATTAATTAAAAGACATCTGTGTTCATGGGTTGGAAGACTTAATATTGCTAAGATGTCAATACTGCCAAAAGTGATCTACAGCTTCAATGCAATCCCTATCAAAATCCCAATAGCATTCTTTCCAGAAATAGCAAAACACTTTCCAAAATTCATGTGGTATCTCAAAAGACTCCAAATAGCCAAAACAATCTAGGAAAAGAAAATGAAGTTGGAGCTCTCACACTTCCTGTTTTTAAAAATTACTACAAGGCTATAGTAATTGAAACAGTGTAATACTTACTGGCATAAAGACAGACATATAGACCAATGGAATAGGAGAGCTCAGAAATAAACCCTAATATTTAAGGTCAAATAATTTTTAACTAAGGTGTCAAGACAATTCAGTGGGGAAAGGACAGTCTTTTCAACAAGTCCTGTTGGGGAAAACTGGATATCCACGTGCAAAAGAATGAAGTTGTACCATTACTTTATATCATATATAAAAATTAATTCAAAATAGATCAAAGGCCTAAACATAAGCACCAAAACTACAAAAGTCTGAGAACAAAACAGGGGAAAACCTCATAACATTGAATTTGGCAATGATTTCTTACATATGACACCAAAGGAACAGGCAACAAAAGAAAAACAGATAAATTGGACTTCATCAAAATTAAACACTTTGTGCATCAAAGGACACTATCAATAGAGTAAAAAGGTAACTCACAGAATGGGGGAAAATATTTAGAAACCATATAGTTGATAAGAGATTTATATCCTAAATATATAAAGAACTCCTATGACTCAACAACAACAAGAAAAAACATAAACCACCCAATTCAAAAATGGACAAAGGACTTAGATATTTCTCCAAAGACGTACAGATAACCAATAAGCAAAAGAAAAGAAGCCCAACATCGTTAATCATTAGGGAAATGCAAACCACAATGAGATTCTACTTCACACCTATTTGGATATCTATTACCAACAAACAAACAGAAAATAACAAATATTGGCAAGGATGTAGAGAAATTGGAACTCTTGTGCACTATTGGTGGGAATGTAAAATGGTGTAGCTGCTGTAGAAAACAGTATGACATTTATTCAAAAAATTAAACCTAGAATTACCACATGATCCAGCAATTTCACTACTGGGAATATATCCAAAAGAATTGAAAACAGGGACTTGAATAGTATACACCAATGTTTATAGCTATGATAACTGAAAGGTGGAAACAACCCAAATGTCCATCTACTGATGAATCATTAAACAAAATGCACTCTATACACACAATGCAATATTATTCAGCCTTAAAAAGGAAGGAAATTCTGGTACATGTTATGAACTTGAATGAAACCTGAAGACATTACATTAAGTGAAATAATCTAGACAACAAAAGACAAATATTTTATGATTCCACTTACATGAGATACCTAGAAGAGTCAAGTTTATAGTGATAGAAAATAGAATGGTGGAACCTGATATAATAGCTTTACAATGGACAAACCTGGTGAACACCATTAAAACCACATAATCACAGTTAATATTTCAGTATTGGGAAAACAGACATGTGTCTTGTGATGTGGTGCACTGAGACCACAGCATCACTTCTGTGGTGATGCTCCTCCCCAAAATGCATAATGTGAAAACTTGAATCTATCCATACAGAAGCATCAGACAAACCAAACTGAAGGACATTCTACAAAATAAAGACCCTAAACTTTTCAAAATTGTGAAGATTAACAACAAAAGTTCTTCCAAATTAAATGAAACTGATGAGACATAACAATTAAATGCCACATGTGACCCTGGATTGGGAAAAAAGAACTGTAAATGACATCATTAAAACACTTGAGAAAATCCAAATGTGGGCTGGATATTAAATAATAGTATTATATCTTAAAAATAGAATGGTGGTTGCCAAGAGTGGGGGAAAAGACTATGGTGAGTCATTTTTTAATGGGTACAGAGTTTCATTTTGGGAAGAAGAACGAGTTCTGGAGATAAATGGTGGTGGTGGTTGTGCAATAATGTGGGTGTATTTAAAGTGCCACTGAATTGTACACCTAAATATGGTTTAAGTGGAAAATTTTATGCTACGTATTTTTGCCACAAGGAGGAGGAGGCAGGGAGAAGGGGGAAGGGGGAGATGATTCACCTTGAAGAACCCTTATAGGACCTAGGCTTGCAGATTCAAAACACCTCAGGAAACCATGATGAGGCATGGGGCTAATACAGGATGATTAGTTTAAATATCTACATATGAAATGGTTGAGAGACCACCTGACATTCCAAGCAATTATACCCATAACCAAAGTATCATTCTATGGAGAAATTGAACCAAAGCAGACCTGGTGGAAGGCAAGAGTGGATATGGAAATGATAAAGGGTGGACAAAGTGAAAGTCTGCATGCTCAATGTGGGACCCCTAACTCCTGTCCCCTCTACCCTGATCCAAGAATGCCAGGAGCCAAGCATCTTGCTCCCTCAAAGGTGAATTTTTCTCTTGAGAAATGCAGTCCTATAGAATACATGCTTCCAACTCTGGCATTACAGGATCACTCAGTGATAAAAACAGCATGCCAAAAGACCAAACAGGCAAACAATAAAAGAAAACAGGAGGAAATAGAGACAGTGCAGGTAACAGATTATTTGTCTTTATTATTTTTCAATCAGCAAGTATATTTACATGGGCCAAAGGACAAAACAATATAAATGGGGATAATCTGAGATGTCTCACTCCCACCCTTGCCTCCATTCACCTCCTTTGCACTCTCAGTCTCCTATAGGAAATCATTTTTTAACTTCGTTTGCCTTTTTAATATTTCCCTAGGTAAATATAAGCAAATATTTACATTTTTTGTATTTTCCCTATTTATATCACAAAAGGTAGTATGCTATATACTGGTTTTTGCCTTAAAAATTGTTTTTCACTAAAAGTATACCCTGGTGCTCTGTCTGTATAGTATATAGCGATCTTCATTTTTGTTGTAGTTTTTTTTTTGGCTTTTTTGCATTTGGGTTTTGTTTGTTTGCAGATTTTTTGTTTTTTGTTTTGTTTTTTCCTGAAAGGGTGTATTTTATATACATATCATTATATATATATATAGATTTTTACATACCTATCTACAGGAAATCTCTAAGATAGTGAAACTGTTAAGTCAAAGGGAAAACAGATCAATAAATGTGGTTTAGATTCCCGTATTCCCCTCTAAGAAGTTGTACCCTTTATAGCCAGTCTCATCAAGATACTATATTGTCAAATTTTTGGATTGCTGCCAAACTGGTAGTAAGAATTGGTATTTCAGGAAAATTTTAATTTGAATTTTTCTGATTGTGAATGGAGTTGGGCGTCTTTTCATATTTTAAGGGATCTTTGCATTTTCCTGAAATGTCTGTTCATGTCCTATGTTGATTTTTTTACAGAGTTGGTGTTTTCTTTCTCTATGAGAGTTTCCATGAAAGTGTATTTATTTTTCTATGATATGAATTGCAGTTATCTTCTCAATTTGTCATATTTTTTACTTTGCTTATGATGTTTCTCCCCATAAAGTTTTTTCTTTTCTCAATGTCAAATTTGTTGATCTTTTTTCTAAACGACTTCTAGATTTTGAGTCACAGTTTAAAAGGCCTTTTCCCACTCTAAGACTATAAAGGAATTCACCCATGTTTTCTTCTAGTACTTTTGTGGTTTCATTTCTCTTTAAATTTAAATCATTGGCCCACTTGGATTTTAGCTTGGTATATGTCATGAAATATGAATACAACTTTATCTTTTTCCATCACTATTTACAAAAATTTCTATCTTTACCACACTGATTTAAAATGCCCTATACTAAATTCCCATATCTATTTGGGTCTATTTATGGAGTATTTCTATTCCATCTCTTTATTTGTTCACCAATACTGTACTCTTAACTTTTGAGGCATTATGTTTCAACATTCGATTTTTCTTTTGCAAAGAATCCCAGTTATTTTTGCTTCTTTACTTTCCATATGAACTTCAGACTTTTCTTCAAGAAAAAAACTCCTGATACTTTCTTGGGATAGCATAAATTTATAAATTAACTTAGAGAGAATTAATCTTTTTATAATATGGATCTTCCCTATCCACAAATAGAGTATGTCTTTCCATTTGTTCATGTATATTTTGCCTTTAGATCATATATTCTTCATGTTTTGCGTGTATTTTTACTGAGTATTTTACCTTTTTTTTTTGCTGTTGCAGAAAAGGTGTTCTATTCCAGTGTACCTCCTAACAGATTGCTTGCATGTAGTAAAGATATTGATTGATTCCTGTAAATTAAGTTTGTATTTACCATTCTATTGAATTCTCATTCTCTCTTTGCTCTCTCTCTTTCCACATGTGTATGTGTATAGAGAGAGAAAGAGAAAAAAAGGTTTCCAAGTAATTCTGCTCCATTAAAAAAGAGTCTTTTTAAAAGCTAAAATGAATATCTTCAGAGAATTAAGAAATTATTGCATCCACAGAACAAGAGCAGGATTCTGTGAGAAAAGAAAAAAGAACAAGATGATACTTTTGAAACTTAAAAAGACAAGATAGGAAATTTAATTAAAATATTGGAAGATATGTAGAGGAGATCTCCCTTTTAAAAAGCAAAATAACCAAGAGTTATGCAAGAAGAAATAACCAATTTTAATTGTATTACATCTATTAAAGAAATTGAATCAATGATTAATAATCTTCCAAACTACAGAGCACCAAGGCCAGCTGAGTTCACTGGTGAATTTTACCAAACATTAAAGGAAGAAATTATACAAATTCTGTATGATCTCTTCCATGAGATAGAAGCAGAAGGAATACTTCTTAATTCATTCTTTGAGGCCAGCAACACCCTAATACAAATATCAGACAAAGACATTACAAGAAAAGAAATTTACAGACTAATATCTTTCATGAACACAGATACAAAACTCCTCAACAAAATATTAGCAAGTCAAATCCAACAATGTGTAAAAAGGATTTTACACAACAGCCAAGTAGGATTTCTTCCAGGTATGAGCCAAGGCTTGTATAGCATTCAAAAATCAATTAATGTAATCCATCACTTCAACAGGCTACAAAAGAAAAATCAAATCATATCAATAGATGCAAACAAAATATTTAACAAAATCCAATAGTCACTCATGATTAAAAATTCTCAGCAAATAGGAACAGAGGGTAACTCAATAAAACACAAAACTCTACAAATACTTTACAGCTAACATCATATTTGATGGTGAAAAAACAGAAGCTTTTTCACTATGATCAGGAAAAAGACAAGGATTTTACCTTTTCAGCATTATACTGGATATTCTCATCAGTGTAATAAGATAAGAAAAGGATATCAAAGGTATTTTGATTGGGAAGGAAGAAATAAAACTATCATTGTTCATGGCTGACATGACTGTTGATGTAGAAAATCCAAAAAAATTGACCAAAAAATCTCCTGGAATTAATAAACAATGATTGCAAGGATGCAGGATTGAAGGTTAATATACAAAAGTTAATTACTTTCCTATATACCATCAAAGGACAAGTGGAATTTGAAATTCAAAACACAATACCATTTGCTTTAACATCCAGAAAAATGAAATACTTGTGTATAAATCTAACAAATATGTACAAAATACTTATGAGCAAGACTATAAAACTCTTATGAAGATATTACAAGAACTAAATAAATGGAAACACAGTCCATGTTTATGGATAGGAAGATTCAATACTGTCAAGATGTCAGTTCTTCCCAACTTCATCTATATATTCAATACAATCCTAAACAAAACCCAATGACATTATTTTGTGCATATTGACAAATTGATTCTAAATTTATATAGAGAGGCAAAAGACCCAGAATGGCCAACACAATACTGAAGGAAAAGAACAAAGTTGGGAGACTGACACTATCCAACTTTTAGACTTACTATAAGGCTACAGTAGTCAAGACAGTGTGCTATTGGCAAAAGTATAGACAAATAGATAAATGAACCAGAATAAAGAACCCATAAATAAACCTACATAAATATAAGCAAATGATCTTTGACAAAAGAACAAACGCAATATAATGGAGTAAAGATTATCTCTTTAACGAATGATGCTAGAATAACTGGACATGCACATGTAAAAATAAAAAATGAATCTAGACACAGACCTAACACCCTTTCCGAAAATTAACTCAAAATGGATCATAAACCAACATGTAAAATGAAAAACTAGAAAACTCCTAGAAGGTAACATAGGAAGAAACCTAGATAACCTTAGATATAGTGACGTCTTTTTTAGGTACAACCCTAAAAGCACAATTCATGAAAAAATAATATTGATAAGCTGGATTACTATATTATAATGAAAAAACTACTGCTCTATGAAAGATACTATCAAGAGAATGAGAAGACCAACCACAGTGTGGAACAAAATATTTGCAAAAGACGTATCTGATAATACTGTTATCCAAAATACACAAAGAATTCTTAAAATCAATAATTAGAAAACAAACAATCCAATTAAACAATGGGTCAAAGACCTTAACAGACCTCACCAAAGAAGATATAGAGATTGTAAATAAGCAGCTGCACATAATATGTCAGAGAAATGCAAATTCAAGCAACAAATGAGATACCACCATACACTTATTAGAATGGCCAAAATCCAATACACTGACAACACTGAATGCTGACAAGGTTAGAGAGCAGCAGGAGCTCTCATTCACTGCTGGTAGGAATGTAAAGTGATACAGCCTCTTTGGAAGACAGTTTGGCAGTTTCTTACAAAACTAAACATATTCTTACTATATAGTCCAGCAATTGCATTCATTGGAATTTATCCAAAGGAGATGAAAAAAAGTCCACACAAAAACCTGCACATGGATGTTTATAGCAGCTTTATTCATAATTGCCAAAACATGGAAACAACTAAGATGTCCTTTAATAAGTGAATGTACAAGTAAACTGTGGTATATCCATACAATGAAATATTATTATGCACTAAATAGAAGTGAGCCATTAAGCCATGAAAAGACATGGAAGAATCTTAAATGCATATTATAAAGTAAAAAAAGCCAATCTGAAAATGCTACATATTATATGATTCCAACAATATGACATTCTGGAAAACCCAAAACTATGGAGACAGCGAAAGGATCAGTGTTTGCCAGGAGTTAGAAGTGAAGGAAGGATGAATAGGCATATCAGAGAGGATTTAAGGGCAGTGAAATATTCTGTATGACACTATAATGGTGGATACATGTCACTACCCATTTGTGAAAACCCATAGTATGTACAACACCAAGCATGAACCCAATGCAAACTATGGACTTTGGGTAATTATGATGTGCCCATCATAGGTTCATCAGTTGTAAAAAATGTCCTGCTCTGGTGTGGAATTTTGAGAGTGAGAGAGGTCATGCTTACATGAGGGCAGGGGTATATGGGTAATTTTTGTACCTTCCACTCACTTTTACAGTAAACCTAAAACTGCTCTAAAAATAAAGTATTTTTTTTAAAAAGCAAAAACAAAATGTAAGGCTAAAAACTGAGAGAGAAAAGATAATGAAATTTGAGGATTAGTCCAGAGGCCTAGTATCTACCTAATTGGAGTTCAGGAAGAAAGAAAATACAGGATATGAAATTATCAAATAAACAGTACAAGAAAATTTTCCAGAAATGAGAGATATAAATCCCTAAAGTATTTGGTGGTTACTTGCTGAGGCCACTCAGTGCCCACCAAATGTACAAAAAGAGACTGATCACTCTAAAATTATTTGCTTATCATCAAAGGGAGATGGTCTATAGTGAGCTTATGTTGTGAAAGATACTGTTCTTTCTCAGTAGCTCTAATTCAAGGCATTGGAATCCATTATATCCACATCAGGGGAGCTTTCATTAGAATCAAGTGGCTGAGCCAAGGTGCTAATGAGACCCTAGTCATGGGCCTAAGCCCTAGGTGGACCAGTCCATTTATTCTGTTTTCTGGCCAGCCTCTTAGCACTGAACATGAGAGAGAGAGAGGGTTAGAAAGTACAAATAGGTTGATAATAAACCACCCGCAGTATGAAAAAATGAGGAAAAAAATCATATAAATACCTGTCCTAATGGAAGCTCCATATCTTCATATATAAAAGACAGCCTTCTCATTTAGGATACCCAAACCTCACAGATTGTTTTATGTAGTCAATTACTATCCATTCACTAGGCTGGATCTGGGCCTTAAAATATTCTCTGGAGAAGAAAATCATTGGGTTCTCTGCGTTTTTTTGATGTTTCCTACTTTTCTAAATTCACACAAAAATTCAAGCAAGAGCCCAAAAGTAATTTTTCAAGCTAGTATTTCCAGGCACACGAATTTTATTTGCCAGTCAGATTTATTGTAATAGGAATAGAATGAATTCAGTCAGTTACTTCTAGATGATTTTGTGATTGATTTTCCAGAGCACCTTGGAGGCTGCCCATTTATCTCCTACTGTTCTTAGTAAAAAAAAAAAAATGTAAAAAGCTCTTTGGCCAGGCACATGCTATTTTCCACCTACCCTCCTTGGCACCTACACTGCACAGGACCACATGTTCTTTCCACCCCAACTACTTGACTTCACCACGTCTCCCTGAGGTTCTTTTCTCCCTAGGGTCAGTGCTCTTTTGTCAAATTCCCTTTGAATGATCTCTTTCTTTTCCTGACTCTCTTTTTCATGCCCACTTTCTAATGACTCTTGGTAATATCTAAAAGGCTTATTTAGAAAGGAAAAAGATCAGTAGGGAGAAAAATATCATCTCTTACTCCAGCTCTTTCTCCCATTTTAAAATATGATATTCTATTCATCCTGGCGAGGTTTTTAAGTTTTCGAAAGTGAATATTAATCAAGCCACAGTACAAGGCAGTGAGGAGTCCATTCACCTTCCTAGGCCTCATTCTTATCCTTTGTAAAAGACAATCACGTTGCCCATAGCTTACACCCCTTGAATATAAGTAACTTCTTTTTTTTTAAGTCACTGCTTTCTCATTGGTCTCTGCATAAGCACTCTGAGAAGAGCCGTGCCTGTCAAATGAAGAAACTAAGGGACAGATCCTAGTTGTTATTTGATGAGGGTCACATGGCATGCAGAAATATCCTGGTAAATCCAATACACCAGACAGTCTTCCCACTCAATTGTAAATCATTTAAACTCAGATTTAAGTATAATACCTTGTCTTGGTCTCAGTGCCACAGGAGTCATTTTATTGTTTCTGGCAGAAAAGGGGGGAAAAAATGAAAACTAATATAGTGGTTGAAAGCTAAATCTCTTTAACAGACTAAGCTTAAAAAGAAACTCACTATTTTCTTTCAGTTCTTTCTTTTGCACCCCAGACTTTGTCCTGTTTGAAGAACATATGAAAAATTATTAGTTTGTCTTCTCTGGGGATAACTATCAGCTATAGTGGGAAGAACCCTGGAAAAAGCATCAGAAGCCCCAGGTGCTAGTTCTAGCTGGATCACTAACAAGCTGTGTTACACTGGGCAAGTTGTTTCATGACTCAGGCCTTCAGTTTTCCTACCTGTAAAAATAAGGGTTGGAGCAGATAATCTCTAAAGTCATTTTACTCCTGATTTTCCATGAGAAATTCTATGATCAATTTAAAAAAAAACACTCTGAATGAGCACGTGAAGTAAATAAGGAAGTAAGAAAAGAGACTAACTGGATGATCAGACAGAAGACAGTGCACAAAATAAAAATCCGAGGACACATGAAGCTGAAAAATATGATATGCTGTTAGCAACCTAGGAATGGATTTAGATACCATTTGATGTAGGTCAGTCATTTTACACAGAACCTGAAGACTTGGATTAGATGATCAGTTTTCATCCCTATGTTGCAGTTTTTTGTGGATTGATGTAGTTGCCAATGAATGGGGATATAGGATGGGCTGAAAGCAAGGAATCCTGACCTTAACAGGTGACAAATATAGAAAGATGAAATCTGATCAATGAAAGACCTCAGCATCACTCAGTAACCTACAGAGGATGGGCACCATTGCTTCAGTCAAACAGTGATGACATCATTGGTGACATAACAAAACATTTGACACTTGGCAAACATTTTCTGTGCCTGCTCATCCACACAAAGGTAGCCAAATAAACTTATGTTGCTATAATCAGTGTCTTATTTGTGTAGGTCTGTTCTCTGTTACATGGGAGTAAAGGAGTCAGCTTCACTAACTTTTCAAAGGTGATTCATCCAGAACCATGCTTCTCAAATTTAGGTATGTATAAGAATTATCTGACGGAGTTGTTAAAATGCAGATTCCAGGGTACCACTCTTGGAATTGTGATTAACTAGGTAATTACACCCACCAATCTGTATCTCTAAAATTATTGCTGGTGATTCTAAAGCAAGTCAGAGCATACTTTGAGAACCTCTGCTGTAGAAAGAAGAGATCAGGCCTTTTCTGTCTAGAACACGCTCATATACAGCCATTTAGAACAAGGCTTTCCAAAAAGAACTCCCTACAGTGAGTTTTCTACCACATCAAAAGGTATAAGGAATACACAGAAAATTCAAGTATAATCCAAATCCAATGAAAATATTTACCAACAAATAAGTATAAGCTGCTGATTATTTTCTCTGTCTTTGACATCTTCACCATCACCTTTACTGGTTTTGTTTCTTGAGCATTTTAACATCCTCTAATCTACCCCAGACATTATTTTGTTAAGCTTTTCTGCAGCATTTGAAACATTTCATATCTCCCAAACTAATGACCTTACCCACTTTTTTGAAACTCTTTCTCCCCTTGACTTCATGACACCATGCTCTCAAAATTTAATTCTTATTTTTTCAGCAGTGACTACTCAGTTTCCTTTGTGATCTTCTCATCCCCATGAAGGTATTGCCTTCTGTTCTAGGCCCTTTTCTTGTTCTAAACACTTCTCTTGAGTAAGGTCACCTTTTCAAGGGGCTTCAATTAACAGCTGTATGTTAATGTCTACTAAATCTGAATCTCCAGACCAGATCTCAATCCTGACCTGAATAATAAACCATCTACTTGATTTCTCCACTTGAATGGTGCCCAAGCACCTCTAACTCACCATGTCCATAAATGAATTTGCAAGACCCACTGGATCTGCTGGAGGACCTAGTCAGGAAATTAGGCAAAGAAAAGAAATAAAATGCATCAGAATTGGGGCATACTTCCTGGATTAAAGATGATGGTGTGAGAGGTGAGACAGGCCTCCTCCTAAAACCATGTATAATATGAAAATATAATTAATACAACTAATCCTGAAAGAGTAACAGGAGAGAAGGCTGTGCCAGACTGAATACACTTGGAGAAAAGAACAGACCTCATGGAACAAGGCAACATACCAAAGCCATGACCTGACAGGACCCAAGCCCTTCCTCAATCCCAGCTCAGTGGCTGGAGGAAGAGAAATGGAGCGGGCAGGGAGTGGAGGCCTGGGACTGCTGAACACCTAGCTCTGGAGATCTGCTCTGGGAGCACAAACCTACATTTCATGGTGATTTCATGGTACTCTCGTGATTAGGGGATTGGAAAGCTAAGACAGGCAGAATACCTAGAGAGACTGAGATTCCAGCTGCTTGTGGAAAACAGGGATCCATATCTCACTGCTCTGGGACAAAAGAAATGCAGGCAGTCTGATAGACTTTCTAACAGTGAGAGGACTGTTAAAGGGGCAAGGATAGCACAGAGCTTACTGCTCAGGAGAAAGGACAGGTAGACAAAATTATCTGGGTGCACTCTGCCCAGCAGGGTGGGAACTTTCATGATCTTCAGGTGCTCAAGCCCCCTGGCTGGCTACACAGCTCCAAGACCCCCCATGGTGACACTGTGCTTTCCTCCTGGCCAGCCCCCACCTGGCTCGCAAACTGGCAAACCCTGACCTGGCATCAGGCCAGCCAGAGAGAAACCCTGCCTACAGTAGCTGCAAACGCAAAGCATAGAGGCTTATGCCTGTGGGCTTGGCCATTGGTTCTGGCAGTGGAGACAGGCATAGCAGCTGGGAAGCAGGAAACAGCTCTTTTCTCCCCACAGGCACCAACACCACTCCCCTAAGACCCTGGACATTGCTCCAGGGACTGAGCAGCTCCAGAGAGTAGAGCTTCTGGGCACTAGAGGGCACCACACACAAATATGAAATATCAAAGGAACCTCGTTCAAAGCAAAATCCTACATAAACCAGAAAAAGAGTCAAATGAAACTGATCTCATGAATCTTCATGAAAGAGTTTTAAAATAAAAATCATAAACATGCTCATGCAGAAACAAAAATATTCAAGAACTCAGGAATGAATTCCAGTTGGAGATTCAATCATTACGGAACACAGTATCAGAAATGAAACATACAATGAAAGGTTTTAAAAGCAGATTAGATATGGTGGAAGAGACAATAAATGAAATAGAAATTAGAGAAGAGAAATACAAAGAAGCTGAGGCACAGAGACAAAAAAGGATCTCCAAGAATAAAATAATATGGAGAGAACTGTGTGACCAATCCAAACAGAACAACATTTGTATTATAGGGATACCAGAGGAAGAAGAGAGAGAAAAGGGGATAGAAAGTGTCTTTTAGGAGGTAATTGCTGAAAACTTCCCCAATCTAGGGAAGGAGATAGTCTCTCAGTCCATGGAGGTTCATAGATCTCACAACACAAGGGACCCAAGGAAGACAACACCAAGACATATAATAATTAAACTGGCAAAGATCAAAGATAAGGGCAGACTATTAAAAGCAGCCAGAGAGAGAAATAAGATCACATACAAAGGAGAGCCCATCAGACTACCATCAGACTTCTCAACAGAAACCTTATAGGCCAGAAGGGAGTGGTATGACATATTTAATGTAATGAAGCAGAAGGGCCTCGAACAAAGAATACTTTATCCGGCAAGATTATCATTTAAATTTGAAGGAGAGATTAAACAATTTCCAGATGAGCAAAAGCTGAGAGAATTTACCTCCCACAAACCATCTCTACAGTGTATTTTGGAGGGACTGCTATAGATGGAAGTGTTCCTAAGGTTTAATAGTTGTCACCAGAGATAATAAAACCACAGTAAAGAAAGTAGAACAGTTAATTACTAAGAAAATGCAAAATAAAATCAACTTCCCCCAAAGTCAGTCAAGGGATAGACAAAGAGTACAGAATATGATACCTAATATAGAAAGAATGGAGGAGGAAGAAAAAGGAGGAGAAAAAAAGAACCTTTAGATTGTGTTTGTAATAGCATCCTAAGTGAGCCAAGTTAAACTCTTAGATAGTAAGGAAATTAACCTTGAAACTTTGGTAACCATGAATATAAAGCCTGATAATCACCCTAAATGTAAATGGTCTGAATGCACCAAAGACATAACTGAATGGATAAAAAAACAAGACCCATCTATATGCTGCCCACAAGAGACTCACTTTAAACCCAAAGACTTACACAAACTAAAAGTAAAGGGATGGAAAAAGATATTTCATGTAAGTAATAGGGAGAAAAAAGCAGGAGTTGCAGGTCTTGTATCAGACAATATAGACTTCCAAACAAAGAAAGTTACAAGAGACAAAGACGGACATTAGATATTGATAAAGGGGTCAATTCAACAAGAAGATATAAACATTATAAATATCCATGCACCCAATGCAGGGTTACCTACATATGTGAAACAAATATTAACTGAATTAAAAGGGGAAATAGAATGCAATGCATTCATTCTAGGAGACTCTAGCACTCCACTCATTCAAAGGAGAGATCAACCAGACATAAAATCAGGAGAGAGAGGCATTGAACAATACATTAGGACAGATGGACCTAAAAGGCATCTACTGAACTCTACACCCAAAAGCAGCACAATACACATTCTTCTCAAGTGCACATGGAACATTTTCAAGAATAGATCATATACAAGGCCACATAAAGAGCCTCGGTAAGTTCAAAAAGATTGAAATTGTACCAACCAGTTTCTCAGACCACAAAGGTATGAAACTAGAAATAAATTACATAAAGAAAACAAAAAGTCCCACAAACATAGTAAGGCTTAACAACATTCCTCTAAATAACCAATGGATCAATGACCAAATAATAACAGAGATCAAGCAATATATGGAGACAAATGACAATAATACAACACTGCAAAAATCTGAGGGATGCAGCAAATCCCGTGCTAAGAGGGAAGTATATTGCAATACAGGCCTACCTCAGGAAAGAATAATCCCATATGAACAGTCTAAACTCACATTAATTAAACTAGAAAAAGAAGAACAAAGGAGGCCCAAAGTCAGTAGGAGGGACATAATAAAGATTAGAGCAGAAATAAATAAAATCAAGAAGAATAAAACAATAGAAATAATCAATGAAACCAAGAGCAGTTATTCAAGAAAATAAACAAAATAGATAAGCCCCTAGCCAGACTAATCAAGAAAAAAAGAGAGTCTACACACATAAACAGAATCAGAAATGAGAAAGGAAAAATCACTATGGACACCACAAAAATATAAAGAATTATGAGAGAATACAATGAAAAATTATATGCTAACAAACTGGATAAGCTAGAAGAAATGGAAAACTTTCTAGAAAAATACAACCTTTCAAGGCTGACCCAGGAAGAAAAAGAAAATCTGAACAGACTAATTACCAGCAATGAAATTGAAATGGTAATCAAAAAACTACCTAAGAACAGAACCTCTGGACCAGATGCCTTCACCACTGAATTTTATCAAACATTTTGTGAAGACCTAATACTCATCCTCTTTCAAGATTTCCAAAAAGTAGAAGAAGAGAGAATACTTCAAACTCATTGTACGAGGCCAGCATCACTCTAATACCAAAACCAGGCAGACACCACATAAAAAGAAAATTACAGACCAATATCCCTGATGAACATAGATGCAAAAATACTCAAGAAAATATTAGCAAACCAAACTCAAAAATTTATCAAAAAGACCATTCACCATGATTATGTAGGACTTATTCCAGGGATGCAGGGATGGTACAATATTAGAAAATCCATCAACATCATCCACCACATCAACAAAAGGAAGGACAAAAACCACATGATCATCTCCATAGATGCTGAGAAAGCATTTGACAAAATTCAACATCCATTCATGATAAAAACTCTCAGCAAAATGGGTATAGAGGGCAAGTACCTCAACATAATAAAGGCCATATATAACAAACCCACAACCAACATCACACTTAACAGTGAGAAGCTGAAAGCTTTTTCTCTAAGATCGGGAACAAGACAGGGATGCCCACTCTCCTCACTGTTATTTAACATAGTTCTGGAGATCCTCACCACAGCAGTTAGACAACACAAAGAAATAAAGAGCATCCAGATTGGTAAGGAAGACGTTTAGCTGTCACTGTTTGCAGATGACATAATATTGTACATAAAAAATCCTAAAGAATCCACTCCAAAACTACCAGATCTAATATCTGATTTCAGCAAAGTTGCAAGGTACAAAATTAGTACACAGAAATCTGTTGCATTCCTATACAGTAATGATGAACTAGCAGAAAGAAAAATAAGAAAAACAATTCCATTCACAACTTCATCAAAAAGAATAAAATGCCTAGGAATAAATGTAAATAAGGAAGTGAAACACCTATACCCTGAAAACTACAAGACACTCTTAAGTGAAATTAAAGAAGATACCAATAAATGGAAACACATCTGGTGCTCATGGATAGGAAGAATTAATATTGTTAAAATGGCCATCCTGCCTAAAGCAATCTACAGATTCAATGCAAACCCTATCAAAATACCAACAGAATTCTTCAATGAAGTACAGCAAATCGTTCCAAAATTCATATGGAACCACAGAAGACCCTGAATAGCCAAAGCAATTCTGAGAAGGAAGAATAAAGCTGGGGGGATTAAGCTCCCCAACTTCAAGCTCTACTACAAAGTCACAGTAATCAAGACAATTTGGTACTGGCACAAGAACAGAACAATAGACCAATGGAACAGACTAGAGAGCCCTGTTATAAACCCAACCATATATGGTCAATTCATATACGATAAAGGAGCCATGGACATATTATGTGGATATGACAACCTCTTCAATAACTGGTGTTGGCAAAACTGGAGGGCAAGTACCTCAACATAATAAAGGCATCAACATAATAAAGGCCAGCTATATGCAAGAGAATGAAACTGGATTGTTATTTAACCCCATATACAAAAGTAAACTCAAAAGGGATCAAAGACCTGAATGTAAGTCATGAAACCATAAAACTCTTAGAAGACAACATAGGCAAAAATCTCCTAGATATAAGCATGAACAACTTCTTCCTGAATGCATCTCCTTGAGCAAGGGAAACAAAAGCAAAAATGAACAAGTGGAACTACATCAAACTAAAAAGCTTCTGTACAGCAAAGGACACCATCAACAGAACAAAAAGGCATCCTACAGTATGGGAAAATATATTTTTAAAGTGACATATCTGACAAGGGGTTAACATCCAAAATATATAAAAAACTCACACGCCTCAACACCCAAAAAGCAAATAACCCGATTAAAAAATGGGCAGAGGATATGAACAGACAATTCTCCAAAGAAGAAATTCAGATGGCCAACAGACACATGAAAAGATGTTCCACATCACTAATCATGAGGAAATTCAAATTAAAACCACAATGAGATATCATCTCACACCAATTAGGATGGCCAGCATCAAAAAGACTAACAACAACAAATGCTGGTGAGGATGCAGAGAAAGGGGAACCCTCCTACACTACTGGTGGGAATGTAAACTAGTTCAACCATTATGGAAAGCAATATGGAGGTTCCTCAAAAAACTAAAAGTTGAAATACCATTTGACCCGAGAATCCCAGTCCTAGGAATTTACCCAAAGAATACAGGTTTGCAGATTCAAAAAGATATATGCATCCCTATGTTTGTTGCATCACTATTTACAATAACAAAGATACGGAAACCACCTAAGTGTCCATCAGTAGATGAATGGATAAAGAAGAGGTGGTACATATACACAATGGAATACTATTCAGCCATAAGAAAGAAACAAATCCTACCATTTGCAACAACATGGATGGAGGTGAAGGTTATTATGCTCAATGAAATAAGCCAGGCGGAGAAAGACAAGTGCCAAATGATTTCCCTCATTTGTGGAGTATAACAACGAAGCAAAACTGAAGGAACCAAACAGCAACAGATTCACAGACTCCAAGAAGGGACTAGTGGTTACCAAAGGGTAGGGGTGTGGGAGGGCAGGTGGGGAGAAAGGGTAAAGCAGATTGAGGGGTATTATGCTTAGTACATATGGTGTGTGGGGTCATGGGGAAGAGAGTGTAGCACAGAGAAGGCAAATAGTGAATCTGTGGCATCTTACTACAATGATGGACAGTGACTGCAATGTGGACTTGATAATATGGGTGAATGTAGTAACCACATTGTTTTTCGTGTGAAACATTCATAAAAGTGTATATCAATAATAGCTTAATAAAAATAAAAAATTAGAATGAATAAAAAAATTAAAATATAATGCATCAGAATTGGGAAGGAAGAATTAAACTATATTTGCAAATGGCATGAGCCTATAGTGGAAAACCTAAATAATCCACTAAAAAACTATTGGAGCTAATAAACAAGTTCAGCAAGTTTTCAATATACAAGACTAATATACACAACCACTTGTATTTCTATATACTAGCAATGAATGATCCAAATATAAAATTAAGAAAACAATTTCATTTAGAATAGGATCAAAAAGCATAAAATCTTAGGAATAAAGTTAATCAAAGTACAAGACTAGTACACTGGAAACTAAAAGACATAATTGAAAAAGATTAAGACTGACCTAAATAATGAAAGCACACCATCCTATGTTCATGGATTGGAAGACAATATTGTTAAGATAGCAATACTCCCCACATTGATCTACAGATTCAAAGAAATTCCCATCAAATTTTCAACTGCCTCTTCTGGAGAAATTGAAAGGCTAATCCTAAAACTTATATGAAAATGCAAGGGACCCATAATAATCAAAATCATCTTGGAAAAAATTGAACAAAAGTTGAAGGAGTCACATCTTATGATTTAAAAACTTACTACAGAGCTACAGTAATCAAACCAGTGTGATACTGGCATAAGGATAGACATATAGACCAATGGAACAGAATTGAGAGTCCAGAAGCAAACTCACTATGGTCAACTGATTTTTGACAAGGGTACTAAGACCATTCAATGGAAAAGGACAGTCTTTTCAATAAATGGTTTTGTGAAAACTGGATATTCACATGCAAAAGGATCCTTGGATCCTTGCCTTATACCATACACAAAAACTAACTCAAAATGGATCAATGACCTAAATGTAAGAGCTAAAACAATAAAACTCTTAGAAGAAAATATAGGTATAAATCTTCATGACCTCTGACTTGGCAATGGAGTCTTAGGAATGATGCTAACAGCATTAGCAACAAAAGAAAACATATAAATTGTAATTCATCAAAATTAAAACTTGTGTGCATCAAATGACATTATCAAGAAATAATAAGGCCACCCATACAGTAGGAGAAAATCTTTGCAAATCATATGCCTAACAAGGGAATTGTACCCAGAATACATAAGAAAATCTCTTCTAACTCAATAATAAAAAGATGATGCAATTTAAAAGTAGCAAAAGATTTGAATAGACATTAAGAAAAAGCTACAAAAGTCCAATAAACACATGAAAAATGCTCAACATCATGACTAGGGAAGTGCAAATCAAAACCAGTGAAATACCACTTCACATTAGGATGGCCATAATAAAAGAAAAAAGTATAATAACAATTCTCAGCAAGGATGGGGAGAAATTGGAACCCTCATACATTGATTGTGGGCATGTAAATGGTGCAGCCACTGTGGAAACACTTTCGTGGTTCCTCAAAAAGTTAAACATAGAGTTACCAGATGACCCAGAAATTTTATTCGTACATGTAAACGAAGAGGATTTAAAAGTATATGTTCACACAAAATCTTATACATGAATGTTCATAACAACATCACTCACAATAATCAAAAAGTGGAAACAAACCAAATGTCCATCAACTGATGAATGATTAATGTGTAGTATGTTCATGCAATGGAATATCGTTAGACAATACATAAAAATGAAATGTTTATACATGCTACAACATGGGTGAACCTTGAAAACATTATGCTAAATGACAAGTCAAACACAAAAGTTACATAACATATAATTCCATTTGAATAGGCAAATCAATAGACACAAAAAGTAGATCAGATGCTGTCTGGAGCTGGGGGAAGGGAGAAATAGTAAGTGATTGATAATGGATACAAGGTTTCTTTAGGGGATGATGAAAATGTTCTGGAATTAGATAGTGATGATGATTGTAGAATTCTTAAATATAATAAAACCACTGGATTGTACAATTTTAAGTGGTGCATTTTTGTAGTAAGTGAATTATATCTCAATAGAGAAAGCAATAGTACTGGGCAAGGGATATTAACAAGCAAGTCAGAGAAGAAAATGAGTCTACAATTTAAATGAGATGTAATTTTTTCAGCCTAAATCCAATGACTGCCTTGGAGATACACAAATCCACACACAAAGGGAATAAGCCCATGTGAAGACAAAGGCTGACTTGCAGTGATGCATCTACAAATAAAGGAATGCCAAGGATTGCCCAAAGCTCAGAGGCAAGGAAGACCTGTGAGAGAATAAATTTCTGTTATTTTAACCCACCAAGTTTGTGATTTTTTATGGCAGTCTTAGGAAACTAATACACCCTCCTAAGGATCTATCCTATGGAAATGCTTATAGAAGTGGACAAACATATTTATAATATACTACTGGGCTCATTGCAGTATTTTTTACCAACTCAAAAGCTAGAGATAACCTAAATCTCCATCAGCAGGTAACCAGTTAAATAAATTACAGTATATTCCATTGTATATGGAATGTTATTCAGCTATTAAGGATGAGTTCTTGTACTGACAAGGGAGGATGTCTATGATATATTTCTAAGTGGCAAGTTCAAGTAGCAGACAAACATATGAATGTTTTTGTAAGATCGTATATTTTAGAAACTATTAATACTATATGCATACACACATGCATGTACATGTGAGTGTGTATTTTCACTTGAATCGTCAAAGATACAAAATAATACTCATTAAACTGCTAACGGCTGGTTAATACTGAGGACTTGTAGAGGTAGGGAAAAACTTTGATTTTTTTACTTCCTACTTTTGATAAACTATTGCCGGTGAGCATGTACTTCTTTGTAATGGAAAAATACTTAAACACTCTCTATATGAAAATTCTTTCAAGTTGCTCAAACATTCCATTTTCTTTCACATTTTCAGGAATTTGTCCATGATTTCCCTTCGCCTGGACACTGTCTCTGCTGACACCTTCGCCTGGCTATTCATCTTGCAAGTCTCTATTTCTATCACTTTCTCCTGGAAGCCTGCCCTAAGCACCCCTTCCTTCTCTATAACTTTGCAAAGCTCAGTTAATTGCCCTCCTGTGGCCCCAAGCACCATGTGCTGCCCTAAGAGAGCACTTAAAACATACCAGGCTGTGATTGTTGGTTTACAGGTCTCCCCCACTACACTGTTTTATGTACCATAGTATTCCCACCCAATATTCAATATCTATTGAGTTAATTAATTGGTTTATGAACAGAACATTACTGAAAAATCCAATTCCTTTCATTCCAAAGAAAAAAAAATAGAGAAATATGGAAGACATTAAAACAGGGAGCAAAAGAAAGGTAACTCAGAGATATTTTTCTTTAATCCAGATGAACAGCTAGGTGGAAAGGCAGAGGGAAAAAACAAGGCAGCCTGAGAGAAGAAGAGACCTGGGTCACCTGATCTGTCATAGCTTCATGTCTTCCATGCAATCAGTATTCCACCCACAATGGACTGCATCATACTCCCACATGCCAAGCACATACTTATATACATGTATGACTTTGCTCATGTAATTCTTGCAGCCTAGAATGTTCTTCCACATTTCCCCACACACAAATCCTATTTTTCACAGCCTTTCAACCTTGCAGAACTTCTGAGAGAGTTCATCACTATCTCCTTTATCAAACGCATTCTTTTCTTGGCTTTTGTGACACCTCAGTATTTTCCTCCCATTTTCCTGGTCACTCTTTCAACCTCATTTGCCAGCTCCTCCTCCATCATCTGACTTCTAATGCTGGAATTTCTACAATGAAATTCAGCCAGCCAAAGGATGAATGGAGAGGCTGTGGTTAAAGGACCAGTGTCACCCACAAAGCCAAAGGAATATGGAGCAATAGTGACAAACTCCCAAGGGAACCATAGTGTGACCCAAGAATTTTATATCTTACCATTTTGCTCTTCAACAGACAGATATTCATTCTCAAGCATGCAAAAGTTCAAGAAATGCAACACTTAAGACAAAGTGCATCCTTATGACAAAATGCAATGTTTTCAACAAAACTAGTAGACAACATCTAGACAATCAAGAGGTATATCAAAGCAAATAACTCAGGAATAAAGAAGCTGTGATAAAAGGACTAGTGGTAAGCCCTGAATTCATTTAAACACAGAACCAAGACCAAACAACTTTAGGAATTCTTGAGGGAGAGCTGAATGTAAACATTATAAACTATAAGAAGGTAAAAATAATAACATAGCTAAGAAAAATCAGGATAAGGGAGGGGAAGTACAGGGGGCTCATTTCACCATATTCATAATGATAGCTCATTTCCTCATATTTATAATAATAGTTTATTATGTACCAGACACTGTGCCAAGCATTTTATATGTATTAAGTCTTTTATTCCTCACAACTCAATGAAGTAGGCAGTTTTAAATGAGAAAACTGAGGCACATGGAGATAAAATATTTTGCCCACTTTATAGCTAGTAAGTGGCAGAACTGATTTGAACCCAAGCAAGCTATCTCCAGAATCCGTCTCCTAACCAGCTACCTGGGGAATTAGTCAACACTATCAAAAATTGAAACATGTAGATAAAAATATAATGACTACAACCTCTTTATATTTCTCAAATCTTTGATCTTAACTTTAAAATATTCTTTCAGAGACTAGCACTTTTGAGGGGAAAGAAATATTTATCTGAAGTTTATCAATTCCTTTACTTTTACTTTGATTTATTTTTCTTTTGTTCAACTCAAGCATTTTCAAAAATGTCATACTTTTAAAAATAGCATTATATTATTTCTACTAAAATTTTTCTATCCATTTATTAATCCTATATAATAAAACTGATGCCCAGAATAATCTCCATTAACCTGAGCGGCTAATATGAATTATATGTTCTCTGCCAGGAAGCTGAGTAAGTATTTTAATGGACTATCTCATCAAGTTATCACAACAATCTTAAAAATAGGTACTATTTTTATCCCCTTTATTCAGGTAAGGAAACTGGGGCATAATAATGGTTATTCCTGGTTGGTACATACTTGAAGGTATTTTTCCCCATCTTTTTCTCATGTTTCTATATTGCTTGCTTATTTTATAATGAATATGTATCTTTTTTTATAAAAATGTGAAAGCCATTCTGAAAGTATGTTTTTAAATAAGTAACTGTGAAGCTGCCCCAAGACTCATTCTTAAGCCTTTTCCTCTTTCTAGTCCACACTCTCTCTCTAGAACGTGTCATCAGCTTTCATTTCTTTGACTACCATTCACAGGCAAATGATTCCCAAATCCATATTTCCACTCCTGGACCTGTATGGTAAGCTCCAGACACGTATGTCCAACTGCCATCTAGACATCTCCTCTTGTATCCTTCATACACACCTCAAATTCAACATGTCCAAAACCATACTCATTACCCCAAACTTGTCCTCCTCCATGTTTCCTAACCCCAGTGAATGGTGCCACTCTACACCTGAACACACACAAACCACAAATACATGAATCACTTTTTATTCACCCCTTTCTCTCACCCTGTATATCCAATCTATCACCAAGTACATGCTTCCTTTAAAATATATCCCAAATCTACTTCTCTCCATCTTTACTACTACTTCCTTAATCCAAGCCATCATCTCCTGCAATTACCTTCTAACTGACCAACGTTTCAAAATTCTTGCTCCCCTACAATTTATTCTCCTTACAGAAGCCAAAGAGATGCTAATAAACACAAAAGGAATTGTGTATCTCCCCAGCTTAAAAGCCTTCAATGAATTTCCATTGTTCTTAGAATAAACATCAAACCCCTTTCCCATGGCTCTTGTGGCAGAAACGTTAAATTGCTTATCCAATATGTTTCCACCTTCTATAACAAAATCAGGAAATTTTTAGGAATAGTAAGGGGCTGAGTTGAAAACAAAACCTCCCCAGACTCCATTACAGCTAGGGGTAGCCACCGAATCCAATTCTAACAATGAGATAAGTAGAAATCTACAGGCTAGAGCTTCCAGGAAAAGTTACTTTCTTGATGAGAAGAGATAGACTCAGCTATCACATGTCCTTTGACCTTTTCATACTCTCCTTTTTCCTGACTGAAGGTGGAATGGCCATCTCGGAAGCATGTAGGTAGAGGTCATGCCTAAAGGATTATAGAACAAAAAGATGGAATCATTGGGTTCTCAAACTTGCACATGCCCTGAACAACTGACACCGAAGGCTCCATTATGTCAGAAAAATAAACTCTTACTTTGTTAAACCATCATAACTTGGTTTTGTTGCATGCAGTCAAAAACAGTCCTACTAGAAACAATCTTATATGATATGGTCCCTGACTATCCCTTCAGCCTTATCTCTTCTCATTCATTGTATTATAGATATGCTGACTTTCCTTTTACTCTTCAAACACAGTCTCTTCTGCTTAAGGTTATTTGCATGTGCTGTTCCCTCTGCCTTTAATAATATTTTCCCACTCTTCACCAGTTAACTTTTACTTACTATTCAGATCTGAGTTTAAAAGACATTTCCTCAGCATGGACTTCCCTGGCCACCCCCCCGAATCCAAATTGGGTGCTTTCATAGCACCCTGAATTTTTCCTTCTTAGCATGCATCATGATTTACATTTTTTTATTTATTTGCAGGACTTTCTTCCTTTTAGTTTAATGTCTGTCTACCCAACTAGACTCTGAGCTATGATGTTAGAGACCACGTTTGTCTTATCCACTACTAAATATATTTCCATCTGCTGTAACAGTGCCTGCCACAGAGAGGGCACTGAATAAACAGTGCTAATAAATGAACAATCTATTGAAATGCCATGTGCTTTGTGTCATTTTCCCTGCTCTTCTCAATCAAAATTAATCACTCCTCCTTCTATGCTTCCACAGCATATTGCTTTGACCTCTATTTTACTTCAATCCTCTTAACAAATAAGGCATGTTTTACAGGCTCTCAAGGTCTCTTCAGGAGAAAAACACATAAAAACTAATTATAATACAGCATAATAAGTGCCACATTTGAAGTTACAAGATACAAAAATAAAACAAGAAAATGGATGATGAACTCAGTGAAGTGGTAGAGATGACACTAGGGAAAGCTTTTAGGAGCTAGTAACATTTAGGCAGCATTCTGAAGGCTAAATGGGAATTTTCCAGGTAGACAAGGGGAGGAAGGGAAATCCAAGCAATGAGTAAAGCATGTACAAATACCCTGTAGTGTAGGGAAAAAAGGCAGAATGTGCTCAGTAGCAATAAAATGTAAAGTTTCAGGAAGACATTGGAGACAGAGTGTGAGTAACTTTGTTGAGGGGGAACCATTTAACATAGTAAACATAGGTTTATCCTTGAGACCGCACTTATGACTTTTGTTTAAAGTTTGGCCAAAGAATTGTAGAACAAATAGAGTGATGACTTAATGAGTTACATAATCAATTTCATGTTTGATCATGTCTGCAACAATTAGAAAATTATTTTCCTTCAAGACATTAGGATGTGGATGAAGTCACATGTGCATGCCCTATGGCCCTGCCCAGCTGCAGCCCCCAGATGGCTCCATTTCTATGGAGAAAATTGTCCAAAATCAAGGCTAGAGAAATAGGCAGCACCCAAACCAAGAAGCGCCTATGATGTCACCATAAGCGGCTTTGATTTTTATAGACAATGAATAGACATGGAAGGATTTTAAAGAGGAGAGAGATTATCCTCAAATTTGAGTCTTAGAAAGATCACCTTGAAGGCAATGGATGGGAGGCAGGGAGATCAGTGAGGATTCTATTGTAACAGTAAAAGTAACTGTGAGAACCTCAACTAAGACAGTGACAATTGAGGATGGAAAAAATGGAATTGAAGAGATAAGTCAGAAGCAAAATTGACTGGACTTAATAACTGATCAGGCATGGTGGTAAACAAGAGAGGAAGAAATCAAGGATCACTTGAAATTTCTATTCTGAAGACCAATCATCACGTCATTTAGTAAGAGAGGTAATACAGAAAGGAAAGTTTGTTTGGAAGGCGAGATAATTCATTCAGTTTGGGACATGTGGTATTTGAGGTGCCTGTGGGATATCCAAGTGTAGATGTGTGGGGGCCCGGCCTACGGCCGAGGCTGAGCTCCACTCCAGCTGGACAACGCCCCAAAGATGGCGCCTGCTTCCCTGTTGGGGATTGGCCCAGCAGACTTCCATACCCGTGCACAGCTCGTGCTGCCCGCTTAGAGTGGCGCGTGACACCTATCCGCTTAAAGGTCACACATGATACTGT
This sequence comes from Manis javanica, assembly GCF_040802235.1. Lineage (NCBI taxonomy): Eukaryota > Metazoa > Chordata > Mammalia > Pholidota > Manidae > Manis > Manis javanica. Next base: position 91,496,773 of record NC_133174.1, read on the forward strand.
CCCGGATTGGTTGGGTGACTGAATATAAGGGAGCCCGCCGGGAGGGAAAAGAGCTGCCCGACAACTGCTGTAACCACCACGAGAAATTAGACAATAAAGCCTAGAGAAGAATCAAGACCTTGGGCGTGTTGCTTCGGTCCCTGAAGGGTCGCGACAAGATGTTTAGCAGGTTAAATGGATGCATGAACCTGCAGCCGTAAGAGAGCAGCCTGGGTTAAAGATAGGGATTTGAGACTTGTCAGAGAAGATGACAACTAAGACATTAGCAGTCCACATAGAGAGGGAAGAATGGCTTTGAAAGATATTAGAATTGAGAATTGAGAAGACTGGTTGTGAAGGCGATCTGGCTGAGATATCTGTCACCCCATTGATCACCAGGGTTGATCCGGCTGATCTGGCTGACTAGGTGAGTGCACCCTTCCTCCCTCACCACTCCCTATGCATCCCCTCCAAAGCTGCCCACTTGGTCAAAGAGGACAACCTGCCCCGATAGAGAAAGACAGTCCTTAAGTCAAGGGTATATGAGCAGTTGTGTTCCTTCGGTAGAACCTCCAAACAAACTCTCAAAACCTGATGATTGGCTGGATAAAAGCAATCAGAAAAAGAGAGGGGAGCCTAGGACAAACCTCAGGTTTCTGGTTTTGGAGCCTGAGTGGTTGACGGTTCAACTTCATGGGCTGAATTGTGCTCTTCCCTCCTAATTCATAAGTTGAAGCCCTAATACCTATTATCTTAGAATGAGCCTTTAAAGGTAAAGCCTTTAAAAAGGTAATTAAGAAAAAGTATTATGGGTGGGACGTAATCCAGTATCACTGATGTCCTTGTAAGAAGAGGAGATTAGGACATAGATATGTACAGAGGGAGAAGGCCATGTAAACATGAAAAAGGCCACCTACAAGGCCAGAAGAGAAGTCTCAGAAGAAACCAACTCTGCTGGTATCTTGATCTTAGACTTCCAGCCTCCAGAGCTGTGAGAATGTAAATTTCTGTTGTTTAAGCCCCCAAGTCTGCGGTTCTTTGTGATGGCAGCTCTTGTTACCTAACAGAGCCACTAAGCAAGATTGGGACTATGGGAAAGAAAGCATCCTAGGGGCAGGGGTGTTGAAAGAAGAGTTTCATGTGAAGCATGTTGAATTTGAGATTCCCAGGGTATAACCTGGTAAAGATATTCAAATGGCTCTGAAATTCAAGAGATAGAATAGGGTTATAGAGGCAGATTTAGAAATCATTTATATATAGGTGATATTTTAAACTGTAAGAGTGGGCGAGATCATCTGAGAAGTGTATATAGAGTGGGAAGATCATGAAGGATAGAGGCATAAGGAATATCAACATTAAGAAACAGACTGAGGAAGAGAACCTAGGAAAGGAAAGTTATGAGATAGATAAGATGAAGAGAGAGAGAAAACTTATACTTAACCTTCTGAAGCCTGTTTTTAGTCATAATTAGTTGAGTACATATTGATCTGAGTCCTCAAAGAGCTTTAACACAGTGAAGGAGGCAAGACCTTATTCATCTCTGAGTCTTCAAGGCCAAGCACAGTGCCTGACATTTAATATTCCTGCAATACATATTTGTTAAATCGAATGGAATTGAAATTAGGACTTCATTCCCCTTTTTGTTTTGTTTGCTTATTTTGGGAGCGTGCAGCATGTATTGCCACTGATATTTGAAGTTCAGAGTGAAAAAGCATTTCAATGTGTCCTAGGCTTGGTTCCCTTCCAGACCAACCCCCAGGACAATAGTTTTCATTATAACCTTCTGTCTTTGCCATTCTGGATGGAATTTTGTGCACAGAAGTTATATACATATATGGGTATATCTATGTAACAAATCGCAGCACAGGAGCCCCCTGGGCTCCCTCAGGCTCTGGTATGACATATTTGAGCCATATAAATTCCACTTCTCCTCTGGCATCTGTTAGCTGAGTCTTGCAACTCCACCTCAGCAGTGGTCTCTCAGTCCTGTCAGAGCAGGGAAAGAGCACTGTGTGCTGAGAGAGCATGGCAAAGAACCCTCCAGAGAACTGTGAGGACTGTCACATTCTAAATGTAAGTTGATTCATATTTTTTCCATTTTGAGCAGAAGCATGGTTTCACAGATTTATTGTATTGCAATGTGAACATGAGAAAGTGAAATCAAAGGTGACTGAATTATGGCTTGCTATTTTAAGGGCTATTGTGTATTGTTTTATTTTCTCTGTTGTTTGCTTAGGCAGACGCTTTTAAATCCAAGAAGGTATGTAAATCAGTTAAGATTTGTGGATTGGTGTTTGGTATCCTGGCCGTAACTCTTATTGTCCTGTTTTGGGGGAGCAAGCACTTCTGGCCAAAGACACCCAAAAAAGTAAGTAAATGTGCACTGCTACCCAAAGCTTCGGTATTGAGTTTGATGGAATTTAATTTGTGATTGACATGTATATTACTCTGAAAATGAAAATCATGAAGTGACTTTCCTGTTTACTTCCTGGTGGTATGAAAAACTGATTTTGCTCTCTTTCATTTGACTATTTTGGTGAGGGAAGAAAATGTGTTTTCTGTATTTTGGTTAGTAATGATAGAATGTAGAATTATCCATTCTTTTATAATTCTCAGCTTTCAGGAGTTAAGACTCCTCCTAGAAGCAAAATTCTTCCTGTAGGAAAAAATGCTTTCCATCTTTTTTTCAATTATCTGGGCAGAAACTGCTGGAAAAGTAGTTATACTACCACATAAGAAGAAACCACCAGAAATGGCAGCAAAGGATTTTTGGGGATTATGTTTTTGACTGAATTCATCTGCTTGTAAAGACTGGCAGCCAACTCCTCAGAAGAAGCAGTCCTCATACCTGAGTTCACATTTATTTATGACAGAAAAATAGAATGTAGATTTGTTCAGCTTCTCACCAGCCACCATCATCACTGTCTCACTGAGATAGTAATGCCACAACGTAGAAATAACATGAAGTCATTAATCACAGGTGTTTCAGAAAGCTATGAGTATTAGGGTCATTTGGAGTAGCTTGGCTCCCAATTATAGTTGGTATTAGTGTACCTAGGCGGTCTTGTTACTCCTACATTCACACACAATGGGCAAGTTTAGATGTGACCCAAAGAAAATCAGTCTCTTCATGCTAACAATTTCCATTTGAGAGAGAATGAATAAATGTACATAGGTGCGGAGATGGTTTTCTGTCTTTTGCCACTTTTTCTGCCTGTGAGTTGTTGTTGTTACTGTTGTTATTAATTTGTTGTCATAAGATGCTCATTTCTATTTGATAACAGATGTAGTAAGGGAAAGGCACAAACCCAGGAGGGAGGATGAGAGACAAGAAGAAAATGGGTTGGTACAGACTATTAGGAACCAAAGAAGTGGTGGGAGCTGAGAGGAAAGAATATGGATCAATGAGGAAGGAGAGGTAGAGGGGTAGAAAATAGAAAATCTACCAGACAAGTGCCCAAAAGAAAACAGACGAGTAATGCATAGCCCCTCTTCAATTTTTACCTCTGCTGCTATACCCACTTCCATTTGGTCCTACCTTATCAAGTTAAAGTAGAAGGGAGAATGAAGAGCAAACCAGCCTACTTTGTTTGTTTGCCTTTTTATTTACACCTTGTTCCAGAAACGATCAAGGCCTTACCCAATGCCTATAATTAGCCTGTTCTCTCCCCCTCTATAATTACCTCCGCACACAGACCCCCGCCTTTCTCTCTCTCTCTCTCAGTCTCTCTCACTGCTCCCTGCTTCTGAACTGCTTAAACTGTCTACATGTCTTTCTAGAGAAGCTTCCTATGTTCAGGATAGCAGGGTGGTCAAAGCAATCAAGAGCAATAAGGAAACAGCAAATGAGTAACAGTCTCAAATGCATTCCAATCCACTTAGCTAATTCCCAAGGTCACATGGTGCCCCACAAATTGAATCTTGGATCCTCTTGACAATTACCAGTGAGTCAGAGGCCAATAAACCCTTTTGTTCTTCATGAACATAATGTAATTAACTGACTGTGGTAGGTTGCTAGCCTTTCAGACCACCATACATGCCTGCCTAGGTAAGGAGCAAGATGGGCCTCCTTGTTTTATTTTTGTTGTTCGTATTGCAAATACTATTCTGAAAGAGTTAATGTGTTTTTCTAGACTTAAAATGCTATTTGCCTTAGTGCAACAGAATAGACCTAGGTGGGGACCTTGCTTTTATCTGGCAAAGTGCCAAGTTCACTAACAGGGCCCATGACCCACCCCCTCTGCTTCTGTATTGTATCATCTTTACTTCTCACTCCAATTCTCTTTTTTAGTGGATTATAAGGAAATTCCTCAAACCGAAAGTAAAACCTACTCAGTGCATGCACAGAAGTGGGGTGTGCTCCCATATAACATTCATTGAAAATCAGATCTCTCGTGAAGTAACCCATGTTGGGATGTAATTTTCAGCAAAGGTATTCTCAGAAATGAACAGTTATTATGAAGTAATCTAGTAAAAGGCAACACCTGTCTCCAGCAACAATTTTTTTCCACAAACAAACATTGTTTCTCCTATATTCCAATGGAGAGTTGCAATTTATTGTCTTTGATATTTAAGTCTTGGCCATCACCACAACACCAGGCTGGGTCCATTGGAAACTAAGGAACCAACTAGAGATGTAGATGCTTCACTCGGTCTATTAATTCCTTGAGTTCCCAGACCCAGCCCAAGACACTACCAGTGTTTCCAATGGCTTAGACTGCCAATAAGCCTGCTTTGGAGCTAGCTTACAAATCCTCGGACAGGAAGAATAGTCAGATTAGTCTTGGAAGAAGATTTGCAGAGGAAAAGATCCAAGAATCTTGCACAAATTAAGGACTCTCCCGTTAAGAGTATGCCATAACAAGAAACAACAGCAGATTAAAACCCAGGCTCTTCTGGACTTTCCTTACAAGCCTGTGGGACCTATGGTGGCCATGTACACTTGGCCAGGAGGACTGTTGATGCTGTTGTGCTCAGGGCTGGAGTGATTTGTTTGCTGTTCTGGGGCTTCCTCCAAGCTCTCAGGTTAAGCTTTTGCCCCCCCTTACAGGCTCCAGGCCCCCTGGCCCACAGTCCTGTATAGAAGCCACCTGAGCTGAATGAAAGCCAGTCCACTGAGCTCTGTACTCAGCCTCCTCAACCAGCAGAGGGGACCTATTCAGTCCCAGAGATTCTGAGAGAGCGTTACAATGAGGCTCCACTTTCAGGCAGTGACCACCCATGGATCTTTGAAGCAGATTCCCTAGTGAAACATTCTTGTTTGAAGCTCCCTGTATTACACATTTAACATGAAACAATTAGAAGTCAACACCCCAGATAATTAATCCAATGTGGGGAAAACAAGTCAGAAAATTCCCAGCCCCTAAACCAACAGTTTAAAAACACAGACCTTGTACCTTGTCCCCTTCGGTCTTTTCTAGAATGAAGCAGAATAATAATAAATAAATGAAATGCTGTCCTTCTTGCCATATGTAGGAAGTTCCTGGTGACTTTAAGGCTACTTGGGAACCATTTGTCCTAAGGCCCACACAGCACCAACAGACTCCTCGGGAGGTCCCACAACTTCTTCATACTACCAACATGACATGAGGAGTGGCAGGGATAGGTGGGCATCCTTCTGCCTTCCCTGACCCTGCCTCAACTCTAGATGACCATTCAAACAGTCTCATTCAGGATTTCAAGCCTAATATCATTCTAGGCTGAGAATCCTTTGCTCAGAAAAAGCACTTTCTTGATAAATCTGGATCCAGCTTTTCTGTGACTCTCTCTCTCTAATGCCAGCCTCAGCCACAGACCAACTTTCTTCACACGTCTTCTAGGCACACAGGGGATAAAACTTTCCTCTCTGAGTTCCCTGGGGCTTGCCTACACAGCAGTTTGGTGGATGAACTGTGGGTCTGGACAAGCACTGATACCTTCAAGGAAAAAGTTGGAGTTGTAGCTGGAATCTCTTTAGCTACGGAACTCAGCTTCACCAGACAGTGCCACATCGGCATTTTCAAACAGAAGTCTTATCTTCATTTATTTTCCTCCCAAACCATCACAGGAGCAAACTCTGCCCTTGTACAGCAACTCTCACTAGGCCAGCTCTTGCTCTGGGCTATTCAGGGGCAGCACCAGTTATGCAGAGCAGAATTCTGGCTACTACGAGCACATTCTTTTTCAGTCTTTTCATTCTCCTAAGCCAGCATTTGCTGAGCAACTTAGGGGGCACCATCAAGGAAAGCCTGAGTCTTCAAAGGCACTGCCCTTTAGTGGCTGGGTGTGTGACTGGGGCTGCCATAGGGAAGCAGCCCAGGTGATCAATGGGTGGTAGGATTCTAATGATCAACCTAACAGGTGTCAACCAAATTGGAGCAGAATGGATTTTGTCAGCTGTTCAGCCTTGCATCTGGCAAGGAGTAGGAGATAAAGATGGAAACTGAGCTACCAGAGGTACTTGGTGACTTGCCCCAAGTCACACAGCTTGTATGTGGCAGAGTTGAGGCTAAGACTATAAAACCTAGTCTATGGATTCTCCTCACTCTTCTCCAGCTGAATTTAAGAATAAGGGCTGGTAGGGGTTATGAGTAGGGGGAAACTACACAGCCAGCTTGAGTCTGTAGATGAAAAAAATGGGGTTTTTCTTGTTGAAAAAGAGAAATGTCTGTGCTACTTATGCCAATTTTTTTCAGAGCTGAGAACTGTTAATCAAAGATGCAGAAGTCTAGCTTTACATAAGAAATAATCTGTCTGCTCTGTGTTGGTAAAGAAATTCTCACAGGCTAAGTTGGTAATAATATGGTACAATGCATTCACTTCCCTTCTTTCCAGCCTACACACCTGCTAGGCAGCAATTCTGAGCATGTCTAACCTTTGGAGAGCGTACCTCATCAATAGACAGTAAAGGAGGACGGTGGAGAGAAGAGCAGCTAAATTCATCACAGGCTTCAAAAAACAAACCTCAGCCAAATGTCCTCAAATCCCTTTCAGGACAGGCTAAAGCTACTTGCCCCCAAAACAGATCCATCATGCTGAGATCTGTGGCAGCTTTACTCTTTATAAAAAGCTTTCTTTTCTGATCTCAGAGATTGCCACAAATTGAGGCAAGAAAACAGGGCAAACTGTGAAAGGCAGATGTTAGGGCTCATTTGCTGCCTGAGTAAAGGATTTGGCTGGACTGGAGAAAAAATTCCTGGGCAGGGAAGATAAATGAATTTGTGTTCTCTCCATGTGCTGGCAGTGTGATCTTACATCTCTCACTGCCTGGACTTAACCATATACCTCTCTCATTTCACTTCTGAGTGATATTCTCCTCCATTGCCTTCCCTGTCTCACTCCAGTGTTCTGGTCCTTACACTTAAGACAAGGCTTAAGAGTGGGTGAAGTAGGAAACCATTTGAGTGGTGCTGAAAAGATGCCCTTGACTCCCCAGATATCTACTATTCCTGCTGCCATTGTGCTTAAAACCACCATTAGTAATTCATTCCTATGAATTACGTATTGCACTTATGTCTTTTTTTTTTTAGCAAATATCCATCGCTAGCATCTTAGTGTGAAAACATCTGTCAGATTGATTTCTTCTTTGACATAAGATACCAGAGGCACCACAAAATTCCTAGATGTCTAGACAGGAGACAAAAGGATAGAGGGAGATGGGAAAAGAAGGTAGGGCTACGAGGGTACAAAGTGAACAGGATATGAGAGAACAGAAAAGGGAAGCTAGGAGCACCAAAGATTGGCTTTCCCTGTTTGCCAGTTTGGCAGAAGTGAACTCCTCACCTTACTCTGTCCTTGGTCTGTCCTTCCTGGAATAAAGCTGAGTTGGGGGCAGTCTGCTATGAGGTACTGGGAGTCCCCTCACACCCCTCTCAGACCAGTCATCCTGTCTCTGGGTTAGTTTGTGCCTAGAGAAAACAAAACCATTCATTCCTTCATCTTCAGAAAAACCTGCAGTCCCTGAGTCAGTGAGCTTAGTAGAGAGAAAAGTACTCTGAGGCCAAAGGCATGAGCTTATCTTCATATGGGTCAGTAAAGCTTGCATAGCCATTACCCAGGCAATGTTCTCCACAGGGACCCAGGCGAGACAGTGTGTCTGTACTTGCTCAAACCCATCCCCAAAGAGTCCAAAGTGGGCCACCAACATCATCTTCCTAGACAAAGGACAGTCTGTTCCAAGAGGACACCTTTGATAGTGGAATTCCATCTGGATGAATATATAGCTTCCTACCCCCACCCCCACCCAGGATTCACACACAAATTAAGTTATTCTGATCTCACTCTATTTAGCAACCTCTACTGCTAAGAAAAAACCAACAAGCTGGCTAATGAATACAAGCAGAATAGATACCTTCTCCCCCAGTGAAAAACTCTTTGAAGGAATGTTGAAAATAATCAAGATCTGCTGAGCTTGGCGGTTTCCAATAGTTTTCATCTAGCAAGGTGTCCAAGTGAAGTGCATTGCCAATAGTGAAGGAAAACTCATTCCACAAAAGTACACTGAAATTCTAAATGTCACCAGTATGGTTCCATAGTCTTCTACCAATGATTGAAAATACAGCCTGTATTTTGTCTTTTGCCCAGGTAGGCAGCGTTCCAACATCCCCTAGTCTCTAACCTCATTTTTCCTTGCAATAATCCATCAGTGGTGCTCCTGATGAAACAATCATCCCACCCCACCCCCAAAGACTAGCCATGTCAACATTTGTCTCAACAATGGATAGTATTTCTAAAGAAACTCCCCCCCATTGGGAGATCTGACAAGACTGGATCTGAAGTAGATGCCTCTCTCCTCTACTTAGGTAGAGCTGACTGAGAGCTCAATTTGTTGCCATCAGTAGAACTTTCTCAAGCTGGCTGCAGAGCTAGAATTGAGGACATATTTATAACTAGAAGCAAATAACAAGCCTAAAGGAATTTGCTACCTGTCACAAACCAGGCCAGACTTCCTGAGTTAACTCTGCAGTTGCTGGAAGCTTCTAAATAATGCTTTCCTTCCCTTTTTAAAATACAGTCTCTTAAAAGAGCTTGCCAGTGCTCAGAATCTGTCTTTAGGAAGATGAGAATTTGCAATTGGTGGGAAAAATTTATTCAACAAAAATACTTAAGCGCTAGTCATGACCAGGCACTGAGGGCTAGCAAGTGTTAATTGACATTGTCTCTTGTTTTCCTATTCGGCAACTACACAGCCTTTTCACATTTGAAGCGACATTGTTTCCACAAACCCTTCTAACTTGTTTTTCTACTTGAGTTTGACCAGGAACGTATTTGACCAGGTTAAACTAACATTTAGTCACAGACACAGGCAGACACTAAAAAACAACCCAATGCCGTACAAACCCTAAAGGGCTGCCACTGGGCACCGTATCATTAGAAAGCAACATTGGCTCTATAGATGGTTTACTTTTTTGGACATTTAGTTTGCCAATTTTTTTTGGAAGGACAAGTGAGTATGAAGAAACGTGATGATCAAAGGCTTCCTGCCAACAGGGATCAGACAGACTTCACATGGCCCCATCAGGTCTGGCCTGGTTTGTGACAGATAGCAAATTCCTTTTAGCTTGTTATTTGCTTCTAGCTATAAATATGTTCTCAGTTATAGGTCATGGGCTTACCCTAAACCGAGACACTCTACAGGACTGGTCCTCTTGGTCCTTAGAAAGAGAACTGTCTCCTGTAGAAGGCAGGAGAGAGTCTGGGGTTTGTTTCAACCAGTCAAGAGCAACCTGATAAGCAGCCTTCCCAAGGCACTCTTCTTGGGACACTCCATATGACTTAGTGCAGGCACTCCACACAGTTGTTGAGCTCTATATACAGGAGAATCTGGAGAACTTGAAGCCCCCTGAATCTGTTTGGTTTGCAAAACAGAACTCAGGAATAAACAGACAGCGGTTGGTTAGCTCATAAAAGAGAAGGTTAAGGGAGGGCAATAAATATTTCCCAGAGTTTAAAGGGCAAAAAGAAGCAACTGAAGTCAGGTTATGACTATAATCAAACATTGGCCAGGGAGAATGGTCTTCAGAGTTTAAAAAGGACATTCCCAAAACTATTGAGGCAACAGAGAAGCCCTGATGAGAGAAGGAGAAAAAGAACAGTGCCTCCTCGTCCTAAGTGTGTTCTGACCTCTTTCTCAGCCCCAGTGAATTTCATGTGGAGTAAAGAGGTGACCTCTGTACACTTGGAAAGGGAAGGGGTAACTTAAAGACACAGCATAGGCTTTAGGTGCTCTTCTGCTCAACACAAGGGAAAAATACAGGCTGGTTTGCAAAATATCATTTGCTATTTAGTCAAGGCTGCCAATAAAACTGTTGGAATTCTTAGTAATTAGTTCAGCAACTTGGCTTGAATACAAAATACTGGCTCTGAAGGGATCCCCATATCAGCTCCAGTGCCAAAAAGCACCTCACTTTAATCTCGAGTCTCAGAGAATTCCCAGCGGCAAGCTGCTGAGATGGTAGCTCACTACAAAGGCTCTGAAAAGAGAAGGCGCCCCAGATACTACTCAATTAAAGTGTCTTATGAAGGGACACACTGAGTATCTCAGAGCTTGTTTTCTTCTGTTCTCCCAGACATATGATATGGAACACACTTTCTACAGCAACGGAGAGAAGAAGAAGATTTTCATGGAAATTGATCCTGTGACCAGAACTGAAATATTCCGAAGTGGAAATGGCACTGATGAAACCTTGGAAGTACATGACTTTAAAAATGTGAGCTGGACATTTTCCCCCTAAGGCTTCCCACTTAAAATATTAGAACATTTGAGTCAAGTTAAAAATAGTTTCTAGTCTCCATTTACTTTATAAGATAAAGCTTCCCCTTTGAATTCAAATTTTACCAGCCTGGGGTCCTGACAGATCATGGAACTCACTAACTGTGGCTATTTCAGACAGTTTTTTTTTTTTATCTGTGCTATAGGGATACACAGGCATCTACTTTGTAGGTCTTCAAAAATGCTTCATCAAAACTCAGATTAAAGTGATTCCTGAATTTTCTGAACCAGAAGAGGAAATAGATGAGGTATGTATGAATAGTGATAGTAAAAGCCATCATGTGTTGGGTGCTAACTATGTGCCTGACACTGTACTAAATGCTTTACACTCATTTGATTCTTAAAACGACTCCATAAAAAGGTACTATAACTATCCCTGTTTTCAGATGAGGAAACTGAGTATCAGAACCAGAAAGTGACTTGCCAAAATCACACAGCTGGTGAGGAGCAGATTGGGATCATGAACCCAAGCCTTTCAAAAAACTAAAGTTCGTGCTTTTAGGCGCAACACTATACTCTTATACCTGGATAACTGTCAACATTATGTACATGTGCTCTCAAATCAAAGATTTCTAGGAAGAGGGGTGAGCCAGAGGAACAAAATCAATCCTGCCCAAGATAAAGTCCTAAAAAGAATAGCTCCAAAGCCATATGGGATCCTTGCCACTTAAGTCACACTGTGACATTCACCTATTTCAAAAATTTCAGTTCATCCAACTTACCATTTTATACTGGCTGCTAATAGAATAATTTACATTTAATCTCACTAGGAAAGGCAAAAGCAAATAAGGTGATAACTACAGTGTAATAAAAATTCTTGGAAAACACACTGCTAGGTAACCTGGGTGAGGTAACCTGGGTACTGGCACAATGGCTGAATAACCCCTGAAAGCCTAGTAAGAGATGGAGGATTATTGACTAAAATACAGCCATCAATAAAGCCCTTGAGGTTCTTACTTTGTCTGTAATTTAATTACAAATTATGAATACAAATAGTCTGTTTGTAATTATAGTATATTGCTATCACTGGAGGAAGAAGGGGAACCTTAGCTAAGGCCATCTTGTGATAACATACTCCCCACTGTAGCCGGGAAGAAACAAATGTTCATTTGGCTCATTTGGTTTTGGTTTAGTATTTAACCAGCAAATCTAAAATGACATTACAGCAATGGTACAGTGGCCTCCCTATAGACTGTAAATACCTCTTTCTCTTTCTTCTCTCTCCTTTTCTCCTACCCAACTCTATCCATCTTAATTCTCATCTACCCATTTATCTTTTTCTTTTCCTTTTCTTCTTTTGTGGGGGGTGAGGTGGGGTGGGGAGCACTCTTCCCTTACCCAAGCGTCCCTTACCCATTGGCTCCCCTAGACATGCTACTGGTCTCCTTGTGGCCAGAGAAATTACAAGCCTTTGTTACTAGAATATCCAAGAAAAGGAATAAAATTTCCCCAAAGATAATGCTCTACCCCCAAGGTGTATGGTGGTGAAACATTTTGGAGGTTTATTTTTAAGTAAGCATAAGTTAGATAGATGCATCTGAGGAACAGAACAACTTCCAGGATGTCCGAATTATAATAGGTGGCAAGGTAAGATGAAAGGAGAGTCATTAGGATAAAAAGTTACCATGTCCAATATAATATGCTGTTTATTACAGAAAATAATGTAGGGCCGGCCAGCAATGAGCTCATACTGACAAAACAGGACTTATTTTTCTGTAAAAGATAAAGGCAAAGTATCAGAATGTCTCATTTTGGCTCTAATTTAGTCTTCAGTTAATATTGCCGAATCTTTTAAATAACACAAGTATTCACCTAGTGGTAGCAAAATCACTTTATCATCAAGAAAATCCTTTTCTTGTATTCAGTCTACAGATTTTTTTTTTATGAGACAGATTTGTAGTTCTGAATGACAAAAGCCCTCTTATTCTCTACTGCCCTCAGCCCCTGTATCCTTGGTTGGCGCATGTTAAACATGCCGAACAGGTATATAAATAGCCCTCATTTTGCTAACAAAGCTAGCTGGCATACCACCCTCATTTTCTACAGTCCCTTTCGACACATCCCAAGGTCTTTACAAACACAAGGGCAAAGGAGCTAAGACTTGAGAGTTTTAAATGGCTTGGAGAAAAATTATACAAAAGCATATTTCAGAGAATAAATAAAAACCCTGAAATCATAAAGCTAGAAAGAAACAAAAAGAAAAGGAAAAGCCTTATTAAGAGAAAGCGGGAAATGTTAAAGCCCCAAAGACAAGTGAGTAAGAACTATGGACACACGACAAGTATTATGCTTTCAAGAAGAAACTGCACAGAAGCTGCGGCTCTTGGTAAGGTAAGAAAGGCTACCTAACCCTTTCTTATCTAAGTTTGTCTTTGAGACAAACTAACTAAACATCGAGAATGAAAGAGGAAAACAGAGGTAAGGCCAGTGAAGTCACAAACTGAAGACTTGACTTTAAGACAAAAAAGGCGTCCTTTGTACTACAACTAGCTGCCATTAAGAGGCAAATACTGTAAAATCAAAGTATTAGGCTCCATTGCTATTTACTTGATCTACTTGGATTATAGCTTTTTCAGCCTGAGATCAAATCGTGCATGTGGCCCTAGTTGCAAGAAACCTAAAACAAGGCATGCACTCCCAATATCCCTTCAGAAGACAGAAACTTACATGGCCCGGTGGGTGGCCCAGAAAAAAAAATGATGGAAAGCCTTCTGGACTTTCAGTGAAATCATAGCAGAAAAGGCTCCTGTTTTGGTGAGCAGCCTTACTGTTAGACTCCAAGAGGGAGGGATCAGTTGCCAACTCTCCAAAGGGCACTTACTGTATGCAAGGCCCAGGGCTAATTCACTGGCAGTCCTGGGATTGGAACTGTTACTCAGACTTAAAATACAATGTTTTCCAGAATCCCATAATGTCTCACTCATTTTATGAATTTCTCTGCCTCTTCCCATCCTGAACTACTTTCTTCTCTCAGAATGAAGAAATTACCACAACTTTCTTTGAACAGTCAGTGATTTGGGTCCCAGCAGAAAAGCCTATTGAAAACCGAGACTTTCTTAAAAATTCCAAAATTCTGGAGATTTGTGATAATGTGACTATGTATTGGATCAATCCCACTCTAATAGCAGGTATGGCTGCTGGCTCCTTCTCCTCACCCTCCTCCTTCCTCACCTCCTCTTCCTCCTCCTCTTTCCAAAGGTAGTAACAGGTTAACGTTTGCAGCATTCAGAGACTACATTTCTAGGAAAACAAAGGATCTGCTTACATCTTCTTAGACGAAACTGTATATGCTGAGTGCCAGTGAGGAGGGAACTTTTCATAGCCAAGTTATAAATCAGATAAAGTAATGCTGACAGGCTTTTAAATATCCCAGCAAAGGTAACGCCACCTTCATGTGACCAGTGATGGCATAAAGCTAATCTGTCTTTCTTTGCACATCTGTATTCACTACCGTTAGGATATTAGACCACTGCTCAAACCACCATGTGCCCAACGAACATAGGAGAGAAGAGCCCCCCCAGTGATGCTCTGTTGTCTCAAGAAGGATTCTCCATGCCATATGGTGGCAATCTCTCCAGGAAATAAGACAGTCACTGCAATATGAATTCCTCATAGCTGTTTTAGGAATCATTGTAAGAATAATTGAGGGCCAGAGGGCCAGAGCAGAGGAGTCCAGCTCCCAACTTCCACTAAGCCCATAGAGAAGGCAAAGGTCCCTGGACAACTTTGCCCAGTTACAGGGAGTTTGACCTTCCTCATTCTGCACAGCATGGATCACTATATTACCCAAAAGAGCTCACCTCTAACCAATCCAGACATTTATTGGTTCTCTTTGGCCTTAAAAACAAAAGGCAGCTAAATGCAAGGTGGTATCCTAGATTGGATGCTGCAACTTCTGCTTCAGCATCCTTTTTCTAAAGGCCATTAGTAGAAATGATGATATCTGAAAAAAGTCCATAGTTTAGTTAATAGCATTGTACCAGTGCCAATTTCTTAGTTTTGATATTAGTCCCTTCCTCACCCTATCCAACTGTTAACCAGGAAACACTGCTAATAGTTGCTACCCATACAACGGGTGGAGGGTGCTGAGAGAGGGCAGCACTGTGCACTTTGGTGTGGATTAGAGTACCTTCCTCTGAGGATCTTGTACAGGGCTCTTCCAGCCTTGGCAAGCAGCCTCCACATCCAGGCGGGCTGCCCACCCACACTAGTATCTGTCCTGGGCCCCAACATTGGTATATGTAAGATACTAATGTTGGGGGAAACTGGATGAAGGGTATATAGGAACTCTACTATCCTTGCAACTTCTCTGTAAATCTAAGATTAATTTCTAAATAGTAAGTTTTAAAAAGTTTAAGACAAGAAAGAGAAGGAAAGAGGTAGGACACAGGGCACCAAATCAAATCAGGCAACCAAAAAATATTTATTGAGCACCTATCATGGGTAAAACCATTGTAGGAGACAACAAAAGTCATCTGTTCTCAATTTTTTACTTCATATGCAAATAAGGCAGAGTGCTAAGTGTTTGATGCCAAAGAGAGAAGAGGTCTGTGTATCCGGGAATAATCATATTTGTTTTGGAAAAATCTCCTTAAAATATGAGCCAAGGGTGCTTGGAAAAGTGGTCCCTGAATGCCTAAATGATGGCAGTGAGCAGATGCAATGTCAGTCCCCAAGCACTTCTTTCAAAAGCATTTGCAAAGCTGTTGAATCACAACTTTGTCTTTATTACCTTAGTTTCACAGTTACAAGACTTTGAGGAGGACGGTGAAGATCTTCATCTTCCAACCAATGAAAAAAAAGGCATTGAACAAAATGAGCAGTGGGTAGTCCCCCAAGTGAAGATGGAGAAGACACGTCATGCAAGGCAAACAAGTGAGGAAGAACTTCCAATAAATGACTATGTGAGTTATGTTCATGTTACTCTTGTTAGAGGAAAGGCAAACAGCCCTCCCAAAACTCACTTACCCCTCAGATCAAAATCCTTGAAAGGAGAATGGTCATTTTTCTAACAAAAAAATAAAAACATTTAAGAAATGTGGAATCCCTAGGAAGCTCATTCAAAGTCAATCTTGATCAATTTTGATCAAGTTAAGGAACTTAATTTCTCCCCAGCACCCCCAACTCATATAGTTGTATAGTCTTCCCCCACTTGGTGTACCTCTTCCTAGTAAACTTTCCCCTCCAACACTGGCTCCTTCTTTTTTCAGACTGAAAATGGAATCGAATTTGACCCCATGCTGGATGAGAGAGGTTATTGTTGTATTTACTGCCGTCGAGGCAACCGCTACTGCCGTCGCGTCTGTGAACCTTTACTAGGTTACTACCCGTATCCATACTGCTACCAAGGAGGGCGGGTTATCTGTCGTGTCATCATGCCTTGCAACTGGTGGGTGGCTCGCATGCTGGGGAGGGTCTAATAGCAAGTTTCAGCTCAAGTGCTTAAACTTCTGGCAGCCAACATATAATAAATGCATGCTATTCAATGAATTTCTGCCTATGAGGCATTTGGCCCTGGTAGCCAGTACTCTGGAATTACTTGTAGGTAATTCCTCTCTTCATGTTCTAATAAACTTCTACATCATCATCAATGGCCTGATTGCTGCTGAACACACTGGGTAAGTGTTTCCTAAAAATATTTCCTGCAACTGAAATGGAGCAACCTGTCTAACACGGATGACAGCAATGGAAACTTACATTTCATCAGGTTTGGGGAATGGAAAAGGGCAAAGCATAAGGATTGGTAAACACCGTATTTTACTATGCTGTACTGAGAAAGTGGAAATGAGAGGCTGATGATAAAATGTTCCTTTAACTGATGCATAAAAACGTGTCCTTTTTTGCATAGCCCCAGTGTTTAATTATCTGAGAGACATATTGTGGACTAGCTTAAGCATCTATTAAGCTGCTGGACAGGCAGTGAGTCACAGCAGGCCAACACTAAAATATTGCAAGTGCTCAGACTCAGCAAAGGAGAAAGCTAAGCTAGCAAAAAGGGTCCCAGGCTCTCCTCCTGTGAACAGGAATTCAACTTTGGACAAATTCAACACTTCATAACCTTCAGGTCTGACTTCTGTTTTGATTACTGTCTGGTTATGTAAATTTCCAAGGTGATTGTCTGGAAAAGGGGGACTTAAAAATATCACTCACAGAAATGGACATCATAGGAAATTACTGAGGTGAGGAAACAAGTGAGATATTTTCTTTCCCTCCACAACCACCAGGAACTACCAGTATGCCACTTTCTTAAAGGAAGAGTAAGTCCTAGTTCTCAATCATCTGCTATTTTGATATTTTGGGAAAGAAAAGAGGGACAAAGGGGAGAGGAAAAGAAGTGGTCAAAAGGTAATGTTAACCTTGATGTCTCAGTCAGTTCTAGTTTCAAAATTCCTTTTCTACCAATTTAACACCCCACGAGTTTCATTTGAAGGTAGCCCCTTCATTACTTAAAGGTATTGTGTCATGAAAGTATCTGCCTGGCACTTCCCATCAGAAAAGCATTTTCAAAGAGTAAACTCTTCACCAAGATGCCTGTGCACCAGGAGTCATTTTCCCCCATTTAACAGGTGAAAAAGCAAATGGAAACGGATTTCTCCGGGGCTGAATTAAGATTAGCTGGTCATTAATTGGTAATTAGCATACATGCCATACTTGGGTTACCAATTTTCACAGAATGAGGGCGTGATAAAACATATCTAACAACTCAACATTACTGAAAATATTTTCTTTTTTATTAATGATTTAGAAGACATCTGAGAATTTTGGAGTACTTCAGTGATCCTAACAGACATTAATTTACAGTTGAAATAGAAAAATGTAAAAGATATGAGATTAATTTGAGGTTGTATGAACTTTATGATGTTCTCTACCATTGTTTTTTAATAAATTATTCATTTTTAACATTGGTTTTTAAGATCAGCCAATAATTTTTAGTTCCTGCTCAATTTTATACAGTCTACATTTTACTATATATACTGTGCTCTGTGGGAGGATACAAATGAAGAAGAAGGTATACTCCTTATTGACAAAGAAAAATAAGACAGCACAAATAAATAAGCCCTAGTAAGGAAACTTATACACAACTAACTACAATTGTGTATGGTATGCTATTATATACATGCGCAAAAACACACGTGTGTGTGCACACATGAGGTATCAAAAGTTGCATGTCATATATTAGGGCTAAGAGTTCCTACTCACATTATTTTAATTCAGGAAGCATTTTTTGTTCAAATGAGATACTTTGACCTCCATGTAATTTCACATTGGGAAAGTGTAATCCCCTTGATGAGGCAGACCATGAGTTCAAAAGAAAATGCAAGGACATGCTTAAAGAGACATTCAAATCATGTAATGCTTAGGAAAAAAGCAAACAAACCAACCCAAATTAGTCTGTCACTTCACATAGGCCCCAGCCAGGCTGGAAAACGAGAAAGTATAATAAAACACTCTTGCCATAGATTTTTGCCCCTCCTTTGAGTCCTGTGCAGACTCCTTACACCATGCTCAGTCCTCCCATCAGACCAACCTCACTGAAGCTAGAACTGTCTCTCTTCCTTCCATCACCCTTCCCTATGCCCAGTCTCCCCATCTCCAGGAATGACACCCAAGTAACTCTGATCTCCCCAGCCAGAGACCCTGCAGTAATTCTAAGGTATCCCTGTCCTTCACTCCAGTCTCTCCCCACATTCTTCCATCTTGTCTCCTAAACCACCCATCAGTTATGCTTATGATCCAGGCCAGGGGCTATTTCTTAGCACAGCTCTTATACCTCCTCCCTGTTGAAGTTCCCAGGCTGTAGACTGAAGTTGGGATAAATGCTTTCACACAGTTTATTTTTCACTTACAGTTTTTATGAATGCCATTTCCTTTCCTCGGAGTCTATAATAGCTACTTAACTACATTAAGGATCAGGCCTAACTTGCATTCAAATAGTCCTTCCTCAAACCACCCTTAACCCCCTAGACCATGAATTCAAAAGAAAATACAAAGGCACTTCTTAAAGAAGCTTTCAAATCATCCCCCGCTAAGAAAAAGCAAACCACAACACAAAAGCAACCCACACCAGCACATCAGTCTGTCACTTTCCATAGGCCCAGGCCAGGTTGGAAAAGAAGAAAGTGTGATATCCCTGTTTTCCTCCCACTGAGCTACCCACTTCTTTCGCTTGTCTCAGGCATGTGAGCTCTCTGCTCTATTCGTGGAGCCATCCCATCTCCTTTACAGTTTTCTCTCACTAATTCGAAGAGATTAAAAAATCCTATTTTTCACATGCCTAAACATGAAACCTAAATCCTCTCTACATCATTGTATCCTGTGTAAGTTAATATATGACTCAGTGCACATACATTTACATATGAATTATACCTGCAAGTTCTATAGGAGGGCCCGTACTCTCCCGTTTTGCTCTATCCAGAGCCTACCACAGTATGGAAAGCCTCCAAGTAGTCTTTACTTGTTTTTTTTTTTTTTTTGGTAGAAGACAATAAGAGAGACGAGAGGGAAGGTTGAAGAAAAAAGAGGAGTTTGTAAAAGAAAACAGCTATAAGGCTCTTTGAAACATATTACAAAAGGTTGGCCTTCAGTTCTGTTGACATTGGGGATGAAAGGTCTTACCATACTTAAGTATTGCTTATCTTTTGACACAGTTCATTTCTACAAGTATGAAGAATTCTTCTAATCCTAGAATGATAAAAAGCATCAATGATTGCCCACAACTGGATTATCTATTTCCATTAGAAAAAGGCAGGCTTTTTGAATTTTCTTTTCAATTTTCAATCATTCCATGTAGAAAAAAGAAAAAAAGGCAAAAAGCACATCTGCCAGGAAATCATAAGAAATATCCTATTACCTTTCAGATTCTTTGGGGATCTAAATTCCAGACAGGAAAAGTCAGGTGAGGAGAAGCCATCCATTGCTCCCACTCAGCAGAAGGGCACTGTGCATTACTGTGCTCAGCGCCTTCCTGCACACCTAAAAAGGCTCTTTGGCAGGACTAGGGGCAAAGGAAATCTATTTTGAGTCTTTATATGTAAGGCTGTCTGTCTGGCTGAGTCCAAAACTGTCACTTTGGTTCCTAAAGTCTAACGCTGAAAGCTTACTGAGATAAATATGGACCTTCTCATTCAGGCTGTCAGGAAATGCGTGGATCTATTTTATTTATACCCTTAAAAAATGATTTCATTTTGGCTTTCCTTTTTTGAAGAAGCTTCATTCTGGTACTTAATTTTGCTGACAACATGCTGTTCCCTAACAAGAAAGAAAAGTGGCTCCATATTAAAAACCAGGTATGAATGTATACACAAAATTATTGTCCGTGGCTCATTCCAAAGTCCTGCTAAGTATCTTTGGTTAATTCCCAAGGAAGTTGCTTACCCAAGGACTGCATCGGTAATTTATTTAGATCAATAGTCAACTCTGGCATTTGTGCCCTACTGAGGGAATAGTCACTATGCACTTACTGCTTTGATATTTGGGTTCTGTTTGCCTGTCTTTTCTTCCATTTACTTATTTGACACTCAGGCCTATTGTCCTTGCTGAAAGGGCTCAGAAAGAGAGAGGCAGATTGAATGGAGGGAAACAGACCAAGCCACAATAAACCTCTCAACGAAAACAAAGAAAGAGCAGCAACTCCATAGTGCTGAGATGATCTCTGTCTGACAGCAACATGAATATATTGTTTATATTTATCCTTCCCTGCTGATGCTATCATTTGCCATTCTGAATTTTCCACTGACAGCAGTATTTCTGCTGGTCTTACAGAGATGTTGGCTACTAAAACACAGTTCAGGCTCATACCCACATCAATCATCAGTGAACCAAGAACAAGACACTTGCCAAAGATAGGGGATTGAGGATATGGGCCCTAGCTATAGTAACTGATGAAGCAGAGAGTAAAAAAGCATAGTGAGGCTAGGTAGAAATAGAATGCAGGGATTTGAGCTTGTTTATTTTGCAAAGGGGCCCATGTGCCATGTTGACTCACAAATGCACTGTGTCCACTGAAATCCATTCCTTGGGGGGGATGGGGGTCACGCCTTCACAGAAATGTTGCTCTAACTGTGTGTATCTATCTGGTACACCCTGTGATGCAAATCCTCTGTGCTCCCAATAATAGCTTTTGATGTTTTGGTTATGCTACATCATATCATGTTCAAATATGAATGGTTTGTGGGTTGGCCTTTTATATTTCCTGTTCCTCCAAACTACCTCTGTCTTTCGCAGTGTCTTTCTATAAGGACATATCAATCTAGGGTAATTGTTACACTAATATGATTGGCAAGTTACGAAGAACCCAGCATTCCACTCTGCTAGACACTGTGGCATGGCAGATGGTGAATATTAGGGTATCCTCTCTGTTATCTAGTCATTGACAATATTTTTGGCCTGATAAGATCTATGCCTTCTAAACAAAGTATGAGAAAGAATTTTTTTCAGAAGGATTCAGGAGAGGAAGGATTCTCCATATGCTTCTCAGAGATAGAGAACTTCCTTTTCAAAAGCCAACAGTGTTGGCTTTCTCAGAATTAGCTTACCAGTTTTGCTGAGAGATACTGCAAAGCCCTGATTTTCCAAAGGCATTTGTCTTCTGTTTCCTTAGGATCAAGTGCAGCTGCATATAACAGAAAATCCCCAAATGACATGACTTAAACAAGGCAGAAGTAAGTGGTCCAGTTACCTGAGCCATGCACTTATGTTTCGGCTCCACCATCCTCAGCATGTGATTTCCATCCTCAAGGTCATCTCATGATCTGAGCTAACTCCAGTTCTAGCCATGATGTTCACATTCCAGACTGGCATCATAAAGGAAGGCAGGACAAAAGGCCACCATCTATCTTTTAGGGAGACTTCTACTTACATTTTATAAGTCGGAACTTAGCCCCATGGCCAGATGTAGCTTCAAAGGAAACTGAGAATAGTCTTTGGTCTGGGTACATTATCACACCAAATGAAACCACAATTCCGTTATTGAGGAAGAAAGCAAGAAGTCATGCTGGGGGAGGCGACTGCCAATATGGGCCACACTTAGTAATTTGCTACAGGATCTAGAATCCCTATTATTAGGCATCCCTTTTGTACTAAGTTGCTGTCTCTCAAAATCTCTGTTAAGTGCAAATCATGCATATTACTTGGAAAGTAGAAGAAGAATAACAAATTAAGACCCATTCTTATTTGATCACTAACCAGTCGTCTGTGAGACCAAATTTTGTTTTGAAGAATGTGACCAAAAGCAAAGGGAACTAATAACATTAATGGGGAAACAAATAAAGGCTATACTAAGGGAAAGCATCCACAGGAAAGTCAAGGCATTAAAGGTCAAAAGGCCAATTATAGGGAGAGAGCCAAAATCAATTTTGCTTACTTCTGTTTTGCTGAACACTAAGCCCAAACACCTAGGTTGATACAATGGTGTGTAGTTGCTGTAGCCTGTACATTATACCCAAAGATAGGATATCACAAAGCAAATAATTCCATTGACTAATACTTTTGTGAGGCTCTATTTGTTTTTCATTTTACCAGTGAAAGGGGTGGGAGTGGTGCTAGGAGATTTAGAACTGATTGGAAAAAGGAGAGAACCGTTACAATAACTATATCTCTTATTTTGAATCAGAACAGAGCACCATTTTGAAGAAAAGTGTGAGGACAGGTTTCTCTTTTCAAAACTCCTCATCAGTTTTGGAGTAAGACCTTTATAAAATGAATATTATTCATCAAAGAGGTTTTGTTCTGACAGGCTTAAATTGACTAGAGAAAGTTCATCTACATTATGGGGAATCAAAATGTGTCTAGTAAAGCAGAGTAAATTTCCCGACACATCACACAGAGAGCAGATGTGAGAATTTAAGGCCAGAAAAAACAAGTTCTATTTTACTGTCACCCAGGGAAATTTCCCTTTTCTTTCATGTAGCTGATAATCCACACTTATTTTTCTAAATCTTCATTTTTTTATACCATCAATGGATCCCATCCGTCATCCCAATGAATATGGCTTTGGAGATATAAAAGGCTGTAACCAATTTACAGGCCAATCCCAGGAGTATAAGCCTTTATATTCATAGAAACTATAGTGAGTAAGCCACTAGAGAAAAAATTATTAGTTTGAAACTTATTCACAGTCTTCAGGCCATCCCATACAAACTGGTTGCCTACAGCACATTCATTCTGGACATTCAATAAATACTAACCAACATTCCCCAGTGTTTTGACCCACTATCATATTTAGTTATCTTGAGAATGAGCCCACTTCAAGTACTGAGAGATTTCTTCGCAGAAATGCTACTTGTCTTGATATTCAATGCAGTTTTTTTTCTAAAACTTGTTTTTCAAGTGTCTACATTTTATTAATGATCTAATCCTCCCTTTTAAGTTAGTGAAAATATGTACAGAAAACACGGAGAAGGGTTTTCATTTAAGTGTATTGTTTTCGTGTTCTCAGATATTTTGACTTTGAGGGATGGTGGGAGAAGGGGAGGGAAAGCTGATCTGTATTTTAGCTTTTCCCCAAAAGCCCCAAACCCTTGCCCCTCCTGTTCCTTTTAGATAATAAAACAGTCTGTAGGAGCTGAGAAAAAAAAAATACCTGGTATCACAGAAAATTGAAATTTATCTTTCATGAAGTAGTCAGGTATTTATTTCCCTCCAGGTATCTAATTCCACATGCCAAAGCACGTTATTTTCAAAAATAGAAAAATTCAACATCACATCACTTTTCTCACATATTTCTCTATATTTCACACCCTAGTCCAAAGTGCTCAACTGGAATGCACGTTGCTTCTGAAAGAAGGAGTCTGTTTTACAGAGTGGCATACCTAGGAGACCGTATTTCTCAAATCAAAAAGTTTCAGATCAAAAAGTTTCATTCTGTGTTATCTTTGAAAAATGAGCAATCCCACCCCGAGGGTCACATTTGTACCCCACACAGAAGTGGCCCTTGTCTCTTGTTATCCAACCCCCAGGAAAAGATTTCCACACTAAAATTGAGAAAAGACCATCTCAGACTTCTTTGTTTTACAGAGCCTAAGATCAATAGACTGACTGTGCTCCCTACTGGTAAAATCAAGAGCTACAGCAGCATCAAGAATTTGTTCGACAAAAGCCATATAGAACTAGGAATTAAAAATTTGTTTACTATGTCCAAGAACAGAGTATCTTGCCACCTGAATTCAGAAATTAAGAGAAGAGATTATTCATTTACCTGAGAGCAGAAGCAAGTGAAATCAGAGCAGCTCCTGGGTCAAAGTGAATATGGATTCATGTATTAGAACCATGAACCACTTGACATTATTATTGGTCTTACTAGCTGCTTACTGTGCTCTGACCAAACCATACCCAGTGGTTGTCAAGCTTCAGTGTAAATCAGAAGCTCCTGGGGTGCCTGTCAAAAATGTACAGTCTTAGGTCTGAGGCCCAGAAATTCAGATTCTGCACATCTAGAATGAAGCTCTGGAATCTGCTTCTTCCCTCCTCTGGTGATTTTGATGCAAGTAATTCAAGGAATACATTTTGCCTAACACTGACATATTCTGTACAAAACACCCAGATAGTATAGTCAGCAGCACCATCACCAGGACTATGGTCTCCCTGGTGGTACTTGAGGAAAGCCTCCGGTCTCCTTGCCCTCATACAGACCAGCTATCTGCCTCTACCTGTCTTGCTGGCTCCTCTTAGGTGCCTGGGCAAAGGAGACCATTTTAAATTAAGAATAATAACAATAATAGTTAACATCTATTGGATGCTTTCTACTTGCCCTGGACTCATTGCTTTTCTTATTCAGGTTTCCCAGATCTCTGAAAGTAGAGGGTTCCCACGAAACCTTTCCTAAACCAAAATGGTGGAAAGCAAAGGCACAATTACCACAAAATGCATATGGAAAGAATTTGTGAGCCTCCCCACAACCAAAAAATAACCTCTCTTAGGCTTTTTCTAATACTTTTGGATGCATCTTGCTAACAGATGCATGAAACAAATTTAAAAAATAATAAAATAAAGCACAGATGCTCACATAGTTCAAAGCTCCTGCTACTTGATGCTGGGATGCTGAGTGGTTTCCACGGAAGGAGCTTGGCGGGTCACTCACACACACACACACTGCTCTGGGCTTTTAAGGGCTGCCTGCAAAACAAACATTGAATGCTGTTTTCACTTTTCACCTTTTTTCATAAAATCAAAAATCCTCTTTGGACTTCCTTCCATTAGTGAAAACTTGTACTAATGCTGGTCTTTCATAAAAGTGAAGTGCCCTAATGTGAACCTTCAAAAAGTGGGAGACACCTGTATTAACCAACTTACTCCTCATGTTAATCCTATGGGTGGGGTAGGAATGATTATTATTCTTATTTTTACAAATAAAGAAACTCCTAAGGTCATACATCCCCATAAGTGACAGAGCCACAATATGAAGGCAGCATTTAACCACTATGTAATACTGTATACATTTAAAAGGGAAAATACTAGCTTTTTTCTTCTTCATGATTATATAATCTTATTTTATACACTGAGGCACAAAAGTACAAAATTATTGTGAGGAGAAAAAAAAGACTTAAAGTATCGGCCTTTGTCAGAGGCTTACCCGATCAAGTTCAATTTCCCTGAAGAGTATGTGATCATAATACTCCCTATAATGCTTTTGTAATGCTTTCCATATTCTCTGTTAATTCATTGCCTCATTTAAGAGACATTAAGCAAATCTTCCAAGGTCACCGTGGAGTTGAAGGTGGCAACATATAAGAAGTGCTCATCTTCCCCCACCTCCAGCCACCACTATACTGCATGCTTCGCACTCAGTTCCTCTGCCTACTGACCTGGTTTGAGTAGTCTGGGAATGGCCATGTATGGAAGAGGAAAAAGAGCAACTTGTGTATTAAGTAAACTCAGCATGGCTTTCGGAAACTCATGCTAGTGTTCAAAAGACAACAAATAAAGCTGAAGACATCAGCCTAGGCAAGGGAGATGTTTTCTTTACGGTTGTAATAAATCTCTCTCTGAACTTTACCTGGTATTTAGGTCTTCAAATGCAGACTTGATTTTTTCTCTTTTTTAACCTCACTTTAAACATCACTATTTCCTCCTCTATACCTCTCTCACAGAATACTTTGAAGCACCCTGGACATAATAGTATTCTCGTGCCCTCTCCAATTTGTGAGCCCAAAGCATGTGCAAGTCTTTCTAATTGTAACTGTGAAAGAAAAAGGTCATTAGTAGCTAGCTAAAATGTTTGTGAGCAACTGTGAGTTCCAGCCAGAGCTTACCAGGGTCCCAGAGCAATTTATAAGAGGGAACCACATTCACTATCCTGTCATTATGCCAAATTTCAACAAGCACCACAAGTCTTAATAGTGTGATGCTATCCAAATCCAGGAAACAATGGCAACCACAGGTCTTGATTGATGTCTTTATCTCCAGAATGGTTTTGTAAACCATTGGAAAAACTGCCTTGGTTATAAGGCACGCTCTGTGATGCTCCAACATCTGCACCTACTTTTTCCTCTCTTTCTGCTTATTATAACAAACCCTCAGGCCAAAGGACCTTTCAAACTGTGGGTGTGTGGCAAGCAGTTAGTGGGCCTTCTATTAAGATCCTTGATCATATTTACAGCATTAAAACCAAATAAAAAATAAAGAAGTGAATTAATGGAATGAGGTACCATTTTCTAAGCTACTGAATTAGCAAAAATTAAGATTCATGGTGTTGGCAAGTATATGTGAAGAAAGGCACTTGGATATAGTAGTAGAGAGAGTATAATTGGCACAGCTATTTTTAGAGTAATTTGGCAATATCAATCAAAATTGGAATTGCACATACTCTTGGACTAGCTATTCCTCAGTTGGGAATTTAATCTAAAGATATATACTTGCAATATATATAAAAGATAATTCAAAAGAGTATTTATTGTGTTCTTATTGCATTAAAAAAAATGGTCAAGTGTTGGGGCCTGGTTAAATAATGTTGCATCCCTATTCTGGAACAATATAGAAGATCTACATGACCGGATACAGAAAAATCTCCAAGAAGCACTCTTAAATGGAAAGTTAATAAGGCAAATGACCCAGTTTTTTAAATGGACAAAAGACAAGAGCAGATGTCTTGCCAACGCGTTTCAGCCCCAAGCAAGTTCACTCTTGATTCAGTGAGACCAAAAAATGACAGTAGAACATTCTTGGGGTGAAAGGGTTTATACCCAACTTTATTCCCATGGTGGCAGGTCAGTCACCAGAATCCCGCCCGCATCAGAGGAAGTCTGCATGCAGCAAGCAGATCTCTGCCTCTGGGCCTCTCTGCCCCCGCAGCCATCTCAGCCTCTGTTCTTGGTGCTGCCACCACTTCAGCCTCTGCTCTCCTGCAGCCTTGCAGCCATGCCATTGTGTCACCCTGAGCACCGGGCAGATCTCTTTACATAGTCAATAATAACGTATTGCCCATACAAGCGTAGTGAGCAAGCCAACCAGGGCCAGGTGAGAATCCTGGCCATAGAAACTTCCATTTTCTGTACAGCAAGCTTTTCACCAAAGAAGATTTATGAATGGGTAACAAGCACATGAAAAGATGCTTAAAATAATAAACTAAAACCACAATGAGATACCATTTTGTACTCACTAGAATTAGTGTAAGGCAGACAAACACCAAATGTTGGTAGAATATGGAGCAAAGAGAACACCCTCACTGGATGCTGATGGGAATGCAGAATGAATGGCACAGCCACCCTGAAAACAGTCTGGCAGTTCATCAAAAAGTTAAACATAAAACCACCATACACTCAGCAATTCTACTCCTAGGTTTCTATTCAAGAGAAATGTAAGCATATGTCCAATAAAGACTTGCAAGGAAATATCCACAGTAGCGTTATTCATAATAGCCAAAAATTGGAAAAAAAACCCTAATGCCCACTACCTGGCAAATGGCTAGACAAAGACAGTATATCTATACAATGAAATACTATTGAGCAATAAAAAGGAATGGATTACTGACACCTGCTGCAACATTGATGAACCTCAAAAACGTTTTGTCAAGTGAAAGAAGTCAGACAAGAGAGACCATATATTGTATGATTCCATTTATATGAAATGTCTAGGAAAGGCAAATCTACAGAGACAGAAAATAGATCAATGTTTGCCTAGGGTTACAGGTGGGAACAGGATTAACTATAAATGAGCATGAGGGTTCTCACTGTGGAGATGAAAATGTTCTAAAATTGATTAAATCATTGAATTGTACACACAAAATGGGTGAATTTTATGATACACAAAAATATATCCCAAAAAAGTTATTTTTAAAATTATAGCTAACTTTTATATAGTACTCAGTATGTACCATACTGTCTTGCCAGTGAATTTCAGCCCCAGGGCAAGTTCACTCTTGATTCAGTGAGACCGAATAATGACAATGGAATGTTGTTGGGGTGAAAGGGTTTATACCCAATTTTATTCCCCTGGTGGCAGGTCATTCACTGGAATCCCGCCCAGTCAGAACAAGTCTGCATGCAGCAAGCTGGTCTCTGCCTCTGGGCATCTGTCACCACAGCCACCTCAGTCTCTGTCTTTGGCGCTGCCACCACTGCAGTCTCTGCTCTCCTGAAGCCATGCAGCCCTAAGCACTAGGTGGAGCTCTTTACATAGAGTCAATAACGACATATTGCCCACACGTGTGTAGTGAGCTAACTGACCAAGGGTCAGATGAGAATCCTGGCCATAGGAACTTCCATTCCCTCCCCCCCACACACACTGTCTTAAGTGCTTAGCATGTAGCAACACATTTAATCCTCATAACAGCCCTATGAAGGAGGCAATATTATTTATCCCTCTTTCGTTAATTAGGAAACTAAGACACAGTGCAGTCAGATAACTTGCTGAAGAGCACACAGCCAGTAATTAATAGAGATGGGGTCCAAAAGCAGTAGGTCTGGCTCTACAATCCAGGATCTCAACCATGGCTTCCATTCATGGGAAAGGAAATACAAAGAATATACAGACACACTTGTAATATGGCAATATGTGGAAGTAATCATAAGGAACCTTTATCAGTAATTCCCTCTAGGAAGTGGAAATGAGGGTGGGCAGGAGAGGAAGACAAATTTATTACTTTATACCACTTTGAACTCTGAATTTTTATATACCTTATAATTCATGCATTCATTTTATAGATAAGAAACATCTATTTTTAAATAAAAAAAATTGGTCATCTTTGATTTGTCAGATTCTTACATTTTTAATTTTCCCTAAGCTTTTTGATATTTTCTAAATTCTTTGGAGTATGTCTTCGGGCCAAGTTCTCAAATAATTACCATGATGTGTCTGGGGTTACATTTCATTCTGCCAATGTCAGAGCTCCAGGATGGGGTTGAAGCCAAGAAGGGTCAGGGTGGAGGCTGAGGAAGACTTGATGACAGAAGGGCCTCTGTTGCTTGTTCCCCTGCTTGAGCCAGCCTGTGGCTGGCCTGGATTCAGGGCTGCACTGAGCTGTGGTATGCAGTTCTAAACTTCCTAGATGCCCTGGGGTGCACCATGGGGGCTGGCAGCCTCCAAAGCTGCCGCTCTCCTGGAGGGGGATAGATTAGCTGCAGGCATGTGCACAAGTGCAACCAAACGGGTTTAATGGCGGCACGTGTTTGGGTTTGTGCCTGAAGGGCAAGAGTGGTTCTGCCTCCAGCATATGTGTGCATCTGGGGAGCCGATTTTTTTTTTACTTAATATTTAAGTGGGGGGCGGGTTCCACTTAATATTTAAAGATTTTCACAAGGGAATACATTATGAAAGCTGCTAAGTGTTGTGGAGTTTCTTCACTAACATAGGAAGATATAAACTTTAGGAAGCATTCTACTGGGTGACAAGATGCTTAAAAGAAAATGAGAGGGGTTAATGTTTGGACTGTGATTAGCTCTGTGTAATCATTTCTTTGGCTCAATAATGCAGAAGCAGGGAGTAATAACAGGGTTTGTTTATTTTTAGTAGGTGCTTACTGTATGCAAATGCCCTACAAGAGCATAGTGTGAGAATATAGGATACTGATTTTCATGAAGGTTTTCCTTTTTACAAAGTTCATAATAAAGATGGATTAAAAGATATTTGGAGGAGAATCTTTTTTTTTCCTTAATTTTGTTTTCTGGCTATAGACTACCTGTAACATAATCCCCAGAGCCTTTTTGCTATTAAGATGCAGCAAAATCCAATGAAAGCAGCATTGGCTTGAGAGTCAGACAAGTTTACATTCAAATACCAGACCTGCCACTTCCTCGCTGTGTGACCTTGGGCAACTTATTTAACCAGTCTTCCATTTTTGTGTGGTTTTTCTGAAAAATGGGCATAGCACTGCCTGCTTGCACAGTTGATGGAAGCACCTTACACGATGTCTGACAATTAGTAAGTACTCAATAAATATGAGTTCCCTTACCTCCGCTCTGGAGGAGATGAAACCGAGCAGGAAAAAAAAAGACTTGTGCAAAGGGTCTACTTTCTCTTATATGCCATTTTCCTGCTAACGAAGTGCATGACAGAGTGAAAATGTATGGATGCTGTCCCTCCCCTCAATCTCAAAATCTTATACTGTACCTCGGGTGTGTTGCCCTGCATATATAATGCAGCTACACTCTCTTGCCAGCAGTGGCTTTGAATAGTTGTATCCCCTGCTTAGATGCTATATACACCCATTTGTGAATTGATTGTCTATATCCAGGCAAGCACTGTGCCTGTTTGCTTTGCTTTGAAGATGTTGCTGCTAAGCTCATCTTTTCGTGGAAAAGCTGGTGAGAGAAACTTGTTGGAAGAGAGGAGTCTTTACAAGTCACTGCTTCAATTGATTTTTTTAAATAAACACTTTGAAGACATGGTAATGAAAGCACCACTGAAGTATTTCAATCTTACCCAAAGAACTCATGCTCACCTGATAAATGCACAGGGCAGAGTCAACCATAATGAACTCTTAGAACGACTGGCACATTGCCCCCAGTTTTCACAAACTGTTACTGCTAGCGAAGGAGTTACTTTTGAAACATTCAGAATGTTAAGCTTTTGGGTGTTGTGGGGCTAAGGCATACAACGACGTTGCTATGACCAACACACAACTAAAGTTTCCAACCAGAGGGCAAGCAGTTAGTCCTGATGACCACCTACATTTAATTCCTCCAAGGTCAGCATAATCTAAGAGCAGAAAGCCAAATGCAAGCCTTTGCGGGCAGCCACACTTGAAAAGTAGGAGGAGATTAAAATAACAAAGTAAACTGGAAAGAGCAGTAAAAGGGAAGAAAAGCAGGGTATTGTAAGGTCAAAATTAAAAACAAAACAAGAATTCGGTGGCATCAAATATAGCAATGAGTTCAAAGAAGAGAAACAGCAAAAAGTGATTTGACCAGGAGGAAGTTAGCTGTGGTTTCTGCGGTTAAGTGGTTTCTGACTGGGCAGGTGGTTTCTCTCACATAAAGGGAGGCTTCTATGGAATGAGATATTTAGATCAACCACTTTTTTCACACACAACATTTAAGAGCCATTGTAATTAGATTCACTCACTCATTCACTTCATTAGCATTTGCTGCACTCTTTACAAGTGCGAACTCTACTAAGCTCCATGGGGTAGGGGTAGCTAATAGAGAAGCCATAATTAAGTCATAATGGCTTTCCTCTCACACGGAATCCAGGTGAAGTTCTAGACTGAAAGGCTCATTTCCCCATTTCAGTTTATGTATTCTTTTCTGATATATAGCCTTTTCTTTGCCTTTTTGAATTAAACAAAGTTGAATTGGCCACAACACAGGCAAACATGCAAAGTGTCAACCTCCAAGGGCAGGAAACTTAAAAAAGCAAAAATCTCAATGTTTCTTATGTGGAAGAGCAAAATTGGTATTTATACCTTGTGTTAGATTTTCTTCTACAAGTACAAACAAAAGCCCACACAGAATAGTTCAAAGGAACCAAAGTTTCCTCAGTTCCAAAAAAAAAAAAGAAATGCATATACTGCTTTGCTTCTCATGAGTCAACCAACCAGTTTGGCTGGCCGCACCACTGGCGAAGCATCAACTTGGATTCTGACAGGAGGTAAAAGACATCAAGGCTCAAAGAATCCTGTGTGAGCTCTGAGGAAAAACAGACATATTTATACCATGGATTAGGTATCCACAGAAGTTTGATGCCTAGAGTATAAACTCAGCCCCCCAACAGGAACAGGCCAAAGTGGCCAAGCTTTCCACACTTTCAAGCAATACACTGTGGAGCCCTGCTTCTCAAAGTGGAGTCTGGAGCTGCCTTGCAGAAAGCAATCTGGTGTCTGGAAGTGAGACAACCCACAGGATACCTTTGGCACATCGAAGGTGTAGGTGAATTTTACACCCCAGTATGCACACGCACCCAGTAGCTCTAAGGGACTTTTGTAACTGGCCATCCAAAACAAACCCACCTTAAAAATAAATACACCAACCCACCTTTAGGGTGGTATGTGTTTTTTCTTTTTCTACTTTCCATATTTTCTGTTTCTTTTTTTTAATAATAAGGGAGACTTTTTAACTTAAAAAAAACTACTTAAAATTTTAAAAGCTTCTGAGCCACCCTAGTGAGAAATATAATACCTATTTGAAAATTGCTGTGATTATCCTTGAAATCTTTTCTTCTTTGGCTTCACTAATCCTAATAGCCAAAAATGTGTAAAGTCACCATTTTTCAACTGTTCTATCACTCTACATTATGTCACAAGTTACCCCTGTCAAATGTTTTGATGGAGAATGTCTTTCTGCAGTAACTCCAAGCATTTTAAAATGTGTACCCAAAAGTCATCAATCTCATTTGTATTTTTGTCTACTTTTATAACTGATTGACACCCGCTTATCACCAAATTCCAGGACTGTGTGGATATATGGCAATCAGAGATGAGCTAGCTTCTACTAATGGATGTATAAAGAAGCCCAAATCCAAAGAAAAGATTTCCCCATTTCAGCTCAATTTGTAATTAATTTCCTTACTACCCTGAGGGCACAGGTTACAACTCTCCCTATCTGAACTTCTTACTATAAACTACACAATCAGAAAGGTCTGATCTCTAGCAGAATGTTAAGCATATGCTATTTCATAATAAATAATGTAATCCTTTCACAGGGAATAGTTTTGTAAACAGGGATTTTTAATGACACAGAGTCAAGACCTTAGTTTTGTATTTCCTATCTAAAACTGTACTCTGCATAGAAATGTGGGGCTTAGCTTTCTCAGTGGCAAACAACCATCCCAGCAGATTTTTCTAAAAGCCAATTTAAACATGAGTTTAGAGGAAAACAGTATTTATTGCATGAAAGATCTGTATTTATTAATCAAAGCCCCAAACCAAAACTGACTATTAAAACTGACTGTGCTATTAACAAGTCGTATCAACCTGGCAAGGAAGTACCATCTTACGGTAATGAATATGAGTTGCTTTAAAATTCCCAAGTAAAGTACAATAATTCCAACACCATTAAGAAATAGCTAGAACCTTTCAAACAATAGGGAAATATAAACATCAGTATAAACAACTTCATTTGGAGGCAAAGAAATGTCAAGTGTTAAGTGTGCTACAACCCGATGTGTCACAAAACACTGGCAGTGCCTAATTCTTGGGTGTGTTAGTTCAGGGACGGTTACCACTATCTGGCACCTCTAATGATGGGTGACATCCAAATACTGGCCAGAGTTAAATTACACAATGTGACTCTGCCTATCAGCAGAACAAAGACTAATGAAAACATCAGAACTTCTTGATGCAGATTATATGATCAAACCAGATAACCTTAGCTGGCAAGGGGCCAGTTCACAGAGGTCAATTTACTATCACACCACATCAGTAGCAAATTCAGAGGGGTCAATTTTCCATTTTATAACACTCCATTAAAATAGCAAATTCCCACTGCCTTTCAAACACCCCACAGGTATGTCAAGCGGAACATAGTATTTCTTCATTTACATTTACTAGCTCTTCCAGTGTTTCAGAGAGTGCTATGGGGGTTTCAACCATCTATCATGAATGGGACAAAAGGTGACATATATGGAAAAAATGTCCTGATTGAATCAGACTATTGATGTAGTTTTTCAGTCTATTGGTAAGTAGAATCAGGCAGTCTTCCAACCAGGCAATCTCAAAGTTCACAGGGGGTAATGTAAATATCCTAAAATTAAAGAAAAATGGTTAATTTTAATCCAAATGTCAATATCTGTATTCACTTGCAAATATTCCACACGTGTTCCCAGTCAGTGGCTCAATGAAAATTCAAGGATGCCCTAAGGATTGATTCAGCCAGGAACAGTTTTCACATTTTACCACACAAATTCTGACTTTACTGAAACCCACAGTTCCCAGAAATCTGGTTCTGGATTAGGCTAGATACGTTTATGGCCCTGAGAACAGTCCTCCAGAGGACTGTGGTAAATGTGAACTAGGTAAAAGACTAAGAAAAAGGTGCAGAGCAGAGTGTACTTGCCAGGGAGCCTCATGAGTAAAGTCACTATTGGGATTCTTCATTTCTCATCACTAGAGGTCCAAATTTGTTAGAAAGGGGACCACTTAGGACCCTTAGGCTGACATGTGTAGGTAAACCTAGAGAGGCTCTTCTGTCCTTTTTGGCCACGCTTTCTATTTAAGAGACCTGATCTGCCTCTGCAGGGCTAACATGGCACCAACAAGATTCGAATGCACTGCTGGACAAGACCTTGGCAAACTCAGTCCATCCCTCATGTGAGCAACCTAAAGTCAGCACCAACTGACAGAGCTGAGAGCCAAAACGGACATACCTGCAAGCTGGAGAGGAGGAAGTCCATAATTTACTGGCTACACTATCTCATACTGGTTATTTGTTATGGCACGGGAGAGACAGTAGGCTAGAAAGATCCCGATCAGCTAAAAATAAAATACACACAAAATTAAACAAGCACACACACACACACACACACACACACACACACACACACACGCAAAAGTGCTTAAAGACATCAGAATACAGATATACTCTCCTTTCACTTCTTATTTACTGATTTCCTAAACAGTTTGATACTCGGCAGTACCTCGATCACATTCAAAGAATGTTAAGTGAAATTTTACTTTTACTGTGACCCAGAATTTTACAACTGTCACTAACAAAAATCACTCGAGGAAAACTCTAAATGTCATTAAGTTTCGGGGAAACTTTTCTTCCTCTTCCTCTCAGTTATCAGAACAAAAAAGACATAGCTTAAAATCAGCATCTCATCAAGGAAACTGCATCTATGAGGGTAGAGGTTTTCCTGGAGGGTCTAGCAATACTGCAATGATGGAAATGTTCTATAATATCTGTGCTGTCCAGCACGGTAGCCACTAGCCACATGGGGCTTCTGAGCACTATTTTTCCTTAATAATCAGAACCTTTAAAAGGTGGCCAGTAGCTATCAGACAGTACAAATTCAGACATAGCTATGCCTGCTACATTGGATGCAAATTAAGCCTAGGTTTCCAAAATAAATTACATAGGTCAAAATGAAGTTAAGAAAAAAAAACCCATCTCTGTGTATGTTTACAGCCACAATACAAACTTTTCATGCTACAGTAAGAAGTGGCACAACTCAGGAAATACATCTTGCCCCACAATAAAGCATACCCAAAATAATAGGCACATATTGAATGTGGGGTTGTATGATCCAAATGTTAATAGGTTGGAACTTACATGCAGCTCATCAGACAGCTGCAGCCCAAGAAAGAAAGATCCTGTAATACTCAGAATCCTGAGTGCCTGCAGAGCAACACAAGGTTCCTATCCAGCTCATGTTTAGTTTAATTAATGAACTATCATGCAGGGAAGTTGCCCTCTTTCCACAATTAACTGCTTTCAAAGTATGTGTACCGTTAGGAGTTAATTCTAAGTCTTGCATTTTACAGTTTCATGGCACAATCGGCATGGTAAGAGGGACAAGTAAAATGAGAATAAATAATAAATAAATAAATAAACTACTCTCATCTGCAGCTCTGCATCCAAGATATCAAAAATTGGAATGAAAATAACAAAAGATGCCCTCCCAAATAAAACAAAGCTAAATAAAGACCCGATCAAAATGACTGACTACATATGTTTCAGAGGAGCAACTGAGTTTTGTCAAAAATGTGGCTTCTCCAAAAATAAAATGAAGTCCTACAAGAATGATGAAACATTTCCAACCTACAAGGACTTACCTGGAAACCAGCAACTCCAAAGGAAATTCCAGCAACAACTCCCATTTCTGACTCTATAATGGTCATCACCTTTACAAAACAACCCTAACATGAGAGAAAAAAGAACATTAAGGAGGAGCCAAGATGATGGCGTGAGTAGGGCAGCGGAAATCTCCTCCCAAAACCATATATTTTCGAAAATACAACAAATACAACTATTCCTAAAAGAAAGACCAGAAGATACAGTACAACAGCCAGGCGACATCTACACCTGTGAGAACCCAGCACCTCACGAAGGGGGTAAGATACAAGCTGCGGCCCGGCGGGACCCGAGCGTGACCACCACCCCAGCTCCCAGCAGGAGGAGAGGAGTCAGACTGGGGAGGGAGTGGGAGCCCAGGGCTGCTAAATACCCAGCCCTAGTCATTCGCACCGGGAGCGCAGACACACAGTGCGTGGTGTGCTGGATACTAGGGAAACAGAACAGTAAAACCTGTGAGCGGGTTCCCACAGCCTGTGCCCCTGGGACAAAAGAAAAGCGAGTGCTTTTTGAAGTCTTAAAGGGACAAGAGATTCCCAGATGGAAGGAAGCATCCCAGCACACTCAGCACAGCAGCTGGAAATCCCGGGGAAGTCCGGATGCCCTAACCCCCTGGGCAGCAGAGCAGCTCTGAGGCCCCTCACAGTGACAAACAGCCTCCCGCCCGTACCCCCTCCGGCACAGCACAACCATAGCAGGGGAGCAGCCTGAGAGCAACCAAGCCCACAGAAGCCACACAGAGCATCCTCTGCAGCTGCCCGGGCCAGACTCAGAGGCCCCGTCACTGCGCAGCTGCCCAGCACAGACCTCTAGGGGTTGCTGTTCTCAAAGGAAGGGAGGCAACAGGCAAAGAGGAAGGGACTTTGTTCTCCCAGCTGATACACTGCCAACTGCCTACAACTACCTCTATAGCCATGAAAAGGCAGAAGAATTTGATACAGACAAGAATAACCCAGACATGCCCTGAGAGGGAACCTGGGAAGATAGATTTAACTAATCTTCCTGAAAAAGAATTCAAAATAAAGGTCATAACCGTGCTGATGGAGCTGCAGAGAAAAATGCAAGAGCTAAGGGATAAAGTTGGGAGGGAGAATACAGAAATAAAACAATCTCTGGAAGGACTTAAAAGCAGACTGGATGAGGTGCAAGAGGCTTTTAATGGAATAGAAATCAGAGAACAGGAACACAGAGAAGCTGACACAGAGAGAGATAAAAGGATCTCCAAGAATGAAATAATATTAAGAGAACTGTGTGACCAATCCAAATGGAACAATATCCACATTATAGGGGTACCAGAAGAAGAAGAGAGAGCAAAAGGGAGAGAAAGTGTATTTGAAGAAATAATTGCTGAAAACTTCCCCAAATATGGGGAAGAAATAGTCGCTCAGACCATGGAAGCACACAGAACTCCCAACAGAAGGGACCCAAGGAGGACAACACCAAGACACATAGTAATTAAAATGGCAAAAATCAAGGACAGGGAAAGAAGATTAAAGGCAGCCAGAGAGAGAAAAAGTTCACCTACAAAGGAAAACACATCAGGCTATCATCAGACTTCTCAACAGAAACCTTACAAGCCAGAAGAAAATGGCATGATATATTTAATGCAATGAAACAGAAGGGCCTTGAACCAAGGACACTGTATCCAGCACGATCATCATTTAAATATAAAGGAGGGATTAAACAATTCCCAGACAAGCAAAATTTGAGGGATTTGCCTCCCACAAACCACCTCTACAGGGTATTCTAGAGGGACTGCTCTAGATGGTAGCACTCCTTAGGCTAAATAGATGTCACCAGAGAAAATAAAATCACAGCAAAGAAAGCAAACCAACCAAATACTAACTAAAGGCAAAAAATAAAATCAACTACCCACAAAAGCAGTCAAAGGAAACACAAAAGAGCACAAAATAAAACACCTAGCTTATAAAGAATGGAGGAGGAGGAATAAGAAGGGGGAGAAATAAAGAATCATCTTAATAACAGCTCAATAAGTGAGTTAAGTTAGATGGTAAGATAGTAAAGAAGCTAACCTTGAACCTCTGGTAACCACGAATCTAAAGCCTGCAATGGCAATAAGTATGTATCTTTCAATAATCACCCTAAATTTAAATGGACTGAATGCACCAATCAAAAGACACAGAGTAATAGAATGGATAAAAAAGCAAGAGCCATCTAGATGCTGCCTCCAAGAGACTCACCTCAAACCCAAAGACATGCACAGACTAAAAGTTAAGGGATGGAAAAACATGTTTAATGCAAACAACAGGGAGAAAAAAGCAGGTGTTGCAGTACTAGTATCAGACAAAATACGCTTCAAACAAAGAAAGTAACAAGAGATAAAGAAGGACATTATATAATGATAAAGGGGCCAGTCCAACAAGAGGATATAACCATTATAAATATATATGCACCCAATACAGGAGCACCAACATATCTGAAACTAATACTAATAGAATTAAAGGAGGAAATAGAATGCAATGCATTCATTTTAGGAGACTTCAACACAGCACTCACCCCAAAGGACAGATCCACCAGACAGAAAATAAGTAAGGACACAGAGGCACTGAACAACATACTAGAACAGATGGACCTAATAGACATCTACAGAACTCTACACCCAAAAGCAACAGGATACACATTCTTCTCAAGTGCACATGGAACATTCTCCAGAATAGACCACATACTAGGCCACAAAAAGAGCCTTAGTAAATTCCAAAAGATTGAAATCCTACCAACCAACTTTTCAGACCACAAAGGTATAAAACTAGAAATAAATTGTACAAAGAAAGCAAAAAGACTCACAAACACATGGAGGCTTAACGACATGCTCCCAAATAATCAATGGATCAATGAACAAATTAAAATAGAGATCAAGCAATATATAGAAACAAATGACAACAACAACACAAAGCCCCAACTTCTGTGGGACGCAGCAAAAGCAGTTTTAAGAGGAAAGTATATAGCAATCCAGGCATATTTAAAGAAGGAAGAACAAATCCAAATGAATAGCCTAAAGTCAAAAATATTGAACTTGGAAAAAGAAGAACAAATGAGGCCAAAAGTCAGCAGAAGGAGGGACATAATAAAGATCAGAGAAGAAATAAATAAAATTGAGAAGAATAAAACAATAGAAAAAAATCAGTGAAATCAAGAGCTGGTTCTTTGAGAAAATAAACAATAGGTAAGCCTCTAGCCAGACTTATTAAGAGAAAAAGAGAATCAACACACATCAACAGAATCAGAGACAAGAAAGGAAAAATTATGATGGACCCCACAGAAATACAAAGAATTATTAGAGA
Source organism: Manis javanica (assembly GCF_040802235.1). Taxonomy (NCBI): domain Eukaryota; kingdom Metazoa; phylum Chordata; class Mammalia; order Pholidota; family Manidae; genus Manis; species Manis javanica. The sequence goes on from NC_133174.1 coordinate 91,535,964, forward strand.
ATACTATGAAAACCTATATGCTAACAAGCTGGAAAACCTAGAAGCAATGGACAACTTCCTAGAAAAACACAACCTTCCAACACTGACCAAGGAAGAAACAGAAAATCTAAACAGACCAATTACCAGTAATGAAATTGAAGAGGGAATTAAAAAACTACCCAAGAGCAAAACTCCCAGGCCAGATGGATTTACCGCGGAATTTTATCAGACATACAGAGAAGACATAATACCCATTCTCCTTAAAGTTTTCCATAAAATAGAAGAGGACAGAATACTCCCAAACTCATTCTATGAAGCCAACATCACCCTAATACCAAAACCAGGCAAAGACCCCACCAAAAAAGAAAATTACAGACCAATATCCCTGATGAACATAGATGCAAAAATACACAACAAAATATTAGCAAACCAAATTAAAAATACATCAAGAGAATCGTACACCATGACCAAGTGGGATTCATCCCAGGGATGCAAGGATGATACAACATTCAAAAATCCATCAACATCATCCACCACATAAACAAAAAGAAGGACAAAAATCACATGATCATCTCCATAGACAAAAAGCATTTGACAAAATTCAACATCCGTTCATGATAAAAACTCTCAGCAAAATGGGTATAGAGGACAAGTACCTAAACATACTAAAGGCCATATATGATAAACCCACAGCCAACATCATACTGAACAGCAAGAAGCTGAAAGCTTTTCCTTTAATATCGGGAACAAGACAGGGATGCTCACTCTTCCCACTGTTATTCAACATAGTACTGGAAGTCCTAGCCACGGTAATGAGACAAAACAAAGAAATACAAGGAATCCAGATTGGTAAAGAAGAAGTCAAACTGTCACTATTTGCAGATGACATGTATTGTACATAAAAAACCCTAGACTCCACTCCAAAACTACTAGAACTAATATTGGAATTCAGCAAAGTTCCAGAAATCTGTGGCTTTCCTATACACTAACAATCAACTAATAGAAAGAAAAATCAGGAAAACAATTCCATTCACAATTGCATCAAAAAGAATAAAATACATAGGAATAAACCTTACCAAGGAAGTGAAAGACCTATACCCTGAAAACTACAAGACATTCTTAAGAGAAATTAAAGAGGACACTAACAAATGGAAACTCATCCCATGCTCTTGGCTAGGAAGAATTAATATCATCAAAATGGCCATCCTGCCCAAGGCAATCTACAGATTCAATGCAATCCCTATCAAATTACCAACAGCATTCTTTAATGACCTGGAACAAATAGTTCAAAAATTCATATGGAACCACCAAAGACCCAGAATAGCCAAAGCAATCCTGAGAAGGAAGAATAAAGTGGAGGAGATCTTGCTTCCCAACTTCAAGCTCTACTACAAAGCCACAGTAATCAAGACAATTTGGTACTGGCACAAGAACAGACCCACAGACTAGTGGAACAGAATAGAGACTCCAAACATTAACCCAAACATATATGGTCAATTAATATACGATAAAGGAGCCATGGACATACATGGGGAAATAACAGCCTCTTCAACAGCTGGTGTTGGCAAAACTGGACAGCTACATGTAAGAGAATGAAATTGGATCATTGTCTAACCCCATATGCAAAAGTAAATTCGAAATGGATCAAAGACCTGAATGTAAGTCATGAAACCATAAAACTCTTTGAAAAAAACATAGGCAAAAATCTCTTGGACATAATGAGCAACTTTTTCATGGACATATCTCCCCTGGCAAGGGAAACAAAAGCAAATATGAACAAGTAGGACTACATCAAGCTGAAAAGCTTCTGTACAGCAAAGGACACCATCAATAGAACAAAAAGATATCCTACAGTATGGGAGAATATATTTATAAATGACAGATCTGATTAAGGTTTGACATCCAAAATATATAAAGAGCTCATGCACCTCAACAAACAAAAAGCAAATAATCCAATTAAAGAATGGGCAGAGGAGCTGAACAGTTCTCCAAAGAAATTCAGATGGCCAACAGAAACATGAAAAGATGCTCCACATCGCTAGTCATAGAGAAATGCAAATTAAAACCACAATGAGATACCACCTCACACCAGTAAGGATCACCACCATCACAACACGACAAACAACAACAAATGTTGGCAAGGTGAAGAAAGGGGAACCCTCCTATGCTACTGGTGGGAATGTAAATTAGTTCAACCATTGTGGAAAGTAGTATGGAGGTTCCTCAAAAAGCTCAAAATAGAAATACCATTTGACCCAGGAATTCGACTTCTCAGAATTTTCCCTAAGAATTCAGCAGCCAAGTTTGAAAAAGACAGATGCACCCCTATGTTTATCGCAGCACTATTTACAATAGCAAAGATATGGAAGCAACCTAAATGTCCATCAGTAGATGAATGGATAAAGAAGATGTGGTACATATACACAATGGAATATTATTCAGTCATAAGAAAACAAATCCTACCATTCGCAACAACATGGATGGAGCTAGAGGGTATTATGCTCAGTGAAATAAGCCAGGCGGAGAAAGAGAAGTACCAAATGATTTCAGTCATATGTGGAATGTAAGAACAAAGGAAAAACTGAAGTAACAAAACAGCAGCAGAATCACAGAACCCAAGAATGGACTAACAGTTACCAAAGGGAAAGGGAATGGGGAGGATGGGTGGGAAGGGAGGGATAAGGGGGGGAAAAAGAAAGGGGGCACTATGTTTAGCATGTATAATGTGGGGGGAGGCACCGGGAGAGCTGTGCAACACAGAGAAGACAAGTAGTGACTCTACAGCATCTTACTACACTGATGGACAGTGACTGTAATGGGTTTTGTGGGGGGGATTTGGTGAAGGGGGGAGCCTAGTAAACATAATGTTCCTCATGTAATTGTAGATTAATGATACCAAAAAAAAAGAACATTAAGTACAGTACAAGCAATAATAATATTTTGATCATACCTCTCTCCAGGAAGTTGAGCTTCAGCCACCATAGCCTTTATCATTTTATTATTTACTCTTTCATATATCAAAGCCTGTCTCCTTTCAAGCACAAGGCTTGAGGAACAGAAGTTTCACTCTTTGCATTAGGCATTTAAAATTGTTACCTGCTAGTTGTGTGAACTCAAGTCACTAAATTTTCTGAACTTCAGTTTCCTCTGTTATTCAATGAGAATCACAGCTGCCCCTCCTATTTCAGATTGTATTGTGAGCAAAAATTAAAAAACTGTGAGTCACCTCTTATTCAGTTAATATTTTTGAACAAAAAAGTTTACAAGGCTCCTTACTTCCATATTTACTTTATCTGCATCTCTCTGTGGAGAACAATCTTCATGTTTACAGCAGCTCTTGGGATATCCTTTTTCTGAATAATAGTTAGTATCCTGCCAATCTCTATAGTTGGTGACACCACAACAATGCAACTGAAAAATATCCAACAAAAGCATTTATAATTCACATTACAACTTTGTAGTCATTTAACCTATCATCTTAAATGGCAATTTGTGCTCAAAACATTTCTTATACTCAGTGATCTCTATCCTAACATTTTAAAGTGGCTGTCCACAATTGGCATTATAATTCAAGAGTTGGCACTTGTTCCTAACACCAGGTGCGACATTTTTTGGACAGGCGGCACTTCCCTGCAACAGCTGTTACTAACAGTACTTGGTCCATGATGTGAGGAGAATGACTTGGAGAACGCGGAGATATGTCACTTAGTGTCATTCCACACTTTTCAAAGGACATAGCTCCATTGTCTCCTAATCTAAGATTATAATAAGAATATAGTACAAGTGCACAACATCTGGTTGACAGGAACTACCCGACAGGAATGCTCTCCTCTTAGGAAGCCACCACCGATGACCACTTACCATACTTTGAATCTTGTCTACTGCGTGGTTTCTATAATCTCCCGTAGTGTTATACTGCTTTAAAGCTTTCTCATAATTATTCTTAAAGCTGTTCTTAATCTACAGCAAAGAAACACAATACCAGTAAGCAAAGATTCTGGAAAATTCTTTTCGTTTCTAGGTCAAATAAGAAATTCCCACATCTGACCAATGGTCAGATCTTTGAAAGCATCAGCATGTATGGTAATGAACGTCTATGGTTCCATTCTGTCTTCTAAGAGATGTAGTTTAGCTGAGAGGACTACTAAACAAAACAGTACAATAAAAGAGACTAAGCACTACAAGGTCAAAGTACTGTGGGAGCATATATTTATTCAAGTGGCAGCTCCGTACTGCTGTAGCTCCCCACCCCTAAACTTTCTCTACTTTAAACTGAGTACAGATTTGATGCCAATGGGATTTTTTAGTTATAAAACCCTACTTTGGAAAACTCACTGACTGATTTCCCAGCTCCAGGCTTAACACAGTGGAACACTGATTTCTAATTCAATATTAAGGTTTTGATGATTTGCATTAAGTGTGTACAATCTTTTCAAAATGCTTGGCTATTAATATGGCATCAATTTTGTGTCATCAATTGCATGTTCTAAATATTTTCCTATCAGTAAAGTTATAAATTGTACTATCTCCACGATAATAGGTTCATATACACAGAAAAATGACTGCAAATACATGTAATCATGGTTACCTGTGATTCTGGTGATTGTCAGTCTTAACAATTTTCTAAATTTTCTTTTAGATTAAAAGTGGGCTAGAATTTTTCCAAGACATTATTGCAAGCTATTCACTGTAATCATTGTAAGTGATTTTCAAATTATTAAAAGTTGTCTGTTTTACTTAATCCACTTTTACCTCTTAGAGGATAAATTTTGCATATTAAGGTTTCCAAATTCAGACTTACCTCATATCTGAACACAAATCCTACGATGGCAGCGACCAGTTCGACCAAAAAAATAAGAGTCAGAAACATTGCATACTGTGAGATAAAAACAAAGTCCAGGTCAGCATAAATTACATCACAGCTGTAAAGGGAGTCAAAGGAAAAACAAACAAACAAATGGTCTGCTCAATCAATTCAGCACGTTTTATTGAAAAGGGCAGGAAAAACACAACAGAAGTGGAAACTGGCAGCTGAACTGCTACTTTTTATAAGGAACAGGAAAAACCATAAAGGGCCATGGCCGGTTCCAAGAAACAAAGCCTACAACATACAAGACTTTTCTAAAACCAAGAATCATTTCTAAGGGAAACAAGGACTCACCAGTTTTAGCATCCATGCAGAAGCTCGGCACGTAGCACAACAGCCGAAGGTGCCCAAAAGAATGATGACAGTCCCAGTGCCAATGAGCACGAAGGGGACATTGGTAGCCTTCTCATTTAAAAGGGAAAAATAATTCTCTAGGCTCAGCTTGCCCCAAATGCCAACGGCAAGAAGGATAACACCAGTGATCTTTGAGGGAAATCAGAGAAAAGAAAGTTATGCACTGTTTACAGCAGCATCTCCAAACCACAAACGACTAGGTCGTTAAGAAACAATAGGTATGAGAATTGATTTAGTAGTCTGTGGCCACAGAGCTGTGGCTTGGATAAAGCAGACAAGGGGAGACAGAAGCGGCGTAGAATGGGGATCTGCACGCAGCACAGGCCTTGGTAAGTCCACAGACTGGATCACTAGGTAGCCCAGGCAGCCACGGCAAAACCTGGGGGCAGCTAGAGAAGCTATCTAAACAAAATTCTTAAACATCTGTTCTTCGTGTAAACTCAGGCATATGACACTTTGTCCGGGGGATCAAAACTTCCTTAACTGTTTTACTCATGCCTGGGGAAGACAACCTTCCTGGAAATAAAAAAAAAAAAGGTGTTTCTATGGGTTCCAGAAACTACCCCACCCCGCCACGCCCCCAGTTCAGAGATGAGCACAGGGTACAAAGAGATGGTTCACAAAATCAAGCCCAAGGATAGGTTGGCGGGAGTGAAGCCATTACCCTACTTACCTGCGAAATACTCCCCTCTTAGGAAGCAGTGAAAAGAAAGAGACTATTATGCAAGCAAGCCCCCAAGGGCCGGCTAGCTTTGCCTTTCCAAGGCTCCGGGGTCATCCCAGCGCGCTCAGTAGCTCCCTCCCTGGGCCCTCCCGCCCTCCGCATGGAATTCGAACGCTAGGCACATCTGGGTCCCAGCTCAGCCTGTAGTTGCCCGCCTCCGGCTCCCCGATCCCGGTGCGGGCGAGATGCCAGAGCTCGACTCGGGCCCCAGCAACTCCTCACCAACGCCGGGGTCCAGCAGGGACGGCCGCCCAAACCCCACCCGCGCTTCCCTCCCCCCTGCCGCGACCTGAGCTCCCTCCGCTCAGGGTCACACCCCCCGTCCAAGCCCGGGGGTCCCCTCCAGTCCCGGCAGCCTCTGTCTCTCACCCAGAAGATGAAAGTATAGATCAAGAGGACGCTCTTGAAACAAGTAATGACTGGTTTTGTCTGCAGCCTCCGAGACGGGGACGCCATGACTAACCCACGACCCTGCCCCGCAGCACCGGGTGATCGGAACCCAGCGAGCCAGACGCGGAGTTCCCGAGTCTCCCCGGAAACTGCCGGAAACTTACGAGCGTCTACAACTGAGAAAAGCCGGAAACACTGCTGTTTTCTAGAGGGTTGAGTCCGGAATGCTGTCCGGAAAGTGACGACAATTTCCGAGAGCCCCGTGCCGAAAGTTACGGAAAACTACATGCAAAGGTTCTAGTGCCGGAAATTTCTTGGATCTTCAAGTGGTGCTTGGTTTTTCTCTCAAAGAATCTTTCCCGCCCCGCCCGTCCCCTGACCTTATAGCTTGGTCATATTGTTTCTATCACCAGCAACGCCAGCAGCCCCCTGATATTCGGCTTGGCCAACCCCTGGTTTCCTAGAAAGAAGGAAAGGAATGAAAAGAGGTTAAAAGTGACCCGACTGTTTTATTACATGGCAAAATACCCACAAGAGATATATTTCCAGAGAACCCAGCGCATTGCAAAGTCACACGTTTTTCAGAACTGAAAGGAAACGTAAAATTTGCCGGAGCGGTGGAATTAAGCTAATTTTTTTCTTCTCATTCTTGCGCTTTTGAATTTTTGAACATTCTTATGTTCAAACCTGTGGGGAAGGGGCTTAAGAGTGAATGGATTGCAGGGAATAATCACCTGTTGGAAGAATTCCAAAACTGGAGTTTACAGATCTCCATTATCCCTTTCTTATCCTCTAATTGGAAAGTTGAGGGAAAATGTTTTCAAATTACTAATACTGAATGTAAGTTCAGATATTAGCTGCGAACTTTTAAAAAGTGAAAGTGTTATGGAGATGGTCAGGTAAATGTGACTCCCTTTTAAATGTTGAAATTGAAAGTCACAGAGCTAATAGCAAAGCCAAAACAAGAGATGACTGTGCTTTCCAATCTCCTCCTCTATTATACAAGCTGCCTATGGTATTTGGTTGTGGGGTGTCTGTCCTAGACAAATTCTAGAATTTGAGACTATGTGTTCCTAAGGAGTTAAACTGCTTACAGGATGGGAATGAATCACCAAAAAGTATCCTGTCTCATATGTCCAGAGGCAACCCTGGGTTTTAAAAAGCCCTTTCCATGGCCTCCTAAATGCTGATGATAAAAGCAGAGGCTCTTTTTGTTCCGGGCTTTACTTCAGGAATGGTTAAATGTGAAGACAAGTCTCCAGACAGTTGAAAGGCCTAGAAAATGTGGATTATGCAAATCAGCAGAGCCTTAAAGGATATTTTAAGTTCCTTGACACATCTGTAAAATGGGGATGTCTATTTCAGAAAGGATGTATGTGCAAGTGCTTTGCCCAAGTTAATTCTATGCCTTTCATCAAGGGGAAAAAAAATAAATGAGCTTAGACGTTACAGATATCCATTGTTTCCTGCTTTCTGGCACCTTGTAAGCTTCAAGAGTGACCAAATGAGCCATTCAAATTGCCCTCAATTTAAATAGGTCATTTACTTCTCATAGAAACCTCAGAATAGAGATGTCTTTTTCATCTAGTCAGGTTCAAGTACATTTACAAAAAAAATACAAATGAATTAATGAAGTGGTGTAGGCATCTTGGTCTCCCATTTTACTCTGGGACTTCAGCCCAATCCCCAGCATTCATCTTTCTGGAAACACAGGAGAGATGATGTAACCAAGGAGAAAAGAAGATCAGTGTTGGGTGTGAAGACTCCATTTTCCATTTAGTGGAAACCACATACTTTGTGAAACTTTCTCTGGGCCTTCTTGCTCCCTCCATAAAAAAATATATCGTATGAGAAAAAAAGTTACCCCTAGGAAATCTGAGTTGATATCTAACACTGACAACGCTGTAGATTTGTATGCTGCTTTATCTGGATGATGACCCCCAGAGCACTGATGTTTCAACCAAAAACAAGTTAACACGTAAACTTACAATGGATTTTCCTAATAAATTACAGATGTCTTTTCAAGTATGAAGGGGTAGTATTTTCTTCCTATTAAATAATGTATGTAGGTAGCCCCATGATTGCATGTTAGGTATTGTGGAGAGGTTGGTCTATACTGTTACAACACAAAGTATGCGTTAAGTAAGCTCTTTGAGGGCAGAGACTGGGTGTTGAGTGACTGTTATCTCTCCACAGGGCTGGGAGAAGAATATATCAGTTCCTGTCCAACTCACCACATCATCACTGACACAAGCTTAACATCATAAGTGAGACTTTACTGTACTGCTATTGCACAAAGTCATACAAAAGTGAAGGAGAGGTGATGCTTGAAGTTTTCTGCTTGCAATTTTGCTTTAAACATACCACAGACCCAGGAAACAGGAAAATTCCATTAACTTGGTCACACAGAGCTTCCCTGTGGTTTGAATATTGACCTAGGACCAGTTCCTATAGCATCATGCCAGATGTCTGAGGTCCAAGAGAGCAACTACTGGAGAATGAATTATTGCACTGCCAGTCTTAATGCTAAAATTGCATCCTAAAATTAGAAAAGCCTAACACATAAATACATGGAAAGAAAGGGTAAATGATATATCTATACACTTCTAAACACTGAGGCAAGGTCGTCAGGAAATAGAACAGACATCAACTTTTAGAGTACCACATTTGCCATAGCTACAGGAAATGAGGGTGAGGGGAACTCTAAGTCTGTGCAAAGCTTTCTTCCTAGGCTAAACACTATCTGAGGGGTTCTCTTATTAAAACAAACAAGTATCAAGGAAAGTCTTGCTAACTCCTTGTCATCTTAAATGAAGTTTTCTCTGAAGCTTAGGTTTGTACCACGTCCTGGAAGGGATTTTCGTTGTGAGCCTGAGAGCAAAGAAATGTTTCTGTGGCTGAAGAGAAAACACAAAATAGTCAAAGCAAAAGCCACATCTTATTTCCAAGAATGTGTTGATTTTTCTCCTCTCCCTTCCTCTGCCACTTACAACGTTGCTTTGTTTGAGCAACAGTTGGTGCCAAATTAAACCAAAGGCTGACACGGAATGTAATATTCCTCTGGCCACAACACCTTGAACCACTGCCTGCCACCCGCTACACCCCCTTATCCCCCTGCCATGCCATCAAACCCAGAAGAGTTCAATTCAGTTCAAATGTAGGCCTGGGTATGGGTCCAAACCCAGACCTAAGGAGTATCTAATCCCATTTAGGCAGTGAAAGAAGTAGTTCTCTAGGTCGTAAGATAAATTTATTCTTTAAAGTATCAATAATGACTGTAAATTGAGCATTGACTATGTACCCACCACTGTAGCTAAGCACCTGACACCTTACCTCATACATACATCACAAAAGCCCTTATTGTGAGGCCAAGACTATGGCTGTCCACACTGTCCAGAGGAGGAAACAGGTTCAACGAGGCTCAGTAACTTGCCTAGGACTAAGACCTGCCAACTTCTGTTTCCCTCACAGAAGCAGGGTGCACTTGGTGACGAGACATGGCTGCCATTGTACGAACAGCAATCTTGGCTGGGAATAACCCGAGCAAAGACGGCTGTGCTCAGACATTCAGCCACAAACAAGGGCTCTTCAGAGCCCCTGAAGCACAAGAACCTTGATAATTTCCCCCATTCTGCCTTGTACTGGGGTTTTTTTGTTGAGTTTTACTTTTGCCACTACTCCAGTAGCCCAGTCACCTAGGATGTCCCCCTGCCCATTCCAGACTGTTGTGGTGAAGAGTTCAATACTTTCTCGGGCACAACCTCTTAATTTCTCCCTTTTTCCAATCATAAAAGCACATGTTTGAGGCTGAAAATGTAGGAAAAAGTCCTTTAGTATTGTTGCTACTTGTTTTACATTCAATATTTAGTAGGAATTTGTGTCCCTTCCCTATTAACTTTCTGTAACTTTCAAGGTTCAGCTTTAAATGCTTTTCTTTTACACAACTATGCCTTGCCTGACCAAAATGGTAACTTACTCCTTACTGCATTTCCAGTGTAAATTTTCTGTTCTACAATAGGTCAGTTATGATTGTCTTCCCAATAAACAAGATCTATTTCCCACTCCCCAGCCTCACTCAAAATTCCTGTCCCCTACTTAAGGTTCAGCTCAACCCCCAACTCAGTGAAAGCATCCTCCCCCCACCAACCCCTGCCCCACCCACACACCTATTTCCGTAACATCAGTGCCTATAGTCTGACCACTCACTTTAACACAGACCTTTAGTCAATTACCACAGTACCTGCTTTCTTCTCTACTTACCTATCCTACTTGCTGCCTACTACATGGTAAGAAACTACTGAGGAGCCAGGGTGGCAGGGCCCCTGTGTGCCCTTTTATATTCTCCCCAATACCTTAGGACACAATGCTCAATTGATGAGCTCATTTGGGGCTCAGCTAATACTTGTTGAGCTCCTTGGTCATAGCTAAGGAGTGGTCTCTGAGGCTAGCCACTTAGTAGTGACTCAAGGTTTGATTAACAAAATGAAATAAAACTCTAAATGGTAAGCCACCCCAGTATCACACTATCATAAAACAGGAGCATTAAGTTGAGCTTCTGGATAATGTCTTGGGATATTACTATTTCCTGTCTTAGGAACCAGTAAAAGACATCAACCTCTTATCTCTTACTCACATAATGGACTTAGCATTTTCATTTTCTAATACTTTTTCTAGAATCCCTTCAATTACCTTTGGCTGAGTGCCTATCATAAAGTTTAAAAGCACCTCCTACTTATTTTCTTAAAATCTCATATTTTACATTACAGCCATCAGATAAACATCACTTAAACAGATAGTTTGAATATCATCATTTAAATAAATCATTCATGAGTACAGTTTTAAAAATCAGTTTCCTGAATAGGAATACCTTTTTATTTCTGTTGCCTCTTGTGTCTTCTCATTATTCCTTCTTTGAAATTCTCTTCTGTATCTATTTTTCATTCACTTTGTTTCCATCCACTCTTTTCCATTTCTCCATGAATCCTTTCCTCTTTTTCTAACCATGATCTTGCCTTCCATAATATACAATTTGGGACATGTAGAAATGAGAAATACTCTTGAATGGTATTAAAATTCACAATCCCATGTCAACTTGCCTTAGTCCATTTTCTAAGAAAGTTATTTCTAGTCTACCTTGTTAAGATTTACTGAAATCTCAGCTAGGCAAGTCAATTTCCATATCTAATATTTCTCAAAAAAATGTCTTCTGCACTGCTGAGGGGCTTCATATGAAATGTCCTGAAGGTGAAAATAGTGCTGAACTTTAAGAACTTTAAGAAATGTATATTTGTTTGTATAGCTGTGATCAGCCTCTCTGCGTATCTTTGCCTCTGTGTCTCTCTGTGTACCTTCCCAACCAAATCATATGGAAAGGTGCTTTATTTAACTTTATGTCCCCACAGTGTCTAACATAGTGTTATCCACACATAGTAGGTGCTGAAGGAATGGTTTTTTTTAAATTAACCCCACCCATTTGGGGTAAGCTTATTATATTACTCTTCATATTACCCATCCCAGAATGCTGCCTCTCTTGCCTCATTTATCCCTTTACTTCGATCTCCCTTTTATTTTCATATTCTCCTCCTCCACTTTCTTCTTTAACCTCTCTGTGCCACCCCTCTGTCCTGCTCCTTCCAGCCCTAAGTGGGACGTGAGGCCTTAAGCAGGATGTTCATCCTAGCATGTGCAAGAGTCTGTGTTTGGTGCTGGGGAAATGAAAAAGACTAAGGCAAGGTTCTGGCCCTCTCAGCACTCACAGTCTAGTAGAGGAAAGAGGTGAGTCTGAGATGAACAGACTAGCATATTAGGGGATAGAGATTGTCAAGATGAACAGTGACACTCAGTGTGATAAATCTGTGATTGTGACATGTATTAAGTAGCATAATAGAAAAGAAAGGTGAAGTAAACCAGCTCTGGCTGGAGTGGGCTGAGGGAAGCTCCTCAGCAGCAAAGATGGATATGGTCTCAAAAGGGTGGAAAGGGGGTAAAGGAATACAGGGTAGAGTAAATATGTCTGCGCAAAGGCACTGAGGTATGAAAGGAAGCACCAGATGGTCACTGAGTCCAGAATGAAGAGTCATGGGGTGAATGTTTAAAACTAGACTGACAACATAGGTGAGGTTGGCTTGTGAAAGGGATGATATGCTTTGCCAAGAGGGAGCCAGTGAAGGAGGTTTTTTTAGAAAGAAAACAGCCCTGGTAGAATTATTCCTCTGTGCACTCTCTCTTGTTCTCTCTCCTCTCTTCTCTCAGTCACTCTCTCTCTCTCTCTCTATCTCTCTCTCTCTCTCTCTCTCTCTCTCTCTCTCTCACACACACACACACACACCTATTTAATAGATTCACCATTTCCTGTCATATGAGTTTAAAACAAACTCTTGTGTCTGATTTCAAGGGCCCCACAATATACACAAATGAATACCCTATTTATTCAACTTGATTCCCCATCAGTTCCCCTAGCCCTGTAACCAGTTGCCCACCCCCCACCCCGTCTGATGGAACAGTGGCCTCTTGTTTATGTCACTTCCCCTGCCTGAGAGGAACCCAAGGGCCACTTCCTCGTGCTCACAGTGTCTTCACAGTCTCCAAGACAGTTTTGGAAATCTTGTACAGTATTTTGTACTGTTTTCTAATTGTGTAAGAATTACACTACTAAGCATAAACCCTCTGGTAGCTAGAGAATAAGCTCTAGTTGATCAAATACCACACAATTCTTACCACTGTTCCCTGGCTCTTAGCTTATACTAGATGCCCAATGAAGATTAGTTCCCTAAACACACAATTGTAATCAAGACCATTTTTGTTGAATGTCCATCTCCCCCATTCCACAAGAACAAGGATTTTTGTCTGATCTGTTCACTGATGTCTCTCAAATACCTAGAACAGCATATAGCACATAATAGAGACTCAATAAACATTTGTTGAATGAATTACAGATTAGGATGTCAGGGATTTTGTCTGCCATCCTTAATACAGTAGATGCTTGATAAATTTACTGAATGAATGTGGCCAAGATCATGTCTTCAGCTTCTTTATACCACTATCACACTGTCGAACTCATGGTAGACAATATGTATTTATGATTGATGGACTGGAAATGAAAGAGGCTTGCTACTGAACATTTTATTATCATAAGCACAATTATTCCCTACAAAACTGAGAAGGCGTTACCAATTTCCTTGCCACACAGAAAAGAAATTCCTTCTACAGCAGCTAAAAACAATTTCTTCTACAACCACTAATTTTTCCAGGATGGAAATGTCGACTCTTAGGGGAAGGAGAATGTAAGAAGCTGGTCTGCACTATGGCAGAATAGTGTCATTACCAGATACTAAAAAGAAAGCTTGCTTAGTGAAGAGAAACATATCCCTCCATCGGATGTCACTGGGGAAAAGCTTAGCAACGGCTATAACCTTGCCATGCACAGATGATCTAGATTCACTTAACCAACCTGCCACTAAAGCCTCTCTAAGCATGTTTCCCCTCCACTCTTATTACAGGAAATCAGTCTTGATTCTTCAGCCAAGAAGCACATGGCATTTTTTGTAAACAGTATAATCTTATCAGAAACTGAAGTCCACTGAAATTAGGTCATCAGTGAGAGGATTTCAAAGTGGGTCTGACCCTGTACCTATGGATGGTAAGGCAACTCAAAGTTGGGGAGTACTAAGGATTTCCAGGGGAAATCTCCAGAGATTGTCAAAGTCAGCTACATTCTTCCCTTCTCCCTAGAGTTTGTGAAACTTCTTTTAATTCAATCCTGATGTCATGCTGAGTCATATAAAGAAGTGCTCTTCAGTGTACCACATCTCTGGAGGCCCGTTAGCCAGCCTCTGTTAGTCATTACTATACTCACGGGCTTAGGGCCAGCACCATTCACACTTTTCCCCTGCTCTGAAGCAGACGGACTGAGTTCCTCTAATATTTGTGCTCCTTCTCCCCCACTGCTCTAACACCCTTCTCTGAAGAAGAAACAGCTATAGCACTGGGGATAATATAGCTTTAAGGCAACTTTTGGCACATGCAGATATCCTAACATCTGGGCAGTGTTAACAGAATCCCGGAGGCCCGGACAGACCAGGAGCCACTCGTTCTAGGAATGTTAAAGTAGAAGTTTTTCCGACTGATGAGAAGAGCAGAGAGGAAGGAGAAAGAATAAGCGAGCACAAACCCCCATAAAACAGGTAAGATCTACTGCTTAACCCTTCCACACTACACTGCCCCATTTCACAGCCATGGGGGATAAGGAGACCCAGGACCTGGGCAGCATGGCTGGAGGTGGAGGGAGTTCTTTTATGAAACAAGATCATATGCTGCTTTCCTTTTGAGCCATGCCCCAGCTGCAGACACAGGTTTCTACTATCTCCCCTGCCTACAGCAGAGGGAGGGCTGACTCCAGTGAGTCAAGTTTTCAGTTGTGATTGAGGAGGAGGTGGGCAGGCAAACTGTCAGACTCAGAGCACTGGGTCTGAGGGGAAAGCTTCTGCTCCATAACCAGGGGCTGCACTGAGGCTGCATGTGGGAGGGGAGTCAGCAATTAGTTCCCCTCGCTGTGCATTTCCCCAGATCTCTCTTTAAATCTCTTCTTTTTCATCCCTTTGTCCCCTCTTTTCTGCTTTTATCTCTTTCATTCCACTCTCACAGGTTTTCTTTTCTTCCTAGCTTCTTTCCCACATCTTTCCACTTTCCCTGCTTCCCAACCCCAATTGCTGTCACTTTTTCTCTATCCTGCTTCCTTGCCAGTCTCTAGACACACACTGAAGCCAAGTCACAGTGAACTGGACAATCGAATTTTTCCCCATTCTTGGACTTCTCCTGTCCCTGTGGGAACTCTGGCCAGAATCTGCCATCTTTCCATTTCTCTGTTTCTGGGACTGACTTCTCCCCTAAGCATGGCATTCCATTGAGAGCATGTGGGTGAATGGGTGCTTGCTGAGAAGTCCAGTGGTCAGTTTATGCCAGTGTGCAGCAATTTTTAATACTGTCATTTATGAAGTATTTGCCTGCTGGGAACCACAGACCTCCCATCCCATTAGAGTGAGGACAGGACAGGAAGTGAGAGGGCAATTGGTGCTTGCCACCCTCTCCTCAGCTACTTCAGCAGGTTCTTCCCAATCCCGCTGACTCCCTGCTGCTTCTGCAGGGTGAAACTAGAAGGGACAGCTGGACCTGAAAGCCAGAAGCCACTACCAAACCACCAGCCCTCAAAACCCAATGCTAAGAACAGAGCCAGGGTATAGTTACTGCCTGAGAAACTAGAGAAGGGAGACATCCAGTCTGGGCCAATATGAAGTTGGTAATAAGAAGACCTAATATATAGTGATTGCTTCTCTGTGTGCCAGGCAATAATCTATCCTATAATGTAGACACTGTTATTGTTCCCATTTTATAGATGAGGAAACTGAGGCTTAGAGAAGTGAAGGAATTTGTCCATGGCCCCATA
The DNA here is from genome assembly GCF_040802235.1 of Manis javanica. Lineage (NCBI taxonomy): Eukaryota > Metazoa > Chordata > Mammalia > Pholidota > Manidae > Manis > Manis javanica. The sequence goes on from NC_133174.1 coordinate 91,551,720, forward strand.
GCTAGGAGGGACAGACCTGGGTACACGTCCAGATACGTGTAACTCCAGATTTCAAGCTCTTAGTCCACATGTGCTAGTGCTTTCCCAGATCAGTGGTTAGGGAGTACTAGGTACATGAATGATCTGGCAGCCTTTAGATAGCAAGAATCTCTCTTGGTTCTAGGAGACTTGATGCTGGCCCTTTCCTGATCTTGTTCCTCAATGTCTCTCTCTATTCAGTTAGTCCATGGAACATTTGCACCTGATTTCACCAGGGTCAGTTGAGAACTGATTGCTTTATGTCCTTGTCTTCCTAGGAGAAAGACCATAGATAATGAAGAGTTTTGTTATTCTATAAAGTGGAAGATCCTTACAAAGAGGATGATATAACGGGCATTCGTTAATTGAAAAATCTTCTTTCCTCACAGATGCTGGATTTCAGCTTCCTCTCACTTTTGAAAGCTCATTGATGGCTGATTTCTAAAAGACATTTTCCTTTGCCCTGGTACTTCTGGCCACATACTTCTATTCTTGTCTCCCTAACCTACCCCCACCCCTTTCAAGGATGGCCTGTCAACTAACTCAAAGAGGAGCTCTCTCTCTGCTGCTCTTCCTCACTCCAGCAGTGACACCAACATGGTATGCAGGTAAGTTCTGGGGCTGATGCCCATTATTTCTGGGGAAGGCAGAGCCTAGACCAAGTCTTAGAGTTCAACTGAAATAAGAGAGACTTAAATGAGATACAGAGAAGAGCTATTCTCTACCAAAAAGATGGTTAAACATTGCAACTGGCTATGTAGGGAGGTTTTTGAGGCAAACTAACAAAAGATATTTTTCAAAACAGGTTGCACCAGCATAACAATGAGAAAGCTGGACAACATGGCTTTTGAGGCCACTGTGTCACCCCCTTCTGCATTTAGTTTCCTCCCTCCCTTTTTTCTTTCTCTCTCTCCCTCTTTCTCTGGTTCCCTCCCTTTCTCTCTCTCCCCGAGATCTTATTTATTAGCATGAGATTTTTGCAGCCCCTTGCTGCCGATGATGTTAATGACAATACAGATCACATTCTCTTAAACAGGAATCCCTAGTTACTGCTGGCTTGTTCCTTACTACAGAGGGATGGAGATTTCTGGATTTCTGAATGTTTCATCCTTTGCCCCTGGAGATCTAGGGAATGGAAAAGGACAGACTCAGCAAGGGGAGGGGAAAGGTGAAGGGGAGAAATGAAGGAAGGATAATGAGGAGGCAGACAGAGGTTTCTGATGGGGCCCAGCCGGCATTCCAAGAACTAAGAATATTCTGTGGCCTGCAGTGTCTGCCTTCATGGGGGCTGGGGAGCATAGGGGAAAGAGGCAGGTCCAACCAATGAAGTGAGGAAAATATCCAGAGATGAGTAAATAACCAACTGCTTCCATCAGAGCCACAGTCATCACACCTAAAATTTTCCACATGCCCAGAGCTCCTGGTGGGGGCCTTTGGCAAGAGCTTTGTTTGGAACAGCTGCATCAAGCTTTCAAACAAATATGCAAACTTCTTCCCCTCTTTGGCTTAACCTGTCTTTGTATGGGGTAAAGCACAAGGGCTGACACTGAGATGAAAAAATTCAAGTGAAGCCCTTGGCGAAGTATGCACTGTTTGGGGTTAGAGGAGCCCCGAGTGTCCAGGAGGTATGTGCAGCTGTGTCCTTCCCAGCCTCCCCCAGCTTCAGTTCCAGTACGCCAGCCCAAAATCCAGTCACAGACCACAGTACCAGGGAGTGGAGACTAGGTGGCTCAAAGCCTGATTTTGAACACCTGTGAGAAAACCCAGGGGCTGCCAAAGCCTTTACCTTCACTTTGCCCAGGGTGGGAGCCAGGGCTATTGGAGTCTTCAGGAAAGGGCAGGGTTTTTTTAAACTCAGGTTCATGAGAAGCTCTCAGAGGGCTGTTTGTAAAGGTGGAATTCCCAACCTCTACAAGAATCACAGGGTCTCCACTCCTTTCGAGGAGTCCAGGCCAATGAGGTCTCTGACAGCCCTGCAAACATGCTCATTCTGGCCTCTTCTGTTCTTAGGAGGCTGCAGGATGAAAGAAATTTGAGAAATACCCAATAATCCTCCCCTGCATCACTAGCTCGGCTGTCTGAGTTTGCTTCATGGACTTGTTCATTCATTCACTCAACAAATATTTATTGGCCACTCGCTATGCATGCAGCGCCATTTGTTAACAGCTTTAGCCTTGTCTTCAAACGGGAATGACCCAAGGAAAGCAGCCAAGTGTAGATTCAGGGCTAATCAGAAAAAGGATCCAGGAATAATCAGCAGGGATTGGGAAGAGTTAGGAATACAAATAAAGCAAACAGTGGGTTAAAAGCGTGTATTGGTATGTCTGAGCCATTCAGGAAGTCAGCCTGTGTTTGTTGGCATAAGCCAAGCATTAGTGTGGATCTTAAAATCATTTTCAACTATCAGTTATATTTGCAACCATACAGTCATGAAGGGCAGTGCTTAGAGGGTCTGACTGTGCTATGGAAGGCAGTCGGAGGAAACCAGTACCAGACCACGCTGTAACCACTGACTGAGCTGAAGGACCTGGTTGCTGCCCAATGCTGCCCAATTCTGTCCCCCCCAGAGCTGAGGAGGGACAAGCAGATACAGCAGTGTGTGGAGAGTGCTCCTCTAGCTTCTTAAATCTCAGCTCAGTGTCCTAATATTTGCAGAAAATACCCAAAGACAGGCAAAGAGGGGAAATGGAAAGGCTCAGAGTGGTAAGGTGGCCCCAGCCCATTTCCATCACAAAGCAACTTGGCACTGATCCAGTTACCTCAGCACCCTGTTGGAGACTGTAATTATCTGACTGACTGAGTCTCCCCCTCAGCTTTCCCACATCCCTGTAATTCTGGAATGCTGTAAAATGTTTGGTAGCCTTTGATCCCCCAAGACACACAGAGCAAAAAAACCTACTCTGCTCCTTACTAGCTGGGAGACCTTGGGCTGCTCCCATACCTCCTCTGAACCTGTTTCCTCATCTGTACACTAGAGAGCAATCAGGCTCTCTACCTCACTGAGTTGTTAGGGTGACATGATAACATGCACAGCACAGAGTATGTGCTCAGTGATGTTAGCAGTCATTGTGGTTGGTGGTGATTGTCATCCAGCCTCTGACACCTCTGTTTGCTCTTGTGGTAAACGAGGCCTGCTCCCTGCTGGGCATTTCCCCACAAGCTAGCTCTGGAACAAGAGTGGGGTGGGGGGGGGATGGAATCCTTTAGGGAATCACACACATCTGGCCTCCTGTTTACAGGAGCTATAAGGCTTGAGGCTAATACTAAATGGAAACAGCGGACAACAATTCTGTGTCCCCCCCCATGCCTCCTGCCCCCCACAACACACACACAGAGAAACCTCCCATGTGGGAAGAAAGCAAGGGAGAGGAGGCCTAAGGAGAAATAAAAGGAACCAGAAGAACTGAAAAGGGAAAACAGAAATAAAATAAATAAATAAAAGGAAGAGAAAAAATGAACTCTTTCCTTTGGAATGAGGGCAAACCAACAAAGCCATGATTTCATAGGGCAAACTTTCAATTTGATTCATTCCCTTGTTCATCAAGTTGGACTGGTTTCCCAATACCCCCACCCCCAGACTGGGCCTGTGGGAATGGAGGAGCTTCATCATGTGTTCCTCTGCTCCACCCTTCAGTGCAGGGGGCCCTGTGCCTCTGCCCAGAGAGGAGACAGGCAAGCTTGCGGTTTTACTGTTTACACAGGCCAAAGGGCTCCAGCATTAAAACCCAGCCCTGTCCTGGAAGCGCACCCTCTCCTGGGAATGAGGAGTTGTCTGCAGACTCCAGCACAGGCTGGTTGCTCCATTCAGGGCTCAGGGAGGGTGGAAGGAGGGTTTCCGGAAACTTCACTCCGGAAAGGCCCAAGTTGTATTCCAATTAGCGCGCATTCATGACTGATTTCCTGCCGTCTGGTGGAACACACTGTTTAGTCTCCCAGACAGTCCTAGACCTGTTTCCACCAGGGCTGGGCCACTTAGTGGAATGGGGGTGGATTGGGAATGCTCTCTATCTAGCTCAGCAGCTCCCTGCTAAAGCTCCTGCTAATTAGAAGAACAGGAAATTTCTCCAAAGGACTTTGCCTTTTTTTTCCTCCAAACTGCTAAGGAGGTGAAACTCTTCTCATTCCCCTTGCCTTGTGAGCCCCCTCCCACCACCCTTTGCCTTGGCATGCCATCCCCAGCAATGACAACCAGGTCACAAAAGGCTGGTGCCCCGTGGGAGTGAGGGAGCTCTAGAAATTGTTTCCTTCTGAGGCCTGTGAACAGCCCTGTTGCTAAAGGCAAGACCCTTACTCAGGCTTGTTTTTTTCCTCTGATTTGGGACAATACTCCATCCTCAGAGCTTGGTCATCAGTGTCTCATCAAGGCTCATGTGCTGTATCAAGGAAGTGAGTCATTTATAGCCCAGATTGATGGGATGGAAAGATGGTCAAGAAGTTTGAATTTTTTTTCTTTTGGATAGAGGCCTGTAGCACCACCAGTAAGCTGCACCCCCTCACTCCAACCACAATCCTGCCTTCTCTGTCCCTGAGGTGTTGAGGTTTCCCCATAATACTTGTGCTGCTTTACAAGGAAGAGTTTTCCTCACTAAATATCCACCCCCTGCCCACCCATGGAGTGTCATGGCCTCAGGAAGGAACCAAGTCGGAAAGGGGAAAAGGCTGGGAAGGACTGGAGTGAGAAATCAATATATCATCTTGATACTGTCCTCTTCATTCCAGGTTCAGGCTACTACCCCGATGAAAGCCACAATGAAGTCTATGCTGAAGAGGTTCTGCAGGCCCCCGCCTTAGACTACCAAGGTAATCCTCACTGCTTCTCATCTTAGAAAGAATCTTTTGGGGCCTAAGACATAGGCCCTCCCTGAAGCATCCTCATCCAGCTTGGCTCATATGTACCCAAACCGCCGGTCAGGAAATCAGGGGTTGGGATTTCCAATCATGAACTTGTTGCTGACTTGCTGTATGACCTCATCTCTCTAGCATTGAGGTTGCCCATCTATTATGAGTCTTTAAGTATTGACTGAGTGCCTACTGTATGCCTAATCCTGTGCAAGGTAAGCCTATAGGTGATACAAAATCTGAGACAAGGTTTTGTCCCCCTTGAGGCACTTACATTCTACTGGGGGAGGGCGGATGAGTGAGGAGGCAGTAAAATTAGCACAAGTAGAGCAAGTAAGTGTGAAACTATGTGGTAGCAATATATGCAGTAGGAGTTAAGGAAAAGAAGGAAAGGAGTCATGAAAGATGAGATTTAAACCAGGCCTTGAATCATGGATGATTTTGAGAACTGGAAAGGGGAAGGGAGGGCATTCAGTGAAGCATATGACCACAGATACAGCGGTAAGAACAAACCCATTGGAGAAAGGAGCTAGGAAAAAACCAGCCTGACTGGAGGAGGTGGGACATGGAGAAAGTAGTAGAAAATAAAGTCGAATATAAAGAGTGAGACCAAATTAGGAAAGGTGCCATGATCTAGGGACCCTTCTAAGGGGAGGCAGGAGGACTATCTATGAAGAATGCTAAATAGCGATTCCTGCATTAGAAGGAAAGTTAGACTTAGACCAGGTAATATCTAATATCCCTTCCATTTCTAAGATTCTTTGTTTCTATGCTTTGCAAGCCATGCAGAAGACTTTAGCTGTTTTGCTAGGAGTTATAAGGAGCCAGCTTTATGTTTTTGTCTGGGGGAGTGACATGGTAAACCTCATTATTGTGTACAGAAAGTAGGGGTTTGGGGAGGGGTAGAGCCTGGGTCAGGGGGATTCTCCAGGATTCAGTAACAGTAATGTTGGTTAGAGAGGAACCCCAGAGATGTTTCAAAAGATGAGATGACAAGACTTAGTGCAGATTTGATGTACCAAGAGGCTAAGAAATAAACAGATATCTGAAAGCATCCAGTGTGAATACCTGGGAGAACTCTAAGACTCTCCTCAGGAAGACAAGGTTAGGAAAGAAGATTGGTTTGTTGAGGGTGCTCTGTAGGCAGTGTGAAGTAGAAAGATGGAGCTTTGTGTCCTCCGTTTAAATGAATGAGCTGTTGAAGGGAGCAGAGTACCAAGGTCAGAGCCTTAGAAGACATCTACAGATGTGAATAAGAGAAGAGGAGCCAACAAGGGTAAAAGAGATAGGAGTCAGCCATGTAAGAGGACATGAGGGTGTGTCCTTCATATTACAGAAGCCATGGGAGAAGAGTTTTAAGCAAGAAGAAGGGATAAGAGATCTACTGTGTCAAATATTGCAGAGACAAATTGGGGTTATTGCAAACATGTTTGGCAAGAAGAAGGTAAATAGTGACCTTTGAGAAAACAGTTTCAATGGATAAATGATCAAAGTTTTGGGTTCCTCTGTGCTCCTTTCTAGCTACATTCTAACTATCTTCCCTCTGCCAAATAGCCCACCCACAGTGCCTCTCTGTCTCAGCACCCACTAACTCCTAAGCTCCCTACAGTCTGTTTCCCACTCATCCACAAATCTCCATGCTAAGAAAATATTCCCTGAAGACCACACTTCTCTCCCAGTGACCAAATCATATGGTCCTTTCTTGAGCTTCAGTCTCCTCAGTCTCTCAGCAGCACTGAGCACATATCTTTTTTTCATCCCTACTTCCTTGGGCTCCATGACATTTAACTATTCTGATCATAGCAGAAGCCAAGAAAGGAGATGGGCTCTCTGGTGGTGATGAGGAAGCGAAGAGGCATGGATCTGAAATTTGGGCAACCCTGACCTATCTCCTGATCCCCTGGACAGTCCACTTGGAGATATCTAAAACTAAATTCTTTCATCTTCCCTGAGAAAGTAGGAAGATGACCTCCTAACTTCTGATAATTCTCTTAAGTAATTTTGATAATTCTCATCATTCTCTTAAAAATACCTTTAATAGCTCCCTTTCCCTCATTGCCTCTCACCAATCATTTACCAAGAACTGTCATTTCTTATTAACCCATTGGATTAAAACTTTTATTACTTCCCACAAGGATAATGGTGATTGCCTTCTGACTGGATTCTCTGACTCATGGTTCTCCCTTGCCCATACCTGTGGCCCATTGTGGCCATTTCTAACAGATTTTGGGTCTCAGTCTAGCTGCCTAGACCGACAGCTTATTATCTCTTCTCTCCACATGAACCTAAGCTTCAGCCAGGCTTGTAGAACTCTGTGCTGTTCCCTGATGACTTTAGCCCACACTGAGCTTTCCCTTATCCAATCTCTATTCAATGAATATTTAGTGAGTCCCTACTATGTACCTCTTCTGAAATAAATATTTGTTGTCTGGACCACTCATTTGGCATTCATTATGTACTGCCTTTTTGGTTTACTTTTTATTACCCTTCACAAAGTAGTCACCTATTCAACAGAAGAAGCCATGTATGACAACTCCACAGAGCTATGTAAAAAGTAGATGCCCAAGAAATGTTTACTGGCTGGTTGGCATCCAGGGAGCAGAAGCTAGATTACTATAGGAGCCTATAAATGGGAGATGTGGATAGGAAAAAGCAATAGATACAAAAAGTACTTCAAGGGGTCTGGCAGCCCTATGATTAATATTAACCTGCCTCATTGGTTATTTTTAAAGTTGCATAAAGCCTTCAGAAGAATACAAACCACATGGTAGCCTTTGGCCTTGGGGCCAAGTGTCTCACAGCTCTTTGGGACTTAGTCTCAGGACATAAAACTAATTCAGTGAGATTATCACTGTCAAACGGGGAGAGGGTGGTCAGGAAAGTACAACCTGAGGTCCCAGCCTCCCCTGTAAAGTCCTTGTGACTTCATAATCCACAGCTCCACAACTCTAGTGCTCAAGAGACTTTCTGTAATTTGGGGGCTGTGTCTCCAGATGGCAGCAGCGTCTTGTTGCTTGAAGCACCATGAGCCAGTAGTTGATTTAGAAAGTATCACTCACAGGGCTAGATATATTTCACACACATTTCATTTGCTTCTCAAAATAGCTGTATGAAACTGGCTTATTAGCCCATTTGCAGATCAGGAAACTAAGCTCAGGGAAGTTAAATTTAGAGAGTCACAGAGCTTGGAAGTGGCAAGGCAGGAATTTAAAACCCAGGTCTAATTCCAAAACCATGCTATTCCAACTCTTTCACCAAAAATGCAACCCATTGTTTTAAAAAAAGATTTAGAAAAGACCGGTTAACCAGTGAACACCAGATCATTATGTTAGAGGAAACTGCCCTTGTAGTTTGATGTCATTTTCATTAATCTTCAACTTCCTTTCATTCCCTTATCCTGACTCCTAGCTTGGAGTCAGAAATGCTCCTCTGAAATATGCCCTCAGTCCTTTGGGCCCTCGCTATGTCCCCACCCCAGAAGATCACTTCAGCCCTGGACCAGCGGTTAACTCTGAGTTACCTGAAAATAATCACAGACAAGGCCCTTTCAACCATGTTGATAGCACTTGACTTTCTTTATAATCCCTAAAAAGAGATAGGTAAATAACTGCAGAGAGCAGAGGCCATGTGCCTTGTGTTCAAGTCCTAACTCCTCCACCTCCCAGCTCTCTGATCCTGGACATGCACCTGTTATGTGCCAGTCATGGTGCTATGTATTTTTCAAGTGTTATTTCACCTAAATACATTGCATGTGTGCTGTGTAGTGATATGGGAAGATCTCTATGATACGTAGCTAAGTTTATTTTATAAAGGACTGGTGGAAAAAACTCAACAATAAAAAACTGCTCAAGAATTTAAAAATAAGTAAATACAAAGGATTGGTGGGAACAGTGGGCATAATATGTTATTCTATGCATTAAAAAGAAAAGGAAAATAAGGATCAACACCAAGATTGGCTTTATATGCATAAAGAAACTATTAACAATGGTTCTTATGGGGGTAACCTAGCATGGTGCTAGCACACTGTAGATACTCAACAATGACCTACCAGATAGTCTCCCCATGTAGTGTCAGCTTCCTGACAGCATTCTTTGGCTTGTTCAGCCAGTTATGGATTCCTGTAACTGTACTGTCACCTAGCCTATATTTCTTTATCTCGTCCACATAAATGGCATGAAAGGTATTCTCACATGCCTCACTCACTCATTTTCGCCTGCTCTGCCAGTCTGGAGACCATACCCCAAAAGGAAATGAGGTCAGTCTGAAATTACTTGTTCTTGAGGGCACCTGGAGATTACCACTGCACTTTCAAATTGCTCAGAAGCCTATGTTTACATATTCTAGAACACTCTGCTCTCAGTCCTGTCAGTCTCATCAGGCTATAGTTCCCAGAGGCAGCCTTCTTCTTCCCTCAGAGGACCTAATGTACAGCATGATGACTACAGTTACTAACACTATGCTGCAGACTTGAAATGGCTAGAAGGGTACATCTTAAGTGTTCTCACTACAAAAAAAATGCTAACTGTGTGAAATAATGGATGTGTTAATTAATTTGACTGCAATAACCATTTCAAAATGTATGTGTATATTAAATCATCCCATTGTACACCTTAAATATACACGATTTTTTTTCAATAGATTATGTATCTCAGTAAAGCTGGAAACGGGGAGTAGGAAAGAACATTGGGATGGTGTTTGGACTGTTTCCAGCCTTCCAATATGTTTTCTTTATGCCAGGATTCCTCCAGGCCAGAAAATTTGAACTTACTGACAATCACTAGGCCCTCTCTTACTGTCTCAGCATTTGTCCTGAGTTTTTGTATTTCCCTTTACTATGCTTGCTTGTTCTTGACATTCCAATCTGATGTGTGTTTTCTTTGACAGAATATGGGCAAAAAATAAGGTGGGAGTGATTGTTGAGGTCCCAGCCTCCCATGGAAAGTCTTTGTGATGTGTACTGTGCCTGTGTAATCAATAGCTCTGCAACCTGAGCGCTTTGAGACTTTCTGTCATTTGTAGAATGGTGTCTCCAGATGGTAGCCGTGTGTCACAGCCACAGGCTCAAATCTACCACTGGAAGCCACAAGCATGTTGTTGCTCAAAGAATAGTTTTCTCACTGTCATCCGTCTTCATTCTCCAGCCGCCCTTAAGCAGAGGCTCTCACCTTGCTTGGTCTTTTAGCTCCTGATGTGCTTTTTTTCCAAAGCCCCCTTTTCTTGTTTCTTAAGATTCAGGAACCTAATGAGTTTACGCGGGGCTTTAGCCTTTCCGACCTCAGGCTAAAAGATCTCTGTCATTCAGTGTATGCATCCCTGGGCAGGTCATACTCTGCCTGTTTATATGTGTCCCTTTAAAATCTGAACCCACTAAAGAGTCTTTTGTTTTGTGTAGCTAATGAGGCATCTTATGATGCCTTTATGATTTACTGGCCCTATTTGCTTCTGTGCCCAGTACTGAACTGGGACCAGACTTTGATTCGCAAACAGCCTTCTTTCCTAACACATTCCCTTCTCTCTACCTTACATCTTTGTATTGTTTTTTAAGAATTATTTTAAATTCACATACTGTAAAAGCGACTCTTTTTGGTTACAGTTCTATGAGTTTTGACAAGCTCACGGAGTCAGGTCACCACTACCACAGTACCAGTTTCATCACCTCAAAATCTTGCCCCTTGGATCATCGCCAAACTCTGTCCCTGACCTCTCGCAACCACCGCTCTGTCCCTATATGTTTACCTAATCCAGAATGTCATAGCGATGGAACTCTACAGTCTGCAGCCCAGTCTGGCTTCTTTCACTTCACAAACTGCATGGGAGATTCATCCACGTTATTGTGTTCTATCAGCACGTCCTTCCTTTGTATGGATAAACCACAAGTGGGTTTAACCATTTGCCTACAGGACATTTGAGTTGTTTCCAGCTTTTGGCAATTGTGAATAGAGATTTGTGTACAGGATTTTGTATGAACACAGGTTTTCATTTCACTTGAGTATGTACCTCAAGTGAGATTGCAGAGACTTACAAGTATATTTGTTTACCCTTACACAAAACTACCAAAGTATTTTCCAAAGTAGCTGTATCATTTTGTATCTCCTCCAGCAATGTATGAGAGTTCTAGTTTCTCTCCCTCCTCACCAACACTTGGTATTACCAGGGGTTTTTTTGTTTTGTTTTGTTTTCAGTTGAGACCCGTTAATGTGTATATGATGGTATCTTGTTGGGGTTTTAATTTGCATTTCTCTAATGACTACTGATGCTGAACATCTTTTATGTACTTATTTGTCATCAGTATTTCCTCTTCAGTGACATGTTTGTTCATGTCTTTTGCCCATGTTTTAACTGGATTGTTTGCTTTTCTACTGTCAAGCTTTGAAAGAGTTCTTTATATATTCTAAAGACTAGTCCTTTGTCAGATACATGGTTTGTAAATATTTTCTCCCAGTTTGTGCTTGTCTTTCATCTACTAACAGTGCTTTTCACAGAACAAAAGTTTTTAAGATCTCTTTGCCTGGCCTTAGATCCCAGGGATTTTCTTTTATGGCTTTTTTCTAAAAGTTTTACAATTTTATTTTTTCACGTTGAAGTTCACAATCCATGTTGAGTTAATTTTTATAAAAGGTGTGAGCTTTAGGTCGAGGTTGTTTTTCATTTTCTTTTCTTGTTTTCTTTTACTTTTGTTTCTGCCTGTGGAGCTTCAGTTGATTCAGCACCATTTGTTCAGAAGGCTGTCTTTCCTTCATTGACTTGCTTTTGCACTCTGTCAAAAATCATTTCAACATACACACTTATGTGGGTCTATTTCTGGGCTCTCTATTCTGTTCCATTGACCCATGTGTCTGCTGTTTCACCAGTACCACACTGTCTTGATTACTATATTTCTAGCTTGTTTTCTTCTATTACTACAGTCCCCCGATGGTGTTATACATTAAATATCCAGGATGGAGAAGCCACATGCTACTCACCGAGGGGAGGAAACTATCACAGCAGCCTGGGCACTCGTTGTGAGCTCTCCTGTGACCGAGGCTTTCGACTGATTGGTCGGAGGTCGGTGCAGTGTCTGCCGAGTCGCCGTTGGTCTGGAACTGCCTACTGTAGGCGTAAGTGGTGTGTGCATATGCTGACATGTGTGAGAAGGTCAGCCAGCCAGCCAGCCACTGCGGGTGTATGCCTGGAGGTCTTACTGTACCCTTTGTCAAGTGCAAATTGAGAGTTTTCCACCAGCCCAACAGGACCTTTCCCCATCCTAACACTCTAACTCATTTTCTCTCCCTGCGGTTATTGCACAAGCAGTATGTGCATTTAAGGAGCAACCAGCCCTTCTAGCCCAGGGGCCCAGGAGTGCATGGAAGGCTTGGACCTGGGGCCTGGCATGGCCTGGGACTTCCTCTTGAGCTCTCAAGGGTGTGTGGTCTCACACTTTTTCCCACTTGTGCTAAAATGCTCTAATTCCTGGCCTGAGGCCTTAGAAGGCCTTGGCATTGAAGCTGTGGGGTATCTGTTATTCTTAATTTGCTTCTGAAAGTTAAGAAGAATCCCTAGGACTAGAATAGGGGGCTGCTAATCCATATACATTCCAAATTATGGCCCCCTCTGTTCCCACATCCCTACCTCTTACTCAAGCACTGTGGCTGACCCCGTTTTAATAGCTGAGCTTTGTCTGTCTATCTGTCCACTACTGAATGCCATTTGTAGCTCACCAGGTATGTGGGGCCCTATATCGGTAGCTTCAGGAGTTCATTCAATTCCTCAGCTCCCCCCAGTCTGTTTACACACTAATGGATAGAAACATGATTGTGTGTACATGAATTTAGTGTAAGTGGAGACAGACTGCTGAACATTTAGAGAAAAATGAAGTTGGTCAGAAAAGCTGCCATGGAGGAGAGAAGGAGCTTGATATCCAGAAAAAAGGAAGCTCCCACACCCCTCTCTCTGACTGTGATGTATTTGTTTAGGACTTAGACCCCATCGTTTCCAAAATGAATTTGAATTGGGGCTGCAAAATTAAAATAATGTAAGTCTATAAATGAACATAAAACCAGTTAAAAGAATGGAGATGTACATATTTCCAGGTGCCCAGAATGAGTTACTGTATTGGAGCACTGAATCTGGCTTTGTCCTTCCTCCTAAGAGACTAAAGGGCAAACACTTCGTATCTATCATTTTCACTGTCATACAATACTAAGAAGACAAATTCATCTGAGAAGACAAACCTTTTTTCTTGGCCCTGATTTCAAGGTCAGTTTTGCATGGGTCTGTACATAAAGGATACTAGAAAACATCAACAGAATAATCACAAGTTTGGTTTGGCCAAGAGATAAAATTAATATAGTTTATATAGAACCTTTATTCAAAGCTCCAGTAATTGAATTTACACAGGGCTAGAACTTAGCCAGCCTGTAGGAATGTATGGCTAGCCTGCCTCTCTTAAGTATCAGGTATCTTCAACTGGACTTTGGGGAGCACAGGCTCACAATCAGTTCAAGGAAGCAGCCCCCACTTCTGGCACATGTTTTGTCTAAAGTACATGGATTCCTCTTTTAATCAAATACCATCAAAATCTTGCCCTCCAGGCACTGGTCTGACTCATATCTCATGCAGCCAGAGGGCCAGCCCACTGCCCTCTGGAGCTTTGAATAAAGGTTCTATATAAACTATATTAATTTTGTCTCTTGGCCAAACCAAGCTTGTGATTTTTCTGTTGATGTTTTCTAGTATCCTTTATGTACAGACCCATGCAAAACTGACCTTGAAATCAGGGCCAAGAAAAAAGGTTTGTCTTCTCAGATGAATTTGTCTTCTTAGAACTGTATGACAGTGAAAATGATAGATACGAAGTGTTTGCCCTTTAGTCTCTTAGGAGGAAGGACAAAGCCAGATTCAGTGCTCCAATACAGTAACTGACTCATTCTGGGCACCTGGAAATATGTACATCTCCATTCTTTTAACTGGTTTTATGTTCATTTATAGACTTACATTATTTTAATTTTGCAGCCCCAATTCAAATTCATTTTGGAAACGATGGGGTCTAAGTCCTAAACAAATACATCACAGTCAGAGAGAGGGGTGTGGGAGCTTCCTTTTTTCTGGATATCAAGCTCCAGTAAGTGAGCCTCAACTGAGACATGCTAGTGGTAACCCTGAAATACACTCAAAAAGGAGCCTTGGATTTGCACAGGAGCAGCTAGCATTTGAGCAACAAAAGACAGAAACAGCTTCTGTGGCCCTGAATAAGCCCAGAGTTTTATGCACATTGTCTCTTTTAATCTGCACAACAATCCTGTGAAGTATCCATATTTTACTGATTGGAACACAGACTCGGAGATGAGGTAACTTGCTCAAACTACAGAGCTAGTAAGAGACAGAGATGGGATGCAAACTCAGGCGTGATTCCGAAGTCCATGCGCCTGAACAAGTAATTTACTTATTTACGGACCCCTCCCCCTAAACCAAGGCGGCTGTGCTTTATAATATGAAAATAAAATGGCAGTTAGGAACCAACCTGTAAGGGCAGTTCTGGGTAGGGTTTTCTGTATCTTATGCTCTCTCTCTCTGATATGGTTCTCCCTGTGCTAGATGCCCAGGCATCCCCTCCAGAGAGTCCCATGGGCCCCTGAGCTTGCCACTTGGTTCTCTCCTAGAGGTGAGATGCCACGCACTGCCATTCATCACTAGTGGCACCTACACCTGCACAAATGGGGTGCTTCTTGACTCCCGCTGTGACTACAGCTGTTCCAGTGGCTACCATCTGGAAGGTGACCGGAGCCGAATCTGCATGGAAGATGGGCAGTGGAGTGGAGGCGAGCCTGTATGTGTAGGTAAATGCTGGTCGCTCCCAGTTGTCCTGGTGCAATGAGCCACCTTGGCATTATAGTATCCACGAAGGATGTGGAATTCTCACTGCAGAAGGCATTCCTGCTCACTAGGAGGGTGGCACCCTCAGCACAGGCTTAACAAAGTGATCCCTGGAGCTTCCCCTGGAGCTGGGCTTCCTTCCCCACATTCGTGGAGCATCTTGAACTGAAAGTGCATTTTTTACCCACCCAGTGGTGTGGTATTGCCTCTATGGGTTCCCTCCAGGGAAGGCAGGGGACACGAATCACCACTTGGTTTCTGACCTTGGCAGACATAGATCCTCCCAAGATCCGCTGTCCCCACTCACGTGAGAAGATGGCAGAGCCAGAGAAACTGACAGCTCGAGTATACTGGGACCCACCCTTGGTGAAAGATTCTGCTGATGGTACCATCACCAGGTGAGTAATAGACACCCCTCATGCCTCCCAGCGTCTTCTCCCAGTGCCCACCCTGAACTGCACAGGCTGAGACTACAGTGACGATGCACCCCAAGCCCCAATTCTAAGAGGGTCTTTTCTCAGTGGCACTCTCACCCTGTCTTGTGCAGGATGACACTTCGGGGCCCTGAGCCTGGCTCTCACTTTCCTGAAGGAGAGCATGTGATTCGCTATACTGCCTATGATCGAGCCTACAACCGGGCCAGCTGCAAGTTCATTGTGAAAGTACAAGGTCAGAAAGAAGTCTTCCATTTCTGCATTGCTCATTATTCCTGCTCTACACTGACCCTCTCGATGCCTACCCCAACCCTCTCCTCTCTATACCTGAAACAAACACCTCCTTTATATGGAGAAGGGGAGAAAACAAGTTCACTAAAAGGGATTGTTCAGGAAGCCTGCATTACATGGGCATGCACATATCTCAGAAACCCTGACTCACCAGCAACACATTCTCCTAAGTCTAGAAAAAATTCACAGAGATACTCTATATCCATTTCTTGTCTTGGCCTTCTTATGAAATCTAACCCATGTTTCCCCTCTGCTGGAATCAGGGCTGCTGGCATTAATCCTGACACTGCCTCCTTGTTTTGTGCCATATTGTTTTGCTTTTTTCATTATAAAAATAATTCGTGCTCATTGTCAAACATTTGGGAAATAAAGAAATGCACAAAGGGAAAAAAATAGGTTACTGCATCATTCAGAGGCAATTGTTAATCTTTTGGTATTTTCCTTCCAATTTTTTAGGTACATATAGTTTTTTTTAAATATAGTTGAGGTCATACTGTATATCCAGTCTTAGATCACTCCTTTTCACTTTTCATGACAATATAAGTAATTTTTCTGTATTTTAAAAATATCCTTCAGAAATATGCTTAATGACAGCCTAATAATCTACTTCTAAGTATCATCCTTTGCTTAACACTTCTCCCACTGATGAGTATTTAAGTCTCCTCTGGTTTATTTTTATATTCAAAAGAATTTTGTAAGGTGGTCCTTACACAGGGTGTCCACAAAGTCTGAAAACAAAATGGCATGTTTTTTTTACATATTGATAAAGTCTCCTGATGACAATATGTTTACTCACCTGCACTCCCAGATTTTATGAACACCTTTGTCCACATTTCAGATTTAATTCCTTAAGAAAGGAAAATGCTGGCTCCATCCTTGGCCACCATAAACACAGAGAAGCCATGCATTCTAATGGTTCTAGGTCTCCTGGTCTAGAATACCCAGCATGGGTACTCTCTTAGGCTTTTCTTCCTAAAAGAAATGCCAGAGCCCCTAACTTGAACTCTTGTCTGACAGTGAGACGCTGCCCCACTCTGAAGCCACCACAGCATGGTTACCTCACCTGCACCTCAGCAGGGGACAACTATGGTGCCACCTGTGAATACCACTGTGATGGGGGTTATGAGCGCCAAGGGACCCCCTCCCGGGTCTGCCAGTCCAGCCGCCAGTGGTCAGGGTCACCACCCATCTGTGCTCGTGAGTGAAGCTGTGGATGGGGAGCATGGACATGCAGATCAGGGCTGCCTTGGGGGAGCCCTGGGTGTGGCTCAGCAGTGCGGTAGCAGTGTGTATGATGTGGGAATGGGGGCTTCTGAGATGTGTTTATTTTAAGGGCCAATGTTACCCCATGGAATACTCCTGCTCTAAGAAGGGCTTACAATCTCCAAGTGTTCTTTCAGGATTTCTTCCAAGAAAAGGGAGAAACAACCAAAAAGGGTTAACCCAAAATGCTGAAACTCCTCAAGATGTTGTTACCCATGCTGGGATGGAGGAGAAGGCCGTACTCTGACTGGCCATCTGCTTGTACCCTAGCCATGAAGATTAATGTCAATGTCAACTCAGCTGCTGGTCTCCTGGACCAATTCTATGAGAAACAGCGACTCCTCATCATCTCAGCTCCTGATCCTTCCAACCGATATTATAAAATGCAGATCTCTATGCTACAGGTGAGACCCACTCCTCTAATTAGGGCTTAGCTCCTGTACATGACCTCTAACCCACGCCCATTACTCTCTCACCTCTTCCAGATCAGTGTTGCTCTTTCTGCAGCACAAACCCTACTTCCTCCAAGTTTTTATGGACTACTGATCAGTTTTACTGTAGACAAATTTTGCACATTTTAAAAAACTGCTGTTTTACCTGAAAACGCAGTGGAGTCACCGGAATGGTGACTGGCAGGGCTTGGTTAAGGATGGGAAGGGAGTATGGCAAAGCACTCTGGAGAGACTTATGCGACAGGTATAATCAAATGTAAATGTTGGGAATTAATTAGGCTTATTATGCTTTCAAGGAATAATAGCACTAACAAACACTTAGATGGTAATTGCTATATAAGCATGTGCTTTACACATATTCCTTTAATTCTCATAACAACCCTTATAAAGTAGGTACTATTACTGTCCGCATTTTATAGGTGAGGAAACTGAGGCATAGAGAGGTGAAGTGATTTGCCCAAGTTCACTAGCTAGTAAATGACCAGCTGGGACTGAACCAGGCAGACTGACTGTAGGATATGTGCTCTTAACCACTACTTAGTAGCAGAGGAGAAGGAAACATGTGCTATTTCAAAGTAAAACAAACAAGTTGCAATGCGATTTTTAACATACTAAGAGATCCTTAGCCAAAGCCACTTGTCAGGGAGGGAGAGGTGGATAGCCCAGAATAGCTATGACCACTGGGACTATAAAAAGAACGGACTAGCTTCTTGAAGAGCACTGAGCCTCTTCAAGTGAGGACTAAGAGAACTTTTTCTGAAGAGCTTCAAAGGGCTGAATACCCAGGTAAAAAAAGAAGCTGTGTAAGAGGTTTCTAAAAGTTGAGTTTGAGAAGTTGCCAAATTTAAACCCAAAAGGATCTAGTTTCTCCAGGGATCAACGGCAGACAAAGGCAGACAATCCCTCAATCAAAGCTTGAACAGAAAGCAAGAACAAGAGCAGGAACCGGAGAGTGAGGACAGTGCCTCGGGGTCATGACCAGAGGGGCAGTCTGAAGATTAACCAAGGGCTGGGGCACCAGGGACTGTTCACTGCCAGTATAAACCTGGCTCCAGGGACCTGGCAAAGCGGCGGCCCTGCAGGATGAGGCAGGACAATGAGCGAGGGTGTCTTGCTCCATTCAAGGAAAGCAACAAAGGACAATGAAAGGAGCACTGGCACTACTTTGGAGAATCCTGGAGACCGAGGGAAGGGCCTGGCCATGTAGCCTAGTGGTAAGGAGCAGGTACTGGGAACAGGCAGCCTCAGCCCTCAGTTTGAATCTTGGCTCTGTCTTATTGTCATGCAAATTTGGGTAAGTTACTTTCTCCTTTACAGAGTAAGAATGATGCCACCTACCTTTTAGGGATGTTGTGAGGATTTAATTGTATTATTCCTGTAAAACATTAGGTATGTGTGTTCAGTAAATAGCCATTATTATCATATCATCATAGCCATCTGTTAAGAACTTATTTATGTAGTTTAATACCAAGGCAAAACTAACAAGGAGAGATGATGTTCCTGCAAATTATCAATTTACATTTCTTTTTTCTACCCCACAGGGTGTAACACATTTCATACACTTCATTAGAGTAAAGGAAACAGGGTTAGGGAAGAGGTGGTAGGCCCCATGGTGTGATGGGTGAGAGAGAAGCCCCTCCCCACACTCCTCCATGTAGTCCCAGGAGGACTCAGCTACATAGACTTAGGTTTGAGTCTGAGTGTGTGTTCCATAAAACCTTCTCTGCCCTCCCAGCAATCCATCTGTGGACTGGACCTGCGGCACGTGACCATCATCGAGCTGGTGGGGCAGCCACCTCAGGAGGTGGGGCGCATCCGGGAGCAACAGCTGTCAGCCAGCATCATTGAGGAGCTCAGGTCCAGACTGGGAGGCCACCTGGGATGGGTGGGCAGAAACCCTAGGCAGGACACTGGCAACAGGAGTGTTGTGGGAGAATCAGCAGACACTTCTCTGTCGGGGCACTCCTTGTGTTTGAACTCTTTGGATGCATTAGGTAAACCAGAGAGGGGCAGGACATCAGGATCAAATGAGGGGCTTAAAATACAGATGAACAGGCCCCACTCCAACCCACCTCAGGACTGTGCTTTTATAAGGTACCACAGGGGACAGAAGCACAGCCAGAGCTGAGAGGCAGACCCCAGCAGCACCCAGAGGAGCCTCTGAGCTTGTTGTCTCATGGCCCCATCTCTTTGCCTTCAGCCTCCAAAGGAGCAAAAGGCATCTCCAGGCACTGAAATTGGCATCATACCCATCTGCCCTGGGGTAAGACAAGACTACAGTGACAGATTGTAGGAGTGGACTTTTCTCATTATGTATCATCTGTTGTCACCCCTCCGACGTCTCCATATATACACAAAGCCAAGAAAGCTCTCCCTGCTCTCTGTTCTATAAACAAGACCTGCCTCTAGGGCTCAGTCTCAGTGGGGACAGAGAGATTCAGTACCAGTTAGGTACCACTCAGTGGAAGGAGGCTGTGAACCTGCAGTTGCAGATAGAAGAGCTGACCAAGTGATATTAGTCAACCCCAGGGCTGCCATGTATGGGTGAGGAGGTTATGCTCAGTTCGACTCTAGAAAACACTAGCCATGTCATGGTTCATATTACTGGTGACCCCTGGAGTTATTATGTGCATCCCACATAGCTATATGTGATAGTCCTGCTTATGGGGGCCTATGGGAGTAGCACAGCCTAGGAAGAGCAAAGCCACTCTATCTGGCATGAGAAGGGGTCAGCTCAGCAGAACTAGTTGCACAGAGACAGCAATGCTACAATGTGAACAAAAATAAAGGGGCTTGAGATAGGTGGTGGAGGGGATGGGGACAAAGGATTGGGTAGGGAAGGAATTAGTCTGTCGGTGGAGCTGTGAAAGATCAGAGAATAGTAAAGCCTGGTGGAATGGTGCCCAGACAAGGTGTCACACCTCCCTGGGTTCCTCTCTGTAGGCAATTTCAGCACCTCACTCGCTCCTACTTCAACATGGTGTTGATTGACAAGCAGGGAATTGACCGGGAACGTTACATGGAACCTGTCACCCCTGAGGAAATCTTGACGTTCATTGATGACTACCTACTGAGCAACCAGGAGCTGATCCAGCGCCGGGAGCAGCGGGACATGTGCGAGTGAACTTGAGCCAGGACATGGTTGAGGTCAAGGGAAAAGCTCCCTTGCTCAGCTGAAACTGGAACCTAATAAAAGGAGGAAATGGTTTCCCACAGTTCTAGGGATAGGACTCTGAGGCGGGTGAGGCTCACCAGTTCTGGGACATTTCTGGGCATCTTTTTAGGGCTGTGGAATAGTTTCCCTCAGCAAGTCTCTGCTTTAAGTAGCACTGGAGGAGCAGAAGCAGCTAGGTCGGGACAGAGGACAGGGCCTGGGCAGCGGATTGTGGGTAGGTCTTCATTTCCTAATTTGAGCCACTACCCAGCTCTCCAAAGTCTTCAAGAGAAGTAAATCCTAAATTCATTCACTTAACTGGCTGTTTTAAAAGGTTCCTCTACCCCTGAGTGACAGCAGAGGGCAGCAGCATCACAACAGACAGGCAGAAGGCTGTGGCAAGTGTAGCTGAAGTTTCCTGAAAGGTTAACTGTGTCCTCTGAGGTGGGGGGAGCCTCAAAACATTCTTAAACTTGCTTGACATTTTCCCTTTTAGGGCGTTGGGCTCCAAATGTTATGTTAACCATTGCTTCATCTCAGAGTCCAGAAAAGGCTGCAGTGGGAGGGTTCTTGGGAAGAAAACTCAGGCCAGAGAAGACTGCTTTCTCCTGGGTCCTCCAGTTGGCTCATGGGCAACCATCTTTTCTTACTGAGCCTCCAGTTTCCTAGAAAAAGGTGGCAATTGCTGTCCTTTCCTCAGGGAAACCTCACCACCACCACTACAAGCCTCTGGAAACTAAACAGTGGAGAAATTTGGCCTGGTGTACTAACTCACTCAGATAATCACTTTTAAGAGATGAGCACAGGGCAGGTGGGAGCTGTGGCAGCACATAGTCAAGCCTTAAGAGCCAGGCCTTAAAGTGAGCTTGAGGCCAGGTGGTTGTGAAGAGGAGCCACACTCAGACCCCAGTTCGGGCTTCAGCTGTACTCAACGGTGTGTCGGTGTTTGGAAAAAAAGCATTCCTCCCTGTGCTGCAGAAAACCTTCCTTTCTACACTCGTGAAACCCAGTGTCATAGTTCAAACCCAGCAGCCTTTCTCCCAAAGCTTTTCCCAGGGGGTTGTTGGTGGAAAATTACAGGGGAGAAGGGGGCAGGCTGGGTGGAGAGGCAGAGCTAATGATGCTTCAGCATCCTCTGTGTGCCAGGGGCCATTCTAAACATTCTATCAATTGACTGAAATTTTCACAAGAAACTTGTAAGGTAGGTACTGTTATTAGTCCCATTTCACAGATGAGGGAATTGAAGCACAGAAAGGCTAGGCAACATGCCTAAGATCAGACAGCTAGTAAGTGGCAGAGCTGGGATTTACACACCAGCACTGTGGCTCCAGAGTCAATGTTCTTAAACATTTTATGCTTCATTGCCTCTACTTTTTCTACTTTTCATTTAAAGACAACTGACAGCTCCAAGCAAGGAGAAAAACATACATATATTCTATATATAATCCTACTCAGACACAAGACTCAGAGTGGGATAAAGGAGGAAAAGAGAGAAATGAAAAGCCCTCAGCCCAAGAAAATTCACTTTCCAAACCAGACTGATGGGACATAAATCATGAGCCCAGAACATATGGGGGTAGTAGTGAGTCAGAGAGGAGCTATTTCCACTGAGGCTTTAGTAGAAATCTCAGTTTTAAAATGCAAAACAAAAAGCTAGGCAGTTGCTCAGTAGAACAGGACATGCAGGAAATGATCAAACTTGGAGCAAAAAGGTCCCTTCACCCACTTTCTTCCAGGGGAATGCAGGAGTTATGAAAGGCAGGAGGCAAGTTATGGGCAGAAGGCAACAAAAAATGGGTTAAAGTGGGAAATCTCTGGTCAGACAGGGTCTGTGGCCCCAAAGGCAAAGACTGCAAATGAGGCAAGATGAATGCCCTTCCTTGTCTTGACCACTAATATTTTAAGTGGCAAGCCAGGGCATGCTAGCAGGTCGAATGCCCACATGATAGCATGAAGAAGTCCACCGCTTCCAGAACAGAATTCCCACCTATGCCTTACTCTCACATACAGACTCCTCTACCTGAAAAAAATTCGACAAGCTTGTGTTTCATTTTATTGAGCAGTGTTAAAAAACAAAATTTATCCAAGTGAATTTGAAGATCTAATTGGCTTTATTAAGTGATTCATGAGTCAGGCAGCAACTCCTCTTGCAGAGAGAAGCTCTGAGGGATTGTATAAAATGGAAGGTTTTTATAGACATGAGGGTGGAGCAAAATTATTAGGCAAAGGAAAGAAGGGATTGTTTGGGGCCAGGTCACTTTCTCTTAGGGGAAGAGTATGGGGTCTTATGATAATGATCCCACCTTCTTTCAGGGAAGATGGTGAAGGCTCCTGGGATGATCTTATCAGTGATGCTGACCAGACGATTCCTTGACTGACTACATTTCAGGGTACATTGAAATTGTAATTACGTTCAGTTATTATGTCCCACTTTGGTGACTTGGCAGAGCAGAAGTGAGACCATGTTGGGCCTGTGTCTTTCATTTTAACAGTAGTCAAGGCAAATCTTGTTTTCTTCAGGTAAAGTTTTACTATAACCTCCTTTGGATTATGATTCAAAAAAATCCCAAGTCTTAAAGTCAGGGAATGGGGACAGCAACAGAATCAGACCCACAAGCAGACCCAAAGGGGCAGCCCACCCGCACCCTTGTACAAATTTGTTTCTGTTTTGCTCTCTGCCCCTTACCTCTCCCTCTGTCTGTCTCTCTCACACACAAACTAGTCAGTCAGTCAGCTGGCTAGGTAACATCCAAAGCATTCTGACTGAACTACTTTGTAAACTAAACTTATTTCTTTGGGATATTTTAGTAGACAGGAGTCGCCCCTTCCTTTGGACCTTCACCCAGAACACACATATCATTCTAGCAGGAGGCAGCATGGTACAGTAGGGTCAGACCTTGATTTAAATCCCAGCTCTGTTGTTTAATATTAGGCTTAATTTTCCTCATCTGAATAAGAGAAACATTCCTACTTCATAATGTGCTTGGAGAAATTAGGGAAATAATATAAAACATGCCTATCATAAAAGCGTTGTATGCAAAATTTATTCAATATGTATGAATGTCCTTATTCTATTTTATTTTTTTATTAAGACATCATTGATATACAATCTTATGAAGATTTCACATAAGCAACATTGTAATTACTACATTCACCCATATTATCAAGTACCCCCACACCCCACCACAGTCACTAACAGCATAGCAAGATGCCACAGAGTTACTACTTGTCTTCTCTCTCACACTATCTTCCCTGTGATGCCCCCACACCATGTGTGCCAGTCATAATGCCCCTCAATCCCCTTCTCCCTCCCTCCCCATCCATCCTTCCCCACCCCTCCCCTTTCGTAACTGCTAGTCCCTTCTTGGAGTCTGTGAGTCTGCTGCTGTTTTGTTCCTTCAGTTTTGCTTGGTAGTTATACTCCACAAATGAGGGAAATCATTTGGTACTTCTCTTTCTCCACCTGGCTTATTTCACTGAGCAAATACCATTCAGTTTCACCCATGTTGTTGCAAGTGGTAGGATTTGTTTTCCTCTTATGGCTGAATTGCTTCCATATGTTCACTATTGTAAATAGTGCTGCAATAAACATAGGGGTGCATATGTCTTTTTGAATCTGGGATCTTGTTTTCTTTGGGTAAATTCCTAGGAGAGGAATTGCTCGCTCAAATGGTATTTCTATTTTTAATGTTTTTGAGGAACCTCCATTTGCTTTCCACAATGGTTGAACTAATTTACATTCCCACCAACAGTGTAGGAGGGTTTCCCTTTCTTCATATCCTCACCAGCATTTGTTGTTCCTAGTCTTTTCTATGTTGGCCATCCTAACTGGTGTGAGGTGATATCTCATTGTGGTTCTAATTAGCATTTGCCTGATAATTAGCAACGTGGAGCATCTTTTCATGTACCTGTTGGCCATCTGAATTTCTTCTTTGGAAGTGTCTGTTCATATCCTCTGCCCACTTTTTATTCAGGTTGTTTGCTTTTTGGGTGTTGAGGTGAGTTCCTAATATATTTTGGATGTTAACCCCTTGTCAGATACGTCATTTATGAGTATATTCTCCCATACAATAGGATGCCTTTTTGTTCTACTGATGGTGTCCTTTGCTGTACAGAAGCTTTTTATTTGATGTAGTCTCATTTGTTCATTTTTTATTTTGTTCCCTTCCCCGAGATGTGTTCAGAAAAAAGTTGCTCACGTTTAAATTTTTGCCTATGTTTTCTTCTAAGAGTTTTATGGTTTTATGACTTACATTCAGGTCTTTGCTCCATTTCAAGTTTACTTTTGTGTTTGGAGTTAGACAATGATCCAGTTTCATTCTCTTACATGTAGCTGTCCAGTTTTGCCAACACCAGCTGTTGAAGAGGCTGTCATTTCCCCATTGCTCCTTTATAATATATTAATTGACCATATATACTTGGGTTTATATCTAGGCTCTCTATTCTATTCCATTGATCTATAGGCCTGTGTTTATGCCAGTACCAAACTGTCTTGATTACTGTGGTTTTGTAGTAGAGCTTGAAGTTGGGGAACATAATCCCCCCAGCTTTGTTTTTCCTTCCCAGGATTGCTTTGGCTATTTGGGGTCTTTTGTGGTTCCATATGAATTTTTCAGCTTCTTTGGCGATGATCATGTTATTTTTTGACCTTCTTTTTGTTGATGTGGTGCACGATATTGATGGATTTTTTAATATTGTACCATACTTGCATCCCTGAAATAAATCCCACTTGATCATGATGGATGATCCTTTTGATGTATTTTTTAATTCAGTTTGCTAATATTTTGTTGAGTATTTTTGCTTCTATTTTCATCAGGGATATTGGTCTGTAATTTTCTTTTCTTGTGGTGTCTTTGACTGGTTTTCATTTTAGAGTGATACTGGCCTCATAGAATGAGTTTGGAAGTATTACCTCTTCTACTCTTTGGAAAAGTTTAAGGAGAATGGGTATAAGGTCTTCATTAAATGTTTGATATGATTCAGCGGGTGAAGCCATCTGGTCCAGGGATTTTGTTCTTAGGTATTTTTTTTATTACCAATTCAATTTCTTTGCAGGTAATTGGTCTGTTCAGATTTTGTTTCTTCCTGGGTCAGCCTTGGAAGGTTGTATTTCTCTAGAAAGTTGTCATTTCTTCTAGGTTATCAAATTTGTTTGCATATAATTTTTCATAGTATTCTCTAATAATTTTTTGTGTATCAATGGTGTCCATAATGATGTTTCCTTTCTCATTTCTGATTCTATTTATGTTTGCAGACTCTCTTTTTTTCTTGGTAAGTCTGGCTAGGGGTTTATCTATTTTGTTTATTTTCTTGAAGAACCAGCTCCTCCTTTCATTGATTCTTTCTATTGTTTTATTCTTCTTGATTTTATTTATTTCTGCTCTGACCTTTATTATGTCCCTCCTTCTACTGACTTTGGGCCTCCTTTGTTCTTTTTCTAGTTTCATTGTGAGTTTAGACTGTTCACTTGGGATTGTTCTTTCTTCAGGTATGCCTGTATTGCAATGGACTTTCCTCTTAGCACAGCCTTCGCTGCATCCCACAGATTTTGAGGTGTTGAGTTATTGTTTTCATTTGTCTCCATATATTGCTTAATCTCTGTTTTTATTTGTTCACTGATCCACTGATTATTTAGGAACATGTTGTTAAGCCTCCAGGTGTTTGTGGGCTTTTTTGTTTTCTTTGCATAATTTGTTTCTAGTTTCATGCCTTTGTGGTCTGAGAAGCTGGTTGGTACAATTTCAATCTTTTTTAATTTATTGAGGCTCTTTTTGTGACCTAGTATGTAGGCAGTAGAAGCTGCTCAGCACCCAGAGTGATGGCGAGGATCACCAGTGAGCAGCGCTGGTGCCTGTCAAGAGAAAAGAGCTCGTTCCTTATTCCTGGCTGTAGTGCCTCCCTCCAGTGCCAAGGCCAGTGGACCAAGCATGCAGGGAGGAGCCTCTGCATTACACCCCTGTAGCTGCTGTAGGCAGAGCTCCCCTATGACTGACCTGGTGCAGTGGTGGGGACAGCCAGGAGGTAGGAGCAGCAGGCTGTGTATTATGGTGGGGAGCCTCTGCATGCATTGCCAGCTGGGGGATGAAGCACCTAAAGCTCCTGAGAGTTCCCAACCTTGCTGGGCTGAGTGTACTGGGATGATTTTGTCCAACTGTTCTTTCTCCTGAGCAGCAAGCTCTATGTAATTCTTGCCCCTTTAGCACCCCTCTCACTATTGGGAAGTCTTTCAAAGTACTTGCCTTTATTTTGTCCCAGAACAGCTGGTTGTGGGTACCTTTTCTCCACAAGTGGCAGGAATCTCAATCTCTCTGAGTATTCCACCTGTCTTTGCTTTCCAACCCCACTAATCTCCAGGGCACAATGTAATGTGGATTTGTGCTCCTGAAGCAGATCTCCAGGGCTGGGTGTTCAGCAGTCCTAGGCTTCTACCGCCTCCCCACTTTGTTTCTCTTCCTTCTGCAAGTGAGCTGGGGTGGGTGAAGGGCTTAGGTCCCGTCAGATCACGGCTTTGTACTTTGCCTTTTTCCTGAGGTCTTCGGTTTACCCCAGATGTAGGCAGTTTGTCGCAGTCTTCTTTCCAGTCACTCTTTCAGGATTCATTGTATTAATTATATTTTCATATTATAGGTGGTTTTAGGAGGAAATCTCTGTCTCACTTCTCATGCCACCATCTTTAAGCCCTCTCCATGTATGAATGTCCTTTTGCACAAGAGGTCAAGAATCACTTGGGCTCTACCTAGAAACCCAGAGCCTTATTTCCAAGATGGGTTACTTAGCATCTGTGCTATTTCTCTCAAAACTAAACAATGGTCATAGGAGTGAAAGAAAAAGGCCGTAGGTCTTAGAGACATTGAAGGATCCAGGAAGAAACATGCACAGTGAGCAATGTCCTCCCCACCAGCCTTTCTCCCCTTTTTCCTCCAGCATGCACAGTTTGGGGGATGACTACAAAGCTAAAGAAGGAGTTCCTTTGTTACTTGAGAGAAAGAAAAGTGGCACCGGTTTTAATATGCAGTCTCAGTTCTCTCCCTAGATACAAAACACAAAGGTCGATGGATCAGAGATCAGCAGAGCTATCAGACAGCAATATAGGGAAAGGGAAATTTCTTCAAATCAGCACATCATGGTCTGGGGAGGGCACTTGTTGCTTTGGTTCTTAGCCTTCCAGCCAAGTGAAAAGCAACAGCTGTTAAGTCAGGACATCAAAGACAAAAGCATCCATATAGAGAACTAACAAATGCAAACACTTGACAAGTGAGAAAACTTTATTGAAGCTCACTCATATACATTTCAGGGGGTGGAGACCAAAGGAGCAATTTACAGCTCAAGATCCCAAGTTATGCCTTCATTACAATATCAGTCTGCATCAAGTCAACCTTTTAAAAACACTCCTCCATTCATTTCATGCAAATAAGAGAAACCATCTTAACTGCCATCAATCCAGTGGCCTTATAGTAAAGTCAGCCAGCAGCTGACTGTACTGCAAGGGATTTCTTCTTCAGTACAGACTCCTTTCACAAGCCACTTTGCATAGACACACTTGGAATAATAAAAAGGTCCATTTGGAACAGTGAGTTTCAGAAAATGAGCCTGAGGTCATTAAACCCTTCTTAGAAAGGTCTTACCACAATGCACCCATGCTATATCTTGGTCAAGTTCAGGAAACAACAGAAAAAACAGGAACTGAAACCACTTCAAGAAGGAAGTCAGAATAACTGAGAGGGTCTCTAAATATACTTTCCTGGAGCGCTAACAGTGTCCAGAGACACCAGATCAGCTGAGACAGTACTTGACTATTCTGGCTGACCTAATGGTATGTAGACCATATTCTGTGTAATAACACCCCACGGATGCAAACACTAAGAAAGAGGAGAGTGAAGACGTTTCTCTCTGCTTTCATTAGAGGAACGCGGAGGCTTTCCAACAAGCACTGTATCTATTTAAAATGCAAAGAATTCCGATCGGGCTGAGAGGTGCTTCACCCTCAGTCATTGGTCCTCTGGGACTACTGACAAGCTATATCACTGGGCATGTCCATGACTCAGTTGAAAGGCCATTATTGAATTCAAGTGCTTTTCTAAAGCAGCTCCATTTTAAGGGGGCCCCAAGGTCTGGTGAAGGTGTCTAGAACTAAAAGGAACTTAAGAATTTTCTTAGCATTTCAAAGAAAACCAATAGAACCAAACCAGGTGGAAAGTGCTTAAACACAAGAAGGGTTAAAAGCCATTTATCAAGGTAGAAATGGAGTTAAAAGCATAAACTGGAGAGAAAGAAGACCTACTCACCTCTCCCCTATCTTCTCCTGTCTTTAGTAACCCAACCATGCTTCCTAGAGCCTAGGCTTCAGACCAGGCACACCTTGAAACATAGACTGGTATGAATGTCAAAGGTAGCCATGGCTTCCAGAGGAAGTAGGAACAAAGATAGCAAGGCAGGAGATAAAACGCTGTTTTAAAAGATCTGTAAGTTAATTAAACCTCCTAAAGATATAGAAAGAATGGACTCTGAAAGTATACTAGATTATGCATACACAAAAACATTTTGAAAAGACTCTTATTATTGAGCCTGCTTTTAAAAGGGAAACACATCTGCATCACTCAAGCATAATAAGATTTGTAGAAATACATGTTTATACACACACATACATAACATACACACATACACACACACACACACACATTAAATTATAAATTTTTGCTCTTGGTTTCTTTGCCTCCTCTAACTTGCCCTGGACAGGGCTGCACCTGCAGGGGAGGACAGGAACTCATAAGCCCAGATTCTGCTTGGCCATTGAGGAACGGAGCTGCAGAGTCCCTTCTGCCCAAGACCCTGGGTACTGTCGCATCTTCTGCCACAGGCTCACTTCTTCCCCAGTCGAGTCCATCCAGTCCACCACTTCCCCATTACTGATCCCTGAGGAGAAACACCAGAGGATGCTGAACAGGGAACCACTCCTTAGCCCACCAGGAAAGATGGGTTATACAACAAGGGTAGCGACCCCATAAAATACAGTGTGCTGAGAAGATGGGTTGATGGGGACAGCAGTCTACTGGGAATGCCTCCTTGTGGATCCTGCACAGTTATCTCTGGGCTCCTGAGACACTATCAAGAGGCTTCAGGTTGATGAAATGAGACTCCAAATAGCACGTGGTAGCTCAAGACCTCTAATCCTGAGGCTCTTATAGAGCTCTAGGGTCTGAAACATCATTCCAGAGCTACCGTCTTGCTGTGATTGTCAACTTGACTTAAAATTGGGAAAAGAAAAAAAAGGAAGCAGCAACAGCTGATCACCTTTTTCTCCAACTGTAGACTCCAGGCCTGACATTCATATTATAAATGGCCTTGTTCCTATTCTCCTGTATGTTCATTCATTCAACAAACATTTACTGAGTGCCTACTATGTACCAGGTACTTTTCTAGGCTCTGGAGATACAGTAATAAGTGAAGAAAGAATCCTGCTCACAGGCAGCTCATATTTGAATAGGGAAGACAGAAAATATACAAGTAAATCAAAGAGTACTTCAGGTAGTGAGGTAAATATCATGAAGTAAATAAACAGGGTGATTTGTAGTCCCTCAATCAGGGCCTCCTTCCTTCCTTCCTTCCTTCCTTTCTTTATTTCTTTTAATTTTTGTGCCTCAAAACAACTTCACCTTTTTTTAAGTTGAGGTACATTAAATGCACAAATCTTAGGTACAGATCAATGAAGTTTGATAGGTATATTCACTCAGGTAACCATTGCCCAGATCAAGATATCAAACACTTTGTTTTTTTCCCCTTCACCTAGTTCACTCACCATTCTCCTCTACAGCAACCACCAGTCTATTCTCTGTGTCTTTAAGTCTATTTCTGTTTTATTTGTTTTGTTTTTTAGATTCCACATACAAGTGAAATCATATGGTGTTTGTCTTTCTCTGACTTATTTTACTTAGCATAATACATCAGCGCCTCCTATAGATGGAGTGGTCTGAGGGTCTCTCTGAGAAGGAGACATTTGAGTCATGATCTGAAAGATGGGAAGCGTCCAGACTTTCCACACAGAGGGAAAAATAACTTCAAAGGTTATGAAGCTGGAATGAGCTTGGTGTGTTTGGGGAGCAGAAAGGAAGTCACTGCAGTTGGAGCACAGTGAGCAAGCAGGAAAGTCATATAGGCTGGAACATAAAGAAACCGTGGGCCTAGCTTATACAGGGGCCTGTAGGTCTGGTAAGAACTTTGGACTGCCTTCTAAGTGCAGCAGGAAGCCACTGGTGAGTTTTCAGCAGGGGACTGACAAGCACTGGCTTAGATTTATAAAATTATCATCCAAGATGCTTTGTGTTAAATGATTCGTATGAATTATGAATACACAAGTAGTATTTAAGGCCACAGGAATGCAGAGACTTGAGAGAGATAAAAGAGGATTCAAGACTAAGCCTTGAGAAACACCAGTATTTAGAGTCTGGGGAGCAAATGAGGAACACACAAAGAAAAGTGTAGCGTCAATAGAGGCTAATTATTTCCAGAAAAGGGGAGTGATCAGCTATGTTAAATAGCATGAAAATTCTAGCACGATGAAAACAACACTTTGGCATGACCAATTGCTCAGTGAAGCGGTGGGGCAGAAGCCAGCTCACAGTGAACTGAGGGAAAAAGGAGAGGTGAGGAAGTGGCGACAATTCTTTTGAAGGAATTAGCAGGGGGATGTGGGGTTAAGAGGTTTATTTCTGTTTCTTGAGAGTGGAAATACCAGAGCACATCTGTTTTCACCTCAAGTAGGGAGATAGAATGAAACTGATCAGACAGAGAGAGGAGATTCCAGAAGTGAGGTCACTGAGAAGGTGAGGGTGTGATCTAGAACACTTGCAAAGAGCTTTGGCTTTGCTAAAAAGGGCCCTTCTCTCATTACAACAGGATGAATGATGCAAATTATAGGTACAGATACAGGTAGGTTTTCGATTTTTTTTTGTTCAGAAGATGATGGTGTTCCTGGCAATCAAAGTCACTTTTATCTGTACATATAACCGTACATGTGCTCAGCCTTTCCCTAGGCCTGCACACGGTAGGCACTCAGTAAATAATGGTTGAATGTTAACCGAAAGGAAAGAAGACAACTCTTGTCACAGAGAAGCTTTGTAGGGAGAGGGTGGGGTACCTTGGAGTGAAATACACAAGAGGCCTTGAAGACAGTGAGGATGAAGGAGAGGCTCTCACCAGTGCCAACACCCAGCCTGACCCCTCCCAGGAAGTCATTGCTGGCCAGGGGCTCCCGGTCCCACACAGTCAGTTCCAGGCACATGTGTTGTAGGTCTTCCAGCTTCACACCATTGTAGACAAATGTATGGTTGTAGTGGGGATTCAGAGTCTTCTTCATCACAGGAGTTTTACGCTTACTGGCCTTGCTCCTCATAGGAAGGAGGTATCTGGCAGACGGCAGAGAGTAATCAACAACCCACTCAAAGCTGGCAATATCTATCTAAAATCCCCCTTCCCCTACCACAGGCCTAGCCCAGGAAGGAGACTCAACACTCAGATCCTGGTACATACACTCCCTCCTTTGCATCTTCTAAAACAGAGTTCCTACCACCTCCACTAGATCATTCACCTGATTCAATGACTTTAACCTGGGAAGAAAATTAATGTTATTAGTGAGCGGTTGTCTATACTCCATGAAAAACAGGTTTTTAATATTTGGTTGCATATCTATTAAGCAAGGTCTTCTCCACATAAAAGCAATGGTAGTGACTATGTGCATAGGCAAACATGATTTGCCTGGTCAGCGGGGTGATCTGTATTTGGGAAAGCTGACATTGCCTAAATATTGTCGGGAACAAAGTCCTGAGTTCCAAAATCTTGACAGGATTAATTAGGAGCATAAAGTTCATAACAAAGGAAAAGTCAGACCTATCTGTCTATCACCTCCCTCTGTGGAAATCAGTATTGCAGCCCAGTCCAAACTGAGCTCAGACCAGCACAAAGGTGGTAGCGGAGGCTTTCCCATTACCTACTTTCAGGCACAAAGCTGGTTGCTAGAGGCGGTAGGACGGACAACAGTAACACCTGCCGAGAAGGGTTAACCTGGGTTCCTCTGTTTGCTCTCTCGTCCTGAAACTGGCGAGTTGGATGCCGGTCCAGGGACTCACCCCTTGACAAAGCTGTCTGAAGTCCCTCCTGATTTGGCAGCCGTCAGGTTCTTGGCTTCTTTGATCCACACCTGGAGCTCTCCCCCTTCCCCACCTTTACCTGTAAGGGATGTTAGCCATGGCAAGTGAGCCCTACACCTCCAGATTTCTCATGAGCTTTAGCTACATGGTGCTGCTTGCATTCCTTGCTCCTGAAGGCAAAAAGCTCTGTGACAACCACGTCACACCTGACTTGCAGCCTTAGTACCTAACACAGTACCTCACAGGAAGCAACAGGTGCTCAATATCAACAGGAGCAACAAATACTTATTGAAAACTACTGGCTATGTGCCAGTTTAGTTAACCATTTAATTCTCAAAGCAACCCAATGAGATACATATTATTGTCCTCTTTTTATAGATGAGAAAACTTAGGCTTAGAGAAATAAAGTTGCCTAGTATTTATTGAAAGACTTTTAAAAAAGGGGACTCCTCCACTTGTGTTCTTGATCCCATCCCCACTTCACAGGACTCATCAGGCATCATCAATTTCAACCCCCACCTCCCATTTTTGATATCTTTTTCTACTAGTCCAATCCCTTCACTTTAAATATATGCTCATCTCACCTCTTCTTTTAAAAAATCCTTGAAAAAGAAAATCTCCCTTCAACCTTAGCCCCTTTTCAATCTATCTCCCATGTCTCTCCTTTCTTTTACCATCAATGATCCTGGAAAAAAGAGGTCACACTCACCACCTCTACTTCTCTGCCTCATTCACTCAGCCTAACTTCTAATGAAATTTAGCTTCTTCTTCCTCTTAACCTACTGAAAATGTAATTTCATACCAATGAGCTGCATGTTCTCAGTCCCGACAGACTAGGGGACTTGACAACCCCCACTCCCTTCTTTTTCAAGTTCTCTCTTGGCATTGTTCTCTCCTGATAACCCTCTACCTTACGAGCTTGCTTCCTCTCCTCATCCTTAAAAATGTTGCTGTTCCCTATGAGTCTATCCTTGCCTCTCTTCTCTAGTCATTCTGCACACCCTTCTTGATTCCCCAAATCCTGCAGATTATACCTTGCTTCAGGTATTGTTTTAAGAACTTTGGAATCCCATTGCCAGGGGATCAAGTTCAACTCCTTACCATCATGTTCAAGGCCCTTTTCAGTGGGGCTTGGGCCTCATTAACAATTTCAGCCCTGCTCCCACATAGACATACTAGAACTCCACTGAAATAAGGAGTTCACTCCTTCACACTCACATACATCTCCACATTTAATATGCCTTTTAAAAAGCCTTTGCTCATGCTATCCCCTCTTCTGGAAATGCCCTTCTCATCTCATCCTCTTCCTTTTCTGCCTGGTCAAGTATTAAGTCCAGGTTTATTATTACTTCCTCTTTAAAGCTCTCCCAAATGTAACCAGACAGAATTCATCAGTCCTGTATCTGTATGTCTGTTCTTTCAGCTGGTGACTGTCTTTCTTGCTAAACAAAGCTCTTCAGGGGAGGGCAAAATCATGTCTTATTCACCTACATATTCATAGTCACTAGCACAGTGTCTTGTGTGTTGATTTACTCTTTCTCAACCTTTAACTTCCTGTCCCTCAAACTTCACTACTCTTTTCAATCACCCTTTTTCAGCCCTAAAGTTTCTGTTCTGCCCTCTTAATAGCTTGCCACAGGTGAAGCAAGACCAAGTTTAAAGGCCTGAAAAAAAAAACTAGAATGTCAACCCTAAGGTTGAAAAACACAGAAATGTGTTTTTAAATTTACTAAAGGAATCTTCCCTAGGAGATGACCCAGGGTGCGTCTCAATCTGGTCTCCCCAGCAGCTCTAGCCACTAGTCAGCATTGCCACACACACCCTGTGCAGAAGACTAAGAGCTACCAGAATCCCAAAGAAAACTCACTCTTCTTCCGGTCACCTCCAACAGGGAGCTTGGAGGCTGGGATGTATTTCAGTGAAACCACCAACTCGCCTTTGTGTGATGGCAAGCCAGTCGGGGACTCAGCACTGATCTGAAACACAGGGAAAGCCGACAGGTCATGCGGGGCTTCTTGGGAGCTTTAGGGACCTCTTGCTGAGGAGATTCTAAACTTACCCCCACAGACAGCTTCATGGCATAAGAAGACCCTTCTCCTTCTGAAGACAAGCCGGGGTCCCTAGATCAGGGCAGCCCCAGGTTTCTAAGGCAGTCTCTTCAGAAAGAGGAGCAGCAGAGCCAACAGAGACCTCTGCATTGTCCACTATTTTGCTATTTGGGGGATACAGTTACTAGATTCCAAAACCCCCAAAGGTCTGCTAGCAGGGCTGCCACACAAAATCACAAGGTCTGACACTATGACAATGAATCTTGCTGCCAGCACTGTTAGTAACAGATAAAAAGTGGGAACAAATGTTAATCAATACAGGAAAGGCTAAATGAGTGATTTTAATGTCCTCATATGGCATATGACATGCAGTCACCAAAAAGAATGCAGAAAATCTCTACCTGTTGGCATAGAAAGATACCCAAGACATACTGTTAAGTCAACAAAACAAGACAGAGAAAAAATATGCCACTTGTATTAAAATATATTCATATATGTACATGTGAATATAAATGTATGTAAATAATGATTATCATCATTATCAATTACATAGTACTTACTATGTGCCAGGTACTATTATAAATACTTAAAGCATGTCATTTTGTTTAATCCTCAAGATAGTCCCTATGAGATAGGTACTATTATCCCCATTTTACAGATTATGAAACAGAGGAACAGAGAGGTTAAGTAACTTGCCAAGTGCCACACAGTAATTGACAGAGGCAGATTTGAAATTCAGTCAGACTGGTTCAAGAGTCCACGCTTTTAACCATAATATTACACTGCACAGAAAAATCTAGAAGGATACAAACTTAACAATTATTTCTTCTAAGGAGGGGAGCAAAATATGGAGAGGAAAGAGGACTTTTGCATTTTACCCCATATATATCTATAGTGTCTTTTTAAGGAGAATGGTATGTATGACTTTGATGATTTTCAAAGACGAGAAGTATTCTTTAAAAGAGAGCTTATAAAGGTTTGAAGGTGAGGTGGAAGTCTGCTACCAGGATTTGAATATGGCACAATTTTTAATTTTACACTTACATACATTACTTTTGATCTGTGATTGTCCCTATCACTAGAACCTAAATGTTAGAAGGGCAGGAATCCAGTCTATTTTTGTACATGTTAGTATGCCTGACACTTATCAAAGTACCAGCACATAATAGGTGCTCTACAAATATTTACTGAATGAATGTCTGGGATGAGCAGCAAGTGGAGTACCCCCTTTGGCTGTGGGTAGCAGAACTGCTTCACTCTATTGGATCTCTCTTGAGAACATGGCTCTGTTGTTCATGCTTAGGTATCCAGAGCATGAGCTGGTACATCCTAGAGGCACCTTTCCACCTGCCTGTGTTCACTGGCACTTCTCTAACGTAAGTTCTCACCGCTGAGCATACTGATGCCAGAAAGACATACTCCCCATTGGTTTGAGAATATGTATCACATTCCTAGAATGCATAAAATTTAGTATATGAGAGAGACACAAAATATTAGGAAGGTGGATGCTGGAAGAAAAAACTAAATGGGAGCAAATAGATTACCAGGGCAAAAAATGAAAAAGCAAAAACAATAAATGCAGACTATCTTAAGTTAAAGTATTTATGTAATGCTGGACTGACCTTTTTGTTGTTTATAAAATGTCTACACAACTGATTAATTTCTAGATTGTGAACTTCAGTGGACCCTTAAAATTTGGAGTTCAGCTTTAGCTAGAAATTGACATATTTGTTTCAGTAGCATATTTTCATTCTGGCTCAATATAATTGCAAAGAGCAAGTATCTCCATTTTAATGCAGATTTTTCTTTTGATGTAAGCTATTTTTATTGGCAGAAGTTCATGATGGGTTACAGTGACATTTCCAATATAATTATATCAACTATAGTGCCCCGAGAGAATGACTTGAGTATTAAATGCTTAAGAAATTCTAAATTCATAATAATATGCTATAGTTCAGTGGTAATTACTTTCCTGTTCTTATTAGTATTTAAAGGGACAGATTTAATTTGGTTACTTTTTTTTGGAGGGCAGTAGCTATCAAAATATTGAGTGTATATTTTCTTTGACTCAGTAATTCCACCACCTGAAATTTCTACTACAGTTATGTTCACACAAGAAGGCCAAGATATATTACAGCATAGTTTTAGCAGAGAAAAACCAACAATTTAAAAGTGGGAAATAGTGGGAAATAGTATGTAAATTATAATACAGACACACAAGAGAATTCTATACAGCTATTAAAATGACAAAGATTTGTAAGTGATGGCATAGAAAGATGTGCATGATAAACTGTTAATAACAAATCAAGATATATATACACAATCAGGTTCATATAAGCATATTTGTATAAAAATGACAAAATGTAATTCCATATGTGTATATCCATGCTGCTTAATACAAAATTGCTATAAAGATATCCAAGTAGTTCACAATGATGTTATTCCTAGGAAATGGAATCCACTTTTCTTTTTCTAGATTTCTATGTGTTTTAATTTTGAACCATGTGCATATAAATCCTTTTATTCTTAATTTTCCCAATAAGCAATACATGTGACATGGTAAAAAGTTCATGCACTGTGTATAAAAGGGCACATAGAGAGAACTAAATCGTCCTCCCACCTCAGTCTCTCTTCCTAGAGGCAGCCACTAGTACTAGTTTCTCATCTGTCTTTCCAAAGATATTCTAGCATCATGTACTGTTTAAGCACCTAAAGTGCTAGTGTAAAAAAATTTTATGGCAGAACCTTGCCATTGAACCGTTCTGATAATCAAGAAGTCCTAACTCTCCTTTGGCAACTTCATCATAACCAGAATGACAGTAACCTACTGAATGCCCATTATGTGCCAGGCACCGATAGGTACCTTTTATACAATCTTGCAAAAAAAGGAATATTATTATCTCCATTTTATAGACAAAGAAATTGAGGCTCACATAAATTAGGTCACTTAGCTAAGTTATTTTATCAGATAGATGACTTACCCAGCTGGCAAATAACAGAACCAGAATTCAAATCCAGGTGTGCCCACAAATCCCAGGCACTATAATGCACACTGCTACACTCTCACCCGAAATGCCACCTCCAAAGTAAAATTTCTCTGGCTTGTATGACCAAGAGCACAGCACCTGGAACTCCATGAATTTCTACTTACCACTTCTTTAGTGAAAGGTTAGCTTAAGAAAGGAGTGTAGATTAAGATATGCCCAAAAGGCTAGTTTGGAGAGAGGTGCAAGGTAGGATGTTAGGATACGCCGATACACTGGAAAGTTAGGGGGCAACGCTTGGCACACATATAACAGACTTTTCAAAGGAAAACCATGGCTTCATCCTTTGCCTGGCCTACACAGAAGAGATTACTCACACTTGACATACAAATGCATCTAAAATTACTGTCCAACTCAAAAACCCCAGCAGGGGTTTCTTCTAGAATGCAGACTATATTCAAAGACACTACCAGCATGTACCAGCAGAGGTCACTGCAGACAATTCTCCCTCAGATCCAAACTGTAAATTGTTAAAGCCACTACCTTTCCATGTAAAGGAAGGCAATGATCTAGTTTCTTATCAAGCGTCCAGGAATCCATCTGGACCTCTGCTTCTCCAAGGAAAGTGTTTCTGCCAAAACGGCCATGATGCCAAACTGAGAACTGCAAAGTCCTCTGGGCCAGGAGAGATTCTGGGATCTCATACTGTGAAAGAAAAGGAGAAGTACAAGATAATTTGTTTGTTGTTAACTCCAAAAAACATTATTCCAAAATCCAAACAACCATACCCAAAGTCCATAGGGCTGAATATCAAATTATATTAGTCCCTCAGCACTTTGAGTTTCCTCACTCAAAGCCTCATTACCACATTTCACAAACATGGAAGGACCTGGAAAATTACTTTTGCCTAGAGTGGGTGAGAGAACACTGGGATATTTGAAAAGGCCTGCCACAAAGACTCCTGATCCCAAATGACATTTCCAAATGAGATTTGTGGCCATGTAAATCTCCAACTTCAGAGCAATAAGAAAGCAATAAGAAAGCAATAACTTCTCTGGGAGGCTGGGATGCGTACAGACACTCATAGTGTATCCTCAGACAGACACAGCCATGAAAAACGAGGTCAATGACCCATGTAGCAGAGGAATAGCAACAGTTTAGCACACAAGACAAAGCAAGTGTTCCTACCTTCAGGGTCCAGATACTTACTCGAAGGATTTCATCATATAGTGGTTTGATGGTGTCCCGCTTGATGCTGGTTTTTCTTTTTCCTTGGCGGGACTTGTCAGGCAAAAGGTAAGTCTTCACATATCTAGAAACCAAGGAGAGCACTGAGTAATTCACCATCTTTTCTCAAGCCCGTTCTTCACTTTCCTGTTCCCCATAAACACATGCTGTGACAAAATGAAAACGTTGCATCAGGCCCTCTCAGACATGCCATTTCTGTATTTTCCCAATCCCGGCCCCTTTCCCACATCTCCCCTAACCACTCTCCCCTAATCACACCTCCCTGTCTGCCCAGGAAGTGATGACCTCAGTTCAAGAGTACCCAGTGAAATGCCAGAGTCTGAGCTCTTATCTCAGAGCAGCTGTCAAATTCCAGAAGCACTCACGGGTTAGAGCGTTTCTTGGCTTCATCAGCATAGGCCAGCTGGTGGCACTCCTTCACGTGGATGGCCAGAGTCTGTGCTTGCTGCTCATACTTCAGGGAAAAGGCTATCTTGCCAGTCACAAAGATGTTACCGAAATCGCCAGCTTCACTATAGATGCTCATCATGCTGCCAATTGTACTCTGAAGATAAAGCACCCACAAACATAGGATGAAAGCATACTCCCCTCCCACAGTGCCCACGCCTTCCCTCCTGGTAAGGCCACAGCCACTGGACACAAGTTTCAGAAGCTCCTGCAACAAGCCAGCACTGCCAGAGGACTTGTACCCAGAGTGTAAGAGCGAGTAGCACTCTCACAATTGTTCAGGTTCATAAATCAGTTCATGGCTCACCTAGGCCCTCAGCTTCTCTTCTTCCCCTCTTTTTTTTTGACATATTTTATTGTTCATTTTCACCTGACCCAGGAAGTGGGCAAGGAGTAGAGAGAGGTATGGTGCTCTAAACCCATTTTGGTATGTTATATATGCCAAAACGTTGGCTAGATGGGATCATTTACTAACTAAAACAGAATGCCTAACTACCTGTGGGTTTCTTTTATCCACCTTATCCCTATCAAGACCCTAGAGAGAAGTGACTTGTACCAGAATTGGAGGGAAAATCCCACCAGAGGTGAAAAGATATCTTCTTCTCAGGTAATATCAGCTCTGCAAGCCCATCACTCATCCTGTGCATGAGCAAAAACAAACTCTAATCACCCAGGTTCCTGACTCTGTTTCATTAAACATCAGTCTTCATACTTAAAACAGAATGAGGCCCTGATTCTTAAATGTCCTTTACTTCATGATTCTGATTGGCATTGTTGCTCCTTAATCATACCCTGACGTCAATTAACCCTGCCAGGACCCTTCTCATGCCACTCAACACCCTTGAATGTGATTTTGGATAGGGCTATAATGAAGAAATCTCATGTGGCTCACTTCATGGCCTGAGCACCTCTTTAGGGGAGAAGTTACAGGTTACTGTTCACAAAGCTGTCATGAAGCACATGGCTAGCCCGAATTACCTTGTGTAAGAAGCTCTGGGGCAGAGGCTGAGGAAATTACTTAGCTGTTCAGTAAGCAGCTATGGTCTAAATTGAGGATACAAACAAATGCACCTTACTTACCTGGAAAGAGTGGCTAGGATGACTTCTCTAGATCCTGACTCTGGTCTAGGAAGGCACTTCCTTCCTCCCTGGTACCCCAACATGTCTACAGCCACAGGACTAAGAATTTACCATGGATGAGCCACTTCGCATGCTGCTTCTGGCTAGCTTCTGGCGATGCAAATTTACCAGGTGGTCAATGTCTTCTTCTTCTTCCTCTTCCTCTCCCTGGGACAACAAATATGGACCCAGAGTTAATAAAAATAAGAAAAAATTCAAATAATATCTTCCCTTTAGTAGGAGACATAATTGTTGTTAAGCAATGAGGTATCACGTATGCACATACCCTTATTTCCATGTCTTCCCATTTCAGTCTTCCAACCTATATTCCAACTATCCTTCTCAAATCTCAAAAGAGTAAGATAAGAATATCTGTTTCCCATTTAACTGCCCCAACCCAGCCATCCCTTTACATTTTAATCAAAACAGGTATTTATTTGAGCCCCCAAACATGTATCAAGCAATGTATTAGAAGATAAAAAGAGACAGTGAAGCAATAATTTGCAATCACAATATAAGTTGATCATGGGGACTGTTGAACCACTGTGATGTACATTTGAAACCAACATAAGATTGTATATTAATGACACTTTAATTAAAAAAAAGAGAGACAGTGAAGACAGCCTCCTTCTTTAAGCAGTTCAGCTACCAGATTTACTTTAGAAATTCAGAAGAATCAAGATTCATGTTGCCTCTTCGTAAAGAATTAAGTATCCAATACTAAAGTCAACTCTAGATGTATAAAATTTCATACAGTGACCAAGTGAAATACAAGGGTACTTACTATATCCACACTGAGGCCTGGGACCGATTTGCTTCTGTCTCCCAAGCAGCCACTTTCATGCCCCACATCTTCTGGGCGAAGATCGATCACAGACTTAGTATATTCTGAGCGGAAGACCAAAAACCCAAATCAAAAGAGACATAAACTTCTTCATACCAAGAATCCATTAAAAGTACTGAGAATGTCAATTGCAAATGACCATGAAGGGAAATCCACTACCTGAAGGCCTGAGGATTTTTCTGGTGTTCTTCTTGAATATCATTTCGCCCTCATCAACAGATACCACATTTTGATTCCCAGGTTGAGTGTCCTAGGAAGGGATAAAGGCGATGAAATGGAAAAGGACAGTTGGGAAGGTAGAAGAATAGCCTTAAGAAGGAAGCTTAGATTTTTCACTAAACTATGACAAAGTTAAAGAAAAGATTAATTTAATTTTAGGAATTTTATTGAATCCTATAAAGTAGTACAAAACCTATTATCTCACATTTCAAGCAAATCTAAGA
This sequence comes from Manis javanica, assembly GCF_040802235.1. Taxonomy (NCBI): domain Eukaryota; kingdom Metazoa; phylum Chordata; class Mammalia; order Pholidota; family Manidae; genus Manis; species Manis javanica. Next base: position 91,593,299 of record NC_133174.1, read on the forward strand.
AAAGGTTCCCAAGTGAATATGAACTAAAGATTGTTTAGTTGAATTCTTGATTTAAATTCTTCCTGAGAAGGGAAAGAGAGAAAGAGAGACAGAGACAGAGAGAGAAACAGAGACGGAGAGGGACTGACTAACCAATAACTAAAGCTTACCTTTTCTACTTGAGATTTGGGGGCAGACATCTTCTTCCATTCTGGAAAGAGGCCCGATTTATCCAGAGAGTCTCTCCTGGAGGTAAATACAGAAGTTATAACAAAATCACCTCCTCTCCCCAAGATGTATGAAAGGAGAGCCACTGGCTTGGGGTCACTGTAGTAACTCAACCCAGAAGGTAAACTTCATATCTGATTTACCTTGAAGGGATTCAGATGATCAGACAAGCAACTTTGCACATACACAAACCCCCAAACTCCCACTCCTCAGGGACAGCAGCATCAGCAGCTGCCGGCCCAGGAAGAGTCCTCCAAGGTGGAGCAGCCTGTGGAAGTTTGCTCGCTCCAGAAGGCTAAGCTCAGAGCCAGCAGTAGAAGTGCTACTGAAAGACCTGTGGCAAGGTCAGAGAAAATACTCACTCGGCTTACAGAGGTCAGAAGTCAGAACACTGAAGGCCTAGGAGCCCTGTGTCCTATCACTGAAGAACAAAATGGGAACTTGGGTTGATCAGAGGGGCAGGGACCTGTGTGTATGTTTAGGTGGGGGTGGGGGGCCTCACCTGGACAGGCTATCTGAGTCAGCTGTGTAGCTGTCCAGACTCTCACTCTCAGCCTCCAGCGCACTCTTTCCACTTTTGAGCTTGGGCACTTCAAATGGCACACTAGGATAAAAACCAAGAGCTGATATGTAAAGCAAGTGCGCTCTCCCACCAGGAGTCAGAATTCCTTCCAATCCATTCACAATGGTAGCCTAAGCGGTCTCTAAGGTAAAAATCTTGAATATACTTTTAAAACTGTTCTGTGATTCTCCATTGCTGTTGGGATGGAGTTCAAACTCCTGATTTCTTGGTAGTAGTCATCACATATGTAATTATTTGTTTACGTCTATTAGACAAATTAATTTGTTCAGTAATTTAAAGAAATGATTTGTTTAATGCCTTTCTCTTCCATTAGACTAAGTTCCATGAAATCAGTGACCACATATCTTGTTCACTGCTATGTTCCCAATGCCTAGAAGAGAAAGTAGCATAGAGTGGGCACTCAAATATTTGGGAATGAATTCCTGAATAAATGCCCTCAGTGGGGCTTAAAGTATATATATAAATAAGCACTATGTTTAGAATACAGCATTCAGAAGACCAGAATTCTCTTTCAGCTTAAGGAAGGATGACCACAGGCATTCCAAACAACAGTTGTCATCTCTAAAGAGAAGGACATGAGTCCAGGGACCCTTACCTCAAGGAAGCTGTGAGAAAACCAAGGAAAGGAAAAACAAATCATTCTTCTTCAAGTATATCAAGTAATTTCACTTGGCTTCCAGGACCCCCTACTCTCCTGGTCCTCTGACCTCACTGGCCACTCCTTCTCCCCTCCTAGACCTCTAATCTTTGGATTGTGTTTAGGATTATTCCTTGGACTGCTTCTCTTCACTATTTAGAATTATGCCTAAATGACCTCATCTAGTTTTATGGCTTTAAATATCCTCTAAAAACTAATAACTCCTAAATTTATCTCTCATTCAAATGACAGACATATTTCCAACAGCCTCCCTGACACCTCTGCTTGGATGAATAGAACACAGCAAGTCCAAAGCCAAAGCCTTAATCCTACCCCGTATTTGTTCATCCCTCAATTTTATCAAATGGCAACTCCCTTCTTTCATTTCTCAGGTCAAAAATCTTAAGAATCATCCTTGACCCTCCTTGTTCTCTCACAATATAAATAGAATCTGTTACCAAATCCTCTTCATTCTATCTTCAATGTATATCTAGAATCTGATCAATTCTCGCCCCCGCCACTGCCGTTACCCTGGTCCAAACTACCATCTCTAGCTCTTGGATGGTTGCGATAGACTCCCTACTTCTGCCCTTGCTCCCATACAACCTACTCTCAAACAGCCAACAGGAGTTCTTAAAATATAAATACAACATAGAAAAACCATACAACCCAGCAATTCTACTCCTAGGTATAGATCCAAGAGGATTGAAAACATGTGTTCACACAAAAACTGTACACAGAGGCAGAGCCAAGATGGCGGTGTGAGTAGAGCAGTGGAAATCTCCTCCCAAAACCACATATATTTTGGAAAATACAACAAAGAAAACTCTTCCTAAAAGAGAGACCAGAAGACACGTGAAAACATCCAGATCACATCCACACCTGTGAGAACCCAGCACCTTGCGAAGGGGGTAAGATACAAGCCCCGGCCCAGTGGGACCCGAGCGCCCCACACACCAGCTCCGGGTGGGAGGAGAGGAGTAGGAGCGGGGAGGGAGAGGGAGACCAGGACCACTAAATAGCCAGCCCTAGCCATCCACACCAGAGTGTAGACACAGTGCATGTGTGGGATCCTGGATAACAGGGAAACAGGACAGTAAGACCTGTGAGCAGGTCCCTGCAGCCAGTGCCCTGGGGACAAAGAAAAGCGACTGCTTTTTGGAACTTAAAGGGACAGGGACCCCACAGCTGGACACAAGCATCCTGGGACACTTAGTCCAGAGCAGGGAATCTGGGGAACTCTCGGCACTCTAACCCCCTGGGCAGCAGGGAGCACGGAGGCCCCTCACAGAGATAAATAGACTCCCGGCTGCTCCCCCTCCAATGCAGCTCCACCATATCGGAGCAGCACCCCAAGGCAGGCCATGCCCACAACAACACTGGAGATAAACTTCATTGCAGCTGGGAAGGAAGCAGAAGCCCTGTCTGCGCACAGCTGCCCAGCACAAGCCACTAGAGGTCGCTGTTCTCCCAGGAAAGGAAGGTCACAAACCAACAAGAAGGGAAGTTCTTCCAGCCGTCACTCATGCCAGCTCTGCAAACTATCTCTATCACCATGAAAAGGCAAAATTTCAGGCAGACAAAGATAACAGAGACAACACCTGAGAAGGAGACAGACCAAATCAGTCTTCCTGAAAAAGAATTCAAAATAAAAATTCTAAACATGCTGATGGAAATGCAGAGAAATATACGAGAGGTAAGGGATGAAGTCTGGAGGGAGATTACAGATGTCCAGAAGGAGAATACAGAACTGAAACAAACTCTGGAAGGATTTATAAGCAGAATGGATAAGATGCAAGAGGCCATTGATGGAATAGAAACCAGAGAACAGGAACGCATAGAAGCTGACACAGTGAGAGATAAAAGGATCTCCAAAAATGAAACAATATTAAGAGAAATGTGTGACCAATCCAAAAGGAAAAATATCCATATTATAGGGGTACCAGAAGAAGAAGGGATAGAAAGTGTCTTTGAAGAAATAATTGGTGAAAACTTCCCCAAAAATGGGGAGGAAATAATCGAACAGACCACGGAAATACACAGAACTCCCAACAGAAAGGACCCAAGGAGAACAACACCAAGACACATAATAATTAATATGGCAAAGATCAAGGACAAGGAAACAGTTTTAAAGGCAGCTAGAGAGAAAAAGGTCACCTATAAAGGAAAACCCATCAGGCTATCATCAGACTTCTCAACAGAAACCTTACAGGCCAGAAGAGAATGGCATGATATATTTAATGCAAAGAAACAGAAGGGCCATGAACCAAGGATACTGTATCCAGCACGATTATCATTTAAATATGAAGAAGGGATTAAACAATTCCCAGACAAGCAAAAGTTGAGGGAATTTGCCTCCCACAAACCACCTCGACAGGGTATTTTAGAGGGACTGTTCTAGACGGGAGCACTCGTAAGACTAAACAGATGTCACCAAGAGAAAATAAAATCACAGCAAAGAAAGCACACCAACCAAATACTAACTAAAGGCAAAAAATAAAATTAACTACCCACTAAAAGCAGTTAAAGGAAACATGAAAGAACACAGAATAAAACAACCAATATAAAAAGAATGGAGGAGGAGGAATAAGAAGGGAGAGAAGAAAAGAATCTCCAGACAGTGTATATAACAGCTCAATAAGTGAGCTAAGTTAGGCAGTAAGATACTAAAGAGGCTAACCTTGAACCTTTGGTAACCATGAATGTAAAGCCTGCAAAGGCAATAAGTACATATCTTTCAATAGTCACCCTAAATGTAAATGGACTGAATGCACCAATCAAAAGACACAGAGTAATAGAATGGATAAAAAGCAAGACCCACCTATATGCTGCTTACAAGAAACTCACCTCAAACCCAAAGACATGCATAGACTAAAAGACAAGGGATGGAAAAAGATATTTCAGACAAACAACAGAGAGAAGAAATCAGGGGTTGCAGTACTAATATCAGACAAAATAGACTTCAAAACAAAGAAAGTAACAAGAGATAAAGAAGGACACTACATAATGATAAAGGGCTCAGTCCAACAAGAGGATATAACCATTATACATATATATGCACCCAACACAGGAGCACCAGCATATGTGAAACAAATACTAACAGAACTAAATGGGGAAATAGACTGCAATGCATTCATTTAAGGAGATGTCAGCACGCCACTCACCCCAAATGATAGATGCACTGGGCAGAAAATAAGTAAGGACACAGAGACACTGAACAACACACTAGAACAGATGGACCTAATAGACATCTATAGAACTCTACATCCAAAAGCAACAGGATACACATTCTTCTCAAGTGCACATGGAACATTCTCCAGAATAGACCACATACTAGGCCACAAAAAGAGCCTCAGAAAATTCCAAAAGATTGAAATTCTACCAACCAACTTTTCAGACCACAAAGGTATAAAACTAGAAATAAATTCTACAAAGAAAACAAAAAGGCTCACAAACACATGGAGGCTTAACAACATGCTCCTAAATAATCAAGGGATCAACGAACAAATTAAAATAGAGATCAAGCAATATATGGAAACAAATGACAACAACAACACAAACCCACAACTTCTGTGGGATGCAGTGAAAGCAGTCTTAAGAGGAAAGTATTTAGCAATCCAGGCACACTTGAACAAGGAAGAACAATCCCAAATGAATGGTCTAATGTCACAATTATCGAAATTGGAAAAAGAAGAACAAGTGAGGCCTAAGGTCAGCAGAAGGAGGGACATAATAAAGATCAGAGAAGAAATAAATAAAATTGAGAAGAACAAAACAATAGCAAAAATCAATGAAACCAAGCGCTGGTTCTTTGAGAAAATAAACAAAATAGATAAGCCTCTAGCCAGACTTATTAAGAGAAAAAGAGAGTCAACACACATCAACAGAATCAGAAACGAGAAAGGAAAAATCACGACGGACCCCACAGAAATACAAAGAATTATTAAAGACTACTATGAAAACCTATATGCCAACAAGCTGGAAAACCTAGAAGAAATGGACAACTTCCTAGAAAAATACAACCTTCCAAGACTGACCAAGGAAGAAACACAAAAGTTAAACAAACCAATTATGAGCAAAGAAATTGAAACGGTAATCAAAAAACTACACAAGAACAAAATCCCCAGGCCAGATGTATTTACCTCGGAATTTTATCACACATACAGAGAAGACATAATACCCATTCTCCTTAAAGTTTTCCAAAAAATAGAAGAGGAGGGAATACTCCCAAACTCATTCTACAAAGCCAACATCACCCTAATACCAAAACCAGGCAAACAACCCACCAAAAAAGAAAATTACAGACCAATATCCCTGATGAGTGTAGATGCAAAAATACTCAATAAAATATTAGCAAACAGAATTAAAAAATATATCAAAAGGATCATACACCATGACCAAGTGGGATTCATCCCAGGGATGCAAGGATGGTACAACATTTCAAAATCCATCAACATCATCCACCACATAAACAAAAAGAAGGACAAAAACCACATGATCATCTGCATAGATGCTGAGACAGCTTTTGACAAAATTCAACAACCATTCATGATAAAAACTCTCAGCAAAATGGGTATAGAGGGCAAGTACCTCAACATAATAAAGGCCATATATGATAAACCCACAGCCAATGTTATACTGAACAGCGAGAGGCTGAAAGCTTTTCCTCTGAGATCAGGAACAAGACAGGGATGCCCACTCTACCCACTGTTATTTAACATAGTACTGGATGTCCTAGCCATGGCAACCAGACAAAACAAAGAAATACAAGGAATCCAGATTGGTAAATAAGAAGGTAAACTGTCACTATTTGCAGATGACATGATATTGTACATAAAAAACCCTAAAGACTCCACTCCAAAACGACTAGAACTGATATCAGAATACAGCAAAGTTGCAGGATACAAAATTAACACACAGAAATCTGTGGCTTTCCTATACACTAACAATGAGCCAAAAGAAAGAGAAATCAGGAAAACAATTCCATTCACAATTGCATCAAAAAGAATAAAATATCTAGGAATAAACCTAACCAAAGAAGTGAAAGACCTATACCCTGAAAACTACAAGTCACTCTTAAGAGAAATTAAAGGGGACACCAACAAATGGAAACTCATTCCATGCTTCTGGCTAGGAAGAATTAATATCATCAAAATGGCCATCCTGCCCAAAGTAATATACAGATTTGATGCAGTGCCTATCAAATTACCAACAACATTCTTCAACGAACTGGAACAAATAGTTCAAAAATTCATATGGAAACACCAAAGACCCCAAATAGCCAAAGCAATCCTGAGAAAGAAGAATAAAGTAGGGGGGATCTCACTCCCGAACTTCAAGATCTACTACAAAGCCATAGTAATCAAGACAATTTGGTACTGGCACAAGAACAGAGCCACAGACCAGTGGAACAGATTAGAGACTACAGACATTAACCCAAACATATATGGTCAATTAATATTTGATAAAGGAGCCATGGACATACAATGGCGAAATGACAGTCTCTTCAACAGATGGTGCTGGCAAAACTGGACAGCTACATGTAAGAGAATGAAACTGAACCATTGTCTAACCCCATACACAAAAGTAAATTCAAAATGGATCAAAGACCTGAATGTAAGTCATGAAACCATAAAACTCTTAGAAAAAAACATAGGCAAAAACCTCTTAGACATAAACATGAGTGACCTCTTCTTGAACATATCTCCCCGGGCAAGGAAAACAACAGCAAAAATGAACAAGTGGGACTTTATTAAGCTGAAAAGCTTCTGTACAGCAAAAGACACCATCAATAGAACAAAATGGTACCCTACAGTATGGGAGAATATATTTGTAAATGACAGATCTGACAAAGGCTTGACGTCCATAATATATAAAGAGCTCACCCACCTCAACAAACAAAAAACAAATAATCCAATTAAAAAATGGGCAGAGGAACTGAACAGACAGTTCTCCAAAAAAGAAATACAGATGGCCAACAGACACATGAAAAGATGCTCCACATCGCTAATTATCAGAGAAATGCAAATTAAAACCACAATGAGATATCACCTCTCACCAGTAAGGATGGCTACCATCTAAAAGACAAACAACAACAAATGTTGGCAAGGTGTAGAGAAAGGGGAACCCTCCTCCACTGCTGGTGGGAATGTAAATTAGTTCAACCATTGTGGAAAGCAGTATGAAGGTTCCTCAAAATGCTCAAAATAGACTTACCATTTGACCCAGGAATTCCACTACTAGGAATTTACCCTAAGAATGCAGCACTCAAGTTTGAAAAAGAGAGATGCACCCATATGTTTATCACCGCACTATTTACAATAGCCAAGAATTGGAAGCAACCTAAGTGTCCATCAGTATATGCATGGATAAAGAAGATGTGGTACATATATACAATGGAATATTATTCAGCCATAAGAACAAAACAAATCCTACCATTTGCAACAACATGGATGGAGTTAGAGGGTATTATGCTCAGTGAAATAAGCCAAGCGGAGAAAGAGAAATACCAAATGATTTCACTCATCTGTGGAGTATAAGAACAAAGGGAAAAACTGAAGGAACAAAACAGCAGCAGAGTCACAGAACCCAAGAATGGACTAACAGTTACCAAAGGGAAAGGAACTGGGGAGGATGGGTGGGTAGGGAGGGATAAGGTGGGGAAGAAATAAAGGGGGTATTATGATTAGCATGCATAATGTGGGGGCTGGGAGAAAGCGGAGGGCTGTGCAACACAGAGAAGACAAGTCATGATTATACAACATTTTGCTATGCTGATGGACAGTGACTGTAATGGGGTTTGCTGGGGGGACTTGGTATAGGGGAGAGCCTAGTAAACATAACATTCTTCATGTAATTGTAGATTAATGATAGCAAAAAAAGAGAGAAAGAAAAGTGGGATTACTCCCTGATAGGATAAAACTAACTGCAAATCAATGATTAATGCATGCTTTACATATCCTTAATTTTGATCTTTTAAAGTGTGTCAGATGATCAGCTATGGAAGTACATTTTTCTGATAATATTCCTTTCTCTTAAAAGAAAAAAAAAAGCAGTTCCTGTGTGGTGATCTCCAATAGGTTCTTCACAATGGTATAAAGGTCATATCAAAGTGTGGGCAAAGGGTTTGTTTGTTTTATACAGAGGATCAAAGCCTAATTTGGCTACCCAGAAAATGAATTAAGATACAATATGAAGAAGAACTTCCAACATCAACATCCTCTGGAAGAGTCATTCCAGAAGATGATCATCAAAAAACTTCAACAAAGATCCTGGCGCTGTTGCAGTTGTATCCGCATTCATCCCACTGGTTCCTGGACTTGCCATTGGAATGAAGAAGGAGATATCTAAGCTGGCCTGTGCATACAGTGAAACAACAAATTTGACTGGATCTATACTGTCGGAACTCAACCAAGAATTAGGGGAAGTGCAAATTGCAGCGCTCCAAAATCTTGCGACTATAGACTATCTACTGTTAAAAGAACATATGGGATGTGAACAGTTCCCAGGAATGTGTTGTTTTAATTTGTCTGATTTTTCTCAAACTATTCAAATTCAGTTAGACAATATCCATCATATCATTGATAAGTTTTCACAAATTCCTAGGGTACCTAACTGGTTTTCTTGGTTTCACTGGATATGGCTGGTAATTGTAGGTCTGCTTTTGTTATGTAGCTGTATTCCTATTATGTTAATGTGTGTATGCAATTTAATTAGTAGTTTAAAACCTATACATGCTTATGTTACTCTACAAGAAGATATGTCAAAGAAATAATCAATCTTCCCATGTTTTCTTCCGTCTGCTACTTCTATAGCTTTTCTTCTTCCTTCCTAATTACAACCCTTTAGTAGAATTCATGCCTCATATTGAAAATTACTGAGTATCATAATTCTTCCAAGTGGTAAAGATACCTCAAGACAAATGCTGGGCATAGAAGCCACAGGGCATAAATCTGCAAAGAAGTAAAAAGCTAACATTTTCAAACAATATTGCTTCTCTCTCACTTAACAACTTTACATTTCCCTGTATGGCCCCGGAAGATGACTGCTTAGCCAGAGACAGGTAAGATTCCTCAAGGGAGGAACAACCTAAGACAGGCACAGTCGCAGGGGGGCCATCGGGTGAGAAATTGGGGATCAACAGAGGTGAGGCTTAGAACCTCACCCCCCCCCTGTTTTGAGAGAAATCTTCTTTACCCGTGGATGTTTTGTTGTCTTTGTCTAGCTTGGATTAATACTTAGTCTATAGGCACACACCTGATCATCTGCATTTGCCCTCTTACAGCACTAAATTATGTTTTCTACCTTTATCTTGCATCTACCTACCACTTCAGAATTTTATTAAAATAATAATAAGGGAGAAATGTGGGATTCACATATAAATCAAGTATAAAAATCAAATGAATACTCATATCTGATTTGATTGTTTATAGTTCATGATGCGTGATCAAAACTGAAAGTTTCTGTGATATGACTGCCCTTGCACTGTTCATCATGTAAGAACTTATTCACTATGTAAGAACTTGTTCACCATGTAAGAACTTGTTCGTTATGCTTCAGAAGATTGGAGACTGTTGAGAATTAGGCTTGGGGTTGATTGATAATTGTGCATTGAGTCCCCTATACAGAATTTCATTGTTGTTAACAACCATTTGATCAATAAGTATGAGAGATTCTCTTTCAAAAAAAAAAACTAATGCATAAACACCCTTGGGAATAAATGGCAACCACATTGCAAAAAAAAAACTGTACACAAATGCTCATAGTGTCATTATTGACAATAGCCAATCGGTGGAAACAGTCCAAATGTCCATCAACGGATGAATGGGTAAACAAAATGTGATATAGCCATACAATGATACATTATTGACAATAAAAAGGAATGAAGTTCTGATACATGCTACAATGTGGATGAACCTTGAAAACATTAGCTAAGTGCAAGAAGCCAAACACAAATGGCCACATTTTGTATGACTCCATTTATATGAAATGTCCAGAACAGGCAAATCCATAGAGACAGGAAGGAGATTAAGGGCTGGGGTAAAGGGAGAGTCACTGCTTAGCGGGTACAGGGTTTCTTTCTGGGAGTGATGAAAATGTTCTGAGGTTAGACAGTGATGATGGTAGTACAATATTCTGAAAGTACTAAAAGCCACTGAATTGTATACTTGAAAATGATATATTTTATGTTAGTGAATTTTATCTCAGTTTAAAAAAATAATATCATGTCACTCAGAGCCCTCCTTCTCCCTCAAAGACAGAGTCCTTACAAGTGTCAACAAAGTCTTACAGCATCTGCTTTTCACCACATCCCTGTCCTCATGTTCTGCCACTCTTTCCTCCCTCCCTCAGTCCCAGATTCCTCAAACTCTCCAAATATAAACTCACCTTAGGTCTGACACCGGCCGCTTTCTCTCCCTAGAATGCTTTTCTTCCAGATACTCTGAGTTTGCTCCCTCATTTGCTTCATGTCTTTGTTCAAATGTCACCTTATTATTAAGACTTTTCCCTAGCTATCCTAAATAAAATAATTTATGTACACACACACTTTCCTAGCAATCCCTATCCCTTTAGTCTAGTTCATTTTCTCCACAGTTCTTGTTGGCACCTGATACATGATATATCTACTTGATTATTTAGTGTCTGTGTCCCCCAGCCCCAAATCTAAGGTCTATAAGCAAGGGACTTTGTTGTATTCATCAGTGTATCCCACTGCCTAAAACAGTGCCTGGCAAATAGCAGGCATTCATAAGTATTTGCTAAACATGTGAACAACTAATAAAGAAACAAAGAACAAAGTAACCAAAGCCTATATTATCTTAGGCAGTAAAGAATAAACATTCCAAGTTATCACTTGGATTATCATTCCAAATATTTCATGATATTTGAGATAGCTCTATGAAAATGGATAGTAGGGGTTGAAATCTTAGAACATGTAAGAGGTGAAACAGTGGTCATTTCTAGAGAGGCGTATTAGCTTTATAGTCCAAAACACAGCAAGGCACTTGATTTAATTTTTACTTTAAATTCATTCTTCTCTGCCCTTTGCTTAAAGAACCCAGATTGGAACCATTCCTCCAGAGAGGTAGTTTATCAATGGCTTATGGAGAGTGTTTTCTGCTTGTATTTTTTTTCCTAAAGATTAATACGTACTGATACAAACAACCCTAGGGCAAAAAAGCAATTACTTGACATCTGTGCAGAAAAAAATAGACTAACAGACAGGAATCCTGGGCTCTTAACTATCTGTATGATCTCAGGTAAATCACTTATCCTGCTTTCTTTTCTGTAAAAATAAGGGGGTTGAATTAGATTTCCCCTGAGGCTCCATAACTTTATGGAAAAGATCATTTTTGGCCACTTAATCCATTTCCATGTTTGGGATAAAGAAGAGTCTTCTGGGTGCAGCAAGACAAGAGGTCACAGCCAGCCAGAAGCAATAGGTTTCAGAAATTGCATTCTGACTAGTGATGTCAGATGTGTTAATCATATTCAGGAAATAAAAGCCATTCTTATCCACAAAGGAAAAAGGGGGCCTCATCACCTAGAACAGATGAGTCACCCACCCAAGGCTGTGTGATTAAAATCACACTACATACATCCAACGAAACACCATACAGAGAGCAAAAGGAATGACATAGACCCTTGCACTGACATAGAAAGATGCAATGTTATATTTTTCTATACTTGTTTCTTTTTACACCTTGAGTTATAACTGACATAAATAAATTGCATATGTTTAAGTGCGATTTGATGAGTTTTGACATATGTATACGTATACATTTGTAAAACCATCACCACAATTAAGTTAGTGAACACATCTATCACTCTCAAGAGTTTCCTCCTGGCCCTTCATAATCAATCCCTCCTTCTCTGCCCCCAGTTAAGTACTGATCTGCTTTCTGTCACTAAAATTTAGTTTTCACTTTCTAGAACTTTATGTAAACAGAAACATACAGTATGTCTTCTTCTTTGTTTGGCTTTTTCACTCACCATGATTATTTTGAGATTCATCCATGTTATTGCATTGTATTAGCAGCTCATTCTTTTCCATTGCTGAGTAGTATTCCACTGTATAAACAAACCACAGTTTATCCCTTCACCTATTAATAGACAGTTGGGTTGTTTCCAGTTTTTGGTTGTTACAAATACAGCTGCTATGAACTTTCATGTACAAGTCTTTGTATGGAGTTATGCTTTACCTTCTTGAGTAAATACCTAGGAATGGAATGGCTTAATCACAAAGCAGGTGTATACATTTAACTTGTTCGGACACTACTAAACTGTTTTTCAAAGTGGCTGTACTATTGTACATTCCTGCCAGCAGTGCATGAGAATTCCAGTTGCTCTACATCCTCACCAACAGTTGGTATGGTCAGTCTTTTTAATTTTACCTATTTTAGTGTGTGTATACTAGTATCTTATCATGATTTTAATACACATCTACCTAATGGCTAATAATGTTGGGCATTCCTCATATGCTTATTTGAAATATCTGTATATTGTTTTTGGTGAAGTGTCTGTCCAAATCTTTTGCCCATTTTCTATTTGATTATTTATATTATTGAGTTTTTAAAGTTCTTTCCCTTTCATTATTTTGTCACTTGACATGTAATATAGTACAATCCTTTTTTAAAAAGGAATTAAAAATTTAAGAATCCAACCCATATTTGTACATTTAGAGAGTCTGAAGTCCATATGCCAGGACTATTAATGACTATTAACAATAATTATCTGAGGCAGAAGCAGTGAAGTTACTGGGGACTTACTTTATATATTTCTATACTGCTTTTCAACAATCATCTAAAACATGGTAGAGCTGAGGAAAAGTTAGGGGGAAGGAAACCACAAATAACAAGCCAAAAATTCACCAGAAGTAACCAAATGGAGAAAGGAGTAAAGCCTCAAGTCATAAAGTTCAAAAAGTCATGGCTAAGAAAACAGAAGAAAGATTTAGTTCAGCCTAACTCCCTCCAATGTGGAGAAGTGCAGACTGAGTGAGTAGACAGTCTTGGGATAAGTCAAGGAAATCAGAAGTCCTAACAATTTGTTGTCCCAGATATCACTAGGAGCCCCAACAGAGGCAGACAAGACTACTGGGGCCTGTCCTCTCTCAGGATGCTGGTATGAGCTAGAGGATGCACCCAGAGCTGGACTGAGGAACCCAAACATTTAAAACAATCTCAGGAGACCAAAACCCAGAACCCCCAAGTTGCCTTTTGCCTCTCCCCTGGATAACAAAAGAAAGTATATAGAAAGCAATATTCTACCCTTCAACTACAGATGGGTGTAGGGAAGAGAGAAATTGCTTCAAGTTGAGATGAGGAGCCTGTAAAGAAGAATTCACACATACCGTATCACAGCACACAAAAGATACAGGCAGAATTTCCCAGGTTAAACATGAGTAAAATGAAAAGAAATGGTCTGGTCGATATAAAAATATGCCATGTGTGTGGTGGGGGGAGGGGAGGAACTGAAACACTTGTAATATAGACAAAAATTCCATTCTGGAAAAGAATATAACCCTAGGAAAATAAGTAGCTCTCTTGTGAGTGCTTTAATACTACACAGGAGCTTAACAGAAACAGAGATTAGATAAACTTAATAAAAATAAGAGATTAGCAAGAGCTCAAATACAAGATGATAAAATGACAAAATGAGGTAGAAAGGAAGACTGAGAGCAAAGAACAAATTAAAACCAAAACAAGATAATTCATTCAAATAAGTAAATTAGATACAGAAAAAAGGAAAGGAGGGAGGGAAAAAGGTTAAAAGAAAGAAAATGGCTAAAAGCCAAAGTAATTACACTGAGGAAAGTGTTGCGCTAATCATGGTTAATTATTTTCATCGTTCTTGTTTTCTCTTGCATTTGATAGCAAAAGGACAGAAATGGAGGATAAAGAAATCCAATGTCCTTGAGGTAGAGAACTTAGGTAATGAAACAGAAAAAGAGTTCAGAGGATACAATACAGAAAACTTACCTAGCAATGAAGAAAGAACTCGTCAAGGGTACACTGCATATTATGGAGAAATGATACAGGATGATCACCATTTTGGTATAACCTTGTTAAATTACTAAACTAAAAGAAAAATAAAAGAAAATTTTCAGGCATACACACACACACACACACACACACACACACACACACACACACACACACATGCAAACAGTTAATTACCTAAAAGGGAGAAAAACAAGAGGCTGGGTGACCTCAGACTTCTTCACAGTTACCTTCAATGGCAGCAGGCAATGGAGTAGTGTCTACAGTATTCTGAGGGAAAGAAAGTGTGATCTAAGAATATAATATCCAACCAAGATATCATTCAGGTATAAAGGCACTAGCCAGACACTTAACATGAAAAATGAAATAAATATAGCAACCATAAGCCCTTCTGGAAAGAATTTCTCAGTGATAAAATCCAGACAGGCAAGAGATATATCAAAGTAAAGGAAGCTATAGTCCATGGTCAGCTTGTAAGCATAGTTCCTTCAAAACATGAACTAAAACTAAAGAAACAGATAAAACAAGTAGATGATTTATAATGTTACAAGTGCTGACAAAGTAAAAATAATATGAGTAATAAAAAATGCAAGTAGAGGAAAGAGTTGGCAGGAAGTTTAAGAAAGCTAATCTCCTCTTTTGTAGCAGAGTGCACTGATAATGCTTAATATTGAAACAGGTAGATATTTTTAAATGACTAAAAAATCATTTGACCCAGCAACTCCACTCCTAGGTACCTACCTAAAAGAAATAAAAATATATGTCCATACAAAAACTCACAGTGAATGTTCATAACAGCATTACTCACAATAGCCAAAAAGTAGAAACAACCCAAATGTCCATCAACACAACAGATGAATGGATAAACAAAAGTGGTATATACATATAATAGAATATTATTTGGCAATAAAAAGAAATGAAGTATTGATACACGCTACAACATGGATGAACCTTGAAAATACTATGTTAAGGGAGAAAAGAGAATCACGAAGGACCACATACTGTATTAATCCATTTAAATGAAATGTCCAGAATAGGCAAATATATAGAGATAAAAAGTACATCAGTGATTGCTCAGGGATGGGGAAAGATAGGGAGGTTGTAGGGAGTGATAGCTAAAGGGTGCAGGGTTTTTTTTTAAGGTGACAAAGCATTCTAAAATTGATAGAGGTGATGGTTGCACAATTCTGTGAATATACTAAAAACCATTGAATTGTACACTGTAAGTGAATGAATTGTATGGTATGTGAACTATATCCTGATAAGGCTGTTATCAAAAAGACACTAGAAAAAAATGACTGCTCAATGGTTTTTATAATACTTTTTTAGCTTAGCAGGACGTTAATAACTAATATATTTTATGCTAAAGAAACATTTGTCTGAAAATTAGCAATTTTTCAATTTTATTTCAGTGTTTTATTCTGGTAAATTCAAATAAAATTAAACAGAATGCTTTTAATTTAATGTATTATGATCATATTATGAGCGTTTTTCAGTCTATCCATTGACCCATCCCTCTATTTATATATAAGCACACAAGATATCTGAAATAATTGTCACATAATATGAATACTAGGGTAGTAGGAATTTGGGTGATTTGTTGCTTTCTTTGCTTGTTTCCTGTAGTGATTAAATTTTTAATTATAAGTATGTGTTGTTTTTACTTGTCCTCAAATTGATCTTATAAGGAACAAAGTAAATATGCTGAAATGTTAATATTTACATGTAGGTAGTAGGATTAAGAATGTTTTTTTCCCTCCCTCTTTATTCTTTTCTGCATTTTCCATATTTTCCTATAATAAACATGTATTATTTTATAAAAAGAAGAAAGTGAAAAATAATAAAATTAAAGGGATATATAACTTTTTTTATATGATTGGTTGGTTCTCACCTGCGTTCCTTCTGTTGCTCCTGAATGATCTTTCTTCCTGGCCAGACATCGCCCATCTGTGACTGATGAAGGAGGGACTGTCCCACTGTTTCCCTTTTATTCACTTCAAGATAAACAAAAGCATGGCCGTGTGGTGGTGAGAAAGAAAGGGAAACACATCATACTTCGAGGAGGCATGGTAAGAGTCTTTATATTCCCCACAAACAAGCTTAGCCCATGGGGTGAAGACACCACCAGTAAGAATACAGTAGAGTTCTACACTAGAGGATCTGTCACTGAGGTCAAGCACCGCAAGGAACCCTCCTAGACAGGCCCAGTACCTGCAGGCTTACGGCGCAGAGACATCCTAATTATCTCACTGCCTGTGCGGTAAGCAAAGCGATTCACTTTCTGGTCATAAAACCAGTCTCCAGTTGCCTTCTTCAGCTCTCTGGAAAGGAATAAAGGAAAATGACAAATGGATTTTTAAAAAAATGGCCCGTGTTGTTCACCACAGCTACGGCCTCATTTCCTCTCTGAGTAGGTGACACTCACATTTCCTTGGTGCACACCTTGCACCTCCAGGTGCCATTGCTTTCCTGGACACGGCAGTCCCGACACACCATGTGATTACAACCCTGACAAGTGTTGGTCTTGGGAGTCAAACGACCCAGGTTTTCCTGGCACCGGGCACAAGTCCGTTCGCTATAGTGTTGGCTGCCCCTCTTGGCCCCTTTCCTTTTTATCTCCAATAACTCATTCTTCAGTCGCCTGCCAAGACCCAAAAGAGAAGCACAAGTGGATTTAGAATCTGCATAAGTTGGATGGAGAAGAGTTGAGGGGTGGAGACAGTAAGACTATTCGATTCTGTGAAGGCAACACCCTCAGAGCTAAAACAGACCCAAGGAGGAGGTGCAAGCCTCCTGCACAAGTTCCTCTGGAAGTCAGAGGAGAGGTAATTGGAAAAGTCCAGCTGTTACTGATCAAAGGCGTGGGAGCCCTTGCTTTTTCTGGAACTCTTACCTAATCCTTTTCTCATCTGCTTTCCGGAGCTCATCGTCTCGTTGTAGGACATTGAGTATCAAATCCCTTTCCACGTCGGACAGAAAAGAGAGGTCAAGTATCTCCGACATGACTTATTCTGTTTTTTCTTCTACTCTGCTTTCTTCAAAGCAACCAGACCAGGAGAGCTATCAGAGTTGCCTGAAATTAGATAAGAAATCATTTCACACAGATAATTTTCCCTAGAATAGGCCCACAGACCTAGAGCCTTTTGGTAGGCTACCTTCCCCCTTGAGCCAAGCTAAAGAGACAACGTAGAAATATCTGGCCTATTTACCACTACTACTTCCACCTGAATTATACCTTGAAAATGAAGAGACTTTGAATTTTCAAAAAGAATAACTTATTCATGACTCTGGGAAAGGGTTGGGTCTTTTAGCATAAGCGTCTTACTCTGTATCATCAGAAATGTGCACAATACCTGTCAGAGTGGGCACTCAACAAATGTGCATGAAATGGGTGAAGATATTCTTGAGGTAGTGTTAGAAGTGAGAACTTTGGGAGACAGAGTAGGTGATTGAAGTTTTGAAGTGCAGTAGAGTGCTAAGTGAATCTTGGGAACATGGAAGCTGGTCAGGAAAGGAGATAAGTGCTTCAACTAGCAGGAGTCCCCATGTGGTTTTTTGACTCAGCTGAGTCAAACTCCCCCTCCATCAAGTGGATCATCAATTGTCCAATTTTCAATACTTTAAATGTTCTCAAGTCTCAAATCTATTAACCCAAATAATCATTCAGCTGATCTCTGTAGTGGAGGAAAACCTAGGTTAACTTGCTCAAGAATAAACAGTGAGTAAGTGAAGTTGCTGAGATTCAAGCCTAGGCAATTTGATCCTAGAGCTAGTGCTCTACTGGCTCTGTCCTGACAGGATCATGGCCAGCTCAATTATAAAATATTAAACATAGCAATCAAAAGCATTGTGGAAAGGAATTCCCACATGTGAGATTATGGCTGAAGCACTGGTCAAAAATTCAGCAGCTCCTGGATGAAATAGGTATCACCAATTGCCTGGCAGCTAAAGACCAAGGATGGCATGGGCACACTGGCAATGAAAACAAAAAATTTATTAGAAAAGTGGTGCCTGTAGAGAGGCAGAGATTTCTCTGATGACATGGGCACGTTGGCACTATAATGAGACTGAGCAGTATCAAAACAATAAGATTGAGGACATAAAGATAGCACTGTAGGAAAACAGAACTAATAGTACATATCTTTATTTTATACTCATAGACTTGACCAGAACTGCATCTCTCTGAGATCCTAAGTTCGTGAATCCCCACTTTCTGACCCCAGCTATTCCTGCTATCCCTATTCCTCAACCTCAGCAAGACCGCAGTCTCTTGAGCCCACTCTCCATTTTCTCTTGGTCTACTTACCTCCTGCTAATCTATCTTCCCTTCCTATCTATTCTGGACTCCAGACAACTCAAAAATTGAACCCTTCTCATCAGTATCTTACATACCTATATACCTTCACCCTTCAGCTTCAACTGCCCAGGAAAATTCCAATGCTATGGCCCACCTTGTCTGTTCCTATACCCAGACCCTACATAATTCCTGGTCTCCAGTCTCAGATGGACCCTCATTGTCACCCATAAGCTTTTTACTTGCCTTTAGTTCAGTTCCCTTACCTAGTCCCTTAGGGTTCTATTTTAAGTCTCCATTTATCTCATACTCCCTGTTCCCCTTCTTCCAGTTCCCATCAGACATCCTTGTTTCACACTTGTAAAAAATAATGTTTTTTGGATCCATCAGCCATGACCTGCTGATATCATCTCCCTGCCTCCTCTCCTCATCACTTGCCAATCTGAATCCTTTCAGAAAAGCCATGTCCCACCCCCAGCCCCATCTTCAAACATTAGTTACTATTTCCAACACTAACCCTGCTACCAGTCAGCTCACTTGAGATGCAGTCTTGCAGAATCAGTAGTGGGGAGAGGAAAACAGAACAAGAAAAAAATTTAAAGACAAACAGAAAAAAAGAAAGAACAGAAAAAAATGAGACAAAAAGGAAGAAGCAAAAGATAAGATGGTAGAAACAGCTTCAGTATATCAATAAACATAAAAAACATATATGAGCAAAACTCACACTTTAAAATACAGAGGTTAAACAGACTGGATAAGATTTAGAAGTCCAGCTATGTACCATTTTAAAAGGGACACATCTAAAATATAAAGATGAGGAAAATTGAAAGTAAAAAAGATGCAAAAGATATGTCAGGTAAATGCTAACTAAAAGAAGGTTGAAGTAGCTATATTAATATCTGAAAAATAAAACTTCAAGACAATAAAAGCACTATAAGAGATGAAGAAGATCACTACATACAGTAAATAAACCTGTGTGAAACAATAAAACACCTCCAAATATATAAAGGAAGATTAAGTATACCCAGAGAGGGAAATGGAAAAATCAGCCATCAACATGGGAGATTAATATACCTCTTTTAATGACTGACAGCACAAGCAGATAAAAAATTAGTAACTATACAGACAAGTTGAACAGAAAAATAAGTTTGATTTAATGGAAGCATATAGAATTCTATATCCAGTTGGAAAACCAAATTATTTTCAAGCACATATGGAACATTTACCCCCCCAAATAATCATGTAATAGGTTATAGTATCAGTCTCAGTAAATTTCAAAGAAATTATCCTCATACAAAACACAGTCTCTGACCACAAGGAATCAAATAGGAAGTCAATAACAAAAGATCATTTTTAATCCCAGTAGTTTTTGGAAATTTAGACACTTCTTAATAACTCGCAGGTCAAAGAAGAAATCGTAATTGTACTAAGTCTATCATTAGCATCTTAAAAAAGAAACCTGCTATCTGCTTCACCACACCACTCCCATACCATAGGATAGAATGTTTTCTAGAAATTCTAAAAGGAAAATACGGAATAAAAAATTATTTCATATGCAGTGAGTTAACTGACACCTTTTTATGGTAAATGGTACATCATATTTTGAAAAATAATAGAAGCACAATAAGAAAACCAGACAGACAGATCTGAAGTTTGAAAACCTGTGACCTTTCATATTCTCTCAATTGGCAGATGCTAGCATTTAGTGGAGAAACCAAAGCCTAAGAAAACTTGTTAAAGCCTTTCACTGAAATTCAGTCACAGGTGTGTAGTCAAAACAGCAAGGATTATCTACTGAGATCATAGCTCAGATTACATGAGGATCCAAACCTGAGCTCCAATGACAGTTTGTTCTATGTTAGTCACAGGGTGTCAAGACTCAAATGAAATATCTTGCTGTAGCATCCTTGTAGGACCTCATGCCCACAAGAAGATATTTTAGAAAAGATGGTTTGTTTACTTACAAAATTATTGTAACTTACAAATTATTTACAATTATATTGTACATTCTTTGTTTAAAATTAAGGGTAATATTTTAATGCAAATACTTACAAAAGTAAGGGGAAACTGACAAATCTACCACCAACATGGGAGGCTAACATACCTCTCTCAATTATTGATAGTATAAGCAGATAAAAAATTAGTAAATATATACACAAGTCAAAGAACACAATAAACATGATATAATTATATTTGTAGCATTATACATCCAAGTGGATATATCAAATTTATACCCTAATCCTACAGATTAGGAAATAAAAATAAATGAACATTAACACTAACACGGACACAGGTAGTTTTCAAGAAGGAGCGGAAGGGCTCTCTCAAATTATTTTAAATTCTGAAGACCAGTTATAAAAATGCAAAACTGGGCCAAACTGACAGGAAACTTCAAATAATGAATATAATAGTGTTAGACAAATTTGGGTTCAACTCCTAGCTCTGGCTATTTTTTAGTTATATGACCTTGAGCAAAGGCCTACAATATAAAGAAGATAATCAAAATATAGAATTTCTTGTAAGAATGGTTCTTAGTTTAAAAATCATTGTTAGTGTTCCCAAAATGGAAACATGTGAATTAGAAAAATACCAAGTAACATTCCTGCACTGGGCAGTAAACAGGCAGATTTTGCTGTTTAATTTGTTGGGCACATTAGCTCCTTCTCCCAAACATACAGTGCACATATAAATGTGAAGATGGCAATAGTTATGCTCAAACTAGAAACTTCTAACAGATGTGAAGTTCTT
The DNA here is from genome assembly GCF_040802235.1 of Manis javanica. Lineage (NCBI taxonomy): Eukaryota > Metazoa > Chordata > Mammalia > Pholidota > Manidae > Manis > Manis javanica. The sequence goes on from NC_133174.1 coordinate 91,614,769, forward strand.
GGGGGCAGGCACTGTATCTGGACTTCATACCCGCTGGAACTTACTTATTAGCCCAGTATCTGATATACAGCATGAGCTCAATAAATGTTTACTGAGTGTCTTCACCCAGAAATCTGTTTGTATTTATATGTTTAAGCTTAAACTCACAGAAACTGAAGAGCAGTTACAAGACTGAAAAAAAAATGTTTTTATTTACCTAGTATGATGTCATAGTTAACAGCATGGACCCTGAAGCCAGACTGCCTGAATTCGAATCCCATCTTCACCATTTACTAGTTGTGTGACCTTATAAAGTTACTAAACCTCTCAGTGCCTCAATTTCCTTACTTGTAAAATGAAGAGAGTAATTGTACCTACCTTCTTGGACTTGTTTTAAAGATTAAATGAATTCTAGAAATATGCAAACTGCTTAAGGTAATGGAACATTGGGAATGCTAAGTGTTAGCCATTTTTATTTTGTCAGTTTTTATATGTGCATTCATGCTTTAATACTTAACTGGGTTGAAATGATATTTATTTTCTTTTAAAGAATATAGATCAATTGTGAGTTAACTGCACCTGGAAACCACTTAAAGTTTCAGGCACTTTTTTTTTTAATGAGAAACTATGCTGATGACTTTGGAGATGACAGAAGAATTTCAGAAAAATTGACCCTCGTTCAAGGGCATGAAGGTTGAACTGGTATTAAAATATTCCTCTAAACCTACAAGTAGAAATTATATGATGGCTTTGTGGGTAAATTTGATTGTATTAGCAGTCATGACCCACCAACGGGATATGATAAAAGCATCTTGCTGTTTGGGCCAAGTACAATGGAAAATTTTGGTAAAATTTACATCTCACTGATCATGAAAAAGTGAACCAGAGTCTTTGAAAGGATATTAGTTTAACCAAGAAGCCCTGAATTAAACTGGTATTGTAAAGCAAATGATGCTACATTTTACAGAGACTGAGAAGTGATGTGAGAAAATGTACACTGCTGCAGGTTAGATTCTGTTTGCTTTTGAACGTAGATATTTAGAACTGATCTAGCTATATCAAGAACCATGATGGTGTCTACATTCTCAAAAGGTTAGAATTGAAATTGGCCTACAAATTATAACTGAGCATGAAAATTATGGACTACAAAATGTCAGTGGACTTTTACATCTGGCCAAGATGAAGTAACACAAAATGGATTTCCACCCTGCCTGAAACAAGCCCCTCTGCCAAATGGATAAAATACATGAAATAACAATGGTTTTTAAGATACTGAGCATTAGGCAATGAAGGCCTGTGATCCCTGAGATTCGGGAGACAAATAGGGTGAGCACTCTGATTTTTACAGGCTCACTGTCTCAAGACAGATTCCACGCCACAGTGCAGAAAGGAAGAAGGAAAGCAGAGCCTGGTGAACTTCCTGAGCTGAGGTGACAGTGCTGAGAGTCTGGGAAAACCCAGATTAAACTAGAGTTCATAGGAGAGAGTACCTGAGAGAGCCACACAGGGAGAGATCTTCAAAGAGCTGCAAAGGGGCTCCCTAGAGTATTCAGCATAGGACTGATCAGCATATGGCATGCCTGTGAGAAATTACCCCAGGCCAGGGAAAGAACCAACTGAAGGAATTCAAAAGAAGAGTACCCATCACTTACAGGGGGTCGGAAGTAGTGCCTGTTCTATCAGCCAAACTGGAAAACCTCATTAGTCACAGGGCACAGGGCAAAGTATTCAGAAGGGTCTTGCCTCCATAATAGGAAGTAATTAGTCCTAGACTGTACACTGCTCTGGTCCCATCCAGCAAATCTAAACAGAAAGCCTGAAGGATACATTTGTTTCCAGGTAACTCAAGTGTATCCCAGAATAGAGCTCAAGAATATTTGTAGTAATACAAAGTATGCAACACCCAGCAATGTAAAATTCAAAATATCTGGTACCCAGTAAAAAAATTAACAGGCATGCAAAAAAGCAGGAAAATACAGTCCATGAGGAGGAGAAAAATCAAGCAAAAACTGACAAAGAACTGACATAAATGTTAGAATTAGCAAGCAAAGTCATTAAAAGTTATTATAACTGTATTCCATATTTCCAAAAAGTAAATAAAGACATAGAATATATTTTTAAAAGACCCAAATCAAACCTAGAGATAAAAACTACAACATCTGAGATGAAAAATATATAGAAAGGGATTTATAGCAGATTACACATTGTAATAGAAAAGATTAGTGAACTTGAAGACAGCAATAAAAACTATCCAAATGAAACAAGACTGAACAAGAAAAAAGACTGGAAAAAAAAACAGAGCATTAATGAGTTGTGAAACAACTTTAAGCTGCCTGATATATATGTAATTGGAGTCACGAAAGCAAATGTGGGCACTGAAAAAATATTTGAGGAAATAATAGGCAAAATTTTTCTAAATTTGATGACCATAAACTCACAGTTCCAAGAGCTCAATGAACTTCATGCACAAGAAATATAAAGAATACTTCATAGTCAAAATTTTTTAAGACCATAGATAATGAGAAGATCCTAAAAACAGCTTGGGTGAGGGAGAGGACACATTAAATACCATAGAACAAAGATAGTGATGAAAGAAAATTTATCATTGGAAACAATCAATGCAAATAAGAAGACACTAGAATCTCTCTAAAATACTGAAAGGAAAAAAACCTGTCGACCTAATATTCTAAACCCAGTGAAATATCCTTCAAAACCAGAGGTGAAATAAAGACTTTTTCAAATATGCACAAATTGAAAGAATTAATTGCCAGCAGACCTGCACTATAAAAAACAATGTTAAAGTCATTCAGGTAGAAGAAAAATAATGACAGATAGAAATATGGGTGTACACAATGGAGTGAAGAGTACATCAACACTGTGTGAGTAAAAATACCTTTTCTTATTATTTAAATTATATTTAAAATATATTCAACTGTTTAAAGCATATATATAATGTGAGATTCAAAACATATGCAAAATGAAGTTGGAAGACTTATGAAACCTGATTCAAGACTTATTATAAATCTACTAAAATCAAGTGACTGTGGTATTGGCATATAGATAGCTAAATAGATTAATGGAACAGAATAGAGTTCAGAAATAAGTCCTTGTGTTTACATTTACTCAATTTTTGATACAGGTACAAAGTTATTCAGTGGAGAAATAATAAACTTTTCAACAAATGATGCTGGAAAAAGTAGGTAGCCATATGCAAAATAAAGGTAAAGATTTCTTAGATATGACATCTAAACATGACCTGGAACTTGATAAATTAGACTTCATTAAAATTTTAAACTTCTGTTCCTTTAAATAAGCTATTAAGAAAATAAAAAGACAAACCATATACTGAAAGAAAATATTTGCAAATAGCATATCCAATAGGACTTGTATCCAGCATATATAAAGAACTCTCAAAACTCTATAATTAAAAAAAAATTTTTTTTAAGTGCACAAAGTTTTTGAACAAATACATTACCAAAGAAGACATATGAATAGCAAATAAGCACATGTAAAGATGCACAACATCATTAATCATTAGGGAAGTACAAAATAAAATCACAGTAAGATACCACTACACACTTATTAGAATGGCTAAAATAAAAAATGTACCAAATGTTGGCCAGGTTAGAAGCAACTGGAACTCTCATACACTGCAGTGGGACTGTAAAATGGTACAACCACACTGGAAAACATTTTAGTATAGTAGTTTCTCAAGAAGTTAAATATATATCTCCCATACAACCCAGGCTCTTTAGTATTTACCAAAGAAAAGCATAGTTTCATGCAAAGACTTAGATGTGAATATTAATAACAGCATTATTCATAATAGCCAAAAACTGGAAACAATCCAAATGTTGATTAAGAGATGAATGGATTAAAAAAGGTGGTATATTCATAAATGGAATACTACTCAGCAAAGAAAAGAATGCCCTACTGACACCCACAGCATTATGGACAAAATCTCCATTATGCTGGCTGAAAAAAAAATCATACAAAACAAACACAAACTACATGATTTCATTTATATAAAACTCAAGAAAATGCAAATGAATCTATAGTGACAGAAAACACATCAGTGACTACCAGAGAGGGCAGAGGTATAGTACAGAAAGGGACAGGAATGAAGGATCATAAATGGCACAAGGAAATCTTTGAAAGTGATGGCTATGTTTACTATTTTGATTTTGGTGATGATTTCATGGGTATACACAAATGTCAGTATTTATCCAATTGGATACTTTAAGTGTTCAGTTTGTTGTATGTAAATTATACCTTAAGTTGTTTTTAAAGTTTTAAGATTAAATGCAACTAAACCCTATTGTAATCAGAAGCTTTACAATCATAGAATACCTATAAGGCCTTAGGAGACTTCCAATGCATTCAAACAGGTAAGTGTTGTTTTATGTCAAAGGATATTTTTACAAAAATATAAATGACACAGGGCACATTTGAAAATTTTTTCTTATTCAATGTTGTTGCTAAGAGAAGAATTTAGTGAGTTTTGAACTAACAAGACAAGAAATAACAAGTTTTGGCGAGGATTTGGAGAAAGGGAAACCTCATACACTGCTGGTGGGATTGTAAATTAGTGCAGCCACAATGGAAAGCAGTATGGAAGTTTCTCAAAAAACTAAAATTAGAAATACCATACTACCCAGCAATTCTACTCCTGGATATTTACCGAAAGAAAAAAAGTCACTGATTAGAAAAGACATATGCACTCCTAAGATTATTGCAGCATTATTTACAATAGCCAACTTTTGGAAGCTACCTAAATGTCCATAGAAAGATGAATGGATAAAGATGGTACATATAAAAATGGAATATTACTCAGCCACAAAAAGAATGAAATCTTGCCATCTGTAAAAACATGGATGGACCTAGGAGGTATCATGCTAAATGACATTGGTCAGACAGAAAAAGACCAATACCATATGGTTTCACTTATATGTAGAATCTAAAAACAAAACAAATGAACAAACAAAGCAAAAATAGAGGCACAGAGAAACAGACTGGTGGTTGTCACAGGGAAGGGAGGTGGGAGGAGAGGTGAAATAAAGGTGGAAAAAAAGCTACCAAGAATGTTTGATATCTTGATCTGGGTGATGGTTACATGAGTATATACACATGCCAAAATTCATCAAGCTGTACACTAAGATTTGTGCTTTTTTTTTTTTTTTGGTTTCTCCATAACCTATCTTTATTTCAAGAGTCTGTTTTAGATCTTTTATTTCTGTTACAGTAACTAGTTTAGGGTCATTATGGGGAAGCTCTGGCTCAGAATTTTCCCTCAGGATTGGGGTGGCCACTATGGGTGAAGTCTTGTCTTCAATTAAATTAAGACCAAACCTTCCCACAGGATCTACTCCAATGACATCTGCATTGAGTCCGTAACACAAGGAGCAATTACAGGGTCTGAGTTTAAGTCTTGAGGTTTAGGTATAGTTAATAAGAGGGGGTTACACTGTCTGTCCTGGCAATTATCAGGAGGAATTCCTTTAGCCAAGTGGAGCTTTCTTTCTTTTTTTTTTTTTTGAGAGGACATCTCTCATATTTATTGATCAAATGGTTGTTAACAACAATAAAATTCAGTATAGGGGGGTCAATGCTCAATGTACAATCATTAATCCATCTCAAGCCTAACTCTCGTCAGTCTCCAATCTTCTGAAGCATAACGAACAAGTTCTTACATGGTGAACGAATTGTTACATAGTGAATAAATTCTTACATGGTGAACAGTACAAGGGCATTCATCACAGAAACTTTCGGTTTTGATCACGCATTATGAACTATAAACAATCAGGTCAAATATGAATATTCATTTGATTTTTATACTTGATTTATATGTTGATCCCACATTTCTCCCTTTATTATTATTATTATTTTTATTTTTAATAAAATGCTGAAGTGGTAGGTAGATGCAAGATAAAGGTAGAAAACATAGTTTAGTGTTGTAGGAGAGCAATTGTAGATGATCAGGTGTGTGCCTGTAGACTATGTGTTAATCCAAGCTAGACAAGGGCAATAAACCATCCACGGATGCAGAAGATTTCTCTCAAAGCAGGGGGGATGAGGTTCTGAGCCTCACCTCTGTTGATCCCCAATTTCTCACCTGATGGCCCCCCTGCGAGATTTGTGCATTTTATTGTATGTACCTCAATAAAAAACTTTTTTAAATGACAGTGAGGTTCCAACAACTTTTCTAATTAATTAATTTTAAAAAGACAAGAGTGTGCAAAGACAGCATGCTCAGAGCTGAGAAGATGGAACAACACAACACGTTTGTACGTAACTGTTTCCTGGAACTTTAATTAGAGTACCATGATTTAGTAAGTGCATCCAGCCACACACTGCTTTGATTTGTAGATGTATATGTTTTGTGAGGTATCAAAATCAGCTATGACAGTCATTAAAGTCAAGTATAAAAATAAACAGAACTTAGAATCAGACCTGCAAGTAGCTGTACCATAAACAAAGATTTTATTGAAACAAAGTGCACTTCATGTCAATGCTCTCATCAAAATGACAGCAAAGGTTTTATACCATTAGTAAATATGAAAATTAATTTTAAACAGCATTCATTTCATCCCATCCTTTATTTCTGTTTTTGTGAATGCCTTATATAATATCTGTACAAGTAATACTACGTAATACATAAGATTATATAATGCACAATATTAATGGTAAATAATACTTCATAAATATACATATATTAGGGGTAATCAAAATTTTTGGTGGTAAGGGAGAGTGACTGAAAAATGTTTGGAAACACTTCACTTAAAGGAGGGTGAAAGGAAACCATTCTCACAAACTGCTGTATGTAATTGTGATTCTGCTGGCCTATGTTTTGTGATTCTGCTGGCCTACGGTTAAGATGTATGTTAATTCAGAGACTATAAATCATCCTGATGACTGTAATGCAGTTGCCCTGATACAAGCAGGGCAGCCTAGTAAGTAAGGATTTGTGCTGCCATAAGTTACATTCCAAAGTGGACTCTATTAAGCTAATTGTGACCAAGGCAATTACCATATTTGAAGCAGGGCAATCTAAAGCACTGTCAGAATTAATACCTATTATGTGCGTGGGTTTCCAAAACAGGAGAGAAGCATAACCCTAAAGGCTAGGAAATCCAGCTTCCTTTGGAACAAGAAAGAACTAATTATTTGAAAATCTAAAGGTAGAGAAGAGAGGATCTTAGAGCACAGAAAATTGAGACCAAAACAGAGTATGTGAGGAGTCTGCAGAACTTAAAAAAAAAAAAGATTCCACATCACTAATTATCAGGAAAATGCAAATTAAAACCACAATGAGGTATCACCTCACACCAGTTAGGATGGCCAACATCGAAAGGACTAGAAACAACAAATGCTGATGAGGATGTGGAGAAAGGGGAACCTTCCTACACTGTTGGTGGGAATGTAAATCAGTTCAACCATTGTGGAAAGCAATATGGAGTTTCCTCAAAAAACTAAAAATAGAAATGCCATTTGACCCAGGAATTCCACTTCTAGGAATGTACCCAAAGGAAACAAAATCTCAGATTCAAAAAGACATATGCACCCCTACGTTTATTGCAGCACTATTTACAATAGCCAAGAAATGGAAGCAACCTAAGTGTTCATCAGCAGATGAATGGATAAAGAAGAGGTGGTACATATACACAATGGAATACTATTCAGCCATGAGAAGAAAACAAATCCTACCCTTTGCAACAACATGAATGGAGCTAGAGAGTATTATGCTCAGTGAAATATGCCAGGCAGAGAAAGACAAGTACCAAATGATTTTCCTCATTTGTGGAGCGTAACAACGAAGCAAAACTGAAGGAACAAAACAGCAGCAGACTCACAGACTCCAAGAAGGGACTAGCATTTACCAAAGGGGAGGGGTGGGGGAGAAAAATTAAAAAAGGACTTCATGAAGAAAAGAAAGCTTCCAGGGATGTAGGGCTTCCCTAAAGCCCCTTGTTTGGATGCAGCCACCTGCACACAAAGGCACCAAATAATGCTATCTTTTTGTTTGGTAACAGCTGAATGAGCATGCGGCACCACTTACACAGAATTAATTGTTTACACTGAAGTCTGTGTTGGTTATTTTATCAACTGTCCCATTCAACTGCAGGGTGATGTCCTCCCAAGAAAACGACTCTAAATATACATATTAAAATGTGTCAGTCTTAGCTACCTCGTCAAGGCTACTCAAATTTAAGGTAAATTTAAGGTAGATTCAAATTGCAAAGCTGCGAAGTCTGGTTTCTCAGACCCTTCCAAGTTCCCTTTGGATAAAGAACCCCCATCTCATACCCCCAACCCCCTTCTGATCCTGGATTAAATAATCTAAATGTATCTGGCACCAGATTGCTCTGTGAGACCTCCCCCTGCTGTCCTGTACTTATCCCTGAATGTCTGTGTCGTTTCAAAGCTTCAAACTCCTCCTCTTTCCCTGACCTGCAACTCCATATTCTACACTGCTTACAGAATGTACTGGTTCGGAGGGCCAACTATGTGCTAGCTGGCTAAGGATATAAGAATAATGCACAACTAAACTATGTTTTCTACCTTTATCTTGCATCTACCTACCACTTCAGCATTTTATTAAAAATAATAATAATAATAATAATAATAATAAGGGAGAAATGTGGGATTCACATATAAATCAAGTATAAAAACCAAACGAATATTCATATTTGACCTGATTGTTTATAGTTCATAATGCGTGATCAAAACTGAAAGTTTCTGTGATGACTGCCCTTGCACTGTTCACCATGTAAAAACATATCCACTATGTAAGAATTTGTTCACCATATAAAAACTTGTTCATTATGCTTCAGAAGATTGAAGACTGTTGAGAATTAGGCTTGGGGTGGATTAATGATTGTGCATTGAGTCCCCTATACAGAATTTTATTGTTGTCAACAACCATTTGATCAATAAATATGAGAGATGCCCTCTCAAAAAAAAAAGAATAACGCACAGTCCCTGCCCACAAAGAGCTCACAGTCTATGGAAGGAGATACTTAAACAGATAATCATTAAGGAACACGGTTACAAATATACACACAGGGCATAATTATTAGAATATCAAGGTGGGGACCCACTCCAGCTTGGGGAGAGGGTCTAGAAAGAGATACCAGCAGTAGCACAGGAACTGGTTGTAAATAATGTATATCAGTTGGTTAACCAGGTAGACTGCACAGCATTTACAAAAGCATGGAGGAATAAAGCAACATGGCATGGGCGAGCAGTGCATGGAAGGTGACAGTAAATTGTAAGGGAGGATGTAGAGGAGGCAAGTGGGGATCCTCTCACATGGGGGAGGAGCTTAATATGCTATGCTAAGAAACATGGAAAATTAGCCCTTGACAATAGGAACCACTGAAGAGTTTTAGGTAAGGCAAGGACTTGTCACTCTGACAGTTACACAGAATACAGATTTGAGGATAAAGGCAGCTGGTAGATGGTGAGAGCCCATAGTAGAGAGCAGGGGTAATAGAGATGGAAAGGGAGGTACTGACAACATAACACTGATGTTAAGGTCTGCGGGACCTGTGAATGTTCTGTAACACCGAATAGCCTCTTCTACTAGGACTTGGAGTTCTGATGTGCTAGATTCCTAACTAAGAACAGTATTGCCTAGAATAGTGCCTAGAGCACTGGATCTGGAGCCAGGCTACCTGAGTTAAAATCACAGCTTCATTAGGTTTTAGCTGTGACCTTGGGCAAGTTATTCAACCTCCCTAAGTCTCCTTTTCCTCATTTACAAAAAACAGTGATTAATAATCAGGGTACCTGCATAAGGCTGTGAGGATTCAAGTATACATCATGAGTAAATAGCATAGCATAGTGCTGATCTAGAATAAGTACCCAATATTGGTAGCTGTTTAGTTCTAATTATTATAACCATCTGCTTTAGAAAATATATGAGCATATGGCTGTTTTGACATCTTACTATGAAATTTGAGAAATCTGATCAGTATTCTTGCCCAGATGGAAAGTCACTGTACTGCTCTGCATAGAGGTGGGCTGACAAGCATAAATATTAAGCAAATGTTAGTAATTAGATATGATCAGTTTAAAAGATATTTATTTATACACTGTTCCAGACAGGATTTAAAGTGTCTTACAAAAATATATAAAACATAACAAAATAGCATTAATTTTAAAAATAGGATCAAAAAGAAGAAAAACAGAGTGGGGACAGAATAGAGAAGTCAGAATCAAGACTCCAAAACCAAAGGGCAACTAGGGTTTCCCAGTGGTTGGCTGGGGTCTAGACTCCTGCAGGCCTACCCATAGAGCACATCTATGCCCCCAGGCCTGCCTGCACTGGGGCCCATTCTGAAAAGTGTTAGGGTAGCCAAGTTGTTGTTTATTTTCCCTAAACAATGAGAAATTTACAGCTCTCAATTTTACAAAATTCTGATTCTGGTTTTGCACTAAGGTTCTTTTGCCCCTATAATCCTTTTCAAAATAGGTTTTACAAAAGTGAAGTTTGCATATACTGAGGCATTCTGCAGTTTTAGCTCCTTTTAAGACATTCACCGACTGATGAAGAAAAAGTAAAAGAAGGTGATGATGATGATGATGATGGTAGCAGCTACCACTTCTATAATGCTTACTATGTATCAAGCACTTTTCTAAGCCCTTTATGTGCATGGAGTCATCTAGTTTTCACAATCATATTATGAGGTAGGTACTACATTATTGTGTTTTACAAATGGGGAAAGTGACGGACACATAGAGGAAATAACTTGCCCAAGGTCACACACCCTGTAAGTGACAGTCTGGTTTCTGAATTCAGGCAGTCTGGTTCCAAAGTTCAAGCTCTTAATCACTATGCTATGCAGTTTCTTCATATTCTGATAATATTGCTTTGTACATGGTAATATTTGGGAAAGGGGACATCCTGCCCTCAGGAACTGTAGAGTTTTTAAAAAGTCCTCAGCTAATAGCAGAGGAGGCTTGGTCCAGCTTGCTTTCTCAGTCCCCTGACCTTCCCACACAATAATGTGTAACAGATTCTGAGCAAGTCTACACATGGGAACAGACCCATTCCCCTCATCCAGAACATCTCTTCTAAAGAATGAAAGGAGCATTGGGAGGAGTACCTAAAGTAAAATCTCTTTTGTTAGCCTTAAAATCATGGGAGGGACAATTTCCTCCAGATTGAATCCAAGTGGTTACCTTTCAATATCACCAAATTCTGTTCATAAATAGTTTGAAGAAATCCCACCTAAAATTGTGGCTTTATTTTCATGATTTCACACTTTTTTCCTGCTTTTCAGCCACTTTAGGTGTTTTAAACCTACCACTAACCCTAGAAAGCAGATAGCCATATATGTGGAAAACAGAAGTAGGAAAGGTTATAAAAACAAGACCATGTGTCTAAACACCCATTTTGGGAACAGGGAAAGTGCATATATTAAGACATACCCCATTTGGCTTTCCAGCTTACGAGACCTACACTTGGAGCTGCTTCTCCCATGAGTCAGGCAGGCTCACAAGAGCCCCATGAGGTTGATGGGTGAGAGATGACCTGTTCATCCTCTTCTCTCCCAAAGTCCCTTTCTTTAACAGCCCCAACATGTAAAAGGATCAAAACTTTCCAACTGAAAGAATAGAACGTTTTAAAATCCAGGTCACTTATATGCATAAAACTTTTTTTAAAGTCTGGTGAGAGCTGACACTTATCATCTTTCAATAAGCCTCATAACTGCATGGAATACCATTATCTTTCCTTAATCAACAAGCTGTGATAAACCAGGACCCCTATAGGGAAGACCCTCTTCTCCTGCCACCATCACAGATGATAGGGATTTCTAAACCGAACCCTAGCTAGCATCTAATTCTTTCCTTCAGGCCACATCAGCTAAAAATCACCCACACAGTCCCCTTAAATGAGAAATCATGATGGTTTGTGACTAATCCAGCCCATGTTCACACATAACTGTGATTTCATGCATTTGGTTTCTTTTTAATTTTAGGGATGCTGTGATCTAGCTATGGCCACAGAAACCTTAAACACAAATAAATAACCTATAGCTGAACTTAAATCAAACTATACATGGCGGATAATTTTAATTTTAAGGTGTTACTTAAGGCATATAAGACATAAGTTAAGTGCTAATTTCTTTCATTAGGAAATACATACAGGAGTACATGTACATCAAAGACTAGGTATAAATTGGAAAATATAAAATAAAGGTAAAATATTAATATACTGCAAGTCCTCTTTCTAACCTGCTTAACCATAATTACTTTACACATTACATCAAATCCCTAGAATAAGATTAGTACATGCATTATCAACATCTGGTCTACAGCTAGAAGCAATGTCCTTATATTTAAAAAAAATACTAAAGTATAAAAAGCTTAAAACTGCTAAAATGTTCAAATTACATGTGTATATATTTGTTTTATCTTCCATTCTGACCTGGCATATGGAAGTACATTAACAAGTTCTAAGGGAGAAGGAGATATGAATTTTCTTAATTCAGTTAATATAATTTATAATAAAGCAAGGCACTCAAAATGTCTAGATGGACTTTTCTAGCCCAATGTATGGAAATATTTGAGCTTGGTATTATTATTCTAAATAAAACTACACACTCAGTAATCAACGTATTATTGAGGTTGCCCTTTTATTTTATAAAAATGAAAAATCCCTACCACTAGATAGTAAGCTATGTGAGAGAAGGGACTTGGTTTTGTTCATCAGTTATGTTCAGTGTGTAAAGTGCTCTCTGGCACATAATATGCACACAATAAATATTTGTTGAATAAATGAGCTGGCATCAAAAATACCAAATATCATATTCAGCCACACCCAAAAGCTTATCACTAAGGACTTTACTTTTGATATCATTAATTCAAATATTTCACTCTGACTGCAACCCCTATCCTTCTAACCTATTCATTCAATGACCTTCCCCTGCCCCACACTGGTTTTCAGACCTCATGAGGGAGAAGTAGTCTTCGATAGTCCTTTTGGCTTTCATCCTGTCAACTCCATCCCGACTTCACTTCCTTTCCTAGACAATTTGGATTCTTTTGTTCCAACTGCACTTTTGTCAGTATACTCAATAACCAATTTTAATTTCAAATATAGGATAAAAACATAAACCTAGAAGAGCCCAGGTGTTGTCCTTTATGCCTGCATTGAAACTACTGAAATCTACTAAAGAAAAAAATCACAATCTGGTACACTATTATCAATATGAATTCTTAGTCACCAAGCTCAACTCAATACTTACTGACACTCCAACTATGCTTCCCTGATCCTAGCTTGCTCTCCTGTTCACCATGATAACTATTTCATGAATGAAATGAAGACATTTTTATGTTTGCCTATCAATTCAGGAAAATTGTAAAAAGGTAATATTCAATTTTAAAAAGGGAAGATGTAATAAGGACTCTCATACTTTGTTGGCAAATGTAAATTTGTAAAACCTGTTAGAGGAAGCAATGTGACAATCTGATTACTAAAAGATTGAACTTCAGGGAAATTATCACAATTGCCACTGTATCACTGATTATATGATACATTGTTCACCACATACCTCTCCCGCTGAAATAAATTCCATGAGAAAAAGGCCATCGTCTATCTTCTTCTCCACTGTATTGCAAGCACCTAGCCTAGAAACTGGCACACTGTAGACCCTCAGTAAATCAACCCATGCTTTCTGATATGTTGCAAGTAATAGTTTAGGACGCTGATACCAAAGCTATTCTGATGCCTGAGTTGATAGTGCTACAAACAAGAAACACTGCAGGTGCCATGGACATTTTTCATCTCTTAAGAATTACCTGAGTTCAGGGTAGCTTTAGACAGTCACAGATCTGAAATCCACATGTCTCATTACTTCAGCTATTCTGCCAGCACTGTCCTATCTCCTGCCCTCTTGCATTCCTGTCACAGCCACCCAGAAAAATCCCCTAGATTGTCTTCACCCTGTTCCTGTGCCCAGGCTGATGAGCACTGCTAGAGAGAATGGCTACTGGGCTCTGTGACTTTGGACAGAGACATGAATTTGAATTAGTAATCAAACCTTTTATTTTTCTTTTGCTCACTAGGATGTGGCAGCCTAGATGATATGCCCCAACTCCTCAGCACTCTCATCAGATGGGCTCTCCCTCAAAATCCCACCCTTGCCCAGCTCCTTCCTTCTCCACAGTTTCAGCAATCCTGCCCTCCTGCCCCCCTGTCTCTATGGAAGAGCTGCCTTCCTCTCTCTAAAGACAGTCTTTTCACCCCTCTCATTCTGGAGCCCCCACCCTCCTGCTTCCTCAGCAACCACATATCATCACAGAAGCTCTGTGCCATCTATGCATAAAGGGGCTCATCTCTCTCCTCTATTTAAAACAAACAAAACTAACATTTTCTTATCTCCTGTACCCTAGTGTCTATAAGAAACACTCTCCTTCCCATCATGGCCAACCCTCTTCAAAGTGTATACTGTATTCCTTATCACTCCTTTATAGTGCTCACTCCCCAAGCCTCCACAATCTATCTGCCTTCCCTCCTCCTGCTGTACTGATGTTGTCATTGACCTCCTAATTGCCAAATCTAATGAACATGTTTTTTAAATGTTTTATAGTGTGTTTTATCTGATTACAAGAGGGGTACACGTCAGGAATAAAGTTATGACATATGACTAGAGACAGAAAAACTTGCACTATATAATAGGCAATGGGTAAATATCCCTAATAAATAAAGTGTTCTTACAAATTCAGTAAAAAGCTCTAAAGAAAAATGTACAAAGGATATTAAGGAGCAAATTTCAGGGAAAATATAAATAGCTAACATACATGAAAAGATACTCAGCCTCACTAGTGATCAGAGAAACGCAGGTTGAATCAGTTAGATACTATTGTTTACCTATCAGATTGGCAAAAATTAAAGACTGTCCATCCTCAGCAAGGGCATGAGGAAAAGCACTCTCAAGGGTGAGAACAGGAACCCTCTTGGATGTCAGTTTGGTATTGCCTATTCACATTTGTAAATGTACATAAACTTTGACCCACAGAATATTTGTGTGTGTGTGTGTGTGTGTGTGTGTGTGTGTGTGTGTGTGTGTGTGTGTGTATCTGTATCTATATCCACCCTTGAGCATTGTGCAGAGGTGTTTATTGAAGCCTTGTGGTGGCTTGGACTAGAGTGATAGAGGAGTGGAGACATGGCAGAATATGTGACACAGGTGGAAGATCAGGTCTACAGGACTTGTTGATTAACTGAGAGGAATCAGGGGTGATCCTAGGTTCTTATCTTGAGCAACTGAATGGATGATAGTTCCATATTACTGAGATAGCAGAGGCTGACAGAAGCGGGTGGGGATGTGAGAAGAATCAGGAGTCCTGTCCCAACCTTGTTACTTTTGAGATGTCTGCTTGACATCCAAGTAGAGATGCCACACAGAGCACTGGATATATGAGGCCGCAGCTTAGAAGAAAGGCTTGGGCCAGAGACCTAAGTGTGGGAGTGATGAGTGTATAGATATATAGTATTTAAAGCCAAGGGGCTGGAGGAGTACTTCTAGAAAGACTTTGGATAGAGGAAAGTCCAAGGGATGAGCCCTGTATCACTCCAGTATTCAGAGACTAGGGAGATAATTTTAGTAGAAGAGGTGGCTAAGCAGAAGTTTTTTGTACAGCTTGAGTTTTAAAGACATTAACATAGATCAAATGATGGAGAATCATATATTTACCACCGTATCAAGGGGCCTAACTTCACCCAGACCTGTCTTTAAAGGGAGTCTATCTTTTTTCTTTCTGAATAGTTCAAAACACACTTAAACAGAATAGCACTTCTTTTTCTTTTATGTTATATAGTGGTTTCCTCACACTGCATAATTCTCCTAGTATAAAATACTCATTTACTCACATAGCACTCAGCAATGGCTTTTCTATAAAGTGTATAATCTAATAACCACCGCATGCCTAAAAGGCTAAGAGAGACTTCAGGCCAGAAGCCTAAATTGTAGCATCTTTTATTTTGGGGGGCTGTTCACTTCCCCATTGCACAGTAAGTTTTCCAGATTCTTTACTGAAGACACCAAATGCCTGGAAGGCCTCAAGACATCTGAAAAACCACACCCTCTCCTCTCAGTGCAACCCCCTTCCTGCCAACAAGAAGCACAGAGTCTTTGCATTTCCACTTTCAACTTAAGAACTTTGCATCCAGAGACTCAGGCTTTAAAAAAAAAAGAGAGGAAGTACTTCCAACTAGGTCAAAGTTGTCATCAGGAATTCAGTCTCAATGCACAACTCAGCTGAAGGAAAGCTGTGTGAGAACTGGGCCTGGGGTGACCTTACACTGTAGGGCAACAGACTGGGGACGCTTAGTTTCAGGTCCAGGGAGCACAAAAGAGTGCCAGTTCCTAGAAGGGTGATAGCATTCATTAATTCTCTTAACAAACATTAGTAAGCACCTATGATGTACCATGCTCTGTTATGGTTGCTGGGGTCCCCTGGTGAATAAAACAGACAGAAATCCCTGTCCACATGGAAGTTACATTTTGGAGTGGAGAGAGGGGCAGACAGTAAGAAAGAAAAAAAGAATAAAATATGCAATATGTTACATTAACAAAATGAGGTAGGGAAGGGGCATGTAGAATGTTCAGGGAAGGGGCTGCAAGTTTAAATAGTGAGGCTGGGGAAGGCCTCACTAAGGCGACATTTAAGTACAAACTCCTAGCTGTCGGATTTCAAGTGCTCAGGAAGGTGTTTTCTGTACAATCTCACCACCATCAGGCTTCAGGTCCTTGAAGGCAGGGGATCCCCAGCCTAGCACAAATATTTGTTACTCTCTCCTGCTTTATGCAAAGAGAGCTCCAAGATCCAGACCTTGCCCTTTATCGAGGTTACAACAACCTTCCAGGTGGAAAAACAACTAAGAGAGGTGTTAAGGGCTTTCCTGAGGTGTAAATAAAGTGCTTTAGGATACAGGATAACTGGCAATTCAGCTTGGGGGAAGGAATGTGTGTTCAGTTAAGGTTATGCAAAGGAGGTGATTTTAGAGCTAAATCTTGAGAGATGAATAGGAATTAATGGCAGGAGAGTGGATATGAGTGGCAAGTTAGCATTTCAGGAAAATAAAAGGAGGGGAACAGTTTGAGCAAAGGCCCAGAGATGCAATCAGGGAGGACATGTTCTCCTGGACTGTCCCTGCCTAAAGTACTCCATCCATCCCTCCATACAGCAAGCAAGCACACACTTACCCTCAGGCTCTCTGGTCTGGTGGTTGGAAAATCCTTATCACTTACCACACCCTCATTTCTTCCCTAACCAGCAGTGAAGGAAGACTGTTGAGTCAAGCATACATCCCTAGAATCCAGGGTTACCCTCTGCTAACTTCAGGACAGTGACTACTGAGAAGAGAGCATGAGAAGTCCCACTCAGCCAGGTACATGGGGGTGGGGGGTATGCTTAGAGTGGCCATGTGGCAGTCGGCCCCATGTTGGAAGGAAGTGGCGAAGGAGGTAAGACATCAGTGATCTAAGTGGTCCAAAGTCTCTGCAGTGCATCTGAGGTGGATAGGATCAAAATTTATGCTTCATCTTAGAAGGGTAATTTTTAATCACGTAATCCAAACCCTTGCGCTATTGAGTGTCCCAAACATCTGAGAGCAGAGGTGGTGTGACACGGGATAGAACACAAGCTCAGCAGTCAGATGGCCCAGCTCTGACCCTCATCAGCTGGGTGATCTGGGGAGGACCCTTAACCTCTCAGAGATTTCTTTTCATTACAACCTAGTTCTAGTTGTAGTGCCTACCACATAGAATTATGAGGATTACATGAGATAATTATGTAAAGAACTTATCACACTGCACAGCTCAATGGATTCTAACAACCATTATTAGCAGCAGCCTTTAAGGGGAAAAGCTCAGAGAACATCAACCAGGATGCTACATTCACTCACTGACCAATTACCCCAGGACAGGACTCCAAGCCCCATTTCACTGCTCTGACCTAGAGTAAGGCACCAAGATTAGTGTTACCATAAATGTTCATGCCTTGCTAGGAAGTCTCACAAGCCACGGTGTTGGTCTTTTCCTACTTGGATTTCCAGCAATTGCTAAAAAAAAAAAAAAAAAAACCTCCAACTCCAACAAAAAACTTCATCAGGGCCTTAAGTCTTTGAATTAAACATTGTTCTCTCCACAGCCCAACATGGGTAAACACATTAGGGCATTAACACCTTAATATTAATGAATTGATGAGGGGTGGGGGTGGGGAGCTGAAAGAGCAGAAAAGAAGCCAGTTAAAAATAGGAGGTCCAGGATGTACTGAAAACTAATTTCTGCTACAGATGCATGAGGTCTAGGGTCAACCCTGCCAAAACAGTATTCTGGAATGCTAAGTCCTCTGGTCCTGAATTAGCTGGGTACTGGGGGAGAAAAAAAGTTTGGTTAATGAGAAACAGATCACCTGTTCAAGCCACCAGGATTCTAACCAAATTATTTCACTACCAAAAAAACCCAACCATTCAACGTTAGGGGCCGGAGGAACGTCTTTTGTGCCCCTTCACAAACTATCACAGAAGATATAAGTATTCTGTGCCTCTTCTGAGGACTTGGGGTGGGCTCCTCCGGGAGCAAATCGCCTTTGCCTGTTTTCAGGGTGGCAAGAGAAAGCAGTTCAGCTCCAGAACACACAGCCGGTTCCCCAGCCCCAAGCGCAGAGGGAGCCCACTGAGGCAGGACTCAGGGCCGACCGGCCTCCAGCCTTAACCTATGGCTGATCCTCCCAGGCCAGGGAAACCCACACCGCGAGGTCCGAGGTCCGGAAAGCAGTGCGGGGCCGAGACCCCGCGCGGTGGCCGTGTGCTGCAAGGGGAACCGCTGAAAAGATGACTCGACGCCTCCGAGGACGCAATACCCGCTAGGAACTCGGCCCCATCCCCGCCCCCAGGGCCAGCTCTCGGGAGCGGCTGCTGCTCCATCCAGCAGGCGGGAAAAGCCGGGCCACTCCGCGCGAGGCGACACAGGGAGAGGCAGAGCCCGGAGGGGCACAGCCCGAGTTAGCGACAGGTGGGCCAAGGAAGGGGCCAGAGAGGCCCGGGAGAAAGCAAACTGGCGGGGAGGGACCGCCCCAGGCCGACCGGAGTCAGAGCGTGGGGGTGCGTTCCGGAGGGGTGGACAGGGGAGAGCGGACAGCCGGTCAGCTATGGAGAAGGAAAGACTGGGAGAGCGGGTAGCGGCAGGGAAAAGCGCCGGTCCTGAGTCGGGAGGGGGTGGGGGGGAGCTTAGGCAGCGAAAGGGGGCTGGGGGCCCAGGAGGAGCCCGGGACCGGGGGCCAAGGGGCGGCCGCTAGCAGCGGACTTACCTGTCACCTGCAACAGGTGCCGCGAAAAGGCGAGACGTCCCAGTCCCAGCTTCAGGGGAGGGTCTCGGGCTCCAAGAAGACCTCAAGCCCGCTCCGGCAGCCGGTCCTTCTCACCCTCCTGGGAGGCGGAAAAAGCTGCAACTTTCCCTGGAGCGGGGAGGAGCTGGACTCTTAAAGGGGCCGCACAGAGCTCCGGGCTCCGTAGCAGAGGGGCCCCGCCACCCGGAGGGGAGCTCTAAGAGCCAAAGCTTTAAGGCATGGCGGAGAAGGCGGGGTGCCCTCCCAAGTTAGGAAAGGGAGCTTGAGGACTGAGGATAGGGGTTTACGACTAGACCGGGCCCCACTTTCACTTCCATCTGGGCTCACTCTCTTCTTCAGATGATAAATCACCTGCCTCTTCCGCTCCGCCGAGCCGACACTGTCAAACTGTCGTGTACTTCTAAGAAGATGGAGACTCTAGACCATATAATTCGGGGAGGTAAAATATGATACCATTCTGATCTTTGACTTTCGACCTTTTGTGGCAAATAAAAATGTCTGTCTAACATATAAATTTGGGCAAAGGACATAGATGAAACTCGCACACACACAACGGACACAACTATTTACAACATTCGATTCACTAGTGATCAAAGATGAGCAAATTAGAACAATAATGAGATTCTTTGGCAATGGTTTTTTGTTTGTTTTTGTAACACTTAATGATGAGAAAGTGACCATCCAACAAGCTCTCTCATAATTGCTGCTAGGAATGTATGTTGGTTAAAAACACTTTCTAGAAGGCATGTGAACAATATTAAGTCAGTAGACTTGAAATTTTTATACCTACCCAGATATTGCAAATTCCCCCCCCTCCCTCGCTTCCTCGGATCAGCCATTAACCATGCTCAAGTCCCTCTCATCTGTCATCAGCAATTAAACATGCTCAAGTCTCTACCATCCTTACAAAAAAATTCCTTCCTACACACTAGGTACCTCTCCAGCCCCTCTTTATGGGTAAAGTTATTGAAAGTGTACTTCAGAGGTACATTTTCTATACCCATTCCCTCACTTCTTGCTAGCCATTTGGCTTCCTTCCTCAACATTCCACTGAAACTGTGCTCAACAGAACACCTAATCAATGACCTCTATGTCAATAAATAAATAGGGCATTTTCAGTCCTTATCTTGCTTGACCTCCCCCCCCCCACATTTAACTGTCAATCATTTCCTCCTGCTTAAAAGTCTTCCTGTGGCATCTATGACACATACTCTTTTGCTTTTCCTCCTACTCCTTTGCCCTCTCTACAGTATCCTTTGTAAATTCCACTTCTGCTATGCAACCTCTGAAAGTCAGACATTCTCAGAGCAAGGCTACATATACTCTCTCCCCAAATGATCTCTTTTACTCATTTAACTTGAATCACCATCCATATAACTGTAACTTCAGAGCTCTAGCCACACCTTTTCACTGAGTTCTGCCTTCTTGACATCTCCACTTGGATGTCTCACAGGCACCTCAAACTCAACACATCCAAAGCCAAACCCATCAACTTTTTCTCTTAAATTTGCTCATCCTCCAGCGTTTTGTATCAATGAATGACAACATGCCCTCCAAGGCAGAAACTTGGCACCTAGCATGGTACCTGGCACATGGTAGGTCCTCATTAATATTTGTACAATAAATAATGGATGTGTCCTAAGGAAACAGAAATGTACACAAATTTTTTGTATAATGATGTTAACCCAGGTATTAGAATAATAAAATACTAGGGGGAAAAAACCCCTAATGTTTCAATGATTAAGGAAAGTATAGTAAAATCATGCTGTGGAATATTATATTCAATAAAACTGATTTTTACACATAGTTTACAATGATAGGAAAATGCTTATGTTCCAATATTAATTCAGAGTGGGATGCAACATCTGATATAAATATGATCACAATAATTAATGGAAATGCATGGAAAAAGGACTAGAGGGAAACATGCAAAATACTAATAGTGACTGTCTCTAGGTGGTTGAATTAAATCAATTTTTTGTTTCCCTCCTACTTTTCTGTATTTTTTCAACTTTCTGATAATGATCATGTGTTGGGTTTTTTTTTTTAATCTTAAAAGGAAAGAAAAAATCATTTTAATGTTAGCAGATAAAAACCATAAAATTCAGCTCCCAGCCTCCACCCAGAATTTTTTTCTATACTTTAGCCCTTTAGTACCCTGCCCACAGCCTGAAGTGTGAAGAAGCCACTTCAAAAAGGAAATCCATTTGTTTTCTCTAGCTTTGCCAACTCAGCCCTCAGGGCCCTTCTGCTCAGCCCTGGGCATTGGATGTGCTCCACCTGCCTAACTAGGCCCGTGGGAAGTCAGACCTAGCACTTACACACTCCCTTCCTTACAGGTATGCTTAGCAGGAGCTGCAGATACCCTTTGCCAGAAGGGACTCCAGGAAACATTTAGTCCAATCCCCTTATTCCTCTGCAAAGTCTCCATATATTTAAAGTTTTTACTTCTTTCTACATGTGCAATTTCTCACTCTCCAAGGTACACCTCCCTAAAGACGATGTGAGGATCTGACTCCTTTACTCTAAGACGGTCCCACTGAACCAGCTACATACACAGAGAGAGACAAGCATAAATGATGAACCAAAACAAAGTCGGGCAAGGGCCTGTTCACACAGATTCTGTGTTTTGCAAACTGTGTCTGATCCTCCTTGTTTGCCACAAGAATTCTGTGCTCAAATTCTTATAACAAATACTGTGAGGGGTCCAATGCAAGCAAACCCAGGCACCATCCTGTGCAACAGTGCAGACAGGAGCTTACAGATTCTTATTCTAGTATAATTTCTAAAGCTCCTGTCCCATAGTGAATGATTGGATCCAATGAGTTGTTGGATTTTGCCACAATGAGGGAATTCTGGCTAATGCAAACTAGTAAGATGGAGATATTTCCTCAGCTCCAAGGACAGCTCCAAGTGACTATTGAGTAATTGCTCTTTCATAAAAGTATTAAATACTTCAAAACTACATAGGTGTATAGAAAATAATGTAACAACAAGGATATGCCTACTACCCAGCTTAAGAAAGAAGCCATTACCACTACAAATCGAAGACCTCTGGATACACCTACACCCCAAGGTTTTCACTATACCAGATTTGACCTTGATCATTTCCATGTGTTTATACATTTACTATATATATGTCTATCCCTAAACAATATGTAGTACTTTACATAAATAACTATATGTACCTTCCACAATTTGCTTTCCTCACTCAACAGTATGCTTAGGAGATTTATCCATGTTGACATATGTAGCTGTAATTCACTCATTTACACTGCTATAGAGCTTTCCAGACATAAAGATATTGTGATTTATATGTCTGTTCTCTTATTGATCAGGTATTTTTCAATTGTCAAACTCTTAATTCTGGATACCAGGACATGCCCTCTTCTTGTCTGATAATAGTTTACTTTTGTTAAAAACAAAAACAAAAACAAAATAAGGCTTCCTGACAAAGCAAATTTAGTGCACTAGTGGCCTACAGTATGGCTGTAAAAAGTAGATTCAGTCTCTTATTCGGTCAAGATCAGGGTTTCTCCACCTCTGCAATACAACATTTTGCTTTGTTGGCAGGGGGTGGGGGAGCTGTCCTGTGAATAGGGTGTTTAGCAGCATCTCTGGCCTCTACCCACTAGATGCCAGTAGTGACAACCAAAAATGTCTCATGGTATTGCCAAATGTCCTCTGTTGAGAACCAGTGGTCAAGATGTAATAAGCACCCATCATATGAGAAGCACCTTACTACTGAAGTGCTATGGGAAGAAAGAAAATGAATAAATACTGGAAAAAGTCCCTTCATTCACATCTACTATATGCAAAGAATACTGTGCTAAGCACTGGGATTTTGATGACCCTTTCCTCAAGGAGTTCATAGGTCACTGTGTGAGGTGAGGGGAGGCAGACAAACCATAAAATGATAATATGGTTGGAAAGTGCAAAGCTGGGGAGGTGCCCAGGATATGTGGGAGCCCCTGGGAAGGCCAATTACACCAGCCAGGTGGAGAGTGATCAGTGAAGGGTCCCTGGAAAAAAGAATAGCTACCCTGAATCTTAAAGGGTAAGTAGGAATTAGCCAGGCCAAAAAGACATTCCAGACATTCCAGGTAGAGGAATAGAATAAGCAAAAACAAAAACACTAGAAACATAAGGTCTACACAAAGGAAATACAAGGAAGCTGTTGTTGCTGAAGTATAAAGGTTAAAGAAAAAATAATAGATGAAGCTAGAAAGATAGTGTATTACTCTTCTAGGGCTGCCATAACAAAGTGTCACAAACTAAGTGGCTTAAACAGCAGAAGCTTAATGTCTCACAGTTCCATAGGGTAGAAGTCTGGGATCAAAGGGTCTTAATTGGTTAAGGGTTAATTCTTTCTGAGGACTGTTAAGGAAGAATCTGTCCCATGCCACTCTCCTACCTTCTGGTGGTCTGTAGGCAATCTTTGGCATTTCTTGCCTTGTGGAAGCATTACACCAATCTCTGCCTTCATCTTCACATGGTGTTCTCCCTATGCATGTGGCCCTGTGTCCAAACTCCCCCTTTTTATAAAAACACCAGTCATATTGCATTAGGGCCCGCCCTAATGACCCCATCTTAACTAAATACATTGGCAATGGTCCTATTTCCAAATTAGGACACATTCTGAGGTATGAGTGTTTAGCACTTCTACATGAATTTTTTGGGGGGGACACAACCCATACCAGATGGGTAGGGATTAGAACTTCAAAACCTTGTGAGTCATGTTAAAGAATGTGGACTTCATTCAGTGGCTAATTACAACCATTCAAGGAGCCCTGGAGTTCTCTATTCCATCATTATTGGTGACATCATTCAAATCATTCTTCATTATTTGTTATGGCTGAATAATATTCCACTCCATGGGTATGCCACATTTTGCTTACCCATTCATCATTTGATGGACATTTGAGTTATTTCTAAATTTTGGTTATTATGACTACTTCTGATATAAACATTCACTTATGAGGCTTTTTTGAACCTATGTTTTCAAATCTCTTGGACATATATCTAGGAGTGGAATAGCTGAGTCATATGGTAACTCTGTGTTTAACCTTTTGAGGAATTGCCAGGCTGCTTTCCAAACTGGTTGCACCATTTCATTTTACACTCCCACCAACAATGCAAGAGGGTTCCAATTTCTCCACATCCTTGACAACACATCACTACTTTTTTTTATTACAAACATCCCAGTATCTCATTGTAGTTTTGATTTGCATTTCCCTCATAATTAATGATGTTAACCATCTTTTCATGTACTTATTAGCCATTTGTATATCTTCTCTGAAGAAATGTCTATTCAGATCCTTTGTCCACTTTTAAATTGGGTTATTTGTCCTTTTATTATTCAGTTGTAAGAGTTCCTTATATATTCTACTTAAACCTTTGAAAAGAGAAAAAGTGGGTGGGGGAAGAGGACATTCTTAGGAAGGGAAGTGGTGTACTAAATGCAAATGCCAAGAGCAGGTTTTGTTTTTTGATTCAAGAGGAGAGCCCAAGTGAAGGTAAAGTGTACTGAACTGTATTAAGGATGAGTCCTTTGTAGTTATGAACAAAACTAAGCACAGGTCCAGTTTGTTCTGTGGAAGTTAAAAATGCAGGCCCAAAAACTTTTAAGGCCTATTCAAATATTTATTCTGAGTGATCATTCATTTTAATAAAAGCATCTCTAAGGGAAAGAAAGCCATTACTTACCAGGATATGGAAGTAAAAGACAGGGGCTCGTTGTTACAAAATGTAATGACCATAATTTTATTTTTATTTTCCTTTGACACTCTAGCAACATTTGACAGTGTTGCCTTCCTTGTTAAAGTTTCTGGAACATCACAATATCCTAGTTCTCCTATCTCTCTGGCTATCTTTCTTAATTTTCTTAGACCCCCACTTTCTCTGCCCACACCTTACCATTTAAGGCTGAAATGTCACATTTATTTATTCCGAAGAAGTCCAAGGGCTCTAACATTTACTAGTGCCTGTTATATGCAGGTTTTTAGGAGCTGTAAATGCAACAGCAAACCAAAAACCATCTTGTGTGTGGAGCTTACATTCGAAATCAAAGAAAAATACGTGACATATAAGCAGAAAAATAAGCATTCATACATTGCCCTCACCATTATTCTAAGTACTATCCTAAGGCATTAAGATACACATGCATTTAGTCCTCACAAAAATCCTATGATGTAGATATTATTATTATCCCCATTTTACAAATAAATAAACTGAGCACAGAGGTCAAATGGTTAAGGTTGGAAGCCAGACAAATGGTTTAGATTGGAAGCTCCAGAGTCCATGTTCTTAACTAGTACTCTTATTGCCTCTCAGCAATAAACAAATAGGACGTGCTAAGAAGTAGCCAAACTGGTATTTCAATTATCATTCCTTACCATTCAACTCCAGTCCATACAGTAAAATTCTACAGGTTAATTGGAGGAAAGGAAAGAGGATTTTGTTAAGGAATTCATGGGAATATAAAGCACTCTGCTTTCCTAGCTCAAGCCAAGCTAAAAGGCCCCAATTAAACCTTTCAAGAGGGGATACTGGTATTTTATTCCCAGGCTGGAGGCTTGCTACACTACAGAAATTTTAGGCCTGCCTGAATTGCCACTAAAACAGAACGAGTTCATGGGAGAACCTCACTGTGTCTTTTGGTGTCTGGACAAGATAGAAACTTTGCTTGACTTAACAAAAATTACTTAATTTATTTTTAATTTTTTATTAAAACATAGTTGATATATAATATTATGTTGGTTTCAGATGTCCAACATAAGGATTTAACAACTATATATTACTAAATGCTCACCATGATAAGTGTCGTTATGCTCTGTGAACATACAAAGAAATTACAGTATTATTGGCTTTATTCTCTATACTGTACTTCCATACCCATGACTAATTTATTTTATAAATTGAAGTTTCTACTTCTTTACCCCTTTCGTCTATTTTACCCATCCCTCAAACCCCCATCTTTATAGTAACCAGCAGCTTGTTCTCTGTGTTTATGAGCCTATTTCTATTTTGAATTTTACCTGAAGAAGTCTAAAGGCAGAAGGCTGGCTGAAGTTGTTCACAACAGCAGGGCAAAGAAAGAGGTCTAGACTTCCAAGGGACCATGTTTTCTATGAGCCAGGTAGTTACCTCTGAGCGTAGCTGGCATCTCCAGCAGAAGAATGCAGATCCCATAAGAGGCAAGTTGTGTGGGAAGACAGTCAGAGGACACATTGTTCCCACTGGGGAATGGTGCAAAGAAGAGGTCCCCACTAGGGGTTGTGTAGTAAAGTGGTCTCTGAAGAAACCACAAAAGCACATCACAAGGAAAGGCAATGTTGGGCATCTACCTCACAAAGAATATTGATAACCAGATACTACTAGCCATTAAATAAGCCTCTCACTGTCCCTTTAAGACCCACTCTCCCTATCCACCCCACCCCTCAACCCTGGAGGAGCCAGAAGCAGCACAAGTAGGGGAGGAGGTGCAGCAAGGAAATTGAAAGGACAGACCAAGGCACTTTTCTTCACTGGAGATCTGTGGACTCTCTAGTCAAACTGCACTGGAGGTTGGAGGTTAGAGGAGAAGCTTTAAAATGAGCGTGAGAGGAAAATTTTGATTTTGAATGGTTGAACTTTTGAATACCTGAGAATTAAACTATTGTAAATATCTGAGAATAACCAAAAAGCTAATGGGTTACATACATAACATGCTATGAGATAGTGATGTATCACTAAAAAAAAAGCAGGGTAAAGGAACAGAGAGTCATAAAGGTGCTATTTCATAATAGTCAGTCAAGGTAAGAGTCTCAGGTGAGGTGACCCAAATGAAGTAAAGACGCAAGCCATGGGAATGTCCTTGGCCCTCATCTCCTTTCAGTAGACAAGTTCTCCTTTGCATAATCTTGTCCATTCACATGGCTTTGGTTTCCCCCAATGAACCTCAGTCTTGTATCTCTACCCTAAATTTTCTCCAGATCTGGAGACTCTCTTATTTAATGCCTATGAGGTATCCCTGCTTCAATGACCACAACCACCTCAATTCAACTTTTCCACACTTAAATTTCATCTTCCTTCCAAATTTCTTCTGTCCCCAACGTTTTCATCCCAGTGAATAGCTCTACAATCTACCCAATAGCACAAACCAGAAACCATCCCCGTATGTAGTCCCCAGATCCTGTTCTCATCACCCAGCTAGATCTTGAACTCCTTCCCACAGGCACTACCCACACCTAGGCCATAATCATCTCTCACCTAGATTACAGCAATTGTCTCCTAGCTGGTCACCCTACTTTCAATCTATTTTCCACACTGCCAGCAAAGTAATCTTCCCTATATCCAAATCAGATCCCAGAGGAACTTGGTGGCTCTTAATAGTTCTGAGAATTGAGTCTTTTATGTGGCTTAAAAAGACTTTGATGAACTGTTTCCCATCTACCCAACAAGCCTTGTCTTCCACCATTCCTTGTTCTTGAGTGCTCCTCTCCCAGCCATGCTAAATGATTTCCATTTCCCTCCAAACCCCAAATTCTCTTCCATCTCTTCCATCTTCCCTCTATTTTCTCCATGCAAATCCTTACTCATTGTTCAGCCCAAATGTGATCTCCTCTGGAAAGTCTTCCCCCTACCCCACTTAGATGGGTGCCCCTCTGTGCTCCCATTGTCCCACAGCACCCTTCATATATTTCTGACACAGCACTCATTCTACAGTGTTCTCATTGTTCAAGTGGCTGCCTCTCCCACTAAAATGTGAGCTCCTCATGAGCAGAACCTATGTCTTACTGATCTCTGTATCTGTAAAGCCTGGCATATGAACAAGTTTCTCTTTCAAAATCCAGACTGTACCTCTGACTGAACTCCTTTTTCCCTCACTCATCCCTTGTCTTTGAATGTCCAACCATTCCTAATGATTCCACTAGTCTACCAATACAGGATGTTTGTATTCAAAACACCTAGCTGACCATTTATTCTAAGGTTAGCTCTCAACCCGGAACATGTTGCCTGCCTTCCCAAGGACCATTAGGCAGTGTCTGGAGAACACTTTTGGTTGTCACAAGTCAGGGAAGGGGTGCTACTGGCATCTAGTGGGTGAGGCCAGGAGTGCTGGTCAACATCCTGTAGTGCACAGGCCTGTCCTGCACGGTGAAGAAGTGCCCAGCCAAAAATGCCACTAGTACTGAGGCAAAGAAACCCTGCCCAGGGGCTAGCAAAACCCCTCAACTGTGGTGTACTTAGTAGCCTTTTTCTCCTATGCTGAATTACAGAGCTGCCTGTGGGATTCAGTCCTGTCTGCTGGGGTCTAAGATAATGGTGAGGAGGAAAAATAAGTCGTAAAGATAAAGTTCTCGTGGGCTGAGGTTTCCTTGTCTTGCTGGATGAGCAAAAGCACATGTGAACATAAGCCAAAACCCTTATTTGGAAAAATGCTCGCTTACAGATAGGCCATTCTGCAAATGACCCCAAAGGGCTTTAACTAAATTCAGAGAACTCTTTAGAGCCATTGTTTTTGACTCAAGCTAAGCACACTAGACAAACTTGTACAAGTGGATAAAGGGCAATGAGCATTGGTTGAGCTATTTCTATATGCCAGACACTGTATAAAGTGCTCTATATGCATTATCCCTTTTAATCCTCACAATAGCACTATAAATTAAGCCCTGTTATTATCTGGTCTGGAGACTCTAGGTAACATCAATGCTTAGTGAAGAAATAAGTACTTAAATCCAATGTCTTTCTATCACACCATGCTAGGATGATTCAGTGCACATAAAAATCAAGTGCCAAAGCAAAAGATATCTTCTAATACTTTCAATATTTTGTTTGCTTCTGTCAAACTTAAAAAAGGAAAATTAGTTTGGCATCACTTTAATCCAGCTAACTCTTTATTTGGTTCTTCAGACTTAGAGTAGGACCCATCTTCCTTTGCTACATTTCCATTTAGGAGCCCTATAGTCCAATAGGATCATGCTTGGGCTAAGAATACAAAGATATGAGCTCATTAAATTGATCATGTATCCTCGAAAAAGTGATTATCATATTTACCTCACTATTCCTTGGTTTCTCATTTACAAAATAACAAAGCTTGATTATGTTAACAACAGGCTATGATAGATGTGCTATATCCCACATATAGGCCTTTCTGATACGCAGCTTCAGGGTCCCTTCTCAGGCCCAGACCCACTCCCTAGCCAAAGTCCCCTGGGATTCAGTCTGCCTTTCCCTCTTTCTAAACCCATTCTGTCCCCTACTGTCCTCTGCTGCTACTCATTCTGTCCCCTTGGGGTTCTCATCAATATTCCCATTCCCCCATTCTGTAGAGTGGGAAACAATCTCAATACTCATATAAGACATATAATGTAACCTGTTATATCATTACTAAGCTATCCTTTCCTTGCAGAGAATGACTATTGCATGGGCCAGAATCAGAGGAAAGCATGGATTGTGTAACTTTTCTGTTGCTATTGAAAACACCATTGAAAACTGCTTTAGTATGATCTCTAATGCTCCACAGAAATGGTGGTCATCATAACAGGATTGTGCCTGCCTTAGAATGCCTCAGTTACTCAACCGTCAACAGTTGCCCCAGTGCAAAGAACAGTTTGTGCTAATGTTGTAGCATATAGTCTATTGCATGTCACAGCCCACATTACTAGCTTTCCCCCCACTCTGTTTATACTTACTCTAATCACAAGCTTCATCTTCAGGGATCTTGAGATCACATCTCCACCTACCCTGCTGTTGTCATTCCTTTTTGATAATGCAGTTCAAAATCTCTCTTCAGACATACATGGAGGAACTACCTATCTACACGTCTCTTCACTTGGGTTTAATGCTTACTTCCTTCTTCTAAAATTCTCCTGGTGTTTTTTCTTGCATCCTTGCTTGGCAATTTTGAGGCTGTTCTTAATGTGCAGCCATAGGCATATGAGAATGAAGCCTGACAAAAATAAACTGCAATTAGTTGTGCAGGCAGTTACTAGGAAACTACAGCAAATTTGTTGGGTCCTGGCCCTCATTTTGAGCAAACAAACAAGTTTACTGAGAGTCCACCCTTCCTAGATAACTTTCTATTTAGAGTTCAGTGAACTTACAACTATCTCGCTTCAGCATGAACCGAAACAATGCAACAAGATTTCCAAACGAAAGATATTTGATCCCCAGAGGTAAAGTGAAAAGTAGTTTTATTTTATTTTATTTTATTTTTATTGAGACACATACAATAAAATGCGCAAATCTTTGTGTACAGATCAATGAATTTGACATGTGTATATACTCATATAACTATCACTAGATCAAGATATGGAACATCCTCACTAAAATCTTCCCCCACCTCACCTATTTCACCCAAAAAGAAGTCATCTTCTTTTATAACTAAGAAGATTGGTTTCCTCTGTACTCTAAGTCCTATGATTATCCTGTGACACATTTTTCACATTATCTCTTTCTTTAGGTCTTCAAAGAAGCAAACTAACAACAGGATCTTCTTAGAACAGGAAAGAAAGGACAAGCAGGAGGGATGATGTCCACATTCCAGCCTTCTGTTGCTACTGCTAACTATCCAGAGGAGGAAACTGGTAGAAAGCTGATACTTCAGTTGCCCTGAAGCAGTGAGAAAACTAATCAGTTGGGACATCCGCCAGGAAGAAAAAGTGTAGATTGGCACCAATCAGCCAGGTCAAAGTAGCCTCTGCTCTGTGAACATCTCTGCCTGTGCAGATTCCGCCTCTCTGGGGGTCTCTTTTCCCAGTCTAATTTACAAACTTGGTGACAAAAGGGTTAACTGTTTGGGGTCAGCATAATACAGAGCAGTGGAAAAGCAAATACAGAAAATAGGGACAAGATGTTCTACACATACACAATAGTGTCATTTCTTTTGAGGAAACACAGGAATCAAATAGCAGAGATTTTTGTCTCTTAGGATTCTGAGGGAAAACAAAATGACCTTGGCATCTAGAAAATAAGCTTCAGAGTGGAAGATTGAAGTTATTACCTACAATAAGATTAGATCCTACCCTGTGGGAACACATTTGTGTTCTGCAGTCAATTTGGGATTAACCTTTTCAGGGCTGCTGGAGAATTAATTGGTTCTTAACTTCTCTCACTGGGCTGCCTTAGGCTCTAGAGGTTTCCATGTTTTCCAAAGGAGCTTTGTGCACAGCAGCCAGCTGTGCAACTGTGGCTTATTTACCCATGCTTCTGGCTTAGATCCCTCTGAGTGTGAGAACTGGAGAAGGCAGCCCCTCCCAGAGAGCACACAAGCCCAGCCCAGCTCAGGAGGACTTAGTGTGGGTGGGGTCCATCCAGTAATCAAAATGACAGCCCAGAAAAGGACTGAACTGGGAAACCACCCCCACATGTGATTTCTCCTCCGCTGTACTTCTTTTCTTCAAATGCTCCTGCTTTTGTACACACTACCACAGATGGAGGCAGTTGTGCAAAATTCCAAAAGCCCAAGAATTCAAGCTGGCACTGCTTCAGGAATTGTGGATTACTTAAAGAAGTGTACAACTTAGTTAAAAAAGATATTCACCAAAATGTTAACAGTGGTTATTCCTGTGGAGTGGGATTACTACAGATTTTTATTTTCTCTTTATTTTCCTAAACTTTTCATCACTACTATGTATTACTTGTGTAGATTTTTCAAATTTCCTTTTTAAAAAGGTAACCTTCCTAGATGAGTCATTTTCACTTCCCTGGCAGTCTATCTCCAAGCTGTAGAACTATAAATCACAAATGTACAGTGTACAGAAAACAACCAAGTAGGGAGCCTTCCACTTCCAGAATTATTGTTCTTTAAAATCATGGAGATAAGGCAAAGGATGAAGATATGAACAGACTTTATCAGCAGGACCTTGGCAAGAAAGTAATTCAGTCTGGATAGTTCAGATGAACAGAGTTTGTGAAAAGACTATTTATAGTGAGTGGTCAGGGTACAAGAAGAAATAAGGGCTAATGAAGTATAAGTGGGAAACCATTACCAAGCCAAGAGCCTTGTCCCTTGGCTGAAGGGGAAAATGGGGGAGAGATTCATTAAAATGTTTTATATCTTGATCTGAATGATGGTTACATGAGTGTATGCACATGTTACAATGCATTGAACTGTACACTAAGGTTTGTGCATTTTATTGTATGTGCCTCAATAAAAATAAAATAAAAGGGGAGACTGCTTTTCACTTGAGTTGTAGAGTTAACAGAGTTACTAGAACCCAGTGAGTGCTGGAGAAGAGGTGCCCGTAGGTGCTCTAGTTGTGCAGCGATGCATCTGCTGCCAGAGATGTAGTGCCAGAGCAGGGAGGGAGTGGGGAAGAAATAACCTGACCACCCTCTCTTCCTGCTGTCTGATCTCTTACTGTTTCTACCCCTTTACCAAATCCAAGTACAACCCAACACTGAAGGGAGCCAAGAATATACAGTCTGCAGGGGTAAACCTCCTAGGACACAGAGTAGGGTTAGGAAGAGTAGAAACTGGATAGGGGTAGGGAGCAACGAATAATCAGCACTGTCTACCCCTTTTGTCATGCAGAAACCATTCTTGCCCATTGTGAAAAGGAAGAACTCTCATCTCCAACACAGAGGAGATACAAAATCTATGAGCCACCATATCATCATGAGGTGGTACTGATTTAATTATATTCCTGTCCAGAACCTAAACTATAACATTAGCCGCAACCAGTACCCTTCATGAAGGAAGCAAGGAAGGAGAAGTGAAAAAAAGATATAACTGATTAACATAAAATATGCATAACTTTTAGAGTCCTCACTTGCTGAGAAACTCAACAGTTCTCCCTCATTCTTCCCCTTTATTCTTGCCCCAGGAACCAGGCCTCCTCTGCATACAGTCCTTTCAATAAATGTCCTTGAGGCAGTTACCACACAAGCTAGTGTTTATCCTCTTCTGGATCTACATTCTCATCTACTCTAACTCCCTAAGGAGAGTTAGATCACAACACTGCACACATTAGAGAGGTACAAGGCTTCATCCAAGAGAGAGATCCTATTCCCAAAAAGACTCGAGACTTCACCTGTCTGTGATTATGAGAGCACAAGAATCATGTATGGAAGTGAGTTCTAAGGGCGTTGACTAAGGAGGAAGAAATATAAGACATGTTAGAGTCAAATTTACTGGTACACTCAACCAGAATTCAATATATAATGTGTTGGCTCAAGCACTAAGGTGTGTTGTAATGATCTACTAAAGTCCAGACTCAAAGTGGCCCACAGTCATTGAAATCAAAATGCCTAAATTTCTCTGACATACTATAGAAGAAGTCCAAAGATTAGGGGAAATGGATATAATGGAATGGATGTACTTGCAAACTACTTAGCTATCCTTAACTATACCTCCTGGGAAGACACACCTTCACCAAGGCAATAAAAGAAGGTATTGATGCCCTTCCTTTTCTTTCCCATTCCTAAGCAATTCAGTCTGAAAGGTGGGGGTAAATCAAGCAAGGCATCTGGAGGGCAGGATATTAGAGCATGAGTCGGGTAAGGAAAGCATGGAGCCCAAGTAGGGTGTGGAGGGCACCTGTGCAGGTATGGACAGCATCACACATAGAGCACACATGGAGGCTGTCTGACATGGGGTGACAAAGCCAAAATGGGGAAAGGAGGGAGCTCATGCAAAGGGACGGCCTGGGCTGGTATGCTGGCACCCAAGTAGGGTTGAGAGAGTGTCCATACTGGAGGGCAGACCAGCATGGGGAGTCACAGCAAGGCAAGAAGGGCATTCCTAAGAAGAGGTGGTCTAGCATGGGCTATCAGAGTCCAAGGATGGTTGAGGAAAGTATCCTCATGGAATAAAAGGGTTTGGATGGCATGGAAAATCAGAACCCCTCACAGACAGGTTGGACTGACTCATGTGGTTTCAGAGCCCAAGCAGAATGAGAAAGGTATCAATGGGGAGAGACGGCCCAGCAATGGGACATCCCAGTCTAAGTGGGGTTATGAGACTGTCCACACTGGAACACAGCTCAGCATACAAAATCAGAGCTGAGCAGACTAAGGAAGGCATTCACACACAGCTGCAACTTGGCATGAAGTTTCAGAGCCCAAGTGGAGTAAGAAGGGTGTCCATGATGTCAGATCCTGAGCAAGGTAAAGAGTGTATCCATGAAGTGAAGTGGCCACCTAACACAAGGTGTCAGGGACTGAGCAGAGGGAGGAAGGCATATATGCAGGGGTAAGGCCTGCTGTACAGTATTAGATTGAAGAAGAGTAAGAAGGATGTCCATGAAGGGAAGAGACTTCCTATTGCAGGATGTGAGAGTCCAATTGGAATAAGGATGGTTTCCACATAAGTGAAGAAGCAGCCCAGAGATGGGTGCTTGAGCCCAAACTGAGTGAAGATCATGTCTTCAGGGAGAGGCTCTCTGATATGGGATGTCAGAGCCCAAGCAATGGCACAATGCTTGGTGAACCTCTTTGGATTTTTTTAAATTTTATTTTGGTATCATTAATCTATAATTACATGAAGGACATTATGTTTACTAGGCTCCCCCTTCACCAAATCCATCCCACATCCCTGTTCACAGTCACTGTCCATCAACATAGTAAGATGCTGTAAAATCACTACTTGTCTTCTCTTTGTTGCACAGCCCCCCCACACTATACATGCTAATCGTAATGCCCCCCTTTCTTTTTTTCTGTGCCCTTATCCCTCCCTTCCCACCCGTCCTCCCCAGCCCCTTTCCCTTTGGTAACTATTAGTCCATTCTTGGGTTCTCTGCTTATGCTACTGTTTTGTTCCTTCAATTTTCTTATGTTTTTATATTCCACATATGAGTGAAATCATTTGGTACTTCTCTTTCTCCGCCTGGCTTATTTCACTGAGCATAATACCCTCTAGCTCCATCCATGTTGTTGCGAATGGTAGGATTTGTTTTTTTCTTACAGCTGAGTAATATTCCATTGTGTATTCCATTGTGTACAACCTCTTCTTTATCCATTCATCTACTGATGGACATTTAGGTTGCTTCCATATCTTGGCTATTGTAAATAGTGCAGCGATAAACATAGGGGTGCATCTGTCTTTTTCAAACTGGAGTGCTGCATTCTTAGGGCAAATTCCTAGAAGTGGAATTCCTGGGTCAAATGGTATTTCTATTTGAGCATTTTGAGGAACCTCCATACTGCTTTCCACAATGGTTAAACTAATTTACAATCCCACCAGCAGTGTAGGAGGGTTCCCCTTACTCCACAACCTCACCAACATTTGTTGTTGTTTGTCTTTTGGATGGTAGCCATCTTTACTGGTGTGAGATGATATCTCATTGTGGTTTTAATTTGCATTTCTCTGATGACAAGCGATGTGGAGCATCTTTTCAGGTGTCTGTTGGCCATCTGAATTTCTTCTTTAGAGAACTGTCTATTCAGCTCCTCGGCCCATTTTTTTTTTGAGAGGGCATCTCTCATATTTATTGATCAAATGGTTGTTAACAACAATAAAATTCAGTATAGGGGGGTCAATGCTCAATGTACAATCATTAATCCATCTCAAGCCTAATTCTCGTCAGTCTCCAATCTTCTGAAGCATAACAAACAAGTTCTTACATGGTGAACGAATTCTTACATAGTGAATAAATTATTACATGGTGAACAGTACACGGGCATTCATCACAGAAACTTTCGGTTTTGATCACGCAATATGAACTATAAACAATCAGGTCAAATATGAATATTCGTTTGATTTTTATACTTGATTTATATGTTGATCCCACATTTCTCCCTTTATTATTATTACTATTTTTATTTTTAATAAAATGATGAAGTGGTAGGTAGATTCCTCTGCCCATTTTTTAATTGGATTATTTGGTTTTTGTTTGTTGAGGTGTGTGAGCTCTTTATATATTTTGGATGTCAACCCTTTATCGGATCTGTCATTTATGAATATATTCTCCCATACTGTAGGATACCTTTTTTGTTCTATTAATGGTGTCCTTTGCTGTACAGAAGCTTTTCAGCTTGATATAGTCCCATTTGTTCATTTTTGCTTTTGTTTCCCTTGCCCGGGGAGATATGTTCAAGAAGAGGTCACTCATGTTTATGTCTAAGAGATTTTTGCCTATGTTTTTTTCTAAGAGTTTTATGGTTTCATGACTTACATTCAGGTCTTTGATCCATTTTGAATTTACTTTTGTGTATGGGGTTAGACAGTGATCCAGTTTCATTCTCTTACATGTAGCTGTCCAGTTTTGCCAGCACCATCTGTTGAAGAGACTGTCATTTCCCCATTGTGTGTCCATGGCCCCTTTATCGAATATTAGATGACCATATATGTTTGGGTTAATATTTGGAGTCTCTATTTTGTTCCACTGGTCTGTGGCTCTGTTCTTGTGCCAATACCAAATTGTCTTGATTACTGTGGCTTTGTAGTAGAGCTTGAAGTTGGGGAGTGAGATTCCCCCCCCCCACTTTATTCTTCCTTCTAAGGATTGCTTTGGCTATTCTGGGTCTTTGGTGGTTCCATATGTATTTTAGAACTATTTGTTCCAGTTCATTGAAGAATACTGTTGGTACTTTGATAGGGATTGCATCGAATCTGTATATTGCTTTGGGCAGGATGGCCATTTTGACAATATTGATTCTTCCTATCCACGAGCATGGGATGAGTTTCCATTTGTTAGTGACCTCTTTAATTTCTCTTAAGAGAGTGTCTTACAGTTTTCAGGGTACAGGTCTTTCACTTCCTTGGTTAGGTTTATTCCTAGGTATTTATTCTTTTTGATGCTATTGTGAATGGAATTGTCTTCCTGATTTCTCTTTCTATTAGTTCATTGTGAGTGTATAGGAAAGCCACAGATTTCTGTGTGTTAATTTTGTATCCTGCGACTTTGCTGAATTCCGATATTAGCTCTAGTAGTTTTGGAGTGCAGTCTTTAGTGTTTTTTATGTACAATATCATGTCATCTGCAAATAGTGACAGTTTAACTTCTTCTTTACCAATCTGGATTCCTTGTATTTCTTTGTTTTGTTTAATTGCCGTGGCTAGGACCACCAGTACTATGTTAAATAACAGTGGGGAGAGTGGGCATCCCTGTCTTGTTCCCGATCTCAGAGGAAAAGCTTTCAGCTTCTCGCTGCTCAGTATGATGTTGGCAGTGGGTTTATCATATATGGCCTTTATTATGTTGAGGTGCTTGCTCTCTATACCCATTTTGTTGAGAGTTTTTATCATGAATGGATGTTGAATTTTATCAAATGCTTTTTCAGCATCTATGGAGATGATCATGTGGTTTTTGTCCTTCTTTTTGTTGATGTGGTGGATGATGTTGATGGATTTTCGAATGTTGTACCATCCTTGCATCCCTGGGATGAATCCCACTTGGTCATGGTGTATGATCCTTTTGATGTATTTTTGAATTCGGTTTGCTAATATTTTGTTGAGTATTTTTGCATCTACGTTCATCAGGGATATTGGTCTGTAGTTTTCTTTTATGGTGGGGTTTTGCCTGGTTTTGGTATTAGGGTGATGTTGGCTTCATAGAATGAGTTTGGGAGTATTCCCTCCTCCTCTATTTTCTGGAAAACTTTAAGGAGAATGGGTATTATGTCCTTTCTGTATGTCTGATAAAATTCCGAGGTAAATCCATCCGGCCCGGGGGTTTTGTTCTTGGGTAGTTTTTTGATTACTGCTTCAATTTCATTGCTGGTAATTGGTCTGTTTAGATTTTCTGTCTCTTTCTGGGTCAGTCTTGGAAGGTTGTATTTTTCTAGGAAGTTGTCCATTTCTTCTAGGTTTCCCAGCTTGTTAGCGTATAGGTTTTCATAGTATTCTCTAATAATTCTTTGTATTTCTGTGGGGTCCGTCGTGATTTCTCCTTTCTCATTTCTGATTCTGTTGATGTGTGTTGACTCTCTTTTCTCTTAATAAGTCTGGCTAGAGGCTTATCTATTTTGTTTATTTTCTCAAAGAACCAGTTCTTGGTTTCATTGATTTTTGCTATTGTTTTGTTCTTCTCAATTTTATTTATTTCTTCTCTGATCTTTATTATGTCCCTCCTTCTGCTGACCTTAGGCCTCACTTGTTCTTCTTTTTCCAATTTCGATAATTGTGACATTAGACCATTCATTTGGGATTGTTCTTCCTTCTTTAAATTTGCCTGGATTGCTATATACTTTCCTCTTAAAACTGCTTTTGCTGTATCCCACAGTAGTTGGGGCTTTGTGTTGTTGTTGTCGTTTGTTTCCATATATTGCTGGATCTCCATTTTGATTTGGTCATTGATCCATTGATTATTTAGGAGCGTGTTCTTAAGCCGCCATGTGTTTGTTAGCCTTTTTGCTTTCTTTGTACAATTTATTTCTAGTTTTATACCTTTGTGGTCTGAAAAGTTGGTTGGTAGGATTTCAATCTTTTGGAATTTACTGAGGCTCTTTTTGTGGCCTAGTATGTGGTCTATTCTGGAGAATGTTCCATGTGCACTTGAGAAGAATGTGTATCCTGTTGCTTTTGGATGTAGAGTTCCATAGGTGTCTATTAGGTCCATCTGTTCTAGTGTGCTATTCATTGCCTCTGTGTCCTTACTTATTTCCTGTCTGGTGGATCTGTCCTTTGGAGTGAGTGGTGTGTTGAAGTCTCCCAAAATGAATGCATTGCATTCTATTTCCTCCTTTAATTCTGTTAGTATTAGTTTCACATATGTTGGTGCTCCTGTATTGGGTGCATATATACTTATAATATTTATATCCTCTTGTTGGACTGAGCCCTTTATCATTATGTAATGTCCTTCTTTATCTTTTGTTACTTTCTTTATTTTGAAGTCTATTTTGTCTGATACTAGTATTGCAACACCTGCTTTTTTCTCTCTGTTGTTTGCATGAAATATCTTTTTCCATCCCTTGACTTTAAGTCTATGCATGTCTTTAGGTTTGAAGTGAGTCTCTTGTAAGCAGCATATGGATGGGTCTTGCTTTTTTATCCATTCTATTACTGTGTCTTTTGATTGGTGCATTCAGACCATTTACATTTAGGGTGATTATTGAAAGGTATGTACTCATTGCCATTGCAGGCTTTAAGTTTGTGGTTACCAAAGGTTCAAGGTTAGCTTCTTTACTATCTTACTGTCTAACTTAACTCACTTATTGAGCTATTATAAACACGGTCTGATGATTCTTTATTTCTCTCCCTTCTTATTCCTCCTCCTCCCTTCTTCATATGTTAGGTGTTTTTTTTCTGTGCTCTTTTTAGGAGTGCTCCCATCTAGAGCAGTCCCTGTAAGATGCCCTGTAGAGGTGGTTTGTGGGAGGCAAATTCCTCAACTTTTGCTTGTCTGGGAATTGTTTAATCCCTCCTTCATATTTAAATGATAATCTTGCTGGATACAGTATTCTTGGTTCGAGGCCCTTCTGTTTAATTGCATTAAGTATATCATGCCATTCTCTTCTGGCCTGTAGGGTTTCTGTTGAGAAGTCTGATGATAGCCTGATGCGTTTTCCTTTATAGGTGACCTTTTTTTTCTCTCTGGCTCCCTTTAATACTTTGTCCTTGTCTTTGATCTTTGCCATTTTAATTATTATGTGTCTTGGTGTTGCCTTCCTTGGATCCCTTGTCATGGGAGTTCTGTGTACCTCCATGGTCTGTGAGGCCACTTCCTCCCCTAGTTTGGGGAAGTTTTCAGCACTTATTTCTTCAAAGACACTTTCTATCCCTTTTTCTCTCTCTTCTTCTTCTGGTACCCCTATAATGCAGATATTGTTCCCTTTCAATTGGTCACACAGTTCTCTTAAAATTCTTTCATTCCTGGAGATCCTTTTATCTCTCTCTGCATCAGTTTCTCTGCATTCCTATTCTCTGTGTTCTAGTCCATTAATGGTCTCTTGCATCTCATCCATTCTGTTTTGAAGTCCTTCCAGAACTTGTTTTATTTCTGTATTCTCCCTCCTTAGTTCTTGCATATTTCTCTGCAAGTCCATCAGCATAGTTATGACTTTTGTTTTGAATTCTTTTTCAGGAAGACTGGTTAAATCTATCTCCCCAGGTTCCTTCTCAGGGGAAGATGTAGAAGATGTCGAAGCTGTCTGGGTTAGTCTCGTGTGGATCACATTTTTTGCCTTTTCATGTTGGTAGGTGCAATGATGAGCTATTGACTCGTCTGTCAGCTGGCAGAGCCAAGACTTTCCACTTGCTCCTGGCCTTTCTTTACTGGGACAAATGCAACCCCTAGTGGCTTGTTTTGGGCAATTGTGTATAGATTGGGTCTCTGTATCTTGCCCGGTCACTATGGAGGAAGCTCCTTTGCTGTGGGCATGGTCAGCCTCAGGTTGCTGCTCTGCTATGGCAGGGCCCCGGAGGAGTAATGGACGGGGGGCTGTGTGGCTGTTTACCTCTGTGAGGGGTCTCAGAGCTGTTGCTCAGGGGTTTAGTGTGCCCAGAGTTCCCTGGAATTTCCAGCTGCTGGACTGTGACCCGGGATGTTTCCGTCCAATTGTGGGGTCCTTGTCCCTTCAAGACTTTCAAAAAGCACTTGCTTTTCTTTGTCCCAGAGGCGCCAACTTTGGGACCCGCTCAAAGGTCTTACTGTCCTGTTTCCCTAGTATCCAGGACCCCATGCATACACTGTGTGTGCGCTCTGGTGCAGATGGCTGCGGCTGGGTGTTTAGCAGTCCTGGGCTCCCTCTCCCTCCCTGCTCCGAGTCCTCTCCTCCCGCCAGGAGCTGGGGTGAGGGACGCTCAGGTCCCACTGGGCCGGGGCTTGTATCTTACCCCTTTCACCAAGTGCTGGGTTCTTGCAGGTGTGGATGTAGTCTGGCTGTTGTCCTGTGTCTTCTGTTTTTTCTTTTAGGGATAGTTGTATTTGTTGTATTTTCAAAAATATAGATGTTTTTGAGAGGAGATTCCTACTGTCCTACTCACGCCACCATCTTGGCTCCCAAATTCATCCTCTTTGGATTTTGAAGGTAATATTTACCACACTTGATTATGCTGCTCGCACCCATTTATGAGGAACTTTATAAAGCTCCATTTTTGAGAGAAGCCCAAGGCAAGAAATGGCTTTGCAGCAGGTCCTGATTGCAGTGGAAGCTGATCTGCCTCTTGGTCTTTTGACCCAGCACACCCAATGCTATTCAAAATTTCACATCTGTGCCAAGCAGAGAAGCAGTGTGAATCCTCTGGCAAGCCCCAATAGGAAACCACTCTGAAGATCACTATAGCTTATGAATAAGGCCATGCACTCCTCTGTTGACAACTATTTTTCATTTGAAAAATAGCTACTGGTTTACCAATAGGCACTGGTAGAAACTGAACATGGGACACAAAGTATATAGACCATACACAAACCAAACTTTCTTCATGAATTTAGTGCTATTTGATCCACAAAACCATAAAATTTCTCACACAAAGCAGCAGTCTGTTAAAGGTGGAAGTGAAGGATTCAGCATGACATTCTGCATCTAGAATGACATATGAGGAGCACTGTAGATTCACTCTGGAGTGAAACATGCATAACTGATGAAAATCATTTAAAAATCCAATCATTTAAAGTCCCCAGAAATTATCCCAGGGCAAACAGCAAATGCAGAAACATTTCTGCAAGAAAATCCACTAAAGCTCAGTAAGAACAGCAAGAATTTATGGCAGTTCATCCAAGACACTTTCCCTCCCTCCCCATCCTCCAGCTGGGTTTAATGGAAGCTCCCTTCCAGGAGGTAAATGTCTACACTAAAAAGAAAAGAAAAATATCAAATCAATAATGGAACCACCCAACTTAAGATGCTAGAAAAAGAAGAGGACCTTAAGCCTAAAGTAAATTAAAAAAATAATAATAAAGATTAGAGTAGAAATAAATGAAATTGAAAATATAAAAACAATATAGAAATGCAATGAAACCAAGTTATTTCTTTGGAAAGATCAATAAAATTGACATACATTGAGCTAGAGTGCCAAGGCAAAAAGTAAAAAGACTTAAATTAGTAAAATCAGGAATTACAGATGGGGAATCAACACTGATCTTATGGAAAGAAAAAAGACCATAAGAAAATATTATGAACAACTCTATGTCAAAAAATGTGTGTAACCTAGATGACATGACCAATTTTCTAGAAAAACAGAAACTACCAAAGTTGGCTCAAGAAGTACTAGGAAATCTTCATAGATTTTCTATAACAAGAAAGACATTAAATCAGTAATCAAAAATCAGCCCACAAAGAAAATCCCAAATCCAGATAGCTTTACTGGTGAGTCCACCAAACATTTAAAGTAGAATTAATATGACTTACTCACAAATTGTTCCAAAAAATTAAAGAGAACACTTTCCAACTCATTCTTTGAGGCCAGTATTACTTTGATACTAAAGCCAGACAAAGACATCACATAAAAAAGGAAACTAGAGATGACATTCCTAATAAATATCAATGCAAAACTCAACAAAATACTAGCAAACTGAATCCACCAAAAAAAAAAAAAAAAAAAAGAATCGTATACAATGACCAAGCAGGACTTATCCCAGGTATGCAATCAGCTTAATATCTGAAAATCAATATATTATACTGTATCAATAGAATTAAGGACAAAAACCACATGATAAGCGCATTAGATGCAGAAAAAGCATTTGATAAAATTCATCACCATTTCATGATAAAAATACTCAACAAACTAAGAGTAGAAGGGAACTTCCTCAGCCTAATATAGTACCTATGCAAACCCCATACTTGTGAAATAGTGAAAGACTGCAATGTTTTTCCCCCAAAATCAGGAACAAGACAAGGATGTTATTCTTGCTACTTCTACTCAACACTGAACTGCAGGCTCTAGCTAGGGCAATTAGGCTAGACAAAGAAGCAAACAGCATACAGTTTGAAATGAAGAACTAAAACACTCTATCTGAAGATGGAATGGTCTTGTATATAAAAAACTCTAAGGAATCCACAAAAAAACTTAGTACTAATAAAGAATTCAGCAATATTTTAGAATACAAGATCAATATACAAAATTAATTATATTTCTATATTCCAAAAATCAATTGTATTGATTTTCAATTTGAAAACAAAACTAAGAAAACGATTATGTTTACAAAACAACCAAAAGAATAAAATATTTAGGGATAAATTTAACAAAAGAAGTACAAAACATATTCTCTGAAAACTGTGGAACATTATGAAAAGAAATTAAAGATCTAAAGAAATAGAAAGATACATGTGGTAGGCAAAATAATGGTCCCCAAGGATGTCCACATCTTAATCCCCAAAACCTGTGAATATGTTACCTTACATGGAAAAACAGATTTTGCAGATGTGATTAAGACAAGGATCTTGTGATGGGAAGATTATCACGGATATCTATGTGGGCCCAATGTGATCAGATTTCTTTATAAGAGGGAGACAAAATTATAATAGAGGGTATTAATACATTCTATACTGCTGGCTTTCAAGATAGGGTTAGGGCCATGAGCAACAAGCCATGAGGAATAGAGATGGTTTCTAGAATCTGGAAAAGGCAAAGAAGTGCATTTCCCCCACCTGACACCTTAATTTCCACCTAGTGAGAGCAATTTCAAAAGTCTGACATGCAGAACTGTAAGGTAAATTTGTGTTGTTTTTTAACACCATGTTTGTGTAAATTTGTTCCAACAACAATAGGAAACCAATGCAACAACCCATGTTAATGGATCACAAGACTTAATAT
Source organism: Manis javanica (assembly GCF_040802235.1). NCBI lineage: Eukaryota > Metazoa > Chordata > Mammalia > Pholidota > Manidae > Manis > Manis javanica. The sequence goes on from NC_133174.1 coordinate 91,658,729, forward strand.
GCCCAAATGATTTACAAATTCAATACAATTCCTATCAAAATCACAGCTGCCTTTCTGGAGAAATCGACAAGCTGATTTTAAAATCCTCAAGGAAATTCAAGGGACTCAGAATAGCCAAAATAATCTTAGAAAAGAAGAACAAAATTGAAGAACTCATATTTCCTGATTTTAAAACTAATTACAAACCTATAGAAATAAGTCAGTATTGTACTGGCACAAAAACAGACATAAAGAACACTGAATGCCAAGTAAATGAAATGGGAAAAGAATAGTGTTTTCTTAACAAATGATGCTGGTACATTGGATATCCACATGCAAAACAATGAAGTTAGACCCCCTACCTCACATCATATATAAAAATTAATTCAAAATGTATCAAATATCTAAATGTAAGAACTAAACAAGCTCTTAGAATACATAAATATAAATCTTCGTGACCTTGCATCATGCCATGGTCTCCTGGATATGACACCACAAGCAACAAAAAACAATAAAAAGAGGAGATCATGGGAAGATGGCGGCATGAGTAGTTCAGAGGAAATCTCCTCCCCAAAACATATATATTTATGAAAATACAATAAATACAACTATTTCTAAAAGAGACACCAGTGGATGCAGCCAGGATACATCTACATCTGTGAGAACTCAACATCACACAAAGGGGGTAAGATACAAGCCATGGCCAGGCGGGACCTGAACGCTCCCCCAACCCAAAACCTGGCAGGAAGAATGAGTCAGAACGGGGAAGGAGTGAAAGCCCAGAACTGCTAAACAACCAGCTCTAGAAATCCACACCTGGAGAGCAGATACAAGGTGCACGGGGTGCTGGATATTAGAGAAACAGAAAAACAAAACCTGTGGGCAGGTCCCCACAACTGGCACCCCCAAAATGAAAGAAAAGCGAGTGCTTTCTGCAAGTCTTAAAGAGACAGGGACCCCATTGCTAGATGAAGTCATGCCAGCACACTTAGCCAGCAGTTGGGAATCCCAGGGAACCTTAGGTGCCCTAAACCCTGGGGAGGCAGTGCATCTCTGAAGCCCCTCACAGCACTAAGTAGCCTTCCAGTCATTCCTCCAACTGGCGTGGACCCCGACACACTGGCCCAGCAGTGGGAGAGTGGTAGTGTGTGCTGAGGGCGGCTGCGCCGGAAGGGACCGGGAGCAGATCGCATGAGCCAACGGCACCAGAGGAGACCAGAACAGGCTTGTGCAAGCCCTCAGCAGCAGCAACCAAACAACCCAGGTACGGCTCACGCGCACCGGCAGCAGTGGAGTCAGAGGAGCCCGGTAGAGGCCCATTCAGGAGAGCCCTGTGCACAAGTGCAGCAGAGCCAGAGGGAGCAGGCATGCTCCCAGAAGCCAACCAGAATCCCAGCCCAATGCACAACTGCCCGGGCAAGATGCAAAGGTCCCTGTTGGCACACAGCTGCCCGGCAGGGGCGCTGCTATCACAGAGGAGCGCACCTGGAGTGCCTGCCACTCCTCACACAGCTCTGTGCTGCTCTGATGGAGACCCCGCCCACAGCAGCTTAGGGGAGTAATTCGCTGGCTGCTCCAGGAGTGTGGGTAACCGACACAGGCAGCAGAGAAGGGCAACGCATCCAGCAAGCAGGAAAGGACTTTCTTCTCCCTGTTGACACACCCACAACCTGCCTACAGCCAATGCCATCACCATAAAAAGGCAAAAAAATTTAGTCCAGTCCAAGATAGTTCAGACAACACCTGAGAGAGGATCTGCAGAGACAGACCTAACCAGTCTCCCTGAAAAAGAATTCAAAATAAAAATCATAAACATGCTGACAGAGCTGCAGAGAAATATGCAAGAGTTAAGGGATGAAGTCTGGAGGGAGATTACAGATGTGTGGACGGAGATTACAGAAGTGAAACAAACTCTGGAAGGATTTATAACCAGAATGGATAAGATGCAAGAGGCCATTGATGGAATAGAAACCAGAGAACAGGAACGCATAGAAGCTGATGCAGAGAGAGATAAAAGGATCTCCAGGAATGAAACAATATTAACAGAACTGTGTGACCAATACAAAAGGAACAATATCCGCATTATAGGGGTACCAGAAGAAGAAGAGAGAAAAAGGGATAGAAAGTGTCTTTAAAGAAATAATTGCTGAGAACTTCCCCAAACTGACAGAGGAAATAGTTGCTCAGACTACGGAGGCACACAGAACTCCCGAGAGATGGGACTCAAAGAGGACAACACCAAGACACATAATAATTAAAATGGCAAAGATCAAAGACAAGGACAGAGTATTACAGGCAGACAGAGAGAGAAAAAAGGTCACCTACAAAGGAAAACCCATCAGGCTATTAGACCTCTCAACAGAAACCTTACAGGCATGAAGAGAATGGCATGATATATTTAATGCAATGAAACAGAAGGGCCTTGAACCAAGGATACTGTATCCAGCAGGATTATCATTTAATTATGAAGGAGGAATTAAACAATTCCCAGACAAGCAAAAGTTGAGGGAATTTGCCTCCCGAAAACCACCTCTACAGGCTATCTTAGAGGGAATGCTCTAGAAGGGAGCACTCCTAAAAAGAGCACAGAAAAAAAACACCCAACATATGAAGAATGGAGGAGGAAAAAGAAGGGAAAGAAATAATCATCAGACTGTGTTTATAACAGCTCAATAAGCAAGTGAGGTCAGAGAGTAAGGTAGTAAACAACCTAACCTTGAACCTTTGGTAACCACAAATCTAAAGCCTGCAATGGCAATAAATACATATCTGTCAATAATCACCCTAAATGTAAATGGACTGAATGCACCAATCAAAAGACACAGAGTAATAGAATGGATAAAAAAGCAAGACCCATCTATATGCTGCTTACAAGAGACTCAACACAAACCCAAAGATATGCACAGACTAAAAGTCAAGGGATGGAGAAAGATATTTCATGCAAACAACAGAGAGAAAAAAGCAGGTGTTGCAATACTAGTATCAGACAAAATAGACTTCAAAATAAAGAAAGTAACAAGAGATAAAGAAGGACATTACATAATGATAAAGGGCTCAGTCCAACAAGAGGATATAACCATTATAAACATATATGCACCCAATACAGGAGCACCAGCATATGTGAAACAAATACTAACAGAATTAAAGGAGGAAATAGAATGCAATGCATTCATTTTGGGAGACTTTAACACACCAGTCACTCCAAAGGAGAGATCCACCAGACAGAAAATAAGTAAGGACATAGAGGCACTGAACAACACACTAGAACACATGGACCTAATAGACACCTATGGAACTCTACATCCAAAAGCAACAGGATACACATTCTTCTCAAGTGCACATGGAACATTCTCCAGAATAGACCACATACTAGGCCACAAAAAGAGCCTCAGTAAATTCCAAAAGATTGAAATCCTACCAACCAACTTTTGAGACCACAAAGGTATAAAACTAGAAATATTGTACAAAGAAAGCAAAAAGGCTAACAAACACATGGAGGCTTAACAACATGCTCCTAAATAATCAATGGATCAATGACCAAATTAAAATGGAGATCCAGCAATATATGGAAACAAATGACAACAACAACAAAAAGCCCCACTTCTGTGGGACGCAGCAAAAGCAGTCTTAAGAGGAAAGTATATAGCAATCTAGGCATATTTAAAGAAGGAAGAACAATCCCAAATGAATAGTCTAATGTCACAATTATTGAAATTGGAGAAAGAAGAACAAATGAGGCCTAAGGTCAGCAGAAGGAGGGACATAATAAAGATCAGAGAAGAAATAAATAAAATTGAGAAGAATAAAACAATAGAAAAAAATCAATGAAACCAAGAGCTTGTTCTTCAAGAAAATAAACAAAATAGATAAGCCTCTAGCCAGACTTATTAAGAGGAAAAGAGAGTCAACACACATCAACAGAATCAGAAACGAGAAAGGAAAAATCACGACGGACCCCACAGAAATACAAAGAATTATTAGAGAATACTATGAAAACCTATATGCTAACAAGCTGGTAAACCTAGGAGAAATGGACAACTTCCTAGAAAAATACAACCTTCCAAGACTGACCCAGAAAGAAACAGAAAATCTAAACAGACCAATTACCAGCAATGAAAATGAATCTGTAATAAAAAAACTACTGAAGAACAAAACCCCCGGGCCAGATGGATTTACCTCAGAATTTTATCAGACATACAGAGAAGACATAATACCCATTCTTCTTAAAGTTTTCCAGAAAATAGAAGAGGAGGGAATACTCCCAAACTCATTCTATGAAGCCAACATCACCCTAATACCAAAACCAGGCAAAGACCACACCAAAAAAGAAAACTACAGACCAATATCCCTGATGAACGTAGATGCAAAAATACTCAACAAAATATTAGCAAACTGAATTCAAAAATACATCAAGAGGATCATACACTATGACCAAGTGGGATTCATCCCAGGGATGCAAGGATGGTACAACATTCGAAAATCCATCAACATCATTCACCACATCAACAAAAAGAAGGACAAAAACCACATGATCATCTCCATAGATGCTGAAGAAGCATTTGACAAAATTCAACATCCACTCATGATAAAAACTCTCAACAAAATGGGTATAGAGGGCAAGCACCTCAACATAATAAAGGCCATATATGATAAACCCACAGTTAACATCATACTGAACAGCAAGAGGCTGAAAGCTTTTACTCTGAGATCAGGAACAAGACAGGGATGCCCACTCTCCCCACTGTTATTCAACATAGTCCTGGAGGTCCTAGCCACAGCAATCAGACAAAACAAAGAAATACAAGGAATCCAGATTGGTAAGCAAGAAGTTAAACTGTCACTATTTGCAGATGACATGATACTCTACATAAAAAACCCTAAAGACTCCACACCAAAACTGCTACAACTGATATCGGAATACAGCAAAGTTGCTGGATACAAAATTAACACACAGAAATCTGTGGCTTTCCTTTACACTAACAATGAACTAATAGAAAGAGAAATCAGGAAAACGATTCCATTAACAGTTGCATCAAAAAGAATAAAATACCTTGGAATAAACCTAACCAAGGAAGTGAAAGACCTATACCCTGGAAACTGTAAGACACTCTCTTAAGAGAAATTAAAGAGGTCACTAACAAATGTTCCCACAGCAAATATGCAAGGCCAGGTGTGCAGACTTCCTAAGCACTTATACTCTCACTGCTCTGTTCCTCTCCTTCCTGATCGTGGGCTGGGGTGGGGGAAGGACTTGGGTCCCAATCAGTCATGGCTCTGTCACTCTACCCTTCTCTGTGTGGTCTTCATTTCTCCACCAGGTGTAATTGTCTGCTCTGCAGTTTTCAGGTCATTTTCAGGTTTAGTTGTATTTACTGTAGTTGCTTCCTTGGTGTGTAGTTGCCACCTTGCCTTCTGCCATCCTTTCCCAAGAACATGAATGATCTTTTTAATGTATTTTTGCATTCAGTTTGATAATGCTTTGTTGAAGATTTTTTACATCTATGTTCATCAAGGATATTGGTCTGTGATTTTCTTTTCTTGTAGTGCCTTTATCTGGTTTTGGTATCAGGATAATGCTGGTCTCACAAAATCAACTTGGAAGCATTCATTCCTCTTCTTTTGGCATAGTTTGAGTTGGAGAGGTATCAACTCTTCTTTAAATCTTTGGTAGAACTCACCTGTTAAGCCATCTGGTTCTGGCCTTTATTTCGTTGGGATTTTTTGCTACTGATTCAATTTCATTACTAGTAATTGGTCTGTTGAATTCTTCTATTTCTCCCTAGTTCCGTCATGGAAGTTTGTATGTTTCTAGAAATTTACCCATTTCTTCTATCCAATTTGTTGGCATACAATTCTTCATAATACTCTCTTATAATCATTTGTATTTCTGTGGCATCAGTTGCAACTTCCCCTTTTTCATTTCTGATATTAACTCCTCTCTTTTCCCTGATGAGTCTAGCCAAAAGTTTATCAATTTTACCTTTTCAAAGATCCAGCTCTTAATTTCATTGATCTTTTCTATTGTTTTATTTTTTAGTATCTATTTCACTTATTTCCACTCTGAACTTTGTTATTTTCTTCTTTCTACTAACTTTGGGCTTTGTTTGTTCTTTTTCTAGGTTGTTTAGGTATCAGGTTAGATTGTTTATTTGAGATCTTTCTTGCTTCTTGAGGTAGGCCTCTACTGCTGTAAACTTTCCTCTTAGGACTGCTTTTCCTGCACATCCAAGATTTCCAACCATTGAATTTCTATTTTCATTATTCTGCAAGTATTTTTTATCTCTTCTTTGATGACCCTTTGTTGTGTAGTAGCATGCTATTTAGCTTCTGCATATTTATGCTTTTTCCACTTTGTTTTTTGTATTTTATTGCCATTTTCACACCATTGTGGCCAGAAAAGATACTTGATATGATTTCAATCTTAAATTTATTGAGAACTGCTTTGTGGCCTAATGTGTGATCCATTCTGGAGAATATTCCATGTGCAGTTGAAAATAATGTGCACTCTACTGTTTGGGAATATTATATTCTGTATATATCTGTTAATTACTTTCGGTCTAATGCGTCATTCAAACCTACAGTTTCCTTGCTGACTTTCTGTCTGGATGATCTGTCCATTGATGTAAGTGGGGTGTTAAAGCCCCTACTACTATTGTCAGTTTCTCCTTTTATGTCTGTTAACATTTTTTTCTTTTTAAATTTATGTGCTCCTCTATTGTGTGTGTGCAGATATTTATAATTGTTTTATCTTCTTACTGGATTTTGCCTATTGATAGGTATGTAGTTATTGCCATTTTGTTAAATGTTTCCTGGTTGTTTTTGTTGTTCTCTGATCCTTCTTTCTGTCTTGATCTCCCCTTGTGGATTATGATTTCCTTCAGTATTATGCTTGGATTCCCTTTGTTTTGTTATGTATCCATTATAGTTTTGGTTTGGGATTACTATTGGGTTTTTATATGATGTCATACACATACAGCAATCTATAACAAGTTGATGGTCAACTTAAGTTCCAATACATTTTAACAACACTACGTTTTTTTACTCCCCCTCCTCTACACTTTATGTATATGATGCTTTCTTTTACATTTTAGTGATTCCTTAACTGATTTTTAGATGTAATTGATTATACTGTTGTCTTTTTGACCTTCATACCAGCTTTTAAGTGATTGATCTACTACCTCTAGTGTGTTTACTTTTACCAGTGAAATTTTTGCTTTCCTATTTTACTTGCTTCTAATTGGGATCTTTTCTTTTCCTCTTAAAGAAGACTCTCACCTTTCTTGTAAGGCCAGTTTAGTGGTGGTAAACTCTTTTAACTAATGTTTATCTGTGATGTTCTTTATCTCCCCTTCCATTCTGAATGAAAAACTTGCTGGGTAGAATATTCTTAGTTGGATATTCTTTCCAGCACTTTGAATACATCATGTCACTCTGTTCTGGCCTGTAGGGTTCCTGCTGAAAAATAAGCTGACAGCCTTATCGGGTTTCCCATGTAGGTAAAGTATTGTTTTTCCCTTACTCTTGTACAATTCTCTTTCTTTCATGTTTGACATTTTCATTATGCTATTTGACATTTTAATTGTATGTGTCTTGGTGTGGACCTCCTTGGGTTTATCTTGTTTGGGGCTCTCTCTGCCTCCTGGACCTGGATGTCTATTTCCTTCCCTAGGTTAGAGAAGTTTTCATCTAGTATTACCTCAAATAAGATTTCCATTCCTTTTTTTCTCTCCTCTTTCTGGTATTCCTATATTGAGAATATTTGGATATTCAATATTTTACCAGAGCTCCCTTAACCTATCCTCTTTTCTTTTTATTCTTTTTTCTTGGTTGTTCAGCTTCAGTACTTTCCATTACTGTGTCTTCTAAATCTCTGATGCATTCTTCTGTATCATCTAATCTGCTGTTGATTTTTGGTAGTGTATTTTTCACTTCATTTGTTGTATTCTTCAGCTCTGATTGGTTCTGTTTTATATTTTCTATCTCTTTGTCCTCCACTCTTCTCTCAAGGCTGATGAGCTTCTTCATAGTCATTCATTTGAACTCTGTATCCATTAGATTGCTTAACTCTGTTTCATTTAGTCCTTTTTGTGAAGTTTGTCATGTTCTTTTGCTTTAAGCATATCCCTCTGTCTCCTAACTGTGTTTGGCTTTTTGCACTTGATTCTATGGATTAGTAGAAAGGGCTACCTCTCTCTGTCTTGAAGGATTGACCCTGTGTATAGAAGGTCCCTTGTGTAGACTGCATGTGCTTGGTAGTTTAGGATGGCTGGATGGAGGCCTTGTGAGTGTGAGCCAGGTGTCCTGGTGTCAGGACTCTCAGGGTGTGGAAAGGGGTGCAGGGGGGGACCCAACTGCAAGAGCTCTTAAGTGGATACTGATTGGGTCCATGCTGGTATGAGATTGGGGGGACAGCAGGCCCAGGTGCAGTCTTGATGAAAGACCTGCCTCTGCAGTTCTTGGCTATGCACCTGCAGTGCAGCAGTGGTTCAGGAGCACTCTCCAGTGGTGGGCAGCAACAACTGGCTCTGTGCCTATGGTGCAGTTGAAGACCTAGGCATGGCCTCCAGGAAAGCCCTGCCTATGCAGATACTGGTTCCATGACCATGGAGCAGCAGTGGCTCAAGCTTACTCTCCGGGATGTGGTGACTGGCTCTGCTCCCACAATGCAGTCCCAATTCCAGGCGTAGCCTCCAGGGAAGGCCCAGCTTTGCAGCTACTGGCTCTGTGTGCAGTGAAGCTGTGGCTTGGACACACAGAAAGGATTTTCACCACGGAGGCCCCACCTTTGCAGCTACTGGTTTGGTGCCCAGGGTGCAGCAGTGGCCAAGGTGCACTCTCCAGTGATCAGCAGAGACTTTCTGCACCGTCAGGACAGAATAGCCTGAATGCACTTTCTGACTGGGACATCTGGGTGTGGGAGGGGGCTGGGAAGCTGCCTAGACTGAATATGAAATTGGTGTGTGTGCCCCAACCCTGCTCCCTACATCACTATCAATTTTGTGGAGGAGTGAAAACAATGGTACTCACCTGACCTCTGGTCTAGAGGGAGTTCCAGCCTTTACCCTATGAAACAGTAGGTGCTGTAGATCTAAAACTCATATTTTTTTCACTTGTAGTCTAGACGCACTTTAAAGCAAGGCTTTTTTCTATTCCTCTGGGCTGGGAATCTGCATCCTAACCCCTCAGCAATATCCCTCCGCATTGAAGGTTATTGTGCTGGGGGTGGGTGTCCTGCTGTTCTATGTCTCTGTCTCTCCTGCCATTTTTTAAAATTACAATTTCTTAATATCTTTATTCAGCAAATGATCAAATTTCTAATAATCTGCTTTATCGTGAATGGCTTTTATCTTTTATAGTTTTTTTTAAGCTAGGATCCAAATAAGGTCCACACATTGTGACTTTGCAGTCTTAATCTACAGTTGACCCATGAACAACACAGGGGTTAGGGGCACCAACCCCCATGCAGTAAAAAATGTGTATATAAATTTTGACTGACTCAAAACTTAACTACTGAAGCCTACTATTGACTGGAGGCCTTACTGACAACATAAACAACATGTTTTGTATGTTATATGTATTATATACTGTATTCTTAAACAATAAGGTAAGCTAGAAAAAAGAAACATTTTTCAAATTGTGAATCTCCAAAACATTTTTAATATATTAATTGAAAAAAATCTGCATGTAAGTGGACCCATATGGTTAAAATCTATGTTATTCAAGGGTCAACTGTACACATTTCCTGCACCTCTTCTCTTTCTTCTTTTTTAACCAGGTTGGGTATAGTTTCCCACAGTCCAGATTTTGCTGATCACATATTTTTTATTTTGGTATCATTAATTTACAATGACATAAGGAACATTATGTTTACTAGACTCCTTCCATCACCAAGTCCCCCCCACAAGCCCCATTACAGTCACTGTCCATCAGCATAGTAAGATGCTATAGAATCACTATTTGTCTTCTCTGTGTTGTACAGCCCTCCCCGTGCCCCCACAAATATTATACATGCTAATCATAATGCCCCATTTCTTTTTCCTCACCCTTATCCCTACCTTCCCACCCATCCTCCCCAGTCCCTTTCCCTTTGGTAACTGTTAGTCCATTCTTGGGTTCTGTGATTCTGCTGCTGTTTTGTTCCTTCAGTTTTTTCTTTGTTCTTATACTACACAGATGAGTGAAATCATTTGGTACTTGTCTTTCTCCACCTGGCTTATTTCACTGAGCATAATACCCTCTAGCTCCATCCATGTTGTTGCAAATGGTGGGATTTGTTTTCTTCTTATGGCTGAATAATATTCCATTGTGTATATGTACCACCTCTTCTTTATCCATTCATCTACAGATGGACACTTAGGTTGCTTCCATTTCTTGGCTATTGTAAATAGTGCTGCAATAAACATAAGGGTGCATCTGTCATTTTCAAACTGGACTGCTGCATTCTTAGTGTAAATTCCTAGGAGTGGAATTCCTGGGTCAAATGGTATTTCTATTTTCAGTTTTTTGAGGAACCTCTATACTGCTTTCCACAATGGTTGAACTAGTTTACATTCCCACCAGCAGTGTAGGAGGGTTCCCTTTTCTCCACAACCTCACCAACATTTGTTGTTGTTTGTCTTTTGCATGGTGGCAATCCTTACTGGTGTGAGGTGATATCTCATTGTGGTTTTAATTTGCATTTCTCTGATGATTAGCAATGTGGAGCATCTTTTCATGTGTCTATTGGCCATCTGAATTTCTTCTTTGGAGAAGTGTCTGTTCAGATCCTGTGCCCATTTTTTAATTGGCTTATTTGCTTTTTGTTTGCGCTTTATATATTTTGGATGTCAATCCTTTATCGGATCTGTTATTTATGAATATATTCTCCCATACTGTAGGATACCTTTTTATTCTATTGATGGTGTCCTTTGCTGTACAGAAGCTTTTCAGCTTGACATGGTCCCACTTGTTCATTTTTGCTTTTGTTTCCATTGCCTGGGGAGATATGTTCATGAAGAAGTCACCCATGTTTATGTCCAAGAGATTTTTGCCTATGTTTTTTTCTAAGAGTTTTATCATTTCATGAAATATTCAGGTCTTTGATTCATTTTGAGTTTACTTTTGTGTATGGGGTTAGACAGTGATCCAGTTTCATTCTGTTACATGTAGGTGTCCAGTTTTGCCAACACCAGCTGTTGAAGAGGCTGTAATTTCCCCATTGTATATCCATGGCTCCTTCATCATATATTAATTGACCATATATGTTTGGGTTAATATTTGGACTCTCTATCCTGTTCCACTGGTCTGTGGGTCTGTTCTTGTGCAATTACCAAATTGTCTTGATCACTGTGGCTTTGTAGTAGAGCTTGAAGTTGGGAAGCAAGATCCCCCCCCACACACTTTATTCTTCCTTCTCAGAATTGCTTTGGCTATTTGGGGTATTTGGTGGTTCCATATGAATTTTAGAACTATTTTTTCCAGTTCGTTGAAGAATGCTGTTGGTATTTTTGGTAGGGATTGCATTGAATTTGTAGATTGCTTTAGGCAGGATGACCATTTTGACAATATTAATTCTTCCTAGCCAAGAGCATGGGATGAGTTTCCATTTGTTAATGTCCTCTTTAATTTCTCTTAAGAGCTTCTCCTGCCATTTTAGGTGTGATCTTTCAATCCTTCATTGTGCAGAAGGTGTTCACCTAGTCTTCAGTTCTTCCTCAAGATGAATTGCTCTGTGTGTAGGTGTCAGCTTGGTGTGAACATGGGTTCAGGTTCTCTCTACATTGCCATCTTTCCTGAAATACACTGCAGAAGCTTTTTAAATTGATCTAGTCCCACTTACTTATTTTTGCTTTTGCTACCAGTGCTGTTGGTGTCATATCAAAAAAATTATTGCCAAGACCAATTTCCAGGATCATTTTCCCTATATTTTGTCTAGGAGTTTTAGTTTCAGGTCTTACATTAAAATCTTTAATCATTTTTAAGGTAATTATGTAAGTAGTGTAAGGTAGGGGTTCAGTTTCATCATTTTGCACATGAATGCCCAATTTTCCCCACAGAATTTCTTGAAGAGATTATTCTTCCTCTGTTGTGTATCTTGCTGCCATCTTCAGAAATTAGTTGACCACATATGCATAGGTTTATAATGGAATCTCTATTCTATTACATTGGTCTCTATGTCTGTTTCTATGCCAGTATAATTGTTTTGATTACTACAGCTTTCTAATATAGTTTGAAGTCAGGAAATGTGATACCACCACCTTTGTTCTTTGCTTTGGCTATTCAGGTTTTTTTGTAGTTTTATATGAATTTCAGGATTTTAACATTTGTGAAAAATGCCATTGAGATTTTGATAGGGACTGAATTGAATCTGAAGATTGCTTTGGGTAGTACGAATATTTAACAATATTAGTACTTGTGTTTTCTTGTAGCTTACTGAGCTTCCATAAAAACAACCATTCTGAATTCTCTACTGGGCAAATTGCAGGTTTCCATTTCTTTATGGTCAATTATTAGAAAATTATTTTGTCCTCCTGGGCTACTGAGGGTGCCTGTGGGCCATTTCAGGGGATGTGCAGGTGAAGTGTCCCCAGCAGCTTGTGGGAGTGCTTCCTTATGGAATCTGTGAAGTGGTTAGTAGGATCTTCCCCCTTTTCATGCCCTCCAAGAAGCATGGCTGATGTTCTCCTAGCCCTTTCCCACTGCCCAGTCATGTAACTTGCCTCAGTATTCTGGATGGAGAAAGAAGTGGGTGGGTGTCTTTAGGAGTTTCCCGCACAGCTGGGAAAGCTTGTTGCTCACTCACACTCTTACTTTCCCTATGGGAGAAATCAGTGCCTTAGGGGAGGGGTGATGCAAGTGAAGTGAATGTTTTCCTCTTACCCTTTCCAATGTGCCCAGTCTCGGATTATTTCTGCTCCATGGTGTACTGAAATTTCTCCAATGGACTCCTGGATTTTCAAAATGGCACTCTTATCTAGATTATTGTCAAAATTGGTGTTCTGAGGGGGCAAGATGGTATAAAAGTATTCTGCAGTTTTTCTGATGTCATTCTGATTCCCATAAGTTTTGTTGTTTTGTTATTTTGTGCTTCTCTTTTCATTTGTCTCAGATATTTTCTAAGTTCTCTTGTGATTTCGTCCTTGCTTATTTGGTTGTTTAAGAGTGAGTAGTTTAATTTCCACATACTTGTGGATTTTCCTGTTTTCATTCTGCTGTTTATTTTTGGTTTTCAGTGTTCTGTATATGTATCTGTTAGGCTCATTTGGTCTATGGCAGTGTTCAAATCCTGTTTCTTTATTGATCTTCTGTCTGGCTGCTCTATCTGTAACTGAAAGTGAAGAACTGAAGTCTCCCATCATTAGTGTTCTGCTGTTTATTTCTCCCTTCAGTTCTATTAATATTTCTTTCATATATTTGGAAGCTCTGTTAGGTGCATGTACATTTATAATCATTATATTTTCCCAGTGAGTTGACCCTTTTATAATTATATAATGTCCTTCCTTGTTTCTTAACCATTTTTATTTTGAAGTCTATTTTGTCTAATCTAAGTATGACCACTCCTGTTCTCTTTATGTTCCTGTTTTCATGGAATATCCTTTCTACCCTTTCATTTATATGTGTGTCCTTAGATCTAACATGAGTGTCTTGTAGACAGAATATTGTCTGATCTTGTTTTCTATTCATCCAGTCAATCTATGTCTTTTAATTGAGGTGTTTAATTCATTTATATTTCAAGTAACTCCTGATAGTGAAAAACTGACTGCTGCCATTTTGTTCACTGTTTTCTGCAGGTCTTGTAGTTTTTTGTCCCTCCTTTCATTTCTTTCTGCCTTACGTGTTTGTTGATTTTCTTGCAGTAACACGTTTTGATTCCCTTCTCATTTCTCTTTGTCTATTCTGTAGATCTTTGTTTGCAATTACATAAAACATCTTAAAGTTTTAACAATTTTAAGTTCATAACTTATTCAAATCACACATAGAAACTCTAATCCTTTAAATCTCTGCCCCCCAATTTCATGTTATTAATGACACAAATTACCCACTTTTATATTGTGTATCCATTAACACAGATTTATAATTACTCTTTACATTTTTATTGTTCAAATTGCATATTAGTTTTAAACATGATTTACATTACAATGACAAAATATTCTATGTCTGTATATTTACCTTTACCAGAGAGTTTTATATTTTCATATGATTTTATGTTTTTATCATCCTTGTATCTCAACTTGAAGAACTCCCTTTAGCATTTCTTGCAGGGCACGTGTAGTGGTGATAAACTCCCTAAGCTTTTATGTGGTACAGTATTAATTTCTTCATTTTTTGAACGACATTTTTTCTGGACAGCAGTTTTTTTCCTTCCAGCACGTTGACTATGTCATTCCACTTCCTTCCAGCATGCAAGGTTTCTGCTAAAAAAAAAACCACTAATAACTTAATAGATCCTTACTTGTATGTAATGAGCTGCTCTTTCAAGATTCTTTGTGACTTTCAACAGCTTGATTAGATGTGTCTTCGTGTAGGTTTCCTTATATTTATCTTAGTTGGAGTTTTTTGAGCTTCTTGAATTTATATGTCCATTTCTCCTCAGATTTGGGAAGTTTCAAGAATTAGTTCTTCAGATTGGCTCTCTGTCCCTTCTTCTATTTCTTTTCCGTCTGAGAATTCCATCATGCATGTTTCCTTTTTAATTGTGTTTCTTAGATTATGTTCACACTCTTCATTCTTTATTTCATTTTTCTATTCTGCCTTGGCAATTTTGAAGTCCTTCATCAAGTTCACTGATACTTTCTTCTGAATGACTGGTCAGGTCTAATGTAGACCTCCTCTAATGAATTTTTCAGTTCAGTAATTGTACCTTCAGTTTCTGAGTTTTGTTTCTACTTCATAATTTCCAACACTTGATATTCTAATATACTTTGTGCATTCTTTTCTGGTTTTATTTAGTTGTTGATGTGTGTTCTCTTTTCATTAATTGAGTGTCCTCATGGGGGTTATTTTGAATACTTTCGTAATTCATATATCTGTGTTTCTTTAGGGTATTTAATTTGTTCCTTTGTTTGGGCTGTATTTCCCTGTTTCTTTGTATATGTTATGTTCTGTTGGAAGTTTGGCGTTTGAAAAATCAGGCCCCTCTCCCACTCTTTCTAGTTTAGTTTTATACAGGAAAAACTTTCTCCAATCACCCAGCTAGAGATTCAGGAGATCTTTAAAGCTTTTGGGGGGATGTATTCCCTTTGGGCTTGTGTGTGTGTAATCTAATTGAAGAAATTTGATCGTTTCTATTCAAATGCTCTCTCTGGTGTCTGTTTGCAGTACTGCAGCCTCTCTGGTAGTATAACTGAGCCACAATACTGGAGCTCCATCTAGTGTCTGTTTTTGCTACTACAAACTGTTGCATACTGACCTTTGTTTTCAGAGACAGCCAACCTGACCACCTGCTTTTTTTCAGAGCTTAGATATAGAGAAGACAAAAACCAGTCTCTCAGGAAGCCCCAAAATATCAGAATATGTACATTTTACTCTTCTCTTTTCCCCTCCAGGGAGAAGTAGGGATGTGGGAGTTTCCCCCCAATCATACCTATTGTACTGGAAAGAGAGGCTCTAAGGAGTCTATACCATGAATTTTTCTACTACTTTGTGTAGTTGACTTTATGCTCATCTGAGTGCAAGAACCTGAAACTGGTTTCCTACAAAGGCAATTGGGCTGCGTATTGTAGTTAAGTTGGTGTCACTGTGGTGAAGGGAGGTTCTGGGGCTTCTTATTCTGCCATCTTGCTGATGACATGCCCCATGAATCTAGTCATTCTCTTTTTTCCCCTCTCCCCCCATCATTCTCTTTTTCAACAACTTCATTGAATTATAATTTACATACCATACAATTTTTCCATTTAAAGTGTACAACTCAATGGTTTTTAATATATTCACAGATATGTGCAACCACCACCACAATTTTGGAACATTTATGTCACCTTAAAAAGAAACCCTGCACAATTTAGCTATCATGTTACCCACCCCTCTTCGTCCTCCCAATCCCTAAGCAATCACTAATCTACTTTGCACAGATTTCTCTACTCTGGACATTTCATATGAAAGGACTCATATAATATGTGTCTTTTAAAACTGACTTGTTTCACTTAACATATTTTCAGGCTTCATCCATGTTGTAGCACATTTCAGTTCATCATTACTTTTTATGGCTAAATAATATTCCATTAATAGTAATAATACATTTACCAAAAAAGAAATCTTCAGAAAAGTATCTCCCATTTAATTATAGTAAAAATACTCAACAAAATAATAAATTGAACCCTACTGCTTAGATTTGTTCAGCATTTGAATATCAATGTAATCCATATTAACAAGCTAAAGAAAAAAATTCACATGATATCAATTCATACTGAAAAAGCACTTGAGAAAATTCAATGCCTGTATGTGAATTTCAACAAAGCTATTTTTAAAAAGTCTTAGTAAACTAGGAATAGAAGGGAAATATTATTTGTTGATGATTCTTACATCTATATTTATAAAGGCATATCATTCTGTGGATTTCTATTTTTTTGTGATGCATTTTGCAACTTTTGGCATCAAGGTAATACTAGTCTCAAAGAATAAAGTTGGAACCATTCCTTTCTCTTCTATTTTTTGAAGAGTTTATACAGAATTGGTATTAATTCTTCTTTAAGGGATTGGTAGAAGTCACCAGTAGTGATGTGGCTTTGGACTTCTCATTGTCCTGAGATAACTCACATACTTTCATAAAACCAAATTTATATAATGTACAATTGTGAATTAGTATGTTCACAGATCTGCAACCATCACAATTAATTTTAAAACATACCCATCTCCCATAAAAGAAAGTCCATGCCAATTGGTAGTCTCCTGCCCATGTTCCCCACCACCACCACCACTATGCAACCAGTAATCTACTATCCATCTCTATGTTTTTGCCTGTTATGGACATTTCATATCAATGGAATCATTAAATGTATGGTTCTTTGGGACTGACTTCTTTCACATAGCATAATATTGTTAAGGTTCATTCATGTTTTATCAGGTACCAGTGCTTCACTGATTTTAATGTTTGAATAGTATTCCATTGAATGGACGTGTCACATTTTGTTTATTAGTTTATGGACAATTGGGTTGTTTCCACATTATCAATAATGCTGCTATGAACATTCACGTACAACTTTTTATGTGAAAATATATTTTCAACTTTCTTGGGCATATACCTAGAGTGGAATTCCTCTACATTAACAGTATGCTTAATCTTTTGAAGTTTTGTTTCACACAGAGGCTGCACTAGTTTCCATTCCTACCAGCAATGTAAGAGGATTCTGATTTCTCCACCTCCTCATCCTATAAATAATTTTATAGTTACAGTTCTTTCATACAGCTCTTTGATACACTTTGAATTAATTTTTATATATGGCATGAGACAGGGATCCAGTTTCCCCAGCAATGTTTGTTGACAAGATAATGTTCTTTGTCTTGGCACCCTTGTTAAAAATCAAATGACCATAGATGTTTAGGTTTATTTCTGGACTCTCAATTATATTCCACTATTCTATACTCCTATCTTCATGCCACACTAGTAATTACCAATACAAAAATGAATTAAGAAAATAATTTCATTTATAGTAGCATCAAAAAGAATTATATGCTTAGTAATAAATTTAACCAGAGAAACACATGATTGGTACACTGAAAATTGCAAAGCATTATTGAATATTATGAAAAGATATTAAATCATTAACTGATTTATTAATTTTGTCATTAAATAAATGAAAAGATATTCCATGTTGATCACAGGAAGATGGTGGCATGAGTAGTTCAGAAGATATCTCCTCCCCAAAGCATATATATTTATGAAAGTACAATAAATACAACTATTCCTAAAAGAAACACCAGTGGATGCAGTACAACAGCCAGGATACATCTACATCTGTGAGAACTCAGCATCACACGAAGGGGGTAAGATACAAGCTGTGGCCAGGCGGGACCCGAATGCTCCCCCACCCCAAAACCCGGTGGGAAGAAAGGAGTCACAATGGGGAGGGAGTGAAAGCCCAGGACTGCTAAACAACCAGCTCTAGAAATCCGCACCTGGAACACAGACACAAGGTGCATGGGGTGCTGGATATTAGAGAAACGGAAAAGCAAAACCTGTGGGCAGGTCCCCACAACCAGCGCCCCTGAGACAAAAGAAAAGTGAGTGCTTTCTGCAAGTCTTAAAGAGACAGGGACCCCATAGCTGAACGAAGTTGTCCCGGCAGCTGGGAATATCAGGGAAACTTAGGTGCCCTAAATGGAGGCAGTGCAACTCTGAAGCCCCTCACAGAACTAGGCAGCCTGCCAGCCATTCCTCCAACTGGCACGGACCCTGACACATGGGCCCAGTAGCAGGAGAGTGGGAGCGTGTGCTGGGGGCGGAAGCGCTAGAAGGAACCGAGAGTAGACCCGTGCCCCGCAGGGCTAGCCTGCAGCCGCGCAACCGAACAGCCCGGGTGTGGCTCGTGTGCACCAGGGGCAGTGAAGCCAGAGCCCAGTAGAAGCCGGCACAGAAAAACCCCGCGCGCACTGGCAGCGGAGTCAGAGGGAGCAGGCGCTCTCCCAGGAGCCAACCGGAATCCCAGCCCAATGCACAGCCACCCGGGCCAGACCCAAAGGATGCTGCAGCCACACAACTGCCTGGCAGGGTCGCCGCTAGCACGGAGGAGCGCACCTGGTGGGCCTGTCACTCCCTGCAGGGCTCTGCGCTGCACTGAAGGACACCCCGCCCACAGAAGCTTAGGAGATTAACCTGGTGGCTGCTCCAGGAGTGCAGGTAGCTGTCACAGGCAGTAGAGAAGGGCAAGGCATCCAACAATCAGGAAAGGAGTTTCTTCTCCCAGCTGACACACCCGCAACCTGCCTACAGCCACTACAATCACCATGAAAAGGCAAAAAAATCTGGTCCAGACCAATATAGTTACACCTGAGAAAGGATCTGCAGAGGCAGACCTAACCAGTCTCCCTGAAAAATAATTCAAAATAAAAATCATAAACATGCTGACAGAGCTGCAGAGAAATATGCAAGAGCTAACAGATGAAGTCCGGAGGGAGATTACAGACGTCCAGAGGGAGATCACAGATGTCCGTAGGGAGATTACAGAAGTGAAACAAACTCTGGAAGGATTTATAACCAGAATGGATAAGATGCAAGAGGCCATTGATGGAATAGAAACCAGAGAACAGGAACACATAGAAGCTGATGCAGAGAGAGATAAAAGGATTTCCAGGAATGAAACAATATTAACAGAACTGTGTGACCAATACAAAAGGAACAATATCCGCATTATAGGGGTACCAGAAGAAGAAGAGAGAAAAAGGGATAGAAAGTGTCTTTAAAGAAATAATTGCTGAGAACTTCCCCAAACTGGCAGAGGAAATAGTGGCTCAGACTACGGTGGCAGACAGAACTCCTGAGAGATTGGACTCAAAGAGGACAACACCAAGACACATAATAATTAAAATGGCAAAGATCAAGGACAAGGACAGAGTATTACAGGCAGACAGAGAGAGAAAAAAGGTCACCTACAAAGGAAAACCCATCAGGCTATCATCAGACTTCTCAACAGAAACCTTACAGGCCAGAAGAGAATGGCATGAAATATTTAATGCAATGAAACAGAAGGGCCTTGAACCAAGGATACAGTATCCAGCATGATTATCATTTAAATATGAAGGATGGATTAAACAATTCCCAGACAAGCAAAAGTTGAGGGAATTTGCCTCCCACAAACCACCTCTACAGGGCATCTTAGAGGGACTGCTCTAGATGGGAGAACTCCTAAAAAGAGCACAGAACAAAACACCAAACATATGAAGAATGGAGGAGGAGGAAAAAGAAAGGAAAGAAATAATCATCAGACTGTGTTTATCACAGCTCAATAAGCGAGTGAGGTCAGAGAGTGAGGTAGTAAACAACCTAACCTTGAACCTTTGGTAACCACAAACTTAAAGCCTGCAATGGCAATAAGTACATATCTTTCAAAAATCACCCTAAAGGTAAATGGACTTAATACACCAATAAAAAGACACAGAGTAATAGAATGGATAAAAAAGCAAGACCCATCCATATGCTGCTTACAAAAGACTCACCTCAAACCCAAAGACATGCACAGATTAAAAGTCAAGGGTTGGAGAAAGATATTTCATGCAAACAACAGAGAGAAAAAAGCAGGTGTTGCAATACTAGTGTCAGACAAAATAGACTTCAAAATAAAGAAAGTAACAAGAGATAAAGAAGGACATTATATAATGATAAAGGGCTCAGTCCAACAAGAGGATATAACCATTATAAACATATATGCACCCAATACAGGAGCACCAATATATGTGAAACAAATACTAACAGAATTAAAGGAGGAAATAAAATGCAATGCATTCTTTTTGGGAGACTTTCACACACCACTCACCCCAAAGGACAGATCCACCAGACAGAAAATAAGTAAGGACACAGAGGCACTGAACAGCACGCTAGAACACATGGACCTAATAGACACCTATGGAACTCTACATCCAAAAGCAACAGGATACACATTCTTCTCAAGTGCACATGGAACATTCTCCAGAATAGACCACATACTAGGCCACAAAAAGAGCCTCAGTAAATTCCAAAAGATTGAAATCCTACTAGCAAACTTTTCAGACCACAAAGGTATAAAACTAGAAATAAATTGTACAAAGAAAGCAAAAAGACTCACAAACACATGGAGGCTTAACAACATGCTCCTAAATAATCAAAGGATCAATGACCAAATTAAAATGGAGATCCAGCAATATATGGAAACAAATGACAATAATAACACAAAGCCCCACTTCTGTGGGACGCAGCAAAAGCAGTCTTAAGAGGAAAGTGTATAGCAATCCAAGCATATTCAAAGAAGGAAGAACAATCCCAAATGAATAGTCTAATATCATAGTTATCAAAATTGGAAAAAGAAGAACAAATGAGGCCTATGGTCAGCAGAAGGAGGGACATAATAAAGATCAGAGAAGAAATAAATAAAATTGAGAAGAATAAAACAATAGAAAAAATCAATGAAACCAAGAGCTGGTTCTTTGAGTAAATAAACAAAACAGATAAGCCTCTAGCCAGACTTATTAAGAGAAAAAGAGAGTCAACACACATCAACAGAATCAGAAACGAGAAAGGAAAAATCACGACGGACCCCACAGAAATACAAAGAATTATTAAAGAATACTATGAAAACCTATATGCTAACAAGCTGGAAAACCTAGGAGAAATGGACAACTTCTTAGAAAAATAAAACCTTCCAAGACTGACCCAGAGAGAAACAGAAAATCTAAACAGAGCAATTACCAGAAACAAAATTGAAGCAGTAATCAAAAGAACAAAGAACAAAACCCCTGGGTCAGATGGATTTACCTCTGAATTTTATCAAACACACAGAGAAGACATAATACTCATTCTCCTTAAAGTTTTCCAAAAAATAGAAGAGGAGGGAATACTCCCAAACTCATTCTACGAAGCCAACATCACCCTAATACCAATATCAGGCAAAGACCCCACCAAAAAAGAAAACTACAGACCAATATCCCTGATGAACATAGATGTAAAAATACTCAACAAAATATTAGCAAACCAAATTCAAAAATACATCAAAAGGATCATGCACCATGACCAAGTGGGATTCATCCCAGGGATGCAAGGATGATACAACATTCGAAAATCCATCAACATCATCCACCACATCAACAAAAAGAAGGACAAAAACCACATGATCATCTCCATAGATGCTGAAAAAGCATTCAACAAAATTCAACATCCATTCATGATAAAAACTCTCAACAAAGTCGGCATAGAGGGCAAGTACCTCAAAGTAATAAAGGCCATATATGATAAACCCACAGCTAACATCATACTGAACAGCGAGAGGCTGAAAGCTTTTCCTCTGAGATCGGGAACAAAACAGGGATGCCCACTCTCCCCACTGTTATTCAACATAGTACTAGAGGTCCTAGCCACAGCAATCAGACAAAACAAGGAAATACAAGGAATCCAGATTGGTAAAGAAGGAAGTCAAATTGTCGCTATTTGCAGATGACATGATATTGTACATAAAAAACCCTAAAGACTCCATTCCAAAACTACTAGAACTAATATCTGAATTCAGCAAAGTTGCAGGATACAAAATTAATACACAGAAATCTGCTGCTTTCCTATACACTAACAATGAACTAACAGAAAGAGAAATCAGGAAAACAATTCCATTCACAATTGCATCAAAAAGAATAAAATTCCTAGGAATGGGCCTACCCAAGGAAGTGAAGGACCTATACCCTGAAAACTATAAGACACTCTTAAGAGACGTTAAAGAGGTCACTAACAAATGGAAACTCATCCCATGCTCCTGGCTAGGAAGAATTAATATAGTGAAAATGGCCATCCTGCCCAAAGCCATATACAGATTTGATGCAGTGCCTATCAAATTACCAACAACATTCTTCAACTAACTGGAACAAAAGTTCAAAAATTCATATGGAAACACCAAGACCCTGAATAGCTAAAGCAATCCTGAGAAGGAAGAATAAAGTGGGGGGGATCTCACTCCCCAACTTCAACCTCTACTACAAAGCCACAGTAATCAAGACAATTTGGTATTGGCACAAGAACAGAGCCACAGACAAGTGGAACAGAATAGAGACTCCAGACATTAACCAAAACATATATGGCCAATTAATATTTGATAAAGGAACCATGGACATACAATGGGGAAATGACAGTCTCTTCAACAGATGGTGCTGGCAAAACTGGACAGCTACATGTAAGAGAATGATACTGGATTACTGTCTAACCCCATACACAAAAGTAAACTCCAAGTGGATCAAAGACCTGAATGTAAGTCATGAAACCATAAAACTCTTAGAAAAAAACATAGGCAAAAATCTCATGGGCATAAACATGAGTGACTTCTTCATGAACATATCTCCCCAGACAAGGGAAACACAGGCAAAAATGAACAAGTGGGACTATATCAAGCTAAAGAGCTTCTGTAGAGCAAAGGACACCATCGATAGAACAAAAAGGTATCCTACAGTATGGGAGAATATATTCATAAATGACAGATCTGATAAAGGGTTGACATCCAAAATATATAAAGAGCTCACACAGCTCAACAAAGAAAAAGCAAATAACCCAATTAAAAAATGGGCAGACGAGCTGAATAGACAGTTCTCTAAAGAAAATATCCAGATGGCCAACAGGCACATGAAAAGATGCTCCACATCGCTAATCATCAGATAAATGCAAATTAAAACCACAATGAGATATCACCTCACACCAGTAAGGATCGCCATCATCGAAAAGACAAACAACAACAAATGTTGGCGAGATTGTGGAGAAAGGGGAACCCTCCTACACTGCTGGTGGGAATGTAAACTAGTTCAACCATTGTGGAAAGCAGTATGGAGGTTCCTCAGAATGCTCAAAATAGAAATACCATTTGACCCAGGAATTCCACTTCTAGGAATTTACCCTAAGAATGCAGCACTCCAGTTTGAAAAAAAACAGATACACCCCTATGTTTATCACTGCACTACTTACAATAGCCAAGAAATGGAAGCAACCTAAATGTCCATCAGTAGATGAATGGATAAAGAAGAGGTGGTACATATACACAATGGAATATTACACAGCCATAAGAAAAGAACAGATCCTACCATTCACAACAACATGGATGGAGCTACAGGGTATTATGCTCAGTGAAATAATCCAAGTGGAGAAGGACAAGTACCAAATGATTTCACTCATATGTGGAGTATAAGAACAAAGGAAAACTGAAGGAACAAAACAGCAGCAGAATCACAGAACCGAAGAATTGACTAATAGTTACCAAAGGGAAAGGGACTGGGGACGATGGGTTGGAATAGAGGGACAAGGGCAGGGAAAAAGAAACAGGGCATTACAATTAGCATGTATAGTGCGTGGGGGACATGGGGAAGGCTGTGCAACATAGAGAAGACAAGTAGTGATTTTACAGCATCTTACTATGCAGATGGACAGTGACTGTGAAGGGGTATGTGGGGGGGACTTGGTGAAGTGGGAAACCTAGTAATCATAATGTTCTTTCTGTAATTGTAGATTAATGATACCAAAATAAAAAAAATAAAATAAAAGATATTCCATGTTTATATATAGAAAGGCTCAAAATTATTAAGATGGTAATACTCCCAAAAATGCCATGCAGATATAATGCAGTCCCTTTCAAAATTCCAATTGACATTTGACCTTAAAATTCATATAAAAATTCAAGGGACCCAGAAGAGCCAAAAGAATATTGCAAAAGAGCAACAAAGTTGGAGAACTCACACTTCCCTTTTTCATAACCTACAACAAATCTATAGTAATAAAGGCAGTGTGATATAACTGATTTTTTATATTGATGTATCCTACAATGTTTCTGTATGACTTAAGATCCTGGCATATGTATACATTGTAAAATGATTGCCATAAAAAGCTAATTAATATATCCTTCATCCAACACAATTACTTTCTGTATATGTGGTAAAAACACCTCAGTAAATTTCAACTTTACTTGACTATTGCTAAATATAGTCATCAAGTTGCACATTAGATCTGATTCATCTACCCCATTTCCCTGTCACTCGGGCCACTGAAAACAACCATTCTATTTTGCTTCTATAAATTTAACTATTTTAGAGTCCATGTTATATTAACAGGGATCTCAGAGGAAGAGAACCAACAGGATGGGTCTAAAGGTCCAAGAACCAAAAGTACCAATGTACAAGGGCAGAAGAAGAATGTTTCAGGTCACACAAAAAGAGGAAATTCACCCTTCCTTTACCTGTCTGCTATTCAGGTCCTCAATGGATTGGATGATGCCCACCCACATTCTTTACTCAATGTACTGAGAAAGGGCAGGAAAATGAGACAAGGGTCATGTCATTGTAAAATCTACTTAGCCTGTGAAGAGGTACAGCTTATTTTTTTAAATGTTTATTTGCATTACTTTTTTTTTTTTTTTTTTTTTTTGAGAGGGCATCTCTCATATTTATTGATCAAATGGTTGTTAACAACAATAAAATTCAGTATAGGGGGGTCAATGCTCAATGTACAATCATTAATCCATCTCAAGCCTAATTCTCGTCAGTCTCCAATCTTCTGAAGCATAACGAACAAGTTCTTACATGGTGAACGAATTCTTACAGAGTGAATAAATTCTTACATGGTGAACAGTACAAGGGCATTCATCACAGAAACTTTCGGTTTTGATCATGCAATATGACCTATAAACCATCAGGTCAAATATGAATATTCATTTGATTTTTGTACTTGATTTATATGTTGATCCCACATTTCTCCTATTATTATTATTATTTTTATTTTTAATAAAATGCTGAAGTGGTAGGTAGATGCAAGATAAAGGTAGAAAACATAGTTTAGTGCTGTAAGAAGGCAAATGTAGATGATCAGATGATCAGGTGTGTGCCTATGGACTAAGTATTAATCCAGGCTAGACAAGGGCAGCAAGACATCCACGGATGCAGAAGATTTCTCTCAAAGCAGGGGGGGTGAGGTTCTGAGCCTCACCTCTGTTGATCCCCAAATTCTCACCTGATGGCCCCCCTGCGACTGTGCCTGTCTTAGGTTGTTCCTCCCTTGAGGAATCTTACCCGTCTCTGGCTAACCAGTCATCTTCCGGGGCCATACAGGGAAATGTAAAGTTGGTAAGTGAGAGAGAAGCCATATTGTTTGCAAAGGTTAGCTTTTTACTTCTTTGCAGATTTATGCCCTGTGGCTTCTATGCCCAGCACTTGTCTCGAGGTATCTTTACCACCTGGAGGAATTATGATACTCGGTAAATTCGATATGAGGCACGAATTCTATTTAAGGTTTGTAATTAGGAAGGAAGAAGAAAAGCTATAGATGTAGCATATGAAGGAAACTTGGGAGGATTGATTATTTCTTTGACATATCTTCTTGTATAGTACCTTAAGTATGTATAGGTTTTAAACTACTAACTAATTTGCACACACATATTAACATAATAGGAATACGGTGACATAAACAAAGCAAATCTATAATTACCAGCCATCTCCAGTGAAGCCAAGAAAACCATTTAGGCACCCTAGGCATTTGTGAAAATTTATCTATAATATGATGGATATTTTCCAACTGTACTTGAACCATCAGACAAATTAAAGCAGCCCATTTCTGGGATCTGTTCACATCCCATATGTTCTTTTAACCATAGATAGTCTATAGCCATAAGATTTTGGAGTGCTACAACTTGCACCCCTCCCAACTCCTGGTTGAGTTCCAACAGTACAGATCCAGTCAAATTCGTTGTCTCACTGTATGCACATGCCAGCCTAGACATCTCCCTCCTCCTTCTTATGACAAGTCCAGGAGACGGTGGGCTGGATGCAGCCACAACCGCAGCATCGTCCGGATCCCTGGGGAGGCTTTTTGATGATCATCCCCCGGCACGAGTCCTCCAGAGAGTGCTGATGCCGGAAGCTCCTCCTCATATCGTATCTTATTTCATTTTCTGGGTATCCAAGCTAGGCCTTGATCTTCTGCGGAGAAACAAACAGACCCTTTGCCCACACTTTGACATGCCCTCTGTACCACTGTGCAGAACTCATTGGAGGTCAGCACACAGTAACTGCTTTTTTTTTTTTTTTTTTTTTAATTAAGAGAAAGGAATATTATCAGAAAAGAGTACCTCCATAGCTGATCATCTGACACCCTTTAAGTGATCAACATTAAGGATATTTAAAGCATGCGTTGATCTTTGATTTACCAATAGTTTTATCCTGTTAACGAGTAATCCCCTTTTCTTTCTTTCTTTCTTTCTTTTTTTTTTTTTTTTAAATTTTTAATCTACCCTTACATGAAGAATACTATGTTTACTATGCTCTCCCCTATATCAGGTCCCCCCTAACAACCCCATTACGGTTACTGTCCATCAGCTTAGCAAAATGTGGTAGAGTCACTACTTGTCCTCTCTGTGTTGTGCAGCCCACCCTCCCCTTTCTCCCTCCCCCCCATGCATGCTAATCTTAATACCCCCCTTCTTCTTCTCCCCCCTTATCCCTCCCTGCCCACCCATCCTCCCCATTTCCTTTCCCTTTGGTACCTGTTAGTCCATTTTTGGGTTCTGTAATTCTGCTGCTGTTTTGTTCCTTCAGTTTTTCCTTTGTTCCTATACTCCTCAGATGAGTGAAATCATTTGGTATTTCTCTTTCTCCGCTTGGCTTATTTCACTGAGCATAATACTCTCCAGCTCCATCCATGTTGCTGCAAATGGTTGGATTTTTCCACTTCTTATGGCTGAGTAGTATTCCATTGTGTATATGTACCACATCTTCTTTATCCATTCATCTACAGATGGACATTTAGGTTGCTTCCAATTCTTGGCTATTGTAAATAGTGCTGCAATAAACATAGGAGTGCATCTGTCTTTCTCAAACTTGATTGCTGCGTTCTTAGGGTAAATTCCTAGGAGTGGAATTCCTGGGTCAAATGGTAGGTCTGTTTTGAGCATTTTGATGCACCTCCAAACTGCTTTCCACAATGGTTGAACTAATTTACATTCCCACCAGCAGTGTAGGAGGGTTCCCCTTTCTCCACAGCCTCGCCAACATTTGTTGTTGTTTGTCTTTTGGATGGCAGCTATCCTTACTGGTGTGAGGTGATACCTCATTGTAGTTTTAATTTGCATTTCTCTGATAATTAGCGATGTGGAGCATCTTTTCATGTGTCTCTTGGCCATCTGTATTTCTTTTTTGGAGAACTTTCTGTTCAGTTCCTCTGCCCATTTTTTAATTGGGTTATTTGTTTTTTGTTTGTTGAGGCGTGTGAGCTCTTTATATATTCTGGACGTCAAGCCTTTATCAGATCTGTCATTTTCAAATATATTCTCCCATACTGTAGGGTTCCTTTTTGTTCTATTGATGGTGTCTTTGGCTGTACAGAAGCTTTTCAGCTTAATGTAGTCCCACTTGCTCATTTTTGCTGTTGTTTTCCTTGCCCGGGGAGATATGTTCAAGAAGAGATCACTCATGTTTATGTCTAAGAGGTTTTTGCCTATGTTTTTTTCCAAGAGTTTAATGGTTTCGTAACTTACATTCAGGTCTTTGATCCATTTTGAGTTTACCTTTGTATATGGGGTTAGACAATGGTCCAGTTTCATTCTCCTACATGTAGCTGTCCAGTTTTGCCAGCACCATCTGTTGAAGAGACTGTCATTTTGCCATTGTATGTCCATGGCTCCTTTATCAAATATTAATTGACCATATATGTTTGGGTTAATTTCTGGGGTCTCTAATCTGTTCCACTGGTCTGTGGCTCTGTTCTTGTGCCAGTACCAAATTGTCTTGATTACTATGGCTTTGTAGTAGAGCTTGAAGTTGGGGAGTGAGATCCCCCCTACTTTATTCTTCTTTTTCAGGATTGCTTTGGCTATTCGGGGTCTTTGGTGTTTCCATATGAATTTTTGAATTATTTGTTCCAATTCATTGAAGAATGTTGCTGGTAATTTGAGAGGGATTGCATCAAATTTGTATATTGCTTTCGGCAGGATGGCCATTTTGACGATATTAATTCTTCCTAGCCATGAGCATGGGATGAGTTTCCATTTATTAGTGTCCCCTTTAATTTCTCTTAAGAGTGACTTGTAGTTTTCAGAGTATAAGTCTTTCACTTCCTTGGTTAGGTTTATTCCTAGGTATTTTATTCTTTTTGATGCAATGGTGAATGGAATTGTTTTCCTGATTTCTCTTTCTATTGATTCATTGTTAGTGTATAGGAAAGCTACAGATTTCTGTGTGTTGATTTTGTATCCTGCAACTTTGCTGTATTCCGATATCAGTTCTAGTAGTTTTGGAGTGGAGTCTTTAGGGTTTTTTATGTACAGTATCATATCATCTGCAAATAGTGACAGTTTAACTTCTTCTTTACCAATCTGGATTCCTTGTATTTCTTTGTTTTGTCTGATTGCCGTGGCTAGGACCTCCAGTACTATGTTGAATAACAGTGGGGAGAGTGGGCATCCCTGTCTGGTTCCCGATCTCAGTGGAAATGCTTTCAGCTTCTCGCTGTTCAGTATAATGCTGGCTGTGGGTTTATCATATATGGCCTTTATTATGTTGAGGTACTTGCCCTCTATTCCCATTTTGCTGAGAGTTTTTATCATGAATGGATGTTGAATTTTGTCAAATGCTTTTTCAGCATCTATGGAGATGATCATGTGGTTTTTGTCTTTCTTTTTGTTGATGTGGTGGATGATGTTGATGGATTTTCGAATGTTGTACCATCCTTGCATCCCTGGGATGAACCCCACTTGGTCATGGTGTATGATCCTTTTGATATACTGTTGAATTCTGTTTGCTAATATTTTATTGAGTATTTTTGCATCTACATTCATCAGGGATATTGGTCTGTAATTTTCTTTTTTGGTGGGGTCTTTTCCTGGTTTTGGTATTAGGGTGATGTTGGCTTCATAGAATGAGTTTGGGAGTATTCCCTCTTCTTCTATTTTGTGGAACACTTTAAGGAGAATGGGTATTATGTCTTCTCTGTGTGTCTGATAAAATTCCGAGGTAAATCCGTCCGGCCCCGGGGTTTTGTTCTTGGGTAGTTTTTTGATTACTGTTTCAATTTCTTTGCTTGTAATTGGTTTGTTTAACTTTTGTGTTTCTTCCTTGGTCAGTCTTGGGAGGTTGTATTTTTCTAGGAAGTTGTCCATTTCTTCTAGGTTTTCCAGCTTGTTGGCATATAGGTTTTCATAGTAGTCTTTAATAATTCTTTGTATTTCTGTGGAGTCTGTCGTGATTTTTCCATTCTCATTTCTGATTATGTTGATTTGTGTTGACTCTCTTTTTCTCTTAATAAGTTGGGCTAGAGGCTTATCTATTTTGTTTATTTTCTCAAAGAACCAGCTCTTGGTTTCGTTGATTTTTGCTATTGTTTTATTCTTCTCAATTTTGTTTATTTCTTCTCTGATCTTTATTATGTCCCTCCTTCTGCTGACTTTAGGCCTCATTTGTTCTTCTTTTTCCAGTTTTAATAATTGTGATGTTAGACTATTCATTTGGGATTGTTCTTCCTTCTTCAAGTGTGCCTGGATTGCTATATACTTTCCTCTTAAGACTGCTTTCGCTGCATCCCACAGAAGTTGGGGCTTAGTGTTGTTGTTGTCATTTGTTTCTATATATTCCTTGATCTCTATTTTGATTTGTTCATTGATCCATTGATTATTTAGTAGCATGTTGTTAAGCCTCCATGTGTTTGTGAGCCTTTTTGTTTTCTTTGTAGAATTTATTTCTACTTTCATACCTTTGTGGTCTGAAAAATTGGTTGGTAGAATTTCAATATTGTGGAATTTACTGAGGCTCTTTTTGTGAGCTAGTATGTGGTCTATTCTGGAGAATGTTCCATGTGCACTTGAGAAGAATGTATATCCTGTTGCTTTTGGATGTAGAGTTCTATAGATGTCTATTAGGTCCATCTGTTCTAGTGTGTTGTTCAGTGCCTGTGTGTCTTTACTTATTTTCTGCCCGGTGGATCTATCCTTTGGGGTGAGTGGTGTGTTGAAGTCTCCTACAATGAATGCATTGCAGTCTATTTCCCTCTTTAGTTCTGTTAGTATTTGCTTCACATATGCTGGTGCTCCTGTATTGGGTGCATATATATTTAGAATGGTTATATCCTCTTGTTGGACTAAGCCCTTTATCATTATGTAGTGGCCTTCTTTATCTCTTGTTACTTTCTTTGTTTTGAAGTCTATTTTGTCTGATATTAGTACTGCAACCCCTGCTTTCTTCTCACTGTTGTTTGCCTGAAATATGTTTTTCCATCCCTTGACTTTTAGTCTATGCTTATCTTTGGGTTTAAGGTGAGTTTCTTGTAAGCAGCATATAGATGGGTCTTGCTTTTTTATCCATTCTATTACTCTATGTCTTTTGATTGGTGCATTAAGTCCATTTACATTTAGGGTGACTATTGAAAGATATGTACTTATTGCCATTGCAGGCTTTAGATTCGTGGTTACCAAAGGTTCAAGGTTAGCTTCTTTAGTATCTTACTGCCTAACTTAGCTCGCTTATTGAGCTGTTATATACACTGTCTGGAGAGTCTTTTCTTCTCTCCCTTCTTATTCCTCCTCCTCCATTCTTCATATGTTGTGTGTTTTGTTCTGTGCTCTTTTTAGGGGTGCTCCCATCTAGAGCAGTCCTTGTAGGATGCCCTGTAGAGGTGGTTTGTGGGAAGCAAATTCCCTCAGCTTTTGCTTGTCTGGGAATTGTTTAATCCCGCCATCATATTTAAATGATAGTCGTGCTGGATACAGTATCCTTGGTTCAAGGCCCTTCTGTTTCATTGCATTAAGTATATCATGCCATTCTCTTCTGGCCTGTAGGGTTTCTGTCGAGAAGTCTGATGTTAGCCTGATGGGTTTTCCTTTATAGGTGACCTTTTTCTCTCTAGCTGCCTTTAAAACTCTTTCCTTGTCCTTGATCCTTGCCATTTTAATTATTATGTGTCTTGGTGTTGTCCTCCTTGGATCCTTTCTGTTGGGGGTTCTGTATAATTCCATGGTCTGTTCGATTATTTCCTCCCCCAGTTTGGGGAAGTTTTCAGCAATTATTTCTTCAAAGACACTTTCTATCCCTTTTCCTCTTTCTTCCTCTTCTGGTATCCCTATAATACGAATGTTTTTCCTTTTGTATTGGTCACATATTTCTCTTAGTGTTGTTTCATTCCTGGAGATCCTTTTATCTCTCTCTCTGTCAGCTTCTATACGTTCCTGTTCTCTGGCTTCTATTCCTTCAATGGCCTCTTGCATCTTATCCATTCTGCTTATAAATCCTTCCAGGGATTGTTTCACTTCTGTGATCTCTTTCCTGACATCTGTGATCTCCTTCCGGACTTCATCCCACTGCTCTTGCATTTTTCTCTGCATCTCATCCCACTGCTCTTGCATTTTTCTCTGCATCTCATCCCATTGCTCTTGCATTTTTTTCTGCATCTCTGTCAGCATGTTCATGATTTTTATTTTGAATTCTTTTTCAGGAGGACTAGTTAGGTCTGTCTCCTTCTCAGGTGTTGTCTCTGTGATCTTTGTCTGCCTGTAGTTTTGCCTTTTCATGGTGATAGAGATAGTTTGCAGAGCTGGTACAAGTGACCGCTGGAAGAGCTTCCCTTCTTGTTGGTTTGTAGCCTTTTCCTGGGAGAATAGCGACCTCTAGTGGCTTGTGCTGGGCAGCTGTGCGCAGACAGGGCTTCTGCTTCCTGCCCAGTTGCTTTGGGGTTTATCTCCGCTGTTGCTGTGGGCTTGGCCTGGCTGGGGCTGTTCCTCCAAAATGGTGGAGCCCCGTTGGAGGGGGAGCAGCCAGGAGACTATTTATCTCCGTAAGGGGCCTCTGTGCTCCCTGCTGCCCAGGGGGTTAGAGTGCCCAGAGATCCCCAGATTCCCTGCTTCAGGTCTAAGTGACCTGTCCTGCCCCTTTAAGATTTCCAAAAAGCACTCTCCAAACCAAAACAACAACAGCAACAATGAGAGAGGGAACAGAAAGAAAGAGGAAAAAAAAAAGGAAAAAAAAAGGAAAAAACAAGCGATTTTTTTTTTTTTTTTTTTTTTTTTGTCCTCAGGTGCCGGTCCCAGGCACCCGCTCACTGGTCCTGCTGCCCTGTCTCCCTAGCACCAGGGTCCCTGTCCTTTCAAGGCTTCCAAAAAGCACCCACCCACCGGTCCCGCAGGGAAGGAACGCTCAATATTCTTTGTCCTCAGGCACTGGTCCCACGCACCCGCTCACCAGTCCCGCCGCCCTGCCTCCCTAGCACCGGGGTCCCTGTCCCTTCAAGGCTTCCAAAAAGCACTCGGCAAAAAGAGAGAAAAAAAAGGGGAAAAACGCGCGATTTCTTCCGTCCTCAGGTGCTGGTCTCAGGCACCCACCCACCGGTCCCACAGGGAAAAATGCGGGATATTCTTTGTCCTCAGGTGCCGGTCCCAGGCACCCGCTCACCAGTCCCGCCGCCCTGCCTCCCTAGCACCGGGGTCCCTGTCCCTTTTAGGCTTCCAAAAAGCACTCGCAGAAAAGAGAAAAAAAAAAAGGGGAAAAACGCGCGATTTCCTCTGTCCTCAAGTGCCGGTCTCAGGCACCCGCCCACCGGTCCCGCAGGGAAAAACGGGGGATATTCTTTGTCCTCAGGTGCCGGTCCCAGCCACCCGCTCACCAGTCCCGCCACCGTGCCTCCCTAGCACTGGGGTCCCCGTCCCTTCAAGGCTTCCAAAAAGCGCTCGCCCAAAAGAGAAAAAAAAAAAAGGGGAAAAACGCGCGACCTCCTCCGTCCTCAGGCACCGGTCTCAGGCACCCGCCCCCAGGTCTCGCAGGGAGAAACGCGGGATATTCTTTGTCCTCCGGCGCCGTTCCCAGGCACCTCCTCACCGGTCCCGCCACCCTGCCTCCCCAGCAACGGGGGCCCGTCCCTCTAAGGCTTCCAAAAAGCGCTCGCCAAAAAAAAAACCGCTCCGGTTTCTCTCCACCCGCCGGGAGCCGGGGGGAGGGGCGCTCGGGTCCCGCCGGGCTGGGGCTTGTATCTTACCCCCTTCACAAGGCGCTGGGTTCTTGCAGGTGTGGATGTGGTCTGGATGTTGTCCTGTGTCCTGTGGTCTCTATTTTAGGAAGATTTTTCTTTATTATATTTTCATAGCTCTATGTGTTTTTGGGAGGAGATTTCCACTGCTCTACTCACGCCGCCATCTTGGCTCCGCCTCTGCATTACTTTTTTTTAATTAGGGTATCATTGCTATACAATTTTATGAAGGTTTCACATGAGCAACATTATGGTTTCAACAATCACCCACATTATCAAGTCACCACCCAACCCCATTGCAATCACTGTCCAACAGCGTAGTAAGATACTATAGTCATTATTTGTCTTCTCCATGCTGTACTGCCTTCCCTGCGACCTATCTATACTGTGAATGCTAATTATACTGCCCGTTAATCCCCCTCTCTCTCCCAGCCTCCCCAACCCCTCTTCTTTGGTAACCGCTAGTCCATTCTTGGCGTCTGTGAGTCTGCTGTTTTGTTCCGTCAGTTTTGCGTTGTTGTTATACTCCACAAATGAGTGAAATCATCTGGCACTTCTCTTTCTCTGTTAAGTATGATGTTGGCTGTGGTTTTGTCATAATAAGGCCTTTAATATGTTGAGGTACTTGCCCTCTATACCCATGTTGTTGAGAGTTTTTATCATGAATGGATGTTGAATTTTTTCAAATGCTTTTTCAGCATCTAGTGAGATGATCACGTGATTTTTGTCATTCTTTTTGTTGATGCGGTTATATGTTGATGGATATTGCATCATTCTTGCATCCCCAGAATCAATCCCACTTGATCATGATGGATGATCTTTCTGATGTTATTTTTGAATTCAATTTGCTAATATTTTCTTGAGGATTTTTGCATCTATATTCATCAGGGATACTGGTCTGTAATTTCTTGTTTTGTAGTGTCTTTGTCTGGTTTTGGTATTCGAGTGATGCTGGCCTCAGAGAATGAGTTTGAAAGTACTCCTTCCTCTTCTATTTTTTGGAAAACTTTAAGGAGGATGAGTATTAGGTCTTCACTAAACGTTTGATAAAATTCAGTGGTGAAGCCATCTGGTTCAGTCGTTTTGTTCTTAGGTAATTTTTGGACTACCAATTCAATTTCATTGCTGGTAATTGGTCTGTTCATATTTTCTGTTTGTTCCTGGGTCAGTCTTGGAAGGTTGTATTTTTTTAGAAAGTCATCTATTTCTTCTAGGTTACCCAATTTGTGAGCATATCATTTTTCATAGTATTCGCTAATAATTCTTTGTATTTCTGTGGTGTCCGTAGGGATTTTTCCTTTGTCATTTCTGGTTCTGTTAATGTGTGTACATTCTCTTTTCTTACTGATAAGTCTGGCTAAGGGTTTATCTATTTTGTTTATTTTCTCAAAGAACCATCTCCTAGTTTGATCAATTCTTTCTATTATTTTATTCTTCTTAATTTTATTTATTTCTACTCTGATCTTTATTATGCCCCTCATTCTACTGACTTTGGGCCTCATTTGTTCTTCTTTTGCTAGTTTAATTAATTGTGAGTTTAGACTGTTCATATGGGATTGTTCTTCTTTCTTGAGGTAAGCCTGTATTGCAATATACTTTTGTCTTAGAACTGCCTTCACTGCATCCCACAGGTTTTGGACTGTGTTCAGTTGTTGTTTTCATTTGTCTCCATATATGCTGCTTGATCTGTTTTTATTAGTCATTGATCCATTGATTATTTAAGACCATGTTGTTAAGTGTCCACATGTTTTGAGCCTTTTGTTTTCTTTGTACAATTTATTTCTAGTTTCATACCTTTGTGATCTGAGAAGTTGGTTGGTACAATTTCAAACTTTTTGAATTTGCTGAGGTTCTTTTTGTGGCCTAGTATGTGATCTATTCTGGAAAATGTTCCATGTGCACTTGAGAAGAATGTGTATCCTGCTGCTTTTGGGTGGAGTGTTCTGTAGATGTTTGTTAGGTCCATGTGTTCTAACGTGTTATTCAGTGCTTCTGTATCCTTACTTATTTTGTCTGTTTCATCTGTCTTTTGGAGTTAGCAGTGTGCTGGAGTCTCCTAAAATGATTGTATTCCATTCTATTTTCCCCTCTAAATCTCTTAGTATTTGTTTCACATATGTAGGTGCCCCTATATTTGATGCATAGATATTTATAATGGTTATATCCTCATTGGACTGACCCTTTTATCATTATGTAATGTCCTCCTTTGTCTCTTGTTATGTTCTTCATTTTGAAATCTATTTTGTCTGATATAAGTACTGCTACTTCTGCTTTTTTCTCCCTATTATTTGCATGATATATCTGTTCCCATCCCTTCACTTTTAGTCTGTGTATGTCTTTGTGTTTGAAGGGAGTCTCTTGTAGGCAGCATATAAGTGGGTCTGTTTTTTTTACCCATTCTGTAACTCTATGTCTTTTCATTGATGCATTCAGTCCATTTACATTTAGGGCGATTATGAATAGATATGTACTTACTGCCATTGCAGGCTTTAGATTTGTGGGTACCAAAGGTTCAAGGGCAGCTTTTTTTTATCATCTAACAGTTTAACTTAACTTTCTTTTTACACTATTTCAAATACAATCTAAAAGGTTCTTATTTTTTCTCCCTTCTTTTTCCTTCTCCACTCTATATATTATGTGTCATATTCTGTACTTTGTGTATTTCTTGACTGACTTTGGTAGTTCATTTAATTTTTCATTTGCTTAGTAATTAATTGTTCTACTTCCTTTACTGTGTTTTTATTTTCTCTGGTGACAGCTATTAGCCTTAGAAGCACTTCCATCTACAGCATCCTTTAAAATACACTGTAGAGATGGTTTGTGGAAGGTACATTCCCTCAACTTCTGCTAATTTGGAAATTGCTTAATCCCTGCTCCAAATTTAAATGATAATCTTTTCAGACAGAGTACTGTTGGCTGGCAGCCCTTCTGTTTCATTGCATTAAATATACCATGCCACTCCCTTCTGGCCTGTATGGTTTCTGCTGATAGCTTGATGGGCTTTCCTTTATAAGTGATCTTTTTCCTCTCTCTCTGGTTGCTTTTAATACTTTCTCCTTGCCCTTGATATTTGCCATTTATTTATTATATGCCCTGGTGGTGTCTTCCTAGGGTCCCTTGTGTTGGGAGATCTCTGCACTTCCATGACCTGAGAGACTATGTCCTTCCCAGATTGGGGAAGTTTTCAGTAATTATTTCCCCAAATAAACGTTCTATCCATTTTTCTCTCTCTTTGTCTTCTGGTACCCATATAATGAGAATATTGTTCCATTTGGATTGGTTGCACAATTTTCTTACATTCTTTCATTCTTAGAGATCCTTTTTTCTCTCTGTGCCTCAGCTTCTTTGTCTTCCTGCTCTCTAATTTCTATTTACCATCTCCTCTACCTCATTTAATCTACTTTTAAATCCCTCTGTTGTATGTTTCACTTCAGATACTGTATTTTTCAAAGTTTCTATCTCTTTCTTGAAATCTTCCCTGTGATATTGAATATTTTTCTGTAGCTCCATGTGCATGTTTATGATTTTTTTTTGAAATCTTTATCCAGAAGATTGGTAATTTCAGTTTCACTTAGCTCTCTTTCTGGTGTCTGCTGGATTTTTGTTTGTACACAATTTTTTTGTGGTTTCATATTTCTAGTGATTCCTATGGAATAATAACTATGTGCACCCTCTAGTGCCCAGAAGCTCTACTCCCTGGAGTTGCCCAGCACCTGGAGCAATGACAGGTGGTCGAAGGCCTGCTACAATTGCTCCTGCCAGGAGGAAAGAGCTCTTTCTGCCTTCCCAGCTGCAGTGCCTGCCTCCACTGCCAGGTCCAGTGGGCTGAGCATACAGGGAAGACTCTCTGTTCTATGCCCTTGTAGCTGCCATAGGCAGGGCCACCCTCCAGCTGGCCTGGTGCAATGGAAGGGGCAGCAGGTTTGTGCCTGCTGGGAGGAAGGTGTGGCAGGCTGAATATCGCAGTAAGGGAGCCTTGGCACTGCATTGCCAGCTAGTGGGATGGAGCACCTGAAGTTCCTGAAAGTTCCCAAACTGCTGGGCTGAGTGTGCCAGGATGATTTTGTCCACCTGCCCTTTCTCCTCAACAGCAAGTTCTGTGTAATCTTTGCCCATTTAGAACCGCTCTCACTGTTGGGAGGTCATTCAAAGTACCTGCCTTTCCTTTGTCCTGGAGAAACTGGTTGTGTGTACCTGTTCTCCACAAGTGGCTGGAATCTGTCTCTCCAAGCATTCTGACCATTTTTGCTTTCCAACCCCACTAATTTCCAGAGCACCACATATGTGGGTTCATGATCCCAGTGCAGATCTCCAGGGCTGGGTGTTCAGCAGTCCTGGGCTACTCCCTCCCTGCTCCGTTTCTCTTCCTACCACCAGTGAGCTGGGGTGGGGGAGGGCTTGGGTCCCACCAGATTGCATATTTTCTACTTTACCCTTTTCTGTGAGGTCTTCTCTTTTCCCCAGATGCAGGCAGTCTTTTCTGTAGTCTTCAGGTCACTATTTCAGGATTAGTTGTACTTGGTGCATTTTCATGTTGTATGTGCTTTCAGAAGGAGGTTTCTGCCTCACTTCTCATACCATCTTTCCCCTTTCCTTGCCCAGCTTATCCTTTAACTTAATCTATATGTTGCTCTTCCTCTTCTTCCAGCCCCTTAAACAAATAAGTGACTTTATAACAGAACAGTAGATAGACCTCCAAAGTGTAAGTGAACCTATGTTGATAAAGAATGCTGAGATCCAGAATGACACATTACCTAAATAACCCTATTCTTAAGACAAAAAACTTCAAAGGAATTATGAATCACCTGTATACATCATACCTTATGCTGAGCCCTACCCAAATGGCCCTATAAATCCCAAGTCCAAACCCTTAAGCATACCTCCTCTGTAAGGTTGCCTGCCCTCCCTTTTCTTTGAATGTGTATTTTTTGCTTTAAGTAAAGATTTCTCACTGTTCAACTTACTGCATTTTATCTCTGTGTTCTTCCAGTGGTAAGCATCTTTGTTAATTTGCTATTTCATTCCATTTTCTAGACTTAAGCACTAGTCTTCTCTCTCTCTGTTCTACTTCAGACAAGCAGGGATGGGCTACTGAGATCTCTGATTTGGGCTTGCAAGTTCCTGTCACCTAGGTAATCTGGACATGACTGCAGCTATAAGATCATGCTCTTTAGTAGCCTGCCCAAAAATCTTGATTTGTCTTTGGAAAGTTCTCAGAACATAATCTTACTCCATCCAGTGCTCTGAAGCTCCCTCAAATCCTGGGATGGTAGGGACTTAGTTCCCACATCATGCAGATTCAAGTGAACAATGGACACGAGGTGACTGGTTTCAGGAGTTGGCAAGGGGTCTAATCTATGCTGAGCAGGAGTTCAATGAGCTTCCCCTTCTTCCCTGCATTCTTCCTTGCTCTCTGTTGCCTATATGGCTGCTGCCATTCACTACTAATTTCACTTTAGTGAATTCTTCCTTACCTATACCTGACCTGTTTGAAAATTCTTTCTCATTCAGAGTCAAGAACTCTCCCCTGTCCAGGTTGAGGTTTCATCAAGTGTGCAGGGAAAGACCTCCCCGGATGCATATGCCTGACAACACTACCATTTCAGATGTTAATCTCTCCTGGAACACCCACACAGATACACCCTGAAATAGTGTTTCACTAGCTATCTGGACAATTCTTAGCCCATGAAATTAACCATCATAAGTCCACCCTTTATCAACTTGGCACCCATACATATCTCCTTAAGCCATACTTAATCTCCAAATAAAGACAGTAATAAGGTCATAATTCCAACTGGCATGATATACAGCTATCCTGCATGTAACTGAAAATGCACTAATTCCTTCCCCAAAAAGAGGATGTAGAGTCTTTGAGTAATGTTTACTCTTCTCCTGAAATCCTGCAACTTAAATCCTCTGATGTAAAATTAGCAATACTTAAATACTGATAAAAAGTCAATACAGCTTATATTATGTCATAAAGGAAAAAGGAAACAAAGATATTTGCTGAATTTATACACACACACACACACACACACACACATATATACACATATATACCCATATGCAAACATATCTATAAAAGAGGAAATAGTCATGTCAATTGCAGTCCTCATTTCTATAACTGGTCATGTGGTTGTAGTTGGTATTTATAAATACCTTCTACTACCCATTCTGTATTCCCTTTGCCTTGAACAAGCACCTCAGCTAGTCTTTGTTCTTTAGCTGGCAGGGTAACCCTAACCTTTATTTCTGAACTGTCTGGACCATTAGTAGCCCTGCCTGGATTGGTCTGTTGTAGTTTTCCATTGACTTTGACCACAAGGTATGGTAATACTAAGAGATACCCTAAGGTATCTCCTGTATTCCAGACATAGTCTTCCTTATTTCCACTGTGTGGCAGTAGTCCAATTTCTTCATGCTACATTTTCAAGATCAATCATCCCATGCAACCCCATAACTACTTTCATTGCCTACTGATGCAGGGACATGAAGAGCCCAAAATTGTTCGGTGGCAGTAGTAACTTCCAGCTCAATGTAATAGTTTTTGTGTCTCCTGATAAGAACTTTCCTCCCTTTGGCAATGAGACCTCTAGGCTAGCAGAACATAAAATCATGAGAACAAGAAGCAAAAATTTTGCTAGCAGATCACTATGAGTAATAGGAGTAGTGCACTTTCATTTTCACCCCTTGATTCCTTGACCTATGAATCCTAGCTATCCGTAAAACAGCACCATATATTGGACACTAATTTAGAGCATATACAGCTTTCTGGAGAACCTTTCCTCAGCCCTCAAGGTAACAAAATTTACCTAGATGGTGCTATAACTCAGTCTTGAAGAGATCATTCCACTCTTCTACTAAGCAAGTGGCTTCAGGATGGTGGGGAATATGGAAAAACAAGTGAATTCCATGATCATCGGCCCACTCTTGCATTTCTTTTTCTGTGAAGCAAGTTCCTTGATCAGAAGCAATGCTGTGTGAAATACCAGGATAGTGGATAAAACATTCTGTAAATCCACAGATGGTAGCTTTGGAGGAAGCACTGCACACAGGGAAGGCAACTCTGTCTCCAGAGTGTCTATTCCAGTAAGAAAAAACACTGTCCCTTCCATGTTGGGAGTGGTTGGCGGTAACTGCCAGGGAATGATGTCACACTGGGGTCTCATTGTTGATCTCTACTGCTGGTAGACTGTGCACTCAGTAGTGGCTATAACCAGGGTGGTCTTTGTGAGTGAAGTCCATGTTGCTGAGCCCATGCATAACTACCATCCTGCCACCATGGCCACTTTGTTCATGGTCCATTGGGTGATAAAGGTGGATGGGAAAAGGGACTGAATGGTACACACAGAATGGGTCTTTCTATCCACCTAGTTATTAAAATCCTCCTCTACTGAGGTCACCTTTTGGTGAGCATTCCACATGGTACACAAATATCTTCATGTCTTTTTCCCATTCAGAGAGGCCTATCTACATACATCTTCTGTAAATTTGTCACCAATTTTTCAATCATGTTCCTTTCAAATCCCTGACCATCCATCCAAGCTGCTTGCCACAGCCCATGAAATCGATATATAATCACATATCTGGTCATTTCTCCTTCCAAGCTAAGTGAACAACCAGGTGCACTACCCAAAGTTCTGCCCACTAGGAGGGTTTCCCTTCACCACTATCCTTCAGGGATGTCCCATAGGGGATATAATGCTGCAGCTGTCCACTTTCAGGTGGTGCCCTTCATATCATAGAATTATCTATAAACCAGGCCAAAGTCTTCTTCTTCTGTCAACTTATTGTAGGGAACTCCCTATGAAACCATAGGTGCAGGCTGGGAGAGAGCAGTATAGCAGGAGTGAGGGCCATGGGTATTTGGGCCACTTCTTCATGTAACTTACTTATGACTTTTAGGCCTGCTTGGATCTGATCATGTATATAACACTTCCATTTGATGATGGATACTGCTGTACATGGACAACTTTATGGTCTGGTGGGTCAGATAACACCTACTTCATGATGGGCAGCTTAGGTCACATGGTTAACTTGGTGACCCATAGTCAAGCATTCAGTCTCTAAGGCCCAGTAG
The DNA here is from genome assembly GCF_040802235.1 of Manis javanica. Lineage (NCBI taxonomy): Eukaryota > Metazoa > Chordata > Mammalia > Pholidota > Manidae > Manis > Manis javanica. The sequence continues at coordinate 91,700,401 of NC_133174.1, forward strand.
CAGGCAAACAGCTTTTTCTCAAAAGGAGAGTAGTTATCTGCAGAAGATGGCAGGGTCTTGCTCCAAAATCCTTAAGGTCTGCACTGTAATTCAGTTATGAGCCTGCCAAAGGCTTCAAACACCACCTCTATCTACCACTGACACTTTAAGCACCATTGGATCTGCTGGATCATATGGCCCAGGTGGCACTGCAGCTTGCACAACCTAAACCTGTTTGTGAGACTTTTCTATTCTGGACCTCACTCAAAACTAGTAACTTTTCAGTTCACTCAGTAAATGTGCTGGAATAACACACCCAAATGAAGAATATGCTGCCTCCAAAATCCAAAGAGGCCCACTAGGCATTGTGTCTCTTTCTCGGTTGTAGGATGGACAAAATGCAACAAGTTATCCTTTACCTTAGAAGAGATGTCTCAACCTGCTCCATACTACTGGATCCCTAGAAATTTCACTGAGGTAGAAGGTTCCTAAATTTTAGTTCGATTTATTTCCCACCCTTTTACATGTAACATTCTCATCAGTAAGTCTAGATTAGGTGCTACTTCTCACTCACTAGGTGCAAACAGCATAAACCCATCAATATAATGGACTAGTGTGTTATCTTGTGGAAAGGAAAGGAAATCAAGACCTCTCTAAACTAAATTATGGCATAGAGCTATAGAGTTGCTATATCCCTGAGGTAGGACAGTGAAGGTGTATTGCAGACCTTGCCAGCTAAAAGCAAACTGCTTCTGGTGGACCTCATGGACAGGTATGGAGAAAAAAGGTATCTGCCCAATCAATAACTGCATACCAGGTACCAGGTGATGTGTTAATTTGCTCAAGCAATGAAACCAAATTTGGTACAGCACCTGCAACTGGAGTCACTACCTAGTTAAGCTTACAAAAATTGACTGTCATTCTCTAAGATTCATTTGTCTTCTGCACAAACCAAATAAGAGAGTTGAAAGGGCATGTGGTGGAAATCACTCCTGCATCTTTCAAATCCTTGATGGTGGCACTAATTTCTGCAATCCCTCCAGGAATGTGGTATTATTTTTTATTTATTATTTCCACAGATAGAGGTAGGTCTAATGGCTTCCACTGGCCTTTCTCACCATAACAGTCCTCACACAACAGATCAGGGAACAGGCATGGGGATTCTGCCAGCTGCTACATCTATCTATTCTAATTATGCGTTCTGGAAATAACCATAGAATGGGTTTAGGGACCCTCTGGACTCACTGTGAGACAGACCTGTGAGCTAAAACTCAATTGATTACCTGACTTTCGTAAGTCCCTACTTGACTGGAGGGCCATAGTGATGCTTGAGGTCTCCTGGAATCAGTGTTAGTTCAGATACAGTGTCCAGCAGTCCCTGAAAGGTCTGATTATTTCCTTTTCCCCAATGTAGTTACTCTGGTAAAAGACTGTAAGTTCCTTTGTGAGAAAGATTAACAGTATAAATTTTCAGTAGCATACCAGGGTCCTTCCATAGAAAGACAGGCCTCCACTTCATTCAAGGGGTTCTAGATCTGCAAATTGTCTCAAGTCTGGGAACTCATTGAGGGGCTATGATTTTCTGTTTTTATGATTCAAGTCAGACTTTTGTTCACTTGACCTATAACTTTTCTGTGTAGATAGGTAAGAATCTAGGAGGCTTCCTATTTATTCCACTTTTTAAAACAGCATAATTAACTAACCATCACCATAGGTTTGCATGAATCAGACTAATCTGATAGCTGCTTTGACTCTGCTGTCCATTTCATCAACCACACCTACCCTCCTTTTGGTGGTTAAGTGCTACCACTTGGCCCCTGCCACCCCATGATGCAATTGCTCCCATTGCATATTTAACTTTTCCATTTGAGTGGCTGTAGTTCACACTATAAGGTCTAGACTATAGAGAAGAGTGATCATGGAACTCTTCCAGGATGCTAGGGCTCCACTCACAAAATTATTTCTCCAAGTACTGATGAAAGGTGACATCTTCTGGCCCCTCCCAGTGTGAATGAGTAGGTCTTAAGTGACTAATACACTCTAATATTCCAGTCCCTCTAAGTCTCTGAATTCTTCTCCATTAAACCAAGGGCGGTTGGGCATTTCCAATTCACATATGGTGGGTCATCTGTTGGTCCATGTTTCAGCCAACCAACCAATTAAAGCCCTTTCTAACTTCCTAGCTTACATGAAATGAAAAATCTCCATTTAGTGAGTTACTGCAGGTCACTGAGAGAACATGACTCCTGATGGGACACATGAACTGGACCCAGGCAATTGGAAGCTCCTTATCCCCTCCCTTGTCCTCATGATGTACATGTTCTGCTCACTATTCCCACATTACGAGCCATTTGAAGGATGTAGCCTTGACAGAGTAATGCATCATTGAGATCATCTAGACTGTGTACATGACTGAATCCCATTAAGGACTCTACATAAACTTTTAAGATATTTTGGTGGGTATGTACAGAAATCATCTTGCAGCCACTCAAAACAAGCCTTATATGTAAGTTCTCTTGCTTATTCAAAGTGCCACCTACTAATCTGGAATCATCTGCCTCTTTCTTTGGTCTCTCCTTGCCCTCCATGTATGGGGGCCAGTTTTGAATTCTACCCTAGGAACTCCTTAAGTTTTGAACCAACATGAACCTGCACCTCCTCATGGATCACACTTTGTACCTCACCTTTAGAATCCTGATAAGACTTGAGTCTAGTTATAGGTTTAAAAGCAGAGAGGGGTGACAAGACTGGATCCTGAGGAGTCTCATTATTGTCTTGCATGGCAACTGCCTAAAAGGAGGCCATTACCATTTCCTCAGGCAATGCAATGTTAAACCCCAGAGACAAGGAGTGAGGCCCATATCACTGTGGTGGGTAGGCTGCTACAACTGGAGTGAAGATGCTGCTGCCACAAGGGGTAAGGAGGTCACTGCTGTAATTGGGGAAGCCACTTTTACTGGTGCTGGGGAGGTCACTTTAATTGAAGATGGTGAGATCATATCCACTAGGAATAAGGAGACTTCTTCCACTGGTAAAGAATATTCATCAATATTTGGGGGCTCAATGTTCCCCAGCTTAATCAGGATCTTCCCATACATGCCTATCCCAATTTACAGGATCCCATTCTTCCCAATCAATGCCCTCACTTTAACAGTACATATTCTGCAAGGCTAAAAGTTAAATTTGTATTGTAATTCAGCCAATCACAATGTGAGGTTATGTGTTTGATTTTCAGCAACTTCAGCCCTGCAGCCACAGGAGATAAGACTCTCTTTCAGGGCATATATAGAAGCTCTTAGGTGACACTCAGCTGGGAATTTGAATCCCTGAACTCATCCTTCTCTTTCACCACATTGTCTAACATTAGGAGCAACCAATCAATATCATTATATTCCTAGTTTCCAGAAAAAAATTTTAAGTATCATATACTGATTCACTTAGCTCCTTGCTTCTTATAAGCGGTTGATTAGGAGTATCCAATGCAGATATTTTGCATATCCCTATAAACAGTTCCCACCATGCACTTATCTGTGCTCTCTTTACTACTGAAAAGAGAGTCACTAATGTCTTAACTCTAATCAGATTAGAGACCCAATTCCAGAAACAACAGAACCAAATCAGAAAACTCATCTTCAAGATTCTGTTCCTCTAGAACCACTCTCAGTACCAAAATCTGTATTAGTCAGGGTTCTCCCAGAAACAGAATCAATAGGATATAGATGATAGATGACAGAGAGAGAGAGAGATCTGAGATTTATTAGAGGAACCAGATCACAGAATTATGTTGGCTGAGAAGTCCCACAACATGCCATCTGCATGTTGGAGAACCAAGAAGTCCAGTGGTGTAATTCAGTCTGAATTCAAAAGCCTGAGAACTGGAGAAACCAATAATGTAACTTGGAGTCCAAAGTCCAAGAACCAGGAACACCAATACCCGACATCAGGAAAAGATGTCTCAACTCAAGCAAAGAGAGAAAATTCATCCTTTCTGCATGTTACAGGCCATCAATGAATTGGATGATGCCCAGTCACACAAGTGAGGGTGATCTTTACTCAGTCTACCAACTCAAACGCTAATCTCTGTTGGAAATATACTCACAAATACACGCAAAAATAATGTTTTACCAACAATCTGAGCATCCTATAGCCCAGTCATGATGACACATAAAATTAATCATCACACACATATAAGTGAGATCATGCACTATTTGTCTTCCTGAATCTGGCTTATTTCACTTAGCATAATGTTCTCCAGGTTCATGCATATAGTTGCAAATGGCAGGGCTTCCTTCTTTTTTAAAGCCAAATAATATTCCAATGTGTGTGTCTGCAACATTTTCTTCAGCCAATAGACATTTAGGTTGTTTCCATATGTTAAATATTGTGGATAATGCTGTGAATATGGGAGTGCAGATACCTCTTTAAGATACTGATTTTATTTCTTTTGTGTACATATTCAGATGAGGAATTGCTGGATCATATGGTAACTCTACGTTTAATCTTTAAAATAATAATTTTAACAGTAACCTCCATACTGTTTCCTGTAGCTGCAGCAACATTTTACAATTTTTAATCCATTTTACAACAGTATATAAGGGTTCTCTTTTCTCCGCATTATTGCCAACATTTATTTTCTTTTGATTTTTTGGTAATAGCCATGCTAACAGCTATGAGGTGATTATCTCATTATGGTTCTGATTTGCATTTCCCTAATTAGTGATGTTGAGTACCTTTTTATTTATTTTTATTTTTATTTTTTATTTTTGTATTTTCTGATGCAGGGCGTCTCCAGGCATAAGGTTCAGAGATGGTGGAGTCAACATATGGTTGCCCCATTTTCTGATATTCCAAGAGATGCACATTTTTAAAATTTTGGTATCTTTATCATCTCCATAGATGCTGAAAAAGAATTCGACAAAATTCAACATCCATTCATGATAAAAACTCACAACAAAATGGGCATAGAGGGCAAGTACCTCAACATAATAAAGGCCATATATCATAAACCCACAGCCAACATTATACTGAACAGCGAGAAGCTGAAAGGTTTTCCTCTGAGATCGGGAATTAGACAGGGATGCCCACTCTCCCCACTGTTATTCAACATAGTACTGGAGGTCCTAGCCATGGCAATCAGACAAAACAAAGAAATACAAGGAATCCAGATTGGTAAAGAAGAAGTTAAACTGTCACTATTTGCAGATGACATGATACTATACATAAAAAACCCTAAAGACTCCACCCCAAAACTACTAGAACTGATATCAGAATACAGCAAAGTTGTAGGATACAAAATTAACACACAGAAATCTGTAGCTTTCCTATACACTAACAATGAACCAATAGAAAGAGAAATCAGGAAAACAATTCCATTCACAATTGCATCAAAAAGAATAAAATACCTAGGAATAAATCTAACCAAAGAAGTGAATGACCTATACTCTGAAAACTACAAGTCACTCTTAAGAAAAATTAAAGGGGACACTAACAAATGGAAACTCATCCCATGCTCGTGGATAGGAAGAATCAATATTGTCAAAATGGCCATCCTGCCCAAAGCAATATGCAAATTTGATGCAATCCCTATCAAATTACCAGCAACATTCTTCAATGAACTGGAACAAATAATTCAAAAATTCATATGGAAACACCAAAGACCCCGAATAGCCAAAGCAATCCTGAGAAAGAAGAATAAAGTAGGAGGGATCTCACTCCCCAACTTCAAGCTCTACTATAAAGCCATAGTAATCAAGACAATTTGGTACTGGCACAAGAACAGAGCCACAGACCAGTGGAACAGAATAGAGACTCCAGACATTAACCAAAACATATATGGTCAATTAATATTTGATAAAGGAGCCATGGACATACAATGGCGAAATGACAGTCTCTTCAACAGATGGTGCTGGCAAAACTGGACAGCTACATGTAGGAGAATGAAACTGGACCATTGTCGAACCCCATATACAAAAGTAAACTCAAAATGGATCAAAGACCTGAATGTAAGTCATGAAACCATTAAACTCTTGGAAAAAAACATAGGCAAAAGCCTCTTAGACATAAACATGAGTAACCTCTTCTTGAACATATCTCCCCGGGCAAGGAAAACAACAGCAAAAATGAACAAGTGGGACTATATTAAGATGAAAAGCTTCTGTACAGCAAAAGACACCATCAATAGAACAAAAAGGAACTCTACAATATGGGAGAATATATCTGTAAATGACAGATCCGATAAAGGCTTGACGTCCAAAATATATAAAGAGCTCACCCACCTCAACAAACAAAAAACAAATAATCCAATTAAAAAATGGGCAGAGGAACTGAACAGACAGTTCTCCAAAAAAGAAATACAGATGGCCAACAGACACATGAAGAGATGCACCACATCACTAATTATCAGAGAAATGCAAATTAAAACTACAATGAGGTATCACCTCACACCAGTAAGGATGGCTGCCATCCAAAACACAAACAAAAACAAATGTTGGTGAGGCTGTGGAGAAAGGGGAACCCTCCTACACTGCTGGTGGGAATGTAAATTAGTTCAACCATTGTGGAAAGCAGTATGGATGTTCATCAAAATGCTCAAAACAGACTTACCATTTGACCCAGGAATTCCACTCCTAGGAATTTACCCTAAGAATGCAGCAATCAAGTCTGAGAAAGACAGATGCACCCCTATGTTTATCGCAGCACTATTTACAATAGCCAAGAATTGGAAGCAACCTAAATATCCATCGGTAGATGAATGGATAAAGAAGATGTGGTACATATACACAATGGAATACTACTCAGCCATAAGAAGAGGGCAAATCCTACCATTTGCTGCAAGATGGATGGACCTGGAGGGTATTATGCTCAGTGAAATAAGCAAAGTGGAGAAAGAGAAATACCAAATGATTTCACTCATCTGTGGAGTATAAGAACAAAGGAAAAACTGAAGGAACAAAACAGCAGTGGAATCACAGAAACCAAGAATGGACTAACAGGTACCAAAGGGAAACGGACTGGGGAGGATGGGTGGGTAGGGAGGGATAAGGGGGGGGAGAAGAAGAGGGGTATTAAGATTAGCATGCATGGGGGGGTGGGAGGAAGGGGAGGGCTGTACAAGACAGAGAAGACAAGTAGTGATTCTACAACATTTTGCTATGCTGATGGACAGTGAACTGTAAAGGGGTTTCTAGGGGAGAGCTGGAATAGGGGAGAGCCTACTAAACATAATATTCTTCATGTAAGTGTAGATTAAAGATAACAAAAAAAAAGAAAGAAAGAAAGAGAAGGGGGATTACTCCCTGATAGGATAAAACTAACTGTAAATCAATGATTAATGTATGCTTTAAATATCCTTAATTTTGATCACTTAAAGGGTGTCAGATGATCGGCTATGGATGTACACTTTTCTGATAATATTCCTTTCTCTACACAATGGTATAAAGGGCATATCAAAGTGTGAGCAAAGGGTCTGTTTGTATTTATACAGAGGATCAAAGCCTAATTTGACTACCCAGAAAATGAACTAAGATACAATATGAAGAAGAACTTCCAACTTCAGCACTCTCTGGAAGATGATCATCAAAAAACCTCAACAAAGATCCAGGCGATGCTGCAGTTGTAGCTGCATTCATCCCACTGGTTCCTGGACTTGCCATTGGAATGAAGAAGGAGATATCTAAGCTGGCCTGTGCATACAGTAAAACAACAAATTTCACTGGATCTATACTGTTGGAACTCAAACAAGAATTAGGAGAAGTGAAAGTTGTAGTGCTCCAAAATCTTACAACTACAGACTATCTACTGTTAAAAGAATATATGGGATGTTAACAGTTCCCAGGAATGGGTTGTTTTAATTTGTCTGATTTCTCTCAGACTGTTCAAGTACAGTTGGACAATATCCATTATATCATAGACAAATTTTCACAAATGCCTAGGGTGCCTAACTGGTTTTCTTGGCTTCACTGGAGATAGCTGGTAATTATAGATCTGCTTTGGTTATGTAACTGTATTCCTATTATGTTAATGTGTGTGTGCAATTTAATTAGGAGTTTAAAACCTATACATGCTTAAGTTACTCTACAAGAAGATATGTCAAAGAAATAATCAATCTTCCCATGTTTTCTTCCATCTGCTACCTCTATAGCTTTTCTTCTTCCTTCCTAATTACAACCCTTAAATAGAATTCGTGCCTCATATCGAATTCACCATGTATCATAACTCCTCCAAGTGGTAAAGATACCTCAAGACAAATGCTGGCATAGAAGCCACAGGGCATAAATCTGCAAAGAAGTAAAAAGCTAAGCTTTTCAAACAATATGGCTTCTCTCTCACTTACCAACTTTACATTTCCCTGTGTGGCCCCAGAAGATGACTGGTTAGCCAGAGACAGGTAAGATTCCTCAAGGGAGGAACAACCTAAGACAGGCACAGTCGCAGGGGGGCCTTCAGGTGAGAAATTGGGGATCAACAGAGGTGAGGCTTAGAACCTCACCCCCCCTGTTTTGAGAGAAATCTTCTGCATCCGTGGATGTATTATTGCCCTTGTCTAGCTTGGATTAACACAGTCTACAGGCGCACACCTGATCATCTACATTTGCTCTATTACAACACTAAACTATGTTTTCTACCTTTATCTTACATCTACCTACCACTTCAGCATTTTATTTAAAAAAATAATAATAATAATAAAGGGAGAAATGTGGGATTCACATATAAATCAAGTATAAAAATCAAACGAATATTCATATTTGACCTGATTGCTGATAGTTCATAATGAGTGATCAAAATCGAAAGTTTTTGTGATGACTGCCCTTGTACTGTTCACCATGTAAGAACTTATTCACTATGTAAGAACTTGTTCACCATGTAAGAACTTGTTCGTTATGCTTCAGAAGATTGGAGACTGACAAGAATTAGGCTGGGGGTGGATTAATGATTGTGCATTGAGCATTGACTCCCCTATACAGAATTTTATTGTTGTTAACAACCATTTGATCAATAAATATGAGAGATGCCCTCTCAAAAAAAAAATTTTTTTTGGTATCATTAATCTACAATTACATGAAGACCATTATGATTACTAGGCTCCCCCTTCACAAAGTCCACCCCACATACCTCTTCACAGTCACAGTCCATCAGCATAGTAAGATGCTATAAAATCACTACTTGTCCTCTCTGTGCTATAGTGCCTTCCCCATGCCCCCCTACATTATGTGTGCTAATCATAATGCCCCTTATTCCCTTATCACTCCCTTCCCACCCCCACCCAACCAGTCCCTTTCCCTTTGACAACTGTTAGCCCATTCTTGGGTTCTGTGAGTCTGCTGCTATTTTGTTCCTTCAGTTTTTCTTTGTTCTTATACTCCACAGATGAGTGAAATCATTTGGTACGTGTCTTTCTCCACCTGGATTATTTCACTGAGCATAATACCCTCTAGCTCCATCCATGTTGTTGCAAATGGTAGGATTTGTTTTTTTCTTATGGCTGAGTAATATTCCATTGTGTATATGTACCACCTCTTCTTTATCCATTCATCTACTGATGGACATTTAGGTTGCTTCCATATCTTGGCTATTGTAAACAGTGCAGCGATAAACATAGGGGTGCACCTGTCTTTTTCAAACTGGAGTGCTGTATTCTTAGGGCAAATTCCTAGAAGTGGAATTCCTGGCTCAAATGGTATTTCTATTTTGAGTTTTTTGAGGAACCTCCATACTGCTGTCCACAATGGTTGTACTAATTTACATTCCCACCAGCAGTGTAGGAGGGTTCCCCTTCCTCCACAACCTCGCCAACATTTGTTGTTGTTTGTCTTTCCGATGATGGCGATCCTTACTGGTGTGAGGTGATATCTCATTGTGGTTTTAATTTGCATTTCTCTGATGATTAGCGATGTGGAGCATCTTTTCATGTGTCTGTTGGCCATCTGAATTACTTATTTAGAGAACTGTCTATTCAGCTCGTCTGCCCATTTTTTAATTGGGTTATTTGCTTTTTCTTTGTTGAGCTGTGTGAGCTCTTTATATATTTTGGATGTCAACCCTTTATCAGATCTGTCATTTATGAATATATTCTCCCATACTGTAGGATACCTTTTTGTTCTATCGATGGTGTCCTTTGCTCTACAGAAGCTCTTTAGCTTGATATAGTCCCACTTGTTCATTTTTGCCTGTGTTTCCCTTGTCTGGGGAGATATGTTCATGAAGAAGTCACTCATGTTTATGCCCATGAGATTTTTGCCTATGTTTTTTTCTAAGAGTTTTATGGTTTCATGACTTACATTCAGGTCTTTGATCCACTTGGAGTTTACTTTTGTGTATGGGGTTAGACAGTAATCCAGTATCATTCTCTTACATGTAGCTGTCCAGTTTTGCCAGCACCATCTGTTGAAGAGACTGTCATTTCCCCATTGTATGTCCATGGCCCCTTTATCAAATATTAATTGGCCATATATGTTTTGGTTAATGTCTGGAGTCTCTATTCTGTTCCACTGGTCTGTGGGTCTGTGGCTCTGTTCTTGTGCCAATACCAAATTGTCTTGATTACTGTGGCTTTGTAGTAGAGCTTGAAGTTGGGGAGTGAGATCCCCCCCACTTTATTCTTCCTTCTCAGGATTGCTTTGGCTATTCTGGGTCTTTGGTGGTTCCATATGTATTTTTGAACTATTTGTTCCAGTTCATTGAAGAATGCTGTTGGTACGTTGATAGGGATTGCATCGAATCTATATATTGCTTTGGGCAGGATGGCCATTTTGACTATATTAATTCTTCCTAGCCAGGAGCATGGGATGAGTTTCCATTTGTTAGTGACCTCTTTAATTTCTCTTAAGAGTGTCTTGTAGTTTTCAGGGTATAGGTCTTTCACTTCCCTGGTTAGGTTTATTCCTAGGAATTTTATTCTTTTTTATGCTATTGTGAATGGAATTGTTTTCCTGATTTCTCTTTTCATTAGTTCATTGTTAGTGTATAGGAAAGCCACAGATTTCTGTGTGTTAATTTTGTATCCTGCGACTTTGCTGTATTCTGATATCAGTTGTAGTAGTTTTGGGGTACAGTCTTTAGGGTTTTTCATGTATAATATCATGTCATCTGCAAATAGTGACAGTTTAACTTCTTCTTTACCAATCTGGATTCCTTGTATTTCTTTGTTTTGTCTGATTGCCATGGCTAGGACCTCCAGTACTATGTTGAATAACAGTGGGGAGAGTGGGCATCCCTGTCTTGTTCCCGATCTCAGAGGAAAAGCTTTCAGCCTCTCGCTGTTCAGTATGATGTTAGCTGTGGGTTTATCATATATGGCCTTTATTACATTGAGGTACTTGCCCTCTATGCCCATTTTGTTGTGAGTTTTTATCATGAATGGATGTTGAATTTTGTTGAATGCTTTTTCAGCATCTATGGAGATGATCATGTGGTTTTTGTCCTTCTTTTTGTTGATGTGGTGGATGATGTTGATGGATTTTCGAATGTTGTATCATCCTTGCATCCCTGGGATGAATCCCACTTGGTCATGGTGAATGATCCTTTTGATGTATTTTTGAATTCGGTTTGCTAATATTTTGTTGAGTATTTTTACATCTATGTTCATCAGGGATATTGGTCTGTAGTTTTCTTTTTTGGTGGGGTCTTTGCCTGGTATTGGTATTAGGGTGATGTTGGCTTCGTAGAATGAGTTTGGGAGTATTCCCTCCTCTTCTATTTTTTGGAAAACTTTAAGGAGAATGGGTATTATGTCTTCTCTGTATGTCTGATAAAATTCCAAGGTAAATCCATCTGGTCCGGGGGTTTTGTTCTTTGGTAGTTTTTTGATTACCGCTTCATTTTCATTGCTGGTACTTGGTCTGTTTAGATTTTCTGTTTCTTTCTGGGTTAGTCTTGGAAGCTTGTATTTTTCTAGGAAGTTTTCCATTTCTCCTAGCTTTTCCAGCTTGTTAGCATATAGGTTTTCATAGTATTCTCTAATAAGTCTTTGTATTTCTGTGGGGTCCGTCGTGATTTTTCTTTTCTTGTTTCTGATTCTGTTGATGTGTGTTGTCTCTCTTTTTCTCTTAATAAGTCTGGCTAGAGGGTTATCTGTTTTCTTTATTTTCTTGAAGAACCAGCTCTTGGTTTCATTGATTTTTTTCTATTGTTTTATTCTTCTCAATTTTATTTATTTCTTCTCTGATCTTTATTATGTCCCTCCATCTGCCGACCTTAGACCTCATTTGTTCTTCTTTTTCCAATTTCGATAATTGTGACATTAGACTATTCATTTGGGATTGTTCTTCCTTCTTTAAATATCCCTGGATTGCTATATAGTTTCCTCTTAAGACTGCTTTTGCTGCGTCCCACAGTAGTTGGGGCTTCGTGTTGTTGTTGTCATTTGTTTCCATATATTGCTGGATCTCCATTTTAATTTGGTTGTTGATCCATTGATTATTTAGGAGCATGTTGTTAAGCCTCCATGTGTTTGTGAGCCTTTTTGCTTTCTTTGTACAATTTATTTCTAGTTTTATACCTTTGTGGTCTGAAAAGTTGGCTGTTGGATTTCAATCTTTTGGAATTTACTGAGGCTCTTTTTGTGGCCTAGTATATGGTCTATTCTGGAGACTGTTCCATGTGCATTTGAGAAGAATGTGTATCCTGTTGCTTTTGGATGTAGATTTCTATAGATGTCTATTAGGTCCATCTGTTCTAGTGTGTTGTTCTGTGCCTCTGTGTCCTTACTTATTTTCTGTCTGGTGGATCTGTCCTTTGGGGTGAGTGGTGTGTGAAAGTCTCCCAAAAAGAATGCATTGCATTCTACTTCCTCCTTTAATTCTGTTAGTATTTGTTTCACATATATTGGTACTCCTGTATTGGGTGCATATATGTTTATAATGGTTATATCCTCTTGTTGGGCTGAGCCCTTTATCATTATGTAGTGTCCTTCTTTATCTCTTTTTACTTTCTTTGCTTTGAAGTCTATTTTGTCTGATACTAGTACTGCAACACCTGCTTTTTTCTCTCTGTTGTTTGCATGAAATGTCTTTCTCCAACCCTTGACTTTTAATCTGTGCATGTGTTTGTGTTTGAGGTGAGTCTCTTGTAAGCAGCATATAGATGGGTCTTGCTTTTTTTATCCATTCTATTACTCTCTGTCTTTTGATTGGTGCATTCAGTCCATTTACATTTAGGATGATTATTGAAAGATATGTACTTATTGCCATTGCAGGCTTTAGATTCGTGGTTACCAAAGGTTCAAGGTTAGCTTCTTTAATAACTTACTGTCTAACTTAACTCGCTTATTGAGCTATTATAAACACAGTCTGATGATTATTTCTCTCCCTTCTTATTCCTCCTCCTCCATTGTTCATATGTTGGGTGTTTTGTTCTGTGCTCTTTTTAGGAGTGCTCCCATCTAGAGCAGTACCTCTAAAATACCCTGTAGAGGTGGTTTGTGGGAGGCAAATTCCGCTGCCATTTTGGCTCCACTTGTGAGTACCTTTTTATATTCTTATTGGTCATTTATATGACTTCTTTGGAGAAATGTCAATTCAATTCCTTTGTCTATTTTTAAATTGGGTTATATGTTTTTTGTTATATTAAGTTGTTTGAGTTCCTTATATATTTGGAGTGCTAACCAGTTATCAGGTATATGATTTGTAAGTATTTTTTCCCATTTCATTGGTTGTCTTTTTTCACTTTGTAGATGGTTTCTTTTCCCATGCAGAAGCTTTTTAGTTTGATGTCCCATTTGTTTATTTTATTTTGTTGCCAGTGCTTTAAGTGACATATCCAAGAAACCATTGTCAAGATCAATGTCTACTTTTTCCTTTTTGTATTCTTTCAGGAATTTTATGGTCTTAAATTAATTTTTAGTTATTTTGTATAAAAGTTAAGGATCCAATTTTATTCTTCTGAATGTGGACATCCAATTAGCTCAACACCATTTATTGAAGGATTATCTTTTCTCCATTGTGTATTCTTGCATTCATGTCAAAGATTAATTGACTACACAGCATGGATATATTCCAGGGTTTTCTGTTCCAATCGTCTGTATGTCTGTCTTTATGCTAGAACCATACTGTTTTAATTACTGTAGTCTATAATATATCTTGGAGTCAGGAAGTATGATGCCTTCAGCTTTATTCTTTTTTCTCAGGACTGCTATGGCATTTGGTGTCCTTTGTGATTCCATAGGAATTCTAGGATTGCTTCATTCAATTTTTAAAAAAATATGTCATTGGATTTTCATGGGGATAACACTGAATCTATAGATCACTTTGAATAATACAGACATTTTAACAATATTAAATGTTTCCATCCATGAATACAGAATGTTTTTCCATTTATATGTGTTTTGATTTCCTTCGTCAATGTTTTGTAGTTTTCAGTGTAAAAATCTTTCACCTCCTCTGTTAAATTCATTCCTAAGTATTTCATTCTTTCTGATGCCATTATAAATGAGGTTGTTTTGCTAATTTACTTTTTTTTTGGATAGTTCATCATTAGTGTAAAGAAATATAGCTGAAATTCGTGTGCTGATTTTGACTTTTGCAACTATATTGAATTCATTTATTAGTTCTAACAGGTTTTTTTTTTTGGTGGAGTCTTTAGGGTTTTCAAAGTATAAGACCATGTCTTTGCAAACAGTGATAATTTAATTCTCCCTTCCTGAATTGGATGTCTTTTATTATCTTTCTCTTGCCTAATTTCTCTAGCTAGTATTTTCAGTACTTGTTGAATAAGAATGGCAAGACTGGGTATCCTTGCCTTATTCCTGATGTTAGGGGAAAATCTTTCACTTTTTTGCCATTGATTATGATGTTAGCTGTGGACTTGTGGGATTAATATATAAATCAAGCATAGAAATCAAATGTATAATCATATATGACTTGATTATTTTTCCTGTAATTCCTGATAAGTGATCAGGAACAGAACAAACAAGACTGAAACAGTTTCTGTGACCCAATTGCCCTTGCTATTGTTTCAATACCATGTAAGACGTCATGCCCCAGGAAACTGGAGACTGCTGAGGATTAAGTTTAGAGTTGGTTAATGGTTGTCTATTAAGTCCCCCACACAGAATTCTATTGTTGTTAACATGTATTTGCTCAATCAATATCAAGGGGGCCCTCTCAGCACCACTGTTGCGCTGTTGCACCTTGAGCTCCTTGGCTGACCCTTTCAGGTCTTTGATATCTCATCGTGTCTCCTCCTTTGTCTGTGGGTCAGAAGCAGGGAGGGACCGACAGGTAGCGCTGGAACAGGGGCCCTTGAAACTCAGAGCAGAGAAGCTCCAAAGATTGTCAATCCGGTAAGACTCCCGGGAAAGCGTATGTAGGGACAGGATTGAGACATCAGGGACACTATAATGGGCCAACATGAAACTAAAGCAGATAAACGTGAGGACTACTTAAAATTACTCCATGCCCTCCTGAAAACCTGAGGAGTGAAAACTTCTAAAAAAGACTTTGCTCAACTTCACAAATATATTAAAAAACCATTGTTACCGGTTGCTGCCACAAGGAACCCTCAGACAAGCTGATTGGAGTAATGTATTAAGAGATTTCAAAAAGGCTTACAGACAGGGAAACATTATCCCTGTCCCTGTTTGGGTGGATCGATGGCCCCTCAATAAAGAAAAGCTGGCAGCCTTACACACATTAGTTCAACAATAGCTTCAGTTAGATAGATTAGAATTTCCACAAGCCCATGGAATTCCCCTGTATTTGTTATAAAACAGAGTCTGGAGAGTGGAAACTCTTACATTACTTAAGAGTAATGTAATGCAGTCCTTAAACCTATGGGTCCTTTACAAGAAAGACTCCCTTCTCCAGCTATGATTCCAAAAGACTGGGACATGATTATCATTGATCTTAAAGATTGTTTTTTTACAATTCCTTTAGCCATGGCAGATAGGGAAAAGTTTGCTTTTACTGTACTCTCCTTAAATTTACAAGCTCCTTCAGAAACATTCCAATAGAAAGTACCTCCTCAAGGAATGTTAAACAGCCCTACAATTTGTCAAAATTATGTGCACAGAGCTCTCTTGCCCCTCCTGGCATGAGCCAGGAGCTCTGTCCTCTCATTGTATCTCTAAATAAAAGCCTCCCTTTAGCTCTCCTACCTTGACTGTTTGCTAAGTTCATTTATCAGCCCCGCAAACAAGAACCCCATCATCATCTTTGGAGACTTGTCCAGGATAACTTCAGAGGTGAGTATCAGCATCCAAGCCTGACTTTTCTTTCACTGTCCTTATAGAAGGAAACTGTCTATGGCACACAACATCAGGCGCTCGTCAGCTACTTAAATGGAACTAGCCCAGCTGCTGTTCTCAAAGACTCAAGCGACAGGCTCCCCTGCATCTCCCTCAGTGGATCCCCCATCTCCCTTGGGAGCCAGGAAAGTCTCCTGAGTGGAGGCCAGGATTCCCTTTCAGAGGCATCTCATTGGATGCGAGGGACTGAGGAAAGCCATGGGCAGCTGCAAGAGTCTAGGCTGAGCCTACACTTCAGGGGTTTCTCAAAGGTCCGCATGTCTGGAATTAGACCCCTACAGCCCGACTGGGTATCCATTAGCAGTGTCTCTCTTTCTGTCTCTCTGTCTTCCAGCCTGCTTCTTCAGGCCGCCCTGGCCTCTGAATGAGGCAGGGGATGTTCCTAACACTCTCCTAATGATGCCGGGGTTCTTGTTTGTGGAGCCCAAGAATGAGCTTCACAAACAGTCAAGGTAGGAGAGCAAGGTACAGGCTTTTATTTAGAGATGCAGTGAAAGGACAGAGCTCCTGGCTCATGCCAGGAGGGGACAGGAGAGTCCATAGTGGTGCATTGTCTAGGGGATTTTATAGGCAGCTGAGGATTTTTTGAGAACACGAATAAACTTAGGGATGTGGACTTGTTAAGTGGTCCCTGAATATTTAGAATTAACTTAACACAAGTAACTTCCTCTGATGATTTCTCCCTGAGATACCAGCATCTTGGTCTGGGAGCATATGAAACAAGGCCACCTGCTCAGCCCCCAAGGTGGTCCAAGGTGTTGTTTGCTAAAGAGTAAGTTAAGAATTTCTAACACCTTAAATTCTTGGGTATTAAAATGCAATCTTATCTTTAAGGTGGAATCCTTCCTGCCTTTTACTGTGTTGTTTATGCCTGGGCTTACTTGCTAAATTAGTTGCCCAGCTTGCAAAATCACTTCATCAGATCTGAAGAAGAAAGACAGCACATAGGCCTGGGCCTTTTAGCATGCTAAAGAGAACCTTACACATGATTATAAATGGTTAGCATAATAAAACATGTACTACTCTTCTTTATCTGGGGAACATTAACTGATTTCACTGAAGAATGATTCTAGAGCTCAATGCTTAACATAAAGTTTTAGTAGGGGATGTTTCCTTGCATGTAGTTACATTGCTCTGACTGCAAATATCCTGCCCTGCCCCCTCCAGAGGCCCTCACCCTACTCTGACTACATCCATGGTCCCTGTCTCACTAACTTCATCAAGTTTCACAGAACCTGATGCCCACCACTGCGAGGTAAGAGACTGCTCTTTTTCCTGACTAAATGCTGTACTCTTTATCTCATAAAATGTGTCTGAGCACCCTTTAGCCACTTAAAAGATGATTAGCATTGGCCACCGGTCTTAAGTCTCTGATTAGAAAGGCTTGGCCCCTGAGAGAAGTATGCAATATTATAAAGTTATGCAGCCAAATATATTTTGCCACAAAGAAGAAAAATAGTCAAAAGCCCCACAGACTACTACAATATGTTATTAGTTTTCTAAATTTTTTTTTTGGTGAAAACTTATTCTTATTGTATCCATTATTATCTTCAAAAATTGGGAGATTTTTAAACTAGACTCCCTGAAATGGAAGAAATTTATCTTCTGCAATACAGCCTGATCTTAAATAACTGGTGCTAGAATTGTACTTGCATTTTATTTCCAGCCCCCTGGACACACCACACACAGTCCCTATCAGTTCATAGCTTTCATCAGCCCTTTTAGTCTGGGGCCATCTAAACCATAACCCAGTTATGTAAACTACTCACCTTTAGAGTGTATTCTTGAAAACCGAGATACTTTTAGTCAAATGAGCTAAAAGGAAAGAAGGCAATTGAATATCAGTAACTCAAATCTTTGTATCAGTTTATCTGTCTGTGTATATGTTCTTTTATGAAAAGTGTTGTTAACTGTAATCATTATGTCTCAATCTGTATGTTTGTGTGTCTAAGTGTGTAAGTGAAAAATATTTTTCTACCTCTGGATGGTATTAATAAAAATTGATTTAAAGACAAGCACTTGTAAAAATTGGGCATTCTAAAACTTCCAGAAAATTCTAATAAAATATACTAAGCATTAATGCTAATTTAAACTGAAATTGACCTGTCCTTATGGTTATCAGCTGCCTAAGTTTACCTTAAGTCATTAAAGTTGATGTTATCTGTTAAATCTTTCAAGAAAAAATGCTTGAAGAGAGGCTTAACTTTGTCTATTGTTTGGTAAAAGTTTTGTGAGCATACTTGTTAGGAATAAGTAAACTAAATAAGTGTAACAAGTAAACACCTTAACAGTGTGTTAATATATTACAGTGTGTTACAGTGTGTATATCTACAAACAGCCTGAGAATCTTTGTAGTAACCTAAAATCTTAAAAGTTTTGCTAAAGTTAACTAGACATATTTTGTGCTTAGTGAGAGATTGTGCTATAAAGCACACGGTTCCAGAAATTATAAAATGTGTTCATAAATTTGTCAATCTAAAGAATGTTAGTGTAATAGTTTACAATAGCCTACTTCTAAGTGTTCACTGAAAATTAATGTTCCTAATGATTTTAAATGTTAATTAAAACTACTTAAAGTAAGAAGGAAAACATTTCTGCATGCTAAAAAATGTGCCTTTTGATAAGAGAGTAACTTTGTTCTAAAGTACAGCTATTTATTTAAAGAGGGAGAACACTGAATGTAAAAGAAAAGTAGAAAGCTTGTGGAAAGATTGATATAGCCATGCTATGTGAAATTAAGGCAAATGAGTCTTGATATCAAGTACACAACAAAATTAGAATTTTGTTTTCAGTTAAAAAGGCAGTTTTCTTAAACTGTCAGTCTGCTCTTAATGTTGAAAAATTGCAAAAAGTTTTCTAATTCTTAAATCAAAGTAGTTTTTCAAACTTAAAGTCTCAATGAATTGAGTATTTAAGAAAATGAGATCTTAATATTAAAGGACTTAAAGTTAAACTTTGCTAACAATTGTGTAAATTTCTGTATCTACCTTTGAAGTATTTTGTTGCCATTCTAGTTAAATGGATAAATATTGCTTCATGGCAACCTATAATCTTATTTAAGCAAATGCCAAAGAAATTTTCTTCTGACAACTTTCTAAAATCAAATTCAAAAAGGTGCTTTTACCTCTAATTAACTCTGATATTTTCCAGAGGGCCCCTGGAACATGTCAGAGGAATTTTTTCTCATCATCGGGGAAAATATTTGGCTAGTTTGGCTTATTTATCTGATACATATTTACCTGGAAAGCACTGTCAAAGGGAATGATGCTAAACTTTGTTACTGAATGTTCTGTTACAGAAATATCCAAATTTTCTTATGTCAACTGTCTTATAGTAAGCTCTCATCAGATCTTTAACCATTGTCATTTGTAAGTCTTTTGTCATTTATAGTCACTGTTTTGTTACTCCTAAACTAGTAAAGAACTAGATTTCAGCAGAACAGCTATTGGTTACATAAGATTAAGTAAACTAAGGGAAATGATTTTGTGGCTTTTTGTTTCAAATGTTGCTGATAAAGTGTTTTAAGCTTTTGCTCTTAAGCTGACTGACAACAGTTTAGTAAATGACAATGCCTTTATAAGCAGAATTGAAACATTTTATCTTTCTACCTGACCCCTCCAGAATTTAAAAACTTTCAGTATTTTTATATTTTAGGGCAGTATGTTTAGTTGCATAAGCTCAGTAAGAATCTGATTTCCTTATAACAGGACCAATTAAAAACACTGGTTATGTTACCAAGGCTTTGACTGGAATGCCATACCTGAGAGACACGTGCATAAACTCAGATATGAACAACTTTAAGGAACTGAGGTTGACTTTATAGAGCCAACAACGCCCCTTGGAAGAACTGGCCTGGTACGTTTGCTTACAAGGTTCCCAGCATCCTTACCAGGTGAGAAAGGAAGGTCACCTCCTGCAGGTACAGGAACCTCAAAATGTCTTGGGGACTTCAAGAAGAGAGGAATTCACCCAAATATACAGGTACTGCAGGCAAAACCTGATGGTAAATCTGGCTTGGCTTTCTGGCCTCAAGAGGCCTTTAAAAGTCCAATGTGAAATTCCTTATAAAAAGTTCCAGCAAAGCACATTTAAAAGATCCTATGTAATCAATTGCTCTTCTTGCTGCACTTAGGCAAATAGTCAAGCCAAGTGTTAATTATTTTCCTAATCTAGTTACTTCTAATAAAAATGAGGGTGATTTTACAGAAAAGTATTGTTTCAATAATGCAGCCTTATCTGTACTAAATCCTAATAGTAGTCATTGGGACATAGACTAGATCCAGAATTCTAGTTTCCCCAAAATATCTAGCTATGAGTCTCCAGATGTTTTAGTTTTCTCCCATCATTTCAATTAAAATTTTACTATTTCTAGTCCTCATATTCAGCCATACATTCTTAATCTTGTCAAGTTGCTCCAAAAAGGAAAATCCAACTCCAGATAGTGTTATTTAACCTAATAACACGATTTGTCCTATCAAGCCTATAAGCCATAAAACTGCAAATAGTAATAGAAATGGAACCTGGAATAGAAGTGCTAATATTCCGAGGCCCTCTCAACTGACCACTGATGGAGACCTAACTGCACCCTTTATGCGCCCCCTCTTGAGACAGGGACCATGCGTGTAGTCAGAGTAGAGTGAGGGCCTCCGGGAAAAGCAGGGCAGAATATTTATGGTCAGAGCAATGTAACAATGGGCAAAGAAGTCCCTATTAAAACTCTATGTTAAACATTAAGCTCTAGTCGTTCTTCACTGAGATCAGTTAATGTTCCCCAGATGGGGAAGAGTGGCACATGTTTAGTTATGCTAATCACTTATAACCATGTGTAAGATTTACTTTAGCATACTAAAAGGCCCAGGCCTATGTGCTGTCTTTTCTCCTTAAAATCTGATGAGGTGATTTTACAAACTGAGCAACTTACTTAGCATGCAGACCCAGCTGTAGACAACATGGTAAAAGGCAGGAAGAATTCCATCTTAAAGATAAGATTTCATTTTAACACCCAGGTAGTTCAAGGGGCAGGATTCCTTAACAAATAGACAATACCTCAGCCCACCTTGGGGGCTGGGCAGGCAGCCTTTTGATGTGCTCCAGGACCAAGGTGCCGGTATCCCAGAGAGAGAAATCAAGGCAGGAAATTCCTTACATTGTTAATTTTTAATGTTCAGGGACCACTTAACAAGTCCACACCCCTAAACTCTTTTTCATGTTCCCAAATATCCTCAACTGCCTATAAAACCCATAGACAACGCACCACCACGGATTCCCTTGTCCCTTCCTGGCATGAGCCGGGAGCTCTGTCCTTTCACTTTATCTCTAAATAAAAGCCTGTACCTTGTTCTCCTACCTTGACAGTTTGTGAAGCTCATTCTTTGGCTTTGTGAACAAGGACCCCGTCATCACAGCATGAAGCAGCCAGAACAGTTGACGCCCCTTTTCCCTAGCAGTAGCTAGGGTCTCTATCTGCAGAGGGGGGAATGAGACAGGGTCCTTGAGCTTAGACAGAATAGGGTGAGGGTCTCCGGAAAAAGCAAGGCAGGATATTTGCAGTCAGAGCAATGTAACTACATGCAAGGAAACCCCCTACCAAAACTCTGCGTTAAACATTCTTCATTGAGATCAGTCAAAGCTCAAAAGGCAAGGAGCAGCTTCACCTGGAATGTTTGAGTGTTCTGCAAACAAAGAAGGGTATCTCACCGTAACCTGTGACTTCACTGTAAACAGCCCTAGCAAACAGAACAACCCAGCCCACCTTAGGGGCAGGGCAGGTGGTACAAGTCCACACCCTAAGCCCTCTCTTCACATTGTCAAGGTATATGTGGCATGGGATACATCCTTCCTGCTCTAATAATAGATTATTCCCGAAATAGTCATGAAAGATTTCTCCGAGCTCTGCCATCTGATTGTAATGACAACTTGAAGCTTCTAGATCCCACCTACCTCGGTTGCAGTTGCAGCTGCATTCATCCTGCCAGTTCCTGGACTTGTCAGTGGAATGCAAAGAGATAATCTAAGCTGGCCTGTGTATACATTAAGACAACGAATTTGTCTGCTTCTGTATTACCTGAACTCAATCAAGAGCTAGGAGAAGTGTGAGTTGCGGTGCTTCAGAATCGTGCTACTATAGACTGTCTGCTGTTAAAAGAACATATGGGATGTGAACAGTTTCCAGGAATGTGTTGTTTTAATTTGTCTGATTTTTCTCAAACCATTCAAAATCAATTAGACAATATTCATTATATTATTAATAAGTTTTCACAAATGCCTGAGTTACCTAACCACTTTTCTTGGTTTCATTAGATATGGCCGGTAATTGTAGGTCTGCTTTTACTATGTATCTGTATTCCTGTTACGTTAATGTGTGTATGTGGGTAAAATTGCAACATTTCCAGAATATCTCGCCTGGCTTTAGTGTATCTGCATATCAATAGGCGTTCAGTGGTGGAAAGAAGTATGGCTTTAGTGCATTTGCATCTTTCCTCAGGGGTGGAGAAGGTCATCTCCATATCAATGGGTGATTACCTGGGCAACAGAGGGCTTATCTGTACCTGAGAGGTGAACGCCGGTGTTGTGGCTGGGCAGAGAAGAAATACCACCTGAGACTGCAGTTTGTGAGAAATAAACGGGTTTTAAACTTTATTTCTCCCTTTGACTGATTTTGGTTTTTAGGAATATTTTGCCTGGAATTTCCTTTCCCTGGACTGACAATTGGCGTAGTATTGGCAGGATTCCTCTGAAACCGAAATCTGTTATAATGGGTGCGACCTTTGGGAGGGCGGCCCCTAGAAATGATGGGGAGAAGCGGCGCTCGCACCGAGGGACATGTGTCTACACTTGTGTGGTCATGGAGGCGCCACCACCGCTGCTGGCCACGCCAACCCCGGCCCGTGGCCCAAGCCTAAGGCTACTACTTCTGCCGCTGCTGCTCCTCTTGCTGCTGGCCGGAGCCTGACCACAACCATGGAAAGGAGCAGAGGTCCGGGTCACCTTGATAGAGAAGCAACTGGCTGCTGTGTACCACGCCTTACTGGCTACAGAGCCCATCACCGGAACAGCTCCGACCAAGGTAATAACCTCCTATCCCATCGTGGGGTGGGTGCGAGACTGGGCCCAAAGGCCACGGAGTGGTGTGGCACAGACACCTCAAAAAACAATGTGGGCCCATCGGTGCGACTTGTCTTTCACCTTTGTAGAAGTCAGCCAAGCCCGGAAGGAGTGCCCTGCACGTTGTGCAGATCAGCAAACCACCAAGAGGGGGCCTAGAGCGTCTCTCTGCAGCCTGTGGTCAGTCTCTGGTTACTGAGAGCGGTCGAGGTACCCACTTTATTGGACATGTGTTGCAAGGATGGGTGCAGCAATTAGGAGTAAAATGGACGTGGCCCTGGACATTTCAACACATGGACCAACGATGGCTGGCTCTTCTGGCACCTTGGGGAAAAGGCCTGGAAGCTGGTCTTTTTGCTTCTACAGTCTTTGTGTCCTGGATGCGCCCCCTGGCTGCAGCTGCCCACATGATGACTGGAATGGAGGAGTTTTGGACTTAATCTGCATGGGACTTTGAATCTAGCTGAATCCTCTGGCTTGAGAATTATGATTGTGTTGCTGTTGTCAAGAAAATAATGTTTAAGGAGAGGCTTGACTTTGTCTAATGTTCGGTAAAAGTTTTGTGAACAATCTAGCATGATTGTTAGGAATGATTAAACAAGTGTAGAAACGTATTTTTGTGCTTAGTCAGAGATTGTGCTGTAAAGTAACCTACCTGAAGGGAAGCTTGACTTGGTCTAATGTTTGGTAAAAGTTTTGTAAGCAATCTAGCATGATTGTTCAGAATGAGTAAACAAGTGTAGAAATGTATTTTGTGCTTAGTGAGAGACTGTGCTGTAAAGTACATTTGCTTAATCTGCATAGGCTGAATCCTCTGGCTTGAGGTTTATCAAGATTTTATTGCTGTTGCTATTGTATGTTACTAGACTGGTCGGAAGAGGGGAGTCAAGTAGATTGTAAGGTGAGATTTCTGGAAGGGTGGATTGTGGGTAAAATTGAAACATTTCCAGAATATCTCACCTGGCTTTAGTATATCTGCATATAAATAGGCCTTCAGATGTGGAAAGAAGTATGGCTTTAGTGCATTTGCATCTTTCCTCAGGGGTGGAGGTCATCTCCATATCAATGGGTGATTACTTGGGCAACAGAGGGCTTATCTGTACCTGAGGGGTGAAGGGGGGGAGGGCTGGTGGTGTGGCTGCTGGAGCAGAGAAGAAATACGGCCTGAGACTGCAGTTTGTGAGAAATAAACGGGTTTTAAACATCATTTCTCCCTTTCACTGATTTTGGTTTTTAGGATTATTTTGCCCGGGATTTCCTTTCCCTGGACTGACAGTGTACGTAATTTAATTAGTAGTTTGTTAAAACCTATACATGCTTACGTTACTCTATACAAGAAGTTGTGTCAAAGAAAGAATCAATGTTCTCATATTTTCTTTCTTTGCTACTTCTGTAGCTTTTCTTTTTCCTTCCTAAATACAGCCCTTTACTAGAAATCGTGCCTCATACTTAAAATTACTGTGTATCATAATCCTTCCAGCTGGTAAAAATACCTCAAAACATGTGCTGGACATAGGAGCCATGGGGCATAAATCTGCAGAGAAGTAAAAAGCTAATCCTTTCAAAGAATATTACTTACCTCTCACCAACTTTACATCTCCCTGTATGGCCCCGGAAGATGACTGGTTAGCCAGAGACTGGTAAGATTCCTCAAGGGAGGAACAACCTAAGACAGGCACAGTCGCAGGGGGGACATCAGGTGAGAAATTGGGGGTCAACCGAGGTGAGGCTTAGAACCTCATTCCCCCAGTTTTGAGAGAAATCTTCTGCACCCATGGCTGTTTTGTTGCCCTTGTCTAGCTCGGATCAATACTTAGTCTATAAGGCACAGACCTGACCACCTACATTTGCCTTCCTACTGCACTGAACTCTACTTTCCATCTTTATATTACATCACAGGATTTAAAAAATAGATTATCTTTTATGAAAAAGTAAACTGTTAAAAAGCTCTCTATTAGAAACTAATCTTTATTATATTTACCCACTACTTCAACATTTTATTTAAAAAAATAAGGGGTTAATGTAGAAATCAAGTAGAGAAATCAAATGTATAATCATATATGACTTGATTATTTTTCCTGTAATTCCTGATAAGTGATCAGGAACAGAACAAACAAGACCAAAACAGTTTCTGTGACCTAATTGCCCTTGCTATTGTTTCAATACCGTGTAAGAAGTCATGCCCCAGGAAACTGGAGACTGCCGAGGATTAAGTTTAGAGTTAGTTAATGGTTGTCTATTAAGTCCCCCACACAGAATTCTATTGTTGTTGACATGTATTTGCTCAATTAACATGAAGGGTGCCCTCTCAGCACCACTCTTGCGCTGTTACGCCTTGAGTCCCCTGGCTGGCCCTTTCAGGTCTTCAGTATCTTATTGTGTCTCCTCCCTTCACTGCAGGTCAGAAGCAGGGAGGGGACCGATAGGACTTACATAAAGCCTTTTAATATATTGAGGTAAATGCCTTCTGTACCTAGTTTGTTGAGGTTTTAAGCATGAGAGGATGTTAAATTTAGTCAAATTGAACTTTCTCTGCATTGATTGAGATATGATATTTAACATTTCTGTTAATGTGTCTATTACATTCACTGATGTGTATATTTTGAACGATTCTTGTATCCCAAGGATAATCCCACTTGGTTATAGTGTATAATCCTTTTAATATGCTACTGAATTCAGTGTGCTAGTATTTTGTTTTGGATTTCTGCAGCTATGTTCATCAGCAATATTGGCCTTGAGTTTATTAAAAAAATTTTTATTGTAGTTGACATTATATTCATTTCAGGTGTACAACACAGTGCTTTGATATTTATATAAATTACAAAATACTCACCATAATAAGTGTAGTTATCATCTCTCCCCATATCAAGTTATTAGAATATTATTGACTATTTCCTCTATATGTATTTTTCTTCTCCAAAACTTATTTCATAACTGGAAGTTGGTGCCTCTTTATCCCCTTCATCTACTCCACCTCTGGCAAATACCAGTTTGCACTCTGTATTTATGAGTCTGTTTCTTTTTGGTTTTAATTCCACATAGAAACCATATGCTATTTGTCTTTCTCTGTATGACTTATTTCACTTAACATAATATCCTCTAGGTCTATCAATGTTACAAATAGAAAGAGTTCATTTTTCATGGCTGACTAATATTCCATTGTGTGTCTACACCATATCTTCATTATCCATTACTGATGGGTAGTTAGATTGTTTCCATATCTAGGCTATTGTAAATAATGCTGCAATGAACATAAGGCTAAATAGGATCTTTTCATAGTAGTGTTCTAATTTTTTTCAGGTAATTACCCAGAAGTAGAATTACCGGTTTTTTTTTTTTTTTTTTAGAGGGCATCTCTCATATTTATTGATCAAATGGTTGTTAACAACAATAAAATTCAGTATAGGGGGGTCCATGCTCAATGTACAATCATTAATCCATCTCAAGCCTAATTCTCGTCAGTCTCCAATCTTCTGAAGCATAACGAACAAGTTCTTACATGGTGAACGAATTCTTACAGAGTGAATAAATTCTTATATGGTGAACAGTACAAGGGCATTCATCACAGAAACTTTCGGTTTTGATCATGCAATATGACCTATAAACCATCAGGTCAAATATGAATATTCATTTGATTTTTGTACTTGATTTATATGTTGATCCCACATTTCTCCTATTATTATTATTATTTTTATTTTTAATAAAATGCTGAAGTGGTAGGTAGATGCAAGATAAAGGTAGAAAACATAGTTTAGTGCTGTAAGAAGGCAAATGTAGATGATCAGATGATCAGGTGTGTGCCTATGGACTAAGTATTAATCCAGGCTAGACAAGGGCAGCAAGACATCCACGGATGCAGAAGATTTCTCTCAAAGCAGGGGGGGTGAGGTTCTGAGCCTCACCTCTGTTGATCCCCAAATTCTCACCTGATGGCCCCCCTGCGACTGTGCCTGTCTTAGGTTGTTCCTCCCTTGAGGAATCTTACCCGTCTCTGGCTAACCAGTCATCTTCCGGGGCCATACAGGTAAATGTAAAGTTGGTAAGTGAGAGAGAAGCCATATTGTTTGCAAAGGTTAGCTTTTTACTTCTTTGCAGATTTATGCCCTGTGGCTTCTATGCCCAGCACTTGTCTCGAGGTATCTTTACCACCTGGAGGAATTATGATACTCGGTAAATTCGATATGAGGCACGAATTCTATTTAAGGTTTGTAATTAGGAAGGAAGAAGAAAAGCTATAGATGTAGCATATGAAGGAAATTTGGGAGGATTGATTATTTCTTTGACATATCTTCTTGTATAGTACCTTAAGTATGTATAGGTTTTAAACTACTAACTAATTTGCACACACATATTAACATAATAGGAATACGGTGACATAAACAAAGCAAATCTATAATTACCAGCCATCTCCAGTGAAACCAAGAAAACCATTTAGGCACCCTAGGCATTTGTGAAAATTTATCTATGATATGATGGATATTTTCCAACTGTACTTGAACCATCAGACAAATTAAAGCAGCCCATTTCTGGGATCTGTTCACATCCCATATGTTCTTTTAACCATAGATAGTCTATAGTCATGAGATTTTGGGGTGCTACAACTTGCACCCCTCCCAACTCCTGGTTGAGTTCCAACAGTACAGATCCAGTCAAATTCGTTGTCTCACTGTATGCACATGCCAGCCTAGACATCTCCCTCCTCCTTCTTATGGCAAGTCCAGGAGACGGTGGGCTGGATTCAGCCACAACCGCAGCATCGTCCAGATCCCTGTGGAGGCTTTTTGATGATCATCCCCCGGCACGAGTCCTCCAGAGAGTGCTGATGCCGGAAGCTCCTCCTCATATCATATCTTAGTTCATTTTCTGGGTATCCAAGCTAGGCCTTGATCTTCTGCGTAGAAACAAACAGACCCTTTGCCCACACTTTGACATGCCCTCTATACCACTGTGCAGAACTCATTGGAGGTCAGCACACAGTAACTGCTTTTTTTTTTTTTTTTAATTAAGAGAAAGGAATATTATCAGAAAAGAGTACCTCCATAGCTGATCATCTGACACCCTTTAAGTGATCAACATTAAGGATATTTAAAGCATGCGTTGATCTTTGATTTACCAATAGTTTTATCCTGTTAAGGAGTAATCCCCCTTTTCTTTCTTTCTTTCTTTTTTTTTTAAATTTTTAATCTACACTTACCTGAAGAATACTATGTTTACTATGCTCTCCCCTATATCAGGTCCCCCCTAACAACCACATTACGGTTACTGTCCATCAGCTTAGCAAAATGTGGTAGAGTCACTACTTGTCCTCTCTGTGTTGTGCAGCCCACCCTCCCCTTTCTCCCTCCCCCCCATGCATGCTAATCTTAATACCCCCCTTTTTCTTCCCCCCCCTTATCCCTCCCTGCCCACCCATCCTCCCCAGTTCCTTTCCCTTTGGTACCTGTTAGTCCATTTTTGGGTTCTGTAATTCTGCTGCTGTTTTGTTCCTTCAGTTTTTCCTTTGTTCCTATACTCCTCAGATGAGTGAAATCATTTGGTATTTCTCTTTCTCCACTTGGCTTATTTCACTGAGCATAATACTCTCCAGCTCCATCCATGTTGCTGCAAATGGTTGGATTTTTCCACTTCTTATGGCTGAGTAGTATTCCATTGTGTATATGTACCACATCTTCTTTATCCATTCATCTACAGATGGACATTTAGGTTGCTTCCAATTCTTGGCTATTGTAAATAGTGCTGCGATAAACATAGGAGTGCATCTGTCTTTCTCAAACTTGATTGCTGCGTTCTTAGGGTAAATTCCTAGGAGTGGAATTCCTGGGTCAAATGGTAGGTCTGTTTTGAGCATTTTGATGCACCTCCATACTGCTTTCCACAATGGTTGAACTAATTTACATTCCCACCAGCAGTGTAGGAGGGTTCCCCTTTCTCCACAGCCTCGCCAACATTTGTTGTTGTTTGTCTTTTGGATGGCAGCTATCCTTACTGGTGTGAGGTGATACCTCATTGTAGTTTTAATTTGCATTTCTCTGATAATTAGCGATGTGGAGCATCTTTTCATGTGTCTCTTGGCCATCTGTATTTCTTTTTTGGAGAACTGTCTGTTCAGTTCATCTGCCCATTTTTTAATTGGGTTATTTGTTTTTTGTTTGTTGAGGCGTGTGAGCTCTTTATATATTCTGGACGTCAAGCCTTTATCGGATCTGTCATTTTCAAATATATTCTCCCATACTGTAGGGTTCCTTTTTGTTCTATTGATGGTGTCTTTCGCTGTACAGAAGCTTTTCAGCTTAATGTAGTCCCACTTGCTCATTTTTGCTGTTGTTTTCCTTGCCCGGGGAGATATGTTCAAGAAGAGATCACTCATGTTTATGTCTAAGAGGTTTTTGCCTATGTTTTTTTCCAAGAGTTTAATGGTTTCATGCCTTACATTCAGGTCTTTGATCCATATTGAGTTTACCTTTGTATATGGGGTTAGACAATGGTCCAGTTTCATTCTCCTACATGTAGCTGTCCAGTTTTGCCAGCACCATCTGTTGAAGAGACTGTCATTTTGCCATTGTATGTCCATGGCTCCTTTATCAAATATTAATTGACCATATATGTTTGGGTTAATTTCTGGGGTCTCTAATCTGTTCCACTGGTCTGTGGCTCTGTTCTTGTGCCAGTACCAAATTGTCTTGATTACTATGGCTTTGTAGTAGAGCTTGAAGTTGGGGAGTGAGATCCCCCCTACTTTATTCTTCTTTTTCAGGATTGCTTTGGCTATTCGGGGTCTTTGGTGTTTCCATATGAATTTTTGAATTATTTGTTCCAATTCATTGAAGAATGTTGCTGGTAATTTGAGAGGGATTGCATCAAATTTGTATATTGCTTTCGGCAGGATGGCCATTTTGACGATATTAATTCTTCCTAGCCATGAGCATGGGATGAGTTTCCATTTATTAGTGTCCCCTTTAATTTCTCTTAAGAGTGACTTGTAGTTTTCAGAGTATAAGTCTTTCACTTCCTTGGTTAGGTTTATTCCTAGGTATTTTATTCTTTTTGATGCAATGGTGAATGGAATTGTTTTCCTGATTTCTCTTTCTATTGATTCGTTGTTAGTGTATAGGAAAGCTACAGATTTCTGTGTGTTGATTTTGTATCCTGCAACTTTGCTGTATTCCGATATCAGTTCTAGTAGTTTTGGAGTGGAGTCTTTAGGGTTTTTTATGTACAGTATCATATCATCTGCAAATAGTGACAGTTTAACTTCTTCTTTACCAATCTGGATTCCTTGTATTTCTTTGTTTTGTCTGATTGCCGTGGCTAGGACCTCCAGTACTATGTTAAATAACAGTGGGGAGAGTGGGCATCCCTGTCTGGTTCCCGATCTCAGTGGAAATGCTTTCAGCTTCTCGCTGTTCAGTATAATGCTGGCTGTGGGTTTATCATATATGGCCTTTATTATGTTGAGGTACTTGCCCTCTATTCCCATTTTGCTGAGAGTTTTTATCATGAATGGATGTTGAATTTTGTCAAATGCTTTTTCAGCATCTATGGAGATGATCATGTGGTTTTTGTCTTTCTTTTTGTTGATGTGGTGGATGATGTTGATGGATTTTCGAATGTTGTACCATCCTTGCATCCCTGGGATGAACCCCACTTGGTCATGGTGTATGATCCTTTTGATATACTGTTGAATTCTGTTTGCTAATATTTTATTGAGTATTTTTGCATCTACATTCATCAGGGATATTGGTCTGTAATTTTCTTTTTTGGTGGGGTCTTTTCCTGGTTTTGGTATTAGGGTGATGTTGGCTTCATAGAATGAGTTTGGGAGTATTCCCTCTTCTTCTATTTTGTGGAACACTTTAAGGAGAATGGGTATTATGTCTTCTCTGTGTGTCTGATAAAATTCCGAGGTAAATCCGTCCGGCCCCGGGGTTTTGTTCTTGGGTAGTTTTTTGATTACAGTTTCAATTTCTTTGCTTGTAATTGGTTTGTTTAACTTTTGTGTTTCTTCCTTGGTCAGTCTTGGGAGGTTGTATTTTTCTAGGAAGTTGTCCATTTCTTCTAGGTTTTCCAGCTTGTTGGCATATAGGTTTTCATAGTAGTCTTTAATAATTCTTTGTATTTCTGTGGAGTCTGTCGTGATTTTTCCATTCTCATTTCTGATTATGTTGATTTGTGTTGACTCTCTTTTTCTCTTAATAAGTTGGGCTAGAGGCTTATCTATTTTGTTTATTTTCTCAAAGAACCAGCTCTTGGTTTCGTTGATTTTTGCTATTGTTTTATTCTTCTCAATTTTGTTTATTTCTTCTCTGATCTTTATTATGTCCCTCCTTCTGCTGACTTTAGGCCTCATTTGTTCTTCTTTTTCCAGTTTTAATAATTGTGATGTTAGACTATTCATTTGGGATTGTTCTTCCTTCTTCAAGTGTGCCTGGATTGCTATATACTTTCCTCTTAAGACTGCTTTCGCTGCATCCCACAGAAGTTGGGGCTTAGTG
The DNA here is from genome assembly GCF_040802235.1 of Manis javanica. NCBI lineage: Eukaryota > Metazoa > Chordata > Mammalia > Pholidota > Manidae > Manis > Manis javanica. The sequence goes on from NC_133174.1 coordinate 91,732,216, forward strand.
TTGTTGTTGTCATTTGTTTCTATATATTCCTTGATCTCTATTTTGATTTGTTCATTGATCCATTGATTATTTAGTAGCATGTTGTTAAGCCTCCATGTGTTTGTGAGCCTTTTTGTTTTCTTTGTAGAATTTATTTCTACTTTCATACCTTTGTGGTCTGAAAAATTGGTTGGTAGAATTTCAATATTGTGGAATTTACTGAGGCTCTTTTTGTGAGCTAGTATGTGGTCTATTCTGGAGAATGTTCCATGTGCACTTGAGAAGAATGTATATCCTGTTGCTTTTGGATGTAGAGTTCTATAGATGTCTATTAGGTCCATCTGTTCTAGTGTGTTGTTCAGTGCCTGTGTGTCTTTACTTATTTTCTGCCCGGTGGATCTATCCTTTGGGGTGAGTGGTGTGTTGAAGTCTCCTACAATGAATGCATTGCAGTCTATTTCCCTCTTTAGTTCTGTTAGTATTTGCTTCACATATGCTGGTGCTCCTGTATTGGGTGCATATATATTTAGAATGGTTATATCCTCTTGTTGGACTAAGCCCTTTATCATTATGTAGTGGCCTTCTTTATCTCTTGTTACTTTCTTTGTTTTGAAGTCTATTTTGTCTGATATTAGTACTGCAACCCCTGCTTTCTTCTCACTGTTGTTTGCCTGAAATATGTTTTTCCATCCCTTGACTTTTAGTCTATGCTTATCTTTGGGTTTAAGGTGAGTTTCTTGTAAGCAGCATATAGATGGGTCTTGCTTTTTTATCCATTCTATTACTCTATGTCTTTTGATTGGTGCATTAAGTCCATTTACATTTAGGGTGACTATTGAAAGATATGTACTTATTGCCATTGCAGGCTTTAGATTCGTGGTTACCAAAGGTTCAAGGTTAGCTTCTTTAGTATCTTACTGCCTAACTTAGCTCGCTTATTGAGCTGTTATATACACTGTCTGGAGAGTCTTTTCTTCTCTCCCTTCTTATTCCTCCTCCTCCATTCTTCATATGTTGTGTGTTTTGTTCTGTGCTCTTTTTAGGGGTGCTCCCATCTAGAGCAGTCCCTGTAGGATGCCCTGTAGAGGTGGTTTGTGGGAAGCAAATTCCCTCAGCTTTTGCTTGTCTGGGAATTGTTTGATCCCACCATCATATTTAAATGATAGTCGTGCTGGATACAGTATCCTTGGTTCAAGGCCCTTCTGTTTCATTGCATTAAGTATATCATGCCATTCTCTTCTGGCCTGTAGGGTTTCTGTTGAGAAGTCTGATGTTAGCCTGATTGGTTTTCCTTTATAGGTGACCTTTTTCTCTCTAGCTGCCTTTAAAACTCTTTCCTTGTCCTTGATCCTTGCCATTTTAATTATTATGTGTCTTGGTGTTGTCCTCCTTGGATCCTTTCTGTTGGGGGTTCTGTATAATTCCATGGTCTGTTCGATTATTTCCTCCCCCAGTTTGGGGAAGTTTTCAGCAATTATTTCTTCAAAGACACTTTCTATCCCTTTTCCTCTTTCTTCCTCTTCTGGTATCCCTATAATACGAATGTTTTTCCTTTTGTATTGGTCACATATTTCTCTTAGTGTTGTTTCATTCCTGGAGATCCTTTTATCTCTCTCTATGTCAGCTTCTATACGTTCCTGTTCTCTGGCTTCTATTCCTTCAATGGCCTCTTGCATCTTATCCATTCTGCTTATAAATCCTTCCAGGGATTGTTTCACTGCTGTGATCTCTTTCCTGACATCTGTGATCTCCTTCCGGACTTCATCCCACTGCTCTTGCATTTTTCTCTGCATCTCATCCGATTGCTCTTGCATTTTTTTCTGCATCTCTGTCAGCATGTTCATGATTTTTATTTTGAATTCTTTTTCAGGAGGACTAGTTAGGTCTGTCTCCTTCTCAGGTGTTGTCTCTGTGATCTTTGTCTGCCTGTAGTTTTGCCTTTTCATGGTGATAGAGATAGTTTGCAGAGCTGGTACAAGTGACCGCTGGAAGAGCTTCCCTTCTTGTTGGTTTGTAGCCTTTTCCTGGGAGAATAGCGACCTCTAGTGGCTTGTGCTGGGCAGCTGTGCGCAGACAGGGCTTCTGCTTCCTGCCCAGTTGCTTTGGGGTTTATCTCCGCTGTTGCTGTGGGCTTGGCCTGGCTGGGGCTGTTCCTCCAAAATGGTGGAGCCCCGTTGGAGGGGGAGCAGCCAGGAGACTATTTATCTCCGTAAGGGGCCTCTGTGCTCCCTGCTGCCCAGGGGGTTAGAGTGCCCAGAGATCCCCAGATTCCCTGCTTCTGGTCTAAGTGACCTGTCCTGCCCCTTTAAGATTTCCAAAAAGCACTCTCCAAACCAAAACAACAGCAGCAACAATGAGAGAGGGAACAGAAAGAAAGAGAAAAAAAAAAGGAAAAAAAAGGAAAAAACAAGCGATTTTTTTTTTTTTTTTTTTTGTCTTCAGGTGCTGGTCCCAGGCACCCGCTCACTGGTCCTGCTGCCCTGTCTCCCTAGCACCAGGGTCCCTGTCCTTTCAAGGCTTCCAAAAAGCACCCACCCACCGGTCCCGCAGGGAAGGAACGCTCAATATTCTTTGTCCTCAGGCACTGGTCCCACGCACCCGCTCACCAGTCCCGCCACCCTGCCTCCCTAGCACCGGGGTCCCTGTCCCTTCAAGGCTTCCAAAAAGCACTCGGCAAAAAGAGAGAAAAAAAAGGGGAAAAACGCGCGATTTCTTCCGTCCTCAGGTGTTGGTCTCAGGCACCCACCCACCGGTCCCACAGGGAAAAATGCGGGATATTCTTTGTCCTCAGGTGCCGGTCCCAGGCACCCGCTCACCAGTCCCGCCGCCCTGCCTCCCTAGCACCGGGGTCCCTGTCCCTTTTAGGCTTCCAAAAAGCACTCGCAGAAAAGAGAAAAAAAAAGGGGAAAAACGCGCGATTTCCTCTGTCCTCAAGTGCCGGTCTCAGGCACCCGCCCACCGGTCCCGCAGGGAAAAACGGGGGATATTCTTTGTCCTCAGGCGCCGGTCCCAGCCACCCGCTCACCAGTCCCGCCACCGTGCCTCCCTAGCACTGGGGTCCCCGTCCCTTCAAGGCTTCCAAAAAGCGCTCGCCAAAAAGAGAAAAAAAAAAAAAAGGGGAAAAACGCGCGACCTCCTCAGTCCTCAGGCACCGGTCTCAGGCACCCGCCCCCAGGTCTCGCAGGGAGAAACGCGGGATATTCTTTGTCCTCCGGCGCCGTTCCCAGGCACCTCCTCACCGGTCCCGCCACCCTGCCTCCCCAGCAACGGGGGCCCGTCCCTCTAAGGCTTCCAAAAAGCGCTCGCCAAAAAAAAAAAAAAAAAAAAAAACCGCTCCGGTTTCTCTCCACCCGCCGGGAGCCGGGGGGAGGGGCGCTCGGGTCCCGCCGGGCCGGGGCTTGTATCTTACCCCCTTCACAAGGCGCTGGGTTCTTGCAGGTGTGGATGTGGTCTGGATGTTGTCCTGTGTCCTGTGGTCTCTATTTTAGGAAGATTTTTCTTTGTTATATTTTCATAGCTCTATGTGTTTTTGGGAGGAGATTTCCACTGCTCTACTCACGCCGCCATCTTGGCTCCGCCCCCCGAATTACCGGTTTTTATGGTATTTCTATGTTTAATTTTTTGAGGAGCCTCCATACTGCTTTCTGTGGTGGCTGTACCATTTTACATTCTCACCAACAGTGCATGAGGATTCCCTATTCTCCACATCCTCACTAACATTTGTTATTTCTTGTCATTTTGATACTTGTCATTCTGACTGGTGTGAGGTCATACTCACTGTTTTGATTTGCATTTCCCTGATGATTAGTGTTGTTGAGCATCTTTTCATGTGCCTATTGGTTATCTGTATATCTCCTTTAGGAAACTGTCTACTCAGTTCCTCTGCCCACTTCTTAATTGGATTATTTGTTGTCTTGGTGTTGTGTTTTTTATATTTTGGATATATGATTTGTTAGTATTTTCTCCTATTCAGTACACTGCCTTTTTGTTTTGTTCATGGCTTCCTTCACTGTGCGGTAGCTTTTTTTCTTTTCTTTTTTTTAATTCTGTAGTCCCACTTGTTTTTGTTTTTGTGTCTTTTGCCTAGAGAGACATATCCAGAAAAAAATTACTAAGGCTGATGTTCCAGAATTTATTGCCTACGGTTTTTTTTGGAGTTTTATGGCCTCAGGACTTACATTTAAATTTTTAATCCATTTTTTGACGTTTTGTGTGTGTGTGTATGGTGTAAGACAGATCCAGTGTCACTCTTTTGCATGTAGTTGTTTCCCAGCACCATTTACTGGAAAGACTTTTTCTCCATTGTATATGCTTGCCTCATTTGTCATAGATTTATTGACCATATAAACATGGATTTATTCCTGGGTTCTCTATTCTGTTCCATTGATCCACAAGTCTATGTGCCAGTACCATACTGTTTTGGTAATCATAACTTTGCAGTATATTTTGAAATCAGGAAGTGTGATACCTCTAGCTTTGTTCTTTCTCAAGATTGCTTTGGCTATTTGGGCCTGTTGTGGTTCCATTTGAGAATTATTTGTTTTAGTTCTATGAAAAATGCCATTGATATTTTGATAGACATTGCATCAAATGTGTAGATTACTTTGGGTAATATGGTCATTTTAACAATATTAATTCTTCCAATCCAAGAGCACAGTGTATCTTTCCATTTATTTGGGTCTTTATCAGTGTTTTACAGTTTTCAGAGTACAGGACCTCTACCTCCTTTAAATTTATCCCTACATGTTTTATTCTATTTGATGCAACTGTAAATGGGATTGTTTTTCTTAATTTCTCTTTCTGCTAGTTCATTATTAGTATATAGAAGTGCAACAGACTACATATTAATTTTTCATTGTACATTACTCAGTTAATTTATTGTAGTAGTTTTTTGGTGGAGTCTTAAGGGTTTTCCAAAGACACTATTATGTCATCTGCACATAGTGACAGTTTTACTTACTCCTTACTATTTTTACTTATCCCTAATGAAGGATGATGCCTTTATTTCCTTTTCTTCTCTGGGTGCTATGTCAAGGACTTCCAGTAATATGTTGAATAAAAGTGTGGAGATTAGACATTCTGGTCTGGTTCCTGATCTTGGAGGAAAACTTTTCAGCTTTTAATCACTGAGTATGATATTAAGTGTGGGTTTGTCATATATGGCCTTTATTATGTTGAGGTATGCCCCCTCTATACCCACTTTGTTGAGAGTTCTTATCATGAATGGATTGTATTTTGTCAAATGCTTTCTCATCTATTGAGACAATCATGATTTTTATCCTCATTTTGTTAATGTGGTGTATCACGATGATTGATTTGCAGATGTTGTACCATCCTTGAATCCCTGAAATAAATCCCACTTGATTATGGTAAATGATCTTTTTAATGTAACTCTGAATTCAGTTCACTATTTTATTAAGAGTTTTTGTATCTATGTTCATCAAGGATATTGGTCTGTAATTTTTTTTTTTAGTGTCTTTATCTTTTTGGTATCTGGGTACTGCTAACATTATAGAATGAATTTGGAAGCATCCCTTCTTCTTCAATTTTTTGGAATAGTTTGATCAGGAAAAGTATCTTCTTTAAATGCTTGGTAGAATTCATCTGTCAAGTCATCTGGTACTGAACTTCTGTTTGTTGGGAGTTTTTTTATTTTTTTGATTACCAAATCAATTTTATTCTTAGTAATTGATCTGTTCAAATTTTCTTTTCCTCCTGATCCAGTCATTCAGTCATCAGGAAGATTGCCTGTTTCTAGGAATTTATCCATTTATTCTAGGCTGTCCAATTGGTTGCCATGTATTTTTTCATAGCATAGAAATCTTGTAATGATTTGCATTCTGTGGTGTTCATTGTAACTTCTCCTTTTTCATTTATGATTTATTTGATTGACCTCTTTTCTTTTTGATAAGTCTGGCTGAAAGCTCGTTAATTTTATCTTTTCAAATAACTGTCTCTTAGTTTCACTGATCTTCCCTCTTGTCCTTTCAGTCTCTCTTCCATTTATTTCCACTCTCATCTTTGTTAATTTCTTCATTCTACTAAATTTGGCTTTGTTTGTTCTTATTGTAGTTCTCTAAGGTGTAAGGTAAGTTTTTTCTTGAGGTTCACCTGTATTACTATAAACTTCCATCTTGAACTGATTTGGCTGCATCACAAAGATTTTGAACCGTTGTGTTTCTGTTTTCTTTTGTTTCCAGGTATTTTTTAATTTCTGATTTGATTTCTTCATTGACTCATTAGTTGTTCAGTAGCATGTTACTTAGCCCCACATATTTGTTTTCCAGTTTTTTTCTTGTAACTGATTTCTAATTTCATAATGTTGTGCTCAGAAAAGATGCTTGATATGATTTTAGTCTTCTTCAATTTAATAAGACTTGTTTCAGGGCCTAACATGTAATCTGCCTTCTATGTCTTGCTCTCTTCTTTTGTGATTTGATAACTTTCTTTAGTTACGCTTGCATTCCTCTTTCTTTTTTGTATATTACGGGTTTTTAGTTTGAGGTTACATTGAGATTCACATATAACATCTTATGTATATAGCAGTCTGTATTAAGCAGATGGTTGCTTAAGTTCAAATGCATTGTGAACGCACATTTTTACTCTCCCTCCACATTTTATGTGTATTTTACATCTGTTTATTTTGTGTATCCTTAAGTAATTATTGTAGTAGATATATCTGATTTTACTACTTTTCTTTTTACCTTCATACTAGCTTTATAAGTGTTTGTCCTGTTACTTTTATGATATGTTTGCTTTTACCAGTGAAATTTTTTTCTTTCATAATTTTCTTATCTAGTTATGTCCTTTTCTTTTCTGCTTAAGGAAGTCCTTTAACATTTCTTGTAAGGCCAATTTAGTGTTGATGAACTCCTTTAACATTTGTTTGGAAAACTCTTTTATCTCTCCTTCAATTGTGAATGATAATGTTGCTAAATATTTTTGGCTTGTAGTTTTCTCCTTTCAGCATTTTGAATATATCATACCACAACCTTCTGGCCTGCAAAGTTTCTTCTGAAATATCAGCCAATAGCCTTTTTGGGTTTTCCTTGTAACTGCTCGGTTCTCTTTTGCTGCTTTTGAGTTCTATCTTTAACTTTTTCCGTTTTCATTCTGTCTTGATTTTTTTTACCTCCATGGTTTTCATCTTGTTTGGGGCTTTCTGTGCTTCCTGGACCTGGATGTCTTGTTTCCTTCTCCACATTAGGGAAGGTTTTAGCTATTATTTCTTCAAATAAGTTTTCTGCTTCTTTCTCCCCTCTCCTGGGGCCCTTAAAATGTGAGTGTCACTATGCTTGATGTTGTCACAAAGGTCCCTTAACCTATTCTCATTTTTAGAACTTTTTCTTTTTGCCATTCACCTTGAATGATTTCCATTACTCTGTCCTCTAGATTAGGGATCGATTCTTCCACATCCTCTAATCAGCTGTTTGTTCCCTGTAGCATATTTTCCATTTCAGTTACTGTATTCTTCAGCTCTAACTGGTTCTTTCTTATATTTTCTATCTCTTTGTTAGTTCTCACTGAATTCATCCAATCTTCTCTCCAATCTGATGAGTATCTTAATGATCATTACTTTGAACTCTTATCAGGTAGATTGCTTATGTCCATTTCATTTTAGCTTTTTTTATGGCATTTTTTCTTGTTCTTTCATTTGGAATATATACCTCTGCCTCATGTTCTGATTCTCTGTGTTTATTTCTATGTATTAGGTATGTAAGCCACATCTGCTGGTCTTGAAAGCAGTGGCCTTATGTAGTAGGTGACTGCAATGCCCAGTAGCACAATACCCCCTAGTCACCAGAACCAAGTTCTCCAGGCGTATCCCCTCTGCAGGCTGCTTGCATCAACCTGTTGTGGCTGGGCCACAAATGCTCTGAGTGTGCTGATTGGTAGGGCCAGCCCTCTACCCAGCTGTCAGCAACTGCCTACCAGGATTGATATGGGTGCACTGGTAGGGAGGAGGGTTTACTCATGGCACTGCTGGCTAAGAGACCTGGTTTTATCTACTATGGGTGTGCTGATGCAGGGGGATAGCTCCTCCCCTCTCTGAGGCAAGTCATTCTACAGGGTTGCCTGTCCTGACTGAGGCTGTCCACCCGGTATGGCAGTGCAGGAGTTGCTTTGAGGGTTATCTGCTGGAGGAAGGCTGGATAGGTGGGGTGAGTTCATGGGGGAACACTAAGGTGGAGCAAGTTGTTTTAGCACAGCAGAGAGGAGTGTCAAAACTGGCTCCTGCTGGCATCCAGCAAGCAAGGCTGAAGGAGAGTAAGACGAGGTTGCACACCACTGTCACAGACAGAGAGGGAACTGTTTTTATGGGGTGAAGGGACAGAAACTACATGCTTTGGTAGGAGACATCCTTCTTATGCAACCTGTATGCCAAGGAACAAAACCTTGGTCAGAGGGATCTGCCTCCTTATCTAAGATGTCTACATCAATAAGGCAGGCCTGGATTTAGCTAGCCCCAAGCCATCAAATACCTAAGTATACTGCTCAAAGGAGGGTGCTGTGTGGATACATGGTTATTCTGGGACAAAAGGTTACAAGCAGGCAGGGCTTGTCCCCAGTTATCCATTTTGTTGGCATATAAATTGTTCACAGTAGTCTCTTATCCTCTATTTCTTTGACATTAGTTGTGATGTCTCCTTTCATTTCTAATTGTATTTATTTGAGTCTTCCCTCACTTTTTCTCAGTCTACCTACCCAAAGGTCTGCCAATCTTGTTTAGCTTTTTCAGGTATCATCTCCCAGTTTTGTTCATTTTTTATATTCTCTGCTTCACTTATTTCTGCTCTAATTTTTATTATTTTATTCCTTTAGTTAACTGTAGGCTTAGTTTGGTTTTTCTTCCCTAGTTCCTTGAGGGATAAAGTTGTGTAGATAATTTGAGATATTTCTTCTTTTTTAATATAGGCATTCAGTGCTATAATTCCCACTTAGTACTGCATTTGCTATGTTTTCAAAACTCTCATGTTCTGTTTTCATTTAATTCATCTCGAGATATTTTCTGATATTCCTTTTCTTTCTTCTTTACCCCCTGATAAATCAAAAGGATTAATTAATCAGAAAGGTATAACTTAAAAATACACAATGACCCAACATCAGAGTGCTAGATATAGAAAGCAAACATGACAGAACTGAAGGGACCAATAGACACTAATACAGAAATTTCAATACTTCACTTTAAAGAACAGAGGGAACATCCAGACACAAAATCAATTAAGGAAATAGTGGACTTGAACAACACTATAGACCAAATGGACCTAACAGATGTAATTCAGAACAATCTGCCAAACAGTAGCAGAATATGGATTCTTCTCAAGTGCACACAGAACATTCTCCAAAATAGATCACATGATAGGACACAAGTTGTAACAAACTTAAAAAGATTGAAATCACATTTATTTTAATTGTGGTAAAATCAATGTAACATAAAATTTACCATCTTAAACATTTTAGATTTATAGTTTGGGATATTATATACATTTATACTGTTGTGTAACCATCACCACTGTCCATCTTCAGACCTCTTTTCATCTTACAAAACTGAAGTTCCGTACCTATTAAATAATACCTCCTCACTTTCTTCTCCACCCCACAGTCCTGGAACTACTATTTCACTTTCTATCTCTATGAATTTGACTTCTCAAGGCACGTTATGTAATTGGAATGATATGGCCTTTATCTCTTTGTGACCAGCTTATTTCATTTAGCATAATGTCCACAAAGTTCATCCATGTTATATTATGTCTCAGAATGTGCTTCCTTTTTAAGGCTGAATAATCCATGGGATATATATAACACATTTTGTTCATCCATTCTTTTATTGATGGACATTTTGGTTTCTTCCACCTTTGCAATTGTGAATAATGCTACTAAAAAGCATGGGTGTATAAATTTCTGTGTGAGTCCCTCCTTTCGTTTCTTTTGGGTATAAGCCCAGGAGTGGGATTGTTGGATCATAAAGTAATTCTATTTTTAAGTTTTTGAGTAACCACTATACCGTTTTCCATAGCAGCCGTGCGATTTTACATTCCCACAACAGTGTGCACAAGGGTTCCAATTTCTCTGCATCCTGACACTTGATATTTTCTGCTTTTTAGCTAGTAGCCATTCTAATGGGTATAAGGCCATATCTCACTGCAGTTTTGATTCGCATTTTCATTATGATTAGTAATGTTAAGTATGTTCTCATATGCTTATTGGCTATTTGTATTTCTCTGGAGAAATGTCTATCAAGTCTCTCCCCCATTTTTTAATCAATTTATTAAGGGATTTTTTGTTAAGTCGTAGGAGTTCTTTATTCTGGATGTTAACCCCTTATCAGACACATGATTGGTGAGCTGTTGTTCCTTTGATGCACAGTTTTTTATTTTTATATAGTCCAATTTTCTATTTTTACTATTGTTTCCTATGTTTTTGGTATCATAAACAAGAAATTTTTGTGAATCCAATGTCATAAAATTTCCTGTTTTCTTCTAAGACTTTTAGTTTTAGCTCTTAAGTTTAAATCTTTGATCTGTTTTGACTTAAGTTTTGTATATGGTATAAGTTAAGGGCCCAACTTCATCCTTTTGCATATGGATATTCGATTTTCTCAACACCATTTGTTGAAAAGACTGTCATTTTCCCCACTGAATGGTTTTGGAACCCTCATCAAAATCATTTGACCAAACATGTCAGGGTTTATTTCTATGCTCTTTATTCTATTCCATAGATCTAAATGTGTGTCTTTTTGCTGGTAATACACTGTTTTGATTATTACAGTTTGTGTAAGTTTTCAAATCAGGAAGTGTAAGACTTTCAACTTTGTTCTTTTATCAAGATCATTGCTATTTGGAACACTTGAAATTCCATATGAATTTGAAGACTGGCTTTTCTATTCCTGTGAAGATGGTTGTTAGAATTTTGAGTGGAATTACATTGAATCTGTATATGGTTTTTTAGTAGTACTGACAACAATATTAAATTTTGCTATCCATGTACACAGAATGTCTTCCCCTTTATTTAGGTCTTTCTTAATTTCTTCTAGTAATGTTTTCTAGTATTCAACATACATGTCTTTCACTTCCTTGGTTAGATTTATTCCTAAGTATTTAATTCTTTTAGATTCTATTTTAAATAAAATTGCTATTTTAATTTCCTTTTAAGATGCTCATTGCTTGTATATAGAAACAAAACTGATTTTTGCTTGTTCATCTTATACCCTCTAACTTTGCTGAAATTACTTATTAGCTCTAGTTTTCTTTAGGTACCTTTGTGATTTTATACACACATACACAAATATTTGTATCATCACATCATCTCTGAATATAAATAGTTTTACCTCTTCCTTCCCAATTTGGATGACTTTTTTTCTTTTCCTTGTTTAATAGCTCTGTATAGAACTTCCAGTATAATGTTGAAAAGTAGCAGTGAAAGCAGGTCTCTTTGTCTTGTTCCCAATTATAGAAAGAAAGCCTTCTTCCCACTGCCCCTACCAAGGCCCTTCAGGCGTCGACAACCCCTAGTCCCTCCAGGCTGCCCGTGGTCGCCCCCTGCGCACCTTTCAGTCCCCCCACCAGGCTGTTGCCATGCGCCCCTGCCACCCCACCACAGCCCCTGCCCAGGGAGGCTCTATGGAAAGGATACAACTCCAGCAGTCGGCTTCTAAGCCCCACAGCCACGGGGTCTGTATCTCTGCCAGGTCCTGGAGTAGGCAGTGCGTGCTCACCCTGCACAGGGGAGATGCCTGCTTCATCCACTGCTCCTCCGTGGCCAGGGCCACCCTCGATTTCAAGGCTGCCTGAGCAAGACAGGCAATCAGGAGCTCGGAGGCTACGTGGGATGCCCTGACCTTCCACACCACTGGCGCTGCCGTTTGGGGCCTATATGGCTGCTGCCTTGTCACTGTCAGAGACCACGGTGGACATGACCGCACTCTCTGCAGACTGCTGAGAGACTGCGGCTCCTTCACAAAGCTCCACCCCTTAACACGCAAGGCAACTTGGGATGCCCCGTGTGCACGCGCAAACAAACCCCACATGGCTGTTTCCCGCCAAGAGGTCTGGGCCATGGTCGTAGAGATCCCGGGATCAGCTCGACCCCAAAGAGACTGACATTGCCTTTGGAAGCTCCTCTCCTTTGCACGTGACATCACTCGGGCTCCCCAGCACACCTGCACAAACAGGCCCTTCCTCCATTACCCTGTGGATACCTCTCATGATACCACTGGGCACATGAGTTCCCACGTCCCTCCCCAACAAGCCTGTGTTGTGCCAGTCAGGTGAGCCCCACCTGTGACTTGCCCCTGCTGATCGCAGTTCCCCTGTTGCCAATGGAGCTCTGGGAGGAAGTTACAAGCCTCCTGGGCCAGCACCTCCCTCAGGGCTCCACACATGGACCAAGTTGGCACGAGCAGGGGCCCAGCCTAGGGATGAGGGGTGCAGAGCAGGAGTCACTCCCAGTCCCTGCCTGCCCCTGGGGATCCCCCACGCCAGTCCCAGAGGGAGCTAGGACAGATGGGCCTTGCTCCTTCAGCACCATTTCTCACTCAGGGCACCATCACGCCATGCCATCCCATCCTGCCACCCTGGGGAAGAGGGCAGTGGTGCTGTGCGTGCTGGGAACAGCATGCAGTGGAGCCACCAGCCCTGCTGCCTCTGGCCAGGGCTCCCACACTGGGATAGCTCCCTGTGGCTTTGCCCTCTGCTGGTTCAGCCCACATGGGCTCCCGCTCCCGTAGGAGCAAAGCCCTGCGGCTCTCCAAGGTAAGCCAAGGAGGTGCTGGGGGCCCTCAACTGGGAGGTGCCAACCACTGTACACCCCTCCATCCTGCCCCCAAGCTGCCATTGCATGTTTCCCCTATCACAACACTGCAGTCATGGTCTTGAGGTCAGCTCCAATGAACACCATCCTTCCGGCTACTTCGCTGGGCTCCCACTTTCTCAGAGCCAATGGAGGGTCTTCTGTACCCTCAGACTCACCCTCCACCCCACCCCCACCCCAGCCAGCCTCTCCCACCCAGGGCAACCACTTGCACTGTCACCAAGAGAAACCGCATCTCTCTATAATCCTCCATTCCAACCCCTGTCCCCTGCCTCTCCCCGTGCCAGGCCCCCGCAACCCCCATCCCTCCAAAGAGGGAGGCCCCACAACCGCCTCCTACAAAAGTGACTGAAACATGCACATTGGTTTCTTTAAACACTATGAGTGTCAATGACTTTGCCCAGGGTACCAGCCAATCTGGGACTGTGCCGGCTGTGAGCGGGCCTGCTGCCTGTCGGCCAAGGCCCGGGGATCCAGGTCATGTTGAGCAGCTACTCCCGGGCTGGGGCCACTTGGGATATGGTAGTAGTACCAAAGAAGCTACTGAGCAGCGGGTTGTTGCAGACCGCCATGTCCACAAGCTCTCGGGTGATGATGCACCTCCTGCCAGAGTTCTGGGTCTCGTTGCATGCCAGCTCCAAGACCTTGGCCATCATGTACTGGGTGATGGCCTCTAGGAAGGCCGCTGTGGACAAGCTCAGGTGCTGGGTGTAGTGGCCCACCCTCAGGAGGCACTCCATATGGTTCACCAAGAACTGCAGCTTCACTTGGGCGGTGCACGAGTGGGTCCTCCTGTGGCCACGAGACAACACTCGACGGCTCCTCTCTTGGGGCATGTTGGGCATTGGGTGCGTTTTCTCAGAACGGCATAGCTCTGTGGTGCAGTGCAATGCAGTCTGGTGTGGTGGGATGTGCTGCTGTGCAACGAGGTGCAGTAGGATGCACTGCAGTGTGACAAGGTGCGGTGGGATGCGATTCAGTGCGCCAGTTGGCCCCAACCGATTAGGACAGCCAGCACTCAAGCCGTTACTCCACATCCTAGTGACCATGGACCGGCCCCTCACAGGTCGAGGTGCATGCTTTGTGACATACATCCGGTTAGGTCACTGCTCTCACATTGGCCCCTGGTGGGCCTGTGCCTGCAAGGAAAAGGTGCAGGCAGGAGCCTGTGCAGCCTGCTCCCTGGCACCTCTCTCTGAGGGAACTCTCACTTGCCACTGGACAGGAGAAATGACAAACAGATACAATCCAGTGGCAACAAGTATACACCGCCAATGTTGGGCATCCATCACAGCTATCTAGTCCTGAGACATCGGCACCACCCCAAAAAGAAACCCCCAAATTCCTCAGGCACTCCCCCCAACTGCCGTCTCTTCCTGGAGGCAGCTCCGAACCTGCTCCCTGTCCATGGAGGTTTGCCTATTCTGGAGACTTCCTACAAATGGCGTCACACCGGTAAATAGGCGGCCTTCTGTCTCTGGCTGCTTCACTCAGCATAACGTTTGCCTTGTGGCTCATGCATACCATAGCATGAATCAGCTCTCCATCCCTTTTCATTGCTGAATAATATTCTCTAGACCAGGGGTTGACCACGTGTTGTGTATCCATTCATCAGCTGATGATGTTTGGGTGATTCCCACCTTGTAGCTATTGTGAGCAGCGCTGCGGTGATGATTCCTGTACAAAGTTCTGTTTCAACATCTGTTTTCAATTCTTGTGGGTATATAGCTAGGGTTGGCATAGTGGGATCGTATGGTAATTCCATGTTTACCTTACTGAGGAGCTGCCCAACCAATTTCTGACAGCGCCAGTACGATTTTGCATTCCCAGCAGCAGTGAATGTGGGTTCCAGTTTCTCCACATCCTCCCCCAAACTTATTTTCCACTTGCTTTGCTCTCTTTTGCCTTGCCTTGACTATAATAGCCCTCCACGGGGTGGGAAGCGCTATCTCATGGTGGTTTTGGTTTGCATTGCCCTATCTGCTAATGATATTGAGCATCTTTTCCTGTGCCTCTTGGCCATTTATAACTGCTTTGGAGGAATGCCTATTCAAGACCTTTGCCCATTGTTTCACTGGGTTGCTTGCCTTTTTTTTTGCTGTTGAGTTGTAAGAGTTCTTTATGCATTCTGGAAGGTAGACCCTTATCAAATATATGATTTGCAAATGTTTCTCCCATCCTGTGGGCTGTCCTTTCACTTTCTAGGTAGAGTCCTTTGTTGCACAAAAGTTTTTGATTTGGATGGTGTACAATTCATCTTTTTTGTTTGTTTGTTTGCCTTTGGTGGCTGTGCTTTTGCTGTCATAGTCAAGTAACCTTGGCCTAATCTGAGGTCCTGGGGAGTTACACCTGTTTTATTCCAAAATTTTTATACTTTCAGCCCTTACATTTAGCTCTGTGATCCATTTTAGAGTTAATTTTTGTACATGGTGTGAGACTGGGGACCAAATTTGTTCTTTTGTCTGTAGATATCCAGTTGTCCCAGTACCATTTGTTGAAGAGGCTGTTTGCTCCTCCATTGAATGGCCTTGGCACCCTTATTGAAAATCAACTGTTGATAGACATATGGGCTTATTTCTGGCGCTAATTCTAAAGCATTGACTTATATGTCTATCATTACGCCAGTACCATGCTTTTTAGGATTGCCGTAGCTTTACAGTAAGTTTTGAAATTGGGAAGTGTGGTGGATCCTCCCACTTTTTCTTCTTTTTCAAGATTCTTTTGGCCATCCATGCCGTTGCATTTCCGTATGAGTTTTAGGATTTGTTTGTCCATTCTTACAGAGAAGCCAGGTTAGATTCTAAGAGGCATGTCATTGAATCTGTGCATATTGCCCTGAGGATTATGGGCTGCTTAACAATATGAAATCTTCAATCCACTAACACAGAGTGCCTTTCCATTTATTTAGGTCCTCTTTAATTTCTTTCAGTTTTCAGAGTACAAGTCTTACACATCTCTTCTTAAATTTATTCCTCAGTATTTTGTTCTTTTTGATGATTCTGTAAAAGGAGTTATTGTCTTAACCTCGGTTTTGGATTGTTCACTGCTAGTGCTCAGAAATACAACCGACTGGTGAAGGAACCACACAGTAGTAGACTCATGACACTGAGAACTAACTAATGATTATCAAGGGGGAGGGGTTGGGGCAGGTGTTGGGGGGAAGATGAGGGGGATAAAGAGGCACAATAATTCTCATTCTCAATATAAGCTGGTCATGGTCATGGTAGTACAGCATGGAGAATATAGTCAATGATTCTGTAACATCTTTTCTAAGTTGATAGATAGTAACTGCACTACGGTGGGGTAGTCAGGGTGGTGAGGATTTAATAATATGGGTAACTGTTGAACCGGTGTGTTGTATACTTGAAACCAATAGAAGATTGTATATCAATGATACTTCAAGAAAAAAAAAAAAGAAATACAGCTCTTTGGTGCATACTGATCTGGGATCCTGCATATTTGCTTAGCTCATCCACTGCATACTCAAACAGATTGTTGTGCTTTTTGGTGGATTCTTTAACTGTTTTATATATACAAGAACATGTCATCTACCCATATAGTTTTACTTGTTCCTTCCCAATCTGGATGCCTTTTCTTTATTTTTCCTGCTCATTGCCCTGACTAGGATTTTTTAGTACAATGCTACATACAAGTGGCAAAAACAGACATTATCTTGTTCCTGATGTTAGGGGGAAATCACCCACTCTTTTACTGTTAAGTATAATGTTATCCGTGGGTTTTTCTTAGGGGCTCTTTACCAGGTTGAGGAAGTTCCCTTCTATTCCTATTTTATTATATTTATTTTCATGAAATGTTGGATTTTGTCAAACCCCTCATCTATGCGATGGTCATGAGGTTCCCCCAACCCCCTACATTCTATTTATATGCTGTATTACATTAACTGATTTTCATATGTTCAACCAAGCTAATATTCATGGGCTAAATGTCATGACTAAATGACTTGTGGAGGAGAATAGCAGCCACTGTTGAAATTCACCTAGACATGTCCCCCATATCCCTTTCTAAACAAGAGGCTTAATCTGTAGAGGGAACTTCATCAATATGTATGTCTTAAAAGCACTGGTAGATTTCCATTGTAGCTGGTGGAAGAACACAGACACACCAATAAAACTCTATTCAGGCTCAACTTCTTTATCTCTCCTATGTTACAAAGGCCTTAATCTTCAGGGAGAATTTTAATAGTGTAGCCTGGGAACACTGGAGGATGCCTGTGCAGCTGGGGAAAAAGAAGAGGGGAGTCTCTACCTGTGGAGGAAAAGTAAGAAACATCTGTGAAAGCCATACTCCCAGAAGTGCACAGCTCCTATGGAAGTCTGAGGCTTAATCAGAACCTTAGAGAATGCCCTCTCAACTACACTCAACAAGTACAATAACATATACCAAGTAAAGGTAAAAGTAGAATGTAGCTGAGACAACTGTAAGATACAAAAACTCTTTAGGAGAAGCACAAACAGAATACTCACAACCAAGCAAGAAGACAAAAACAGAATATGTCAGTGGAGAGATACGATATCTCTGATGCCCTGAGGAACAACAAACTTCATCTCTAGTAACAAGACCAATAACAAATTACAAACACAGCTCAACTCCTGACTAAATGAACACAAATACCTACTCTAAATGCCTAACAGAATAAAAGGCATGCTCCTCTCAAAACATATAAAAACTAAAAATAGAAATACCATATGACCCAGCAAATCCACTTCTTGGAATTTACCCAAAGAAAACAAAATCTCTAATTCAGAAAGATATATGCACCCCTACGTTTATTGCCACATTATTTACAACAGCCAAGATAGGGAAGCAATCCAAGTGCCCATCGATAAGATGAATTGGTAGAGAAGATGTGGTACATATACACAATGGAATGTTACTCAACCATAAAAAAGAAGGAAACCCTGCCATTTGAAACAACATGGATGCACCTACAGGGTATCATGCTAAGTGAAATAAGTGAGATAAAGACGAATATCATATAATTTCAATTTCATGTGGAATCTAAAACAAAACAAACAAACAAAAAAAGACCCATAAATATTGACAACAGACTGCTGTTTACCATAGGGAGGGGAATGGGGAGTGAGGTGAAATAGGTGAAGGGGTACAAACTTCAAATTATAAAATGTTAGTCATAGGAATGGAAGTGCAGCATAGAAAATATAACCAATAATACTGTGATATCTTGCTAGGGTAACAGGGGTAACTACACTTACAGTGCAAGTATTTAGTAATGTATATAATTATTGAGTCACTATGTTGTACATCTGAAACCAACATAATATTCTATATCAACTATATTCTAATTTTTTTAAAAAAAGAAAAAATTACCCAAGTATCAATTTCCCTACATATTTGGCTTTCAACAAAAATTTATGAAAAATGTCAAAAGGCAGGAAAAAAACATATGAAAAGACAAAATAATAATCAAAACTAAATTCACATATAAGACATGCACTAGGTTGTTCATACTGCCATAACAAATTGCCAGGCTGGGTTACTTAAACAACAAAAATTAATTTTCTTACACTCTGGAGGCTAGAAATCCTAGATCAAGGTATCATCGGGGTTGGTTTCCCCTGACAGCTCTTTTCTTGGCTTACAGATGGTCGCTTTCTCCCACATGGCTTCACATGGCCTTTTCTCTGTGCATGCACATCTCTGGTATCATATTCTCTTCCTCTAAGAACATCAATCCCATTGTATTGGGGCCCTACCCTTATTACTTCATTTAACCTTAATTACGTCTTTAAAGTCCCTATCTCTAATTACCATCACATTGGGGGTAAGGGCTTCAACATAAGATTCTGGGGGGAACACAATTTGGTCCATAACAAAACAGATGTTAGAACTGTCAAATAGAAAATTTTAAATAACTAGAGTTAATATGTTAAGGCATCTAATGGAAAAGGTAGACAACATACAAGAAAAAATAGGTAATTTCAGCAAAGACATGGCAATTATAAGAAATAATCAAATAGAAGTGCACAATTTGTTTAATTAAGTAAAATGAATAGTTCCATCAATGGGTTTATCAGAAGACTCTACATAGCAGAAGACAGACTTAGTGAGCCTAAAGACAGTTCAATAGAAATTACCCAAACTGAAATGCAAAGAGAAAAAAGAGTGGAAAACAAAGCAGAGTATCCAAGAACTGAGGGATAATATCAAATGGTGCAATATGTGCATAAATAAAATCACAGAAAATAAATAGAGAGTCAGAAGAAATGTTTGAAGAACTAATGACTGAGATTTTCCAAGATTAGTGACAGAAGCCAAACACATATACAAAAGCAGATAACATCCACATCCAGGCATATCATATTCAGACTGCTGAAAACCAAAGTCAAAAAGGAAATATTGGAGGAACCAAAGGAAAAAAACCTCAGTACCCACAAAGAAACAAAGATAAGTATTATGTCATATTTCTCATCACAAACCATAAAAGCAAGGAGACAATGGAGTCACATCTTTAAAGCATCAAATGATTCAACCCAAAGTGATATACCAATTGAAAATATCCCCATAAAGTAAGGAAGAAATACTTTTTAGATAAACAAAAATGGAAAGAATTTCCAGCATACCTATCCTGCAAGATGTGTTAAAGGAAGTTCTTAAGACAGAAAAAATACAGTAGAGGTTAAAGGCCTGGGTTTACAAAAAGAAACAGGGAACTTTGCATATGGAATAAATGAATGTGAAATATAATTTATTCCTCTCATTTTTAAGGATGTTAAATGTTAATTGTTTAAGCATTAATGATAACAATACACGGGATGTTTATAATATATGCAAAAATGAAATGTATGACAACAATGGCAGAAAGGATGGATATGTCCTTACACTACACAAGAAGTGACATAGAATTACTGGAAAGTGAACTCAGGTCATTTAAAAATGTACATTATAAACTCTAAGACAACCACTGAAATAGTTTAAGAAAAGATACATAAATGACATCAGTGGAGGAGATAAAATGGAATCATATAAATTGTCCAGTTAAAAGCAGAGAAATCAGAAAAAGAGGGCCAATAACACAGCAGACATATAATGAATAAAACACAGCTAGAAAGATGGTAGATTTTAACCCAGCTCTAAATAAATAATGACTTTTAATGTGAATAGACTAAACACACCACTAGAAAGAAAGATTTTCAGATTGCATAAAAAAGTTAAGATCCAACTATATGGTGTCTTTAACAAACCCACTTAAAATATAAAGACAGATAAAAAGTAAAGAGATGGATAAAGACATAGCATGCAAACACTAATTAAAAGAAACCTGGATGACCTATGTTAATTTCAGACAAAATAGACTTCAGAACAAGGAATATGATCAAGGATAAAAGGGACATTACTTAATGATAAAGGAACCAATTTTACGAGAAGAAACAAAAATCTTAGGTGTGCACCTAACAAATACAGCCTCAAAATACATACTACAAAAACTGATAGAAATGAAAGGAGAAGTAAACAAATCCACAAATATAGTTGGAGACTTTAACATTTCTGCATAAGCAACCGATGGAAGAAGCAGGAAGAACATCAGTAAGGATATAGACAACCTGCACAGTATAATCAACTTGTATTAGTCAGGGTTCTGCAGAGAAATAGAACCAATAGGAGATTAGATAGATACATAGAGATTTATTATGAGGAACTGGCTCATGATTACTTTCTGCAAGCTAATTCAGTCTAAGTCTGAAGGCCTGACAACCAGGAGAGCTGACAGTATGAATCCCAGTCCAAAGGAAGGAGAAGATGAGGCAGAAAAAAAGGAGCTAATTCCTCCCTACAGCTTTTGTTCTATTCAGACCCTCAACAGACTGGACAATGCCCAGCCACATTGGAAAAGGCAATCTACTTTATTGAGTCCACTGGTTCAAATGCAAGTCTCATTCCAGAGCCACTGGTGGCAGCTGGGTTCTCTGCTCCCTCTCCTGCAACAGATTGGGAATCTCTTGACCTTTGCTATGTCTTTCCCCAGTGCATGTGCGGGAGGGGAAAGAGTGGGAAGGAGAGAGAGACAGACAGACAGACAGAGACAGAGACAGAGAGACAGAGAGCATGCTCTCTCATGTGTCCCTGATAAGGACACTAATCTTATTGGACCAGAGCACCACTTTTATGACCTCATTTAACCTTAATTATTTGATTAACAGTTGATTTGATAAAGGTGGGGGCAGTGAAAGAAAAACTTGATGGACAGCCCAGTAGAATCTTGCTAGAGCTGTAGCATGAATTAAAGCCAGAGCAGTGGTTCCAGCCACTGAGATCCAGGACATGGAAGCTGCAGGCAAAGCCCCATGTCTGGCCCGTGTGCCTGCAGGACTCCCTGGGGGACAGTACTCAGACCCCAACTGGGCCACCACCCCCACAGGAGGGTGACTGGGCATTGTGGTTTGACTGAGGGGGAGGCCAAGGGGACCAGTGGGACTGGTGGGGAATGGAGGCCAGATGCAGAATTAGCAATTCATTGGTACCCTGTGAATGTACAATGTGTCCAAGCACTGGTGGACACAGGAGCTGAATGTTCTCTGATTTATGGCAACCCTGAGTGGTTTCCTGGGATCTCTGCTGTGATAGGTGGGTATGGAGGTAATGCAATTAGAGTGAAGAAAGCCCAAATCCCACTGGGAATAGGGTGTTTACCCCCAAAGGAGTATACTCTGTACATTTCTCCCATCCCTGAATTTATTTTGGGGGTGGATATCCTACAGGGCCTGCAGTTACAGACCACTGCAGGTGAGTTCAGACTGAGGGTGCATGTGGTAAAGGCAGTTCTGAGGGTACATGCTAAGCACCCGCCTGTAGCTCTGACTGTACCTCGGTGGATGACAAATAACAAGCAATATAAATTGCCTGGGGGGCACAAGGAAATTGGAGAAACTCTACAGGAGTTGGAGAAGATGGGCATCATAAAGCCCATTCATAGTCCTTTTAATTCCCCAGTGTGGCCAGTGAAAAAGCCAGACGGCTCCTGGCATATGACTGTGGATTACAGAGAACTGAATAAAATCGCATCCCCTGTGCATGCTGCTGTTCCCCCTATAGCAGCCCTTAGGGACACTAAGTCATGAATTGGGGGCGTATTATTATGTTGTGGACCTGTCTAATGCTTTCTTCACTACTGACATAGCACAGGAAAGTCAGGAACAGTTGGCCTTCACATGGGAAGGCTGGAAGTGGACATTCACTGTCCTTCCACAGGGATACCTCCACAGTCCCACCATTTGTCACAGACTTGTAGCCCAGGACTTGGCTGCATGGGAGAAACCACCAACAGTGCAGCCATATCATTACATTGATGAAATTATGCTCACATCTGATCCTCTTGCAAATTTAGAAGGGGCAGTTCCTAGACTATTGCACCATCTACGGGAGAAGGGATGGGCTGTGAACAGCACCAAGGTTCAGGGACCTGGTTTGTCTGTCAAATTCTTGGGGGTTGTCTGGTCGGGTAAGACTAAAGTTATCCCAGAAGTAGGCATAGATAAAGTCCAGGCTTTCCCTAGCCCTACAACTGGCAGTATTACAAGAGTTTTAGGGTCTTTTGGGCTACTGGAGAGTGTTTATGCTGCACATGGCATGAATTCTGAAGCCCTTATACCAGGTGGTATGAAAGGGCATCAGGTAGGACTGGGATAAGACATGTGCAGCTGCTATTACTGCTGCTAAGCTATCAGTCAAGACCATACAGGCCTTGAGTTTAATGGACTCATCAAGGCCCTGTGAGCTAGATGTTCATGTAACCAAGGATGGTTACAGATGGGGTCTTTGGCAACAACTTGAACGGACACACCAACCAATTGGATTCTGGTCACAACTATGGAAAGGAGCAGACGTCCAGTACACCTTGATAGAGAAGCAACAAGCTGCTGTTGTACCACGCTTGGCTGGCTACAGAGCCCATCGCTGGAAAAGCTCTAATGAAGGTAATAGCCACCTATCCCATTGCAGGGTGCATGCAAGACTGGACCCAAAGGCCACAGAGTGGTGTGGCACAGACGCCTACTCTGGCCATATGGGGCGCATATTTACAGCAGCGTAGTGCCCTTTCTACTAGCCTGTTAAGTGGAAAACTCCAAGGCTTACTGGGGTGAGTGGCATATACCAGTGGAAAGCAGGAAGAACCTGCTTTTGAGTCACTGGTAGGCGAGAGTCCTTATCAGGGGGAAAAGCCCCTACACCTGAAGATGCTTGGGATACAGACAGCTCCAGTCATGGGCAGCCCCCAAAGTGGAGGGCTTTGGCTTCCCATCCTAAGACTGAAACAATATGGATGGAGGATGGAGAGGGGAAGAGCAGCCAATGGGCTGAGTTGCAGGCAGTATGGCTTGTGATCACCCAGGAGCCCTCCCCCATAGTTGTCTGCACTGAAAGCTGGGCCATCTTTCAAGGCTTCACCCTGTGGCTACCAACATGGTACCATGCCAACTGGATGGTTTGACACTGGCCCGTTTGGGGGCAAATGTTGTGGCAAAGACCTACGGGCCTCTGGTCAGACTAACACTGTTACATGTAACTGGCCATTTGCCTTTGGCATCCCAGGGAATGATGAAGCAGACACATCAGCCCAGGTGCATTGGCTAGAAGGAAAGCCTGCCTCTGATGTAGGTCAATAGTTAGATCAGTGTTTGTTGCACACAGCGCAACAGAATGTGGGCTGTAGCCCGTCAGTGGGGCTTGTCGTCAACATTTGAAGAAATCAGCAGAGCCCAGAAGGAATGCCTTGTGTTCTCTAAGAGGGACTTACACCGAGTCCCACAGCAACATGGGACAATAGTAAGGGGGCTGATACCCCTTGTCAGGTAGAAGATAGATGATATTGGGCCTCCTCCCATATCAGAAGGATATCAGTATGACATGACCTGTGTGGACACAGCTACAGGACTGTTGGTTGCTTTTCCTGCACATTGTGCAGATCAGCAAAACACCAAGAGTGGCCTAGAGTGTCTCTGCAGCCTATGGCCAGCCACAGGTGATTGACAGCGATCAAGGCACCCACTTTACTGGACATGCATTAAAAGAATAGGTGCAGCCCAGACTGCATACAGACCTCATGAACAAAGCAGACCTCATGAAACAAGGTAAGGTACCAAAGCCTTGATTCTGCAGGACCCAAGCCCTTCCCCCACCCCAGCTCACTGGCAGGAGGAAGAGAAACAGAGCGGGGAGGGGGTGGAAGCCTAGAACTGCTAAACAACCATCCCTGGAGGTCAGGTTTGGAACACAAACTTACATTGTGTGGTGCTCTGGAGGTTGGTGGGGTTGGCGAGCTAGGACAGGCAGAGTGCTTGAGAGACTGAAATTCTGGCCATTTGTGGAGGACAGGGATCCACATCTGGCTGCTCTGGGGCAAAGGAAAGGCAGGAGGTCTGAGAGGCTTCCTGGCAGCGAGAGGGCTTCTAAAGGGGCAGGGTTTGTAAGGAGCATGCTGCAGGGGAGAAGGGAGAGCTGGACAAGGTTGTCTGGGTGCACTGTGCCAGCTGGTTGGTAATTTTCAGGAGCTTCAGGTTCTCCATCCCCCTGGCTGCCTACTCAGCTCCAAGTCCCCCCACTGTGACACGCAGCCTGATGCACCTTCCTCCTAGCCTGCCAGGACCGGTTTGCAAACCGGCAGTCACTGGGCTGGCATCAGGCCAGCCAGAGGGAGGCCTCACCTATGGCAGCTACAAACTCAAAGCACAGAGGCTTACACCTGTGGGCTTGGCCCACTGGCTCTGACACTGGAGACAGGCTCCATAAACAGGAATCAGGAAACAGACCTTTCCTCCCCCCAGGCACCAGCCCCACTCCCCTATGATCCCCAACCTCACTCTAGCGGCTGAGCAGCTCCAGAGACTAGAGCTGCTGGGCACTAGTGGGCACCACACAAATATGAAATGTCAAGAGAACATGTTTCAGACCAAAATCTCACAAACCCTGGAAAAAGGGCCAAATGAAACCGAACTCACCACTCTTCCTGAAAGATAGTTCAAAATAAAAATCATAAACATGCTCATGGAGGTACAGAAAAACATTCAAGAACTCAGGAACAAATTTAAGATGGAGATTCAATCATTAAGAAATTCCATATCTGAAGTGAAACATACAGTGGAGGGATTTAAAAGCAGACTAGATGTAGTAGAAGAGATGGTAAATGGAAAGAAATTAGAGAAGAGGAATACAAAGAAGCTGAGGCACAGAGAGAAAAAAGGATCTCTAAGAATGAAAGAATATTGAGACAACCGTGTGACCAATCCAAATGGAACAATATTCGCATTATAGGGGTACCAGAAGAAGGAGAGAGAAAAAGGGATAGAAAGTGTCATTGAGGAGGGAATTGCTGAAAACTTCCCCAATCTGGGGAAGGAGATAGTCTCTCAGGCCATGGAGGTACACAGATCTCCCACCACAAGGGACCCAAGGAAGACAACATCAAGACATATAATAATTAAAATGGCAAAGATCAAGGATAAAAACAGACTTTTAAAAGCAGCTACAGAGAGAAAAAAGATCACATACAAAGGAAAACCCATCAGGCTATCATCAGATTTCTCAACAGAAACCTTACAGGCCAGAAGGGAGTGGCATGATATATTGAATGCAATGAAGCAGAAGGGCCTTGAACCAAGAATACTCTACCTGGCAAGGTTATCATTTAAATTTAAAGGAGGGATTAAACAATTTTCAGATAAGCAAAAGTGGAAAGAATTTACCTCCCACAAACCACCTCTACGGTGCATTTTGGAAGGTCTCCTACTATAGATGGAAGTATTCCTATGGCTAAATAGATGTCACCAAGGGATAGACAAAGAGTACAGAATATGATTCATAACATACAAAGAATGGAGGAGGAAGAAAAATAGGGGAAAAAAAGAATCTTTAGGTTGTGTTTGCAATAGCATATGAAGTGAGTTAAATTAGACTATTAGATAGTAAGGGAATTACACTTGAACCTTTGGTAACCACTAATCGAAAGCCTGCAATGGCAATAAGTACATAGCTATGGATAATCACCCTAAATGTAAATGGTCTGAATGTGCCAATCAAAAGACATAGAGTCACTGAATGGATAGAAAAACAAGAGCCATCTATATGCTGCCTACAAGAGACTCACTTCAAACCCAAAGACATATACGGACTGTGTAGGGATGTGAGGGGATGGAAAAAGATATTTCATGCAACTAATAGGGAGAAAATATCAGGTGTTGCAGTACTTGAATGAGACAAAATAGACTTCAAAACAAAGAAAGTAATAAGAGATGAAGAGGGACATTAAATAATGATAAAGGGGTCACTCCAACAAGAGGACATAACTATTATAAATATCTATGCACCCAACACAGGGTCACCTACATATGTGAAAAAAATACTAACAGAATTAAAGGGGGAAATAGAATGCAATGCATTCATTTTAGGAGACTTCAACACACCACTCACTCGAAAGGACAGATCAACCAGACAGAAAATAAGTAAAGAGACAGAGGTACTGAACAACACATTAGAACAGATGGACCTAACGGACATCTACAGAACATTCCACACAAAAGCAACAGGATACACATTTGTCTTAAGTCCACATGGAACATTTTCAAGACTAGATCATATACTAGGCCACAAAAGGAACATCAGTAAATTCAAAAAGATTGAAATTGTACCAACCAGCTTGTCAGCCCATGAAGGTATGAAACTAGAAATAAATTACACAAAGAAAATGAAAAAGCCCACAAACACATGGAGGCTTAATAACATGCTCCTAAATAATCAATGGATCAATGACCAAATAAAAAGAGATTAAGCAATATATGGGGACAAATGACAACAGTAATTCAAAACCACAAAATCTGTGGGACGCAGCGAAGGCCATGCTAAGAGGGAAATGCACTGCAATAGAGGCCTACCTCAGGAAGGAAGAACAATCCCAAATGAACAGTCTAAACTCACAATAAGTGAAACTGGAAAAGGAAGAACAAATGAGTCCTAAAGTCAAAAGAAGGAGGGACATAATAAAGATTAAAGCAGAAATAAATAAAATTGAGAAGAAAAAGACAATAGAAAGAATCAATGAAAGCAGGAGATGGTTCTTTGAGAAAATAAACTAAATAGATAAACCCTAGCCACACTAATAAAGAATAAAGGAAACTCTACGCACATAAACAGAATCAGAAATGAGAAAGGAAAAATCATGACGGTCCCCACAGAAATACAAAGAATTATGAGAGAATACTGTGAAAAATTGTATGGTAACAAACTGGATAACCAAGAAGAAATGGACAAATTTCTAGAAAAATTCAACCTTCCAAGGCTAACCCAGGAAGAAACAGAAAATCTGAATAGAACAATTACAAGCAAAGAAATTGAATTGGTAATCAAAAAACTACCTAAGAACAAAACCCCTTGGCTAGATGGTTCCACTGCTGAATTTTATCCAACATTTAGTGAAGACCTAATACCTATCCTCCTTAAAGTAGAAGAGGAGGGAATACTCCCAAAGTCTTTCTATGAGGACAACATCACTCTAACTCCAAAACCAGGCGAAGACACCACAATAAAAGAAAATTACAGACCAATATCCCTGATGAACATAGATGCAAAAATATTCAAAAAAATACTAGCAAACCGAATTAAAAAATAGATCAAGAGGATCATACACCATGATCAAATGGGATTCATCTCAGGGATGCAAGGATGGTACAACATTCAAAAACCATCAAAATCATCCACCACATCAACATAAAGGACAAAAACCACATGATCATCTCCATAGACGCTGAAAAAGCATTCGACAAAATTCAACATCCATTCATGATAAAAACTCTTAACAAAATGGGTACAGAGGGCAAGTACCTCAACATAATAAAGGCCATATATGACAAACTCACAGCCAACATCATACCTAACAGTGAGAGGCTGAAAGCTTTTCCTCTAAGATTGGGAACAAGACAAGGATGCCCACTTTCCCCACTTTCATTCAACAGAGCTCTGTAGGTCCTCCCCATGGCAATCAGACAACACAAAGAAATAAAAGGCAGCCATATTGGCAAGGAAGAAGTCAAACTGTCCCTGTTTGCAGATGACATGATATTGCACATGAAAAATGCTAAAGAATCCACTCCAAAACTACTACATCTTATATCTGAATTCAGCAAAGTTGCAGGATACAAAATTAATACACAGAAATCAGTTGCATTCCTATACACTAATGGTGAACTAGCAGAAAGAGAAATCAGGAAAAGAATTCCATTCACAATTGCATCAAAAAGAATAAACTACCTAGGAATAAACCTAACCAAGGAAGTGAAAGACCTATACCCTGAAAACTACAAGATACTCTAACGAGAAATTAAAGAGAACACTAATAAGTGGAAACTCATCCCATGCTCTTAGCTAGGAAGAATTAATATTGTCACAATGGTCATCCTACCTAAAGCAATTTACAGATTCAATGAATCCCTATCAAAATACCAACACCATTCTTCAATGAATTAGAGAAAATAGTTCTAAAATTCATATGGAATGAAAAAAGACCCTGAATAGATAAAGCAATCCTGAGAAGGAAGAATAAAGCAGGCAGAATTACACTCCCTGACTTCAAGCTCTATTATAAAGCCACAGTAATCAAGACAATTTGGGACTGGCACAAGAACAGAACCATAGACCAATGGAACAGACTAGAGAGCCCCAATATAAACTCAAGCATATATGGTCAATTAATATATGAAAAGGAGCCATGGATATACAATGGGGAAATGACAGCCTCTTCAACAGCTGGTGTTGGCAAAACTGGACAGCTACATGTAAGAAAATGAAACTGGATTATTGTCTAACCCCTTACATAAAAGTAACTCAAAATTCATCAGAGACCTGAATGTAAGTCATGAAAGCGTAAAATGAAAACTCTTAGAAAAAAATACAGGCAAAAATCTCTTGGACATAAACATGAGCAACTGCTTCATGAACATATCTCCTCGGGCAAGGGAAACAAAAGCAAAAATGAACAAGTGGGACTATATCAAACTAAAATGCTTCTGTACAGCAAAGGACACCATCGGTAGAACAAAAAGACATCCTGCAGTATGGAAGCGTATATTCATAAATGTCATATCTGGTAAGGGGTTGACATCCAAATTATATAAAGAGCTCACGTACCTCAACAAACAAAAAGCAAATAAGCCACTTAAAAAATGGACTGAGGAGCTGAACAGTTCTCCAAAGAAGAAATTCAGATGGCCAACAGGCACATGAAAAGATGCTAGACATCCCTAATCATCAGAGAAATGCATATTAAAACCACAGTGAGATATCACCTCACACCAGTAAGGATGGCCAGCATTAACGAGACTAAGAACAACAAATGCTGGCAAGGATGTGGAGAAAGGGGTACCCTCCTACACTGCTGGTAGGTATGTAAACTAGTTTAACCATTGTGGAAAGCAGTATGGAGGTTCCTCAAAATACTAAAAATAGAAATACCATTTGACCCAGGAATTCCACTCCTAGGAATTTACCCTAAGAACACAGGAGCCCAGTTTGAAAAAGACATATGCACCCCTATGTTTATTGCAGCACTATTTACAATAGCCAAGAAATGGAAGCAACCTAAGTGACCATCAGTAGATGAATGGATAAAGAAGATGTGGTACATATACACAATGGAATATTATTCAGCCATGAGAAGAAAACAAATCCTACCATTTGCAACAACATGGATGGAGCTAGAGGGTATTATGCTCAGTGAAATAAGCCAGGCAGAGAAAGACAAGTATCAGATGATTTCACTCGTCTGTGTAGTATAAGAACAAAGAAAAAACTGAAGGAACAAAACAGCAGTATACTCACAGAACCCAAGAATGGACTAACAGTTACCAAAGGGAAAGGGACTGGGGAGGTAGTGTGGGAAGGGAGGGATAAGGGAGAAAAATGAACATCATGATTAGCATGTATAATGTAGTGGTGGGGGACGTGGGAACGGCAGTATATACAGAGAAGGCAAGTAATGATTCCATAGCATCGTACTACACTGATGAACAGTGGCTGTAATGTGACATGTGGGGGGTACTTGATAATAGGAGGAGTCTAGTAACCATAATGTTGTTCAAGTAATTGTACATTAACAGTATCAAAATAAAAATAATAAAAATAATAATAAAAATAAGAAAGTGGACTAATTAATTACTAAGCAAATGAAAAATTAAATCAACTCCTCGCAAAATTAGTCAAGGGATACACGAAGAGTACAGAATATGACACATAATGTATAAAGAGTGGAGGAGGAACAAGGGAAAAAAAGGAACCTTAAGATTGTGTTTGAAAAAAGTAATAACAAGTTAATACAGACTGTTTGATAGTAAGGAAGCTACCCTTAAACCTTTAGTAACAGCAATTCTAAAGTCTACAATGGCAATAAGTACATACATATTAATAATCACCCTAAATGTAAATGGACTGATTGCAACAATCAGAAGACACGGAGTTACAGGTTGGATTAAAAAAACAAGACCATCTAAATGCTGCCTACAAGAGACTCACTTTAAACAGAAAGACATAACGCAGAATAAAACTAAAGGGATGGAAAAAGATATTTCATGCAACCAACAGAGAGAAAAAAGCAAGAGTAGCAGTACTTGTATTAGACAAAATAGATTTCAAAACAAAGAAAGTAACAAGAGAAAAATAAGGACATTACATAATGATAAAGGGGTCAATCCAACAAGAGGATATAATGATCATAAATACCTATGCACCCAATACAGGAGCACTGAAATATGTAAGACAAATAGGAACAGAATTAAAGGAGGAAATAGAATGCAATGCATTTCTTTTAGGAGACTTCAACACAGCATTCACACCAAAAGACAAATCAGCAAGACAGAAAATAAGTAAGGAGACAGAGGCACTGAACAAAGCTTTAGAACAAATGGACCTAACAGACATCTAAGAACACTCCAACCAAAATCAGCAAGATACACATTCTTCTCAAGTATGCATGGAACGTTTTCCAGAATAGATCACATACTAGGCCACAAAAAGGGCCTCAGTAAATAAAAAAAGATTGAAATTCTGCCCACCAATTCCTCAGACCATAAAGGTATGAAACTAGAAATAAATTATGCAAAGATAACAAAAAAGCCCACAAACACATGGAGGCTTAACAACATGCTCCTAAATAATCAATGGATCAATGACCAAATTAAAACAGAGATCAAGCAATTTATGGAGACAAATGACAATAATTCAACACCCAAAACCCATGGCATGCAGTACAGGCATTTCTAAGGTGAAAGTATATTGCAATACAGTGTTACCTCAAGAAAGAAGAACAATCCCAAATGAACAGTCTAAACTCACAATTAATGAAAGTAAAAAAAGAAGAACACATGAGGCCCAAAGTCATTAGAAGAGGGATATAATTAAGATCAGAGCAGAAGAATAAAACTTGAGAAGAATAAAACAATAGAAAGAATCAATGAAACCAGGAGCTAGTTCTTTTAGAAAATAAAGAAAATATATAACCCCCTAGACAGACTTTCAAGAAAAAAAGAGAGTGTAAACACATAAACAGAATCAGAAAGAAGAAAGGAAAAATCACTACATATACCATGGGAAAACAAAGAATTACTAGAGAATAGTATGAAAAATTATATGCTCACAAATTGGATAACAGAAGAAATGGAGAACGTTCTAGAAAAATACAATCTTCTAAGACTGACCCAGGAAGAAATAGAAAATCTGAACAGACCAATTAGCAATGAAATTGAATCTGTAATCAAAAAACTACCCAAGAACAAAACTCTCGGGCCAAATGGCTTCACTGCTGAATTTTATCCAACATTTAGAGAAGACCTAATACCCATCCTCTGTAAAGTTTTCCAAAAAGCAGAAGAGGAGGGAATACTTCCAAACTAATTTTACAAGGCCAGCATCACTTTAATACCAAAACCAGACAAAGACACCACAAAAAAGAAAATTACATACCAATATCACTGATGAACACAGATGCCATAATCCTCAACAAAATATTAGCAAAACAAATTCAAAAATACATCAAAAAGATCATCCATCATGATCAAGTGGGATTTATTCCAGGGATGCAAGGATGGTATAATATTCAAAAATTCATCAACATCATATACCACATTAATAAAAAGGAGGATAAAAATCACATGATCATCTCACTAGATGCTAAAAAAGCATTTGACAAAATTTAACATCCACTCATGATAAAAACTCTCAAGAAAATGGGTATAGAGGGCAAGTACCTCAACATAATAAAGGCCATATATGACAAACCCACAGCCAACATCATACTTAACAGCGAAAAGCTGAAAGTGTTTCAAGATTGGGAACAAGACAAGGATGCCCACTCTCCCCATTCCTATTCAGTATAGTACTGGAGGTCCTAGCCACAGCAATCAGACAACACAAAGAAATAAAGGGCATCTACATTGGTAAGGAAGCAGTTAAACTGTCACTGTTTGCAGATGATATGATACTCTACATAAAGAACCCTAAAGAATCCACTCCAAAACTACTAAAACTAATAATTGAATTCAACAAATGTGCAGAATACAAAATTAATACACAGAAATCTGTTGCATTCCTAAACACTAACAATGAACTAGCAGAGAGAGAAATCAGGAAAACAATTCCATTTACAATTGCATCAAAAAGAATAAAATACCTAGGAATAAACCTAACCAAGGAAGTGAAATACCTGTACCCTGAAAACCATGAGACACTCATGAGAGAAATTAAAGAAGACACCAATAAATGGAAATACATCCTGTGCTCATGGACAGGAAAATTAATATTATCAAAATGGCCATCCTGCCTAAAGCAATCTACAGATTTAATGCAAACCCTATCAAAATAGCAACAGTATTCTTCAAGGAACTAGAACAAATAGTTCTAAAATTCATATGGAACCACAAAAGACCCTGAAGAGCCAAAGCAATCATGAGAAGGAGTAATAAAGCTGGGGGATTATGCTCCCTGACTTCAAGCTCTACTACAAAGCCACAGCAATCAAGGCAATTTGGTACTGACACAAGAACAGACTATGGCTCAATGGAACAGAACAGAGAGCCCAGATATAAACCCAAGCATATATGGTCAATTAATATACGATAAAGGATCCATGGATATACAATGGGGAAATGACAGCCTCTTCAACAACTGGTGTTGGCAAAACTGGACAGCTACATGTAAGAGAATGAGGCTGGATTATTGTCTAAATACATACACAAAAGTAAACTCAAAATGGATCAAAGACCTGAATGTAAGTCATGAAACCATAAAACTCTTAGAAGAAAACATAGGCAAAAATCTCATGAATATAAACATGAGCAACTTTTTCCTGAGCAAATCCTCTCGGGGAAGGAAACAAAAGCAAAAATGAACAAATGGGACTACATCAAACTAAAAAGCTACTGTACAGCAAAGGATACCATCAGTAGACCAAAAAGGCATCCTATGGTATGATAGAATATATTTGTAAACAACATATCCAACAAGGGGTTAACATCCAAAATATATTAAGAACTCACACGTCTCAACACCTAAAAAGCAAATAACTTGATTAAAAAATGGGCTGAGGATATGAACAGACATTTCTCCAAAGAAGAAATTCAGATGGCCAAGAAGCACAAGAAAAGATGCTCTACATCGCTAATTATCAGGGAAATGCAAATTACAACCACGATGCGATATCACCTCACACCAGTTAAGATGGCCAATATCCAAAAGAAACGAACAACAAATGCTAGCAAGAATGCTGAGAAAGGGAAACCCTCCTACACTGCTGAGGGGAATGTAAATTAGTTCAACCATTGTGGAAAGCAATATGGAGGTTCCTCCAAAAACTAAAAATAGAAATACCACTTGACCCAGGAATTCCACTCCTAGGAATTTACTCAAAGAAAACAAGATCTCATATTCAAAAAGACATATACACCCCTATTTTTATCCCAGCACTAGATGAATGGATAAAGAAGAGGTGGTACATATATGGAATAGCTGTACAATGGTACAATGGAATATTATTCAGCCATGAGAAGAAAACAAATCCTACCATTTGCAACAATATGGATGGAGTTAGAGGGTATTAAACTCAATGAAATAAACCAGGCGGACAAAGACAAGTACCAAATGATTTTCCTCATTTGTGGAGTATAACAATGAAGCAAAACTGAAGGAACGAAACAGGAGCTGACTCACAGACTCCAAGAAGGAACTAGCGGTTACCAAATGGGAGGTGTGGGGAAGAGTGGGTGGAGATGTGTGGGGCAGAGTAGGTGGGGAGGGAGGGAGAAGGGGATTGAGGGGTACTACGATTGGCACACATGGTGTGGTGGGGTCACGGGGAAGGCAGTGTAGCACAGAGAAGACAAGTAGTGACTCTGTGGCATCTTACTACGCTGATGAACAGTGGCTGCAATGGGGTGTGGGGCGGATTTGATAATATGGGTGAATGTAGTAACCACAATGTTTTTCATGTGAAAAAAAAAAAACTCAAGGGGAACAGCGCCAGGCTCATGTAATGGGCCATTATGTCAAGGTTCTGGCTGTTGTCATATGTATTTCTCTTTACAAATCATTAAATTGCCATTCTGGATTTTTAAAAAATATATATTGAGCCGTCCATATTCTCCGTGTACTGGGAGGAGCCGCAGGCAGTGTTCAAATCTTGCCGTACCACCAAGCACACCGAGCCCGGGGGGCTACAAGAGGGCTGACAGGGGTCTGGTTCACCCTTTACCTCCCCATCTCCTCAGCTATGTTGGCGCCTTGACGTTGAGAGCCTCTCTCATTTTCTAGTCAGCCGCGACTTTCTCTCCTCATCCCACTGGTTACACCCACAGGTTTTGTAAAAATGATACTATGTACGCCGCCAGGGCGGGGCCAAGCATTTACCGCCCCTAATAGGGCGGATGTAACACCAAAGTGCCACAGTTGTTAGCAAATGACTTCCCCCCTACCATGGTAAAGCCGCTACCGCCATCTTTATTTTGATCGATGATTCCTGAATTTTCCGAAAAGAAAGTGAATAATAAGGAAGTCTACAGGGTACTTCAAATTAGCCCCGGCCCGCACTAATCCGACTCAGAAAACGGAGTATATTTTAGCAGCCTATCGGTTTTGGGGTTACTGCTCTCATGGACGTATTGCGCGCCTGCTGATGACGTCTAACGTCATGGGCGGGATCTTGCGTCCACCCCGCCTAGTGGCTTCCCGGCTCACGCGCCATTCAGAAGTGTATTCGGTGCTTAGCCACGCGCCATACGTAAGAGTGCTCTGACGTACCGGAAGCCCCCAGACGAGAGAGATGGCGGGTTTGACTGTGAGAGACCCTGCGGTGGATCGTTCTCTACGCTCGGTGTTCGGTGAGAGGAATTCGGTGACGCCAAGCATCGGGGAGGGACAGAAAGATACAGGGAGCGGCGAGGAATGCTCCCTGCACCTCATGAGTCGCCGCGGGAGCCGATGATGGGTCGGGCCTGCAGCTCTACTTGCCTGTCTTGTGGGGCAGCCAGCCTGGTGGAGTCGTGGAGGCAAAGTGATGCTCCCCTTCCCCTGAGATCGCGCAGCCTTTCCACGGTGTGGCTGAGGAAGTTAAACTAGCATTCACCTTCTCTGCGTTTCTCCTTTCAGGAGCTTCAGTTATTATCTAGAAGCGAGGGCGCATGGCAACTGTCCCGTGCTACTTCACAGACCCCTATCCCAGAACACACATGTGCTGAGGGTATACTTCCGTGTGTCCACTAACCAAGCTTTCATAAGTACTTTCATCCCTTGCTTTTTACCCGTAACATTTTAGTTTGTTGATAGAGGTAGCGGCCATCTGGCGTCTTAGGTCGATTGTAGGTAAATGAATGAATGTGCCATTAAGACCTCGTTGAAGAAATTTTAACGGGGATAGAATTTATTCTGAGTAATTTTTTCAGTCGAAATTAGTTTTTTTCTAAGGACGTGGGGTGATTTTATAGCACCTTAAAAAGGACTTGACAAAACAGTTAATTTTTAAACATTCACTACATTCATGGTCATTCTCCTTTGAGTGTGTGCATGTGTGGAAATACAAATGAGTCGGTTTTAAAAATTATTGATATGTTTGGTAGTTATTGATAAGACTTAACAGATCTTCAGGTAAATACCAATACCTACATCTTTATTTTCACCAAATTAAAAGTCTAACATTTGTCAGATCAATCTGAACACTGCTATTTATGAGTGTTTACACCTTTTGTATTTAGTCTCAGTGATTTATTTCTCTTCTATTTAAAGTCAGCAGACAAGATTAAGATCTTGTCTAAGGGAGTGCTGTGGAACTGGGATTGTAGGGACACTATATTTTGAGCCAGTTGCATTTTCAGTAATATAAGTAAATACTATTTACTTTCTCAATGAAGATCTAGGTTATAAACTCAGAGTGTTAATGTTATGTTTCCTTCCTTAGTGGGGAACATTCCCTATGAGGCTACTGAAGAGCAATTAAAAGACATCTTTTCTGAGGTTGGACCTGTTGTTAGTTTCAGGTGAGATCCCCTTTTACTACTTGGTGGGAGTTTATTAAAATTACAAATCTGGTCCTTCATAATAATGACAAGGTATTTACTAGTGATTTTTCATATGCACTCTTTCTTTTCATTTGCTTATGACAGCCTTATTGAGAGAGAGTTTATATACCATACAATTCCCCTTCATTCTGCTTAAAACATACATTTTTTTTTCATTTAAAAAATGTTTAAAAAATACTTCAGGGAGGCAGTCAGTCATAATGTTATTTGTCTTAACAGCAGACCAAATTAGAACACAGCCATATTAGCAGGAACCCTGTATGTATGTAACATTTGTGTCTGATACTTGATTCTGCTCTCCAGGTTGGTATATGATAGGGAGACAGGAAAGCCAAAGGGTTATGGCTTCTGTGAATACCAAGACCAAGAGACAGCACTTAGTGCCATGCGAAACTTGAATGGACGTGAATTCAGTGGGAGAGCACTTCGGGTGGACAATGCTGCCAGTGAAAAGAACAAAGAAGAGCTGAAAAGTGAGTATAAACACAGTTTGTGTACAGCATGAGTTAGTAAAGCTGTAACAATGAAGATTTTCCATTTATATGTTTTAGCATCTGATGACATGATTAGTCACACAGCTTCTTTACTTGAGCCATCTGAGGTGCCTGCATTAGGAAAGTGTATATCTTTGAGAAACAAGGTGAAGTTGACTTGAGAAGTCCTTCAGTTGCTAAGGAGTTGATTGCCTATTGAACATGAATTCAGGGTCACCAGGTCATTAGTTGTGCTATGTCATTAGTGTCTGCCACTCACTCTGTGTTGCCAGGTCTGTAATTCGTAGGGTACAAAGGCATTCTTATGGCTTTTTTCATGAGGTAATAGATCTGAGAATTCCATTTTATAATTAGCATCTTTTTCTATTTAAACCTTTTGCTTCTGAAATAACTTGTCAAAGGAAATTCATATACTTAGTCCCTAATTTAGGTTAACATTGTCCACCTACATGATCTCGGTCCCAGCTTTCCTCTGAGAACAGAAAATACACTCTCACTTTCCTCCACCGAAATAAGGGACTTGCAAATCACTTATTTCTCAGCTCCAGAGAATTTAAAATTATCAGTAGGTCCTTGCAGCAGCCCTGGAAAGTAGATACTTGAAATGATTTTAGCTTTTTATTTTGCCTCCTTAACTTTCTTGTACTCTCTTCCTGATTAGGCCTTGGCACTGGTGCCCCTGTCATTGAGTCACCTTATGGAGAGACCATCAGTCCTGAGGATGCCCCTGAGTCCATTAGCAAAGCAGTTGCTAGTCTTCCACCAGAGCAGATGTTTGAGCTGATGAAACAAATGAAGGTGGGAGGAGGCATTAGGTTATGAATAAACCAAATCACATCATATTTTCAAGGAGTTAATTGATAAAGTTAATAGAGAAGATTCCCTGAGCTCAAGTAGAAGGTGTACCTGTTGACCACCATTTCTTACACCTTCAGTGTTCCACATGTGTGCAGTGTATTTTACATTTCATGCAAACAGCTTTCCATGTTTGTACACACATGGAAACACACCTACATAATCTGGCTGGATTTTTATGACCCTTAGATATCAGATGTAGATATAAAAATGTGTTTTTTTTCCCCAAAATGGTGGCGTTATGGTCTTTAAAATGTCTCTTCCTTCTCTTTACTGCCATGACCAAGATCTTGTTGTGTGTTATGCAGAAACTGATAATATTTTTAAAAGTCTCTTGAATATTAAATTTCTCAGATAGGAATAGCTCTAAATCATTATTAGTTTTTAAGAAGTATTGAACCTGATTATGAATTTGTATATCTTCTCAGCTCTGTGTCCAGAATAGTCCCCAGGAAGCACGGAACATGTTACTTCAGAACCCTCAGCTGGCTTATGCTTTGCTGCAAGCACAGGTAGTGATGAGAATTGTGGATCCAGAGATTGCCTTGGTGAGTGCTTCTGGTTCTTTCATGGAAATGCTAGGATAAACCTTGAGTGGGATAGGAACTATCTACCTGATTGCATTGTTAAAATAGCTCTTTTTACTTTATAGAAAATTCTGCATCGACAGACAAATATCCCAACGCTGATTGCAGGCAACCCTCAGCAAGTGCACGGTGCTGGGCCTGGCTCAGGATCTAATGTGTCAGTGAACCAGCAGAATCCTCAGGCCCCTCAAGCCCAGTCTTTGGTAGGGCTTTATGTCTTATTTTTTGTTATGTCTTAGAATATCATTTTCATTTTAGGAGGATATATTGAGAGAAGAATTGTCAGGAGCCAGAGATAATTTCAGTTGCCAGGCATGAAACAATTTTCAGGTTGCAGAGTACATGACATCTGAATGACTAGATTTGGTGCCAAGTTGGTAAAACAAAGAGATTCTTCCTATATACTCTTTATTATAAGCTAATATTTATATGTATGTGCATGTGTGGCACTGGTTAGCACTTTCTTATTCCATATACATTGTCTCATTTAGTATTTAAAGCAATTGTATGAGGTTGGCACTCTTATTTAAATCTCAATACTTAGATGAAAAACGTATGCTCATTTTCCAAACATGACACACAACACTGAAGCCATAAAAAATTGATACATTTGAAAATGGAAATTCTGTATGGAGAAAAGGAAATAAACTCCAAATAACAAATTGGGAAGGAGCGTTTACCACACACATGATAGGCAACAAGCTAATTACTTAAGAGCCTTTAGTCATGTTCAAGATTGTCTATTGCCACATTATAATAGTGGAAAATTGGACGCATCCCAAGTGTGTATCAAAGGAAAAATGGAGAAAATATGGAGTATTTATCTAATGAAATACCCTACAACAGTTAAATAAACTGCATGTGTCACTACAAATGACTTCCCAAAACATAATTCCATATCACAGTTAATATGAACTAGGATACAGGATGTCAACACAAATAACTCATAAATATAATACCATACAAAAGTGAAATAACGGAATCTAGAAGCATTCCCAACATATGGGATATATGAGTCTGCATATATCCCAAAAACATGTTGAGAGTGAGTTGCAAAATATATGTGCAGCATTTAATGATTTACATAAAATAACAAAACTTCTGTAAGAATTATTTTTTGGCTGTCTAAGAAGGGGACACAGGATGCAGTTGGGGAAGATCATACAGGAAAATTTCAATTGTATATATAACTTATTTCCTAAGCTGTGTGGTTATTTTATTCTCTATACAATTTATGTATCTGGAATTTTTCATAATAAATAAATCTACAAATTAGTGAGAAAATTACAAGTAACCCAGGGGAAAAATGCAATGGATATACCTCACAAAAGTGGGAATATAAATATATATTTAATGTAAGAAAAAGTGCTCAACCTCAAAATAAGATAAACATATTGTAAGCTACCATTTTTCATCTTTCAGATTGGCAGAGATACACAACTTGAGTAGATCACACAAAGGTTTAGGGTGGGGGTCAGCAAACATCTGTAAGTTGCCTGATAGTAAATATTTTTGCCTTTTCATAATATGGGATCTCTGGCTTTGCCATGTGATACCAGCCACAGACAGTTGATAAACCAATATGCCTGATTGTGTTCTAGTAAAACTTTATTTGTGAAACCAGGCAGTGAGCCAGATTTGGCCCATGAGCCATAGTTTGTCAAGCCCTGCTCTAATTCAGTAAATATTTTCTCAGAAATAGAAGGAAAAAAAGTTAAGGCCCAGAGAGGTTAGCTGGTCCAAAACTAACATAATTTTGAGTGGTAAATCCAGGATCTGAACCTGGTTCTG
Source organism: Manis javanica (assembly GCF_040802235.1). Taxonomy (NCBI): domain Eukaryota; kingdom Metazoa; phylum Chordata; class Mammalia; order Pholidota; family Manidae; genus Manis; species Manis javanica. Next base: position 91,772,311 of record NC_133174.1, read on the forward strand.
ACCTTAGCCCATTTTCCCTTAACCACCTTACTGTACAGTTTCTTCTTTTCTCTTTTACTTCTGCTGTGTTCTCTGAAAGTATATGTGATTTTTTATTTAATGACTGAGCTTTTATTCTTTATTGAGCTCTTCCTATTCCAGACAGGGATGAGAAAAGATTGACCAAATAAAAAGAAAGATTTCATCTTAAAAATGCATACTGCTGTCAGGTCCTTTAAAAAAAAAAAAGTCCCAGTCTCCTCTTTTTCTTCCTGGGTTGAAGGCAGTTTTTTTTTTTCCTCCTTTTTTCTAGGCCCTAGTCATGAAGTCAATAATAGGTGCTCTATGTGGCCTTGTCACACAGTTAAGACTTGTAAGTCTCTACTTTTAGAGATGGTCGATCTTAACTGTGTTCTATATAACCAGGCTCATTGCATGTATTGCAACTTCTATTTAAAGCTTATTGTAAATCTGATGCTGCATAAGAGATGATATACAAAAGGATATTTGGTAGACTATTTGGGTGTGTCAATTTGAAGAGTTCTTTAAGGTTATAGACTTTGTGTGTTGAGTCTTCACAGAGACATGTACATACTCTGATTTTTCTCTTGGTCAGAGTGGAATGCACGTCAATGGTGCACCTCATCTGATGCAAGCTTCTATGCAGGCTGGAATTCCAGCACCAGGGCAATTACCAGCTTCTGTAACAGGACCTGGCCCTGGTTCCTTAGCTCCTGGAGGTATGTTTCATTTAGAGTGTTCACTATTTTGGTATTTTACTTAAGTTTTGTTACACCAAATGGCATAGTGTAGCCATATTATTATGTAGTAATGAGATCTTGGTATAAAATTGATAATACAGCTAGGTAGTATATATCCTAGTAGAGGAAACAGTTGTTTCATACATAGAAATTCTGTATGTCTCATTAGGAGAGCAGGGAAAAAGATGGTAAAGTGGGAAAGTACAGTAAAACTTCCAAATTAACAAGGCAGGAAATGGAATGAATGAAAAGTAGACCAAGACAGCAAATACAGAGAAAAGGACAACAGTGTGAATTAAGTAATAATAAGCATGAAGTAAGGAGGAAGGAATAAAATCTCACATAGTCATTATTCCACTAAGTGTGAATGGACCGAATTATCTCATTAAAAGCCAGAGACAGTAAGGTTAGGTTAAAATACACATAAAAACAGAACAAAATACATGGTCACATTCATTATTGTTGTGTTTAAGGGACATGAAATTGCATTTCATTAAATATAATCAGAGAAAACAACAAAAGGAAAAAATTTTTAAAGCTGTATATGTTCATTGGAAGTATACATATATAATATATATATATGTGAATTAACAGAGTATTACAATTACACTTAACAGCTTTTTGTCATTCAACAGTTGTAACTAAAAAAGTTATGAAATAGTGATTCCCCATATGAAACATCTATGTGAAAACAATGTACACATCAACATTTGAAGTTTTTTATGCAAAAAATCTGCTTGTTAATTTATCTAATCTGGGTTAGATTGACTACAGCACTACTCATAGAGGATAATTTGAATCTAAATTATTCTATTTTATAGAGAAACCAATCTAAAAATCTAAGTTGATTAGGATTGTAAGAAGGGATTTTTAAAGAGATTTCAGCAGACTTATGATTTTCATTTATCTTATAGACTTACAGTAAGTTTTCCTTCAGTGAAAGAAATGGATTCTGTATTTTATACATTTTTGAGTTATAGGTGTTTAACTTACCTTAAAATAATCACAAGTTGTAATGTGGTCCGACTGCACATGACAAGCATACGACCATGACATGTGCAGCTCATTGTATGAGTTGAAAAACACCAACTGGTCAATACCCTGATCCGTGAGACAAGTGTACTGACTGTGCACTTGGATGTCATAACAGTGTCAAGTTGTTCTATAAGTTTGGAAGTGTCTGTTCTCCATTTTTGTACTTAACATTGTCACGAACTTTTATTTTACAGTGTGTGGTTCAGCATCATCTTTGGATCACACTTGGAGTAGCTTTGTGCTTTTAGACAAAAAATAAGTAAGGACACTGAGAAATAAAATAATCAGTTTGATTTAATATATAGAGGGAGCTTTATATCTTTTGACTAGAGAATGTACTTTTTTCCCCAAATGACCATGAAACAGTAAAAAAAAGGACCACGTATTTAGCCATAAAATAATTTAAGAATGTAGAGATTTTATAGGCCCCATTCTCTGATTATAAGCCAATAAAATTAGAAATAATTAAAAGGTGACTGGAAAAAAAAACCTTTATAGGAAAATTAGGGAACATGCTCTAGGTAATCCTTGAATTAGAGAGGAAATAAAAAGAAATTTATAAATTACCTAAAAGACAACAAAAAGTAGTGCATCTCATACAAAAAAGTATGGGAAAGAGTGAAAGCAATACTTAAAGGAAAAATGAATAGTCATAAATTTCTATATTGTTAAAGAATAAAGGAACTCTTAAGTACTAATTTTAAAGAATTAGAAAAATAATTTTTTTGAAAAGATACCAAGAGGGAATTAATATAAAAGTTGAAAGTAAGTATAAAAGGAACTTAAATAATTGAATTTTCAAGTGACTTTTTTTCTGAGTTTATAGAATTTATACTTCTGAAGTTGTTAAAACTTAAAACTTATAAAGATTTTTGAGATACCTGTACAAAGCTCTTTTAACAGTTGATGAGAAAGGTAAACAACCTGGTAGAAAAGCAGAGAAAGAAAATGAGTAGACACTTCACAGGAGAGCAAATCCAAATGACAACAGAAGCACATTGATTTGTTGTTGGGATTGCAGATAATGAGACTGCACTTTACTTAAGCCCATCAGACTAACAAAAGTTTCATAGAGAGAAAGTAATCTGTTTGTGAAAATTCACATACCTTTTGACCCACCAATTCCACTTCTGGAAGCTAACCCATACAAATAAAAGTACCATTATGTGATAGTGGATGATATAAGAGACTATGCCAATAATTCCTAAATCTTTATACTGTTGTTTTGGAAATGGTCTGAATAAATCGTGGAATGTTATGGCTGGAAGAGAGCTTTGAAATTATTTAGACCTGTGGTTCTCAAACTTTAGTGTTCATTAGGATCATTTTACTAGCTTATTAAGACACAGGTTGCTTGTCCCCACTCCCAGACTTTCATTCAGCAGGTCTGAGGTAGGGTCCTGAGAATTTGTGGTTCTAGTAAGTCCCTGCTGATGCTGGTGCTACAGGTCTGGGGACCACATTCTAAGAACCACTTGTTTAGACCAACTCATTAGCGATTTAGAAGCCTAGGAATATGTTAATTTTATCAAATCATTTGTTCAGAATCACAATTATTTAGTAGCAGGGAGAGGGCTAGCATGGGTTCAGGTTCTCAATCCATGGCTCTTTGGTCTGTATGTAAAATGGAATAAGAGAACATGACGGTGTACTTGGTATTTTAGGTGAATATTGATGCATTGCGAACAGTTTAGCTTGTCTTTTCTCTCCTCTCACAACATATATTGTTCCTTTGAAGAAAAGAGAATTATTGCTACGTGGAAAGGACCAGTCAAGGACTTGTGGTACATGAACATTCTTTGTAAAGCATTCATCATACTTCACCTGGTTAGAGTAGACCAGTGATTCTCAACCCTGTTAGACCCAGTGGCCCCTTTTCATAACAGGTATTTTGCAGAAACTGGTTAGTATCCTGAATTGAAACGCACAAATGATATAATCTACTTAACGTGATTTCCAAAAACATCAGTATAATGCCCTAACTAAAATATAAAAGAGAAGTAAGAGGAAATTAATTTATAATAAGTAAATATTTTTATTATGCAAGTATCCAGGCACAACTACACTAGAAAACAAAAGTTAGCAATCAGATGTTTGCACTATACCATGAATGTAAAAGCTACAAATGTAGACAGGTACAGGTATGTTGTTTTGGCAACTCAAATACCACAAAGACTGTTGACATTGGTGATGTGATTTTTTTTTATTTTGCTATCATTAATGTACAATTACATAAACAACATTATGGTTACTAGACTCCCCTTATTATCAAGTCCCCACCACATACCCCATTACAGTCACTGTGCATCAGTGTAATAAGATGCTAAAGAATCACTGCTTGTCTTCTCTGTGTTATACTGCTTTCCCCATGTCTCCCCCACTACATTATACCTACTACATTATACATGCTAATCCTGATGTTCCTTTTTCCCCCTTATCCCTCCCTTCCCACCCATCCTCCCCAGTCCCTTTCCCTTTGGTAACCGTTAGTCCATTCTTGGGTTCTGTGAGTCTACTGCTGTTTTGTTCCTTCAGTTTTTTCTTTGTTCTTATACTCCACAGATGAGTGAAATCATTTGATACTTGTCTTTCTCCGCCTGGCTTATTTCACTGAGCGTAATACCCTCTAGCTCCATCCATGTTGTTGCAAATGGTAGGGTTTTTTTTCTTCTTATGGCTGAATAGTATTCCATTGTGTATATGTACCACATCTTCTTCATCCATTCATGGTGATGTGATTTTTTGTTGTGAAAACTCTCAGTGAAGTTCTTAACAAAGTATGGTCCCCGTGATTTACTCAGTAATTACATTTCTGGAAGATTTAGTATATGTATCCTTACATATGTGTGTGTGTGTGTGTAAATAGGGCAAAACTTGTTTACAAATGAAAGTTATATTCTAAGTTCAGATAACTATAAATAGGTTTTCATTTGTGTGAATGTTCAACAAGACATTTGAAAGTTTAGCAAGACAGGGTAATTCTTGATTTTGAGGGACTCTGCCATCCATTGCAGGACATTTAGTGTCCCTTTTGGCTTCTCATTAAATGCCAGCTTTGTCCCCACAAAGCTTTATCTCAACCGAAAAATATCCCCACACATTTACAAAATACTCAGGTTATAGTACTGCCTCCTGTGAGTGGAGTTCTGTGGGTACGTGCCCTTGTTCTCCTGTATTACAGGAGAATGTCCTGCCAAGGTTTGGGTTACCAATGAGACTAAGCATTTTTATTGAACTCACTTTTCTGTCACTGAAGCCTCAAGTATACTAACAAACTCCATCTTCTATATAACTGCACTGTTCAGTGGCAGTTACAGTCTTCCTTTATAGGTTTCTGCTTGTGGGACAGAAAGGAAAAATTTGTTAACTCAGCCACTGAGTTAACATTTTCACAAGGTCTAATTTGTGTTTTTCTTCCCTGCCCATTATCTTCCAGGAGGAATTCAGGCCCAGGTTGGGATGCCAGGAAGTGGACCAGTGTCCATGGAGCGGGGACAAGGTAAATAAATACTAATGATTGATTAACATGGAACAGACTTGGAAGTGTTCTATATCTGCACTAAGAATATGGCAGCCACTAACCATATGTAGCTATTTGAATATTAAATTAATTAAAATTAAATTACTTTGAAATTAGATAAAATCTAAAATTAGTGTCTTTGTCACACTAGTCACATTCCAAATGCTGAATAGCCACATATGGCTAGTGGTTACCATCCTGGATATTGCAGATACAGAACATTTCCATCATTGCAGAAAGTTATACTGGATAGCACTAATCTAGAGCTTCCATCTAGTGATTCAGAACCCAACTCTGTGAGAATTGATGGTGAAGCAAATGGATCCTTTGTTTCTATTTGATAAATAGCTCCTTTTCCTGACAGTCTAGTGATTCTAGTGAGATGTTCTTTCTCACTACATTGATGTCTGTTGACTGAGTAAGGAATTATAATAATGAGCATGTACTATGTGGCTGGCTATATAAAAGAATAAACCCCAGAGAAAACCAGGAGGGGATCAAAGCTCTGTAAAGCCTACTAGATAAGTGTATGTTGTACTGTGGCAGTAACACTGGATGTCACAGAAGCTGGGCCAAAGTCTCCACATTATTTCTCTGTTACTGGACTTTGAAGAAAAAGAAAATGCAGTGGTTCAGCTAAAAACATTAGGAAGTGAGAGAGTGAGAAAATAGAAGTAACTAACCATAAAACTGAGTGCATATTACAGGCCACGCACTTTAGTTTTCATAACAGCCTTGTGAGTTATGTGGCAGCAACTTCAGTTTTTGTGTTGAGATGGAAGCTCAGTTCTAAGTTATTTACTCAGGGGGCATGGTAAGTAAATACTGATATCTGAGTAACATAGACTGGACTTGGTGCACACATTTTCCCCTCTAGCTGCTAAATGGCACAGCTAAGATTCTGAAGTCTCTGGCTTCAAAACCTATCTTCTTCCTGTGAACCTACACTGCCTCCATTAACTTCCCAAAATACTCTTCAGTGTCGTCTTATTCACTGTGTCCTTGTGATGAGAAAGAACTGCTGCATTGGACAAGCATAGAGAAGCTTACGTTACTTTTTCTTAGCATATGGCCTATAAGTGAAACCCGTTTTTTTCAAAGCAAGTATTAAGATAGAGGCCTATGTTCTATATGCCTTCTCTATGGTTTGTATAGACACACCTCAGAGATATTGTGGGTTTGGTTCCAGATCACTGCAAGAAAGCAAATGGCTCAGTAAAGCAAGTAAGATGAATTTTTGGTTTCTTAGTGCATATGAAAGTTACATTACACTTTACCCTTTAAGTGTGTAATAGCATTATGGCTCAAAAAATGATGCATACCTTAATTTTAAAATGCTAGCCATCATCTGAGTGCTCAGTGAATTGTAGTCAACCGTCAGAGATCACCATAAATATAATAATGAAGAAGTTTAAAATATTGTGAGAATTACTAACATGTGACACAGAGACACCAAATGAGCAAATGCTCTTGGAAAAATATCAGTGATAGACTTCCTTGACACAGGGTTGCCACAAACCTTCAATTTATGAGAAAAAAAAACACAGTATCTCTGAAGCACAGTAAAGCAAAGCACAATAAAACAAGATGTACACGAGTTTGGTTGCTGATGTGACAAAACTATATGTCAGACAGTTGACAGGGAGACAAGCTCTTAGCCAAGTGCCTCATCTAAGATGCCCATGCATCTGTGCTGTTGTGCCCCCCATCCCCCTGAGCCACTATCAGAAGAAGGTGTATGTACCCCAAAGTGTTTTTGTGATAGTGAGAAGGAATTGGGGATTTAGTCATACTTTTACCTCTCCCCAAGCCTGTCAACCAAGCAAGCTTTAGCTGTTTAATCCATACTTCCACAAGACATCCCCCTTCCTGCTGCAGTTAGCCTCATCTTTGTAGTCAAAAGTTAACAAAGGGAAATGACTCAAGCCTTGAAGGTATATCAAGGATGTGTTCATGAAAAGACAAAGTGAGATGAGTTTTCTTTTGTAGTTTTCCTTCAGTACCCAGCAGAGGAAGCAAGAATCTTTCCCTTTGTTCCCAGTTTGTCTCTCTCTTCTTAGAATCCATGTTTCTTCTGCACTTTTGTAATGGTGAAAGGAGATCATGAGATGCTGGAGAAAATACTTCCTCTTGCTTTCTGTCACCTTTGTTTACTGTTGGTGCGCTTGTCATCCTCATAAGTCTTTGTACTTGTCATTACGCTTGCTTATTTTCGAAGGCTTGCAGTGGCAGAGCATTTCTTGAGCAGTGGTGTTCTCTTTCCTTGGCTAAAGCTCATTCACTGCATTTCCCCATTGGATAACTTTTTGATAGCAGAAATTTCTGTGCTTTAAAATATTGCAAAAATAGTTCTGCCCCACTTCTGTCACAGGCCTCTCCAGAGTAAACCTCGCCTTCCAAATTCAACATAGTTTCTCCTCTTTTTTTGCTTATGAAAATATGTTTATGTTCTTTTCCTAACTAGAGACTCAGAACCATCCTTTTTATATTTTGCTTCTTTTTTAGGGGTATCATAGGGAGATTTAAGGGGAAATCATAGGAATAAAGGTGGAAATTGCAAGTGGCTGATTATTCCTGTCCAGATAAAATCAGTGGCCCACACCTTTCACCTTAGGAAGCAATCACATCAAAGTAGAACAGTTTTGAATTGCAAAGAACCTAATATAGTTTGGGAAGATTTTATAGCCTGGGACGATAAAATCTTGGCTTTTTAGCTTATATGTGTAAATCTCCAGTGTCTGTCTGTGTGTTCCTGTCTGTATGTGCAAGCTGTTTTAAGTGTCTGCTCTTTCTCCTTTTGAACTCACTGCTTACCTAGGAGCTCTACAGCACTCACCCGTGGGACCTGCCGGGCCTGCATCAATTGAGCGTGTTCAAGGTACCCATTGTATCTGTGGGTTTCCTTTTGCTTGTGGTGTTGAGGGTGGGACGTTGAGAGGACAAGGGCTACTTGGCACTCATCCTCACGTTCGGAACCCAAAAGGGTAGTGTTTTGGGTTGTTTTTTTTTTTAACTTTTTCCTGTTGGGGCCACAAGCCTAAGATTGACCTCTTCACACAGGGCAGAGAACATGGATGATATGGGCATCTGTCCGAGGCTGTACTCCCTCCCTACTGGTGTCAGGAGGCTTGGATGGAATAGCAGTCTGTAAGGAGACAGCAGGTTCTTGCAGAGCCATGGCAGTATTCACATATGCCAAGACCCTACCTCTCTTTTGTGACTCTGGTCCTTGAACTAAAATTGTGAGAAACCCAGGAGCATAAGTCTCTTCAGGTTGCAGTGCTAGTCCTTGGCAGGTTGCTCCCCAGTTTGCTCTTTATATAATTCCATCCATACCTCTGACATGGTACAGATTCTGCCTACACCCTGCTTCTGTTCTTGAGCTGCAAGAGGAGTCTGCTGTGGTGAGGTTTCACCCACTCTAAGGTGTCTGAATTATGTTGTCAGTGGTATATAGAGTCATTTCTTGTTTCCTTATGAGACCTTCCCAGCAGTAACTCCCTGTCTGTTTCCCTGTCAGTGCCGATGCAAGACCCCAGAGCAGCTATGCAGCGTGGGCCCTTGCCTGCCAACGTCCCAACTCCTCGAGGCCTGTTAGGGGATGCTCCAAATGACCCCCGTGGAGGCACTTTACTTTCTGTAACTGGAGAGGTAGAGCCAAGGTAAGCACTAACATAGAAGGGAAAGAAACTAGCCATGGCTGCTTCATCTTCAGAAATTGGAAATTCTAGCACACATACCTGAACAGGAAAAGTTTAAATTGTTCATTGGTAGTAGCAATATTAATAGCAATGATAATTAAATAATAATAATTGATACTAATAGAGATTATGCCTCTGGCTCTGCTCTGAGTACTATAATTGGATCATTTCTTTAAATCCACACAACCCTGTGGGATTGATACTAATATCAGTCACATTTTACAGATGAAGAAACCGAGGCATAGAGAAGTTAAGTAAATGTGCCCAGGATCATACAGCTGATAAGTAATAGAGCCTAGATTTAAATCATACAATAACCCATGTCCTCAAGCACTATATTGCATACTCATTATATAATGGATATCCATTCACTCCTATAATTTTGAGTGCCTATGTCTGAAATTCTGGAATACATAATTTTTATCTCCATAGCTTTTCTTTGACCTGTTTGGTGTTACTCTCTTAGCATTCATAGGCTGATGTTTCTTTCTATCAGTTCTTTGTCTGATTTTTACTTAATGATATTCTAGTTGACGCTTTTTGGTTATTGTTTTGTTCTGTTTTAAAATGTAACATTTTTCTCTATCTCTAGAGGTTACCTAGGACCCCCTCACCAGGGTCCACCCATGCACCACGTCCCTGGCCATGACAGCCGTGGCCCACCCCCACATGAGATGAGGGGAGGGCCATTAGCTGAGCCCAGGCCTCTCATGGCTGAGCCAAGAGGACCCATGCTAGATCAGAGGGGTCCACCCTTGGATGGCAGAGGTAAGGGGAGACTACCTCACAAGGCTGCCTGGTAGCTGTGGGCTGATGATAAGCCAGGTTCTTGGGCTCTAGTCTGGAATAAAGAAGGCTGGGCAATAGGGTTGGCAAGCATTTTTAAGGTGTTTCTGCAACTCAAAAATTGGGGAGGAAAAAGCTGTTTTATGTACTTGGGGAGAGACGTGACTGGAGGAATAGATTTCCATCTTTCTTTCTTAGTTGGTTCTTACTGCAGTAAAGGTGAGCCACTACACAGTGATTTTCTTGCAACTTCCTTTATAGGCGGAAGAGATCCCCGAGGCATGGATTCACGAGGGATGGAGGCACGAGCCATGGAGGCAAGAGGATTAGATGCCAGAGGATTGGAAGCACGTGCAATGGAAGCCCGAGCAATGGAGGCCCGTGTGATGGAGGCCCGTGTGATGGAGGCCCGTGCGATGGAAGTCAGGGGGATGGAGGCCAGAAGCATGGACACAAGAGGCCCAGTCCCTGGCCCTAGAGGCCCTATACCTAGTGGAATCCAGGGTCCCAGTCCAATTAACATGGGGACAGTTGGCCCCCAGGGATCCAGACAGGTATGTGTAATTCACTTCTAACTTCTATGTGAAATCTTGATCTACCCAGGAATTGATTATTGAGCCCGATTATTTACTGTTCTGATTGGAGCCATTTCTCAGCTTGTTAGAAAGGGAAGGTTAGAATCTCCCTTCCTTTAGTTTCTCTGTCCTTTAAAGTGATTTTCTGGCCGTCAGAATTATAGTCCAAAAGAGCAACCTTGTCCCACAATTTCAGGAGCTCTTCCATTCAGAGCAGAGCCCCTAAAAATTTAGGAGATAGTATATCAGTAGACTCTAGGCATGGATATTTTTTTTTTTTTTAGAGGGCATCTCTCATATTTATTGATCAAATGGTTGTTAACAACAATAAAATTCTGTATAGGGGGTCAATGCTCAATGCATAATCATTAATCCATCTCAAGCCTAATTCTCATCAGTCTCCAATCTTCTGAAGCATAACAAACAAGTTCTTACATGATGAATGAATTCTTACATAGTGAATAAGTTCTTACATGGTGAACAGTACAAGGGCATTCATCACAGAAACTTTCGGTTTTGATCACGCATTATGAATTATAAACAATCAGGTCAAATATGAATATTCGTTTGATTTGTATACTTGATTTATATGTGGATCCCACATTTCTCCCTTTATTATTATTATTATTTTTTAATAAAATGCTGAAGTGGTAGGTAGATGCAAGATAAAGGTAGAAAACATAGTTTAGTGTTGTAAGAGAGCAATTGTAGATGATCATGTGTGTGCCTGTAGACTATGTGCTAATCCAAGCTAGACAAGGGCAATAAAACATCCACGGATGCAGAAGCTTTCTCTCAAAACAGCGGGGGGATGAGGTTCTAAGCTTCACCACTGTTGTTCCCCAATTTCTCACCTGATGGCCCCCCTGCGACTGTGCCTGTCTTAGGTTGTTCCTCCCTTGAGGAATCTTACCCGTCTCTGGCTAACCAGTCATCTTCCGGGGCCATACAGGGAAATGTAAAGTTGGTAAGTGAGAGAGAATAGGCATGGATAATTTTTAAAAGAACCTACGTACCACTGCATTAGAGCATATGAAAGCTGTTAGTGGCCATTTAGATAATCTTTGGTTTACAGAAGCCTATTTTAATTTACTTTCATCACATAGCCTAAGTGAACAGTGGAGTATGAAAGATAATTGGCAGTGCTCACCTTAAACCTGTGGAACTGAATTCTTATCTCTTCTTTCTCTTTATTTGGCTCTCTCCAGCTATATTTATATGGTGGTCTATGATTGTTGTCATCTTCTTCCTCTTCTGCCCCAGTTGATTGTGGTGAGGTAGTGTGTGTGTATCCTGAGTTTTTATACACTGGTCCTTTCATCTCCCTCCAGCCCCTCCTTTCTCCTGTGTGTCTTCCTCCATCCTCTATGTATTTCTTCCATATGTCTGTGTTTCTTCCTCCCCTGTGTTTGTGTGTGTGTGTGTGTGTGTGTGTGTGTGTGTGTGTGTGTGAGAGAGAGAGAGAGAGAGAAAGAGAGAGACATTGTCAGCTAGAATGGAACATGTCAATCATCCAATTCTCTCATTTTATAGGTTTGGAAACTGAGACCCAAGAATTCAGGTGACTTGTCCAAATTCACACAATTAAAAAGTAGCAGGACAAGGGATAGAGCCCCCTGTTTTTTCCCACTGTACCACTCTGTCCTGTTTTCTGCACGTTGTGTATATGTGTCTGCCTCCCCACTCTTTAATATAAAACATGAGTACGTTGTTTTCTGGTATGTGTAGAAGAAAACTGTTCTGTTGTTTTTCAAGCTGTACTTTTGAAAAAATGTGTTCATGGGCCTTGATGTTTATTGTGTCCTCTATGGTTAATAGCCTTATAATAAAAATGATTTTTATGCATTCATTCAGTCATTCAACAAATACTTATTGAGCCCCTACTGTGTATCAGACAGAGCTCTAAATATTGGGGATACAGCAGTGGGAACCAAAGTCTGTGCCCTCCATAGGGCTTGCATTCTAGTTGGGGAGACAGGTGGCAATAACCACATTATATGCTCATGTAATTCTGTCAATAATGCTGTGGAGAAGGAGGTCAAAAGTAATGGTTGGAAGACCATTTTGGATAATGTCTTGCTTTATCTCTGCTAGGTCTTGAACTCATTATTCTAATACTAGGTTTATATAGTTTTCATTTGTATATTCTATAAAGCCAATTAGATCTGAGGTGGAGAAAATAAAAAATGAATCTTCAAACCTTTTATAAATTGTTTAAATTAATATGTTCACTTATAAGTAAATATATAAAATATATTCACTCATATAGAGAAGATATATACACTGAGAACCTCACTCCCTCCCCTATACCCATCTCCCTTATAACTCCCCTATGGATAATCACATGTATTAGATTTTTAAATGTATTTTTCTAGCAAATAAATATACTTTTTCAAATATGAATATACATAAATTGTTTTCCCTCCTTTCACTGTTCTGTGCCATGTTTTTTGAACTTACCCTTAATTCATAATTTTAAGTCAGATTTTAAAATTAACTCCAGTCCACCTAGTTGGAAACTTGTTGGTAAGAGGCTTATTATTCCTAGGGTGGTTAAATGACTCATCACCCAAACAGTACGTTGAAGAGAGAGTGCTGCCAGTAATTACTTTGGGGCAAAAGCATAAAGCAGGACAGTCTTAGGCAAATCTGGATGTGTGGTCACCTGTATGATTACTTGTCTGCCTAGAACAAGTACTGCTGGGAGCTTTAAATAGCCACCGTTGAATAGTTAGATCACATTACAGTACCTCAAATGAGTACTGACTAAAGCTTTAGAAAACTTGCTCTCGTAGAAGTTCCAGATCCATAATAGAACACTGAGGTTCAGACAGGTCTCGATTCAGTATTGATAAAGAACAGAAAGTGATAATAAAGTGTATTTATTATGCTTCCTTTCCTACTTAAACAGGGTACAAAAAATTATTTTAATTGTTTTTGATTACTCAAGGTTATCATTAAATGTACCCAGTTTGTATATGTTATAATAGAAAGCATAGTTATCTCCTGTTTTGGTTTCTGGTCTCCTTCACCGTCAGGCTGTCACCTGGCTCTTCACATTACTGTCATGGTATCTACTCCTAATGGTTTATCCACATTTCTTTTCACGCTTATTAACAATTTATGTTTAATAAGAATACCTTAAAGCTCTGGGTGAATGCCTGAGTGTGAACATAACTCCAGCATAGGGACCTTCTAACAGACTGGGTGCTCTGAGGCCTTTTCCTTGGCTTTTGTTAGTCTTTTCAAAGACTGAACTCAGCAAAGATCTTAAATACCAAAAACTGTGATATAATTGCACTTTGTTCTTTTAACTCTGATCAGTCATATTTCTTGGTCTGTATTAAGCAGAAAGCCCTCTGCTGTGTGTTTTCTCTAGTAAGTTGTAAAAAGCAAATGTTGGGCTAATAGCAGGCTTTTCCCCAGAGGCCCTCCCATCGCCTTTCTGCCTCTGCCATGATGATTGTCTCTGCCTTACCCGTGGGACAGGGCCCTTTGGGACAAATTACCTGTATCTGATTGAACTAGAGATAGGCAGTGTCCCTGTGAATGTAGCTTCCCCAGTGGACCAGCATATATTATCTCTAGAAACTGTTGGCTTTCATTGCTGTTTCCACTGAGCACTAGTTTCCAGGATACTCTCAGTTTTCTCTTTGCTTACATGGATGAATTTTGCTTGATTTGATGGTATCCCATTGTGCTGTGCGATATTCATTGACGATGCTAGAGCTGTTGTAAGCAAATGTGTCTAACTTGCTAATTGATCTCTGACTAAACCCTGCCTTCTGCCATTTCTAACAGTAGAAAATTACCTCCAGAGTCACTAATTTGCTCTTTTCACTCATATCATAATTGAATCACGTTTTTTCACATAGCTATGACTGGATTCTGTTTGCCTGTATGAGAAGTTCCAAAAATCTCTCCTCATTTCTCCTTGTACACACAGGTCTCAGTCATGCAGGGAGCAGGCATGCAAGGAACAAGCATTCAGGGTGGAGGACAGCCCGGTGGCTTTAGTCCTGGCCAGAGCCAAGTCACTCCACAGGACCACGAGAAGGTAAGCAGTGCTGGCTGACTGCTCCCGTGTGCACAAGTCATTTGGATTTCTCTTTTCAGTTACCATGTGGCGGTCCTGGGTCTTCAGAGTCCCTTTGGAAGTGATACTCATTCTTTGAACTCTTTATGATCTTGTTACCTGAAACTTGTGGGCCTAGTCCTAAAATTCTCCAGTGGATGTCTGTAAATGGCATCTTATTTTACATTGCCAACTGATTCACCAATAGCAGTTTTTTTGTGTAGGCCATATTGATGTGAAAATCCTTTTCTACATTATTCGTAAAAACAATGGCAGATTTCCCTGAGTAAATCTTTCTGTATTTGACCATTAATGGGGAGCTCATGTCTGACAGAAAGGCTAAAACCTTGTGATAAGGAAAGACTTTCAAAAGAGTAAAAATTAAAGACATCCCAGGGCTCCCAGATACCATCTTAGTCTGCAAGAATTTTGGGTTCATGAAGGTGTCTGTTTCAAGTCTTCTAGTCTTAGGTGTCATTGTACTTGTGCTTTTCATTGTGCCTTTTCTCACCAGCTGGTTTTGTTTGGGGATATTTTTGGCCTGCTGTTTTCTCTGTCTGAGATATCCTTCCTTTTGGACAGAAGCTGGTTTTTTTTTTTTAGCTGCCACCCTTAAAACTCACTACCTTTTTTCTCTCTGCACAGGCTGCTTTGATCATGCAGGTTCTTCAGCTGACTGCAGACCAGATTGCCATGCTGCCTCCTGAGCAGAGGCAGAGTATCCTGATCTTAAAGGAACAAATACAGAAATCCACTGGAGCACCTTGAAAGGTGAGCAGATTTACCATGCCTTGGCCAGACAAGCTCCCTGTGCATTTGGGGTATATGCTTTCAACTTTAACCAACAAGACTTTCCTGATCTCAAGATGCTCTGAGCTCTGCACTCCTCTTGGCTAGACTTCTCATCCTTCAGTAGGTCAGCCCCTATTGGGATAGGGGAAGGCTAGGCATTTGTTCAGTTTCTGAATTATTGGTTGTATTCTTTTTTTAGCCTTTCTTTCCTAATGGCAAAAGTAACCTATGATCAATTTAACAAAACTACTCAAATACAGAAATGTAAAAAGCTCAGGGTCAAAAGCTCTGCTTCTCAGTCTCATTTCCTAGACATAACCCCTCGAAATATAGTTTGCTGTGTATCCTTCCAGAGTCAGTTGTGCCATTTAATTCCAAACTCTCTAATCAAAATGGAGAAAATACAAAGCATTTCAAGAAAATATATAAATATTTTAGTTTTCAGTATTTATTTTATATTAAATTTTTTTAGGTTAACTATTACAGCATGTAATTTAAGGTAGTGAATGTCTGCCATCACCATCAGTCCCTATACATTTCAGAGGTTGCTGTATACTGCTGCCCTTATTTTTCTTTCTCATCAGTCAGGTAAAAAAGATCATAATCATGTGATGTATCTTGATTATATGTATTGGTGTTTCTTTTTAAAATTGTTTTCCCCAACATTTTGTATTTCATAAACAATACAGTTTTCTGAAAACAGTTTAAAATCCACATTGTCACATCAGCTGGAATATCACATTTTGAATTTCTGTTTTTGCTCCATCTGTATTATAATTCCCATTCATATACTATCTTATAATAGTGAACTCATTTATACTAATTAGCAGTATTGTATTTTAGTCCATATGTTTAATGTCATTAAAACAACCAAACTGGAATATGAATCATATCTGTGTTTAGAGGTTAGAATTTAAATGACTGAACTATAATGGGAAGCTGTCATAGAAGGATGCGTGGCTAGATTTTTGGTATGACCAGTACTTGAACTTCTTACAGCAGATACTTGAAGCATTGTGTTTTCTTCAGTAAGGTATAAATTGCCTATTTAGAGGAATAGGTAAAAAACTATTCCTCTCTTTTACTTTTTCTAATTTATTTATTTTGACTGTGCAAAACTTAAAGTCTGCATATAATTTTGATTCTCCAAAAACTTACCTACTAGTAGCCTACTATTGACCAAAAGCCTTACTGATAACATAGTCGATTAACACATACTTTGTATGTATTATATACTGTATATTCTTACAACAAAGTAAGCTAGAGAAAAGAAAGTGTTTTTTCAAATTGTCACAGATCTCCAAAAAACTTTGAATATATTTATTGAAAAAAATCCATGTAAGTAGACCTACACAGCTCGAATCTGTGTCATTCAAGAGTCAACTGTATCATTTTTGGATAGTGGAGGTAGAAATGCTTCTGAAAGTTCTTTCATTTTGTATTCTTGCTTGTAAGATGTCTCATTTCAAAGCCTTGCACATATACCACAGGGCAAGTTTTTTTTTTTATTTTACCTTTTATTTTGAAATGTAAATTCACAGGAAATTGGAAAAATAATACAAAGAGCCTCATGTATCCTACCACCAGCTTCCCCCATGATAACATCTTGAGAAGCTGTTGTACAAAAATATCTTTTTGGTTTGTAGTGCAAAACCAAGAAATTGACATTGGAACACTATGGTTAACTAGACTATAGGCCTTACTCAGTTTTCCCCATTTTTTTAAAACCCACATTAGTGTGTGTGTGTGTGTGTGTGTGTGTGTGTGTGTGTGTGTGTGTGTGGTGTGCATGTAGTTGCATATGATTTTATGCAGAAGTTTTCATGTGTGTTTCCTGACATCTGTTCATACTGTAGCTGAAATGTTGGCTCTCTCTCCATCCTATACCTTGCTAGTTGTGATCCATCTCTGCTGTCACTGACTTGCTCATATACCATTACCATTACCATTAGATCAGTGGTTCTCAACCAGAGGCAATGCCCCCTACAGGACATATAGAAATGTTTGGAGACATTTTTAATTGTCACAACTTTAGGGGGTATGGTGTTCTACTGGCATTCAGTGCTTGGAGACCAGAGATGCTGCTAAACACCTATAAGGCACAGGACAGCCCCCACTTAACATAGTTATCTGGCCTCAGATGTCAGTAGTGCTGTTGAGAAACCTTGCTGTAAAGGATGATTATCTTGGGGAGGCAGGAGACAGACACATTAGGATCCATCCCTGATGATTTGCTCTTAGGCATAGCCTCCCTTCCCCTACCTTTTAAAGTTTTTTCCTGGTGTTTAGGGAAGAGAACTTCATCTTTACTTCTAATGGCTTTCTCCCAACTTTTCCTTACAGGTTTTCAAAAATACCTGGCAACAATCTGGAAACTAATCCCATAACTTTGTTGAAATGTTGCAAAAAAAGATGACTTCTGCATCCTAACTCTTGAATGACTCAAAGTGGTGCCAGGTGGAGGACCCCCATCACCTTCTCTCAGAACAAAGTCAATTCATTCTGTTGTCATAGTTTGTATATTTTCTGTGACTTGAAATAAATTTTGAACACAATTATAGTATACTGCAAATTAATATACACTACCTATTTGCTTTTAAAAAGCTGAATACCAAGGGTGAAACCTTAGATGTGTTTTCTACCCTTATCGCAGTATTAATACTTTGATGTTTTATTGCCTTAGCTCTATTTCTCCTTTTAACCATTTGTTCTTGGTGATATTTGAAAATTTCTCAGAAGCAATGTTTTCTGGAAGTTAGTTTTTGTTCAGTTTGCTTCTAGCAGGAATAGTAAGATTTGCCCTTTGAGAACTTGTTAGAACTTTTGAGTCTACTGGGAGAAAATAGCACATACTTAGAGATGGGAAATGGTCAGACAGCCAGCAAAACAAAGAGTCTAGCAGAGCAGTATATTTAGTTTAGAAAAATCCAAATATCAAAATGCACTTTTTTGTCAATAGCAGATCTATTTACATGTAGAGTTCAGAGTTAAGACAAAGATTCTGTATTAGCACTGATTCATGTGTGTCAGCAACACAAGAGACTGTTGACATTTACTTCTCTGTTGTAAAACTCTTCAATTCAGGTAGTCAACCTTAAAAGTTTAAAAAATCACTAATTTTTCACATGTTCAAGATGAAATAAAAACAACAGAAGTCAAGCGAACAGAATACATTCAGCCTGCCTTCTGGATAGTCACTAACCTGCAACCTAACCCAAATTTATTCTGGGAAATTCAAACATAGAAAACTATAAAACTTTTACATTATTCTCATTTATTTTAAGAGGACCAAGTACAGAACACAAGCAGTCAAGTTGCCCACTGCAGCTAAGTATGATCACAATTAGTGCCACTAGCTCCATGGCTCTCTTGCCTAGAATTCTCTCTCATAGTGGCTTTATGGAGGAATATGATTTCCCTCCATCAGGCCAACCTCAAGAGGTTAAGAGGTGCCTTAATTGATGAGTAAAGTTTCCCTGGAACTACACTTGAACCTATCTATATTCTCAGAATCCTACTCTCTGGGTTAGGATTATGGTCAAGTGAATTAAAAGCTCACCATGGGCTTAGAGAATGTAATAGCATATTGCTTACATGTCAAGCAAAAGAATGCAAAGATAATCAACTTTATGAGAGAAATTGAAATTGAGGGATTTTCCACTCTGATATATAAATATTCACTATAACAGAAATTTGCTGAATAAGATACTTCATCTTACAACCTAGGATGAAAAACTTGCTCAAAACAGCTGAGAAGATTTATTTGGTATCCTGCTCATCCCAATTCAGGCTTGGATGTTGATTATGCAGAGGATATATTAACTACATTTTCTGCCTACTAACTTGAATATTCTAGGCCTGTATCTAGTTTGATTTTAGCAGCAGTCCTATCTTGAAGTGTCAGTATGTTTAAGACATTGAGACCAAGGGTGAAGCCTCTTTCTCATTAGGGACTCAAAGTTTCAAGAAACCCTAAGATCCCAAACCAAAAAGTCATTGAAGGTCAAATTATCATTTGTTCAGCAGTTGTCTAATAGGAACCCTATCATCAAGGTTCCATTGTGCATTTTCCTAGAGTCTTACTCAATTTAACTTAGATAGCTGAAATTGGGAAATAAGCAACAGCCAGGGGTATCCCAATCAATTCCTTTGGAAACATCCATTAGTATTTTCTTCCGATGTCCAATTAATAAGTGGAACACAATTACCTACCATGATCATGATCTACCTTTATCTTGTTCAGACTAGTGACAAAAAATTGCTCTTATTAATCCTTCAAGTCATAGAGGTTTCTGGATAATAAGAAACAACCTTTTATTAGTTTTTGGTCCTTTAGTGGTAGAGAAATAGTTGCTATAATGCTAATTCTGTAGCAACACTTCAGGTCTGATGAATTGTCTTTGGGCACAATGATGCGTGGGCTTTTTCCTTCTGTTAAAGGTCTTTCCTTCTAATCTTCTGATTCACTATGACTATTAACGTCCCAGAGCCAGGTGAGTGGGAGAATTAAAAAGAATTTTGATAGAAAAAGCATTTTGTTTGTCATTAGGTGAATGATTCCTTAGTGAATAAATAGATAGGAGCCCAAGAGATGTTAAAATTTTGTGATCTTTTTTACAACCAGACATTAATTAATAACCCCCTTAATAAAAATATGGTGATAAGGAGCCCCTGTTAACTAAATCAGTCATCCTAAGATGGAGTTCAAGGTTTTTGCAATTACTTGCAACAATGCAAACTGATGCCAATATAGTTGACTTTCAGTTGTAATACAATTTCAATTACAATAGCATACTTTCAAGGTTTTCTTTCCGAAATAGAAAGCCTAGATACAGTAATAAAAGATTAATTCATTAAGCATTAAGCAAAGAAGAAAATCCTTCATTTTTTGGCAAACAAAAATAAGTAAAGCATAAATTGCTGTTCACACTGGATAAGACCATGTTTAAAGTAACAGTAAGAATGTATATAGTGTTATATAGGGATGGGGTCTTGGTAATTTTATGTTGTTTTATTATTTAAGTTTATTATTATGTTTTGTCATTTATTCTTCAATAAATTTTTATTTTAAAAAAATCACCCTACTTAGAAATCATCTTTGAGGGTGTGAGGGAGGGGAGAATATGACCCAGAGTCCAGGAGATGGTAACACTTGGAATCATCCTGGGTTAAATGGTGTAACTGTCCACCACCTCTACTATCAGGCTTTGCGGCGGTCATGGGCATTCCGAAAGGATTTACAGCTATTTTCCCAAGACAGAATCCATGGGCTTTGCAATTATTGTGACTTCTGAAGTTCTTAGGTTTATGAAGCTTGGTGATGATGATGTGGAATCCACTCAAGAAAGAATGCCAAGGAACCAAGGCACAGGATTGTCCTCAGGTGGCTGCCCACACTTGATCAGACCAAGCATGTTTTTGAAGATGAAATTAGGGGGAGACTAATACAGATTACCATCCTTATTCCTCTAATTCAGAAATTTTCTTTGTTGAAGTAGAATTGCACCTTCCTATGATCGAGACTGGAGTACTGGTGAGAGCATTTTCACAGGCTCCTTGCCAAAGTCTGCAGCCCACAGAAGAAGACTCCTACCTCAGACCTGCAGGAAGAGAACAGTAAGGGCTAGGATGCAGCAAAGGCTGCTGACGGTGGGAATGGAGAACCTGCCTCTGCAGGGTCTCCGCTACTCCCAGCAACCCTGCATAAAAAGCCAGGTGTTGACTCCCTCTCACCTTCATGGTTCTTTCTTTGTCTTTTCTGCTTGCACACCCCAGCTGTGCTCTCAACCCTCAGCTGGGCCTGTTCACCTGGGAACACACCCCCAGGAGACAGGATGCACCATAGTGGTTGGGAGCTGGGTTTGCAGCTAGGCTGTCTGGGTTCAAGCCCCAGCTCTGACACTTGTACCAGCTGTGTGACTCCATGCAAGTTCCTTTAACCTCTCAGTTTTCCCCCATATAAAATGAGGATAAAAATAGTACTCATCTCATAAGGTTGTTTTGAGGTTTAAATGAAAATCATATGGAAAGTGATTAGAAAAATGCCTGCCACATAGCAAGTGCTTATCTGTTAGCTGCCATTAAAGCCATCCAGGGTGTGCCTATTCCGATTCTGAAATTTCTCACGCTGAAGGGATGGTGGCCCTTCTTACCAAGGATAATCTTTCAAACTTTGCTCTGGGTCTCACCCTCTCCCTTCTCTCATACTTTCCTCTCCCCTCTTTTATTTGAGATATAATTCACATGTCACAACATTCACCCTTTTAAAAGTGCTTTTTAGCATAGCCACAAAGTTGTGCAACCGTAAACACTACCCGAGAACATTTTCATCATCCCCAAAAGAAACCCAGTACATATTAGCAATCACTTCCCATTTCCCCAACCTCCTCTGCCCCCAGCCCTAGCAATCAAATCTACTTTCTGTCTAGATTTGCCCCTTCTGCCCATTTCATATAAATAGAATCATACAATATCTGGCCTTTTGTGTCCGGTTTCTTCCACTTGACATACTATTTTTTCAAGTTTCACCCATGTTGCAGCATGTATGAGTATTTTTATTCCTTCTTATTTCTGAATAATACTCCATTGTGTGAGTTTACCACATTTTGTTTACCCCATCATCTGTGGATGGACGTGTGGGTTGTTTCCAGTTTTGGGCTCTTCTGCTTACATTCATGTACAAGTTTTTGTGTGGACGTATGTTTTCATTTCTCTTGGGTATATACTTAGGAGTGATATTGCTGGGTCATGTGGTAGGTAACTACATTGAACCTTTTGAGGGAATGCCAGTGTTCGCCAAGCACTGTACTGTTTCACATTCCCACAAGCAGTGTAGGAGGGACCCTCCCACAACTTCACCACTTCCTCACCAGCTTTTGTTATCGCCCCTCTTTTATTATGGCCATCCTAGTCCTCTCTCCGCTTTTGTACATTTATTTTATTCCTGTCTACTGACTCCTGTTCTGTCTACAAATATACTTAGTTCATCCCTAAGCTAAACAAGCATTTCCTGGGCCCTGCCACTCCCCAAGCACTGCTGATCCAGCCCACTACTATTTCCTCTCTTGGGTTCTCTGACACCGTGTCTCCACACTCTCATCATTTCACCCCCTCCCCACATAACATAAGCATTCCTTCATACTCTGCACTCTGCCACTCTCTCTCACCCAGCAATCTCCTCTATTCTCACAACTTCAACTGCACTCGACACAATAATTAACATAATCTCTTTTGCTTATATGTTGCTTTACAGTTTACAGAGCATTTTTTCATATATTGTCTCACTTAATATCCACGACCATCCTGCAAGGAAGAAGAGTAGACACTTACTAATATAACACCCATTTTACAGATGAGGAATCTGAAGATCAGAGCATTTTGAAGCTCAAGGTCCCAGAAGCGGAAAGTGTCAGAACTAGCATTAGGACCCAGAATCATCTGCATCCCAGTCACCAAATGTTCTCTCCACTGCTTTCTTGAAGCCTTTCCTGATCACCCCGTGTGGGCACAGACTTTCCTTCCCTCTGTGTGCATGTACCTGTTTCATGGAGTGCATCATTCTGCTTTCAGTTGGTTGTATGCATCTTTTATTAAAATGTATTCTCTTTGAGGTCAAGAACCATATCCTGTTTCTCCTTCAATATCCAAAGACTCTAGAATAGCCAGTGCTGAGCTTATAGAATGTAACAGTGTTAATGGGATTGAACTGATCTTCACCTGCCAACTTGTTCTGGAAATTTCTGTAACATGATCAGCCTAATTCTCCTTCCCATCAGAAAGGCTGACTTCATGACATCAGGTTTTCCTATAGACTCTAGTATGTCTCAACACTCCCTCCCCTCAGAAAGACCTGGGTCAGTACATCAGTTAACTAGATAATACACTCCAGACCCTTGTTACTTAAGTCCAGATCATTAAGGCCCAGAACAAGGCATTTGAATGGTTCCAGTTCTCTATTTTGTTTGGTAATACAGACCAGAACTGAGTCCCCTTGCCTCCCTGTTCAGTGGGGGCTTGTGGAGGTAACAAACATCTTCTCATAACTACAAGAACATGACTCTTACTGGGCTAAAACCTCAGATGAAATTTCCTCAGTTTTAAGCAAGAATCTAAGAATGGTTCAAATAGTTTCTGCCCCAGAGATCTTTTCCCAAAAGTATTCAACATGCTGTAATACTTTTCCTAAACCCTAAGTCTGCAAATTCAACTAACTGGAGGAGAATACACTTACTTGGGGTGGATGGTACCTATTGTAGAAAACTTGTCCCACATACACTTCCCAAAGGAGGTTTTCTGTTTCAAACCTGTCAGGATGTCAGCGGCCTTGCCAAAGTTTAATGCTGCATGACTGGCCTGGAGTCAGAGAGATAACAAGTTGGAAAAAGCATGTCCTGATAGCTACCTTTTCCTTCAGCCACTTAAAAACTTTGGTGTGAGGGTGAGGGCAGGAAAGAAATCAAAAAGAATAATTATTTCCAATCAGCATGCACTACTCTTATCTGACATTCATCTTACATCTCAGTGGGAATTAGTATGCTATTTAAACTCACAATGCTGCTGTTCCATCCAGTGAGGAAGAGATGGTAGTTTAGAAAACCCACTTTGCCTAATTTTTCCTTCTCCCATTCCAGAGAAGCCATTAGGTCATTGAACCAGGAAAAGGCACCTGTCTCTGCAGATCCAGTAGAAATAGATCTGGAATCAGCAAGAGAGAACACAGCCTGATTAAGTGCCTTTAGGATGTGCATTGTGGTGACATGATTATGTATACAATCTCCCTATTTGTTGATCAAGTCTGAGGTTGACCTGAAAAATCACCTCTACAGAACAGCAGACCTTAGGCAGCATGAATGTCCAGAGTTCGGACAACTTCCCTTATGGACAGAGACGTCCAATGTCATCTTTGGTTCAAGGTGATTTTAAACTCCAAATTAAAAATGAAGACCCTGTTCTTATGGTGAATCTGTAGAGGTGGCTGCCTTGGCTGAGAAGTGATCACTCACTCTCCCAACTGCAGGAAAGGTTACTTTCTTATCAATGTTACAGAGCTTAGCCCATGAAAGCAGTGGGCGTGTCAGACCGAGACCAGATGAAAAGCAGTATGTAGGAGTGTACCATTTGTGTTTTGAGGTTGCGATCTCCATGCTGAAATTTGTATCAGATGGACTTTAAGATGGAGGCAAAGGGGGTGACCCCAATTCCTGCTCTGATCAACACAGCCACTTCATCCTGGAAAACATCTTCACTAACAGGGCCAAAGGGGCCATCCACCTCAATCCTGGCAGAAGACAGAAGACAATGGACATGTGAAATCTCACATCCACCCCAAACCTCAAACATTCTCCCAGAGCCATAGCTGTTCCCATGGCTGATTTCTGCCTGTTTATTTTACTCATAGTACCAGACTTAAGGTTCAACAAGGAATTGCTTTCCTCGTTGTTTTTCTTTTCTGCCTGCTCGGGGGCTCTGCTGCTCTCAAGAACTTACCTGGGAATTGGTGACTGCTGTTGTTCAAAAGCCCTTACGAGATTTTCTGTCCAGTCTCCCACTGCTCAGATATGAATGGAGAAGAAGTTTTCCACTGGAGCAGAGGTCAGAGTAAAGGGATGCCACTCCAGGTAAGAGATTGAGCAGCAATTAACAAAAATATACTGTCCCACTTTCATGCTGAAGCCATGCTTCTTCATCTGCAATTCCAAAACTTTGGATAGGTGTATGACAACCTACAAATGAGCACAGAGGCCAAAGGAGGTAAATTAAAATGGTGGCAGGGGCTGGCAGATGAAATAACCGAGTGAAGCTGGAGTCTGGTGATGGTGGTGAGCCTTGAGCACAAGTCCTTTCTGAAGGAGGCAGCAGTTACCTAGTCCCCTTAGTTGCTTAGTCCAGTTACTTAGACAGTGGTTGTACTACAGAACTCTGACTCAGTGTTACAGGGGGCCTGATTCCTCCAGAGAAGGTAGAAATGCCATTTTTAAATGTGAAACCCTCTGTTCAGATTTTTAAATATTAGCAACCAATTTGACTTTCAAAACAATCATCATGTAGGCCAAACAAAATATGCCTGTGGGCTAGTCCTGATGCAGGCCACCTGTTTGCAGCAATCAAACATGCTGATGAGATGGGCCAAGTCCCTCTTTCCCATAGTTGTGTGTAGCACTAGAGAAACTGGAGTATGTTGTCCCCATGTTCTTTTTATTTTTTCCTTCTGGGTGACACCATGGCAGTTCATTTCTATAATGAGGAAGACCAGAACTGTTGTCACAGCAATAGGAAAGTGCACATCCTTTACCTTGGTAATCACAAACTTCTGTTGGAAGCAATAAAATCAGAGGATCCTTTCAAAGATACAAAGAATGCCTGGTGTAAGGATCCACTTCCAAGACTGTGCAGGGACAGAATAATGGAGGTTACACATTAATCTCTCATTTAGGATTTATTTGTGTAGCAGTTCATTCCTTCATTCAATAAAAATTTATTGAGCTATCTGATGTGTATCATTATTAAGCCTCTAATTTCACCAGTTCTTGAGGACAGAGATGGAAAGGAATAAATTACAATGGTTTTATTTGCTGACCTGTTTCTCATAAAGCAGATAATCTCCTGAAGTCTTACAGGTCTCATCAGGAAGCAAAAGAAAAGCACAAAAATAAAATAAGTGGTAAGTATATGTAATATATGTATATTCTTAAACTTATATAAAGGTAAAACTGTATTTTAAGAATTTAAGACTGTCTTCCAGGATCACTTGTCCAATGTGAAAACCAAAAGAGAACGTAGATGTGAAATAGAAGCAGATGATTAAAAAACTAACAAAACATGGAAAGAATTTGGCTGGCATTATTGACAGCAACGATATATAAAACTTGGTATTTACACATCACTTCTTTTCTCAGGTATTAGAAACACCTTACATAGTAATATACTTTTTGTCTTTCTATATTTTTTTAAAGCACCCTTTCCCTCCCTGAGATGTTCTCAAAGGTAGCAGGTTGCTCCCATATGTGCAGGAGCTACTAAAAATGTATTTTCCAGCAGTACTGAGTCCTGTCCTCCGTCGCATGATTGCTCGAGCGTGATACATCAGAACTGTGTGGAATGAGGTTTCATATGCTGATTAAGGCAGGTAATTAATTTCCTTGGGTATCTCTCAGGAGGAAAGAGGCAGAGATGGGGCTAGGGAACCTGAGAGTGTGCATTTTACAATTTGATGCTGCTCCTTTTTGGGAAAATCCCAAGCTGAATTCAGCAGACATGAAAAAATACGTATTTTAGAAATAGCTAATAACAACGTGGAAAACAGTTTTGACCTCAGAAGTAATCAGAGAAATGAATATTAAAACAGAATAGAATTTTAGCCTCTCAAGTTGGAAAACAAGTTTAAACATTAATGCACACCATTAACTGGGATGCAGGGAAATGGGCACATTATGTGTGCAGTTGGTGGAAGTTCAAATTAGTAGCATCTTCCCAGAGAGCAATTTCTCAACAGCCTTGAAAGCATTCCTTCTCTTTGACCTAGAAATTTCACTTCTAGGAAATGGAGCATAAAGAAACAATTAAGGTGCGCACAAGGCATATGAGTACAGTAAAGGCCACATTATTGACTAAGAAAAAATTGACACGAATGGTAAGCCACACAAACTTTTTTTAGCCAATACCAAACTGTCTTCTTAAATTTTTAATTTTTTTTTGCATTGAGATATAACTGGTATAAAACATTATATCAGTTTCAGGTATACAACATAAGGATTTGAAATTTGTATATGCTGCAAAATGATCACCACAATGTCTAGTTAACATCTGTCACCGTACATAGTAACAATTTTTTCTTCTGATGAGAACTTTTAAGATCTATTCTCTAGCAACTTTCAAAATGCAATACAGTATTAACTATAGTCACCATACTAAACATCACATCCCCATGACTTACTTATTTTATAACCGGAAGTTTGTACCTTTTGACCCCCTTCACTCATTTCACCCACCCACACCCCACCTCTGGTAACCACCAATCTATGAACTTATTCATATGTTTGCATCTATGAACTTACTGGGATTTTTTTTTACTAGATTCCATACATAAGTGAAATCATGCAGTATTTATCTTCCTCTATCTGACTTATTTCACTTAGCATAATGCCTTTAAAGTCATTAAAAATGACCATGTAGAAAAAAAAATGACAAAAACAGTATAGCATACGGCCTTTTAAAAACAAATGTTTCAGAAAAATGTTTGACAACAGAGGAAAGCATCCATGATACAGATTATGAGAAAAAAAATTATTACCTCTAGGTGATAGAACTGTTGAGATTTTAATTTTCTTCTAAATATTTTTCTGTGTTTTCCAAACTTTCTACAAAAAATAAGTGTAATTTTGTTTTTAGGGAGAATGTTGAGAGAATTTTTTTAATATTTATGAAAGAAACACACCAATAAATTCAAACAGATGGCAAAAACTAGTATTCTCTCCCTTGGGTTATTATGTGACCAATCAAAGTAATGCCTGAGTTTCAAGTATACCTCCGAAGAAGCCAAATACACTTTATCTCAAATAATTGTTGGGGAAAAGATGGAGCTGATATAAAAGGTAAGATGGGATTAACTGCCTTGGCTAGAAAGGGGCTCATCAAGCTTTATATCTTCCTGTATTTAAGGGCCTCTTGTCTACTGGTCAAATAATACAGAAAGTCTCTGGTTATAGTTTACAAGTTCCTCTGACTTTAGAAATGAAATGTGCTGTTAACATACGCCAGGTATGTCCTTTTAAAATTAATTTTAAAATAGGTAATACATGCACATGGCACAAAATTCAGAAGTACAAAAAGGTATACAATCAAAACTAAATCTCCCTTCCATCCCTGTCCCCCAGCTTCCCAGAGGCAATCAATGTTACTATTTTGTGAATCCTTCAGGAGAATATACATTCAAGTGATAACATTGCATTAAGTACAAATGGTAGCAGGCTATACACATTGATCTTCCTTTGTCTTCATTCAGCGTCTCAGTGACCAGTCCATACTAGTACCTACAGATCTGCCTCTTTCTTTTTAATGGCTGCTGAGAATTCCATTGCAAGGAAGTCCTATAATTTAACTAGTCCCTTCATGATGGCACTTATTTCCAATCTTTTGTTCTATCAAACAATGCTATAATGAATAACCCAACACATGTAACTTAACACATAAGCAAGTATACTTTTAGAATAAACTTCTGGACGTAGAATTTTAAAGTTTGGTAAATACTGCCAAATCACCTTTACAAGCAATTGTATAGGTTTCCACTCTCACCAGCAATGCATGAGAGCACTGCCTACACAGCCCATGAGCAAACTTTTTAATCTTTGCTAATCTGTTGGGTTAAAAAAAAATCTTAAGGTAATTTTATTTTGCAGTTGTTCCATTATGAATAATATTAAGCATCATTTCGTATTGTTAAGATTAACATATTTCAATACAATTGATGTTCTGTTCTGTGATGATTCTGTTCATATCTTCTGCATCTTTTTTTATCAGGTTGTTAGGCTTTATCTTACTGATTTATAGGAGTTAGTTATATATTGGGAAATGAGTACATGCTCTGTGAGTCATTTGTCACCTGTCTTTATTTATGATGGGTTTTTTGCCATGAAACTATTTATTTACTTTTATAGGAATATATTTATATTCCTTTTCTGGAGGAAAGGGAACTATGAAGTTCTTTTAATCTTATTTGAGAGTACTTATACTAACACTCCAATAGTAGAAAAAAATTTCCCATGTGGTCTTAGGGTGCTTTTATGACTTCTTTCTCTTTTTTTTTTAAACATTTAAATCCTTAATCTATGCATCCTTGATCCATATTTTAATGTAAAGTATTAAACAAATATACAGCTTGTTTTCCTAGATTGCTATCCAATTATACAAAAAAATATTGAATAATCTTTTTTTCCCACTGACTTTTTTCATTTTTGTATTTTTTTCCCACTGATTTTAAATGCCAACTTTAGGGGACTTTTTTTAGAGCTATTTTTCCCTTTTGAGATGAGGACTGAGCTATTGCTCTTAATTTTGCATCTGATTTAAAGACTTTACTCATCCTCTGAGCACTTTGAGGCACCACAGTCAAACGTTCCATTTCATTTACTCCTCAATCTAACACATTTTATGAGCAAGCAAGGATAAACCATGATATCCAAGATAATTACCCTGAGGCACACCTTAAGTTGCCTGAAACCCAGTTTCTTAGTTGCCCACCAGCTAACAATCATTCCCAAGCACGTTCTTACACCACTAAATAAAGCTGACTTCAAGAATTTTTGTTTTGAAAGTTAAACTCACAGAAACAGAGGGTAGGAAGGTGGTTAACCAGGGGGCATGTTAATTACCTGGTCAAAGGATACAAGCCTCCAGTCATAAGATGACTAAGTTCTGGGGACCTAATGTACAGTATGGTGACTATAATCAATAATACTGTATAGTACACTGAAATTCACAAAGTGAGTAGATCTTAAGCATTCTCACCACACACACACACACACACACACACACACACACACACACGCACACACACAGTAACTATGTAAGGGGATGGATGTGTTAATTAACCTCATTGTGGTAATCATTTACAAAGTATATATCCATCATTAATTGCATTGTACACTTGAAATATATACAATTTCATTTGTCTATTATCCTTCAATAAACCTGGAAGCAAAAGAATGCTCCCTTCCTCTGGCTGGCCAGGATTTTAGAGCTAAGTTTGGGGACAGTACAATGGTCAAGAGCGCAGTCTTTGGAATCTAAGAGGCCTGGGCTAGACAGTTCCATTAGTTACTCAATGTGAGAGCTGACAGTTTGCTTAATTTCTCTCAATCTTAGTCCTTTTATCTAAAAACTGAGACCAAAAAGTACTACCTCATAGGTTATTGCTATGTATAGCTGCCATGACCCATTTTTCACAGCAAACTGGGCACATGGTAAACACTATTAATAACATGCACTATCACCATGACCTTTGGAGAGGGTCTCACAACACGCAGTGACTATTTGTCCTTCTTATTCAGGATGCCCTGCTGATGACAACTCCCTAGCCTGTTACC
The DNA here is from genome assembly GCF_040802235.1 of Manis javanica. Lineage (NCBI taxonomy): Eukaryota > Metazoa > Chordata > Mammalia > Pholidota > Manidae > Manis > Manis javanica. Next base: position 91,802,615 of record NC_133174.1, read on the forward strand.
AGTGATATTAGGGTTCCCTGATGGTAGCAACACTGTGAATATATCTTCTACAGGACCCAGCACAGGGCTGAGCTAATAATGGTAATAACAATGAGAGCAATAGCAGCAGCAATAACTATAACAGCTCCTAAAGAGAGTCTCTCCTTGTTCATAGGATTCTTACCTCAGCAGGGAGCCCTTCAAACTGGGGATGCTTGCAGCAGGAGTTATGATCATCCAGTTCATGAAAGACTCCTCACACCTGTAAGGGTGACTCTCATTCATGCTGTCTTCCGTCTGACCCTGGACAATTCCACTGATACAGACAAAGAAGGACAGTTTGTGGCAAAGAACTGTGCAAGGGCTGGGGCTAGTACATGAGAATGGGGGTTCAAGGACCTTACCCAATGCCATGAATCCATAAACCAATGACATAGATAATATAAATATGGTGTGTATACCAGAAGACCTCAAAATAACTCCTCCAGATAAACTCTGTAGCTGAAGTCACTATAAGAACCAGAGCTATTATGATGATCACTCCAGTGAGACCAGCAATGCTGGTGAATGTCACATATTCCACTGTCTATGAAAGGAGAAAGTTCAGCCTGGCACAATGTCCACCAAGGATGTCATGCCCTTCCTGCTTATGACCAGATCCCAGATGCTTTGCCGTTGAGTCAACTTACCATGTTCAGGGACTGGACAGGATTTAACCAAGAATCCCCTTCTTTCTCTTGATAAGATAGGCTGGAGAGAATAGATGCAAGGGATCCATCAGTGGTCTGCCGGCTTCTGCTGTAGCGTTCAAAGTTGAACAGGTGTGCACTGATGTGGCTAGCTAAATGGAAAGATGGAAAGGAATGTGAGAGGTACCCAGGAACATAATGGCAGGCATATCCCACTAGAAAAGGAGAATGCTATATAGTGTCTAGCAGAACGCTGAGTCTACAGAAGGGGCCCAACAAACCCTGACTGCAGAGAAACCAAGAGATTTTTTATACTCACTGTGTTCCCAAAGGAAGAGCATTTAAGTTCTATCAAAATCGGCCAAGAACAGTACCTGGCAAATACTGCTGGGTGTTCAATAAATATTTTTTGAATGTCTACATGCATGGATGAATGAAACTAGACTGTGAATGCCCAGGAGCCTGCAGTTTTGTGGTTTGCCTCTGTCACCTGTTTGTAACATATATGCCACCAGCTTGTGGAAGGTGAGGCTTTGATCCAGTTGCTTCCTCAGGGTGTGCCTGAAAAACTACCAATTTAAAGTGATCAAGGTCAGGCGTCTCCAGGCAGCTTTAGGAAATTCATTAGGCCATAATCAACATGGCCACACACGGTATGCCAACACCACCCGCCCTTGCTCACCCCCTTGGCTACCAAAGGAGACCTCTGGCTTCCATGCCCAGGGGCTTGGTGTTGGGCTGTCCTACTGAGGAGTCCAGGGTCTCTTGTCTTTAATTGCAAGTTGACCTATGAGTGGTTGGAACTCACTGGGCAGGTGCCTCTCAGGGAGGACAACAGATTTCAACACACAGGAAGCAGGATCAGCATACTGTTAAAATTCAGGCAGTGAGCAGAGGCTCAGACCCAGGCCAATGCCAACTGGAGCAAAGGAGAGAAGAGTCCTTCAGGTGCTTTGTATCACCATCCAACAGGTGAGCATAGGCTCACTCTTCTCATCTGAAAGGAAGGAATGGACAGGGCTGCAGCTGCCTCCCCTCTTTCTCAGTAGCTAGAGCTATCAGTCTAAGCTCTGTTTGCAAATAACAGAAAATTTGCTGAACTTAATATTGAATTGAGAAATTCCCATGACAGTGGCTTGGAAATGTTTGACTATATATTTATGAATATGAAAGAGAACAGGATTTGACTCTCTGGATTTCAAATACAAACAACATTCTATGGATATAATACTTTGCAACAAGTATTTTTGCTTAATGCACTCAATTATGTTTTATTTGTCATTTCTAAACAATCTTGAGGATCATATATATTTTTATTTGCATTTATTTATTTTAACATTGCTGTGTATTTATTTAGTTACTTATTTATATAAGTTTCTTTCTTTTTTGCTATCACTAATGTACAATTACATGAACATTATGGTTACTAGACTCACCCTGTTATCAAGTTCGCACTACATACCCCATTACAGTCACTGTCCATCAGTGTAGTAAGATGCTATATAGAATCACTGCTTGTCTTCTCTGTGTCCCTCCCACTATATTATACATGCCAATCGTAATGCCCCTTTATCCCCCTTATCCCTCCCTTCCCACCCATCCTCCCAGTCCCTTTCCCTTTGGTAACTGTTAGTACATTCTTGGGTTCTGTGAGTCTGCTGCTGTTTTGTCCTTCAGTTTTTTCTTTGTTCTTATACTCCACAGATAAGTGAAATCATTTGATACTTGTCTTTCTCCACCTGGCTTATTTCACTGAGCATAATACCCTGTAGCTCCATCCATGTTGCTGCAAATGGTAGGATTTGTTTTCTTCTTATGGATGAATAATATTCCATTGTGTATATGTACCACATCTTCTTTATCCATTCATCTACTGATGGACACTTAGGTTGTTTCCACATTTTGGCTATTGTAAATAGTGCTGCGATAAACATAGAGGTGCATATGTCTTTTTCCAACTGGGATCCTACATTCTTAGGGTAAATTCCTAGGAGTGGAATTCCTGGGTCAAATGGTGTTGTAGTTTTTTGAGGAACCTCCATACTGCTTTCCACAATGGTTGAATTAGTTAGCATTCCCATTATTTGCATTTTAAATAAAGCTTATATATTTAGAGGTATAATTATAGATGGTGACTCTTTTTTCCCTTCTATCTTCTGTTACAGTTAGAAGTGTGTAATAATCATATAATAAAAACAATAAAAAAATAACCATTTTATTTAAGATGTCTTTGATTATTGAATAAAGTCTAGGCACACCTAGTGAACCCCTCAGACCAAACATTTGAAACTTAGGTAGAGATATGAGAAGGGAGAACATCTGAGAACACAATTTCAAACTGATTTCCTTGGGTGGCCAGCATACATCAGTGTCGATCTGATACAGCAATAGAAGCTGCTAGAAAAGGAGACAAGGAATTGAATTAGTAATTCAAAGAAGTATTGAGCCCAGAAACAGGCCTAATTAGGTATAGGCCGGACAGACTCTGCTCAACTCCATGGTACCTAAGTCTGACTTCTCACTCTGTACCATGGGTGTCTGAGTCAGCTCCATGCACTTGAGACTGCAAGCAGTGGAGGTGGTAGGGGCAGCCAGGCAATTTTTATTGCACTTTAGCTGACTGGCCAGCCTTACATGTGTGCCTGTCGGTGACTTGCTAAAAGGAAGAATATGGGTCAGAATTAACAATTTCTTGGTCTTTTTCTAATAATCGTTTTGGCACAAACACTATTTTTCCATACACCTAAGCCCAGGACAATGTGACCTCAGTTTAATCAGCCAGGTTAAGATCTCCCTAGTGTCGATAATGGCTTACAATGTCAAGCGGTGCAGTGAACAAGAGCTGCCCTACTGTTTTTCATTTCTGACTTTTCCACATGACCTGTGTTTTCTCCCTCTGCTGAGTCACACTCTGATTGTTTTCTGTAGAAACAGCCTGTTCCATTTCTGAGTAAATTTTCTCTACTTAACTCTAAGATCATGCATTTCCACATTGGTCCCACAGCTTGTTTCTTTGAGTCACAGATATGTCTTAAAGCTAAAATCAGCAAGAGGATTGAAAATATAGGACTATAATTTCACAGTGCCATATTCAGTGTGGGCTATCTGCATGGGATGAATTCTTTATAGAGCAAATCTTTTTTCCCCTTTGCTGCACATTGAAATACCCCAATTTATGTTCACTTTCCAACATCAATGCTAACCGATGTTCTAATTCAGCTGTTGTTATCATTAAGGCTTCATAGACCATAGATTTAAACTCCTTCCTCTTTCTCTGCTACTTATTTGTTCTGATTCAAAGTGAATCAAATAACCGTGTTTTCCTAGAGGAAGCAGGAACTTAATAAATAACCTACGGAATGATTAAAAAAGTTATGGCACATCAGAGCCATGGACTGTTATGCTCTTAAAAGGATGAGAACTATATGCAGTGGTGGAGAGGTGGTAAATGTTTAACAACCAGCTTTCAGGAGATGTGGTAGTCTTGATTTCCAGCATTTGCCAATTTACATGATGCAAATACTCCCACATGACAGATTTCAAGATAGCAATTTAATGTCATTGAACACCACTGAACGTGGGGTTGGGAAGAGATACACGCAGCTGGTTATTGATTGCAAGCTGGTATGAGCTGGCTCTAGCACATCACTGCTTACATACTCACATAGAAAGATATTTGAGATCCATTAAGGGTAAGAAGCAATTTCCAGCCAGTATCTACAGTGTGATTCCTATTTTGATTGAAGCAAAAACCTGTGTCTTACTGAATGTGTTTATGAAAGCTCATAGAATGGTTTACCGAGAGAGTGCGAATCTTACTATATACAGGAAATTAAAAAGGGAATAAGAATAGCACGTACCTACCTCAGAAACAAAAACAGAATCTATACATCTCCTAGATTGTGAGCATATGTCAGCATGTCTATCTAAACACACAAAGCAAACTATTAACAGTGGTTATATGTGGGGAATGGGATAAGAGGGCAGTTTTCAGATGTTACTTATACACTTTCATATCTTTTGATCTCATTGAAACCAACATTATTCATAGTTAATTTTTTTAATGGAGAGGATTTTTTTAAAAAACTGTCCACAGGATATCAGCATGACTCATTTTTCTGCTGCTGACTTTTTGGTCATAAAACATTTCAGCTCCTAATAACTAGTCACATTTATTGCAACATTCTCTTAATAATAAGCTATTTTTAAAACAAATTAACACTTCCTCTGGAGTTATAGTTACCAGAAAAGGATCAAGGACCAACATTTATGATGTAAAACATCAGGACTATTTAGAACATGAATAGAACATTCAAATTAGTTGCGCTGTCAACATGGATCTTTTGATTATGGAGAGAAAAGGATTTTTTTAAAGGACAATCTGTCTTTAAACTTGTACATTGGGTACGCCTTTGTGAAAAGCTAACAATAAAAAGGCACTGTCAAGATGAAAGTGATTTAAACAAATACCTTACCTGTTACTGAATAACTGACCAGAATCAGCAGTCAAACTTGCTTTTCTAACCAGATAGTGGCTGGATTGATGAGCCTGGGAGAGAATCATTCTCACCTCCATGCTTCCTCCTGGTCACTTCCACACCATTGTGCCCTATCTACCCCCTATCCTTCCTATTCTATACTTGATCTGCCACTTGCCCAGCCTTCTCATCCTATTCTCTGACCTGACCTTGCCTTTCTGCAGGCTTTGTGTTCTGCTTTACCACCTACAGCCCAGACCCCCCTAAGTATCCCTCTCATTTGATAGGGGGTGTTTTTCTATGAGATTGGTCTACAGCAATCGTTTTTAAGTTGGTTGATTGTTTTTAACCAGACTCTTTCTTAAAATCATAAGCAGGAATCCATAGGCAGATAAAGGCTGCTTCGGTTGAAGGACAGGAGCACCGCCTTCCCCTCACACCCTGAAGGAGCATCTGAGTTTCTGTGGAGCCAGTTTGAAAACCACTGCTTAATAGTTTACTGACTATTTTCATTGTTACACCTGGGGAGTGTGCCCTAGATAGGGCTGTTAGATTTTGTGAACAAAAACACAGCACACTCAACTCAATTTGAACTTCAGATTTTTAAAAAATTAATACTTTTTTAGTATACCAATGTCCCATGCAATATCTGAAATATACTTACACCCAAAAAATGATTTGTTCATTTTCTGGAAGTCAAATTTAACTGGGCATCCTGTTTTTTTCTGACAACCGTATCCCTGGAGGGCATTGGGTTTCAAAGGAGCCAGACTCAGAGATAAGAATAAAGAAGGGATTCCCATATCACAACTGTGATACTCATCGCCAAGATTTCTCTTGTGTAGTAGTACTGGTCAGCCCTCTCATAGGACAGAAAGGCATGCACAAACAAGAAAACATTCAGTCCCAACCAAGTAGCCTAGAAGAGGAAAAAAACAAGCAAAAAATACAGGGAAATTTGGGTAAGCGAAGGAGTCGATAAGAAATACTGTCATTGTTTTGGTTATTTTGTGTTTATCTGTTTTCCTTTTACATGGGTACAATCCCTCTAGTATCTAACCTACTTTCAGAGTGACATGCATTACATGTTAGTGACCAGGGTCAGCAAATCAAGGCCCATGGGCTAAATCTAGCTCACCATCTGTTTTATACAGACTACAAGCTAAGAATGGTTATTACATATTTTTGTTTTCACATTTTTAAATGGCTGGGAAAAATCAAAAGAAGAATGATACTTTATGAAGGGTCCCCACCAGTAAGATGGCAAACTTCTGGCTTCTTTTTGGGGGGGGGGGGTCCTCGGTTCCCGCCGGCGCCACCTGAAGCCCAATCACCTCTCGCCCCCCTCCCAATCCCAGCACCTAGCCAACAGCCACCAGCCCCGTAGAAGTAACACCACAATCACCCTATGCCCCTTCCTATATAACCCAGCACCTTTCCCTAATAAAGCGGAACTCTCCGGTGAATTGCTGTTGTGTGTCGCTCCTTTCCTTTCATTGGTGCCGAAACCCGGGAGACGGGACACCCCAACTGGGCCCCGTCTTCCCCCAACACCAGCAGCAGCTTGCCCTCGTCCTCTTTTTCCGGTGCTGGCTCATCACACTCACCACTCCTCTCTGCCCTTTAGGTAAGTTTCCCCCCCCCGGGGTGGGCCACTATTCCCCGAGCTATCGCAGTGCCATTGACCATGATTGTCCGGCAAGGCCCTGACGCTCGGGGACGAGGAGGGAACGCTCCCCACCTCAGGCCTTCACGGCTCCAACGGACCCTCAGGCCCCTCCTCCAAAAGCCACAAACCCCCGCCTCAGCTGAAACATTTTAAGCAAAATTTCCCCGGGGTGGGCCACTCTTCCCTGAGCTATCGCAGTGCCATTGACCGTGATCGTCCGGCAAGGCCCTGACGCTCGGGGACGAGGAGGGAACGCTCCCCGCCTCAGGCCTTCACGGCTACGGCGGACCCTCAGGCCCTTCCCCCAACAGCCATAAATCCCCGCCTCAGGCCTTCACGGCTGCAGCGGACCCTCAGGCCCCTCCTCCAAAAGCCATAAACCCCCACCTCAGGCCTTCACAGCTGCAGCAGACTCTCAGCCCCCCACCCTCCAACAGCCATAAAAGAGGTGACTCCTTTGCGGATGAGAACTCTCCCTTTCCCGCCCCCTCCTCCTTCTGTTCCGTCCGCCGAAACCTGTTTGGTCTGCCGAAAACGCCTAGCGCTAGGTACCTCGTGACTCCGGCACTCTGCCTTCTTAGGGAAGTCTGGGTGATGACCCACACTTCCCAAGAAATTCCGACTCGTATACGAGTTTCCGCAGACCACCAAGGATCACTTTGTCTCCTTGTGGTCTGCCTCCAGTCCGAGGATCTCCGTTTGTCTTCCCCTGTTTGTCTCCTTCTCTGTCCTTTAGCCATGGGAGCCTCCTCATCCCTCCCTGAAAGTTCACCTCTTGAATGCCTGCTTAAGCATCTGGCTACCCTCTCCCTGACGCCTGATATAAAACCAAAACTTCTCCATAAATATTGCTCCCAAGATTGGCCGACATACCCCCTAGAAAATAACAACCAATGGCCCGCAGGGGGAACTCTTGATCCTAACATCACTCGCAATCTCTTTAACTACTGCCAGCGCCTGAAAAAATGGAAGGAGATTCCCTATATCGAAGCTTTTCGCCTCCTAGCTCAAAATCCCAGCCTCTGCACCACCTGCTCCCCGCCCCAAGTTCTCCTAGCCTGCAAGCCGTCTCCCTCCCCTCCACACACTCCCAGTCCCTCTTCAATTACCTTTGATCCGGCGAAAAGCCTCCGCCATACAGACTTCCCCCTTCGGCCCCTCCCCCTCCTACAACCCCTCCACCCTCCGCCGCAGCTGCCGCCTCTTTCCCCATGGCAGAAGCCTCCCATCCTCTCCCTTCCCATTCTTCTCCTACAACAGCCCCTCCCCCTTCCTCTACCGCCGCCACCGCTGTGGCTTTCCCCGCGGCAGAAGCTTCCCATCCTCTCCCTTCCCCTTCTCCTCCTACAACAGCCCCTCCCCATTCCTCTACCGCCGCCACCGCTGCCTCTTTCCACGCGGCAGAAGCCTCCCATCCTCTCCCTTCCCCCTCCTCCACCATCTCCTCCTGCACCTCACCACCTCCTCCTCCGTCCCCCTCACCTTCCCCTCTCCTGCAAATCGAGCCTGAGCCTTTCAGCCCCCCTCTAACTAAGTTCCAAGAGCCTCGTCCGTCTTTGCCCCCTCAGATTCGGTCCCGAGGGCCTCCCAAAATTATCGCGGCTTTGCCCCCATCACCTGTTTCCCCCGCACAGACTGAGCCAGAACCCTTCAGTCCCCCTCAGACTCGGTCCCGAGGGCCTCCCAAAATTATCGCCCCGCTCCGGGAAGTAGCAGGATCCGAAGGCATCGTGCGCGTTCACGTCCCATTCTCCTTAGGAGATTTAGCCCAACTAGAGAAACGCCTAGGTTCCTTTTCCACTGATCCCACGACCTACATCAGAGAGTTTCAATGGACCCTCCAGTCTTACAGCCTCACGCATCATGACATTTTCATGCTCCTGGCCAATACTCTCCTCCCTGAGGAGCGTAGACGAGCTTGGGACTTCGCCCAAACGCATGCTACCGAAACCCACAGGACTGACATCACCTGTCCCCCTGGTCCCACTGCTGTCCCCGAACAAGACCCACACTGGGATTATAACACCGCCGTGGGTCTCCACTCTCGAGATATTTTTGCCTCCTGCTTAATAGCAGGTCTAAAAAAGGCAGCTCGTAAAGTAGTCAATTTTCAAAAGCTCCAAGACGTAATTCAAAAGAGAGATGAAACCCCCTCCGAGTTCTTAGATAGACTCACTCAAGCCCTATTACAGTATACCAGCCTGGACCCAGAAACACCTGAAGGAAGACAGGTCCTTATGACATACTTCCTAGCTCAAAGCTACCCCGACATTAAAGCTAAACTCAAAAAGTTAGAACAGGGCCCCACTACCCCACAGATTGAGATCCTAACAGTGGCCTTTAAAGTCTTCCATAACCGGGAGGAGGAGAAAGAACGCCATAAACAAAAAGCTGATCAGGCCAGTTTCCAGATGTTGGCCCAGCTGATAAAACCACAACCTGGGCGCCCCTCTACAGACAAGCCCCCCCCAGGAGCTTGTTTCAAGTGCGGAAAAGAGGGACATTGGTCAAGGGCGTGCCCCTCCCCCAGATCTCCTACCACCCCATGCCCCAGATGCCACAAAAAGGGCCACTGGGGGTCTGATTGCCCAACCACCCGAAGGGGAGGCTGGACGAACAACCCCCATCCTAAGCCCACTGTAGTGGGGCTGGCAGAAGAAGATTGATGGGGCCCGGGGGCTTCTCGCCCGACCATTTCCATCACCAAACAGGAGCCCAGGGTTACTTTAACAGTAGACGGTCGCCCCATCTCCTTCCTCCTAGATACAGGAGCCACCTTCTCAGTCTTGCGAGAATACCAGGGCCCTACCACACCAGCCATTACTCCTATAGTCGGGGTAGGAGGTAAACAGATTTTCCCATTAAAACCCCCCCCTTTTATGCACAATCCTAGACAGTCCCATACCTTTCTCCCACTCCTTCCTAGTTATGCCCAGTGTCCCATCCCTTTACTAGGATGGGACATCCTTTCCCTCCTCCACATTTCCATAACTATATCCAATCCCACAGCCCCCAGTACTCCCTTTCTGATGGCCCTCATAGCCAACAACCCCCCTCTATCCAATGAAAGCTCTGGTTCTGCCCTTATACACCCTGTAAATCCCAAAGTTTGGGACATTACAAGCCCCTCCATGGCCCTATGTCCCCCTGCCTCTATCAAATTATGTGACCCCTCTCAGTATATCTGTCAGGCCCAATACCCCCTAACCACTTCAGCCCTCATAGGCCTCCAACCCATCATTCAAGATCTCTTAAACAAAAACTACCTCAGACCCACTCACTCCCCATTTAATACCCCCATATTAGCTGTTAAAAAAAACAACGGATCTTTCCGCCTTGTCCAAGTCCTTCGCCTCATCAACATAGCCGTTGTCCCTATCCATCCCTTAGTTCCAAATCCATACACCCTTTTATCGTAGATCCCTGCTTCCGCATCCCACTTCTCAGTCCTAGATCTCAAGGACGCATTTTTTTCTATCCCTCTAGACCCCTCCTCCCAAGATTTTTTTGCCTTCACCTGGACGGACCCATACACCAGACATTCTGTACAACTTACTTGGACAGCTTTACCACAAGGCTTCCGAGATAGTCCCCATATTTTTGGACAAGTCCTAGCTCAAGACCTCAAACAGTTTCACCATGATCACCCCAAGTCCACTTTATTACAATATGTAGATGATCTTCTGCTCTGCAGTCCCTCGTGGGAACAGTCTCAACTTGACACTGCGTCTCTACTTAACCTTCTAGCTTCCAGAGGTTACCGAGTATCCCCTGTCAAAGCTCAAATCTCTTCCCCTTCTGTCACTTACCTTGGATTCCTTCTGTCTCAGCAAAGAAAGTCCATTACCTTAGACAGAAAATGACTCCTCTCTGACCTGCCCGTTCCCAAAACCAAGACAGAAATCCTTTCCTTTCTAGTCTTGGCTGGGTATTTTAGAGCGTGGATCCCTAACTTCTCCCTGTTGGCAAGACCCCTATACGACTTCAGCAAGGGCCCCCCTGAAGAACCATTATCATCCTCACCCCGACACTCCTTCATTAAGCTCCGTCAAGCCCTTGTAGAAGCTCCAGCTCTCCATCTCCCTGATTTGTCAAAACCCTTCTCATTATACATTCATGAGAGGTCCAGTCAAGCTCTAGGAGTCCTAGGCCAATATTATGGCCCATCCTTTGCCCCAGTAGCTTATCTCTCCAAGCAATTAGACCCCACAGTTCGGGGATGGGCCCCCTGCCTACGGGCATTAGCCGCTGGACAGCTCTTGCAGAAAGAAGCTCATAAACTAACATTCGGAGCGCCCCTTACCATTCTGTCCCCACATCACCTAAAAGATCTCTTAACCTACAAAAGTTTACAGACTCTCCCTCCCTCCAGACTCCTGACCTTACTGTCCTCTTTCCTCCAAAATCCAAACATTTCTTTCCTCCCCTGCCCGCCCCTGAATCCGGCCACTCTTCTTCCTCTGCCCTACTCTCCTCATATTCCCTCGCATGATTGCCTGGAAGCCCTTCACAACTTCCTTCCGTGCCACTCCACGATCTCCGAAGGAGCCCTCTCACACTCCGACCTCATCTGGTTTACTGATGGGTCCTCCTTTAAACATGAGGGTATCCACTACTCAGGATATGCAGTAGTCTCCCTCGAAGATGTCATTGAAGCACGAGCCCTACCCCCTGGTACAACCAATCAGCAGGCTAAACTCATTGCAGCCACCAGAGCTTGCACTCTGATCCAGGACACGTCTCTCACATTGTACACTGACTCCAAGTACGTATTCCACATTCTCTTGTCCCACGCGGCAGTATGGAAAGAACGAGGCCTCCTCACCACAAAAGGGAATTCCATAACTAATTCAGCCTTAATTACTAAACTTCTAGAGGCTTCACAACTCCCACACCGACTAGGCATAGTCCACTGCAAATCACATCAAAAAGATGACTCCCCCATTGCAAGAGGTAACAACAAGGCCGACAGAGTAGCCCGGTCAGTTGCCCTATCAGAAAACGCACCAGACAACAATCCGTCTGCCCTTGCAGTTTTAGCCTTATCACAAGACGCCCTCTGCTCTCAGGACAAAGAGTCTCTCTTTCGCCTCTTACATGACCTGTTCCATCCCAGCCCCCAATCCTTGATCCATTTTTTACAATCTTTTTTTCCTCTCTCTCCTGAAGACAAAACCCTACTTAATCAAATCACCTGCAGGTGCACCATCTGCCAACGCACTAACCCTAATATCCCCCTCAAAGCCCGACCCTTCCCGGCTCATCAAGCAAGGGGTAATGTCCCCGCTGCAGATTGGCAAATAGACTTCACTAACATGCCCCCTGTACAACGTACCAGATACCTACTCGTGCTAGTAGATACATTTTCAGGATGGGTCGAAGCTTTCCCCACCACTAACAAACGAGCATCTGTAGTTGCCTCTATCCTCCTCACCCAGATCTTTCCTAGGTTCGGGATGCCCACTTCCCTCCAATCAGATAACGGCCCTGAGTTCACTGCCCAAATTATCCAGAACCTCTCCAAGTCGCTCTCGCTCCCCTGGCAATTATATTGTCCTTATCGATCAGGAAAAGTAGAAAGAGTCAATAGGACTCTAAAAGACATCCTGACCAAACTATCTCTAGAACTACACCTTGACTGGGTTCGCTTACTTCCCTTAGCTCTACTCCGCATTCGAGCCCTCCCAAAGAAACCTTCCTTCTTGTCGCCCTTTGAGATCATGTACGGCCGCCCGATTCTACCCCCGGGGCTCCCTTCCCACAAAGGACCAATTCCTCCCAATATAGCCCTTCCACTGCTCTCTCTCCTCCGCACTTAATTGTGGAAATATCAGGATTGGCTCCTTCCTGATCCATCCGCCTCCCAAAATCCTCCTGTCTTACAGCCCGGCCAACTAGTGTTTTATAAGCCACCAGAGGATCAGCCCTCTCTCACCCCGAAATGGGAAGGTCCACACCCAGTTATTCTCTGCACCCCCTCGGCCGCCAAGCTCTCACTGCCTGATAACTCTGTCACCCCTTGGATTCATATCTCCAGGTTGAAACCAAATACCCAAGACCCACCTTCTCTGGACACCCAAGACCCATCAGTCACAATCCAGAGTCCTTCGGATACAGCCCAAGACGCTGTCTACTCTACCACGCCTCATCCCTCTGATCCCTTGAAGCTCCGCATCTCCCATGCACCCACTTTGCCATCCATACCTGAATCATGACTTTTTCCTCCTTTACTGCTCTCTCTTTTTTCCCTCATTCCTATTGTCTTCCCTGCTGCCCCACCCTCCTTTGTATGGCGATTCAAAGTCAAGCAGACTTACACACAGCATCAAACAAAAGTTACTGCCCTCATTGCCACATCAGACTGCCCTCTGAAAGGCTGCTCTGAGCCTTTGTACCTCCACTTTCCTCCCTCCACCGAAGTATTCATTTACAGCTACCTTTATTCTCCCTACCTCTGCTTCCTCTATGACCAAAGACAAGCCTATTGCAGGCGATGGCAAGACACCTACGGGGGATGCCCCTACTGGTCTTGCACCATTCACTACATGGGTGACTTCCAGTACCCACAGTATTACTCCTCCAACCGTTTCATGAAATATCCCAATGGCTCATTCTCCTTATCAATCCCAGATCCCTGGGACTCTCGATGGGCTGCTGGAGTAACAGCCTCAGTTTACTACAAGGGGTCCTCGACCCCCCATGGTACCCTTCATATCTCTCGAGAGTATGTTCCCTCTCGCTCCCAGATCTCTCAAGTTGCATCAGATATCAGACATTCCGAAAAAGTCATTATCCAAACTCTTGACGGCGCCTCTTCATCTTCTTATTCCTCCTACTCTTGGTTACAGCTCATTCAAGACACCACCATCTTTCTCAACCACACCCTCAACACCGCCAATTGTTTCTTGTGCGCATCACTACAGCGCCCACTGCTGGCCGCCGTGCCCCTCAATATTTCCAACTACTCCTTCCATGCAGAAGGACAACCCCTCCGTCCCCTGGCAGACATACCCCTATGGGAACCAGAATACCCAGATAATCTCACCATCCACCACTGTGTAGGCCCAACTCCACCCCCCTCCAGTGCACTTCACTGCCTCTCTATCTACACCCCTACCTCTGGCTCTAAGACTTTTACACAACCGGGACACTTCTTTTGGTGTAATGGCAGCCTTTTCAACGCACTACCTCTCAACTCCGATACACCCTGCATTCTCGTCACCCTAATCCCACAGCTTACACTTTACAGCATGGCAGAATTCCTTGAGCTCCAACCTCCCTTGCACTCGCGCACAAAAAGGGCTGCCTTCCTTCCCATCATGGTCGGTATCTCTTTAATCACCTCAGCCATTGGGGTGGGGTTTTTGGGAGGAGCCTTGGGTCACTCTCTATGGGAAGTTAGAGATCTCGACGCCAAACTTGAGGGAGCCCTGACATCCACTGCTGGTTCCCTAGCCTCTCTCCAAAGACAGGTCACTTCGCTAGTTAAAGTCACCCTTCAAAACCGGCGGGCCCTAGATGTGCTTACAGCCAAGAAGGGCGGCACCTGCGTCTTCCTCCAGGAAGAGTGCTGCTATTACATCAACGAATCCGGCATTGTAGAAACTGACATCACCAAACTCACTGACCTTGCCTCCAGCCTCCACTCTGCTTCCAATTCCAACCCATTCTCTTCAATACTAACAAACCTCCTCCTCACCTGGCTCTGGCCCATTGCAGGCCCCATAATAGTCATTCTTCTCGTCTGTCTCTTCTTACCCTGTATAATAAAGTTCATCAAATCCCAAGTCGGAAAAATCTCTAATCCAGCTTTCAACCAGCTTTTACTCAGGAACTACCAGCTTCTGGCCACAGAAGACCCCTCACCCTCATGTGACCTCCTCATCACATGCTGAGATGGACCCCTCTCTCCGCTGGAAACTGTTCCTGGAAACAATGGCCGCAGACGCCTGGCTCCTGACACCCATATCCTCTTAGCACCATTGGAATCAATAGGTCCTCAACCTATGGTTACAGGGAACCTTCATTGATTTCCAACCTGAGGAAGTCCACATCTACTCATCCTTACTGTGGGGAGTCCTATCAACCCTTTCCTCCCAATCCTCAAAACCTCACTCCCTTCTCCGCCCCTGTTCAGCAGGAAGCAGTCAGAGAGAAAGCAACGTCCACAAACCCATAGAGGAGAAAGGGGGGAATGAAGGGTCCCCACCAGTAAGATGGCAAACTTCCGGCTTCTTTTCAGGGTCCTTGGTTCCTGCCGGCGCCACCTGAAGCCCAATCACCTCTCGCCCCCCTCCCAATCCCAGCACCTAGCCAACAGCCACCAGCCCCGTAGAAGTAACACCGCAATCACCCTATGCCCCTTCCTATATAACCCAGCACCTTTCCCTAATAAAGCGGAACTCTCCGGTGAATTGCTGTTGTGTGTCGCTCCTTTCCTTTCACTTTATGACATGTGCAATGATCTGGAATTTGAATTCAGGGTCCATAAATAAAGAGGTATTGGAACTTAGCCACACCTACTTATTTCTGTATTGTTCATGGGTGCTTTTGTGATTCAATGGAAGCCTTAAGTAGTTTTAACAGAGACAATGTGGCTTATAAAGCCCAAAATATATACTACCTAGCCCTTTACAGAAAACATTTGCTAACTTCTGAACTAGCACGTTCAAACTATTGCACCTAAAAGATGGCAATAAGTGCATAGATGGATTTCTACAGAAACAAAGAATAAATTTAACAGCTATAACAATACCCATCTGAAAAGGACTAACCCATTCCAGATGGGTCTGCCTCTTTAATTACAGCCTGACATACATTTTCCTGTTTTTAGACTGTGAGTCTCTTTTCAAATTAACCTATCACTGCTTTGGACTCATTTGAGCTCTTAAGACTGCTTTTGTCTATCACAAGCTTGGCCCACTACCCATTGCTTTGGAGACCAACCAACTGGGTTCTAGCCCAAGTCTGGAGGTGCTAGTCTGTAATTAAGCAGGGCTCTTGTGCACTGGGATGCCTCTAATAAATATCCTGGGCCCCATGGTGGATCAGAACCATCTCAGCCCCATGGGTAGAGGACCTTCAGCCTAGGCCATGGCCCATTCAGCCTCCCTGGATCTGCACACACACACATACCTCTAACAGCATAGCATAGTAATTTAAAGTGTGATGCTGGAGTCAAACTACCTGGGTTCAAATTCTAGCTCTACCACTTGCTAGGTCTATAACCTTAGACAAGGATGTGATTTATCTTCTTTGAACCTCCATTTTTTCACCTATAAACTGCAGATAATATCTACCTCATGGTAATACTGTGAGGCTTCCATGAAATAATGCATGTGAAGTGAGTCATACAATGCTTGGTGCATAGTAGGGAGTCAATAAATGCTGGCTACAGAGTAGTATCATTACTAGACTGGCTTCACTAATCAATTTCTTCTTGCATCCTTTGCTTTGACACCCTTTCCAGAGTTGAGTCTCTTCTAGAGTTTCCTTGACTCTGATGGAAAAAGGCAGGTGAAAGCCATAAATACCTCAAAAGAGTTCAGGGGCTTATTTAGAGGGAGCAGAAACATTTCAGAATCTGAGAGGGACATAGATGCAAAGAACTCTGTGTCAGCACATCATTGATTTAGGCAAGCTGAATGATGGAACAGAGTGACATCTGGGAGTAAGGAATTCCATTTCTTTGACTGCCACTTCTTCCACTATGAATGGAAAAGAAAATGAAGTAGAAGACCTGGAAGGAAGGAGGAGTAAAAATATTTTTCGAGTAATTTATTTTTCATTAAAAAGTAGTGCACAGAAATATATGTCAGAGATAGCAAGAAGTCTGAGTCAACCAGCAGGATTAGTCGGGGGTAGAAATTCAAAGCTAGATAGCTACATGTGAGTCACCACCATGGGCAATGAACTCTGAGCAAAAACTAAGATAGGGGTTAAAAAACACAGAGAAAACCTATACATGCTTAAGGTACTCTACAAGAAGATATGTCAAAGAAATAATCAATCCTCCCATGTTTTCTTCCATATGCTACCTCTATAGCTTTTCTTCTTCCTTCCTAATTACAACCCTTAAATAGAATTCATGCCTCATATCGAATTTACCGAGTATCATAATTCCTCCAGGTGGTAAAGATACCTCGAGACAAGTGCTGGGCATAGAAGCCCCAGGGCATAAATCTGCAAAGAAGTAAAAAGCTAACCTTTTCAAACAATATGGCTTCTCTCTCACTTACCAACTTTACATCTCCCTGTATGGCCCCGGAAGATGACTGGTTAGCCAGAGACGGGTAAGATTCCTCAAGGGAGGAACAACCTAAGACAGGCACAGTCGCAGGGGGGCCATCAGGTGAGAAATTGGGGATCAACAGTGGTGAGGCTTAGAACCTCACCCCCCCTGTTTTGAGAGAAATCTGCATCCGTGGATGTTTTAAGGCCCTTGTCTAGCTTGGATTAACACATAGTCTACAGGAACACACCTGATCATCTACAATTGCTCTTACAACACTAAACTATGTTTTCTACCTTTATCTTGCATCTACCTACCACTTCAGCATTTTTTTTTTTTTTAAAGTTATAAACATATTTATTTGAAATTAAATAATTAAATGTATTGCTTTATTACCTTAACAGGTTGGTATTTTATATTTATTTATATTTAGTTTCAATTCTAGTGTATATTTTAAATTTATATTTAATTTTAATAAATGTATATGTTTATTTATCACATTTTTTTTTTTTTTTATCTGTTAAATATTTTTTTTTTTTTTTTTTTTGAGAGGGCATCTCTCATATTTATTGATCAAATGGTTGTTAACAACAATAAAATTCAGTATAGGGGGGTCAATGCTCAATGTACAATCATTAATCCATCTCAAGCCTAATTCTCGTCAGTCTCCAATCTTCTGAAGCATAACGAACAAGTTCTTACATGGTGAACGAATTCTTACAGAGTGAATAAATTCTTACATGGTGAACAGTACAAGGGCAGTCATCACAGAAACTTTCGGTTTTGATCATGCAATATGACCTATAAACCATCAGGTCAAATATGAATATTCATTTGATTTTTGTACTTGATTTATATGTTGATCCCACATTTCTCCTATTATTATTATTATTTTTATTTTTAATAAAATGCTGAAGTGGTAGGTAGATGCAAGATAAAGGTAGAAAACATAGTTTAGTGCTGTAAGAAGGCAAATGTAGATGATCAGATGATCAGGTGTGTGCCTATGGACAAAGTATTAATCCAGGCTAGACAAGGGCAGCAAGACATCCACGGATGCAGAAGATTTCTCTCAAAGCAGGGGGGGTGAGGTTCTGAGCCTCACCTCTGTTGATCCCCAAATTCTCACCTGATGGCCCCCCTGCGACTGTGCCTGTCTTAGGTTGTTCCTCCCTTGAGGAATCTTACCCGTCTCTGGCTAACCAGTCATCTTCCGGGGCCATACAGGGAAATGTAAAGTTGGTAAGTGAGAGAGAAGCCATATTGTTTGCAAAGGTTAGCTTTTTACTTCTTTGCAGATTTATGCCCTGTGGCTTCTATGCCCAGCACTTGTCTCGAGGTATCTTTACCACCTGGAGGAATTATGATACTCGGTAAATTCGATATGAGGCACGAATTCTATTTAAAGTTTGTAATTAGGAAGGAAGAAGAAAAGCTATAGATGTAGCATATGAAGGAAACTTGGGAGGATTGATTATTTCTTTGACATATCTTCTTGTATAGTACCTTAAGTATGTATAGGTTTTAAACTACTAACTAATTTGCACACACATATTGACATAATAGGAATACGGTGACATAAACAAAGCAAATCTATAATTACCAGCCATCTCCAGTGAAGCCAAGAAAACCATTTAGGCACCCTAGGCATTTGTGAAAATTTATCTATGATATGATGGATATTTTCCAACTGTACTTGAACCATCAGACAAATTAAAGCAGCCCATTTCTGGGATCTGTTCACATCCCATATGTTCTTTTAACCATAGATAGTCTATAGTCATGAGATTTTGGGGTGCTACAACTTGCACCCCTCCCAACTCCTGGTTGAGTTCCAACAGTACAGATCCAGTCAAATTCGTTGTCTCACTGTATGCACATGCCAGCCTAGACATCTCCCTCCTCCTTCTTATGGCAAGTCCAGGAGATGGTGGGCTGGATGCAGCCACAACCGCAGCATCGTCCGGATCCCTGTGGAGGCTTTTTGATGATCATCCCCCGGCACGAGTCCTCCAGAGAGTGCTGATGCCGGAAGCTCCTCCTCATATCGTATCTTAGTTCATTTTCTGGGTATCCAAGCTAGGCCTTGATCTTCTGCGTAGAAACAAACAGACCCTTTGCCCACACTTTGACATGCCCTCTATACCACTGTGCAGAACTCATTGGAGGTCAGCACACAGTAACTGCTTTTTTTTTTTTTTTTTTTTTAATTAAGAGAAAGGAATATTATCAGAAAAGAGTACCTCCATAGCTGATCATCTGACACCCTTTAAGTGATCAACATTAAGGATATTTAAAGCATGCGTTGATCTTTGATTTACCAATAGTTTTATCCTGTTAAGGAGTAATCCCCCTTTTCTTTCTTTCTTTCTTTTTTTTTTTTTTTTAAATTTTTAATCTACACTTACCTGAAGAATACTATGTTTACTATGCTCTCCCCTATATCAGGTCCCCCCTAACAACCACATTACGGTTACTGTCCATCAGCTTAGCAAAATGTTGTAGAGTCACTACTTGTCCTCTCTGTGTTGTGCAGCCCACCCTCCCCTTTCTCCCTCCCCCCCATGCTTGCTAATCTTAATACCCCCCTTCTTCTTCCCCCCCCTTATCCCTCCCTGCCCACCCATCCTCCCCAGTTCCTTTCCCTTTGGTACCTGTTAGTCCATTTTTGGGTTCTGTAATTCTGCTGCTGTTTTGTTCCTTCAGTTTTTCCTTTGTTCCTATACTCCTCAGATGAGTGAAATCATTTGGTATTTCTCTTTCTCCGCTTGGCTTATTTCACTGAGCATAATACTCTCCAGCTCCATCCATGTTGCTGCAAATGGTTGGATTTTTCCACTTCTTATGGCTGAGTAGTATTCCATTGTGTATATGTACCACATCTTCTTTATCCATTCATCTACAGATGGACATTTAGGTTGCTTCCAATTCTTGGCTATTGTAAATAGTGCTGCGATAAACATAGGAGTGCATCTGTCTTTCTCAAACTTGATTGCTGCGTTCTTAGGGTAAATTCCTAGGAGTGGAATTCCTGGGTCAAATGGTAGGTCTGTTTTGAGCATTTTGATGCACCTCCATACTGCTTTCCACAATGGTTGAACTAATTTACATTCCCACCAGCAGTGTAGGAGGGTTCCCCTTTCTCCACAGCCTCGCCAACATTTGTTGTTGTTTGTCTTTTGGATGGCAGCTATCCTTACTGGTGTGAGGTGATACCTCATTGTAGTTTTAATTTGCATTTCTCTGATAATTAGCGATGTGGAGCATCTTTTCATGTGTCTCTTGGCCATCTGTATTTCTTTTTTGGAGAACTTTCTGTTCAGTTCCTCTGCCCATTTTTTAATTGGGTTATTTGTTTTTTGTTTGTTGAGGCGTGTGAGCTCTTTATATATTCTGGACGTCAAGCCTTTATCAGATCTGTCATTTTCAAATATATTCTCCCATACTGTAGGGTTCCTTTTTGTTCTATTGATGGTGTCTTTGGCTGTACAGAAGCTTTTCAGCTTAATGTAGTCCCACTTGCTCATTTTTGCTGTTGTTTTCCTTGCCCGGGGAGATATGTTCAAGAAGAGATCACTCATGTTTATGTCTAAGAGGTTTTTGCCTATGTTTTTTTCCAAGAGTTTAATGGTTTCGTGACTTACATTCAGGTCTTTGATCCATTTTGAGTTTACCTTTGTATATGGGGTTGGACAATGGTCCAGTTTCATTCTCCTACATGTAGCTGTCCAGTTTTGCCAGCACCATCTGTTGAAGAGACTGTCATTTTGCCATTGTATGTCCATGGCTCCTTTATCAAATATTAATTGACCATATATGTTTGGGTTAATTTCTGGGGTCTCTAATCTGTTCCACTGGTCTGTGGCTCTGTTCTTGTGCCAGTACCAAATTGTCTTGATTACTATGGCTTTGTAGTAGAGCTTGAAGTTGGGGAGTGAGATCCCCCCTACTTTATTCTTCTTTTTCAGGATTGCTTTGGCTATTCGGGGTCTTTGGTGTTTCCATATGAATTTTTGAATTATTTGTTCCAATTCATTGAAGAATGTTGCTGGTAATTTGAGAGGGATTGCATCAAATTTGTATATTGCTTTCGGCAGGATGGCCATTTTGACGATATTAATTCTTCCTAGCCATGAGCATGGGATGAGTTTCCATTTATTAGTGTCCCCTTTAATTTCTCTTAAGAGTGACTTGTAGTTTTCAGAGTATAAGTCTTTCACTTCCTTGGTTAGGTTTATTCCTAGGTATTTTATTCTTTTTGATGCAATGGTGAATGGAATTGTTTTCCTGATTTCTCTTTCTATTGATTCGTTGTTAGTGTATAGGAAAGCTACAGATTTCTGTGTGTTGATTTTGTATCCTGCAACTTTGCTGTATTCCGATATCAGTTCTAGTAGTTTTGGAGTGGAGTCTTTAGGGTTTTTTATGTACAGTATCATATCATCTGCAAATAGTGACAGTTTAACTTCTTCTTTACCAATCTGGATTCCTTGTATTTCTTTGTTTTGTCTGATTGCCGTGGCTAGGACCTCCAGTACTATGTTAAATAACAGTGGGGAGAGTGGGCATCCCTGTCTGGTTCCCGATCTCAGTGGAAATGCTTTCAGCTTCTCGCTGTTCAGTATAATGCTGGCTGTGGGTTTATCATATATGGCCTTTATTATGTTGAGGTACTTGCCCTCTATTCCCATTTTGCTGAGAGTTTTTATCATGAATGGATGTTGAATTTTGTCAAATGCTTTTTCAGCATCTATGGAGATGATCATGTGGTTTTTGTCTTTCTTTTTGTTGATGTGGTGGATGATGTTGATGGATTTTCGAATGTTGTACCATCCTTGCATCCCTGGGATGAACCCCACTTGGTCATGGTGTATGATCCTTTTGATATACTGTTGAATTCTGTTTGCTAATATTTTATTGAGTATTTTTGCATCTACGTTCATCAGGGATATTGGTCTGTAATTTTCTTTTTTGGTGGGGTCTTTGCCTGGTTTTGGTATTAGGGTGATGTTGGCTTCATAGAATGAGTTTGGGAGTATTCCCTCTTCTTCTATTTTGTGGAACACTTTAAGGAGAATGGGTATTATGTCTTCTCTGTGTGTCTGATAAAATTCCGAGGTAAATCCGTCCGGCCCCGGGGTTTTGTTCTTGGGTAGTTTTTTGATTACTGTTTCAATTTCTTTGCTTGTAATTGGTTTGTTTAACTTTTGTGTTTCTTCCTTGGTCAGTCTTGGGAGGTTGTATTTTTCTAGGAAGTTGTCCATTTCTTCTAGGTTTTCCAGCTTGTTGGCATATAGGTTTTCATAGTAGTCTTTAATAATTCTTTGTATTTCTGTGGAGTCTGTCGTGATTTTTCCATTCTCATTTCTGATTATGTTGATTTGTGTTGACTCTCTTTTTCTCTTAATAAGTTGGGCTAGAGGCTTATCTATTTTGTTTATTTTCTCAAAGAACCAGCTCTTGGTTTCGTTGATTTTTGCTATTGTTTTATTCTTCTCAATTTTGTTTATTTCTTCTCTGATCTTTATTATGTCCCTCCTTCTGCTGACTTTAGGCCTCATTTGTTCTTCTTTTTCCAGTTTTAATAGTTGTGATGTTAGACTATTCATTTGGGATTGTTCTTCCTTCTTCAAGTGTGCCTGGATTGCTATATACTTTCCTCTTAAGACTGCTTTCGCTGCATCCCACAGAAGTTGGGGCTTAGTGTTGTTGTTGTCATTTGTTTCTATATATTCCTTGATCTCTATTTTGATTTGTTCATTGATCCATTGATTATTTAGTAGCATGTTGTTAAGCCTCCATGTGTTTGTGAGCCTTTTTGTTTTCTTTGTAGAATTTATTTCTACTTTCATACCTTTGTGGTCTGAAAAATTGGTTGGTAGAATTTCAATATTGTGGAATTTACTGAGGCTCTTTTTGTGAGCTAGTATGTGGTCTATTCTGGAGAATGTTCCATGTGCACTTGAGAAGAATGTATATCCTGTTGCTTTTGGATGTAAAGTTCTATAGATGTCTATTAGGTCCATCTGTTCTAGTGTGTTGTTCAGTGCCTGTGTGTCTTTACTTATTTTCTGCCCGGTGGATCTATCCTTTGGGGTGAGTGGTGTGTTGAAGTCTCCTACAATGAATGCATTGCAGTCTATTTCCCTCTTTAGTTCTGTTAGTATTTGCTTCACATATGCTGGTGCTCCTGTATTGGGTGCATATATATTTAGAATGGTTATATCCTCTTGTTGGACTAAGCCCTTTATCATTATGTAGTGGCCTTCTTTATCTCTTGTTACTTTCTTTGTTTTGAAGTCTATTTTGTCTGATATTAGTACTGCAACCCCTGCTTTCTTCTCACTGTTGTTTGCCTGAAATATGTTTTTCCATCCCTTGACTTTTAGTCTATGCTTATCTTTGGGTTTAAGGTGAGTTTCTTGTAAGCAGCATATAGATGGGTCTTGCTTTTTTATCCATTCTATTACTCTATGTCTTTTGATTGGTGCATTAAGTCCATTTACATTTAGGGTGACTATTGAAAGATATGTACTTATTGCCATTGCAGGCTTTAGATTCGTGGTTACCAAAGGTTCAAGGTTAGCTTCTTTAGTATCTTACTGCCTAACTTAGCTCGCTTATTGAGCTGTTATATACACTGTCTGGAGAGTATTTTCTTCTCTCCCTTCTTATTCCTCCTCCTCCCTTCTTCATATGTTGTGTGTTTTGTTCTGTGCTCTTTTTAGGGGTGCTCCCATCTAGAGCAGTCCCTGTAGGATGCCCTGTAGAGGTGGTTTGTGGGAAGCAAATTCCCTCAGCTTTTGCTTATCTGGGAATTGTTTGATCCCACCATCATATTTAAATGATAGTCGTGCTGGATACAGTATCCTTGGTTCAAGGCCCTTCTGTTTCATTGCATTAAGTATATCATGCCATTCTCTTCTGGCCTGTAGGGTTTCTGTTGAGAAGTCTGATGTTAGCCTGATTGGTTTTCCTTTATAGGTGACCTTTTTCTCTCTAGCTGCCTTTAAAACTCTTTCCTTGTCCTTGATCCTTGCCATTTTAATTATTATGTGTCTTGGTGTTGTCCTCCTTGGATCCTTTCTGTTGGGGGTTCTGTATAATTCCATGGTCTGTTCGATTATTTCCTCCCCCAGTTTGGGGAAGTTTTCAGCAATTATTTCTTCAAAGACACTTTCTATCCCTTTTCCTCTTTCTTCCTCTTCTGGTATCCGTATAATACGAATGTTTTTCCTTTTGTATTGGTCACATATTTCTCTTAGTGTTGTTTCATTCCTGGAGATCCTTTTATCTCTCTCTATGTCAGCTTCTATACGTTCCTGTTCTCTGGCTTCTATTCCTTCAATGGCCTCTTGCATCTTATCCATTCTGCTTATAAATCCTTCCAGGGATTGTTTCACTTCTGTGATCTCTTTCCTGACATCTGTGATCTCCTTCCAGACTTCATCCCACTGCTCTTGCATTTTTCTCTGCATCTCATCCCACTGCTCTTGCATTTTTCTCTGCATCTCATCCGATTGCTCTTGCATTTTTTTCTGCATCTCTGTCAGCATGTTCATGATTTTTATTTTGAATTCTTTTTCAGGAGGACTAGTTAGGTCTGTCTCCTTCTCAGGTGTTGTCTCTGTGATCTTTGTCTGCCTGTAGTTTTGCCTTTTCATGGTGATAGAGATAGTCTGCAGAGCTGGTACAAGTGACCGCTGGAAGAGCTTCCCTTCTTGTTGGTTTGTAGCCTTTTCCTGGGAGAATAGCGACCTCTAGTGGCTTGTGCTGGGCAGCTGTGCGCAGACAGGGCTTCTGCTTCCTGCCCAGTTGCTTTGGGGTTTATCTCCACTGTTGCTGTGGGCTTGGCCTGGCTGGGGCTGTTCCTCCAAAATGGTGGAGCCCCGTTAGAGGGGGAGCAGCCAGGAGACTATTTATCTCCGTAAGGGGCCTCTGTGCTCCCTGCTGCCCAGGGGGTTAGAGTGCCCAGAGATCCCCAGATTCCCTGCTTCTGGTCTAAGTGACCTGTCCTGCCCCTTTAAGATTTCCAAAAAGCACTCTCCAAACCAAAACAACAACAGCAACAATGAGAGAGGGAACAGAAAGGAAAAAAAAAAGAAAAAACACGCGATTTTTTTTTTTTTTCCTCAGGTGCCGGTCCCAGGCACCCGCGCACTGGTCCTGCTGCCCTGTCTCCCTAGCACCAGGGTCCCTGTCCTTTCAAGGCTTCCAAAAAGCACCCACCCACCGGTCCCGCAGGGAAGGAACGCTCAATATTCTTGGTCCTCAGGCACTGGTCCCACGCACCCGCTCACCAGTCCCGCCGCCCTGCCTCCCTAGCACCGGGGTCCCTGTCCCTTCAAGGCTTCCAAAAAGCACTTGGCAAAAAGAGAGAAAAAAAAAGGGGAAAAACGCGCGATTTCTTCCGTCCTCAGGTGCTGGTCTCAGGCACCCACCCACCGGTCCCACAGGGAAAAATGCGGGATATTCTTTGTCCTCAGGTGCCGGTCCCAGGCACCCGCTCACCAGTCCCGCCGCCCTGCCTCCCTAGCACCGGGGTCCCTGTCCCTTTTAGGCTTCCAAAAAGCACTCGCAGAAAAGAGAAAAAAAAAAGGGGAAAAACGCGCGATTTCCTCTGTCCTCAAGTGCCGGTCTCAGGCACCCGCCCACCGGTCCCGCAGGGAAAAACGGGGGATATTCTTTGTCCTCAGGCGCCGGTCCCAGCCACCCGCTCACCAGTCCCGCCACCGTGCCTCCCTAGCACTGGGGTCCCCGTCCCTTCAAGGCTTCCCAAAAGCGTTTGCCAAAAAGAGAAAAAAAAAAAAGGGGAAAAACGCGCGACCTCCTCCGTCCTCAGGCACCGGTCTCAGGCACCCGCCCCCAGGTCTCGCAGGGAGAAACGCGGGATATTCTTTGTCCTCCGGCGCCGTTCCCAGGCACCTCCTCACCGGTCCCGCCACCCTGCCTCCCCAGCAACGGGGGCCCGTCCCTCTAAGGCTTCCAAAAAGCGCTCGCCAAAAAAAAAAACTGCTCCGGTTTCTCTCCACCCGCCGGGAGCCGGGGGGAGGGGCGCTCGGGTCCCGCCGGGCTGGGGCTTGTATCTTACCCCCTTCACAAGGCGCTGGGTTCTTGCAGGTGTGGATGTGGTCTGGATGTTGTCCTGTGTCCTGTGGGCTCTATTTTAGGAAGATTTTTCTTTGTTATATTTTCATAGCTCTATGTGTTTTTGGGAGGAGATTTCCACTGCTCTACTCACGCCGCCATCTTGGCTCCCGCTTCTCCACTTCAGCATTTTATTAAAAATAAAAATAATAATAATAATAATAAAGGGAGAAATGTGGGATCCACATATAAATCAAGTATAAAAATCAAATGAATATTCATATTTGACCTGATTGTTTATAATTCATAATGTGTGATCAAAACCGAAAGTTTCTGTGATGAATGCCCTTGTACTGTTCACCATGTAAGAACTTATTCACTATGTAAGAATTCGTTCACCATGTAAGAACTTGTTTGTTATGCTTCAGAAGATTGGAGACTGACGAGAATTAGGCTGGAGATGGATTAATGATTGTGCATTGAGCATTGAGCCCCCTATACAGAATTTTATTGTTGTTAACAACCATTTGATCAATAAATATGAGAGATGCCCTCTCAAAAAAAAAAAAGCACAGAGGATTTTAGAGCTAGAAGCACACTTTTATTTGTATCTAATCTAGTTATTTCATTAATGCCTACCCCCCCACACACACACAGGTGACCCAAACTCTAGAAGAGGTTAAATAATTTTATCAAGGTCATTCAGTTAATAGCAGAACTAAAACTAACTCTCAAGTTCCCTCTCTCCTAATTTAGTGGAAAAGGAATTAAACATGGGGCATTGAATATAGAAAACATAAGTCATAGGATAACCTGCCAAAATAAGCACTTAGTCTTTTGTTAAATGCAAAATGAACAGCCCTCTAGGGGAATATGATTGTTTTCCATATGCTTTTCCCTGGAGCACCTGGGCAGTCCTATGGACCCAAAGGAAAAATGGGAGGAAAGTGAGACCCCAGAAGGAGCAATGACACAAAGATCTAGGAAAGTAAGAAAGAACACGAATTTTCAGGCTCAGGGGTGCCTCAGAAATGGAACAAAGAGCGTAGGATAGACATGTGTTAGGAGAAAAGGATTGCACATATGTGATGTGGTAAAGGAGTTCAGGCCTGAGCACGGTGGAGCTGAATTTGAGTTGTAGCACTGCACTCAACTCACTGTGCGACATGTAGGTCTTGCTTTCCCTTGCAGAATCAATGAGTTGGTTTATATCTGTACTACGCAGTGCTGTGGCCCCTACCCACATGTGGCTGCTGAGCACTCGAAATGTAGCAAGGCCTAATTGAAACATGCTGTAAGTGTAAAATACACTTTGGATTTCAAAGACTTAGTGAAAAATAAAAGAATGTACGTTATCTCAATATTTTCAATATTGACTACATGTTGAAAAGTTAACATTTTTGATATATTGGGTTAAACAAAATATATTACTAGACATTAATTTCACCCATTTCTTTCTACATTTTCCATGTAGGTATTACCAAATTTTAAAATTACATATGTGGTTCATGTTATATTTCTAGTGGACACTTCTATCTTAAGCATTTGATTATTTTATGAGATCTTGATGTGAGCAGTATAAGAAGAATGGAGAGAAATGTTCCATGACAATAGTTAGAAGGGAGATGGAAAAGCAAAAGAGAAGATGGAAAATGAAAACGGATTAAAATTTCAAACGCTTATGGTTTACACCATCTGTCTCTATCAATCAATTTCTGGATTTTTTTTCCTTTTCTAAAATAGTGAAATATATCACATATCACACACAAGAGTATGTAAAACATATATATGTAATCCTAAAGTTGGCCTTTTTAACTGGTAACTGGCCTTGATGAGCCCAGTATTGGCATGGAATCCTTCCCTTTCAAAGAACTTGACAAATATTAGCAAACATAATCCTTACTCTGTTAAGAGTAATTAATAGGAAGTGAAACATCACTTACCAGAAACAAAACTGAGAACCAGTGGTTAATCACCCAGTTTCCCATTGTCAAGAGGTGGTTTGGAGCCTGTCTAGGCAGCAGGGAAAAATCAGCAACCTTGATCCTGGAGAGGTTCTTCAGGGTTGGGACTTCACCCAGCTCAGGGTCTGGGAGTCTTTAAGACGTGAAAGATGCACACCAGCCCACAAAGAGCCCAGAAATAAGTAAGGGTATTCTGTCTTCCTCCTCTGAACGGAACTATGTTATCAGCTTTGGGAGACCAGCCCTTACCTATGAGAACCACAGGGGTCTTCCCTCGTGAGGCTTTATCCCTTCAGGAAACAGCAATCATCTCGTGTGAGAATATTCTCTCTCATCATCTTATCAACATTACCTGATGTGAGGCAGTGCTTACCTTGATAAGATGTTTGTTAAGGTTTCTCGAAGGAAAGGCTGGGGCTATGACAGAACAGATGACCTTAAGAGAATCAGGACAGGAAGCAGCATGTTAAGGGACCTGATTTAGGGTCGGCTTTCAGAAGAGATGGGCATCTGCTCACTGCAATTTGGACCTCAGCCTAGCTAGCTCAGAAACTTCAGGATTACCGTTCACCCAGAGGATGATCTGGCCGCGGGGAGAGCTTGACTGGCTAGGAGGACAAGTGGAAAGAATGGGCAACTAGACCAAAAGAAAATTTAGCAGGTATAAATGTACACCTCAGTTCAGCTAGGCAGAGGCAGGTACTCAAACTGAGGGGAGGTGACTTTCTTCTAGTATTACCACTTTATTGTGTGTTCAGTTCTGGACACTGATTTTTTTCCTTTTCTAAAGTGGTGAAATATATCATACACATAACAATATACAAAACATACATAAAAGTGATTTAAAGAATAATTTTAAGGAATGAATATATATGTACTCATTACCCAGGTTAAAAAAAAATAGAATATTTTTTTCCAGTATCTTAAAGCCCTCTGTGGCCTTCCCTGATCACAACTCCCTTCTTCCCTCTCTCTCTGCCATCAGATGTAACTACTGTCCTGAAGTTTGGGGTAATCATTGCCTCATTTTTCTTCATAATTTTACTAAACAATATAGTTTAGTTTTTCCTGGTTTTGAATTTTTCAGTAGATGGATCCCAGCTGTTTGTATGTATATGTACTCCTGTGATTTGCTTCTTTCACTCAACATGGTATTTTTGAAATACATGCGTTTTGGTACATGTAGTTTCAGTTCATTTACACTGCTATAAAATGTTCCACTGCATGAACATACCATAGTTTATTTATTTATTCAATTATTGTTGGATATGATGATGCAGCAATGTTAGTGGAATGACTGTACATTGTACACAAGCTACAGTTTCTCTAAGATATCTACCCCAGAGAGAAATGCCTGAGTATTTGCACATGTTTGACTTTACTACATAATGCCAAACCCTTTTCCAAAGTGCTCACATAAATGTGTACTCCAATGATCCATGGGTGAGCATTCCCTTTCTCCACATGCTTACCAACACTTAGTATTTTCCAGACTTTATTATTTTAATGATTAGTGAGTGTGAAACACTTCTTTACTGTGGTTTCATTTCCCTGATTACTAATCAGGTTGAGCATGTTTTAAAAATTCACCTAGTAGCCATTTGAGTTCTCTTTTGAGAAGTGCCTATTCTTCTTTTTGAGCTGTATTTCTATTGGTTTGTTTTTCTATAGTTTAGAGATTCTTAGAGTTCTCTTTATAATCTGTAATTATAATCTATAACCTTTGATTGGTTTTATTTATGGCTTGTCTTTTTACTCTCTTAATAGTGTTTTCTAATGAATAGAAGTTCTTAATTTTAATGTACTCTGATTTACCAGTCTTTTTTTTTGTGCTTTATATATTTTCTGTCTTCTTTTAGAAATCCTTCACTACCTAGAGATCACTAAGATATTATCTTATATTTTCTTCTGAAAGCTTTATATTTTTGCCCTTCATATTTATGTATGGAATTCATCTGGAGTTGATTTTTATTTTTTTATATATGGTGTGAGGTAGGGGTCCAATTTACTGTTTTTCCATATGGAAAACTAATTGTGCCAGCACCATTTTTTTTTTTGAGAGGGCATCTCTCATATTTATTGATCAAATGGTTGTTAACAACAATAAAATTCAGTATGGGGGGGTCAATGCTCAATGTACAATCATTAATCCATCTCAAGTCTAATTCTCGTCAGTCTCCAATCTTCTGAAGCATAACGAACAAGTTCTTACATGGTGAACGAATTCTTACATAGTGAATAAATTCTTACATGGTGAACAGTACAAGGGCATTCATCACAGAAACTTTCGGTTTTGATCACGCATTATGACCTATAAACAATCAGGTCAAATATGAATATTCGTTTGATTTTTGTACTTGATTTATATGTTGATCCCACATTTCTCCCTTTATTATTATTATTATTTTTATTTTTAATAAAATGCTGAAGTGGTAGGTAGATGCAAGATAAAGGTAGAAAACATAGTTTAGTGCTATAAGAGGGCAAATGTAGATGATCAGATGATCAGGTGTGTGCCTATGGACTAAGTATTAATCCAGGCTAGACAAGGGCAGCAAAACATCCACGGATGCACACGATTTCTCTAAAAGCAGGGGGGGTGAGGTTCTGAGCCTCACCTCTGTTGATTCCCAAATTCTCACCTGATGGCCCCCCTGCGACTGTGCCTGTCTTAGGTTGTTCCTCCCTTGAGGAATCTTACCCGTCTCTGGCTAACCAGTCATCTTCCGGGGCCATACAGGGAAATGTAAAGTTGGTAAGTGAGAGAGAAGCCATATTGTTTGAAAAGGTTAGCTTTTTACTTCTTTGCAGATTTATGCCCTGCGCTTCTATGCCCAGCACTTGTCTCGAGGTATCTTTACCACCTGGAGGAATTCTGATACTCGGTAAATTCGATATGAGGCACGAATTCTATTTAAGGGTTGTAATTAGGAAGAAAGAAGAAAAGCTACAGATGTAGCATATGGAAGGAAACATGGGAGGATTGATTATTTCTTTGACATATCTTCTTGTAGAGTACCTTAACTATGTATAGGTTTTAAACTACTAACTAATTTGCACACACATATTAACATAATAGGAATACGGTGACATAAACAAAGCAAATCTATAATTACCATCCATCTCCAGTGAAGCCAAGAAAACCATTTAGGCACCCTAGGCATTTGTGAAAATTTGTCTGTGATATGATGGATATTGTCCAACTGTACTTGAACAGTCTGAGAGAAATCAGACAAATTAAAGCAGCCCATTACTGGGATCTGTTCACATCCCATATGTTCTTTTAACCGTGGATAGTCTATAGTCATAAGATTTTGGAGTGCTACACCTTGCACCCCTCCCAACTCCTGGTTGAGTTCCAACAGTACAGATCCGGTCAAATTTGTTGTCTCACTGTATGCACATGCCAGCCTAGACATCTCCCTCCTCATTCCTCTGGCAAGTCCAGGAGACGGTGGGCTGGATGCAGCCACAACAGCAGCATCGTCCGGATCCCTGTGGAGGCTTTTTGATGATCATCCCCCGGCACAAGTCCTCCAGAGAGTGCTGATGCTGGAAGCTCCTCCTCATATCGTATCTTAGTTCATTTTCTGGGTATCCAAGCTAGGCCTTGATCTTCTGCATAGAAACAAACAGACCCTTTGCCCACACTTTGACATGCCCTCTATACCATTGTGCAGAACTCATTGGAGGTCAGCACACAGTAACTGCTTTTTTTTTTTCATATTTTATCTTTTTTATTGAAGTATAGTTCACCACAAAATATATTGATTTCAAGTATACAACATAATGGTTCAATAGTTACACACATTATTAAATCCTTACCATCAATAGTGTGGTTACTATCTGTCAACATAAAAAGATGTCGCAGAACCATTGTCAATTTTCTCCATGCTGCATTTCCATCCCTGTGACAAACTTACATTATGAATGAGAATACTGTGACCCGTTATCCCCCTTACACTCTCCACCAGTCCACCCAAAACCCCTCCCCCATGGTACAGTCACTTCTCAGTGTCTCAGAGACTACTGCTGTTTTCATTTTGCTTTGTTTTTGTTTTTAAACTCCACATATAAGTGAAATTCTGTGGTATTTTGTCTGTCCATGGCTGGCTTATTTAATTTAGCATAATACTCTCTAGGTCCATCCATGTTGTTGCAAATGGCAGGATTTCTTCTTTTATATGGCTGAATAATATTCCATTGTGTATATGTATATGGACCACCTCTTATTTATAAATTCATCTATTTTTTTTTTTGAGAGGGCATCTCTCATATTTATTGATCAAATGGTTGTTAACAACAATAAAATTCAGTATAGGGCGGTCAACGCTCAATGTACAATCATTAATCCATCTCAAGCCTAATTCTCATCAGTCTTCCAATCTTCTGAAGCATAACGAACAAGTTCTTACATGGTGAACAAATTCTTACATAGTGAATAAATTCTTACATGGTGAACAGTACAAGGGCATTCATCACAGAAACTTTCGGTTTTGATCATGCATTATGACCTATAAACAATCAGGTCAAATATGAATATTCGTTTGATTTTTGTACTTGATTTATATGTTGATCCCACATTTCTCCCGTTATTATTATTATTATTTTTTTTATTTTTAATAAAATGCTGAAGTGGTAGGTAGATGCAAGATAAAGGTAGAAAACATAGTTTAGTGCTGTAAGAGGGCAAATGTAGATGATCAGATGATCAGGTGTGTGCCTATGGACTAAGTATTAATCCAGGCTAGACAAGGGCAGCAAAACATCCACAGATGCACACAATTTCTCTAAAAGCAGGGGGGTGGTGAGGTTCTGAGCCTCACCTCTGTTGATTCCCAAATTCTCACCTGATGGCCCCCCTGCGACTGTGCCTGTCTTAGGTTGTTCCTCCCTTGAGGAATCTTACCCGTCTCTGGCTAACCAGTCATCTTCCGGGGCCATACAGGGAAATGTAAAGTTGGTAAGTGAGAGAGAAGCCATATTGTTTGAAAAGGTTAGCTTTTTACTTCTTTGCAGATTTATGCCCTGTGGCTTCTATGCCCAGCACTTGTCTCGAGGTATCTTTACCACCTGGAGGAATTCTGATACTCGGTAAATTCGATATGAGGCACGAATTCTATTTAAGGGTTGTAATTAGGAAGGAAGAAGAAAAGCTATAGATGTAGCATATGAAGGAAACATGGGAGGATTGATTATTTCTTTGACATATCTTCTTGTAGAGTACCTTAAGTATGTATAGGTTTTAAACTACTAACTAATTTGCACACACATATTAACATAATAGGAATACGGTGACATAAACAAAGCAAATCTATAATTACCATCCATCTCCAGTGAAGCCAAGAAAACCATTTAGGCACCCTAGGCATTTGTGAAAATTTATCTATGATATGATGGATATTGTCCAACTGTACTTGAACCATCAGACAAATTAAAGCAGCCCATTTCTGGGATCTGTTCACATCCCATATGTTCTTTTAACCATAGATAGTCTATAGTCATGAGATTTTGGAGTGCTACAACTTGCACCCCTCCCAACTCCTGGTTGAGTTCCAACAGTACAGATCCGGTCAAATTCGTTGTCTCACTGTATGCACATGCCAGCCTAGACATCTCCCTCCTCATTCCTATGGCAAGTCCAGGAGACGGTGGGCTGGATGCAGCCACAACAGCAGCATCGTCCGGATCCCTGTGGAGGCTTTTTGATGATCATCCCCCGGCACAAGTCCTCCAGAGAGTGCTGATGCCGGAAGCTCCTCCTCATATCGTATCTTAGTTCATTTTCTGGGTATCCAAGCTAGGCCTTGATCTTCTGCATAGAAACAAACAGACCCTTTGCCCACACTTTGACATGCCCTCTATACCACTGTGCAGAACTCATTGGAGGTCAGCACACAATAACTGCTTTTTTTTTTTTTTTTAATTAAGAGAAAGGAATATTATCAGAAAAAAGTACCTCCATAGCTGATCATCTGACACCCTTTAAGTGATCAACATTAAGGATATTTAAAGGATGCGTTGATCTTTGATTTACCAATAGTTTTATCCTGTTAAGGAGTAATACCCCTTTTCTTTCTTTCTTTTTTTTTTTTTTTTAATTTTTAATCTACACTTACATGAAGAATACTATGTTTACTATGCTCTCCCCTATATCAGGTCCCCCCTAACAACCACATTATGGTTACTGTCCATCATTTTAGCAAAATGTTGTAGAGTCACTACTTGTCCTCTCTGTGTTGTGCAGCCCACCCTCCCCTTTCTCCCTCACCCCCATGCATGCTAATCTTAATACCCCTCTTCTTCTTCCCCCCTCTTATCCCTCCCTGCCCACCCATCCTCCCCAGTTCCTTTCCCTTTGGTACCTGTTAGTCCATTTTTGGGTTCTGTAATTCCACTGCTGTTTTGTACCTTCAGTTTTTCCTTTGTTCCTATACTCCTCAGATGAGTGAAATCATTTGGTATTTCTCTTTCTCCGCTTGGCTTATTTCACTGAGCATAATACTCTCCAGCTCCATCCATGTTGCTGCAAATGGTTGGATTTTTCCACTTCTTATGGCTGAGTAGTATTCCATTGTGTATATGTACCACATCTTCTTTATCCATTCATCTACCGATGGACATTTAGGTTGCTTCCAATTCTTGGCTATTGTAAATAGTGCTGCGATAAACATAGGAGTGCATCTGTCTTTCTCAAACTTGATTGCTGCGTTCTTAGGGTAAATTCCTAGGAGTGGAATTCCTGGGTCAAAAGGTAGGTCTGTTTTGAGCATTTTGACGCACCTCCATACTGCTTTCCACAATGGTTGAACTAATTTACATTCCCACCAGCAGTGTAGGAGGGTTCCCCTTTCTCCACAGCCTCGCCAACATTTGTTGTTGTTTGTCTTTTGGATGGCAGCTATCCTTACTGGTGTGAGGTGATACCTCATTGTAGTTTTAATTTGCATTTCTCTGATAATTAGTGATGTGGAGCATCTTTTCATTTGTCTCTTGGCCATATGTATTTCTTTTTTGGAGAACTGTCTGTTCAGTTCCTCTGCCCATTTTTTAATTGGGTTATTTGTTTTTTGTTTGTTGAGGTGTGTGAGCTCTTTATATATTCTGGACGTCAAGCCTTTATCGGATCTGTCATTTTCAAATATATTCTCCCATACTGTAGGGTTCCTTTTTGTTCTATTGATGGTGTCTTTCGCTGTACAGAAGCTTTTCAGCTTAATGTAGTCCCACTTGCTCATTTTTGCTGTTGTTTTCCTTGCCCGGGGAGATATGTTCAAGAAGAGATCACTCATGTTTATGTCTAAGAGGTTTTTGCCTATGTTTTTTTCCAAGAGTTTAATGGTTTCATGACTTACATTCAGGTCTTTGATCCATTTTGAGTTTACCTTTGTATATGGGGTTAGACAATGGTCCAGTTTCATTTTCCTACATGTAGCTGTACAGTTTTGCCAGCACCATCTGTTGAAGAGACTGTCATTTTGCCATTGTATGTCCATGGCTCCTTTATCAAATATTAATTGACCATATATGTTTGGGTTAATTTCTGGGGTCTCTAATCTGCTCCACTGGTCTGTGGCTCTGTTCTTGTGCCAGTACCAAATTGTCTTGATTACTATGGCTTTGTAGTAGAGCTTGAAGTTGGGGAGTGAGATCCCCCCTACTTTATTCTTCTTTTTCAGGATTGCTTTGGCTATTCGGGGTCTTTGGTGTTTCCATATGAATTTTTGAATTATTTGCTCCAATTCATTGAAGAATGTTGCTGGTAATTTGAGAGGGATTGCATCAAATCTGTATATTGCTTTGGGCAGGATGGCCATTTTGACGATATTAATTCTTCCTAGCCATGAGCATGGGATGAGTTTCCATTTATTAGTGTCCCCTTTAATTTCTCTTAAGAGTGACTTGTAGTTTTCAGAGTATAAGTCTTTCACTTCTTTGGTTAGGTTTATTCCTAGGTATTTTATTCTTTTTGATGCAATGGTGAATGGAATTGTTTTCCTGATTTCTCTTTCTATTGATTCATTGTTAGTGTATAGGAAAGCTACAGATTTCTGTGTGTTAATTTTGTATCCTGAAACTTTGCTGTATTCCGATATCAGTTCTAGTAGTTTTGGAGTGGAGTCTTTAGGGTTTTTTATGTACAGTATCATATCATCTGCAAATAGTGACAGTTTAACTTCTTCTTTACCAATCTGGATTCCTTGTATTTCTTTCTTTTGTCTGATTGCCGTGGCTAGGACCTCCAGTACTATGTTAAATAACAGTGGGGAGAGTGGGCATCCCTGTCTGGTTCCTGATCTCAGAGGAAATGCTTTCAGCTTCTCGCTGTTCAGTATAATGCTGGCTGTGGGATTATCATACATGGCCTTTATTATGTTGAGGTACTTGCCCTCTATTCCCATTTTGCTGAGAGTTTTTATCATGAATGGATGTTGAATTTTGTCAAATGCTTTTTCAGCATCTATGGAGATGATCATGTGGTTTTTGTCTTTCTTTTTGTTGATGTGGTGGATGATGTTGATGGATTTTCGAATGTTGTACCATCCTTGCATCCCTGGGATGAATCCCACTTGGTCATGGTGTATGATCCCTTTGATATACTGTTGAATTCTGTTTGCTAATATTTTATTGAGTATTTTTGCATCTACATTCATCAGGGATATTGGTCTGTAATTTTCTTTTTTGGTGGGATCTTTGCCTCGTTTTGGTATTAGGGTGATGTTGGCTTCATAGAATGAGTTTGGGAGTATTCCCTCTTCTTCTATTTTTTGGAACACTTTAAGGAGAATGGGTATGATGTCTTCTCTGTGTGTCTGATAAAATTCCGCGGTAAATCCGTCCAGCCCTGGGGTTTTCTTCTTGGGTAGTTTTTTGATTACCGTTTCAATTTCTTTGCTCGTAATTGGTTTGTTTAACTTTTGTGTTTCTTCCTTGGTCAGTCTTGGGAGGTTGTATTTTTCTAGGAAGTTGTCCATTTCTTCTAGGTTTTCCACCTTGTTGGCATATAGGTTTTCATAGTAGTCTTTAATAATTCTTTGTATTTCTGTGGAGTCTGTCGTGTGATTTTTCCATTCTCATTTCTGATTCTGTTGATTTGTGTTGATTCTCTTTTTCTCTTAATAAGTTGGGCTAGAGGCTTATCTATTTTGTTTATTTTCTCAAAGAACCAGCTCTTGGTTTCGTTGATTTTTGCTATTGTTTTATTCTTCTCAATTTTGTTTATTTCTTCTCTGATCTTTATTATGTCCCTCCTTCTGCTGACTTTAGGCCTCATTTGTTCTTCTTTTTCCAGTTTTGATAATTGTGATGTTAGACTATTCATTTGGGATTGTTCTTCCTTCTTCAAGTGTGCCTGGATTGCTATATACTTTCCTCTTAAGACTGCTTTCGCTGCATCCCAGAGAAGTTGGGGCTTAGTGTTGTTGTTGTCATTTGTTTCTATATATTCCTTGATCTCTATTTTGATTTGTTCATTGATCCATTGATTATTTAGTAGCATGCTGTTAAGCCTCCATGTGTTTGTGAGCCTTTTTGTTTTCTTTGTAGAATTTATTTCTAGTTTTATACCTTTGTGGTCTGAAAAATTGGTTGGTAGAATTTCAATATTTTGGAGTTTACTGAGGCTCTTTTTGTGAGCTAGTATGTGGTCTATTCTGGAGAATGTTCCATGTGCACTTGAGAAGAATGTATATCCTGTTGCTTTTGGATGTAGAGTTCTATAGATGTCTATTATGTCCATCTGTTCTAGGGTGTTGTTCAGTGCCTCTGTGTCCTTACTTATTTTCTGCCTGGTGGATCTGTCCTTCGGGGTGAGTGGTGTGTTGAAGTCTCCCAGAATGAATGCATTGCAGTCTATTTCCCTCTTTAGTTCTGTTAGTATTTGTTTCACATATGCTGGTGCTCCTGTATTGGGTGCATATATATTTAGAATGGTTATATCCTCTTGTTGGACTGAGCCGTTTATCATTATGTAGTGTCCTTCTTTATCTCTTGTTACTTTCTTTGTTTTGAAGTCTATTTTGTCTGATATTAGTCCTGCAACCCCTGCTTTTTTCTCACTGTTGTTTGCCTGAAATATGTTTTTCCATCCCTTGACTTTTAGTCTATGCGTATCTTTGGGTTTAAGGTGAGTTTCTTGTAAGCAGCATATAGATGTGTCTTGCTTTTTTATCCATTCTATTACTCTGTGTCTTTTGATTGGTGCATTAAGTCCATTTACATTTAGGGTGACTATTGAGAGATATGTACTTATTGCCATTGCAGGCTTTTGATTCGTGGTTACCCAAGGTTCAAGGTTAGCTTCTTTAGTATCTTACTGCCTAACTTAGCTCGCTTATTGAGCTGTTATATACACTGTCTGGAGATTCTTTTCTTCTCTCCCTTCTTATTCCTCCTCCTCCATTCTTCATATGTTGTGTGTTTTGTTCTGTGCTCTTTTTAGTGGTGCTCCCATTTAGAGCAGTCCCTGTAGGATGCCCTGTAGAGGTGGTTTGTGGGAAGCAAATTCCCTCAGCTTTTGCTTGTCTGGGAATTGTTTAATCCCACCATCATATTTAAATGATAGTCGTGCTGGATACAGTATCCTTGGTTCAAGGCCCTTCTGTTTCATTGCATTAAGTATATCATGCCATTCTCTTCTGGCTTGTAGGGTTTCTGTCGAGAAGTCTGATGTTAGCCTGATGGGTTTTCCTTTATAGGTGACCTTTTTCTCTCTAGCTGCCTTTAAAACTCTTTCCTTGTCCTTGATCCTTGCCATTTTAATTACTATGTGTCTTGGTGTTGTTCTCCTTGGATCCTTTCTGTTGGGGGTTCTGTGTAATTCCATGGTCTGTTCGATTATTTCCTCCCCCAGTTTGGGGAAGTTTTCAGCAATTATTTCTTCAAAGAGACTTTCTATCCCTTTTCCTCTTTCTTCTTTTTCTGGTATCCCTATAATACGAATATTATTCCTTTTGGCTTGGTCACATAGTTCTCTTAGTGTTGTTTCATTCCTGGAGATCCTTTTATCTCTCTCTATGTCAGCTTCTATACGTTCCTGTTCTCTGGCTTCTATTCCTTCAATGGCCTCTTGCATCTTATCCATTCTGCTTATAAATCCTTCCAGGGATTGTTTCACTTCTGTGATCTCCTTCCTGACATCTGTGATCTCCCTCTGGACTTCATCCCACTGCTCTTGCATTTTTCTCTGCATCTCATCCCATTGCTCTTGCATTTTTCTCTGCATCTCTGTCAGCATGTTCATGATTTTTATTTTGAATTCTTTTTCAGGAGGACTGGTTAGGTCTGTCTCCTTCTCAGGTGTTGTCTCTGTGATCTTTGTCTGCCTGTAGTTTTGTCTTTTCATGGTGATAGAGAGTGTGCAGAGCTGGTACAAGTGACCACTGGAAGAGCTTCCCTTCTTGTTGGTTTGTGGCCTTTTCCTGGGAGAATAGCGACCTCTAGTGGCTTGTGCTGGGCAGCTGTGTGCAGACAGGGCTTCTGCTTCCTGCCCGGTGCTATGGGGTTTATCTCCGCTGTTGCTGTGGGCGTGGCCTGGCTGGGGCTGCCCTTCCAAAATGGTGGAGCCCTGTAGGAGGGGGAGTGGCTGGGAGGTTATTTATCTCCGTAAGGGGCCTCTGTGCTCCCTGCTGTCCAGGGGATTAGAGTGCCCAGAGGTCCCCAGATTCCCTGCCTCTGGTCTAAGTGACCTGTACTGCCCCTTTAAGACTTCCAAAAAGCACTCTCCAAGCCAAAACAAGAACAGCAACAATGAGAGAGTGAACAGAAAAAAAAAGAAAGGAAAAAACACTTGATTTTTTTTGTTTGTCCTCAGGCGCCAGTCCCAGGCACCCGCTCACTGGTCCTGCTGCCCTGCCTCCCTAGCACCATGATCCCTGTCCCTTCAAGGCTTCCAAAAAGCATCCGCCCACTGGTCCCGCAGGGAAAAATGTGCGATATTCTGTGTCCTCAGGCGCCGGTTCCAGGCACCCGCTCACCAGTCCCACCGCCCTGCCTTCCTAGCATCAGGGTCCCTGTCTCTTTAAGGCTTCCAAAAAGCACTCGCCAAAAAGAGAGAAAAAAAAGGGGGGAAACGCGCGATTTCCTCCGTCCTCAGGTGCCAGCCTCAGGCACCCGCCCTCCGGTCCCGCTGGGAAAAACACGGGATATTCTTTGTCCTCAGGCACCGGTCCCAGGCACCCGCTCACCAGTCCCGCCACCCTGCCTCCCTAGCAACGGGGTCCCTGTCCCTTTAAGGCTTCCAAAAAGCACTCGCCAAATAAAAAAAAAAAAAAAAAAAGACCGCTCCGGTTTCTTTCCACCCGGCGGGAGCTGGGGGGAGGGGCGCTCAGGTCCCGCCGGGCCGGGGCTTGTATCTTACCCCCTTGGCAAAGCGCTGGGTTCTTGCAGGTGTGGATGTGGTCTGGATGTTGTCCTGTGTCCTGTGGTCTCTATTTTAGGAAGATTTTTCTTTGTTATATTTTCATAGCTCTATGTGTTTTTGGGAGGAGATTTCCACTGCTCTACTCACGCCGCCATCTTGGCTCTGCCCCCAGCACCATTTTTTAAAGTACACTTTCTTCAATGATTTAAAATGTCAGTTCTATTACACATCAAATGTCTATTCATGGGTGGGTTTATTCTTGAATTCTATTCTGTTTTCTCTATGCCACAACCTTAATTCCTATGGTTTTTAAAAGTCTTGAAATTTGATAAGGCAAGTTTCCCCTCCTTGTTCTTCAAGAGTGCCTTGGCTGTTCTTGGACTTTTGCACTGTCATGTAAATTTTAGATTTGATTTCCTCTTTCACCTCCTTTGTTACATTTACTGATAAGTGTATTTTTATAGGATCGTAAATTATATATTTTTAATTTTAATTTTTAATTTTGTGACTATTATATAAAAGTACAACTGGTTTTTACATATTGATTTTTTTATCCAGCAATGTTGTTAAACTCACTTATTAGTTCTAATGATATTTCTGTATTAGACTTTTAGATTTTCTATAAATGCAGTTATATTCTTTGGCATAATGACAATTTTATTTCTTACTTTCTGACTCTTATATCCACTGTTTCTTTTTCTTGGCTTAGTGCACCCACTAGAATTTCTAATACCAAGTTGAATGAAGGCAATAATAGCAATCCCCTTGTCTAATTCCCAGTCTCAAAGGGGATTCTTTCACC
The DNA here is from genome assembly GCF_040802235.1 of Manis javanica. Taxonomy (NCBI): domain Eukaryota; kingdom Metazoa; phylum Chordata; class Mammalia; order Pholidota; family Manidae; genus Manis; species Manis javanica. The sequence continues at coordinate 91,843,875 of NC_133174.1, forward strand.
ATTTCACTCTTAAGTATGATGCTTGGTATAGCTTTTTGTAGATACCTGGCTATATATTCTTATTTGACTTTAGGCACAAAGTGAATATTTATTTAAAATTTATTTATTTAATATTTATTTACAACACATTTTAAACAGCTTTACTGAGGTATAAAGTACATACCATAAAATCCAGCTCAATGTACAGCACATTCTATATTTTAAGAAGCTGAAAAATCTCTTCAACATCACACAACTCATAAAAATAACATAACACTTTCATTAGCTTCCTAATACACCTGCAACTTAGTATCACACTGCCGAGTGAAATTAACACAGTGGGTGATAGGAGTGTTCCTGGAAGCCATTCCCACACTAAGATAGCTAGCAATCAGTTAACTGTACATGGAATTGAACCACATAATAATATTCTCCTAAACCCAAACTAAACATGCCACCAACAAAATTTCCCCTTAGCTCTATTCCAGAAATGCTCACAGCCATTCAAGCATCACTTGACACAAAGGAAAGTGTGACACAGAGAAGAGTGGAGACAGTCGTCTTAAACATTTGTGATGAACATATCTTGCTTTTGCACCTTTTACAAAAACACTTGACCATGCCTAAGACCGCATCTTAAAAGTGAAACTAAAGCCTGCCCGTGGACGGGTGGCCAGAACGATGTAATGGTTCAGCCCATTCTGTATAAGGAGGTGAAAGAATGTAGGGAATTTGGCCAGGAAAAGAAGTTTGTCAGGGACATGAGCTTATATATGTTTCATTTTTTCTTGAAGATGGTTTAGTTTGTTTTGTATTTGGATCCAAGGATTCAATTTAGGACTGGAGGCTCTAAAGTAACACATTTTTGTCCAATATAAACCAGAATTATCTAACACAGGTGTTCAAAGAAGTGAACAGATAATGAGTTTCCTGTTACTTGAGAAAAATGAGCCTTGCCAACTGCTTTATAGGGGAAATTTCAGCACCAGGTGGATGGCTAATTGAGTGTCTTTGAAGTATACTCTAACCTTGAGATCTTGTGATTTGTAAGAGAATGATTTACAATCTCAATGACAATTTATGTATTATCTGAAAGATTATGTATATGCTCCACTGAATGGAGCCTAGTGTCTGTGGGTAGGGGCCCACATTCCCAATATCAGAGTACTAGGAAGTCAATTGATAAGTTGGTAAGCACAGAAGCTGAGCAAAGATAGATGAACTTAATGGAATATTATTATTAAGCTGCAACTTCAGGATTAGTTGGGCCCTGTTAAAATAAGACTATATCACACCAGAGGAAATAAAACCACAGTAAAGAAAGTAGAACAATTAATTGTTAAGCAGATGCAAAATTAAATCAACTACCCCCAAAGTCTGTCAAGGCATAGACAAAGAGTACAGAATATGATACCTAATATATAAAGAATGGCGGAGGAAGAAAAAGAAGAGAAAAAAAAGAACCTTTATATTGTGTTTGTAATAGCATACTGAGTTAAGTTAGACTATTAATTAGTAAGGAAGTTACCCTTGAACCTTTGGTAACCATGAATCTAAAGCCTGCAATGGCAATAAGTACATACCTATCAATAATCACCCTAAATGTAAATGGTCTGAATGTACCAATCAAAAGACATAGAGTCACTGAATGGATAAAAACACAAGACATGTCTATATACTGCCTACAAGAGACTCACTTCAAACCCAAAAACATACACAGAATGAAAGTGAAGGGATGGAAAAACATATTTAATGCAACTAATAGTGAGAAAAAAGCAAGGGTTGCAGTACATGTATCAGACAAAATAGACTTCAAAACAAAGAAAGTCACAAGAGACAAAGAAGGACATTACATAGTAAAGGGATCAGTCCAACAAGAGGATAACCATTATAAATAACTCTGCAGCCAACACAGGGGAACCTAATACGTGAAACACATACTAACAGAACTAAAGGGGGAAATAGAATGCAATGCATTCATTTTAGGAGACTTCAACACTCCACTCACTCCAAAGGACAGATCAACCAGATAGAAAATAAGTAAGGACACAGAGGCACTGAACAACATATTAGAACAGATGAACCTAACAGACATCTACAGAACACTCCACCCAAAAGCATCAGGATACACATTCTTCTGAAGTGCACATGGAACATTTTCAAGAAGAGATCATATACTAGGCCACAAAAAGAGCCTCAGTAAATTCAAAAAGATTGAAATTGTACCAACCAGCTTCTAAGACCACAAAAGTATGAAACTAGAAATAAATTACTCAAAGAAAATGAAAAAGACCAGAAACACATGGAGTCTTCACAACATGCTCCTAAATAACCAATGGATCAATGACCAAATAAAAACAGAGATCAAGCAATATTGGAGACAAATGACAATGATTCAACACCGCAAAATCTGTGGGATGCAGCGAAGGCCGTGAAAAGAGGGAAGTATATTGCAATACAGGCCTGCCTCAGGAAAGAAAAACAAACCCATATGAACAGTCTAAACTGACAATTAATGAAACAAGAAAAAGAAGAACAAATGAGGACCAAAGTCAGTAGGAGGGACATAATAAAGACTAGAGTACAAATAAATAAAATTGAGAATAATAAAACAATAGAAAGAGTCAATGAAAGCAAGAGCTGGTTCTTTGAGAAAATAAACAAAATAGATAAACCCATAGCCAGACTTATCAAGAAAAAAAGAGAGTCTACACACATAAACAGAATCAGAAATGAGAAAGGAAAAATCACTACGGACACCATAGAAATACAAAGAATTATTAGAGAATGCTATGAAAAATTATATGCTAACAAACTGGATAAACTAGAAGAAATGGACAACTTTCTAGAAAAATACAACCTTTCAAGGCTGACCCAGAAAGAAACAGAAAATCTGAACAGACCAATTACCAGCAATGAAATCGAATGGGTAATCAAAAAACTACCTAAGAACAAAACTCCTGGACCAGACTGCTTTACCACTGAATTTTATCAAACATTTAGTGAAGACCTAATACCCATTCTCCTTAAAATTTTCCAACAAGTAAAAGAAAAAGGAATACTTCCAAACTCATTCTATGAGGCCAGCATCACTCTAATACCAAATCCAGGCAGAGACACCACAAAAAAAGAAAATTACAGACCAATATCCCTGATGAACATAGATGTAAAAATACTCAACATAACATTAGCAAACTGAATTCAAAAATATATCAAAAAGATCATCCATCATGTTCAAGTAGGATTTATGCCAGGGATGCAAGAGTGGTACAACATGCGAAATTTCATCAACATCATCCACCACATCAACAAAAAGGACAAAACCCACATGATCATCTCCATAGATGCTGAAAAAAGCATTCGACAAAATTCAACATCAATTCATGATAAAAACTCTCAACAAAATGGGTATGGAAGGCAAGTACCACAACATAATAAAGGCCATATATGGCAAACCCAAAGCCAACATCCTACTTAACAGCAAGAAGCTGAAAGCTTTTCCTTTAAGATGGGGAACAAGACAAGGATGCCCACTCTCCCCACTTCTATTCAACATAGTACTGGAGGTCCTAGCCATGGCAATCAGACACCACAAAGAAATACAAGGAATCCAGATTGGTAAAGAAGAGGTTAAACTGTAACTCTTTGCAGATGACATGATACTGTACATAAAAAACCCTAAAGAATCCACTCCAAAACTACTAGATATAGTATCTGAATTCAGCAAAGTTGCAGGATACAAAATTAATACACAGAAATCTGTGGCATTCCTATACACTAATGATGAACTAGCAGAAAGAGAAATCAGGAAAACAATTCCATTCACAATTGCATCAAAAAAAATAAAATACCTAGGAATAAACCTAACCAAGGAGGTGAAAGACCTACACCCTGAAAACTACAAGACACTCATGAGAGAAATTAAAGAAGATACCAATAAGTGGAAATACATCCTGTGCTCATGGATAGGAAGAATTAATATTGTCAAAATGGCCATCCTGCCTAAAGCAATCTACAAATTCAGTGCAATCCCTATCAAAATACCAACAGGATTCTTCAATGAACTAGAGTAAATAGTTCTAAAATTCATATGGAACCACAAAAGACCCCAAATAGCTAAAGCAATCCTGAGAAGGAAGAATAAAGCAGGCAGAATTATGCTCCCTGACTTCAAGCTCTACTACAAAGCCACAGTAATCAAGACAATTTGGGACTGGCACAAGAACAGAATCATAGACCAATAGAACAGACTAGAGAGTCCAGATATAAACCCAAGCATGGTCAATTAATATATGATAAAGGAGCCATGGACACACAGTGGGGAAATGACAGCCTCTTCAACAACTGGTGTTGGCAAAACTGGACAGCTACATGCAAGAGAATGAAACTGGATTATTGTCTAGCCCTATACACAAAAGTAAACTCGAAATGGATCAAAGACCTGAATGTAAGTCATGAAACCATAAAACTCTTAGAAGAAAACACAGGCAAAACTCTCTTGAACATAAACATGAGCATCTTTTTCATGAACATATCTACCCAGGCAAGGGAAACAAAAGCAAAAATGAATGATTGAGACTACATCATGCTAAAAAGCTTCTGTACAGCAAAGGACACCATCAGCAGAACAAAAAGGCATACTACAGTATGGGAGAATATATTTGTAAACAACATATCCGATAAGGGGTTAACACCCAAAATATATAAAAACACACACAACTCAAAAACCAAAAAGCAAATAATCTGATCAAAAAATAGGCAGAGCATCTGAACAGACAATTTTCCAAAGAAGAAATTCAGATGGCCAACAGGCACATGAAAAGATGCTCTACATCGCTACTTATCAGGGAAATTCAAATTAAAACCACAATGAGATATCACCTCACACCAGTTAGGATGGCCAGCATTGAAAAGACTAAGAACAACAAATTCTGGCAAGGATTCAGAGAAATGGGAACCCTGCTACACTGCTGATGGGAATGTAAACTAGTTCAACTATTGTGGAAAGCAATGTGGAGGTTCCTCAGAAAACTAAAAATAGAAATACCATTTGACCCAGGAATTCCACTCCTAGGAATTTACCCAGAGAATACAACTTCTCAGATTCAAAAAGACATATGCACCCCTATGTTTATTGCAGCACTATTTACAATAGCCATGATATGGAAGCAACCGAGGTGTCCATCAGTAGATGAATGAATAAAAAAGAGGTGGTACATATACACAATGGAATACTATACAGCCATAAGAAAGAAACAAATCCTACCATTTGCAACAACATGGATGGAGCTGGAGAGTATTATGCTCAGTGAAATAAGCCAGGGAGAGATAGACAAGTACTAAATGATTTCTCTCATTTGTGGAGTATAACAATGAAATAAAAGTGAAGGAACAAAATAGCAGCAGACTCACAAACTCCAAGATGGGACTAGCAGTTATCAAAGGGGAGCGGTTGGGGAGGGTGGGTGGAGAGGGAGGGAGAAGGAGATTGACAGGTATTACGATTAGTCCACATGGTGTGGGGGGGGGGGGGATCACGGGGAAAACAGTGTAGCACAGAGAAGAGAAGTAGTGACTCTGTGACATCTTACTACCCTGATGGACAGTGACTGCAATGAGGTGGGGGGAGGACTCGATAATATGGGTGAATGTAGTAACCACATTTTTTTTCATGTGAAACCTCCATAAGAGTGTGTATCAATAATACCTTAATGTAAAAACTGTAAATAAATAAACCTTGAGGGAGGCCTACCCCTGCATTGGGTGCTGAAAATACAAAGGAAAAAATAAAATAAAATAAGACTATACCCCAGCTAATCCAACAAAATATTCATGCCCCAAATGTGAAGCCCCTCTTCCTTAGGCAATACTGGACACACTAAAAAATTCTTATCATCAACCTCCCTTTTTTGTAAATTCTCCAAGAATTGTTTTCTTTCCTTTGGCTTTAGACATTATAATACTTCCCCATCCTTTTTGTTTCAATTGACTGGCTTAATGTTTGCATTTCCCTAGTTTATAGATTGACAGTAATTAAATTTGAGGTTGTCTGCTTCCTGGAGACCTCCAGGTAGTACTGAAAGTCTTCAGTAACTTATCCACAGTTACACCATAGGCTGCATTCTTTGGGAAAGCTTTCCTGTACATGGTTGATCCCACCCATGGTAGGTGGGTATTTGTTAACTGCAAACACAGAGCCCCTTCTGTGACTTGCTTGGTCTGTCTTGTTCCTGATCGCTTGTCTCTGTTACTTTGTCCTAAACTTACCTTCACAATTATAACTCTTGTGCAGCGTTTCCAGGAATTAATATGTAAGTCAGGGCTAAATTATTTAACAGTTTAAACATGTGCTTAGGACTCCCAGAAAAATGATTTTAAGAATTTGATTGTTCTATACACGAAGATTTGTGCATTTTATTTTATGTATTTCCATAAAAAATAATAAAAAAATTTTAAAAAGAAAAGTTTAAGTAGTCATGATGGGAAAAATTGGTACTTTGTCATATTTATTTTACTATTTATAATTGTTTTTAGTTTTAACCCATAAAAAATGGTGTTGGCCATGTAAGAACTTGTTCGTTATGCTTCAGAAGATTGGAGACTGACGAGAATTAGACTTGAGATGGATTAATGATTGTACATTGAGCATTGACCCCCCTATACTGAATTTTATTGTTGTTAACAACCATTTGATCAATAAATATGAGATGCCCTCTAAAAAAAAAAAATGGTGTTGGGAGGACATCCTCCTCTTTCCAGAGCTTAGAGCCTCTAAAGGTACTAATCTGGCCTCGATCACAGTGTCCAAAAAATGAAACATCGCATAATGATAAAAGTAACTGATGCATGGGGAATCGTTTGAAATCAATTCTTTTCACTATGTGGCAACAAAACCAGACCTCACAAAGTAGCCTCTCTTAAAGACAACATTGTATGTCGGAGCTGGATTTAACTCCCAGCTCCCCACTCACCCAATGCTGCCTCGGAAAACTCTAATTTTTCTAGGCCTCAGTTTCTTCATCTGTAACTGAGTCTTCTGGATCCTCGTGGAAAAAATGTCTGGGTAATAGCTTGTATCGACAGGCAGAAGGCAGGGTGGTAGCAGGGAAAAAGCAGTGAGGCGATACGGCTTAGTGGTTAGCAACACAGATTCCAGAACTATTCTACCTGGTTTGAAGTCTGCCTCATTTCACTTATCCATAAATTAGGTTGTTGTGAGAATTAAACAAGTTAAAATGGTACTCCATAGTTGCTTACTCCTGTGATGACGATGATCCCTAAGACAATATAAACAGAGGACCTAAACCCCATGGCACTTTCTTTTACCATTGAAAAAGGGAGCAGAACTTCTAAATTAGGGGCCATAATTATACACACTCTGTAAGATTATGAAACTCTGCTGCTCCCTTATGTCTGTTATGCTCTTGTGGCTCCCTGCCATCCCTGTTTCCCTCACAGGATTTTTGGTGAGCCTCAAATTAGCTTATAACAGTGCTTTTTAAGCTGACAAGTGTTACAGAGACATCAGTTGAATAGCAGTTAGTACTTTCATTTGACAACTGTTATATTGGAAAGCTGCACTCAAAAGTGTACCTTGCTAAAAGATAAACTGAGGCATATTAAGAGTTTACCTGAGCAAAAATTGATCAGAATTGGCAGTACCAAACTGGAAATGGTTAGGGGTGCTCCACTGACAGGAGCCAGAGAATGACTTATATAAAGAAGGTAGGGAGACAAAAACAGGAAATGATTTGATTAGCTATAGTTTCAGCCTAGTTAGCTGTTTGTAAGTGGTTATCCTTGGGTTACTACTTTTAAACCTTGAGGTATTTATAGGTGTAGGTTTTGGTTTGCTTACAAAGGCCACCTCAGTCGCATGGCCTCCTGGTTTAATTAAACAGTATGTAAGATTTGTTCTACTCATTGAATTCAGTTCAATGTTTCAAAATTGTTGAGACAATATTCAAGTCTTGCCCTTTCTTTAAGACTGATTGAGCAAGTCCTGCCTCTTCTAGGAAGCGTTCTCTAAACACCTCAATAATCATACCACACCCTCTTCTAATTTTCATAGCAGGAGTTCCCCTTATCTCCTTATCTCTCTGGTAGCCTGTGAAACCTTCTATTGTTACTTACCCTTTTCTGAGTAAGTTCTGTCTCACACAGATTACTCCCTAAGGCAGAGCATGAAGCTGTCTATGCACAGCACAGTTAAACATTTGCCAAGTGATGGTGTGGTAAGCAGTGTAATGGCCCCCCAGAGATATCCACATCTTAATCCCTGGAAGCTGTGAATATGTCACCGTATATGGCAAAAGGGAATTAAGGTTGCAGGTAAAATTAACGTTGCTAATCAGGTGGCCTCAAAATGGGAGATTATTCTGAATAATCCAGATGAGCCTGATATAATCACAAGGATCCTTAAAAGTGAAAGAGGGAGGCAGAAGAAGAGGTCAGAGTGAGGTGATGGGAGAAGAACATGACCGTCTGTTGCCAGCTTTGAAGACGGAGGAAGGAGGCAAGGAGCCAGGGAATGTAGGCTGCCTCTAGAAGCTGGAAAAGGCAAAGAAATGGGTTCACTCCTAAAACTTTCTGAAAGGAATGCAGTCTTGCCAACACCTTGATTTTGGCCTAATGAGACCCATTACAGATTTTTAACATCCCAAAGCTAGAAGGTAATAAATTTGTACTATTTTAGGCACCAAGTTTGTAATAATTTGTTACATCAGTGATAGGAAACTAATACAGATGGCAAGAAATGACTTTCCTGCAACTATTTACAATAGCCAAGAAATGGAAGCAACCTAAGTGTCCATCAGTAGATGAATAGATAAAGATGTGGTACATATACACAATGGAATATTATTCAGCCATAAGAAGAAAACAAATCCTACCTTTTGCAACATGGATGGAGCTAGAGGGTATTATGCTCAGTGAAATAAGCCAGGTGGAGAAAGACAAGTACCAAATGATGTCACTCATCTGTGGAGCATAAGAACAAAGCAAAAACTGAAGGAACAAAACAGCAGCAGACTCACAGAACCCAAGAATGGACAAACAGCTACCAAAGGGAAAGGGAGTGGGAAGGGTGGGTGGGAAAGGAGGGAGAAGGGGAATAAGGGGCATTACAATTTGCACACATAAAGTAGGCGGGGGCATGGTGAAGGTACTATAGCACAAAGATAAGTAGTGACTCTATAGCATCTTCCTACGCTGATGGACAGTGACTGTAACGGGGACTTGATAACGGGGGGAATCTAGTAACCACAATTGTTCATGTGATTGTATATTAATGATACCAAAATTTAAAAAGTGCATCAAACAATAACTATAAATCTATATTAATGGAACATGATGTATGGAGACATAATTTGTGACAATAACAACATAAAGGGGGAAGGATGGGGTTATAAAGGAGCAGCTTTTGTATACTTTTGAAACTAGTATTAATTCAAACTTGCTTGTTATAAAGTTAAGATGATAATTGTAATCCCCAAGATAACTAACTAAATTGAAATTAGAAGACACACATAGATCGAAATAAAAAAGATGGAAAAAGATGTTTTATGAGATACCACACACATCTATTAGAATGGCCAAAATCCAGAACACTAACAACATCAACTGCTGGTGAGGATGTGGAGCAACAGGAACTGTCATCCACTGCTGGTAGGAATGCAAAATGATACAGCCACCTTGGAAGACATTTTGATGGTTTCTTATAAAACTAAACATATTCTTACTATATGAATGGGCAATCACTCTCCTTGGTATATACCCAAGTGAACTGAAAACTTATGTCCACATAAAAACCAGTACATGGACATTTATAGTAGCTTTATTCATAATTACCAAAACTTGGCAGCAACAAAGATATCCTTTAGTAAGTAAGTAGTTAAACAAACTGGTACATCCAGACAGTGGAATATTATTTCATTTTATATGACTATATATATAATCATGATAGCTAAAAAGAATTGGGCTATCAAGCCATGAAAAGCATGGAGGAAAATTAAATGCATGTTACTAAGTGAAAGAAGCCAATCTGAACTATATGTCATTCAGGAAGAGGCAAAACTATGGAGACAGTAAAAAGATGGGTGATTGCCAAGGGTTAAGGGGAGGGAGGGATGAATAGGCAGAGTTCAAAGGATTTTTAAGGCACTGAAATGATGATTCTGTATGATACTAGAATGATAGATACATGTCATTACACCTTTGTCAAAGTGCATAGAATGTAAAACAGCAAGAGTGAACCCTAATGTAAAACTATAGTCTTTCGGTGATAACTGTGTGTCAATGTAGGTTCATAGATTATAACAAATATACTATTCTGGTGTGGGATGTTGATGACAGAGGAGGTTGTGTGTGGGAAGGGACAGGGGTATATGGGAACTCTACTTTCTGTTCAATTTTGCTATGACCTAAAACAGCTCTAAAAATAAAGCTTATTAATTTTAAAAAATTCTGCATTTTTTGCCTATGGCAAGGGACATTATAGGCAAAGTCAAAAGAATAAATAAATGAAAGGGAAGAAATTTTCAGTGATATGGCATTTAAATAATTAAAATATATAAAGATTTATAAAATTTTTTAAAGTACACTAATTGGAATGGAAGAAATAAAACCATGTAGAAAACCCCAAGGTTCCACAAAAACTCCAGAAACTAGTAAGTGATTTTAGTGAGATTGCAGGATATCAGGTCAATATACAAAAGTCAATTGCTGGAATTCTGTTTCTGGGAAGAAGAAGTATTAGACTTCATTTAATTAGAAAAAGTAGACATACTTTTTCCTGTTTCTCCCACTAAGTACAGCTAAAAACTCTGGACACAAACAGACAAAGGAGCCTCTGAAAGGTGGAGATAAGGCAGGCAAGAGACCTCAGGATCCAAGGTACTACATGGTACAAAGTGTCTGAGTTTTCTTTCTGCCTCATATATCCTTGACTTTGAACTGAAGAAGCCAGCAATTTGGAAATGCCAATGGGTGCGGACAAAAAAAAAAGCCCCAACAAAAGCCTGCTGTCTTTATCCAATGCACTAACAAAGGGACAGCCTAGCAAGTGAGGAAACTTTAGACAATAATTATTCGAGCCAAAAACTAGAGAAAATTTGTGTTCCCACCAGACCCATGCCAGCAAAAGTTGAGTGGTAACCTAGATTTCCACTATCACCAGATTATAACAAGGCACCATGAATAAATGAATTTATGAATGAATGAATAAAATAGTTGGATTAGCCCAAAGTATAAAATAAATATCATGATATAAATAAGTGATTGAACAAAATAAATAAGTGGGAGAGAATATGCAAATCTCCCATACAGAAGAATTTCAAACAATTTATGTAGATACTGCCTCCTCAAGTAGGTGAAACTTAACTCTCCACCCCTTGAATGTCAGCTTGTCTTAGTGAGTTGGGTCCAAAGCCTAGAGTATGGAATGGGGGAGAGTAATTTTACAGCAGAGGAAAACCTTACAAATGCTAACTATCCCAGCTAGGTGATCAAAGTTAATGTCAGTAGTGTTAAGTCATGTTGATAGCATGCATCCTTGATACAATGTGATGAGAAGGGCAATTGGCTTCTGTAGTCTTCCTCCCAAGAACACATTACCTGGGTCTAATCATGGGAAAAACATACAAATCCCAATTGAGAGACATTCTACAAAATGCCTGACCAGTACTTCTCAGAACTGTCTAGGTCATCAACAACAAGTAAGTCTGGGAAACTGTCACAGACCAAAGGAGGCTAAGGAGACATGGCAGTTAAATGTAACGTGGTACCTTAGATGGGATCCTGGGACAGAGAAAGGGCATTAGGGAAAAACCAGTGAAACTTGAATAAACTATGGAATTTAGTTAATAAAAGTGTACCAATATTGATTTCTTAGTTGTGACAAATGTACCATAGTAATGTAAGATGTTAAAAATAGAGGAAATTGAGGAAGGGTATGTGAGAACTCTCTGTATTACCCCTGCAATTTTTCTGTAAATTTAAAATTAACATAAAATAATAATTTTCTTAAAGAATGACTGCACTGTATTGAAGCACATCAAACAAATAAAAATGCATAAATTCATAGTGATGCTGAAAGCAAAAGTACCTTTGTTGAGCACCACTGGAGATTGCTAAGGTATCTACTTCTTATTCATAAAAATGATAAAGAGAAAAATTGAAGCATTTATCCTGCCTGTCCTATATAAACTGTGCCCCAGAGTAACAGCTAATGAGGTTCTTATTTATAGAAATATTCCAGCTAATAAATGCAGAAGAAATGTTTGTATTTTTTAAAAAATCACTATTTTGCAATTCCATAATGAAATAACAGATGTAGGCAACAATTACTAGTTACAGGGTGATGGAGATCTTTATAATGGGCCATAAGCTGGCATCATCTGAACCCACTGATCAATCTTAGCATCAATCAAAATCAAAATATGATATACAGATGTAATGCACCTCATAATATGATGCAATACGAAGTAAATAGCATCATCTATCAGGTATCCTTGTTTAAAAATTGCCACAGAATCTAATCAAACCTCTAGATCTATCTATTGGTCCATAGGGAACAGAAGAGCAAATTAAACAATGTAAGGAAGCAATTGGCCAAATGCAGAGTGCAGGATAGTCTACAGAAAACAAGAGCCAGTTTCTTCAACCAATTGGTGACTTTAAAAAGGGAAGATGGGCTATTATGACATAAGAGAGACTTAAGACACCTGTTAACCAAGTGCAATGGGTGGATCTTGTTTGGATCCCACTCTGAACAAACCAAGTGTAAAAAGACATTGAGTAAATGTGAATATGGACTGAAAATTAAGGAATTACGTTAATTTTGTTGAATGTGATGATGGCATAGTGGTTATGTGTATTTCCTAACATCCTTATCAGTTATAGTTGCATACTAAAGTAATTACTGTGAAATTTTCTTTAATATCCTCCAACCAGATGAAAAGAAGAAAATGATTAGAGGCCAGATGAAATAAGAATGGCAAAATGATAACTGTTGAAGCTGGGTGATGGTACATAGGAATACATTATATTATTCTCTCATGTATGTCTGAGCATTTTTATAATAAAAAGTTTTTTAAAATTCTGGACTAGGAATATGTGCTCTAGATTCCATTCTGATTTGCCCTTAATTAGCTGTGTGATCCTGGCCAAGCCACTTCATTACAGTACATCAGCTCTCTTTTATTAACACAGAAATAATAACTAGTTAAAATTTATCATGTCTACCATATGCCTAGGATTATACCAAGTAGGACAAAGGAACAAAAGAACTAAACATAAACTACCTATTTTCATGATGTCAGGGTGGGAGAGGGGGGACAGGAAGGAAACAGGGCTTTTGAAAATGTAGCTCATAAAGAAGAAAATTATCACTTCTAATCTCACCATACAGAAATAATTAAGATCTTAGTGTATATTTATATACCTTCCATTTTTCTATGAATATATATATGTATCGCATACACACACACACACACATCAAAACAAAATTTGGGCTATACTTTATGTGTCCTTTTGTGGCATGGTTTTTTTGTTGCTGTTTTTCCTGTGTGTACTATTAAATCTTTTGGGTAATCACACTTAAGTATATCAAAACTTCACATATATGTAAACATGACCTAGTTTAGTTTTTCTTCCCACAACTGTCTCATTAGCTATAATCAGCCCTTTAATGAGTATGTAACCAAATGTGCCAAAGGAATGGTCATCTCTGGTTTGAAGTGTGGCAGCTGGTCTTCTGGTTTCCAGTTTTACCCTCATCTAATCCATCCTTCACACAAACACGAAGTGATCTTCCTGAAATAGTCCTATGTCACTCCTCTGCTCAAAAACCTTCAAGGCAAGAGGCTATGTACTGTATGATTCCATTTATATGACATTCTCAAAAAGATGAAACTATAGGGACAGAAAACAGATCAGTGGTTGCCAGGGGTTATGGGTAGGGGGAGTGTGCGACTATAAAGGGGTGGTATGAGGGAATTCTATGGGGGTATTAGAACTGTTCTGTGTCCCAATTTAGTGGTGGTTACACACATCTCTACACCTGTTAAAATTTATAGAACTGTACATTACCCCAGAACGTCAGTTTTTCTGTATGATTTTTAGAGCCTTCAATGATTCCCCATTGCTTACAGGCTCAAATTCAGGATTCTTAGCCAATACATGTAAGGCTCTCCATGGTTCCCCCATGTTCCAGTCTACCATTCTGACATAATTTCTCAGAGCTTCACCCCTATATGAGTTGCTGTTCAGTGAACACATATGTCATGGACATTGATACCTCTGTATCTTTGCCTATAATGTTCTCTCAGCTAAAATGCACCCACACCCACCACCAGTGGCAACCCCACATACCCTTCAAGATTTAGTTCAAATCTCACATCCTCTGGTGACCTCTCAGCTCCTGAATCAGAACTGAATCTTTCCTCAATGATTCCACAGCACTCTGCTTATACCCCATTGCCTGACACTGCTAGGCATTATAGGGAAAGCCCAAGCAAAAGCAGGCTCCAATGATTAGGCAATAAAACCCCAAACCTCATTCAGAAGCATTCACATAGCGCTAAGCACTTGCTTTCCTTCCTTCCATTCCTGTCTTGATAGCCACCTCCCTACTGCTTTTCAGGTCAGGCTACACCAGTAGATTTCAAACTTGTCTGTTTTCACCTCCCTATCCTTCAACTAAAAAGTTCCTGGTTTTCTGCTTTGGTGCTGAATTCCTGGCTTGGCCCCCTAAGCACATAATTCTTGCATACTATTCCCAGGGATGGTCTAGTTTACTAACTTGGCTATGCCTGTTCAGTCCCACTCTCCAGGCTGGAAGACAAGGGAGATTGCCTGGCACATGTGAGTACCTGGGGTTGAGGCTGGCAGGAGGAATGCCTTATTGGCAAATGAGCTGATCCAACAGGAAAGAGCAAATTGGAGAGTCAAGTGAGGCAGGCAGAGATTGGTAAACTAGAGAAGCAGAGAGCCAAAGGGTCAGGAAATCAAGGAGGGACTGGAGCCCAAAGCCAAAAATATGATGAGCACATGGAGGGCAGGGAACCACAGAGAGCAGGCTAAGCCATACGCTAATGTGGGTAAATCTAAGAGATAGGGCCCTTTGCCTGTTCCCTTCTGTGTTCTGTGGATACACCTGCCCTATTTAATGAGCCAATGACGAGTCTAAAACACCCACTGACTTCAGTGCTACCTAGTCCAGCCTATGGGACCCAACTTCTCTGGGAGGCAGTGTAATAGAAAGGGAAGAATATGAGCTTAGGAATCAGAAAAGCCAGATTTTTAAATTCTGGTTCTTTCCCTTATTTGCTGAGTGACTGTGGGCAACTCACTCTCAGCTTCACCTTCAGCATCTGACAAATGGAGAAAGCTAGCATCTATCTTAGAGGATCATTGTGGTGGGGAAATGATGTAAATGATCCCACACGGACCTCAGTAACTCATAAACACTCAATAGATAATAGCCCACTTCCTTCAAGGGCATCTATTACACTTTGCCTTGTATGTTGAGTTAGTTGTATGCAGTATCTCTCTCTCCAACCAGATCTTAAACTTGAGAGCAGACACTGTGTGAATCATTTCTTACATTTCCTTTTTAAAGTAATGCATTTTTCTGATTATAAATACCACAGAAAACTTATATACTATAGAAAACATAACATTACAAACTACTTAACACAGAAGGAATCCTCAATAACCCCCTCCCCACTCCACTTCCCCAAACAGAACTGCTGTAGAGTTTGAAGCATCTTCCTCCAGTTTTCCCCGCCACCACAATTTTTTTAGGTTTCATACCAATAGTGAGCATGTTGTCGAAGTTTAATTTTAACTCGTGAAGGAGGAAACCAGAATGATGACAGAGTTAACTCAAAAGAGGATATGAAAACTGGTATTTTATATATAGTCAGTTAAAAAACAAAGGAATGCTAAAATAGTATTGCTAAGTTAGAATCAAAGCTGCTTAATGTGCCATAGGGCAATAAGAACCGAAATCATGGTGTCTTCTTTAAGCAGATATAAAATATCCCTGCATCTTATCAGTTTTACAAAACCGTAAAATGACTGGACCCCAATCAGTTGTGCTAAACTACAGTTCTCCAGACCGAGAATCAGATAACCCTCAGGCCTGTTAGCAAATGCACTTAAAGTGACATAAGGGCATCAAGGAACCATCCTTCCCCTTTGTATTAGTTTCCTAGTGCTGCTGTAATAAATTCTCACAAACTGGGTAGCTTAAGAAACACATTTATTTTCTTACAGTTGTAGAGGTCAGAAGTCCAAGATTAGCTTCACGGGACTGAAATTAAGGTATCAGCAGGGCCCTGGTGGTTCTGGAGACTATGGGAAAATTATTTGCCTGCTTTTCAGAGCTTCTAGAGCTCCATTTCTTGGTTGTGGCCCCTTCCTCTGTCTTTCAGGCCAACAGTGTAACATCTTCAAGCATATCTACCCCGGCCTTCCCATCACCTTCTCTCTTGTAAGGATTTTCACGATTACATTTAGCATGCCTGGGTAATCCAGGGTAATCTCCCTATATCAAGGTCAACTGATTAGCCATCCCACTTTCCCACTTTATTCCCCCTTGCCATGTAGCATAACATATTCACAGGTTCTGATGATTACGGCATGGAGATGTTGGGGGCAGGTGCATTATTCTTATCATACCCTTGTTCCAAATTTTGAATAATTCTTCATAAACTCATCCTACCCATTTTGTTCTTCAACTTGCTTTTCTCACCAGTCTTTTCATTCAGCACATGCTGCATACCTCTATCCCATTCTTAATGGATGGACAGTATTCCAATTATGGAATTGCCAGAATTCACTCATTTCCTTATAGATGGAACTTTAAAATGTTACACCATTAGAGTATGGAAACGAACATCCCTGTACATATCTCTTTGCACAATCATGGCTATGTTCTCATAGAAAAATTCCTAGAAGTTAAAATTCTGAGACAAAAAGTATGCCCACTTAACTTTGACAAATACTAACAAACTACCTTCCAAAAATTTGTGCCAATATTTTATTCTCATACCATCATGTATGAAAGTGCCTGTTTATCCCCAACATCATTTACATTTGATATTTGGGATTCACTTTTGAGTCATTCAGTACTTTGAGATATCCACACAGGTTTTTCTGGCACCAGTAAGAGTTTTAATAACTGTTTCATGAATAGAAGGTTAGAACAACGCAAATCCATGTGTACAACTCAGAGGGCTTGTCCTAACAATGATACAATATTCACAAAGCTAATGTATGTAAAAGTGCATTTACTATTATACAGTGCTATTCAAATATTATGTTCACACACAGAAAAGTATTATTTTCAACTTAGTTCTCTCCTGTCACACAGGTTGGCCTTGCTGCTTCCCAGTTTCACATGGTATTTCCTCTGTTGCCAAGACTGATAACATACTTTCATGGTGGCCCCTGGAGGCTCTAAGGTCTAAAGTGTGTGACTGATAATGCCAGTCCTTTGGTAGGAAAGGTATAAGATTATGGGTCTTTGTGCCCCCTGAAGATAGTAATAAGGCCCAATAGCAAAGCCTCAGAGAACGAGGGTCTTGACTCATGGGTAGGTAAAGATTTTGGAGGGTCTGGAGTCAACTGATTTTGTACTAAAGGACTTCTCAGAGACAGAGCCCCATGGGTTTAGATGAAATGTCCTGGTAAGGACCCTGCCTTACAGCTGCCCACCCTGTCCCCACCCTGGGAAGTAGCAATCAACTCTGTAATGAAAAGGAGCATGACATTGTGAGATGCAGGTGTGAGGCAGCAAGCTGGAAGAGCTCTGAAGGTTGATTTAGGTTCTCAGGACTATTATAGCTGGGGGAGTGCAGTATTCTCCACTGACCACCTCCTATGGTGTGTTCTAGAACTAGGAATCAGCTTCTCAGTGGGAGCAAGGGCAGTGTTGGCAAGAAGTATAAGAGAATGGGCTTCAGCAGTGCCATGCTCTGACTGCCTGTTTCTCAGGGGAAGAATTCATACAAACCTGAGTAGGAAACACGCCCTCCAGTTTTATTCCCATGACCAGGGTCTGGAAGGTATGTGTTTAAAAACATATAGGAGACAAAATCCTGAAAGTAGAATGGGAAATGAGTCCCTTCCCCATCCTCCCCCACCAAACCTCCGCTCACAGTACCAACCTACAAGTACATGTGAACACACTCAGTTCTCATCCCAGGCCTTTTAGTACATGACCCTTCTCTCTCTCTCTCTCTCTCTCTCTCTCTCTCTCTCTCTCTCTCTCTCTCTCTCTCTCTCTCGTGAACTGAGGGTTGCCCCTTGATAAGGAGTGTTTGTGAGAAACAATGCTTAATGTGGTCCCAGCCATAGTCCAGAAAATATCCCTGAAACCACTAATATATTAAAATAATTTCACGAAGGACCTACGAAGACTTAGAGGCTTGTGTCCTGATTAAGAGGGTAAACTCTGGAGCCAGAGTGTCTAAGACTGAGTTCTGGCTTTATATTAGCTCTGACCCTGGGCAGGTCACTTCATTTTCCTGTGCCTTAGTACCTTCATCTGTAAAATGGGGGATTATAACCTTACCTCACAAGAGTTGGATTACCTACCTCATAAGGGTTATTCTGCAGACTGAATGAAACAATGCACATAAAAGCACTGTGCCAGACATACAGTAAGTGCTCATAAATATCAATTATTAATTCTCCTACAGTGCCTCACAGTTCTATGCCCTGAGTTTTTGAAGCATTTGTGGAGCAAATAAAATTGACAACTATTAGTTTAATGCATTTTCTTAACAAGTTCATTAGCCTATACTTAGCCTACCAAATTTCTAATAACATGAGAATAGCTGTTATTACAATGGCCTATCTCACTTCCCCAAACTTCATGGTTCTGCCTTCCTCTTCCATGACCCATTTAGTGGCCCCATTTCTGCCTCTTCTTCCACTAAGACTTACCCAGACACAAGTTACTTTAAGATATCACAGACTAAAAAGAGAGTAGTCAATTAAAGAAAAGGCCAAGGGGCACTTTCTCTGCCCCACCACCATATTTTACAATTCCTCCTTCTCCTGTGTATCTGGAAAATTGCTGTGGTTCAGAAAGGCCAGCACCTATAGGAGCTTCTGAGGGTTCATTTGCATAATGTATCACTAGACTTTCTTCTCCTTGGGTAAGGTTAGCAGGCTTTTCAGGTTGGAAGCTGTTCCACACCCCTTGCCCTAAATTCCCTGCATTCCAGACACATTAAGTCACTAAAGCTGGGGAGCATATATAGGGGAAAATATGCCTTGTCCAGTACCAAGGCACACTTTTCTGCCCTGTGTATCTCTATTCTATCTCTAATTACCCCGTCTGGCTCAGTGTGTGTCTCTATGTTCCCATACCACCCACTCCTTAAGTAGCTGATTCACATGACTTTTATGGACCAAATTACAGTCCTGCATGCTTCTGCTTTTTATGGGGGCATATTAACCAGTGAGGAGAAATTCTTGCTTGAATTCCAAAGACATAGCTTGTTCTTCTGGAGGTCTGAAAAATTATTTCTTTCAAATTCATGTTGAATAACACAGAAAACAACAGTGTGAAGTTTCTGACGACAACCTAAGTCTCTTCATTATGAAAGACAGAATGAGGGAGCTAGGCTGAAAAAGGAGATTTCCACTGCTCCGAAGTAAGTCACTTCACTCTCCCTCAAATTAAGTATCCAATCCTTTTAGTCCCAAACAGTGGTTGAAGGGGGGAAACCCACACTAGACATGGCAGGAAATAGGACAATTCTGGCTAAGAGCCCTGCTACTTAGAAGAGGGAGCTCCCCCAACTTAATGTCCCAACACTGGGTAAGAGGCAGAGAAATGGCTAAATTCTCAGCACCATCCCAAGAGTAAAATTGGATGGGGATAAGAAGCCCTAGGTCAGAGTGTTCACAATTCCTCACAGCAGTGTGGTGGCTGCAACTGGTACACACTACTAGGAGCTGTTCTCATTTCCTAGTCTGTGCGGAGCAAGCAGCAGTCAGGTGAATGCTGGATTACTTGGTCCCGACAGGCATATGGCCATAGTAACCTCAAGTCTTTGGTTACCTTAGAAGCATCCAGCAGATATCCCTATCAAAACACCCAACTGATGTGAGATGTAAACATTGAGATATATGAGAAAGAGAGACCTGCATTCATCTTCTGGGGGTGTGGGGATGAGCAGAGGGCTGATAAACATAAGCTCCTTACTAGGAAATAAAATCCTGTGAGCAGAAACCAGGACCAACAATGATTTAATGTGATGTGGTTTCCCTCCTTTGCCTTCTCTCTACCATGGAGTGTTAGCCACCGTCCCAACCCCAAACAACATGAAGGTGATGTCCCGGCAATTACTACCTCTCTCTCCCCTAAGGAAACAAATCAACAAAATACGCAGGACACTAGGAGACACAAGGCAATCTTCCTTTCTTCTACACATTAGAAACATTTTCAATTATAGCTCAGCTTCTCTGAGGTTCACATCAAGTAGTACAACATGAAGAGCACACAAAAGCCAGGGTAGGGGGAATCCCTGATATGAGGCACAAAGTAAAAGATTTTACTCAACCACTCCACTCAACAAGCTGGAGGTTCATACAGGTCCCTGAGAAAAAGTCTTTCTGGCTTATGCCCTGAAAGAATCCTACTCTGCACTTCCTCCTCAAGGTGTGCCTATCTATGAAGGGCCACTGAAAAGAAAGGCCCCTTGAATGAATGATTACTCGTAAAATCCTGATGGAGAGCTAACTCTTTTGGGGAAAAGCTCTTTTATGGTGGGGGTTTTCCTATTAACCAGAGTTTCTCATTGGAATTAAAAGACCCCAGAACACTTAGAGTTATAGGTTCCATATTAGTCAGACTGTTTACTGGGAGGTACCCACAGCTAGTAATCAGTCATATCCTTGGGTCAGGATATATTCTGGTGGGATTCTGGCCCTTCAGCTCAGCCTGGGGGAGGTTCAGTAATGCCTTAAGCAAACAAGCAGAGCTAGAAGGTCACAGAGAATCCCATAGGGTAGGCAGAAAGCTGGCTTTGGTGGGAGGAATGTGAATGGTCTCTCTGACTTTTCTGAGTATATAGTGGCTACCCTGGTGTTCAAACATAACAGTCAATTTGATGGAAATAAAGCCTATTTGGGAGCTGCTCTTTCATCTGACAGGCTTACCAGAAAAGTCAAGAAAATATCCTGGTGAGTACTCACCAGTGAGCCTCATACCTCTCCTTCAATTTCACAGTTGCTCTTGACAATATGCAACCCATCCCCAAATAGCCAGAAGACAGAATCAGACAATGCTTTGCCTTGCTTCAGCATCAAAAGATGGCTCCATATTCTCAACCCTGCCCCGAGGGTGCCGATGGCAACAGACACAGTGTAGGTAGTCCACTACATTGTGGGTGAAGAGTGAGCGTAATGGATGCAAATACTGGAAGAAAAGGAGCATGAAGCCAATGGAAATCAGATAAACAATGATGAGCTGCAAGGCAATCAAGGAATGACAATAATTCAGTAACACTTTGACTCCAAAGAACTTAAAAACCAATACCATGATCACATTCTCTACCAATCTCACACTATAGTGCAGGCCCATATGTCCCCAGTTTTGACCTTTTTCAACAAGGTCCCTATCTGCCAATTTCAACTGCAAAGCTGACCAGCAAGAGAAGTTGATGCCAGCATAGAGGACAGTAACAGAGATCAGCACCACCAGGGTGCCGACCCGGCTGAAATTTTTCTCAATGTTATTGGGCATTTGAGCACTGCTCCTCCAGAATTTGACCCAAGGCTCAAAGAGGATGATCAGGAAGTTGAGCAATAGAAAGGGCACAGCCTTCAATTTCAAGGTGGCTGAGAAGAGCACCAGGATCACAAGGCGAGAAGTTATCTCCAATGTGCGCCAGATGGTGATGCAGAGGACTTCTAGGGGCCCAAGGCGAATCTTGTATTCATCGTACTTGATCTGGATAGCCAACATATTGCAGAGGGTAGCCCCATAGGTGACAGATATCAGGGAAAAGACCATTAGCACAGCTGTAAGTAAAAACAAAAATAAGAAACAGAAAAAATTGACAGTCAGTCAGTGTTGCTGAAGCTTGTACTCTTACCCAGAGGTCCAGAGAGATGATAGGGGAGACTTGAGGTTCCCAGTTAAGAGCAAACTCATGTATAAACACAGCTATGTAAACAAATAGCATGTACAGAAAGAAAATGGAAAGAAGCTAAAATATAGCTTTTTTTGTGATAGGGATTATACTAATTTTTAAACCTTTTTCTATGTTCCTCTATTTTCTAAATTTCCCATGATGAATATACACTGTGATATTTTAGTGATCATGTAGAAAATGGACTTTTTACAAAAACAGGTCTCAGAACTAGCTGTGAGAGATCACTAACACAAGAACAGTGCAAAGAGATAGGGCAGCATCTACATGATGAAACAGGCTTCTGAGCAAACAATGAAGCAGGAAGAACTCCTACCTAAAAAATCCTGTCTTAGGAGAATCATAGAGAATGACTTTGGTTTTGGAAGTCCCTTCACAGATGTATCTTCTCCGAGGAACTAATCTTGTTTGTGTGTGCTTCTAGAATGTGTCAAAATGTATATACTTGAAACACCATGAGGGCAGAAGGGACCGTGTCTGTTTTGTTCACTGCTCCCTCTCCAGAGCCTAACAAAGCCTGGAATATATATATATATATATATATATATATATATACTAGGTACTCAATAAATGTTTGTAGAATTAATTAATTCTGAGTTTAGAAAGGTGGCATGAAATATTCATGATTAGAAATGCTTGGTCCAGCTGTGTGGATGCTAGTGAAAGTCAGTGAACAAGCTACCTGCCTCAGCTTCTCAATTCAGAGATACTCTAGAATTGCTTATATTAATCAGCAGCAGCACCAGTTTACTACCCCACTGCTTTGGTATACTTTAGGAATCCCCAAACTTCTAACAGTGACTTAAAAATGTAAAAACCACATTCCTAACCACTATACCACTCTATATCAGAGTAGGGACCTTGAAAGGCCAGGATGTTCCCTCCCTACCCTGCTGTAGTAAGTCTCAGCTATAGATCACATGATGGCCCTTTCTTCCTTTATATCAAGGGATACCATTCACTAAGAAATATCTAGTGCTGTCAAGAACAGTGAGAAGCCTGAGGGGTACTCATCCACAAGAAAAGCTGAAGTTTTCTGTTCCCATAAAAACACTGGACCCAGGGAACTAGAGCCATGGAGGTCCATTTAATCTGCAAAAAATGTGCAGACCTCCCCAGGGAAACCCAAAAGGAAGCATGGCTTTGTTCCTGAGATCTTTTTCAGCTCTGAGTGTTAAAATCTGAAAGACAAGAAATGGAGACTCTCATAAAGTGTCTACTCTTAGCTTCATTTTTATTTTTTATTATTTGTTCCAGTTTTATTGAGATGTAATCGACATACAGCACTGTATTCATTTAAGGTGTACAAGATAATGATCTGATTTACTCTTAGCTTTATAAACCACTCTCAGTTCCATCCTCAAGAGTTGATGCTCCTTGTACGGTTGGGAACATCAGAGTGTGCATACATCTAGCCAAGTGTGGTGATGCTTTCCCTGAAATTAGAACTCGTTTACTGATAGTAGTATAATAAAAGGAAGAAAGCCTGATGCTTCCAATAAATGTAAAAACCCTCCATCTGTCTCCCTACAAATAGATTCACCTCATAAGAGATCATAATGCTGCTAGTGAATCTGCTCATCTATGCTGATCCAGATGGCCTCTAAGGGAAAAACGGAATAGAAAAAGGGTAAGAAGGAAAAGATAGGAGGGGTGGCTGAACATGATGAACACTAAAGCAAAAAGTTGTTTATACATCTTAAAAGAGAAGGCATTATCAGGAAGATTTTAATAGGATAAATCACTGAAGAATTGGGAACAAGGCCTGGGAGAAAGCTTCCCGTACATCCTTTGCATCGGGATTTCGTTAAAAATATGGGCTCTGAAAGCAGACATCCTGGATTCCAAGCCAATCTTTGCCACCTACTACTTTTATGGAACTTGGGGGAATTTGCTTAATCTGTCAGTATCTCTGGTTCCTCATTTGTGAAATGGGAATAATTAACAATTATCTGATAGGGTTGTTGTAAGATTGAATAAAATAATTACATGTAAAGGGCTTAGAAAAATGCCTAGAACATACCAAATACTATCTGTGAGCTCCTGTCATCATTATCATCATCCTCCTCCTCTATTTCCAAAACTGCAATAGGTACTCTTATTTTACTTAGGCACTGCCCTGACCCTTAAGAAATCAAGAGATTTTAAAACTGACAGAACACCTAGGAATAAGGCTTACAAAAATGTGCAAGACCTATAGCAAGAACACGATACAACATTGAAATGTACTTCAGTAAGGTTATATCGTTTTCTTGCTGTAGAACTTACACATTGATGGCACAGACTGTGGACATGTTTCATGGGTGTACACTTATCTCCAAACTCATCAAGTTGTATAGGCCAAATAGGTCGAGGCCTTGTTTGTTAATCATACCTCAGTAAAGTGATTTAAAAATAAATGAAGTCTGTACCTCATCTGAAACCAATATAATGTATATCAACTATATTTCAATTAAAAATAAACAAAAATGCTTAATGAAATGGAGAGATATATTATCTTCTAATATGGAATTGATCAACCTGTAAAGGTATAAACTCCCTCCAAAATAACCTGAATGATTTAATGCAATCCCAATCACAGTCTCAATGAAATGTGTTTCTTTTGTTATTGTTTTGCTCTGGTTGGTTTTTTTTACGTTTTTTTTTTTTTTTTTTTGGTGGGGGAATTGACAAATTCATCATAGAAATTCATCTATCTGGAAGATCAGGCTAAACTGCTCAATCAGGTATGAGTTGTGAAAGGCCTCTGTTAGAAAGGCGCAATAAAGAATTTGAATACATAAAAATTTACCACTTCAGAATGCCAGAAGATACAACATATTGTGCATCTTACATAGTGTGTTGCACATGTGTCATGTATAACATGTGTGTGCACATTTAAAATATGTACACACACAAAACTCATACAGATATATACACACATACTTATCCACAGCAGAGAAAGGATTAATAGCCAGAATATGCACAAGTTAATAAGAAGACAGCCCACTAGAAAAGTGAGTAAGCAATTGAAAGAAAACAATGACTAAACATGAAAAGATGCTCAGCTTCACTCATAATTAAAGAAAGCAAATTATTTATACAATTATTTATTTAATAGTTACACAACTAAATAATATTTAGTTTAGGATATGAAGAACCAGGCATATTCATACACTATTGGTGGGGATATAAATTTATATAATGTTTTGGGAGGGTTATTTGGCAGTACTGATAAAATTCTAAACACGTATATCCTTTCATTCAACACTTCTACTGCTGAGAATTTACCCTACAAAGTCTCATTCCAGTACACAGATACTTAAAGATGTTCACTGGAGCATAGTTTGTAATTAGTAAACACTTTTTCTGTGGAAAAATTAGAAACAAATTTTAACCCTATCAATAGAAGATGAGGGAAATAAGAATGGTCCAATTCACATATGGGAAACATATTTATCATTATTATTATGTAGGTATATATAAATAACTGTTTAAGAAAGACATTGACAAACATTTGAAAAAGACATGTTGCTGAACAGAATGCCTGATATAGTCCTTCTTTGGCAAAAATATATACACATATTTATGTATACATTTACATAATAAAAAGAAGTCCGGGAGAATATATAATGAATGGCTAACAGAGATTACCTTTGAGGAGTAAAATTACACCTTCTTTATATATATTCTGCATGGTTTTGGATCCATAACCATAACTGATTTTTATAGTTAAAATAAGAACCAAAAATATAACTACATGATCACAATTAAAAAAAATTCAAACCATATAGAAGAGTATAAAGTAAAAGGTAAAAGTCAGCTGACTTCTCATTCTCACTCCCCAGAGATAAATCATTTCTCGCATATCTTTCCAGAAATTTTCTGTGCATATACAACAATTATTTGTAAGTCAAACCAGTTTGTACATCTATTACTTTTATAATGTATACATATTTTAATTAGATGATTTGATGACCCTCAAAATTCTCAGGAGGAAAAGCATCAATTCCAAAGATTTTCTTCCTCACACTACTGTTAATTTCAGGTATGTGAAAAGCTTCAAGACCCTTATAGAACTTCATGAACAATTCTTAGTAGAGAAAAAAAGAAAAGAAGGTAAATTTACTCTTTAGACATACTTGAGACATGGGGCTTTGCCAAGCAGGGTCAGTGCCTCATAATAAGGAAATGGTAGAAGGCTGTACCCTGAGCTGTACCAGCTCCAGCCCAAGCAGATGATGCTAATATCAGGCTGTTAAAACTTATTAACAGCACTTTATCTTGACTTTGAAAACACTGATTCACATTTCATCCTCTGCTTGAGGTGTTACTCATCTCAGGATCCCTCTTTCACAAGTAGGAAATTAAAACAGTGACCTCTTTGGTAACTTCCTTTAAAGATCACAGAGGCCGGAACTGACTTTCATCAGTATTCATTCCACACCTCTGTTCCTGCTCCCTGATGGAGTTGGGAGAAGTGATTAAATCAGTGATTAAATGTGGCTGATCTGAATCAACTGAGGTGCTTTCCAAAAATACAGATTCTTGGGCTCTCCACATGCAGATTGATTCAGGTCTGAGCAGGGGATATAATTTTTAAAAATAGCTTTCACCCAGTAATATGTTTTCTCATGATCAATTACATTTGAGAACCTCTTATTTAAAGACAGCTATCCTCAACCAACCAACCAACCAACTAAAAAACCCTCAGTATAATTTAAACAGTCGGGGTTTGGGAAAAGGTCCCACTGACTGCTGGTATTACTAACCTCTGGGCCCAGAGAGGATTTACCTGCAGCTTATCTTAGTTTAAACAGCTTACCTCAGTTTAAGAAGTCTGACAGGCCTGAGGTTCTGTCTCCCCAAGTTCTTTGCCTATCTACCCGTGCTGTCCAGTAGAATTTTCTACGATGATAGGAATGTTCTGTATACTTGTGCTGTCCAATACACTAACCACTAGCCAGACGTAGCTAATAAGCACTTGAAATGTGGCTAGTATGACTGAAGAAATAAATTTTTTACTTCATTTTTCATTTTCATTTTAATAGCCACATGAAGCTGGTGGCCAGTGTATTGGTCAGCTCAGGTCCAGATTTCTAAGACCCTTCATTTTAGTGGAACCCTCCCCTCTCCTGACCCCACTCACCTCTACCCAGGGGAACCTCTGCAGAGATCAGGGTCACATAGAGCTGATAGGTCAGCTGGGGCACTGAGCCCAGGAAGGCTTGGATCTGTGACATACGTTTGTAGGCATTACGGTGCATAGCCAGGGTCCGGATGGAGTGGCCCACCTCCCATTCTATCAGCACCTCCTCGCCATTTATTAGCATCTTCTTTCGGGTGAGGCTGACATAGGGCTCCTCCTGTCCTTCTTTCTTCCATAGTGTGAGGTACTTAATCATGGCCTCCAAACATCTGCAGAAGTAAAGCATCATGGGAACTTAACTAAAGCTGTCCTGGGAAGGGAGGTTGTAGTAAGGGGGGAAAATAATACCCTTCAGGGAGGTTGTGCTACTCTTGCCATTCCTTCTCTCCCATTCTATTTGTTCCTCATGCGTCAAAGAGCTGTCCTGCCTTCTGAAAGTTGCTTGAGGTTAAATCTTTTTTCTGTTGGGTTGGTCATCAACCAACCTAGGAACACCATTTCAAATGTGTTTCTTTGAGGATTTAAGGAATTGCTTTGCCTCTCCAGAACAGGCCTATAGCAGGAAATTGCCTTGAACACAAAGATATTAATAATGTGTTGAGAGAGAATGAGGAAGGTTCCAAAAGGCCCTGGTTTTCATAACACCTCAAGTTCCTGAGATAAAGCATTTCTTATTCAAAGCATTCGGCTCTATAATCAGGAGTTCTGTTTTTCAAGACAAAGCTCACAACTATAACTGTCTCAGCCAAAAAGTCTTGGAGGGGATCTCAAAATACCTACCACATACACGGGAAAACCATTTAGTAACAAAGGTACTTCAAAGGTACTCAGAACCATATGTACTATGTACCTTAGGGAACCTCAAAACTTTTCTCTACAGGTTGTTTTGGGGCCTCTTCAGCTGTTTGGGGACAACAGTCTTTTAAACTTCATTCTTCCATTACAAAGAGGAAAACATACTTATGAACGCCTATCACCCCCTGAAGTAGTGATTAAACCACATTTCCTGCAGTACTCCTCCCATCTTCCCCACATAAATCAGAAGTTGTTAGCAGTTGATGTGAATAGAAGAAGCTAGAGCATCTTATTTTGGAACACCTGAGTTACCACTTCCCCCACTCACCTTGAAATGAAAGGAAACTGTCAACTATGTCTTATCATAAGAACAGTTGTGGTGGAAATTAAGCCATCTTTCCTGTCAGACAGAGGGCATGGATTGTATTTATCTTGCCCACCGCCCTTATGACATAATGGGTATTCGATAAATACTTGCTGAGTCGATGAGTGAGAAGGAAGAAAACAAATACAGGATGAAAAATGATAGGAGGAGAGGATAATAACAATGGCAATGCAATTTAACAGAAATATAAACCAAAGACAAACTCAGAGATTGATATGCCCTCTAGGCCTTTGGCTTCCATGAGGAAGGTTGGAACCTGCGCTGGCTGCCATTCTCCACAGGATCCCTTGAGATTGGTGCGTGTGGGCTGGTCAGAAGCATGTCATTGGAAACATCCACTTTCTAGGGACAAACTCTAAAATCCAGGAGGTAAAAAAATGGTAGGAGAGAAGAGATAAGAAAAAAGCAACATTCTCTTCCTATTCAGGGAAAATTCATGAGTGCATTTCCAACAGAAGATTTTAGATTTTTCACCCAAGCCCACAATCGGTATTGCCAAATAAAATATTGGGGGAGGCAGTGGCATGAAGCATTCTGTCTATGCTTCTATTCTTAAAGCTATTTACTGGTTTAAGTAAGGCTATTTGCCTTGCTTATAAGCTTCAGTAGATTACATTTTCATTTCCGGAAGTATATGTGTATTTCATATAAGGAAGCCAGGCCTGCCAATCACCTTCCTGTGCCTAATAGCACTAATCAAGTTCCTACCTACCTAAGAAGTAATTTGCCTTGAAAATAAGCATATCAAGGATATAATTTATGAGCTTTTAATTTTTCCCTGCTGTGGGGCTAGCTGACTGAGATTATTAACACTTCCCAATCATTTCTAGTGGAAGCTAAATAACAAAAATGAAACACAGTACTCAACACTCCATATGGAGGGACCAAATCAAAGATGGCTTGGGAGGTCACAAAGCAAATGAGGGAAGTCAAAGCTGGGGTCTTGGGGCAATGCTTACTGAAATTTGCACCTTGAGAGTGCTTGATCTGTTAACTCAATATATTTTATTTGAAAAGGGAGAGAAGAATGGTTTCCTCTGAATTTCTTGGTTCAAAATTCAAGATGAGGTCTTGCTTTTACAGTTTAACTTCAAAGATTTAGAACTGGAAAGGACTTTTAGACTACCTAGTCCAAACATTTGCATATAGGCCAGCTGAGTCACATCTGACTAACAGCCCACACCGTATTTTTATTTGTTGCCAAAATTTAAAATCATGATATTTCATGTAAAATCTTGTCATGGAAGCATCTCCTGAAAAGTTGGGGGAGCTGGCAATACAGGGTCTCAATTCCAACAGGGAAACAATGGGCTGGAACTAGAGGGTAACTGCCTCCTTCAAGCAGACTCTTCACGGGACTTCAGATTGCCACAGACTCACTACTCTCCATCATATCTTTAACACTGACACTTCATTTTCATTTATCATTACACATGAAGTTGTTTTTCTCATACTTGGCCCACTTCACTCATTTATGCGAACTGCATGGTCCTTGTAAGCATTTGAGTTTGAGACCCATGTTCTAGTACAACTTACTTATTTTACAGATGAACAGGGACCCACGGCATCTTCAGAGATCTCACCAAGGCCATGCTACTAGTCCATGATGGAGTGAGGACTAGACTCCAGGTCTCCTGAATTCCAGGCCACTGTTTCTGTTGATATCCCATATTTTTTTTGATGGAGCCTAATCAATTCCTCTCCATTTAAACATACTGATAAAAAAATTTATCATTCAAGTGGAGAACAGGAGGTTAATAGCTGGACACCACTTGGTATTACATTCAATATGGAATAAAGAGAATAAGATCTATTTTTTTTAATTGTAAGGGGATAGTTCTATCCTTAATCAGTTTTAGACTGTGTTTGCTTCTCTAAGGATGAAGTATTTTCCCATTGCAATTGCAACATCAACACTTTGACGCATATTCCTCAGCTGACTGCAGGTTTCTGCCTCTCTTGCAATCAGGACAAACTTGGTCCATTCCTTCCTCCTGACCTCATAAGTTTTGCAACATCTGCCTACCTTGAAAATCCCATAGCTTCCAGATGAGACTGCTCACACAGATGCCTGTCTCCCTAGGATAAGGCACATACTCATTCCTTTAAAGCAATCTGAATGGAAAGACTTGATACTATTACATTGTGGTACAGCAGCCAGATGGAGAGATGAGCTATCTTCCTTCACCCCCTTCCAACCATGTATCTTTATTACAGAAAGATACAAAAGAGAGAAACAGGAGATGGTGAACTGACAGAGAAAAACAAACTACAGTGGATTGGGATACCAGATGACCACAGATGGCTTAAAGTATTTTTCAGAAATCAAATAACTCCGGAAAATTTGAAAATGGCAGCACCAGCCCAAGCAGCTCAGGGTAAAGAAACAATGTGGAACCCAATTTACAGAAGGCCTAAAAGACAGAGTCAAAATAGCACCCTCTGAAGCTATGGTCTGTGTGTATAGGGTGACCATGTCAGTTGATCCATACCAATTTTCACAACCCAAATCCAAGTATCAAACATTGTCTACTGAAGTCTTATCAATGATACCATACTTTTGGAACATAGGTACATGCCACATGTTCACTGTGGTGGCATTTAAGGTTTCAGATAAGATATTTTGGATGGTAGGCAGGGAAGCTAAGAGTGGGAAGGAATGAGAATCAATTAGATTAGAGGCATAGTGTCAGTCTTGTAACTATTAGCTTCATCTTTCTCTGCACAAACTGGGGGAGGTGGGTAAGGGAAGAGATTAAAACGTTGCTCACCTGATAACAGGTCCCAAGAGGATGAGATGCATAAACAATGATAGTGGCTTGTCTTTGGCCAGATCTCTGTGGACAAAAATGAGAGTCAGCTGGACCATAATGGATGAAAACATAAAGAAGGATAAGGTGTATGCCATCCAGTAGGTTTCATTATTCTTTCGATAGATTCTAACCATATACAAGGCAGATGCAGCCTCCCCACAGTACAAAAAGGTAGAAAAGAGGATGCCAAATGGAAAAGTAAATCGGGGGTTGGCCCCACGGATGACATCTTCCTCCAGAGATGAAATGGGATCCACGTTTGGCTCGTCAGGAATTTCATAAACTTGGTCCATTGTCGAGGTTCTGAGTGTTGTGGTCTGATCTTCAGAGCATCCCTCACCCTCACCCCCAAGCGAACCCTGTAGCCACTACTTTCCAAGTATTAGTGAAGAGATCTATCAAGTCCAATTCCGGAACGGAGATCTGATAGATTAGGAGATCTCTCTCTCCTAGTCTCAAATTAGACTTGTTGGAGCCTGGGATGGAGAGTCCAGGAGTACCACTTTGAATTTGGCTCTTGATTGGCCCAGGATTCCAATCGTCAACATAAGTGCCGTAAAACTTGGACAAGGCAAAGCAAGCATTTTAGCGCCCAGTCGGGAGTCCAGTTCCAGGCACGTGAACAATCATGGCAACAGCTGTTTCCGTGGCTGCTCCTCCTTGCGCAGCCCGAAGGCAGGCGTGTACCCACTCTGTCCGGGACACCGACGCTCAGCAGCTCCTCTCGAGGAGTCCTGACCAGTGGCGCCCTCTCAAATCAGCCGAGAACTGAGCCGGGGCAGAAGATGGGGCGCTGCCCGAGCGTTCCTTTGGTGATTCATCTCAGTGCCTAGGTACCCTAGCTATTGCTAGGCTGTGGCTATCGGCTCGCCCGCCCGCCTGCTCGCCGGCTCTCTCCAGACCCGCGCCGAGTGGAGGGTTCCCAGGACAGCTACTCGGATTCCCCAAGCTCCGCCCCCGCGGGCCGCCGGCCCTAGTGCTGGAGCAAAGCCACAACCCGGTCCCCAAGCGCAGCCTCCGGGGAGA
This sequence comes from Manis javanica, assembly GCF_040802235.1. NCBI lineage: Eukaryota > Metazoa > Chordata > Mammalia > Pholidota > Manidae > Manis > Manis javanica. The sequence goes on from NC_133174.1 coordinate 91,876,176, forward strand.
GAAGCAGCGCCCGCGCACGCGCTACCGGATCCAGAGGCCGCTGGAGGGGCTTCTTTTCACAGAGAAACTTTGCTAGCGAGAAGCACGACGTGCGGGGCGCCAACCTGGTTGGGCAGATGTCACCAAACTCTTGGGCGCCATCCGCTGCCCTAGGCCCGCAGTTCCAGCTGTGAGAAGTCAGCAGCTTCAGGAACTGAGGCACCGACGACGAGGGCGGGCGGAACTGGAGAGCCAGCTGGGGCAAACAAAGCCAGCCTGCAGGTTCCGGGGTGGGCAGTCGAAGGATGCTCGGAGTGGAGAGGCGGAACAAAAAGGCCAATTTTCCAAAGCATTTCTCCCCGTGGCCCGGAGCCCCGGGCCCCAGAGGGAGCCTCAGTTTTCCCGTTCCCCAAGAGCAGCAAACGCCCACTTTTATCCCTCCCTCCCTAACTAGCTCGCTGTCACGCTTGCTCAACCCACGCGGTTAGGCAGGTGTGTCTCTCCGGGCCCCAGGGTTGAACCTCCCTCGGTCTTATTGCCCTCCAGATAGTATCACGGTGGGGAAGTCAGGAGACCTAAGAGGCAATTGGGTCATAAAGTTCCTTTCCATGCTAGACTGTGCACCGCAAAGAGAAGACAGAAAAGGAGAGGCATGGGGGCGGAGGGGAGCGTGAAGACTCCAGGTCAGTGAGCACTGAAAGCTCATATTATATGACTTGATTTCTCCACTTGTAAAATGAGGCCAGTACAGGAACTTTAGAATGAACGTTCATGTCATTGGTTGGAAGGTTCTGAAGAGGTGCCAAATTCTAAACAGACCTGAGAGGCACCAAGAGAACTAGTAGTAAAAACAGGGATGTCTTAAAGAGCTCTGAAAACTGCCTGCATTCTTAAAAGCAGTCCTCCCCCACCTTATAGAGCTTTTGTTTTCGTGCCTTCATTTGCATAATTCTAAACCCCAGAGAAAAAGAGAGAATATTTGCCTCCTGGTAATAATCTAAATGTAGCACAGCCTGTGCCAATCTTTTTTTCAGGAAGTCAGTAAAAAGAATCTGTGAGGAGTGGCCAACTAGCAGCCACCAAAATATTGGCCTTGAGTAAGACTCAGCCTTGTCCTTTTGTAGGTTTTTAAGATTGCTGTAATTGTTACCTTCTTTTCCCAGCGCTGATTGACTGACAGATCAACTTGTAAAGGTAGTTGCCTTTGAAGAGGACTCACCAGCTTGGTCTGCACCTGTGCTAGCAGCTGGCTGATCCTTCCTCCTTTCCATTTCACAAAGCAGGTCATCACTCTCTGAGAACTCTTCACACATAGCTTTGATCTGTTGGGTCTTTCCAACTGGCACAAGGTTCTCCACCAACAGTATAAAGTACAGAGCTTGAGGGCTTCTTAGGAACCTGTTCTCAAGGTGGATCTCAAGGGTCAAGTCTCATCTGAGTTTACTGAGATGGGATGAGTTGGTCCCCCTAATACAGGAGACTGAAGCTAGGAAGAATGTAGAATCCCAAAGATTTTCTTTTAGCTTTTCCTCCTTCCCTGTGCCTTCACCAATTCATGAATACACAAATCTACAAGGCCTTCCTACTTTGCTCCAAAACATAACAGCGTTGTCTGCCATTCCACGCTCTCTTATTAATAATCATCACTACTTCCCTCTCCAACTTCATTGCCCATGCTACCCTACCACACAGCCTTTGCTCCTGTCCAGGAGGTTTTCTCACTTAATCAGATCTGACTTGCTCACTCCCACCTTTGTGCCTTTTGAGGCCATTTACAGCCCCCTTCACTTGTTTCTCCATTAGTCCAAACCCTAACCTTCCTTCATGGGTTAGCTCAAGTACCACCTCCTCTGGGAAGCCTTCTCTCACTTCCCCAACCCTTACTTTGCCCCGTCTTTGTACTACAGCCACATGCTCCCTTACACTAGTCCTTCAACTCTGTTTGTGTGCCTCCTCAACAGAAAAGTAGGCTCAGGGAGGGATGTTCAGTGTTTATTCTTGCTGATGATACTAGTGATTGACAAATGGTGATAATGATGAAGCTTCCTCCCCCATACTTCCTCCAGGAAATCATGCAAAACTCAGGCACACTCATCTTTAAAACCTGTAGCCACTCTATCTGGGGCATAAAGTCCACTGCCTCAGCCTGCCATTCAGCTCACTGAGGATGCCAACCCACATGATCTGTCCCTTCTCAGAGTTCCTACAGCATTTTGTCAATACTACAGTTTAGCACAAAATTACAAATTAATTCAAGTGTATTTTTATTCCACAACTCTGCTCTGGAAAAGCAGAGACACAACTGTTACACTTTTTTTTAGATGCCCCCATGGCTGCTATAGACCTTTAAGTTTCCTGCCATCTGATCCCCCTCACCCACCAGCTTCTCCCTTTTCAGCCTTAGGACTCTCTGGCGCTTTAGGTCACTAAATCCTCTGGTCTCTTATTTCCTTGTTCCTTTTGCCCTGCTGGGAGAAACTGAGAATTTGCCCTGTTTCTGTCCAGCTCTTTTCTCTTTCAGGCAATCTCTAGCCTCCAGTCCTTTACTCTTCTTAAGACTAGAGACACTGGAAATGTTGCCACTCATGAGTTGTGCTGAGTCCCTGGGAACCCCATCTGCATTAAGAGCACTGACCACCCAAGAACTGGTCATCTGAAGTGACACCCTTAGACTGCCCCCCATATGCTTGGTAGTATTTCGAGTCAACTTCCTCTTCTTGCAGAACCAAAGTTCTTCAGGAAAGGGAGACCCAAGATTTGACTCTTCACTGCCCCCACCTCCAACCCCCATCTCAACAGGAACAGAGATCAGGTCTAAATGCTCCTGGCATCTTTTTCAACATGCAGAACCCTTCTGAACCATTTAAGGCTTAGGGACAGGTTTGAGCTTCCAAAGCCATCGCAGCCAGAGCTGGCTCAGAGAGTAGTTGGCATCTAGAAGGAAGAGGAAGGAAAGGAGAGAGATGTACAGCAAATGTCTGCCAGTCCAGTCACAGAGCACTAGTTGATAGGAGGTAATGGGCAAGGCCCAGGATCAGTAGCTAGGATGGAAGAATGGCTTCCTTCTATAGAATGCTCAGTTTGGACTGTTAGAATCCTTACAAGCTATCTAATGCAAAATTAGTCATATATCCTCTGGGTCCTATCTTTTCGCTGGAAGCTTCCTGAGGACAAAGAAGTTTGCCTGTCTCATTCTGAGCCACGCTCACATCTGTATCATCCATAGGTTGAATGTGAACCTGGAGTCAAAACCCAAGTGAGTTCCCTGCGGCCTTCACCCCCAGCATTTTTCTTTTTAAAAATTTGGTTAAAGTAATTATTTAAATTAGCATTTAAAGGAAAGAAGTGCTGTTGCAAAATGCAGCCTGGAATCTGGGGATGATGGGTGTTGCCAGGCAGTTGGTAAGCTCTACTTACATTGCCTGGTGGAGGGGAAGGATGGGAGAGGGGAAATATACTGAATATTTTTTATTTCTTAGAAAATGGCCATATTGACATTACATATTGAAATACAATTCACCCAAAGTGTACAGTTAAGTGGTTTTAGTATAGAGTTGTGCAGCCATTACCACTACCTAGTTCCAGAACATTTTCATCACCCTAAAAAGAAATGCCATACCCATTAAGTTCTTACTCCTCATTTCCCCCTCCCCACCCAGAGCCCTAGTCAACCACTACTTTCCATCTCTATGGATTTGTCTGTTCTGGGCATTTTATATAAATGGAATCATAATATGTGGCCTTTTGTATGTTTGGCTTCTTTCACTTAGCATAATATCAAAATTTATCCACGTTGTAGCATGTATCAGTACTTCATTTCTTGTTATGGTGAATAATATTCCACTGTATGGATATACCACATTTATTTATCCATTCATCAGTTGATGGACTTAAGGATTTGTGTCTATTCAGAGTTCTCCAGAGAAACAGACCAAATGTTGTGTGGAGAGCAGGGGAGAATGATATTTTAAGGAATTGGCCCACATAATTATAGAGACTGGTTTGCAAGACAGGCCAGCAGGCTATAAGTTCAGGATAGAATTGATGTTGCAGTCTTGAGTACAAAGGCTAGAAACTCAAGCAGAATTTCTAAGTGTCAGTCTGGAGGCAGAATATCTTCTTCAGGGGACCTGAGTCTTTGCTCTTAAGGCCTTCAACTGATTGGGTGAGGCCCACCACCTTATGGAGGGTAATCTGGTTTTCTCATCATCTACTGATTTAAATGTTAATCATATCTAAAAACGTATCTTCACAACACATCTAGACTGGTGTTTGACCAAACAACTGGGCACCATAGCCTAGTCAAGTTGACATATGACACTAGTCATCATAGTGTTGTTTCCACTTTTTGGCTATCATGAATACTGCAGCTAGAAATACTCATATGCACATTTTTGCTTAAATATGTTTTCAATTCACTTTAGTATATATCTACAAGGAAAATTCTGCATCATGTGGTAAGTACATATAAATTTTTGAGAGACTTCCAGACTTTTCCAAAGTGGTTGCACCATTTTACATTTCCATCAGCAGTGTGTTTCTCCACATTCTCAATACTTGTTATCTGTCTTCTTCATGGGAGCCATCTAGTGGCTTTTGGTTTGCATTTTCCTGAAGGATAAACATGGGTAAACTGATTGTGTATATCCATGTGTGTGTGTATGTGTGCACTGCATGTATGTGGTCATTTGAACACCAATTAGCCACATTCATTCAATTATTTCAATAAACATTTGTAAATATTTGTAATAGTATTATGCAAGACAAAGATCTCTACTCTCAAGGAGTTCACACAGTATAACAGACATTTGTCCTTTTTGGGAGTGTTGCTGTCCAGCATTTGAACCCCTTTAATTAGGGGAGAGAGCATAGGAATCTTGATGGGAGACAGGTCCCCCTTGCAGTCAGGGCACAGGCATGTGACTTAGGCTCACTCAGTCTAAGGATCCATCCCTTGAACTGGGAGCCAGTGACCCCAAGTAGTGGACACCCTTCTCCAATTGAGACAATCATGAAAATGTGCCTTCTTCCAGTGTGGAGAGTATAATTGACCTTTGCCCCGGGTACTATGCTCTAAATTTACCCCAATATTTGATGCTTTGTTCTGCAGCCACACTGCTCCCAGTCAATGACTGAGCACAGTAGGGATACTAACTCAGGCCCACTTTTGTGAGACACAGGAATATGTGCCCTGTAATTTTGACAACAGGACTACCCATCAGCCTGGCCAAACTTTATTAGCACTGTACTTCAGTCTAGGACTCTTCCTACCTAAACTTCTTCTTTCCTTCTCTCATCCAGAAAGGTCAGCTTTACACTGCAGTCTGACAGCTCTCTCAGTTTCCTCCACTCCTTCCCTATTTTCTCTCATGGCATCTTCTCCAATAAATCTCTTGTATGTCTAATTCCAGCATGGTACTCCTCCTCTAAGGACCTGAGCTAACACACTAATGGTGCTAGTGGTGGCAGTGGCAATAACTGCAGCAGCTGTGATGTTGGCTGTGTAGCCCGAGTCTGGCTCTCCAGCCCAACCTGTGGTTCTGTAAGCTATTCAATGTGCAATCAAAACAAACATTTTCTGCTTAAATTAGCCAGTCAATTTCTGTTACTCATAACTGAGAACCTTCTGGATTATACAGGGAAGAAACAAAAACATTCAATTACAATACAGCATGATAAGGATTATGATAGAAGCACAGCCCATGGGAGCACATAGGGGGCACTTAACCCAGTCTTTATATCATTCTCAAGTGAAATAACTGTAATTGCTAGTCAGACCTTGCCACTAATTTTGTAGGCCACCCGAAATTCAAAGGCTCAGTGCATCTTCCCAATTTACCATTCCTTAGGCAGTAGTTCTAGTCACACTCATACAAGAATCACTTGGAGAGGAGGACAACTTGGAGACTCCAGGGCCCCATCCTTTGAGCAATGCAGATGCTCAGAGGATCATATTAAGAAAAACTGTCCTAGGGTGAGCTCTATAGTCTGTTCCTAGAACAATTTTGCCCATCATCATAGTGTGTGCCTCATAAATATTGGCAGCAGATGACCCTTCTGTGGCCTGGAAAAGAGTTAAGATAGACTTAAGAACCCTTCCACACACAAGGATGTGTCCCTGAAACCAAGCCCTTGATTGCCTCAGGCTGTCCACAGAAAATATCACCTGTAGTTTGCTCCCTGGTACATTCAGTAAAAATAAACTATCTGCACACCCTTTCATAGCCTTTCTTACTGGGCACATTACACATTTGTTGGACCTTGAGGTGCTCAACCTTATGGCCAAGGAAAGGAGATTTTCCAGCAATACCAAGAGTAGTAAGGGACTCCCTCTTGACTGCATGATGACTCAATGGATGAGCTGAGTAGAAAGCAACAAGTAAGACCATTGAATCTTGTGCCATTACCAGATCACCTCCCAAGAACTCCTGCCCCTCTTACTTGGCTTTACTACTAGAGGACTTCAGCACTAATTGAAAAATATTTCTAGTGGGAGAAGTCAGAGCAGCTTGGAAAGCACAGTAAATTAGGTTGGCAAAGTAAAACCCTGAAAAGAGATATTGGATAAAGATAGGATAATGAGAACACAGCAGGCCAGAGAATGCACAGTCCTGCCTGTCAGGACAGAAATCAGGCTGTGCCAAATCTCTCTGACAGACAACGGTGTAGTGTAGCAAAAAGGAGCTACACTATGGACTGAAGTAAAAACTGTGGGCTTTATGTCTGAATCTTCTTCTAAATCTCTGATCTTGGCCCTCTCTGGGATCTCTAAGAACCCTTCTAGCTTAACATCCTGTGACATCTATGGAGTTAGAAATAGCTAGGCTTCCTATAATCTTTGATTGCACACATAGTGGATTTGTAACCATCAAGTGACTAAAAAAGCCAATGACCAAAGTGCCTGAGCCAATTTCTCCTAGAGATGTACTCTCATATGTGAAATAGAATATGTATAAGCATGTTTTGTAATATCCAAGGATTGGATGCAACCTAAACATTCACCAATGAAGGACTACTTAAATAAACTCTAGTGCATCTACAAGAGTTATGGACTACTATGCAGCCATGCAGCCATAAAGAAACTCCTTAGGTATGGATATGAAATAGTATTCTATGTATTTAGTGAAAAAAGCAAGGTGCAGAATAGCATTTATGGTATGCTACAATTTGTGTAGAAATTAAGAGTGCACATATACAAATATGTATAGAATACCTCTGGGAGGATACACAAGAAACTGATTACAGTGACTGAGTCCAGGAAAAGGAAATAGACAACTAGAGAGATGGTAGGGAAAATATGTATTCACCTGTACAGAACATAAAGAAAAGAACCTTAACCAAGCATGTCACAAACCCATTTTCTTCAACCATCTCACAGAACCTAAGTGAACAAACTTAGTTTAGGAAGGGCTTCGTTTCTGAAAGCAGAAAGAAGAGTCTTCGGCAATTTCCTGGTTCACCCTTGTCTCACAAATGTGTCAGTGGCTACCATGGGTCTTCTGCTTTTTTTTCCTTCTCTGCCTTCAAGACTTGAAGGTCCACCTTGACAGTTGTTTCAGGCGGCTGACTGTCAAAGGAAAGTGGAGAGTCTAGAAGCTTCTGTACAGGTAAGGCCTGGAAGAAAAGTAAAACAGCAACCAGAGTTAGGCAAGTTTGTACCTAAAGAGACTTCATGGAAAAAGCTGTCACTGCACCCCATGGTACATTGGAAGTCACTGATACCAGGCTACATTACCGTGACAAGAAACTGAATTTCACTTTCATTATCAGTCCCCTAGAAGAACAAAGAGAGTTCATTCTTTTTTTCTGAAATAAATCATAAACAGCATTCATTGAAAGCTAGTGGCAATATGAAAAGTACAAAGTTTAAAAAGATACATAATACATAGCCAGGAACTAACCATGGTCAATACATTCAGTGGGAAGAGCAAAATGATCCTCTATTTGGGCTTATTTTATGAAGGATAATCATATGTCAAATTAAGTGAAGAATTATGCTTTGAAATACAACTCAGCAAGCAAAAAGCCTAGGAGGGCTTGGTTTTAATATTCTGAATGGGCAAATTTAGCACCTTTTTGTGCAATGTAACTGATTAGTTTTAACTATCATACAATTGAATACACTAAAAGAGTATTTAGTTTAAATAATATTAATACCAACATTGAGTGCTTACTATGTGCCAGGTACTATTGTAAATCACTTATGATCTCATTTAATACAATGCCCCTATGAGATAGAAACTGTGATCACCTCCATCTTATAGATAAGGACATTGAAGCACAGAAAAATTAAATGGCTAGTCTAAGCTAAAACAGCTTAGGTAATAAGGCTGGGATTTGACCCCAGAAAGATAGGCTCAGGTGCCTGGATCCTAGTCATTTATAATAGCAAACAAATTGCAGGGAAATATTAGGAATAACTTTGACATTTCCAAGGTTACTAAACAGAAAGAAGATCTGGATTTGTGATGGTTATATCTGACCTACTTCAACAGTCACCTGACTGGTTTCCTTACCTAGTTGCTACATCCTACGCCTTCCCAACTGGCCAAGCTTCCTGTGATACCTCTATCATGTCACTCCTTTGACCAAAAGCTTCTAAGGAATCCCTTCTGCCTATCTAATAGATCTCAAACTTGAATGTACATCACACACACCTGGGAAGCTTGCTTAAAATACTAATTTCCTAAGCTTCAACCCAGAAAATTTAACTTACTAGGTCAGGGTGGGGGAGTGGTGCCAGGGAATTTGTACTGTAAGCAAGCTTTGCAAAACATCGGCCTGTGGGGACAAAGCCCACTTTGTTCTAACATTCAAGGATGTCCATGACCTGGCCCAAGCCTACCAAACTCCCAATATGAATGCTCGATTCCAGAATGGCCATTGTCCTCAGACTTTTCCTATAGGAGGCATTTATAACTTCAAGCCTTTGCCTCCCTACTCCAACCCATCTGGAATGACCTCCTGCCTTGTTTCCTCCTGTCCACACACTATACATCCTTCAAGGTCAAGCCTGAGTTTCACGTGCTAAGACTTGCCTTAAATTCTCTGGCCCAGAAGGATATCACTCTTCTTCTGAACAATTAAGTCTGTACAGTCTGATCCCAGTCCTTTTGGTACTTAACTGATTTCAAAAGTATATGCCTTGCTATCCCAACTGGACTGATGGCTGCCACTACCCACATGTGGCTATTTAAATTAAACAAATTAAGATGAAATAAAATTAAAACTCCAGTTCCTCAGGCACACTTGCCACATTTCAAGGGCTCAACAGCCACATGTGTATTGGTCAGTGCAGAGAGAACATTTTGCATCAGAGAAACTTCTAAATGACAGTGCAGTGAGTCCATGTATGGCTGTCACAGCTGCAGCTACCTTCATGATCTCTCTATGAATATTGCTTACTCAGAAGTAAATATGTATTCTGACCACAGATGGTGATAGATTTTCTTTCTAAACTCTGATTCCCATTTTTAGTAAAATAAGAAGCTCAGAAAATCAGTCTTGACTGTAAACATCACTCAGCATTTTGAATCAAGTCTCAAAACCCTTGCCTTCTCTCAGTTCTCACCCTCCGTGACCTCTCTCTCTGCTGTATTGCCATTATGTAGAGATTTCCCTCTCCTACTTTAAATGTATTCTTTCTTTGCTTCCACGATGCTGTAACAACAAGAATGATCATTGTTAATTTGCTGAGCTCTTACACATGCAGGGACATACCTCAACAACTATATTAGGTAAATACTATTATTCTTGCCATTTTAGAGATTAGGTATATGAAGTTCAAAGAGGTTAACTGATTTGCTCAAGGTCATGGAGGCTAGTAAGTGGTGGTGCTGGGTCTAAAACCCAACTCTCTTTAAAGGCTCTTCTCAAGAGTCATTACTAGATCAAATGCCCCAAATAGGCGGGGCAAACCATCAATTCCAACATCAAAGAATGGAAACAATCCATTCAAGAGTTTCCTCTTCTCTTCCTTCTTTCCCTGCTCTTCTAAAATTCTCTTATCTATCTCACATACCCCTCTGGTAGATTTTCAAGATCTTAACAGCCCATGGAATTTAAAGCCAATTACAAAGTGAGAAAAAAGGAACCACAGTAGGTCAGGGAGAGCAGGGTCCATGCACTGCCCTTTGTTTTCAAGAATTCTGTTTTCTCCTAAATACCCTGTAGGTCCTTAACATTAAAACCTGTGTTGTTCAGGACTTTGAGTTTCGATTCAAGCACTCTGCCAAAGGTCTATTTTAATTACAACCAGAGACCATTTACAACTTTTCTGTTCTCTGTTCTGGGCTTTGTGTCCAGCAGCTGCTCCAGTGCTCGTCAAACATGACAGAGACATGCCGGAGGAGTTCTGCTTTAGGTTGGAATGGTCACCTGCTTACTAGAGTTCACATTACCCTGTCTACTGATACCCTAAAGCACGTCAAATGCAGCATTCCTGGCCCGGAGACAGAGGGTGAGGATATAGAAAAAAAGCATATAGCAACCTTGCCCCCTGCCATAATGAAAAAGAGATGGTTAATCCTGCTGATCCCCCAAACTCACCAGGCTACCCTAATGTGTTCTGAGCTACACAAGGCCGAGCTACTGGAGACAGGGAGCTAAGTTAGTGACTATGCATACCTTTTGGAGTTTGGTCTCCATTACTTAGGTTAAAGAATAAGGACTATGGGAAATCTCTGTACATTTCCCTCAGTTTTGTTGTGAACTTTAAACAGCTGTAAAAAATAAATTCTTAATAAAATAAAAAAGAAGAAAGAATACTGTCTTCTCATCCTAGTCCTTCAACTAACTGACTGAGTGTGTGTGTGTATACAAATATTTAATGAGAACTTTAATGAGAACTTTTTTCCTTTTATTATCTACATATGCACTATAAACATTATAGGGTTTTTTGTTCATATATTTTACACAAATGTAATCATAAAATTTTATGGAATTTTCCCTCAACAGTATGGTTTTGATTCATTTTGCTCTAGTTCTATGTTGCTACATCTAATTATAATTCATTTTAACTGCTTTATGGAATTCCATCTGATGAATACACCATAATTTATGTATTCATTCTGCTGACTAAATGGTCACTACCATTCAGAATGATTATCTGAAAGCACTGCAAAAGGCTAGATTAATCAGAGAGAGACAGACTGAATCATACATATTTAGTCATATTTTATGTCAGGGCTTATTTTATTGTATTCTAAGTATTTGAAAATTGAGACTTCAACTGTATCAGCCAGGGTCCCAGCAGGAAACAGATGGCATTCAGGTTGTTTTTCAGTTTTTACTATCACAACAAAATTCTTCAGTGGACATGTATATATGCATGTGTATGTACCCTTGTGCACACATTGGAGAGTTTCTCTTGATTAAAAATATAAAACTGAAGGGCGGAGCCAAGATGGTGGCGTGAGTAGAGCAGTGGAAATCTCCTCCCAAAAACACATAGAGCTATGAAAATATAACAAACAAAACTCTTCCTAAAATAGAGACCAGAGGACACAGGACAACATCCAGACCACATCCACACATGCAAGAACGCAGCACCTTGCGAAGGGGGTAAGATACAAGACCCGGCCCGGTGGGACCCGAGCGCCCCTCCCCCCGGCTCCCCGCGGGTGGAAAGAAACTGGAGTGGTTTTTTTTTTTTTTTGGCGAGTGCTTTTTGGAAGCCTTAAAGGGACAGGGACCCCGTTGCTAGGGAGGCAGGGTGGCAGGACCGGTGAGCGGTGCCTGGGATCGGCGCCTGAGGACAAAGATCGCGTGTTTTTTGCTACGGGACCGGTAGGCGGGTGCCTGAGACTGGTGCCTGAGGACGGAGGAAATCGCGCATTTTTCCCCTTTTTTTTTCTTTCTCTTTTTGGCGAGTGCTTTTTGGAAGCCTTAAAGGGACAGGGACCCGGTTGCTAGGGAGGCAGAGTGGCGGGACTAGTGAGGGGGTGCCTGGGACCGGCGCCTGAGGACAAAGATTACCGCGTTTTTCCCTACGGGACTGGTGGGCGGGTGCCTGAGACCGGCGCCTGAGGACGGAGGAAATTGCATGCTTTCCCCCTTTTTTTTTTTCTCTTTTTGGTGAGTGCTTTTTGGAAGCCTTAAAGGGACAGGGACCCCGGTGCTAGGAAGGCAGGGTGGCGGGACTGGTGAGCGGGTGCCTGGGACCGGCGCCTGAGGACAAAGACTATCCTGTGTTTTTCCCTGTGAGACCGGCGCCTAAGGACGGAGGAAATCGCGCGTTTTTCCCCTTTTTTTTTCTCTTTTAGGCGAGTGCTTTTTGGAAGCCTTAAAGGGACGGGGACCCTGGTGCTAGGGAGGCAGAGCAGCAGGACCGGTGAGTGGGTGCCTGGGACTGGGGCCTGAGGACAAAGAATATCGCGCGTTTTTCCCTGCGGGACCAGTGGGCAGTTGCCTGAGACCGGTGCCTGAGGATGGAGGAAATCGCGCGTTTTTCCCCTTTTTTTCTCTCTCTTTTTGGCAAGTGCTTTTTGGAAGCCTTAAAGGGACAGGGATCCCATTGCTAGGGAGGCAGAGCAGCAGGAGCGGTGAGAGGGTGCCTGGGACTGGCGCCTGAAGACAAAGAATATCGTGCATTTTTCCCTGTGGGACTGGTGGGCGGGTGCTTTTTGGAAGTCTTGAAGAGACAGGGACCCCGGTGCTAGGGAGGCAGGGCAGCAGGACCAGTGAGCGGGTGACTGGGACCAGCGCCTGAGGAAAAAAAAAAAAATCGCGTGTTTTCTCCTTTTTTTTTTTTTTTTTTCTGTTCCCTCTCTCATTGTTGCTGTCGTTGTTTTGGTTTGGAGAGTGCTTTTTGGAAGTCTTAAAGGGGCAGGACAGGACACTTAAACCAGAGGCAGGGAATCTTAGGATCTCTGGGCACTCTAACACCCTGGGCAACAGGGAGCACAGAGGGCCCTTACAGAGAAAAATAGCCTCCCAGCCACTCCCCCTCCAACGGGGCTCCACCACTTTGGAGGAGCAGCCCCAGCCAAGCCACGCCCACAGAAACAGCGGAGATAAACTCCATAGCAAACCGGCAGGTAGCAGAAGCCCTGTCTGCGCACAGCTGACAAGCATAAGCCACTAGAGGTCGCTATTCTCCCAGGAGAGGAAGGCCACAAACCAACAAGAAGGGAAGCTCTTCCAGCGGTCACTCATACCAGCTCTGCAAACTCTCTATGACCATGAAAAGGCAAAACTACAGGCAGACAAAGATCACAGAGACAACACCTGAGAAGGAGACAGACCTAACCAGTCCTCCTGAAAAAGAATTCAAAATAAAAATCATGAACATGCTGACGAGATGCAGAGAAAAATGCAAGAGCAATGGGATGAGATGCAGAGAAAAATGCAAGAGCAATGGGATGAAGTCCGGAGGGAGATCACAGATGTCAGGAAGGAGATCACAGAAGTGAAACAATCCCTGGAAGGATTTATAAGCAGAATGGATAAGATGCAAGAGACCATTGAAGGAATAGAAGCCAGAGAGCAGGAACGTATAGAAGCTGACATAGAGAGAGATAAAAGGATCTCCAGGAATGAAACAACACTAAGAGAAATATGTGACCAAACCAAAAGGGATAATATTCGTATTATAGGGGTACCAGAAAAAGAAGAAAGAGGAAAAGGGATAGAAAGTCTCTTTGAAGAAATAATTGCTGAAAACTTCCCCAAACTGGGGGAGGAAATAATCGAACAGACCAAGGAATTACACAGAACCCCCAACAGAAAGGATCCAAGGAGGACAACACCAACACACATAGTAATTAAAATGGCAAGGATCAAGGACAAGGAAAGAGTTTTAAAGGCAGCTAGAGAGAAAAAGGTCACCTATAAAGGAAAACCCATCAGGCTAACATCAGACTTCTCGACAGAAACCCTACAGGCCAGAAGAGAATGGCATGATATACTTAATGCAATGAAACAGAAGGGCCTTGAACCAAGGATACTGTATCCAGCATGACTTTCATTTAAATATGATGGCGGGATTAAACAATTCCCAGACAAGCAAAAGCTGAGGGATTTTGCTTCCCACAAAACACCTCTACAGGGCATCCTACAGGGACTGCTCTAGATGGGAGCACTCCTAAAAAGAGCACAGAACAAAACACACAACATATGAAGAATGGAGGAGGAGGAATAAGAAGGGAGAGAAGAAAAGAATCTCCAGACAGTGTATATAACAGCTCAATAAGCGAGCTAAGTTAGGCAGTAAGATACTAAAGAAGCTAACCTTGAACCTTTGGTAACCACGAATCTAAAGCCTGCAATGGCAATAAGTACATATCTCTCAATAGTCACCCTAAATGTAAATGGACTTAACGCACCAATCAAAAGACACAGAGTAATAGAATGGATAAAAAAGCAAGACCCATCTATATGCTGCTTACAAGAAACTCACCTTAAACCCAAAGATACGCATAGACTAAAAGTCAAGGGATGGAAAAACATATTTCAGGCAAACAACAGTGAGAAGAAAGCAGGGGTTGCAGGACTAATATCAGACAAAATAGACTTCAGAACAAAGAAAGTAACAAGAGATAAAGAAGGATACTACATAATGATAAAGGGCTCAGTCCAACAAGAGGATATAACCATTCTAAATATATATGCACCCAATACAGGAGCACCAGCATATGTGAAGCAAATACTAACAGAACTAAAGAGGGAAATAGACTGCAATGCATTCATTCTAGGAGACTTCAACACACCACTCACCCCAAAGGATAGATCCACAGGGCAGAAAATAAGTAAGGACACACAGGCACTGAACAACACACTAGAACAGATGGACCTAATAGACATCTATAGAACTCTACATCCAAAAGCAACAGGATATACATTCTTCTCAAGTGCACATGGAACATTCTCCAGAATAGACCACATACTAGCTCACAAAAAGAGCCTCAGTAAATTCCAAAATATTGAAATTCTAGCAACCAATTTTTCAGACCACAAAGGTATAAAACTAGAAATAAATTCTACAAAGAAAACAAAAAGCCTCACAAACACATGGAGGCTTAACAACATGGTCCTAAATAATCAATGGATCACTGAACAAATCAAAATAGAGATCAAGGAATATATAGAAACAAATGACAACAACAACACTAAGCCCCAACTTCTCTGGGACACAGCGAAAGCAGTCTTAAGAGGAAAGTATATAGCAATCCAGGCACACTTGAAGAAGGAAGAACAATCCCAAATGAATAGTCTAACATCACAATTATCAAAACTGGAAAAAGAAGAACAAATGAGGCCTAAAGTCAGCAGAAGGAGGGACATAATAAAGATCAGAGAAGAAATAAACAAAATTGAGAAGAATAAATCAATAGAAAAAATCAACAAAACCAAGAGCTGGTTCTTTGAGAGAGTAAACAAAATAGATAAGCCTCTAGCCCAACTTATTAAGAGAAAAAGAGAATCAACACAAATCAACATAATCAGAAATGAGAATGGAAAAATCACGACAGACTCCACAGAAATACAAAGAATTATTAAAGACTACTATGAAAACCTATATGCCAACAAGGTGGAAAACCTAGAAGAAATGGACAACTTCCTAGAAAAATACAACCTCCCAAGACTGACCAAGGAAGAAACACAAAAGTTAAACAAACCAATTACGAGCAAAGAAATTGAAACGGTAATCAAAAAACTACCCAAGAAGAAAACCCCAGGGCCAGACGGATTTACCTCAGAATTTTATCAGACACACAGAGAAAACATAATACCCATTCTCCTTAAAGTGTTCCAAAAAATAGAAGAAGAGGGAATACTCCCAAACTCATTCTATGAAGCCAACATCACCCTAATACCAAAACCAGGCAAAGACCCCACCAAAAAAGAAAATTACAGACCAATATCCCTGATGAACGTAGATGCAAAAATACTCAATAAAATATTAGCAAACAGAAATCAACAGTATATCAAAAGGATCATACACCATGACCAAGTGGGGTTCATCCCAGGGATGCAAGGATGGTACAACATTCGAAAATCCATCAACATCATCCACCACATCAACAAAAAGAAAGACAAAAACCACATGATCATCTCCATAGATGTTGAAAAAGCATTTGACAAAATTCAACATCCATTCATGATAAAAACTCTCAGCAAAATGGGAATAGAGGGCAAGTACCTCAACATAATAAAGGCCATATATGATAAACCCACAGCCAGCATTATACTGAACAGCGAGAAGCTGAAAGCATTTCCTCTGAGATCGGGAACCAGACAGGGATGCCCACTCTCCCCACTGTTATTTAACATAGTACTGTAGGTCCTAGCCACGGCAATCAGACAAAACAAAGAAATACAAGGAATCCAGATTGGTAAAGAAGAAGTTAAACTGTCACTATTTGCAGATGATATGATACTGTACATAAAAAACCCTAAAGACTCCACTCCAAAACTACTAGAACTGATATCGGAATACAGCAAAGTTTCAGGATACAAAATTAACACACAGAAATCTGTAGCTTTCCTATACACTAACAATGAATCAATAGAAAGAGAAATCAGGAAAACAATTCCATTCACCATTGCATCAAAAAGAATAAAATACCTAGGAATAAACCTAACCAAAGAAGTGAAAGACTTATACTCTGAAAACTACAAGTCACTCTTAAGAGAAATTAAAGGGGACACTAATAAATGGAAACTCATCCCATGCTCATGGCTAGGAAGAATTAATATCATCAAAATGGCCATCCTGCCCAAAGCAATATACAGATTTGATGCAATCCCTCTCAAATTACCAGCAACATTCTTCAATGAATTGGAACAAATAATTCAAAAATTCATATGGAAACACCAAAGACCCCGAATAGCCAAAGCAATCCTGAAAAAGAAGAATAAAGTAGGGGGGATCTCACTCCCCAACTTCAAGCTCTACTACAAAGCCATAGTAATCACGACAATTTGGTACTGGCACAAGAACAGAGCCACAGACCAGTGGAACAGATTAGAGACTCCAGACATTAACCCAAACAAATATGGTCAATTAATATTTGATAAAGGAGCCAAGGACATACAATGGCAAAATGACAGTCTCTTCAACAGATGGTGTTGGCAAAACTGGACAGCTACATGTAGGAGAATGAAACTGGACCATTGTCTAACCCCATATACAAAGGTAAACTCAAAATGGATCAAAGACCTGAATGTAAGTCATGAAACCATTAAACTCTTGGAAAAAAACATAGGCAAAAACCTCTTAGACATAAACATGCGTGACCTCTTCTTGAACATATCTCCCCGGGCAAGGAAAACAACAGCAAAAATGAGCAAGTGGGACTACATTAAGCTGAAAAGCTTCTGTACAGTGAAAGACACCATCAATAGAACAAAAAGGAACCCTACAGTATGGGAGAATATATTTGAAAATGACAGATCCGATAAAGGCTTGACGTCCAGAATATATAAAGAGCTCACACTCCTCAACAAACAAAAAACAAAAAATCCAATTTAAAAATGGGCAGAGGAACTGAACATACAGTTCTCTAAAAAAGAAATACAGATGGCCAAGAGACACATGAAAAGATGCTCCACATAGCTAATTATCAGAGAAATGCAAATTAAAACTACAATGAGGTATCACCTCACACCAGTAAGGATGGCTGCCATCCAAAAGACAAACAACAACAAATGTTGGCGAGGCTGTGGAGAAAGGGGAACCCTCCTACACTGCTGGTGGGAATGTAAATTAGTTCAACCATTGTGGAAAGCAGTTTGGAGGTTCATCAAAATGCTCAAACACAGACCTACCATTTGACCCAGGAATTCCACTCCTAGGAATTTACCCTAAGAACGCAGCAATCAAGTTTGAGAAAGACAGATGCACCCCTATGTTTATTGCAGCACTATTTACAATAGCCAAGAATTGGAAGCAACCTAAATGTCCATCGGTAGATGAATGGATAAAGAAGATGTGGTACATATACACAATGGAATACTACTCAGCCATAAGAAGTGGAAAAATCCAACCATTTGCAGCAACATGGATGGAGCTGGAGAGTATTATGCTCAGTGAAATAAGCCAAGTGGAGAAAGAGAAATACCAAATGATTTCACTCATCTGAGGAGTATAAGAACAAAGGAAAAACTGAAGGAACAAAACAGCAGCGGAATTACAGAACCCAAAAATGGACTAATAGGTACCAAAGGGAAAGGAACTGGGGACGATGGGTGGGCAGGGAGGGATAAGGGGGGGGAAGAAGAAGGGGGGTATTAAGATTAGCATGCATGGGGGGGAGGGAGAAAGGGGAGGGTGGGCTGCACAACACAGAGAGGACAAGTAGGGATTCTACAACATTTTGCTAAGCTGATGGACAGTAACCATAATGTGGTTGTTAGGGGGGACCTGATATAGGGGAGAACATAGTAAACATAGTACTCTTCATGTAAGTGTAGATTAAAGATTAAAAAAAAAAGAAAGAAAGAAAGAAAGAAAAGGGAGATTACTCCTTGATAGGATAAAACTATTGGTAAATCAAAGATCAACGCATGCTTTAAATATCCTTAATGTTGATCACTTAAAGGGTGTCAGATGATCAGCTATGGAGGTACTCTTTTGTGATAATATTCCTTTCTCTTAATAAAAAAAAAAAAAAGCAGTTACTGTGTGCTGACCTCCAATGAGTTCTGCACAGTGTTATAGAGGACATGTCAAAGTGTGGGCAAAGAGTCTGTTTGTTTCTATGCAGAAGATCAAGGCCTAGCTTGGATACCCAGAAAATAAACTAAGATACGATATGAGGAGGAGCTTCCGGCATCAGCACTCTCTGGAGGACTCGTGCCGGGGGATGATCATCATAAAGCCTCCACAGGGATCCGGGCGATGCTGCGGTCGTGGCTGCGTCCACCCCACCGTTTCCTGGACTTGCCATTGGAATGAGGAGGGAGATGTCTAGGGTGGCATGTGCATACAGTGAGACAACGAATTTGACTGGATCTGTACTGTTGGAACTCAACCAGGAGTTGGAAGGGGTGCAAGGTGTAGCTCTCCAAAATCTTATGACTATAGACTATCTACAGTTAAAGGACATATGGGAGGTGAACAGATCCCAGAAATGGGCTGCTTTAATTTGTCTGATTTCTCTCAGACTGTTCAAGTACAGTTGGACAATATCCATCATATCATAGACAAATTTTCACAAATGCCTAGGGTGCCTAAATGGTTTTCTTGGCTTCACTGGAGAAGGATGGTAATGATAGATTTGCTTTGTTTATGTCACCGTATTCCTATTATGTTAATATGTGTGTACAAATTAATTAGTAGTTTAAAACCTATACATACTTAAGGTACTCTACAAGAAGATATGTCAAAGAAATAATCAATCCTCCCATGTTTTCTTCCATATGCTACCTCTATAGCTTTTCTTCTTCCTTCCTAATTACAACCCTTAAATAGAATTCGTGCCTCATATCGAAGTTACCGAGTATCATAATTCCTCCAG
Source organism: Manis javanica (assembly GCF_040802235.1). NCBI lineage: Eukaryota > Metazoa > Chordata > Mammalia > Pholidota > Manidae > Manis > Manis javanica. Next base: position 91,895,615 of record NC_133174.1, read on the forward strand.
GTGGTAAAGATACCTCGAGACAAGTGCTGGGCATAGAAGCCACAGGGCATAAATCTGCAAAGAAGTAAAAAGCTAACCTTTGCAAACAATATGGCTTCTTTCTCACTTACCAACTTTACATTTCCCTGTATGGCCCCGGAAGATGACTGGTTAGCCAGAGACGGGTAAGATTCCTCAAGGGAGGAACAACCTAAGACAGGCACAGTTGCAGGGAGGCCATCAGGTGAGAAATTGGGGATCAACAGAGGTGAGGCTCAGAACCTCATCCCCCCTGCTTTGAGAGAAATCTTCTGCATTCGTGGATGGTTTATTGCCCTTGTCTAGCTTGGATTAACACATAGTCTACAGGCACACACCTGATCATCTACAATTGCTCTTCTACAACACTAAACTATGTTTTCTACCTTTATCTTGCATCTACCTACCACTTCAGCATTTTATTAAAAATAAAAATAATAATAATAATAAAGGGAGAAATGTGGGATCAACATATAAATCAAGTATAAAAATCAAATGAATATTCATATTTGACCTGATTGTTTATAGTTCATAATGTGTGATCAAAACCGAAAGTTTCTGTGATGAATACCCTTGTACTGTTCACCATGTAAGAATTTATTCACTATGTAAGAATTCGTTCACCATGTAAGAACTTGTTCGTTATGCTTCAGAAGATTGGAAGACTGATGAGAATTAGGCTTGAGATGGATTAATGATTGTACATTGAGCATTGACCTCCCTATACTGAATTTTATTGTTGTTAACAACCATTTGATCAATAAATATGAGAGATGCCCTCTCAAAAAAAAAAAATACAAAACTGGAATTACTTGGCCATAGGGTATGTGTAAGTTCATTGAGTAGATAATGCCAAATAGTTTTCCAAAGTACTTGTACCAATTTACACTACCACCATAGTGGATGAAAGTTCCAGTTGATCCACATCTTCATTAATATGTGGTATTGTCAGTCTTTTTTCACTTTAGCCACTCTGATGTGTAAGCAGTGGTACATCATTGTGGTTTTAGTTTAAATTGCCTTGATAACTAGTGAGATGGAGCACATTTCATAGGTGTATCATCTGATATGCTTTCTTAAAGCAGTTATAGACAGGGACAAGAAAGGAGTAAGAGGAAGGACATGGTGGGTAGTGACTAAAGAAAGGATGGGGGTAGGAAGTGGACACTGTAGAAAGGAGAGCCTGAGGGCATTAAATCAAACTTTCTGAGCAGACCAGTTTTTCTGAGGACCAGGCAAATATACACAGATTTGGAAGTCTCTTAAGTGGAGCAGCTACAGGTGCTATAAAGGTGCTTGTAAAAGCTTATGTAAAACATGTTTGAAGTCTGACCATATAAAACCCCTGGCAGCAACCTATGTTCAAGCTCTCCTTTCCACAACAGCAGCAGCTCTGGCCACTACTTCCTGGCATCTCACACCAGATTATGTTCCTGACTGGCTTTCAATGCCCTTGTCCCAAAAATGACAGCACTGGCTTTGCAGATTCCAGCTAGAAGGCCATATGCCAATGTTAAAAAGCACAGAATGGTAAATATTCTTCCCCCACAGCTTTACTGAAGTATGACTGACAAAATAAAATTGTATATATTTAATGTGTACAATGTGATGTTTTGATATACATATACATTGTGAAATAATTACTGCAACCAAGCTAATTTCCATATCCATCACCTCATATAGTTACTTTTTTTTTTCAGTAAATGTTCTTTTTACCTAGTACCAAAGAGAAGTTTCTCCAGTAGTCAAGCTGCACAGCAACAGGTGCAAGTGAAACTTTCAAGTGTATGTGAATCCCCTGGGGAATCGTTAATCTGATTCAGTAGGTGAATGGTGAAGCCTAAGATTCTGCTAATCTAACAAGCTCCTGGATGCTGCTGATCTGAGGAGCATGCTTTGAGTTTTAGCACATGAGCTATGCTTATAGCCCAGCTCTTCTTTCTTAGCTGTGAAATGTCTGACAAGCTATTTAATCTCTCTGAGACTTCTTTTCATTGCCTATAAAAAACATTACCTACTTTATAGGGTTGTTGTGGAGGTTAAGTGAAATAATGGTTGGAAAGAGTAAGTAATTAATAAATGCCAGCTTTTGTCAATATTCAGTGAACTGGCACTCCTACACATCTATAATACTCTGAAGACTGCCATTCAGAATGATGATCTGGGACCACTGCAAAAGGCTAGATTAATCAGAGAGAGAAAGACTGAATCACATTTAGTCATATTTTATGTCAGGGTTATTTTATTGTATTCTAAATGTTTGAAAATTGAGATTTCAACTTTTTCAGCCAGGGTCCCAGCAGGAAACAGATGGCATGCTCAAATTAGCACAGTTAGTGGGAAGCTTAACAAAAGGACTATCTGCAAAGGTGTGAGCAGGGTATAGGAAAACCAAGAAGGATACACAGTGCAGTAACTTAAGGCTGACCATCCCTATTCCCAAAAGGATGAAGAGAGGGAACAGACACTAGAAAAAAAATGTGGCATGGAAAGGGCCCCCTTGAGAGGAACTGTGACCCTTAGTTAACAGACAGCAGCCAGCCTGTGGTGATCCTGCAAGAAAGAAGCCAGGAATAAGCACCCTGACCCCAGTTTATTCCCTCCCTTTGATGTCTGACCAGGGATCTCCACTGCCCACACCTTACCAGCAGCCATGAAGGGAAGGGAACTCACTGATGTAATCCATATAGATTACTCCTGGGGCACAGACCAGGCTATGAAAGGGTAGAAAGTGGATCTGGAGGGGTAAGCAGAGTTATCTGGCTCACCGTCTGTGACACTTATATTAAACCAAACTATTATCCAAAAGAGAACATTGTATTCCTCTGATCAGCCAAGAAAACAGACTACAGCACTGGACAAAGCCAAATTCAACTAGTTTATCACTAAATGAGGAGTAATAACTTCCAGAGTATCTCCCTCTTGGATGTCCTATAACCATCCAAAATGCAACACAGGTAAAACTGAAATCATCTTCCTCTTCTACCATAACTCAACTTTCCCATTTCCATCAATGGTAGCCTTCGAGATGCCAGTCTCTCAGTCTTCCATTTCCTCTCTGCATATTTAAATCTCACCTATCCTTTACAGTTCTAGTTCAAATACTTCTCCTCCTCCAAGAGGTCTTCTCCCAACTCGTTTAGCCTACACTGATTTCCCTTTTCTCTGAACCCACACGATCAGTAATTAGTCACTACTGTCAGATATTGCTATTTAACTGGTTTGAGTATACATACCAACTAGATACTATACTTCTTGAATGCAGGAACTATGTCTTAACTTTCCTTTTTTTCTCTTTGTCAAGTCTAAGTATCTTGAGACTTACTGAATGTAAGTACACAATAAATGACTGAAGAATGGTAACACGGAAAGAATAGCAGGGGACCAAATAACTAATTGCATTTTTCTATAAGAGCTTCACAAAAGGCCTAATACTTTCAGGACCTGCTTGGCCTTATGTATAAATATACAGGTATGAAGGACTGCTCTGCCTCCCATCTATCTACTTGGTATTTTAAAAACATTAGACATATGGAACCACAAAAGACCCTGAATAGCCAAAGCAATCATGACAAGGAAGAGTAAAGCAGGAGGGATCTCGCTTCCCAACTTCAAGCTCTACTACAAAATCACAGCAATCAAGACAATTTGATACTGGCACAAGAACAGACCCATAGAACCAGTGGAAAAGAATAGAGACTCCAGATACTAACCCAAACATATATGGTCAATTAATATATGATAAAGGAGCCATGGAAATACAATGGGGAAATGACAGCCCCTTCAACAGTTGGTGTTGGCAAAACTGGACAGCTACACATAAGAGAATGAAACTGGATCATTTTCTGACCCCATACACAAAAGTAAATTCGAAATGGAACAAAAACCTGAATGTAAGTCATAAAACCATAAAACTCTTAGAAGAAAACATAGGCAAAAATCTTTTGGAAACATAATGAAAAAGGGCTCAGTCCAACAAGAGGATATAACCATTATAAATATATATACATCCAACACAGGAGCACCAGCATTTGTGAAACAAATACTAACAGAACTAAAGGAGGAAATAGAATGTAATGCATTCATTTTAGGACATTACAACACACCACTTACTGCAAAGCATACACCCACTAGACAGAAAATAAGTAAGGACACGGACGTACTGAACAACAAACTAGAATAGATGGACTGAATAGATATATATAGAACTCTACATCCAAAAGCAACAGGATACACATTCCTCTCAAGTGCACATGGAACATTCTCCAGAATGGACCACATACTAACCCACAAAAGGAGCCTCAGTAAATTCAAAAAGATTGAAATTCTACCAACCAACTTTTCACACCACAAAGGTATAAAACCAGAAATAAATTGTACAAAGAAAACAAAAAGGCTCACAAACACAAGGAGGCTTAACAACATGCTCCTAAATAATCAATGGATCAATGAACAAATTAAAATAGAGATCCAGCAATATATGGAAACAAATGACAACAACAACACAAAGCCCCAACTTCTGTGGGACTCAGCAAAAGCAGTCTTAAGAGGAAAGTATATAGCAATTCAGGCATACTTAAAGAAGGAAGAACAATCCCAAATGAATAGTCTAATGTCACAATTATCGAAATTTGAAAAAGAAGAACAAATGAGGCCTAAAGTCAGCTGAAGGAGGGACATAATAAAGATCAGAGAAGAAATAAATACAATTGAGAAGAATAAATCAATAGAAAAAATCAATGAAACCAAGAGCTGGTTCTTTGAGAAAATAAACAAAATAGATAAGCCTCTAGCCAAACTTATTAAGACAAAAAGAGAATCAACACACATCAAGAGAATCAGAAATGAGAAAGGAAAAATCATGACAGACACCACAGAAATACAAAGAATTATTAGAGGATACTGTGAAAACCTATATGCTAACAAGCTGGAAAACCTAGAAGAAATGGACTTCCTAGAAAAACACAACCTTCCAATACTGACCAAAGAAGAAACACAAAATTGAAACAAACCAATTATGAGCAAAGAAATTGAAGTGGTAATCAAAAAACTACCCAACGGATTTACCTCGGACTTTTGTTAGACATACAGAGAAGACATAATACCAATTCTCCTTAAAGTTTTCCAAAAAATAGAAGAGGAGGGAATACTCCCAAACTCATTCTATGAAGCCAACATCACCCTAATACCAAAACCAGGCAAAGACCCCACCAAAAAAGAAAATTACAGACTAATATCCCTGATGAACGTGGATGCAAAAATACTCAACAAAATACTAGCACACCGAATTCAAAAATACATCAAGAGGATCATACACCATGATCAAGTGGGATTCATCCCAGGGATGCAAGGATAGTACAACATTCGAAAATCCATCAACATCATCCATCACATAAACAAAAAGAAGGACAGAAACCACATGATCATTTCCATACACACTGAAAAAGCATTCAACAAAATTCAACATCCATTCATGGTAAGAATTCTCAATAAAATGGTTATAGAGGGCAAGTACCTCAACATAATAAAGGCCATATGTGATAAACCCACAGCCAACATCATACTGAACAGCGAGAAGCTGAAAGTTTTTCTTCTGAGATCGGGAACAAGACAGGGATGCCCACTCTACCCACTGTTATTTAACATAGTACTAGAGGTCCTAGCCATGGCAATTAGACAAAACAAATACAAGAAATCCATATTGGGAGGGAACAAGTCAAACTGCCATTATTTGCAGATGACACGATATTGTACATAAAAAACCCTAAAGACTCCACTCCAAAACTACAAGAACTGATATCAGAATACAGCAAAGTTGCAGGATACAAAATTACACACAGAAATCTGTGGCTCTCCTATACACTAACAATGAACCAATAGAAAGAGAAATCAGGAAAACAATTCTATTCACAATTGCATCAAAAAGAATAAAATACTTAGGAATAAACCTAACCAAAGAAGTGAAAGACTATACCATGAAAACTATAAGACACTCTTAAGAGAAATTAAAGAGGACACTAACAAATGGAAACTCATCCCATGCTCATGGCTAGGAAGAATTAATATAATCAAAATGGCCATCCTGCCCAAGGCAATATACAGATTTGATGCAATCCCTATCAAAACACCAACAGCATTCTTCAAACAACTGAAACAAATAGTTCAAAAATTCATATGGAAACACCAAAGACCCCGAACAGCCAAAACAATCCTGAGAAGGAAGAATAAAGTGGGGAGGATCTTGCTCCCCAACTTCAAGCTCTACTACAAAGCCACGGTAATCAAGACAGTTTGGTACTGGCACAAGAACAGAGCCACAGATCAGTGGAACAGAATAGAGACTCCAGACATTAACCCAAACATATATGGTCAATTAATATTTGAAAAAGGAGCCATGGACATACAATGGGGAAATGATAGTCTCTTCAACAGATGGTGCTGGCAAAACTGGACAGCTACATGTAAGAGAATGAAACTGGACCAATGTCTAACCCCATACACAAAAGTAAACTCCAAATGGATCAAAGACCTGAATGTAAGTCATGAAACCATAAAACTCTTAGAAAAAATCATAGGCAAAAATCTCTTGGACATAAACATTAGTGACTTCTTCATGAACATATCTCCCCAGACAAGGAAAACAAAAGCAAAAATGAACAAGTGGGACTATATTAAGCTGAACACCTTCTGTACAGCAAAGGAAACCATCAATAGAACAAAAAAGTTCCCTACAGTATGGGAGAATATATTCATAAATGACAGATCTGGTAAAGGCTTGACATCCAAAATATATAAAGAGCTCACGCACCTCAAAAAACAGAAAGCAAATAATCCAATTAAAAAATGGGCAGAGGTACTGAACAGACAGTTCTCCAAAGAAATCCAGATGGCCAACAGACACATGAAAAGATGCTCCACATCACTAGTCATCAGAGAAATGCAGATTAAAACCACAATGACATATCACCTCACACCAGTAAGGATCGCCATCATCCAAAAGACAAGCAGCAACAAATGTTGGCGAGGTTGTGGAGAAAGGGGAACCCTCCTACACTGCTGGTGGGAACGTAAATTAGTTCAACCATTGTGGAAAGCAGTATGGAGGTTCCTCAGAATGCTCAAAATAGAAATACCATTTGACCCAGGAATTCCACTTCTAGGAATTTACCCTAAGAATGCAGCACTCCAGTTTGAAAAAGACAGATGCACCCCTATGTTTATCGCTGCACTGTTTACAATAGCCAAGAAATGGAAGCAACCTAAATGTCCATCAGTAGATGAATGGATAAAGAAGAGGTGGTACATATACGCAATGGAATATTACGCAGCCCTAAGAAAAAAACAGATCCTACCATTCGCAACAACATGGATGGAGCTAGAGGGTATTATGCTCAGTGAAATAAGCCAAGCGGAGAAGGACAAGTACCAAATGACTTCACTCATATGTGGAGCATAAGAACAAAGGAAAACTGAAGGAACAAAACAGCAGCAAAATCACAGAACCCAAGAATGGACTAATAGTTACCAAAGGGAAAGGGACTGGGGATGATGGGTGGGAAGTGAGGGATAAGTGCGGGGAAAAAGAAAGAGGGTATTACGATTAGCATGTATAGTGCATGGGGGACATGGGGAGGGCTGTGCAACACAGAGAAGACAAGTAGTGATTTTACAGCATCTTACTATGCAGATGGACAGTGACTGTGAAGGGGTATGTTGGGGGGACTTGGTGAAGGGGGGAACCTAGTAAACATAATGTTCTCTCTGTAATTGTAGACTAATGATACCAAAATAAAAATAAAAATAAAAAATAAAAAATAAAATTAAAAAAAAGAATACTTTACACAGCAAGATTATCACTTAAATTTGAAGGAGGGATTCAACAATTTCCAGATAAGCAAAAGCTGAGAGAATTCACCTCCCACAAACCATCTCTACAGTGTATTTTGGAGGGACTGCTATAGATGGAAGTGTTCCTAAGTCCAAAGAGCTGTCACCATAGGAAATAAAAACACATTTGATAAAGTAGAACAATTAATTGTTAAGCAGATGCAAAACTAAATCAACTCCCCCCAAAGTCAGTCAAGGCATAGACAAAGAGTACACAATATGACACCTAATATGTAAAGAATGGAGGAGGAAAAAAAGGAGGGGGAAAAAAAGAGCCTTTAGATTGTATTTGTAATAGCATACTGAGTTAAGTTAGACTGTTAGATAGTAATGAAGTTACCCTTGAACATTTGGAAACCACGAATCTAAAGCCTGCAATAGAAATAAGTACATACCTATCGATAATCGATAATCACCCTAAAGGTAAATGGTCTGAATGCATGAATCAAAAGACACAGTCACTAACTGGATAAAAAACAAGACCCATCTATATGCTGCCTACAAGAGACTCACTTCAAACCCAAGGACATACACAGACTGAAAGTGAAAGGATGAAATAGATATTTCATTCAAATATTAGGGAGAAAAAAGCAGGAGTTGCGGTACTTGTACCAGACAAAAGAGATTTCAAAACAAAGAAAGTAACAAGAGGCAAAGAAGTACATTACATAATAATAAAAGAGTCAGTTGAACAAGAGGACATAACCATTATAAATATCTATGCACCCAATAAAGGAGCACCAACATATGTGAAATGAATACTAACAGGACTGAAGTGGGGAATTGAATGCAATGCATTTATTTTAGGAGACTTCAACACTCCCCTCACTCTGAAGGACAGATCAACCAGACAGAAAATAAGAGAGACAGAGGCACTGAACAACACATTGGAAGAGAAGGATCTAACAGACATCTACAGAACAAACTCCACCCAAAAGCAGCAGGATACACATTCTTCTAAAGTGCACATGGAACATTTTCAAGAATAGATCATATAGTAGGCCACAAAAAGAGACTCAGTTAATTAAGGAAGATTGAAATTGTACCAACCAGCTGTTCAGATCACAGAGGTATAAAGCTAGAAAGAAATTATGCAAAGAAAATGAAAAAGCCCACAAATATATGGAGGCTTAACAACATGCTCCTAAATAACCAATAGATCAATGACCAAATAAAAACAAAGATCAAGCAATATATGGAGACAAATGACAACAATAATTCAACAGCACTAAATCTGTGGGATGCAGAGAAGGCTGTGCTAAGAGGGAAGTATATTGCAATACAGGCCTACCTCAGGAAAGAAGAACAATCCCATATGAACAGTCTAAACTCACTATTAATGGAACTAGAAAAAGAAGAATAAATGAGGCCCAAAGTCAGTAGGAGGGACATAAAAAAGATTAGAGCAGAAATAAATAAAATCAAGAAGAATAAAACAATAGAAAGAATCAATGAAAGCAGGAGCTGGTTTTTCAAGAAAATAAACAAAACAGATAACCCCCTCACCAGACTTATCAAGAAAAAAAGAGTCTACACACATAAACAGAATCAGAAATGAGAAAGGAAAAATCACTACGGACACCACAGGAATACAAACAATTATGAGAGAATACTATGAAAAATTATATGCTAACAAATTGTATAACATAGAAAAAATGGACAATTTTCTAGAAAAATACAACCTTCCAAGGCTGACCCAGAAAGAAACGGAAAATCTGAACAGACCAATTACCAGCAACAAAATTGAATTGGTAATCAAAAATCTACCAAGGAACAAAACACCTGGACCATATGGATTCATGGCTGAATTTAATCAAACATTTAGTGGAGACCTAATTCCCATCCTCCTAAAAGTTTTCCAAAAAGTAGAAGAGGAGGAAATACTTCCAAACTCATTCTATGAGGCCAGCATCACTCTAATACTAAAACCAGGCAGCAAAGACACCACAAAAAAAGAAAATTACAAACAAACATCCCTAATGAACATAGACACAAAAATCCTCAACAAAACATTAGCAAACCAAACTCAAAAATACATCAAAAAGATCATCCATCATGATCAAGTAAGATTAACTCCAGGGATGCAAGGATGGTACAATATTAGAAAATCCATCAACATCATCCACCACATCAACAAAAAGAAGGACAAAACCACATGATCATCTCAATAGATGCTGAAAAAGCATTCAACAAAATTCAACATCCATTCATGATAAAAACTCTCAACAAAATGGTATAGAGGGCAAGATCCTCAACACAATAAAAGCCATATATGACAAACCCACAGCCAACATCATACTTAACACCAAAAAGCTGAAAGCTTTTCCTTTAAGGTCAGTAACAAGACAAGGATGCCCACTCTCCACACTTTTATTCAACATAGTTCTGGTGGTCCTAGCCATGGCAATCAGACAACACAAAGAAATAAAAGGCATTCACATTGGTAAAGAAGTTAAACTGTCACTGTTTGCAGATTACAGGATATTGTACATAAAAAAAACCCTAAAGAATCCACTCCAAAATGACTAGATCTAATATCTGAATTCAGCAAAGTTGCACAATACAAAATTAATACACTGAAATCTGTTGCATTTCTATACACTAATGATGAACTAGCAGAAGGAGAAAACAGGAGAACAATTCCATTCACAATTGCATCAAAAATAATAAAATACCTAGGAATAAACCTAACCAAGTAGGTGAAACACCTATACCCTGAAAACTCTAAGACACTCTTAAGAGAAATTAGAGAGGACACTAACAAATGGAAACTCATGTCATGCTCCTGGCTAGGAAGAATTAATATTGCCAAAATGGCCATTCTGCCTAAAACAATCTACAGATTCAGTGCAATCCCTATCAAAATACTGACAGCATTCTTCAATGACCTGGAATAAATAGTTCTAAAATTCATATGGAACCACAAAAGACCCCGAATAGCCAAGGCAATCCTAAGAAGGAAGAATAAAGCTGGGGGGATTATGCACACCAACTTCAAGCTATACTACAAAGACACAGTAGTCAAGACAATTTGGTACTGGCACAAGAACAGACCCATAGACCTATGGAACAGACTAGAGAGTCCAGATATTAACCCAAGCATATATGGTCAATTAATACACAATAAAGGAGCCATGGATATACAATGGGGAAATGACAGCCTCTTCAACAACTGGTGTTGGCAAAACTGGACAGCTACATGTAAGAGAATGAAACTGGATTACTCTCTAACTCCATACACAAAAGTAAACTCAAAATGGATCAAACACCTGAATGTAAGTCATGAAACCATAAAACTCTTAGAAGAAAACACAGGCAAAACTCTCTTGAATATAAGCATGAGCAACTTTTTCATGAACATATCGCCCCGGGCAAGGGAAACAAAAGCAAAAATGAACAAGTGGGACTATATCAAACTAAAAAGCTTCTGTAGCGCAAAGGACACCATCAGTAGAACAAAAAAGCATCCTACAGTATGGGAGAATATATTCATAAGTGACATATCTGATAAGGGGTTGACATCCAAAATATATAAAGAACTCACATGTCTCAACAACTAAAAAGCAAATAACTCAATTAAAAAATGGGCATAGGATCTGAACACACTTCTCCAAAGAAGAAATTCAGATGTCCAACAGGCACATGAAAAGATGCTCCTCATCACTAATTTTCAAGGAAATGCAAATTAAAACCACGATGAAATATCACCTCACCCGGTTAGGATGGCCCGCATCAAAAAGACTAAGAACAACAAATGCTGGTGAGGATTTGGAGAAAGGGGAACCCTCCTACACTGCTGGTGGGAATGTAAACTAGTTCAACCATTGTGGAAAGCAGTATGGAGGTTTCTCAAAAAATTGAAAATAGAAATACCATTTGACCTGGGAATTCCACTCTTAGGAATTTACCCAGAGAATACAACTTCTCAGATTCAAAAAGACATATGTACCCCTATGTTTATTGTTGCACTATTTACAATAGCCAAGATATGGAAGCAACCTAGGTGTCCATCAGTAGATGAATGGATAAAGAAGAGGTGGTACATATACACAATGGAATACTATTCAGCCATAAGAAAGAAACAAATCCTACCATTTGCAACAACATGGATGGAGCTGTAGGGTATTATTCTCAGTGAAATAAGCCAAGCTGAGAAAGACAAGTGCCAAACAATTTTCCTCGTTTGTGGAGTGTATCAACAAAGCAAAACTGAAGGAAAAAAATAGCAGCAGACTCACAAACTCCAAGACGGGACTAGCGGTTACCAAAGGGGAGGGGTTGGGGAGGGTGGGTGCGGAGGGAGGGAGAAGGAGATTGACAGGTATTATGATTAGTACACATGGTGTGGGGTGGGGGTTCATGGGGAAGGCAATGTAGCACAGAGAAGAGAAATAGTGACTCTGTGGCATCTTACTACACTGATGGACAGTGACTGCAAAGGGGTATGGGGGGATGCGATAATATTGGTGAATGTAGTAACCACATTGTCATTCATTTTAAGAGTGTATGTAAATAATACCTTAATTAAAAAATTGTAAAAAAAACACTCTTCTACATAACCCTTGGGTTAATTAGAGAATCAAAACAGAAATTACAAACTGTTTTGAAATGATCAGCAAGAAAATCAACACTCATCAAAACCCATGATATGTAGCTAAAGTGGTACTCATAAGAAAATTGTAGCATTCAATTCATTTATTTATTCCAATATATTCAAATATATTTCAACTGATAGTACATAAAATATTTTGACTGACAGTAAAGGAACTAAACATTCAACTCAAGAACACAGGTTAAAAAACCAACAGATTATATATACCAAAAGAGAGTAGAAGAAAGTTAATAAATATCTTTTCAAAATTAATGGTGCATGTCTCATCAGTCCTCACTCATAAACCAAGAAAACCCCTGGATGAGATAACAGTCAAGTCCAGGAAGACTCTGAAATGTAGAAAGGAGAAAGTGAACTGCCTAGGGAAGTTAGGATGTAAGGAACACTACTGTGGTGAGTTGCCTGAGGTTTCGTTTTCCCTCCCACATATTGCAGATGGGGCGCTGAAGATTCCTGCATCCTGATACTGCCAATAGGCCCAGACCGAAAAAAAGCCCCAAGAAGGCTTATTCCCTTCAGATAAACAATAATCAGGGATAGGGTGGCCTAGCAGGACATAAAATCTTTTTGATAATACCCATCCTGATCTAGCCAAACATCAAAGTTTTTCAGTGGTGACAAATAGAGATACTCAGGTCTGGCCCCACAGGGCAGCAATTAGGCAGGGTGAGTTGGCCCTCCATCTCCCCTACAGGGGTCGTATCAGTAGGCTCAGACAGGGAGCTGAACTTCCACCCCACCTCCCTGGCAGCAAAGTGATGGAATGAGATGATGAAAGGTGGTACTAGTTGGCACTTCATTTTCCCCACTGGAATAATGTCAGTGGGGCCATCCCCACCTGGCAGCAATGAGGTGGTGAGAGTCAACCCTTCATTCTCCATTTTTCCACCTAGTATTGGAGAGACCTAGCAGGGAGTTGAAATCCCACCCCATCCCAGCAGTAACTGGAAAGAAATAAGCAGAGCTTCAGGGAACTGTGGGAAAATTTTAAAAAGGACAGAATTTTTACATCTTTGAGTCTAAGAAAAAAAGAAGAAAGACAAAGGCTGAAAATGTACTCAAAGAAATAATGGCTGAAAGCTTCCCCAAAGTTAAAACATTGACATTAGTAGACTGTGATAGGTTGCTTATGTATAATGTAATAATTTAGCAATCACTAAAATCTACATGACAAATACACTCAAAACCTATAACAGTAAGCCAAGATGGAATTCTTTAAAAAGGTTCAAGTAATACACAGCAAAGCAGGAAAAATGAAAAAGAGGAACGAAAAAAACAGAGGGAATAAACAGAAAACAAAAAGTAAAACAGCAAACAAGCCTTAACATACCAAAAATGACATTAAAGGTAAACAGCCTAAATAAACCCATTAAAAAACGGGATTGGCAGTGGTTAAAAAAAAAGAAAACTTGACCCAAACATGCTGTCTACAAGAAATCTACTTCAAACATAATGACACAGGTAGGTTGAACATAAAAGGATGTTCAAAGATATACTCTGCAAAAAGAACAAAAAGATAAGGTAGACTTTAGAATAAAGAAATTACCAGTCAGAGAAGGAAAGGGCCAATTCCCCAAACCCAAATGTGTATGCATCAAACAACAGAGATGCAAAATACATGAAGCAGAAACTAACAGAAAGGAAAAGACAAATGAATCAAATCCATAATTATACTTAGAAACTTCAACATCCCTTGCTCAGCAATTGGTAGAACCATTAGAAAATCATCGAGGATGTAGATGAACTGAAGAATACTATCACCCAACATTTGCAAAACATTCCACCCACCAATAGCAGAACATTCTTTTCATAAATAAACCTGAAAACATTTAAAAGAACCAAAACCATACAAAAGTGTGCTCTCTGACCACAGTGAGACCAAACTAGAAATCAATGACAGAAAAGCAATAGGAAAATCTCCAAACACTTGGAAATTAAGCAACTCACATATACCATGAGCCAAAGAAGTAGCAACGGAAAATTTTAAAAACACATTTTAATGAAAATATATCAAAATGTGTGGGATGCAGCTAAAAGTAGTGTTGAGAGGGAAATTTATAGCAATAAATAATTACATTAGAAAAGATGAAAACTCTCAAACAAATAATCTAAGCTCCTATCCTACCTTAATAAATTAGAAAAACAATAGCAAAATATACTTGACGTAAACAGATGGAAGGAAATAATGCTAAAATGCAGAAATGATAATGATCATAATGATTTTATCATTTTATCCTAATGATAAAAGCAGAAATCAATGAAATTGAAAACAGAAAAACCATACAAAAAACAGATGAGACAAAAAGCTGGTTCTTTGAAAAAAAAATCAATAAACTGATAAACCTCTAGAAAGACTGACAAAGACAAAAGAGTGAAGACATGATTTACCAGTATCAGGAATGAAAGAAGAGATATTGCCACAGAACTTAAATACATCAAAAGGATAGGGAATACTATGAACAATTCTGCACAGGTAGATTTGACAATTTAGGTGAAGTGGAACAACTCCCTGAGAAGCACAACATACCACAACTCATCCAATATGAAATAAATAATTTGAGTCGTTCTATATCTATTAAGGAAATTAAACTCTTGTTTCCAAAAACTGAAAGAGAAAATCTCCATGTCCAGATAGTTTCACTTGGGAATTATACCAAGCCATTTAAAGATTTAACACCAGTTCTACACAATCTGTTTCAGATAAAAGGAGGGAATTCCAACTTATTTTATGAGGCCAGTATTATCCTGAGACCAAAATCAGACAAAGCCCGTGGAAAAAGAGAAAACTACAGTCCAATATCCCTCATGGACAAAAATAACCTATCCCTCATAGATAACAAAAATCCTCAACAAAATATTAACAACTAGAATCTAGCAATGTATAAAAATAATTATGTGCAATAAAGCACAACTAAGTGAGGTTTATTCTAGGGATACAGGCTGATTCAATATTTGAAAATCAATCTAATCCAATTATCACAAGTTAAAAAGGAAAAACTACATGATCATATCCAATGACACAGATAAAGCATTTTACTAAATTCAACATCCATTCATGATAAAACTCTCAGGAAACTAGGAACACAAGGTAACATCATTAACCTAGTAAAGAACAGCCATTTAAAAAAAACTAGAGATAATATCATACTTAAGGCGGAGAGACTGAAAGCTTTCAGAATCAAGGCAAAGAAGTCTGCTGCCACCACTGCTATTCAACATAGTAGTGGGTGTTTTAACCATCCCAATAGGGCAAAATAAAATTAAATAAAAGGAATAAAGATTGGAAAGGATGAAATACGACTGTCCTTACTTAAAATGACATGATTGTATATGTAGAAACTCTCAAGGAATCAACACGCACAGAAAACTATTGACACTGCACACAACAAATTGGATGAATCTGAAGGGAATTGTGTTGAGTAAAAGAAGTCATTCTCAGAAAGTTATACTGTATGATTCCATTTATATAATATTCTAAATGATAAAATTATAGAGATGGAGAACAGCTAAGTGGTTGCCAAGATTGAGAGATGTGGGAGGAGAGATGATTGTGACTATAAAGGGGCAGCAGGAAGGGTTTTGTGGTTACAGAACAGTTCTACGCCTTTATTATGATGGTGGTTACACAAATCTGTGCACATGTCTCTAAACAAATGGCCACAGGCCTCAACAACAACAAGAAAAAAAAAAACCTGGGAAAATGGGAATCTGATTTTCAGAGTTACCACATTATATGTAAATGTCTAGTTTTCAATGTATTTCCTTGCTGTCATCTGGGAGGGCCTAGAAACAAGGACACTCCAATAGTAATGAGCACATCTAGTATGAGGCAGGTAATAGAAGGAGGGCAAGCATTGTTCAGGATCCCTGTAAATTTCAAGAAGCTTCAAGGCCTTTTAAGTTTCAAGCCCTTGTATGTTGCAAAAAAGCTCCAATCCAACTCAGCCCTTCACAAGTACACTTAATTATATATACCTCAGCTCTGACCGGTTACGCCCTTAGCAAATGAAGCATTGTACTTTCAGCCAATCAGGAGTAAGTTGCGTTCAGTTCTCCATTAGGTCAGGGAGGGGAAATGCCTCCTCTCACGAGGCAGTATAAACCCCAGACACCACAACCCTGAAGGCATCCTCCTCTGGAACTCCTGAGTAGCGGGAACTTTCTCTTTTCACCCATTGAAAGAGCTTTGCTGGCTGCTCCATGCTCTTGTCTGCTGGCTTCATTCTTCATTGCCTCTGAGACACGATCCTGGGGAAAAACAGCGTTCCGGCCGGTAACACTATGATGATTAAAGTTCATTTAGTTATTAGCTACAATCATAAGGTAGGGAGATGTCGGTTTGGCTGCTTTGAACCAGGCAGTTGCTTGCCATAGATACGTCAGAACCTTGACAGCCACTATTAGAATGTTGCCATAGGCTCATATGTGGGGAAACTGAGGCTGTGTTAATCTGGCAACAGAGCTTGAAAGCTCAATATACCTTCCTATTACTCTACACATCCTGTGTATCTCATCCAAAACAAACCAACTTCTAATCAGATAAATATTTAACCACCTCAAGGTAAGCAAAATATATTATTATCTCCCTTCTACAGATAAGAAATCTGAAAATGGTAGGTTGCATTTAGTTGATTTCATCCCAGGGTACTCAGGGGAGGCACTGGAAATCAAAGAAAGGACTGGTAATCCTTAGTCAATCATTTTCCTCCTCGGTTATCCTACTTCTCCTTCCTTAGGATAAGTTCTTAAGCAAGAATTGGTATGATGGCAGTTTGACCTTTCTTGGTGATATTAGCAAATACAGCCAGCCTGAGATCAATCAGGAATCTCTTCCAATTATCAGGAAATAGATATGAAGCCACTGCTGGCCTCATCCCAAAGGGAGATGGCTGTCATGGAACCCAGATCAGGCTCTGGTGTTTCAGGCTCCAGGTCTTACCAGCCTCATGAGCAAAGCTGGAGTAAGGCTGGTTTTGATCACAGGCCATATATAAGGTTTCCCTTTCATCTGGCATAAGCCAGAGCCATTCTCCAGGACATCCATATGGGAAGTCGAACGATTTCATATGGAATGAACTGTGCTCTAAGAAATGCTATGAAATGTGAGTCTCTATTTGGGAACAGCAATTCTCCAGAACAGTGGGTGACCCTCAGAACCTTGCTAGGTTATTCAGTGATAAGCTGGCACATACACTGGTGTTCACCAGATAGCTAAGCAAAGCCCAACTGAACTGTCAGCTGAAGTACTTTACTAACCCAACCAGAACTTTCCCCATCTCTGGGTTCCAATATAATTAGTCATTAGGAAGATGTAAATGAAAACCACAGTTAGATACCACTTCACGTCTAATAGGACAGTTGTAAATGAAAAGACAATGACAAGTGTTAGCAAGGATGTGGAGAAATTGGAGCCCTACTGCAGCACTGGTAGGAATGCAAAATGTTGCAGCCACTTTGGAAACAGGCTGGCGGTTCCTCAAAAGGTTAGACATAGACTTACCATATTCCACTCCTAGGTATATACCCAAGAGAACTGAAAACAGATATCTGCACACAAAGTTGTACACAGATGTTTATAGTAGCATTATTCATAAGAGCCAAAATGTAAAAATAATCCAAATGTCCATCAACTGATGAATGGATAAACAAAATGTATATACATACCAAGGAGAATTATTCAGCCATAAAAAGGAATGAAGTACTAATACACGCTACAGCATGGATGAACCTTGAAGTGATTGTCTAAATTAACCTTTTCAGTTAAGTGATGACTTTCAAATACAGCTGCACTTGGAAACCACTTGGGGAGCTTATGCAGCTCCCTGGAATCTTTGTGAGTGGGGCAGCTGAACTGATGTCTGAAATCTATTAAACCAGTTGATTTCTAAGGCCCCTTACAGATCTAGAAATTGTATTAAATCTATGGCAGTGGGTCACCGATATTTTTGAAGCAGTAGTGAGAGAGCCAAGCCCAATGGATAGCTGTTACTTAGAACAGGTCTCCCAATAGGTCCTTCTTGAAATCTCAGCTGGTTCCTCTGTAAGGCATGACTGCCCTCCAAGGTTGAATGAAGACAACTCTTGCTAACAGAGAGGAACTCTTGCTGCAGGGCTAGGCCACACCTGATGCCATCATGCCTGTGTAGGCTGCTTTAAAAAGAAATCACCCCATTTTCAGGAACCTGCTGCTGGAGTTGAGAATAACCAGGCCCTCCCTCTATGACATTTATAGGCAAGGTTGGATAGAATGAAGTAATGGACTGCTGATAGTCCCAGGCTTTCTGTTTATCAGCACCTGTGGAGTCGTAAGCTGATTTAGTTAGGCTCAGTGTTAATAATGGAGCTGATTTTTTATTTACTTGTTCCCCCTAATATTAAGGAATTAAGCTGAATCATGTTCCGGTTACTGACCTCCTGCTGGTCTCAGCTAAAGACCGAAAAGACACGAAGGTAATGTTACAATTACTTCTCTATACCTATTCTGCCATTTCCTCCAATATACGTTCCCACAGTCCCTGAAGGCCCACCTCTTCATGATATATGTTGTCAGGGGAAGTGATTGAGCAGTGGCCGCAAGATTGGGGGGAGGGTTGGGGGAGGATGGTAAATCCTATCACGCAAGTGAATCAGGGAAGAAAATCATCCTTGGAGGCTTTGGGGAGGGGTTCCCGCACCACCTTCTACCCCTTTTATGGTACACACATCGGGACTACTTCAGGCAGAGCCGCGAACACCAAGGGAGAGTAGAATTCTTCGTTTAGCCTAAGAATTAACAATGCCTTTAAGGTTTTAGCTCACTTTCTTTTCAATTTCCAGGAATGTGACTGTCATTATCATCGGATTGGACAACTCGGGTAAAACTCTTCTTGTGGAGGTTTTCCGAAGATGTGAGTAGCTGAAAGCTCTAAATTCTATTTGAGGTCTCCCATGGGCCCCAGAACCAATGAGATAATCATTCCTACCTAGCCTCACCTGATGGCCTTCAGGTTCCCTCTTTTGAAGATAAACACTTCCCAGAACACACAATCATACATACTCCTCGGGTGTTATCAGCCTGTTTATATAATATCTATCACCTGCTCCCTTTACGAGCTAGCCTGCTGGAAGGTCCTCTCGGGGTGTCAGTATGAATGAGATCAAATAATGTAAAGCACTTCAGTCCATTATGAAGGATAGCATGTTTGAAATACTGCCTAGTTTCAGGACTCAAAGTGGAATTTGGTCTAGATAAGAGAGGCAAGTGTAAGATGAAGAAGTTTAAAAACATGCAACTCTTCGTGACAGTGAATACAAAGGGCTGAAACATGAGAAATGTCAGCTCAGAGATGTGTAAATTTAATACCAGATCTCTAGTTTAATACCTTGACATTTTACGAAGCAGTTACACAGAATTTCAGAGAGCTACTATTCTAGTTGTGAAGACCCAGCTAACTACTGGCCAAATACATCAAAAAACCCAGCACAGTGAGTGGCATAGGATATCCTCCACTGATGTTTATTAAACAAAAGAAGGAGTATGATGATGTGGCTGAGCTTTATATAACCTGGCAGCACTTAATAAAGCACAAGAAAGGGCTAACCTGGCCCTACCTGGCCCCACTGGCCTACTTGAAGCCTGCATCAGTTCCCTTAAACTAAGCAACAGCCTGGGGACTGATCTTGCCATCTCTAGTTGTACCCAGAGTATTCAGCCCACACAGTTGCCTGAAGGACTTAACGCAAAGAGCTCATCATGGCACTTCCCTGTTAAAACCATTCAATACCTCCCCACCATCATAAAAACAAAACTTAAGTTCCTTAGTGGCACACAAAGTCCTCCATGGTTGGGTCCCTGACTTTTTCAGCTTCATTTCCCACACTCTCCACATATGCCCCCAATAGAGCCAAAACAAAAGATTCACCATTGCTTTGCCATCAGACTGTTCTGACTCACATGCTCATGCTTTTGGCCATTCACATTGTCCCACTACCTAGCATTTCATCCCTTCTATTACCTACCTGCTTGATCAAACACCTCAAGGCACAAGCCTAAGCTTGACCTCAGGAAAGCCATCCCTAATGCCCAGCACCTCCTTGCTTGGCTCCAACTCTATTCTGTGCCTCCTGTCATCATGTACTTATCACAATATCAGCGCACAGCTTCCCAGTCCTTCCCCTAGATGGTGAGTCCCTCGAGGAAAAGTCATGGATCTTGCCAGCTTTGTATCTTCAGTTTCTGTATGTTTAGTACCTTCAGGCAGGTACTCGATAAATATTTGTGGAATGAATGTTCTCCCCTATTCCACCACTCCCCTCTGGCTACACGTTGCCTCTGTAACTTCTCCCTCCCTCCTCCTCTCCCAACCCGCAGAGTGGCAGCCCCAAGTACCACGTTTTAGCCAATGGTTCAGCCTAGTATCCCACTTTATAGGCACCAAACTTGACTCCTTGCCTCTCCCAGCTCTCTAATAGGCAGATACGGTGAAAAGGTAAACAGCACCAGGAAAATCAAGGAGCCAGGATACACCACAACTCTGATAAAAGTGGGGATGATTTTTAGACCCCCAACTCAGCCCCACCCCTAGACTCCCATCCAGTCTGGGTGAGGCCTGGGGCTATAGTTTAAGAACCTCCCAGGGGTTTCTGACGGTCAGCTAGCTTTGGGAAGCACTCGGCAGTTCACCTGTGTGCTGTTTTGTCTGTGAGAATAGTGTCTCCTTGCCATTCTAATTCCTAGAGGACAGAACCTGGAGTCAATTAATTGGTTACTGTGTAACTTGACTTGTGCTTGGTGAATAACTTGGGGCTGATTCATAACCCACTAGGTTTATGGTTGGGACTTCATTCACAGAGAAGTTTTTCATAGTTAAGAAGCAAAGTACCACTGATGTCACATTCTGAAGAATGTCTCAGGTCACCTCTGTCCACGTAGGGCTATCAGTCAACCTAGTAGGTTGCTCTGTACCCGAAATGCAATCATTCATCTCCCCTGCTCCTGCAAATGTTTATAGTTGCCAAGAACAGATAATGGCCTAGGAAAGAAATTCCAATCTACAAGTAGTAACTTGTGTGAGCATTGGAAGACGCCAGATATAAAGTATTTGGGAACATAAGCTATTATCATTACTGACACCATCCACTGTAACTGTTTTCTTTGGCACAAATTGGACAAGAATCCCAAGCATGAAGGTGCTATAAAGGAGGGCATTTACAGCAGTGCCTCTCAAACCTGGGGATCTTTAAAAGAAAAATGAGCCAGGATGCTCGAGCCCCACCCCAGATCTATGGCATCAAAGCCTCAGAGAATGAAGCCTAGTGTCATAGGTTTTAGAAGCTCTGCCGGTGATCCTGGAGCACGGTGAGTACTGAGATTCAAAAATCAGAATCACCCGGGGAGCTTTCACACCTGACCGGTGTGTACTGACTGGGCACCTGGAGGTTCAGATGCTTCGGTCTGGGCAAGGCCCATGAATCAAAGTCTTCACAAGCACACCAGATGCTGCTGAGACACACAGGCATGATGAGTTTCATTGCTCTCTGGGGCAGTGAGGTGTCACACTTTAAAGTGCACAAGACTCACCTGGGATTTTGTGAACCATAAGAGTTTGTTAAACCTCCTTGGTTTTCCTGCTGCTGTTTACCTTTTCACCATATCTGCCTATCAGAGAGTTGGCAGAAGCAGGAGTCAAGTTTGCTGCCTATAAGGTGGGTCCCAAGCATAGCAATTCTGATTCATTCGGTGCAGGGTAGGGCTTAACGATACCCCCCTCCACTTATAACTCTGAAACAGTCCTCAGACTGTGCTTTCCAAAACACTCCATTAGGGACATACAGATGTATTAGACTCAGAACATGTGGTCAGGGAGTTTGTAAATTAACAGAGGGAAGAAGAGAAATGTAAATTGTCAGGAACAACTTCTCATGGCTTCTAGAGGTTACCAGCAATAGATTGCATTATTGATATTGCTATGATTTCAAGTAAAAAGAAAAAAAAATGAGGGGAAATGTTTTGCTCTCACAGGAAAACATATATATAAAGCTTTTGTCAAAGTAGGAAACCAGATTTAAAAGTTACCTGTAGAGTTTTAACCTATTCACTTATTTTTAGGTAATCTAATACAGACATAGCAAATACCACATCAAAGTTGTGACTGAAAGTTATGTTATCTGAAAGCTATAATTAAAAAGATCATTGACTAAACAAGAAAACAGAAGAGGAGTTATGACATTAAAATATAATGATAATATACACATATACACATAGAGATATATATGTATACATGTAAATGTGTATATTATCATACATTTCCAAAGATCTGAAAGCATCTTACCAACTTCTCAGCTAAATGACTCATTCTGGCAATGAGTATGGAAACTGTCACAGGTAGATTTGACTATAAATAAGAAGCTACTAATTCTGGTCTTACAACTCTCAGGTCTGAGTGTAGAGAATGTACAAAATTTTGCTACTAATGTCGGCAGGGAGCTAGGCCAGGATCGTGAGTTCAACAGAATGGACTGTGCATAAAGACTGTCATTTTGCACTGCATTTCTATGGGAGCTGAATGGGGGATAGAATGCCCTACTGAATGGTGTGCTCTGGCCTTAGCTTGAAAGGGCAAATGTATCTGAGTTTGGCATGGTTTCTTGGAGGCGATAGGAGGAAGAGAACTTCATACTCTCATCCACAGCAACAGGCACCACACCACCATTTATTGAACACCTACTGTGTGTAAGGTAATGCCGAGCCCCTCCCTCACAGAGCTTACATGTTAGTTGAGAAGACAGAGCATGCACTGAATGAGGTGAAGGACCAGTTTAACAGACCACATGCTCAACGGGAGGGAAACAAGAGCTGGGCAGGTCAGAGAGGCTTCCTAAAGAAAGTGGTAGTCGAGATGGGCCTTGAAGAAAGGGTGAGATGGGGGGGGGGCTCCTGTTTATTCATTCCTCAAAATTCATTCCACAAATATTTATTGAGCACCTGTGTGCCAGCTTCGGTCTTTGGCATCATGAATACAATGGTGAATAAAATTGAAAGCTTATGAAATCATAGAATTTGCAACACTGTAACATGCACTGTGATAGGGTAATAAGCCCAGAAGAAAGGCACCTTATCCGGACTGGGGGACGGCGGTGTGAGTTAGGGAAAACTTTTTGTAGGAAATAAGACCTAAATCGATTTTTTTAAAAATAGGCATTAACCAAGCAAGTAGTGGAAGAGTGTTCTAAGCAGTGGGGATAGCACCTCGTGAAGGCCCAAAGCAAGAGACGACATGGCATTCTTGTGGAGTGGGGGTAGTATGAGCCAGGGAGCAGTGGGAGGAAGAGACTGGGTATGTCCCAGGGACACTGTGGACACCAGTCAGGGCAGAGATAGGTCTGGCAGGTTAGGAGGCAAAGGAGTCCTTATTCTGTCCTTGGAACTGTGGGCACTTACCGAAGGCTACTGAGCCAGGAGAGGGTAGCATGGCCAAGTGCTGCTTCAGGAAGTTGAATCACTGAGTGTGAGCAGGATGGCAGGATGCCTCAGTAGGATTCCTCAGGGCAGTCAAGGTTCCTTTCATCAAGGTTCAGATCGTTGTTTAACACATTCTTTCTTCTGACACTACACCCCTGCTTTGTGGTTACTTCTCCTCTCTTCCCCTATGCATAGTACTTCCCAGAAGGATGGATAATTTTGTGGCATCTGAATTGACTACGCTCCTGCTGGATGAATATGAAGTTTCCATCTATGACCTGGACGGAGGCATGCAAGGCCGGGAAATCTGGCCCAACTACTATGCACAGGCACATGGGCTTGTCTTTGTCCTGGATTCCAGTGACTTTGGACGCATGCAAGAAGCGAAGATGATCTTAACGTGTCTGCTGTCTGATCAAAGAGTGGCAGGGAAACCCATCCTAGTGTAAGACTCTGCCTTTGTGCCCAATTTCTCCTTCCTTCCCATTTTGCGCCTGTACAACAGAAGTAGACAGAAGAAGGGCTGGGTGGTCCCTTTGTCACCGCCAGCTAGGCTTCCTCTTCCCCTGGCTCAGTGACAGGGGATGGCCCCACCCTCTGGGGCTATTTACAAGAGCCACTTTCTCCCACATCCTGCCATGGGGGGAACTTATTACCTGATTGTGCAAAGGTAATTTTGATGCTAAGCATCAAAGGGAAATGGAGAATATCTGGATCTTCCACCTCCATCCTTCAACTCCCTGGAAGACTGCCTTCCGGAATTTGCTTCTCTTTCCTGGCTTCAGTCTCTGACCCTGAGACGGTGACAGAAAACAACCCCTATTTTGTATAATCAGTGCCAATGGGCTCCTCCCTTGGCAGACTGCCCAAGAGTCATGTAACGAGCACTTATTCTAGGGTAATAATTCAGGTGGCCTGTCAAGCCTCGCCCCTCACCCACTCTCTTTTCGCCGTTTTTTTTTTTTCCTCATTAGCACCCCCAACTCAAGCAAAAACAGAGTTTGGGAGAGGATGTAAAAACTCCAAATGGGTTCATATCCCAGTCAGCAATTCTAATTAAAGTCCAATGGCACAGTGTAGAGGATGTGAGAAATGAGGCCTGGGGTTATCTTGGATTCAAATTATTTGTGGTCTTCTTTCCTCCACTGAAAATTGGCTAGAAACATGTCTGGCTCATCTCATTGGGCAGGTCTTTAAGGCTAGTTCCTGGATATGCAGCAGCTGCACCAGAATTGGTTCTCCCCCTTTCCCTTCTTGCCTTGCCCATGGCCTCTATTTCTATTTCAATCGTCTGTCCTTCCTCCCTCCCCTCCCCTATGCCCTGCTGTAGCCTGGCAAATAAACAAGACAAGGAGTATGCCCTCCTACCTAGAGAAATTATCAAATACCTACTCCTGGAAAGGCTGGTGAACGAGAGCAAGTCCTGCTGCCGAGTGGTAAGTGTCAACCCCTCTTGAGCCCAGCTGATGCCTCCCTTGGCCCATTCCATAATCGAGCCCCGTAATGCTGGGTCTCAGGCAAAGCCTCTTCCTACCAGGCAACATCTATAGTGATGACTTCTAATTTGGTGACCATAAATATCACATGTTATAATGCTTTCACATATGTTTTTCTCATTAGGCCTTCAAAACAGCTCTGTAAAGTTAGAGTTTGAATATCCTCATTTTATGGATAGGAAAGCTAAGACTCAGAGACTCTGAGTGACTTACCCAAGGTCATACGTCCAAGACATTATACCAGAACCACTTCATTAAAGGACCTTAGCTTTCCTATGTCTCATTTACCTTCTCAGGAGTAAATGCTGAGTGTCCCCTAGGAAGACTTAGAGCCTCTCTAGGCACAGCAGAGCTTACGTGTACCTCTGCCTTTTGGCTGAAAGTGATTGGACCTGTGGGGCCCCAGAGATCCCATCCTCCTGGGTTGGAGCCTTCTCATCTCTTTTTGTCACAGGAACCCTGTTCAGCCATCAAAGAAGCCCAAGGAAAGAACCATCAGCCCATAATTAAAGGGCTGCGCTGGCTGTTAGCTGCCACTGGGGATAAATATGGAGACCTGTGTACTCACCAACTGCCATTCACCCCGGACATCCCAACCTCCAAGGGCACCAGAGGCTCTCGGAGAAGATGCTCATCAGACAGGTACTGAGCTGCCTCTATTAGGTACTGGTAAGAATAGATGCAGAAGTCGATCTTCAACATGTGCAGGGAGTTCTGGGAAGTGCTTGGATTCCGTGCAGTGCTGAGCAAGTCCCTCAAGATCCGCTGGGCCAAAAGGGGCTAGAGCAGTGACCAGGAACATTCCAGCTCTGTTAGGGACACCTTTCCCACCCACCAGCACAACTTGAGTGGTCACGTTAGTGGCATGAGTCGTATAAAGGTAAAGCCACCTGTCGGCACTGGAGCTTCCCTAAAATGGGGATTCTCTTCCCTGATTTGCCACATGGAGGAGCAAAGGAGCATGAGCCCCTTAAGGAGCTTTCTGGCAATACTGTACAGATGTATGTCTTAAAGCTACCCCCACACTCTCCTCTTCCAGTTCTCTGATTCTCCCAATAATAAGGAGAGATGAGAAAACGGTAATAGGAAGAAGAAGAAGAAAAATAAAAGAAAACTGAGGTGATCAAGGTTCTGAGAAGCAAAAAGCCTAAATGCCCTTGCTCTTTGGCCCTTCTCATTGTCCAAAGGCATATGGCAGGGAGGGGGCAAGAGTGGCATTCAATTAAGACGCTTGAGGTGTTTTCACTTGTTTGTTCTTCCTATCTTCCTTACCTTCACTACCAGGATGGGAATGTCCATAGAAAAAAGGCAGCATCGAGGACAATGCCCAATGGAAGCTAGACCCCTAAAGCCAGTCCTACTGGTAAATGGTTCTTTAAATGTTACTGCCCCAGAGACCACTCCCTGAACTCTCAGGCACCAACTGACTTTTTTTCTCCATCTTCTTGTTGTACAGAAAGAAGGTTTAAGATTAAGGTCTAAAAGGAATCTATCAGTAACATTTGCTTTAGATGAACCCATGGAAGAAGATGAATGTTCTGTGGGTAATATGGCTTGGAACACTAACGCTACTGAGCCTCACTGCAATCCGAGTGATGACTTGCAGACCCCAGCTCCACGTGTTGAGAATCATCTTTTTAAAGGTAATGCTTCATCAACAGTTAGTCAGAGAAGAAAAGACATACAGGCCTTTCCTCGCAATTTGTAGCACAGTATTCCTATTTTTAGTCTGAAACTCTTTTCTCATACTGTGGTTGCTGGTCAGGAGGAGAAATGGATCAAGGGAGAGTGCTTGGGGACCACCATTTGGTAGCTTAGGATGACGCCCCAGCACTGGCTGACACCAGATCTTTCTTTGGATGGCTATAGGGTTGTCTTAAAGGATACGATTTCCAATGGTGGAAGTAAAAATTGGTACAACCTTGATGGAAAACACTTTGGTCATCTGTCTCTCTCTTGCTCTCCCTCTCTCAATATATTTATCAGTAAGTTTTAAAATGTGGAAACCCTGTGAACCAATCATCTCATTTTCTTGAACTGTATCCATAATTACACAAAGACCCAAAAAAGTATGTTTGTCATTGTTCTAGTACAACAGCTAAAAGCTGGAAACAAGCTCATGTCTAACCGTGGGGAATGGGCTAATAAATTATGATCCATCCACACAGCGGAATGCTATGCAGACACTAAAAGGCTAAAGTTGACTCATATTTACTGACATGGAAAGCTTTCCACCATCTGATGCTTTGTTAGGGAAAATGGCAAGTCAGAGTGTAGCATTTACAGTATGATGGCTATACGTGCATAGAATATCTGGAGGGAAATCACCAGAACATCAGCAGTGGTTTTCTCTGGGGCTTAGATAAGAGGTGATTTTGAGAAGTAAAACGCCTAGGTGACATTCTTTGGATTTTTGTTTTACTGGAAATTTTCATTTTTATAATAAGCACGTACGATTTCTCCCAATACAATAAAGGCATTTTCTAAAAAGCTATGAGGACCTAAAGGCCCAATGTAGTTAATGGCTACTCCTTCTCAGTATTGCTTGAGACCCCAGTCTCCATGATGGTCAACCATCAATATTATGTCCCCTCTAATCTCCCAGGGATCTGGCCCTTCTGGCTACCCCAGAGCCTTTGGTTGTTCTAACTGTGTGGCCGGAGGGTAGGGGGCAGGGGGCAGGGGGCAGGGGTGGGGGGTGCAGGGGCTGGCCTTGGCCTGGGGCACTGAGAAGGAGAAATGCACTGCTCCAGGAATGAGGGGTGAGGGTGAGAGCTGAGAGTCCGGAATTTGGTAGAAGAGTGAAGCAAGTGTTTTTGTAGATGTAGTCAGGAACTACTACTAAATCTTTGTTCAAAATTGAAATCCATTTTCATTTCTATAACCTCAGAACCCAGGGCAAAAAAGAGAATGGATACGTGGGACACAGAAGAGATGTTACTGGACAATCCTTGTGGAGAAACCTTTGCATTCTGTGGTTCGTAGTCCTTAAGCCCAGGGTAGAAGGGAGAGAGCAAGAGTGAGAAAAAGTCTGAGGCCACAGCTGGGTGGGGGTGCTTAGTGGGGTACAGGATACATCCCCTTGGAAAGTAGCCACCACCCTCCTGCCCTGGAGTGGTCTGAGGACAGGAAATCTGGCACATAGCTTTGCTTGCACTGACTGGCTGTTTTCTTTTTCTCAGACTTTTAACGGAGTACTAAAGAGAAAAATGGAGGGAAGTCAAAAGAAACACTAAAATCCCTCCCTCAGTAAATGGGTTCATCTCCAGAACCATCAGGACTATTTAGTTTTTCAGTTTCTACTTGTTAATACCTCTACAGTCCCCTACAATGACACTTACTCTAACATCACATCTCTCAGAACTCCCATTGTTCCTGTACATCTACATTCGAGCTGTCAAATGAATCTTATACCCACCGAGAGGCTCAAGAAAAGCTAGGTGGCATCCATTTGAGAATGAACACGACCTTGGCAGAGAGCACAGACTTCCCATCTTTGCACCCAGATGGTCCTGACGAAGCCTGTGAACAACGTGCTGTGGGTGACCAACTGCAATTAAGCCTTAGAAGTACAGGGACAATTTAGAATTACATTCCCCACACTAAGTTTCTTCAGTATAAGGGGACTGGCAGAAATAAACTGAAGTTTTCTGATGAGAATTATGCTCTGCTGACTCATTTTCAGTCACGCCTCCAAGAACAACTCGCTTTTAAATTCCCAGCCACTCTCTGTGGAGCCTGGCAACAATCCCTTTGCTGTCCCTTCAGGAATAGCAATTGCTGTCTCTCCTCACACTGTGGTTAGGTATGCAAAAGCTGTACACACTTGAACGTGCTCAACCCTCCACCTCAAGGGGGGTAGTGGTAGTGGTGGTAGTCATTGACCATCACTATGACTACTACTATCACCAGGTACCACAGCCACCATTTACTGAGTGCCTTCTGGATGTCGGGCCCAGCACTGAGTTCTTCACATTCATTATCTTATTCACAACAGCTCTTGAGGGGAGGCAGTAGACCTGCCTGCATTTTACAGATGGGGAAACTAAAAGGGCTGAGAGGTTAAATAACTTGCCCATGGTCCCACACCTTGTAAGAAGCAGAGCAAGGAACTGAATCCAGATCTGGCTCTAGAGCTACTTTAGACCAGAAAGAACTACCTGTGCTTTACTCAGCCTCCATCCAGGAAGAGAAAGCTATATTCAGGAAAAACGGTGAAGCTTAGCCAGGCCCGTACCGGGAGAATGACATGGATAGCAATAAGCACACCAATTGTAGTAATAGGCACGGATGACTGAGCACTTCCATTTTGTCAGGCGCTGGGCTAAGTGCTTTACATACATTATTGCCTTTCATCTGCACAAGCCTCTGAGGTCAGTTCTATTAGCATCGTCTTCACAGAGGCAGAAACTGGTGTTCAGAGAGGTCAAATCATTCGTCCCAGGGTACCCACTAGAAAGTGGCAGAGCTGGTTTTCAAATGAAGGCCCAACTCCTAAACTCATGCTCCTAACTCCTACCCCATAGGGCCTCACCAGGCAGTGCAAGCCAACTAGCCCATAGTTGTTTCCAGTCTTACAACCCCATCTGGAGGGTCTGAGACTTTCTAAGGCTGCATCACTTGCTATTATGCATTGCATATGGCTTTGTCTCCAAGGAAACCACCCAGACACCTTGCAGGTCTTTTGACAGGATTCTGACTGAGGCTCAGCTTATTGATCGTGGAGCTGGAAGGAACCTTACAGAGCCTTTAGTCCAACCCCAGTGAAACAGATGAGGAACTTGGGGTACAGAGAGGTTAAGTGGCTTGCCCAGGATTGTGCAGCTGATCACCAGTAGAGCTGCTCCTAAAATCCAGACATCCTGTGTGCCTGAGCCAGTGCTCTGTCTTCTCTGTCCAAAAATACCACATCCTCCCTGAGTCTTCTCTGGCCATTGCTGATCCACCTACTCTCTTCCAATTTGTCTGATACACATCACTGGAGAATTCTGATGATAATCATTCTCACCTCTGGATGCAGCAAATGTCTCTGCTGAAGAAGAGTTTTATCAGGCAGGAGATGTGATTCAACAAATCAAGTTTCTCAAGAAAATCAGAATACCCACAGTTCTCGGTATGGCATGTGTGTTTATGAGGCAGGCATACTTTCTCAGCCAAGAGGGGAGGGAAAGTGTGGCCAGAAGTGTTCCCTATGAATGTGGGCAGGGTGGAGAATTTAGGTTGAAACAACTCTGACAAAATTCAAGTCCAGTATGCTGGCGCCCTTCCCTTTGTACTAGGTATGTATTCCTGGGTGTCGACCAAATTTTCCTACATAGAATCTGTCCATCACAAGGAGTTATTGGAAGAACATCTCCCAACAACAGCCAGAATACCCTAATTTATTTTTGACTGAATCTTAATTTTGTTGCTGCAGACTGTTACTGTACTTTCCAAACGTCTTACCAAGCTGGGTGACCTGGCAATTTCCCCCAGTGAAGACAAGAATGTGAGTACGTACCTCACAGGCTTGATGTGAGGCTCAAAGGGGACCATCCATATAAAAATGCTTAGCAGAGTGCCTGGCACATAAGAAGTAACTCATTAAATGTTAGCTACTACTACTATAACTAGGGGAGGAGCTTAGATCATTAGACAGCTACACCCCTCCCCCTTTGGGGGACAGGTACCCATTTTTCTACAAAGAACAACCCAGAGAGAGAGGTCTTGGATTCTAAAGTACAGAGAGAATACAGACTCTAGGGTAGGTATGACCACTGCCAACCACAGCTCCCATATCCTTGTCTTTGAGAATATTCAATCTGCCAGAGAGATCTTACAGATCTATACCTTAGCAAGGCAGCCCAGAGACCAAGATTAAGGGTAGTTTTTGAGCCTAGAGGGCAAATTTCCTTTCAAGCCAGTGACTGCCTTGGAGTTTCTCTCCTTTTGTTGTCAAGGCCTTGGACAGCCTCCTCCAGGACTTTTTAAGCCTAGCTCCTGTCAGAGGTGCTCTGAACACGTGTGCCCCTGGCTCAGCATTCAACAAGCCCCACTTGGCCCTGGGTACTTGTCCATTTGGTCTTGCAAGACAGGCCTGGGCTTCCTGACTAGAGAATTCA
Organism: Manis javanica; assembly: GCF_040802235.1. Taxonomy (NCBI): domain Eukaryota; kingdom Metazoa; phylum Chordata; class Mammalia; order Pholidota; family Manidae; genus Manis; species Manis javanica. The sequence goes on from NC_133174.1 coordinate 91,927,169, forward strand.
ATACGCAGAGGTAGGGGATCCCTCTGCTCTGAATGGTTTTCAACCCCTGAAATATATTACCACTCTTCATGCTTATGTTGTTTCTACCCACCAGTAGTATTGTGTCAGCAGAGTTGGTATCCAGAATGACCTGCAGAACACAGGTCATACAGTTTGTACGCAGTAAGGGTTAAGGAAGAAGAGTGATAAGGTGGGCTTGGGGACTGGAAACCAGTTGTAGCTAACCTAGCTATAAATCCCCTGAAGATGTGAGTGTTTGGTGCTTGGGCCATACCATTTATGTTTTGAGTATCACCCTTTGTTCCAATTAGTGTGTCCTATTAGAATCACTTGTTTTCGAGGCAGTTGGTACGGGTGAGATTTAACCAAGTGCCTTGAACACACCACCACTCTTCTCAGGAGAATCCTGCCAACCAGCATTCTTAACTATAAAATGCCATTATCCGTGGGTGGGGTACGGGTCAAGCCTGAACTCACTGCTCTGTCACTCACCCCTATAAGTCCTTTATGGGATGACCAAAACCTCGATTTCTGACAGAAAGGGGTGTAGAGAATGAAAGCTACTGTCCAGCTTTCCAGGATCCAGGACTTGAAATCATCCCCTCACACCCACTTCACTTTTACAGGTGCCTAAAAGAACACAGCCACGGCACCCTGACCTGTGCGTATTCCTTTAGCTACAATAATCCATCCTCCCACTCCCCTTACCATTTCTCACAGATCAGTTTCTATGGGAAACACAGGTGGAGCTGTTACCCCTGGCGAGCCAAAAGCAGTAGGAACTTCCTGCGGTTGGCATGAAGGGAGTATCAGCTGAGGGTTGAGGGTTGTGGGAGTCGGGGCTTGTACCTCTGCCCCTGTGCCTATGAAGTGCCCGGCCCAAGTCCAGGGAGCCTAAGAGGCTCCGCTGTTGGGTGGTGGGCGGAGCAATGTTAACAAAGCACTCAAACAGTGCTGTGCGATGACGACTCAGGAAACCCACGCAATCCCACGCTCACACTAGCACTTCCAGGAACTAAAACAGACCTGGTGCTAAGAGACAGCAGGCCTTTTCTATCTGCTCGGGAAAGTGAGCCCAATCTTAAGAACTACCATGCTATTAGATACAATATACCATTACACAGCCATTAAAGAAGACAATTATGGGCACTATGCAGGTGAGAACCAGAATGCCAAATAATGCGAAGTGAAAACAGTGAAATAGGAATGAGCAGGTACACATGCTGATCACAATTATGGGAAACATACAGACAAGAGCTCCCTAAAAGAACCTGAGCGAATGAAGAGCACTATAGTCCCTTTAGATTCTGCTCCCCCTCCACAAATACCTTTTATAGTAATACACATTCTTTAAATTGCCATGCTGGGCACACCAGGTTACAGAGACACCTGCCTTTCAGCTGACATGGGAGTTAATGCTGCAGATCATTTGATTCAGGGACTAGTGAAGCACTGGATGTTGAGGAGGCTGGCACTTTAAAATGAGCCGGATCCTGCCTCTTTCCCACTCTTCTCCCATTCAGGACTTAATTACCACTGCAGGCTTAGCACTACAGTGAGACATTCCTTCCAAACACCTAGCCCACCAAACTCTAAGAGGGGAGCTTAAGAAAACATATATTTGGAACCCCTTTAAGTCAGGCTGCTGTGTTTTGAACTAGACTAGCTTATACTGAAAGGAACTGTTTGCAAAAGGCTGCCAGAAATTCCTTGTTGTAAAAGAATCGCTATGCGCTACCCATGCTCCTCCCACACTCCTTGTCACCTTGCTGTGGGTAGTGCTTAGTCAGCCAAACATCTAGTACATATCTAAGTATTTGGGTAAGCACTCTTCTCTCCCTGGAGCCCTGGCCTCAACACCTGCCCAGACTTGGTTTTTCCAGAATTAGCTTTCAATCGGTATGTTTAGTTTTTAAAAGACTACATTTAGGTTCTTTTTTTAAAACTTTTTATTTTGAAATAATTTTAGATTTACAGAAAAATTGTAAAAATACTACAGAGAGTTCCCATATACCCCTCATCCAGCTTTCCCTAAAGTTAATGCCTCACATAGCTCTGATAGTTTGTTAAAGACCATGACACTAACATCAGCACAATACTATTTACTCATCTACAGACTCTATTCAGATGTCACCAGTTTTTCCCCTCGTGTCCTTTTTCTCTTCAGGATTCGATTCAGGATCCCATGCAGCATTTCTACTATGTTGAGCTTTTTTAAAAAACCCATCTCTAGAAGCAAGTTTCCTTTTGGAAGGTGGAAAGGGTAAGCCAGTAGATGTTCTGGGCAATTTATGATCCTGGGCTATTCTACCCAGAAGGGAACTCCATCACTTCTGTACCCAAGCCCTTAATTCATGACACCTCATCAGTTATTTTCAGAAAACATGTCTTAACATTAGCACTTCTCACAGTAGCACAGAGGGATCTGACAAGTGGGATATTTTAGCAACCAATATTATGAGGTTGACAAAATGTGAGGGATGGCCTTATCTGTTTTCTATGCTTCGTTTTTCTTCAAACTGTACTTAAACTTTTTACCCCGAACTATAACATTTGACTGCAACATAAATGCTGAGAAGCACCCACACCAACAGAGAAGGGACTCTTTCCAGTGTGTGTTTGGCTCTGCTTGCCTGAAGTTAAGTATTAAAATCTTACAGACACCAAGATGAGGTTATTTTTGCTTGTTCATCTCGAGACGGGGAAGGAAAAGCAGGCTACGACATTCATTTATTCCTTTAACAAATAACCAGCGTATTAAGAATACCTCCCACTTAATACACACCAACTGTGTGCCAGGCAATTTGCAAAGTACTTTACATAAAATTGTTCCTCTGAATGGGTCACAACAATCCCATGAAGTAAGTACTATTATTATTACCTTTCTTTTACAGGGAGAGCGGCTGGGAACAGAGGGTTGGAGAGGTTAAGTAACTCACCCAAGGTCACACAGCACCTAAGTGATGGAGACAGGATTCAAGGCCAGGTCAGCCTGATTCGAGTTGGTTCCTGTGGCCTGTATGCTATACTGCCTCTCTGAGCACCTGGCACATTTCAGACACTGGGCAGGGTATTACAGATACAACAGTGAACAGGATCTAGCCCTATTCCTTCAAACCTTACAGTCTAGCTGGAGGAGAAAGACGACTAAACAGCTAAGTATAACATAGACCTCTCTTCTTCTCAGGTATGCATTCGATTGGTTTTAAGTAAAGGCGATCAGTGAATGTAAGCAGTGAATGCCAAAACCTCTAAACATTTAAATTCCTTTTTCAGGTCCTCAGGGCAAAGACCTCTCCCCTCCATGTACCCTGAGGATTCCTAACAGTTGGGAATGGACTTGAGGATAGAGACATGTTACTCCATTGTGTGGCTCTGGGCTAGATGTCAGTATTGACACCCCACTTAGTCTCTCTCCTTTGAGGAGAAACAATGGGAAATAAAATGTGGAAATACATATAATGATGGAATAAACTCAGCCGATGAAAAAAATTTTAAGTCTGGAACTGAATAATTATATTCCATATCAATTCTTCCATTCCACTTGCATTAATTGGTGAGCTGTAAGGGGGCTTCAGTTGGTTCATGACTGCACTTTATGGACATGCCATTTTGAAGTACATTTCTTAGAAAAATGACAATGATGACCCTGTGAATTGTAAACCGGCAATGTAATTTCGATGGTGAAGGGCTGGAAGACTTAACTCTCAATCATTCTCTTCACCCTCCCAACCCCAAAACAATCAAATACCCTAACTCTGTGGTTCTTAACCCTGGCTGCACATTGGAATCACTGGGGAAACTTCAAAATTACCAACGCCTGTGTCCCACCCCGAGAAAGTGTGATGATTTAATTGGTCTGGGTGTGGCCTGGGTTTTGGAGTTTTGAAAGATCCCCAGCGGATTTTATTGTGCAGACAAGCTTGGGAACCACAGCCCTAACTGGAGGATCATAATAACCCTGGCTATACATTCGAATCACCTTTGGGGGATCCTTTAAAAATTCAGGCGCTTGGGCCACACCCCTGACCAACTGAATCAGCGTATCAGGGAATAGGGACCATGCCCCAGGAACCAGGATTTTTCAGCTTCCAGATGAGTCCAATGTGTAGCCAAGACTGGGAATCACTGCCGAGGTGAAACTCCAAATCTGTAATGAGGACAACGGTAAAATTTGCATTCACAGGTTCGGTCTCTTAAGATAAGCCTAATGAAGAGAAGCCAGTTCTAGACAATAGGGAGGAAGCAGGTAAGGACAAACCCTTAAAACAACTGTCCTACTCAAGTAGTGACTCTATAGCATCTTACTACACTGGTGAACAGTGACTGCAATGGGGTGTGTGGTGGGGACTTGATAATACGGGTGAATGTAGTAACCACAATGTTGCTCATGTGAAGCCTTCATAAGATTGTATATCAATGATACCTCAATAAACAAACAAACAAAAAAACCCAACTATTCTACTTTAATAGTAAAGTGAGCTCCCTCTTCTCTTGCCAAGTGTGAGTTAGTTTTAAGGTTTGGCTAGGATTACTAGCAACTGATGGTAAGTAAGCCCCAATCTACCACAGCCACCAAAAAAACTGCAGAAAGAATGGGAAAGAGAATGCTTTAAAGGGACGAAAATCTTTGCAAGGGACTACAAACCACTGCTCAGAGACCTGGGATGTCTAGATAAGGAGAAAGCAGAAAAGCAAGCTCTTTGGCCTATGTGTTACCCAACCAGCTAAGTTTTTGTCTGCAACCTGATGTGCCCTTTTCTTCATCAAGCCAAACATTGAGCTTGGAGACAAAAACTGTAGACCATGATTCTCATCCTTACCTGCACATTAGTCATGTGGGAGCTTTTAAAATAATGATGTTAGGGCCACACTCAAAATGAATGAAATCAGAATGTCTGAGGGGATGATGCCCAGGATGCCCAGCTCTGTTTTAAAAAGGTCCCCTGGTGATTCTAATGTGCACCCATGGCTGAGAACAGCTGCCCTAAACCAGTGGTTCTCACACTAGAGTGTATATCAGAATCACCTGGAGGGCACTTTAAAACCCAGATGGCAGGGCCCACCCCCAGAGTCTCCGATCCACTTGGGGTGAGGCCTCAAAGCACTTCTAACGAGCTCCTAGGGAATGCCCATGCTGCTGGTCCAGGGGCCACACTTTGAAAGGCATAGGCCCACCTAGATCACTGGTTCTCAACCTTGGCTACAGAAGAGAATCTCTGGGGTGCGGGGTGGGGGGTGGGGGGGGGAAGCATTTTTTAAATACTGATGCCTAAGCCCTTCCCCAAACCAATTAAACTGGATTATCTGGAGCCCAGGGATCAGTATTTTTAAACTGATCTCCAGGTGATTCTAATCCATGGCGAAATTTGTGATCAAATGCCCTAGACATAGATATTTTACAGCTGGAAGAGATCATGTAGCACAAACCCGTAAGACTCCTGGGAATTTACAACTACTTTAGCTACCACTGGTCCACATGTCCTAACCTCAATTACCACTGTTCTTCACAGTCATTATTACTATGCATTAATAATGTGATCAATTTAGGGTGACCAAATTGTTTTCCCAGTTTGCCTAGGATGCTCCTGGTTTTAACACTGAAAGTCTCAGGTTCAGAACAGATTAGGACCGTTGGTCACTGTGCTAATGTCTTACAGCTCACAGACTGAACTATTAGATTTTGCTTCTAATATCCAGCATCCAGATCCTGGTTTCTAAATACCATTCTCCACTGAAAGGATCCAGGGCTCCTTGGAAACAGCTGATTCCAGGACTGGGGCATGGAAATGTATGGTGAGCCTTGGAATCTTGTGCCAAAATCTAAGGAAATGCTCAAAGACTCCTAGAGCCATATCAAAACGACATGGGAGTCAGCCTGAAGAGAATTCTGCTGGCCAAACTGGAGAAATTTGAGCATTACAAAGAAAATGACTGAACTAAATGTGTAACACTGAATTTAAGAAAACATTGAATCAGTGATAATCAGAAACAAACAAAACGACTTTGCTACTATTGGAAGTAGACGCTTCTTGCGCTGAAAACTGGTATTCTAAGGGAAAGAATTAGGCTTTTACCTTGCATTTCTGGTTCACGTTCTACAGAGGAGAAAAAGCTCATCTTTACAAAATAATGTCAGCTAAGAAACGTAGATTGGATGACAGAATTAAATCACTGTAGAGAAAATGAAAGTTCCTATGGCCAGGATTCTCACCTGGCCCTGGACAGCTTGCTCCCTACACACGTGTGGGCAATATGTTATTACTGAGTCTATATACAGAACTCCACCCAGGGCTCTGGGTGGCTGCATGACTGAGAGAGAGAGCAGAAGCTGGAGTGGTGGCACTGCCGAGGATAGAGACTGAGGCGGCTGCGGGGACAGAGAGGCCCAGAGGCAGAGACTGGCTTACTGCATGCAGGCTTGTTTTGCAGACGGGGTTCAAGCGCTTGACCTGCCATCACTGGGAGAATACAGTTGGGTGTAAACCCTTTTGTTACGGGCTGGAACATTGTGTTTCCCCAGGATTTTTGTCTCTGAGGCGACGAAGAACGAAGCCAGCAGACAAGAGTACGGAGCAATCAGCAAAGCTCCTTCAATGAGTGAAAAGAGAAAGCAAGAACTCCTGGACTCCAAGAGAGGACGCCACCAGAGTTGCTCTATCAGGGGTTTACATTGCCTCCTAAGAGGAGGAACTTCCACCCCCACCGCCACCGCCACCGCCACCGCCACCCGATGGAGAACTGAATTAACTCCTGATTGGCTGAAAGTACAGTGCTTCATTTGCATAAAGTAGCTGAGGTCTATGTACCTTTGAATGGTTGGGCTTCATTTACACAGGACACAGAGAGCAGCTGAGGTCTATCGAAATGGCTGAGTTGGATTGGGGCTTTTTACAAGGGTCCTGAACTTTATCTGCGTGCTTCCCACCACCAGTTGCCTCACTTTCACTTCAAGAACATTCCATTGTCATTTTTCGGTCTCACTGAATCAAGATTGAACTTACACGGGGCTGAAACTCTCAGGCAGGGCAATCACCAAGTCAGGAAATACATTTTAAAAATTAGGAAAATAAATCACTGAGTAGGAAAGCAGTAAGAAATGGATGCTAAAATCTTTAGGTGAGAGGTTACTGAGGAACAGGACAGTCAAACGGTGCTGAAGTAACAGCTTACACATCTCTTGTGTAATTATAAAGAGAAAACTACGTGGAGAGTTCTGAGGGCCACCACCTTAACTAAGAGTGGACAACTGCCATTACACACCTCACGATGCGATGCAACATAAAGTATGTGGCACTACTTATGAAGCATTCTCGTCAAAAGTGGTTAAATACAAATCTAATGAAGCCCCTAGGCCCAACAACTTCTGGTTTACAGGAAATTCACAGGCAGGAAGGAGGAGCTAAACACCACCATAAAAAGCAAACCATCCTGGCTTGCCCAGGACTGAGGGTACTCCAGGATGCAGGGTCAGTGCTAAAACCAGGAGAGTCTCAGGCAAACCCGGGTGGTTGATCACACGATAATCAGACAGGTTCCTAATGTGGGGCATACGTGGTCTCTAAAAGTCAGTGCCAATAAAAAAAAAAAAGTACAGAGACTGTGCTAGATTAAAAGAGACTAAAGAGACACTACGCCCAAGTGCAACATGTGAACTGGCCATAAAAGACATTGAGGGGACAGCTGAGGATATCAAAATACACAGAGCAGTGCTACTCTGCTAGCCCATAGATGAAAATGAGCTATGTCACTAAGTGCACTAATTTGGCTGTTGGTAACAGGACTTTCTCAGCAAAGGATTTGGCACACTGATGCACATTCTGATGTGAGCTCCCCTGTGAACTATCAAGCAGTCTGTAGACTACCCTTCCAGAAGCACTGGATTAGGTATTAGATAATATTGGTGAAGATCAGTGAGGCACTGTTTATCTTTTTTGGCTGGGCTTATAGTATTACGGTTATGTAAAGAAATGTCCTTATGCTTAAAAGATGTATGCTGAGGTATTTAAAGATGACGTGTCATGATGTCTACAGCTTACTTCCAAATGGTTTGTCAAAGAACAGAGACACAGATAAAGCAAATATGGCAAAATAGTATCACTTGTTGAATCTTGGTGGTGGACGTACTCGTGTTCATTGTACTATCCTTTCAACTTTCCTGCATGTTTTAAAGTTTTCATAATAAAAATGACAGAAGAATGAATCTAAAATCTTCTTACTTACAAGATATGACTAATACAATTATCAGGAAGCTGATTATCCACAGTCAATCCTATATTTATTAGACATTCCTCATATGTAACTTAAAAACAGAAAGATGAGCAGATGTAGACAAAAGAGGTAATGAAAAGCACATTCCAAGCTAAAGAAACAGAATGTGAAAAGAACCAGAATGGAAGAAATTTGTCTTTTACAGAGAAAAGAATTCAATGTCTCTAGAGAAACGAGGCTGCCCAGATGATGAAGGGGCTTTGAGGCTATATCAAGAATTTGGGACTTTATTTTAAAAGCAAAAGAAGCTGATAACAGATTTTAAGCATTGCAGAAACTCAGTGAGATGGCATTTTAGAAAACTCACTCTATAGAGAATGGAATAGATGCAGGCAAGAGCAGATACAGCAAGTATCGGTTGGGAAGATGGCCCTTTCAGTTATAATCTGATGGGAGAGGATGGGCACCTGCAGGGATGGAGACCTAGTGATACACTGGACGGGGCAGGGGGTACAGGAGAAGGAAGACTCAGATGTAATTCCCAGGCTTCTGGCTTGATTGACTGGGTAGATTGATGTATTCATCAAGATTGGGAATATAGGAGCAACAACAGGTTTGGGGGAAAGATGTAAAGCATTCAACGTTAGGTATGTTGAGTTTGGGAAGATATCCAGGTAGAGTCTACCTTGTAGGAAGCTGAATATGAAAATGAGAAAGGTAACTCTGGTTTCCAGCTCAGGTAACTAATAAGTAGGCTTAACATTTACAGATACGGGGAACACAGGAGGAGAAGGTAGACGTCACATTACATTTACAAATTTTTAAGTTATAAAAATAATATGAACTCATTACATAAAGTGAAAAATAGGGGAACAGAAATAAAACATATGACTACTGTAAATCAACACTTTTTATCATTTTAGGTTATTTCCATCTAGTATTCTTAAATGGATGTTTATGCAGTGCCTTAAGATCAATATTTTTCTGGAGAGGAGGCTTCTCTGAGGTATTTAGGATTGAGAATTAAAAATACTAGTTGACCTAACATTTACATTTTGTAAATCAATGTTTGCTAAATTACATATCCTTAGGCTGTTAAAATACTCAAAACATAATCTAAATTGTCGGGCAAGTATCCAAGAACAACTCCAGAGCTGAAGAAATCATGGATGAGACAAGAGAAAGTCTGTTGCAATATCCAGTTTATTATAGTATATACTGGATCACCAGGGGATTCTCGAGCTCTCTGCCTCTACCTCTATGCTACACAGCACAATTTTAGGTATTCAGTCTCTTCTTTGACAGTCTTTCCCATAGAGACTGTACTGCGACCAATTCTCCCTCCACAGGCAAGAGCTAATTGAAACTACTGCCCCTATGGATAACCATATTTTTAAAGGGTATTCTAAAAGCTTCAAAGCCTAGAAAACCCAAAGGAATGAAGCTCTATTGAGATCATGCAGTCACCCTGCAATCACTTCATGGCTTACTCTGCTGTTTAATAAAGCTAGACTTGTTTCTACTTCTAATTCTTGGTTACCTCATGAACATGTCCAGTAAAATCTCTGGGCAAATACAGAGACCCAAGTCAATGTGAAATTATTACCAGCTGCAGAGAAAAGCTGTTGTCAGCACACCCACAGGCAGAGTTAGTCAGAGGAGACAAGCCTATAAACTAGGATCAAGGCTGCCATGACAGGCTAACGGCATGAGGAAGGAACAGTGCAGATTCAGGACCAAGGAGTGGTCACAACCAAGCACACACTCATCAGAACAAGGGAACCTGAAAACTAAGGTTATAAATCCGCCTCAGATGGGAGGCCTACAATATTCTTCATGCTCATGATCCAAAGACTGGCTTCCCTGGCAATGCTCTCAGGGTCTGCAATGCACCAATATACCAAACCTGGAAATTACTGAAACTTCAGCCTTAACAAAGAGCCTGCAGTCTTGGAGGAGGCCACTTATCGTGTGAAGAGGAGCACCAGCTCGCAGTGTGGGGTGTGTGGGAACAGATCCACGGGCACAGCTCGTCTCAGCACAAAAGGCTCGCCGAGGAGCTTCTTAGCAGGGTTTAAAGGGCAGCACAGCCTGTAAAAACAGATCATATTATCAGCTATTAGAAACCAAGGAAAATCTGCAGGAACACCATCTCCTACAATGTAAGCCCTTCCACTGCATCCCACAGCCCCGTTTTTCTCTCTGTAATAGCACTTACCATATTTAGCGTTAACTACCTGGAGTTTTTTTTTTAATCCCTCTTTTTCACTGGAGTATAGTCTTTTGGAAGGTAGAAACAAGGCCAAACCTGCTTATTATTAGTCTCTGTGTTCCCAGTGTCTGACAGAGTAAGGGGTTCAATGGTGAATGGATCAAGGAGTCAAGGTCATATACTTCTCTATATGATTTGCACAAACAGGTAATTAATAAATATTACTGAATTAGATTATTCTACTGAAATTTTCAAAGTATATTACTTTTTCCCTTTATTTCAAAGGTAGTCAAGGAAAAATGAGAACAAAAATTCACCTATAAACTCACCATGCAGAGAAGAATGACCATTTGCTAACACTTTAGGATATATCTTTCCAAATACGTGCATTCAAATTGGTTTCTTAAAATGGAGTCACACTGCACATACTGTACACACTGTTTACAACCTGTTTCTTCAGTTAATAATACCTCATGAACATTTCTCCACTATATGTAAACCTGCCTCACTTTTATTGGCTGTATGGTATTTCATTGAATAAATAAAATGTAGTTTATTTATCTAATTCTTTGTTATTGGAAACACAAGCTGTTTCTAACTTTTTGCTATTTAAAAAGTCCCTCCATGAATAGTGTTAATAGTTATACCTTTGTGCACATTTTTAGTTAGTTAGTGGAACTGCTGAGTTGAAGGACCTGTATGGTTTTAAGGCCCTAAGATGTATACCACTAAATGGTTCTACAAAAGGTTGTATCAATTTACATTCAAACTAACAAAGCAGAAGAGTTCTTGTTTCCCTTGCTAATACTCAATAGCTTAAATAGCACCATCCCATTAAAATCAGGAACAAGACAAGATATTCACTATGACTCCTACAATGGAACATTTTCTCATCCAGGGTAATAAGAAAAGAAAGAAAGAGACAAGACTTTTTTTATATGGTAATCATATGGCCAGCTACCAAGAAAATCCAAGGGACTGAACTGGAAAAGGAATAAAACTAATAAAAGGGTAAGGTAGTTGGACACAAGCTCGGCAATAACCGCTTAGAAAATGTCATGAACAAGGTCTCACTCATAATGGCAATAAAAACTTTACAATATCTTGTATCAACCTTAAGAAGAAGACCCATACTGGAAAATATATATAGTTATAGAGAATTGCATTTTAAGACTCCAGTAACTGAAGAGACATACCACATGCCTGGACAGAAAAAAATACTGTAAAGATTTTAATTCTCCTTAAACTAACTAGTAAATTCAGTGTACTTCCAATTACAATCCCAAATGGATGTTTTTGATAAGTTGATTCTAGAACCCTATTATAAAATACATGAAAACGTTACAGCATACATCCTTTAACCCAACAATTCCACAACAGGGATTTATCTAACATATATGCTATTACTATCACATACACTTATTCATTACCTATACAAACTTATTACACATATGTGCAAAGATAATTGCATGAAGATATTCACTGCAACATTGTGGCAACAATACAGTGCAAACAACCTTGAAATTTACTAGCAGGGACTAGTTAAATGGCATATTTATGTAAGTTAAAATTATATAGCTTATTTAAAAACTTAAGTAGACCTGTAAGTATTGATGCAGATTCTACATCGTGGTAGAACAATCTCCAAAATCTATTGTTAACTGAAAAGCATGGTACAGAACAGTGTTTATAGTCTGTTTCTATTTGTTAAAAAAAAGAAAGAGGGTTGGTATGTACACATACACATACTTGTACACACACACATATAGTAACAGAATATCTTTGACAGGCTACACAAGAAACTGGTAAGCATGGTGACACCTGAAGGACTGCAGGTCAGGAGTAAGAAAGACTCATTCTTCACTGCATACTCTTTTGCACTGCTAGATTTTTTCTGCTATAGGCACATACTGTCTTCTCAAAATAAAATTTTCTTGCTTTTCTGAGGCCATGTTTATTGTTTCACTCAGTATGAGTGTTAGCCGAATCCTACATTAACTCTTAATTATTGAATTTTTTAATTCGCCGTTTTGCATAGTGAACCTTTTCATTTTATTCAAAAATGAAATAGCATAAAAAGATACACAGTAAAGTCTCCTTCCCACCTGTGACTCCCATCTCCACAGTTCTACCCCACCCACAGATCACTACTATCCAGTTTCTTATGTAACTTACCAGTTTCTCTATACATATACAAACACAGACCTATATTCTTCTCCGCATCCTCCATCCTTTTTTACAAAAATAGTTAATTATTATATGAACAATTTTACACACCTTGCTATTTCCAATTAGCAACATATCTTTGATCCAAAATCACAGCCGCAAAAGAAAAAAGTCTGGAATCTTCAAAATTAAATACTCTTGTGCTTCAAAGGACACCATCAAGAAAGTGAACACAGAACCCACAGAATAGGAAAAAATGTTTGCAAATCATGTATCTGATAAGGCACTTAACATGTGAATACATAAGGAAATCTGAGAACTCAATAATAAAGGACAACCCACTTCAAAAATGGGCAAAGGATCTGAATAGACGTTTCTGCAAAGAAGACATACAAATGGTCAATATGCACGTGAAAAAATGCTCATAACATTAGCCACTGGGGAAATGTAAATCAAAACCACAAGGCAATACCACTCCCTACCCACTAGGATGGATATAATAAAAAAGAGGGGCAATAATAAGAGTTGGTGAGGATGTGGAGAAATTGGTACCCTCATACACTGCTGGGAGGAATGTAAAATGGGGCAGCTGCTCTGGCAAATGGTCTGGTAGTTCCTTAAAAGGTGAATACAGAGTTACCACATGACCCGGCAGTTCCACTCCTAGGTACCTACCCAAGAGAAATGAAAACATGTCCACACAATGCTTGCACATGGAATGTTCACAGCAGCATTATTCATAAGAGCCAAAAGGCAGAAACAACCCAAATGTCCAACAACTTATGAGTGAATAAGTAAAATGTGGTAAATCCATATAATGGATTATTTTGGCCATAAAAATGAATCAAATACTGATTCATGGTACAGCATGCTAAGTAAAAGAAGCCAGATGCAAAGAACCATATAGTATGATTTCATTTGTATGAAATGTGCAGAATAGAGACAGAGAGTAGATTCATGGTCGCCTAGGGCCAGAGAGTCGGGGAAAAGTGGGGAATGACTGGCAAGGGGTACAGGGCTTCTTTTTGAAGACATGAAAATGTTCGGGAATTAGATGGTGGTGATAGCTACACAATTCTGTGAACACAACAAAAACCACTGAATTGTACACTTTAAATGGTTGAATTTTATGACATGTGAATTATATCTCCATAAAGCTGTTACTAAAAAATAACATACCTTAGGGATCTTTCCATACCGGCACATAGAGAACACCTCCATTCTTTTTTGTAGCCGTACAGTATTCCACTGTATTGATATGGCATAGTTGATTTACTAGTTCCCCACTGATGAACTTTCAGGATATTTCATTGTTTGCTGTTACAACATTGCAATAAAAAAGTTGCACGTTTGTCATTTTACTGGTATGTCACTATATTTGTAAGATAAAGCCTCAGAAATAGAATTACTGGGTCAAAGGTATATATACATTTTAATTTTCATCTATATTGCTAAATTTCTCTCCAATGGCATAGTGCCAGTTTACACTCTGAGCTGTAATTTTTTAAATTGTTTCCCCAGAGTATTGCCAAGAGTGCATTACCAAACTTTTGAACTTTTGCCAATCTGAGATGTAAAAAGTAGTATCACAGGGTAATTCTACTTTGCATTTCCATCATAATGGAAGAAACTGAGCATCCTTCCGTGGTTCATAAACACATTTATAATATTTTCTTTTCATAGCCTCTGTTCATTTTTCTTTGGAGCTGTTTTTTTTCATACCGATTTCCAGGAGTTCGTTAATCTTAAGAATAAAACTCTTTGTGATATGAAATACAAATTTTTTCTAGCTCACATGTCATCTCCTGTCTTCACTTCTGGTGCTTTTTATTATGCAAGTTATTGATTTTTTCCACTGTTTTGTTGATGAAGAATTCACATACCATGTGGCTCACCCATTTATACAGTTTAGCAGCTTTAAATATATTCACAGAGTTGTGTATCCATCACAACAATCAATTTCATAATATTTTCATTAACCCAACAAGATATCATGTACTGCTTAGCAGTTATTCCCCATTTCTCCCCAAGCTCCCCCTACCTCAGTCCTAGGCAACCACAAATCTACTTTCTGTCTCTGGAAGACTTGCCTAGTCTGGACATTTCCTGGAAATGGAATCATACAATAAGTGGCCTTTGGTGGGTGGCTTCTGGATACAGTCCCTTATCAGATAAATTATGTGCAAATATTTTCTACTATTCTGTAGGTTTCCTTTTCACTTTCTTGATGGTATCATTTACAGCACAAAGGGTTTTTTAATTTTGATGATGTCCGATTATACACATACACACACACACATGTATTTTTTTATATACATATTTTGTTGTTGTTGCTTGGGTTTTTGATGTCATCTAACAAGGCTTTGCCTAACCCAAGACCACAAAGATTTGCTCCTATGTTTCAACTCTTACATTTAGTTCTATGATCCATTTTGAATTCATTTCTGTGCATGGTGTAATGAGGGGAGAAGCTATTTTTCTATGTAGCCAAATTTAATGACATTTTATTATATGGCTTCTGAATTTTCACAGAAAGGGCTTTCACACCCCAAGATTATAAAGAAATTCTATGATTTCCTAGGGTACACTTATGGTTTCCCCTGTTTACATTTAAATCCCTGACTCCTTTGTAATTTATCCTGATACACAATGTGAGATACAGTTCCAATTTTTATGTATTCCACCATGGCTACCCAGCCGTCCACCACTATTTATTGGATAGTCCATCTTTTTCCCATTGATACTGATTTTTCATATATTCAAAAACATTTTAAAATAATATAATAAAAATAAAAATAGAGGGCAAATGGAAGAGTAAATGTGTGAGAATACACAAGGAAATAAGACGGTTAGAACATATGGGCCTCATGCTTTCATTCTGGGTAGCTCTTTGACAACTTTCTGCTTTTCTTCCATGGTTACAGATCTGTTCAGGTTTACTATATCTTCTGAAATTAATATTGGCCATTTGTATTTTCCCAGAAAATCACCCATCAGGGTTTTCAAATGTATTGCAAGGGACTTGTACAAATTACTTTCCTTTAAAAAAATTCTTCACGTCTGTTTTTTTTTCCTGTTTTTCTCATGTAAGACTTTATATTTTTGTTTTATTCCTTTATATTCTTGAGTAGGTTTATTTATCTATAATTTTATTTTATTCTTCCAATAACACCTCTCTGTCTATTTGTCAAGTCTACAGGTTTTTTTTGTTTTGCAGTTCATTTATTTCCAGATCTATTTCAACAGTATTGATTTCTTTCCTCAGTTTCCTTTACATTTATTGTTCCTTTTCTAGCTCATTGACTTGAAAGCTCAATTCATTTAATTCACACTTATTTTACCCAGGCATATCATCTATACTTTATATCTACCTATGCTGTTTGAATATTATAAAGAAATTGTAATATTTACATAAAATGAATAAGAGAGAGATGGAGAGAAAGACTACAAGAAGAAAACATTTCAAAAATCAAAATACCAAAACAACTGACCAGGGCCAGAACTGGACTGAAGCAAGAGGCATTAACTTTGGATGTAAAATTTGAAAAGGGCCCAAAAACCTCAATAATCAAGACAAATATTATTTTGACACAATATTTTAGAAAATCAAATTGGAAAGCTTACAGCCTGTAGGCTGGTTGCCTGCTTTTATAAAAGGTTTTACTGGAACCAGGGCCAGGATTAGGGTAAGGTTTACAGGCAGGGTTTAGCAAGTATAGGAATGGATCTCACCTTCTAAAAAAATCCTAATATTTTGTTCAGCACGGGTTTTTTTAAACTAATTTTGGTTTTTGAAAACATTGCATTGAGAATGCATCTTGATTACTGAGATTTGGGGCAGCCTCTTAAATTTTCACTTGAAGTAAGTTGCTTTACTTGCCTCATCCAAGACTCAGCTCTATAATTGTCTTGATGGTAGTATGACTTTTTCTCTTTCTTTACACTTCTCTTCACTTTCCAAATTCTACACAATAAGCATGGATTACTTTGATAATCAGGAAGAAACAATTTCAAAAAGAAGTCCAGACTCACTCAATGATGTTCCTTGTGGCTTCACCATGGGGCTTACAGGAAACAAACACTAGTGTGTGGATGGCGCTGCAGTTTCGAACGGCTTGCACCACCTGGTAATCTGAAGGAAGAAACACATTGCTATTAATATAATTAAGCTATCATGGTCTGGGTTATCACAAACTCTAAACTGGCCAGCAACTAGAGGAGAAGCCAGTTCACAGCCAGCCCACAGTCAACCCATCAGGAGCACTATTAGCATGCTATGGGCACAAGGGACTAAAGCGGGTGGACATTATCTGTTCTGTGGCAGGAAAGCCATCATCCTTACGCAGTCCTGCCCGGGCTGGGTTCAGCACAGCAACAATTAACTGCCCATCTTCTTTTGATTTAAGTAGCTGTGGCAAAATCTTCTCTGCTCGACCAGTGTGGAACTCACAGTTGGTGATGCCTGCAGAAGAGAGGCCGTAACTCAAAACTCAAGCCCAGCAATGCAGGATGCAGAGCTTCTGCTTCAAAGAAATGTGCAGAAGCCAGGCCTCTGCCATTTTCCATTTGAATTTAGAATACTTCTCAGTAACAATGAAAGAAATGCTTTTGGACCTGCTTCCTTTCTTCCGAAGCACTTTCTCTTGCAGTATCTTGGTAGGCCTTTCAGCTCAAGCAACTAGACAGTGTTACCTTACAGGTTAGTGACTCACACAATGTATAAGTACCTCTACCAAGAAGAGAACCTTGACTTTTACTCAGGTGCTCTTTCTGTTATGTTGGAGGTTTTCACACAGCCTCAGGAGGTGTCTGAGGTGAGGGAGAGACAACAAAGGAATCTGTTTTCTATATTGCAGTTTGGCATAATGTTTTGTTCAAAGAAAAGTTCCTGTTGTTAAAAATAGTTTCAAACCTATTATATTATGTTATGCTTTATGAGCGTAATGTCAAGAAGGCTCTTCTTATATATTATCCAAAGTTTTGTCACATTCCCTTCCTATCAAGTAGGCTTGAACCTTCCCTCAGGCTCTTCTCCTAATAAGAAAAAAGATTAGCTATTGGGACCACATTCAGAAAGCCAGCAGGACCCAACTCTGAGCACTCCAGAACATTCCCTTCCTTTCCTCCCCACAGGCTGTAGATAAGGAGATGCCCTTTGCCATACAACCCTTTCTGTAGCACAGAAACAACTGCAGCTTTTAATTTCTGCCCAGACTGTGAGCAGTGTACCGTTGAAGGCTGCAGTCCACCTGGCATCCTCTACCGCCTGCTCCACCAACTCAATCCCAAGGACCTGGGAGGAATGCTGAGCCAGAGAGGCCGATCACGCCTGGGGAAGTAAAAGAGAGTAACAGGAGGGTATTTCAGAGTTTAAACCAGTTAAGGTCATACCTGTATCACTACCACCCCCTCCCAACCAGTGCTACCAGGGCCCTGGGTGCTAGGTGGCTGAGGTTCAGCAGCTCAGCGGCATATAGATTCTGCCCTGGGCTGCCACTTGCCAGTTCCACAACAGGTATCAAGCAGGATGGTGTTAGAGTTCACTCCACTCAGCTCTCTCACGGTCTGATACAGCATTTCTGCACCAGCCGTATTAATCTGGAAAAAGGCATCTGGAGAGATGCGAATCTTCAAGTCCAAGAGATCTTCAAAGATGTGCGGTTCCCCAAATAGGAGCTGGTAGGGGGATTGCTGATGGCTGCAGCGGGTCATGGTGCTGGAAAAGAGTAAAAGAAGAAAGTGTCTACTATGTGTCAGCTGTACTTCAAATAAAAAAAAGAAGAAGAAGAAGAAAGCACCTGGGAATATCAGACCATTCTATCTCTCATAGTTATCTGAAGTGGGAGGCCCCAGCATCTCATCCAGCTGGCACGGCCCTGACAGCTCTATAAAAGCTCCCCTCTCAAGGCATGGAGGTGCACGCAGACACTCTCTCAACTACAGTCTGGCCTGGCTTTCCAGGCCTGCCTGAGCACAAGGGCCAGTATGATTTAGCTCAGATCCTCAGACATCAGCAGCCTTGCCTCCGCAACCAACAGCCCAGCCAACGGCAAGCCATCAGCCTCCCGCTTACTGTTTGGCTGTCCCAGGCTTACCTCTCCTGGAAGTAAAGTGATGTCAAGTCACAAACTGCTCCTGGTCCCTTGCTGAAAAATGCTTTTATTGTCTCTTTCTGAACACAGAGTTCCTCCTGCCCAGACCACAAAATGAGGAGTCAAGCAAAAACTCATCTTTGACAAACTTTCTCTCTAAGCTCTACAGTCATGAGCCCTGCAGCAGTCAGACAAGAAGGCACATTTCTCAAATCTGATTATAAGTAACACTTAATATGAAGCAATGTTCTATAGGACAAGAAAAAAATACGCTATTTTCACATCTCAGTAGAAGCATTGCTTTGCTTATCAGCTTGTGACAAATTCTATACAGTAGACTCGGCATATTCTCTGCTTTAAGCCTCTTTAGTAGTTCTCTAAAGAAAGTATGAGTTATTCTTGCAGAAAACGAGGAGCTAAAATCAGCCTTTACCCCATCATGAAGAAGCTATAACCTTTCGATTCCCTTCATACTTCTCCACTTCAAATATCCTAACCACCGACCAAATACCACCTCAAAAGAGATGAGTCCTGGGAGACAAGAAAACGGAGGGCACAGAAGGGAGTGTGCATGGTAACTAAATCCTTTTGCTTTTTCAGTTTTGAACATTTAAAAATTCTTACATCACTACAGAGAGACTATTACCTTGATACAAGGATATATCACAATAAACGATGCTGGAGCCACACAGTTAAAAGGCCAGAAATCAACGACCTTGGTTCAAGCCATAGCTTGACTATTTACTGGTTTTTTAACCTTCTACACTTCCATTGGCTCATCTGTGAAACTAGGGTGATAAGACCACTTACTCTCCCACGTACTTCACAACTTGGATGAGGTGATCACACAGTTATGGGAATGTTTGAAAGCTCTCAGTCTATTACAGATGTAAAGTATTATTTGGGTTATGAAACTCATACTATATTCCAGTCTCTATTAAACTGGCTTTTGGACTCGGTAGAGTACATACCAACTAACCTCCAAGAGCAAAGTTCTTGTGAAAATACTTAGGTGTCCCAAAAGCAGCAGGATATACATTCTTCTCAAGTGCACATGGAACATTTTCCAGAATAGATGATAAACTAGACCACAAAAAGAGCCTCAGCAAATGAAAAAAGACTGAAATTGTACCAACCAAATTCTCTGATCACAAAGGTATGAAACTAGAAATAAACTGTACAAAGAAAACAAAAAGGCTCACAAACACATGGAGTCTTAACATGCTCCTAAATAATCAATGGATCAATGACCAAATTAAAATAGAGATCAACCAATATATGGAGACAAATGACAACAACAGCACAAAGCCCCAACTTATGTGCAATATAGCAAAGGCAGTTCTAAGAGGAAAGTATATAGCAATCCAGGCCTATTTAAAGAAGGAAGAACGATCCCAAATGAATTGCCTAAATTCACAATTACTGAAACTGGAAAAAGAAGAACAAATGAGGCCCAAAGTCAGTAGAAGGAGGGACATAATAAAGATCAGAGAAGAAATATATAAAATTGAGAAGAATAAAAGAATAGAAAAAATTAATGAAACCAAGAGCTGGTTCTTTGAGAAAATAAACAAAATAGATAAACCCCTAGCCAGACTTATCAAGAAAAAAAGAGAATCTATACACATACACAGAATCAGAAATGAGAAAGGAAAAATCACCACGGATACCACAGAAATATAATTATTAGAGAATATTATGAAAAATTATATACTAACAAACTGGATAACATAGAAGAAATGGACAACTTTCTAGAAAAATACAACCTTCCAAGATTGACCCAAGAAGAAAAAGAAAATCTGAATAGACCAATTGCCAGAAATGAAATTGAATTGGTAATCAAAAAACTACTCAAGAACAAAATCCCGGGCCAGATGGATTCACCACTGAATTTTATCAGACATTTAGAGAAGACATAATACCCATTCTCCTTAAAGTTTTCCAAATAATAGAAGAGGAGGGAATACTTCCAAACTCATTCTATGAAGCCAGAATCACTCTAATACCAAAACCAGGCAAAGACACCACAAAAGAAGAAAACTACAGACCAATATCCCTGATGAACATAGATGCAAAAATACTCAACAAAATATTACCAAACCAAATTCAAAAATACATCAAGAGGATTATACAACATGATCAAGTGGGATTCATCCCAGGGATGCAAGGATGGTACAACATTAGAAAATCCATCAACATCATCCACCACATCAACAAAAAAGAGGACAAAAACCACATGATCATCTCCATAGATGCCGAAAAAACTTTTGACAAAATTTAACACCCAGTCATAATAAAAATCTCTCAATAAAATGAGTATAGAGGGCAAGTACCTCAACATAATAAAGGCCATATACAACAAACTCACAGCCAACATTATACTTAACAGTGAGAAGCTGAAAGCTTCTCCTCTAAGATCAGGAACAAGACAAGGATGCGCACTCTCTCCACTTTCATTCAACATAGCTCTGAAGGTCCTCCCCATGGCAATCGGACAATACAAAGAAATAAAAAGCATCCAGATTGGCAAGGAAGAATTTAAACTTTCCCGGTTTGCAGATGATATGATATTGTACATAAAAAACCCTAAAGAATCCACTCCAAAACTACTAGATCTAATATCTGGATTCAGCAAAGTTGCAGGATACAAAATTAATACACAGAAATCTGTCGCATTCCTATACACTAATGATGAACTAGCAGAAAGAGAAAACAGGAAAACAATTCCATTCACAATTGCATCAAAAAGAATAAAAGACCTAGGAATGAACCTAACCAAGAAGATGAAAGACCTATACCCTCAAATCTACAAGACAGTCTTGAGAGAAATTAAAGAGGGCACTAATAAATGGAAATTCATCCCACGCTATTGGGTAGGAATAATTAATATTGTCAAAATGGCCATCCTGCCAAAAGCAAACCACAGATTCAATGCAATCCCTATCAAAATACCAACAGCATTCTTCAATGAACTGGAACAAATATTTCTAAAATTCATATGGAACCAAAAAAGACCCCAAATAGCCAAGGCAATCCAAAGAAGTAAGAATAAAGCAGGGGTAATTATGCTCCCCAACTTCAAGCCCTACTACAAAGCCATAGTTATCAAGACAATTCAGTACTGGCACAAGAACAGACCCATAGACCAATGGAATAGACTAGAGAGCCCACATATTAATCCAAGCATATATGGTCAATTAATACACAATAAAGGAGCCATGGATATACAATGGGGAAATGACAGCCTCTTCAACAGCTGGTGTTGGCAAAACTGGACAGCTACATGTAAGAGAATGAAACTGGATTAGTCTAACTCCATACATAAAAGTTAACTCGAAATGGATCAAACACCTGAATGTAAGTCATGAAACCATAAAAGTCTTAGAAGAAAACCCATGCAAAAGTCTCTTGAATATAAACATGAGCACCTTCTTCATGAACATATCTCCCCAGGCAAGGGAAACAAAAGCAAAAATGAACTATATCAAACTATATCAAACTAAAAAGCTTCTGTACAGCAAAGGACACTATCACAAAGTGATATGTTCTACTGCCTTATCAGTAGAACAAAAAGGCATCCTACAGTATGGGAGAATATATTCATTAATGACAGATCCAATAACGGGTTGACATCCAAAATATACAAAGAGCTCACGCGCCTCAACACCCAAAAAGCAAATAACCCGATTAAAAAATGGGCAGAGAATCTGAACAGACACTTCTCCAAAGAAGTAATTCAGATGGCCAACAGGCACATGAAAAGATGCTCCTCGTCACTAATTATCAGGGAAATGCAAATTAAAACCACAATGAGATATCACCTGACACCAGTTAGGATGGCCAACATCCAAAAGACAAACAACAAATGTTGGCAAGGATGTGGAGAAAGGGGAGCCCTCCTACACTGCTGGTGGGAATGTAAATTAGTTCAACCATTGTGAAAGCAGTATGGAGGTTCCTCAAAAATACTGAACGAAGAAATAGCATTTGACCCAGGAATTCCACTCCTAGGAATTTACCCTAGGAAAACAGATCACAGATCCAAAAAGACATATGCACCCCTATGTTTATTGCAGCACTTTTTACAATAGCCAAGAAATGGAAGCAGCCTAAGTGTGCATCAGTAGATGAATGGATAAAGAAGATGTGGCACATATAAACAATAGAGTATTATTCAGCCATAAGAAGAAAACAAATCCTACCATTTGCAACAACATGGATGGAGCTAGAGGGTATTATGCTCAGTGAAATAAGCCAAGCGGAGAAAGAGAAGTACCAAATGATATCACTCATCTGTGGACTATAACTATCAAGCAAAAACTGAAGGAACAAAATGGCAGCAGACTTACAGAACCTAAAATGGACTAACAGTTACCAAAGGGAAAGGGACTGGGGAGGGTGGGTGGGAAGGGAGGGATAAGGGGATTGAGGGGCATTATGATTAGCACACATAATGTAGGGGGGTCTTGGGGAAGGCAGTATAGCACAGAGAAGACAAGTAGTAACTCTATAGCATCTTACTATGCTGATGAACAGTGACTGTAATGGGGTATGTGGTGGAGACTTGATAATGGGGTGAATCTAGTAACCACGGTGTTGCTCATGTAATTGTGTATCAATGATACCTTAATAAAAATATAAAATAAAATAATAAAAATAAAGCACCGTAAGGGTAAAACTGCAAAACAAAAGAAAAGAAAATATTTAGGTGTCATCACATGATAATCAGCTCAGTAACCTTGCCTCAGTCTCTGTGGTTTGACTATGTGAACAGCACAGTCAAAGAGTATCCTTGCCATTTCCTCCTCACCCCGAAGCCCTCTTCCCAACCCACACAAATATTCTGGATAGATTGGTGTCTGCTATCTGCCCTGAAACTAAAAACCAATTAATTGCAGGATAGTTGACAGTAAAGGTTGCTCCAAAAGCTGCCCCTTATCATCCTAGGAGTCTCACCTGCCTTAATTCCTGGGGATGGAAAGTGATGATGGCCATCGTGTGCCCTTGGTTATTGGTGCGGACCATGAGCTTCACGCCAATATCCACCTTCATGAAACAAAAGGCAGGGCTCCAGTGGGGACTGTCGAAGCAATACTTCATAGTACTAGGAAGAAAACAAGATTATTACACAGGCAAAACTAACAGGTTCCAAAGCAATTCATGCTGAGTGAGTGTCATGAGCTCAACTGTATCCCCTGCAAAATTCATATATTGAAGATTTAACCAATCCAGTACCTCAGAATGTCACTGTCTTTGGAGATAAGGTCTTTAAAAGGGGTGGTAAATTAAAATGAGGTCATCAGGGTGGGTCCTAATCCAACATGACCGGTATCCTTGTAAGAAGAGGAAATCTGGACACACAAAGAAGTGCAAGGGATGTGCAAACAGAGGAAAGATCACACAAATACACAGTGATAAGGTGGCCATCTACAAACCAAGGAGAGAGGCCTCAGAAAAAACCAGATTTGCCAACATCTTGATCTTGGACTTCTAGCTTTCCTGTCAGAAAATAAATCTCTGTTTGTTGAGCTGCCCAGTTCATGGTACTTTGTTATGGCAGCCCTAGCAGACTGATACAGTTTTGGTACCAAGAAGTAGGATGCTGCTATAACAAATACCTAAAACTATATAATGGCTTTGGAACTGGTAATGGGGAGAGGCTGGAAGAGTTTTGAGGTGCACATTAGAAAACACCTAAACTGCCCTGAAGAGACTGTTGGTAGGAATACCAATGTTAAAGGTGATTCGGGTGAGATCTCAGAACGAAATGAGGCACATGTTACTGGAAACTGGAGAAAATTCAATCCTTGTTATAAAGTAGCAAGGAACTTGGATGAATTGTGTCCTAGTGTTGAGTGGAAAGTAAAAGTTCTAAGTGACCAACTTGGGTATTTGGCTGCTTTTTCGAAGTGAACAACATGGATATTTGGCTGACATTTCTAAGAAAGTTTTGAAGGTATGGCCTGGTTTCTCCTTGCCGCTCACAGTAAAATGCCTGAGAGAGATACTCTGAAGGAATTGCTAAACAAAAAAGGAACCAGAACTTGAAGATTTGGAAAAATTTCAGCCTACCCATATAAGAAAACATGAAAAAGCATGTTCAGGAGATAACACCAAGATTATGGCTAGACAGTCTTTTGATAAAGAGATTACAGGTGTGATTCACGGATCCATTCAGCTATCTCAGCAGAAGTCAGGAGTAGAGATGCGGTGAGATCAGCAGAAACACTGCCACCTTGGGCTGAAGGAGACAGAGACAAGATGAATGAAGGAAGGCTATCAGACTTTTGAGCTTCCACAGGACAGGACAACAGACCTAACTGACTGCCAGGAGGTGTCGTCCTTCAAGAAAAGGGAAGAATGACCACTAAGGCAATTCAGAGCTCATCAGGGCTGCCGCTGCCACCACAGGTCCAAAGGGGACAGGACCCAGTGGCGAGGCTGTCTCCTCAGTTTGGGTGAGCCAAGCTGCCAAAGCCCAGGGCCTCAGGGGTTAGGGCCTCAGAAGGCCTAAACAACAGAGCATCAACCCGAAGAGGATTATTCTGGAACCTTAAAATTTAATGGCATTGCCCTGTTGGGGGAGTGTTGTGTATTTTCCTTGGTTCTTGTCCGCGCCACAACAAAGAATTGAAAGGCAGACACAGTATGAAGCAGAGTAAAAGTTTTATTTAAATTTACTTACTTAAAGAGAGAGAATATCCGGGGGACCTCAGGGAGGAGAGGCACCCTGAAAGGTTTAAGTTTTATTTAAAGAGAGAAAGTGCACACTTGGAGAAAGGGGAGTGTGAGCTACCTCGTAGAAGAGGTGCTGAAAGATTGGGAAAGGTTTCTTAAAGTTACACACTTAGAAAGTGTTGGTGGCCTCAGAGAGAGGTGCATGCCTAAGGGTTTAGGGTCTGAGGTTTTATACGTGGTTGAGGATTTTCAGGAAAGCGACAAAGAGCCAGATGCAGACCTGCCAAATGGTCCCAGAATGTTCATCTTTCATTAGACATTGTTTTTCCTTTTAACTTAACGCAAGAAATTTACTGCTTTGATTCCTTTCCAGGATATCAATTTCTGTCTGGAAGTATATCAATCAAGACTGTCTGCCCTGCCTCCAAGGGGGGCTAAGCCACTGTCCATTTGATTAAAATACAATCTTAGCTTTAAGATAGAATTCTTCCTGAATGAACTGGGCCTTTGAGTAGGCTAAAGTAAATCTTACAATGGTATGTTCTAATTGACACAGTGAAAACAGACTATGCTGAGATAGTTTTCTTTACCTGGGGAGTATTCAAACATTCCAGGCCAAGATGATCCTGGCCTTCTGAGCTTTCTATTTTTAACTGGTTAACTCTTTCAGTCCCTTCTAGTGGACTTTACTGGCCCTATTCTCTTTCCACCCCAGTCATATCTGTTTCCTGCCTAACAGCCCCACTAGGTTTCAGACTTGCTGGGGACTACTGATTCCTTTCTTCTTTCCCATTTATCCCTTTTGGAATGGGAAGGTCTATCTTCTTGAACTGGCTCCACCAGTCCTCCTCTCCTCCCAGATCTCTTAAAATGGGAGTGTCCCCAGGCAAGGTCCATTTCCTCTTCTCTTTTCTATCCATTCTCAGTCCCTTGGTGGTCTCTTCCAGTCTTGTGACTTTAAATAACACCTATGTGTTAACAACTCTCAGATTTCTAACTCTTAAATCCCAGGCCAATATATCCAACCACCTATTTAACATATACGCACTCAGATTCAACCTGATATGTCAAATGCACCATTCCAAAGGTGAATGATTCATCCCCTTCCCCCGAATCTGGGACACCATAATTCTACTGGATCCCTGCAAAAACCCATAGCCCTCTTTTACTCCCCTCTTTCTCTCATACATCTCATTCAACTCATCAGGAAATCCTGTTGTTACATCTCAAAGGCAGCTCCTCCTCCAGCACTACTGCTGGTTTACATGGGCTCTCACCCAGCTTACTGCAGCAGCCTCCTACCTGCTAGCTCCCTCCTCTACCCATCCCTCAACACAACAGCCAGAGGGATCCTGTTAAAAACCTAAACTATATCATGACAGTCCCCCATTAGAACCTCCAATGGCTCAGAATAAAAGCCAAAGTCCCTACAAAGACACCCCCCCTCCCCCCAGGGCACTACCTGATCTGGCCACCTTAACCAGCTCACCTCATCTCCTATTACTCACATGTACCTACTTTCAGGTCCTCCTGAAGACCTGCCACACTCCCATCTTGGGGCCTTGCCATAGCTGTTCCCTTTGCCTCAAATGCTCTTCCCTCAGACCCTGGCATGGCTGACACTCTCACTTTCTTTCAGTCTTAACTGCAAGGTTTCTCAGCAACAGCACTATTGACATGTGTGTCCACATAAGCCTTTGCTGTCTGGGGCTGGCCCGTGTACTGGATGATATGTAACAGCATCCCTGTGGGCTACCCACTAGGTGCCGTTAGCACTGCCCAACCGACCCCACCAAGTGATTACAACCAAAAATGTCTCTGGACATTGCCAAATATCCCCTGCAGGGCAAAACTGCCACACACTCAGACACACAGACACACACAAATACACACACCCGTTAAGATTCAGTGCTTTCAACACCCAACTTCTGTGGGACACAGCAAAGGCATCCAAGCCTATAGAAAGAAGGTAGAACAATCCCAAATGAATAACCTAAATTCATAATTAATGAAACTGGAAAAAGAAGAACAACTGAGGCCCAAAGTCAGTAGATGGAGGGACATAATAAAGATGAGAGAAGAAATAAATATAATTGAGAAAAATAAAAGAATAGAAAAAATTAATGAAACCAAGAGCTGGTTCTTTGAGAAAATAAACAGAATAGATAAACCCCTAGCCAGACTTATCTAGAAAAAAAGAGAATATACACACATAACCAGAATTAGAAATGAGAAAGGAAAAATCACGAATGACACCACAGAAATAAAAAGAATTATTAGAGAATACTATGACAAATTATGTGCTAACAAACTGGATAACCTACAAGAAATGGACAACTTTCTAGAAAAATACAACCTTCTCAGACTGATCCAGGAAGAAAAAGAAAATCTGAATAGACCAATTGTCAGCAATGAAATTGAATCAGTAATCAAAAAACTACTCAAGAATAAAACTCCTGGGGCAGAAGAATTCACCATTGAATTTTATCAGACATTTAGATAAGACATAATACCCATTTTCCTTAAAGTTTTCCAAAAAATAGAAGAGGAGGGAATACTTCCAAACTCATTCTATAAAGCCAGCATCACTCTAATACCAAAACCAGGCAAAGACACCACAAAAAAAGAAAACTACAGACCAATATCCCTGATGAACATAGATGCAAAAAAAAACTCAACAAAATATTATCAAATGGAATTCAAAAATACATCAAGAGAATCATACACCATGATCAAGTGGGATACATCCCAGAGATGCAAGGATGGTACAATATTCGAAAATCCATCATCATCCACTACATCAACAAAAACGACAAAAACCACATGATCATCTCCACAGATGCTGAAAAAGCATTCAACAAAATTCAACATCCATTCATGATAAAAACTCTCAACAAGATGGGTATAGAGGACAAGTACCTCAACATTAAAAAGGCCATCAAACCCACAGCCAACATCATACTTAACACCAAGAAGCAGAAAGCTTTTCCCCTAAGATCGGTAACAAGACAAGGATGACCACTCTCCCCACTTTTATTCAACATAGTACTGGAAGTCCTAGCCACAGCAATCAGACAACACAAAGAAGTACAAGGCATCGACAATGGTAAGGAAGAAGCCAAACAGTCACTGTTTGCAGATGACATATTGTACATAAAACACCCTAAACACTCCACTCCAAAACTACTAGATCTAATATCTGAATTCAGCAAAGTTGCAGGATACAAAATCAATACACAGAAACCTGTTGCATTCCTATACACTAATAATGAACTAACAGAAAGAGAAATCAGGAAAACAATTCCATTCACAATTGCATCAAAAAGAATAAAATACCTAGGAATAAACCTAACCAAGGAAGTGAAAGACCTATACCCTGAAAACTGTAAGACACTCTTAAGAGAAATTAATGAGGACACTAACAAATGGAAACTCATCCCATGCTCTTGGCTAGGAAGAATTAATATTGTCAAAATGGCCATCCTGCCTAAAGCAATATACAGATTCAATGCAATCCCTATCAAAATACCAAAAGCATTCTTCAATGAACTGGAACAAATAGTTCTAAAATTCATATGGAACCAAAAAAGACCCCGAACAGGAGGAGGAGCCAAGATGGTGGCGTGAGTAAAGCAGCGGAAATCTCCAAAAACCATATATATTTTTGAAAATACAACAAATATAACTATCCCTAAAAGAGAGACCAGAAGATACAGGAAAACAGCCAGGCTACATCTACTCCTGCGAGAACCGAGCGCCTCTTGAAGGGGGTAAGATGCAAGCTGCAGCCCAGTGGGAACCAAGTGACCCTCACCCCAGCTCCCAGCGGGAAGAGAGAAGTCGGAGCAGGGAGGGAGAGGAGCCAAGGACTGCTAAATACCCAGCCCTAGCCATCTGCACTGGGAGCGCAGACACACAGTGTGTGGGGTGCTGGACACTAGGGAAATGGGACAGTGAAACCTGCAATTGGGTCCCCGCAGCCAGCACCCCTGGGACAAAGAAAAGCGAGTGCTTTTTGAAAGTCTTAAAGGTACAGGGACCCCACAGCTGGACAGAAGCGTCCCAGCACAATCAGCCCAGAAGATGGGAATCCCGGGGAACTCCAGGCACCCTAACCTCCTGGGCGGCAGCACAGCTCTGTGGCCCCTCACAGCAATAAACAGCCTCTAGCCCATTCCTGCTCTGACGTGGCTCCGCCATAGCAGAACAGAAGCCTGAAAGTGGCCACGCCCAGAGCAACCGGGGAGCTTACTCCACAGTGGCTGGGCAAGAATCAGAGACCCCGTCTGCATGCAGCTGCCCAGCACAAGCCACTAGGGGTCGCCATTCTCCCAGAGAGGAAGGCCACAAACTAGCAAGAAGGGACATTCTACCAGCTGACACACGCACCAGCTCCCCACAACTACTTCTAATACTTCTACTCTACGCAGAAGAATTTGAACCAGACCAAAATCACAGAGACAACCCCTGAGAAGGAGCTTGGAGAGATAGATCTAACCAATCTCCCTGAAAAAGAATTCAAAATAAAAGTCATAACCATGCTGATGGAGCTGCAGAGAAAAATGCAAGAGCTAATGGACAAAGTAGGGAGGGAGACTACATAAATAAAACAATCTCTGGAAGGATTTAAAAGCAGAATGGATGACATGCAACAGGCCATTGATGGAACAGAAACCAGAGAACAGGAACGCATAGAAGCTGGTGCAGAGAGAGTTAAAGGATCTCCAGAAATGAAACAACATTAAGAGAACTGTGTGACCAATCCAAAAGTAACAATATCCGCATTACAGGGGTACCAGAAGAAGAAGAGAGGGGCGGAGCCAAGATGGTGGCATGAGTAGAGCAGCGGAAATCTCCTCCCAAAACCATATATATATTTGAAAATACAACAAATACAACTCTTCCTAAAAGAGGGACCAGATGACACAGGACAACAGCCAGACTACATCCACACCTGTGAGAACCCAGCGCCTCACGAAGGGGGTAAGATATAAGCCCCGGCCCAGCGGGACACAAGCGCCCCTCACCCCAGCTCCCAGTGGGAGGAGAGGAGTCAGAGCAGGGAGGGAGAGGGAGCCAAGGACTGCTAAATAGCCAGCCCTAGTCATCCGCACCAGAGCACAAACACACAGTGCATGCATGCAGTACTGGAAACTAGGGAAACAGGACAGTAAGACCTGTGAGCGGGTCACCGAAGCCAGCATCCCTGGGACAAAGAAAAGCGAGTGCTTTTTGAAAGTCTTAAAGGGACAGGGACCCCACAGATGGACAGAAGGGTCCCGAACACTTAGCCCAGCAGCTGGGAATCCTGGGGAACTCCGAGCGCCCTAACCCCCTGGGAAGCAGCGCAGCTCGGAGGCCCCTCACGGAGATAAACAGCCTCCCGGCCGATTGCCCTCCAACACAGCTCTGCCATATTGGAGCAGCGGCCTGAGGCAGGCCACGCCCATAGCAACTGTGGAGCTTAATTCCACAGCAACCGCAGAGATGAACTCCACAGTGGCCAGGCAAGAATCAGAAGCCCCATCTGCGCACACCTGTCCAGCACAAGCTGCTAGAGGTCTTGTTTTCCCAGGAGAGAAGGCCACAAACCAGCAACAGGGGACGTTCTCCCAGCCATCACATGCGCCAGCTCTGCAAACTATCTGTATTGCCATGAAAAGGCAGAATAATTTGATACAGACCAAAATCACAGAGTCAACCCCTGAGAAGGAGATAGACCTAACCAGTCTTCCTGAAAAAGAATTCAAAATAAAGGTCATAACCATGCAGACAGACCTGCAGAGAAATATACAAGAGCTAAGTGATGACGTCCAGAGGGAGATTACAGAAATGAAACAATCTCTGGAAGGATTTATAAGCAGAATGGATAAGATGCAAGAGGCCATTGATGGAATAGAAACCAGAGAACAGGAATGCATAGGAGCTGACAAAGAGAGAGAGAAAAGAATCTCCAGGAATGAAATAATATTAAGAGAACTGTGTGACCAACCCAAAAGGAACAATATCCGCATTATAGGGGTACCAGAAGAAGAAGAGAGAGAAAAAGGGATAGAAAGTGTCTTTGAAGAAATAATTGCTGAAAACTTCCCCAAACTGGGGCAGAAAATAATCGATCAGAACACGGAAGTACGCAGAACTCCCAACAAAAGGGACCCAAGGAAGACAACAACAAGACACATAATAATTAAAATGGCAAGGATCAAGGACAAGGACAGAGTTTTAAAGGCAGCTAGAGAGAGGAAAAAGGTCACCTATAAAGGAAAACCCATCAGGCTATCATCAGACTGCTCAACAGAAACCTTACAGCCCAGAAGAGAATGGCATGATATATTTAATGCAATGAAACAGAAAGGCCTTGAACTAAGAATACTGTATCCAGCATGATTATCATTTAAATATGAAGGAGGGATTAAACAATTCCCAGACTAGCAAAAATTGAGGGAATTTGCCTCCCACAAACCACCTCTACAGGGTATTTTAGAGGGACTGTTCTAGAAGGGAGCACTCCTAAGACTAAATAGATGTCACCAGAGAAAACAAAATCACAGCAAAGAAATCATACCAACCAAATACTAACTAAAGGCAAAACATAAAATCAACTACCCACAAAAGCAGTTAAAGGAAACACAAAAGAGCACAGAAGAAAACAACATATAAAGAATGGAGGAGGAGGAATAAGAAGGGAGAGAAATAAAGAATCACCAGACAGTTTTTATAACAGCTCAATAAGCGAGTTAAGTCAGACAGTAAGATACTAAAGAAGCTAACCTTGAAACTTTGGTCAACACAAATCTAAAGCCTGCAATGGCAATAAGTACATATCTTTCAATAGTCATGCTAAATGTAAATGGACTGAACGCACCAATCAAAAGACACAGAGTAATAGAATGGATAAAAAAGTGAGACCCATCTATATGCTGCTTAAAAGAAACTCACCTCAAACCCAAAGACATGCACAGACTGAAAGTCAAGGGATGGAAAAAGATATTTCATGCAAACAACAGGGAGAAAAAAAGCAGGTGTTGCAATACTAATATCAGACAAAATAGACTTCAAAACCAAGAAAGTAACAAGAGATAAAGAAGGACACTACATAATGATAAAGGGCTCAGTCCAACAAGAGAATATAATCATTATAAATACATATGCACCCAACACAGGAGCACCAGCATATGTGAAACAAATACTAACAGAACTAAAGGAGGAAATAGAATGCAATGCATTCATTTTAGGACATTTCAACACACCACTTACTCTAAAGCATAGACCCACTGGACAGAAAATAAGTAAGGACAGGGAGCACTGAACAACACACTAGAACAGATGGACGAAATAGACGTCTATACAACTCTACATCCAAAAGCAACAGGATATACATTCTTGTCAAGTGCACATGGAACATTCTCCAGAATAGATCACATACTAGGCCAAATAAAAAGCCTTCCTAAATTCCAAAAGATTGAAATCCTACCAACGAACTTTTCAGACCACAAAGGTATAAAACTAGAAGTAAATTGTACAAAGAAAACAAAAAGGCTCACAAACACATGGAGGCTTAACAACATGCTCCTAAATAATCAATGGATCAATGAACAAATTAAAATAGAGATCAAGCAATATATGAAAACAAATGACAACAACAACACAAACCCACAACTTCTGTGGGATGCAGTGAAAGCAGTCTTAAGAGGAAAGTATATAGCAATCCAGGCATACTTAAAGAAGAAAGAACAATCCCAAATGAATAGTCTAGCATCACAATTATCGAAACTGGAAAAAGAACAAATGAGGCCTAAAGTCTGCAGAAGGAGGGACATAATAAAGATCGGAGAAGCAATAAACAAAATTGAGAATAAAACAATAGCAAAATTCAATGAAACGAAGAGCTGGTTCTTTGAGAAAATAAACAAAATAGGTAAGCCTCTAGCCAAACTTATTAAGAGAAAAAGAGAATCAACACACATCAACAAAATCAGAAACGAGAATGAAAAATCATGACAGACTCCACAGAAATACAAAGAATTATTAAAGACTACTAAGAAAACCTATATGCTAACAAGCTGGAAAACCTAGGAGAAATGGACAACTTCCTAGAAAAATACAACCTTGCAAGACTGACCAAGGAAGAAACACAAAATTTACACAAACCAATTACGAGCATAGAAATTGAAGTGGTAATCAAAAAACTACCCAAGAACAAAACCCCAGGCCAGATGGATTTACCTCGGAATTTTTCCACCATACAGAGAAGACATAATACCAATTCTCCTTAAAGTTTTCCAAAAAATAGAAGAGGAGGGAATACTCCCAAACTCATTCTATGAACCCAGCATCACCCTAATACCAAAACCAGGCAAAGACCCCACCAAAAAAGAAAATTACAGACCAATATCCCTCATGAACATACATGCAAAAATACTCAACAAAATATTAGCAAACCGAATTCAAAAATACATCAAGAGGATCATACACCATGAACAAGTGGGATTCATCTCAGGGATGCAAGGATGGTACAACATTCGAAAATCCATCAACATCATCCAACACATAAAGAAAAAGAAGGACAAAAATCACATGATCATCTCCATAGACGCTGAAAAAGCATTCGACAAAATTTAACATCCATTTACGATAAAAACACACAGCAAAATGGGTATAGAGGACAAGTACCTCAACATAATAAAGGCCATATATGAAAAACCCACAGCTAACATCATACTGAACAGCAAGAAGCTGAAAGCTTTTCCTCTAAGATCTGGAACAGGACATGGATGCCCACTCCCCCCACTGTTATTCAACATAGTACTGGAGGTCCTAGACATGGCAATTAGACAAAACAAAGAAATACAAGGAATCCAGATTGGTAAAGAAGAAGTCAAACTGTCACTATTTGCAGATGACATGATATTGTATATAAAATACCCTAAAGACTCCACTCCAAAACTACTAGAACTAATATTGGAATTCAGCAAAGTTGCAGGTCACAAAATCAACACACAGAAATCTGTGGCTTTCCTATACACTAACAATGAACTAATAGAAAGAGAAATCAGGAAAACCACTCTATTCACAATTGCATCAAAAAGAATAAAATACCTAGGAATAAACCTAACCAAAGAAGTGAAAGACCTATATCCTGAAAACTATAAGACACTCTTGAGAGAAATTAAAGAGGACACGAACAAATGGAAACTCATCCCATGCTCTTCGATAGGAAGAATTAATATAGTCAAAATGGCCATCCTGCCCAAAGCAATATACAGATTCAATGCAATCCCTATCAAATTACCAACAGCATTCTTCAACGACCTGGGACAAATAGTTCAAAAATTCATATGGAACCACCAAAGACCCCAAATAGCCAAAGCAATCCTGAGAAGGAAGAATAAAGTGGGGGGTGGGGATCTCGCTCCCCAGCTTCAAGCTCTACTACAAAGCCACAGTAATCAAGACAATTTGGTACTGGCACAAGAACAGAGCCACAGACCAGTGGAACAGAATAGACTCCAGACATTAACCCAAACATATATGATCAATTATATGATAAAGGAGCCATGGATATACAATGGGGAAATGACAGTCTCTTCAACAGATGGTCCTGACAAAACTGGACAGCTACATGTAAGAGAATGAAACTGGATCACTGTCTAACCTCATTCACAAAAGTAAATTCGAAATGGATCAAAGACCTGAATGTTAGTCATGAAACCATAAAATTCCTAGAAAAAAAACAGGCAAAAATCTCTTGGACATAAACATTAGGGACTTCTTCATGAACATATCTCCCCGGACAAGGGAAACAAAAGCAAAAATGAACAAGTGGGACTAAAATCAAGCTGAAAAGCTTCTGTAAAGCAAAGGACACCATCAATAGAACAAAAAGGTACCCTACAGTATGGGAGAATATATTCATAAATGACAGATCCGATAAAGGGTTGACATCCAAAATATATAAAGAGTTCACACACCTCAACAAACAAAAAGCAAATAATCCAAATAAAAAATGGACAGAGGAGCTGAACAGACAGTTCTCCAAAGAAGAAATTCAGATGGCCAACAGACACATGCAAAGATGCTCCACATCGCTAGTCATCAGAGAAATGCAAATTAAAACCACAATGACATATCACCTCACACCAGTAAGGATCGCCACCATCCAAAAGACAAACGACAACAAATGTTGGTGAGGTTGTGGAGAAAGGGGAACCCTCCTACACTGCTGGTGGGAATGTAAACTAGTTCAACCATTGTGAAAAGCAGTATGGAGGTTCCTCAAAATGCTCAAAATAGAAATACCATTTGATCCAGGAATTCCACTTCTAGGAATTTACCCTAAGAATTCAGCAACCAAGTTTGAAAAAGACAGATGCACCCCTGTTTATCGCAGCACTATTTACAATAGCCAAGAAATGGAAGCAACCTACATGTCCATCAGTAGATGAATGGATAAAGAAGAGGTGGTACATATACACAATGGAACATTATTCAGCCATAAGAAGAAAACAAATCCTACCATTTGCAACAACATGGATGGAGCTAGAGGGTATTATGCTCAGTGAAATAAGCCAGGCAGAGAAAGACAAGTACCAAATGATATCACTCATTGTGGTGTATAAGAACAAAAAAAACCTGAAGGAACAAAACAGTAGCAGAATCACAGAACCCAAATGGACTAACAGTTACCAAAGGGAAAGGGATGGGGGAGGATGGGTGGGAAGGGACGGATAAGGGCAAGGAATAGAAAGGGGGCCTTACAATTAGCATGTATTATGTGTGGTGGGGCATAGGGAGGGATGTGCAACACAGAGAAGACAAGTAGTGATTCTACAGCATCCTACTACTCTGATGGACAGTGACTGTAATGGGGTTTGTGGGGGGGGACTTGGTGAAAGGGGGAGTCTAGTAAACATAATGGTCTTCATGTAATTGTAGATTAATGATAACAAAATGAATAAAAAAATAAGTTGCAAGGACAAAAACATTAAAAGGGAAGCATACTTACAAATTAAAATAAAACTGAAGAGCCATGTTAATCGAGTGCAATATGTATGCCTTGTTTGAATGCTGATTTGAACATACCAACTATACAAATCAAACCATTTATGAGATAGATCAGTGTCAAATCTGAACATTTACTGGATATCTGATAATATTAGGGTATAAATGTTTATTTCCAGGTATAATTCTATGATGTTATGCAAAAAAATTAACTCCTTTCTTTTAGAACTCACACTGAATTATTTACATTTTATATGATATAATGTCTGTAATTTGCCTCAAATGAATCTAAAAGGGTTGGTGGAAAGTGGGTGCGAGTACAGATAAAATAAGATGGGACATGTATTTGGTGGTTGTTGAAGCTGGGTAATGGGCACATGGATTTCGTTAAACCACTCTATACTTTCCTATGTTTGTAATTTTCTATGGTACAAAAGAAAAATTGTACAAGAAAATAAAATAAAATCTTAGTACACCTATTTGCTCCTGAGTGAATAGCTACAGTCATACAATATAAACACTAAAGACTAATTCAACCAAGAACCATGCTACAAAGATGTAAGAGGAAGGGTAGTTTGGGAGGAGAAACAAAAAAGAGATAAATTCTTCTATTTTGAAATCGGAAGTCAACATATAATATGTAAATTGGATAAGTCAAGATACATCAGAATAATGTACTAATTAGAAATATGGAGCACCAGAAGACATAGTTAAGAATAATGCGGTTGTTTCTGGGGAGCAAGACTCCAGAGTGAGGAGGGGGTGGGGCACAGGAGCACCACCTTTCCTTACTAATCTATTAGTACTATTTGACTTTTAAAACTATGTACTTGCATTTCTTTGATAGCATTTCACTTAATAAACTGCTTCTTAGGTCTTGGTGCTCTAGCTGACAGCCCCCATAAAATTTACATTTTCACTCAAGCCTCAAGAGTAAATATTTAAGCCTCAAATTTGGGCAGACACTAGGGAATGGAATGCCACTACCAGTAACAGGGAAAGGGATGTGAAGGTATTAAGAAAAACAGAGAACAGTCCAGTGCTGTGTGTGTGTCTGTGTGTCCAGAGCAGACATTTGAACAAAGCAGTAGTTAGGGGCACCAATCCCCAGCATAGTCAAAACTCTGGGTATAACTTCTGACTCCTCCAAATTTAACTACTAATAGCCTGCTGTTAACTGGAAGCCTTACCAATAACATAAACAGTTGATTAACACATATTTTGTATGTCATATATATTATATACTATATTCTTATAATAAAGTAAGCTAGAAAAAAGGCAATATTAAGAAAATCATAAGAGGAAATACATTTATAGTACTCTACTGTACTTATGGAAAAAAATCCTCATTTAAGTGGGCCTACTCAGTTCAAACCTTGTTGCCTGTTCTTTACTGACTTTGTTTTGTTCAAGGGTCAACTACATTTTGGTACTATTACTACTACAATGGGCATCTGGTTGTACCTACTGGATCGGATCTTAGGCCTAGCACAAATTTTGCAGAGAAGAGGAATTTGTCTGGACAGACGTGGAGGGAAGAAATTTGCCCAACAGAAGCTGAAAGAGCTAGAAACTTGGGTAAATATTGCAAAAAGGTATTCATTCACCAGACTTTTGATGAGCACCCACATATGTATGAATCTGGTAAGTGCTAGGCCTCAAAGTTAAATGACACACAGCTGCTACCTCCGTGGTCTAGTGGGGGAAGCACCAATGAAGGACAATGCAATATGGCGTAACAAGTGCCACAACAGGAGCTAGGCAGTAAGGAATACAGCAGCAGAGGGCAGGAAGCCCTAATCAGACTGCCAAGTCACATAAGATTTTCTACAGGACCTTGTGCTGGAAATAAATCTTAAAGTGGGAGCAGAAGCCAGGAAAAAGACTACTGAGGGCATTCTAGAGAGAGGGCTACCTCAGACAGGCATGACATAGCCTGGCAGGGTAACTCTAGTTCAATAAAAATGCAAAGAGGAAAACATGTGAGGATATAGCAGAAGAGGCGGCTAGGAATCTTACTAGGAAGACCCTTAAGTGCAAAGGTAAGGAATTTAAATTTTATTCTAAAAGCTTTTGGGCAACCACTGCATAATTTTAAGCAAGACAGCGGTATAACCTTATTTGAATGTTAAGGACAGCTCTGGCCTCAGTGCGGAGAACACACCAATGCAGGGGACTGGAGCCAGTGAGACCACTGGGAGGCTACTGCAGTAGTCTAGGCAAAAGAAGATAGTAGCTTGGACTAGAATGGTGGTGGAGATGATGGTGGCAGTAGAAATAGAGAGTACAGGGTGGAGTCAAGATATTTTTAGAAAGGAAACTGACAGGACTTAGAGATTGATTAGATGTGGCAGAGAAAGGGGGGATTAAGACAGAGAATTCTAGGATGACACGTTTCTAGTACATGGTGCTACCATTTACTAAGGGGCAAAAAAAAAAAGCACATTTGGAAAGGGAAGAGGATGAGTTTAGTTTAGGGCAGTGGTTCTTAACTGGAGGTGATTATGCCTCCCAAACGATATCTGGAGGCATTTTTGGTTGTGACAACTAATGGTATCTAGTGGGTACAGGCCAGGGATGCTGATGAACATTGTACAATGTACCTAGCAGACCCCTACAACAAAAAAGTGTCCAGCCCAAAATGTCTATAGTGTGGAGGCTGAGAAAGCTTGATCTTTAAAGGGCTCTGCAGGGCAGCTAAGCGAGGACATTCAGTAGCCCTTTGGAAACACACTCCTGAAGCTCAAGGGGGAGACAGACTGCAAATATAAGTTTAGAAGTTGTCAATTTACAGGTGTTCATTCCAGTCATCAGTATAGTTGGGTGCAATCTCCCATGAATATACTCAAAAAGAAGGCCAAGGACAAGGTCCTGGGGGCCACCAACACTTGTAGTGGGCAAGGAGAGGATAAAAAGATCCCATGGCAAAGACTAAGAAGTGGCCAGCAAGAAAGAACGAAAATCATCAGAGAATGGTATCACAGAAACCAAAGACAGTGTTTCAGAGTGTGAAATAAGAACAGTAAGTGGTGCCAAAGGCAGAAATACGTTGAGTTGAGTTTAGGGGCAGAAAGTTTTCATTGGGTTTGGCAAAACAGAGGTCTCTAATGACTTTGGCCAGATCGGTTTCTATGGAATATTGGGGACAGAAGCAAGAACCATCAGAATTTTTTAAAAGATGGAGGGTATTTAATGTTTATGAACTGAAAGAAAAGAATCGACAGATGTAGGGGGAAAGAGGTAAGGAAACAGAAGAAAGAAGGTGTGTAATAAGGGCACAAGGATCCTGGGGAGGGAGGAGATGAGTCCAAGATGGTGTTTCAAAAGGAAGAAGAATAGCCTTGGGTGGGGGACAACCAACCACCTCTTTCAGTGAGACAGGAGGGAAGAATGGGTAAGATTTCAGTGAAAATGGTACATGTTAGGAGAAGGTAAGGGAGTTCTCATCTGATGGCCCTGATTTCCCAGGGAAGAATTAGGCATGGACATCAGCTAAAAGGGTAAAGGTAATGAGGAAGGGAATCTGAGAAGTAACAGTTTAGAACAGTCACTAAAGAGAATGGGAAAGGAAGCTGATGAGAGCCATGTAGGAAGATTTCTGGAGAACAATCCTACAAAGGGAGCTGTGTCCTAGCAGGGAAATTTTGGAGGTCAAGATGTGTCCTATCAGAAGGTATCACCCAAGTGTCAGAAATGAGAATCATCAGGGAGGTGGGTGCTGGTAAGAATTAACAGGGAACAAGAGTGTCAGTGGAGAGTCCTGTGCAGTTTTCATGACTCGGGCTTGTGCTTTAAGCTCCACGAGGGTAGGTACTATGTCTGCTTGAGTTACCATTGGATCTGCAACACCTACCACAGTGGCCAACCCATGGCAAGCCCTCAATACATAATGTTGCATGAAGCAGGAGGTTATTAAAATGTCTCTGAGACCAATCTGATGATGCAAATGCCCTACCACCTACATCTCTCATATTTTGCAATTCTGTCAAAAACACTGCCTTCCAAATATTCCAGACACTTGCCACTTGCTATACTGCCTCATCAGTACCCCTTTCCTCAAACTTCCCTTCTATTAAATTTCTTGGATGCCTGACATTTGCAGCAATGGATACAGTTCTCTTTCCTCCTCTCCACCCTCTGAAATGAAAACCTAGCAATGCTCTCCATTAAGTGGCACCCTTGCACAGCAAAGCTCCTCCTCCCCTATAGCACTATAAATGCTCTATTATTAAAATGTCAGGGATGCTACTGTTAGACCGCAATGCCCCAGGTCATCTTCAGCCAGCCTTTGTTCCTTATTACCTGGGCCACTTGATTGTGTTTCTCAGGGATGTTTTTCAGATGGTTAGACCGTACACAGACAATGTTCT
This sequence comes from Manis javanica, assembly GCF_040802235.1. NCBI lineage: Eukaryota > Metazoa > Chordata > Mammalia > Pholidota > Manidae > Manis > Manis javanica. The sequence goes on from NC_133174.1 coordinate 91,967,899, forward strand.
TGTCTATGGAAAGAAAAAGAATTTGATTTATGCGGATTTCTTCCTAAAAGATTATTTAGAAAAACATGTCTGGCAAGTCAAATTCCCTCCTTCAAAGAGGCATATGCAAATATGAAAAAGCAAAGTACCTAATTCAAGCTCAAGGCCATTTTTCAGAGAAAACCTGTCTCCTGGTCCAGCCATTAATTAAGAAGCTTATTCTTAACGGAGCTAGTCCATAGTATTTCTCTCATGCCACAAATGGACAATAGACTATGTCTGCTTTCTGTTCAGATTTTAAGAGGGAAATAAAATGTAATGGGTTTTGTTTTTCTGTTACAGAATAATAGAACACGGACATTGATACTCATTTACTACAGCACATGGGGGGGGCGGGAGGTGGGGGGCAAGTGCCAGCCCTAATGAACTGTAGTGTAAGGCATATGGATACTAAACAGTGTGAGAAATATAAAATGATGGTGTTTCAAGTGGATTTATTGAAAATGGGCAAATGGGAAGTTCAGGAATGAAATCTGGGAATGGATATTCTGCAATTAAGTCTCAGAAATATGCCACTATGATTTCCCTCACCAACACTTGCCTCACCTACCAATTCTTTTAAGGTAGATTTATCACAGAAAGCTCTAGCTTTCAGGGATATGGGGATGTGAAACAGAAAAGGCAACTCTAACAAGGGAGACTGCTCCCAGTATAGAAAGTTGTATGAAATGATGATGACAATAATGATGATGATGAGAGAAGAGCAGCAACAACATTAACATTTCTTAAGTGCTTACTGCAGAGGCCCAGGCATTTGAAAGGAAGAAAGGCTGAGTGTTGTGATTCCTCGAGCTATGTTACAATGACTAGCCACCAGAGAGTACCCACAATTAACCCTGTGGTCATGTTCTGCGTCAAAGACTTCCAATTCAACCTCCTCCTTTAAGGCCACCGTATTTTTCACTCCTCTCCACTCCCACTGACACTGTTCTCTGTGCCCTTCCCTTCCTCTCAGTCCTTCATTTGTTATTTCTACTAGTCACAGTCTTCAACTGACCTCTCCAAGTTCCCAGGTAGTGCCCCACAGTCTTTGGATTGCCATCTGGACCTCGGTTCACTGAGAAGGTGGACTTATTTCGGTAGCCATGGATAACAGGCTGGAGAAGACAAGACAGGAGAGGGACAACAGGTCAAATGAAACCAAGGACTACAACAATGAAGGGAATGTAAGAACATTTCTGAATAAGGACAAATATATGCTTGCTTGGAGGGTAAGAAATATGTGGAAGTCCATGGCTGAGAAGATCCAGACACTCCAGAGATACTTCATGGTGGAAAGGAGCTCCAATTTTGCTACAAAGCAGGCGTCAGCAAAGTTTCTCAGTAAAGGGCCAGCTAGTAAATCACGTTAGGCTTTACAGACCAGATGGTCACTGCCACAACTACTCAACTAGGCCACTGTAATGTGAAAGCAGCCATAAACAATCCATAAACAAGTGAGTTTGTCTGTGTTCAAATAAAACTTTATTTACAAAAGCAAGTGGCAGGACAGATAAGACCTACGGGCCATAGTTTGCCAACCTCTGCCATAAATTAAGTTCTGCCCATCTGAGGCTTCATTAGAAGGTTTCCAAAGTCTGGATTCTTTCTGAGGTAGTTATGTAGTGGTTGAGAAAGTGGGCTTTGTATCAGATAGGCTTGAGTGTGAATCTCAGCTCCTATACTTTCTAGATGTGTGTCCTTGGGTAAATTAATCAATCTCCCTGTGCCTCAATGTCTCCATCTGTAAAATGATACCCCTCAGGATGATTGTAAGCAATAAATGAGACAATGATTCATGCTAATCACTTAACAGAGGGCTTGGTCCCCAGCAAGTGTGCAGTAAGTGCTGGCTGATACTATTAGCTATTAAGGGGACTTGGCAAAGATAGGGAAGTGGGGGCTTACAGAGGGTATAATAGGATGGAGGAGACAACAGAGCCCCTCAGAGCTGGAGGTAGCTGTTGTTGCATTGACCCCACGGAGCATGTGGAGGTAAGACTCTAGTTTCTGTAAAATTTTCTTCTGAGCTTCAAATTTCACCTGCAAAAGAATATAAGTAATGAAACAAAAGAGCTTTTGCAGCATCACCTCAAAGAATAGAAAACAAACAGGGTAAGAGAAGGTTGCCCCACAGATTCTTGGGTTATGATTTCAGCAGACAAGGAACCTAGAATGATGGAAGAGCAAGAGCCCTTATAAAGTATTGGGGAAAGGTCAAGAGTGAGCTTTTGGGTAGGCTCATCATTTTATCTGCCCTCTTGGACTGAACACTTAAGCTGTGTCAGCGCTGTCTGGAGATCCTGCTGTGGTAACAGAAATATTCTATGGTGATACTATATTCTATGTAATATGATGGCCACTAGCCACTGTGGCTACTGAGCACTTGAAATATGGCTTGTGTGGCTGAGGAACTGAATTTCTAATTTTATGTACCTTGAATTAACTTACACAGTCAGCTCTGCTAGACCGTGACATGAGCATTTGTACACTGTACTATGCAGAACTGACCCAAGAACTCACAGGGCTCATGGGAAAAATGGGGTTGGGCACACAGAGTCCCAAACTTCATCAGTAACACAGACAAGACAGAAACCTCATATAAAGTACAGTACCGTTTTATACACATTCAGTGAATAAATGAATAAATATAGGTACCTGTCTGTGGAGTGGCTGTCCACCTGTGAGTTATCATGAAGTGGTGAAAGGAGGGCTATGTGAGTAGCACAGAAAGGTGTAAAAGCAGATGTGAGTGGGTGTGGCTCATAATACCCTCGGGGGACTGAGGGAGCTGGCAGGTATTTGAGGTGTGTGCATCTCTGTGCAGCTCAGTCCAGCTGGGCACAGGTTCTTTCTTTCACCTAGTGTTTCTTGCAGAGGAAATCACTCCTAAGCAAATGTGAAGCATTATGTTCAAGTTATTCCCTAATATATCAATCCCTTGGAACAAATTTCCTTTTTCAAAGCAAGCTTTAGAGCAGAAGTGACTATATTTAAATGTAAATAGCCACACGCAGCTGTGGCCACCGTGCTGGAAAGTACAGCTCTATATGAAGCAGTAAGAACACTTGCTACTCACACACAGACAGCTCTAAGAACAACAACAAAAAAAACACAAGTAAGAAAGGAAATAGGCCCTTGAATATATGGCTCTAGAGTTTCGAATACATAACCGACCTAAAGTTAAAATTTCAGCATTAACGTACTGAGTTTAAGGACCTGTTGGGGCATCTGGATAGGACTATCTAGTCAAGCTTCCTACAAGTCTAGCACCATTCACCCAATGGAACGGGAGTGAAGACAAGTTGGGCACCAACCTTAAGCTGTTCTTCATAGCTCAATCTCCAGAGTGGCGTCACAACATCAGCCAGCCTTGAATACAGTAATTCAGGCACTTCATTCATCATATAAATATGTACTGAGTACCTACTACACATTAGTGCCACCATTTTCTCTGGCATTTTACTTATCATGCCCCTGGGGAGATAAGAGTCTGGGAGAAGAGTCCATTTTGGCACTATTTAACAAAGCAGAACAGATGGGCAAACCTAATATAAGAAAAATCCAGATTTATCAGGAGATAATTAATCATATCACAAAAAGCTTCACCATTGGGTTCTTTTAAACAGCTCACCTTCCCAATGCTTTTAAAATATAATTTGACTTACAAAATGTACTTGTTCCAGAAAATGAGGTATATTTGTGTTTACATAGCTGCAATGGGACTGTTCATTTCTAATCCATCTATTCTCTCTCTGGGTCCCTGGTTTTCAGCATGCCGGCCCCAGACCTTTTTAGAGACAAGGTCCCAGCTTACTATATCCTTTCAGAGGAAAACACACTTAAAGGCAAGGAGAATACTATCTATGATCCAGAAGCATTTCCACCAACATTCCTCAGATGTCTTCAAGTTTGCCCTGGGTGTCCTGCCTCACGGTGCCCCCTTGAACCCTTGTAATGCCACATTAATTACAACAGGAATACAGAATTCAGTAGATGCAGATTCACTCACTAAGGAGAATGGACATCAGCCTGGGCCTTACCTTTCCTGCCAGGAACCATCTAGTGATGTAATATGGCGTGGTTTCTTCAGACTCTTCTGTCCTCTTTGACACATCTTGGATACCATGTGGATGAAGTTTCCCTTATATGATGAGTCCAAAAAGAGCTGTGACTGACCTGTAGGTTTTCTGGCACTCCAGAAGAGCAGTCCTGGTTTGGAGACGAGACCCACGTCGGAGAGGAAGCATCTCAAGCTGTGCATTAGGACTCTTCTCCTAATATCTGCCAATCACAGAAACACTGAAATTCACCTGTATGAAAGGTGGACATACAGAAATCAGGGAGCAGAGGAACACTTATCAAACCCCTTCATGCATTTACCAACCCTTACAGAAGCCCAGAACCTAGCACAGTGACTGGCACAGAGTCAATACTCAGGAAAAGCAGGCCTGCTGAGCAGAACTGAACTGCTGCATGCTAGGCACTGGCTTAGGCTCCCAAAATATAAAGATGTAGAAAATACATTCTTTGTCCTCCAAGAAAGAGTTCAACTCTCTGAATACACATCTGTGGCCAGTCCCTCTCCACATTCTACCTTCCCACTCAAAAAACAATCAATCAACTAATGTTTAGTAATGTAAATTTAATAAATGTAAAAGACACTGTGCCACACAAGATAGTGGAGGGGTTACAAAGGTTACAATCTAACTGAAGAGATCAAGTGCTAACACAGGAAAAGATAATAAAAAACACCTTATTCTTGGTTCCTGATGAATGCTCAGGAAAGGCTTCCCAGAAGAGGCAGGCTATGCACTGGATCTTAAAGGATGGCAGGGAGGTGAATTAGATGTTTGGAAGACAGTGGCTAGGCTGGTCTGGCTTACACGGTACTTGACCTTCGGGAATACAGGAAATAAAGCTGAAAAGTTACATCAAAGTTGAGATCTGCAAGAACTTTAATGCCTGAATAAAATATGGATTTTATTGTTAAGGAAACAGTGAGTTAATGGTGGCTTTATATAGAGAAATAAAGATGAACTAGGTTAACAAAAAGCAAATTCATGTCTGAGGCAGGTGTTTGAAATGGTAGGTAAATATCCAAATGGAAATCTCTAACAAGTTGAGAAGCAATACTACAAGTCAGGAGAGAAGTCTGGTCTAGAGATTTGGTTAAGTGTCTCTAAAAGTACAAGCTATAAGATTAAAAATAAAAAGAGCTTTCATTAAAGAGATAAGCAAAGAGCCAATGACTATACCTAGGAGAAAGGCAGTATTTGGAGAGCAAGAATGGATGCTGGTGACTCAGGAGAACCAGGACAGTGCAGAGCTTGGAGGCCAAGGAAGATACCTTTCAGGTAGGCACAGACACCTCCAGTAAGTCTGAGGCCAAAGAAGAGAAATAAAGTAAAATTGTTAGTGGCAGTCAGAAGGGACAAATGAAGGTTTGAGAACTTAGGAGTGCAGACCATACAGTCAGGGCAGATCTGAGCGGTCCCCAGGCTCCACCACTTACTAGCTAGATGACATTTGGAAAGTTAATCATTCCCTCTGACCTTCTGTTCTTTCATCTGTAAAATAAAGATAATAGTACCTACCTCATACAGTGGTTATAACAGTTAAATAAAGGATGATTAATAAAAAGCACTTAGCAGAAGATTGAAGAGATGATTTTGTAAAGCTCTGAGCATAGCATTCAGTGCCTGGCAAAATCTCAGTGTGTGTTAATCCTGTCAGAGTGCTTAGAGTGTATGGGACTGAGCAGGGGTCGCAATACTGAAGGAGAGAAGCAGGGTTACGGCATAGTAGGAGTAGCTATTAAGGCAAAAGCTGGAAAAGTTATAGCAAGTGGAAAGCCTCATTTTGGAAAGAGGAAGGAATCCCTGTTCCTCCAACACAAGACTGTGTTGTTGCCTATTTACCTTACCGTGCCTGCTCACTGCTGTGTAACTTAAACTTTGAGTATCTAGGACCCATGAATGGACTCGGCTGGACACCTTACTGATCTGCTGTGAAATTACATTTTGCCCTTGCTCTCTACCTTGGATTTCATCCCCATGTTAAGTCATACCTTAATTTAGAATGATATATACTGAAAAGTCCAATGTATGTGATAGATTTATTAACATAGATTCTTCCATGGCGCCCTCTATTACTGTGAAATTAGTACGCAATGATCACTAGGTAACTTACAGGATGCTGACTGTAATATTTAGCTCATACCCCATTTTCTGTTTACAAAGTACTGAAGAAAGGAACTGTCACAGCATGGAAGCATTTTGGGGGGGATTTTAAATTTCTAACAGAGTACATTTAAGCTGGCCCAGAGTTCAGGTGTTACTGAGAGCACCCAGCCCAGGAAGAGTCTAGTCTTTAAGAACATGGGCTTTGGAGCCATGTTCTAATCCCAGCTCTGCTTCTCACTAGTTCTGTGACTTTGGGCAAGTTACCTAAGCATTATGAGTCTCGGTGTCACAGTCTATAAAAATAGGACTTACAACACCTACCTTTCAGGGTTGTGTTAAGAAATAAACGAGCTCATATATATGAAGTGTTCAGGACTGTGACTAACACAGCAGGTGGTCAACATGTGTTACTTCCCTTCCTTAGCCTGTGATTCGAAGCATGACATTGACTTCTTTGTGCCTGAACATGTCCAACCTGCAAAACTGGCAAGATGTAATAATGTGAGTGTTTATTACGTGGGAAAGGTAAACACACACACACACACACACACACTTTCCTAACCTTCTGCATTAGTTCCTGTTGGAGTGTGGTGAGCTTAAGGTCTGCCATGGAGCACCTGTTAATACTATCAAAAGTGTGTGACCTGTGATAGACATTTTTCCAGGTAAGACAAATGTATGTATTTGATAAGAACAGAAACAAAAGCCAGAGAGAAGAAATGAGGGAAGAGGCAGGAGACAAAGAATAAGGCATGGTTTTCTCTAGGGGTGGGGAGTCTGAGGAGGCTCACACTACAGGGAAAAGGAGTGGTGCTGGTCCAGGAGAGGATCCCTCTCCCTCCAGCTGGCAGAGAAAGAAGCTGCAGGCCCGTTTGGGGATTAGCAGAGAAGGAACAGGGGGGCTGAGGAATTTGAAGTCAGCTATCCTTGCCCCACAACATTTAGACATTTTTGTGGGTGTGTGTGTCTTCTCGCGGGTGACTACCACTGTGACTGTGCTCTACTTGTCCTGTACCTCAGCAGGGGGACCCTTGTCCACCTAGGTGTCTTCCTCCAAATTATCAGAAATGGCCTAAAATCAGACCCTACTATTTCAGGGTGTCAACTGGCCATCTCTCCTTGTAAAGGGCCTTTCATCATATTTAGTAATTTCTGTACTGAAATATATTTTTCAAGGAAGCACAGCAACACCAGTCCGAGTTATGTTCCTTTGTTTCTTGACGTCAGAGAGTGTGTTTGTTCACAGAAAAGCCTATTTTCTTTTTATATTTTTTCCTGTTCTAAATAAATGCTTGGGTTAAAAAAAAAAAGTGTGTGACAACTGCTGTATTTTCGCCTCAGGAATTGATCGGACAAGTACTCAGGATCCAGAGCGGCCAGATGGAAAGGCAGACTAATTCTCTAGGGCTGGAATAGCTAACCTGTCTGAAATCCTCACAGAGCTTCAATGTTCACCCACAGACAAGGGTCCTCCTTACACTGTCGGTTCACCGTTCCGTCAGTTGTTCGGCCCTAGACATAGTTCTCGGCTAAACGACGCGAGCGCGGGCGGCGGGCGCGAGGGGGCGGTGTTAGTGCTGCGTACCGACTGCAGCCCACAAGCAGTCAGGACTTTCCTTCCCCGTCAGACCCTTTTACCTGCCCCGCCAAACCCCTCTTCTTTGGCCGAGTCCTGCCCACCGGGTCGGTAGGAAGGATTAACAAGGAGGAGAAAGTAGAAAAGCCTACCACTGAACTTGGGCGGGCCGCAGGACCAGGGGAGGCGGAAACCCGGGAGCGGGTCAGTTGGCACAGGCAGACGCAGGGCTGGGCGCGACCTTGAGCAGCCAGCGTCGGTCCCGTCCCCGTCCCCACCCCCGCCTGCCTTCTCAGTTCTCCGCCCCGTGGGCATTACGAAGTACAGTAAGGATTAAATCGGATTTTCTGGGCTCTCCACGTACCCGTCTTCTGTAACCAAAAATCCTTTTACAAACCTGTGGCGCAAACGAAAGGACCAGAAAATGGCCTGGATCGCTGCTGCGGGGAGTCACTTCCTGGTGCGCAAGGAGTCTCGACACGCGACGCACACGCAGCCAGCCCGGGGTTGACGCGACTGGACGCAGGGCTCCTCCCCGGCAAGGCCGGCCAGCCTGGGAAGCTCGTCTAGGGGTACCCCTCTCCCTACTTTGCCTTAGGAACCTTCCTCAAAAGCACTCAATGCCCTATTGCCAGGAACCTTCCTTCCCCAAGCTCCTCTCCGGTCCCCTCCCTTCCTCTCCCCTCCCTTTCCCTCTCCACGACCCCGCCCTCCGCGTGCATAGTGCCCTGGCCCGCTGGTGCATCTGGATAAACCTCAAAAATCACAAAGGAATTTGACTACTGTATTGTTGGTGCTACCCATCTCAGGGGTGCTTGCGGTTTAACTTTTTCAACCGAAAGAGTTTCCTAATGGTAGTATTGCAGTCATCAGATGCTTAGCAGGGTGGAAGGTTGGGAGAGGATGGTCAGGGTGGTTTCCTCAAATCGCAACCTTTTGTTCAAGTCAGCCCTATTCAGGGTCATAGGATTTTTCAGGCATTGTTATCCATTTTCTGTTGCATCGGAAAGGTATTGCTATGATGAAGGGAACTTGGTTACTTAACGTGGATCCCACACAAGGCGACTAAATCCTAAAACCTCAGGGAAAGAACTTCTTCTTCAGCTATAAAATTCAGAAGGAGGCTAAATACCACTAGTTCATGTACCAGCTTCTGGACTATATTAAATGATTTCTGTAATTTTGAGAGACCTCACGAGCCCACCCAAATGAGTAAGAGAACACTGAAGGATGCACATGAGCGATATAAAAAATTGTTTTAGTAGAATTAAAAATTACAGCAAAGTGAATCTACATTCTACAATACAGTTTTTATGCTTAATAGTAACTGGGCTTCAATGGGAGCATTTTAAGTCAACATTTCAGTAGTCAGATAACATGCCTATTATGTGCAAGGCAATGCATTAGCTTTAGTGAGCGGAGCAGTAAATTAAATGGCCCAGTACCTCAAATAACAGCAAACGTTAAGTCAGCCAAATCAAGATTTGAAGCCCAGGTCTGCCGCGTATAAGCTGTGTGACCTTGGGCAAGTTACTTACTTGCTCAGTGCCTCAGTTTCCTCGTCTGAAAAATATGTCTGTAATAATTGCACCTACCTCACAGGACTGTGCTAAAGATTCAGTATGTTAATACATGCAAAGTGCTTAGAACAGAGTGAGCACTCATGAAATAAATGTTAGCTAATACTAAAAAATAATTTCATATACTGCCTGTGTATACACATACATGCACACATGTGCATATATATACCTTTTTTTAAAAAAAAAGAAATCTTTTACTTCCCATTTAAAGGCTTGAACAGATAAATACTTGATTCAACTTATGGCTTTCCTAACTATGGCTCTTAAAGCAAAATTTAAGCTCAAACCACTGCTTCAAGCATCAAGGCTAGCAGAAAACAGTCAAGTGAGACCAGGCCAGAGAATACACCTTTGGTTCTCTGCTCCCTTACTATTAACTTTAAGTCCCCTCTTCATATGGATAGCCAACCCTACTCCTTTCCTTGCCTCTTCTTCCCCTTTCTTCTCCTTCCCATGCCTTTCTGCTCCTTTATCTTATCTCATCTTGGCCCTCTTTGTTGTGCCTAGCACAGATCTAGGTGCCCAATAGGAGCTCAATAAATATTTAATGAATTGAACTGAATCCCACCTTGTCTACTGAAAGAGAAAGGTCATATCTTCACTCGCCCCCCCCCCACCCCCACTCTATCTGTTCTGAGCATCCAAGCAAAGTCATTTAAAGCAGGACTGTCATTTGAGAAGGCAGAACCCTGAGGGTTAAAGAGGGAAAGAGATTAAGGAAGCTATAATGTAATTATTTAGCCATTAACTCTTTTATATTTATTTAGTCTGATAAAGTGTGTTCTTCTATAAAAAAAGAAATCATTACATTTGTAAGAGGGGAAAGAAATATCCTATATTATAGAAAAGGTTAGATTCTTCAACTTGAAAGTCAATAAATGGACATGTCATGGATGATAAACAGTATTGTTAAATAAGAGCTGAAACCAAGATAACCTTTGCTTAACTTCGTTATCAGCAAACCAAATCACAACAAAATGAAGTTTCTAGAAATTTGTCAGACATTCTCATTTAGGTTCAAGGAAAAGATTTCTAAGGCTACATCATTATCTTTCAGAAATAACAAGTATTTGAATCACTTACATTAATCACCCTCTTCAGACGTGCTTTCCTTGCACCTAGGACTGCGTTAGAGGCTATGAGGGACAGACAGGCAGAGCACACCCTCAAGATTGTATGACCGTATGACCTGACAGGAAGACAAGATTCACAATTTGAGAATACACAACAATGGGTTTTGGTAATTCTAGGGAAGCAGCAAATCCTCTTGGTAGTTAGGGAAGCAAGAGTATTTGAGAATTGAGTTGAATGCATAGGATTTAAATAACTTGAGAGGAGGTGTGGGCTGCAGCATGAAAACAGGAATAAGCTATATGTGTCCAAGGCCCATGAGGAGGCAAGCCCAGCTAGATGGGAGAGTTAAAGTCATTAGAAATCCAGCTGATTAGATCAGTAGGTGGTGAGGGGATCTAATTTATGAACGGCCTGGAGTGCTGGGATGAGGGGTTTGATCTAATTCCCTTAACAACAGGTAGCTAATGAAGAGTTTTTAAGGAAATGTTTATGCAAGAGAACTCCAAATGCTGTGTGTGGGATGGATGTTAGGGTGTAGTGACCTGGAAGCTGAGGGAGTTGGCTGCAGTTATCTAATTGGGAGGTGTTAAGTCTCTGTACTAAGGCAGGCTACAATGCATTCTGCAAGAATTCCTCAAAATGGAGACAGAAACCTATCTGCAAGGTAATCAGCTGGGGTGACTGTAACAAATGCAGGTTCCCGAGACCCACTCCAGAGTTCCAGAATCAAAATCTCCAGAGGGTAGGGCTCAGAAATATCTGAGTTTTTAATATGTACCCCAGGCAACACCCATTAAAATTTGAGTCCTACTACCATGTATCAACTGAAATTCCAGTTGAGTTGAAGGGAAAAAAAAACAAATCACAAAAACTCTGAAATAAATTATAGATGATTATGCATCTGAAATTTGGGTATAGCAGAACTTAATAAAATGAAAACTGGTAGGGAAAAAAATGCTACACAGGTAGATTTTACTACATGAACCTTGAGAACTTCTACATGACACAATTATAATTAAATTAAATCATAAACAACAAACAGAAGAGATATGCAAGAATGGCAAGGGTCATTATCTTTATTGCAGAAAGAGCTTATGTAAATTTGTAAGAAAAGCACAATGATCCTAGTAGAGACCTTGGCAAAGGCAAGGAGAGCTAATGCACAGGAAAAGGGATATAATTGCTCAAAAATTGCTTTCTTCTACCTCACTAGTAATGACAGAACATGCAAAGTATATCAAGTGGAGAATATTATTTTGCCTATCAAACTGGTGAAGATTAAAAGTTAACTGATATTCCTTCAAGTACACCATGGACAGTGAAGCAGATGCTCTCACACATTGTTGGCAGGATTGTAAATTGATACAGCCTTCCTGGAAAGCAATTAGAAACAAGAGCCTTTAAAAACTTCATACCATTTGCCTTAGAAATTCCACTTCCAGGAATCTCTTTTAAAGAAGTAGATATGTGAGCAACGATATGTCCAAAGGTTCTCAAGAATAAACAATAAAAATGCATCTTCAAGGTCCAACATTAGAAAAATAAGGAACAGTTACATAAAGTATGGTCTGTGCATACAATATTGCAGAGCCACTAAAAATTACACACATGGTATGATGTTAGAAGTCAGGATGGCATTACCTTTAGGGTGTGTAGAGTGGCTGGCAGAGGGGCATAAAGGGGCTTCTGAGGTGCTAATAATATTCTATTTCTTCACCTGGGTGCTGCTCATTTGGGGAAAATCTATCACACTGTATTCTTTTGATATGTGTACTTTTCTGTATGCATGTTATTTATACTTCAATAAAAATTTAACTTAAAATTGTGTCTTTGAAAAGTTTGTAATGACATGGAAATATGTGTAAAAGGCAATCTCAAGTGAAAAAGTCAGGATAAACAATTGTGCATTAAGTATGTAAAGAAAAAATGCATTGGGAGGCAATATGCTGTTTAGAGTGGTTGCCTCTTGATTCTGGGCTTGGGGGTGTTAATTTGTTGGCTTCTTTTCCATTTCTGTACTTTCCAATTCTTCTAGAATGGACAGGCATTACATTTATAATAAAAATAAATCAGAGAAAAAAGTGAATTGATGAATTTTGGTGAAGTCCCCATAGTCCAGACTGTGAAACTGAGAAGTAGACTTCCAGTTCCCACAGATATGATTTAGACTCTGAGGAACTAACTTACATTAAGCAGATTTACAGGAGACTGGTTTAAAAGCCAAACTCCTGTGAGGATATAGTTTCCAGGGACCGAAATATTCTTATCTCCTATCTAGGGTTATACCTATGAGCTATTAATGTACCTGAGAAACCAAACCAGCAATCAGGACACTTGTAATTTGAACATACAGAGTTAACTGGTTTTGAGGGAGCTCTTCCACTTGTTATTTGTAACCTGTCTACCAGATCAGTATTCCTGTTACTTAAACAGTATTGAACAAAAACTGACTCTCCAATGTTGTTTTTCCCACCATCTCTAACTAGTTACCAGAATCTTCTGTCATTACAATATTACCTGCCTCCTATCCTCATCACATGTCACAGTTGCCAAGGTAACAGCTCATCATACATGAATTACATTCTAAGTTGGGAGCTCCCAGGTGAGATGTTAGAAAGCATCTTAATCTCATTTGTAGTATATCTACAAATTATATTTACAAGGAGTCACGTCGAGGAATAGTCACAGATGGCTAGTTTCATCCACTGTGAGCTTTGTTTTTAAGTTCTTCAAGTGAAGAGTTTATCCTTTCCTGATTTATGTGTCTAATTTTTTTCTAAATTATGTCTCTTAGGTTTGGAGATAAATATTACTTTTGGGGCCCTTCAGTTCAGTGATACCCATCAAGAGTTTTTAATGACAGTACCTAGGAGAATGGTACTGCTATTTACAAAACAGGGAAATAAGAAAGGGACTCTTTGGGGAGAAGGAGATGGTAGTGGAACACCAAGTGACAGTCCAGTGGGCATGTAGAGAAAGAGTTAACATAACAGGAAAGCTCTTATGTTGTATGGGGGAAGATTACCCTGGAAACTGTCACCAAACTACCTAGGTACCTTTATGTTCTGGTTTCTAAGGTAACACAGATACTTAGTACCTCACATGTATTTGGCTGGTGCTTATATCCATTTTCTCACTTAATAAGGTCCCAACCCTTTGCTTTTTAGAGTGTTGAAATTTGCAATTCAATGTTAATAGCATCCCAACACTGGCTCATTCCTCAGAGCTAGATGTGGAGAACTAACATGAGGACACTTATCCCATGCCCTGCTCCACATTGGAAGGCAATCAGTACATGAACCTTGGTTTCATGCCTGGAACTCAAGCCCCAAGGGCAGAAATTCTACAACTACCTAGAGACTATAATTTCAGTCCTCTCCAAATCACCATCCTCAGCTAACCCTTAATATCTCTACTTTCTTTACTGATGCTGTGCACCTGGATTTCTTTGAAGGGCCATTATTGTGTTGAATGGAATAGTAGGACTAGATTGCTTTTAATGTATCCCCCATTTGTATGCCATGATTCTGGGGAAAAAAAACTGGTAAATGAAGTGTGTTCTGCCCCATTTCCTTTAAGTTGTTTAAGATATGCTATTTGGTTGCTGGTCTTAAAATTAGGATCCTTTCTAAAGGAACCCAATGATGTTGGAAATGAAAGGGATTATTCAGAACAGCTCTTATAATAATCACAATAAGTATCCAACATTTCCTGAATCATTACTCGGTGCCTCACACTGTGCTCAGTGCCCTATGTGCATTATCCCATGTAGGTACCTATTTTATAGATAAGAAAATTGGTAGTTGGATTTTACAGAGGACATAACTGAAACTTAGAGAGGGATCAATAACTTGCTGAGGGTCACAACAGTAAGTGGTGGAACTAGAACTTGAATTCAGCTCTCTGATGCCCACATCTCCACTTGTAATCATTTAACTTTTAACCAGCTGTGGGGAAGTTGTGGTTCCTATGGCCAGGATCCTCACTGAACTTAAACCACCTGATGATGTAACTGGCCTGTTGCTAGTCTACTGCTTCCACACCTTTAGGCAATAAGCTGTTATTGCACTGTATAGAGAGCTTGGCCCAGTGCTATGGGTGGAGGTAGAAACGCTAGTGCTTGACCCACCATGGGAGAACAAGTGGGGTGATAAACCCTTTTACCCCAAAGAACGTTTTGCTGTCAATTTCTTTGATCACATTGAATCCATAGCGAACTTGCCCAGGGCTGAAACCCATTGGCAAGACACCAACAGCTCTCAAATTCTTGTGTGCATCAAAATTCCCTGGAGCACTGCTTAAAACACAGATTTTTGGGTCCCATCTCCAGACTTTCTGATTCAGTAGGTCTGGGGCAGAGCCAGAGAACTGTATTTCTAACAAGTTCCCAGGTGATGCTGATGCAGAGGATCTGGTGAAGGGCAGAAGCACTGAAGCACGGAAGGTTTGAGCTCTCCTCATGGCTCAGCACACAGGAACCCTGGGGATGTTCCTATCTGTGAGTTCCAGACATTGCCTCTGTCTCCCTGGGAAGAGCAGATGACAAGCTAGAGACTCCACCCTGGGAGAGAACAGAGTTCATAAGCTGCATTCACGGAACACAATATTTCTGGAAAGAGCTGGACATATTCTGGGTGAGGCTCAGTTTCTAACTTGGTCCTGATAACTGCAAAAAGCTGTTCATGTAGAGTATTGTCTCACCTGAGGGGCATTGCCCCTAGACAAGTTCACACTGGAATGTTAGGGGTTTATACAAAGCTTTAGTCTCATGGTTGCAGACCAAATACTGGTATCACGTCTGCTTCTGGGACAGTCTGCATGCAGCAAGCCCACCTCTGTCTCTGCCTCAGCCCTCTCCACTGCCTCACAGTCTGAGAGCACTGTGCAGAACCCTTTATAGAGTCAATGATAACCCATTGACAATATGTATGCAAGCATGCAACTGCGACCGTTGCACATGCGCACTGGGCAAGCAGACCAGGGCCAGGTGAGTATCCTGGCCATGGAATTTCCATTTTCCCTACACTCCACCCCTCCAGGATTCTTGCCTCACAATCTACTGTGGGGAAGTTGGGGTTCCTATAGCCAGGATCCTCACTGAACTTAAACCACCTGATGGTGTAACTGGCCTGTTGCTAGGCTACCGCTTCCACACCTTTAGGCAATAAGCTATTATTGCACTGTATAGGGAGCTTGGCCCAGTGCTCTGGGTGGAGGCAAAGACACTAGAGCTCCACCTACCACCAGGAGAACAAGCCAGATAATAAACCCTTTCACCCCAAAGAACGTTTTGCTGTCAATTTCTTTGGTCACATTGAATCCATAGCGAACTTGCCCGGGGCTGAAACCCATTGGCAAGACACTCCACTCCCTCAATCTTCCACCATGGCCCCTGTGCAAGAAAGCTGGAACATTGTAATCAAACTCTGTAAAGGCTGCAACAATATACAAATAACAACAGAAATTATGATAATAACAGTCATCCGCAAGCCTGAGGAGATTGATTGGTCATTCCAGCTGTGTTCAAACCAGTTCTACTCAGATGAGTTCATGACTTGCACTTTCTGTGCACACCCAGAAAGCAGCAGTTTTTGCTAGGCTGTGTACCTAATCTTCACAAACAGTAGAGGAGATTAACCTTAAGGGTGAAAAAGAAACATGTTTTAATGACACCAACAAAGGCAAATCTTGTCCGTCAGGTAGGATGCATTCAAGAGAGTAGTCCTGTGATAGGACCGTGGCAGGAAGGGGGTCTGATCCAGGTCTACTATACCATACATTTACCCCTCTCCCTGTGGGGGTTACTGAGAGGTCTATGTATAGTGCTACGAGAGGCACATGCACTGCCCATAAAGATAAAACAAAACTTCGCTATAAGATGCTCATACCTTCCAGCCACTTAGGGTACACTATCATCATGACCTTTGGGGGCCACTCTGCTATTACTCCAGGAATACACAGGAGGCCAGCCTCCAGGTCTTTCCCCCAAGGTACCAGGAGGGCCAGCCATTGCTGGTCCATGTGCTGAAATGTCCAAGGCCATGTTCACTGAATGTAGCCTCTGGGGTTTATTGCAGTGGGTGCTGGTAGCAAAATATTATTCTGATGGCCAAACCCTGGCTTCAATGATTCCTCCTTGGTTTGTAATTGCAGTTGTATAGGGGAAGCAGCAATGTGTGTTAGCATGTCTATGGGACTCAATGCCCCTTTCCAGAGTTTTTCATTCAAACACTGTAGCACTATCCATAAGCAGACTGACCATCACTGTAGACTATTGGTGTCTGACTTCAGGCCAGATTTTAACAAACCATTGTACATCTCTATCATGCCTGCCCCAATATGATTATATGGTACATGAAACTTCTGCTTTATCTCTAATTGTAGCACCCATTATTATAGTGCATGTCCAGTAAAATGGGTGCCTTGATCACTCTCAATTACCTATGGCTAGTCATAGGCTACAAAGAGACACTCTAGGCCTCTTTTTGGTCATTTGCTGGTCCACACAAGATGCAGAAAAGCAACCAGAAGTTCACTAGCTGTGTCCACATCACTCATGACATATCAGTACCCCTTTGATGTGGGCAGAAGCCCAATATGGTCTACATGCCACCTGACAAGGGGCATCAGCCCCTTAACTATTGTCCCATGTTTCTGTGGGACTCAGTGTAAGTACCTTTTTGAGCATACAGTGCACTCCTGTCAGGCTCTGCTGACTTGTTCAAATGTCAAAGGCAGGCCCCACAGATGGGCTACAGCCCACATTGTCTTCTCCCCTGGGCTAATTCCTCTGCTTCATCATTTCCTGGGATGCCAGTGGCAAATGGCCAATCACATGATGTATTGTAACTGTTTTAGCATGATCAGAGGCCCATAAGTCTTGCCATAACTCTTGCTCTTAAAATGGTTGATGACAACCAACCAGTTGGCATGGTGGCATGTTGATAGCCACAGAGTAAAGCCTTGATAGACAGCCCAGCTTTACAGATAACTACAGGGGAGGGCTTATGGATAATCACAAGCCACACTGCCTGCTACTCAGCCCATTGACTGCACTTCCCCTCTCTATCCTCCATGCATATTGTCTCAGTCTTAGGATGGAAAGCCACAGCCCTCCATTTTGGGGCTGGCCATGGCTGGAACCATCTGTGCACCAAGCAGCTTCTATCCCAATAAGGGTTCTCTGCTTCTAATGGCTCTAAAGTAAATTCTTCCTACCTTTCACTGGTATATGACACTGGCCCCAATAAGCATTGAAATTCTTCACTAAAGTGGCTAGTAGAGAGGGCGCTATGCTGCTGTAGGTATGCACCCCTCTTGGCCAGTGTAGACATCTGTGCCATGCCACTCTGCTGCTTTTGAGTCCAGTCTCGTACCCACCCCATAATTGGATAGATAGTTACTACCTTTAACAAGGCCATTCTGGTGATGGGTTCCATAGCCAGCAAGTCATGGTACATAGCAGCCAATTGTTTCTCTATTAAGCTGTACCATATTTCTACTCCTTTCCAGAGTTGCTACCACAAACCAATAGGTTGGCAAGTTCATTCAAGCCACTGCCAGAGACCCCAGCCATAACTGTCTTCAGTCACATGGACATCCAACTCACAGGGCCTTGTTGGGTCTATCACACTTATGGCCTGCATGGCCTTAACTGCCCGTTTTGCAGCGGCAAAGGCAAATGCACATGTCTCATCCCAGTCCCACCTGACACCCTTTCATACCAAACAGTATAAGGGCTTCAGAATTTGTGCCAAGTGTGGGATAAACACTCTCCAATAGCCTAAAAGAACCAAAACTCTTGTAATAATGCCACAGTTGTGGGATAGGAAAGGCCTGGACTTTATCTATGACTGCTTCTGGGATAACTTTGGTCTTACCTGACCCAAGAATGTGACTGACAAACCAAGTTCCTGAACCTTGGTGTTGTTCACAACCTGTCCTTTCTCCTGTAGAGATTACAGCAGTCTAGATGCTGTACCTCCTAGGTCTGTAAAAGAACCATAAGTAGTACGATATCATCAATATAATGGTACAGCCATATTGTTGGTGGTTTCTCCCGGGCTGCCCAGTCCGAAGCTACAAGTCTGTGACAGATGGTGGGACTGCGGAGGTACCCCTTGGAAGGACAGTGAAAGTCTGTTGGTGTCCTTCCCACATGAAAGAAAACCGTTCCTGACTTTCCTGTTCTATGTCAATGGGAAAGAAGGCATTAGCAAGATCTACAACATAATAATATATCCCTAGTTTATGACTGAAGATGTCCATGAGGCCTGCAATAGAGGTGATGGCAGCATGCAGAGGGGATGTGACTTTATTCATTTCTCTGTAATCCACTGTCATATGCCAGGTAAAGTCCAGCTTCTTTACTGGCACACCAGGGAATTAAAAGGGCTATGGGTGGGCTTTATAATACCCACCTTTTTCAGTGCATGCAGGGTTTCTCCAATTTCTTTATGCCCTCCAGGCAGTTTGTCTTGCTTGGTATTAGTCACCCACTGAGGCACAGGCAAAGGTATGGGCAGATGCTTAGCATGTCCTCTCAGAACCGCCTTTACCAAATGTATTCTCAGTCTGAACTCACCTGCAATGGTCTACAACCACTGGCTTTGCAGGATATCTATCCCCAAGATATATTCAGGGATGGGAAAAATATGCACAGCATACTTCTTTTGGGGTAGATGTCCTATTCACAGTGGGATTTTGGCATGTTTCACTCTGATAGCCTTACCCCCATGTTTATCAATAATAGTGGGAGTCCTGGGAAACTGCTCAGAGTTGCCACAAATCAGTGAGCATTCAGCTCCTGTGTCTACCAGAGCCAGGACACGTTGTACATTCACTGGGGACCAATGAATTTATATTTCAACATGTAGCCTCCAGTCCCCACCTCATACTTCTAAATGGGTGCCTTGACCCTCCCCTCAGTCAAACCATATCCCTCAATTGCCTTCCTGTGTGGGTTAAGGCAAGGTGAGCTCACTCTCCAGCAGGAAGTCTTGCAAGCATGTAGGCCAAGCTTGTGGCTCTGTCTCTGGCCAATGCTTCTTGATCCTCAGTGGCCAAAACTGCTGCTCTGGCTTCAATTCTTGCCACAGCTCCAGTAAGATTCTATTTAACTTCCCATCCAATTTCTCTGTCTAGTCCTGCCCCTGGTAAATCAATCCACATCTGAGTCCTCATGATGTTCATTGGACCCTTTAAGTCCTTCCTCTCAGTAGCAGACCACACTCTGTTCTGTGCCCACATCACTTCAGCCTTCCCCAACTCTGCCACAGTACATGTAACCACATTTATGAGCTACCCTAAGTGAGGGGCAAGAATGGCCACTAAGGCACAAAGAGGGACAAGGGAGCAATTTTCAGGACTGTATCCCTCATCCTTGCTATAAACAGTTCCTTGTCTGGATCATAATTTGCTGGGTTATAAATGGCATTTTTATGTCCACCTCCTGTATCACCTGTTGGAGCTCAACATACGTCTGTTATCTAGTGGAGGAGGATGTTAAGTCACCCTGATTGTGCCATACAGTGCTAAGTGTGGCCATTCCCCGCTCAGAGAAGTGTATGATTCCCTGGGGTCTGGTGCGTATTCTACAGTCACTGCCACAAAGCAGGATGAGTTATCAGGGAAGCCAGTTTTCCCATCTCTGATCCAAAATCATCCCACATCCCAATGACACAGGGGCCAGGCTAATCTGGACTCCAAGGGTTTCTGCTGAAACCGGGAGCCCAAATCCACAGGCTCCACCTGTGTATAGGGGTGGAGCATAGAACTGGGGAGGGGGCTTCACCTCTCCTGGAGGAACCCATGGTTGTTGCATCTTTATTTTCTTGACTATGGGCAAGATTCAATAGAGGAGGGGTTGGTGTCTCCAGCACCACATCTACCTCTTTGTTCTCCCCTGGCTCCTCTACCATTTCCAGGGCTAATGGCTGCTTTCTTGTTCCACAGAGCACCTCCTCTCTTACATCCTTTACCTTTGCCACAGTGCCTTGCAGTGACACTATCTCAGTCTTCAATAGCTCTCTTACCTTCCACTTAATACTGCACAGCTGGCATTCTTGTGCTGCCTCATCTTGTGCTTCTTGCAGGAGGATGTCATTCTTCTTCGTGGCCTTTGCTTCTTCCACAGCACAAACAGTGCCACTGTCTCATTCTTTTTTTTAATTTTTTATTACAGTATTATTGATACACACTCTTATGAAGGTTTCACATGAAGAAACAATGTGGTTACTACATTTACCCATATTATCAAGTCCCCACCCATACCCCAATGCAGTTACTGTCCATCAGTGTAGTAAGATGTCACAGATTCACTATTTGCCTTCTCTGTGCTACATTGTTTTCCCCATGACCCACCACACCATATGTACTAAACATAATACCATCTCCCTCCCTCCCAACCTGCTCTCCCACACCCCTCCCGTTTGGGGTCTGTTAGTCCCTTCTTGGAGTCTGTTAGTCTGCTGCTATTTTGTTTGTTGAGTTTTGCTTTGTTGTTATACTCCACAAATGAGGTGAATCATTTGGCACTTGTCTTTCTCAGCCTGGTTTATTTCACTGAGCATAATATCCTCCAGCTCCATCCATGTTGTTGTAAATGAGAGGATTTGTTTCTTTCTTATTGCAAAATAGTATTCCATTGTGTGTATGTACCGCATCTTCGTTATCCATTCATCTGATGGACACTTGGGTTGCTTCCATATCTTGGCTACTGTAAATAGTGCTGCAATAAACATAGGGGTGCATATTTCTTTTTGAGTCTGAGAAGTTGTATTCTGTGGGTAAATTCCAAGGAGCGGGATTCCTGGGTCAAATGGTATTTCTATTGTTAGTTTTTTGAGGAACCTCCATATTGCTTTCCACAATGGTTGAATTAGCTTACATTCCCACCAGCAGTGTAGGAGGGTTCCCCTTGCTCCGCATCCTCACCAGCATTTGTTGTTCTTAGTCTCTTCGATGCTGGCCATCCTTACTGGTGTGAGGTGATATCTCATTGTGGTTTTAATTTACATTTCCCTGATGATTGGTGATGTGGAGCTTCTTTTCATGTGTCTGTTGGCCATCTGAATTTCTTCTTTGGAGAATTATCTCTTCATATCCTCTGCCCATTTTTTAATTGGGTTATTGCTTTTTGGGTGTTGAGGTATGTGACTTCTTTATATATTTTGGATGTTAACCCCTTGTCAGTTATGTCATTTATAAATATATTCTCCCATACTGTAGGATGCCTCTTTGTTCTATTGATGGTGTTCTTTGCCGTGTAGAAACTTTTTAGTTTGATATAGTCCCATATGTTCATTTCTGCTTTTGTTTCCCTTGCTCAAGGAGATGCATTCATGAAGAAGTTGCTCATGCTTATATTCAGGAGATTTTTGCCTATGTTGTCTTCTAAGAGTTTTATGGTCTCATTACTTACATTCAGGTCTTTGATTCATTTCAAGTTTACTTTTGTGTATGGGATTAAACAGTAATTCAGTTTCATTCTCTTGCACGTAGCTGTCCAGTTTTGCCAACACCAATTGTTGAAGAGGTGGTCATTTCCCCATTGTATGCCCATGGCTCCTTTATTGTGTATTAATTGACCATATATGGTTGGGTTTATATCTGGGCTCTCTAGTCTGTTCCATTGGTCTATGGGTCTGTTTTTGTGCCAGTACCAAATTGTCTTGATTGCTGTGGCTTTGTAGTAGAGCTTGAAGTTGGGGAGCATAATCCCCCCAGCTTGATTCTTCTTTCTCAGGATGGCTTTGGCTATTTGGGGTCTTTTGTGATTCCATATGAATTTTAGAAAGATTTTCTCTAGTTCATTGAACAATGTTGTTGGTATTATGATAGTAATTGCATTGAATCTGTAGATTGCTTTAGGCAGGATGGCCATTTTGACAATATTCATTCTTCCTATCCATGAGCACAGGATGTTTCCATTTATTGGTATCTTCTTTAATTTCTCTCAAGAATGTCTTGTAGTTTTCAGAGTATAGGTCTTTCACTTCCTTGGTTAGGTTTATTCCTAGGTATTTTATTCTTTTTGATGCAACTGTGAGTGGAATTGTTTTCCTGATTTCTCTTTCTGCTAGTTCATTGTTAGTGTATAGGAATGTAACAAATTTCTGTGTATTAATTTTGTATCCTGCAACTTTGCTGAATTCAGATATTAGATCTAGTAGTTTTGGAATGGATTCTTTAGGGGTTTTATGTACAATATCATGTCATCTGCTAACAGGGACAGTTTAAGTTCTTCCTTGGCAATCTGGGTGCCTTATATTTCTTTGTGTTGTCTGATTGCTGTGGCTAGAACCTCCACTACTATGTTGAATAGAAATGGGAGGAGTGGGCATCCTTGTCTTGTTTCCATTCATAAAGGAAAAGCTTTCAGCTTCTCACTGTTAAGTATAATGTTGGCTTTGGGTTTGTCATATATGGCCTTTATTATGTTGAGGTACTTGCCCTCTATACCCACTTTCTTGAGAGTTTTTATTATGAATTGATGTTGAATTTTGTCAAATGCTTTTTCAGCATCTATGGAGATGATCATGTGGTTTTTGTCCTTCTTTTTTGTTGATGGCCTTCTTTTTTTTGTTTAGGCAGAATGGCTATTTTGGTGGTGGATGATGTTGATGGATTTTCGAATGTTGTACCATCCTTGCAACCCTGGAATAAATCCTGCTTGATCATGATGGATGATCTTTTTGATGTATTTTTGAATTCAGTTTGCTAATATTTTGTTGAGTATTTTTGCATCTATGTTCATCAGGGATATTGGTCTGTAATTTTCTTTTTTTGTAGTGTCTTTGCCTGGTTTTGGGGGTAAAGTGATACTGGCTTCATAGAATGAGTTTGGAAGTATTACCTCTTCTTCTACTTTTTGGAAAACTTTAAGGAGAATGGGTATAAGGTCTTCACTAAATGTTTGATATAATTCAGCGGTGAAGCCATGTGGTCCAGGGGTTTTGTTCTTAGGTAGATTTTTGATTACCAGTTCAATTTCATTGCTGGTAATTGGTCTGTTCAAATTTTCTGTTTCCTCCTGGGTCAGTCTTAGAAGAGTGTATTTTTCTAGAAAGTTGTCTATTTCTTCTAGGTTATCCAGTACGTTAGCATATAATTTTTCATAGTATTCTCTAATGATTCTTTGTATTTCTGTGGTGTCTGTAGTGATTTTTCCTTTCTCATTTCTGATTCTGTTTATGTGTGTAGACTCTCTTTTTTCTTGGTAAGTCTGGCTAGGGGTTTGTCTGTTTTGTTTATTTTCTCAAAGAGCCAGCTCTTGCTTTCATTATTCTTCCTATTGTTTTATTCTTCTCAATTTTATTTATTTTTGGTCTAATCTTTATTATGTCCCTCCTTTTACTGACTTTGGGCCTCATTGTTCTTTTTCTAGTTTGGTAATTGTGAGTTCAGAGTGTTCATCTGGGATTGTTCTTTTTTCCTGATGTAGGCCAGCATTCCAGTATACTTTCCTCCTGGCACGGTCTTCGCTGCATCCCACAAATTTTGCAGTGTTGAATTACTGTTGTCATTTGTCTCCATATCTTGCTTGATCTGTGTTTTTATTTGGTCATTGATCCATTGATTATTTAGGAGCATGTTGTGAAGCCTCCATGTGTTTGTGGGATTTTTCATTTTCTTTGTGTAATTTCTTTCTGGTTTCATACCTTTGTGGTCTGAGAAACTGGTTGGTACATTTTCAATCTTTTTGAATTTACTGAGGCTCCTTTTGTGGCTTAGTATGTGGTCTATTCTGGAAAATGTTCCAAGTGCACTTGAGAAGAATGTGTATCCTGCTGCTTTTGGGTGTGGAGTTCTATAGATGTCTATTAGGTCCATCTGTTCTAGTGTGTTGTTCAGTGCCTCTGTGTCCTTACTTATTTTCTGTCCAGTGGATCTGTCCTTTGGAGTGAATGGTGTGTTGAAGTCTCCTAGAATGAATGCATTGCATTCTATTTCCTCCTTTAGTTCTGTTAGTATTTGTTTCACATATGCTGGTGCTCCTGTGTTGGGTGCATATATATTTCTAATGGTTATATCTTCTTGTTGGATTGACCCCTTAATCAGTATGTAATGTCCTTCTTTATCTCTTGTGACTTTCTTTGTTTTGAAGTCTATTTTGTCTGATACAGTACTCCAACTTCTGCTTTTTTCCCCCTATTAGTTGCATGGAATATCTTTCTCAATCCCTTCACTTTTAGTGTGTGTATGTCTTTGGGTTTAAAGTGAGTCTCTTGTAGACACATATAGATGGGTCTTGTTTTTTATCCACTCAGTGACTCTGTCTTTTGATTGGTGCATTCAGTCCATTTACATTTAGGGTGATTATTGACAGGTATGTACTTATTGCCATTGCAGGCTTTAGATTCATGGTTACCAAAGGTTCAAGGTTAACCTCCTTACTGTCTAAGAGTCTAACTTAACTCACTTAATATGCTATTACAAACAGAATCTAGAGGTTTTTTTCTTTTCTCCTCCTTTTTCTTCCTCCCCCATTCTTTATATATTAGGTATCATATTGTGTACTGTTTGTCTATCCCTTGATTGACTTTGGGGATAGTTCATTTAATTTTGCATTTCTTAGTAATTAACTGTTCTACTTTCTTTACTGTGGTTTTATTACCTCTGGCTATTAAACCTTAGGAACACTTCCATTTATAGCAGTTCCTCCAAAATAGACTATAGAGACAGTTTGTGGGAGGTAAATTCTCTCAGCCTTTGCTTATCTGGAAATTGTTTAATCTCTCCTTCAAATTTAAATGATAATCTTTCCAGATAAAGTATTATTGGTTCAAGGCCCTTCTGCTTCATTGCATTAAACACATCATGCCACTCCCTTCTGGCCTGTAAGGTTTCTGCTGAGAAGTCTGATGATAGCCTGATGGGCTTTCCTTCATATGTGATCCTATTTGTCTCTCTGGCTGCTTTTAATAGTCTGTCCTTATCCTTCATCTTTGCCATTTTAATTACTAAATGTGTTGGTGTTGTCTTCCTTGGGTCCCTTGTGTTGGGAGATCTGTGGATCTCCATGGCCTGAGAGACTATCTCCTTCCCCAGATTAGCAAAGTTTTCAGCAATTACCTCCTCAAAGACACTTTCTATCCCTTTCTCTCTCTCTTCTTCTTCTGGTATCCCTATAATGCAATTATTGTTCTGTGTGGATTGGTCACAAAGTTCTCTCAGTATTCTTTCATTCTTAGAAATCCTTTTTTCTCTTTGTGTCTTTGCTTCTTTGTATTCCTCTTCTCTAATTTCTTTTTCACTTATCATCTCCTCCACTGTATCTAATCTGATTTTAGTACCCTCCATTGTGCTCTTCAGTGATTGGATCTCTGATTGGAATTCATCTTGAATAATGTTCTGTACCTCCAAGAGCATGTTAATGGTTTTTGTTTTGAAATCCATTTCAGGAATATTCATGAGGTCGATTTCATTTGAGTCTTTCTCAGGTGTTGTATTCATAATTTTACTTTGAACCAGGTTCCTTTGGCATTTAATATTTGTATATGGTACACTCTAGTGCCCAGAAGCTAAACTCTCTGGAGCTTCTCAGCCCCTGAAGCAATGTTGGGGGTCGTAGGGGAGCGGTATTGGTGCCCGGGGGAGGAAAGTGGTGTTTCCTGCTTCCTAGCTGCTATGCCTGCCTCCACTGCCAGAACCAGTGGTCCAAGAGCACAGGTATAAACCTCTGTGTTTTGCATTTGTAGTTGCTGTAGATGGGGCTTCCCTCTGGCTGGCATAACGCCAGGTTAGGGTTTGCCAGTTTGCGATCCAGGTGGGGCTGGCCGCGAGAAAGGCACAGTAGGCTGCATATCGTGGAGGGGGTCCTTCAAGCTGTCTAACCATCCAGGGAGCTGGAGCACCTGAAGACTGAGAAAGTTCCCAACCTGCTGGGCAGAGTGTCCCTGGACAATTTTGTCTACCTATCCTTTCTGCTGAGTAGCAAGCTCTGCGCAATCCTTGTCCCTTTAGCAGCCCTCTTGCTGTTAGGAAGTCTCTCAGACTTCCAGCCTTTCTTTTGTCCCAGAGCAGCTGGATATGGATCCCTGCTTTCCACAAGCTGCTGTAATCTCAGTCTCTCCAGGAATTCTGCCTGTCTTAGCTTTCCAACCACCTAATCACGAGAGTACCATGCAAGCACCATGAAATGTAAGTTTGTGCTCCCAGAGCAGATCTCCAGAGTTAGGTGTTCAGCAGTCCCAGGCTTCCACTCCCACCCCACTCCATTTGTCTTCTGCCAGTGAGCTGGGGTAGGGGAAGGGCTTGGATCCCGCTTGGCTATGGCTTTGGTATGTTACCCTGTGCTGTGAAGTTATTCTTTTCTTCAGGTGTATGCAATTTGGCACAGCCCTCTTTTCTGTTGCACTTTCAAGATTAGTCATATTAATTATATTTTTGTACTATATGTGGTTTTAGGAGGAAGCCTCTGTCTCACCTCTCACACCGCCATCTTTCCCACTGTCTCATTCTGCAAAGAATCTTTACCTCCTCCACAGCACCTCACAGCTCACGTTCTCACACTGCTTCTTCTCATGCTACTCACTGAGGTACATCCTTCCTCTTCATGGCCTTTACCTCTTCCACAGTACCTCACAACAATGCCATCTCATTCTTCAACAAATCTTTTACTTCCTCCACAGCATCTCACAGCCTGCGTTATTGTGCTGTCTCTTCTTGTGTTACCATTACATCCTTTACCATCTCCATAGCACCTCGCAGCAATGCTATCTCAATCACCAATGAATTTTTTTCTTCCTTCATGATCTTTACCTCTTCTTGTGCTTCTCACAGGAGGTCCTTCTTAACACTGTAAGGAATAGCCAACCTATGTTTCCCACTGCCTCATGGGACTCTGTTTCTTTCAGGAATTGCCTGTTTTGCAGAGGGCCTCCTCTACTGCCTCAGGTGTCACCTCCACCTCCCCCCAGGCCTGGGGAAGGGCCCAATCCTCTAGGAGGCAAGCCACCTAAGACCACATGCCTATTGGAGGGTTCCTAAGTGTCACCTCATCCATAGGGGCAGTCTGCTAAAGTACCACTCCCATGCAGGCAGCTTATTCCATTGTTTTTTTGGTCTGCAGTGACGTCTGAGGAGGATTGCCTGCAGGCAAATACATATACTCTGTATTGGGTGAGACCGAATAACAACAATGGAATGTTAGGGGCAAAAGGGTTTATACCAAGTTTTATTTTCAAGGTGGCAGGTCAAGTGCTGGAATCACTTGTATAATTTAAACTGCCTCTGTGGCAGTCTGCATGCAGCCCTTCTCTGTCTCTGGCTCCAGGAGTCTCTGTTGCCTCACAGCCCCAGAGCACTGGGTGGAGCTCTTTATATAGTCAATGATAGCCCATTGTGATATGTGAGAGGAATTGAGTCAAACCCTCAACACATGTGTAAGCATGTGCCTGCAAGCATTGCACATGCATAGTGGGCAAGCAGACCAGGGCCAGGTGAGAATCCTGGTCACAGAACTTACATTTTCCCTGCCAGTATCACCTTGGTTCTTTTTTGGAAGTAACTCAGAGTCAAAACTGAAGAGTAGTATTTGCTGAGTGTAGTTCCTGTGAGTTGGGATTTCGATATAACTGATATATTCTAGCTGATGCTGTGGAGGGCCTCAATTGATAACTATTTGTGAAGCTGAGGAAAGAGCCATTACCATGCTAGCTCTCCTCAGAGCTTATTGTTCACACTTAGCATGTAAAGAACATATGTTGTCTACAGTAGACAGAGAGAGACATAAGTTGAACATAATATTTGCTATGCCATAACGTTGTTTCTCTTTCACTTTTCAGTCTTTTTCCACCATGTGCCTCATATCTCCTTGAGATGCAGCTGAGGTCACTGAGTTTTGAGGCAACAAAGCACAGTGCAGCCTTCATTAGTATGGCTGCACATTAGAATCACTTAGAAAACTTTTTTAAAATACCAGTGCTTGGGACCCCACCCCAGACCACTTAAAGCAGAATCTCTGCATATGGGCCCTGCTTATCTGCAGTAAAGACAAATTTCCAAGTGATTCTAATGCCAACCCAGGTTAAAAAATAATAATAGTCAAAAAAATAGTCTCTGATATTGAGCACACTCTATTTCTAATCTGACACTTATGAGAAGATGACCTTGGGCAAATGGCCTAACCTCTCTGAGCTTCAATTTCCCCACCTGCAAAAATAGGCATAATAATAAAATCAATTGTATTTGTTTCACAGGGCTGTCTGAAGGATCAAATGGAGTGATGCATGTAATGCACTGTAATTATACAATGCCTAGCATGCACTTATACATCTAGCACACTAGATGGTAGCTAGAGATAAAATCAAGCTATCTCACTTCAGTCTGTGGGGCAAGTTATGAGGCTGTGACCCTATGGGAAGTGTGGGTGCTATACCCACTCTAGTGTGGATCAAACTGTCTTTCAATCAGAACCATTATGACAGGGCAGACAACTCTGCAGACATCTGCTTTGTACATGTCACAGCAAACCTCTCTCACAACAAATCGGGGAAATAGCACACCAAGTAAAAGCAAACCAGAAACAAAGTAACATTAATACTATAAGAGACTAGCCCAAAAAGTACCTGGAGGAAATAAGACACCATTTGGGATGCTCAGACCACACTTTGAGAACCACCAAAAGAATGTACGATGATCTGTACCGTAACCTGTAACCTCATTAGCAGTTACCCTAGAATTTCCAGATAATTCCAGGGTCACAGTACAAAAAAACTGGTATCTGTGGCCTGATGTCACTGGATTTACACATTTATATCAGCTCATCACTCTCTGAAGGCATGTGAATTTGTGACCCATGGTGCAGTCACCATTTAGAGACCTCTACAGATGAAGCAAAAAACTACAGATATCTAAGTGGTGGGATGTCAGGAACAAGATGGATCAAGAACAGAATTACTCAGGCCCTAAGACACAACAAAAAGGACCAGTAGGTACTGGATCTCAGTTCAGTTTCAAGTTCAAGTTTAAAAATTCAGTGTTCTATTTCTCCTCCAGAGCTAAATAAAAATAAAGAATACCCATCTAAAACCAACAGCCTACATCATGATAAATGATTAAGCAGAAGTTTGTATTATATAGCAGTTAATAAAATGGACTTTTGGTTTTAGGCTTACCTGAGTATCAAATCCCAGCTCATTAACATACAGGCATGTGACTGAGCAAGTTACTTAGTCAATCAAAGTCTAATAATGATTGCTCCTACTTTTTGGGATTGCTCTAAGGAATGAATGAGGTTATGTATCTAATGCAGTTAGAACAGCACTTGACACAAGGTAAGCCTTGTCTACTAACTAAAAGCATTATGCTAAGTTAAATAAGTCAGAGAAAGACAAACACCATATTATTTTACTTATATCTGGAATCTATGAACAAAACAAATGAACAAACAACAGAAGCAGACTCAGAAATACAGAGAACAAATTTGGTTGCCAGAGGGGAAAGAGGTGGGGGAATGGGCACAATAGGTGAAGGGGATAAAGAGGTACAAACTTCCAATTATAAAAGAAATACTTCATCATGATGAAACATACAGCATAGGGAATATAGTCAATATTGTCAATAATTTTCTATGGTAACCAATGGTCATTACACTTATTGTGTGAGCATTTTGTCATGTATACAACTGTCAAATCACTGTGCTGTACACTTGAAACTCATATAATATTGCATGTCAGCTATACTTTAATTAAAATTAAAATTAAAAATAAATAAATAAGTAAAAGCATTCTTACTAGAGTTGAAGATGAAGCTAGGCTGCTGCCATTTAAAAATGCTTAATAATGTTCTGAGTAACCAATATCATCCTCAGTCCTGGGCAAGAGGGGCTTTTGTTCAGAGACCCATGCTTTAGAGGATCCTTGTATTACAAATATGCAAAAGTGAATTGATTAAAGAAGACATGGGCATTTGCGTTCACTTGGGATCGATCGCTCACCCAGTGCCTGTAATCCCACACCTCTGCTCTCATGATTAACATCATTCAAACATAAGGGCAATACTTCATATCTCTTGCCCTATGTACGTGAAACAAAAGGCAAATACATCCAAATGACAGGAAGTTTTCTGAGTCAGCTGCTGCTGATGTCATACGCTGCTTTGGTGTTTAGGGAAAATTTGAGCAGGAGAAGTGCTTAGTAAGAAAAAAGACAAATTAATTTGTCAAGTCCTTCCTCTCTCAATAGCAATTGATTCTTCCATAGCAACGATTGTTTTCCAGTAGTAGCAAGCATTGGCTTTCTTGCTTCTCTTTGTGTTCCATTTCATGGTTTCCTGATATGTGTAAGTGGACCTCCAGTTGTACTCTTGCGCCAGGCCAGGCAAATGTTATAAGTTGGCCGGAAGTTGACAGTAAAATGTGAAAAAGAAATGAGGTATAACTATTGTAAGAGAGACCAAAATCATCACTATTTGCAGCTGATTATGTTGTCTATCAGAGACCACCCAAGGGATTCAACTGAAGCACTCATAGATTTAACAAGAGAGTTCAGAAAAGACCTCAGCCAAGTGGCTGAATACCAACCCATCATTTTCCTATAATCCAGCAACAACCAATTAGAAGATACAATGGAGAAAAAAAATCCATTTATGATAACAAAAAAATTAGCATAAAATCCCTAGAAACAACTTTTTCAAAAATTCATAGGCTCTACACAAAGAAAACAATGCTATTTGTGTATCTTTCAGCAACTAGATTTTTAATAAATATAAATTGTATTCTGGATGGGAAATCTATATTTTGTAAGATATCAACTTAAAAAAATGTACATGTTTAATTCAATCCAGTCAAGGCACAAAGTTATTTTACCTTGATAAAGTGATTATAAAGTTCACCTGAAAGAATAAATAGGGGAGAATGACAAAGAAATTTTTGAAAAAAGTAATAGTGATGGGAGAGTTGGCTTATAAAATATTAAAATGTACACATAAATTATAATGTTTAAAACATTATAATACTGTCACAAGAATCAACGAACAAGTCAGTGGGACAGAATAGAAAGCCTTGAGACTGATCTAGTAAAAAGATAAGAACCTGATATACAATAAAGGAAGCTTCACAAACCACCAAGGACAGAATTAGTCAACAGTATTAAATATAAAAAAGTGAAAGCATAAAACAACTTTAAGAAAAAATGAGCAAAATAATCTTGAGATTGGTAAGAATTTGTCCAGCATAAAAACAATGGAAAATAATCATAAAATTATTGCTAGATTTGGCTCCATCAAATTTATTGGCACACACAAACTGGGAGGAAATATTTAAAACATGATTGATTTTGGTATGATATAAAGAGCTCTTATGAATAAATTTAAAAAAACACCAAAACTCAGAATAAAAAAGGGAAAAGGAGGTAAACAGAAAATATACATATGGCCAACAAATATATGAAAAAATGTTCTGATACACTAATAATCCACAAAATACAAATTGTTAAATGAATGAAATCGGTGAAGAGGAAAACCACACTGAAATTCTCAGTGCAAATCTGATGTGGTGATGAACACACACTTCTATATTGCTGATGGGAGGGTAAATTTCCTTTCTGGAAAGCATGTTAGTAATATGTATCAAGAGTCTTTTAAACATTCTTATTTTATTATTTTTTAATTTTCATTTTAAAAAGTATATTCAAGTACATACAATAAAATACACAAATCTTAGTGTACAGCTCGATGAATTTTAACATGTGTATACACTCATGTAACCATCACCCAGATCAAGATTTCAAACATTCTTTTCTTTTAAAAATGAGTTAAAGGAGCAGCTGCAGCAAACTGAGGAACAACACAAGTTTAAGCTGAATACCCCAATAGGTGGTGGCCCTGCCTGGACTCATGGAGCTTCTT
Organism: Manis javanica; assembly: GCF_040802235.1. Lineage (NCBI taxonomy): Eukaryota > Metazoa > Chordata > Mammalia > Pholidota > Manidae > Manis > Manis javanica. Next base: position 92,000,184 of record NC_133174.1, read on the forward strand.
CACTCCTTGCTTTGTTTTCTCATTCATAAAATGGGAAAAATTAATAGTACTAATCTCACAATATGTGCAAGTCACTTAGCATAGTGTCTGGCATCCTCCAAGTAATAAGTAAATGTTAACTATTTTTAAGTATATGTGTATATATATGTACACACACATACACACACACACATGAAAAGTTTGTAGTTTTGACCCATTCAACTTCTAGTTATTTATCTTAAGGAAAAATTCAGGAATTCAGAGAAAGGTTGATATGTAAGAATGTACATCACATCTTTATTTGCAGAGGCAAAAGCCACAGAAACAACAGCACTATTGAGCAATAGGAGAATAAATGAATTATAGTACATTCAAATGATGCTGTTCTCCAATCATTTAAACAAGATTCTGTTTTTGAAGACAGTCAAATTGAGACAGAGACCGTGGGTGTAGTCAGAGTAGGGTGAGGGCCTCCAGAAAAAGCAAGGCAGGATATTTGCAGTCAGAGCAATGTAACTACATGCAAGGAAACCCCCTACCAAAACTCTGCGTTAAACATTCAGCTCTAGGGTCATTCTTCAGTGAGATCAGTTAATATACCCCAGATAAAGAACAGTAGCACATGTTTATATTATGCTAATTATTTACATTCAAATGATATAACATGCTAAAAGGCTCAGGCCTATGTGCTGTCTTTCCTCCTTCAGATCTGATGAAGTGATTTTGCAAACTGGGCAAACTAATTTAGCATGCAGGCCCAGCCATAAACAACACAGTAAAAGGCAAGAAGGATTCCACCTTAAAGATAAGATTGCATTTTAATACCCAAGAAGTTAAGACCTTAGAAATTCTTAACTTACTCTTTAGCGATCAATACCTCAGCCCATCTTGGGGGCTGAGCAAGTGACTTTGTTTCATATGCCCCCAGACCAAGATGCTGGTATCTCAGGAAGAAATCATCAGAGTAGGAAGTTGCTTGTGTTAAGTTAATTCTAAATATTCTGGGACCACTTAATAAGTCCACACCCTTAATCTTTTTTTCATGTTCCCCCAAATCCTCAACTACCTATAAAACCCCTAGACAACGCATCACCCCGGACTCTCCTGTCCCCTCCTGGCATGAGCCAGGAGCTCTGTCCTTTCACTTTATCTCTAAATAAAAGCCTGTACCTTGCTCTCTTACCTTGAGTATTTGTGAAGCTCATTCTTCGGCTTCGTGAATAAGAACCCCGGCATCAAAATGATATGGAAAAATGCTAACAAGTGAAAAAAAGGGTATAAAAATGACTCTACAGTAGAATCAAATTTTGAAAAACTAATTGATGAATTTGTATGCATAGGCATTTAAGAAAAAGGGTCTATTAAAATATTGACCAATCGAATTACTAACAATGTTTATCTCTGCATGTTGGGATCGTGAGTTTTTACTTTGTATTTTTTATTATTCAGCATTTTATACATTTTTATAATGAATAGTATTATTCCATTATGTAATTTGAAAAGAAAACTAGTATATGTACATATATTTTTTGAACAGTCGCTTAACTATGTAAATGGGCTTCCCTGAGTGCTCATGTTACTGCCATATTCAATGTAGGACATTTGGAAAACAAATATAAAGACAATATTCCAAAAGTCATTCCAAACTTTCAAAAACTCTTCAAAGGTCTTTTTTTATGTATAAAGAAGTTCTCTCCTTTCTTACAAATCCTACTCTTTTACTATACAACATGCCCTTTGGGAGTAGAGAGTATGCCTCATTTATCTGTATATTTCTACAGTGCTTAATTCACTTGTATGCAAATTGTAGGCACTCAGTAATTTATAGGTTGAATCATAATCAGAAGAGAGTGAAATTCTTTCTACCATAAAATGTAGATTATTAAATTTTAAAGTGTTACCACTTTAAGGGATATTTGCATTTATTCATCAATATTTCCCAGTGAAGATATATTAAGATCCAGTGCACAAAAGGCATTGTTCTAGGTACTATGGGGGATGTATAGAAGTTGTTCCTACTTTTCAAATGTTTATAATCTAAACTAACTGTGGAGTGGATTAGGAAGGCAGAAGAAGCAAGAAGAGAACTATGTCCATTGATATATCAATGTTAGACACTGTACTAGGCAATTTACTTATGTGGAATTCTTACAACAAACCTCTGAGGCAGAATTTTATCTATATTTTATAAATGTGGAAATGGAGGCTCAGATAAGCTAAGTGAGTTATCCAAGTTCAAGTTAGTGGAAGAGCTGGGATTTAAACCCTGGATCTGAGTGAGTCCAAACTATTCTCTCGCCCTTAATAAATACTGCCTCCCAGAAAAGGTGTGTGTGTGTGTGTGTGTGTGTGTGTGTGTGTGTGTGTGTGTGTGTGTGTGTCAGGAGTTTCAGGTAAGTGCCATACTTATGATGCAAAGTATTATATGGAGAGGCAGTGGAGAAACAGTTTAGAACCTAGACTCTGGAAATGACTGCCTGGGTTTGAATTCTGGCTCTGCATTTACTCATATGCTCTCGGGCAAGTTACTTAGCTTCTCTGTGCCTCAAAGGCCCATCCACAAAATGGGAACTCATACCTAACTCACAGTGTTGATGTAAAGATTAAATGAGTTAATACAAGTAAAGGGCAGTGTCCACAGCACTTAGTAAATGGTCAAAAAATATTGGTTATTACTACAGGAAATCAGAGGAGGGAGAAATCATATCCAGCTGGGAATGGATCAGGAGAGGCTTTATAGACGGAAAGAAGGCCTGAATAACTAGAGGACTACTGAGATGAAAAGTATGCCTGGTGGGAAGTGGCAGAATGGACGTCTTCCCTAATTCCCCATTCTAGAGGTAGCTCAGTGACTGAACTCAAACATTAACTACCTTTCCCCATTGAAGACTCAAAGTTTCCACCTCAGGTTAGGGCTTCATTTAACTTCCAGACTGCTTTTGGCCGTGAGAAGTGGGGTAGGGCATTAGGACCCAGCGATTGCTGTAGTGAGAGAGGTTGAATCTCAATCTCTCAATTTTTCTCTCGAGCTCCCTCCTCTCCCTTTGTCATTCTAGGTGCCTGCTGCCTCCGCAGCGTCCCTCTAGCTCTCTCTGTGCTAACTGCCTGCGCCTTAGGGTGCGCAAAGCCGAAGGATTAGTTGGGACCTGCCTTGGTGATCCCATGGCATCCCCCAGAACCGTAACTGTGGTGGCCCTCTCAGTGGCCCTGGGACTCTTCTTCGTTTTCATGGGGACTATCAAGTTGACCCCGAGGCTCAGCAAGGATGCCTACAGTGAGATGGTAAGTGAAGCAAATGGATGGTGAGGAGCACACGCCCAAGGGATTACGAATACCCCTCCCCTTCATTCCTTCCCAGGCCACGGTCCCATCCCCTTACCTACCTTCACCCAGGAATCTCCCTACGCCCCAACAACTTTGCAGTTGGGTGGGAGCAGCTGGACAGGAGCAGCTGGACAGGAGCTATTTCATCTCTGGGCTTTGCCGGGAGCAATTGTTCTGGAGCCACTGGATGCCAGTTGGGGGAGGGGTTGCCCAGTGAGTGCCTCCTACCCCCAAGTAAACCAGAAGGCTGAGATCTACGTGATACCTGTCACTGGCAGGAGCCCTTCCCTCCTCCCAGCACACCCAAAGTCCGGGCAACCAGTTTTCAAGTCTGATTCCTTCGCTTGGAGCTGAGAGTTTAGCACGCTGGAGAGCTTATTTATCCTTGGGAAGAACAAAGGGGAAAAGCTGGGGAGAAAGGACTACTAAAACAAACAGTTTTTAGGAGCGGGAAAGGGATTCCTCACCCCGGCTGGAGACTGATGGTATTCCTTGGCCTCCTGGGCGTGCGTCTGTATCCTGTAGACAAAGCAGTCCTGGCACGAATAAAGGTCACTCAGCGCCAGCTTCTTCCCTTTGCTTCAAGGGAGAGCTGAATGTTTTGTTTTGTTTGTGGGCTAATCTGCAAAGTCTGGTTTTTCTCTTGTGCAAAATCAACTGTAATCCCAACCTTGCCTCCTGTGGTTGTCCAGGGCCCGGCCCTCTGCAGCTTTTCCCCTCTGCAGAGTTGGAATCACCGAAGGTGACTGGCCAAAACATCGCCTCTGCAACCTGGGGGCTGGGCTGCTTTCCCTAGTTGGGCGTGAAGAGGGTTTGTTCCTGGGCTGTGGAGTTCGAGGAGATGGCAGGGGATGTTTCCAGCACTTTCGGTCTGTTACCTCCCCCCCGTCACTTTGCCTCTTCATTTCCCTCTTAAGCTTTTCATTGCCTTTGCCAGACTGCCAACAATGGGAGGGAGCCCATTACTGGGATCTCAAGGTCAAGAAGGAAAGGGGCTTAGGGGAGGAAAGAGAAAGGAGACAGCAAAGAGGAAAGAGGGACTCCTCCATTAGGGCAGAGGCAAGGAGGAAGGAATAGCCCCACATGGTGCCAGGAATACATAGTGCTCCTGGAGCCCACTGCAGAGCTTTCCAGGACTCCTCAACATGTACTGCAAATAGATGGAGATTGGCAATTTGTAGGTGTTCAGAAAATGTTTGCAGGCAGCTCTGGCTTCTGTCTCAGGGTTTGAGCTGGTGCTTTCCATGTCTCCCCCACCCGAGGGTGGTCCTGGGGTCGGGGAGGATGACTGGCACTCCAGGGGTCTAGGTCTAGCCCCAGTGGCAAATCCTAATGTGTTTCTCCTTCTCACTCCCTCCTTCCAGCATGTTTGACAAGATGGAAATGAAATCGGGTCAAAACCAAGTACCCAAGGCAACCTGCATTAGGGAGGAGAGGAGAAGTGGGGTAGCAGAAGTCACGAAAGGCAGAGTGACTGGGTGGAGAGAAAATGCCACAGTACTTTTATCTTGGTGGTAGTAGTTGGGTGTTAGATTATGAATAAATAAATATGCTTTCCTTTACTTTTCATATATATATATATATGTATATGAATATGTATATGTATATTTATATGTTGGTGTGTTTGTACCTTAGGTATTTTTAAGGTTTCCCTTAAAAATATACAGAGATATATTTTTAATATAGAGAGATATATTATCCTTCTTCAGGATACTCTCTGTGCCCTAGACCTTGCTCAGCTGCTTTAGGGTCCCCCAAGCAGCACCCTAAGTACAGAAGTAGGCTCTGCAGGCAGTCCACCTAAGACGGAGTCACTGGGAAGCTTCCTAACCAGCTTGGCAGAAACTCATCAGGAGGACCAGCAACAAATGGAGCTACAGCAGGTTTCTTCCTAGGGAGTGGAACTGTCCATATTTGAATAGGTATAATTTAATACAGCAGTATAGAACCTGTGTGTGTGTGTGTGTGTGTGTGTGTGTGTGTGTGTGTGTGTGCAGTTCTCTTCTCAGGGGCCTCTGAAGAAATAGAACTATGTCTAGCTGGGAGGTAGACTTCAGAGTAGTATAAAGTTTGAGCAGGATTTTTCAGTTTGCCCTTGTCCAGGGTCCCCTCCTGTGTTGAGCATTGGGTCCTAGGCTGGAGATAGCTGTCTGGCATGGGTCCGACTACGTATAGCCTGGGGAGCCCAGCTTTATTCTTGAACTCATATGAAATGGGGGAAAGTCAGTTCTAGTACGATGATTTATATTTGTTGAATGAATGGCTGAATGAATGATTCATTGTAACATTATCTTGGCTGGTCACCACCCTTCAGATTTCTCCAGTTGACTCTTGATTACGCAGTTCAGAAGCCATTTCTTGCTTCTTAGAAGGGGGCAATAGACCCTCAGGATCCCAACCCTAGATCAACTGGGATCATTATCTGGGATATTCCGTTTTCCATTCAGGAGTGATTCCTCTGCTGTGATGGAGTAAGTCATGTATTGACTGCAGTAGTTGTTTTAAGATTATTTACTCTTTAGAGCATCTCTGTGAAGTAGATTCATTTTATTAGTTATTCTTATTTTACTGATGGATAAACTGATCCAAGATCATAGGGTAAGCTGTTGTTGGAACAGAGATTAGAAACCAAGTCCCTGGCTCAATACTCTTAGCAGAGTAGTCATTATTAGTTACAACTGCTTATTTGGATGTCAGAATTTACAACTGATTCTTGAAACTATCTGACACATACTTGCTCATTTTTTTGTAACAGTTCAACTGCCCCAATCCATACTTTGGGGCTTCATTTCACTTTGAAGCCAATAGCCAATTTTTCAAATTTAATTTTTTTTTTTTTTTTGCTTTTCTGCCAACTATTTTTTTCTTCTTCTAAAACCATTAGTGTTACGCTTCAGTGTTGCCCCCTCAACTTTAGGAGGAGAAAATCACTGCCAAAAACCAAACAAACAGTAACTATGAACTTCTTTTCTGTCTCTACCAAGGAAGCCCAGAAGAGTTAGTGGAAAGAGTCCAGGCTTTGAGTCAGTCATACAGGTTTGGGTTCAAGTCCTGACAGTCTTCGTGCCTCAATTTCTTCATCTATAAAATGAGGACAATAATTCCTACCTCAGAAGGTCGTTGTAAATATTGATCGGGATTATATTTGAAATTATCTGGCACAGAGTTTGTGTATAGTAGGTGTTCAAAAAATACCCTCGGTGAGGTGAGGATGATAATTAATTCTATTTTATGCAGTGTTCCTGACTAATTTGAATGATCAGTTAAAGAGATTGAAATGAGGCACTTAGAAGAGGAAGATGCTATTTTCTTGTGCCCTGGTGAATAGGCCTTTATGAAATTGGCTAATATTGAAAACTCCAGCCTTGCTGCTGGGTAATGCACAGTGGCTTCCATACAGAACTTCCAGATATCTCTCAGAATAGCCCATTTTGTGTATGTCACCCATACCTCCTCCAGATTTAGCAACTGTCATTATGGAGCACTCTAAAGCCCACATGAATTTAACATGACTGATCACTCTCTTGACTAAATGCCCTCATTAATCCATTTGAAATTGGGAGCCAGCACTTACAAATGCTGCTAGGCAGTTTCCTGTGCAGTGATGGGGAACATATGAATGATTGGCTTGATCTAAATTTGTTTTTTCAGCTCTTTGTAGCACTGGTTCCATCCTGTAAACACAAAAGGCCACATATGGAATGATAAGAAAACACCAAAATCCTGTCACAGTGAAGTAATTACTATCCAAGGGACTTTGTCCCTGACAAAAAAGGGCCAGTCTCTGTTTCTTTGCCTCCCCTCATAGGGAAGGTTTGTTGATTTGATGGACTTCCTTATCTGTGGCTAAATGCCCTCCTGTTTGTGTAACCATGGAGAAATACTCCAGATATATTTGGGCAGTTGATTTCATGGCCATAGGTGATCTCTTATGCTTCCAATCACAGCCGTTAATTGCTTCCCAACTAGGTAATAAGATGGTCACTCACTGATGCTTAGACTGCTCTCTGAGGTGATATGGTTCGGGTATTCCCTCAGAGAGGAATCTGACCCTGAGATGTGAAGTGACTTTGCTTAGTTTGCACAGCTATGTGTCCCAAACTAAACTACATTGGAGCATATGCCAGGGAGCTGATAGCCTCTTGCTGGCCCACAGCTGTGCTTGTTTCAGAGCGACCTTTGACTGAGAGGAGGTCAGACTTCTGCCCTAAGGTGCATTCTAGGAGGGATCCGCTTTGCTTTGTAGGACCAGGTTTGCCAGCTTCCTTTTCAGGTGGGCATTATATGACACTGGAAAATAGAATTGTTTAAAATGTGTTTATCAATCACATGGATATTTGGTAATTAAACATATAATGGCTTTTTATTGCATTTAAGAAGTGATCTATGATTCACGGCTCTTTCTTCCTACAGAAATTCAGGAGAATCATACTTGAGTCAGTAAATTCTGCAGCATGTACATAGCCTTTGTGGTCTAAGACAGCAACCAGGCTGAGATTTTTAGCTCAAATATATTTTTGCCAGTTGCTCTCTTCTGCTTTTGTACAGCTTTTTTCCTGTAAATCTTACTGAAGTTTAACATCTGTTCTGAAATATGCACATAAGTATACAGCTCCAGGAATTTTCAGAATACTCCTGTGCAACCAAAACCCATGTTAAGAAACAGAACATGACCAGGACCCTGAAACACCCCTCATGGCTTCATCCAGCAACTACTTCCCCAAGGAGGCAATACTATCCAATACAAGATAGTAATTACTATCCTGATTTCTACAATAAAAGTTAGTTTTACCCATTTTTGAACTTAATACAAATGGAATGATAAGGTATATTAGCCAAAGTATATTTTCTTCTACCTAACTGGCATAAGTGAACTAAAGTGAAGGAAACCACTTGCCCTGCATTCCCATTTTGTCCTGTTGCTGGTTCACATCATTTATTAATTGTGAGTGATGCATAGTCTGAGACAGTTTTCAGCTGTTCATGTTTAATGTCATTAATATGACATCATGGACCCTGGGGTGTTAGGAAGAATAAATGACAAAAAGAAAAAAATATGATACACAAATGCTCCATATGCTCTTGACTCATGTTTGAATCATATCTCTTCATAAGAATGGACCTGCTTGATTCATCATTGTTATCATAAAACTACTGTGCCTTGCAAACGTATGGATTTCTCATTGTATGGTTCATTAATGATAAAATGTGGCTGACCCTTGGTTGATGCCATGATGCATGAGCCTTTGACTAAATCTCCAGAATACTCATTTAATTTGCAAGAGGGGAAACTGAGGTAATATACTTAGCAATTCCTCCAAGCAATTTAGGGGCAAAACTAAATTTGGAATTTAGCCTATCTGAAGAATGTCAGCCCAAGGATATTGCTGGATGATTGCTTTTGATTAAAGGGGCTTGAAACATTTGACTAAACACTTCTCTTTCCTGCTTTTTTTCCCTAGAAAGAAACTATCGTTACGGGGTCTGGTCCATTGCCATAGAAAGGAAACAGTCCTTATGAAGTAAACTGCAAGAGCCTTTTGGGAGATTGACTCAGTCAACTCTTTATTCCTACTATCAGAACAATTAGTCTTTATAGAGATCTAGTTACTATACATTCAAGACATATGACCCATCTGTTGTTAGAAGTGAGGTGGCCCATATCAAGCATCAATGGGGCTGGCAATAGTAGGATTCTTTTGATGTCTCTATCCTACTCCACAGGAAAGAGAATAAAGGGCTTCCTATAATGTCAAGACCCCATCCAAGCTTAGTCCCATCTGTAACAAATTAAACATTCCCGGTCTAGAGTCCTACAGAATAGATGCTATCTGTACCTACTCAGCTTTGAACTAAGGATTTGATGAAACAGCTTATCCACATGTAGTTTCGTCCTAATAAAGGAAGGAAAGAAAAAGGCCACAGCTGCATAAAAATATCCACAGCTGCAGTTTAAGAGGTTAGATAAACTGAAAAAGTAATATGGAGTTACACCAAATGGAAAGAACAAAAGATTGCTGAAATCATAGGAATTTTATTAAAGATGTGGAATTTGGCACCAGGCTACAGATTCCACTACTGTATAGATAAGAATCTGTTCTTCAGTGATGGGTGGTTAGCCCTAGCCTCAAAATGAGCATTTCCAGCCATTCAGCCAGCATCTGGAAGTCTTGGCTCCCAATTGACTGTGAGAAATTCATCTTGCCTCTTGTGTTCATCTTGTCAGAAGCATACACTTAGGATTTAGGAACTGTCTCTTGGGAAGCTTTGTGTTGCTAATTAGAAATGGTCCTTAAAAATGTTAAGGAGGCCTCTTGGGTCTAGATTTCTTTCCCTAAAGTGTCCCTCTGCTAGAGAGTGCGGAGGGGGAGAGAGTGGGCAGATGACATCTAGGTTAATAGTGAAAGGAATCAGGCAGGCTTCTCTTTACCATCAGGTGCCCTCTCAGCTCTGCTCTGCTCCATGTGGGTCTGGCTCAGTTCAACCCAGGATTTTACTCTGCCTACTTGTCAACATCTCTTGTAATTTCTCTCTGAAAATCCATGATTTAACTTAAGATGGGAAGAGGGAAGTAAAATAACTAACAATTTTTTAACTAACCAACTTTATACGCTCAGGAATAGGGTAGGGACTAGGGTGAGTTGCAGTTAAATGAAGACAGAATCTGACAAGGCCAGAATTAGGAAGAGGTAAATGAGGCACTGTTGTGCAAGTACAGAGTCAGATTCTGCCTTTTTTTTAAGTTTTGATATTTGGTTTGTCATGGGTATTGTTTGCCTTAGTCAATGAGTGTTTTGGTGTCCTCTTAAATTTTGTACTCAAGGCAAATGGCCTCACTCACTTCACCTTAGTCCCAGTCCTGCTCAGGAAAATGAGGCTCAAAAAGGTCAAATAATTTGCCCATGGACACCCAACTAGAAAGTGAAATAGGATTTGAAGCCAAGTCTGTTTGAACCCAAATCCAAGCCTTTTTCACTAACTTACCAGTCTTTTAACAGTCCTCATAGAGGATTATCTCGTACCACTCATGATAATTAATCCATGAAATAAAGGTGTACTCACTTGTTCAGAATTGAGAGAAATGATTTAACATTTGTTCCAAACCTAGACACTCTTCTAAGTACCAGATACTTCTGAGAGGTCAAGTTGGCTTTCTGCCTGATTCTTATAATACTTGTCTTGCATCTGGCACTTTTGACTGTTCTCTTAAAACTCTTGTCTCCCATGACTCCATCTGTCCTGGTTTCCCTCCTACTTTTCTGACCACAGTTTTTTCTGTCTACTTTGTGGACTCTCTTCCTATTCCCATTTTTAGATGTCTCTCACCCAATTTCCTCCACTGTGTACATTCTACCTGGGCATACTGATGACTATCCATTCTGTATCTTTACCACAGACCTCTCTTACTCAGCTGCCTACTAGGTATCTCCACTTAGATGTCTAGGAGATACTTCAACTTAAAAACTCAAACTGAGTTCCTCATTCCTTCTTGCCTCTTGCCCCTCACCTCCAACCTATTCCTTTGGATGCATTCTCAAACTCAGAGAAAGGTAACACCCTTCTACCAAGACATCAAAGCCAAAGACCAGAGAATCTTGACTTCTCCCTTTCTCTCAGTGTCCCTATCCAATAAGATGTCAAATGCTGTTGATTTTGCATTCAAAGTATCCTTGCCCCTGTCCCCTTCCCTCTATCCTTACTGTCTTGTTCTAGTCCAGGTCTCTCACCTGGTCTCCTTGCTTTCAGGTGTACTACTCCCAATCCATCCTCCACCCTATCTCCAGAGGGCTCTTACTTAAAAGCAAATTCTGTTCCTCCCCATGGCTTATAGGATAAAGTCCAGCTCCATCCACAACACAACATAAATAGTTCTGCATGATCTGATTCATACCTGTCTCCCCTGACTCATGTCTCACTCTCTTTCCTCCCTCTCCCAACCTATGCTGAATAGTGTTCAGGGACTTAGTTCACCCAGCTTCTTTGCCTACAATGCCTTTTCCTTATGGATCTTGCAACACTTCCTTTTCTTTTAAGATTCCACTCCAGCTTTTCTCAGTCTCCATCTAGGGATATTTGACCACTCTGGTGTGCCTCCACCATACACTACATAATTTTATCCAGCACTCATAACACTTACTGTACATATGTATTTATATAACTATTCTTCTTACATAAACTCAAGTTTCAGAAAGGCAGGGCCTTTGAATGATTGATATCTGTACCCAGAGTACCTAATACAGTGCCTAGCACAAGGAGACACTTAATATTGAGTGAATTAATGGATACTTAATGAAAACAAAGCAGTTGGCCAATCCAATAAGACACTTGGTAAAATCTCATCAATTTACTACAAAATAAGAATCAGGCCAATCTGAATAGTGAAATATATGATTATCTATTACTCTAAGGTTAATATAATTCTATTACTTTGTAATATATCCAGTGACTCTGTTCTCTGGTCTTTGAAGTCTCCCTTTGGGCTACAGTTAGACCTTGTTCAGATCTCTACTCTATACCACTAACCATGCTGCTTTATAATGTTGTTTATAGATTCCCCTCAGTAGACTGAGAGGTTCTTGACCCTGTCTGACTAATCTCTCTATCTCCATTGCCTAATCCAAAGTAGGTGTTCAAGAAATACCTGTTAAATTAAAATGAATAAATTTGAACCAGGCTGATCAAAGCAGTGTCTTATATAGACCTGGGGATTTATCTCAATGCCCATGAAAATGACTTTTGTCTTTTAAATGTATATAAAAGGCTAACATGTGTGTCTATTTAAATTTTTCTGTTTGCTTAGCACACACTTTTAAAAACTTTTTACAGATTTTACAAATATAAACTAAGGTGCACGACTTTTAAATGATCACATTCCAAATTCGGGAAGTCCACATTAGTGAGGCTTTACTGTGCCTTGCCTTACTTCATTTTGGTTCGTATTCATATGTATCTGGGTTTAGATAAGGCAGGCACTAGAAAATGTGGAGGGGCTAAAGCTGTACTGGTTTTTATAGGCCCACTGAATTTTCTTTTTAAATTCTTAATGTTTTTTATAATCAGAAAAATGCTTTTAAACTATAATGCCAAATTCTTACCCTTGGTGCTGTTACCAAGGTTTAAATGACAAGTTTCTCAGATGTATGGTGGCCTTTTTCTTATCTTAATTCTGAGGCTTTTATTGAGCTTAGTAAAAACTGGGACACTCTTGGCTGGTGTGGAAAGCGGATGGTGGAAAAGAAGGACTTTGCTTATGTGTTCTTTGTTCTAATGCTAACATCACAGTTAATGCAGTGATTTCCTTATGGTATTCCACCCTAGAAACGTGCTTACAAGAGCTATGTCCGAGCCCTCCCTCTGCTGAAGAAAATGGGGATCAATTCCATTCTCCTCCGCAAAAGCATTGGTGCTCTTGAGGTGACCTGTGGCATTGTCATGACCCTTGTGCCTGGGCGTCCCAAAGATGTGGCCAACTTCTTCCTGCTCTTGCTGGTGTTGGCTGTGCTCTTCTTCCACCAGCTAGTTGGTGATCCTCTCAAACGCTACGCCCATGCCCTGGTGTTTGGAATCCTGCTCACCTGTCGCCTGCTGATTGCCCGCAAACCAGAAGACCGATCTTCTGAGAAAAAGCCCTCATCGCCCCTGGGAAATGCCGGCAATGCCTCCAGGAATGCAGGAAGTGCCGAGGAGCATCCCTCCTTATATGAGAAGGCCCCTCAGGGCAAAATGAAATTGTCATAGGAAAGCAGAAGTGCAAAAGTGGACCTTCCAGGCAGTTGCCTCCATGCCACCCAGGAAGATGTCAGTGTGTGTATTTTCATTTGATTTATTGATCTTGGGGAAAGGGAAAAATATTATTTGCTAGTTAATGGATTGGCTTGTGTACATCTATACCCTAAAATGAGCTCCTCACATAGACATATGTGCACCACCTTTAATCACTCTGGGGCAACTCACATCTTGCTGCATGTACATGTATATGGCTAAGTATTGAAGTGTATTTGTGAGATGGACTCCCGGCAAGCATGTGACTGTGAGATTATGTGTGGGAAAATGTATTTACTCTGTGTGTGTGTGTGTGTGTGTGTGTGTGTGTGTGTGTGTGTATGTGTATGCACGCACATGCAGAGGAGAAGGCTCTGATCTTGAACTAATCCTGCATATGTATCCTTCCCTTTAGAGATTGATTCTAGCCCAAGGCAGAATAAAATAAACCTCCTGTAAGGAGAATTGTACTTACTTCTGGTATAAAACAAGTGATGTATTCCCATGAGATGGGGGAGTTCCTCAATAGATTAAGCTGAAAACTTAAATTTACCATTTTATGAGAAAGTTCCTTCAATTTGAGACATTGAGTTACATGTAAAATGAATACTTTACTCTACTTTAATAGTTGTTTAAATTTTAAATACTCCATATTGAGTTTAATTAAAATAAGGAATATATGCAGTGCACAGAGAACCTAATTGTTCAAGTGATAAAATGGGAAGTTTCACCTTGCCTTTGTCCAAACCCAACCTACCAAGCTCCTTTATTCACAGTTGGAAACTGAAGCAGTAAACCTGTTACCAGACATCTTGTTCAGGTTTTCTTAAGCCAAAAACTGCCTCTCTTTCACTGTTCTCACCAGCGAACCAGGGTTTGACAGCTGCTCCACTGTTGTGGTTGAGGGAGCAGGGATTAGTCCTGTTAGAAGTCTGTGAATCTCAAACTCTAGCTTTTCTCTTGAATCATCTGAAATTTGACAAGAGGAGCTGGATCCTTGCCAAACCGATTCACTACTCCTATTGAATCTTCACTGAACTTTGCTAGTGTAAGCAGAGATCATAGTTACTTCCTTGGTGGTCTCCTCTACACCTCTTCATCATTCCAGTGGGTGGAGTTTAGCTGGGGGAAAAACATTGGACATGGGTAGTTGGATTGAGCAGTATGAAAATTTGTTTTCTTCATTACATACTGCTGTTTCTCCTTGTTAGATGTGCTTTGATGGTTTTAAAAGTATTGTGCCAGGGATGGGGGTGTTGTGTGGGGGGAGTACAAATTATTGTATTTTCTTCAATGTCATTGTTCTTGTTAATTGATACCTCTGTCTTCTTATTTCTCTCATTCTTTCAAAATAAAAATTTTTGAAATTTGGAAGAAACTGTCTGAATAAATAATGAAAATCTGGAAAGGAAGGGTCATATTAAGGGATTCAATCTCTTTTACTTTTGAGTCTGGATCAGGGAGAAGAAAGAGAAGGGAGAGTATACTCACTTAATATACTAATAAGGTTACCAACAGTCCAATCTCATTTAAGTTCCTCCACACTTCTGTGATGTCAGCACGTTAAGACAGGAAGCCAGAAAATTGGGATCTCAGTGCAATTTCCAGGTTTGGGAATTATTCATTAGCTGATGCCAAAGGAAGGTGGAAGAACGATTTCAGAAAAAAATTGCAGGTAATGTTAAATAAAGGTGAACCAGTGTCTCTCACTGTATAGGTGTCCACAAAGTGGCATAATTTCCAATGCCACAGACATGTCGCAGGGCAAGTTATTTCACCACGCAGGGTGTAAATTTATTGTCTACAAAAAAGAAGGGGATTGAAAGGTTAAAATCCCTTCCAATTTATATTTGAGTCTATGAAATGATTGGAAGCATGAAAAATGACTCAAGAAATTTTGTTTTACTAGATGAGGAAAGGCAGTTACTCACACAAAATAAACACTCAAAATCATGCATGATTAGGTAAAAGTTAATGAAAGTACTCTGAAAACCATATAACGTGGTAAAATCTGCTGTAGGCTTTCCTAAATACATCAACTTAATCTTTGATTTTTCATTTCCCTAAGATTGAAGTTTCTTCCTACAGTTTAATAGCTATGTTTCGGCCTCAAAAAATCAGTGAGAGTCATTCCAACTCTCTGATTCCATCTCTAGCAAGACTTTAAACTAGGGACTAAACTCAGGTCTGAGATTAAGCCCTGTTGCTGTTTTAGTCAATTTCTTTAAGGTCCCTCATTCCTCGAAGTTAGGAATCTTTAACAGTTGACTGGCCGGTTACCTGCACATATGCCTGGCTCAGGACAAATGTCCCCAGCAAACCTTGGAAGGTATGCATACACATCCTTGGCAAAAGGGAGGGCAGGTCCAGCCGGTCTTTCCTCCAACCCACCAGCTTCCTACGTGGAAGGCGACAGCTTCAGAGATCCCAGATCCTTTGACTTAAATCTCTTGCCGAACATAAGGTAAGCAGACTTTATCGCCAAGTTTGCAATTTCGTATTTTCCTACAGATTCAAAGTCCCAACATTTGGGGGTCATCTGGGCAAAATGATTACTATAATTGACCTTGTTAAGTTTAAGAATCGAGACATTAATTACCCCATTTCATGCAAAATGACGAGTACGGACATTATTAGGACAGTGGGAAGGCCAGCCAATCAGCTGGCTCGAGCAGCAACTGCCACTCGCCCTGCGCTCGGGGCCAGGCGGGTGGTTGCAGGCGGCTCTTCAGAATTGGGTCCGCGACAGCGGTGGCGCGCGCGCCGCCTCGCGCCCTTTAGTTACAATTAAACCAATCAGGTTTCAGCAGAACGCGCGCCGCTCCGCCTAGGCCCCGCCCGAGTCTCCGCGGAAGCGCATGCGCGGGGCGGGGCCTGTTTGTTTGAATCAGGGAGGCAATGTTTGGACTCCAGAGGCTTTGGGAGTGAGAAGCGTATCAGGTGAAGTTCTTTTAAATACCGCGCGAAATTCCGGGGCCCTGAGAGCGAAGGGAATCTCCTGACTTCTGAGCAGGACTATTCTGCAAGGTGTGACTGGGGTCGGGTTTTCCTCCAGCCCAGTAATCTGCCCAGTGGGTCTGTCGTCAGGGCCCTTCTGGTTCTCTCCCTTCTGCCGCAGGCTGTGAAAGGGCCAATTCTTAAGCTATGGGAAGGTTCAGCTGGATAGGATCAGAAGCTGCTTAACCGCCCTTCTTCATAGAACCGTAAGAAAGAACTTGGAACCTGTAATTTCCCACGGGGTTAGACTAAGATTTATTGCTTTCCTGCTCTGGCCTTATCTTTTTTTCTAGGGAGGTGGGATTGAGTAAGTGTCATTCTGACCATACCCTTGTTTTTCCCGTTTGAATCCCAAAATTTAGAAGTCATTCTGGGTTCCTCGCTTTCCTTTTCCCTATATCCAGTTCTTTTATCACGGCCTTGCTCAGACTACCTCCAAAACATATCGAATAAAATCATTTTCTACCTCTTTCACCGGTATTCCTTAGGCCTAGTTCAGATTACAGTCATATCTCTTCTAGACTTTTGCGACCCTTTTAATAGGTCTGTTTCCACTCTTTGACCCTTAACATCCTATTCTCCATACTGCAGCTAAAACGGTCTTAAAACATAAATCAGATGGTACCACTCTCCTCTCTAGCACTCTTCCCTTCCCCTGTAGTTGCCATACGCTTAAAATACAAACTACTCTAATCTACAGGTCCCAATTTAGTAGTCCCTGGCTGCCTTTCTGATTTCGTCTCCCACTACCCTCTACCTCTTTGATGACACAGTACCCTCCCCCCTCCTCTTCTTTGTTGCTATTTCTCTAACACAAAAAACTCTTGTTTTAAGGTCTTAGTATGTCTTGCTGTTCCCTCTCCATGAAATACTTTTCCACCAGATCTTCACATGGCTGGTTCCTTCTTGACATTCAGATCTCATCTTGAAGGTCACATCAGAGAGGCTTTCTCTGAACACTTACTCCAAAGTAGCTTCACATTCCCACCCTGTTTCTATCACATCACTGTGTATTGTGGTCACTATTAGTTGTTATTTACTGACTCACACTCCTCCTTAGTCCAGTCCGATAAGTTTTATGAGAGCAGAGACCTTGACTGTTTTATTTTTTTATCCCTGATTTAGCATATTGATGATGTTAAGTTATTTATTGAATGAGTGAATTATTTAACAGGGAATGTTTCTGTTCTGAGAATCCTTTGGCCACCAGTTTGACTTTTGAACTATGCAGTTTTAATTTAGCACTGACAAAGTAGGGAATATAAAAGATTAAAAACAAAATAAGAAGGGGTGGACAGAAAAAGAGGAGTGAGTGGAGAGTTCAAGAGATGGGTTAGTTTTAAATTCACATTTTGTGATATAACCATTTTAAGAGAATTTGCAGTGTTGCCTTTACTCTTACTACCCGCCCTGACCTCCCACAGGAAGGCCAGTTCAGCTGGTGAATGTTACCCTGGAAAGTTCTCTCTGTTACTATTTCTGAGAAAGTTAACCTATAGGTTTTGCTGCCTGAATTGTTGTCAAGTTTTTTTTTTATTGTATACTTGTATGCTAGGTACTGTGTACTCAATGTTGGGAATACTGGAAATTATGGTCCTTGTTTTTGTGGAGTAAAAAGTGATGGTTTGGCTGATTAATGGTAACTTGACACTTATTTCTGTATAGAACATGTACAGTAATGTCACCTCAAAAGAAGGTTAAGAACTCTCAGGCACGAAAGAGGACTTCTCAAGGTAGGAAGAGTGACCAGACTAATCTCTTGGCCTGGAAAACAAAGGAAGACCTAAGTAGCTCAAAGAGCATCTCAAAACATGAAAACAATCCAGTGGAAGATTATGAACTTGCTGATGATCTAACAGGAAATGCTCTGCAACTAGCAGTGAGCTACTTGGGGAAAGGTAAGAAAGGTGGTTTTCCTTATAAAAGTCATAAAACTATTCCAGACTTTGTATTAAGGATTTTTAAAGGAAAGCACATATTTTTGTTCATTCATGCTTTTATTTATTTAATAGACATTTACTGCATACTTACTACACATCAGTATGCTAGGTACTAGGGACACAACAACAAAGCATGTTCCTGGCAGAGTGGTTTCCAAACTGCTGCCATTTCTAAACTGGGATTACACAAGAATCTTAAAAAAAAAAACTCTGATGTCTGGATCCACACTTTGACATTCTAATTTTATTGGTGTGGGATGCAACCTGGACACTGGGATTTTTTAAAAGGCACCCTACGTGATTCTAATATGCATCAAGATTTGGGAGCCACTGCCCTAGTTTTGAAACAGCTTACAGTCCAAGGTTAGTGTTTTTAGTTAGTTTAGAGCAGGGATGCTGGGGCATGATTCAGTTTTCCTCACTGAAGGTGCTATTGCTGGTAAATATTGTAGAGTTTTAATGGGTTTGAAGGGTTTTTAGGAAGACATTTTTTTATAGAAAGTTATTTCTCTTAAGTATCCCAAATTGTAATTTTTGAGGCTGAGTACTAAAAGAATTTTAAAGATCCCACCATTTAATATTGTTCCTTTTTCCAGGTCCCATTAAAACTTCACAGAGTAAAGATAAAACCTTGGAAGAACACTTGAAAGCTGTAGAAAATGTGGCTTGGAAGAATGGGTTAACTCCAGAAGGAATTGACATTTTATTAAATGTGGCACTCAGTGGCAAATTTGGTATGTCAAGGGGAAACATTTATCATCAGTTTGCTCTGAGTTTTACCTTCCAAACACTGAATTAGATTATTCCTTGGAATCAGTTATAGTTCGTTATTTTTACTATTCTCTTTATAAAATCAATCTGGTAAGATTATAAAATGAATCTTTCTTCAGTTCAGACTACCTTTACGCCAGAAGTTTCTGTGTGCAAATGCTGAAAATGGCTAGTTATCATTTACCTTTATAAACAAAATATGTTGACTCTTGTCACCAAGTACATGGGAGCCATTTTTAGTTTTTCTCTTAAGAGGCATAAATGATAGTTTAAATAATGTTGCTGGAAGGCACTTTAAGAGAACATTTGGTCTAGTTCATTGCCTTTAAGGTTCAGTTACCTATGACAAGTCCCTGTTGCTACTGTCCCATTCTAATATCTATGACTTTAATGGTAAAGATGCTTTTTCTTTTGTGGAAATGCTTCCTTTCCTGTTCTAAATTCATTTGGAATGACAGAGGGAGGGGAGTTCTTAGAAAGAAATAACATTTGGCAGTATTCTTTTTACTTGAGAAGAACCTTTTAACATATTCTTATCCAAAGGTGAGGAAACCGTGGTCCGGAGTGGTTAAAGAGACTTGCTTACAGTCAGAGCTAGAACTTAGGAATGCAGGTTTCCTAACTTCCCCTCTGGTGTTTACCTGGTGTTAACTCAGGTCTCCTAACTTCCCTTCTGCCCACACTGCTACCAGATTTTTTACTTTTTTTGTTTGAACATTAAGACAAGTATCAAAACTGGTGCTCTGTATACTATTTCCTGGTTCTTGCCTATTGGTTTCCTTTGTGTGTTATCCTAGCATCATGTTTGCAGGGATGTGTGTGTGCTTTAAAGCAATTAACACATTACTGGCCAAATTCAATATATGACTTCCAGGTATTTTAGTTCCCTAATTAGTTCTCTGTGTTTTCCTAGAAAGTTATATTTGACTTAATAAAGTTGGCTCTTGTAAATGGTTTCACATTGTTTGGTTCTAATATTTTTCTAGGAATCTGTGTTTGATCAGTGTCTATTGAGAACAATTCTCTCCCTTCTCCCTTAAAACATGTATAGAACATATAGGTGTTTTCAATTTGGAACTTCTCTTTTTTGGTATCTCAAATTAATGGTTAGAAGGTTTTCATGATGGTTGCCAGGTCTTAAGGCAAATGCAAGCCTCTTTCAAAATGCATGTCTCAGAGTAGAAACTTACATATAATGATTCCAAGAATAATTTCTGGCTTCTAGTCTAACTTTTCACTTTTCTGTTAAGCTGAAATTTTGTGACATCAAATGTGGCCTCCTTAATTGCTTTTCTCTCTTTTAGTTATTCTACTAGATGTAGCTCTTTTGCTTAGTTGAAATGTATATTCAGGAGCAGGTATGCTTGAAATGTCATCATAATTAGGTACAAAGGGACTTTAGATTCTTTAGAAATTAGTTAAAAAGTCACTGGAACATAGTAGAATCTGTATTGAATTCCCCCTTTGAATTTGGTACATATGTGAAGTGTTGGTGGTCAGACTGTTGTAAACTTAAGAGAGGTTCTGGGGTGGGAGTCGGGGAGAAAAGAGATAAAAACAGGAAACTACAAGAATGGAAAGTAGAGGTTTTTATTTGAGAGTATATTACCTGCATCACGGAATGATGGGGTAGAAACTGATACCATTCTGTTGCAGTGATGGAGGATTAGTAAGTCCAGTGATCTAATGTGCAGCATGATGGCTATAGTTAATATTCCTGTATTGAACATGAAATTTGCTGAGAGTAGATTTCAGGTGCTTTCACCACACACTCAAAAATGGTAACTACATGAAGAGATAATATGTAAATTAGCAAGAGAGGTCTTCACCCTCTGAAAAAAAAAGGCATGTGTATAAGATGTTTTGAGAATGATACTTGCAGGTGACATTAAGAGCTGTTGTTTCAGTGAGTGGATGTGATCACAATGCTGTAATGTGTATAAAACAGTGGTTAAAGACATGTATAAGATATATGTAAGAATGTTGCTAGCAGGAGTTGAGAACAGTGTTATTATAGTGAACAAATGTGATTGCCACATTGTAATACATGTAAAATACAGGTTAAAGACCCATGTATCCATTTGAGAATTCTATGTGAATGAGAAGTTGAGAGCAGTGTTTTTTTTCAATGAATGGTTGTGATCACATTATAATTCAAATAAACAATGTTTAAATTTTAAAAAAGAAATTAATGAGATATTATATTTAATTCTTGAAGCCTTAATAAGCAGAAGTTGATGTAGAGTGTATACAAAACTATTTGCAGCATTACTTCTATTACCAGATAGGAGAATACCATGGAAGCCAGAGAGCATGATGGAAAGATTGTGCCACTATAGAATGATGTTACTACCAGCTAATACCAAGGAGAGGTTCCATTCTGTTATCCTCCCTGCTTTTTTGGGTGGGATAGAGAATACAAATATATTTATTTATTAGATGTAACAGCTAATTCAAGAATGATAATCTGCTGGTAGCTTTAAATAAATGACAGTTTACTGTGCCACTAAAAATAATAAAATAAAAAAGTAGTCCTTGAAACTTTTCTGTGTGTAAAGACTTGTTTTAGGTATAATTCACATACCATAAAATTCACCCTTTTTTTTTCCTTTGGTGTTCAGTTTTTTTTCCTCTTTTTAATTGAAGTATATGTTGGTTTCAGGTGTACAATGTAGTGATTCAACAATTATATGCATTACTAAATGCTCACCACAATAAATGTTCTTACCATCTGTCATCATACAAAGATATTACAATATTATTGACTGTGTTCCCTATGCTGTACTTTTATCCCTGTAATTATTTTGTAATTGAAAGTTTGTACCTCTTTATTCCCTTCCTCTTTTTCATTCACCCGCTAACGCCAAAACTCACCCTTTTGAAGTGTGCAATTCAGTGTTTTTTAAGCATATTCAGAGTTGTGCAACCATCACCACTGATAACCAAACATTTTCATCTCCTAAACCAAACTCCATGTTTATCCTCCCTTTTTAAATAAAGTATTACAGCCAAAGAATTTGCTTTATAGTTTATATTAAGAGTTAAAGGTACATTTTTCTTTCAAACCATTCTTTGTAGTGGTGATAAGAGATAATCTATTATCACTCACTGTTGTTTTTTATTGTCTTAAGTATAAAGAGATTTTTAGGATCAAGAGTGAATAATAGTAAGGGAACAATCAAGAACTAAAGTGTAGTTTAATTTAGAGTTTGTTTGCTTTCCAGGGAATGCTGTAAACACTCGGATACTGAAGTGCATGATTCCAGCAACACTTATATCAGAGGACTCTGTGGTTAAGGCAGTCTCCTGGCTTTGTGTTGGCAAGTGTTCTGGTAGCACCAAGGTAATCTTTTTGAACACTTTGATAATAAGTCCTTCAGAACCACTTAAGGGCTGGCAAGGAAGAGCCACTTACAGAGTAATGGTAGTGGCCTTTTGTGCAAAGCCTGTAGTTTTGGTACAATATAGCTTGATGTAAGAACTCTGTTTAAACAGAAATTTTTACTAAGAAATAAAGTCTATTATCCTACTTTGTGCTAGAGGCTGCTAAAACAGCCCTGAGGGGGGAATTAAGCTCTTCTGTGCCAGTTATATTTCTCTAAAGATAAGCATTTTGCCTCTCGATAGGTACTTTTTTATCGTTGGCTGGTTGCAATGTTTGACTTCATTGATCACAAGGAGCAAATTAACTTGCTCTATGGCTTCTTTTTTGCTTCATTGCAAGATGATACACTGGTAAGTAAAAACCGGACATGAGCACGCATCAGTCAAATGGTACGTGCTTGCATATTGATATACCATACGTGCTTTAGAGTGCCACAAAATGTGTTTTTCCTTACTTATTTTAAAATATATCAAACAAAAAATACAAAGAATAACATTACAAACACCCTTACACTGGTCTCTCAAATTAATAAATATAAAACTTTTTTATCATATTTGCTTTATATTTTCTTTTAAGGAAATAAAATGTTGAAGATAGAATTGACTCCACTTTGGAGTTTCTTTGCCGATCTAGAGCAGTGATTGCCATTTTTTCCCTTTTAAACCACTCCAACAGGGTCCTTTGGGTCACGTATTCTATATTTTCTTGATCTGTACTGCAAAAACCTCATCAGAATTAATGAGGAGAGGATTGCTTTTCATTATTATGCCAATAGACTGATTTTAATTAAATAGCATAATTATTCCCAGTGAAAACATTAATAACTGTAAGAAATCAATCTACTGCCCACCTGGAAGACTTTCAAGGATCATCAGTAGTTTGCAGACCTTGTGAACCATTCATCTGACTGAATTCCTTTTACTTTTGGGAAGGAAATTCATTCACTGATTTCATCTTCAAAAATTGATGTTTCCACTGTGTTTGTTGCATTGTATGAGCTGCTATAGAAAATTCAAAGTTTAATGGAGAGTTTCTATATTCTAGAGATTTATAATCCAGTTAGGGAATTAAGGAAAGCATATAAGTTACATAACAACTCAAGAATTAAATTAGTATATGATAAAGTTAGGATAATAATTGCTGTGATATTTCCAGGAAGGAAGAGAGCAATGTAAACCAGATTTTAAAAAGCATCATAAAGGATGCGGGCATTGAGCTGGGCCTTAATGGTTGACTAGGATTTGAGATTTGATGAAAGGAAATAATGTTTGATATAACAGAAATATTTCACACAAAGTTGCAAGATGTATAAATTGTGTTTTAGGAGACCTTAAATAGATCAGACTGACTTAATTACTGTTGGTGTCAGGCAGTGGTGGTAGTAAGGCTGAAAGAGTTGGGTGAGGAAAGGTATAGGTCTTTGAATGTGATATAAGAATTCAAACTTTATCCTCTATTCAGTGGGGAAGTCCCTGAAAATTTTGGGATAGAACATGTTGAAAGCAGCCTTGTGAGGTTTTATCTAGTAGTGACAAACTATGAATTAGGGGAGAGGCTAGGGTCAGGAAGACTAGTTAGGAAACTAACATGGTAATCCAGGGATAACGTGATGAAATCCTTGACTGGAAATTCTCAAATACAGTCTGTGGACCCCCTAAGACTCCCTGAGACCCTTTCAGGAGGTCTGAGAGGTCAAAATTACTTTCATAGCAATATCAGATGTTATCAGCTGTATTCACTGTGTTGATATTTGCGCTGATGGTTTCTGCAGCAATGGTTGGTAAAACTCCTGGCCCCTTAGCATGAATCAAGTCAGTGGGGCCAAACTGTAATAGTGGTCATTTTAGTCTTCACTGCAGTAAAAAAAAAAATGCTAGTTTCACTTAAGAATAATATCCTAAATGCAGCAGTAAAAATTAATTCATTAATTTTATTAAATCTTGACCTTGAGACATGTCTTTAATAGTCTGTATGATGAAATTGGAAATACAAACAAATCCCTTCTGCATGGTAAAGTACAATAGCTTTCCTGAGGAGAAGCACTTGTATGATTGAGTCACTAGCAAAACTAGCTGCTTTTTTTCCCCTGCATACCATTTTCACTTGAAAGAATGGCTGACATATAAAGTGTTACTCAGAGTTCAGTCTTTGTTTGGTAGATATTTTCTTGAAAATGAGCAAAGCAGACCTGTCATTTCAAAGAAAACAACTGGCAACGTTTGTTTTATATTTTGTTGCCAGTAATAAAATTTGAGCTTTCAAGTGAAAATTACAAATTTGGACAATTTGTATCTGCCACTGTGAACTTAACAGCATCCCAATACTTAAAAGACTTTTCTGATGAAATTAGTAACCATATTAATGAATGTGACTTTTAGATATTGTATAATGAAGTGTGTCACTATTTAGAAGCTCAGTATAATGCAATGAACCAGTATTTTCCAGATGACTGAGTATAATGTTATAAAATTATGCATGGGTAAAGATCCATTCCAAGTGTAAAATACATCAATGAAATTTAATGGAACAAAGTATAAAGAGTTCATTGATAAGGTTTCAGTTTCTGTATTGCAGCTAATCCTTAGGAGATTACCACTTAACAAGTTTTGGTGGAGTATCAAAGACTAATATCCACAATTTTCTGAAGGCTATTAAAGTATTCCATTCTTTTCCAACTATATAACTGTGTGAGGCTGATTTTCTTCCTGTGCTTCAATCAAAACAACATATCTTAACAAATTCAGTGCAAAAGCAGAGAACCCAGCTATATTCATTTAAGTCAGAAACACAAAAGAGATTTGTAGAAATGTAAAACTATGTCACCTTGTCAATTTTTTGGAAAATAGTTATTTTTCACAAAATATGTCATTTATGTTGGCTATAATGGGTTTATTATTTTTTAATGACTTAATAAACATCTAAATATTTCTGTTTTAATTTCTAATATGGTAAAAATTGATAGATATAATCTATCTGTATAAACAAAAGCTCTTTGTGGATCCTCTGATTTTTAGGAATGTAAAGAATCTCAAGACTAAAAGTCTGAGAATCACTGTCATAGCCTTAGGGGGTGGCAGTAGGAATGAAAAACTGAAAAGACAAATTTTAGGAGAAATTGTAAAGGAAGAATTGATATGACCTGGTACTTAAATTGGATTAAGGGAAGAGTCAGAAGAAGAAGATCTGATTTTGTAAGTCAGCATGACTCATAATGAAGGTACCTTTGATAGTAAAAGGAAATTTGTGAGAAGGAGGTAGTTTTGGAGAGAATATGTTTGGATTTAGGTGTACAAAGGTTGAGGTTACAAGGCATTCTTAGAAATTTACTCAATGACTGAACTAGTATTGGGAATACAAATATGAATAAAACATAATATATGTGAGACTTGCATGCCATATATTAGGTGTTTATATACACAGTATTTCATCAATTCTCAGATGCCATCAGTTATAAGATGCATCATTATCTTATGAACCACTAGAAAAGACTGCTGCCATTAAAACTGTCACATGACATTGATTACAGGATTAGTCCTATTTTCAGAGATGTTAAAATATAAAAAAAAGAGATTTAGACTATGTGAAGTATTTTTTTTCTATTCCCAAAGATCTGAAAGGTCTTTTTATTCTTATATCAGTATTTTTAAAAAATGTATTGAGCACTTACAATTTTCTATACTTGGGCAATCACTAACCTCATGTGATTAGGGAGCACTGGAAATGTGGCTAGGCCAAACTGAAATGTGCTGTAAGTGTAAGATGCACACCAGATAACTGGTTTCAACCCATTTAAGCATCTTGCCAAACTTACAAGACAGACACTTTTATCCTCACTTTAGAGATGAGGAATCTGAGGCACAGAGGAGCCAAATAATGACCCAGGGTCACATGACTGAGCCAGGATTCATCGGAAATGATATATCATTGCCATTTTAGAGATGAGACAACTGAGGCATGGAAAAGTTAAGTAACTTTGTCAGGGTTAAGCTACGCAGTAAGAGGCTGAACTTCGAAGATCTTTGAATGTAGTAGAGGAAAAAGTAAGTACAGGGTGATAAATCCTATGATAGCATCCATAGGGTTCTATGGGAGACATCAAAATAAGACTAGGGATAAGGGCTAAAGTTACAGGAATTTGTTTTCAACAGGAAGAGAGATGCCTCTTAAAAAGGATGGGTGTTGATATTGTTAAATTTATGGGTTAGTGGGGGACACAGTTGGAATTCCTTTCCTGCCCAGTACTGGTGATTTTTTTTCAATTTTTCACTCAAGTAGGAGACAAGGTCTGCTGAGAGTGAGGAGGGGAAGATAGAACATTGTGTTTGAGGACAGTAAATTTGAAATAGCTCCTGATGGAAGTGGGGATAGGAGATGAATAGAGACAGAAGTTTTGAAGACCCAGATGAGGTTAGAGAGCTCAAATTTGTGACGTTACTAATATGTAAGGGTAGGGAATTTCTCCAGGGTAAGACAAGGAGGCAAGAGAGTGATTGAGCTAATGAGCCAGAGGGTCTTAGAGAGAGAAAGGAAGAAGGTGAAGACAGAAGAGGGCAGATTGGGAGCACACACAGCTGAGGTTCAGGATACCTTGGTGACATTCAAGGCATGTATTGGGATTAAAAGCTGAAATAATAGGAAGTTGTAGCATTGGAGTTTAAGATTTCAGGAGGATATGGTTCAATGTGATGACAAAAGTCAGAGTGACCATGTGGTGAGCTATTGAGGTAGAGTGAGGTAATAAAGGTTATTGGAACTGAAATTTTCTGTATCCTTATGGATTTGTGGTTTTCATTGCCCATCCATCAATTACTGAGTGACGTATGTTGAAAATATCCCACTATGAAAGTAGCTTTGTCAGTTTTTACTTTATATGTATTTGACTCTATTATTAGGTGTATACACAATTACAGTTTTCATGTTGTCCTGGTGAATCAAACCTTTTATCATGGAGTTAACCCCTTGTTGTTAGAAATGCGTTTTGTTTTAGTCTGTTTTGTCTGATACTGACATTGCCACTGGCTTTATTTTGACTACTAGTTGATTTGTATATTTCCATCTTTTGTTTTTTTTTTAACTTTTTTTGTCCTCATGTCTTAGATGCTTCTTTTAAATAACATATAGCTAGATTTTATTTTTAAATCCTCTTTGATGATTTTTTTGCTTTTACCTGGAGAATTTGTTTATTTATGTATCTTTATAGTGCTTATTGATATAATAGAAGTAAATTCAAATATGCTATTTTGAGCTTTCTAAATGATCTGCTTTTTTCTGATTCTTTCCTTCTATCCCTCTTATTTTGGATTTATTGTGGTTTTCCTCTATTCTTATTTGGAAATTACACATTTTGTGTGTGTTCTTTTAGGTATTATACCTATTTTAACATGCATATATAATATAAAACATAAAACAATGTCACTCTACTATTTTTCTTTTGTTTGGAAAATACAGTTTTTCATAACAGGTCGTTTATGTTAGCACATAAAGGGTTTATGATTTTTTAATGAATTAATAAACATTTAAAACTTTCCCAGTTTTTATTGCTAATATGGTGTTTCTTAAAGTCTAAAGGTAACCAATATCTTTACCTTCATCTTGAGCAATACAAGGGCCTTAAAATGCTTTAATTCTGATCATACCCCTACCAGATTATATGCTATTGTCTGGTTTTAGTTACAGCTCATAACTTCTCCATCCTCCTCCAAATATACATGAAGTAGACATTACTCACAGCTACTATTTGTTTAGATTTGCCCACATATTTACCAATATCTTTGCTCATCATTTGTTTTTGCATCTCAGACCTTTAACTTGAGATCGTTTTCCCTAAGAGTATATCCTTTTAGAATATTCTTTTGGTGAGAATCTTTTGATGGTAAACTCCCTTTGTCTGAAAATGTCTTTATTGTGCTCTTGTTCCTGAATATTGGTTTTGCTATGTGTATAACTCTAGGGCAACACTTAAATTCTCTCAAGACATTGACAATATTCCACTGGCTCGTCTTTCTATTGCCATTGAATCAGTCGAACTGTAATCTGTTGTTTCTTCTTTTCTCTCTGGATACTTTTAAAAACCAGCCTTACTGAGATGTATTTCACATACCATACAATCCACCCACTTATGGTATGCAATTTACTGGTTTGTAGTATGTTTACAGATATGTGGAATCATGAACATAGTCAATTTTAGAACATCTTCATTACTCTTTTTAGCTGTCACCCACTGACTTCCTATTTGGGGGTTCCTGAGCAGCTCCTAGTCTATTTTCTGTCTTTGAGATTTACCTATTCTGGACATTTTATACAAATGGAATAATATAATATGTGGTCTTTTATGACAGGCTTCTTTCACTTAGCATAATGTTTTTAAGATTCATCCATGTAGCATGTATGAGTACTTAGTTTTTTCAACCTGCTATATTTTTTCCATACAAAATTTACCATTTCAACTATTTCAAGTGTATAATTCATTGACAGTAGTTGCATTCACAGTGTTGTACAACCATGATTAACTGTTTCCATAACTTTTTCATTACCCTAAACAGAAACTCTCTACCCATTAAACACTCCCCTTTCCTTTTACCCCCAGTCCCTGGTAACCTCTACCGTATTTTCTGTCTCTATGAATTTGCCTATTCTAGGTACCTCGTGTAAGTGGAATCATACAATATTTGTCCTTTTATGTCTAGCTCACTTTTTTTCTGTCATTGAATCTTTTTTTTACATGTTTGCATTTCAGCAAGAGAATCCATCCCATCCATCACCCTAATTGAAAGCCCTGCCCATTATAAATTACATAAATACTCTTCAGTGATCATCAGTGTTAAAAAACATTACTGAAAACTCCTTCTGCAGCCCAATCTAACCTGGAAAGCAAATGATATTTATGGACATTTTCTTCTCCAAATGAAACTTATTTCTCGATTAGATGTGTCTGACTTCTTTTGAGGTCACATGACTAGGCAAATCCAATTTATAATCTGCAAAAGCTTCTTAAGGCATCAAGAAACCCCCTTGTGTAGACAGGATTTGGGATCCTTTTGTAATAAGTATCTTAAATACTGAGAAGGCTGACCCTCTGGCCCCTCTCTGTCTTACTTGACTGTCCACTATAAAACCCCAAACCTTGTCTCAAAATAAGATTACTGTCTTGGGAGTGAGTTAGCTTTTCTGTTTTACTTTGACCTTTACTGACTTTAAAACTCCTCTTTCCCAAGTGGTCTGTCTGCAGACTTCCTACCACCAGAATTCCATTAGGTCCGTGGTGCAGCACAACCAAATTCTCACTCCTACACATCCTTGTCCTTCTCTCTCTGCTATCTTCACACAGCATCTCAGAGGATATGTATGTACCCATGTCTTACCAGTGAGACATTGAAAAGCATTATTTTTCAAGCATAAACCATGCAGAGGGGGCAGATAGATGCATTGCCAGGCTACAAAAGAAGCCCCTGGGGAATTCGAAGAGTGTTCAGCTTACCAGTCAGTAACTATAGTCCAGGTGGTGACAAGTATTAGGATCAACTCAGGCTGATCTCTTTTAAAGACTTTCTGGTGGTTGGCTTCTTTCACGTAGCATAATGTCTTCAAAGTTTATCTGTGCTGTAACATATATCAGGACTTCATTCATTTTTTTTTCTTTTTGAGAGGACATCTCTCATATTTATTGATCAAATGGTTAACAACAATAAAATTCTGTATAAGGGGGTCAATGCTCAATGCACAATCATTAATCCATCTCAAGCCTTATTCTCGTCAGTGTCCAATCTTCTGAAGCATAAGGAACAAGTTCTTACATGGTGAACGAATTCTTACATAGTGAATGAATCCTACATGGTGAACAGTACAAGGGCATTCATCACAGAAACTTTCGGTTTTGATCACGCATTATGAACTATAAACAATCAGGTCAAATATGAATATTCATTTGATTTTTATACTTGATTTATATGTGGATCCCACATTTCTCCCTTTATTATTATTATTATTTTTATTTTTAATAAAATGCTGAAGTGGTAGGTAGATGCAAGATAAAGGTAGAAAACATAGTTTAGTGCTGTAAGAGGGCAAATGTAGATGATCAGGTGTGTGCCTATGGACTAAGTATTAATCCAAGCTAGACAAGGGCAGCAAAACATCCACGGATGCAGAAGATTTCTCTCAAAGCAGGGGGGATGAGGTTCTGAGCCTCACCTCTGTTGATCCCCAATTTCTCACCTGATGACCCCCCTGCGACTGTGCCTGTCTTAGGTTGTTCCTCCCTTGAGGAATCTTACCCGTCTCTGGCTAACCAGTCATCTTCCGGGGCCATACAGGGAGATGTAAAGTTGGTAAGTGAGAGAGAAGCCATATTGTTTGCAAAGGTTAGCTTTTTACTTCTTTGCAGATTTATGCCCTGTGGCTTCTATGCCCAGCACTTGTCTTGAGGTATCTTTACCACCTAGAGGAATTATGATACTCGGTAAATTCGATATGAGGCATGAATTCTATTTAAGGGTTGTAATTAGGAAGGAAGAAGAAAAGCTATAGAGGTAGCATATGGAAGAAAACATGGGAGGATTGATTATTTCTTTGACATATCTTCTTGTATAGTACCTTAAGTATGTATAGGTTTTAAACTACTAACTAATTTGCACACACATATTAACATAATAGGAATACGGTGACATAAACAAAGCAAATCTATAATTACCATCCATCTCCAGTGAAGCCAAGAAAACCATTTAGGCACCCTAGGCATTTGTGAAAATTTGTCTATGATATGATGGATATTGTCCAACTGTACTTGAACAGTCTGAGAGAAATCAGACAAATTAAAGCAACCCATTTCTGGGATCTGTTCACATCCCATATGTTCTTTTAACCGTGGATAGTCTATAGTCATAAGATTTTGGAGTGCTACAACTTGCACCCCTCCCAACTCCTGGTTGAGTTCCAACAGTACAGATCCAGTCAATTTCGTTGTCTCACTGTATGCACATGCCAGCCTAGACATCTCCCTCCTCATTCCAATGGCAAGTCCAGGAAACGGTGGGGTGGATGCAGCCACAACCGCAGCATCGTCCGGATCCCTGTGGAGGCTTTTTGATGATCATTCCCCGGCACAAGTCCTCCAGAGAGTGCTGATGCTGGAAGCTTTTCCTCATATCATATCTTAGTTCATTTTCTGGGTATCCAAGCTAGGCCTTGATCTTCGGCATAGAAACAAACAGACCCTTTGCCCACACTTTGACATGCCCTCTATACCACTGTGCAGAACTCATTGGAGGTCAGCACACAGGAACTGCTTTTTTTTTTTTTTTTTATTAAGAGAAAGGAATATTATCAGAAAAGAGTACCTCCATAGCTGATCATCTAACACCCTTTAAGTGATCAACATAAAGGATATTTAAAGCATGCGTTGATCTTTGATTTACCAATAGTTTTATCCTATCAGGGAGTAAACCCCCTTTTCTTTCTTTCTTTCTTTTTTTTCTTAATCTTTAATCTATACTTACATGAAGAATACTATGTTTACTATGCTCTCCCCTCTATCAGGTCCCCCGTAAAAACCACATTACGGTTACTGTCCATCAGCTTAGCAAAATGTTGTAGAATCACTACTTGTCCTCTCTGTGTTGTGCAGCCCCCCCTCCCCTTTCTCCCTCCCCCCCATGCATGTTAATCTTAATACCCCCCTTCTTCTTCCCCCCCTTATCCCTCCCCACCCATCCTCCCCAGTTCCTTTCCCTTTGGTACCTGTTAGTCCCTTTTTGGGTTCTGTAATTCCACTGCTGTTTTGTTCCTTCAATTTTTACCTTTGTTCTTATACTCCTCAGATGAGTGAAATCATTTGGTATTTCTCTTTCTCCGCTTGGCTTATTTCACTGAGCATAATACTCTCCAGCTCCATCCATGTTGCTGCAAATGGTTGGATTTTTCCACTTCTTATGGCTGAGTAGTATTCCATTGTGTATATGTACCACATCTTCTTTATCCATTCATCTACCGATGGACATTTAGGTTGCTTCCAATTCTTGGCTATTGTAAATAGTGCTGCGATAAACATAGGGGTACATCTGTCTTTCTCAAACTTGATTGCTGCGTTCTTAGGGTAAATTCCTAGGAGTGGAATTCCTGGGTCAAATGGTAGGTCTGTCTTGAGCATTTTGATGAACCTCCATACTGCTTTCCACAATGGTTGAACTAATTTACATTCCCACCAGCAGTGTAGGAGGGTTCCCCTTTCTCCACAGCCTCGCCAACATTTGTTGTTGTTTGTCTTTTGGATGGCAGCCATCCTTACTGGTGTGAGGTGATACCTCATTGTAGTTTTAATTTGCATTTCTCTGATAATTAGTGATGTGGAGCATCTTTTCATTTGTCTCTTGGCCATCTGTATTTCTTTTTTGGAGAACTGTCTGTTCAGTTCCTCTGCCCATTTTTTAATTGGGTTATTTGTTTTTTGTTTGTTGAGGCGTGTGAGCTCTTTATATATTCTGGACGTCAAGCCTTTATCGGATCTGTCATTTTCAAATATATTCTCCCATACTGTAGGGTTCCTTTTTGTTCTATTGATGGTGTCTTTCGCTGTACAGAAGCTTTTCAGCTTAATGTAGTCCCACTTGTTCATTTTTGCTGTTGTTTTCCTTGCCCGGGGAGATATGTTCAAGAAGAGGTCACTCATGTTTATGTCTAAGAGGTTTTTGCCTAAGTTTTTTTCCAAGAGTTTAATGGTTTCATGACTTACATTCAGGTCTTTGATCCATTTTGAGTTTACCTTTGTATATGGGGTGAGACAATGGTCCAGTTTCATTCTCCTACATGTAGCTGTCCAGTTTTGCCAGCACCATCTGTTGAAGAGACTGTCATTTTGCCATTGTATGTCCTTGGCTCCTTTATCAAATATTAATTGACCATATATGTTTGGGTTAATGTCTGGAGTCTCTAATATGTTCCACTGGTCTGTGGCTCTGTTCTTGTGCCAGTACCAGATTGTCTTGATTACTATGGCTTTGTAGTAGAGCTTGAAGTTGGGGAGTGAGATCCCCCCTACTTTATTCTTCTTTTTCAGGATTGCTTTGGCTATTCGGGGTCTTTGGTGTTTCCATATGAATTTTTGAATTATTTGTTCCAATTCATTGAAGAATGTTGCTGGTAATTTGAGAGGGATTGCATCAAATCTGTATATTGCTTTGGGCAGGATGGCCATTTTGACGATATTAATTCTTCCTAGCCATGAGCATGGGATGAGTTTCCATTTATTAGTGTCCCCTTTAATTTCTCTTAAGAGTGACTTGTAGTTTTCAGAGTATAAGTCTTTCACTTCTTTGGTTAGGCTTATTCCTAGGTATTTTATTCTTTTTGATGCAATGGTGAATGGAATTGTTTTCCTGATTTCTCTTTCTATTGATTCATTGTTAGTGTATAGGAAAGCTACAGATTTCTGTGTGTTAATTTTGTATCCTCCAACTTTGCTGTATTCCGATATCAGTTCTAGTAGTTTTGGAGTGGAGTCTTTAGGGTTTTTTATGTACAGTATCATATCATCTGCAAATAGTGACAGTTTAATTTCTTCTTTACCAATCTGGATTCCTTGTATTTCTTTGTTTTGTCTGATTGCCATGGCTAGGACCTCCAGTACTATGTTAAATAACAGTGGGGAGAGTGGGCATCCCTGTCTTGTTCCCGATCTCAGAGGAAATGCTTTCAGCTTCTCGCTGTTCAGTATAATGCTGGCTGTGGGTTTATCATATATGGCCTTTATTATGTTGAGGTACTTGCCCTCTATTCCCATTTTGCTGAGAGTTTTTATCATGAATGGATGTTGAATTTTGTCAAATGCTTTTTCAACATCTATGGAGATGATCATGTGGTTTTTGTCTTTCTTTTTGTTGATGTGGTGGATGATGTTGATGGATTTTCGAATGTTGTACCATCCTTGCATCCCTGGGATGAATCCCACTTGGTCATGGTGTATGATCCTTTTGATATACTGTTGAATTCTGTTTGTTAATATTTTATTGAGTGTTTTTGCATCTACATTCATCAGGGATATTGGTCTGTAATTTTCTTTTTTGGTGGGGTCTTTGCCTGGTTTTGGTATTAGGGTGATGCTGGCTTCATAGAATGAGTTTGGGAGTATTCCCTCTTCTTCTATTTTTTGGAACACTTTAAGGAGAATGGGTATGATGTCTTCTCTGTGTCTGATAAAATTCCGAGGTAAATCCGTCCGTCCCCGGGGTTTTGTTCTTGGGTAGTTTTTTGATTACCGTTTCAATTTCTTTGCTCGTAATTGGTTTGTTTATCTTTTGTGTTTCTTCCTTGGTCAGTCTTGGAAGGTTGTATTTTTCTAGGAAGTTGTCCATTTCTTCTAGGTTTTCCAGCTTGTTGGCATATAGGTTTTCATAGTAGTCTTTAATAATTCTTTGTATTTCTGTGGAGTCTGTCATGATTTTTCCTTTCTCATTTCTGATTCTGTTGATTTGTGTTGACTCTCTTTTTCTCTTAATATGTTTGGCTACAGGCTTATCTATTTTGTTTATTTTCTCAAAGAAGCAGCTCTTGATTTCATTGATTTTTGCTTTTGTTTTATTCTTCTCAATTTTGTTTATTTCTTCTCTGATATTTATTATGTCCCTCCTTCTGCTGACTTTAGGCCTCATTTGTTCTTCTTTTTCCAGTTTCGATAATTGTAATGTTAGACTATTCACTTGGGATTGTTCTTCCTTCTTCAAGTGTTCTTGGATTGCTATATACTTTCCTCTTAAGACTGCTTTCGCTGTGTCCCATAGAAGTTGGGGCTTTGTGTTGTTGTCGTCCTTTGTTTCCATATATTCCTTGATCTCTATTTTAATTTGTTCGTTGATCCATTGATTATTTATGAGCATGTTATTAAGGCTCCATGTGTTTGTGAGCCTTTTTGTTTTCTTTGTACAATTTATTTTTAGTTTTATACCTTTGTGGTCTGAAAAGTTGGTTGGTAGAATTTCAGTATTTTGGAATTTACTGAGGCTCTTTTTGTGGGTTAGTATGTTGTCTATTCTGGAGAATGTTCCATGTGCACTTGAGAAGAATGTATACCCGGTTGTTTTTTTTGGATGTAGAGTTCTATAGATGTCTATTAGGTCCATCTGCTCTACTGTGTAGTTCAGTGCCTCCATGTCCTTACTTATTTTCTGCCCGGTGGATCTATCCTTTGGGGTGAGTAGCGTGTTGAAGTCTCCTAAAATGAATGCATTGCAGTCTATTTCCCCCTTTATTTCTGTTAGTATTTGTTTCACATCTGCTGGTGCTCCTATGTTGGGTGCATATATATTTAGAATGGTTATATCCTCTTGTTGGACTGAGCCCTTTATCATTATGTAGTCTCCTTCCTTATGTCTTGTTCCTTTATTTGTTTTGAAGTCTATTTTGTCTGATATTAGTACTGCAACCCCTGCTTTCTTCTCTCTGTTGTTTGCCTGAAATATGTTTTTCTCATTGTGGTTTTAATTTGCATTGCTCTGATGACTGTGATGTGGAGCATCTTTTCATGTGCCTGTTGGCCATCTGAATTTCTTCTTTGGAGAACTGTCTGTTCAGCTCCTCTGCCCATTTTTTAATTGGATTATTTGCTTTTTGTTTGTTGAGGTACGTGAGCTCTTTATATATTTTGGATGTCAACCCTTTATCAGATCTGTCATTTATGAATATATTCTCCTGTACTGTAGGATGGCTTCTTTTTGTATTGGTGGTGTCCTTTGCTGTACAGAAGCTTTTCAGTGTGATGTAGTCCCACTTGTTCATTTTTTATTTTGTTTCCCTTGCCCAGGGAGATATGTTCATGAAGAAGTCATTCATGTTTATGTCCAGGAGATTTTTGCCTATGCTTTTTTTCTAAGAGTTTTATGGTTTCATGACTTACATTCAGATCTTTGATCCATTTTGAATTTACTTTTGTGTATGGGGTTAGACAATGATCCAGTTTCATTCTCTTACATGTAGCTGTCCAGTTTTGCCAACACCAGCTGTTGAAGAGGCTGTCATTTCCGCATTGTATGTCCATGGCTTCTTTATCATATATTAATTGACCGTATATGTTTGGGTTAATGTCTGGAGTTTCTGTTCTGTTCCACTGGTCTGTGGGTCTGTTCTTGTGCCGTACCAAGTTGTCTTGATTACTGTGGCTATGTAGTAGAGCTTAAAGTTGGGAAGTGAAATCCCCCCTGCTTTATTCTTCCTTCTCAGGATTGCTTTGGCTATTTGGGGTCTTTTGTGGTTCCGTATGAATTTTGAAACTTTTTGTTCCAGTTTGTTGAAGAATGCTGTTGGTATTTTGATAGGCATTGCATTGAATCTGTCGATTGCTTTAGGAAGGATGGCCATTTTGACAATATTAATTCTTCCTACCCACGAGCATGGGATGAGTTTCCATTTGTTAGTTTCCTCTTAATTTCTCTTAAGAGTGTCTTGTAGTTTTCAGGGTATAGGTCTTTCACTTCCTTGGTTAGGTTTATTCCTGGGAATTTTATTCTTTTTGATGCAAATGTGAATGGAATTGTTTTCCTGATTTCTCTTTCTGCTAGTTCATCGTTAGTGTATAGGAAAGCAACATATTTCTATGTATTAATTCTATATCCTGCAACTTGCTGAATTCAGATATTAGATCTAGCAGTTTTCGAGTAGATTCTTTAGGGTTTTTTATGTACAATATCATGTCATCTGCAAATAGTGACAGTTTGACTTCTTCTTTACCAATCTGGATGCCTTTCTTTTCTTTGTATTGTCTGATGCTGTGGCTAGGACCTCCAGTACTATGTTTCATAGAAGTGGGGAGAGTGGGCATCCTTGTCTTGTTCCCAATCTTAAAAGAAAAGCTTTCAGCTTCTTGCTGTTAAGTGTAATGTTGGCTGTGGGTTTGTCATATATGGCCTTTATTATGTTGATGTACTTGCCCTCTATACCCATTTTGTTGAAAGTTTTTATCGTGAATGGATGTTGAATTTTGTCAAATGCTTTTTCAGCCCC
The DNA here is from genome assembly GCF_040802235.1 of Manis javanica. NCBI lineage: Eukaryota > Metazoa > Chordata > Mammalia > Pholidota > Manidae > Manis > Manis javanica. Next base: position 92,037,327 of record NC_133174.1, read on the forward strand.
TATGGAGGTGATCGTGTGGTTTTTGTCCTTCTTTTTGTTGATGTGGTGGATGATGTTGATGGATTTTCAAATGTTGTACCATCCTTGCATCCCTGGAATAAATCCTACTTGATCATGATGGATGATCTTTTTGATGTATTTTTGAATTTGGTTTGCTAATATTTTGTTGAGTGCTTTTGATCTATGTTTATCAGGGATATTGGTCTGTAATTTTCTTTTTTTGTGGTGTCTTTTCCTGGTTTTGGTATTAAATTGATGCTGGCCTCATAGAATGAGTTTGGATGTATTCCCTCCTCTTCTATTTTTTGGAAAACTTTAAGGAGAATGGGTATTAGGCCTTCACTAAATGTTCGATAAAATTCAGCGGTGAAGCCATCTGGTCCAGGGGTTTTGTTCTTAGGTAGTTTTTTGATTACCAGTTCAGTTTTGTTGCTAGTAATTGGTCTGTTCAGATTTTCTGTTTCTTCCTTGGTCTGCCTTGGAAGGTTGTATTTTTCTAGAAAGTTGTCCATTTCTTCTAGGTTATCCAGTTTGTTGGCATATAATTTTTCATAGTATCCTCTAATAATTCTTTGCATTTCTGTGGTGTCCGTAGTGATTTTTTCTTTCTCATTTGTGATTCAGTTTATGTGTGTAGACTTTCATTTTTTCTTGATAAGTCTGGCTAAGGGTTTATCTATTTTCTTTATTTTCTCAAAGAACCTGCTCTTGCTTTCATTGATTCTTTCTAGTTTTTTACATCTAAAATAATTTTTAAAATGCTTAATGGGTTGCTAATTAAAACTGTTTTATCACTGCTATGTAGCATGAAAAAGGGAAGCTTCATAAAACTTGTTCAGTGAAGTCCTGAAGCCTTTTTACTTAATCAGTATAAGATTGACATTTGAGGAAAATGTGTTGCTTTGCTTCTCTGTTCAAGATATATTGTCATTTTTCTTTTTAAAATTCTTATTTTTAACAGTGCCCTTATGTCTGCCATTTGTTGTATTTACTTACCAGAAAGGAGAATGGTGAGTATTTTCATTCCAGTTTTATTACATTCACTCTGGAATTAGCATTTGTATTGTCTTTAAAAAAGTTAACTATCAGCATTAGTTCTATGACTGGATTTTGTGGGAATTGATTTTTAGTATTTTTATCTAAGAGCATCTGCTTAATGGCTTAGCCACATAAAGTGTGTGCATATATCCACACATTTTTTGAGCTACACGAACCATGTAGTTTCTTTTTTTCTAAACTACATGCATAGTATTTCTTCTCTTTACCTTTTCTAGTCAAACCATTTCGTGTGAGAAAGCTGCTTGATCTTCAGTCCAGAATGGTGAGTACTGAAAAGACCTAAAACTGGCCAGAGCTAGGTACTGGGCTATGAATGAGGCTTTGGGAATATGAAATTGAATGAGTCATAATCTTTAAGGAACTTATTGTCTGGGAAGCTCAGTCAAGAAAATAAAAAAATCAGAATCAAACTGAGGGCAAAGAGGAATGGTGATGATTGAGGGAAATTTTAAGAGATGAATAGGATTTAACTAGATCAAGAAGTAACAGGAGCATTCCTGGCAGAGGGAACAGCATGAGTGAAGACATGTAAATGTCATACAGCAGAAAGTGTTTAGGGAACTGGATTGGTATGGCTAGAAAATAAGTGTCAGGGAATAGTCAAAAAGGACTACTTTATTTATTTTTTTATTAAGGTATCATTGTTATACAGTCTTATGAAGGTTTCACATGAGCAACATTGTGGTTACTACATTCCCCTGTATTATCAAGTCCCCACCACACCCCATTACAGCCACTGTCCTTCGGCATAGGACTACTTTATTTTATTAAAGTGATTAGTTTATTTTCTTTTGTGAATGTGATCTAGGAAAGTATTCTTGTCTGGATACTTAAACTTCAGTATATTCCCTGGCCATAATCTCTTGTCCTTACAGTTCTCTTGCATTATTTCTACTATAACTCCAGGTAACAGAAATCTGTGAAGCTTTGGGTATAAAACAATAAGAAGTTGTGCTTATGCCTAACTTCTGAAGCCTGCATGATCTATCTAAAGGCATTTAAATATAATGAAAAACAAACACGTGCACATTCATGCTTCAGTGTGAGATTTTCTTTAGTATAGTTCAATGATTGTTCTTGTCTTATAGCTTCCTATTTTGATTCTGTGGGTACAATATCTTCTCTTAGCTCTCTGAGGATATTAATGATGTTTTTGTCCAAATTGGATTTTATTTCTCATTAAGAGAAATTGTGAAAAAGATGTACACTTTTCCATGTTAACAGCAAAACTTTTCAATGGAATAAGAAAATTTCTACCATAAATAAGATCTTGCTCATTTGTATTAACTGAAACAACAGTGTATGTTCAAGTTAAAAAAATGATTTACTACGTGATTGTCTAAAAATTAAAAACCCAGACATTAAATGTATGGCTTCATTGTTAACATTCTGTATAGTATGTTACTAAGTTATTCCCTTATCAGCACCTATATATAAAGATACATTCATAAAAATTTTTTGATTAGCTGGGTTTTGGTGAATTTGATCAAGTCCAAATAATATCAAACCAGGAAGATATAGCCATGCTCACATATAACTGAGCATGTCTAACGGTAACAGGTATAATCAACATATGTCAGCAAATATACTGGATATGTGAATTCCTTGTACCTGCAAAGGCATGTATTCCCTCTATACCCATCCATGCCCCATAACTCCTGATCCATAAGGGAAACCACAGAAATTGACTTTCTGCAGGCAAGTGATGGGAAGTGGAGCAGGCATGTTCTCTTACACGCACTAGATCCTACTGAGAGCAATCTTTGGAACAGGAAGGGGAGTTAGGTCTCATCTTGAGGGTTGGTGAAGATGGTTTCTGGGATTCTCCTTCTATTAGGCATATCTTGTGTGACTGAGGCTGTGATTTTTTTCTGTTCCCAGCTTTGTGTCTCTTTCCCCAGAGTTTCTTTAGTTTGTTTGGTCTTGCACTGTAGGGACTTTTCTCAAAGGCCCAATAAACATTGTTTGTCTTCTTAATAGTAAAGTACTAAAATGGGAAACTTGTTCATGTTAGCAGAACTTGTTCATGGTAGGACCTTGATGTTTCATTGGGGAGCCCCCCCAGATGATTGCATCACTTTTCCCAGAGAGGGATTATCCTCCTTCCTGCCCAGGGGTTATATTGGGTTTCCCTAGAGAAACAGAACCAATACCATGTGTATTTATATATAGAAATAAATTATAAGGAATTGGCTCACATGACTATGGAGGCTAGCAAATCCAAAATGTGCAGGGTGGACCAGTGGGCTAGAGACCAGGAGAGCAATGTTCCAGTTTAAGTGTGAAGGCAGTCTGCTGTCATACTAGGAACAGCCAGTCTTGAAGATGAAGTCTGAAGGCAGGTCTGCTAGAGAATTCTCTTGTTTCAGGGAGGCTGGTCTTTTTGTTCTACATCTGCCTTCAACTGATTGAATGAGGCCTACCTATATTTTCACGGGCAGTTGGCTTTACTCAAAAGTCTACCAATTTAAATGTTAATCTTATCCAAAATACCTTCATAGAAAAAACCAGAATAATCTTTGGCCAAATATCTGGGCACCCTGTGGCCCAGACAACTTGACACATATAAAATTAAACATCACAGGGATATAAACCTGGCTATTAGCACTGTGGGACATAAGCAATGGAAAGTGATAAATAAGGGTCCTGGTACCCTCCCTCAGCTGTGCCTACTGTCTGAGTCCAGCTTCATCTTTAGAGGGTAAAACCCTGTTTTTGTTAGTGTCATGAATGAATTTGGGGTTCTAGCTTTTTCTTGCTTAGGCTTTCAACCAACCCTTCTGTTTTCTGCCCCTTTTACACCTACACTTCAGAGGTATGTGGTCCCTCAAATTCCTGAGTCTTTCTAGTTCTCAAGAATGAATCTGCTCTTTTGAGACTTTTTCTGTTGCTGCCTTAGGTTTTGTTTTCTCTGTTCTGCTAAGTTGTAACTATTTATCCATCTTCATTCTAGGTTCCAAAATCTTGTTGAAATCTCCTTTGCTGTGGTCTGCTCTCTTGTTCTGGTTGAACTTGTGCTTTTATGCCTTTTCATTCCTTCACTTTTTAGTAGGGTTTTGGGAGGACCTGGAATTAAACACTTGTGTTCAATATGCCATGTTTAACTGGAAGTCCCTTTAAAAAAAAGAGAGATTGTTAACTTTTTAACAACAAAGATAGGGGTTTAATTAACTAGACAATGAGTTATAAAGGTCTCTCCAGTACTAAATATTTGCTCTATCAAAAAATATTCCAACTCAAAGCAAACACAGACACTAAATGATAATGAGTTTAGAGATCTGAAGATATTTCAACATAAGGAAACTGGGTCATTTTGGTTTTGTTATAAATTTAATTTCAGGAAAATTTTATAAAATGGGAATACCATATTTCTAAGCCCCATTTTCTGCCTCCCTTTTTTTGTACAGTATTTGATTAAAAATTGTAATAAAACAATTTTGTTACTTCCTTGGAATTCATTTTAGTGGTATGCTTTTTCTGGACAGCCAGATATAACATAGGTAACCAGCAGTAATGACTTCTGTCATTATAAAATTGCTTTTGATAAGACTTCTTTCAGTTATATCAAGCTACATAACTATTGCATACCAGTTGTTAAGGTTTCCTAATTAATTTTCCAGTAATTATGATAATAAGGTATTAATATTTCATCTGCTCTGTTTTCTTGGCTTCCGTTTTTGTCCTCCTGCTTTGCTGTCTAAATCAAGAATGAGTAAACTTTGAGCCCTGAGTATGCTACCAGTGAGAGTAAGTCATGCAAGCAGGTGTGGCTGGTAAGCCTAAACAGTGGGCAGAGAAGAAGAGAGAAAATATAAGGAAGAAGTAAAATAGGGGAGAAAAGTAGTGAAAGAGAAGACCACGGGTTGGCAAGGGTTATTTTATGAAAGTTGCTTTAAATGTCTGGTTATTCATTCTTTGATTTTATGTACCGTCTTCTTGTAGTTATACCTCTTAGTAAAATTAGGGTCTGAATATATGTTTAATATGTTTATTTTATTGTTCCTTTTTATTCTTATTGGCCATAGAATTAAAAATTGAGTACTGTTATTTTATTGCAGGGAATGCAGCCTCATCTCCAGGCTTTGTTGTCACTATATAAGTTCTTTGTTCCCACTTTGATTTCTGTATCTTTGCCTGTAAGGAAGAAGGTAAGGAATTAAGGGGTGGCAAGTTGTATTAAGATTGAAATCTGTTATTTCTTATTAGGTTATTTTATAGATGTGGACTAAAATGTTTACTGCATATTGTTTTAAGATTTAGTATTGTGGCACTGTTTCTGGGAAGCTTTTTAGAGATTGGTACTTCATTTGGATTCCACTTGATATATTTAATGGAATGCTGATCAGAAAAAAAACTTTAAGTAGATTTACATGGGTGGGTACAAAATAGTTCATAATATATTTTCAATTAATGAAGAGTTTTGAATTTTATATTGCTCCAGTTTATGAGTACCTACTCTCATGTACTTTTAATCTAAATTTATAGATCTATTTTAAGAATTCAGAGAATCTGTGGAAGACAGCTCTAGTTGCTGTGAGGCAAAGGAATCAGGGACCTTCTCCAGAACCTCTGAAGCTGATGTTAGGTCCAGCTAATGTCCATCCAATAAAAAGAGTAAGTATCTAAAACCCCAAATGACTTCTGCAGCCTTCTTTTATTAAATTTGAACAATAACCATTCAGGTGTTTGAAGAGATTATAGACATTTAAGTATATTTTTATTACTCAGGATTCTGTGCAAACCACATTCAACTCCATTAATTGAACCAGCTTAACAACTGCTTTTACATTTATAGTTTGTAGTCTGTTTAGTTCATTGATAGATTGTTTTATTGTCTTTCTTCTTTAGAAATGGAATGCTCACTCAGTTATACCAGTGCTAAATTCCAGTAGCTGCATCAAGGAATGTGGAAAAAAAGGGATGAGGCTTTCTGATTATCTCAGTAGCAATGGATTATTTCCACTAGAACAACTTAAAAGCTTCCCTCAGCTCTTACAGAACATTCATTGCTTAGAGGTATGTGACTGGACCATATGCTTCTTTGCATTTTCCATTTGATCTTCCTGGCCTTTGTTTTGGTTATATATTTCCTATCTGATGATTTCCTTGTTGTTCTAATCTACTTTTCATATACTTACAGTTGGCCAACCATTTTGTCTTCACAGCTGCCTTCTCAGATGGGTGCAGTGCTGAACAACTCTCTGCTACTTCACTATATTAACTGTGTCAGAGATGAGTCAGTCTTACTGAGGCTCTATCACTGGTTGAGTCAAACATTGCAAGAAGGTAAAAATCAATACTTAAAAGCATTGGATGGATGAGGAAGGAACAAGATAGCTTACAAATGGGTTTCTTTTGTAAGGGTGACAAATTCTAGACAGGAGGAATCTTCATATGCTGTAATTATTTCTCTGATAATTCAGAGCCAGAATGCTTCCTTTATTGTAATTTTAAGGGACAGTTAAAAAGGAAATGTGTTAAGGAAAATACTGCTGGATGGCCACCAAAACTCACTGGGTAGCTCCACTTTGATAACCATCACAATTCAAGGCATCTTCATCTTTGTATTAACTTTCCATTAAGCCCCCAGAATCATCAGATTAATCCTAAGCAAACTTGGAGGAGACTAATATATAAGTCAGAATGTTAACTTTTTATTTCATAACAAATAATTCTTTGTGGTGACCAAAATGTTCATGTCTGCCAACTAGAATACCTCCTTCTACTTCTGCTATCAGTATATATGGGGGCCAAATTGTCACAAGCAGATTTCTTTAAATTATAGAGTTGAAGGAAAGGGCAGTGAGGGAGTTTTACATTCAAGCTTTAGTAAAGCCTGGTCATCATTTCATTCTTCCAACGGGGTCTATTTCTCTAGAGATAGTATTTCTGTTGACCAGATTGTTTGTTTCTTGGATAAACTACTCCTGACTCTTCAAGTGTTTAAAGTTGCTTTTAGTCAGTTCCAGACTAACTCTGCTTTTTCTACTTAGAGTTTTTCTTTAGATAGGATATGATACAATTTATTAGGTTATAACTTACTGAAGTCCTGCCACTCTTAGATTATCCCCAGCTCACCCGAAGTGAAGTTTAAGGTATTCTCAAATTTGCAATCCATACATTTATAGTTTCTTGGATTACTATGTAACATAAAGCTAATCACACTCATTATATGTGAATTTTACCAGTTTATTTTTTCACTATAAGCTTCCCCCTGTATTACCAAGTTCTTAGGGAACATCTACTGTCACCTCCACATACATGTTACAGTCAGCAGTGTGAGTTGGCTAGGGTGTATGAGACTGATGACTGGTTTGTATTTGTCAGTTCAGAGTATTATGCTAATTATGTTTTGTATAATTTCTATTATTGTTCAACCAGATGCTTATGTTTAATTTTTCTGCTCCAGAGTGTATTTGGTACAAGGTGAATAGTTATGAACATGGAAAAGAATTTACTGACTTCCTGGACACTATCATCAGGGCAGAGTGCTTCTTACAAGTAAGATTCTACTTGCTTCACACATAGTCCACCACTTCTTAACAAAATTTATTTAGATATCCATTGAATACCTTTTTAATGCTTGACGTATTTTGTAAATAGTAATTGTTCACTTCAAAACTCATTATAAATAAAGTTGAACTGATGTTTATTTTGTACCCTTGGATTTGAGGAAAGAATTTGTTAAATTATGCAAGAGAGAAAGCCCTATAATATGAGAGAACAAACTGAAGATATAATTGACCAATTATAAATGGTCAATTAATTGAATTAGCCAGTGAGATAAATCTCATACTGTCACTATTTGTGTTCTTATAATCAACAAACATTTTTTGAATGTTGAATATGTTCCAGCCAATTAATTATTTGGCCTAGGTAAACCTGAGCTGTACTTTAAGCTGCAGCTCAGGTATCAGCACTGTCAAGAAGCCTAGTCTGGGTTAGATGTTTATTCTCTGCTCCCTTAGCTCTTAGTGTTTACCTGTATAAGGCACTTTCAGCACCTATTTTTCCATACCTTGTGAGCTCCTGGTGGGTGGGAACCATGTTTAATTTGTCTTCATCTATAAGTGTTCCATTTGGCATCTGATAGAAAAGAGATGCTCAATAAATGTTTCTTGACCAAATCTTAAGGATTTGGTGTAAAACCATTGAATTGGAAGTTGGGTGTAGATTATGGTGGTGAGGATAAAGGTACTAATTTAGTTTGACTTTTAGGATTTTCACTTGTAAGGATGATAGCATTCACTGAGAAAGGGATTATAAGAGGAGCAGGCTTAGAAGGAAAAATAAATTTATTTAAAAGATACCTGTGGGACATCTAAGAGGTCATATCCATTAGGCAGTTAGGTAATGAGTCTAGAGTTTAGGAATTAGATTTGGGCTACAGTTAATAGATTTAGGACCCACATGATATAGGTGTTGGTTTTAGCTGTGTTATGGATGAGATTATCCAGAGAATTCATGTCAGGAGAATGTCTTGTATGGGATCCTGGTGCATGCCACTATTTAAGGCCCAGAGTGACACAAGGAAAAAGGAAAGCCCTGGGTCTTCTCTGGTGAAAATGTAAGCAGCCTAGACACTCAGGCTTCTCCATATGGAGCTACCTAGAGTTTGGATTTTGTCTATGCCCTCTAATGAAATTCCAGCTCTCTTATAACATTGTATATATTTATTGACTGTTCAAATGACTATATATACTCCAAAGTAGTACAGTTTCATTCATCATTAAAAATATTCCATAAGTTGACTTCTTACCTTCTTTCCAATTGATGAAGTTTTATGGTATTTGAAAACTATGTTGATAAAGATGATAATGTATCCAAATATTCTGGTCCTTTTAATGAGGAAGTCTGATACCTAACCTGATGCTTTTATTATATTGACAAAAACATTTGTTTAAGAGTAAAACAACTATAGCGAAAAGTAAAGTGGTTGTTTAGAGAATAGTTATGGACTGGAGAGTTCCGTGTAAGGTTTTACTATCAACTTGTGTTACAGGAGGGATTTTATTCCTGTGAAGCATTCCTGTATAAGAGCTTTCCTCTCTGGGATGGCCTCTCTTGTCGGTCACAATTCCTTCAACTTGTGAGTTGGATTCCTTTTAGTAGCTTCTCTGGTATGTGTCAAGAACATTTGGAATCATTTAATTCAATGTAATATTAATTAAAATGATCTTGAATAATCTTTTTTTTTAACTCCTAGAGGTGAAACCACTTCTTTTTGATCATCTAGCACAGCTCTTCTTTACATCAACCATTTATTTCAAGGTAAAAAAAACTTCCTACTTCAATAGGAAGTATTCTATGACTGGTAGTAGACAATTCCAAGCCCACAGTGTAGCAGTGTTTTTTTTAATTAAAGTATTGTAAATATACAATCTTATGTTGGTTTCAGATGTACATCAGAAAGGTTCAGCAGTCTCTGTGATCAACTTATATTGTGACTGAAACTTACTGTGCCCTTTTGTTCCCCTCGTCCTCTCCCTGCATCTGCCCCAACAGCCTCCTCTGGGAGTTAAGGTCAGCTGGGGTAGTATTTTGAAAATATCTTCTGCCTATTGCTATGTCTGCTATGGTGGTGGTGGGGGTAATTGAATGAAACACAAAAGTAGTGGTTTTATTTTCTTTTATCCAAGAGGGACAGTTATGAGGAGGGGCTTAGTCATAAATTGCCTTTTTTTAATCAAATGTGCATCACAGTGGTTCAACAGTCCCTTCCTACTCCCTCCCACCCCCACCCCCCAGCTCCCACTTCCTTTCCTCTTGGTAACCACTAGTCACTTCTCAGTGTCTATGAGTCTAATGCTATTTTGTTCCTTCTGTTTTGCTTTGTTTTTATATTCCACGAATAAGTGAAATCATATGGTATTTGCCTTTCTATACTGGCTTATTTCACTGAGCATAATACCCTCTAGATCCATCCATGTTTTTGTAAATGGTAGGATGTATTTTCTTTTTATGGCTGAATAGTATTCCATTCATGTATATGTGCCACCTCTTCTTTATCCATTCATCTACTGATGGACACTTAGGTTGCTTCCATATCTTGGCTACTGCAAACAGTGAGGCAATAAACATTGAGGTGCATATATCTCTTTGAATCAGGGATTTTGTTTTCTTCTGGTAAGTTCCTAGGATTGGAATTCCTGTGTCAATAGGTATTTCTGTTTTTAGTTTTTTTGAGGAACCTCCGTACTGCTTTCCACAGCAATTGCACAGATTTGCAGTCCCACGAACAGTGTAAGACGGTTCCTAATACTCCTCATTCTCACCAGCATGTTGATTCTTGTCTTTTGGATACTAGCCATTTTAACTTGTGTGAGGTGATATCTCATGCAGTTTTAATTTGCATTTCCCTGATGATTAGTGATGTGGAGCAACTTTTCATGTCTCTGTTGCCCATTTGTATTTATTCTTTGCAGAAGTGTCTGTTTAGGTCCTCTGCCCATTTATTGATGGGGCTATTTGTTTTTTAGGTATTGAGGCTTATGAGTTCTTTATATATTTCGGATATTAACCCCTTATTGTAGGATGCCTTTTTATTCTGCTAACAGTGTCCTTTGCTGTACAGAAGCTTTTTAGTTTGATGTAGTCCCACTTGTTCACTTTTTGTTTCCCTTGTCCAAGGAGATGTGTCCAAGAAAAAGTTGCTCCTACTTATATTCAAGAGATTTTTGCCTATGTTTTATTCTAAGAGTTTTATAGTTCATGACTTACATTCAGGTCTTTGATCCGTTTTACTTTTGTTTATGGAGTTAGACAATAATCCAGTTTCATTCCCTTAAATGTAGCTATCCAGTTTTGCCAACATCAGTTGTTCAAGAGGCTGTCTTTTCCCCATTGTATATTCATGGCTCTGTTATCATATATCAATTGACCACATATGTGTGGGTTTATTTCTGGGCTCTCTGTTCTGTTCCATTGATCTATGGGTCTCTTCTTGGGCCCGTACCAAATTGTTTTGATTAGTGTAGCTTTGTAGTAGAGCTTTAAGTACACGGATTGTAATCTCCCAGTGTAGTTCTTCTTTCTCAGGATCATTTTGGCTGTTCAGGGTCTCTGTGGTTCATATAAATTTCAGAAGCATTTGTTCTAGTTCATTGAAGAGTGCTGTTGGTATTTTGAGAGGGATTGCATTGACTCTGTAAATTGCTTTGGGCAGGATGGTCATTTTGACAATATTAATTCTCCCCATCCATGACCTTGGGATAGATTTCCATTTATTGGTGTTTTCTTTAATTTCTCTCATGCGTGCCTTGTATTTTTCAGGATATAGATCTTTCACCTCCTTGGTTAGGTTTATTCCTGGGTATTTTATTCTTTCTGATGTAATTGTAAATGGAATTGTTTTCCTCATTGCACCTTCTGCTATGCTAGTTTGTTGTTAGTATACAGGAATGCAACATATTTCTGTGTGCTAATTTTGTATCCTGAAACTTTGCTGAATTCAGTTATTCTAGTAATTTTTGGGGTGGATTATTTAATATTTTTATGTACAGTATCATGTCATCTACAAACACTGAGAGTTTAACTTCTTCATTACCAATTTGGATACCTTTTATTTCTTTGTGCTGTCTGATTGCTGTGGCTAGGACCTCCAGTAAGTACTATGTTGAATAAAAGTGGTGAGATAGGCAACCTTGTCTTGTTCCCTATCTTAAAGGAACAGCTTTCAGCTTTTTGCTATGAAGTTTGATGTTGGCTGTGGGTTTGTCATATATGGCCTTTATTATGTTGAGGTATGTACCCTCCATACCCATTTTATTGAAAGTTTTTATCATGAATGGATGTTGAATTTTGTCAAATGATTTTTCAGCATCTAGTAAGATGATCATGGTTTTTATCTTTTTTCTTAGTGTGGTGTAAGATACTGATTGATTTTCGAATGCTGTACAATCCTTGCATCCCTGGAATAAATCCCACTTGGATATGACGGATGAACTTTTTGATGTATTTTTGGATTCAGTTTGGTAATATTTTGTTGAGGATTTTTGCATCTGTGTTCATCAAGGATATTGGTCTTTCATTTTCTTTTTTTATGGTGTCTTTGTCTGGTTTTGGTGTTAGAGTGATGCTGGCTTCATAGAATGAGTTTGGAAGTATTCCCTCCTCTTTTTCTTTTTGGAACACTTCAAGAAGGATGGGTACTAGCTCTTCTTTAAATGCTTGGTAGAATTTAGCTGTGAAGTGATCTGTACATGGACTTTTGTATTTTTGGAATTTTTTGATTACCAGTTGCTAGTAATTGGTACTTTTTTATTTCATTGCTGCTAATTGGTCTGCTCAGGTCTTCTGTTTCTTTATGGGTCAGTCTTAGAAGGTTGTATTTTTCTACAAAGTTGTCTTCTAGGTTATCTAGTTTGTTAGCATATAATTTTTCATAGTGTTCTCTAATAATTCTTTGTATTTCAGTGGTGTCCATAGTGATTTTTCCTTTCTCATTTCTGATTCTGTTTATGTGTGTAGACTCTTTTTTTTATTGGTAAGTCTGGCTAGGGGTTTACCTATTTTATTTTCTCAAAGAACCAGCTCTTGGTTTCATTGATTTTTTTCTATTGCTTTATTCTTCACAATTTTATTTATTTCTTCTCTGATCTTTACTATGTCCCTCTTCTACTGACTTTGGGGTTCATTTGTTCTTCTATTTCCATTTTCGATAATTGTGACTTTAGACTATTCATTTGGATTGTTCTTCCTTCTTTAAATAGGCCTGGATTGCTATATACTTTCCTCTTGGAACTGCCTTCGCTGCGTCCCACAGAAGTTGGGGCTTTGTGCTGTTGTTTTCGTTTGTCTCCATATATTGCTTGATCTCTTTTAATTTGGTCATTTATCCATTGATTCCTTAGGAGCATGTTGTTAAGCCTTCATGTGTTTGTGAGCCTTTTTGTTTTCTTTGTACAATTTATTTCTACTTTTATACCTTTTTGGTCTGAGAAATTGGTTGGTAGAATTTGCATCTTTTTGAATTTACTGAGGCTCCTTTGTGGCCTAGTATGTGGTCTATTCTGGAAAATGTTCCATGTGCATTTGAGAAGAATGTGTACCCTGCTGCTTTTGGGTGTAGAGTTCTTTAGATGTCTTTTAGGCCCATCTGTTATAGTGTGTTGTTCAGTGCCTCTGTGTCCTTACTTATTTTCTGTTTGGTGGATCTGTCCTTTGGAGTGAGTGCTGTGTTGAAGTCTCCTAGAACAAATGCATTACATTGTATTTCCTCCTTTAATTCTGTTAGTATTTGTTTCACATATGTTGGTGCTCCTGTATTGGGTATTGGGTGCATATATATTTATAATGGTTATATCCTCTTGTTGGACTGCCCCCTTTATCATTATGTAATGTCCTTCTTTATCTCTTGTTACTTTCTTTGTTTTGAAGTCTATTTTGTCTGATACAAGTACTGCAACACCTGCTTTTTTTCTCCCTATTGTTTGCATGAAATATCTTTTTGCATCCCTGGACTTTTAGTCTGTGTATGTCTTTGGGTTGGAGGTGAGTGTCTTGTAAGCAGCATATAGATGGGTCTTGCTTTTCTATCCATTCTGTTACTCTGTGTCTTTTGATTGGTGCATTCAGTCCATTTGCATTTAGGGTGATTATTGAAAGATATGTACTTATTGCCATTGCATGCTTTAGATTTGTGGTTACCAAAGGTTCAAAGGTATCTTCTTTACTATCTAACTGTCTAACTTAACTTGCTTATTAAGCGATTATAAACACAGTCTGATGATTCTTTATTTCTCTCCCTTCTTATTCTTCCTCCTCCATTCCTTATATGTTAGGTGTTTTATTCTGGACTCTTTTGTGTTTCCTTTGACTGCTTTTGTGAATAGTTGATTTTATTTTTTGCCTTTAGTTAGTATTTGATTGGTCTGCTTTCTTTCATGTGATTTTATTTTCTCTGGTGACATGTATTTAGCCTTAGGAGTGCTTCCATCTAGAGCATTCCTTTTAAAATATCCTGTAGAGGTATTTGTGCGAAGCAAATTCCTTCAATTTTTGCTTGTCTGGGAATTGTTTAATCCCTCCATCATATTTAAATGATAATCGTGCTGGATACAGTATTCTTGATTCAAGGCCGTTCTGTTTCAGTGCATTAAATATGTCATGCCATTCTCTTCGGGCCTGTAAGGTTTCTGCTGAGAATTCTGATTATAGCCTGATGGGTTTTCCTTTGTAGGTGACCTTTTTTCTCTCTCATGCTACCTTTAATACTCTGTCCTTAATCTTTGATCTTTGCCGTTTTAATTATTATATGTTTTGGTGTTGTCTTCCTTGGGTCCCTTGTGTTGGGAGATCTGTGGGCTTCAATGGTCTGAGGGACTATTTCTTCCCCCAGTTTGGGGATTTTTCAGCAATTATTTCTTCAAAGACAGTTTCTATCCCTTTTTCTCTCTCTTCTTCCTCTGGTACACCTATAATGCGAATAGTGTTCCATTTGGATTGGTTACACAATTCTCTTAATATTCTTTCATTTCTGGAGAACCTTTTATCTCTCTCTGCCTCAGCTTCTCTGTATTCCTGTTCTCTGATTTCTATTCCATTCATAGTGTCTTGCACCTCATCCATTCTGCTCTTAGGTCCTTCCAGAGGTTGTTTCATTTCTGTGATCTCCCTCCTGACTTCATCCCTTAGCTCTTGCATATTTCTCTGCAGGTCCATCAGCATGGTTATGACCTTTATTTTGAATTATTTTTCAGGAAGATCGGTTATATCTTATCTCCCCAGGCCCTCTCTCTGGGGTTGTCTCGGTGATTCTTGAATGGAGCAGATTCTTCTGCCTTTTCATGGCAATAGAGGTAGTCGTAGGCAGGTGGTGCATGTGTCAGCTGCAAGAATAAAGTCCCTTCCTGCTTGCTGGTCACCTTGCCCTTGTCCGCTGCCTGTGTCGGTTACCTGCACACTTGGTGCAGCCTCTGGGTAACCCCCTGAGCTTCCATGGGCAGGGCAGCCCTTGAGGTAGCCCAGAGCCCTGCGGGGAGTGGGAGTTGCACCAGTTGTGTTCTCCTGTGAGAACGGCGCACCCTCCGGACCTTGCTTCGGCTTCCTCTGTGCTGGGCAGTTATGCGCTGGCGGCAGCCTCTGGTTCTGCCCCGGGTTGCTGCGCACTGGGAGGAAATTCTGGGCGGTTGCTGTCAGCGGTCCCCCTATCCGGCTACTCCGCCACTGTGGCAGGGCCGCGCCGGCCTGGGGCAATGAATGATTATCAGTGTGAGGGGCTTCAGGGCTGGGTTACCCCCCAGGGGTTTGGGGCACATGAAGTTACTTAGGATTCCCAGCTTGCTGGGCTGAGTTTGCCGGGATGGTTCCATCCAGCTGTTAAGCCGCTGTCTCTTTAAGCCTTTCATAAAGCACTCGCTTTTCTTTTGTCCCAAGGGAGCCGGCTGTAGGGTGTTGCAGGTGAGCGGCGCGGGTTCTGCTACAAGGACAAAGCCCTTTCGTGCTTCCTGGTCGCAGTGCCTGTCTATGCTGTCTGGGCTGGTTAGAAATGCACAGGGGCTGCCTCTGGGTTAATCCCCTAAGGTGCCATTAGCGGGGCAGCTCTTCTGCTGGCCTAGGCAATGACGGGAGTTGCAGTTGAGCAATGTGGGTATTTGCAATGAGGGTGAAATCCTTTCGTGCTTCCCGGTTGTCATGCCTGTCTCCACAGTCTGTGCCAGCTAACTGCACACAGTTGAGGAAGCTCTGCGTAAATCCCCTAAGCTGCTCTGGGCAGGGCGGCCCTCAGGATGACCTAGGGCAATGGTGGGGTCATTGCCAAGCTGCATGGTTGTTTGCAGGGAGGTTAAAGCCCCTTCGTGCTTTCTGGGCACTATGTCTGTCTCCGCTGTCTTGGCTGGTTAGCTGCATACAGGGAGAAGCCTCTGCGTTCAGCTGTGTATTTGCTGTAGGCGGAGCTGTCCTCTGGCTGGTCTGCAGCCATGGCAGGGAGAGTGTGTTTGCATGCAGGTGCCAGTGGTTTGGAAGGAGTGACAGGCTGCTTATCATGGTGATAGGCCTTGGGGCTGTGTTGCCAACCATGGGGATAGGTTGCCTGAAGCTCCTGAAAGTTCCCAACCTATTGGGCTAAGTGTGCCAGGACGATTTTGTCCACCTGTTCTTTCTCCTATATCCTTGCCCCTTTAGCAGCCTTCTGACTGTTGAGAAGTCTTCTAAAATGCCTACTTTTCTTTTGTCCCAGGGCAGCCAGTTGTGGGAACCTGTTCGCAGTCTTAGTCTCTGACTTTGGTTTTTAGCCCCTCTAATCTCCAGAGCATGATGCAATGTGGGTCTGTGCTCCTGGGGTAGATTTCTAGGGCTGGGTATTTAGCAGTTCTGGGCTTCCACTCCCTCCCTGTTCTGATTGTCTTCCTCCCGCCAGTGAGCTGGGGTGTGTGGAGTGCTTGTGTCCTGACAGGTCATGGCTTTTTGCTTTTTTTTTTTTTGGGTCATCATTAATCTACAATTACATGAAGAATATTATGTTTACTAGGCTCCCCGCTTCACCAAGTCCCCCCCACAAACCCCATTACAGTCACTGTCCATCAGCATAGTAAGATGCTGTAGGATCACTACTTGTCTTCTCTGTGTTGCACAGCCCTTCCCATGCCCCCCCCCACATTATACATGCTAATCTTAATGCCCCCTTTCTTTTTCCCCACCCTTATCCTTCCCTTCCCACCCATTCTCCCCAGTCCCTTTCCCTTTGGTAACAGTTAGTCCATTCTTGGGTTCTGTGATTCTGCTGCTGTTTTGTTCCTTCAGTTTTTCTTTGTTCTTATACTCCACATATGAGTGAAATCATTTGATACTTGTCTTTCTCCGCCTGTCTTATCACCTCACACCAGTAAGAATCGCCACCATCCAAAAGACAAACAACAACAAATGTTGCCAAGGGTGTGGAGAAAGGGGAACCCTCCTACACTGCTGGTGGGAATGTAAATTAGTTCAACCATTGTGGAAAGCAGTATGGAGGTTCCTCAAAAAGCTCAAAATAGACATACCATTTGACCCAGGAATTCCACTCCTAGGAATTTACCCTAAGAATGCAGCACTCCAGTTTGAAAAAGACAGATGCACCCCTATGTTTATCGCAGCATTATTTACAGTAGCCAAGAAATGGAAGCAACCTACATGTCCATCAGTAGATGAATGGATAAAGAAGATGTGATACATATACACAATGGAATATTTTTCAACCATAAGAAGAAAACAAATTCTGCCATTTACAACAACATGGATGGAGCTAGAGGGCAGGTCATGGCTTTTTACTGTACCCTTTTCCATGAGATGTTGACTTCTCCCAGATGTACACTGGCTGGTGTACTCTTACTTCTGGTCACTCTTTTAGGAAAAGTTGTATTTGCTGCATTTTCAAAATATATGTGGTTTTGGGAGGAGATTTCCGCCACACTTCTCACACAGCCATCTTCTCTGAGATGGTGAGACTGCAGAGCTGCTCTCTATACTACTGCGAGTGGGTGGTTTCAGGGCTCCTGGTGGTCTTTTCCCCAGCTGCCTGCAGTGTGAGGGCAGAAACAAAACAAAACAAATCACAGGACATGGCCCAGATGGGCCATTCGGTGCCGTGGGTACCTCTCTCTCTTTGCACAAGGAAGCAGACATGAGGATTTGGGCTGCTGCGTGTAGCCTATAAGTCAGCAGTGATTTTCTAATAGGATTCTCTTGAACCTTGACTTTTGATGCTATATTAACTCTAATTAAAGTTATTGCATGGAATTTTCTGTTTTTAAGGGGTTTTTATCCTTCAATTTTCCTGAACTGCTTCCTTTAGTTTTCCTGAACTGTTTTTATTTATAGTGGATGACAAGTAAATGAACAGGTGGCAAATGAGTATTAATAAAAACAAACTAGGAAATACTTAACCATACTTAAGTTTGATTGTTGTGCTTGATGTTTTTGTAGCTACATTTACTCATGTGACAAATATTTACTGAGCACCTACTATGTGCTGGATGCCCTTTTTGCCACTGGGAATACAGAAATGACCAAAGGAAACTAAACTCTCTGTGACAGTCATACTATGTATTTATAATATAGTCATTTTCTGCTAATAAAATTGTTCCAGCCTTATATGATAATATTAAATGTGTTATTAGTTTGGGCTGTTCTCCAAAAAGACCACTGTGGCTTCCAGGAGTTCTCCCCAACTTTGAGAGCCACTATTCCAAAAGAGTGGCAATAAAAGTAATGTTTCTTTTATAACTTTTATTTCCACCTTAAATTACTTACTATTGGCCATATTTATAGGACAAATGTGTTCTCCTGGTATTTGTCATAATCAAATGCACTTTATTAATTACCAATCACATTAACTTGAATCTGAGGTTTATTTATATTATTTGCAACTTACTACATGACCAAATTCATCATTCACATGTCAATACACACCTCTTATCCCCAGGTAATATACTTTTGGCTTCATTTTGCAGCTTTTCTGTGATCCTCTTACAGTCTTCTAATTATGTTATTCTTTATCTCTTCTCTTATTCCACCAATCTAAAGAGATATTTCTCTGTAAATATTAGCTACTTATCTTTAAATATTATTGAACCATATGAAATTGCCATTTCTATGCATGAGAGATGTTTGATGGTTGTTAATTTCTATATTCCAACCTAATAAGTGTATATACATTTATACACAGATACATGTTTATATTTGAGAGTGGAGGGATGAAGGAAGAGAAACAGACAGTGGGCCAAGGATAGAACTTGGAGAGTACTCAGTATTTAATTCTCAGCTGAAAAGGGAGTCTATAAAACAACCTTTTTGAGAAATATGAAAATAAGCAAGGAACAGAATAGTGTAAAGAAACAAAGAGAATACTGGCTTTTAAGAAGCAGTGAAGGAATAATGCTGCCATATATCCCAGGAATATCCAGATACATAAGGACCAAAAAAAAGTTTCTTTTGAAATTGATAATACAGACCTTTTGGCTGCCTTTGTGAGCAGTTTTGGTGGAATGTGGCAGTAGAAGCCAGATTGTAGAGGTTGACGAGTCAATGAGAAGTAAAGACAAGATAGTAAGTATAGACTATATTTCAAAAACTTGTCTAAAATGAAGAGGTAGAGGGAGAGCACTATACCAGGACTTTGAATCAAGGGAAGGTTATAGTTTTTTGTTTTTGTTGTTGTTTTTGTCCCCACGTGAGAGCAATTCATGCATGTTCATAGATAAAATGGAAGGAATCAGTTGAGGAGAGGGAGAGCTTGAAAATGGAGAAAGCTGGGGATATTGATGGTGCAGTTTCAGAAGAAACACAATGGTGTTAGTTTAAGAGTAGGTAGAGAATTTGCTTCAATGTATTGTGGGAGGTGGGGAGGTACCACTTATTCTGTAAGACTGGGGACAGTGATGTATAGATACTTGGATATATAGATATATTTGTACAGTTGAAAGAAAGAGTAAGAAATTTAAATACTTTGTGCCTAAAAATGTTAAATATGTCAAAATAGGAAATGCATGATAGAGGATAGAATTGAGTAGAAGCTTTAGGATGGTCTTACATACTTAGGACAGCCACTGAGAGAAACAGGAGAGAACAAGCTGATTGAAAACAAGCAAAAGGATGATTGATCCTCATTAATGGCCCGATGAAGTTGGAGACCATAAATATAGAGTGGCGCCAATCTGTATAGTTGTGTGCTGTCTTCAGCTCAGATGTAGGAACAGAGAAAGTGAGTTATGAGCTTGAATCAGTTGGAGTTTTACTAGTTAAACAGAGTGTAAGGGAGTTGTAAATAATCAGCAGTGTGGTCTAGTCTAGATAAGGAGTGAGGTGAAGAGAAGGCTGAAAAACTTGAAAAATTAGGTTCAAAATGAAGGAATCAAGGGATTACATGTCTGAAATTGGAGAGCAAGAGTAATTGTAGTTGGAGTTGAGGGTGTGAGAAAGCTGAAAGACTAGGAAGTCATAACAAAGAAAAGGTAATAGATTTTGGAGGAGGTTCAGTTCAGGTTATGACAAAGTCTAGTGTGTGGCTGTGGGAGTAGGTGACTAAGGTAGTGTGAAGATGAAGGTTATTAGGTTTGAAGCCAAGGAATTGTGAAGCTAAAATATTGGGTGGATCATCTTCTTGGACACTGACATAACTGTGGTGTTGATGGCAGGACAAGAGACAGAGAGTGATAAGGTCCTTAGTGAATGTTGATGAATTTCCAGGAGATAGATAGCAGAGATATGGAAAGATAAAAAGTAAAAGGTAATATAGTTGGATGGTATAAACATCAAAAGAGAAAGGGGTTTTTTACACAAGGAAGATGGAGTTATAGTTTGGAAATAGTATTGAAGATAGTTTCTGTGTTGTGTTCAGAAAAGCCAAAAGATAGTCAAATGCATGAGAAAAACTGACAATAACAAAGTGCAGTCTGAAATTTACACTAACAAATTCAGCTAATGTTAGCAGTAATTTAGCTAACGAGGTTCTGTAGCTCATAAACTATTTAGAAATATTATAAAACAAGGTAATTTTTCTGTGGCCCCTAATTAAATAGGAGGTCTGTCTGATTTCTTTATATATCTTTCTAATTAAAGCTGACTCTCTTCTTAACGGAGATTCATTTCTGATTTTTTATTTACCTTATCAAAGAAGGGGCAAATATTTTCTTCCCATATTAGCAGTGGGAAGCTAGGGCAGTGCTTAACTCCAGGTATTGAAGTTAGGTATGGAAATGTGTTCAGAGGAAACAGTGTCCCCTTGTTGGGTGATGAGGGAGAGGATAGGATTAGAGTGAGAAGACAGAAAACATACTTTGAAAAGTATGAAAGTATATAGGTTTAGATAACCATGGAATAGAGGTTCTGGTTACTGTAACTGAAAGATTTGGGAAGGATGAGATCAATGAAAGGGAGAAATAAAGCATGAAGGACACAAGATGACTTCAAGATTTCTAGCCTGGGACAGTAAAGGAACCAGGGATATTGAGCTGTATAGATAAGTATGGAGTACAAGAAAGGATAGGTGACCAAAGGGGCTTTCATTCTGACAGGTGACTAAGGATAACAGCAATGTGACATGTAGTAGAATTAACTAAAAGTTCCATTAGTTTCTGAGGCTTTTAGTAACTAATTACTGCCTTGCTGTAGTATAGCTTGATTACCCAGTTTAATCTAATAGGTAAATAATATTTTTAAATATCTATTAAAGTATGTCCACATTTTCAGTGTTTTTGTTTGTGCCTAGCTAGCTGTGCCTATCAACACACAACTTTTTTAACTGACGAATTTTGAATGAGAAAACCCTGCAAATCCACTGTGACATTGCTATTTTTATTTTGGCATATTAATTTTCCAACTTTTGCCCGTATTGACTTATATCTTATATATAATTATAAACAGTGGACATAAATATAAAAATTGGAATGCAAAATTACTATTGTGTAACAATTTCCATGTTTCCACCGTCTTTATAATATTTTTAAAAGACATCATAGTCCATGGATATTATACCATAATTTAATCTCTTTTCTATTATTATTTCTGATTTATTTCTTTTAGGTGTAGGTAACTGTATTGATCATCTTCATAATGTAGATATTTTTTCCTTCTCTTGAAGTATTCTCTTGGCATACATTTCCAGGAATGAGGTCACTGCATAAAAGGAAAGGGCTTGAACATTTTTATCATTTTGGTAAATAATGCTATTCCTTTGCCAAAGGGATGTTCAATCCAAGTTATTTGAAGCAATGGATATGGTGGGTGGGGTACTTAAATAACAAGGGTCTGACAGCCATGGAGAAAGAATTGGAGATTGGACAATGAGACTAGAGTAAAGAAGACTGACTAGGAGTCTAAAATTTTTGTCCATACTGATTTATACCAAAGATGTGAAGGCCTGATCTAGAGTAGTTATAATGGCCTTGGAAGGACATGGATGAGCTGGACATTTTGAACAGAAATATTGGTAGGATTTAGTGACTAGAAATAAAGTATGAAGGACACAAAATGACTTTAAAATTTCTAGTTTGGGACAGTAAAGGAACAGGGGATGTTTTGCTTGGAGTTAAAAAAAATACTAAGATTTTCTGGTTCCCTTCAAATAAGTGAAGGATTGTCGCATGGAAAGAACAGATCTCTGTGGCTGCAGGGGATAGGATAAGATAAAGGGCAGTATCTTACAGGTAGAGCAAACTCAAAATGGAAAAATGGAATAAAGGACCTTAAGAAGTAGTATATTTCTCAACGGTAAGTAGGTCAGGCATAAATTTAATAGCTGTCTATTGGAGATGTCTATGTAGAGAAATACATAGTGTAGAGCTGTGCTTCTCAACCTTTTTTCTTTAAACCCTTGTCCCTTTCATAAACATAAAAATCTCATGCCTTGCTTTAATATGGAGGCTGGGTAGGATAGAGTAGGTAAATGGGGAATTAAGGATTTTTGTTTCCTGGCTATGACATAGTAATATTGGATACATTTTTAAATGTTAATTTTTCTGGTTGACACCAAAATAGATTGTTTTAGGTGATTCCAAGGTTTCTTTCAACTTGAACATATTTATAACCTGAATGGGAGGTGTCAGTTTCTAAAAGTATATTGATTGACCTGTTCTATGAATTAGCAGTGAGCACCCTATAACTGGGGATACTCAAACAGTGTCTGGGCCATTATTTATTAAGGTTGTTTAAGAAAGGTTTTCTATATTAGGTTTTGGGATGGTATGTATTTGCTTTCAGATTTATAGATAGGATTTATCCTCATAAATGCTCTGGGCCTGCCTACTTCTGACAAGACTATGTTTTTTGTTTGTGAATGAGGCCTTGAAAAATCAAGGCAAGGCCTAAGAAAGGAAAAACTAGAATTGTTCATTTTCCACAGTCACAGAAGATCAGATAAATTTTGTAATTGTCAAAAAGGGAGTAAATCGTAGTTGTGACACAAGGTGAAAAGAGTGCTAAACTCATGTGTAGCAACTTCAAAGGATCTCTGATGGAAAGCAGTCAGGGGTGGATGATGCTGTATTTGATGATATGTTATAAATGAATGTAATTCAGAGAAACAAGAATCTGTTCCTGGGCTGATTAGCTGGGGCCAATCTTGAAGAGAAAATGGCAAATAAACTTGAACTTGGCCTTCCTCTGTCTCTTGGAGACTGATCAGGTTTGAGCATTCAGAAATATTGGGTTCTGAACTGGATGCAGTCATCTCCATGGTCCCTTCCACCTTAAGCCTCTGGTTCTGGCCACTATAGTATGTCTGAATGATTTTATGAATGATACTTTTTTTTGCCCCCCTCAGTGTAGTGTTCTTCAGAGTCTGAAAGAGCTCCTGCAGAACTGGCTGTTGTGGCTTTCTATGTACATCCAAATGAAACCGGTGACGAACAGTCCTCTGTGAGTTATCTTACAACCTCCACAAGAGGTGTTGTGTACTAAAATGCTTGTATGTGGAGTTTAATAATTGACATGATACCTAATTGTTTCATGTAAATCCTTAGGTTTACTTTCATAAAAAAGTGTTTTTGTTATTTTTCACTCTTCTTCCCATAATCCTTCAAGTTCTATTATATAAATCAGAAAGCCACTCCTAAGTCTCTAGGTTACTTGCAAGAATTAATATAGCAAAGCACTGGAGAACTGACATTAGAACTTGCAACTCTGGCTTCCATTCAGGTTTTTGTTTTTACTTTGGACACTTTTTTTAAATTGAGGTATGTACAATAAAATGTACCAGTCTCAGTGTACAGCTCAGTGGGCTCCCATTCAGTTTAGTTATCTTTATAAAACACATTTCTTATTTAGATGTAAAGTCAATTTTGATGACACCTGGAAAAATTTATAATTTTGCTGTACAGTTTAGTTATGTTTCTCTGATATATTTTGGTTATACACATCCATTTATTTTGACTTTGCAATAAAATAAGAGCCCCAAATTTCCATTATGTTGATAACTGTTAAATGTGTGCTTTGCCCTCATGGTGAAAGTAAGACTGACTGAATTTCAAGGAACTGCCTGCTCAGGTTGTTTTGACTCTTTCTACCTAAAATCTTTGGCTTCTCCTATATTCTGTTATTAGCTGCATTATTCTCTAATATTAATGTTTTAAGCCTCATTTTTATAGAAAATTGCAAGCATAATTAAAAGTAAAGAAGATAGTATTATGTTACCCCCATGTGTGCATCATCCAGCTTCAACATTTATCAAATCAACTCATTAACTTTTTTCATCTAAACACTCCTCCCATTCCTCTTCCTCTGTACTAGATTATTTTAAGCAAAACCAGTATCACTTTAACTGTAGAAAAATGATACCAGTATAACAACTAAAAAATTGGTAGTTCTTAATATCTTCAAATATCTAATCAGTGTACAAATTTGCTATGTCATCAGTCACATTTTTACTTTATAAGAATCCCTTAGCTTCAGTTGCCAATAACTAGTGGTTAGCTTGATTAGATTAGCCCAGACCTATTTTTCTATATGTTCTTATCCCTATAGTGATTTACTTTGATAGGAGAATGGAGAATGGAAGCTTTTTGGGTGTTGCCTGGAAAATTATTTTTAATTCTTCATATTCATTATTATAATGCTTCCATATATCATATATATCTGATCACTTTTAGAAGGAAATGGGGCATTAGTGGGTAGTGAAAACATCTTGTAAAGCTATGCTTCTCAAAGTGTGGTCCATGGACCAACATCATCAACATCACCTGGGAACTTGTTAGAAATGCAAATTCTCAGACCCTACCCCAGACCTACTGAAGTAAACTGTGGAGGTAGGGCCCAATAATCTGTGTTTTAACAAATGCTTCCATAATTTGGTGTAAGCTAAAGTTTGAGAGCCGCTATCATAAAGAAATTATATTTAAATGATTAACCTTCCCCGGAATGTTTGATATGTTCATCTGAGTAATGGTTACATGAGTATATATACATGTCAAAATTCATCAAGCTGTACACTAAGATTTGTGCATTTTATTATATGTACTGCAATAAAAAAGGGAAAAATATAAATGCTTAATAACCTCTTTGAACACCTCAATTCTGTTAGTAATATGTTTGTATTTATAATCTTCACTCAACTTACAGTGTAAGTCTTAGGCACCCAAATGTAGGTGCCTTACAGTTCCTATATTTTGTTCCCCCAAATCCTAGGATCCTATTTTGATTAGTATCACAAATTTTGGGGGGGCATTTAAAAAGTAGCTCTGCTTCTAAAATTCTTAAGTGTACACAAATGCAGATAACTTTATCATAATACTGCTTGGCATTATAAAATATAACTGTTAAGTTCTAAATAATTCTACTCTGGAGAAATGACTTTCTACAGATTTACTCCCTCTTTGACAGTCATATGGCATGATCATATGATGCAGAAAATTGTAGTGTAGATCACATGGAGAGAAGGCTGGGAAACCATTCTCAGCAGTGGTTCTCTAAGGAGCATTTTCCCTTGGCACAGTGACTGGAAAGAAGGTGGGAGCCAGAGATGCTAAATGTGCTGCAGTGGTTAGAAAGTAGGAGGCAGTCCTGAACAGCAAGCAAATTGTTCCATCCAAAATGCCAGTAGTGTCCTATGAAGAAACACTTCAAAGGATACTGTTCTGAGTAATCGCCATTGTTCAAATTATTTCAGATGTCTTTGTCAAGTGCTTCCAAAAATCATAGTTAAAATATAGTTTTGCGAATAGCCAGATGATTATATGGATGTCTGCCTATTTGAAAGCTCTAATCTCTCCCTGCTCACTTTGACACTGAACCATCATGGTAGTGGGTAGTGGTAAAGTCATCATCTCTCTCAAGCTCTAAGACTATATACTATTCTTTATTCTTTGTACATAACCATTTGTTGGTTACCTAGGTCAGAGGGTAAAGCTATGAAATCACATTTCTAAGTCTTTTCCTAATCCACTCAACAATGGATTGAAGGACAGAGGTGAATAAATAGATAGAACTAATTATACCCATGTATGATTTAAAGAGACACACTTCATTGATTTGGGAAAAATATGAAATATCCAGATCTGGCTTTTACTAGAAGAACAAAAGATGCCAAAAATTTTACTAATTCAGCTTCAGGACTGAACTGAATTTCAGTTAAATTAAAGTGAAAGTATTTTAAACAGCATTTTAGCTTAGGAATTCAGGCAAAACTAGGTTTTGATTTGTGTACTTAAAAATTAACTTGCTGATTGCTGTGGTCTCTGGACATCATTAATTTGTCTAATGTCTGGAGTTTAATCCTTTATTTTTCTGGTATTTACTAGTAGAGTGGTTGCTGAGGATGTTCTGTGAATTGGTCTTAATCATTCGCTAGAGGGCTTGTATAGTGTTGATTAATTACTGTGGTTTAAGAAATGGGAATTACATACACATTGGAGCTCTGACTGTTTTCTGAAATCCTTAAAACTTTCTGCTATATATTATCCAGCTTTAGCTTGGAAATTGTGAAGAATTTTTCTAATATGAATCTGAATGTCATGATTTCTTATTGCAGAGAGACAACTTTAGGTGGCTCCATGAACTCTGTGTCTGACCTGATTCGGTATGTAGGGTGGCTGTCCACCATAGCAATGCGCTTGGAAAACAACAGTACTTTCTTGCTGCACTTTATTTTGGATTTCTATGAGAAGGTAGTACACATCCCTTTTTCCCTATTTAGATTTTGTGATGGCTATCCACTGTACTGCTCTATTCTTTAAATTTTCTGTACACCCTTTAAGTTGGGCTATGACTTTATTAGCATAGTTAAAATAAGCTATGTATTTTGAAGTTCTTACCTGAATAACTGACTTTCATAAAACAAAGTAGAAAAACAAATGCTTTTTTTGAAAAGTCCAGGTACCACTTCAGTAGATATTCCACTGAGTTAATGCTGGCCCTAGATGGAAGTCTGTCTCTAGCATCACTTTTTGCTTATCCATTGTACATCCCCAACCCTTGGTAAAAAATGCAGATAGCTTCTAGTTTCTTCAGTTCTTCCTACCTTTCAACTGCTTTATTTCTCCCAGTACCTATGATTCTGGTCTTCTTCTATTGTTTGGTAGTATTCAACATGGACAGAACTGTTATCCAGGAAGTGCACACTGACCTCAGTTTTTGTGGCTTCTTCCCTTCACTGATACCTGCTTGTCTTGTGTTATGTTTGCTTAGAAGCATGCTCCTTTCTTTTCCAGCTTGACAGCTAACTAATATGATAAATCAGTACTTAATGGGACTTAAGAAGAAAGTCCTAAACTCTGAAATCTCTCTCCAGAAAAAAAAAAATAAAGGATTTTAATAATGATCTTCTAGAAATAATCCTTTATGGCAAGGGTGATGTTTTGTAAGATATATTTTTAAGTATTTGTAGCTACCTATTATGTTTATGAATCAGGCCCAGGCCTGATGTTCTATGATTGCTTATCCTTTACTGATGTTTCTTTTGGTGAACTTGGTTGAGAGGTTCTGGGGAATAAACTATATATTGATGTTATCATTCTTTCCAAAAGGTGTGTGATATATATATACATTATAACCTTCCGTTGGTGGTTTTGTTTCCTTCTGGGATCTTCTATCCTGCACTCCTCAGCCTGGATTCCAGTATCTTGAACCAGCTCTGTTACATTATGCACAGGTACAAAGCCTTTTTGCCATCCTATGAATTAGTACATCATAATTCTATCTTCATTTTTCAACTATACAATAAATTATAATTTATAAATACACTACAATAAATTTATTATATATAATACAATAAAATATTAAATGTGATGAAATTATTATCCATTTTCTGCCAGGACCTATGGAAGTAGGGAATATGGCTTTCTCTTGAGAATGACCTTCCAATAAGGGGCTGTTTTAACTGGGTTTTTTTTTGTTGTTTGTTTTGTTTTTAGTATCATTAATCTACAGTTACATGAGGAACATTATGTTTACTAGACTCGCCCCATCAAGTCCCCCCCACATACCCCATTGCAGTCACTGTCCATCAGCATAGTAAGATGCTATAGAATCACTACTTGTCTTCTCTGTGTTCTACAGCCCTCCCCGTGCCCCTCCACTACATTATGTCTGCTAATCATGATGCCCCTTTTTTTCCCCTATCCCTCCCTTCCCACTCATCCTCCCCAGTCCCTTTCCCTTTGGTAACTGTTAGTCCATTCTTGGGTTCTGTGAGTCTGCTGCTGTTTTGTTCTTTCAGTTTTTTTCTTTGTTCTTATACTCCACAGATGAGTGAAATCATTTGATAATTGTCTTTTTCCACCTGGCTTATTTCACTGAGCATAATACTCTCTAGCTCCATCCATGTTGTTGCAAATGGTAGGATTTGTTTTCTTCTTATGGCTGAATAATATTCCATTGTGTATAGGTACCACGTCTTCTTTATCCATTCATCTACTGATGGATACTTTGGTTGCTTCCATATCTTGGCTATTGTAAATAGTGCTACAATAAACATAGGGGTGCATATGCCTTCTTCAAACTGGGCTGCTGCATTCTTAGGGTAAATTCCTAGGAATGGAATTCCTGGGTCAATTGGTATTTCTATTTTCAGTTTTATGAGGGACCTCCATACTGCTTTCCACAATGGTTGAACTAATTTACATTCCCACCAGCAGTGTAGGATGGTTCCCCTTTCTCCACATCCTTGCCAACATTTGTTGTTGTTTGTCTTTTGGATGTTGGCCATCCTAACTGGTGTGAGGTGATATGTCATTGTGGTTTTAATTTGCATTTCTCTGATGATTAGTGATGTGGAGCATCTTTTCATCTGCCTGTTGGCCATCTGAATTACTTCTTTGGAGAAGTGTCTGTTCAGATCCTCTGACCATTTTTGAATTGGATTATTTGCTTTTTGTTTGTTGAGATGCGTGAGCTCTTTATATATTTTGGATGTCAACCCTTTATCGGTATGTCATTAATGAATATATTCTCCCATACTGTAGGATGCCTTTTTGTTCTATTGATAGTGTCCTTTGCTATACAGAAGCTTTTCAGCTTGATATAGTTCCACTTGTTCATTTTTGCTTTTGTTTCCCTTGCCCGGGGAGATATGTTCATGAAGAAGTTGCTCATGTTTATGTCCAAGAGGTTTTTGTCTATGTTTTTTTCAAAGAGTTTTATGGTTTCATGACTTACATTCAGATCTTTGATCCATTTTGAATTTCCTTTTGTGTATTGGGTTAGATAATGATCCAGTTTCATTCTCTTACATATAGCTGTCCAGTTTTGCCAACACCAGCTGTTGAAAAGGCTGTCATTTCCCCATTGTATATCCATGGCTCCTTTGTCATATATTAATTGACCATATATGTTTGGGTTAATTTCTGGACTCTCTATTCTCTTCCACTGGTCTGTGGGTCTGTTCTTGTGCCAGTACCAAATTGTCTTGATTACTGTGGCTTTGTAGTAGAGCTTTAAGTTGGGAAGCAAGATCCCCCCTGCTTTATTCTTCCTTCTGAGGATCACTTTGGCTATTTGGGGTCTTTTGTTGTTCCATACGAATTTTAGAGCTATTTGTTCCAGTTCGTTGAAGAATGCTGCTGGTATTTTGATAGGGATTGCATTGGATCTATAGATTGCTTTAGGCAGGATGGCCATTTTGACAATATTAATTCTTCCTACCCAAGAGCATGGGATGAGTTTCCATTTGTTAGCGTCCTTTTTAATTTCTCTTAAGAGTGTCTTGTAGTTTTCAGGGTATAGGTCTTTCACTTCCTTGGTTAGGTTTATTCCTAGGTATTTTATACTTTTTGATGCAATTATGGATGGAATTGTTTTCCTGATTTCTCTTTCTGCTATTTCATTGTTAGTGTATAGGAAAGCAATGGATTTCTGTGTATTAATTTTGTATCATGCAACTTTGCTGAATTCCGATTTTAGTTCTAGTAGTTTTGGAGTGGAGTCTTTAGGGTTTTTTATGTACAATATCATGTCATCTGCACAAAGTGACAGTTTGACTTCTTCTTTACCAATCTGGATGCCTTTTTTTCTTTGTTTTGTCTGATTGCCGTGGCTAGGACCTCCAGTACTATGCTGAATAACAGTGGGGAGAGTGGGCATCCCTATCGTGTTCCCGATCTTAGAGGAAAAGCTTTCAGCTTCTCTCTGTTAAGTATGGTGTTCTCTGTGGGTTTGTCATATATGGCCTTTATTATGTTGAGGTACTTGCCCTCTATACCCATTTTGTTGAGAGTTTTTATCATGAATGGATGTTGAATTTTGTCAAGTGCTTTTTTAGCATCTGTGGAGATGATCATGTGGTTTTTGTCCTTCTGTTTGTTGATGTGGTGGATGATGTTGGTGGGTTTTTGAATGTTGTACCATCCTTGTATCCCTGAGATGAATTCTACTTGATCATGGTTTATGATCCTCTTGATGTGTTTTTGAATTCGGTATGGTAATATTTTCTTGGGTATTTTTGCATCTATGTTCATCAGGGATATTGGTCTGTAATTTTCTTTTTTTGTGGTATCTTTGCCTGGTTTTGGTTTTAGAGTGATGCTAGCTTCATAGAACGAGTTTGGAAGTATTCCCTCCTCTATTTTTTGGGAAACTTTAAGGAGAATGGGTATATGTCTGAAAAAATTCAGCAGTGAATCCATCTGGCCCAGGAGTTTTGTTCTTGGGTAGTTTTTTGATAAGCAATTCAGTTTCGTTGCTGGTAATTGGTCTGTTTAGGTTTTTTGTTAACTGTTGTTTTTAGAATGTCACTGTTGCGGATATGGATTTTAAAAATTCATAGTTAAGGATCTTTTGTGCAGTGGTACTGCTGCATTCAGCAGTTTATTCTCATTGCCATGTCTTAAAGAAAAATTAGACATTTGCTGACACCTGGTTTAGGTCTATGTAGTTTCTCTAGTAAAAACATTTTCTGGGCAATAAAGGGAGCTTTGCTGATTATATGAAACTGTAAGTATTCTGATCCCCCTCATTCTTTCACCTATGGACGGAAATTACTCCTTTTAGTTCATAAGTTTAAACCTTTTTGGCATTATTTGTAGGAATATGCCAAGGTTAAAATGTAAAAAACTAATTAGATAATAGTTCTCAGGCAAGAAAAAAAATAACAGTTCTGTTTTCTTTTTACCATTTTTACTGTACTTGTTTTTCTACATTAAGAAAATACAGTGTCAGTGACTGCTTTTGAGACTCTATTGATTTTTTAGTAGTGAAGCATTAAAAGCATTCCCTTCATTGTTTTCTTTTTTACTGAAGTATAATTTATATACAGCCAAGTGCATATCTTAAATGTACAGCTCAATATTTGAGCCTCTGTTAATTAAAAAATACATATTTTCAGATCCTCTTCCTGTATTGAAGTATAATAGACATACAATATTGTATTAGTTTTAGGTGTACAATGTAGTGATTTTACAGTTTATTCATTACAAAATGCTCATGTAATTAAGAGTAGTCTCTTAATTTTTATTCTTTGAGGAGAATGTACCACAAAAGGATAAAAACCTTAACTAGACAGCTGAATATTTGCATATGTACACATCTGCATATACTTACATTTAAATTGTATACTTCATTTGCTTATATTTCAAAGGCATTTAATGTTAAAAATCAAATTCATTCTATTTGATCTCATTTTTAGGTATCGTAAAAATTTGACTGCTGCAAAGAAAAATGAGTTGGTACACAAGGTATGGATAATAAACCTCTGTGTTAAATCACCCTTGCTTAAAAACTGAGTGTACATACATAGATATGATATGTTGGAATAAAAAGGAAAAGGAGGGTAGATGATCATGACAATTTTTTTCTTTTCCAATAGACAAAATCAGAGTTCAGTTTCAGCAGCAAGACCTATCAAGAATTTAATCACTATCTGATAGCCATGGTTGATTGCCTGTGGACATCCAAACCCTTCCAAAGAGGATTTTCTATTGACCCCAAAGTCTTAGAAAAAGCTGGAGTAACTGAATATAAAAACAGTTTAAATTTAGTCCATCACCCTGCTCTGTTGAGTTACGCTGTTTCCTTTCTGCTACAGGTAAGGGCATTTAAAGAATTTTTAGATTTTGTATAAGAATACTGTGATTGCACTAAACTATGTTTTCTACCTTTATCTTGCATCTACCTACCACTTCAGCATTTTATTAAAAATAAAAATAAGAATAATAATAATAGAGGGAGAAATGTGGGATCAACATATAAATGAAGTACAAAAATCAAATGAATATTCATATTTGACCTGATTGTTTATAGGTCATAATGCGTGATCAAAACCGAAAGTTTCTGTGATGAATGCCCTTGTACTGTTCACCATGTAAGAATTTATTCACTATGTAAGAATTCGTTCACCATGTAAGAACTTGTTCGTTCTTACACCCACCCTCCCACACCCCTCCCCTTTGGTAACCACTAGCTCCCCTTACACCCACCCTCCCACACCCCTCCCCTTTGGTAACCACTAGTTCCATCTTGGAGTTTCTGAGTCTGCTGATATTTTGTTCCTTCAGTTTTGCTTCATTGTACTCCACAAATGAAGGAAATCATTTGGCACTTGTCTTTCTCTGCCTGGCTTATTTCACTGAGCATAATGTCCTCCAGCTCCATCCATGTTGTTGCAAATGGTAGGATTTGTTTCTTTCTTATGGCTGAATAGTATTCCATTGTGTGTATGTACCGCATCTTCTTTATCCATTAATCTACTGATGGACACTTAGGTTGCATCCATATTTTGGCTATTGTAAAAAGTGCTGCAATAAACATAGGGGTGCATATGTCTTTTTGAATCTGAGAAGTTGTATTCTTTGGGTAAATTCCAAGGAGTGGGATTCCTGGGTCAAATGGTATTTCTGTTTTTAGTGTTCTGAGGAACCTCCATATTGCTTTCCACAATGGTTGAACTAGTTTACATTCCCACCAGCAGTGTAGGAGGGTTTCCCTTTCTCCACATCCTCGCCAGCATTTGTTGTTCTTAGTCTCTTTGATGCTGGCCATCCTTACTGGTGTGAGGTGATATCTCATTGTGGTTTTAATTTGCATTCCCCTCATGATTAGTGATGAGTATCTTTTCATGTGTCTGTTAGCCATCTGAATTTCTTCTTTGGAGAACTGTCTCTTCATATGCTCTGCCCAATTTGTTAATTGGGTTATTTGCTTTTTGGGTGTTGAGGCATGTAAGTTCTTTATATATTTTGGATTTAACCCCTTGTTGGATATGTCATTTACAAATATATTCTCCTATACTGTAGGATGCCTTTATGTTCTGCTGATGGTGTCCTTTGCTGTACAGAAGCTTTTTAGTATGATGTAGTCCCATTTGTTCATTTTTTATTTTATTTCCCTTGCCCTAAGAGATGCATTCAGGGAAAAGTTGCTCATGTTTATATTCAAGAGATTTTGCCTATGTTTTCTTCTAAGAGTTTTATGGTTTCATGACTTACATTCAGGTCTTTGATCCATTTTGATTTGACTTTTGTGTATGGGGTTAGACAATAATCCAGTTTCATTCTCTTGCATGTAGCTGTCCAGTTTTGCCAACTAGCTGTTGAAGAGGCTGTCATATCCCCATTGCATGTCTATGGCTCCTTTATTGTATATTAATTGACCATGTATGTTTGGGTTAATATCTGGACTCTCTATTCTGTTCCACTGGTCTGTGGGTCTGTTCTTGTGCCAGTACCAAATTGTCTTCATTATTGTGGCTTTGTAGTAGAGGTTCAAGTTGGGAAGCGAGATCCCCCCTGCTTTATTCTTCTCGGGATTGCTTTGGCTATTCAGGGTCTTTTGTGGTTCCCATTGAATTTTAGAAATATTTATTCCAGTTATTGAAGAATGCTTTTGGTATTTTGATAGGGATTTCATTGAATCTGTAGATTCCTTTAGGCAGGATGGCCATTTTGACAATATTGATCCTTCCTTCCCAAGAGAATGGGATGAGTTTCCATTTGTTAGTGTCCTCTTTAATGTCTCTTAAAGAGTGTCTTGTAGTTTTCAGGGTATAGGTCTTTCACTTCCTTGGTTAGGTTTATTCCTAGGTATTTTATTGTTTTTGATGCAATTGTGAATGGAATTGTTTTCCTGCTTTCCGTTTCTGCTATTTCATTGTTAGTGT
The DNA here is from genome assembly GCF_040802235.1 of Manis javanica. NCBI lineage: Eukaryota > Metazoa > Chordata > Mammalia > Pholidota > Manidae > Manis > Manis javanica. The sequence continues at coordinate 92,071,384 of NC_133174.1, forward strand.
ATAGGAAAGCAACAGATTTCTGTGTATTAATTTTGTATCCTGCAACTTTGCTGAATTCAGATATTCTAGTAGTTTAGGAGTGGAGTCTTTAGGATTTTTTATGTTCAATGTCATGTCATCTGCATATTCTGATAGTTTGACTTCTTCTTTACCAATCTGGATGCCTTGTATTTCTTTGTTTTGCCTGATTGCTGTGGCTAGTACCTCCAGTACTATGTTGAATAACAGTGGGGAGAGTGGGTATCATGGGCTTTTTCCTGATCTTAGAGGAAAACCTTTCAGCTTCTTGCTGTCAAGTATGATTTTGGCTGTGGGTTTGTCATATATGGCCTTTATTATATTGAGGTACTTAACCTCTGTACCAGTTTTGTTGAGAGTTTTTATCATGAATGGATGCTGAATTTTGTCAAATGCTTTTTCAGCATCTGTAGAGATGATTATGTGGTTTTTGTCCTTCTATTTGTTGATGTGGTGGATGATGTTGATGGATTTTCGAATGTTGTACCATCCTTGCATCCCTGAGATGAATCCCGCTTGATCATGGTCTATGATCCTCTTGATGTATTTTTGAATTCATTTTGAAAATATTTTCTTGGGTATTTTTGCATCTATGTTCATCATGGATATTGGTCTGTAATTTTCTTTTTTAATTGGGTCTATAGTCGGGGTAGAGGGCACACTTAATTAACCTTTACAAACTCCCATGCTTCACTGCCTCTTTTAGGGCATTACTCTCTCTCATTCCTTTTTAGTGATTCCCCATTGTCCGGTTCCCCTTATGGGAAGAGACCTTTTATCCAAGCTAGGGTCTCTTATCTCCTTTACCTTTGGCCTACGCCTCAACCCCACTCACCTTTGATCCCTTTTCTACTTGCTCTCCAAACCATTTCAGACTCACCTCCCTCCCCTTTTCCCTTACCCCCTTGCCAAGTAAACCCCACAGTCTGGACACCTCTACCTCCTCTATCGCCACCTGACCATCCATAACCATCAAACTCAAAGACCCTACCTCCTTCTACTCACAATCTCAATACCCCTTCTACGAAAGGGCCTTTTGAGACCAGCCAGTTCCCCTTACAACACCCTGATACTGGCTATCAAAAAACCTAATGGCTCTTATATGCTAGTTCAAGATTTAAGAATTATCAGTGCAGCTGTTATTCCAATCCATCCAGTAGTCCCTAACCCCTATACTTTATTATCCACTATCCCCACCTCTTCTACTTACTTCTCCGTCCTTGACCTCAAAAATGCATTCTTCACTATTCTCTTCCATCCCAATGGGGCCACTTACACCTTCAACTCCACAGACTACAAATCCTCCAGTAATCTACTCTACAACCCAAACAGGACCTCCATACTGCTGTGTAAGGTGGCATATGTGCCCTACTCCAATAACAATGCCGCTTCTACACAACAAATCTGGTCTCGTCCGGGATGGTGCAAAACACTTCCATGAACAAGCCTCCAAACTCCTAGAAAGCTCCCCTAACAATCCATTCCCTTACCCCTTCACTTGGCACCTGCCCGTCCTAGCCCCTATTACCTTTATTATTATTATTCTCCTTTTCCTTCCCTGCTTCATTAACCTATTTGAAAAATTCATTCAAAATCAAATTTTGAAAATTTCTAACCATACTATCAATCAGATACTCCTCCAGGGCTATCAAGGCCTTCTCACAAAGAATAATGAAACCAGCTAGATAACATCACGAATCATCTCAGGATGCCCACCCTTCCCCAACTCTACAACAATGGCCTCGCTAACCCCAAAGTCTGTGCCTCCTTCCAGCAGGAAGTAGCTAGAGAATGAGATTCTACACCCAGTTCCCCAGAGGCCCAATTAAGAAAAGAAAAAGATGGAAATGAAGGCAAATTCTGGCACGCTAAGACCCCCACCCCTTAAGATCCAATCACTACCAACCAGATGGTCACCCACCCCTTAGATCCAATCAACACCAACCAGATGGTCACCCACCCCTTAAGATCCAGTCACCAATGACCAGATGGTCACCCATCCCTTAAGATCCAATCACAATGACCAGATGGTTGCCCACCCCTTAAGATCCAATCACCAGTGCAGCACACACCCTATCCCTAGTCCTTAAAAACACGCTTCCTCACCCATGAGCTGCTGTTCCCTCTCTCTGGGGGCAGCCATTTTCTCTTTCAGATAATAAAATCTCTTGCATGAGCCCGTGTCTCCTGAGTCGTTTTGGGGTAAGGAGGGTTGCAGCAAGATACCCTTTCAAGGCACAGAAAGAAAAAAGGATCCGTAGGAATGAAAGAATATTGAGAGAATTGTGACCAATCCAAATGGAACAATATTCGCATGTATTCTTTAGAGAAATGTCTCTTTAGTTCCCTTGCCCATTTTTTAATCTCTTTTTTTACTGATGAGTTGTAGTGTTCCTTATTTATTCTGGATATTAACCCTTTATCACATACATGGTTTGCAAATATTTTCTCCATTAGGTATGGCTCCCTTTTCATTTTCTTGATTTTTTTCCTTTACTGAACCTTTTTAGTTTGATATTATCCCACTTGTCTACTTTCACTTTTTTTGTTTGTGCTTTTAGGGTCATATCTAAGAATCATTGTCAGAGCCAATATCTAGAAGCCTTTTCTCTATTTTCCTTTTGGAGTGTTACGGTGTTACGTCTTATGTTTAAGTCTTTAACGTATTTTGAGTTAATTTTTGTGAGTGGTGTAAGGTAGGGGTCCAGTTTCATTCTTTTGCATGCAGATACCCAGTTTTCCCAGCACCATTTATTGAAGAGACTGTCTTTTCCCAATTGTATATTCTGGGCACCCTTGTCAAAGATCAGTTGACCGTATACACATCAGTATATTTATGAGCCCTCTGTTCTGTTCCATGGATTTATGTATCTGTTTTTATACCAGTACCATACTGTTTCAATTACTGTGGCTTTGTTGTGTATTTTGAAATCAGGAAGCATAATTAGCCTCTAGTTTTGTTCTTCTTGCTTAAAATTTCTTTGACTATTTGGGTTCTTTTGTGATTCCATATAAATTTTATGATTTTTTTTTCCTACTTCTGTAAAGAATACCATTGAGATTTTCATAGGGATTGTGTTGAATTTCTGTACATTGCTTTGACTAATATGGACATTTTAACAATAATAATTCTTCCAGTCCATGAACATGAGATGTCTTCCCATTTATTTATGTAAACTTTAATTCCTTTTATTAGTATCTTTTCATGTTCTCATTGGCCATCTTTACATCTTCTTTGGAGAAATGTCTGTTCAAGTCCTTTGCCCATTTTCTTGGGTTATTTGTAGAGCCCTCCACCACATTCACTAGGAAGGAGCAGATCATGGCTCACATGCCACAGATAACTGTATGTTCTCATGGAATTTTAGTAGATTTTCTTGAATAAATATTTTTATATTTGCTATATGACCTTAGGACAATTTTCAGTTACTTTAAATGCTGGGTTTTTTAAAATAGTTTTTGTCAACTGTGTTCATTTTGCTGGAGAGTGGGTCTACAGAACTCCTCATGATCTCACCCTGCAAGTAGAAGTCCATATGGATACCTTTTATTGTAAAGCAACGACTCTAAGTTTCTTGAATATACTTCCAGAGACATACTATATATTTCTTTGTAAATGATCTTTTTCAACTCCATACATTATACATACTTTTCTGCCTCTTAATTTTTTGACTTAATATCTTGGCTTTTGTTTCACTTGTAAATATAAAGGCCTGCCTGTTCTTTTTTGATGTCCTCATAGTATTCCGCTGTATGGCTCTAATATAAGTTGAGCATTTATGTCGTTTCTAATCTTGTCATGAAATCATACTCTAAGGAATATTCTTGAACTAATATACATCATTGCATACATATGCAAGTGTGTCTTTTGGATAAAATTGCTCCAAGTGAATTGCTTTTAAAGGGTTTATCTTTTTAATTTTGTTAGATATTGTTAAACTGCTTTCAGTAGAAGTTATACCAGTTTACGTTACCACTAACTATTAATCAGGGTCTGTTTCTATATACCCTGTCAACATAGTTTCATCCAGTTCTTATTTGGAAATGCATGTAATGAATCATAGAATAGAATTGATATTTTCATAAGTCAGTTCTTTATTTTTTCTTCTAGACTGTGTGTGTGTGTGTGTGTGTGTGTGCGTGCACACGCATGCATGCATCTTTGTTTTAAGACTCAGTTTCTAAAGTAGTAAATATCATTATCTTGGACATAGGTAAGCAAACTTGTTTCAGAGGATCAGGAATTGATATATTCTTTTAAATCAGAAAATAGATTTTAAGTGTTTAAGGAAGGTTGGCTCTAGCTGGAAGGTATTGTGCTAGTGGCACAGAGCACATTTGGCCATATGTGGAACTGCCATTTTTGTAACTGATGATGTTTCTATATGGTTCTGAAAATTCTAGGCTTTAATGTCAATCTTTCTTTTAAAAGAGTGCCTTTTGAGTCCCCCATCACCAACTAACTGCCCCCTAAGTATCTTACCTTTGAGATGGTAAAAATAACCTCTGATGCCATGGTAGTATGGTTTAATTCTGACAATTTTATTTTACTGAATTATCACATTATAAATATTTCCAGTAGCCAATTTAAGAAAACATAATTTTAGTGAACTTAATTTGTCCAATCAGTTCTTAGTATCAAAGAGCTCAGCTCAGTTAATGAATTGAAATATTTTTAACATTTGTAGAGCCTACATTTCAGGAAATTCTGAAGCTCTAGGTTTCCTTATCATAAACTACCTTTGAATCATTAACTGGATGTTTTGTTTATTCATCCAACAACTATTTATTTGGTATCCACTATGCTTCTAGCAATGAGAATGTAGTGCTTAAGAAGATAGATACCATCTCTGCCCAAATAGTGTTTATATTCTAATCAGACAAATAAACAGGTAATGAAATAAGTAGACATGATAATTTAAAATTTTGAGAAATGCTATGAAGGACATAAACTGTGGGGTGAGAGAGAAAGTAACTGGGGAGTTGTCAGGGATGGGTGTTCAAGGAATGCCTTTTTGGGGAAGTGTCATTTGATCTGAGATTTCTTCTAAAAGATGAGAATAAGCCAGCCTAGGAATGGCTGAAGGAAGAGTGTTCCATGCAGTAGGAACAGTACAAGGACTCAAAGGGTTCAAGGGAAAAAGGAAGCTAGTGTGGCTTACAACTTAAGGAACAAGAGGGAGAATGGAATGAAGTAAGGTTGGAGAGATGCAGGGGCCATCTATCTTACAGGTCTGTTAGGAGTACAATGGGAAACAATGGAAAGTTTTAAGCAGGCTTATAGTATGGTCTGAACTGATGTTTAATGGAGATCACTTTGACTTTTTCAAGAAGGGTAAAGTTATAAGAGGAGGCCAGAGTGGAAGCAGGGGTGCCAGTTAGGAGGCTATTAACAGAGTGTAAACAGAGGCAGTGATAATGATTTGTGTACATGTAGTAATAGTGGAGATGGATAGAAGTGGACTGATTTGAGATATATTGCAGAGATAGAACAGACAGGTCTTGATAGCTTGATTAGAAGGGATAATGAGAAATGAAAAGGACTTTTGAGGTTTCTGAATTAAGTAACTGGGTTGATGGTGATTCCATTTCTTAGAGAAATAATGATGAAAGAACAGGGGAGGTTGGTTATTTTGGATTTTCAAGAGGGCAAGTTGAGAATCAAGTCCTGTTTTGGCCTACATAAGTTTGAGACGCCTGTAAGACATTCAAGAAGTGTAAGGTGGTTTGAAATAGGGGGTTGGAGCTCACGGGAGAGGTTGGAGCTAGAGACGTAAATATAGAATTTATCAGTGTGGACTGTATTTCATCAGTGCCGAAAACATACATTTTTTTCACTTTTTAACTTACCAGAGATCAGGGTGTATCTTGTGATTGATGTCAGCCAGGTGGTAATCATGATATGGCTGTCATTTGCTGTGTTTGAGTGGGCACAGGCAGGTTGTCAGAACCAGACCTTGCAGAATGGTTGTCAGCAGCCTGGGGAGAAAAATTTGGAGATGGGACTGGAGCACTGTTCTAAATCCATGCAGCCAAATGACTTGGAGAAAGGGGAAGGGAATTGTGAACCACACATGTTACGGACTTTCCCTTAAAGCAGGAGCCAAGAGTAGGTTAGGTCTATGTAATTGGGACCCCAGCAGCACCAGTAGTTTTTAGTTCTTTTTAAGAAGTGCTGTATCATCAACAGTCTGGCACAGAGGATGATACCGGGTGAAGAAGACATAGATATCTACGACTGTTGAGTTACAAAAGTAATTCAGAAGATTTGGACTCTGAATGTGGAGTTTTAGAAATAATTTCACACTTAATTTTGCTTATATTTACCATTTCATGTTTATAAAGATGATATATGATCAAAATCTGCCTACATCTAAAACTCTTTCATAAAGTAAAAAACTCTAAGTGTTAAAAAGTCATTGAGCTATGCATACTTTAATAGGCAGAGTTTTATCTTGGTGATATATTAAACATGTTCTTTGTTAAAAGTAATAAAGTACAATAGGTAATATTTAAAACCAGAGAATAAATAGGATCACCTAGGTCTGAGTTTTCATAAAGAATTACAGTTTCACAGATGTGTACTATGTACACTGTCTGCCTCACTAGATAGACTTCACCACCCTTCAAGACTCAGTTTGGGTGTCATATTCTCAGATAAAGCCTTCTCTAACACCTTCCATCTCCAGTAGCTAAGTACAGAATTTTAAAAATGAGGCTATAGATTAGCAAAATGTTTCTTACTTTATTTACTGTGATTTTATTTACCTTCTCTTTGTACTTCTAGGGAGGAATATGGAAGGTTATAGCAGGTGCTTATTCAAAAGGAATCTTAGAGTGATGGGAGGAATAGAATGTAGCAAATGAATCAGACAGTGAAGAGTCATCTTAATTTTCTGGTAATTTTGCTAACCAAGTATTTCTGTCTCCATATCTCCCCCACTTCCTTTTTTTGTTCTTGTTTTCTAAGGAATGTCCAGAAGATAGGACAGTAAACATGAACTCTATTCAGGTAAATAAATTTATTTTCATCATGTTCAGGAATTCCACACAACTTCATATCATCAAAAAAATTTATAGCTTTACTTTTTCTCAAGTCTGAAGTCTGCTGCCTCCACAAAGTCAAGTGAACTGTTTCCTTCTGGATTCATTACAGTGACTTTTATGTGAATTTATTGGCATATACCCTCTACAGTCTTCTCTAAGATATAACTATTCATAGTTTCACTTTTGCTGTTGTGCCTGTGCATCATCTCATTTTGTGGCATAGTTGCATGTATTGAAAGTATGACTGTAATGAGGCTGATTTAACAAAACCAGACAGTTGTCTCATTATAAAAACTCTGCTGTGTACATACCCAAACAGTCAGTAATATAATAATGTCTGCCTCTTTGTTATTTGTTTTAGGTGTTAAATTCCTAGAGTATGGGAATGACGACCCATTTCCATTTCATAGTACTTGTTCAGTTAAAGAGCTAAATTTTTTGGCAATATAATAAAAGGAATGTTTAGCCCTTAAACTTTGGGTATTTTCTGGTTTGGATGATACTTAGTGACTGAGTACAGTTGTGAACCTGTGCCCTTGGAGCTAACTCTTGGTATGTATATCTAGGATACTGGGAACTTTTCCTAAGCAAAGAAGAGGAAGAAGAGAATAAATGTAGTGAATATTCAATCAGTAACTTTCCCTTTTTTGTGCCTGCAGGGAAAGAAATGGAACTGGTATTTGGACTATTTATTTTCAGAGGGGTTACAAGGCCTGAAACTTTTCATAAGAAGTAATATTCATCGTTCTCCTGTCCCCTGACCTGAGGGTATAAGCAACATTATCAACATTAAATGAATATTGATAGAAACTAACAGCATACCAGCCTAAATTCCCTACTCATTGCTGGAAAGGCCAAGCAGCTCAACTTTTGTTTCCATATTCTTTTAACCAATAGACTGCCGTCTTTGGGGAGGGCCTGGACTGGCCTTCTATCCATGACTCTGGAGAGCCTCCGTATACCTAATTGTATTTTTTCAGGATCTAGATTCTTGAGCCCACTAGTGAAAAATGACTTCATCATCAGACTCCACCTTCTACCAAATTATACATGAATAAATACATCCATTATGTGGTGGGATTTTTCACATTCTTGTGGGAACTATAAGCTGCACTGATGGAAGAGAGCAGGCAATATACACGGGCAGTTAAGCCACAGACATCCTCATTCAAAATGCTCCGTTGCCTCCGTGAAACCTCTGTGGATATTGCTGTTTTTCTTAATGTGAACAATAGCAGCAGTACCAAGTGAATAGGATACAGCATTTTTAGCTCTAAAAGCTGGCTCTAAGTGATGAGTAGCTTCTTGGGCTTTCACCGGTAGCAATTTGATGAGGGAAGAAAGTGGGGAGAATTGTGGGATAATGAAGACATTTCTATTTATGCCAGTTTGATTTGCTCTATTTGGTGTGTGTGTATGTGTATATATATATATATATATATATATATATATATATATTCCATTTTTAAGTATTTAGGCCCAAATAAACTAACTGCGGCCTTTTTTTCAGGGATAATTCTGAAGCTTTTAAAACTTTTTATAATAGCTAGAATATCTTGCTGAATAACTCCCCTTTAATAAAATTCACCTCATTTGAGAGAAATTAAGCTGAATTTACTTCTGTTTTTAAGGGCATTGTTGTGATTTTTTTTTTTTAGAGCAAAACAGCTATGTTATTTGAATGCATTCAGACTAGAATGCCATTCATTCATTCATTCATTTTTTGATTCAATACATATTTATTGAGCTTACTGTGTGCTAGATATTCTTCCATGTGCTGGTTAAACAGCTGTGACCAATACAAAGTACTGCTTTTGTGGAATTTGTTATATTTCACTGGAGAAGACAGATGGTAAAAATGTAAATAAATATATAATATGAGGTGTTATAAAGAAAAAGCAAGGGATAGGGACATAATATTGAGAGGGTTGCTACTTTAGATAAGGTGTCTAGGGAAGGCCTATTTGAAGTCACCTCACAATGGCCGTAATGAAAAAGGTGTGAGGCTTATGAATATTTAGGGGAACAGCATTCTGGGCAGAGAGAAAGGCAAGCGAAAAGGCTTAAAAATGTTAACTTGGCATGTTTGAGGAAGAGCAGAGAGGCCACTAAAGTAACAACGTAGCAATTAAGGGAAAAGATAGGTAAGAAATGAAATAGGGAATAATCCAGAGAGTCATGAACATCCTTATAGCCTGGAATAGATATGTAATGGGAAGCCATTAGAAGGATTGAGAGCAGAGGAGTAATATTGTCTGATTTACCTATGTGCACCTGTACTGTGAAGGTTAGACTGAAGAGGAAAAAAAGAGTGAAAGCAGAGACTATAAAGTCATTACAGTGTTCCAGGATAGTCTTACACTAGTGTGGTAGAGGCTGGGAAGGTCAGGCTCTACTTTAAAGGTAGAGAAGATATGGTCTGCTGATAGCTTGGATATGAGGAAAGGGAAAAGCAGGAATAAAGAGTGACTCCTAGGTTTCTGAGCAACTGGGTGAATTCTCAGATGCAGAGATGAGGAATACTGGAGAAGGAGCAGATTTGGAGGAGTGTGGAATCAGGAGTTCTAATTTGGCCATATTAAGTTGAAGATGCTAAGTAGGCAGTTGTATGCCTAGAGTTCAGGTACAAGTTGAGACTGATGAAATTAATTTGGGCATTATTAGTGAATAGCCATGACTTTGTATGAGATACCTTAGTGCAGCTAGAAAAGAGAAGATGGCAAAAGACTGAGCCCTGGGGTATGCTCAACATTAAGAAGTACAAAAGAAAAGGAAGAACCAGCAAAAGACTAAGAAACATCCACTAGTAGCTAGAAGAAAAGCCAGGAGACTGGTGTGCTGGAAGCCAAGTGAACAAAGTGTTTCAAAAAGGAAGGAAGTGCAGAGCCAAGATGGTGGCATGAGTAGGGCAGCAGAAATCTCCTCTCAAAACCATATATATTTTTGAAAATACAACAAATACAACTAACCCTAAAAGAGAGACCAGAAGATACAGTATAACAGCCAGGCTACATCTACATCTGCGAGAACTCAGCACCTCATGAAGGGGGTAAGATACAAGCTGCAGCCCGGCAGGACCTGAGCGCTCTCTCCACCCCAGCTTCCCAGCGGGAGGAGAGGAGTCAGAGCAGAGAGGGAGTAGGAGCCCGGGACTGCTAAATACCCAGCCCTAGTCATCTGCACCAGGAGCGTAGACACATACTGCATGCTGTGCTGCATATTAGGGAAACGGAACAGTAAAATCTGCGAGCGGGTCCCCACAGCTGGTGCCCCTGGAACAAAAGAAAAGCAAGTGCTTTTTGAAAGTCTTAAAGGGACAGAGGCCTCACAGCTGGATGGAAGCATCCTGGCACACTCAGCCCAGCAGCTGGGAATCCTGGGGAACTCAAGGTGCCCTAACCCCCTGGGTGACAGTGCAGCTCTGAAGCCCATCACGGCAATAAAGAGCCTCCCGTGTATTCACCCTCTGGCATGGCCCCACCATAGCAGGGGAGCAGCCTGGGAGCAGCCACACCCACAGCAGCTGCCCACAGTCTCCGCAGCTGCCCAGGCCAAACTCAGGCCCCACTAGTGCGTGGTACCCAGAACAGACAGGAAGTCGGGACAGGGCGCGAAAGGTTGCTGTTCTCACAGGAGAGCACACCCAGCACACCTGCTTCTCCCCACAGGGCTCTGGGCTGCCCCAACGGCTACTCCGCCCGTGGCATCTCAGGAAATAAAACCGGAAGCTGCTCCCTATGTGTGGGTAATGGCACTGGCAGCAAAGAAGGGCAAGGCACAGGGACGTTGTTCTCCCAGCTGACACACGCTCAAACTGCCTACAACTACTTCTATTGCCACAAAACGGAAGAAAAATTTGATCCAGTCCAGAATTACACAGACAACCCCTGAGAGGGAGGCAGGGGAGATAGATTTAACCAATGTTCCTGAAGAAGAATTCAAAATAAAGGTCATGGACCTGCAGAGAATGTGCAAAAGCTAAAGGATCAAGTTAGGAGGGAGAATACAGAAATAAAACAGTCCATGGAAGGACTTGAGTAGACAGGATGAGGTGCAAGAGGCTGTTAATGGTATAAAAATCAGAGAACAGGAACACAGAAGCTGAGGCAGACAGAGATAAAAGGATCCCCAGGAATGAAAGAAAAGAGAATTGTGGGACCCATCCAAATTGAACAATATTCACATTATAAGGGAACCATAAGAAGAAGAGAGAGAGAAAGGGATAGAAACTGTCTTTGAAGAAATAATTGCTGAAAGCTTCCCCAAACTGGAGGAGGAAATAGTCGCTCAGACCACAGAAGCCCACAGAACTCCCAACACAAGGGACCCAAGTAAGACAACACCAAGAGACATAACAATTAAAATGGCAAAGATCAAGGACAAGGACAGAGTATTAAAGACAGCTACGGAGAGAAAAAAAATCACCTACAAAGGAAAACCCATCAGGCTATCATGAGACTTCACAACAGAAACCTTGCAGGCCAGAAGAGAATGGCATGATGTATTTAATGCAATGAAACAGAAGGGCCTTGACCCAAGAATACTTTATCCAGCACAATTATCATTTAAATATGGAGGGATTAAATGATTCCCAGACAAGCAAAAGTTGAGGGAATTTGCCTCCCACAAACCACCTCTACAGGATATTTTTAAGGGACTGCTCTAGATGGAAGCACTCCTAAGACAAAATAGATGTCACCAGAGAAAATAAAATCACAACAAAGAAAGAAGACCAACCAAATAGTAACTAAAGGCAAAAAGTAAAATCAACTACTCACAAAAGGAGTCAAAGGAAATGCAAAAGAGTACAGAATAAAACACCTAACATATAACGAATGGAGGAGGAGGAATAAGAAGGGAGAGAAAGAATCATCAGACTGTGTTTATAATAGCTCAATAAGTGAGTTAAGTTAGACAGTTGGATAGTAAAGAAACTAAACTTGAACCTTCGGTAACCACGAATCTAAAGCCTGCAATGGCAATAAGTACATATCTTTCAATAATCACCCTAAATGTAAATGGACTGAATGCACCAATCAAAAGACACAGTAATAGAATAGATTAAAAAAAGCAAGACCCACCCATCTACATGCTGCTTACAAGACACTCACCTCAAACCCAAAGACATACGCAGACTAAAAGTCAAGTGATGGAAAAAGCTATTTCATGCAAACAATAGGGAGAAAAAAGCAGGTGTTGCAGTACTTGTATCAAACAAAATAGACTTCAAAACAAAGTAACAAGAGATAAACAAGGACATTACATAATAAAGGAGTCAGTCCAACAAGAGGATATAACCATTATAAATCTATGTGTACACAATACAGGAACACCAACATATGTGAAACGAATACCAACAGAATTAAAGGAGGAAATAAATATAATGCATTTGTTCTAGGAGACTTCAACACAGCACTCACTCCAAAGGACAGATCCACCAGACAGAAAATAAGTAAGGACACAGAGGCACTGAACAACACACTAGAACAGATGGACCTAATAGACATCTACAGAACTCTACACCCAAAAGCAGCAGATACACATTCTTCTCAAGAGCACATGGAACATTGTCCAGAATAGACCACATACTAGGCCACAAAAAAGAGCTTCAGTAAATTCAAAAAGATTGAAATTCTACCAACCAACTTCTCAGACCACAAAGGGATAAAACTAGAAATAAATTGTACGAAGGAAATTAAAGGCTCACAAACACATGGAAGCTTAACAAAATGCTCCTAAATAATCAGTGGATCAATGACCAAATTAAAATAGAGATCAAGCATATCCATCATATCATAGATAAATTTCCACAAATGCCTAGGATGCCTAACTGGTTTTCTTGATTTCACTGGAGATGGCTGGTAATTATAGATCTGCTTTGGTTATGTAACTGTATTCCTATTATGTTAATGTGTGTACACAATTTAATTAGTAGTTTAAAACCTATACATGCTTAAGTTACTCTACAAGAAGATATGTCAAAGAAATAATCAATCTTCCCATGTTTTCTTCCACCTGCTACTTCTATAGCTTTTCTTCTTCCTTCTTTATTACAACCTTAAATAGAATTCGTGCCTCATATTGAAGTTACCGAGTATCATAATTCCTCCAGGTGGTAAAGATACCTCGAGACAAGTGCTGGGCATAGAAGCTACAGGGCATAAATCTGCAAAGAAGTAAAAAGCTAACCTTTTCAAACAAGATGGCCTCTCACTTACCAACTTTACATTTCCCTGTATGGCCTCGGATGACTGGTTAGCCAGAGACAGGTAAGATTCCTCAAGGGAGAAACAACCTAAGACAGGCACAGTCGCAGGGGGGCCATCAGGTGAGAAATTGGGGATCAACAGAGGTGAGGCTTAGAACGTCACCCCCTTGTTTTGAGAGAAATCTTCTGAATCCGTGGATGTTTTATTGCCCTTGTCTAGCTTGAATTAACACATAGTCTACAGGCACACACCTGATCATCTACATTTGCTCTCTTACAACACTAAACTATGTTTTCTACCTTTATCTTGCATCTACCTACCACTTCAGCATTTTATTAAAAATAATAATAATAATAATAATAATAAAGGGAGAAATGTGGGATCCACATATAAATCAAGTATAAAAATCAAACACTCATATTTGACCTGATTGTTTATATTTCATAATGCGTGATCAAAACTGAAAGTTTCTGTGATGACTGCCCTTGTACTGTTCACCATGTAAGAACTTATTCACTGTGTAAGAATTTGTTCACCATGTAAGAACTTGTTCATTATGCTTCAGATGATTGGAGACTGATGAAAATTAGGCTTGGGGGGGATTAATGATTGTGCATTGAGCATTGACTCCCCTATACAGAATTTTATTGTTGTTAACAACCATTTGATCAATATGAGAGATGTCCTCTCAAAAACAATAATAATAGTAATAATAATAATAATGGAGAAATGTGGGATTCACATATAAATCAAGTATAAAAATCAAACGAATATTCATATTTGACCTGATTGTTTATAGTTCATAATATGTGATCAAAACCGAAAGTTTCTGTGATGACTGCCCTTGCACTGTTCACCATGTAAGAACTTACTCACTATGTAAGAATTTGTTCACCATGTAAGAACTTGTTCGTTATGCTTCAGAAGATTGGAGACTGTTGAGAATTAGGCTTGGGGTTGATTAATGATTGTGCATTGAGTCCCCTATACAGAATTTTATTGTTGTTAACAACCATTTGATCAATAAATATGTGAGATGCCCTCTCAAAAAAAAAAAAAATAGAGATCAAGCAATAGAGGGCAGACAAATGACAACAACAGCCCAAAGCCCCAACTACTGTGGGACGCCGTGAAGGCAGTTCTAAGAGGAAAGTATATAGCAATCCAGGCCTATTTAAAGAAGGAAGAAGAATCCCAAATGAATAGTCTAAAGTCACAATTATTAAAATTGGAAAAATAGAACTAACAAGGCCCAAAGTCAACAGAAGGAGGGACATAATAAAGATCAGAGAATAAATAAATAAAATTGAGAAGAATAAAACAATAGAAAAAATCAATGAAAGCAAGAGCTGGTTCTTTGAGAAAATAAACAAAATAGATAAGCCCCTAGCCAGACTTATTAAGAGAAAAAGACAATGTACACACTTCAACAGAATCAGAAATGAGAAAGGAAAAATTACAACGGACCCCACAGAAATACAAAAAATTATGAGAGATTACTATGAAAACCTATATGCTAACAAGCTGGAAAACCTAGAAGAAATGAACAACTTCCTAGAAAAATACAACCTTCCAAGACTGACCAAGGAAGAAACACAAAAGTTAAACAAACCAATTATGAGCAAAGAAATTGAAACGGTAATCAAAAAACTACCTAAGAACAAAACCCCTGGGCCAGATGAATTTACCTCGGAATTTTATCAGACATACAGACAAGACATAATACCCATTCTCCTTAAAGTTTTCCAAGAAATAGAAGAGGAGGGAATACTTCCAAACTCATTCTATGAAGCCAGCATCACCCTAATACCAAAACCAGGCAAAGACCACCAAAAAAGAAAATTACAGACCAATATCCCTGATGAACATAGATGCAAAAATACTCAACAAAACATTAGCAAACCGAATTCAAAAATACATCAAGAGGATCATACACCACGATCAAATGGGATTCATCTCAGGGATGGAAGAAAGGTACAACATTCGAAAATCTGTCAGCATCATCTACCACATAAACAAAAAGGACAAAACCACATGATCATCTCCACAGACGCTGAAAAAGCATTCGACAAAATTCAACATCCATTCATGATAAAAACTCTCAGCAAAATGGGTATAGAGGGCAAGTACCTCAACATAATAAAGGCCATATATGATAAACCCACAGCCAACATCATACTTAACAGCGAGAAGCTGGAAGCTGTTTCTCTAAGATTTGGAACAAGCCCAGGATGCCCACTCTCCCGACTGTTATTCAACATAGTACTGAATGTCCTAGCCACAACAATCAGAAAAAACAAAGAAATGCAAGGCATTCAGATTGGAAAAGAAGAAGTCAAACTGTCACAATATGCAGGTGACATGATATTGTATATAAAAAACCCTAAAGAATCCACTCTAAAACTACTAGGACTAATAATCTGAATTCAGCAAAGTTGCAGGATACAAAATTAATACACAGAAATCGGTTGCTTTCCTATACACTAACGAACTAGCAGAAAGAGAAATCAGGAAAACAATTCCATCCACAATTGCATCAAAAAGAATAAAATACCTAGAAATAAACCTAACCAAGGAAGGGAAAGACCTGTACCCTGAAAACTACAAGACACTCAAGAGAAATTAAAGAGGACACCAACAAATGGAAACTCATCCCATGCTCTTGGCTAGGAAGAATTAATATTGCCAAATGGCAATCCTGCCTAAAGCAATCTACAGATTCAATGCAATGCCTATCAAAATACCAGCAGCATTCTTCAATGAACTGGAATAAATAGTCCAAAAATTCACATGGAACCACCAAAGACCCTGAATAGCCAAAGCAATCCTGAGAAGGAAGAATACAGTGAGGGGGGGATCTTGCTTCCCAACTTCAAGCTCTACTACAAACCCACAGTAATCAAGACTATTTGGTGCTGGCAAAAGAATAGACCCACACACCAGTGGAGCAGAATAGAGAGTCCAGATATTAATCCAAACATATGGTCAATTAATATATGATAAAGGAGCCATGGACATACAATGGGGAAATGACAGCCTCTTCAACAGCTGGTTGGCAAAACTGGACAGCTACATGCAGGACAATGAAACTGGATCATTGTCTAACCTCATACAGAAAAGTAAATTCAAAATGGATCAAAGACCTGAATGTAAGCCTTAAAACTCTTGGAAAAAAACAGGCAAAAATCTCTTGGATGTGAACATTAGTGACTTCTTCATGAATATATCTCCCTGGGCAAGGAAACAGAAGCAAAAATGAACAAGTGGGACTATATCAAGCTGAAAAGCTTCTGTACAGCAAAGGACACCATCAATAGAACAAAAAGGTATCCTACAGTATGGGAGAATATTTTCATAAATGACAGATCCGGTAAAGACTTGACATCCAAAATATATAAAGAGCTCACGCTCCTCAACAAACAGAAAGCAAATAATCCAATTTAAAAATGGGCAGAGGAGCTGAACAGACAGTTCTCCAAAGAAGAAATTCAGATGGCCAACAGACACATGAAAAGATGCTCTACATCGCTAGTTATCAGAAAAATGCAAATTAAAACCACAATGAGATATCACCTCACACCAGTAAGGATGGCCACCATCCAAAAGACAAACAACAACAAATGTTAGTGAAGTTGTGGAGAAAGGGGAACCCTCCTACACTGCTGGTGGGATGTAAATTAGTTCAACCATTGTGGAAAGCAATATGGAGGTTCCTCAAAATGCTAAAAATAGACTTACCGTTTGACCCAGGAATTCCACTTCTAGGAATTTACCCTAAGGATTCAGCACTCCAGTTTGAAAAAGACAGATGCACCCCTATGTTTATCGCAGCACTATTTACAATAGCCAAGAAATGGAAGCAACCTAAGTGTCCATCAGTAGATGAATGGATAAAGAAGATGTGGTACATATACACAATGGAATATTATTCAGCCGTAAGAAGAAAACAAATCCCACCATTTGCAACAACATGGATGGAGCTAGAGGCTATTATGCTCAGTGAAATAAGCCAAGCAGAGAAAAACAAATGCCAAATTATTTCACTCATCTGTGGAGTATAAGAACAAAAGAAAAACTGAAGGAACAAAACATCAGCAGAATCACAGAACCCAAGAATGGACTAACAGTTACCAAAGGAAAAGAGACTGGGGAGAATGGGAGGGTAGAGAGGGATAAGGGCGGGGAAGAAGAAAGGAGATATTATGATTAGCATGTATAATGCAGGGGGTTGGGGAAAGGGGAGGGCTTTGCAACACAGAGAAGTAGTGATTCTACAACATCTTACTATGCTGATGGACAGTGACTCTAATGGGGTTTGTTGGGGGTACTTGGGGTAGGGGAGAGCCTAGTAAACATAATGTTCTTCCAAAAAATATAAATAAATAAATATTTTTTTTAAAAAAATGGGCACAGGATATGAACAGACACTTCTCTAGAGAAGAATTTCAGATGGCTAACAGACACATGAAAAGATGTTCCACATTGCTAATCATCAGAGAAATGCAAATTAAAACCACAATGAGTTATCACCTCATACCAGTAAGGATGGCCACCATCCAAAAGACAAACAACAACAAATGTTGGCGAGGTTGTGGAGAAAGGGGAACTCTCCTACACTGTGGTGGGAATGTAAATTAGTTCAACCATTGTGGAAAGCAATATGGAGGTTCCTCAAAAAGCTCAAAATAGAAATACCATTTGACCCAGGAATTCTACTAGGAATTTACCCTAAGAATGCAGCAGCCCAGTTTGAAAAAGTCATATGCACCCCTAAGTTTATCACAGCACTATTTACAATAGCCAAGAAATGGAAGCAACCTCAGTGTCCATCAGTAGATGAATGGATAAAGAAGATGTGGTACATATACACAATGGAATATTATTCAGCCATAAGAAGAAAAAAATCCTACCATTTGCAACAACATGGATGGAGCTAGAGGGTATTATGCTCAGTGTAATAAGCCAGGTGGAGAAAGACAAGTACCAAATGATTTCACTCATATGTGGAGTATAAGAACAAAGCAAAAACTGAAGGAACAAAACAGCAACAGACTCACAGAACCCAAGAATGGACTAACAGTTACCAAAGGGAAAGGGACTGGGAGGATGGGTGGGAAGGGAGGGAGAAGGGGGAGGGGAGAAAGAGGGCATTATGGTTATCATGTATAATGGGGCACGGGGAGGGACTGTGCAACACAGAGAAGACAAGCAGTGATTCTACATCTTTCTATGCTGATGGTCCGTGACTGTAATGGCGTTTGTGGTGGGGACTTAGTGATGGGGGGAGTCTAGGAAACATAATGTTCCTCAAGTAATTGTAGATTAATGAAAGCAGAATAAAATTTAAAAAAGAAGTGCCAACAAAAAAAAGTGAAAGGGTGTGGAAGGTTGCCTATATATCTGGGAAAAAAGCCTTAGGTATTTTGAAGTAAATGCGATAGCTTCCCCAATGGGTAACCTTTCTCCTTTAGAGAGTTCTCCTTTTCTTTTAAGTTTGTCTTCTAAGTAACTTGTCATGTTGTTCTTCAGAACATGGTATTTTGGTCCTTAACAATCATGTAGAACTTTCAATTGTGAGATGGGATTTGATTATTTTTCATGAATTTTAACCCCTAACAATCTTGAGATTATGGAAGAAACTTACAAGCTTAAGTTTTCCAGTAAAAGTTTTTCCTCTTAGGTTTGTCTTTTTGATAAATAATGATTCTTTGATATCTTTTTTCCCACATTCTTCTCTTGACCAATTTTTCAATGTACGGAAGAGTAGATATATGACTATGCCAATAAACCAAATCTAACTAAATGAAAACTTTTTTCAAGGCTCTTCATGGCAAAGAAAAACAAGATTTAAATAACTTTTGTTTCAGTGCAAAAAATGTCTAGAAAAGAAAAAATTTAGTTTATTATCCTAATTGTACAAAAAAAATACTTTCTTTAAACAGCATTTATGTAAAATTGATGTTATAAATATTGACTTAATGTTCAATACTAAAATTCTTATTAGAATTCTAACATTTTGTTTTCCTTTGTATCCTAACTTCTCCTTCTTGGTCTTGGGGACAGTCTGGAAAGAAAAGTAGATATGTCTCTGTTCCCTCACATAACTTTAATTAACATAGTAGAGATTCTCTCTTTACATCACATACATTTTATATCACAAAATGGTTTATAAGAAAAAAATTATTGTCTAAAATTATATTTTTATGATCTCTTTCCAATTGATACTACTTTTCACTTCATTTAAATTATTAGTTTTTTTGATATAGAGACCCTATATTTTGGTCATGTAAAAAATTCTTTTTCTCATAAAAATGGATGCTGTGGACTGTTTCCTCAAAAATTCATATGTTGAAGCCCTAACTCCCCCCAACAGGTTGGTTTGGGGAGGTATTTAGATCATGAAGGCAGAGCTTTCATGAGAGGTATGATTGCTTTTATAAAAAGAGACAAGAGATGTATGATCTTTCTACCCTGTGTGGATACAGCAAGAAAGCAACCTTCTACGAGCTAGGAAGAGAGCTCTCACCATAACCCACCCATGCTGGTACCCCAGTCTTAGACTTCTAGCCTTCTGAAATTCTCGGAGTTTGTTTTTTTAAGCCACCCAGTCTATGTTTTTTTTTTAAGTTCTTTTTTTTTTTTGAGAGGGCATCTCTCATATTTATTGATCAAATGATTGTTAACAACAATAAAATTCAGTATAGGGGGGTCAATGCTCAATGTACAATCATTAATCAATCTCAAGCCTAACTCTCGTCAGTCTCCAATCTTCTGAAGCATAACGAACAAGTTCTTACATGGTGAACGAATACTTACATAGTGAATAAATTCTTACATGGTGAACAGTACAAGGGCATTCATCACAGAAACTTTCGGTTTTGATCACGCATTATGAACTATAAACAATCAGGTCAAATATGAATATTCATTTGATTTTTATACTTGATTTATATGTTGATCCCACATTTCTCCCTTTATTATTATTATTATTTTTATTTTTAATAAAATGCTGAAGTGGTAGGTAGATGCAAGATAAAGGTAGAAAACATAGTTCAGTGTTGTAGGAGAGCAATTGTAGATGATCAGGTGTGTGCCTGTAGACTATGTGTTAGTCCAAGCTAGACAAGGGCAATAAACCATCAACGGATGCAGAAGATTTCTCTCAAAGCAGGGGGGATGAGGTTCTGAGCCTCACCTCTGTTGATTCCCAATTTCTCACCTGATGGCCTCCCTGCGACTGTGCCTGTCTTAGGTTGTTCCTCCCTTGAGGAATCTTACCCGTCTCTGGCTAACCAGTCATCTTCCGGGGCCATACAGGGAGATGTAAAGTTGGTAAGTGAGAGAGAAGCCATATTGTTTGAAAAGGTTAGCTTTTTACTTTGCAGATTTATGCCCTGTGGCTTCTATGCCCAGCACTTGTCTCGAGGTATCTTTACCACCTGGAGGAATTATGATACTCGGTAACTTCAATATGAGGCACGAATTCTATTTAAGGGTTGTAATTAGGAAGGAAGAAGAAAAGCTATAGAGGTAGCATATGGAAGAAAACATGGGAGGATTGATTATTTCTTTGACATATCTTCTTGTAGAGTACCTTAAGTATGTATAGGTTTTAAACTACTAACTAATTTGTACACACATATTAACATAATAGGAATACGGTGACATAAACAAAGCAAATCTATAATTACCATCCATCTCCAGTGAAGCCAAGAAAACCATTTAGGCACCCTAGGCATTTGTGAAAATTTGTCTATGATATGATGGATATTCTCCAACTGTACTTGAACAGTCTGAGAGAAATCAGACAAATTAAAGCAGCCCATTTCTGGGATCTGTTCACCTCCCATATGTCCATTTAACCGTAGTCTATAGTCATGAGAATTTGGAGTGCTACACCTTGCACCCCTCCCAACTCCTGGTTGAGTTCCAACAGTACAGATCCGGTCAAATTCGTCTCACTGTATGCACATGCCAGCCTAGACATCTCCCTCCTCATTCCAGTGGCAAGTCCAGGAAATGGTGGGGTGGACGCAACCATGACCGCAGCATTGCCCGGATCCCTGTGGAAGCTTTTTGATGATCATCCCCCGGCACGAGTCCTCCAGAGAGTGCTGATGCCGGAAGCTCCTCCTCATATCGTATCTTAGTTCATTTTCTGGGTATCCAAGCTAGGCCTTGTTCTTCTGCATAGAAACAAACAGACCCTTTGCCCACACTTTGACATGCCCTCTATACCACTGTGCAGAACTCATTGGAGGTCATCACACAGGGACTGCTTTTTTTTTTTTTATTAAGAGAAAGGAATATTATCAGAAAAGAGTACCTCCAAAGCTGATCATCTGACACCCTTTGAGTGATCAACATTAAGGATATTTAAAGCATGTGTTGATCTTTGATTTACCAATAGTTTTATCCTATCAAGGAGTAATCCCCCTTTTCTTTTTTTCTTTCTTTCTTTTTTTTAATCTTTAATCTACACTTACATGAAGAGTACTATGTTTACTATGCTCTCCCCTATATCAGGTCCCCCCTAACAACCACATTACGGTTACTGTCCATCAGCTTAGCAAAATGTAGAATCCCTACTTGTCCTCTCTGTGTTGTGCAGCCCACCCTCCCCTTTCTCCCTCCCCCCCATGCCTGCTAATCTTAATACCCCCCTTCTTCTTCCCCCCCCTTATCCCTCCCTGCCCACCCATCCTCCCCAGTTCCTTTCCCTTTGGTACCTGTTAGTCCATTTTTGGGTTCTGTAATTCCGCTGCTGTTTTGTTCCTTAAGTTTTTCCTTTGTTCTTATACTCCTCAGATGAGTGAAATCATTTGGTATTTCTCTTTCTCCGCTTGGCTTATTTCACTGAGCATAATACTCTCCAGCTCCATCCGTGTTGCTGCAAATGGTTGGATTTTTCCACTTCTTATGGCTGAGTAGTATTCCATTGTGTATATGTACCACATCTTCTTTATCCATTCATCTACCAAGGGACATTTAGGTTGCTTCCAATTCTTGGCTTCCAATTATTGTAAATAGTGCTGCGATAAACATAGGGGTGCATCTGTCTTTCTCAAACTTGATTGCTGCGTTCTTAGGGTAAATTCCTAGGAGTGGAATTCCTGGGTCTAATGGTAGGTCTGTTTTGAGCATTTTGATGAACCTCCAAACTGCTTTCCACAATGGTTGAACTAATTTACATTCCCACCAGCAGTGTAGGAGGGTTCCCCTTTCTCCACAGCCTCACCAACATTTGTTGTTGTTTGTCTTTTGGATGGCAGCCATCCTTACTGGTGTGAGGTGATACCTCATTGTAGTTTTAATTTGCATTTCTCTGATAATTAGCGATGTGGACCATCTTTTCATGTGTCTCTTGGCCATCTGTATTTCTTTTTTAGAGAACTGTCTGTTCAGTTCCTCTGCCCATTTTTTAATTGGGTTATTTGTTTTTTGTTTGTTGAGGCGTGTGAGCTCTTTATATATTCTGGACGTCAAGCCTTTATCGGATCTGTCCTTTTCAAATATATTCTCCCATACTGTAGGGTTCCTTTTTGTTCTGTTGATGGTGTCTTTCACTGTACAGAAGCTTTTCAGCTTAATGTAGTCCCACTTGCTCATTTTTGCTGTTGTTTTCCTTGCCCGGGGAGATATGTTCAAGAAGAGGTCACTCATGTTTATGTCTAAGAGGTTTTTGCCTATGTTTTTTCCCAAGAGTTTAATGGTTTCATGACTTACATTCAGGTCTTTGATCCATTTTGAGTTTACCTTTGTATATGGGGTTAGACAATGGTCCAGTTTCTTTCTCCTACATGTAGCTGTCCAGTTTTGCCAACACTATCTGTTGAAGAGACTGTCATTTTGCCATTGTATGTCCTTGGCTCCTTTATCAAATATTAATTGACCATATATGTTTGGGTTAATGTCTGGAGTCTCTAATCTGTTCCACTGGTCTGTGGCTCTGTTCTTGTGCCAGTACCAAATTGTCTTGATTACTATGGCTTTGTAGTAGAGCTTGAAGTTGGGGAGTGAGATCCCCCCTACTTTATTCTTCTTTTTCAGGATTGCTTTGGCTATTCAGGGTCTTTGGTGTTTCCATATGAATTTTTTAATTATTTGTTCCAATTCATTGAAGAATGTTGCTGGTAATTTGAGAGGGATTGCATCAAATCTGTATATTGCTTTGGGCAGGATGGCCATTTTGACGATATTAATTCTTCCTAGCCATGAGCATGGGATGAGTTTCCATTTATTAGTGTCCCCTTTAATTTCTCTTAAGAGTGACTTGTAGTTTTCAGGGTATAGGTCTTTCACTTCTTTGGTTAGGTTTATTCCTAGGTATTTTATTCTTTTTGATGCAATGGTGAATGGAATTGTTTTCCTGATTTCTCTTTCTATTGATTCATTGTTAGTGTATAGGAAAGCTACAGATTTCTGTGTGTTAATTTTGTATCCTGCAACTTTGCTGTATCCCGATATCAGTTCTAGTAGTTTTGGAGTGGAGTCTTTAGGGTTTTTTATGTACCGTATCATATCATCTGCAAATAGTGACAGTTTAACTTCTTCTTTACCAATCTGGATTCCTTGTATTTCTTTGTTTTGTCTGATTGCCGTGGCTAGGACCTCCAGTACTATGTTAAATAACAGTGGGGAGAGTGGGCATCCCTGTCTGGTTCCTGATCTCAGAGGAAATGCTTTCAGCTTCTCGCTGTTCAGTATAATGCTGGCTGTGGGTTTATCATATATGGCCTTTATTATGTTGAGGTACTTGCCCTCTATTCCCATTTTGCTGAGAGTTTTTATCATGAATGGATGTTGAATTTTGTCAAATGCTTTTTCAGCATCTATGGAGATGATCATGTGGTTTTTGTCTTTCTTTTTGTTGATGTGGTGGATGATGTTGATGGATTTTCGAATGTTGTACCATCCTTGCATCCCTGGGATGAATCCCACTTGGTCTTGGTGTATGATCCTTTTGATACACTGTTGAATTCTGTTTGCTAATATTTTATTGAGTATTTTTGCATCTACATTCATCAGGGATATTGGTCTGTAATTTTCTTTTTTGGTGGGGTCTTTGCCTGGTTTTGGTATTAGGGTGATGTTGGCTTCATAGAATGAGTTTGGGAGTATTCCCTCTTCTATTTTTGAAACACTTTAAGGAGAATGGGTATGATGTCTTCTCTGTGTGTCTGATAAAATTCCGCAGTAAATCCGTCCGGCCCCGGGGTTTTCTTCTTGGGTAGTTTTTTGATTACCGTTTCAATTTCTTTGCTCGTAATTGGTTTGTTTAACTTTTGTGTTTCTTCCTTGGTCAGTCTTGGGAGGTTGTATTTTTCTAGGAAGTTGTCCATTTCTTCTAGGTTTTCCAGCTTGTTGGCATATAGGTTTTCATAGTAGTCTTTAATAATTCTTTGTATTTCTGTGGAGTCTGTCGTGATTTTTCCATTCTCATTTCTGATTATGTTGATTTGTGTTGATTCTCTTTTTCTCTTAATAAGTTGGGCTAGAGGCTTATCTATTTTGTTTATTCTCTCAAAGAACCAGCTCTTGGTTTCATTGATTTTTCCTATTGTTTTATTCTTCTCAATTTTGTTTATTTCTTCTCTGATCTTTATTATGTCCCTCCTTCTGCTGACTTTAGGCCTCATTTGTTCTTCTTTTTCCAGTTTCGATAATTGTAATGTTAGACTATTCACTTGGGATTGTTCTTCCTTCTTCAAGTGTTCCTGGATTGCTATATACTTTCCTCTTAAGACTGCTTTCGCTGTGTCCCATAGAAGTTAGGGCTTTGTGTTGTTGTCGTCCTTTGTTTCCATATATTCCTTGATCTCTATTTTAATTTGTTCGTTGATCCATTGATTATTTATGAGCATGTTATTAAGGCTCCATGTGTTTGTGAGCCTTTTTGTTTTCTTTGTACAATTTATTTTTAGTTTTATACCTTTGTGGTCTGAAAAGTTGGTTGGTAGAATTTCAGTATTTTGGAATTTACTGAGGCTCTTTTTGTGGGTTAGTATGTTGTCTATTCTGGAGAATGTTCCATGTGCACTTGAGAAGAATGTATACCCGGTTGTTTTTTTTTGGATGTAGAGTTCTATAGATGTCTATTAGGTCCATCTGCTCTACTGTGTAGTTCAGTGCCTCCATGTCCTTACTTATTTTCTGCCCGGTGGATCTATCCTTTGGGGTGAGTGGTGTGTTGAAGTCTCCTAGAATGAATGCATTGCAGTCTATTTCCCTCTTTAGTTCTGTTAGTATTTGCTTCACATATGCTTGTGCTCCTGTATTGGGTGCATATATATTTTGAATGGTTATATCCTCATGTTGGACTGAGCCCTTTATCATTATGTAGTATCCTTCTTTATCTCTTGTTTCTTTCTTTGTTTTGAAGTCTATTTTGTCTGATATTAGTACTGCAACCCCTGCTTTCTTCTCACTGTTGTTTGCCTGAAATGTTTTTCCATCCCTTGACTTTTAGTCTATGCTTGTCTTTGGGTTTAAGGTGAGTTTCTTGTAAGCAGCATAAAGATGGGTCTTGCTTTTTTATCCATTCTATTACTCTGTGTCTTTTTTGATTGGTGCATTAAGTCCATTTACATTTAGGGTGACTATTGAGAGATATGTACTTATTGCCATTGCAGGCTTTAGATTCGTGGTTACCAAAGGTTTAAGGTTAGCTTCTTTAGTATCTTACTGCCTAACTTAGCTCGCTTATTGAGCTGTTATGTATACTGTCTGGAGATTCTTTTCTTCTCTCCCTTCTTATTCCTCCTCCTCCATTCTTCATATGTTGTGTGTTTTGTTCTGTGCTCTTTTTAGGAGTGCTCCCATCTAGAGCAGTCCCTGTAGGATGCCCTGTAGAGGTGGTTTGTGGGAAGCAAAATCCCTCAGCTTTTGCTTGTCTGGGAATTGTTTAATCCCGCCATCATATTTAAATGAAAGTCATGCTGGATACAGTATCCTTGGTTCAAGGCCCTTCTGTTTCATTGCATTAAGTATATCATGCCATTCTCTTCTGGCCTGTACGGTTTCTGTCGAGAAGTCTGATGTTAGTCTGATGGGTTTTCCTTTATAGGTGACCTTTTTCTCTCTAGCTGCCTTTAAAACTCTTTCCTTGTCCTTGATCCTTGCCATTTTAATTACTATGTGTCTTGGTGTTGTCCTCCTTGGATCCTTTCTGTTGGGGGTTCTGTGTAATTCCATGGTCTGTTCGATTATTTCCTCCCCCAGTTTGGGGAAGTTTTCAGCAATTATTTCTTCAAAGAGACTTTCTATCCCTTTTCCTCTTTCTTCTTCTTCTGGTACCCCTATAATACGAATATTATTCCTTTTGGTTTGGTCACCTAGTTCTCTTAGTGTTGTTTCATTCCTGGAGATCCTTTTATCTCTCTCTATGTCAGCTTCTATACGTTCCTGCTCTCTGGCTTCTATTCCTTCAATGGCCTCTTGCATCTTATCCATTCTGCTTATAAATCCTTCCAGGGATTGTTTCACTTCTGTGATCTCCTTCCTGACATCTGTGATCTCCCTCCGGACTTCATCCCATCGCTCTTGCATTTTTCTCTGCATCTCACCCCATTCCTCTTGCATTTTTCTCTGCATCTCTGTCAGCATGTTCATGATTTTTATTTTGAATTCTTTTTCAGGAGGACTGGTTAGGTCTGTCTCCTTCTCAGGTGTTGTCTCTGTGATCTTTGTCTGCCTGTAGTTTTGCCTTTTCATGGTGATAGAGATAGTTTGCAGACCTGGTACGAGTGACCGCTGGAAGAGCTTCCCTTCTTGTTGGTTTGTGGCCTTCCTCTCCTGGGAGAATAGCGACCTCTAGTGGCTTATGCTTGTCAGCTGTGCGCAGACAGGGCTTCTGCTACCTGCCCGTTTGCTATGGAGTTTATCTCCGCTGTTGCTGTGGGCATGGCCTGGCTGGGGCTGCTCCTCCAAAGTGGTGGAGCCCCTTTGGTGGGGGAGCGGCCAGGAGGCTATTTTTCTCCATAAGGGCCCTCTGTGCTCCCTGTTGCCCAGGGGATTCGAGTGCCCAGTGATCCCCAGATTCCCTGCCTCTGGTCTAAGTGTCCTGTCCTGCCCTTTAAGACTTCCAAAAAGCACTCCCCTTCGCAAGGTGCTGGGTTCTTGCATGTGTGGATGTGGTCTGGATGTTGTCCTGTGTCCTCTGGTCTCTATTTTAGGAAGAGTTTTGTTTGTTATATTTTCATAGCTCTATGTGTTTTTGGAAGGAGATTTCCACTGCTCTACTCACGCCGCCATCTTGGCTCCGCCCATCCTATGTTTTTTTTATAGCAGCCTGATCTGACTAAGAATGGGCAGCAGTGTTTAACAGAATACATTGATGACCTGCATCAGCAATTCTGTATTTTTATGATATTCAGAAAAGGATATCTGCCCAAGAAGCATGTGAATTAAAGTCCACTTTCAAGTATGTAAGAGGAAAGCAATTTTGTCAGCTTGCCAGGAAGAATATTAGCTTATCTAACTAGATTTGCTGCCTAGAGCTGAAGGCTAGATGATAAGGAGTCCTTCCATTGTTTCTAGTTCTAGGTTTATCATTAATGAATTGTATGACCTTGGCAGTCACCGAAGTACTTTGCCCCTTGAGTCCCTCTTTGCTAAAATTTAGATTCTAATGTCTATTTTTTAAAGGTTTGGCCTATAAAATAATAGAAAATCTTTAATATTTCATTGAAAAGCCAAAATGGGGGGAAAGATGTCAGTTTTTCCTACCTTTGAAGAATATCTAACCAGAGTATAACTTGCAGGAATACAATTGAAGACTATCCCAGAAGGTGGTAGCTTACTGAAGTAATCTGCATTTTCAGTATTTTACCTTCTGGGTGACCAGAGGTTGCCTGAGCCTTTCAGGAAAAAGTGCTGAAAGTATGAGTGAATGAGTGCTTTTGACATCCTGGGAATTTATGAGTATGCCAGCCCTGGATACAATAACACAGCTAATACCATGTATGACATTGAACAAGACAGTTTTTTATATGTTGTACTTTTACCTTATATGCATTTGTAGATAACTCTGTTGCATGGGATATTGAGGGAGAACATAGCACATATATATCTATCTACAATTTTGCCAGGCCAACTGCCTGGGTTTTTGTTAAGTTATCACTGACATACACTCTTATGAAGGTTTCACATGAGCAGCATTGTGGTTACTACATTCACCCATATTATCAAGTCCCCCCCTACATACCCCACTGCAGTCACTGTCCATCAGTGTAGTAAGAGCATATACTTTTTTAAACCAAACATAAATTTTAACTTTTAAAAGCTATAACCATTTTTGAAAATTTATAATCAACTTAGTAGACTAGATTAAATTTACAAACTTGATTACCTGTTTGGCATAGTCAGTTGAAAATTATAATGGGGAGGATTTCTGGATGGCAATGTAAAGAACTCAAAAGATCTCCCCAGAGAAACAGCTAATGGTTCAAAATTAGCAAAGACAATCATTCAAAGACTCTGGAGAATGTTAAAAGGATTTACAACTGACAGAACCATTTATTCAAAATCTACAGAACTCAGTCATAGTAATAGTAGGATGCTATAATATCTGATCAGAAGGCTCTACGCATACTTCTACCCAACTCTGTTGTAGAAGTGTATTCCAGTAGGCTCGGCAGCCAAGTGGCAGCTCCCATCTACTGCAAAAACTGTTCCATAATACAAAGGTTCTGCCAGGGAGGGAGTCAGAGAAAACCTCAAACTGTCAACATCCTGGCCCTGCCTGGGGCACCTGACTTTATTTGGATTGTGGAGCAATTTATGCCTCCAAGGAATTGTCCCAAAAAACCAGCTAAAAATCAGTGGAGGACAAAACGATGATAGACCAATAGAGGCAGATCAACAAGAAGTTTAACAGAGATCAGAGAAAGACAGCAAAGGAAACCTGGTGATATGGAAGAATGTGCACATAACTAAGGCCACACTCTCAGGAGAAATGAGGGGAAACTGCTTTGCTTTTAGTCCTTGACTAAATGTGGGACAAAATTGTAAGCCAAGTGTGAAAGCAGTTGCCAAGCCACACAGATCAAACAAAAAATGTAAACCTAATGACCTTTAAGCTTAGTGGAACTTAAGCACAACTCTGATCAGTGGCTGACTGCTAAACTGTAATGACCCAGGGATGCCCCTTAGGAAGCCAGATTTAAAGATCAAAACAAGTGGAAATCCAAGTGGGAAAGTTGGGGGCTGCACACTGGGAGAACAGACTTCACAGAACTAGTCCAGCCAAGTTACTAAACAACAACAAACCCTGAAACAGTGACAATCAGTATCAATAGCTGCTGTAATATATTACCTAAACTGTCCATCAGGTAGGTTGCATGCAAGAGAGTGGTCCTGATAGCACAGTGGCAGGAATGGGATCTTGTCCTGATCTAGTATACCAGAGCTTCACCCCCCTCCCTGTGGGAGTTACAGGTGAGTTAATATATAGGGCAATGGGAGGTACAAGCACTGTCAAAAAAGATAAAATAAAACTTCCCCATAAGATGCTCTTACCTCCTGTACATTTGGGGTACACTACTGTGATCTTTGGGAGCCACTCTGCTGTTACTCCAGGAACACACAGAAAGTCAGCTTCCAGGCCTTTTCCCCAAGGTACAAGAAGGGCCAGCCATTGCTGGTCTATGTGTCAAAATGTCCAGGACCATGTCCACTCAACAGAGTCTCCAAAATTTAATGCAGTTGGGGCTGGCAGCAGGATGTTGCTCTGCTTGCCACATCCTGGTTTCAATAACTCCTCTTTGGTTAGCACATATAGTTGTATAGGAGAGGCGGCAATGTGTGTTAGCATATCTACAGAGCACAAGGCTCCTTTTGGAGCTTCTCATTCAAATGCTGTAGCACTGTCTGTAAGTGAACTGACCATTGTTACCTATCATGCCTATCCAGTAGGGTTTTATGGTACATGAAACCTCTGCTTTATTCCTAATTGCTGCACCTATTCTTGGAATGCATGTCCAGTAAAGTGGGTGCCCTGATCACTCTCAATCACCTGTGGCCAGCCATAGGCTGGAAAGAGACACTCTAAGCCCCTCTTGGTGGTTTGCTGATCTGCACAATGTGCAGGAAAAGCAACCAATAGGCCAGTAGCTGTATCCACGTAAGTCATGGCATACCAATATCCTTCTGATATGGGCAGAAGCCCAGTATAGTCCATCTGCCACCTGATAAGGAATATTGGCCCCTTTACTATTGTCCCATGTTGCTGTGGGACTCGGCATAAGTCCCTCTGAGAGCACACAAGGCACTCTTTCAGGGCTCTGCTGACTTCAAAGGTCAACAATAAGCCCCACCGACAGACTACAGTACACACTGTCTTTTGCCCCACGTGCAACAAACGCTGATTTGACCATTGGGCTACATCAGAGGCAGGCTTTCCTTCTAGTCAGTGCACCTGGGCCAATGTGTCTGCTTCATCATTCCCTGGGGATGCCAAAGGCAAATGGCCAGTCACATGATATATGATTAACAGTCTTAGTCTGACCAAAGGCCCATAGGTATTGCCACAACTCTTGCCCACAAAGGTGCTGGTGACCAACCATCCAGTTGGCATGGTACCCTGTCAGTAGCCACAGGGTCAAGCCCCGATAGACGGACCAGCTGTTAGTGTAGATAACTATAGGGGAGGGCTCCTGGGTGATCACGAGCCGTACTGCCCACAACTCAGCCCATTGGCTGCTCTTCCCCTCTCTATCCTCCATCCATATTGTCTCAGTCTTAGGATGGAAAGCCACAAGCCTCCACTTCAGGGGCTGCCCATGACTGGAGTCATCTGTACACTAAGCATCTTCAGGTATAGGGGCTTTTCCCTCCTGATAAAGACTCTTGGCTACCAATGGCTCAACAGCAAGTTCTTCCTTTTTCCACTGGTATATGTCACTGGCCCCAATAAGCGTTGGAATTCTCCACTTATGGGGCTAGTAGACAGGGCACTACGCTGCTGTAAATATGCACCCCATTTGGCCAGTGTAGGTGTCTGTACCACGCCACTCTGTGGCCTTTGGGTCCAATCTCGCACCCACCCCGCAATGGGATAGGTGATTATTACCTTGGTCAGAGCTTATTCCAGTGATGGGCTCTGTAGCCAGCAAGGCATGGTACACAGCAGCCAGTTGCTTCTCTATCAAGGTGTACCAGTCCTCTGCTCCTTTCCATAGTTGTGACCAGAATCCAATAGGTTGGCATGACCGTTCAAGCCACTGCCAAAGACCCCATCCATAACCATCTTCTGTTACATGAACATCTAGCTCACAGGGCTTGTTGAGTCCATTACAGTCAAGGCCTGTATGGCCTTAGCAGCAGTAAAAGCATCTGCACATGTTTCATCCCAGTCCCACCTGATACCCTTTTATACCAACCGATATAAGGGTTTCAGAATTTGTGCCAAGTGCGGGATAAACACTCTCCAGTAGCCCAGAAGACCCAAAACTCTTGTAATACTGCCACAGTGGTAGGGGTGGGGAAAGCCTGGACCTTGTCTATGACTGCTTCAGGAATAACTTTAGTTTTACCTGACCAGACAACCCTCATTATTTTTACTGACAAACCAGTTGCCTGAATGTTGGTGCTATTCACAGCCCATTTTTTCTCTTGTAGATGTTACAGCAATCTAGTAACTGGCCTTTTTAAATCTGCAAGAGAATCAGATATGAGCATAATATCATCAATGTACTGATATACCCACACTTCTTATGGTTTATTCCATGTGGCCACGTCCTGGGCTACAAGTCCATGACAAATGGTGGGACTGTGGAGGTATCCCTGTGGAAGGACAGTGAATGTCCACTGCTGGCCTTCCCACATGAAGGCAAACTGTTCCTGACTTTCCTGTGTTATGTCATTAGACAAGAGAGCATTAGCAAGATCCACAACATAATGATATGTCCCCAGGTCATGACTTAGTGTGTCCATAAGGGCTGCTATTGAGGGAACAGCAGCATGCAAAGGGGGTGTGACTTTATTCAATTCCCTATACTCCACAGTTATACACCTGGTGCCATCTGGCTTTTTCACTGGCCACACTGGGGAATTAAAAGGACTATGGGTAGGCTTTATGATGCTCACCTTCTCCAATTCCTGTAGAGTTTTCTCCAATTTCCTTGTGTCCCTACAGGCAATTTATACTGCTTAATATTTGTCACTCACCTGGGTACAGGCAGAGCTACAGGTGGGTGCTTAGCATGTCTCCTTAGAACTGCTTTTACCACACATACCCTCAGTCTGAACTCATCTGCAGTGGTCTGTAGCCACAGGCCCTGCCAGATATCCACCCCCACAATATATTCCAGGATGGGAGAAAATTACACAGTATACTCCTTTGGGGGTAAATGCCCTATCCCCAATGGGATTGGGCTTTCTTCCTTCTAATTGCCTTACCCCATAGCCATCTATCACAGCAGGGCTCCCAGGAAAACACTCAAGGTTGCCTGAGAACCCGAATCTTTCTAAGTCAGAGAACATTCAGCTCCTGTGTCCACCAGTGCCAAGACATGTTGTACATTCACAGGGGATCAATGAATTGCTAATTCTACATGTGGCCCCTAGTCCCCACCATGTCCCCCAAGGTGGAGACCTTGACCTTCCCCTCAGTTGAACCACTATGCCCAATCATCCTGTGGAGGTAAGGGCCCAGGCAGAGCCTGAGTACTGTCCCCCAGAAAATCTTCCAGGGACACAGTCTGGACATGGGGTTTTGACTCCAGCTTCCATGTCCTGGACTTCAGCGACTGGAACTGCTGCTCTGGCTTTAATTAGTGCCACAGTTCTAACAAGATTCTATTGGGCTGCCCATCAAGTTTTTCAAATCAACCCACATTCGGGTCCTTGAGACCTTCACAGGGCCCTTTGCACCTCTCCTTTCAGTCATAGCCCAAACTTCCTTCCGTGCTCTTATCATTTCAACCTCCGCCAGATTTGCTAATCTGTACAAGTAGCTTCACTTATCAGTTGCCCTATGTGGAGAGCAGAAATAGTCACTAGGGACCCAAAGAGAGATGGGGGAGCTGTATGGAGCACCAGATTTCTCATTCCTACAGTGAAAAATCTCCTCATCGAGGCCCTGGGGGTCCATATTATAAATGCTATTCTTCATGCCCAACTCCCATAATACCTCCTGGAGCTCTGCAAACTAACTAGTTTTCCAATTAGTAAGTATGGTAAATCACCCTGATTAGGCCAAACTATCCTGATGGCTGCTGTCAGCCAATCCAGAAGTGCCTGATTCCCTCAGGTGTGACAGACACTTTGCAACCACTGCCAGAGGGAAGGCTGAATCATCAGGGTAGCCAGTCTACACATGTCAGAACTCGACATAACAATGTTTTCCACTCACATATCCCAAAGACGCAAAAGCCTCGTAGGCAGAGGTTCCGACAGCTTCTGCCGATCCTGAACACTCATGTCCACCAGCTCATCCTGGACATAGGAGCAAAGCATGGAGTGCTCCACAACCTGGGGAGGGGGTGGCTCCTCCCCCTGAGGAGCCCATGGTTGTTGTGTTTTTATTTTCTTAATTACAACTGGGTGGGTCTTTAACACAGGAGAAGCTGGTGCCTCCAGCAGTGGCCTTGACAAGAGACCCACCCTTGGGCCCCACCCCCTAAACTTCTCTTAACATTTTCTCTACCATCTCCAGGGCTGAAGGCATTGCTCTTTCCTCCCCCTCCCATGGATTCTCCTGTTGCCTCTTCGCTCACTGTTAACATATCTTCCAGGAGTGCAACCCATCTTCTCAATAACTGTCCCTCTTTCTAAGGGCATCCTGTAGGTCATTGCCCAGCTCCTCCAAGTAATGCTGAAGTGTGTCTCTCTCCTGCCGAAGTCTCTCTCTCTTCTTGATAACCTTTCCACTATCTCGAAGAAAAGGCATCCCACAATCCCAGCTGCTACATGGCCACTCAGGGCCTCTAAGCAGTCTTCTATTTCACCTAGGGCTAATTCTGCAGCTTCCAGTGTTTCCACCCTTCCCCATCTGGGGAAGGCCTCACCCCATTAGGAGGTACATTACCCTAGGCCAATTCCCCACTAGGGGCTCCCCAATTAGAAGCCTTACAGATAGGGGGCTCCCAGTTGAAGCTACACCCTCTACTGCTGCAGCCACTGGGGCCTCCCCACCATCCACCATCTCTAGGGGAAGCCTTCCCAAGGGCCACACTCATGTAGACAGATTTCAGGTTCAAAGGTCCTGCTGACTACTTCCAGATAAAACTCCAGGGGGAAAAATCCCAGAGCTAAATACCTTTGAAACCAAAGTCAGTCAGAGGGAGAAATAAAGTGGGAGAAACCCATTTCTTTCTTACAAGTAGTTGTCCTCTTCTACTCTCCCGTGTCTCTCATGATCCAGTTGCGGAAGTAGGGGCCCCACCAAACCTCTCTGGTCCAGATATGCCCTTGCTTGCCATTGTAATTACCTATTGATATGGACATGGACTACTTCTGTCCACCCCTTGGAAACACCTATTGATATGGAGACGCACTAAGGCCAGGCAAGAGATTCTGGAAATATTGAAATTTTATCCACAGATGATATATTTGAAGGTGGGGCCTTTGGGAGGCAATTAGGCCAGAAGGGTGGAGCCCTTATAAAAGAGACTCCTGAGAGCTCCCTTGCTCCTTTCATCAGCTATAGTTACAGCAATAAGACAGCTGTCTATGAACCAGAAAGCAGACCCTTATCAGACACGAATCTGTCAGCACCTTGATATTGCATTTCTCAGCCTCCAGAACTGTGAGAATTCAATTTCTGTTATTTATATGCCACCCAGTCTATGGTAATCTGTTATAGAGGCTCCAAAGGACTCAGATAGGGCATGTCTGCTAATGGGTATGAAGTTTCTTTTTCATATGATCAAAGTGTTCTAAACTCTGTAAAAATATATAGTAAAATCCACTTTATTTTATTTTAAAAGGATGAATTTTATGTCAGTAAATTATATTTCTAAAGCTGTTAAAAAAACAAGGACTGTTTCCAGTCCTGTTTTGGAAAAGGATGAGATTAGTAATCATAAAGATTTCATGTTTGCATAATGATTATTAACTGTATAATAAAAATTTATAAAAATTATACTCACAAAATCATTATTTGATGCTCTTCTATCTCATACCTTGTCCTCTTGCAGTCAAGGAAAGTAAGAATATGCAACGAGAATTGTATGTGATAATTGTGCAGCTCTCAAGTATTTTTAAAGGCAAAAAGCAGATTTACATATTTACTTGAGACATTTTAAGGTCAGCAAGGGAAATGCATACACTGAAATAATTTTCTAAAATGCAGGTGGAAGTGGAAGTAGGTTATGAAATTGTATGTAGGTAAAAAATCACTATAATATTATCTATCTTAAAAAAGGTTTTTATTGATTTCAGAGGTATTTGCATATTTTCCTACCAAGAATGAAATATAAAATATAGCTACCATGTTTGTATTCAAACAAATAAAGCACAATGAGAATTCTAAAACAATATTTAATTTCCCCTATTGTGAATGAGGATAGAGCCAAAGTGAAATATACTTTAGATGTAATTGGGAAATGTTTGCTTTTTTATATGGATAATTATAAAAAAGTATTAATCTGTGTAACTTCAGGTGAGAATTTTAAAAATCAGGCTTATTTCAATCTTAACCCAGTTTCTAGGATGCTCTGAGTAAAAGTCTTAAGTCATGTTGAGAATCCCATGTTCTTGCTTAATTTAGGATAACCTAGCATCTCCCCCTGCTGTACATTTTCCCCAACTACAGGGAAGTGCAGAGAAAGCTAGAGTAGGGAAAATGAGTGTGTTGAACTGAAGGGGGAACTAAAGTACAATTATTCTGATTTTTCTGCCATTTCTGACTTCAAAGGGTCATGATACTGTGTTTAGGAATGAAATTAAACGGAAGAAAAGAGCTTGAAGTTCCTTGGCCTGTGACTGAGGTTTTGGGAGGTCAGACAATAATTGAGTCTTGCTTGATTCTGCCGCATCAGCCATTTACGTAAGAGTAGACTTACTGGCTAATAACTACATTGCCTCTTTTTAACCTAGATCTCAGAATTTTCCTTAACATTAATGGGCATTAATTTTTTCTTTGCATTTTGTCTTGTATCACCAATAGATTTGACTTCTTAAGCATTTCATATTTTGTATTTTCTTATTATTAGATTTCTTTAAGTAGTTTTTAAGGCTAGTTTTGGAAAGATGACATTTTGTTTTTTGTTTTACTACTTTATCTTATTCTGATAAAATATACATAGTAGTTACCATTTTAACCATCTTAAAGTGTTCAATTCAGTGGCATTAAGTCCATTTACAGTGTTGTGCAACCAGCATCAATATGTAGTTCCAGAACGTTTTCATCACTCCAAAATGGAGCCCCATGCTCATGAAGCAGTTGCTTCTTCTCCTACTTTTCCCAGCTCCAGGAAACCACCAATTTGCATCTCTATGGAGTTTCATATGCTGGATATTTCATATAAATGGAATCATATATGTGGCCTTTGGTGTCTAGCTTCTTTCACTTAATATAATGCTTTCAACATTATGCAGCATGTATCAGTACCTTATTCCTTTTTATGGCTGGATAATATTCCATTGTATGGATATACCACATTTTGTTATCCATTTATCAATTGATGCACATTTGGGTTGTTTCCACCTTTGGCCATTATGAACAGTGCTGCTATGAACATTTATATATGCAAATTTTTATTTGAGCACCTGTGTTGCAGTCCTTCTGGTATATACCTAGAAACAGAATTACAGGGTCATATCACAATTCTGTGTTTCACTTACTGAGGAAATGCCAAACTGTTTTCCAAAGTGTCTGCTCCATTTTGCATTTCTTTCAGCAATGTATGAGAGTACCGTTTTTCCACATCCTTGCTAGCACTTGTCCTTTTTCTTTTTTTTTTAAACTATAGCCATGCTAGTGGATGTGAAATGGTATCTTAGTGTAGCTTTGATTTTCATTTACCTAATGCTTAATTATGTTGAGCATCTTTTTGTATCTTGTTGGCCACTATGTATCTTATTTGGAAAAATGTCCATATTGAGTTAAATTTTGATAGTGTGAGTTAGAGATTCAAATTTATTCTTTTGCCTGGAGATATACATTTGTCCCAACACCGTTTATTTAAGAGGCTATTATTTTCCCTCACTGAATTGTCTTGGTATCCTTGTCAAAACAATTAGCTATAGAAGTATAGGTTTATTTGTGGACTTCCAATTCTGTTTCAGT
Source organism: Manis javanica (assembly GCF_040802235.1). Lineage (NCBI taxonomy): Eukaryota > Metazoa > Chordata > Mammalia > Pholidota > Manidae > Manis > Manis javanica. Next base: position 92,108,890 of record NC_133174.1, read on the forward strand.
GACCTCTATGTGTAAGTCTGTTCTTATGTCAGGACCACACTGTCTTGATTAATGCAGCTTTGTAGTAAGCTTTCAAATCAAGAATAGAATACTCCAACTTTGTTCTTCTTTTTCAATATTATTTTGGCTATTCTGGGTCCCTTGTATTTCCATATGAACTTTAGCTCATCAGTGTCTGAAAGAAAGGCAATCGGAATTTTGATAGGGAATGCATTGAAACTGTAGATTAGTTTGGGGAATGGTGCCATCTTAACAATTACGTCTTTCAATCCATGAAGATCTTTCTATCTCTTTAGATCTGCTTTACTTAATTTCAACAATGTATAAGCAAGGTATAAGTCTTGCACTTCTTTTAAAATTTATTCCTAAGTCTTTTATCTTTTTTGATGCTGTTATAAATGGAATTGTTTTCTTAATTTCATTTTTACATTGTTCATTACAAATATATGGAAATACTACAGGTTTTAATTTAATTTTATTTTTACTGAAACTTTGTTCTCTTTGACCATTACCTCCCCATTCCGTCTCCCCACAACCCCTGGTAGTACCATTCTACTCTCTGCTTCTCAGTTTGACTGCTTTTCAGTTTTCCTCATTGAAATGATATCATGTAGTATTTGTCCTTCTGTGTTGCTTATTTCATTTAAAATAATGTTCTCAATGGTCAACCATGTTGTCACAAATGACAGCATTTCATTTTTTTAGGTTGCATAATATTCCATTGTGGGTATATACCACATTTTCTTTGTCAATTTATCCATCAGTAGACATTTAGGTTGCTTCCATGTCTCAGTTATTGTGAATAATGCTGCAATGAACATGGGACAACAGATATCTCTTCAAGATCCTTATTTCAGTTCCTTTGCATGTATACCCAGAAGTGGGATTGCTGGATCATACAGTAATTATGTTTTTAAGTTTTTGAAGAACCTCCATATTCTTTTCTATAGTGGCCACACCAATTTACATTCCTGGACCACAGTTTACAAGGGTTCTCTTTTCTCCATATCCTTAACAACACTTGCTATCTTTTTGTTTGTTTGTTTGTTTTTTGGGTAATAGCCATCCCAATAGGTGTGAAGTAATATCTCACTGTGGTTTTGATTTGCATTTCCCTGATGATTAATGATGTTTGAGCACCTTTTCACATACCTGTTGGTCATTTGTATGTATTCCTTGGAGAAATTGTTCAGTTCCTTTGCCCTTGTTTAAAAATCAGGTTATTGGGGTTTTTTGTTTTTTTGTTATTGAGCTGTAGTAGTTCCAAAATACAACTGATTTTTGTATTTGATCTTGTACCTTGCAACCTTGCTAAACTTGTTCAATAGCTCAAATACATTTTAGAGGATTTATTTGGATTATCTATATACAAGATCATGTCATCCACAGGTAGAGATCTTTTTACTCCTTTTCCAATCTGGATACCTTTTATTTCATTTTCTTGACTAAATTATACTGTCTAGTAGAATTACTAGTACAATGGTAAATGGAAATAGGGAGAGTAGACTTCCTTTTCTTGTTTCTGAACTCAGAGGGAGAGCTTTCAGTCTTTCAGAATTAATATGATGTTGATTATGGATATTTAGTAGATGCTTTTTGTGAAGTTTAGGAAATTCCTTCTATTCTTCATTTGCTGAGTTATTTTATTATAAAAGCATATTGAATTTTGTCAAGTGATTTTTCTGCATGCATCTGTTGAAGTGATCATATGGTTTGGTTTTTGTTCTTTATTAATACCATGAATTACAGTGATTGATTTTTCTATGTTGACTCAACATTACATTTCTGAGAAAAATCCCACTTGGTCATGGAATGCAATACTTCTTACATGTGACTGGATTTATTTGCTAGTATTTTGTTGGGAATTTGCTGCATCTATATTCTTAAGTGATATTTTGTAGTTTGTACTTTTCTTGTAATATCTTTGGTTTTGATATGAGGGTAATGCTAGCTTCATAGAATGAGGTAAGAAGTGTTCCCTCCTTTTCTATCTTTTGGAACATTTTGTAAAGGATTGGCATTAATTCTTTAAATATTTGGTAGAGTTCATCAGTGAAGCCATCTGATCCTGAGATTTTCTTTGTTGGGAGGCTTTTGATTACTAATTCAATCTCATTATTTGTTACTGGTTGGTTCAGAATGTTGTATTTCTTCACGATTCAGTCTTGGTAAGTTGTATGTTTCTAGGAATTTATCCATTTTGTCTAGATTATCCAATTTGTTGACATGTAATTATTCATAGTAGTCTCTATGATCCTATATATTTTTGTGGTGTCAGTTGTAATGTGTCCTCTTTCATTTGTGATTTTATTTGAGTCTTCTCTTTTTTTCTTAGTGTAGCAAAAATTTTGTCAATTTTGTCTATCTTTTCAAAAACCAGCTAATAGTTTTGTCAATCTTTCCTATTACTTTTCTGGTCTATTTCATTCCACTCTGACCTTTGTTATTTCCTTCCTTCAGCTAACTTTGGACTTAGTTTGCTTTTCCTTTTATAGTTCCTCTGGTGTAAGGTTAGGCTGTTTGAGATTTTTTCTTCTTTTTTATTGAATTATGGTTGATGTACAATATTCTATTGGTTTCAGGTATACAACATAGTGATTCAACAGTTATGTACATTATGAAATGCTCACCATAAAAGTGTAGTTACAAGCTGTCACCATACAAATACATTATAATATTATTGACTATATTCCTTATGCTGTACTTTTTATCCCTATGACTTATTTATTTTATAATTTTAAGTTTGTTCCTCATTATCCCCTTCAACTATTTCACCCTTTCATTCCTTTCCCCTAATCTCAACCACTTTGTTCTCATGTTTATGGGCCTATTTCTGTTTTTTGTTTGTTTTATTTTTTTACATTTGACATATTAATGTAAGCATTTATCACTTCCCTCTAAGAACTGCTTTTCCCACATCCCATAAGTTTTGGTATGTTGTGCTTCAATTTTTATTTGTTTTGAGATCCTTTTTGATTTCCCTTTTGATTTCTTCTTTGACCCATTGGTTGTTCAGGAGTGTAATTTTTTCACATATTTGTGAATTTTTCTCCTGTAATTTGTTTCTAACTTCATACTAGTGTAGTTAGAGAAGATAGTATGATTTCATTCCTCTTAAATTTGCTAAGACTTGTTTTGTGACCTATCATGTGTACTACCCTGAGAGCATTCCATGTGCACTTGAGAAGACTGTATGGTCTGCTGTTGTTGGATGGGGCATTCTGTATATGTCTTTTAGGTCCATTTGGTCTTCAGCATAGTTAAAATTTAAAGTTTTGTAATTATTTTTCTGTCTGGATGATCTATCTGTTATTGAACATGCAGTACTGAAGTTTCCTACACTTATTATATTGTTGTCTATTTCTTCTTTCAGATCTGTTAGTCTTTTCTTAATATATTTAGATGCTCTGATGTTGGGTGCATATATATTGATGATTGTTACAGCTTCTTGATGAGTTCACCCTTTTATCATCATATAATGACCTTCTTTGTCTCATGTTACAGCTTTTGAGTAAAAATCTATTTTGTCTGTTGTAAGCATAGCTACCCTGTTCTCTTTTGGTTTCCACTAGCATGGAATATCTTTTCCCATCCCTTCACTTTGAGCCTGTGTGTGTCTCTAAAGTTGAAGTGAGTCTTTTGTAGGCAGCATATAGCTGGGTCTTGTTTTTTATTTATCCAGCCACTCTATACCTTTTTATTGGGGGATTTACTCCATTTAAATTTTAGAATAATCATTGATAGGTATGGACTTACTAATTTATTGTTTTCTGGCTGTTTTGTTCATTTTTTCCTCTTGCTTTTGTCCTCTGTAGAGCATTTTCCATTGTGGTATACTTTGATTCCCTTCTCTTTATCTTTTGTGTATGTACTGTAGGTTTTTGCTTTGCAGTTACCATTAGATTTACATAAAACATCTTACAGATATAACAGTTTATTTTCCACTGATAACAACTTAGCACACAAAAACTCAAATCTCTTTTTTCCACTTTTATAAGAAATAATTAGCATACATCACTGTATAAGTTTAAGGTGTACAGTGTGATGGTTTGATTTACATATATTATGAAATGATTATTGTAATAGATTAAGCTAACATACATCATCTTATGTAAATGTAATTAAAAGAAAAGAAAAAAGAAAATTTTTCTCCTTGTGATGAGAACCTCTTAGGATTTACTGTCTTAACAATTTTACTATATATCACACAACAGTGTTAACTATAATCATCATGTTGTACATTGCATCCCTAGTATTTATTTATCTTACAATTAGAAGTTTGTACATTTTGACCATCTTCCTCCAGCTCTCCCTCCTCCCACTCTCCACCTTTCTTAACCATCTGTCAAATCTCTTTTTCTATTTTTTTAGGTTTATTTTTTATATTTCACATGTAAGTGAGATCATACATATTTGTCTTTCTCTGATTTATTTTACTTACCATAATGCCTCAAGGTCCATCCATGCTGTTGCAAATGGTATGATTTCCTTATTTTTATGGCTGAATAATGTTCCATTGTATGTGTGTGTGTATAAATTTCTTTATCCATTCATCCATTGATGGACACTTCAGTTTTGCCTAAGTTTTGTTCAATGTCTTGGCCATTTAAAATAATGCTGCTATGAATATGGTAGTACAGATATCTTTTTGAGTTGGTGTTTTGTAAGAATAGAAATAGGTTAGCATAAGCATAGCCATCTTAAAAGCCTAGAAGCCATTTTCTGAGTATGTGACTTAGAAAGAAAAACTGGAACTGGGTAAGGCCTTGAAAAACAAGCTAATCATGAACACCAGATGGTGGGCAGCTGTGGCCTTTAGTCAGCTAACCTTGGTCAGCTAATCCTACATACCAAGCTTATCGTGCAGAACCTCCCTGACAATTGAGGAGTGGTCTTATCTTGCTCCTGCCTAACCCCAGGATGTATGTCTTGCAAGAATAATGTGCAGCTGTGGAAAATTACTATGAGTTAAGTGTTTTGAAAATGCTATATAAACCCTTGGCTTTGAGTGCTCAGGGTCCTTATTGAGACCCGCTGCATCGGGCTGACTTGGACCTCAGCTAGCTAGCTGAATAAAGACTTTGTTTGAATTTACATCTCTATGCCTGTGTAGTTTGTTCTCTGGGGAAGCCTCGGAAGCCCGGACCCTAACATTTGGGGGCTCGTCCGGGATATGAGCGGCTTCCCTGAGAACAAAGGACAGCTGGAGGCAAGGTCTAATTGTCCGGACGGGGCAGTGTAATTCGAGGGTCGCCCCCTCGTGTCTGCATAAATCCATTATAAAGCGGGAGTCGCCATCCCGTGTATGGTCTCGGGTTAGTGGTCCCGAGTGAGGAAGTCCGGGCTGGTAGTCCCGGCCCCCAGGTTAGCGACCCTGGGTAAAAGCCCAGGTAACCAATCCTGGCCCTAGGGTCCGAGTGACTCGGCCTTAGGAAGGCAAATCCGATCGGCAGAAAACTGGCGCCCGAGGAGGAAAAGATCGAGCTCGTCACCCTGCGGCAGTCCGAGTGGATGCCCTTCAGGAGAATTGCGAGATTTTTTGAGGACCCTGAAAGTGGTGAGTGTGGTGCGCACCAGAGTGAGAGAAGGACCGGTCCGAACGAGTGCGATCAGATGTGGTGTGTGTGCTTGGTGTTATTAATTGTTTTACTGTGTTTTGGTTTTGGTTTATATATTTTTTTGCGCTTCTCATTTTAAGTTTCCTTGTTCTAAGGTTCTCCTGCTCTCTCCGTTCCTCCTTTCTGCCACTACATCATTCACCGTGGGCACGGGTCGGGCAATTAAGAGCCATTAGGGCGCCCGCCGCTAGAAGACTCCCGTGACAGGATAAGGGGGTCACAGCCGCGAATCCCAGATAAATTCGCGTCCCCCGTGGAAGGAAAACTGTGCAACGACAGGCACTCGTTCACAAGCACATACAACAGTCATTTTGTTTGAAGTGGCATCTTCATCCTTCGCCTTTGTCTCCCTCATATTCTTTTTCCTTCTTCTTTCTCACCATGGGACAGACTCAGACGACCCCCTAAGCGTGTAAATGAACATATCTTTTTACCTCCGGATGGTATTAATGAAATCGATTTAAAGACAAGCGCTTGTGAAAATTAAGTATTCTAAAACTTCCAGAAAACCTGATAAAAAGTGTTAAGCGTTAATGCTAATTTGAGTTTGCCTGAGGCGGGCATGTCCTTGTGGATATCAGCTGCCTAAATTTACCTGAGGTCATTTAAGTCATGTTATCTGCTAAATCTTTTAAGAATGAAATGCTCAAAAGCTTGGCTTTGTCTAATATTCAGTAAAGGTCTTGTAAGTTATCTAGAATAGTTGTTACGAATGAGTGAACTAAATAAGTGTGACAAGTGAACACCTTTTTAATTGTGTGTTACAGTGTGTATACCTACCTACTGCCTGAAAATCTTTGTAGTAACCTAAAACCTTAAAGTTTTGCTAAGTTAAGAAGATATACTCTATGAGAGATTGTGCTGTAAAGCTCATGGTTACAGAAATTATAAAATGTGTTCATAAATTTGTCAATCTAAAGAATGTTAGTTTAACAATTTACTATGGCCTGCTTCTCAGTGTTCACTGGAAATTAAAGTTTCTAATGGTTTTAAGTTTTAATTAAAACTACTTAAAGTAATAAAGAAAACATTTCTCTATGCTAAAAGATGTATGTTTTAATAAGAAAAAGTATAAAGAATGAAAAGTCTTCTGCATGCTAAAGAATGTGTTTTGTGATAAAGGAAAGTAACTTTGTTCTAAAGTACAGCTATTTATTTGAAGAGAGAAAACAGCGTGGTGCCTTTTGTTGTAGAAGATCCGCTCAGCCTGTTGCTTGGGGGGAGGGTCAGGATGTTTAGAGATAAGGTGAGATAAACCCAGTCAAGCCGCAGGCAAGCCCAGGCATAATTCTCACCGGCTTATGTGCTTGGGACCATGGGGCAAATGAAGAATAAATTACTATATTCTTACAGATATAGTCGTGCCTAGTGAAATTAAAGCAAGTGAGTCTTGATATCAAGTGCACAGCAAACTTAGAATCTTGTTTCCAGTTAAACAGTTTTCTTTAACTGTTAGTCTGCTCTTAATGTTGAAAGATCAAAGCGGTTTCTCATGCTTAAAGTCTCAGTGAGTTGCCAGAATATTAAAAAAAAAAAAAAAAATGAAATCATAATGTTAAAGGGACTAAAAGCTAAAGTTTGTTAACAACTGTATAACCTTTATTTGCCTTTGAAATATTTTGTTATTGAAAATGATTGCATGGCCTGAGAAATTGAATTATTTATTCCATATATTTTTATAAGTGGAAAAATCTCTAACCAACAAATGATTAAAGTTGTTACTGATTATTTGTTTTCTTAATTTATCCTAAGCATAATGGTAACAAAGCTTTTTTCAGCTGATTAAATGCACTTAGTTAACAAACCAAAATTTATTCTTAAAAATTAAACTGTGTAGAATCTGGACAAGATTATGTCTCTCCCAGAAAAACAGGTTTCACTGTAAAGGTTTAGATGGACGAACGTGTGACCACTTTTGAGAAAAGTTGTAATAGATTTTTTTGAGAACCACCAGGTCTTCTTGTTTAATTTATATGCTGTGGATATGTTTTTATGTTTTAAAAAATATGGAGGACTCTCCATATTTTTTTAATGCAAATGATCTTATAAGCTGCTATGCAAATTCTATTAAAAGCTCTATCTACTATTAAAGAGTAAAACATTCTTGAAGCTTTCAGGGAAGACCTGTAGACTTAAGCACTTTCTCTGCTTTTGTATCTGGTCTTAGACACTTATGCTGAGTTATGTTCTTATTATTTTCACTGTTTGTAAGCTATTGATTGTATATGATCTTTAAACCATCCAAATATCCAGCATACATTTCCATGTCACCACCACCCACTATTGACGCCATGAATGAAATGCTGGTTAGAAAGCCAAAGGTCATCATTTCTCAATCCCTAAATGAAGAGGTAAAATGCCTGATCTCTTTCATCTCAAAGCATATTTCTGGTCAGATTTGAATATCTGTGTGAAGGAAAGAGACATTTAAATTTGAGATTCTGCTTAAACTTTTAAGTTGAATTTGACTATAGCCATATTCATTCTTTGTATGTATCTCTAACAGGTCTTTTGTATGCCTGGTGATATTATACTCTGTCTTGAGTTTAGACAGTTCTTCCAGCTAAATGTGAATTCTTATTGTAGCTTTTTTTTCTCTTCCTGAAGATGAAAGCAGAGGAATCTACCATCTGCTACCATTCTCTCAAGAATGCTTGGTAACCTAGAATTATTTTGACTTTCTATATATTGTCTTTTAAAACTGACAGCAGCAGTCTCCCCTGCTGCCCCATCTTTTTAAGGTAGCTCGTTTACTGTGCTGGGTATATAGATAATAAATGTGTAATGATAGACATTTCTAAAAGAATTAAATGCAAAAAAGTGCTTTTACCTCTAGTTAACTCTGATATTTTCCAGAGGGCCCCTGGAACATGTCAGAAGATTTTTTTTCTCATTAGAGAAAGTATTTGACTAATTTGGCTTATTATATATATATATATATATATATATATATATATATATATATATATATATATATATTTACCAGGAAAGCACTGTCAAAGAAAATGATGCTAAACTTTGTTACTGAATGTTTTGTATTACAGAAATATCAGAATTTCCTTATGTCAACTGTTTTACAGTAAGCTCTCATCAGATCTTTAAGCATTGTCATTTGCAAGTCTTTTGTCATTTATAGTATTATCCCTAAACTGGTAAAGAACTAGATTTCAGCAGAACAGGTATTAGTTACATAAGATTACATAAACTAAAGAAAATGATTTTGTGTCTTTTTGTTTCAAATGTTGCTGATAAAGTGTTTTAACCTTGTTCTCTTAAACTGACAACAGTTTAGTAAATGACTATCTTTATGAGCAGAATTGAAACTTCCTTCTCTCTACCTGATCCCTCCAGAGTTTAAAAACTTTCAGTGACTGTTTTTGTATTCCATGGCAGTATGTTTATTTGCACGAGTTCAATAAGAATCTGCTTTCCTTGTGAGAAGACTACTTAAGAACACTGGTTATACTGCCAGGGCTTTGACTGGAATGTCATACCTGAGAGACATGTGCATGGACTCAGATGTGAACAACTTTAAGGAACTAAGATTGACTTTATAAAGCCAACAAAGCCCCTTAGAAGAACTGGCCTGGTACCTTGCTTACAGAGTTCCCAGCAGCCTTACCAGGTGAGTAAAGAAGGTCACTTCCTGGTAGGTGCAGAGACCTCGAGAAGAGAAGAATTCATCCAAATCTACAGGTACTGCAGGCAAAGCCTGATGGCAAGTCTAGCTTGGCTGTCTGGTCTCAAGAGGCCTTTAAAAGTTCAATCTGAAATTCCTTACAAAAAGTTCCAGCAAAGCATATTTAAAAGAGCCTGTGTAATCAATTGCTCTTCTTGCTGCACTTGTGCAAATGATCAAGCCAGCTGTTAATTATTTTCTTAACCTGGTTACTTCTAATAAAAATGAAGGTGATTTTAGAGAAAAGTATTGTTTCAATAATGGCAGCCTCCTTCCCGAATAAAAAATCCAACTCCAGATGTTGCTACATAACCTAATAACACAATTTGTTTTATCTTGCCTAGAAGCCACAAAACTGCAAATAGTAATAGAAATGAAACCCAGAATAGAAGCGCCAGCCTTCTGAGGCCCTCTCAACTGACCAGTGATAGAGACCTAGCTGCACCCTTTACTGCGCCCCCTTCTCAGCACGAAGCAGCCAGAGCGGTCATCGCCCCTTTTCCCTAGCAGCAGCTAGAGTCCCTATCTGTAGAAGAGAGAATGAGACAAAGACCAAGACTCACTTTATCCTCTGTAAGTAAGCAAAGAACCTTCATTGAGAGAGTTCCTAAAACTTACACCTCCCTCTGCAACAGGACAGAAGTAATCAGCACCACCCCAGCTTATTCTAACAAGTAGTAAGCCCGCCAGACCAGAGTCACTCCATGTGTTACCTTTATCAAAGAACGCATTAGCACCATGCAAATCATAGTGTTGAGACAGAACTATCAGAGTGTTAACCAAACAGATGACCCCTAATTTCATGATTGAAATAGATACAAGAAGAAGAGGGGAATGTAAGAATAGAAATAGGTTAGCATAAGCATAGCCATCTTAAAAGCCTAGAAGCCATTTTCTGAGTATGTGACTTAGAAAGAAAAACTGGAACTGGGTAAGGCCTTGAAAAACAAGCTAATCATGAACACCAGATGGTGGGCAGCTGTGGCCTTTAGTCAGCTAACCTTGGTCAGCTAATCCTACATACCAAGCTTATCGTGCAGAACCTCCCTGACAATTGAGGAGTGGTCTTATCTTGCTCCTGCCTAACCCCAGGATGTATGTCTTGCAAGAATAATGTGCAGCTGTGGAAAATTACTATGAGTTAAGTGTTTTGAAAATGCTATATAAACCCTTGGCTTTGAGCGCTCAGGGTCCTTATTGAGACCTGCTGCATCGGGCTGACTTGGACCTCAGCTAGCTAGCTGAATAAAGACTTTGCTTGAATTTACATCTCTATGCCTGTGTAGTTTGTTCTCTGGGGAAGCCTCGGAAGCCCGGACCCTAACAGTTTTCCCAAAACTCTAGCCTATTGCCCCCTCCTGTATTTTGTTTTTAATATCACAATTTGCCCCCTCTCTTATACTATGTATTCATTATCAAATTATTGTAGCTATATTTATTTTTTAATACTTTTGCCCTTTAACCTTTTTACTAGAGTTAAGTGGTTAACACAATACCATATTATGTATTAGAATATTCTGAATATGACTATATATTCACCTGTACCAGTGTGTTTTATATGCTCATATTACTTATTAGTATCTTTTAATTTCAGCCTGAAGAATTCTTCATCACATTTCTTGTAATGTAGGTCTAGGGTGATGAACTCTGTAAGTTCGGGCAGAGGAAATCCCGGGATGAAATACCTCTAAAAACCAAAATCAGTCAAAGGGAGAAATAAAGTTTAAAACCCATTTATTGCTTACAAACTGCAGTCCGCGCTCTTCTCTTTCCTGCTCCAACGGAAGCAAAACTGGCCCTCCTTCTCACCTCTCAGGTACAGATAAGTACTCCGTTGCCCAGGTAATTACCCACTGATATGGAGACAAACTTCTCTGTGCCTCTGAGGATATGCAAACGCAATAAACCATACTTTTTTCCACCTCTGAACACCTATTGATATGCAGATATACTAAAGCCAGGCAAGATATTCTGGAAATATTACAATTTTACCCACAAACTCCCTCAGCTTTTGTTTGTCTGGGAAAGTCCTTATCTCTCCTTCATTCCTGAGGGATAACTGCCAGATAAAGTATTCTTAGTTGGAAGGCTTTTTCCTAGGTTTATTGTCATCCTACTCTCTCTTGGCCTACAAAATTTGGGCTGAGAAATCCACTGGTGGCCTTATGGGGGTTCCCTTGTATGTGAGGGACTGTTTTCTTTTGCTGCTTTAAAAACTCTGTTTGGTTTTAGGTAATTTTATTATAATGTGTCCTGGAGATGATCATTTCAGGTTGAAATTTTGAGGTGATCCATTAGCTTCATGAACTCAGATGTCTAGATCTCTCCGCAGATTTGTGAAGTTCTCAGCCATTATTTATTAACATACACTTTCTGCCCCCTTATCCCTCTCTGCTTCTGGGACTCTAATAATTCACAGATTATTTCTCTTGATGACATCCTATAGTTCAGGTAGGCTTTCTTCACTCTTTTTCATTCTTTTTTCTTTGCTCACTTCTGATTGGATAATTTCAAAGATTCTATAATTATACTTAGCAGATTATTCTGTTTGATCCATTCTGACTTTAATGCTATTGCATTTTTAATGTAATTCATTGTATTCTTCAGCTTCTGAATTTCTATGATTGTTTCTTATGTGATTTCTACTTCTTTGTTAAACTTCTCATTCTTCTGTGTATTGTTTTTATAAATTTGTTTGTCTTTCTGTGTTCTCTTGAAGTTCATTGAGACTCCTTAAAACAGCTATTTTGAATTTTTTATCTGGTAAATTGCAGATCTCCATGTCTTTGGGGTAAGTTACTAGAAAACTATTGACCTTTGGTGGTATCATGTTTCCTTGATTTTTCACATTCCTGGAAGTCCTGCACTGCTGTCTTTGAAGTAGTTCTCACTTCCTTCACTCGCTCCTGCAGTGACTTCAGGAGAGAAATACCTTCTGTCAGCTATCCTAGGGATTCTGAGACCTTCTAAAGATGTGCCCACTCTACACCTCTTGCTCCCTCTTGTGGAAGAATTCTTAAGCTTATATACCTTCCCTTGGTCTTGCAAAGCATCAGGCCATATACTAACAGCCTGCCTTTTGCTTTCAAGGATGGTTCTAAATGTTCAAGTTGGAGGTCTCTCTCAGGCCCACAGATTTGCTCTGGCTTTCTGCACATGCCCCCTAGCTGTCCGGAAAAGCTCAATCTCACTGTCAATAGGGGCTTGCTCAGGGAGCCAGCCAAGGTTTGGGGGGGGCGGAGCATGACTATGAGGTGCATGGAGCTATGGGCATGCCTGTGGACCTGTGGGCCAGTCAGGGTAATCTCGGGTGAGTGGTCCCTAATGGCTTGTGGAAAATTCCTGACACAGTTATTAGGATCCATGTTTCTTTGATATTCCATTCTTAGCCCTGGATGTTATTCTTCCAGCTCATCACTGACCTCAAGTTGTGAAACTCACACCTCGGTACTCTGGGTGGGCCAAAAGAGAAATGGGCCTTGTTGGTAGGTCCTGCATAGCTGGGGAAACTGGGTGCTTATGTACATTTTCTCATTTTCCCCTGTGGGAGGATTCACAGGCTGACCAGTGCTCTCTTGGTACTGAACTATTCTACCTGCAGGTACGGGTAATACAAGTAAAGTTATATTGTTCATCTTACTCTCTCCAGTGTATCCAATCTTGGATTTTTTTTTGTTGTTCAAGTGGTGTGCTAGAACTTCTCTTCTAGACTTCTACACTTTCACAAAGGCTCTTTTTTCCATGGGTGATTTTCCAAGTTATGTTCTCTAGGGATTCCCAGACTGCAGTTAAGAGGGGCTAGACTCATTCCACAGGCCACAGTTTGGACTGAGATTTGTATGCCTATTATCTGACTTACAGATGGGTAAGACTCCTTCTGAGTCCCTTGGAGGATGGTGCTAGTAACTGAACCAAAGCTAAATGGGGGCTGTAGCTGAGTCTTCAGGGTTACAGAGCTGTTTCTGGGTCTAGAGTTGTTTCTGTCTATAGCTGGGTCTGTAGTAGGCAAGTCAGCAGCTTGTCTTCTCAAAATGGTTCTCTGCATTCTTAGACTGTATCAGGGTTTCACAATTTCTTACTTAGAACCCAGAGCTCCCACAAAGGCACTTTTGTCTCTAGATGGGTGCTAAATTGATGTTGAGAGCAGTATATGAGTAAAGGGCATCTTACATGGCCTTCTTGCTGATGTCATTTCCCATTGGTCTATTTGACTATCATTGCACAAATACCACACTGTCATAATTACTGTAGCATTATAATACAAGTCTTCATATCTGATAGTGTAAGCCCTCCAGCTTTGTTGTTGTTTAAAGTTGCTTTGGCTCTTCCAGGACCTCTGCATTTCCATATAAATTTTAGAACCATCTTGATTTACACAACAAAACTTGTTGGCACTTCTGTTGAGATTGTATTGAATCTATATATCAATCTGGGTAAAATTAACACATTAAAAATAATGAGTTTTCTAACCCATAAACATAATATATCAATCTATTTATTTGAACTTTTTTAAATTTCAGCAATATTTTATAATTTTCTGTCTGCTGCAACTTTTAAATAACATTCTTTTATTTCTATTCTGTTTTCATTTTCTTTAACTAAAAAAAGAAAAAAATACACGACTGCATCTACTTGGCTTTCCTATTAGACATGGATTTCCCTTAAATATTGTATTCCTTCTCTATCTCCATTTTCCCCCACACCTAAATACAATGAGACATCATATGATGGCTAATAGTAGGTTGAGGGAGGTAGAATTGAAATCATTGTACCCATATTATTACAAATGACTAAAATTCTCACCAAAATCTTAAGATAGAATCTGATAGCTTAAGATAGGTAAGATAGCTTTTTTATTCTACCATTTACTGTTGACATCAGATTCCATAACTCTTTCTTTAATACGCTTATATCAGGAGAATACATTTTAGCAAAAGCACTTTGGTTATCAGTTATCTCTCTGCAATTACCATTTAAGCAACAACTTTAATGCTTTTATCACCTATAAAAGAAAAACCCCTGGTAGAGTATTTAAGGAGGTGGTAGACTAGGAGAGGCTTTTTCTTAGCAAAATTTTGATCTAAGGGTCTAAAGCCTGATGGTATACCCTTTTGTGTTTTATTCATATTCACAAAATTAACTCCCACTCTAGAGGTTAATTCTTCTTGCATCTTTAATTCTGTTCAAGAATCTCATCAGGAAATTTTTAGGACCCTCATTTCTGAAAAATTATTCAGACTAAACCCTGGTTCTTCTGAGAGTTCTTTGAAACCTTGTTTTTCTAAAAGCTTATCTTCTAGTTTAATGCTCCTTGGTGTTCATCAAGTGCTTATATTTACTTAATTTTATTTGAACTTTGTAACTCTGTAAGACGGATAGCATTTACACACAGAGAGGCACCACATAATTTCTGCTGTCTTTCCTCTAACTTTATATATTTCAGGTCACCTTGGAAAAATTCCCAACATTACCTATATAGGAATTGATTTTCAAGATTAGCATAACACCCAAATGGCATCCTAATTTTCCAGTTCAGGTCTTCACATTATTTAGTTTTCATTGCTCATATGGTCAGTATCTACTACAGTTCCTAGCCCATCATTTCTATTGATTTGCCTCTGCTTGCTCCAGCTGAAAAGGCTCCCTGAACAGAAAGCTTGCAGAGAATGCTGAGATAAGGGTTATGTCTATAAGTATATTTTGCATTTGAAAACCCTAGGCAAATAGCCATGCAGATCATTTTAGTTTCTCCATATTTAGATAGGTGTTATGGCCTGCCTATCTGACCAGCTTATCTCCAAGAACTTTATGGGATGATAAGGACAAGAATATAGTGACAAGATGGCTGAAATGTACTTATTTATACCATCTACATGTTGGTCCTAATTCTGCCCTCTGAAAAGGCAGAGAATAAGTTCAGTTTCTCTTCTACATGGTAGCTCTTTAAAAATTTTAAGGCAGCTGTGGCTCCCTTTTCTTATATTCCCCAAGCCTTCTCTTTTTCCAAACCAGTATGAACAACTAGACATGTACTGTGTTGGTCATCCTTCACAGCATGCCATCTAGTTCATTGATATTTTATCTAATGTTACCTACATTATTAATACAGTCTCAAGCACCATGTTTGATAGGCATCTTGGTTCATACAGTAGATTTATACAGCAATAAAATGTATGGATTACAGTTTCTTGAGTCAGAATGGATGAATCTCACAAATACAATGTTGAGTGAAAGAAACCAGAAACAGAAGAACATATACTGTTTGATTTCCTGTATATAACAATTCAAAAAAACAGAAAAACTAAAGCGTTAATGTTCAAGGATACATGCTTAGGTGGTAAAGCTATGAAGAAAGATGAGGACATGATTCTCATAAAAATCAGGTTAATGGTTACCTCTGTGGAAAAGGGGGACCCTGGGGTGCTGGTTACCAGGCTGATTCTCTGAAAACCTCTTGAGATACATATTTCTGTGGGCTCACTTTTCTGTAGTGTATTTCTTTACAACAGAAAAGGTTTTTCAAAAAAGGACAGTGTTTTTCTGCTTTCAGTTTCTCGAATATTGTTGGGGACGGCCTTTGTCTTCTCACATGTCTGAAGGCAGAATGGGAAAGCACCTTCCCCCATGTCTGAAAGCAGCATGGGAAAGCACCAGCTTGAGAACAACCGGTGCAGTCCTTGGAAGTTATCTGCCCACAAAAACATATCTTGTCCTCAAAGACGAGCCAAGACACCTCACTCTGAAAATAAGGAGACCTTGAGGACATGTGAAAACACCGCCCCTGCTTACTAGGCAGTTTCTAAGAAAATCAACAAGGTGCTCTGGCCTGCCCCCCCTGAGAAGAGAAAGATGAGTATAGCGCTTGGCTGAGATCCGAGAAAGACAGTATAAAAATAAAGGTGCTGCGCCACATCGGGGCTGCAGCCATTGTCTATCTGTCTGTGGTGTCTGTGTTTTTTGTTCTCTCATGTCACCCAAAGAAAACGTGCGGAACGCTACATCTGGCGCCCAACGTGGGGCTCGAGTGGACGACCCCACTGTGAGGCAGGACCTCACAACCCTGAAGAAATTGGAGAGGGGATGCCAGGGGTGACTTGAGACCCAGAAGGGGACCAACATCGGGTAAGCCGACAACCGCGATAGTTGGACTTCTGGAAGAAATAAGGAGTACTAGTGGGGAACTCTCCCTCTTTAAAGAGGGAGTATCAACAGCTCATACAGGGACTTCTGTATTCTCTTGGCTTAACTGCCAAAGATAAGCTGTTGAAAGATTTATTTACCAGGGTCCGGAAGCATTGCTTTTGGTTTCACTTTCAGTCAGAGGTGCAATTAAATAATGAAGCATGGCGTAAAGTTGTTAAAACTCTTCGCCAGGCTCATCAACAGGGGGACACAATGCCTGCTACTTTGTGGTCCCTTTGTGCCTCTATTTCTCAAGCTTTGCAGCTGTTAGAAACGGACTCTGAGAGAGATGCTCGCTCTGCTGTCTCTGATAAACGTAGTCCTTATATGAAGATGTTCCAGAGGTTTTGAGTTTGCCACCTCCCCCTGACGAGGGTGGGGCTGAGTCTGATCTGGAAGACAATATATTGATGGAGTTTAGAGAAATTGACAGTAGCTACCAGTCCCCCCAAGCTTTCACCCTCTGCTCCGCTGCTTTCTGCCTTTCCCACTTTTCTCCCACCTCCACCGCCGCTGCCAGCTGCTGGACGCTCCTTTACTGTTCCCAAAGGACCTGGTCCTGGTGCTTGTGATGAAGTTCTGTCTTCCCAATCACTAGATGAGAGATCCCTTCTAACATCCAATTCCCTCAAGGAGGACTTGAGGCAAATTATCTCCCAGGAACATATAAGGTCCTGAAAGAGTTAAAACAAGCTGTCCAAAATTATGGCCTTCAATCTTTTGTATTAGGCCTACTTAAGACTGTTTCTGCAGAAAATTTGTTGCTACCCTTAGATTGGGAAAATATCTGTAAAACTGTTTTAGAAGGTTCACAATGGTTCAGTTAAAAAGCTGGTGGTATGAAGAAGCTACCTCACAAGCTAGGAGGAATGCCACTCGGCAACCTCCTGGTCCGGTGGAGTCTGAACTCACCGGGACAGTGCCTCATGCCTCCTTGGAAGCTCAAGCTAGACTTAGTGATTTGGCCTTAACCCAAGTGAAGTCCATAGTGTTAAAATCATAGATGAAAATTGAAATCTCAGGAAAAGATAGCCTCTTCATTCACAAAAACCACCCAAGGTCCTTTGGAACCATATACTGATTTTTTATCTCATTTAAAGGATGCTGTTTTCCGCAGCTTAGGAGATAGTCCTGCAGCTAACACGCTTCTTCAAGTACTGGCATTTGAAAATGCAAACCCAGAGTGCCAGAAAGTGCTTTGTCCGTTAAAAGTTAGCGGCACTCCAGTTGATGAATTTATAAGAGCCTGTGCTGGCATAGGCAGAGTTGCTTATCAAGCTGAAATTCTTGCTGCTGCACTTCAAAAAAGTACTCCTAAAACTAACTTGTTTTAATAGTGGAAAAAGTGGACAAATAAGAGAATGCAAAACAGAAAATATAATTTCTTACAAAAAGCATCTAAGGTAATGTAAATAGAGCCTGTAAAATAATCAAGCTACACCCTCAAACCAACATGTAAATAGCTCTATTCTATTAACTCCTTTCCTTAGAGGCAGTTGTCCTAGAGCTAGGCATTTACTTGTCTGCAGCCCCAAGAAAGGGAAACAAGCTTTTGTAATCCGAATCAAGACTCTAGCAGTGAGAGGTCGCACAGTCCCTGCACTTATCAGACAGGCCGGGGGCTCTCAAAGAATGACTAATGCTCAGGCAGAAAAAACTAGGAAAACTAACTGAGCGTAATTCAATCCCTAAACTCTAAGAAGGAAGTGTCTTATCTTCTGCACACAAACCTGGCCTCAATACAAACACTCTGATTAGAGAGGCTTGGCCCCTTAAAGAAGTATACAATATAATGTTATGTAGCTAAATATATTTTGCCACAAGGAAAATAGTCATAAGTCCCATGAACTACTACAATACAGAACTAGTTTTCTAAATTCTTTTAGTGAAAATCTATTCTACTTTCTGGGTTCATCATTATCTTTGAAAATTGGGAAGTTTTAAATTAGAGTCCCTGAGATAGAAGAAATTTATCTTTTACAATACAGCCTGGCTATAAATAACTCATGCTAGAATTGTACATGCATTTTATTTCCAGCTCCCTGGACTGGGGCTGTCTAAACCTTAACCCAGTAATGTAAACTGCTCGCCCTTAGAGTGTAATATTGAAAACTGAAGTACTTTGATCAAGTAAGCTAAAAAGAAAGAAGACAATTGAATATTAGTAACTCAAATCTTTATGTCAGTTTCTCTGTGTATATGTTTTTATATGAAAAGTGTTGCTAACTGAAGTCATTATGTCTCAGTCTGTATGTTTGTGTGTCTAAGTGTGTAAATAAAAAATATTTTCTACCTCAGGATGGTATTAATAAAAATTGATTTAAAAATAAGCGCTTGTGAAAATTGAGCATTCTAAAACTTCCAGAAAATCTAATAAAAAATATTAAGCATTAATGCTAATTTAAGCTTAACTGAAATGGACATGCCCTTATAGTTATCAGGTGCCAAAGTTTACTTAAAGTCATTTAAGTTGATGTTACCTGTTAAACATTTCAAGAAGATGCTTAAAGAAAAGCTTGACTTTGATGTGTAGTAAAAGTTTTGTAAGTAATCTAGCATGGTTGCTAAAAATAAGGAAACAAGTGTAGCAAATGAACATCTTAATAATAATACTGTATTAATGTATAACGGTGTATATATCTGCAAACAGCCTGAGAATTTTTGTGGTAACCAAAATTCTTGAAGTTTTGCTAAGTTATATAGACATATTTTGTATTTAATGAGAAATTGTCCTGTAAGGCAATTGCCAAAAATGATAAAATATGTTCATAAATGTATCAATCTGAAGAATGCTGGTGTAACAGTTTACAATAGTCTATTTTTCAGTGTTCACTGAAGGTTAAGGTACCAAATAGTTCTAAGTGCTAATTAAACTGACTTAATATAATAAGGAAAACATTTCTGTATGCTAAGAATGTATGTTTTAATAAGAAAAGGTATAAAGAATAGAAATGCATTGTGTTGAAAGTAAAAGAAGATAACAATTCAAAAGTACAGCTATTTGTTCAAGAAAAAAACACTGAAAAGTTGTAAAAGGTTTATGAAAGATTGACATAATCATGCTATGTGAAATTAAAGCAAAGAAATATTGATATCACGTACATAGCAAGACTAGAATTTTTGTTTGTTAAAAGAACAAAAGTCTATTAGACTACCTTTAATGTTGAAAGATTGTAGAAAGTTTTCTAATTAGTTATTAAAATAGTTTCTTATGCTTAAAGACTTAATGAATTGTCTGTGTATTTAAGAAAATAAGATTAATTTTAAAAAGACTAAGCTTAGTGTTGTTAACTATGTAAAGCTCTGTATTTGCTTTTAAACCTTTTTATTATTATTCTAGTTAAATAACAAGTGTTATTTAATAACTATAATTCTATTTAGGCAAGTGCCTTAAAAACTTTTGACAACTTCCCAAGACAAAATTTAAAAAAGTATTTTTACCTCTAGTTAACTCTGATATTTTCCAGAGGGCCCCTGGAACATGTCAGAGAAATTCCTTCTCCTCATCAAGGAAAATATTTGACTAATTTGGCTTATTTACCTGATATATACTTACCTGGAAAGGGCTATCAAAAGGAATAATGTTAAATTTTATTACTGAGTGTTTTATGTTACAGAAATATCCAAACTTCCATATATCAACTATTTTACAGTAAGTTCTCATCAGATCTTTAACCATTGTCATTTGTGAATCTTTTCTTGTTTATAATCACTGTTTAATTACTCCTAAGCTACTAAAGAACTAGATTTCAGCAGAATAGGTATTAGTTACCTAAAATTAAGTAAACTAAAGAAAAATGATTATGTAGCTTCTTGTTTCAAGGGTTGCTGATAAAATGTTTTAAGCTTTTTCTCTTAAGCTGACTGACAACGCTCCAGTTTACCTCTCCTCTGTGTTACATACATTTTTTCAGCTATATAACATCACTCATAAAACAGGCATTTCATACAATTCTACAGGCCAAGCTCTCATTGACTATTGTCATTTTACTCTTAAACATTATTTATTAATACAAAGAGGGGGGATTACTTCCCGATATGACAAAATTAATTGCAAATTGACGATCAATGCATGCTTTACATATCCTTAATTTTGATCTTTTAAAAGGTGACGGACGATCAGCAGTGGAAATACATTTTTCTGATAATATTTCCTTTTCTGAAACCACAACAGTTCCTGTGTGGTAATCTCCAATAGGTTCTTCACTATGGCATAAAAGTCATATCAAGGTGTGGGGCAAAGAGTTTGCTGTGTTGTTACAGAGGATCAACGCTTGATCTAGCTACCCAGAGAATGAATTCAGATACAATATAAAGAAGAACTTCCAACATCAACATCCTCTAGAAGAATCATTCCAGAAGGTGACCATCAAAAAACCTCAACAAAAGTCTGCACATCAGACATGGAAAACTGAAGCCCAACTAAATAATAGTATCTTTGTTTTTATTTCCAATAATGGCACTTACATATGTACATACTACACAAGCTTGCATTATAACAGCAAGTGTAAGCAACCCTCCTTATTTAAGCCGTGGTGTAGCTCTGTATTGCTTATCTACTTGCTCCACTCCTATAGGCCCTATAGTATGGAAAAAGAATGGTGAAGAAATATAGAGACAAATGATGGAGGAAAACTTGGATGGAATGATATTCTGTTAGAGATGGTGATCATTGTGGTATTTATAAAGCAGTTTTGTCCAGAGAAGATATTGGCAATTACACCTGTGAAAAGTTTCAAAAAAGAACTCCTATCATAGAGTAATTATGTGTATATTTAAATATATCACTCATGCCAGAAAATAATTTTTCCTCACCTAATTTGTGGTTACAACAACTCGCAAGTAAGGGTTGCACATGTCATCTTTTTGTGTAGCAAGAGAGTCCTCTATCAGTGAACTGCTGAAGAAGAATTTAATAGGCACAAGACTTCCTCTTACAGTGTTCACTAACATATCAGGCATAAACATCACTCTTCCCCCTGAAGTGCTTGCTCCTGATGCCCAATTAAATTTACCTGTTAGTATTACTATAATTACTGATTGTATTAATTGTACTCATGTACCCTCTTACTGTGATTCTACAATCAATGTAAAATGGTCTTCTAGATATAGACTTCTGAATGGTTGGGTATTTTTGTGTGATAATGAAACATATCAAGCCCTCTCTCCACACTATCAAGGTGTTTGTGGTGTGGGATGCATTCTTCCTGCCATAATAAATCATCCAAGATATAAGCCCAATAGACTTCTCCGAGCTCTGCCATCTGATTGTGATGAAAACTTGAAACTTTCAGATCCTGCCGCTATTGCAGTTGCAGCTGCGTTCCTCCTGCAGGTTCCTGGACTTGTCGTTAGAATGTTAAAGGAGATATCTAAGCTGGCCTGCGCATATAGTAAAACAACAAATTTGACTGCTTCTATATTATCTGAACTCAACCAAGAACTGGGAGAAGTGCGAGTTGCGGTACTTCAGAATCACGCTACTATAGATTGTCTGCTGTTAATAGAACATGAAAAATGTAAGCAGTTTCCAAGAATGTGCTGTTTTAATTTGTCTGATTTTTCTCAAACTACCCAAAATCAATTAGATGATAGCCATCATATTGTCAATAAGTTTTTACAAATGCCTGAGCTATCTAACTGGTTTTCGTAATTTCATTAGATATAACTATTAATTGTAAGCCTGCCTTTGTTATGTATCTGTATTCCTATTCTGTTAATGTGTGTATGCAATTTAACTAGTAGTTTGTTAAAACCTATATATATATTCAAATTATGTCTGTCAACATGTTCGATCTCAGCCATGTAATATTTAAAGAAAGGAGGAGATGTAGGGGAAGGCCTTTGTCTTCTCACATGTCTGAAGGCAGAATGGGAAAGCACCTTCCCCCATGTCTGAAAGCAGCATAGGAAAGCACCAGCTTGAGAACAACCGGTGCAGTCCTTGGAAGTTATCCGCCCACAAAAACATATCTTGTCCTCAAAGACGAGCCAAGACACCTCACTCTGAAAATAGGGAGACCTTAAGGACGTGTGAAAACACCGCCCCTGCTTACCAGGCAGTTTCTAAGAAAATCAACAAGGTGCTCTGGCCTGCCCCCCCTGAGAAGAGAAAGATGAGAAAGATCTCACTTGGCTGAGATCCGAGAAAGACAGTATAAAAATAAAGGTGCTGCGCCACATCGGGGCTGCAGCCATTGTCTATCTGTCTGTGTTGTCTGTGTTTTTTGTTCTCTCATGTCACCCAAAGAAAACGTGCAGCAGGCTACAAATATCCTAGATAGAGATCCAACAGTCTCATCTGTAAGTTCTTTAGGGTCTTAGGGTCCAGCCAGGTGAAGGGAAATTACTCTTGATGTTTCAAACAGGGAATTTAATAAAAAGAATTAATTAGAAAGATTTTGAAAAGAATGATAGAACAAAAGGAAGAAGGGATGATACCTGGAGATCAGAAATTAATATTCCTGGAGCAAAGCTCACAAGCTTGTACCTACTACTGCCCTGATAGAGACATTATTACTATCAAATCTAAGTTAGTCAAAGTAGTATCACCTTAACCAGGGCTAGAAACTGTACTTTTGGTGCCACTGTAACTCTTGTCAGCAACTGCTACCTTTGAGAGCCCAAAGTAGGAAGCATCTCTCTTCCTCCTGCCTTCTGATTTGCCAGTGGCTCCACCTGGCAGACTGTAAGAGCAAACTAAGTTGACAAGAGAGCCTGGAAAATGTACAGAGCAAAATATAGAATGATAAGAGTAAAGCTGAGGGGCATGGGTAATGGGTTGAAGGACCAGACACAGGTGCCTAAAATTTAATTTTTACAGATTGTTGAGATGTTGTCTGAAGAGTTGCTTAACTCATCACCCTTTCCAGACCAATCAATAATAATTTTCTAACACAGAGAAAATAGAAGTAAAATAGATACTGGGTAATTCTTTTTTCTCTAGTTCATTATTTAAAGTTTGAGTGTCTGGAAGCTTTGAACAAAAACTTGGCTTAATAGCATAGTGGTTAAGAGAGCAGACTCTGAAGCTGGAGTGCCTAGGTTAAGATCTAGACTCTGCTGCCCTCTAGGTGTGTGGCCTAGGCAAGTTATTTAATGTCTTTATGTTTTAGAGATTAAGATTACAGATAAGGAAATAGTTTCCTTATCTGTGAAATAGGGGTAATAATATCACCTTCCTTTTGAGGTTGTTACAGAATTTTATGAATTAATTATGTAAAGTGCTTAGAACATTGTTTAGGAAATAATGATCACGATGAATATTAACCATTTTATTAATACTTCTTTACCCAATTTACCACCATTAAATGCTAACATGGAGAAGGCAATACACTTTCATTTTTCCTACATCCAGTTGGTTTTGAAGGAAACGTTTTGCTTAAAATGATAATAACTGATGGACTCGGTATTCCTTACCTAGAAATTTTCCTTTGGGGTGAGACTCTTCAGTCAAGAAGATGTTGAGGATTTTCAGGAAGGAGTGGTGAGATGGAGAAAATAATTAACTTGATTCTTGTTAATGGTTGCCATTGATACATACTGTCAGAAAAAATACACCAAGTAAAAATATAATGGACAATTCAGTGACTAGCCACTAAGAAAAAAAAGGAAAGGGAAGTATTGGAAATGGAAACAAGATATCAATGATTTAGTCTTGTTAAGTATCTTTCTGTTGAATAAGTATCTTTCTATAGAAATATATATATTTCTATGTAAGTATCCTCTATTCAAACAGAAGAGGGATTTGCTCCTGGAGACCACACATAGGAGTAGATGTCTCTGTTCGATAGCTACCAACAGAGGAGTTTATAAGGCATACATTTAGAGTTGAAAGAAAAAGTACATGGCCATTACTTAGGATGGATGTCGAAATACTTCACTAATTAAACATTTATATGAATATATTCAGTCTTTTAAAGAGAAACTCAGGACTGTGGCAGATGTAGATTACAGCTGAATCATTTAGGTTAGTTTTTCTAAATGCTTGTCCTAGGAGGAAAAACATGTTAGATTAGATGATAGTATGACCAGGAAAGAAAAGTTCAGTCCCACAACATAAGCTAGTTTACCTATGACCACTTCTTTTTTTTTTTTTTTTTGATATAAGGGGTGGAATGAGGAAAGTGTTCTGATTATCTCTTGTATAACAAACCACCCCAAAGGTAAAACTATTTTTGTCTCACATGTTTGTTGGATAACGAGGCTCAGCTAGGCAATTCTTGGCTGGGGTTGGAGTCCTCAAAAGGCTGGATTGGGCTGGGTGTTCAAGGGGGCTTATTCACATCACTGACAGCTGATGCTGGCTGTGGGCTGGGAACTCCACTGGGGCTGTCAATGGGAGCAACTACAGGTGCCCATCCCATGTGGCCTAGGCTTATCACACCATTATGTCTGGGTTTTGAGAGGGGCTAGTCCAGGTGGCTCAGGTAGAAACTATAAGGCTTCTGACTTCACCTCAGAATTCACATAGACACTCTTATGAATTGGTCAAAAAGTCAGAAGACCAGTCAAGATTCAAGGGGAAGGGAGGAATATGGGAAGGTCACATAAGGCATGAATACAGGGAGGCACAGGCTCATTAGGGGGCCACCACAAGAAGAAAAGATAAAAATGTGTACAATTTGGCTTGCACAGAAGAGTCAAAGAAACAACGAAAGAGTGAAATAGTGGCAATAAGGAATTTGGCCAGGGGGTGGGGTGGGCAGAATATCCAGTATGGAAAAGAGAGTGAAGGGCATTAAGTATTGTGTCTCTACTATATTCTGAATAGGCACTGTGATTACAAAGATGAATAAAACATAGACTGCACCCCCTCTAGGAGTTAATGTCTTTTGGGGGCATATTTTGAAAATATCTTCTGCCTATTGGTGTGTACAGTGTGGTGGTGGGGAGGGGATAAGTGAATATAAACACAAAAATAGTTGTTTTATTTTCTTTTATTCAAAAGGGACAATTATGAGGAGGGGCTTAGTCATAAATTGCCTTTTTTGTATCAAATGTACATCACAGTGGTTGAACAGTCCTACTCCCATTCCAACCCACTCCCACCCATTCTCCTCCCCTTTAGTATCCACTAGTCACTTCTCAGTGTCTATGAATCTAATGCTGTTTTGTTCTTTCTGTTTTGCTTTGTTTTTATATTCCACAAAGAAGTGAAATCATATGGTATTTGTCTTTCTCTGCTGGATTATTTCACTAAGCGTAATACACTCTAGCTCCATCCAAGTTGTTGCAAATGGTAGGATTTGTTTCTTTCTTATGGCTGAATAGTATTCCATTGTGTATATGTACCACCTCTTCTTTATCCATTCATCTACTGATGGACACTTAGGTTGCTTCCTTATCTTGGCTATTGCAAACACTGAGGTGACAAACAAAGGTGTGCATATATCTTTTTGAATCAGGGATTTTGTTTTATTTGGGTAAATTCCTACAAGTGAAAATACTTGGTCAAACAGTATTTCTATTTTTAGTTTTTTGAGGAACCTCCCTACTGCTTTCTGGTTACACCAATTTGCAGTACCACCAACAGTGTAGGAGGGTTCCTATTTCTCCACATCCTTGCCAGCATTTGTTGTTTCTTGTCTTTTGGATAGTGGCCTTTCTAAACAGTATGAGGTGATATCTCATTGTGGTTTTAATTTGCATTTCCCTGATGATTAGCGATGTGGAACATCTTTTCATGTGCCTTTTGTCCATTTGTATTTCTTCTTTGGAGAAATGTCTGTTTAAGTCCTCCGCCCATTTTCTAATTGGGTTATTTGTTTTTTGGGTGTTGATGCATATCAGTTCTTTATATATTTTGGATGTTAACTTTTATCAGATGAGTCATTACAAATATAGTCTCCCATACTGTAGGATGCCTTTTTGTTCTACTGATGTTGTCCTTTGCTGTACATGAAGCTTTTTAGTTTGATTTAGTACCACTTGTTCATTTTTTATTTTGTTTCCCTTGCCCAAGGAGATGTGACCAGGAAAAAATTGCTTATCCTTAATTCCAAGAGATTTGTGCCTATGTTTTCTCCTAATAATTTTATGGTTTCATGACTTACATTCAGATCTTTAATCCATTTTAAATTTACTTTTCTGTATGGGGTTAGACAATAATCAAGTTTCATTCTCTTACAGGTAGCTGTCTAGTTTTGCAAACACCAGCTGTCGAAGAGGCTGTCATTTCCCCATTGTATATTTATGGCTCCTTTATCATATATCAATTGATCATACATGTGTGAGTTTATTTCTGGGTTCTCTGCTCTGTTCCATTGATCTATGGGTCTGTTCTTGGGCCAGTACCAAATCGTTTTGGTTACTGTAGCTTTGTAGTAGAGCTTGAAGTCATGGAATGTAATCCCCCCAGCTTAGTTCTTCTTTCTCAGGATTGCTTTGGCTATACGGGGTCTTTTGTGGTTCCATATGAATCCTAGAACTATTTGTTCTAGTTCATTGAAGAATGCTTTTGGTATTTTGAGAAGGATTGCGTTGAACCTCTAAATTGTTTTGGGCAGCATGGACATTTTGATAATATCAATTCTTCTTATCCATGAGCATGGGGTATATTTCCATTTTTTGGTGTCTTCTATAATTTCTCTCATGAGTGTCTTATAGCTTTCAGAGTATAGGTCTTTCACCTCCTCAGTTAGGTATATTCCTAGGTATTTTATTCTTTTTGATGCAATTGTGAATGGAATTGTTTTCCTAATTTCTCTTTCTGCTAGTTTATTGTTAGTGTATAGAAATGCAACAGATTTCTGTGTATTTATTTTGTGTCCTGCAACTTTCTGAATTCAGCTATTAGTTCTAGTTGTTTTTTGGTAGACTTTTTAGGGTTTTCTATGTATAATATCACATTATCTGAAAATAGAGTTTAACTTCTTCTTTACCAATTTGGATGCCTTTTATCTCTTGTGTTGTCTAATTGCCATGGCTAGAACCTCCAGAACTATGTTGAATAAAAGTGGGGAGAATGGGCATCCTTGTCTTGTTCCCAGTCTTAAAGGAAAAGCTTTCAGCTTTTTGCTATTAAGTGGATGTTGACTATGGGTTTGTCATATATGGCCTTTATTTTGTTGAGATACATAATCTCTATACCCATTTTGTTGAGAGTTTTTATCATGAATGGATGTTTAATTTTGTCAAATGGCTTTTCAGCATCTATTGAGATGATCATGTTGTTTTCTCCTTTTTATTAATGTGGTGTATGATATTGATTGATTTATGAATATTGTATCATCCTTGCATCCCTGGAATAAATCCCACTTGGTCATGATGGATTATATTTTTGATGTATTTTTGGATTCAGTTTGCTGATATTTTGTTGAGGACTTTTGTATCTATATTCATCAGGGATATTGGTCTGTCATTTTCTTTTTTTTGTGGTATCTTTGATTTTGGTATTAGAGTGATGCTGGCCTCATAGAATGAGTGTGGACTTCCCTTGTCTTCTACTTTTGGGAATGCTTTAAGGAGAATGGGTATTAGCTCTTCTTTAAATGTTGGTGGAATTCAGCTGTGAAGACATCTGTGCCTGGAGTTTTGTTTTGGGGGAGTTTTTTGATTACCAATTTGATTTAATAACTTGTAATTGGTCTGTTCAGATTTTCTGTTTCTTCCTGGGTCAATCTTGGAAGGTTGTATTTTTCTAGGAAGTTGTGCATTTTTTCTGAGTTGTCCAATTTATTTGCATATAAGTTTTCACAGTATTCTGTAATAATTCTTTGTATTTCTGCAGTATCCGTTGTGATTATTCCTTCCTTGTTTCTGGTTCTGTTTATGTGTGTACACTCTCTTTTTTCTTGATAAGTCTGCCTAGGGGTTTATCTATTTTGTTTAGTTTCTCAAAGAACCAGCTCCTAGTTTCATTGAGGTTTTCTATTTTTTTATTCTCCTCTTATTTTATTTTATTTATATCTCCTCTGACCTTATTATGTCCCTCCTTCTACTAACTTCGGGCTTCATTTGTTCTTCTTTTTCTAGTTTCTTTAATTGTGATTTTAGACTGTTTATTTGGATTGTTCTTGTTTCTTGAGGTAAGCCTGTACTGCTATGTACTTTCCTCTTAGAACTGGCTTTGCCATGTCCCACAGATTTGGGGCTATTGTGTTTTTGTTTTCATTTTTCTCCATGTATTGCTTGATCTCTGTCTTAATTTGTTTATTGATCCATTGGTTATTTAGAAGCATGTTGTTTAGCCCCCATGTGTTTGTAGGTCTTTTTGTTTTCTTTGTGTGATTTATTTCTAGTTTCATACCACTGTGGTTTGAGAAGGTACTTGATAAAATTTCAATCTTTTTGGATTTATGAGGCTTCTTATGGCCTAGTATTGATCTATTCTGGAGAATGTTTCATGTATACCTGAGAAAAATGATTATCCTGCTGCTTTTGGGTGGAGTGTTCTGTAGATATCTCTTAAATCCATTCAATCTAATGTATTGTTCAGTGCCTCTGTGTCCTTATTTATTTTCTGTCTGGTTGATCAGTCTGTTGAAGTGAATGGTGTGTTAAAGTCTCCTAAAACAAACGGGTTGCAATCTATTTCCTCTATTTAATTCTGCTAGTATTTGTTTTACATATTTAGGGGTTCCTATGTTGGGTCATAGATATTTATAATGGTTATATCATCTTGCTGGACTGATTCCTTTATCATTATATAATGTCCTTGTCTCTTGTTACTTTCTTTGTTTTAAAATCAGTTTTGTCTGATAGAAGTACTACTACTCTTGCTTCTCTCTCCCTATTAATTGCATGAAATATCTTTTTCCATTCCTTCACTTTTAGTCTGTGTATGTCTTTGCATCTGAAATGAATCTCTTGTAGCCAGCATATAGATGGGTCTTGTTTTCTTATCCATTCTGCCATTCTATGTCTTTTGATTGGTGCATTCAGTCCATTTACATTTAAGGTGATTATTCGTAGATATGTACTTATTGCCATTTTATTCATTGCTTTCTGGCTGTTTTTTATATCTCCTTTCTGTTCCTTTCTTCCTCTCTTATGCTCTTCTCTTGTTATTGATGTTTTCTTTCACGTTGTAATTGGATTTTTCTCTCTTTTTAAATTAACTTATTTTTGTTTGTGTGTATTTATTGTAGGCTTTAGTTTTGTGGTTACCAAAGGTTCAAGGATAGCTTCTTTACTATACAATAGACTATCTTAAATAGATAATTACTTGATTTCAAACATAATCTGTAGGAATTTTTTTCCTTTGTCTTCTCCTTCCTCCACATTTTTTGTGTTAGATGTCATAATCTGCACTTTTTGTGTATCCCTTGACTGATTTTGTGTATAGTTGATTTTGCTTCTTTTATTTTGTTTTAATTTGGTTCTTGCTTGGTAATTAGTTGGTCTACTACCTTTACTACTGGTTTATTTTCACTGTTAACAGCTATTTCATCTTAAGTTCATTTTCATCTACTGCAAACCCTTTAACATATCATGTAAGACTGGCTTAGTGGTGATGAATTCCTTCAACATTGTTTATCTGGAAATTGTTTAATACCTGCTCCAAATTTAAATGATGATCTTGCTGGGTACAGGATTCTTGGTTGAAGGTCCTTCTGTCTCAGTACATTAAATATATTATGCTATTCCCTTCTGGCCTGTAGAGTTTCTGCTGAGAAGTCTGTATCAGCCTGATGGGATTTCCTTTATAAGTAATCTTTTTTTTCTCTCTGGCTGCTTTCAACATTCCTTATCCTTGCTCTTTGCCATTTTAATTATTATATGTCTTGGTGCTGTCTTCCTTGGGTTCCTTTTGGTAAGGGTTCTCTGAACTTCCATGACCTGAGTGTCTATTTCCTTCCCCAGATTTGGAGAATTTTCAACAATTATTTCCTTAAAGAGACTTTCTATCCTCCTTCTGGTACCCTTATTATGCAAATATCATTTTGTTTGGGTCGGTCACATAGTTCTCTTATTGTTTCATTCCTAGAGATCCTTCTTCTTTTTGTTCCTCAGCTTCTTTGTTTTCCTGTTCTTTAATTTATATTTCATTTACCATCTCCTCTACATGATATAATCTACTTTCAAATCCCTTTGTTGTATGTTTCATTTCTGATACTGTATTCTTCAGCTCTGAATGGCTCTTTTTCAGGCTTTCTTTCTCTTTCTTAAAGTCCTAGCTGAGATCCTCAATACTCTTCTGTAAATCTGTGACCATGTTTATGACTTTTATTTTGAAATCTTTATCAAGAAGATTGGTGATCTCTGCTTCATTTAGCCCTCTCTGTCGGGTCTGTCTTGTAGTTTTGTTTGCATCAAATCCCTCTGCCTGCTCATTTTGTCAGGGATTCTGTGTTCCTTTGTATTAGATGTCTCTGCTATGCTTTCTGGTCTAAACAGTAACAGCTTTATAAAGACGGTGTGCTATGGTGCCCAGAAGGTCAAGATTCTTTACTCTCTAGTCCATGGTTCTATTTTGAGGGGGTCCCAGCCATTGGCATGCCATGGGCAGGTTTGCCTTTCTGTCTGGCTTCTGTAGTGGCCTATGGGTAGGCAGTTTGCTGGAGCTGCTACCTTTGTGATCAGCTCAGGAATCTCTGATCTCTGTTGAGCTCGCTGTGGGTGGGGCCACCCTCTGCCTGGCCTGCAGCAATTGTGGGGCTGCAGTGTTAATGGGGTGGGTGGACCCATATGCCCCAGCTGGATATAAAGCCCTGGGTTTGGACACCTGCAGGGAAGGAGCTCTTGGGGATGGCTCCTCCAGGCACCTCTCTGGTTGGGCTGAAATGGAGCCAAGCAAGCTGGGAGAGTCTCATTTTGCCTGCCAGGCAGCAAGGTCTGATGCTGCCACTGGGCCAAGTGTGTTATCTGTCAGCAGTGCACACAGGATGGAGTCTCATGGCTGCATTGCCAGGAAGGGGTATGGCACCTTTGGGGCTCCTGATAATTCATGGTCTGTTCAGCCAAGGGAGGAGTAGTGAAGTGTGGTCTACTTGTCCTTTCTCCTGAGGAGAGAGCTATGTCCAACCCACATCTCCTTTGGTACCCACCCCCGCCCCACTGCTGGCAAGTCTTTTAAACTATTGCCTTTCTATGTGGCTTCTGTAGTGGTCTAAGTCTGAGCAAGCAGATTGCTTGAGCTGCTGCTTTTGTGATCAGCTCAGGAATCTCTGTTGAGCTCACCGTGGGTGGGGCCACCCTCTGCCAGGTCTATAGCAATGGTAGAGCTGCAGGGTTAATGGGTTGGGTGAACTGATGTGTTGCTCTTCCCCAGCCAGACACACAGCACCAGGTTTGGACACCTGCAGGGAGGAAGGAGTTCCTGGGGCTCTTCTGGGCACCTTCCCAGTTGGGCTGAAATGGAGCCAAGCAAGCTGGGAGAGTCTCCCTCTGCCTGCCAGGCAGCAAAGTCTGATGCTGCTGCTGGGTCAAGTGGGTTGTCTGTCAGCAGTGTGTGCAGGGAGGTGCCTTGGCACTGCATTGCCAGCCAGGGAGTTGGAGCATCTGGGGCCCCTGAGAGTTCCCAATCCTTTTCTGTGTGGATGTGGTCTTCTCTTTTTCCTCTGGTGTAGGTGGTATGGTCTGCAGTCTTCAGGTCATTTTCAGGTCTAGTAGCACTTGCTGAATTTTCCTCTTTTGGGTGTTTTTGGGAGGAGGTTTCCATCTTGCCTTCCTATTCAGCCATCTTTAATCCTTCCCATAAATTGCCTTTTGTGCTAAGCTAAGGAATTCAAACTCATCTTAAATGGTATCAGGAACCAGAAAGGGTATTAAAGAGTAGAGTAACATGACCAAATTTGGGTTTTCAGAAAGTACACACTATCGCGTGAATATATTGGAAGGGAATAAACTGGTAGCGTGAAGACCACCTAAGAGGCTTTTGGCACAGTTAAAGCAAGACAAGGGCCTGAATCAAGGCAGTAGCAGTAATAATAAATAAAGATTAGAAAGATTTAAGTAGAAACAACATCAAACTTTGTGACTCATAATATAAGAGTGTGTTATTAGCCTAGTATTCTCCAGTTTCTAACCAAGCTATTAGGCAAATGAAATGGTACCATTCACTGAGTTTGGTTTAATCAGAGTCTTTTGGTTGCAAATAGCAAAAAACAAATAAAAATGAAAAACCAAAAAGGTTCTAACTGATTTAAATAAACAAACAAAAAAGGATATATTGGAAGGATGTAAGATAGCTCACCTCTTCCTTCAATTGTGACCTACCAGACCTTAGAAAGGATAAGATCAGAGCAACTAGGGGTTTCTCTGCAGCAGGAAATTGTCTCCTTAGGGTGCTCTCATTAAATAACTGAGCCCTAGCCAACTCCCATCTTCAGATGCACTTAAGATTCAGATTCCTAAGAAAGAGAATCTGACCTTGCTTGGATCAAATGCCCACCACTGTGGTTGGGAGGTGGGGTAGTATGAGTCATAATTCCACAAGAACTAATGATGTGGGGGAGGGGTCCATTTCCCCAAAGAATGATGTATATTTTTTCCAGAAGCTAGGCCAGTAAGATGCAGGATGTAGGGGGAAGGGTCACTGTATGGAAAGGAGCTATGGGGAAGAAAGAGGTTCTTAATTTTAAGCATGTTGAATTTGGATATCTGTGAAACACTCAATAAGTATAATGAGAAGGTATATTTTAAATATGGATAGGAATATTCACTACCTTATCATGGTGCTGTGGAAATTAAATGTGTTAACGCGTGTAAAGTATTTCAAATGGATGCTGACCCATAGAAAACTCAATAAATGTTAGTTCCTATTATCTTACACCATCATCCTTCCAAAAAGTATTTATTGAATACTTACAGATACTAGGCTAGATGCCTAGGGTGTTGTGAGAAAGAAATAAGAGAATGCATATAGAACAATTAGCACTGTACCCCTGGGGTGGAAATAAGTGGAAGCCAAGAGGCAGAGAAAAGATGATTGAGGAGAGGATGCACCCTGCTGGTTAGTAGGAGTAAAGAAAGAGAGAAGATAATTTTTTAAGAAGTCAGACATGAATTTATACTGTGTGAGTCCACTTATAAATTAGCCTTGAGCAAAGTAGCCACTACTAATCTCAATTGGCTCATTGGCAAAATGGGACAATTATGAGCTACCTCCCAGGTTTGTGGTAAAATATTAATACTAGAGTGGCCATACTGTATAGCACAGAAGATACTCAATACATATAAATACTTTTCTAATTCTCCCATTGCATTCTTCATGTCATAAGTAAATCAAAACTAGAAGAAGCAGAATATGAAGATCTTCAGGAAAAGATATTTTTGAGGCACGGCTAGTGCTATTTCTGTAAACTGTGGTAAGAAACCCCTCACTATCCTCACAGAGAAAAGCTTCCATCAGAGAACATCCACCACCAAAGATCTTTCATGTAGGGCCTCTTTTTACCCCTATTTATTTGTTATGTCCTATTAGGCTTTATGTCTGAAAAATAGCAATTCCAATAGAAATATTAGGTTAGAATCAGTCTTTATGCATTCAACAAATATTTACTGATCCTGTACTTACATTAGTCAGCTTGGCCTACCATAACAAGTTACCACAGGCCAGGTGACTCAAACAATAGACATTTTTTTCACAGTTCTGGAGGCTTGAAAATCTAAAATTAAGGTGGTGACTGATTCAGGTTCTAGTGAGAGTCCTCTTCCTGGTTTGCAGATGACCACTTTCTCGCACTGTCCTCACATGCCCTTCCCTTGGTTCATGTGCATGGTTAGAGAGAGCTAGAGAGTGAGAGAGCATGAGCTCTAGTTTCTCATTCTCTTCTTACAAGAACTAATTTCCTCTGGTCAGGGCCCTACCCATATGACCTCATCTAACCCTAATCACCTGTGCAAAGGCCCTGTCTCTAAATACAGTCACATTGGGGGTCAGGGCTTCTACATATGAATTGAGATGGGGGGAACACATTCAGTCATAAAACTATGTATAGGCATTTTGATTAGACTAGAGTTATAAAGATAAAAAAGAAGGTCCCTTCCATGGTTTGTCTCTGTAGCACACATAGATAGCAGAGTGGTTTTTTTGGAATCACACAGGCTTGAGTTTGCATCCCAGCTCTGTGCCTTTGTGCAAGTTGCTTAACCAATTTGTGTCTCATTTCTCTTTCTTTGTAAAAGAAAGAAAACAAGAGTACCTAATTCATTCATTCATCTAGTAGATATTTCTTGAGCAACCACTATATACCAGCTATTCTGCTTCAACCCATAGGGTTGTTGTAAAGCTAAAAGACCATGAAAATGCATAATGTGTTTAGCCCAATGTAAGTATTCCATTAATGTGAATTAATGCTACAAGTCAGAGCTTCACTGAAAATTGAATTCCAGGGCTAGCACTCTCAACTCAACATGTCCAGACCAAAGTCAATATTCCCTCCTCTTACCTCTTAATCCTCCCCACCCCAGAAAAACAAACAAGTCTATTTTTTCTTCTTAGGTTACCACTTTCCATTAACTTAACATCTAAGGAGTCATCCAAATTATACACATCCATCATCTTTGATTTTTTTCCTCTCTCTCCACATCTCATTAGTCACTTCATAGTGGTCTGCTGGCTCACACTGGCTCTAGTGAGCCAGTTGAGCACCTCTCTTCCTAACTCTACATCCAGTGATGTCATTGGTATCTTGAAATCAGCCATGGGGAAGTATTTACACCATAGTAATAAACAAATACTATAAATTAGGACTATGGTATTTCATTTTTTGAGATCCAGTTGTTTACCAGCACACTGCTGCCTCTTAGTGCTCTTCAAATCTGCCACCTCTCAGTTCGCGACCTCTCTACTAGATATGGCTCTCATTTCTTATCAGCCTTTTGCGAGAGCCTCCTAAATGGCCTCCTTACCTCTGCCTGTCAAGCCTCCATGCTCCCTTCAGTGCTGTCTCTGTAAATGTGGATTGGATTGTGTTTTATCTGCTTATACAAGCCATTTGCCTAGAGAAGTAAGTCACTCCCCTTAACATGGCATTCAGTGCCCTTCACAGTCTGCCCACTCTACCTTGTTCCAATCTCTTGGTTATCACTCACTGTCCTGATAACCTCCACTGTCTCCTCACTCAGCCGTTCACTTGCTTGAACATGCCATGCACTTACATACCTCCACACCCTTGCTGATCCTGCTCTCTCAACTAGGACACCCTTCTTCTCCTGGTGACCAGTTTAAATAGCAGCCCCTCTTGGAAGACTCACAGACTCTTTCCCTCTAGGGTCTGAATTGCTTTGCCTGTGGCTCTGCTATCAGGCTAAGCTTCCCTAAGAGGAGGAAACAGTGATAAAAGTAGTAGTGAGAGCAGTAACAGCAAGCTTTCAATAAGCAGAGAGCTTTTGGGTAGCTTGGCGCTTAGCAGTTTGAAGTGTAAGAACAGAAATAGGTTAGCATAAGCACAGCCATCTTAAAGGCCTAGAAGCCATTTTCTGAGTATGTGACTTAGAAAGAAAAACTGGAACTGGGTAAGGCCTTGAAAAACAAGTTAATCATGAACACCGGGTGGTGGGCAGCTGTGGCCTTTAGTCAGCTAACCTTGGTCAGCTAATCTTACATACCAAGCTTATCGTGCAGAACCTCCCTGACAGTTGAGGAGTAGTCTTATCTTGCTCTTGCCTAACCCCAGGATGTATGTCTTGCAAGAATAATGTGCAGCTGTGGAAAATTACTATGAGTTAAGTGTTTTGAAAATGCTATATAAACCCTTGGCTTTGAGTGCTTGGGGTCCTTGTTGAAACCCGCTGCGTCAGGCTGACACTTGGACCCCAGCTAGCTGCTTCCTGAATACATTCCTCTTGCTTGTTGCATCAAGAGACGCCTTCCATGAGTGATTTGGGGCGGCGTCCTCCTCTGGGAGAATCCAACAGAAGAGCAGAAAAGATTAGACAGCATGGGCTCTAAACCTGGCTCATCTCTGTGGGAGT
The DNA here is from genome assembly GCF_040802235.1 of Manis javanica. Lineage (NCBI taxonomy): Eukaryota > Metazoa > Chordata > Mammalia > Pholidota > Manidae > Manis > Manis javanica. Next base: position 92,145,232 of record NC_133174.1, read on the forward strand.
CAGGAAGAATGCAGGAGATGCATGTGGCTGGAAGGGGCCATTTCTGCTTTCAACAGAACTACCCTTAACCCCCCCACCCCCAGACTAGCCAAGGAGAACTTTTTGAAAGTGTCTTATAGAAGAGAAAAATAATCATAGAGAATTATTTGTCTTGCCTGGTACTTCCCTTCACTGTGAGCCTTTTTACCCAAAGTGGGAGGTGGGAGGGACTCAGCCCAGGAATGTGAAGAGTGTACCCGAGGATTGGTAGCTCATTGGTGCTCAGGGCTCATTCTGCTCGGCCTGCCATTGCCCTGGCTCCCTCACAATTAGATTGTTCACAAATGTTGTTCAGCAGCCCACTGTTTATGAGGTTCAGTCCATCAAGAGTGGAAAATAAAACAGAGCCTTCAAATGGCAAAGGGATTGGAGAGAAAACAGCAGAGCTGGCACAGGAATGGCCAATGATGTCAACCCACGGCGTGTACGCCCTTGGGCACTCCAGCCCTTCCCTGGGAGGACCAGAGATATTTCCTTGAGTTGGTTGTTGTTTAAAGACTATGGAATGCCAGTCCAGTGAGAGAACATAAATATAGAATTTTATACAATTCTGGCTGCAATCCTATAACAAACAGAAGTTCCCACTCATGGTTTTATGTCACTTTGTAAACAGAGTTCAAGAGGGCCCCACTTTAAGCCCTGTATATAAAATAAAAGCAGTTAGTGCAGCTTTACCATTATACTCTCCAATCTGGAATTAAGTTACAGGCAGAAAATTCAGAATGTTTTTCCCACTTCAGCTTAATCACAGTTTGAAAGCAGGAAGCTTATTTATTGCTTCTTTTGGGGCCCTTGCAATGGTCAGCACTACTGTGCACAGCGTAGACGCAATATGCCTGAGGGCCGGGAATGGGATTAAAGAAGTCCTGCTTGACAGCCATGGGCATAGTCAAAACAGTATTCTTGCCTTCACTTCCCACTCTCCCCAGCTCCTTTTGAGCTTTGCCCCAGCAAGAGCCCGCCTACCCACTCAAAGTCTGTCCTGTCTTCAGCTCATCAATTGGACTTTCTCTCTGTCCCAAATCAGTCCTGTCTTCAGCTCATCAATTGGACTTTCTCTCTGTCACCATATGGACTTTTCTTGGGGTTAATTGGGACACCCCAACTTGCAGAACTAATTCCAAGAAAAGAGCTGCTGGGAGAAATAATAATTTATTAGGTTCTGGGTTATGCACCTAAGAACCACTGCCCTAAGCCAGCATTGTGTTCTTTGTTGTGGGATGGAAAACAGAACCGGTATGGGTACAGCTGTGTCAGCAGGAATAATTCTCCCCTAGAACACAATATACTGACATGCAATAATTTCCTCTTTTGTGTCACTAGTCTTCTGAAACTTCAGTAGTGTGGCAAGCAGTTCTCTGGCATCCAAGTGTGAATCCAATTTTATCTTATCCTGTCATGTCACATTGCTTACCACTTTCCTCAGCACTTGTTTTTTCCCCAGAGCACTTCCAACAACGGGCACATGAAACTGGCTGAAGGGTGATAAAATTTTACTTCTACCCATTGATCCCTGACAGGTTTGTTCTGATTCTGTGTGAATGCAATAATAGCTAACATTTATGGACTACTTCCCATGTGCCAGGCAATGTGCTTGGCACCTTCCATACACATCACATTTCATCTTCATACCTATCCTATGGCATCAGTAATTTGATTATTTTCATTTTACTGAGAGGGATACTGAAGTCAATAAGCAGGCATTAGGGTCAGGATTTGAGCCTGGGCAGTTGGCCTTCAGAACCCATGCTGGTAACCATGATGCTATTACTATTCTGAAGTATTAAAATTAGTAAGTGCTCAATAAGTATTTGAATAAGTAAATAAATGATTAGAGACCTCTATTTTTCAAAGGGTTTCCCCCAAGGCCTCCCTCAGGCAGAATTGCATGTTTTTATGTTGCCCTGGCACATCGCTCTGAGCAGGGTCTAGACAGATGGTGGAGGGCAATCAGGTTGTGCTTGACATTTTCAAGCACAACTGAGTCCCACTTCAGAAAAGTGGAGAGCCATTTGAAAGTGAAATTACCTTCTTTGGTCTCTTGAACATGAGTTAGCTGGGCTCAGGCAGGCTGTTTACTCATAGCTACTCTCAGGAGAAACACTTTAAACCTGGGGTATAATAGGTTCCCCAAACTCATAGCCTTAGTAGCTGCAGCTTTCTCGTGGGTAGAGGTGGGGGTAAGGCACACAGAACTTCAGTCTGATAACATGATTTATTTTAAATTATTGGGTCACTTAATTGCTATATGCCTCAACATCTCTGTTACAAAATCAGAACAATCTCTCTAGCTTGCTTTTCATTTCCAAATATTGAATCAAAGTGCTTCTAAGACTGTAAAAGCTCTCGGAGGGTTTAGCTGATTGTATGCATTATCTCCAGAAGCAAAGAAGTATAATAGGAACAATTCCGGTAAAATAGTAAATCAGAGGGAGGCAACGAGGAACTGCTGGAGTAGGATTTGACTGTTGTTGGTAAGAAGGCTGCAATGGGAGATTATTATTTATAATGTACTTTAGAATTACAAAGCACTTTACAGCCATTCTTCAGTGCAGCCCTACAATTTGACATAGGACTAGAAGTAATGAGACCAAGTCTTAAAGAGTCAGCCAGTGGGCAGTAAGTACAAATAGTGATTGAAATGAGAAAATGACAAATTTACCTCTCAGGCCCAGTGCAGTGTATCTCTAAGAAACTTGTTCTTGGCTCTTAGAGCTTTTCCCAAGGGGACTCTGGTTTCATGCGGTGACTGGGCAAGGGGAGGAGAGCAGGGCTGGCTGCTTTGGAGACATTTGGGGCCATTTTGCACTGTATTTTGGGAGAACCGCATGTGCTTTGCCCTAACTCCCCTATGTAGTTCCTTTGCCTCATTACAGCCCTTCTCTCATTCTATGCCATTTTCTAGTTGTTTGAGTAGGCGTCTACCTCCCCTAGTACACAGGGATTGTGGCTCAGTCATTTTTGTATTTTGGTTTGGTGTTGGAAATGTTTTACATGTCAGGCCCTCACTTTCATGCCTTGCAACCTCAGGAACCAAATAAATTCAACTTGATCCCACTCCTGGGTGGCTTGATAATAGGCAGATCAAACATGTGCTTAGGAAACCAGCCAAATGGAGGTATTAAAGATTTTTTTAAAATAATTGGATATTTGATATTTCAGAAAAAGATTGACACAATGAGATATTATGTCATATCCCATAGGATGGCTGTCATAAAAATGACAATAATAAGAATTAGTGTTGTGGGAATGTAAAATGGTACACCCACTTTGTGGGATAAACGGTCTGGCAATTCCTCAAATAGTCAAACACAGAGTTACCATATAACCCAAGAATTCTAGTCCTAGGTATATGTGCAGAAGAACTGAGAATGTATAGTCATACAAAAATTGTACACACACATTCATAGCAGCAAAACTCATAACAGGCAAAAAGTGAAAATAAACCAAGTAGTGGGTTTCCAATATGTGGAAACAGCTAATGAATGTGGTTTGTCCATGCAATGGAATATTATTCAGCCATACAAAGGAATGAAATATCAAGCTAAATAGCTTCTGTACAGCAAAGGACACCATCAATAGAACAAAAAGGCATCCTACAGTATGGGAGAATATATTCATAAATCACAGATCTGATAAAGGGTTGACATCTAAAATATATAAAGAGCTCACACAACTCAACAAACAAAAAGCAAATAAGCCAATTAAAAAATGGACACAGGATCCGAACAGACACTTCTCCAAAGAATAAATTCAGATAGCCAACAGACACATGAAAAGATGCTCCACATCGCTTGTCATCAGAGAAATGCAAATTAAAACCACATGAGATATCACCTCACACAAGTAAGGATGGCCAGCATCCAAAAGACAAACAACAACAAATGTTGGTGAGGTTGTGGAGAAAGGAGAACCCTCCTACACTGCTGGTGGGCATGTAACTTAGTTCAACCATTGTGGAAAGCAGTATGGAGGTCTTCAAAAAACTCAAAATAGAAATACCATTTGACCCAGGAATTCCACTCCTAGGAATATACCCTAAGAATGCAGTAGGAAAGATGGCAGCATGAGAGGCAAGACAGAGGTTTCCTCCTAAAACCACATATAAAATGAAAATATAATTGATACAACTAATCCTGAAGTACACCAGAAAGGAGGACGGTGCCAGACTGAATACACCTGGAGAAAAGAGCAAACCTCACAGAACAGGGTAATGTACCAAAGCTGTGGCCCAGCGGGACCCAAGCCCTTCCCCCAACCCAGCTCACCGGCTGGAAGAAGAGAAACAGAGCAGGGAGGGAGTGGAGGCCTGGGACTGCTGAATACTTAACTCCAGAGATCTTCTCTGGGAGACAAACCTACATTTCATGGTGCTTTCATGATACTCTCGTGATTGGGAGATTGGAAAGCTAGGATAGGCAGAATTCCTGGAGAGACTGAGATTCCAGCCGCTTGTGGAAAGCAGGGATCCATATCTGGCTGCTCTGGGACAAAGGAAGGGCGGGCAGTCAAAGAGACTTCCTAACAAGGAAGCTTTTAGCAGGAGGGCTGTTAAAGGGGCAAGGGTTGCACAGAGCTTACTGCTGAGGAGAAAGGACAGGTAGACAAAATTGTCCAAGTGCACTCTGCCCAGCAGGTTGGGAACTTTCACGATTTTCAGGTGCTCCAGATCCCTGGCTACCTACAAATCTCCAGGGACCCCCTCCATTATAGGCAGGCTACTGAGCCTTTCTCCCGGCCAGCCCCACCTGGCTCGCAAACCAGCAAATGGTACCCTGGCGTTAGGCCAGCCAGAGGGAAGATCTGTCTACAGCAACTGAAAACACAAGGCATAGAAGCTTATGCTTGTGTGCTTGGCCCACTGGTTCAGGCAGTGGGGACAGGCATAGCGGCTGGGAAGCAAGAAACAGCTTTCCTCCCCCCAGGCACCAATACCACTCTCCTGTGACCCCCAACATTGCTTCAGGGGCTGAGGATCTCCAGAGAGTAGAGCTTCTGGGCACTAGAGGGCGCCATATACAAATATGAAATGCAAAGGAACCTGGTACAAAGTAAAATTATTAATAATACTCCTGAGAAAAATTTAAATGACATGGACCTCATGAATCTTCCTGAAAGGGAGTTCAAAATAAAAATCATTAACATGCTCATGGTGGTAAGGAAAAATATTAAAAAACTCAGGAATGAATTCTGGTCAGAGATCCAATCATTGAAGAGTGCAACAGAGGGCATTAAAAGCAGATTAGATACAGTGGAGGAGACTATAAATAAAATAGAAACTAGAGAAGAGGAATACAAAGAAGCTGAGGCAAAGAGAGAAAAAAGGATCTCTAAGAATCAAAGAATATTGCGAGAACTGTGTGACCAATCCAAACTGAACAATATTCGCATTATAGGGGTACCAGAAGCAGGAGAGAAAAAGGGATAGAAAGTGTCTTTGAGGAGGTAATAGCTAAAAACTTCCCCAGTCTGGGGAAGGAGACAGTCTCTCAGGCCATGGAGCTTCACAGATCTCCCAATACAAGGGACCCAAGGAAGACAACACCAAAACATATAGTAATTAAAATGGCAAAGATCAAGTATAAGGACAGACTATTAAAATCAACCAGAGAGAGAAATAAGATCACATACAAAGGAAAGCCCATCAGGCTAACATCAGACTTCTCAGCAGAAACCTTACAGGCCAGAAGGGAGTGGCATGATGTATTTAATGCAATGAAGCAGAAGGGCCTGGAACCAAGATTACTTTATCCAGTGAGATTATCATTAAAATTTGAAGGAGGGGTTAAACAATTTCCAGATAAGCAAAAGCTGAGAGAATTTACCTCCCACAAACCATCTCTACAGTCTATTTTGGAGGGACTGCTATAGATGGAAGTGTTCCTAAGGTTTAATAGCTGTCACCAGAGGTAATAAAACCATAGTAAAGAAAGAACAGCTAATTACTAAGCAAATGCAAAATTAAATTAACTATCCCCAAAGTCAATCAAGGGATAGACAAAGAGTACAGAATATGATACCTAATAAATAAGTAATGGAGAAGGAAGAAAAACGAGGAGAAAAGAAAAGAACCTTTAGAAACTTTGTTAACCACGAATCTAAAGTCTGCAATGGCAATAAGTACATACCTATCGATAATCACTCTAAATGCAAATGGACTGCATGCACCAATCAAAAGACATACAGTCACTGAATGGATAAAAAACCAAGACCCATCTATATGCTGTCTACAAGAGACTCACTTAAATCCAAAGACATACACAGACGAAAAATGAAGGGATAGAAAAAGATATTTCATGCAAGTAATAGAGAAAAAAAAGCAGGAGCTGCAGTATGTGTATCAGACAAAATAGACTTCAAAACACAGAAAGTCACAAGAGACAAAGAAGGACATTACATAATAATAAAGGGGTCAATCCAACAAGAAGATATAACCATTATAAATATCTATGCACCCAACACAGGGTCACCTACATTTGTGAAAAAAATACTAACAGAATTAAAGGGGGAAATAGAATGCAATGCATTCATTTTAGGAGACTTCAATACACCACTCACTCTGAAGGACAGATCCACCAGACAGAAAATAAGTAAGGACACAGAGGCACTGAGAAACACTTTAGAACAGATGGACCTAACAGACATCTACAGGACTCTACACCCAAAAGCAGCAGAATACACATTTTTCTCAAGTGCACATGAAACATTTTCCAGAAGAAATCATATACTAGGCCACAAAAAGAGCCTCAGTAAATTCAAAAAGATTGAAATTGTACCAACAAGTTTCTCAGACCACACAGGTATGAAACTAGAAGTTATGCAAAGAAAATGAAAAATCCCACAAACACATGGAGGCTTCACAACATGCTCCTGAATAACCAATGGATGAATGACCATATAAAAACAGAGATAAAGCAATATATGGACACAAATGAAAACAATAATTCAACACTGCAAAATCTGTGAGGCACACCCAAAGCTGTGCTAAGAGGAAAGAATGTTGCAATACAGCCCAACCTCAGGAAAGAAGAACAATCCCATATAAGCAGTCTAAACTCACAATTAATGAAACTAGAAAAAGAATAACAAATGAGGCCTAAAGTCAGTAGGAGGAGGGACATAATAAAGATTAGAGCAGAAATAAATAAAATTGAGAAGAATAAAACAATAGAAAGAATCAATGAAAGCAAGAGCTGGTTCTTTGAGAAAATAAACAAAATAGGTAAACCCCTAGCCAAACTTGTCAAGAAAAAAAGAGTCTACACACATTAACAGAATCAGAAATGAGAAATGAAAAATCACTATGGACACCACAGAAATACAAATAATTATTAGAGAATGCTATGAAAAATTATATGTTAACAAACTGGATAACCTAGAAGAAATGGACAACTTTTTAGAAAAATACAACATTCCAAGGCTGACCACGGAAGAAACAGAAAATCTCAACAGACCAATAACCAGCAACGAAATTGAACTGGTAATCAAAAAACTACCTAAGAACAAAACCCCTGGACGAGATGGCTTCACTGCTGAATTTTATCAAACATTTAATGAAGACCTAATACCCATTCTTCTTAAAGATTTCCAAAAAAATAGAAGAGGAGGGAATACTTCCAAACTCATTCTATGAGGCCAGCATCATTCTAATACAAAACCAGACAAAGACACCACAAAAAAAGAAAATTACAGACCAATATCCCTGGTGAACATAGATGCAAAAATATGCAACAAAATATTAGCAAACTGGGGGGCAGAGCCAAGATGGTGGCGTGAGTAGAGTGGCAGAAATCTCCTCCCAAAACCATATATATTTTTGAAAATACAACAAATACAACTATCCCATAAAGAGAGACCAGAAGATAGAGGAAAACAGCCAGGCTACATCTACACCTGCAAGAACCCAGTGCCTCGTGAAGGGGGTAAGATACAAGCCGTGGCCTGGTGGGACTCAAGTGTCCCCCAACCCAGCTCCTGGCAGGAGGAGAGGAGTCAGAGCAGGGAGGGAGACGGAGCCCAGGACTGCTAAATACCCTAGCCATCCACACTGGGAGCTCAAACACACAGTGCATGGGGTGCTGGATACCAGGGAAATGGGACAGTAAAACCTGTGAGTAGCTCCTCACAGCCAGCGCCCCTGAGACAAAGAAAAGCATGTGCTTTTTGAAAGACGTAAAGGGACAGGAACCTCACAGCTGGACAGAAACATCTTGGGACACTTAGCCCAGCAGCTGGGAATCCCAGGGAACTCCAGGCACCCTAACCCCCTGGGTGTCAGGACAGCGTGGAGGCCCCTCACGGAGATAAACAGCCTCTGGCTCGTTTCCCCTCCAAAGCTGCTCCGCCATAGTGGAGCAGCAGCCTCAGGCCAGCCACGCCCACAGCGACCACAGAGCTTAACTCCACAGTGGCTGGGCAAGAATCAGAGACCCCATCTGAGAGCAGCTGCCCAGGACAAGCCGTAGGGGTCACCATTCTCCCAGGAGAGGAAGCCACAAACCAGCAAGAAGAGACGTTCTCCCAGCCAACACATGCACCAGCTCCTCACAACTACCTCTATCGCCATGAAAAGGCAGAAGAATTTGATACAGACCAGACTAACTGAGACATCCTCCTCTGAGAAGGAATCTGGGGAGATAGACCTAACTAATCTTCCTGAAAAAGAATTCAAAATAAAGGTCATAACCATGCTGATGGACCTGCAGAGAAATATGCAACAGCTAAGGGATGAAGTCCAGAAGGAGATTACAGAAATGAAACAATCTCTGGAAGGATTTATAAGCAGAATGGATAAGATGCAAGAGGCCATTGATGGAATAGAAACCAGAGAACAGGAATGCATAGAAGCTGACACAGAGAGAGATAAAAGGAACTCCAGGAATGAAACAATATTAAGAGAACTGTGTGACCAATCCAAAAGGAACAATATCCGCATTATAGGGGTACCAGAAGAAGAAGAGAGAGAAAAAGGGATAGAAAGTGTCTTTGAAGAAATAATTGCTGAAAACGTCCCCAAACTGGGGGAGGAAATAATCGTTCAGATGACAGAAGTACACAGAACTCCCAACAGAAGGGACCCAAGGAGGGCAACACCAAGACACATAATAATTAAAATGGCAAATATCAAGGACAAGGACAGAGTTTTAAAGGCAGCTAGAGAGAGGAAAAAGGACACCTACAAAGGAAAACCCATCAGGCTATCATCAGACTTCTCAACAGAAACCTTACAGGCCAGAAGAGAATGGCATGATATATTTAATGCAATAAAACAGAAGGGCCTTGAACTAAGAATACTGTATCCAGCATGATTATCATTTAAATAAGAAGGAGGGATTAAACAATTCCCAGACAAGCAAAAGTTGAGGGAAGTTGCCTCCCACAAACCACCTCTACAGGGTATTTTAGAGGGACTGCTCTACATGGGAGCACTCCTAAGGCTAAACAGGTGTTACCAGAGAAAATAAAATCACAGCAATGAAAGCAGAACAACCAAATACTAAATAGAGGCAAAAAATAAAATCAAATACCAACAAAACCAGTCAAAGGAAACACAAAAGAGCACAAAATAAAACACCCAACATATGAAGAATGGAGGAGGAGGAATAAGATGGGAGAGAAATAAAGAATCACCAGACAGGGTCTATAATAGCTCAATAAGGCAGTTAAGTTAGGCAATAAGATACTAAAGAAGCTAACCTTGAACCTTTGGTAACTATGAATCTAAAGCCTGCAATGGCAATAAGTACATATCTTTTAATAATCACCATAAATGCAAATGGACTGAATGTCCCAATCAAAAGACACAGAGTAATAGAATGGATAAAAAAGCAAGACCCATCTATATGCTGCTTACAAGAGACTCACCTCAAACCCAAAGACATGCACAGACCAAATGTCAAGGGATGGAAAAAGATATTACATGCAAACAACAGGGAGAAAAAATCAGGTGTTGCAGTACTAGTATCAGACAAAATAGACTTCAAAACCAAGAAAGTAACAAGAGATAAAGAAGGACATTACATAATGATAAAGGGGTCAGTCCAACAAGAGAATAAAACCATTTTAAATATATATGCACCCAACACCAGAGCACCAGCATATGTGAAACTAATACTAACAGAACTAAAGGAGGAAATAGAATGCAATGCATACATTTTAGGAGACTTCAACACACCACTCATTTCAAAGTATAGATCTACCAGACACAAAATAAGTAAGGACACAGAAGCACTGAACAACACACTAGAACTGATGGATCTAATAGACATCTATAGAATTCTACATCCAAAAGCAACAGGATACACATTCTTCTCAAGTGCACATGGAACATTCTCCAGAATAGACCACATACTAAAACACTAAAACAGTCTCAGTAAATTCAAAAAGATTGAAATTCTACCAACCAACTTTTCAGACCGTGAAGGAACAAAACTAGAGCTAAACTGTACACAGAAAGCAAAAAGGCCCCAAAACATATAGAGGCTTAACAACATGCTCCTAAATAATCAATGGATCAATGACCAAATTAAAATAGAGATCAAGCAATATTTGGAAACAAATGACAACAACAACACAAAGCTGCAATTTCCGTGGGATGTAGCAAAAGCAGTTTTAAAAGTATACAGCAATCCAGGCATATTAAAAGAAGGAAGAATAATCCCAAATGAATAATCTAAAGTCACATTATCGAAATTGGAAAAAGAAGAACAAATGAGGCCTAAAGTCAGCAGAAGGAGGGACATAATAAAGATCAGAGAAGAAATAAATAAAATTGAGAAGAATAAAACAATAGAAAAAAATCAATGAAACCAAGACCTGGTTCTTTGAGAAAATAAACAAAATAGATAAACCCCTAGCCAGACTTATTAAGAAGAAAAGAGAATCAGCACACATCAACAGAAACAGAAATGAGGAAGGAAAAATCACGACTGACCCCATAGAAATACAAAGAATTATTAGAGAATACTATGAAAACCTATATGCTAACATGCTGGAAAACCTAGAAGAAATGGACAACTTCTTAGAAAAATACAACCTCCCAAGACTGACCAAGGGAAAGGCACAAAATCTAAACAAACCAATTACCAGGAAGGAAATTGAAGTGGTAATCAAACAACTACCCAGGAACAAAAACCCCGGGCCAGATGGATTTACGTCAGAATTTTATCAGACACACAGACAAGACATAATACCCATTCTCCTTAAAGTTTTCCAGAAAATAGAAGAGGAGGGAATACTCCCAAACTCATTCTATGAAATCAACATTTCCCTAATACCAAAACCAGGCAAAGACCAGGACAAAAAAGAAAATTACAGAACAATATCCCTGATAAACATACATGCAAAAATACTCAAAAAAATATTAGCAAACCGAATTCAAAAATACATCAAAAGGATCATTCACCATGAATAAGTGGGACTCATCCCAGGGATGCAACGATGGTACAACATTCAAAAATCCATCAACATCATCCACCACATCAACAAAAAGAAGGACAAAAACCACATGATCATCTCCATAGATGCTGAAAAAGCATTCGACAAAATTCAACATCCATTCATGATAAAAACTCTCAGCCCTGGGTATACAGGGCAAGTACCTCAACATAATAAAGGATATATATGACAAACCCACAGCCAATATCATACTTAACAGCGAGAAGCTGAAAGGTTTTCCTCTAAGATAAGGAACAATACAGGGATGCCGATTCTCCCCACTGTTATTCAACATAGTACTGGAGGTCCTAGCCGTGGCAATTAGACAAAACAAAGAAATACAACCAATCCAAATTGGTAAAGAAGAAGTTAAACTGTCATTATTTGAAGATGACATGATATTGTACATATAAAACCCTGAAGACTCCACTCCAAAACTACTAGAACTGATATCGGAATATAGCAAAGTTACAGGATACAAAATTAACACAGAGAAATCTGTGGCTTTCCTATACACTAACAATGGACTAATAGAAAGAGAAATCAGGAGAACAATTCCATTCACAATTGAATCAAAAAGATTAAAATACCTAGGAATAAACCTAACCAAGGAAGTGAAAGACCTATACCCTGAAAACTATAAGACACTCTTAAGAGAAATTAAAGAGCACACTATGGAAACGCATCCCATGCTCTTGGGTAGGAAGAATTAATATTGTCAAAATGGCCATCCTGCCCAAAGCAATATACAGATGTGGTGCAATCCCTGTCAAATTACCAACAACATTCTTCAACAAACTGGAACAAATAGTTCAAAAATTCATATGGAAACACCAAGGACCCTGAATAGCCAAAGCAATCCTGAGAAGGAAGAATAAAGTGAGGGGGGGATGTCACTCCCCAACTTCAAGCTCTACTACAAAGCCACAGTAATCAAGACAATTTGGTACTGGCACAAGAACAGAGCCACAGACCAGTGGAACAGAATAGAGACTCCAGACCTTAATCCAAACATATATGGTCAACTAATATACAATAAAGGAGCCATGGACATACAATGGGGAAATGACAGTCTCTTCAACAGATGGTGCTGGAAAAACTGGACAGTTACATGTAAGAGAATGAAACTGGATCACTGCCTAACCCCATACACAAAAGTAAATTTGAAATGGATAAAAGACCTGAATGTAAGTCTTGAACCCATAAAACTCTTAGGAAAAAAACAGAGGCAAAAATCTCTTGGACATAAACATGAGTGACATCTTCATGAACATATCTCCCCAGGCAAGGGAAACAGAAGCAAAAATGAACAAGTGGGACTATGTCAAGCTGAAAAGCTTCTGTACAGAAAAGGACACCATCAACAGAACAGAAAGGTACCCTACAGTATGGGAGAATATATTCATAAATGACAGATCCGATAAAGGCTTGACATCCAAAATATATAAAGAGCTCATGCACCTCAACAAACAAAAAGCAAATAATCCAATTAAAAAATGGGCAGAGGAGTTGAACAGACAGTTGTCCAAAGATGAAATTGAGATGGTCAACAGACACATGAAAAGATGCTCCACATCACTAGTCATCAGAGAAATGCAAATTAAAACCCCAATGAGATGTCACCTCATACCAGTAAGGATCACCACCACTCAAAAGACAAACAACAAATGTTGGTGAGGTTGTGGAGAAAGGGGAAGCCTCCTAAACTGCTGGTGGGAATGTAAATTAGTTCAACCATTGTGGAAAGCAGTATGGAGGTTCCTCAAAAAGCTCAAAATAGAAATACTATTTGACCCAGGAAGTCCACTCCATGGGAATTTACCCTAAGAATGCAGCAGCCCAGTTTGAAAAAGACAGATGCACCCCTATGTTTATCGCTGCATTATTTACAATAGCCAAGAAATGGAAGCAACCTAAGTGTCTTTCAGTAGATGAATGGATAAAGAAGAGGTGGTACTTATACACAATGGAATATTATTCAAGCATAAGAAGAAAACAAATCTTACCATTTGCAACAATATGGATGGAGCTAGAGAGTATTTTGCTCAGTGAAATAAGCCAGGTGGAGAAAGACAAGTACCAAATGATTTCACTCATATGTGGAGTATAAGAACAAAGAAAAACTGAAGGAACAAAACAGCAGCAGAATCACAGAACCCAAGAATGGACTAACAGTTACCAAAGGGAAAGGGACTAGGAAGGATGGGTGGGATGGGAGGGATAAGGGTGGGGAAAAAGAAAGGGGGCATTACGATTAGCATGTATAATATAGGGGGTGGCATGGGGAGGGCTGTACAACACAGTGAAGACAAGTAGTGATTCTACAGCATCTTACTACGCTGATGGACAGTGACTGTAATGGGGTATGTGGGGGAACTTGGTGAAGGGGGAGCCTAGTAAATATAATGTTCTTCAAAAAAAAATTAGCAAACCAAATTCATAAATACATCAACAAGATCATCCATCATGATCAAGTAGGATTTATTCCAGGGATGCAAGGGTGGTACAACATTTGAAAATCCATCAACATCATTCACCACATCAACAAAAAGAAGGACAGAAACCACATGATCAGCTCCATAGATGCTTAAAAAGCATTTAACAAAATTCAACATCGATTCATGATAAAAACTCTCAACAAAATAGGTATAGAGGGTAAGTACCTCAACATAATAAAGGCCATATATGACAAACCCACTGTCAATATTATACTTAACAGTGAGAAGCTGAAAGCTTTTCCTTTAAGAGTGAGAACAAGACAAGGATGCCCACTTTCCCCACTTCTATTCAAAATAGTACTCGAGATCCTAGCCATGGCAATCAGACAACACAAAGAAATAAAAGGCATCCAGATTGGCAAGAAAGAAGTTAAACTGTCACTATTTGCAGATGACATGAGATTGTACATAAAAAACCCTATAGACTCCACTCCAAAACTACTAGATTTAACATCTGAATTCAGCAGAGTTGCAATATACAAAATTAATACACAGAAGTCTGTGGCATTCCTATACACTAACAATAAACTAGCAGAAAGAGAAATCAGGAAAATAATTATATTCACAATTGCATCAAAAAGAATAAAATACCTGGGAATAAACCTACCCAAGGAAGTGAAAGACTTATACTCTGAAAACTACAAGACACTCATGAGAGAAATTAAAGAAGATACCAATAAATGGAAACACATCCTATGCTCATGGATAAGAAGAATTAATATTGTCAAAATGGCCATCCTGCCTAAAGCAATCTATAGGTTCAATGCAATTCCTATCAAAATACCAACAGCATTCTTCAACTAACTAGAGGAAATCATCCTAAAATTCATATGAAAGCACAAAAGGCCCCTAAGAACCAAAACAATCCTGAGAAGGAAGAATAAAGTGGGGGGGATTATGCTCCCTGACTTCAAGCTCTACTACAAAGCCACAGTAATCAAGACAATTTGGTACTGGCTCAACACAGACCCATAGACCAATGGAACAAAGTAGAGAGCCCTGATATAAACCCAACCATATATGGTCAATTAATATGTGATAAAGGAGCCATGGACATACAATGGAGAAATGACAGCCTCTTCAACAGCTGGTGTTGGCAAAACTGGACAGCTACATGCAAGAGAATGAAACTGGAGTATTGTCTAACCCCATATACAAAAGTAAACTTGAAATGGATTAAATACTTGAATATAAGTCATGAAACCATAAAACTCTTAGAAGACAACATAGGCAAACATCTCCTGAATATAAACATGAGGAACTTATTCCTGAACACATCTGCTCAAGAAAGGAAAACAAAAGCAAAAATGAACTCATGGTACTAAATCAAACTAAAAAGTTTCTGCACAGCAAAGGACACCATCGACAGAACAAAAAGGCCTCCTACAGTATGGGAGAACATATTTGTAAATGACATATACAACAAGGGGTTAACATCCAAAATATATAAAGAACTTACATACCTCAACACCCAAAAAGCAAATAACTGGATTAACAAATGGGCAGAGGATATGAAGACACAGTTCTCCAAAGAAGAAATTCAGAATGCCAACAGACACATGAAAAGATGTTCCACATCACTAATCATCAGGGAAATGCAAATTAAAACCCCAATGAGATATCACCTCACACCAGTAAGGATGGCCATCATCATAAAGTCTAAGAACAACAAATGCTGGTGAGGATGTGGAGAAAGGGGAACCCTCCTACACTGCTGGTGGGAATGTAGTCTAGTTCAACCATTGTGGAAGGCAATATGGAGGTTCCTCAAAAAACTAAAAATAGAAATACCATTTGACCCAGGCATCCCACTCCCTGGAATTTATCCAAAGAATACAACTTCTCAGATTCAAAAAGACATATGCACCCCTATGTTTATTACAGCACTTTTTAGAAGAGTCAAGATATGGAAGCAACCTAAGTGTCCATCAGTAGATGAATGGATAAAGAAGAGGTGGTACATATACACAATGGAATACTATTCAGCCATAAGAAACAAATCCTACCATTTGCAACAACATGGATGGAGCTGGAGGACATTATGCTCAGTGAAATAAGCCAGAGAAAGACAAATGCCAAATGATTTCCCTCATTTGTGGAGTATAACAATGAAGCAAAACTGAAGGAGCAAAATGGCAGCAGACTCAGAGACTCCAAGAATGAACTAGTGGTTATCAAAGGGGAGGGGTGTGGGAGGGTGTGTGGGGAGGGAGGGAGAAGGGGATTGAGGGGTATTATTTTTAGTTTACATGGTGTGGGGGATCACAGGGAGAACAGTGTAGCACAGAGAAGGCACATAGTGAATCTGTGGCATCTTGCTGCACTGATGGACAGTGACTGCATTGGTGTATGGGTGGGGACTTGGTAATGTGGGTAAATGTAGTAACCACATTGTTTTTTCATGTGAAACCTTCATAAGAGTGTATATCAATCATACTTTAAGAAAAAAATTTTTTTAATTCAGTGGTGAAAAAAAAAACGTATGCAGTAGCCCAGTTTGAAAAAGACATGTGCACCCCTATGTTTATCACAGCACTATTTACAATAGCCAAGAATGGAAGCACCCTAAGTGTCTATCAGTAGATGAATGGATAAAGAAGATGTGGTACATATACACAATGGAATATTATTCAGCCATAAGCAGAAAATAAATCCTACCATTTGCAAAAACATGGATGGAGCTAGAGGGTATTATGTTTAGTGAAATAAGCCAGGTGGAGAAAGACAAGTACCAAATGATTTCACTCATCTGTGGAGTATAAGAACAAGGATAAAAAATGAAGGAACAAAACAGCAGCAGACTCACAGAACCCAAGAATGGACTAACAGTTACCAAAGGGAAAGGGACTGTGGAGGATGGGTGGTACGAGAGGGATAAGGGATAAAAAGGGGCATTACAATTAGCATACATAATGTAGGGGGGCATGGGAGGGTTCAACAACACAGAGAAGACACGTAGTGATTCTATAGCATCTTACTATGCTGATGGACAGTGACTGTAATGGGGTACATTGGGGAGACTTGGTGATGGGGGGAGTCTATAAACGTAATGTTCCTCATGTAATTGTAAATAAATGATACCAAAATAAAAATAATTAAAAAAAGGAATGAAGTACTGATATCTGCTACAACATGGAAGAATCTTGTTAATGGTGTAATGATTGAGAGAACCCAGACATAAAAGACTACATATTGTATGATTATTTATGTGAAATGTACAAAATAGGAAAATCTACAGAGACAGAAAGTAGATTAGTGGTCGCCTAGGACTGGGAGTGGGTGGGGGGATATGAAGGATGACCGATATGGCTTTGGTTTTTTGTTTGTTTGTTTGCAGGAAAGAAAATGTTCTAGAATTGATTCTGGTGATCATTGTACAATTCAGAATATAGTAAAATTCATTGAATTTAACACTTTTACAGAGTGAATTGTATGGCAATAAAAAGGAATCACACTAGTTGTTATGGGAAAGATCAGGTTTTGTTGAACCACCTTATGCTTACTTTACAGGTTACTATTATTTTTATCTTGAATGATATATGGGTGTATAGGTTTATAAGATCATCTCTTCAGTGCTTGGGGTTTCTAAATGTCTTGACCTGGCCCTGCTCAACTCTAGCTGCCCATAATACATCACATTGAATCTTTCCTTCTGCCTTCCCCTTGAAACTCATTCTCCCTGTATCCTGAACCTGTCTGGTTGTTAGAATGAAAGTGATAAACTAATGAGTATAATGTATAGTGACTGAAGGTAGCACTTATATGTTGACAGACGCCTTAACCTGAAAGAAGTGATTAATGGGGAATTGCAGGCCTCATGGCAAGGTCAGTGGGAGAAGTCATTTTGATTAGTGATAGCATTTCAGTCCTCCTCAAATCACACCAAGAAGGTACCTACTGACTCTTTGCATTCCTAGAAGATTGAATTGAAGACTGACATTAGGAGGGGCCGGTGTGGTAGCTCTGACTTTATGTTATTGGCCAGACAACACTGTGTGAGCCATCCTTTTTGTCACTGACAGATTCTCACCTTGAAATTGTCACTTTGCCTCTGCCAGGCAGTTATCTTGCCTTTCTTTTGTGACATGTGGAGAGCTCACTGTTAGATGTGTAAGATAGACAGCTCTTGTCTTTTAAGCCCAGGCTTGCTTTAGATTCCAAAACAACTTCAGGATTTAAAGGTATCCATGAAGGGGCCTCTACCTGTTGGTGGCCAAGGTACTTGCCAGATATTATGCCAGTATGTGCTTCCGAGTGTACCAAGAAGTGGTAATTTCTAGGATGAGCCCTATTTTTCATATTGAGGCCCTGCCTGGGAGAAGGAGCAAAGTGGGAAGGCCATCAGCATCGGAGTCAGATGAATTTGGGATGGAGGCCCAGCTCACATTTCTTATTAGCTTAATGAAATTGACCAAGTTACTGAACATCTTTGAGCTGCAGTTTCCTTATTTGTAGAGTCAGGAACAATAATCCTTACCTCCCCAAGTTGTGAGCATCATAAGAGGTCACAGATGTCAAGTGCCTTATACTCTGGCACAGAGTACAGTGAGTTCAAAGAGCGTTACTTCCCTTCTCCTTTCAATGCAAGTTACAAGTGAGAAACGTCCACCTTGCCCAGCAACCTAAACATGATCAAGGTAAAAATCAGTAGCTGTTCTCTTTAGCCTAGAAAACTGGTACTTCTCACTGTGCTGTGCATCCTGTCCTGGAATCTCAGATGTGGAGCTTGTTAAGGCATGTATTTATGCCCAGCATTCCAGGCTGGCAGGAGGATGGGAAGGTTGATCATGTGAAGGGTGGTGAATAGAAGTCTGACTGCCTTGTGAATATGTCTTCTTAAATCACTATCATACCTGATCTGTCATGGAAACATGGAGCTAATTACATTCCTGACACTGCTTCCCTAGCTGCTATAATCTATTCTGGGTCTTTATGTCTTCTGCAGATAGGCAAACCACCAGGACCTTGAAGTGATGGAAATAATAATCTCTTGTATTTGAATAGCACTTTATAATTTCAATATATTCAATATATATTCACATCCATTATCCTGTTTGATTTTCAACCTTATCAAGTGAACAGAGCACATATCATCCTCTTTCTGGTGGAGGAAAAAAAACAAAGCTCAAAACATGAACAGCAATTTAGTAGCAAAATTAGGATTAGAACCTTTGTCTTCTGACTCCCAATTCAGTGTTCTTTCCACCATACCACTTTAACTGTAGCTTGAATGGTTTGGGGCTAAATGGAATGTCTTTGAAAACATAAATAGAACATAATATTTGGTTATGTAACATCCCAGCTGCTGGGTCTAGTTTAGCAAAAGCTTGAAGAACAGCAGAAGAGAGTGGGAGGTAACCAAATGTGTAAGATGAATTCCACATTTTGAGACGTTCACCAAAAGCAGTGGAGGGTGCTCAGAGCATTGACTGGGACAACACTGACTCCTCAACCCTTAGTCTCTTATGGCTTTGCATTATTGCTTATCAACTGCAGTGACAAAATCCAGCCTGAAAACACATTGCCCCCCGACATTCCTAACATGTTCCTCCAACTTATTTCCCAATTTCCTGCTTCCTTGTCTATATCATACACACTTGGTACAACTCCCTCCTTCCTACTGTCTGACTCATTCTCACATCCCAATTTCTTCTGAGGCATTTCACCTCTGTCTGCCCATCTTACTTAACCCTTTCAGTTTTGCTGCATGAAATCCCCATTCATTGGAAGTAATCTCTGCTAGATAAATAAAACAATGTGGTAAAAATCACACTGCAAATAACTGACAAAGGTTTATTATTCTTTTTTATTAAGGTATATACCATAAAACACACAAATCTTATAGTGTATAGCTTGATGAAGTTTGATGAGTGTATATGCACATGTAACCATCACCCAGATCAAGATATCAAGCATTCTTGCCAATTTTTCCCTCTTCACCTATTTCACCCCATCCCCCATCCCCCTTCCCTATGGCAACTACCCATCTGTTCTCTATGTCTATCAGTCTATTTCTGTTTTGTTTGTTTATAGATTTCATGTATAAGTGAAATCATACTGTATGAAATCATGTAGCATGTAGTATGTCTTCCTCTGCCTTATTTCACTGAACATAATACCCTCTAGGTCCATCCATATTGATGCAAATGACAATATTTCATTCTTATGGCTGACTAGTAGTCCATTCTGTTTTTGTGCCACATCTTCTTTATCCAGTCATCTACTGATGGAAACTTATGTTGCTTCCATATTCTGGCTATTGTAAATAATGTGGCAATAAACATAGGGGTGCATATAGCTTTGCAAAGATTTTGTTTTCTTATTCTGAATAAGTTTATTATTCTTACCCTCTGTATTTTCTTCGTGCTGCTTTTTTACTTCCCAAGCTTACCTAAAACCTGGGAATTCTTTGTCCTCATAATGTTATTTCCCTCTAAACTTTCTAGTCAAACAGCCTTGACTTGGCTGTGTGTATGTGGTAGGTGTGGCAGTTGTGGTCTGGTGAGGGGCTTTCTTTAGTGGGGAAAACTTCCTCCCACTTCCCAGATTACAGGATTTGCAAACATTCTGCTCCTCCCATGTTTTTAGACACCAAGAAAAGTGTCAGATGGGAGGAAAAGCTTGAACATGAAAGCAAGAGAGAAAATTTAGGAAGATAGCCCCAAAGGAGATAGGCAGAGAATGGTATGAGATTATGGTCAAGATATTTACCTTAGAGAAGTAAAAAGGAGAGATTTTACTTTGTCTGGAAATGATAAAAGGGGAAGAAATTCTGAGGTAAAGAATTTTGCAGGGTAGTGCGATATAATGAGTCGTAAGAAATACATATTTGGTCATTCATATGACCAAATATGTATTTCCCCGGTATATTTGGTCTTCATCCATAGTTCCTGAAAACACTGCAGAGTCTTACAGGTGAAATGAGTGTTTTGTCATGTTAATGAGAGACTTTTGGAAAGCAACCAAAGGCAAGGGCTAGAGGCTGAATCAGCCAATGGCCAATAATTTAGTCAATCATGACTGCGCAATGAAGCCCTCACAAAAACCCCTGAGAAGAGGTTATTGCTCTCTGCTCTGCTCAGTAGGATCCTGCTGCTCAGTCAGGGAGAGCTGCTGTGCTTGGGGAGCCAGAATGCATCCAGTGCCACCTAGCCAGGCCCCAAGCTCCATGAGGATAGAAGCTCCTTTATTTAGGACCTTGCCCTGTGTCTCTTTTCACCTGGCTGTTAACTTGTATCCTTTATATTATCCTTTATTAAATTGGTAAATGTGTTTTCCTGAGTTCTGTGAGCTGCTCTAGCAAATTAGTGGAACCTAAGGGAGAGGTCCTGGACCCTCCAGTCTGTATGTGGTAGGTCAAAAGCATAGGGAACTGTCTGGGGCTTGCAACCACTGTCTGGAGTTGCGGGTGGGGGACAGTCTTGTAGGACAGAGCCCTTAAGTTGGGGAATCTGGTGCTGTCTGAAGGCAGATAGCATCAGAATTGAGTTGAGTAGTCAGACACCCTGCTGATGCATGAGAATTCCTTGGTGTAAATATGTGTGGGAAGACTCCCTTCCATATACTTACAGACATTGTTTGGAATTGGGCCCGGGAACCTGAATGAAGTTATACTACTATTACTGCGGTGTGTAATATTGTTACTGTTATACATATATGTAAAAAAGTACACCATAGTATTTGGTGTCAGAGGAGTGGGAAAAGCAGGTAGTTTCCACCTTCTCAGTGAAGCAGAATATGTTAGGGTCCAGGCTTCCGAGGCTTCCCCAGAGAACAAACTACACAGGCATAGAGATGTAAATTCAAGCAAAGTCTTTATTCAGCCAGCTAGCTGGGGTCCAAGTCAGCCCGATGCAGCGGGTCTCAACAGGGACCCCGAGCACTCAGAGCCAAGGGTTTATATAGCAATTTCAAAGCACTTAACTCATAGCAATTTTCTATAACTATACATTATTCTTGCAAGACATATATCCTGGGGTTAAGCAAGGGCAGGGTAAGACTACTCCTCAATGGTTAGGGAGGTTCTGCACGATAAGCTTCGTATGTAAGATTAACTGACCAAGGTTAGCTGACCAAGGGTCACAGCTGCCCACCACCCGGTGCTCATGATTAACTTGTTTTTCAAGGCCTTACCCAGGCCCAGGGTTTTTTGTTTTTTTTTCCCTCTGAGTCACACTCTCAGAAAATGGTTTCTAGGTTTCTAAGATAGCTATGCTTATGCTAATTTACTATCTTACTAATGCTTAGATTCTACATTTCCCCACTTTCCTTTGACCATTCCAATCATGGAATGTTTGTTTCTTCCTGCTGTGTGAGTGAATGATACTGCGGTCTCAGCATTAGCACCTGAACAGCACTCACTCTTTCCCTAACAAAGGCTATTAGCCGGTTTAAGATACAGGGACCTAAAGTGAGAAGCAGTATAAAAATAAGCAAGGGCCCTGCCAGGGTGGATATCAGGGTTGTAAACCAAGGGGATTTAGTAAACTAGGATTCAAATAGCCCTTGGCTGGCCTCTCGCTCTCTCTTCCTTTGATCTGGTCTCTCTCTAAGTTTAGACATTGAATCTCTTACTATTCCGGAATGGTCTGCTGTTAAGGTTTAGCTAAGTTTTATTAGTTCTTTTTCCTGACTCTTAATGCTCTCTGCACCCCTTTACAAATGGAGGTTATTTGCTAAGGTAGGTGTGCCTAGGTTGGGCATTTGAGAAGAGTAGAAATAATTTGAAGTAGTAGTTTTGGTAAACATGGTCATGGAGCCAAAGAATAAGATTGTGGAACAGTAAAGGGTATTACCTATATCACCTCTGCCACCTCCAAAAGACCAAAAAGCTACCCACTTTATTTCTCCTTTAGCAATTCAGCAAGTAGTAAGGCTGGGAGAAATGATACAAGGAACTCAGCAAGTAGTAAGGCTAGGAGAAGCAATAAAAGGAAAGGACAATATGGGGAAGACCCATTGGGGGGACACTGTTTCACCCTTCCTGCAAACTACCTTGCTTCTGGCCCTCCTCAGATGAGTACTGCAACGGCCTCCTACCAGGCATCCAAGCCTCCAGCCTTTCTCCCCTCCAGTTCATCATTCAGAACACTGATCACTCTATTGTGTTTATGTTTAATTAGCTCACCCATTCAGCTGTGAGCAACCTGAAGCCAGGTTCTCAGTCTTTGTGCCCCTTGGGTCTAACACAGACCTATCATGATAGGTACTCAATAATTGTTATTTGGATGAAAGTCATTAAAATAATATTGCTAAAACATAAATCTGAGCATGTTACCTGCCTTTTGGAAAATTTTTTTTAAATGATCCTTAGTATGGTATTCTAGTTCCTCCTTATATGCTTCCATAGCTTTATCTCCTGCTACCTCCTCCCACTTCCCACCTCTAACCCTATCTTAACTTAGGCATACTTAACTAGTACTTGCAGGCCCTTAGCAAGCTTTTTTCTCTGACCTCTGTGCCTTTGCACATGCTTTCTCTCCACCTGAAAGGTCCAGCCTATCCTTGTCCACCTAGGAGAGTCCTGCTCAGTTATACTAGGGTGGGTCTCAAGCATCCTACTACAGGTTACCACGACAGAACCACAGTAGAAGCTTATGGACCCACCCACTTTGATATTCCTTTGCCCTTGTCAGAGAAAGTTGAATGCAACTAACCTATGTGCTTACTCTGTTTTATCCAGATACCCCTGGGGTGAAAACGAGTCTCCCCAGTGCTTAAATGTCAGAGTGGACTTTTCTATCCAGTAGTGATGGTAAGTAAAGCTATTACTGTTCCTGAAACACAGCTAGAAACTATCCCTCCAAATATCCTTCAGGAAACAAGAACAAACAAGCCTCCTCCAAATACCCCCAAAGACCAACAACAGTAAGGCAGCCATCTTCAGTGGCCTATAAGATGGCACAGGCTGCAAGCCCATAGGAGCTAAGCAGGGGGACTGTGTAGAGAAGTACAGTGGGCTGTGAGAGCTCCATCTCTTCTCAAGGGCATTTGTTTTTTCCCTTTCATACTCATTTCATAGCCTTAGCCAAAATTGTTGTGGTGTCTTCTCAGTTGGGACTCCTCACAGAGAGAAGTCTCATCTCAAAGGTGCCTTGTGTCACTGCTCTATAAAGGGGAGACATTTAGAGTGGAGGAAATAGCCTGAGAAAAGGTGCAAAGGACAGAAAAACTATCTGGGGAATTCTTCTGCCCCAGTGACATTTGTCTTCATGACCTACCTAGACCTGACATCTGATCAGGTGCTACTAGGTGAATGGAGGCAGTCTAGAGCAGTGGTCAATCATGTTGTCGTTGCACAGAGAGATCTACAGTAAGTGTTAGCTCCATAACACATTAGCCATGTGACCTTAGGCAAGTCATTTTGATAGGGAAGATTTACAAGGACAGCAACTTAGTGGGTGACTCCACTCTGTCTCACCCACCCTCCTCAACACAAACAACACTACAAGGACAGTAATTTACAAGGTGGCTCGCCTCCACCTCCCCACCTCCTTAACCCAAACAAAAAAAACACTCCCTTGGTTTCCTGCTCTACCTAGCACCGGTTTCCAAGGTTCACTCCCTAAACTCTCTCCCCTTGCCTGCTTGTGCACGTAGGAATGTTACAGATAAGGAAGCAGAAAGATATAAATTGCTCCCTTTTCCTTTGTTCAGGGCTCAGACTTTTTGGGAGATTACTCCCCTCTGAGCCCGCCGGTGTGAAATAAAGCCTCAACACTCCAAGACCTCCAAGTGCTGCTTGGTTTTTCCGTCAGTGACCCAGTCCAGGCTTTTTTCAGTATTTTCTGTAACATTTGGTTCCCTGACCAGGAAACCCAACCACGCTGGCCCTTTGTTGCCACCGGTTTGGGGCAACAGTGGGGCGGTGATGGAACAGGAGATCGCAATGGAGAAGGCACACTCTGCCTGATCTTTCGGCAGTCTCCCATCCCGTGGTCCTGGGCCGGCCCCGCTCCACTGTTCCTGCCAGACTCAAGGAGGCTTGGCAGGTGAGGACCTCATTCCAACATTGAATCCGGTAAGGCCCCAGGGCACCTGACCCAGCCAGTCCCACCCACTGGGATGGAAGGGGAGCGTGATTACCTCCCAGAGACTTATTAGAAGTCTCACACGTAGACATTCCCAGGGGGGAATGTTTAAACTCTGGTCTGCCTGGGTGTGTGTGTGTGTGTGTGTGTGTGTGTGAGTGAGTGTGCAGGGTGGCTGAAGTCATTCAGTCTGCACTGAATCTGTGTTTCCACAGCCTACGCTATGGAATCTGAGTGGGCCCTCACCCACTTTCGCGGTCAGCCGTTACGGCATATCAATGATTCAGCTTCGGCTGACCTGGCCTGGGACTTATACAGGTGCACCTTAGCCAAGGCTGGCCAAAGTCTCCGCGAGGAATGTGAATGGATGGGCATCTGACTGGTCTCCTCTCTAGAGGAGGCACCCCTCCCTTGTCTGTTGTTGTGGCGCTGTCCATGGACACTTCATGGGGTCAGGACATAGTAAACCCACAGTCCTTGACACTATGATCAAGAAATTCAGAAAGGGATTTTCAGGAAACAACAGAGTAAAATTGACTCCTGGCAGGTTGAAAACCCTGTGTGACTCTGTATTGCCAACCTTTAGCGTAGGGTGGCCTCCAGAAGGAACCCTAGATGCCCCAACAATCTTCTGAGTCCAGCAGGTCATCCCTAGAGATCCAGGTCATTCTAATCAGTTCCCATACTTTAACTCCTGGTTAGAAGTTGCCCAGACTCTTCACCCTTGGGTGCGATTCGCTTGCAACAGGCAAGGACAGGGTAGGGTCTTAGTTGCCTCAACAAAGAAACCTGCAAAGAATCAACAGAAGCATGAGCCTCTGCACATTTTTACTAGTGACGCAGAGGAAGAGCTAATATTGCCCCTGCCTTATTTGTCCCCAAGGCCATCAGCACCCAGCCCCCGGTCCCTGATACCCCACCACCATCAGCCTCCCTGCCAACTCCAGAACCAGTGAACCCCACCCCCATCAGCAGCCAGACTACACCCTCAGCTGGGAGCAAGTGCCCTTCAGATGCCAGTGCAAGAGATGCGGGAGCCTGAAAGACATAATAAGCATGGAACCATCCATCCCAGCCAGTCCATGTTTTACTATCAACCCCTCTCCACAACTGAAACCCCGTCAGAAAAGCCACAAGCCCTGGTTGATCTTATATAATCCCTCTTCCAAATCCATCAGCCAACCTAAAGAAAAACTGTCAACACCTTCTCCACACCCTGTTCACAATGGAAGAGAAGAGGCAGCTGGGGTCCTTGGGTGGGGTACATCTGCTGAAATCGCTGTCCCCGAGGAGCATCCCAAGAGGGACTTCACCACCCCTGAGGGCCAGCACCAGATCCACCAATATCAGGACGTCCACCTCCAGGGGATCAAAGCTGGACTGTACAACAAGACTGTGAACATGAACAAAGTTTCTTCAGTCACTCAACAACCAGAAGAGTCTCCTAGAGACTATTATGAGAGACTGTGTGAAACTTATCACACCTACACCCCTTTCAACCCTGAGTCACCAGAGAGCCAGCAGATAGTAAACACCACATTCATAGCCCAAGCTGCCCCAGACATCAGATGAAAGCTCCAAAAGCTTGAGGGCTTCACTGGGGTGACTGAAATTGCCAACAAAATATATCTAAACAGAGAAGTTCAGGTCAACAGAGAGGCTGAAAGAAAAATAAAGAAAAAGGCAAGTCTCCTGGCAGCTGCCCTGAAAGAGAGAGATGGGCAGAAGGCAGAGAGAAGCCAGCCACCTAGAGGGGGGAAGCCCAGGACCCCCCTAGCCAGGGACCAGTGTACTTACTATAAAAAAAGGGGCATTGGAAGAATGAATGCCCCAAATGAGGCAAAGCCCCGAAGCCCAGTTGCTGCCGGGAGGAGCCCCATGGGGAAAGGCTCATTGGCCTGGCAGGAGCAGAATCAGATTGACAAGGATGGGCTCTCTCACACTCGGTCCCCATGAGCCCAAGGCCAAAATGAAAGTGGGGGGCCAAAACATGACTTTTGTAGTTGACACAGGGGCAGAACACTCTGTGGTCACTCTCCCTGTTGCCCCTTTCAGTGAAAAAGGCTGCAACTATTCTCGGAGGCACAAAGACAGCGGCAGTATCCCCTCGCACAGTGGCAAGAGCAGGCATCCAGGAACACCTGATCAGACTCAGAGAGGCAGGCATTCTAACTGAGTGTCAGTCGCCTTGGAACATCCTGCTTCTACCAGTCAAAAGGTCAGGAATAGAGTACCAGCATGTTCAAGACCTGCGAGCCATTAATAGAGTGACTGTTTCTTTACACCCAGTGGTTCCGAACCTGTACACCCTTCTCAGCCAGATCCCAGAGTCTGCCAAATGGTTCACTTGCCTAGACTTAAAGATGCCTTTCTGCACCTCTGGCTGGCCCCGCAAAGCCAGCTGTTATTTGCCTTTGAAAGGACTGAACTGGATAAGGGGCAGCAGATGCAGTTAACATGGACGTGGCTTCCACAAGAGTTCAAGAACTCATCCACTCTCTTTGGAGAGGCATTGGCTGCAGACTTGGCCAGCTTTCCAAGAGATGCCACATGCTGCGCCCTCCTGTGGTACGTAGATAACCTCCTCTTTGCCAGTGACACCCAGGAAAATTGTGCAAAAGGCACAAAAGCCCTCTTGCAACTCCTGTCAGTCTCAAGATACCGAACCTCATTAAAAAAGGCACAAATCTGCCAACAGCAAGTCCGGTACTTAGGCTTCCTCCTCACCCCAGGAGAAAGGGCACTAAGGTCAGAGAAGAAAAAGGTTGTTAACTCCTTGCCCCAGCCCAGGACGAGGGGGGGCATGCGAGAATTCCTAGGGGCCGCTGAGTTCTGCAAAAATCTGGATTCCAGGATTCTCAGCAATGGTAAGGCCCCTCTGCAACCTCCTTGGTGGGGGTGGGGGGCAGACTGAAAGCCCCTGTCTGGACAAAAGAGGCAAGAGCCACCTTTGTGGAAATAAAAACTGCTTCAGAACAGGCACCAGCCCTAGGCCTGCCAGATATAAAAAGGCCCTTCAATCTCTTCATACATAAAAAAAGGTAGCAATTCTGCATTGCAAAGAACATCAAAAGGAAAACAACCCTATAGCACAGGGGAATCGAATGGCAGATGAAGCTGCCAAAGCAGCAGCCAGTAAGGAGACAGGGAGAGCTCCTTCCCTCACTATGGCCCTAACACCCCCGGTAGAGGCCCCTCCACCCAAGTACACTGAAAAGGAGAAAGATTGGGCCATAACTGAAGGAGCCACTTTAACTGAAAATGGATGGTGGATGTTGCCAGACAGACGTATCTTTGTCCCAACTGCAACCAGGAAGCAACTAGTCAGCAAATACCACCAGCTCACCCACCTGGGAAAAATTGCACTAGAGGCCCTCCTCAAAAAGCAATACTACATCAGCCAGTTGCCAGCACTATGTCGAGCAGTGAGTAGACAGTGTGTAACTTGTGCCAGAAATAATGCTTGATCTGTGCCATGACTCCCACCTGGTGTCCAAAGAATGGGAGTTACCCCCTTTGAAGACCTTGAGATAGACTTCACTCATGTCCAGCCAAGCAGGGGATTCAGATACCTCCTAGTAATAGTGTGTACATACTCTGGTTGGGTCGAAGCCTTCCCAACCAGACAGAATGGAGCTGGGAGGTAGCCAAAGTCCTCCTGAGAGAAACTGTGCCCTGGTTTGGCCTACCGTCCACAATCCACAGTGACAATGGGCCTGCCTTTGTAGCAGATGTAGTGCAAATGTTAACTAAATCCCTCAATATTACCTGGAAACTTCACACTGCGTACAAGCCACAAAGTTCAGGGAAAGTAGAGTGAATGAATCGCACCCTCAAAAGAACCCTAGCTAAGTTTTGCCAAGAAACTGGCCTCCCGTGGCCGGATTCACTGCCCCTGGCTCTCCTACATGCTCGCTGCACACCTGGAACTCAAGGGTTTTTTTTTCCCTTTTGAATTAGTATATTAGTAATTACCCCTGTGTCTAGGAAGCCTCCCAGGGAACCTACACCAAATAAGAGATAAGAGGGCAAGAGAACAGCTCCAAGCCTTGGAAGACACCCTAAATAAACTATAACAATACACCATAGAGCCCCGATCTCTCTAGGATCCCCAGTACATTCCTTCCAGGCTGGGGACTCAGTCTGAGTTAAAGATTGGAAAAAAGAACCCCTCAAACCTCAGTAGACTGGCCCCCACATTGTTGTTTTAACCACTCCTACTGCCCTCAAGGTTGCAGGCATCACTCCAGGGGTCCATCATTCCAGAGTGAAAAGGGTCTGTCATGCTGACAGGGAAGCACATCAGCTGGAGGCCCAGCCAGACCTCCAGATCCTCTCCACCTCCGCATCTGACGATTGCCCTCTGACTAATAGACACCTGTGTGCTGTGGATCCTGGCTCTCCTTGGAGTGGTGTCTTTTATTCTGGGCATTGGACTCTGTGCTGTTGCACCCCTGGACTGGACTATTACTCAAAAAAATATTGCCCTTTCTATTGTCTATTGGGTAATCATTAAGCTGTTTTACTGTGCTTACCCATCTCTCCTAGCTGGACTCAAGTCTCAGCCTGCATTTCCAAAGTACCTCTCTGTAATGTTTAATTGTACAAAAGTTATAAAGTGCATAGTGGGACTAAAGAGAGCTACCTCCGTTTCCCCAGTGAGGTTTCCTAGGCAGAACAGGCTGCCCCTTTACTGATCCCTGCTCTAGTCAGGCTCAGTGGAGCCAGATCAGCTGCAGTAGGCACAGCAGCTCTAATAAAAGAAGACTTGGGGCTCACTGCCCTAACAGAGGAAGTTGATCAAGATTTAGAGCAGCTTGAAACCACCATGATTCAGCTGCAAGATCAAATTGATTCCCTGGCTGAAGTGGTGTTGCAAAATCGTAGAGGACTGGACCTCCTGTTCATGTCACAGGGAAGCTTATGTACAGCCCTTAAAGAAGATTGTTGTTTTTATGCAAATAAGTCTGGCATAGTTAGGAACTATCTAGCCAAAGTAAAAGAAAACATCCAGCATAGGAATAAAATGTTAGAAAATAAAAAGTCTTAGTTCCAGGGATGGTTTGAATAGAATCCATGGCTAACAACTCTTCTAACTGGTCTTGCTGGGCCAGCGATTCTGCTGTTCCTTAAACTATTAGTGGGACCCTGTATATTTAACTGGCTCATTAACTTTATTGAAGAACGCGTTCCCTGCATACAGCTCATGTATATGCGGAGCCAGTATGACCCTGTCATAAGCCAAGGAGATGAGGTCCCCTAAAACAAAGTGTTTGAAGGGGCATCAGAGGGGGGAGTGATAGGGAAGACTTACAAGGACAGCAACCTAGCAGGTGACTCCACTCTGTCTCGGCCCCCCCACCCCACCCCCACCCCCTGCCTCAACACAAACAACACTACAAGGACAGTAATTTACAAGGTGGCTCCCCTCCGCTTAGCCCCCCTCTTCAACCCAAACAAAAAAAAACACTCCCTTGGTTTCCCGCTCTGCCGAGCACTGGTTCCCAAGGTTCACTCCCTAAACTTCCTCCCCCTTGCCTGCTGGCTCGCTGTGCACGTAGGAATGTTACAGATAAGGAAGCAGAAAGGTATAAATTGCTCCCTTTGCCTTTGTTCAGGGCTCAGACTTTTTGGAAGACTACTCCCCTCTGAGCCCGCTGGTGTGAAATAAAGCCTCAACACTCCAAGACCTCCGAGTGCTGCTTGGTTTTTCCATCAGTGATCCAGTCCAGGCTTTTTTCAGTATTTTCCATAACAATTTAACATCACCTTACATTGCTTTATCTGTAAAACAGAAGCTATTTTTGCTAATAGAAGTTAAGTTTGCTGTGAGGATGAAATGAGCTAATAATGTGTGTAAAGCACTTCAGCCTGTGCATAGCCAGTAGTAAATGCTCAATAATGTTAGCCAGTATTATTGTTATTATTCTAATCTAATAATTAAATCTCGCTGTTGCTAGCTGATAATAGCTTAATGTCTTTTTGTCTCATAGGTAATATTCTCATATTCACAGGAAGCCCTTAGTGCCTTATTAAGCAAAGGAACAAGGAGGGGAGATCTTTTCTGTCATGACGGCATGAGTGGGAGAGAGATTTTGGGAAGCCTTGTGTTTACACCCCTCAAACAAACTCTGTAGGCTTCTTTTCATGGACACTGCTACCGTATTTTTGTATCTGCAACCCGAGTGTTTCCGCTAAAGGAAGAAAAAATAAAGTAAAGGATTTTTCCAAATGCTCCTTGTGATCTGGGCAAGTTCAACTGCTGTCAAAGTGATGCTGGGGTTCTTGTTCATGAAGCCAAAGAATGAGCTTCACAAACACTCAAGGTAGGAGAGCAAGGTACAGGCTTTTATTTATAAATAAAGTGAGAGAATAGAGCTCCTGGCTCATGCCAGGAGGGGACAAGAGAGCCCGTAGTGGTGTGTTGTCTAGGGGGTTTTATAGGCAGTTGAGGATTTTTTGAGAACATGAAAAAAACTTAGGGGTGTGGACTTGCATCACCTGCCCTGTCCTCAAGGTGGGCTGGGTCGTAGTCTGATTGCTAGGGCTGACAGTGGAGTCATGGGTTATGCTGATACCCTTGCAGAACACTCAAACATTCCAGGCCAAGTTGCTCCTGGCCTTTTGACCTTTAACTGATCTCACTGAAGATGTCTGTAGTCTTAGGTATCTTTCCCTAGAGAATTAGTGTGACCTTGACTTTGCATAATGCTTAACAGAGTTTCAATGGGGGACTTCTTTGCCCATTGTTACATTGCTCTCACTGTAAATATTCCGCCCTGCTTTTCCCCAGAGGCCCTCCCCCTACTCTGACTACACCCATGCTGTCTCAAAAGTGGGGAGCAAGTACCCCACCTAGCTCACTCTTCTTCCTCCTTCTACACCTAGACTGGTTGTGTTTGGCGTGCTGGCAAGCTGGTGCCAGGGGGTGAGCTGTGAGTCAGGCTCCCATGTGTCTGGTGTGTGTGTTGTAGTCACCCCGCATCTGTACCAGCCCAAACAATTTCTCTGAATGTTTGCTCTGGTCTTTCTTCTAGCCAACTCCCCATTCTAAGTCATTCCAAATCAGTTGTAAAGGACTCCTGGGGCCCTGGGTCTGGATGGTGTTGGGACACCCTGCAAGCTGCCAGGGCTAAGACTGGGGCTGGGCCTCAGGGTCAGGCCTGGGCTAGGCTGGGTAGCTAAGAAATGCTTTGTTGGCGGTATGTAGATTGAGAAGCTGGATGTAATTGCAAAAGCCCCTTCAGAAATCAAAGGCCCTTTCTGTGCATGCCTGGGGGCCTGGCTGCTGCCACTTGAGCCAGGCAGGAGGGGCCACTGATGTAGCTCTGAAAGCCTAGCTTGGGGGAGGGGGCAATTGGTTCCTGTTTTGTTTGCTTGTTTTGAGGGGGCAATCAGGCCTTATTGATAACCTTTTACTGAAACCAGCGGCTTAAGTTTTAAAAATTTCATCTCAAAAGAAAACACACAGACATACACACAAGTTATTTCCTAACTGAGGATTTTCCATCAACATCATTGTCATAATGATGCTAATAACAATTCTCAGTCCTTGTAAACACTTTGTAACCATTAGTCTCGGGTCCTTTGGGCCAGGAAGTATTTTGCATTCTAAATTCCAGTGCCACCAGAGCTTTTAAAGTCTTTAGAGGCAAATCAGTGAAGTTAAGCAATCCACCCCAAATCCATTTCTCTCATCACAACCTGTTCTCAGAAATGGAGGGAGGAAAGAAGAATGCTTCTCTTTTCTTTGGTCCTGGCCTGGAGCTACTAGGGCTTTTAGTGTGAGTATGTTCGTGTAGGAGGATGGGGACTGGGTTTTCTGATTGCTGTTCATCTCTCCAGTCATCCATTTAAGTTACTCATTCAAAAACAAATATGTCCTAGGTAAATTACTGTAAGCTGGGCACTCTGTAGAGGGATATTAACCCCCTCCCCCCTGTAGTGGGCTCTCCCAGGCCTCTCCCCGTGTTTTGTGCTCAGGCTTCCTTCTCTTTAAATGGAGCGATAGTTAAAGGAGTGAGGGCTGGTGTGGACAAAGGAGCGAGGGTGACTGGGCAGTTGCTGAGGGGAGGCATGGCAGAGCTGGATTTTCTCAAATCACTCAAGGTCCATTTTGTTTCCTCATTGTTGAAGCTTTTTCCTCCATGTAGATCTAACAGGGGGTGAGGATGGTGAAGGGTCCCCACCAGTATGATGGCAAACTTCCGGCTTCTTTTCGGGGGGGGGGGGGGGTGCTCGGTTCCCGCCGGCGCCACCTGAAGCCCAATCACCTCTCGCTCCCCTCCCAATCCCAGCACCTAGCCAACAGCCACCAGCCTCGTAGAAGTAACACCACAATCACCCTATGCCCCTTCCTATATAACCCAGTACCTTTCCCTAATAAAGCGGAACTCTCCGGTGAATTGCTGTTGTATGTCGCTCCTTTCCTTTCATTGGTGCCGAAACCCGGGAGATGGGACTCCCCAACTGGGCCCCGTCTTCCCCTAACACCAGCAGCAGCTTGCCCTCGTCCTCTTTTTCCGGCGCTGGCTCATCACACTCACCACTCCTCTCTGGCCTTTAGGTAAGTTCCCCGCCCCCCCACCCCCCCCACCGGGTGGGGCACTCTTCCCTGAGCTATCGCAGTGCCATTGACCGTGATCGTCCGGCAAGGCCCTGACGCTCGGGGACGAGGAGGGAATGCTCCCCGCCTCAGGCCTTCACGGCTGCGGCGGACCCTCAGGCCCCTCCTCCAAAAGCCATAAACCCCCTCCTCAGCTGAAACTTTTTAAGCAAAATTTCCCCGGGGTGGGCCACTCTTCTCCAAGCTATCGCAGTGCCATTGACCGTGATCGTCCGGCAAGGCCCTGATGCTTGGGGACGAGGAGGGAACGCTCCCCGCCTCAGGCCTTCACGGCTGCGGCGGACCCTCAGGCCCCTCCCCCGACAGCCATAAATCCCCGCCTCAGGCCTTCACGGCTGCAGCGGACCCTCAGGCCCCTCCTCCAAAAGCCATAAACCCCCACCTCAGGCCTTCACAGCTGCAGCAGACTCTCAGCCCCCCCCCCCTCCAACAGCCATAAATGAGGTGACTCCTTTGCGGATGAGAACGCTCCCTTTCCCGCCCCCTCCTCCTTCTGTTCCGTCCGCCGAAATCTGTTCGGTCTGCCAAAAACGCCTAGCGCTAGGTACCTCGTGACTCCGGCACTCTGCCTTCTTAGGGAAGTCTGGGTGACGACCCACACTTCCCAAGAAATTCCGACTCGTATACGAGTTTCCGCAGACCACCAAGGATCATCGGGGACGCCCTTTGTCTCCTTGTGGTCTGCCTCCAGTCCGAGGATCCCCGTTCGTCTTCCCCTGTTTGTCTCCTTCTCTGTCCTTTAGCCATTTTGTCTCCTTGTGGTCTGCCTCCAGTCCGAGGATCTCCGTTTGTCTTCCCCTGTTTGTCTCCTTCTCTGTCCTTTAGCCATGGGAGCCTCCTCATCCCTCCCTGAAAGTTCACCTCTTGAATGCCTGCTTAAGCATCTGGCTACCCTCTCCCTGACGCCTGATATAAAACCAAAACTTCTCCGTAAATATTGCTCCCAAGATTGGCCGACATACCCCCAACAGTATTGGCCGACAACAACCAATGGCTCGCAGGGGGAACTCTTGATCCTAACATCACTCGCAATCTCTTTAACTACTGCCAGCGCCTGAAAAAATGGAAGGAGATTCCCTATATCGAAGCTTTTCGCCTCCTAGCTCAAAACCCAGCCTCTGCACCACCTGCTCCCCGCCCCAAGTTCTCCTAGCCTGCAAGCCGTCTCCCTCCCCTCCACACACTCCCAGTCCCTCTTCAATTACCTTTGACCCGGCCGACGAGCCTCCGCCATACAGACTTCCCCCTTCAGCCCCTCCCCCTCCTACAACCCCTCCACCCTCCGCCGCCGCTGCCGCCTCTTTCCCCATGGCAGAAGCCTCCCGTCCTCTCCTTTCCCCTTCTTCTCCTACAACAGCCCCTCCCCCTTCCTCTATTGCCGCCACCGCTGCCGCTTTCCCCCCGGCCCAAGCGTCCCGTCCTCTCCCTTCCCCTTCTCCTCCTACAACAGCCCCTCCCCCTTCCTCTACCGCCGCCACCGTTGCCTCTTTCCCCGCGGCAGAAGCTTCCCATCCTCTCCCTTCCCCTTCTTCTCCTACAACAGCCCCTCCCCCTTCCTCTATCGCCGCCGCTGCCTCCACCCCCGCAGAAGCCTCCCATCCTCTCCCTTCCCCCTCCTCCACCATCTCCTCCTCCACCTCACCACCTCCTCCTCCATCCCCCTCACCTTCCCCCCTCCCGCAAATCGAGCCTGAGCCTTTCAGCCCCCCTCTAAGTTCCAAGAGCCTCGTCCGTCTTTGCCCCCTCAGATTCGGTCCCGAGAGCCTCCCAAAATTATCGCAGCTTTGCCCCCATCACCTGTTTCCCCTGCACAGACTGAGCCAGAACCCTTCAGTCCCCCTCAGACTCGGTCCCGAGGGCCTCCCAAAATTATCACCCCGCTCCGGGAAGTAGCAGGATCTGAAGGCATCTTGCGCGTTCACGTCCCTTTCTCCTTAGGAGATTTAGCCCAACTAGAGAAACGCCTAGGTTCCTTTTCCACTGATCCCACGACCTACATCAGGGAGTTTCAATGGACCCTCCAGTCTTACAGCCTCACGCATCATGACATTTTCATGCTCCTAACCAATACTCTCCTCCCTGAGGAGCGTAGACGAGCTTGGGACTTCGCCCAAATGCATGTTACCGAAACCCACAGGACTGACACCACCTGTCCCCCTGGTCCCACTGCTGTCCCCGAACAAGACCCACACTGGGATTATAACACCGCTGTGGGTCTCCACTCTCGAGATATTTTTGCCTCCTGCTTAATAGCAGGTCTAAAAAAGGCAGCTCGTAAAGTAGTCAATTTTCAAAAGCTCCAAGACATAATTCAAAAGAGAGACGAAACCCCCTCTGAGTTCTTAGATAGACTCACTCAAGCCCTATTACAGTATACCAGCCTGGACCCAGAAACACCTGAAGGAAGACAGGTCCTTATGACATACTTCCTAGCTCAAAGCTACCCCGACATTAAAGCTAAACTCAAAAAGTTAGAACAGGGCCCCACTACCCCACAGATTGAGATCCTAAGAGTGGCCTTTAAAGTCTTCCATAACCGGGAGGAGGAGAAAGGACGCCATAAACAAAAAGCTGATCAGGCCAGTTTCCAGATGTTGGCCCAGCTGATAAAACCACAACCTGGGCGCCCCTCTACAGACAAGCCCCCCCCAGGAGCTTGTTTCAAGTGCGGAAAAGAGGGACATTGGTCAAGGGCGTGCCCCTCCCCCAGATCTCCTACCACCCCATGCCCCAGATGCCACAAAAAGGGCCACTGGGGGTCTGATTGCCCAACCACCCAAAGGGGAGGCTGGACGAACAACGCCCATTCTAAGCCCACCGTAGTGGGGCTGGCAGAAGAAGATTGATGGGGCCCGGGGGCTTCTCGCCCGACCATTTCCATCACCAAACAGGAGCCCAGGGTTACTTTAACAGTAGATGGTCGCCCCATCTCCTTCCTCCTAGATACAGGAGCCACCTTCTCAGTCTTGCAAGAATACCAGGGCCCTACCACGCCAGCCATTACTCCTATAGTTGGGGTAGGAGGTAAACAGATTTTCCCATTAAAACCCCCCCCCTTTTATGCACAATCCTAGACAGTCCCATACCTTTCTCCCACTCCTTCCTAGTTATGCCCCAGTGTCCCATCCCTTTACTAGGATGGGACATCCTTTCCCTCCTCCACGTTTCCATAACTATATCCAATCCCACAGCCCCCAGTACTCCCTTTCTGATGGCCCTCATAGCCGACAACCCCCCTCTACCCAATGAAAGCTCCAGTTCTGCCCTTATACACCCTGTAAATCCCAAAGTTTGGGACATTACAAGCCCCTCCATGGCCCTATGTCCCCCTGCCTCTATCAAATTACGTGACCCCTCTCAGTATATCTGTCAGGCCCAATACCCCCTAACCACTTCAGCCCTCATAGGCCTCCAACCCATCATTCAAGATCTCTTAAACAAAAACTACCTCAGACCCACTCACTCCCCATTTAATACCCCCATATTAGCTGTTAAAAAAAACAACGGATCTTTCCGCCTTGTCCAAGACCTTCGCCTCATCAACATAGCCATTGTCCCTATCCATCCCTTAGTTCCAAATCCATACACCCTTTTATCGCAGATCCTTGCTTCTGCATCCCACTTCTCAGTCCTAGATCTCAAGGACGCATTTTTTTCTATCCCTCTAGACCCCTCCTCCCAAGATTTTTTTGCCTTCACCTGGACGGACCCATACACCAGACATTCTGTACAACTTACTTGGACAGTTTTACCACAAGGCTTCCGAGATAGTTCCCATATTTTTGGACAAGTCCTAGCTCAAGACCTCAAATAGTTTCACCATGATCACCCCGAGCCCACTTTATTACAATATGTAGATGATCTTCTTCTCTGCAGTCCCTCGTGGGAACAGTCTCAACTTGACACTGCATCTCTACTTAACCTTCTAGCTTCCAGAGGTTACCGAGTATCCCCTGTCAAAGCTCAAATCTCTTCCCCTTCTGTTACTTACCTTGGATTCCTTCTGTCTCAGCAAAGAAAGTCCATTACCTTAGACAGAAAACGACTCCTCTCTGACCTGCCCGTTCCCAAAACCAAGACAGAAATCCTTTCCTTTCTAGGCTTGGCTGGGTATTTTAGAGCGTGGATCCCTAACTTCTCCCTGTTGGCAAGACCCCTATACGACCTCAGCAAGGACCCCCCTGAAGAACCATTATCATCCTCACCCCGACACTCCTTCATTAAGCTCCGTCAAGCCCTTGTAGAAGCTCCAGCTCTCCATCTCCCTGATTTGTCAAAACCCTTCTCATTATACATTCATGAGAGGTCCAGTCAAGCTCTAGGAGTCCTAGGCCAATATTATGGCCCATCCTTTGCCCCAGTAGCTTATCTCTCCAAGCAATTAGACCCCACAGTTCGGGGATGGGCCCCCTGCCTATGGGCATTAGCCGCTGGACAGCTCTTGCAGAAAGAAGCTCATAAA
This sequence comes from Manis javanica, assembly GCF_040802235.1. Classification (NCBI taxonomy): domain Eukaryota; kingdom Metazoa; phylum Chordata; class Mammalia; order Pholidota; family Manidae; genus Manis; species Manis javanica. Next base: position 92,183,323 of record NC_133174.1, read on the forward strand.
CTAACATTCGGAGCGCCCCTTACCATTCTGTCCCCACATCACCTAAAAGATCTCTTAACCTACAAAAGTTTACAGACTCTCCCTCCCTCCAGACTCCTGACCTTACTGTCCTCTTTCCTCCAAAATCCAAACATTTCTTTCCTCCCCTGCCCACCCCTGAATCCAGCCACTCTTCTTCCTCTGCCCTACTCTCTTCATACTCACTCGCATGATTGCCTGGAAGCCCTTCACAACTTCCTTCCGTGTCACTCCACGATCTCCGAAGGAGCCCTCTCACACTCCGACCTCATCTGATTTATTGATGGGTCCTCCTTTAAACATGAGGGCATCCACTACTCAGGATATGCAGTAGTCTCCCTCGAAGATGTCATTGAAGCACGAGCCCTACCCCCTGGTACAACCAATCAGCAGGCTGAACTCATTGCAGCCACCAGAGCTTGCACTCTGGCCCGGGACACGTCTCTCACATTGTACACTGACTCCAAGTACGTATTCCACATTCTCTTGTCCCACGCGGCAGTATGGAAAGAACGAGGCCTCCTCACCACAAAAGGGAATTCCATAACTAATTCAGCCTTAATTACTAAACTTCTAGAGGCTTCACAACTCCCACACCGACTAGGCATAGTCTACTGCAAATCACATCAAAAAGATGACTCCCCCATTGCAAGAGGTAACAACAAGGCCGACAGAGTAGCCCGGTCAGTTGCCCTATCAGAAAACGCACCAGACAACAATCCGTCTGCCCTTGCAGTTTTAGCCTTATCACAAGACGCCCTCTGCTCTCAGGACAAAGAGTCTCTCTTCCGCCTCTTACATGACCTGTTCCATCCCAGCCCCCAATCCTTGATCCATTTTTTACAATCTTTTTTTCCTCTCTCTCCTGAAGACAAAACCCTACTTAACCAAATCACCTGCAAGTGCACCATCTGCCAACGCACTAACCCTAATACCCCCCTCAAAGCCCGACCCTTCCCGGCTCATCAAGCAAGGGGTAGTGTCCCCGCTGCAGATTGGCAAATAGACTTCACTAACATGCCCCCTGTACGACGTACCAGATACCTACTCGTGCTAGTAGATACATTTTCAGGATGGGTCGAAGCTTTCCCCACCACTAACAAACGAGCATCCGTAGTTGCCTCTATCCTCCTCACCCAGATCTTTCGTAGATTCGGGATGCCCACTTCCCTCCAATCAGATAACGGCCCTGAGTTCACTGCCCAAATTATCCAGAACCTCTCCAAGTCGCTCTCGCTCCCCTGGCATTTACATTGTCCTTATCGACCACAAGCTTCAGGAAAAGTAGAAAGAGCCAATAGGACTCTAAAAGACATCCTGACCAAACTATCTCTAGAACTACACCTTGACTGGGTTCGCTTACTTCCCTTAGCTCTACTCCGCATTCGAGCCCTCCCAAAGAAACCTTCCTTCTTGTCGCCCTTTGAGATCATGTACGGCCGCCCGATTCTACCCCCGGGGCTCCCTTCCCACAAAGGACCAATTCCTCCCAATATAGCCCTTCCACTACTCTCTCTCCTCCACACTGAATTGTGGAAATATCAGGATTGGCTCCTTCCTGATCCATCCGCCTCCCAAAATCCTCCTGTCTTACAGCCCGGCCAACTAGTGTTTTATAAGCCACCAGAGGATCAGCCCTCTCTCACCCCGAAATGGGAAGGTCCACACCCAGTTATTCTCTGCACCCCCTCGGCCGCCAAGCTCTCACTGCCTGATAACTCTGTTACCCCTTGGATTCATATCTCCAGGTTGAAACCAAATACCCAAGACCCACCTTCTCTGGACATCCAAGACCCATCAGTCACAATCCAGAGTCCTTCGGATACAGCCCAAGACGCTGTCTACTCTACCACGCCTCATCCCTCTGATCCCTTGAAGCTCCGCATCTCCCGTGCACCCTCTTTGCCATCCATACCTGAATCATGACTTTTTCCTCCTTTACTGCTCTCTCGCTTTTTTCCCTCATTCCTATTGTCTTCCCTGCCGCCCCACCCTCCTTTGTATGGCGATTCAAAGTCAAGCAGACTTACACACAGCATCAAACAAAAGTTACTGCCCTCATTGCCACATCAGACTGCCCTCTGAAAGGCTGCTCTGAGCCTTTGTACCTCCACTTTCCTCCCTCCACCGAAGTATTCATTTACAGCTACCTTTATTCTCCCTACCTCTGCTTCCTCTATGACCAAAGACAAGCCTATTGCAGGCGATGGCAAGACACCTACGGGGGATGCCCCTACTGGTCTTGCACCATTCACTACATGGGTGACTTCCAGTACCCACAGTATTACTCCTCCAACCGTTTCATGAAATATCCCAACGGCTCATTCTCCTTATCAATCCCAGATCCCTGGGACTCTCGATGGGCTGCTGGAGTAACAGCCTCAGTTTACTACAAGGGGTCCTCGACCCCCCATGGTACCCTTCATATCTCTCGAGAGTATGTTCCCTCTCGCTCCCAGATCTCTCAAGTTGCATCAGATATCAGACATTCCGAAAAAGTCATTATCCAAACTCTTGACGGCGCCTCTTCATCTTCTTATTCCTCCTACTCTTGGTTACAGCTCATTCAAGACACCACCATCTTTCTCAACCACACCCTCAACACCGCCAATTGTTTCTTGTGCGCATCACTACAGCGCCCACTGCTGGCCGCCGTGCCCCTCAATATTTCCAACTACTCCTTCCATGCAGAAGGACAACCCCTCCGTCCCCTGGCAGACATACCCCTATGGGAACCAGAATACCCAGATAATCTCACCATCCACCACTGTGTAGGCCCAACTCCACCCCCCTCCAGTGCACTTCACTGCCTCTCTATCTACACCCCTACCTCCGGCTCTAAGACTTTTACACAACCGGGACACTTCTTTTGGTGTAATGGCAGCCTTTTCAACTCACTACCTCTCAACTCCGATACACCCTGCATTCTTGTCACCCTAATCCCACAGCTTACACTTTACAGCATGGCAGAATTCCTTGAGCTCCAACCTCCCTTGCACTCGCGCACAAAAAGGGCTGCTTTCCTTCCCATCATGGTCGGTATCTCTTTAATCACCTCAGCCATTGGGGTGGGGTTTTCGGGAGGAGCCTTGGGTCACTCTCTATGGGCAGTTAGAGATCTCGACGCCAAACTTGAGGGAGCCCTGACATCCACTGCCGATTCCCTAGCCTCTCTCCAAAGACAGGTCACTTCGCTAGCTAAAGTCACCCTTCAAAACTGGCGGGCCCTAGATGTGCTTACAGCCGAGAAGGGCGGCACCTGCGTCTTCCTCCAGGAAGAGTGCTGCTATTACATCAACGAATCCGGCATTGTAGAAACTGACATCACCAAACTCACTGACCTTGCCTCCAGCCTCCACTCTGCTTCCAATTCCAACCCATTCTCTTCAATACTAACAAACCTCCTCCTCACCTGGCTCTGGCCCATTGCAAGTCCCATAATAGTCATTCTTCTCATCTGTCTCTTCTTACCCTGTATAATAAAGTTCTTCAAATCCCAAGTCGGAAAAATCTCTAATCAAGCTTTCAACCAGCTTTTACTCAGGAACTACCAGCTTCTGGCCACGGAAGACCCCTCACCCTCACGTGACCTCCTCACCACATGCTGAGATGGACCCCTTTCTCCGCTGGAAACTGTTCCTGGAAACAATGGCCGCAGACGCCTGGCTCCTGACACCCATATCCTCTTGGCACCATTGGAATCAACAGGTCCTCAACCTATGGTTACAGGGAACCTTCATTGATTTCCAACCTGAAGAAGTCCACATCTACTCATCCTTACTGTGGGGAGTCCTATCAACCCTTTCCTCCCAATCCTCAAACCCTCACTCCCTTCTACGCCCCTGTTCAGCAGGAAGCAGTCAGAGAGAAAGCAACGTCCACAAACCCATAGAGGAGAAAGGGGGGAATGAAGGGTCCCCACCAGTAAGATGGCAAACTTCCGGCTTCTTTTCAGGGTCCTCGGTTCCCGCTGGCGCCACCTAAAGCCCAATCACCTCTCGCCCCCCTCCCAATCCCAGCACCTAGCCAACAGCCACCAGCCCCGTAGAAGTAACACCACAATCACCCTATGCCCCTTCCTATATAACCCAGTACCTTTCCCTAATAAAGCGGAACTCTCCAGTGAATTGCTGTTGTGTGTCGCTCCTTTCCTTTCAGATGGAACTTAGTGAGGACTGTCAGACTGTTCTGGGCCAAGACTGCACCTTGAGTACCAGTGATGGTACTAAAGCAGAATGTTTCCACATCCAGCACAGAAACTGAATCCTGGACTGGCTATCACAAGGCCCTGCCAGCTGCTGGCTCTGAAGTTGGCTTTGGCTCTGGGCTAGCTCTGTGGAAGTTGGGACCTGCTCCTTGCTCAGCAGCTTGTATTGATCTCCAGGCCTCTTTTGTCTCCTCCTCCTGAGTGGAAGCCTCTCCCCCTCTCCCTCTCTGCCTCTCGGCATCTGCCGCCTTCCTCCTCTGCCTCTAATGAATTGAAATCTCCCAGAGCCGTTAAGGCTCTGGTAGTTTTATAGTACTGTCCTTGCTCTTTCTGCATTTGCCCAGTCAAGGGTATCTTTGCCTGAGGTTGTAGTGATGCTGCTCATCCGGTGATGTGATTGCATAGCAACACAGAGCACTTCAGAGAGGGGAGGAGGGGGAGAAGGAGAAGGAGGGCAGGGGGGTGGGAGAGACAGCGGGAGAGTGTGCACACAGCAGCTGGCGGCATCCCTGTCTCAGGGACTTCTTTGCTGATTCACAGAGGCAGCCCAGCCCTGGCCTCCCGGTTGCCAGTTGCCGCCTGCTCCTCAGACCTGACGGAATCACAAGGTAGGCCACAGAGAAATGATTTCCAAATCCTCGCCCTTTTCGGCTGGCTGAGGGGAAATGACTGAGGGAGGGGAAGCTCAGAGGTATTCAGTGTATGTGTGCACACGTGTGTGTGTTTGTGTTGGGGGGGCACGCGCCCCTGTCTGCTTGTGCCCACATGTGCTTTTGGCGGAAAACTTGCATTAAAAAATGCCCACCATGAAGTAGATACTGCTTGGGTTCACAGAGGGGAAGAAAAAGACTCCTGGGAATAGAGACTCAAGCCAATTTGAGCAACTAATGAATAACCGGAAGGTCCACAGTTTGCTTCTTTAAGAACAGAGGGATATTATCTGTTTGTTTTTCTTTATTTATGTTTGTTGTCAATGACATGCTTTTTGTCCATGGGTGGATTTCCTGGCAAGAGGAAGGGAAGGGGTGTAGAAAGCATTAGCTGAAAAGGGAGGAGAGGGGAAATGTGGGACCTCAGAGCAGATTTCCTGAACACATGAGTGTCTGGCCATGAGAGAGAACACAGCAGTGCTTCCCTGGAATCAATCAGGCTCTGACCTAGGGGCCTGGGGCTGAAGATTAGGCACATCTGAACCTCTGCATTTACTTCCCAATGCAACCCACATTCCCTGCTGCATTTCTTTTTACCCTGGCTTTTTCCTTTGGTTCCCTTTCTACCCCCACCCCCCTGGAATCAGGAGGTACCTCTCCACTCTTGAGGTTATAGCTTGGAGCGCTTTGAGAAATGGGGCTTACCTCTCCTGGAGTCAAACACCCATTCCTTCTGCTTGCCTTACCTTGCCCGGTATCAGGCCCAGTGCCAAGCTGGCTAAGTGGGCCTGAGACTGTGTGGGCAGGTGAGGCTTATCCTGCCTTTGGTAGGCAAGGAGAGCCAGGCCTCATGGGTGTCAGGTCCAAGCAGGTAGCTGGGCTGGCACAGAGTAGAGAGAGAAGGGTGGATGGCAGCACCTGTCTGCCTCCTCTGAGGGTATGGTGCATTAGGTCTGCAAAAGAACATACTTTTCTCTGATGTTTGCTTTTTGATTGTTGAAAAAAACAAAAGGCTTTAAAAAGCTCTATGTCCAGTTCACCTTAGCTCTTGACTTTTCCAAAAGAATGCTTGTTCCTAGATTAAAGGCCCTCATGTAAATTACCTTCTCAAAGGCCCGGTGGGAGCCAGAGACCTCAAGAGAGTTTTCCTCTGGGATTTTAGTTCCAGACAAACTCTGGGCCTTCCAAGGCAACTCCCCCTGAAAAGGCAGTGTGGCAAGCAGAAGTGGTAAGTGTCCTTTCTCTGAAACAAGACAGAATCCCTCTTTTCCTGGGTGGGCCAATCTCTGCCCTGCTGTCCTGTTTACTGCAAACTATTGCTGAGGGATGAAGGCACATAGAAAAAGCCCGTCTTCCTATGAGAATTGTGCCCCCAGGCATTCTACCCTCTCTAAGTAGCCCTGACCTCTGGGCCACAGCACCCTTCAGCTCTGTAATCACCCAAAGGAGGGGAGCGGGGCTTAAAACAGCAAACTTGGTAAAGGCCTAGGAGCCAGATGCGGAGAGCACATCTCTGATGCAACACTTCTAATCATAGATACTCCCAAGTTCCGGATATTAAATATGCCGCAAAGCCATATAGGACTGGCACTTGCTAATGCAGCCCAAGAAATTACCCTCAACTTGCCAGTGATACTCAAATGAAACCCAATCTGTGGAAGTTACACTATGAAACTCCATTCCTTACAAAGGATTGTGAACACACATCAGCGACCGAAATAGCAACTGAGATAAACCCGTCTAGGACTGCATTTACCAAACATGTTCCAAGGACCAGTGTTCTCAGAGAATGTTAATAGATTCTGTTTTAAAATAAGGAGTGTTGGTGGTGGTGATGGAGTGTGTGCTATGTATGGTCCAGTAATTTTTTAAAAATGCTTTATAACTGAATTCTTCTCATGGAGAGTCGTAATGTATATAAGCATATCAATGGCTTTGAGAAGTGCCGCTCTAAATAAATCTATTTAATTTTGCTTAACCCAGTACATCCCAACCTGATTTGACCAGGGCACACTCTTCTACATGGAAAACACTTTAACATCTTGTAGACATAGTTTTGGGAATTGCTGTTCAAAGAAAAAAAAAGCTGGAAGAAATTGTCACATGGGAAAAAACTTGTAGAATAATTCAATCTAACACCCCATTTTTAAAAGGGAAACAATTGAGAGATCAACCAAATTGTTCTCCTTCCTATAACCAATGAGTATCTGAGAGGGTGGAACCCTTATCTCTTGATTCTCAGTCCACTGTGCCCAGCTGCAACCTCTCTAGAAGGGCTCTCCCCCTACCCCTATCCCACTGAACCTAGTCCCAGGGAAATGAAACAGATTTAAGGAATAATTCTGTCATGTTGAGTGCAGCATTTGTAGCTTACGCATTTCTTTTAGTATTTTGTTGTATATGAAAATTGTGAATTTCCCTTTCAGCATGGAATTTGTTGCATTCTTTTAAATAATGCATTATGAGAATGTTTATGCATTCAAAAAGGTATAAGGAATAATATAATGAAAATCAGGATACCCACTACCCAGCTTAAGAAAAAAACACCAGCAGAGTTGAAACCCTCTGTCCATCCTTCTGTGATTAAAGCTCCCTTCTTCCCTCCCTTCCTCCTAAGTAACCACTCTCCTAGATTTGGTGATTATCAATCTCAGGCATTTATCTATACTTTTACTGCATATGTATGTGTCTTTAAACAGTATATACCACTGCATTATATGTTTTAAAAATTTGTATCCATGATATACATTCTTCTCCAATTTGTTTTTTTCTATTCAATGTTATATTCATGAAATCCATCCGTGTTGTGACATGTACCTCTAGATCACTCACTTTTTCACTATTGTATACCATTTCATTTAATGACTATGCCATGATTTATTTATCCATTCTGCTGTTCATTGACATTTAGACTGGTTCCAGTTTTGGGCTCACAGATAGGGCTAGTATAATTATTACTGTGTAGATATTCTTATGTGATTATTGCTGTTCGGTATATATCTAGGAGGGAGTTGTCCCATCACAGGGTATGAAACCTTCACCTTTAGGAGATATTGTCAAATTGCTCTCTAAAATGGTTTACTAACTTATGCACCCACCAGCAATGTATCAAGATTTCCGATGTAGTGCATTAATTAGCTCTTAGAATAAAATTTTCCCAATGAGGAGGCATCTCTGAGTCTTTCACTGGAAAATAAATTTTATTTCTCAAAATCGTTTGACAGCTAATTTATCAGGAGCACATTTCATTGTTTCCATTTGTAAATGAGGGGGTTGGCCTAGATAATCGCTAAGGTCCCTTCCAGTTGGACAATCTGAGTTTCCATGATTTATTCATTAAGTGAGAGCATCAGAAGCAGAACCTCGGTTTTTGGCTACATTGCAGGAATTATTTTAGGAACACATAACAGGGTTTGGTAGCAATGAAATGTGTGGCTCGTCTCTTAGTGCCATGCAGTCAGGTAGGAGGCAGTGCTGGGAGAGGGAGGGCCATCACTGCAGTGTTACCTTGGATGGGAGAGAAGAATCCATAGCCATTGGGAAGGGGCTTCTCCCACTGCCCTGTTCTTTCCTGAGCCTCTCATGATTTAGAAGCCTTCCCTATTTCTATAATTTTTTCTTCCAAGAATCATAGTTTCTTGTTGTAATATATATATATACCTTGTAGCCTCTCTGTGCATACACATAGATTCTTTTTAAAAGATTTATACAAAATTGGAGTTCTAAGCAGACAGCTTCTTCTGACATTTGTTTCCTTTCACCTAAAATGTGAATTTTTGACATCTGTTCAAATCAGAGCATACAGATCTCTTTTTTTAACAGTGCTATAATATTCCATGACATAAATGGCTACAGTAATAGATAAGATCTGAGTATGTACTTGATGTCGGAAACTATGAATCAGCTCCTTGCAACAAGACTATGAGGTAGGTCTTTTTGTTATCCCTGTTTCACAGATGCAGGGACAGAAGCATGGTAAGGTCAGCCTGTCCAAATCTGTGCTGAGAAGTGGCAGAGCCAGGATGCAAACCTTAGTGTTCTGGCTCGGAGCATGGGCCCTTACCTGTCATGCTGCACCACCTCTCTGACATACTCCACTTAACTAGTCCCCTGCTGATGGACATTTGAGTCAATTGCAGTGTTGCTTTGCAAACAATACTGCAGTAGACATCCTCACCCACTTCCAGACATTTTTCTGTAGGACAGGTTCCTGGTCGTCTCCAGTTTACAGATGGAGAGAAATTGTTCACTCATTCAAAAAATATTTACTCAGCTTTAAGGCACTGGGGAAGTGCTGAAGTCAGACTAGGACAGTTGACCAGAATTTTACTTCTCAGATGTCCTAGGAAGGTCATTTAAATGCTCTGTAGGGCTTACCAGCTGGGTGTTGCCCCAGACCCCAGACTCACTGCATCCTGTGCTTTCTTGATTGCTTGTGTCTTTGCCTGGATAGTGGCATGACTGAGTCAGCACCTGGGCTCCCACCTGAGGGCCCACAGCTAAAAATGCTTTCTACTTGCTAGGCATCAGTGACTATAATGCCTCAACATCCTGGGTTCTAGAATTTACAGAGGCAGATGAGTGTAACAGTGAAAAGCTTGTGTTCTGGGACACACCTGCTTGCATATGAATCCCAGCTCCTCACTGCATAGTCACAATGTCACTTTGAACAAGTTACTTGCTGCCTGTGTGTCTCTGTGATCTTACCTGCACAACGAAGACAAAAAGAGCAACTATTTCATAGGGCTGGCGTGAGGATTAAGTGACCTCAGGTATGTAGGTTGATTAGTTAATATACGTAAAACATGGAGTATACTAAGTTCTAACTGGTGTTATTTTTGTTGCTATGGAAAAGCTGCTACATCAGTCTTACCATAAACCAGTTGGAGACATCCATGGCATTTTGATGAGGAGTGGGGAGGGAGGAAGGAATAGCTGTTAAATAGCTAACATATTCACATGGTTCAAAATTCAAAAGGTGCAAAAGGATATTCAGTAAAAACTACATCACCTATTGGTGACATGGGACTTTTGTGGGTATGAGTGTTCTGTTTCTCAGCCTGAGCAGTGATTATATGGTGATTTGCTTTTTGATAATTCAATGTATTTTACACCTATGTTTTATGCACTTGTTTGGTAAGTATATTATATTTTTCAGTTTTAAAAAGAGGAAAAATCCCAAAGGAATGGAGAGAATTCTCCCACCTCTGTTTGACAGACACTTAGTTCCTTTTTCCAAAGGCCATCCATGTTCCCAGGTTGTTTTGTGCACACTTCCAAAGATACTTCATCGCATATATAAGCACACATTTTCCTTTTATTTACACAAATGTAAACTAACCACCTTATTTTTTCTTGTATTCTTTTTACTTAAAAATGTATCCTAATAGATCACATTTTAATAACTGTGTGGAATTCTACTGTATGGATAGACCATTATTTATTTAGCTATTCCCTTAATAATGGATATTTAGGTTGTTTGCATTTTTTTTTTTTGCCATTTCAAACCTCGCTTCAAATGCTAACATTCTCTTCATGTTTCACACAAATGCAAATAAGTATGTATATCCAAAGTCTTTCTCTTTGTGCCTCCTGGGATTTCTGCCCACTAAGTCGAGGACATGTACACTTATCTAACTAGAGCTCAATTCAATTAATCAAGTCAAGAAGCATTCACTGAGTGCTTGCTCTGTGCCTGACAGTGTGTTAGAAAATATGTAGGATAGAAATAAATATTGGCCATGGACCTTGTCCTCCATGAGCCAACAATCTTGCTTTCATTCTGCAATCCTGGTATTTCCCACATGTTTTTAAAGCTGAGAAAAACATTGTCTCCCTGCTGAGTCCTCCAGGAAGTGCCTATGTGTGGCTTTGAGAACCAGGTAAAGAGTATTCCTAGTGGCAAAAAGCCACAGGTTGATATCCAGCAGGGTCCCTAGGGGAGAGAACAGAAGAATTAGCTGTACCTCAAAAGCATCCCCCACATCACTCTGTGTGGCCAAATCTCACCACCTAAGCTCAAAAGCATCTCTTCCATGAACACATCCTAAACACCTCCAACTTAGAGCAAACACTTCTCCCTTTGTGATCTCTCATACATGATTTCTGTGTCCCACATAAGGCATTAATCATTTTCACCCATAGTACACTTTTTTTTAATACATCTTATTTCCTATACCTGACCACTTGGGTACCAAGTTAGATTCATTTCTAAATCCTCATAGCCTCTGCAAATTAAAAAGAGGAATAGGAAGATCAGTATGTGCAAGTGGTAATTTGGGACAGGATGGAGATAAATAGGCAGAAAGTTGAATCTTTGTGTAGAACAACGAGCTATGGCCAGCAGTCAAGAGGCCCTGGTTCATTTGTGTCTTAGCATCTTCATCTGTCAGATGGGATCATAATTCTGGCTGGATCCAATCTTACCAGGTTGCATCGAGGACTGAGAAAGATAGTGCAGCAGGCTACAAAAGCATGCTGTACAAATACAGGGAGTGCTAGTGTTTTGATGCATGGCAGCTCTTAAATGTTAACATTTTACAGGTTAACAGACCAAGGTCTAGAGATGTGAGAGGTCACAGTCAGTAGCAAAGTTCAAAAATAGCAGAGGATAGTCATGCTAGGACCAAAAGGAGTTTATTCTTTTTCTACCTGCAGGGGGATTAGAAGATCTGAATTTTCTGATTCCTGGGTTTGCTTTATTTTTGCTTTGTGAAGCATCACCCTGACATCGGGTCAATAGAGGAATAAGAAGAAAAGAAGTCTCATGTACCTCAACAAGCAAAAAAACAAATAATCCAATTAAAAAATGGGCACAGGATCTGTACAGACACTTCTCCAAAGAAGAAATTCAAATGGCCAACAGACACATGAAAAGATGCTCCACATCACTAATCATCAGAGAAATGCAAATTAAAACCACAATGAGATATCACCTCACACCAGTAAGGATGGCCACCATCCAAAAAACAAACAACAACAAATGTTGGCGAGGTTGTGGAGAAAGGGGAACCCTCCTGAACTGCTGGTGGGAATGTAAATTAGTTCAACCATTGTGAAAAGCAGTATGGAGGTTCCTCAAAATGCTCAAAATAGAAATACCATTTGACCCAGGAATCCCACTTCTAAGAATTTACCCTAAGAATGCAGCAGCCCAGTTTGAAAAAGACATATGCACCCCTATGTTTACTGCAGCACTATTTACAATAGCCAAGAAATGGAAGCAACCTAAGTGTCCATCAGTAGATGAATGGATAAAGAAGAGGTGTTACATATACACAATGGAATACTACTCAGCCATAAGAAGAAAGCAAATCCTACCATTTGCAACAACATGGATGGAGCTAGAGGGTATTATGCTCAGTGAAATAAGCCAGGTGGAAAAAGACAAGTATCAAATGATTTCACTCATCTGTGGAATGTAAGAACAAAGAAAAAAAACTGCAGGAACAAAACAGCAGCAGACTCACAGAACCCAAGAATGGATGGAGTAACAGTTACCAAAGGGAAAGGGACTGGGGAGGATGGGTGGGAAGGGAGGGATAAAGGGGAAAAAAAGGGGGGCATTACTATTTGCAGACATAATGTAGGGGGGGCTGCACAGGGAGGGCTGTACAGCACAGAAGACAAATAGTGATTCTACAGCATCTTACTACATTGATGGACAGTGACTGTCCATCAGTCACTGGTGATGGGGGGAGTCTAGTAACCATAATGTTCCTCACATAGTTGTAGAGGATACCAAAAAAGAATTAAGAAAAAAAAGAAGAAAGGAAGTTAGTCTGTAGAGAGGTGGACATCAAAAGAGAAAAAGAGTTCACAAAAGAAGAAATACAACTGGCCACTGAAAATGGAGGGAAACATTAAACATTTCTAGTAATTAAGGAAATACAAAATAATCTTCAAGACGCCATCACAACTTGCAAAACTGACAGATATTTTAAAAATAAGAATAATACTCACTTCGGCAAGTGTGCTGGGAAATTGACATTCTCAGACATTGCAGGTATTAAGTAGTACAAAGCAATCTAACCTTTTTTCTAGGGCAGTTTAGAAATATGCATCAAAAGCCTGAAATTGGTTCATACCCTTTGACCCAAGAATTCTCCCTTCTAGGAAATTATCCCAAGGTAAGAATCACAAATATGCACAAAGCTGGTCATTGCAGTGTGACCTATGTCTAATTGTTACAATAAATTATGATATATCCGTTCAATGGAATAGACGGCAGCAGTGACAACAGCTAACATTTATTGAGCAGTGTACTTTTGCCCCTACTGACACTGTGCTAAGTTATTTAAAAACATTATTCAGTTTAATCATTAAAATAATTCTGAGGGCAGTATTGTCATCCCCATTTTGCAGATGAGGACTGAACCTCAGAAAGGTTGATTTGTGCCAGGCCACACTGCTAATAGGTTGCAGAGTGTGGGTCTCACTTTAGGTCTGGTGATGCCAATGCCCACTGCCTCAACCATCAGCTCTCTATTATCTTTGCAGCCATTGGAAAGCATGTTTTAGACAAATAATTAGTAACATTCCAAAATTATCATAATATAAATGAAGAAAAAGCACAATACAAAATTATATGTATCATGTGATGAGAATTTTATTTTAAAGGTATATTATGTGTTTTTCATAGAAACATTATTGTAAGGCATCATACCTGTTAGTGATGGTTACTTCTGAGTCACAATATTAGAGGTTATTTTTATTTTCACCCTTGTGATTTTTTGGATTTTCTAGTTTTTCTATAAAGAGCATGTATCACTTGTGTAATCAGCAAGAGAAAAAATGTTAATATAAAAAGAGGTCTGAAAGCAAGCCTTTTGTAGCTTTCATGCTTCTAATGTATCCATAGCAATACTTCATTTTTTATGAGCTATTGATTATTTTATGTTAGTGTCAGATCAGAGGGGAGCCATCATTTCATTCTTTGGGGCATCTCTTTGGAGATGAGGACCTATGTAGCTGTGTCATCTCTAGGGACTTTGACTACAATAAAGTGCTCTACAGACTGTAAACTCTTGCACTGTCATGATCTGCAGTAGTTCCCAATCTTTGGACCACAGACCCCTGAGGAGGAGGGAAGGGAGCTTACTGAAAGGAGTCTAGAGGTCTTTACATGCATTAGTGTTTTCTCACTCTGTAAGTACTGTAAGTACAACTACAAGTACAACTACTATTGTAGGTGGGAGTGGGTGAAGTGAGATTCCTTTTTCAATCTTAAGAAGGGGCCCTTATACCTACAATGCTGGGAACCAGTGAAATAGAGATGAAAAATGGTGGCATCAGCATCAGGAATCAAAGATGCTCACTTCCCACCCTTTGGATCAGGGCTTGCATGTCTTTGCCCAACACTAAAAATATCACTGCCATCATTTGCAAGCATTGTCTTTGTCACCCGTTCTCATCACACTTGTGCACATTCATGAAACTCAGTTGGTTTGTACATCTAACTTTTTGCATTCATAGCTTCCTTTTCCAAACTTAGCTCCTGACATCTAAAGACCTAAATAGATCTCAAGCAGAGTTTGTTACGAAACACTGCCTTCACCCCCTACCATACCAAATTCGCTCCTCCCTTTGTTTTTCCCTCTCTTGCTGTTGGCAACATTATCCATCCAACTCCCAAATTAGAAGCGTGCGATTCTTTCACCTCCCTCACTCTTCACATCCAGCTGGTCACTGAGCCCAGTGTATTTGACCTCTTTTGTGTATCTCAAAGCCATGCTTGCTGCTCCATCCTCACTGCAACTGCCTGCCTATTATACCAGCTTCTCAGGGGGTTTCTCCCCTGGGATGATCATTGCACAAGGCAGCCAGAGGGCTCTTTCTAAAATGCAAATCTGGTCATGTCCCTCTGCTTAAAATCCTCAGTACCTCCCTACTGTCTACAAGATAAAGCCTGGAATCCTCTGCTTGTCATTCAAGGCATGACCCAATCTGGCCACAGCCTCATTTTGCAGCCTCGTCTGCAGCTCCCCACAAGGCACCTACCCCGTAGTGTGGTCACCCCGTATGTTTTGTTTTCGTGCTGTTTGGAATGTTTTCGTTTCATCTTCTCTGCCTGATGACAGTCTGATTTCCTTTTCATGACTCACCTCCAGTGTATTTCCTTTTGGGATACTTTTCCTGACATGACCAGGTAGAACTCACCTCATCTATCCCTTCACTCCATCCCATAAATACTTTTATTAATGCAAGTAACACATTATGGCTTGATTTTTACTATGTCTGCCCTTCCTATACGTGAGCGCCTCAGGGACAGACACCACATCCTCTTCATCTCTGTGCCTCCTAAACTCTAGCCATACTGCCCTTACTGTCCTCTGAACATGCCATGCTTTATTGTGACATCTACCTTCGTACAGGAATTACCTTTGCCAGGAATGCCCTTCTGCCTTTCTTCCCTTCTCTGCAGCGGAAAACATGTCTTTGTCCTGTAAGACTCATCTCAGATACAGTCTCTCTGAAATCTTTGCACATTCTCAGATAGAGGTATTTGTTCCCCACTGAGCACTCCCCTACCCTTCTGGTCAAATCTCAATTATAGCATTTGCCACATATGCATTTTATTGTAATAATCAGCTTACATGACTGCCTAACCCCCATCTCCTCCACTCCCATCCCCAGGCTGTGGATCTCAGACAGCTAATTATCTTTGTGTCTCTAGCACAAAGCACAGAAGATAAATAATAAATATCTTCTTGATCAGTAAGTAAAGTCTGTTATGGTACATGGTAGCCTGGGAAAAACTGTTGGGTCGGTCAGTAAGCACTGAATACTTATTTACATAACTAGTCAAGGCACCTCGGGATAAGTGCTGGATTCATAGTCTTATTCTAAGTCTTCGCCCTAAATCTCTCCTTGTTACTCTTCCAGGTGCTTATGCTCAATGGTCAGTGCACTGCCCATCCTCACCCTCCATGAGCCTTGGTTCTGATGCAACCTATGGTCATGCAGGGATGTCCTTACACCTTCCCACGATGTCATGAGTGGTGGGCAGCTAACCAGCTGCATCCCAGCAGCAGCCTCCAAAGCACCTGCCCCCAGCCTCAGGTAAGAGTCTTAGAGCAAAAGAAAGACCTGTGGAGAAAGGATGGACACGGGATGTATGTGTGTCTTCTGGTGGGTGTCCATGCTTCCTAAGGCCCAGGGCACTCTCCATATACATGAAACCCTTTGGAGAGCACAGGACCTCCTTCTGGCCCAGCCCTTGTCACTCACAAGGCCTTTTATGGGGGTCATGGGATAAGGGCAGGTGTTGGGCTGGACAAGCCAAAGGGCCCACAATGGCTGATGGGGGCTGGTTCCATTTTAACCTCCCAAGGGAGGTCTCAGAAGAGTGTGATCCTTCAGGGCATGGCCTAGGACAAGGCGGGCTTTCCTTTGCCTTAGCTTCTCTGTGACATGCCTCATGTTTGTGTCTGCAGAATATTCTCTCTCCTTCCATCAGCCCTTCCTCTCACATCCCCAGTCTTACAGATCTTATCAGCCCCCCTAAGAATTCCTACTGGCAAATTCCTGAGCTTCACACCTGCCCCTCCTCCCTCTCTCCTCCTTGGCAAATGTAGTGATGATGCTATGTGTACCTGTCTGTGTGTGGTGGCAGGTAGGCAGAGGATGTGTGAGAGCAGTAAGCCTGAGAGGGCAGCCCCCTTTCCTGACAATGAGGGAGGCCCATGGGAAAGTTGACTGGACAGGGGAGAAGCATAAGCATATGCTGGCTTGCTGTACAATGCTGTGTGGTCTAGAGGCCATGGGGGTGTGAGGAAGTACTATATCTCCCGGTACAGGGCTGCTGGGTCACTGCTGGGGCTGCAGATAGTAGCTGAATATATAGAGAGGAGGATGGGAGGGAGAAAGATGGTGGGGATGGAGAATGCTGGTGTTGGGGAGTCCATTTGGGGGAGAATAATAAGGGAAAGTCAAGGTCCAGCAAAGCATAAGATCCAGGTCCTCCTGAGCTCTTTTCCTGTATCAAGCCAGAGAGAAGTTACTGCCTCTAACATAATATTTAAGCCAGTGTCAACTTAGAGTCCCCCAGAGCACCTACCCCCTCCCCAGAGTGGGGTATTCATAGGGTCAAGGGATTGAGAAGCCTGGATCCTTCCCTGCTCACTGTCCACCTTCTCCAAGCTTTACCACCTAGGCAGGGGGACTGAAGGCTTCATTTTGTGATGTGGAATCCTAAGACTAACCCCTCTCTTCTGCCACTGTCCAATTTCTTCTCTTTCTTCCCTACAGCCTGACTTTGTTTTAAAGTTTCAAGAGATGGGGAAGGAGCCCTGTAGGGGATGGGGGTGAGAAGCAAACATCTTGGCCACAGAAGCCAGAAGCGGAGGGCCGTTAGTAGAAAAGGAAACAATTTCTATTTGTTTGCTGATTGTGTGCCTGGCCCCACTAGGGGGATTTGTGAGTGTAAGGGGAACTAGGAGGAGAGAAACAGGGTGGTGGAGCACAGAGCTGGAGCCAAGTGAGGGTTTAGGAAAAGAAGAAGAAAGCTGTAGGGAATGAAAGACTAATGTGGGTGAAGCCCAGCTCATAGCGGGCACTTCCCATAGAAGCAGGACAGCTTGGTTGTGGCTGAGTCACAGGGGGCTGTCACTAACTCTGGGGGCATTCCCAGTTCTGGGGACTCTGTGAGACTGGCTTGAGCCCAGTTATCAAAGCTGCCACCTGGAGCTACAGCCACTCTCCACTCTTCGCCTGCCATCCCTGCAACCCCCACCCACCAGGGTTGGTTCCACTCCGGCCCCCAGAAAGGGTCAGGCAGCTGCTCCAACTATTCCTGTAGGTGGGCCTCAGCATGGAAACAATGTGGAACTCTGGAAAGCCCAGAAGACTCTGTGGGAGATAAATGAGGATGGGAACAGAACACTTTTTGGTCAAAATGAAGTGCTTTCCCTAGGTACTGAGGGGTGGGGACCCAGCTTGGGAATCTTAACCTTTTCCCAGGCAAGTCTGCTGGAGAAGAGTGGCCAGTTCCAGAAGGGGCCCTGCCCCTCAGACCAGTGGCCCAGGGCAGCACGGGCAGGGCACAGATCCTCCCTAGTACTGGGTCCCTGCACAGAGCTGCTGGGTTCCATTTTGCCCTCTCCTATGCCTGCAGAAGTCCAAGGGGATGCCTGTACACCATCCATCTCCCTGGCCTCAGAGTGCTGTGAGAGCCCTGTGGGTTTAGTGCAGTCTCCAGTCCTCTCTGCTTCACAAAGGCAGGACAGAGTGCTCCCTCATTTTCACAGTGGGCTCCGCTGAATCTTCTGCTCCTCAGTTTCCTGATCCTGTCCCCAGGTGTGCCACACATTGCTGGCTGCCTCGGAGGACGCTCACTTAGTCAAGGACACGGCTTATTTCCAAGCGCATCCTCCTGCTAGGCCTTGGGGAAATCGCTTACCAGGGGTTTGTCACCGGATTCTCTGATCCTTTTCTCTGTCTCAGGGGAGGGGTGGGCCTGGAGGCAGAGTGAGTCCTTTGTGTCTTCCATGGAAAGGGAAAATAAATCAACAGAAGCTACCCTCTGAGTGGCCCTCCTCAGCACCATGGAATGCCCAGTCCCACTCCCACCATCCCTGCCAGCCTGGGAGGCCCCCCTGGCCCCGGTGTGGCAACCCAGCTGGGAGGAAGCCGGAATTCCCCAGGGACAAAGGTCTGCTTCACCGGGAGCCCTGACATGGCCACCCCCTCCAGATTCCTGGGGGGTCAGTAAACAAACAGGGTGACAGCTCCCGCCTCCTGGCCTGGCCCTGCTCTGCCGTCCTTCCTGAGGGAGCCTTCTCAGAGCCTGTCAGGACTCTGCCTGCCACTGGGTGCCCAGGCACTGGGTCTCAGCCGTGCTGAGGAATAACCATGGAGCTGACTACGCCCACAACGGAGTCCCCAGGCAGCACAGGTAGGGCCGGGTCATGGGGACCCAGGGCCACTGAGTTCACAGCTCTGCCCTGAAGCCTGGCTGCTCCCTCACTTCCCTTTCAGTGTGGTTTCAAGCGGTGGTTTTAATGGGATGATTAGTTTCCTAAACTGCCTGGGCAGGCTTGTGTGAGGCGGAGTATGGTTTGTGGGGAAAAGGAGACTAGAGGAGTCTCAGCCACTGGCAGGACCATGCTCCTTCCACAGAAGGCAAGTGTGTAGACAAACAGGCAGGCAGGTGGGGTCCCCAGGCTGGGGCCAAGAGGCACGGGCTGAGATTTCCTCCTTCACATTCTCCTTCCCTCTACTCCTGCTGCCTCTAACTGGCCAGGCCTGGCACTCTGCTAGAGGTAGCTAACTTCTTAGGGGCTATATAGCACACCCACCGATTTCCCCCAACCTCTCAACACCCTGTAGGGTGAGCATGTGATGGGCTGTGAGCTTGAGGGCCTGAGGCAAGACATTGGAAAGCTCCATGGCTGGTCCTCCTAGCTGCTGACTCTGGTCAGAGTCCTTTGGAGATCAGGATCTGAAATGCTGCTTTGCCCTTTCTTAACCCGTCAAAGATGAGCAGTGCTCTTTATGACTCTTGCTAGCCTTCCTGCCTGTGGTGGGCAGTGTGGGTGACTGGCCAGTACCAAGAGAGGACGTTGCAATGAACGGAGCTGTGGAATTTTCCTTTATCTCATCCCCAGACACACGCTGGGACGAACCCTCCTCTTCCCTTGATCAGGTCTGTCTCACCCTTGGCTTGGAACAGTCCGGGATGTGGCCCACTTCAGGGATCGCACGATGTCTGTGTTTCTGTCCAGGTTAGAGCTGCTGTCACCACCCCTACGCCTCCTCAGGATGGTGCTGAGGTTCTCTGCCTAAGCCCAAAGCTGTTCAACAGGTCTGTTGGTGCCGCTGGACCCCTAGAACCACCAGCCATGAATCTGTGTTGGAATGAAATAAAAAGGAAGTCTCACAGCCTCCGGTAAGGCCTGGCCTCGAGGAACAGGATCCTGAGGGAATTGGCTGGGACTGTGCTGAGCTCCTTTTGCAGCCTCAGCTGTCTCTCTCCTCTCAGCCTGTGTGTCACCCTCTCGTCAGCCTCACCATCCACTTCTGTTTTCTTTCCTTCTCTGGATTGGGAAAAGCACCCTGTGTGAGAAGTCAGGAGACTTGGATTGGAGCCTCAGTTTTAAGTAGTTGTGTCACTTTGAATAAGTGGTTTGAGTTCTCCAAACTTTAGCTTCCACTTGTTTGGAATTTTTTTAGGAAAAAAAAGGAGTGAAGGAATAATGCCTGTCCTGATGCTATCCCAGTGTTGTTGTGAGGATTCATATTATGATATGTTAATGTTTTCTGAACTTAAATGCTCTGATGTGTAAAAGGATATGGTTACTCCCACCTCCTCTTCCTCTGATAGCTGTCCTTCATGTTTGTAGATCTTTGTTCTCTCACCAGTCCTTCTATGCTCTCTACTCCTGTCTACTCATTACCACCCTACATATTCCCCAAGCTGAGAGCAAGTCAGTGAGAGCCTGCAGGCAACTCTGTATCTGTTGTTTCTCTTTGAAGCCCTTATCCGCCTCTACATAACCCACCCCCAACACTTTTCCTCTCCACTCCCTATCATCAAAGTCCAAACTCCTGGCTTCTGGTGGACTCTGGTGGGAATGAGGTGAAGTGGACAATTTGGAAGAATGCAGGCTCTGATTATAGCTCTGACGTAACTCTGTGACCTTGGGCAAATTACTTAACCTCTCTGGCCAATAGTAGTACCTACCTCATAAGGTTGCTCTGAGAATTACTAGAAGCAGTAATTTAGGTAAGGGCTTGGCCCAGGTGATAGAGAGGTAATGAACAGTTATTCTGGTCAGCTAAGGGGAAAGGGCTCAATGGCTGCACACAACCTAGGCTGGCCTCGAGCTTCAAACCACTTGGACCTCAGCTCATGGTTCATTTGTTGGGGGAGGCAGTCAGAGATGAGTACACTGTGTGCATTTTTCTCCTTCCATATGTCACACCTATGTTGCTATCATCCTTTGGGACCTTAGGGCTGTTTTTATTTCTATGCATCGTCACACATGTGAGTGCCCATGCTCAGTTACCTGCCTCGCCCTTCCCACTTACTCTATCCTCTCCCACTCTGAGGGCATACCCTGAGAAGCCTCTGTGGATGAGCCGTTAGGCAGGACCTGTGTTCCCCTAGGGCAGGAGGGAAACCAGACAGCTCTCACCCCTAATGCTCTAGCTCAGTTTCCTACTCTTCCCAGCCTGATGCTGGCCATGCAACTGAATTGACTGACATCCACAAAGTGGCATGTAAGACCATTTAAGTTTAGGATACCTCCTCACCATGGTCCTATCCATTGGTTTTAGTACCATGCTCCATGTCCATGCAGAGGTGCCTCAGAAGCCTCTGGGGTGGGGGGAAGAGGGAAGGCTCTGAGCTGCCTCCCACTTCAACCAGAGTAGCTCCTTTTTAATCTGTTGTATATACAAAAGCTCCATATAAATATTTGTTCAGAAAAAAAATGTGTTTCTAGTTAAAAAGAAGATTGAAAATCACTGGTCTTACTCTGTATGCAGTGCTCGCTTGGAGGCCTTCTCAGACCACAGTGGAAAGCTTCAGCTCCCTCTCCAAGAGATTATTGACTGGCTCAGCCAAAAGGATGAGGAATTGTCAGCTCAGCTGCCCCTACAAGGGGATGTGGCCCTGGTGCAACAGGAGAAGGAAACACATGCGGTAGGTTAAAGTTACGGAGTCTAGGATGTGAAGCCCCTCAGTGGGGAAGAGACCTCTTCTGCAATGCCCTGACAGACAGGCACCCAGCCTCTGCTCAGGCATCTGAAATAACAGGGGGCTGGATGCAGTCCTACTGCTCTGTGGATAGCACTCCATAGAGTAAGTCAAACCTTTCCTCCATAGCCCTTCCATCAAATATTGGCCTCTCTTAAAATTCTGCACCGATTTTCAATAGGGACATGAGAATATGAACATAATATAATGTTAAGTGAAAAAACTCGGTATAAAACTGGATATAGGTGGATCACAATTGCACAGATCTCTATACAGATGGATGTGCATGTGTATACACATATTAAAATATAAGAAGGAACTACATTAAAGTGTTCACATGGCTAACTCTAGGTGATTAAATTAGAGTTCTTCTTAATTTTCTTCATACTTTTCTGAAATTTACAAGATGTCCATGATGTATATTACTTCTATAGTCAGAAAATAACAACAGACGTTTCTTAAAATAAATACAAAATGCATTAGAAGAACTAATTATGTGACATGACATAATTAACTAACACTACAATGTTAATCATATTGCAATATATATGTATCAAATGAACAGGTGCTGTACCTTAAACTTCCATATAATGTTAATTATATCTCAATTTAAAAAGTGAATGTAGAATGGAATACAATACAGCAAGAAAATAAACTATAATTGTGTGTCACAGCATGGACGAATCTTAAAGACAGTATTTTGAGTGAAAAAAGGCCAGATACTAAAAGAGGATATACTATGTGACTCCATTAATATAAAGTTCAAAAATGGACAAAATTAATCAGTGGTATCACAAGTCAGGATAGTGATTACCCGAGGGGGAAGGAGGGATGAGACAGTGGTCGGAAGGGGCTGGGAGGGGGCGTCCTGAGATTCTTGATGATGGAGTTCTGTTTCTTGATCTCTGTACTGATTACAGAGATAGAACCACTTTACAGAAATTCATCAAGCTGTACACTTTTGATATGTGTATGCTTCTCAGAGTATATTTCAGCAAAACAATTAATTAAAATTTTAATATAAATCCTGCCCATCTGATTTTGATTTCTCTAAGCCCCTTACAGGGTACCTTCTCAGTGTCCCAGAGAAACAAGTTTCCCATCCCCCAAGCCCCACATTTTTCTTTACCCTGTGCCACAGACAGACCCATTTTGTACTAAATAGACCTCCCACTGTCAGTTACTATTCTGCCTCTAGGGAGGGCTGCACCTCTTTCTGTCTGGGTAGTCCAGAGAGACCTGGTAACACTGAAGGATCAGGTTGCATTGAGGAGAAGAAAGGTTGTCAACTGAAGGATGGAATTTAAAGCAATTAAAGACTTTCCTTCCCTGTTGACCTCACAAAGACAGGAAAGTCTTTCTCTCTTCTTGTTGCTAAACCTCACAGGCCTTTATGGAAGATGTCAAGTCTCGGGGCCCCTATATCTACTCGGTGCTGGAGTCAGCTCAGGCCTTCCTGTCCCAGCACCCCTTTGAGGAATTAGAGGAGCCACGTTCTGAGAACAAAGGTGGGTGGTCTTCCTCTCCTCCCCCTTCTTCTTGAGCTATGAACCACTAAACACCATCCTGCCCTCTCCAGACTCATTTGCTCAGCTGTTACCTAGGAGGCTAATTTTCTCCTAGAAGCCCAAGGTTGGGAAAGAGCAAGATTCACCCCACAAGAAAAAGCCAAGAGAACAGAGCCTGGAGCAGGGGAGACTAATGTGTGTCACAAAGCTATATGTAGCTCTCTAGAACATCATGTGTGGCCTTCTAATGAGGCATAAAAAAGAAGAAAAAAAGACTCATGCACTGAACTGAGGCAGTGAATAAAAGCAGTAGTATGTCTATTGAAAACATTCTGCTTTATTCCAACATAGAGACATGTGGTGATGCTCTATTAATCAACCAGCAAATAAAATGAACTTTTTAAAATCTAAAAACTTAGGTGATGACATTTGAGAAGAAAACTGATTGTGGCTCTTTGATACTGGCCCTGGTGACTTCCGGCACCTTCCTTCAATAGAGTGGGCTACTCAAGGTCTAGGTTCAAATAAGGCAGCAGAGTGGGATTTCCTGGTTGATTAGGTCGAAGAGTTGGCCAGAAAGCCCTCTTCTCCAGAAAGAGTACTCAACATTGCAAGACTACTAATGAATATCCAGGAAGGACCCTTCATTAGGTAACTGAACCCTTTGTAAATGTTGTTAGCCCTTTCAGTTCACCTCATGCCCCGCAGGAAACTAGGACTCAACTTCCTGCCTGATGGGCCTCAGATAGGACAAGCTGATGAGAAAGCAGGACAATTCCAATGAGCCTAGAATTTGGGGTCTCTGAATCTACTTCTGAAGGGATGTCACAGGGAGGAAAAAGAAACCTGTAATTCAAGAGCCTAGGTGGACAAGCTGGGCAAGTTATACTAACCTCTCTTGGACTGGACCTTCACAAAATGCTGCCCTTCTTTGGGTGGAAGTGGGCAGCAGATATTAATGTACAATCACAATCCAGGATCATATAAATGGGCATTTGGATAATTTGCCTCATTGTGCCACCTACCATTTACTTTGCCCATTTTTTAAGAATCTGAGGAAATCCTCATGATATAGTAGGTGGAAACCAACAACATGGTCTCTTGACTGGGGTGATTGTTCCATGAACCTACCCATGTGATAAAATTATATAGAACTGAATAAACACACACACACACACACGCATGCAAGTTTCACAAATGGCTGTCTTTGTCTCTCTTTCCTTCCTGCCTGCCCTTGCAGATACTTCTCCCAAACAGCGGATCCAGAATCTTAGCCGCTTTGTGTGGAAGCAGGCAACGGTGGCCAGTGAACTATGGGAGAAGCTGACAGCCCGCTGTGTGGACCAGCACCGCCATATTGAGCGCACTCTTGAGCAGCTGTTGGAGATCCAAGGGGCAATGGAGGAATTAAGCACTACTCTGACTCAGGCTGAGGGAGTCCGAGCCACCTGGGAGCCCATTGGGGATCTCTTCATTGATTCACTCCCTGAGCACATCCAGGCCCTTAAGGTATGCAGACTCTCTAACCTGGCTATAGTCCACCCGAAAACCTGACACTCCTCCTCCTCTGACAGTGTTCCTGCTGTGGAGACGTCATTGTTGGCCAGGACTACAGCTGAGGTCTCTCAATTTATGTGCCGGATTTGAGGGCTGATTTAGCTGGAGTCTCCTCTCCCCTTCTATTGTCTTTTCTTTCCCTAGTGTTTCCTGAGAGTAGGAAAGGAAAAAGGACAGTGGTTGCCCACACTTTGGTCCTTTTGTTCTAATAGGCAAGCACCAAAGTTGTACTGTTGAAAGAAAATCTCTGGGCAAAGAGGGAAGAGTTGAAGTGAATGACTAGTGGTTCCTCTTTCCTACTCTCTGTCTACTGTGGGACTTGGGTCCCGGTTCTACAGCTATTTAAAGAGGAATTCTCCCCCATGAAAGATGGAGTGAAGTTGGTGAATGATCTGGCTCATCAACTTGCTATTTCTGATGTGCACTTGTCAATGGAGAATTCCCGAGCCCTGGAGCAGATCAACATTCGGTGGAAGCAGCTACAGGTAAAAGAGAAACAGGGAGTGAGCCATGGGGAAGAGCCATGATACAACTAGGCTTGGGGGAAACTTCTCCGGGCCCAGAGGAAGTGAAGGGGCATTGAAATGGGACCTGTATGGGAAGAGAATAGTAGAGAATTTGGGGCCAGAGGCCAGGATTCTCAATGACTAAGGTGCAGGGAATGATTGAAATGAAGGTCTGAGAGGGTCCTGTCTAAATGTGGGCACTTGGAGCAGACAGGGAGGGGCACGCAAAGAGTGACTGTGGCCTGGAATTGGGGGTGCTTCTCTCTGACCTTGGGGAGTGCTATGGGCTAAGAGTTGGTGATGGTAGGAGGAGCTGGAAAGCAGAGAAGAGCCAGACTATGAGGGAGTTCACAGATTCCTGGAGGTACCCTGAAATCCCACACTATAAATCTAGAATGAATCCACTGACTTCCCACCCGTTGTATCCATAGGTGTCAGTTGGTGAGAGGCTGAAGCAGCTCCAAGATGCTCACCGGGACTTTGGGCCTGGGTCACAACACTTCCTCTCCTGTATGTAAGACAAACTGGACATCACAGATCTAACAAGAGAGTCTACTGTTATCCCTTGCAGGGCTTGGTGGGAGTGCCGTATATCTTGGCATCCAAGAAACAGTGAAGTGAAGTAGTGTAGTAAAGTGATTAAAAAGAAGAGTTCTCAAGTCTGAGAGAATTAGTCTGAGTCACAGCTCCTTGACCTAACAGCTCTGAAAACTTGAAAAAAATAGCTTAACCTGTCTGATCCTCAGTTTTCTCATACATAAAAAAAGAGGGAAAAATATTACCTGGCTCATAGGGTTATGGGATTAAATTACTTTTTTCAATAATTTATTGAGGGTCTGCTGTGGACCAAGTATTGTCCTAGGCACTGGTGCTATATCAGTGAACAAAACAGACAAAAGTCTTTAGACTTGATGCACTTACATTCTAGTAAGGGAAGCCAGAACATAAATATATATATATATATATGAAATTGATGACAGGTGCTATGGAAAAAAAAGTCAAGCAGGGAAAGCATGAATAGGGAGTGCAGGACTTCAGGGCAGGGAAGCATTGCAATTTTGAATAGAGTAGTTAGAAAAGGCCTCACTGAGAACATAGGGATTGAGGAGAAACCTCAAGGAGGTAAGGGAAGAGCCCTGTGGATATCTGAGGGAAGAGCATACCAGGCAGAGGGAATAGAAACTTCTAAGACCTTAAGACTGGAGTATGCCTGAGGAACAGCAAGGAGGCTGGTGTAGAGGTGAGTAAGAAGGGGAGAGAGCAGGTCAGAGCTCCAAGGGCCTTGTAGGCTATGCTAAGAACTTGGGATTTTATTCTGAATGGAATGGAGAACCTTTGAAGGGGGTTGAGTAGAAGGATGGCATGATCTGACATGTTTCTACAGAGTCAAAGTGTCAGGGGTGGGGGGCACCAGAGTGGGAGCAGGGAGACCTGTTAGGAAGCAGATTGCAGTAATCCAGGTGTGGGATTATAGTGATCCAGACCAGGGTGGTAGCAGTGGACATGGTGGGAATACACAGATATGAAAATTAGTTAGGTACACAAAGCATTTAGCAGAGTATCTGGCACATAGTTGGAACTCTATAAATGTTAATGGCAGTTGGAACTATTGCTGTTATAATCACTGGCATGCAGCTGTACCTGCAGAGGGCTCTTGCATCCAGCAAAACTGTAATGGAGGTTGGCCAGGTAAATGGCCAGGTAACCGAGCCTCTCCTGGAATATCTGGAAGATAAAGACATGGAGCAGACAGAGGCATCCTTTTCCAGAGTTCCTCACTAGAGAAATGGGCAGTGCCATTGTCCCACTGGAATGAGAAGCTTGATCTTCCGGAGAAAGGGCTCTGAGCCCCATGAAGAAAGTAGGGTCCACTTCATATCCACAACAGCACTCCAGCTGTCTGCAGCTAAATGGGTAGAAATGGCAGCCTGCTCAGGGACAAGACTGGCAGGGCGGCCAAGGCCAGACATTCCTGTTTATGCCCTTGCTGTGTCTCTGGCACATGATATTTGGTGACAATCTCTTCTCCTTCCTTTGCCCTCACATTAGGGAAAGACATGTGTTCACTAGAAGTTTTTGCCCTACTCTCAGGGGCTGTAGAGAGCTGGCACTGAGAGTCAGGCACCCCCTTTCAGGCTTGATCACCTATCTGGGTGGAGTTGCCAGGGGCCTGAAGAGCATTACTAATCAACTTCTTTCTCTCTTCTCTTTTGCCAGCCTCTGTCCAGGTTCCCTGGGAAAGAGCAATCTCACCCAACAAAGTTCCCTACTATATCAAGTAAGTGACCACCTGAAAAGCAGGTCAGTCACCTCCCCACCCTCTCCCTTGCCTGTCTTTTTTTCTACCTGTCCCTGTCATTCCTTATCTCTTGGGATTCCTCCATCCAGTCCAGTTTTTCCTCCTACTCATCTCAAGAGTCTACTTGGGCGAAGGTGAACCATTGTACTTTGGGATCTTCAGGGTTCACCCGTGGATCCTGCAGCTCCTTATTGTGCCCAAACCTGTCACTGAGCAGTGCGGGGAGGGGGTGGGTGTGGACTCTGGTGCTATTGATGCCTTTGTTTGTAGCCACCAGTCTCAGACCACATGCTGGGACCATCCCAAGATGACGGAGTTATACCAGACCCTGGGTAAGAATGTGGGGTTCCTGTATAGGGTGGAGATCTATACGCTACCTTTGTCCTATAAGAACAGAAGGGAATCCCATTCAACAAGCAGAGAGGGAGGTAGAAGGGAGTGGCTTGTCCTTTCTCCAGCAGCCTTCCTTCTTTTCCCCTTTGTACCTCCCTCAACTGGAAGCTCTATATTCCCCTTGGACCATTGTATCATCACATTAGGGAATTATGCTCATAGATGTGAACTGGATCTGCCTTGAAAGACACTGTCCACGTTATGATGAGTTCACTCTCATGTGCCTTATCTCTGGCTGCTGAGAAAGAGTAACCATTAGGTTGCAGAGTTTATCTCTGCTGATGCATGTGAATATATAGTTAATTTACTTTCATGGCTGTAGAGTGTTCCATTGTATACACACCACAGTTCCTTCATCCAGTCTACTGTTGATGGATGTCTGTGTTGCATCTCTTTTGGAGCTAATAAGGACAGTGCTGCTAAGGAGCTCCTGTACATGTCTTCTGGTGCACATGTGCAGGTTTTTCGGTCTACAGGTCTAACATCATTTCAGTGCATTGTGACAAGCCCTGTAAAAAATTGGAATAGACTGGGAAATGTGAAAGTGGAATAGATTCTTAGCAGGAATCATATTTGATATCAATTTTTTATGCTGTTACTTTATCAAATCTAGTAAGGTATTGTTTCCTGAAATGTTTCAGTTATTTATACATATGCACATGGGTATATGTGTACTGGACCATGATGTAAAATGAATTTCTTACTATGTGCCTTGATCAAAAAAATGAAGTACACTGCTCTAGGACATATAGATGGCTGGGTTGTAGGCTGTGTGAATGTTCAATTTCATCATGTAATACCAAGTTCTTTTCCAAGGTGGTTGTGTTAGTTTATACTTCCACCAGCAGTTCTCATTCATCCACATCTTTGCTGATGCTTGCCATTGTCAGATTCTTACTTTCTGCCAGACAGGTGGGTGTAATATGGCATCTTGTTGTGGTTTTAATTTGCATTTTTCTGTTCTGAGAGGGTCTCTTTCCATTCTTTGCAGCTGATCTGAACAATATTAAGTTCTCAGCTTACCGCACTGCCATGAAGCTACGCAGGGTCCAGAAGGCACTACGTCGTAAGTTTCCCATCTCATTTCCCTTATGGCCTTCACCCAACTCCTCCTCTTCCTCATCTATTGGCTGTTTCCCGCTTTCATCCCACCTTGGCCAGGGTTGTTGATTGGCTTGGTGGGAACTTTCCAAAGGCTGGAATATGCTGGCTGTAGACACCTCCTCCTTCCAGGGCCCTTCCATTCTCCCCAAGTCTCAGACTTGTTTCCAAGTTAACCCACAGCTATTCTCTTCCTTGTCCCTTCCTCCCTGCCCAATATGAATGATCAAGCAACTGTTTTGTGGCAAGAAGTATGCAAGCACATGGTCTGGAGCCACCAGGGATTTGTGTTGTTCTGCCATCTTGGGGTTACTGAATGTAGCAGCAGAACAGTTGAAGCAAATGTCAGTGGTTAGTGTAGATGTGCCTTCTGGCCTTTCTCGGGGACACTGTGCATTCAGTCTTCCTGGTCCAGGCATGTCTTGCTAGGCTGATTCCAGCACTGGAGGTAATCAAAAAGTCCTCCCAAGGTCTGTCACATTTGCCATTAAAATGTGTATAAAGAGTGAAACTTAAAATGGGATTTGACCCCTTGTGAATTAATATAACAAAGGCGGTAAATTTACTCACATTCCACCATCTTCTTGAAACCGATGTCAAGGAACATATGGGTGTAGAAACGTTTTGGGTTAATTTAGGGACCTTTTTGTTGCCTTCCCCCTCTTCAGGATGAGGGTCTTGGTAAAGGGCAAGCATGTATCACGCTTACAAATGGTTGGTCTGGAGATTGGATCAAATTTGGTGATGCCAATGGCATTATCTCCCTGTCTACTCCAGGAGTTCTATATTTAGCTATGCTTCATCTTTCTTTCCCTTCCTTCTCAGTGGACCTGGTAACTTTAACTACAGCACTGGAGATCTTCACTGAGCATGATCTGCAGGCTAGTGAGCATGTGATGGATGTGGTGGAGGTCATTCACTGCCTGACTGCCTTGTACGAACGGCTGGAGGAGGAAAGAGGCATCCTGGTCAATGTGCCACTCTGTGTGGACATGAGCCTCAACTGGCTCCTCAATGTTTTTGATAGGTAAGGGCCTGTGGCCCTGGCAGCCTCAGGATGAAATTCAGTGGGACACCTAAAGTGCGCCTGGCAGGAGGGTTGCTCCCACAGCTCAGCTTGGGGCTTGCTTGGCACAGAACGCTGCTGGAATCAACTCTGTGAGGGAAATGGCTGCTACAATGTCAACTTTTTACATATATTCATGTTCTCAGTCTCTCCTTTAAACCTAGTGGTCGCAGTGGAAAGATGCGGGCATTGTCCTTTAAGACTGGCATTGCATGCCTGTGTGGCACAGAAGTGAAGGAAAAACTGCAGTGTGAGTACAACTCCAGAGTCTGGAGGGGAGTTGGGTGGAGGGAGAGGTGTGGTGGGAAGACGAAGGTGCCAGAGAAGCAGAACGTAGGTCTTACGACTCAGCAGAGGGCTACTGATATGGCCTTGTAATGCTTCATGGTTCAGGCTATTGCAAAGAACCCCCCAAAACCAAAGGCCAAGATGGGCCTAAGGCATATATTATTATTCCCAGTGTCACTCCAAAGGGGTTGGCTTCTTCTGTTCTGATCTAATTACTAGACCAGGATCTGAGTTGGCATCCTGTGGTACCAAAGGCCTGGACTTTCTAGTTGCATTCCCCTGTGGCCTTAAAGGCTTAGCCCTCTTCCAGTCTGAAGCTCAAACCATGTCATGTAGTCTATGGAGCCCCCCATGTGATTACTTGGGCAGAACACAATAATCCCCATTATCTGCAAGGTGGACAGATAGCATGTAATTCGGTCATTTTTAACCTCTCTGGTTTATAGTACCTTTGCTTTCCCCTGCATCCTCCATCTTTTGTATGGCATTTTGTACCTTTCTGAAGCAGCAGCATCACCTGTCAAGTGCTTAATGTGTGTTGGCCACTATGCTAATTGTGGTGAGTACAAGGTTCAGATAGATATGGTCCCTGCCTCAAGTGGTATACCATTCAGACAAGGAGACAGATGTACACAGAAAGCATTTTTTAAAGTGCTAATTAGAATAAGCTGAACGGCTAAGGCAATGCGCTCTATTGGATTGCAGAAGAGAGATGGCAGTGGTCTGGGACAATGTCACAGGGAAGTAGACATTGCAAAGCATGTCCCTAGCTATGATATTATTTATTTCTCCCACCATTATTTATCCTCAATTTACAAGCAAGGGAACTGCAGCATAGAGAGGTTCATGACATACCCAAGGCTCTACAAGCTAGTCAGTAATGGATCCAGAACTAAAACCCAGGCACTCTGCTTTTTCCTACTACTGTGTATTTTCTAAACCTTAGGTGAGGTATGACACAGACAGACAAGAACCTCTGGAGGAGATTTTCTGAGGTTGGGGTGGGATGGGGAGTTCCCACAGGGCAGATACAGCACATATTGCAGTGTAAGTACTGTCGTCTCTTCCACAGTTACTTAGACATGAGTCTTAGATGATCAAATGCTTTGAATTATCCCCTCACTTTGGATGATCCCTGCCAGTGTTTCTTTCCGTTTGTGTGGATGACTGAGAAGTGGCTGCAGCATCAGACTCCATGGGCTCCATGAACAGGAGGGGCTAGGACACACCACGTGTGACTAATGTTTGGGCTCCCCTGGGCCCCACATGCCCTCAGCTGGCTTCTTAAGAACCTGTTTCCTAGCACTGTCATATCTGTCTGGCACTGCTCTCACACACAGCTCGCTCTCAGTCTTCAGCTCTCTTTCTCTCCCTCTTTTCCTGATGCTCTCTCTCTTCGGGTCTGCCTCACTTTTTCTCTATGAACTAAGAGAATGCTCTTTTTAGACCTCCTGGGCTTCTAAAATGTCGGGGACAGACCTCTAGGTATTCCAGTTTCAAAAATCATCAGTTAAGTCTGTGTGCTCTCTCCCTGTCTTCTTCTTCTGCTGTTTCTCCTCACACCATTCTCTGGCCATTCCTGCATCGGGGTTGGCCGTGACTCATGGTGGGGCCAGCAGACCTCTTCAGCCAAGTGGCCAACTCAGGCAGCCAGTGTGACCAACGCCATCTCGGTGTTCTGCTCCATGAGGCCATTCAGGTGCCCCGTCAGCTGGGGGAAGTGGCAGCCTTTGGGGGCAGCAATGTGGAGCCCAGTGTCCGAAGCTGCTTCCGTTTTGTGAGTATGGAACCAGATAGGGGTGAGGAAAGGGAGGGTGAGAAGCAAGGGAGGGAGGACCAAGAGCTAGGCTTTTGGTCTTGAACTACTCAGATGTAAGGGGTTTCATTCAGATGGGCAACAGGGCAGAAGCTTCTCTGGGCTCTTAGAGTCAGAGTCCTGCTGGGAAGGGCACCAGCTCCACTAGGACAGGGCAGAAGGTTGACACCTCTAGGAAATAGGCCAACTCAGGCCTTGCTGGTTCCCCTGCCTCTTTGAGGGCTTGCCCTTCCAGGGACATGGAACATTGGGCCTCAGTCATTGCCATTGGGCTTTTGTTTCCCTAGAGCACTGGGAAGCCAGTCATTGAAGCTTCACAGTTCCTGGAATGGGTCAACTTGGAGCCCCAATCCATGGTGTGGCTGGCTGTTCTGCATCGGGTTGCCATTGCTGAGCAAGTGAAACATCAGACCAAGTGCTCTATCTGTAGGCAGTGCCCCATCAAGGGCTTCAGGTACGGAAAGCAATACTGCTGGAATGAGAATAATAAATAGACCACATTACATATAAATCATATATTGCAAAACAAGGCATGACATAATTATTTAATTACAGTTGCTCTACTTTATGTTGCTATATATTGTTGTAACCCTCTCTATTGCAGAATGTTCAACTTTTTTAAACACTGGAAGTGATGAAATATTTTCTTTTGTTTTACTTCTATTAATGAAGTGTTCTAGACCTACAAAAACCTGTAGAGAAGTGAAAGAGGGCTGTGTGGGGGAGCCGCACAGAGAGAGGAGTAATTTGCTTTGTTCCCCAGGGAGCATTAAGTAGAACCTAGAAGCCCCAGCATCCTGACATATAGGAATACCTGGGTAACCAAAAGGTATGCTGGCAAATGGTTCACAGCTGACTCTCCAGAAAGCAAACAAGAGATCTGATTTGTAGCATTTGCTAATTTCCATGATGTACAATAATTAGGGAGTGATGAGTTTTGAGTCTTTATTACCTTTGTTTTTATATCACTTACTTAACTCTGAGTTTGTGTGATTTGATTTTTTAATAATGGCTGTACTTAACAACTGGCTTGGAAAATCTCTGAAATTTTAATGACTGGCTCTTGTGAGCCGGTATGAGACAGCTCCAGCACCCCATGGTGTGCACTCACCACCACGCTTAAGAAGTAAAGCATTATTACAATACATTTGAAGTTTCTCTGAGTACATTCCCTCCTCCTCCCACAAAGGTAATCACTGTCCTGAATTTGGCTTTCATCATAAAATGCTCAATTAAAAAAAATTTAAGCATGAACACACTCTTCACAACCACTCTGCTTTTCATAAGCAAATGAGGCACAGAGGTGGACTGTGACTTGCCGAGGTTTAACACAGCTGGTGAGCATAGGACCAGGACTAGATGCTGGATCCTCTGACTTCTCTACATCTAGACATTTCATTATTCTGTACTATTAGGTCTGGGCAGGTTAGTCAGGTTTTGGAACTGGATCTAAAGGGCTGGTCTCTATGCTATAATAATAGAGTTATTCTTATAAATAACTTTTGGAAATAACTTTTAGCCAACTTGCCCAGGGCTGGTAGCATAAGCAGCCTTCATATTGGAAGTGTAACTTCTCCAGTGCAGGTGGTGGTACCTGTGAGACTGGACCCTTTGGGGCCATGCTTATTTACAAAGCTATTTGATATCATGAGCTCTTTATCCCAGCCCCCCGCCAACTTTTAGAAAAGTTGGTAAGACAATGCCATTTCCCGTACTTCCTAGGAGTAAGAGCATGTGATTTCATGGAGGTTTGTGCTCTCTAGAATAAGGCTAGTCATCCAGTGAGGACTTAGCCACTGCTGTGTGTAGGAGGTTGAGTGCAGTATTGCTTCCAGCCTCACCCCCTTCTCATGTGTGGGTATATTTGGCTGTTAGGGAAATGGGGAGCTCATTATGGTACACTGGATCCTCTGTCCTACCACCTCCCCTCTCCCCAAGGTACCGAAGTCTGAAACAGTTTAACGTGGACATCTGCCAGACCTGCTTCTTAACAGGCAGGGCCAGCAAAGGCAACAAGCTGCACTACCCCATCATGGAGTACTACACCCCGGTATGGAGCCTGTGGCCTGGCGGGAGGGGTGGGCCGCTGCCCGATTCTGGGCCCTTGATCCACTAACTGCTTTCTGCTCTCCCTTGAGAAGTGGTCTCCACACAGTCCTGGTGCTCACCAGTTTGGGGGATTCAGGCCTCTGATCTGCCACTGAAGCTTCTCCCTCACTGGGGCTGCAGCTGGCGATAGCAGCCCAGGATGCTCTTGGCCACTTAAAAGGCACTCACTATTCTCCTGTAGAGAGAAGTCTCAGGAAAAAAGAGAGACAGCAAGGCAGTTCCAGGCAACTGGCTTTCCATTTCTCATGTTATCTTTTCCCGCAGAGCTTCCTATATTGCTCCTGTAACCTGGTTTTCACCACTACTTTGTCATTGCTTCCATTCTTTCTAGTCAATACCAAAGTTTGTGCTCAAATTAATGACATAGTCTCTTGGGGACACAGGTGTATGTATTTTACCTGGGCCCCAAATTTTTCTTGGTCTTCTTTGGAAAGTGCGTCCTTCATAGTCCCCTGAACCCAGGTTGGTCAGCATTCCTGAACTCCACCCAGAGAATTTCTCCTCTGCTGGACTCAGTACCCACAGCTCCAGACTTAGCTTCCTGAGCTGACTATGCTCCCTAAACTCCTTTAGCCCTTCTGCCCCACAGATACTCCCAAAAACCCAAGCATATACCCAGCTGCCCCACTGCTCTCTCCCACCCTACCGCCCCCCCCCTTTCAACCTGTTTCCCCATAATCCACCTCTCCAAGCCATCATTTCTTCTCCAAATTCTGTCAACACAAAAACATGTATGACCCAGTGGGAGGTCTCTACCTTGCCCTTTATTTTTCTTTTATTATCATTTTTAAATAAACATTATAAAAGTCATACACAGCAAACTGATTTGAGATGGTAGACTGATAATCTACCTCCTGCTCATCATCTACATCCCTATAATTTATATAAAATATATTTCAAAAAGCAACAACTATATGCTCATTATAAAAGATTCAAATTGCATAGAGGTGTTTAAAGTATAAAGTGGCAGCCCGCCACCCCTCCTCCAACCTCTCTGGTCCAACTTCTCACAGGTAACCAGTGTTCACAGTTTGGCACAAATCCTAGATCTTCTAGGAACAGGGTGTGGTAGGCATGAACAAGAGAGCATTACCAGTCACATTCCCAGTTCTAGGGGAGCAGCCACACCTCCCCAGCATATCCTGATGTCATTAGGGTGAGTCCCTCTGCCCTGTCTACCCCTAGACCACATCCAGTGAGAACATGAGGGACTTTGCCACAACCTTAAAGAACAAATTCCGCTCAAAGCATTATTTCAGCAAACACCCTCAGCGTGGTTATCTGCCTGTACAGTCAGTGCTGGAGGCTGACTACAGCGAGACGTGAGTACCAGTGGCTGAGCAGGAGCTTCAGGCAGCCTCGCTGAGCCTGGGGATGGGCTGCAAAGGGGTGGAGTCCAATGTGGGCTAGGGGAGTGTTCCAGGGTAAACCCAACTAGTGACAAGGCAGTTCGGCTTGGGCCTGACCAGGAATCTGGCCTGAAAAATAGACTAGAATCCAGTCTCTGTGTCCTGTTCCCATCATCCTTTGCCCAGCTCCCTAATTTGTGAGGGAAGGGCGGGGGTTTGGGAGAAGAGTGGAGAGGAAACAGCTGCCCAGCTGCCAAGTCTTTGGTCCTCTGAGTCTTTGCTGCTTTCTTCTAGGCCAGCTTCTTCCCCGATGTTGCCACACGCTGACACACACTCCCGCATTGAGCATTTTGCCAGCAGGTACCACCAGGTTTGGGGGAGGGCAACTGTATAGAGTCTGGCACGGAAGGGGTTTTCAATCAAGGCAAAGAGAACACAGTCAGGGCCAGAAGGCCATACACAGTGGGGTATGCAACAGCCAGTGAGGCCCAACATTTACAGCTGGTTGGAGCGGCCCCTAAAACTAATGATCCTATTGTGGGCTTAGAGTCCTTGAGATGAAAGCAGACCCCACATCCTGTTTTCCCTTCTGTTTCTGCTCTTTCTTCCCAGGCTTGCTGAGATGGAAAGTCAGAATTGCTCCTTCTTTAATGACAGCCTGTCCCCAGATGACAGCATGTGAGTTCTCACAGCTGCTTATTTTCCAGGAATAGTTCTCCTTGGGATCCCTCTGCCACCATTGGGGAGGGGTTGGGCAGTGTGATGGTTAGGGTCCTTGATGCCCCAAGGAAGGCTGCTTTCTGGGCACAGTATTTAGTAAGAGAAGCAGTCTGCCCTCTATTGACTGAGCTGGGGAATAAATGATGTACCACCTCCCTGCCATCTGCCCAGGGCCTTTCCTGTTGCAAGATCCCATCCTCCTATGCCCAACTTTGAGGGAAGAAGAATATGACTTCATCCAAAGTTGCAGAAGTGAGCCATTATCCTATGCTCAGGATGCCAAAGCCCCATCTAATGCCACACCAACCCTGGGGAGACACCAGGGACTCAACTAAAGCATGGCCAGAGAGAATCCCTGGTGCTAAAGCCCAGAGAAGCAGCCCTTCATCTCTAGAGAGGTCCCTGGCCTGCTCAGAGGGCCTCAGAGCTGCTAGCTATATGGATCCATGTGGCCCAGACTGGGACTTAGGTGGGCAATATTCCCCCGAAGGAGGGTGAGGAAGCCAGGCGGGCAGGGAGTGTATAACAGCACAGAACGGGAGGTGATTTGCTCATTGTTGCCCAGAAGACTTTAAATAGAATCCAGAAGCCCCAGAATCTTGGAAACACTCATGTGTAGTACCCCCAACCACAGGCTCTGCCACCTTTGAACACTTCCGTCCCTCTTAAGCTGGAATGCCTGGCTTTTCCCCTCTCTATGTGACTTAGAAGTGAATCCTCTCACATGCATCTCCTGGGGTCTGAGCTGGCAGTTGAGAACTTGTGCCCTGAGCTGTTTCTCAGTTCGGTGCCTGGCCTCCTCCTTTCCTCTCTCCACACCCATGCAGAGATGAGGACCAGTACCTACTGCGTCACTCCAGCCCCATTACAGACCGGGAGCCAGCCTTTGGACAACAGGCTCCATGTGGGATGGCCACAGAAAGCAAGGGCGAGCTAGAGAAGATCCTGGCCCACTTAGAAGATGAGAACCGGTGGGTGTGGCAATGGCACAGGTCTGTGTGGAGCTTGAATTCAAGACCTGGCTCTTCCACAGCCTTGCTATGTGGCCTTGAACAAGTTACTTACATTATATAATCCTCCATTTCCTCATCTGTAAAGTGGGGTGATGGTAATAGTATCTACCTCCTAGGGTCACTTGTAAAGATCAAATGAGATCATGTATGTAGGTGTGTTAGCCAGTACCTAGCTTATAGTAAGGGTTCAATAAATGCTAGCTATTCCAATAATTATTTGAATCCTTTTAACACAACCTAAATATTTCTAAGTACCCAGTAGATGCAAGAACAGAGACTGCAAACACAAACAATACAGAAGATTGTATGCATGTCTCTGCCCTCAAGGAACTTTCAGTGTTAGAAATGGAAAGAGATACTTATCACTTAGTGAAAGTGATGAAAGAAGAGGAGGGTGACACTATATAGAGTGTTTGAGGACTGGAAGAGGGAAGATGAAGAAGATCACAGGGATGGCATTGATCTCTATAAAGAACAGGTGGCAGCAGGAATCTGAGGAGGGTCCAAGCGACTTTGGAGGCATGAAGTAGAATCTGTGTCATCTGTAAGAACAGTGCTTCTCAAACACTGGTGTGCGTACACATCCGTTGGGGAGTTCAGTAAAATGTAGTTTTGATTAGCAGGTCTCAGCTGGGGCCTGAGTTCCTACATTTCTAACCAGCTTCCAGGGAATGCCCAGGCCACTGGCCCACAGACTGTATTTGGGGAAAAATCCTTAGAACACAACCAATCTGCAAAGTGTTTGTTCTGGTTCAAGACAAGATAAAATACAGAAATAGAGACTAAACTTTTAGAAAGTTTGGAGCAATTTGGCATTGCCGTGACATCCAAGTACATAATTAGTGGACTCGTCTTCATTGAATAAAGTAGCAAGTCACGTGTGGTGTGAGCTGTGTAGTAGCAAGGTACATTTGTCTCACATGTTAGTCCACAGTGGACTGAAAAAATCTCCCTGGTTTTTTGCTATGGATAGTTTGAGAAGCACTGCATTAGAAAAGCAGTGGACAGTCCTGGGAAACACTGGGGAGAGAGTGATTCTGACAAAAAAGAAGTGTGATGTCCCCCAAAGCCGACCACCTCTTTGGAATCTATTTCTTTGATGACTCAACACAGGGGTTCAAAGTGGGCCAAAGAGGAAGGTAGTGGAGAGAAGAGGCAAGATGGGTGATCTTTTGTTTATATTACCTCTTCCCATGGAATCTAAAAATAAAAACGGAAGTGAGTCAGTAGCCCTAATGCATCATGTATTTGCAGACTGTATTTCTGCCTGATTTTAAGGTCAGAATTAATCCCTGAAGCAGCACATCAAAGGCCTGAGACATTTGTTATAGGAAATGTCAGCTCTCTCTGCTCTAAGGCCCAAGGACAGCAGAGAGTAAATGACATGTGTTGGAGAGGGAATGGATATGGCCACCGCTGCCAGAAGGTGACTAGGGTTTGGGTGGGGAGAGGAGAGCAGACGGATTGCTAACAGTGAGGTAAGAGGGGATGTCAGGGACCTGGACAGTCAATGCCTTGTGAGGGCCATAGGTTTTGGCTTCTCAATCCTTGGCAGGATTCTCCAGGGAGAGCTGAGGCGCCTGAAGTGGCAGCACGAGGAGGCTGCTGAGGTGCCCACCCTGGCTGAGGGCCCTGCTGAGGTGGCACAGGACCACCACAATGAGGAGCTCTTGGCCGAGGCCCGGATCCTTCGGCAGCACAAGAGCCGCCTGGAGACGCGCATGCAGATCCTTGAGGACCACAACAAGCAACTGGAGTCCCAGCTGCAGCGCTTAAGGGAGCTGCTCCTGCAGGTGAGGCTGAGTCTGGGGCAGGACTAGAGCAGCGCCTGTGCACAGCAGGAGAGGCGGGTAGCTGACTGGCGCTGCAAAAGGCAATGGCTGCTAGACGACTTTGTGAAGAGACCTAGCCTGGTGGTTGGGGCAGGAAGGGGTGCATATGTCACACTGCTTGGCCAATTCTCTCCCACCTAGCTTCCACTCTGCTGTTATATGTCACTCTCAAGCCACTGTGGGGCCTAGGACACAGGGAGACTCCAAAGGCTCACTTCCCCACAACCCACTTGCATCTGGTATTGAAAGGACAAAGTCCAAGGAATCATCCAAAACACTGATTGTGCTACTGTGATGTTTGATGGGAAGAAGCAGGTTTGGACATGCTTGGCAAGAGACAGATCTTTGTTGTGAAGGTAGCTCTTGTTACTTTAGGTCCCTTTCACCTTAGAGAGGTGGTGTATATGATGTAATGTGGCTATGGAGGCAGACAGCCCTGGCTTTGAATGTGGTTCTGCTAAGTAGTGGCTGTGGGGGGTTAAGAAAGTTACTTAGCTTCACTAAGCCCCAGTCCCCTCATCTGTAAAACAGAGAATAATATACCAACTTCATGGAATTTTGGTGAACATAAAATGAGATGATGGATTTAAAGAATTGATCACGATGCCAGGAA
The DNA here is from genome assembly GCF_040802235.1 of Manis javanica. NCBI lineage: Eukaryota > Metazoa > Chordata > Mammalia > Pholidota > Manidae > Manis > Manis javanica. The sequence goes on from NC_133174.1 coordinate 92,223,067, forward strand.
TATAGGAAATACTTCATAAATGTTGCCTATTATTGTCATTATATGGACCATGTAATACTACCCCCTGCCTCTTCCCCTGATCTTCCAACTGATAGCCTCTAGATGAATTCCTGGGGGTCTTAACAAATGATGTAACATCGTGAACCAAGGATCAGGTGTGCATTTCTACATTTCCAGAGAGAACTGGATTCTAAATGGCTTAACTATGTCTGAGATGACAGCAAGAGATCTTTAGGTTCAGTGTCATCTATGTAAGAACTGGGAGCCTTTGGCACATGTTGTCAAAGGAAGAAGGTAACCAGTATAACTAAATATTCTGAGATCTTTCCCAAAAGGAGAAGCCACTGGTGGGGGCACTGCACAAAGCTTCTTAAAGTCCAAGGGCAAGGGGATGGGCAGGAGGTCTCTAAAGCCCCTTCTAAGCTCAGGACTCTGTCAAAGTAAGGTTGGGAAGGCAAAGCCACTTAAGTCATGTTTTACCTCTTGCCAGCCGCCCACCGAATCAGATGGCAGTGGTTCCACAGGCTCGTCCCTAGCTTCCTCTCCGCAGCAGTCAGAAGGCAGTCACCCCCGGGAGAAGGGACAGACTACTCCAGACACTGAGGCTGCAGGTGAGTTTCCCAGCCCCTCCCAGCCCCTTCCTCCATGGCTGTGTCCTGCCTCAGATCTCCTGCCCAAGGTTCTTCTAGGACTGGGACTGGCTTCTCACTGCTTTGAGGCACCTCCTATGTACCAGGCATTGTGCTGGGATGACACGAGTGCTCTGGGTTTACCCTTCAGTTGGCAGCCTCCTACCTCAGCCCCTTGGCCTCATCAGGGGATCTGTAGTTCTCTTCCCAAATATCTCTTTTCCAACCCAGATGATGTAGGGTCAAAGAGCCAAGATGTCAGCCTGTGCTTGGAGGATATCATGGAGAAGCTCCGCCATGCCTTCCCAAGTGTGCGAAGCTCTGATGTGACTGCCAACACCCTGCTGGCCTCTTGATGGAGCCAGATCCCCATTCTGTAGTCCACAGTCCTCAGTCCTCTCCTGGATCTGGTCAAAGCCTTTCCTTAGCCTTCACCCAACCTTTCCAGTCCCCACTGGCCCTACAGTCCTCAATCAGAGTTCCTTGGGTTTTACATACCACCAGAACCCAGCAGGATTCTGGTGGTATGTAAAGTGGGTGTGTGAGGGTTGGTGGAGGGAGAGGCATGATTCCTCCGACCCTAGAAATGTGCCCTTTAATCCTGAAGTTTGAGACCAGTCCCTTAAGTATGCTTCTGTTGTAGCCCAGGCAAATGGCACTTGGAGGTCATCCAGATGGGGAGCAGAGGGACTGCCTTGCAGAGCTAAGCAGTGCCCATTGGCCCCTTCCCCTTCTCCGAACAACTGTGGACATGGGGAAACCTAATGGCCCCAGGGTTCCAGCATTATGAATCCACAGGACTTAGCCCTAATCTGGTTCAACTCAGGAAGGTCAAAGGACATCCCTGAGACACGCCCCCAAGTGTCCCTGATAAAGTCTGGGTAGCATATGTCCTATTCAGTTTGAGGGCATCTCTCCAGCCATTCTGATGCTACCTGGCTGTTGTTTCCTCCTTGAATAGCTTCAGTTCCTTCTGTCTCAGGCCCTCAGACCTTTCTCAAGGGTTGGGGAGGACAGTTTATTCTGGTTCCTACTTCCACCTTACATTTGGAAACAAAGAAATACTTATGGGCTTAGATATTTTTCCCGATCCTCCTCTTCCCTGAAGGCCTCAGCATCCTGCGAGAGCAACTGAGTTGCTCTAGGAATCCAGCTGAAGCCACCCTTGGCTCTTCTGAGTCAACCATCACAGTCCTGCGGGAGAGGCAGTAGCTTGCTCAGCCATCCACGAACCTGGAAAAGTGTGACTGCCCAACACCCTTGCAGGCTGAATCTTTTTTCTTTTAGGCTGAATCAGACAAGGTGGCTGGTCACCCCCAGCTAATCATAAGGAAGATGCAATCAGCTGCCCTGAATAGTGGCCCCTTCCTGGGAGCCACTGGCCACACATCAGCAAGCTGACCACTTTACACGCAAGGCCCTCCTTTGCATAAAACTGTTCTTTCTAACTCTGGAAGGTGAATCTGATCCTCAAACTAAACTAATTCTTACTAGGCAACATATACCATGAACCTTTATCCAGAAACTGTTCAGAATAAGTAGTGGGAAGTGGGCTTGGGAACTTCAAACATGGGCAGAGCTCACTGAGGCAGCTTTCTATCCAAAGGAGCTTTACAACCGAGAGCCCTGCAGTTGACCCGATTTGCCTAAGTTTATATACATCCATACCTCTCCTAGAGAGCTACCGCACATCAGTACTCCCCTGGCCTCACTCACACATTAAATTCTAATACCTCTTAAAGCATTAATGTTCTGCCTTGCTCTTTGTTAGCCCCAGCCTCTGGTTGGGCAGATAGATGCATTCTGGCTGCTCCCCTAGGATGTCTCTCCATTTCTGTTTGGGGTAAGCTGTCTTCCAGACCAAAGCAACAGAAGCCTGTGGCCACAGAGTAATCTAACAGGAAGCATCACGCTTTTCTCTTCACTCATTCCAAATCTTGTTCCCTTGAGATCCGGTCCTTGGGTGAATTTTTACGAGCTCCTCTAAACAATGGTTTAGGTCCCAAAATAGAGCAAACCCAAGTTCTGCTCACCCTATGTAGAAAAGAAGGAACAAATAGGCTTTTGTTAGCCTTTGCTGGGTTAAGACACGAGTACATCCTTTAGCCCCTTCCAATTCCTAAGTCTGGCTCAGGGCCTTCAAGAAAGCAGTGGTTGGCCCCAAGGTCAGGAGGGTGTGAAATGGTTGGGGTACTGTGTTATGATCAAGCAGTGGGCCAGTGGATAGAGCTGCTGGAAATCTAGGTTTATCTGCTCCAGGGAAGGGTGGGCAGCAGCTTGGGTCCAGATGCCTAGGATTGCCTCCTTCTAGAATTGCCAGGGGAGACTGAGGCATGGGTCCAGCATGTCAGACCTCATCACAACATCTGCCTTAGTGCTCAGGAGGCCTCCAAGTAGAGGACTGGGCATCCAGATGTATGGCAAGCAGGTGGTAGGTAGACATCAAACACAGGGCCTGGGCATCTGTCTGTGGGTGGGTGGTGGGGGGAGCTGTATTGTAGGGGCCTAGATTATGGGCAAAAATTGGATAGAACAAATTTTCCATAGGATAGAGACCTCTGGGTCTTTGAGGGATATGCCCGCCTAAGTCTTAGGAGGGCAGATGTTATGGAACAATTTTTTACCAGGAAAGTCTTGGGAAATCCTTTCCATAATTCCCACTCCACCCAAGAGATATGGGCTGCTGAGGGCCTGTGGCAACCACAGTGGGCCATGCAGGGTGGACAAGATGTAGATCTTGTTACATAGGAATTGTGCTATAGATGGACCAAAGTGGCAGATCAAGGGTTGAATTCTCACTAACGGGGTCACTGACACTTTGTAGTCCTGTGTTTTCCTTACTGCCCAAGAAGAGTGTATGGCTCCTGGGTCCTGTGCCAGTCACGGCAGCTTGTGTGGGCAGTTTGCCTGCAGGGAGGGAAGTGGATCCCTGGGCACTGTGAAGCCAAACTAGGGTGGGATTGACGGAGATGTGTTGTATGTCATTAGGTATCTGTCATGTATTGTGTCTCCTAGAGGTATTGTGTGTGATGCCGCGGAGGTCGTGGCCCTGTACTGGAGGGATGGCGGGGAGGGGGGAGGTGCTGGGGAGGCAGCCTCTGACTTGTTTGCTTAGCATCAGTGGTAAGGAATGTGAGTGTTTGCTGGGGTTGTTGTCAAATAGTTATCAGAGAACAGCCAGGATTGATAGGGGATTTATTTTGACAGAATCTGATGGAGGCCAAAAAGCTGATATGAGGATAGGATGCCTCTGCTCTTTGTGAGAGCAGGGTGGAGCCATGGAGCCACGCTGACCAGGAAATTGTTAGGGGAAGGTCTTCTGGCTGGAGGACATCAGGCTCCTTGTATGGTTCCCTATGAAGGGCTCTGCCTTGGAGGATATATGCCCTACCCAACAGAATGGAAAGGCTGAAATCAAGGCTAGCAAGTGCCCGTGTCCTTCAAGTCCCAAAGTTTGGAAATATTTCCCTGAAGATAAATGTGAGTTTTTGATTCTTCAGGAACTGGGCTGGCTGGTCATGGTAATGAGAAACCCTGAGGCCAGGCAGAGGCCAATCATGGGAGAGGTTTCCTTCCAGATTAATTTCAAGGAATACCATGCCATCTGAAGTGTGTTTGGGATCTGGGCTCCATACCCAGCTTCAGGCTACAGCAGTCCTTGAATACTCATTTTCAATGGCAGACTCATGAGACCATTTCAGGCCAAGAATCTTATCAAAAGTTCCCTTGACATAGATGACATCTAACTAAGAAAGAAGCTGCCTTAAAACTAACAGTCCTGGGAGAGGAACTGTGGGCCCTGCCCTAGGGCTGTGGAGATTTAGCCACTCAGCTGAGCAGCTCTATCTTTGGGTCCCCCTGCCAAAATCTGGCCCAGGGAACAAAGGAATACTCAGCTCCTTTTTTAATGCCAATGGCTGTGGGAGAGGGTAAGGCTCAAGGCCAGGGCTCAGCTCCCAGCCTTCATCTCCTCACACAGATGATGCGTTTGCAGGAGGCCTGTTTAATGTCCTTGCTGTCCCCAGGGCAGTACTACGGCCAGACCAAAGCCTGCTGTGCTGCTTGCTAGCTGCAAGAACCAGTCACAAGGATTGGAGTTGGGGGAGGGATTCAGGGGAGATGGCAGGGTGGCATACAAGTCTTGAGAAGTTTGGGATGAAGGGGCAGGGCTAGGGACAAACTGGTTCACTTTGATTGCCACTCACCATGGTGCTTTCCCCCTTTCCCTTGAATTCTGCTTTGAAAAGAATAAATTTATATTTGTTTACTTCAGTTCCTCTGGCTATGCTCTTTGTCTCTAGTGTTCCATATCCTTCCCTTATTTGGGTGTGGGAGGAGAAGGTGGGCCATGAAGCCACAGGGGCACTCCACAATAGAGGCTACCAATAGAGAGGGCATCCAACACCCACTGGGTAAAATAGGCACCCCTGCTAACCCAGTCCTCCCCTTTTACCTGGACTGGTTGCCTCTCAAGGCCCCACACAAATTAGCCAGTTAGTCCTCATGGGATGAGCTGCCTCCAGCCATGCTTCTTAAATACCATCCTCATCAATCTGAGGACTTTTTTCACCACCAGCCTGGAGCAGTATGAGAAAAGTCAGGACAATGTAGTGAGTTTCCATAAGGTTACATTTATTCAATGGAAAGATCTATCCCTCGTTCTGAAATTATGCTATATATTTGGTGGGAGGGTATTAAAATGTCCCTGTGAATTGGTGATCATTTTATTTTTAAAATGCCATTCTCTGGCAAAATGGAACCCTTGTGAGTCCCTCTTCTTCACCACCGACAAAAGATTTCTTTTCTTACCACCAATCTATAGAAAATCTTCACCATCAAGAAAAGATTTATTTTCTTACCAATCTATAAGAGTGCTGTCCAATAGAAATATAACATGATCCACATATGCAATCTTAATTTTCTAGCAGTCATATTTAAAAAGTAAAGAGAGTTGAAATTTATTTTAATAGTATATTTTATTTAAGCCAATATATCCAAAATTGTTTCAACATGTAATTAGTATGAAACAATTATTAATAAATATTTTTTATATTAAATATCTATATACACACACATACATATTTTCTACTGCAAGATCAGCAATAGTATGAGGAACGTGCATCCCTTGTCCCACAGGACAACACTGAAACAAAAGGGGCCAAATGACATGGGACACGCTGTTGCTGAGTAGCCAATTCCAAACTGCAGCTGAGCAGTTTTGCAGCCCACAGCTGTACCTTTTTGGTAGGAGGCAGGCAGGAAGTCCATGCCTCACCGGAATGAGGGAGGCAGATGGGAAACTGCCTCCCTCAAGATAGGGATGTGAGTGAGAAGTAGTCTTGTAACAACTCCTCACGAGACTGCCTATCTTCCCATGGTCTGGGAGGATCACAGGGGGTGTTCTGCCAAGGCCCAGACAGCTTGCAGTTGAGCCTTGTCTATGTCACTAGTGCAAAGTCATCTGTCAGTGCACCGGCACAGAGTCCCCCCACAGAAACCTGATGTATATTTGGCACTTAGCACACATCTTAGTTTGTGCAAACCATATGTCAAGTGCTCAAAAGCTACATGTTGCTAGTGGATACCATATGGGACTCTGTAAGTATGTAACATGCAGAAGCCAGAATCCCTGGGCTATGGGAAGTAAAAACTTCATGAGTGTGTGTGTGGGGGGTCGGAGGTGGGTGGTGGGTGGAGTCAGGGCGGCAATAAGCCTTGGTTGACTGGAGGGCAGTGGTGCAGCAGCCTCCATTGGCACTGCCCATACCTGGGTTATGAGATGGGGTAGTGGGAAGAATAGAAAGGGGCCCTGCCAATGCACGAATTTACCCTTGCCCTTCCTATTGTCTCCCTTTCCCTGCTGCCTCTCAGCAGAGCTGTGGTGCTCTTGGGCTGTAGTATCAGACTGCAGTGAACAAGGGCTCTTCTACCTCTCACCCCTGGATGCCACCTGTGGCCTATATGCCACCCTCACTGGCCTCAGTTTCCAGCTATGGCCCCAGGGTGTGGCCCCCTTTTATCTGTTTCTGCTCCAGTCCCTGCCTTTCTTCATGTGCAAAGGCCTATCTTTCAAAGCCTGCCTGTCCCACAACCTTCTGCCTCTGCCTCTCAATTTCTCATTCTTTCTTCTCATCTTTTAAATTCTGGGTTCCTGAGAGAGAAGCTTTTTCATATCATCTTGGTGCTCAAGCTGTCCTCTTCACTTCTCTCCTAATCTTAGCTTCATTTTTTTGCCTTTAATGTGTCTACTTCCCTTAGTCCTACTTCTTCCCTGCATTTGCCCACAGCACTCCTTCTGTCTGTATCTCTCCTCCACTGGCCCTGCCATACATGTTAACCTCCTCTTCTGTGCCCTTGGTTTATGAATGTCAACTTGGAATACAGGCATTAAAAGTGGCACAGAAAGCTTGGGAGTACATTTCATAGAGCAACACTGACTTTGTCGACTGGGACCAGACCTGGGTCTAGCTGGGCTACTTCATGAAAACCCTGATGCCTCTTGGTAGTAAGCACCATTACCCTTGGTTTCTAGGGGAGAAAAGAAAGGCTCAAAGAGGTGTAGGGACTTCCCCAAGGTGAGTGACAAGCTGGGATTCCAATCCTGTGTTCATTCCACTATAACACAATTCAATGCAAATATTGGAGCTATCGTTTTTATCATTTCTCTGTATTCTCCCTCAAAATCCTAATGCTATATGGCTAGTACGAGATGATTTGCTTAGTTTATTAGGAGTTCTTCTCAAGAGCTCTTTAGAAGGATGCCCAGTACTGACAGCATCTTCTGTACTGGCAGTCACTTACTAATTGTAGTTTATTGCTTGTCTCTCCAGTTTCCTTTTGGATGTGAGTACATTCATCAGGGGAGCACTTTAATAAAGGGATAACAATCCATTTAAAATGAGGAATTTATTTACTGCTTAAAGAATACAGACCAGAAAGCCTTAACAATACAGCTAAAAAAACAAACCCATCCAAAGCTTTTAAGGAAATCTTTGCAGGCATCTGCTTTTTCCTAAACTTTTTTCTGTTGGGGGTTAGAATGAAGAGGCTCAGAATAGGGATAATAGCTCAGAATTTCACCTCTGCTGCAACTATTCCCTTAGCTGGCAAACAACAACAGAACAAAGATGGCAGTGGCAAGAAATCATCCCTGAGGAGGAAAGCAGGCCCTATTACCTGGGCAGACAGAAGACACCACCTAGGATTAACTTCTGCGAGGTAGGCACTTAATTCACTGGGGCAAGTCCTAGCCCTTGGTAGAATCAACTTGGTTCATTCTATGTTCCAGGAAATATTTAAAAAGAAGCAGGAGAACGGAAGCTAAAACATATGCAAATTCACTGTATGACCTTCAGCTTAGACTGTCTGCCTTTAGCAAGCATGGCTGAATCGCCTGATGGTACCAGCAGAATGAACGCAAGACAAGTAATTCTCAAATTGATAAAGAACATCAATTCTTTTGCAATCACATCTACTGCTCTTTTATGTTCTATCCCTTTCTACAATACTATAAACTTTGAGTAAAACTAGCAAAAAAAAAAGTTCAGAGAAACAAATACAAATGATTCAACATAAGGCAACAAAAGGAACAGAAATATGTATGATTTCTTCCAGTCTTCAGTCTAGATGGTAAACCCAAGGGTTGTGTGCCAGTCTGAAGGCTCTCCTCGCTTCAGAACACATTTCAGTTGTTTCTGAAGGGTAATGAGCTGTAGGGAGAAGCAGAAAAGCATGAAAAATTCACCTGAAATCTAAATTTCACTACCTGATCTAGAGCTTACTCACATGAACCAAAATGAACTAAGGTAATTTGATATTTGTAAGATTATCTTAGTCTTGCAATGTTCCAAAGAACAGCACCACCATCAAGAATGTATGCACAATGCTGTGGCCATGATGTTGTTCTTTATTACGCCACTTATAAAAGGAAGCTTTATAATTGAATATGCTTAAAGAATTAAATATGCTTGCTGTTAAGAATTTGCAAGAACTTTTGGGAAAGAGTGTACAGAGAGATCAGTGTAGCCATATTCTAATACTTTCTAAAGCAGAAACCCTAAACCTTTTGAGGTATAGGACTTAAGTTTTTTAATTTGAAATGGCAAAGTGACCAATAACGTTCAGAGGGGTATACTTTCTTTGTTACAAAGATTGTTTTTGAATATTATTCAATTGAGTTCACTCCATACCAGTGTAGATTTTCAGTCTGTGAAATGAAAGGAATGCCACATTACAAAATACTCCATTTTTTCTTTGTGGACTCTTTCTCCTCCCACAACCTGCTAAAGGGAGGTTTTCCTCTAGGCTCAGACTTGTTGCTGAACAGTCAGCCTGGCTAAGTCATCTATCCCCACACCTTCAGTCATCTTTTCTGCAGGAGCCACTCTCCAATCTCCCATTTTCAAAAGTGCTTCCAACTCAACATGCTTCTAACTCAACTCATCATCTTCTCCATCCCCCACTGCCAATAATCTTCTTCCTGTTGTCTTCATTTCAGTTAGTGGCACACAATTTTCCACCCAGGCTTTGGACTCCTCTTTGTTCCCCTTTTGGCCCTTTAAATACAATAATTTGTAAAGTTCTGATTCCTTCTGTCACTTGCATCTTCCTCTCATCTATCCTCTCTCTAATTTCTCTTATACTGCGGTAGAGAAATCTTCCTAAATTATTCCCTAGGTTAAAAAGCTTTGATGGTTCATTATGATCTACACCAAAACTCTAAACTCCTTAGCCCAGCATCACTGTCTCTCAGCCATTGTGCATGCTACTTTCTACAGTCTCCTTTCCCCACTTCCTTATTAAAACCCTACCCACCTTTTAAGGCCTCAGCCAATCATCTCTCCATGAAGTCTTCCCTAATTCCCATGGATAAAAATGAGCTCTCATTCCTTTAAATTCTCATGGATTTCTCCCCAACTAGAGGCAGAGACTGTGGTGGAAGCATTTTGTAGCTCCCTGCAGAACCAGAACGCAGTTTAAAATAGGCACTCAATAAGTCTACATTGAATAAATGAGCTAACATAAAAGTGCTCTGGATGAATAAGGTTTGCAGCTCTGTTTCTATGTTGAAAATTGCACTTACCAATGCTAACTACTTACATGGATGAAAACAAAGATGTTTAGTGAGTGCTAAAGCAATCTTGGCATTACCTGTTCACATGGTTGTTTATAATAGTACTTGGGTAAGTGATTTGCTGAGGGGAAGGGAATACATAGAAATAAGAATTCCACAAGGGAATATATAGAAGAATTCCACTGGCCTTGTTCATGTGGGATGGGGAAGGGGATGGCATCTCTACTTTGACAGCCCCATGCTAAGCCCATCCTCATAATACGGCTCTCAGTCTTTTAGAAATTGTTAACCCTCAACAGTATAGGGCTGCAGTCAGCATGCATTTCCTGAACAGCTACTTGATGCCCACACTGCCCTTTTCTCTTCTAACTCTGCTCACTCTCTTGTGGCTTTGAATAATACAGTTCTGAATAATAATACAGAATATACAAGTGAAAAACCTGGCATACATCCTTAACGCTTCCTTCTTCTTCAACACCCAGTAACTCACCCAAGTCCCATCAATTCTACCTTTAAAATATGTATTTTCTCATATATGAATGTTTGTAGTAGCACTATTCACGAAAGCCCCCAAACAAAAACAACCCAAATGTGCATCGGTACAGGAATGGAGAAGCAAAATATGGTATATACATACGATGGAATAGTACTCATCCACAAAACAGAATAAAGTATGGATATGTGCCATGACATGGATTAACCTTGAAAACATTATGCTAAGTCAAAGCAGCCAGACACAAACGTTATGTTTCCTTTTATATTAAATAACCACAATAGATAAAGTGGACTAGAAGAAAGTAGGTTAGTGGTTGCCTAGGGTTGGGGGGTTGGAGGGGTACATAAGAAATAGGGAGTGACTGCTAATGGGTACAGATTTCTTTTTGAGGTGATGAAAAAATTCTAAAATTAATTGTGATGGTTGTACAGTTCTATGAATATACTAAAAGCCACTGAATTGTATAATTAAAATGGGTGAATTTTGTGGTATATGAATTATATCTCAATAAAGCTGTTATATAAAAACATTTTTATTGCAGTTAAAAATATATATTCTTTCCATATTCATCGCCACCACCTTAGACTAAATTTGCATCATCTCTTCTTAGACAACCAGATCGCCTCCTAACTGGCTTCCCTGCTTCTCGTCCTGCCCTCCTTCAATCCATTCTCCAGATAATAATCAGAGTGGTCTTTAAAAAGTTTCAATTTAGTTTGAAGCTTTACTTTCCTCCTTAAAACTCTTCAAGGGCTTCCCACTGCATTTAAGGCTATAACTCATCCTCCTTACCTTCTGCAACCTTATGTTAAGTCACCCTCTTCCTGGCTTTAAATAGTCCAGAGGCCCTCAAAGAGGCCAAGTTCTTTCCCAATGTGGGACCTGGCATATGCTCCAACCGACACACTCTTCATCTCCTTTTCACCTGAACTTAACCTTCAGGTCTCAGCTTAAATACCACTGTTCAAAAAAGCCAATCATGATCACTCCCAGTTTGATTCAGGACTCTATTAAAACACTACCATTGATGTTTTTTTCTCCTTCACAGCACTTCTTCCCAATTTGCATGATCATTTATTTACTGTTGGTCTTCCCCATGAGCTCCAGGAATATTGCATGCGTCTATTCAACACTATGTACCCATGCACTGCTTTTCACTTAACAGGCATTCAGTATCTGTTGAAGGAGTGAATTTTAACAGAGACCTTGTTCCAACCTGCTGCCCTCACGCTACTATTCCCGTGAAAGAAACAGCCAGAAATGAGACTGGGGGTCGGGTGGGGGATTCTCTGCACAAATATTTTCTGGTTGATTTGAAAACATTCTTCTCACCTGTTCATTTTTCTCCTCCTCTAACATAAGCTGCTCCACCACAGAATGTAAATAATTCTGGAAAACAAATGGTATAAATGGTGAATGCTGAGCCTCACAGGAAAAAAAAATTGGCAAATAACGTGAATAGAAAACTGTCAGTCATAACAAAAGAGCACCCTTTTTCAAGGATTTAGTATATAAAAACTGCAACCCCTAACTACGGAATCAACCAATTTGATTTTATATACCCTACACAGCATTTTTTTTCTTGCCCTAAGATAGTGGTTGGAATACCTTCATATTACCTTTTCCTAGTTTAGCACAAACCCTTTGTCCATGGTGAACTATCAAAAAAGCTGGTTTGGAATTGGGTGCTGACTCTTTTATTCTCCCCTGCACGATGGCAAAATATTACTAATCCTAACTAGTACTGCATACAACAGCAATCACACTATTACCATATAACTGTACCTTTCAAAGTGTGTCCACATTTATTACCTCACTTTGTCATTCTAAAGGACAAAGCTCAGCTCTAAACAGATACAGTTCTGTGTCAGTTGCTCCCCTTTGATGACTATAGCTCTATGGAAAATGAAATCTGGCAAGGAATTCTCCAGATGTTTCAGAACTTCCCTCACTATAAAAAGGGAAGTAAACATAGCCTAAATGTATTTGCCTTTTGTTGAGATGTGTATTAATGTGTATTAATAAAATAAAGCAAGATAGATATTTATCTTGTTCAAGCATGTATCATCAGATTTAAAAATGAACTAAGTTCATTTTCTTTCACTGCAATGAATACACTTTAGTATTCTGAAGACAAGGTTCAGTCTCAGCCCTACCACTTTCTGTAGTCCTTGGCAAGTGACTTAACCTTTTAGAATTTCAAATTTTTATCTATAAAATGGGAATAGTGACAGTACCTATATTTCAGGGATGTAAGGAAGAAATGAGATAATACATGTAAAATGAATGCTTCACTCATTCTCTGCTTTTCACATGGCAAATGCTCGATATTGGCAATTATAATCTCAAGGCTCCTAATCCCTTCCCAAAATGCTTATATGAGATGATGAAAAGTACTCAAGTATAAAGAAATAGCTTTTTTTTCTTTCAGTGCAGGTTTCTAAGAGGTTGTTTAGGTTCACAAATTAGCAAGAATGTTGCATGGAGATGACATGAGTGGAAACACACAGATGAGATTTTGAAATAAGATATCAAGATATCTTATACCAGCCAATAAGAATTTACCTTGAGCAACAGGTTTTCCACTTTCGCAAGGAGATCCCTCTTTGCGCTTCCTGTTGAATCTCTTGGAGCTTCCTTTCCACATAACGAATATGCTGCTGTATTCTCAAGACTAACAGAAACAGACAGAAACTTTATGTATCTAAACATAGCCTAAACTAGTGGACTGAGATCCAAATCATCTACAACTCTGCTACACATCTGATGATAACTTCTCACACTTAGCCTTACATCTAACATGTGGTTAGAGTCAGTCTTTAGCACTGCCACCCACTCTGTCCTACCCCTTTGTTTTTCCTTTAACTTATCTGTTGAATCAGCTCCTTCCTTTGCCTCATACTGGCCAGATTCAATGAACTGGACCTGTAGCTCCTTTTCCAGATCCTCATCATCATCATCTTCCTCCTCATCCTCATCTTCATTGTCATCTTCCTCATCTTCATTGTCATCTTCCTCCTCATCTTCATTGTCACCTTCTTCCTCATCCTCATCTTCATTGTCATCTTCCTCCTCATCCTCATCTTCATCATCTTCCTCCTCTTCCTCATCTTGTCATCTTCCTCCTCATCCTCATCTTCATTGTCATCTTTGTCCTCATCCTTGTACTCGTCTTCATCCTTCTCATTACTGTTACTGCTCAAATCACCGAACTTCTGAAGCCTATTTAATCCTATTGGTTTTAAGAAAAAAGTGAAATTATCTGAAGCTTCTCAAATGACTCCCACCCTAACTACAATTATACTCCCTCCCCTCAAATTTACTGGGCAGCCAATGAATTTTAAAAATAATTTTCTCAGAGGAAGATTCTTCCCTTCATAAAAAAAAGGATGGGAAATATAAAACACTGACACTCATTTATATATTCAATGATCAAAGCATTTAGAGAATCTAAGGGTCCATAGGAATTTAGAATACCAGGGCTAGATGGGAGATGAGAATGACAACCTACAACCCCTAAAGCACTGAAGGGCCAATAGGAGGGAAAAAGGACAAAGGCACCCTTTTTTTGTGATTGGTATCTGAGTCTATGGAGAACAGTCTTATGCAGAGTCAAAACCTATCCTCTCTGAAGCTTCTCCTCGGTCCTTATTAATGTACCTGATGAGACATGACCCTGCTTGCACGTTGTTTTTCCTGGGAGGATTGCAAAGCCTGGGGTGGAGGCTTGGTTCTCTCCTTCCTTGGTTTCATCTTCACCAATGACTTCCCATCCTGAAAGGAAGGGCAGTCAAGGGAAAAGTAGGAAGAGAGGAGGGGCACAGGTGAAAGGGAAGGGGCTCTCTGGCTCAAAGTGGTATTTAAGTTAATCCAGCTTCAGGTCATTTGTATCCGGAGTCCTGGTATGGAGATGTACCTTATATTGAATTACACAAGTAAATAAACTCTGTTTAGCTATTCCTACCTAGTGTAGAAATTTAATCTTCTACACATCAAAATCAGCACACAAATACCAGAAGGAGGGCTTGTCACCAAGTGCACATGGGATTGAAAAGACTACACAGGAAATATTTAGTATAAAAGGATATGGACACTGACAGCTGCAGCATCTGAACGCAGTAATTTCTTCACTTCCTCAGGACATTCATTGTACTGAACCAAAGTGGGGGAAGAAGACATACCAGTAAGGTCATTGAAAAACCTTCATTTTGCAGGTATGCCCTCTTCCTACATACAAATTCACTCAAATAATTAGGCCTCTTTAATATCCATTCAAATTTCTACATCAAGTTATGCTATTTAATGAAGAAATCTTTGACTCGTATAGTAAGCTCATTTCCCCCCTGCCATCAAACAACTGACTTGAGACATTTAATCTTTTCAATCTGCAACTCCATGTTAAAGACCTCTCTCAGAGGGGCAACCCTTAGGTCTCAGTAACTAATTATTTGCCCTGACCCATATTGGCAAAGAACTATAATACCTTATTTGTCATTTAGAAATCATTTGGTTTAAAGGTCCATATTCCCAGATTTCACTTCCCCACATTTTTATTATTAGTCTTCCTATAAAAACTGGGTCTTAAGCTACATATTCTCCCTTAAATCCAGTTTTGGACAATTATCTCCACAGTAACTGGTTCGACATGCCACAAATAGAAATTAGAACTTTGAGGGGGAATAAGAAACTGCAAGCAACTGCTGGTAAAGGTGAATCCTGGCTTCAAAGAAAACGCTTTTTAAATAAATATCAGAGAAAAAAGCAGATTAGAATACACAAGGTCACTGGGCAAACTGTATCTTTTCCTACAGGAGTTATCGGACATTAAACAATGAATTCATTCTCAGTGAACCACATTCAGTATATGTATATGGGAGTAGGGGTTAGAGGTGAGAAGGAAGACTTGAAAAGTAACCTTTATGATTTCTTCGAAGCTATGAATAAAATGCATTGGGGGAATGGCAAAGTTATGTTATGATTGCTCTACCTCAGTGAGGCTGATTTCTTCAGTTTGTTTGAAATCAACAAGCTATAAAATAAAACAATAAACATGAGGTTATATTACATTCTACTTCACCAAAGCTTGAAGAATTCTAAACTTATTCCTCAGTTTTACATTCAGCAGGCACTTAATAAATGCTGTTGACTGACACTATAAAAGCCAAAGCAACCATGTTCATAGATTGATTCAACACAGTAAGTAAAGCTGTCAATTCCCCCAAACTTGATCTATAAGTTCAATGCAAGTCCTATCAAAATTCCAGCAAGGTTTTCTATATACATAGACAAATTTATTCTAAAATTTATAAGGAAAGGTACAAAAACTTATTCTAAAACATATGGAAAGGTCTAGAACAGCTAAAGCAATCTTCACAAAGAAAAATAAATTGAGAACAGTCTTCCTGATTTCACAACCTATTATATAGCTACACTGTGATATTGCTAGAGGGATCAACGATATAGATAATGGAACAGAACAGGGAACCCAGAAACAGGCTTACACAAAAATACCCAAATGATTTTTTGACAAAGGTATGAAAGCAATATAATGGAGGAAGGATAGCCTTTTTAACAAGTGGTGCTGGAGCAAGTAGACATGCAAAGGCAAACAAAAAGTGAACTTTGAACTAAGCCTCACACATTTTATGGAAATTAACTCAAAAATAGATTGCAAGCTTAAATGTAAAATGTAAAACATTTAGAAAAAGAAACAGGAAAAAGTCTTCAGGATCTGGGCAAGGCAAAGAGTTCATACACTTGACACAAAAAACAAGATCCTTAAAAGGAAAAAAAATCAATGAACTAGGCCTCCTCAAACAAAAAAGCTTTTGCTCTTTGAAAGACCCTGTGAAGAAGATGGAAAGACAAGCTGCAGACTGGGAGAAAATATTTACAAACCAAATATCTGACAAAAGACTAATATTTGGAATAGAAAAAGAACTCTCAGAACTCAACCAAAAAAATCCACTTAGAAAATGGGCAAAAGGCATGAACAGACATTTCACTGAAGTGGATATGCAGATGGAAAACAGCACAGGAGATGTTCAGTATAACTAGCCATCAAAGAAATGCAGCTAATACCACAATAAGATCACTATAAATCTATCAGAATGGTTAAAATAAAAAATAGTACCACCACCTAATGCTGGTGAGGATGTACAGAAACTGGATCTCACATACACTGCTGGTGGGAATGTAAAATGGAATAACCACTCTGGAAATCAGTACCGTAGTTTCTTATAAAAGTAAACATGCAGCTACCATGGAACCCCACAATTGCACTCCTGGGCATTTATCTCAGAGAAATGAATACTTACATTCACACGATAGTCAAAAACTGGAAAGAACTCAGCTATCCTTCAATGGGTTAGTAGTTAAACAAACTGTGGTACAGTAATACCATGGAATACTGCTCAGCAATGAATGGAACAAACTATCGATACATACAACAGCCTGCATGGATCTTACAGGAATTATGCTGAGTGGAGAAAAAAAAAGTCAGTCTGAAATGTTATGCATTGCACTATTCCATTTATATGACATTCTGAAAGTGACAGAGCTGGAGAACATTAGTGATTGCCAGAGGTTAGAGACTGGGGGTATGATGTAGGAGGTGGGTGAGAATGGCTATAAAAGAGCAAGATGAGGAATCCTTGTGGTAACAGAACTGCTTAGTACCTTGACTGTGCAGATGGACACATGAGCATACACATGGAATAAAACTGCATAGAACTAAACACACACACACACACACAGGATTACAAGTTGGAGAAATTTAAATAAAATAGGGGAATTGTAACAATGTCAATTTCCTATCTGTGTTATTGTACCATAGTTTTACAAAAACTTACAATAGAGAAAATGGGATAAAGGGTACATGGTATCTCTCTTTTATTTCTTACAACTGCATGTTAATCTACATTTCAAAATAGAAAGTTTAAAAAAAAGCAGCTCAGCCACAGCATTCAGTAGCTTGCCCAAGGTTCTACAAGTCTGAGACAAGTTTAGGAATGTAAGCACAATTCCAAATTCTCAGGTTCTGGATAGATTCATTTTTAAATGAGATCTTGAAATTGAACATAAAAAGTATTAACTAAAGTTTCAAATTCATTACCCCTCCAGATCCCTAAACGACTAGCCTATACCCTCAAGGATCAGGTCTGTTTTTGTTCACTATACATTCCCAATTGCTAGCACCCAGTGCCTGCCATTTAGCTCACACTTAACAAATGTTTACTGAATACATAAATGAATGAACAAGCTAATCCCCAATGACTGTCCCCCCAACCCCATAATCCTCTTCCAATGCATCCAAGTAGACACAGAAATAGCATGCAGCCAACCTTTTTTGTTGTTTGGTGGAAGCTTTTTTTTCTGATATTCTTAAGTGGTGGAGTAACTAAAATAAATTCAACATGGTGAAACATATGACATATGGTAGTCACATATGTATGTGAGTTTTATAAAGACAAAGGTCATGTGATAAGCCACTGGCTCATGATATGACTCATTCCTTTAAGAATGTTTGGATACCTAATGAACCAAACACCTAAGTGTGGTAACAGGGCCCCCTGGCTCATAAGTAATTGGGATTCAGCAGATAAATGCAGTATGCCCGTATGAGAAAGGGGCTGGTGACTTACTGCCATGATTCCAGGCATATTTTTTCTGTTTCTTTCTTTATTTTTCCTGATTACTTTAGGATCAGTAGAAGTAATGGGCTCTTCCACAGAAGAGTGGAGATCACCATCAGCAGAGCACACAAGCATCTACATTTAACAAAGACAAAGAAATTGACTGTAGCAATAAATCTTGGGTTAGTCATGAATCATGGTCATCCTTACCACTAGACATACTGGAGCATAGAAGTAAGGAGAATCTTATTTGACATTTCAAGAAAAGCAAGTATTACATACATTTGTACTCATTCTCTAACTTGGCAGCACTGTACATGGACTCTGAGGGACTGTTTTTCGCTCAAGTGCTTACCACTGCAGAGGAAACATGTTAAAAACAAATATATCTTAGCATTTTGATTTAGAAGTGAAACAAGAGATCAACAGTAGAGGTGATGAGTAAGAACCACAGAAAACCCCGAGTTAACAGCATACTGATTTAACAAAAAGTTCAGGAGATGATCCCACCTGCTCACATTTTTTAGATGATGAGAAGTCACTGTAAATGGCAAACAGGGGTTCTAAAAGCTATTTGGATAAAGTGAAGTAGTGAGAAGTTATGGATCAAACACCAAACCAGAACACGATATTATATTCCTGGGCAGCTGAGCTGGAAATTAGAAATGGCAAGCAGTCATTCACCAACTGGGAAGAAGCACTGAAAGAAAAAGAGGAGGAAGAAAGGGATTCCTTCAGAGATGGGAGACACAGGAGATTAAGAAAACTCATCCATACCTGGGAAATATCTGCCATTTTTTATAAAATGTTTTTCTATTGAGAATTTTTAGGCTTTTGATAATGCGAGGCAGATCAACCAGCTGAGCATCTAGTGAAACATCTTCTATCCCAACAACTGCATGGTGCCCATCAGCTGAAGAGAAGTAAGAAAGATTAAAGTTGCCATCTTCTCAATGTACTTTTATGCCTTCCAGGGATTGAATAATGAAGACTTATGTGAAACAGACTAGTCTTTCAGTGATACTATTTCTCATAATGCTACAATTCTCAAAGAAGGCAGGGCATATTGAGCTCTTTTTTTCCAAGTTTATGTTACTCCATCAAAAATAGCTAAGAGTCTTGGTAATGGTTGTGAACTAAATGTGGATTAAGTGGTAAATGTTGAATTCTCATCCTGAAAGGCAAACTCCTTTCAAAATGCAAAAAAAAAAATCGTTTTGACTCCATTAGAAGCATTCAACTGTGTCATTGTACATGGGTGTTTTCAAAGGGTTTGGTGATGGAAGGGTTGATCCTAGAACAGTGCTAGTAAATCAGCAATCACAAAGCTTGTATGTAGGAGGCAATCAGCAGTATGCAAATCCCACAGATTACCTCCAGTTCTTCCTTGCACACACTACGATAATTACCTCAAGTTGCATAATTTCTACTTCCCTTCCTCAATAAAGAAGAGATGGGAGAGGCCTGGATTAAAGATGGCAGTGTGAGAAGTGAGACAGAGAACTCCTCCCAAAATCACATATAATATGAAAATAGAGTTAACACAACTAATCCTAAAAGAACAACAGGAAAAAAGGCTGCGCCGGACTGCATACACCTGGAGAACAGAACAGACCTCACGAAACAGGGTAACGTACCAAAGCCATGATCCAGGGGGACCCAAGCCCTTCCCCCATCCCAGCTCACTGGCGGGAGGAAGAGAAACAGAGCAGGGAGAGGGTGGAAGCCTAGGACTGCTGAACACCCAGTGCTGGAGATCTGCTTTGGGAGCACAAACCTACATTGCATGGTGCTCTGGAGATTAATGGGGTTGGAAAGCTAAGACAGGCGGAATACTTGGAAAGACTGAGATTCCAGTAGTTTGTGGAGGACAGGGATCCACATCTGGCTGCTCTGGGACAAAGGAAAGACAGGCAGTCTGAGAGGCTTCCTAGCAGCAAGAGGGCTGCTGAAGGGGGTAGGGATCACATAGAGCTTGCTGCTCAGGAGAAGGAATAGGTGGACAAGGTTGTCTGGGCATGCTCCGCCCAGCAGGTTGGGAACTTTCAGGAGCTTCAGGGGCTCTAGCCCCCTTGGATGGCTACTCAGCTCTGAGGTCCCCCACTGTGATATGCAGCCTGCAGCTCCTTCCTCCTGGTTTGCTGGTACTGGCTCGCAAACCGGCAGTCCCTGCTCTAGTGTCAGGCCAGCCAGAGGAAGGCCATGCCTATGGCAGCTACAAATGCAAAGCACAGAGGCTTACACCTGTGTGCTCGGCCCACTGGTTCTGACACTGGAGACAGGCATTGTAGCCAGGAAGCAGGAAACAGCTCTTTCCTCCTCCCAGGCACCAGTGCTGCTCCCCTGTGACCCTCAACATCACTACAGGGGCTGAGTAGCTCCAGAAACTATAGAGCTTCTGGGCACTAGAGGGCACCACATACAAATATGAAATGTCAAAGGAACCTAGTTCAAACCAAAATCTCACAAACACCAGAAAAAGAACCAACTGAAACTGAACTCACCAATCTTTCTGAAAGAGAGTTCAAAAAAAAAAATCATAAACATGCTCATGGAGGTACATGAAAATATTCAAGAACTCAGGGATGAATTTAGGATGGAGAGTCAATCATTAAGAAATTCCATATCTGAAATGAAACATACAATGGAGGGATTTAAAGGCAGATTAGATGTAGAAGAAGAGACAGTAAATGGAATAGAAATTAGTGAAGAGGAATACAAAGAAGCTAAGGCACAGAAAGAAAAAAGGATCTCTAGGAATGAAACAATATTGAGAGAACTGCGTGTCCAATCCCAATGGGACAATATTTGCATTATATGGGGTACCAGAAGAGAGAGAAAAAGGGATAGAAAGTGTCTTTGAGGAGGTAATTGCTGAAAACTTCCCCAATCTGGGGAAGGTGATAGTCTCTCACGCCATGGAGATCCACAGATCTCCCAACACAAGGGACCCAAGGAAGACACCAAGACATATAGTAATAAAATTGGCAAAGATCAAGGATAAGGACAGACTATTACAAGCAGCCGGAGAGAGAAATAAGATCACATACAAAGGAAAGCCCATGAGGCTAACATCAGATTTCTCAGCAGAAACCTTACAGGCCAGAAGGGAGTGGCATGATGTATTTAATGCAATGAAGCAGAAGGGCCTCGAACCAAGAATAATTTACCCGGAACATTATCATTTAAATTTAAAGGAGGGATTAAACAATTTTCAGATAAGCAAAAGCTGAGAGAATTTACCTC
Source organism: Manis javanica (assembly GCF_040802235.1). Taxonomy (NCBI): domain Eukaryota; kingdom Metazoa; phylum Chordata; class Mammalia; order Pholidota; family Manidae; genus Manis; species Manis javanica. The sequence goes on from NC_133174.1 coordinate 92,244,145, forward strand.
CCACAAACCATCTCTACAGTCTATTTTGGAGGGACTGCTATAGATGGAAGTGTTCCTAAGGTTTAGTAGCTGTCACCAGAGGTAATAAAACCACAGTAAAGAAATTAGAGCAGCTAATTATTAAGCAAATAAAAAATTGAATGAACTATCCCCAAAGCCAATCAAGGGATAGACAAAGAATACAGAATATGATACCTAATATATAAATAATGGAGGAGGAAGAAAAAGGAGGAGAAAAAGAAAAGAACCTTTAGATTGTGTTTGTAACAGCATACTAAGTGAGTTAAATTAGACTGTTAGATAATAAGGGAATTACCCTTGAACCTTTGGTAACCATGAATCTAAAGCCTGCAATGGCAATAAGTACATACCTATCTATAATCACTCTAAATGTAAACGGTCTGAATGCACCAATCAAAAGACATAGAGTCACTGAATGGATAAAAAACAAGACCTGTCTATATGCTGCCTACAAGAGACTCACTTGAAACCCAAAGACATACACAGAATGAAACTAAAGGGATGGAAAAAGATATTTCATGCAACTAATAGAGAGAAAAAAGCAGGAGTTGCAGTACTTGTACAGACAAAATAGACTTCAAAACAAAGGAAGTCAGAAGAGACAAAGAAGGACATTGCATAATGATAAAGGGGTCAGTCCAAGAAGAGGATATAACTACGATAAATATCTATGCACCCAACACAGAAGCACCTACATATGTGAAACAAATACTAACAGAATTAAAGGGGGAAATAGAATGCAATGCATTCATTTTTGGAGACTTCAACACACCACTCACTCCAAAGGACAGATCCACCAGAAAATTAGTAAGGAGACAGAGGCACTGAACAATGTATTAGAACAGATGGACCTAACGGATATCTACAGAACACTCCATCCAAAAGCAAGAGTACACACATTCTTCTCAAGGGCACATGGAACATTTTCAAGAATAGATCATACAGCAGGCCACAAAAAGAGCCTCAGTAAATTAAAAAAGACTGAAATTGTACCAACCAGTTCTCAGACCACAAAGGTATGAAACTAGAAATAAACTACACAAAGTAAACGAAAAAGCCCACAAGCACATGGAGGCTTCACAACATACTCCTAAATAATCAATAGATCAATGACCAACTAAAAACAGAGATCAAGCAATATATGGGGAAAAATGGTAACAATAATTCAACACTAAAAACTCTGTGGGATGCAGCAAAGGCCATGCTAACAGGGAAGTATATTGCAATACAGGCCCACCTCAGGAAAGAAGAATAATCCCATATGAACAGTCTAAACTCACAATTAAAGAAACTAGTAAAAGAAGAACAAATGAGACCCAAAGTCATTATAAGGAGGGACATAATACGGATCAGAGCACAAATAAATAAAAGCAAGAATAATAAAATAATAGAAAGAATCAGTGAAAGCAAGAGCTGTTTCTTCAGGAAAATAAACAAAATAGACAAACCACTAGCCAGACTTCTCAAGAAATAAAGAGTCTACACTCATAAACAAAATCAGAAATGAGAAAGGAAAAATCATTACAGACACCACAGAAATAAAAAGAATTATGAGAGAATACTATGAAAAATTACATGCTAGCAAACTGGATAACCTAGAAGAAATGGACAAGTTTCTAGAAAAATACAACCTTCCAAGGCTGACCCAGAAAGAAACAGAAAATCTGAATAGACCAATTACCAGCAATGAAACAGAATTGGTTATCAAAAAACTACCTAAGAACAAAACACCTGGACCAGATGGCTTCACTGTTGAATTTTATTAAACTTTTTGTGAAGACCTAATACCCATCCTCCTTAAAGTTTTCCAAAAAGTAGAAGAGGAGAGAATACTCCCAAACTCATTCTATGAGGTAGGGATCACTCTAATACCAAAACCAGGCAGACACCACAAAAAAAGAAAATTATAGACCAATATCCCTGATGAACACAGATACAAAAATATATTAGCAAACCAAATTCAAAAATATATCAAGAAGATCATCCATCATGATCAAGTAGGATTTATTCCAGGGATGCAAGGATGGTATTGAAAATCCATCAACATCATTCACCACGTCAACAAAAAGGACAAAAAGCACATGATCATCTCCATAGATATTGAAAAAGCATTTGACAAAACTCAACATCCATTAATAATAAAAGCTCTCAACAAAATGGGTATAGAGGGCAAGTACCTCAACATAATAAAGGCCATATATGACAAACCCACAGCCAACATCATACTTAACAGTGAGAAGCTGAAAGTTTTTCCTTTAAGATCAAGAGCAAGACAAGGATGCCCACTCTCCCCACTTTTATTCAACATAGTTCTGGAGGTCCTAGACATGGCAATCAGAGAACACAAAGAAATAAAAGGCATCCAGATTGCCAAGGAAGAAGTTAAACTGTCCCTATTTGCAGATGACATGATATTGTACATAAAAAACCCTAAAGAATCCACTCCCAAACTACTAGATCTAATATCTGAATTCAGCAAAGTTGCAGGATACAAAATTAATACACAGAAATCTGTTGCATTCCTATATGCTAATGATGAACTAGCAGAAAGAGAAACCAGGAAAACAATTCCATTCACAATTACATCAAAAAAAAATAAAATACCTAGGAATAAACCTAACCAAGGAAGTGAAAGACTTATACTCCGAAAAGTACAAGATACTTATGAGATAAATTAAAGAAGATACCAATGAATGGAAACACATCCTGTGCAATCCTCAGAAGGAAGAATAAAGTGGGGGGGATTATGCTCCCTGACTTAAAGCTCTACAACAAAGCCACAGTAATCAAGACAATTTGGTACTGGCTCAAGACAGACCCACAGACTGATGGAAAAGACTAGAGAGCCCAGATATAAACCCAAGCATATATGGTCAATTAATATACGATAAAGGAGCCATGGATATACAATGGGAAATGACAGCCTCTATAACAACTGGTATTGATGATACTGGGCAGCTACATGTAAGAGAATGAAACTGGATTATTGTCTAACTCCATACACAAAAGTAAACTCAAAATGGATCAAAGACCTGAATGTAAGTAACGAAACCATAAAACTCTTAGAAGAAAACATAGGCAAAAATCTCTTGAATATAAACATGAGCAACTTTTTCCTGAATGCATCTCCTCAGGCAAGGGAAGCAAAATAAAAAATGAACAAATGGGACTACATCATGCTTCTGTACAGCAAAGGACATCATCAACAGAACAAAAAGGCATCCTACAGTATGGGAGAATATATTTGTAAATGATGTATCTGAGAAGGGGTTGACATCCAAAATATATAAAGAGCTCATGTGCCTCAACAAATAAAAAGCAAATAACCTGATGAAAAAATGGGTAGAGGATTTGAACAGACACTTCTCCAAAGAAGAAATTCAGATAGCCAACAGGCACATGAAAAGATGCTCCACATCACAAGTCATCAGAGAAATGCAAATTAAAACCACAATGAGATATCACCTCACACCAGTGAGGATGGCCATCATCCAAAAGAAAAACAACAACAAATGCTGGCAAAGATGTGGAGAAAGGGAAACCCTCCTACACTGCTGGTGGGAATGTAATGTAGTTCAACCATTGTGGAAAGCAGTACGGAAGTTCCTCAAAAAGCTAAAAGTAGAAATACCATTTGACCCAGGAATTCCACTCCTAGGAATTTACCCAAAGAATACATATTCTCAGATTCAAAAAGACATATACACCCCTGTGTTTATTGCAGCACTATTTATAATAGCCAAGATATGGAAGCAACTTAAGTGTCCATCAGTAGATGAATGGATAAAGAAGATGTGATACACATACACAATGAAATACTATTCAGCCGTAAGAAAGAAACAAATCCTACCATTACAACAACATAGATGGAGCTACCGGGTATTAGGCTCAGTGAAATAAACCAGGCAGAGAAAGACAAGTACCAAATGACTTCCCTCATTTGTGGAGTATAACAACAAAGCAAAACTGAAGGAACAAAACAGCAACAGACTCCAAGAGGGGAGTAGGGGTTACCAAAGGGGAGGGGTGGGGGAGGGAGGGAGAAGGGGATTGTGGGGAATCATGATTGGTGCACATGGTGTATGTGGGGTCACAGGGAAGACAGTGTAGCTCAGAGAAGACAAATAGGGACTCTGTGGCATCTTACTACACTGATGGACAGTGACTGCAACAGGGCATGGGGGGGACTCAATAATATGGGTGAATGTAATAACCACATTGTTTTTGTTGTGAAACCTTCATAAGAGTGTATATCAATGATAACTTAATAAAAAAAAGAGATGGGAGTGATTTAAGCCTCTCTTATAGTCGATCAAGACAGAGACCACATTCTATTCTTTGTCACATTCTTAGTATCTAGTACAGTGCTTGACACATAGCAATCTCTTAATGAATTACTGTTCAATGTATGGTGAATGGTATTAACTACTTATGAGAGAAGTCAAGTTTTAGTTTATCCTTCATGGTAGCACTTTCAGAATGTATTATCTTCCTGACAGTAGCAGCATGTTCCTAAAAAGGAAGTAAATTGAAAAATCAGGATGAATTGTCTATTTGGCAGCTACCAGACAGGTATGTCAAAGAGAGCCCTCCCTTAAATAAAACCTTAAACCTCCCAAACATTAAGAACAAGGCTATGTACCATGAGATACTGTGCACTGGGTAAGTGAAGTTAGGATGAGGCAGACTCTAATCTCATTGTTGTCTTTCAGTAGCTGCAGTTAATGCCTTCTCTTAGTTCTACATTCCTGCCTCTCGCTGCTACCCTTCAGTTGGAGTTGCTATGGAAAGACTTAACTGCAGTTTTACTGGGCATATTCATTAACCCTAATTGGGGAAATTTCTTTCAGAAGCCCACTCTTAATATAGCTTTCTTAGATTAAGTAGTACTTGAATACAGGTATCAATACGGTAAGAGCCCCTAACACAATGTTGAGGTGCGCTTCCACAGCCTGCCTGGTGGTGAATATGAGGAAACAGTGCTCTTCCCTCTCACTGCCCCTTCTGAGGTGACAGAAAGGATTTTAGAATTATCTTCGCTGTCCAGTGAACAAACTCTTAGCATCTGTGGTAAATGACTGAATCCACGAGTTTCATAGCTGTTTGCCAGGAAGTCAACCCACATGAGACATGGCACGTAGAGGGCAAAAGAAACACTGCTAAAAAGAGTACACACTAGGATAGGGCTGCTTGGAGGCAAATGTTCTCAGTTTTTACAGCCAACCTTAAATAGAAGGGCTACAGAATCCAAGCAGAGTTAATACTTATGTACTGAAGATATTTGGTCTGAGACACAAAGGTTTCTTACCAGAGGCAGACGCAATATAAATTGGTCCTCAAGTTCGTGAGGAGGTTCATTCTGGCTTGGACTCATCTCTTGCTCTTGAGTCCTTGAAAACAGACATAAAACCAAGTCACCAAAAACTCTTGCTCCCTCTGCTGACCACTCCTGGTAGTACTGGTTAAGTTTAGAAAAGCTCTTTTGTCCCTAACCCTCACAGGAATGATGTGTGGGCAGCTCTGAAATACCTTATTTGACATAACTTGATTATTTCTAAAAATCATCTTATCTCCCCTTCAACATATGCACGCTTTACAAAGTTAATTCGAACTACAGGGTAACAAATGAAGCAACAGTTCTTATGAAACATGACTTAGTCTTAATATTCTTAAACTCTTAGGTAAAGAACTACAATTCACCACCACAATGGTGCCAACCAAAGCAAAGTACATCCCTCTGCAGGGAAGAGTGCCAAAGAAAGGTCAAAACCAGACAAAACCACTGGCAGAAATGTTCTATGGTGATGTGAAGGAAATAAGCTTAATTTTCAATATCTCTGCCATAAAGGATTGGTAGGAATTAAGCAAGTTGATGAGATAGCAAGCAGCTTTTTATGACTCTAGAGCCAGCATCAAGAGCTCTGATCTACCTGGGGAAAAGTTAGGAGTCCAGTTCTTATGGCTGGCTATCTATAGTAGTACATCTAACTTCATGGAATGGGCACATTCCTGAAGGAGTGATACAAAAGAACATAAAATCCAATTTGGTGTACTTATTACTAACATTTACTGCAAATATTCTATGTGCCAGGCAGTAACATTGAGTGTGTTAGGTCTATTATTTCATTTATTCCTCATAACCACCACTTATTTGAAATACCCCTAAAAGTTATTTAAAGGAATCTTAAGATGGATCCCTTTATTTAAAAAAAATACACCTTCTATTCACCTATAAAAAGAAATCTTCCCATTGGCAACAACATGGATGGATCTAGAGGGCATTATGCTCAGTGAAATAAGCCAGGGAGAGAAAGACAAATACTATATGATTTCACTTATTTGTGGAGTATGAAAACAAAGCAAACAGAAGGAAAAATAGCAGTAGACTCATAGATACCCAGAAGGCACTAGAGGTTACCAAGGGGGAGGGATTGTGGTGGGTGAGGTGGGGAGAGCTAAAGGGATAAAGGGGCACAATAATTCATAATCACAAGTTTATCATGTGAGCAGCAGTACAGCATGGAGAATATACTAAATGACTCCATAACATCTTACTAGGTTAATATATAGTAACCACACTAGAGGTGAGGATTTAATAATATGGGTAACTGTTGAACCACTGTGTTGTATATTTGAGACCAACGTAAGATTGTATATCAACTATACTTTAATACAAAAAATATGCCTTCTGTAAAGTGAATAATCTCCTTCATTATTTTAAATCTTCTTTTCCATCTATTGGGATGTATATGCAGTGGCTTGCATCTTAGGTTTCAGGGCTCACACTTCTGAGTAAATTTTTTCTCAAAGGTGGCAAGAAAGCAATGTACAAATGTGAAACCTGACCAAGTTTTCTTATGAAGTAATATACCAAGTTGTAAAATCTCAACACCTTAAATTACTTAAAAGCTCCAGTTAACATACAGCTCCTAATACTCTGTAAACCGTTAACTGGGTTCTGAGTTTTGAATTTGAATGTCACTAAAGCACTAAAAACTTCTTAAAAAATACATACAAATAAATCTGAGACCCTGTTTCAGTGAAATCATTCACCAGTGATGATGTTAGTCCTTTAGCATGACTTCAGCAACTACCAGAAAGGCCTAGAAAGCACAAGAGATGTCAGCCGTGGAGAAACAGACACCCGGGATGAGAGAGATTATTTGCCTCTCTCTCTGTCATTGTCTTTCATTGTCATAAATGATTATTGGTAACAATCATTTCTTCTCTTCCTGCTTTAGACAGTTATACAGATACACAGACATACACACACACACACACAAATACAAAAACCATTTGTAAACATCAGGGAAAAACTTAATTACAATAAAGTAAACACATAAAAATCTTGGGACCTAGGCACATTGCCTAAGGGAATGAAGAGTAACAAAGATTTAAGGTTGGGAGTAGCATTACAGATTATTTGAAGAACTAGTTGGTAAACAAGATATTTATCAGATCAATAGTAACTTTTCAAATTCTCAGCAGAACTGGGAGGACAGTTTGTTCATTCCAATGCCTTTTTGGCAACTCCTCTCTTATGAAAGAAAGACTGCAAGAACTAAAACTATTTCAGAGATGGTGGACAACCTTGGTTGAAATGAGTTGTGATTAGTTTTATGTGTTACCTGCATTTACCCAATGAGCTGCTTGTATAGTATTTAAGAAAGTGCACCCACTTTTTTCCAGCAAGCACTCTTTGATACCTAATTAACAGGACCACTGTCCACTACTAATAACCCCGTTCGCCTTCCTACCCAGCTCTGCCTCCATTTAGGGGAATTAGAATTGAAATTAGAATTACAGCTCGCAGGAGGGCGCCAAACAAGTCAGCACAGCCTAAACTGGTATTTTCTCAGGTGGCTGCTGTTTGGAGGCAGTGAGCACTCCATCCTTATCCCAAGGGCATTCAGCTTGCAAGGTAAGAGTCCAGCTCCAAGACTTTGATCCCATTTCCCTGGAAAACCTCTCGCGGGACCAAGGGACTCAAGCCTTTGCGCCTTGCCACCCAGGCAGGCTGGCGAGGGAGGTGTGGCACGCAGGCGCCAGGCGCTGACCCGGCCCCAGGAGTCCCCTGACCGCCAACTCAGTCGCTGCCTCGCTGCCTAGGGCCGGGACCACAAAGGCTGCACAGGGGGGACCAGCCTCTGTGCCCGGGGGCAGGGGGTTCAGGTGGGGCCTTGAGTGGGCTCAGAATGGACAGTGGAAACAGGCTACAGGCGACTGGTGCCAAGCGCGCCGCGCCTCTCCTCCTCATCAGGCCTGCGCAGCCACCCGCCCTCAAGATAGCAGCAGTTCGCTGCGTGCTCGAGCCGGACGACTCGAAAGGCACTCAGCGTGTCAGGGATGTGGCCACTCATGGACCTCGCAGCCCAACACTTCAGAACAAATTCCCTGGATACAGGGGTGACCTTCGGGGCGGCCGCATTACCAGTACCCTGTGATAACTGTAAAAGGGGTGGTACATTCGGTTACTCCTAGAATCTGTTAGAGGTCGCGGCAAGGCGACCTCTCCGGGTGACGAATACAGCGCCCGTGCAGAACCCTTAGATAACTCGAATTCGGGCCCAGACTTCCCCATTATTAACTGCTCCCGTCTCCTCAACAGAGTCCGTATTTTACATCTTTTGGAAAGGGACCCAAGTTCCACCCACCGTGTATTTCTCCTAAAAAGGTGGTGGCACTTCAAATAAACTTCTAGAAGTTCACGTCTCCCAAAGAATAGCCTTAATTTACAGGAAGAAAACTTCGAGCCACTGACCTTTCCCTTCCAGTAAGTTTCCCAGAGAAGCTGCGTTGGCAGGCGTTTGGAAGCCTTGATCATTGGCGGTTTCGAGGCCGTGGTCGCCAGCAGTTTCAGCAACGGGTCCATATGAGTTTGGGGATCTTGTAAGCTCGTTACTTCTGATGTTGAAACTGTTGGTGTTGAATCATTTTCTGACAGAACTGGTGGTGTCTGTTCCTCAGGACCATCATCTACCGTTGATATCACAAAATGGCTTCCAGTTTAGTCATGTGACTTTGGAAGGTACAGAACTTTCAGAGAACTATCAATTGCACGCTCCTTAAAGACACAAGGATAATATTAGAGATAACTATGGGTGCCTGTTGGCTATAATAGCTTTGAAATCTCTACTGCTGAACAATTATCTAACCTTAATCATAAGGAATAAATATTTTTGGAACACTAATTATTGTACAATTTCTGTTGGACAGGTGATATTTTTTATTCAGTGAACCTAAATTACCAGAGCTTCAGATGTAGATAAAATCATTTTGGCTCCCTTAAGAATCCATCCACTGATCGCTGGCGTTATGTTCTTAGGCTACCTCGGCAGGTTGTAACTTATTTTGTATTTACTATAGAATATTCTTAATGGCATTCTTAACCAAAAAATAATTCTTTAATAATGACTCAAAGGAAAAATTTCATTCTCAGTAACCTGAAATGGCTGATGGTATATGTTCTGAATGTGAAATATATGAATTATATAATTAACTTTCCTTGTTGTGATGGCCACTAAGACTCTCAGAACCAATTTTGCAACTCACCCTTGACAACTGTGAACCTTACTGGTACATGCTGATCTTTCTCTTATCTCAAATAACCACATTCTCTCCCAATTTCCTAATTATTTTATCTTGTGCAGTTACATTGAAAGCTGTTTCAAAAACTTTTTAAAAGAGAATCAGATATAAACATTAGATAAATAAAAATAGTGTTCTGACAGAAGTGTCACAGGTAGCATCCCAATGGGTAGAGGAGGGGGAGTGTAGTAACTGCTCACTTAGAAATTTAATCATCCAACAAACGTTAATTCAGAATCTAATGCACCAGATTTGGCACATTAATTGTTTATTAAGTGTTTAAAATATGGTAAGAGTTATATGGAAGGAGGGAAAAACTATCCTTAAGATATAGGCATACACATATGTAATTTTTCCTTGATTGTTAGATTGCTAGCCCCTTTTTAAGGAAGAAAAGAATGAAAAGTGCAAGAAAGGAAAGGGCATGAATTACAGTTTCTGTTGATAGGGGAGAGCTTATCCAAGAAGTAGAATTGATATACAGATGAAAACCTGTTATATACATACTTTATATTGTCAAATATGTACACAATGTATTTCTGGGTTCTGTTCTGTCATATTGCTCTCTCTCCAACAAGTTCTTCTGGACCCTATCCCCTCCAAAGTCCTCCTTCCCCTTCTCTAGCTATGGCTTCAATCAATTTCATCATTACAGCAAATATGCAGCTCCATGCATTCCTTCAACAGAAATTGATTTATGTGTCAGGAATGTTTTAAGGTTAATAATAGCTAACATTCATTGAGTGCTTATTAGGTGCTAAGCTCTTGGCTAAGAGCTTTGCATGCATTACCTCGTTTAACCCTCAGTTGCTGTATGAGTTTGGTGTGACTAGATCTTTTTTTTCTTCAGATGAGTAAATGGCAGAGTCAATACTTAATTTAAACCCAGGTCCATTTAACTCTGTGTCCATGTTTACATTCTCAGACCTCCCCTACACAATAAGATGTGCAGCTATTCCCCATTTTCTACCCCCACCCCCAGCCCCTGGTAACCTATCCACTTTCTGTCTTTATGAATTTGCCTATTCTAGGCACCTCATGTAAGTGGAATCATACAATGTCCTTTTGTATCTGGGTTCTTTCACTTACTCATAAAATGAGTTAGGAAGTGTTCTCATATATTTTGGAAGATTTTGAGAAATACACGAGTTAATATTGTTTGGTAGAATAATCACTGAGGCCATCTGGTTCAGAGCTTTTCTTTGTTTTTGTTTGCAGACTTTTGAAACAGATTTAATCTCCTTATTAGTAATAGATTTGTTGAGATTTTCTATTTCTTCATGATTCAGTTTTGGTAGTTGTGTGTTTCTAGGAATTTTTCCATTTCATCTAGGTTGTCTAACTTACTTATGTACAATAGTTAACAGTATTCTCTTATAACCCTTTTTAGTTCTGTAAAATCAATAGTAATGTCCCTGCAATTTTTTTCTGGTCTTATTAATTTAAGTCTTTCTGTTTGTCTTAGTTGGTTTAGCTAAAGATTTCTCAGTTTTGTTGATATTTTCAAAGAACCTGCTTTTGGTTTCATTGCTTTTCTCTATTGTTTTTCTTTTTATTTATTCATTTGTTTGTTTGTTTTATTTTGGTATCATTAACATAAACTCACATGGACAACATTGTGCTTACTAGATTCCCCCTATTATCAAGTCCCCACCACATACCCCATTACAGCTACTGTCCATCAGCATTGTAAGATGCTAGAGTCACTACTTGTCTTTTCTGTGCTATATTGCCATCCCTGTGCCCCCCTACATTATGTGTGCTAACCATAATGCCCCTCAATTCCCTTATCCCTCCCTTCCCACCCACCCTCCCCAGTCCCCTCCCTTTCTTAACTGTTAGTCCATTCTTGGGTTCTGTGAGTCTGCTGCTGTTTTGTTCCTTCAGTTTTTTCTTTGTTCTTATACTCCACATATGAGTGAAATCATTTGGTACCTGTCTTTTTCTGCCTCATTTATTTCACTGAGCATAATACCCTCTAGCTCCATCCATGTTGTTGCGAATGGTAGGATTTGTTTCTTTCTATGGCTGAATAATATTCCTTTGTGTATATATACCACATCTTCTTTATCCATTCATCTACTGATGGACACTTAGGTTGCTTCCAATTCTTGGATATTGTGAATAGTGCTGCAATAAACATAGGGGTGCATTTGTCTTTTTCAAACTGGGCTGCTGCATTCTTAGGGTAAATTCCTAGGAGTGGAATTCCTGAATCAAATGGTATTTCTATTTTTAGTTTTTGAGGAACCTCCATATTGCTTTCCACAAAGGTTGAACTAGTTTACATTCTCACCGGCAATGTAAGAGGGTTCCCCTTTCTCCACAACCTCGCCAGCATTTGTTGTTCCTAGTCTTTTCTATGTTGGCCATCCTTACTGGTGTGAGGTGATATCTCATTGTGATTTTAATTTACATTTCCCTGATAATTAACAATGTGGAGCATCTTTTCATGTGCCTGTTGGCCATCTGAATTTCTTCTTTGGAGAACTGTCTGTTCAGATCCTCCGCCCATTTTAATTGGGTTATTTGCTTTTTGGGTGTTGAGCCTTGTGAGTTCTTTATATATTTTGGATGTTAACCCCTTTTAGGATATGTCATTTACAAATACATTCTCCCATACTGTAGGATGCCTTTATGTTCTGCTGATGGTGTCCTTTGCTGTACGGAAGCTTTTTAGCAAAATGTAGTCCCATTTGTTCATTTTTTATTTTGTTTCCCTTGCCTGAGGAGATGCGTTCAGGAAAAAGTTGCTCATGTTCATATTCAAGAGATTTTTGCCTATGTTTTCTTCTAGACTTCTATGGTTTCATGACTTACATTCAGGTCTTTGAACCATTTCAAGTTTACTTTTGTGTAGGGGGTTAGACAATAATCCAGTTTCATTCTCTTGCATGTAGCTGTCCTGTTTTGTCAACACCAGTTGTTGAAGAGGCTGTCATTTCCCCACTGTATGTCCACAGCTCCTTTATCGTATATATTAATTGACCATATATGCTTGGGTTTATATCTGGGCTCTCTAGTCTGTTCCATTGGTCTGTGGATCTGTTCTTGTGCCCATACCAAACTGTCTTGATTACTGTGGCTTTGTAGTAGAGCTTGAAGTTGGGGAACATAACACACACACCCCCGCTTTATTCTTCCTTCTCAGGATTTCTTTGGCTATTTGGGGTCTTTTGGGGTTCCATATGAATTTTAGAACTATTTGCTCTAGTTTGTTGAAGAATGCTATTGGTATTTGTTAGAGATTGCATTGAATCTGTAGATTGCTTTAGGCAGGATGGACATTTTGACAATATTAATTCTTCTTATTCATGAGCACAGGATGTGTTTCCATTTATTGGTATCATCTTTAATTTCTCTCATGAGTGTCTTGTAGTTTTCAGAGTATAGGTCTTTCACTTCCTTGGTTAGGCTTATTCCTAGGTATTTTATTCTTTTTGATGCAATTGTGAATGGAATTGTTTCCCTGATTTCTCTTTCTGCTAGTTCATCATTCATGTATAGGTACGCAACAAATTTCTGTGTATTAATTTTGTATCCTGAAACTTGGCTGAATTCAGATATTAGATCTAGTAGTTTTGGAGTGGATTCTTTAGGGTTTTTTTTATTTTTTTTTATTTTTTTTTTTTTTATTTTTATTTTTATTTATTTTTTTTTTTTGAGAGGGCATCTCTCATATTTATTGATCAAATGGTTGTTAACAACAATAAAATTCAGTATAGGGGGGTCAATGCTCAATGTACAATCATTAATCCATCTCAAGCCTAATTCTCGTCAGTCTCCAATCTTCTGAAGCATAACGAACAAGTTCTTACATGGTGAACGAATTCTTACAGAGTGAATAAATTCTTACATGGTGAACAGTACAAGGGCAGTCATCACAGAAACTTTCGGTTTTGATCATGCAATATGACCTATAAACCATCAGGTCAAATATGAATATTCATTTGATTTTTGTACTTGATTTATATGTTGATCCCACATTTCTCCTATTATTATTATTATTTTTATTTTTAATAAAATGCTGAAGTGGTAGGTAGATGCAAGATAAAGGTAGAAAACATAGTTTAGTGCTGTAAGAAGGCAAATGTAGATGATCAGATGATCAGGTGTGTGCCTATGGACTAAGTATTAATCCAGGCTAGACAAGGGCAGCAAGACATCCACGGATGCAGAAGATTTCTCTCAAAGCAGGGGGGGTGAGGTTCTGAGCCTCACCTCTGTTGATCCCCAAATTTTCACCTGATGGCCCCCCTGCGACTGTGCCTGTCTTAGGTTGTTCCTCCCTTGAGGAATCTTACCCGTCTCTGGCTAACCAGTCATCTTCCGGGGCCATACAGGGAAATGTAAAGTTGGTAAGTGAGAGAGAAGCCATATTGTTTGCAAAGGTTAGCTTTTTACTTCTTTGCAGATTTATGCCCTGTGGCTTCTATGCCCAGCACTTGTCTCGAGGTATCTTTACCACCTGGAGGAATTATGATACTCGGTAAATTCTATATGAGGCACGAATTCTATTTAAGGTTTGTAATTAGGAAGGAAGAAGAAAAGCTATAGATGTAGCATATGAAGGAAACTTGGGAGGATTGATTATTTCTTTGACATATCTTCTTGTATAGTACCTTAAGTATGTATAGGTTTTAAACTACTAACTAATTTGCACACACATATTAACATAATAGGAATACGGTGACATAAACAAAGCAAATCTATAATTACCAGCCATCTCCAGTGAAGCCAAGAAAACCATTTAGGCATCCTAGGCATTTGTGAAAATTTATCTATGATATGATGGATATTTTCCAACTGTACTTGAACCATCAGACAAATTAAAGCAGCCCATTTCTGGGATCTGTTCACATCCCATATGTTCTTTTAACCATAGATAGTCTATAGTCATGAGATTTTGGGGTGCTACAACTTGCACCCCTCCCAACTCCTGGTTGAGTTCCAACAGTACAGATCCAGTCAAATTCGTTGTCTCACTGTATGCACATGCCAGCCTAGACATCTCCCTCCTCCTTCTTATGGCAAGTCCAGGAGACAGTGGGCTGGATGCAGCCACAACCGCAGCATCGTCCGGATCCCTGTGGAGGCTTTTTGATGATCATCCCCCGGCACAAGTCCTCCAGAGAGTGCTGATGCCGGAAGCTCCTCCTCATATCGTATCTTAGTTCATTTTCTGGGTATCCAAGCTAGGCCTTGATCTTCTGCGTAGAAACAAACAGACCCTTTGCCCACACTTTGACATGCCCTCTATACCACTGTGCAGAACTCATTAGAGGTCAGCACACAGTAACTGCTTTTTTTTTTTTTTTTTTTTTTAATTAAGAGAAAGGAATATTATCAGAAAAGAGTACCTCCATAGCTGATCATCTGACACCCTTTAAGTGATCAACATTAAGGATATTTAAAGCATGCGTTGATCTTTGATTTACCAATAGTTTTATCCTGTTAAGGAGTAATCCCCCTTTTCTTTCTTTCTTTCTTTTTTTTTTTTTTTTAAATTTTTAATCTACACTTACCTGAAGAATACTATGTTTACTATGCTCTCCCCTATATCAGGTCCCCCCTAACAACCACATTACGGTTACTGTCCCTCAGCTTAGCAAAATGTGGTAGAGTCACTACTTGTCCTCTCTGTGTTGTGCAGCCCACCCTCCCCTTTCTCCCTCCCCCCATGCATGCTAATCTTAATACCCCCCTTCTTCTTCCCCCCCCTTATCCCTCCCTGCCCACCCATCCTCCCCAGTTCCTTTCCCTTTGGTACCTGTTAGTCCATTTTTGGGTTCTGTAATTCTGCTGCTGTTTTGTTCCGTTAGTTTTTCTTTGTTCCTATACTCCTCAGATGAGTGAAATCATTTGGTATTTCTCTTTCTCCGCTTGGCTTATTTCACTGAGCATAATACTCTCCAGCTCCATCCATGTTGCTGCAAATGGTTGGATTTTTCCACTTCTTATGGCTGAGTAGTATTCCATTGTGTATATGTACCACATCTTCTTTATCCATTCATCTACAGATGGACATTTAGGTTGCTTCCAATTCTTGGCTATTGTAAATAGTGCTGCGATAAACATAGGAGTGCATCTGTCTTTCTCAAACTTGATTGCTGCGTTCTTAGGGTAAATTCCTAGGAGTGGAATTCCTGGGTCAAATGGTAGGTCTGTTTTGAGCATTTTGATGCACCTCCATACTGCTTTCCACAATGGTTGAACTAATTTACATTCCCACCAGCAGTGTAGGAGGGTTCCCCTTTCTCCACAGCCTCGCCAACATTTGTTGTTGTTTGTCTTTTGGATGGCAGCTATCCTTACTGGTGTGAGGTGATACCTCATTGTAGTTTTAATTTGCATTTCTCTGATAATTAGCGATGTGGAGCATCTTTTCATGTGTCTCTTGGCCATCTGTATTTCTTTTTTGGAGAACTGTCTGTTCAGTTCCTCTGCCCATTTTTTAATTGGGTTATTTGTTTTTTGTTTGTTGAGGCGTGTGAGCTCGTTATATATTCTGGACGTCAAGCCTTTATCAGATCTGTCATTTTCAAATATATTCTCCCATACTGTAGGGTTCCTTTTTGTTCTATTGATGGTGTCTTTCGCTGTACAGAAGCTTTTCAGCTTAATGTAGTCCCACTTGCTCATTTTTGCTGTTGTTTTCCTTGCCCGGGGAGATATGTTCAAGAAGAGATCACTCATGTTTATGTCTAAGAGGTTTTTGCCTATGTTTTTTTCCAAGAGTTTAATGGTTTCGTGACTTACATTCAGGTCTTTGATCCATTTTGAGTTTACCTTTGTATATGGGGTTAGACAATGGTCCAGTTTCATTCTCCTACATGTAGCTGTCCAGTTTTGCCAGCACCATCTGTTGAAGAGACTGTCATTTTGCCATTGTATGTCCATGGCTCCTTTATCAAATATTAATTGACCATATATGTTTGGGTTAATTTCTGGGGTCTCTAATCTGTTCCACTGGTCTGTGGCTCTGTTCTTGTGCCAGTACCAAATTGTCTTGATTACTATGGCTTTGTAGTAGAGCTTGAAGTTGGGGAGTGAGATCCCCCCTACTTTATTCTTCTTTTTCAGGATTGCTTTGGCTATTCGGGGTCTTTGGTGTTTCCATATGAATTTTTGAATTATTTGTTCCAATTCATTGAAGAATGTTGCTGGTAATTTGAGAGGGATTGCATCAAATTTGTATATTGCTTTCGGCAGGATGGCCATTTTGACGATATTAATTCTTCCTAGCCATGAGCATGGGATGAGTTTCCATTTATTAGTGTCCCCTTTAATTTCTCTTAAGAGTGACTTGTAGTTTTCAGAGTATAAGTCTTTCACTTCCTTGGTTAGGTTTATTCCTAGGTATTTTATTCTTTTTGATGCAATGGTGAATGGAATTGTTTTCCTGATTTCTCTTTCTATTGATTCGTTGTTAGTGTATAGGAAAGCTACAGATTTCTGTGTGTTGATTTTGTATCCTGCAACTTTGCTGTATTCCGATATCAGTTCTAGTAGTTTTCGAGTGGAGTCTTTAGGGTTTTTTATGTACAGTATCATATCATCTGCAAATAGTGAAAGTTTAACTTCTTCTTTACCAATCTGGATTCCTTGTATTTCTTTGTTTTGTCTGATTGCCGTGGCTAGGACCTCCAGTACTATGTTGAATAACAGTGGGGAGAGTGGGCATCCCTGTCTGGTTCCCGATCTCAGTGGAAATGCTTTCAGCTTCTCGCTGTTCAGTATAATGCTGGCTGTGGGTTTATCATATATGGCCTTTATTATGTTGAGGTACTTGCCCTCTATTCCCATTTTGCTGAGAGTTTTTATCATGAATGGATGTTGAATTTTGTCAAATGCTTTTTCAGCATCTATGGAGATGATCATGTGGTTTTTGTCTTTCTTTTTGTTGATGTGGTGGATGATGTTGATGGATTTTCGAATGTTGTACCATCCTTGCATCCCTGGGATGAACCCCACTTGGTCATGGTGTATGATCCTTTTGATATACTGTTGAATTCTGTTTGCTAATATTTTATTGAGTATTTTTGCATCTACATTCATCAGGGATATTGGTCTGTAATTTTCTTTTTTGGTGGGGTCTTTTCCTGGTTTTGGTATTAGGGTGATGTTGGCTTCATAGAATGAGTTTGGGAGTATTCCCTCTTCTTCTATTTTGTGGAACACTTTAAGGAGAATGGGTATTATGTCTTCTCTGTGTGTCTGATAAAATTCCGAGGTAAATCCGTCCGGCCCCGGGGTTTTGTTCTTGGGTAGTTTTTTGATTACTGTTTCAATTTCTTTGCTTGTAATTGGTTTGTTTAACTTTTGTGTTTCTTCCTTGGTCAGTCTTGGGAGGTTGTATTTTTCTAGGAAGTTGTCCATTTCTTCTAGGTTTTCCAGCTTGTTGGCATATAGGTTTTCATAGTAGTCTTTAATAATTCTTTGTATTTCTGTGGAGTCTGTCGTGATTTTTCCATTCTCATTTCTGATTATGTTGATTTGTGTTGACTCTCTTTTTCTCTTAATAAGTTGGGCTAGAGGCTTATCTATTTTGTTTATTTTCTCAAAGAACCAGCTCTTGGTTTCGTTGATTTTTGCTATTGTTTTATTCTTCTCAATTTTGTTTATTTCTTCTCTGATCTTTATTATGTCCCTCCTTCTGCTGACTTTAGGCCTCATTTGTTCTTCTTTTTCCAGTTTTAATAGTTGTGATGTTAGACTATTCATTTGGGATTGTTCTTCCTTCTTCAAGTGTGCCTGGATTGCTATATACTTTCCTCTTAAGACTGCTTTCGCTGCATCCCACAGAAGTTGGGGCTTAGTGTTGTTGTTGTCATTTGTTTCTATATATTCCTTGATCTCTATTTTGATTTGTTCATTGATCCATTGATTATTTAGTAGCATGTTGTTAAGCCTCCATGTGTTTGTGAGCCTTTTTGTTTTCTTTGTAGAATTTATTTCTACTTTCATACCTTTGTGGTCTGAAAAATTGGTTGGTAGAATTTCAATATTGTGGAATTTACTGAGGCTCTTTTTGTGAGCTAGTATGTGGTCTATTCTGGAGAATGTTCCATGTGCACTTGAGAAGAATGTATATCCTGTTGCTTTTGGATGTAAAGTTCTATAGATGTCTATTAGGTCCATCTGTTCTAGTGTGTTGTTCAGTGCCTGTGTGTCTTTACTTATTTTCTGCCCGGTGGATCTATCCTTTGGGGTGAGTGGTGTGTTGAAGTCTCCTACAATGAATGCATTGCAGTCTATTTCCCTCTTTAGTTCTGTTAGTATTTGCTTCACATATGCTGGTGCTCCTGTATTGGGTGCATATATATTTAGAATGGTTATATCTTCTTGTTGGACTAAGCCCTTTATCATTATGTAGTGGCCTTCTTTATCTCTTGTTACTTTCTTTGTTTTGAAGTCTATTTTGTCTGATATTAGTACTGCAACCCCTGCTTTCTTCTCACTGTTGTTTGCCTGAAATATGTTTTTCCATCCCTTGACTTTTAGTCTATGCTTATCTTTGGGTTTAAGGTGAGTTTCTTGTAAGCAGCATATAGATGGGTCTTGCTTTTTTATCCATTCTATTACTCTATGTCTTTTGATTGGTGCATTAAGTCCATTTACATTTAGGGTGACTATTGAAAGATATGTACTTATTGCCATTGCAGGCTTTAGATTCGTGGTTACCAAAGGTTCAAGGTTAGCTTCTTTAGTATCTTACTGCCTAACTTAGCTCGCTTATTGAGCTGTTATATACACTGTCTGGAGAGTCTTTTCTTCTCTCCCTTCTTATTCCTCCTCCTCCATTCTTCATATGTTGTGTGTTTTGTTCTGTGCTCTTTTTAGGGGTGCTCCCATCTAGAGCAGTCCCTGTAGGACGCCCTGTAGAGGTGGTTTGTGGGAAGCAAATTCCCTCAGCTTTTGCTTGTCTGGGAATTGTTTGATCCCACCATCATATTTAAATGATAGTCGTGCTGGATACAGTATCCTTGGTTCAAGGCCCTTCTGTTTCATTGCATTAAGTATATCATGCCATTCTCTTCTGGCCTGTAGGGTTTCTGTTGAGAAGTCTGATGTTAGCCTGATTGGTTTTCCTTTATAGGTGACCTTTTTCTCTCTAGCTGCCTTTAAAACTCTTTCCTTGTCCTTGATCCTTGCCATTTTAATTATTATGTGTCTTGGTGTTGTCCTCCTTGGATCCTTTCTGTTGGGGGTTCTGTATAATTCCATGGTCTGTTCGATTATTTCCTCCCCCAGTTTGGGGAAGTTTTCAGCAATTATTTCTTCAAAGACACTTTCTATCCCTTTTCCTCTTTCTTCCTCTTCTGGTATCCCTATAATACGAATGTTTTTCCTTTTGTATTGGTCACATATTTCTCTTAGTGTTGTTTCATTCCTGGAGATCCTTTTATCTCTCTCTATGTCAGCTTCTATACGTTCCTGTTCTCTGGCTTCTATTCCTTCAATGGCCTCTTGCATCTTATCCATTCTGCTTATAAATCCTTCCAGGGATTGTTTCACTTCTGTGATCTCTTTCCTGACATCTGTGATCTCCTTCCGGACTTCATCCCACTGCTCTTGCATTTTTCTCTGCATCTCATCCCATTGCTCTTGCATTTTTCTCTGCATCTCTGTCAGCATGTTCATGATTTTTATTTTGAATTCTTTTTCAGGAAGACTAGTTAGGTCTGTCTCCTTCTCAGGTGTTGTCTCTGTGATCTTTGTCTGCCTGTAGTTTTGCCTTTTCATGGTGATAGAGATAGTTTGCAGAGCTGGTACAAGTGACCGCTGGAAGAGCTTCCCTTCTTGTTGGTTTGTAGCCTTTTCCTGGGAGAATAGCGACCTCTAGTGGCTTGTGCTGGGCAGCTGCGCGCAGACAGGGCTTCTGCTTCCTGCCCAGTTGCTTTGGGGTTTATCTCCGCTGTTGCTGTGGGCTTGGCCTGGCTGGGGCTGTTCCTCCAAAATGGTGGAGCCCCGTTGGAGGGGGAGCAGCCAGGAGACTATTTATCTCCGTAAGGGGCCTCTGTGCTCCCTGCTGCCCAGGGGGTTAGAGTGCCCAGAGATCCCCAGATTCCCTGCTTCTGGTCTAAGTGACCTGTCCTGCCCCTTTAAGATTTCCAAAAAGCACTCTCCAAACCAAAACAACAGCAGGAACAATGAGAGAGGGAACAGAAAGAAAGAGAAAAAAAAAAAGGAAAAAACAAGCGATTTTTTTTTTTTTTTTTTTGTCCTCAGGTGCCGGTCCCAGGCACCCGCTCACTGGTCCTGCTGCCCTGTCTCCCTAGCACCAGGGTCCCTGTCCTTTCAGGGCTTCCAAAAAGCACCCACCCACCGGTCCCGCAGGGAAGGAACGCTCAATATTCTTTGTCCTCAGGCACTGGTCCCACGCACCCGCTCACCAGTCCCGCCGCCCTGCCTCCCTAGCACCGGGGTCCCTGTCCCTTCAAGGCTTCCAAAAAGCACTCGGCAAAAAGAGAGAAAAAAAAGGGGAAAAACGCACGATTTCTTCCGTCCTCAGGTGCTGGTCTCAGGCACCCACCCACCGGTCCCACAGGGAAAAATGCGGGATATTCTTTGTCCTCAGGTGCCGGTCCCAGGCACCCGCTCACCAGTCCCGCCGCCCTGCCTCCCTAGCACCGGGGTCCCTGTCCCTTTTAGGCTTCCAAAAAGCACTCGCAGAAAAGAGAAAAAAAAAAGGGGAAAAACGCGCGATTTCCTCTGTCCTCAAGTGCCGGTCTCAGGCCCCCGCCCACCGGTCCCGCAGGGAAAAACGGGGGATATTCTTTGTCCTCAGGCGCCGATCCCAGCCACCCGCTCACCAGTCCCGCCACCGTGCCTCCCTAGCACTGGGGTCCCCGTCCCTTCAAGGCTTCCAAAAAGCGCTCGCCAAAAAGAGAAAAAAAAAAAAAAAAAGGGGAAAAACGCGCGACCTCCTCCGTCCTCAGGCACCGGTCTCAGGCACCCGCCCCCAGGTCTCGCAGGGAGAAACGCGGGATATTCTTTGTCCTCCGGCGCCGTTCCCAGGCACCTCCTCACCGGTCCCGCCACCCTGCCTCCCCAGCAACGGGGGCCCGTCCCTCTAAGGCTTCCAAAAAGCGCTCGCCAAAAAAAAAGAAAAAAAAACCGCTCCGGTTTCTCTCCACCCGCCGGGAGCCGGGGGGAGGGGCGCTCGGGTCCCGCCGGGCCGGGGCTTGTATCTTACCCCCTTCACAAGGCGCTGGGTTCTTGCAGGTGTGGATGTGGTCTGGATGTTGTCCTGTGTCCTGTGGTCTCTATTTTAGGAAGATTTTTCTTTGTTATATTTTCATAGCTCTATGTGTTTTTGGGAGGAGATTTCCACTGCTCTACTCACGCCGCCATCTTGGCTCCGCCTCTCTTTAGGGTTTTTTTATACACAATATCATGTCATCTGCAAACAGTGACAGTTTGGCTTCTTCCTTACCAATCTGAATGCCTTTTATTTATTTGTTTTGTTTAATTACCATGGCTAGGACCTCCAGAACTTGAATAAAAGTAGGGAGAGTGGGCATCCTTGTCTTGTTCTTGATCTTAAAGGAAAAGCTTTCAGCTTCTTGCTGTTAAGTATAATGTTGGCTGTGGGTTTGTCATATATGGCCTTTATTATGTTGAGGTACTTGTCCTCTATACCCTCTAATGTTTTTCTATTCTCTATTTATCTCTGCTCTAATCTTTATTTCCCTCCTTCTGGTAGCTTTAGGTATAGTTTTTTCTTATTTTTCTAGTTCCTTAAGATATAAAGTTCTTGACTTGAGATGTTTATTATTTTTAAATATAAGCATTTACAACTACACATGTCCCTTTTAGCACTGCTTCTGCTACGTCCCATAAGTTTTATTATTTTGTGTTTTCACTTTCATTTGTTTCAAGTTATATCCTACTTTCCCTTGTGATTTCTTCCTTGGCCCAATGGTTATTTATTCTGCTGATCTCTCTGCCTTTTGATCAGAGTACTTAATCTATTTATAGTTAAAGTATTACTAAACTATTTTTATAAAGTCTCTATTCTGTAACATGGCCAATGAAGTTCATACTCCATTAGCTTAGTGGTCAACTAGTATTTTGACGGAATTTTCTTAAATGCCTTGAGCCAAGAAAAGAAAAGCAGAAAGGAAAAAAGAGAAAGAAAAAAGTACTCTCCTAATTTTTGCCCAGTGGCTTTGTGTTTGGGGATTCCTTCAATGCTTAGCCAGTCCATCTACAACTCTGTCTTAGCTTTCAGTTTCTGCTTGTATGAATCCTGAAGGTCAGCCAGAGGTAGAAGCTTAGATCTTCTCAGGCCTTTTCTGAGCATGTGTCCAGCTCTAGGCATGCATGTGGCTTTCCTGGTTCTCCACTATACATGACAGCTGTTAAAAGCTCTACTCCACATATCTCCTTTCCCAGGCTTTTGTCTATTGTTTGCCTATTATCCATTTCCCCAGGATGCTCCAGACAGTACTTTTGCCTTTAAATGTTTCTGGCAGATGCCACCCAGAAAGCCCTGGGAATGCTTTGAGTGAGGTGAAATCAAGGCAGGCGCTTACATCAGTCCTTGTAGGGGCCACTGGTTAGGTTAAAACAAACAATCATAATCTTTGAGAGTAAGGTCCACATTGCTCCCTCTGGCAATATCAGCCTGTGCCAGAAGTGCAGAATGTCATGTTCATGACTGCTGCTGACCTGGGGAGTGGGGAGCAATAGGCAGGTGATTAAAAACACCACTGAACTCTTTAACTGCTATGTAGCCACTTTTTTTTTTCATCAAGCTTTCTTATGCTTATTGTGCTTTTTTTTTCCCCCTAGATTCCGGAGGTCTGCAGAACTTGGCAGTTTTGTCAGCTTATTCATTGTTTCTGTGAAGATATAGAACCCTGGAGTTTCCTGCTCTGCCATTTTTGGTGATGTCACTTGACAAGTATAGTTACTATAAATTTTTTATTAATTTCCAGAATTCTTATAAAGTTGATTTTGACAGTGTTTGTCAGGTTGTTTGCTGTTTTTGTGAAGGTGAGGAATTTTGAGGTTTCCTACTCTGCAATTTTCATTGATGTCACTCAAACACACGAATTTTTTTTTAATCTGGGCAAATTGTCCATCTCAGTATTTTATCCCCCCAAAGAATCACTGCTGGAAGGAGACAATAGTTTTTCAATTGTCTTTTCACCTGAATAAAATATAAGTAGTTGCAGTGTTACTTTATTGTATTACAGTGTTATAGAGTTGATAGATTAATAATTTCTTCTGCCTTTCTTTAGCTCATGGTGGCCATATATACCTGAAGGAATGTTACTGGTAGTTTGGACTTATATTCAGTAAGCACTCTTTAATTTACAACCTTTTGGAATTATATTTAACTCAATGCTCATATAAAAAAATACAATTTTTTCTCATGGATCACAGTCTGGTTTAGAATGAGCCAACAAGCATTTTGGGTTTCTCTTTTCCCAGATATTTTCAGTGAAAGCTCATTTCTTCTCATAATTGCATGCACACTCACACAGTTAAATAAGCACCAATACATATTTACTTATTTTTCTACAATAAAAAATTATCTCAAGATTGTATCTCTGCCTTTGCCCTACATTCAGATCTGTTTCTGTGTGGCTAAGTCAAAAGCAAATTTAACTCAGCACCTGCTGCCTTGGCCTATTACAGTTCAGTCTCAGTGCTCAAGGCCTGCACTCTAGGGCAGGAACTTTCCTAGGAAAATCTTCCAAATGAGGTGGGGGGCATCCTGGAAACAAATAATGGAAAGAGGTAAGGATAAAGTTGATATCAGACTCTAGAAATTGGAACTGTCTCTGAGCCTTTCAATAAAATCCTGCCTTTTTAGCCTTCTGTTCTGGCATAAGTAGAACTTTCTTAATCATAGCAAAATGAAAATTAAGTGCTCATTTCTCTGGAAAATGTGATACATTTGATCCTTCTTTACTAGTCACTTGTGAACATTTACTGATATTTTTATTAGTGGGTCATAACATATTAGAAATTATCAATCTAAAAAGAAACTGTCAATCTTGACTCACTGCAATAATGATAAAAAAAACTACTAGGGCATCAGTAAGAACTATCTTGTTTTAATAGCTGCTGTGGGCATTATTTAATGGGGAGAAAAAGTAGTGCTAAACTGGAATTTTGTAGAAGTTCAGAGTTTATACAGCACAAGTGTAGTTATAATAGCTTTTGATTCTTTACAGGGGCTGGACTTAACTGTAAGAAGTGTAGTATATGTACAAAATAGTAGATACATCAAGTTTCCTTTATAGCCACATTCCCACACTTAACCATGAACTTTGTGTCTCCTTTGCAGTGGAAATTGGAGAAGCTGCCTATTTTATAGTCTGTGCCTTTGTTCTAGCAACCCCTGGGTACACTGGGTATATTAGTTAGGTAAGCAGAATTAAAATGCTTTACCTGGGACTTCTGTTAGTATCATCATAATTTTTCCTTTATCTTTCTCATTCTTATTTTTAATTCCTATACTCCTGAATTTAATTCTAACTCGTATTTTACTTCTGATGAGGATGATCTTTTTATTTTGCCTTTCTTTTTCTTTACTTAGGAGAAATTTTAATTTTTGGACTGTTCAGAAAATACTGTATAGTTCAATGAATATAAAGCCTACCAACTCTAACATTGGTTAAATTGTTATTTCTTCAGTAGTCTCTCTTTAGTTTAATTAAACATGCCCTTTGCTATTTCTTACTGTGATTTTCAAAGCTGCCCAGTAAAATTAAATTAATCAGCCTTTTTTATTCCTGTTGAAACATTAGGAAAAAAATCTACGTGGTATAAGGAAACTGTAATGAACTTGGTCATTTATACTATTTTTCCAAGAATTAGAAAATTCTACTCAGAATATCCTAAGTCTGGAGAAGAAATTTTAATTCTAGGTCTATTTAATTTTAATCTGTTTTCCTCCTGCTTCAATTTTATTTTCTTCATTTCTGACTGAGTAATTGACTATGCATGGGAAAGATGGCCTGCATCCTAAGTGTTATGGGCTCTTCAGAATGGTGATCTACGCCCAACAGACGGAGCACAGTTCTACCTCATCACAGATGGTAAAGAAACTGAAATATCCAAGTACTGGTGAAGAAACTGGAACATAATTTCAACTTAAAACCCATTTTTTAATATATTTTTTTAATCACTTAACAAGTTAGGCTATGACCAAATACAGTTTTTTTCCCCAAGAATAAGGGTGGTTACTTATAAGAAAATCTATTATCATAATCCATTATATCACCAAATTCAAGAAAAAGGCCCTATGATTGATCACATAAATAAATAGTGAAAAGGAATTTGGTAAAATACAGCAGGAATTCCTAATAAAAACTCTAAGTAAAATAGGAATACAAAAGAATACCTAAATATACTAGTTTATTTACCAAAAACCAACCACAAAGAGTATCCTAAATAGTAAAAGACTGAAGTCATTTTGATTAAAAGCAGGGACTGTACAGACATACCTAATATTTTTATTATTATTTAACATTATTTTAGATATTCTAGACCTGTGCTGTTCAATATGGTAGCTGCTAGTCACATGTGACTATCTACATTTAAATCAATTAAAATTAAATACAATTTAAAATGTAGTTCCTCAGTCTCACTAGCCACATTTAAAATGCTCAATAGCCACCTATGTCTAGTGGCTACCATTTTAGACAGCACAGCTACAGAATGTTACCATCATCACAGAAAATTCTACTGAACAATGCTGTTCTAGAGAATAGGGTAAAATAAGAAAATCTGTGTATATATAGTGTAAAAGATGAGATTAAATGATCTGTCTTATTTTGCTAATGTTATGTTGTATATACAGAAAACCCAAAAAGCTTTAGTAGCAAAAAATCTGTAACTATTAAGAGAATTTGGATTTAATAAAAATACACAATAAATAATTTTCTGTATTATAGCTATACACACTTAGAAATGGAAATGAGGAAAGTATTGCATTTACAATAGCAGAAAAAAGAACTCATAAGCCAGACAAACAAATATAAATACTGCATGATTTCATTTATATGTGGAATCTAAAAAAGTCAAACTGGTAAAAGCAGAGTAGAATGGTTATTCCCAGGATCTGCTTAGGGGTGGGGAGGAAATGGGGAGCTATTGGTCAAAGCATAGAAAGATTCATTTATGTAGGATGAAGATATTCTGGAGATCTAATGTCCAGCATAGTGATTATAGTTAATAATAGTATATTATATACTAGAAATTTTCTAAGAGAATTCATCTTGTGTATTCTCACCACACACACAAAAATCAAAACTATGTGAGGTGAATCATGATTATGTGATGTGAATGTTAATTAGCTTGATTGTGGTTTAATTTCACCATATATACATATATCAGAGCATCATGATATATACCTTATATATGTAAAATTTGTATTTGTCAAGTATACCTCAATAAATACAAAAAAAATTTTTTTAAGAACTTATAAAATAATGTGGAATAAATTTAACCAAAAGACATAGGACCCATATGAGGAAAACTATAAAATCTCATTATGAATATTTTATAAACATAAAACAATTGTATAAACTCATGAAAAGGCACATGCAGTGTTCTTGAATGGGGAGACTTAATATCATAAAAATGTCAATTCTCCCAGAATTAATATATCAGTGTAATGTAATTTCAATTAGAATCCCAGCAAGATATTTTAGGAGAAACTGGATAAAGTAAGAAGCAAAGAAAAGTTTCAAAGATAAGAACAGAGAGGAGCCAAGATGACAGCATGAGTAAGGCAGTGGAATTTCCTCCCAAAATCATACATATTTTTGAAAATACAATAAATACAACTATTCCTAAAAGAGAGACCAGAGGATACAGTACAATAGCCAGGCTACATCTACATCTGCGAGAACTCAGCATCTCATGAAGGGGATAAGATACAAGCCCCAGCCCGGTGGGACACAAGCGCTCCCCCAACCCCAGCTCCTCAGCAGAAAGAAAGGAGTCAGAGCAGGGAGGGAGTGGAAGCCCAGGAATGCTAAATAACCAGACCTAGTAATCCGCACTGGGAACACAGACACACATTGCATGGTGTGCAGGATATTAGAGAAACAGAAAAGTAAAATCTGCAAGCGGGTCCCTGCAGCCGGCACCCCTGGGACAAAAGAAAAGCAAGTGCTTTTTGAAAGTCTTAAAGGGACAGGGGCCTCACGGCTGGATGGAAGCATCCTGGCACACCCAGCCCAGCAGCTGGGAATCCCAGAGAATTTCAGGCATCCGAGCCCCCTGGAAGGCAATGCAGCCTGAGGTCCCTCATGGCAATAAACAGCTTGCCAGTCATTCCCCCTCCAGCGTGGCACTGCCGCAGTGGCCGAGCAGCCAGAGAGCGGCTGCACTCACAGCAGCTGCCGGGAGCCTTCTCCAGGCACGCAGCCACCTGAGCCAGACCCAGAGGCCACCACCAAAGTGCAGCTGCCCGAAACAGGCAGAGGAAACTGGGGCAAGGTGCGAAGGGGCGCCATTCTCGCAGGAGAGCACACCTGGCACGCCTGCCACTCCCTGCAGGGCTCTGGGCTACCCTGATGGTGACCCCGACCATGGCAGCTTAGGGGATTAATCCAGAGGTGGCACCAGGTGTGTGGGTAACCGACACAGGAAGCAGAGAAGGGCAAGGTGACCAGCAAGCAGGAAAGGACTTTGTTCTCCCAGGTGACACACGCGCTACCTGCCAACAACTACCTCTATCACCATGAAAAGGCAGAAGAATTTGGTCCAGTCCAGAATTACACAAACAACCCCCGAGAGAGGGCCTGGGGAGATAGATTTAATCAATCTTCCTGAAAAAGAATTCAAAATAAAGGTCATAACCATGCTGATAGACCTGCAGAGAAATATGCAAGAGCTAGAGGATCAAGTTGGGAGGGAGAATACATAAATAAAACAATCTCTAGAAGGACTTAAGAGCAGAATGGATGAGGTGCAAGAGGCCATTAATGGAATAGAAATCAGAGAAGAGGAACACAGAGCAGCCGAGGCAGAGAGAGATAAAAGGATCTCGAGGAATGAAAGAATATTAAGAGAATTGTGTCCAATCTAAACAGAACAATATTCGCATTATAGGAGTACCAGGAGAAGAAGAGAGAGAGAAAGGGATAGAAAGTGTCTTTGAAGAAATAATTGCTGGAAACTTCCCCAGACTGGGGGAGGAAATAGTCTCTCAGACCATGGAATCCCACAGAACTCCCAACACAAGGGACCAAAGGAGGACAACACCAAGACATATAGTATTAAAATAGCAAAGATCAAAGACAAGGACAGAGAATTAAAGAAAGCCAGAGAGATAAAAAAGGTCACTTACAAAGGAAAACCCATCAGGCTATCATGAAACTTCTCAACAGAAACCTTACAGGCCAGAAGAGAATGGCATGATATATTTAATGCAAGGAAACAGAAGGGCCTTGGGCCAATAATACTGTATCCAGCATGACTATCATTTAAATATGAAAGAGGGATTAAACAATTCCCAGACAAGCAAAAGTTGAGGGAATTTGCCTCCCACAAACCACCTGTACAGGATACTTTACAGGGAATGCTCTAGATGGAAGCACTACTAACGCTAAATAGAAGTCAACAGAGAAAATGAAATCACAACAAAGAAAGCAGATCAACTAAATACTAACTAAAGGCATAAAATAAAATCAACTACTCACAAAAGCAGTCAAAGGAAACACAGAAGAGTACATAATAAAACACCTAACATATAAAGAATGGAGGAGGAAGAATAAGAAGGAACAGAAATAAAGAATCATCAGACTGTGTTTATAATAGCTTAATAAGAGAGTTAAGTTAGATGGTTAAATAGTAAAGAAGCTACGATTGAACATTAAGTAACCACAAATCTAAAGCCTGCAATGGCAATAAGTACATATCTTTCAATAATCACCCTAAATGTAAATGGACTGAATGCACCAATCAAAACACACAGAGTAATAGAATGGATAAAAAAGCAAGACTCATCTATATGCTGCTTACAAGAGACTCACCTCAAACCCAAAGACACACACAGACTAAATGTCAAGGGATGGAAAAAGATATTTCATGCAAACAATTGGGAGAAAAAAGCAGGTGTTGCAGTACTTGTTTCAGACAAAATAGACTTAAAAACAAAGAAAGTAACAAGATAAAGAAAGTAACAAGATAAAGAATGATAAAGGAGGCAGTCCAACAAGAGGATATAACCATTATAAATATATATGCACCCAATACATGAGCACCAACATATGTGAAACAAATACTAACAGAATTAAAGGAGGAAATCGAATGCAATGCAATCGTTCTAGAAGACTTCAACACACCACTCACTCCAAGGACAGATCCACCAGACAGAAAATAAGTAAGGACACAGAGGCACTGAACAACACGCTAGAACAGATGGACCTAACAGACATCTACAGAACTCTACACCCAAAAGAAGCAGGATACACATTCTTCTCAAGTGCACATGGAACATTTTCCAGAATAGAGCTCATACTAGGCCACAAGAAGAGCCTCGGTAAATTCAAAAAGACTGAAATTCTACTAATCAACTTCTCAGACCACAAAGGGATAAAAGTAGAAATAAATTGTACAAAGAAAATAAAGAGGCTCACAAACACATGGAGGCTTGACAACATGCTCATAAATAATCAGTGGATCAATGACCAAATTAAAATGGAGATCAAGCAATATATGGAGACAAATGCCATCAAGAGCACAAAGCCCCAACTTCTGTGGGACGCAGCGAAGGCAGTTCTAAGAGGAAAGTACATAGCAATCCAGGCCTATTTAAAGAAGGAGGAACAATCCCAAATGAATAGTCTAATGTCACAATTATTGAACTTGGAAAAAGAAGAACAAATGAGGCCCAAAGTCAACAGAAGGAGGGACATAGTAAAGATCAGGGAAGAAAAAAATAAAATTGAGAAGAATAAAATAGAAAAAATCAATGAAAGCAAGAGCTGGTTCTTTGAGAAAATAAACAAAATAGATAAGCCTCTAGCCAGACTTAAGAGAAAAAGAGAATGTACACACATCAACAGAATCAGAAATGAGAAAGGAAAAATCATGATGGACCCCACAGAAATACAAAAAATTATTAGAGAATACTATGAAAATCTATATGCTAAGAAGCTGGAAAATCTAGAAGAAATGGACAACTTCCTAGAAAAATACAACCTTCCAAGACTGACCAAGGAAGAAACACTAAAGTTAAACAAACCAATTACGAGCAAAGAAATTGAAATGGTAATCAAAAAACTACCTAAGAACAAAACCCCTGGGCCAGATGGATTTACCTCGGAATTTTATTGGACATACAGACAAGACATAATACCCATTTTCCTCAAAGTTTTCCAGAAAATAGAAGAGGAGGGAATACTTCCAAACTTGTTCTATGAAGCCAGCATCACCCTAATACCAAAACCAGGCAAAGACCCCACCAAAAAAGAAAATTACAGACCAATATCCCTGATGAACATATATGCAAAAATACTCAACAAAATATTAGCAAACCGAATTCAAAAATACATCAAGAATGTTTTGTTGCCCTTGTCTAGCTTGGATTAATACTTAGTCTATAAGCACACACCTGATCATCTACATTTGCCCTCTTACAGCACTAAACTATGTTTTCTACCTTTATCTTGCATCTACCTACCACTTCAGCATTTTATTAATAATAATAATAATAATAAGGGAGAAATGTGGGATTCACATATAAATCAAGTATAAAAATCAAATGAATAATCATATTTGACCTGATTGTTTATAGTTCATGATGCATGATCAAAACTGAAAGTTTCTGTGATGACTGCCCTTGTACTGTTCACCATGTAAGAACTTATTCACTATGTAAGAACTTGTTCACCATGTAAGAACTTGTTCATTATGCTTCAGAAGATTGGAGACTGTTGAGAATTAGGCTTGGGTTGATTAATGATTGTGCAATGAGCCCCCTATACAGAATTTTATTGTTGTTAACAATCATTTGATCAATAAATAAGAGAGATGCCCTCTCAAAAAAAATACATCAAGAAGATCATACACCATGATCAAGTGGGATTCATCTCAGGGATTCAAGGATGGTACAACATTCGAAAATCCATCAACATCATCCACCACATCAACAAAAAGAAGGACAAAAACCACATGATCATCTCCACAGATGCTGAAAAAGCATTTGACAAAATTCAACATCCATTCCTGATAAAAAACTCTCAACAAAATGGGTTTAGAGGGCAAGTACCTCAACATAATAAAGGCCATATATGACAAACCCACAGCCAACATCATACTGAACAGCGAGAAGCTGAAAGCCTTTCCTGTAAGATCAGGAACAATACAGGGATGCCCACTCTCCCCACTGTTATTCAACATAGTACTGGAGGTCCTAGCCATGGCAATCAGACAAAACAAAGAAATACAAGGCATCCAGATTGGTAAAGAAGAAGTCAAACTGTCACTATTTGCAGATAACATGATATTGTATATAAAAAACCCTAAAGAATCTACTTGAAAACTGCTAGATCTAATATCTGAATTCAGCAAGTTGCAGGATATAAAATTTATACACAGAAATATGTTGCTTTCCTATACACTAACGATGAACTAGCAGAAAGAGAAATCAGGTAAACAATTCCATTCACATTTGCATCAAAAAGAATAAAATTCCCAGGAATAAACCTAACCGAGAAAGTGAAAGACCTATACCCTGAAAACTACAAGACACTCAAAGAGGACACTAACAAATGGAAACTCATCCCATGCTCTTGGGTAGGAAGAATTAATATTGTCAAAATGGCCATCCTTCCTAAAGCAATCGACAGATTCAATGCAATGCCTATCAAAATACCAACAGCATTCTTCAACAAACTGTAACAAATAGTTTCAAAATTAATACGGAACCACAAAAGACCCCAAATAGCCAAAGCAATCCTGAGAAGGAAGAATAAAGCAGGGGGGATTTCACTTCCCAACTTTAAGCTCTACTACATAGCCACAGTAATCAAGACAATTTGGTACTGGCACAAGAACAGACCCACAGACCAGTGGAACAGAATAGAGAGCCCAGATAGTAACCCAAACATATATGGTCAATTAATATATGATAAAGAAGCCATGGACATACAATGCGGAAATGACAGCCTCTTCAACAGCTGGTGTTGGCAAAACTGGACAGCTACATGTAAGAGAATGAAACTGGATCATTGTCTAACCCCATACACAAAAGTAAATTCAAAATGGATCAAAGATCTGAATGTAAGTCATGAAACCATAAAACTCTTAGAAAAAAGCATAGGCAAAAATCTCTTGGACATAAACATGAACAACTTCTTCATGAACATATCTCCCTGGGCAAGGGAAACAAAAGCAAAAATGAACAAGTGGGACTACATCAAACTGAAAAGCTTCTGTACAGCAAAGGACAACACCAATACACAAGAAGGCATCCTACAGTACAGGAGAATATATTCATAAATGACAGATCCGATAAAGGGTTGACATCCAAAATATATAAAGAGCTCACGTACCTCAACAAACAAAAAGCAAATAATCCAATTAAAAAATGGGCAGAGGAGCTGAACAGACAGTTCTCCAAAGAAGAAATTCAGATGGCCAACAGGCACATGAAAAGATGCTCCACATCACAGTCATCAGAGCAATGCAAATTAAAACCACAATGAGATATCACCTCACACCAGTAAGGATAGCCAGCATCAAAGAGACTAAGAACAACAAATACTGGTGAGGATGCAGAGAAAGGGGAACCCTCCTACACTGTTGGTGGGAATGTAAGTTAGTTCAACCATTGTGGAAAGCAGTATGGAGGTTCCTCAAACTAAAAATAGAAATACCATTTGACCCAGGAATTCCACTCCTAGGAATTTACCCTAAGAATGCAGCAGCCCAGTTTGAAAAAGACAAATGCACCCCTATCTTTATTGCAGCACTATTCACAATATCCAAGAATTGGAAGCAACCTAAGAGTCCATCAGTAGATGAATGGATAAAGAAGATGTGGTACATATACACAATGGAATATTATTCAGCCATAAGAAGAAAACAAATCCTACCATTTCCAACAACATGGATGGAGCTACAGGGTAGTATGCTCAATGAAATAAGCCAGGCGGAGAACGACAAGTATCAGATGATTTCACTTATCTGTGGAGTATAAGAACAAATGAAAAACTGAAGGAGCAAAACACGAGAAGACTCACAGAATCCAAGAATGGACTAACAG
The DNA here is from genome assembly GCF_040802235.1 of Manis javanica. Lineage (NCBI taxonomy): Eukaryota > Metazoa > Chordata > Mammalia > Pholidota > Manidae > Manis > Manis javanica. Next base: position 92,278,001 of record NC_133174.1, read on the forward strand.
TTACCAAAGGGAAAAGGACTGGGGAGGATGGGTGGGAAGGGAGGGATAAGGGGTAAAAAAGAAAGGGGTCATTATGATTAGCATGTATAATGTGGGTGGGGCATGGGGAGGGCTGTGCAACACAGAGAAGACAAGTAGTGATTCTACAACATCTTACTATGCTGATGGAGAATGACTGTAATGGGGAATGTGGGGGGTACTTGATGATGGGGGGAGTCTAGTAAACATAATGTTCCTCATGTAATTGTAGACTAATGATCCCCCCCCCAAAAAAAGGTAAGAACACTAAAGGAGGATTTGTCTTGTTAGGTAGTAAGCAATTAAGCTAATTGATCAAATCAGCATAATGTTACTGTAAGATTAGACAAACAGATCAGTGTAACAGAATAGCAAATCCAGAATGAGATCCCAGGATATGTAAAAACTTAATGTATGACCAAGGTAAATACTTCAGTTCAATGAGAAAAGACTGGATTATTTAATAATTGATACTGGCACAATTGCTATCCACTTGGAAGAAAATAAAAATGGATTCTTATCTTACACAATATCAAAAAATAAATCCAGTTGGCTTAATAGTTAATATAAAGGTAAAATGGTAAATATGGAAAGTCTGGTAGACTGTGGATAGAGTGCAGGGGAAGGGGAAGTGTATATCCAGAAGCTACATAAATAGTAGAGATAGACCTATTCAACTATATACACATTGAAAAGATATTTTTAGAATGAAAAATAAATCAGTTTGTTCTTATATTTCCTGTTCAAAATCAAGGTTATAGATTTTACTTTTTTATTTTATATTTGTATATCTTTTCTCTTTTGCTGAAATCTCTGTTGCTAATGACATTAACATAATTATTTACTTTATTCTACTCTATATCCAGTATTTATTTAACTTAGTCTACTATATATCTAGATAACAGTGAGTAAATGGTGAGCTGGAATTCAAACACAGAAAAGTTTGACTTCTAACTACTCCCCTATTTTTAAAGTAACAATTCCAGTATTATTACTAACAAATAGTATTATTGAATGTCATTTAAGTTTTTTATGATTCTTTTTGTCTTCATGATATATCCCACCAGTTTAGTCAAATTACTGTGTTTTAAACAGAAGGAACAAAATAGCAGTAGACTCATAGACACTGAGAATGGACTAGTGGTTACCAAGGGGTAGGGGTAGGGGCAGGTGGAGGGTGAAGGAGATAAAGGGCACAATAATTCACAATCACAATGTAAGTTGGTCATGGGGATGGTATTACAGCATGGAGAATATAGTCAATGATTCTGTAACATCTTGCTACATTAACAGATAGTAACACCATTAGAGGAGGGTGAGTATTTAATAATATGGGTAACTGTTGAACCACTGTGTTGTATATTTGAAACCCACATGAGATTGTATACCAACGATGCTCTAATACCAAAAAAAGTCACTGTATTTTAAAGAAACCTAGAATAATTCTCTGTGCCTTTCTTCCAACAACTGATATATATTTATAGTAACTTGTATTTATTTTGTTTTCAACTCCAGGGTTTTTTGGTTTTTGTTGTAACTGAAAAAATTTACATGATTCGAAAGTCAATACTATAAAAAGACTCCTTCAGAGAAGTCTAGCGTTTGTACCTGACCCCCAAGAGCATGTTCCTTCCTCAAGGAACACTGAAGTAACCATTTTTATTAGCTCTTAGTTTATACTTTCATTGTTCATTTTTGAAAACATAAACAAGTAGTTATACATGCTCTTATTTTCCCTCTTTCTTTCATAAAAAGTAACATACTTTAATACTGTTCTGTGCTTTGTTTTTTCATTTAATGGCATACATTGGAGATCACTGCATAGCAGTATATAGAAACCTTTTTCATTTCTTTTTACAGCTACATGGCATTCCATTGTTTCCATGTATCATGTTTTATCCAGCAAGTCTACTATGATGGATATTTGGGTGGTTTAAGACTGGGGAAAAATGTCTTGCTAGTGGGTATGTGGGAAAAGAGTATTGTGAAATAATAGACAATATATATATTGGTCTCTGACCCTCATTCCTGGCACAGAGCTCCTGAAAACCTTTAATTTCCTAAGTAATGGGAGCACCAGTAGCATCTTTTGTTCTAATATTTGGTCTTTGACCATGGTTCCTGACACAGAACTCCTAAATCTGTTGTAATTTCCTAGGTGATAGGAGTGTCTTTGGTTCTAATGAGGCAACTCTTAGTGGTCACCTGAATGACTTCAGGATGGGAACTCATCACCAGAAAGACCCAGCCATGATTAGAAGCTGGGAACCTCAGCCCTGCTTCCCATCCTCCAGGAAGAGGAGAGAGGCTGGAAATGTAATTCATACTCCATCATGTCTACTCGATGAAGCCTCTATAAAAATTACAATAATATGGGGTTTGGAGAGCTTCTGAGTTAGTAGACACATTTACATGCCAGGACACATTTAAAGCCACAGAGACAGAAGCTCCTACACTCAGGACCCTTCTGGACCTTGCCCCATATATCTTATTGTTCAACTGTTCATTCATATCCTTTATTACATCTTTTATAATAAACCAGTAAACAGAAGTGTTTTCATGAATTCTACTGAGTTGTTCTAGCAAATTATCAAACCAGAGGGGGTCATGGGAACCTGGTTTATAGTTGGTTGGTCAGAAGTACAGGTGACAACCTGGGACTTTTGACTGGTGTCTGGAGTGGAGCAGTCTTGTGGGACTGAACCCTTAACTTGTAGGATCTGATGCTAATCCCAGATTGACAGTGTTAGAATTGAACTGAATTGTAGAATACCCAGCTGGTGTCAGACAATTGCTTGATGTGTGGAAAACCCACACATCTGGTATCAGAAGTACTGTGTGGTGGTAGTGAGAGTAAAGGAGAAACACTGGAGGAAGAGTGTTTTTTCCCATACAGGTATTCTTACACACCGATGGTAGAAATATTTAGTATTATAGCCATGGAAAACAATCTGGCAATATCTATGGGATATTTTAAAGATGCATATAATATCATCCCATTTTTAAAAACAATGATAAAAAATACACGTATCCATATCCATCTACTTACCTATCATCTATATTTATCTGTCATGTACCTAGGCTTATCTAGGTGTGGGGGAAATGGAAAGATAAATATTAGGTGGTTAACTTGTGTGGCAGGGGTAGAAGTGGAGAACAGTTGGGGTACCCAAGTGAAAAAAAAAAAAAAGAAAAATGGCTGTGGTCAATAAAGTATATATTTATTTACATTTATGCATTTAGGTAAAATTATATGGATATAAGTGAAAGTATTTTTTAATTACTTAGAAAATATAATGGAAGAAAGACCCCATTTCATATAATAGCATAAAATTTTAGATATTTTTTAATTACTTATAAAATATAATGGAAGACCCCATTTCATATAATAGCATAAAATTTTAGACTGCCTAGGAATAAAATGCATGTAAGGACCTATATGCAAAGAACTATGAATCTTTAATGAGAAACATAAAAAGACTTGAAAGAGGTTTTCCATATTGCATAAGGGGGAGACTCAATATTGCAAAAATGTCTGTTCTCAAATTATGTGTAATTGTAATGCAATCCCAATAGAATTTTTATATTAGAATTTGGTAAAATATTCTGAATTTCTTTTAGAAGAAGAAACAGTCAATTTTTGGAGAAAACAGTGAGGGTAGTTGTTCTACGAGCTATTAAGATGTATTATAAAGCAACAGTAAATAAGACAGTATAGCAAAGACACAAGAATTGGCAGTGGATAGGGTGACCAACTATTCCCATTTTCCCAGGACTGAGGGGTTGCCCAGTACATGGGACTTTCAGTGCTAAAACTGAGACAGTGCTGAGCAAACTGGGATGGCTGGTCATCCTAACAGTGGAAAAGAATAGACAGCCCAGAAGCAAACCTTAATAGGCAATAGGAGATCACAAATCAGTGAGAAAAGGAAGGATTTTGTAAGAGATGATACTCAGAGAAATGGTAACTATTTGGAAAAATATAAATTAGGGCCCTATTTCATACCATATGCCAAAATAAATTCCATATGGATTGGTGAATTAGATATAAATATAAAAAGTGAAAACACAAAACAATAAGATTATATAGGTAAACATTTCTCTTATTTTGGTATGGGAAAGAAATTCCTAGGTATGGCAAAAGATATCACAGAAAAAATATTGATATACTTGACTATATAATGTAATTTTTACATCCATTAGAAAACAGCACACATGAGAAAAGCAAATTATAAATTAGAAGTAAAAGATTTTCAAAAATACTGTTGACCATTGAACAATGCAGAGGTTAGGGGAACCACCTCCCAGTGCAGTCAAAAAATCCATGTTTACCTTTTCACCCCCCCTAAAACTTAACTACAAATATCCTACTGTTGACCAGAAGCCTTACCAATAACATAGTCAATTAGCACATAGTTTGTATGTTTTATGTATTATATACTGTATTCTTCCAATAAAGTAAGTTAGAGATAAAAATGTTTTCCAAATCATTGTCAATTTCCAAAAAAATGTCCATTTATTGAAAAAAATCTATATATAAGTGAACTATACAGTTTAAACCCAGTTGTTCATGGTTCAATTTTTTATGATAAACTAAAAGTAGCCACAGCCAAAAGCTCCGAAGGAGACATGATGACTCTATGTACTATGGTATCCTGGAGGGGGTTTTAGAACAGAAAAAGGGCAATAGGTAAAAAATAAGGAAATATGAATAAAGTATAGACTTTAGTTCACAATAATGTATCAATATTGGTTCATTAATTATGACAAATGTACCACACTAATGTAAGGTGTTAACAATAGGGGAAACTGGGTGAGGGTGTGAAAACTCTTCATGCTATCTTCACAACTTTTCTGTAACTCTAAAGCTATTCCAAAATAAGTTTATTAAAATATACAAGATAAACTGGCTAATGTCCATACATTATAACTTTTTATAATATATGACTTAATACATATTACATGTAACATATATATATGCAAGAAACATGTATAAACATATAAGTATATAAAATGCAAGCAAATTAGAAAAATGAACGTCTGTAAAGAATTGTGGGCAAAGCATATAAATAAGTGGTTAATATGTGAAAAAAAATTCAGCCCTATTCTAATACACTACCAATAGGTATGTGAATGGTTTCAACCTTTCTGGAAAACAGTTTGCCAATATATAGTAAGAGCCTTAAAATATTCATACTTTGACTTAGTAAGTCCACTTCAGGGTAACTACCCTAAAGGGTTTATTTGAAGCACACACAATGTTTTATGGGCAAAGATGTTCTTCACTGGGTTATGTATAATAGGAAATAAGTGGAGAATATCTAAATGTGCAACATTTGAGGAATATTGTGGTGAGTTTTATGATCTGTGCATACCATGAAGCCATTCAAATATACTGAAGAAGAGTGTAGTATAACAATCAAGAGCATGGGTTTTGGAGACAGATCTGAATTCAAGTTGAAGCACAATCACTGACTATGTGATTTGGGGCAAATCACTTAACGGTCTTTCTAAGCTGTACTTTTCTTATCTGTAAAATAGGGATAACAGGTTTGACCCATAGAGGTTTTGTGATAATTGAGATTATTTATGTGGTTAGTACAGTGCTTGGCAGATAGCTTAGTTAACAGTAACTCACAGTAACTCTAGGATGTAGGTTTTTTACAGATGACAAAATGGGAGCAGAGAAGATGAGTCACTCACCTGTTACACAGGTAGTAAATGGTGAGTTGGAATTCAAACAAAAGTTTGGCTTCAAAACCCACGTTCATAGCCACAACACTAAAATGCAGTTGTCGCTGTTGCTACTTAATAATGTGGGAAAATGTTTAAGGAAAAGTGTTGAGTAAAAAAAGTGGAATACAAGATTTTATGTGTAGAATCATTCAGAATTTTCTTTGAAAATCTTGTGTATATATATATAAACATGCATAAATTAAAAATCAAAGAAAATATGCTAATATATTAAAATGATTATCTTTTGAGTAAAGTGTTTAGAACAACCTGGCACATAGAAAATGTTAAGTCTTATCATTATGATAATTTATTTTGATGTTCGGAAGATTCAGCAAAATAGTCTAAGTGTAAATTTAGTGGTATTTATCCTGCTCAGGACTCAGACTTCCTGAATCTGAGAATTTACATCTTTAATTCATCACTTCTGGAACACTCTCAGCCATTAGGTCTTTGAATATTACTTTTTTTCCATTTGTCCTTTATGTCTCTTTACCTCTCTGTGCTGTATTCTGTGTATCCATATTCCAGTTTACCACTTTTTGTCTTTAGCTGTGCTCAATTTGTGGTTTAATCTATCCACTGCTTTTAATTTTAAAACTATTTTTTTTTACTTGTAGAATTTTTTTTCATTTGATCTTTTTTAAAGAGTGTTATTCTTGTCTCCTGTTTTTAATTATGTCTTTAGTCATTTTAAACAGCTGTTCCACAGTGTGTATTAGATGATTCTATCATTTGAAGATTTGGGATCTAATCCTGCTGTTGTGTCTTCAGACATCGGCTTATGGTGGGTGTCTCTTCATGTGTTTCTTAATTTTTTATTAAGTCATGCTCAATGTGGCTCTACCTGTGGGAATCTTGTGGAGGGCTTGTCTCTTGTCTCTCTACAGCTCTTTTATCTTGCTTCTGCCAGGTAGTTCATGGGATATCAATAGCTAGGAACCACTTTATACTAATTTTTTGACATGGAGGATGCCTGGACCTTGCAACATACATTTTGAACCCTATGTGAAAGCAGGCTTGAGGTTAAAAATTCTCACAGAGACATTTTTTCCACTTTCCCATATCCCAAGTGATCTCTATAAAGTAAGGAATGGATTTTTTGGTTTAGCTCACCCTTATTGAAGGTATAGTCCTTTGAAAGTTCCAACTTTCTACAGGTGTCTCAGTTCCAACTGTCTGCCTTACTTAGGCCCAGGCCTCTGTCTCCTGACCCCACATAGCCATCAAAACCTAAGCACCTTACTTAGTGAGCTAACCAAGCCATATTTCTAAGTGTTTTGTAGTGTAGGAGGGTTTTCAGGCTCTTTTGGCTGCCATATTACTGGAAATGTACATCAAAAGAGTATTTTTAAAAGAAAATAATCTTAAAATGGCAGGTAGCATTGACTTACATGTTAATTCTTTATTGAGAAGGCCATCCTCCTTTCTTTCATAGAAAAATGTAAATAATTTTCTCTTGCCCTATTTCATTTTTAAATATTTTTGCTTGCCTAAAAAATAAAACAAAAATATCAACCTACCAGTTACCTGAGAGGTCTGCTGCCCTTTATTTTTTTTTATCCTAGTCTCGGCACATTTGGCAGAATTCCAGACTTCTTGCCAATGCCTTCCCAAGGGCTATAGTGAGGCTGAGGAGGATACAACTCATATATGTACCTTTAATATATGGTTGGGTCATTTTTAATGTGAGAAAATTGATCAGATGATCTCAATGTTTTGGGTGAGCTCTGTAACAAAAATAAAGCTACCTGGCATGCTTCTTAGATAGGAGAGAGTAATTAATTTCCTTTGACACATTTCTGGAATGCATATGTAATATAATATGGATACAGAATAGGTTGTAAATGGGCGAATCTTGAATGCTTGGTTATCCTCTTTTTTTTTTTTCCTCTTACTCTTCTTCTTTAGTCATCAAAACTTAGCCTATCTATCTCGGAATTACATCTCTACCTTAAAAACTGACTGGGTCTCTACTTCCATTCTTGTTCTTTTTTTAGTCCTCAGCGCTGGTATGATCATAACCCTCCTAAAACATGTGATTAAAATACTTGAGAGGTTTCCCATCACCTTCAAAGTCAAGCCCAAACTCCTTAGCATGGCATAACTGAATACTCCATGTTTACCTTGTGATTCTCATCTCCACGGGTGCTCCAATATCTACCTTGCATTTAAATTGTGCCAGGTTACTAGCATTCCCCCCAAATCAATATTCTTATTAGGCCTAAGAAAATAATGAAAATATTATCACTTTTAATGAAAATATTTATGAGTTTGCTTCCATTAAAGCCCAGGAAAGTAAAACTTAATAAATTCTGATTTCAGTATAAATAAAATATTTAAACTTAGTGCTGTTTTAATGTATCTACTTCTCAATTTTCAACTTTTTTTTCCAACTGCTTTAATGTTCTGAGAAAAAATTAACCATTCAGGAATACATTAAAAAAATATATGGTACCCACATTTTTCCTTTCGCCTCAGGCTCTAGGATGGCTCCATGTGGCACTGTTGTTGATCCTGTCTTTTTTATGCATCATGGATTTTTGCGTTATTTTTAATTGAAAAATGTTGCATTAGAATATAATTTATCTTGATTACTGAGTTTTTTTGGCATCCCCTAAATTTTTCACACAAGGCAAGTGGGTGCCTTACTCACCTCACCCTTATCCCAGCCTTGCTTCACATCCCTAGATATAGAATCTGTTTGAGATTAGTAAGCATTTTGAAAAGAGGACTTTTATTCCTGGGAGAGGTTTCCATCATACCTCTTCACTTTTTAGTACTGAGTTTCCAAAGTAGGGAGAAATTTTATTCTTAAAATAGTATTTATTTTTTGAATAGGTAATACATTGACATGTTTCAAAATTCAAAAGGCACAGAGAAAAGATAAATAGTAAAAGGTCTCCCTCCCACCCCTACCCTCTAATCACCTAGTTCTTCTCCCCAGAGGCAATTAATGTTAACACTATCCTTCAAGAGATAATTTATGCTTATTCATTATCAAGCAAATGTGTACATATATTTTAATCTCCTCTTCTTATACAAATGGTAGCATATTATATCTTGTCCTGTTTTAACAATATATATTGGAGCTCACTCCATATTGGCATATAAAGAGGTTCTTCATTCTCTTTTATAGCTGCATAGTAAGTATTTCATTGTAGAAACATCATTTATTCAATATCTGATTGAGACACAGGCTGCTTCCAGTGCCTTTCTATTACAAACAATGTTGCAGTGAATAACCTTGTTTATGTGTCATTTTGAACATGTGAGTATCTCTACAGGATGAATTCCTAGAAGTCAGATTTCTGGAATAGAAAGTTTGTACAACCACAATTTGGTAGATATTGCTAAACCGTCCACTGAGGAGGCACCAAATTACACCCCCACCAGTAATGTGAGTACCTGTTTCCTTACACCCACACACAACAGTATGTTATCAGACTTGCTTTGCTAGTCTAACAAGTGAGATGATATCTCAGTGTGGGTTTCTTAATTTCTCTTGAATATAAACTTTTCACATGTTTGTGAGCCATTTGTATTTACATGTATTTGAACTGTCTCTTTATATCCTTTGCCCATTTTCCTATTGAATGATTTGGTCTTTTATTATTGATTTGTACAGGTCCTTTATATAATAAGTAAATTAGTCCTTTAGATGAAAGTTTTAAGTATGTGTTCCTCATTTGTTGTTTATCTTTTAACTTTGCTAATGGAAGCTTCTTCCTGTTCAGGATTTTTTTATGTAGACAAAATTAACAACCTTTTATTTTATGAGTTTTGTGTGAAGTGGGGAAGCTTGATGAAAGCCCACTAAAGAATAAAGACTAAGAGGGATTTTGGTAACCACTGTATCAGTAAGGAAGGGAATGTAAATCAGAGTTAACTGTTAGAAAATTGCAAAATTCTGCAACCTTTGCACTTTCCCCATTTTCAGTGTGTTGTCCTATGTTGATTTCCCCTTAGTGATTCAAAATAAAACCCTGAACATGCTAAGGGCCTATGTGCTTGTCGTGAATAGGAAGAATGAGATGAATTAGGAATGATAGTTAATCTGATGGGAAGAAGAACCCCAGTGTTCACAGCCTTAAGAAAAGAAGAAAGAGAGCAGCCCCAAGATTTGCCTGAGGGAAGGAAAGAAGAAATTGCTTGAAAAATGGGATCAGCTTTTTTGACCTGGTGGCCTACCATGCCACATGATGATGAATAGCTATTTAGAAAAAGAACTAGGCAGTGTTGCTAATGTTTCCTTTGTAGTGACAAGGTACATATTGTGACCACATCAGATAATTTTCATTTTAACACCACAGGTTTAGAACACAAGTCAGTCATGTTATATAGCAAATGATTTAAGCCTATGGAAATAACTGTAAGTCTGAAGGACAGTTTAACAAGCAACTGCTTGTTCCTGACCCCCACTGCTTCCTTCTTTATCCTTTCTGTCTTCTACTCCTTCCTCCTCTCCTTATCAAAGTACAATGTTACAACTCAAGTGTTATTTTATCTTTTTCTCTTGGCTTGTTTCTAAATTTTGCTGTTAAAAGTTTATACAATGATGTATTTGTAATCTTTGCAGTATTTCTGACTTCAGGGGTATGTTCCTTAAATTGGAAGGTAGCAATAAACAATTCCAGGAGTTACCAGACACTGGAGCTACGGAACTGGGGATAGCCATCTGTGTAACCACCCTCTGCAGCCCATTCAATATGATCAGTTCTGCCACCTTCCTCTCTTCCTAGTCACTTTTGCTGCCCTTTGAACCCCAAGGTAACCTCTCATTAGCACATTACTCTATACCCTACCTACTTCCCTATCATGTTTTAATCCCTTTCCACTTCACTCTAGACTTCTCCCTCCCCATATTCCTAATGTCTTGTCCAGCCCCTTTCAATCTTACATAGTCTTTTGCCTGAATTAGTGATACTCTTGTTACTGTTCTCTCTGCATTAATCCAACTACCATATGGCTGCTAAAGTGATCTTTCTAAATGCAAATAAGGAGGCAAGGGGGAGGACTTTGATTTATTTTAAGCAATGCTGTATTGTTTGGAAGTTTTAAAACATTAAGTACTTTTGTCATGTAAAAAGTGCAATTTTACTCCACTGTTTAAAACTCTCCAATAGCTTTCCACTGATTGCAAGATAAAACTCAAAATTCTTAATGTTAGTGTTCAGTTAGCTCTGCCACTTCATCAACCAGTCAGCTTCATTAAGTGGCTTCTTGTTCTCTTGTTCTCCCAGACAGTAACTCTGAAAGGATTATCAAAGAGGCTCAGTTCTGAATAGTAATAAACAATAGCTACCATTAAAGCCTCTAGTATGCCAGGTGCTTTACACGTGATCTCACTTTTCAACCCTGTAAGGTTACCATTTCAATTTCATAGATGAAGACACGGAGGATAAGAGGTTAAGTGACTTCTTCAAGGTCACACAACTGTTAGCAGAGTCAGTATCTGCACCCAGTTCTGCCTGACTCCCAAACCTTTCACTACACCATGCTATTTCTAGAATGAAATGTTCCAGTCATTCTGGCCCTGACTTTAAAGAAACATTACTTCCCATCTTTAAACACATTAGGAGGCAGTTGAGTATAGTAGGTCAGATCTCCAGCTCTGGAGTTAAACTGCCTGAATTAAAATTCCATCCTTACAATATAGGTTCTCAGTGGAACCTTGAATAAATTACTGAGCCTCAGCTTCTCCATCTATAAAATAGGTGTGTAATAATAGTTCCTCTTTCAGAATTCTAATTTTAAGTAGACGATCCATGTAAAATACTAGTACAAAATATGGCAAATAGCATGCATACTCAATAAAGTCTAGCTATCATTATTATTATTATTATTATTATTATATTATTATTATTATTATTATTATTTAGCTTATAACAACAGAAATTTATTCCCTCACAGTTCTGGAGATCAGAAGTCTGAAATCAAGGTGTTAAGGCCACACTCCCTCTAAAGGCTCCTGGGGAGAATCCTTCCTTGCCTCTTCCAGCTGTGGGTGGCTATAAAGCCTAGCTATTACATTGCAGTTACATCCCAAAATTCTGTTGGTCCTTTTGTTCATCTAGAGTTCTTGATCAGCACACCTGAATCCTGGTTTGTTCTATCCTAATGGGTCCTTCATGTACTTCTCTGTAGCAGAAAGGACCATAATTACATGATACAGGCTTTGCTTTTTGAGAGTGATTTTTGTAAGATATAGCTTTAGATATATGACACAAATTTTATTATTTCATCCATTAAATGGCTAATTGCTCAAATGCTGCTTACTTAAGGTGTTACAGAATGCAATGATTTAATTGTCAAATTACTTTAGCATTTCTATGTAAGTACTAAAAATAGTAATTGAATTATTTTTTTATTACAGGATTCATCTTTTCTGCCTCGTGTGTGGTGACTAGTTCCACTTGCTTGTCTTTATAGTGGGACCTCATGATGGTCAAAGTAACCTCCTGGTGTATAATCTGCTTCTCTATTGGCTCACTTTCTGTGTCAGGTATCAAGTTTGGGCATTTGCCTTGTAGCAGCTATTATAGGGAAGCCAGTCACAAAACCAGCTCTAGGCCAGGTACTCTTGATTTTTCTTGTGATTTGTGTAAACATTCAAATGAACTATCTGAACAAGGCCTTGGATAGTTGCAGTACCTATGCAATCATTCCTATGTGGTATTTCCTTTTCCCTAATGCCATCATCACCTGCTTTGCCATTCTTTTCAAGGAATGGCAGCACAGGCCCTCAACAACTTTAGTGGTATCACCTGTGGTTTCCTTACCATAGCTCTTGCCTTTTTTCCTCCACACCTTTTGAGATGTTGCTTTTGGTCTGCACCTGTTGCCCCTTGACTAAAGATCAATAAATCTAGACAATACCTTTATCCTTCCATGGAATGAAAATGAAGGTGACCAGACTTTTCTCCATCAGCCTCTTTTGAGTCCAGAAGATGCTAGTGGTTCCACATTAGGTCTATACTCCAGTCTACTGGGATTTGAAGCCAGAGGAAGGAAATCCAGTCAATATAACCTCTTCTACTAAACTTATAGAACTGACTGTCAGCTCTGAATTCCTCCCCTGCCCCTCATCTCAAGGTTCTCCTGTCTCACAAAAAGGTCAGAGCTCCCTGAAATACTGTGCTGTTCCTTACATAGAGCAAGTACCCAGACTAACTACATTTCAGCCTTGCAACCAGCCCACACCAAATCTCCCCTGGGTGCAGGTGATAACCAGAGTAGAAAGCCTTCTCAATCACAGAGTTGAATCTTACAGAACCTTTTATTTCAGTGATCAAAAGAACACAATAAATGGAATCTATACTGATTAGCATTAGGCATGCATCTCTACCTGAAGCTGCTGTTAGGTTTTGGCTAGTTTAAATCTTCGTAACTTATTTAGGCACGTCTTTGAATTTTTTGGACCCTGATATACAGGGTAAGTTAACTTCTTCCTTGTGGCAGTTTAGTAATAAGAACTATGTTCACTGGCTAGATTCCTTTATAACTAAGACCTCACCTCTAGACACTCAGGTTACTATGTCAAGATCATGTTACATATTTAATTAAATCAAAGTATAAAGGAGGGAGATAAACTAGAAAGCTGAAGTGTATTGTATGAACATTCCATATTTTTTTCTAGCACTGATAGTCAAAACACTAGATGAGGCGGCCAAATCACTCTTCCCCCACTGCCACCCTTTCTGAGACACACAAAGATATGTATCATTTCCGTGGAAATCTGAAATGAATCCACACAAATGACAGATTTTATCTATGTGGTCCCACTATCAAATTAGACAAAGCAGTTCCACTATCCAAATTAAGGGAAGCAGTAAATGGGACTTTGTGAAAAGCAGTCTCACATACAGTAATATGCATCTAGTAGAGTTTTCTATTCATCTGTTAATTGTTTTCACAAGGTTAGCATTAAAAAACACAACCAAGTACACATATGACCCTCAAACACCACACACAAAATATTGGTCTTTGTTCATTCTTAGATGACAGGGTGCCCCAAGAGTGACAAAGGTGGGAGCCAATACCCCCATAGCCTTTTTTTTAACCATCCCATCAACCACTCTTCATTTCTTGAACTACCTTCCTTTTCCAAAGAGGTAATGCTGAGATCAGTCAGAAAGGCTTTCTGAGAAGACTGCTTTGGATTTCTGGGTCTGTTCCAGTCGATTCAAGATGAATTGGCTTGTATCAATGAAGCGCTCAACACAGTTCACAAAACAGGCCTCAGTCCGACTGTCCAACTTTGGCCCAGGCTTGTCCATGCACTTCTCCTGCTCAGGACAAGACACAGAATTACAAAAAGAACTTGGGAGGAGAAACAGGGTGGGGTGGGGGTAACTTCTTATTCCTTAGAGGCAGAACTTCACCTAAAAACAGTATCTGATATGTTAACAATAGTTCACAGTTGGCAGCTTACTTTGAAGCGAGCAATATTCCAGTCTTACACTAAATTCTCACAACAGCCCTATGAAATAGATGCTATTATTGATCCTCATTTTACAAAGAGGGAAGCTGTGGCACAGAGATACTGTGCCCAAAGTCACAGGACCAGAAAATGGTGGAACTGAGATATTACAGAGCCAGAAAAAAATGGCAAAACACAGGTGAAATAACCCTTTACTGAATTTCGTTATGACTATACCAAAATGCCTCCACTAAATGCCTTTAAATTAACTGCCAAATAAAAAAGCAAAAGGATAAATCAATGCAGCAAGGCATTCTGTAACTTTGTCTACTTAAGCCAGAGGTCCTTAAATCCTCTCAAGATCAATGAAAAACGGTATGAATTTTCCTCAAGGGCCCACAGCTTACAGATTCTTACAGGAGGCCTTAGTCACACCCTCTCCTGGCCCAAATGTAATGAATATAATTTTTTTTTAATTAAAGTACTCTGGTCTATAGCAAACAGAAGTTAAGTATTTGTTAAGGGCCAGAGTCCAGTTAAACTGTAAATTTATAGGAAAGGGACTATGGAAACCCATGACTGTATAATATATATAAATTATATAATATATATATTTTATATATATATATAGTTCAATATGAGCAGTTCAGATGACTTTCATTCATTACTCTCTGTGTACACAAGCCTCAAACCTTCCACTTCCAAGGAAAATTATCCTTGGCCTCTGAACTGTGACTTTTCTATGTCAAGGTAAGGCAGTCATGCTGTCCTTGGGAGCTGGATAACTCTTTGATCCCAAGTTGTAAATGCCTTTCACCTTTCTGCCAAAGTCCCTTCACAGCGCATACTCAATTCCTCAACCTTCAGACCTGAAAGTTTGATATTACACAATCCAACAAGAAGACCAATAAGTGTATGTTGGTAGGGATTACGCCACTTTTATAGTTAGTAGGCTACAGCCACTCATTTCTCATGGGGGGCGGTTAGAGCAACTGGATAATCAAGGTAAATCCTGAGGTGTTCAGGAACAAGAGATTCATTGACTCTCTGGGACTAGGGGCTCCCAAAATAAAATACCAGTACTGGGGACTTTTATCAGTCTTGGCGACCAGCAATAGGGAGCTTCAACTTTAGGTGCCTAAAATGCTGGCTGGGACAGTGGCATTAAGTGTATGATCCCCAGACCCCTGCACCAACAAAGCCAAAGTCCGGCGTGACAGTCCCAAAAACTAAAGTCACCCTTTCCCTTCTAGGCCGCCCTAAGGTACCTGAGAAAACTAAGGGTGCTGCCGGACCCTCCCCCTGCCCGAATTCCTGACATCAGGGCAAGTACCGCGGGGCAAGGACAGGGGGAAAGTAGATACATTGGTCAGGTCCCAGCCCCAGATTCCTCACCCAACAAAGTTCCGTCATCTGGTGCACCAGCTGCTGGAAGCGCTGCTTCTGAGTCTCCACTTCGATGAAATGCTGCAGTTGCGGGTCCACCGAGCCCAAACCCGCCGCGGAGGAAGATGAGGAGGAATCCATCCCAGCGCGGTCCCGCGAGCCGAGACGCACTCCGCAGCAACTCCCCGACCTTCACGTGTCTCCGCGAAGGAACCGGAACTACAACCCACCGCCCCCGGGACCGCCCCGAGAGCGCAATGCGCCGGCGCGCGGCTCTGCGCGCGGTCCCAGCCGACCACCGCCCACGTCCGGTGTGCGTCCTGGTGTCTCCTTGCCCAGCTGTCGCCCGTGGGCCCCGCGGCGGCACACCGCCTGCGCCCTGAGGTCTCAGGTCTCGCGGCCCAGCCCTGCGGCGTTGTCTAGACGTTATTCCAAACAGAAAAGAAAAAAAAAGAAACTAGAAAAGGAAGTTACTTCAGACCACGGGGCCCCTCCCATCCCCGCTTCCAAATTGGCCCGCGCTTTCCCTCTGCCCTGCTGGTGCTCGGCGGGTCTCTTGGCTAGGCAAGGACTCTAGTTCTTTGAGTTTCCGCTCCTGACGTAGAAAAAGAGACTCCAGCGGAATTTGGCCTCCACTTTCAGATTCATTCCGATAATATTGCGTGTCTACTGTGGGCCAGGCTCTGTGCTTTGGCTTGTGAGTTCGTCTCTGATTAAGAGGCAAAATTTTCCAAGAGCCAGAGGGGTTAAATGCGGAGAATCCTGTCGAATTCTCAAGGTAGGAATATGCCAAGGCAATGGCACATAACAGTTTTTTGGAACAGTGAGATAGGGCGCTTCAAGAAGGCTGCATGATTAATCGAGATAGCAAGAAACCTTCATGCTTTCCAGTAATTTTATTTTATCAAAACACCCTCCCCTCCCATTTTTATGACACCGTTTTATTCTTGCCAAATTCTGCCTTCTACCCCCCAACCCCCGCACGAAGCTCTAATGCCTACCCAAAGAGCTGTTGGACCCCATGTGAGGCTATTTACATCCCTCCCTTCCCAAAACTGTTTCCATCCCAAATTCAGTCTGTCTTAATACTCGGGAAATTTACTCACTGGGGGACAATACTAGACACAGTAATTCCTTGGTCTTTGCTCAGAAGGTACTATCCCAGGGAATCTAAGAAAGGCATTCCTAGCTGTACAGAGGGGTCTTTGTGTATTCAACAGAGCACCAAGGCTCCAGGGCCTGTAAGCCTGGGATTTCCTCAGAGGAAGTGAATGAAATGGGGGCTTGTGGAGGAGAGGAGTAGAACCAAGAAGTTTATTGGTGAGCTCAGGATTCTTCATCCATGACATCTAGAATGTTGCTCAGAAGAATTTTGAAAGTGGGACGTTCATCTGCTTTCTAAAACCAAAGAAAAAGTAGTGTTAGAGTGGGCTAGAATCCAGAATTAAAGGGAACTGTAATGAGTAAGCAGCAAATGTTTATTAAGTAGAGAGTACATGCACAGTAGCATAGACACTCTCCATAAAGTCCTTGTGCAGTTATTTAGTAATTTGGTTATTAATGTGATGAGAACCAGTTTGCAAATCAAACTGACAAACATATTGATTAAAACAGAGGACAAATTCATTACATAATTGTACACCAGTGCATTCTTATTTTGGATCCTCAAGTGACAAATGGCTACCAAACAAGTTTAAGTGATTGACAGAACTGACATCCTATAAGCTGTGATAATTTTTAGTTTTTCAAACACTCTTTTTATCATCCCATAGCCAAAGTTAACAAGTGAATTAACATTTCAAGGCCATGGGCTACATTACTGGGCAGAGATCCTGATCACCTGGGACCTTTTATTACCACTGTCTGACCTCCAGACCAAGGCCTGTTGTACAGCCATGGTCCATAAGTCCCTGAGTTATTTAGTAATTCTGGGTATATTCATGCCAGAAAGGTCTCAGTCCATTAGAACCAAAATGTCATCAATTTTTTGTTCCTTTGAACCAGTGGTTCTCAAACCTAGCTGAGTATCACAATGTCCTGGGAAGTTTCAAAGGTATTTCTGGGTTATACTTTAGGTATATCTAATCAGAATCTCTGGAAATAAGGCCCAGTTATCTGTAGTTTCAAGAATTCCCCAGGGATTCTTATGTGAAACCACTTTCTCAACCTAGAACTTTAAATAGGCTGGGAGACAGTATGTGTCTCAAACAGTTAACTAGCAGAATGAGGATGTCCTAGTTGGGAGGGTGCATAGCTAGTCACCCTTAATCCTGCATGGCACAGGAGCGAGAAGGGAAAAGGCTGCAAGGGGTTCTCCCTTTCTCCTTGTTGAAGGGAAAGGAGCCATGCTCTGATCCAGATACCCACTTTTCACCCCACCAAGAGGGCTCTAGATTCACATATGTCCTTGTTGGAGACTGACTGTCTTTCCCAGTTTCTAGTGGGGCAGAATGAAGAGTTGAAAATTCACTTCCCACTAGACATTTAGGTTGCCAAGTTAAGATTGCCAAGGATTTACTGAAGAGTGGAGAAGGTACCTTTGGAAGAACCCGAGGTGAGAGCAGCAAAGCATTTTAGTAATGATGGGATAGGCTCCCTATTTTCAAGGTAGCACATCTACCCACATACCCCATAACATGCCACATTTTTTAAAAGTGCTATTTTAGTTGCCTTTCAGGCCTAATGGTTTTTTAAAAAATCTCATTTAGGACCATAACCAGAAAAGGTTAGCAGTAAAGTAGCAGAAAGGGCCAATGACTCCCAAAGGAATGCACACAAATTTTGATGACTTCTCTTGTCTTTTTTAATGTCTGTACATTTTTCTGAGTACCTGCAGCTGCCTGCTTATGCTAGGTGACCTACAACACCCTGTATCCCTAAAGCTGAGTTGGTATTGGGGTCTGCTAATGATACTAGTTAGAGAATTGGAGTGGGCTGGGAAAGCCTCTGGCCATCAAAGAATTAGGTGCAGGCTGGGGTCCGAGAAGATGTGCAACTCTCAGTCTGTGCCCAGCTGCCATTCAGCCAAGGAGAGTGGGGACTGGGTGCCTGGCCAGCTAAATGGGGAAGAAGGTCCAGGGAAATAATTTAAGAGGTCCAAATAAAACACTCACCTCATGCCAGCAGCTGTACATGATGGTATATACCCTCTCTGAAGCTAGATGAGGCCTGTAGAGACGTAGGCCTTGGGCAATGTGTTCAGCAGTTTCACTGTTAGTAAATCTCTCATATGGCATCTTCCCTAGAGAGTAAATTTCCCACATCAAAACCCCTGGAAAATGAAAAAAAAAACATATTAAGTTGATTTGCCATCTTTTCGGGTAGTAGGGATCCTAGGGTTCCTAGATCAACCTAAAGGATTAAATTGAGCTGTTTCACCACTCTCTGTTTTTTGCATTTTGTCCAGACCTCTGCTGTAGTACTGACCACTCTGGAGAGAAATTGAGGCTGCAGTGGACTTTCAGCTCCTCTAGGAGAGAGACAGCATCTTATTTGTCTTTGTAGTTACAGGGTCTGGCAGAGTCCCTTGGTACATGATCAGTATTCAGAAGCTGTGGAGTATACTGAAGGAGTTGTTTGTTCCCCTCAATATATTGTGAGTTCTAAGAAAGCAGGGGTCATGTCTAGTTTACTGTTTTTATCCCCAGAAACCCCTGTGTGCCTGATATAATAATCACTCCCTAAAGATTAGATGAATGAAAGCAAGAACAAGTAACAGTCTCTCTGTGCAGGTTGCAAAGTGTCAGTTTCCTTATTGCATTCCTTTCCTTTGAGCTGTATGATTTGTATAATCTTATCCACTCACCAAAAGCCCAAATGTCAGATTTGCTGCTGAACTTGCTATACATAAGGACTTCTGGTGGAGACCACCGGACTGGAAATTTGGAGCCTACTGAGCTTGTGTATTCATCATCCAGGACATACCTGCAAAGGATTCAGGACATGTTACTATTCGGATTTGGAGAACTTGGTATTTGGTTATATTTTCTTGACACAGTCACAGGAGTTGCACAAATATAGCTACAGTCCAACCAATGTCTTTGCAAATGTTACTTTTAACATATTCCTGGTTTTGTGTCTGATTTGGTTTTCCTGATTGACGATATAGCTACAGCAAGGATGAAGTGAAATAAGATCTAATAGGTACTCCCTTCCTCTTGTCTATCCCACTTCCCTTTCTCTTTTCTTCTCCTTCCCTTCCTTTTCTGCAGTTGCAGGTAGGAATTAGGCTGATGATGAAAGAAGCAGGGATGGAGTAAAGTCAACAGGATTAACAGATCAACATAAGACAAAGGAAAATTAGCTAAAAAAAAAAAGGAGGGAGGAAGGAGAGAAGAGGGTTTAACAAAAGGGTAAAAGAAGTGACAAATAATTCAGAGAAAGAAAAGGAATAGAAAGATGGTGGAAAAGACTAGAATAAGAAAAAAAGGTAGAAGATTAAAATAATAATGCCTGCTTATGATTGTACTGTGCTATTTTAACTTCTAGAGAGCAAAAAGAAAAAGGCACACTCACCTGGACAGGCCGAAGTCAGATACTTTTACAACTCCTTGATCATTCACCAAACAGTTTCGAGCTGCCTGTAGTACAAGTTACCAGTGAGACTCCATCCTTGGCACACAGGTTAAAGGCACAAAGCTTCTGCTCAATAGGGGAATGAAGCCAAGGAAGTCTCATCTCCTTCAACTATGACACCTTCCCACCTAACAGCAGTTAATTGATGCCACTGAGAAAATCTGATGCATTTCCACCACATGTAAGGGAACCTGCCATGTAGTCATAAGTAAAGCACTGAGGGTGTGCTGAATGATTTCATTCATATTGGCAATGCCATGACACCCCTTCCTGCACTGAAATGCTGAGAGAATTAAGGGAGAACAGAAGGCAAGTTTGTCTTGTTTTCTGCCATTGGAACTAAGCTAATTTGAGCCTCAGCCTGGCTGAAATAAATGAGCACAAACTGATGCCTCCAGAGGCCTGGAAAGGCAAAGTGATAGAGTGAAGTAGGGTGGGTGGAAATTGCAGCAAAATGGAGAGTATGCAGCTGGCTAGGCTAAAGGAGGCAGCTGCTTCTCAGCTCCAGCTCACTGTTACCATGGCCTATGAGAATGTGAGAATGTGGGCCTGGTGTTACAAGATGGTCTAGATTTTCAAGAGAAGCTGGAAATAGTTTTTTAATGTGAAAAGTTTCTTTGTGTTTGCTAATGTACACTGTAAAACAAAAATGTACCTGCAGGCCTGCAGTCTGTGACTCTGATATAACCAAATGATGGCTCTGTATCAGGAGCAGCCCCATTGAAAAGCAGGGTTGCCCTTTTTCCCATGAAAGACGCCACCATTTCCTTTTCATGGTAGGGGGCTGGAAGTGAGTGACTGCTCTAGCTCCCACCATGTGTGGTGGTGAGATCCTTGACTGGCTGACCACTGGAGCAGAGGCTCATCTGACTTTTAGTGTTTTCTAGATAAAACTGAAACGATGGCTCCATCAACTCTCCTCATCCATGTAGGATATGGCTTCCTCTGCTACTTCCACCCCCTTAGCCCTTTGTCCCAGGCCAACCCTTCTGAGGTCCTACCAGGTCTCGGTGAAGGAACTGCTTTGACTCTAGGTATTCCATGGCTTCGCAGACATCCTTGCACATCTCCAGCAGCTGCTGAGTCTGGAAGCGGTGGCGCATCTCTCTCAGGTAGTTCAAGAGGCAGCCATTGGCCATATACTCAGTGATGATGAAGATGGGGCGCTGTTTGGTGCAGACACCATACAACTGCACCAGCTTCTCATGGGAAAGATTCCTACAAGAGGCAACAAACCAGTACTCCCTTTCTTGCTCTGCCTACTAATCAGAAAGGGACTGGGGAGAGAAGGGGTTGGCCTGGGAGTAGAGCATCAGATAAGAGACCATAATAGCAAGTTGACTTTCCTCCTTCCCACCCTAAACCCCAGAAGTGTCTAATATTTAAGGGTGAGCAAGGATTTGGAACCCATCAATAGAACAGGAAACAAACCCAGAGCTGAATGCACACTAAGGTTAAATCAGAAACAATCTTCCTTTTGAAAGTCTCATTTCCACATTTCCCTGCAAATGCTACTGAGATGATATACACCCGTGATCAACACTATTTTCAACCAGCATCTAATACAAGGAAAGGTTTACCTTAGCAGTTAGGACTCCCACCAAACAAAGGTTCACCTCAGGCCCTGGTCACAAATCTTTCTCATTATAAGTCACCTTAAACCACAATGGGGACTGTCCTGAAAGTTCCTAGATGCCAGCAACTGGACTGAGAGTTGAGTTTGGGCTGTAACTCACATCATGACTTTGGCTTCTTCAATGAACTCATCCTCGGACATGGAGCCTTCTTTGATCATCTTTATGGCCACATCATACTGGCCTCTCCATTTCCCATACTTCACCACCCCAAATTGTCCAGTCCCCAGCTCCTTCAAGAAGGTCAGGTCCTTTGGATCAATTTCCCATGATCCTATAATAACAAAGCTTTGATGTGATTCTTTGGGAGTTAGGTATGTATAATTCCTACAGCAAGTTAAGAATCCCTAGTTGGGGTAGATATAGGCAAGCAATAAAGGGGAAATTTTCAGCAGTACTAATCCATCCTTGCTCAGGTAACTCTCAGGGCCAGGGGATTACTGGTTAAAGGAATCTGGGAATTTTAGGTACAAGTTAGCCATAAAGGAAGAAGGTAAACTAAACAACCTCTTAAAATCCCTTTATGATGGCTTTTTTAAACCACAATTTAAAAAACTTTATAGATCTATGGTTTTGCAATCCCAGTGGGAGCCACGAGAAGGGGGGAAATTACTAAATAACTTTTGTTTGGCTCTGTCTTAACCTTCCTTGAGGCAGCTGGTGGAGAACATTGTGCTGCAAGGTCTAACTGGGTCTGCCAAAGGTAGTCCGTGCAACCGGCCGATCCACCCTACCCTAGAGAAATAAGCAGTTACCGTAGCCCAGGCCTGCAGTAGAAGGCGCATTCTTGTTTTGTTGAGACACTGGATATTTGAGCCTGGATATGAGTCCTAAAACATACAGAGGGTCATGCTGCTGGTGCAGCATAGGGGGTTGGATGCCTCACATACCCTCACTTGAAGCTTTAACGCATCAGGTGTTAATCTTTCTAGTACATTTTGAATCCCAGAAGATCTCTCTGGACCCAAATTTTGCTGGAAGTTTCTCCTCTCACAAAATAATTTTAGGGACAAAAAAAGAAAATAGTCCTTGAAATACACTCCCCAACTAAATCTATCCCCACCACCCAGCCCAGGTTAAGCTCACATCCTACTTTTGCATTTGATACTGAAAAGTGTAATCGGACCCCATAAAATGATGGCCTTGACACTTCCTTGCCTGGAAATGGCAGACAGCAGCAAGCCTTCCCAATGAAGCCTATCTCATTTGTTCATGCCCTCACCAATCTCCCAGTTTTTAGAAGGTCTATATTACTTAGAAACTGTCTTCTGATGTTTTCCAGCTTGTATGTTCTTTGAAGGCAAGGGCCTTAAGTAATACTTTTCCTCAGTCCTCCTCTACTACTGAGGAAATTGCCGAGTATACACTAGAAACTCAGTGACTACTTGCTGTTTGGTTAATCACCAGTCTCTTCTATGTCTTTCCTTAGTATGAGTATCAGTCACCAAAAAAGAAGTCAGTCTCTACTGGGTGTAAGGTCTGCCACCTCTTGATCTGTACCTGGCATTACAGGGGTTTACTTTCACAGCTAATATGCACTGCCTATGAGGCTTACTCTTCCCCTCACCACCTTGTCCTGGACTGCTTCTCCTAGTGCTTGTCACACCCTTCTCTGGAGTCCCAGTACTCACCTGCAGAGTTATGCTGGTGGTAGTTAATGAGCTCAGGGATGGTGTTGAAAAGGTGCTTCTCAGCCAAGTAATACTGGTTCTGAGGTGTGGAACACACAACATAATGGCGTATCACCCCTTGAGGGTCCCTGAAGAAGTGGATGCTGAGTCAGCAACTTGGGAACAAGGGTCAGCAGGACCCAAGAAGTGAAATGGGATGAGTTTTGAGTTTAAGGAACAGAGGAAGCAAGAGGGGCACATCTTAAGGAGCTGTTGGGTGGGCACCCTTGTCCTTTGTCCCCAGGTTCGGGGAGCAATAGCACTCACCCTGTAGATTTAGCATACACGGACACAGTATATTTTCCAGCTTTGCTGGAGTCTCTGACAATGAAACCTCCTTCTTTACCCTGAAACAACAAAAATGAAGCTGACTTTACCGAGGAAGTGGCACTCAAACCTGCATCCCACCTGCCGAAGCCCTGATTTCACTGCCAAGTTCCATGTTTGAGCTGCAGCTTCATTGCTTTTGATACTGAAAAGCATAATTGCGACCCCCACCCAATGAAATGATAGCCTTGACACTGCCTTGCCTGAAGGTGGCAGAAAGTGGCAAGCCCTCCACTCGGGATTCTCACTTGTTAGGCAAGTTGAATGCCATTTGCCTGTGGTCACACACTTACCTCTTGCTTTAGCAGTTGCTCAGCTTGACTCCGAGTCATGTGTTTGGAATACCACCTGTAAAGCAAGAGTGCTTGAGTGTTAGTGGCTCTAGGCCATGGAGTTAGCAGCTCAGAGATTAGAGTGCCCTCCAGGGCTCATCCATGCAGTGATGATTCAGTCAGTACACTCAACTCCTTTTTATTGAGTGCATAGCATATGCCTAGCACACTGCATTCCTCTCCCAAAGCCCAGTGGGTGCTGAAGATGGATGGAAATGGAGAGTAGAGGGCAAAGACAGGTAGCAGAGGGTTGCAGGGAAGGGCTCAGGGACAGGGCACTCAAGGACAATTCACTTCCTTGATTAAGGAAAAAGGACAATTGCAGAAGCTTGGCATTTTCACCCTTTCAAATGTTTCCTATTAGGTTGTCAATTCATTTTCTTTGAGTGTGGTTCTTCTAAGATTAGGGAGGCGTGGTGGTGACCTCTCCAGCTCTCATAAGCAGAGGCTGTTTGGGGTGAGGGTGAAACATAAGCAGTAGCTTAGGACGTGGCATCATTTGACCCACTTGGCACTGATTTTAATAAATAATATTGAAATCAGAAGTTTGTTGAAAGTATAAAAAGATATACTATATTTGGTTCCTCTGGGAAGACTGTGTGTGAAGAACATAAGCATACTCACTCATACATTTCTATGGAATCTTCTGCTTCAGTGACATAGTTACTAGGGATGTAGCCTTCCTGCCTGTAGAGGAAACAATGTGGTAATTATACAGCAACCCCCACCCTGGGGAGGAGCCAGATTCATATATTCCTGGGCTCAGAACCAATCTCAAATGGAGGTGTATATACCATGCCTCCTACTTTCCCAAAACAAGATCATGTCACTGCTGCATGGATAGGCCAGTTAAGTGTGTAGCTTCTGCACATGTGGCATTGATTGTATGTACATGAGACGTGGGCCAGACCCTACAGGCTCAGAGAGGTGGCTACATGTAGAGCTGCACTCTGGAAAGCACTTGAGGGAGAGCGTATTCACTTTGGTGTGGGAATAACAAGCTCTTATCCAGATACCAATTAGGGGGATCATGCTGCCGCGTTTTGCCCATGTGTGGAGTCGGGGGCACAAAGCTCAGGGAGGGCTGGCGTGAACTAACCCATTTTTATCCCTCGCTCGCCACCAGGGTAAATTGCTCTCCTCCAGGATAAAATATTCATCGCCTTTCCGCAGCTGTAGGTCATTTGCATTCATTGGCATGTAGTCATAAAGGGCTACGACCTTTTTCAGCTCACTTGTGGAGACCGGTGTTGCTGTTGGTTCAGGGGGCAGTGGCTTTTTCAAGATCTGTGTAGATAGGAGAAAAAAGTGGGACGTTTGGCTCAATATCAAGCACTCTCATCCCCCCAACTCTCTGGTTTACTGAAGACACTATTCTAACCCAAATCAGGCATAATAAAAGGTTTATTCAGCATTCATTAAACAACCATTTTTAAGCTCCTGTGCGGGGGCTCTCAGCCTGAAGTGAGCATCAGAATCATCTAGGGAGGAGTTAAGAAGCCTGACACCTAGGCAGTTTCATAGACCAATTATGTCAAAATCTCTGGGGTTGGGACCCAGGCATCAGTGTTTTTCAAGCTTGCCAGACAAAAACCATGTACAGCCATGATCATGAAAACTTCTTGGCACCAAACTAGCACATGAATCTACTAAGTGGCTTTGAATTGTGTTTTCCTTGTTTGTAAAATGAGCATCATAATTCCTGCCCTGCTTGCTTACTATATATGAGAAAAGGGCTTTCTAGACCTCAGAAAGTAACCAAAGAATCAAGTTTTATAGAAATATATTAGCGGTGGAATCAAGATATTGGGTATGTGGGTGTTTGCTGTTAAATTCTTTCAGCTTTCTGTTTTATGATACTTTTCATTTTTAAAAAATCAGGGTTTGTTTTGTTTTAAACAGGCGACTGGATTAATGGTCACCAAGAGCTTCCAAATACCCTCCTTTCTTTTCCCTGAGGAGGAAGTCCTAATTAGGACACAAGCCCTGTCTCAGTAAGAATACCAATTAACACTGCCAAGTCCCAGAGCAGTTCTAAACTCTGCTGTGTTTTCAGGGTGCACCTGTAAGTTTCTATGTAAGCAGTAGCAGCGGCCAGTTTCCCTACATACCTGGTCCTCCTCAGGTGTGGGAGGAAGAGGCTTTTTCGTCTTTCGGTGAGAACTTCCAGGTTTTAAGCCTGTAAAGGAAGAAACCAGTGATGATACAGAATGCATTTAGGAAAGAGGCCCAGGGACAGGTTTGTCAGGGACTTAGTTCTTGCATATAGTGCTTTTAGGCAAGTTAGCAAAAGTCTGGATGGATACAGCCCCATGCGAGCTCACACAGCCAGGAGAGCACCAGCTGGATTTTGGCCTCCACTAATCCCCTCTTTCAGGCCCATTTGTGCAGTGGCCAAAAGGTACAAACCTTTTGATAGACCCTTGAAAGAGTGATGGATAGAGTCAAAGAAGGGATAAATTATATTGATCAGATCTCTTACTTCCATTCCTGTTCTCCAAAATTTGGCAGCCCATAGCATTTTTGGCTGTTTGAGAGCAACAGAGATACTGCCCATCAATCCAGAAGCAAGGGTGATATTTCTGTACCAGATCACTGTTGTAGCGGATTACTGTAAGAGAAAAGAAGAGAGAGAATTCACATCTGACAGTGAGGAGAATCCAGCATTTGCATGTTTTCCTCTTTGAGCTTTGTCGTAACCTTCAAACAACTGCCACCCTGAAGGAAAGCAGGCGACAGGATCAGTTGGATCACATGTCTGGCTCCACAGAGTTCCTGTGCACTTCTCTTCAGTGGTCTGACATGATGACTATCTCTTGACTAATGTGATAAGAATATCTGATGTCTCCAGAGCCCATGAACAAAAATATGTTATCTATGTTTTCCCAGTAGCCATTCTAGTCTTCCTGTAAGGCAGGTGTTGGTTATGGTGTTCTTTACTAGATATGGGAAACAGTACTCTCAAGTCAAACTCTTCCTCCAGCTCTCAATATACCAATGACCCAGCTCCCTAAGTGGTCCTTTAGAGACATTTGCCTTAGAAATTCTGCATCAGGCTTTCTGTGTTCATAGACTAGTCAACTAGCGGAGCTCAGGGACAAATGAAAATGATTCTACCTCTAGAGTAAACATGGTTAGTCATCCTAGGGCCACCAAGGCAGGTTGAAATCCTTGTGGGAAATGAACATAGCAGCTCCATTATTTCCCTCACAGCTTTGTGAGGCTCCCAGAAGAGCTCCCAGAAGCCAAAATACTTCGCAAAGAATAGAGTGATTTGCAGATATGAGAATTTTGTATTACTGATTTTAATGCTGTGGCAAACTCAAGAAGATCAACATGAAGTCAGTTAGACATCCCATCCTGGGATCATGTTATCAGATAACAGAGAAGCAAAGACAATTGAAGTAATTGACAATAGCTAGCATTGGGTCAAGTACTTAGGCTGGTCTTAGAATATGCACATCTGAGGACATACACATTTCAGCATTTAGTGCTAAAAAGAAGCCTTGCATAACTTTTTTAAAAAGAGACAAACGTAAACAAAACCTTCCTCTGTAGAAACCAATTGAAGTCCTTAAGAGCTTGCTAGTCATCCTCTACTCACTCAATGCTTTGGGGAAACCTAGAAGCTTCTGGTGCCCAGGTACATTTCAAAGGCAAATGAACATAAGGCTGCCTTTTTTTAAATAGTGCCATCTCGATGCTTTTCTAAACATGGATTTGAAGACTTCTCACCATTCACCCCTGCCACCCACACCCCTCACTTTTTCAGCACCCCCCTCTACCATTGTACAAGTGAAGAGTGGTGGGAACTGTTCAGATGGGGTGCAGGCTCTAAGAAGCTGCATATTCTATAGGAGTTTTAAAACAATAATAAAACCAACCAGAACTCTGTCTGACATTTATTAATATTACCAGGCACTGGCAGTTCTGAACAATGTTCAGATACTCCTCCTGGCCAGGACTGATTGCTCCTACTGCTTTCACCCTCTGCCCCTTCCCTGCCATGCCATTACCCTTCACCCAGAGATTTGAAGATCCTTGGGTAAAGGCTTGGTCACCAGTAGACATACCAAAAATTCTTAATCAGCACCCTGCTGCTCTCATAAACTAAGCTGTGCTAATATGCTAATGAGGGGAAATAAGGCTTCCTGCCCTCCCCACCTCCAGTACACTCATTAAGAACCCACTCAACATTCCCAAATAATGTCTGCTGCTTAAGAGGGCCCCTAAAGATGATACCCCTTCTTTTGTTGGCTAATCTAGAGCTGGTATTTCCAGTTACTTAGGAGAGAATTACAAAAGCCAAGTGTCTGTTAGAGACTGAAGGCTTGTGTCCCTCCCCCACCACCACCACATTCCTATGATGAAGCCCTCTGCAATGCAATGGTATTAGGAGATGGGCCTTAGGGAGGTAATTAGGTCATGAGCGTGGAACCCTCATGATGGGACTAGTGCCCTTATGAGAGACTCAGAAGAGATTCTTTCTTTCTCTCTGCCATGTGAGAGCACAGTGGAAAAGTGGTGGGCCTGCAAACCAGGCAGAGGGTTCTCACCAGGAACCGAATTGACCAGCACCTTGATCTTGGGTTCCCCAGTTTCCATAACTGAAAAATCAGTATTTGTTGTTTAAGCCACCTCGTCTATGGTATTTTGTTATGACAGCCCAAGCTAACTAAGACAGTGTCCAAGTGGGAAGGCTAGGAGAGACTGCTTAATTCACCAATGCATATGGCCACACCTCTCTGAAAAGTCCTAATAGCTGGTACACATTCTCCAAGTACTAGATGCACTGGTCTCTTATATCCATATTTATTAGGATGATATCTAAAATTCTGTTTCAGGCATGAATGAATGATTCCTCCCCATATTGGTCTTTGGAGTTTCACCAGTGCCACTCTTTCATTCATTTTGGTGAGGTCAGGTCATTTGCTTAGTTTTGAAGTTGCAATTAGGAGAGGCCCCACTGAGTTTGACCTAAGATTCTAGAGTGAATGTAGACAAACATCTGTGGAGCTGTAACACTGAAGTTGCTCCTGCCATGTTCAAGGAAATGGAAGGAGAGAGCCCATGGCTTAAATCTTCTGGGATACAATCTTTGCATAGAAAAAGTGCCACTGAAAAAAGATGGCAGCTCGGTATGAGGTTTGCGAGGTCCTACTTTTTAAACTGAGTTTCTACTTACATATAATAAAGTACACAATCTAAGGTGTACAGCTAGTCGCATTTGTCTACAACCATTTAACCACCACTCAGATCCAGCACCTCAGAAGACTCCCTCATGCACCTTCACAGCCAAAACCCCTGCAGAGGTAGCCAGTTTTCTGATGAGGTACCCTTCTCATGTTCGTGATTTTTCAATTGGTGCATTTTACCCCTGAGTGAGATAATTTACCACTACAACGGGGTTTTATGCCTCCTAGAGTAGCTCACTATTGGTATCACCAGCAACTGCAACTGTTCTGGGATTGTTAGGACTTACACCTACACCTAAATCTTGCAGCAACTGTGGTATTTGTTGCAAGGTGCCTACTGATTGGCTCATGTTGTCAGTCCAGACACGTTCAAGAAGACATACAACCAGGTCTGGAAGAACTGGAAAAACAATGGTCAAGCACAGTGGAAGAGATGGAAAAATTGCACCTTGCCCACACTACCTACTCACACTCATGATCCAACCGAAGTAGTGGTGTTTTCTATTTGTTTGTTTTGGCTTTATATTACTGTTGTAATTTTATTTCCTTAACAAACTTTAAAACATTGCATAATTAACATAGTAAGCTTAACATCTAGTTTAATAAACCAAGTTTACAAGCTGGATATATTCTTATCCTTGTTCATTACTGATACCACTTGAATAGAGTGGGCACTCAATATTCGTATTTGAAGTGTAAATGGATTACTAACTTCTACATGCCACATTTTTTTCTCTTTTGTTTCTCCTTCAGCTATGCCCTACCTTCCCCTATTCCCAAACTGATTCCTAGCTGTCCCTCAGTGTTGGAGCCCAAGTTGGTGGTAGTGATTTACTCCTGCAGAAGAATCAATTAATACAACTATTTATTGGCCCCTTTCTATATGCCAGGCACTGTGGTTGAGAACCAGGAAGTACAAATATATATGCCCTCTGTTCATTTTGTACCCCTAGGGTTAAAGCAAGCCTCTTATTTCAAAACATGCCAAGAACTGGACTACGTGGTACAAGATATCACCTAGTTGTAATCTTAACATGGCCTTACTCGAGAATATTTTCCAGCTAACTGCAGGTGCAGTTTCTGGGTTTGAGAGCCAAGCAGCATAAGACTATGGAATGAGTTGAGGTTCTGGAGCCATACAGACCTAGGCTGCACTGTTCACTACCTGTGTGCTCCTGAGCAGGTTACTGAACCTCTTTGAGCCTCAGTTCCATCATCTGTAAATAGGGGAATAATACTTCATAAGCTTATTGTGTGGTTTAAATGAGCTAGTACATTAAAGCACTTGGCACAGAGCCTGGTACATAGTAAGTGCTCACTAAGTTTAGTTATTACTATTCTTTTTAGCCCCAGTTGTGCACGTGAAATGAGATAATGAATACAAGGTATCTAGCTCAATGTCTGGCACACAGCAAGAATTCAATAAATGACTCCTCTCTTTCTTTCTTCGGTCATTCTGCTTGAAAGATTTGGTGATTTTTATTTCTACCAATCAGCCTTGCATTCAAGGAAGTGAACAAAGCTGGTATAGCCACCACTGAATAATCTAAATGTTTATTAAGACAAAGGGCTCTCATGCAATAACCCAACCATGCTATTATCAGTCTGCCATCCTTCCTGTTTCTCTAGGCAACCTTTCCTGATGTCAACTCAACCAGTTAATCTCTCAGTCACTTGACATGTGGCTATATATACACACAAATATGTGTGCATGCATCCTGTTCTGCAAGCATTTATAGTCAAGTTTATCTGAGAACCCTGTATAGTCTATATGACATGCTGAAACTGTGTTCAAGTTTAGGTCCTCACAAAGCAAGGGACATGAAATAGTTCCTTGGAAAACATTTATTCACAATGAAGAGGTGTACAGTGCTTTTTTGCACAGTGCTTTACAGTATCCTACATGCCTTCACATACATTACCTCATGTGATCCTTAGGACAACCCTGGAGGTACGTACAGCAGGCATCATTATTCCTACTTCAAGAGAAACTGAGCCATGAAGAAACTGGTTGGCTTGTGTGCCAGAGGTCACTCACTGCGTTAGTGGTAGAACAGGGCTTGGAACCAGGTTTCAAGCACTCCATGATCATCTATTTAATTGTTTGGAACTGGATACTTCATATTTAGGATTTAAAATACTGCAATAACCATTGTATGCCACATCACACCAGCCTTGTAATTGGTGTAACAAATGGGACGTTTTAATACAGAGGGAAATAAAGGCACCTACAGTTACAACATTGCACTAGAGAGTGGTGAAATGGGATTGAAACTCTTAGTCTAGCATGTGATCTTTTATTCATATTCCAAAATATTAAATTCAGTTGAATCACTAATAATGGGAAAAAATACAATATTTCATCCTTCCTTCTTTCCTTCTTCTTTCCTCCTTCCCTCTCTTCCCTCTCTTCCCTCTTCTTTCTCTCACCTCCTTCCTTCCACCCATTCTCCTTTTCCTCTCTCCCTTTCTCCTTTCTCTTTTTCTCTCTCCTCTCTCCTTTTTCTGTTCTCTCTCTCTCTCTCTCCCTCCTTCCCTCTCTCTTTCCTTTCTTTGAAAACTGGTTGATTTTCCAAATAATTCTCACCATTTTTGAGCTGGTGAATCCAACGCTTCCTCAGTTCTTCAGTTGGGGAGAAGACGTAAAGAGGCCCTTCATCATATACAACCTGGGGCAATGGACACACAGACTTCAGCAGTTAAGATTCAGAATAAAGAAGAAATACTTTGAAGGAACTACTCTTGAGCTACAGCTTTGTTTTTTTGAAGGCAGGGTCTTCAGCCAGCAGTGGCGTGGGGCTGCAGTCATGTAAACTATCTGAAGAAGTCCTGAACAATTCATAATCCAGGGATGTAGGACTTAGAAGCTCTTCACTTTTTGAATATTCATTGGTCCTCTTAATTTGTGTTTCAATTTGTTTGAAAATGTAGTTCATAATGTTTCCCTCAGCCCTTGGTGGAGACAGGATTTATGTTTACCCAATAAAGGATATTTTGTGACCTTATTAAACCTTAAGTTTGTATTAAGAGAGTTGAAGGATGATTTATATAACTCAAGTCTTGATTA
The DNA here is from genome assembly GCF_040802235.1 of Manis javanica. Classification (NCBI taxonomy): domain Eukaryota; kingdom Metazoa; phylum Chordata; class Mammalia; order Pholidota; family Manidae; genus Manis; species Manis javanica. The sequence goes on from NC_133174.1 coordinate 92,310,360, forward strand.
GTAGATATGGTTTATCCCCTTGGATAATATGGAGCAGAATTTTAACTCATGGCTAATTTTTCTCCCACTGCCAATATTAGCCAAAATAAACCCAGTATAGAACCACAGACTTTCAAAAAGAGTAAAATATATATATTAAGCATTATCATCAAATCAAACAGCATTTTTTGATCACGTCCCATGTACAAGGCATCGTGCCAGGTATTACAGAGGTGCATGAGACATAAGATGTGGTTCCAACCCTCACAGACTTACCAGAAATCACATCGTGGATTCTAAAGTCAGATGTACAGTAATTTTGAATTCTCTGCTGTATACCATTATCCACTAGCTGAACCCAACAACATCACCTTGTTGAAAGACAACAGTAAAAACTGTGTAAAACACTCCTCCTCTACAGATCTGTAAACTTTGATATGGTCAGGGACATAACAAGATCCTTGCACATTTTTCTTTTTGATTGTTAGTCTTGCTGTGTTCATAAATCCATGACAGAAAGCCCCCTCCCCTGAGACTTTCCACTTCCTTTTCTGGCTTTCACTGTTGCAGAGGCTGCTATATTCACAACATTTGGCCTACAGGGTTCTCAGGACATAAGCAAGCCAAAATAAAAATGGAGTCTGAAGCTCTTGCTCTCCTTCATGGCTTACAATGCACCTACCAAACAGATGTCTATGTAGCTCTTCAGTTATAACAGACTAGAATAGAATTTAGGTTTACGTGTAAGTCTAATAAGCCTTCCCCATACCAAACTTCCTAATACTACCCCTTCCCTCCCCTTTTCTGTCTTTTCAACCCACATGACCACCATTAGACAGATAGGCAGAACCAGAAGGAAGTGAAATGCTCACTCAACAAACAGAACATCTTTCTCAATGCAGTTCCCATAGACAAGACACACCACAATAGAATTAGTGCCATTATGGATTCTCTTTGAGGTATACAGACTAAACGACACTAGGTTAGGAAAATAGAAAAGCAAACACTCTTAGTCCATGCCAGCCTCATTTCTTGGCCCAGCTTCGTCTACTTCAACTTCTGTTCACTGGGACCTAGTATCCTTCCCTGTGCCCTGAACCCCATCCCTACTAATTACATTGCAGGGCCATTTAGGAGCTGGTGAGAAAAAGTATCTCACCTGGAAGGGATAAGGGAACCTTTCAATGATTGAAATCTGCTCCATTTCACTGGACTCTTCACCCCTTCTCTGCAATGAAAGAAGAGGAAAACATGGTTGTTAGTTGATTTGTTCCCTTTTCTGCATTTCCTTAGGTACTAGGAGTCCTTTGCAGAGGCTCCAGAAGGCTCTTTTGCAGCAGTGCTAATTCTTAGTGGTTTCTTCCTGTAACCCAGAAGGGACACATATCCATAGGATCCAGCACATAAAAAATCTCAGACATTTCAACTCATTGAGGAAACTGAGGTTTCTCAATACATGGTGCTGGGACAAACATTTAACCAACCACTAATACTAGAGGTGGGTGTGGGGGTTAGGTAGCTATCTCACACCATGCACCAAAGCAAATTCTGGATGAATTCAAGAGCTTAATACAAAAAAAAAATGAAACTACAGAATGAGAAAAAAACATAAGTTGACTATTTGTAAAATCTTGTGGGAAACAAGGCCTTTGTAATATAATGATAAAGGTTAGGACCACTAAGAAAAAGACAAAAATTTGATGACAGACTTTAAAACCTGGTATGGTAAATAATACTATAAACAAAATTCAAAGATAAATGAAAAACCAGCAAAAATTTTTTCAACATATGTTACTAAAGGATTAATATTCTTAATATATGTGGATCCCTTAAAAAGTACTAGGAATAAGGCAAACATTTCAATAGAAAAGTGGGCAAAAAAAATTTACAAGCAGTTCACAAATGGAGAAATATAACTGAGTTATAGACATAATCATTTAACCTTATGAATAACAAAAATAATTGCAAAATAAGTCAGCAATGCAATGTCATTTTTCTTGGCTGTCAACAAATGTCAAATAACAAGTAACAAAAATCAACAAATATCAAACTGACAACAAATTTAAAATATCTGGTACTAGAAAGGATGTAGAGAAATAGGTACTCTCATACACAGCTTGTAGGAGTATATGAAATTCAAATTCTACTTCTAAAAAATAAAGGAATAAGAAGATAAAAAAATGTATGTATGCCATAAAAAGAAGAACAAAATTTTACTTCTAGGAAGTTATTATAAGGAAGTTATTATAAGGAAAAGATTATTCCTGTGAACATGGTTTATAATATCAAGCAATTGGAAATAAATGTAGAGTAATAGGAGATGGACTAAACAAATTACAATATATCAGTGATAGAGAATACTATGCAGTAATTAAAACCATGTTATCTATTATCATGGGGGATGTTTTCATATATTGTTAAATTCAAAAGCGGGTTACAAAGCAAGGTGTGTAACATGATTCTATGTTTTAAATATATAGCATAAATATTACTTTAAGTATATATGTTAATGGAGAAAAACATCTGCAAGTCCATACACCAACATATTATTAGTTACTTTAGGTGGATAATGGGATTATGCATGATTCTATCATCTTTTCTGTGCTCTTTAAATATTTTCTAGAGTTTCTATAATAAATATACATTACTCTTATGGTCAGAAAAATAATAATAAATTATATTTTAAAAAACCGACTCAGAGGTCAATAGATGTTATGCCCTGGAGAGGCTCTGGGAAATGAGAAAGAGTGAGCTATTAAAGAATCTCATATGACTCAGGACCCTTGGATTCTGGCTTTCAGACTCACTCAAGCCTGTATGTCTGATTCTGATAACTTAGTACAATCATCTCTGATCAATCTGAAAACTTGTTACGGTACCATCTTAAAATTGACATTAACAAGTTTTACAGGTTAAGTGACTTGTTCTGTACCTGGGGGAAAGATGCTGAGACTAGAGATAACCAATACATGGCAGAGTGAAGAATTTTATAAGCAAGCTTTACTGTGTTTCACATTGCACAGCATCAACAGTTTGCAGAAAATTGAAGTGTTCCAAGTTTCCTTACTGCCCCACCCCTTCTCTGACAATGATCTGGTCTTACCGGAATCTGTCTTTCAGGGGGAGGATTTTTTTCAGGAACCACTGTTTCAACGCAGGTGATCTTCTCAACATCTATTGAACCCTTCTTACTGCCTCTTCTCTGAGAAAGAGAATGACGAAGAAAATGGAGAAAGATTAAGAATGTTTAAGCAACAGAATGATTAGATTTTGTTATCTAATCATTCCAAATACTGAGGTTGACACTCACACTCTACATCAGGACCTGTAATTTTTAAAAAAAAACAACTTCCATATCTATTGATCTAACCTTTTCTGACTACCAGATGGAGGACAAATACTACGGAAGAGTTGATAACTGTGTGCCTTTACAATAAAAAATAAGGAAGCAGTTTCTAAGTCTTGGATTTCATTTTCAGCAATCATTTAATGAATGCTCACCAACCGCAAGATTCTGTGGCAAGGTTTCCCCCATGGCTTCTTAGCACCTTTGAATTTTTGCTCCAGCATGGCTGTCACTAGTTCTAAGCTAGGAAACACTTTGAGTTTGAAATGTACTTAGGTCCCTTACCCCTCCCTTCTCCAAACAAAAAGGATCTATCTACCTCTTCCTCAAGGAAGATCTAAGGCCAACTCCTTGTTAGTCAGGTTTCATAGCAGAAAAACTTACCCCACGTTCAAAGTCATACTCGTAGTAGGAAAGTTTTTGCACAGTCAAGAGAAAGAGGCGTTTCTTGAAGTTTAAAGGGGATGTTTTCTTTTTCTGCTGGGATCGCTTCAGAAAGATGCTCTCCAGTATCACTGCAGCCATAGCTTCTTCTTTCTGGAGCTCACTGTGTGCTGTTGATATTGAAAGTTTTTGAGGACCCAGCACATTAAACCTCATCCCTCCTGGTTCCCCCTCAGCCTGGCCACCTATGGAACAGAAACGTGCAAAGCTAACGAAGGGCTTTCCTCCTACCTTGACGTCCTCCTTCCGCACTCCCCATCTCTGTCAGTTTTCAGGTATAACGGATGCACATTGAATTGGGGGATTGGTTCTACACTGTGAGTTCACGTAAACTGGATTCTTGTGTAAGGCAATGGAATGCTCTGGATGTCAAGTGACATGTACTTGTGTGCTTGGTAATGTCTACAGGCACCTTGATATTAACCATCATTTCATGATAAGTGCAGAATCTATGAACAGTAGAAGACTGTGCAGCTGTTGACCTTGGTATCCCCAAAAGGGAAAATGCAGGTGCCAGAACTCCACTGAGGCAGACATTGGACTTTCAGTTCCCAGTTTCCTAGACAGTGAATGTAATTTTTCAAACATTGTCCCACTGGGGTCTGTAACCAAGGGGTCTAATAAGGATATAGAGGCTGCACCTGCAGTTATGGCCATATACTAACTGCCACCCAACTGATTTTGCCCATCAACCACTGGCTGAGCTACAAAGGACAGAAGCTGTGTTCTAAAACTGCAAAACAATTTTTTGGGAGGGAGGGAGGGAGTTGTTTTGTTTTTTGGCTTTTCTTCTTTTTGCTTAGATTAGTTTTTCGGACAGCATCATGCAAAAGTGATGCAACTGTTTTAGTCTTGTGGATGCCATTTCTGGTCATTTATGAAAAGTAACTTGTTTAGCCTGTCCACACCTACAGTACTCCAGAAAGATTCAGTTTAGGTAACTGAAATACAGAAAGGTAAGGAGAGTTACAAACAGTCACCATTGGTTTTTTTTTTATTCACACAAAACACACTTCCTTTCAGTTATTCACTTAAAGTTTATCCATGATCTTACATTACTAATTCCAAACCATCATCAGAAAGATAAAGTGAAAATATAAGTCAATTAATGATACCAAAATATATATATATATATATATATATATATATATATATATATATATATAAAATACAGTCACAAAAATGGAGCCCAAGGTAAATACTGAATAAATCACCAGTCCCCCCTCAAGTTTTGTAAAAGGTGGGCTCTTTCCTAAGGTGGTAGGATTTTTTTTTAACAAAACTCTTAATGCTTTGGATGGCACTAGGGAAGCAGAATAAATAAAATCAGCAGTTTTATCCTGCTTGTCAAACACAGATTATTGCTCACACCATGAAAGCAAGTGAGTGGTTTTTATCCAGGCCTGAAGCTATCCACACCGCTTGCTATTTTACTCTTTCCAGTGATGTAGAGGGTTGTATTTTCATACAGGGGAGTCAAAAATAGATTAAAGGAATGCCAGGGATGTTCAGGCATTCCCAGTGATCATTTTGCCACTTATCTACCCTGTGGATGCCACTGTCTTCTGGTGGTGGGTTAGTTCAATCATCTGTAAATGATCTTTTGAGAAAAAACTGGCCAAAGGAGCAGATCTTTCCCCACACCCTGCCACACAGCTCTCTTCCATGATGCCCTGGCTTAAATGGTCTCTCCCAGGAGTAACCAACCAGTAAGAGTTCACAACCAACTAGAGTCCTTTCTAACATTCAGATTTAGCTCAAACCCCAAAGAGATTTCTTTTACCATTAAGATTATTCATACCCAGAAGTAGTAGTAACCAAATAATACACTCCATTCTCAGGAACTGCTAACTCACCGAGAACCCTGTAATTATATCACATCGATTCCCATGGTGAATTCCACTTAAGTACCTCTTCACAAAGACTCAGATTATAGAAGACAAAATAAAACCTTGAAAAAATGGAATAGCATGACCATTGAATTGCTAACTCACCGAGAACGCATACCGACGGACCATGTCCAGCTGTAAAGCACCCTCGTCATTTTACCTTTAGCTGTATTGCAAGCTCCTGGTGGAAGTACCCCCTGCTCAGACCCAAAATCTGCTCCAGTCTTGGCCTCTGCTCTTTTTTCCCAAAAAGCAGGTCCCTCTGCTCTCTTTCTTTTTTAGAACAAATCCAGTTTGTACAAGAGGAAGCCTTTCTGTCTTTCAAGCGTCCGTGTTGGCATAGGGTTTAGTATTGGTCTAAGTAGGAGGAAGTAAGTAAGCCTTTCACTAGACATCGCCCCTCTGAGCAAGGGTTGAAATGCCCTTTATCTTGAGATCATTGAGCTGGAGGATTACCAGGATTTCCATGGCCTGACTGTCTCTTCTTTGACGGCTTTCCCTATCCCTTGTGATCCAGTCCAGACACACACAGCCTGAAAATGTGGAAGATCTTCCCTAGTTACCATTGGTCCGTCCACCAATAATGTAAAAGGAAAGGCATCCATCTTTATGTCTGCCTAAAGGTTTGTGTGTAATGGACACTTGTCAGTAGAGGGTAGTTGCAGCTTCTTTGGGTATTTATTGTGAAGGTCCTAATTTTTTTCTAACAATTTCAGCAACACACAGAGTCAATTCAACCACAAAAGATGCACTGTGAGGGCTGACCCTACACCTCAGGGGATAGGGGTGGGGGTAGAAACGGAAGTGACATGAAAGTCACCCCTCCCCCACCCCAACACACACACACACACACACACACACACACACACACACACACACTGTTGTTCATATAGAGAAAAAAAGAGGACAGGAGAAAGTAGTAGACACAGAGCTCTTCATTTAAAATATAGAATTCCTGCATCATAATGTTCTCTTCATTAAAGAACAAATGCAAAGATTTACATGTGGCCCCTTATGGCTGCCTCCCATCTCCCTTTGGAGCAGCAGAATTCAGAATCAGGATGCTTGTTAGTAAGAGTTCAGCCATCTTATAAACTGCATTGTGTCAAGGAATTAAGATATATAGCACTTGCAGAATCAGTAAACTAAGCCACTTTGGGTTCCTATCTTTGCTAATGCTAAGATAAAGCATGATTAGGGAGCACACCATAGCAACATTCAGAAAACTACACAGCCTGTCTCTGATGGGAGAGAGTTCAGGAGATGCTAGTTAGAAAGAACTGGACAGTCATAGTTCAAATAACTACTTAGCCAGAATATCCAAGAAGCACCATTTTTATTTCTTCTTTAAAGCATCACTAAATTACCCAGCAAGATTCTGCCTACTCCCTTTTCTACCCAGGGGAAGAGAAAGGAGCTCCTGTTTCTCTCACTTTATTCCTCAGAACAAACAGATGAGGAAAGCAAGACTATGATTTGCCTAACCTCACCCCATCTGTGATCCCACAGCCCTTGCTGTGTCTGGGGTACCTACCTCATTGCTGCCCAGAGAGAGCTCTTTTTTTTTCTGGCCTTCAGTGAGGTGATGCCCTCCACCTCAGTACCCTGTCATTCCCTTGGCTGTCATCAAAGAGAAGTCAGGGAAGACATCTCTGCCCCTTGCAGGAACATTTGGCAAAAGAGAAAATGGTGGGAAGTAGAGAGGATAAGAGAGAAGTCAGGATCCTGTAGCACTTTCCTCTGTAATATTCCTCCAGGCTGGAAAGGATGATTTGTCCCTGTTACCTGTCAACTGTACTTTTTCCCACACGAGGACTCTTCTCAGTCCCACCAGGTTTTCTTACATTATCCTTTTGGATCTTCCTCAAGGACATCCTCACTGTTGGATTCCTAAAATTACTTGCTGTCTCCTTGTCAGGATTTGTCATTGTTCATGGGATAAAAGTACAGGGTTTAGGTGAAACATCCGCTCTTTGTCCATAAGGTTGTAATTGCCTACTGTCAATATAAAACTTTAATTGAAAACACTTTCTTTTATATTAGAAAATATTACAATAGACAAAGTACAGAGAATAAAATTACACTCATGTACCCACCACTTAGCTCTATAGAATTCCAACAGAGCTATAACTGCTTCTGGTGTTTTTTGTTAGAAATAGAATACTCTCCATAGAGTCAAAACCTCCTTGTATACTCCACAGTCTCCTCCCTCCTCAGAGGTTACCAATATTTTGAGTTTGGTGTTTATCTTTCCTAGGTATGTTTTTATATCATTACTACATATGTAAGTATCCATTAAAGATGTTGAGTATTGGTGTGCATGTTATACATTTTTATATAAAGTGGTATATATTCTTCAGCAACTTGCTTTTTCCTCAACATAATGTTTCATGATTTATTTATCTTGGTAGCTCTAGTTCATACATTTCAATTCATTTTTATGGGCATAAAAAAGTATTCTACATTATGAATACATCACACTTAACCCATTGCCCATGGATGTTCAGGTCACTAGTTTTCAACTGACAATAATGCTTGTATATGTGACCATAGTTCCCACTCTCAGGATGAATTTGCAGTACTCCAGTGGGCACACCTGGATCTGGCATTTCTGTTGGACTATGCACTTGGTGTTCTCCCTTGTCCCCTTTTCAGTCCTAGCTTGCTGATGCTTTACCATGAAATCTGGTAGAATTAACAACTGCCTCTAATTAGAGCAGGGGATATAGGGTGGGTTAAATTTGGCCTACCAAAATATCTTTTCTCAGTCCCAAGAAGCATTTCTCAGGTTCTGATGGAGATTTTCATTGAGAATTCCCTGGCCTTGGGAACAGGAATGAAGTCTTTAAAATATCATAACATAATCACAGGAGCAAAGACACCTAATTACTCTTGTTAGGTTCCATGACACTGTATTCAGGCCTCAATGAAACCCAATTATTTGGTGATAAGCTTTAAGGTCAGCACTGCAGGTGATCAAATTTGTATGAAGACTTCCATCCAAAATCAGCTTACTGGCTGCATCTTAATCAGGAAATGTTCATCTGCTGTATTCATTTCCAAGAGGTCCCGGGGCTTTGGTTCTTCTTCAGCATTTCACGTTGTTAACATTTTACATTTTTCTTCTGTGTTTCTGGAAGCTTCTGGGTCTTTGTGATTTGTCATTTCTTCTGCCCTGTCCTCGAGACAATAGATTCTGGCCAAGTGATGATTAAAGAGAGCCAGATAGCCAATCTGAAGTTTACACTCAGCATCAGGTTGGTGGTAATACTTTCAGCATTGTCCCTTTGCCCTGAGGGTGACTGCTGGGGTGTCCATTTTTCCCTCTGGACTTGTGTGCCCCTTTGGTCTTCTTTTTTCACTTTAGTTTTTGTTTTCCCTGGTTTTAAGTATTTTATCGATTTTTCCTTTGATATCAAAATCATCTATCCATCCATCTAACACACCTTTTCCCAAAAAAAATCTGAAGTTCTTGTTTAACATTATTCCTGATTATTTTCCCATGATATTAGGATCTCCAACTAAGCATCATTTCCCAAGTCAAAAGTATGTGCATTTTGCATTTTGAAAGATAGTGACAAAATCGTTTCCAGAAACACTGTACCAATTTCCACTCCAAAGAGCAGCTTGAGAGCCTGCTTTCCCCACACCTTTATCTCTTTTCTGCTTCACTTCTAATCAGTTTTTTACTGCAGACTAATCTGTTTTTTCATTGAGCCAGTGATCTTGAACTCCAGTATATTCCAACATCCAACTTGTCTAAAATTTAACTTTTTTGACTCCTTAGAATTTCCTTCTTTTGGGGATCAGCTAATAGAAAATAGTTCATTTTTGTTTCCAGGAGAAAAGGCAGTGAGATGAACTTCTTGAGGTTCAGATAACCAACATTAACCCCAAGGGCATCTGGCGATGGCTCTCAGAGGGTGAGAAAGAAAGCCTGGGATTAAGACTTTTGTGTTTTCCATGCATGCTCTCCAAATACCCTCAGTGCACATGAACCTCCATAGAAACTGAAAGTCACACATGGCCCATTTGTTTCAGGGTCCTCAAAGGGATTCTCTCTCCCTCTCCCCTGATGGCTTCATTTGCATAACCAAGTAGCTTTGGTGTGAATTAGGTCAAGGTCTGGTTTCTAGCTCTTACGGAGCACCGTCTCTGAAAATTCTAGGTCTCCCTTGTTCCCAGGAGTTGCTAGTCAGATTCGGGCATGGCATCCTTGGGTGAAAAACAGCAGGTAGGATGACTCTTTAGAGATACCCAAACTGGGTTTCAAAAGCCATGTCTTCCCCTTACACCTAAGTCACTTCCTGGTATGCGTCTAGTCCGCTGAAAGGAAACTCTGTATAGGAAATTTGCTCAAATGGAAATAGTAAATCAGAGTGATGATCATTTAAAATTGCACCTCTACCCTAGAAGTGGATGGAAAATTGCACTAGTTCTCACCACAAGGAGTTCAGACAAATGCATTACTAGCCATAAGCAACAGGCATTTGGACTTTAACACAAGTAGGTAATTTAAATAGTCTGAATATAAAAGAGGTCAGAATGGAGGAGACAGGGCTAGCCCGAAGGGATACTGTTTTGATAGAATGCTTTAGGTTCCAGGAGTATTTGCATTTTGTGGTTTATTTAGAGGATGGCATTGTTTTATCAAATAACTGAGGCTCCAGAGTGGCTGCAGCACCTTTGGTTGAGGGGCTTGGCATGCAAAATGAGGGAAGGAGAACTAGCACACAACCAACAGCACAGACGGCAGCCCCTGACCTTTATAAACTCCTGCTGCTGCCCTGCATCTGGAAACGCACTGCATGGGGTAGAGACTTGGAGCTTGGAGAGCTGGGTGGCCAGGAAATTGGGCCCAGATTCAATTTGGAGGACTAGCATCTCACCCAAGGATGTCTTGATCAGGGCCAGCCATCTCTTTTAGTCTAAGTGTCACACAATTTGCTCTAGGCAGGCCCTCTGGGGACACTGGCAGGTCTCAGGCAGAATAAACATAATAGCGAACACTGAGATATTAGCACTTACTATCGTCAGGCCTTGTTTTAACTGCTTTATGTGTGTGAACACATTGCTCACAACAGTCCTGTGGGAAAGGTACATGGCAAGTGGGAGAAAGGGAAGGAGCAGGGGCAGAAAGGGGCAAGAAAAATTCAATGCAATCCACCAATTATTTATTAAGCACTCTCTGTTCCAGGGGATGTAGCAATGAACAAAATAAAGGAGGGTATACAGGTCAAGAAAGGAGGAGAAAGAGGTGGAGGGGAATGGAGAGGAGGAGAGAGGAAAGGAGAGGAGAAATGCTGACGACAGGAGAAAAGAAAGCTGTGCACATGGCAGGCAACGGTAATAGGAAAAACCTTCCCCAAGATCTCAGGGGTTGGCCACATTGTCTGGGCTGAGGCTGAGGCTGAGGCTGCTTTCTTCTGGCCCAATCTCTTACCCACTATTACCATGCGGTTCGCTTACACAGTCCTTCCAACAAGCTGCACTGCCTCTGGCAACACTGGCCTGGTGCCACCCAAAGAAGGTGGCCTACACCCAGGTTTGGCGGTACCTTTCCCCAGCTCACAAAGGTCAACAACCTGTTGTGGCTTGTGAGCTTTTACCATTTTCTCAGACAATCTGCCTCTTAGAATTTCTTCTAAGAGCCTCATCGACACAAGTATGTCTTTTAGGTCTTCAAGCAATATTATGCCAAAGGGCTTATTTCTAGCCTCCTGCCACCAGCAATATTACTTTTCTGGCAAGTTTTGCAGAAGTGCCCCTTTCTAATATTTGCTACCTGTTGAGATGGTCACTTCATGTCACTTTTCCCTCTTTTTTGTCCCCCACACAACCCTCTTCAGAAAGGACCCTCACAACCTCTTCTGATCATCAGAAGGGACTGCCAGGGCCTTGTGCTGGTGACACTCCCACCCTTGGTCAGCCTCCTCCACCAGCAGACTATTTGGCACCAGCCATGCTTTCTCTCTGGCCTTCAAGTGTCCCACGAAAGGTACTTGCTGCTGCTGCCCAGCCCCTGCCACGCCCCAGACCCACCTCAGTCCTGACTTAATGCAGGTAGCTTCCCAGATGCATTGAGATGCCAGGACTTTGAAGGTGGGACTCGATCTCAGAAGACACTGGCCCTGGAGACATATTCTTACAGTCCAGAGAGGAAGGACAGTCTGAGCAAACCCCACCCTTTCACAGCCACTCAGTTCCCTTTTTTTGTTTCCTGACTTAAACCAATGTCTTTTTTTTTCTTCTTCTCAGCAGCCTAGTATCTGACTCCCTGCTGCTCTCCCTATTCCCCCCACCCCCAGCTGTCCCCGCCCTTCATTTGCTTGGGACCTCTGACACTACTATCTTGAGACTGCTCTGAAAGAACCCTCTCAACGTTTCTGGGGCCACTGGGACTCTAAACAGGGCTGGGCTGAGCAGACAGATCATCAGACTGACCTCTCCAAGGTAAAGGGATGCACACCTGAAGGACTGGGGCATGGTCAGCAGAGGGAGGGGAGACTTACAGGTAAGAGGAGAAATGCAGTCTTGCAAAGATAAAACAAAGGGATTAACAAAGAACCATGTCTTTGGAGTCTCATGTCCTCTAAGGCAGAGGGGACTCAAGGTCACACAGTTAAACTTGATAGTGAAAGTGCAGTGTTAAGAAAGGGACCCCAAAGTACTGAGCCTGACAAAGGTAAAGACAAGACTCCCCCCTGCTGAGTCATTTTCTAAGAAAGCATTTGTTTCTACAGATAAAAATGTCTGGATGTAAGCCCACATAAAGACTTGTGCTCTTCCCCATTTTCTGATGATGTTGATTTTCTCCATTTAAGATAGATATCAGGGATTAACTCAATTTACACCTTCCTCTTTAACCTGTAAAGCGATAAACCAGGCTAGGTGTCTTACTCCTGAATGTTTCCTCAGACACTTCCTAGCCTAAGTTCTAGCACCAATCTTCTCCCAAAAGATTCTCCTAGGAAATGCAGGCAGTACTGGCTGCAGACCAGGGTGGCAGCAAAGCCCCAGGTAACTGATTTGCTTGCCCACCTTGACACAGCAGGCAAGGTTTTCTTTACTTGCCCCAGGCACTGTATCCTAATGTAGGGGAGATCACAGATCTCTTTAGAAGTCCATCAGAAGTTTTAAGGCAACAGAACTTTTTTAAAAAGCATTTTGTAGGATAGCAGAGTGGTTGGTTAATTCTCACAGATATCTGCACAAGACAAGTGGGCAAAAAGTGTTGCAAATGTCTCCCTATTTTATGGACAGTGTCTATCTTATCACTCGTCACCCCAGAACAGCGGCTCTAGTCACCTGCCGGAGAGTCAGTCACATTATTCCCTCCTCTTTCCTAGAATCAGATGCTGCTTACTGTTGCATGTCCTGCCCCTTCTCAAGGTCCACCTTGGGGGAAAACTGGAAATTAATAGGTATACAATGGGAGATCGGGACAAGGGAAAGGTAAAGTTAACCTAGGTACTTTTGTACCTTCTGCCCAAGAGCACTCCCCTAACACACTTATCTAGAGGACAGATGGTCTGCACCCAAAGAGTGCAAATGAATGGCCTGGTGTCACCTCAAAAGATTCCCAATGTAGTAATATAAGGTTCTGTTCTTGGTGATATCCTGTTCATCCTTTTATTAACGACCTTTCAGAAAGATATAGAAAGTAGCCTAGCTAATCTGTGAACGGTGCAAGGCTATCGTGAGCTAGATTGGATGACAGAAGAGCAATCAGTTTCCAGAAAGAGCTGGATCACCTGGTATGAGAAGTCAGCTTTAACAAAATTTATTTTACCAGTGGTAGGGTCATGTCCCATAACTGGGCACTGACAGTGAACTTCAAAGGACTCCAGGTGAAAGTGGGATAGCAGGAACATGTGTGAAAATGGTTCAGCGGTTTGGGCTGATAATAATCAACAGAAATGTCATGCCAGTAATGTGGATGCCAGAAAATCCAGAGTGACATTAGGTTTCCTCATACTAGTAAGATATCTAGATGGAGGAAAGTAAACAGGCCACCTACTTTGCAAGGCCAGCCCATATCTAGACTCCTGTGTTCAGTTGTGTGTGCCTTATCTTCAAGGAAATTAATGAACAGGAGCAAGTCCAAAACAGAGACCAGGACTGGTGAAAGGAATCAAAACCAAAGCCATGTCACACAAGGTGTGATAGAACTATAGTTGATTAAGAGGGGCCATGTCCACTGTCTTTATTCTTCCATGTTACTAACATCAACACATCTGGGAACTCCTTAAAGGCCAGTGAGACTTCTTAAAAGCCTGGCAAGAAGAAGAAAATGCAGTGAGCCTATGGGCTGGCTGTTTGGCAAAGAAACTTTTAGGAAATGTAGCTGGTAGTAGCGATGTTTTTAGTATCTCATTCCCAGCAATTGCCCAACCAAAAGGGGATAATCAGAGAGTCAGCTCCAGACCTCTGAGTGTTCCTGGAGGGTTATGCAAGCAGGAGACCCCAGGTTATCATAGTTTCTTAGCCCCTAATCCATGGGCACCTCCTCCTGCATCCCCACCCAATTCTCTCTCCTCATCATCTTCTACCTTGATGATGCTCCTGTTTCCCCTGTGTGGAGTTACGGTTAAATGCAAGGCTGCGGTGTTAGACTACTGGGCATCAAATTCCAGCTCCACAAAATAACCACCTATGTGACTTTGGGCAAGTGAATTTAATGCCTGTTGTACTTAGTTTCCTCACCTGTTAAATACTAATAATGGCACATACTGCCTGAGTTGTTAGCATTAAAAGAGGTAGTATGTTGGGTGGTTAGGAAAATGTCTGACACGTGGTAAGTGTTCAATAATTGTTAGCTATTATAATTACTAGGCCACAAAAACCATATTGTATAAAGGTAAGTAATACAGGCTCTGGAATCAGATCATCTGTGTTTGCATCCTGGTTCCACTTAGATACTATCAACATGGGGCAAATTGTTTAACATCCTTACAGCCTCAATTTCCTCATCTGTAAAATGGGAATGATATTACCACTTACCTCAAATTATTGTGAGAATTTTATGAGACAATCTATTTTGTGTACTCAGTACCCTGCAGTCCTTCTCTGCTGGATTCTCTTGAAATCTAGCACATGCCTTCTGCAAGGTATGCAGGGGAGGCAAGAGCTGCTGGATACTTTCTATATTGTGGCCTGTTCTTGCTACTGCAGGAGCTGAACAATCTCACCCTCACTTTTCAGAATCTAGGTCAGCCAACTCGCTCCATCAATAAAAGGGTTCTGTTTTAATGCTGATCATTGTTCCTTTTTCACAAAGTACAGTCTATAATTATGTGTTTATGAGCATGATTTGATCATTGCATTCCTCCCCTACAACAGTGTCCAACACAGAATAGGCGTTCAATAAACATTTGTTGAATGGACTAGTCAGCCATGTGACAGATGAATTCGAATAATGCCTCCCTCCAAGCCTTCAGTGAACCAGCAGAGAGTTGGCTAAAGATGTTCCCAGTGTCTTTGAGGTGAAACAGAAATGGAACATGGAGGTGGAGGACTCCTCCACTTGACTCTAATCCTGGCTTCCCTCGGTGATCGGAACAGGGAAGCCAGAGGATCTGGAAAGAGCACTGCTTCCTTCACTTAACGCTGCTACATAGCAGCACCTGCCAAAAGTGATGAAGAGAGGAAATGTTGCAAAGCTGCGGGGCGGGTGGAGAGTAGATGGATGCTGAGCTCTTAAACTCTCATGTGAGGCTCCGAATCGAGTCCTCTCAGCCGCCAGAGGGCGCTGCGCACAGAGCCTTAGACTCTATGGTCGCTCCCGCCTACTCCCATGAGGAAGCGCGACCGGGAACCTCCTATATATTTTCGATTCCGGTCCAGCCTCTGTCTTTCCATGCGGATAGCGTTCTCGCAAGCCTCGTAGGATCTTAGGGTGGGGACCCGGCAGCAGCCAGTTTAATCTTCTCACCTCCATTGGGGGTGCCGTCCCAGGATGGGCCCAGGCCCCTGCATGGATTCGTTGTACCAAACTAACTTATAACTTAGTGTTGCCGGGATCGATCCCGAAGGGATCGGGCTTCAGGGCCAGGAAGTGAAGTGATGGTATCGAAGAGGTAGATTTAGCCAGGGTGGAGTGAATATGCTCCTTCCACTCTGTGGCTGGACAGAGGCCGCTGTACTTGAAGAACATGGGGCTGACCACCTTCTCCTCAGAGCATTGTCGGCGAGGAGTTCGAGAGCCGAGTCCTCATGGGGTGCCTTAGCTTTAGCTGGGTCGCGTAGCGTATCGTACCTTTGGCATCTGATAACACTGCATTTTCTGAACGATTTACTAGGTGAATATTCCTAAAACCCGCCGGACTTTATGAAAGTGTGGCAAAGCACCAGCCCCATAAAGTCACACAGTATAAGAAGGGCAAGGAGTCTGTATGCCCAGGGTAAGACAGTTTGTAATTGGGTTTTAATGTGACATTCGTCTATTATACGAGCCCAGTATGCACCCATCCCGGCTTTGGCGTTGCTGTTTGTGCTAGAAAGCCCAGAATAAAAGCTGTAAGGCTTCCAAGGGGCTGTTGTGATTTATTATCCTGGGTATACCCTAGCAAATAACTTTTTCTTCTCCCAGGAAAGCGGCGTTATGACAGGAAGCAGAGTGGCTATGGTGGACAGACTAAGCCGATTTTCCAGAAAAAGGTTAGTAGTAATTCCTATTTGACATGCTTCCCACTTAACTGGTAGAGAACTTGGCATTTGTATCTAACCCACACACTTCTACAATATAGGTATGTGTCTTCATAGTTTCAGCAAAGTTACCTCAATTACCTGCAGTGATATCTAGTGGGCAATGGAGCTGGGAGTGCAAGCCAGGTCTAACTCTGGTTTACAATAGTGCACTATCTCAGTGCTTTATATTTTTTGACTTTCCCTTTTTGAAGAGGCAAACATCAAGTTAAGGAATGTGTCCTGCATTTCTAAAGGTTGAAGTTTGAGTATACCAGTAAATTTTTCCTTTTACTGTTCCCTGTCATCGTGCTAGTGAATCCTCAGCTCTTGCCTGCAGTAAGAATTCTTTGCTTCTCAGCACAGAAACCTGCAGTCAGTCTACCTATCATGAAGTCTTAACGCTCTTTAAAATTGCCATTTAGGCCTTCCACTGGTCTCCTGGAATATGTCATTCTCAGGCCAAACCAGTTTCTGTTACACCCCCAGGTGATTTGGCTACCGCTTAAAGTACACAGTGCCTGGAAGGTAGCATTCCCACAAACAGGGTTTCTCTGGCACTTGGCTCCTTATTCCACTGGTTCCGTGGAGTGTTAAGGAATGGCTTTAGTGTCCATTTAGACACAATAAATGGTTTGATTTCAAGGTGGTAAAAAGAATGCTTGATTTTTTAATTGACATTTCACATTTGGGTAACTAATAGAAGATGGGGAGATTCTAGCCAGGTTTTTGCTTTGAGAACTGCTAACCAGCAGCAGTACAGTTCTGACCATAGGACCAGACTTAAAAATTAGATTTAAAAAAAACTACCTCTGCTATTACATTTTCTCTTGAATCCACCAATTTTCACATTTCTTCAACATTGTTTTCTCCCTATAGCTAAATACAGACTGTCACAACTCTATTATTTTAAGTAGTACCTAATCCAAGATAGTCATATTTTTGAAGAAAGGTTTTTTGCAGTAGTTTGTGAAGGTTTTGACTTAATTTTTTTTCCAGGCTAAAACTACAAAGAAGATTGTGCTGAGGCTTGAATGTGTTGAGCCCAACTGCAGATCTAAGAGAATGCTGGCTATTAGGAGATGCAAACATTTTGAATTGGGGGAAAATAAGAAGAGAAAGGTATATAATTATGGGCAGAAGATGCCATATTTTTTCTTGCTTTATTATATTGGAGAGGTTACTCTTTCTTTCTACTCACTTATTCTGGCATCAAGATAAGGGACCATCCTTTCAAAATAACTTAATCATAGCTGAAAGTATAAGGTTTTTGGTGTGGTTTTGCAATGAGTAGGAAAGGGAGAATGAGACTTGCTGTAATAAAGGATGGTGATCCTTTAGGAATAGGCACTGTTCTTGATAGCATTGGGATTCATTGCAAAATATAAAAACTCACCTTTTCTTTTTCTGTTCTATTACAGGGCCAAGTGATCCAGTTCTAAGCTTCATAAAATTATAAAACCATAAGACCATAAAATTATGAGGTTATGTTATTTCACTTCATTTGGTTGCAGTTGGCCTTTTGGGAGGGGAATAAACTAGTGCCATCAATAAAATTCCCCCTGTGGGGAAATTTATGCTTGATGGTTCTTCTGGGCACTTCACTCATTTTGGATGGAATCTAACAGGTTGAACTCATATTAGATGTTATGGTTGTTCTATTTGGCACTTTGGGGCTTCAAGGGATTCCTTTTGCTATTAAGAGTCAAAGGTGATTGGTTATCATGGGACATAGAAGTAGATACCTGAAACTAGCTGTCAGTAACAAGCAAAATCACTTGTCTCATACTTACACCTTCATTACTCGAATCATTTTAATGAGGAATTTCAGCCCAGTTCTCTAGGCACAGCATACTAAATTGTCCTCAGACTTAAAGCTCATGTCCCCTAAACATCTTGACATACCCCCTCAAATTTCAAAGTAGATTATTTTCATCATGTTGAAATACCTGCAAAGATAATTCTGAATGAATTAAACTTACTAATGGAATCTGTTGGGGATAATCCATTTTTAAAAATGCCTAATAGTTGCAAGTTTTATATCCTTTTTTGGTATACTGTTTTATACTTCATTCTACTCAGCTTTTCATGCTTGTGTGGCAGAACCCTGAAGGCAAGTAGGCTACATGTTTTGGTAACTAGAGGTGCATCAGTGAGGTAGAGCAGTTTTCTTCCAAATTAGCTTTTGTTGCCAAGGGCGAATAAGTCTGGGTTTACCAGTTTTACTTCCATTTTTATCAACTGATAGTCCTCCAATTTTATTGAAAACAGTTCATAATCACCTGACAGGCAAAGGAATTGTTATAACATGGATTTTGTATTTTGATTTTGGTTTTTGTCCTGTCATGCATTCTGGATGGGTGAGTACACCTTTGCTCATGTGGGAGAAGGGTGGTCATAAAAGGGGAGATGGTGATGAAACAGGCTTGAAGCTTTCACTACAGGTTGGTCCTTAGGCACACCAGCTATAGAAGGAATTGTAATGTCTGATAGTTCTCTTAAAAATGATCCATTCCCACATCCCCAGATTTGAAGCTTATTGCCTTATCACAGCCTCAAGAGAAGGCGATTATCTTGAAGTGGGGGGGCAGTCTTCTGCTCAGAGGTCTGGTAATTTAGGTCATAATAATAATTGTGAAAGTAAGCCATCTGCATTTGTTGAATCTAGATGGCAAACAACCTTGGGAGTTGGAAACCTAGGTGGTAGGATGTTTCTTGATTCTTCCATAAAAATTATGTCTTACATCCAAAATATATAAAGAGCTTACACGCCTCAACAAAAAGCAAATAATCCAATTAAAAAATGTGCAGAGGAGCTGAATAGACAGTTCTCTAAAGAAGAAATCCAGATGGCCAATAGGCACATGAAAAGATAATCATCAGAGAAATGCAAATTAAAACAATGAGATATCACCTCACACCAGTAAGGATCACCATCATTGAAAAGACAACAAATGTTGGCGAGGTTGTGGAGAAAGGGGAACCCTCCTACACTGCTGGTGGGAATGTAAACTAGTTCAACCATTGTGGAAAGCAGTATGGAGGTTCCTCAGAATGCTCAAAATAGAAATACCATTTGACCCAGGAATTCCACTTCTAGGAATTTACCCTAAGAATGCAGCACTCCAGTTTGAAAAAGACAGATGCACCCTTATGTTTATTGCTGTACTGTTTACAATAGCCAAGATATGGAAGCGACCTAAATGTCCATCAGTAGATGAATGGATAAAGAAGATGTGGTACATATACACAATGGAATATTACGCAGCCATAAGAAAAAAAAAGATCCTACCACTCTCAACAACGTGGATGGACCTAGAGGGTATTATGCTCAGTGAAATAAGCCAAGCAGAGAAGGACAAGTACCAAATGATTTCACTCGTGGAGTATAAGAACAAAGGAAAACTGAAGGAACAAAACAGCAGCAGAATCACAGAACCCAAGAATGGACTAATAGTTACCAAAGGGAAAGGGACTGGGGACGATGGGTGGGAAGGGAGGGATAAGGGCGGGGAAAAAGAAAGAGGACATGATTAGCATGTATAGTGAGGGGGGGGGGTACAGGGAGGGGTATGCAACAGAGAAGACAAGTAGTGATTTTACAGTATCTTACTACACTGATGGACAGTGACTGTGAAGGGGTATGTGGGGGGGACTTGGTGAAGGGGGAACCTAGTAAACAATGTTCTTCATGTAATTGTAGATTAATGATACAAAAATAAAAATAAAATTAAAAAAATTATGTGTCTTAGTTGCCTCAGTTCCAGATCTAAATCTCATTTATCAAGGTTATTCCTGCTTGTGTCTTTTTGCCCTTCAATTGAAGTAGATTCCTTTTTATTTTCCCTTTGGGCTAAGATTGTAAGCAGTGCCATCCAAGTACCTGAGTAGGCTGCAGTCAGGGTTAGTTAACAGCCAGGATTTAAAATCTGGCTGCAATTTAAGGAGGATAAGTATCTGCTTCAGGGTTATTAGGATTAAAATGAGTCAATACACCTTATGTGTGTAGAACAGTGTCTGGCGCATAGTGCCCAATAAATTGCAGCTATTTCTTAGCAGTTGCATGAGTTTCAAAAGCTTTTCCCCAAAATGTTCTCTTGAGAAATGGAAGTTTTTTAAAAGCACAATTGAAAGATTTTATTCAAGGAAATAGGAACAGGTGAAGTGGGAATGGAAGAAAAAGGTGGACAGAAATGGGGTAGTCACTTCGGCAACAAAATATATTATTTTAAAGGAAGCTGCTTTATGCAGTCTAACTTGTATTTAGCCGAAGTAGAACAGTGCCTGTGGGATTTACTTGCATTTTTAGACTTGAAGTCCATTCATAAAAGCCAAGCTTTTTCTTCACAGGGAGGATCTGTGTGACCACACAATCAGGAATACAGGCCATCCCCCAACCCAGGGAAGCAATAGAGATGGTATAAGAACGAGGTCCACCAGTGTCCTGCAGGTTTACCATAGCCACGGCCCAGGCTGAGTGAGAGAGAGGGCGTTCCCACAGCTCAAAGTTGTCTTCCTGAAAAGAAAGCCAAGAAAATTGGTGTGATAGCTTGGTAACTAGCAGTAAGCTGCCTTGTAGCTTTCAGTCTTACTGTCAGAACCTATTGAGCACTTCTGGGAACAATTAAATATTATCTTGTGGCATGTTTTGCAAATAATGATTCAAGAAACAGGAACCTCATTACTGATTATAATAGGAAGAAAAATATTCTCAAAAGATCAATGCATACCCTCATATAACAGATTTAGGCCCAGGACAACCTTGATACTGGATATAAAGCCATCTTAAAATACACACTCAAACATGGATGAGCTGTAAACTAGAAGGCAGAAGAATGTGTTCTTGGCCAATTCCTATTTTCTCCCATAGAACATGACTTACTATACCTTTCTAAACTGATACCCCTGCTTGCCCAAGGGGTCCTGGTTGATAGCAATCACATCCTTATCCTGAAGAAGAGCTTTGGCTTGAGGGCTGATGTGCCGGAGGTCATTGGACATGAGTAATGGCGATGCCATGATAGCCCAGAGGGCCATCTGAGTTATCTGTTGATTCCAACTGAGGCCAAAGTTGCCAATCACTAACTGGGAGGAAAAATAAATTCACATGAGAAGACAAAATATTCCTAAAGTTGGGAGAAGCCACTTCACGGAACCATGCCCTGAGTAGTCTCACATAAAGCCTGTTCCCTAGGAACTTGCCCTTCTAATTTACCTTAATGTCAAGGAGGAAACAGGCCCACTTGCAGGGGCTTGAACAAGGAGGGCTCACTCAGGTTCTTACCGTATCTGGGTCATTCCAACCCCCTGGTCCTGCAACGGGAACAATACTCTCCTGGTTAGAAGATGTCCAGCCCAAGATACTCTTTATACTTTCCCAGGAATCAGAAACATCATAAAAATTTCTCCAGTGATTGCAGTACTGTCGGATTTCTGTGTAATTCGGCTGTGAAAACAGATAGCTCTTCTGTTAAAATTTCTACTAACATTCTTGCAAAATGAAAACAGTCAAGTTCAAAGGAGACACTTGCCTTTACACAGTAAAGGCCTCCATAAGGAGAACTAAATCCTTAAAACTGAATTTCATTGTAAGATACTTGCTTCAGAAGTAGGCCATATAACTTAAAATCCCTACTTAAAATGGCTTTAAGACTTTATGCTGGGAATTTGCCAACAGGTACTGGGATTATGGAGGATTTTAATTTTTTTACACTTCACTGTATTTTCAAACTTTTCTAAAATGAACATGTACTACTACTTTTATAATCTGAAATAACTAAAGTGATCTTAATGAGTAAAAATAAAAGCTGCAAAATTACATAGGATTCATCAAGCATATAAGGCAATCTGAATCCTAGGCATATAATTTGTTAACAGAACAAATAAAAGTTTGTAGATAGGCAGATGGGAGGGATATCAGGCTTAAAACCTTTGAAACAGAGGTGGGAGTATTCTGCAGAGATTCAAAGGAAATAATGGATTCATTCTATAAATAATTATTCACCACTTAGCATATGGAAGAGACACACTGATAGTCAAGACAAGGCCCTTGCCCTCCTGGAGCTTATGTCCTAGTGGGGCAGATAGACAAAAAGCAAGTCAACAAAAAATTCCATATAGCGCTAAGCTCTTAGAAGGAAATTCAACAGGTTAATGTAATAAAGAATGAGTGGATAGAGGGCTACTTTAAAGTAGGGAGAGAAGACCTGTCTGAATAGGTGTAATTTGGTCTGAGGCCTCAGTGTTGAGAAGCCAGCAATTATAAAATCTTGGGGGAAGAACATACAAGGCAGAAAACAAAATGCAAGCATAAAGTCCCTGAGGCAGCAATAGGTTTGAGGTTTTTGAGGGACAAAGAAAACCAGTGCAGTGAGGGAAAAAGTGATGGGAAATGAGGTTGGAGGCAGGCCAGCGCCAGATCAGTGGAGTCTGATTTTATTTCAAGTGCAATGGGAAGTCAGTTAAGGGTTTCAGGCAGGGGAGTGATATGATCCATTTACATTTTAACAAGATAACCCTGGTACTGTGTAGAAAATGGCTGAAGGTACAGGGAGAGTGGAAGTAGATCAAGCTGTTGTAGCACTCTGGAATGGAGATGGTGGTGGTTTGGAAAAAGAGGGTACCTGCAGCAGAGATGGAAAGAAGTGGGCTGATTCAGGATTTATTTTGTAGATAGTACTGACAGAACTGCTGGTGGGTAGGTTTCAGCTGTAAGACAAAGGGAAGAATCAAAGATGACTGACTTCCCAGATGATAGTAGCTTAGACTGCAATGATAGCAGTGGGGATGGTGAGAAGTGGCTGGGTCCTGGGAGAGATGGTAGGACGAGACTGTTAAGTAAGGTTGGACTTTGAAGAAGACCTTTCCTTTGTTCTCAAAATCTATCAGCAAGGCTCTCCTGGATTCTGAGCTCATTAGTTTACCTTACGAAAGGGCCACATATAAAGGGGCCACTCACAGGAGTACACGATGCTTCTGCCAGTCTTGTTCAGGGCCAAGGACATGTACTTATAACCTGTATGAGGAAACAATGAGTAAAATAAAGCAAGGGAATTTCCAGCAAGGGCCGTATATTTTAAAAAGAGACTACCCAGAAGGCCATCTTTTTCTTAAACCAGCAGCAGAGACAGGTGGCTGCTCTGTGATTGTGTCTAGTACCTTCCAGACTGCTGGAATTGTTCTGAGGAGTGTGGGATGGTGCATATATTGATGAGAGGCAGGAATGAAAATGCTCCATTTTCTGACATTCTGAATGCTTTTCCAAGTGATGTAGTGGAGAGTTACAATTACTATTTGTAATCAACTCAGAGCCCTTGAATTAAAAGTACACAATAGTAGCCATGGTTAGGCATGTATAGATTTTACATACATGAATGAATGAATGTATAAAGGCACGGAGCTCTGGCACATTGAGAATAATTATTTCCAGTATTGTGACTGGTATGTAAAATGTAAAGATTAGTTCTTTGGCTGCTCAGTTACCTTGGCCTCAAAGTTCTTCCCTTTGCTCATGGCTAAATCTCTTGAATGAAACATACCATCTTCCAGAAGTTTCACACTGTCACAGTAACAACCGTCAAATTTGAGCAGATCTACTCCCCAGTCAGCAAAGGTCTTGGCATCAATGTCATAGTATCCAAAACTCCCAGGGAAACCTGCACAGGTTTTATTTCCAACATCTGCATAAATCCCTAGCTTCAGTCCTTTGCTGTGCACCTGAAATGAGAGGAAAGAGTCACCACAATACAATGGCAATCATGAAGTAGACAGAAGCACTCCAGGCTGGGGGCAGAGACAAGCAAACTTCACCAGGTACTGGGGTCTTTTTTCCCCACAAACCCCCAAAATTATCCAGATGAGTGTTGAGAGACAAAGGGTGAAGTTTCCAATTCTGCTGAGTTCAGACTCTACATGTAAGCTATAGCACAGAACTGGAGGGAAAGCTAACAGCTGTTCTAACCTTCCTCTCATGAGATCCTAGAAGTTGCCTTTCCAGGGCAATGATAGTTTTATCTGGACTAAGACTCTGCTTAACCAAACCATAGGCTCCTCTCAGCCTTTTTTTCAAAAGCCTCAACCTTGGCCTTCCATGTCATTTCAACAAGAATTCTGCTAGGTCATCCCCCAGCTCTTGGTATTTGATCGAGTTCCTCACCCCTCACCACTGATGTCCAAGTCCTTGGCCTACCTTTAGCAAGAATCCCTCCTCCTCTTAGTAATTTTCCATCTTAGTAGAACCCCTCAAGCAGCTCATTGGCTATAAAACCCCACTTTTCTTTGTTGTATTCAGAATTGACCTATGACTCCATTACTACAGTAATAACTAGTGTATTACTCTTTAGCAGTCTCCAGAATATATTTCTTCCACATTCTAAAATTCTATTTATAGTACAATTACAATAGCTGTTCAAAGCTTATATGGAAATATATGCACACATATCAAGAACCAAGTTCTTTTTTCCTCCAAGAGAATTCAATGGTTTCAGCAAAAGGAGAAAAATTTCTAGATGGGCTGTCAAGAGCTGTTGTAAAACACTGATCTGCTGATGGGATGAAAATTCCACCTGATAAGCCTTCCAATTCAGTGTTCAGATAACAGCAGCTATTTTAGTTTCTAAGTGTTTCCTAAGGAGCTTGGTATAGAAGGGCTTATAATCTCCTGAACAGGAAAAGAATTATCTATAAACTCACATAATTAGCTAGGCCACTGATCCCTCTTGGAAAGCGTTTAGGGTCTGCCTGAAGTCGACCTTCTGAATCTCTTTGGGGAGCCATCCAACAGTCATCAATGCAGAGATACTCATAACCTACAGCCTTCCAGCCATCTGAGGCCATGAGATCTGCCATCTGCATGAAGAGTTTCTCACTGAAAGAGAAATTCCAAGAATCATTACAATTCATTAAGTAAATGCTTGGGTACTCCTATTTGTTAGGTACCTCAGGGTTTCACAATTTAAAAAAGAATCTAGAAATAGTTTGGTGGTAGTCACAACCATTGCAAGGTAAAATAGACTAGGCCTTTTTTCCTTCTCCCTTCCATCCCCTCTTAATACTTCTACCCTAAGAACCCCAAACAATACAGAAATACATGAATTGAAAAGGCTATCAGATCAGTGAAGTAAGAAACTACAAAATAACATAACGTATAGCTTCCTTAGATATCAATAATAACTTTTGGAGAAAAAGATAACATTTACAGGAAAGCAACAAAAAAGACTAAAATACACAGAGATAAGACATGTGCAGGGCTTGTATACATAAAACTATGATGTTCCCAAATGATTTGAGTAAATGGAGATAATATTAATTTGCTCTTGAATAAGAATACTCAATATTAAAAACAAGCTAATTCACCACACACGCCTTTATACATTTAATAAAACTGAACAAAAAGGACTTTTTAAGGTATTTGGCAACATTATTCAAAAAGTTCACCTAAAAGATTTAACAAATGAACATTCTATAAAAGATAAATGAAGCTGGTGTAGTACCAGTAGCACTAGAATACACAGATCAATGGAATTAGAAAGTTCAGCAAGAGATCCTTTCAGCCATCTGGAAGGTACCATGGAATTTAGATATACTAAATGTGGTATTCCTTAGAGGAGAATAAAGTCCAGATGGAGTAAAGATTTTTAAAATTCATAAAAATACTAGTAGAAAATGTAAGTGACTATATTATCTTCAGGTAGGAAAGGACCTTCTTTCTCAGCATGATGCTTGAGCTGAAAATCATAAAGGAAGAAACTGATGTTTGATACATAAATATTAAAACCAGTGTGTATAAGAACCACTATACTCATAAGGTATAAAAGACAAAAAACAAACCAAAACCATTCCAACTAAAAAATAGGGAACTAACACAAACAGGCAATCCATAAAAGAAACTGCACAGAACCAATTCAACATATGAAAGGATGTTCAACGTTATTAGTAATCAAATAAATGAAAATAAAAACACCTACCCAAATGACAAGGTTTCAAGAGTGGCAAAAATACAGTGTTGGCCAGGGTGTGGGAAAACATTTCATGCACTGTTGGGAATGGGCCATTGTAAAACATTTGGGGAGGATAGCTTAACATGTAACAAAATGAGCACACAGTTCAACTCAGTAATTAGACTTCTACAGGGATGGTTAGCACAGCTTTGTTAATAATAAAAAAATGAAGAGCCTCCCCAGCTATCAACAGGAGATTGCTCAAATAAATTACAGTGTATACATACAATTTGTATTTATGAAGCTCTTAATCTGTGTCAGGCACTCAACTCTGCTTACATTTCGAAAGGATAATTAATTTGCCCACAATCACATGGCTAAAAAGTAATGAGCTACAATTTGAACCTAGGCAGGCAGACTTCCAGTCTGGTCGTTAACCACTCATGACATAAACGTGATCTCATTTCTATGGAAAATAATGAAAATAAATGTGCTTTTATTCCATAGAAAAAAGTTGCAAGGTCGTATATTAACATTTTAACCGTGATTATTTCTGGATGGTAGAATGAGAGGAAATTTTATATTCATTGTACTCTACTATCTACATTTTTTGCAACGATTATTTATTAGCTTTATCAGATACAAAAACAAGACAATCACCACTTAGGAAAAAAAGAAAGACAAAAACATTTGTGATGGGCACAACTGCTACACACTTTACCCCAGGGTCACAATGGATTTAGTCTGAATCTTAAAAGGCCAATTAATTGTGATGTTTGACTAACATCCTGACTTTTCTGTCAAGACATTCTTTATATGATAACTTATGGGCATTGGGATGTACCATGACCATTGCTTTGTAGAGGGGCCTCTGCACCACAGGTGTCATTATGCTTTTAACAGTATTTATCAATTATTCTTAACCTCTTCTAGATCATGAATCCCTTTGAGAATCTGAACAAAGCTAAAGATCCTCTTTCCAGAAAAACACACACACTTATATTTGCAGATTTGTATTAATTTTTCTCATGGGTTCAGGCTTAAGAATATTTGTTCTATCTGACTAATTGAGGGCTGAGGCACTGCCCTGTGCTAAGTACTTTAAATGGGTTATCTCACTGAAAGTCCACCTGTGAGAGATAAGAACTATTTTACAGCTCCTCCTGAGTCTGCTCAGTGAGGTGAAGTAAGAGTTATCCCAGTTTACAGACAAGGAATGTGTGGCTCAACCAGGTACGACGCCAATCTTATCCAGCCTCATATACCCTTGCCTTCCATATGCAGGTATCCTCCGTCTTTCCAAGGTTCTAATTAGGCCACTTTACTTTTATGAAACACCTGCATTAGTGCCTGTTTTCACTAACTGAAAGAAATCGAAGAGGATTTTCGCTTTTATGAAAAAAGGCAAAAAGTAAAAATAGCATTGTTTGATTTGCAGGGCGTGCTTATAGAGGCAGCACCCAGAGGAGCTTGAGTGGCCCCCCACAAACTCCTTCCCCAGCAACCACACAGCAGTTCAGCATTAAGCTGCCAGAATTTTGAATTATGTGTAACCATCTGTGCTGTATCTTGATTTATTTTGTGCTTCCTTTAGCACAATGTGTCCTAACGTATCAGAAAAGCCCGAGAGAGGTTATTTTTGGGGTCCGGGAATGCTCAAAATTTCTGCATATAAATTAATGGTAATTGCTGCTTTCCTTTATGCCATTTCGGCTTAGGAAAGGTTTCATGGTTACACTCTACTTTCAGATCGGGCGGTTTGTTGGGGGTGGAGGGTGATACCTGTGTAAAGTTCCTCCAGGTCAACCTTCCAGCCTGCCACCACACTCAAGGGTGAGCAGGTGGGTAGATCTCAGAGACTCCATGGTCCCTCTAAATTCCCTTCAGTTACCGCTAAGGAACCCATGACTCAAAAAGGAGAAGTGCCACTAAGTCTTAGTCTTCTGTCTCTCCTACTCACCGAAGCCTGTGCTCACTTCCTAGTACCCCAGCAGAGGCAGAGCAGCAGCTCAGAAGAAAGGTCTGAACCCAACTGGATGGTGAATGGAAAAGAGTCCCTAGCTGGGGGATCAGGCAGAGAGAGAGAGACGGAGAAGCAGGGCCTGCAGCCCGGACTCTCACCCCAAGAAGAGTCACACGGAGGTTTGGGGCTAGTTCCCATCCGGGCAGTTGGCTGCATAAAGGAGCAGCAGTAGGGGAGCTTTCTCTTGGGCTCATATACTTCCGCCGAGACCCTCCCCCATTCCTCCAAACACACGGAAAGGCGAAGGGGCGGGGGTAGCCAGTATCTCTGATACCTGATACATGAATCTGGCTCTTCTTGGCAGTCAGTGTTGCACATGAAGCGCTCCCAGTGCAGCCAGCCCATGGTAGGAGTCATCGCTAAGCCATTGTTCAGTGCCCTGGCCCCAAGGCCTCCGCAGAGAACCAGGGCCAGGAGGGAAAGCGCCGGCATGCAGTCTGGCTGCCAGACTCCACTCACCAGCTTCATCGCTATTGTAATACTGTAGTACAGATCACCTGGGCTTTTAAATTTGACCTTACAGGCGGGCCAATCACCGGTGAGTTACTAATAATGACGTCATTGTTTCTCGGGCAACTGGGACGGTTATCCCCAGAGGCGGACCAATGATCAGGCACGTAAAACGCAGCGTGACCAATCACAGTCTTTCTTTCTTGATATTGTCCCTCCCTATTTCCATACCAGAAAGGAGTGCGGCACTTTAGTGATCCGAAGTTTAAGCCGCGAGTTGCTCACGTGACCGCAATCTCACATGACGTAGGCGATCACGTGATCTATCGCTTACGTGAGCAGAAGTAGTTCTGGTCGTCGTCTACCGTCTCGCTATAGCCGTCTGAGGGAAGAAGGAGGAAAATTATCCGGTATTTTTGGAGGTTGGTGTGTGGGTGGGAACTGGGACCCTGGGGGTGGTGATGATGAAGACCAAAGCGAGGTCCGCGGGCCGCCTCCGCCTTTTTCGCTCTCCGCTTTCCCTTCCCCCGCTCCCCCTCCCCCCTTCTCAGTGCCGGGAAGCCGCCTTTGCTGCGCCTGGTGGGGAAATGGTGGACGTTCGTGACTGTGTCTGTTTTTGTATGTCTTGCTGTCTGGGCGGGTCTTAGGGAATCTTTAAGAGAAACCGTAAGGTGAAAAACGCTTGAAGACCCCGTCCATGGATTAGGAAAATCCAATTTTGAGACCAGTGGTCCGACTGCTAGTCCACCCATTCAGGCACTCAGTCTCCACTGACTGTCTGTAGGGGGAGGCACCACGTGAATTTTATCTGTAGAGTCACATCTAAGCAAATACTGCGTGCCTGACAGGTGCCCAAGAAATGTTTTAACTGAATTGAATATTTAAATAACGTTTATGTTTCTGCTTATGACAATCTGTTCAATTTTGAACATTCGAAAAATAACAGTATACTATAAATTTTAAAAATACACGTAATTCATCACCCGGAGATAACTTCTCAGCATTATGGTCTATAAAAAGTATGTGTGTAACACACATAAAAATACACAAATTCCTAACTCAGAGATGGAATCCTGGTTCCTACTTCAGGCAACAGAGTTCTTGTGGCGAATCCTGGTTCCTACTTCAGGCAACAGAGTTCTTGTGCCCTTCCCAGGAGATACAGTCTGAAGCAGAACCTCCCTGCCACTACACAGGGGATATTAAAGCGTAGAATGCTGCGGGACATTAAATGGGATGGGTTATCCAAGAGAGAAGGCAGGTAAAAAAACCAGTCCGTAAATCTGCCACTCAGACCTATAGACAGTTTATAGGAAAGCTTATCACTGCAGATGCAGTGTGCCAGGCACTTAATAGACAATTAGTGTTTGTTAAATTGACTCCTCAGTGCAGTTTTATGGCAGTTTTGTTACACTTTTTACTTTACTTCTAAGAGGTCCAGTGTTCCCTGACTATGTCAGATGAGCCATCCACATATAAAATTAGAACATTTTATAAAACTTGCTATACCAAATCCCAGAAAAGCGAACATTTTATTATTTTTTATTCTTTTGCTGGAATAAAAAGAATTATTCTCTGTAGAAAATTAAGAATGTACAAAAAATTGAAAAAGCCGTAACTTACCACTAGAGTAACTACTATTAACATGTCACATATTCCCCATGCGTGTATTTTTTTAACATTCTTTTTATTCCATTTACAGTAGTTTTTAAAAATTCAAACTGTATAGAAGTATATAGGGTAAAAAGTGAAAATCCACTTCACTCTTCCTACCTTCCAGTTCCTGTTTTCTCAAAAAACAAGTTTGTATTATATGCTTTCAGGGCAGCTGCTATGCATTACATGCTTATATTTTAAAATAAGTAGGATCATACTATGCATATTCTTTCATTTAATACATTCTGGAAATCTTCCTAGGTCAGGGCAGATTTTTTTTTAACAGCTGCATAGCATCCCATTTTAAGGATAAAGTATAATTCATTCAGCCATTCCCCTATTAATGGATAGTTAGGTTTCTAATTTTCTGCCATTACAAAGAGTGAGCATTTGTATTTCTGTTGACCAGGTTCCTAGAAGGAATTCCAACCAGATTAAAGAATATTTGAACATACATTTTTTACATAAAGATTATAAGGCAGCTGTGATCTTGGGTCACTTTAGATTATAGCATAAGTATTTTCTCATATTATTAAACATTTTTATAATTTTTTTAAACATTTTTATAATTTTTAAATTGTGTAATATTCTTCTTTCTAACCTTTTGGAGAATATATAGCTCTCTAAATCTTTTGTCTGAATTTCAGATCTTCCCCTAAAGGCACGTAACCTGAAGTGGATGTACTGTATCAAACGGCATAATACATATATGCAAATTGCTTTCCAGAAATACTGTATTAACTTGCGTTCTTGTAGGAATGTATTAGTTTGTGAACCCTGAATATCAGCATTGACTTATCCTTGCTATTTAATTTTCACTGCCTTGAAGGGTGAAAAATGGTGATTAATTCCCAGACAACTCTCTTGTATCCTCATATCTGTATTATCCCTATATTTAATCTTAATCAAGTCCCACAGAATCCACTGCTTTGAATGCTTACATTACAGTTTAAAAATGAATTTAAACTGTGCTGTTGCCTTAGGTGAATCCTTTAACATACTTCTAAGAGACCACGGTTCTAACTGATCTTGCTTATGTCACCCAACTCCCACTGTTTGAGTTCCACCCTGTTGCCAGGGTGATTTATCTGAAAGGGGTTTTACGACTTCACTCCCTTTCCCTTCCCTTCCCTCCTCTCCCCTCACTCCCTTGTTTAAAACCTGAAAAGGCCCTTAGGGTCTGTCTATCAAATAAGGCCTTTGGGATCTGATCTCTGTCTTGTCAGATTCTCTGCCTTGCTGCCTCCTGTTTTGTGCTCCATCATAGTTTTAAAAATTCGTTTATGGATTCCTGAAATGGTTTGTCTGTTTTAACAATTCTGTGCCAACTATAGAATTGACCATCCAGTCTCTGCTTTATACCACTTTCACCCTATACAGAATCCTTTCATAGCAGAGATCATGTATATTTGACTTTTTGTCTTCAGTAAAGCTGGACAGTGTCCCTGTAGGACCATAAACCCTTTTTGGGTTTATTGATTCTTGCATTTCAGAGCTGAGTACTAGACCTGGCAACTGAAAAATGTAAAATGAATGCATGAATTGCCCATAATTGCCCATAAATCTTTTTTCCATTTATCTCTTAGGCCTTAATATTTCCCTGATGTTATTAATTTGTGTGAGTTATTTATATAATAAGGATATTAATGTGTGTGTTGTAGGTATCTTCTCAAGTGCATTGTTTCTTTTAATTCTGTTTACTTTTGATGTAACGAAATTTTTCATTTTTAGGTAATCAGACATAGCTATCTTTTACTTGTTGATGTTTTCCACTGCTTTTGTTGCTGTTAATTTTTTATGCCTTTTTATTTTCTGACTATAGTGTTAATATATGGTCAATGTAGAAAACTTAGAACATACAGAAATGTCCAAAGAATACATTCCCTGAAACAAAAAGCTTTCATGATCCTACCACCCAGAAATAACTACCATTAATGGTATCCAACACTAATAGGTATCAAATAAATAATCGTCAAATGATTGAATGAGTTAGAAATTTGATGCAGCGTTCTTGTTTATGTGACTGTCTTACAAAAAAGCTATCAGTGTAATTGAGCTTTATATTAATAGTTTGCCTTTTTCTCTTACTATATCTTGAACATTTTTCCATGACAAGAGTCTTCTAATTTTTTCAGCTACATTGAAATTGCTTTGAGTCAAGCTCGCCACCAAGAGCCCAACAGTCACCATGATGTTGAGCACGGAAGGCAGGGAGGGCTTCGTGGTGAAGGTCAGGGGCCTACCCTGGTCCTGCTCAGCCGATGAAGTGATGCGCTTCTTCTCTGATTGCAAAATCCAAAATGGCACATCTGGTATTCGTTTCATCTACACCAGAGAAGGCAGACCAAGTGGCGAAGCGTTTGTCGAACTTGAATCCGAAGATGAAGTGAAATTGGCTTTGAAGAAGGACAGAGAAACCATGGGGCACAGATATGTTGAAGTATTCAAGTCCAACAGTGTTGAAATGGATTGGGTGTTAAAGCATACAGGCCCGAATAGTCCTGATACTGCCAATGATGGTTTTGTCCGGCTCAGAGGACTCCCGTTTGGCTGTAGCAAGGAAGAGATTGTTCAGTTCTTTTCAGGGTTGGAAATTGTGCCAAATGGGATGACACTGCCGGTGGACTTTCAGGGGCGGAGCACAGGGGAGGCCTTTGTGCAGTTTGCTTCGCAGGAGATAGCTGAAAAGGCCTTAAAGAAACACAAGGAAAGAATAGGGCACAGGTACATTGAAATCTTCAAGAGTAGCCGAGCTGAAGTCCGAACCCACTATGATCCCCCTCGGAAGCTCATGGCTATGCAGCGGCCGGGTCCCTATGATAGGCCCGGGGCTGGCAGAGGGTATAATAGCATTGGCAGAGGGGCTGGGTTTGAAAGGATGAGACGGGGTGCCTATGGTGGAGGGTATGGAGGCTATGATGACTATGGTGGCTATAATGATGGGTATGGCTTTGGGTCTGATAGATTTGGAAGAGACCTCAATTACTGTTTTTCAGGTATGTCAGATCATAGATATGGAGATGGTGGGTCCAGTTTCCAGAGCACCACAGGGCACTGTGTACACATGAGGGGATTACCTTATAGAGCCACTGAGAATGATATTTACAATTTTTTCTCACCTCTCAACCCCATGAGAGTGCACATTGAAATTGGACCCGATGGCAGAGTTACTGGTGAGGCAGATGTTGAATTTGCTACTCATGAAGATGCTGTGGCAGCTATGGCAAAAGACAAAGCTAATATGCAACACAGATATGTGGAGCTCTTCTTGAATTCTACTGCAGGGACAAGTGGGGGTGCTTACGATCACAGCTATGTAGAGCTCTTTTTGAATTCTACAGCAGGGGCAAGTGGTGGTGCTTACGGTAGCCAAATGATGGGAGGGATGGGCTTATCCAACCAGTCTAGTTATGGGGGTCCTGCTAGCCAGCAGCTGAGTGGTGGTTATGGAGGTGGTTATGGTGGTCAAAGCAGTATGAGTGGATATGACCAGGTTCTGCAGGAAAACTCCAGTGACTATCAGTCAAATCTCGCTTAGGTTGAGAACAGTACTAAACAGCTACTATAGAAACAAAAGCTGTGCATTTATGGGAGTTGAATAGAATGGGAGGGATGTCTAGCATATCCAGCGTGACTGGTAAATGGGATATATCATTGATCCTGATCACTCTTGGTCAGGTTTTTTCTTTCTTTCATTTTTTTAAGAAAACAAAAATTTAAGTTTAACAGTTTTGCATTACAGGCTTGTGATTCATGCTTACTGTAAAGTGGAAGTCAAGATTGTTTTAAAACTTCAAGCTCAGTAATTTTGAACACTGAAACATTCATCTAGGATGTAATAACAAAGTTCAGTATTGACCATAACTGTTAAAACAATTTTCAGCTTTCCTCAAGTTAGTTATGTTGTAGGAGTATACCTAAGCAGTAAGCGTATTTAGGTTAAAGCAGTTTCACTTATGTTAAATGTTGCTCTTATACCACAATACATTGAAAACTTTGGATGCATGTTGAGAAACATGCTTTTCTGTAAAACTCAAATATAGGAGCTGTGTCTATGATTCAAAGTGAAAACATTTGGCATGTTTGTTCATTCTAGCTTTTTGATTTAATATTGTGTAAGGCACGTGAGTGTACACTTCCTTTTTTTTTTTTTTAAAGATCTGGGACAACTCTGTAATACCAATACTTTAGGAGTTTGGTCATGTTCATTTATGTGACCTTCTGAGGCTTTGATTTAAATCTTTCCTTGTATTGTGATTTCCATTAGATGTACTAAGTGAAACTTGTTAAATAAATCTTCCTTTTAAAAACTGGAAAAATAGGTCTGTGCTGGTTAATTTTTATTATGTTATATCATATGTGACATTTCTACAGTCCTCTGCTGTTGAAATTTGTTTTTAATTTTTCAATTACTATAAATATACAGTAGCATCTTTATACACATGTTTTTGCATATATCATTAATTATTTATAAGATGCGGTCCCAGAAGTGGCATTGTTGAGTCAAAGGTGCACTTTTAAGGCTTTTGATTTGATTTTGTTACCTTTCTGGTACTTTGTGTTTCCACCATGAATGTTTGTTTTTCTTTTCCCCCTTTCACCTATAGCTTCTTCAATGATGCACATTGTTCTTGATTTCAGCCAATTTATTAGTTGAAAGATGGTATCCCATACCTATTTTTATTTGTAGTTCTTTGATTAGTATTAAGGTGGAGCATTTTTCTGTTCATTTCTAAACTTAATATCGCCATGTCCAGAGGACTGCTGCGCTATGCTAGAGACTGTCAAGACAGCACCCTCCAAAATCCAAAGAAGTACAAGCAAATGAATTGTCTTCCCTGCATTTAACCATAAATTAGAAGATCTAAGACACCTTTATATGTTTTAAAAAGAAGTAGGCCTATGTTATTATTAGAAATAATCAGCCCCCTCCACAAATTCATTAATAGTCTTAACACCCTTTAAGGCTTTTCAGGGCATTTAAAGCTTGTTTTAACTAGTGGTTCTTAAATTTAATGTGCACCAGAATCATCTGCAGGGCTTCTTAAAACATTGATTTCTAGGCCCCACTCCTATAGTTTTTGAAATGTGGTAGTTCTAGGGTGGTGCTCAAGGATCTGCTGATGCTGCTGGTCTCACGACCGACCGCATTCTGTGACACATCCCAGCTCTCTGATGGCTATAGGCCTATATAAATCCTAAAGCAGCAACTTCAAGGAGCAGCTTCCTTCCTGATCCAGTATTGCCTCCCCTACGTTCCTGTGAGTAGTTCTAAACTTTCTATTAAAGTACAAATTGCATGTGATTATTTACAACACCTAGCACCTCCTATGAGTTCTTTTAGTGCCTGTGACATCAGGGGTTATCTTAACATTTCTGCTCATATCATAGTGACTATTAACAATTATACCTCTCAGTAACCACACCTGAATGCCCTCAGGTTAATACAAGCTGCACCTGAATTTCTACAGGTCTCTATATCTAACAAGCCTGAAAACGTATTCTTAGTCTGTTAAGAACTTGGGGCCTGAGAAATGCTCTGAGATGGGAAGCAATTACCAGACTGGTATCACCTGACTCCATTCTATTCAAGGACACTTTTTCTTGAGCCCCATTTTTAGAAAATCATTTACACTAAGGACACACTGGGAGGTGATTTGAGATTCTTTGATGACTTCTAATTTCTGTCACAGCTGCCATGAGCAAGAAACCTATTTTGACTCATGTCATACTGAGCCAATCATCACTTTGCCCTCCTAAGCCTCTTCAGGGAGCCTCTCAGAGGGTTCACAAGCAGCTGTTTATGCTTTCCAGGCTAATCGGTTAATTTTCCAGAATGTTCTCAGAGAATGAGCAAAGATTCTCGAGGTAGCCACTAGATGTCACCAAATCCAAGGAAAGGATTGGCTGAGCCTTGTGCATTTGCTTCCTCTTTGCTGGATAAGAAAACTCAGAAGGGCTAAGGGAAGCAGTCAAAGGAAAGAGACCCTGGAGAAAGTCAGCAATCAGCACTAGAGCTGAAGAGCGCGCGCACACACACACACACACACACACACACTCTCTCTCTCTCTCTCTCTCTCTCTCTCTCTCTCTCTCTCTCTCTCTCTCTCTCTCTCTCTCTCTCTCTCCTCTCTCTCTCTCTCTCTCTCTTGCTCTCTCAAATCTAATACTCTAAGGCTACCCAAGAGAGACTGCTGGAAGAGAAAGTGGGCAGTCCTCTCTTAGCCCCCAACCGCCAAGTCAGGGGATTCATTTTAGACTGTGCACGTGAGCTACTTGGCATGATCAGGCTGGAAGTTTGCAGCCACAACAATCACGGCATTACGGGCTGTCCACTGATGGCTTATGCCTGTGGTTCTCGGAGGGTGGTTCACTGAGCAGCAGCAGCAGCATGACCTGGGAACTTGTTAAAAATGCAAAGTCTCAGGCCCCACCCCACACGGACTAATCAGAAACTCTGGGGGTGGGGCCCCCAAATTTGTGCCTTAACAAGCCCTCCAGGTGATTCTGATGCACAGAATCACTGGCTTATGCATCGATTGCCTTATTCATGTATTCCTGCATTCTTTCATCCAACCATAAAAGAGGTCACTCAACCAAAGACAATCCTATCTGTAAACATGGCACATCTTCTGTACCTCCCACCACCCCCGGCAAATTGATATGAAAGTGCGTTGCACTCAAGAGACTCCAAGAAGGAACTAGTGGTTACCAAAGGGGAGGGGTGTGGGAGGGTGAGTGGGGAGGGAAGGAGAAGTGGATTAAGGGGTATTATGTTTAGTACACATGGTGCGGGGGATCGGGGATCCCAGGGAAAACAGTGTAGCACAGAGAAGGCAAATAGTGAATCTGTGGCATCTTACTACACTGATGGACAGTGACTGCATTGAGGTATGGGTGGGGACTTGATAATATGGGTAAATATAGTAACCACATTGTTTTTTCATGTGAAACCTTCAAAAGAGTGTATATCAATAATACCTCAGTAAAAAATTTAAAAAGAAAGTGCGTTGCAAATTCATTTACAAATCAAGGTCCTTTTTCACTGGGGAGAAGTCCTATGCTGTCAACAAAAATGCACATTTCTCCAAGATGGGCCTGGAGGACTGTTGCAAAACAGCTGCTGATGGAAATGAAATTCCACTTGCTGTGCCCGATACCAAGCTGAGAGTGTCACAAGGGTCATTTCACAACCTACTCCCACACTGACTGAAATTCAGTCTTGTGAATGCAAAGCAGACATGTATGGGGTCACCAGGTTAGCGTGTTGCAGGAGCCCACTCGGAAAGTGGGAGGTTAGCTTGTGCCTGGAGTTTGTCTGTGGAGCTCCTGACCCCACCCCCCATCCCCAGCAGTGATCTGCACTGACAGATACACAGCTTCCTCCGACCACCAGCCTGAAAAGAGGATTTTAGGTCTCTGAAAGACATCTAAGAATCACTGTAATTTATTCAGCAATTATTTCTGAACATTTACTTATACTAGGCAATGAGGTGTTGGAACATGCACAAACAGGAATCCTAGTCCTAGGGCCGCCATTAGAATAGCTGTATTCCCCTGATCATAACGCTTTGTTCCTGCACTGAAAGCACTGAGACTGGCTCTGTTCTCACCCCAGATGAATTCTCTTTTGCAGCAGACCTCTCTACTCCCCTTATGACCTGAAACAGTCTTGTGCCAGGTGCCTTGTCTCACGCAGTGGACAAAGCCTGAATCCTTTACTAGAGACTCCTGAGCCTCTACTGTGAGTATGTTAGGAAGGAAAGGACTCAGATCCGTGTCGCAGGGAAATCAGACTTAGTGAGATAAGAGACCAAAGTCAAGAAAGCAAAATAAGTTTTAATACACTGCAGAGAGTAGCAGAGCAGGCCTGCCTAAGGTGAGACAGGCAGGCATGGATGTTCATTCTGAGGCTTCTTTTATGTGGTTTTTGGCAGGGCAGAGAGGTCCTTGACTGACAGCTGTCAGCTCACTAACCTTGTTCTGATTGGTGAAATGGGGACAGGGGCTGTGCTGTGCCTCTCATTTATCTTATCTGGGGGGACTCTGGGCATTTCCTGAGTCACTCTTGGACCCTGTGGCTTCATCTGATTAACTCTATGAGTCATTTTTGGCTTTCTGGTTCTATTTGATCAAGTCCCTGAGTCATCTTTGGGGGCCCTCTCTCCTTTCATCCCGCTCATTTCTGTCTTTCTGCCTAACAAGTAGACTTCCACTGAATCTGTTAAAAAACAAAATTCAGCCAAGTAAATTTGAAGATTTAATTGGATTTATTAACTGAATCATTAATCAGTCCACAACCCCTCTAGCAAGCAGAGAGATGCCCTGAAGGCCTACAGAAAGGGAGAGGTTTTTAAAGTCAGGACAAGGAAGTTATAAGGAGAAAAACGCTTGCTTGGAGTGAGGTTACCTTCATCTGAGGACAAAAGGATCTTATTAGGTAGATTCTTTTGGGGGATGGCAAGGGCACATGTGACAGATTGTCTCACTGATGATAACGGGAAAATTCCTAACTGCATTTCTGGGGGAAGTTGAACCTGCAATTAGGTTAACTGTTAAGCCTCAGCTTGGAGGCTTGGCCTAGCAGAAGTGATCCCACGTTGGCCTGTGTTTTTCTTTTTAGTGGTTCCATTTCACTAGTTGCTCCAAGGGTTTTGAACCACCAATAGCCTCCTAGGCTCTCCCCAGATATGATTACCTTACAGGGAGGCTTTCCATCCCCCACACAAGTAGACTAGTGCCAGTCTTTCTCCACAACCTTTCAAATCTGCCCAGTCCTTGTAAGTGCCTGAAGATGGACATGAGTCAGCCGCTGGAGGAAGGCAGACAGACTCATGCTATAAAGTGGGTTTCTGACCTCTGCCATTCTGAAGACTTGGTAAATTCAGCCAGTGAATGACTCTTCAGCTGTCACACTGTCAGCCTTCCCTTGGCCATGCCCCGTTTTCTTGTGCATCCCTTTCATCCCTGGGTACATCACACACAGCTTGCTTGGCCCTGACTGTGGGGGACCTGTCTACAGCTCCTGAAACTCAAGGACTAGAGAAGGGATGTGTTCTAAGAATGCACAGGGTTTGGCTCATCCTGGTGCAAAAGGTAGGTCCCAGAAAGAAAGTTTGCCTGAGGCACATGAAAGACAGGAGAGAGCCAAGTTCAGCTAAATGGGCAAAACCAGGTTTCTGTCCATGGCAATTGAGCGGGGCAAGAGGAGGTCATTTGAGCTTGCACAGGCAAGAGATATGCTAGTGTGAAAGTCCACGTGCATATATGTGGCAGTTGGCATGGGGTTGGGGGCAAGGCTGTAGGATGATAGACCAGCACAGCTGCTTCTGTATTCCAGGCTTAGCAATTGGGGTTATTTGGTTCTGAAATTTAGTCTGCAGGGGCAAGACAGGGTACATAGTAAGTAGTGGCAGCACTGGGGAGCAGAACTGCTGGGGAGTAGGACTTCCCATGGCTATTGCAGTCTACTTTAGAAGGAAGTAATAATGCTCAGCAGTCAGGCAGACACAGGTCAGCATACTGTTTAAATTATTTTTGTTTCCTTTGTGCCTTTGGACATAAAACATCTTTGTATCAATTTTGGTATCCTAGAATTGCCAGGTGCCAGAGCATATAGTTTCCTACATCCGGTAAACCTATTGGACTGAGGCCCAAATTTAGAGAGATAAGAAAGAGACCAGGAGGGAAGGGCAGGCATGACTTTGCAGAAAGAAAGAGGAGGAGCAATACAGCACAGGAGCAAGGCAGGGAAACCCCCAGAGCCCACTGAGGCCCAGGTTCCCTTCTGAATAGGATGGAAAAATGGTTTGGAGGCCAATAGGACAGTGACTACAGTCCAGGCATTCCCATCTCTGGCCATGCACAGCAGCACTATGTCATAGTGTCCAGATTTCATTTCATTTCATTTATTTATCTATTTATATTGGTGTCATTAAGCTACAATGACATGAGGAACATTATGTATACTAGACTCCCCCCTTTACCATGTCCCCGCCACAAACCCCATTACAGTCACTGTCCATCAGTGTAGTAAGATGCTGTAGAATCACTACTTGTCTTCTCTGTGTTGCACAGCCCTCCCAGTGCCTCTGCCTACATTATACATGCTAACCTTAATGGCCCCTTTCTTTCTGCACCCCATTTATCCCTCCCTTCCCACCCATCCTCCCCAGTCCCTTTCCCTTTGGTAACTGTTAGTCCATTCTTGGGTTCTGTGAGTCTGCTGCTGTTTCGTTCCTTCAGTTTTTCCTTTGTTATTATAATCCACATATGAGTGAAATCATTTGGTACTTCTCTTTCTATGCCTGGCTTATTTCACTGAGCATAATACCCTCTAGCTCCATCCATATTGTTGCAAATGGTAGGATTTGTTTTCTTCTTATGGCTGAATAATATTCCATTGTGTATATGTACCACATCTTCTTTATCGCTCATCTACTGATGGACACTTAGGTTGCTCCCATTTCTTGGCTATTGTAAATAGTGCTGTGATAAACATAGGGGTGCATCGGTCTTCTTCAAACTGGGATGATGTATTCTTAGGGTAAATTCCTAGAAGTGGAATTCCTGGGTCAAATGGTATTTCTATTTTGAGCTTTTTGAGGAACCTCCATACTGCTTCCCACAATGGTTGAACTAGTTTACATTCCCACCAGCAGTGTAGGAGGGTTCCCCTTTCTCCACAACCTTGCCAACATCTGTTGTTGCTTGTCTTATGGATGGTGGCGATCCTTACTGGTGTGAGGTGATATCTCATTGTGGTTTTAATTTGCATTTCTCTGATGACTACCCATCTGGAGCACCTTTTCATGTGTCTGTTGGCCATCTGAATTTCTTCTTTGGAGGACTGTCTGTTCAGCTACTCTGCCCATTTCTTAATTGGATTATTCACTTTTTGTTTGTTGAGGTGCATGAACTTTTTATATATTTTGGATGTCTACCCTTTATCTGATCTGTCATTTATGAATATATTCTCCCATACTGTAGGATGCCTTTTTGTTCTTCTGATGGTGTCCTTTGTTGTACAGAAGCTTTTCAGCTTGATATAGTCCCACTTGTTCATTTTTGCTTTTGTTTCCCTTGCCCGGGGAGATATGTTCATGAAGAAGTCGCTCATGTTTATGTCCAAGAGATTTTCACCTATGTTTTTTTCTAATAGGTTTATGGTTTCATGACTTACATTCAGGTCTTTGATCCATTTCAAATTTACTTTTGTATATGGGGTTAGACAATGATCCAGTTTAATTCTCTTACATGTAGCTGTCCAGTTTTGCCAGCACCATCTGGTGAAGAGACTGTCATTTCCCCATTGTATGTCCATGGCTCCTTTATCATATATTAATTGACCATATATGTTTGAGTTAATGTCTGGTGTCTCTATTCTGTTCCACTGGTCTGTGTGTCTGTTTTTGTGCCACTACCAAACTGTCTTGATTACTGTGGTTTTGTAGTAGAGCTTGAAGTTGGGGAGCGAGATCCTCCCCACTTTATTCTTCCTTCTCAGGATTGCTTTGGCTATTCGGGGTCTTTGGCGGTTCCATATGAATTTTTGAACTATTTGTTCCAGTTTGTTGAAGAATGCTGTTGGTAATTTGACAGGGATTGCATTGAATGTGTATATTGCTTTGGGCAGGATGGCCATTTTGACAATATTAATTCTTCCTAGCCAAGAGCATGGGATAAGTTTCCATTTGTTAGTGTCCTCTTTAATTTCTCTTAAGAGTGTCTTGTAATTTTCAGTGTATATGTCTTTCACTTCCTTGATTAGGCTTATTCCTAGGTGTTTTATTCTTTTTGATGCAATTGTGAATGGAATGGCTTTCTGATTTCTCTTTCTGCTAGTTCATCCTTAGTGTATAGAAAAGCCACAGATTTCTTTGTGTTAATTTTGTATCCTGCAACTTTGCTGAATTCAGATATTAGTTCTAGCAGTTTTGGAGTGGAGTCTTTAGGGTTTTTATGTACAGTATCATATCATCTGCAAATAGTGACAGTTTGGCTTCTTCTTTACCAATCTGGATTCCTTGTATTTCTTTGTTTTGTCTAATTGCCATGGCTAGGACCTCCAGTACTATGTTGATTAACAGTGGGGACAGTGGGCATCCCTGTCTTGTTCCCGATCTTAGAGGAAAAGCTTTCAGCTTCTCGCTGTTAAGTATGATGTTGGCTGTGGGTTTGTCATATATGGCCTTTATTATGTTGAGGTACTTGCCCTCTATACCCATTTTGTTGAGAGTTTTTATCATGAATGGATGTGGAATTTTGTCGAATGCTTTTTCAGTGTCTGTGGAGATGATCATATGGTTTTTGTCCTTCTTTTTGTTGATATGGTGGATGATGATGGATTTTCGAATGTTGTACCATCCTTGCATCCCTGGGATGAATTCCACTTGGTCATGGTGTACAATCCTCTTGATGTATTTTTGAATTTGGTTTGTTAATATTTTGTTGAGTATTTTTGCATCTATCTTCATCAGGGATATTGGTCTGTAATTTTCTTTTTTGGCCGGGTCTTTGTTTGGTTTTGGTATTAGGGTGATGCTGGCTTCATAGAATGAGTTTGGAAGTATTCCCTCCTCTTCTATTTTTTGGAAAACTTTAAGGAAAATGGGTATTATGTCTTCTCTGTATGTCTGATAAAATTCTGTGGTAAATCCATCTGGCCCGGGGGTTTTGCTCTTGGGTAGTTTTTTGATTACCACTTCAATTTCGTTGCTGGTAATTGGTCTGTTTAGATATTCTGTTTTTTCCTTGGTCAGTCTTGGAAGGTTGTATTTTTCTAGGAAGTTGTCCATTTCTTCTAGGTTTTCCAGCTTTGTTAGCATGTAGGTTTTCATAGTATTCTCTAATAATTCTTTGTATTTCTGTGGGGTCCGTTGTGATTTTTCCTTTCCCTTTTCTGATTCTGTTGATGTGTGTTGATTCTCTTTTTCTCTTAGTAAGTCTGGCTAGAGGCTTATCTATTTTGTTTATTTTCTCAAAGAACCAGCTCTTGTTTTCATTGAGTTTTTCTATTGTTTTATTCTTCTCAATTTTATTTATTTCTTCTCTGATCTTTATTATGTCCCTCCTTCTGCTGACTTTAGGCCTCATTTGTTCTTCTTTTTCTAATTTCAATAATTGTGACTTTAGACTATTCATTTGTGATTGTTCTTCCTTCTTTAAATATGCCTGGATTGCTATATACTTTCCTCCTAGAACTGTTTTCACTGTGTCCCACAGAAGTTGGAGCTTTGTGTTGGTGTTATCATTTGTCTGCATATATTGCTTGATCTCTATTTTAATTTGGTCATTGATCCATTGATTGTTTTGGAGCATATTGTTAAGCCTCCCTGTGTTTGTGAGTCTTTTTGCTTTCTTTGTACGATTTATCCCTATCAAAGGGATAAACTTTGTGATCCGAGAAGTTGATTAGTAGAATTTCAATCTTTTTGAATTTACTGAGGCTCTTTTTGTGGTCTAGTATGTGGTCTATTCTGGAAAATGTTCCATGTGCACTTGAGAAGAATGTGTATCCTGATGCTTTTGGGTGTAGAGTTCTGTAGATCTCTATTAGGTCCATCTGTTCTAGTGTGTTGTTCAGTGCCTCTGTGTCCTTACTTATTTTCTTTCTGGTGGATCTGTCCTTTGGAGTGAGTGGTGTGTTGAAGTCTCCTAAAATGAATGCATTGCATTCTATTTCCTCCTTTAATTCTGTTAGTATTTGGTTCGCATACATTGTTGCTCCTGTATTGGGTCCATATATATTTATAATGGTTATATCCTCTTGTTGGACTGCCCCCTTTATCATTATATAATGTCCTTCTTTATCTCTTGTTACTTTCTTTGTTTTGAAGTCTATTTTGTGTGATACTAGTACTGCAGCACCTGCTTTTTTCGTCCAGTTGTTTGCATGAAATATCTTTTTCCATCCCTTGACTTTAGTCCGTGTATGTCTTTGGGTTTGACATGTGTCTCTCATAAGCAGCATATAGATGGGTCTTGCTTTTTTATCCATTCTTTTACTCTGTGTCTTTTGATTGGTGCATTCAGTCCATTTACATTTAAGGTGATTATTGAAAGATATGTACTTATTGCCATTGCAGGCTTTAGATTCGTGATTACCAAAGGTTCAAGGGTAGCTTTGTTACTATCTAATTGTCTA
The DNA here is from genome assembly GCF_040802235.1 of Manis javanica. Taxonomy (NCBI): domain Eukaryota; kingdom Metazoa; phylum Chordata; class Mammalia; order Pholidota; family Manidae; genus Manis; species Manis javanica. Next base: position 92,354,917 of record NC_133174.1, read on the forward strand.
CCTTGCCTCGCTTATTAAGCTATTATAAACAAAGTCTGGTCATTCTTTATTTCTCTCCCTTCTTATTCCTCCTCCTCCGTTCTTTATATGTTGGTTGTTTTATTCTGTACTCTTCTGTGTTTCCTTTGACTGCTTTTGTGAATAGTTGATTTTATTTTTTGCCTTTAGTTAGTATTTGGTTGGTCTGCTTTCTTTGGTGTGATTTTATTTTCTCTGATAACATCTATTTAGCCTTAGGAGTGCTTCCATCTAGAGCAGTCCCTTTAAAATATCCTGTAGAGGTGGTTTGTGGGAGACAAATTCCCTCAACTTTTGCTTGTCTAATCCCTCCTTCATATTTAAATGATAATCATGCTGGATACAGTATTCTTAGTTCTAGGCCCTTCTGTTTCATTGCATTAAGTATATCATGCCATTCTCTTCTGGTCTGTAAGGCTTCTGCTGAGAAGTCTGATGGTATCCTGATGGGTTTGTCTTTGCACGTGATGTTTTTTCTGTCTCTGGCTGCTTTTAATACTCTCTCCTTGTCTTTGGTCTTTGCCATTTTAATTATTACATGTCTGGGTGTTGTCCTCCTTGGGTCCCTTGTGTTGGGAGATCTGTGGGCTTCCATGGTCTGAGAGACTATTTACTCCCCCCCAGTTTGGGGAAGTTTTCAGCAATTATTTCTTCAAAGACAATTTCTATCCCTTTTTCTCTCTCTTCTGCTTCTGGTATCCCTATAATGCAAATATTGTTGCGTTTGGATTGGTCACACAGTTCTCTTAATATTCTTTCATTCCTGGAGATCCTTGTATCTCTCTCTGCCTCAGCTTCTCTGTATTCCTGTTCTCTGATTTCTATTCCATTAACAGTCTCTTGCACCTCATCCAGTCTGCTCTTAAATCCTTCCAGAGATTGTTTCATTTTTGTAATATCCTCCCTTACTTCATCCCTTAGCTCTCACATATTTCTTTACAGCTCCATCAGCATGGTTATGACCTTTATTTTGAATTCTTTTTCAGGAAGACTTGTTATATGTACCTCCCCAGGCCCTCTCTCAGGGGTTGTCTGGGTGATTCTTGACTGGACCAAATTCTTCTGCCTTTTCATGGTGATAGAGGTAGTCGTAGGCTGGTGGCACATGTGTCAGCTAGGAGAACAAAGTCCCTTCCCACTTGATGGTCACCTTGTCCTTCTCTGTGACCTCTGTCCATTACCCACCCACTGGGAGCAGCCTCCGGGTTAATCCCCTGTGCTGCTGTGGGCAGTGCAGCCCTCGGGGTAGTCCAGAGCCCTGCGGGGAGTGGCAGGTGTGCCGGGTGTGCTCTCCTGCAAGAACGGCACCCCTTCGCACCTTGCCCCAGGTTCCTGTGTGTGTGCTGGGCAGCTGCTCAACAGCAGCAGCCTCTGGGTCTGGTCCGGGCGGCAGCACACTGGGAGGAGACTGTGGGCGGCTGCTGTGGGAGGGGCCACTCTCTGGCTGCTGTGCCACTGTGGCAGAGCAGCGCCGGTGTTGTGGGGATGAATGGCAGGCTGCTTATCTCTGTGAGGGGCTTCAGATCTGTGTTGCCACCCAGGGGATTGGGGCACCTGAAGTTCCTCAGGATTCCCAGCCTGCTGGGCTGAGTGTGCCAGAACGATTCCATCCAGCTGTTAAGCCCCTGTCCCTTTAAGATTTTCAAAAAGCACTCGCTTTTCTTTTGTCCCAGGAGAGCCAGCTGCGGGGACCTGCTTGCAGATTTTACTTTTCTGTTTCTCTAATATCCAGCACACCGTGAAATGTGTGTCTGTGCTCCCAGTGCAGATTACTAGGGCTGGTTGTTTAGCAACCCTGTCCTTCCACTCCCTCCCCACCCCAGCTCCTTTCCTCCCACTGGTGAGCTGGGGTTGGGAGAGCGCTCGGGTCCTGGCGGGCCATGGCTTGTATCTTACCCCCTTCGTGAGATGCTGAGTTTTCACAGATGTAGATGCAGCCTGGCTGTTGTACGGTATCTTCTGGTTTCTCTGTTTGGCATAGTTGTATTTGTTGTATTTTCAAAAATATATATGGTTTTGGGAGGAGATTTCTGCTGTCCTACTCACACTGCCATCTTGGCTCCTCCCCTCCATTTTTTCTTTTTAATGAATAGACATTTTTAAACAAGAAACAACATATTATTTTTAAAGTTGCTTATTTAATAGTATATATAGAATGGTACAAATGTGCTTGAAAATGTTTTTATATAAAAAACCTATAATGATTCCTACTCAATTTCATGTATACTTTATTCATTGATAATCTCTTTCTCTTTCCATCACTCCATTTGCCCTTCATCCTTTCCTCCCTCCCTCCCTCTCTCTCTCTTAATCAAGATCTGCTGACCCTTCCATGCTGTAGGAAGTCACCCCTCACCCTCAGGATGAAGGCAGATGGTTTAAGTCCCCAAGTACCATACCCCTGTAATGGCTCCCCAGACATTCCCCCTGCCTCTCTCCACATCACTTTACACACAGCAGCCCAAAGCAGTTTCCTTGAAACTGGTTCTGGTATCATCAAACAAACACCATCACAGGCAATCACTGCCTACTGTGAGAACTGTAAACTCCTTTGCCAGCTTACATTCCTCACCCTGTGGATCTAGACTGGATTCCCAGCCTTGTGTAAATTCTCTGTACTCAGGGCAACCTTCCCCTGGGCTGCTCCCTCAAGGGACTCCTGGGTTCCCTATGTGCCTCTTTAATTGGGTGGGGATCAATTTGCACAGAGCTTGGCCTTTGCACATACGTGGTGGCATTACATAGTTAGATTAACCCTTTGATGGAAGATAGTTATCCCCATATTAAAGAAGTAGAAACTGCATCTCAGGGAGGGTGAGAACCAACCTTGTCTCTGGGAAAGATACTGGGGTTACAAAAGTAAGATACTTAGTGATAGCTCGGTAGTGATAGTGAGCTGTATTATTTTGCTCTATAACAAATAGGAATGGATATGTGCTCACCACTATGAAGTGCCTGACATGGGTAATATTAATTTTATTATTCCTGGCATTTAAGTGATACATGTTCTTTGTAGAACATTTGGAAAACATGAAAACAAAAAGAGAACAGTAATAAACACCCACAATCTCACCACCTCAACAGCCCATCCCTTTCAAGGATTTGCTGACATCTAGTGGTAGAGTCCAGAATATCGAATTTTAACTATAAATGAAAATAGGCCAAGATAGGATTAAAATGTTTCCAGGTACCACCCAGCCTGGGTTCTTACCCTAGCTTCTATATGCATAACTTCCCAACTTTAGCACATTGCTTCCTTTTTGGATGATGGACTTCTATGGATCGGGGTTATAATTACGTGGAATGGTGCACATACATTATGAAATGACACATACATATGGGTACCAGTTTGTCAACTTCTTTTGATGGGACAAAGAAGGGGAGCTAAAAACTGTTTCCTTATGTTAAAGGGCTGACAAGACTTGGTTTCCAAGGCAGTGATATATAGAGGGAAAAGTACCAGCATTGGAATCACAGTTGGGAGTGGGGAATGCAGGCAAAGCATCTAATTTTTATTTACGAGCGCTATATGCCAGAGGAACAATAGAATACAGAAAAAAAGTCATCAAGCGATCCAAAAGAGAGCAAGAGTAAAAAATGAATAAGCAGTATAGAACAGGTAGAAAAAATAGAATGCAAATAATAAGATAGATTTAAGTCCCCAAATACCAGTAGTTACTCTGTAGGTAAACAGCTTAAATATTCCAAATAAAATAGAAAACTTATCAGACTGGATTAAAAAAATAACTACATGCTGCTTAGAAGAGATCCACTTTCAGTATAAAGCCACAGAAGGTTGAAAGTGAAAGGGTGGAAAAACATATACCATGCAAATATTAACAAAAGTAATCTGATGTAGCTATAGCAATATCATATAAAATAGACTTCAAAGCAAGGAGCATTAGTAAAGACAAAAAGGAGCATTTCATAAAAGAGTAATTTTCCAGGAAGATAAAATAATTCTAAATTTGTATGCATCTAATAATATAGCTTTGTCAGGGACGAAAAATTTTCCTTAACCATTCAAGGTTCTTTTTGCTGGTCTAAGAATTAAATTGACATGAGACAGATTAACAGGAGAACATCAAATTTAATTTCACACATACATGAGAGAAGACAGAAAGGTAGGATGAGGTGTATATGCCATCCTGAGCTAAGGAATCTGATAGGGATCTGGGGCTTTAAAGGGGAGGAGGGCAATTCATAGGGCAGTAAGAAGAGCAGGGTTTAGTAATTCAGTGTTTTCTCTGCCATACAGATGGGCCACCTGGGTAAAATTTATCTCTGGTAATAACTTTTATTTTGGGAAGGACCCCAATTTAGATTTTTCTAGGTAATTAAAGGTAGGGAGTGGGGAGCTTCTCTTGCTTCTGAAGGGTCTTGATTACCTTCAGCTCAAGAGTCTACATGCCAAAGTGACACATTTAGGAGAGACTTGTTCTGAGCTCTGTCAGCTTCAAAATATAATAAGCAAATTGTGATAGCACTTAAAGAGAAAAATCCACAGTAATAATGGAAGAAATGTTAAAACTAGTTTTGCTATACAAATATATATAGAACAAAATTTGGAAAATAAAAGGACATAGGTGAAAACAATCCCACAATTAAAATCCCTGCTACTAAAAGAAAGCCATTGTTAACATTTTATTATATATCCATCTAGAGTTTTTACTATATATTTGTATATATGTGCATATGCATATGTATTTGAATAAAAAATTAACAATAATACAGATCTGGTTTGTTACTGATTTTTACTTAAAAATTGTATATGCCATAAATATCTTCCAATGCAAAAATTTTGGTTCTGTCATAGTTTTTAAAGGCTGCACCATAGCTTATTATATGAAACAATCAGGATTTCTTTAATCTATCCCTTATTGGACATTCAAGTAGTTTAGAATTATAGAATCACATACAGCACTGCAATAAACATTCTTATAGACACATATTTGTACCTTTTTATTTGCGCATTTGCCTTATTATATCCTTGGGCTACTTTCCCAGAAATTCAATTCTTGACTTCAAAAGCATACACACTTAAAAATTTTCAAATACATGTTTTCATACTGCCATTCAAAAACTTATACTAGTTTATACTCCTGACAATCATGCAAAGGGTTAACTATTTCTCTACCTCTACACAAATACTGAGAAATGTAATTTTGGTGAGAAAATATAATTCATCACTGTCATTTACATTTGAAGATTCTTGATCACTACTGAGGTTGACTTTTTAAAAAGAGCCTTTGGGGCAACCTACAGTGTGGGAGAATATATTGTAAGTGACATATCTGATAAGGGGTTAACATCCAAAATATATAAATAACTCATATACCTCAACACCTAAAAAAAACAAATAAACCAATTAACTCTGGGCAGAGGACCTGAACAGACATTTCTCCAAGAAGAAATACAGATGGCCAGCAGGCACATGAAAAGATGTTCCACATCACTCATCATCAGGGAAATGCAAATCAAAACCACAATGAGATATCATCTCACATCTGTTAGAATGGCCACCATCCAAAAGACAAGAAATAACAAGTGTTGGCGAGGATGTGGAGGAAAGGGAACCCTCCTACACTGTTGGTATGAATGTAAATTGGTGCAGTCACTGTGGAAAGCACTATGGAGGTTCTTCAGAAAACTAAAATTGCAAATAGCACATGACCCAGTAACTCTACTTCTAGGAATTTGTCTGAAGAAAACAGAATCTCTGATTCAAAAAGATATACGCACCCTTATGTTTACTGCCACATTATTTACAATGAGATATGGAGGCAACCAAAATGTCCATCCATAGATGAATGGATAAAAAGAAGTGGTACATATACACAATGGAATATTATTCAGCCATAAAAAAGAAAAGAAGTCCTGCCATTTGCGACAACATGGATGGAGCTAGAGGGTATTATGATCAGTGTAATAAGCCAGACAGAGTAAGACAAATACCATATGAATTCACTTATTTGTGGAATCTAAAAGCAAAACAGTACAGAATGACCAAAACAGCAGTAGACTAATAGACACTAAGAAGTAACTGGTGGTTACCATGGGGGAGGGGTTGGGATGGGTGGATGAAGTGGGTGAAGGAGATAAACGGGCACAAAATCTCAATCACAATATAAATTAGTCACAGGGATGAAAGTACAGTATAGAGAATATTGTCAATAGTTCTGTAACATCTTTCTATGACAGATAATAACGACACTGGTTGGGGTGAGGATTTAATAATGTATATAACTGTTGACTCATGATCTTGTATACTTGAAACCAAAATGATATAGTACATCAACTATACTTCAATAAAATAATTGGAGAAAAGCTGACTTTTAGAAATATAATGGACCAAAAACTGAACAAACCATAAATACACGCCTTGATAAATTTCCACAAAATTAATATATTTATGTTGTCAGAATTCAGATCAAGAAAAAGAACACTATCAGCATTCCTGAAGTCCTACTAGTGTCCCCCTTCAGTCACCCTCTCCCCCTACCAAGAGTAACCATTATTCAAACTCCTAAAAACATAGATGAGTTTTGCCTATTTCTGAGTTTTATCTAAAAAGGATCATCCACTATGTGCTATTTTTTGTTTGCCTTCTTTCACTCGGTATTATGTTTGTGAGATTCAGCCATGTGGTTGTACTCAGTTATAGTTTTTCCATTATCATGGCTGTATTCCATGGTAGAAATATAATGGGAGATTTGTAGCAGACTTCTCTTGGTTTTGATAAAATTTTAATAAAGACAAAAATCAGTATGAATATATAATATTTGAACAGCACAATTAATAATATAATCAACAAGTGTAGAACCCTGCACTTTAAAACTCAGAACACTCTTTTTAGGTACAAATGGAACATCTACAAAATTTGACTACACAAATGACAAAATGTAAATGTTGAAAAAACAAGGAATATGTTCTTTGACCATTGTGAAATTAAGCTAGAAATTTTAAAAAATAAACTTGGAATTGCTATATGTTTTGAAATTAAGGCACAGATTCTAAATAACCTATGGGTCAAAGAAGAAATTAAAATGGAAATTAGAAAATATTTTTAACTGAGCATTAATGAAATTATGACATATCAGAATTTGTGGGGTGCAAAATCCTAGCAGGACTTTTTTTGGATCAGAAGTTGACAAGCTGACTTTAAAATTTATGCAGAAAAACAAATTTATGCAGCCAAAACAAGTTTGAAAAAGAACAAACTTGGAAGACTCAGCCTACCTGATTTTGAGACTTACTATAAAGTATAGTCATCAAAAGAGTGTGGTTTTGGTGAAAGAATAGACCAATAGATGAATGAAACAGAATAAAGAGAGTCCAGAAACAGACCAACACATATGATCAATTGATTTTCAGCAAAGATGGCAAGGTAATTCAGTAGAGAAATAATAATCTAAACAAGTGATGCAGGTACAATTTGACACCCATATGGAAAAAAAATGAACCTCCCACCTTACACAAAAATTAATCCCAAATGTATCATCTGCCTAAATGGAAAGCTTTAAACTATAAAAATATCTAGAAGAAAACATAATAGAAAACCTATGTAATCTTTTGTCAGGCACAAATTTTTTGATAGGATACAAAGAGTACAAACCATAATCAATAAACAGATAAATTGGATTTATCAAAATTAAAACCACTCTTGTTTGTAAGATGCTGTTAAAAAAATGAAAAGCCAGGCCATAGACTGGGATAAAATATGTACAAATCAGCATAGATAATATAATTCTGGATTTGTATCCGGAATATATAAAAAACTCTTACAATTCAATAATAAGAAAACAACCCAATTAAAAATGTGAGCAGAAGATTAGAATAGCCACACTTATTACAGTGGTTTAAAAAAAAAGACAAAACCAAGTGCAGGTAAGTATTGGAGCAACTGGAACTTTTATGTAATTCTGATGAGAATGTAATGTACAGCTTTTTGGAAAACAATTTTTCATAGAATTAAACATAACCTTACCATATGGCCCAATGATTCCACTCCTAAGTATTTACCCAAGGAGAAGTAAAAACATAAGTCCACACAACACTTGCATGAAAATACTTACAACAGCTTCGTTAGTATTGGTTCAACTTGGAAGCAATTCAAATGTCTATCAACTGGTGAATGGATAAACAAATTGTGTTACATGTATACAGAGGAATACTACTCAGTAACAGAAAGGATCGAACTTTTAATACAAGGAACAACATGGATGAACCTCAAAAGCACTATTTTAAGTGAAACTCAGGCACAAAAGGCTGATTTCATTTACACAGCTTTCTGAAAAAAGCAAAAGTAGAGGGACAGAATTCATATCAGTGGTTTCTAGAGGATGGGGTTGGGGAGAGAGGATTGACTATTAAGGGCAAAGACAACTTTTTTGGATGATGAAAATATTCTATATCTTGATTGTGGTGGTAGTTACATGACTGCATACATTTGTTAGAACTCATAAAACTTTACATCTAAGAAAGGTGAATTTTACTGTGTAAATTTTCTTCAATAAACCTGAGCCTCTCCCCCCCAGAAAACCCAACTGTGAAATAAAGAAAGGCTGGAAATAAACCATCAAAGTATCTATCTCAAAGTTGAGAAAAAACCCAAACAAATTAAATTGTGTTAAGCTGGTGATGATGTAATTTCTCTTTTGTAAAGTTATGTTTTTCCTTTTATAACTAGCATCTAATGTTTTAAGCATCTATCAATGATCTTTGCCTGAATCATTTCATTGGAGACCACAAAATACTGATTTTGAATCCTAGCATTCTTCTATGTTAATTATTAACATTCTTCTAATACAAAAGGAAGTGTTTTCCCTCATTAACTGGGCTATTTGGTTATTTGAGATATGGTTCCTACCGGGAAGGGAGGCAAATGCCTAATTCTTTTCCTTTAATGAGGATTATTGCTTCTGAGTATAGTCTGCCTTAGTTTGCTCAGTCTTAGTTTTATTTAGTCTAACAGTTTTAGAAAATATAAAAATTTCTGCACCAGTTCAAACTGTTGTTTTGAGTGTCATTTAAAAAAGTGTTGGTTTGATTGGGTAGTGCTAAATTTATAAATTAACTTAAAGCAAACCAGTGTAGAATAGTATGTATAATATGATTCTTATGTCTAACCTATGTATTTTCATATAGATATGAGCACATATGAGAATTAAATATATAGTAAAGATTGTACTTCAAATCAGTGGGAGAAAGGATGGACCTTTCAATATGTGCTTTTGGGAAGTTGGGTATCCATTTGGAAAAAAATAATATCAGAGACCTATATCACATCACTTATTAAGTTCCAAGTGGATTTTTAAAACTTACAATAGAATTATAATAATACAGGAGAGTATTTTTCATAAGTTTCAGTTGGAAGAAGATAAAAATGCATAAATGAAGAATGAGGCACTTGAATACATCAAAACTGAAAATATTCAGTATATGGAAAGACAACATAAACAAGATCAAAACAAGCCATAGACTGGGAGAAAATGTTTGCCACATACAAAAGAGAAACAAGTTCGTTATGCTTCAGAAGATTGGAGACTGACGAGAATTAGGCTTGGGGTGGATTAATGATTGTGCATTGAGCATTGACTCCCCTATACAGAATTTTATTGTTGTTAACAACCATTTGATCAATAAATATGAGAGATGCCCTCTCAAAAAAAAAGAGAGAAACAAGTGCTACCCACACTAAATACAGCTCTTCTGCAAAAACAGTAAGATAAAGATAACACAGTAGGAAAATAAGAAAAGGATATGAGCAGGCAATGTTATCTACAACATTGGTATACCATTTCTAAGTTTTTGGTTGGCAAAATTTTCAAATATGATTTATGTAGCATTACTTGTTATTGCTCTAAAAGTTACAGGAAACCTAAATGACCATCAGTAGATGAATAGCTAAATGAACCCTACTACAGCCACACTATGGGATGTGAAAATTTATCAAGGGAAACCTCACTGACACAGCGTCTGGAAGCCAGCAGGGGGAGCTCTCACACCCACCTCTCTTCTTCAATTGCAAATCCAAAGGAAGAGAGGGACACCTTTCAAGTCAATACTGTTTTAACTCCTTTACTATCCAGCAGGAGGAAGTAGGGTTTCTGCCTCCCTGGGCAACAGCCCAGTCAATGAGAGCCTGTCACAATTGAGCCAATGAGAAACCACGATTCATGGAACTCCCAATATACCCCAGTGGACATTTTGGTTAGAACTTTCCTCCAAACTCAGTCCTTGTTCCCTGTGAAAAAAATTCTTCTCTTTTGTTCTGACCTGTCTATGGTTTTGCCATAGCTTGCCTGTCCCAAATGGCAATTCTGTGCTATTCCCAAATAAACCAATTATGCTATTAAAATAACTGACAGTTTTATTTTTAAGGTTAACAGAATATAATACAACTATTAAAAATATCCATATTTACTGTCCAAGATATGTTGATGAGTGAACACTATCAAATTGTAGAACATATGCACAATATGATGTCCCCTAACAACATTTCTATAGGTATGTATGTGTGTATGAAATTCATAGAAAAAGGTCTGGTGTGCTATACCCAAACTAATACAGTGATTCTCTGGGAGAGGGAACTGGGATGTACTGAGGTATAATTTACATGCAATACATCACACAATCTTAAATGTGTAGTTAAAGAGTTTCAGCAATTGCATAAAACCATGTAACCACCACACAAAACAAGATGTAGAACATTTCCATCATCCCAGAAAGGTGCCTTACCACTTTACAGTTAATTATCATTTTTTTCCCAGGCAGCTATGCTCTGACGTATTATCATCATGATTAGTTTTTTTTATTTTTTATTTTTGGAACAGGATAAACGTGATTTTGTTATTATTATTTTTTAAGTAATTAATTAATTTATTTTGTTGTCATTAATCTACAATTACATGAAGAATATTATGTTTACTAGGGTCCCCCCTTCACCAAATACCCCCCACAAACCCCATTACAGTACTGTCCATCAGCATAGTAAGATGCTGTAGAATCACTACTTGTCTTCTCTGTGTTGCACAGCCCTCCCCATGCCCCCCCCACATTATACATGCTAATCGTAATGCCCCCTTTCTTTTTCCTCACCCTTATCCCTCTCTTTCCTCCCTTTCTCCCCAGTCCCTTTCCCTTTGGTAACCATTAGTTCATTCTTAGGTTCTATGATTCTGCTGCTGTTTTGTTCCTTAAGTCTTTCTTTGTTCCTATAGTCTTTGGGTTTGAGGTGAGTCTCTTGTAAGCAGCATAGAGATGGGTCTTGCTTTATTATCCATTCTATTATTCTGTGTCTTTTGATTGGTGCATTCAGTCCATTTACATTTAGGGTGATTATTGAAAGATACGTACTTATTGCCATTGCAGGCTTTAGATTCGTGGTTACCAAAGGTTCAAGGTTAGCTTCTTTAGTATCTTACTGTCTAACTTAACTCACTTATTGAGCTATTTTAAACACTGTCTGGTCATTCTTTATTTCTCTCCCTTCTTATTCCTCCTCCTCCGTTCTTTATATGTTGGTTGTTTTATTCGGTGCTCTTTTGTGCTTCCTTTAACTGCTTTTGTGGGTAGTTGATTTTATTTTTTGCCTTTAGTTAGTATTTGGTTGGTCTGCTTTCTTTGCTGTCATTTTATTTTCTCTGGTGACATCTATTTAGTCTTAGGAGTGCTCCCATCTAGAGCAGTCCCTCTAAAATATCCTGTAGAGGTGGTTTGTGGGAGGCAAATTCCCTTAACTTTTGCTTGTCTGGGAATTGTTTAATCCCTCCTTCATATTTAAATGATAGTCGTGCTGGATACAGTATTCTTGGTTCAAGGCCCTTCTCTTTCATTGCATGAAATATATCATGCCATTCTCTTCTGGCCTGTAAGGTTTCTGTTGAGAAGTCTGATGATAGCCTGATGGGTTTTCCTTTGTAGGTGACCTTTTTCCTCTCTCTAGCTGCCTTTAAAACTCTGTCCTTGTCCTTGATCTTTGCCATTTTAATTATTATGTGTCTTGGTGTTATCCTCCTTGGGTCTTTTCTGTTGGGAGTTCTGTACACTTCCATGGTCTGATCGATTATTTTCTCCCTCAGTTTGGGGAAGTTTTCAGCAATTATTTCTTCAAAGACACTTTCTATCCCTTTTTCTCTCTCTTCTTCCTCTGGTACCCCTATAATGCGGATATTTTTTCCTTTTGGATTGGTCACACAGTTCTCTTAATATTGTTTCATTCCTGGAGATTCTTTTATCTCTCTCTGCGTGAGCTTCTATGCATTCCTGTTCTCTGGTTTCTATTCCATCAATGGCCTCTTGCATCTTATTCATTCTGTTTATAAATCCTTCCAGAGACTGTTTCATTTCTGTAATGTCCTTCCAGACATCATCCCTTAGCTCTTGCATATTTCTCTGCAGCTCCATCAGCATGGTTATGAGCTTTATTTTTAATTCTTTTTCAGGAAAATTGGTTAGGTCTATCTCCTTCTCAGGGTTTGCCTCTGTGATCTTGGTCTGTATCAATTTCTTCTGCCTTTTCATGGCAATAGATATATTTGTGGGGAGCTGGCGCATGTGTTGGGTAAGAGAAAGTCCCCTTCTTGCCAGTTTGTGGCCTTCCTCTCCTGGGAGAACAGCAGCCTCTAGCGACTTGTGCTGGGCAGCTGCATGCAGACGGGGCTTCCGATCTTGCCCGGCCACTGTGGAGTTTAGCTCTGCAGTTGCTGTGGGTGTGGCCTGCGTCAGGCTGCTTCTCCAATATGGTGGAGCTGCGTCAGAGGGGGAACAGGCGGGAGGCTGTTTATCATGGTGAGGGGCCTCCGAGCTGCTCTGCGGGGGTTCGGGCACCCAGAGTTCCCTGGGATTCCCAGCTGCTGGGCTAAGTGTGCCGGGGCACTTCCGTCCAGCTGTGGGGTCCCTGTCCCTTTAAGACTTTCAAAAAGCACTCGCTTTTCTTTGTCCTGGGTGCGCCGGCTGCAGGGACCCGCTCACAGGTTTTATTGTCCTGTTTCCCTAGTTTCTAGCACCCCACGGACGCACTGTGTGTCTGTGCTCTGGTGCGGATGGCTAGGGCTGGGTGTTTAGCAGTCCTGGGCTCCCTCTCCCTTACCGATCTGACTCCTCTCCTCCTGCCAGGAGCTGGGGTGAGGGGCACTCGGGTCCCGCCGGGCTGCGGCTTGTATCTTACCCACTTTGTGTGGCACTGGGTTCTCGCAGGTGTGAATGTAGTCTGGCTGTTGTCCTGTGTCTTCTGGTCTCTCTTTTAGGATTAGTTGTATTTATTGTATTTTCAAAAATATATATGGTTTTGGGAGGAGATTTCCGCTGCTCTACTCACGCCACCATCTTGGTTCTCCTCTCATCACGATTAGTTTTATTTGTTCTTGGGGTTCATATAAATGGAATCCTGCAATACTTCTTTGTTCTAACTTCTTTCATTCAAGATACTGCTTTTGAGATTTACCCATGTTGTTGCATGTATCAGTATTTCATTACTTTTTATTGCTGAGTAGTATTCCACTGTATATACATATAACAGTTTATCCTTTCTCCTGTTGTTCCCTGTTTTAGGCTTTTATGAATTAAGTTGATATAAACATTCATGTACTAGTCTTTGTATGGACATATTTTTTCATTTTTCTTGATTAAATACCCAGAAGTGAAACTGCTGGGTTCTATGATAAGTGAATGTTAAACTTTATAAGAAGTGGTGGAAAAGTTCTCTAAAGTGGTCGTACCATTTTACACTCCTAATGGCAATGTATGTGAGTTATGATTTCTCCATTCTCACCAGCATTTGGTGCTGTTAGTCTGGTTTTAGCCATTCTAGTGGGCGTGTCATGATCTCTCCTTGTGGTTTCAATTTTCATGTCCCTGATTACTAAAGATGTTAAGGATTGGGCATATTTCTTTCTGAAGTGTCCATTTGAGTTTTTGCCCAATTTTACATTGGGTTCTTCTTTTGATTCTTGATTTGCGTGTTTTTATGTAAGTTGGATACAAGTCTTTATCAGATATATGTACTAAATATATATTTTTTCCAATTTTGTGGCTTGCCTATTATTTCATTAATAATGTCTATGGGTAAATAGAAAATTTAAATTTTGATAAAGCTCAATTTTCTCTTGTATGTTTAATACCTTTTTTATCCTGTCCAAGACACCTTTGACTACCCCAAGGTCATGAAGATATCCCCCTATGTTTTATGCTAGCGATCTTAATAGCTTTGGATTTACTTTTAGGGAAAAGTTTTAAAAAATAAAGCTTTTACTTTTAGCTAAGAACATGGAAGAGGCAGTGGTCCTGTTGAAAGAAGTGATATGAACAGGTTAACAGATGCAGAGAGACTGAATAGTGGAAATCAAAACTCCTTAGTATCTGAAAAAGGAAAAGTTATGGAGGTTGAAAAATGGGATAGAGTAAAAATAGAGTGTAATAACTTCCAGACCACTATAGGTAAAATGGACAAATTCAACATAACACAAGGGGGAGGAAAAGGAACAAAAAAGCATAGTAAATAGAAAATGTAAAAACGTGTGATAGAAATAAATCCAAACATGTCATAATCACAGTATGAATTGGTTGAACTCACTTAAAAAGAGACAGAGACTCTTACATTGTATTAGGCATAAAAATAAAAATCCACCTCTATATTGTGTTAAATAAAAAGATACAACAGGAAAAAATAAAAAGAAAATAAATGTAACATTATCAATATAAGGCAGAGTAAAATTTCAGACAAAAAGGACTAAAAGGGACAAAGGGGGTATTTAATAAGTATGGTTACATTACCTAGAAAACATAGCAGCTATACTCATTTGTGTAATTAATGATGTAGCTTCAAAATATACAATGTAAAATATGGTATAAAATATAAGGAAAATTGTTGCATTCCTCCTTCCAAACTTCTTTCAGTAATCCACAGATTAGCAAGCATATAGAGCATTTGGATTACATAACCAACAACCTTTAACTAATCTCTTTAATATAAACAACTTTGCACACAACAGAAATAACATTCTTTGCAAATGATTTGATTTACAACATGTGTCCATGAATTAGAACATGCTCATTCAACAGTAAAATCCCACCGATTTCTAAAAGAAAGTAGGAATAATTATCGTAAGGTTTACATTTATTGATCATTATTTGTTCAGCAGATATTTGAGTCTCTATGTATTCCAGGCCCTGTTTTAGGTACTGAATATGTGGTGGTGAATAAGAGACAATATCCCTATTCCCAAGGAGCTTACATCCCAGAGAAAGGAATAATTTAATAACTAACAAATAAACAGGTGAGAAATTCTTTAATGTAAATCAAACTGCATGATGTTATAGAGGCTGGAAGGATATTTTAAACTGCATTATTAATGAAGGCTTTGAAAAGGAGATGATGTGGTATGATGAAATGAAGTTAGACATTAATATAAAGAGTTTCCACTTAATCTATAATGAAAAATGACTTGTTTAGATGGGCTAAAGAGGAAATAAAAATCACCACTTTAAATTATGTAGAGAAGAATGAACATGAGAGCACCGGATGTAAAACCTGTGGGATGTGGCTAGAGCAATATGAAGAGGGTGATTTACAGACACAAGTACAAATTTGAAAACAAGCAAGATTTAAGATAAATGAGCTAAATACCCAATTTAGGAATATAGAAAAGGAATAATACACTGAATCCAAAGAAAATAGAAAGGAGAAAGTAAAGATTAAAAAAGAATAGAAAACAAGAGACAACAAAAAATCACAGCACAATTGACTGATAAAACCTGAACTTGTTCTTTGAGAAAAAAAATTTGGCAGATATGATCAAGAAAAAGAAGAGAAAATAAACTATGTTAAGAATCATAATTACAAACATAGAAGAAATTTGGGAAAAAAAGAAAATGCAAGTCACAATTTTTTATCACCAAATTTGAAATTTCAGAAAAGATGGATCATATTTAAAGAAAATACAAGTTACCCAAATTGACTCAAGAAGAAGTAGGAAATCTTAATAGACCAATAACCAATGAAGAATGTCAAAAGATAGTTAAAGATCTACTACTTAAAAGACAAACAAAAGGAAAAAATATAATTATCATCTTCAGACTGTTTTATAGCAAAGTTCTCCCAACTTCCAAGGAGTAGGAAATTATCTTGTTATATAAACTATTTCCAGAACATAGAAAACTTCCCAATTCATTTTACAAGGCCAGTATAATCCTAATACCAAAAACTGCAAAAGGATGGCACACAAAAAAGAAAAGACATAAACTGATCTCATCAGTGAACAGGAGCGAAAATGGGAAATCAAATATCAGCAAATTGAAATCCAGTAGTGTATTAAAAAATAGTCACTCCTATGTGAGATTTATCCTAAGAATTCAAGTGTGATTCATTATTTGAACAGTTTTATTGTAATTCTCTATGGTAAAACAATATTAAAATCATATTAAAAATATGCTCATCCCAATAGGTACTATAAAATCATTTATTAAAATTAAACATCCATTCCTGGTAACAATGCTCAGCATTTGAAGAATAGGGAAAGTTTCTTTAACTTGGCAACGGGTTTGTGCCAGAGATGTACAGAGGCGTTGTACTTAATGATGAAACACTAAGCATTCTCATTATAGTCAGGAATGAGATACTGACTATAAAGATGTCTGTTATCACCTTTACTATTCAACACTACTCTGAAGTTCTTTTTCTGTCCATAAGCTAAAAAGAAGAAGTGAGCAATACAAAATATCAGAAAAGAAAAATACAAAACTGTCACAGACAATATAATTACCTCTCTACAAAATTGGGGAGAATCAGCTGACAAATTTTTAGAACTAATAATAAAAATTCCTTACAGTGGCCCGATACAAGAGCAACATACAAAAATTGTGCCTTATCTTCCATCAGCAATGAACAGATAGAAAATAGAAGAAGCTTCTATGTTAATTATAGGAAAGATACTGCCTTGCAGACTCTCTCCTGATACTTAAAAAAATGCAAACAAAAACAAGGAGTAAAAAATCAGCCAGGCATGGAGTGAGAGTCATCATTAACAACCAAGCAAGGAAAGGGGCACATCCCAATTACACAAACTTCAAAAGGTCACAGGCAAGTAAAGAAACAGGAGATTGCAGAGCTGAGCACAGTGGTGCAGTGCAGCCAGCTTCTTAACCTTGCCTGTGTCCCTCAGAAACCATATAGGATATGGCACGGGAGAGACAAAGAAACCAGACAGGAAGAAACACCCCAAAGCACAGGAGGAAATTTCCAAGTACTTCAAGCTGTAAAACAAGTTAATAAGAATATAGACTTAATACAATAAGAGCTCAAAGATGAGATGATAAACAGCAGAATTAGATAAAAAGAAAGACTGCAAAAGAGGCCTAGGCCTTAACAGCACTATCATAGAAGTAATGAAATAGAAAACGTGGCTGTAAGTTGAACTACGTACAGCAGAAGGGCTTGAGATAATAATCACATTGACTGGAGATAAAAAAAAAGTACAGGAAAGCAAAGGAAATGGGATACTATATATAGGTACACACACATATTAAGAATATGTATATTCTTAAGAAAGAATGCAGTGTTCAGACTTAAAGAGCGTATAATGTTTCATGATGTTTGATTGTTGTTTGAAAGTTTGATGGTTATTTCACAGTGCTGGAATCTGAGTGATATTTTATCTTTCTTCTTTGTACTTTACTACACTGCATTGTTGCATCATGATGAGCATACATGATTTTTGTAAAAACTGAAATTATTTTCTTAAAAAATGAAGAATGAATATCATGTGTGAGAAGTCACCATTCACAGTGTGAACAAAAACTATGAAATATCTGGAAATACACCTAATAAGAAATGTGTAAAATCTACACGAAGAAAACTATACAGTTTTATTGAAGAGCACAAAAGAAGATTAGAATAAATTTTGAAAATACTACATGACCCTGGGTGAAAACAATTTATTACTGCAATTTTAATTATTCCCCAAGTTAATCTAAAAATTCAGTGGAATCCCAATAAATGTCCAACAGGATTTTTGAAAAATGAAATTAGAGCTTTACTTAAAATGCCCAAAGCATATCCAAAAATAGTTTGAAAAAAGACAGAGCGATGAAAGATTTGTCCTCCCAGACAGCAAAACTTACTATGCCAATTAGAAGTGTGCTATTGAGGTAGTAATATATACATATGTCAGTGGAACAGAAAAGTCATTCATGAAACATATCTGAGTCATAAATGAGAATTGAACATATGATGAGTCAGCTTTTAAAATTAGGTGGGGAATAAAGAACTGTTATTGAAATGATACTGGGATTTGGCCATATATATATACATACCTATATATATGCACTTGTATATAATATATGCATATGTATGTGTGTGTGTATATATATATATATATATAGAAACATAACTCATAAGCCATACAGGAAAAAGTTTAGTATTTGACATCAAAATGTAACAATTCTGAGTACCAAAAATACCATAAAATTATGATGCCAGTGACAGATTGGGAGAATATATGTGCAACCTACATAACAGAAAAATAACTAATACACAGATATACATAAGGAACTACAAATCAGTGAGAAAAATACTGATGAACAGAAAAATACTCAAAAGGTGTTAACAACTAATTCTCAGAGAAGAAATGCAAATAAACATATGAAATGATGCTCAAGCATATAGATACTTAGGAAATGTTAGTTAAAATGACAATCTCATACCATTTTTCTACCTTTGATATTGGCACTACTTACTAATTTATAGTGCACATGAAAGTATGGGGAAGTGTGTCCTGTCATATGCTTGACAAGAGTGTAAATTGCCCAGCCTGTTTGGAGAACAGTTTATTGGTATACCCATTAAATATATAAAATCTGATATTGCGGTATTGATCATATAAAATCTCACGCTGTCAACTGAACAATACTGTGTATAGTAGCATATCCTAAAGAAATTCTTCCACTTGTGGGCAAAGCTTGTTATGCACCAGGTTGTTCACTGTATCATGTTTTTAATAGCTCCAGTCCCAGAACAATTTTATGTTCATCAACGGGGTAAGGGTGGAGGAATAGGATTAAATAAACAATAACATAACCAAGCTATGGAATAATAGGCAGCAGTTAGGAAAATAAAGCAGCTTTAAATGCAGTTAAAAAAATAAAGCAGCTTTAAATGTCCTGGTTTCTAGAGCTCTCTGAGATACTACTTTAAGTGAAAAAAGTTGCAAAGCAGTACATTAAATATGGTCCCATTTGTATATTTTAATAAGATGTGCATGTATATATAATGTATAGAAAAGCATTTAACTCACCAAATTTAAACAATGGGGAGGTAACTGCTGTGGATGAGGATAGTGGAGTTAACGCAGTACTGAGTGCTTTTCCTGGGTTTGAATCTTACACTAGAATGTATTCTTATGGAATCTTGTATACTTAGCAGAAATAAAACCCCCACCAAATAACAAAATACCCTAAGTATCTTTCCATTAGGATAGATATAGCTAAATCTTTCTCTTTATCAACCATATTGTATAAATTTAACATAATGTACTTAATTGTCCACCTATCGATGCACACTTTATGCTGCTTCAGTTTTTTTTAAAACTTTGCAAGCGCTGCAATAGGTATCCTTGTATATTTACACTTCTATCCACATCCATATCCATATCTATATCTGTATCTATATATGTCTTTGTGAATCTGTGCAGGTACATAGGCTGGCTAAATTCCTAGGGATAAAATTGCTCAAAGAGTATGTGGGATATTATTTATATTTATTATCTAATAGATTTTGTCAAACTGCCCTCTGTAAAAAGATAGCATCAGACTATCTGCCTCCAACAGAGTGTGAGAGCTGTGGAAGTGTAGAAGTGCCCATTCCCCCACAAACCAGCCAATATATTATCAAATTTCTAAATGCTGACATACTCCTAGCTGAAACATGGGAAAACATAGTTGCTTCAATTTGCATTTCTTTGAAGTTGAGATCTTTTCATATGTTTACTGGTCAGTTGTATTTCTTTTCTGTGAACAAATCCATTCATGTTTTTGGCACATTTTTTTTTATTAAGTTATCATCTTATTAATGATTTGTAAGAGTTTTTAGATTATTACAAGTGAGCCACTTGACATCCTGTACTTGTGGAGTTTTGTTTTGTTTTGTTTTCTGTTTTTTGCTTTCTTGAAGTTTTAAATGTTAATGTAATCAGTTTCTGAATTTTTCCCTTTGGTGGAGAGCATACATTGGTCATGGGCAATTGAATTCTGAAAAGCCATTAGTAAAGGTCTATGGCTCTCTGGGCTCCCAGGCTCACCACCCACACAGGGGCCCCTCACCAGGAGCTTCCTGCAGGGGTGTCATATTTCAACATTCTAAGAAAACGGCTGCCTGAAGGGCCTATATTTAGAGTATGGCTCCCCAGTGGGGCGAGCTGGATGTCTGGGGACTAATTTCCGCATACTTTGTCTCCGAGTTCTGGGATTATTATGTGGGGTTCGTGTGGGTGCTGTAGTGAAATTGTAACAGAAGGTGGGGAATGAAAAGGCTTCTTTCTCCTGGAGACTGCTTGGGATCCTGTAAACTGTGCTTTTTGTGAGGGAAAAATGACACGGATCCCAGGGGTGTTGCAGTGATTCACAGTCATCCCCAGACCCTCACCACCGTCTCCGTGGAAGGTGCTGAACACTAGCCGCTGCTAAGTGACACAGAATACATGAATGACAGACACCGGAGATATCTCACAGTTGTTATGATTAACTGAAAATTCCATCCGCTAAGCTTGATTTCCTCCAGTGGGAGAGCAGTTGGTCTTTCGAGGGTGTGATGGGACTGATTTGATCACGTGGTTATGTAACCCCTTGAATGGAAACCAGGTTTATCTGGGAAGTCACTAGTTTCCAGGCATTGGATTCATCAGGAGCTGAGTCTTCATTCAACCACCCAGGAGTCATCTATGAGGACGTTCTCAAACACACCTGACACACAAGATCACAAGTTTGGCCAGAACATCAAAAGGTTGAAAATCTCTTGCGGAGAGTTGCCAAGATTAGAAAACTGAGCAACTTTCCAAAGACTAATTTATAGATCACATTGAAAACGTGCTGGCTGTGTTTAGGAAATTTTTGTATTTAAAATGTCAAAAATTGCTAGTCTGTTTTGAAAGCTGTGAAATAGTTCATAGCAACTAGAATACATTTTTAAATGTGGCGCAAGATAATGTAAACAAATGAGTCTCGTTATTTTTTACGACCTAATATTTAAATGTAGAATAAAAACGACTGCATTTCCAGATTACAAAAAGAATAAATATGATGCTAAAAGAAAGAAAAAGAACGTAAAAAAGAAAGTTAAGCCTCCACTTGCACTCTGTTTCATAATGTCCTTTCTGTAGCCCATTTTGGTCCACCAGTGTATGTGATGGGGAGCATTTGTCTTACAGTCTAAGAGAAAAAGAGGATCCCTCAAAGAAGCGACTGAAAAGGCCAGAGCAAGGCCTGGGGTAGATGGGGGATGCAGACCCTCCCTGGTAACCAGAGAAGAGCAACCCCACCCGCAGAGCAGTGATGCCACTTGTGGACCCTCAGACTGGAGAGGACCGGGCTCAGTGACAGGGCGGCGCGCAGTGGGCCCCTGGACACGGACGGGTGGAGGGGGAGCCGGTGCGTGCGGAGGTGGGGGGAGGGTCCTGTGGAACAACCCGCCGGCTGAGGGGTGGGGGAGGAGGGTCGGAGGGGAGGGGGGAGGAGAACTTGTCGGTGACGCGAAGCTCCCACGTGACCGGGAGCTGCAGAGCGACGCAGCCTTCGGTACAGTCGTCACCCCCGTCTGGATACCAGCTCCCCGGCGCCTTGCGCACGGTGGGCTGGCATTAGGCCCCGGGAAAACAGAGCAGGTAAGGGTTCCGGGGCTCACGCGCCGAGGCCAGGGCGGCAGGTCCGGGGGTGGGGGACAAAGCGGGCTTCGCTCTGATGCTCCTGAGCCCACCTTCTCCTGCCTACGTCCGTGCAGGGGAACCTTGGTGGCGTGCAGGGTGGATGGTGGCGGGAGTGTCTCAAGAAGGAAATGCAGAGATTGAGGTGCCCCATCCTCCCTGGCTCTCATCACTGCGTGCACACGTCCGCTCAGCTTCCTGCTCGTTTTAGGGAAGGGTCAC
This sequence comes from Manis javanica, assembly GCF_040802235.1. Classification (NCBI taxonomy): domain Eukaryota; kingdom Metazoa; phylum Chordata; class Mammalia; order Pholidota; family Manidae; genus Manis; species Manis javanica. The sequence continues at coordinate 92,377,068 of NC_133174.1, forward strand.
GCCGCCCGTGGCGTTTGCAGAGAAAATGGTGGACCCTGGTGACTGGACGGCGGGGTTGGTGGGGGTGGTGTCTGGGGATGCCGGGAGGGACGTTTGATGTCCGGGTTCCTGGATCCAGAAAGGCAGGTATTGAGACCTGTGTTCTGGGTGCTGGTCCAAGCGCCCAGTGTCTTTACTCTCTCCTGTCTGACGGACAGTAGTTCGGCGTGGCACTGTTTGTGGCGAGGCGAGAAAGGAGAGGAGAAAACTGCACAGAATCCGTGGAGGTCAGTGTGAGCACGGGCTCTGGCTGTGAACCGTTGAAGTTCTGTAGTAATTGTCTGTGAGGGGAACTCGGGCGCCACTGTCTGGTTGGGATATGGGGTGGAGCTAGCTAGCCAGGGGACTTTCCCTAACTACCTTTACTTACCACACTTAGGATTTTTAACTCGAGTTATATGTTGAAGACCAGAAAAGTCAGCAGACTTTTCTATGACTACTTTTATTTGCACTTCAGATAATATTGAGAAAATACAGATTGCTGTGTTAAAGAATATTACTATTTTTTTTTTTTTTTGCTGAGATAGCCTTTCCAGAGGCGGATAGTGATTTTGCAGAGGCAATAGCCTCCCCTCACACCTTGTCTCTTCTGCTGTAGACTCCTAGAGATGGGCTTAAGGGGAAGTAGATGGCAGTAGACTAGGATTCTAGAGTCTGGAATCTGGGGGGCTCCATCTCTATTGGTTTTCTAGTGTTCCAGGTTCTCCTGCCTGAGCAGCTTAGCTTGGTGAAGGAAATGATGGACTTTTGGGAGAAGTCCTAGAATCCTACAGGTGGTTTTAAAATAATTTCTCTCTGTCTCTCCCCTTTTATTTTTTCTGCCTCCCCTTTCCACTGTGCCCGTTGCAGTGCTGGGGAAGCCCCAGGTTCTGCCTGCCAGAGAACGGGTCTGTAAATCCAGCAAGGCAGGTACTGGGACCTATGTCTTAGATGCTCGGATGTCACAAGCACTCCACATTCACCTTCCCTCTGTTTGTTCCTAGGCCTACAGTGGGGCTGTTTACCGCAGGAAGCAAGGGAAAGGGGGAGACTGGCCTGGAGCCATGGAGGTTGGTGTGAAGGTGGGCAATGCATGGGGATAACAAAAGAAGGTGGCTGAGACTTGAGAGGGTCTCAGTGGGGGATGCCTTGTCTCTCCTAGGCTCTGCCAGATTCCAGTGTTGCCACACCCCCTACTTATTTCAGCGCAGGGGATAGTAAGAATTATTGGGGTGAGGGTGGGCTTGAGTGTAACTGAAGAAGGCTTGAGGGGAGAGATCATGAGTTGGGCCACATTAGAAAACTGGCTATGGGCTCTGGCAAGGCAAGTACTGGGGTCCAGGATCAGGGTGCTTGTCTATTCTGTGAAGGACTCAGTCTCTCTTACCTCTTGCTTGTTTACTTGCCCATAGATCTGACTGCAGGTCTGCTGCCGCAACTAAGATCAATGGAATCAAAGACACAAGGAGGAAATTGCCTCTGATCAGTATAGACTAGTAAGAAGTTGGAAGTGCCTGCATAGACCTCTAGGGTGGGTTGGTGGAGACCACTGTGCATCCATCAGGGCTTGTGTTCAGTCTGGAGGGTCCTCAGCCTCTGCCTTTCCCAACCAAGTTTCCCACCATCCCTGTCACTTACCCCATGCCCTCACCTTTATTTGGTATGGGAAGTGGGGTAAACTGAGGGCTGATAGAGAGGTAGTTTGCTAGTAATAAGCCTGTCACATCAAGAATAAAATGTCCACTCCCGTCTGTCCCTCCATCTGTCTGTCTCTAGGTCCACAGATCTCATGAGTTTACAGATCAACTTTAGAGTATATCACCAATCAAGAGAAGGGAACTTCCTGGATCATTACAGGTTGGTATGAGGGTGGGGACCCATGGGAGTGGTGACCAGAGTAGGTCCAAGCAAAAATCAAGGTCTGAAGCCTCTCAGTCTCTCCCATTCACAGTCAGCTCTCCCAGCATCCTCTCCATTGTTCATTTGGTATAAGGAAATGTGTATGGAAGTTCCTTGAGGGAAATTGTTGGGCCCTGGGGAAGATGGGGAGGGGAGAAAATAAAAGGGATGGAGAGAGAGTTGGCTTATCATCCTCTTCTCCCACCAAGCATGTCATTTCTGCACTTTCATTTCCTTCTGTATATCTATCTGTATGATGGACAGAATTAGAAAATAAATTTTAGTCCTTTTCCTTCCTATACTTCTAGGTCCACCTCCAGTGGCAGCTGTAGTGGCCTTTTGAGTGGCTGAAGACCAGTGCCTTCCCAGGCCTACACTTAGACCTAGTACCCTCTTTTCCCAGCCCAACTGAGGTCCCTGTACCTTGTTCGTGCCTTCAGCAGGAGTGATTATATGGGTCGTGTTCAGGAAGTGGGCTGGTTGACTGCAGGACTGGCGATCTGGGCTGGTACTTGCTACTACATTTACAGACTAACTAAGGGAAGAGCCCAGAGTGTGAGAAAACTTTCCAGAAATGGGTCCAGAGTCAAGGTGGAGACTGTGGCTGGGGTACAGAACCAGACCGTGGCCGTGAGTGAAGCCATTGCTGGGACAGAGATTGAAACTAGACCCAAGGCCAAGACTGGAAGAGAAACTGGAACAGGAGGTAGGCCTGGGGCTGAAGTAAAGGCAGAAGCCACTGCTAGCGTCAGACCCACAGCTGACTCTCAGGCCAAGATAATGACGGGAGCAGAGGCAGAGACCCAACTTGAGTCCAAAACAGTGGCTGGAACAGTGGTCATGACAGAGGCAGTGACTCTGACTGAGGCCAAGGCCAAAACCAGGGAAGTGACCATGAAAGAGGCAGTGACCCAAACTGACTCTGAGGCTGGGAGAGTAGCCAAGAAGGAGGCAGTGACCCAGACCAAAGCAGAAGCTCTTGTATTGGCTGCAAAAGAGGCCAAGATGAACAGAATAATGGTGACACAGAGTGAGGCCTTGGCAGTGACCAGGGAAATGGCCAAGATGGGTGCCATAAACAAGATTGGGATTGTGGCTGAGACCAAGGCAAGACCCCTGGAAGAGACTATGAATGTGGCCAAGACTCAGTCTGAGGCTGGGCCTGCTACCACAGTTGATGCTAAGGGAAGTCCTTATACCACGTCCAGGGCAGGAGCTGGAGCGGACATGAGGTCCTATCTACCATCTCAGCCTGTGGTCAAGATCCAGTTTGATGACATGCCTGGTGCTGTGGTTGAGGCCAAGGGGAATCACAAAACTGTGTCTCGGCAAGGGTCTGGGGCAGATGTGAGGGCTTCTGCCAAGCCTCAGACTGTAGACAAGGCACAGGCTGAAGCCATGCCTGGAGCAAGGGTTGGTGCTGGGAGTGATACCAATGCCATGTGTAAGGCAGGGGCAGGAGCAGATATTAGAGCTTCAGCACAACCTCAGACTGTGGCCAAGAAACAGTCTGAGGCAACAAGTGGTGCCAGGGTTGATGACAGGGCAGATACAAATGTTACATCTAGGGCAATGGCTAGAGCTGACATGAGGGCTGCTGCCCAGCCTCAAGCTGTAGCCAGTGTTCAGGTGGAGACTGTGTCTGATGCCAGGGTTAAGGGTAGATGCAATCCCAATGCCATGGCTAAAACAGGGGCCAGGGCAAACTTGAGGGCCAATTCCCAGGCCGAGGCCTTGTCTGATGCCAGTGTTAAGACCAGAGGTAATCCCAATGCCATGTCTAATGTGGGAGCTGGAACAGACACTGAGTCCTATACACAGCCTCAGCCTGTGGCTGATGTCCCAGCTGATGCCTTGCCTGATAGCAGGAATAAGGCTAGGGACAATGCTAACACCTTGCCTAAAGAGGGGGCTGGGACAGACCCAAAGACACAGCCTCAGGCTCTCACCAAGAGCCAGGCTGAGCCCTCACCTAGTCCCAGAGGTAAGGCTAGGAGAAAAGCCAAAGGTAAGTGCAAGGCAGGGCTTGGGACAGATATGAAAACCTGTGTGCAGCCTTGGGCTGGGGCCAAGACCCATGCTGAGGCTTTTCCTGATTCCAGGGTTGATGGCAGGGGAGATCTTAATGCCATTTCCAGGGCAGGGGCTAAGGCAGAACCGAAGGCTTGTGGTCAGCTTCCAACTGTGGCCAATTCCCAGGTTGAGGCCTTGTCTGGTGCCAAAAATAAGGTTGAGAGCAATACCGATGCTATGTCTGAGTCAGGGGCTGGGCAAGATACAGTGGGCTGTGCTCAGCTCCGGGCTGCAGCTGGTTCCCAAGGTACTAAGAACAAGGTCAGGGGCAATCCCAAGTCTGTGTCTAAGGCAGGGGCTGGACCAACCACAATTGCCCAGCCTCAGACAGATACACCAGGCTCTACTCAGCCCCAGGCAGTGGCAAGTTCCCAGGGCGAGGCCTTGCCTGGTGCTAAGAATAAGGTTAGGGGCAATGCCAGTGCTGTGTGTAAGACAGAGTCTGAGCCTGATACAGTAGGCTCTGCCCAGCCCCAGGTTGTCTCTAATTCCCAAGGTGAAGCCTTGCCTGGTTCCAGGAATAAGGTCGGAGAAAATCCCAATGCTGTGTTTAAGGTGGGGACTGGGCCAGACACAATGGGCTATGCCCAGACTCAGGTTGTGGCCAGTTCCCAGGCTGAGGCCTTGTCTGGTACCAAGAATAAAGTCAAGAGCAATCGCAAGACTGTGTCTAAGGCAGGGACTGGGTCCGATACAATGGGCCCTGCACAGCCTCAAACAGATACACCAGGCTCTACTCAGTCCCAGGCAGTGGCCAGTTCCCAGGGTGAGGCCTTGCCTGGTGCTAAGAATAAGGTCAGGGGCAATCCCAATGCTGTGTCTAAGTCAGGGGCTAGGCCAAATAAAATGGGCTCTATCCAGCCCCAGGCAGTGGCCAGTTCCCAGGGTGAGGCCTTGCCTGGTGCCAAGAATAAGGTCCTGGGCAGTCCCAGTGCTGTGTCTGAGGAAGGGGCTGGGACGTTTACAACAGGCTCTACCGAGCCCAAGGCTGTGTCTGATTCCCAAGGTGAGGCCTTATCTGGTACTAAGAATAAAGTCAAGGGCAATCCCAAGGCTGTGTCTAAAGCAGGGACTGGGCCAGTTAAAGTGGGCTGTGCCCAGGCTCAGGCTATACCCAACGTCCAGGGTGAGGCCTTGTCTGGTACTAAGAATAAGGTCAAGGGCAATTGCAAGGCTGTGTCTAATGCAGGGGCTGGGCCCGATACAATGGGCCCTACCCAGCCTCAAACAGACACACCAGGCTCTACTCAGCCCCAGGCGGTGGGCAGTTCCCAGGGTGAGGCCTTGCCTGGTGCTAAGAATAAGGTCAGGGGCAATCCCAATGCTATGTCTAAGGCAGGGACTGGGCTAGATACAACAGTTTCTGTTGAGTCTCAAACAGATACACCAGGCTCTGCCCAGCCCCATGCTGTGGTCAGTTCCCAGGGTGAGGCCTTGCCTGGTGCCAGGAATGAGATCCTGGGCAGTCTCAGTGCTGTGTCTGAGGCAGGGGCTGGGCCATTTACAACAGGCTCCACCCAGCCCAAGGCTGTGTCTGATTCCCAAGGTGACACCTTATCTGGTACTCTTAAGAGTAAGGTCAACAGTGATCCCAAGGCTGTGTCTAAGGCAGGGGCTGGGCCACATGCAACAGGCTCTACTGAGCCTCAAACGGATATAACAGGCTCTGCTCAGTCCCAGGCTATGGTCACTTCCCAGGGTGAGGCCTTGCCTGGTGTCAAGAATAAGGTCAAGGGCAATCCCATTCCTATGTCTAAGGTGGGGACTGGGTCTGATACAGTAGGCTCTGCCCAGCCTCAAACAGATACACCAGTCACTGCCCAGCCCCGAGCAGTGACCAGTTCTCAGGGTGAGGCCTTGCCTGGTGTGAAGAATAAAGTCAGGGGCAATCCTGATGCTGTGTCCAAGAGAGAGGCTGGAGCAGATATAATGGTCTCTGTCCAGCCCCCAGCTGTATCTAATGTCCAAGGTGAAGCCCTGCTTGGTGCCAGGAATAAGGTCAGGGGCAATCCCAATGATGTGTCTAGGGCAGGAGCTGGTCCAGATACAATAGGTTCTTCCCAGTCTCAAACAGATACAACAAGCACTGCTCAGCCCCAGACTTTGCCCACTTCTCAGGGTGAGGCCTCTCCTGATACCGAGAATAAGATAAAAGACAATCCCAATGCTGTGTCTAAGACAGAGGCTGCAGCAGGTACAGTTGGCTCTGCCCGGCCCCCAGCTGTGTCTAATTCCCAAGGTGTAGTCTTTCCTGGTGCTAGGAATAAGGTCAGGCACAGTCCCAGTGGTGTGCCTAAGGCAGGGGCTGGGCCAAATACAACAGGTTCTTCCTTGTCCTTGGCTCCACCCAGTTCCCAGGGTGAGGCCTTGCTTGGTGCCAGGAGTAAGGTCAGGAGCAATCCCATTTCTGAGTCTAAGGTAGAGACTGGGGCAGAGATGATGGGCTCTGGCCAACCTCAGTCCGTGTCCCAGTCCCAGAGTAAGGCCTTGCCTAGGACAAAGGATAAAGTCATACCTAAATCTGAGGCAGAAGCCACAGGAGAAGACGTGGTCTATGTAAAGCCCAAAGCTAGGGTAATGACCACTTCTGAGAGTGAGGGTGAGACAGGCACTCAAGCATGCAGAAAGATGCAGTCTAAGGTCCATGACTGTTACTGGAGTGGGGTTGGTGTCGAGGATTGGATTGCTTCTGAGCGATGGATCAAATTTAGGTTCCAGGCCAGGGATGGATACTGGGAGAATAGCATGTCTTGGGCTGATGATGAGAGTGAAGTGTGTATTGAGTCCTGGAGTGGGGTAAGTGATAAGTCTGGTAGTAGGTCCTGGGCTGGGGCTAGAGCTGAAGATGAAGTTAGTATTGGATCCTGGGCTGGAGCTGGGGACCAGGCCAGTGGGGGGCTCTGGCCTGAGAGTCAGGCCAGTGGGGGTTCCTGGGCAGAGGCTGGGGACAGGGCCATGGGAGGGTCCTGCACTGTGGCTCAGAACCAGGCCAGTGTGGGGTCTTGGGTTGGCACTGGAAACCAGATTGCTGGTGTGTCCTGGGCTGGGGAAGAGGCCATTGGAGGGTCCTGGACAATAGCTGAGAACCAGGCCGATGGAGAGTCTTGGGTTGGGGCTGAGGAACAAGCCAGTGGAAGGTCCCAGGGTAGGGCTGGAATTCAGGCTAATGGAAGGTCCTGGGCTGAGGCTAGGGCTGGGAATGTGGCTAGTATTGGGTACTGGGCTGGAGCTGTGGACCAGGCTAGTGGAGGGACCTGGATTGGGACTGGTGATCTGTCTGGTGGTGGATCCAAACCTAGATTTGAGGATCAGTCTAGTGAAAATGTGTCCTTGGCTCAGGCTGGGGGCCAGTCCAGTGGAGGATCTAGGCTGGGGACTGAGGACCAGTCCAGTGAGAGGTCCTGGGTAGACACTGCAGACCAGGCTAGTGGACGGTCCAGGCTGGGGCCTGCAGATGAATCCAGTGGTGAGCCCTGGGCTAGGGCTGGGGAGCAGGAGGATGGAGAGTCTAGGCCAAGGCTTGTGGACCAGTCCAGTGCTGGGTCCTGGGTTGGCACTGGGAATCATGCCAGTGGTGGATTCTTGGCTGGGGCTGTTGACCAGGCTAGTGGGGGCTCCTGGGCTAGGACTGGTGATAAGTCAGGTGGTGGGTCCAAGCCTGGATCGGAGGATCAGATCAGTCAAGAAGGGTCTTTGGCTGGGGCTGGTGGCCAGGCTGGTGGAGGATCCCAGTTGGGGCCTGCAAGTCAATCCAGTGGAAGGTCCTGGGCTGACTCTAGGGACCAAACCAGTGGAGGGTTCTTGGTTGTGGTTGTAGACCAGGCCAATGGAGGGTCCTGGGCTGGACCTGGGGATCAGACTAGTGGTGGGGCAAAGCCTAGATTTGAGGATCAGACCAGTGGAAGAGGATCTTGGGTTGACAGTGGGGACCAGTCTGCTGGAGATTCCTGGGCTGGCACAGGGGACCAGGCCAGTGGAGGATCCTATGCTTCCAGTGGGAGTCAGGCCAATGCAAGAGGGTCCTGGGCTGAGGCTAGTGGCCAGGCTGTTGAAGGGTCTAAGCTAGGGCCCATGAGTCAGTTTAGTGATGGGTCGTGGGGTGACACTGGGAGTCTGGGCAGTGGTGGTTCCTGGGCTAGGACTAGGGTGCAGGCTGGTAGCTGTCCTAAGTCTGGATTTGAGGATCAGGACAACGGGGGAAGATTCTGGTCTGGTGCTAAGGACCAACAAGCCATTGCAGGGTCTAGTCCACAGCCCACAGACCAGTCCAGTCATGGGTCCTGGGCTGGCATTGGAAGTCAGGCCAGTGAAAGGTCCTGGGCTGGAGCTGGGGATCAGATTGGTAGCTGCTCCAAAGCTAGATTTGAGGATCAGGGCAGTGGAGTCGTCTCCCAGGCTGGCACTGAGGATCAGGCTAGTGGAAAATCCTGGGCTGGGTCCAGGCCAGGGCCTGAGGACCAGGCAAGTGGAGGGTCCTGGGCTAGGGCTGCGGACCAGGGCAGGGGAAGGTCCCAGGTCAGTGCTGAGACAGAGGCCAGCCAAGGACCCTGGTTTGGGGCTGGGTGTGAGGCTAGTAGAAGATACTGGTTCTGGAGAAAAGAGGCTGGTATTGTGTCCAGGCCTAGGGGTAAAAGTGAAGCCAGTATTGAATCCAGATCAGAGGCTAGGGAAGAGGCCATCACTAGTTCCAGATTTGGGGTTCAGGACAAGGCCAATATTGGGTCCTGGATCAGATCTGAGGAGGTGGCTGGTATGGACTCCTGTGTGGGTGCCGAGGCTGGGCCTGGGGCTGAGGTCAGGGAGTCTTGGCTATGGGATGGAGATGCAGCCACTACAGGGTGTAGGCTTGGGGCTGGGGAAGAGACTGGCATGGGGTCCTGGACTTTTGCTGAGGATGTAGATGAGGATAAGCTAAGCAGAGCGTCCAGCCCTGATATTGAGGAGATCAGTTTAAGGTCCTTGTTTTGGGCTGAGAGTGAGAGTAGTAATGAGCTCAGATCCAGGAGTGAGAAAGATGTCAATTTTGAGTATGGGGCTGGAGATAAGGCCAGCACTAAGGATAAGCTTGAGGCTACTGCTGGTACTGATGTAAGGTCTTGGTTCTGGGATGGTAATGAAAACAGAAATGAGGACAAATCTGCACCCAGGACTAAGACCAAAAAGTCAGCTGAATCAAGAGGCACATATCCATCCATGGTTCCTGGGGCAGGAATGGGATCATGGGCGGGAGCCATGTTCTGGACGGAGATGAAATTTCCATACCAAAATGAGTCTTGCTTTCTGCCTGGGGATGAGCTCAAAAAGCAGATGAGGTCTGAGGAGAAAACTCAGCCCTGGACCTGCCGCTGTAAACGTGAAGCCAATATGGATCCACGAGAGCTTGAAAAACTCATTTGCATGATTGAGATGACTGAGGATCCCTCTATTCATGAAATAGCCAATAATGCTCTATATAACAGTCCTGATTATCCATTTTCACACGAAGTCATTCGGAATGCAGGTAGAATCTCAATTATTGAAAGCTTGCTCAACAATCCCTACCCCAGTGTTAGGCAGAAGGCTCTAAATGCACTGAATAATATCTCAGTGGCTGCGGAAAATCATAGGAAGGTTAAAACATACTTAAACCAAGTATGTGAAGACACCATCACCTATCCCTTGAATTCAACTGTGCAGCTGGCTGGACTAAGATTGATAAAGCATCTGACTATTATCAGTGAATATCAGCATATGGTTACAAATTATATTTCAGAATTTCTTCGTTTGTTAACCGTGGGAAGTGGAGAAACGAAAGACCAGATTTTGGGAATGCTTTTGAATTTCTCTAAAAATCCATCTATGACAAAAGACTTGCTAATTGCCAGTGCACCAACATCACTGATTAATATCTTTAGCAAGAAAGAAACAAAAGAGAATATTCTTAGTGCACTCTCACTATTTGAAAATATAAATTACCATTTTAAAAGAAGAGCAAAAGTATTTACCCAGGACAAGTTCAGTAAAAATTCCCTTTATTTTTTATTCCAACGACCTAAAGCATGTGCCAAAAAACTTCGAGTCTTAGCAGCAGAATACAATGACCCAGAGGTGAAAGAACGAGTTGAGCTATTATTAAGTAAACTCTGATCAGTTGTATATTTCCAAATAAACCTGAGTAATATTTTGGCTTTGCAGGCTGGACATAATGCACAGTGTAAATTACATTATAACTTCGAAACTGATGTTACTTATGATGTCTATAGCTGCATCATTTTATGAACACCAAATGAATTCAAAGTTGTACTGAAAATACATGTGTTGATTATTACCTTGTCTGGATTTAGTATGCTTCATGAGCAGAAACTGAACTGATTCTTCATAAACAAGGTAATCTTCAGTCCTTTGTGTGGACTTATGTTTATACATTTGAGACTTTATTTTTATGTCATCAATAAAGTTGTGTGTTTTAAGCAGAAAAAAGAGACATGTGTTTGTTCTTCAGTTTATGATCTAATGGAGAGCCAAGACCTATGGAAACAAAAAGATATTAACAAAACCGGGAGCCTCTGATCATGGCCAGCTGCTTCCTGTTAGTGCTTAGAGGCAGCAGAAACTTCCCCAGGCAGCAGTGTTCAGGGAGTTTTACAGAGGTGGGGACATTTAAGTAAGCTGGGCTGGAAGGATAGCATACAATGGTGAGAAGGGCAGAGGGTATCGGAGGAGGGAGGAGTGGTGGGGAGACATGCGAGGAGGTGGGAATCCTGCTCCAGCAAGGAAGAGACTGGCCTGCCTTTGTGTGCACGGTGTGGGGCGACGGAGTGATGGGAAATACAGTCTGGCTGTTGGGCTGAGCCCCATTCGTGGAAGAACCCCAATTGCTAATCTGAGGAATCTGCATATTACTCCATGCACCTGTGAGAGATACCAAAGACTTGTGATCAGAGGAATGATGGGATGAGAGGAAAACGAAGCTGATTTGTGTGCAGGGTGGGTTGGAGTTGAGGTGGGAGCAGGAGTAGCCACTGGAGATTGGAACACCAGTTGCCACCCAGTACAGGTACCAGATGACACAGGCATGGTGTGTATTTCACTGCTGGCCATGGCAGTGGTAAGGGCAGGAAGGGAGAGAGAGACCCTTTGAACGATGAAGTGCTGGAACCTATTCTGGGGGCATGCAGAGAAGGACACCACTTTTATTTCGGCGTCCTGGGACATTTGATAGGAAAATGTCCTTCTTGGCCAACTCTGGTGTCAGTGTAAGTGAATACATTAATTACTATTTTGAAATAATAAGAAAATACAATCGAAGAGAGGAGAATTTTTAGTGCTTCTATCACATTTCTTTTATAAGGTTGGTTGGGGCAGGGTCTTTATGGAACTGTCGAGAGTGTTGTTGGCATTCGTACTGGAGAAGATCCACCTGTCTTCCACCCCAGGGTGTGGGGAGGGTGTGGTGGGAGGGGCACTCTCTAACTGTGCTGGTGGGAACAGACAGCAGTACAAGGTCCGTTTGGACATGTGTTTCGGGAGCCTTCAAGGTGTGCATGCTCTTTGACCAAGTAATTCCATCTGTAGAGGTGTATCCTTAAGAAATAACTGAATAATTGGCTTGTATGAAGCTGTGCCTCTTCTCACCATTTTGAAGAGTGAAAAATTGTGAAATGACCTGAGTTTCTCAAAATAGTCACTCAGCGTAGCAAATTAGGATATGTCTACATATTGAAACATTATGCATCTCTTGAAACTGTTAATGGGCATCTACACTTATTTACTTGGAAAAATTAAGCATATACTCAAGTGAGGAAAATAGTCCTCAGAAGTATATGCTATATAGTCTTTATTTAGAAGTATATATTTAAAGTATCTACACAAACTTTTGTGTATACTCTTGAGAATGTTAATAGGTCCTTATGGGGGTTAGATTAATCGGTGATTTTATCTGTTTCTTATTCATCTGTATTTTCGTAGTGTTATATAATAAACCAGGATTTTGGAGGGCATAACTTATCAGGAGGAAATGGATGGATTCAGGCTAAGAAGGCCTATGTCTAGTATTTCAGAGGACTAGAGCAAAAGTATTAACAGAGGCTCACATTTTTATGTGTAAATATTTGGAAGGTATAAATTAAAATGTTAAATAAATATTATTTAAATAAAGCTGTAAATGTAAGTGTAAATGTATCTTGCCAATGGGTTTCAGCTCTGGGCAAGATCTCTATGGAGTCAATGTGACCAAAGAAATTGACAGCAAAATGTTCTTTGGGGTGAAAGGGTTTATTACCCGGCTTGTTCTCCCGGAGGTAGGTCGAGAACTAGCATCTCTACCTCCGCCCAGAGCACTGGGCCAAGCTTGCTATATAGTGCAATAATAGCTTATTGCCTAAAGGTGTGGAAGTGGTAGCCTAGCAACAGGCCAGTTACATCATCAGGTGGTTTAAGTTCAGTGAGGAACCTGACCATAGGAACTGCAACTTCCCCACAAAATATTTGGCAGTTTAAATCTTATTAACTGTTTTATAAGTAAAATTGTTCTCCTTTCTAGCATTCTATGGCCACCAACTTTCTGGTGGAAGAAATCATGTAACATTTGTGGTGGATTCTGCAATCTGCTGCTGTAATCCTCATTCAGGAATAAAGAGCTTATTATTTCAGTTGCTAGGAGTGCTGCTAGCAGACAGCCCTCAGTTGTCAGCCCTCTTCAGGAATTGCCTCAGCTGGAGAACCACCTCCCCCAAGGTCATATCCCCTTTCTGGGTGCTTCACAGCCAGTGACTGATCAACATGTCATTCTTGCCCCAAATGAGACAATTTAACTTCTTCTCTGTCCAGTCCTGCTGCCTTATTTTCCCTTACACAGGTGTTGATCACAAGAGCATTCCCTAATGAAAGCCCTTTATGCTGAACTCTGCCTCTGAGTCTGCTCTCCAGGAAGCCAACCTGCAGCAGTTGATTGAGGAAGTGGTTCAGGAAAGTAGAGGCTGTGCTGAAATTTTCAAGATGGATCACCTGCTGCCCAGCTGGCAATGAGGACCGCACCACTGATGGTAGGTGGAGTAGATGGACACCTGGAACAGGTGGCAGAGGAATTGTTATACCTTCACAGGTAGTGAACTGGGATGGCACTGGTGGAAGGGAATGTAGTTAATACTGGTGCCATGTAGAAGACCTTTGAGAAAGACGTGGAAAATATTAAATCTAAGGGGGCCAGAAGATCCGGTGGCTATTGTTAAATTTGACCTCTAGGAAAAAATAATGAAAAGGTGAATTAAATTAATCAACAATTAAAAGCTATGTGAGAAAGCCAGAGGGCTTCATTCCTAGCATATAAAGAGGCCCTCATCTTTTCCAGGTATTGGGTAGAGAAATCTGAGGACCAGGCCCAGAACTTATTGAAAGCAAGGTTGAAAGACAGTTAAAATCCCAACCAAGACAATTCTGCTATGCCAAGATCAGGGCTCTGGTTAGGAAAGAATGGGACCCTGACACATGGGATGGGAACATCTGGATTGATATCCCCCAAAATCTTGTATCCTCAGCTTTCTCTGAACCACTTGAGCATTTGGGAAGTGTTCCACATTTTCCTATCAGGGGCTAACAGTTCACCTTACTTGAACATGCAGAACCTGTTCCCCTGCAATATAATGTGTGTTTCCCTCAGAATCTGCCTCTGCCTCCCATCCTGGCCACTGGGCCTATATCCAGGGTTAAGTCACAACACAGCCTCACTGGAGATATGCTGGGCCTAATTAGAAAGGAAAGGGAATCCTGCAAGAAGGAGATGCAGGACCTAGCCAGAATGTCCTTGAAGGTGCTGATAGAGTCAGCATGGGACTGAATTCTGAGGGCCTTGATCAGGAGAAGTGGAACATAAAATTGAGTAAGGGAGAATTAATTGATTTGAAAATTTCTTTCCTAAGATACAGGATTTAACTTCCTGGGAAAGAGCTCAGGAGATCATGTGAACTCACTACTAGAATGGCTCCTCAAAGTATGGAAAAAAACAATGGTCCACATAAGTGAGGCAGAAATGCTAGAGTTGCCATAGTAGATAGGGGATAAGGGATTAAAGGCTCAGGAAAGTGGGAATGATAGAATAAACATATTATGCTTACCCTCTGAAGAACTATATTCTGCCGGAGGACCCTGGGGACACACAATTTGCTAAAGCTGTAAGGAATGCTCTGGGGAAAGGGGCAGCAGCATCACTCAGAAGTTTGGTGGTGACTTGCAATGGCTCAGACTAGGAGAGGATGTTACAGGACTAGGATCACTGATAGCAATGGTTAGGACTCTGAAACAGTAGAAGTAGGATGGCTGCACCTGTCAGAAGTCAGGTTGATGCAAATACCATAATGCACTGCAGGGTCAGAGAGGTAGGCAGGGAGGCCTGACCTGCAGAAAGTTGTGGAGATGGCTAATAGAGCACAGTGTCTCTGGTAAGCAGATGCTTAGGAGGTAGTTAATAGAATATGGGTGGTCAATATAACACAGGGCCCTGGGGGAAATAGGCAGCCAGTGGTCTATACTGATTCTGTACAATAGAAAGAAATCAAAGGTGATTTGAAGTCTGAGGGAAGGTGCCTTAAGAAAAGGTCACAATCCCTGGTTTAGCTTCTGGTCCTAAGTCAGTTTTTGTTCCAGAGTGTACTGTTTGAAGGAGAGGCTGGGTGCTAGGAGAAGGATGCTAAAACACATACATAGTAATGAATTCTTCAGTCCTTCCATTTATTCAGGTAAATGTATGCTGGTGAAAGAGAAATACCCAAACATTTTGAGGACTCCTTGACACTGGTTGTGAGTTGATATTGACACCCAGAGACTTAAAGTGTCATCATGTACCCCCTGTTAGAATAGGGGCAGATGGGATCCTGGTTATAAATGGGCTCCTGGCCTATGTTGAGTTTGCAGTAGCTGCACTGGGTCCACAGACCCATCTGGTGGTTGTTTTCTCAGTCTCTGAGTATATAACTGGAAGACATATTTGGAATCTTGTTTTCTCAATCTCTGAGTATATAATTGGAAGACATATTTTGGAATCAAGTCCCATGTTGGTTCCTTGGCATGTGGACTCAGAGCTATTTGTAGATGAGAAGGCTAAGTGGAAACTTCTGAAATTGCCCTCCCTTTCCTCAGCTAACATAGTAAAAGGAAACATAGCATTTTGGGGAGAACAGCTGAAGTTAGTGCCGCCTTTAAAGGCCTAAAGAATGATGAGATGTGGTCCTCATCTGAAGTTGTTTTCCTTCCTATATATACAATAGCATAATACACACAGCAGTAATAGTATACAGCAGTATAACAGTGTAACTCCTTTTGGGTTACTGGACCCAATTCCAATGTGTGTGTGTGTGTGAGTGACAGAGTCTTCCTGCACACACACCACCAAGCAATTCTTGAACAGCAGCAGGTGTCTGAGAACTCAACTCAATTTTGATGCTATCTACCCGGAGACAGCACCAGACTCTCCAGGTTAAGGGCTCTGTTCTACAAGACTACCCTCCACCTCCAACTCTGGACACTAGTCGCAAGCCCCAGGCAGTTCCCTGTGCTTCTGACCTATTGCTGGAGGTTCTCATGACCTCCCCCTTAGGGTCCATTAATTTGCATTGTGACTCACAGAACTCAGGAAAACACTTAAGTTTACCAGTTTAATAAACGATACAAGTTAACAGCCAGATGAAGAGAGACACAGGGCAAGCTCCCAAATAAAGGAGCTTCTACCCTCGCAGAGCTTGCTGCCTGGCTGCATGGCACATGGACACGTTCTGGTTCCTCAACCGTGAGGCTCCCTACACAACAGAGAAGCAGGATCCAAGAGAGAGAGTTAAGCTCTCTCTGGGGTTTTGGTGAGGGCTTCACTGCATAGTCATGACTGACTAAATTATTGGCCACTGGCTGATTGAACTTCCAGCCCCAGCCCTTGGGTGGGGGCCAAAAGTCTCTCGTTAACATGACAAGACACCCATTTCATCTTTTAGACAATGAGTGCCTTTTATGAACTGTGGATGAATACCAAATATTTGACCAATACTTAGTCATCTGAAATATATATTTCTTGTAACTCATTATATCATACCATCATACCTCCATTTAAGGCACCAATCTGGGCCCCTGAAAAATGTGAGGAGAGCCTGGTAGATGACAGTAGGCTATTGCAAACTCAGCCAAGTAGTGACACAAGTGCAGCTCTCACGCCAGGTATGGCATCTTTGCTAGAGCAGAATGACATGGCTTTAGGTACATTGTAATGAGCTGTTGATTTGGAAAATGTCGTATTTTCTATCTCTCTCAGAACGGAACACCAGAAACGTTTACATTTATACAGATGGACAACACTATGCATTTCTAGTTTTTCCTCAAGGCTCTACTAACTTGCCTGACCTCTGTCATAGTATAGTGTGAAGAGATCTGGGCTATCTGAATGTAATACTTGTTCACTTTGTTGATGACATCATGCCAACTGGACCAAAATGAGTAAGAAGTGGCTAGCACAGTGGAGGCCTTGGTTAGACACATGTACTCCAGAGGATGGGAGATAAACCCTGCAGAGATCCAGGGGCTGACTATATTAAGTGAAGTGTTTGGGGGTTGAATGGTGTGGGGCATGCCAGGAGATTCCCTGCAAAGTAAAGGACAAATTATTGCATTTGTCACCTTCCCCAAGAGGAAGGATGCTTAGAATGTGGTAGGCATCATTGGATTCTGCAAGCAGCATGTTTCACACCTGGAATTACTGTTTTGATCCATATACTAGGTGACACAAGAAGGTGCTAGCTTCAAGTGGGGCCTAGAGCACAAGAAGGCCATATAGCAGGATCAGGCTGTGGTTTCAAGCAGTCCTATCACTTGGTCCATAGAATGGATAGACCTTAAGGCATTAGAGGTATCTGTGTTGGCAAAGATGCCAGTTGGAGTATTTGTTAAGCCCCAATAGGAAAGTCACAACTTAGTAGAGAACTTAGGTTCTAGAACAAACCATGTGCAGTGGAAAATTATTGATTTGTCTTTTAAAGAACAGCTCCTGATATGCTACTGTATCCTGGTAGAGATGGAATGCCTGGCCATAGGACATCAAGTGATCATGCAAGTGACTGTGCAGCTAGAACTGTCCACTCTGAGCTGACTTCTGCCAGCTACACCAAGGTATAAGTGTGGGTAGGCTCAGCAACAAATGGAAATTTTTATACACAGGATCCAGGACAAGCATGACTAGAGGGCACAAGTGCCTGCACAATCAGCTATGGCAGAACCCCACCCCCTGCCCCATCCCATGTGGACCACTGTTGCACTTAACACATTTCACTCACCTTACACCTGTTCACTCATAAGAGATCTCTCGACAAGTTGACTGAGAAGGAAAAATCCAAGCATTGCTCATGGATTGGTGGGCACGGTATGTGCAGAGCAGCAAGTATAGCACTTCAGCTTGAGACAGCCATGATGCCTGAGAATGAGGGTCTGACTCATACCATCAGGCAAACTGCCAAGCCCCTGAGAGTGATGTTTAATTGAGGGAGATCATCACTTGCAACTTTAAGACCTGCTGCAGGGCTGTGTGTGTGTGTGTGTGTGTGTGTGTGTGTGTGTGTGTGTCTGTCTGTCTTGTAGCTTGTAGCTGATACCATGGTTGATACTGCAATGCTCTGCCCAGAGCTCCCTTTAGCACTAAAGGTCTTATTACTTCAGTTGTTAGGAATGTGGCCATCAGAGAGTCCTTGCCTGTCAGCCCCCTTCAAGGGGTTGCATCACCTGAGAGTTGTGTTCAAGATCACACCCATTCTCGGGGTGGCCCACATCCAGTAACTCATGGATGCTGTGTAAAAAAGGCCCATCCCTTTTGCCCCTACATCTCTCTGAATTTATTGAGGCTCTTCTTGTGATCTAGTATGTGATCTGTTCTGGAGAACACTCCATGTACACTTGAGAAAAATTTGTATTCTGCTACTTTTGGATGGAGTGTTCTGCAGATATATGTTTAGTCCATGTGATCTAATGTATTGCTCAGTGCCTCTGTTTCCTTATTTTCTGTTTGGTTGATCTGTCTTTTAGAGTGAGTGGTATGTTAATGTCTCCTAAAATGATTGTGTTGCAGTCTATTTCTTCCTTTAATTCTGTTGATGTTTATTTTACATATTTAGGTGCTCCTATGTTGGGGGCACAGAGATTTATAATGGTTATATCTTGTTGGACTGATCCCTTGATCATTATGCAATTTCCTTAGTCTCTTGTTACTTCCTTTGTTTTGAAATTAGTTTTGTCTGATAGAAGTACTGCTACTCCTGCCTTTTTCTCCCTATAATTTACATGGAATATCTTTTTCTATCCCTTCACTTTTAGTCTGTGTATGTCTTTGCATCTGAAACGAGTCTCTCGTAGGCAGCTTATAGATGGGTCTTGTTTCCTTATCCATTCTGCCACTCTATGTCTTTTGATTGGTGCATTCAGTCTATTTACATTTAAGGTGATTATTGATAGATATGTACTTACTGCCATTTTATTAATTGTTTTCTGGCTGCTTTTTATATCTCCTCTCTGTTCCTTTCTTCCTCTCTTATACTCTTTTTTTGTTATTGATGGCTTTCTTTCATGTTATAATTCAATTTCTCTCTCTTTTTAAAATTTATTTTTTTTGTGTGTATATTTATTATAGCCTTTAGTTCTGTGGTTACCAAAGGTTCAAGGATAACTTCTTTACTATATAATAGTCTATCTTAAATTGCTGATTACTCTATTTCAAACACAGTCTAAAGATACTTTTGTTCCTTCATCTTCTCCCTCTACATTTTTTTATTATATGTTATAATCTGCACTTTTTGTGTATCCCTTGACTGATTTTGAATATAGTTGATTTTGATTCTTTTGTTTTGTTTTAATTTCATACTTGCTTGGTAATTAGTTGATCTACTATCTCTACTGTGGGTTTATTTTCACTGGTGAAAGCTATTTAGCCTTAGGGTCATTTCCATCTACAGCAATCCCTCCCCCAACATATCCTGTGAGACTGGTTTAGTAGAAGTGAATTCCTTCAACTTTTGTTTATCTGGAAGTTGTTTAATCCCTGCCTCAAATTTAAATGATAATCTTTCTGGGTAGGAGATTCTTGGCTGGAGGTCCTTCTGTTTCAATACATTAAATATATCATGCCACTCCCTTCTGGCCTGAAGAGTTTCTGTTGAGAAGTCTGCTGATACCCTGATGGGATTTCCTTTGTAAGTAATCTTTTTTCTCTCTGTGGCTGCTTTCAATACTCTGTTTATCCTTGCTCTTTGCCATTTTAATTATTGTATGTCTTGGTGTTGTCTTCTTGGGGTTCCTTTCATTAGGGGATCTCTGTACTTCCATGACCTGAGTGTCTATTTCCTTCCCCAAATTGGGGAAGTTTTTAACAATTATTTCCTTCAAGAGACTTTCTATTCTTTTGTCTTTCTCTTCTCCTTCTGGTACCCCTATTATGTAAATATTGTTTTGTTTGGATTGGTCACACAGCTTTCTTATCATTCTTTCATTCCTAGAGATCCTTTTTCTCTCTATTCCTCAGCTTCTTTGTTTTCCTACTCTCTAATTTCTATTTCATTTACCATCTCCTCTACATGATCTTATTTATTTTCAAATCCCTCAGTTGTATGTTTCATTTCTGATACTGTATTCTTCAGCTCTGAATGGCTCTTTTTCAGATTTTTTTTCTCTTTCTTGAAGTCCTCCCTGAGATCCTCAATACTTTCCTGTAAATCTATGAGCATGTTTATGACTTTTATTTTGAAATCTTTATCAAGAAGATTGGTGATCTCTGTTTCATTTGGCCCTCTTTCTGGGGTTCTGTCTTGTAGTTTTGTTTGGATCAAATTTCTCTGACGACTCCTTTTGTCAGGGGTTCTGTGTTCCTTTGTATTAGATGTCTCTGCTATGCTTTCTGGTTGAAACTATAATAGCTTTATGAAGATGGTGTGCTTATGGTGTCTAGAAGGTCAAGATTCTTTACTCTCAAGTGCCTGGTTCTATTTAGAGGGGTTCCCAGCCATTGGCATGCTGTCCGCAGGTTTGCCTTTCTGTCTGGCTTCTGTAGTGGTCTCTGGGTCAGCAGTTTGCTTGAGCTGCTGCCTTTGTGATCTGCTCAGGGATCTCTGTTGAGCTCTCTGTGGGCAGGGCCACCCTCTGCCTGGCCTGAAGCAATGGTGGGGCTGCAGTGTTAATGGGGTAGGTGGGCCCATATGCCCCAGCCAGATGTGCAGCACTGGGTTTGGACACCTACATGGGGGAAGGAGCTCTTGGGGCTGGCTCCTCCAGGCACCTCTCTGGTTGGGCTGAAATGGAGTGAAGCAAGCTGGGAGAGTCTCCCTCTGCCTGCCAGGCAGCAAAGTCTGCTGCTGCTGTACCAAGTGGGTTGTCTGTTGGCAGTGCATGCAGGACAGAGCCTCATGGCTGCATTGCCAGCAAGGGGTATGGCACCTCTGGGGCTCCTGAGAATTCCTGATCTGTTCTGCTGAGGAATGGGTAGGGAGGTATGGTCCACCTGTCCTTTCTCCTGAGGAGAGAGTTCTGCCTCCATTGGTACCCCTCCCACTGCTGGCAAGTCTTTTAAACTTCTGGCTCTGCTTTGGGTCTCAGGACTGGCAGAGTGTGCCTGCCCTCCACACTGGCTTGAGTCTCAGCCTCCCAGAGTATTCCACCTGCCCCTGGTTCCCCATCCTAATAATTATCAGAATCCAGTGCAATGTGGGCTTGTACTCCCAGAGCAGATCTCCAGGGCCAGGTGTGCGGGGCTCCTGGACTCCTAACCCATCCCCACCCTGTTCCTCTTTTTCCCACCTGTAGGCTGGGGTTAGGGGAGGGCTTGGGTCACACTACATCTCAGCTTTGCTGCCTTACCCTTTTCTGTATGGTCTTCTCTTCTTCCTCACATGTAGGGGGTCTGTTCTGCAGTCTTCAGGTCATTTTCAAGTCTAGTTGCATTTGCTGTATTTTCCTCTTTTATGTGCTTTTGGGAGGAGGTTTCTGTCTTGCCTTCCTATTCTGCCATCTTTAATCCTAATATCCAACCATGTGTTCTTTAATGTGTTTGTGTGTGATATGAAAAGCCCTTCAAAGAATGGGGTTTAGGGGAGGGGGCCTCATTCCCAATTCTAAAGGCAGCAGTGAGGCTAGGATCACAGTGGATAACATCACTAGATGTTTTGGAGAGCTAAGTGGTCTTTTAGCCAGTTCTGAGTCGAATTGGTTCCAGGTCTCTAGATTCTTACTGTAGTGTTATTGCATAGCAGATTCAGGGCTCAGAGGTTGAATTAAGGTTTCAGGTACAATGGCCTTACTGGACCATATGCATATGAGGACTAATTTAACATCACTTTTTGAGGATGAAAATGTAGTCCTTCTTCTTGGGCAAAAGGGATTATTTCTGGGAAACATGAATTGATTGTCCCTGAAGGCAATGTAGTCTAGGAAAAAGAGTACAATCAGAAGTAGGGGGTAAAGGAGGAAGGGTATTAACATTTCTTTTCCCCTTCTATTTTTCAAACATGAAGGAGCAGATTTTGGAGAGGAAGGGAATGAATATGGTTTGAACTATTTGAATTTGACATGCTTGTGGGACTCCCAAGGGGAGATGATCAGGGTTAATTTGAAAAGTATGGAGCTAGAGCTCAGAAGAGAGGTCTGACTAAAGCTATGTATTATAGATAATAACTGAAGCAAGAAAGTGAGCCAGGTAGCCCCACAAAGGGATACAGATAGAAAAAAATGAGGACAGAATGCTGAGGAAGCTCATATATATGTGGGACTCTGGCAGGGAGGAGTGCAGAATTGAAACTGAGAAAACAGCCTCCCATCAATATGACAACATGTATACATCCTGTTTTCCCTTTAAAAAATTGTGGCAAAGTACACAAAACATTTACTATCTTCATCATGTTTAAATGTACAATAAAGTACATTCACATTGTGTAACCATCACCACCATCCATATCCAGAAATCTTTTGATCTTCCTAAACTGAAATTCTGTTCCTGTGAAGCAATAACTCCCTATTACCCCTCCCCTCAGCCCCTGGAAACCACCTTTGTACTTTCTGTCTCTATGAATTTGACTATTTGAGGTACCTCATATAAGTGGAATCATACAGTATTTGTCCTATTGGGACTAGCTTATTTAATTTATGTAATGTACTTGTATTAGTCTGCTTGACCTGCTAGAACAAAATATCACAGACTAGGAAGCTTAAACAACAGAAATTTATTTTCTCACAGTTCCAGAGGCTGACGAGTCCAAGATTAGGTGCCAGTAAATTTGATTTCTTTGAGAGCACTCTTTCATGATTGAAGACAGCTGCTTTCTTACTATGACCACATATGACATTTCCTTGGTGTGTGGTATGGAGAGTGAGTGAGCTATCTGTTGTTTCTTTTTTATAAGGACACTTATCCTATCAGATCAGGGCCCCACATTTATGACATCATTTAACCTTAATTACTTTCTACAATGGAAGAATTTATTTATCTTACAACTCCCACTCTATTGTTGTTATATCACCATATTTTATTAAATCAGCATTCAGTGTTTATATTATGTCTCTATCAATATTATTCACAGCTAAGACATGAGAAGGAATAGTTAACAGCATAGACTGCCATTGGAAAGCTTAGTTTCAAACTCTGGTTTTGTTACTAAATAGCTGTGTGATCTAGGGCAAATCTCTTCATCTTTCTCTGCCTCACTTTCTCCTTTTATATAATGGGAATAACAGTAATGCTTATTTTATACAATTTCTGTGGTGATTCAAAAATTAAATACTTGAGCTATACTTGCACATAATAATTGGCATATATTATATATTATTGTTATTCCTTGTATCAATTTTATTTTTCCTTCTATTATGTTTTTGCTTCATATATTTGAGACTTTATCATTAGGTGCATATATGTTTATAATTGTTATATCTTCTTAATGGACTGACCCTTTTATTGTTATAAATCGTCCTTCTTTGTCTCCAATAACAATGGTTTTGTTTTCTTAAGGCCTAATTTTTTGAGTATTCATACAACCATTCTGGATATTTTAGATAATACATTATAGCAACCCTGGATACTGACCCTTCTCCCAGTAGTTGTTGTTTTCTTGGTCATTTGTTTTATTTTTTTGACTTGGTAGAAATAATCCTGAGAAGTCTATTTTCCTCCATTGTGTGTACCTGTGGTGTCTCAGCTCAGATCTTTTCCCCTTGCTTTTATCTTTTAGCCTGGCTACCTAGGTTTTGCCCCTGGTTAGCATAAGTCACTTATCAGTCAAAGGTTTCACTTAAGCCCCCTTAGCCAATTAGATAATACTCTTTGCCATTTGGGTACATGGGTAGCTTTCAGGCTGTTTTCACATTTCAGTGAATTGATGTATTTTCCCCTCCCCCATTCAACCAGGAACTCAGTAGCTTGGAGGTTTCTTCTCTGATTACTCCTGAAAGGATGTAGCTTTGGCATTCACATATTCTTCCAGGCTGCCAAGGATTACTGTGATTTAATCTTGGCTTTCTAGGAATTTCCCCTGGGTCAGTGTAGTTTATGGTTTAGTCAGTGCTTGGTCAGAGGTTTTGTTTAAGCTACTTGTGCCAGAGAGGCTTCTGTCTATATTTATGGTTCTCTGTGTGGCTTTGGGAATCCTTTCAAGCTTGTTACATGCCTTTCTATGATTTTCCTAAGTGGATGCAGCCTAGCATATTCACACAGTCTTCCTGACCTACACAACTGTATATGATCCTAGGTGAGTTTTTATTTCTTATCCCTTTCTCTCATTCTCTTTTGTAACTTTGTGACTGTTTTGACATTTTTCTTGTTTTAGTGCTATCAGCATCCTCTTAATTATCCTCCACCAAGATCTCACTTCTTTTCAGCAATGTCTCTAGGTATGGAATTTTCTATCACTTTTTCCAAATTAACTCATTCCTCCCTAGGCAGAGCTATAGAGTTCTTCATCCTATGTCTTGCCTTTCCTCATGGGAAGAACCACTGAACCACTGTACCAGAGGTGAAGGTAGAGACCTTCTTTTACCCAAGTGACACTGCTACTCTGTGAGATGGGTGGCACAACCTGATCTTCTTCGCTTGTCCCTCCTGGGACAAAAAAAAATTTGAGGAAATAATTGTAAAAAATTTTCTAGATTTGTTGAAAGTCAAACAAATTTACAAATTCAAGAAGTTCCATAAATTCCAAGCAGGAAAAACCAAAAGAAAACCATGCCTAGACATATCTTATCACCCTGCTGAATACCAAAAGTGAAGGACAAAAATTTGAAAATAGAGAGAGGGGAAGATGGTGGCGTGAGTAGGGTAGTGGAAATCTCCTCCCAAAACCATATATATTTTTGAAAATGCAACAAATAAAACTATGCCTAACAGAGAGACCAGAGGATACAGTACAACAGCCAGGCTACATCCACACCTGCGAGAACTCAGCATCTCACGAAAGGGATAAGATAAAAGCCACGGCCTGGTGGGACCTGAGCACTTCCCCCACCCCAGCCCACTGGCAGGAGGAGAGGAGTCAGAGTGGGGAGGGAGTGGAAGCCCAGGACTGCTAAATACCGAGCCCTAGTAATCCACACTGGGAGCGCAGACACACATTGCATGGTGTGCTGGATATCAGGGAAACAGAAAAGTAAAATCCGCAAGCGTGTCCCTGCAGCCAGCTCCCCTGGGACAAAAAAAGAAAAGCAAGTGCTTTTTGAAAGTCTTAAAGGGACAGGGGCCTCACAGCTGGATGGAATTGTCCCAGCACACTCGGCCCAGCAGGCTTGGAATCCTGAGGAACTTCAGCCACCCTAACCCCTGGTTAGCAACACAGCTCTGAAGCCCTTCATGGGGATAAACAGCCTGCCATTCATTCTCCCTCCCACACGGCCCCGGTGGAAGAGCCTGGGAGTGGCTGTGTCCACAGCAGCCACCCAGAGCCTCCTCCCAGAACGCAGCCGCCCAGGCAGACCTGGGGCCACTGCTGGCAAGCAGTTGCCTGGCACAGGCAGAGGTGTGAAGGGACACCATTCTCACAGGAGAGCACACCCACCATGCCTGCCTCTCCCCACAGAGTTCTGGGCTATCCCGAGGGCTACTCCCAGTGTGTGGGTAATCAGCACAGGCAGTGGAGAGGGGCAGGGTGACCAGCAAGCAGGAAGGGACTTTGTTCTCCCAGCTGACAAATGTGTTACCTGCCTACGACTACCTCTATCACCATGAAAAGGCAGAAGAATTTGGTCCAGTCCACAATCACCCAGACAACCCCTGAGAGAGGACTGGAGGAGATAGATTTAACCAATATTACTGAAAAAGAATTCAAAATAAAGGTCATAAGCATGCTGATGGACCTGCAGAGAAATATGAAAGAGCTAAAGGATCAAGTTGGGAGGGAGAATACAGAAATAAAACAATCTCTGGAAGGACTTAAGAGCAGACTGGATGAGGTGCAAGAGGCCATTAATGGCATAGAAATCAGAGAAC
Organism: Manis javanica; assembly: GCF_040802235.1. Taxonomy (NCBI): domain Eukaryota; kingdom Metazoa; phylum Chordata; class Mammalia; order Pholidota; family Manidae; genus Manis; species Manis javanica. The sequence goes on from NC_133174.1 coordinate 92,402,509, forward strand.
AGGAATACACAGAAGCTGAGGCAGAGAGAGATAAAAGGATCTCCAGGAATGAAAGAATACTAAGAGAACTGTGTGACCAATCCAAATGCAACAATATTCGCATTATAGGGATACCAGAAGCAGAAGAGAGAGAAAAAGGGATAGAAATTGTCTCTGAAGAAATAATTGCTTAAAACTTCCCCAAACTGGGGGGAGGAAATAGTCTCTCAGACCATGGAAGCCCACAGAACTCCCAACACAAGGGACCCAAGGAGGACAACACCCAGACATGTAATAATTAAAATGGCAAAGATCAAAGACAAAGACAGAGTATTAAAGGCAGCCAGAGAGACAAAAAAGGTCACCCACAAAGGAAAACCATCAGGCTATCATCAGACTTCTCAGCAGAAACCTTACAGGCCAGAAGAGAATGACATGATATATTTAATAATGAAACAGAAGGGCCATGAACCAAGAATACTGTATCCAGCATGATTATCATTTAAATATGAAGGAGGTATTAAACAATTCCCAGACAAGCAAAAGTTAAGGGAATTTGCCTCCCACAAACCACCTCTACAGGATATTTTAGAGGGGCTGCTCTAGATGGAAGCACTCCTAAGACTAAATAGATGTCACCAGAGAAAATAAAATCACAGCAAAGAAAGCAGACCAAACAAATACTAACTAAAGGCAAAAAATAAAATCAACCATGCACAAAAGCAGTCAAAGGAAACACAAAAGAGTGCAGATTAAAACACCTAACATAAAGAATGGAGGAGGACGAGTAAGAAGGGAGAAAAATAAAGAATCATCAGACTTTGTTTATAATAGCTTAATAAGCGAGGCAAGTTAGACAATTAGATAGTAACAAAGCTACCCTTGAACCTTTGGTAACCACGAATCTAAAGCCTGCAATGGCAATAAGTACATATCTTTCAATAATCACCTTAAATGTAAATGGACTGAATGCACCAATCAAAACACACAGAGTAATGGAATGGATAAAAAAGCAAGACCCATCTCTGTGCTGCTAACAAGAGACTCACCTCAAACCCAAAGACACAGACAGACTAAAATTCAAGAGATGGAAAAAGATATTTCATACAAACAATAGGGAGAAAAAAGCAGGTGTTGCAGTACTAGTATCAGACAAAATAGACTTCAAAACAAAGAAAGTAACAAGAGATAAAGAAGGATATTACATAATAATAAAGGGGGCAGTGAAATAAGAAGATGTAACCATTATAAATATATATGCACGCAATACAGGAGCACCAACATATGTGAAAGAAATGCTAACAGAATTAAAGGAGGAAATAGAATGCAAGACATTCCTTTTAGGAGACTTCAACACACCACTCACTCCAAAGGACAGGTCCACCAGACAGAAATTAACTAAGGACACAGAGGCACTGAACAACACACTAGATCAGATGGACCTAATAGACATCTACAGAACTCTACACCCAAAAGTAGCAGGATACACATTCTTCTCAAGTGCACATGGAACATTTTCCAGAATAGACCACATACTAGGCCATAAAAAGGGCCTCAGTAAATTAAAAAAGATTGAAATTCTACCAACCAACTTCTTGGACCACAAAGGGATAAAAGTAGAAATAAATTGTACAAAGAAAACAAAAAGGCTCACAAACACATGGAGGCTTGACAACATGCTCCTAAATAATCAATGGATCGATGAACAAATTAAAATAGAGATCAAGCAATATATGGAGACAAATGACAACAACAGCACAAAGCCCCAACTTCTAAGCCCCAACTGCCTTAGAAGGCAGTTCTAAGAGGAAAGTGTATAGCAATCCAGGCATATTTAAGGAAGGAAGAACAATCCCAAATGAATATCTAAAGTCACAATTATTTAGATTGGAAAAAGAAGAATGAATGAGGCACAAAGTCATCAGTAGGAGGGATATAATAAAGATTAGAGAAAAAAATAAATAAAATTGAGAAGAATAACACAATAGAAAAAAATCAATGAAACCAAGAGCTGGTTCTTTGAGAAAATAAACAAAATAGATAAGTCCCTTGCCAGACTTACTAACAGAAAAAAGAGAATCTACACACAAAAACAGAATGAGAAACGAGAGAGGAAAAATCATGACAGACCCCACAGAAATACAAAGAATTATTAGAGAATACTATGAAAACTTACATGCTAACAAGCTGGAAAATCTAGGAGAAATGGACAACTTCCTAGAAAAATACAACCTTCCAAGACTGACCAAGGAATAAACAGAATATCTAAACAGACCAATTACCAGCAACAAAATTGAGTCGGTAATCAAAAATCTACCGAAGAACCAAACCCCAGACCAGATGGATTTACTGTGGAATTTTATCAGACATATAGAGAAGACATAATACCCATTCTCCTTAAAGTTTTCCAAGAAATAGAAGAGGAGGGCATACTTCCAAACTCATTCTGTGAAGCCAGCATCCCTCTAATACCAAAACCAGGCAAAGACCCCACCAAAAAAGAAAATTACAGACCAATATCCCTGATGAACATAGATGCAAAAATACTCAACAAAATATTAGCAAACCAAATTCAAAAGTACATCAAGAAAATCATACACCATGATCAAGTGGGATTCATCTCAGGGATGCAAGGATGGTACAACATTCAAAAATCCATCAACATAATCCACCACATCAACAAAAAGAAGGACAAAAACCATATGATCATCTCTATAGATGCTGAAAAAGCATTCAACAAAATTCAACATCCATTCATGATAAAAACTCTCAACAAAATGGGTATAGAGGGCAAGTACCTCAACATAATAAAGGCCGTATATGACAAACCCACAGCCAACATCATATTTAACAGTGAGAAGCTGAAAGCCTTTCCTCTAAGATCGGGAACAAGACAGGATGTCTACTCTCACCACTGTTATTCAACATAGTACTGGAGGTCCTAGCCATGGCAATTAGAGAAAACAAAGAAATACAAGGAATCCAGATTGGTAAAGAAGAAGTCAAACTGTTACTATTTGCAGATGACATGATATTGTACATAAAAAACCCTAAAGACTCCACTCCAAAACTACTACAACTAATATCGGAATTCAGCAAAGTTGCAGCATACAAAATTAACACACAGAAATCTGTGGCTTTCCTATACACTAACAATGAGCTAATAGAAAGAGAAATCAGGAAAACAATTCCATTCACAATTGCATCAAAAAGAATAAAATACCTAGGAATAAACCTAACCAAGGAAGTGAAAGAAAGACCTATACCCTGTAAACCATATAAGACACTCTTAAGAGAAATTAAATAGGTCACTAACAAATGGAAACTCATCCCATGCTCCTGGCTAGGAAGAATTAATATTGTCAAAATGGCCATCCTGCCCAAAACAATATACAGATTCGATGCAATCCCTATCATTTTACCAACAGCATTCTTCAATGAACTGGAATAGTTCAAAAATTCATATGGAAACACCAAAGACCCCAAATAGCTAAAGCAATCCTGAGAAGGAAGAATAAAATGGGGGAGATCTCACTCCCCAACTTCAAGCTCTAGTACAAAGCCACAGTAATCAAGACAATTTGGTACTGGCACAAGAACAAACCCACAGACCAGTGGAACAGAATAGAGAGTCCAGATATTAACCCAAACATATATGGTCAATTAATATATGATAAAGGAGTCATGGACATACAATGGGGAAATGACAGCCTCTTCAACAGCTGGTGTTGGTAAAACTGGACAGCTCCATGTAAGGGAATGAAACTATATCATTGTCTAACCCCATACACAAAGGTAAACTTGAAATGGATCAAAGACCTGAATGTAAGCCATGAAACCATAAAACTCTTAGAAAAAAACATAGGCAAAAATCTCTTGGACATAAACATGAATAACTTCTTTATGAACATATCTCCCCAGGCAAGGGAAACAAAAGCAAAAATGAAGAAGTGGGACTATATCAAGCTGAAAAGCTTCTGTACAACAAAGGACACCATCAGAAGAACAAAAAGGCATCCTACAGTATGGGAGAATATATTCATAAATGACAGATCCGATAAAGGGTAGACATCCAAAATATATAAAGAGTTCACACACCTCAACAAACAAAAAGTGAATAATCCAATTAAGAAATGGGCAGAGTAGCTGAACAGACAGTCCTCCAAAGAAGAAATTCAGATGGCCAACAGACACATGAAAAGGTGCTCCACTTCGGTAGTCATCAGAGAAATGCAAATTAAAACCACAATGATATATCACCTCACACCAGTAAGGATCGCCACCATCCAAAAAGCCAAATAACAACAAATGTTGGTGAGGTTGTGGAGAAAGGGGAACCCTCCTACACTGCTGGTGGGAATGAAACTAGTTCAACCATTGTGGAAAGCAGTATGGAGGTTCCTCAAAAAGCTCAAAATAGAAATACCATTTGACCCAGGAATTCTACTGCTAGGAGTTTACCCTAAGAATGCAGCAGACCAGTTTGAAAAAGACATATGCACCCCTATGTTTATTGCAGCACTATTTATAATAGCCAAGAATTGGATGCAATCTAAGTGTCCATCAGTATATGAATGGATAAAAGAGGTGGTACATATACAAAATGGAATATTATTTAGCCATAAGAAGAAAACAAATCCTACCATTTGCAACAACATGGATGGAGCTAGAGGGTTTTATGCTCAGTGAAATAAGCCAGGCGGAGAAAGACAAGTATCAGATGATTTCACTCATCTGTGGAGTATAAGAACAAAGAAAAAACTGAAGGACCAAAAACAGCAGCAGAATCACAGAATCCAAGAATGGACTAACAGTTACCAAAGGGAAAGGGACTGTGGAGGATGGGTGGGAAGGGAGGACTAAGTGGGGGGAAAAGGAAAGGGGGCATTATGATTAGCATGTATAATATGGAGGGGGCACGGGGAGGGCTGTACAACACAGAGAAGACAAGTAGTGACTGTATAGCATCTTACTACACTAATGGACAGAGACTGTAATGGGGTATGTGGGGGGACTTGGTGATGGGGAGTCTCTGGTATACATAATGTTCCTCATGTAATTGTAAATTAATGATACCAAAATTAATAATAATAATAATAAACCTTGAAAATAGCCTTTGAAAAACACATTACCTATATGGGAACAACAATATGAAAGACTGTGGTTTTCTTATCACAAACAATGAAGGCCAGAAGACAGTGGAACATTTAAAAAATGTTGAAGGAAAAGAATTGTCATCCCATAATTCCATATTCTGTAACCATATACTTCAGGAATGAAGATGAAATAAAGATGTTTTCAGATGAAGGAAAACCCAGAAAATTTGTTGCCAGCAGACATGCTGTACAAGAAATGCTAAAGGAATCTCTTCAGGCTAAAAGGAAATGATACTTGATGGAAATCTGGAATTCAGGACTGAAGGAGAAGCAATAGAAATGGTAAGTATCTGGGTAAATATAAAAGACTTTGTCTTCTGTTCTTTTAAGCAACAACAACAACATTGTATTAGTTTCCTGTTGCTGCTATAGCAAATGACTACAAACTCATCAGAGCTGTGTTCCCTCTCGATGCTCTAGTGGAGAGTCCATTCCCTTGCCTTTTCTAGCTTCTGGAGGCTGCCACATTCTTTAACTCATTGTCCATCTCACTCTGATCTCCAATTCTATCATCACATCTTCTTTGACTCTTCTGCCTCTCTGTTTCACTTATAAGGCCCTTGTGATTATACTGGGCCCACTTGGCCAATCCAGGATAATCTACCTATCTCCATATTCTTAACTATCATATCTGCAAGTTTCCTTTTCCCATATAAAGTAACATAGTCACAAGTTCAATATGTAGATGTCTTTGAGGGGACATTGTTCTTCCTACCACAACAATCATCAAGTATCCAATAATTTTTATATAAATTTAAAGTGTTCTAGAGCATAGGAAAGAGTGTAAATCTACCCAGTAATTCTATAAGATTTATAAGACTTATACCCAAACAAAGAAGACTGGAACTAAAAAAGTAAACCAGGTCAACCTAACTTATAAAGATAGATGTAAAAATCCAATAAAATATTAATAAATTCAATCTAGCACTGTAGTAAAAGAATGGAATAATAATAATTGTCCCTTTTTTCTCTGTGCTATCTTTGTTAGATTAGCATCAGTGTTATAGAGGCTGTACATGGGCTTAACAACATGGACTTCTACTTACCAAGACTGTTCTTATACTAACACTGCTAGGTACCCAACCTACAACAAAATAAGATAATGCTTAACCATTCAATACAATAAGGTGTTATTCCCTGGGGTTACCTCTCAGCCCTACGGATGGTCAGATTATTATATGGGATACCTTTCATCATGGTGAGAACAGAAATTTTCCTCATGGACATAAATATGTATTCCAGGCACACATTTCCTTCTCTGCTCACAATTATTCTGTAGGTGCTACCATCTATGGACTTTCAGAGTGCCTTAATATCATCAGGGTGTCCTATACAACATTATATCTGACCAAGGAAATCATTTAATGATAGATGAAGTACAGTAACAGAGTCATATCCAAAAATTCACTTGTCTTCATCACTTAGCCCATCATACAGAAGCAGCTTGCCTGATAGAAAAGTAAATGACATACTGAAGACTTAGTTATGTCTGTTCCATAGGGATCAGCTGTTCCAGGTTGGGAGAGAATACAATAGCTGCTTTAAAACCAGTGATCAATATATGGTGCTCTTTTCCTCATAGTGAGGATACATGGTCCTGGAATGATGGGTTGGAGGAGGAAGTGACTCCTGTCACTATTATACCAGTTAACCCAAAAGAAATATATATGTTTTTTCTTTCCACAGCATTGGACTCAGCAGCTTTGGAGATTCTATTTTTCCAAGGGATGAATGCTTCCACCAGGGAATAAAGCCATTGTCCCATTAGATTGAAAACTGGAACTGTACCCTGGCCATTATTGGTCTCCTCATGCTGTTGAACTGACAGGCAGAGAAAGAGGTGACTCTACTGGCTGAAGTGATTGAATCCCATTACCAAGGGGAAATATGGTTGTTTCTATACAATGAGAACAAGAAGAATGCTTGGAACTCAGGGATAATCACTGGAGCACATCTCAGTATTCACTCGCCCAATAGATATATAATTGGTATATAATTGGTCAATGGGAAAGTGCAGAAATCCAATAAAGACAGGATTGAAGGTTAGAGTCACTACATCAGAAAAAGGGCTTTGGCCAGCTGACGGGAATATGAAATAGATAGTATAATAATGAAGTTATAATTATTGACTTTGGCCTTATGACCAGTTTCAGAGGGGAACTGTATCAGTGTGAGATAAAGGGCAGAATTTCCAGAATCTCCCACTTAGTCTTAGTCCATTTATATATCAATGCGTGTTTACCATTGCAGAGTAGGGCAAGGGGTGGAGAAAAAATGGCCATTCTATCCTCCCCCCTGGTACATAATCGGTATGGTGTTTAACAGTCAACAAGGACTGGCTCATGAAGTTCCTTCCATCAGGGAAGGGCAGGGAAGGAGAGTGCACACTGTGACTGGAGAGGACAGACAGATGGGAGCTTGCTACCGATTCTGAGCAAGCTCTAAGAAGTAAAAACTCTGTCTCCCAGTATGCTCTTTCCCTTGACTTACTTCAGTTTCACCAGTTCATAGGAAACCTGCCCTGGGCCAGGAACACCTTCCCTCCCAGAGCAACATCTGGCAGAAAATCCAGTGAACAGGATCTATGTGAACCCAAAAGCTGTCCTCATGGGTGTGATGTTTTGGTGGGATGCTCTTATAGATGGTGGGAAAATACCCTTGGACCTTCCTAGGGATGGTGGAGATTCACCCAGAGATTCCCTAGTGAAGAAGATTTGCTTTGGGGTAAGGTGTCTCCTAGAGGAGTGGACCACTCCCCAGAACTGGGGAAGGATGGGGATGCCAGAGGCAGTGGAGTTGTCCCTCTGCAAAATCAGGGACTCCTTAGGGGGACCAAGTCAGGCACAAGGCAGCAGGAGATATGGGGTAAGTTTTCTTGTGGCATTAGAAAAGGTTACTAAGGAAAGAGATGCCCTTCAGTGCCAACTGTTAGAACAGGGATATGAGTTGTGGGGTGCTCTGAAAAGGGAACAAAAGCTGTTGAAAACCAAGATCACGCTGCTGAGAGACATGATAGTGGCTCGGGATAAGGCAGCAGAAAAATGGGAACTGTAAGAGGACATGGGGAAGGTGAAGGAAGAGGGGGTGCCATCAGCTCCAGAAATGGTAGAGGAGACATCAGGGGAAGAGGACCCAGGGGGGGATGAGGGGGTGGGGCCAAGGGTGGAACTGTTGCCAAGGCCACTGTCTGAGGCACCAGCCCCTCTCATATTGAAAGCCCGCCCTGGTTGTTAAGAAAATAGACACAGCAACCATAGGTTCCTCAGGGAGAGGAGCAGCCCCTCCCTAGGTTGTGGAGCACTCCATGCTCTGCCTCTATACTGAGGCTGAACTGGTGGATTTAAGCACTTCGTTTTGGCAGAATCCATTGGAACCTCTGTTGACATGGCCTTTGTGTCTCTGGGATATTCCCTGACGACTCACCCTTCTCTCTGGCAGTGGTTGCAAAGTGCCCGTCACACCTCAGGGAATCAGGCACTTCTGGATTGGCTGACAGCAGCCATCAGGGCAGTTTGGCATAATCAGGGTGATGAACCATACTTACCCACTAGCTGGAAACTGTATGCAGAGCTCCAGCAGGTTATATGGTAGTTGGGCATGAAAAATATCATCTATAATATGAACAGTCAGGGCCCCAATGAGGAGTTGTTCACCGTGGGGATGAGAAACCTGGTGCTCCATACAGTTTCTGCATCCCTTTTTGGGTCCTTAGTGACTATTCTTGCCCCTCACATAGGGCAACCCAACAGTGAGGTTACACATACTACAGCAGATCTGGGGGAGGCTGAAATAATGAGTGCAGTCTACTACTGAAAAGACAGGTTCAAAGGGCTCCGTGAGGGTCTCAAGGACCCAGATGTGGGTTGATTTGATAAAGGCAGGGGCAGTGAGAAAAAAATTGATGGCCAGCCAATAGAATCTTGCTAGAGCTGTGGCACCAATTAAAGCCAGAGCAGTGGTTCCAGCTGCTGAGGTCCAAAACACAGAAGCCAGAGGCAAAGCCCCATGTCTAGCCCATGTATCTGCAGGACTTCCTGGGGGAGAGTACTCAGACCCCGCCTAGGCTCCCACCCCCACAGGAAGGTGGTTGGACATTGTGGTTTCACTGAGGGGGAGTGTCAAGGTCCCCACCTTGGGGGACATGATGGGAACTGGAAGCCACATGTAGAATTAGCACTTTATTGGTCCTCAGTGAATGTACAATGTGTCCTGGCACTGGTGGACACAGGAGCTGAATGTTCTCTGAATTATGGCAAACCTGAGTGTTTTCTTGGGACCCCTGCGGTGATAGATGGCTATGAGGGTAAGGCAATTAGAGTGAAGAAAGCCCAAATCCCATTGGGGATAGGGCGTTTACCCCCTAAGGAATATACTGTGTACATTTCTCCCATCCCTGAAAATATTTTTGGGGTTGATATCCTGCAGGGCCTGTTCTTACAGACCACTGCAGGTGAATTCAGTCTGAGGAGATCTGTGGTAAGGAAAGTTCGGAGGAAACATGCTAAGCACCTGCCTGTAGCTCTGCCTGTACTTCAGCAGGTGATGAATACTAAGCAATATAAATTGCCTGGGGGGCATAAAGAAATTGTAGAAACTCTGTAGGAGCTCTACAGGAGAAGGTGGACATCATAAAGCCCACTCATAGTTCTTTAATCCCCAGTGTAGCCAGTGAAAAAGTCAGACAGCTCCTGGTGTATGACTGTGAATTACAGAGAATTGAACAAAGTCACACCCCCTTTGCATGCTGCTGTCCCCTCTATAGCAGCCCTTATGGACACCCTCAGTTATGAAGTAGGGAGGTATCATTATGTAGCGGACCTTGCTAATGCTTTCTTCTCTACTGACATAGAACAGGAAAGTCAGGAACAGTTTGCCTTCATGTGTGAAGGCTGGCAGTGGATGTTTGCTGTCCTTCCCCAGGGGTACCTCCACAATCCCACCATTTGTCATGGACTTGTAGCCCAGGACTTGGCAGCATAGGAGAAACTGCCAATGATGTGGCTGTATCAGTATGTTGAAGACATTATGCTCACATCTGATTCTCTTGCAGATTCAGGAGGTGCAGTTCCTAGACTGCTGCAACCTCTACAGGAGAAAGGATGGGCTGTGAACAGCACCAAGGTTCAGGGACCTGGTTTGTCAGTCAAGTTCTTGGGGGTTGTGTGGTTGGGTAAGACTAAAGTTATCCTGGAAGCAGTCATTAAGTCCAGGCTTTCCCTATCCCTACCACTGTGGCAGTATTACAAGAGTTTTGGGGTCTTTGGGGCTACTGGAGAGTGTTTATCCCACACATAGCACAAATTCTGAAGCCCTTATACCGGTTCAGGTGGTATAAAGGCATCAGGTGGGACTAGGATGAAACATGTGCAGCTGCCTTTATCACCGCTAAGTGAGCAGTCAAAGCCATGCAGGCCTTGAGTGTAATGAGCCCATGAAAGCCCTGTGAGCTAGATGTTCATGTAACCGAAGATAGTTATGGATGGGGCCTCTGGAAGCAGCTTGAAACCACCCGCCAACCTATTAGATCCTGGTTCCAGCTCTGGAAAGAAGCTGAGGCCCAGTACCCCTTGACAGAGAAGCAACTGGCTGCTGTGTACCATGCCTTGCTGGCTATGGAGCCCATCACCAGAACAACTCTGACCAAGGTAATAACCACCTATCGCATCATGGGGTGGGTGTGAGACTTGACCCAAAGATCACAGAGTGGTGTGGCACAGATGCCTACACTGGCCAAATGGGGACCATATTTACAGCAGCATCACACCCTCTCTACTAGACCCTTGAGTGAAGAATTCCAATGCTTATTGGGGCCAGTGACATATACTAGTGAAAGGCAGGAGGAATTTACCTTAGAGCCACTAGTAGCAGAGAGTTCTTATCAGGAAGGAAAAGCCCTTACACCCAAAGATGCATGGTATACAGATGGCTCCAGCCATGGGCAGCCCCCAAAATGGAGGGCTGTAGCTGTCCATCCAAGACTGAGACAATATGGATGGAAGATGGTGAGGGGAAGAGCAGTCAGTGAGCAGAGTTGCCCAGGAGCCCTCACCTATAGTTGTCTGCACTGCTCTCTACCTGATTTCAGCTATATTTTATTGGCAGTGATAGACCAAGACTTTATCTCCTGTCAGAAGGTCCCTCCTCCATGGCTCTAGCTCTCACTAGGCTCCAGTAATACTTTTCTTCCTCTCGTCTTTTTAGACCTTGGGTAACAGCTTCCTGCTAGTCCTTGTCTCTGGGTGCCTCAAAATCCCGTTTGGTCTCTTAACCTTGCATGTACCTCTTTGAGTACCCCTAAGTTCAATTTCTTCAACCATCTCAGTCAGCATCTTTTTCCTGATGACAAAGATGTGCTGATGTAAAAGACCCTGACTGATAAAGATGTGCTGCTGTAAGACCTAGAAAATTGTAGATATTTTGGTTCCATCAGAATGGCCAACTTGAGGATGAAGCTTACATGTAAGGAAGGGCATAGCAGAGAGAATTGTAGAAAAAAATGAAACTATAATCTTAATTAGATTGTACTTGAAGCCAGATATCTTCTGAATAAAACTTACTGGAGTAAAACTAGGTGGATACTTTTCATGATTAAAATATATACATTTCTAACAAAAAGTCCTTGATGCTTGGGGGATAAACACTAGGAACATCCCCATAAAGTTAGGAAAAAGACAAGGATGCCAGTTTTCTCACAATTATTTAACATTATTCTGGAAGTATCAGTTAATGCAATTATCCAAAAAAGAAATGTGATATTAATATTGGAAAGGTGGAGACAGGATTCCCACTACTGCAAAAGAAACAAATCTGAGATAATTTGTTTAGTTTTGAGGAACTAAAACCTATTTGAAACTTAAGAAACTCCATAAAGAGGCTGGTTATACAATCAAAGTGCAAAAACCAATCACTTTCATATATAAAAACAATAAACAGAAAGTATAAGTTAAAGAAAAGATTCAACTTACAATAGCCATGGGAAAAGGTAAGCTACCTAAGAATAAATTTAACAAAAAAACTACAAGGCAAATTTATTCATTCAACCAGTATTTATTGATAATTTATAGTTGCACCTGGCCACCACCAATCTACTCCCAGTTTCTATGAGTTTGACTTTTTTGGATTTCACATATAAGTAATGTCATACAGTATTTGTCTTTGTTCAACTTATTTTACTTAGCATAATGACCCCAGGTTTCATCCATATTGTCATGAATGGCAGGATTTCCTTCTTTTTTTATGGATGAATAATATTGTGTGTGTATGTATATATGTATTATATGATTATATTATGTACGATTTCATTTTCTTCAGAAATGTGCCTAGAATTGGGATTGCTGGATATAATAGTTCCATTTTTATTTTTTTAAGGTATTTTCAGACTGATTTACATAGTGGCTGCACCAATTTACTTTCCCACCAACAGTGCAGAAGGCTTTACTTTTCTGCACATCCTTAAAGATACTTGTTCCCTCTTATCTTTTTTTTTTTTTGGTATCATTAATCTACAATTACATGAGGAACATCCTCTTATCTTTTTGATAATAGCCATTCTAACTGGTCTGAAGTGGCAAGATATTCTTGTAAAAATGTAAATTATTCCTCAACTAATTTACATATTAAATGTAATCCAAATAGAAATTAAAACCAGGATTTTAAAGGGAATTTAACAAAATAATACATTTTGTCTCTAAATAAACTCATGTAAATAGGCAGGCAAATTATGAGAAAGAAGAGTAATTAGAGAGGTCTTACCCTCACAGATATTAAAATATCATGAAGTACTATAATTAGAACAGTTTGATACACAGAAAGGAAAACATTGATTGAAACAATAGAGAATCAAGAAATAGATCAAAATGTATTTAGCTTACAATAATGGTGGCATTTTAAATCAGCAAGCTAAAAAGGAATTATTTGATAATTGGTATTAGGAAAATTTGCTAACTATTTGGAAAAAATAATTCCATGTCTTCAATAAATTGGAAAAATGTATTTATAATAACAGTGAGATTTTCACTATATTGACATTTATATGAATAGTACAAAAGTAGTGGTAGGTAAAATCACTGATGTCTTACTGATAATAAAGGCAATGCAACCAAAAAAAATCTATATAGACCAAATATTTAAGTTCTAAAAAACACACATTAAAAATTTGGAGAAAATACAGGTCTCCCTAAGCAGGACACCAAACCCCAAAAATGTGAAGAAAAAGTCTATAAACTTTGTATTATTGATATTAACAAATTCCATATAGCAGAAGTCCAAAGAAAAGTATAAACTGGGAAAACATTTATAACACTATGATGGTCAAAGAGCTCATTTCTTAATTTCTAGAAAGTTCTTTTATATTAATAAGAAAAAGATGAAAAACCTAGTGGAAAAATGGGGAAAGGCATTTCATGGAAATAGAAATACAAATGGTTAAGAAATCTTGAGAAGATGCTTAATCTCATTTATGATTAAGGAAATTGAAATTTTTTGGAGCACAATACTGTATATATCAAAATTTAAGAGGTGAAAATTGGCACCATGGATAAAATTTAAAATGAATATCCATTTTGACCCAATGACTTCACTTCTAGGAATTTATCCTAAAGAAATATGCCACAATTGTCAAAATGTATGTGTACAAAGATCTCCATTGTAGAATTTTTACAATAGACAAAGATTGGGAAGAGACTAAACTAAATATCAATCAGTAATAAGTTGGTTGAATTTTGGTAAATCTACAACACTATAGAATATTACTGTAGCTGATAAAATAATGTACACAATATATTAGGTGAAAAATAGTTTGCATAGTACAATCCCAAATTATTTTTAAAAGATACATACATACACTCACATTTAATCTATCTATATCCACCTATCTACCTATTTGATATGTACATATATATATAAAACAACAACAAAACCTGGAGAGTCAGTTGAAAAGTTAGCAGTGGTTGTCACAGGATTTATCCTAGGATTGAGGAAGATTGGTTATCACAGTGGTTATCAGAAGAGTGGAGAATATGAACACTTTCATTTTCTGCTCCCCTCTTTTCCTAGTTAACACCTGCTTTCCTTCATCTCAGCTCAAAATTTTACTCCCCATCTCACTTCAAGGCAGCTTTCCCTGATCTCCAGACTCTACCAGTTCATTTACTATATTAACAGTACTCCTTTCCGTCACAGATTTTTCAGTTTGCATATGTGATTATTTCACTGAGGTCTTTTTTTTTTTCTAAAGGTGTCAGGACATTGGGAACTGCACAAAATATGGGATGCTTCATGAATTTGCATGTCATCCTTGGGCAGGGGCCATGCTAATATCTGTATATTCCAATTTTGTATTTGTGCTGCCAAGGCAAGCACTTCATTGAGGTCTTGTTTCCGCTGAGAGCAGAGTCAGTGAGTCAGTGTCTGTCTTTGCTTACCATCATAGTCACAAAAAAGCACAGCACTTGTGGTAGCTCTCCTTCATCCCCTCCTCCTCCCAGTATTATGATGTGGACAACTGCCTTTTCTCAGTCTTACGTAAAGAGTTATGAAAGTGCAGGTTTCAGGCATGCCTCCCACTCCCCGCCCCCTGCCGTCAATCACACAAACACAGACGAAGAAGACATCAGAAACAAACAGCTAATGTCACACTAAATGGTAAAACGTTAAGGGCATTCCCATTTACTTCAAGAACATAATCAGGAGATCCTCAATTACCACTATTATTCAACATGGAGGTTCTGGTCAATGCAGTACATCCAGAAAATGAAAGAATAAGAGATAGAAGTATTGGAAAAGAAGAAATAAAATATCATAATTTGTAGACAATTATGTATGCATATCTATCAAGTATGCATACAAAGGTAGCAAAAATATTAAGAAAGGCCACTAAAAATAAATATATTTTAATAATTTTTCTTTAGAGAGGCAATAACCTGGTAGGAAATATAATCACAAAAGGAATGTCATCCCTAAAGGCAACAAAACAATAAAATACCTAGGAATAAACTTAAGAGGTAATAAGTATGACCTACCTGAAGAAATGTAAAATTTATTTGAGATCACAGAAGTTGATATGCATAGAAAGGCTCAATTTTTTAAAAAGTCAGTCAGTTCTTAAATGAAAGTGCAGATTCATTGCATTTTATGTCACTAAATGTCAATGGTCTTGTTCTATATATTGTTCAACTTGGAACATGACACATGCATTCACATATTCTTTGTACTTGCATGACAAAAGGCAGAAATTGTTAAAAGTGACTGGTGGTGAGTACTCATTGAAGGGCGCTTTTACATTCTGCTTCATACATTTTTGCACTGTTTGCACATTTAAAGAATAAGAAGTGTGTATAATGAGAAAGAGAAAGATTGATTTCTACTGAGCAGATGTATCTTTTTTTACGAGGTGAGTAGTTATTTTTTTTTTAAGTCATAGATGCCTGTGAAAATCTGATGATAACTATGACCCCCTCTCTACAAAAATGAACATATGTATGTGCGTAACTTTATACCATTTCAGGTAGACCACAGAGGTGGCCAGCTGAGAATGCCTGCTCTAGGTTAATCTACGGTCAGAGGGGAGAGTCCCTTGGGTGTGAGCAGACATTCAGATAAGGAGGCACCAAGGTGGGTGTGGGCTGCAGGCAGGGACCTCACCGCAAGGTTTGGTTCTCCCTGGCTGCCCTGCAGGAAGGAGGCCAGAGGAGAGAAGCCCAGCAGGTTGCACCTCTCAGGCCAGGTGGTAGCAGCAGTGTCAGGAGCACCATTAACTCGGGCACCATGCAGGAGGGCAGAGCAGGCAGACCTGGGTGCTCCCCCCAGCAGTCACTCCTCCAGGCTTCATGGAAGCCCACAGCTGCAGGGGAAAGTGGGGGCACCAATCCCTTCTGTCCTCCCCAGTTACCTCTGAGGGAGGGAAGAAGCCAAAGGCATTGGCCGGTTGGCCACCTGACTAAAAGTGGCATTTACCACCTTGGTCACCTGTCCATGTATACTTCTGGAGTGAGCGACAGAGTTAGGTGCCTGATTGCAGGGGATGAGAGGCTCTGGAATATGGGAGGGGGAAGAGGGGCAGCACCTTCCTTCCTCTCTTCTTGACAAAGCAGGGAGGGTCTGACCATTTCTGCATCCCTCACACCCTCAGCTGCCTCTGCTTTAGTGGACAGGAATCTAATTCAGGGCAAGTGTTCAGAACAGCCATCAAATCACAGCTGGTTCACACAGCAGTCAGCCAAGACTTTGGGACATTAAATACATGTTTTATTTAATCAAATAAGTCAGGATTGTGTTGCTTTTGTTTTATCAAATTGTAAGTTGATCCAAAAATAGAACAAGTAATTGTTCATTTGCAGAAATGGTCAGGTTTAGATGACTAGTCATTTGTCTGTGTGAGACAGGGACCATGGGCTTAGACAGAGTAGGGTGAGGGCCTCCAGAAAAAGCAAGGCAAGATATTTACAGTCAAAGCAATGTAACAATGTAAAGTCCCTATCGAAACTCTGTGTTCAGCATTATGCAAAATCAAGGTCACACTAATTCTCTAGGGTAAAGATACTAGACTTGGAATATACACATCTTCAGTGAGATCAGTTAAAGGTCAAAAGGCCAGGAGCAACTTGGCCTGGAAAGTTTGAGTGTTCTGCAAGGGTATCTCAGCATAACCCGTGACTTCACTGTAAACAGCCCTAGTGAACAGACAATAACCCAGCCCACCTGAGAGCAGGGCAGGTGGTACAAGTCCACACCCTAAGCCCTCAGTTTCGAAAAATCCTCAACTGCCTATAAATCCCCTGGACAAACGCACCACCTTGGGCTCTCTTGTCCCCTCCTGGCATGAGCCATGATCTCTTTCCCTTCACTTTATTTCTAAATAAAAGCCCGTACCTTGCTCTCCTACCTTGACTGTTTGCTAAGTTCATTCTTCGACGCCACAAACAAGAACCCCAGCATCATGTGGACTAATTCATAGGTCATGTGAAAACATTTCAGTTTTTTATTTTAAAACAGGTTAGTATGCTTTGAAAGCTATTTGGCTATAAGCAATAGAAACCTTTTCTTTGTGTTATAAATAAATATAATGAAGTTAATGAGGTCCTTTGAGTTTTCCCCTCTCGCTTAAATTCTTCACTCAAGTGAAAACAGCACCATTTTATTTTCTCAATATAAAAGTAGTGCATTGCGGATTTTAAGAAGGAACACTAAAGTTTAACAAAGTAAGACACTCCCACCTTTATCTTTTTCTGAGATCTTTCCTCCCATTTCCTACAGAGGTGCAGGGGAAATGTTGCACTTTAATGGCTTGGGGGGATGTGAAGGAAGAAGCAGTTGGACAGGGAGTAGAGAAGGGAAAAAGCTATTCCTCAAAGAGGAAGAAAAGACTAATGGACCTGGGAGCAGATGCAGTCTCTCCAATTTAACCAAAGAAAGGGAAATTCCAAGTACAAGGAGAAGCTGTCCTGGCTCTGGGATTGGCAGAGGAAAATGAGTGGCAGGACCTGATGTGGTGGGGAAGGAAAGGGGTGGGCCGGCTCCTGCCGCACTGCTGGTGGGAGTGGTAATCGGGGTCCTGAGCTCACGGGTGACGTGGCCCTCACGTGAGCAGGAGCCGACGTGTGCAGACGTCTTCGTTTGGTCCGGTTGCCATCTCCTTATTGCCCTGAGGGCGGGAGGGCCAGCGGCCAGGGAAGGAGGAGGAGGTAACTGCAGTGATCCCAGCAGGGCTGTTGTGGGTGGATGGGCACAGCCTCGGGAGTCCCTGCGGTGTGGGTGGCGGAGGGTGGAGACCAAAGAGGGACAAAGCTTGCTTTCCTCACACACTTGCACTATCCCCAGCCCTTCCAAGAATAAAAATGGTGGACTTTGGGAGACTGAATCCAGGGGAGACCCCAGACCGGAAGGGGGGAAACCCGAAACCTTTGGTATCCAGGGCCTTTAAGCGGGAAAGGCAGATATTAGGACATGTGTCTTGTGTGCTGGTCCACCTACCAAGCCAGAATGTTGGGGCAGCGCGTCTGTCTGTCATTCCCCAGGTCTTTCAGTAGGGCGCTGTACCGCTCGGAGCAAAGGAATAAAGAAACTGCCCCGAATCCCTGCAGGTCAGTGTAAAGGTGGGAGTGCCCCGCGGCTCGTTGAAGGGCGGGGATGGCTGAGGTCCTTGCCTTGGGCTCATTTCTGACTCTCCTGCTATCTCCGTGCTATTTTATGTAGGAAAAACGATGTGACAGCGCCTGCAGGGGAAATGGGTGTCAGTGGGGGACTTCGCGAAGGGGGGTCAAGTTTTGCTCCTCTCGTTTTCCCACCCCCCTTGCCCCACCTCCCCTCTTTCCAGAGGTTCGAAGGGGGTGTGGTTTTTTGCTGGGAAAATGGCCGCCCGCTGGGGTTAGGGACCTGGGAAAGGGGACGGGGCGGAGGGAGATAGGGAGGCCGTGCTGTAAGACGGCTGAGGTCAGCAGAGTCCTGAGAAGGGGGGAAGGGTGGGAGCCCAAAAGGAGAAATCCATTTGGCAGCCAGGACCTTGAATTTGGAAAAACTGGTATTGGGACTCTCCGAAGTGCTGTTCTGTCTGCCCAGCCATCTGTCTGCCTTTGGCCTGTGTCTGTGGATCTTGCGCCTGGAGGCCGTTTCACCCCTTGAGGCAGGAAGAAGAGGAAGATTGTCCAGAAACCAGTAAGTAAAAGTGAGGGTGGGGGCACTATTTGGGGAGCCCTGGGCTGGAGCATTGTGGATATCACAAACTCGCGTGGACCCGTGGACCTTCTCCTCATCCCCCTCCCGAGCCCCTCTCTATACAGTTTTGGAGCTTGCAAAAGAAAGTGTTGTGCAGGTACCCAATCGGGAAGGAAGTGACTGGAAGGGTGAGGTGTCACGAGAGTCCTGGGGTGGAGATGGGGAGGACCTTGCTCCAAATCACTCCTTGAGGTACAGTGTCCTTGGTGTTGGCCCGTTCATCAAGCACTCAGTCCAGAGTTGTCAGTTCTTAGGTTTGGTGGAGGAGGAAGCCGAGATGAGGGAGGAAGGAAAACTGCTCCTGAGCAGTTGAAGTTGATATAATGGATGGGAAGAGGAGTGACCTGGTACCTCTGCGGATGGCAGGGGGGGTGGGTGAGGGGGTCGCTGAGTCAAGGCGGAGTTCCAGTCCTTTGTGCAGTGTAGGGCTGGCTGGCTTCTAGACAGACATTCCACCATCATGCATTTTGTTACAGGGAAGGGGCTGTGGCGCCAGGTTTGGAGGAAGTGGCTGGGGGTTGGTGGGTGGAGGATTGGAGGAGATCAGAGGAGGCAGGGGAGGGAGAGGATGAGTTTCAAAGCCAAAGCCCTGTGAGGAGTGGAACACAATGGAAGATGGGAAAAAATACTGGGCTATGCAGAAGGAGGGCCAGGGATTCAGAAGAGGGATGTGTGTCCTGTCCAAGGACATCTGTCCCCTGAACACTCACCAGCCTCCTCCCCATCCCTTTGTATACAGGACACAGCGCACTTCCAGGCCTGGACCTGTGGGTGTGTGTGTGGGGGTGCCACTGCTCCCAGAACATCTGGAGGGGTAGGGAGATAGGGAACTGATTAGATACCATAAATTTAACATACCAGGTTGGGGTGGTTGACCTTGAAGTTGGAGGATCTGGAGGTAGGGACAATTTTCAAAAGTATATTATGAATATAGGCAAGGAAATCAGTGATCTAGCCCTGAGTACCTCCCATGACTCTGTCTGTTTCTTGGTCTGTAGTTTAGTCTGTCTGCATGCAAAGGTCCAAAAGGAGGAGACTGAAACCTCAAATCTTTCCTTCATTCCTAGGTTCCTTTATATGTGCGTCTGCAGCAGAGGCTGCCCGCTGTAGCTGAAGACTCCACCGTCGACGCTGGAGCGCACCACTGAGCCAGAGCAAGGCCACTCAGCCTGGGTTAAGAATTTGGTTCAGACACCCACCCCAGCATGGGCCGCACTAGGGAAGCTGGCTGTGTGGCCGCTGGTGTGGTAATCGGGGCTGGTGCCTGCTACTGCGTGTACAGACTGGCCTGGGGAAGAGATGAAAGTGAGAAAATCTGGGATGAGGATGATGACCAGGATGAGGAGGAATATAGTGATATTGCAGAGACCGGGGTCGATACTGGGAAAGGAGCTAAGGCTAATGCTGGGGCAGGTGCTGGAGCCAGACTTCAGGGTGACTCGGAGGCCAAGGCTGAAGTGGGCGTGGAACGCAAGACCGGTTCAGATGTAAAGATGGAGGCCCACTCCAGGGCCCAGAGTGGAGGTGGCCTAGAGGCCAAGGCTAAGGCCCTTTTCAGCACCCTGAAGGAACAGGCAAGTGCGAAGGCAGGCAGAGGAGCCAGGTTGGGTATCATCTCTGCCACCAGGATCCTTGCACCAAGTTTACCCTGCCCAGGAGGCAGGGGTGGAGGCTGCCACCCCACCAGGAGTGGGGCTAGGGCTGGGAGCAGGGCAAGTGGAAAACCCAAGGGAAGGGCCCGAGGTAAGAGCACAAGGACTCCAGCTACAGCTTGGCCTGTTCGTAGGGGCAAGTTCAACTTTCCCTACAAAATTGATGATATTCTTGGTGCTACTGACCTTCAGAAGGTCCTTAACATCCTGGAACGATCAAATGATCCTTTTATTCAAGAAATAGCCTTGGTCACTCTGGGTAACAATGCAGCATATTCATTTAACCAAAATGCCATTCGTGAATTGGGTGGTCTCCCAATTATTGCAAAAATGATAAAAACGAAAGATCCCATTATTAGGGAAAAGGCTTACAATGCTCTCAATAACTTGAGTGTAAATGCTGAAAATCAGGGCAAGATTAAGACGTATATCAGTCAAGTGTGTGATGACACTATGATCTGTCGCCTGGACTCAGCTGTGCAGATGGCTGGACTAAGACTGTTAACCAACATGACTGTGACTAATGATTATCAACATTTGCTTTCCTATTCTTTTCCAGATTTTTTTGCTTTGTTATTCCTGGGAAATTACTTCACCAAGATTCAGATTATGAAACTAATTATAAACTTTACTGAAAATCCAGCCATGACAAGAGAGCTGGTCAGTTGTAAAGTACCATCAGAATTGATTTCCCTCTTTAATAAAGAATGGGACCGAGAGATTCTTCTTAATATCCTCACCCTATTTGAGAATATAAATGACAACATAAAAAATGAAGGGCTTGCATCTTCCAGGAAAGAATTCAGCAGAAGTTCACTGTTTTTCTTATTCAAAGAATCTGGAGTGTGTGTTAAGAAAATCAAAGCATTAGCAAATCACAATGATCTAGTGGTGAAAGTCAAAGTCCTAAAAGTATTGACCAAACTCTAAATGGGGATCTGTCCCAAACAAGTGTGCGGTAATTATTAGTTTGCACTTGGAAACAATGCATTTTGTAAATTGCTTGTTTTTCACTGTGCTTTTATGGCAAAGAGATCCTTTCAGCTGCTATTTTGGAATAGTATCACAGGTCATCAACAGTGATGCTGGTTCTGACAGTTAGTTTTCGGCTGGATTATTTTAAGGATGCCAAATGAACTAGAGCTTGTACAAAGAAAACATTTATTGATTCCATCTTGCTACCTATACTGAAGATATTTTTACTCTTCTACCTAAACTGATACTAAACTAATCATAAGCTATACTTTTGTATTGGTTTACAGTTGTTAATCTTAGACTTGTGTTTCATCAATAAAGTTGTGTGTTTTAACTAACAAAAAGAAATTTATCATGTTCTTGAGTTTATGATGAATTTGGAAAGACAAGATGTATGAAACAAAAACATATTAGCAAAACCAGGAGCCTCTGATCATGGCCAGCTGCTTTCTGTTAGTGCTTAGAGGCAGCAGAAACTTCCCCAGGCAGCAGTGTTCAAGGAGTTTTACAGAGGTGGGGACACTTAAGTAAGCTGGGCTGGAAGGATAGCATACAATGGTGAGAAGGGCAGAGGGTATCGGAGGAGGGAGGAGTGGTGGGGAGACATGCGAGGAGGTGGGAATCCTGCTCCAGCAAGGAAGAGACTGGCCTGCCTTTGTGTGCACGGTGTGGGGCAACGGAGTGATGGGAAATACAGTCTGGCTGTTGGGCTGAGCCCCATTCGTGGAAGAACCCCAATTGCTAATCTGAGGAATCTGCATATTACTCCATGCACCTGTGAGAGATACCAAAAACTTGTGATCAGAGGAATGATGGGATGAGAGGAAAACGAAGCTGATTTGTGTGCAGGGTGGGTTGGAGTTGGGGTGGGAGCAGGAGTGGCCACTGGAGATTGGAACACCAGTTGCCACCCAGTACAGGTACCAGATGACACAGGCATGGTGTGTATTTCACTGCTGGCCATGGCAGTGGTAAGGGCAGGAAGGGAGAGAGAGACCCTTTGAACGATGAAGTGCTGGAACCTATTCTGGGGGCATGCAGAGAAGGACACCACTTTTATTTCGGCGTCCTGGGACATTTGATAGGAAAATGTCCTTCTTGGCCAACTCTGGTGTCAGTGTAAGTGAATACATTAATTACTATTTTGAAATAATAAGAAAATACAATCGAAGAGAGGAGAATTTTTAGTGCTTCTATCACATTTCTTTTATAAGGTTGGTTGGGGCAGGGTCTTTATGGAACCGTCGAGAGTGTTGTTGGCATTCGTACTGGAGAAGATCCACCTGTCTTCCACCCCAGGGTGTGGGGAGGGTGTGGTGGGAGGGGCACTCTCTAACTGTGCTGGTGGGAACAGACAGCAGTACAAGGTCCGTTTGGACATGTGTTTCGGGAGCCTTCAAGGTGTGCATGCTCTTTGACCAAGTAATTCCACCTGTAGAGGTGTATCCTTAAGAAATAACTGAATAATTGGCTTGTATGAAGCTGTGCCTCTTCTCACCATTTTGAAGAGTGAAAAATTGTGAAATGACCTGAGTTTCTCAAAATAGTCACTCAGCGTAGCAAATTAGGATATGTCTACATATTGAAAACTTATGCATCTCTTGAAACTGTTAATGGACATCTACACTTATTTACTTGGAAAAAATCTGGCACATAATGTTTAGTGGAAAAGCCAGTGACATGACTATATACATAGTATATCCCATGTGTGAGTAATACAAAATATTTACATGCATTAAAACTTTTAAAAGGATATATACCAGAATAAGAATGGTTATGGATAATAAGAGTGCATGAATTTAATATTAATATTTTTCCTTACCTATGTTTTCTTATCTGTAATATATGTTGATCTAAAAAATTGTTTTGAGGTGTAGCTGGCATACAATATTATATTAGTTTCTGGTGTACAGCATAGTAATTCAACAATTATACACATTATGAAATGCTCACCACGATAACTACACCAGATGTAGTTACCATCTGTCACCATATAAAGGTTAAAAAATAATTGTCTATATCCCCTATGCTGTACTTTTCATCCCCATGATTTACTCATTTTATAATTGGAAGTTTGTAACTCTTAATCTCCTTCACCTATTTTTCCTACTACCCCTGCAACCTCTCCTCTGGCAACCACCAGTTTTTCTCTGTACTTATGAGTCTATCTCTATTGTTTAGTTTTGTTTCAAGATTCCACATATAAGTGAAATCATATGGTATTTGTCTTTCTCAGCTGGCTTATTTCACTCAGCATAATACCCTTTAGGTCTATCCATGTTGTCCCAAATGGCAGGATTTCTTTTTTATGGCTGAATAATATTCCATTGTGTATATGTACCACATCTTCTTTACCCATTCCTCTGTCTATGGACACTTTGGTTGCTTCCATATCTTGGCTATAGTAAGTAATGCTGCAATAAACATAGGGGCACATTTACCATTTTAAATAAGTGATTTTGATTTCTCCAGGTAAATGCCCAGAAGTGGAATTGCTGGGTCATGTGTTATTTGTTTTTAATTTTTGAGGAACTTCCACACTATTTTCCATAGTGGTTGCATGAATTTACATTCCCACCAGCAGAGTAAGAGGGTTCCATCTTCTTCACATCTTTGCCAACACTTGTTATTTCTTGTCTTTTTATTTTCTTTTGCTGTAGAACACTTATTTATTTATTCCATGAGTCACTCAAAGTTTAGGTCAGTGGGAAATAATTTTAATCAAAGAATTGTACATTATCTTCTCACATATCTTGCTTTGTATTAGGAAATGACATTGTCATCCATTTCACTAAAACATTACAGAATATTTACAAGAAAATATTAAAAATAAGTCAAACACAAAAGACAAGATGGGTGAAATACACTGGTTTTTCAGAGATCTCTACTCCAATGCCCACAGCACACAAGAGGAGCATCAAAACAAATAAAGATCTCCCTGATCACAGAAGGGAAGGAATTAGATGAAAATGTTGGTGAAAGGGAATGGATGTTAGCAGCACTGCTTCAATAACCAATTTGCTCTGAATGAAATACCCTCTCCTATATGTAGTAAATTCTGAATAAGGCTAAACTTTAGGATACTTCTTGAACTAAAATTAGGAAGTACCCTGACAGTGAAAGTAGCTCTTTCCCTTAAGTTTAATAAGAGTCTGTTTCTTCTTCAGCCACTGATGTGAAAAGAAACCTGTCCTGGCGTCAAAAGCTGTCACAGCCCTTCCATCTCTTTCATGAAAGTTTCATAAACATCATCCTTAGTTTGTATTGAGACAGTAACAGATGGACCAGGTTTGGGGACAAGAGGCACAGCAGAATCACCCTCTCACTTTCTTTGGGGAGTAGCAGTGGCCCCTTTATTCCCCCCAATGTACCCTCTGTGCAGTGGGCACAAATCTTGGCCTTGGGATTAGTGATCTGTGGCTTGGCACTGATGGTTGCTGTAGCTTTCTTCTCAATGGTGGCTATACTCATATTATCCCCTTTGGGTCACTGAATCAAGTTGGGCGGAGCACTTAAGCAGCTCTGGGTTCAGCAAGGGAGCTGGTGGGAAAGGCCCAGGTGGGGTAGGTCCAAGTGGGGGCATAAAAGGTGGGCCCATCATGCCTGGAGGAGGGGGAGGACTACCTGGAGGTACAGGGGGAGGTGGCCTTGGTGGAGGACCCCAAAGAGGAGGGCCAGGAGGCGGACCTGGGGAAGTGTGAGGGGGTCAGCCTGATGGTGGTCCTGGAGCTAAAAGTCAGGGTAAAGGCCCTTGGAGTCCTGGCATTCTAGGTAGTCTCAGGAATGGAGGAGCTCCTGGAGGTGGTCCAGGAGAAAGATCTGTAGGTGGCCCAGGTGGCCACAAACGTAGAGCAGGTGGTGGTCCAAGAGGAGGTGGTCCTGGCATGGGAAGTGCTTGTGTCTGAGAAGGACAAACAGACTGTGGGGGAGCTTGCTGCTGTGAAGAAGCAGTAGATGTGCGGTCAGAAAGAGATTCCTCTTTATGGTGTTTTTGTGATTACTTTTCTGCTCTGTCTGGAATCACCAGAATCATCTTCATCATCATCCTCAGAAAATTGCTCTACTTCCCATCCCTCTTCAGGGATAACCTGTCCTTCCATTTGAAACCTCTTGGCTTGAAAAGGAGTTGGTTCCTTCATGTTCTTCTTTTTCTTCCTTGATTTTCCAGGCATACCTGCAAACCACACACTCAGACCTGAGTTGTTTCCTTCACTGTTGTCTCTCTCATGATCATCATAGTGCACAAATTCATTCTCTTCACTCACTCTGTCTGATCTGTCAGCATTGCTGTCATCATGCTTATCTTGATCTATGTCCCTGGGATAGTCGTCATCTTCATTGGTGCTGGTATCATAATCCTAGTCACCCCATTGAGCAAGTTCAGGACTGTGTAACATGTCTTCATCTCACCAATGAGGAGGAAGATCTATTGCAAAGCCCACTTTATGGCCATACATTTGCAAGACTTGAGGAGGAGGGCCAGGCAGTTTTCTGCCAGGGGACAAATGTGGAACACCATGTCCGAGAAGTATAGGAACTGCCCGAGTTGGATATCCACAGGCTAAGGTCATAAAGATGGAGGGTGGCTGGGCACCAGGAAGTGGAACATCCTGGATCAAAATATTGGAAAGAGCATGTGGCATATCTGGGAAAGGAATACTCTCCACTTGCACACGCTGAGCATTCTTGACAGCCTCAAAATATTGGCTAAATTGAGCTGTCTTCTGTTCATATTCTACTTCTAGCTTTCTCAACTCCTTGTAAATATCTGGGTTCTCTTTTTCATAGAGTTGTAGAATATGGTCAAAGGTTTCACACAGCTTTTTAAGCTTGTCTTTCAGAGCCTTCTCATTTAACGTTGCTTGTTTTACTGGGTTAAACTCCGTGCACCCAATTTCTCCATGTCTTGGATAATGTTTGGGATCCTTCATCTTCCAAACTGCAGCTCGTATCATCATGCACTGTTTTTTTTGTTCTTTAATTCTCTGTTCCACACTTCGTTTTGGGCTTGGTCTATGGGTTTCATAAATTTTTCCCTTTTAGTGGATGACGTAAATCTCCATCTCATGGTGACAACTTGTATGGTTCACTTGTTCATTAAAAAAAACACCCCAAAACAGAAAACACTTCTGCTGGGCTCCTGATACTGCAGGAAGCAGGGAGGAGACAATTATCAGCCTCTTTTACATGTCAGGGCCTTCACCTCAGCCTCCTGGTCAGCCGCCCAGCCGCTGCCTTCTTGAAACCTCTTGCTCCTCCCTTTTGTGTCTTTTGGATAGTGGCTATTCTGACTGGTGTGGGGTAATATCTCATTGTGGCTTTGATTTGCATTTCCCTGTTGATTAGTGATGTGGAACATCTTTTCATGGGCCTGTTAGCCATCTGTATGTCTTCTGTATGTTGATTTTTTCTGTAATTATTGGGATAGAAAACTGTTGAATACACACTAGCTTGGAAGTAAAGAAGATGAGAGAATGGGAGAATGGGCAGGTTTTACATGGATATGTTTGGAACACATACTGAGTAGGAAAACATTAAGGTCAAAAAAGATGTGTTAAAACTGATGGATGAGTTGTCAAGATGTGATAATAAGAGCCCTTACATCATATGATTAAAAGAGGTAATGTATGTAGAGTGCTAAAATAGTGCTGGAACAGAGCAGTTAATCAGTAAAAGTGAAACCCTTAATTAACTAAAAGACAGGGTGGATAATTTTTGGTTTACCTTTTTTTAAGGTGTCATTCTACCATTTACTAGTTGTATTTCCTCCCCAGCTATATTGAGATATAATTGATATATAACTCTGTGTAAATTTAAGGTATACATTCTGTTGATTTAATACATTGATATATTGCAAAATGATTACCACCATAGCATTAGTATCACCTTCCTCCTGTCACATAATTACAATTCCTGTTTTGTGGTGAGGACATTTAATATCTACTCTCCGAGTAACATTCAACTATGTAATTGGTATTATTAGCTATAATCACTATGTTGTACATTAGATCCCCAAAACTTGTTAATCTTATAAACTGGAAGTTTGTGCCCTTTGACCAATAGCTCTCCATTTCTCCCACCGCCAGACCCTAGTAGTCACCACTTCAGTGCGTTTCTCCTAGTTTAGCTTTTTTAGTTCGACATATAAGGGATATGATATAGTATTTATCTTTCTCTGTCTGACTTGTTTCACTTAGCATAATGCCTCAAGTTTCATTTAAAATTATCACAAAAGGCAGGATTTCCTTCCTTCTCATGAATAATATCTATTTATCTATCCCATATTTTCTTTATTCATTCATCTGTTGCTAGATACATAGGTTGTCTCTACATTTTGACTACTGTGAATAATGTTTCAGTGACATGGGCATGCAGATATCCCTTTGAGATCCTGTTTCCATGTCCTTTGGGTATATACCAGAAGTGGGATTGTAGGGTGATATGGTATTCTATTTTTAATTTTTTGAGGAATCTCCATACTGTTTTTCTTCGTGGCTGTACCAATTTACATTTCCACCAGCATGAACAAGAGTTCCTCCTTTTTCTCCACACTTTTGCCAATACTTGTTATCTCCTGTCATTTTGATGATGACCATTATAACAGGTGTGAGGTGATAGCTCATTGTGGTTTTTATTCATATTTCCCTGATGATTAGTGATGTTGAACACCTTTTCGTGTACCTGTTGGTCTAGTGGAATTTAGTAAGTAAACTGTTAAAATAATTCCTCTGAGGAATAGGGTCTTTGTTCCCTTCTAAGAACTGAAAATGCTTTCCCTATGTGATCTCATCAATTTTTACAACATTCCTGATGCCTGGGTTGATGTTACGATGGTTTAGACATAAAGCCTAAGCCAATGTTTCTCAAAATAGGGTTAGTGTAATCCTGGGAATTCACATACATATTTTGGGTTTCACAGACTCCCTATAAATGTTTTTTAAAGTGTCCTTTATTCCTTAAAGAAATTCAATATAAATGTATCCTGTATTTTCAAGAGCCACCAAGTGACTTGGAGTCAAATTTTATGTTTATGTTAAGTATTGTCATGGCACTAAGTAGTGCTACTATATTCACTGATCATAAGGTAGACAATCCCCCCCCATAGTTTAGTATCTCTGAAATTATGATGCATCTTACAGTTGTTGGCACTTTGTCATGGCATTGGGCCATAGCTTTAGAAGTATTTTTTCTTTCTTAATGGTATACAAACAAATGACATATCTAATAATCAAAGACTTCTTAGATCAATGAAATTTTGTTTCTAGTCAATGACAAAAATGTAAAGTCAATGTGAAAAATGTAATTTAATACATAAAGAAGGCATTTGCTCCCTAATAAGTACGTCACTTTGGACTGATTATTTGCAGTAGCTTTAATTAAGAAAGTGGCAAAGGGTTGAGAGGAAATGATCAGGCCCCCTCTCCTGAAGGAATGTTTAAGTCAAGAGAATCAGTGTTGTTTCCTTTAGTACCATATTCATGCTGCAGATTGTAATTTAGAGCCATCAAAGCAACATAATCAATTTCATGGAATTAATGTTAAATTTGTTTAGCTCTGTACCTTGTTTTTTTTTGGTATCATTAATCTACAATTATATGAGGAACATTATATTTACTAGACTTCCCCCATCACCAAGTCCCCTCCCCACAAACCCCGTTATAGTCACTGTCCATCATCATAGTAAGATGCTGTAGAATCACTACATCTCTTCTCTGTGATGCATTGCCCTCCCCGTGCCTCCCACATTATACATGTTAATCATAATGCCCGCTTTATCCCTTCCCTTATCCCTCCCTTCCCACCCATCGTCCCCAGTCCCTTTCCCTTTGGTAACTGTTAGTCCATTCTTGGGTTCTGTGATTCTGCTGCTGTTTTGTTCCTTCAGTTTTTTCTTTGTTCTTATACTCCACATATGAGTGAAATCATACAGTACTTGTCTTTCTCTGCCTGGCTTATTTCACTGAGCATAATACCCTCTAGCTCCATCCATGTTGTTGCAAATGGTAGGATCTGTTTTCTTCTTATGGCTGAATAATACTCCATTGTGTATATGTACCATGTCTTCTTTATTCATTCATCTATTAATGGACACTTAGGTTGCTTCCATTTCTTGGCTATTGTAAATAGTGCTGCAATAAACATAGGGGTGCATATGTCTTTTTCAAACTGGTCTGCTGCATTCTTAGGGTAAATTCCTAGCAGTGGAATTCCTGGGTCAAATGGTATTTCTATTTTGAGCTTTTTGAGGAACCTCCATACTGCTTTCCACAATGGTTGAACTAGTTTACATTCCCACCAGCAGTGTAGGAGGGTTCCCCTTTCTCCACAACCTCACCAACATTTGTTGTTGTTTGGCTTTTTGGATGGTGGCGATCCTTACTGGTGTGAGGTGATATATCATTGTGGTTTTAATTTGCATTACTCTGATGACTTGTGATGTGGAGCATCTTTTCATGTGTCTGTTGGCCATCTGAATGCCTTCTTTGGAGAACTGTCTGTTCAGCAACTCTGACCATTTCTTAATTGGATTATTCGCTTTTTGTTTGTTGAGGTGTGTGAGCTCTTTATATATTTTGGATGTCAACCCTTTATTGGATCTGTCATTTATGAATATATTCTCCCATACTGTAGGATGCCTTTTCATTCTATTGATGGTGTCCTTTGTTGTACAGAACCTTTTCAGTTTGATGTAGTCCCACTTGTTCATTTTTGCTTTTATTTCCCTTGCCCGGGGAGATATGTTCATGAAGAAGTCACTCATGTTTATGTCCAAGATATTTTTGCCTATGTTTTTTTCTAAGAGTTTTATGGTTTCATGGCTTACATTCAGATCTTTGATCCATTTCAAATCTACTTTTGTGCATGGGGTTAGACAATGATCCAGTTTCATTCTCTTACATGTAGCTGTCCAGTTTTGACAACACCAGCTGTTGAAGAGTCTGTCATTTCCCCATTGTATGTCTATGGCTACTTTATCATATATTAATTGACCATATATGTTTGAGTTAATGTCTGGAGTCTCTATTCTGTTCCACTGGTCTGTGGGTCTGTTCTTGTGCCAGTACCAAATTGTCTTGATTACTGTGGCTTTGTAGTAGAGCTTGAAGTTGGGGAGCGAGATTCCCTCAATTTTATTCTTCTTCTCAGGATTGCTTTGGCTATTCAGGGTCTTTTGTGGTTCCATATGAATTTTAGAACTATTTGTTACAGTTTGTTGAAGAATGCTGTTGGTAATTTGATAGGGATTGCGTTGAATCTATAGATTGTTTTGGGCAGGATGGCCATTTTGACGATATTAATTCTTCCTAGCCACGAGCATGGGATGAGTTTCCATTTGTTAGTGTCCTCTTTAATTTCTCTTAAGAGTGTCTTGTAGTTTTCACTTCCTTGGTTAGGTTTATTCCTTTCACTTTCTTGCTTAGATTTATTCCTAGGTATTTTATTCTTTTTGATGCAATTGCAAATGGAATGGTTTTCCTGATTTCTCTTTCTGCTAGTTCATTGTTACTGTATAGGAAAGCCACAGATTTCTGTGTATTAATTTTGTATCCTGCAACTTTGCTGAATTCATATATTAGTTCTAGTAGTTCTGGAGTAGAGTCTTTATGGTTTTTAATGTACAATATCATGTCATCTGCAAATAGTGACAGTTTGATTTGTTTACCAATCTGGAGTCCTTGTATTTCTTTGTTTTGTCTAATTGCCATGGCTAGGACCTCCAGTACTATGTTGAATAACAGTGGGGAGAGTGGGCATCCCTGTCTTGTTCCTGGTCTTAGAGGAAAAGCTTTCAGCTTCTCATTGTTAAGTATGATGTTGGCTGTGCATATATGATATATGGCCTTTATTATGTTGAGGTACTTGCCGTCTATACCATTTTGTTAAGAGTTTTTATCATGAATGGATGTTGAATTTTGTTGAATGCTTTTTCAGCATCTATGGAGATGATCATATGGCTTTTGTCCTTCTTTTTGTTGATGTGGTGGATGATGTTGATGGATTTTCGAATATTGTACCATCCTTGCATCCCTGGGATGAATTCCACTTGGTCATAGTGTTTAATCCTCTTGATGTACTTTTGAATTCTGTTTGCTAATATTTTGTTGAGTGCTTTTGCATCTATGTTCATCAGAGATATTGGTCTGTAATTTTCTTTTTTGGTGGGGTCTTTGCTTGGTTTTGGTATTATGGTGATGCTGGCTTCATAGAATCAGTTTGGAAGTATTCCATCCTCTTCTGTTTTTTGGAAAACTTCAAGGAGAATGGGTATTATGTCTTCTCTATATGTCTGATAAAATTCCACGGTAAATCCATCTGGCTCAGGGGTTTTGTTCTTCAGTAGATTTTTGATTATCGGTTCAATTACATTGCTGGTAATTGGTCTGTATAGATTTTCTGTTTCTTCCTTGGTCAGTCTTGGAAGGTTGCATTTTTCTAGGAAGTTGTCCATTTCTTCTAGGTTTTCCAGCTTCTTAGCGTATAGATTCTCACAGTATTCTCTAATAGGGATCTGTCGTGATTTTTCCTTTCTCATTCCTGATTCTGTTGATGTGTGTAGATTCTCTTTTTTCTGTTAGTAAGTCTGGCAAGGGGCTTATCTATTTTGTTTATTTTCTCAAAGAACCAGCTCTTGGTTTCATTGATTTTTTCTATTGTTTTATTCTTCTCAATTTTATTTATTTCTTCTCTGATCTTTATTATGTCCCTCCTTCTGCTGACTTCAGGCCTCATTTGTTCTTCTTTTTCCAATTTCAATAATTGTGACTTTAGACTATTCATTTGTGATTGTTCTTCCTTCTTTAAATATGCCTGGATTGCTATATACTTTACTCTTAGAACTGCCTTCTCTGTATCCCACAGAAGTTGGGGCTTTGTGCTGTTGTTTTCATTAGTCTCCATATATTGCTTGATCTTTATTTTAATTTGGTCATTGATCCATTGATTATTTAGGAGCATGTTGTTAAGCCTCCATGTGTTTGTGAGCCTTTTTGCTTTCTCTGTGCAATTCATTTCTAGTTTTATACCTTTGTGGTCCAAGAAGTTGGTTGGTAGAATTTCAATCTTTTTTGATTTACTGAGGCTCTTTTTGTGGCCTAGTATGTGGTCTATTCTGGAGAATGTTCCATGTGCACTTGAGAAGAATGTGTATCCTGATGCTTTTGGGTATAGAGTTCTGTAGATCTCTACTAAGTCCATCTGTTCTAGTGTGTTGTTCAGTGCCTCTGTGTCCTTACTTATTTTCTGTCTGGTGGATCTGTCCTTTGGAGTGAGTGGTGTGTTGAAGTCTCCTAAAATGAAAATATTGCATTCTATTTGTTCCTTTAATTCTGTTAGTATTTGTTTCACATATGTTGGTGTTCCTGTATTGTGTGCGTATATATTTATAATGGTTATATCCTCTTGTTGGACTGCCCCCTTTATCATTATGTAATGTCCTTCTTTATCTCTTGTTACTTTCTTTGTTTTGAAGTCTATTTTGTGTGATACTAGTACTGAAGCACCTGCTTTTTTCTCTCTATTGTTTTCATGAAATATCTTTTCCCATCACTTGACTTTTAGTCTGTGTATGTCTTTGGGTTTGAGGTGTGTCTCTTATAAGCAGCATATAGGTGGGTCTTGCTTTTTTATCCATTCTATTTCTCTGTGTGTTTTGATTGGTGCATTCAGTCCATTTACATTTAGGGTGATTATTGGAAGATATGTACGTATTGCCATTGCAGGCTTTAGATTCATGGTTACCAGAGGTTCAAGGTTAGCTTCTTTACTATCTAACTATCTAACTTAACTTGCTTGTTAAGCTATTATAAACACAGTCTGATGATTCTTTATTTCTCTCCCTTTTATTCCTCCTCCTCCATTCTTTATATATTAGGTGTTTTATTCTGTGCTCTTTTGTGTTTCCTTTGACTGCTTTTGTGAGTAGTTGATTTTATTTTTTGCCTGTAGTTAGTATTTGTTTGGTCTGCTTTCTTTGCTGTGATTTTATTTTCTTTGGTGACATCTGTTTAGTCTTAGGAGTGCTTCCATCTAGAGCATCCCCTCTAAAATACCCTGTCGAGGTGGTTTGTGGGAGGCAAATTCCCTCAACTTTTGCTTGTCTGGGAATTGTTTAATACCTCCTTCATATTTAAATTATAATCATGCTGTATATAGTATTCCTGGTTCAAGACCCTTCTGTTTCATTGCATTAAATATATCATGCCATTCTCTTCTGGCCTGTAAGATTTCTGTTGGGAAGCCTGATGATAGCCTGATGGGTTTTCCTTTGTAGGTGAACTTTTTTCTCTCTCTGTCTGCCTTTAATGATTTGTTTTTAATTTGTGGTTTTTGTTTTACATTTGCCTGAGAATGAAGGTGAGGAGATATGACACCCCAAAGTATGCCACTTTGGCATAAGGATTATTTTGAATTAAAAGCTCTTGAAAAAAAAACAGTTACAAGAAGGACACTCTGACGTCCCCTTTTCTTCCTGAAGGCATTAAATAAAAATCCAGTGTGAAAGTTGTCCTTCTGAAACCAGGAGGAAAGACACATTCTTATCAACAGACATAGGTATTTGAGGCTGAGAGAATTCTGTACAAATAGATTTTGCTAAATAACCTATCTTCCTTTAGCCTCCCCATATTTTAGTTACTTTTACATAATTGCCTCTCCTCCTTCAACCTAATATTTAAGAATTTAGTTTTGCCTTCTTTGGATCTTCATTTCTTTATAAAGGCTCCTATGTCAAATAAAACTTATGTTAATTAAATTGGTACCTTTTTCTCATCTTTATCTTTTTTCAGAGTCTCAGCTCAGACCTCAAGATGGAGAGAGGAAAAGTTTTCCCTCTCCTATAAGAGCTAGAATCAAAGCACCTGTGCCTGGTTTTAGGTCTGTAAATATTTAAGTAAGATAATAATAATAATAATAATAATAATAATAATAATAATAATAGTTTCAGACAATACTAGAAGCTCTTGAGTTTTCTCTTTTTTAGAATATTGCTCAAATTTGATAAGCAGTGCATTTATGTCAAAGACATGCATATTACACAAGAAAAGAGGTGAGTGGGGCCTAATATTTGTCAGACACTGTTTGGCATTTTATGTAGTTTCCCCTCCCCAAACACTCAAATCTCTTCAACAATCCTGTAAGGTAAGTATTATTATATCTTTTATTGTAGAAGAAAAAAGACATGGAGAAGTTAGGTAAGAGTCCCAAGATCACTCTGTTAGTAAGAGGCAGAGCCAGTGGCCTTTCAGGTTCAAGCAATTGGTTGCTTTAAAATTGCTTAGTATGGAGCCAAACATCTGTATAAGGTGTCCATAGAGTCTCAACATAAAACTACACTTGATGAAGACAGATGGAATTGAGATTCTTTATGTCAAGTCCATAGCTTCATAGATAACCACAGAGCAAGGCGTAGAAGAAAGAGTGAAGTTTTAGGAGTTGCCAATAGGTGAGGCTCAGTAGAGGAATAGAGGAACTGATATGTATCTTGTTGCTCCTATGTGTCAGGTAGGATGAGCGGTTTGGGAATGGAGCAAATAATAATGACTTCTCTCCTGATATGTTGGAAACAGGATGCTGAGTGATGTGGGTGCCTAGGGTGTAAATGAGGCTATCCTGAGTAACACAAAGCCACCTTGAGTCAGGGGCACAGGCCAGCCCAGTGTCCATCTGTTCTCCAGTCTCTCTTCTCCTCTCCTTCCTTCCCTCTCCCTCCCTCACACTTCTCCCTTTGTTTCCTCCTCCTGGCACATTATCAGAAGTGCTCTCTGTGCTTCTGTGTCTTTTGGGGTGATTGTTTAATTCCCATGACACCAGGTCATGCACCAGTGGACCTTTAATACAGAGTAATAGTTATCCTGGCTGTGGCAATATGGTGCCCTGGGTGTGACTGGATGTCAAGATTTTTTGGAACGCTTGTTGAACAGAAACTGAGAAGGAATGAGTCTTAGCAGTGTGGCACAGCGCTGTGTGCTCTGCATGTACTGATGTCATCCCACACTAGGTAGCTTTTAGAACCGAATCACCTGGGCTTTGGAGAGTGCTTGTGAGGCAAAGGTGTGGCTGCCTGGTCCAGGCAGGCCACATGGCTGGCCCAGCCACACGCTGATGTCCCAATGCTGTCATATCTTGAGGGATGCCTCTCAGTCACTTTGGAAAGGGCACAGTGCTAGGACTGTGGCTGCTCCGGGGGACAGAGAGAATGGAAGCTCCTGGGAAACCAAGGGAATTAGAAACTCAGAGGATAACTTGCTGTTTGGGTTCTGTGCTCATCTAACAGTTTCAGGAATTTAAGTGGGTCTATCCCTGTCAAATGTGTTCAAAGGCAACTTTACAATGCTGAAGTATAGTTTTTATATAAATTGTCACCCAAAGCATAATATTTTAAGGTTCAGGAAACTAGTTTTCTTTTTTTTAATTCAAATTTTACTGGCCTTGTTTCAAAAAACATCTCAAGTGTAGATTTAACAAGTTGCTGTGGTTCAGACAAATTTTATGTTCTCTGGAGTGAACTTTGACCAATGAAGACTGCCTACTCAAGAAAGGTGTCAGAAAAATTTTTGGCCATTCCTTCTCTAAAGAGAGACTATTCTTAGATGCTGTAATTTTTATTCCCTTACTGAAGACATCATATGATGTAATCAGTTGTGCTTTTGTTGAAAAGTTCACTCTCTTGTATTTGCTTTCCCTCTTTCCTAACCTTACTTCCATTTTCCTCTCACAGTTAGTTCTTTGTATTATACATCCCAAGGTAAACTTTTGCTCTGGGCCCTGTTTTCTAGTCTTGAGCTAAGAAGTCACCCAAACTATTAACTCTACTTTTAAAAAAATGAGTTGTATAATGTAAGACATTACCAATAGTAGCTCAGTGTACCATGTCTCAAAAGTAGCAAACAAAAATAATATTTCTTCTTATGGAGAAAAATAACATTTTACAAGTAACCAAAGACCAATGGAATAAAAAAAGTCCTTCCACAAAGTATGCTGTTTGGGAAAGAGAAGTGTTGGGAATAGACATCTACTTCATAACAAACACAACTGCATTTCTAACATATAACACAAAAATTAGAAAGGAAGACATTGAAATATGTTTATAAAAAGTTCAAAGGAAACAAGAGTCTATTTTTATAACTAGAGGTAGGAAGGACCTTCCTCAGCATGACCAAAAACCTAGGAACCATAAAGGGAAGATACGAAAGATTTGGTCACCTACAGGTGATCATCTAAACAGGAGCAAAAAACATGAGCAACACTAAATGAATGATATATCCACCTTCTTTGACAACACTAATATCTAGCTAAGTCAGCTTTCCCTCATTTCCCATTAAATACACAACTGTATGATGATAATTTGGCTTCTGATGTAGACTGATCTTAATGAGAGAAGGTTCTGAGCAGCAAACACTAAGAATCTAGTCTACTTGGTAATCCTATCTTTTATAGTAACATAAATTATCATTCTGTTTCTTATTTCCAAAAAGAAATTCTAGTTCATTTGATAATATGGCATGTCTTTTGTGAACTCATAAATGCTCAACAAACAGGAGGCTCTATGCCCAAAGATGCTTGTATTATACCTACTCTTTCGTTTTTTTTAAAGTAACAAAACTTTATTTTACTTTTTATTTATTTTTATTGAGGTACATACAATAAAATGCACAGATCTTAGCATACAACTTGAATTTTGACATATGTGTACACTCATGTAACCATCATCTAGATGAAGATAGCAAACATACTAACTTTTTCCCCCTTCAAGTATTTTACCCAGCCCCCCATCCTCCTCCCCTATGGCAACTACCAGTCTGCTCACTGTATTTATGAGTCTGCTTCTGTTTTGTTTCTTTGCTATTTTTTGTTTCATTTTTTAGACTCCACATATAAGCAAAATTGTACACTTTTTCATTTTTTAAAATGTAAATGGTCAACAGGGCCAGAGAGTTACATTTAGCATACTCTCAATGGTAGATTAAATTACACGTACATGAACCTATAAGAGGAAGGTTACCTCTCCAATAAAGCTTCTGTCCCTCTGCCCTGCCTCCTCCCTCCCCTCCGATCTATCCCCCCCCCACACATTGTCCAAGACCTTAGCACAAGGCCTGAGAGGGACCCAGTGGAAGGTTAAGCGTGGAGGCATACCATTCTGAAAAGCAAGTATCTGTCGTCCTGCTTAATACCACATCTCAGGGTAGGCCAGACCAGGGACCGTTATCTGAGTTTTCTGCACCCTAAGAAGGCAACAATTTATTCTGGTTTAGAGCTAAGGAAGAGCCACAGTTTAGGAAAAGAAACCAGAGGAAACCTTTAGTCTGGAATGCGATGTAAAATAAATGTAAAAAGATAGCAATGAAAATAGTAACCATTCTTAGAAAAGTCATTCTCAAGGGAACTTAGCCGGCTCCATTGGTTGAAGTCCGGGCATTAATTCCACTCTTCTTTCATGGGTTTAGTCTGGATAGTTTGCAGGTGCAATAGTTTCTTCTTGTTAGGTGACACTTTATTAGGTCATTCTTCAAACTGTGGCTTGAACAACAGTGGCAGTGGCAGAAACAGTATGGATCATTGCTGAGTTTCCTTTGGCTAGTAAGTAAGGCGGTTGTCAGAGGCCAAGCAGATCTGTGATGGCACATACATTGAGTCGGGAAAGGTTGTGATGCTAATAATTGTGTTATGAGTCCATTATGAAAGACCCTAAAGCACCATGGTGATAGGATAAAATATACATTGGGCTATGAAAATTTTACAGTTTGTAAAAGGTGGTCTGGATCAAAAATTCTGAGTCAACAATTGAAGTACTCATAACATCTTCTGTCTCAGAATACATGACTATGATTGAGTTAATCAGTGCATTCAAGCATTTTCAAATCTACTGCCTAATCTTTTTCTCTGAATTACACAATGTGATCTATGCCTTTCAAACAAAGATAGGACATTGGTGTCCTAGAAACACAAAACATGCTATTAAAGCTTGAAGACATGAGCAGTACTAATCAAACATTTTTGCCTGCGTCTGCAAAAGAAAATGACGTCCTGTCTGACAAAGTGAGTAGGATGCAGATATAACTGTAAAAAAGTTTTTGAGTATGAATAGAGAAAACAAATATAAGTATAAAGTGGAATAAGTATAAGAGGGACATTGCAACTGAGAACTGCTTGAATTCTCATTGCAGCAACTGACTGACTTGTTTTGGTACATTATTTCTTTGCCATACTTGTGGATTATTTTTATTATTATTATATTTAGTGCATGTATATTCATTAGTGGGATTAATCTATAGTTTTCTTTTTTATATCATCAAGTTTTAACATTTAGAATATATGGTTTGAAAACTGAAGGAACAAAATAGCAGCAGACTCAGAGACTCCAAGAATGAACTAGTGGTTACCAAAGGGGAGGGGTGTGGGAGGGCAGGTGGGGAGGGAGAAGGGGATGGAGGGGTATTATGTTTAGTACACATGGTGTGGGGGATCACGGGGAGAACAGTTTAGCACAGAGAAGGCACATAGTGGATCTGTGGCATCTTGCTGCTCTGATGGACAGTGACTGCATTGGGGTATGGGTGGGGACTTGATAATATGGGTAAATGTAGTAACCACATTGTTTTTTCATGTGAAACTTTCATAAGTGTGTATATCAATCATACCTTAATAAAAGTTTTAAAAAATGTATGGCTTGATTTTTCACTTACATAATAACATGTTGATTAAGATAAATTTATCAATATTTTCCTTTATTTTGTTTTATTCTTTTAAAAATAATTTTCCCATACCATAGTTCATGAAGATTATCTACATTATCTTCTAGCAGCTTTATTGTTTTGCCCTTCACATTTAGGAATTGACCTGGAATTTGTTTTAGTAGGTGGTGTGAAATAAGAATCAAGATTCAACTTTTTCCCCTTATGGATATCCAGTTGATCCAGCACCATTTCTTGAGAAGACTATCCTTTCCCCACTACACTAGTGTCACCTTTGGATCAACTGTTGTCATATATGTATGGGTTTATCTCCAGACTTTCTATTTGCCCATTGGTTTATTTTTTTATCCGTGCACCAATGTCCTTGAACCCTGTCATAATTACTGTAGCTTTATAATACCTCTCAATGTTTAGTAGTATAAATCTTATTTACTGTTCTTTTTCAGGATTTTCTTGGTTATTCTTGGCCCTTTGTATTTCTATACATTTTTTTCAAAATAAGCTTGCCAATCCAAAGGGTGTGTTTGTTTCTATGCAGAAGATCAAGGCTTAGCTTGGCTACCCAGAAAATGAACTAAGATACGATATGAGGAGGAGCTTCCAGCATCAGCACTCTCTGGAGGATTTGTGCCAGGGGGATGATCAACAAAAAGCCTCCACAGGGATCTGGGCGATGCTGCGGTTGTGGCTGCATCCACCCCACCGTTTCCTGGACTTGCCATTGGAATGAGGAGGGAGATGTCTAGGCTGGCATGTGCATACAGTGAGACAACGAATTTGACCGAATCTGTACTGTTGGAACTCAACCAGGAGTTGGGAGGGGTGCAAGTTGTAGCACTCCAAAATCTTATGACTATAGACTATCTACGGTTAAAAGAACATATGGGATGTGAACAGATCCCAGAAATGGGCTGCTTTAATTTGTCTGATTTCTCTCAGACTGTTCAAGTACAGTTGGACAATATCCATCATATCATAGACAAATTTTCACAAATGCCTAGGGTGCCTAAATGGTTTTCTTGGCTTCACTGGAGATGGCTGGTAATTATAGATTTGCTTTATGTCACCGTATTCCTATTATGTTAATATGTGTGTGCAAATTAGTTAGTAGTTTAAAACCTATACATACTTAAGGTACTCTACAAGAAGATATGTCAAAGAAATAATCAATCCTCCCATGTTTTCTTCCATATGCTACCTCTATAGCTTTTCTTCTTCCTTCCTAATTACAACCCTTAAATAGAATTCGTGCCTCATATCGAATTTACCGAGCATCATAATTCCTCCAGGTGGTAAAGATACCTCGAGACAAGTGCTGGGCATAGGAGTCACAGGGCATAAATCTGAAAAGAAGTAAAAAGCTAACCTTTTCAAACAATATGGTTTCTCTCTCACTTACCAACCTTACATTTCCCTGTATGGCCCCGGAAGATGACTGGTTAGCCAGAGACGGTAAGATTCCTCAAGGGAGGAACAACCTAAGACAGGCACAGTCGCAGGGGGGCCATCAGGTGAGAAATTGGGGATAAACAGAGGTGAGGCTCAGAACCTCATCCCCCCTGCTTTGAGAGAAATCTTCTGCATCCGTGGATGTTTTGCCCTTGTCTAGCTTGGATTAATACTTAGTCCATAGGCACACACCTGATCATCTACATTTGCCCTCTTACAGCACTAAACTATGTTTTCTTCCTTTATCTTGCATCTACCTACCACTTCAGCATTTTATTAAAAATAAAAATAGTAATAGTAATAAAGGGAGAAATGTGGGATCAACATATAAATCAAGTATAAAAATCAAACGAATATTCATATTTGA
This sequence comes from Manis javanica, assembly GCF_040802235.1. NCBI lineage: Eukaryota > Metazoa > Chordata > Mammalia > Pholidota > Manidae > Manis > Manis javanica. The sequence continues at coordinate 92,443,490 of NC_133174.1, forward strand.
CCTGATTGTTTATAGTTCATAATGAGTGATCAAAACCGAAAGTTTCTGTGATGACTGCCCTTGTACTGTTCACCATGTAAGAACTTATTCACTATGTAACAATTCGTTCGCCATGTAAGAACTTGTTCGTTATACTTCAGAAGATTGGAGACTGATGAGAATTAGGCTTGAGATGGATTAATGATTGTGCATTGAGCATTGACCCCCCTATACAGAATTTTATTGTTGTTAACAACCATTTGATCAATAAATATGAGAGATGCCCTCTCAAAAAAAAAAAAAACCCAAAAACTAAGTGTTTGAAGGGGGAATGATAGGGAAAATTTACAAGGACAGCAACCTAGCGGGTGACTCCACTCTGTCTCAACCCCCTTCCTCAACACAAACAACACTACAAGGACAGTAATTTATGAGGTGGCTCCCCTCCATCTCGCCCCCCTCCTCAACCCAAACAAAAAAACACTCCCTTGGTTTCCCGCTCTGTAAGCACTGGTTCCCAAGGTTCACTCCCTAAACTTCCTCCCCCTTGCCTGCTTGCTTGCTGCGCACGTAGGAATGTTACAGATAAGGAAGCAGAACTGTATAAATTGCTCCCTTTTCCTTTGTTTGGGGCTCGGACTTTTTGGGAGATTACTCCCCTCTGAGCCTGCCAGTGTGAAATAAAGCCTCAACACTCCAAGAAAAAAAAAATGAAAACACAGCCATGAACTAGGAGAAAATATATGTAAAACACATACTTGATAAAGGAATAGTATCCAGAATACAGAAAAAACTCACAACTCAAGAAAACAACAACCTAATTTTTAAAATGGGCAAAAGATTTGATATTTCACCAAATAAAAAATACAGATGGCAAATAAATACATAAAAAGATGCTGAACATCATTAGTTATTATTGGAAATGCAAATTAGGCTACCATGCCATGACCATTAGAACGGGTAAAGCTAAAAATACAGGTTATACAAAGTGATGGGGAGAATGAGGAGCAGCTAGAATTTTCATATGTTGCTGGTAGGAATGCAAAATGATATACTCCCTTTGGGAGACAATTTGGCAGTTTCTTGTAAAGTTATGCATACACTTACCACACAACCCAGAAATCCCATTCCTGGGTATTTACCCAAGAGAAGTAAAAACATATGCTCCCACAAAGACCTGTGTGTGACTACTCAATGGCAGCTTTATTTTAATAGTCCCAAACTGAAAACTACCTAAATGTCTATCAACTGGTGAGTACATATACAAATTATGGTACATCTATATGATGAAATACTACTCAGCAATAAAGAGTAATAATACATGCTGCAACACAGATGCTCAAATGCATTATAGAGTGAAAAAAGCTGGGCACAAAATCCTGTATAGTGTATGATACCACTCAGTGACATTCTGAAAAAACTAAACTACAGGGACAGGAAGCAAATCAGTGGTTGCTATAGGCTATGGTGGTACCTGGGAAGGAGACTGATTACAAAGGGGCACAAAAGAACTCGCTGGGATGATAGAAATGTTCTATATCTCAACTGGGATAGTTACATTATTCTACACATCTGCCAAAACTCAACACATTATACATTTAAAAATGGTGAATTTTACTGTCTGTAAATTATTCCTCAATAAACTTGAATTTTAAAAGAAAAAAAAATAAGCTTGCCAATCAACACCCACCCACACACACACATGCATGCACACACACACCACACCTGTTTGGATTTTGACTGGGAGTGCAATGAATCTATAAATGAATTTGGAGAGAATGAACATATTTACAATATTGAGTTTCCCAACTCATTAAACTGATATACCTCTTTATTTATTTAGGTCTTTTAAATTTCTTTCAATAATGTCTGAACTTTCATCTTCAGATTTTCACATATTTTGAGTATTATTCTCAGGATTTGATGGGTTTTCAATGCTATTCTAAATGGCTTGGTTTTTGAAATTTCATTTTCTAATTGCTGCTGGTGTACAGGAATAGAGTGAGTTTTTAAAATATATTGACATTGTATTGAGTGGCCTTGTTGAAATCACTTACTAATTTTAATAGTTTACTTACAGATTCTTTTGGATTTTCTACATATGCAATCATTTTATATGTGAATTTTGGTTATCTTTCTTCCTTTCCAATTCTTGTACCTTTTATTTCTTTTTCTTCCCTTATTGTACTGTCTAGCACCTCCAGTATGGTGATGAGTAAAAGTGATGATAGTGGCCATCCTTTTCTTGTTACCTGATCTCAGGTGGAAAACTCCCAATATTTCAGCATTAACTATGATGTTTGTTTGCTTTTGTAGATAGTGTTTACCAGCTCTCTTTTGATTAGTGTTTCCATAATAAATATTTTCCATTCTCATACTTCCAAACTTTCTGTAAGTTCAAGTTTTAGATATAACTTTTCTGAATAGCATATTTTTTACTTTTCATTTTTGTTAATTTCACCCAATCTTGCAATATTTATGTTTCAATTGAAGCATTTAGTCTGTTTTTATGTAATGTAATACCTAATACATTTAGGGCTTAATCTCTTATCTTATTCTGTGCTTTCTATTTTACCAGCCTACTCTATGTTCTAATTTCTTTCTTATCTTTTTTTGGATTTATTGAATTTTTTAAATCATTCCATTTTCCTCTATTAGCTTGAAAATTGTACTAATTTACTATTGTTTAGTGATTACCCTATAAATTGCAATATACATTCTACATTTTTCAAAGTCTACTAAGAATTAGTCCTTTTACTGTCTTCCTAGACAACTCACAGGATTTAAAACCCTAACCCTACTTATCCTCACTGCTATTTACATTCCATTGCTGTCATGTATTCCAACTTTCTATATATTTTCAACCTATTTCTCTCCATATTTCAATATTTTGCCATTCTTATCTTTATTTTGTATAGCCAAAAACTGTTTAGATCTACTCACATATTTACTCTTTCCTTTTTGCTTCTTTTCTTCTCGCCGCATAGGAAGATAAATTTCCATTCTGCTTGAAGAACAACTTTTAGTATTTCTTCTATTAGGAATTTTCTAGTGATAATTTTTTGCCTGAGAATGCCTTTCTTTCACCTATATGGGTGAAGGATATTGTCTACAGGTATATAAATCTAATTTGGCATTAATGCTCTCTCAGCATTTTAGGAATATTCTTTCCCTGTCTGACTTCCATTTTTCCTGTTAAGATGTTAGCTACCAGTCTAATCGTTGCTCTTTTGAAGGTAATCTGAGATTTTTGTTTTATGGCTAATCTTAAGATATTTCCCTTGTCTTTGGTTTTCAGTAGTTTTACTATAATGTGAATAGATATAACTTTCTAAAATTTGTCTTGCTTGAGATTTGAAGGGCTTCTTGAATATGTGTCTTGGTATTTTGGAAAGTTCAGAACATTATCAACCACTATTTCTTCATATATTATTTTTGCTTCATTCCTTCCCTTCTCTCTTCCTGAATTTCAAGTATACCTACGTTAAACCTTCTCTCTCTATTTTCTGTCTCTTACTCACTTCTACTTATTCACCCTTCTGTGACTCTGGGATCCATTGTGGGTAGTGTCTTCCAATCTACCCTCCTGATCAATAATTTTCTTTTTTATCTTTATCTACTCTGCTGTTAAATCTATCCATTCAGTTCTTAATTGTGATTATTCTGTTTTTCAGTTCTAGAATTTCTGTTTTATACTTTTTTATAGTTTCCATTTATCTGCAGATATTCTCTATGTTGTCCTTTTTCTCCTTAAGCATAGAAAACATGTTTATTTTAAATCTATGTCTGATAACTCTAATAACTGAGACCCACACCCACAAATCTTTTTCTATTGTCTGTCATTTCTGGTGGCTTTTGTTAATTTTGCCTTGTCTTCTTGTGTACTTTGTTGTTTTCTCTTGTGTGCCAGATACTGTATTTTGCAAAACTTCAGAAATAACTTGATGCTGATGTTATTTCTTTCCAAACAGAATTTGCTGTATTTGTCTGCTAGGCACCTAGGACATTAATACACTGGCATTACCTTAATTTCTAGTGACTGAGATTGTTCAAAGTTAAACTGAAATCCTTGTAAAAGCCTGTCTACCTCTTGCTCATGCTGACTCTGAAGTACAGCTCTTTCACCATCACAATACAAAAGCACTGGGCTTTGTGAGGTACACTACTTGGCAAAGTTTGGATTCTAATATCTGCCTCTATACCTTCCAGAGGTCATACAGAACTCTGTACAGCCTCCCAACAGACCCCTCTATAACTGCAAATGCTCCATTGGGAAAAGTGGCCCTAACATTAAACTCAACTTTCTGCATTCCTTTTTGAACCACCTATTCTTCAGTATTTTGTTGGCTCTCTAGTGCTTTCAGGTAAATAAAAAAAAGCATTTTGTCCAGCTTCCCCAGATCAGCAGGAGGATAAGTTTCATTTACTCACCTACCACTTCACTAACTGTTGGGACCTTTTGGTCAATTTTTGTTAAAGTATACCATATATACAGAAAAGTGGAGAAATCCCAAGTCTTCAGCTCAATAAATTTTCACAAAGTAAGCAAGAAACAAAATATTAATAGCACAATGGAAGCTTCTCCCATGCCCCCATCTAGTCAATAATGCATTCCAAGGTAACTACTATTCTGACTTCAGACATCATAGTTTTGTATGTTTCTTAAGCTTTATGTAAATGGATCACACAACATATACCCTTGCATCTGTTTTCTTTTGCTCGTATTGTGTGATTAACCCACACTGTTGCATGTATGATATTCATTGTCATTAGTGAATATAAACCCCATTTGTGAATGTATTTTATTTACCCATTCTACTATTGATGGGTATTTGGGGTGTTTCCAGTTTGGAGCAATTATAAATAGTGCTACTATGAACATTCTTGTACGAGTCTTTTGGTGAACACTTATAGGCATTTCTGTTATGTATAAGGTTGTGCTTATTTTTTATCTGAAGACAAAAATTAAGATTTGGAGCCTAGAGTGTGGTGAACTCAGCAAGCTAAATGCTGCCTTGTCAGGGCTTGCGTGGAAAGCCAGGTTATCTTGTGTAAGAGACAGATCTGTTCATCTCCATGTCCCAGTGACATTCACATGTACCACTGCAGCTAGAATGTGTTTTGCCTTGAATCTCATCCTTGGAATAACCAGTGGTGACATTTTGGCAAACATCACTCCAGAAAACTCCCTGTACATATAAAATCATGTACAAATCATTTTTTAAAAGCAAGTATTTTGAAGAAAAATGAGCAAATCAATCAATAAATATTTCAAAATCTTTCTCTGAATGCCTTATTTCTTGCATTCTGCTTTCTCGTGGATCCAAGAAAGATGATTGGTATTAGTGGCTGAGAGAAGGGGAAGTGAAAAGATGAGTTGTCGCCCTGTATTCTAAGAGAAGACAGAGAAGTATAACAAGAAAAATAGTTGCTCCAGACGAAGATAGATTCCTTCCCTGGAAATTAGAGGAAGGCAAATTTTAACAAGATGGAAAAGAATTTTCTTTTGGCCTCTAGGATTTGTAAAGAAAAAAGTGAGTGACATGTCTGGTGTACTGGGAGAAAGGGGGAAAGGAGGGCACACTCTGGCATTAGTGCTGATGGGAGGGGAACTTGGGGATCATGGTTTTTTGGTGACATGTATGTCAGGCAACCAAGAATAGTGGAGAGGTGGTCTTTTTGGTCCAACCATTAGCTCCCTGTGGCCTTAGAGAAATATGTTTGTAGCCTAGTGAAGAAACTGCTTTGGTTAAGTGCAGGTTGGTGGGAGAGTGAACATTGCTTGGGGAATTGTAGGGTCAGGGGTAGGGCAGTGATTAAAGGGGCAGAATCAGATTTGTCTACACTCCCAGGTACCCACCAGCTTATTTTAGTTCTCTAAATGGTGCATGTGGTTGGGGTGGAGGGAAGGTCATGCTAGGATCCTGGAATGAGAGGTGAGAGTCTTTTGACAGAGTCCTCAATCAATAGAAAGTAGGAACTATGGACTACCGCCCAGCAGTGTGCTTGGCAATCCTTGCCTATTGGTTTGCTTGTGTGTCTGTAGGGGGCAGCACAACCCAGGAAAAAGGAAGAGGAAAACCTTACCGGAAATTTAGTAGAAACTGAAATGAACATTCCTTCAAAGAAATGTGGGGTCTTGAGCTGGTCACAAGGTGGTGGTAGAGGTAAGCGTGAAACCAGAACCCACGCTCCCATTCTTGTCCCGTCTTCAGAAAAGCATTACTTAATTCCAATCTTTTCTGGCTCTGGAAAAGCAACGTTAATATCTCTTGAGTGGAAAGAACAGAAAAATGGGCATTTGAAGGGAGAGAAAGGTCAAGAGAGTGGCTGGGGGACAGGCGAATGGAAAACATGGGCATTTGTCGGGGAGGGTCGGGGTGATGAAAGTATTTGGAGGGCACAATGGAGGATGTGCCTGAGACGAAAATGAAGGACATTTGGAAACTAGATTTCTCCCTCTGGAGAGAAGGCACTTACGTGGCAGTGCATCTACCAGCCTCCATTCTCTCTTCTCTGTCTACTTGTAGACATAAATCCAGGCAAGGAAGGAAGGAAACTGCTTCACACACAGTGTGATATCCTGGAGATAAGGAGTGCAGATAGAGATGGAGTTCAGAGTCAGAATGCAGGGTCTAGAGGCAACTCAACCTTTCCCTTTCCCAGCCTTTGTTCTCCTCCCCTCTTACTTTGGTGCTGGAAAAGTCAAATGTACCACTGAGAAAACACTGGGAATGAGCTTAAAGGAGGTAAAGAGGAAACAACATGAAAACGAAGACATTAAATCAGGAAACAGAAGTACTGATACCCTTGTACCCTCAGGGTTGACATGTCTATCTGCAGAGACTTAGATGGAAGCTCTATGTACATGCATTGCCCCGAGTACCAATGCAAGATGAGAGTGCAGTGTGTGTGGGGGAAGAGAACATCCAACAATCTCCTTCCTAGAGCACCAGAACTGCAAGGCTTTTTCAAGAGTGGGAGCCTTTGGTGACTTGTTGTAAATGTAGGATGTGCTTAAAATGGTAATTTCATGAAAACAAGTCTGGAGGTCAGGGCTTGAAGTTCCTGCAGCCTTCACCTACTAATCAGAGGCGGATACAACCACAGTAAGAAAAGACCAGAAGAATAGAGAGTTCAGTAAGAAAGGCAAGGGTTCTGAGATTAGTTAAAGATCCAGGAAAGGCAAACTGCTGGGTATGAGGCTGAATAGCCAGTAAGGACCCAGGGCCTCCTAAAGAGGATACCATCCCAATAATGAAAAATCACCTTTTCCTTAATGAAAGTGATGACTTTTTTGTGATTCTTGAGATATTGAAAATGTCACTTGTGTTCTTGACCTCTCCAAGTGTCCTTTCATTCAGGGTAAAATATTGTTTGCTCAGTGCAAAGACGCTGGCTTTTCATTTATCCATGATGTCAGCAGTCATTGGGCCAGCCTCTCCACTGGGAACTGCATCCCCACTCCCCACCCCGCTGTCAAGGAGAAGGCTTTGCGTGCCCTGGATAACTTGAACGCGAGGGCTGAAAATCAGAGCCAGATTAAGATGTACATCAGTGAAGTGTGTCGGGAGACTGTGTCACATTGCTGCAACTCATTTCTGCATCAGGCCGGATTAAATTTGCTAATGAGCATGACAGTTATTAATAACATGCTTGCCAAGTCCGTTGCAGACTTGGAGTTTCCTTTGACACCAGAGGGAAGAGGATGTGCTGAGGTTCAGGGTTTGAAACCGTTGACGGGTTTGTCTGAAAAGCCAGTCTTGGCAGGGGAATTGCTGGGTGCCCAAATGCTGCTGTCATTCATGTCCCTCTTTATCAGGAATGGAAACAGACAGGTTCTGCCGGGCACCATGGCCTCTTAAGTGGCCATCCTGAACGCACTGGAACTGAACCCGCCCAAAAGCCATTTGGTGAATACATGCCCACTTGTGCTCCCACTCAAAGACTCTGCAGTCTCAAAGATCCAGCCTCAGCCAATCGCCCCACCCTGGCGTGAAAGTCACACTTGCTAAGTGGAGGAGCACACTCTGTTTGGCCAGGCAGGGGCTCAAAGAGCTTTGAGTAGCTTCTTGGCGGTGCAGTCCGCAGGCAGTGCGCATTGACAACTACTCCCTTACAGCAGCCTTCTTCTTGTGGTAAAAGGGGTCATTTCAGCTGCCAGCTGCGGATACAGAGCATCATATTATAGCATCACGAGGGATGCCTTTCCTGTGCTGGCCTCCCTGTCTAAGCTGGACCGTTTCGTGGAGACCAGCTACATACCCGAGTTTGTGCTGAACATGCATTTGTTGCGGTTTAGGTTGAATTCTCTTTCATCTACTCTTTCCTCCATGTGAGCTGATGGACGGCAAGCCTATTCTTCAAAAGAGTACACTCCCTTTCTATGTGCTGCACTGACTTGACCTCATCCACCCATGCCTACATGTGTATGTATCATCAATAAAGTCGTGTGCTTTGATGGGCAAAAACGGGGCATGGAACGTGTCCTTGAACTTACAGTCTGCATGAAGAGAAAGACACAGAAACATGGTCAGCGCTAACTAACTGGGGCATCTGCTGCCTGACAGATGCACGCTGATCAGTGCTCACAGGAGGCAGAGGTAGAGGTGGGCTGCAGTGTTCAGGATGAGGCTCAGGGGGGCGCTGGGGGTGAGAGGTGAGGAGTGGGGGAGCAGAGGGGGCTTTGGTGGAATTAGGATGGCGTGTGGGAAGGACTGAAAGAGACAATACCCCTGAAGCAGGCGGCACAGTGCCTGGCGCCTGGTCCAGAGAAATGCCTCCAAGAAGCTGTCTTGCCTTGACTGCCAGCCTTGGGAGGAAGGTCAGTACCCTCGCGCTGACTGGCAGGGTGTCCACACACCCTTGGGGACCACTCAGCCACCCATCCTTGTGCATTTCATGCACTATTGTAGCAATAACGGTTGCCACTTGCTGAGTACCTTCTCTGTGTAGTTCTCTCTGTCCCGTGAAGCAGCTCTTAAACCTACGTGCAGGTGACCTCCCCTCCTTGGGATCCCAAGCCCAAATTCCTGGCAGGTGAGAAGGGCTGGCCCCTGCTTCCTTTGGGGGAGCCTCCGTTTTGCCCTACCCCGGGTACCTTCGGTGGGATCCAGGAAGGGGACAGTGGAGCCCTCCATGAACTCCCCGTGGGGGTGGTAGGGCAGATGCTGAGGGTGCTTGGCAGGGCCGTGGCTGGTCCGCCCATCAGGAGACATCCGTGTTCCCCCTACCCAAGCTCCCTGCAGCCCTGGAGGGAAGGAAGAACCCAGCCCTGCACACCACCCCACTCCATGGATCTGGGCAACTCACTCTGCCACCCTCCTCCCAATATTTCCAGACCCCTGCCAGCAGGACTTGGCCCCTGCATCACCAAAGCCAGGTTCCCTGCATGTTTCTGGTGTGTCAAGCAGTGGTGCTCTTCCTCAAAGCCCCGGCCTACATGGTCTGCAAGAAGATTCCCTTGGGCAGTGGTGCTTCTGTGCCTCAGGGCCACTCCTGGTCTCCCTGGGATGCTGCTCTGGGCCATGGCGCCCAGGGCATCTGTGCTCTGGAAGTGCTCTGCCTTCTGACTGCTCTCCTCCATCCAGAGCATCGTGTTCTTTCTTTCTTCTCCCTTCTCCCAGAGTTTGGGCTGCAGGTGGGTTACAGCTCTGCTGCCGGCACCCATCGCCCCATGCCTTGGGCTGACTGGCAGGCTTGGGCACCTGCCAGGTCCCAAGGCCATCTCTGGGGAATCCTCCAACCTGGAATGGGGACGCTGCCTCTGCCCAGGCCCTGGCGGCGTGGATGGCCAGCAAGTGACTTGTGGTTGCTGCAACACCACACCCCCAGCAAGTCTCCTGCATCCCCGCCCCTTGCCCCCAGGGGGCTTTTTGTAAGCTCCTGGGGCCCTGCCTTGTTTCCTGAGATCTGCTAATGCCACCACCCCTTTCTCCCAGGCGGGCTGGGCACTCTGCTTCCCAAGTAGGATTGCCCTGTAGACAACGCTGTGTCTGCTTGTCCTAGTGGAGCCTGCTTGGCCAATGCTATCTTCAGCGACACATTATCGCTCAGCCCCTTTAATCTCAGCACCAAGGCAGAGGAAGCTCTCTCCCTCCTGGACCTGGGTCCCACATTAACATGCCCTGCCTACTCCCCTGCATGCTGCCCAATCCCCGTTCAAGTGGATTGTCCACCACTGGCAGTTGTCCACCGTCTGCCAGACAGGCACCTGGCACTTTCAGAGTCAGCACTTTGACACAGCTGACTCCCTACGCACAGAGGGAGGGGCCTCGGAGACTTTCTGCCCACCTCCTGAGCGACTCTGCCACAGGGAAGCCTGCAGGTGTGGAGAGTGTCTCCACGGGTGGTGGACTTGGCCCAAGCCCAGAGCCCCCTCTCCATTTGCTGGCACCACCCTCCCCAAAACACGCCCCGTGCCTGGAAGCTCGGGCCTCTGGCCTGCCCTTCATCCTTTGCTTGGTTGCTGTGCTCACCAGGGCAGGAGCCCAGGTCCCGGTGGATTCTGCCTAGGGACCCGAGGGGAGTCGGGAGCATGCCTGCCCCTCAGGGCCTGATTCAGACATTCAGGGCACTGGAATCGCTATGGTGCCCCCTGCTACACTTAGCTCAAAATGAAACAGCCCGGGACCACCAGGCACAAAACTTACCTACCAGCCTGCTGCAGCTAACAGAGGGTTTTTTTCTGGGCCTCCCCAGGGTAACCATTTGACAAGGTCATCAAAGCTTGAGCTTATCACACTCTGTGGGGAGGTGCCCTGCCTTGATGGGGCTGCCCCAGCCTAACCTGTCTCTTGTGTAAATCTGGAGCTGCCCCCACAGACTGCCTTTTGGCTCAGAAAGGCCCTGGTTTTGCTTCTTATTCATCTCGTGCTTACGTCTACATCTGGTGCCTGTAGGTGCCTGGCTTGCCCACTGACTCCCAGGGCCCTCCCCAGCCTGTACTTCTGGCGATTTTGTGATTTGGCAGTCCTCCCCCGAGTAAGCGTACACAAAGGTTGCAGACATGAAGCTTCTCAGCTGATCCTTCTGGTCTCAGACTCTGCATCCTCACCAGACCCTCTGTGCCACTCTCAGAGCAGCTTCCATCACAATCCCCTCACTTGGAAGTGCCACCCATGGACAGGCGCAGCCCTCACCAAGTCACTCCCTGAGCCACCAGGGCACCATTCAGCTTAGAGCCTGACAGCTGTGGCGAGGACAGGCTCTTGCTTCCCTTCCAGGGGCCACTGGTTGGTCTAAGATGCAGATGGGCACTGCAGCACAGTGCAGCCCGGTCCTGCAGAGGACTGACCCATCCCTTGTCTGCTGGCCATGCTGCACGCATCACCTCCCGCTCTGGCGCTTCCCTCCTCTCTTTGTCCATGGCCTCCTGTTCACCCTGCAGGCTCATTTTCCCTTCTCGCCTCCTGGGTTTGTGTGTGGCTTGGGACATCCTTCCCCACTCCCCAATTACAAAGAGGGTCTCCTATACGGTTTGCCTATTCTTTCATACCTTTCCACGGAAAGGGTTGTCTCACAGACCTACTTGGGGTTTACTTTTGTGCAAGGGGGCCCCTGTGACCCAACCTTACTTCTTTCCCCAGAAGGATAACAGATCAGCCCCGCACCCTTCGTTCATCGCTCCCTTCTCACGCTACAGCGTGGCACACTCTGGGACCCTCAGGCAGCCAGCCCAGCTACCCCACTGTGGCTTTCTGGTAAAAAGCCCCTCCTGAGGCATACCTTTCCTCCAGGAACCTCTGGCTGATTCGGGGACCCTCAGCTCACTGGCTGGCCCATGGCAGGTGGCGTGTGTGTTGGTGCTTGTGAGCAGGCCTCTGCCCCAGGCACCTTCTCAGGACATACTCTGGCCCACAGGGAACTTAGGAACTCCCACCCTGCCTACTTTAGCGCCATGGGAAACCAGAGACTGGTTTCTTCCCTCACCAAAGTTATGTTATTTGTCTGAGAAAAGTAAAAGTTCATTTTCTATTAATACATTTGTTGCACAGTCCATTTGATGGCTATTAGTTGCAAATGAAGTATGGTTATTGTCACTTGTTGACCTCATAGGTTGCTATGGTTTTCTCAACCCTTGGATTGATTTTTTTTTGCTGTTGTATCTGATCAGTCAGGAATTTTAAGTTTTCTGTTCATGAAATGTTTTCCTATTGGACTTTTCATATTTTCATTTTACTTAGGAAAGTCTTTCACTTACCAAGGTTGTTAGGAAACATTTGCATTTATTTACCTCTAATACAAATATAGTTTCTTTTTTAGAATTAGCTCCTTCCCTACTCTACTAGTTTCATGTGTGTGTCATTTCATTTGAGGTCGAGTTTGTATATTAATTTTCTCTAAATATATAATTAATTATACCGATATCATTTATTGCAGAATCTTTTTTAATGTTTTTATTTAAAGTGCACCATGTTTACTTATTAACTGGCAAGTATTTGAATCTTTACAGTTTTCCCAGCAAAGCACATTTATTTAGATCCTTTTTGTCATTTACTGAAATTTTCTTCATAAGGAATTTCACCTTTCTTTTTGGGGTTATTCCTATGTTTTCTTTGTTTTTGTTGCTTTTGTGAATAGGCATGCTCTTTACCTTCTCCTACAATACTATGGTACTTTGACTCCGCTGCCTTCATCCTATGTGGCAGCACAATGGACATATCTGTCATATCTCCTCTTTTGGGAACAGCAGTACAAAAGTGGGATGGCAAGTTCCATACACCATTACTCCTAAAAAGGACAGAAGAGGTAAAGCCCAAGCCTTAAGCCACAGTGTTCCACAAATGCTCTTTTTCCAGAACTTTTCCTTATAGACTCTTACATTTCTTTCACTCGATTCTTATATCTTCTTGCTTCCTCTCCCCTGGCAGTAGAGTAGTTCAAACTGGTTCTTCTGGTTTATTCAATAATGTTTCTTTAACCCTGACAAGGTCTCCATTAAGTCTAGACATCAGTATTCTATTGTTCTTTGTTCTTGAATATCTGAATGGCATGATTTTGGAGAAAGGAAAGGTAATTTGATGGTTCAAGTTGTTACCACAAATAAGCATTCCAAATTATCATGTTACACAACTCCCCTCTGAATTAATATTTGCATCTCACAAATTCCAATTGCCAATGCACAAATATATATATGCAGAATTCTGTATTTTTCACTATCCAGTCCTTTAAATTGTGTAGTAGATGGATTTGGTGACTCACAACTTGGGAGGGCATGTGGAGGCAACAACGGAAGTAATAGGGGATGTCCCCACCAGCCTTCTCTTCCAGACTTTCTCACCCTGCCACTTGGGCTGCCCCATGTCAGACCCCACACTTTTTGCAGCTTGTTCTTTGGGAAGTGGGAAATTAACCTCAGTGCACTGAGATTTTCCCATAACTGACCTGGTCATTTCTAACACCCACCTTCTAGGGATTCAATCTAGGCATTGATTTGATCCAGAAGACATGCTGTTGCCTGTTCCTCCTTCTTTGCCTCTTTCTCCCTCTATAAAGTACTTTTCTTGTGGACACTTCCTTTAGGTCCACAACTTACAGCTTCTAGCAAAGATTTCTGGTCAGAGTCTTAAAAGCCAGCTTCCTGATGTATAGTGACAGCTTTTGGAATTTAGGGAATCTCTAAACTGGTGGCTATGTTTTAAAAATAAGCTTTGTGAACTCAAGTTTCTTGAGTCAGATACAGGCAGTAGCTTCCTTCTCTTTCTGTGAGTTTATAATCCTATTTAGTCTTAATGGTGAATGGGCTATATGAAAACATTATTTACAGGGGAAATCATTTATAGTTTGGCTTAATATTTTTATAACATCATCCCTGTTACATGTTAAGGGGACTGCACCAGATCAGGGTTAAGAATGGGCAGGGATGCCAGGGGACCAGTGGGGCAACCAGGACACTGACATATGTTTACTTCTGTCCTCATAGGGCCAGAACAAAGAGAGATGTATGTGGAGTTAGGAGGCTCTACAAAGCATGTATCAGGCATCTCACACAACATGATAGCCACAAGCCTGGGTGAAGACAGGTTAACCAATTCTTTACATTCTATCTTAAATTTAAACTTTATTTTAAAAAATAAGTAACATCCTAGTAGTTCAAAACTCAAAAGATAACAAAAGGTATACATTAAAAATCTCCCTCTCACCTGTCACCACTACCTAGTTCTTCTCCATAGGGGACAATGTTATCAATTTCTTGTGCACCATTCCAGACAGATCTTCATGTACATATATTCACACACACATAATAATCTTGCCAATCCTTTGACATCATTACATCAAAGAATTGTTTGTTGATTTATAGCTAAAAAGGATTTTATTGCATAAATATGCCATAATTATTTAGTGACCTCCCCTACGTGTGGATGTTTAGGGTCCCCCCCCATTTTACCTTGATGTTACATATAATGATTCAATACTTACACATATTTATTTTTCTTCCCTTCTCCCTTTCCCCTTTTCATCCACCCATTTTTAGTTCATTCAATTATATTTCTTAGTGTTTATCTTTGTACAACTCAATATACCTAGACCCCTATTGCCAGATTTGTCTGCTTTAGATGGTATCTTTTGACCCCAGCTACTAAGGATACAAAAACAACATATTTATATCACCTCTCACCTTATTTTTTCTTTCCTCTCCCTGTTCTTGTCAATTATATCATTTCTACTCCATCCAGGTTTATCCCCATTCCATTTGTTCTGTAAGCATATCACCACATTTATTTGAGTCTTTGTCCTAAATTTACATGGATTTGACACCAATTGCTAGACTTTTGCTACAGTGTCTTTTTCCCCTGTGTTTCTGTCACTTTTGTCTTCATCTCTGTGAGCGTTAAGTTTCATTTACAGTTTCCCTGAGGCCTAACAGCTCATTTTTCAGTTCATCCCTTTCTTGAGCTCTTGTTTAATTGCTTCCTTAAAACTTTTTTTAATTTGTGGTGAAGCTGTTGGTCAAATTTTCATCTACTTTCTTCTAGATGAGTTTTGTTTATCTGCCATGCCTTTTTCAGGTCCCCTTTATACTTTGTCCATTACCTGTGTTTATCTCTTGTGCCAGTGCCATTTTGAAGGTATTATTGAACCAGTTATTTACAGAATGTTCATCTAGGACAAGGGCCAGGATTGCCTTCCCTGATACTAAGAATTTTCTTTATGACCTGAGTCATTAGAAAGAGGTAGCTGTGGGACAGTTGAAAGTGCAATCTCTTCTTCCCCTTGTTGCTCAGGGGCAAACTATTCTCTAATGCTGCCTTGGGTACAGATTACTTCCTGCAAATATGAACTGTCTCTGTGACTCCTTATTTGACCCAATCTTTCTGTGGTTCTTACTATGGATCTCCCGTTCCATGGTGGTTCCTGCTGCCAACTTGTGCATGCTTCTGTTTTTTAAGAAGTACACAAAATTGTTAAGAGGGTAGATCCTATTTTAAGTGTTCTTATCACAACTTTTTTATAAAAAGGAAAAGAGAAATATACAAATAGCCTCTTCCCTTTCTGGAATTCAGTGTTGTCTAGTGGCTGACTTGAGAATGTAGAATTACAGCTAAAAAGTTTCTGGAATATTAACTGAACAGACTGTTGAGCATAAAATTAATCTACAAATTCATGCAGATGTTCTCTGTGAAGGAGTTAGAGCCAGTATACTGCCAGGCCTGGTTTGGAGAGAGCCTCTAGTCAGGCCCAGAAAGGCAAATAACTCCATGATCTCTGCCAGCTTTCCTGTGCTTTCTTACTACGCAGCACAGGGGAGCAAATGAACACACAACTGAGATTCTTCCTGTCCTGGCAGCTGAGCTTGTGCCTATTAAAAGAAAAGTGGATGACACAAAAGATGCTTAAATAACATCTCTTTGCATCTTTAGTTGAAGTGGCTTTTCATGATTAATTTTCTTAGCATTCATTGCACTCCATTGTAGTTTCCATTTCCTTTGCCTGCATTCCCCACTAAATGGTAAGCTCTTGAACCAAGAATGGTGCCTGTTTTGTTTACTATTGAATTTCCGTCTGCTTTTCTCATAATTAGTGCTCAGTTTCTACTCAGTTTGATTGGCTAGTGTTCAAGCTGCAACTCTGGTTCTGAACAGGAGTTTGTGCTTATCTATTTATTTTGGAAATAGATGTGCATTATGTTTGCAAAGAGGAATTTGTTTTAAAAATGTGTTAAAGAGTATTTACAATGTGGTCCAAATTAATTTTAAAAACGCAGATGTAAAAAAAAGACTAGAATGTTACACACTTTCTATTGTGAGGCCCTGATCTCAGGTCTCTTCTCTTTCCAGGAATCTCATCCACTAGCATGGCTTCAATTATCACCTATATGTTAACGACTCACAAGTCTATATATATCCTGGGGTCAAGATTAATTTATTTGATGTCCACAGACTGCTTATCCCATAGATGTTTCAATGTTTGAAATATTTGAAATTGGAGTCATCATTCATTTGTCCCACACCAAAACTCTTCCCTCTCCTGTCTTCCCTGTCTCAGTGAACACAACCACCATCCACCTAGTTTTTTCTGCCCAAAACCTAGTCATTGTTGATTCCTTCCTTCTCCTTCATCTTACTTTGCTAGCTTGTCTCAAAGTCCCATTGATTCCACTTCCTTAATGTTTTTTTAAAAAACATTAACATTTCTCAGAGCAATGCATGCACATGATAGCTAAACAATTAGTATAGAGTTTATGATAAAAACAAATAATTTTCCCCTCCTGTTCTTCCCTAGACCCAATACTGCTCTCTAAAGTTCATTAAGTAACTTTTCTTAACATCTCTGATTTTAGTATCTCTGATATATGGTTCTCAATCAGGGCTGATTTTCCCCTCCAACACCCACCCCCCCCAAGCAAGATATTTGTCAGTGTCTGGATACATTTTTAGTTGTCACAACTGAAGACAAGGATGCTTACTGGCATCTTGTGGGTAGAGGCCAGGGATCCTACAATGCACAGGACAGCCCCTAGCCCAAAATGTGACTAGTCCCAAGACTAGAAGTTATTTATGGTGTTGTCATCAAAATGCCAAAAATATATTTGTACCCTTAATGACCTTCTGCTATGAAAACATTTTAGCTCATTTATCTTACAATTCTTTCTCCTCCCTCTCATTCCCAATATTTGTAATATAGTAACAATAGTGTTATTAATAATTATAGTTTAATCATACACTCAACAAATATTTATTAAGCACCACTGTTAATGTCAGGCATTAGTCAAAACGTTTGAGATTCGGTAACAAGTAAGATACTGATACCCTTTATTATGCTTTCTTTCTTGTGGAGGAAGCAGGTCATAAAATCAGTCAAAACGAAGTATCTAAATTTAACTTTAAATGACATACATAAACTTTTATTTTATCTTATAAACTTCCACCAGGATTGGCTTACTTCTCACTTTATAAATGAGGATATCAGCTCTACCATCTTTTCTTCTGTCTTTTATCATCTTCTTCTATATCCTACATTCTGTCACCTACATTTTATTAAGTCTCATGCTTACTTGAAATCTTGTCCTCACAGGTGATATGTGAATCATTTACTAAAACTCTACAAAATAGACTTGAGGGTGAAGACATTGTTTGGCTCAGCAATGTGCAACACTTACAAATTACAATTATGTAAATACTGTTCATGATTTTTCATGTATAGAGTTGAAATCAGAAAGCTTTAATGGGATACTTGGTTGTTTTTGAACATAGCGTGAAAGTAAACTGGAACCTACTATGCATAGATATGGACATATGGCTATATAAAGCTGAGACCTCAGCAACATTCTCTCCATTAGAGGGGCAAGCTCCCCTTGCTTTCTAGACCCCATGAAGGCACCCCTTTGATGATGAAACTACCTGGCTTCCTCAGGAGCTTTCACAAGTTCAACCTAGGTCTTACTCAGAAATGGGAGGGTTGTCTTTATACCCATTTGGTTACTTCAGACTGTTATGTCAGCCATGCAGCCATGGTCTACTTACCTACTGTTGTCTGGCATAGTAGAGCTAGGTATAAATTATAAATCAATTTTATCAAGGTATGAATGCATCTTACTCTGGGAATATTTAATTAGTAACTGAGGAGCTAGTTCAAGCCTGCCCATCCTATGTGGCATGGTAAGATCCCTAGAGACCTGGGATTTGCTTTTGATTCAATCTAGCCCATTATAATTGCTTAGAAATGTTCTGGAATCCAAGGTCAATGCTCTTGAGTCACTTAAGGGATACTCTTCCTAAATCCAAGACTCAATAGATTCTTTTTCTTTATATTCCATCAAATGCTGAACTCTCTATCTTAATTTGCTGCATATTTGGAGCAAGTACACATTTTTTTTTGTTTTGTGTAACTGTTGTCTATTGCAGCATAACAAACCACTGAAAAACTCAGTAGCTCAAATCAGCCATCCTATTTGCTCATTAATTTGCACTGGGCTTATCTGGTGGGTTCTTCTGCTAGTCCTGCCTGAGGTCATTTATATGGCAGGAATCAGCAGGAAAATCAGCTGGGGACTGATTTTCCTATAGCTAGGGTTGCCAGATACACCAAACAAAAATAGGTAATTCTCAGTTAAACATGAATTCCAGATAAATAATTAATAATTCTTTAAAGTAAGTATGTCCCATGCAATACTTGGAACATACATTGAAAAATGTTTTCTGTTCACCTGAAATTCAAATTTAACTGGGAGTCCTATACTTTATCTGGCAGCTCTTTGTAGCAGTCCTCAGTTGGAACAGTTCATGTTTATTCTACATGGTCTCATCTTCCAGCAGGTTAGCCTAGACTTCCACACATGGTGCTTTCAGAGCAGGAAGAGTGCAAGCTCCACTGAAAATGCACTGTTCAAACTTCTTCATGGGCCAATGTTTGCTAATGTTAAAAGCAGCCCAAGCAAATCACATGGCCATGTCCAGAGTCAATGTGGGAGGGGACTACACAATGGTATGGATAGAAGGAGGCATGGTTCATTGGGAGCCACTCTGTAACATTTTCTTAGAGGTTCTTTTAATTATTTTTCCTCCATATTTGCCTCTGATTTGGCTGATCTCTCAACTGATTTTACCAACTCCCCTTTGGTTCGTGAGCTCACTTACTAACCCAAATCCTGTCAGCTTGCTCTGTTTTGGTCTGGTTTAGCTGGGCCTGCTGTCTAGCTGTCATCTTAGAACTAACCTTTATCGCTTTTCTAAGTTGCAATTATCATTTTCTTGATTATGTATTTATCTTTGACTTGATTACTACCTTGTTTTGTTGGAGCACATGACATAACTTCCTAAGAGAAGTCCTCCAGCAGGCAACCTTTCTAAAGGACTGAAAATATTTATATTGCCACCACATACCTACTTGATAATATGTTGAAAATAGAATAGTAGAAAGATATTTTCTGAGGATTTGAAGGCATTTATACATTGACATTTAGCATCCAATATTATGAATAAAAAGTCTGATGCTGGTCTGATTTGTAGATGACTTTCCCACATCCTCAAAATATTTTAGGGTCTCCTTTTTATTCTTATTATTCTAAAATTTCTTGAGAATATATCCAGGACAGGATTTTTTTTTATTAATTGTATTGGGCATCCAGCACACCTTTCTTTTTAATAAAAAAAGAGAAATATAGAGAAAAGTAATAAGATCTATGCACAAATCCATAATTAACAACAAACATTAGCATTTTATTGTATTTGTTTAAAATATTTTTATTAATAGATCAAACTAAGCTACATATATTGTTAGTCACATTCCTTCATCCCTTCCCAGAGATAATTGATACTTTAAAATTGATGTGCATCTTTAAGTCTCTATTTTTAATTTTGCTATAAATATATGTATTCAAAATAATATATAGTGCTCTTTCATATGCTTAAAATTGCATAAATGGCATTATACCTGTCTACTAATTGCTTATATTACTCAGCCTTAGGTTTCTGAGAATTGCCTAGACATATATAGGTATCTAGTTCAATCATTTTTACTGCTTTATAAATTCTATTAAATAAGCATATGACATATTATTTAAAAACCAACATCAAACATCAAGCTTACTAATGAAATATTGAACACTATTATCAGAAAACAGACATGTATGCACTGTATCATCAATACTGTCGTTTGGAGGATCCTGACAGTGAGATGAGATTAAAAAAAGGAAATAAGCTATAAAATACTGAATAGAAAGAGATAAAACTGCCATAATTTATAAACTATGTTTGTCACTTCAAAAGTCACAAAAAAGGGGTGAATAAAATTAATAAGAAAGTTAACCTAAAAAGACACTGACTGTAGAATGACAATGATACACCAAAAGCTTTTATACAAACCAACATTAATTGTTTCCTATTAAATTTATTTTAGAATGTGTGTGTGTGTGTGTGTGTGTGTGTGTACAAAACTCAAAAGGCACAGAAGACAGGAAAAGATAAATGAGTCTTTTATTGACCTTTACCAACATAAAACCAATATATCAATCTCAAAGCAAAAATGCTAAGCATTTTTTGTGTATCATTACAAAGATAATCTATACAATATTAGAAAATGTAAACACATATATGAGAGTATATAATGTTATACTGCATATAATTTTTATGATAATACACACAACACTGTAAGTTCAACGTGCTTTTTTCTCAGACAAATAACGTAACTTTGGTGAGGGAAGAAACCAGTCTCTGGTTTCCCATGGCGCTAAAGTAGGCAGGGTGGGAGTTCCTAAGTTCCCTGTGGGCCAGAGTATGTCCTGAGAAGGTGCCTGGGGCAGAGGCCTGCTCACAAGCACCAACACACACGCCACCTGCCATGGGCCAGCCAGTGAGCTGAGGGTCCCCGAATCAGCCAGAGGTTCCTGGAGGAAAGGTATGCCTCAGGAGGGGCTTTTTACCAGAAAGCCACAGTGGGGTAGCTGGGCTGGCTGCCTGAGGGTCCCAGAGTGTGCCACGCTGTAGCGTGAGAAGGGAGCGATGAACGAAGGGTGCGGGGCTGATCTGTTATCCTTCTGGGGAAAGAAGTAAGGTTGGGTCACAGGGGCCCCCTTGCACAAAAGTAAACCCCAAGTAGGTCTGTGAGACAACCCTTTCCGTGGAAAGGTATGAAAGAATAGGCAAACCGTATAGGAGACCCTCTTTGTAATTGGGGAGTGGGGAAGGATGTCCCAAGCCACACACAAACCCAGGAGGCGAGAAGGGAAAATGAGCCTGCAGGGTGAACAGGAGGCCATGGACAAAGAGAGGAGGGAAGCGCCAGAGCGGGAGGTGATGCGTGCAGCATGGCCAGCAGACAAGGGATGGGTCAGTCCTCTGCAGGACCGGGCTGCACTGTGCTGCAGTGCCCATCTGCATCTTAGACCAACCAGTGGCCCCTGGAAGGGAAGCAAGAGCCTGTCCTCGCCACAGCTGTCAGGCTCTAAGCTGAATGGTGCCCTGGTGGCTCAGGGAGTGACTTGGTGAGGGCTGCGCCTGTCCATGGGTGGCACTTCCAAGTGAGGGGATTGTGATGGAAGCTGCTCTGAGAGTGGCACAGAGGGTCTGGTGAGGATGCAGAGTCTGAGACCAGAAGGATCAGCTGAGAAGCTTCATGTCTGCAACCTTTGTGTACGCTTACTCGGGGGAGGACTGCCAAATCACAAAATCGCCAGAAGTACAGGCTGGGGAGGGCCCTGGGAGTCAGTGGGCAAGCCAGGCACCTACAGGCACCAGATGTAGACGTAAGCACGAGATGAATAAGAAGCAAAACCAGGGCCTTTCTGAGCCAAAAGGCAGTCTGTGGGGGCAGCTCCAGATTTACACAAGAGACAGGTTAGGCTGGGGCAGCCCCATCAAGGCAGGGCACCTCCCCACAGAGTGTGATAAGCTCAAGCTTTGATGACCTTGTCAAATGGTTACCCTGGGGAGGCCCAGAAAAAAACCCTCTGTTAGCTGCAGCAGGCTGGTAGGTAAGTTTTGTGCCTGGTGGTCCCGGGCTGTTTCATTTTGAGCTAAGTGTAGCAGGGGGCACCATAGCGATTCCAGTGCCCTGAATGTCTGAATCAGGCCCTGAGGGGCAGGCATGCTCCCGACTCCCCTCGGGTCCCTAGGCAGAATCCACCGGGACCTGGGCTCCTGCCCTGGTGAGCACAGCAACCAAGCAAAGGATGAAGGGCAGGCCAGAGGCCCGAGCTTCCAGGCACGGGGCGTGTTTTGGGGAGGGTGGTGCCAGCAAATGGAGAGGGGGCTCTGGGCTTGGGCCAAGTCCACCACCCGTGGAGACACTCTCCACACCTGCAGGCTTCCCTGTGGCAGAGTCGCTCAGGAGGTGGGCAGAAAGTCTCCGAGGCCCCTCCCTCTGTGCGTAGGGAGTCAGCTGTGTCAAAGTGCTGACTCTGAAAGTGCCAGGTGCCTGTCTGGCAGACGGTGGACAACTGCCAGTGGTGGACAATCCACTTGAACGGGGATTGGGCAGCATGCAGGGGAGTAGGCAGGGCATGTTAATGTGGGACCCAGGTCCAGGAGGGAGAGAGCTTCCTCTGCCTTGGTGCTGAGATTAAAGGGGCTGAGCGATAATGTGTCGCTGAAGATAGCATTGGCCAAGCAGGCTCCACTAGGACAAGCAGACACAGCGTTGTCTACAGGGCAATCCTACTTGGGAAGCAGAGTGCCCAGCCCGCCTGGGAGAAAGGGGTGGTGGCATTAGCAGATCTCAGGAAACAAGGCAGGGCCCCAGGAGCTTACAAAAAGCCCCCTGGGGGCAAGGGGCGGGGATGCAGGAGACTTGCTGGGGGTGTGGTGTTGCAGCAACCACAAGTCACTTGCTGGCCATCCACGCCGCCAGGGCCTGGGCAGAGGCAGCGTCCCCATTCCAGGTTGGAGGATTCCCCAGAGATGGCCTTGGGACCTGGCAGGTGCCCAAGCCTGCCAGTCAGCCCAAGGCATGGGGCGATGGGTGCCGGCAGCAGAGCTGTAACCCACCTGCAGCCCAAACTCTGGGAGAAGGGAGAAGAAAGAAAGAACACGATGCTCTGGATGGAGGAGAGCAGTCAGAAGGCAGAGCACTTCCAGAGCACAGATGCCCTGGGCGCCATGGCCCAGAGCAGCATCCCAGGGAGACCAGGAGTGGCCCTGAGGCACAGAAGCACCACTGCCCAAGGGAATCTTCTTGCAGACCATGTAGGCCGGGGCTTTGAGGAAGAGCACCACTGCTTGACACACCAGAAACATGCAGGGAACCTGGCTTTGGTGATGCAGGGGCCAAGTCCTGCTGGCAGGGGTCTGGAAATATTGGGAGGAGGGTGGCAGAGTGAGTTGCCCAGATCCATGGAGTGGGGCGGTGTGCAGGGCTGGGTTCTTCCTTCCCTCCAGGGCTGCAGGGAGCTTGGGTAGGGGGAACACGGATGTCTCCTGATGGGCGGACCAGCCACGGCCCTGCCAAGCACCCTCAGCATCTGCCCTACCACCCCCACGGGGAGTTCATGGAGGGCTCCACTGTCCCCTTCCTGGATCCCACCGAAGGTACCCGGGGTAGGGCAAAACGGAGGCTCCCCCAAAGGAAGCAGGGGCCAGCCCTTCTCACCTGCCAGGAATTTGGGCTTGGGATCCCAAGGAGGGGAGGTCACCTGCACGTAGGTTTAAGAGCTGCTTCACGGGACAGAGAGAACTACACAGAGAAGGTACTCAGCAAGTGGCAACCGTTATTGCTACAATAGTGCATGAAATGCACAAGGATGGGTGGCTGAGTGGTCCCCAAGGGTGTGTGGACACCCTGCCAGTCAGCGCGAGGGTACTGACCTTCCTCCCAAGGCTGGCAGTCAAGGCAAGACAGCTTCTTGGAGGCATTTCTCTGGACCAGGCGCCAGGCACTGTGCCGCCTGCTTCAGGGGTATTGTCTCTTTCAGTCCTTCCCACACGCCATCCTAATTCCACCAAAGCCCCCTCTGCTCCCCCACTCCTCACCTCTCACCCCCAGCACCCCCCTGAGCCTCATCCTGAACACTGCAGCCCACCTCTACCTCTGCCTCCTGTGAGCACTGATCAGCGTGCATCTGTCAGGCAGCAGATGCCCCAGTTAGTTAGCGCTGACCATGTTTCTGTGTCTTTCTCTTCATGCAGACTGTAAGTTCAAGGACACGTTCCATGCCCCGTTTTTGCCCATCAAAGCACACGACTTTATTGATGATACATACACATGTAGGCATGGGTGGATGAGGTCAAGTCAGTGCAGCACATAGAAAGGGAGTGTACTCTTTTGAAGAATAGGCTTGCCGTCCATCAGCTCACATGGAGGAAAGAGTAGATGAAAGAGAATTCAACCTAAACCGCAACAAATGCATGTTCAGCACAAACTCGGGTATGTAGCTGGTCTCCACGAAACGGTCCAGCTTAGACAGGGAGGCCAGCACAGGAAAGGCATCCCTCGTGATGCTATAATATGATGCTCTGTATCCGCAGCTGGCAGCTGAAATGACCCCTTTTACCACAAGAAGAAGGCTGCTGTAAGGGAGTAGTTGTCAATGCGCACTGCCTGCGGACTGCACCGCCAAGAAGCTACTCAAAGCTCTTTGAGCCCCTGCCTGGCCAAACAGAGTGTGCTCCTCCACTTAGCAAGTGTGACTTTCACGCCAGGGTGGGGCGATTGGCTGAGGCTGGATCTTTGAGACTGCAGAGTCTTTGAGTGGGAGCACAAGTGGGCATGTATTCACCAAATGGCTTTTGGGCGGGTTCAGTTCCAGTGCGTTCAGGATGGCCACTTAAGAGGCCATGGTGCCCGGCAGAACCTGTCTGTTTCCATTCCTGATAAAGAGGGACATGAATGACAGCAGCATTTGGGCACCCAGCAATTCCCCTGCCAAGACTGGCTTTTCAGACAAACCCGTCAACGGTTTCAAACCCTGAACCTCAGCACATCCTCTTCCCTCTGGTGTCAAAGGAAACTCCAAGTCTGCAACGGACTTGGCAAGCATGTTATTAATAACTGTCATGCTCATTAGCAAATTTAATCCGGCCTGATGCAGAAATGAGTTGCAGCAATGTGACACAGTCTCCCGACACACTTCACTGATGTACATCTTAATCTGGCTCTGATTTTCAGCCCTCGCGTTCAAGTTATCCAGGGCACGCAAAGCCTTCTCCTTGACAGCGGGGTGGGGAGTGGGGATGCAGTTCCCAGTGGAGAGGCTGGCCCAATGACTGCTGACATCATGGATAAATGAAAAGCCAGCGTCTTTGCACTGAGCAAACAATATTTTACCCTGAATGAAAGGACACTTGGAGAGGTCAAGAACACAAGTGACATTTTTAAAGTTTTGAGCACTCCAAGTGTTTTTATGTTCATAGGGGAATGGGCGCTGTTTTACTGAGTTTGGTCGGTTGGCCTTTCCCCCACCTGTGGGCCTGTTCTCGGTGCCATCAGGGGCCCCAGGTTCAGTCCAGTCCCCATCCTGACTCCAGGGCTGAGACATAGTTGTGAAATCAAACCAAATCTCGGGCTCCTCCTCATCCAGCTCTTGGTCATCTTCCCCTTCCTCTTCCTCCTCCTCCAACTTGTCACTGTCATCTCTTCCTATGGTTAGTTTGTAAACACAGTAGCAGGCACCAGCCCCAATCATCAGTCCTGCTGCCATCCAACCCACTTCCCGAGCCCTGCCCATGCTCTAGTCTGTGCCAGCCTTGGGACAAGACAGGAGAGGGTCTGGCTCTAAACAACTGAAGAAGAGTCGTAGGGCCACAGTGAGTAATGGTGGGAAGGAGACGTCTTCAGCCTCCCCCAGGCTCCTGGGGCTCTGTTGTGATGAATCTAAGGGTGAAAAATAGCATTAGGGCTTTGGGCTGTGCTTAAGTTTGCGGCTCATCAGACAGAGTGGAGTTTGAGTTCTGATTGAGACAGGAGGATTATAAATAAAGTACTTTTTTGTTCTTTTCTGCTATGCTCTATCTGCTCTCAGGGTCTGCCATTTGTCTTTCATGCGCCACAGGGAAGGGCAGGAGGTGGGCTGTGCTATGACAGCCAGAAAGGTGACAGGGAGAGGTTAACCCTCAGATAGTCGCCCCACACACCGGCACCCCCAGGAATCACAGGTAGTTTCTCCCACGAACCTCTACCAAAGTCAGGTGAATTCCTTCTTTTTCCCTTGTCTTCTGTTGTCAGGGCTTCTTTCCCAGTGGTGATGGCCAGATGGCCTGGCAGAAGGACAGATGGAAAGACGGCTAGTCAGCGTTGGAGAACTGAAAGTACAGAGCATGGATCAGCACTGAGAACACAGGTCTCAGTATAGGCTCTTTTGAATTTTCGGCCTTTGAGTTTAAAATATTTCTCACACGTTCCCGACTTTCCTAACGCGGGCTTCCCCCCCACCCCCAGTGTCCGCCATTTCCCCAGCAAAGGCCGCCACACCCCTTTCGCTGCACTGAAATGGGAGGGGGTGCGGAGAGAGACCCGGCCGGGAGAGGGCGACTGGGACCGGGCCCGCACAGATCCCCGCCCTCCTTCCTCCGCCAACCGCATCGCCACCCCCACCCAGGGTCCGGGTACATACGCCTCCACACTGACCTGCACGGTTCCAAGGCAGTTTGCCCCTTCCTAACAGCGACTTTTGCAGCGACCTACAAGCCAACAGACCTACAAACCTGCAGACAGCGGACCGAAGGGACGGAGTACTTGGTGGACGAAGCAGCACTCATAACCCGAGTCCCCTGGTTGTGGAACCTTTCTTTCCTTGGAGTCTCTGCAACAGCCATTCACTCCCCTCACCCCCACTGAAGTCGGCCAGTTCTCTCTACTGAAAGGGGCACGACGGGGGGCGGCGGTATTTAGAGAGTAGGCGAGAAGTGGACTCAGCCCGGATCGGCTCGCACCTGACTCGTGGCGTTCTTGGCCCTCTCCCACTCCACCTCCCTCCAAGCCGAGCCTAGATCTACCGACCTGCGCTGTCCGGGGCTAGTTTCCTTCTTCCTTCACACGCCTCGCAGAGTAATGTGGGGCTGGTACCCAGACGAAGAGGACTAGCAGGACTTCAGCTCTAGGCAGCTCTTGGTCACGTGACGCTCACGTCACCAGTAAGCTCTGGCCCCCAATTTCCACTCCCACAAGCAGTGTGGCAGGCGCCAGCCTGCCCCGTACCTCCCCCGATCACACTAGGCCCTGTCACTCTTTTCCCTATAACAATACCAGGAACCAGAAGTGGTCCTGGCTCCCTGGTGTTTGAGGTTTGCCTTTCTCGTATTACAGGAAGGGGCAGCATCTTTCCCTGGGTCTACTGTTCACTTACACTTCTTGAGGAAATGTCTTATCCTTTGGCTCTGAAAGTCCTGCCCGCCTTCCATAATTTCTACCTCTTCCCACATCCAGTCTCTGTACCCAAACTGGGAGGGTGGGGGGTTGGTGGCAGAAAAGGAAACCCAAGTAGTAGTGAGGTTTTTATGAATATTTTTGAATCATTTATGTTGTATTTCATCCTTCCTTCCGTTTTTATTGACTCAAGCTGCACTATTTTGTAATCAGAAAATGCAATTAAGCTATTTCACTTGGAGAAGAAAAGAATTAAAATCTTTAAATATATATTATATATATAGCATATGCACAAAATAAACAATATTTCCCAGTTAATAGGGAAGCCTTATTAATTTGGTTAATTTGTACCACAATGAAAATATTTTCTTCAGATTGCACAGGAAATAGCAGCTTTCAAACAGCATATTAAAATTTAAAACATCCTTACAAACAAAACTAGTGTGCTTTCAATATGATTTATAAATTGATGGATAAAGTCAGTCCATAGTGAGGTGATCAGTGTTTTCATCATAACCATTTTAGATAAGTAAACACTATCATCTTCCTGGCTGAACTCATAGTATTAGGCATCAGATGAATGAGATGTTCATGGAAGACAGCTGGGTGGCTTTCATTCTGGCTTTAAAGGACAGATTTATGATGAATCTTAGCAATTAGTAACTTCACAGATTAACCTGCTTTTCATTCAAATGTCTCATTTAAAATCTATTCCGAAGTTTCATGGTGTAACACATAAATCATTCAGAAATTAGAGAATTTCCTATTTTCCCACTAATGAAAATGAGACTCAATAGATGGAATTTTCATTTAATCCTGACACTTGAGATATCTCCGGTGTCTGTCATTCATGTACTCTAGGTCACTTAGCAGCGGCTAGTGTTCAGCACCTTACAGGGGAGGCTGTGGTGAGGGTCTGGGGATGACTGTGAATCACTGCAACACCCCTGGGATCCGTGTCGTTTTTCCCTCACAAAAAGCACAGTTTGCAGGATACCAAGCAGTCACCAGGAGAAAGAGACCTTTTCATTCCCGGCCTTCTGTTACAATTTCACTGCACCACCCATACAAACCCCTCATAATAATCCCAGAACTCCGGAAAAAGTATGCAGAAATTAGTCCCCAGACATCCAGCTGTCCGGGCTAGGGAGTCATACTCTAAATATAGACCCTTCAGGCAGCCTCTTTCTTAGAATGTTGAAATATGACACCCCAGCAGGAAGCTCCCAGTGAGGGGCCCCTGTGTGGGGGAGGCCCCTCTAGGAGGTGAGTCAGGGAGCCCAGAGTACCTTGCTGGTGAATATTCAGAAGTCAAGAACACGTCACAACTTTCTGGTCTTCCTCAAACCTTTATTGTCCAAACTCACTCACCAACATCATACCCCATGTCTCTAAAACCCCTACTTCATTTGTTTCGCCATAGTCTCCTATACTGTTCTTTTGTCACCCTTTATTTACTTCTCCTAGACAAATGAGTTCTATTGATGAAGGCTTACTAACAGAACTCGCAGATTCAACTGTCCATCACTCAATTTTCAGCATCTAAGTACTTATATAAATGACTTTTGTTGTTGTTTTGAGTATATACATTAGAAAGAACTAAGGAGTAAGTAAAGCTTAACAAAGCTTCCGGCACAAAAGTTCCACTCTTACTTCTCCTTACTAATATAAAATCTCCTCCCTCAACTTTGGTATATTTTCCAATTATTCCAATTTGTAATCCCTACCAGCAGTTTCCCACCCTGCCAGACTTTTTCTGTTTGAATCCACTCTCTCTGTAAAACTTCTTAAACCTTATGAAAATGATACCCCTTTCAGTTCTCTTACTTCTTTGTCATATTGATCCACAATTCCTACCAAGGAACCTGGGACTAACATCTAAAATATTCCCCACTCCCCTTTACACATCTACCAACAAATATTTACTTTAGAGCATGTTATTTGCCTGACAAACTATTTCAAAATCAAAAAAGGAAAATAAATCCTCATGCAATTCTTCAGACAAGCTGTTAAAATTTCCTGAGGGTGTAAAAGACTAGGTGAATCCACTGCCAAAAGGAACCTTTTGGCTTAGATCAGTAAGTGGTCACATGTAATGTGTGACTTACAAAGTATCAGAAAACAAAATAGGATCAGCAGATGGTAACACTAACAGCACTGTAGAAGGTAAGAAAAATAAATTATAGGAGATTGTTCTCTTAAAGTATATCATTCTTTGTATGGTGTATTAGTTAATTTTGTTTGGTTGTAAGGAACAGAAACCAAACCTGGTTAACTTAAACAATGAGAGAATGAAGATAAGGTAGTTCTGAGGATCTAGGTAGGAGGAATTGATAGATATTCTTTTCATGAAGCCATAATTCCACTGATTTTCAGGTTTTTGAAAAAATCTCTGTTCAAGATTTAAATTTTAGCAAGGGAGTATTGTTTTGGGTACAATGCCCACTCTTTCGCTGGGGAAATTCCATTAGAGAGGTACTGTTCTGAAATGGTAATGCACAAAGTTGTCTTCTAAGCCCAAACAACCTGGTTTCCCTGACAGCATTCCACAAGCTTGCATCTTTAGTTCAGTGTCTTGCCGGTGAATTTGTCTGTATACTGAGAGCAGATGCCTGTCAAGGAGAGACCTGCATTCATAGAGAGTTATCTATAAATCCAAATCTGAAGGCCCAAACCCATGCCTCTCTGTAAGTAAGTAGGCCACAAGGGAAGCTAAGTCTCAACAGGCGTGACAACTGAATAATTTACCCTAAGAAATACAACTGTCAGGGGACTGAAAGTTTCTATCTCTTTGACCAGCCCATTCTCTCTCCGTAGGCAAGCCACCACTTTAGAAGGTTGCTTGGTGAGCCTGCAATCAGAGCAAGGGCATTGGTTCACCTTAAGAAGGGGCTTTCAGGGCTTAGGAAGCCTGAGATACTCTTACACACCACAGGAATGGTTCTGCCAAGGAAAGCTAAATGTTCATTCATCCTAGCCAAGACTCTCCTCCAGACAGTGCTTGGGTGGGAACTATCAACACTTTCCTCTGATTCTCCTTCTCACATATCTCTATGCTTGAAAAAGCCCCTTCACTGCTGCATGTGATCTTTCTCTAAACACAGACTCATATAGTTGATTTGGTTTCTGCTTACTAAATTTCAGTCATACCCCAGTTATGTCTCCCAGAAGTACCATCGATATTAATTTCCCTGGAGTTCTACCTGTTCCCAGACTTCCTAGTCTCTCAATTTACTCCCATATTGCTTGTGGATTTAAAGTTATACTTTTAAAAGAAGATACATAAAAGATAATAACCTTATATATGAACTATCAGGGAATATCCCACTGTAGACCCCATGTTCTGACACTATTAATTTTCCCACTGTAAAAAGGTCTATCTTTGCTGACAGGTGAATCATTGAGTTCATCAGACCAGTAGGTGAAATGGTTTCACATTAATTGCTAAATGCCAGGTTTTGGTCTCAGTGTTCCTCTAACACATATTTCATTTAGAGGTGATATTGTCTACTTCTATGCAACTATATTTTGCTCTTTGTATGCCACTCACTGTCAGTGTGCACACCTCTTTATCTGACAGGTAACTACTATGCATGCAGTTGAGATTTCTACTCAACCTTTTCTTGTGTTACTGACTTTTGAGGGCTCCCTGCCTCTTCCTTGCTAATGGATGCAAGTGAGAGTCTGTAGTTTTCCTGTTTAGAAGACCGGCCTACTCAGAAGATTTGTGCATTCTCAGACACACTGATTGGTTCATTCAGGGTTGTGTTTGTGCTAGGCCCCAGAAGACACTAAAACTGCTTTGAGTGAAGTGTGTAACACTTCCCACAAGTGAGAAAATGTGGGACTTCTGGAGGCCATCACCCAACATCATTGTCCAACTTCCACTCTTTCTTTTTCTCAAGTGAAAATAGCTGCATAGCATTTTTTTTTCTCATAGAAAGAATGCAGGCCAGGGGTGGGAGAGGGCAGAACCGGAAAGTATTAAGAAAAAAAACCACACTCTTGCTCCAGGTCTCCTTTTCTCCTTTTTTTCATTTCAGATCTGGGACTAGATTTCATAGGAAATGGTAGACATTAATAGCTGGAAGGAGCAGAGGTGGGAGGAGAGGTTGCTGTCCCAGGAGCTTATGGAAGGAAGAAGCAATTTTTCAAAAAGTGCAAGTGGCCAGGAGCCCCAGGGGAGGATGCTGTCCCTTTCTGGTAACCGGAGGAGGGCAAACGCAACTACAGGGAGAAGAGATTAGCAAAGAAGAGTAATAGGGCCTGGTATGGGGGAGGGAATGGAGGGGGGCGGGTCCTCTTCTGCCGCACTGCTGGTGGGAGGGGAAATTGGGGACCCGAGTTGGTGGATGACGTAGCTCTCACGTGACCAAGAGCTGACGTGTGCAGAAGTCCTTCTTGTTCTGGTCGTTGTTCCCGTCTGAGTACCAGCTCCCCATTGCCCTGAGGGCGAGAGGGCCTGCTGCAGAGGGAAAAAGGAGGAGAAGAAGGAAGTCGTCCCGGATCCCAGCAGGTCAGTGCTTGGGAGATTCCATAAGATGGGGGTGGCCGAGGGCGTAGGGCGGAGACCGTCGC
This sequence comes from Manis javanica, assembly GCF_040802235.1. Classification (NCBI taxonomy): domain Eukaryota; kingdom Metazoa; phylum Chordata; class Mammalia; order Pholidota; family Manidae; genus Manis; species Manis javanica. The sequence continues at coordinate 92,475,284 of NC_133174.1, forward strand.
GGGTCCCGAGGCGCCTTCGTCGTTTCTCCCACTCGCCGCCGGCTTTTCCAGACATCTGTCCCGCCCGCAGCCCATTTCGGTGCTGCGAAATGGTGACCGGGGACTGTTTGGGGAGGAGCACAGAGATCAGGAGGTGGGAATCTGCTGGAAGCTGAGGCCGTAATCCGGAAAGGGAGCTGTGGCCTGGGTGTTGGCCCCCGGTCCTCCAGGACAGTGCCAGCGGGGAAAGGTTGGACTTGGAGGGGGTGGGAATGTGTGTGCAGTGATGTGTCAGCAGAACTCCGAGAGGGGTGATGGTGTGGGGAACCTTTGACAACCAGGTCTCCGGATTAGGAAAGAGTTTTACGTTCTGGGGACTGGTCCGTCCACCAAGCACTCACTAGTGGCTGCTTCCCGTCTTTCTGACTGTGGCTGTGCCTTCTGCACCATGGCTCTGTGTATAGTGCGTCCGAGGCTCTCCCGGGTTGCCAGTCTTTCCGTAGGTTGCGGCGCTACACTAGGCAAGAAAAGAGGAAGGAAATTAACCCCGATCGGTGAAGGTCGATTCGAGGGTAAGGCTGTCTGGGGACCCTAAGAGGGGCGGTGGTGGGGGTGGGAAGAAAGCAGAGATGGCAATAATCTAGGTTAGATCTGAGTCTGAGTGTGTTTCTTGCACTCCCAGGACTGTGGCGAAATGGCGTGCGGGGTGTGTGTGTCGCGGGGGTGGAGGAGTGGGGAAGAATGATAGAAGGGGAAACCTATCAGATAGTTTGTTCATAATCCTCCTCTCTCAACAGCACTTAGTCCCCATGTTTTCGATCTGTCATCCTCCAGGTCGGCTGTAGCAGGTGGCACCACTTGAAGCGAGGGAGGAAGTTTCCTCGGATCAGTAGAGGTCGGTGTAGGCGTGGGGGCTGGCTGGGATGGGGGAGGGGCGGGAAATCAGCCGCGGTTGGACAAGCTCACCCAATCCTACCTTATTCTCTAACATCCCTCCGATTTCAGGCTAGGGAAAGGGCAGGCATGTGCATGTTTTGGTGGTATAGAGAGGTTTAGAAAAATGACAAGTCTGGATGGAGAATCAGGACAGCACCCAAGAACAGTCAGTCCATCAAGCCCTCAGTGCTCACTGGCTCTGGTCTCTCTGCAGATTGCAAGGGTTGTTGGGCGTGGCACACCTCCAGGGGAGGGAAGAAGGGGTGGACTGCCTCTTTGGAGCAGGTTAGTGCAAGGGTGCCATACCTTGGGGACACCTGAGTTTGGGGTGGCTGAGGCCCCAGCAGAGACTATGGGTTCGGTTACTTTTGTCTAGGCTTGGGAAGGGGTAGGCTGGGGGAAGTAGGGGGAGGGTGAAATGAGGGGGATATAAAGAGTTTGTTAACAATGTGCACTTCCTACAAGTACTCACTTATTACTCTCCTGTCCCTCTGTGCAACTCCCTGCATGGGGCAACATAAAGAGAAGAGAAAATCAAACCCCATTTCCTTCTTCCACCCCTAGGTCCATCTCCAGTATTAGCTACTGTGGCCTTGAAGTGGCTGAAGACACCACCGTCCACAGGCCTGTACCCAGGCCCATAGCCCTCCTGTCCCAGCCTGAGTGACTGCTCTCTTCCTTGGTCCCTGCTGTTGTCAGGGACGGGTGCATGGGCTCCGCCAGGAAAGTAGGCTGGGTGACTGCGGGACTGGTGATTGGGGCTGGTGCCTGCTATTGCATTTATAGACTGACTCGGGGAAGAAAACAGAACAAGGAGAAAATGGCTGAGGGTGGGCCTGGGGATGTGGATGATGCTGGGGACTGTCCTGGAGCCAGGTACAATGACTGGTCTGATGATGATGACGACAGCAGTGACAACAAGGGTATAGTGTGGTACCCTCCTTGGGCCCGGATTGGGACTGAGGCTGGGACCAGAGCTAGGGCCAGGGCAAGGGCCAGGGCCACCCGGGCTCGTCGGGCTGTCCAGAAACGGGCTTCGCCCAATTCGGATGATACTATTTTGTCCCCTCAAGAGCTGCAAAAAGTTCTTTGCTTGGTCGAGATGTCTGAAAAGCCTTATATTCTTGAAGCGGCTTTAATTGCTCTGGGTAACAATGCTGCTTATGCATTTAACAGAGATATTATTCGGGATCTGGGCGGTCTCCCAATTGTTGCAAAGATTCTCAATACTCGGGATCCCATAGTTAAGGAAAAGGCTTTAATTGTCCTGAATAACTTGAGTGTGAATGCTGAAAATCAGCGCAGGCTTAAGATATACATGAATCAAGTGTGTGATGACACAGTCACTTCTCGCTTGAACTCGTCTGTGCAGCTGGCTGGACTAAGATTGCTTACGAATATGACTGTTACTAATGAGTATCAGCATATGCTTGCTAATTCCATTTCTGACTTTTTTCGTTTATTTTCAGCGGGAAATGAAGAAACCAAATTTCAGGTTTTGAAACTCCTTTTGAATTTGGCTGAGAATCCAGCCATGACTAGGGAACTGCTTAGGGCCCAAGTACCATCTTCACTGGGCTCCCTCTTTAATAAGAAGGAGAACAAAGAGGTTATTCTTAAACTTCTGGTCATGTTTGAGAACATAAATGACAATTTTAAATGGGAAGAAAATGAACCTACTCAGAATGAATTCAGTGAAGGTTCACTTTTTTTCTTTTTAAAAGAATTTCAAGTGTGTGCTGATAAGATTCTGGGGCTAGAAAGTCACCATGACTTCTTGGTGAAAGTAAAAGTTGGAAAATTCATGGCCAAACTGGCTGAGCATATGTTTCCAAAGAGCCAGGAATAAGCTTTTGATCTTGTAGTTTAGAACAACACAAGTTGTAAACTATTCCTTTTCTCCACCTTGTTTATATGGTAAAGGAATCCTTTCAGCTGCCAATTTTGAATAATGAATATCATATTGTATCATCAACACTGATATTTATCTGAGTTGGTCTTCAGGTCTAAGCTGGATGAGTGGCTATCACTGCCTGTACTGAAAACATGTTTGTTGCTTTTTATCTCGCTGCCTAGATTGAACTATTTTTACTATTTCTTCTGCATAAGTGACAGTGAACCAATTTGTCATAAGTAAACTCCCTCCTGTCATTTGCATTGACTTCATTTCTGTATCATCAACAAAGTTATGTGTTAATGCTGGAAAGAAAGAAATAAGAAAGGAAGAAACCATCCTTGTCCTTTGGGTTATAATCTAGTTGGAGAGATAGGAAAAACACAAACAAAAAATAACTGAGAATATCTGGAGCATATACTCGTTGTCAAATGTGTGCTCTCAGAGCACAGGGGAAGCATAGGCTTCTGAGGGATATAGTAGTCAGCCACAGATTCATGGAGGAAGATTCATGAGTCCTGAATAGGGTGGGTAGTTAGGACATTCCATGAGATTGGAATGAGGAGGGACTGGTGTGAGAAAGGCATAGATGTAGGAACTCTCTTCTCTGACAATGAGGAGACTAGTCTGCTTAGAGTGGAGAGTGGGGAATGGAAGCAAATGAATTTGGAAAGCCGGGTGATGACAGTTTGTGGAGAGCTATTTGAATATTATCCCACTGAACACCAAGGGCCATTAAATATTTTCGGCTAGAAAGAATAATTGGAATTCATATAAAAGTCCCTCTCTCATCTATTGTGCAGTGTCCATGAGGATATGGCCAAATGGACCCTTTCAAACCCTGGTGGTAAGAATGAGTTTACACTGGCACAAGGTTTGTGGAGGGCCTTTTGGTAATACATAAGCCTTAAAATATGTAAACCCCTTTTTCCTAAGGAAATGATCAAATAATTGGCCAAAGACAATATGTATAAGGCTGTTCATCCCAGCATTGTGACTAAAATAGTGAAAATTGGAAATAATTCAAGTGTCTGGTACACTGGATTGGTTAAATAAATTAAGGAAAGCTCATACAGTATATGATAAATATGTCGATTCAAATCCACTTTTGCCAGGAAAAGATAGTCATAATTCATTGGTAAGTGAGAAGGGTAGGTTAGATAGCCATACTCATAGTGTGATTCCATTTTTTTATAATAATAAAACATATGTTCAAGTAGACATAAAAAAACTCTGGAATTACAGACACCCAAATAGTAACACTATTTATCTTTGGGTGGAAGGATAATGAGTGATCTTTAACTTTTTGCTTTTTATTCATGTATGTACTCTTATTTATCTAAAATGAATATTGATTTTTCAGAAATTTTTGAAAAAGGAAAGTGTTGGGAATGAAGCAAGTGATTGGAGCATGTACTGAGGGGAAAAAATGTTTAGATAAAACATGAGAGGGATTGGAGTTTCCTCTGAAATGATAGCTGAGTAGTGAAGATGGGACTCATTGTGAGAATTAAATGAAGTAATACATGCCAAATACTTAGACTGTTCTGGCACATAGCAGTTAGTTAAGAAAAATGAGCACCCTTAATTCCCTAGAATGCAGGGTGGATAGTGATTTTGGTTGACCTTTGTTTTGCTGGGGGCATTCTGCCATGTGTCAGTGTCATTTAATACATAATAACAACAATAAAGGTTAGCATTTATTAAGACACTACTGTGTAGAGTTATGTCATTCCTGCAATGCAACTGCTAAAATAATATCTCAAAGGAATAGGGTTTTCTTATTTCTAAGGAGTCAAAGTGTATCCTCAGATATGATCTCACCAGCCCCCACAACATATTCCTGGTTGGTTTAGGGATGTTATCCTTCTTTAAATGAGGCCAGGAAAAGGTAAAATCTTCTATTCACTTATGATCTGGTTTTAGCCCTAGGCTTCCATATGGTGACCCTACTGAATCATGCACATGTGGGGACTCATTTAACACCAGAGTGGGGTGGGGGAAAAGGGAACTAAAATTTTTCTTGCTCTATTATTAGGAGGAAAAGATTTGGGAGGGGACAGCTAATCCCCTCAAAATAAATTGAGTTTGAGGTACCTGTGTGACATTCAGATGGAGACACCCTATTGTCATTTGAATGTGTTGACCTGGTGCTCAGAAGAGAAGACTAGGCTGCAAATAAAGATTTGGGAGCCAAAAGAGGATGAATGATAATTTAGGATATAGGAGTGGGTGTGATCCCCAGAGAGAGGGTGCAGAATGTAGGAGTGAAGGGATGGAGAAAGAACTGTGTAAAGGATTGTCAGCTGGGGAGAGAGGAGCAGAATTGAAACTGACTGTATACCCTTCCAGACACTTTTATTATCCATATACCTATATATTACAGACATAAAACTACACAACACTAGATAAGCTTTCAGAGTCTGATTCAAAAATTTTCTATTTCTTTCCTAAAAAATTCATTGGAGATAGTTGAGAAAATAGAGGCAATGAGAACAAACTTGTCCCCTGACCCAGTTATGTAGTTTGAACATCTAAAAAAAAAATTGTATCAAGTAAAGTTGAACACGGGGTATTGAGTAACGTGGGTGCCTGGGGTATAAATGAGGTTAACCTGAGTAACATAAAGCCACCTTGAGTCAGGGGCACAGGCCAGCCCAGTGTCCATCTGTTCTCCAGTCTCTCTTCTCCTCTCCTTCCTTCCCTCTCCCTCCCTCACACTTCTCCCTTTATTTCCTCCTCCTGGCACATCATCGGAAGTGCTCTCTCTGTGCTTCTGTGTCTTTTGGGGTGATTGTTTAATTCCCATGACACCAAGTCATGCACCAGTGGACCTTTAATACAGAGTAATAGTTATCCTGGCTGTGGCAATATGGTGCCCTGGGTGTGACTGGATGTCAAGATTTTTTGGAACGCTTGTTGAACAGAGACTGAGAAGGAATGAGTCTTAGCAGTGTGGCACAGTGCTGTGTGCTCTGCATGTACTGATGTCATCCCACACTCGGTAGCTTTTAGAACCGAATCACCTGGGCTTTGGGGAGTGCTTGTGAGGCAAAGGTGTGGCTGCCTGGTCCAGGCAGGCCACATGGCTGGCCCAGCCACACGCTGACGTCCCAATGCTGTCATATCTTGAGGGATGCCTCTCAGTCACTTTGGGAAGGGCACAGTGCTAGGACTGCGGCTGCTCCGGGGGACAGAGAGAATGGAAGCTCCTGGGAAACCAAGGGAATTAGAAACTCAGAGGATAACTTGCTGTTTGGGTTCTGTGCTCATCTAACAGTTTCAGGAATTTAAGTGGTCTATCCCTGTCAAATGTGTTCAAAGGCAACTTTACAATGATGAAGTACAGTTTTCATATAAATTGTCACCTGAAGCATAATATTTCAAGGCTCAGGAAACTAGTTTTCTTTTTTTAAATTCATATTTTACTTGCCTTGGTTCAAAAGAGATTTAGCAAATTGATGTGGTTCAGGCATCTTCTGTATTTATGCCTCTGGTTAATTTCTCTGCTAAATTCCCTTGAAAATGGCTTTTTAAAGAATGATGATGCTATTTTCAAAGCTATCTTTGTACATTCATTTTACATCATATCCCAACTGAAGGCCTTTTCTGCTTTCTCTGTTTAAACTGTGGCTCTTCCTTGCCTTTAAATCGGAACTATCTTACTGCTTTCTTGGGGTACAGAACACTAGGGTAATGGCCCCTGCTCTGTCCTGCCCTGTAGTATTAAGCAGGATAACAGATATTTACTTTTCATAATAGTATGTCTCCACACTTAACCCTCGTCACTGGGTTTCTCTCAGGCCTTGTGTTAAGGGCTTGGACAATGTGTGTGTTTGGGGATAGGTCTCGGGGGAGGGAGAAGGCCGGGGGCAGGAATGGGAGCCTTATTGGAGGGGTAACCATATCCTTACAGGTTCATGCCCATGTAATTTAATCCAGCATTGAGAGCTGGCTCAGTGTAACTCTCTAGCCCTGTTGACCATTCACATTTTAAGAAGTGAAATAGTAGGTGTAATACAAGCATCTTTGTTTGGATATAGAGCTGCTTGTTAACTGAGAATTTCTAAGTTTACAGAGGCTGTCACATGTTATTAAATGGGGTGGAATTTCTTTTTGAAAATGAAAACCATGATAATTTATGGTACTGTAAGAAATATAATTATCAAGTAGACTGGATTCTTTGTGATTATTGCTCAGAACATTCTTTCGTTAAGATAAGTCTACATTAGTAACCAAGTTATCATCAGAAGGTTGTTTATATAGTGCTCAGGGAATCAGGGAAAGCTGACTTAGCTGGATGTGGGTGCCCACCGACTATGAGAACCTGGTGCATTGTCTGTTATGGGGATTGACTTGTTGCTGAAATCAAATACTTGAATTCAAGAGCTAGAGCACATTTCTCCCTGGACACAATTATGAATTTTGTCTGCCCAGATGCCCCTTTGCCAGGGGCAGAGCATCAGTAGATGGTAGTATAACCATTAAGATGTATTATCAATTACATTTCAGAGTTTGAGAGATATATACTTTTACAGCAAGAGAAAATGGTAGTATTTGCAGTGGTTTTTCGCCTACATGTTGATTAGTGACTCCCTTTTCTGTTTTTTTTTTGTTTGTTTGATGAGTAATGATAACTTGTTACTAAGTTTTTTTGAAACCCAAGCAAAGTGAATTGTCACCTCTTTAGTTATTTTTCCATTTCCATTTTCAGTTTTATCTCGCTAAAATGTGATTTGTCTGCGTTAATGTTAATTTTTGTGGCTTTCTTTCAATAAACTGTAATGAAAATACAGACATAATGAAATGGATCCAGAAAACAAAACTTTTAATTTTTACTTTCTTGTATTATTTAAAATGAGTTAAATGGATTTTCCTTTTGATATTAGAAAAGATGGAATCTACGCAAGACCAAATAAAACAGACAATATTTAAAATATTTTATAAATCTTAAATCCATACAAACTTGGAAAATGATTTTTTTATAATCAGTTATTATTTAACATTATCAGTCACCAACTCTTGTTAAGTGGGTCCATGTAATCTATAGCGAAAAATTGGAAGTATTACATTTCACTGTGTCACTTATGAAAATTCAATAAATTTGAGTTGATTTTCTTCCAATATAAAGGTTAAGCCTTTATGTTAGGAATATTGTAACTTGTGTCTCTCTATACATATGTTTCATGCATATGTAATCACATTTGTTAAGGTGTATGGTTAAAATTGGGGAAATATTAAGATGTTAGCAGCATCTTGGAATTGTTTTCGGCTATTTATTAACTACTGATAGAAGTCCCAGATATTTCTTTCAGCTTAGAATGGGGAAAAATTAATGTCTGGGGAAGAAGGCCATAGTATAGCCTCTGCATTGGTCGACAGAATAATGCATCCAAACTGGATGTTTGACTACCACTCTGAGAGGGTATTTTTCACAGTGAACTCCATTTTAATTTGCTTTATTGTGTTTTCTTGAACCATAGAAGTAATTCATGCATATTAAAAATTGAGACAGATAAATGTATAAATTAAAACAAACCTGCCCTCTTTTCACCCATCTTTACAGTTACTTATTTACCAGCCTAATGTTCTCTATGCATATACAAATATAAATGATATACATATTCACATTTATATCAGAAAATGAACTCACAGTACATATATTGTTCTGTTTTGCAACTTTTTTTTTAACTTAAATAAATCATGTGCATCTTTCCGTGTATATCCTGCCTCATTTACCTTTTTTCATTGTGTCTTTCTCTGTAGATGATCTTCATTTTTAGGTGGTCATATCACTCAGCCTTTCCCTTCAGGGCTTTGAGGTTTTGGGTCATGCTGAGATGGGCTTTTTCTACCACAAGCTTAAAAAGAATTTTAAATATTTCCTTCATGTTTTTAAAAATAGTTCTCTCTGTGTATGTTTGTGTGGTGTGTGTGTATGTTTAACCCTTTTGGTATATACTTTTGTGTATGGTATGAAGTAGCAATGTAACTTTACTTCTTTTTCCTGGTCCCAGACATTGAATATGCCATCTTTTCCTCCACTTCTTGGCAGCACTTTTCATACATCAGTTAGTCATAGGTTATTTACAAAATGTTAGTTTTCTCTATAAATGGAAACATTATTGCTCTTTTTTGCTATCTTTGAGGTAGGATTCACTGAGGACTGCTGGTGAAGCTCTGTATCACAGAACCAGTTTTGTTAAAGATGGAATTAATGGTCTTGCATTGTGATACTAGTAATTTATTTGGTTATGGGTCTATTTTGAAGACACTTAAAACACCAAAAGGATAAATACAATGCACTTTGGGCTGTGAAAATGTCACAATTTGTGAAAGGTAGTCTAGCAGGTAACTTACATGAGTGTGGCAACACTTCACTCAAAACAATCTTAATGTTGTCATGGGACGACAATGAATGAGCTAATCAGTGTATTTGCAAGTTTGAAAATCTGCCAGCTGGTTCAGTCTTCCAAGCAGGAGAGTTATTATATATTGTTGTGTATGCCTTAGAACTAAAGATAAGAAACTTGTCTATTTGAAACATGGAATGAACTGTCAGATCTAGAAGGCTTGAGCACTATGAATTAAGATATTTTGGTGGACACTTAGAAGTTAAAGTAATCTGCTTATCAAAACACTGAAAGAGCTACAGATTAAAATTTATAAAACACATTTGGGTACAAAAACAAGATAATATAATAAAATGAAATAAATATTGATGGGACATTGACACTGAGACAACTGTTGGAAATAGCAATTGATAAAAACATTCTGTGGATGAGTTTTATAGATGATATTCCTTTCACCAGTAATATATGTCCTTTTAAGCAAAAGAAATAAGAAAATAATGTTAGTACATGGTCTCTATAGTGCAACAATCCCCAAAAACCTGCTAAAATAGAAGAAAGCCATTTTTTTATATTTATCTTATGTTTTGCCACCTCTTCTAATTTGCTTATTGACTGTCATCTTAAGTCCTTTGTGTTTTACACAAACACAATCATATCAGTTGTAAATAAAAATTAGTTTTAACTTTTTTCAGTTTTACACTATTTTCCTACCTTACTGCAATAGCTTTAATCTCCAAAAGTACACTGAGTAAAAATAGAAATTATAGATGATCTTGACTTGCTCCTGGTTGAAGTAGAAATGACTTTGGCATTTCATGGTTAGAATGAGGATTGTTGTTGATTGTTGGTAAGAAGCCTTTCAATATTTAAATTATTCCCTCCTATTCATGTTAGTATCCATTGGTAGTAGCTAATTTTTTTTCCCCAATGGCTTTTCAGTATCTATTGATAGAAACATACTTTTTCTCCTTTAATTTTTTATGAAATATATTGATAGAATTCCTGATTTTGACCATATTTGCTTTTGTGGATCAATCTCTACTAGGTTATAGTATAGCTTTTTTCTTGCCAAACTTCTGGGTTCTGTTTGTTTATGTGTCTTATAATTTGCTAATATTTTATTTTGATTTTTACATTTATTATTAATACTTGCTTTCAGTTATCTTTTATGTACTATCTTTAACAGGTTGTGGTCTCAGGTTTGGTAGCTTTATAAAATTCATTAGTGAACTTTCAATTTCTTTCCTCTTTTCTGGTAGAGTTTAAATAACGTTGGTATTATCTCTTCCTTAAAGGTTAAATAAAACTAAGCAGCAAAAACATTTGATCCTGGTTCCTTTTCAGTGGTAGATCTATAATCACATTTTCAATCTTATTTCTAATAATTTTTCTGCTCAAATTCCCTGTTTCTTGGGCTAATGTTCGTAACTTCTATTTTTTGGGCCAATGGTTAGGAAATCATCCATTACTTTTAGACTTTAAAATTTTATGTCATAGATTTGTACATTAAGTTATAATTCTTTTAATTGCATCTGTTTATGTAGTTAAACCCTTTATCATTCATATTTATATAAGTTTGTTTTCGCTCTGTTTTTACTTAGCTGTACTCATGAAGAATCTGTTCATTTTATTGGTCTTTTCAAAGAACTAGGTTTTTATTTATTGCTTCTACAATTGTTTTTCTTGGTCATTATTTTGGACTTTACTAATTTTTTCTATTTTGTTTTTTTTGTTGTGCTTTTCTTATTCTCCAATAACAGTGCTTATTTCTTTTGTTTATGGTCTTATTGAATAATAATGGTAATTAAGACTATTTTTCTCTGAGTACAGTTTTAACCATGCCCCATTGGCTTTAATATGATGTATTTTCCTTTTCTTATAGCTTGTGATTTTATTTTTAATTTCCTCTTTGACCCAGGGATTATTTTGGAGAACAGGGCTATATTATTAGGCAGCTACATTTTATGGTGATATTTTGTTATTTATTTCGAATTTTATTTTGTTACGAGGATATGCCTGTAAGTTCTCTCATTTTTAGAATGTATTCTTTTTTTTATTTCATCTGACTGTATTTTTTAATTTGAAAATCATCTTTTACAATCCCAGAAATTATTTTTCCTGCTTTAATTATATTCCTTTCAGCACTGTTTCTGTTTATTTTGCTAAAGATTATATCTGACTCCTTTAATAGTTCTATTTCAGTGGGAGATAATATAAAGTTTGAAGTACATACAATGGATATGAATAGTCGCCTATAGAAGTAACACAAGAGACTGGAGAAGTTTAGAAAATGGGAAACTCCAAGGAAGGTCTCCTGTGAGACCTCCCTTGGAGGCCAGACCGGGATTTGATTGAAATTTTACTGAAGTTGATTTCATGATTCTGCATTTATTTCTCATTATATCTACATTTCCTTCTAACATTGTTTCTTAGACATACCTAGTGATGCTTACTAAGTGGTAGATTAAAGATTCTTCAGAGAGTATTTGACTGTTACTCATAATTCATCTGCTTCCCCTACCCCTTCCAGACATTAGCACAGTGCTGCCATTATTTTATAGTGCTGTACATTGATCACTTTAGTTGTAGCTTAAAAAAGCGGTGTTCAGAATTTATTGCCTAGGAGAAAGCAGGGTGCAAGCAAATAAGCTGTGTGTAGGAACTGTGGCTTGACCAACAAGTGATACCATATCCCAATGAGGTCATCTTGCTTATGTCTTCAAGAGAAACCTCTCAATAGTCAGAAAGAAGAAAATATGCAATGATTTACAAGGGATGGGATGACAGACACTGAAAACTATTGAACATTTCCATGTACTCTTTCACTGGAATCCTGGAAAGAGGGTTCTATTTCCTCCTTTCCTTGAAGATGGTTTCTTGTTTATTCTTAAAAAATGGAGATTTAATATTGCACTGGGGTTAATAAATATATACATGTATGATAGAATATTATGTTTTAGATATAAAGTTACATTCTTGTTTTTCTCTCCCACAATATTTCTAACTTTTCTATTTTACCCATTCCTTTCTTCAGGAAAGGTTTAGGTAAGGGCTTTGTGATTTCCCAAAGCCCTAATACATGAAAACATCATGCTAGGTATAGTTAAAGTTAATGCTCTACATTAAGATGTCTAATTCTGGTTTTGTTTGTATTCAGTCTGCCCAAGACTCACTGTGTTCAATATGAAGACTCATGTCTTACTTTTTTGTTGAAAATTATGCCACAGTCTCTTCAAACATTGCTTTGTCCTCATTCTATCTAGTCTCTATGGAACGTCTTTCAGGCATATTTTGATACTTACCATTCCTTCTGCCATGTAACTTCTCATTTCCTTCTGTCTTATAACTTCTCATTTATATTTTGCACCACTTCCTCTTTTTATGCTGCATTCTGTGTGATTTCTTGAGATTTATCTTTGAATGTCTTAATAATCTCTTGCTTTTGAGTTAACCTCTGCTAGGGCCATACAAGTTTTACCAGTTCCAGATTATTTTTGTTACTTTATGTCCTTTGGGTTCTCCAACACGTAGGAACTATGAATTCAACCCCACACCTATGGGTGCAGCTGGCCTGGGTTCTGATTGCTTCCAAGGGACTCTTTATATACCCACCACCTCACATATAAGACAAGCTTCCTTGTCATATATTTTTGCTGTAAGAAAAGATTTTCTAGTTATTACTTCATGTATTGTCTGTGCTTCTGTGGGGTTTGGACTTAGACAGGAGCTCAGTGCCAGCTTCCCATCTTCCACTGTCTAGAGGCATTGTTTCCAGTTGCCATGTGGGATGAAACCCTGATCCTCAGCCCTTAAAGCCAATATCCATCTGTTTTTATCTCCTGCTCAATGTTAGTCCCTTCTTTGTTTTTGGGAATCTCCACTTGATGATGATGAGCTTTTGAAAGAGGGGATTCATATTCTATCACTTCTGTGAGCTTCAAATATGAAGGAGGAAACTTTCCAAGTCATTTCAGTCTTGTTTTGCCTAGAAGTTCCTGGTAGGTTTGTTGGATTGGATTGTGTAGGTGATTTGTGTTATGCCTTTTAATAGATACCTGGGGGGATGGCCTTTTTAGTACTTCCAGCAAAATAGTATAGGGTCTTACCAATCTTTCTGTAACCCAGCATAGTAATGTCAGAGGAACAAGAGGGAAAGTCTAATCATTCAAAGATGACACAGAAGCAGATAGACAGCCACTATATCTAAAGGGGCTACAAAGAAGCAATGAGAGTGGTGAATTATGTGAAACAGTAAGCATTCTTGAATTTAGACACAGCCTTGGAGAAAACAGGTCTTGAACTGATACCATTTCAGTCACCCCCATGGAATGAGAAGACAAAATGAAAATTATATGACTATTGCCATAGAAAATAAAACTTGGGTGTCTTACATACTTGAGTTTGTGGGCTGAGATTTACTCGTTACATATAAACACACACATATGCTCATACATATCTGTATATGGATAGTAAAACAGCTGGAAGGTTATAGCACAAAGTATTAGCTATGGCATTCTGTAGCAGTGAGATTATAAGACATTTATATTGTATTTTGTGCTTAGTTAACTATACTTTTTCCTATTTTCAGCTCAAATTTTACTTTCTTAGGGAATTTATTTCCGTCCACTCTCTACCCCTTCAGAGTGTGTCTTGATCTTCTGCTATATACTTGTGCAAACATGTGTTCTATTTCTTCTTTGTATGTTCACAGAATTGTAATTATACATACACTTGTGTGAATATTTGATTAATGTATATCCCTTACTAGTGTCTGTGAGCTTCATGAATACAAAGACCTTGTCTGTTTTTTTTACCATTGTATTCTCAGTACCATGCATAAGCACTCAATAAAGACTTATTAAATGAATACATTTTTGCATTGTTTGAATATTTTTACAATGACTGTATTAATTTCATTATTAAAAGAAAATAAAAATCATCCCATTTAAAACATATATAAACATAGGCCTTCTGGGTCAGCAATCCCTGGTATCTTTGAGGATCACACTTCCCAGTAAGAATGTGTCAGTAATTATAGCCTCTCTCCTGAGAAATCCACATGCCCTGTCCCTTCACTCCCAACATACAATCTTATATATACTTCCCAGGTGTATAGAGACTTGGCCAGAGAACACCTGGTCTAAGTTAATCAGTATGGTCAGTGGGTGAGTGTTCCTTGTTTACTGACCTAAACCTGGTTGAGGGACCAGCAGGGAGGAGGTGGACTGGCAGGCAGCAACCCTGCAGCAAAATTAGGCTCTTCCTCAGTTCCCTGGAGTTTGGGGATGAGAGGCCCCCAGACTACACTCCTCAGGCTAGGTGGGAGGCAGCAGAAACAGTCCAGGGAAGCTTCTACTCAAGCACCGTGAATAAGGGCAGAAAACAAGTCGTGGAGAGTTTCCCTCAAGTGATCACTTCTCCAGGCTTCATGGAAACCCTCAGCCACAGGGGTCTAGGAGGGATCCCATTCTGGTTTCCATTGATGGGAAGAGTGCTCCCATCTATGCTGAGGCTGAATTATCTTCTTGGGAATTTGGGAGAGTGATGGGAGGCACCACAGGCATTTTTCACTCAGGTCACAGCTTTGCTCACATGTCTGTATATTTTTGGAGTGAGCAGCAGAGTTAGGTGCCTGAATGCAAAGAATGGGAGACTCTGGAATACTGGAAGGGATTGGGAGACAGCACTGTCCCACACTCTTGGCAGGACAGGGAAGATCAGGTCATGTCTCCATCCATTACACTCTCAGCTGCCTTGGCCTCCCATCTCTTTCCTTTGTCCAGAGTTGAATCTCATTATTTAGAAGGATTCCGTCTAAAAATCTATGAAATACTTTAGCATTTTTATAACTGCTTCTTATGTACAAAAAACAACACAGTTATAAAACATCATTGGACTAAGGCATTTGCATAAAATGAGGGCTCCCTCTCAAGTTGGAAATATTTTTTAATCATAGATTTTTTCCTCAGATTGAGTCCTTGTTAATTTTTCAGTGCCAATAATTTCATTGCCTTTTTTCTGATGGTAAAAATGATTGCACACTGATGCATATTTTTTTTAAATTTAGGTATCATTGATATACACTCTTTTGAAGGTTTCACAAGAAAAACAATGTCGCTACATTCACCCTTACTATCGAGCCCCCCCATACCCCATTGTAGTCACTGTCCATCAGTGTAGTAAGATGCTGATGCTTATTTTTTAAGGCAGCAATAGTGCCAGAAAATATGAGGAAGTAGTACAGATCTCATTTTCACTTACTGTCTCTATTACTGACCTGCCCACTCTCTAACCTCAACCCGTGTCCCCCTCCCCCCCAACTGTTTTGGTGGATGGACACAGTTGTAAAGGAAGTGGAAGATTTTACCGCCTAGGGGATTGAAGGTGGAGGGAGGAGCCCGAGAATCAGTGAGGCTGAAAACGTTTGAAAACTGTTGATGAGAGTCAGGAAAAGCAAGCACTGAGATCAGTGTTCCAGATGATTAATGTCTTCTAATAACATTTAATAATTCCATCCACAAATCTCTTGCCCATTGTGGCAGAGGCTGATAGTGATCCCCAATATCCATGTTGTTTTCTTCCTCCTGGGCACCCAGCTAGACAAGTGGTCAATGTCCCTTATGAATGAGTGTTGTCATAAGACTGAGATCTGGCCAATGAATCGTGTCAGGAGTAATGTATACCACTTCTAGATTTTCCCTCATAAAATATCTCCATGACTGATCTTGCTCTCTTCCCATCCACTGGCTAAATGGAGAGAACTCTGAGTACATAGAGAAGAGCGGAGTACAAGATGGAATGAATCTGGGACCCTGAATGGCCACATATAGCAGAATCTCTCTGATGACCTGGAACAGTAACTTGAGACTCTTATGTAAACAAGAAATAAACCTTTGTTTATTTCACTGAGATTTGGGGGTTCATATGATACTGCAACGTTAATGGATTTCTTCCCTTCCTTTTTTATGGACCTCAGATAGAGGATTATCGTAACGGTATTTCTTCCTCCCTCTCATACCTGCATTCCTACATTCTTCTAATCAATCCTTTGCCTCTTTCCTTTATTCATTCACTACTTTGTTTCTCTTCATCTCTTTTCCTCACTTCTTACATCCTCCTCCCAACAGGCAACAATTATAATATATTTGATAAGCATATTTTAGTTTGTCTGGGTTCTTTTAAAACTTACGTTATTGTGTATCCACGAATTTTTAATTTAGATAATGCTTTAGTGCTGTGATTCTCATTCTTTTTCTTTTTTCCCACTCACCATTAAAAAAATGTTACATATTACTCTGTGCACATCTAGGCTGTAGTTTCTAACTATTGTTATGACATATCACAATGTTCATCCACTCTGATTTACTTCTTTGCTTTCCTAGAAATAGAGTCTAGACTGCTTCCAACTCCTTACTACCTCTAACACTGTGATGAATGTCCTCATATAGTTCCTCTTATGGACCCTGTAGAAGTGTTCTGGAATATATATAAAATAAATGAAGTTGATGGGCCATAGGACACATGTATAATTAATTTGATCAAGTACTGTCAGATTGCTTTTGGGAATAACAGTCCTGGTCTAAATCTAATCAGCTGTGTGTGTGTTGGAGTTCCTATAACCCTGTACCCTCACAAATGATTGGCCTGACCCAGCTTTCTAATTGCCAGCCAAACAGGTATAAATGTATATTAATTAGCCATTATATGATTAATAGTGAGTTTGAACATCTCTTTCTGTCTTAGTGCTTGGTTTTCCTGTTCTCTTAGTACATTTTTCATATATTTTGTCAATTTAAGGTAATATATTATTCTCTCCTTTTTTGGGAGGATTTGCAGGAATAGTTTACATATGCTAGATATTCATACCATGTTAGTTTGCTACAAGATACTGCAAGATACCTTAATATAAATCTTTGGTTCTTTCATCTATTAATTTTGTTCATGGTGTCCTTTATTGAATAGAAAATCTTATTTTTTCATGTAATCAAATCTATTAAACTCTTTTGCCCTATGGCTTGTACTTCCGAGGTTTTGTTTAATGTTATGTAAACAAGAAATACACCTTTGTTTATTTTACTGAGATTTGGGGGTTCATATGTTACTGCAGCATAGTCTATTGTTACCCTGACTAACATGTGGCTTTGTAGCATATCTTACTATTTGGTAGAGTAAGTTTCCCTCTTTCCTTTCTTTATTTTTTTATGCTTATTTTTATTTTTATTTTTTTATTAAGGTATTATTGATATACACTCTTATGAAGGTTTCACATGAAAAAACAATGTGGTTACTACATTCACACATATTATCATCTCTTCCCCCATATCCCATTGCAGTCACTGCCCAACAGTATAGTAAGATGCCACAGAATCACTATTTGCCTTTTCTGTGCTACACTGTCTTCCCCATGATCCCCCCCACACCAAGTGTGCCAGTCATAATACCCCTCAGTCCATTTCTCCCTCCCTCCCAAACCACCCTTCCCCACCCATCCCCCTTGACAACCACTAGTCCCTTCTTGGAGTCTGTGAGTCTATTGCTGTTTTGTTCTTTCAGTTTTGCTTCGTTGTTATACTCCACAAATGAGGGAAATTATTTGATACTTGTATTTCTCCACCTGGCTTATTTCACTGAGCATAATATCCTCCAGCTCCATCCATGTTGTTGCAAATGCTAGGTTTGTTTCTTTCTTATGGCTGAATGGTATTCCATTGTGTATATGTACCACCTCTTCTTTATCCCTACATCTACTGATAGACACTTAGGTTGCTTCCATTTCCCAGCTATTGTAAATAGTACTGCAATAAACATAGGGGTGCATATGTCTTTTTTGAATCTGAGCAATTACATTCTTTGGGTAAATTCCTAGGAGTGGAATTCCTGGGTCAAATGATATTTCTGTTTTTAGTTTTTTGAGGAAGCTCCATATTGCTTTCCACAATGGTTGAACTAGCTTACATTCCCACCAGCAGTGTAGGAGGATTCCCCTTTCTCCACATCCTCGCCAGAATTTGCTGTTCTTAGTCTTTTCAATACTGGCCATCCTAACTGGTGTGAGGTGATATTTCATTGCGGTTTTAATTTGCATTTCTCTGATGATTAGCAATGTAGAGCATCTTTTCATGTGCCTGTTGGCCATCTGAATTTCTTCTTTTGAGAAGTCTCTGTTCAGCTCCTCTGCCCATTTTTTTATTGGATAATTTGCTTTTTGTTTGTTGAGGTGCATGAGCTCTTTGTATATTTTGGATGTCAACCCCTTATCAGATATGTCATTTGTGAATATATTCTCCCATACTGTAGGGTGCCTTTTTGTTCTTCTGATGGTGTCCTTTGCTGTACAGAAGATTTTTAGTTTGGTGTAGTCCCATGTGTTCATTTTTGCTTTTGTTTCCCTTACTTGAGGAGATGCATTCAGAAAAAAGTTGCTCATGTTTATATTCAGGAGATTTTTGCCTATGTTGTCTTCTAAGAGTTTTATGGTTTCATGACTTACATTCAGGCCTTTGATCCATTTCGAGTTTACTTTTGTGTATGGGGATAGACAATAATCCAGTTTCATTCTCTTGCATGTAGCTGACCGGTTTTGCCAACATCAGTTGTTGAAGAGGATGTTCTTTCCCAGTTGCATGTCCCTGGTTCCTTTATTGTATATTAATTGACCATATATGCTTGGGTTTGTATCTGGGCTCTCTAGTCCATTCCATTGCTCTATGGGTTTGTTCTTGTGCCAGCACCAAATTGTCTTGATTACTGTGGCTTTGAAATAGAGTTTGAAGTCAGGGAGCATGATCCCCCAGCTTTATTCTTCCTTCTAAGGATTGCTTTGGCTATTTGGGATCTTTTGTGCTTCCATATGAATTTTAGGACTATTTTCTCTAGTTCACTGAAGAACGCTGTTGGTATTTTGATAGGGATTGCATTGAATCTGTAGATTGCTTTAGGCAGCATGGCCATTCTGACAATATTAATTCTTCCTATCCAGGAGCACGGGATGTATTTCCATTTATTGGTATCTTCTTTAATTTCTCTCATGAGTGTCTTGTAGTTTTCAGAGTATAGGTCTTTCACTTCCTTGGTTAGGTTTATCCCTAGGTATTTCATTCTTTTTGATGCAATTGTGAATGGAATTGTTTTCCTTATTTCTCTTTCTGCTAGTTCATCATTAGTGTATAGGAATGCCACAGATTTGTGTGTATTAATTTTGTATCCTGCAACTTTGCTGAATTCAGATATTAGATCTAGTAGTTTTTGAGGGGATTCTTTAGAGTTTTTCATGTACAATATCATGTCATCTGAAAACGGTGACAGTTTAAGTCCTTCTTTACCAGTCCGGATGCCTCTTATTTCTTTGTGTTGTCTGATTGCTGTGGCGAGGACCTCCAGAACTATGTTGAATAAAAGTGGGGAGAGTGGGCATCCTTGTCTTGTTCCCAATCTTAAAGGAAAAGCTTTCAGCTTCTCACTGTTAAGTATGATGTTGGCTGTGGGTTTGTCATATATGGCCTTTATTATGTTAATACCCATTTTTACCCTCTATACCCATTTTGTTGAGAGTTTTTATCATGAATGGATGTTGAATTTTGTCGAATGTTTTTTCAGCATCTATGGAGATGATCATGTGGTTTCTGTTCTTTTTCTTGTGGGGTGGATGATGCTGATGGATTTTCAAATATCGTACCATCCTTGCATGCCTGGAATAAATCTTACTTGATCATGATGGATGATCTTTTTGATGTATTTTTGAATTCAGTTTGCTAATACTTTGTTGAGTATTTTTGCATCTATGTCCATCAGGGATGTTGGTCTGTAATTTTCTTTTTTTGTGGTGTCTTTCTATGGTTTTGGTATTAGGGTGATGCAGCCTCATAGAATGAGTTTGGTAGTATTCCCTCCTATTCTACTTTTTGGAAAATTTTAAGGACAAGGGTACTAGGTCTTCACTAAATGTTTGATAAAATTCAGCAGTGAAGCAATCTGGTCCAGGAGTTTTGTTCTTAGGTAGTTTTTTGATTATCAGTTCAATTTGGTTGCTACTAATTGGTCTGTTCAGATTTTCTGTTTCTTCCTGGGTCAGCCTTGGAAGGTTGTATTTTTCTAGAAAGTTTTCCATTTCTTCTAGGTCATCCAGTTTGTTAGCATATAATTTTTCATAGTATTCTCTAATAATTCTTTGTATGTCTGTAGTGATATTTCCTTTCTCATTTTTGATTCTGTTTATGTGTGTAGAATCTCTTTTTTCTTGATAAGTGTGGCTAGGGGTTTACCTATTTTGTTTATTTTCTCAAAGAACCAGCTCCTGCTTTCAGTGACTCTTTCTGTTGTTTTATTGTTCTCGATTTTATTTATTTCTGCTCTGATCTTTATTATGTCCCTCCTTCTACTGAGTTTGTGCCTCATTTGTTCTTTTTCTAGTTGTGTTAATTGTGAGTTTAGACTGTTCATTGGGATTGTTCTTATTTCCTGAGGTAGGCCTGTGTTGCAATATACTTCCCTCTTACCATGGCCTTTGCTGCATCCCACAGATTTTTGCGGTGTTGAATTATTGTTGTCATTTGTCTCCATATATTGCTTGATCTCTGTTTTTATTCGGTCATTTATCCATTGGTTATTTAGGAGCATGTTGTGAAGCCTCCCTGTGTTTATGGGCTTTTTCATTTTCTTTGCGTAATTTATTTCTAGTTTCATACCTTTGTGGTCTGAGAAGCTGGTTGGTACAATTTCAATCTTTTTGAATTTATTGAGGCTTATTTTGTGGCCTTCTGTATGATCTATTCTTGAAAATGTTCCCTATGCATTTGAGAAGAATGTGTATCCTGCTGCTTTGGGTGGAGTGTGTTCTGTAAATGTCTGTTAGGTCCATCTGTTCTAATGTGTTGTTCAATGCCTCTGTCTTCTTACTTATTTTCTGTCTGGTTGATCTGTCCTTTGAAGTGAGTGGAGTGTTGAAGTATCCTAGAATGAATGCATTGCATTCCATTTCCCCTTTTAATTCTGTTAGTATTTGTTTCACATATGCAGGTGCTCCTGTGTTGGGTGCATAGATGTTTATAATGGTTATATCCTCTTGTTGGATTGACCCCTTTATCATTATGTATTGTCCTTCTTTGTCTCTTGTGACTTTCTTTGCTTGAGAGTCTATTTTATCTGATACAAGTACTACAACACCTGCTTTTTTTCTCCCTGTTGTTTGCATGAAATCTTTTTCCATCTCTTCACTTTTAGTCTGTGTATATCTTTGGGTTTGAAGTGAGTCTCTTGTAGGCAGCATATAGTTGGGTCTTGCTTTTTTATCCATTCTATTACTCTGTATCTTTTGATTGGTGCATTCAGACCATTTACATTTAGGTTGATTATCAACAGGTGTGTACTTATTGCCATTGCAGGCTTTAGATTCATGGTTACCAAAGGTTCAAGGTTAACTTCCTTACTATCTAAGAGTCTAACTTAACTCACTTAGTATGCTATTACAAACACAATCTAAAGGTTCTTTTTTTCTCCTCTCCTTTTCTTCCTCCTCCATTCTTTATATATTAGGTATCATATTCTATACTCTTTGTCTGTACCTTTTTATTACCTCTGGTGACAGCTGTTTAATCTTAGGAACACTTCCATTTATAGCAGTCCCTCCTAAATACACTGTAGAGATGGTTTGTGGGAGGTAAATTCTCTCAGCTTTTGCTTATCTGGAAATTGTTTAATCCTTTCTTCAAATTTAAATGATAATATTGCTGGATAGAGTATTGCTGGTTCAAGACACTTCTGCTTCATTACATCAAATATATCATGCCACTCCCTTCTGGCCTGTAAAGTTTATGCTGAGAAGTCTGATGTTAGCCTGATGGGCTTTCCTTTGTATGTGATCTTATCTCTGTCTCTCTGGCTGCTTTTAATAGTCTGTCCTTATCCTTGATCTTTGCCATATTAATCATTATATGTCTTGGTGTTGTCCTCCCTGGGTCCCTTGTGTTGGGAGATCTGTGCACATCCTTGGTCTGAGAGACTATCTCCTTCCCCATATTGGGGAGGTTTTCAACAATTACTTCCTCAAATACCCTTTCTATCCCTTTTTCTTTCTGTTCTTCTTCTGGTACCACTATAATATGAATATTGTTCCATTTGGATTGGTCACACAGTTCTCTCAGTATTCTTTCATTCCCTTTTTTCTCTGTGCTTCAGCTTCTTTCTATTCCTCTTCTCTAATTTCTATTTTATTATCGTCTCCTTTACCATATGCAATCTGCTTTTAATACCCTCCATTGTGTTCCTCAACAATTGGATCTCCGTCCTAAATTCATTCCTGAGTTCTTGAATATTTTTCTGTCCCTCCAGGAGCATGTTTATGATTTTTATTTTGAAATCTCTTTCAGGAAGATTTGTTAGTTCAGTCTCACTTGATCATTTTTCAGGTGTTGAGATTTTGCTTTGAACCAGGTTCCTTTGACCGTTCATATTTGTATGTGGTGCCCTCTCGTGCCCAGAAGCTCTACTCTCTCGAGCTGCTTACCCCAGTAGTGATGTCAGGGCTTGCAGGCAAGTGGTGCTGGTGCTTGGCAGGAGGAGCTGTTTCTTGCTTCCTGACTGCTATGCCTGTCTCCATTGCCAGAACCAGTAGGCTGAACACACAGGTGTACACCTCTATGTTTTGCATTTGTAGCTGCTGTAGGCTTCCCTCTGGATGGCCTGACACCAGGGCAGGGTTTTCCAGTTTTCAAGCCAGGTGTGGGCTGGCCAGGAGGAAAGCACAGCAGGCTGCATATCATGGTGGGGGGCCTTGGAGCTGCATAGCCAGCTAGGGGGATGGAGCGCCTGAAGATTGGAAAGTTCCCAACCCTGTTCCATGGGGTCTGTTCTTTCTTCCAGGTTTATGCAGTCTGGCACAGCCTTCTTTCCTGTTGCTCTTCAGGATTAGTTGTATTAATTATATTTTTGTATCATATGTGGTTTTAGGAGGAGGTCTCTTTTTCACCTCTCACACCTCAACACAGAGAAGACTAGAAGTGATTCTATAGCATCTTACTATGCTGATGGACAGTGTCTGTAATGGGGTGTGTGGTGGGACTTGATGATGGGGGGAGTCTAGTAACCATAATGTTGCTCATGTAGTTGTAGATTAACGATATCAAAAAAAAGTCTCCTTTCTTTTTCCTTATTTTTCAAAATTGACATAGCTCCTTTAAAATTTTAATACTACCATATAAATGTTGGAAGGTGTCAATCAAGTTTTAATAGATTTTTTAAAAAGTCAAGCCATTTTTGTGTTCAAACATTGATCATAACATATTTTTTTATACACTGCTGAACTCTGCTTGCTGGTGTTTTATTTAAAATTTTCACATCTATGCTTATAGTGAGACATCCATAATTTTCTTTTTTTATACTGTCAGATTTTGATATAAAGGTTAGTACTTGTGTCATAAAATTCATTGTATAGTAATACTTCTTTCTGTTTTCTGGAACAGTTTGTGTAAGATTGTGATTATCTATTCCATCTGGGTCTGTTTTGTGGAGCAGAGGGGCTTTTAAATTCCTCATTTAATTTTCTCAGGGGTTATAAAGTCCTCTGGGTTTTCCTTTTCTTTTTGAGTCAGTTTTGATACATTCCATTTTTCAAGGAATTCATGCATTTCATCCATGTTCTTAAATTCATTGTCATAATGTTAGTCATAGTATTGTCTTATCTTTTAAAATCTCTGCTTATTTATTATTATGTCCTTTTGCCCATTGCTGATAATGTTTATTGACACCTTTTTTTTTCTTGATTGGTCTCACCAAAGGTTTGTCTTTTTTTATTACACCAAAGGGCAAATTTTTGGCTTTGTTGATACTATCTAATGTATTTTTGCTTTGTATTTCATCTCTTTTTACTCTTGTCTTTTCCATTCTTCTGTCTTTGGGTTTCTGTTCATCTTTTTTGAACTTCCTAATTTGGATGCTCACCATATTAATGTTTAGCCCTTTTTCTAGTCTAACTGAAGATTTAAAAAAAAGCTTTATTGAACATAATTGACATACAAACAATTCAGCTCTTTAAAGTGGACAATTCAATATTTTTTCGTATTTTCACAAAGGTTGTGCAACCATGGCCATGATCAATTTTAAAACATTTTTATCACCCCAAAAGGATGCCCTGTACCCATTAACTGTCATTCTCCACCTCTCCTTCACTGCCCTTCCAGCCCTTATCAACCATTATTCTATTTTCTGTCTCTATAGATTTGTCTATTCTGGACATGTCATAGGACATAAAAATTTAAAGCCATAAGACTAAGAACAACAAATGTTGGCAAGGACGTGGAGAAAGGAAAACCTTCCTACACTGCTGGTGGGAATGTAAGCTATTTCAACCATTGTGGAAAGCAGTAAGGAGGTTCCTCAAAAAACTAAAAATAGAAATACCATTTGACCTGGGAATTCTACTCCTAGGAATTTACCCAAAGAATTTAATTTCTCATATTCAAAAAGACATATGTACCCCTATGTTTATTGCAGCACTATTTACAATAGCCAAGATATGGAAGCAAGCTAAGTGTCCATCATTAGATGAATGGATAAAGAAGATGTGGTACATATACACAGTGTAATACTATTCAGCCATAAGAAAGAAACAAACCCTACCATTTGCAACAACATGGTTGGAGCTGGAGGATATTATGCTCAGTGAAGTAAGCCAGGTGCAGAAGTATAAGTACCTAATGATTTCCCTCATTTGTGGAATATAACAACGAAGCAAAACTGAAGGAACAAAACAGCAACAGACTCCAAGAAGGGACTAGTTGTTACCAAAGGTGAGGGGTTGGGGAGGACGGGTTAGGAAGGAGGAAGAAGGGGATTGAGAGGTATTATGATTGGCACACATGGTGTGGGGAGGATGATGGGGAAGACAGTGTAGCACAGAGAAGACAAATAGTGACTCTGTGGCATCTTACTACACTGATGGACAGTGACTGCAATATATGGGGGGTCGCAATAATATGGGTGAATGTAATGACCACATTTTTTCATGTGAAGCCTTCATAATAGTGTATATCAATAATACCTTAATGAAAAATAAATAAATAAAAGTTATTACCTTAAAAAATTAAGGTCATAAATTTCTTTTGAAATAGTGTTTTTTCTGAATCCTGCAAATTTTGATCTTTAGTAATTTCATTATTATTTAGCTCTTAGTATTTTTAAATTTCCATTATGCTTCTTTTTAAATCCATGAATTATTTGGAAGTATGTTTTAAAATTTCAAAACACATGGGGTTTTAAAATGTTATCTTGTTAATGATTTCTATACTAATTGCACTTTGGTCTGATAAAGTGTTCTTTATGATACTGAATCTTAGAAATTTCTTGAGACTTGTTTTATAGCCAAGCACATGATCATCAGTTATTATAAATGTCCTACGTGTACTTGAGAAAAAGGTGTATTTTCCTATTACTGGGTGCACGATATATCCACTAAATCAGCTTGTTGATGATATTGTTCACTCTTCTATATCTTTATTTTTTTCCTTGTTTTTAATACTTTAGAGAAGTATTCTCCCATGTTATTGTTGATTTGTTCATTTCTTTTTATAGTTCCATAACATTTTTTCTTATATATTTTGAGGTTACTCTTAATGCCCATACATTTATTTACTTATTTTTGCATATTTTAAAAATTGAAGCATAGTTGATATACAATATTATACTGGTTTCAAGTATACAACACAGTGTTTCAACAGTTACATACATTATTAAATCATCACCCCAACTAGTGTAGTTATTATCTGTCAACACAGAAAGATGTTAGAGCTATTGACTATATTCTCTATGCTGTACTTTCATCCCTATTTTATGTTATGTTTAAGATTTTGTGCCTCTTTATCCCCTTCACTTCTTTCATCCATCACCCCCAATCCCCAACCCCCCCATAGGTAACCACTGGTCACTTCTCAGTGTCTCTGAGTCTACTGCTGTTTTGTTCATTTGGTTTTGCTTTGCTTTTAGATTCCACATATAAGTGAAATCATATGATATTTTTCTTTCTTTGCCTGGTTTATTTCACTTAGTGTAATACTCTCTAGGTCCATCCATGTTGTCACAAATGGCAGGATTTCTTTCTTTTATATGGCTTAATAATATTCCTTTGTGTGTGTGTGTGTGTGTGTGTGTGTATATATATATATGTATATACATATATATACACCACATCTTCTTTATCCATTCATCTATTGATGGGCACTTTGGTTGCTTCCATATCTTGGCTATTGTAAGTAATGTGGTGATACATGTAGGGGTGCATATATCTTTTCAAATCAGAGATTCTGTTTTCTTTGGGTAAATTCTGGAAGTGGAGTTACTAGGTCATATGGCATTTCTATTTTTACTAAGTTTTGAGGAACTTCCATACTGCTTTCCATAGTGGCTGCACTAGTTGACATTCCCACCAACAGTGTAGGAGGGTTCTCTTTTCTCCACATCCTCACCGACACTTGTTTTTCTTGTCTTTTGGATAGTGGACATTCTGACTGGTGTGAAGTGATAACAGTGTTAACTGTCCATACATTAGAATTATTTGTGTGTGTGTGAATGGAACCTTTTGTCATTTGAAAAGTCATATTTTGAAATAATATAGATTTACAGGGAGCTGCAAGAATAGTACAGAGAGGTCTTCTGTACCTTCCACACAGTTTCCCCCAATGGTTACATCATACATAACTATAGTGTGATATCAAAATTAGGAAACTGGCATTGGTACAATGTATGTGTATGGTTCTATGCCATTTTATCACACCATTGCAATCAAGATACAGAACTATTCCATCACCACAAAGTTCTCTTTTGTGCTGTCTCTTTCTAGTCACACACACTCCATTCCACATACTAAACTCCTGGTGACCACTTACCTGTTCTCCATCTCTGTAATTATTTTTATTTCAAGAATGTTATATAAATGGGACCACAAAGTATGTGACCTTGTGATATTGTCCCTTTTTTTCATTCAGTAAAATTCCCTTGAGATCCTCTCAAGTTGATGTGTATATCAAGAGTTCATTCCTTTTTATTACCAAATAGTATTACATGATGTGGATGTACAATTTGTTTAACCATTGACTTATTTTGTTAATCTTTAATAATGCTTTCTGTCTTAAAATCTATTTTGTCTCATATTAATTTGGCAGTACCAACTTCCTTTTGGTTAGTGCTTGCATGGTATAATTTTCTGCCCTTTTACTTTCAAACTTTCTGCATGCTTATTCCTTAGCATGTAGCTAGATTTTAAAAATCTGACAATAACTTCTAACTAATAAGTGTAGCCCATTTTCAGTTACTGTGACTACTAATTGTGATTACTAACACATATGAACTATGTGATTTCTATTTGTCTGGCTTGTTTGAGGCTTCACTTTTCCCATTTCTTATTATCTTTTATGTTAAATTTTTTAGTGTATTTTTTTCCTTTAATGCCTTAGACATTATACACTCTATTATTTTAGTGGTCACTCTTGAAATTTTATCATTCATGACTAACTGAAGTCTAGAGGTAATCAATATATAAATAATAAGTGAGAGCCCCAATTGTGATTAATTTGGAATGATATAAACTTATGTTTTTAGTCAGGCCCACTCAAAATCTATAATCTACTTTTTTGTTCTGATATTGCCATTTCACCCTAGACTTAAGGTGTTTTCATATTTCAAAGCATAAGGGTACATAAGGCAAATTGCTATTTATTTTCCTTATAAGCAGGGCACAGTGAGAACTATTTTCAAAAGGCCAAGAAAAGGTATTCTGGTAAAGTGGTGAATTTAACTGATATCAGGACTAAGTAATAGAAAAGGCCAATTTCTCAACTCATTCTTCAGATTGTCTTGGTCTGACAGCTTTAAATGGAAGGACATTGTTACAGTAGGATTCTTTAATGGCTCTATTTTATCTTTTACTTTGAATCAGGTATTCCATAATTTAGTTTACTCATTGTTTCCACTGGAAGTTGCTCAGTGTCCTTAGAAACAAACATCTGATACCACTAATTCCTTTTCTCCATGAAATCATCCTATAAGCGAAACTACCTTGTCACCTAGAACCAACCTATCATAAGAGGGAAAGCACTCTCAGTGAATAGTAGGTTGTTAGTTTTCAACCCCAGATTGTGGAAGGAAGTCTCATTTGTACTTTGCCCATCTCAACCCCAAAAGCCCATGTTTTCTTGTTACTCCATTGCTTGCTACCCCATTTTTTATCTTAGTCTGTAGCCTTTTGCTTAGGCACAAAAATGGAATTTAAGGCAAGATATTGCGATAAATCTTACAAGTAACAGAAAATTGAATAACCTTGCTGATAAAGAGTGGAAACAAGTGCAGCTCCAGAGACTCCAAGAGCAGGAGTTTGTGTCACTTCATCCTTGTGCTCGACCACTAAAATTACAGCCCTGTATTCTCAGTCCTCCCATTTATCAGTTCATATGCTTAAAAGAAAAAGAACAAGATCGCTTCCTGATCCAATTGTTTATCCAGACCACCAATAAATTAAAGCAAGGAAGGCAGTACTGTTCAGTGTAAACATGGTTGTGAGAACTGTCGCATGTCACCCATGTCCTGGACATACAATTTAAAAGGTAAAAACTATAGTACAGAATGTTTAAGGAAATGTTTCCACAGTCACATTTCAGCAATAATAGAACACTATACAGCTGGTGCTCAATTCCTGGTGCCTGTTGTTATTTTACTAAGTCAAATCTTCTCAAAGAAATCTCAGCCACCCTTGAGTATGCTGTTGATCTTTCACATGTGATGTTATTGAAGACACAAAAACTCAGACTTTAGGAAAAGAAATATTTGCCTATTGTGTGATTCTTAGCTCATTCATAAAGCCAGATGACATATCTCTATGCATGGGAATAGGTTTGATCTGAAGGGGATGGAAGTTTCCACTGCTAATTAGAGCAAAGGAAGCTGGTTGGATTACCTTAATAGCTAGGATCAAGCTAAGAGATGCTAATGCATCCATCTTCAGTACAGGAGCTCAGATACCACCCCTACCTTACCTAGAAGAAGATATTTCTATTCCAGGATTGATATCTTTTTAGCTTCTCCTTATTAAGGGTTCAAACCATCTTGGGTCTAGCCTCACCCAGGATCATCTTATTACCACAGCAATGATATTCTTTATTACATGGCCGTGGGTTCAATGTCAAAAACTGAGTAAGATCAACATTAGGCTTGAGAGTCTTCGGTCCGTTCTCTCCTAAAAGGAGAAAAAGGAAAAAGGCCTTAACTTTCCTTTGAAAGATCCACCACTGATCTTCTCAAAAAACTTCTCAAGTATTATAAGCTGTCAAGCCTGCAGCTGTGGATGCAAGTTTTCCAAAATTCTCACTTCACTTGAAAGCTCACATTTAATTGTTGGTGACGAACACTGTCAGTTGTTTTCCTTGTAGGCCCACCTCATTCATTTCCAAGAAAATGTCTGCTCAATAACCAAGTCTGAAAAACCATGGTTTTGTACCAGTTTTTCAAGTAAAAATGGTGTTCACAGAAAAGAGCAGCTAATTGAGGAAGAAACTCAAATGATTGTGCAAAGACTTTTCTTCAAGGCAACCTCTGGAGCAGAAGTGTTTTGTGTACACTTCCTATTTTACCACACCAAACATTAAAAAGACATGCACTCAAGCAACAAGATTTAATAAAATTTATAATTTTATTATAAAAGACTCCATTAAGGACATCTTAAAATCAAACGATTTTTAAAAAAGTTTTGAGTGTGTGGCTGTAAAGAAATCAATCACCACTGGTACAGTCTGGGGACACTTGATCTATGGTAAGGCATCAGAAGTTTTACCCACCGTTACTTTTGTACCATTAGTACAAATGTCAACACACTGAAAATAGCAGATAATATGTTAGTATTGTTTTGAGGATATTTTTGACTTTACAATTTCAGGACCTGTAGTGGTCTATAGACTACACATTGAGAGCCACTGATGTACAATATAACCCCACTTCTGTGTAAAAATACAGAGATGACATAATAAACATCAGAAAAATTTTTCCCAATTTTCAATTGCAGGAGCCTTTCTTGACTGATGCCGCAGGTTCTTACATATGGTGAATATCTTTTCATGCCAGTAATATGGAATTATATTACACGTTTTAACAGTTGTGCATTTTACTGTGTGGACATACCACTTACTGTTTAGCCAATTCCATACTGTTTAGAGAGTTAAGTTGCTTCTAATTTTTCTCTTAGAAACAGTGCTCAAATGACCATTCTTGGATATTCCTCTGTGTAAAATTATTTGATTCTTTCCTTAGGTGAAAAAAAACCCTATGAATGGAATGTTTGGCTGAAAGGCAGGTATAACTTGAAAGCTTCTTATGCAGATTATCAAACTGTCTTCCATATAAATTGTATCAATATATAATACCAATCTGTCCCTTTCCTATGTGGCCCCCTCCTATGAGTCTCTATCTCCATCCTTGCCACAGTCTACCACATATTTGCATAAAAATAAGGGTTTTGTGAATGGTGTCAGGGGAGTAGGCTGGGTCTGGAAAATCTCTGGGACCCTTTTCATTTCCTTCTTTCATTGCTTCAGTGGGCCAGGGAGGAGAGGTGGGAAGATGCATCTGCAATTAAGGGAACTCAGGGATGGGGGTGGGATTCCCATAAAGGCCTCACCACTACCCCTCTTCTAAAGGAAGCAGACCTGGGCCTCTAACCCTAGGGGGAAAAAAAAACACCACCACTCTTTGCTCCAGGAGTCATTGCCTCACACTGCTTTTTTCTCATCATTAGAAAGGGTAATTCACTTTGGCATTACTTGGTCTCTAGAATTGCCCAAGAGGGTTTTCTCTGTCAGGGCCTGCACCGGTTGTACAATCCTCCCTGTCTGTTGACCTACAGCTAAGTCAGGCAGCAGATCTTGGTGCTTTTTGGGGGGTAAGCATCTCTTATCACCACTATTCCCTAACAGTTATTATAGTCATCACCCTATTTCGCTCTTCGTCTCATGCTTGGTTTATCATAGCTTACTTAAAAAAATGTCTAATTTCCAGTCTCCATGCCTGATCCCATCCTATCTCCAAGCTATTTTGCACATTGCCACCAGGTTACTTTTCCTTTTGTCAAAAACGCCTAGAAACTCCCAGAATATGACACGATTTCAGTATCTCAGCTTGGCATTCAAGCTCTTTTCCCAACTTTCCTCATCCATATTTTCACCTTTTATCTCTCATCATTCCTCTTCCCACAGCTTTCATTCCAGGCAAACCAGTTACCTTTCTATTCAAGCCATTTTCCCCTTCTGGAGTGCCATGTTTTCTCATGCAGTCCTTCAGGGCCCAGCTTATGTGCTTTTCCTCCTTGAAGGTTTCTAGCAACTTGTTTCATTTAACCAGATGATGTCTATTTGACAGTATGCCAAGGTACTGTTAGTAATCATTTTTTATTTATGTACTTATCTCTCCGGCTAGATTTAAAATTCAAGCATGAGAACAAATTTTTATCATTTGAAACATACAACTTTATTGATGATACACAAATGAAGTCTTTGGTGAATAAATTCAAGTCAAAACAAATGATAGAAGTGTAGGCTATTTATCATGGACAGGTTCACTGTCAATTCACATAGAGGAACAAGTAAAAATATTTCCATTCAAGCAGCACAATTAAAGTCACAAATGTGTTTTTAGTACAAGAGGACTATTTATTTGGTATTCATAAAATGGTTCAGCTTAAAGCTGGAGACTGTCACAGATAACATCACTCTGGATGATGCATTATTTAAAACTGGCAGCTGAAAGGATCCCTTTACTATATGAGCAAGTGGAAAAGCAGTAACTTTCAATTTTTTTTGCTCCCAGACTGCAATACGTTTCAAGTCTTTTGAGGGCACCTAGCCAATCAGAATTTGTCCACTAGTTTTATGACTTTCACTTTCACCAAGAGATCATGGTGATCTGCTAAGGCTCGAATTTTCTTAACACACACTCCAGATGTAGTGCATAAGTAAAAAAGGGAACCTTTATTGAATTCTCTGTAGTTGAATACTTCTGCTCTGAGATTATCATAGATTATCTCAAATAGGGTTAGGGCATTAATAAGAATTTCTGATTCCACATAAGAGTTATAGAGGGAACTAAACGATGCTGGCACTTGGGTACTGAGCAGTTTTTTTAACATATCTGGATTTTCAGCAAAATTCGAAAGTATTTTCAAAATCTCAACCTTGATTTTTCCACCTCCCTGAGATAGCAAACGGAAAAAGTTTGCAATGGAATTGACAAGCAGGTGCTGGTAGTCATTAGTAATAGTCATATTTGTTAAAAATTTTAGTCCAACTACCTGTACTGCGGAGTTCAGGTTAGAGGCCATGATATCATCCATCACTTTATTCATGTATACCTGAAGACGGCCTTGATTTTCATAATTCTCACTCAGGTTATTCATGGCCATTAAGGCTTTTTCCTTAATGTGGGGATCGGTTTTGTTGATCATATTTGCAATAATTGGGAGGCCTCCCAATTTTCGAATTGTGTCTTGGTTGCATGAATAATTGGCATTGTTGCTCAAAGTAAGCAAAGCTACTTGTTGGATGAAAGGATCATCCGATTTTTGTAGCAAAGCAAGTACTTTCCTGAGATCTCGGACACCCAGAATCTCATCAATTTCATAAGGAAAGGGGCGCTTCTGCATGGGAGGGGGTCTCCTTCCTCTCCCTCTCTGCTGAGTATCAGGCTCAGAGTCTGACTCCGACTCTGTGTCAGTCCACCCAGACTCCCCTTCCTCAGAATCAGGAACCTCTGCCAGAAAAGCCTGTCCCCCATTAGCGGAGGCTGCCGCAGCTGCCGCAGCCCCATCCCCAGGGCGGAAGCCCAGCCCCAATTCATCTACTTCAACCTTGTTTTTCTTGCCCTTGCCCTTGCCTCCAGTCCGGGACCTGGTTCCGCTCTTGGCTCCACCTTTGGGTACAGCTCCCGTCGCCGACCCGGTCTTAGGTATAGCTCCAGTATGAGCCCCAGGGGTCGCTTTCTTGGCAGAGGCTGCTGTTCTAGGAGACCCTGAAGTCCCAGGGGCCTCTGCAGCCCCGGGGGATGCTGCCGCCAACGCAGTAGGCGCTGCGGGTACCAGAGCCTCCGCAGCAGCCTCGGGAGGTGCTGGCGCCCCGGGAGGCACCCCAGGCGCCTCTGCTAGGCTAGAGGCTTCTGCCAATTTGGGAGCCCCTGCCATTGTGGGAACCTCTGCTTCCCCGGGTGTTGGAGCCATTACAGAAGGTGCTGAGGCCCCAACTACTGGCTCCGCCTTAGGCGCAGCCCCGGCTTGTTCTGCTTCCTGGCCCTGACTTCCTGCCCCACTCTGAGGTTCAGCACTGTGTGCAGCTGGGGCGACTGCCTCAGCTCCAGTCATGTCCAGAACAGAGGCATCATCCTGGGCCCTGTCCTCTGCCCCTGGGCGAACTGGGATTGGAGGACCGAATCCAGGCCCAAGGTCAATTGTGAATCCGGCCCTTATCCCAGCCCTAGCCCTGGCTCCAGTCCCTGCCACAGCCCTGGCCTTGGGCAGTCTCTTCTTCATCTGGTTTCTTCCCCTGGCGTATTTGTAGACACAGTACCAGGCACTAGCCCCGATCACTATCCCCGCGGCTACACAGCCAGCATCCCGAACGCGGCTCATGGTGCAGCTGGAATAATTCTCTGACCGAGAGTGTGCAGCTGACTTGCCCAAGTGGGATGCGTCACGTCTGGACCAGGCACTTCAGCTCAGGCTGGGGCTGCAAGCTTAGCAGGACCTGGGGTAGAGGATAGAAATGAGGCTTAGGGCTCTGGTTCACTTCGTGTTTAACCAGGCCTGCTTGCAGGAGAGTTTGGCACATAATGCTTGGTGGTTGGGCTAGTACCCAGAACAGGATTCATGGCCTGTGTGTGCGGATTCAGGGCCCTGGTTGTCCAACATTTCCTACATCTTCATCCTTAGCCTGCCTTGCCCAATGCCAACAAACACAATTTCCAAGCACCTTAATGGGGGATGAGAGGTAATAGGGACATCAGGAAGGCTGGTGGAGAGTGGGAAAGACAGTAGAGATCCAAGATTCTTCTCTGATCCCCCAACTTCCACCCCAAGGGTCTCCAGATGGTGCTCATGCACATACCAAAACCTGCTGGGAACAGGAGCACTTTAGTCTCTTCCACCAGGCATGTACTTGTACAGGGCCCAAAAAGCAGACAGACCTGCAGAGAGATCCCAGAAAGGGCTTTTTTTTGGGTCCCTTGGGCCTTGGTAGATTCCACTTCCTTTCCTAATTTGAACATCTGTGGGCCAATTTTCTCCCTCTCAGGGCTCCTTGTTCCTTCCTTATCTTCTCTTCCTGGACCACAATGCCACACCCCTTTCCCTGCACCAAAAAGGACAGGCCCTGGGCAAATGTGTCTTGTAAACAGGGAGAATATGGGGGAAGAAGAGTCTCTGGTTCCAGATTCTGCTCTGGTTTCTGCCAGTCCCACATCAGGTGTTCCCAGACAGACTACACCCCCCCACACTGACCTCCAAGGATTCAGGTCTGCTTCTCCTTCCTTCAGTTTAGTTAGAGCTTCATCCTAAGGACAGACTGAAGGGCAGATAGACAGTAGGCATTGGAGACCTAGGTCCTGGTGAATGGTAGATACCCAGGACAAGAGTCCCCATAATTGCATTCACATGCAATTCACATACCAGGACGAAAACGGTTCTACCTCTCAATTCCCTCAACTCTCTTCCCCCCATCTCACATCACCCCTCCTGCACTGACTCCCCAAGCACTCAACCCCTCCTCCCCTTTGCTCCGCCCCGCCCATCCGCCATTTCTCGGGCACACAGCCACACCCCTTCTCCTGCACCGAAGCGGGAGGGGGCGGGGCAAGGGTGCTGCGAAAGCGGGATGGGACGCGGAGCAGGGGATTACCGCCCAACAGTCTAGTGTCCCCCGCCTAAGACCACCGCTCCTTCAGTCCCTAGTCCCCAGGCTTAGCATGAGCCTGCAGAACAGGAGCCTGAAAAGTCTGCCCTTCCGGTTTGAGGGTCGTGACTTGCCACTGTTTCTCTGCTCTGGGCTCCGCCTCCCACCCCCCACCCAAATCCCCCTCCCACCCCGTAACCGCCATTTCTCCCGCCTGCGTACCCGAACTCCTGGTGCCGGGCTGAAAAAACGGGAGTGAAGGGCTGTGTGGGCCGGAGTTGTCTGGAGAGCAGCCTGGGAGTTAGCACGGCGGTTTAATCCCGCATTCTCTCAGAGTGCCCCCTCCTGTGAAGCCCCAACAGCGCCAAACCCGCCATCTCCCCTCCAGAGGGTGGCACTCCCATTTCCCAGCACCCCAAAGGCGAGGGGCCGGCCGGGGGAAGGGGAAGGGAGGGGCAGTGGTCGGGGAAGGTATCCGGAGAGTGAGGGTGGGAGTGAACTGGCTGGATTGTTTCCAAATTGCGTTCCCCTCCTGTCACCCTTTCCCAACCTCCCCACTGGCCTTATATGCGCTGCCACGTTATTTCTCTTCCCTCCTCCTCTCAAAACAGGACGGGATGTTGGGTGCGGGGCCTGAGTGCCAAAAACAAAACCAGAAAACACTGCCTGGTAGAGGAGGTAAGCGGAATCTCCGCAAGGATGTCTTGAGTCTTTACGTTTCCCCTCTTCCCCTCTCCCCGCCGCCCACCAAAATGAGCTGCGACTCCGCGCGGGGTTCTGGAAAGTCGGCCAGGAGCGGGCGAGGCGGAGGCGCCCGCGGCCTCAGACTCCTGCATCTCTGGGTTACCCCCTTTCAGGGGTGCCAGGCCATGCCCACCCTCACACCCACCTGCCCGGATCTGGGGGAATTTTGTCCTCCTCCTCCTCGCCTGGGTTAAACGCACGGCAGTGCGCAGCGAAATAGAGTTGGTACCCAGAGGAGGCCGGGGGACGGCGGTCCGGGCTTTAAGTACCTTTGCTCACGTCAGCTCCTGGTCACGTGAGGGCCGCATCGCCAGTAAGCTTGGGTCCCCAATTTCCACTCCCACCAAGAGCAGGACGAGACCTCTCCTTTACTCCCACTCCCACCACAGCCCATCACATAAGGTCCTGCCACTCAGTTTTTGCCTTTGTAGTCTCGAGGGCCAATAGAAGCCCCTTCTCCCTAGGTTAGTATTTGCCTTTCTCTGGTTACCGAGGAGAAGATGGACACTTCTGGAGGACTATTGACAATTTAACTTTTTTTTGTTGGGGACTTGTCTCATCTCTTCCTGGGCAACTAGACATGCTCCCCTCGCTCCATCTCCAATCCCCCATTCAAGAGGGCCCATCATTTTCCTTGCTTTTGGGCTCCTGCTCCAGCATAGGTAAGATGCAGAGTGTCAGAAAGGAGACAAAGTGTGGGACTGGGGTCTGTACTTCGGTAACACTCCCCTGTTTTGTTTTTAAAGTTCTCACCACCCATTATTATTATAGTAAGAAAATACAAGGAAACAAGAGTTTGGTGTGAGAAGCAACAACAAAAAAAGAAGGCATGTTTTATAAAAAAGATTTCCCACTAACATTGGAAGACATCATTAATTTTCATTATTTTTTAATGCATAGGAAATGAATTCTATTGGCCACATAGGAAATCATTTCCAAAACATGTTAAAGTATTTGAACATCTAAAACTGGAATTTTTCTCAACAAGATAAGCATGCTTCCATATGATCTCCATATTGATCCATGGAGAGCTGTTCAGTTGTCTGATCTTATTCATTTTGGACAAATAATATCCTACTTTTCCTCTTCTGGGACAGCTTTTAAGTTGGATTAATAAATGATCCTGTCTTGTTCTGTTAGAGAAACACATTTATTTAATGTTCACAAACCTTTGCTGACTGCTGTGTGAACCTCCTGTAATTTGGTGGCTTTAACTATGACAGTTTTGAACACCTGTCCCTGGATTAGGTTCCAGCTTTGTGATTCAGCTCTGGGCAAAAGGAAGAGCTTTTGAAAGAGCCAAAGAAATGATGGATGTGAGGGATGCAGAGATGGACAAATCCTCCTTGTCCTATCAAGAGAAGGGGGAAGGTGCTGCCCCTCTTCCCCCTCCCATATTCCAGAGCCTCTCATCCCCTGCAATCAGGCACCTAACTCTGTCGCTCACTCCAGAAGTATACATGAACAGGTGACCAAGGTGGTAAATGACATTTTTAGTCAGGTGACCAACCAGTGTCAATGCCTTTGGCTTCTTCCCTCCTTCAGAGGTAACTGGGGAGGACAGAAGGGATTGGTGCCCCCACTTTCCCCTGCAGCTGTGGGCTTCCATGAAGCCTGGAGGAGTGACTGCTGGGGGGAGCACCCAGGTCTGCCTGCTCTGCCCTCCTCCAAGTTAATGGTGCTCCTAACATTGCTGCTACCACCTGGCCTGAGAGATGCAACCTGCTGGGCTTCTCTCCTCTGGCCTCCTTCCTGCAAGGCAGTTAGGGAGAGCCTAACCTTACCGCAGGTCCCTACGTGCAGCCCAGACCCACCTTGGTGCTTCCTTAGCCGGATGTATGCACGCACAAGGTACTCTCCCCTCAGACCATACTGATTAACCTAGAGCAGGCATTCTCAGCTGGCCACCTCTGTGGTCTACCTGAAACTGTACAAAGGGTTTTGTTTGTGATTGTATGTGTGGTCTAGTGCTTTTTAGTTTTTTTTTAGGACTAGAGGTCATTGACCTCATCAGTTTCTCAAGGGGTCTGTGACCTCTCCTCCAGACATTAAGAATCAATACAATGGCCTAGAGAGTCTGTGTTATAGATAAGAGCCCAGATTAGGGTTTTTTTTTCTGGTAATAAAAGTAATATGTATTAGTGGTTAAAAAATATTCAGAACAATAAGGAAATATATAAAGTATCCAGGGAAAGAGCTCTGGGATTTTTTCCACTCACAGCCACTGCTGATGATTTCCAACTTTCTTCTTATGCACATGTTAGTAAATGCATTTGTGCTTGTAAATCAGCTCCAAACTGAGGAACAATAAATAAATAATCAGCATTTGGAATTTGTATTGTAATTGCAGTAAATTTGCAGATTAATTTGAGAAACATTAACATCTTAAAATCGAGGGTTCCCTTCAGGTATTTGGTATGTCTCCATTTTGCTCAGATCTATTTTATGTTTGTTAATCAGATTTTTTAAGTTTCTTCAGCTAAGTAATTCTATAACTTGTTAGGTTTTCCCTAGGTATTTAGTAATTGTTGCTGAAATGCTATACCTTTTCCAGTTAGAATTTCTGATAGGTAATTTTCTGCTTAAGGAAAATGTTTTACTATTATGTGTTTATTTTATATCTGTCAATTTTTGTCATCTGTTTTATTAATTCTAATAGTTTTCAGGTGAAACCTTTTTTTTCAGGTATGTATACATCATCACCTACAAATGATGATTTTTCATTTCTTTCTTTCCAACCTTTATACCTTTTTCCCCTTTTCTGCATGTGTTGCATTGACTAGAATCTCCAGAACTATGTTGAGTAATGGTGATGCTTGACAGCCTTCTAATCTTTTTATTGAAGTAAATGGGAATGCGTGTTTTGTTTTACCATTTGATGTAACTTTTGCTGTTTCTGTCATAATCTCCCCTTTTTTCTAGGTTACTGTCACTTATGTTTACCACTAGTGCAAAAAAAGCAGTACAAAGAAATCATGTCAGTGAGTGGAAGCAAATCATAATTTCTGTGGTATTGGTAGCTCACCAGGAGTGAGGAAATCCCCCAGGTCAGAAGAATGTCTGACATATTTTTCATCAGGCAGAGGATATTTCCTTTTATATCTGATTTAATTTAACCAAGAATGATTCTTTAAATCATGCATAATTCTTTACTGCACAGATGAAGTTTCCTCCTATTCCTATTTTGCTAATAGATTTTTTTAAATTTAGGAATGGTTGATTAAATTTATCAAATGCTTGGATTGTAAGTAAGGCTTCTTTTCTTCTTCAGTTTGCTGTTGTGATGAATTATGCAGATAGACCAGACTCCCTGTCACTGCAGTCTCCCTATAGCTTGCTCTCAACATATCTCCAAGTTCAAACTCCCCACTGACTCTAATGAAGTATCTGGCAAGTCCCTACTTTCTGCCTCATCTTCTACTGCTCTCCCTCTAGCTCAGCCATCCTGGCCTCCTAGAACACACTAGGCTTGTTGCCTTCACAGGACCTTTGCATTTCCTTGTCATCCTGCCTGGGATAGTCCTTCCCCAGATGTCACCATACTTAGATCCCTCACTGACTTCAGGCCTTTACTCAAAGGTCACCTTTCTAGTGATTCCTTTCCTGGCCACCATCTCAACTTTTCATGCATTCTTTTCCTGCCTTTAATTTTTTTCTTTTTAGTACATATCACTAATGATGTCCTGTATATTTTGTTTGTTTACTTTGTTTGTTGTTCATCTCTCCCAGTAAAATGTAAGGGCCATGAGATTAGAGATTTAGGTCTGTTTTACTCACTGCCATAACCACAGTATGTAGAACACTGCATAACATGTAGTAGAACTCAGGGAACGTGTTGAATAAATGAATGAATGGCTTTCCAACATTGAACTACTCTTGCATTCCAGAAATAAAGCCTAGTTGGTTATGCCAAATTAGCAGATTTTCACACTCTCAGATAACTGGCTAAATCAGGGTCTTAAAAAATTAAGATTGCTTTGACGTGCTAGGTTATTCAGATCAACCTCTTCTTCGGGACAATTTAAAAAGCTGGATGAAATATAGAAAATATTGATGAACTAACAAAAAATGAATAATAACTAGACCAAAATCAAAAGGCAAGAAACCAGAGCAGTACTTTGTCATAAAATACACGTAACATAAAATTTATCGTCTTAGCCACTTAAAAAAAAGATTTCTTTGAGTGGCAAGGGTAAAACTCATTTTGCAGTGAGAATGATTGTTTATGATATATGCTTTTTAAAAAAAAGTGAATCTTTTTCTTTTTAGATAAAAATAGTTTGATCATATTTTCTGACATTAAAAATAATGCATATTTGTGTAAAAAAAAGAGAAGGAACAGAATAATGCTAACAAAAAATGACAAAATCCATTCCTACTCTCTTCTTCCTTTCCTAATACCCTTTCCGCTTCTGCATTTCCAGGTATTTTCTGGGCTGCAGGGGTGAAGATTTGTGATCCCAAAGAAAAAAGCTGGGGTAAGAAGAGAAAAGGGTGGGACCATTCCCCCAGAGAAGCAGTAGAATTGGCCAGTAGTCCAGGAGAAGGTGATGCCCCTTCCAGTATCAGAGAAGGACAACACGTTTGTTGGGTATGCAAGGACCAAAAAGCGTGACAGTCTCCTGTGGGGTTAGGAGGGAGGGGGCGGGTCGCCCTGTGCTTTGCTAATAATAGGAGGGGAATTTAGGATCCAAACTCACCAGGGATGTAGCCTCACGTGACCAGGAACCTTTGCGCTGAATCTTGGTCCAGCTAGCGCTTCCTGCTCAGGTAACCAGCTCCCTGTTTTCTCGGAGGTGGCGTGACTGTGGGCAACAAAGGAGGAGAAGGACCAGGAGGAAGCCTTTCCTGATTCCTGTAGGTCAGTGTGAGGGTGTGTGTGCTGGAGACCCCTGGAGTGGCGGTGGAGGGTAGCAGCACGATTTTCAAGTTTGGAAGAGCTTCCCTGTTTCCCCATGGGGACACCCAAACCCAACATCCTTTTCATTCCATGCTTTGTAAAAGGCAGGGCATTGCCCGCAGCAGAAATGGTTGGTGTTGATGACTTGAGAAACGGAGGGGAGGAAGCGGTGGATTATCGGAGCGGGGCAGAACCATGGGGGACTGTGAAGTGAGAGACCAGCCTGACAACCTGGATTGGGGAACAGGGAAAGGTTGGGGTTTGGACTCACATTTGCGTGTTGGTGTGTTCACCCGAGCACTGAGTCCCCATTGTCCCCTGTTTGTTCCTGTCTGGTTCTGGCTTCGGTCAGTGCATGTCTGCCAGTCCATCTATCAGTAGTGGGTTGTCGATGCAGTAGGAGAAGCCCAGCACCTCATTTCCATCTTCCCTCTCCCCCCACTGCCCCGCCCGCCAACCTCCCCATCCCTTAGATCCAGCTTGACTGCCATTTCAGACTCCAACCCCAAGGCGCTTTCACTAGCCTGAGAGAGACCCCTGAGACACTCGTACAGTTGTGACATGGGCCGTGCTCAGAGTTTGGGCTTGATGGCAACTGGACTGGCGATCGGGGCTGGCAGCTGGTACTGCATATACCAACTAACCTGTGGTGGAGAGCAGAACAAGAAGAAACCAGCTGATTCGAAAGATGTTAATCCTGCCTACAAAAAGTTTAGAAAATATAGAAAACTATAAGGAAGAAAATAAAAATAAGCCACTAATAACTTCCATTCCTTGTCTTTCTCCCTGTGTAAGAAATGTGGATGTGTGTGTTTAACATTATTGCAATTACCCTTTTACACCCTCCCAGCATTATTTTTTTTCAGGTTACCTTGCAGGGTATGCCTTTTATTAGTTAATGAAAATGCTTCCTAAGCATTCTTTTAAAGGATTGTTTCACAGTAACAAAATGTAGTAATTACAATCTTCCACTTTTGCTCGCCTTTCATGTACCAAGTATGAAAATTAGTTCTTAGATTCAGGTATGAAAAGAAATATTAGATGTTTTTACTTTCTAAAAAAAACCCCTCCATGGGGGTGCAAGTTGTAGCGCTCCAAAATCTTATGACTATTGACTATCTACGGTTAAAAGAACATATGGGATGTGAACAGATCCCAGAAATGGGTTGCTTTAATTTGTCTGATTTCTCTCAGACTGTTCAAGTACAGTTGGACAATATCCATCATATCATAGACAAATTCTCACAAATGCTTAGGGTGCCTAACTGGTTTTCTTGGCTTCACTGGAGATGGCTGGTAATTATAGATTTGCTTAGTGTATGTCACCGTATTCCTATTATGTTAATATGTGTGCGCAAGTTAGTAGTTTAAAACCTATACATGCTTAAGGTACTCTACAAGAAGATATGTCAAAGAAATAATCAATCCTCCCATGTTTTCTTCCATATGCTACCTCTATAGCTTTTCTTCTTCCTTCCTAATTACAACCCTTAAATAGAATTCGTGCCTCATATCGAATTTACCGAGCATCATAATTCCTCCAGGTGGTAAAGATACCTCGAGACAAGTGCTGGGCATAGAAGCCACAGGGCGTAAATCTGCAAAGAAGTAAAAAGCTAACCTTTTCAAACAATATGGCTTCTCTCTCACTTACCAACCTTACATTTCCCTGTATGGCCCCGGAAGATGACTGGTTAGCCAGAGACGGGTAAGATTCCTCAAGGGAGGAACAACCTAAGACAGGCACAGTCGCAGGGGGGCCATCAGGTGAGAAATCGGGGAACAACAGTGGTGAAACTTCGAACCTCACCCCCCCCCCCGTTTTGAGAGAAAGCTTCTGCATCCATGGATGTTTTATTGCCCTTGTCTAGCTCGGATTAGCACATAGTCTACAGGCACACACCTGATCATCTACAATTGCTCTCTTACAACACTAAACTATGTTTTCTACCTTTATCTTGCATCTACCTACCACTTCAGCAGTTTATTAAAAATAAAAATAATAATAATAATAAAGGGAGAAATGTGGGATCCACATATAAATCAAGTATAAAAATCAAACAAATATTCATATTTGACCTGATTGTTTATAGTTCATAATGCATGATCAAAACCGAAAGTTTCTGTGATGAATGCCCTTGTACTGTTCACCATGTAAGAATTTATTCACTATGTAAGAATTCGTTCACCATGTAAGAACTTGTTCGTTATGCTTCAGAAGATTGGAGACTGACAAGAACTAGGCTTGAGATGGATTAATGATTGTGCATTGAGCATTGACCCCCCTATACAGAATTTTATTGTTGTTAACAACCATTTGATCAATAAATATGAGAGATGCCCTCTCAAAAAAAATAAATAAATAAAAAATAAATCAGTGCATGTATATGATATGGTAAATGATGGTAAGTGCATGGAGAATAATAAATCAGGGGAACTGACAGTGTTATATTTTTATTATAAAATTATAATTAATATGCTTACAAAAAACAAAACTAAACTAAACTAAAACCCCTCCATGTAAACTAAAGTCTATACAGATTTCTGCGGTGATGT
Organism: Manis javanica; assembly: GCF_040802235.1. Lineage (NCBI taxonomy): Eukaryota > Metazoa > Chordata > Mammalia > Pholidota > Manidae > Manis > Manis javanica. The sequence continues at coordinate 92,518,547 of NC_133174.1, forward strand.
TTTCCACACTAGTTATAGTTGCGCTATTCATAATCCAAGTTTTCAGATAGGCCAGTTAGGCAGCTTCTGTGCCACGCCTGACATACAGGGCAGGGGGATTTGGTGAGGCTGGAGTCCCTGGGTAGGATCCAGCATCCCAGATGCATCTTATGTCCATTAGCCTTGAGTTCCTACTCCTTTTTCTGGGCTGTTGGGGAGCAGGCTATAGTAAAGTTCCATCTGTTCAAGAGAGACCTCTTTTGCTTTCCCCTCCACTGGGAGGACAGATTTCTTCTCAGCGTGAGGAAAATCCCTCACTCCCCAAACTCTGTTTATTCACAGTGGATTTGGAGTTTTGGGGAAACCTGGAAAGGCCTGTCATAATCTTTTTCTGAGGCAAGGAAGTACAGAGTTGGCTTGAATGAGAAAAGTAGAGTGGAACACACAGACAGATGTACAGATGAAACATAAATTAATACCCTTGTATCTTAAGTAGGGTTCCTAGAAGCAGAGCCAGAAATGAGGATTCTTGGGAAAGTGGTTTTTGAGGGAGTGTTCTCAGAAGAAATCTGTATGGAGGTGAGGGGAGCAGCATAGGACAAGGGAAAAAACTACACATAGATTTAGTTCAGCAGAAGCGTAGCCTCAGCCTGAACCCAGGGCAGTTCTGGTAGATGAAGGGCATCACAGAATTGATCCACCTGGAGACAAAGGAGCCATGCTCTTATGTCCACTGACTGCAAACCAGGGTGTGTGGGTGAGATGGCATGAGGGGAGGGGGGTTTTAGCTCCCAGGTGTCCTCTGACAAGGGTGCAACTATGAATCTCTAGCAGCCAACATTCAGAGCAGCTAAGGATGGATGTACTAGCCCAATAAATGGAATCTGGACAGGGAATCATTAGTGTCTACTACCTCTACTATAGCTGGTCTGCATTTTTGCAATGAAAACGTGCTCCCTATCCATGTGTTTCTCCCACCAGGAAATCTTGACTTCAGCTTTAGTAGCTGTGGTTGAATCTATCAGTAAATTCCCAGCTTCTCCATAAACAAAACAAAGAGAAGAGAGTGCTCATGCTTCTCTAATCTAATGGTGTCTCAGAAACTCTCTCTATCAGAGAGTAATTTTCTCTCTCTAATCTAAGAATGAAATCTCTTTCAACGTACAAATTTTGGAGGGGGACTGCATGGCACACAGTTTAGTGCCTCATGAAAATGTGGTTTGCCTGTAATGAGATTAGAGGCTAGTACAAAGATTGAGAGAAGTTTAGATACAGCATGTGTGGCTCAGGCCCATTTAGAACAGGTTTCGGCAGCTGTTAAACTGACTACCATAAAACTGTCTTCTGAATTTCTTGAAACTAGTGGAGAAGTTGCTAAAGGAAGGGCAGGCATTATTCACTTAGACAATCAAAGATGACCCAAGCAGAGATGGGAGGGTGTCAAGGCAAAGGGACCTTGCTACTCTGACAAATAGGCTTTTCCTTAATCTAACATCCCTGTGGTGGCCCTGGGCTCTTGGGGACAGAAGGTGCATTGGAGGGCTTTAAACTTTGAACCCTTATCTTGCTAAAATGGAAGAAAAATCAGCCTCATTTATTTCTGTGGCTTCCTTAATCCTCTAATGTTGTCAAAATCAGGGGGCCAGAGTATCAGAAAGGCAGGCCCATTCATATGGCCTGCTGAGACATATGCTCTTCCAGATTTCAGGCTTGAAGGCTTTGATGCTTCTGCTTTGTGCTAGGGTAGTAGAAATCTTTGTCAAAGCTGGAGTTGCTGAGCATCTCATGGCTGCCCTATCTGAGGCTTGCCACATCTTTGAGCTGCTGTTGGAGTAGGGCACAGGTATCTCCTTTTTTCACGAGCCCCTCATTTCTTCATCCTCATTAACGTTTTCCAGAACAGAGGAACTTTTGTTTTGACTGGGAAGAAATTCCTGTGTCTTTAAACCACAGCTATCTTGCTCAACTTGACGGATGAGATCAGGAGAGGGTAAGTTAACCAAGACCTTACATATAGTGCTGGCTCATTGGATAAATCCTTTCTCACTTTGAAAATGTATATCCAGTTAAAATAATTAAATACTGAGAAGCGTACTATAATTTGGTCTACTCCCGTCACCTCTCCCCAACCAGTTTCATTTATAATTATAACTTATAATTTAGGGAGATAATTAAATATTACAGCACATCATAGGATATTATGTAAGAGTCTTTTAAAAATGTATACCTAACAAGGATTCCCAAGTTCCATCTAATGGTCCATTTTTATTCAATGCAAGCATTTCTCTCACAACCATATTTTCATAATTCAAATTTGATGTAAGGTGATTGATCAATTAGGAACCTTAATTTGCATTGTGTGAGGAGTGGTTGGTATTAATGCCATGAAAACTGGGAGCTATCATCACCTGTATTTTTGTTTTTAAAAAGCTTAAGAACCCACCAACTTGGCTGGGATGCCTTTAAGCTTTGTTTATTCTGACAGTGGGTGATAAATGTGATAAAAATTGAGAAAAATATATAAAGAAACATTGTGCTTAAGATAGAGTTTTTAGTGATAAGGAAAAGAAAAGCCATTATTCCTAAGTGAATGCTCCATGTAATCAAACCCTGAATTTTTTCACTGAAGTCTATGTTTTATAGCTGTATACTTACAGCTCTACCTTTATTATTGAAATTCCTGCAGCAAATATAACATTGCCATCAGAGTCTCAACTTTTCTAGACCTCAGTTCCATTATCCCCATCGAAACAAATGTTTTTAGAAGGAAATTTTGAAAATTATGGGTTTCTTTGAAATGCAAAGAATTCTCTCCTGCATTAGGAGAGCAGGGTGCACTTGTGAGTCATGTGAACCATTAGGTAACCATGACAATCTTGACTATGATGTGGGGAAGTACCTTTATCTTAACTGGATCTAGGTCCCCCTGCTACCCCCACCCACCGCCGGTATCTGAATCCAGAAAAATGTGTCTTATTTCAAAGGATGAATCTATAACACATTTACTGGTTGACCATATAGTCAAAATCTCATTAATATGGATTCTGGGACTCCAAACCAATTTGCTGGATTGTAAGAACTTTTCATCTCTTATGATGTAGTGGATCTGACAGTATCTTAGGAAAGGGAACTCTTACTTTGGGCTATCAGAGCCCATAACCAGAACTGCCCCATTAGGCTCAAAGTAGCCCCATGGCTTCCTTCTCATCCACAAAATACAAAGTTTACTATAGACCATGAAGGCAGTGTGCTTCTCAGGCACTTCTTCCTTCTGATGTCTGGCATAAAAGGCCTAGGATAGTAGGCTCCAGACTGTCCTCGAGCAAGAATGATGAAAATAGAAATGGTAATAATTATAAAAATAGAAATAATAATAATAACAATGAATGTCATGAAAGATTTCTATGTATTATCTATTTGTTTTTACAAAATGTCATTAGAGATAGGTATTACTTTAGAGATAAGGAAATAGAGATTCACAAAAGTTAAGCAACTTTGCTAATGTTCACAGAGCTAGAAATTAGTGGAGCTGGCATCTGAACTATCTTCAAAACATGTGTCCTCTATCAGTAAATTATGCTGCATCTTAATATACATGTTTAGGAAGTCCCTGCTAATAAGCTCTGGCAGACAGAATTGCACAGACAGCCTGGAAGAGGAAAAGTAAAGGAAAAGGAATCTGCCTTCCTCTAACGAGGGAGCCAAGAGCCTTCAAAGGCACAAAGAATACAAGGAGAGCGAAAGGATGACACTCCCCCACCCAGCCTGCCCCACCTCCAGAAACACAAACAGTAAATAAGAGAATGAAGTAGTGAGGAAAGAAATTATACTGACTTTGGGCTGCTACAGAAGTCCTCCTCTTGTACACCACGGGATATACATGAGGCCTGTGCTGTCTGAGCCTCCGTTTTTCTCCGTTTCCCATTTCTCTTCTCCATTTTCATGGCCTGGCTTCCTCCAGCCAGCTGATCCACCCTTGGGGTCTGTAAATTGACCATACCCACAGCTGTGTCTCCTGGCACAGACCTCGTGCTTGGACTCCATACCTGTGTGATCCACTGGTCACTGAAGAGCTCCATTTGGACAGCTCACCGGCTCGTAAAACTCAGCTTTTCTCAACCTGAGCTCCTTCCTCCTCCAACTGTTCTTCCTCCTCCTCCTCCTCCTCCAAGGGGTCTCACTCTCAGTGAAGGGCATCAACAATTCACCCCATTGCCCAAGCCAGAAGCCCCTCCTCTGCCTTGCCCCGTGTCCCACCACTTCCCTCTGAGATATTGATCAACAGTCTGCACCTCCCAGTTGCCACTCGTGTCCACCTTGCCTGGCCATGTCTCTCCTGGATGACCTCAGCAGCCTCCCCACTGGACTACCCGACTCTGCTGCGTGATGAGGGTGGGAATGGCTCCAGTGTGCTCTTCAGCCAAAGAGATCTCCCTCAAATCTGAGGTTCCTTCACGTCTGGCTTAAAACACCCCAATGGCTGGCTTCGCACTGTGTCCACGAGGTCCAAACCAGCTTATGGGCAGGCAAGGCCTTCTGCTCCCCGCCCCTGCCTACTCCTCCTTCTTCACTGTGTTGGCCATACCAAACTTTCCTTTGAATGCATTACACTCTCACTTGCCAGTTTTGGCACACGTTGTGCCTTCTGTCTCGGAACATGCTCTTTCTTCCCCTTCGGTTGGCTGGTCCCCACTCAACCTCGACTGGCGCTTGGGGTGTGTGTAGGTTTTGCTATGATACCTGAGCAGGCTGTCCTTTGGTTGTGTCCTACTCTTCACATCCACTATGGCTGACTTTTACCTGTTTAGCTTTGACCTTATTTTCAAGTCCATTATGTGTATGTTTTTCTCATTGAAGCTCTTATCTACCAAAATAATACCCTTCCTTTCAGTTCTTACAAAAAAAATGGCTGTATGTACATGATCTATCTCATCAAACTGAGTGATAAAATGATTTCATAATTTATTACCAGAAGCAGATTTTAGCTCATTTTCTCAGTCCAAGCATTCTTTTAATTATCTAGTGTGCTTCCTCATTACTGGTCATTACTGATACCTAAGAATATGTTATGATCTACCAACTCATGCCCGTATTGTATCAACATTGTCAGATTAGATGCCACTTTCTCCAACTGATGTGACTTTTCCGTGAAATTCCATAGCTGTTCTTGTTGAAAGTTTTACCTTTAGATTATTTGGTCATCACATCTTTGAGTAGTTTTTTTGTTTTATTTTTATGTCGGAACCCCCTTCTTTTTTGTTTTCTAACAGATATTTAAGCAGGAGTGTCTCCTGTCTTAAATACCTTGCTAAGCAGGTCATATTGTTTATGAATCTGATTTTCTTTGTACTGGGAATATCATTAGGCACAAACTAATCTTTTTATTTCATTCTTTTACTCTTAGTTTTTAACATTCATAAGGTAAGTTTGACACTTTCTTACCTGGGCTATACCTGTTAAATTTTTCCTTGTATAAATTCTTTTCTGGTCCATTCCTAATCAATTCATTCTTGCACTGAAATTATATCCTCATCTCTTTTAAGTTGTGCTAAATGGAATATTTTGGTTTCACAAGCTAGTAAAACAATCTTCTCATTAATAGAAGGACTCTTATTTCTGATCAAAGTGTATTTCTTTAGTGATTGATTACTTCAAATCTTTAATTTTTATTTTCCCTGTTTTCTAAATTTTACATTAATTTCTCTGTTGCCCTTTCCACATGAGCTAATGCCTATATCTTCTTCACAAGCAAGGATTAGTCTATGTACTTCTCTTATTTAGAACCACTGATCTTCCAACAAGGGTGCATAGGCCCTAATAGATGTATAGGATGCTTTTTATTTTATTGTCTTGCCTATTCAAATGATTACATTTTCAGTTTTCTGTTTTCTAATGTACAGAACATACTCTGGTTTCTCTTCAAATTGTATAAATCTTTCGCCTTTCTAATGTACAGAACATATTAGTATAATATTATATTTATTATTTATGGACAGATAAGTAAACATATATTGATGTACATGCTAATATTTTTACTAATAGATGTCCATAATAAATATCTTTTAAAAACTACTGACTTAGAATATTAACCAGCCGACTTGCATATACCAAGTTATAGAAGTTTGGAGTGTTCTCTGACACTAATGTCCAGAAGACATTCAAGTATCTCTGAGCAAAAATGTACAATGTATTCACCAAATGTTCTAGTCCACCCTTTGTATATTTTGTAATTGTCATAGCCCAAAGCACATCATACCAAAGCTTGCGTAATGAACTGCATGCATAATTTATTCAGCAGCACATGATTAGTATCACAGCCATACATTATTAATTAAATTCATAATAAAACTTTCATTAACTCTATGGGCATAATTTTAAAACTTTCAATTAAAAATTTTCATTGTCTGCAACAAATAATTATTCTAATTTACAAGATAATAAGACCCTGGGCATATTACAAAGTTCTAAATAATGAGTTTATTTTGAATATAAAACAGCAGAAGATAGGTGTACTTAAGCTGATGATTATCAGACATACTCAAATAGAAGGTCTTATCCTATCAGCCTCCAGCTGTAATAAGGGATTTGTTATCAGGTGAATAGGTTTTTATTTATTTGCCCTTCAAACAAATATAGCCACTACTAGTACCATTGGTAGTTATTTAAATTCCAAGACCATATTTATCTAAATTTAAGTTCCAATTTTTCTAAATTGTAATTTAAATTGTACATTTCCAATTACATTGACACTCAAAAACTATTGGATTGAACCATATAAACCACTTATAAAAGTTGTAAGTTGAAATGATAACACCATTTTTATGAAAATATAGGTTTTATTCTATCAAAATATGCATCAATGGTATTTATAGTTTTTCCCATTAGGAGAATATAAATAGTTCAAATCCTTTAATTACTGCTTTTTGAATGAGACATGTTTTATTTCTTAGAAAGAGTGCTAAATGACAAAAAAGGTGGTGATCCTTTGGAAAAAGTTCCAGTAGGTATAGCAAATGTGAAAAAATTTCACAGCCAAATTCAGTTTATTTTCTGAAGGTGGTTTGTAATGTACATAGTCAAGAGTTGTCATACAAAACTACAGATTCTTGTCTATTAATCAATGTTGGTTAATTTTGAATCCTTTTTTTAAAAATAATAAGCTTTATTGAGGTATAATTCATATATAATGAAAGTAACCACTTGTAAATGTATAGCTTGAAAAACTTTGACAAATATATCCAGTGCTATCTCTGGTCGCTATTGCTCTCTCTCTTTCCTAGGCAAGTTAGGGTCTTTAAATATCTATTTGTCATGTGGGATTTTATTTGCCAAATGGTTTTGAAATATAATTGATTTCCAAATTGAATGAAGAGAAGCACTCATTTTACTCTTCTCTGGATGAAACTTGAGACGATAATAAAAAGTACGTGGAAATCATTTGAGCTCATTGGTTTCAGTGACTCAATTAAATATAAAATCTCAAGAGGGCTAAATATTCAACGTACTTAGACTGAATATTGGAAACCTACTGCAGTCTCTGTAAACCTACATTTCTATCTTGGATAGGAATAACAAAGAAATTACAAATAAATGAAAGATCTATTAGAATTTGTCAGTAAATATTTCCAACTCTGCAGTGAGATGTAGCTACTAATAAGTATTAAGCTATTTTTTATAAACATGCATAATTTCTTTTTCAGAAATTTATAGTCATGCTTATGGAGCATTTTGTGTTTTTCTTTTTAATGTAAAATTATCTTTTTATAGTTAGTCAATATTGTAAAAATAATTTGTGACTCAAAACACATCTCCAATCTTTGAGAAAGATTCTTTGGTTCCAGTCAAGAACATAGAGTGTGTCCCTCTTCAACATTTCGTCATTCTTCAAAAAGTCACAAAGTCAAATGACAAACATTTTAGTATTAAATATCTACCTCTATAAAGAAATCCTTCCTTTGTGTAACCCAAATCACTTATAAAAATTATTTCAACCTCTTTGCATAATGTTTATTTTACATGTTCTACTCTCTTACTAACCATTCATTACTTCAGTGGAGCAGAAAAGGAATAAAGGAAGGTGCATTTTTTCCCTTAAATAAACTCAGTGGTGTTCTCAAAGGTCTTACCATTGTCCCTGTTCTAAAAGAAAACAGACATAAACTTCGAACCTCATAAAACAAATCATGCATGAACAGTAAAGGTTATTCTTTCCACCACTGCTTTTTTTTCATTATTCAAAGTGGTAATTTTTTCAGTTACACAATCACTGGAGTTGCCTGAGAAAGGGGGCATTTATTTTTCAAAATGTGTTTTGGGTCATATGATCTTCACACTCTGTCGCTCACTTAATATTCTGCATCTTGTATTTTATTTGTCAACTCTACCATTACCAAATTCTCTCCCTCCTTTTATTGAAGTACCTTTCACTTTCATAACCACCCCTCCAGTTCCTAGCATTCTCACCTCCTCTTTATATGAGGCCTTATTTGTCTCATGCTTGTGCCATTACAGTAAATTTCAGACTGTCTTCCTATCTCTCTCCTCTGTACACTGCTGCAAAAATAGATTTTTTTATCATGCCACTTTCCAGATTAAAATTTTAAATTGTTCTTTAAGAAGCAGGTAATTCCCATGTTATTCTAGCTAGTCTAGAGAATAAAGAAATTTTAAAAAGATTTTTTTATCCAAATTTCTTTTTATAAACCCAGCAATAATCACAAAAGTTACAAATACGTTTTCCCAGTAAATTTTGATTTTTGCATTGTTATGTCAAAATAGGACACTTGGCCTCCTTAAGAACAGTAATACAAAAATCTCAAATAAAATATTAGCAAATAGTACCCAACATTACATTAATAAATGGTATTCTTTGTTAGGTTTCATTTCAGTAATGCAAACCTATGGGGATATTAAGAAATCTATTGCTATAAATAATCAAAATAATACTTAAAGGAGGATACCATATAATTGTCCTTATAGATGTAGGAGAGGAATGTGCTAATATTTATCACCTAATCTTGACTTTTAAAAAGACTTTATAAAATGGATAAATATACCTTAAATCAAAGCCAGAGTCATCAGTGGCGAAACACTACAGAAGCATTTTTAGCAAAAGCAGGAACAAGGTAGCACTGCTATCCTCATTATATTTTAACATGGTACTGGAAGTATCCGCCCAGTATAATTAGATATGAGAAAGAAAACGGAGGTATAAATATTGGAAAGGAGGAAGCAACTTTTATCTTTATTTGTAGATGATATGATTTAATACCTGGAAAAAAACATGGAAAGAAACTAGAAAATCATTAGAAGCAATAATTCAGTTCAGTTAAGTGACCAGTTACAAGGTTAATATATAAAAATTAATGGCTTTCCTGTGACTAAATAAAAACCAGCTAGAAAACAAAGGCAAAGATATTTTGCTTAAGTACTACATTTCTTGAGAAGCCCACAAAGCTCTGTTGCCTGAATGTTTGAAAATCAGTAACTTTCTTGGGGATTAAGAAGCAATATATCCTGATGTGATGAACTGACATCCAGCTGAGGCTCGATACAAGTTATTATTTCCTTGATAGATAGTAACTGTACTAGAAGGGGTGAGGATTTGATAACATGGGTAACTGTTGAACGACATTGAACCACTGTGTTGTACTTCTGAAACCAACATGATTGTATATCAATGATACCTCAATTAAAAAAAGTTATTTCCTTCCTTCTCGAAGTTCTGAGTTCACCCTCCATTGTTCTGAACTGGAACTCAGCCCTGAGCTAAGGCCTTGTAGGTCTGCTGTAGGTCTCTTATGGAACAGGAGCTTTCCTTGGTGCCTGTGGATAACTGAACTAAGGGTATGGCTGGGACTGGGACTCTTTATAGCGCATCTCCTTAGTAGCTCACTGACAGCAGTCTCTAAAAGAAGAGTGGCTGTCTCCACACCCAGACCAGAAGCAGTAAAATGATCAGACCAGACAGAACACAGATCTTAACACTCATAGTTCCTGATTCTGGTTAGTGGTCTTCAAATGTTTGTCACCTCACCATTACCCTTCTTGTAACTTGCCTTCCTATATTCTCCCACTCAAACACACGCACATACTAATAAGGTTATGAATGGCTGGAGGGACTATGTCTGATCTGCACTCTTCCCAACCAGAAGTCCAGGAAGTTTCCAGTTAAAGAGCAACTGAGACTATTTATACAGAATGTTTTTAACTACATAAAAAATCCCTAGAGTGTAGCAGACTAACGTGGAATTAATTTCTTCTTTATACTTAGTTACACTTGGTAAAGTGCCTTGATATCCCTTTGCCTTGTCACTGATTTGATTTACTGAGGCTGGTCTCTAAGCAAATGGAAAATGGAATAGATCTAAATACTCAAGTTCAAAGCTGTAAGTAAAAAGAAAAACAAAAACAATTCTAGGAGCATATCAGTAAGATGTTCCTTGAAGCAGGATGGCAGAGTGGGGGAGCCTCAGATGGAGAAACAAACCTAGCACTCTTGGGTAGAGAGAAAGTTGTTGAGGACATAGCTGGACTATATTCTGGGGCTGTGAACCAGGAATCTTCTTGAAGGTTATGGAGATTTTACTGTCCTGATAGAACAGGACCTAGCAGATGATCTGGAACCCAGACACAACCCAAAACTCCTGTACTCCCTACCCCTTGAATCTCTATCCTCATCTGTCTCCTCCTCAGTCCTGTACCCTGGATTGGAATTCAATCCTAATTTAGGGCCATGGTGAAACTTGCACTTAGCTGGAGTCATGGTTCTATTTTCATATGTGCAGGGTAACTCTGTTCCAAACACTTGTTGAAACTAAGCAGAGATGTCCAGATTATTCTTCATCTATAGATGTATAGAAAGTAAGAGACACTGGAGATTGCTTTGTGGACTGACCTTCCCCAAGCCACTGGTGCCAATACCTGTCATTCTTAATGCAGGGCTCTGGTTCTCCTCTGTTTCCTACTTTGTGGTCTTGCTCTTATGGAGTTCCATGGCATCTATTCCTATCTATATTTTCTCTCTCTCCACAGATCAACATATGATCAGAAACTGTAATGGTATAAGGGAATAGAAAAAGAAGGAATGGAAGAGGCTGAGGAGGTCCCTTGCCCAGAAAACAACTAGACAAATATTGAGTATTAAACATTTGGGGAAGAACAAATACTTGCAGTTCTTTTTCATGGCAGTGTGTGTTAAACTGGTCCTACTTTGAAGTTTATTCTTGTCATGGCTCCCTAACAACCCTCCACTGTCCAGAAAAACCCACCCAATAGAGTCACAACCAGGGGGTGTTCAGAAGTAGATTGGTTAAGAATAGCAAGTAGTCAGGCAGTGGGACATAAGAGTGGGAGGCCAGACTTTGGTCCTCATTTCCTGGTCAGACAAACAAGCAAAGGGTAGGCAGTAAAGATCGCAGAGGTATTCAGAAGATATAGGATAGGTAGCACAGAGTGGAAGAGGCAGTGGCTGCCCCAGGGTCCCAGCTGGTTTCAGCCATCCCCACTCTACAGACAACATATATGAAGGTGGAGATTGGGCACCCAATGAGTATCCAAGTATTCAATCAGCCCCAGAACACAAGCCTTCATACTAGTCTTTCCTGATTGAAGCATTCCACTTCAAGGCCCACCTACTGTACCCTCAAAATTCACTCCACATTCTACTGCTGCCGGCCACTTCCCTAGAAAGTCTTTAAAATATTTCCACTTACAATTTTTAAGGTAATCAGGGTATTTTACTAGGTATTGATAAAGCACAGGCCCAAATTTCAGGATAAATAAAGTATACAGCCTAAACCTAATTATTCTCTCTCTCTCTCATTCTTTCTCCCTTCCACTCTTCGTTTCACTTTCTTAATGTCAATGTCAAGAGTTTCTTCTTGATAAATATGGCCTTCAGCCATCCATAAACCAGAAAAAAAGCAGTATGAGTGATAAACTAAGGCACATTCTGAAACCAGGGCTTTCTGGTTTCCAGAAAATCCTGACGTCTTGATACATTGAGTCACGTGATAAGGGGAGTAATTTAAATACCCATGCTTCCAACATCTCTTCTTGTGGTCCACCTTCATCTACCCCCATTTACAAGCTGGCTGCCCAGAAAAGCTACTGAATGATGGGATTATTCTAACACAATTAGCAGGGAATGAAAGGAACAAAGGAAACCTATTTTGCAGTTCGCTGGTCATTCACAATCATCCTACCTTAAAATGTCAGCTAATTAAGAGATGGTGAGAGGGAGAGATTTTGCTTGACTACTTAGACCTTATTGTCAGACTTCACTGTGATAATTAACCTTACACTTCAACAAAATAAACCAATATCATATTACATAGCCATTTTCTTTGGAGACTGAATTTCTATTGCTCTCACCTTAACCAGACATTAAATTCATAATGTCCAAAGTCATAGGCAAAATCAATTCCCAAGTTAGTGTTTTGTCAGTTAAGTACTGACCAGTTCTTTTTAATTCCTTTGTGGACTTTGAAGCTGCAGTAATCTTTGGATATATTTAACTCTCAACCTACAAATGGGCAGGAAGTTGAGAGAGTAAGATATGTTTAAAAATACATAATTGAAAGAGCTCCAATGGTTACAGACCCTAAAATACAGAGAGAGTAGCTGTTCTGTTCTCTGAAAGAAAAGGGATATGCAATGAAAAGCAACATCCAGGATGACAATGTTACTTAAAATTTAGGAAAAACTTACTATGTGCCAGGCACTGTTGCAAACATTCTATACTCATGGTACCATATGAACTTCACAAACACCCTATGAAAAAGGATGTTTGTTATCCTAATTTTTCACATACGAAAAATGCACAAAGAGGATAAAGTGACATGCTCAAAGTCATACCCATAGCAATAAAATCAGGGTTTGTACCTATGTGTTCTAACTGGACAGCCCAAATTCATAACTATTATGCAACTCTTACAAGAAATATAAGACCAATATTCTTCAGTATCAATAAAGACCAGTAATGAGAAAGCACACTAGATGGGTAAAGGGGTGCATGCCTAGAGACAAAACACCAAGCACAGTCTGCAATAAATTTCTAAATCAATCTATATATCCAACATTTTTTTAAGGAAGGAAATTAGACATACATACACACAAGCACATTCAAGAGTTTGAAAACAGGTTTCCCTCTGAAAGCTAAACAGGTAAAAGCCAGCCACAATGGAAGTGAAGAGTAGGACACAACCAAAGGACAGCCTGCCCAGGTATCATAGCAGAACCTACACACACCTCAAGTGCCAGTCGAGGTTGAGTGGGGACCAGCCAACCGAAGGGGAAGAAAGAGCATGTTCCGAGACAGAAGGCACAACGTGTGCCAAAACTGGCAAGTGAGAGTGTAATGCATTCAAAGGAAAGTTTGGTATGGCCAACACAGTGAAGAAGGAGGAGTAGGCAGGGGCGGGGAGCAGAAGGCCTTGCCTGCCCATAAGCTGGTTTGGACCTCGTGGACACAGTGCGAAGCCAGCCATTGGGGTGTTTTAAGCCAGACGTGAAGGAACCTCAGATTTGAGGGAGATCTCTTTGGCTGAAGAGCACACTGGAGCCATTCCCACCCTCATCACGCAGCAGAGTCGGGTAGTCCAGTGGGGAGGCTGCTGAGGTCATCCAGGAGAGACATGGCCAGGCAAGGTGGACACGAGTGGCAACTGGGAGGTGCAGACTGTTGATCAATATCTCAGAGGGAAGTGGTGGGACACGGGGCAAGGCAGAGGAGGGGCTTCTGGCTTGGGCAATGGGGTGAATTGTTGATGCCCTTCACTGAGAGTGAGACCCCTTGGAGGAGGAGGAGGAGGAGGAAGAACAGTTGGAGGAGGAAGGAGCTCAGGTTGAGAAAAGCTGAGTTTTACGAGCCGGTGAGCTGTCCAAATGGAGCTCTTCAGTGACCAGTGGATCACACAGGTATGGAGTCCAAGCACGAGGTCTGTGCCAGGAGACACAGCTGTGGGTATGGTCAATTTACAGACCCCAAGGGTGGATCAGCTGGCTGGAGGAAGCCAGGCCATGAAAATGGAGAAGAGAAATGGGAAACGGAGAAAAACGGAGGCTCAGACAGCACAGGCCTCATGTATATCCCGTGGTGTACAAGAGGAGGACTTCTGTAGCAGCCCAAAGTCAGTATAATTTCTTTCCTCACTACTTCATTCTCTTATTTACTGTTTGTGTTTCTGGAGGTGGGGCAGGCTGGGTGGGGGAGTGTCATCCTTTCGCTCTCCTTGTATTCTTTGTGCCTTTGAAGGCTCTTGGCTCCCTCGTTAGAGGAAGGCAGATTCCTTTTCCTTTACTTTTCCTCTTCCAGGCTGTCTGTGCAATTCTGTCTGCCAGAGCTTATTAGCAGGGACTTCCTAGACATGTATATTAAGATGCAGCATAATCTACTAGTCAGGAGTGTGGGTTTGATGTCCTGATGGTTGTCATGGTTACCTAGTCATTAACATGGCTACCAAGTAATTCTTGAGAAGCAGAGCATTGCCTGGGTCTTGGAAATCCTTGCCTTGTTGGCAGTTTTATAGACTTAATTGATTTTCTGTAATGTGGGGTAAAAATTTTTATTCTTCAAGCAAGAAAATATGCCTTTTAAGTATAAAAAGATGCTGCATAATCTGACTTGAGTTAGAATGAATTGTGGAAAAAATTTCAACATGAAATAATTTAAACAGTAAGTTAGTAGTTACATTCCTGAGAATTCAAGGACCTAGTTATATAATCTGACTCTCATTCTAGTCTTGTCCATCAGATCATGATCGTGTTTTGTGGCCCCTACAGTATCTAATATTCTGAGGTTCAATGACAACGTTGACATCCAGTTCATTTGCATATTTTAAGAGGAGCAGGAAGTAACCCTGACTCAATAGGAAAAGGTGAGGATTTTCCCTCCACCTTGTTAGACAACACAGTCTGAATTATAGAAATCGTACTGACTCTCTTACCTAGTATAGATGAGAGTGGTAGTTTTCCATTTTGCTGTTATATTTTGAAGGTTTTGGATGGCATAGTAAGCCTTGTTCATTAACAAATTGCCAGTTTTGGTTGGGAAGAGTTCAGGATAATAGTGAAGGGTACTATTACCAAGTGCCACGTATGTGCTAAATACTGAAGTTAGGTGCTTTTCATTAGTATTCTTTTCAACCTCTACCAATCAACTGAGCAATGTTTACCTTTCTAGTTTTTTCTATCTTTATTTAAAGAAGAATTAATAATTCCTGTACATATTGGTTCATAGCCTGCTCAGAAAATAACTTTCACTGCTTTTTTTCCCTCTACTAATGATACATGAGAACTAGGAAGTATTTATAAAATAAAAATGAGTGCCACTTGGAGTCTGGAATCAGAACTGCAGCTTGAATATCACAGCACGGGAATGCTGGTAGGAAAGGTAGGAAGGAGGGACTGCTGCTCTAATATCCAGACAGAGCTTTCCAGAAGTTTGTGTGGCATAGGAAACACATAAGGGACAGGTAGACTCTGTGGTGATTTTATCCAGGTAGGTCAGCTAGGCCTCTAGTCTATGATTTCTGCTTCTCTCCTTCCCCCTTGCTCTCACCTCCTCCTCTTCTCTCTCCTCCTCTTCCTCCCCCTCCTTTTCCTTCCCCTCCTTCTCCCCCTTCTGTCCCATCTCTTTCTTCCTCTCCCTTCCTTAGCAGCCTGCTCCTCCTACAACATACACAAATCAGGGTGGGAACAAATGCCAAGGTCTGTTCAGAGCCCGGCAGGGAACCACTCAGTCCTATGGAATCTTCCACCCTCAGCTAAAGAGAAGCTCTGTGTGTGTGTGTGTGTGTGTGTGTGTGTGCGTGTGTGTGTGTGTGCGCGTGTGTGTGTGTGTACCATTTAAAGTAAAAATAAGATAATGTTGTTTGTTTTTGTCTGATTATAAAAGCTATACTTGCCCATTGAGAAAAATCTGTAAGATTATGAAAAGTGTAAAAAGAAAATATAAATTACATGAAATCCTGTAATTCAGATGTTCAGTTGTGCTTTGTGATGTTTCTAGAGTTTAGAATTTTTCTCTGCGTAAATATATATGTATTTACAATTTGTAACAACTATTTAAAATTCATGATGTTGTGTGAATGTCTTTCAATGTCAAAAAATGTGTTTGTACCTTGTTTTGTGAATCACTTTAAAACGAAAACTTTTCAGGTTTCAAACTTTGACCTCTATTTTTTTCTGATTTCAAAGGCAAAACATCTTTGTAAAAAGCAAATAAAATCGAAATGTATAACATAGAAAAGGACATTGTCTCACATCTCCTTCACCTGTCAAATCTGTGGAAATATTCTCTGTAGGTTGGAGAACATTCTCTGGAGAGTTTTCTTTAGGGATACACACACATACCTATTGCAAAAGTGAGACTATACTAAAAACATTGTTCTACACATATCTTTCTAATTCTGTCACGTGCTTACAATGTTTGCAGTTTGCTCTTTGCACTTAGCAATGAACTGTGAAGATATTTCAGGTCAATAAATATATTTCTACATCATTCTATGAATCACTCACTATTCTGTAAGATTTCCTCTTTAGTTGAAATTTTTAACCTAGATTTTTTTCTGATTACAGATTATATATGCTTCCTGCAAAAATTAGTGATACAAAATTGTATAAATTAATAAGTGAAATTTCCCTGTATCTCTTCTCTCCCTATCAAGATAGAGATTGGTGTCCATTTATCTAGTTTTTTCTTCACAAAACACCAGTCTCTCTTTCTTTCTCTTCCTTTCACAATGCTTTGCAAAAACTGGGATCATATTATGTACCAACTTGCTTTTATTTTACTAGTAATGTATATTAGACATCTTTCCACGACAGTGCATATAGGTCTACCTAATTTTCTTTAACCGGGTAGGAGAATTGTCTGAACTTATATTTTTAAAATTAAATCAATCAGCTATAAATGCCATTTAGGTTCTTTTAAAATCATCTGCTATTACAAATCATGCTGAAGTGGACATTTTTCACTTGTATCTACTTAAGTGCATCCATTATTTCAGTCTTATGACTGAAATTGCTGTCTCAAAGAGCATGTATGTTTTAAATTTGGTTTCAAAAGTTTTAAGTAATTTATAGTCCCACCGAAGGTCTATGAGAATGACAATTTTTCCACACCCCTTGCAACATCATGTGTCAAGATATTTTTTAAAGTTTTTGTCCCCTCATCAAAATCACACATGTAAATCGTAGGATTTAAAGAATAGGACCTGACCAATGTTTACTGGTGTTGGTGGTGGTGTTGAAAGTTGCAGTGTGTTTGTGTTTTTGCTGTTTGCAACTGCCTAGATGTGGTAATCACTCCTCTAATGTCTGTGCCCAGATACCAAAACTGAGGATTTACAGAAATGAGCCTTCTTATAGCTCTATCCTTATGGATGTCTTTAAGTATTTTCTTAGGATGAACTCCTAGAAATGGGATTTGCTGGATGAAAGGATACATATAAAGCCAAGGACTTTATTTATATGCTTGTAACTCCTAACTTTATCTCTTGTGTAGAATCCTCTCTGATTTTTCAAGCCTGATATTAAGCTACCTACTTTTCACCTTAACATCTCAAACTCAAGATGTCCAAAACTAAACTCATTATTTCTGCTCTCTCCCATCCTCCAACATGGTCCTCCCTCACCTTTCCTTACCTCAGTGAATGGCAGGAAACTTCATTCATTTTACAAACTAGAAACTGACTCCCATCTGTCTGTCACTTTCATTTGCAGTTTATCCCGAGGCCTACCGATTCTATCTCCTAAATATATTTTAAACACATTTTAAATTGTTCACTTCTCTCCAACTCCACTGCTATCATCCTAGTCCAAACTAATATCTTTTCATAGCCAAACTACTATAAAGACCTCCTAACTGACTTTCCTTACCCATTTTTTCCAGAGTAAATGGGATCTATTCCATGAACTTCCAGGAACATAAAACACAAGGCAAATTACATCATCATCCACATAGAAACACCACATATCCCCATTTTGTATTATTCTTATTCTTAATATTTAACCTTGTTATACTTCTTTGCATATTAAAACATGCCAGACACTTACTTTCACTTTTTGAAACAAGATGTCACTAATAAGCTGTCAGGGTGAACAGAGAAAAGTGCTGAACATTGTAATATTAACATTTTTGAAAAAAAAAATTGGGTGTTCCCAAAATATCTCACAAAACAATTTAGAATTTTTTGGGCTTTGGACATATTATTAGACATGCGATCACACGTAAACCTTAGCTATTCTGATATAGCATGTACATAGATAGGAGTCTAGAATTCAGAATGCAAATTTAATGTTTCTTTTTCTGGTTTTAGAAATAAACAATAATTTCCTCTTCTAAAATGTCTAAGGTAAATGGAAAAATGTACATACATGGAATTTTTCTTTTAACTGAGAAATTGCAGAGAGCAAATTCTCACTTTTCTTAACCCCTAATTTTAACCAAATTCTCTATTATACTTCTTTCTTTCCTTTTTGCTTCCTTCCTTCTTTCACTCAGTATAATTTTTTGAGGTTAATCCACATTGTACATCTTTAAAAAACTTTTTAAAACAATGATTTATCATTCTCAGTGTTCAATTGTTGCATTTCCTTGGTTAAATTAAAAAAAACATTATTATCAAATGTACATCACAATGGCTCAAAAGTCCCCCTCCCTCCCCTGCCCACTCCCCTCCACCTTGGTAACCACTAGTCACTTCTCAGGGTCTGTGAGTCTAATGCTGTTTTGTTCCTTCTGTTTTGCTTTGTTTTTATACTCCACAATGAAGTGAAATCATATGGTATTTGTCTTTCTCCGCCTGCCTTATTTCACCGAGCATACTACCCTCTAGATCCATCCATGTTGTTGCAAATGGAATGGCAGGATTTCTTTTCTTTTTATGGCTGAATAATATTCCATTGTGTATATGTACTACATCTTCTTTATCCATTCATCTGTTGATGGATACAGGTTGATTCCATGTCTTGGCTATTGCAAACACTGTGGAGATAAACGTACGGCTGCATATATCTTTTTGTATCAGTGATTTTGTTTTCTTCAGGTAAATTCCTAGGAGTGGAATTACTGGGTCAGATAGTATTTCTATTTTTAGTTTTTTGAGGAACTACTTGGTTAAATTTATTGCTGAGCATTGTATACTTTCTGATGCTATTATAAATAGAATTGTTTCCTTAATTTCATTTTTGGATTGTTCACGCAGGTATATTAAAATACAAACGATTTTTTTCATACTGATCTTCTAGCATGGAAATTTGTTGAACTTGATTATTAATTCTAATAGTTTATTCATGGATTCCTTAGGATTTTATATATACATGATCATGTCATCTCTAAATAAACACTGTTTTACTTCTTTTCCAATTTGGATGACTTCTTTTTCTTTTTCTTCCCTGATTTCTCTGGTAAGAACATTTAGTACAATGTTGAATAGAAATGGCAAAAGTGAAGATCCTTGTCTTGCTCTTGAGCTTAGAGTCTTAATTTAATCTTGTTGTTGATTCATTCTCCATCCAGAGAAATAATTTAAAAAGTTAAATTGTACCATGTCACTGTGTTCCTAAACACTCCAATGGATTCCTGTCATACGTAGAATAAACTCTAAATTATTTTTCTTGACCTTTCATGTGCTTTCTCTCCAACCTTCTCTTATATTGCTTTTCTTTGATTCTGCACAACAGCCACATGATACACTTATAGGATCTAAAATGGTTCATGTTCTATCTGGCCACAAGCCTTATACATGTGCTAGCCCTTTCTTTGGACAAGCCAGTTTCTCCAACTCCCTTGCTTCTTTGTCCTAATTTGAAACCATCTGGAAAAATTCCATCCACAGATTAATCAATCCAATTTCCAACCTTTTGTTCCTAATATTGTTTCTGTTCTGCCAAGAAAAATCACACAACCTCAAGATTTGGTCTCAATGTCCAGGTGATTTCAGTGTTTATTCAAGTGTTCCATTGCTGTTGTCTCTGTCAATTTTCACAGTAACCACGTCAGACTTTCCCCACTCCTGTTAAACCTCTGACCCTTCTCCACCATCTCATCCTTCTTCTTGTCTAGTGTTAAGACCTTCATCTTTGTTTTGATTCTTTCCTTCCTGTTTCCTCTGTGACCTTACTCCAGCAATTTTTCTCAATTTCTTCTGTAGTTGCAACCTCTCTCCCAGAAACTTTCTAAATCGATTTTAAATATACTCAAATTGTTCACAGAAAGAAGAAAAAAAATCAACCAAATAAAGCCCTTCCTTGCCCCTACACCCCTCACAAATTATTGCCCTCTCTCTCCTGTCCTTCCCAGCCAAACTACTATAAAGAATTATATACATTCTCTGTTTCTACTTTCTCATCTCCCATTTATTCCAGTCTGGTTTGTATCACTACCTCTCCTATGAAACTGCTTTTACCAAGATCATTAATGACTTCATTATTGCATAATCAAATGGATAACTCTTAGTTTTCTGATCTAAGTGATCTCGTGCTAGCATTTAGTCATCTCCTTGTTTCTAAGTTACTTTTCTTTTTCTATATACAATACAACTCTATAATCCTTTTAAAAAAATGTAGACATTAAGAAATATATATAATACAGAAATGGAAGAGACTTGTAATCCCATCCCCCAACAATCAGGACTGTTAACACATTAGTGTTTATTCTTCCAGACTTTTTTCTATGCCAAAACTAATATATTGTATACACAATAATAATACTGTATATAATATGTATAGTATTATATATACTGTATATAATAAAACTATGAAAAAGGGCTCATAATATTCATAGTAGTTTTGCGACCTCATTTTTTAACTTAATATATCTTGGACTGTTCTCCATGTTAGTCCATATTGTAGTCTACCTCATTCTTTTTAATTGATTAATCATTTTTCCATGGCAAGGATTTACTGTAGTTTATGAAACTCTCCTATGTTGATGAATATTTGTGTACAAATGTTTGCAATTACAGAAAATACTGCAGTAAACATTTTTGTAACTTGTGTGTTTCTGTGGGACAAATTTGAAGAGCTAGAAATAAACTTTGTTAATGACAGAAAAAGATCACTTTTCTGTTAGTACAAAAATGTGGTTATTTAAAAATTTGAGTAATAAATCAAGGCTTAAAAAGAATAAAAATCACCAAATCTCTCATTCATAATCAATTTTATGTATCGCTTATGTCTGTCTACAGTGGTATTATGCTGCCATTTTGCATACATTAATTCATTAACCCCTTAAATTATATCCAGTTTTATATTTGAAGAAACTAAGTCTAGGAAAGGATGAGAAAACTTATTAACAATCACATGACTAGTAAGTAATAACATTCTTGTCGAGACACTGTGCTGATGTCCCTGCACATGCAATACATGGAACAATTATCTTTATTCTCTAGATCAGACAACTGGGGCTTAGAGAGTTTAGGTTTCTTGACTCAGGTGAACAGTGAGTAACTGACACAGTTGAGTATCCAACCTGTGTCTGATATCAAAAAGCCTTTGTGTTTTCCTCTAGGTTACATTTTCCAGGTCTTCTTACTGTTTACATTTTTATGGATTTTTATGATTATGAAAGTAATTCACTCTCACCTACACAACTGTGTAATTCAATCTCATCTAGGCTCAAGTTTAGAGAAGAAAATGTACATAACCAATCATCCCACCACCCACTAATAACTACTATTTTGGTCTATTTCCTTCCATTACATTCTATACGCACAAGCCTTTCCTTTCCTGCCTCAAGGCCTTGGCACGTTTGTTCCTTTTGTTTTCCCTCTTCTTCCAGATCTTTACTTAGCTGGTTCCTTGTCATGCAGGTATTAGTTTAAATGTCATCCTTTCAGAGATTGTCTTCCTGACCATCTAACTTAAAGAAGGCAAAGTTACTTTTTAGCCTTTACCTTGCTTCATATTCATAGTACTTACTGCTTTTTATTTAAAAATTTTTGTTTTACTTTATGACCCTATCCCAGAAGCTAGATAACACACAAAAGGGTTAAGACTAGGCGTATCTTGTCCCCTTCTGTATATCTTCTGAACTTAAGACAGTGCCCTCTATATGGTATGTGCTCAATAAATATTTTGGAATGCATGAATGGATGAATACTTGTAGAACAAGAGTAAAAGTAAGAGAGGTATTAAGATATTCTTTAATAGGTCAGCTGTCAGACACCTCATAACTCTCTGCTTATTGAATCGTGCTTTTTTGGGCTATGCTTATTCCTCTGAAAGGTTTGAATCCACATACCATAATTTTCTCTCTTAACTACTACACTGAAGTGACTCACTCTCCAACATTTTATTAAATAGGTATTCGTTTACTGTATGTTTTACCTAGTTAGACTATAACCTTTAAGATGGCAGATGTGCTCCCATTTTGCTTACTGCTATACCTCCAGCACCCAGGAGGTGCTGCTAGGCACACAGCAGTGTTCAATATTTGTTGAATGACTGAATAAGCATCTCTTGATATCAGTGGTGGTTTTGTAATCCTGCCCCTTGGATTAAGAAATCTAGATCTCTGGGCCACATGCATTGGATGGTCTCCATGGCCTTTAGATGTGTAAATCGTTTTAGGAAGGAGAGAAAATGGCATGGGGGAAAGGAAGCTAACATTTATGAGGCACCTACATTTTATGTCTTTTCACAACAAGTTTTTGAGGTAGATATTATATCTCCATTATGTAATAAGGATTCTAGGGCTTAAAAAAGTTCAGTACCTTGATTTAGGTCACCTAGCTAAGAAGTTCCTGAGCAGAAAATTAATATTAAATATGGTTCAGTCCAATGGGCTGATATTCACCTACATACTGTCAGAAGTTTAGTTTAGTCCTCATTTTTGTAATCACCAGTTTTGAATCTAGTCTCACTTTCATATGGGGTTTGTTAAAGCACTACAAAATCTATACATTAAAAACACTATTTTTTAATGAGTGTCAATGTATTGTTAAATATTTTACAATGAGATATGTTTCTTAATCAGAAAGTAAATAAACAAATAAAAATATGCTTTCTGTATTGCCTAAAACACCATTGAAATGCATACAAAACAGTAACAAAATACTTGCATCATGTAACAGACAGAGGGTTAATATATTTAATATGTAAGTATCTCACATTTCCCACCTGAAAGCTGGTCAAGGGAATGAACAAAAGATTTAGAGAAAAAAATCAATTTCAAGAGATGCTCAATGGCACTAATAATTCAGAAATTATAAATGAAAATAAAATTGCTTTTTGTGTCTATCTGTCTGATAAAGATGAAAAATGTAAATGATAGCCAGCATTATGCAGGGTGTGGTAAAACAGGCATTTTCATACTATGTTAAAGACATATGAATTGCTGCTTTTTGGGGAAAATAATTTGGCACCATCTACTGCAATAAAATGTATTCATACTATTTGATTAAGAAATTACACTTCTAGGAATTTAACCTACAAAAATCCTCCTTTTAAATATATAGATATGTATGCACAAAAATTAATTGTTGTAAAAGCTATAACAGAAAAATTAGAAGAGTGAAACACCAGAAAAAGATACTGAAAAGCTGGAAGTGACCAAATTTCTATCAATGGGAGAAAGGATAGTTGTATTGGTGTATAGTACTTTCAAAAAATAAAATATTTCACAGATCTAAAAAGAAATAAACTTTGTACTGACAATAATATTGCCAAGATATATGTTAAGTGGCAAAAAATCATGCAACAAAGTTGTAATAGTTTTGTAAAAAATATATGTAAATGCATGCACCCTCAAATTAATGAAACATGTACATAAAATATTAATAATGTTTCAACTGGGAAATGTAAAAGCATTATTTTCCCCTTTTTGCTTTTATGTGTTTCTCAATTCTCTACAATGAAAATGTACTATTTATGTAATAAAAAATTAAAGAATGAGACAGTATTTTAATCAGAAATTATTGGGGTCTATTAGTGGAAGTCAAGATTTATAATATCCAATAATTTTAACATTACATAAATTCTTTTTTGACTCTGTGCAGTATAGATGAGGGTATCATTTCAGAAAAATTATATGGGACATTTTGAAAGGGTGAAGGCAGACCTTGGTGACAGTATAAATTGTACCAAAAGCTATTTTCAATAAATGATGTATTTCAGAAAAAAAGTTGATATGAAAGTGTGAATCCATAAAAAAATTCCAAATGGCAAAAGTAGTCTTAAGAAGAACAAAGCTAGGGGCATCATGCTTCCTGATTTCAAACCACATTACAAAGCCATAGTAATTAGAACAGTAAGATATTGGCGTAAAAACAGGCACACAGATCAAAGAAACAGAATCGAGAATCCTTAAATGAACCCACAAATATGTGGCTAACTTACAACATGACAAAAGAACCAATAATATACAATGGGGAAAGAATAGTTTCTTCAGTAAGTGGTGCTGGGAATACTGGACAGCCACATACAAAAGAATGAAACTGAACCATCCAATTCAGAGATAGTCTACAAAATCCCTTACACCAAACACAAAAATTAATTCAAAATGTATTAAAGACTTGAACATAAGACCTGAAGCTATTAAAACTCCCAGAAGAAAACATAAGGAATAAGCTACTTGACAATGGAACTTGTCAAGGATTGGTCAGGTCTTGGCAATGATTTTTTTTAAATTGGACAACAAAAGCAAAATTCAACAAATGAGACTATATTTAAAAAAAGATGTTTCTGCACAGCAAAAGAAACCATCAACAAAACAAAAAGGTAACCTACTGAATGCGAGGAAATATCTGCAAGTTGTATGTCTGATAAGGGGCTAATATCCAAAACATTTAAAGAACTCATGTAACTCAGAACCCAACTGAAAGAACTCCCAATGGACAAAGGTGGACAATTTGAGGAGCAAATTAATAACATAGTATTGGATAATAAAATAAAGTATAAAATAAATATCTATGACTAAGTGAGTAATAAATAAATGAATTAATTAATTAATAGGGAAGAATAGTTAAATTTCCTCTGCAGAAGAATTCCAAATAATTTATATAGATACTCCCACCTCAAAGTGGGGGGTAATGGGCATAAATCTCTACCTCTTAAGTGTGAGCTATGCACAGTGATTTCTTTCCAAAGAGTACATTATGAAAAGGAGGAAAAAGAGTAAGTTTATATCACAGAAACCTGAAAAACACTACCTCAGCCAGGCAATCACAGCTTATATCCACAATGATGTCACACTGGTAGCATGAAGTCTTACTATGATGTGATGTACCTCTGTGGCCTTTTTCCCAAAAAACACCTTAACTCCAGTTTAATCATAAGAAAAAAAAGAAAACCCAATTCTGAATAGTCTACAAAATGCCTCCCCAGTAATCCTCAAAACTCTCAGGTAGCAAAAACAGGGAAAGTCTGAGAAATTGTCACAGCATAAAGAAGCCTAAGGAAACATCAACTGAATGTAATGTGGTATCCTGGGTGGAATCCCCAAATAGAAACAACATTAGGCAAAATCTAAGGAAATCTGAATTAAGTATGAACTTTAGGTAATAGTAATGTGTCGAAGAGAAAGGAAAGTGTAAATCCCCTATACTATGTAAATCAGATGCAGGAGAAATGCTAATGGTCTCATCAAAATGTGAATGATGGGGGAAATGTCATGACTTTCCACTGATAAAACTGACTGGATAAAGAGCATCTGAAAAATAGCCCCAGATCCCACAGAGGCTTACTGACCACAGACATTGAAAGTGAAAAATGTTAAGAGAAAAGAGGTCTGTTTTCTGGAAGAAAGGGTCAAGTATAGGGTGAGGGTCAGGGATAGCTGCTGCATACATAGTTTGGTACTCAAAAACAGTCTTTTGACATTCAATACTGACATTTTGAAGCAGCCTTGGCTTAACAGATGCGTTATCAAGGAAGCGCAAGGGAAACTAGCACAAAGGATGACGGTGACTATTGCTCTGAGAGACTTGGCACTGAACAGAGACCTGTAATAAGAAAACCTGTAATAAGAAGGTAATTAGAGTAATACTTATCTAAACTCTGCCTCTAGGGACTAGGAAAATATGATCATTTCCTCAACCAGTTTGATGGAACTAGTTATATGCTTGTCATCAGTTATTTCTTTTTTAAAACACCAGCAATAAGGAGAATAATATAAATTTGTGGGTGCTATAGTGGGTTGCTTTCCAAAACCCCAAAATAATTTGGAAATAAGCATACAACCTGAGAATTTAAGAATAATTTATAATCTACTGGCGATGTTGATTGTTATCCAACTCGGAGACTAAAGGTGAAGATAATTATCAAATGTTTTACTGAAGGAGTGGCTGAACTGAAATGCACTTGCATTTAATGAGCAAAATCTAAACTTGTGTCCAGGAGACACGTTAGAGACTTGGGATAAAAAACAGACGTCAGAAATCGCAGGGAAAACATAGACAGTTATTTTTGGAATAAAACCAAGGAATCGATGACATAAGTATGACTCATGAGGTAGCAGAATTTATGAAGGATTCAAGGAGAGGGAAAGGAGATGTAAAATGACTCAAAAGTATCTAAGATATTACTGGATCTCTGCAGAAAAGGTGTCTGCAAGGGAGGATAACCAGAGTGAGGCAGGAGACTATATAACATCCTTGGGGATAAATTCAGGGCTGTAGTGAGAAAGACTACTAGGTAATCAGATGAATCCTGGTACAAAGACAGTAGGCAGAACTTTGTTACAAAGGACTCTGTGTCCAGGATAATTAATTCCAACACCCATAGTGCCACTGGTATAATTAGATGACCAAGCAACAGATGGGATAGAGATGTCTCAGCAGATACCATGTTGGACAAAGCATTCAGAGACCAGAAGTTTCCACTAACAATATTCTTATACTATGTAACACTCCACACTCCAGAATTTAGTTCCAGCTCTAGAAAATTAGGATAAAGGAATCTAAGACAACTGTGTAACCATCTGGCCCAACGTGGACAATGTGATCAGAATGGAAATTAATCAGTGTATACTCAAGACTGAATTAAGGTCTTCTTAAAGTAAAAATAAAGAGGGATAGGATCTCTCTGGGTGATTGTTAAAGCAACAAGTAAAACCAGAGGCCAGTGGGTTTAAATGTCAAAGGTAGGATTCCCTAATTCCAGAGCAAAAATTATAGTAGCATGATTAGGCAAGTCTTAAAATAAATGGAAGGAACAAAAATGAAAATTTTATCATATTATCATTATCTCTTAATTTTATTTTATTCTTCATCTGACATTCAAAATTTGAGGTTCTATTCTAACATTCACATGATATTAACCACATTTATAGTTTAAAAGGAGGCAAGAATACTGCCAACTAGAAAATGAATCTGAAGGTTATTCATGTTTGCATTTTGCAGTAACAGCAGAAACAGGTGGCCAGTCTGGAATATTATTTCTTAGTGTTGTTACTACACTGGAGAGTTATTTATAGGAGTGGTGGCAAGCTTTAGGAAATTAAAACTCTTCTTTTTCCTTGTTACCTTTTAGTTTACTGGACCCATTCTCTCCACCTGTGAAAAGATAATGATTCCAGCTGCCAGGGGATATTGTAGTGATTTACAAGAACCCATGGAACCTCAGAATCAACTCCAAAAAAAAGAAGCTGAGCACTAACCAATGCTAAGAATCCATTTATAACATGAATCAGTGAGATGATAGGCACTGAATTGAGGAATAAAAGGCCCATCTCTTAACCAACATCTAGGATTTGAATACTGATTGTTTTGATATGCAGGTGTGTATACTTATGGACTCTACCAATCTGCTAGATCAGGTATTTGTAAGCTATGGCCTGTGGGCCAAATCCAACTCACCCTCTGTTTTTTTTAATTATTATTAAGGTATCATTTCACCCTCTGTTTTTGTAAATAAAGTTTTATTGGAACAAACCAACACTGCTTTAGCCCTACAACAGCAGAGTAGAATATTTGAGACAGAGACTTCATGGCCCAGAAGACCAAAATATTTACTATTTGGCCCTTTACTGGAAAAAAATTTTGCCAATCCTTGGGCTAGATAGTCAAAACAAACATTGAACAACCAGTGTAATTCTTTCAGCAAGTCCACTCCATGGTTAGCCTGTCAAATTCAGTATTGGGTCTTCTGTTCTTTCTGTCCATCCTCTATTTTTCTGGAATTGTTTACACCAACTGGGGACTGATATCTTCATTCTCAATGAGTTACAGTCTTCCTAGGAATAATAGGTTTAAGAGATTTATACAACTCTTATTTCTTTCTAAAGAGTATTTTAAAAGTAAACAAACAAAAATATACAATATCAAACCTGGATGAGAGGCAGTTGAATGTAACCATTATGTCATTTCAGCAAGCAACATTTAATTCACAGATATGGATGACTGAGGCCTAGGACTCCTTAAAAGAATACAAATATCTTAGAGAGAGGAATGCATAATTACCTCTGGATGAGGATGAGGCAGAGGGTGGCAGAAGCTCGAAGTGAATGATCGTGATGTTTGTCCCCTTAGGACATTGTAGAGAGATCTGGAAGAGATGGTGCTTCAGATTCTACTAATACATTTGGAGAAAAACATAAATTTGTGAGGGCTCTTAAAATTGGAAATAATGGCAAGGGTTTGCTGGACCATGGGCTCTCTGGCTCACTCCATGAAAGGGCCTCTCAGAAGGGGAGGCACCAGCTGTGAATTAAATTTTAAGGCTCTAGGAAATAGGCTATACAGAGGGTTTATGTTTATATTATGAGTCACAGCAGAGACAGGTGGTGGGTCTGGAGTTTAACGTCTGCAAATGATGTCTCTCACTGCCAAGATTGTTCTGTAGAGTTGTTTGTTTGTAAGAGGGGATTTGGAGAAGAAACGAGGGAATGAAAAGGCCCCTTTTTCTCAGTGACCATTCTATATTTTGGACTCTTTCTTTGCATTTGTTAATGAAAAATAATACCAATATACAAGGGCTTTTGTATCAACTAAAACACATCAGCAAAATGTCAGCAGAGCTTCTTGTGAAAAGTATTGAACACTAGATACTACCAGGTTTGGAAATATTATAAGAATGAATGGAAAGATAAATGAATGAATGATGGAGGGATACTCTAGATAAGGAAAAACAAACAAACATTCCATTTTTCTTAAATGGAGAGTCAGAATTCAATATTGACTGCCTAAAAAATCTACCATCTTGACCTTAAAGTTCTCTTTTGTTTTCCTGGACTTATCTCTGTAGTATGTTATGTGCCATCGGCCAATGTCTTAGCTTGTCACCATGATGTCTATCAACATTTTGTGGGTCTACTCTTCAGGCAGCAAAGAATGACATCAAGGACTTATTACAAAGAACTGCTAAAGAAGCCAGACCAAGTATGATTTCCTGTATCCACTTAAATTTGACTTTAACTTCTTTGACAAAGACCTGAATTACAGAACAAAAGAGAAAGTTTGAGAGAATGGCAACAACAAAGAAACGGAAAGAAACACAACTGCGCTAGGCAGAAACACACACACTACCCACATCCACACAAACAGAGAAGTAAACAGCAGGACTTGTTCTGGACAGCTGTTGAAATAAGCATACCTTGCCTCCCACCACTAACGAGGTTTTTTTTTATTAACCCAGGGGAGTCTGAAGACGAGAAAGGACGTGTTCCACAATTAACCTTCTATTTGAGCAGGAAGAGCAACAAAGAGAATGTTATTACCCTTAGATTTTTTCCATCTACTCTAGGTACATATGAAGACTCAGTGGAATATCTGACCCATACTTCTATTTCTGTTAAGGTTTATCTTTAGAATCTGAACCAATTTATGAGTGTGGAACCAGTAATGAAGAACATTAAGCCTGAAGTAATTTTTCCAACTCTTCGGCTTCCAGCAGTGCTATTGCCTGAGGTATATAGCTGGGCTTTTAACTGATGGGGACCACCTTGGTCCAAAGAACTCCTGCAGAGTATCCAGCCCCAGCAGCCCACTTGCAGTTATCAAGTAGGCCAAACAGTCCCTTGAATTCCATGTCTTTGCCCACGTTGTCTCCTCTGAATGCTGTGTCATACACCCACAGGCCCTCACTCAGCATTTCTTGATTTCTTGGTGGTGTTGATAACAGGCATAGCACGCTTGTTACTGGGCTGAGAGGCCCTAGGGCTGGACACTTTGATAAGCCCCATGCCAGTGTCCTGGAGAAGAAAGAGCACAGATTATGGAAATGGAAAGGCCAGATATGAATTTTTGATTCTACCACTTACATGCTGCCAGATTCAGTTAATGAAATGTAAGAATTCTCATGTGAAATACTGAAATAATCAGTGTTGCCTCATAGGCTTACTTTAAGTATGAAAAGAGACAGTATATGGAAAGCTCATAGCACACTAGCAGGTACAGTTCACGTGAGTGTCCTTCATTCTATAGAGGGCAGAATCCATGTTCATCTAGGTATCATTTATGTTTTATAAGTGTTTGATGACATTTCACAAATAATTGCCATTTGAGTGCCTAATATGTAGTGTTATGTTATTCTCATAAATTAACTTTTGTTAAAATAAACTCCTTGGCCTTAACAGAACTTCCCAGCTGAGAACCCAGAGTGGTTACCCAGCTTGGGTCTTGGGGGCCTCCACAACACTCCAAGATGGCTTAGTAGGGTTCCTGATTTCATCCTGGTGATGGGTCCAGGTTAGCAGAGGGGAAGTGCTTCACCCAAGGTCCTGTCATCAGTGATGCTTCCAGTCCTGGGATCCAGGCAGCTATCCTGATCTTCTCTTCAACATCCTGCCTGGCAGATCTATCATTGTAGCTTTGTGCTTCTATAGTCTTTCTCGGGCTAAAAGGATAGCAGAGACACCCATAGTAAGTGCTTTCCTGATGTCTACTTTGAGAGCCAGAAGAGGAGAGGGGGAATAACCCCAATTCGACAAAAAAAGGATGAACACCATCCCCTTCTTTCAACTCGATATACATGAATCATTCTATTAGATTGAAAGATAAAATTGTTGTTGTAGGTAAAAAATGACTGAATATCAGCAATTACATGTAATTTGGCCAAATATGACAGAGAATATACTGTATATCCTATGTGATGTAAATGTATATTGGTTTTTCTTTCTATTGTAGCCATTATAAATGCTTTTTGTCATAAATTGTGCTATTTCATTTATGGCAATGCCACCTGTGCCCCAGAAAGGAGGGAATGGGATGGGAAATAAGCTTCTGCTGAGTGCTTGTATGGGCCAGAAGCTCCATTAGGCACTTAACCTACATTTTATTCTTTAAATGCTCAAAAATACTACAGAGTGGATAACCACGATCTCTGTTATTACTTATATTTCTACATATGCTCTGTGGATCTCAGATAAATTACATTACATTTTCCAAGTTGACACAGTTAAGAAGAGGCAGAGTGGGAGTTCCAACCCAGTTGTGTTTGACTTAAAAGCCCAGGCTCTCTCCACTCTGTTACACAGTCTCCCTTTTACATGATGAGCTTTTCAGGTTCAGGGCCAAAGCTGATCTAAACTTGTTTGTTATAGTCCATGTGGGGTCATAGACATTCAGTTGGTTAGTAATGTTTATCTTACTCAAATGGACATGCGTAGTAGGGAGTTTGCTATATGAGTCTGGAATGTACAAGAAATGAATTATGGGATGAAGCTATGGAATAGGCTTTCCAGTGCCTGATGCATAACAATACCCAATAGGTTTTTCTGGAATGAGTGAATTGTTGGATGAATTATAGATTTTGAGAGTCATTAGCAAGTAAAATTGGGTATATAACATTCTAATATTTTCCTCTGCATATCCATTTTTTCAAAGCATTTGAGATCATACTGTCAAATTATCCTTATTTACCCCATACTTAGGCCTGGAAGAATAGTAACCACTGTTAAATGAAGGAGGTGAAAAATCTACCCAGTATCCAGCCTTATCCACCTGACAAAAGGGGACTCCGGGAAAGATAACACCTACTTGCTCATTGCCATATGGGAATTACTATTCTAGACAAATTTTAGACAGCAACCCTATTCCTGCCTTCTTTGAAGGGGTGGTGCCTAGATGAGAAGTATATTTTTTTTTTTTTGTGAGGGAACAAGGATTTCCTAGGGGTAGGAAATGTGGCAAGATGAAATATTACCTGATAGATTTCTTACCCTGTTACATATATCTTTTACCCTATGATATTTCCCTTTCCCTGTTTGGATACCTGACATGCAATGACCTGTCATAAGAATTCTAAGTGTCACCATAGTGTGGGTATTTTATCATATAGATGGCTTCATTTCATATGAGGGTCAGAAGAAGATTTAAGGTAGCCCCACTGAGTTTCCCATATCCCACAGTCCAGTTTTTCTATGTTCTGTAGGGTGCAAAAATTAGCTTAGCAAAAGTGCCTACAGTCCTAACTAATCTCATGGTTGAGATGAAAGGCTGAAGAATGGCAATATGAACCATATGTTTGAGGTTTACATGGGAATTCAGATATCTTGGGGGATGTCACCAAGGACAGTAAAGATCAAGACACTATTATAAGCTCTGAGAATTTAAGTGTCATATAAGGAGACTTGTAGACATATAAATTGGATTTATCATACATTAACTAAAAAATCCAAGAAGGAACTGAATTTACTCTGAATCAGAGACAATGTATTTCCTGTTCACTGCAGACTTGGGGCTCAAAATGGAAATTAGATTCAGTTACAATATAAAAAAGCACAAAAAGTAACACTTCTTGTATACTTGAGTACTTTTCTGTGGCTTGAAAACTCATGCTTACCATATTTTTCCCTCCTTGTAAAAATTTTATTTGTTAGAGGAATTTTATTAAACACAGTGGAATTTCAGTGCTTAACCAGAGCCAGAAATAAAACTTAAATATCCCAGACAAAAGAAAGAAAGAAGGAGTAAGGGAAGGATCATTGCTCTAACCTGGTAGAGAGATCTCTCTGGAAGTCTATCTAGTAAAGGAGACATTCCTGGAATCCCCAGTCATTTTTAGAACTCTTTAAGACATGAAGCAGAAATACATATTTATGGTAAAAAATTTAAATAATGCAAACATGCATAAAGTGAATCTCTATATTTCCTCCTTCAAGATATCCTTTGATTTAAAAATCCTTTTAAAATTTATTTGCATTTATTATACTAACATCTATGTATATGTACATGCACATAAAGTGTTCATATCCTTAGCCTGTTCCTCTGTTGATTTGCAAGTGCTTTTTATAAATTAAAGATACTGACCACTTTTATAATACATTTTACAAATATTTTCTCTCAAGTTTCTTTACTGCTTTCAATTGTCATGATGATTTCGGTTATGCAGAATATGTTAAAATTTTGCTTATGTACAAAGCTCAACATATATAAATTTGGACCAAGTATCAGTGCATTCACCACTCTCCTGATTGTATAAACCTGAAAGTCAGCTGAGCAGATTAGAAGTCCACAAAATTAAAAACCTGACAAACACAGGACTCAGTGTAAGGGACAGGGCCTTCAGTGTTAGCTACGTTTATTGTTGTTGTTGTTATTCTTAACTTTCCAGAGAGCAAATAATGGGGGAAATGTTACTTTTCAGCTATTAAAATGTTTAATGAGGCAACAGTATTAAAGCAGGATAATACTGTTGGAAAAAAATCTAAGAAACAATTTAATTGAACAGAATAAAAGCTCAGTTCCTGGAGGGTTTTAAAAAGTGATAAACTTGCCATTTCTAATCAGTGGGTAACATAGATTATTCAGAAAGTGGCGTTGGGATAGTTGGTAAGTTTTTCATTAAAAGGTGTAACTTTTGATCCTTTTCTCATGCTCTAAAATACTAAATAAGAAAGCTCCACCATAGTACTGCTGTAAAAACTAATATACAGCTTAGTGGTAAAACAAACAAACATGGAAACACAACGCCATTACACAATATGTACTGAGTGTGTACACTCAAATTCATTAGTAGTTTCTAATTAAACAATGCAATAACACCTCATGGACAGGCAAAAATGAGAATGGTGGCTAATGGCAAGTGTTCCTGGGTGTTACGGGGACCCAAACACACTGCTGATAGAAGTACGTACTGGTGCACTCATTCTGGAGACCAGTAAAGAAGTGCTTAGTCACAAGAAGGGCACACATACCCAATGACCCAGAAATTTTGCTCCTGGGTGTATATTTCAGTCATTTTTTACATAGCTAAATAAGCAAACATGTATAAGGATAGGTTTGTGGTGGTAAGGGATTGAAGGCAACTTGGTCTATCACAGGGACTGTGGAAAATTCATGACTGCTGTTTAGAGTCACTTGAAGTGCCATTTTCTTTTCTGATATCTAGTCTTTTCTCACCCACAAATCACTCTATCAAGTCACTGCGACTCTTCTAGCTCCTGTTTCCTCAACCATAAAATAGGGGAACTGGATTGATTAAGGTGACTTCTTTTCTGCATCCTCTGATGTAGGATTTCAGTAGACCTTCCATATACAGGCATACATTGGAGATATTGTAGGTTCTGCTCCAGATCGCTGCAAAAAGTGAGTATTGCAATAAAGTGAGTCAAATGGATTTTTGGTTTCCCAGTGCACATGAAAGTTATGTTTACACTATAGTTTATTAAGTGTGCAGTAGCATTGTATCTAGAAAAACAATGTAATGCCTTAATTTAAGAATAGTTTACTGCTAAAAAATGCTAACCATGATGTGAGTTTTTAGCAAGACAAAGTCACTGATCACAGACTTCCATAGCAAATATCATAATAATTAAAAAATTTGAAATTTTTCAAGAATTACCAAATTGTGACACAGAGACAGAAGGTGAGCAAATGCTATTGGAAAAACAGTGCTGATAGATGTGCTTGATGCAGGGTTGCCACAAACTTCCAATTTGTAAAAAATGCAGTATCTGCAAAGTGCAATAAAACTATGTGCAATAAAACAAGGTATGCCTGTACCTTCATGTTCTTGTGCTTCTGCCCTGTTGATATTAGAATAATGGACAGCAACCTTGAACAGTGCTTTAAACATTAAGGATTTGACTTTCTTTGAAAGTAATCTCTGCTGTAAAATCTTTAAGTAATAAGAATACCCAGTTCATAATTCATTTATTTGGAATACCATACAAATTGAGATAACTTAATACAGAGTGTTATCTATAGAAAATAAAAAATGAAAGAGTAAGAAATTGCATTTTGGACACTGACATTTCACTTGAAAGAAAGGTTGGAGAGGATTGGTGCAAAACCCAGTTCATGATGGTAATGCTTTATCTTCTTATTTTCCCTCTTATTTTATATTTTGATCATCTTACAACTTTATTTTAATTTCCAAATTGCAAAAAGTAATATATGGTAGTTAAGGTATGAAAAAAACATTGATAGTAATTGTAAAAATTTCAATTATCCTAGGAGTTTCTGAATTAAAATGTGAAAGTTTAGCCCTCACAACCAAAAGGTGTTACGTAATGCCTGTGTCTACCCTTTGCAAATTCTTGTGTAAATTAATGAAATAAACCTGCGTTTTCAGGCCTCTTTCTACAGCATCTGGCTGAGTCATACTGTTTTCAGAGGATCTCTGCCATGCCAAAGTATATCTGTTGAAAAATAGAAAGAAGAGCTTATGTTTAAGCAGGAAAATAAATGGCTCTCTCTTTTCAGGGTATAAGGCAGAGTCTATAGAATTGCTTAATTGCTTTCTGCCTCAGTCATCTGACCCTTACATAAACCTTTTCCAATTCAGAGGTTTCTCTTCAGGACCAAGCCAGGCCAGCCCAGCATGAAAATCAGCAATCTCTGCCTATTATTTGTTTGAGCCCTCGTATTTCAAAAAAACTAAAGTACCAGCTTTTTAGGTTTCAAGACAGGTGTTAAGGATTCAGAGCAGGCATTGGCAACATCTTGCAAAGTCCAAGCATCTTTCTTCTTATTAAGGAATCTCTGGCAGGGAGTGTGCAGGTCATAAGGAGAACAGGATCCTTCTTTCAGAGAACCCTTGTGATCAATGGACAGAACAATCTCTTTTTGCTGGGGCGATGGGGTAGGACAGCAGTTGATCTACACATTAGTTCAAAGAGAACTTGGATTTATTCTGACTAAACATGGTGCTGGTCTGGGGGTACAATTTGCCTCATACTAATGATAATACAAGGTTTTAAAAACAGTTGTATATATTCTTCATTAAGCTGCAACTGTAATCCAGGGCTACTGACTCTGTATCCTGTGCTCTCACCATTATTTACTCCCATGCTATTTCACAATGTGCTTATATTGAATATTGCCAATTACTGCTGACCACTCTGAGGTGTCTTTACTGTCACTGTGGCTTTAAAACTGCTGCTCAGCAGACTCTAAGGCCTGCACTTTCTAACAGGACATCAGTACAGCCATGCTTCTCACATCCCTGAGGCTTTTTCACTTAATTCCAGTTTATGGACTTTAAATTGGTATAACTTTTCTGGGAGGCAGGTGGGAAATTAAATTAGGCATGTGTATACCTTTCAAGGCAACAATTCCATGTCTTGAAATTTACTGTAAGGAAATAGTTAAGGATGTGCACAAGAGTATGGAAACAACAAAATTCATCAATCTAAATACCTAATTTTGGTGTCTACCACAAACATGAATTTACTGAGGGATAAAAAGAACACAAAGGATGTCTATCAATGAAGGGATATATGGAAACATAGACAAGTGTTCTAGGAACACACCAACACACACTTACAAGCACTTATGTGCACACAGGTCAAATTAGTCATTAAGGTCTATTCACAAAAGCCTGAAAAGTATCCATATAGGTTCCAGGGGCACAAAGAGGACAAACTCATCAATCTATTAGCTTGGTCTATTCTAAGTGCAAATGCGAAATGCCTTCTTTAGCAATAGAAAATGGCTGTCATTTATCTCACCATTGTTTAAATCATAAGAAAAATACACTATGTGTGGTGGGGTTATGAAAGATTTATGTTCTTTTGATCTTTTATATTAATTTTTTCTTTCATGGATAGGTGTTATGAGATAAAACATAAAATTAAAGAATGAAGGCCTACCAATCAAAAATGTATATTTAGTGTAAGTACACAAGCTTCCCTAATTTTAATAGCATGTGGAAACTCATTTGGTATGATCTAAATCAAATCAGATTATAATGAAACTGTAAAAAGGTAAGGACACTTTTGGCACAGCAAAATTCATCACTAAGAATCTACATCACTTTTGAACTTGAATAAAAACACAGACATGAAGCCTTAGAGATGTAACACATTACACTGGTACATAAACAGATACTAGCTTTGCCCTCCTTGAGCTTGCAGTCTAAAGGGCGAGGTAGTGAAGCCAGCAGTAATGATAAAGTGTTGTAGCTGCTATGATAGGGGAAGTCAGGGTGTTATGGGAGAAGAGCAGATGGCATAAGTACCTGACCAGCCTTAGGTGTACTGGGGAGGCTTCCCATAGGAAGTGATGTTTAAGCTGGGACCTGAGGGATAAGGAGGCATTAGCTGGGTAAAGAGAAGGCAGGGTTAATCTGAGATCCTAGCCAGATAATACTCTAGGACCTGGTTCATCCATTGGGAAATCATGTGTGGAAATCCACTACCCAGCAGTTGAGCATGGCTGGAAAACTGCAAAACTTAGCACAATTATGGGAAGTGCTTAAACTCTGTAGTTCATGCTTATGAGAGAAACCAAGACTGAAACTTCCCAAGAGTTGCCTCATCTTTAACTCTTTCTGTATCATCTTGGTAGTGAGAGCTCCAATCAGAAGAAGGACACAGTCATTAGCATGTAAAAATTGAATGCATGCGTGAGAAGGTAGCTGGAATGCCCAAAACATTAGCATGTCTTTATTCCCTTCCCCTTCTGTTTAGGGGCTGTCTTCCAGACTTCCCATGCTCTTTGGCTTATGCTGGTGGGCTATGATGTCTAAGCTTGGTCATGTGTGTGCAAGTAAACACTAAGACTATACAGGCCTATTGGAGTGTAGACTACTACTGGAGCTCAAATCAGGAAGCAGAGGTTTAGGCTAGCAGAGGGTGGAGCACAGCAGACACTCAAACACTATGTGAAGCATGGAAGGATGAATGAATGGATGAAAGAATGACAGATTTTTGGAAACAGCAGAAAATAAAATGAGTGTTTATCTCTTCAAGGTGTTTCCATCCATATTTATCTTTCAAAATGGTTGGGATTGTATTATATATCTGCTCTCTAATCTGATTTTTTAAGTATTGCTTATTTTCATTACTAGAAAGTCCTTTTATCCCTTTAAAAAATTTAGAAAAATACCCATTGACATTAATGATGGTTGAAGTTTGAATGTCTTGGAGCAGGAGGTTGTGGAATGAGGGAGCTGTCTGTGCTCCATCAACCAGACAGGGTTTTCTGGAACTCTGCTTGAGCAAGAGCATTATCTAGGAACCCAGCAACTGCCTCTCACTTGAGAGATGAACAGATAGCTCCAACTCCATCTTTGGAGGAGATGTGTGTGTGTGTGTGTGTGTGTGTGTGTGTGTGTAAATATTTTTTATATATTTTAACATACTTTACATATACATTGATTTACTTTGAAATACAGATTTTTTTCTCATTGAAGACTATATCGTGAACACCTTTCAATATCAATACATATGCTTTGCATTATAAGTTTTGTGATTCAGTTTAAAACCAGCTGTTCCTTGTGTGTTGAAAGCATTAATCCAATTATTATTTTTTTATTAAGGTTATTATTGATATACACTCTTATGAAGATTTCACATGAAAAAACAATATGGTTACTACATTCACCCATATTATCATGTGCTCCCCATACCCCATTGCAGACACTGCCCATCAGTATAGTAAGATGCCACAGAGTCACTATTGGCCTTCTCTGTGCTACACTGTCTTCCTCATGATCCCCCCCCACCATGTATGCCAATTAATCCAATTATTTTTAAGATTATGAAATCAATATGTGGTTATTTAAATAAAAGGAAACAATATAGCATTATATTATTAGAAGGCAAAATTTAAACTCTCTTTTACTTCACAACCCTTTACTCCATGGAATCACTATTGCTAGTAAGCTATGTGTCCTCTCAGATGTTTTCCTTTGCTATCTAATTAGATACTAAATTAGATATTGCAACAGATTAGATATACACATAACTTTATATTCCTTTACAAAAAGGAGATCACATATTCACAATATTCTTAATTATATCTGTTTTTATTTTTATTTCTATAGTTAATTGTAATTAACTTTTTACACATTTTATTGCCTTTCAGTAAGTATTTACAAATCTTTGTGAGATTTCTGTCTTTCATTAAGTATTTACAAATCTCCATTTAGATTTTCTGATTTGTAAGGCAACACAGTATATGTTTGAAAATGCACTGGTGGCCATTCTTCACTGAGTGGGCCATCTCTAGGTAAATTCCAGCCCCTTGAGCAATTAGACTCAAAGACTAGGGGGTTGCAGATTCCTCGGCAAAGATATTGGGCCTTAAGGGCAGTACAAGTTTGACTTCTTCCTCTCACTTATAAGCCTGGGGACTGGGGGCAACTTATTTAACCTATGAGCATTATATTCATTATCTGTTTAATGGTGATAATATTAGCGCTACCTTGAATAGTGATTATTAAGAATAAAGGAGTTGAAATATATGTTAACCCATATAGTAAAAGTTATACAAATATTATATTCACTCTCCTTGTCTTACTTTCCCAAACAGCAACACCAACACTTCTGCCTGAACTTTACATCATCTCAGGAACCAGCTAATTCATGTGAACCATTGCTTAGGTCTTTTAACACAGGAGGCATATTTCAACCCTATAATCATCAATACAAAGGATTTCTGCATTTGTTACCATATGTGTATGGTACAGATTGGCACACTAAGAAAACAATCAAGCCCTTTCCCTTTGTTTCACTCTCCAGGTTAGTTCTAAAGAAGTTTCCCATAGAGTGCTGGAAAGACAAAGTGCTACAGAAGAACAAAGCCTAACAGTGAGTCTGTTTGTGGGATATTAGCAGTGAGATTCAGGTCACTGAATTGCAATGACATTCCAGTCACTTTTCTTCTTTTAACCTCATTTTTATAACAAAATAATGCTGCCTGTAAGTTGCTAATAACATGGATTTGGGATACATACAGTTCACCACCATAGCTTTGCCAATAACTGATTGTGTGATCTTGCACAAGTTAACTTCATCCTTTAAGCCTGTTTCCTTATCTCTACACAGGGCACAATAATACTACCTATTCTACATGGTGGTAGGGAAGAATTAAAGAGATACACATGAAACAGTCTTAGCATAGTGACTAGCAGTTAGTGAGTGCTCAGTAAGTTTTAGCCATTATTATTATTAGTCCTCTCATATCGGTGAGGCAAGTGAGGCATGTAGAGCACAAAATTTAAGCAGGGCACTCGGTTTCAGGGTTGTACAAATGCTGATCCTGCACCTGTAGGAGACTGAGTATCCCCTTGAGTGGGCGGACCTCTTGTAGGCAAGCCTCACCTTAGTCCATGGCAGGATTTCAGGTGGGTGTTTTGTTTTTGCCCACTAGAGAATCCAGAGAACTCTGAGATATGCAGTGTACTTGGCAAGGTGATTCCTCCTTTTTATATTTAACCTAAAAAAATATTTGTCTAATTTAGTTGCATTGCACTGACTCTTCAGTAACGTTTTGTGGGTCTTACGTATATTCAATGGCAACCTTCTAATGAAGGTGATCACAAAGTTCCACAAAACCATGGATTAAAAGCCCTTCTTGGCCAAATGGGATAAGTAGATAGAAAAAAAGCAGGTGGAGGAGCTAAACATATAGCTTAACCAGATAATTCACCAAGCCACTACTCTATCTGTGAGAAAATCTTGTACAGAAATGTAACACAGATCAGGCGAAAGTGTCTGTTCTTCCGAATAACTATTTCCTGAATGAATGAATGAACAAGAGAGGTACAGATTTGAGAGTGATTGTCAGAATACAAAAAAGAATACACTTTTTCAATTTTTCCTATCCATACGAAATTTTCAAATATATTTTGGATTAGAGTGTCGTACTGTGTCATAATCTGTTCTTAGTAAATCACAATTACTGGTGTTTCTCCTTGCAGAAATCAATGTTTTTCTATTGCAGCAAAGGTAGTAAGTATATTGAATTAACCGCCACCTGCTGATCATATTCAGAACTACATTCCTCAATATCTCCGGAGGCGGCTCTCAGGATTTGGGGAGGGAGAGGCCTCTACTCTGACCCACTAAACAGGCTTTTTGGATACATGAATGACACAAGGAGGCCTTCCAGCAGGTTCAGATGGTATCTTCTCCTCTGAGCTTTTGACAGGAAGTTCCACCCCTGTCTCAGATGAAGAAAAAGCCTCCAGTGTGAGTGTCTCTGAGGGACTGTGTGTGTGCGTGCGTGCTTGTGTGTGTGTGTGTGTGTGTGTGTGTGTGTGTGTGGTGTTGCATGTATGTGCATATTTTGTATTTTGGGTCATACCTTTTAGATACATTTACTTTATAACATGTGCTTACTCATACACATAGGTGTATTATCAAGAATAAATGGGATCATATTGTACATAGAGTGTATATGCTGCCTTTCATGCTGAATAATGAATACTCTCCAAGTGAGTATTTCTATAACATTAGTTGTGTGAATCAGATAAAAAAATTTTTTTGGTACTTCAAAAATTGCATTTCAGTTACTTTTCTGAATTATTATATATGTGCATTAAGGCCATCAAATCATAAAGAAATGTATAAATAGAAATAAAACTGTGCTGTTTACCTTCCTAAGATAAATATTCTTAATAGAGTGCTAATATACTCTACAAATGTTTTATCCCCATATAATGTACTAGCATATATAAATACTTTTGTGCAAATATATGCACAGAATACACATACAAGCACAATATAAGTATACAGTTATACATATCTATTCTTCAGCCTAATATGTGTCTTTCATTTTTTCACCTATGAAATCTTAGGATTTTTAATTGTATTTCATTATTGTGTTTGGATTATCTTTTCATAGGTTTGTTGGGCACTTATACTGCTTTATATGAAAATTTCTAATTACCCATTACCTATATTTTATTAGTCAAAAAGAATTTATATTGAAGATGATCACATCATTTATTGTTTGAACTGAGCACTTTTGAAAGGGAAAGGTGTACTGCTAAACAGTAGACATAAAATCAGAGCATATCAAGTCATATGGCCACCTAATATATCATGAATATTAATTCAATGTCTGTAATATATTTGAACAACTTTCCTTCCCATTTTATATTTCATTTTATTTTCTTGCAATGCAAGTGTTTTCAAATATTATTGATTTATATTATTAAAAAACAATGGGGAGGTGGAGCCAAGATGGTGGTGTGAGTAGTTCAGTGAAAATCTCCTCCCCAAAACATATATATTTATGAAGGTACAATAAATATAACTATTCCTAAAAGAGACACCAGTGGATACAGTACAACAGCCAGGCTACATCTACATTTGTGAGAACTCAACATCACATGAAGGGGGTAAGACACAAGCCGTGGCCTGGCGGGATGCAAATGCGCCCCCGCCCACACTAGAACCTGGTGGGAAGAAAGGAGTCGGAACGTGGAGGGAGTGAAAGCCCAAGACTGCTAAACAACCAGCTCTAGAAATCTGCACCTGGAGCGCAGACACAAGGTGCAGGGGGTGCTGAATATTAGAGAAACAGAAAAGCAAAACCTGCAGGCAGGTCACCGTAACCGGCGCCCCTGAGACAAAAGAAAAGCTAGTGCTTTCTGCAAGTCTTAAAGAGACAGGGACCCCACAGCTAGATGAAGTCATCCCAGCACACTTAGCCAGCAGCTGGGAATCCCAGGGAACTTAAGGCGCCCTAACCCTCTGGGCAGCAGCACAGCTCTGAAGCCCCTCACGGCAATAAGCAGCCTGCCAGTCATTCCCACAACTGGCACGGACCCCGACACACTGGCCCAGAAGTGGGAGAGCACCAGTGTGTACCGGGGTGGCGGCGGCAGCAGAGGGGACCGGGAGCGGCCTGTGCAAGCCTACTATGGCGGTGACTGAGAGGCCCGGGAGCGGCTCACACGTGCCAGTGGCCATGTCGCCAGAGGGGCTGGGAGTGGCCTGTGGGAGCTGGCGGCAGTGGCAGAGG
Source organism: Manis javanica (assembly GCF_040802235.1). Classification (NCBI taxonomy): domain Eukaryota; kingdom Metazoa; phylum Chordata; class Mammalia; order Pholidota; family Manidae; genus Manis; species Manis javanica. Next base: position 92,561,611 of record NC_133174.1, read on the forward strand.
AATGGCCCAGCAGCAGCCGCACCCAAAGCAGCTGCAGGAATCCCAGCCCGACAACGCACAGCCACCTGGGCCAGACCCAAAAGCTGCTGCTAGCAAACAGATGCCTGGCAGGGGTGCTGCTTTCGCGGGGGAGCGCACCCGGAGTGCCTGCCACTCCCCGCAGGGCTCTGCACAGCTCTGACGGAGACCCCGCCCACAGCAGCTTAGGGGATTAACCCAGTAGCTGCAACAGGAGTGCAGGTAACTGACACAGGCAGCAGAGAAGGGCAAGGCATCCAGCTAGCAGGAAAGGACTTTCTTCTCAAGCTGACAGACTCGTTACCTGCCTACAGCCACCACTATCAACATGAAAAGGCAGAAAAATTTAGTCCACTCCAAAATAGTCCAGACAAACCCTGAGAGAGGACCTTTGGAGATAGACCTAACCAGTCTCCTTGAAAAAGAATTCAAAATAAAAATCATAAACATGCTGATGGAGCTGCAGAGAAATATGGAAGAGCTAAAGGAGCAAGTACACAGGGAGACTACAGAAATAAAACAATCTCTGGAAGGACTTAAAAGCAGAATGGATGGGATGCAAGAGGCCATTAATGGAATAGAAACCAGAGAACAAGAATGCATAGAAGCTGATGCAGAGAGAGATAAAAGGATCTCCAGAAATGAAACAATATTAAGAGAACTGTGTGACCAATCCAAAAGGAACAATATCTGCATTATAGGGGTACCAGAAGAAGAAGAGAGAGAAAAAGGGATAGAAAGTGTCTTTGAAGAAATAATTGCTGAAAACTTCCCCAAACTGGGGGAGGAAATAGTTGTTCAGACCATGGAAGCACACAGAAATCCCAACAGAAGGTACCCAAGGAGGACCACACCAAGACACATAATAATTAAAATGGCAAAGATCAAGGACAAGGACAGAGTATTAAAGGCAGCCAAAGAGAGGAAAAAGGTCACCTGCAAAGGAAAACCCATCAAGCTATCATCAGACTTCTCAACAGAAACCTTACAGGCCAGAAGAGAATGGCATGATATATTTAATGCAATGAAACAGAAGGGCCTTGAACCAAGGATACTGTATCCAGCATGATTATCATTTAAATATGAAGGAGGGATTAAACAATTCCCAGACAAGCAAAAGTTGAGGGAATTTGCCTCCCACAAACCACCTCTACAGGGTATCTTAGAGGGACTGCTCTAGATGGGAGCACTCCTAAAAGGAGCACAGAACAAAACACCCAACATATAAAGAATGGAGGAGGAAGAATAAGAAGGGAGATAAATAAAGAATCATCAATGTTTATAATAGCTCAATAAGGGAGTTAAGTTAGACAGTAAGATAGTAAAGCAGCTAACCTTGAACCTTTGGTAACCACAAACTTAAAGCCTGCAATGGCAATAAGTACATATACTTCAATAATCACCCAAAATGTTAATGGACTGAATGCACCAATCAAAAGACACAGAGTAAAAAAAATGGATAAAAAAGCAAGACCCATCTATATGCTGCTTATAAGACACTCACCTCAAACCGAAAGACATGCACAGATTAAAAGTCAAGGGATGAAAAAAGATATTTTATGCAAACAACACGGAGAAAAAAGCAGGTGTTGCAATACTAGTATTAGACAAACAAGACTTCAAAACAAAGAAAGTAAAAAGAGATAAAGAAGGACATTATATAATGATAAAGGGGGCAGTCCAACAAGAGGATATAACCATTATAAAGATATATGCACCCAATACAGGAGCACCAACATATGTGAAACAAATACTAACAGAATTAAAGGAGGAAATAGAATGCAGTGCATTCATTTTGGGAGACTTTAACACACCACTCACTCCAAAGGACAGATCCACCAGACAGAAAATAAGTAAAGACCCAAAGGCACTGAACAACACACTAGAACAGATGGACCTAATAGACATGTATAGAACTCTACATCCAAAAGTAACAGGATACATATTCTTCTCAAGTACACATGGAACATATTCCAGAATAGACCACATACTAGGCCACAAAAAGAGCCTCAATAAATTCAAAAAGATTGAAATCCTAGCAACCAACTTTTCAGACCACAAAGGTATAAAACTAGAAATAAATTGTACAAAGAAAGCAAAAAGGCTCATAAACACATGGAGGCTTAACAACATGATCCTAAATAATCAATGGATCAATGACCAAATTAAAATGGAGATCCAGAAATATATGGAAACAAATGACAACAACAACACAAAGCCCCAAAATCTGTGGGACACAGCAAAAGCAGTCTTAAGAGGAAAGTATTTGACAATCCAGGCACACTTAAAGAAGGAAGAACAGTCCCAAATGAATACTAATGACACAATTATCAAAATTGGAAAAAGAAGAACAAATGGGGCCTAAGATCAGCAGAAGGAGGGATATAATAAAGATCAGAGAAGAAATAAATAAAATTGAGAGGAATAAAGCAATAGAAAAAATCAATGAAACCAAGATCTGGTTCTTTGAGAAAATAAACAAAATAGATAAGCCTCTAGCCAGACTTAGTAAGAGAAAAAGGTAATCAACACACATCAACAGAATCAGAACAAGAAAGGAAAAATCACTACAGACCCCACAGAAATACAAAGAAGTATTAGAGAATACTATGAAAACCTATATGCTAACAAGCTGGAAAACCTAGGAGAAATGGACAACTTCCTAGAAAAATACAACCTTCCAAGACTGACCAAGGAAGGAACAGAAAATCTAAACAGACCAATTACCAGCAATGAAATTGAAGCAGTAATAAAAAAACTACCCCAGAACAAAACCACCGGGCCAGATGGATGTACCTCAGAAATGTATCAGACATACAGAGAAGACATAATACCCATTCTCCTGAAAAGTTTTCCAAAAAATAGAAGAGGAGGGAATACTCCCAAACTCATTCTATGAAGCCAGCATCACCCTAATACCAAAACTAGGCAAAGACACCACAAAAAAAGAAAATTACAGACCAATATTCCTGATGAACGTAGACGCAAAAATACTCAACAAAATGTTAGCAAACTGAATTCAAAAATGCATCAAAAGGATCATACACCATGACCAAGTGGGATTCATCCCAGGGATGCAAGGATGGTACAACATTCGAAAATCCATCAACATCATCCACCACATCAACAAAAAGGGAAAAAACTACGTAATCATCTCCATAGATGCTGAAAAAGAATTTGACAAAATTCAACATCCATTCATGATAAAAACTCTCAATAAAATGGCTTTAGAGAGCAAGTACCTCAACATAATAAAGGTCATATATGATAAACACACAGCTAATATCATACTGAACAGTAAGAGGCTGAAAGCTTTTCCTCTGAAATTGGGAACAAGGCAGGGATGCCCACTCTCCCCATTGTTATTCAACATAGTACTGGAGGTTCTAGCCACAGCAATTAAACAACACAAAGAAATACAAGGCATCCAGATTGATAAAGAAGAACTTAAACTGTCACTATTTGCAGATGACATGATATTGTACATAAAAAACCCTAAAGACTCCACTCTGAAACTACTAGAACTAATATCAGAATTCAGCAAAGTTGCAGGATACAAAATTAACACACAGAAATCTGTGGCTTTCCTACACATGAACAATGAGCTAATAGAAAGAGAAATCAGGAAAACAATTCCATTCACAATAGCATCAAAAAGAATAAAATACCTAGGAATAAACCTAACCAAGGAAGTGAAAGACCTATACCCTGAAAACTACAAGACACTCTTAAGAGAAATTAAAGAGGACACTAACAAATGGAAACTCATCCCATGCTCCTGGCTAGGAAGAATTAATATCGTCAAAATGGCCATCCTGCCCAAAGCAATATACAGATTCGATGCCATTCTTATCAAATTACCAACAGCATTCTTCAATGAACTGGAACAAATAGTTCAAAAATTCATATGGAGCCACCAAAGACCCCAAATAGCCAAAGAAATCCTGAGAAGGAAGAATAAAGTAGGGGGGATCTCGCTCCCCAACTTCAAGCTCTACTACAAAGCCACAGTAATCAAGGCAATTTGGTACTGGCACAAGAACAGAGCCACAGACCAATGGAACAGAATACAGACTCCAGACATTAACCCAAACATATATGGCCAAATAATATTTGATAAAGGAGCCATGGACATACAATGGGGAAATGACAGTCTCTTCAACAGATGGTGCTGGCAAAACTGGACAGCTACATGTAAGAGAATGAAACTGGATTACTGTCTAACCCCATACACAAAAGTAAACTCCAAATGGATCAAAGACCTGAATGTAAGTCATGAAACCATAAAACTCTTAGAAAAAAAACATAGGCAAAAATCTCTTCGACATAAACATGAGTGACTTCTTCATGAACATCTCTCCCTGGGCAAGGGAAACAAAAGCAAAAATGAACAAGTGGGACTATATCAAGCTTAAAAGCTTCTGTACAGCAAAGGACACCATCAATAGAACAAAAAGGTATCCTACAGTATGGGAGAATATACTCATAAATAACAGATCCGATTAAGGGTTGACATCCAAAATATATAAAGAGCTCACACACCTCAACAAACATAAAGCAAATAATCCAATTAAAAAATGGACAGAGGAGCTGAATAGACGGTTCTCTAAAGAAATTCAGATGGCCAACAGACACATGAAAAGATGCTCCACATCACTAGTCATCAGAGAAATGCAAATTAAAACCACAATGAGATATCACCTCACACCAGTAAGGATCACCACCATCCAAAAGACAAACAACAACAAATGTTGGCAATGTTGTGTAGAAAGGGGAACTCTCCTACCCTGTTGGTGGGAATGTAAATTAGTTCAACCATTGTAGAAAGCAATATAGAGGTTCCTCAAAATGCTTAAAATAGAAATACCATTTGATCCAGGAATTCCACTTCTAGGAATTTACCCTAAGAATGCAGCAGCCCAGTTTGAAAAAGACAGATGCACCCCTATGTTTATTGCAGCACTATTTACAATAGCCAAGAAATGGAAGCAACCTAAATGTCCATCAGTAGGTGAATGGGTAAAGAAGATGTGGTACATATACACAATGGAATATTACTCAGCCATAAGAAGAAAACAAATCCTACCATTTGCAACAACATGGATGGAGCTAGAGGGTATTATGCTCAGTGAAATAAGCCAGGCTATTTTAAGCATTTTGAGGAACCTCCATACTGCTTTCCACAATGATTTCACTCATATGTGGAGTATAAGAACAAAGAAAAACTGAAGGAACAAAACAGCAGCAGAATCACAGAACCCACAAATGGACTAAAAGTTACCAAAGGGAAAGGGACTGGGGAGGATGGGTGGGAAGAGAGGGATAAGGGTGAGGAAAAAGAAAGTGGGCATTACAATTAGCATGTATAATGTGTGTGTGGGGTGCATGGGGCGGGCTCTACAACACAGAGAAGACAAGTTGTGATTCTACAGCATCTTACTATGCTGATGGACAGTGACTGTGAAGGGGTATGTGGGGGGGACTTGGTGAAGTGGAGAGCCTAGTAAACATAATGTTCTTCATGTAATTGTAGATTAGTGATACCAAAATAAAAATAATAAAAATAAATAAAAAATGAAAAATAAAAATATAAGAATAAAACACTGGGGTTAATTGTAAATGTCTGAAGAATACACTGGGGTACTGGGGTGGAGTAATTGCCAGTCTACTGTGACATTAGACACAGAGCATTCAAAACCCATAAGGCCACAGGACACAGTGGGAAGCTTGGGTTGTAGTACACTTCTAGGCTTAGAGACCCTGGACTTTAATTTAGAGTATTGCTGATCAGAACCTACTTGCCTGCACTCTAGATTGGGAAGGGGATAGTAATCTTTATCTTGAATTTTATTCTCAGGATTAAAGGAGATGAGATGTGAAATTATTATGATCTAGAATGAGTTTGATGAATGTTCATTTCCATGTCACCTTCTCAGTGTTAAAAAGCCGAGCTTCTGCCTGAGCCCCACTCATCACTTCAGCCATCAGCCAAGGGATGTGGTCTCTTGGCACAAGAGGCAGATTTCATCTCTGTCATCTTCACCCAGAGGGGTTGTTAACTGAGTACTCCCAGGGCCATGTGGCAGGGAAGTGTGGTCCGACCATTTCTCCAGCCCTGGAAGCTCATCTTCTAAAAGGGAGGTTGCTATGTGTATAATGAAGGGAGGGCAAAAGCTGGAACCCCATTCCTGCCTTTCATTAGATGTGTGATCCTGAACAATTTATTTACTCTCTGTGAACTCAAATTCATCTGCTGTAAAAAGGGGAAAAAATCAACATTTTTCCCACAGAGTTGTGTGGGGAAAATGAGAAAACATAAAAAAATGTTTGGCACATAGCATGTGACTTTGACAAATGTTCCTGCCCACAATGTCTCCTCTCTACCATAAAAGAGACTGACATAAAATAAAGAGCAGAACTGTCAGAGAAAGCATTTGGAAATGTAGCAGCAGGAGCAAAATGTTTAAATATTTACTTAATGTATGAAGTTGAGTGCCATTTCTGTGCTGTGGGATGAGTTATCTGAGGAAGTTGGGGAAAGGGAAGACAGTCATTGCACTATTTCCTTTTATTCCATGTGATTTCCTGTCCCTGTTACTTCACTTTCTATTTGAACATCCAAAGAAACAGTTTTCCATTAAGCTCTGGAAAGAGGCAACAGTACAAGGAAACCAAACATAATAATGGACCTGAGGACCTGGGGTGAGTCATTTCCCCTGTGCTGGCTTCACCTCTAATATGGAGTCATACGCAATGTAACTAGTTTGGGGTTTGGGCCTTGGGTGCTACTATTTTCTGGTTGCCAACCTTTCGCAAATTACTTAGCTTCTTTGAGCCCCATTTAAAAATCTTTCAAATGGCTATTGTAGTGGCAATGACCTCATTAGGTTGTACTGAAAATTAAATGACAAAATGCATGTAAAGCTTTTAGTAAAATGTCTGGCACTGAGTGTTCAATAAATGTTATCTTCATGTTCCTTTATTAACCTTCTTAAACCAATCAGAAGGATAAAAGGCTTGTGGCTGGGGAGGGGGGAATGTAGAGTATCACCTTAGATGACAAGGTTCTATGAAGATGCAGTATTAAAACTGTTCAATTCTGCTGCAAGAACTGACATATATATTAATGGGACAGAGTACTGGTGCGGGCCATGCTGCTCATGCTGTTTGACAAGGTCCAGGCAGGAGGAGGAATCCTGAAAACAGGAAACTTCATAGCTGGCCCCTGCTAAGTCCCACACTTATTTTTGTAGTTATGATGTTGGTGATTGGGCTCATATATGGGAAATCTTATGTATTTTAGATTTATTAATCTTTAGTAAATAGCAAACCCAAAATATTGATCAAAGCAGCAATTCCGGAAATGAAAGCAGTATTATGGGACCAACTGTTCCAGGCATAGTGCACAAAGAAGTGAGGCGGAACAACCCAGGCCTCTCTTAAAACTAGATGCAGTTTGTCCTCCCCTTTGTAACAATTCAAACATGACTAACCAGGATTTCTTTAGAATATTGGCAGAGAAGGAGTTATGGGAACCTAGGCCATGGAAAAATCCATTCTCCCAGGAAAGTTACATGAAACAGCAAAGTAATAAAGATTAATAGTCCCCACTGCCCAGGGTCCCCCTTATGTTGCTTATAATATTAGAAGACACCTTTGGTATCCCCCTCATAGAATTTATGAGCAAAATAGAAAGACTTACATTTATAATTAACCCATATATAGTTTATAATGAATTTATGACAAAATATTATTATATTAATGGTAAGGTAGTAAGAGCAGATTTAGTGTTATTATATGAAAGATAAAAGAGGACTGCAAGGCCCTAGTGCCTGTAGATGTAGGAGAAAAGGTGTAAACATCTGATATTGTGGAATAAATATTATGAAAGAATAAGGTGTTTTTATTGTATTTGTATGAATGTTGAGGAATGTTAAAACTTATAAGTGATAGGAGTACCATCCTTAGACTTTAAATGTAAGTCTCAACCCACATGTGTAAGATAGAATTTAATTAATAGTATAGCATTACATTTACTAACCAAAAGACATATAGCTTGCATTTATATAACCTGCTCAAACTTTATATAGCCGTAGACACATATTTTAGACACATATCTTAAACACAATATAATCTTACACACTTAAAGTAAAAATCATAGCCCACACACTGTCTTATGACATTTCCTGTTTAGCACCTAGCATGTAACCTACATCTCTGGCCAAAAAGGTTAAGGGAAAGTTAAACATTAAATGTTACAAGAAAGCTGTTCAAAAAAATGATAACATCTGTAATGAGCCAGAATTATACAAAAACTGAAAGGAAAAAACATTGTACCATCCATGATCAAAGAAAACGTGTAACATTATGTAAACCTCAAAAAGATATAAAAATAAAAACCCTGCCGCTTGATGTCAGGAGATGTTACAACCTTGATCGGGTGTTTCGTCTCCTCATTTATCTCCTCACTCGCCGACGCTGTCCTTTCCTTCGTGACCCACACCTCGGCTGGAGCTGGACTCCAGCAGAGTACAAAAATAAGAAATAGAGTGCATAGAAATATTGAGTATTTAATAAATGTGCCATTTCTAATTGCTTGAGGATTCACAGGCAATAACAATTGGTGCTGGATCATTGGCAAACTGTTCACTGCAAAGGAAAGGGAGATATTAGCCTCATGCCATATGATACAATGTTAAGGTCAAAAAATTAGTACACAATACCATATATCCACCCAGTGTGGTTCCAGTTATATAAAGTGTATATGCAGCTGTCTATGTATACATGCATGTATGTGGATGTTGCTGACTGCAAAGGGATGCAACAAATCATGAACACTGTTTACCATTGACAGTGAGATTTGAGGTTATTTGTAATTTCTACTTGTCTATTCTTTTGATAATATCCTAAATGAACACAAAGTACTTTTATGCTCAGAAACAAAACTCATAAAAGCTTTGACAGTTAAGGAACACGAGACAGTGTAATGGGTTAGAAAGAGAAAAGGCTTTGAGTTCATACAAACTGTGTGTTCCCATCTGGGCTCGGCCAGCTAGTGACTCAAAGGGAAGACACTGAACCCCTCTGAGCTTTAGATTCCCCATTTTGAAAAGGAGGAAATTAATCCTTTCTTAATAGGGTTATTGAAGTGATTTGATGAAATTATCAAAATATAGATTAATATGCTGCACTTTATTCTCAAGTACACCTGGAATCCCACTCTAACTCTGCTACTTACTCCTACAAGTTTCTTCAACCCTCTGAACCTGTTTCCTCATCTTTAAATATAGTGATAAATAATATTCATTTTGAAATATTATATGTGTTAGCTGTCAGTATATTAGCAGTGTCATAGTAGGTACTCCCCCTAGATAAATATTTCCATGAATATTATACATACCAGGAATAGAAAATAAAGAGGTGGTTATTTCTGACTGGTGACAGAAGAATTAATGGTAATTCCCTTCTTCTTCAAGTAATCTTACTTTCTTCTATTTAATAAGTATTCTATATCCTTTGAAGCCTTGATCCAGACATTCTGCCCTGAGAAATTTATCTTAATAAAACTTGGGTCAAGAATTTCCTGTTTGAAACAATGCTACAATCATGGTGATTGTGCATACATTTTTGGAACTTATGTGAGATTTTCCATAGGATAAATTCCTGAGAGAGGCATTTTTCAACCAAAGCATGTGGCATTGCCAAATGTAGATTTAAAATGTTCAGTTCCAATTTCCACTCCCATTAACTATGAGTGAGAGTTCCTTTTTCCTCACAGTCACCTAATCAGGTGAAAAGGGCTTATGCACACTGATCCAGCAATTCCTTTTGCAGGACAATCTTTACAGAGCTATATATTGCAGGGATTTACCCTGTGATTGAGGCAGGAGGACCAAGGTGAGACAGGGACTGTAGGATTAGGCAGAGTAGAGTGAGGGCCTCCGGGGGAAAAAAGCAGAGCAAGATAATTACAGTCAGAACAATGTAGCAATGTGCAAACAAGTCCCTGTTGAAACTCTGTGATAAGCATTACCCAAAGTCAGAGTCACACTAATTCTCTAGGGTAAAGATACCAGACTGGGAATATAGACATCTTCAGTGAGATCAGTTATAACTCAAAAGGTGAGCAGCAACTTAGCCTGGAATATTTGTGTTCTGCAGATAAAGAAAAGTGTCTTAGCATAACCCGTGACTTCACTGTAAAATTTACCTTAGCCTGCTAAAAGGCCCAGCTTATTTTAACCGTACCTATGTGCTATATTTCCTTCTCTGATCCTAACCAAGTAATCTGCAACCTAGGAAAATGACTAATTTAATTAGCAAGCCCAACTATAAACAGCCCAAGAAGGTTAAGAAGTAAGATTCTTAATTTACTTCAGCAAACAGGCAACAAACCAGCCCAACTTGGGGGCAGGGTAGACAGTCTTAATTGACATGCTCCTAAGGGAAACTGCTATCTTAGGAATCAGAGCTGAAAATCTCCTGTTACTCATCAAGAATGAGCATTCTGGGACAATTCAACAAGTCTGCGCACCTAACCCTTTACCCTCATTCCTGAAAATCCTCAACCGCGCTTAAAACCCCTAGACAATGAGCCAACCACGGCCTCTCTTGTCCCCTCCTGGCATGAGCCAGGAGCTCTGTCCTCTCACTTTATCTCTAAATAAAAGCCTGTACCTTACTCTTCTACCTTAAGAATTTGTGAAGCTCATTCTTTGGCTTCATGAACAAGAACCCTGGCATCAAAGGGATGAGAGAGTTGAGGATCACTGGAGTGAAATAGTTGAAGTGATGGGCCATGCACTCTAAGCTGGATGGGGAAGGAGAGACGGATTTAAGGGGGCTGATGCACTGGGAGAAAATTACATGGGTCAGATGATGGGTTCCATGGTCCATGCCCTGCTTCCAGGGAACCCAGGAAACTATGGGCATCTGCTCTATGTGTGGCCTTGGGATTGCTGCCATATAGTTTTACCTCCCTTAATGCTCACAACAGTTCTGTGAAGGGGATACTTTCAGCTCTGTTCTCTAGTTGAGGAAACCGAGGCTCCAGCAGTTGAAGTGATGTATTTCATTGAATCTAAGATGCTATTGTAGGCACTATTAACACAATGCCTGCTGTTACGATGGCAAGATGCTGATGACTGAGGTGTTAAATGTGAAACAAATGTGTGTTTTTGAATGGGTGAAATGCAACAGCTTGTGCATCCATTCTGTGGAAAAGCTGAGACTGGAGCCTGTCTTTTTATGATATCAAACTCCACGTCTTGATGATGCCGGGGTTCTTGTTCACGAAGCCAAAGAATGAGCTTCACAAATTCTTCAGGTAGAAGAGCAAGGTATAGGCTTTTATTTAGAGATAGAGAGGACAGAGCTCCCGGCTCATGCCAGGAGAGGACAAGAGAGTCCGTGGTTGGCTCATTGTCTAGGGGTTTTATGCACGGTTGAGGATTTTCAGGAATGAGGGTAAAGGGTTAGGGGTGCAGACTTGTAAGACAGCCTGCCCTGCCCCTAAGGTGGGCTCTGTTGTTGTCTGTTTGCTTAGGTTGTTTATAGTTGAGATTGCTTATCAAAGTAGTCTTTTGCCTAGGTTGCAGATTACTTGATTACGATTAGAGAAGGGAAAATAGCACATAGTTACAATTAAACTAAACTGGGCCTTTTAGCAGGATAAGGTAAATTTTACATTGTCATGATGTAATTGATACAATAAAGTGATGGTTTATGCTGAGATACTTTTCCTTATCTGCAGAACACTCAAACATTCCAGGTCGAGTTGCTCCTGGCCTTTTGAGCTTTAAGCGATTTCACTGAAGAAGGCCTATATTCCTAGTCATGTATACAAATATTTACCCTAGAGAATTAGTGTGACTCTGATTTTGCATAATGCTTAACACAGAGTTTTGATACAACTTCTTTGCATATTGTTACATTGTTCTGACTGTAATTATATTGCTCTGCTTTTCTCCGGAGGCCCTCACCCTACTCTGCCTACACCCAGGGCCCCTGTCTCAATTCCAGGCTAAGTTGCTGCTGGCCTTTTGAGTTTTAACTGATCTAACTGAAGATGTCTATATTCCCAGTCTGGTATCTTTACCCTAGAGAATGTGTGACTCTGACTTTGCGTAATGCTTATCACAGAGTTTCAGTAGGGACTTCTTTGCACATTGCTACATTGTTCTGACTGTAATTATCTTGCTCTGCTTTTTCTCTGGAGGCCCTCACCTTACCCTGCCTAATCTCATGGTCCCTGTCTCATTGACATAACACAAAACCTCAAAGCACAAAACCTCAGTGGCAAATCAGGTAACACTTTCTTCTCTTATTTTCTTATTGTGTGGTACAGTAGAAATATTTATATTGCTTTCTGATTGTGAGACAGGGACCGTGGATATAGTCAGAGTAGGGTGAGGGCCTCTGGAGGGGGCAGGGCAGGATATTTGCAGTCAGAGCAATGTAACTACATGCAAGGAAACCCCCTACTAAAACTCTATGTTAAACATTAAGCTCTAGAGTCATTCTTCAGTGAGATTAGTTAATGTTCCCTGGATAAAGAAGAGTAGCACATGTTTTATTATACTAATCATTTATAACCATGTGTAAGATTCACTTTAGCATACTAAAAGGCCCAGGCCTATGTGCTGTCTTTCCTCCTTCATATCTGACAAGGTGATTTTGCAAACTGAGCAACTAACTTAGCATGCAGACCCAACTGTAGATGACATAGTAAAAGGCAGGAAAAATTCCATCTTAAAAGATTGCATTTTAACACCCAGGAAGTTTAAGAGGCAGGATTCTTCAGCAAATAGACAATACCTCAGCACACCTTTTGATGTGCTCCTGGACCAAGGCGCTGGTGTCCCAGAGAGAAATCAAGGCAGGAAATTCCTTCTGTTGTTAATTTTTAATATTCAGGGACCACTTAACAAGTCCACACCCCTAAACTCTTTTTCACTTTCCCAAATATCCTCAACTGCCTATAAAACCCCTAGACAATGCACCACCACGGACTCTCTTGTCCCCTCCTGGTGTGAACAGGGAGCTCTGTCCTCTCACTTTATCTCTAAATAAAAGCCTGTACCTTGCTCTCCTACCTTGAGTGTTTGTGAAGCTCATTCTTTGGCTTCGTAAACAAGAACCCCGGCATCATCTTTGGGGGCTTGTCCGGGATAGCTTCGGAGGTGAGTATTGGCATCCAAGCCTGCCTTTTCTCTCACTGTCCCTATAGAAGGAAGCCATCTGTGGCACACAAAAATCAGGCGCTTGTCAGCCACTTAAATGGCACTAGCCTGGCTGCCGATCTCAGTCTCGAGTGACAGGCTCCCCTGCATCTTGTCTCCCTCAGTGGATCCCCCATCTCCCTTGGGAGCCGGGAAAGTCTCCTGAGTGGAGGCCAGGATTCCCTTTCAGCGGCATCTCATTGGATGCGAGGGACTGAGGAAAGCCGCGGGCAGCTGCGAGAGTCTAGGCTGAGGCTATATTTCAGCGGCTTCTCAAAGGCCCGTGTGTCTGGAATCAGACCCGACAGCCCAACTGGGTATCCGTGAGGAGTGTCTCTCTCTGTCTCGGACTTCCAGCCTGTTTTTTCAGGCCGCCCTGGCCTCTTAGTGAGGCAGGGGCGTGGCATCCCTAACTCTCTTCTAACTTCATCAATTTCACTGAACCCGATGCTCACCACCACAAGGTAGGAGATCCACACTTCGCTCTTATTCCTAACTAAATGCTGCACTTTTTTAGCTCATAAAAATGTGCCTGGGCATCCATTAGCCACTCGAAAGAAGATTAGCATCGGTTACCAGTCTTAAGTCTCGGGTGAAAGGTTTCCCGGTGTCTGCCGCTCCTTGATCCCCTGCCTCTGGATGGATGGGAATGTCGGGGAGTGGCTGAGCCAATTTCCTACTTTCCTATCCTAATCTGCAGACTCTGAGGGCCGACTGGACTAGTAGACAGTCATCCTGGTATCTCGGCTCCAGCCGATTGATCCCATGGCGCTGAGACATGGCCCTGGACTGCAGTTTGTAGGCAATAAATGGGTTTTAAACTTTATTTCCCCCTTTGACTGATTTCAGTTTTTAGGGGTATTTTGCCCCGGGATTTCTTCTCCCTGGACTCACACCCATATTATTAAATCCTCACCCCTGGTAGTGCAGTTACTATCTGTCAACATAGGAAGACGTTACAGAATCATTGTCTATGTTCTCCATGCTGTACTACCATCCCCGTGACCAACTTATATTATGATTGTGAATTTTTGGGCCCCTTTATCCCCCTCACCCTTCCCACCCACCCACCATGGTAACCACCAGTACTTCTGTGTGTCTATGAGTCTACTGCTATTTTGTTCACTATTTTTTGTTTTGTTTTGTTATTCCACAAATAAGTGAAATCATGTAGTATTTGTCTTTTCTCTGCCTGGCAATAAGGCCATTTTTTAATGCTTGTATTGTGTGGATTACAAAATAACATTGTTCATATACATGCCTTTAACAATTAAAAAAATAAGTGAGTGTATAAAGTGAAATCTGAAAGTGTCCATTCTTTGCCAAGAGCCCATTGTGTGATGCTATGTATCTGCTTCTTTAGGTCTGTAGGTAAAAGCATTTGGCTGATTTTGTTGTTACAAGGACTCTGCAAAACTATTTATTGCTTAAAAGAGAAAATTAGGGCATCATGTTGCCTGACCCATATGAAGGTATTTCTACCATTCATAGTAGCTAGCTATTCAGAGAAAAAAGCTTCACACTGTTTCATGTTTCATCCCTCTTCAGTGTAAGAGGCTTCTAAAAGTCCATTCCTGACCAGACCTACAGGATGAAGAACAGCGGCCACCCCAAATTGAAACCAGTCAAAAATATTTGAATCTCCTAGGACCTTCCATATACTGTGTGCTGTCTTTTTCTTATTGATTCATACAATTTATTACATATTCTTCATGAATTTTAGATACCAATCTGTAGTTTATTATATTTATTAGTTTGAAGTTTGCTTTTTCATGTATTTAAAATGCATCTTGTGATACACAAACTTTTTATACTTTATTGCACTTTGTCAGTCATTTGCTTTGTGGTTTGTACTTTTGTGTCTTGTTTTAGAAAGCTTTCCTCCCCAATGTTAAAAAGTTAATTACTATATTTACTTCTAAATGTATCAAGTCTGTTTTTCACATTAAACCTTTAATCCACCTGGGACTGAGTTTGGATGGTAGCTACAGAAGCATTTTTTTTTACATATAAATAGCTGTCCCAATACCACATATTGAATAACACATCTGTGGGTAAAATTGTAGCATTTCCAGAATATCTCGCCTGGATTTTGTATATCTGCATATCAATAGGCGTTAAGAGGTGGAAAGAAGTATGGCTTTAGTGCATTTGCATCTTTCCTCAGGGGTGGAGTAGTTCATCTCCATATCAATGGGTTATTACCTGGGCAACTGGGGGCTTATTTGTACCTGAGAGGTGAGGGGGAGGGCCAGTGTGGTTGTTGCTAGAGCAGAGAAGAAAGACGGACTGGGACTGCAGTTTGTGAGAAATAAACGGGTTTTAAACTTTATTTCTCCCTTTGACTGATTTTAGTTTTTAGGGGTATTTTGACCCTGGATTTCCTCTCCCCGGATTGACAACATCTCTTCCCACTGACCTGATCTCTGTCATGGGTTGAGGTTCCATACATATATGGTTCTGTTTCTAGGCCCTCTCTTAGGTTCCAATGGTTTATTTATTTATAGGGTTGCCAGATTTAGCACATAAAACACATATCCATTGTTTATCTGAAATTCCAACTTAACTGGATTTCCTGTGTTTTATCTGGCAAAGCTGTGTGTTTGTCCCTGTGCCTCTATCACACTGTCTTAATTACTATAGATTTCTAACAGGTCATGGCATCAGGCAGGGCAAGCCTTTTCACCTTGTTTTTGGCTTCAGAATTGTCCTGGCTATTATTGGCACGTTTACTCTTCCTAATGCACCTGTAAATTTTTTGGGACTTATTTTATGAAGTAGTATAATACCAATTTTTATAAATGCAATGATTACAAAATGCTTGAGAAGAATTTTATTTCTCTACTTTGTGCAGAATCCTATGTCCATTAGATCAAGCTTGTTAATTTTATTTTTCAAGTCTTCTATATCTTTACTTATTTTTTGCCTGCTTGATCTATCAGTTACTGAGAGAGGAATGTTAGAAATTCTCAGTATAGTGGTAGATTTGTCAATTTCTCTTTGTAATTTGTCAATTTTTGCTTTGCACGTTTTTAAGTTATGTTATTAGGAGACAGGAAAGCATATAACTGATACCTTCGTAGAGAATAATGCCTTTCATCATTCTGTACTTACCCTTATTCTCCTTAATAATGCTTTTTGCCTTAAAGACTATTTTTTCTGACAATAATATAGCTACTTAAGGTTTCTTTCAGTATTTGGGACATACCTTTTTTGGTCCTTTTATTTTCAACATTTTAATGCTATTATATTTGAAGTTGTAAGTCTTCTTAACTCCATATATCTGCACTTATTTTTTCCTTTCTATGCCACTGAATTTAGGTATGTCTCATAAATTGCATATAACTGGATGTAAAAAAATCAGACTGTCTTTAAACAACTGGCTGGTTTAGTTTATATTTAGTATGACTTCTTATATTTGGATTTATTTGTACTATTTTATTTTGTCCTATTTTTCTGCCTTTTCTAGGTTTCTCCTTTTTTTCTATTTTTCTGGATTCTTTCGGATTCTTTCAGGCTTCTCAACCCTTTTAAATACTTAGTTTAATTATACTGCTCTGGAAATTATACATTGATTTACTCTTACTTTAGTCATTATCATTAATGTTTTTAAAATGATTTGCTCACTTTATTTTAAAGCCAGAAAATTTGCACAGATGGGAAGTGAAAGGGCATCTCGCTGCGACCCTCCTTACCCAGAATGACTCAGGAGACATGGGCCCATGCAAGAGACTTTATTATCTGAAAGAGAGAGTGGCTGCCCCAGAGGAAGAGGGGGAGAGAGAGAAAGAGAGAGAGGAAGGGAACAGTAGAGAGCAGCAGGACAGAGAGCAGAGAGAGGGAGAGGGGGGGAAGAGAGAGAGCAGGGGGTCCAAGAGACAGAGACAAAGAGAGAGAGAGGGCAGCGAGACAGACAGAGAGACAGATACAAAGAGAAAGGGCAGTAGCATGGTGCAGAGCGTTGTGCCTTTTATTGTGGCGGATCCGCTGGGCCTGTTGCCTTGGGGGAGGGTAGGAATGTTTAGAGATAAGGCGGGGTAAGCCCAGGCAAGCCCCAGTCAAGCCCAGGCATAATTCTCACCGGTTTATGTGCTTGGGACCATGGGGTAAATGGAGGATAAATTACTATATTCTTACATTTCTCCCTTTTCTGTTTCATAAGTGGTAGAGGATTTGGGAAGGGGTGAAGGTTAATCTTCTGTAACTGCTTCCTGCTTATTAGGGGCAGTGAAGTTCATTTTTGTATTGATGGGGGGCGGTCCTCAGATGAGCCCTTGGTCTGCAGTGGCGATGGCATTTTCCGGTTCAATAAAGATCATCGTCTTTGGAGAGGGGTTGGTAATCCTGTAATATAAGCTGGTTAAAGGTTTGGTTAGAAATTTTTTGCATTTGGGCTGATTGTTATGTTTACATAGGGTGGCTGAATTAATAGCATTTTTGGGGACATATGTGTAGGCAGCAAAGCAACCTGTAGGGCAAAGGGAATCCTTGATGGTGCAATCTTTTGGACAGTCTGAAAGAGAAGAAATGGCTGGCATTGGGAAGATAGGTCTGGTGAGAGAGTAAATATTGAGACTAGGGTTAATAATCCTGCAGCATGATGCATGGCAGTTGTAAGGGAGGTCTTAGGACTCCATGCTGGCAGAAACTTCTTCAGTGATGAGTGGAAGTGGAAATGAGCAGAGCGAAATGCGAAGAGTAAGAGGTCCCGTCAGGGTGGAGGAGTAGGAACCTATGGGAGATTTGGTAGGAGGGGAATAAGGGGAGACAAATGGCTTACGGTGGGACTTGTGTATCTAGTGGGGAAGACCCTGGAGTTTAGCTGCAGTTGGCGTGGAAAGGATTACTGTGTATGATCCTTGCCATTTGGGAGTTAGGGATGGTGTCTTTGTTTGGAATGGGCATGGTTTGGAGAAGTTTTTTCCTGTCTATGGTAATGGCTTTGCAGCGCCGGGTGAACTGAACTCCCAGGTATGTGACCTGAGCTGCAGACAGCTGAACTTTGGAGGGTGAAACTCGATAGCTGTGTTCTGAGAGAAAGTTTAGAAGGAGAATAGTATCCTGTTGAGACGTTTGTAGGGAGGGACTACACGGGAGGAGATCATCTACATATTGAAGGAGGGTGGAGCTCAAGAGAGTAAGGGATTTGAGGTCTTGTGCTATGGCCTGTCCAAAAAGGTGGGAACTATCTCTAAAGCCTTGGGGAAGGACTTGTTAAGTGTTCTCTGAATATTAAAAATTAACTTAACATAAGGAATTTCCTGCCTTGATTTTTCTCTGGGATACCGGCATCTCGGTCTGAGAGCATATCAAAAGGCTGCCTGCTCAGCTCTCAAGGTGGGCTGAGGTATTGTCTATTTGCTAAAGAATCCTGCCTTTTACTCTGCCATCTACAGCTGGGTCTGCATGCTTAATTAGTTGCTCAGTTTGCAAAATTACCTCTTCAGATCTGAAGGAGCAAAGACAGCACATAGGCCTGGGCCTTTTAGTATGCTAAAGTGAATCTTATACACAATTACAAATGATTAGCATAATAAAACATGTGCTACTGTTCTTTATCTGGGGAACATTAACTGATCTCACTGAAGAATGATTCTAGAGCTTAATGTTCAACATAGTTTTAGTAGGGGGGGATTTCCCAGTATGTAGTTTTACATGCTCTGACTGCAAATATCCTGCCTTGCTTTCTCCAGAGGCTCTCACCTTATTCTGTCTGAGCCTATGATCCCTGTCTCATTCTCCCCTCTACAGATAGAGACTCTAGCTGCTGCTAGGGAAAGGGGGCAATGACTGCTGTGGCTGCTTCATGCTGAGAGGGGGCGCAGTAAAGGTTGCAGCTAGGTCTCCATCACTAGTCAGTTGAGAGGGCCTCGGAAGGTTGGCGCTTCTATTCTGGGTTTCATTTCTATTACTATTTGCAGTTTTGTGGCTTCTAGGCAAGATAGAACAAATTGTGTTATTAGGTTAAGTAGCAACATCTGGAGTTGGATTTTCCATTCTGGAAGGACAAACTTGACGAGATTAAGAATGCATGGCTGAATATGAGAACTAGAAATATGAAGAGTCTAATTGAGAATCATAGCCAGGTATCATGGGGAAACTAGAAATCTGGATCGAGTTTACATCTCAACGACTAGTATTAGGATTTAGTATAGATAAGACTGCATTATTGAAACAATACTTTTCTCTAAAATCACCTTCATTTTTATTAGAAGTAACCAGGTTAAGAAAATAAGTAACACTTTGCTTGATTATTTGCATAAGTGCAGCAAGAAGAGCAATTGATTACATAGGCTCTTTTAAATATACTTTGCTGGAACGTTTTTTTTTTTTTGAGAGGGCATCTCTCATATTTACTGATCAAATGGTTGTTAACAACAATAAAATTCTGTATAGGGGACTCAATGCACAATCATTAATCAACCCCAAGCCTAATTCTCAACAGTCTCCAATCTTCTGAAGCATAATGAACAAGTTCTTATATAGTGAACAAGTTCTTACATAGTGAATAAGTTCTTACATGGTGAACAGTGAAAGGGCAGTCATATCACAGAAACTTTCAGTTTTGATCACGCATCATGAACTATAAACAATCAAGTCAGATATGATTATTCATTTGATTTTTATACTTGATTTATATGAATCCCACATTTCTCCCTTATTATTATTATTATTATTTTTAATAAAATGCTGAAGTGGTAGGTAGATGCCAGATAAAGGTAGAAAACATAATTTAGTGCTGTAAGAGGGCAAATGTAGATGATCAGGTCTGTGCCTATAGACTAAGTATTAATCCAAGCTAGACAAGGGCAACAAAACATCCACGGGTGCAGAGGATTTCTCTCAGAACAGGGGAGGTGAGGTTCTAAGCCTCACCTCTGTTGATCCCCAATTTCTCACCCGATGGCCCCCCTGTGACTGTGCCTGTCTTAGGTTGTTCCTCCCTTGAGGAATCTTACCCGTCTCTGGCTAACCAGTCATCTTCCGGGGCCATACAGGGAGATGTAAAGTTGGTAAGTGAGAGAGAAGCAATATTGTTTGAAAAGGTTAGCTTTTTACTTTGCAGATTTATGCCCTGTGGCTTCTATGCGCCCAGCATTTGTCTTGAGGTATCTTTACCACTTGGAAGAATTATGATACTCGGTAATTTTCGATATGAGGCATGAATTCTACTAAAGGGTTGTAATTAGGAAAGAAGAAGAAAAGCTATAGAAGTAGCAGATGGAAGAAAACATGGGAAGATTGATTATTTCTTTGACATATCTTCTTGTAAAGTAACATAAGCATGTATAGGTTTTAAACTACTAATTAAATTGTGTACACACATTAACATAACAGGAATACAGCTACATAACAAGCAGACCTACAATTACCAGCCATATCCAGTGAAACCAAGAAAAC
Source organism: Manis javanica (assembly GCF_040802235.1). Taxonomy (NCBI): domain Eukaryota; kingdom Metazoa; phylum Chordata; class Mammalia; order Pholidota; family Manidae; genus Manis; species Manis javanica. The sequence continues at coordinate 92,582,250 of NC_133174.1, forward strand.
CAGTTAGGTACCCTAGGCATTTGTGAAAACTTATCAATGATATGATGGATATTGTCTAACTGAATTTGAATAGTTTGAGAAAAATCAGACAAATTAAAACAACACATTCCTGGGAACTGTTCACATCCCATATGTTCTTTTAACAGTAGATAGTCTATAGTCACACAATTTTGGAGCACTGCAACTTGCACTTCTCCTAATTCTTGGTTGAGTTCCGACAGTATAGATCCAGTCAAATTTGTTGTTTTACTGTATGCACAGGCCGCTTTGCTGGAACATTTTGTAAGGAATTTCAGATTGAACTTTTAAGGGCTTCTTGAGGCCAGAAAGCTAAGCCAGACTTGCCATCAGGTTGTGCCTGCAGTACCTGTAGATTTGGGTGAATTCCTTTCTTCTTGAGGTTCCCAAGACATTCCTGAGGTTCCTGCACTTGCCAGGAAGTGACCTTCCTTACCTGGTAAGGCTGCTGGGAACTCTGTAAGCAAGGTACTAGGCCTGTTCTTCTAAGGGGCTTTGTTGGCTTTATAAAGTCAATCTTAGTTCCTTAAAGCTGTCTGTTCATATCTGAGTTTACACATGTGCCTCTCAGGCATGCCGTTCCAGTCAAAGCCTTAGTAATATAATCAGTGTTTTTAATTGGTCCTCTTACAAGGAAAGCAGATTCTTATTGAACTTATGCAAATAAACATAGTGCCATGAAATATAAAAATAGTCACTGAGAGTTTTTAAATTCTGGAGGGATCAGGTAGAGAGAAAGATAAAGTTTCAATCCTGCTTATAACGGCAGTCATTTACTAAACTGTCATCAGCTTAAGAGAAAAAGCTTAAAACACTTAATCAATAACATTTGAAACAAAAAGCCACCAAATCATCTTCCTTAGTTTACTTAATCCTATGTAACTAATACCTGTTCTGCTGAAATCTAGTTTTTTTACTAGTTTAGGAGTAATAAAACTGTGAGTATAGATGACAAAAGACTTAAAAATGACAATGGTTAAAGACTAATGAGAGCTTACTGTAAGACAGTTGTCATAAGGAAATTTGGATATTTCTGTAACACAAAACATTCAGGAACAAAGTTTAGCATTATTCCCTGTGACAGTGCCTTCTAGGTAATTAAGCAGGTAAATAAGCCAAATTAGCCAAATATTTTCCTCAATGAGAAAAAATTCCTCTGACATGTTCCAAGAGCCCTCTGGAAAATATAAGAGTGAACTAGAGGTAAAAAGCACCTTTTTGAATTTGATTTTGGGAAGCTCTTAAAAGTTTTAAGGCACTTGCTTAAATAGTTACTCACATTAGACAAAGCTACACTTCACTTTAAGCATTTTTTTTTGAAAGATTTAACAGACACCATCAACTTAAATGACTTTAGGTAAACTTAGACAGCTGATAACCATAAGGCCATGTCTATTCAGTTCAACTTAAATTAGCATTAATGATTAGTATCTTCTATTAGAATTTTCTGGAAATTTTAGAATGCCCAATTTTTACAAGCGCATGTCTTTAAATCAATTTTTATTAATGCCATCCAGAGGTAGAAAAATACTTTTAATTTATACACTTAGACACAAACATACAGATTGAGATGTAATGATACAGTGGGAGGACAGACAGAGCTCCTGGCATGAGCCAGGAGGTGACAAGAGAGCCCATGGTGGTGCATTGTCTAGGAGTTTTTTTTTTGGTATCATTAATCTACAATTACATGAAGAAGATTATGTTTACTAGACTCCCCCCTTCACCAAGTCCCCCCACATACCCCTTCACAGTCACTGTCCATCTGTGTAGTAAGATGCTGTAAAATCACTACTTGTGTTCTCCGTGTTGCACAGCCTTCCCCTTGCCCCCCACGCACTAAACATGCTAATCGTGATGCCCTCTTTCTTTTTTCCTCGTCCTTATCCCTCCCTTCCCACCCATCCTCCCCAGTCCCTTTGCCTTTGGTAACTGTTAGTCCATTCTTGGGTTCTGTGATTCTGCTGCTGTTTTGTTCCTTCAGTTTTCCTTTGTTCTTATACTCCACATATGAGTGAAATCATTTGGTAATTGTCTTTCTCCGCCTGGCTTATTTCACGGAGCATAATACCCTCTTGCTCCATCCATGTTGTTGCAAATGGTAGGATCTGTTTTTTTCTTATGGCTGACTAATATTCCATTATGTATAAGTACCACATCTTCTTTATCCATTCATCTACTGATGGACATTTAGGTTGCTTCCATATCTTGGCTATTGTAAATAGTGCGATAAACATAGGGGTGCATCTGTCTTTTTCAAACTGGAGTGCTGCATTCTTAGGGTAAATTCCTAGAAGTGGAATTCCTGGATCAAATGGTATTTCTATTTTGAGCATTCTGAAGAACCTCCATACTGCTTTCCGCAATGGTTGAACTAATTTACATTCCCACCAGGAGTGTAGGAGGGTTCCCCTTTCTCTACAATCTCGCCAACATTTGTTGTTTGTCTTTTTGATGATGGCGATACTTACTGGTGTGAGGTGATATCTCATTGTGGTTTTAATTTGCATTTCTCTGATGATTAGTGATGTAGCGCATCTTTTCATGTGCCTGTTGGCCATCTGGATTTGTTCTTTAGAGATCTGTCTCTTCAACTCCTCCGCCCATTTTTAAATTGGATTATTTGCTTTTTGTTTGTTGATGTGTGTGAGCTCTTTATATATTTTGGATGCCAATCCTTTATCGGATCTGTCATTTATGAATATATTCTCCCATACTGTAGGGTACCTTTTTGTTCTATTGATGGTGTCCTTTGCTGTACAGAAGCTTTTTAGCTTGATATAGTCCCACTTGTTCATTTTTGCCTTTGTTTCCCTTGCCCGGGGAGATATGTTCATGAAGAAGTCACTCATGTTTATGTCCATGAGAGTTTTGCCTATGTTTTTTTCTAAGACTTTTATGGTTTCATGACTTACATTCAGGTCTTTGATCCATTTGGAGTTTACTTTTGTGTATGGGGTTAGACAGTGATCCAGTTTCATTCGCTTACATGTAGCTGTCCAGTTTTTCCAGCACCATCTGTTGAAGAGACTGTCATTTCCCCATTGTACGTCCATGGCTCCTTTATATATTAATTGGCCATATATGTTTGGGTTAATTTCTGGGGTCTCTATTCTGTTCCACTGGTCTGTGGCTCTGTTCTTGTGCCAGTACCAAATTGTCTTGATTACTGTGGCTTTGAAGTTGGGGAGCGAGATTCCCCCCTACTTTATTCTTCCTTCTCAGGATTGCTTTGGCTATTTGGGGTCTTTAGCGGTTCCATATGAATTTTTGAACTATTTGTTCCAGTTCATTGAAGAATGCTGTTGGTAATTTGATAGGGATTGCATTGAATCTGTATATTGCTTTGGGCAGGGTGGCCATTTTGACAATATTAATTCTCCCTAGCCAGGAGCATGGGATGAGTTTCCATTTGTTAGTGACCTCTTTAATTTCTCTTAAGGTGTCTTGTAGTTCTCAGGATATATATGTCTTCACTTCCTTGGTTAGGTTTATTCCTAGGTATTTTATTCTTTTTGATGCTATTGTGAATGGAATTGTTTTCCTTATTTCTCTTTCTATTAGTTCATTGTTAGTGTATAGGAAAACTACAGATTTCTGTGTGTTAATTTTGTATCCTGCCACGTTGCTGTATTCCGATATAATTTCTAGTAGTTTTGGAGTGGAGTCTTTAGGGTTTTTTATGTACAATATCATATCATCTGCAAATGGTGACAGTTTAACTTCTTCTTTACCAGTCTGGATTCCTTGTATTTCTTTGTTTTGTCTAATTGCCATGGCTAGGACCTCCAGTACTATGTTGAATAACAGTGGGGAGAGTGGGCATCCCTGTCTTGTTCCCGATCTCAGAGGAAAAGCTTTCAGCTTTTCACTGTTCAGTATGATGTTGGCTGTGCATATATCATATATGGCCTTTATTATGTTGAGGTACCTGCCCTCTATACCCATTTTGTTGAGTTTTTATCATGATTGGATATTGAATTTTGTCGAATGCTTTTTCAGCATCTATGGAGATGATCACGTGGTTTTTTTCCTTCTTTTTTTTTGATGTGGTGGATGATGTTGATGGATTTTTGAATGTTGTACCATCCTTTCATCCCTGGGATGAATCCTACTTGGTCATGGTGTATGATTCTGTTGATGTATTTTTGAATTTGGTTTGCTAATATTTTGTTGAGTATTTTTGCATCTACTTTCATGAGGAGTATTGGTCTGTATTTTTCTTTTTTCTTGGGGTCTTTGCCTGGTTTTGGTATTAGGGTGATGTTGGCTTCATAGAATGAGTTTGGGAGTATTCTCTCCTCTTCTATTTTTTGGAAAACTTTAAAGAGAAAGGGTATTATGTCTTCTCTGTATGTCTGATAAAATTCTGAGGTAAATCCATCTGGTCTGGGGGTTTTCTTCTTGGGTAGCTTTTTGATTACCAATTCGATTTCATTGCTGGTAATTGGTCTGTTTAGATTTTCTGTTTCTTTCTGGGTTAGTCTTGGAAGGTTGTATTTTTTTAGGAAGTTGTCCATTTCTCCTAGGTTTTCCAGCTTGGTAGCATATAGGTTTTCATAGTATTCTCTAATAATTCTTTGTATATCTGTGGGGTCCGTCGTGATTTTTCCTTTCTCGTTTCTGATTCTGTTGATGTGTGTTGACTCTCTTTTTCTCTTACTAAGTCTGGCTAAAGGCTAATCTATTTTGTTTATTTTCTTGAAGAACCAGCTCTTGGTTTCATTAATTTTTTCTATTGTTTTATTCTTCTTAATTTTATTGTTTCTTCTCTGATCTTTATTATGTCCCTCTGTCTGCTGACCTTAGGTCTCATTTGTTCTTCTTTTTCCAATTTCAATAATTGTGACATTAGACTATTCATTTGGGATTGTTCTTCCTTCTTTAAATGTGCCTGGATTGCTCTATACTTTCCTCTTAAGACTGCTTTTGCTGTGTCCCACAGAATTTGGGGCTTTGTGTTGTTGTCATTTGTTTTCATATATTTCTGGATCTCCATTTTAATTTAGTCATTGATCTATTGACAATTTAGGAGCATGTTTTTAAGTCTGCATGTGTTTGTGAGCCTTTTTGCTTTCTTTGTACAATTTATTTCTAGTTTTATATCTTTGTGGTCTGAAAAGTTGGTTGGTAGGATTTCAGTCTTTTTAAATTTACTGAAGCTCTTTTTGTGGCCTAGTATGTGCTCTATTCTGGAGAATGTTCCATGTGGCCTTGGGAAGAATGTGTATCCTGTTGCTTTTGGATGTAGAGTTCTATAGATGTCTATTAGGTCCATCTGTTCTAGTGTGTTGTTCAGTGCCTCTGTGTCCTTACTTGTTTTCTGTCTGGTAGATCTGTCCTTTGGAGTGAGTGGTGTGTTGAAGTTTCCTAAAATGAATGTATTGCATTCTATTTCCTCCTTTAGTTCTGTTAGTATTTGTTTCACATATATTGGTGCTCCTGTATATTGGTTGCATATAGATTTATAATGGTTATATCCTCTTGTTGGACTGAGCCCTTTATCATTATGTAATGTCCTTCTTTATCTCTTGTTACTTTCTTTATTTTGAAGTCTATTTTGTCTGATACTAGTGTTGCAACACCTGCTTTTTTCTCTCTGTTGTTTGCATGAAATATGTTTTTCCATCCCTTGACTTTTAATCTATGAATATCTTTGGGTTTTCAGGTGAGTCTCTTGTAAGCAGCATGTAGATGGGTCTTGCTTTTTTGTCCATTCTATTACTCTGTGTCTTTTGATTGATGCATTCAGTCCATTTACATTTAGGGTGATTATTGAAATATATGTAGTTCCTGGAGATCATTTTATCTTTCTCTGCGTCAGCTTCTATGCGTTTCTTTTCTCTGGTTTCTATTTCATCAATGGCCTCTTGCATCTTATCCATTCTGCTTATAAATCCTTCCAGAGTTTGTTTCACTTCTGTAATCTCCCTCTGGATGTCTGTAATCTCCCTCTGGACTTCATCCCTTAGTTTTTGCATATTTCTCTGCAGCTCTGTCAGCATGTTTATGATTTTTATTTTGAATTCTTTTCCAGGGAGACTGTTTAGGTCTGTCTCTGCAGATCCTCTCTTAGGTGTTGTCTGAACTATCTTGGAGTGGACTAAGTTTTTTTGCCTTTTCATCATCATAGCAGTTACTGTAGGCAGGTTGTGGGTGTGTCAGCTGGGAGAAGAAAGTCCTTTCTTGCTTTCTGGATGCGTTGCCCTTCTCCGCTGCCTGTGTTGGTTACCCACACTCCTGGAGCAGCCACTGGGTTAATCCCCTAAGATGCTGTGGGCGGTGTCACCATCAGAGCAGCCCGGAGCTCTGTGAGGAATGGCGGCCATGTCAGGTGTGCTCCTCCATGATAGCGCCCCCCCTGCCAGGCAGCTGTGTGCCAGCAGCATCCTTTGGGTCTGGCCCGGGTGGCTGTGCGTTGGGCTGGAATTCTGGTTGTGTGCTGGGAGTGCACCTGCTACCTCTGGCTCCGCGGCAGGTTTGCACGGGGCTGTCCCGCATGGGCCTCTACTGGGTTCTTCTGGTTCCACTGCCACTGGTGTGCCGCAGCTGCACCCAGGCTCTTTGGTCACTGCCACCCCTAGCATGCGCTGCCACTCTCCCGCTACTGGCCCGGTGTGTCGGGGTCCGTGCCTGTTGGAGGAATGACTGGAAGGCTGCTCAGTGCCTTGAGGGGCTTCAGAGCTGTGCTGCCTCCCCTGGTTTTAGGGTGCCTAAGGTTCCCCGCTATTCCCAGATGCTGACTAAGTGTGCTGGGACGATTTCGTCCAGCCATGGGGTCCCTATTTCTTTAAGACTTGCAGAAAGCAGTCGCTTTTCTTTTGTCTCAGGGGTACCAGTTGTGGGGATCTGCCCACAGGTTTTGCTTTTCCATTTCTCTAATATCCAGCCCCCTGTGCACCTCATGTCTGCACTCCAGGTGCAGATTTCTAGAGCCGGTTGTTTAGCAGTCCTGGGCTTTCACTCCCTCCCCTTTCTGACTCCTTTCTTCCCGTTGGGTTCTGGGGTGGGGGAGAGATTGGGTCCCACCTGGCCGCGGCTTGTATCTTAACCCATTCATGTAATATTGAGTTCTCACAGATGTAGATTTATCCTGGCTGTTATACTACATCCACTGGTGTCTCTTTTATGAATAGTTGTACTTATTGTAGTTTCATAATTATATATGTTTTGGGGAGGATATTTCCTCTGAATTACTCATGCCACCATGTTCCTGTGATCCCCCTGTCTAGGAGTATTATAGGCAGTTGAGAATATTTGGGAACGTGAAAAGAGCTTAGGGGTGAGGACTTTAAGGCAAGTAGTAGGTGTTTAGGATTGCAGGGGTACAGAGAGAGAGCTTGGTTCAGAGGTAGAAGGAAGCCTGGATATATGGGATCTCTTTCCATTTGCCTGTGCACTTACAGAAGTTGTATAAGTCGTGGAGAATTTTAGGATCTAAAGAGCCATTTGGAGGCCATTTAGACTGATTGTCCAAGGGATATTGTGGCCAGATCTCATTACAGTAGCGAACGGGTTTGAGGTCTGGAGTAAGGTGGAGGGGCTTTAGTTTATTGAGTAAGCACCCTAGGGGTGAATCTGTGGGAATGTAGGGGCCAGATCCCATGGTGAGAATGAGACTGTTCAGCAGTCCCTGAGTGATTGAGAAGGTCATGGAGCAGAACAGGCACAGTTAGGGGGTCGTCACCACCTCTAACTGCGGGGTCGAGGCGAAAACACCAGGGAGGCTCGATACCTGGTACCAAGAGTTTACGAGTAGAGTAGAAACTTAGATAAAGGGAGACCAGGCCTCAGTGGATGAGGATTCTCACCATGGGGAGACAGAGAAGGGTTGACTATGGGAATCAACCATGACTCTGAAAGTCGTGGTTGGTGGTGCCCCTGTCCAGGAAGAGCCCTTGGGGGTGCCAGAAACTCAACAGTCACTTCCCAGGTTCCAAAGGGTCATTTAAGTCAACCATGAAGGGGAGACTCACCAAATCGAAGGCTGGAGTTGGGCAAGAAGATGAGTGACTGTGGAAATGGACAGTGAGCCCTTGGAGGAGGATCGGGCAGTGAGGGTTCCCAAAGCAGCTCATATTCCCAGAGGAAGAGCAAAGTCAATGGGAGAGCCTCATCCGAGTCACGGCACCAGTGGAAGGGTATCTCGCCGTGACTCTTCTTACCCAGAATGACGCAGGAGACATGGGCCCATGCAAGAGACTTTATTATCTGAAAGAGAGAGTGGCTGCCCAAGAGGAAGTGGGGGAGAGAGAGAAAGAGAGAGAGAGAGCAGGGAGAGCAGGGGGCCAGAGAGACAGAGACAAAGAGAGAGAGAGGGCAGCGAGACAGACAGAGAGACAGAGACAAAGAGAGAGAGGGCAGCAGCGTGGTGCAGAGCATTTTGCCTTTTACTGTGGTGGATCTGCTCGGCCTGCTGCTTTGGGGGAGGGTCAGGATGTTTAGAGATAAGGCGGGGTAAGCCCAGGCAAGCCCCAGGGAAGCCCAGGCATAATTCTCACCGGCTTATGTGCTTGGGACCATGGGGTAAATGGAGGATAAATTACTATATTCTTACAGGAAGGAAAATAACCAAATGTTATCAATTCCTGTCTTAATTGTTTTTAAATGTTTCCTGTGATTTCTGATAAGTATTCTCTAAGTGTTTTACCAGCCTCTTCAATTCAGAAACAACTAAAATGTGGTCTATTTTTTTCAGCTCAAGTTATTGAGGTATACTTTACATATAGTCACTCTGACTCTTTTTAGATGTTCAATTCTGTAAACTTGACAGATGAATACATTTGGCATCCTCCACCATAATAAAGATATAAATATTTCTATCATCTGGTGAAGTTCAATTATGTTCTTTTATAGTTAATCTCCTCCCCTCTTCTACCAGTCCCTGGCAACCTCTGACCTGATTTTTGCCCTTCCCGTTTAATATTTTTAAGAATAATGTGGATGGAATCATATAGTAAATATTGTTTTTTGAAAGGGAATCTGGCTTATTTTACTCAGCATAGTTATTTTGACATTCACTCATGTTGTAGTTTACATCAATACTTCATTTTTTTATTGCCAAATATATCCCATTGAATGAATACACCACATTTTGTTTATCCATTCATTATTTGATGGACACTTGGATTTTTTTCCACGTTTTGTCTATTATAAATAAGGCTGCTGTGACCATTCATATAGAAGTTTTTGTGAAGGCTGATGTTGTCACGTATCTTGGGATTTTTTCAAATATCTAGACTGCTTTAAATAGCATTACTACCTTAACAATGTTAGGTCTTCTAACCCTTCCTTCTAAACAAGGAAGGGATGTCTTCCCATTTATCTAGGTCTTATTTAATTTTTTCAGCAATGTTTTGTAGCTTTTACTGTATATGTCTTTCACCTCCTTGGTTAAACCTATTTCTATATTTCTAGTATTCCTTTGGATGCTTTTGTAAGTTAAATTGTTTTCTTAATCTCTTTTTTAGATTATTCATTGTTAGTGTATAGAAACAACTGATTTTTTTGTGGTGATCTTGTACAATGAAATTTTGTTGAATTGGTTTACTAACTATGGTAGTTTTCTGTGGATTCTTTGGGATTTTCTGTATATAGGAGCATGTCACCTGCTGGTAGAAATGGTTCTAATTCTTCCTTTCCAATTTGGATATCTTTTATTTATTTTCTTACCTAATTGCTCTGAATAGAACTTTCAGTACTATTTTGAATAGCAGAGGTGAAAGCAGGCATCCTTGTCTTGTTAATGATCTTAGGAGGAGAGTTTTCAGTCTTTCACCACTGAGTATTAGCTGTAAGTTTTTCATAAATGTCCTTAATCACATTGGGGAAATGTCCTTTTGTTCCTAGTTTTCTGAGTACTTTTACCTTGAAAGGGTGTTCCACTCTGTCAAATGCTTTTTGTGCATCAATTGAGATGATCATGTGTTTCTCTTCCTTTTACTGTGGTATGGTACACTTATTGCTTTTCTTATATTGAGTTGCCATTTCATTTATGGAATAGATCCTACTTGGTCATGCTGTATAATCCTTTTACCATGATATTGGGTTCAGTTTGCTAGGGTTTCATTCAGGATTTTTGCATCTATATTCATAAGGGATATTGGTCTATATTTTTCTTGTGGTATCCAAGGAATATTGGCCTGACAAGAAGAGTTAGGAAGTATTCCCTCCTATTTTTTTTGAAGAGTTTGAAAAGGATTGGTGTTGATTCTTTTTGGAATGTTTGGTAATAATAACCAATGAAATCGGCTGGTCCTGGGATTTTCATTGTTGGCAGGTTTTTGATTGTTGATTCAATATATTTTTTTACTTATTATGGATCTGTTGAGATCTTCTTTTTGAGTCATTTGTGTTTTTCTAAGGCTTTGTCCATTTCACCTAGGTTATATAATTTGTAAGCATATCATTGTTCATAGCCTTCTCTTTAATCCTTTTTTATTGCTGTCAGGTCAGTAGTAATGCTCCCACTTTCATTAGTGATTTCAGTTATTCAAAGCTTCTTTCTTTTGAGATTCTAGCTAAAGTTCTGTCACTTTTGTTGACCCTTCCAAAGAACCAACTTTTGGTTTTGTCAATTCTCCCTATTGTTTTTCTATTCTCTATTCACTTATCTCTGCTCTAATATTCACTATTTCATTCCTTTGCTAGGTTTGGGTATAGTTTGATTTTCTTTTTCTATTTCCTTAAGGTGTAATGGTGGGTTACTGGTTTGGAATCAGTTTTTTTATGTAAGCATTTATAGCTATATATTTCCCTCTGGGCATGATTTTCACTTCATCACATAGTTGCAGTATGTTGTGTTTCCATTAACATTCATTTCAAAGTATTTTTAGTTTCTCTTGTGATCTTATCTTTGACCCATTGGTGATTTAAGAGTGCCTTGTTTAATTTCCACAAATTTGTGAATTTTCCAGTTTTCATTGCATTGTTGATTTCTAGTTTCATGCCATTGTGGCCAGAGAAGGTAGTTTGTATGCGTTTGATCTTTTTAACGTTATTGAGGCTTGTACTGTGGCCTGACATATGGTTTATTCTGGAGAATGTTACATGTGCACTTTGAGATGAATGACAGCAAATACACAGCATACCAAAACACATGTGATGCAGTTAAATAACTTTTATATGTACATATAAAATGTGTATATATATGTACATATATATGTGTGTGTGCGTGTATATATATATTATATATATATATCTGCAATTACATTGGAAGCCCACTGTCTACTGTTCTGATTGTACTTTCTTATTCCCCAGAGATAAACATTCTTTTGAAATTTGTTTTACGATTTCCATGCTTTTATCTATACTTTCATTACTAGTGACTGCATCTCTAATCAGAATGGATCTCATAATGTATGTGTCTTGTCTCCCTTGCTGTTGTCACCCCTCCTTATATTTTTGAGATGCTGTATGTGCTAGGATTCTTATAGTTATATTTCAATCATGCCCCACCACTGTGCATGATTCCAATGTATGAACAAACCATAATGCATTTTTTGGTGTCCTTTTAATAGGTAGTTTACCCTTAAAGGTTTATTATCACAAGTAATGTAGTAAAGAATATTCTTGTTTCATTTCCTTGTGTTCACATGTCTGCTTTTCAGGTCATGTACGAAGAGTGAAGTTGCTGGATCATTATATAGGATCACTTTCAGCTTTATAAGTTATGTATTCGGTGTTGCTGTACTGCTCTCCAGAGTGGCTGTGTGCTCACCAGTGGCACATGTCAGTTCCCCTTGCCCAAATCATGCATCTAAAGGAAGGCTGTGTTCCTGTTTCCAAACATAGGCCCTGGACTCAGGCAAGCAGGCCAAGTGATACTGACTGTTTCTTAGTAGCTTTGTGGAACCCAATACTTTACTTCCTTGACCCTTACCTTCCTTAAGTCAAAGGAAATCCTGACTCCTACCTCAGGGGAGCATGGTGAGGGTTCAAGGGGAAATCTCCCTCAAGACTCCAGCACGGAATTTGGTGCATTATCCACACCACCAATGTTTGCTGCCTTCCCATCCTAAGTGCTCTAATCTTTGACAAGGATGATTTTTCTTATCTCAATAGCATTACCATGTTTTAGTCAGTATTTGGGAATGTAAGAAGGGATCCACACACACATCTATGTAAGTTAGGAATTTCAGTGCCATCTCTATGACATATCATGGAGCTGGGCAGGGGTAAGAGTCCTCACCCTTTCCATGGAATAATTATGATTTCCTTTGCCATTTGCTGCTGCTTTCTGCCCTAATCCTTCCTGGCAGGTCACACCCTATGACAAACTACAGACTACCTCGCCCCACCTTGGTGCATGCATCTACGACCCCTCACAGACATTTGATGAGCACGGAAACCAGATACTGTGGAAACAGGGAGTGACAGGGCTTTGGAAACTGTACTATCTCCCCAGGATGACCAACCAGTGCAGAAGCATCCTGCTGTTGGTGTTCTCTAGCCAAAGACAACCAAGAACATACCTTAATCAAACAAAGTTGAGCTTTATCCTCATTACTGTTAGGGAGAATGTGCACAATGGAGACCCATGGGTTGCCTCAATAAAAGGGCATTTAGAATGAAACATAGGATTTGGGCTTGTTTTAGATTACTTTGGAGAGGGTTCAAGGAAATGGGATATTGCTCTGGATTGAGTGCTATCAGGAAAAAAGAATAATTCCCTGATTGGGTATATTAATACATATTTTTTTCTGGAAGGAGAGACTAGACCAAGGCTAAAGAAGCAGCAGTTCCTCCTCTTAACCTGGAGAAGAGGGTGTTTGGCCATTTTTTTGCTTTGCACAGTGATCTTGTTTTTTGTCTCACTTCATCATGGCCTGGGTGACTTTGTTTGATGCTGATGCTCTGTGAGATGGTTTATGTTCCATAGAACACTGTGACCCAGCTGTGAACACTAGGTCACTTCATGACAGTGAGTGTTTGGGGGAAGGACAAGGCAAACCTGAGACCCTGTGCATTCTCAAGAGGACAGAGACTGCTGGAGCAAAGCCAGGTGCACATGGAGCCAGTGAGGATGACCAGACCACTTATGAAGAGATAGAGACCCTACATAGTTTTCCCGTTGAGTCGAGTGCATGGTGAGCAAACGTGGGCACCACTGATAGAAGGAAATGGAACCAGGGCTCAAACCCAGATCTGCTTCTCTTCCCGTGCACACACTCTTAACTACTGAGATTTTTCATTTACAGATGAGACCAGTATAGGGGGAGGGATGTAGTTTATCTCTGGTTGGGTGTTGCTTTTTGTGTAAGGAAGTGAGACAGGAGGTGGATCCGAGATTGCTGCAGCCAGTTAAGGCTGATGACCTGATTTTAGAATAAGTGACGTGTGGCTATTGATGCTCATACAGTGCACCATCACACACGCCTGGGATTGCTACAGGGGACAGCTTGTCATGATCAAGTTTGCAACTTTTTCCTTCTCGTGCTTAGTTTAGTGCTCAATATACTAAAGAATGAGTACATCATATTTTTGCCAGTAGAGTCAATTTCCCTTCCATTTGGCAAATTCACCTCTGCACTTTAACACCTTGTGCTCATCAAATGCTTGCTTTGTATCCAGCTATATTTGTTTTGAGAATGTAATGGGTGGTGTTTAAACTGTGTCTTGGTGCATAACCAAATTAGTCAGATTCAAGTGCTTTATTCAAGTTGATTGTGAGTGTATGTGAAAACAACTTAATTTTGGCCTCAATTTCTGAGGTCTGGAATTTGCATTACCTATGAAAAACATGTTGACATGAAAATTTCAATTGTAATTTGGTTTAAAATGAAGCTCTCTAATTTTGAGAAAACGAGAAACTATATTCCTTGAATGTGTCTGCCAGGTTTTGCCAGTGACATTCTTGTAATAGTTCATTTTGAAAGATAAATGATTCATAGTTTTCTTTCTGTATTATAAACAATATTTATGTAGTTGATTTGTACTGTAGAAATAAAAACAGTTGTCATATATTATTACAGAAAGTTGAAATTACATCTTAAATAGCTTTGAAGTATCAGGAAGAGAACCCCAAAAGTTAATTGTTTGTCAGTGGGTTGTGGGGTTGCTGGTTATTTATATTTTCCCTTCCATCTTTAAATGTATTTATCACATTGAACTGAGTGAGAATTCCTATTATGGTCAGAATCAAAGCCCATAACAGTATACTCAATGGGAAGGGAAAAGGCTTTGGGGTCAGGAAGATGGGGGTGCAGTCTGGGTTCTACCAATGACATGTGAGGATGGAGCACTAAGTCCTGAGCCTGTCAGGCTCCACATCCAGGAGCTGAGCAGACGACCCTCCCTCATAGAGTCCTTGTTGTCATTTGATGAAACCACAAGACAGTGAAGGTCACATGGGGAGTCTGGCCTCATGCCTGGGAAGTGGGGCTCAGTTTTCTCGCCTGTAAAGAGGGAAACACCATGTTGACCTTGCAGTTATGTCAAGGGATTTAATGTTGTTATGTTCACTAAAAGACAGGCCAGTGTCATGCACACAGTTAATGAGAACATAAAGAATGATGCTATCTCAATCAGCAGTTAATGGAGATTTTGGCTTGCTTCTTTAATTTTTCCTCTTTTCCAAATTCATTTTAATATTTCAGAAATATATTCAAAAGAGTATTCTACAGAGCAAATCATTTAAAACTTTCAAATCTACAATTCTACCTCTAGACAATTCATGTGGTCGTTGTCACAGAAAACTGCTGAAAAGAAGAGACTCTCATTTCAGAGCTTTGTGTGATATTTTAAAGGAGTAAGCATCAGTCCACAGCCTCCACAGATTCTCTGAAGTCCAAGCCCCTGGGGCCCTCCATGTAACGACTCTGGGGTTCCATTGCTGAACAGGCCTGTGTGCCAGGCATCCCCCTCAAAAGTGGAAGAGGTAAATTCTAGGGCAAATCTTCAGATAAGAGGTTTGAAAGCACTAGAGTCTTCAGACCATTGAGAGAAGCCACAGCCCATGAGAAATTTTGATCTCACTCTCATCAGACCCCTTGCAAATGAAAAAGTGTACCTGGAAATGGGGAAGCTGGTGGAGTTTCTAGATGTCTAAAGTTAACCAAATCATTAAGGTGTGTTAGAGGAATGATGTTGAAACTAAGACCTGAGGCATAAAGAGGCAGTAACTAGGGGGAATCCAGGAGCACAGAGCTAATCTGAGATCCTAACCAGCTATAACAGTCAGGGAATACTGTAGGTTATGGCTCATCTCCACGGAAATCCAGTGTAGAAGTCCACTAGCTGGCAGATGTGCACATCCAGAAAACTGTGAAATTTAACAGCACAGCACAATTGCAGAAATACCTGAACACCTGCCATCTTTGCTCTAAACCAGGCCTGTGGAACCATAGGGAAAAAACAACTGCTGGGTAAACGGATTTGGTCATGATTTTGTTTTACATCCCCTTTCACCACTCAGTCCAAAAGAACTTTTTTTTTTTGAGAGGGCATCTCTCATGTTTATTGATCAAATGGTTGTTAACAACAATAAAATTATGTATAGGGGGGTCAATACTCAATGCACAATCATTAATCCATCTCAAGCCTAATTATCATCAGTCTCCAATCTTCTGAAGCATAACGAATAAGTTCTTACATGGTGAACGAATTCTTACATAGTGAATAAGTTCTTACATGGTGAAGAGTACAAGGGCATTCATCACAGAAACTTTCGGTTTTGATCACGCATTATGAACTATAAACAATCAGGTCAAATATGAATATTTGTTTGATTTTTTTTTTTGAGAGGGCATCTCTCATTTATTGATCAAATGGTTGTTAACAACAATAAAATTCAGTATAGCGGGGGTCAATGCTCAATGTACAATCATTAATCCATCTCAAGCCTAATTCTCGTCAGTCTCCAATCTTCTGAAGCATAACGAACAAGTTCCTACATGGTGAACGAATTCTTACACAGTGAATAAATTCTTACGTGGTGAACAGTACAAGGGCATTCATCACAGAAACTTTCGGTTTTGATCACGCATTATGACCTATAAATAATCAGGTCAAATATGAATATTCGTATATTCGTTTGACTTTTGTACTTGATTTATATGTTGATCCCACATTTCTCCCTTTATTATTATTATTATTTTTATTTTTAATAAAATGCTGAAGTGGTAGGTAGATGCAAGATAAAGGTAGAAAACATAGTTTAGTGCTGTAAGAGGGCAAATGTAGATGATCAGGTGTGTGCCTATGGACTATGTATTAATCCAAGCTAGACAAGGGCAGCAAAACATCCACGGATGCAGAAGATTTCTCTCAAAGCAGGGGGGGTGAGGTTCTGAGCCTCACCTCTGTTGATCCCCAAATTCTCACCTGATGGTCCCCCTGCGACTGTGCCTGTTTTAGGTTGTTCCTCCCTTGAGGAATCTTACCCGTCTCTTTGTTTGATTTTTATACTTGATTTATATGTGGATCCCACATTTCTCCCTTTATTATTATTATTATTTTTATTTTTAATAAACTGCTGAAGTGGTAGGTAAATGCAAGATAAAGGTAGAAAACATAGTTTAGTGTTGTAAGAGAGCAATTGTAGATGATCAGGTGTGTGCCTGTAGACTATGTGCTAATCCGAGCTAGACAAGGGCAATAAAACATCCATGGATGCAGAAGCTTTCTCTCAAAACGGGGGGGGGGTGAGGTTCGAAGTTTCACCACTGTTGTTCCCCGATTTCTCACCTGATGGCCCCCCTGCGACTGTGCCTGTCTTAGGTTGTTCCTCCCTTGAGGAATCTTACCCGTCTCTGGCTAACCAGTCATCTTCCGGGGCCATACAGGGAAATGTAAAGTTGGTAAGTGAGAGAGAAGCCATATTGTTTGAAAAGGTTAGCTTTTTACTTCTTT
Organism: Manis javanica; assembly: GCF_040802235.1. Taxonomy (NCBI): domain Eukaryota; kingdom Metazoa; phylum Chordata; class Mammalia; order Pholidota; family Manidae; genus Manis; species Manis javanica. The sequence goes on from NC_133174.1 coordinate 92,599,119, forward strand.
GCAGATTTATGCCCTGTGGCTTCTATGCCCAGCACTTGTCTCGAGGTATCTTTACCACCTGGAGGAATTATGATGCTCGGTAAATTCGATATGAGGCATGAATTCTATTTAAGGGTTGTAATTAGGAAGGAAGAAGAAAAGCTATAGAGGTAGCATATGGAAGAAAACATGGGAGGATTGATTATTTCTTTGACATATCTTCTTGTAGAGTACCTTAAGCATGTATAGGTTTTAAACTACTAACTAACTTGCGCACACATATTAACATAATAGGAATACGGTGACATACACTAAGCAAATCTATAATTACCAGCCATCTCCAGTGAAGCCAAGAAAACCAGTTAGGCACCCTAAGCATTTGTGAGAATTTGTCTATGATATGATGGATATTGTCCAACTGTGCTTGAACAGTCTGAGAGAAATCAGACAAATTAAAGCAACCCATTTCTGGGATCTGTTCACATCCCATATGTTCTTTTAACCGTAGATAGTCTATAGTTGTAAGATTTTGGAGTGCTATAACTTGCACCCCTCCCAACTCCTGGTTGAGTTCCAACAGTACAGATCTACTCAAATTCATTGTCTCACTGTATGCACATGCCAGCCTAGACATCTCCCTCCTCATTCCAGTGGCAAGTCCAGGAAATGGTGGGATGGATGCAGCCACAACCGCAGCATCGCCCGGATCCCTGTGGAGGCTTTTTGATGATCATCCCATGGCACGAGTCCTCCAGAGAGTGCTGATGCCGGAAGCTCTGCCTCATATTGTATCTTAGTTCATTTTCTGGGTAGCCAAGCTAGGCCTTCATCTTCTGCATAAAAACAAAGAAACCCTTTGCCCACACTTTGACATGCCCTCTATACCACTGTGTAGAACTCATTGGAGGTCAGCACACAGGAACTGCTTTTTTTATTTTTATTAAGAGAAAGGAATATTATCAGAAAAGAGTACCTCCAAAGCTGATCATCTGACACGTTTTTAAGTGATCAAAATTAAGGATATTTAAAGCATGTGTTAATCTTTGATTTACCAATAGTTTTATCCTACCAAGGAGTAATCCCCCTTTTCTTTCTTTTTTTTTAATCTTTAATCTACACTTACATGAAGAATACTATGTTTACTATACTCTCCCCTATACGAAGTCCCCCTAAAAACCACATTCCAGTCACTGTCCATCAGCATAGCAAAATGTTGTAGAATCACTACTTGTCCTCTCTGTGTTGTACAGCCCTCCCTCCCCTTTCTCCCTACCCCCCTATGCATGCTGATCTTAATACCCCCTTTCTTCTTCCCCCCCCTTATCCCACCCTGCCCACCCATCCTCCCCAGTTCCTTTCCTTTTGGTACCTGTTAGTCCATTTTTGGGTTCTGTAATTCCGCTGCTGTTTTGTTCCTTCAGTTTTTCCTTTGTTCCTATACTCCTCAGATGAGTGAAATCATTTGGTATTTCTCTTTCTCTGCTTGGCTTATTTCACTGAGCATAATACTCTCCAGCTCCATCCATGTTGCTGCAAATGGTTGGATTTTTCCACTTCTTATGGCTGAGTAGTATTCCATTGTGTATATGTACCACATCTTCTTTATCCATTCATCTACCGATGGACATTTAGGTTGCTTCCAATTCTTGGCTATTGTAAATAGTGCTGTGATAAACATAAGGGTGCATCTGTCTTTCTCAAACTTGATTGCTGCGTTCTTAGGGTAAATTCCTAGGAGTGGAATTCCTGGGTCAAATGGTAGGTCTGTTTTGAGCATTTTGATGAACCTCCATACTGCTTTCCACAATGGTTGAACTAATTTACATTCCCACCAGCAGTGTAGGAGGGTTCCCCTTTCTCCACAGCCTCGCCAACATTTGTTGTTGTTTGTCTTTTGGATGGCAGCTATCCTTACTGGTGTGAGGTGATACCTCATTGTAGTTTTAATTTGCATTTCTCTGATAATTAGCGATGTGGAGCATCTTTTCATGTGTCTCTTGGCCATCTGTATTTCTTTTTTGGAGAACTGTCTGTTCAGTTCCTCTGCCCATTTTTTAATTGGGTTATTTGTTTTTTGTTTGTTGAGGCGTGTGAGCTCTTTATATATTCTGGACGTCAAGCCTTTATCGGATCTGTCATTTTCAAATATATTCTCCCATACTGTAGGGTTCCTTTTTGTTCTATTGATGGTGTCTTTCGCTGTACAGAAGCTTTTCAGCTTAATGTAGTCCCACTTGCTCATTTTTGCTGTTGTTTTCCTTGCCCGGGGAGATATGTTCAAGAAGAGGTCACTCATGTTTATGTCTAAGAGGTTTTTGCCTATGTTTTTTTCCAAGAGTTTAATGGTTTCATGACTTACATTCAGGTCTTTGATCCATTTTGAGTTTACCTTTGTATATGGGGTTAGACAATGGTCCAGTTTCATTCTCCTACATGTAGCTGTCCAGTTTTGCCAGCACCATCTGTTGAAGAGACTGTCATTTTGCCATTGTATGTCCATGGCTCCTTTATCAAATATTAATTGACCATATATGTTTGGGTTAATGTCTGGAGTCTCTAATCTGTTCCACTGGTCTGTGGCTCTGTTCTTGTGCCAGTACCAAATTGTCTTGATTACTATGGCTTTGTAGTAGAGCTTGAAGTTGGGGAGTGAGATCCCCCCTACTTTATTCTTCTTTTTCAGGATTGCTTTGGCTATTCGGGGTCTTTGGTGTTTCCATATGAATTTTTGAATTATTTGTTCCAATTCATTGAAGAATGTTGCTGGTAATTTGAGAGGGATTGCATCAAATCTGTATATTGCTTTGGGCAGGATGGCCATTTTGACGATATTAATTCTTCCTAGCCATGAGCATGGGATGAGTTTCCATTTATTAGTGTCCCCTTTAATTTCTCTTAAGAGTGACTTGTAGTTTTCAGAGTATAAGTCTTTCACTTCTTTGGTTAGGTTTATTCCTAGGTATTTTATTCTTTTTGATGCAATGGTGAATGGAATTGTTTTCCTGATTTCTCTTTCTATTGATTCATTGTTAGTGTATAGGAAAACTACAGATTTCTGTGTGTTAATTTTGGATCCTGCAACTCTGCTGTATTCCGATATCAGTTCTAGTAGTTTTGGAGTGGAGTCTTTAGGGTTTTTTATGTACAGTATCATATCATCTGCAAATAGTGACAGTTTAACTTCTTCTTTACCAATCTGGATTCCTTGTATTTCTTTGTTTTGTCTGATTGCCGTGGCTAGGACCTCCAGTACTATGTTAAATAACAGTGGGGAGAGTGGGCATCCCTGTCTGGTTCCCAATCTCAGAGAAAATGCTTTCAGCTTCTCACTGTTCAGTATAATGTTGGCTGTGGGTTTATCATATATCGCTTTTATTATGTTGAGTTACTTGCCGTCTATTCCCATTTTCCTGAGAGTTTTTATCATGAATGGATGTTGAAGTTTGTCAAATGCTTTTTCAGCATCTATGGAGATGATCATGTGGTTTTTGTCTTTCTTTTTGTTGATGTGCTGGATGATGTTGATGGATTTTCAAATGTTGTACCATCCTTGCATCCCTGGGATGAATTCCACTTGGCCATGGTGTATGATCCTTTTGATATACTGTTGAATTCTGTTTGCTAATATTTTACTGAGTATTTTTACATCTACATTCATCAGGGATATTGGTCTGTAATTTTCTTTTTCGGTGGGGTCTTTGCCTGGTTTTGGTATTAGGGTGATGTTGGCTTCATAGAATGAGTTTGGGAGTATTCCCTCTTCTTCTATTTTTTGGAACACTTTAAGGAGAATGGGTATTATGTCTTCTCTGTGTGTCTGATAAAATTCCGAGGTAAATCCGTCCAGCCCCGGGGTTTTTTTCTTGGGTAGTTTTTTGATTACCGTTTCAATTTCTTTGCTCGTAATTGGTTTGTTTAACTTTTGTGTTTCTTCCTTGGTCAGTCTTGGGAGGTTGTATTTTTCTAGGAATTTGTCCATTTCTTCTAGGTTTTCCAGCTTGTTGGCATATAGGTTTTCATAGTAGTCTTTAATAATTCTTTGTATTTCTGTGGAGTCTGTCGTGATTTTTCCATTCTCATTTCTGATTATGTTGATTTGTGTTGTTTCTCTTTTTCTCTTAATAAGTTTGGCTAGAGGCTTATCTATTTTGTTTATTTTCTCAAAGAACCAGCTCTTGGTTTCATTGATTTTTGTTATTGTTTTATTCTTCTCAATTTTGTTTGTTTCTTCTCTGATCTTTATTATGTCCCTCCTTCTGCTGACTTTAGGCCTCATTTGTTCTTCTTTTTCCAGTTTCGATAATTGTGATGTTAGACTATTCATTTGGGATTGTTCTTCCTTCTTCAAGTGTGCCTGGATTGGTATATACTTTCCTTTTAAGACTGCTTTCGCTGCATCCCACAGAAGTTGGGGCTTTGTGTTGTTGTTGTCATTTGTTTCTATATATTCCTTGATCTCTATTTTGATTTGTTAATTGATCCATTGATTATTTTGAAGCATACTGTTAAGCCTCTATGTGTTTGTGCGCCTTTTTGTTTTCTTTGTAGAATATATTTCTAGTTTTATACCTTTGTGATCTGAAAAATTGGTTCTTAGAATTTCAATATTTTGGAATTTACTGAGGCTCTTTTTGTGGTCTAGTATGTGCTCTATTCTGGAGAATGTTCCATGTGCACTTGAGAAGAATATGTATCCTGATGCTTTTGGGTGTAGAGTTCTGTAGATCTCTATTAGGTCCATCTGTTCTAGTGTGTTGTTCAGTCCCTCTGTGTCCTTATTTTCTGCCCGGTGTATCTATCCTTTGGGGTGAGTGGTGTGTTGAAGTCTCCTAAAATGAATGCATTGCAGTCTATTTCCCTCTTTAGTTCTGTTAGTATTTGTTTCACAAATGCTGGTGCTCCTGTGTTGGGTACATATATATTTGGAATGGTTATATCCTCTTGTTGGACTGAGCCCTTTATCATTATTTAGTGTCCTTCTTTATCTCTTGTTACTTTCTTTGTTTTGAAGTCTATTTTGTCTGATATTAGTATTGCAACCCCTGCTTTTTTTTCACTGTTGTTTGTCTGAAATATGTTTTTCCATCCCTAGACTTTTTGTCTGTGCCTGTCTTTGGGCTTGAGGTGAGTTTCTTGTAGGCAGCATATAGATGGGGTTTGCTTTTTTATCCATTCTATTACTCTGTGTCTTTTGATTGGTGCATTAAGTCCATTTACATTTAGGGTGACTATTGAGAAATATGTACTTATTGCCATTGCAGGCTTTAGATTTGTGGTTACCAAAGGTTCAAGGTTAGCTTCTTTAGTATCTTACTGCCTAACTTAGCTCACTTATTGAGCTGTTATATACACTGTCTGGAGATTCTTTTCTTCTCTCCCTTCTTATTCCTCCTCCTCCATTCTTCATATGTTGTGTGTTTTGTTCCATGCTCTTTTTAAGAGTGCTCCCATCTAGAGCAGTCCCTGTAAGATGCCCTGTAGAGGTGGTTTGTGGGAAGCAAATTGCCTCAGCTCTTGCTTGTCTGGGAATTGTTTAATCCCGCCATCATATTTAAATGATAGTCGTGCTGGATACAGTATCGTTGGTTCAAGGCCCTTCTGTTTCATTGCATTAAATATATCATGGTATTCTCTTCTGGCCTGTAGGGTTTCTGTCGAGAAGTCTGATGTTAGCCTGATGAGTTTTCCTTTATAGGTGACCTTTTTCTCTCTAGCTGCCTTTAAAACTCTTTCATTGTCCTTGATCCTTGCCATTTTAGTTATTATGTGTCTTGGTGTTATCCTCCTTGGATCCTTTCTGTTGGGAGTTCTGTGTATTTCCGTGGTGTGTTCAATTATTTCCTCCTCCAGTTTGGGGAAGTTTTCAGCAATTATTTCTTCAAAGATATTTTCTATTCCTTTTCCTCTCTCTTCTTCTTCTGGTACCCCTATAATACGAATATTATTCCTTCTGGATTGGTCACATAGTTCACTTACTGTTGTTTCGTTCCTGGAGATCCTTTTATCTCTCTCTATGTCAGCTTCTATACGTTCCTGTTCTCTGGTTTCTATTCCTTCCATGGCCTCTTGCATCTTATCCATTCTGCTTATAAATCCTTCCAGGGTTTGTTTCACTTCTGTGATCTCCTTCCTGACATCTGCGATCTCCCTCTGGATTTCATCCCATTGCTCTTGCATTTTTCTCTGCATCTCTGTCAGCATGTTCATGATTTTTATTTTGAATTCTTTTTCAGGAAGACTGGGTAGGTCTGTCTCCTCAGGTGTTGTCTCTGTGATCTTTGTCTGCCTGTAGTTTTGTCTTTTCATGGTGATACAGATAGTTTGCAGAGCTGGTACGAGTGGCAGCTGGGAGAGCTTTCCTTGTTGGTTTGTGGCCTCACTCTCCTGGGAGAATAGCGACCTCTAGTGGCTTGTGCTTGGCAGCTGTGTGCAGACAGGGCTTCAGCTACCTACCTGGTTGGTTTGGAGTTTATATCTGCTGTTGCTGTGGGCGTGGCCTGACTGGGGCCTCTCCTCCAAAATGGTGGAGCCTCCTTGGAGGGGGAGCGGCCGGGAGGCTATTTATCTCTGTAATGGGCCTCTGTGCTCCCTGTTTCCCAGGGTGTTAGAGTGCCCAGAGATCCCCAGATTCCCTGCCTCTGGGCTAAGTGTCCTGTCCTGCCCCTCTAAGACTTCCAAAAAGCACTCTCCAAACCAAACCAACAACAGCAACAATGAAAGAGATGAAAAATTAAATAAATAATTTTTTTAAAAAAAGAAAAATACGTGATTTTCTTTGTCCTCATGCGCCGGTCTCAGGCACCCGCTCACTGGTCCTGCTGCCCTGTTTCCCTAGTATTGGGGTCCCTGTCCCTTTAAGGCTTCCAAAAAACACTCACCAAAAAAAAGTTAAAAACACGCGATTTTCTTTGTCCTCAGGCGCCGGTCTCAGGCACCCACTCACCAGTCTTGCTGCCCTGTTTCCCTAGTATTGGGGTCCCTGTCCCTTTAAGGCTTCCAAAAAGCACTCGCCAAAAAAAATAAAATCCACTCCCGTTCCTTTTTTCTCTGGCATCAGCCTCAGGCACCCACTCACTGGTCCCACCACCAGGTTTCCCTAGTATCCAGGACCCCACGTATGCACTGTGTCTGCGCTCTGGTCCAGAATCCTGGGGCTGGGTGTTCAGCAGTCCTGGGCTCTCTCTCCCTCCCTGCTGACTCCTCTCCACCCGCCAGGGGCCGGGGGGAGGGGTGCTCGGGTCCCGCAAGGCCGGGGCTTGTATCTTACCCCCTTTATGAGGCGCTGGGTTCTCGCAGGTGTGGATGTGGTCTGGATGTTGTCCTGTGTCCTCTGGTCTCTATTTTAGGAAGAGTTGTCTGTGTTATATTTTCATAGATATATGTGGTTTTGGGAGGAGATTTCCGCTGCTCTACTCACACTGCCATCCTGGCTTTCCCCCCGAAAAAAACTTTTAATAGATATTTGTTTCATTTTTCTAAATAATATTTTTCACTGGAGAAAAATCAGAAATTAAATATTAGTATCATCTCGTGATAAGGTCCAGAATGGCAACTTGGACATCATTTAGCAGGGAAAGAGGGAGTCCCATCACAAGGAACTTTCTAGAAGTTTAGTTGGCAAATGAAGTGATTCAGATAGAGCCTCTGGACATTATATCACAGGAAATCATGTGAAAGGAAGTGTCCTTCTTTCTCTGGGGTACAGAAAGCTCTGTGTGTGTGTGTGAGAAAGGGAGAGAGAGAGAAATGTTAAAAAATACATAGATATATATTGAAATACATAAATGCCTGCATACAGATATACACATTGTAAAACTTTCTATAACCTCTTTTAAAAAAATATACATATATGCATATGTATATATGTATATTAAATATACATATATATATTTCTCATGACCAGAAAAACATTTCACATCAGGAATATACCAAAATGTAAAAAATTTTTTTTCAGTTTTTTCTCTGATTTCACAATTAATGTGTTTGTTTCAAAAATAAATGGAGTGGGAAAATGTGTATTCATTTGTAAAAAAAGTTTTTGTTATATTCTTTTACCCTATTACATAACAAGATGTCCATCTTTGGTAATTCACTTTCTAGTCTCCATATACATATCTGTGCGCATAGTACTATATGCACATGAACATATATATGTTCTTCAGGTACACTCAAATACACATAGATTTTGTTCTTCTAAATTTTAATCACTATATATGTACATATAATAGTGTATATATATATATTATATTTATAACATACCTTTTTATTTATATGTATTATAATTCTGTCTTTTTAATCATAATTTTGTGATGTAGATTTCTTACATAAATTATTTCAATGCGGAATTTGAATAACATACTTTTAGATATTCAGATTTGTTTATATATTAAGATTATTAAATATATTGTTATATATGCCAGAAATCTTTTCCCATAATTAGCATTTCATTAAAGTTACTTTTTTCAGACAGACTTTTTGAACTTTCTTTCAATTTTTCTAATTAAATTCATAATATAGTTCACTGTAAAAAAAGTAGAACTAATTAATGACCATTTACTACTTAATGATGATTGTTAAAATGAAAATTTGTGACTTACTGGTACTATTGGAGTTGAGGATTTTGTCAGGAAAATGTGTGAAATGGTGGATTTTGGAATCAAATTTGAAAGGTAAAGATGTTTATGGGAGTAATAAGAGAAAGGTAGAAGTTAATGTGAGGAATACCATTGGTAATAAGAGTGAAATGTTAAAAACCTCTGAGGAGGACTTGGGAAAAATACGGCACCATGAGAAGTGAGGCAGAAACCTCCTCCCAATGCCACATATAACACAATAAAACAGCAAATACGACTAATCCTGAAAGAGTGACCCAAAGACAGCAGAACAGACTGCCTACATCTGGGGAAAAGAGACCTCACAAAAATGGGCAAAGTAGCAAAGCTGTGATACAGAGGGGCCCAGGCCCTTCCCCCACCCAAGCCCATAGGCAGGAGGAAGAGAAACAGAATGGGGAGGGAGTAGAAGCCCAGGACTGCTAACCACCCATCTCTGGAGATCTGTTCTGGGAGCAAAAACCCACATCACATGGTGCTCTGGAGATTAGTGGGGTCGGAAAACAAAGACAGGCATGATTCTTGGAGAGACTGGGATTCTAGCTGTTTGTGAGAACAGGTATGGCACAACTGGCCCCTGGGAAAAGAGAAAGATGAGTACTTTGAAAGAATCCCCAACAGTGAGATTGGCACTAAAGGGGCAAAGATTATACAGAGCTCGCCACTCAGGAGAAAGGGCAGGTGAACAAAACATCTTGGTACCCACAGCCCAGCTGGTTGGGAACTCTCAGGAGCTTTAGATGTTCCATCCCACTGACTGGCAATGCACCCCAAAGGCCCCCCACCAGAGTATGCAGCCTGCCACTCCTTCTACCAGCAAGCACCGGTCCTGAACACTTGCTGAACCTGCCATTGTGCCAGTCCAGCTGGAGGGTTACCCTGCTTATGGCAGCTACAGGGGCATGGCACAGAGGCTCCTTCCTACATGCTCAACCCACTGGACCTGGCAGTGGAGGCAGGCAGTACAGCTCGAAAGGCAGAAAAGAGCTCTTTCCTCCTGGCAGGTGCAGGTTCTGCTCACCTGTAACCCCCACCATTACTGCAGGTGCTTGGCAGCTCCAGAGAGTAGAGCTTCTGGGGACTAGAGAGTGCTGCCTACACAAAGTTATTATTCCGTAGGAATCACTAAAAAAAAATGAAACAGTAAAAGAATTTTGTCCAAACAAAAATACAGCAGAAGAAACCAGAAAGAGGGCTAAGGGAAACTGAACTCACCAATCTTCTTAATAAATATTTCAAAATAAAAATCATAAATATGCTCACAGACCTACAGAAAAACATTCAAGGTCTCAAGGAGGACTTCAAGGAAGAGAAATTTTGAAAAATGCAGTATCTGAAATGAAACATACAATGGAGGTGGGATTTAAAAGTAGACTAGATGAGGTAGAGGAGACGGTAAATGAAATAAAAATTAGAGAACAGGAAGAGAAAGAAGCTGAGGCACAGAGAGAAGAAAGGATCTCTACAAATGAAAGAACAATAAGAGAACCATGTGACCAATTCAAACAGAACAAAATTCACATTATAGGTGTACCAGAAAAAGAAGAGAGGGAAAAATGGATAGAAAGTCTCTTTGAGGAAATAATTGCTGAAAACTTCCCTAATCTGGAGAATGAAATAGTCTCTCAGGTCATAGAACTGCAGAGATTTTCCAACAAAAGGGCTCCTAGGAAGACAACACTAAGACATATAATAATTAAAATGGCAGAGATCAAGAACAAGGACAGAGTATTGAAAACAGCCAGAGAGGAAAAAAAAAATCACTGTTAAAGGAAAGCCCATCAGCCTATCAGCAGACTTCTCAGCAGAAACGTTACAGGCAAGAAGGGAGTGGAATGATGTATTTAATGCAATGAAACAGAAAGGCCTCCAACCAAGAATAGTCTAGCAGACAAGATTACCATTTAACTTGAGGCAGGGATTAAACAATATCCAGATAAGCAAAATTGAGGGATTTACCTCCCACAAATCATCTCAACAGTGTATTTTAAAGGGACTGCTCTAGAAGGAAGTACTCCTAAGGCTAAATATCTGTCACCAGAGAACGTAAAAACACAGTAAAGGAAGTAGACCAATTAATTACTAAGCAAATGCAAAATTAAATCAACTACCCAAAAAGTCAGTCAAGGGATACACAAAGAGTACAGAATATAAGACTTAATATATAAAGAGTGGAGGAGGAAGCAGAAGGAGAGAAAAAAAGAACCTTTAGATTGTGTTTGAAATACCATAATAAGCAAGTTAAGTTACACTGTTAGATAGTAAGGGAGCATCCCTTGAACCTTTGCTAAGTATGAATCTAAAGCGTGCAATGGCGATAAGCACATATATATAGATAATCACCCTAGATGTAAATGAACTGAATGCACCAGTCAAAAGACAGAGTTACAGAATGGATTAAAAAAACAAGACTCATCTATATGCTGCCTGCAAGAGACTCACTTCAAACCCAAAGAAATACACAGACTAAAAGTGAAGGGATGGAAAACGATATTTCATTCAAATATTAGGGAGAAAAAAGCAGGAGTAGCAGTACTTATATCAGACAAAATAGCTTTCAAAACAAAGAAAATAACAAGAGACAAAAAGAGACATTATATGATGATAAAGGGATCAGTCCAACAGAGGATATAACCATTATAAATTCTATGCACCCAGTATAGGAATACCTAAATATGTGAAACAAATGTTAATAGAATTAAAGGGGCAAATAGAATGCAATGCATTCATTAAGGAGACTTCAACACACAACACACTCCAAAAGACAGAGCAATGAGAGAGAAAATAAGGAGACAGAGGCACTGAACAACACATTAGAACAGATGGACCTAAAAGGCATCTACAGAACACTCCATGCAAAAGCAGCAGGATACACATTCTTCATAAGTGTACATGGAGCATTTTCCAAAATAGATAACATACAAGGCCACAAAAAGGGCCTGAGTAAATTAAAAAAGGTTGAAATTGTGCCAACCAGCTTATCAATCACAAAGATACGAAGGTAGAAATAAATTATGCAAAGAAAACAGAAAAGGCCACAAACACATGGAGGCTTAACAACATGCTCCTAAATAATCAATGGATCAACGTATAAAAAGAGAGATCATGCAATATATGGAGACAAATGCAAACAACAACTCATCACCCCAAAACATGTGGGATGCAGCGAACATAGTTCTAAAAGGAAAGTATATTGCAATACAGGCTTAACTCAGAAAGAAGAACAATCCCAAATGAACAGTCTAAATTCACAATTAATGAAACTGGAGAAAGAAGGATAAAGGAAGCCCAAAGTCAGTAGAAGGAGGGACATGATAAAGATCAGAGCAGAAATATATAAAATTATGAAAAATAAAGCAATAGAAAGAATCAATGAAAGCAGGAGCTGGTTCTTTGAGAAAATAAACAAAATAGATAAACCCATAGACTTCTCAAGAAAAAAAGAGTGTAAACACATAAACAGAACCAGATATGGGAAAGGAAAAATCACCATGGACACCATGTAAATACAAAGAATTATTAGAGAATACTATGAAAAATTATATGGTAACAAATTGGATAACTTTGAAGAAAGGGACAATTTTCTACAAAAATTCAACAATCCAAGACTGAATGAGGAAGAAACAGAACATCTGAACAAAACAATTACCAGTAATGAAATAGAATTGGTAATCAAAAAACTAGCTAAGCACTGATGGACACAATTTGGTGACTGTAATGGCGTATGTGGGGGGGACTTGATAATAGGGGGAGTCTAGTAACCATAATGTTGTTAAGTAATTGTACATTAGTGATTTTTAAAAAAACCCTTAAAAAATGTAGCTAAGAACAAAATCCCTGGCCCATATGGCTTCACCACTGAATTATATCAAACATTTAGAGAAGCCCTAACACCTGTCCTCCTTAAAGTTTTCCAAAAAGTACAAGAGGAGGGAATACTTGCAAATTCATTCTACAAAGCCAGCATCACACTAATACCAAACCAAAGACACCACAAAAAAAGAAAATTATAAACCAATATCCCTGATGAACATAGATGTAAAAATCCTCAAGAAAATATTAGCAAACCAAATTCAAAAATACATAAAAAAGACCATCCATCATGATCAAGTGGTATTTATTCCAGGGATGCAAGGATGGTACAATATTCAAAAATCAATCAACAACATACACATCAACAAAAGGAAGGAGAAAAATCACATGATCATCTCAATAGACGCTGAAAAAGCATTTAACAACAATTCAACATTCGTTCATGATAAAAACTCTTAACAAAATGGGTATAGAGAGCAAGTACCTCAACATAATAAAGGCCATATATGACAAACCCACAGTCAATATCATACTTCAGAGTGAAAAGTTCAAAGCTTTTCCCCTAAGTTCAGGATCATGACAAGGATGCTCACTCTCCCAACTTTTATTCAGTATAGTACTGGAGGTCCTAGCCATGGCAGTCAGACTACAAGAAGAAACAAAAGGCATCCAGATTGGTAAGTAAGAAGTTGAACTATCACCATTTACAGATGACATGGTATTGTACATAAAAAACGTAAAGAAATCACCCAAAAAGTAGAACTAATAACTGAATTCAGCAAAGTTGCAGGACACAAAATTAATGTGCAGAAATCTGTCTCATTCCTATATACTAATGATGAACTAGCAGAAAGAAAAATCAGGAAAACAACTCCATTTACAGTTGCATCAAAAAGAATAAAATACTTAGGAATAAACCTAACCAAGGAGGTGAAAGACCTATACCCTGAAAACTACAAGACATGCATGAAAGAAATCAAAGAGGACACCAACAAATGGAAATACATCCTGTGTTCATGGGTAAGAAGAATTAATATTGTCAAAATGGTCATCCTGCCTAAAGAAGTCTACAGTTCAATGCAATCTGTATCAAAATACCAACAGCATTCTTCAATGAACTTGAAAAAATAGTTCTAAAATTCATACAGAACCACAATAGACCATGAATAGTCAAAGCAATTGTGAGAAGGAAGAACAAAGCTGGGGGGGATTGTGTTCCCTAACTTCAAGCTCTACAACAAAGCCGCAGTAATTGAAACAATTTGGTACTGGCACAAAAATAGACCCATAGATTAATGGAATGGAAAGGGAGCCCAGGTATAGACCCAAGCATATAACAGCCATGGATATATAATGCAGAAATGACAGCTTCTTCAGCAAATGGTATTGGACAAACTGGACAGTTACATGTAAGAGAATGACACTGGATTATTGTCTAACCCCATACACAAAACTAAACTCAAAATGGACCAAAGACCTGAATATCAGTCATGAAACCATAAAACTTTTAGAAGAAAACATAGGCAAATATCTCTTGAATATAAACATGAGCAACTTTTTCATGAACATATCTCTATGGGCAAGGGAAACAAAAGCAAAAATGAACAAGTGGGACTATATTAAACTAAAAAACTTCTGTACAGCAAAGGACACCATCATTAGAACAAAAAGACATTGTACAGTATGGGAGAATATATTCATAAGTGACATATCCTATAAGGGGTTGACATCCAAAATACATAAAGAGCTCATGCACCTCAACAAACAAAAAGCAAATAACCCTATTAAAAAATGGGCAGAGGATCTGAATAGACACTTCTACAAAGAAGAAATTCAGATGGCCAACAGGCACATGAAAAGATGCTCCAGATTCCTAATCATCAGGGAATTCAAATTAAAACCACAATGAGATATCACCTCACACCAGTTAGGATGGCCAACATCCAAAAGAAAAGCAACAACAAATGCTGGCAAGGATGCAGAGAAAGGGGAACCATCCCACACTGTTGGTGGGAATGTGAATTAGTTCAACCATTGTAGAAAGCTAAATATGGAGGTGCCTCAAAAAACTAAAAATAGAAATACCATTTGACCCAGGAATTCCACTTCTAGGAATTTACCCAAGGATCCCTGATTCAAACTAGATCCCTGATTCAAGCAAGATCCCTGATTCAAAAAGACATATGCACCCCTATATTTATTGCAACACTATTTACAATAGCCAAGAAATGGAAGCAACGTGTCCATCAGTAGGTGAATGGATAAAGAAGAAGTGGTACATATACACAGTGGAATATTATTCAGCCATAAAAAGAAAACAAATCCTACCATTTGTAACAACATGGATGGAACTAGAGGGTGTTATGCTCAGTGAAATAAGCCAGGTGGAGAAAGACAAGTAGCAAATGATTTCACTCATTTGTGGAGTATAACAACAAAGCAAAACTGAAGGAACAAAACAGCAGCAGACTTACAGACTCCAAGAACGAACGAGTGGTCACCAAAGGGAAAGGTTGGGGTGGGTTGGAGGGGAAGGAGGGAGAAAAGGATTAAGGGGCATAATAATTAGCAATCACAATCAAGATAGGTCACAGAGAAGGCAGTATAGCACAGAGAAGACAAGTAATGACTATAGCATCTTACTATGCTGACAGACAATGACTACAGTGGGGTGGGAGGGTACTTAATAATATGAGTGAATGTTGAAAGCATAATTTTTGCTCATGTATAACCTTCATAAGATTATATATCAATGATACCTTAATTTTTTTAAAAAGGTGCATAAGAGCCAAAAAGAAAGTTAATTCCTGACTCTTATTTCAGGAAAACTTATCTATGCTTGGTAACTATACAATTCTGCTGCATTTTTGTCAAGGATGATAAATATTTTTGAATTCTTGGTGATCTGTGATGGTGGATTATGCATTTTGAATAAAGCTTTGAAAATCTAAAAAAAAATTGAATAAAATTTATTCATTGTATTGCAACCTCTGAGGAAGAGTTCATCCTTGAATCCTTTTTAGTCTATGTGTTTTTCTGTCTGTGCTATTTCACATTTTAGTTGAAAATTAAAGAAACAGTCTCTCATTAAGTCTGAGAAAGAAATGATAGATACAGTGGGCAGAAGACTGGAGTCAAGATACCTAGGCCCCAGATTCGAGACCCATCACTGATCATAATAAGACTTTTGGTGAGTCACTTGCTCTCTGTGGACATCTGTTCTTTTCTTCTTTTGAGTTTTACAATTTTTTATTGAAGTGTAGTTTATATACAATCTTATTTTGGTTTCATATATACAACACAGTGTTTCAACAGTTATCCATATTATTAAATCCTCATCCCCACTAGTGTGATTACTATCTGTCAACACAGGAAGATGTTCCAGAATCATTGGCTATATTCTCCATGATGTATTGCCATCCCTGTAGCCAACTTTTATTATGACTGAGAATTTTTGTGCCCTTTTATCCCCCATACTTTCCCCACCCATCTGCCCCAACCCCTCCCCCATGGTAACCATCAGTCACTTCTCAGTATGTATAAGTCTACTGCTATTTTCTTCATTTCATTTTATTTTTAGATTCCACAAATAAATTAAACCATATGGCATTTATCTTTCTCCACCTGGCTTATTTCACTTAGCATAATATCTTCTAGGTACATCCATGTCATTGCAAATGGCAGGATTTCTTTTTATGGCTAGATAATACGCCATTGTGTATATGTACCACCTCTTCTTTAACCATTCATACATTGATGCACACTTTGGTTGCTTCCATATCTTGGTTATTGTAAATAATGTGGCAATAAACATGGAGGGTTATATATCTTTTTGAATCAGGAATTTTGTTTTCTTAGGGTAAATTCCTAGAAGTGGAATTACTGGGTCATATGATATTTCTACTTTTACTTTTTTTGAGGAGCCTTCATACTGCTTTCCACAGTGCCTGCACCAATGCACATTTGCACTGACAAGGTAGGCAGGTTCCCTTTTCTCCAAATCCTCACCAACATTTGTTATTTCTTGTCTTTTGGATGGTAGCCATTCTAACTGGTGTGAGGTGATATCTCACTGCGGTTTTGATTAGTGATGTGGAGCATCTTTTCATGTGCCTTTTGGCCATCTATATTTCTTCTCTGGAAAAATATGTTCAGGTCCTCTACCCATTTTTTAATTGGGTTATTTGGGGTTTTTTTGGGTGCATTGAGTCTTATGAGTTCCTTATATGTTGTGGATGTTAACACCTTATCATATAAATCATTTACAAATGTATTCTCCAATGCTGTAAGTTGCCCTTTTGTTTTGTTGATGGTGTCCTTTCATGTCCAGAAGCTTTTTAGCTTGATATAGTCCCACCTGTACATTTCTTATTTTGTTTGTCTTGCCAAAGGAGTTGTGTCCAGGAAAAAAGTGCTTATGCTTATGTTCAAGAGATTTTTGCCTATATTTCCTTCTAAGAGTTTTATGGTTTCATTTCTTACATTTAGATCTTTAATCCATTTCGAGTTTACTTTTGTGTATGGAGTTCAACAGTAATCCACTTTCATTCTCTTGCATGTAGCTGCCCAGCTTTCCCAACACCTGTTAGTAAAGAGACTTTCTTCTCCTCATTGTATATTCATGGCTTTTTTATTATCATATGTTATTTGACATTATATGCATGGGTTTATTTCTGGGCTCTGTTTTCTGTTCCATTGATCTATGGGTCTGTTCTTGTGCTAGTACTATAGTTTTTTGATTACTATAGCTTTTTAGTATAACGATGTCAAGGAGCATAATACCCCAGCTTTGTTCTTATTTCTCAGAATTGCTTTGGTTATTCAGGGATTTTTGTGGTTCTGTATGAATTTTAGGATGATTTCCTCTAGTTCATTGAAAAATTGCATTGGTATTTTGAAAGGGATTGCACTGAACCTGTAAGTTGCTTTGGACAGGATGGCCATTTTGACAATATTAATACTTCTATCCATCAGTGTGAGATAGATTTCCATTTATTTCTGTCTTTTTAAATTTCTTTCATGAGTGTCTTGTTTTCAGAGTATAGTTTGTTTACCTCCTTGGTTAGGTTTATTCCTAGGTATTTTATTCTTTTTGATGCTATTGTAAGTGGAATTGTTTTCCTCATTTGTCTTTCTGCTAGTTCACTGTTAGTATATAGGAACACAACCAATTTCTGTATATTGATTTTGTATCCTGAAACTTTGCTGAATCTAGTTATTAGTTCTAATAGTTTTTTGCTAGAATCTTTAGGGTTTTCTATGTATAATATCAGGTCATCTGCAAATAGTGAGAGTTTAACTTCTTCCTTACTGATTTGGATGCTGTTTATCTCTTTGTGTTGTCTGATTACCATAGCTAGGACCTCCAGTACTATGCTGTATAGAAGTGGTGAGAGTGGGCATCCTTGTCTTATTCCTGATCTTAGAGGAAAAGCTTTAAGATTTTCAGCATTCAGTATGATATTAGCTGTGGGTATGTTATATATGGCAGTTAATATGTTGAGGTACATAACCTCTATACCCATTTTGTTGAGAGTTTTTATCAGGAATGGATGTAGAATTTTGTTAAATGCTTTCCTGGCATCTATTGAGATGATGAAATGTTTTTTTATCCTTCTTTTTTAATGTGGCATAGGATATTGATTGATTTAAAAATAGTACACTGTCCTTTCATCCCTGGAATAAATTCCACTTGGTCATGATGGATGATCCTTTTGATGTATTTTTTTATTTGGTTTTCTACTATTTTGTTGAGGATTTTTGCTATGTTCATCAAGTATATTGACGTATAATTTTCTTTTTTTGTAGTGTCTTTGTCTGGTTTTGGTATTAGAGTGATGCTAATCTCATAGAATGAGTTTGGAATTATTCCCTGCACTCTACTCTTTAGAATACTTTAAGAAGAATGGGTATTAACGTTTCTTTAAATTTTTGGTAGAATTCAACTGAAGCTATCTGGTCCTGGACTTCTGTTTTTGGGAGTCTTTTGGTTACCAATTCGATTCCATTGCTGGTAATTGGTCTGTTGAGATTTTCTGTTTCTTCCTGGGTCAATCTTGGAAGATTGTATTTTTCTACATAGTTCTCTATTTCTTCTAGGTTTTTCCAATATATTGGAATATATTTTTTTATGGTATTCTCTAATAATTCTTTGTATTTCTGTGATATCCATTGTGATTATTCCTTCTTCATTTCTGATTCTGTTTATGCATGTACTCTCTCTTTTCATAAGTCTGGCTAGGGGTTTATCTATTTTGTTTATTTTCTCAAAGTACCAGCTCCTGGTTTCATTAATATTTTTTATTGTTTTATTCTCTATTTTATTTATTTCTGCTCTGACCTTTATTACATCCCTCTTTCTACTAACTTAGGGCTTCATTTGTTCTTCTTTTTCTAGTTTCTTTAATTGTGATTTTAGACTTTATTTGGGATTGTTTCTTGAGGTAAGCCTGTTTTGCTACGTACTTTCCTCTTAAAACTGCTTTCCCAGCATTAAACAAATTTTGGGCTGTTGAATTTGTCTCCGTGTATTGCTTGATTTCTGTTTTAATTTGTTCATTGATCCATCAACTACTTATAAGCATGTTGGTAGCCTCCATATGTGTGTAGGCGTTTTTGTCTTCTTTATGTAATTTATTCCTAGTTTCATAGCACTGTGGTCTGGGAAGTTGCTTGATATAAATTCAGTTTTTTTGAATTTTGTGAGGCTCTTTTTGTGGTCTAGTATGTGATCTATTCTGGACAACGTTCCATGTACACTTGAGAAGAATGTGTATCCTGCCACTTTCGGGTGGAATGTTCTGTAGATATTTGTTAAGTCCATCTGATCTAATGCATTGTTCAGTGCCTCTGTTTACTTATTTTCTGTCTGGTTGATCTATTGATGTGAGTGGTCTGTTAAAGTCTCCTAAAATGACAGTGTTGTAATCTATTTCCCCTTTTAATTCTGTTAGTAGTTGTTTTACATATTTAGGAGCTCCTATGTTGGGTGCATATATATTTCTAATAGTTATATCCTCTTGTTGGACTGACCCCTTTATCATTATGTAATGTCCTTTTTTGTCTCTTCTTACTTTCTTTGTTTTGAAATCTTTTTGTCTGATGTGAGTACTGCTACTCCTGCTTTTTTCTCCCTCTTATTTTCATGAAATATCATTTTCCATCCCTTCAATTGTAGTCTGTGTATGCTTTGGGTGTGAAATGAATCTCTTGCAGGCAGCGTACAGATGGGTTTTGTTTCTTTACCCATTCTGCCTCTCTATCTCTTTTGATTGGTGTATTCAGTCCTTTTACATTTAAGGTAATTGTTGATCAGTATGTACTTATCACCATTTTATTAATTGTTTTCTGGTTGTGTTTATAGCTCCTCCCTGTTCCTTTCTTTGTCTCTTACACACTTCTCCTGTTACTTGATGGTTTTCTTTAGTGTTGTGATTGGATTACCCTTTTAAAGTTATTTTTGTGTATCTATCATAGGCTTTAGTTTGGAGTTACCAAAGGATCAAGGACAGCTTCCTTACTATATAATAATCTATCTTAAGTTGCTGATTACTCTATTTCAAGCATAATCTAAAGGTACTTCTTTTCTTTTTCTTCTTCCTACTCCACACTTTGTGTATTAGATGTCATATAATCTGCACTTTTTGTGTATCCCTTGACTGATTTTGTGTATACTTGATTTTGCATCTTTTATTTTGTTTTCATTTTGTTCTTCCTTGGTAATTAATTGGCCCACTACCTTTACTCTGGTTTATTTTCACTGATGTAATTAGTTTTAGGAACATTTCTGTCTAGAGAAGTTCCTTTAACATATCTTGTAAGGTTGGCTTAGAGGTGGTGAATTCCTTCAACTTTTCTTTATTTGAAAGTTGTTTAATCCCTGCTTCAAATTTAAATGATAATCTTGTGAGGTAGAGAATTCTTGGTTTTAGGTCCTTCTGTTTCATTACATTAATTATTTCATGCTCTTCCCTTCTGGCTTGTAACATTTCTGCTGATAGCCTGATGGGGTTTCCATTATAAGTAATCTTTATTTTCTCTCTCTAGCTACTTTCAATACTCTCTCCTTATCCTCAGTATTTGCCATTTTAATTATTATATGTCTTTGTGTAGTCTTCCTGGAGTTCCTTTTGTTAGGGGCTCTCTGTGCTTCCATGACCTGAGTGTCTATTTCCTTAACCAAATTGGGGCAGTTTTCAACAATTATTTCCTCAAAGAGACTTTATATCAACTTGTCTCTTCTTCTGGTACCCCTATTATGTGAACACTGTTTCATTTGCATTGGTCACACAGCTCTATCATTCTTTCATTCCTAGAGATCCTTTTTCCTCTCTGTTCCTCATCTTCATTGTGTTCCTGTTCTCTAATTTCCATCTCATTGACTGTCACTTCCATTTGCAGTAATCTACTTTTAAATCCCTCCATTGTATGTTTCATTTCAAATATTGTATTCTTCGGCTCTGACTGGCTCTTTTTCAGGCATTCTATCTCTTTGTTGAAGTCCTCCCTGAGATCTTGAATATTTTTCTGTAAATCCATGAGCATTTTTATGACTTTTACTTTGAAATCTTTATTAAGAAGATTGGTGGTCTCTATTTCATTTAGCTTTCTTTCTTGTATCTTGTCCTGTAGTTTTCTTTTGAACATATTCCTCTGCCTCCTCATTTTGTCAGGGTTTCTGTGTTTCTTCCATTATATTACATGGCTTTGCTATTCTTCCTGGACTGTAGAGTAATTGCTTTATGAAGGAGGCATCCTATGTTGCCCAGAAGCTCAGGAGTCTTTACTCTCCAGTGTCTGGTTCTACTTTGTGGGAGCCCCAGCTTTTGGCATGCAGTAGGCAGGGCCACCTTTCTGTCTAATCTTCCATAGTGTCCTAAGACTGTGACAATTTGAATATTTTTCTGTAAATCCACGAGCACCTTTGTGATCTGAGCAGAAGTCTCTGCAAGACTGTGACAATTTGAATATTTTTCTGTAAATCCATGAGCACCTTTGTGATCTGAGCAGAAGTCTCTGCTGGGATCACTGTGAGTGGGGTTGCCCTCTGCCTGCCCTGCAGTAATGGTGGATTTGCAGTGTCAATGGGGTGGACAGGCTGATGTGTGGTTCTGCCTGGGCCGAACATACCAGGCTTGGACACCCACAGGGAGGAAGGAGCTCTTGGGATTGGATCTTGCAGGCAACTCAGCAGTTGGGTTGTAATGGTGCCAAGAAAGCTGGGAGAGTCTCCCCCTGCCTGCCAGGCAGCAAAGTCTGATGCTGCTATTGGGCTGAGTGGGTTGGCTCACTGGTAGTCCATGCAGGGAGGTGGCTGGGGACTGCATTGCTAGTGAGTGGGATGGAGCATCTGGAGTTCCCAAGAGTTCCTGATATGTTTGGTCAATGGTGGCCTGAGGAGGTATCATCTACCTACCCATTCTCCTGAGGGGAAAGCTTCATCCAACCCTCGCCCCTCTGACACCCCTCTCACTGCTGGCAAATCTTTCAAACCTCCACCTCTTCTTTTATCTCAGGGAGACCAGTGGAGCTTACTTGTTCTTCACAAGCAGCTGGAGTCTCAGCCTCCCAGAGTATTCTACCTGTCTGATTCTTCACAGGCAGCTGGAGTCTCAGCGTCCCCAAGTGTTCCAGCCCTGTTAATTGCCAGAACCCAATGTAATATGCACTCGTGCTCCCAGAACAGATCTGCAGGGCCACGTGTGCAGTGATTCTGGGTTCCTATCTGTTTGTCTTTCTCCTATCTGTGGTTTAGGTGTGGGGGAGGGCTTAGGACCCACTCAATAATGGCTCTGCCACTTTACCACTTTCTGTGGGATTTTCTGACTTTCCCCAGGTGTAGTTGGTCTAGTCTGAAGTCTTCAGGTCATTTTTAGGTTTAGTTATATTTGTATTTTCTTCCTTACTGTGTTTTTGGGAAGAGGTTTCTAGTTTGCCTTCTTACTCTGAGATCTTTTTCTCTGCTTCCCCCTTCCTTCAGTTTTCTTGAAAAGAACAATATTCTGAGTTTTTGTCATTCACTTTTGATTGATTAAGTGGAGGCAAGAAATGTTTCAGTTTTCTCTTTAAGAAAAGCAATAGCAATAATATTACAAAAGAATGTAACATTCTCTATCAGTATGAGAAGTTGTACAATAGGGAGTGATAAGAACTGTGGTGAACACGATGAGGAAACTGCTATCAGCTCCAGCCAGTTGTTTCCGTGATGGAATGTAAACATGTGTACCTTGTGTTTTCAAACCTCATCTTTCAAGATAAGCCAGGGAACTGTATTTATGAAATGTCCCAATTTTTATATGTTGAAAGCTCTTCAAAAAATTAAACATTATATATAATTGTGTTCCTCAAATCACCAGTCTTTATCCCCTGTTGTAAACTAATATTATGTGAAGGAATATAACCCATCTACAACCAGATAAGCTAAAATCAAAACAGAAAAGACAGATTTGATTAACATTTCACAGTTATCTTTATATAAGAAAAAAGTAAATTAGGGAATCAGAAGTAGGAAAAGAAAGGAATGAAATTAAGATCACAAACACAAAGAAGCTGACACTACATACTTCTTCCAAACATAAGAAATGAGAGTATAAAGTTATTGCTTTTATTATGGAGTTTAATATATATGTTTACTAAAATGTTAGAACTATCAAGCATAAATATAATAATCAATGATAAAAATAGGAACATTATGGTTGGCCCCCAAAAACCTTTCTAAAATAAGAGTGGTTCTCATTTTTTACCTGCCATAAGTAGTGTGCATAATCCCTTTTTTGTGATACAGGGATTCTTAGTTTATAGGCTCTTATATAATGATCACAGTCTCCTTTTTGTCAGGGAATGATAGTCTGTATTTCATAAATCAGTAAATTAAGGGCATAAGCCATGTTACAGAGAAAGAACTAAGAATAAGTAACCTTTTATTCATGCAAATATCAGTTACAAATATACATAGTGAAGGTGGAAATGTCAACTGGATGTGTAGAATACAGAAAGTCAGCACCAGTCTTTACAAAGTCTTGAATACTATTTTTAAGGTCCCTTTAATATGAAAGACTCAGGACACCTTTATCCTCATTTATAAGGTTTTATCTACTAATACATGGATGTGTTTACAGAGATGGTGTTTACATGGACGGTGTTTACAGGTGTTTGACTCTGAAAAAAGTCACTGGTTAAGAATCTCATCAAGGATTGGATTAAAGATGGTGGAGTGAGAGAGAGACAGAGGCTTCCTCCTAAAACTGGATACAATTAGAAAATATAGTTGGCACAACTAATCCTGACAGAGCAACAGGAAAGAGGACAGCGCCAGACTGCATACAGCTAGAGAAAAGAGCAGACCTCATGGAACAGGATAATGTACCAAAGCTGTGGCCCAGTGGGACCCAAGCCCTTCCCCCACCCCAGCTCACTGGTGGGAGGAAGAGAAACAGAGGAGGGAGGGAGTAGAAGGCCTGGGACTGCTGAATAAATAGCTCCAGAAATCTGCTCTGGGAGCACAAACATACATTGCATGGTGCTTTCATGATACTCACATGACTACCGGGTTGGAAAGTTAATTCAGGCAGAATTCCTGGAGAGACAGATTCCAGCCGCTTGTGGAAAGCAGGCATCCATATCCGGCTGCTCTGGGATAAAAGCTTATATCTGTGTTCTTGGCCCACTGGTTCAGGCAGTGGAGACAGTCATAGCAGCTAGGAAGCAGGAAACAGCTCTTTCCTCCCCCCAGGCACCAATACCACTCTCCTGTGACCCCTGACATCGCTTCAGGGGCTGAGCAGCTCCAGAGTAGAGCTTCTGGACACTAGAGGGCGACATATAAATATGAAACCCCAAAGGAACCTGGTACAGAGTAAAATTAATATAACTCTGGAGAAAGATTTAAATGACATGGACCTCACGACTCTTTCTGAAAGGGAGTTCAAAATAAAAATCAACATGTTAATAGAGGTACGGAAAGATATCCAAGAACTCAGGAATGAATTCAGGTCGGAGGTCCAATTGCTGAAGAGCATGATGGAGGGTATTAAAAGCAGGATGGATACGGTGAAGGAGATGATAAATGAAATAGAAACTAGAGAAGAGGAATACAAAGAAGCTGAGGCACAGAGAGAAAAAAGAATCACTAAGAATAAAAGAATATTGAGAGAACTGTGTGACCAATCCAAATGGAACAATATTTGCATTATAGGGATACCAGAAGAATAAGAGAAAGAGAAAGGGATGGAAAGTGTCTTTGTGGAGGTAGTTGCTGAAAACTTTCCCAGTCTGGGGAAGGAGATAGTCTCTCACACCATGGAGATCCATAGATCTCCCAACACAAGGGACCCAAGGAGGACAACACCAAGACATATAGTAATAAAATTGGCAAAGATCAAGGACAAGGACAGACTATTAAAAGCAGCCAGAGAAAGAAATAAGATCACATACAAAGGAAAGCCCATTAGGCTAACATCAGAATTCTCAGCAGAAACCTTACAGGCCAGAAGGGAGTGGCATGATGTATTTAATGCAATGAAGCAGAAGGGCCTGGAACCAAGATTACTTTATCCAGCAAGATTATCATTCAAATGTGAAGGAGGGATTAAACAGTTTCCAGAAAAGCAAAAGCTGAGAGAACTTACCTCCCACAAACCATCTCTACAGTCTTTTTTGGAGGGACTGCTATAGATGGAAGTGTTCCTAAGGTTGAATAGCTGTCACCAGAGGAAATAAAACCACAGTAAAGAAAGTAGAACAGCTAATTACTAAGCAAATGCAAAATTAAATTAAGTATCCCCAAAGTCAATCAAGGGATAGACAAAGAATACAGAATATGATACCTAATATATAAAGAATGAAGGAGGAAGAAAAGGGAGGAGAAATAGAAAAGAACCTATAGATTGTGTTTGTAACAGTATGTTAGATAGTAAGGAAATTAACCTTGAACCTTTGGTAACCACGAATCTAAAGCCTGCAATGGCAATAAGTACATACCTATCGATGATCACCCTAAATGTAAATGGACTGAATGCACCAATCAAAAGACATAGAGTCACTGAACAGATAAAAAAACAAGACCCATCTATATGCTGCCTGCAAGAGACCCACTTTAAACCCAAAGACATACACAGACTAAAAGTGAAGGGATGGAAAAAGATATTTCATGGAACTAACAGAGAGAAAAAAGTAGGAGTTGCAATACTTGTATCAGACAAAATAGACTTCAAAATACAGAAAGTAACAAGAGACAAAGAAGGATAACGATAAAGGGGTTAATCCAACAAGAAGATATAACCATTATAAATATTGATGCCCCCAATATAGGAGCACCCACACATGTGAAACAAATACTAACAGAATTAAAAGGGGAAATAGAATGCAATGCATTCATTCTTGGGGACTTCAACACTCCACTCACTCTGAAGGACAGATCAACTAGACAGAAGATAAGTAAGGGGACAGAGGCACTGAACAACACAATTGAACAGATGGACCTAACAGACATGTACAGAACTGTACATCCAAAAGCAACAGAATACACATTCTTATCAAGTGCACATGGAACATTTTCAAGAGTAGATCATACACTAGGCCACAAAAAGAGCTTCAGTAAATTCAAAAATATTGAAATTGTACCAACCAGTTTCTCAGATCACAAAGCTATGAAACTAGAAATAAATTATGCTAGGAAAATGAAAAATCCCACAAACACATGGAGGCTTCACAACATGCTCCTAAATAACCAATGGGTCAACAACTAAATAAAAATAGATCAAGCAATATATGGAGACAAATGACAACTAATTCAACACCACAAAATCTGTGAAATGCAGCAAGGCTGTGCTAAGAGGAAAGTATATTGCAATACAGGCCTACCTCAAGAAAGAAGAACAATCCCATATAAGTAGTCTAAACTCACAATTAATGAAACTAGAAGAAGAACAACAAATGAGGCTCAAAGTCAGTAGAAGGAGGAACATAATATAAAGATTAGAGCAGAAGTAAATAAAACAATAGAAAGAATCAATGAAAGCAAGAGCTGGTTCTTTGAGAAAATAAACAAAATACATAAACCCCTAGCCAGACTTATCAAGAAAAAAAAAGAGACTAAACACATAAACAGAATCAGAAATGAGAAAGGAAAAATCACTACGGACATCACAGAAATACAAAGAATTATTAGAGAATACTATGAAAAATTAAATGCTAACAAACTGGATAACCTAGAAGAAATGGACAACTTTCTAGAAAAATACAACTTTCCAAGGCTGACCAAGGAAGAAACAGAAAATCTGAACAGACCAATTACCAGCAATGAAATTGAACTGGTAATCAAAAACCTACCTAAGAATAAAACCCCTGGACCAGATGGCTTCACCGCTGAATTTTATCAAACATTTAGTGAAGACCTAATACCCATTCTCCTTAAAGTTTTCCAAAAAAAAAAAGAAGAAGAGGGAATACTTCCAAACTCATTCTATGAGGCCAGCATCACTCTAATACCAAAACCAGGCAAAAACACCACAAAAAAAGAAAATTACAGACCAATATCCCTGATGAACCTAGATGCAAAAATACTCAACAAAATATTAGCAAACCAAATACAAAAATACATCAAAAAGATCATTCATCATGATCAAGTAGGATTTATGCCAGGGATGCAAGGATGGTACAACATTAGAAAATCCATCAACATCATCCACCACATCAACAAAAAGGACAAAAACCGTATAATCATCTCCATAGATGCTGAAAAAGCATTTGACAAAATTCAACATCCATTCATGATAAAAACTCTCAACAAAATGTGTATAAAGGGCAAGTACCTCAACATAATAAAGACCATATATGACAAACCCACAGCCAACATTATACTTAACAGCCAGAAGCTGAAAGCTTTTCCTTTAAGATTGGGAACAAGACAAGGATGCCCACTGTCCCCACTTCTATTCAACATAGTACTGGAGGTCCTAGCCATGGCAATCAGACAACACAAAGAAATAAAAGGCATCCAGATTAGCAAGGCAGAAGTTAAACTGTCCCTGTTTGCAGATGACATGATATTGTACATAAAAAACCCTAAAGAATCCACTTCCAAACTACTAGATCTAATATCTGAATTCAGCAAAGTTGCAGGATACAAAATTAATACACAGAAATCTGTGGCATTCCTATACATTAACAATGAACTAGCAGAGGGAGAAATCAGGAAAACAATTCTATTCACAATTGCATCAAAAAGAATAAAATACCTAGGAATAAACCTAACCAAGGAAGTGAAAGACCTATACTCTGAAACTACAAGACACTTATGAGAGAAATTAAAGAAGATACCAATAAATGGAAACACATCCCATGCTCGTGCATAGGAACAATTAGTGTTGTCAAAATGGCCATCCTGCCTAAAGCAATCTATAGATTCAATGCAATTCCTATCAAAATACCAACAGCATTCTTCAATGAACTAGAGAAAATCATGCTAAAATTCATATGGAACCACAAAAGACCTTGAATAGCCAAAGCAATCCTGAGAAGGAAGAATAAAGTTATGCTCCCCAACTTCAATCTCTACTACAAAGCCACAGTAATCAAGACAATTTGGTCCTGGCACAAGAACAGACCCATAGACCAATGGAACAGACTAGTGAGCCCTGATATAAACCCAACCATATATGGTCAATTAATATATGATAAAGGAGCCATGGACATACAATGGGGAAATGACAGCCTCTTCAACAGCTGGTATTGGCAAAACTGGACAGCTACATGCAAGAGAATGAAACTGGATTATTGTTTAATCCCATACACAAAAGTCAACTCAAAATGGATTAAAGACTTGAATGTAAGTCATGAAACCATAAAACTCTTAGAAGACAACATAGGCAAACATCTCCTGAATATAAGCATGAGCAACTTCTTCATGAATGCATCTCCTTGAGAAAGGGAAACAAAAGCAAAAATGAACATATGGGACTATATCAAACTAAAAAGTTTCTATACGGCAAAGAACACCATCAATAGAACAAAGAGGCATCCTACATTATGGGAGAATATATTTGTAAATCACATAACTGACAAGGGGTTAACATCCAAAATAAATAAATAAGTTACACACCTCAACACCGCAAAAGCAAATAACCTGATTAACAAATGGGCAGAGGATATGAAGAGATACTTCTCCAAAGAAGAAATTCAGATGGCCAACAGACACATGAAAAGATGCTCAACATCACTAATCATCAGGGAAATGCAAATTAAAACCACAATGAGATATCACCTTACACCAGTAAGGACTGCCAGCATTGAAAAGACTAAGAACAACAAATGTGGGCAAGGATGCAGAGAAAGGGGAACCCTCCTACACTGCTAGTGGGGCTAGTTCAACCATTGTGGAAAGCAATATGGAGGTTCCTCAAAAAACTAAAAATAGAAACACCATGTGACCCTGGAATCCCACTTCTTGGAATATACCTAAAGAATACAACTTCTCAGATTCAAAAAGACATATGCACCCCTATGTTCATCGCAGCCCTTTTTACAATAGCCAAGATATGGAAGCAACCTAAGTGTCCATCTGTAGATGAATGGATAAAGAAGAGGTGGTACATATATACAATGGAATACTATTCAGCCATAAGAAAGAAACAAATCCTACCATTTGCAACAACATGGATGGAGCTGGAGGACATTATGCTCAGTGAAATAAGCCAGGTGGAGAAAGACAAATGCCAAATGATTTCCGTCATTTGTGGAGTATAACAATGAAGTAAAACTGAAGGAACAAAATGGCAACAGACTCAGAGACTCCAAGAATGAACTAGTGGTTACCATAGGGGAGGGTGGGTGGGGAGGGAGGGAGAAGAGGACTGAGGGGTATTATGTTTAGTACACATGGTGTGGGGGATCACGGGTGGAGCAGTGTATCACAGAGAAGGGACATAGTGAATCTGGCAACTTGCTGCAATGATGGACAGTGAGTGCATTGGGGTATGGGTGGGGACTTGATAATATGGTTAAATGTAGTAACCACATTATTTTTTCATCTGAAACCTTCATAAGAGTGTATATCAATCATACCTTAATAAAAAATTTTAAAAAATATCATCAAAATTAAGCAGGAAGCATACAAAAGCATGATTTCCTACTGAATGTGTTTTTTTTTTATAAATTCAGTATTCTTAATTTTAATGCAATCACTAATGAAAGATCGAATAACAATATATTTGCTTGAGGGTAAAAAAATTCAGACTGTGCAAACTGGGAACAAAATTAAGTTGCCTTCATTTCTATTTAAGGTATATTTGACAACAAACAAACAACATAGTCTCACTATGATACTCTCTATTATGTTCTCAAAATAAATATAGCTGAATACAAAGCATCCTTGTTCTCCCATTGAAACAATCCATTTTCACGCACTAGGAACAGAAATGTTAGGAGAGGATATTAGCTTAAAGTGAAGAGGTGAACGTCCTCAATAAAAAGGCAACAGACTTTCTACTTGAAAATGTGAACTTGTATCTTGAGCTTTAAATTGAGAATTCCAATTTGATTACCTTCTAGCACAGTGCCCCACCAAATTTGTTCACTATGTACTCAGATGAGCAAAACTATGAAGGGCCTTTATCTCTATAACGGGCCCATTGTTATCCTCACTGGATCGACTGCACCTGGCTTTGTCTACTCCAGCACTATCTGTCCCCTTGACAACTGCAAGCCTGTTGGCAATTAGCCTTGCCCTCCACTCTGCCATTCTCCATCATGAGGTTTTTGTTATGTGGGTGTTTTTGGGGTAGGGTTGGGGAGGCAAGGAGCAGTGGTGGCTTCCTTGATCCTGTGGCACTAGGTTGCTACCTGCACTGGTGACTGCTGAGGTGTGACAGATCTTGGCTATGATTTTTATGCTTATCTCAATCCCTTTCACTACACAGTGTTTTCATAGATACAGTTCATTGTATCTTTATTATTACATATAAATATGCAATATTTTATCATATGTACTTATAAATGAAAAATAATAACCAAGGAACTAGATATTGCTAAGTAGCAAAAAATCCTACCTAAGAGGATTTTTTATGAAGATTATCAGATGAACTATAGAGAGTATGTGGCACATACCAGGCCTTTAAGAAATGTTAGAAATGCTTGTCCCAGAGTCCTCCCTTCTATAAATGAGGGGATTTTGATGTAAAATAAATAGCATAAGTATAATAAATAGCATATGAAGATATACACACACAAGACATGAAATGTACACACACTTGTGGACTTTGGTATTGTTTTGTTGCTGTAGTATATGTTTCCTAATGGATCTGAGATGAGGAAAGGGTATCTGTGCCATTCCTTTTATTATTTAATGATTTATCCTGTCTTATTCTTTACTCCTCAGTTTAACACCAGAGAAACACACACATGCATACACTCACTCCATATGTATAGGAAGGAACTGTCATTGTCTTTCTCCAAGTGAACATATCCTACTGTAGGTAGCTGGAAATGAGAGTCTAGGGATTAGAATGAAGTATGGGATGGACAAATGGATTTGAGCTGACAGTGCCCCATATATGTGGGCTGAATAAATGAATGGTTATGAAAGATTCAGCTTTGGAAGTCATTG
The DNA here is from genome assembly GCF_040802235.1 of Manis javanica. Taxonomy (NCBI): domain Eukaryota; kingdom Metazoa; phylum Chordata; class Mammalia; order Pholidota; family Manidae; genus Manis; species Manis javanica. Next base: position 92,630,124 of record NC_133174.1, read on the forward strand.
TCAACAAATGAAACTGTACATATACTTTCAGTCTTTATATATTTTTCAAAATTTGCTTAGGACTATTCATTTCATATTATCTTTGTCACTGCAAAAACTGATACCTTTACTTCACAACAAAAAAAACATATTGAGATAACCATCTGCTGGTTAGATTCAGAACTACATGCCTCAATACTTCTGGGAGGTGGCTAAGAAGCTGGGAGAGAGGGGCCGCTATTCTGACCCACCTAACAGCGCTTGTTGGAGGCTTGAATAGCACAAGCAGGCCTTCCTGCAGAATCAGATGCTTCCTGGTTCTCTGAGTTTCTGGCAGAAAGTTCCACACGTCTCGTGAAGAGAAAGTCACCAGCGTGAGGTTCTCTGAGGGAATATATGTGTGTGTGTGTGTGTGTGTGTGTGCGCGCGCGTGGCTATTTTTGGTTATATGCTTTAGACACATTTGCTTTATAATGTACTTACACATACACATAGGTGTATTATCAACAGTAACTAGGATTGTACTGTGCATACATCACGTGTTTTTCTATTTTTGGTAACTACAAATTAACTGTAAATTCCTTTCCAGGTCAGTTGATTTATATGAATCAGTTTCTGGAATCAGATCATAACACGTTTTTTCCTTTTTTCAAAAATGTGTCTCATTTACTTTACTCACTTATAAAGTGAATGTATGTTTGTAATCATAGAAATCAAATAATAAAGATATGTGTGTGTAGAAAAGGAAATGATCCTGTATCTACCTCCTTTCCCCAGCTGTGATATCCCTTGTTAATGGTAAGGAGCACATTCTGCAAAAGCTTTTCTTAAACATTTATTTACATAATACATACAAATGCTCAATATGTATGAGCAGATATACACACTTTTTTGGTGTATGAGAAAATGGCAACAAACCTTATAAAATTTGCTTTTTTTAGCTGAGAATAAAATTACCAGGACTTTTATTTGTACGTTTATTATTGTTGGGTATCTTTTCACAAGTTTAATTGCATTCTTGAAGTTTCCTATGAGATTTTTACTTTTCATTTATTTATCTCTATCCTGGTTCAAGAGTTCCTGGCATATAAGTGTCTTCTGAGGTATATATGGATAATTTCTCCTCCAATTTTTCATGCATCTTTTAATCTTCAAATCTCATTGATTTTTTAAAAAAATTTTATTTTGGTATCATTAATCTACAATTACATGAAGGATATTATGTTCACTAGGCTTCCCCTCTCACCAAGTCCCCCCCACCTACCCGTTCACAGTCACTGTCCATCAACATAGTAAGATGCTGTAAAATCACTACTTGTCTTCTCTGTGTTGCACAGCCCTCCCCATGCACCCACCCCCAACTATACATGTTAATCGTAACGCCCCCTTTCTTTTTTCCCGCCCTTATCCCTCCCTTCCCACCCGTCCTCACCAGTCCCTTTCCCTTTGGTAACTGCAAATCTCATTGATTTTTATGATGAAGTCAATACAGTTTATTGTCAAAGTTTTGAAGGAGTGTTTTGAAAAATGCTCACTGATGAGTTAAGGAAGGAATTAATCATGGTTTTATTTTACACACTGTTTTAAAACCTCCATTCAAATTAGAATTTGTTCACTTTGCCAAATGAATATTTTTTCATTGGAAAATAAAATTAAAATTGGAGGTCATTGCCATCTCGTGACCGAATTCAGAATTGCAGCTTGGCATCACTTTTTAGCAAGAGGTATGGAAAGGAGAGAGAGAAGAAAGGGGGCTTTCCTTTTGAAAGCCTTCTAGAGGAAACTGGGGTTTTGTATGATAAAGGAAGTATTAAGTCGTAACGAAGACAGAGTCCATGGATATTAACTCCTGTGACAGGAAGTTTTCTGTGGCCCTTATCTCAAAAAGAAGGAATGCACGTATATGTGTGGTAATAAATATAAAGCTGTGTGTAACCTTTTCATTTTACAATATATTTAACGTCTTTTAATGTCCAGAAATATATTTTTCAGCACTAGTTTTGTGGATAAAAACATAAGTAGGTTTATCCTATGCTGTCATAATATTATCTTAGGTATTTTGCTAATTAAAAATCAGTGTACATGTTCCCCCAAGGCCCTGGAAACACTGGAGCAATACATATTTGTAAAAGGAATTATGTTGTATATTCCATCTCTAATTTCTATATCCCACCTCAAGATAACCACTCAATATATTCGTTAATAGTCTCCATATATGCTTGTGTGGGGTTGTTATATTGTAAAATATGACATTAGTGTGTTCTTATGAAAATATATATTCAAAAGTTAGATCATACTGTGCATTATGTTCTGTGTTTTGCTTATCTATTTATATATATCAAAGCTTTTATTACATTTCCTTAATTTTTGGTGTGGTTGAGACATTTTACATTTATTTGCCATCCATTTTTCTTCTTTGAATTTTCCTGTTGTGAACACAACATTCAGCTAGTCAGATTTCCTTATGTGAATATATATATGTGTGTGTTATGTGGTAAATATATGTATATATACTATATATTTATGTATATATATATACAGTATATACATATATCTATATATATGCTATATATGGTTAAAATCATATTTATAGGAAAATTGAAAAGTACAAAATATATAAAAAGGCAGGAGAAGATATTTGCAACCTGCAGTGTATATGTGGGGTTAATATTTTTGATATCTTAACCAACAGAGAAATGATCCAAAGATTACAACTGACAATGTGCATTAAAAGCAGTATAAATACCAAATGAAACACTTGAAAACATGGCCAACCATATAACTGATGGAATGTCAAATGAGATTTTATTCTAAATTAAACAGTTGAATACCAACCTAGTATGTAGAGAGTGATCACTAGTTTATAAAAGAATATGCTTTTATGCTTGGATAAATAACTGCATATTTTATTAGGATATATACTGGAAAAAAATCAATAGAAAATGCATCAAATGATTAATAATTAATATCTTCTGTCTGGGGGGTCTGGGCCAGAGGATTAATATTCTGATGTATTAACTTGGCGAAATGAATAAAATCCTAAAAATGTTGTTTTCAAATACTGGTTATGGAACACTCTTTTCAATAAAACAATGATCACCCCTATTCTGAAATGACTGTTTGCCCTTCCTCTTTCTTAAATATATATAATTTATATTAAGAGTTATCATATTTAAACCCTGTGCTGAGAAAGCCAGTGGATAAAAGTGCCTAGGGGTCAGAGCAGAGAGGCCACAATATGCACAAATGTAATACTCCTAGAGCAGTGGCCTGGATCTCAGAAGTAAGCAGCAGCAAGTATCAGTATAAGTCACCTCCCTGAATATTCAAATCTATTTCTATGTATTCAGATATAAAAGCAATAAAGTTCATTGTTAAAGTGAAACCCTAAGCAATACACTAAGCTTCACTGACTGCATAAGAGAGCAGAAAACACTAGCAGTCTGTGTAATTCCAGGTTTTGAGTTCCTGAGCAACAATTTACAAGTTTCTTTTTCCAGAGGAAAGTTGCCTAACTTCTCATAACTCTTGGACACTGATGGAATGTCAACAATGAACAGCAACTTGAATAGCTATAAGGATTAAACTAGATAAAATATAAAGTGTCTATATAAATTGATTAAAGTCCTTGTATAAATGTTAATAACTTTCTCAGGTCATTCTCCAGAGATAGCAACAGCTCTGGTTTTACCTCAGCCTTGCTTAACACCTCAGGGACCAGTTTGATCATATGGTTCCTACATCTGGGCCTCCTGGCACAAGATTTCATCTCTATAATCTGTATTATGTTGAGTACCCATGTGAATACAGTTCTAGGAGAATTTAAAACAATCAGTTCTTAAGCTCTGGAAGCCCATACTCCAAAAGGGAAGCCAGTGGGTATAATGTAGGGGGAGGGGAGAGAGAGAACCCCATTCTTACTCCTGACTCAATGCGTGACCCTGGAGAAGCATAGTGCTCTGTGGGCCTATCCTTGATCATCTGTAAAATGGGAATAATGATACCTTCCTTACAGTGCTCTGGTGGAAAGAAAAAGAGAAAACCTATAATAGCTGGCACATTGTAGGACTTGGACAAACATTAGTACTACCCAGCCTGCCTTCTTTGTCCCACAAAACAGATAACTTTTAAATAAACCAAAGTGCATATCTGTCATAAAGAGCATCTGGAAATGTAGCCAAGGAAGAGAAACATACAGAAAGAAATAATTTGCTTTCATTCCAGGTAATTTCCTGTTCCCTTCTTTTACCTTCTAGTTTGGCACTGAAGGAGCAGTTTCCAACTGAGCTTAAGAAAAAGACAGCATATGTAGAAACAAAGCAATAAAAGGTCTGCTGGTCAGAAGACTGGTTTCAGGAGGCCTGTGCCCACACCAAACCACAGGCCCTTGGGTAAGTCCTTTCCCTGGTGCTGGCCTCAGCCATAACAGAACACTCAGTACAAAACTGGTTCAGGACATAGGTTTGACCTTGCGTGGCTTTAGTTTCAGGATGCATGATCTTTTAGTAGGCGGTTTCCTGTCTCTGAATTTTTTCTCTTGTGTTAAGTGGGAATGGGATGGTACTTGTTTCTTAAGATTGTAGTGAAAAGTAAGTGAAACACTGTCTTGAAAGCACTCAGAGCAGTTTTTAGCACCTTCAGTGTTGAGCGTATCTCTGTATCATTCATTTAATTATTGATACTCTTCCCAGCTATCCGAAAGGAGAATTGTGCAGGTTGGATTTGCATTGCCAGGTAATTTAATTGTTCTATGGCACTAATTTTGTTGCTGTTAGGAGCAGACAGGTTGACATAGAAATTAAAGGAAGACTGTAAAAACCAGCACCAGATATACACATTTAATATAAAATGGATGTGACATTTTCACAGCTGTGGATTAAGATGCATTGTTCAGGAAATGGGACATGTACAGCTGTAAAGATTCAATAAAAACCAGTGTTAAAATCATGGACACAAGTCTTTATACATTTGTCCAAGCCCATACAATGTGCAACATCAAGAGTGAATCCTAATGTAAACTATGTACTTTGAGTGATTATGATGTATCAAAATAGTTCATCAATTGTAACAAATGTACCATTCTGGTGAGGGATGTTGATCATGGGAGAGGGTGTGCATGTGTGGGGATGGGGTATATAGGAAGTCTCTGTAACTTCTTCTTAATTTTGCTATGAAATAAAACTGCTCTAAAACAAAAGTATTTTTAAAAACTCAAAGTTAAATACTTTACCCATACCAAGTGATTTAATATTAATTATACTCTCGATAAATTGCTTTATACTTTTAATGTGAATGAAACATCCTTTAAAAAATATTATACACACACACACACACACACACATCAGCATGCACACATACATTAATTCACCAGTGAAGTCATATGGTCCTGAGCTTTTCTTTGCTGGGAGATTTTTTTTATTACTGATTTAATCACCTTACTAGTAATTGGTGTGTTCATATTTTCTATTTCTTCCTGATTCAATGTTGGTAGGTTGTATGCTCCAAAGAAATTTTCTATTTTTTCTAGTTTGTCCAGTTTGTTGGTGTATATTTATTTTTTTATAAAAGAATTGGCTTATGCAATTGTGGAACCTGGCAAGTCCAAAATCTGAAGAGCAGGCTGGGGAACTGGAGACCTAGGGAAGAGCTGCACCTTGAGTACAAAGGCCTTCTGCTGCCATAATTTTCTCTTCCTCCAGGGAGGTCAGTCTTTTTTCTATTCAGGCCTTCATCGGATGGGATGAGACCCACCACATTATGAAGAGTAATCTGCTTATCTTAAAGTCTACTGATTTAAATATTAATTTCATTAAAAAAACACCTTCACACAATATACAGAACAATGTTTGAACAAATGTCTGGGTACCATAGTCTAGTCAAGTTACACATAAAATTAACCATCACACCTGGCATCCTATTACAACTACAGAATTTCAGGCCCTGCCAGACACTTACCCTCTCTAATCTCCAGAAAGCATGCTTTCCTACCATTACATCACTACCCTTCTTTGATGCAGATTAGGGTGCTAAGAACAGCCAGACACCACTTCTCTCTGCTTCATTTTGGTGGAGGTGGGGGCTAGTGTCTAATCTTGCTTGATCTAAATCAGAGGTTTCTGCTTTTGGGTATGGCCATTATTGGGGCGAAGTGCTCGAATCACTGGCTTTATCCAGAATGGGGATTACAGAGTGGCAGGTTCATAAGAAGCAGCACTTGGAGGGAAATTCTGTGATTATTTAGGAAGATAAGCAGCAGGTATGCACTAGGGCTGAGGGTGGGGATCACAGGCAGTTATCCTAGGGGTGAGGCCATCAGTTCAGAGACATCAATTCTGGGACAATGTTGGGAGTAGAGAGTACCGCAAAGGAGCCAGAGGTATTGTGAGGGAAGGCACACAAGTTATTTGGAGATGAGAGATGGAGAAGACAACATCAAGATCACTCCCTCTGTACTTCCTGCAGCTTCTTCTGGGGTTTGTTCCCCAGGGGGGCTCCTGGGCCCAGATGGGGTCTGGGAGGGGAGCTCCAAACACCTCTAATGGCATCCTTTGTAAGAAGCACACCTCATTGGAGTTTCCATGAACTTGGTGTCTTTAGATATGATGGGCAGGAAGAGAATGATATATGATAAATAATGCCTCTTCATGGAGTTAATCCCACTGAATTCCAAGGCCACAGTCCCTGAGCTGCCCTATCCCTAACCAGATTGTGCCAGGGCCCAGGGGAATGAACAGAGCAGCTGCTGCTAGATGGTCCTGGTCAGTCAGGACTCCTATTTATTACTTTCCATTATAATCACCCTTCCCACCTCTCATTCCACACAAAAAACACAAATTAACAATGTCAAGAATAGAAGAAATCCATTACTAAAGATCTTACAAAAACTTGTAAGTTGTTATAACAAGTGAATACTCAAAGTTTTGTGTCAATATATTTGCCAACTAAAATGAAATGGATACAAAACTGCCTCTGCATTATGATTCAATTTATATAAAATCTGTGTACATATATATTTATGTATGTATATATAATTGTTCCAAATGACAGTCAGAAATGGATATGCTAATTTTTATCCTCAGAAGCAATGTATGAGATTACTTGCTGACTACTCACAATTTTAGAAATAATGTTGGAAAGCACACACTTCACTTCAACATTCAACATTTATACTTTTAAAAATTTAACTTGCCATATAGGACAATTTGTCACATCCATCTGTCATCTATCTATCTATCTATCTATCTATCTATCTATCTATCTATATCTATCTATCATCATCTATCTCTATCTCTATCATCTATCTACCTATCTATCTATCATCTATTTATGTATCTATCATCTATCATCTAGATATATATCTGTCATCTATATACAGAGAGAGGTAATGCAGGGTTAGCATTTGCCCAGGATCATGGGACCTGGCAGGGTTTTGAGTGACTGAAAGATGAGGTGTCTGAGCTGTTCAACCAGGAGGCCAAGGATGCAGAAGCCTGAAAATGTAGACAGAGGGAGAAGAGGGGCCATGTGATGAGTTCCACGGTCCCTGCCCACAAGCAAACTAGGACAGCTCAGAGCGCCTGAGTCAAGCTGGAGACTGCAATTGTTTGCTGGCATGTGAGGCTTCCTCTGTTCCTCACTATGCAGCTGAGAAGCGTTTGCCATGGTCTTTGCTCTCCGGGCGAGAAGGCCGAGACTCGCCTTTGATCATGGACACACTACAGGGAATGATATGAGATTATTCCTTCCGAAACTGCAGTTATCCCCTTAGTTCCTATTGTTCAGAAATTCACATGCCAGCTTATGGATCCCTCACGTGCATGTACTTACATAAAGAGCAGAAGAGTGGTAGGAGAGGACTTACTTGGGACCTGAAAATTGAAGCATAATTTGTACGCTGGCTGTACCCCATCTGTGTCATCATTTGCAGGACTGCAACTTGAAAGTTGGTACTGCTATCATTTTAATTTCAAAAATTATGGCTGCTTGTTGTCTAAGATGCACGTTACAAAAGTATGGAAAGTAAATTGTGCAAGTGTCCCATTCAATTTTTGCCTGCAATTCTGAGCTGCTAATTGCTGGTTGATGAGAAAGGTGCCAGAAAACTGACCATACTGTGAGGTTCCGTACTTTCATTGTTGGTTTGAAAGTGAAAATGAAAGGCTGAACCCCTCAAGGCCATGGACATGGAGTGCCTGGTGTCTGCTCTCTGAGAAATGCACTGGGCAGACAGGCTGACTCTCCCTCACTTTCAGGTGCTCCAGTGAGATCCCTCCCACAGGGCACCTCCAGGGCCCAGGAGGGGCCAGTTCAGTGGATGCATGACGAGACAAATGGTGGAAGCGTGGTGAGAAGTGTGAAGAGGCCCGTTCCCCATTCACCAATGTGTAGATCAAAAAGTGGTCACACTATGGTCTTTGTAATCATTCAAATGATTGGGAATAAGGAGTCACCTATGTAAGTCCTCACCTCCCTTCCATCCATAGCCCTTGCCAGCTGGTAGGCATCCCTTGCCACACCCCTGTCCCAGTGTTCCAGTCACGTGCCTGCTTCTGCAGGTCCCCAGGTAGAGCATCTGAGTCACACTGTCCCCAAAGGCCAATCCCTGGAAGCAGCGTATGTCCCACCTCATCAGAATTATCAATAAAATGCCTGTAGAGTCAAGCTCCACATACCTGCCAGTACTTCCAGGGTAAATGGGGTAGTGGAGCACAGGGCCTTTCAGTGCTGGACCCACTGGCTCATGGTTGGAGCAGGGAGAGAATGATCCAGGACACACAGTATGCAAAGCAAGGCACCACTCTTTATTTTGAAAATAAACAGCAATCACGACTGGGAAAAACACACAAAGCAAAAGATCCTTTAGGTGGTTATGTGACCTGGCCTACAAGGTAACTCTGTCTTCTTGGACAAGAAGGCCTCCAGCCCCAGTCATGGGTGTGGCCTTGGGCTGGAGAAAAGTTGAAGAAGATGATGTGGATAAAGACACAGATGACATCAAAGGCTCCTTTTTGGGGCTGGTTCAAAGGCCTCCTCTGGGATCTTGCCCTCAGCCTGAAGGGAAGGAGTTAGGATGTCAGAAGGGCCAGCTCCCTGAGTATTATTCCCAGGCCCCTGGCCTGCACCTTTGTGACCCTGATGAAGGCCCAGAAGCACCATCTTTAACCCACTTGACTCCCAAACCTCACCTTAAGTGTAGTGAAGACTTGACCAGCTCTGGCATAGTTCCACTCGTTTTCCTGCAGGCACCTGGAGTGGGAGAAGAGCAGGTGATCTTCTGATCAGTACCACAGCACAGACATGCTGACCATACCATGCCATGCCACCACTAAATCTATGCCATGTTTTTACTGGTGCACGTGTACCAGTATGAGCACTATAAGTAATGATGAAGAAAGACCTAGTGGAAACCCTATACAAGATAGTGTCATCTGACCCTGATACAGTTTCAAAAATTCTTCACATGTGTGATCATAAATTACAATACTTCTGACATATGCCTACTTCTTCTGGGAAATAAAAATGGCGAAAAATATCCAAATGCTTTTTATTCCAAATTACCTGTGTGCTTCCATGATTCCAACCCCACTCTCCCAGCCTCCTCCTATCCCTGTGCACACCCAGCACTCACTTCTGAGACCACTTGGGGTTCATCCCAGACTGGATGGAGAAAGTCATCACCATTTCATGCTGCTGCTGGGAGAGGATGGGCATGGAGGTACAGGACGGTATGGGCACTGGGGTGGAGAATGTACTCTGAGTCTCTTTGGGGGTGGCTTCCATCACAAACAGTTCATCATTCGTGATGCAGAGACTGGAAGAGAAATGGGCCCTCAGACAACGGGACAGATGGACAACCCACACCCACAACAATGATCCTGCTCCCACTGCCACTGAGCAATACCGAACAACCAGATTCCTTCCATACTACCATGGTGCCTGCCCCCTAGATGCCTTGGCTGGTACCTCTCTCTCCCACAGAGCCCACCTTTAGGGAGACTGTCTACCAGTTTTACTGGATTTATATGTTCATCCCCAAACCAAGGATGATTTTACACCTGCAGTGGACAACAGCCCAAGGAGTGGACAGTCTAAGCTCCATTTTCAGAGGATGATATGTATATATTCTGATTCCACACTGTGGAGCCCAGACTAGGATAGGTCCTTCCCACACACAACAGACAACTCACCCAGAGGAGTTTCTGGCAGGGATGGTGATGAAAGTCCGGGTGAAGGCACGAAGAGAGCCCTGACACCATCCTACTACTGAGACGACAATAAACAACAAAACCCCATAGAGGCTCGCACACTTCCCATGCTCTCACAGAGTTCCCCCAAGTCAGGGTCGGACTTGGTATTCCCGCTGAAGGGAATAAACGTTCTCTGAGAGTCAGGGCATCATGGAAGGGGAGGGCAACTGGGACCCTACAGTGTACCAGGCCCTGTGACAACCATTTCACAAGCCCATATAATTCATTCTTCACAGCTGCCCAAGAGGTGGGTTCATTTAGCCCCGTTGTGCAAACGAAACTGGGAGGTTAGGTACTGGGCCCGAAGTCACAGGGTGAAGACCTAGGATGAGAGCCAGCAAACTCGCACGGCCTGTGTCGCTGGTGCCCAAGCTGTGGGTGCCCGACAGCCATGGATGCGGGTCAGACCTGGATGGTTTGGGGCAGAGTGGAGGTGGAGAATAACAGCGGGAAGAGGAAGGACAGGGAAGCTGGGAGAGCTCTGAGAGAGAGCCCAGTCAGCGGGAGGGATCATGGGGCATCTGCAGAGGGGTCCCTGCACAGGCTCACCTTCATTGAAGACCCCGTTGACAGAGAAGCAAAGCATGGTCTCCTGAAAGGGAAGTGCCTGGGTGCTCAGCACCATCCAAATCTCCCACCCACCTGAGGCTCCCTGGGAGGGCCCCAGGGAGGGGGCAGGCGCTTACCGTATGGAGCCACATGTCCACCATGAAGGAGCTGAGGTCATGCTGAGTTTTTGGCAACATGCACAGGGAGCGCAGGACCTCAGGCTGTGTCTGCTTCAGCAGCTGAACCCTCAGAACTGTAAAGGGAGAAGAAAGCCAAGGCTGGGGGCGGCCACACCCTAAGCTCATGACGTACCTGTTCCACTCCCTGGCCTGGCCAGTCCTGCCCACCACACACGCACAGGGGTCCTTGAGCTCCTTTATATTCCTGCTGTCCTTGGCATACTCGCACAAGCTCCTCCTAGGAGAAAAAAGAGGAAGAGGGTTGGTGCTCTGGCCAGGTGGGTGTTCCCAGGAGCTGGCCTCCTGTGCTGGGGAGCCTCGCAGCCCAGGAGCAGAGTATGAGCTGTGGTACTCACAGGGCTGGGGCCTCGGAGCTGAAGGGAATGGTCAGGGAGAAGCAGGCCTCAATGTGGTAAGCACCCAGGAGTGCCTGTCGGTCTCCAGAGTCATAGATCATGTAATACCTGTGGGGGAGCAAGGACAGTCTGTCTCTGTGGTCTGGACCCCACATGGGACTTCAAGGACACACTGAACAGTCCTGAGCTTGGGAGGCCCCTCCTGTCCCTGCACACTCTGTCCTCCTGGTCCCAGGGGTACTTACAGCTTCAGGAATGGCAGGATCAGATCCTTCACTGGATCAGATCCTTTCAAGTCTTCCTGTAACCAAAGAAGATTCCATTTGAGATGAGACTATGGGGCTGATAAAGCCTCCCTTGCAGTACCCCAAATGTTGTTGGATCCTGTTCCTCACCTTGCAGGGCTTTTCCAAGCAGTATCTTTCAATGTCAGTGGTATGTGGTGAGGGTAACTCCTCGCCATCCTGGAGAGGGAAGAGGCAGTCAGCAGTGGAGACCAGGGAGCTGGCCCAGGATGATCAGGGAAAAGGATGGGCCCAGGAGAGGGTGAGGGTCAGAGGTCAGGTGTGAAAGGGCCCTGTGAATTCCATAGGCAAGATTACAGTAGGAATCTTCATCACAAGGTCTTAGAAAGTTTCTTTATATGCAACTTTTCTGTGTCTGTATGCTTATGTTCTTGTGTGTTTATGCACATTTTCCCAGAAAGAATATCCATGTTTTTTTCAAGAGTTCATGTCCCTCAAAATGGATAAGGGCATGATGCAAACATGCAAACTAGGCAAGCCCAAAATGGCCTGAGGGCAGGTGTGGAGGTCATCAATGTTAGGAAGAGAACATGAGGAATGTAGACACTTACCAGGCGCAACAACTTGGGGAAACAATCCCTGATGGCACTGTCCAAAACCAAAAATAGAAAGATGTGGTTGATAGTTTTGGTTGCAATGCTTCCTTTGAGTTAAAATGGTAATACCATAAACAAAGACTAGTGTGTTCTGCTTATCCAACAGCCCCCTTTACTCACTCAGCCTCTGATTGCAAGGATCTTGGGTTTCCTTCCTTGTTGAGCACTGAGCATCTGCCACATGGACTATCTGAAAGCAGCTTCCTCATCTTTCCACACACCTTTATGTTCATATTCCCTCTGCCCCTCTGCCCACCTGCCCTCCCTTAATGTTCTCCCTCTCTCTCCCCCTCTCCATCCTCCTGGGCAGCTCCCACCTAGACAGCCCTGGGTCCCCCTCCTCCAGTGCCACAAGGAGCCACATCTGGAGCCTAGGCTCCAGGCTGCCTCCCTCTCCCTTCCTCCAGGTGGCCTCTGAAGGCCCCAGAGAGGAGAGGGAATGGGGTGGGAGCCTGGGGCTCAGACACTTCACTGGGGGTCCAGCATTGTGCCAGGACCAGGGCACCCCCAGGATTGGTCCTGGAGGCATCCATGGGGGCAGGAGACCCTTCCCAGACAGAGTAAAGGGTCAGGCTCCAGATCTGCATGGGGTACAGGGTCTGTGGCCCCCTTTCAGGATCACCAGCTACTCTCCCAATGGTCTCTGTGAACCTGTGCCTGTCTTAGTTCCTTGACTGAGTAAACATACCTATGTTGGGCCACCAGGAGCCCCTCTGGGGGACCAGACAAGATGATGTGACCTGTGGTGGGAGGGGCCCTGCCCCTGACAGCCCTGCTCTTCTGTCTCCTCCACCCCCTTGTCTCCACCTTGCACTCCTGCCTCAGGAAGCCCGCTGCTCACGGGCAATAGCCTGCTTGTGGCTGCTGGACTAAAGGAACGTTGGTTTTTCCCTAGGAGGGCCTAGTGGCTGGCACTGGGCCCTCAGCAAGGGGCAGGCAATGCTCAGGGTCAGCCTGGGATTAGAGTTGGGGGGATCCTTCTGGACCAAGGGAAAGAGGAGTCCCTCTCAGGGCAGTGGGGGGGAAGCCCCACGTCAGTTCAGAGGCAGGCTGGCCTGTCTCAGCATGAGGCCTTGGGCTGGAGGGCCCTTCTCAGCCCAGGGCACCAGCATCTGGACCAAGGCTGGGCAGTCCTGGTTCTGGTGAGCAGGGGGAGCCTTGATTCTTGCAGCACACTCTTGGGTGGGTGTGCTAGAGACTGCTGGATGCATAGTCAGGAAACAGACCCCAAACCAGGAGAACCAGTGAGCAGGTAAGAGGAAAGAAAACAGATCTCTATGCATGGGTGAAGGACACAGAGAAGAGAAGGCAGGGCCTATGGTCTTCTCTGAGGGCCAGGGTTGCAATCTTCTGCAGAGGGGCACTGTTAGGGGCACTGCCAGGCTTCCATAGGTAAAGGTGCCCAAGAAGGGTGACAGGGTTGGCACTCACCGTATGTAGGTGGCCTGGTTTGGGAAGTTGTAACACAGTGGGTTCCCTTTCAGCCACAGCTCTTCAAGCTTCAACTCTTTCATCTTGCACAATTCCCACACCCGCTTCAACTGAGAAATATGGTGAGGAAACTCTGGAAAGAGTCCCAGGGAAAGTGACACACCCACCAGTCTCCTCCCTTCCTGATGGGTACCTTTCTCCTGCCTCCTGTCACCACTCTGCTGAGCGCCACCACCCACTCACAACCCAGCTCTGATATGGCTCCCTCTCCTGACCTCATTTTTGGAGAGATTCAGGCTCTTGATTGTGGGGACCATGTGTACAATATCAGACAGGCCATCCAGCTGGTACAGTCTGTTGTTGCACAAGTTCAAGGACAATAGCTTTTGGGAAAGAAGAGAGTCATGGTTACTATCTCAGGCCTGAAGACAAATCCACCCTCCATCCCCTACCTTGATACCAGCACTGGGCCTAAGGCCTCACCTCAGGGCAATTCTCTTTAATGATTTGCAGGGTGGCAGCCATGCAGCTTCTTCGATTCAGGATTATATCGATTTCATGGCCCACTAAGTCTTCAGGAAGCCGAGAGGAGGGAATCAGAAGGCTTTGAGGAGTCTGAGGCCAATACCAACCCCTCCCATGTTACCACCCCTCTGTCTCCCTCCTAGGCAGAGTCCTGTGCTCTCCCCTGCCTAGAGTTGCTGCTGTCAGTCATACCTGGGTCAAAGCGGAGCTTCTGGAGATCAAGAGCTTTCTGGAAGACATCATATCGTCTGCTTATGGTCAACTGTACAGAGAGATGGACAGAGCCATCCTGAGGGTGTGGTGGTGATCGGCAATTGGGGGCTGGGAGGGGAAGAGGTAGGTCTGGGTGTGGGCACCCAATGTGCCTTGAGTAAGCATTACCTTTAGCTGCTCTATTTCTTCTGGCTCCATCTTATTCTGCACAGAGTAGGGTACAGTGGAGGGACGGACAAAGATAGGTATCTGCCGGAAGGAGAGGTGGGGTAATAAAAACCAGGAGCTCTAATTCCAAAGACAACGATGAGTCCCTGGCTTGTTCTGCCTTGGAACTAGGTACAGGTACTACCCTCAACACATACCTCTTGATTGTTCTCATCACAGATCTTATTGCTGACATCCTTCAATGCAGAGGCAATGCTACTATCCTGGACAAAGAACCTAGCCTGTTTTTTCACATAGTGGAACTAAAGGGATTAAAAACAACAGCAATAGTTTCAGAGGCCAATAGCCCCTGCAAGCCAGCTCTATCCCCTTCCCTGTGCCCACTCATCTGGTTTCACCATGTCTCTTACATCCACTGGAGTGAAGGGGATGCTGCAGTGACTCTGGAGTATATTCATTAACCAGATCTTATCATACTTCATCCCATCACGAATCTAAGGGTGAAATGAAAGGACAGGAAAGAGGAGAGAAAACATGGTATTAAAGCTGGAGAACAGGCCCAACACAGTGTTATTTTTCCGACCTTTTACAGGGCTTTAGGGTTTCTATACATGGAACCACTGGCATGATTTCTTATTTTTGAGGCAAATACGGATTTTCTGAGCCCTCTTTTCTCTCCCTCTTACTCTAAGCTCTCCTCCAAAATATTGACCTAAGATGTTTAATGCAGTCTTCCTTTTATAAAGTTCTAAGATATCCTACCTAGTGCAGACCCTAATTGCCAATCTGACAAGATCTCAAGAGACTCTACCCCTGTCTCCCACACAGAGCTTGGGGAAAACTAAGGCATCTAGTTTGGAGTTGCTCTATCTCTTTGGCAGTGGTATTCACTTTTGCCTTTAGACAGTCTGTCTTGTTCTCCTTACAGTCTGTTACCTGTATTGCTCTTCAGAATTTGTCCACAGATGAAAAAGAATGTAAACTCACAGTAATAAAAGGGACAAAGTACAAACTGTTCATAGCAAAGAGCTTAGCATTTCTTTGTGAAAGCAACACAACTCCCTCTGACCTTTCTCTCCTGCAGATTATATACATTTTTCCAGGACACTCACTACGATCTTGAACCAGCTCCCTGGGGTTCCATCTTTCGTGTTCTTCCCCATTTTTCTCATCAGAGGTTTCTTGTCTTGCCACACAGTAACGTGGATACGGTGTTCATCATGGCATTTCACTGCCCTCTTTCTGTGTCCCATGGTATAGGGAGTGCTGTGAAGAGGCAGTGGAGAGGAGGAGGGTGGCCATGAACACTGAGAAAGCCTTCTGTGCACACTCAACTCTCTGACACCAGGGCTACAATTTGGATTTCTCCACCATTATTCCTCTTTTAGCTTTCTTCAGTATTCCAGTGAGACAATAAAAAGATCATAGAGAGTAAAAGGGCTGCATAGTCCCAGGGAATGCCACATGCACACGAGGCTGTCAGGTCACTTACTTTCTTTCTTGGGAGTACTGGGCAGCCCTCATCATGTTTCTACCACCCTTCTGGCGGTGCAAAGGCTGAGGCTCATATCCACCATGTTCATTATAAGCACCCCTCCTGCCAAAATTTCCTGGGAAAGAACTCTCATTGTTCTTTCTTCCTTGAGGTGACCAACCACCATCATTCCATTCTGGAAAAGGGAACATAAAATACAAGTTTGAAGACACATCAGTGGTCCCCTTACCATGCACTACACACGTCTTAGGCTAACATCATGGTAGGGCAAGCAAAGTGACAACCTGCCCTGAGGGACCAATCCCACAGCCCCAGAAAGGAAACCCCACTGCCTGTCAGGATAGGAGAGCCTTACCTGACAGATGGTACTATCAAGGGAGGGACTACGGGGAAAGTGTGGTGAGGAGGGGGAGGGGAAGGGAAAACGGTTGACCCTTTTAAAACAGGAGGATTTATGAAGAAGAGAGGTGTGTGCTTCTGCAGGTTAGACCGAAATGTAGCCACATGCAGGGAAAACATCCAAAGCTTGCCTTCTCTCAGGCCTTTCCACCAACCACACACCAATACCTTGAGGCAACCTCTCTCAAGCTTCCCAAATCCAATCGGCCACCAAACTGATTCCACAATCAGAGAAGCTCAGGTAGAGAAAGAAAAAAGGATCTCCAGGAATGAAAGACTATTGAGAGAACTGTGTGACCAATCCAAATGGGACAATGTTCTCATTATAGGGGTACCAGTGGAAGAAGAGAGAGAAAAAGGGATAGAAAGTGTCTTTGAAGAAATAATTTCTGAAAACTTCCCCAATCTGGGATTGCAGGCGAGTGGCGCATGTTGTGTCACAAGAAGAAAGCCCCTTTGTGCCTTCCAGACTCTGTGCCCATGTCCACTTTCTGTGCCAGTCAATCGCATGCAGGGAGCAGCTTCTGGGTCTGGTCAGTTAGCTGCATGCAGGGAGAAGCCTCTGTGTTAAGCTGTGTGGTTGCTGTAGGTGAGGCTGCTCCCTGGCTGATGTGCAGCAATGACAGGGACAGCCGGTTTGCTCACAGGTGCCAGTGGGAAAGAAGGGCCCACAAAGACATGGAGGCTTAATGACATGCTCCTAAATAATCAATAGATCAATGACCAAATAAAAACAGAGGTCAAGCAATATATGGAAACAAATGAAAACAATAATTCAACATCACAAAAATCTGTGGGATGCAGAAAAGGCTGTGCTAACACGGAAGTATATTGCAATACAGGCCTACCTCAGGAAAAAAGAAAAATCTCAAATGAACAGTCTAAACTCACAAGTAATGAAACTGGAAAAGAAGAACAAATGAGGCCCAAAGTCACAAAAAGGAGAGACATAATAAAGATTAGAGCATAAATAAATAAAATCGAGAAGAATAAAACAATAGAAAGAATCAATGAAAGTAAGAGCTGGTTCTTTGAGAAAATAAACAACATAGATAAACCCCTAGCCATATTTATCAAGAAAAAAAGAGTTTATACACATAAACAGAATAAGAAATGAGAAACGAAAAAATCACTACGGACATCACAGAAATATGAAGAATTATGAGAGAATACTAAGAAAAACTACATGCTAACAAACTGGATTATCTAGAAGAAATGGATGACTTACTAGAAAAATATAACCTTCCAAGGCTGACCCAGGAGGAAACAGAAAATATGAATAGACCAGTTACCAGCAAGGAAATTGAACTGGTAATCCAAGAACTACCTAAGAACAAAACCCCGGACCAGATGGTTTCACAGCTGAATTTTACCAAACATTTAGTGAAGACCTAATACCCATCCTCTTTAAAGTTTTCCAAAAAGTAGAAGAGGAGGGAATATTCCAAAACTCATTCTACAAGGCCAACATCACTGTAATACCAAAACCAAGCAAAGACACCACAATAAAAGAAACTTACAGACCAATATCCCTGATGAGCATAGATGCAAAAATACTCAACAAAATAATAGCAAACTAAAGTCAAAAATACTTCAAGAGGATCATCCATCATGATTAAGTGGTATACATCCCAGGGACGCAAGGATGGTACAACATTCAAAAATCCATCAACATCATCCACCACATCAACAAAAAAGACAAAACCACATGATTATTTCTATAGATGCTGAAAAAACATTTGGCAAAATTCAACATCCATTCATGATAAAATATCTCAACAAAATGGGTATAGAGGGCAAGTACCTCAACATAATAAAGGCCATATATGACAAACCCACAGCCAACATTATACTTAACAGCAAGAAGCTGAAAGCTTTTCCCCTAAGATCAGCAACAAGACAAGGATGCCCACTCTCCCCACTGTCATTCAACATAGTTCTGGAGGTCCTAGCCACTGCAATCAGACAACACAAAGAAATAAAAGGAATCCAGATTGGTAAGGAAGAAGTCAAACTGTGCCTGTCTGCAGATGACATGATATTGTACATCAAAAACCCTAAAGAATCCACTCCAAAACTACTAGATCTAATATCTGATTCAACACAGTTACAGGATACAAAATTAATACACAGAAATCTGTTGCATTCCTATACACTAGCAATGAACTAGCAGAATAAGAAATCAGGAAAATAATTCCATTCACAATTGCATCAAAAAGAATAAAATACCTAGGAATAAACCTAACTAAGGAAGTGAAAGAACTATACCCTAAAACTACAAGACACTCTTAAGAGAAATTAAAGAGGACACTAATAAACGGAAACTCATCCCATGCTCTTCAGTAGGAAGAATTAATATTGTCAAAATGGCCATCCTGCCTAAAGCAATCTATAGATTCAATGCAATTCCTATCAAAATATCAACAGCATTCTTCAACGAACTGGAACAAATAATTCTAAAATTCATATGGAATCACAAAAGACCCCAAATAAGCAATCCTGAGAAGGAAGAATATAGCAGGGGTGATCTCGCTTGCGAACTTCAAGCTCTACTACGAAGCCACAGTAATCAAGACAATTTGGTACTCGCACAAGAACAGTCCCATAGACCACTGGAACAGAGTAGAGAGTCCAGATATTAAACCAAGCATATATGGTCAATTAATATATGATAAAGGAGCCATTGATATACAATGGGGAAATGACAGCCTCTTCAACAGCTGCTGTTGGCAAACCTGGACAGCTACATGTAAGAGAATGAAACTGGATTACTGTCAAAGTCCATACGCAAAAGTAAACTTGAAATGGATCAAAGACCTGAATGTAAGTCATGAAACTTAACTCTTAGAAGAAAACAAAGGCAAAACTCTCTGGAACATAAACATGAACAACCTCTTCATGAACACATCTGCACAGGCAAGGGAAACAAAAGCAAAAATGAACAAGTGGGACCATAACAAACTAAAAAGATGCTGTACAGCAAAGGACACCAGCAGTAGAACAAAAAGGCATCCTACAGTATGGGAGAATATATGCATAAATGACATATCTGATAAGGGGTTGACATCCAAAATATACAAAGAGCTCATGCACCTCAACAAGCAAGCAAATAATCCAATTAAAAAATGGGCAGAGTTGCTGAACAGACACTTCTCTAAAAAAAAAATTCAGATGGCCAACAAGCACATGAAAAGATGCTACTCATCACTAATCATGAGAGAAATGCAATTAAAATAACAATGAGATATCACCTTACAGCAGTTAGGATGGCCACCATCCAAAAGACAAACAAGAACAAATGTTGGCAAGGTTGTGGAGAAAGGGGAACCCTCCTACACTGCTGGTGGGAATGTAAATTAGTTCAACCATTGTGGAAAGCTGTATGGAGGTTCCTCAAAAAGCTCAAAATAGAAATACCATTTGACCCAGGAATTCCACTGCTAGGAATTTACCCTAAGAATGCAGCAGCCCAGTTTGAGAAAGACATATGCACCCCTATGTTTATCACAGCACTATTTACAATTGCCAAGAAATGGAAGCAACCTAAGTGACCATCAGTAGATGAATGGATAAAGAAGACATGGTACATATACACAACGGAATATTACTCAGCCATGAGAAGAAAACAAATCCTACCATTTGCAACAAAATGGATGGAGCTAGAGGGCTTTATGCTCAGTGAAGTAAGTCAGGTGGAGAAAGCAAGTATCAAATGATTTCGCTCATCTGTGGAGTATAATACCAAAGAGGAAACTGAAGGGAACAAAACAGCAGCAGACTCACAGAACCCAAAAATGGACTAACAGTTACCAAAGGGAAAGGGACTGGGAAGTATGCATGGGAAGGGAGGGATAAGGGGGGGGAAGGGACATCACAATAAGCATATACAATGTAGGGGGAGAGCAGAGGGAAGGCTGTACAACAGAGAGAAGACAAGTAGTTACTCTAAAGCATCTTAGTACTCTGATGGACACTGACTATAATGGGGTATGTGGTGGGGACTTGATAATGGGGGGAGTCTAGTAACCGTAATGTTGCTCATGTAATTGTATATCAATGAGAACAAAAGAAAAAAAAAAGAACAAATGAGGCCCAAAGTCAGAAGAAGGAGGGACATAATAAAGATCAGAGAGGATATAAATAAAATTGAGAAGAATAAAACAGTAGAAAGAATCAATGAAGCCACAAGGTGGTTCTTCGAGAAAATAAATAAAATAGATAAACCCCTAATTGGAGTTATTAAGCAAAAAAGAGAATCTACACACATAAACAGAATTAGAAATGAGCAAGGAAAAATCACTACGAACACCACAGAAATACAAAGAATTATTAGAGAATACTATGAAAATCTGTATGCTAACAAACTGGATAACCTAGAAGAAATGAATAACGTTCTAGAAAAATACAACTTTCCAAGACTGACCTAGGAAGAAACAGAAATCTAAACAGACCAATTACCAGCAATGAAACTGAATCAGTAATCAAAAAACTACCCAAGAACAAAACCCTGTGCCTGATGGCTTCACCACTGAATTTTATCAGACATTTAGAAAAGACATACTACCCATTCTCCTTAATGTTTTCCAAAAATCAGAACTTCCAAACTCATTCTATGAAGCCAGGATCACTCTAATGCCAAAACCAGGCAAAGACCCCACAAAAAAAGAAAACTACAGACCAATATGCCTGATGAATGTAGATGCAAAAATACTCAACAAAATATTAGCAGACTGAATTCAAAAATACATCATCTCAGGGATGCAAGGATGGTATAACATTCGAAAGTCCATCAGCATCACCTACCACATCAACAAAAAGGACAAAAACCACATAATCATCTCCATAGATGCTGAAAAAGCATTTGACAAAATTCAACATCCATTCATAAAAAAAACTCAACAAAATGGGTATATAGGTCAAGTACCTCAACATAATGATGGCTATATAAGACAAAGTCAAAACCAGCATTATACTTAACAGCGAGAAGCTGAAAGCAGTACACCCCAGAGAAGTAGTGACTCTATAGCACCTTCCTACACAGATGGACAGTGACTGCAATAGTCTATGTGGGGGAGACTTGATAATATGGGTGAGTGTAGCAACCACAATGTTACTCTTGTGAAACCTTCATAAGATTGTATATCAATGACACCTTAATAAAAAAAAATTAAAAAAAACTTTATGTATGGATACTGACATGTGAATTTCCATTAAGTTTCATGTGTCAGGTAATATTCTTTTATATTGAAAAACAGAAAACCCTAATATTAAATGAATTCTTGACAAAGAATTCATTAGAAGGCAAAATAATTGGTTACTCTTACATAGTTATAGAAATGCAAAAGGTTAGAAATTAATTAACAGCAAACCAAATCCAGCAATGGCAAAAACAGCACAGTAAAGTTGTGTTTATCTCAAGCTTTCAATGTTGGTTTAACATTAAGAAATCCGTAAGTAATTCAATACATTAATAAGATAAAGGACTAAGAAAAGGATGATTATCACAATGACTCCAGAAAAAATACAGACAATAAAATTCAAATACCAATCAAAATTAAATGACAACAACTCTCAGCTAATCTGGAATAGAAGGATATTTCTTTAAACTGATAGTGAGCATTAAAGAAAAACAATAGGATATATCAGATTAAAAATGGCAGCATGAGAGGAGAGACAGAGGCTTCCTCCTAAAACTGGATACAATTAGAAAATATGGTTGACGCAACTAATTCTGAGAGAGCAACTGGAAAGAGGATGGCGTCAGACTTCACACACCTGGAGAAAAGAGGAGACCTCACTGAACAGGTTAATGTACCAGAGCTGTGGCTCCACGGGACCCGAGCTCTTCCCCCACCCGAGCTCACAGGCAGGAGGAAGAGAAACGGAGCAGGGAGGGAGTGGAAGGCTTGGGACTGCTGAATACCTAGCTTCGGAGATCTGCTCTGGGAGCACAAACTTACATTTCATGGTGGTTGCATGAGACTCGTATGACTACCGGGTTGGAAAGTTAATTCAGGCAGAGTTCCTAGGGAGACAGGGATTTTGGCCACTTGTGGAAAGCAGGCATCTATATCCGGCTGCTCTGGGACAAAAACTTATTGTGTGCCTGGTCCACTGGCTTAGGCAGTGGAGACAGGCACAGCAGCCCAGAGGCAGGGAACAGCTCTTTCCTCCCCCCAGGCACCAGTATCGCTCCCCTGTGACCCCTGACATTGCTTCAGGGGCTGAGCAGCTCCAGAGTAGAGCTTCTGGACACTAGAGGGCGCCATATACAAACATGAAACACCAAAGGAACCTTGTCCAGAGTAAAATTATTAATACAACTCCCGAGAAAGATTTATATGATATGGACCTTGTGACTCTTCCTGAAAGGGAGTTCAAAATAAAAATCATCAACATTCTAATGGAGGTATGGAAAGACATCCAATAACTCAGGAATTAATTCAGGTCAGAGATCTAATCATTGAAGAGCACGATGGAGGGTCTTAAAAGCAGGTTGGATATGGTGGAGGAGACAATAAATGAAATAGAAACTAGAGAAGAGGAATACAAAGAAGCTGAGGCACAGAGAGAAAAACGTATCTCTAAGAATGAAAGAATATTGAGAGAACTGTGTGACCAATCCAAGTGGAACAATATTCAGATAATAGGGATACCAGAAGAAGAAGAGAGAGAAAGGGATAGAAAGTGTCTTTGAGGAGGTAGGTGCTGAAAACTTCCCCAATTTGGGGAAGGAGTTAGTCTCTCAGGCCATGGAGATCCACAGATCTCCGAACACAAGGGACCCAAGGACGACAACACCGAGACACATAGTAATTAAAATGGGAAAGATCAAGGATAAGGATCACATACAAAGGAAAGCCCATTAGGCTAACATCAGACTTCTCAGCAGAAACCTTACAAGCCAGAAGGAAGTGGCATGATGTTTTTAATGCCATGAAGCAGAATGGCCTGGAACCAAGATTAATTTATCTGGCAAGATTATCATTTAAATTTGAAGGAGGGATAAAACAATTTCCAGACAAGCAAAAGCTGAGAGAATTTACCTCCCACAAACCATCTCTACAGTCTATTTTCGAGGGACTGCTATAGATGGAAGTGTTCCTAAGGTTGAACAGCTGTCACCAGAGGTAATAAAACAACAGTAAAGAAAGTAGAAGAGCTAATTACTAAGCAAATGAAAAATTAAATTAACTATCCCCAAAGTCAGTCAAGGGATAGATAAAAAGTACAGAATTTGATACCTAATACATAAAGAATGAAGGAGGAAGAAAAAGGAGGAGAAATAGAAAAGAATCTTTAGATTGTGTTTGAAACAGCATACTAAGTGAGTTATCTTAGACTCTTAGATAGTAAGGAAAGTAACCTGGAACCTTTGGGAACCACGAATCTAAAGCCTGAAATGGTAATGAGTACATACCTATCAATAATCACCCTAAATGTAAATAGACTGAATGCACCAATCAAAAGACATAGAGTCACTGAATGGATAAAAAAACAAGACCCATCTATATGCTGCTTACAAGAAACTCATCTCAAACCCAAAGACATGCACAGATTAAAAATCAAGGGATGGAAAAAGGTATTTCATGCAAACAATAGGGAGAAAAAGCAGGTGTTGCAGTACTGTATCAGACAAAATAGACTTCAAAACAAAGAAAGTAACAAGAGATAAAGAAGCACATTACATAATGATAAAGGGCTCAGTCCAACGAGAGGATATAGCCATTATAAACATATATGCACCCAATACAGGAGCACCAATATATGTGAAACAAATACTAACAGAACTAAAGGAGGAAATAGAATGCAATGCATTCATTTTAGAAGACTTCAACACACCATTCACTCCAAAGGACAGATTCACCAGACAGAAAATAAGTAAGGACACAGAGGCACTGAGCAACACACTAGAACAGATGGACTTAATAGACATCTATAAAACTCTACACCCAAAAGCAACACGATACACATTCTTCTCAAGTGCACATGGAACATTCTCCAGAAGAGACCACATACTAGGCCACAAAAAGAGTCTCAGCAAATTCAAAAAGATTGAAATCCTACCAACCAACTTTTCAGACCATAAAGGTTTAAACTAGAAATGAATTGTACAAAGAAAGCAAAAAGGCTCTCGAACACATGGAGGCATAACAACATGCTCCTAAATAATCAATGAATCAAAGACCAAATTACAATGGAGATCCAAGAATACATGGAAATAAATGACAACAACACAAAGTCCAACTTCTGTGGGATGCAGCAAAAGCTGTCTTAAGAAGAAAGTATATAGCAATCCAGGCATATTTAAAGGAGGAAGAACAAACCCAAATAAATAGTCTAACATCACAATTATCAAAATTGGAAAAAGAAGAACGAATGAGTCCTAAAGTCAGCAGAAGTAGGGACATAATAAAGATCAGAGAATAAATAAATAAAATTGAGAAGAATAAAACAATAGAAAAAACTCAATGAAACCAAGAGCTGGTACTTTGAGAAAATAAACAAAATAGATAAGACTCTAGCCAGACTTATTAAGAGGAAAAGAGAATCAACACACACTAACAGAATCAGAAACGAGAAAGGGAACATCACAACAGACCCAACAGAAATACAAAGAATTATTAGAGACTACCATGAAAACCTATATGCTAAGAAGCTGGAAAATCTAAAATCAATGGACAACTTCCTAGAAAAATACAACCTTCCAAGACTGACCAAGGAAGAAACACAAAATCTAAACAAACCAACTCCCAGCAAAGAAATTGAAGTAGTAATCTAAAAACTAGCCAAGAACAAAACCCCTGGGCCAGATGGATTTACCTCGGAATTTTATCAGACATACAGAGAAGACATACTACACATTCTCTTTAAAGTTTTCCCAAAAATAAAAGAGGAGGGAATACTCCCAAACTCATTCTATGAAGCCAACATCACCCTAATACCATAACCAGGCAAAGACCCCAAGAAAAAAGAAAATTACAGATCAATATCCCTGACGAACATAGATGCAAAAACACTCAACAAAATACTAGCAAACCGAATTCAAAAATACATCAAAAGGATCATACACCATGACCAAGTGGGATTCATCCCAGGGATGCAAGGATGGTACAACATCTGAAAATCCATCAACATTATCCACCACGTCAACAAAAAGGACAAAAACCACATGGTCATCTCCATAGATGCTGAAAAAGCATTCAACAAAATTCAACATCCAATCATGATAAAAACTCAACAAAATGGGTACAGCGGGCAGGTACCTCAACATAATAAAGGCCATATATGATATATGCACAGCCAACATCATACTGAACAGTGAAAAGCTGAAAGCTTTTCCTCTGAGATCAGGAACAAGACAGGGATGCCCACTCTCCCCACTGTTATTCAACATAGTACTGGAGGTCCTAGCCATGGCAATGAGACAAAACAATGAAATACAAGGGATCCAGATTGGTAAAGAAGAAGTTAAACTGTCACCATTTGCAGATGACATGATATTGTACATAAAAAACCCTAATGACTCCATCCCAAAACTACTAGAACTGATATCGGAATACAGCAAAGTTGCAGGATACAAAATTCACACACAGAAATCTGTGGCTTTCCTATACACTAACAATGAACTAATAGAAAGGGAAATGAGGAAAACAATTCCATTCACAATTGCATCAAAAAGAATAAAATACTTAGGAATAAACCTTACCAAGAAAGTGAAAGACCTATACCCTGCAAACTATATGACACTCTTAATAGAAATAAAAGAGGACACTAACAAATGGAAACTCATCCCATACTCTTGGCTAGGTAGAATTAATATTGTCAAAATGGCCATCCTGCCCAAAGCAATATAGAGATTTGCTGCAATCCCTATCAAATTACCAACAACATTCTTCAACGAACTAGAACAAATAGTTCAAAAATTCATATGGAAACACCAAAGACCCTGAATAGCCAAAGCAATCCTGAGAAAGAAGAATAAAGTGGGGGGGGTCTCACTCCCCAACTTCAATCTTTACTACAAGCCACAGTAATCAAGACAGTTTGGTACTGGCACAAGAACAGAGCCACAGACCAGTGGAACAGAATAGAGATCCCAGATATTAATCCAAACATATATGGTCAATTAATATATGATAAAGGAGCCATGGACATACAATGGGGAAATGACAGTCTCTTCAACAGATGGTGCTGGCACAACTGGACAGCTACATCTAAGAGAATGAAACTGGATCACTGTCTAACCCCATACAGAAAAGTAAATTCGAAATGGATCAAAGACCTGAATATAAGTCATGAAACCATAAAACTCGGGAAAAAACACAGGCAAAAACCTTTTAGACATAGACATGAGTGACCTCTTCTTGAGCATATCTCCCCGGGCAAGGAAAACAACAGCAAAAATGAACAAGTGGGACTATATTAAGCTGAAAAGCTTCTGTGCAGCAAAAGACACCATCAATAGAACCAAAAGGAACGCTACAGTATGGGAGAATATATTCATAAATGACAGATCCGATAAAGGGTTGACATCCAAAATATATAAAGAGCTCATGCACCTCAACAAACAAAAAGCAAATAATCCAATTAAAAAATGGGCAGAGGAGCTGAACAGACAGTTCTCCAACGAAAAAATTCAGATGGCCAAGAGACACATGAAAAGATGCTCCACATTGCTACTCATCAGAGAAATGCAAATTAAAACCACTATGAGACATCACCTGACACCAGTAAGAATTGCTACCATCCAAAGGACAAACAAGAACAAATATTGGTGAGGTTGTGGAGAAAGGGGAACCCTCCTACACTGCTGATGTGAATGCAAATTAGTTCAACCATTGTGGAAAGCAGTATGAAGGTTCCTCAAAAAGCTCAAAATAGAAATACCATTTGACCCAGGAATTCCACTGCTGGGAATTTACCCTAAGAATACAGCAGCCCGGTTTGAAAAAGACAAATGCACCCCTATGTTTATTGCAGCACTATTTACAATAGCCAAGAAATGGAAGCAACCTAAGTGTCCATCAATTGGTGAATGGATAAAGAAGTTGTGGTACATACACACAATGGAATGTTATTCAGCCGTAAGAAGAAAACAAATTCTTCTATTCATGGATGGAGCTAGAGTGTATTATGCTCAGTGAAATAAGCCAGGCAGAGAAAGACAAGTACCAAATGATTTCACTCATATGTGGAGTATATGAACCAAGAAAAACTGAAGAAACAAAATAGCAGTAGAATCACAGAACCCAAGAATGGACTAATGGTTACCAAAGGGACTTGGCAGAAGGGGTGGGAAGGGAGAGATAAAGGCAGGGAAAAAGAAAGTGGGCCTTACAATTAGTATGTATAATGTGGTGGGGGCATAGGGAAGGATGTGTAACACAGAGAAGACAAGTAGTGAGTCTACAGCATCTTACTACACTGATGGACAGTGACTGTAATGGGGTTTGTGTGGGGGTACTTGGTGAAGGGGGGAGTCTAGTAACCATAGCAGTCTTCATGTAATTGTAGATTAATGAAAATAAAATGAATTAAAAAAATTTAAAATAACTTCAGCAAATAGTGTACATAATAGTAAGATATTAAAAGCATTCCATATTAAATCAGAAGAGGCAAAGATGACTCACATAGTTACTTCTGTTCAACATCTTATTGAGTCTCCTAGACAGTGAGTGCAGTAAGCCAAAATAAATACATTAAAAAAATACACATAAATTAATATACAAAAGTGAAAAGAAACAAAACTGTATAATTGCCTTTATATAAAACTCAAGAATCTACAGCAAATTCTAAGAATAGAGATTTATTGGATGTAAGGCTAATATACACAAATGATTGCCGTAAAAAGAAAACAGCATCTTCAATGTAAATGTACCATTTAAAATAGAAAAAATTAGTTCTGTGAAATATACTATGAATTGGCTCACTTGGCAACTCTCCCATTTGTGAACTCCATGATGTTCTCTTACAGCAGCCTGAGCAGACTAAGACTCTACCCTTCTCTTTGAGATTCAAGTTGCATATTATCTTAAAAAATACGACAATATGAAAATCCGTTTACCTTCATCTTTGTATGTACCATATTTCTCTAATGGAAGAACAGATTTTTGCTGTTGCTGTCTCTCAGACATAGTGTTTTGTAGAACAAACCTGGTAGTGCTGAAATGAGAGAAAAAGTTGAGTAGATATAATAAAAAATCATGTGACAATATTCTTTCATCATCTGTCATATACTATTCGAATCCCCCATAATGTAAACACAAGCTTTTATTTGCTGAATTTTACTCAGTATCATCTATGTGGTATTTATGAAATGTGATATCACCTGTAACATTATTGTTTTTCCTAAAAAAATTCACTATTTTTTCCAAATGAAAGGGAATTTTCAAGAAGTCTAAAAAGTAATAGTTAGAAATCCAGGGGAAAATCATTAGCTAATACTGTCTGGTTGGACTAGTTTAAGACATTCAGAAATCCCAAGCACAAAGATTACATAGACCCAATACACACTTTGAAAAACTACTGAACTACAAAAATAAATATAAGAAATAATTTCTGAATCTCCACACAATTACTACTTTCACACTTTTACTGAAAAAGTACCCAATTTTAAAAAATAAATCTCTCTCCTTCCTGCTGTATAGAATCAAATAAGATAAGTTATGATCAGACTTGGAGTCATCTATACAAATCGACATCGAAGAGGTCTGTGGTATCTGTAATAACAACGTGGTCAGAGGAAGGCATCACAAGGCACAGTGACTACCGCAGGGTGCTAAACAAGGCTAGGGCTTTGGTGTGTGGGTGGGGAAGGGGAAAAAGAAGTGGTTTTCCAGAACCTGCCACTGAAAAGTCTACGACTTCCCGCCAACAACTCTCACGTCTCTGTTCTCCGAGGAAACTTCCACTACCGGCTGGCGCCCTGCCGGCAATCCCCCTCCACAAAGTCTCGTCAGTGTTTGACCTGAGGTGGGGCGTGGTCCACAGTTCTGAGTCTTCTGAACCTAACGATCTAACTCCTCAGACGGCTAACGGGAGCGAAAGTTTAAGGAGACTTTCCACACACTTAAATGTCTGCAAGTCGCACTAGAGGGGACATCACTTGACGGCAGGATCCCCGTAACCGATAGCTGTGGGACCCTACCTGATTTCTAGGTTCCTGACTGGCGGCAGCTGCCCAACAGAAAGTTCTAGAGACTTCGTGGATAAAGAGCCCTCAGTTTTCACGTGACTGAAGAGCAAAGTCTCACGAGACTACAGAGTGCCCTTTGACTTTAGAGCAAAGTCTCACGAGACTACAGAGTGCCCTTTGACTTTAGAGCAAAGTCTCACGAGACTACAGAGTGCTCTGCGGCCATCACATACGCGCAGCAAACAGTGTGCGTAGCCGCAGAGCTCACGTGACTGAACGGCTTTTTCTACCTTGTGAGGTAGCAGCCATATGGGTGCTGATGCTGGTGGAGTGGTGGAATTTAGTAACCCACCATCTTAATGTAATAAGACGGCTGAGCCTAACATTAACGATAGGGGGATACATGACCATAGCATCCGTATGACCCTCAGAAGCAGGACACCTATGAGACTTCCAGAGCAAAGGCTTCCACATGCCACTCACTAACTAGTAAGGGCTACATGAGAGGAGGAATCCACGTGATGGTCAGGATTGAAGAAGCCATGATGCTCTAGAGACTTGAAGATCTGGCTCTACTACATGTCCCTACAGGGAGACCACATGAGCTCAGGGTTTAAGAGCCCATGATGCTGACATGATTGGTAGACCTGGTCCTGCCTTGTAACTAGTGCCCACATGATGGCAACATCCACATAACCACAGCTTTAGGAGCCCACAGTGTTCACAAGCTGAGTGAGTGAACCAGTCACTCTCCTTGTATGACTGACAATAAGGCTCTCCTGATGTGCATGTTTCAGGAGACCATTCTCTTCATGAGACTTGTAGATTCGGGACTTCCACATTTCTGGGCTCCCCATTCATGGTGGTGCCTCTAGGTAACCTTCCAAAGCACCAAGCTTGGTCTATTCCTGCCCCTACCCCTGCTGTAATGTGCTAATTTTTTTTCTAATAACACATGAAATTTGATACCTAAGCTAGTACATAGCAATGAAATAGGTCCTCTTTAAAACCATAAGCATTGCCATGTTGCAGTGACTACTTCAACATGTGGGACCCTACCTGATTTCTAGGTTCCTGACTGGCGGCAGCTGCCCAACAGAAAGTTCTAGAGACTTCGTGGATAAAGAGCCCTCAGTTTTCACGTGACTGAAGAGCAAAGTCTCACGAGACTACAGAGTGCCCTTTGACTTTAGAGCAAAGTCTCACGAGACTACAGAGTGCCCTTTGACTTTAGAGCAAAGTCTCACGAGACTACAGAGTGCTCTGCGGCCATCACATACGCGCAGCAAACAGTGTGCGTAGCCGCAGAGCTCACGTGACTGAACGGCTTTTTCTACCTTGTGAGGTAGCAGCCATATGGGTGCTGATGCTGGAGTGGTGGAACTCCACCCACCAAACAGTGGGTACAGATATGCACTGTTGATTTAATTTAATGTGAGTCTAAAGGAAATGAAGGCAAACCCAATGAGTGAGTTTTAGTTGTTAATTTGAAAAAAAAGTGTATAATGATTACTATCTATGTGTCAAGCACTTAAAGATGTTAAATTACTTAATAGTGGCAATTATATGAAGTAGATACAATTATTATCCCAAATTTTACAAATGAATTTGAAGCACCGATATGTTAAGTCACTTGATTAAGAAATCAGAGAAACTTATAGGTGGCAACCCATGGCTTGACCACCCAGGCACTCAAGCTCCAGACTCGAGTTTTGAATACCTGACTCTCCAAAGAAAATTAGTATTAATTCAGCATCCCTTATTCAGCCGAACTGGAAAGCCATCCTCAGTTATTGAAAAGTTGAGATCATGGAGGATCTGTTTGGCAGTCTATTTAAATAATTTCAAATATTACCAGTAATTAGAACAAACAAAGTTGAAACTAAGGCCCTCAGATTCATTTTAATGTATAAACATATCAATATACAAAATATTTGTTTATATAAAAACTGGTATGAAATGCTAGATGCTGGTTGAAAACATTTCGTTCTTTTAAATAAACTGAAAAGAGAAATATTAAGAGTTTAAACATCATCCTGGCTCTGGCCTGAATTAGAAAAATTAAAAATAAATAGAATTCTTATCAGATATCACTATATAGTTTGTGCTTTCCTAGAATGGACAGAGAAAGAGGAAGAAAAATATACAATGTCATTTTTTAACTGCATTTTATGAACACCTCTGGCTGATTTGTGTGGGAAACTAAGGCTTTGTCTGTACTGTATATCCAAAATAAATTTGATGTGGTCTTTCTGGTTTACTGGCTCAGGCAAACTTAATGCTATAAAGCAGTGTGATTATTTTTCTAGGTCCCTGCAGTGTAGCTTGGCTACATAAAAAAGCCAAAGAATATTTAGCAGACCAAATTTCCCACCAAATATACAAGTAACGACAACAGACTGCATGTTTGTAGTTCTATAAACCTACTGAAGGGGAAGTCATGATTTTTTGGAGTGACTGTATTTGCGCAAATTGGTGTTCCTTAGATAATTTCAAGAAATTGTTTATGGGACACATGTACATGCATGGTATGAAAACGGAGCTACATATTTACTGTAGAGCATATTATGAAACTTCAAGTTGGATTTAGGAAGCATCTAGATGAATTTACAGGATGGAATCTGACATTAAGACCTGATGTCTATACCAACCCTATTTTCTGATGGGTTGGACAGATGTTCAGACCCAGTCTAAGACACAACAAAATTACACCCATGCTGCCTATGTTTTGCTAAGACTTACTCTATTGACTGTGACTGAAGTTGACTTCTTTCACCAAAAGACAAAGCCTGAAGTTCTGATTATAACTTTTCTTGGAAATTCAGATTT
This sequence comes from Manis javanica, assembly GCF_040802235.1. Lineage (NCBI taxonomy): Eukaryota > Metazoa > Chordata > Mammalia > Pholidota > Manidae > Manis > Manis javanica. Next base: position 92,662,533 of record NC_133174.1, read on the forward strand.
TTTTCCTGTCAGACCTGATACTCATATCATTTATTTTTTCTCTGCAATGATTACCAAGAAAGTTTTTAGGGTTAAAAAAAATATTGAGTTACACCAATGGTGCCTTTTAGCACTCTCTAATATATACTGGGGATAGAAACTGAGCCTATGGATAAACAGCTATATGGATATGGCTTATATTTGCTAGGCAGTTTAGTCTCTGCATTTACTGCATGCTCCATTTATTTAGGTGAGGCAGGTTGATAAGCCATTCCTCTTGAATGTTATTTAGCAAGACTTACTGGGAACAACTTTTACTTTTATATTTCTATTTTGTGGTGGAAATTTGGAGGTCAGTCCTAGTGTTTTTCAGAAAAGTGGATTTACCTACAACAGAAATGGGAAAGGGAAATAATGGACAGTTGTGATACTGTTGAATTAAACATAAATAATACTGGAATGATTTTGGTTCAAACACAAATATGTACAACTGAATTAGAGGCCCTGTGTGAATTTACTTTCAGAAGGTAAAATTGATTGACCTGGTAACATTATACAGGGTATTCATCAAATGGGACTGTATCTTTATAGAAACTGTAGTCAAGGCATATTTTTCTGTGTTCCTTTAATAAATTCATTAATTAACTAGAAGTAACTTTCCTGTCAGTGTCAAACAATGGGAAAGAAGAGAACCAGTTGCAGATAACGCTCCATGTCAAAGTGCTCAGTATGTTCCTCTCCCCCAAAACAGTGTAAAATTCAACAGTTCTAGATAATGAGGTCATTCTTGGGGACTGCCACAGAATAGAAATAGAAAACTGCATCCACAATGAAAACTTATTTGAGGCCAAAGGATGGAGAGGAGTGAGAACATAAAGATCCCTTAAAGGGTTTTTGCTCATGAGCTGTGCCACCTGTCATGGTATGATTCTCTGATAGAGTTTGAAAACCCCATCCACATGAAGACCATTAAAAAATAAATCAGTGTGGTTCAAGGCTTTTTAAATTATTTAAGTGTAAATGGCTCCAGCTGGCTTTTGTTATCTGCTCAATGTAAGTATTCTTTTTCCACTCAAAAAATAATTCTAACTACTTCCTTTGAAAATATTATTAAATCAGTTTTTACATAAGCAGCCACACTGTTTTCTTGTTACAATATTACACTTCAATCTACTGCTGGTGAATATGTATGCATATGAAGTAAATGAGTGAGCTTAGCCAGTTTTCTTTAGATGAAAATTAGGCTTTGAGGACTAAGCGATACCGGTGAACTTTGTACTTCCATAATGTCACCAGATGATTTCTTATTTATCTTCTTCATGTAGCCCATTTGGGCCTAATTATAATCTAAAATGTATAAGATGCTCTGTCTATTTTCTTTTGCACAAATTCTGGAAAAACATGCCATGGCATGTGCTGTGCTTTCTAAAAACTGACAGGTACTTGCAATACCTGACTAGAACTAGATTCTGAAATTAAAATTTACTACAGTATCTGCTTTTATATGGCATTCTTCTGTATGAACCAACAACTAAAAGTCTCAAATAGTATAAATTAATAAATGTAGAGGGAGACACCAGAAAAATTGAAAATTTAAATTTAAATTCACTCAAGTCACTATGGAGTAATAGCCAATGAAGTACATATTATAGGACTAAGTGTAATTGGAAATTAAGTACTTTTGATATCTGCTACACTAAAAATAGAAAAACATACTCTAGCTATACAATTTTAGCTGGTAAAGTCAATAAGCACACACTCAACAAACTAAAGGAAAGTCTCATCAGGCAGAAACTTAAAAACTCTATAGGAGAGGAAGCTAATGTTCTCAGTTTTCTAAAGGGAACACATTCTTTAGACAGGGATTATAGAATGTAATTTATAATCTGTCTTGTAATAAACTTATCATTGATAAATTATTATCAGTAATTAGACCTGATGAAAAGGCAGGATTATCAATGTTCTTTTAAAAAATTCTTCTATTGAAAACATCAAAAAGTATGTTGACTATTATAAAATGACTCATTTCCTATGTTGCTCAGTTCCCTTAATCATGAGAATAATAAAAAATGAAACAATGGACATGATTATGTTATTTTTTTCCTTCGGCAAGAACACTTAACATGAGATGTACCTTCTTAACAGATTAAGTGTATATATACTACATTGTTATCTATAGGTACAATGTTGTACACTAGATCTCTAGCGTTTATTCATCTTACATAATTGAAATTTATACATGTTGATTAGCAACACCCCATTTCTCCTTCCTCCTAATCCCTGGTAACCATCATTCTATTCTTTGCTTCTATGAGACTGGTTTCCTTAGAGGCCGCATATAAGTATAATCATGCAGTATTTGTCTTTCTGTGACTGGCTTATTTCACTTAGCAAAATGTCCTCAAGGTTCATCCATGTTGTCATATGCAGCAGGATTTCCTTTTCTGTTAAGGTTGAATAATATTCGATTATATGTATATGCCACATTTCTTTATTTGTCTGTTGATGGACATTTAAATTGTTTCCACATTTTGACTAGTGTGAATAGCACTGCAGTTAACATGGAACTGCTACCATCTCTTCAGGATCCCACCTTCAATTCTTTTTTATAAATCCCCAGAAGTGAGATTTTTGTATCATATGATTGCTTATTTTTAATTTTTTGAGTAGCTTCTATATTGTTTTCCATAGTGGCTGCATTATTTTGCATTCCCTCCACTACAGCACAAGGGTGCCAATTTCTTCACATTCTTGCCAACATTTGTCTTTTATTTTTTTGATAATAGCCATCCTAATAGATGTGAGATGATGTCTCATTATAGTTTTAATTTGCATTTCCCTGATGATTAGTGATGTTAAGCATCTTTCCATATACCTGCTGGCCATTTGTATGTCTTCTTTGGAGAAATGTCTACTCAAGTCTTTAGCAAAAAGGAAGACAACAAGAGAGAAAAAGGGATAAAAGAGCTACAAGATAGATTACAGTTTTAAAAATGACAATAGTAAATTCTTCCCTATAAATAATTTAAATGTAAATAAATTAAACTCAAAAGATATGGAGTAGATAAATGAGACAACTATGCAATGTAGATTCATCTCTTGGAAGGATTCCACCTCCAGCTTTCTAAGGATCTCCTCGATTATAGCAGAGAGAAGCCCTAGTGCCTCCCAAATCTCTGAACTATGTAAGAAAGAAACTCGGACAAGTGTAAGACATCAAATAAACCACCTACAAAAAGTCCATTGTGTGTTTTCACAGGTTCTAAGTTATGCTGAGGCCCTTGCCTTGGGATTGGCCATGAGATACTCTACCTCTGTCTCTTTCAACATTTGTGCAATGACTATAGGTGTAGATAAGGTTTCAATTCATTCCTATCCATTGAAGTTCTTAATTCATGAGTTAACTTCAACCTTTAGAGCTTCCAGCTCTTGTGAGGAAAAAAAGTATGGTCTATAATATTGACTTTCTGTGACATTGACTGAGATCAGTAACAGTGGACCCTTGGATCCCCTTTCTAGCCATCAACCTGGTTCACACTCATTGACCATCTCTGCAGGGTTACTCCTCCACTTATCCTCCATCCACTTATCCTCTTATATCCTCCCCAGTATCACTTATATATGCCTGCTACCTTCAAGAGCATAAATAACACTCTAAAGTACTTCAACTGAGTATTTACCTATGAACCACACAGGCCTTTTCTTCTTTAAGGGAGTCAAAGCATTTTAGTCTCAAGCCCTCTCAAAGATTCCATGTTGTGCCATTGGTAGATTTGGGTACATGGTTTGGTCCTTCATGCTCTCTGATTTCAGATCACTTACCCTCAACTAAAGAGCATTGAAAAGATGCTCCATAGGAAACTCTTCCAGGACATGCACAGTTGAGCTTTGCTCACTCTGTGCTGCACTATCCAAGATATTGAGAGAGTCTTGTCTATTTATCTCCATGGGACTATTGTAAGATAAGAGAGAAACCCAGAGTGGATCTTCATAGTGCTCAGCTTTCCTCCCAGGTAAGGCCAGAGCAATCCTTGACAGTGACAGACTCAGGAGAGAGTACCAATATTCCTCCCTAACCCTCCCTCCACCCTGCAATTGTTGATTAGATATTTTCAGTTATTTCCCTGCCCATATCAGCCTGTAGTATGCCAGGCCCTGGTACTACGTAATCTAGGCAAAAATCATCATGATGGTTAATTTTATGTGTTAACTTGACAGGGCTGTTATGTGTCCAGATATTTTGGTTAAATATTATTTCTGTGTGTGTCTGAGGATGTTTCTGGATAAGATTAGCATTTGAATTGATAAACTGAATAAAGATTTCCTTCATCAGTGTAGGCAGGCATCATCTAATTGGCTCAGTGTCTGAATACAACAAAAAAGCACAGGAAGGAAAAATTGCTTTCTCTGCCTGATGATGAGCTAGGACATTGGCCTTCTCCTGCCCTTTGACTGGGATTTAGACCATCAGCTATCCTGGTTCTCAAGCATTCAGATTTGGACTAGAACGTACACAGTCACTCTTGGTTCTCAGGTATTTGGACTTACACTAGAATTACATAAGCAGCTTTTCTAGGTCTCCAGCTTACACATGGCAGATTGTGGAGCTTCTTAACTTCAATAATTGCACAAGTTAATTCTTTATAATAAACTTCTTTATTATCTATCTACATAAATATCATCTATGTATCTACTTAATCTCCTATTGGTTCTGTTTCTCTGGAGAACCCTAATACTTGTTAACTCATGGTTTTATTTTTGTATTTGTTGGGCTGCAGAGAGCTTAAATTACTCCAAACATAACTTACTGGATTTTTCTTAAGACAAAAATGATAACTAACACTCCCTAATCTGGGGAAGGAAATAGAGACTCAGGTCATGGAAGCCCAGAGATCTCCCAACAATAGGAACCCTAGGAAGACAACACCAAGACATATCATCATTAAAATGGCAAAGATCAAGGACAAGGAGAGAGTACTGAAAGTAGCCAGAGAGAGAAGAAAGATTAATTATAAAGGAACTCCCATCAGGCTATCAGCAGATTTCCTACTAGAAATTTTACAGGCCAGAAAAGAATGGCATGATGTATTCAATGCAATGAAATAGAAGGCCTTCCAACCAAGAATATTCTACCCAGCAAGATTATCATTTAAATTTGAAGCAGGGATTAAAATTTTTTCAGGTAAACAAATACTGAAGGAATTCATCAGACTAAACCAGCCCTACAGGATATGTTAAAGGACTGCTCTAGATGGAAATGTTCCTAAGGTTATATAGCTGTTGCCAGAGAAAATAAACCCACAGTAAAGGTAGTAGAACAATTAATTACCAAGCAAGTACAAAATTAAATTAACTACTCACAAAATCAGTCAAGGGATACACAACAAGTTCAGAATATGACAACTAATATATAATGTGAGAAGAAGGAAGAAAAACAAGAAGGTGGGGAAAGTACCTTTAGATTGTGTTTGAAAAGGAGTAATCAGCTATTTAGGATAGACTGTTAGATAGTAAGGAAGCTATCCTTGAATCTTTGGTAACCACAAATCTAAAACCTGCAATGGCAAAATGTATATGTCTATCAGTAATCACCTTAAATGGAAGTGCACTGAATGCACCAATCAAAAGACTCACAGTTACAGAATGGATAAAAAAACAAGGCCCGAGGCAGAGCCAAGATGGAGGCTTGAGTAGAGCAGCAGAAATCTCCTCTCAAAACCGTATATATATATATATATATTTAAAAACAGCTTTATTGGGATATAATTCACATGCCATACAATTACCCATTTAAAGTGTACAATTCAACTATTTTTGGTGTATTACATTAAATTTTTATATTATTGTAAAATATGTAACAAAATTTACCATTTGAACATTTTTTTTCTTTGAGAGGGCATCTCTCATATTTATTGATCAAATGGTTGTTAACAATAAAATTCTGTATAAGGGAGTCAATGCTCAATGCACAGTCATTAATCCATCTCAAGCCTAGTTCTCGTCAGTCTCCAATCTTCTGAAGCATAACGAACAAGTTCTTACATGGTGAACGAATTCTTACATAGTGAATAAGTTCTTACATGGTGAACAGTACAAGGGCATTCATCACAGAAACTTTCAGTTTTGATCACGCATTATGAAATATAAACAATCAGGTCAAATATGAATATTCATTTGATTTTTATACTTGATTTATATGTGGATCCCACATTTCTCCCTTTATTATTATTATTTTTATTTTTAATAAAATGCTGAAGTGGTAGGTAGATGCAAGATAAAGGTAGAAAACATAGTTTAGTGTTGTAAGAGAGCAATTGTAGATGATCAGGTGTGTGCCTGTAGACTGTGCTAATCCGAGCTAGACAAGGGCAATAAAACATCCATGGATGCAGAAGATTTCTGTCAAAACGGGGGGGGGGGGTGAGGTTCTAAGCTTCACCACTGTTGTTCCCCGATTTCTCACCTGATGGCCCCCCTGCGACTGTGCCTGTCTTAGGTTGTTCCTCCCTTGAGGAATCTTACCCGTCTCTGGCTAACCAGTCATCTTCCGGGGCCATACAGGGAAATGTAAAGTTGGTAAGTGAGAGAGAAGCCATATTGTTCAAAAAGGATAGCTTTTTACTTCTTTGCAGATTTATGCCCTGTGGCTTCTATGCCCAGAACTTGTCTCGAGGTATCTTTACCACCTGGAGGAATTATGATGCTTGGTAAATTCGATATGAGGCACGAATTCTATTTAAGGGTTGTAATTAGGAAGGAAGAAGAAAAGCTATAGAGGTAGCATATGGAAGAAAACATTAAAACCATATATATTTTTGAAAATGCAACAAATACAACTCTTCCTAAGAGAGAGACCAGAAGACACAGGACAACAGCCAGACTATATCCACACCTGTGAGAACCCAGCACCTCGCGAAGGGCGTAAGATACAAGCCGTGGCCCTGTGGGACCCAAGCGCCCCTCACCCCAGCTCCCGGTGGGAGGAGAGGGCTAAATAGCCAGTTCTAGCCATCTTCACTGGAGAGCAGACACACAGTGCATGCGTGGGGTGCTGGATACTAGGGGAACAGGACAGTAAGACCTGTGAGTGGGTCCCCACAGCCGGCACCCCTGGGACAAAGAAAAGTGAGTGCTTTTTGAAAGTCTTAAAGGGACAGTGACCCCACAGCTGGATGGAAGTGTCCCAGCACACTTACCCAACAACTGGGAATCCCGGGGAATTCCAGGCCCCCTAACCCCCTGGGCAGCAGTGCAGCTTGGATGCCCCTCAGGGAGATAAACAGCCTCATGGCCGTTTCACCTCCACCGCTGCTCTGCCATATCAGAAGAGCAGCCTGAGGCAGGCCACAACCATAGCAACCATGGAGCTTAACTCCACAGCTGCTGGGCAGGAATCAGAATCCCCATCTGTGCACAGCTGTCCAGCACAAGCCACTAGAGGTCGCTGTTCTCCCAGGAGAGGAAGGCCACAAACCAGCAAGAAGGGACGTTCTACCAGCCATCACACATGCCAGTTCCACAAACTATCGTTATCGCCATAAAAAGGCAAAAGAATTTGATACAGACCAAGATCACAGAGTTAAACCCTTAGAAGGAGACAGACCTAACCAGTCTTGCTGAAAAAGAATTCAAAATAAAGGTCATAACCATGCTGACGGAGCTGCAGAGAAATATGCAAGAGTGAAGGAATGACGTCCAAAGGGAGATTTCAGAAATGTAACAATCTCTGGAAGGATTTATAAGCAGAATGGATAAGATGCAAGAGGACATTGATGGAATAAAAACTAGAGAACAGGAATGCAGAGAAGCTGACGCAGAGAGAGATAAAAGGATCTCCAGTAATGAAACAATATTAAGAGAGCTGTGTGACCAATGAAAAAGGAACAATATCTGCATTATAGGGGTACCAGAAGAAGAAGAGAGAGAAAAAAGGATAGAAAGTATCTTTGAAGAAATAATTGCTGAAAACTTCCCCAAACTGGGAGAGGAAATAATCGATCAGAGCACGGAAGTACACAGAACTCCCAACAGAAGGGATCCAAGGAGGACAACAACAAGACACACAATAATTAAAATGGCAAAGATCAAGGACAAGGACAGAGTTTTAAAGACAGCTAGAGAGAGGAAAAAGGTCACCTACAAAGGAAAACCCATCAGGCTATCACCAGGCTTCTCAACAGAAACCTTACAGGCCAGAAGAGAATGCCATGATATATTTAATGCAATGAATCAACACACATCAACAGAATCAGAAACAAGAATGGAAAAATAATGACAGACTCCACAGAAACACAAAGAATTATTATAGACTATTTTGAAAACCTATATGCTAACAAGCTGGAAAATCTAGAAGAAATGGACAACTTCCTAGAAAAATACAACCTTCCAAGACTGGCCAAAGAAAAAACACAAAAGTTAAACAAACCAATTACGAGCAAAGAAATTGAAGCAGTAATCAAAAAACTACACAGGAACAAAATCCCCGGTCCAGATGGATTTACTTCGGAATTTTATCACACATACAGAGAAGACATAATACCCATTCTCCTAAAATTTTTCCGAAAAATAAAAGAGGAGGGAATACTACCAAACTCATTCTATGAAGCCAACATCACCCTAATACCAAAACCAGGCAAAGACCCCACCAAAAAAGAAGACTACAGACCAATATCCCTGAAGAATGTAGATGCAAAAATACTCAACAAAATATTAGCAAACCGAATTCAAAAATACATCAAAAGGATCATACACCATGACCAAGGGGGATTCATCCCAGGGATGCAAGGATGGTACAACATTCAAAAATCCATCAACATCATCAACCACATAAAGAAAAAGAAGGACAAAATCCACATGATCATCTCCATAGATCCTGAAAAAGCATTTAACAAAATTCAACATCCATTCATGATAAAAACTCTCAGCAGAATGGGTAAAGAGGGCAGGTACCTCAACATAATAAAGGTCATATATGCTAAACCCGCAGCTAACATCATACTGAACAGCAAAGAAGCTGAAAGTTTTTCCTCTGAGTTCGGGAACAAGACAGGGATGCCCACTCTCACCACTGTTATTTAGCATAGTACTGGAGGTCATAGCTATGGCAATTAGACAAAACAAAGAAATACAAGGAATCCAGATTGGTAAAGAAGAAGTTAATGTGTAACTATTTGTAGATGACATGATATTGTACATAAAAATACCTAAAGACTCCACTCCAAAACTACTAGAACTGATATCGGAATAAAGCAAAGTTGCAGGATTCAAAATTCACACACAGAATTCTATGGCTTTCCTATACACTAACAATGAACCAATAGAAAGAGAAATCAGGAAAACAATTCCATTCACCATTGCATCAAAAAGAATAAAATACCTAGGAATAAACCTAACCAAAGAAGTGAAAGACCTATACCCTGAAAACTACAAGTGACTCTTAAGAGAAATTAAAGGGGACACTAACAAATGGAAACTCATCCCATGCTCATGGCTAGGAAGAATTAATATTGTCAAAATGGCCATCCTGCCCAAAGCAATATACAGATTTGATGCAATCCCTATGAAACTACCAGCAACATTCTTCAATGAACTGGAACAAATAGTTCAAAAATTCATATGGAAACACTAAAGACCCCAAATAGCCAAAGCAATCCTGAGAAAGAAGAATAAAGTAGGGGGGATCTCACTCCCCAACTTCAAGCTCTATTGTAAAGCTATAGTAATCAAGACAATTTGGTACTGGCACAAGAACAGAGCCACAGACCAATGGAACAGACTAGAGAATCCAGACATTAACCCAGACATATATGGTCAATTACTATTTGATAAAGGAGCCATGGACATACAGTGGTGAAATGACAGTCTCTTCAACAGGTGGTGCTGGCAAAACTGGACAGCTACATACATGTAGGAGAATGAAACTGGACCATTGTCTAACCCCATATACAAAAGTAAACTCAAAATGGATAAAAGACCTGAATGTAAGTCATGAAACCATTAAACTCTTGGAGAAAAACATAGGCAAAAACCACCTCTTAGACGTAAACATGAGTGACCTCTTCTTGAACATATCTCTCTGGGCAAGGAAAACAACAGCAAAAATGAACAAGTGGGACTATATTAAGCTGAAAAGCTTCTGTACAGCAAAAGACACCATCAATAGAACAAAAAGGAACCCTACAGTATGGGAGAATATATTTGGAAATGACAGATCCGATAAAGGCTTGACATCCAAAATATATAAGAGCTCACACGCCTCAACAAACAAAAAACAAATAATCCAATTAAAAAATGGGCAGAGGAACTGAACAGACAGTTCTCCAAAAAAGAATTACAGATGGCCAACAGACACATGAAAAGATGCTCCACTTCGCTAATTATCAGAGAAATGAAAATTAAAACTACAATGAGATATCACCTCACACCAGTAAGGATGGCTGCCATCCAAAAGACAAACAGCAACAAATGTTGGCGAGGCTGTGGAGAAAGGGGAACCCTCCTACACTGCTGGTGGGAATGTAAATTAGTTCAACCATTGTGGAAAGCAGTATGGAGGTTCATCAAAATGCTCAAAACAGACTTACCATTTGACCCAGGAATTCCACTCCTAGGAATTTACCCTAAGAACGCAGCAATCAAGTTTGAGAAAGACAGATGCACCCGTATGTTTATTGCAGTTCTATTTACAATAGCCAAGAATTGGAAGCAACCTAAATGTCCATCGGTAGATGAATGGATAAAGAAGATGTGGTACATATACACAATGGAATACTACTCAGCCATAAGAAGAGGGAAAATCCTACCATTTGCAGCAACATGGATGGAGCTGGAGGGTATTATGCTCTGTGAAATAAGCCAAGCAGAGAAAGACAAATACCAAATGATTTCACTCATCTGTGGAGTATAAGAACAAAGGGAAAACTGAAGGAACAAAACAGCAGCGGAATTACAGAACCCAAAAATGGACTAACAGGTACCAAAGGGAAATGGACTGGGGAGGAGGATGGGTTGGTAGGGAGTGATAAGGTGGGGGGAGAAAAAAGGGGGTATTAAGATTAGCATGCATGGGGGGGAGAAAGGGGAGGGCTGTACAACACAGAGAAGACAAGTAGTGATTCTACAACATTTTGCTATGCTGATGGACAATGACTGTAAAGGGGTTTATAGGGGGGACCTGGTATAGGGGAGACCCTAGTAAACATAATATTCTTCATGTAGGTGTACATTAAAGATAACAATTAAAAAAAAGAAAAAGAAAGAAAGAGAAGGGTGATTACTCCCTGATAGGATAAAACTAAATGTAAATCAGCGATTAATGCATGCTTTAAATATCCTTAATTTTGATCACTTAAAGGGTGTCAGATGATCAGCTATGGAGGTACATTTTTCTGATAATACTCCTTTCTCTTATAAAAAAAAAAAGCAGTTCCTGTGTGTTGACCTCCAATGAGTTCTACACAATGGTATAAAGGGCATAACAAAGAGTGGGCAAAAGGTCTGTTTGTGTTTATACAGAGGATCAAAGCCTAATTTGGCTATCCTGAATATGAACTAAGATACGATATGAAGAAGAACTTCCAACATCAGCACTCTGGAAGAGTCATACCAGAAAGTGATCATCAAAAGACCTCAACAAAGATCCAGGCGATGCTGCAGTTGTAGCTGCATGCATCCCACCGGTTCCTGGACTTGCCATTGGAATGAAGAAGGAGATATCTAAGTTGGCCTGTGCTTTCAGTAAAACAACAAATTTGACTGGATCTATACTATTGGAACTCATCGAAGAATTAGGAGAAGTGCAAGTTGTAGCGCTCCAAAATCTTACAACTATAGACTATCTACTATTAAAAGAACATATGGGATGTGAACAGTTCCCAGGAATGGGCTGCTTTAATTTGTCTGATTTCTCTCAGACTGTTCAAGTACAGTTGGCAATATCCATCATATCATCGACAAATTTTCACAAATTCCTAGGGTGCCTAACTGGTTTTCTTGGCTTCACTGGAGATGGCTGGTAATTATAGATCTGCTTTGGTTATGTAACTGTATTCCTATTATGTTAATTTGTGTGCACAATTTAATTAGTAGTTTAAAACCTATACATGCTTAAGTTACTCTACAAGAAGATATGTTAAAGAAATAATCAATCTTCCTATGTTTTCTTTCGTCTGCTACCTCTATAGCTTTTCTTCTTCCTAATTACAACCCTTAAATAGAATTCGTGCCTCATATCGAATTTATCGAGTATCATAATTCCTCGAAGTGGTAACGATACCTCAAGACAAATGCTGGGCATAGAAACCACAGGGCATAAATCTGCAAAGAAGTAAAAAGCTAACCTTTTCAAACAATATGGCTTCTCTCTCACTTACCAAGTTTACATCTCCCTGTATGGCCCTGGAAGATGACTGGCTAGCCAGAGATGGGTAAGATTCCTCAAGGGAGGAACAACCTAAGACAGGCACAGTCGCCGGGGGGCCATCATGTGAGAAATTGGGAATCAACAGAGGTGAGGCTTAGAACCTCACCCCCACTGTTTTGAGAGAAATTTTCTGCATCTGTGGTTGTTTTAATGCCCTTGTCTAGCTCGGATTAACACATAGTCTACAGGCACACCTGATCATCTACATTTGCTCTCTTACAACACTAAACTCTGTTTTCTACCTTTATCTTGCATCTACCTACCACTTCAGCATTTTATTAAAAATAAAAATAATAATAATAATAAAGGGAGAAATGTGGGATCCACATATAAATCAAGTATAAAAATCAAACAAATATTCATATTTGAACTGATTGTTTATAGTTCATAATGCGTGATCAAAACCGAAAGTTTCTGTGATGACTGCCTTTGTACTGTTCACCATGTCAGAACTTATTCAGTATGTAAGAATTTGTTCACCATGTAAGAACTTATTCAGTATGTAAGAATTTGTTCACCATGTAAGAACTTGTTTGTTATGCTTCAGAATTTTGGAGACTGACGAGAATTAGGCTTGGAGTTAATTAATGATTGTGCATTGAGCATTGACTCCCCTATACAGAATTTTATTGTTGTTAACAACCATTTGATCAATAAATATGAGAGATGCCTTCTCAAAAAAAAATGGAATGGGAAGATTCTGGAGTCTTGCTTTATGTTGGGAAATGGTGTAACTTACTTTAGTTCCCTTTGTTTAGAATTCCTATTTTTAAAAAGGAGAGAAGGATCTCATTTTGTTTTTTTTTTTGAAAGCATGTTTATAATTACATTTTGTATTTATACATGATTATGTATGTGTGTGCTTTATGCATAAAGTTAATACAATAATAATAAAAAGAAAAATTAATAAATAAAAATGTGGATGCCTTTGGGAAAAAAAATTCAACATTCTTTCATGATAAAAACTCTGAACAAAATGGGCATACAGTGTATATTCCCCAACATAATAAAGGCCTTATATGAGAAACCCACAGCTAGCATCATACTTAACAGTGAAAAGCTGAGAACATTTCCTCTAAGATCAGGAAGAAAACAGGGAGGCCCACTCTCACCACTTTTATTTAACATAGTAGTGGAGGTTCTAGCCATGGCAATGAGACAACACAAAGAGAAAAAAGACATCCAAATTGGTAAGGAAGACGTTAAACTGTCACTGTTTGCAGATGACATGATATTATACTTAGAAAACCCAAAGACTCCAACCAAAATCTATTAGAAATAATAACTGAATTCCACAAAATTTCAGGATACAAAATTAATACACAGAAATATGTTGCATTCCTATACACTAACAACAAATTTGCAGGAAGATAAATCAGGAAAAGAAATACATTTACATTTGTATCAAAGAGAATGAAATACCTAGGATTAAACATACCCAAGGAAGTGAAAGACATATACCCTGAAAGCTACAATACACTTATGAGAGAAATTAAAGATACCAATAAATGGAAACAGATTCTGTGCTCATAGATAGGAAGAATTACTATTGTCAAAATGGCCATCCTGCCTAAAGCAATCTACAGATTCAATGCAGTCCCTATCAAAATACCAAGAGCATTCTTCAACAAACTAGAAGAAGTAGTTCTAAAATTCATATAAAACCACAAGAGACCCTGAATAGCCAAAGCAATCCTGAGAAAGAAGAACAAAGCTGGGGAAATTATGCTCTCTGACTTCAAGCTCTACTAAAAAGCTAATGTAATCAAAAGAGTTTGATACTGGCACAAGTACAGACCCATAGATCAATGGAGAATAAAGAGCCCAGGTATAAACCCATGTATATATGGTCAAATAATATATGATAAAGGAGCCATGAATTATAGAGTTGAAAAAAGACAGCCTCTTCAACAACTGGTGTTGGCAAAACTGGACAGCTACATGTAAGAGAATGAAGCTGGATTATTGTCTAACTCCAAACACGAAAGTAAACTCAAAATGGATCAAAGACCTGAATGTAAGTCATGAAACCATAAAACTCTTAGAAGAAAACATAGGCAAAAATCTCTTGAATATAAATATGAGCAACTTTTTCCTGAACATATGTCCTCAGATAAGGGAAACAAAATAAAAAATGAGCAAGTGGGACTACATCAAACTAAAAATCTTCTGTACAGCAAAGGACACCATCAGCAGAACCAAATGGCATCCTACAGTATGGGAGAATATATTTGTAAACAATTTATCAAATAAGAACCCATTCACTTCAACATCCCAAAAAAAATAACCTGATTAAAAAATGGGCAGAGGAACCTGAACAGACTCCTCTCCAAAGAAGATATACTAATGGCCAACAGGCACATGAAAAGATGTTCCACATTGCCAATTATTAGGGAAATGGAAATTAAAAGTACAATGAGCTACCACCTCATACCAGTGAGGATGGCCACTATCCAAAAGACAAGAAACAACAAATGCTTGCAAGGATGTGGAGAAAAGAGAACTTTCCTACACTGTTTGTGGGAATGTAAGTTGCTTCAGCCACTGCAGAAAGGAATAGGAAGGTTCTTCAAAAAACTAAAAATAGAAATACTACTTGAGCCAGTAATTCCAACCCTGGAATTTACCTGAAAAAAACAAGATCTCAGATTCAAAAAGACATATGCACCTCTATGTTTTTCACGGCACTATTTACAATAGGCAAAATATGGAAGCAACCTAAGTGCCCATCAGTAGATGAATGGATAAAGAAGAGGTGGTACATATATACAATGGAATATTATTCAGCCATAAAAGGTAAAGAAATTCTGCCATTTGCAACAACATGGATGGATCTGGAGGGTATTATGCTCAGTGAAATAAGTGAGGTGGAGAAAGACAAATACCAAGTGATTGCACTCATTTGTAGAGTATAAAAGCAAAGCAAAATGGTAGTAGACTCATAGACACCAAGAACACACTAGTGGTTACCAAAGGCGAGGGATTGCGGAGGGTGGGTGAGGAGGGAGAAGGGGATTAAACGGCACTATAATTCCCAATCACAGTATAGGTAGGTTACTGGGATGGTAGTACAGCAAGGAGAATACAATTAATGATTCTATAACATCTTACTATGCTGATAGACAGTGACCGCAATGGAGGGGGTGAGGTCTTGATAATACAGGGAAATGTTGAACCACTGTGTTGTGTATATAAAGCCATCATAAGGTTGTATATCAATGATAATTTAATCAAAAATATATTCAAGGTGCCTTTTACTGACATCTTCAGGGGAACAAAAGAAGAGGTTCCCTGGCACATTGCACAGCAAAACCTCATCAAAACTCCTTTCATTAGACAGTCTTGCCTTCCTTCCAGGAAGCCTCATGAGAAAGATACAAAGAAATAAAGGATAAGTTTCAATGAATGGAACAGTTCTGGAATGTTGCAACTTTGGTGAGGTTATCCATTAGGAAATGCCTTGTTCTAATGCAAATACATTTGAGGCAGGAGGGTTGCCATCAACATAGAAGGTCAAGGGAGGAGTCAGGTGAAGGCACCACAAAACTTTCTTAATGCCAGAATATCTCACAAATCTGAGATGCCCATACTTATTCACCACTTTAGCTTAAAATATTTGGAACATCTTTGGAATATGAATAATAAAATACATATAAATTTCCAAAGAGAGATATCTTTAAGATATGGAGGAAGCCAACACTCCACTAACATATACACATGGAGTCGTTATAAGATTTGCTGGCTACCACCTGAGTAGAGGATAGGGAACTCCAGGACAAATGAGGAACTTGCAAAACATATATTCAATATCCTCTCAAGTCCTCTAATTATTGTTTTCACCTGACAAGAGCAGAGTGATATTTTCTTCCTTTAGGATTTCTTTAGGACAGGGCAAGCTTCATCAGGAAGCATGTGACATTTGTTTTAATTAAGAGAAAAGGAGAATTTTACTGGGAACATGAGTTCATCTAGGGATTGCTGTGTGGAGTATACACAAAGTCCATGGGCTGATAAATTTCTAGTATCTTGCTTATCAATATTGATGGGAACATGTACAAAGTAGCCATGATGGGAGAGATGGAGGCCACACCTGGGCCTAACACTATGGGCCTTGACTTATCCAGGTGGATTTAGCTTTGCTACTATTGAATATTCAACCTTCCAACAACAGAAACCAATGTTGAACCCCAAATACAGAGACCAACTTAATATACTGGGCCTTTTCCCTCCGAAAAAGCCAATAACTCTTCTGAGAATATGCACATACTTGAGGTAATTGTTTGCCTGTAGGACTTCAGCCATCACATCCATCTAAGACCACACAGAATTTTGGATTCACTGTCATGAGATTCTCAGAAAACATATCAGATGAGGAGTGCTGCTTTGCAGTAACAATGTATGGAAATTGACCCATAAACATGGAATCCACTGGTCATATGACAATCTGTATCACCCAGAAACTGCTGCCTATGAGAGGATTAGGGCAGACTGTTGCAGGCCTGAATCAAGTTCTGTTTGGAGGCAATATTTCAGTAGCACTGGGAGTCATCCCTTAGGACATAGAATACATCACGAGTAAAAAACTTTTATGTAGTTCTGGTCCTTAAGAGGAATAATAAATAGATCTGAGCAACAAGGGATATAAGCATGAGTGACCTCATTTGCTATCATTCTAACTGACCCAGTTGGAGAAATTTGAGTGCCTGTTTTGTAGAACTTTGAGCTATTGAATTATAAACTGCAAATGCCACTTGTACACTTTGTCCTCCTTGTACCCATCAAACATCTTGCAGAAAGAGGAGTCACTGTCCTAGCAGAGGTAACTGACTATGATCATCAGGAGAGGGTAGGGATACTATTACACATTCAAAGAGGGAGAAATATATTTGGCTCCCAAGTGATCCACTAAGTGCTTCTTGGTACTCCCCTGACCATTTCCTGGTTTTGATATTGTATTACAGTAACGCAAGATGTTATCATTAGAAAGTGAGTAAAGGGTATACATAACCTCCCTGCACGTTTTTTGCAGCTTTTTGTAAATCAGTAATCATTTCAAAACAAGAAGTTTAAAAACACAGGACTTGTAGGAAAAATAGGGTTACATTACACAACACTCAAAAACTGTCAGTGATACCTTAAAACAGTGAGCCTAGTAAAAATCTTGGCATGGTTTTAGAACTGTTAAGTGATTAAGAAATTCATAAATATACATGAATATGGCACCTTCCTTGAAAAAGATGCTAAGTTTGTTTGTAGAAGTGAGTGTCAGAAGGATCACAGCTTGTGAGTTACTGTGAAGTGGTGGAGGGAAGGATATCAGGATACAGGGAGCAAAGCTTGGATTTTAGAGTAGTGCAGGAAGAGAGTCCTTACTCTACCATTTCCAAGCACTGTGGAGGCCTGATATAACTGCTGGTAGACTGGTAGAAATGAAAGGAGCGACTGGACCTTTTGGTTCTGGCCACATTGGCTCATGGTGGGGACAGAGGAAGAGCAAGCCAAGACATATAACATACAACATGCAATGTCATTCTTTAACATGAAAATAAACAGGATCGTAAGTGGGAAAAATGTAGAACAACTGGAAGGCCTACAGGGTAAAATTTGGCTTCCTGGTCAACTGGGTTCCAAACTTACTCATGGATATGGCCTTACATTGAAGAAAAGATAGCAAAAAAATAAGAAGGAATCTTGAATATCAGGAAGGAAGATTGAGAATGGTAAACAAACTGATAGTTAACCAAGGGATAGGTTTTCTGGATTATATTTGGTTGAAACAAGAATCATAATGTTGTCTCATACAGTTCTAAATGTATGTAGATGGGATATTTAAAGCCATTATATTATAAATTGAGAAGACTAAAGGGACACACAGGGAGATAAGATTTCTATATTTCACTTGAATGGGTAAAATAATGACTCCAGTAAACTGTGACAAGTTATGTATATATAATGTACTACAAAGAGCAACCACAATAAAAGCTATGCAAAGAGATACACTCAAAAACACTATAGAAAAATAAAAATGGAATTCTAAAGTTGCTCAAGCAATCCACATAAATTTAGGAAAAATAAACAGCAAAATATGCATTTTTTAAGTGCCACTTAAAAATGGAATATTTTCCATTTAACAGTGGAATATTTACCAAGATATATTATCAAACCTCAAAATACTTAAAAGAATTAAACCCATACAGAATGTGCTTCCATTCAGCGATCCAGTCCAGGTTTTCTAGTATTTTCCATAACACACTAAGGGCACAGAACACCAGCCCCAGGTTTACCAGTGTTACAGAGCATCCTCCTGGCCCTGGGGAGGACACACAGCCTGGGCTTGAGGGAGTTCCAAGATTTGAATTTCTAACTCCACTGTTCCCCAGGAATCACTGACCTTCTTAGACTTTTCCTTTCTTCCTCAGTAGTACAAAAATGCTTACTTTGAATAAATTTTGCAGGGATTTGACGTAACATGAAAAGTCATTCTTTATTATCAAAAGAATCGTGATTCTGGGTGGGACAAATACACAGAACAACTGGTATTTTGGGTGGATGAGTATCACCTCTGTGAGATAAGCTTTGGTTTTCTAATGAGCTGGTCCTTTCACCAAATTCACAGGCCAGAGAAGAAAGATGAGGATTATGAAGATGATAAGACCAGTGTCTCCTTTTATGGTTTTACTTTTCAGGATCATGAATAACTTCATGAAAGCCTTTTCTGGGACCTTGATCACAACATGGAAAAAGAGAAGGGAGGGATTTGGCAGATCAGCAGAACCAGAAGCCTTGAGTCTGATCCTTTTCACTTGGTCTGAATTCCCACACCTCACCTTTGGCAAAGCAAGAACTTGTACAACTCTGATGTAGTCCAAGTTGTTGTAATGAAGGTATTTGGGGGTACAGGAAGGACAGGCAATATTAGGATCAAAGCAGAGACACTCTGACCACACGATGTTATTTCCTATCCTATATGGCAGAAAACTGCTCCTACCTTTACTGCATCACGTGCAGCAGAAT
Organism: Manis javanica; assembly: GCF_040802235.1. Classification (NCBI taxonomy): domain Eukaryota; kingdom Metazoa; phylum Chordata; class Mammalia; order Pholidota; family Manidae; genus Manis; species Manis javanica. Next base: position 92,681,947 of record NC_133174.1, read on the forward strand.
GAGCTCTGTGGCACAACGTTTCATGGGAAAATCTCCTGGTACCCAAATGCCTGTCAATGAAGGAACAGGGTCCATGGAATTCAGAAAAGTAAGGTTCAAACACCTGTTCAAAACAACCAGGTAGCTTATATGTACCAAGAGGGAAAAGTTTGATGTGATAATAAATGAAATAAGTAAGAAACAAATTACCTGAAAATTCCCATTATTCATTCCCGAGCTCCTCCCAGCTCATATTTATTACTACACACTCCGATCACTCACTATATTACCAGGAGCCCTAGATATTATTCTATTTAACTATTTTAAGTGTAAAGATCCTTTGAACCTATTTTCCCAAGTTCTTCCCCCCCAGGTTTATCAGTCTTTCTATTGGTTGTCCTGATTGTTGCCCTTTGCTCCAAGCTGCTGCAGTTGACACTTTTACCTTTGAATGCCGTATTAGTATGCTAGGGCTGCCAATAACAGAATACCACAGACTGGGTGGGTCAAATAACAGGAAATTTTCACAGTTCTGGAAACTAGAAGTCTAAGATCAAAGTATTGGACAAGCTTGATTTCTTCTAAGATTTCTTACTGGCTTTCAGATAGTCACCTTTTTACTCTGTCCTCACATTGTCTTTACTCTGTGTGCATGTAACCCTGGTATCCTTGTGTGTGTCAAGTTCTCTTACAAGCCAGATTAGTTGAAGGCCATCCTAAAGGCCACATTTTAACTTATTCAGCTCTTTAAATACCCTATTTCCAAATATAGTCACATTCTGAGGTACTGTGGGTTAGGACTTTAACATGAATTTTAAGGGGACACAATTCAGTCCATAACACTCCACCCTCCAGATACCCAAAATTCAAGTCCTTCTCACATGTAAAATATATTCACCCCTTCCTCAACAGCCCAAATGTTGTAGACCATTTCAGCATCAACTCGAGTTCCAAATCAACTCATCTAAACCAAGTATGGGTGCGACTCAAGAGATGATTTATCTTGAGGCAAAATTCCTGTCCAGCTATGAACCTGTGAAACCAGGTAAGTTATCTGCTTCTGAAATACAGTGATGGGACAGGCATAGGATAGACCTCATTCCAAAAAGGAAAAATCAGAAATAAGAAAGGAGTCACAAGAAAGTAAAAAATCTAGAATGAAAATTCCATTAGATTTTAAGGCTCAAAAATAATCCTCTGTAGATTGATGCTCTGTCTTCCGGGCCCACATAAGTGGAAGCTCCACCTTCTGAGCCCACTGCGATGGTGGCCCCATCTCTTGTTTCTGAGTGCTAATCCCACTCTCAAGGCCTTAGACCTGGCTCATTGAAAACATGGAGGAGACAGCCCCATCTTTCTTACCTGTCTTAAAGGACAACACATATTCACAGCTGGATAGGTTTATTGTCCGGCCCTGTGGAATCCTAGAAGTCTGAAAGCCTTCCTTCATTTTGTCCTATTTCTGTTCCCTTCAGTTGAAGCTGGCAGCGCTTCTGCTTATATAACCCCATCGCTATTCCTGGCTTCTGCTGAGATGGCTGATTAGACCATGAGTCACATCCATAGCAGAGTACTGTCCAATCACACTTTTGATGCTCTCTCCAGAACATGCTTTCTCATTTTTTGCAATATGGATAGACTGAGAATTTCCCAAATCTTTAAGTCCTGGTACTTTTTGTGTTACAATTCCTTCTCCACTCTGATCACATTTCACTATAAGCAGCAAAGAGAAATGAGGCAATGCCTTCAAAATTTTACTTAAATTCTCCTCCGCTGAGTGTCTAAATTCATTACTTAAAATTTGTACTCTCTTCAAAACACTAGAACAGCTTGCCGTTTTGTAACAAAGATCACTTTTCCTCCAATTTCCTTTAACATGTTCCTCTTTTCTTTCTGAGTTTCTCACCAGAATCACCTTTAATGTACACATTTCTATCAAGAGTCTCTTCATGCAATCTTGACTTTTTGTAGCATGCATGTCAAAACTCTTCCAGCTTCTACCAATGTTCCAAGGCCACTTCGCCACTTCCACATTTTTAGGCATTTGTTCAAGTAGTACACCACTTCTCTGTACCAAAACCTGTATTAGTCAGGACTCTCCAGAAGAAAAGAAGCAACAGGATGTTTGTTTATTTTAAGAAATTGTGTCACATGATTGTGGAGGCTTCGTAAATAAAAAAACTAAAGGATAGGCCAGCATGTTGGAAACCCAGTTTGAACCTGAAGATTACTGGCAGGATTCCTTCTTGCTCTGGGAGGTTAGTCTTTGTCCTGTTAAAGCCTTCAGTTGTTTAGATGAGGCCCACTCACATTATGGAGGGTTATCTTACTTGAATTTCATTGACTTAAATGTTAATTTCATCCAAAACACCACCTTCATAGAAACATCAGAATAATGTTTGACCAAATATCTGAGCACCATGGCTCAGCCAAGTTCACAAAATGAACCACTACAAATGCTTTTGGCAAATGCTGCCTGGGAACTCCCTCCAGCCCTGGGAATTCTCCAAGTCAAAAGAACCAAAGGGAAGCCCTTGAGACAGTCTTTCATGGAACTGTCATGCAAGTTGAAAAACACAGCCACCATTCTTTAAGAATAAGGTCTGTACTGTTTCCACTGGCACTTAGTAACCTGTACCAGGAGTCCTCATGACTGCTGCTTATCTGAGGAATGAGAATAGTAAAAAAGCCATTTAAAATGCCACAGCTCTCACTAACTAAACACTGCAGCTTCTTTCTTCATTTAGCTTTCTCTTGGTTGTTTTAAGATTTTGACTAGATTCCAGATTTCTGTGAAAGTTGAGTCTGACAGTTTTTGCCAGCTTGTTGTTTTTGTGGATGGACGGGGCCTTGAGTTTATTACTCTGCCATTCTGAGTGACATTATTTTCCTAAATTAAACCATTTTCATGGACCCCTAAAATTATCATGAAATCTATTATGCCTGCTGTGCTTAATGGATGAGATCACCCTAGGCCTGCCCAGGGTTTTGGTATCCAGAGGCCATTCTGGATAGAGAACTCCCTGGCTCAGGTCAGCATCCATGGTCAGAAAAATGGAGATTCATTTCCCAGTTCTGCGCCTAACTCTTATGATCTCAGGCAATGGACTTAACTAATCTGAGATTCACTTTCCCTCTTTTTTCCATTTGGTTCTCAGAATTAATGTAAAAATTCAAAGAGATAACAAATGCAGAAGTGTCTAACCCAGTACTAGCACTCAAATCTAGTTCCAATTTCCTCTCCTCTTCAAATCTTCCTTGAGCCTTCTGTTTTTTCTCCCACCGCTTTCCCCTTGAAGAGTGAATTTTTATAAAGGACACTCTTTAGTCTATAGGATTTAAACTTTTTCGATGTAATTGAAAGTCTCATTCTTTTGGGAAGAAGTGCAGTTTAGGAAGAAGGACTATTCCTGTTCTCTTTTCAGATAGTTTGGGCATTGGCATGTGTTTTTGGTGAGAGAAGGTCTCTGGTAGATGATGGCATTGTATTCTTGTAGAGTGGTACCTTCTTCCTCAGAAGATAGGATGTTTGGCAAATTAGAGACACTATAATGGATATACAGTTATTAACCACTGCAGGTAGGGAGTTGTGTGTTTGGGGCACATCATTCAAAACCTTACTTTGTTCATCTGTGAACTGGGGATAATGACAAGGACATGTGAAAACATTTTACAAACACAAACTTAACCAATGGGAAGTGATATAATTATTAATTTATATATCCACTATTATAAGATCTTAGCAGATATTAAAATGCCTTCCTACAATGCAATAGCCTGAAAACTATGTCCATGCAAGGAATATGATTTATATTTACTTCTTCAGCCTCCTTGAAGGCACACTTTCCCTACCAAATCTCTCCTTGTACAAAAAAGTAAAACCACAGAAATTGTAGTACCCAGATTAATTTCGTGTAATTTTTGTGAAACATGTTTGTTTTTTATATAGCTGGCTTCATTACATCAAGACAGCTTACAAGGATAGGAGCTAGATAAGATTTTTTAAGTGATAAAATTGTAGATAAAATAAGGTTAAAAAAAAGAGTAAAATTTATCAGTATTGAGAATGAAGCTGGTATTGAACTCCACATGTAATTCTTCACAGATCCTTGCATAACCTAATCAAATAATCAATCATACAGCCTTTGAACAGTACGTCTTGAAATAACTCAGTTTACCTTTGGACAACTACAAGCACTAGAAAGGACTTTTTCTTGAGGTCACCACTGTGTAATTTACCACTTAGTCATAGTGTCCCTACCATCACACTCTGGTTGATATTCGAATTTGTTCAACATTTATTCAACATTCAATATGTCAGATATGTATTGACATATTATTTAATCCTCAAAAAACTGTGAGATGAGTTTTTTTTTAATTTCTACTTTACAGACAAGGAAAAAGTAAAGTTTCAAGAGGTTAAATGACCTGCCCCTAGTCTCCTTAAAACAAATAAATGTGAGGTGATCTCTTTCAAACCCAGTTCTAAATTTGAATCCAAATAACTCCATGTCATCTCCCCATAATTTGTAGGGTTTTTTCTCCTCCTGTTGCACTCACTGTAAGCTACCTGGGCACCTGGTAGGTTGCTGTCAGCTATTACTGAATAAGAGATACTACACAGAAGTGAATTCAGGGAAAGCCTTAGTAATCACCTCATGACTTCACTGGATGTGAGTTGTGAAAATATAACAGGCTAGGATTTTTCTTTTTCTGGAATGGGAATGAGCCCTACTCTACTCAACCTCGTAAATGCTCTATCAGCTCTGGAAAAGAAAAACATGAGCTTTGTAGGTAATTTGTAGGAGCATGTTCAAAAGAGACTTGTCAGGAAGTGAGGAAAGCAGGATTATTTGCAAACAAATTGAACTGTGTGATACAGTTACAAAAAAGGCCTCAGGCTGATCCCATGAGGAGCTCTGGAAGTAAGATGGCCTTTTAAGAATTGCCCCAAATTGAAACATAAGGCTTGGCCTTTGTATACCTACATTATACCATCAATGGATGCAGGCTGCCCCCATGAGAGGGCATGACTTTAGGAGAGGCAGCTCCCTTCAAGGCCGATTCCCCAGAAATTGGTGAAATGAGTGCCTCTGTCCTGAAAAGGTGTGGCAGGGGTAAGGGGTAGTTCTGAGCAGCACAACACAACATCCGTTACAGCAAATTTAATTTTATCACAATTTGCTGTCTTTAATGTATCAATCTATATATTTTTTTAAAATTTGCCTTTTTCCCTTTTTCCTATTGTTTCCTTCACAGTCTTTACCATAGTGTCTCCTCTCTCTTGCATTCCTTCCAATTTAATCTTCAATTATGAACTTCTTTTTATAATTATTTCCTTAGTTCTAACAGTTTTTGTTTCACATCTTTCTGTTGTCTATTTCTGGGTTCTCTCTCTGATTTATGCTGTTTCAAAGCTCTCAGAAATGTTTTTTTTTTCCTTTCAGTTCATTTTGAAATACTAGGTTAGGTTAGAGCCTCCATTTACTTTGTGTCTGCATTTTTCACACCCTACAGGTCTTGCCTTCAAAGGTGCTACTCTCACCTTTTGAAGTTTATTTTGCTATCATACTACTGCCTGGGATCTGCTTTCTCTAGATTCTTCCCTCATTCACTACTATCTGAACTTCCCCCTTTCCCTTACACACAATGTTTCTGCCCTGTTCAATTTGATTTCTGGAAATAGCAGTTTTCTGTGTGGTTTTTTTTTTTGTACGTGGGTTTTTTCTTCTGAAATAAACACTATGCTGGATATTTCTGAAATCCTCAAGGGCTGAGTTCGCCACAGCACTCTTTGATCTCCTGCTTTTTTCTGTGCAGTTTTTTCCTTTCGCCTGTAGTACAGAACCTGTGATAACTTCTGGTGTTTCAGTTGCTCTCAAACCTGTTTTCCTAGTTTGATAAAGAAATACTGATGTGTCACATTAGAGTGGTAGCAGTGAAGAGAATTGGCCATTATAAGATATTTTGGTGATATGATCAAGGGGAATTGCTTATGGTCTAATGTAGGAATGAAGAGGTACTCAAAAATGGTTTTTGGCTTGAGTAAGTGGATGACGATTTTACAGAAATGAGGGAAACTGAGAGATGAATGATTGGTAATGGCAGTAGCAGTCACTCTGGCTATAGTAAGTTACTTAGTTATAGTACTTACTAGATAGCCAAGTGGATATATCAGAGAAATGCCTTTGAACTGAGAGGAAAAGGTCTTAGATATCACTTTCTTTGGGAAGCCATTCTTTCTTTTTTTTAAAAATTTTTTTATTAAGGTATGATTGATATACACTCTTATGAAGGTTTCTCATGGAAAAACAATGTGGTTACTACATTTACCCATATTATCAAGTCCCCACCCATACCCCAATGCAGTCACTGTCCATCAGTGTAGTAAGATGCCACAGATCCACTATGTATCATCTCTGTGCTATACTGTTCTCCCCGTGATCCCCCATACCATGTGTACTAAACATAATACCCCTCAGTCTCCTTCTCCCTCCCTCCCCACCTGCCCTCCCATACCCCTCCCCTTTGGTAACCACTAGTTCATTCTTGGAGTCTCTGAGTCTGCTGCCATTTTGTTCCTTCAGATTTGCTTCATTGTTATATACTCCACAAATGAGGGAAATCATTTGGCATTTGTCTTTCTCTATCTGGCTTATTTCACTGAGCATAATGTCCTCCAGTTCCATCCATGTTGTTGCAAATGGTAGGATTTGTTTCTTTCTTATGGCTGAATAGTACTCCATTGCATATATGTACCACATCTTCTTTATCCATTCATCTACAGATGGACACTTAGGTTGTGGGAAGCCTCTCTTCAATGCACTTTTCACCCCATTAAGCTTGTTGCCTTTGCTACACACTGCATCCTTCATCACTCCTTTTGTAGCCTTTATCAAACTTGTTACAATTTTCTTTTTATTGGTCTATTTTCCCTGTTAGATTGTGAGCTGTTTATTGAACAGAACCTATGTCATTCATTTTTTATCAGGTTCCTTCCTGGCTCAGTGCTGACAGTCACCTCTCACCATTCATTCAATGTATGCATGTAATAAGGCTGTCAATTTAATTTTTTCTATAGTTCCAATTATTGAAAATTATTTTCCAAATTCAGCCATAATGTGCCTCCCTCTGTCTTCTATTCAGCTGAGGATATACATATAAAGCTAGGTGTTATTAATTTACTTGTCTGAATACTGACTTTGGTAATTTGCCTTAGATCTTATGCGATTGTATGTCTGGATGAGCATATTAGTCTTTCAAACCAAGCATTTAATAAAACTCCAACATTGTTTTAGCATGTACTATCTTAAACTATGTCTCCTGAAATGATTTTGTGTTATCTTCCATAGCCAAGTTTTAATATTTTTGTGTTAACTTTCACATAGTGTTTAATATTTATACTATTAAATTTCATCTTACTAGATTCAGCACGCAATTCCAGAAGTGGAAATAATTTTGGATCCTGCATATATAGTTGAATATATTGACTTATGCTCTTACCTCCAAGTGCTCAGAGGCAGAAGTTGGGGGCAAAGCAAATATGCCAAAGTTGGGCTCCAGGTCTTTGCCTGCAGCTTCAACTAGAAAATAATGCTTTCTGGTTAAAAGAAGATTTTATGGTGAGGTTAATGCAGTTTATTTTTGGCAAAAAGTTTTGTCCTAAAATTTTCAAAGCCACTTTCTAGAGCAAGTCACTGGTGATTTCCCCAAGAAGGCAATCAACACCACAGCTTTTTCCATCCCCCAACTTGCCACGCCACCCAATTTTAATGGTTTTAATATTTATATTTAAACTGTGCATGATTTACCCATTATTGGTTAAAACTGTGTGCAGTTAATGTTAATGACTCATTTATCTACTTATTTTGAAAATATCACAGTTATTTGGTATGTTAGTGAACATTCTCATGATATATAGTTTTGAATATAGCCTTAAACTCAAAATGGAGTTCTGCAAAATAATTTATAAATTCTAAAAATGCTTATAATTGATTTTATCTCACACTTTCTGTGAAAAAAAAATGCTGCATTTTGTTGGTGGGGGGCATGTTCAGAAGAGAATTTGCCGTTTTTTTGTGGCTAATTGACAGTCTATTTGCTCTATTCTAGTTCTTCTTTACCCTCTCCTTTCACCAGCATACAAAGAGGAAAAGTACTATTGTAGCACTAAATAATCTTATATCAACAGTTTTTCGGAAGAAAAGTATAATTTGGGGATCACCTAACTCCCTTTTAGACTATTCATTCAACCACAGATAAACCCAACTGATTACTACTATGATCATTACTATGAGCTTCAGCTCAAATTTACCATTTTACTCAAATCTCAAGGGAAAAAAAACAACTACTAAATGCCTCACCTAAGTGCAGATACACCACCATCTAAACTTATTTACTTTTTTGATAAGATTAACACAGCAAGGGGATACTATAGCCTATTTTTCCTATTTCTGATGGTTTCATGTTGGATTATGATGGTATTCGCACAAGGTCACACAGCAACTTGATGGTACAATTGAGACCAAAACCCTGGGATTTGGATTCCCAGGTTATTACTCTTTCTACTAATACCATGGTGATGCTCAAATGCTTACAGGAGGTTCTTACCATAAAGAAGGGAGCACCAGAGTCAAAAAAATAATCACGATGAAACAATTTAAAGGAAATGCATCCTCACAGCTCTCTCCCTCTTATAAGTTCTTCCTTTTTTAATTTCAAGTATTTCATTGGTTGTATTTTTCAACTTAAAACAGCTCAAGTCTGAATATCACCTTCTACTAAACAAGATGTGGAAGAAATGAAATGATTACACCTTTACAGTGTGACCTCCCCAACTATAGGTGAAAAATGTTTCATTATTTTCCCTCTTACCCCCAAACTAAAATCACCTTTGACTGGGAAATGATCACTTACATAAGATAATATATAGAAATTAAAACACTTTAATATAATATAAACATTTCCAGAATATAGACTGATTTTGTATCAGTACTTTTTGAGAGGTTTTTAAAACTATATATCATCTAAGCTTATATTATAAGGCTGTTTCATTTTCCACTTTCAGAACTAGAAAATACAAAAATACACTGCAAATTAGACTTAATAAACAAGCAAAAAATCAGTCTAATTCACTTCATACATTTTCCTTGGAGAAAACCAAGAAACAAACACACAACAATAATAAAATACCATCAACACTAACACAAACCCAAATCAGGAATGGGTTCTTTAATGTCTGGTAATTCTCTCATTTAAAATAATTCACTATCAGCAATTTGTTCTTGTTGTGTTCTTATGTTCTTCTTTCTCAGAGGCTAGGTTTAAGTTCGTTTTTTCTTTCAATTCAATTTCAATTTTTACGCACACACAGGAACTTAGCTTTCCTGAACTGGCAGTGACTGAAACCACCTCTCCTGTTCTTCATTGGATGTCCCTGGCTTTGTTGAAATACATACTCTTAACCAATTTCTTCAATTTATCCTCAGGGAAACAAAAGTGAAAGTTCAAAATCCAAGAATAGATTCATCCCAAAGCATTTCCTCTTCTGTTTTTACTTCAACAAATTTCTTTTTCTGTTTCCTGTGCTTATCTACTTATTTTGAAAATATCACAGTTCTTCTTTCTCAGAGGGTACACCATGGCTTTCTTTCTTCTTTTGATGCTTAAGCTTTCCTGCACTGACACTGACTTTACCTCCCTGTCTTTTCTTTTGGCGGATACTCTTGTCCTTGTCTAGATCCGTATCTTCATAACTCTTTTTCCTTTTATGCTTGGACTGCTCTTTCTCTGGTCTTTTTCCCCCTTCCTCCAGGTGCCGCCTTCTCTTCTGATGTCTCTGTTTATGACCTGCCTGATGGTCACTGGTATTCTTTTCTGAGGAGAGGTGCTTGTAAACTTCAGATTCTACACTGTATGGGCCAGAATTACTTTCTTGCTGACTAAGGCTCAGGGGTACTGGTTTTTCTAGGAAATAGTCTCTGGTGGGTTGACAGTAGGTCACAGAGTCTAGTTTCTGTTTGCTGTCATGAGCTGGTGAACAATGAGGTAACTGGTTTTCCACTGCTTGTGAAATATTGTATGATGCTGGATAGGTCTGGGAAATCTCAAATGGGAGCCCTGGCTCAATCATTCTATGTCTGGGTCTGGAATCAACCATTTCTCTGCACTTATGGGTTTCCATAGAACTATTGCTTCTGTTTCTGAAACAAGTCTTTGGCTCTAGTCCTCTGGCTTTCTGCACTTGGATGTAATCTGCAAGTTCATCTTGGAAAGAGTCATATGTTCTCTTTGAATGAGTTGGTAACCAATGATGTAACTGGCTTTCTGGGTGAAATACTGTATTGTTGTTGGTCGGTCTGGGAAGTTCAAAATGAAAATCTTTCCTCAAACATTCTTTGTCTGCGTCCAGAATCAACTTCTCTGTACCTATGAATTTCCACAGAGTTATCTCCTAGCTTTCTGAAACAAGTCTTTGGATCAAGCCCTCTGGGTTTCTGCACTTTGATGTAATCTTCCACTTCATCTTGGAAAGAGTCATATGTTTTCTTTGAATGAGCTGGTAAGCAATGTTTTTTCACTGTTTGTGTAATATTGTATGATTCTGGGTATGTCCATAAAGTATCACTTGGAAATATTTGTTCAAACATTCTATGTCTGGATCTGGAATTGACCACTTTTCTGTACCCACGGGTGTCTAAAGAACTCTCTTCCATCTTTCTGAAACAAGTCTTAGGCTCTGGTCCTCTGGCTTTCTGCACCTTGATGTAATCTGCACATTCATCTTGGCAAGAGTCTTGTGTTTTCTTTGAATCCTTCACTAGACTGAAAACAATGGATTCTCTGCAAAGAAGTAGAAAGTTCTTGTTACTAAATTATTTTATTTTGAGTATTTTCTTTGTTTTCAAAAATATCAGTCTGAAAAAACAAAAAAAGCCCAAGTTTAAAAAACCTACCTCAATATAAAAGCTATAAATCATGATGTTTTATGACAAAAAGCAGCAGCAGAGATATTATCTCTCAGGAATTTCACAACTTTTTACATTCACAAAAATTTTCAGGACTGGTGCAAAAAGGAAGATGGGTACAAAGGTATAAACATAGCTGTTATTGCTGTAATACTTAAAATGTAAGGCATATTGGAATGTGCAGGACAGCATCATGGGAAAAGACCAATATTTAATGCTCCAAAGATGATCTAATCTGAATGTCACATTGTTTTAAAGGTTTAATCTTGATTAGTCAGTTACTTGTATAGATCTATAAATGTGATGGCTATTTATTCTAGAACAATTTTAAAAGAGTCTAAATGAAAGTTAGTTTGCTGAATCAGGCAATTTAGCTCCTAAGTGTTCAGACTCAATAGTATAAATATTTTATAGAAATGCTTTATAATTTAAAATAATTTAACAGAAATATTATGCTTTGATTTTAAAAGTAACAAACCAAATATACAATAGATTAGTACCCCTTTATCTCACTACCTGACTTATTCAGTCTCCAATTATCCACTCAATCCTCTCCTACTTAAAATAATAAGAGAGAATGGAATAAACATTTATTGAACGTACTACTATGAGCCAGGCCAGGCACCTTACACACATTTTTATGCTTCATTATAACCATTTTATATCAGAGCTGTTGAAAGTTCTACATTTGGTAGAAAAATAGATCTAGCATTTCAATCCAGGTCTGTCTAACAGCAAGACACCTCACTGGAAGTTGTAACCACTCCATCTCACTGGAAGGATGATGACCAGATCACTGAATCTCTGGAATTAAGCTGTATTTCCAAGGGTTACGTGAATTTGTATAGTTAGCCTGAGAATGGTCCTTTAGCATCTTTCCAAAGGAGGACAGTGCTGTCTGATCAGGATGGGTGCCAGTTAGCCAGCTCTGCCAGTATACTATCAAGGCTAGGGAAATCCCCAGGGGGTGTTACTAGCATGCAATATGTTACAAATACCACAAACCATAGCCAGGATCAACTCACAGGGAAGTGAGTGCTTAGAAAGTTTGTGAAATACATGCAAGTATATTTGACAGAAGCCCTGGTCTTGGTGTCATAGAAGCATTTTGGCAAAAAATACTTACTTTATTTGATGTTCACGTCCTTGCATGTGGGACTGGAACATATATAAAGATGTGAAGGTGATATTACAAGTATGACAAACGTAGGTTCTCATACCAAATGCTGAAAACACAGAAAGTTCAAGTTAAGGAAGTCAATATGAATGCACTTAGAGTGACATAGCTAGGCAGGAATTTACTAGAGATCATCTACTTGAACTTTCCCAAATTAAGAGATAAGGCCCAGAGTGGTCAAATGACTTGGTGAAAGTCACAGAGCCAGTTAAGACAGCGAACCTCTCAGAGCTCATCTCTCTGATTTAAAGTCCATCATTCTTATCACTACCAACACTGCTTCTCTAGCCTTGACCTCTTTCCTAAAAAAACCGTTGTCTGCCTGCTATTCTTGCTACATGGAAGTGCAGCAGGCACTTCAAATTTAGCATGCCCAACCAACCTTTGCCTCTTAATCCCCCAACCAACCTCTTTTTGTTTGCTCTTAATTCTCTTTCCACCTCCCCCAAAACCCTAACATTTAAAAAGATTAAATACAAAAGCAAGTTTTTACTCTCGTACCTGAAATCACTGTAGTGCATTAGTTTACCAAAGGTAAATTCCACAGATTTTAGAAAGGAGAGAGGTTCAGTGAGCCCCACTCTCAGGATAAAGGCTGAAAGAAAAGTTCTAAAGCAAAACTACTAGTTACCACTTCAACAGAGTCAAGAACTATAGAATAGGTATACCAGCTACCTCTCTATTCTACTTCTTAGGTACTAGAATTGGAAGCAGGGGATAAATTAATTTTTATTTTCTTAATCTCATTATCCTGCTAGTTTCTCTGTGGTCAGAAGCAGCAAACTAATACATTTCATAAGCCAAATATAAAAATAGTCCCACCCTAAGGATGAGGCAATAATTTGGTGGCTGCAGAGATTTTAGGATCCAGCAAGTCATCTTCTTCTAAATCACACAGCAGCTTACTCATTTAAATGAGGGTAAATTAATCATTGCTAAGTGTATTGGCCTTGTCTGAACAAGATTATTCATAGAAACAGGAGACTACTGCCAAGGGGAAAGAAAGATCCTGACTCGAAGAACATGAAGACTCTGCTCACTACTGACATAAACTCTATGGGGGTGCCAAGGAAAGCTCAACAGGTTATGCCCAAGTCTGAATGAATGATTCCTCAAAACTATCCTCCCTCCCTGTGCTCTGATTTCATGCTCACCAAGTCACTTTCTGATTCTAATTTGGTTTCCCATATTCTTTGATTACAAAAAGAGGATACAGTAGATGACAGATATTTTTTAAAAGCCCTGGGAACTGGAAATACATACATCTTCTATTGTAAATCAATACCAAAATGAAAATGTATGAACTTAAACTGCAATATTTCTCAGACTTCTCTGAGATCACCTGGAGTGTTAAAAAATAACAGATTCCCAAGCCCTTCAACTGGAGAACATGATTCCACCATCTCTGGGGCAGGTAATTTGTATTTTAACAATACCCCAGGTAATTATTATCAGAGAATATATGGGAAATACACTAAGGGAATACCTTCCCAGTTCCTTGGTTATTTATCAGTTTCTTGCAAGTTTGTCTGTGATTTGATGGGTTCCTGATTTGAGGATGATCAACCCTGAAGATTCTGGACTTCCTGCAAAGGTAAAGACTAAATCCAGGACTCTGCATGCTTAAAACAACCCTTTTCAGGAAATCATTACTATCCTTATTTAACAGGTGTGGAAATTAAGGCTCAGATTCATTTGGCCAATATCGTATATTTTGAGGGCACCCGAGTCATGCAAGATGAGCAGGAGTACTGGTTTCCTCTACACTAGAGGTTCTCAGTACTAGCTACACACTAAAACCAGGTGGATAACTTTAAAAATATTCATGTTCGCTGATGGACAGTGACTGTGAAAGGGGTATGCGGGGGGAACTTGGTGAAGGGGGGAGCCTAGTAAACATAATGTCCTTCATGTAATTGTAGATTAATGATACCAAAAAAAATAATAGTAATAAAAATAAAAATATTCATGTTATTTTAGCTCCACATTAGACCAATTAAATCAGAATCTCTAGGGGTGGAACCAGGCTTTCTTACTTTTTGAAAACATTCTAGATGTCTGTGCAGCCATTGTTGTACACTGCTGCCCTAGATTATTGAGCCAATGATCTTCATTATGATTATAAACACATTATATTTCAGAGATTTTATGTATCTTTTTAGTGCTTATAAAGTGTATTATATACAATATATCCTCAGTTCTCCCTTTATTCTTCATGAATTATATCAGAAATTATAATATAGGTAACATAGGAGTTTGGAAGAGCTGCAAGTCACATATGAGAGATACAGAGGCAGGTCCAGAACTGTGGTCTGATTACTATTACCTTAGGCATTGTCTTTTTCACACACTGATATTCCTTATCTTTTTCCAAAATATAGACATCTCAGGAAGGAATATATAAAAATGGTGTAACCCCCTTCTGTGAAGATATGAAGCCTATTTATTGTCCCCGAGATCAAAATTCCTGGTCTAATCCTCCTGGAACCTACCTCCACTATGTTTCTTATATTCTCTACTCTCCTACCTGAGTCTGCTCCTTGGCTCTATCCAGTTTTTCTGCCTTAGCCTTGCTAGGATTCCTTGTTTCTGATTTCACCCAGAAAGTCAAGCTTCTTTGCATCTGGTACCTTTCAGAATTTTCTATAACCTAACACTTGAGGGGCCCATTTTTCTCCTAATCACATCCCTATCTCATAACACCCACAACTAAGGTCTTACTTTCCAAAGCATAGATTGAGGAAGTGCATGTCTTTACAGTCTCAATCTTGCTTGTGGTTCTCAATCTTGGCTCTATATCCTAATCATTAGGGGAGTTAAAAGGAAAACAAAACTCTAATGTATAGGTCTCAGGGATTCTAATTTAATTGATTTGAGGGGTGGCCTGGGCACTGGGATTTCTATAAGTTCCCTATATGATTCTAATATGTAGTCAAGAGTGAGAACCAATGATCTAATATCTTAAATGGGGTAAAGCCAATCAAGAGCTACGTAAGCAAAAATGGAACTTAATGTGGAATTTAGCTTAAGAAAAAAATAGAAAATGTCCAATTTACCTGTTTTTAAATTATGACAGGAGACTAAAACATTTGGAAAAACTAACATTTGTTGAAGGTCTATTCTTTGATGGGCACTGTATATACTGTTTCATTTCATCCCTTGCCAATCCTGTAAAGTGCCTTCTTTTCATTTTATACCTGAGGAATCTGAGGTACAACTGGGTAACTGACTTGAAACATTTCCAAATCTCTGTTTATCTCTACACAACGTCTCCCAATAAATGATTAGTAAATGTTAATTGAGAAAAACTATACACTCATTACCATATAAAGCACTGAGAAAGATATTGCAGCATAAAATATAATCCCTTGTCTCAAGGAGGCTAATTCAGTTAAAGGCTATAGTTAATGCATTTATCAATGAATAGTAAAGCCTATGAGAAATCAGAGGAAAGGGAGAACACCAAGAGCTAAAGCAGTAAAAGAAGTTGTGATCGATCTTGGAGGATGAAAGGATTTGAATTGCAAGGAAAGCAACAAGGGCACTCCAGGTAATGAAAACAGTATCAGATATGACAAAGATAGAAATCGGCATGTGTTAGATTCAAACAATTGCTCAATAAACACTGAGGACCTATGCAGCACCAAACATCATGCTAGATGTTAGGGGTACAATATTAATCATGCAGATTGCTCACAAATCTGAGAAACAGATACTTGAACAGAGGATTTCCATCTCATTTGGTAAAAGGTAAGAGAGGTATGCTTAAGGAGTATGGGAACTCAAAGAAGCAGAGGCACTTAGCACAATATGGGGCTCTGAAGAAGCTACTGGAAGAGATGATGCTTTAGTTAAACTTGGAAAGATGGAAAATAGCTAACTTGATTAAAGAGTTGAGAAGACTATTGTAGGCACAGGAAATAGCATGAAAAGGCATAGAAGTATTTACAGGAACTTCTTAAAATTTGTAATTGTAGAATAAAATATAAGGGGATGAAATGGGAGAGGCAAAAGGGTGTCAGATCAAAGAGAGACATATATTATGCTAGGGAGATTAGACTTTTTATTCTCTCTGTTGGGAAACCTTGAAGTGCTTAAAGTATTGCCATGGTCAGTGGTGTGTTTTAGAGACATCTCTCCTCTAGCTGTAATATGGAGCATGAATTTGAGAGAAGCAAGAAGTAAGGAGACCACAGTTAGGTAAATATACTAGACCAGCAAGAGATAAGGGGGACATAGGCTCTAAAGCTCACAGTAGAGGTAGAGAGGACAGGAAATGGGTGAAATACTTAACATTAAAACTGGCAAACCTTAGCAACTGCTTGAATGTGGGAGATAAGCTTGCCAGAAAGGTGTGAGACAGGAGTGTAGAATAGTGAAGGAGAGTCTTGGAGAGTGGTGTAGGTTTAAAAATCATTGCTGAGAGGTAAGTGAACAGAAAGGAAAAGGAGTAGGACTAAAAGTCCATAGAGGTTGGATACCAAGACTCTCCTCAGGTATCCAATCTCTAGCTTTATATCATTTTCCATAGCACCACTAAGTATCCTAAATGTAAAAGTAGAAAAGGTGGACTATGGGATTGACCCAGGGTTGAAATCTTGCTACTAAGGATTGAGAGAATAACAATTAAGTAGAAGTAAAGCCTTGCAGAAAGTTGTTACAGCATTAAAGTGTGAGATGATGGTAATGGAAATGTAATGAAAGGGTACAGGAAAGAGAAACAGTTGTAAGAAGACATGATAAGACTTGCTGATGGGGAGGATACAGGGAAATTAAGTAGTCAAAGATGCCCTCAAAGATTCAATTGTAAGTGACTAATAAGTAGTGGTACTACCGGCAAAGACATAAAACTTGGAAAAATCAAGTTGGCTTGAGATCCTCAATTCAATTTTAGGTATGTTGACTTACAGGTGAAGGTGAGATATCTAAGTGCAAAAACAGAACTAGAAATTAGTGAGATAAACAAAAAAATACAATAAATAAAAAATACATACATACTTTGGTTCCATATCATTATGGTAGCCATTCCTGTGCTAATAAGATCTGGGCTGGATGAGGAACATGAAGAAAGCAGTGAGAATGTTGAAGCAAAGGAGAAAGACATTAGATGTAGTAGAAACATATAAACTAAACAGATAGAAAAGAAGGCACAGACAGAAAGAAGAAAATGGGTGATGAATGAAATAGTTAAGGTGGCTCATGTTAAGTTGTTTTTGTCTTACTGCTTGCTCACTTACAATATGGGCTTCTGCTGGTACTGTTCTTTGAAATTCTCTTCAGCTAATTTAAATTATCCAGGCACTTATTAATCCTCAAATGATTACTGTTCTTAAAATGGAATAGTCAAGGCAGGGTTGAAAATTCCTTCTTTGAGCTCTAGCTTCAGAGGCTAGTGTGAAATGACTTCAGTGACTGGATTATATTATGCTGGTGATCAGCGCCCCCTACCTGGCCAGGTGAAAATTTCACCAGCAAATTCCTTCTGTCATCCTAGTAACTCTGAAACCTCAGAGTGCAAAAATGACCCTCCCTTCAGAAGTGAATAGGTGCACACACTTCTTATAGCTGACTCAGTTCCAATTTTACCTAATACCATAAAACTAGAAGCCACTTATTTCAGATACCCTCAGCCCAGCAATAGGAAAACTACCCTAACAAGCAAAAGTTTGTTATTTCTCCAAACGTCTACTACCTTCTAGTTCTACACTTGCCTAAATTAACATTCTTTAAAATCCTAGATAAAAACAGATTTCTATGTAACTTTTGGGGATAGGTTGAATCACATTAAGCAGGAAACTTAAATAGAACACAGGGTCAGCACTCAATATATAAAGCTTAATAGTTCATTGATTCATATATTAAACTAATCTCTGTTGAGGAAGGCCTACTCTGTGTCAATTTCTACCTCAATTCCCTTCCCCCAAAGGCTTTACACTCTAATGGGAGATAAATATAGAGAGATAATTAGATTTGCAGGTTAAGGAAGCACAGATAGCCTTGAAGGAGGTGAAAAGGCTTCCAGGGAAGTAGCATGTTGAAGAGTGAGTAGGAGTTAACCAAGAGAAGAAAGACACAGATATTTTCCAGGCAAAATGGCAGCATAAACAAGAGCACAGAGACAAGAAATAGGGTAATAGTTTCTGGAAACCATAAGCAGTTTGCAGGTTCTAACCCACATAGATCAGGGCAGGAAGTATCAGGAGATAAGCCTGGAGAAGGTAGGCAGAGACAAGATGGTAAAGAGCTATCAAGCTTAGATTGTATCCTTAGGAAAGAAATAAGGATTTTTAAGCAGAGAAATGACATGGAAAGATGTGCTCTTTAGGTGATTAAATCGAGGGTACATTTGGGGAGACAAAACTGATGGCATAGAGAGTTAGGAAGTTGTGCCAGTAATCTAGAACAATGCTTCTCAAAATATGTTGTGAGTACAAAACCAACTAGTGATCATGTCAAACTGCATATTTTGATTCAGTAGGTTGCAGTGAGGCCTGAGATTCTTTTACTAACAATATCCCAAGTGATGCCAATGATGCTGGCCATAAACCAAAGTTTGAGTAGCAAAGCTCTAGGAAAGATGTTGAGGGCCTAAACCAGTGAGAGAAGAGCAGGGCTTAAGATAAAGGAATAGTAACAGTCAGGAGATAAAACAGTCACGACTTGGTGCTTCATTAGATATAGGAAGTGAAGAAGATGGGGTTGGGGGGGATTCACATTTAACTACAAGTTTCTACTTTGAATGACTGAGTGGATTTGAAATGGTTATGAGGTATCCAGGTGAAGCAGTAGTTGCCATTTGAATATAGGAGTTTAAAGCTTGACAGAAAGCTCATAAGCACATAGATGAGAGATGATATCAAAGGAAGAGATTAGATCGTGTTTGTAGACTAAGGTCAAGAATGGAACCATGGGAATACCTACATTTAGGTAATGAATTAAAACAAGAGCCCCCAAAGAAAACAGAAAAGAAAAACACAAGAGAAGAACCAGAGCATAAGGAGTTACATGTGACAAAGAATACAGCTTCAAGAAGGAGGGAGTAATGAACACTTTCACAGGAAGCAGAAAGGTCTAGTAAGGAAAAAACTGAAAAATCACAGTGAGTAGAGCAAAAGTGAGGGGAACAGAGAATATGGAGAGGGAATAAAATACACTAGTAGTGAGAAGGTGCCTGTGGGGGAAAAATGAAAAAAAAAAAATGGTTAGAAGAGCAATCGGATCACTCCAGTCAGGATCAGAATCTTTACTGTGCCTGAATTCTTGCCACTTTCTTAACTCCTTTGTTCATCATCTCTCTTTCCCACTTCTACCAATCTAAACCATATGCTTCCTCTCTTAAGATTCTTCACAACTATGATGTTTTCCTCTCCTCTGCTTTCCAAAAATTTGTATACAAAAATCCTTGTCTGTAGCCTTATGCAATGAAGTGTTATTAACCCAACTAGTTTATGCACTTGCTCCTGAGGGAAAAATAGTATATCTTCATTTGTATTCCCAAGAATGACTAGCCTAGTACCCAAGAGACACTGAAGCTGAGCTTAGTGACTGAATGATATAACCACATGATACTAATTTAAAGTATTTCCTTATGTACCTATGATATAACATAGAACCTTGGGAATACCTGTGTTTGATTCTGTAATTAATAAGGATCATCTAAACCTTTCTGGGTCTCATTTACTAGAAAACCAACACACAGAACTAAGGACTTTAAAGTCCATCAAAAGTGAGTCAATTTTCCTTGTGCAAAATTCTATGACCCCAAGAGCACCACCACCTCCTATGCAGTAAGAGTAAATGATACATACATAAACCAATATGTTTTATTAAAACTTCCCATGAAAGAGTTTTGGGATATTTTTACTGTTTACCATTTGTATCTGATTTTGCTGGAAGAGGATTCTCTCTTATCTTGTCTAAAAACTTCTTAGCTTCATTTCTTTTGTGTCTTTTGCCAATATAATGTTGTTGGGCCATTAATGGACTATTAAAGGAAGCAGGACAGAGTTTGCAATACTTGTCTGGATTATTCAAATCCAAATCACTGCTGGAAGAGGAAGGCATATTCTTGTCTTTAATCCCACCTGGAGGAGGCTTGACGGCAAGGGCCTTCAGAAAATTTGACTCTGCAGAAGTAGTAATAGGCATATCTGCTGAAACAGTTATAATGAGAGGAGATCAACATGTGGTCAGCTATTAGGGCTGCATTCATTATAAAGTATTAGGGAAGTTTAGTATTCTTTAAAAACTCATTATCTTTGAGCTTTTCCCACACAGGGCTGTTGGATTTTTAAAAGGCGCACAGGTTGAAAAGAATTTCCTTCTGTGATAATGGAAGTTTGAATACAAGTCTGTCATCAAGTTTCTCCAAAAAAAGATACAGGAAACCTCAACAAACAAAAAGCAAATAATCCAATAAAATAATGGGCACAGGATCTGAACAGACACTTCTCCAAAGAAGAAATTCAGATGGCTAACAGGCACATGAAAAGATGCTCCACATTGCTAATCATCAGGGAAATGAAAATGAAAATCACAATGAGGTACCACCTCACAGCAGTTAGGATGGCCAACATCCAAAAGACAAACAACAACAAATGTTGGCGAGGTTGTGGAGAAAGGGGAACCCTCCTACACTGATGGTGGGAATGTAAACTAGTTCGACCATTGTGGAAAGCAGTATGGAGGTTCCTCAAAAAACTCAAAATGGAAATGCCATTTAACCCAGGAATTCCACTCTTAGGAATTTACCTTAAGAATGCAGCAGCCCAGTTTGAAAAAGATATATGTACCCCTATGTTTATTGCAGCACTATTTACAATAGCTAAGAAATGGAAGCAACCCTAAGGGTCCATCAGTAGAAGAATGGATAAAGAAGAGGTGGTACATATACACAATGGAATACTACTCAGCCATAAGAAGAAAACAAATCTTACCATTTGCAACATGAATGGAGCTAGAGGGGATCATGCTCAGTGAAATAAGCCAGGCGGAGAAAGACAAGTATCAAATTTCATTCATCTGTGGAATATAACAACAAAGAAAAAACTGAAGGAACAAAACAGCAACAGACTCACAGTACCCAAGAATGGACTAACAGTTACCAAAGGGAAAGGGACCAGGGAGGATGGGTGGGAAGGAAGGGATAAGGGGGAAAACGGGGCTTTATGATTAGCACACATAATGTAGGGGGTTGGGGACATGGGGAAGGCAGTATATGGGGAAGTAATGATTCTATAGCATCTTACTACACTGATGGACAGTGACTGTAATGGTGTATGTGGGGGGGGGGGACTTGATAATAGGGTGAGTCTCATAACCATAATGTTGTTCAAGTAATTGTACATTAATGATATTAAAAAAAAAGACACAGGAAGGACTAATTGCATCAGTTATTGCCTAATCACATTCATTAGAAAAATCAATAAAAGCATCAGCACTGTCTTAGGATGGTTCTTGAAATTAGTGAGGGCAAAACAGATGGTACCAACTTCTAAGTTGATGTCTTTCTTGAGTAGCACAGTTTAAGTCATCTATTCAGTCCAGATTTGTGATGTTTGTATCAAAATAAAATTCATGCAGTTAAGATTATAAAATGACACATTTCCACAATTACAGTTATTTCAGACCTCTTTCATATAGTCTCTTCTCTGAGCCCAAACTGATGAATTCTGGAGTCTCTTCTCTGAGCCCAAACTGATGAATTTTGGAGACTGAAGATAAGGCTTTTACAAGATGCTTTCTCTTCTTGTATAGTACTCTGATTCTATCCCACTTTAGACTGATGGGCAGAAAAACAAATACACAAAAGTTGGAGAGACTAGAATAAAATTAAAAATAATTCTGGTTTCCGTCATTAAGAAAACAATACATTTTAATGCTGGATGAGGCCTCTACTATGAGTTGGAAATTAACGTAGGTAAAATTTCCATGCCAGGCATGCCTTGTTCTGAAAGTGTTGATACTAATGAGAATGTGGTAAATTATTTATTCCAGAAGATTAATACCTCATTTTTTGTTCTAGCACACAATTCTTCAAAACACAGGGTGTACTCTGCCCCCTCATGCCAGAAGTGAGATCTTTGGGTCAGATCTCTTAGGCACTGGTGGCCCAATACCAGTGGAAGGAGGAAAGAGGTGATGTTTTATACTTCCCTGTATCTTTGGGATCTAGCATAAAATAAGTCCTCAATAACTACTTATTGATGATGCTATTAGTTCTTTTTCTCTACATTCATAGGAAAATAGAAATATGCTATCAGAGTAGAAGGAGATTCCATAACTTATTTCTTTTTTTGCCTACAGTTATAGTCAGGAAATGCTGTGCTGTAATTACATTATGGTGAAGACACTGGTCTGAATACACATACGAAATCATGCTTTGGAAAGTACTAAAGCAAAAAAAGAATGAGATCGATGCCAAGGAGAAATAAGAAGGGGCTAAGATTTTATGATTTGATGCAGAAACTGGAGAGCTTCAGGTTGCTTATTGTTGTTTCTTTGCATAGCAAATCACATTCTTTTATTTGGATTTAATAAACTGAAAGGGGGAAGTCATAACATTTCCTAAAATTCACCCAGCAAATACAATCTCCATATTTAATGACAAGGACACAGAAAGAGATTAACTGGGCAGAAGATGAATCAAGTTATCGCTCCAGACTGAAAGTCTCTCTGCTAAAAAATGGATAGGAGAAATGGAAAAAATGATAGGGAATCCTTTATTGAAACTAAAGAGGTAAATGTAATCTTATCCATCTCTGACTCTGGCTGAAATCCTGATGGAGACACCTGATCATGTTCCTCCATTAACTGCTTCATTTTTTTAGCATGGACTTTCCCTACATAATGAGACTTAGCAACAACTGGGGAACTAAAAATCATGTTGCAGAGATCACAAAATTTGTTTCTGTTCACTACTTCACTCCTGTGCACCTGAAATAAGTACAACCTTGTTAGAAGGATTCAATAACTACAAGTTTAGAATTATGACACCAACATAGGCCACTCACCTGAAAATTCTCAACATCCATCTTCATTTGCTTACCAGGCACTTCATTTTGTTTCCCATACATTTGAAAATAAAGCCTAATATTCTGAGCATGTTTATCACTCTGAAAAAAGGTATAGTATGACTTTGTTTATTCAACAACAGAGGCACCCCCAAATTTACACTTATTTGAATCTGAGGACAACAGTTGTGGTATATTTGGTGTGTACCAAGTTTATGAAAGAGGTTCACATGCTTTGAAATTTATAAATCTAGTCAAAATGAAAATAATACTATAATTTAGCAGTCAATACCTTTTAGATTCCTGTTTTTGACAGAGACTCCTAGTTGCTGTCCAATATCAAATTCTTATTCTTCCTTAGTTACACACAAGTAATATACCCAACTAAAAGACTGCATGTTTCAGCCGTCCTTTCAGTAAGATGTGACCATTCTGTCCATTAAGATGTAATCTGAAGTGTTGGGTAGAATTTTCAGGAAGCCTCCTTAACAGGTTGGGGAATAAGCCCTTTTTCTAACTTTCTTCATTTCTGCTTCTGGTAAAGGTCATAGTTACAATTGTCATCTGGGAGTATGGGGGATCCAGAGGAGAAAGATAGAAAATGCCTAGTCCCTGATGATGTCATGGAGCTGTCATTATCAGCCCTG
Organism: Manis javanica; assembly: GCF_040802235.1. Taxonomy (NCBI): domain Eukaryota; kingdom Metazoa; phylum Chordata; class Mammalia; order Pholidota; family Manidae; genus Manis; species Manis javanica. The sequence continues at coordinate 92,705,729 of NC_133174.1, forward strand.
CATTGCCTACCTCTCAAATTCTTCTATGTGAGGAAATTAACCCTCCTAGGTTAAGCATATTAGAAAAATCTCTGGACAGATGTATAACAAAATACACAAGAATAACCAAATGCTGGTGTAAGTAGCAGGGAAACTAACATTCCTGAGCACATACTGTGATGCAGTCACTCTCTCTTCCTACAGGATTTTAAACTGAAATATATACATCAAATAGGAAAGCACAGGAAATTTTATAGCTGAAGCCCATACCCCTAATCTAGTTTTAATAGATGTTAACATTTTGCTGTATTTCTTTCAGATTTCCCTTTTAAAAGAAGTAAATTTTACATATACAGTCCTATCTCCTTCTGCCCACAATCTCCTCCCCTTCTCCCCATAGATAACCACCATCTTAAAGTTGGTCTATATAATTCCCTTCATGCTTTTATTCTTTTACTACATATGCAGGTGCTCATAAATAGTATTATATACTATTGTCATTTAAAATTTTTTATGAAAATGGAATCATTCTATCCATACCCTTTTTCAACTTGCTTTTTATAATCCAATATTATATTTCTAAGACTGATACATTTAGCTCTAGTTCCTTCATATACTACCCATCATTTCCCCTATTGAAGGCAGTTATGTTTCTGTTTATTCTGCTATTACAAGCATTTCTACACTGAACATATATAAATATATCTCTTAATATACATGTCCAACAGGGTCTTTAAAGTAGATACCTAGAAGTGAAATTCTTGGCTTATAAGGTATGAGGATTTTCAACTTAATAGGTATCATAAATTTCTTTCCCAAAGATGTTGAAGCAGTTTACAACTCTAAATGCAGCAGATATGAATGTTTCTGTTTTCCTATATTCTCCTGAAGTTTTACTAGATTTTAATTTTAGCTAGCATAATGGTTTTGATAAGATAGCTCATTATCACTTTAACTTGCATTTCCTGTATGGGCACTAGTGTAGCAGAGTATCTCTTTTACTGCCTGTTCATTTCACTTTCCTATTTTTCTGTTAGGTTGTTTCTTGTTGTGATTCATATATAATCCTTTGTATATTCTAGACAGTAATCCTGTGTTAATTATATGGATTATAAATACACTCAATCTGTGATTTGTCTTTTAATTTTATGATGATTTTCTTGTCATATAAATTTTCCCCACCAGATATCATGACTTATTTTAAAGCTATAGTAATGAGGTGAAACTTTTGCAGACAGGCAAATAGAGCAATACAAATAAAACAGAATAATAGCCTCAAAATAAACATGTATATATGAAAATTAGCATATGATAGAGGTGCCGCTACAAATCAGTGGGGCAAGGATGGACTGTCAAATAAATAAATAGTGCTGGAACACCTGGCTATCTGTATGAAAAAAGTGATGTTATCACTCTCCGTATGTGGAAATCATTACCAGATGGATTAAACACTTTAACATAAGAAAGAAAACTTTAAAATGTATTAGAAGAAAATAGAAGGAAATATTTATATGACAAAGTGCAAAGAATGACTTCTTAGACATGTAAGTGTAAATAGAAAGGGAAATATTAATGCGTACAACCTCACTAAAATTCAAAACTTCTGCAGTACTGTCTTATTTTACATGTATAATAAATACTATGTTGAGATAGTCTGAGAGTATTAACCAAGCTGTAAAATAAGAGAAAAAAATCACTTTTTCAAGTAGAATATTTGTATGGAAATGCTTTCAAATATATGGAAAATCAAGTATAGTTTTGATTTGATGATTTAACAAGCTAAGCACCAAACTTACAGGTGGCACTGAAATTTAAATTAAAAAATATGCTATAGGGAGCCAAGATGGCGGCGTGAGTAGAGCAGTGGAAATCTCCTCCCAAAAACACATAGAGCTATGAAAATATAACAAAGAAAAATCTTCCTAAAATAGAGACCACAGGACACAGGACAACATCCAGACCACATCCACACCTGCAAGAACCCAGCGCCTTGTGAAGGGGGTAAGATACAAGCCCCAGCCCGGCGGGACCCAAGCGCCCCTCCCCCCGGCTCCCGGCGGGTGGAGAGAAACCGGAGCAGTTTTTTTTTTTTTTGGCGAGCGCTTTTTGGAAGCCTTAGAGGGACGGGTCCCCGTTGCTGGGGAGGCAGGGTGGCGGGACCGGTGAGGAGGTGCCTGGGAACAGCGCCGGAGGACAAAGAATATCCCGCGTTTCTCCCTGCGAGACCTGGGGGCGGGTGCCTGAGACCGGTGCCTGAGGACGGAGGAGGTCGCGCGTTTTTCCCCTTTTTTTTTTTCTCTTTTTGGCAAGCGCTTTTTGGAAGCCTTGAAGGGACGGGGACCCCAGTGCTAGGGAGGCACGGTGGCGGGTCTGGTGAGCGGGTGGCTGGGACCGGCGCCTGAGGACAAAGAATATCCCCCGTTTTTCCCTGCGGGACCGGTGGGCGGGTGCCTGAGACCGGCACTTGAGGACAGAGGAAATCGCGCGTTTTTCCCCCTTTTTTTTTTTTTTTCTCTTTTCTGCGAGTGCTTTTTGGAACCCTAAAAGGGACAGGGACCCCGGTGCTAGGGAGGCAGGGCGGCGGGACTGGTGAGCGGGTGCCTGGGACCGGCACCTGAGGACAAAGAATATCCCGCATTTTTCCCTGTGGGACCGGTGGGTGGGTGCCTGAGACCAGCACCTGAGGACGGAAGAAATCGCGCGTTTTTCCCCTTTTTTTTCTCTCTTTTTGCCAAGTGCTTTTTGGAAGCCTTGAAGGGACAGGGACCCCGGTGCTAGGGAGGCAGGGCGGCAGGACTGGTGAGCGGGTGCGTGGGACCAGTGCCTGAGGACAAAGAATATTGAGCGTTCCTTCCCTGCGGGACCGGTGGGTGGGTGCTTTTTGGAAGCCTTGAAAGGACAGGGACCCTGGTGCTAGGGAGACAGGGCAGCAGGACCAGTGCGCGGGTGCCTGGGACCGGCACCTGAGGAAAAAAAAAAAAAATCGCGTGTTTTTTCTTTTTTTTTTCCTTTCTGTTCCCTCTCTCATTGTTGCTGTTGTTGTTTTGGTTTGGAGAGTGCTTTTTGGAAATCTTAAAGGGGCAGGACAGGTCACTTAGACCAGAAGCAGGGAATCTGGGGATCTCTGGGCACTCTAACCCCCTGGGCAGCAGGGAGCACAGAGGCCCCTTACGGAGATAAATAGTCTCCTGGCTGCTCCCCCTCTAACGGGGCTCCACCATTTTGGAGGAACAGCCCCAGCCAGGCCAAGCCCACAGCAACAGTGGAGATAAACCCCAAAGCAACTGGGCAGGAAGCAGAAGCCCTGTCTGCGCACAGCTGCCCAGCACAAGCCACTAGAGGTCGCTATTCTCCCAGGAAAAGGCTACAAACCAACAAGAAGGGAAGCTCTTCCAGCGGTCACTTGTACCAGCTCTGCAGACTATCTCTATCACCATGAAAAGGCAAAACTACAGGCAGACAAAGATCACAGAGACAACACCTGAGAAGGAGACAGACCTAACTAGTCCTCCTGAAAAAGAATTCAAAATAAAAATCATGAACATGCTGACAGAGATGCAGAAAAAAATGCAAGAGCAATGGGATGAGATGCAGAGAAAAATGCAAGAGCAGTGGGATGAGATGCAGAGAAAAATGCAAGAGCAGTGGGATGAAGTCCGGAAGGAGATCACAGATGTCAGGAAAGAGATCACAGAAGTGAAACAATCCCTGGAAGGATTTATAAGCAGAATGGATAAGATGCAAGAGGCCATTGAAGGAATAGAAGCCAGAGAACAGGAACGTATAGAAGCTGACATAGAGAGAGATAAAAGGATCTCCAGGAATGAAACAACACTAAGAGAAATATGTGACCAATACAAAAGGAAAAACATTCGTATTATAGGGATACCAGAAGAGGAAGAAAGAGGAAAAGGGATAGAAAGGGTCTTTGAAGAAATAATTGCTGAAAACTTCCCCAAACTGGGGGAGGAAATAATCGAACAGACCATGGAATTATACAGAACCCCCAACAGAAAGGATCCAAGGAGGACAACACCAAGACACATAATAATTAAAATGGCAAGGATCAAGGACAAGGAAAGAGTTTTAAAGGCAGCTAGAGAGAAAAAGGTCACCTATAAAGGAAAACCAATCAGGCTAACATCAGACTTCTCAACAGAAACCCTACAGGCCAGAAGAGAATGGCATGATATACTTAATGCAATGAAACAGAAGGGCCTTGAACCAAGGATACTGTATCCAGCACGACTATCATTTAAATATGATGGTGGGATCAAACAATTCCCAGACAAGCAAAAGCTGAGGGAATTTGCTTCCCACAAACCACCTCTACAGGGCATCCTACAGGGACTGCTCTAGATGGGAGCACCCCTAAAAAGAGCACAGAACAAAACACACAACATATGAAGAAGGGAGGAGGAGGAATAAGAAGGGAGAGAAGAAAAGACTCTCCAGACAGTGTATATAACAGCTCAATAAGCGAGCTAAGTTAGGCAGTAAGATACTAAAGAAGCTAACCTTGAACCTTTGGTAACCACGAATCTAAAGCCTGCAATGGCAATAAGTACATATCTTTCAATAGTCACCCTAAATGTAAATGGACTTAATGCACCAATCAAAAGACATAGAGTAATAGAATGGATAAAAAAGCAAGACCCATCTATATGCTGCTTACAAGAAACTCACCTTAAACCCAAAGATAAGCATAGACTAAAAGTCAAGGGATGGAAAAACATATTTCAGGCAAACAACAGTGAGAAGAAAGCAGGGGTTGCAGTACTAATATCAGACAAAATAGACTTCAAAACAAAGAAAGTAACAAGAGATAAAGAAGGCCACTACATAATGATAAAGGGCTTAGTCCAACAAGAGGATATAACCATTCTAAATATATATGCACCCAATACAGGAGCACCAGCATATGTGAAGCAAATACTAACAGAACTAAAGAGGGAAATAGACTGCAATGCATTCATTGTAGGAGACTTCAACACACCACTCACCCCAAAGGATAGATCCACCGGGCAGAAAATAAGTAAAGACACACAGGCACTGAACAACACACTAGAACAGATGGACCTAATAGACATCTATAGAACTTTACATCCAAAAGCAACAGGATATACATTCTTCTCAAGTGCACATGGAACATTCTCTAGAATAGACCACATACTAGCTCACAAAAAGAGCCTCAGTAAATTCCACAATATTGAAATTCTACCAACCAATTTTTCAGACCACAAAGGTATGAAAGTAGAAATAAATTCTACAAAGAAAACAAAAAGGCTCACAAACACATGGAGGCTTAACAACATGCTACTAAATAATCAATGGATCAATGAACAAATCAAAATAGAGATCAAGGAATATATAGAAACAAATGACAACAACAACACTAAGCCCCAACTTCTGTGGGATGCAGCGAAAGCAGTCTTAAGAGGAAAGTATATAGCAATCCAGGCACACTTGAAGAAGGAAGAACAATCCCAAATGAATAGTCTAACATCACAATTATTAAAACTGGAAAAAGAAGAACAAATGAGGCCTAAAGTCAGCAGAAGGAGGGACATAATAAAGATCAGAGAAGAAATAAACAAAATTGAGAAGAATAAAACAATAGCAAAAATCAACGAAACCAAGAGCTGGTTCTTTGAGAAAATAAACAAAATAGATAAGCCTCTAGCCCAACTTATTAAGAGAAAAAGAGAGTCAACACAAATCAACATAATCAGAAATGAGAATGGAAAAATCACGACAGACTCCACAGAAATACAAAGAATTATTAAAGACTACTATGAAAACCTATATGCCAACAAGCTGGAAAACCTAGAAGAAATGGACAACTTCCTAGAAAAATACAACCTCCCAAGACTGACCAAGGAAGAAACACAAAAGTTAAACAAACCAATTACAAGCAAAGAAATTGAAACAGTAATCAAAAAACTACCCAAGAACAAAACCCCGGGGCCGGACGGATTTACCTCGGAATTTTATCAGACACACAGAGAAGACATAATACCCATTCTCCTTAAAGTGTTCCACAAAATAGAAGAAGAGGGAATACTCCCAAACTCATTCTATGAAGCCAACATCACCCTAATACCAAAACCAGGCAAAGACCCCACCAAAAAAGAAAATTACAGACCAATATCCCTGATGAACGTAGATGCAAAAATACTCAATAAAATATTAGCAAACAGAATTCAACAGTATATCAAAAGGATCATACACCATGACCAAGTGGGGTTCATCCCAGGGATGCAAGGATGGTACAACATTCGAAAATCCATCAACATCATCCACCACATCAACAAAAAGAAAGACAAAAACCACATGATCATCTCCATAGATACTGAAAAAGCATTTGACAAAATTCAACATCCATTCATGATAAAAACTCTCAGCAAAATGGGAATAGAGGGCAAGTACCTCAACATAATAAAGGCCATATATGATAAACCCACAGCCAGCATTATACTGAACAGCGAGAAGCTGAAAGCATTTCCACTGAGATCGGGAACCAGACAGGGATGCCCACTCTCCCCACTGTTATTTAACATAGTACTGGAGGTCCTAGCCACGGCAATCAGACAAAACAAAGAAATACAAGGAATCCAGATTGGTAAAGAAGAAGTTAAACTGTCACTATTTGCAGATGATATGATACTGTACATAAAAAACCCTAAAGACTCCACTCAAAAACTACTAGAACTGATATCGGAATACAGCAAAGTTGCAGGATACAAAATCAACACACAGAAATCTGTAGCTTTCCTATACACTAACAACGAATCAATAGAAAGAGAAATCAGGAAAACAATTCCATTCACCATTGCATCAAAAAGAATAAAATACCTAGGAATAAACCTAACCAAGGAAGTGAAAGACTTATACTCTGAAAACTACAAGTCACTCTTAAGAGAAATTAAAGGGGACACTAATAAATGGAAACTCATCCCATGCTCATGGCTAGGAAGAATTAATATCGTCAAAATGGCCATCCTGCCGAAAGCAATATACAAATTTGATGCAATCCCTCTCAAATTACCAGCAACATTCTTCAATGAATTGGAACAAATAATTCAAAAATTCATATGGAAACACCAAAGACCCCGAATAGCCAAAGCAATCCTGAAAAAGAAGAATAAAGTAGGGGGGATCTCACTCCCCAACTTCAAGCTCTACTACAAAGCCATAGTAATCAAGACAATTTGGTACTGGCACAAGAACAGAGCCACAGACCAGTGGAACAGATTAGAGACCCCAGAAATTAACCCAAACATATATGGTCAATTAATATTTGATAAAGGAGCCATGGACATACAATGGCAAAATGACAGTCTCTTCAACAGATGGTGCTGGCAAAACTGGACAGCTACATGTAGGAGAATGAAACTGGACCATTGTCTAACCCCATATACAAAGGTAAACTCAAAATGGATCAAAGACCTGAATGTAAGTCACGAAACCATTAAACTCTTGGAAAAAAACATAGGCAAAAACCTCTTAGACATAAACATGAGTGATCTCTTCTTGAACATATCTCCCCGGGCAAGGAAAACAACAGCAAAAATGAGCAAGTGGGACTACATTAAGCTGAAAAGCTTCTGTACAGCGAAAGACACCATCAATAGAACAAAAAGGAACCCTACAGTATGGGAGAATATATTTGAAAATGACAGATCTGATAAAGGCTTGACGTCCAGAATATATAAAGAGCTCACACGCCTCAACAAACAAAAAACAAATAACCCAATTAAAAAATGGGCAGAGGAACTGAACAGACAGTTCTCCAAAAAAGAAATACAGATGGCCAAGAGACACATGAAAAGATGCTCCACATCGCTAATTATCAGAGAAATGCAAATTAAAACTACAATGAGGTATCACCTCACACCAGTAAGGATAGCTGCCATCCAAAAGACAAACAACAACAAATGTTGGCGAGGCTGTGGAGAAAGGGGAACCCTCCTACACTGCTGGTGGGAATGTAAATTAGTTCAACCATTGTGGAAAGCAGTATGGAGGTGCATCAAAATGCTCAAAACAGACCTACCATTTGACCCAGGAATTCCACTCCTAGGAATTTACCCTAAGAACGCAGCAATCAAGTTTGAGAAAGACAGATGCACTCCTATGTTTATCGCAGCACTATTTACAATAGCCAAGAATTGGAAGCAACCTAAATGTCCATCTGTAGATGAATGGATAAAGAAGATGTGGTACATATACACAATGGAATACTACTCAGCCATAAGAAGTGGAAAAATCCAACCATTTGCAGCAACATGGATGGAGCTGGAGAGTATTATGCTCAGTGAAATAAGCCAAGCGGAGAAAGAGAAATACCAAATGATTTCACTCATCTGAGGAGTATAGGAACAAAGGAAAAACTGAAGGAACAAAACAGCAGCAGAATTACAGAACCCAAAAATGGACTAACAGGTACCAAAGGGAAAGGAACTGGGGAGGATGGGTGGGCAGGGAGGGATAAGGGGGGGGAAGAAGAAGGGGGGTATTAAGATTAGCATGCATGGGGGGGAGGGAGAAAGGGGAGGGTGGGCTGCACAACACAGAGAGGACAAGTAGTGACTCTACAACATTTTGCTAAGCTGATGGACAGTAACCGTAATGTGGTTGTTAGGGGGGACCTGATATAGGGGAGAGCATAGTAAACATAGTATTCTTCAGGTAAGTGTAGATTAAAAATTTAAAAAAAAAAAAAAAAGAAAGAAAGAAAGAAAAGGGGGATTACTCCTTAACAGGATAAAACTATTGGTAAATCAAAGATCAACGCATGCTTTAAATATCCTTAATGTTGATCACTTAAAGGGTGTCAGATGATCAGCTATGGAGGTACTCTTTTCTGATAATATTCCTTTCTCTTAATTAAAAAAAAAAAAAAAAGCAGTTACTGTGTGCTGACCTCCAATGAGTTCTGCACAGTGGTATAGAGGGCATGTCAAAGTGTGGGCAAAGGGTCTGTTTGTTTCTACGCAGAAGATCAAGGCCTAGCTTGGATACCCAGAAAATGAACTAAGATACGATATGAGGAGGAGCTTCTGGCATCAGCACTCTCTGGAGGACTCGTGCCGGGGGATGATCATCAAAAAGCCTCCACAGGGATCCGGACGATGCTGCGGTTGTGGCTGCATCCAGCCCACCATCTCCTGGACTTGCCATGAGAAGGAGGAGGGAGATGTCTAGGCTGGCATGTGCATACAGTGAGACAACGAATTTGACTGGATCTGTACTGTTGGAACTCAACCAGGAGTTGGGAGGGGTGCAAGTTGTAGCACCCCAAAATCTCATGACTATAGACTATCTATGGTTAAAAGAACATATGGGATGTGAACAGATCCCAGAAATGGGCTGCTTTAATTTGTCTGATGGTTCAAGTACAGTTGGAAAATATCCATCATATCATAGATAAATTTTCACAAATGCCTAGGGTGCCTAAATGGTTTTCTTGGCTTCACTGGAGATGGCTGGTGATTATAGATTTGCTTTGTTTATGTCACCGTATTCCTATTATGTCAATATGTGTGTGCAAATTAGTTAGTAGTTTAAAACCTATACATACTTAAGGTACTATACAAGAAGATATGTCAAAGAAATAATCAATCCTCCCAAGTTTCCTTCATATGCTACATCTATAGCTTTTCTTCTTCCTTCCTAATTACAAACTTTAAATAGAATTCGTGCCTCATATCGAATTTACCGAGTATCATAATTCCTCCAGGTGGTAAAGATACCTCGAGACAAGTGCTGGGCATAGAAGCCACAGGGCATAAATCTGCAAAGAAGTAAAAAGCTAACCTTTGCAAACAATATGGCTTCTCTCTCACTTACCAACTTTACATTTCCCTGTATGGCCCCGGAAGATGACTGGTTAGCCAGAGACGGGTAAGATTCCTCAAGGGAGGAACAACCTAAGACAGGCACAGTCGCAGGGGGGCCATCAGGTGAGAATTTGGGGATCAACAGAGGTGAGGCTCAGAACCTCACCCCCCCTGCTTTGAGAGAAATCTTCTGCATCCGTGGATGTCTTGCTGCCCTTGTCTAGCCTGGATTAATACTTAGTCCATAGGCACACACCTGATCATCTGATCATCTACATTTGCCTTCTTACAGCACTAAACTATGTTTTCTACCTTTATCTTGCATCTACCTACCACTTCAGCATTTTATTAAAAATAAAAATAATAATAATAATAGGAGAAATGTGGGATCAACATATAAATCAAGTACAAAAATCAAATGAATATTCATATTTGACCTGATGGTTTATAGGTCATATTGCATGATCAAAACCGAAAGTTTCTGTGATGACTGCCCTTGTACTGTTCACCATGTAAGAATTTATTCACTCTGTAAGAATTCGTTCACCATGTAAGAACTTGTTCGTTATGCTTCAGAAGATTGGAGACTGACGAGAATTAGGCTTGAGATGGATTAATGATTGTACATTGAGCATTGACCCCCCTATACTGAATTTTATTGTTGTTAACAACCATTTGATCAATAAATATGAGAGATGCCCTCTCAAAAAAAAAAAAAAAAAAAAAAAAATATGCTATAACACCTATTTATTTTATCCTTTCCCCTACTCACTTCCCATCAGTCTATTCTTTGTGTTTGAGTCTATTTCTGTTTTGTTTGTTTGTCTGCAAAATGGTGTTGGTAAAATCTCTTATTAAACTTGTGAGAATTAAGTGAAATCAAGTATGTCAGAGTACCTAACACATCTTCAGACACCATAGTTCAAAGATTTAGTAGAGATATACAATCAAGAGGCAAATAGGTGCAGACAAAATATGTGAAGGGGATAAAGAGGCACAGACATCCAATTATAAAATATATTAATCACAGGGATGAAATTACAGCATAGGAAATATGGTGAGTAACACTGTAATATCTTTGTACGTTAACAGTTGGCAATATATTTATCATGGTGAGCACTTAGTAATGTATAGTTATCAAATCACTATACTGTATACCTGAAACCCAATATAATATTGTATATCAACTATATTTGAATTAAAAATTTTAAAAATTGCTACATCACATAATATAATGTTTTATAGCTATTAAAAATATTATAGAAAATTAAAAGATGTAATAATAGGACAAAATGTCAAGAATATATTCTCATACAAAAAAACCACATACACAATTCTCTTTTGATGAACTGTGTATGTTTGTTTGGTGTGTGTGTTCAGAAAGCATACTGGAATCATATGAGCATGAGAGAAGTTAAGTGATGGATACTTACAAATGACAGAATTATGACTGACTTAGATTTTCTCATGTTTGTATATATTTTCTACACTGAACAGTGCTTCATAGGCCCATGAAAAGCCATTTTTCAAATTTAAATTCAAGTGGTTCTAACTTTAGTTATCAGAGTCCCTTGATCTGTTTCTCTCTTTATCAACTCTAAATCTTTGAGCTATGGGGTCTGAGGATATGCTAGGCACTCTCACATATTTGATTTCATTTAATTCTCACAAGTTTAGTAAGAGAGATTTTGCCACTCCCATTTTGCAGGTTCAAGAAACATGCTCATATAGGTAAAATGCCTTGCCTAGGGTAACACAACAATGGTGGAGTTAAGACTTGAACCTAGGTCCTCTCAATCCACAGCCAATACAATTGCCCTATCTGTAATTATACTAATTGAACACAATCAACGTAAGGACTGAAATATAGTTGCCAATAAGATTAGCAATGGGCAAAGCAAGATAAGTGTTTAAAAAAGTAGAGTTGGCATTGTATTATATTTAAGTAAAAGTATAGTACTTTTGGTAACCCAGATACCAGATATGAAAGAAATCCAATAGCTCATCATATGATGTAGAAATGGGAGGCAACTCCAAATGAAAGGGAAGAACACTGGACATGAAGTTAGAAGAAATAATTTTTAATAAGCTTAGTCAAGCCAATGACTAGTTGTGGAGAATAACCATCCTTCACTGTCTCAATTTTCTAATCAATAAACTAAAAGAGTAAGGATATTAAACATTTCCTCTTCCAGCTCTAGACTTCTATGGTTCTGTGCCTAAGAACATATGATTAAGTCAAGCGTAAGACTGGTTCTTTCTGTTTTAATAGTCTTCATTTACTATAAAAGGACTCTGGAGTTCTGTAATATACCTTGATTCACATTAAAAGTTTCCTACTCAAGCTTTATAACACCTCCCTTATATTTACTAAAAGGACACGAAGGATACAGTGACTTGACAGATACAAAGGGAGGCAGAATACTGTGAAGGAAACAAGCTTTGGAGACAAAAAGATTGAGTTTAAAACCGAACTCCCCAAACTTAAGCTAGTAAATTACTGTCCCTCTGTGCGCCTATCTCCTCATTCATTCAAAGGGAAATAGTACCACCTACTACACAGGAATCTCGTAAGAATAAAAAAAGATACATATGAAGTTTACCTGCTACATTTAAAAATCTACTTTAGACTCTATGCCCATTGTTTTTAACTTACCGCATAATGTGAAATCCTTTGTGATTCAAACTGTAGCACCACTCCACATATATTACAAAAGTTATCTGTGAGAAGTTCAGCCTTTCCCTGTTCATTCCAAGTCATATCTATGAATAAAATACAGGGAGGTGAGGCTATAATATCATATTAATGAATATTTACAAGTATCATTTTCATCTTCAACTATTTATTATTTCATATACCATAGTTCTTGTGATGCTAGAGTAATAGCATTTTGCTTATAAAGTATGCAATTTAATATGGGCATATTAAGTATGCCTCTAGTGTCTGATATGGCAAGAGTTATTTATTTAGTATGGTAAGTCTACACACTACCATTTCTTAGGAATAGTTATGGGGGTACCAATAACTTCATGAGCTTCATGGAATGATTTGAGGCACCAATAATGAAAGGCAGGATTAAGAAAACCCAGCCTTGTTGAGGGTATTATGCTTAGTGAAATAAGCCAGGTGGAGAAAGACAAGTATCAAATGATTTCACTCACCTGTGGAGTATAAGAAGAAAAAAACTAAAGGAACAAAACAGCAGCAGACTCACAGAACCCAAGAATGGACTAACAGTTACCAAAGGGAAAGGGACTAGGGAGGATGGGTGGAAAGGGAGGGATAAGGGGGCATTACGATTAGCAAACATAAGGTGGGGGGGGCACAGGGAAGGCAGCATAACACAGAAGACAAGTAGTGATGTTATAGCATCTTACTACGCTGACGGACAGTGACACTAATGGGGTATGTGGTGGGGACTTGATAATGGGGGGAGTCTAGTAACCATAATGTTGCACATGTAATTGTACATTAATGATATCAAAATAAAAAATAAAATAAAAAAACTCAGCCTTGGAATTTTGTGTTTTACAGAAGATAATCCTAAGAAAGGCATTAAGACTGTTGACCTTTTGGAGCTATGGCCCAAATGTTATCTAAAAATCACACGGAACCACAAATGAACTTTGCCCATGGTGGGCAAATGTCTTCCATCATTGTACAACACTAGTGTACTCATCTGGCTAAACAAGTTTCACAGAAGCCCCTGAAAGCTATAAAGTAATGTTCATATACTAACATCTAGAAATTATGCTATACTGTTTCTCACTGTAATAAGTAACACATACCAAAACTTTCTGCATTTACATGTGAGGTCCTCATTTCTATTTAATGTTCTTAACAGTTGCAATGTATTCTACCAAAGTTTATTAGTTTACCTATAGGGTACAAATCACAAAACACCAAAAATTTGGCTAAATGAATAAACTGATACTACATATATTTTTATGGAGAAATCCCAACAACATATTAAATGGATAAAAAAACTGTAGAGCAGTAACTATAATACATCCAATTCCCAACACTAAAGAAAATAAATATACACCACATATAAAAATTATGGAAAGATGTAAATTAAATTTAAAAGCAGTTAACTTTAAGAAATGGGACTAGAACAGGAAAAAAGAGAAAGTTTAAAATTCTTTTCTCTGAACAATCATCTTCTTTTAATTTTTGAAAAAATTGTGTGCAGGACTATTTAAAAACCCTAGAAGGTATTTATTTTAAAAGTAATGTTGGATTATCTTCAACTAAGTTTAATACCACTGTGTGGACTAAAAAGGCTTATGTTAAAAATTGCATGTTCAAGATAAGAATAACTAATTTTCTAATTACATGTCAGAAATGACTTAACGAACAGTTAAAATATATCCTTGTATCCCCTCTGAATTACTTTTCAGGTTGTTTAAAAATACGATTTATCTAACTTTGACTCTAAAATCAGCGAGGCAGAAGAGTTTAATTAGAATGTATTTAAGGACTTCCTTGTTTCAGAATTAATCACTAAATGCAATCAAAGCATAGTGGTAAGATCTTGTATTTCCCATTTAAAACTTTTAATAGTAAGTAAATATTATCATTTGGTGACAATATAACTTACCACAAAGGTAAAGTTTTATAATAAGAAACAAAAGAAAACTACTGATTTAGAGCTTCAATAATTCCTAAAATTTAGTACTCATTTCTCTTCTAGATCAACTTTTAATTCCACTTCTGATAAAGTCTGAAACTGACAGTCAAGTTGGGAAACACGAAGGCTAAGGATTTTAACCCAGCCCTTCATTACTGGTTCCCCAGATCATTTCTATGAAGCCCCTATAACTTTTCCTTTAGAATGGTACTGCCTAGACTTACTGCCTTTGACTCATTTCCTCAAGTTCTTGGTCTGATTTTCTTTAAATGGTATAATATTTCAGGCTCAAAATTTCAGCCATTTTTCTCCCCAGTAAATCACTACTTCATGCCCATTCTACTTTATAATGTTTCCTATCCATCTCTTCCTTTTCATTCCCCATTAACACTACCCTAGTTCAGGCCTTTGATGCCTCTGAGCAACATTTAGCTTTTTTGATATTTATTGAGGTTAGTTTCAAAGTATTATGGCAGACACTTTGGAAAAAGGTAAAAGAAAAAGGATGAGCATTTACTGAAGACCTGTGTGTCAAGTAAGACAACAGCTTACCCTTTAAAACTAATCTCGAAGGTAAATGGCATTTCTCACATTCTGAAGGTTGGGAAATTTGGATTTAGTTCAATCAAAATAACTTGTCACATGTGTTTTTCAGTGGAGCTGGAACTTAAACTCTGTTTTATCCTGACTTTTTCCATTTTACTATACTTAACCACCCCACATGCTGGAAATGACAAAGCAAGTGAATAATTCCTAATCCCAAAGAATTTACAATTCAGTAAGGGAGATAAGATGTGTATAGAAAGAACTATGATCCCAAGATCAAAATGTTACGAGTGCTGTAAGACACCAGTACAGTGTGTTCCTGCTAAGGAGTCTGGGTAAAGCTTTCTAGAGAAGAACAGTTTTGAACTAAGCATTAAAATAATATAAATCCAGATAAAAAGAGTAGAATAAAGGTATTTGGGGCAGGCAAGAGTATGAAAGACAATAAATGAAAGTTTGGAATGAGGCCAAATTATAACTGGCTTCATTAAGGCATTTGAATTTAATTTTGCATTCAACAAGGGAAAAGAAGTGCCTTAAAATAGGCAAGTGAATTAGGAATAAGTTGCAGGCAAGAGATCATGAGGCTTAAACCAGAAGAAGGGCAATAAGCACAAAATGGAAGGAATGAATATAAGAGGCCTATCCATCAAAACTAGAGGGTATTACATATTAAAGCCTCTGCTTAGAACTTGCTATGAATATGATAAGCCTTTAGAACTATTATACTTAAGCTTAAGCAATGTTCCTAATGCAAAAGTGGAGCTTTGACCTTACATACATCCAATAAATTACACCTACAATTACTTGTCAATTGTAAATTTTCTTTGTAGCTGTAATATAACAAATGTGTTGATGTTCTTACTTCATTGAATCAAAAATTAAAATATGCAGAAATCTGAAATTACAAAAGATGATATCAGAGTTACTTTAAATGACACACATTAAAATGTACTTAACAAGGATTTACCCTAATTTTCTTTAAATAGCATGCTTTCCTAATCAATCCAAATGATTAAATCTACATTCAAAATTTCACAAATACATAAAAATTCTTCTTAACCAGGATTCACACCAAATTCAAATTCACATCCACAGCTTTTCAAACTCACATGCTGAATCAAAATAAAAATCTGTGTGTGTGGTCCAATCCTATAAGTAATTTTATGATCAACCATGCTGGGAATCACTGTGCTATAGAACAGGCTCAGATCTTTACACATAATGTCTGTCCAATGTCTATTTGGTGACTACGCTGATTGTGGGGAAGCTGGAGTTCCTATGGCCAGGCTCCTATCCCCACCTGATGATGTAACTGGCCTATTGCTGGGCTACCGCTTCCACACCTTTAGGTAATGAGCTATTATTGCGCTATATAAAGGGCTCGGCCCATTGCTCTGGGCGGAGGTAGAGACACTAGTGCTCGACCTACTGCCAGAGAACAAGCCAGGTAATAAACCCTTTCACCCCAAAGAGTGTTTTGCGGTCAATTTCTTTGGTCACACTGAATCCATAGCAAACTTGCTTGGGCTGAAACCCATTGGCAAGACACTGATTAATATAAAGGTCTTGTCATTTAGAATACTTATGAAGCTAACTATGTTTTAAGCTAACCTGAAGAGAGTTTTGAGGAAAAAAAGGAAAAAAAGGAGGCCAAAGATAATATTCATTAGCACTACCTCAAATCTATACATCTTCTGGAGGTCCAAGAATCTGTATTTTTAAGTAGGGTCCCTAAGAAATCTCTTAAACAGCCATCCTACTGATACTAGTCTAACCTTCCACTAAGGTAGGTCTCAACTCTGGCTGCATATTAAAATCACCTAGGTCGTTTTTAAAACATACGAATGCCCAGGTTCTCTGGTTCTCAGTCATAGTTTCTTGTTTGTTTTGTTTTTTACATCTTCCCAGGTGATTCTGTTGTACAGTGAAGGTTGAGAATCACTGCTAAATTTTCATGTTTTTATTGAACTGAAATCTGTTTTCCGAGAGTAGGGGGTCTCAAACTTTAGTGTGCAACAGAATCATCTGAACAGCTTGTTCAAAGAGATTACTGGACCCCACCCTTAGAATTTCTTATTTAGTGGTTCTGGGATGGGGGCCTAATAACGTACAGTTTTTAAAAGTTCTTTGGTAATGCTGATGCTGCCGATTTTGGGACCACACTTTGAGAACCAGTCTTAAAGCTTCCACTGATTCTACTCCTTGAAGTCATGGTAAGAATAATCTCTTGTCTAAAATCATAATCCCTGAATATTTTAAGAGTATGATTACATCTTTATTCCTTCCCTCCTTCTTTAGTCTTTGTGTGAACTGATCTCAGTTCAGTCATTCAGCATGATTTCTCTCACTAGTGTGCCTAAATCCCTGACATTCATAAAGTGTAACACAAACACAGTCACCCTAAATGGAGTCACAATGACAATAAACAGTAAAATGAGATAATTACCTCATTTATTTTATTGTGGTAAAAAACACAAACATAAAAATTACCATCTTAACCATTTTTAAGTGTACAGTTCAGTAGTGGTAAGTATATTCACTCCTTACTTCAAATATCTCTTCTACTAATGTAGCCTAAGATAGCTTCACTATTTTGTGGTGATCATGTCATACTGTTGACTCATGCTATGACAACTTTTGACTAAAACACAAGTTTTTTTCACATGGAGCTGGTTAAACTCTGTCCCTCCAGGACACAGTCATATAGAAACCCCCAAATAGACCCAATATATACTTAGATTTATCCCATTAAATTTTACCTTGTTAGATTCTATCAATCATCCTGGCCTTCCAAGATCTTTTTAGATCTTGCATCTGTTGACAGGAGGCTCGTGGAAGGTGGCTTTTTACTGAGAACAATTATATATGATGAGGTATTGTTTTTAGAGCCACTCCATACTGCCAAATTCTCAAACTGCCATTTCCCCTAAACTTGACATGAATGTGATCCCTACTTTCTAAGGCAGAGATACTTGAGGCTTGGAGAGGTCAAGCAATTTGCTCAAAGTGACACAACTAGTAAGGGTCAGAGCCAGGATTCAAATCTAAGTCAGCCCAAGATTTCTCTGAGAGCTGGTTCTTAAAGAGGCCGAAGTCTTGAACGAGAAACTTCCTCTCTAGGTTTGGCATATGTAAGAAACATCTGTCTGATTTGCAGAAGATGCAAAATAAATGTTCCTTTAGACCCCACTCTACCCACATCCCCACTATTTGAGACATGATTTTTGGACTCCCGAAATAAATGGTTCAGTCAGTTCTGAAAGTGGGAGAGGAAACTGGTGATGGCACAGCTATTTTTCAGCCTGTCTTAGGGGAAAGGCCTAGAGGTCAGAACCTCCTCAGGGAGTAGCTGTTAAATTAGGGGTCAGGTGAGCAAATGACCTTTGGCTGTGAGGAAGAGGGCTGGGACAGGAAATAATGTTTGCTGAGCACTCACTACATACCAGGAACTAAAGTGTTCTTGCAAAGAATTGGGGCTTACAAGCTGGTTTGGTAGAAATAGTGACCAACATACAGCTGAAGAAACTTGGGGATTTATAACTTCCTCTTTCCTTTTCTTCTTTTTCCTCTCTCCATGTCTTTTCCTTAACTTGTTAGAATATTAAACAAATGTATTTTTATTGATTGGTTGTTAAATACTGGCTTATACTGATTCTTAATTCCAAAAGCAGTAAGAATCATAAGCACTAGAATGAGAGACTGCATTATAATCTTTACCCTGCTATTACCTAGATGAATGACTAAAAATGTAATACCACCTTTCATATTTCCATTTCTGAAGGTTTTTTTTGTAGTTCACCATATATGGATTGATGGTTATCAGTGGGAAAAGGCTGCATTTTAGATTAGCAAATTAGACTGTTATTTGGATTTTAATTTAAGTGTAAGTGGCTCAGTTTTCTTCTCCAACAATGAATACACTAAATTCATTGCAGATGGTCCTGTGTCTTTCATTCTAATCTAGTTAGAAGTTAGGAAAGCTAGGGTTAAAAAATACAAATAGATTACACATTAAAAGATCAAAGGACAAAATACTGAATGCTATAAAGTATGATTTTATCCCTCATCTGCAACAAATAAACTTCTTTGAACATGGAAAGATAAATACCTCATGGTTAATCTTAGGCATAGTCCTTTAATATTCCTAGCATAGCATTTCTCAACTGTTCTTCACTCCTTGAAATATTTAAATTTTGTATACTATCATAAACATATATATGGATGGGGAGCAAGATTTTATACTCAGAATCAAAGCTCAGTTTAGTGCGAGATCTTAATGATAGTTGTTTCTTGACAACTAGAAAACATTTGCTGGTTGTCAAGACAGATGAGATCCTCATGAGTATTAGCTATAATTGAAAATGGATCAGTGAATGCTTTATCAAACCACTTTTAATGGTCCTATTCAGAGTGGATTTGTAGTAATTGGAATCTTGACAATTTTTTGCCAACTTTTAGAGTAATCTCCTAACTAGAACTTAAAACAAAATATAAATTTTCTTTATAATGTGTTTTAGTGTGCGTATAGTATATAAGATACCATGGGCAGAATACAGATTTATAATAAATAATGGAATAGTTCTGATAGTTTAGTAGGAGTCTGACAAGTTATATTTATATAACTAGTATATATATCAACAGTGTATGTATCAAATATTTATCATTATCATTTATTAAGATTTAAAACTGCATTTTCCCAATTATTTCATTCATTCATTTTATAATTTTACTATCAAGTACTGCTATTGAGCTCTTTAATATAGCTGTGTCTAATATGTCTGTACCTTCAGCACTAAGCACAGTGCCTGGCACACACACATACAAGTGTTCAATAAATTATTCCTGAATAAATGAAGGAAAGGCTATTAATTAGGTTTTCTTATAGTGAACTTGAAACTTTACTGAATACTATGGAAACATAGGAAAGCCTTGTTAGGTAATTGCTATGCAAGTGGATTATTAACTAAATAAAAAGCCAAAATGTCCTCCAATATAAAACAGAACCTATTTAATAAATTTTTTTCTTAAAAGGAAGAGGTAAATAAATAAGAGGGTTCTGTTTAGTTTTGTTTTGACTTTTAGTATGATTACATCAGAATATTGGTGAAAATTCATTTTTGGGCCATTAAACATTTTTGAAAAACTTCACTGAATGAAAGATGAAGTGTCCTACAAAGTCTCAAGACTCCCCTTACTATGAATTCTGATTATCTGTCTTTTCTTATGTTTGTTTATGTGGCATTTATTTTGTTTATTGTTTGGTTTTTAAGTTGATTGCCCAACTTCCAAGCAAAAGATATTGACACACCACCAAGCAACATTTTTCTCTCTTTTCTTTTATTCACTAAACTAGGAAGCATTTATAGCCTCTATAAATTGCTAAACAAAGATATTTTGAGACATAATAGTGTTTTGGACAGTGTATATATCAAATATTTATCATTTGTTAAGTGAAGAGGTAAGAGTTTTGGTTTGGTTTGGATTGCATGGTTAACGAAGGATATTCACCTAAAATGAAATGATACAAGAGATGATTTTTAGTAGCAATTATATTTGGTTTCTCATATCCCAGTAAATTTTCTCAACACTAACACACATTTCATTACTCACTGAATGTCAGGTGGTAACTATCGGTCAAGTTATGTTAGGGCTTAGAAATCACTGTCTAGTGCACAGCCATGAAAATGTCATTGAAAGAGTATCAATGCAGAACTGCAAAATCATGGTTCATACTTTCAGATCTGAAATCAACCTCTGAGTCTTACTAATCCAATACCTCTTATTTAAGAAATATCAAAACCCAAATCCAGGAAGCTTGGGATCAGTTCAGGGTCACAAAATCTAACAGATAAACTAATAACAGAAACTAGGTTCACTGCACCAGGCTCCTATGCAAGGGCTCTCCTCATTTTACCAGCGTGCAATAATATAGACAGGGTATTGCTGCTACATTATGAATTTTTATCCCTTAAGTTGTTAATACCTGCATATATTCAAAGATACTGCAACCAAGCCAGTCACAGAGCCAGGCAAAAAGGCATATTCTCCACGAGATAGTGGGCCTAAACCTTACTGCGAAAAGGCAATGAGAGCCAAACAGAATTGTGATCTTGACCGCCTGTAAAACTGTTCTCTCCTTCTTGCTGGATACAGACAAAACGTTTGGTATGAAAACAAAAAATCCAGGAGACTCATCTTTTCATCTAGAACAACTGTGCAAATCCAGGCTGACTGAAGATACTAGTCTTTCATATGTTCCCTTCAGTAAGAGTTAATAAATAAAAAACATCATCGTATTACAGTGTATTTCTAACTTCCATATTTAGTAGGTGGCATTTATGTAATGTGCCTATGACAAATACTTTAATTTATTTTTCTTTATTGCTTTGCCATCCATCCAAAGAGAAAGGCGTGAAAGTTTATGGTCTAGCACATGGGAATATACCATTTAAGAATGTGAAGATAAAATCGTTTTTATGGGGTAACTTTACTGGGACGTCCTCATAAGGAAAAGGAATTTAAATTATTCTACTTTATTTGGGCGTCCACATGTTTCACTTTGGAGACAAGTTAGTAACATATGGTGACACAGAAAATACTGGAAATTAATTACAAAATTTACAATGGCAAAATGCCTTACTAAGATCTTCTGCAGTGGAACTGGTCTCAACCATCTAAGAAGCATTTCCAAAAACTGCTTTAAAACACATTTCAATGGCAAAATTTTACAGTTTGCTATTAGTAGGCTGTTTACTAATATATAGTACTGTGTGTGAACTAAATACCACTTATACTGAAATAGTCAAGAAATACCTTTTTTATGTTAGGAGTAATAAGTGTTGGTAGATAACAACAGCACTTATTAGAACCAAGACCACCTTAAAAATGGGCCCATAAACCTTGCTTTACAAGGTCACAACTCATACAGCCAAAGAACTCTGCAAAGTGATTCCTGAAATCTGTGCTTCTGCCACACTCTCTCCTCTTCTTTCCTCAATACAACTCCCTCCACCAGACCCTACGATCCTAAAATCCAGCAGCTCCTACTATATTTACAATAACCTCCCCAATCCTAACCTCATCTCTCCTTAAATATCCTACCCCAAGTGTCTACACTGCAGGATGCTGAATTTCACCAAAGGAGGGGAGGGTCCTCCCCTTTCCTTTGGCCTTTCCTCTTTTATTTATGCCCCCTTTCTCCATCAGTCCCCCTTCCCTTTCCCTGACGCTCTAGTTCCACTTCTACCTTGCCTTCTCCTTTACCAAATCACCTCTCAATTCCTAGGGCATACTAAGGTGCCCTGGATGGGAAATAAATTTTATGGTATTTTTTCCCTTCAAACTCCTGCCTTGTGAATACGTGCGGTTCCTTTTCCTGGGGGCCCTCCATCCTTTTCAGAGGGGAGAAGTAGGGGAACCCCTCTCTTCTTCAGTCCATCTTGCACACACGGGGCTCGTATGGCAGGGCAGGGTGGGGCAGGGCGAGCTTGGCCAGTACTACTACGCCCCAGCAGGTGGCAGGTGGGGCGGTGGCGAACCACGCCCAGTCCGATCTCGGAAGGGCTCAACAGAGGCAGCAAAGAAGATGAGGCTGCACCGTGGGACGGGAACTCACCTTCTCTGAGGCAAGGGCGGGTGTCTACTTTAAAACTACTGCGCCCCCCTCCCTGCTGCCGCCATAGTGGAGCCTCCAAAGCCGCTGCCGCCACTGTCGCCATAGCCACCGGCAGGCGGGCAGGCAGGGTTGGAGGTGGCGGAGGAGGCAGGCTTAGTCACTGCCGCCGTCGTTCAGGCAGTGTAGGAGGAGGAGGAGGCGGCAAAGACGGTAGCTTCCTGAGAGGAAGACTCCGCCACCAGGGGTGTGACTGTGCCCAGCGCCGCCGCTACCGCCGCAGCCATCGCAGCAAGGCGCGGACAACTGCACTTGGCGCCTCGCTCCCATTAAGCCTCGTTAGCCCCGCCTTCCGCTTAACTAGGTCTCCTGGCTCCTCTTTTCCTTGCTTCAGCTCCAGCCTCGTTCTCAGTCTTTCCACCAATAGGAATGCTTTAGATCCGCGGACCGCCCCTCCCACCACGGCCTGGCTCCACCCCTCACCCTTTGGAGCAGAAGCGATGACAGCCCAGGGCAAAGGGTAAAAAGCGCGTGGGGCTTGAAAAGAGGGCGGACCCAACATGGCGGCATGAGTAGGACAGTGGGAATCTCCTCCCCAGAACATATATATTTTTGAAAATACAACAAATACAACTAATCCTAAAAGAGAGACCAGAAGACACAGGACAACATCCAGACTACATCCACACGTGTGAGAGCCCAGCGCCTGGTGAAAGGGGTAAGATACAACCCCCGGCCCGGCGGAACCCGAGCACCCGTCCCCCCAGCTCCCGGCGGGAGGAGAGGTGTTGGAGCGGGGAGTGAGGGGGAGCCCAGGACTGCTGAACACCCAGCCCCAGCCATCCGCACCAGAGCACAGACACACAGTGCATGCGTGGGGTGCTGGAAACTAGGGAAACAGGGCAGCAGGACCTCTGAGCGGGTTCCGAAGCTGATGCCCCTGTGACAAAGAAAAGCGAGTGCTTTTTGAAAGTCTTAAAGGGACAGGGACGTAACAGCTGGACAACACAGGTCACAGCCCAGTGGCTGGAAATTACAGGGAAACCGGGTGCACTAACCCCATGGGCAATAGCTCTGAGACCCCCCACGGAGGTAAATAGCCAAACAGCCCCCAGTCCATTACCCTTCCAGGCGCTGCGAAAGCAGAGAAGCAGCCTAAGGCAGACCATGCCCTTAGAAAGGGAGCTTAATCCATACCGGCCAGGCAAGACACAAAGACCCAGTCTACATGCAATTACCCAACACAAGCCACTAGGGGTAGCAGTTGTCCCAGTAAAGAAAGGCCAGTAGCAAGTGAAAAGTTTGGCCCTCCCAGCTGAAAGTCAATAGCACCTATCAACATGAAAAGGCAAAAAAATATGATCCAGACAAGACTAACCCAGACAGCTTCGGCATCTCCTACATCTTCCCCTGAGAAGGAACCTGGGGAGATAGATTTAACCAGTCCTCCTGAAAAAGAATTCAAAACAAAAGACATAACCATGCTGATGGACTTGCAGAGAAATATGCAAGAACTAAGGAGGGAGAATACAGAAATAAAACAAGCTCTGGAAGGACTTCAAAACAGAATGGATGAGATGCAAGAGACCATTAATGGACTAGAAAACAGAGAACAGGAACGCAGAGAAGCTGATGCAGAGAGAGATAAAAGGACCTCCAGTAATGAAAGAATTCTAAGAGAGCTGAGTAACCAACCGAAACAAACAATATCCACATTATTGGAGTACCAGAAGAAGAGAGAGAAAAAGGGATAGAAAGTGTCGTTGAAGAAATAATTTCTGAAAACTTCCCAAAACTTGACCAAAACTGGGGGAGGATATGGCCTCTCAGACCACGGAAGCACACAGAACTCCGATGACAAGTGACCCAAGGAGGGCAACACCAAGACACATAATAATTAAAATGGCAAAGATCAAAGACAAGGACAAAGTATTAAAGGCAGCCAGAGAGAAAAAAAAGGTTACCTACAAAGGAAAACCAATCAGGCTATCATCAGACTTCTCAACAGAAACCCTACAGGCCATTAGAGAATGGCATGATATACTTAATGCAATGAAACAGAAAGGCCTCAAACCAAGACTACTGTATCCAGCATGATTATCATTTAAATATGAAGGAGGGATTAAACAATTCCCAGACAAGCAAAAGTTGAGGGAATTTGCCTCCCACAAACCACCTCTACAGAGCATCCTACAGGGACTGCTCTAGATGGGAGCACTCCTAAAAAGAGCACAGAACAGAACACCCAACATATGAAGAAGGGAGGAGGAAGAATAAGAAGGGAGAGAAATAAAGAATCATCAGACCGTGTTTATACTAGCTCAACAAGCGAGTTAAGTTAGAAAGTAAGATAGTAAAGAAGCTAACCTGAACCTTTGGTAACCACAAACTTAAAGCCTGCAATGGCAATAAGTACATACCTTTCAATAATCACCCTAAATGTAAATGGACTGAATGCACCAATCAAAAGATACAGAGTAATAGAATGGATAAAAAAGCAAGATCCATCCATATGCTGCTTACAAGAGACTCACCTCAAACCCAAAGACATGCACAGACTTAAAGTCAACGGATGGAAAAAGATATTTCATGCAAATAACAGAGAGAAGAAAGCAGGTGTTGCAATTCTGGTATCAGACAAAACAGACTTCAAAATAAAGAAAGTAACAAAAGATTAAGAAGGACATTATATAATGATAAAGGGCTCACTCCAACAAAAGGATATAACCATTATAAATATATATGCACCCAATACAGGAGCACCAACATATCTGAAACAAATACTAACAGAACTAAAGGAGGAAATAGAATACAATGCATTCATTCTAGGAGACATCAACACACCACTCACTCCAAAGGACAGATCCACCAGACAGAAAATAAGTAAGGACACAGAGGCACTGAACAACACACTAGAACAGATGGACCTAATAGACATCTACAGAACTCCACATCCAAAAGCAACAGGATACACATTCTCCTCAAGTGCACATGGAGCATTCTCCAGAATAGATCACATACTAGGCCACAAAAAGAGCCTTAGTAAATTCCAAAAGATTGAAATCCTACCAACCAACTTTTCAGACCACAAAGGCATAAAACTAGAAATACACTGTACGAAGAAAGCAAAAAAGGCTCACAAACACATGGAGGCTTAACAACACGCTCCTAAATAATCAATGGACCAATGACCAAATCAAAATGGACATCCAGCAATATATGGAATGAAACGACAACAACAACACAAAGCCCCAACTTCTGTGGGATACAGCAAAAGCAGTCTTAAGAGGAAAGTATATAGCAATCCGGGCACACTTAAAGAAGGAAGAACAATCCCAAATGAATGGTCTTACGTCACAATTATCGAAATTGGAAAAAGAAGAACAATTGAGGCCTAAGCTCGGCAGAAGGAGGGACATAATAAAGATCAGAGAAGAAATAAATAAAATTGAGAAGAATAAAACAATAGCAAAACTCAATGAAACCAAGAGCTGGTTCTTTGAGAAAATAAACAAAATAGATAAGCCTCTAGCCAGACTTATTAAGAGGAAAAGAGAGTCAACACAAATCAACAGAATCAGATACAAGAAAGGAAAAATCACGACGGACCCCACAGAAATACAAAGAATTATTAGAGAGTACTATGAAAACCTATATGCTAACAAGCTGAGAAACCTAGGAGAACTGGACAACTTCCTAGAAAAATACAACCTTCCAAGACTGACCCAGAAAGAAACAGAAAATCTAAACAGACCAATTACCAGCAACGAAATTGAAGTGGTAATTAAAAAACTACCAAAGAACAAAACCCCCGGGGCCAGATGGATTCACCTCAGAATTTGATCAGACATACAGGGAAGACATAATACCCATTCTCCTTAAAGTTTTCCAAAAAATAGAAGAGGAGGGGATACTCCCATACTCATTCTATTAAGCCAACATCACCCTAATACCAAAACCAGGCAAAGACCCCACCAAAAAAGAAAACTACAGACCAATATCCCTGATGAACATAGATGCAAAAGTACTCAACAAAATATTAGCAAACCGAATTCAAAAATACATCAAAAGGATTGTACACCATGACCAAGTGGGATTCATCCCAGGGATGCAAGGATGGTACAACATTCGAAAGTCCATCAACATCATCCTCCACATCAACAAAAAGAAAGACAAAAAACACATGATCATCTCCATAGATGCTGAAAAAGCATTTGACAAAGTTCAACATCCATTCATGATAAAAACTCTCAGCAAAATGGGAATAGAGGGCAAGTACCTCAACATAATAAAGGCCATTTATGACAAACCCACAGCAAACATTATACTGAACAGCTAGAAGCTGAAAGCTTTTCCTCTGAGATCGGGAACTAGACAGTGATGCCCACTCTCCCCACTGTTATTTAACATAGTACTGGAAGTCCTAGCCAGGGCAATCAGACAAAACAAAAAAATACAAGGATTCCAGATTGGTAAAGAAGAAGTTAAACTGTCACTATTTGCAGATGACATGATACTGTACATAAAAAACCCTAATGACTCCATCCCAAAACTACTAGAACTGATATCGGAATACAGCAAAGTTACAGGATACAAAATTAACACACAGAAATCTGTGACATTCCTATACACTAACAATAAACCAACTGAAAGAGAAATCAGGAAAACAACTCCATTCACAATTGCATCAAAAAGAATAAAATACCTGGGAATAAACCTAACCAAAGAAGTGAAAGACTTATACTCTGAAAACTACAAGTCACTCTTAAGAGAAATTAAAGGGGACACTAACAGATGGAAACTCATCCCATGCTCATGGCTAGGAAGAATTAATATCGTCAAAATGGCCATCCTGCCCAAAGCAATATACAGATTTGATGCAATCCCTATGAAACTACCAGCAACATTCTTCAATGAACTGGAACAAATAATTCAAAAATTCATATGGAAACACCAAAGACCCCGAATAGGCAAAGCAATCCTGAGAAAGAAGAATAAAGTAGGGGGGATCTCACTCCCCAATTTCAACCTCTACTCTAAAGCCATAGTAATCAAGACAATTTGGTACTAGCACAAGAACAGAGCCACAGACCAATGGAACAGACTAGAGAATCCAGATATTAACCCAGACATATATGGTCAATTTATATTTGATAAAGGAGCCATGGACATACAATGGCGAAATGACAGTCTCTTCAACAGATGGTACTGGCAAAACTGGACAGCTACATGTAGGAGAATGAAACTGGACCATTGTCTAACCCCATATACAAAAGTAAACTCAAAATGGATCAAACACCTGAATGTAAGTCATGAAACCATTAAACTCTTGGAGAAAAACATAGGCAAAAACCTCTTAGACATAAACATGAGTGACCTCTTCTTGAACATATCTCCCCGGGCAAGGAAAACAACAGCAAAAATGAACAAGTGTGATATATTAAGCTGAAAAGCTTCTGTACAGCAAAAGACACCATCAATAGAACAAAAAGGAACCCTACAGTATGGGAGAATATATTTGAAAATGACAGATCCGATAAAGGCTTGACGTCCAGAATATATAAAGAGCTCACATGCCTCAACAAACAAAAAACAAATAACCCAAATAAAAAATCGGCAGAGGAACTGAACAGACAGTTCTCCAAAAAAGAAATACAGATGGCCAACAGATATATGAAAAGATGCTCCACATCGCTAATTATCAGGGAAATGCAAATTAAAACTACAATGAGGTATCACCTCACACCAGTAAGGATGGCTGCCATCCAAAAGACAAACAACAACAAATGTTGGCAAGGCTGTGGAGAAAGGGGAACCCTCCTACACTGCTGGTGGGAATGTAAATTAGTTCAACCATTGTGGAAAGCAGTATGGAGGTTCATCAAAATGCTCAAAACAGACTTACCATTTGACCCAGGAATTCCACTCCTAGGAATTTACCCTAAGAACACAGCAATCAAGTTTGAGAAAGACAGATGCACCCCTATGTTTATCGCAGCACTATTTACAATAGCCAAGAATTGGAAGCAACCTAAATGTCCATCGATAGATGAATGGATAAAGAAGATGTGGTACATATACACAATGGAATACTACTCAGCCATAAGAGGGAAAATCCTACCATTTACAGCAACATGGATGGAGCTGGAGGGTATTATGCTCAGTGAAATAAGCCAAGCAGAGAAAGAGAAATACCAAATGATTTCACTCATCTGTGAAGTATAAGAACAAAGGAAGAACTGAAGGAACAAAACAGCAGCAAAATCACAGAAGCCAGGAATGGACTAACAGGTACCAAAGGGAAAGGGACTGGGGAGGATGGGTGGGTAGGGAGGGATAGGGGACGAGAAGAAGGGTGGTATTAAGACTAGCAGGCAGGGGGGGGAGGGAGAAAGGGGAGGGCTGTAAACACAGAGAAGACAAGTAGTGATTCTACAACATTTTGCTATGCTGATGGACGGTGACTGTAAAGGGGTTTATAGGGTGGACCTGGTATAGGGGAGAGCCTAGTAAACATAATATTGGTCATGTAAGTGTAGATTAATGATAACAAAAAAAAAAAAAAGAAAGAAAGAAAGAAAAGGGGGATTACTCCCTGACAGGATAAAACTAACTGTAAATCAATTATTAATGCATGCTTTAAATATCCTTAATTTTGATCACTTAAAGGGTGTCAGATGATCGGCTATGGAGGTACATTTTTCTGATAATACTCCTTTCTCTTAAGAAAAAAAAGCAGTTCCTGGGTGGTGACCTCCAATGAGTTCTACACAATGGTATAAAGGGCATATCAAAGTGTAGGCAAAGGGTCTGTTTAAGTTTATACAGAGGATAAAAGCCTAATTTGGCTACCCAGAAAATGAACTAAGAAACATATGAAGAAGAACTTCCAACATCAGCCCTCTCTGGAAGACTCATACCAGAAGATGATCATCAAAAAACCTCAACAAAGATCCAGGCACTGCTACAGCTGTAGCTGCATTCATCCCACCGGTTCCTGGACTTGCCATGGGAATGAAGAAGGAGATATCTAAGCTGGCCTGTGCATACAGTAAAACAACAATTTGACTGGATCTATACTGTTGGAACTCAACCAAGAATTAGGAGAAGTGCAAGTTGTAGCACTCCAAAATCTTACAACTGCAGACTATCTACTGTTAAAAGAACATATGGGATGTGAACAGTCCCCAGGAATGGGTTGTTTTAATTTGTCTGATTTCTCTCAGACTGTTCAAGTTCAGTTGGACAATATCCACCATATCATAGATAAGTTTTCACAAATGCCTAAGGTGCCTAACTGGTTTTCTTGGTTTCACTGGAGATGGCTGATAATTATAGGTCTGCTTTGGTTATGTAACTGTACTCCTATTATGTTAATGCGTGTGCCCAATTTAATTAGTAGGTTAAAACCTATACATGCTGAAGTTACTCTACAAGAAGATATGTCAAAGAAATAATCAATCTTCCCATGTTTTCTTCCGCCTGCTACTTCTATAGCTTTTCTTCTTTCTTCCTAATTACAACGCTTAAATAGAATTCGTGCCTCATATCGAATTTACCGAGTATCATAATTCCTCCAAGTGGTAAAGATACCTCAAGACAAATGCTGGGCATAGAAGCCACAGGGCATAAATCTGCAAAGAAGTAAAAAGCTAACCTTTTCAAACTATATGGCTTCTCTCTCACTTACCAACTTTACATTTCCCTGTATGGCCCCGGAAGATGACTGGTTAGCCAGAGATGGGTAAGATTCCTCAAGGGAGGAACAACCTAAGACAGGCACAGTTGCAGAGGGGCCATCAGGTGAGAAATTGGGGATCAACAGAGGTGTGGCTTAGAACCTCACCCCCCCCCCCCGTTTTGAGAGAAATCTTCTGCATCTGTGGATGTTTTATTGCGTGTGTCTTGCTTGGATTAACATTGGATTAACACATAGTCTACAGGCACACACCTGATCATCTACATTTGCTCTCTTACAACACTAAACTATGTTTTCTACCTGTATCTTGCATCTACCTAGCACTGCAGTATTTTATTAAAAATAATAATAATAAAGAGAGAAATATGGTACCACATATATATCAAGTATAAAAATCAAACGAATATTCATATTTGAACTGATTGTTTATAGTTCATAATGCGTGATCAAAACCGAAAGTTTCTGTGATGAATGACCTTGTACTGTTCACCATGTGAGGACGTATTCCTATGTAAGAATTTGTTCACCATGTAAGAACTTGTTCATTATGCTTCAGAAGATTGGAGACTGATGAGAATTAGGCTTGAGATGGATTAATGATTGTGCATTGAGCATTGACTCCCCTATACAGAATTTTATTGTTGTTAACAACCATATGATCAATAAATATGAGATGCCCGCTCAAAAAAAAAATAAAGTACAGACTTCCAGTTGTAAAATAAATTATAATCGGGATGTAATGTATAGCATAAGGAATATAGTCAAAATATTGTAACAACTTTGTATGGTGATAACTGGTAGCTAGAATTATCATGTATATAAATGTTGAATCACTGTGTTGTACACCTGAAACTAATGTAATACTGTGTGTCAACTACCCCTCAATGAAAAGTAATTATCTACAAAAAAAAAAAAAAAAGCACGTGGGGCTTGCACAGCGAGGCCTCTTCCCTTGGAGGAGGTGATCTAAAACCCACTTTAAAAAAAGTCTCTGGAAGCCAATTGATTCTACCTCCAAAATAGTCTAAAATATCTCCTCTCTTGTCTTTCTTATAGTCCTTAGCACAGAGAACAGAAATAATCAGAATCCTTGGTCATGACATATTTTTATAATGGGCTCATGAACGACTGCTCATTTATTGATCTACCCATCTAAATTACTATAAAAACCTGTGAATCTGGTACCCGATGGAGGAACTAGAATATTGCTGAAATTTAAATCTCACCATCTTTCCCCCAACTTCTCTCCCAAAGAAACCAATATCGTGATTTACATTTATTACTTCCATGGTCTTTTTACATACATTCTTAACACATAGATATATGCCCAAACAATGTTTAGCTTTGATTGTTTTCAAATTTCACAGAAGTTATATATCTTTTTCTAGGTAGCATTTTGGGACTTTATGTCATTAAGCATTTTGTTTCTAAGATTCATCCACGTAGCTGTAGTTTATTCACTGTCAGTGCAGTGCAGTATCCCATCCATTTCCCTCGTAATGGTTATGTGTCCTGGTGCATCTGTGTAAAAGTTAATCTTGGATATGCTCTCCTTTCCAGTCTCACCTCCACTGTCCTATTTCAAGTCCTCATCATTTCTTGTCAGAACTATGGCATTTGTCCTTCTGATCTCAATCTCTCTTACCTATTTCCATATTGCTGCCATTTATCACTGGCTCTCCATTGCTTGTTCGATAGTCACAGGACACAGCTTCACACTATTACTTCCTTAATGTCATCTCTTTCCACTGCCCCCACCTCCTCACTCTTTTACTTTATGATCTAGCAATATTAAATCTTCTTATAGATGTGTGTGAAGACTGTTATTTCATGATGCAATGTTATTGTATATGTTGCTCCCTCTTCCTGAAATGCCCCTTTCCCCACATTAGGCACCTGTCTAATGAACCCCTATACACTCCTTAAAACCCAGATAATACATCACTTTCTCCAGGCAGTGTGTTCTGTGCTTGCTTAGACTTAATTCTACCCTCCGCTGTGCTACACCTTTATCTTGTTCATATTTGTATCGTGTGTCTTTCTTCTCAATAGCTTGAGACCATTTTGAGACAAATGACAGTTCAATTTTTTGATTCCTGCATGTTCCAGCACAGAAAAGTCCTAGCACAAAGGTTGCAAACCAATGGTCCCTAGGCCTAGGTCCCTAAATCTTTAGGTCTGGCCCACAGATATACTTTGTTTTAACTGCACAATTGCTTATTTACTTTCTTGTCAACATTTGAAAGGGGAATTTCATGAAGAAAAAATAAGTCTCCTAAAAGCATTTGAAGATTTGGCAGTATTGGCTGTGCATTCCTGACTGTTAGCAACTGGCCTGAGCTGAATAGCAAATTCAGAGACTTGGAGTGTTAGGCTCTTAGGAACATACCTTTATGTTGTTATTGCAGTTCAGTAATTTACCCAAGACTACCTGAGTCATTGGGTGTTTCCTCTAATCTTCTATCCTGTCCTTCTGTAAATTAGTGCAATATTAATCATCAAAGAAATGAATGGATAGGTCGTGATCAAGAAATATTCCACTGAAATAGCCAGTAGGACAAGGTAAACATAAAGAAGGAGTTTAAGTTTATTCCTTTCAATATGGGGGAAAGGGGAGAAAATTCCTCAAAAGCACTGTTTCTCAAAATATGAATCATAGTCCTTTTGTATAAGAACTATTCAATTGTACTCTCTAGGGAGTATGTATTACTCAGAACTCAGTCAACAAAACAGAAACTACACTACGTATTTCAAATAAAAAGATTTACTGTAGGGATCCAGGTATTGTTAAAAAATCAGAGATGCTAAAGGAATAAAACTCAGGGGACTTTTCCAGATATTGTCAGCTAGTACTGGGGAGCCTTTCCATCCCCTACTATGCTTTTCCCTGTATTGCAGAAGGTGTAAGCCTATGAATTACATTTCCCAGATATCCTGGCCAGCAGAATTCTAAATATGGTCTAGGTTCCACCAATGATACACACTTGTATGATATTTTTAAATAGAATGGAGATAAAAGCAATTCTCTACATGAACTCCAAAAGATACAAAACATGAGTTTTTGTGGTGGCCTTAGCATTCTTCTTAATAAGTCTTGAACCGAAAGGCTTTAGAAGACTTGTAAGGTTAGCAGTGGTTTTAATGAGACATCACCTCATACCAGTTAGAATGGCCACTATCCAAAAGACAAGAAATAACAAGTGTTGAGGATGTGCACAAAAGAAAACCCTCCTACACTGTTGATGGAAATGTAAATTGCTGCAGCCACTATCGAAAGCAGTATGGAGGTTCCTGAATGTTGCAGTTGGGGACCGTGAAAATGAGAAACTGAGTCAGAATGACATTTCATGCAGAGGGCTTAGACTTCTTCTGGAGACTACGCACCAAGTCAGTGTTCCCCTGCATCTTTATTAGGTTACAGCAAGCAGAAAAACAACCATCAGTCAATAATTATTGAATGTACTTTCTCAGTGAATCAACCAACTGCGAAGTAGATATGCTTTTTATGTTTCTATTGTGTTAAGTCAAGTCATCCAGTTATGTGAGTTTCACAGCATGTTCCTTGTCTGGATTTGCCTCAGAAGGATCACAAGAACTATTTGCAGCTCCTGTCACACACTGTTCATAACTTACACCAGATTCCAGGAATTAACACATACGGTTCTTTCTATTAGATTGGTTTCAGCTGTAAATCAAACTTAAGCAGAAACTATATTGTTCTTTTCTCTTAGATTAGTTTGGGCTATAAATCAAATCAAGCTTAATCAGAAACTAAATTACAGCAAGATGAACTGCTGGGGTGTCTACACCTGAAAAAAAACTAAAAATAGAAATACCATAGGACCAAGCAATATACCCGAAGTAAACAAAATCACTGATTCAAAAATATATATGCACATCTATGTTTATTGCCACATTATTTACAAATATCCAAGATAAGGAAGCAACCAAAGTGTCCATCAATAAATGGATGGACAAAGAAGAGGTGGTACATATATGTAATGGAATATTATTCAGCCATAAAAAAAGAAATCTTGCTATTTGCAACAACATGGATGCACCTAGAGGGTATTATGTTCAGTGAAATAAGTCAGGCAGAGAAAGACAAATACCAATGATTTCCCTCATTTGTGGAGTATAACAATGAAGCAAAACTGAAGGAACAAAATTGCAGCAGACTCACAGACTCTAAGAAGGGACTAGTGGTTACTGTGAGAAACACACTCACTGATCCAAATTCAGTAAGTGGACATGGAGACAAAAAGAACAGCAGAGCAAGGCTTTAATGATGGTCTTGCAAGATCAGGTGTCTGGTGAGCAGGCACACCTGGGGAGATTGGCACCAGTAATTTATCTCCTAGTGCATGAGTCCCTCCCCTGGTTCCTCATTGACTGAGTACTACAGGGTTCACATTCGTTCCTAGACATTGCCTAAGCCAGTTATATTTTCCCCTTATATTTGTCTTAATTTTATTGGTAGGTTTAAAAAACAAATCAAACAGGTATAGCCAGGCCCTTACTAATTTCCCCACCCCACCCCCACTCAGCCTGAGCATCTTCCACTATGTGGCCCTTTGTTAATACCTTACTGTTGAAATGTTTAAACATCCTGGTAGGAATAAATCATGTTTAGGTTTTATGCTCTTTGCTAACAGTTACCAAAGAGTGGGGTGGGGGAGGTCAGATGGGGAGGGAGGGAGAAGGGGATTGTGGGGTATCATGATTGGTGCACATGGTATGTGTGGGGTCACAGGGAAGACAGTGTAGTTCAGAGAAGGCAAGTAGGGACTCAGTGGCATCTTACTACCCTGTTGTCAGTGACTGCAATAGGGCTTGGGGGGAACTAGATAATAAGGGGTGAATGTAATAACCACATTCTTTTTCTTGTGAAACCTTCATAAGTCTGTATATCAATGATACCTTAATAAAAAAAAGGTTAGCAGTGGTTTTCTGCAGCCCCCTGACCTCTATGTAGCAGTTATGATTTCCTGTCTTTGGACTATAGTAATAAATCAATATTTATTAAATATTTCTTAAGCTGCATAGAAAACCCTGTGTCCGCTGTTCATACAGTAAAAAGAGGGACAAGAATAATACATGAAATAAAAGAAAGTAGTTAATTTTCTCCTATTACCCAACTTCATTTGGTGGTATGCCATGACACAAAAATACCACTGAATCTCATCATACACTATCAAAATGAGCATATACTTCCCTTTATTCTTCTTATACTTATAATTGCTCTTTATGACAGTAATGATATTAAATGAATGCTGAAGTAATTTAATTCACAGAAAAGAGGTTGTGGAATATGGCAGAGAGTTAACAATTGATCAAAGCCTGTTATGGGCAAAACCTTTCCTATAATTTCCCTGTCTTCTCACAGAAGTGAAGATACATTGGCCCATTAATCCCATTTAAAGAATGCCAATTAATTAACCCATTTAATTAACCCCAATTAAACTTAGCCTCATGGATGTAACTTACTTTTTTTTCTTTTGTGAATGGAACTAACTTTTCCATAGTCTTTGATGTAGTAGTTGAAATGGTCTGTTTATATCACTGGGCCACCAGGAGAGAGCCATGCTACCTAAAGTGACTTTTAACTACTGATCCCCCCAAATCATAGAAAGAAACTCTGGGTATGGGTGTGTGGGAGTGGATCTAAGGTTGAGGTCAGAGGTGCCAAAAAGAAATAAAGGAGTACATCTTTGCATATCTGAGAAATCTTTAAAAGAATAAAAGCATACCTGTGGTCCTTTTACTATTTTTTATAGTGAAACACAATATGCTTTGTTTGGAATAATATGGGGAAATTAAACATTCATTAACATTAAATACCATACATTTAAAAGCATCCTAAAATGGAAGAAATAATTAGAACATAACTTAGTGGCATATAACAAATATGATTGACATAGAAATGGATCATCAGGAAAACAACTCCATTCACAATTGCATCAAAAAGAATAAAATACCTAGGAAGAAACCTAACCATGGAAGTGAAAGACCTATACCCTGAAAACTACAAGACACTCTTAAGAGAAATTAAAGTGGACACTAACAAATGGAAACTCATCGCATGCTCTTGGCTAGGAAGAATTAATATTGTCAAACTGGCTATCCCACCTAAAACAATCTACAGATTCAAAGCAATCCCTATCAAAACACCTAAAGCATTCTTCAGTGAACTAGAGCAAATAGTTCTACAATTCATATGGAACCACAAAAGACCCCAAATAGCCAAAACAATCTTGAGAAGGAAGAATAAAGCAGGGGGAATTACGCTCCCTGACTTCAAGCTTTACTACAAAGCCACAGTAATCAAGACAATTTGGTACTGGCACAAGAACAGACCCATAGACCAGTGGAACAGAATAGAGAGCCCAGATACAAACCCAAGCATATATGATCAATTAATATATGATAAATGAGCCACGGATATACAATGGGGAGATGACAGCCTCTTCAACAAACTGGACAGCTACATGTAAGATAATGAAACTGGGTAATTGTCTAACCCCACACACAAAAGTAAACTAGAAATGGATCAAATACCTGAATGTCAGTCATGAAACCATAAAACTCTTAGAAAAAAATATAGGCAAAAATCTCTTGGACATAAACATGAGCAACTTCTTCATGAACATATCTCCCCAGGCAAGGGAAACAAAAGCAAAATGAACAAGTGGGACTATATCAAACTAAAAAGCTTCCATACAGCAAAGAATACCATCAGTAGAACAAAAAGACACCCTACAGTATGGGAGAATATATTCATAAATGACATATCTGATAAAGGGTTGACATCCAAATTATATAAAGAGCTCATGCACCTCAACAAAGAAAAAGCAAATAATCCAGTTAAAAAATAGGCAGAGGATATGAAGACAGTTCTGCAAAGAAGAAATTTAGATGGCCAACAGGCACATGAAAAGATGCTCCACATCACTAATCATCAGAGAAATGTAAATTAAAACCACAATGAGATATCACTTCACACCAGTTAGGTTGGCCAGCATCCAAAAGATGAACAACAACAAATGTTGGTAAGGATGTGGAGAAAGGGGAACCCTCCTACACTAATGGTGGGAATGTAAACTAGTTCAACCATTGTGGAAAGCAGTATGGAGGTTCCTCAAATTTCCACTCCTAAGAATTTACCCTAAGGATGCAGCAGCCCAGTTTGAAAAAGACATATACACCCCTATGTTTATCACAGCACTATTTACCATAGCCAAGAAATGGAAGCAACCTAAGAGTCCATCAGTAGATGAATGGATAAAGAAGATGTGGTATATATACACAATGGAATACTATTCAGCCATAAGAAGAAAACAAATCCTACCATTTGCAACAACATGGATGGAGCTAGAGGGTATTTTGCTCAGTGAAATAAGCCAGGTGAAGAAAGACAAGTATCAAATGATTTCACTCCTCTGTGGAGTATAAGACCAAAGCAAAACCTGAAGGAACAAAACAGCAGCAGACTCACAGAATCCAAGAATGGACTAACAGTTACCAAAGGGAAAGGGACTCGGGAGGATGGGTGGTAGGGGAGGGATAAGGGGGAAAATGGGACATTACAATTAACACACACAATGTAGCACGGGGCGGGGGATCACGGGAAAGACAGTATATACAGAGAAGACAAGTAATGATTCTATAGCATCTTACTATGCTGATGGACAGTGACTGTAATGGGGTACGTGGGGGGGACTTGATAATAGGGGGAGTCTAGTAACCATAATGTTGTTCAAGTAATTGTACATTAACAATATAAAAAAATCAGACTTAAAAAAATGAATCTAAGTAGAACAGTGATACTTAATTTTAATGACAAGTGAAAGATAATGATGACAAACACCTGTAGTTGTTTAATCAACTTGACATACTGAGCTATACAAATAAGAAAGACATAAAATAGCATGTATAATGTGCCTTGGTTTTCAACAAAAATATATGCATATGAACATATAGCATTTGAATTATATACAAACACATATAAAATATATCTGGAAAATACATACAAAAATAGTAGCGTGGTTAGCGTGTGGTGAACCAGGGTTGATATGAAAATATATAAGATGAAAATTCACGTATTTCTCCATTGTTTAAGCAGTAATAGTTACAGATAAAATTATGATAGTATAGGATATATCTTATTAGGAATTGAGGTTCAGAAGTGTATTTTTATAGACATGAGAAGTCGTCAAATATATGTATAGTTAGATGAAAAGAGGTTATACCAAGTTTTTACATAAAATATATATGTGTATGTCTAATGTATCTGTCTCACAGTATACACCTTCATATATTCTCATGCTTCTTTTCTGCTCCCCACCCCATCACACAGACACACACACACACACACACACACACACACACACACACACACACACATAGAACTTTCTAGCCTAGAGAGGGTCTGAAGGGAACTTCTTACCATGTGATTTAGCAGATCTCTTTGATTTTAGCAGATCTCTGCCAGAATCACTTTTAATGTTCCCTATGCTATATAACCATCTAGAAAGTTTCAGAAAGTTTTCACTGTTTGAGAACTGTAGGAAGTGTTTTCCATAACCCAAGTTCATCTTCTATAATTGGCTAACAGAACACATTTAGGTATTGGTCACTTAACTACTCAATGGAGTTTGTGTCAGGGAATTCTTTCAGTACCTCATTTCATCTTGTTTCATGTGCTCTCCTGACCTCTGATCTTTACATTTTATACTATCTATCCTTTTTATATCAGCATTCAGCTCTTGCTTTAAGAGATACTAGCTGCCCTCTTGGGCCCTATCTAGATTTGTTCTTTCAGATAAGGACTTCTCTGTATTCAAGTGACAATGAAGTTAAATAAAAGTAATTGCACAAGTGATTGCATTAGAAGACTTTAAATTTAGAACTAATTTTACTACCCAGCTAATAATTATTTTCTGGATATAAAGAATACCAGAATAAATGACACTGGAGCCATTTTTTTTTATTGCTAACTGGTATGTTTCACGTGGGCAGTTTTAAAAAACAGCACAATTATAGAATGAGATATTTTATGGTACTGGAAGGGTCGGAGAATTTAGCTTGATGATATCTGGCACACATGTGCATTTGTGTGTGTGTGTGTGTGTTTACTGCATAGACCAGATCCATGTCTTTGAACGCCTCTCCAACAGAGCCACTCACCACAAGTCTTTTCTTCAGGAAAGATTTTCTTTTAAAAAAGCTCCACTTTAGTGATGTTTGGTTGAGAAAATTTTTACAGGGCCTTGTATTCCAAAGCTTCTCAAAAGCATCACAGGACATTTAGTTCATTATAATAAAAGACCTGGTATTTATTGGTGGTGAACATGGTAAGAGGGGCTGTGGCCTACCTCAGGAGCTATAAAGACTGATGGGTCTGACTTTGGGATACATGTCCACTGACTCTCACTCCAGCACTCAGTCCAAGAGACCTACTCTCTTAAGTATTTTGTCTTGTTGGCCTCCAAGGGATAGCACAGATGTCAGGTCCCCAGAAGGAAGTACCTTGCAACTTTACAGCAAGTTTATACGGTAATGGTTCTCAGAGTCCTTCCCCAAAGGGAACTATGACTGTTTACTTAGCTAATTGTACACTGGCGGAAAGTTACCCAGGCATTTTTAGGCTTTTAACATGGTGTTCTATTTAACATTGATGCCTGTAAACCTGAAGCATATCAGTAAAAAAGCATGAATCCATTTCTCTGTTTAGTGGTCCCACTATCATGCTCTGTCCCTCCATATCATCTTTTCTCTCTGGAGCTCAATGGGAAATTTTCTCCTAAGTCATACTATACAATAAAATAAGGGGTTAGGGAAACACATGAAAGAAAACAAAATGATAAAGTTATTCTTTCATCTTTACTACCTCCTTCAGGAAACTCATTCTATACCCACTGAATCTTGAAAATGTGATTGATTGATCTCTCTGCCTCCCTCCCTCTCATTCCACAGATGCACACAGCTTCCGTGAAAGCTGAGATACCACTTAGCAAGGAGCAAAGCCAGTAAGGAATAAAACTAGTACTTTGGTTGCTGGAAAGGCCACTGGAGTGAATTCAGGAGACTTCCTTGGGTCCCAGTACCAGACTTAACGCAGTAACTCTGTAACAGCTTTGCATAAATCCCTTCACCTCTCTTCTTTACTTCACCTATTACCCTGAATTTCACCTGCTATGCTTCTCAAGCATCCAGGATTGTACAGGAGAAGAATGTGTAGATAAATTTTCTTAATTAAATGCCCTCTGGTTCATGACATTGAAGCATGGTGGCATCAAGGGACAGATTGGGGTCAATTAGTAGGACAGACAGAAACCTTGGGTTCCGTAGCCCTGTGTAGAGGGTTCCAGCTTTATGAGAAAGATGTGATAGTGCTTTAAAGCACCCTGAGCAAAAGTTATTGGTTGTCATTTTGCTTCAAAAATGGAATCCAGCATCATACCCAATGAGAATCCACCCAATTACCCATCAAACAATGTGTGTCCATTGCCTTTAAGAGTTACCAGCTTCCCTCCTAGATTATATATGATGTCTTCCTTCTCTCAACCAAAGGCCCCTTTTCTACATTCAAGTAACAATGAAGTAATGAGGTGCATTTCTATCCCTCCTTATCAATAGCAGAATTAAAAAATGCAAACCAGGATTGCTTTTCCAAATAGACCTCCATTCCAATGAGACTACACATCTATGCAATAACATTGTCATTAAGACATTGATCCCAAGACACCAGAGTGTAACCTGTACAAGAGCACCAGGATCACAGAAGCATAGCCAATACACTCAATCTTTTCTTTTCAACTGTTTTTCCAAAACAAAATCAACCAGATTTCCCATTTCCGGAACCCATATAATTTACAGAACACAGTGTCTCTACAAAGTTCCTTCTTTATTAATAAAGGACATGTTAAACATTTAAGTATATAGTATAGATGACTTGTGAAGTAAATTATCATGTTTTTATTGATCTTACCTAAGCGTTTATTTTCAAAGACAGCTCCAATACTAAAAGGCAATAACACTGAATACGTCATAAGGATTTGGGTTAAAATATCAGTTTTTCCATACAATGATTCTGTTACTCAAGACTTCATCTAGTGAATGGAGATACTAATATTCCATATAACAATTATGTTGTAGGGGAAAATTGGGGTACTTTATCTCAAGGAGCAAGCATAGTGCTTGGCACACATCAGTCATACAGTATTCCCTGGGTTTCCCAGAGTACGAGGACCATGTAAATTTTCTTCAATCCTTGCAAAGCAAACATCAGTGGGCAATTAAAGATAACAACAACAATGACAATTTTAAAATAGTACTTGTTAGTATTTTTTGTGAAGAGTAATTGGATAAAAGGAACTGAATGGAAGCATGATGATTTTAAATGATGTCCACCAATTCTTTGACACTCCTATCAAGAGGTGGGGTTAATGGTCTTTCTGCATGAATCTGGGCACATTGAGCCCTACTTTAAACTGTTAGAATATGGCAGAAGTGACACTGCAGAAGTTTCTGGGCATAAGCATTGGGAAACTGCAGCTCCAATTCCTTTCTCTTGGGTCACTTGCAGTTGGACCCTGTGCTGTGAGGAAGCCCAGGACCATGGAGATATTCTGGTTAGAACTTTTTGCTGTGGTCCTAGTCCACAGCTAGCATCAACTAGATGATTTCAGATGATACCATCCCCAGTCATCAAGTCACCCTAAACCTCTGAGATTTTACAGCTGATGCCTTAGATATTGTCGAACAAAGAAAAGCTGTCTCTGTTCTGCACTGTCCAAATTCCTGACCTACAGAGTTTGTGAGCAAAATAAAAATTTTCATGCAACCAAGTTCTGTGATGGTTTGTTGCACAGCAATAAAAACTGGAACAGTAGGTATCAGTGATTTTTTTCATGTGAGGGAGAAGGCAGTTTCTGAAAATTCCCAATGTGACAAACCTTAGGTTTTCTCATTTTCTCCTTCCAGAGATCACATAAGGAAGGTTTCATTATTCCCATTTTGAAGATCAGCAATCCCTGAGTCACAGGAGATAAGTTACATTTCCTGGCATAGAAATACACACACACACCTCATCTGGAGACTATACACCCAAATTGTGCTTTTTGGTTTACCTTATGTGATGTGGCAGGATGAGGGGCAGTGACATAAAAATTTATTCTTATATAGATATGTTTCTCCATTGCTTCATATTTTTTGCCCTAAATAGATTAATTTGATCATCAGGAAAAGAAACTGATATAAATTTTTTAAATGTAAGATAAATGGGGTTTTAGATTGAATCAGAAAAATGATTTGTGTAAATGTATTCCCTCTACATTCAATGTTGAATGTATATCATTGACAGAAAAAATGAGGTTATAAGCACCTTTTACAAAAGG
This sequence comes from Manis javanica, assembly GCF_040802235.1. NCBI lineage: Eukaryota > Metazoa > Chordata > Mammalia > Pholidota > Manidae > Manis > Manis javanica. The sequence continues at coordinate 92,748,439 of NC_133174.1, forward strand.
ATAGCATTTTTTGTTCAAACATATCATAGTATATTTATAGGGTTTATATATAGTATTTTTTTTCAGTAACATAATACATAATACTGTACATTCTCTCAATATGTCTGTAGGTTCTGAACACTACTGATCTCTCTCTTTCACACACACACACACACACACACACAGACAGACACCCTTTTCTTATTACCTGAGAGAGGAGCTAACGGGTCCTTTTTGTTATGTGATTTAGTGTTTGATTATCTGTATACCACATAAAATCCCCTCCTGTCTCCTCAACTCCCTGATACCTGCTATGTGATGTCCAAGCTGCAATTTTGGAGTTCTTCACCAGATGGCAGTGACCTGTGACTAAAAATAGTATCTATTGCAATCTGTCTTAAATAGAGATTGTGGAAAATTATAGAAAATTATAATTAACCACATTCAATGATAAAATTTTTTACTCTCTTAAGTTATTATTATGAATGCATATAATACAATTTTTCATTTACTGAGTGGCTACATTATCACATGGTGCTGGTGGATGTAAAAGGCCTGCAGTCAGAGCAAAGAGGCCACAGTGTACAAGGATTTAGAGACCCTGGGACAGTGGCCTGGTTACAGACTGAAGCAGTGGATGCCAGGATGTCATTCACCTACCATCAGAGCTGACCAGTTTCACTTCATCCACCAAGGAACTTCACAGACCACCCATTTCCCAGAAGAGGGTTTTTATGGGTCTATTTATATATCAGTGCCAGAGGGAGGGTACTGGATCGGAAAAAATGTATTAAACTTCCGCAATGTACAATCACTAATCTTTATTCTCCTTCTGGTTGGCTGTGAGGAATACAAGTAATGATATATTCAGCTGGTGTATATTGAGAATTTGTTAAATGCCAGGAACAATACTGCTTAAGCTATGTGCATTCTTTCTTTTACACTTCACTACACTTTTATATGGTATGTGCTTCCACTTGTCTTTCACAGATGAGGAAGTAAGTGCTCAGGGAAAATACATAACTCTGACCAATTATCATGTAATCATCAAGAAGTGTGAGGTCAGGCTTTTATTAAATATTTCTATATATTCGATGTCTTTTTGAACTTGCCACTTTGTTCCTTTGCCTTTTGTAATCTCCTTTTTAATCACAAATAGGCACTTTTCACTTATAGATCTAGGTATGCAATACCCAAATGTAACATCACCTTGAATTTAATGACATTTCCTTATTCTACTGTTCTATTCTATTCTGGCATAAATCACACTAGATTGGTGCCTGGATGAAGGGCAAATAATAAAATGAGGCTCGCTGAAAATTGAGAGCCTGCCTCCACCCAAAAACGTTATTCTATGTGCCACAGGAAAGCTTTCTGCCAAAGTCCACTGTCCACTAGGATGATGGTCTTAAAGTTTGGTTAACTGGAGGTTCCTCTCTACAGGGAACAGAAGTCTCCACACTTGGTACCATATTTAAAACTGTGTGGATCTTCCAGTGAAGAAAAAAGATCCTAAATTAGTTTTCAGAGCTAGCATTATTAAATAGTATGCCAGCTCTGGATCTACCTCATTCCAGTGATTTTGAATGAGGAACCACTACAGGATCCAGGATGATAATACCTGTGACTCCCATCATTATAAAAAGTACCCGCAGTATACAAGGACTATATGCCAAAGTCTCCACAATGTGGAAGATTCTAATTCTGCTTGTCTTGGCAGTGCCTTATTTGGCTTACTGTTTGCATCTGGGATTCTCCCACTTCAGATCAATGCCAAACTGCTTAGGCTCTTTCTCTATCCTACTTGTTTGGAATATTCAATCAGTTCACAATTTCCCCATAAGAAATTATGCCATAACTCCTGGGCAGGAGGGCAAAAGACAAATATTCAGCCAATTTTGTAATAATTTTTCAAATGTAAAACTTTGACTCAAGGTCTTAAAGATACCTCAGGATTCACGTCAGGAGCTCCCAGGCCTCACCACACCAGGTTCCTTTCAGTATCATCCACAAGCTGGTAACAGGCAGCAATACAGACACAGACAACAGCCATCACCTCAGGAATGATGGCCTTAGCCCTGTAGCTCACTTTCAAGATGCTGACCTCTACCCAGTAGATGAACACATCTCAAATGATGACCTCAGCATAACTTGGCAATGCCAGCCTGGATGCTGACATCCCAAGATGCCCTGCCACCACGATCCCATACCAAGACCCACCAAATAAAGATTCCGACCCCCTCTCTGTTCTTAAACTCAACCCCTGGCTCTTCCACCCTACCTGTATACCTTCCTGGATCCCCTATAATTTCCCAAATTGCCCTCTCTTCTCTCTCTCTTCCTCATCCTTCAACTTCAATCTATGCAGGCCTCTGTTCCCTACCTAACTGATGTCAATGCCACCAGCTTATCTATAGCTCTATGATTTCATGTCCTCTTACACAATGTAAGAACACTTTGCAAGGAACTAAAGCTCGTTGGCAGACCCCATTATCTATTCTGCTGCATCAAGGAACTCCCTGTACATTATTTAGATTTGTTCTTGACCCACCCTTTTCCATTTCATGCACTGCCCTCTTGGTGCAAGCCAGCACCCTGTAAGTTAACTGACTTGCTTGTATCAGTGCCACATCACTTAATTTCTCCTCTTGCATACCTAAAACCTGAATTAGGATCTTTACCTCCACTATCCCTATACAAAAGTGTAAAACTCTACTCCTTACTATGTGTACCAATTGGGACCTGGCCATGATAATTGTCCCTATAACTGCCCCCACATCACTTCCCATTGTGTCACCACAACCACGGTAGTTATGATTTCCCCTTGTCCAACAATCCACACTTTGCTTTCCACTATACACTAGTCATTGTCCCTCTTCCTACTTTCTTCAACCTGCTGGATAATATCTGTAACATGTCACCTAACTGCTATACCTCTAGTAATGCTGGGCCTGCTATGAGGTGTTCTAGACTAAACAACGACTAGGCAACTAATTCCTGACCACTTGGAGGTGTTTGATATCCATACTGACTACTTATCAGCCTGTACCCCTCTGCCCCCTACATTTCTCCCCAGCATCCTCTTGACATCATTAACTTTCCCTTCATGGACCCCATACCATTCCTTCCTCCCACCATTAAACAATATAATGCAGAGCCATGTCCCTCCATTAAGACTATTTGGTCCTTACATGTCTACACTCATCCAAATTTTCCCAAGAGAAACTCCACCCTCCAAGCCCCATTGGGCTACTGGTTCTCAAGTGGTACCACTCTTATTCAGCAGGGTCACATGCTCTTCTCCTTCATTCTTCCCTCTTCTGCCTTATGCAAACTGGCATTTGTTTAATGCATATTTAGTGCAGAGGTCTCCCTATATCCAATTAGAAAATCTACTTTTCTCATCTAGTCTTCCCACAAAAAAAGTGCCAAACTATCTTTTTACCTATTATTTTGGGCCTCGTCATGGTCTTTAGTATAACAGTTAAGAATGTAGGTATTTTCAATATATTAGCAAACTTTATTCATACAGGCCACCCAGAAAATGTCACAGCTCCTGGAAGACCATATATATCAAGCAGCTCAAACCTTAGAAACCCTTAATGTGGCACAGATCTCTCTAGCTGCTAAAACTCAAGGTAACATTTATGCCTTAAAGAGGATCTTCTGCTGCAGGTGGGCCAATAATACAGGAAAAGTCCCGAGAATATTTCAACAGATAGAACAAATCAAAATAATAAATACTATTTTAAGAATACTCTAAGAGATTCCCTGGGATCTGGTTGATTTCTTCTCCTGGCTGTATCCTGCCTATGGTGACCAGCTCTGTACTATCTTTCAGGGCACTATAATAATTGCTGGTCTAACTTTTTTGAGTTGGGCTTTGCAAATTTCATCTCTTTCAAGCATAAGCTCATTTACGGCAAACCTGGTAAGTTTTCATGCTAACTCAGACATCAGGAATAAGCTGTGAAAACCACAGGAAAAAACTTGTATCCCCACTGATGTCTGGCTTAGAGCCTACATCTTCTAAGCCACATTTCCTGCTTGTGCCTATTGCCTTCTTCAGCATCCTGATAAGGCTCACCCCACCCAAATATACATACTCTACAAGCTCATGCACTCTCTTGATGCTTCTTTTAAACTCTGTGCTAGGAGCTGCCTCTTTTAAATCTCATGCCAGTAGAGATTCCCTTTTATAAAATGCTTATGCACTCACTTCCCTGTCTCTCTGTCTCCCTGTCTCTGTCCCTAACTCTCTCTCTCTTTCTTTGCCCTGCCAGGCTTTTTCCTAGAGAGACATCCTCCTTGCCTCTTGCCTTGGAATTTTCCCACCTGTGTGAGCAATACATATTTCTTTGACTGTACCGAAGGATTAGTGCCATAGTTTTCAATATCTGAACCTAATATTTGCAGGCAGGGAGCTTTTAAGTGGCGCAGTGGAGTTGTTAAAACAAGAGGGTTGTTTTACCATTTACAACAGTCAAAATAATCAGGATAGGCTGCTCTTCCTCAGTTGGTCCAAGTCTGCCTAGCCAAGCAGGAGCACATGCCCAGCTGAGTCCTCTAAGGCCTCTGATCCCATCCACTGTCCTCAGTCTCCTTTCTACACCATTCAAATCCAGAAAGAGAGACAACCACCATTCCATGTATGCATCCATTTAAACAATATGAACAGGGGATTGAAGAAGAGGAGAAGGGAACTCTGAGAAATAATGAATATGTTATAATCTGAAAAATCTGTCTTATCTGGAGAGAAAAGCCAAGAATAGGAAATATTTCTTCTGTGATATAAGCAAATTCATCCATTAATTCAACACACACTTACTAAATAAGTGAGTCCCTATCCTAAGGGAGTTTATAGTCTGATGGAGTAAGCACACAAGTTATCATGCTTATGATGCATATAAAGAATAAAATGGGACTGAAGGGGAAAAGATGGTGGCATGAGAAGTGTGGTGGAAATCTCCTCCTAAAACCTCAAATATTTTGAAAATACAGCAAATACAACTATTCCTAAAAGAGTGATCAAAAGTAACAGTACACCAGCCAGTTTACATCTGGGAGAAGCGAACTTCTCACAGAAAAGGGTAAAGTAAAATGCTGTGACCTGGCGGGATCCAAGCACTCCCCCCACCCCAGCTCACCAGCAGGAGGAAGAGAATCAGAGCAGGGAGGGAGTGGAAGCCCAAGACTGCTAAATACGCAACCCTAGAAATCTACCCTGGGAGCACAGACCCACATTGCATGGTGCTCTGGAGACTAGAGGAGCTGAAAATCAAAATCAGAGATAAGACTGCAAACAGGTTCCCCTAACTGGCTGCCCTGGGACAAAAGAAAAGCAGGTGCTCTAAAAGACATCTCAACAGTCAGAAGGCTGCTAAAGGGGCAAGGGTTTAGGAGAAGGAACAAGTGGACAAAATCATCCGAACACACTCAGCACAGCAGGTTGGGAACTTTCAGGAGCTTCAGGTGCCCTATTCCCCTAGTTGGCAAGGCAGCCTCAAGGTCCCTCACTATGATAAGCAGCCTGCTGCTCCTTCCTCCCCACTGGCATCTGAGAGCAAACCTGCTGCCCTGCAACAGCTGCAGACCAGCCGGAGGGCAGCCCTGCCTACAGCAACTACACAACTTAATGCAGACGCTTCTCCCTGTGCTCAGCTAACTGGCACAGACAGCAGAGACAGGCACAGTGACTGGAAAGCAGGAATGGGCTTTGTCCTCCCTGCAAGTACCTGTGCCACTTGCCAGCAACCCCAGTCATCACCCTAGGCCATTCTGAGGGCTGCTCTGCCCACAGAAGTTTAGGGGATTAACCCAGAGGTCACTCACTGTGCATGGTTAACTGGCACAGTGGAGACAGACATGGTGATCAGGAAGCATGAAAGGGCTTTCTCCTGGTGGCAGAACCTGCTCTGCTCACCTGTGACCCCTGCCATCACACTAGGCCATCGTGAGGGTTAGCCTGTCCATGTCATCTTAGGGGATTAACCTAGAGGCCGTTCCCTGCACACGGTTAACCAGCACAGACAGTGGAGACAGGCACTGTGACTGGGAAGCAGGAAGGGACTTTGTCCTCCCAGCTGACACCTGTGCCACTTGTGGGTGACCACTCCCATTACTCCAGGACTTGAAAAGGCAGAAGAACCTTGTTCAATCCAAAATACTTCAAACACCAGAAAGAGGGCTTGGTGAGACTGAAATCACTAATCATCTCAAAAAAGAATTCAAAATAAAACTCATAAGCATGCTAATAGAGCTAAAGAAAAATATTCAAGAGGGAAGGGATGAATTCAGGAGGGAGATAACTTAAATGAAACAAACAATGGAGGGATTTAAAAGCAGATTAGATGAGGTAGAGGAGAGAGTAAATGGAATAGAAATTAGAGAACAGGAATACAGAGAAGCTGAGGCAGACAGAGAAAAAAGGTTTACTAGGAATGAAAGAATATTAAAAAACTATGTGACTAAACCAAATGGAACAATATTTGCATTATACGGGTACCAGAAGAAGAAGAAGAGAGAAAAAGGGATAGAAAGTGTCTTTGAAGAAATAATTGCTGAAAACTTCTGCTATCTGGAGTAGGAAATAGTCTCTCAGGCCATGGAAGTCCACAGATCTCCCAACACAAGGGACCCAAGGAGGACAACACCAAGACATATAATAATTAAAATAGAAAAGATCAAAGACAAGGAAAGAGTACTAAAAGCAGCCAGAGAGAGAAAAAAGATCACCTACAAAGGAAAAACCATCAGGCTATCATCAATATTCTCAGCAGAAACCTTACAGGACAGAAGGGAGTGGTGTGATATATTCAAAGCAATGAAACCGAAGGGCCTCACGCCAAAAATACTCTAACTGGCAAGATGACAATTTAAATTTGAAGGAAGGATTAAACAGTTCCAAGATGAGCAAAAGTTGAGGGAATTTACCTCCCACAAACCATCTCTACAGTGTATTTTAAAGGGACTGCACTATATGGAAGTGTGCCTAAGGCTAAATAGCTGTAAAGAGAGAAAATAAAACCACAGCAAAGAAAGTAGACCAACTAAATACTAATCAAATGCAAAATTATATCAGCTACCCACAAAGTCAGTCACAGTACACACAAAGAGCACATAATATGACACCTATCATATGAAGAGTGGAGGAGAAAGAAAAAGAAGAGAGAAAAAAGAATCTTCAGACTGTGTTTATAATAGTGTAGTAAGTGAGTTAAGGTAGACTGCTACAATAGTAAAGAAGCTGCCCTTGAACCTTTTGTAACCAGAAATCCAAAGCCTGCAATGGCAATAAGTACATATCTATCAAAAATCACCTAAATGTAAATGAACTAAATGCACCAATCAAAAGACACAGAGTTACAGAATGGATAAAAAAGCAAGACCCATGTATATGCTGCCTACAAGAGACTCACTTAAAACCCAAAGACATACACAGGCTAAAAGTGAAGGGATGGAAAAAGATATTTCATGCAAATAATAGGGAGAAAAAAGCAAGAGTTGCAGTACATGTATCAGACAAAATAGACTTCAAAACAAAGAAAGTAACAGGAGACAAAGAAGGACATTACATAATGATAAAGGGGTCAGTCCAACAAAATGATATAACCATTATAATGATATATACACCTAACACAGGAGCACCCACATATGTGAAAGAAATACTAACAGAATTAAAGGGGGAAATAGAATGCAATGAATTCATTTTAGGAGACTTCAACACACCACTCACTTCAAATGACAGATCCACTAGACAGAAAATAAGTAAGGACACAGAGGCAATGAACAACACATTAGAACAGATGGACCTAACTGATATCTACAGAACACTCCATCCAAAAGCAGCAGGATACATATTCTTCTCAAGTGCACATGGAACACTTTCCAGAATAGATCACATACTAGGCTACAAAAAGAGCCGCAGCAAATTTAAAAAGATTGAAATTGTACAAACCAATTTCTCTGATCACAAAGGTATGAAACCAGAAATAAATTGTACAAAGAAAACAAAAAGGCTCAAAAACACATGGAGGCTTAACAACATGCTCCTAAATAATCAATGGATCAATCTTCAAATTAAGACATCAAGCAATATATGGAGACAAATGAAAACAACAGTTCAACATCACACTTTTCTGGGAGGCAGTGAGGGCAGTTCTAAGAGGAAAGTTCAGCAATCCAGCCCTATTTAAAGAAGGAAGAACATTCCCAAATAAACAGTCTAAATTCACAATTAACGAAACTAGAAAAAGAAGAATAAATGATGCCCAAAGTCAGTAGAAGGAGGGATATAACAAAGATCAGAGGAGAAATAAATAAAATTGAGAAGAATAAAACAATAGAAAAAAATGAAACCAAGAGCTGGTTCTTCGAGAAAACAAACAAACAAACAAAAAACCCATAGACAGACTTATCAGGAAAAGAAGAGAATCTACACACATAAAAATAGAATCAGAAATGAGAAAGGAAAAATCACTTCAGACACCACAGAAATACAAAGAATTATTAGAGAATACTATGAAAACCTATATGCTAACAAACTTCATAACCTAGAAGAAATGGACAACTTTCTAGAAAAATACAACCTTCCAAGACCGACCCAGGAAGAAACCAAAAATCTGAACAGACCAATGCCAGCAATGAAATTGAATTGGTAATCAAAAAAGTATTTGAGAACAAAACCCTCAGACCAGTTGGCTTCACTGCTGAATTTTATCAAACACTTAGAGAAGACCTAATACTAATTCTCCTTAAAGTTTTACAAAAAACAGAAGAGGAAGGAATACTTCCAAACTCACTCTATGAAGCCAGTATCACTCTAATACCAAAATCAGGCAAAGACACCACAAAAAAAAAGAAAACTACATACCAATATTCCCAATGAACATAAATGCAAAAATACTCAACAAAATATTAGCAAACCAAATTTAAAAATACATCAAGATGATCATACATCATGATCAAGTGGGATTCATCCCAGGGACGCAAGGATGGTACAACATTCGAAAATCCATCAACATCATCCACTATCTCAATAAAAAGAGGGACAAAAATCACATAATCATCTCCATAGATGTGGAAAAAAGCACTTGACAAAATTCAACACCCATGCATGATAAAAAAATCTCAACAAAATGGGTATAGAGGGCAAGTACCTCAAAATAATAAAGGTCATATATGACAAACCCACAGCCAACATCATACTTAGCAGTGAAAAGCTGAAAGCTTTTCCTCTAATATTGGCAACCAGACAAGGTTGCCCACTCTCCCCACTTTTATTCAACATAGTATTGGAGGTCCTAGCCATGGCACACAACACAAAGAAATAAAAGGCATCCAGATTGATAAGGAAGAAGTTAAACTGTCACTATTTGCAGATGACATGATATTGCACATAAAACCCCTAAAGACTCCACTCCAAAACTACTAGAACTAATATCTGAATTCAGCAAAGTTGCAGGATACAAAATTAATACACAGAAATCTGTTGCATTCCTATACACTAATGATGTACAAGCAGGAAGAGAAATTAGGAAAACAATTCCATTCACAATTGAATCAAAAAGAATAAAATACCTAGGAATAAACCTAACCAAGGAAGTGAAAGATTTATACCCTGAAAACTACAAGACACTCCTAAGAGAAATTAAAAAGGACACTAATAAATGGAAACTCATCCCCTGCTCCTGGGTAGGAAGATTTAATATTGTTAAAAAGGCCTTCCTACCTAAAGCAATCTACAGATTCAATGCAATCCCTATAAAAATATTGACAGCATTCTTCAATGAACTGGAATAGTTATAAAATTCATATGGAACCACAAAGACCCCAAATAGCCAAAGAAATCCTGAGAAGGAAAAATAAAGCAGGGGGGATTACATTCCCCAAATTCAAGCTCTACTACAAAACCACAGTAATCAAGACAATTTGGTACTGGCACAAGAACAGACCCATAGATCAATGGAACAGAATAGAGAGCCCAGATATAAACCCACACATATATGGCCAATTAAGATATGATAAGGGAGCCATGGACATACAATGGGGAAATGATAACCTCTTCAACAGCTGATGTTGGCAAAACTGGACAGCTACATGTAAGAAAATGAAACTGGATTACTGTCTAAATCCATATGCAAAAGTAAACTCAAAATGGATCAAAGGCCTGAATGTAAGTCATGAAACCAAAAACTCATAGAATAAAACACAGGCAAAAATCTCTCAAATATAAGTATGTGCAACTTTTGCATGAACATATGACCTTGGGCAAGGGAAACAAAAGCAAAAATGAATAAGTGGGATTATGTAAAACTAAAAAACTTCTGTACAGAAAAGGACACCATCAGTAGAACAAGAAGGCATCCTACAATATGGGAGAATATATTCATAAATGACATATCAAGGGTTGACATCCAAAATATATAAAGAGCTCACATACCTCAACAACCAGAAAGCAAATAACCCAATTAAAAAATGGGAAGAGGATCTGGACAGACACTTCTACAAAGAAGAAATTCAGATAGCCAACAGGTACATGAAAAGATGCTCCACATCGCTAATTATCAGGGAAATGCAAATTAAAACCACAGTGAGATATCTTTTACACCAGTTAGGATGGTCAACATCCAAAAGACAAGAAACAACAAATGATGGAGAGGATGCAGAGAAAGGGGAACCCTGCTACACTATTGGTGGGAATGTAAACTAGTTCAACTATGTGGAGAGCAGTGTGCAAGTTCCTTAAAAAAATAAAAACAGGAATGCCATTTGACCCAGTAATTCTACTCCTAAGAATTTACCCATATAAAATAAGATCCCTGATTCAAAAAGACATATGCACCCCTATGTTTATTGCAGCACTATTTACAATAGCCAAAATATGGAAGCAACCTAAGTGCCCATCAGGAGATGAATGGATAAAGAAGAGGTAGTACATATACACAATGGAATATTATTCAGCCATAAAAAGAAAACAAATCCTACCATTTGCAACGACATGAATGGAGCTAGATGGTATTATGCTCAGTGAAATAAGCCAGGCAGAGAAAAGTACCAAATTATTTCACTCATTTGTGGAGTATAACAACAAAGCAAAACTGAAGGAACAAAACAGCAGCTGACTCCCAAACTCCCAGAAGGGATTAGCAGTTACCAAAGGGAAGGGGTTGGGGAGGAAAGGTGAAGAAGATTAAGGAGCATTATAATTAGCACTCACAATATAGGTAGGTCACATGGAAGGCAGTATATCATGGAGAAGACAAGTAATGACTCTATAGCATCTTACTATGCTGATGGACAGTGATTGCAATGGGGTGGGAGGGACTTGATAATATGGGTGAATGTTGAAACCACAATGTTGCTCATGTGAAATCTTCATAAGATTGTATATCAATGATACCTTAATTTAAAAATTATGCATACACATTGTAGATCTTTTTCCATGTTAATAAAAGAGATCTACATTACCCTTTTTAACAGCTGTACCAATTTTCACTGTATGGAGTTAGCATACTTATTTAACTAGTTCCCTACTTACATCAAAACTTTTTCTTATTAAAATTGGACTGAACAGTTCTCTTTAGATTTCCTACATTCTTCTGTTAAGTTCACTCTCCTTAAAACTACTGAAAAGTAACAGAAGAGTAACTATGGTTCCATAAGAATAGAAATAATCTTATTTTGTAGATAGAAATCAAGAACTTCCCAGACATTTTTTCTAGCTGCTATTGGCCAACCCTGCAATTGACATTCATCTTGCAGAAAATACTTGAATCCTCTGGCCAGAACAGTTTGCTTTGGGGCCAAGTCTCTTAATGTACAGAACAATATATTTGCTCTTTTGCTCACTCCATGAATTTTATTAAGAATTCTTGACTGTGCTTAAACTTCTGACCACTGTCTTTACTTTGTCATTCTGTATTTTGGTCCTCCTTGAGTTTCTTCAGCATGTCTACCCATTTGTGTCCCCAGGTTTACCTCATCACATACATCTATAAATCCTATCTCTTCTGCTTGCAGACCTGGTTTCTGATTTGATCTTTGCCTTGACCTTTGATTTGTAATGTGATTTCAGGTTTCTAGCTACTTTCCTGCCTAGATAACCATGTGCTGGGATTCTTGACTTCCAGCACATCCTTTATGCTGCCTCAAATCTGTGGATGTGCGTAGTATTGTGGGAATAAAAATCTTAACAATGGAGAGTATTCCCCCAATGTGTAGAAAGGAAAGAGCTTTGTTTTCTTATTACTCAATAAGCATATCCAAGTTATATGTGCATAGGCAGCTTATATGAGACTGTAAAGTCAGGGCATTTTTGTACACATTTATATAGGCAGTGTGTAGCTATAAATAATACATGTCCTGGAACAAAACAGCAGCAGAATCACAGAACCCAAGAATGGACTAACAGTTACCAAAGGGAAAGGGACTAGGGAGGATGGGTGGGAAGGGAGGGAGAAGGTGGGGGAAGAAGAAAGGGGGCCTTATGATTAGCATGTATAATGTCGGGGGGGTCATGGGGAGGGCTGTGTAACACAGAGAAGACAAGTAGTGATTTTACAGCATCTTACTACACTGATGGACAGTGACTAATGGGGTATGTGGGGGGGACTTGGTGAAGGGGGGAGTCTAGTAAACATAAGGTTCCTCATGTAATTGTAGATTAATGATACCAAAAGAAAAAAAAAAGAAAAAAAATAATACATGTCTTTCAGGTTTTATGGTACCTTTGTGCCTCCTATAAGAGGACTTAACAAGACCATTTGTGTACATACATATTTTTTCATACAGTTTGTCCTAAATTCACTTTACTATTAAGATAGCTATTTGTTTTAGTTAATTGTTTTCACCCAAAGGAATAGTAAAACCTCTCTTATCTCTTCCATAAGCAAATAGTTGTAGCTGGAGACATACACCTAGTTAAATTACCAAGATGCCAGGAAGACTTTGCTAGGTGCTTACATTTCAAAGGATATGAAATCCAGACTCTTGCAGAGAATTATTTACATCCCAAAAGTTTAAAGTAAAGATTTTATCTAGTAACCAAAAGAAAGACTTTTCCTAAAGAAAGGCTATTAGAAGTGGAGGGCAGATGATCTATTTGCCCTTTAAAAACCGACACAATTATTTTTATTTACTCTTAGAGTAGCTCTGTTATTGACAAAAGTGGGACTTTGGACCTAAAGAGTAGTTATGGCAGCTGCTTAAAATTATCCATAAAGCTGAAAAGCCTCAGGAAACTTTATCTTCCAGGTCTGATATTAACTCACTGAGCACTGGCAAGATATAGGATTGTCCTTATATTTCCCATCAGCATCCTTGGTGTTCAAAATTCTAGGAGTTGCCTACATTCTACCAGTATCAGAGAATCCCTTCATGCTCCTAAAGTATAAATGCTGGTGACCAAATACTAGAAACTGTAATAGAGAAAAACAATACATTTACTCATTAGAATGACACAGCCTCCTGCTAACTTGGATCATTTCTGTTTCAGACAAGTTATTTCAGTGCGTGTTTTTGCTTTCCTACATATGTCTGTATCAAGGCCATTTGTCAGAAGAAGTCCGAATATAGGGATTCATGCAGAGTGTTGTGGTTGGTATTTCAGACGTGCTCTTTACATCTGTCAGTCTTCATGTTTAGTTTAAACAACATCTTCTTGTTGCCCAAATACTAGACCTAAGAAATCACACATATTTATGACTGCTAATCTCTAATCTCATGATCTTGAAATCTCAAACTTTTAAATGAACCTTCTGGCTTGCATGACGGATTTGGGGAATGCCAACTGCTTTGGGCACATACAGATCTTGCTACAATTTGTTGTGAGAGAATGTATCATTTTGAGCTCTGAAAGTGAATTACTGTTTTAAAAGAAGGCAATTGCTCAGGTTTCCAGATCTAGCTGAGTGGTTGTAATGTACAGATTAACAAATACACTTTATGTGGATTATGTCAAACAGGTTCCTTCTCTGAGAAGAGAAGACTCCTCTGGTTTGCTCTATAGTTGAACTAAATAAAGACTAAAATTACTTCTGATGCATGGCCATGATTTAAGGGCCCAGATAATGATAACTGGACTCTCACCAGGAGCATCAAAACTAATAGAAGGAAAACAGGGAGGTCTGGGATCAAAGGGAGGAGGGGTAGGAGCCAGAGGAAGAGGAAGAAGGATGGAGAAAGGGAGAATGCTGCTTTTTCACCTTTGAGGAGTTGGCAAATATTTCCAATGTGGAATGCATGGGTGGAGGATAGAGAAAAAGAGGAAAAAACATAAATAGTCTTAACATATAAAGCCCAAACTAAAATTACTTGCCATGTCCATATTTACGTGTACATATAAAAAGCAATTCAGTAAAAATATTGATGCCAATTTAAGATTTGGGATGAGTCAGAAAGGTTAGCATTCTAATGGCATTATCAGGGTGGAATAAAACATAAGAAAACCAACTGATGACATCACAGATTGTCACTGCTTGAAGGAATCTATAAGTTAATTCAACTGTCTCCTTTTATGAATGGCCCCAAATGAAGAGATTTGACAAAAGTCAGATATTTAGGAATAACACTTGGTACCTTTTAAAAATCTTAGAATGTGGTTTTTTTTAAAGAGCTGTCAAAAATTTTTGGCTCACTTTTTAGATTTATCTATTTAGTAAAGATATCTCTGAAAATTTAAAAGAACTAGAAAATTGTGGTTTTGAATCTAGGACAACTCAAGCAGGATTAATAATATTCAATATTAGAGGTAATGCTCATTTTGTAGCTCAGACTGGAAGACTTGGTCATACTCTCAGCAATTAATGATATATTTAAAGTGAAGGGACAGGAACTAAAGCCAGCATGTCAACTCCTTATCCATAGTAACTCTAAGGCAAGCGTGAAAATATTTGGAGAAACCACTAAATGTTTGTTGTATGTAGTTTGGTTTTTGATTTTGGAAAAATAAAGTAAGTCTGGTCTCTTATTAAAAAGTGATAGTTGGAAAACCTAGAAGAAATGGACAACTTCCTAGAAAAATACAACCTCCCAAGACTGACCAAGGAAGAAACACAAAAGTTAAACAAACCAATTACGAGCAAAGAAATTGAAATGGTAATCAAAAAACTACTCAAGAACAAAACCCCGGGGCCAGACGGATTTACCTTGGAATTTTATCAGACACACAGAGAAGACATAATACCCATTCTCCTTAAAGTGTTCCAAAAAATAGAAGAGGAGGGAATACTCCCAAACTCATTCTATGAAGCCAACATCACCCTAATACCAAAACCAGGCAAAGACCCCACCAAAAAAGAAAATTACAGACCAATATCCCTGATGAATGTAGATGCAAAAATACTCAATAAAATATTAGCAAACAGAATTCAACAGTATATCAAAAGGATCATACACCATGACCAAGTGGGATTCATCCCAGGGATGCAAAGATGGTACAACATTCGAAAATCCATCAACATCATCCACCACATCAACAAAAAGAAAGACAAAAACCACATGATCATCTCCATAGATGCTGAAAACGCATTTGACAAAATTCAACATCCATTTATGGTAAAAACTCTCAGCAAAATGGGAATAGAGGGCAAGTACCTCAACATAATAAAGGCCATATATGATAAAACCACAGCCAACATTATACTGAACAGCGAGAAGCTGAAAGCATTTCCTCTGAGATCGGGAACCGGACAGGGATGCCCACTCTCCCCACTGTTATTTAACATAGTACTGGAGGTCCTAGCCACGGCAATCAGACAAAACAAAGAAATACAAGGAATCCAGATTGGTAAAGAAGAAGTTAAACTGTCACTATTTGCAGATGATATGATACTGTACATAAAAAACCCTAAAGACTCCACTCCAAAACTCCTATCAACATTTTATTTTCTCAATTACATGTGTGTATCCGTCAACGTCTACATCCCTTCTTCATTACTCATATACAATCACATTCTAATTTACCAGGTCCTTTATCATATTATAACGATAAAGTAGACAAGCTTGTTTCTTTAGTTACTTACTCACCAGCTCAGCGATATCACGACCTGACTCATGCTCCTTCTTTCACCTTACAGAAGCGTTTTTCTCTTTCTGCATCTGAAGCTCACAATATCTTGAATTCTTGTCCAACCTGTTCTCAAATTAATTATCATTTGCAAGCAGGAACTGTTCCCAGGGGAACACGTCCTAACACCCTATGGCAAATAGATGTTACTATTGTTCCTGAATTTGGAACACTTAAGCATGTTCATGTTTCCATTGATACTTATTCTTCTGTTTCGTAGGCAACAACTTTACCAGGAGAACGATCTCATCATGTTATCACTCATCTTTTACAAGCATTTGCAATACTAGGTGTTCCTGCCACCATAAAAACTGACAATGCTCCAGTTTACCTCTCCTCTACGCTAAAGAGATTTTTTCAGCTGTATAATATTATTCATAAAACAGGCATTCCTTACAATTCTACACGTCAAGCTCTAATTGAACGTCGTCATCTTACTCTTAAGCATTATTTGTTAAAACAAAAAGGGGGATTACTCGCAGATATGATAAAATTAACAGCAAATCAACGCTTAATGCATGCTTTACATGTTCTTAATTTTGATCTTTTCAAAAGTGATGGACGATCAGCTATGGAAATACATTTTTCTGACAATGTTTCTTTTCCTGAAACAACAGCAGTTCCTGTATGGTCTCCAATAGGTTCTTCACAGTGGTATAAAGGTCATATCAAAGTGTGGGGCAAAGGGTTTGTTTGTGTCATTACAGAGGATCAACGCTTGATTTGGCTACCCAGAAAAAGAATTAAGATACGATATGAAGAAGAACTTCTAATATCAACATCCTCAGAAAGAGCTGCTCCAGAGGATGGCCACCAACAAACTTCATCACTGGAATGAAGCCTCCTGGATAGTGAAGTTTCTACTTCTAATTTTGGTGATAACATTCATACATACACACACTGCACAAGCTTGCACTATTACAGCTAGTGTGAGGAGTCCTCCATATTTAGGACGAGGAGTTGTCCTTCAGTGTGTATCCACCTGTTCTACTCCTGTAGGTCCTATAGTATGGAAAAAAGATGGCAAAGAGATATATAGACAAAAGTATGGAGGAAAGCTTGGAAGGAATAATGCAACTGATCAGTCTAAAAGAGATAATATTCACTATGATATTTATAAAACAGTTTTGACCAGAAATGATATTGGCAATTATTCTTGTGAGAAATATCAAAAAGGATCTCCTGATATATTATATAAAAGTAGTTATGTCTACTTAGACATATCACTCTCTCCTAATATGTGGCTACAACTTGCAAGTCGAGGACTGAACAAGTCATCTTTTTGTGTAGCAGGAGATTCCTCTATTAGTGGATTATTAAAGAAGAATTTAGTAGGTATAGGACTCCCTTTTTCTGTTTTCACTAATATCTCAGGAATAAACATTACTCACTCTCCTAAAGTTCTTACTCGTGAAGTTCAATTGAACTTACCTGTCAGTACTACTATAGTTTCTGAATGTATATGCATTAATTGCACTCATATTCCTTCTTACTGTAATTCTACTATTCGTGTAAAATGGCCTTTTGGATATAGAGTTCCAAATGGCTGGGTATTTTTATGCAATAACCAAACATATCAAGCCTTTTCTTCACATTATCAAGGTGTTTGTGGAGTAGGATGTATTCTTCCTGCTCTTATAGACCATCCTGGATATAAGCACAGACAGATTTCTCGAGCCCTGTCACCTGATTGTGATGACAACTTGAAGTTGTTGGATCCTGTTGCTGTAGCTGTCGTTGCTGCATTCATCTTACCAGTTCCAGGACTCGTTGTAGGAATGCAGAATGAAATATCCAAGATGGCCTGTGCATACAGTAAAACAACTAATCTGACTGATTCTGTTTTATCTGAACTCAACCAAGAACTGGGAGAAGTACGAGTTGCAGTACTTCAAGACTGCGCTACTATAGACTATCTATTGTTAAAAGAACATATGGGATGTGAACAGTTTCCAGGCATGTGTTGTTTTAATTTGTCTGACTTTTCTCAAACTATTCACAATCGAATAGACAATATTCATCATATTATTGATAAGTTTTCTCAAATGCCTGAATTACCTAAATGTTTTTCTTGGTTTCACTGGATATGGCCAGTAATTGTAGGCCTGTTTCTTTTGTGTATTTGCCTTCCAGTCTTGATAGCCTGGATATGTCATATAGTCACCAGTTTGTTGAAACCAATGCATGCTTATGCTACTTTCCTGGAAGTGATGTCTAAAAAATGATTGTTTTTTGTTTGCATTGTTACTCATGAAAGTCCGTGCACTAAATCTTTGTATTTTGTGATTTCTATGATTAAGGCTGGACATAAGAGTGAGAGTATGAAAACAAACATCAGTCTACTCCTAATGCCTCCTTTTTCCACACGTTCTCTCCCTGTGTGGCCCCAGGAGATGGCTGGTTAGCCAGAGACAGGTAAGATTCCACATGGGAGGAACAACCTAAGACAGGCACAGTCATAAAGGGTCAACAGGTGAGGAGGTGGGGGCCAACTGAGGCAAGGCTTAGAACCTCGTCCCCCCATTTACATGAGGCATTCTCTGCTGCTTTTGTCCAGCTAAGTTGATACTTAAAAAATTAAGAACGGATCTTTCACTTGAGTTACAACAATCATTATAACAATCATTATATTGAAGCCTTTTAAAAACAAAAAGGGGGAAATGTGGGAATTATATGAAATTTATATATATAAAGTATGAAAATCATATGTATAAGCACTTTTGCCTTGATGGTTTGTTTATGGTTCATGATTGTAGTCAAGACAGAAACAGTAGCCAAGACAGAAAGAGTTTCTGTGTTCATTCACCATGAGGATTTGTTCGTTATCCTTCAGAAAGTGAAACTGTTGAGAGTTGAACTTAATTAATAATTGTGCATAGAAACCCCAATATTGTTGTTAACAACCATTTTATCAATAAATATGAGAGATGCCTTCTCGGCACCACTCTTGTGCTGTCACGCCTTGAGTCCCCTGGCTGATCCTTAAGATCTCTGATGAACAATCGCGTCTCTTCCCTCATCTGCGGGTCAGAGACAGGGAAAGGACCCGACATAGAGGACCGAGATAACTTAGTCATAATATACATTAGGTCAGGAAACTCTGCTTTAGATGCATTCTAAGATTCCTTCTATGTCTGGGATTCTATTATCTTCCCCAGGACTCCTTTCCTTGTGATTTTATTGCATCAAAAGAGATTGATTGAGTGCAGGAGTGAAGGAGTGGCAGACTAAATATGATATAGTAAATTGCCAGGCACAGCCATGCTATGTTTTGGAGGAGGGGCAGGGGCAGTGCATTTGGAATAAGAAGGTAGCTGTGGCAACTGAAAGTTCCCTTCTGGTTGTTATCTATGGCCCCCCATAGTTTCCAATCCATTACCTTTCCCTTTATCTGATATTTGACTCTCACCTCTCAGAGTAATGGGCCCCTGGAAAGTGCTATATGTATTACAGGACCCAGCCTACTTGGTCAAGGTTGACGTGACATGGCTCCAGCTGAACAATCAAGTATCTGTGGAGGAACCTTCTTTCCCTCAAAAAAGATAGAGATACTGTTCTGTTACTAATGATATGTGGTATTAAAGCATCTAGGATCTTCCTTTTGCATGTCTGAATAAAGTAGGGAAGTGAAAATGAGAGAAAGGGAAGAAGATGGAGCATCTTAAGGCAGAGGCACCTGGGTCAGTAGCGCTGGGCCACTGGGAGATGCCAGATAAGATGGGAAGGAGCATGGATGCTGCTGTTTCCATTTCAGCTGAGTGTAGCCACACAGGCCAAGAGTAATACTACGGTTACCACATATGACCACTCTCTATAGGAAAGTCTAAATACCAGTACAGGTTGTGCAGATGGTAACATAAGTTCACCAGCATTTTTAGCTAATCATGCACCACAAGGATGGGAAAAAACTGAGATGGAGTCCTGCAATGAGGGCTGGTCAGGGAAAATTTTCAGTGTTCTGGACATCCACTCCTCATCCCAGGGCAGGATTCATGAAAACCACTTCAAAAACTTAACCTTGATCCCTGGAGTTTGAAGACTGAAAGGGATCAATATTTGAGTCCTGCCTGTGGAAGACTGAAGGGAAGAAATTGTGGCTTAAGGGGCCTCAGCCTGGTACCAAAGTGATACTACTGCTGTGTTGGAAACAAACTGCACTTTTAATGACCACGGGACAAAGGCTTGAGTTTCCCTGTGGATCAAGTGTCACTCCAACAGAAGGGGGCCCTGCTGGGGTCATCTTAAAATGGACCCCATCCAAGACTGCCCAGAGAGCACCAAGATTCCAGCAGAAAGGAAGACCATCAAAAGCTCATTGACTGAGAGGAGACTTGAAAATAACAGTGGAAGGGGAATGGCTCATAGTCAGGTCTTCCGAGTGGGGCATTGCCAAGGAATCTGTGAGAGTTGTTGCCAAATTTTTGTCTACTATGTTGAAGGTCCTAATGTCATATGGCTATTAAATGATCCAACAAGCACTGATTTGCCCTTAATTCTCCTTCCTCCTTCCTCTAATTCCTGTAGGTGCTCAAATAAGTACTTAGTAAGAAAAAAAGTAGAGAAAGAAACAGTGAAGAGGCCAATGTTACCCCTCCCATCAATTGTGGGCTTCTTAGCCTGAGAAAGACCAGAGCTAAATTTCAAACTGAAGCTTTTAATTTTGATATTAAACTTGATGTAACTTTTTCAGTGACAGAAATCAAACTGTTCTTACATGTGAAAGGAACCCAAAAAGCTGTAAGATTTCCCCAAGATTTTCTAAGTAATGGGAAAGATAATTCAATTAAGCATATTTAAAGTTTCAGTGGGAGAAAGGATAAACATGCTTTCTGTTTGCTCCCTATTAAATCAACCTCACTCAATAAGCTTAAGTGTCAGCAGCAGTGTTGGATCAGAATCCTTGCCATCAACTTTCTAGTTTTCACCTGAATGGAGACTGCACATGGTCTGTAGCATAGGCCTTGCCAGCCTTCACATGAATGCACCACAGGCATCCAGTACCTTTTCCAGCTAAGGCCTTTGCTCCACCCATCTGATTGTCACAAAAGGTTACTTTTCCCAGGGTCCTCAGGATCATTCTAAGATCAAAGGGGACACTTAAGACACCTGGCAATGTGGTGAGACGGGGCTCTGAATCTAGGATGTTCAATTGCCCACAGTTGAGCCCCTCTAAGGTCAGTGAAGACAGTATATCCTGATCATAACAGCTCAGGTTGGTTTCTGTCTCCTGAAACCAATTATTTTAATTACTACCCATTTGTCAGTCCCTGACAAGACACCAGGGGGGTTTTATGGGAAGGCCCATTTGTTCAGTGGCTTCAATCTCCAAGATAAAGACTTTACACTCATCTATTAAATTATTACAGGCAAGACATGTGTTAGCATACTCTCTATGGAATACAGAAGTCATTTTACTAAATCTTTCATTCACTTATTCAAAATTATTTATTAATAACTTACTTTGTGTCAGGAATCCTCTAGACAAGGGGGATATCACAGTGAATAAAACAGATAGTCACTGTCCTTATGGAATCCATGTTATTGTAAATGGAGATGGAGAACAGACAACAGAAAATCAAGCTAATAATTTTGCTAATTTTTATAGATAACAGAAATAAGCTAATAACAGACCACAGAAATAAGTGAATAAGTATAAAGAACTTATACAGTGTGAAATAGTGAAACCTGTTATGATAAAACAACAACAGAAAAATCAGGTCATGGAGGACTTGGTAGAGGAAGCTCCTGCTTGGCAGCACTAGTGGGACACATCTAGAGCTCAGCAGCGAAGAGTGGTAACAGTTTCCTTATCTCTAGGTAATACCCCTTTCTCCTTTTAGCTACTACAGCCCTTTGTAATACCTCTGCAACCAATTTTCTGCATTAAATCCCTCACTGCCTAAAATAACCTAGAGTGATTTATGTTTCTTAACCAGACACTTGAGGTAATCCTCTGGAAGGGCAAAGATCATGATAGCCCTCACAAAGAGGCAGAGTCAGGATTCCCTTTGTCTATCTCTGACCACTTCTACAGGTTGGCCTCATTTTCTGTCTCTAAAGAAACATGTCTTTCATGAAAAGCTCCTGAAATTTGGTAATAGGCAGTAGTGTGTAGTGGTTAAGAGCATGTCAAACTGCCTAAATTCAACTCTCTGGCCCTACCACTTACTGGCTGTATGACCTCAGGCAAATTACTTAATCTTCTTTGCTACAGATCATTCATTTGCAAAATGGGGATATGAATTATTATACTTTGTAGGAATTCATGAAGATACATTTGATTATTTGATTAATACATATACCTTTCTTAGAATGATCTCTGGCACATATTAAATATTCAAAAGATTGTGGCTGTTATTCTTTAACAATTTCCCACCAGAAAGGTGGCTGAGAAAAAACTTTGCTTTCTCTTTCAATAAAAACTGAAAAATATTCCATGTTCATAGATTGGAAGACAGTATTTTTAAGATGGCAACACTACCCAAAGTGATCTACAGATTCATCACAATCCCTATCAATATTATACATTGTGGTTTATATATATTACAATTTTCATTCATTGTGGATGCTTATCCCTTATGAGATATGTGACTATTTGCTCCTATTCTGTGGGTTGTATTTTCATTTACCTGTGGTGTCCTGTGCAACACAAAATATTTTGATTTTGACATTCAATTTAACTATTTTTCTTTTGTTTATTGCACTTTGTGTCATGACTAAGAAACTATTGCTCAACCAAGGTAATAAACATTTAACCCTCTGTTTTCTGCTAAGAGCTTTATAGCTGTAGATCTTATACTTAGGTCTATCAACTATTTTGAGTTAAATTTTGTATATGATAGCAGATAGGGGTCCAACTTAACTCTTCAAAATTTGGCTATCCAGTTACTCCAATACCATTTGTATAAAATAATATTGTTCCCCACTTAAGAAACTTGACAGCCTTGTTGAAAATCAATTGACCTTAAATATAAGTGTTTACTTCTGGACTCTCAATCTATTCTATTGATCTGTATGTCTATCCTTAGCCAGTCCTCAAAGTCTTTATTAATGTGGCTTTTTATAAGTTTGATATACAGAGATGCAAATCCCCAATTTTGTTCCTCTTTTTCACTATTGTTTTGACTATTCTGGATCCCTTGTATTTCCATGTGAATTTTAGGGTTACCTTGTCAATATCTACAAAAATATCAGCTGTATATGTATTAATATATACACATATATGTATATGTATTAATCAGAGTTAAGTTGGACCCCTAGCCTAAAGATGGCACCCAGCAAGAGTACTTTGAAAACACCCCACCTAAAGGACTTAAATTTTGTGGACTTCAGGTTCAGTTTTTCAAGCTTGTATTTACAATTACATACATTAAGAAATACATTTTTAAAGTGACCAGGGTAACACAGAGAAACATATAGTGCACAAAATAGCAAAACAGCATGAACTTTACCAGGAGTGGTGAACTCTGAGATTAATTTATTAAGTTTTACTCCGTTATTTTAATTCCTCTCCTAGTGCATGTTTTTGTTTTTTCAATACGCTGTTCCTGATGAGTGAGTGATTCCTGTCCTGCAGTATGGGGGAAAAAACTACTGAGGGCCAATCAGGGAAGCACACACTGCACTGCACTGTCCAGAGGCTCAGCCAATAAAACACTTACCACTTCCTACTGCCCAGGGATTCATCCAAAGAATAGGTATGCAACATAAGTAAATCAGTAAGGTCCCTCATGGGATTTTCCACCCCAGGGATTGAAAGAAACCTTTTGTTAGTTTGCCTGTTTGCTTGCTCACTGGTTTGTATTTGTTTCCTTATCAGAGATTTAAGAACGTGCTTCTAGAATTGATTAAAGTAATTCTTGTTTCTAGGAGCAAAGTAAGAGACCAGTGGTGAAACAGAAATGAGAAAGTTCGTATTGGAGGAAGAAGAGGAGAGGAGGAAACAGAGAATGGCATAGGAACCTCATTTCCAGTCCTGGGTCCCTATAAGTTCCTGCAGCTTCTCCTCCAGTGGAAGGACTTTGCTATCTCCTTGCCCTCTCTGCCCAATCTAACCCCAAAGGCCAGTGTTGAGGTTATATGCTGGCTTCTCATTTTTCCCTTTTAAGTTTTTTTCCGTAGATAATTCTAGTCCAGGGAAGAAAAGCATGAGATGAACATGGAATTATTCATTTATAATCATGTTGCTACCCACTGCAGACTGGTAGAGATTTAGGGACAAGAGTTTTGGAAAACCATCCTTACAATGATGTCATTAACCTCCCCTCAGTTTCCTTAATATTTTTAAAGGGTTTAACTACAATGCTCTTGTGGGGTATGAAGGCAAAATACCATGCATGTTATAAGTACGGGGAGAGGAATTCCTGGGACAAAATACTTCTAAAAACCGAAATCAGTTCAAAGGGAGAAATAAAGTTTAAACCCCGTTTATTGCTTACAAACTGCAGTCCAGCGCTGTCTCTCTCTCCTGCTCTGGATGGAAGCAAAGAAAACAAGCAAGCCAGCCCCTCCCTTTAAACTCTCAGGTTCAGACATACCCTCCGTTGCCCAGGGAATTACCCATTGATATGGAGATGAACTTCTCTTCATCCCTGAGGATATGCAAACGCACTAAAGCCAGGTGAGATACTCTGGAAATGTTACAATTTTACCCACAGGCCGCCCCTCCAGAAATCTCACCTTACAATCTACTCGTTTCCCCTTCTTCAGCAATGGTCCCTGGGTGAGAAAACTGGAGCATTGTGACCAGACTAATGACATAACAATAGCAACAGCAATAAAATTATGACAATCCTCAAGCTGGAGGATTCAGCTAGGTTCAAAATCCTATGCAGATTAAGTCCATAGCTCTTCCAGTCCATAGGCAGGCAGTAGCCAAGGGTTCAGAGCAATCATCACGCGGCAGCTGCAGCCAGGGGATGCATTCAGGCCACAAGAACTGTAGGAACAAATAACCTTAAGGGCGATAAGATACATGTTTTAATGGTACCAGCATAGGCAAATCTTGTCCATCAGGTAAGATACATGCAAGCGAGTGGTCTTGTGACAGGGATGAGATCTCATCCTGGTCTAGTATACCAGACTTTCACCTCCCTCCCTGTGGGAGTTACAGATGTGTCAATATATAGGGCTACAAGAGGTACATGCACTGGCTGTAAAGATAAAACAAAACTTCCCAGCAAGATGCTCTTGCCCACTGGATGTTTTGGGTATACTACCATGACTTTTGGGGGCCATTCAGCTGTTATTCCAGGAATATATAGGAGGCCAGCTTCCACGCCTTTCCCCCAAGGTGCCAGAAGGGCCAGCCATTGCTGGTCCATGTGTTGAAATGTCCAGGGCCATGTCCATTCAACAGTTTCCAGGGCTTAATGCAGTTGGGGCTGGCAGCAGGATGTTACTCTGCTGACCATATCCTGGCTTCAATAACTCCTCTTTGGTTTGCACAGACAGTTGTATAGGAGAGGCGGCAATGTGTGTTAGCATATCCACAGGGCTCAAGGCTCCTTTTCAGGGCTTCTCATTCAAACACCGTAGCACGGTCCATAAGCAAACTTACCAACCCTGTAGACTATTGGTGTCCTACTTCACACCAGATTTCAACAAACTGTTGTACCTCTCTATCATGCCTGTCCCAGTAGGATTATATGGTACATGAAATTTCTACTTTATTCCTAATTGCTATACACATTCTTGTAACACATGTCCAGTAAAGTGGGTGCCTTGATCTCTTTCAATCACCTGCGGCCAGCCTTAGGCTACAAAGAGATGCTCCAGACCCCTCTTGGTGGTTTGCTGATCTGCATGACATGTAGGAAAAGCAACCAATAGTCCAGTAGCCATGTCCACAGAAGTCATGGCATACTGATATCCTTCTGATATGGGCAGAGGCCCAATATAGTCTATTTGCCACCTGATAAGGGGTATTGGCCCCCTTACTATTGTCCCATGTTGCTGTGGGACTCCGTGTAAGTCCCTCTTAGAGCACACAAGACACTCCTTCCAGGATCTGCTGACTTCTTCAAAGGTCAAAGGCAGGCCCCACTGACAGACTACAGCCCACACTGTCTTTTGCCCTGCATGCAACAAACACTGGTGTAGCCATTGGACCACATCAGAGGCAGGCTTTCTTTCTAGCCAGTGCACCTGGGCTAATGTGTCAGCTTTATCATTCCCTGGGGATGCCAAAGGCAAATGGCCAGTCACATGATTACAGTCACAGTCTTAGTCTGACCAGAGGCCCATAGGTCTTGCAACAACTCTTGCCCCCAGAGGGGCTGGTGACCAACCATCCAGTTGGCATGACACCATGTTGGTAGTCACAGGGTCAAGCCCCAATAGACAGCCCAGCTGTCAGTGCAGACAACTATGGGGGAAGGCTCCTGGGTGATCATGAGCCATACTGCCCTCAACTCGGCCCATTGGCTGCTCTTCCCCTCTCCATCCTCCATCCATATTGTCTCAGTCTTAGGATGGAAAGCCACAGTCTTCCACTTTGGGGGCTGCCCATGACTGGAACCATCTGTGTACTAAGCATCTTCAGGTATAGGGGCTTTTCCCTCCTGATAAGGACTCTCAGCTACCAAGGGCTGAAAAGCAAGTTATTCCTGTTTTCCACTGGTATAGGTCACTGGCCCCAATAAGCATTGGAGTTCTCCACTTAAGGGGCTAGTACAGAGGGTGCTGCACTGCTGTAAATATGTGCCCCATTTGGCCAGTGTAAGTGTGAGTGCCATGTCACTCCATGGCCTTTGGGTCCAGTCTCACACCCACCCCGCGATGGGATAGGTGGTTTATTACCTTGGTTGGAGCTGTTTTAGCAATGGGCTCCGTAGCCAGCAAGGCATGGTACACAGCAGCCAGTTGCTTCTCTATCAAGGTATACCAGTCCTCTGCTCCTTTCCATAGTTGTGAACAGAATCCAATAGGTTGGCATGTCTGTTCAAGCCACTGCCAAGGACCCCATCCATAACCATTTTTGGTTATAAGAACATCTAGTTCACAGGGCCTTGATGAGTCCATTACATTCAAGGCCTCTATGGCCTTGACTCCCCACTTAGCAGCAGTAAAAGCAGCTGCACATGTCTCATCCCAGTCCCACCTGATGCCCTTTCGTACCAACTGGTATAAGGGCTTCAGAATTTGTGCCAAGTGCGGGATAAACACTCTCCAGTAGCCCAAAAGACCCCAAAACTCTTGTAATACTGCCATAGTGGTAGGGGAGGGAAAAGCCTGGACCTTGTCTGTGACTGCTTTAGGAACAACTTTAGTTTTACCCAACCAGACAACCCCCAAGAAGTTCACAGACAAACCAGGTGCCTGAATCTTGGTGCTGTTCACAGCCCATTCTTTCTCCTGTAGATGATGCAGCAGTCTAGGAATTGCCCCTTCTAAATCTTCAAGAGAATCAGATGTGGGTATAATATCATCAATGTAGTGTTAGAACTGCACTGTTTGCAGTTTCTTCCATGTGGCCAAGTCCTGGGCTACAAGTCCATGACAGATGGTGAGACTGTGGAGATATCCCTGTGGAAGGACAGTGAATGCCTACTTCCACCCTTCCATGTGAAGGTAAACTGTTCTTGGCTTTTCTGTGCTATATCAACAGAGAAGAAACCATTACCAAGGTCTACTACATAATGATATGTTTCCAGTTCATGGCTGAGGGTTTCCAGAATGTCTGCTATAGAGGGGACAGCAGCATGCAAAGGGGGTGTGACTTTATTCAGTTCCCTGTAGTCTACAGTCATACGACAGGAGCCATCTGGCTTTCTCACTGGCCACACTGGGGAATTAAAAGGACTATGAGTGGGCTTTATGATGCCCACCTTCTCCAACTCCTGTAGAGTTTCTCCAATTTCCTTGTGCCCATCAGGCAATTTATACTGCTTAGTATTTGTCACCTGCTGAGGTACAGGCAGAGCTACAGGTTGGTGCTTAGCATGTCCCCTGAGAACTGCCTTTACCACATGTACCCTCAGTCTGAACTCTCCTGCAGTGGTCTATACCAGAGGCCTTGCAGGATATCTACCCCCTAAATATACTCAGAGATGGGAGACATGTAAACAGTATACTCCTTTGGTGGTAAATGCCCTATCCTCAATGAGATTTGGGCTTTCTTCACTCTAATTGCCTTACCCCCATAGCCATCTATCACAGCAGGGGTCCCTGGAAAACATCAGAGTTGCCATGAATCAAAGAACATTCAGCTCCTGTGTCCATCAGCGCAAGGACACATTGTACATTCACAGGGGACCAATGAATTGCTAATTCTACATGTGGCCTCTGGTCCCCACCATGTCCCCCAGGGTGGGGACTTTGATCCCCCACTCTCAGTCGAACCACGATGCCCAATCATCCTCCTGTGGGGGTGAGGGCTCAGGTGAATCCTGAGTACTGTCTCCCAGGAAGTTTTACAGCGAAACTGTCCAGGCATGAGGCTTTGACTCTGGTTTCTGAGTCCTGGACCTCAGTGGCTGGAACTGCTGCTCTGGCTTTAATTGGTGCCACAGTTTTAATAATATTCTATTGGGGCTGTCCATCGAGTTTTTCTTTCACTACCCCAGTCTTTATCCAATCAACCCACATCTGGGTCCTCCAGACCTTCACAGGGCCTTTTGCACCTCTCCTTTCAGTCGTGGCCCGTACTTCCCTCCATGCCCTTATTGTTTCAACCTCCCCCAGATCTGCTAAAGTATGAGTAGCCTCACATATGGGTTGCCCTAGGTGGGGGGCAAGCATTGTAAGAATAGAAATAGGTGAGCATAAGCATAGCCATCTTAAAGGCCTAGAAGCCATTTTCTGAGTATGTGACTTAGAAAGAAAAACTGGAACTGGGTAAGGCCTTGAAAAACAAGTTAATCATGAGCACCGGGTGGTGGGCAGCTGTGACCCTTGGTCAGTTAATCTTACATACCAAGCTTATCGTGCAGAACCTCCCTAACCATTGAGGAGTAGTCTTATCCTGCCCTTGCTTAACCCCAGGATGTATGTCTTGCTAGAATAATGTATAGTTGTGGAAAATTACTATGAGTTAAGTGCTTTGAAAATGCTATATAAACCCTTGGCTCTGAGTGCTCGGGGTCTTGTTGAGACCCGCTGCGACGGGCTGACATTGGACCCCAGCTAGCTGGCTGAATAAAGACTTTGCTTGAATTTACATCTCTATGCCTGTGTAGTTTGTTCTCTGGAGAAGCCTCGGAAGCCTGGACCCTAACAGCATATTCACTAGGGACCCAAAGAGAGATGTGGGAGCTGTATGCAGTACCAGGTTTCTCATTCCTATAGTGAACACCTCCTCATCAGGGCCCTGGGGGTCCACATTATAGATGATGTTTTTCATACCCAATTCCCACAGTACCTGTTGGAGCCCTGCTTACGTTTTCCAACTACTAGGAAAATATGGTAAATCACCCTCATTATCCTGGTGGAAGCTGTCAGCCATTCCAGGAGTGTCTGGTTCCCTGAGGCGTGCCAGGCATTTTGTAACCGTTGCCAGAGGGAACGGTGAGTCATCAGGGAAGCCATTCTACTCATCTCAGTACCTGACACAACAATGTTTTCCACCCCCATATCCCAGAGACATAAAAGTCATGCAGGCAGAGATTCCAATGGCCTCTGCCTATACCGGACGCTCATGTCCACCAGCTCATCCTGGGTACAGGGGCAGAGCATGGAGTGCTCCACAACCTGGGGAGGGGGCTGATCCTCCCCCTGAGGAGCCTGCAGTTGTTTCACTCATTTTTAGTTTTTTAATTACAGCTGTGCGGGCCTTATAACAGGAGAAGATGGTACCTCCAGCAGTGGCCTGGGTAGCACATCTGCCAATGGCCCCGCCTCCTCCTCTTCTCCCTCGGGCTTCTCCACTAACGGCTACTCCTCCACTATTTCCGGGGCTGAAGGCACTACTCTTTCCTCCTGCTCCCCCACGACCTCCTCCTGCAATGCGGCTTTTCCTGCCGCCTCCCCGCTTGCTGCTCAGGAGTCTTCTAGAAGCGTGACCTGTATTTTCAGTAACTGTCTCTCTTCTTTAACAGCATCCCATAGGTTATTGCACAGATCCTCCAAGCAATGCTGAAGTGTGTCCCTCTCTCACCTAAGTCCCTCTCTCTACTCGCTAACCCTCTTGATAATCCTCTTTCCCCCTGTATAACATTTTCCACTATCTTGATGAAAAGAGACAACAATGCCATCCGCTACATGGCTCCCTAAGGTCTCCAAGCAGTCTTCCAACTCACAGAAGGCTAATTCTGCAGCTTCTGGTGTTTCCATCCTTCCCCAGTTCTGGGGAAGGCCCCACCCCTCTAAGAGGTACTTTACCCTAGACCAACTCTCCAGTAGGAGTTCCCAACTTGGAAGCCCCACAGCTGGGGGGATAATAACAGGTGAAGTGGAACCCTCTGCTGCTGCACCGGCTTGGGCCTCCCTACCATCCACAGGAGCAGCCCTCCCAAAGGTCACACCTATTATGACAGATTTCAGATTCAGAGGCACCCTGCCGACTGCCTCCAGATGTAAGTCCGGGGAGAGGAAATCCCAGGGCAAAATACCTCTAAAAACCAAAATCAGTCAAAGGGAGAAATAAAGTTTAAAACCCATTTATTGCTTACAAACTGCAGTCCAGCACTGTCTCTCTCCCCTACTCTGGAAGGAAGCAAAGCAAGCAAGCAAGCCAGCCTCTCCCTTTAAACTCTCAGGTTCAGACACACCCTCCGTTGCCCAGATAATTATCTGTTGACATGGAGATGAACTTCTCTCCATCTCTGTGGATATGCAAATGTACTAAAGCCTGGGGAGATAATCTGGAAATATTGCAACTTTACCCACACATGTATACTGTAAACATTTCAATTTATACAAGAATGTAACATGTAGATAGCGAGGAAACCTTCCCCACTCCCATATGCAGAGAGATAATTATTTCTAAGAGTTTGGTATGTTTTGCTTGCACATTTATACATACAATTTTGGTTTACTGATGAAACAGTAACATTGTGTGGCAGCTTCAAGACAGTCCCTTGCTGGCATATGCTATTGCCTCTTCTTCTCCCTTTTCTCCATTTTTTTGCTGGATGAAATAATTTCAACTAAGAGGATGAGGACAGCACACCATGTGTGACAGTGTAGTGAGTTTCAAGTGGTCAAGCCAAGGAATTCTTACACAACTACTGCAGTGAATATGCTGACTTTACACACTTTCACTGATTAGGTAAGGAGACAAAGAGACAAGACAACTAACTGGATTTAGACAGTTTATTACTTCTAGCAGAGCAGGCATCATGAGCTTCATGCTCGCATTGTTTTCCCTTGCCCTCTAAGTGCCATGGTAATGATGCAGAGCAGCCAAGTTGATATTGCGTATACAGTAGGTCTTCATCACAGATGAGGAACACTGAGCTTAAAAACACCCCAATTTTATAAGGACTTGCCAAATCTGACCAATCTCTGCCCAGCAGATCCAGGAATCACAACTTGTCCTCTGACCTGGAGAGAGACACTGTTTCATCTTCCCACCTGTTTGCTCTTTAAACATCCTTGAAAAGAGATTTCTGGACAAAAGCTGTTGTAAGACATGTAGAAATTACATGAAGAATTGTCTCCCAATAGTGAGTGCAAGTGATGCCGGGGTTCTTGGTCACGAAGCTGAAGAATGAGCTTCACAAACAGTCAAGGTAGGAGAGCAAGGTACAGGCTTTTATTTAGAGATAAAGTGAAAGAACAGAGTGTTAGGGTGCAGGCTTCCGAGGCTTCCCCAGAGAACAAACTACACAGGCATAGAGATGTAAATTCAAGCAAAGTCTTTATTCAGCCAACTAGTTGGGGTCCAAGTCAGCCCGATGCAGCGGGTCTCAACAAGGACCCTGAGCACTCAGAGCCAAGGGTTTATATAGCAATTTCAAAGCACTTAACTCATAGCAATTTTCTATAACTATACATTATTCTTGCAAGACATATATCCTGGGGTTAAGCAAGGGCAGGGTAAGACTACTCCTCAATGGTTAGGGAGGTTCTGCACGATAAGCTTGGTATGTAAGATTTACTGACCAAGGTTAGCTGACCAAGGGTCACAGCTGCCCACCACCCGGTGCTCATGATTAACTTGTTTTTCAAGGCCTTACCCAGTTCCAGTTTTTCTTTCTAAGTCACATACTCAGAAAATGGCTTCTAGGCCTTTAAGATGGCTATGCTTATGCTAACCTATTTCTATTCTTACATTCCCCTCTTCTTCATGTATCTATTTCAATCATGAAATTAGGGGTCATCTGTTTGGTTAACACTCTGATAGTTCTGTCTCAACACTATGATTTGCACGGTGCTAATGCATTCTTTGATAAAGGTAACACATGGAGTGACTCCGGTTTGGCGGGCCTACTACTTGTTAGAATAAGCTGGGGTGGTGCTGATTACTTCTGTCTTGTTGTAGAGGGAGGTGTAAGTTTTAGGAACTCTCTCAATGCAGGTTCTTTGCCTACTTGCAGAGGATAAAGTGAGTCTCGGTCTTTGTCTTCTACAGATAGGGACTCTAGCTGCTGCTAGGGAAAAGGGGCGATGACCGCTCTGGCTGCTTCGTGCTGAGAAGGGGGTGCAGTAAAGGGTGCAGCTAGGTCTCTATTACTGGTCAGTTGAGAGGGCTTCAGAAGGCTGGCGCTTCTATTACTATTTGCAGTTTTGTGGCTTCTAGGCAAGATAAAACAAATTGTGTTATTAGGTTATGTAGCAACATCTGGAGTTGGATTTTCTATTCTGGAGGCTGCAGTTATTGAAACAATACTTTTCTCTAAAATCACCCTCATTTTTATTAGAAGTAACCAGGTTAAGAAAATAATTAACAGCTGGCTTGATCATTTGCACAGGTGCAGCAAGAAGAGCAATTGATTACACAGGCTCTTTTAAATATGCTTTGCTGGAACTTTTTGTAAGGAATTTCAGATTGAACTTTTAAAGGCCTCTTGAGGCCAGACAGCCAAGCTAGACTTGCCATCAGGCTTTGCCTGCAGTACCTGTAGATTTGGATGAATTCTTCTCTTCTCGAGGTCTCTGAACCTGCCAGGAAGTGACCTTCTTTACTCACCTGGTAAGGCTGCTGGGAACTCTGTAAGCAAGGTACCAGGCCAGTTCTTCCAAGGGGCTTTGTTGGCTTTATAAAGTCAATCTTAGTTCCTTAAAGTTGTTCACATCTGAGTCCATGCACATGTCTCTCAGGTATGACATTCCAGTCAAAGCCCTGGCAGTATAACCAGTGTTCTTAAGTAGTCTTCTCACAAGGAAAGCAGATTCTTATTGAACTCATGCAAATAAACATACTGCCATGGAATACAAAAACAGTCACTGAAAGTTTTTAAACTCTGGACGGATCAGGTAGAGAGAAGGAAGTTTCAATTCTGCTCATAAAGATAGTCATTTACTAAACTGTTGTCAGTTTAAGAGAACAAGGTTAAAACACTTTATCAGCAACATTTGAAACAAAAAGACACAAAATCATTTTCTTTAGTTTATGTAATTTTATGTAACTAATACCTGTTCTGCTGAAATCTAGTTCTTTACCAGTTTAGGGATAATACTATAAATGACAAAAGACTTACAAATGACAATGGTTAAAGATCTGATGAGAGCTTACTGTAAGACAGTTGACATAAGGAAATTCTGATATTTCTGTAATACAAAACATTTAGTAACAAAGTTTAGCATCATTCTCTTTGACAGTGCTTTCCTGGTAAATAAATATATATATATCAGATAAATAAGCCAAATTAGTCAAATACTTTCTCTAATGAGAAAAAATTCTTCTGACATGTTCCAGGGGCCCTCTGGAAAATATCAGAGTTAACTAGAGGTAAAAGCACTTTTTTTTGAACTTAGCATAAGTGTCCAAGACCAGATACAAAAAAAGCAGAGAAAGTGCTTAAGTCTACAGGTCTTCTCTGAAAGCTTCTAGAATGTTTTACTCTTTAATAGTAGATATAAGCTGCTATGCAAATTCTATTAAAAGCTCTAAGATCATTTGCATTAAAAAATATGAAGAGTCCTCTGAAGGACTACTACTAGTAAGATGGCAAACTTCCGGCTTCTCTTCGGGGTCCTTGGTTTCCGCCGGCGCCACTTGAAGCCCAATCACCTCTCGCTCCCCTCCCAATCCCAGCACCTAGCCAACAGCCACCAGCTCCGTAGAAGTGACACCTCAATCAATTCATGCCCCTTCCTATATAACCTAGCACCTTTCCCTAATAAAGCGGAACTCTCCGGTTAATTGCTGCTATGTGTCGCTCCTTTCCTTTCATCCCCCACGTTTTTTTTTTTTTTAAAACATACAGCATATAAATTAAACAAGAAGACCTGGTGGTTGTCAAAAAAATCTATTACAACCTTTCTCAAAAGTGGTCACACGTTTGTCCATTTAAACTTTTACAGTGAAACTTGTTTTTCTGGGAGAAACATAATCTTGTCTAGATTCTAGTTTAATTTTTAAGAATAAATTTTGGTTTGTTAACTAAGTGCATTTAATCAGCTGAAAAAAGCTTTGTTACCATTCTGCTTAGGTGGATAAATTAAGAAAACAAATAATCAGTAACAACTTTAATCATTTGTTGGTTAGAGATTTTTCCACTTATAAAAATATATGGAATAAATAATTCAATTTCTCAGGCCATGCAATCGTTTTCAATAACAAAATATTTCAAAGGCAAATAAAGCTTATACAGTTGTTAACAAACTTTAGCTTTTCGTCTTTTTAATATTACGATTTCATTTTTTTTTTTTTAATATTCTGGCAACTCACTGAGACTTTAAGCATGAGAAACTGCTTTGATCTTTCAACATTAAGAGCAGACTAACAGTTAAAGAAAACTGTTTAACTGGAAACGAGATTCTAATTTTGCTGTGCACTTGATATCAAGACTCGCTTTAATTTCACTAGGCACGACTATATCTGTAAGAATATAGTAATTTATTCTTCATTTGCCCCATGGTCCCAAGCACATAAACCGGTGAGAATTATGCCTGGGCTTGCCTGCAGCTTGACTGGGTTTATCTCACCTTATCTCTAAACATCTTGACCCTCCCCCCAAAGCAACAGGCTGAGCGGATCTTCCACAACAAAAGGCACCACGCTGTTTTCTTTCTTTAAATAAATAGCTGTACTTTAGAACAAAGTTACTTTCTTTTATCACAAAACACATTTTTTAGCATGCAGAAGAGTTTTCATTCTTTATACTTTTTCTTATTAAAACATACATTTTTTAGCATAGAGAAATGTTTTATTACTTTAAGTAGTTTTAATTAAAACTTAAAACCATTAGAAACTTTAATTTCCAGTGAACACCGAGAAGCAGGCCATTGTAAACTGTTAAACTAACATTCTTTAGATTGACAAATTTATGAACACATTTTATAATTTCTGTAACCATGAGCTTTACAGCACAATCTCTCATAGAGTATATCTTCTTAACTTAGCAAAACTTTAAGGTTTTAGGTTTCTACAAAGATTCTCAGGCAGTAGGTAGGTATACACACTGTAACACACAATTAAAAAGAGGTTCACTTGCTTCAGTCATTTAGTTCACTCATTCGTAACAACTATTCTAGATTACTTACAAGACCTTTACTGAATATTAGACAAAGCCAAGCCTTTAAGCATTTTATTTTTTAAAAGATTTAGCAGATAACATGACTTAAATGACCTCAGGTAAATTTAGGCAGCTGATAACTACAAGGACATGCCCGCCTCAGGCAAACTCAAATTAGCATTAATGCTTAACACTTTTTATCAGGTTTTCTGAAAGTTTTAGAATACCCAATTTTCACAAGCGCTTGTCTTTAAATCAATTTCATTAATACCATCCGGAGGTAGAAAGATATATTCATTTACACACTTAGGGGGTCGTCTGAGTCTGTCTCATGGTGAGAAAGAAGGAAAAAGAATATGAGGGAGACAAAGGCGAAGGATGAAGATGCCACTTCAAACAAAATGACTGTTGTATGTGCTTGTGAACAAGTGCCTGTCGTTGCACAGTTTTTCTTCCACGGGGGACGCGAATTTATCTGGGATTCGCGGCTGTGACCCCCTTATCCTGTCACGGGAGTCTTCTAGCGGTGGGCGCCCTAATGGCTCTTAATTGCCCGACCCGTGCCCGCGGGGAATGATGTAGTGGCAGAAAGGAGGAACGGAGAGAGCAGGAGAACCTTAGAACAAGGAAACTTAAAATGAGAAGCGCAAAAAAATATAAACCGAAACCAAAACACAGTAAAACAGTCAATGATAACACTAAGCACACACACACCACATCTGATCGCACTCGTTCGGACCGGTCCTTCTCTCACTCTGGTGCGCACCACACTCACCACTTTCAGGGTCTTCAAAAACTCTCGTAATTCTCCTGAAGGGCATCCACTCGGACTGCCGCAAGGTGACGAGCTCAATCTTTTCCTCCTCGGGCGCCAGTTTTCTGCCGATCGGATTTGCCTTCCTAAGGCCGAGTCACTCGGACCCTAGGGCCAGGATTGGTTACCTGGACTTTTACCCAGGGTCACTAACCTGGGGGCCGGGACTACCAGCCCGGACTTCCTCACTCAGGACTACTAACCCGAGACCATACACAGGATGGCGACTCCCGCTTTATAATGGATTTATGCAGACACGAGGGGGCGACCCTCGAATTACACTGCCCCGTCCGGACAATTAGACCTTGCCTCCAGCTGTCCTTTGTTCTCAGGGAAGCCGCTCGAGATCCCGGACGAGCCCCCAAATGTTAGGGTGCAGGCTTCCGAGGCTTCCCCAGAGAACAAACTACACAGGCATAGAGATGTAAATTCAAGCAAAGTCTTTATTCAGCCAACTAGTTGGGGTCCTTGTTGAGACCCGCTGCATCGGGCTGACTTGGACCCCAACTAGTTGGCTGAATAAAGACTTTGCTTGAATTTACATCTCTATGCCTGTGTAGTTTGTTCTCTGGGGAAGCCTCGGAAGCCTGCACCCTAACAAGAGCTCTTGGCTTACGCCAGGAAGGGACAAGGGAGTCCATGTTGGTGCATTGTCTAGGGGATTTATAGGCAGTTGAGAGACAAGAGTTAGGGAGGTGGATCCACCAGAATGTCTCTAAGTGTTTATTTTTAAAGAGACACTAAGTTTCTAATCAGTTTTCCAGACTACTTTGCGGAGTTAACTTAAGAAATTTACTGCCTTGATTCTTTCTTAGAATAGCAGTTTCTTGTTTTGGGAGCGTATTAATCCAGGCTGCTTGTTTTTCTTTCAGGGTGAGCTGGGTTATTGTCTGTTTGTTAAATAGTCTTAATTTCTTATCTTTAAGATGGAATCCTTCCTGCCCTTCACTATGTTGTTTATGGCTGGGCCTGCCTGTGACATTAATTGCCCAGGTTATATATTACTTGATTAGGGGCTGTAGGAGGAAAAGCAGCATCTGGATAAAGTTAAAGGTAAACTGGGCTTTTTAGCAGGTTAGAGTTAATTTTACAATAGCCTCATTTAATTGACACAAACAAGACATGGGCTATGCTGCGGTATTTTCTTATCTGGGGGATGTTCAAACATTCCAGGCCACGTTATCCCTGGCTTTTTAGTTTTAACTAATCTTTACTGAAGAATGCTTATATTCTTAGCTTGATATTTTACTTTAGAGAATTAATGTGACTCTGTCT
This sequence comes from Manis javanica, assembly GCF_040802235.1. Lineage (NCBI taxonomy): Eukaryota > Metazoa > Chordata > Mammalia > Pholidota > Manidae > Manis > Manis javanica. The sequence continues at coordinate 92,786,135 of NC_133174.1, forward strand.
TTGTTTAATTGTTTAATATGGAGTTTTGGTAGGGATCTTTTCTGGAGGCCCTCACCCTACTCTGACTACACCGACGGTCCCTGTCTCACAAGGAGCCTGGATCACTGACCCACTGCATGGAAGGAACAGAACGTCCCTGGATTGTTCACTTCTAGATTTCTCTTATGTAAGATTATTAGCTTGTGCAATTACACCACTGTTCATTTGATCTACCACAAGTATCTGAATCTACCCTTAACCAAAGAATGAACTTTATTTTAATTCAAATGGTATGTTTATATAGAACACAGCAAGACATTCCAGACTCACCCTATGGCTTCCCTGCTGTCTGCAACTTCCTTTGAAGTTGAGCAATTTGAACAATTATATCAGCAAAACATAGGTAATATATTAGTCCTTCAGATATGGACTGGATGTCCGTGTCCACCACCAAATTCATATGTTGAAATCCTAACCTCCAACAAGACGGTATTAAGAGGTGAGCCTTTGGGAGGTGATTAGGTCATTAGGGTGTAGCCCTCATATGAATGGGACTGAGGCAGGAATTAGTGAGACATAGGCAGCCTTAGAATTTGTGGCCCCAGTAAAAGGAAGGCAGGAGGAAAATAGGATCAAGGCCTTACAGTAAATAAGGAAACACATCCCTGACATCTAGATAATACAGCATGAGAAACAAGGGGCTACCTCCTGAGCATCTGGAGAATTCAGCCTGAAAAACAAAAGTGTCTTCCTAGCAACAAGCTCCTGCCAATCCTGTAAACTTCCTTCTTTTTGGCTCATAAACTCTAGACTCTGCCACTCTAATGGCATCCACTCTTGGATCCCCGCCCATTTAGAGGCAATCTCTATTTTTCCTTTCACTCCTTATTAAAAATTTTGATGGTTGCTCTGTACTCTTGTCTGCTGACTTTATTCTTCATCGTCTCCAAGACACAGTCCTGGGGAAAACAGCATTTTAGCCGGTAATAGGATTATTAGATTTATAAAAGGGACCCTAGAGAATCTCCTTGCCCCTTCCACTATGTCAGGACACAGTGGGCATGTATCATTGTTTGTAACAGAAAACATAGTAATGGAATTAAATTTTCTTCAGTATGGTACTGCTGAAATTAATTTGGGGGCATCTATAATGATGAACCACTACATCCATGTAAAAAAAAACAACAAATTTTGTTGTTAACTTAAAACGTTATCATAGAAATGTATTTTTAAAATGTATTCACATAGAAAAATGGTCATGAGTACAAGTGCAGCCTGCAAAGATCATAAATGGCATGGATCCATTTTTGTTTACATAGGTCTTCATCTGTGGGTCTCAAAGGATAAAAATAAAAATGATCTTTCTGTTCTCATGTACAGCTTTCGTTTAAGCATATTAAGAGGCTGCGCTTTCTGTCTAGAGGTCATCAATATCCCTGTAGGATGGCAATGCCTCTTCCCCTTTTCTGCCTAGACTTTCAGAAACATCTCTTGGGCCACACCCTTTCCCTCCACCTTCCTGGTCTCTGCGATGTTCAAGCTGCAGTTCAAACTTCTGTCAGGAGGTGGCACCAAAGTATCTCTACTTTTCAAATTTCTCTACGAAGACGTTTATTCAACCATCAAAATATACAGTACCCTCCCTTAAAGCCCAGCCTTTGTACCCACGTACAAAATGATTCTAATTCTGTCTGAAAAAATCTCACAGGTATAAAAGAAGACTGAAAACATACTCCAGAGCCTGCATACGATGAAACACCAGGTGACAGTAGCGCGCCTTGGCAGTTGGAGGTAGGTGGGCTAAGGGCGGTGTCAGGGCAGGTGGGAGGTGGCTGAGAGAGGATGGAGCATAGGAGCGGGGTGAGGACAGCTGTGTCCCGTGTTCTGACAGGGGATGACAGAAAGGGGATGGCAGATGGTGTGGGCAGCCTGTTCAGGTGAATGCCCTGCTTTCTTGGGGGGAACTCTAAGTTGTGGACACATCAGCCTGCACTGATGAGTGAAGAGATAAATCAATAAACGCGATGTAGATTGGTGTCAACAGTGGACCGAACTGGTTTAATATACATTAATTTTCCTAGCAGAATTGGTATCATAGTAAACAAATAATTTCATAACATTTGTTATTCTTTGCAAAATGTACTCCTTTTCCTTAAAAGAGAAAAACGGAGATGGATGCCATCCGTTGGCCAGATCGAGCATTGCAGTTCTGAGAGTCTCAGTAAGAGGCAGAAGGAAGGGATGCAGGCTGTGATCTTGACTTAGTGGTATTAGCCAGTATTTTCTGGAACTTTGCGTTTATTGTGAGAAATCCGTCTGTGTTCATTTTTCGGGTTGTCTAAATCTGATTGGATGTTCAGCCCTGCTCTAAACTGGAGAGAAAACTGCTCTTGTGAGTGTGTGAGTGTTTGGGGTGATAGAGCTAGAGGAGACAGACACCCACACATACACACTCACACAGATACATTGTCGATTCAGTTTTTTAAAAAATTTTGGTATCAATCTACAATTACATGAGCAACATTATGGTTACTAGACTCCCCCCATCATCAAGTCCCCACCACATACCCCATTACAGTCACTGTCCATCAGTGTAGTAAGATGCTATAGAATCACTACTCGTCTTCTCTGTGTTGTACAGCCCTCCCTGTGCCTCCCCCTACATTATGTCTGCTAATTGTAATACCCCTTTTTACTCCTTGTCCCTCCCTTCCCACCCATCCTCCCCAGTCTCTTTCCCTTTGGTAACTGTTAGTACATTCTTGGGTTCTGTGAGTCGGTTTTATAATCTATTTTGTTTTCCCATAAAATTGAATACAACAAATGCATTTCCAAAGTAATGAATACGTGTTCACATTACCTCCACCAGTCTGTTCACAAGAATTTTCTGTATTCAAATTTTTATGAGAATGCATTCTTCCTGAATACACCATCTCAAATAATACACAAAAGTATATTCATAAATTGAAATTATCCTTCCTCTCTCACTGGTCAACCTCCACCCCCTGACCGAGAGGGGCCTGTTGTCATAGAATGGTGCTTCCTCTCCAGATGTGTCCGTGTAGGTGAGGCATACATGAACATAGACACCTGCACACATGCATGGTTTATTCCAAAAGAGGAATCACATTATTTATCTTTTACATTTTGTCTTTTCCAATTAATATGAATTCTTAGGATTTATATTTGCATCTTATAAGTCCTTGTGTTGCTTTGTATGCAATATATAGCATGTTGATTAGCCATATATATTTTATAAGAATTAGCTATTCAGATTACTTCCCATCCTATTTGTTAAGTGCACTTCACAAATCATGGACACTAACCCATTATATAAATTGAGTTTGCAAGGGTTCTTTGTCTGATTTTCAAACGATTTTTTTTCATTTAGAATATGTTTTTAAATTCCAAAAGTATTGTTTCTTTTTTTGTTTTTTGAGAGGGCATCTCTCATATTTATTGATCATATGGTTGTTAACAACAATAAAATTCCGTATAGGGGAGTCAATGCTCAATGAACAATCATTAATCCACCCCAAGCCTAATTTTCATCAGTCTCCAATCTTCTGAAGCATAATGAACAAGTTCTTATATGGAGAACAAATTCTTACATAGTGAATAAGTTACATGGTGAACAGTACAAGGGCAGTCATCACAGAAACTTTCGATTTTGATCACACATTATGAACTATAAACAATCAGTTCAAATATGAATATTTGTTTGATTTTTATACTTGATTTATATGTGCATACCACATTTCTCACTTTATTATTATTATTTTTAATAAAATGCTGCAGTGGTAGGTAGATGCAAGATACAGGTAGAAAACATAGTTTAGTGTTGTAACAGAGCAAATGTAGATGATCAGGTGTGTGCCTGTAGACTATGTGTTAATCCAATGTTAATCCAAGCTATACATGGGCAATAAAACATCCACGGATGCAGAAGATTTCTCTCAGAAAAGGGGGGGTGAGGTTCTAAGCCTCACCTCTGTTGATCCCCAATTTCTCACCTGATGGCCCCCCTGCGACTGTGCCTGTCTTAGGTTGTTCCTCCCTTGAGGAATCTTACCTGTCTCTGGCTAACCAGTCATCTTCCGGGAACATACAGGGAAATGTAAAGTTGGTAAGTGAGAGAGAAGCTATATTGTTTGAAAAGGTTAGCTGTTTACTTCTTTGCATATTTATGTCCTGTGGTTTCTATGCCCAGCATTTGTCTTGAGGTATCTTTACCACTTGGAGGAAGTATGATACTCGGTAAATTCGATATGAGGCACGAATTCTATTTAAGGGTTGTAATTAGGAAGGAAGAAGAAAAGCTATAGAAGTAGCAGGCGGAAGAAAATATGGGAAGATTGATTATTTCTTTGACATATCTTCTTGTAGAGTAACTTCAGCATGTATAGGTTTTAACCTACTATTTAAATTACACACACACATTAACATAATAGGAGTACAGTTACATAACCAAAGCAGACCTATAATTACCAGCCATCTCCAGTGAAACCAAGAAAACCAGTTAGGCACCTTAGGCATTTGTGAAAACTTATCTATGATATGGTGGATATTGTCCAACTGAACTTGAGCAGTCTGAGAGAAATCAGACAAATTAAAACAACCCATTCCTGGGGACTGTTCACATCCCATATGTTCTTTTAACAGTAGATAGTCTGCAGTTGTAAGATTTTGGAGTGCTACAACTTGCACTTCTCCTAATTCTTGGTTGAGTTCCAACAGTATAGATCCAGTCAAATTGTTGTTTTACTGTATGCACAGGCCAGCTTAGATATCTCCTTCTTCATTCCCATGGCAAGTTCAGGAACCGGTGGGATGAATGCAGCTACAGCTGTAGCAGTGCCTGGATCGTTGTTGAGGTTTTTTGATGATCATCTTCTGGTATGAGTCTTCCAGAGAGGGCTGATGTTGGAAGTTCTTCTTCATATTGTTTCTTAGTTCATTTTCTGGGTAGCCAAATTAGGCTTTTATCCTCTGTATAAACACAAACAGACCCTTTGCCTACACTTTGATATGCCCTTTATACCATTGTGTAGAACTCATTGGAGGTCACCACACAGGAACTGCTTTTTTTTTTTTAAGAGAAAAGAGTATTATCAGAAAAATGTACCTCCATAGCCGATCATCTGACACCCTTTAAGTGATCAAAATTAAGGATATTTAAAGCATGCATTAATAATTGATTTACAGTTAGTTTTATCCTGTCAGGGAGTAATCCCCCTTTCTTTCTTTCTTTCTTTCTTTTTTTTTTTTTCTTTTTTTTTTTTTTTCTTTCTTTTTTTTTCTTTCTTTTTTTCTTTCTTTCTTCCATTCTTTCTTTCTCTCTCTCTCTCTCTTTCTCTCTCTTTCTTTTCTTTCTTTCTTTCTTTCTTTCTTTTCTTTCTTTCTTTCTTTCTTCCTCCCCTTCTTCCTTTTTTTCTTCCTTTCTTTCTTTCTTTCTTCCTTTCTTTCCTTTCTTTCCTTTCTTTCTTCTTTCTTTCTTTCTTTCTTTTTTTTTTTGTTATCATTAATCTACACTTACATGACCAATATTATGTTTACTAGGCTCTCCCCTATACCAGGTCCCCCCTATAAACCCCTTTACAGTCACTGTCCATCAGCATAGCAAAATGTTGTAGAATCACTACTTGTCTTCTCTGTGTTTACACCCCTCCCCTTTCTCCCTCCCCCCCATGCATGCTAATCTTAATACCCCCCTTCTTCTTGCCCCCTATCCCTCCCTACCCAGCCATCCTCCCCAGTCCCTTTCCCTTTGGTACCTGTTAGTCCATTCTTGGGTTCTGTGATTCTGCTGCTGTTTTGTTCCTTCAGTTTTTCCTTTGTTCTTATACTCCATAGATGAGTGAAATCATTTGGTATTTCTCTTTCTCTGCTTGGCTTATTTCACTGAGCATAATACCCTCCAGCTCCATCCATGTTGCTGCAAATGGTAGGATTTTCCCTCTTCTTATGGCTGAGTAGTATTCCATTGTGTATATGTGCCACATCTTCTTTATCCATTCATCTATCGATGGACATTTAGGTTGCTTCCAATTCTTGGCTATTGTAAATAGTGCTGCGATAAACATAGGGGTGCATCTGTCTTTCTCAAACTTGATTGCTGCGTTCTTAGGGTAAATTCCTAGAAGTGGAATTCCTGGGTCAAATGGTAAGTCTGTTTTGAGCATTTTGATGAACCTCCATACTGCTTTCCACAATGGTTGAACTAATTTTCAGAGTATAAGTCTTTCACTTCTTTGGTTAGGTTTATTCCTAGGTATTTTATTCTTTTTGATGCAATTGTGAATGGAGTTGTTTTCCTGATTTCTCTTTCTGTTGGTTCAGTTAGTGTATAGGAAAGCCACAGATTTCTGTGTGTGAATTTTGTATCCTGCAACTTTGCTGTATTCCAATATCAGTTCTAGAAGTTTTGGGGTGGAGTCTTTAGGGTTTTTTATGTACAGTATCATGTCATCTGCAAATAGTGACAGTATAACTTCTTCTTTACCAATCTGGAATCCTTGTATTTTTTTGTTTTGTCTGATTGCCATGGCTAGGACCTCCAGTACTATCTTAAATAACAGTGGGGAGAGTGGGCATCCCTGTCTTGTTACAGATCTCAGAGGAAAAGCTTTCAGCTTCTCGCTGTTCAATATAATATATAATGTTGGCTGTGGGTTTATCATAAATGGCCTTTATTATGTTGAGGTACTTGCCCTCTATTCCCATTTTGCTGAGAGTTTTTATCATGAATGAATGTTGAACTTTGTCAAATGCTTTTTCAGCATCTATGGAGATGATCATGTGGTTGTTTCTTTTTTAAAAAATTTTTTTATTGAGGTATGATTGATATACACTCTTTTTTATTTATTTATTTTTTCAATTTTTATTTTGGTGTCATTAATCTACAATTACATGAAGAACATTATGTTTACGAGGCTACCCCCTTCACCAAGTACCCTCCACATACCCCTTCACAGTCACTGTCCATCTGCGTAGTGCGATGCTATAAAATCTCTACTTCTCTTCTCTGTGTTGCGCAGCCCTCCCTGTGCCCCCAACGCACTATACATGCTAATCGTAATGCCCTCTTTCTTTTTCCCCGCCCTTATACATCCCTTCCCACCCACCCTCCCCAGTCCCTTGCCCTTTGGTAACTGTTAGTCCATTCTTGGGTTCTGTGATTCTGCTGCTGTTTTGTTCCTTCAGTTTTCCTTTGTTCTTATACTCCACATATGAGTGAAATCATTTGGTACTTGTCTTTCTCTGCCTGACTTATTTCACTGAGCATAATACCCTCTAGCTCCATCCATGTTGTTGCAAATGGTAGGATCTGTTTTTTTCTTATGGCTGAGTAATATTCCATTCTGTATATGTACCACATCTTCTTTATCCATTCATCTACTGAGGGACATTTAGGTTGCTTTCATGTCTTGGCTATTGTAAATAGTACACTAATAAACATAGGGGTGCATCTGTCTTTTTCAAACTGGAGTGCTGCATTCTTAGGGTAAATTCCTAGAAGTGGAATTCCTGGGTTAAATGGTATTTCTATTTTGAGCATTTTGAGGAACCTCCATACTGCTTTCCACAATGGTTGAACTAATTTACATTCCCACCAGCAGTGTAGGAGGGTTCCCTTTTCTCCAGAACCTCTCCAACATTTGCTGTTGTTTGTCTTTTTGATGATGGCGATCCTTACTGGTGTGAGGTGATATTTCATTGTGGTTTTAATTTGCATTTCTCTGATGATTGGCTATGTGGAGTACCTTTTCATGTGCCTGTTGGCCATCTGAAATTCTTCTTTAGAGAACTGTCTATTCAGCTCCTCTGCCCATTTTTAATTGGATTATTTGCTTTTTGTTTGTTAAGGTGTGTGAGTTCTTTATATATTTTGGATGTCAATCATTTATCAGATCTGTCATTTATGAATATGTTCTCCCATTCTTTAGGATACCTTTTTGTTCTATTGATGGTGTCCTTTGCTGTACCGAAGTTTTTAGCTTGATATAGTCCCACTTGTTCATTTTTGCCTTTGTTTCTCTTGCCTGGGGAGATATGTTCATGAAGAAGTCACTCACGTTTATGTCGATGAGATTTTTGCCTATGTTTTTTTCTAAGAGTTTTATGGTTTCATGACTTACATTCACGTCTTTGATCCATTTGGAGTTTACTTTTGTGTATGGGGTTAGACAGTGATCCAGTTTCATTCTCTTACATGTAGCTGTCCAGTTTTCCAGCAACATCTGTTGAAGAGATGGTCATTTCCCCATTGTATGTCCATGGCTCCTTTATCGTATATTAATTGGCCATTTATGTTTGGGTTAATGTCTGGAGTCTCTAATCTGTTCCACTGGTCTGTGGCTCTGTTCTTGTGCCAGTATCAAATTGTCTTGATTACTGTGGCTTTGTAGTAGAGCTTGAAGTTGGGGAGCGAGATCCCCCACCACTTTATTTTTCCTTTTCATGATTGCTTTGGCTATTTGGGGTCTTTGGTGGTTCCATATGAATTTTTGAACTATTTGTTCCAGTTCATTGAAGAATGCTGTTGGTAATTTGATAGGGATTGCATCGAATCTGTATATTGCTTTGGGTGGGATGGCCATTTTGGTGATATTAATTCTTCCTAGCCAGGAGCATGGGATGAGTTTCCATTTGTTAGTGACCTCTTTAATTTCTCTTAAGAGTGTCTCATAGTTTTCAGGGTATAGGTCTTTCACTTCTTGGTTAAGTTTATTCCTAGGTATTTTATTCTTTTTGATGCTATTGTGAATGGAATTGTTTTCCTGATTTCTCTTTTTATTAGTTCATTGTTAGTGTATAGGAAAGCTACAGATTTCTGTGTGTTAATTTTGTATCTTGGAACTTTGCTGAATTCCGATATTAGTTCTAGTAGTTTTGGGGTGGAATCTTTAGGGTTTTTTATGTACAGTATCATGTCATCTGCAAATGGTGACAGTATAAATTCCTCTTTACCAATCTGGATTCCTTGTATTTCTTTGTTTTGTCTGATTGCCGTGGCTAGGACCTCCAGTACTATGTTGAATAACAGTGGGGAGGGTGGGCATCCTTGTCTCATTCCCGATCTCAGAGGAAAAGCTTTCAGCCTCTCGCTGTTGAGTATGATGTTAGCTGTGGGTTTACCATAGAATGAGTTTGGGAGTATTCCCTCCTCTTCTATTTTTTGGAAAACTTTAAGGTGAATGGGTATTATGTCTTCTCTATATGTCTGATAAAATTCTGAGGTAAATCCATCTAGACCAGGGGTTTTTTTCTTTTGTAGTTTTTTGATTACTAATTCAATTTCGTTGCTGGTAATTGATCTGTTTAGATTTTCTGTTCCTTTCTGGGTCAGTCTTAGAAGGTTGTATTTTCTAGGAAGTTGTCCATTTCTCCTAGGTTTTCCAGCTTGTTAGCATATAGGTTTTCATAGTATTCTCTAATAATTCTTTGTATTTCTGTGGGGTCCGTCATGATTTTTCCTTTCTTGTTTCTGATTCTGTTGATGTGTGTTGACTGTCTTTTTCTCTTAATAAGTCTGGCTAAAGGCTAATCTACTTTGTTTATTTTCTCGAAGAACCAGCTCTTGGTTTCATTAATTTTTTCTATTGTTTTATTCTTTTCAATTTTATTTATTTCTTCTCTGATCTTTATTATGTCCCTCCATCTGCTGACCTTAGGCCTCATTTGTTCTTCTTTTTCCAATTTCCATAATTGTGACATTAGACTATTCATTTGGGATTGTTCTTCTTTCTTTAAATATGCCTGGATTACTATATACTTTCCTCTTAAGACTGCTTTTGCTGCATCCCACAGAAGTTGGGGCTTTGTGTTGTTGTTGTCATTTGTTTCCATATATTGCTGGATTTCCATTTTAATTTGGTCATTCATCCATTGATTATTTAGGATCATGTTGTTAAGCCTCCATGTGTTTGTGAGCCTTTTTGTTTTCTTTGTACAATTTATTTCTAGTTTTATACCTTTGTGGTCTCAAAAGTTGGTTGGTAGGATTTCAATCTTTTGGAATTTACTGAGGCTCTTTATGTGGCCTAGTATATGGTCTATCCTGGAGAATGTTCCATGTGCACTTGAGAAGAATGTGTATGCTGTTGCTTTTGGATGTAGAGTTCTATAGATGTGTATTAGGTCCATCTGTTCTAGTGTGTTGTTCAGCGCCTCTGTGTCCTTACTTATTTTCTGTCTGGTAGATCCGTCCTTTGGAGTGAGTGGTGTGTTGAAGTCTCCTAAAATGAATGTATTGCATTCTATTTCCTCCTTTAGTTCTGTTAGTATTTGTTTCACATATATTGGTGCTCCTGTATTGGGTGCATATATGTTTATAATGGTTATATCCTCTTGTTGGACTGAGCCCTTTATCATTATGTAATGTCCTTCTTTATCTCTTGTTACTTTCTTTATTTTGAAGTCTATTTTGTCTGATACTAGTATTGCAACACCTGTTTTTTTCTCGCTGTTGTTTGCATGAAATATGTTTTTCCATCCCTTGACTTTTAATCTGTCCATGTCTTTGAGTTTGAGGTAAGTTTCTTGTAAGCAGCATATAGATGGGTCTTGCTTTTTTATCCATTCTATTATTCTATGTGTTTTGATTTGGTGCATTCAGACCATTTACATTTAGGGTGATTATTGAGTGATATGTACTTATTGCCATTTCAGGCTTTAGATTTGTGGTTACCAAAGGTTCAAGGTTAGCTTGTTTACTACCTTACTGTCTAACTAAACTCCCTTATTGAGCTATTATAAACACAGTCTGATAATTATTTCTCTCCCTTCTTATTCCTCCTCCTCCATTCTTCATATGTTGGGTGCTTTGTTCTGTGTTCTTTTTAGGAGTGCTCCCATCTAGAGCAGGCCCTCTAAGATAACCTGTAGAGGTGGTTTGTGGGAGGCAAATTCCCTCAACTTTTGCTTGTCTGGGAATTGTTTAATCCCTCCTTCATATATAAATCATAATCGTGCTGGATACAGTATCCTTGGTTCAAGGCCCTTCTGTTTCATTGCATTATATATATCATACCATTCTCTTTTGGCCTGTAAAGTTTCTGTTGAGAAGTCTGATGATAGCCTGATGAGTTTTCCTTTGTAGGTGACCTTTTTTCTCTCTCTGGTTGCCTTTAATACTCTGTTCTTGTCCTTGATATTTGCCATTTTAGTTATTATGTGTCTTGGTGTTGTCCTCTTCGGGTCCTGTCTCTTGGGAGTTCTGTGTGCCTCCGTAGTCTGAGCAACTATTTCCTCCCCCAGTTTGGGGAAGTTCTCAGCAATTATTTCTTCAAAGCCACTTTCTATCCCTTTTCCTCTCTCTTCTTCTTCTGGTACCCCTATAATGCGGATATTGTTCCTTTTGGATTGGTCACACAGTTCCCTTAATATTGTTTCATTCCTGGAGATCCTTTTATCTCTCTCTGTGTCAGCTTCTATGTGTTCCTGTTCTCTGGTTTCTATTCCATCAATGACCTCTTGCATCTTATCCATTCTGCTTATAAATCCTTCCAGAGTTTGTTTCAATTCTGTAATCTCCCTCTGGATGTCTGTAATCTCCCTCCAGACTTCATCTCTTAGCTCTTCCATATTTCTCTTCAGCTCTGTCAGCATGTTTATGATTTTTATTTTGAATTCTTTTTCAGGGAGACTGGTTAGGTCTGTCTCTGCAGATCCTCTCTCAGGTGTTGTCTGGCCTATCTTGGACTGGACTAAATTTTTTTGCCTTTTCATGGTGATAGCCATGGTTGTAAGCAGGTTGCGGGTATGTCAGCTGGGAGAAGAAAGTCCTTTCCTGCTTGCTGGGTTCCTTGCCCTTTTCTGCTGCCTGTGTCGGTTACCCGCACTCCTGGAGCAGCCACCGGGTTAGTCCCCTAAGCTGCTGTGTGCAGCGTCTCCATCAGAGCAGCATGGAGCCCTGCGGGGAGGGGCAGGCATGCCAGGTGCCCTCCTTCATGATAGCGGCACTTCTGCTGGGCAGCTGTGTGTCAGCGGCGGCCTTTGGGTCTGACCCTGGTGGCTGTGTATTGGACTGGGATTCCAAGCAGATGCTGGGAGCACGTCTGCTCCCTCTGGCTCCGCTTCAGTTGTGTGCAGGGCTGTCTTGTGTGGGCCTCTACTGGGCTCCTCTGGCTCCACTGCCGCCGGTGCATGCGAACCATACCTGGGCTGTTTGGTCACCGCCACTTTGGGCTTGCACAAGGCTTTCCTGGTCTCCTCTGGCACCATTGGTGCATGCAATCTGCTCCAGGTCCCTTCTGGTGCAGCTACCCCCAGCACGTGCTACCACTCTTCCACTACTTGGCCGGTGTGTCAGGGTCTGTGCCAGTTGGAGGAATGACTGGCAGGCTGCTTTGCACCATGAGGAGCTTCAGAGCTGTGCTGCCTTCCCGGGGTTTAGGGCACCTAAGTTTCCCCAGGATTCCCTGCTGCTGGCTAAGTGTGCCAGGATGACTTTGTGCAGCTATGGGGTCCCTGTCTCTTTAAGACTTGCAGAAAGCACTTGCTTTTCTTTTGTCTTGGGGGTGCCAGTTGCGGGGACCTGCCCACAGGTTTTGCTTTTCCGTTTCTCTAATATCCAGCACCCCATGCACCTTGTGTCTGCGCTCCAGGTGTGGATTTCTAGAGCTGGTTGTTTAGCAGTCCTGGGCTTTCACTCCCTCCCTGTTCTGACTCCTTTCTTCCTGCTGGGTTCTGGGGTGGGGGAGCGTTTTGGTCCCTCCTGGCCGCGGCTTGTATCTTACCCCCTTCATGTGATGTTGAGTTCTCACAGATGTAGAAGTATCCTGGCTGTTGTACTGCATCCATTGGTGTCTCTTTTAGGAGTAGTTGTATTTATTGTATTTTAATAAATATATATGTTTTGGGGAGGAGATTTCCTCTGAACTACTCATGCCGCCATCTTCCCATGATTGATATACACTCTTATGAAGGTTTCTCATGGAAAAACAATGTGGTTACCAAATTTACTTATATTATGAAGTCCCCACCCATACCCCAATGTAGTCACTGTCCATCAGTGCAGCAAGATGCTGCAGATTCACTATGTGCCTTCTCTGTACTACACTGTTCTCCCTGTGATCCCCCACACCATGTGTACTAAACATAATACCCCTCAGTCCCCTTCTCCCTCCCTCCCCACCCACCCTCCCACACCTCTCCCCTTTGGTAACCACCAGTTCATTCTTGGAGTCTTTGAGTCTGCTGCCATTTTGTTCCTTCAGTTTTGCTTCATTGTTATATACTCCATAAATGAGGGAAATCATTTGGCATTTGTCTTTCTCTATCTGGCTTATTTCACTGAGCATAATGTCCTCCAGCTCCATCCATGTTGTTGCAAATGGTAGGATTTGTTTCTTTCTTATGGCTGAATAGTACTCCATTGCATATATGTACCACATCTTCTTTATCCATTCATCTACAGGTGGACACTTAGGTTGTGGGAAGCCTTTCTTGAATGCACTTTTCATCCCATTAAGCTTGTTACCTTTGCTACACACTGCATCCTTCATCACTCCTTTTGTAGCCTTTATCAAACTTGTTACAATTTTCTTTTTATTGGTCTGTTTTCCCTGTTAGACTGTGAGCTGTTTATTGAACAGAACCTATGTCATTCATTTTTTTATCAGGTTCCTTCCTGGCTCAATGCTGACAGTCACCTCTCACCATTCATTCAATGTATGCATGTAACAAGGCTGTCAATTTAATTTTTTCTATGGTTCCAATTATTGAAAATTATTTTCCAAATTCAGCCATAATGTGCCTCCCTCTGTCTTCTATTCAGCTGAGGATATACATATAAAGCTAGGTGCTATTAATTTACTTGTCTGAATACTGACTTTGGTAATTTGCCTTAGATCTTATGTGATTGTATGTCTGGATGAGCACACTAGTCTTTTAAACCAAGAATTTAATAAAACTCCAACATTGTTTTAGCATGTACTATCTTAAACCAGGTTTTCAGAAATGTTTTTGTGTTATCTTCCATAGCCAAGTTTTAATATTTTTGTGTTATTTTCCATGCAGTGTTTAATATTTATACTATTAAATTTCATCTTACTAGATTCAGCATGCAATTCCTCCCTCCCCACCCAGCCTCCCAAACCCCTCTCCTTTGGTAACCACTAGTTCCTTCTTGAAGTCTCTGAGTGTGCTGCCATTTTGTTCCTTCAGTTTTGCTTAATTGTTATACTCCACAAATGAGTGAAATCATTTAGCATTTGTCTTTCTCTGCCTGGCTTATTTCACAGAGCATAATGTCCTCCAACTCCATCCATGTTGTTGCAAATGGTAGGATTTGTTTGTTATGGCTGAATAGTATTCCATTGTGTATATGTACCACATCTTCTTTATCCATTCATCTACTTACGGACACTTAGGTTGCTTCCATATCTGGGCTATTGTAAAAGGTGCTGCATTAAACATAGGGGTGCATATGTCTTTTTTAATTTGAGAAGTTGTATGCTTTGAGTAAATTCCAAGGAGTGGGATTCCCGGGTCAAATGCTATTTCTATTTTTAGTTTTTTGAGGAACCTCCATAATGCTTTCCACGATGGTTGAACTACCTTACATTCCCACCAGCAGTATAGGAGGGTTCCCGTTTCTCTGCATCCTTGCCAACATTTGTTGTTCTTAGTTTTTTCAATGCTGGCCATCCTTACTGGTGTGAGATGATATCTCATTGTGGTTTTAATTTGCATTTCCCTGATGATTAGTGATGTGGAGCATCTTTTCATGTGTCTATTGGCCATCTGAATTTCTTCTTTGGAGAACCGTCTCTTCATATTCTCTGCCCATTTGTTAATCAGGTTATTTGCTTTTTGGGTGTTGAGGCGTGTGAGTTCTTTATATATTTTCCATGTTAACCCCTTGTCAGATATGTCATTTACAAATATATTCTCCCATACTGTAGGATGTTTTCTTGTTCTGTTGATGTTGTTCTTTGCCGTACAGAAACTTTTTAGTTTGGTGTAGTCCCATGAGTTTATTTTTGCTTTTGTTTCCCTTTCTCGAGGAGATGCATTCAGGAAGAAGTTGCTCATGCTTATATTCAGGAGATGTTTGCCTATGTTGTCTTCTAAGAGTTTTATGGTTTCATGACTTACATTCAAGACTTTGATCCATTTTGAGTTTACTTTTGTGTATGGGATTAAACAATAATCCTTGCATGTAGCTGTCCAGTTTTGCCAACACCAGCTGTTGAAGATGCTGTCATTTCCACATTGTATGTCCATGGCTCCTTTATCACATATTAATTGACCATATATGTTTGGGTTAATGTCTGGAGTCTCTATTCTGTTCCACTGGTCTGTGGCTCTGTTCTTGTGCCAGTACCAATTTGTCTTGATTACTGTGGCTTTGTAGTAGGGCTTGAAGTTGGGAAGCAAGATCCCCCCTGCTTTATTCTTCCTTCTCAGGATTACTTTGTCTATTCGGGGTCTTTTGTGGTTCCATATGAATTTTAGAACTATTCGTTCCAGTTCATTGAAGAATGCTGTTGGTATTTTGATAGGAATTGCATTGAACCTATAGATTGCTTTAGGCAGGATGGCCATTTTGACAATATTAATTTTTCTTACCTATGAGCATGGGGTGTGTTTCCATTTATTGGTATCTTTAATTTCTCTCATGGGTGTCTTGTAGTTTTCAGAGTATAGGTCTTTCACTTCATTGGTTAGGTTTATTCCTAGGTATTTTATTCTTTTTGATGCAATTCTGAATGGAACTGTTTTCCTGATTTCCCTCTCTGCTAGTTCATTGTTAGTGTATAGGAATGCCACAGATTTCTGTGTATTAATTTTGTATCCTGCAACTTTGCTGAATTCAGATAT
The DNA here is from genome assembly GCF_040802235.1 of Manis javanica. Lineage (NCBI taxonomy): Eukaryota > Metazoa > Chordata > Mammalia > Pholidota > Manidae > Manis > Manis javanica. Next base: position 92,801,942 of record NC_133174.1, read on the forward strand.
TAGATACAGTAGTTTTGGAGTGGAGTCTTTAAGGTTTTTTATGTACAATATCATGTCATCTGCAAACAGGGACAGTTTAACTTCTTCCTTTCCAATCTGGATGCCATTTATTTCTTTGTGTTGTCTGATTGCCATGTCGAGGACTTCCAGTACTATGTTGAATAGAAGTTCCCTTATCTTGTTCCCAATCTTAAAGGTATAGCTTTCAGCTTCTTGCTATTAAGCATAATGTTGACTGTGGATTTGTCATATGTGGTCTTTACTATGTTGAGGACCTTGCCCTCTATATCCATTTTGTTGAGAGTTTTTATCATGAATGGATGTTGAATCTTGTCAAATGCTTTTTCAGCATCTACGGAGATGATCCTGTGTTTTTTGTCCTTCTTTTTGTTGATGTGGTGGATGATGTTGATGGATTTTTGAATTTTGTACCATCCTTGCATCCCTGGAATAAATTCTACTTGATCATGATGAATGGTCTTTTTGATGTATTTTTGCAAAATTGTTTCTTTTATTTGCTTAAACTCTCCTAAAGTCATCAGACTGGTCAGTATAGTGGGTATAATAATGGATATGTATATGTATACACACCCATAATAATGGATATAATAATGGATAGCTTGAATACTGCTAGGACTGAACAAATGAAATCTAAAGTACATTTGTTTAAAGTATCTCCATGCATATCACCTTCTTTTCCTCCAGATCACCTGTCCCAAGGGCAACAACTGAGCTTCTGCCTTAGCCCCACCCACCTTTCAAGGATCAGCCAACTGATGTGGTGAGACACCCAGGCCTCTTGGGACAAGGGGTGAGACTTTGTCACCTTCATTACCTAGAGGGATTATTGAGTGAGTACCTATGGGGCCACAGTTGTGGGGGAGTGTGATCCCACCATTTTTCCAGCACTGGAAAACCACCATCTTCTAATAGAGAGGCTACTTTGTGTCCTCTGGGGAGGGTGAGGGATGGAACCTCATGCCCATCCTGCCACTTATCTAGAGAGGTGACTCAGGCTCTGTGAGCCACAGTTTGGTCCTCTGTGAAGTGAGACTCCTGATACCTTATACCTTGGTCACAGAGCTGTCCTCAGGGGTAAATGAGAAAACCAGCCCAGAGTATACAGCATTTAGTGGTATTTCAATGGCCCTTTAAATGTTGAAACACAGTAGTAGGAACTGGCTGAGCCTCAGGTCTATCACCAGCACTGTCTTCCTACCTGGCACATACCAGCCTCTCAGTGTGTGGTCATGAATAAATGGAGGTGACTACTGGACTTAGTCTCTGGGTGGGCAACCACATCCTCATGCACGGGCCTGCAAGAAAGTGGGGTTTGAGCACCTTTGACCCATGGCTGCTGAATACCATCTTCTCCAGAGTCAAAGGGCAGTATCTTCATGGGTCCTCAACTGTTCACTCCTGTAAATCCAGAGCCAGATCCCTGAGGGGAGTCCAAACATACCTTGCTCCCCATTGTGGGTAATGAATTGGGGTATATCTGCACTGAAAGCTTTTGGGAAACAACTCTAAGGAATCTGACATATATACCCAAAAAATAGGTATCTCACTGGTCTCTCATTGTAGGGTGGGTAACTTAGTAGGTGAGAATTTCATTATGGCAGGAGAGAGATGGTTTACAATGGCTCTTTGAAGTCCATCCTGAAGAAAGCTCCCTTTTGCTGAAAATCACTGATTTCAACTGTATGAAATAGGAACCTGATCATGAACATGCATTCACAGAGTCACAGTCAATATAATCCTGGGGTAGGAGTGTTGGCTTTGGAGTCTGAGAAACTGGAGTTTGAACCTAGGCACCATTAGTTGATGGTTGCATGATATTTAGCAAGACCTCTTTTGTCCCAAGCCTCCATATCAGCATTTCTGAAGTGGGATGAGAATGGTACTTACATCATATTCCTGTAGTGAAAATTGGGTGAGATAATATTTGGAAAACACTCAGTACAGTACCTGATACTACATAAGTGATTGGTAAATACTCACTTTTTAAATCAGTATTGTTATTATTAGACTTCCCAACCATGAATAGGGAGCATAATATGGGTGGATTTACTGTACTGTACATATATGTGCAGTGTTTCCCATCTGATATAAAGTCAAAAGATGGGGCTGGATGAAGTGCAAACTGTTCTCTAAAAAGTAGAGTTATATCCTTTCCCCATACCTTGTGATTTATATTGCAAAAGAGAAAAAAGATGTACACTACATAAGCAAAATATCTGCAATTATTTTTCAATGATGATAGATTGTTGATTTATATCTTCATCTGAGTACTTTAGTCTGTTTTAAACATTTATAAACATTAGTGTGGATTATATTTATGATCAGAAATATAACCCCTAAAAACTTTTATTGTAATTAGATATTCCAAACATACAAAAATGAACTGCATTCCCCCTAGCCAGATTAAGAAATGAACTTTACCAGTATATCTGCATAGGTTTACCTAGGTGTCATTGTTTAACTTGCAGTTCTCTCCACACATTTTGTTTTTGAGATGCATTTACATTCTAATCGCTGTACCTCTAGTTCATTCACTTTCACTGGTACATTGTAATCTACTGTGTGACTGTATTTATCTAGAATAATCTTTTCCTGGACATTTGGATTGTTTTCAAATCTATGCTATTACAAAGAGTAGTCCAAAGGCATTTTGTGTGTAGGTCTTCTTGTGCACATCTGCCAAGCATTCTGCATGTATATTTGTGGATTTTTTTGAGGTGTTCTCAGATGGGTATAATTTATTGGACATGACCAAATTACTCTGTGAAGTCAATGTACATCAAAATCCAACCAGTTGTGTATGGGAGTTCCCATTGCTTTACATTGTCCATCTAAAGATGAAGCTAAGTGCCTGGTTCCAGATACAGGTGTTCGAGTCAAGCACATGGGGATTATGATAGCAGCTCTCTCTCTTAGCAGTTGTGTGACCCTGGAACGTATACTTAATCTCTCTGAGCCTCACTCTTAAAATCTGTAAAGGAAATCCACGATGCCAAAAAGAGTGTCTAAAAGATATAGACCTGCCACAAATATATGTTTCCTTCCCATTTCATCTTTTTTTCTTCTTTAAGAGAGATTCTATTTTAACCTCAATATAATTAGTGTATCTTAGGATTTGAGAATGTTAAAAATGAAAGGAGAACAAACACACTCATGTACATTATTTAAGATATTCAGGAACATTTCTGTGATAAAGAGTGCTGTAGAATGAGTTATCTAATGGAGTTGTATTCTTTCCCTATTGTGTATTCTTACGGCCCTCCCTTGTCAAAGATTAGTTGACCACATGTGAGTGGGTTTATTTCTGGGCTCTCTAGTCTGTTCCATTGGTCTATATGTGGGCTTTTAATGCCACTACCATGCTGTTTTAATTACTATAGCTTTGTAATATCATTTTACATCAAGAAGTATGATGCCTACAGCTTTGTTCTTCATTCTCGAGATTGCTTTGGCTATTTGGAGTCTTTCGTAGTTCCACATGCATTTTAAGATTGTTTTTTGTCTATTTCTGTAAAAAGAGCCATTGTAATTTTAATAGAGATTATATTCTATCTGTGGCTGGCCTTGGGTAGTAGGCAGCATATTGCTGGATTTTTTTAATCCATTCAACTCTTCTGTGTCTTTTGATTGGATAATTTATTCAATTTATATCTAAAGTAATTATTGATAGGGTAAGACTTACTATTGCCATTTTGTTAATTATTTTCTGTTTTAGAAATCCTTTATTCCTAGCTTTCTCTTTTTTCTACCTTTGTGACTTGATGATTTCCTGTGACAGTAGGTTTATTTTATGTTATCTACTATAGGTTTTTACCTTGTGGTTACCATGAAGCTTACATAAAGTATTTTATAACATTCTATTTTTAGCTGATAATAACTCAATTTTAATATTATACAGAAACTTTATACTTTTATTTCTCCCCTTCATTTTTTAAGCTATTGATGCCCCAACTTACATTTTTAAAGTACTGTTTATCCAAAAACACATAATTCTTATAGCTGTTTTTAATATGTTTGTTTGTTAACTTTTAAACCTCTTATAAGTGATTTATATACCACCACTACAATATCAGAGAATCTTACTTTGACTACATATTTACCTTTACTGGTGAGTTTTACATGTTGATATGTTTTTACAATGTTAGTATCTTCATTTCAGCTGGAAGAGTGACCTATAGTATTTCTTTAAAGGCAGGTCTATTGGTGATGAACTCCCTCAGGTTTTGTTTGTTTAGTAAAGTGTACCTCTCTTTCACTTATGAAGGACAGCTTTGTCAAGTGTGGTATCCCTGATTGACAGGAATTTTTTTATTTAAAATTTAAATGTATCATCCAACATGCCTCTGGCCTGCAAAATTGCTGCTAAGAAATCCACTAATAATGTTTTTGGAGCTCCCTTTTATGTGATGAGTCACTTTTCTCCTGCTTTTTTAAAAATTCTGTCGTTGACTTTTGAAAATTTAATTATAATGTGTCTTGGTATAGCTTTTTTGAGGTTCAACCCATTTTGGTCTTTTAGGCCTCATGAATTTGGATATCTATTTCTCTCCCAAAATTTGAGACATTTCCACCTAGTATTTCTTTAAAAAAATGTTCTGTCCCTTTCTCTCTTCTCCCACCAGGATTCCTATAAAGTATATATTATTTTTCTTGATGGTTTCCCATAAGTCCCATAGGCTTTTTTTCACTCTTTCTCATTCTTTATTTTCTTTTAGCTCTTCTAACTGGATAATTTCAAATCATCTGTCTGAGTTCACTGATTCTTCTGTTTTGTCAAGTCTGCTATTGAAACTCTTTATTGAGTTCTTCAGTTCAGTCATTGTATCCTTCAACTCTAAGATTTTGTTTGTGATGGTTTCCATGTCTTGCTGAACTTCTCATTTTGTTCATGTACTGTTTTCCTACTTTTGTTTAGTCATCTGTATGTTCATACTGAACTACTTTAAAAGGATTATTCTAAATTATTTGTCAGACAGTTCAGAGATCTCCATTTCTTTAGAGTCGATGGTTGGAGTTTTACTAGTTTCCTTTGGTGGTGTCATGTTTACCCGATTCTTCATGTCCCTTGATTCTTGCAATGTATCTTTGCATTTGAGTGAATGGTTTCCTCTTACAGACTTTAAAGGTTTGCTTCAGTAAGGATAGACCATCAGTCAGCTCAACTTGGGGTACTGGATGGGTCAGCTAGTAGCATCCATGGGCAAATATGACTTGCTGTTGGGGTCTCTAGTTGGGTGAGGCACTGCCTGTGCTCTGAGGTTGGAAGAGTGCTTCTGCCTAGACTCTGTGGTTGGGTGGGCCTGCTGGCTGGGTTCTGTGTACAGTAGGGTTGCTTGGTAGGCTGTCTGGTCAAGTGGAGCTGCTAGGCGTGCTCTGTGGCCAAGTGGGGTCATTAGCTGGGCTATGCAATTACCTCTGATTGGTTAGGGTTGAGCATGATGTCACTGGCTGGACTGCATGATTGGGCAGGGCTATTGGGGTTAGGCTCTACAATCCCTTCTGGTTGGACAGGGCCTCAGACTGTGCTCTGAAGTTGGGAGTGTGCACAGGCTAAGCTTTGTAATTGGGTAGGCTGTCAGCTGTGCTTTTTTGTTGGGTAAGATCCTTGGCTGGGCTTTCTTGTCTGGCAGGGCCTCCAGCTGTACTGCACAGTTGGATGGTGCTGGGAGCTGGGCTCTGTGGTCAGGCTGGGTTGCTTTTCAGCCTCCCTGGTTAAGTGGGACCACAGGCTGTGCCCTGCAATTTGGCTGGGCCATTGGCTGGCCTTTCTGCCTGAGCAAGGCCACAGGCTTATTCAGCAATTGGGCAAAGCCCAGGCTGGGCTCCACTGCTGGGTAGAATTGTAGGCTGAACTCCATGTCTGGGCAGTACTGTAGGCTGGGCTTCCAGGCTGTCCAGGATCACTGTTTAGCCTCCCTAGTTATGCAGGGCTAAAGTCTATGTCCAACAGTTGTGCAGGGTGCTGATTAACTTGGTTCTTTGCCTTAGTGGGGCTATAGGATGGCCTGGGTTCTCTGATCAGGCTTCCTGGTGAGATAGGACTGAAGGCTATGCTCAGCAATTGGGTGGGGATTAGAAATTGTTTTCCTGGCTGGGTGGGCCTTAAGATGTACTCTGTGGCTTCCAGACATCTTCAGCCAAGCTTCCTGGTGAGGCAGGACTGGAGCCATGCTCTACAGTTAGACAGGGCTTCAAAATTGCTTCTTCCATAGAAGGCCATAGAATGTGCTCTGTGGCTACTGGGCATGTATGTCTAGGCTTCCTTATGGAGCAGGACTGGAGGTTATGCTCAGCAGTTGGGTGTGGTTTTGAACTTACTTCTCTGCTCAGGCAGGGATGTAGAATGTGCTGCACAGCTGGTACAGCTCATTGGCTGAGAACCCAAATTAGGCAGAACTGCCAACCAAGCTTCCTGGCCAGATAGGACCACAAGCTTAGTTCTGCTGATGAGCTGAACTGCTTGGTTGGGATCTCTGCTCATGCACAGCTTTAAGCAGGAAAGGCAATCCACCAAGATCAAAATGCTGGTTGCTGTTATCCCTGACTCACTTCTCCACTTCTATCTAATCCTCAGTTGAGCCCTACAGATTCCCCCAATGATCCCCATGAGTGAGACCCAAGGGTTCTCCTGGGAAGCATCCTACAATCCTGAGTGGCTGGATGTACATTTTGGACTCTCTTTTTTCCCACCAGATAAACAGTAGGTCCAGAGGGGTCCCTTAGGTGGGATGCTGTGCTGGTCTGGAAGAGGGGCAATGTAGGCAAAGTGAAGTCACTCCTCTTACCCTTCTAGTACGGTCCTTCTCAGTCTCTGTAGTCCAGGGGGTTGTTTCAATCTCATGCCTTGGTTCTTGGATTTTCACAATGGTGTCTTATATATGGATAGTTGCTAGTTGGTTTTGCAAGGGGGACTGAAGTTGGGAACAACATACATTGCCGTTTTGATAACATTATTCTACTTCTTTACATTTTTTAAGACTCTAGATTTATTGAACATGCAGACATTATTATTTTCAAAGAGGAAAAAAAGGCACGGAACTTTAATTTTTAAAAAGCCATGAAACAGACTACAAAAAGCAACCCCAATTCTGTCTGAAAATGCCTTCAGTTGCATTTGGTGATGACTCTCAAATCTGCATTTTCTTACTTTATTCTTTCCTTTATGCTTTCCCTCCTTCTTCCTGCCTTTACCTCTCTTTTACTCCCCCACTGTAATAATTGTTTATTGGATGAGTGTTGTGTGCCAATCCAAACCCATCTCTCTATCCAAGTTCTCTCTTCTGACCTTCAGTCCTAGAACCATCTGCCAGTTAGACATATCAATGTGGGTCAAGATTATACTAACGCATAGCCATATATGAAATCACACATGCACACACATACACACACACTATTTTCCCCGCAAATCCCTGAAACTTGAAAGATGACTATGCAAGAATGAGTTACGACAAAGAGGAAGGAGAAAAGGCAGGTTTAAATAAAACAGAAAATTTGGGTTAGAGTTTCTGTTGTTTCTTAAGAGTGGATCAACTTTAGAAAATGCGCCTGACCTCTGTGAATTAATCTAAATAAAGGGATGCTATATATACCAAAGGAGTGTGTTTAGGAGTGAATGAGAAATCTTCTATAATGAGCCCAAACAGCACTGAGCACAGAGAGGGAAATACTCGATATATGCTAGTTTCCTTCTTATTCCTTACATTCCCTTCAATAAAAAGAAATACCTGTGACTTACCATAAATATTGTAACTATCACAGTGAAACATTTGGAAATGTTTCAGTAAGGAAATGTACAACTCTATGGCATGTGGGCTTCAATACCATATCTTTGTCATTGAAGGAGACAAGTGATGAGTCAGTGGAAAGGAAGAAGTTCATTGCACCACTTCCACATAAGCAAGTAGAGTGTTGTCTGGGTAACCCTTTCACTTTTTTCATGTACCTCTTTGTTCTATCTATCTTATTTTAATTTTCTAAGTTAATTGTGGAGAAGAATATGTGCTTAATCCTCAGAAAAACAAAGTTTATAGTAGGAGAAGGCATTAGAACCTTGGAGTGTTAGTGACCTGGGTTCCTGTGCCTGACACCCCAGAAATACAGCACCTTGGGTTCTTCACTTCTCTGCTGTACTCATTTGTGGTACAGAGTGGAAAAAAATGCCCCTTTGGAATATTATGGCATGATGTGAAAGAATGAGGGAATGAGCCCACTACTACCCAAATAACTTCAGCAGTCACAATGCAGACATTAAAGATTTAGGCATTAAAGGCACCATTATAGGTATACAAACATGGCATCTGTATTTGTTTTTTTTTAATGAAAAGTCCAGTGGGACTCTGGGGAGATAAAAAGCCATACAGGCAAAAATAGCCACTTACGAAGGCTTTTTATTGAACTAAGATCACTCCCCTTTACTGTCTGCATCTTTATTTCTGTGATCTCATTTTTATTTGCTAATGCTCTTATAAACTTATGGGAATATGACTTATATTCTCTTGCTGACAGAGAAAAGGAGTCCAAGAAGTTAACTACCTTGGAACATGAGAACTTTTTCCTTGAAAATACAGTATGTCTTTTGGTATTAGAAAGACAACTACATCCCATGGGCATATAGGCTTTCTTCAAGGAACCCTGAAAAATATGGATGGGCTAATGGATGTATACACACATACATTCTCTGTCTCTCTGTCTTTCTCTTTCTCACACACACACACACACACACAAACACAATCTTTCAACATCTTTACCTTCTGTATTAACTGATATAAAGAAGGAATACAAGTAGGCATACTTTCTGCCTTTTGAGGGCCTTTACACAATTTACAGCATGGAAGCTTGAGTTCTGGGGTAATCTGAGGAAAATCTCATTTACAAATCTGTTAGTTGAGATTATGTTATTCAATGATTTGCTCTCTCCCCACAGATTAAATAATTTTTATTCATGCTTTGAAAGGCAGTAAAATTTCAAACCATTGAACACAAGACACAAAGTATGCAACTCCTCTCTCAAGGCTTCAGGACTTGGACAATATTATCAATGTGGAGATTTCTCTCCCTGAAAATTATTTAAATTAAATTCTGCTTGGAGAAGATTAAATGACTTTAACTGTTTTTTTCCTTTCTCAGTTCATTCAAATGAGAGACATGACAAGGGCTACTTTGGAAGACATGTTTTTCTGGAGTATTCCATGGGGTTTTGAGGAGTAAAGCACAGACTGATATGCTTACCTCCTCTCATGTTCCCCCTTCCTCAATTGCCCAACTATAGTCTTCAAGCCTGGCTGCTCTGTTAGCCCAGAACAGCTGTGAACCTCTGGCCTCCACCTACAAAAGGGCACACATTTCAATGGATTTCCCTCCTCCCCCTTTTTGTTCCTTGGCACAGTTTTCTTCCTTCCTTGTAGCGATAAGCTCTTGGGGCTTCTGAAACTTGCCATCTTGCCCCAGGGCTTCTTAAACAAGGGTGCAGATCAGAATCAATGGTACACATTACAAACCATTCTTGGAATCCTCATCTTTTTTTCAAGTAAATTCTGTATTGTCAAGGTAGTTCAGAATTTTTATATTTGGAAGGAATAGTAATGCTTCTGTTTCTCTCCTTTTATTATTACTTTATAAAGTTTTCAGTAAGTTATTCAAGAGCAGCAAAAAGAACATATTAAGAGCAATTTTAAAAGCACGTACACATATTCCCTTTCTAGAGTTGCTAATGTAGTAGATCTGTGATATGGCATGGAAAAGTGAAAAGAAAATCCATTATCATCATCAGCTTCTATGCAGAGTAATTGGCAATGTGTTTATACAAGAAAGTTAACCATGGTCAATATTGGCATAATTGCATAATTGGGCAACTCTTGAGATTACTCTACAGTAATCAGGACAGTATGGTTTGACATACAGATCAATGAACATAAAAGAGAACCCAGAAACAGACATGCCAAATATGTCCAACTTGTCTTTCACAAAGGTGCAAAGGCAATTCAGTGGAGGAAAGATAGCCTTTTTAACAAATGGTGCTGGAGCAATTAGGCATCTATAGGCAAAAATAAATAAAAGATGAACCTTGAACAGAACCGCAAGCTTTATACAAAAATTGATTAAAATGGACCAAAACAATTGTAAAATTATCAGCCTTTTAGGAAAACGTACAGTAGAAAATTATTTGGGATCTAGGTCTAAGCAATGAGTTCTTAGACTTGACATCAAAAGCAAGATCTAAAAATAATAATACCGTATGATCTAGCAATCCCACTCTTGGATATGTATCCAAAAGAATTGAAATCAGGAACTTGAAGAGATATTTGCACCTCATGTCCTTTGCAGCATTATTCAATAGCTAAGATGTGGAAACAACCCAAACGTTCATTGATAGAAGAATGGATACATATAATGGAATATTATTCAGCCTTTAAAAAAGAGGGAAATCCTGCCATTGTGACAACATGAATGAATCTAGGAGACATTTTTTTTAAGTGAAATAAGCCGGTCACAGTACAAATAATGCATGGTTCCACTTAAATGAGGTATCTGAAATAGTCAAACTCTTAGAAGCAGAAAACGGAACGGTGGTTGCCAGCGGCTTGGTGGAAGAGGAAATGGGGAGTTGTTGAATGGGTATAAAGTTTCAGTTATGCAAGATAAATGAGTTCTAAAGATCTACTGACAACATAATGCCTATAGTTAAGCATCTGTTATTGTGCACTTGAAAATATGTTGACAGGATAGATTTCATGTTAAATATTATTACCACAAAAAAAACAAGGAAATTTTTGGAGTTGATAGATATGTTTATTACCTTGATTGCAGTGATAGTATCAAGGATGTATGCATATTCCAAACTTATCATAATGTACACATTAAATATGTGCATTTTTATATCAATTATACCTCAGCGAAGCTTCAAAAAGCAAAAAAATTATAAATGGGCCTCATCAAAATTAAAATGTTTGCTCTATGAAAGACCATGTTAAGAGGATGAAAGCTACAGACTGGGAGAAAAATATTTGCAAACCACATAGTCAATAAAGGACTTGTTTCTTGAATATCTAAAGAAGTCTCAAAACTCAACAGTAAAAAAACAAAATCCAATTAGAAAATTGGCAAAATATGTGAAGAGACATTTTACTGAAGAGGATATAGAGATGGCAAATAAGCACATGAAAACATCATTATTCACTAGGGAAATGCAAGTTAAGACTCAGTGAGATATCAGTATACCCTTAATCAGAATGGCTAACTTAAAAAACAGTACCACCACCAAATGCTAATGAGGATGTAGAGAAACTGGATCTCTAATACATTGCTGGTGGGAATGTAAAATGGTAAAGCCACTTTGGAAAATGATTTGGAAGTTTCCTTAAAACTGAATATGCAACTATCATATGACCTGGCAATTGAAATCTTGGTTATTTATTCATGAGAAATGGAAATTTATGTTCACACACAAGCCTGCATAAGATATCCCTAACAGTTTATTCACAAAATCCACAAGCTGGAAACAACCCAGATGTCATTTAATAAAATTATTAAACAAAGCAGGCTGCATCCATATCATGGACTAGTACTCAGCAATTGAGAAACCAAACTATTAATATATGCAATAATTTAGATGAACCTTAAGGAAGTAATACTAAGTGAAAAAACCATTCTCAAAAAGATAAATACAGCACAGTTCCATTTATATATCATTCTTTGCTAGTATTTTGTTTTGAATTTTTGTGTCTATGTTTATGAAAGGTATTGACCTGTAATCTGCCTTTATTGTAAAATCCTTTCCAAGTTTTGGTTTCAAGAATATGTTGGATTCACAAAACGAGTTGAGAAGCAGTCTCTCTTTCTTATTATCTTAAAGAATTTATGTATCATTTCTTCTTGAAATATTTGGAAGAATTCACTATTGAACCAATCTGGTTCTGGAGATTTCTTTTTGGATAGGATTTTAATTACAGATTCAATTTCCTTGATAAATATAAGACTAGTCGAATTTATATTTCTTCTTGGATCCATTTGGACAGCTAAGTTTTTCAAGGAATTTTTTTCCTATTTTATATAAACTGCCAAATTTATTGGCAACTTTATTTCTAGTTTTACCCACCATTGCTTTTGCATAATCAGTGCAAATGTCAACACAGTGGAAAATACACCTGGGCATGAGTCAAAGCTGTGGCACTGAACTGTATTAACAATCATTAATTCTTCAACTCCACATATTCATAGTTAAAAAACAAAACAAAACTTCAGTTAAGAATATCCTCTATGAAGCAGTTAAAGTTAAATTAATTTTATTAGCATTGAACCATTAAGTCTATATTCTTTTAATATTCTGTGTGATGAATAAGTATACAGGCAGTTCTTTTGCTATATATCAAAGAAGGATGATTGTTTTGAGGAAAACAGTTATGTAATTATTTTAATCACAAGCATTCTATGAGGTAGTATAGTAGAGAGACAGTTTTTATTAGGTGTCAGATAAATATGAGTTACAATTCCTATCACGCTTATTAATCCTGTTACCTTAAAAATGCCCTTAACCTCTCTGTACCTATTTACTCATTTGTAAAATGTGAGCAGTGATTCTTATATCAGTGAATTATTGTGAGTAGCTAAAGAAAACACCAATTTAAACTGTCCAATACAGAACTTGCCACATAGGAAATTCAACATGTCACTTCCCCCCTCATTCCCACCATGCTTCTAACACTGAAACTAGATGGATGATCAGTACACATCTATATTTATTTTATCTAGATGATTACCTGCAGCTGATGCTGAAGCCGTATATGAGACAGTTTACAGAGTTAGCCTCAAATCTCCACAAACATGTAGTGAAGAAAGTTCCTTCTCTGTTAGCACTAGGAAATTTTCACTTACCTTATAAATGACAAAATCTTCTTAGCAGCCAAGGCTGCTTTATGATAGTAAGAAATGTAATGGTCTTAGATGTCTTCAGGTCCACCAAGTTTAGTTTAAGATAATGAATCTGAAGCTCAGAGGGACTTGATTAGTTAGTAGCCAAAAGAGTGCAAGACTCAAAACAGTAGCCACTTTTGTGATTTTTACACTCTGCTTAATAATCCTACCATTTAACTTTTGTGCTTTTCTGTCTTATTTGGTTTGTGTTTTAGGTTGACATCATAAAGTATGTGAACTGCATGTCTATAAATAACTTTGAGTCACTGGAAGACAAAAGTACCCTGGATGAGAAGGTCCTGTGAAAGAATCAAGCATAATTGAGTTTCTGGCAGAGCACTGCAGTGGAGTCAGGAGATATGGGTGCTAGTGCCTGAACCAACACTGGCTCTGGGAATTTGAGTAAGTCTCTCCTCCATTGCTGTCCTCATCTGTAAAACAGAGTAACATATGTATTACTCTCAATCATCAGAATATGTTTTGCCAAATCTCTCTCTTATACCTTATACTCTATAAAAATAAAATAGAGCTGAATGACAAAATTATTAATGTATTGGTAAAATAATATTAATATACAAGAATGTAAACACTTATTAATATAAATGTACCATAATTTTATTTGTATAAGAATTTTAAACCTGATTGGCTTGGTTTATCTTTCCACTTAAAACCTCAAAGGATATAGTCTGGAATATCTATTCATTCACACATTTCCCTCTCTCTCTCACTCTTGCACACACACACACACACCTACACATACAAGACACAAGCACACTCTGGTGCATACACATAGTCACATGTCATGGGAATAGGTCCTTAGTCACAAGGTAGGAAGTAAGCCCTGTCCTCTACAGCAATAAGTGAAATGTTGTGGAAAAACAAAGGAAAGTACAATTGATTCCAAATTGTAGGGGTCAAAGCAATCAGAGAAGGCTTTTAAATGGACTAAAAGCAATGAGACTCATTCCTGCCAAGCTGGTAGGCTATCTGATCTGAGCCAATACTGTTGGGTTTATCTAGCACCAAATCCTGTACTTTCACCTGCAGTTATCAATTGTCTTGGCACATAGGTTAGTTTAGGGATGAGGTAAAATGAATTCAGTAAAGTCACAGGATACAAAATTAACATATATAACTTGGTTGTGGTTTTAATACATTAATAATGAGATATCAGAAGAAGAAATTAAGAAAATAATCCCATGTACAATTGCATTAAAAAGAATAAATTTAAATTAAAAAGAATAAAATCCTGCAATACTCCAAAACCTGTAAATATTGATGAAAGAAATTGAAGAAGACAAACAAAAGGAAAGATACTCCATGCACATGGATTGGAAAAATTAATATTGCTAAAATGTCCATACTACACAAAGCAATCTACAGATTCAATGCAATCCCTATCAAAATACCAATGAAATTTCTCACAGACCTAGAACAAAGAAACCTAAAATTTGTGTGGAACCACAAAAGACCCTGAATAGCCAAAGCAATCTTGAGAAAGAACAAAGTTAGGGGTACCATGCTCTCTGATTTCAAACCATTCTACAAAGCTGTAGTAATCAAAACAGTATGCGTCTAGCATGAAAACAGACACATAGATCAATGGGAATAGAATAGAGAGCCCAGGAAAAAACCCATGCATATATTATCAATTAATCTTTGATAAAGGAAACAAGAATATACAGTGGGGTAAAGACAGTCTCTTCAATAACTGGTGTTCAGAAAAATGGGCAGCTACAAGCAAAAGATGAAACTGGACTACTGTCTTACACCATATACAAAAATAAATTCAAAATGGGCTCAACACCTGAATTGAATACCTGAAACCATAAAACCCCTAGAAGAAACCATAGGTAGTATGTTCTTCGACATTAGTCTTAGCAATATTTTTTGTGCCAGTCTCTTCAGGCAAGGGCAACAAAAGTTAAATAGATGGGATTATATCAAACTAAAAAGCTTTTGCACAGTGAAAGAAACCATCAGTAAAACAAAAAGGCAACCTAGTGAATGGGAGAATATATTTGCAAATCGTACATCCAATAAGTGACTAATATCCAAAATATATAAAGAATTTACACAACTTAATATCAAAAAGCAAATAACCCAACTAAAAAATGGGCAGAGGACCTGAACAGACATTCTTCCAAAGACATACAGATGGCTAACAGGCACATGAAAAGATGCTCAACATTACTAAGCATTGAAGAAATGCAAATCAAAATCACCGTATCACCCCATACCTGTCAGATTGGATGTTATCCAAAAGACAAAAAATAACAAGTGTTGGCAAGAATGTGCAGAAAAGTGAACCCTCCTACACTGTTGGTGGGAATGTAAATTGGTGCAGCCACTATGGAAAACAGTATGGTGGTTTCTCAAAAAATTAAAAATTGAACTACAATACAATCTAGCAATTTCACTTCTGTATATTTATCCAAAGAAAATGAAAACAATCTGAGGAGATATATACACCCCTATGTTCACTGTGGCATTACTTACAATAACCAAGGTATGAAAGCAACCTAAGTGTCCACTGATAGTTGAATAGATAAAGAAGATGTTGCATATATACACAATGGAATATTACTCAGCCATAAAAAAGAATGGAATCTTACCATTTGTTACAACATGGATGGACTTGGAGAGTATTATGCTAATGAGATAGAGAAAAACAAATACCATATAATTTCATTTATATGTGGAATCTAAAAAACAAGACAAATGAATAAAAAAACAAAACAGAAACAGACTGACAGATACAGCAAACAAACCATTGGTTACCAGAGTGGGTAGGGATTGGGGGTCAGGCAAAATAGGTGAAAGAGATCAAGAGGTACAAACTTGCAGTTATAAAATAAAATCATGGGTATGTAATATACAGCATAAGGAATATACTCAATAATTTTATAATAACTTTGTATGGTTATTAGTTACAAATAGTAACTAGACTTATTGTGGGGATTGTGGTGTAATGTATAAAAATAGCAAATCACTATGATATATACCTGAAAACAGGATAATGTATATCAATTATACTTCAATAAAAAAATTAAATGGGCAAAGGACTTGTGTAGACATTTCTCCAAAAAAAACCCAAAGATGTACAAATAAGCCAATAAGCATGTGAAAGGATATTTAACATCACTAACTATAAGGGAAATGAAAGTTCAAACCACACTGAGAACAACTTCTCACCCATGAATTTGTCTATTATTAAAAACAAGCAAAAAACAGAAAATAACAAGTGTTTGGTGAGAATGTGGAGAAATTGTTACTTTGTGCCTTGCTGGAGAGAATATAAAATGGTGTAGCTGCAATGGAAAACAGGATGGCAGTTCTCCAAAATATTAAACATAGAATTTTCATATGATCCAGGAATTAAATTTCTGGGTAAATATTCAAAGGAATTAAAAGCAGCACTCAACAGATATATAATTTTTCTGCCTCTGGACATTGTTGACTGTGTGAAGCCTACAGTATGGTCGCCATCTTGAGATCACCAAAGTCAGACAAACCAACACACAGAAGACGAAAAGAACCTGTGTCCTTGAAAACACGGTTGGAATAGCTAAATAAAACCAATTCTGGAGTTGTCACTCTGCCATATTCCTTGTTAAATGAGATAATAAATCCCTTTATTGTTTAAAAAAAGTATTGAAAAGATGATCACTTCCTTTTGCTCACTATCCTCAGGTGTCTCATCCTGCAAGAATGTCACTAAAGCTTATCCATCATATAAACACATATTTATTTCATTTCCTTCTGCTTCAAGTTCAGTTCATCTCTATGAGATGTTCATGTTAAAGTCTCTTTTGTGGGAAGAAGAACACAGGGTAAGTCAATACCTATATTTGAAGTGTTATGTATTAGGCACTTTTTATAGGTTTCCTCATTTTCTCCTCATAATGGCTGTGAATTAAGTATCAGTATGCCCTTTTTACAGATGATCAAGTTCAGGCCTACAAAGGGTAACTCAGTACTTCAGAGTCAAACAAACCTAGTTTGAAGCAGGAACGCTGTTCTCTTCATTTATACATATGAATAAGGTGTTATATATTTTATTTATATATGTAAAAAAATATATATATAGTTTCAATATCAGAAAATCCATTAATATAACCTATTGCTTTAATAGAAAAATTGAGAGAAATTATATGATCATCCCATAGATGAACAAAAGGTATTTGACAGCATTCACCACTATTCATATTTTAAAGCCTCAATAAAATAGGAATTTGTTGGTATTTTCTTAACATGGCAATAATATATGTATCACAGCAAAAAAGCCACCATCCTGCTTAATGGGAAAATACTGGTGGCATTCCTACTAAAGATAAGACTAAGATGCCCAATTATCTCCTCTAATCTTAGACATTGTGTAGAAGGTATTTTACCTTGCAAGTGAAAAGCAAGCAATTAAAAGAAGTGGTAAAATCTCCCCATATTTTGTGATGATATGATTATGTATTGGAAAACCCAAAGAAAAAACAGAAAAAATATTTTAAAAAATTTAATTTAGTAAAGTAGCAGGTTACACACCAACAACCAAAATCAAAAGCTACCACATATACAACTAAAGAAACTCAGAAGATATAATGGAAGAGTAGAAAATTATTAGATAAAAACTTAAGAAGCAATGTTCAAAACCCATGTAGAACACAAAATTAGATTTGAACAAATGGAAAAACATGATTTTCTTGGGGAAGGAGACTCAATACCATAAAGATGCCAATTTCCCCAAGTTTATTAATTAAATATTATTCAAATTAAATAATAATTGATTTTTTATGAATTTAGACAAGTTTATTATCAAATTTATTTCGCAGGATAACAAGAATAGTCAGATAAGCCCTGAAAAAGAAGAGGGGGGTGGCTTCAAGTCTTACCAGATACCAAAATATATAACATATGTACAGTATAAGAGTGTGGTGTTGGCCCATGAATCGACAGAAAGACTAATGAAACAGGATAGAAAATACTGACATAGGCCCACTTATACTTGGAAATTTTGAATATGATTAAGGTAGCATTTTCAAATCAGTGGAGATATGATGGGTGATTTTATAAAGTGGTACTGTGTCAGCTAGACAACCATATAGTTAAAAAGGGATTCATTTCTCCACCTTACATCAGGAGAAATTTCAAATGGTACAAATTTAAAAAAAAAATGAATCCATACAAGTATAAGAAGAAAACATGGGTGAATTCCTCTATAAATGGGAAGTGAGGAAACTTTCCTAACTATGACTCAAAATTTAGGAACATTAAGGAAAAGAGATTATTAAATTTGACTACATAAAAATAACAACAATTTTGTATGGTATAAAACATGCTAGCCAATTAAAAAGATGTTAGGAAAAATAATTACAACTAGTATCTCCGACAAAGTGTTGATATTCCTTCTACATAGGAGCTTATCAATATATAGTTACTAAAAAACAACAAAACCTATCATAGTCATGGAAGAAATATAAACAATTAACAGAAAAACTGCAAATTGTCTCAAACTTGCTTTTAATAAGAAAGATGCAATTCAACTATAATAAGATACCATTTATAACTGTTAGATTGGTAAATCCAAAAGTTTATCAACATCCTCATTTGGTGAGGATGTGAAAAACATGTCCTTTAATACACTGCTCAGGGGAATGCAAAATGACATGTTCAGTGTAGTAGGCTTAATATTGGCTTCCAAATATATCAAATCCTAATCTCTGGAACCTGTAATTCTTACTTTATATGGAAAAGGATCTTTGCAAATGTGATTAAGTTAGGGATCTTGAAATGGAGAGATTTTCTGGATTATACAAGCAGGCCCTAACTGCAATTCCATATGTCCTTATAACAGAGAGGCAGAGGGAGAGTTAACACAGACACAAGAGAGGCAGTAAGACCAAGGATGGAGAGGCTGGAATGTGCATGAATGAGCCACGGAATATTAACAGCCAACAGATGCTAGAAGAAGCAAGGAACATATTCTCTAGAGCTTCCATGAAGAGTGTCATCCTACCAACACTTTGAGTTTGGTCCAGTGAAAGTAATTTTGGACTTCGGATACCTAACTCAGTGAGTGAATTAATTTCTGTTGTTTATAGATCCCAAGTGTATTGTAATTTGTCACAGTAGCTATAGGAAAGTAATGCAACCACTATGAAGGGGAATTTGATAATACCTAGCAAAATTATATATCTTCTTATGCTTTGACTTGGAATTCCCATTTCAAGAAACATCCATATCTATATACTAAATATATATTAGTAATGACACAAAAAGTATAGATATAGATAAGGATATTCACTGATGCACTCTATGTACAGCAAAAGTAAACAACTTTTGATGGGTATTTATATCCATCAGTTGTGTTCTAGATGAACAAACTGTCATGCAACCATAGAGCAATGTACACTAAGTAAGTTTAAAGAATTATGAATATCTCCACATAGAACTATGGGAGGACCTCCAAGATATACTATTAAGTGAAAAGTCAGTGTATACAAAGGTGTGTATACTATGGTACTTTTTAATCTAAGAATTGGGGGAAATGCAAATATATACATTTTACTTATATTAAAAATAAAAGAACCAGTGAACATTGATTCATTGGTAGAAAAGAAATAACCGAATTTTAATAATAGAAAAAATAGACTAAAAATATAGAACAAAGCCTCAGGGAACTGTGGGACTATACAAAACGTATAATAGTCATGTGATTTTTGTCTTGGAGAGGAGGAAAAGTGCATAGAAGAAAAAGTATTTGAAGAAATAATGGTTGACAAACTTCAAATTCGGAAAAAGACATAAGCCTAGAGGTTCAAGAAATTGAGTGAACCCTAAACAGAATTATTCCAAATAAAGCCATGAAAACAGACATCATGATCAAACTTCAGAAAACTAAAAACAAAAGCAGAAAATGAAAACAGGGAGAGAGAAATGATGCATTACCTGTAGGAGAAAAATAAATAACAGCAAATTTCTCATCAGAAACCAGTGTAGAAGGAATTAGCACAACATTTTTCAAGTGCTGATAGAAAAGAACTTTTAACCTGAAATTCTATCCAGCAAAGTTATCCTCCAAGAAAGAAGGGGTATATAAAGATATTGTCAGATGAAGGAAAATGAAGAGAATTTATCAGCAGCAGATGTAACCTAAAAGGATGGCAAAAAAGAAGTTCTTAAGACAGAAAGTAAATGATAATAGAAGGGCTCTCCAAAAAAGATACAAAATGATAGGGCCAACTGTGTATGAGAGAACATGTGCAGATAACATGGTAGAAATCCAGAAACAAGCCATTATCTCAGGAGAAATCCTGTGCAGAAATTCTAGTAACAGAGTTGAAAAGGTTAGGTAGTGTGGACATTTGAGTAAAGTATGCAAAATCCATGTGTCTGCAACAGCAGAGTTATACAACCGTAAGAAGGTGTTCAGTTAACAAATGCAGATCTGTTTAGAGCAGAGGCCAGATATTAACTTGCAGAAATGATAATTTCACAAGAACAATATGTTAAAATAAAAATCGTAAACTTGTCAGAGCAGTGTGGTGCTGGGATACAATTCACTGAGCTGATGAGAGGAGTGGAGACAACAAAGGAGGAGAAAGCTTCACTAAGTAGTCTCTGGGAAGACGCAGAGATGAAACAAATGAAAGCATAGAGAGTGCAAACTCATGGAGAGAGGGTTCTGGCTAAGAAAACTACTCCAGGAGGCAGGCTTCTAAGAAGCTCACTGGCAGATGGGGGAGTCCATGGGACCTGGGGTCAGAGAGAAACGAAAGGGGGCGTATGATCTCCAGATCGCCTGGGGGATCCATTAGTTTAAAATCCTTCCCCTTGATGTCTGCTTCTACTTTAATGTAGGTTTAGAGAGCTGAGCATCAACTCTTCACTACTGTCAGTGTTCCTGGTTCTTCCCTGCCCCCATGGGACAATGTCATGCAGGGCACTTTCCTTCTTACCAATGTTTGTGCCATTTCAGTGTGTAAAGAGGTTACATAGTAGCATCCCATGGAAGCAAATGGTCCCCTATCAATTGGTCCTAAACCTGAACAGCCTCAGACCCCTGGGGTGTCCAATCAGTTACCTAGGAGTCCTCTCTGCTCATCTGGGAGCCCCTACTCCTCACCAGTCAGGCTGGACACCCAGTCCCCTCCCTCCTATCCAATCCCCATAAGCCCTGCCCCCTCTACCAGGTCCAGCTCCTTTTTAAGGAGTCTCTCTGATGACTCCAGTGTGGTCTTTCTCTTTATTATACATTAAGGGGGCTCTACAGAGGTCACCATAACTTCCATAGGATCTGGACCCTGTGAAACCATCAATGTGACCTCGGTAGCCCTGGGTCACTGGAGGTGTGAAGAGTGACAGATGCTCATAACACTTGTGTACAGTCCATGGCGGGGGAGGGAACTCACCTTAGGATATCTAAGACTCTGGGGCCCAGGAAGAGTCCTGACTCTTGCTACAGTGTCCCTCTCTGCCAACCCCCAGTCACCTCTTCGTAGAACTTCAGGTAGGTTCCAGACCCCTTGGCCATGTGCACACCTGATATGAACATAGAGGGCACCAACACAGGAAAAGCACAATTATTATATGGAAAAAATGAGGACTTTTCCCCCAGCCCAACTCTATTACACTGCATATCATAGAGATGGCACTGAAATTAATATGTAATATAGACAAATACGTGGTTCTCTTCTTACCTTCCCAAATACTCACTAAAACATAGTAGTGCTATATAGAAAGAGTTAGGATAGGAAGAAAGTAAACATTGGTATTGTGGATAGTGCACCAATTACTGTGCTGGGATCTTGATAAGATTTTGTCCTTGAACTCCTAACAATGCTCCTTTGAGTATAAGGACTATGAGGTAGACATGCAAACACACTGTATATGTAAGTGTGTGTGCATTTATATGTTAAATTAGTAAGCTGGAGGACAAGGATACCTATGTTTGTGTGTGTGCGTGTGTGTAGTGACAACATACAAAACAATAATACATTTTGTTTAGGGAAACTCATATAGAATAAAATGATAGAGGAATGATAACCATCCCTTTCTGGATAGTAATTATCTCTATGGAAGAAGGAAGAGGATACAGTCAGGGAAGAGTAAAGTTTTTTCTTAATCTGGACTGATTTTGTATCTCTATGCTTTTCATCTGCATTATCTCATAAGTAGTAGTGCTTTTAGGGGATGCAGTTTTATCGTAAATGTAATGGACACTCCTCTTAGCAAATGTTTAATATTTGGAGTCAAATGCAGAGTTTAAAAATATCAGTACTCAGCAATCCCTCATCCTTGAGATTCACATAGTTTCACTCCATTGTTTTTTTCTGCATGAACATAGGCAAATGTATATGTATTATATCACCTTTCTTATAACTATCATCTTAATGTATGTATAGTTCAGTATCATTTTCTTGTTATTTTGGTTTTGCTTTTGTCTTAAGCACTAGCAACTGGAGAAAATGTTCTGATAAATGACAAGGTATAAGATGGGATCTATCTATGCTTTATAATGAAGCCTTTACCATTTGACCCAGCCCTTACCCTTGAACATTGCATCTGATTAGAAATGCCATACGTGTAGAATATGAAATAGTGCTATGTGTTTGGATCTACTCATGAGCTTTCTATAGACTTCCTTTAATCTCTATGTCAATCACTCTACCCAACAGTTATAAAATCACAGTTTTGTGAAACATTATATGTCTGGCAGTATAATCTTTATCCCATCACTCACTTTTTGGATGGGTGGCAGGAATCATCATCATCACCATCATCATCAGTAGTAAAAGATACCAACAATCAAAGAGCATGTGATAGATAAATTGCTTGCTCAAGATCATGCAACCAGCAAGTAATAATTCTCAGTATCAAATGCTAGTCCTTCTGACTCCAAAGCCCACGCCCCAGCCTCTGTTTCTATATTGAATGCCCTTCTATATTAGGGCTGGGGCCAGTATGGAGGAAGGGACTCACCCAAGGTCCTGTGCTCAGTTAATGGGTCTGGTTCCTGGGACACATGTTTGATGACTCCCATCTTCTGTCTAGCTGCTCTTTATGCTATCTCTTCTGTACTATTTCTTCTTCCTGGGGTGCAATAAGAAATTGGTTCACTCATATCAAACAAGAAGGAAAATGGAAGACAGGAAATCATGTGGTAAAAAGGAAATGATAAGATGGGACCTAAGTTCACTTCTTGCTGCTACATTTCCAGGTGTCATCTGTTTCAAATCTTCTATTTTGTGGGACAGAAGGTGACAGGATGGGCTAGGAGTAACATTTATCAAAGTTCTACTATGTGCCACACATGTTATAAAGTTTTCTTTTCTTTTTACAAGTCTGTTAAGAAGGTACCCTTAGTTCCATTTTACAGATGACAGACCTCAGACTCACAGAAGGTATGTAAATATTCCAGGGCCAAACATCTACCCCTTTTCCTCTGCCTAGACCAATCAGCAGCTTCCTATTTATGATGGTGGATTTCTAGGGCTTAAGGACTCATAGTGAGAAACACCCCTGATATGGAGCCTGGGGTGTCATGGCCCCATTGGTAATCACTCCCCTTTGGTAGATAAATATGACAGTGGGGATGAAGTCCTGCCCTGTGAGCCAAGGGGCCTGGGAGTGAAAGCCCTGTGGCCGGGTTGACTCCTGAGGTGTTGAACGGGACCCAGGAAGCAGCACAAGCTCTGGCCCTTTGGAAAGGGAACCTGACTGGTAGGGTATTAACATATGCAACAACTATATGAAGGGTGTTCTACATTTTATCTCATTTCAATCTTAACTACTCTACCCAAGACCAGTAATTATCCCCATTACTCAGTGAAGGTACAGAAGTAAAAAATTAAGTAACTTGATCTAGGGAAACAACCTTATAAATTACTTAAAGACTCAAAAAACAATTAGTCAAAAGACCAAGCTTTTTTCTCCCTCTGTCCTGTGAGCTGGCATGCACTATACCTCAAAGCATTATTTTTCATATTTTTTTAAACACTGGGCTGAAGTACTTTTTAAATAGTAAAAATAATTATGAAGTGTAAAATACCATATGAATAACAAAAAGTTGAAATCAAAATGTGTGTGAAAAACTGGTGAAATTATTTACCACTTATATTTAGACATAAGTTTATATCCTTGATGTACAAAAAACGCTTAAACAAAAGACACAGGTCAGTAACATAAAGAGATAATGCACATAAAAAGCAATATAAATTGCTAATAAATACTTGGAAACATTTCAAATCAAATAAACAAATGAAATGAAAATGAATCATATTAAATGAAATAAGTAAAAAATGTAGAA
Organism: Manis javanica; assembly: GCF_040802235.1. NCBI lineage: Eukaryota > Metazoa > Chordata > Mammalia > Pholidota > Manidae > Manis > Manis javanica. Next base: position 92,826,174 of record NC_133174.1, read on the forward strand.
TCTGATCCCATTTCTTCAAAATAATACACATCAACTTTGGTAAGTGGGTATGTATGTGTCATTAGGTATAAATTAGTGCGCTACATGCAGAGAAAAATACAGAGAGTAGGCACCAGTAAATTGACAAAGATGATCTCTGTATTATAATGGGCAGAAGATGGAGGCAGAGAGACAGAATAATTTCACATTCATAATATACATTTTTATATTGTTTGATGCTTGTTAAAAAATAAAAATTATTAACTGGTAATCTGAAAAAGTTATTGAAATAAAGTTTTGTAAAATAGGAAAGCTATAAAGCAAGTCACAAAATGATATGTTTGTAGAAATACATTTACTGATTTAGAAACATGTTCATATACTGTTGTGTGAAAATAACACATTAAAATATTTCTTTGATAATAATTCAATGTATGTGGGTTTGTGGGAGATAGAGGATACTTTCATTTTATGAATTTGTTTTTCCATAGTGTTTTAAATATGGAACATTTACTGTATAAAATGTTGAAAACAGAATAATTATGAGCTGATTACAAATATGATGCCCACATATATATTCATTACTTTGGAAACATGTTCATAATATACTTTTTAATGAATAAAAGTATCATATCAAACCAATTTATTTGACACTTCCTCTCTGTGTGTGTGCATGTTTCTACACCTCAAACGTCTTCACACCAATTGTACATATACTAAGTCCTGCAGCTTTCCATTTAGTTCACATGGGACTGAACTTCTAGCCTCAGAAACTGAAAATCCCGGGATGGGCACAAATACAGAAGGATCATCACCAGTGGGTGGAAAATTCCACAAAGCTTTGACCTACACATTGGAATTCATGTACCTCCTTCACTGCTCCAGTACCTCACCCTTTGCCAGGCTCCCAATTGACTTTCATACCTGCAATTCTGGTGCAGAGCACCAGGTGGCATCTTTCTCCATTTTCTACAGGTTATTTTTTCACAAAGAAAAAAAGCAATTTTCAGAATAGGAACAAAATTTTTTCTCAAATACTATTATTTATATTTTAAATATTTAATATTGTATATCTTTATTATATTATAAATTACATAATTTTAGTAGATATAAATTTAATATATAAATATCATTGTAAATTTTTTTAAATAATAGCTAAATAATAAGTATAGTATAATCCTAACTCTCTTCGAAAATTTCATATGTATATAAAAGACAGAGAGAACATACTCAGTTTTGTTTCCTGCTTATATCTGTGTCTATATCTCAGTTATTTATTAGTATGTTTTGTCTACTGTGTGCCAGGCACTGTCAGTCCAATTCCACATCTGCATCTCACATCACCCTGCTCTTGATTTCTTGACCTGAATAACTGGAAATGTCCACAGGTGGCAAGATGGATGTCAGTGCCCACCTGAAACACTCCATTCCAGGCAAGGGTAGTGCAAGCTTTACCCTGAGTCCTGGACATCCAGTATCTAAACAGGAAATAATACAATTAAGTGGGGAATGGTTGTAACTTGGGGAACTTGAGCAGCCTGTAACCCATACCTCTATACTCTTGTAGAACTGTAGGAGGCTATCACCTTCTCCTGATGGGACCTCACTCACAGTGAAGGACGAAGCAATCCTTGTGTGGCTTTAGTCTTGGTTCTTCTCATGGGTGTGAACTAGGGTTTTACTTTCTCTTTAGTCCCTGGCTAGGTCAGACTGGTTGATTCTGGAACTGGTTTTGTTCCAAACTATTTCATAATCCGAGGGGTCCTTTAGAGGTGACATGGAATTTCTGCTTCATGTAAGCCCTTCTTTACCAGTTATGGGAGCCTGGATTCATATCCACAGGAGACAGAAAAGACTAGAGACCCTGTTCTCAAAGACAAGCACTGGACCAAGACCGTAGTCTGAACATTTAATTCTCCTGATTTAGTGGGACAGTTTTTATAGATTTCTCACATGATAGTCACCTTCCCTCAGGATTCCCCTTTTTCCCAACATCCCAATATGATCCATAACTCTCTCTTTTATGTCCCGTCCACTAAAGTATGCCCCCAGAGAAATTCCCCTATACTTGGTAGGGGAGAAAACTTGTCTATGACTTAAAATTCTGAAGCAATAAGGGATGAGAGTTGATACATCTTAATTTTTTTCACGAAAAAGTGACCCAAGAAGAATAAAATGAAAAATTAAACACTGGGAAAATATTTACAACTTAGACAACAAAGAGTTATATCTCTAACCTGTAGAAATCTTACAAAAAAGTGAATGAAAAACCAAAAATCATGAGAGAAAAAAGGGCAATAGATACAAATAGGCATTTCATCAAAAAGATGTTGATGCAGGAGTAAAAAAAATAAAAAGTTCCTTAAACACAAGAAAAATGCCCCACCTAACTCATGATAAGCAATGAAAAGAAAAATAACTATAATGAGATAACTGTTCTTACCAATCAGATAGTCTGTGAGGAAATACACATTCCCTTATATTGCCGATGGTAACATAAAATGACTCTACTCTATGAAGAGGATATGATACTATCTAGCAAAATTACATAGGTATTTACTCTTGGAACCAGTAGTCTTTCTAGAATTTCTTGCAAAGATACAAAAATGCATGATAATCACAAGTCCATTCCTTGCAGAGCAATCCACAACAACAGAATATCAGCAATAAGACAAATGTCCACCAATAAGGAGCTGGTTGAGTAATTTAAGGTATAGCTACATCAGAGAGTACTATGCAGCTATAAAAAGCAATAGGATTCCCTCTGTAGACTACTATGAAGTGATCTCTAGGATATATTAAGTGAAAAAGCAAAGTGCATAAAAATGTGTAGAGTTCCTGCTGGCCAATATGGTAACCACTAGCCATTTTTAAAAAGCTAAGTGAAATTGAGAATTCAGTTGTTCAGTCATATTGGTCACATTTTAGGTGCTCAGCAGCCACCTGCTGCCAGTGGCTACAGTGTTGGACAGGGCACATACAGAATGTTTTTATTTCTGCAGAAATTTCTCCTGTACAGTGCTGGTGAAGAATGTGCCACCTTTTATCCATGAATGGGAAAGAAAACTAATATAAATATTACATTTGCTTATATATTTGAAATCTGGAAGGGTAAAACAAGAACTGACTCAAATGATTACCCACAAGGAGATGGTGGGGCATCCCAGGATGCAAGCCAATGATAAGTATTCCCCTGAAAATCTACATTTACAGGCTCCGTGCACTGAAAAGGTGAAGAAGTAATGACCAACTCAGCAGCCATGCACAACGCTAGTCCTCAGGCTGAATCCTCTGGAAACATTTCCCACTAAAGGAACAGGGCTTCCTTGGAGAAATGGCTGACTCCAGGTCTGTACCAGGTGAGTCTGGACCAAACTCTTATACCACAAAGAACATCAAAAAGACTCAGAAGCTGACCTGAAGCGGCTCCCACTGGACATAGAGAACAATTTGAATATCAAAAAGATTAGTCTGTGAGCTCATTATGACACTCAGAACAAGCAAACAATCAAACAAACTCACTGCTCACTTTTGGAGGATCCCAGGGAAATAACTCATTATTCTGAAAAGTGGAAATAATGCAAAAGGAATAAACATTCGTCCTACCCTTCATGTGTGAACCATACCTCAGAATAACCTCACAGTTGATGAGGGGAAGTTGCTTTATAGAAGAATTCCAGCTAATAAATGCAGAAGAAATTACAGAATAGAAACATCACCCTTCTGAAACCTTTAAGAAATGCAGATCTAGGCTATCATCTTCAAAGACTGTGAAAAACATGAGATGAGATGCAAATAGGAAATTTGAAAATGACTGGCTCAGGCTCACAACACCCAAACTCAGTGATGCAGAAGGAGATACAACCAGACAAGATGGGGCATAGCGCTACAGGAAGTACACCACCACATCTGAGGTACTCTTGCCAAAAAACCTGAATCTGATCAAGCTTGTAAGTCTACTTATCAATTTAAAGGAAATAGGAGGGGCCAGTGGAACATAATAAACATCACAATAGGGATACAATCAGAAAAATACAGAATGCAAACTCCACAGGAAAAAATACATAGTTAAAAAAATAAGGGGAGACATTCTTTAGACTAAGAGATTTAACATTTCAGAGAAACTAAAATTAAACCCACATGAGATACTACCACACACTCACTAGAAGAACAAAAATGAAGAAGGTGGAAAACACCAAGTGTTGGCAAAGATGTGGAGCAAGTGGAACTTTCATATGCTGCTGGGGAAAATATGCACTGAAACAACGACTTTGCAAAACTCATGGGAAGTACCCACTGAGCTCAACATACACACACCCTGTGACTCAGAAATGCCACTCTTAGATACATGGCCAAGAAATGAAAAAAGAAAATGCCCCATCCAAGAATGTTCATAGCTCCATTGTTCAGTACGTAAGTCAAGAACTGGAAAACACCCAGACCTTCATAACAGATCAAGACACTGTGAAATATCCACACAATGCCTTTTGTTTTGAGAGTTATTCCCCTTCTGTTTGTTTTAAACTCTAGTACATGACAGAATGACTCCTGAAGCATAATTTTCACATGAAGAGATATGACCCCGGCCTAAAATCAACCATCATAGGGTGAGATAGTTCAAAAAAGGTCTTTTTCTTCTTCCCAAGTATACTGGTTAAGAGTGTGGGCTCTAGAGACAAAGTTTTGCTCCTAGTTCTGCCAGTTACAAACTGTGTCAGTTTGAATACTTTTATTTTACCTTACAGTCATTCAATCTTCTTATCTGCAAAGCCAGGGTTATACAGTACTGACCGTAGAAGACAAGTTTTTAAAAAGTATTATATGTGTTCTGGTTTTTACAGGACAAATGGTCCAGAATCACATTAGTTTAAAAATTCGATGGCAGAGATGCTGAAATATGGTATTCTCTGTGACTTGAAAGAGTGGAGATCGCTCAATGCCTCAGTTTCCTTTTCTGTAAAATGGCAAAAACAATTGTCCTTACCTCACATGTTGTTGTTTTGAGAATTAATTGAATTAATATATGAAAATTCTTAAAATACAGTAACTACTCAATAAATGCTGATGTTTTTAAGAAACACACACTGAGATTTTTATAATTTTGATAGTTTGAGTTTGCATGTGTCTTTAATTAAGCTTAATTATCTAACAACCGAATCACATTCATCAACTGATGCATGTTTTAAATCACTTATTTTCATTATAACCACTGTTGGATGACCTAACTAATTGTCTTGACAGAGTCTTGAAAATGCTTTAAACAACTGATCTCAGAACAGTACCACCATTTCTCCCCATGGCAAGGGATCACCTAGGATTCTGCTTTATCCTCACATCTCCCCGAGTATGGCCTGTCCAGGCCACCCCTGTCCTCTGCACACTGATGCATCTCTGGGCCCATCCACACTGGCCCCCCACTGTACTTCTGCAAGATTCTCCTCAAGGTTATCCTTGTCTCTGTCAGTCAACTGTCCACACAGTGGCCAGAGTCACCTGGTAAGCCTGTGAATCAGAGCATGTCAGTCCTACCCTCTACCCTTCCACCCTCAGAATCAACTCCAAACTCCTTACATGGCCCAATCCACGGGGCTCCTGTCTGCCCTCTGACCTCCTCTCCTACCATCTGCACTTTGTCTGCCAGGCTCCAGACACCGGAGTTCAACATCCTCTGCTCCTGGAATATCTGGTGTCATGCACATTGCAGGGCCACTGATTATAAGGTCTGCCCAGGCATGTTTTCCTCTTGTTGTCCAGGACTCAGCTCAAGTGTCCCTCCCTGAGAAATAGCTTCGCTGACAACCCAACTATAATAATCCCTGTCCCCCTCATTTTCTATTCTATTTGTGTGTTTATTTTCTTCAAAGTTTAAATCCCCATTTGAAATTGCCCCATTTATTGATTTAACTGCCACTACCAGTATTCCCAAACTAGAATGAAAGTTCTAGGGGCCATGCCTGTCTTGTTCTCTATGCTGTGTCCCCAGAGCATAGTTCAGTGCCTCACATATAAATCATTGAATAAATATTACTGAACTGAAGGCATTGTTACGTATTCAACACATAGGAGCAGACACAGATATTTAAAGCTGAGTGTCAGAAGCAGCTGACAACAAAAACATCAAAGGATTCAAACTTTTGAGATGATCTTGTTGCAAATCCATAGCAGTACTTTTAAAGCTTAGATTGAGTACCATAACCAACTGAAGAAATTATCCAAAGTGTAGACAACTCCCATACCACCTCTCTGGTTTTGATTCAGCAGACTAAGATGGGCCCAGGAATCTGCAATTTTTTTAAAGCACCACCTGATGATTAAAAAAAATTAAAATAAAAAATTACCACCTGATGATTTTGATGAAGTGGTCCATGAACCACATTTGGAAAAATCTTGACTTAAACAGCTGACGTTGGTGTAGCATTAATTTAATGCCTACCATGCAGAGTTCTATTGTATCTGGGGTGTTTCAGTTGATGTAATTACTGGAAAGTGCACTGTTCCTTCCTTCCTACCTGTGACCAGATTGCTTTCCCACATGGGATCACATTTAATCTACACAATATTCCTGGATGGTGAGGCACATTGGGTATTGCTATCTTGTTGTATAGAAGATACCAGGGCGCAGGGTAGTGACTTACCTAAAGTGTTGTAGTGATGGGACCGTATGTCTTCACTCTTGCTCCAAGAATCTGCCTAGCAGATGCTACATCACAGTTGATCACAGTTGATTCTTCTCTATCAGACCCTATTTCTGGAGCTCAGTCCACACTTTCTCTTCTGTCCCCTAGAAAGGAAAGTCAGGGGATGAGACCACACCTGGAATAGATAGGCACATGAGAGGAAGGGAAAGCACAGGAAATACAAGGGACAAGGGTGAGGATGTCCTTGCCTGTCCCCACAGCTGTGCAGGGATGCAGGGCCTCTTCCCCAGTGCCATCACACAGCCTCCTCCTCACACAGCAGTGACCCTGAAGCTAACATCATGGACATGTGAGCTCATCCCTGCTTCTGTTATGCAACCACATATTCTCTCTGGTAGTCACGCTGTTGTGTTAATGCCAGAGGTGTCGCATTGCTAGCATGAAGGGGGCAAAGTTGGAATGGGGACCTAGCATTGCTGAGGGCTTCTAGATGCCACATGCTGCAGGATGTTATTTTCAGACTTTTTTTCTTCAAACCCTCAAAGTAATGCTCTGAGGTGGGGATAATTATTTCTTTTACATAAATGGAGAAATAGGGTGTGAGAGCAAAGTACATGCTCAAAGATTTCTGGGAAGGTGTCAAATGGACACAGAAGTCAACTTGAAGGGCTAATATTGTCCAATTTGGGGACAATCTAAGCATCAAGATACATAGCCATGGTAACAGATGGTAACCCTTTGAGAAGAGTAGGAATCTATGAGTCATGCTGATAAAAATAAATACATGAATAGATGCATAAATAAGGGAGAGGGGAAAGCTCTACACTTCAGCCAAATGCCAACTAATAAAAACATCTAGAAGGAATGAGGAATCAGAAAAGCAACACTTGGCAACTATGAGAGTAACAAATGACTCAGACAAGAATCATAAATGATCAGTCTGTACCAAATCCCACAGAACTGAGCCACCATGGTAACCAAGCTGGCCAAGGAAAGCTGGGAAAAAGAAACAATAACCCTGCTTTATTTCCTGTGTGTGTTAGGAACTGAATACGACAGACATGCACACACACATACGTACATGCTCTCTCCTTTTCTCTCACCACCCAAGACCCTATCTTAACCTTCTGCGCCCCTGCCTTTGGTAGGGACGTGGCTCTAGGACAGCCCTGGAGCAGGACCCACACTTCCTGGGGCCGGGCGGGACCCCAGTGGCATTAGTACGAGACAGCGGGGCACCGCGTCCCTAAGCGGAAGAGGCGACTTGGATCTGGGTCCCCTTGTTCCGCCACCCCCAGGGCAGTCAGCCCCCATGGCGGGGACCTGCACGCTCCGCACAGTCCCAAACACCTGTACGCGGGACTTGTTCTTCCCGCCAGGCCACGTCTGTGTATTAAAAAGTCTTCACTGTCGCCATGTTGACGTCATGTTTCTGTGGCAACCGCGACGCACAAGCTTGTCTTCCACACCGGAAATGCCTCCGCACACTCCTCCACCCACTGTCCTTAGCTGAAAGCAAAACACCTTTGCTTTGCAGGCTGCCACGTGAGAAAGCCTCCTTATTAAAGGCACCAGACTGGGACCTGGGCTATTGGCGGAACTCTGCAAAGCTTGGCTGAACAAAGAATGTCCCTGTCGTCAGGAATTTTGTTTTCTTTGAAGAGACATTAGGGGAGTATTATCAGATCACAGAGATCCCGAGGAAGTATCCTGGGTTCTGGGAGATGAGCTGGCCTTGGAGGGTGAGACTGTAAAAACCACAAGCCATGCTAAGCAGTTAGTTATCGGTGGCAGAAAACTAAGAGACTGTCTACAATCTGACTGAATTACCTAGGCACATCAAAAAATGTTTTGATGATCTTCCCTTATCACAAATCCCTCAGCAAAGTCATCCTGCAAAACAGAAATGGCCCCAAATCTTCATTCATTATGTAAATATATGTACATTCTACTTGATGCTACATTTCCAGGTGTTCTCTGTGAGAATTGTGTTGTTTGGTTTAGCTCAAAGTCATTTCTTTTCTGGGACAAAGGAGAAAGATGGTCCAAGATTGACATTTGCTGAAGTCCTACCACATGCCATATACTCTGCACAGGATTTCCCATTTACCCCTCACAACAGTTCTGTAAGGAAGGCATCATGGGTACTCTTTACAGATGATCAAGGGCAGGCAAACAGCCGCTGAGCAAGTATTCTAGCATCACACATGAAGTTAAGGGCAAAAATTGGGTTCTAGCTCTGGCCCTCATCATGATATACCATGCATTCTTCACAGAAGCAGCATCACCCTCAAGGAACTGAAAATTGATTCTTAGGGATAAAGAGATCTTAGATGGTACTATGGTTTGTAGGCCCCAGAAAGACCAAGGTACATAAACAGTTATACACCACATCTCTGGTATTAAACATTTCACATTCTGTGAATGGATCAATGATTAGGAAAAAGGTGTCTAAAAAGCCCCTATAAGGTGGAAAATAATGAAAGAAGTTTGAGAAACATTGCATATACCCAATGTCCTAATATTAGGTAATAATAGGTAATGGACCACTAGGGTTTATGGATTGGTTATCATGCACTCCCCACTGGATGCTCAATCCTAAATAACCACTCTTGGTGATGATGATAATAATGATAATCATAATGATGGAAAAATGAAATCATTTTCCTGAAGCCAAGAGACTTGGTTATGGAGACCATGTAAACTGACTGGTTTTTAAGATGGCAAAGGCTCAATCAGACGATAGGTGTTTCCTCAGAAACATGATGTGGAGAGTAGGATATTAACATTTTTAAACTAAGCAAGTGGAACTTAATTTTTAAAATTTTTTATTGACAGATAGTTGATATATAATATTTTATTGGTTTCAAGTATACAACAGTGATTCAACAGTTAACTACATTATTAAATGTGCACCCCAACTAGTGTAATTACTACCTGTCAACATAGAAAGATGTTACAGAACTTATTGACTATATTCTGTATTTTCTACTTCCATCTCCATGACTAATTTATATTATGATTACGATTTTGTGCCCTTCACTTATTTCAGCCACCCACCCCAAACACTCCCCCACATTAACAACCAGTCACTTCTCAGTGTTTATGAATCTATTGATGTTTCATCTTTTTGCTTTGTTTTTAGATTGTAAGTGGCACTTTAAATATACTGCCCATGTCAAGGAACTGATTTCTCTGGTCAACAACCAGTGAGGTCCTGAGGTCTGCCAACAGATGTGTGAGCTTAGAATTAGGTCCTAACCCAACTGACACTTAAGATGACTTTAGCCTCCACCTATACCTTCATTGCATCCTTGTAAGAGTTGCCAGAGGCATCCAGCTAAACTATATCCAGATCCTGACTGACAAAAATGGTGAGATAATACACATTTGTTACTGTAAGCTGCTTTTATTTTGGAGTACGTTGTTATGCATCAGTAGATAATTAATGCATATATATAACCAGATAATTCATATAAAGAGCAATACATGTTCAACCAACATTTTAAAATGGTTTATTTAATGAAATTTAAATGAAAACCTAGAGTATACTATTTTAAATGAAAAGGGCAAGTTGTGGAACAGTAGGGATAATGTGATTCCAATATTGAAAAAAAGGTATGTGTATTTTATGTATCTGTGACTATATGATAATAATTCACCTACAAAGAAACATATGGCCAATATGCAACAACATATTGATAGTGGGCAACTTTGGGTCAGAAGGTGGGAATCAGGCAGTAAGTGAGATTTAGGTAAATTCATTTTATAAAGATATTATAGATGTATATATTTATAAATGTAAGTATATAAATTTATACATATAAAAATATATATTTTTTTGTATAGAGTATATATTAGATTTTTAAAGTCCCATAAATCCCTGAGCCTGTATGTTTTTAAATTTTCTATTTTCTTTCTGTTGTTGAGATTGAGTAATTTCTATTGCCTATTTTCAAGTTCACTGATCCTTTCTTCTGTCTTTTCCACTCTGCTATTGAGCACATTCATTGAGTTTTTGTTTGTTTGCTTGTTTTGTGTGAGGAGGGGTTGGAAAAGGTGTTTAATTATTTGCTATTTACATTAAAACTAAATTATATCTTCAAACAGTTTAAACTACTATGTCATTCTTGTTTTAAAAATAACCCCTGCATCTTATTTCTTTTTTTCACAGAAAACCCATGTAATTGTTTGTTGCTTCTTTTTTAATCAATAACTTCATTTTTAGAGAAATTTTAGGTTCAGAGCAAAATTGAACAGAAAGTATAGAGCTCGCATATACTCTTTCCCTGCAAACACACAGCCTTCTCTACCACCAACATCCCTCATGCATATAGTACATTTGTTACAGTCAATGAGCTAACACTGACACCTCATAAACAATCAAAGTCCATAGATTACATTAGGATTCACTCTTGGTCTTGTACATTCTATGGGTTTGGATAAATGTATAATGACATGTATCCATCATTATAGTATCATACAGGGTAGTTTCACTGCCCTAAAAATGTCCTATGTTCTACCTGTTCAGCCCTCCTTTCCCTTAAACCCTTGGGAAGCACTGATTTTTTTTATGGTCTTCATGGTTTTGCCTTTTCTAGAATGTCATATAGTTGGAGTCATACAATATAAAGCCTTTTCAGATTGGCTTCTTTCATTTAGTAATATGCATTTAAAGTTCAACCATGTCTTTTGTGGCTAGATAGGTCATTTTTTGTGTGTGCAGAATAATATTTCATCATCTGAATGTACCACAGCTTATTTATCCATTCAACTACTGAAGGAGGTAAATAAAAATATTTCCATATTTTCTAAATTAGTATGGATCTTGGTTTCCAAGTTTTGGCAATTATGAATAATTATAATCATGATTTATGAAAAAAGCTGCTATAAACATCCATATTAAGGTTTTGTGTCCATCAGCAGATGCATGGATAAAGAAGATGTGGTACATATACATAATGGAATATTATTCAGCCAGAAAAAGAAAGAAATCCTGCCATTTGCAACATCATGGATGGACCTAGAAGGTATTATGCTAAGTGAAACAAATCAGTCAGAGAAAAACAAATGCCATATGATTTCACTTACATATGGAATCAAAAAACAAAACAAAACAAAATGGCCAAAATAGCAGTAGACTCATAGACACTGAGAAATGACTGGTGGTTAACATTGGGAAGGAGCTGGGGTGGAGGGCTAAAATAGGTGAAAGGGATAAAGAGGCACAAAATGTTAATCATAATATAAGCTGCTCACGGGGAAGAAAGCACAGCATAGAGAACATAGTCAATAGTTCTGTAATATTTTTCTATGCTGACAGATAGTAACTACACTGGTTGGGGTGAGGATTTAATAATGTATATAACTGTCAAATCACTATGGTGTATACTTGAAACCAATATGATATTGTATATCAACTATACTTCAATAAAAAATTAGAAAATGAGTGGTGGTATTACTGACTACACATTCTGGACTTTACTGTGTTTCTCATATTTTCTAAATTAATATGGATCATTTTAAAAGCCAGAATTAAAACTCACAAAATATTGCTTGTGATTAAATAATTAAGACATTCAAAAAGTTATAAAAATAAAAAAATAGACTTCTATACACCCAACTTAAGAAATAAAACATTACATACACAGTTGAAATTCACTTTGAAGTCTTCTGTGATTGCATTAATCTCATTCTTCCTCAAAAGAAACCACTATAAAGAATGTGGGTTTTCATTCTTGGAACTTTTCTTTAGAGTTTTATTACGTATGTGTATATCCCTAAGTGAAATATGACATTGTTCTATTGCATGTGTTTATCTATAGATGCCTGGATAAATGATAGAAAAGCAGGAAGAAAAAAAGGAAGAATAAATCCATATTCACATCTCAGCGGTGTGACCTGCATATATGTCTTCCTTGAAATGTGTGTTCTTTTTCATAGCTTGTAAAATGGACACACCTTTTTTCTGTTTATATGTTGTAGAGAGCACTATCAGAATCTGCACATGCTATTTTCAATTGCTTTTTTCCTTGATATGTTCATTGCCTAAGAGTTTCTCTGAACCAGCTAGCCCAAAACAATGTCTCAATGTATCCTGAACATGAAACATCTTCCCATTTATCCAAGCCTTATTTTCTATCTTTTACTCACATCGTTACTCATCTAAACCTGTACATCCAGGACCTAATCTGGGCCATCCTGGTGAAAGAAAACAATTGTAGGGAGTTTTCCTATATTCACACTAACACCCATAATCCTAGGTCGGTATAGGGATTCATCTCATTTTAAACTTGGCTGATTTTGTATTACAAGTGCCAGGCATATGTACATTTTCCTTTCCCTTTATTTTTATTTTTTTTTTCAGTTGTACAAGGAAGGTATTTCAAAGCTGTTTTAAGTTGCATGTGTTGATTGCCCTAGGGCCATCTGCTAAATGAACAAGTGACTAACTTTTCCCCTGAATCCCACTGTTAAAGAATTCTCCCCTTCTGGAAGCTGTGGGCCTGAGCACTGGGCGATCTCATGCAATTCCTCACCCTTTCCCTCCCCCATGCCTTACACTGCTTGGCTAACTGGGTAGCCTGCTTTCAATTCATGGGGCTTTATTTGGCAGAATACAGAAAGAAGCATGTTGTGGAATTACTTTCATCCCATAACCTTCGCTAAAATCCTGGAAAGTGGAGATAGTTTCTGACCGTAGAATGTAAAGTTTTATTTGAGATATCTGTTTGTGTTTGCCTTTCCCCTAGGAACCTGCAATTTCCTTGAAGCTGCCAAATGGGAACTGTTATGTGGTAGATTCCTAAACTAATTCTGTGACCACCTTATTACCTAATTTCCTTGGCTTAAGGATGTTACCCATTCTGATGCGAGCCACTTTCTTATGGGAAAGGCTAGGGAGTTTTTCACTGCCAAACCACGGCACTTTGATTGGAGATAAAAATGAAAAATGCAAGAAGGGAAAATAAATCAATAGAAATTCTTACAATTCTATTACTCTGGGAAAAGCACTGTTATCATTTGAGTATACATACTATTTCAGTAATTCAATGCAATTATAACCATGTATATTTAAGAGTAGCAATGAAATGATATTCTACTTACAATTTTGTAAACTGATTTATTTAGACAAACATCATATTATGAATTTCAATCCATGCCAGTCAATATAAATCTATATATTAATTAGACAATAGAAACACAAATGGTCAATTCAGGTATGAAAATAATGATAGTAAGTGTTAACATTTATTGCTAACTTCCTCAGTGTCTGATACTGTTTTAATTTCATCCTCACCACTACGAGATGGAGATATTGTTGCACAACTTCAGACATAAGGAACTAAGGGCAGAGCTAGCAAGTGGCAGGGATAAGATATGCTGTGTGGTTCTGAGCCCATCTAACCAGGATATGCTACTGCCTTTCATATGACAAGACATTCAACCTCACTGTTATTCAGGACAAAGCAAAATAAAACAAACTGAGGTATCTTCCCCCCTCCCCCCAGTTAACTAGACAGAGATTGAATATTGATAATTATCAGTGTAGTTTGGAATTTTGGGGAAATGTGTTCCATTAACTGTGAAAGTTCTCCACCACTTTTTCCCCCTTCCTGTGCCTCAGAGGTGTCCCCCATTATAAAGCTGAGTGACCTTCCTGTTGGTATAACTGAGAATACTTATTTTTCCATATCATTTTTTTGTACTGTTAAACACCAACAAGTGTACATTATAGTAAAAATATACAACATAGAAATGAAATACATTACTCCAAAACATACCATCCAAAGATAAATCCTTCTGTATTTGTTTCCTAGGGTTGCCATAACGTAGTACCACAAAGCAGGTGGCTTAAAAAACAGATTCATTATCTCACAGTTATGGAGGCTAGAAGTCCAAAATCAAGGTATCTTGGGCCATGCTCACTCTGAAACCTGTAGGGAGTTTTTTCCATGCCTCTTCCTAGCTTCCTGTGGTTTAAAGGCAAGCTTTGGTGTTTCTTGGCTATAAATGCATCACACCAGTCGTCCGTCTTTACATGTATGTACATATGTACATGTCTGTGTCCAAATTTTCCCTTTTTATAAAGATACCAGGCATATCAGATTAGGACCCACCCTAATGACCTTGATTACCTCGGTAAAGACCTTATTTCCAAATAAGGTCACATTCTGAGATAGTTGGGATTAGGACTTTAACATACATTTTTGGGGGACACAATTCAACCCAGAATAACCATTAATGTTTTCATCTGTATGATATTCTTCCCTTGGTTTTCTTAGGCATTTATATATTTATGCGTGTATGCATACCTTTATAGATTTATGTGTAAATACAAGATCACCTCACATTTAGTTTTGTAACTCACTTGTCTCGGTAATAACATACCTCAAAGTTGTCAACTGAGAATAAACATCAGTCTTTACCATAGATATTGTGGGTATACTAATGCCTGATGAAGACTGAGAAAAATTAAAATGACTACAATATATGATGTACCTGCGCTTTTTATGTATTGAATAATTTAATGCTCACAGTACCACTATAAGGTAGATGTGCTGTTAATTCCCATTTAATAGTTGAAAAGCTGTGGGACAGGGAGAATAAGAACTTTGCCCATGACTGCACAGCACCTCCTGGTCCAGAGCCTGCAAACTGTCAGATTTGTTGTTAAGTGACAGAGGCAGTCTGCACAAGCATGCATATTTTAAGAAGTGATTTAAAGTAACACTCAGTATGTTAACATATTCATACAAAATAACTGGACCTAGTGACACAAAGGTGGCTTATGTCCTTGGTTAGAGCATGTTCATTGCAATCATGGGGACAGAAGCCACACTGCAGAAAGTTAACAGGGAATTCAGAAAATGCTTTCTGGAACTTTGTCTTTGAACAGAGAGAGAGAGAAATAGAGAGCCAGTGAGAGATACATTGAAAGAGAGAAGGAGAGAGAACGGAGATACCCTGTAGCTCCATGGGGATAAGGAGTCCAAATAGGTTTTTTTTTAAATCTTCAATGCTCTGAAATTTGAACAAGTTTAGAAGTTAATGTGAAAGTCATCTCTTATCAGATTTAATCCTTGAATTTTGCCATATAATCATTTCACTTCTTACCCTCTTATTTCCACTATAGAGTTAATGAGATGCCTCTAATGCAACACTATGGTTTTTAAGCTTAATGTATATTTAGTTATTAGTGAATAAAACATTGGGTACTTGTGTGTCAAAGTAATTCTTGGCTTTTTGCCTCACAGGGAGGCAGCAAATGGATGAAATTCTGGTGTGATGTGGCTGGGAAATATGTTATCTGAGGCCCCCTGCACTGGTGACTTTGGGATGGGTCCAGTATGTTACTATAAATATATGAACACAGCAGTTGGACAAACACTACACCTTCTGCCCTGGTACCATTTTCCAGTGAGCTTACCAGGTGAGTCAATGACAAGCCTTTCTTCCTAGCATGGGCAAGTGGATTAGGGTCTACTCAAAGCATGATGCTGAGCAGCTTTTATGAGCTTCTGAATCACCTAAGAAACTAGACAAACTGTCCCTTTGGACCTTTGATCTCAAGACAAATCAGAAAGATATTTGCTCCCATCATCTAGATACCTGTATTTTCATTATGAGCAAACAATGAGAAACTATTTTTAACTTCTAGAACTGCCACCAATGAGAAAAAGAGATGGTACCCAGTTGCATTTGCCAGGATAGGCTAATGACATAGCATACAATGATAAATTTTCTTTTGCTTAATATAATAGAAGTTTATTCTTTCATAGAATTCTAACACTGGTGTTATTTGTCAAGTGGTTCTCATGTATGCCTTTCATGTGAGTAGGGATCTAGGGATCTAGGGCCTTCCTTCTTGTGGCCCTGTCATTCCCTTGATCCTCTGAGTCCTATGATCAATTTTCTCCTGGCAGAGAGCAAGGGAATGTGTATTGCTTGGGATATTTTTAGTGGCGAGGTGTAGAAGTGGCAAACATCACTTCTGTCAACATTCTGTTGGATAGATTTCCTTTACTCTGTGTGTTTTAGTTTGGGTTCCCCCAAAAGCAGAAGTTAGGGGCTGGCAGTTTATTTGGGAGGTGATTTCAGGAAGCAACAGTGAGTAAGGAGTCAAAATTGAGTCAAGAAAGAGTTTAAGTCAATATAATGGTACATTAGCAACATTACTGCTGTAGGTAGATAATGAAGATTAGAGTTAACTGAGATCTCTGAGAAGCATACATACAGAATATCTCCCAGAATTGTCTGCCCAGAAGTTGGCAGACTGGAAGGTTTATTCAGTGCTCCATGTTTTGTTGGTTAAAGGTTGCTCCTGGATACATTAATTCCCCTACAGAGAAGGGACGGGTTTTTGTGGAAGTTAAGAAGGCTGCTTGAGACTGTGAGAAGAATATGAAGCAAGAAAGTGAAGGAAGGTGACCTGCTTGAGGTAGGACACCATTGCTACTGGTGTGAGCTCACAGGGAACTGTCCTCAATAGCTGTGGATGTGTGCCAAAGAGATGTGATAGAAGGCACCAAAACTGCTTGCTACACATGGTCTTCAATAATTACAAGAGAGCCTAAGCAATGTAGTATAATAATGTGCTATAGAGGAAAATAAAATTGGAAACAATTTAAATTTTCATAAAAAAGTAGAATATTTAAATAAACTATGAAGCATGTTAGCTAATGGCAAGTCCTCTAAAACACATTCTAAATGGAAAAGAGTGATTTTCAGAGAAACTCAAATAATGTTACCCTGGATTTCAGGAGTGAGATCTGGACTTGGAGAGTCATAATTCTATAGATTCATGAACTAATTGAAATTATTTATTAGGTAAGGGAAGATAGAAAAGTGATTAGGTCCAAGAATTAAATTAAAACCTAGGTCTTCCAGTATTAGAAAGTCAGGGAATATATATATTCTTTCAGTAGATAGAAAGATGATAGAACTTTTGGACTACTTCTTATTTTATCCCTTTTTTGTTTTCTCTTTAGGCAATGCTGCAATGAATATCCTCTTAACAACCTATTTTCATACATGTGACAAAATTTCCCTACATGTTTACATATGTAGGCTTGATTTCAACAATTTAAACTCTCTCAAAAGTGTATGAGAATTTTCAATTCTTTACCCTACCTCCATACCTGGTATCATCAGAATATTTAAATTCATTTCTAACTGACAAGTATGTTTCCATTTCCTTGATGTATATTGAAATCAAGTCTTTTTCTCTCTCTCTCTTACCATACATACACACAAAACCGTTTTAAAATTTTTCTTCTGTAAATTTTTTGTCCATTTTATCGGTTTCTTTCTATACTTAATTTTTGTCAGATGATAAGTGACAAAATGTTATTTAGATGCTGTTATTTTCATTCCTTAAATTAGTGAGTTAGAATTGTTTCTTGTAATTGTTAACTATCTGCATTTCTTTGTTCACTGTTTACAAATTTTGCCCATTTTGCTTTTTTGTTACAGGGGCTTTTAAGGCATTAAGGCTAGTACTCTTCACTGATTCATAGATTCATTATTTCAACAGGTATTTATTGGGTGTTTATTATTTGCCAGACACTCCAGCCAACATCCATATCCCAGATCTTTCTTCGGAGATCTAGATGGTTATATTTACTGGAAATTTCCACTTGAAGAAAGAAAAGTATTAGTACCCATCCACACATACATGGATTGTCAAGGAGAACACACACAGTTCAAAAACACTTACCCTTAAGTCCTTCATAACGACAAAATAAAAACGATACAGTGTGTTATTTGATGAGAGCACTGGCCCAGGATTAGTCTTTCTGTAATCTCTGTATTAAATGGCAAAAATGTTAAATTACATAATGTTTCCGAATTTCCCATTTGTAAAATGGGAATAATTATATCTATATCAGAAAATTATTGTGAGGAGAAAAAAATCAAAACATTTCAAGTGTCATACACAACATATGGTACATTTGGTATTCAGCAGATGTTAGTTCCCCTCCTTTCTCACATTCATCCTTCCTTTAAAGGAGATTCCTTTGACATAATCCAAACACCATGATTACATGATAATCATGTGGAAATATTAAATGGAAGGAAGTGTACAAGTTTCCATTATGTATTAACTTCAGTGTCATTTCTACATACTGGAGGGATTACTCCGATAATTTAAGAAAGAGGAAAACAATCACTGGGTTTGAAACCATAGGGTTTGAAAAAGAAAATGATCACCCCATTTCATTTTACTTCACATACTTCCCCCTCCCACTTTTTTATTCTATGTAATTTCCCCAAGAATAATGTGTGCAATGTGACCCAGAAAGAAGAGGCTTTGCAGAAGAACCCTGATATAGAGCACTAGGGGGTAGGCATAGTATAGAGCCCTGGGTAAGTCATTTCCCCTGTGATGGCGATTTTTTGAATAACAACTCACAGATAGATGTAGAGTTAGTAAGATCCCATCTGGGAAAACACATTTGATAAAATACATAACTAAATATACACTCTTACGCACAAATGAGCACATGTAAAAAAATGGTGTAATCTGAATAAGGCCACTGGATTATATCAATGTCAGTTTTATTTTTATTATGTTGTACTGTAATTAAACATTGTATTTTAGTTATTACTGAGGGAAAATGGGTAAAAGGTATAAAACATCTCCCTTTATTGTTTCTTACAATTGTGTGTACATTTACAATTGTCTGAAAAAGTTTTTTTTAAAGGCATGGTTCTTCTTGTCTAGGGAACTAAGAAAACTCACCCAATTGAAACTTTGTTATATGCCAGGCACTGAGCAGGTGGTTTTACATAAATTATCTCTAGGATAAAAATACTTCCTGGTTTTCCCTAAACAGAACAGTTGCCTGTTCACCTAGAATCCCATGTTACATTAAAGTAAACCAGAATGGGTTTAGTAGACCTTGTTTATTTGTACTACTTGCCTTGTGGTGCTGTAACACATAATTATAAACTTGAAGGCTTAAAACAATACACATTTACTTTCTACAGTTGTGGAAGGCAACAGTCCAAAACCAGTTTTACTGGGCTGAAATCAAGATTAGCAGGGCTATGTTCCCTCTGCAGGGTCTCTCTGTAGGCTCTAGGGGAGAATCCATTTTCTTGACTTTTTCAGCTTCTAAAGCTGCATTCTTTGCATTCTTTGGCTCATGGATCCTTCCTCCATCTTCAAAGCTTAGCATCTCGCTTCAGTTGTCACATTGCCTTCTTCTGTAGTTAAATGTCCCCCTGATCCCTCTTATAAGAATATTTGTAATTGTATTTATGATCTACTTGGATAATCCAGGATATTCTTCCCATCTAAAAATTTTCAACACATATGACACAGAAATAAATCAATGAGAAGTCTATCAAAAAAAATCTCAACATAATCACATTTGCAAAGTCTCTTTCCTAATTTAACAGAATTAGCATATCTTTTCCAAGGACAACCTTCAGGGTACTCACTGTTAAAATGAAGTAAACTCAAGCAGGAGCAGCTAGAGAGCTACCTCCTTTTTGTTTTAAATAGATGTTGAGAAAAATATTTGATGCTGCTACTTCTGATAGTTATATGTGATTAGCCAGTTGGGCCATGATCCACGCCAAGGGTATCCAAAATGCATGAAAGTGCCAGCCTACCAGACAATAACATAATGGGAAAACATGGAAAATTATAGGTTTAAATGCATAAGAAGTATGTGTGGGAAATAAAGTTTGAGCTATCCTGCTATGGAGCATGAACATTCTTGGTACAGTGGTTCTGTTATGTATTATACAGTGCAAATCTACATCTATATTAATTATGTCATTGGGAATGAATCTTTATGTTTTCAATAAGAAGCAAAAGTGCATATCAAGTGGAAAATTAAGTAACAAATTTCATTTTCTTAAGAAAGTAGATGATAAACGTTTAACTTGTAGAAAATATTTGCTGACATTTACAATAAACCAAGAGGACTGTAGTGATATTATCCACCCCAAAAAACTAAAATTTACAAACCAGCTGAAGAAACTTTTGCATCTACTTCAGAAAGTAGTAGATATTTTAATAAGAATGTGTCACATAATGTAGGGCCGGGATACGGGAAAGGCAGTATATACAGAGAAGACAAGTAGTGACTCTATAGCATCTGACTATGCTGATGGACAGTGACTGTAATGGGGTTGGTGGGGGGACTTGATAATGGAGGGAGTCTAGTAACCAAAATGTTCAAGTAATTGTACATTAATGATAACAAAATTTTAAAAAATTAAAAAAAAAAGAATGTGTCACTTTAGCCAGGGAGAGCCAGTGATCAGAAGAGAGCTGGTGATCCAGAGAGAGCAGAAGATGTGTTGACTTCTCATTCTGTGAACAGAACTTCTAATTTAGGTCAAGTTATTTTTCTTCTAATATAATTTAGAATTTTTTGAATTCCAAGCTTTTGTGTGCATGTCAAAAAATAGGAATGAAAGCTGTTAATATGTTGGCTGCATTAGCAAAGGAACTTAGCAAACAATTATTGATGATGGTTTAAAACCAGCATCATCAGGTAATTAAAACAGAAAATCTGTTAATACTAAGAATGATTTTATTAGTTTCATAAAATTCATGGAATAATAATAACTTTTTCATTTTATAGTTTCATAAAGTTCATGGAATAATAATACTAAATTTTTTAGAAAACTTATACTGATGAAAGGGAAACATCCAGCCTTGATATGAATGGCATTGTGAATTCAATTGAAAAATCAACATTAAGGCTGAAATTGTGAGGTAGTGATGTAGAAACATTGTAGAAAGATCAATGTTTCACTAAATTAAGAAACAGCAGAAATATAATTAGGATTGGTTGTGTCACACAGATAATTCATAATCATGTAAACACGATGTGGTATTTTGCAAATCAAAGTAGATATGGTAGTTTCCCATATTTACACAAACACTCGTACACACATAGATACTCTGTGTGCGTGTGGAGGGGGGTATGTCTACACTGTAGCAGCTATAATATGGGCAATTTTCCAGTGTTGGGTTGGATGGTGGTTTCCCAAACGTGAAACAACAAAAAAAGGGGGGGGGGGGGAGGGAAGGGAAGGAAGAGGGGCAAGTATGGGTTCCCGATAAGAAGAGTGTTGTGAATCAAGGGTTATGATGAATACGTGCATCTGAGGTCCATATTTTTAAATGTTTTAATGCTTTCTTTTTTAACTGTGTGACATTCTCTCTAGATGAGAACAGGTCAAATGTTGGAATGTAAGTTTCCAATGTGGAAATTGGTGAAGGAAGAAGGCGAGAAGGAAGATGATGAGATCAGTTCGGGGCATGTGGATTTTGAGGCCCCTCAGGGACGTTCAGACAGTGTGTTCAACAGACAGTTGGCAAAGAGGGTCTGAGGTTCAGGGAAGGGAAGAGCCTGGACAAGCAGATTTGTGAATCCTCTATGCTTAGCAGGAAATGAACAGAGGTGACCCAGGGAGAGAAAACAAGTGGGCTGGGAAGAGGGGAGGCCCAGCCACACCACTAAAGGCGGCAAGGCAGCTTCCTGGCGGGCACTACCACCCCGGCTCTGGATTCAGACAGAGCCGGTCTTGAAAGAGGGCTGTGGGGCTCTGGCTGAGCGCTCTTGGGGAAGTCGGGTAACCTCCCTGTGACCACGCAGGCGACCCTGGGCATCTCGGAGGGATGCTGTGAGCGGAGCAGAGAGGCGGGTAAAGCACCTGTGGTCGGGAAGCCACCCCGCTCCCGCTCTCTCTGTGACTTGCCCTTTGCCACCCGCCCGCGCCCCGCTCCGCGGCTGCCGGGTCCCTCGGGGATGGGGGTAAAGGGGCGGGGCGGGGGCCGAGCTCGGGTGACGCGGCGCTCACGTGACCGGCCGGGCGCCGACGTGGGCAGCAGCCCCCGCGCCCGCCCGCCCGCCCGCCCTGCGGTCCGGTCGGTGCGCCGTCCGCTCCCGTCGCCCGCGCGGAACCAGCTCCCTGAGCTGCCCGGGCGGCGGGCGAGCGGCGAGCGGGCTTCGGCGAGCCCGAGGAGGCGCAGGCTGCCGCGGCCCCGCAGGTCAGTGTGGAGGTGGGTGCTGCCGGCGGCCCGGGGCAGGGGCAGGGGCGGGGGTGGGTGCGGGTAGGGGCCCGGGGCGGCGGCGCGGGGCAGCGGTCCCGGAGGCTGGAGAGGAGGGGGACGCGGGCAGGTGGGGGTGGGCCGCCACCTCGACGCCCCTCCTCTGCGCACTCCATCCTTTCGCGAACCTGAAATGAGCGGGGGTGGGGCGGGAGCCCGCAGTGCGACAGTGAAACGTAGACAGAGCCTGGAAATAACCCCCTCTGGCGCTCCGCACCCCGAGGAGTCGGTGACCTCCGCGCAAATGGGGGTGGGGGCGGGTTGCCCGCAGGGTTGGGGGGCACAGAGACCCAACCCGTTTGGAATGCATCCAGGTCTGGAGCCCAGGGCCTGAGTGGCATCTGGTGGTGTCGGTGGGCGGGAGGGAGGTGGGAGAGGGAAACGTTGGATGAGGAGGGGTAGGGAATTAAGAAAGGGACCTCAGTTCATGCGTCCATCGAGCTCCCAGCCCCTTCCCTTGTATGTCTGTAGGTCTGCGTGACTGTTGTTCCCGGCATTCTGCGAAGCTAGAAAAGGACGAGGAACCTGTCCAGAATCCCTGCAGGTCAGTGAAGAAACGGGGAGGGGCCCTGAACGGGGACCCAGATTGGTAGGGAGTGTGGAAGATAAGGGCTGGGCAGAATGTGGGACCCCACTGCCCACCTCCCAACACATTTACATACACTACGCCATGCGCCATGCTGAGCAAATGTAGAGAAAATGACAGGGCCTTCTAGAGAGAAATGGTTGGCTCACAGTGCGTGGGAGGGATGGGGGGGGTGGGGATGGGTGAGCAGAAGGCATGCTTGGAGGCTGGGCCTGGTAAGGGAAACACTGACCAGAGGGGACATGGGGATACTCTCTGGACCTGCATTCCACCCACAAGCCCTCAGTCTCCCTGATCTCCTCTTTGTCTTCTCTTTCTCTCCACCCCACCCCACCCACAATGCCAGGAAAAGAAGGGAAAATCTCAACATGGAAAAACTCTGCAATGAAAATGAAGGAATGCCTGAGAACCAAGAAAAGATGGAAATCAAAGAACAGTCGCAGGATGCAGGAAAACCAGAAGTAGCTTGTACTCTAGAAGACAATGAAAAGTTGAAAAGCGAGGGAAAGACAGAAGTTGAGGAAATGCTAGTGGATAAGGAAAAGCCAGAAAGTGCAGCAAAGCCAAAAGAAGAAGGAAAGCCAGAGAGTGAGGGAGAGCCAGAGAGCCAGGGAAAGCCAGTGATCCTGGGAAAGTCAGTGAGCCAGGGAGAGCCAGTGATCCACGGAGAGCCACAGAGCCAGGGAGAGCCAGTGATCCACGGAGAGCTAGTGAGCCAGGGAGAGCCAGTGAGCCCAGGAAAGTCAGTGAGCCAGGGAGAGCCAGTGAGCCAGGGAGAGCCAGTTGGCCAGGGAGAGCCAGTGAGCCAGGGAGAGCCAGTAATCCGTGGAAAGCCAGAGAGCCAGGGAGAGCCAGTGATCCATGGAGAGCCAGAGAGCCATGGAGAGCTGATGATCCAGAGAGAGCCAGTGATCCAGGGAGAGCCAGGGATCCAGGGAGAGCCAGTGATTCAGGGAGAGCTAGAGAGGCAGGGAGAGCCAGTGATCCAGAGAGAGCCAGTGATCCAGAGAGAGCCGGTAATCCAGAGAGAGCTGGTGATCCAGAGAGAGCCGGTGATCCAGAGAGAGACAGTGATCCAGAGAGAGCCGGTGATCCAGAGAAAGTCGGTGATCCAGAGAAAGTCGGTGATCCAGGGAATGCCATTGATCCAGGGAATGCTGATGATCCAGGGAATACCAGTGATCGAGGGAATGCCAGTGAGTGAGGGACAGCCAAAAGAAGAAGGAAAACCAGTGATTGAGGGAAAGCCAGAGATAGAGGGAGAGCCAGTGAGTGAAGGAAAGTTAGAGAATGAGGAAAATCCTAAAGAAGAAGGACAACCAGACAGGGAGGAAAAGCCAAAAGAAGAGGAACAGCCGGCCAGTGAACCGAGGGCTGCTGGAAAGCGCCCAGCTGGGGATGATGTACCCAGGAAAGCCAAAAGAAAAACCAACAAGGGGCTGGCTCAGTGCCTCAAGGAATATAAGGAGGCCATACATGATATGCATTTGAGCAATGAGGAGATGATAAAAGAGTTTGATGAGATGGCTAGGGTGGAGGACGAGGTGAAGAAAACCAGGCAGAAATTGGGGGGTTTTATGTGGATGCAGAAAAGTTTACAGGACCCCTTCCACCCAAGGGGCCCCAGGGAACTCAGGGGTGGCTGCAGGGCCCCACAAAGGGGCTTTGAAGACATTCCCTTTGTGTAGTGCCCCTAACAGGCATTTGCCAGGCCCTGTGCTTAATCCTTATGCTAATACTTCGCTTTAGGTGTCATACTTGTTATCAGTAGCCTTTTGACCCAACTAAAGCGCTCTATCAGTTGGGATTTTCACCCATGTGCATTGCAAAGACCTTATGATTCTTGGAAAAATAAAGCAGCGTATACTATCATCTACAGAGTTGGTCCACTTTTGTAAAAAGCATAAATTTGTATAAAAGTTGAAAAGCGATGCACAGGAAAAATGGAAAATTTTGTTCACTAAAAGGTTGAGTGGTTTTGTGAACTGTGAGATTTTGGTTGATTTATTTTCTTTGCTTTCTTTCTACTCATCTGTTCATTTTTTCCTAAAGAATACAAACTACTTTCTTATAAAGAAATACTAAAATGTAAAAAAAGGAAAAGACTACATTAAAAGCAATACAAAGAATTGCTCAGTGAGTTTATGAAGGCAGTGGAGGCACTTAAAATTCTTGCTGTCATTACTTAAAATGGTATATAAAACTCATATTACATCTGGGGCTTACATCTAGAGGAATCAACCTAGCAATTAACATCCACTGCTGTAAAGACAGTCTTTTCATCTTTTTATCTGTGAAAAGGTAATACTACTTGTCTCACAGGATTGCTGAGTAAATTAGATGAGGTACTGTGTATGTGATTTGTGTTGGGCTGGCTTCTAATTTTTTTTCCAACACTAGCAAGACCAGGACTCCATCAGACACTTGGAAGAGGGTAGAGGTACATCTTTTCTGTGCCGAGGAGTATATCCAGGAAGACAGGTGGGTACCACCCTCCCCTGGGTACTGCCATATCTACTGGGCACTATGTGCCGTCTCATGAGTCCTGCACCCTCCTAAAGCCCCAACTGCTACTGATGGGCTGATGTCCTCAAAGTGACAAAGACCAGTTGATTTCCCTGGAGTTCACACAGTAAGTCCCAAATCTGCTCTGCCCCATGACACCTACAGAAGTGAGGATAAAGCCCTTTATCTCACTTTAGAGTTATACTTACCCAAGTGGGTAACACCTCAGTGATGCCTTGGCCCTTAATGGATTTCAGATTTTTTAGCAAAACAATCCTTTCTGTGTTTGCTTTGTAAGTGGTGCATTTTTGCATATAGTCATCCTTCCACCAGATTCAGTTATGGGAGGCTGGGATAAAATTTGGCATGCACTCTTTTTCTCATGTCAGTGTGTTGTCTGCTTGATTCTTCTTTCATAGAGGAAATTATCTCCTAGGAAACTACTGCCAGGTCCCACCTTACAAGGTTAGCACAGCTACCCACATTGTGGTTTTTAGAGCATTGCTACTCAAATAGTGGCCTAGGGACTGGCTGCACCAACATCACCTGAGAGAGAGTTAGAAATGCAGAATCTCGGGTCCCCATCCCAGACCTGCTGAATCAGAATCTTCATTTTAACAAGATCTGCAGGTGCTTCCTGTGAATATTGAAGTTTGAGAAGCATTAGTTTATAAGCAGACTATTTGGCCTCCCCACTCTCACCTTCACCTGAAATATGTGCCCAGAAGGATAAATAATGTATGTGCTACATAAGACACACATCACAGGTTATTAAATAGACCTCTACATTAGTAGAGCCTGAAACAAATTCAGTGAGTCAAGACATGTAATATTTTAATGAAGTGGAATAGATAGAACTGATTAGAGCCAAATAGTAAACACTATATTACAGGCAGGCAGTATTGTTTGGTGAAATTTGTGTTTCAGTTGAGTATATGTGTATGTTTGTACCCCCTGAGTTGTGATGAAAAATGTATTTCTGATTGTGAGCTGAAGTTTTAAAAAATTTGAGAGACATGCATTGGACTCTATTTCTCAAAGCACAATGTGTCCTCATCATGGTACGTCTAATGCCTAGCACAGTGTCTGACAAGTAATAGGTTCTTTTTTTTCTGCTTTAATCTTTATTATGTCCCTCCTTCTACTGACTTTGGGCCTCATTTGTTCTTCCTTTTCTAGTTTCATTAATTGTGAGTTTAGACTGTTCAATTGGGATTAATCTTCTTTCCTGAGGTGGGCCTGTATTGCAATATATTTCCCTCTTAGCACAGCCTTCACTGCATCCCACAGATGTTGTGGTGTTGAATTATTGTTGTCATTTGTTTCCATATATTGCTTGATCTCTGTTTTTATTTGGTCATTGATCCATTGATTATTTAGGAGCATGTTATTAAGCCTCCATGTGTTTGTGGGTTTTTTCGTTTTCTTTGTGTAATTTATTTCGTTTCATACCTTTGTGATCTGAGAAGCTGGTTGGTACAATTTCAATCTTTTTGAATTTACTGAGGTTCTTTTTGTGGCCTAGTATATGATCTATTCTTGAAAATGTTCCATGTGCATATGAGAAGAATGTGTATCCTGTTGCTTTTGGATGAAGTGTTTGGTAGATGTCCGTTAGGGCCATTTCTTCTAATATGTTGTTCAGTGCCTCTGTCTCTTTACTTATTTTCTGTTTGGTTGATCTGTCCTTTGGAGTGAGTGGTGGGTTGAAGTCTCCTAAAATGAATGCATTGCATTCTATTTCCCCCTTTTCTTCTATGTTAAAAACCTTTTTACAGTGGAAAATTCCAGACATTTACTATTTAAAGTGAACATCATTATCCAGCTTCAAAAACAGTCATTCCTGCCAGTCTAAAACTTCATCCACCCTCTCCCAATTATTATTATTCTTTTTTAATTATTTTTATTTTGGTATCATTAATCTACAATTACATGAAGGACATTATGTTTACTAGGTTCCCCCCTTCACCAAGTCCCCCCGACATACCTGTTCACAGTCACTGTCCATCAACATAGTAAGATGCTGTAAAATCA
Organism: Manis javanica; assembly: GCF_040802235.1. NCBI lineage: Eukaryota > Metazoa > Chordata > Mammalia > Pholidota > Manidae > Manis > Manis javanica. The sequence continues at coordinate 92,853,997 of NC_133174.1, forward strand.
CTACTTGTCTTCTCTGTGTTGCACAGCCCTCCCTGTGCCCCCCCAACACTATGCATGTTAATCGTAATGCCCCCTTTCTTTTTTCCCGCCCTTATCCCTCCCTTCCCACCCGTCCTCCCCAGTCTCTTTCCCTTTGGTAACTGTTAGTCCATTCTTGGGTTCTGTGCTTCTGCTGCTGTTTTGTTCCTTCAGTTTTCTTTTGTTCTTATACTCCACATATGAGTGAAATCATTTGGTACTTGTCTTTCTCCACCTAGCTTATTTCTCTGAGTATAATACCCTCTAGCTCCACCCATGTTGTTGCAAATGGTAGTATCTGTTATTTTCTTATAGCTGAGTAATATTCCATTGTGTATATGTACCACATCTTCTTTATCCATTCATCTACTAATGGACATTTAGGTTGCTTTCATATCTTGGCTATTGTAAGTAGTGCAGTGATAAACATAGGGGTGCATCTGTCTTTTTCAAACTGGAGTGCTGCATTCTTAGGGAAAATTCCTAGAAGTGGAATTCCTGGGTCAAATGGTATTTCTATTTTGAGCATTTTGAGGAACCTCCATACTGCTTTCCACAATGGTTGAACTAGCTGACATTCCCACCAGCAGTGTAGGAGGGTTCCCCTTTCTCCACAACCTTGCCAACATTTGTTATTGTTTGTCTTTTGGATGGTAGCCATCCTTACTGGTGTGAGATGATATCTCATTGTGGTTTAATTTGCATTTCTCTGTTGACAAGCGATGTGGAGCATCTTTTTATGTGTCTGTTGGCCATCTGAATTTCTTCTTTAGAGATCTGTCTATTCAGCTCCTCTGCCCATTTTTTAATTGGATTATTTGCTTTTTGTTTGTTGAGGCGAGTGAGCTCTTTATATATTTTGGATGTAAACCCTTTATCGGATCTGTCTTGAAAATGTTCCATGTGCATATGAGAAGAATGTGTATCCTGTTGCTTTTGGATGAAGTGTTTGGTAGATGTCCGTTACTGTAGGATACCTTTTTGTTCTATTGATGGTGTCCTTTGCTGTACAGAAGCTTTTTAGCTTGATATAGTCCCATTTGTTCATTTTTGCTTTTGTTTCCCTTGCCCAGGGAGATATGTTCAAGAAGAGGTCACTCATTTTTATGTCTAAGAGATTTTTGCCTATGGTTGTTTCTAAGAGTTTTATGGTTTCATGATTTACATTCAGGTCTTTGATCCACTTGGAGTTAACTTTTGTGTATGAGGTTAGACAGTGATCCAGTTTCATTCTCTTACATGTAGCTGTCCAGTTTTGCCAGCATCATCTGTTGAAGAGACTGTCATTTTGCCATTGTATGTCCATGGCTCCTTTATCAAATATTAATTGGCCATATATGTTTGGGTTAGTGTCTGGAGTCTCTATTCTGTTCCACTGGTCTGTGGCTCTGTTCTTGTGCCAGTACCAAATTGTCTTGATTACTGTGGCTTTGTAGTAGAGCTTGAAGTTGGGGAGTGAGATCCGCCCCCCCCCACTTTATTCTTCCTTCTCAGGATTGCTTTAGCTATTTGCGGTCTTTGGTGTTTCCATATGAATTTTGGAACTATTTGTTCCAGTTCATTGAAGAATGATGTTGGTAGTTTCATAGTTTCATAGGGATTGCATCGAACCTGTATATTGCTTTGGGCAGGATGGCCATTTTGATAATATTAATTCTTCCTAGCCAGGAGCATGGGATGATTTTCCATTTGTTAGTGACCTCTTTAATTTCTCTTAAGAGTGTCTTATAGTTTTCAGGGTATAGGTCTTTCACTTCCTTGGTTAGTTTTATTCCTAGGTATTTTATTCTTTTTGATGCTATTGTGAATGAAATTGTCTTCCTGATTTCTCTTTCTATTAGTTTATTGTTAGTGTATAGGAAAGCCACAGATTTCTGTGTGTTAATTTTGTATCCTGCAACTTTGCTGAATTCCAATATTAGCTCTAGTAGTTTTGGAGTAGATTCTTTAGGGCTTTTTATGTGCAATATCATGTCATCTGCAAATAGTAATAGTTTAACTTCTTCTTTACCAATGGATTCCTTGTATTTCTTTGTTTTGTCTAATTGCCGTGGCTAGGACCTCCAGTAATATGTTGAATAACAGTGGGGAGAGTGGGCATCCCTATCTTGTTCCCGATTGCAGAGGAAAGCTTTCAGCTTCTCGCTGTTCAGTATGATGTTGGCTGTGGGTTTATCATATATGGCCTTTATTATGTTGAGGTACTTGCCCTCTATACCCATTTTGTTGAGAGTTTTTATCATGAATGGATGTTGAATTTTGTCGAATGCTTTTTTAGCATCTATGGAGATGATCATGTGGTTTTTGTCTTTCTTTTTGATGATGTGGTGGATGATGATGGATTTTCAAATGTTGTACCGTCCTTGCATCCGTGGGATGAATCCCACTTGGTCATGGTGTATGATCCTTTTGATGTATTTTTGAATTAGGTTTGCTAATATTTTGTTGAGTATTTTTGCATCTACATTCATCAGGGATATTGGTCTGTAGTTTTCTTTTTTGGTGGGGTCTTTGCCTGGTTTTGGTATTAGGGTGATGTTGGCTTCATAGAATGAGTTTGGTAGTATTCCCTCCTCTTCTATTTTTTGGAAAACTTTAAGGAGAATGGGTATTCTGTCTTCTCTATATGTCTGATAAAATTCCGAGGTAAACCCACCTGACCCGGGGGTTTTGTTCTTTGGTAGTTTTCTGATTACCACTTCAATTTTGTTGCTGGCAATTGGTCTGTTCACATTTTCTGTTTCTTTTTGGGTCAGTCTTGGAAGGTTGTATTTTTCTAGGAAGTTGTCCATTTCTTCTAGGTTTCCCAGCTTGTTAGCATATAAGTTTTCATAGTACTCTCTAATAATTCTTTGTATTTCTGTGGGGTCCGTCGTGATTTTTCCTTTCTCATTTCTGATTCTGTTGATGTGTGTTGACTCTCTTTTCCTCTTAATAAGTCTGGCTAGAGGCTTATCTATTTTGTTTATTTTCTCGAAGAACCAGCTCTTGGTTTCATTGAGTTTTTCTATTGTTTTATTCTTCTCAGTTTTATTTATTTCTTCTCTGATCTTTATTATGTCCCTCCTTCTGCTGACCTTAGGCCTCATTTGTTCTTCTTTTTCCAATTTCGATAATTGTGACATTAGACCATTCATTTGGGATTGTTCTTCCTTCTTTAAATGTGCCTGGATTGCTATATACTTTCCTCTTAAGACTGCTTTTGCTGTATCCCACAGTAGTTGGGGCTTTGTGTTGTTGTTGTTGTCGTTTGTTTCCATATATTGCTGGATCTCCATTTTAATTTGGTCATTGATCCATTGATTATTTAGGAGCATGTTGTTAAGCCTCCATGTGTTTGTGAGCCTTTTTGCTTTCTTTGTACAATTTATTTCTAGTTTTATGCCTTTGTGGTCTGAAAAGTTGGTTGGTAGTATTTCAACCTTTTTGAGCTGAGGCTCTTTATGTGGCCTAGTATGTGGTCTATTCTGGAGTATGTTCCATGTGCCCTTGAGAAGAATGTATATCCTGTTACTCTTGGATGTAGAGTTCTGTAGATGTCTATTAGGTCCATCTGTTCTAGTGTGTTGTTCAGTGCCTCTGTGTCCTTACTTATTTTCTGTCTGGTAGATCTGTCCTTTGGAGTGAGTGGTGTGTTGAAGTCTGCTAAAATCAATGTATTGCATTCTATTTCCTCCTTTAGTTCTGTTAGTATTTGTTTCACATATGTTGGTGCTCCTGTATTGGGTGCATATATATTTATAATGATTATATCCTCTTGTTGGACTGAGCCCTTTATCATTATGTAATGTCCTTCTTTATCTCTTGTTATTTTCTTTGTTTTGAAGTCTATATTTTCTGATACTAGTATTACAACACCTGTTTTTTTCTCTCTATTGTTTGCATGAAATATCTTTTTCCATCCCTTGACTTTATGTCTGTGCATGTGTTTGGGTTTCAGGTGAGTCTCTTGTAAGCAGCATATGGATGGATCTTGCTTTTTTACCCATTCTATTACTCTATGTCTTTTGATTGGTGCATTCAGTCCATTTACATTTAGGGTGATTATTGAAAGGTATGTACTTATTGCCATTGCAGGCTTTAAGTTTGTGGTTACCAAAGTTTCAAGGTTAGCTTCTTTACTATCTTACTGTCTAACTTAACTCACTTATTGAGCTATTATAAACACAGTCTGATGATTCTTTATTTCTCTCCCTTCTTATTCCTCCTCCTCCCTTCTTCATATGTTGGGTGTTTTGTTCTGTGCTCTTTTTAGGAGTGCTCCCATCTAGAGCAGTCCCTGTAAGATATTCTGTAGAGGTGGTTTGTGGGAAGCAAATTCCCTCAACTTTTCTTGTCTGGGAAGTTTAGTCCCTCCTTCATATTTAAATGATAATCGTGCTGGATACAGTATTCTTGTTTCGAGGCCCTTCTGTTTCATTGCATTAAGTATATCATGCCATTCTCTTCTGGCCTGTAGGGTTTCTGTTGAGAAGTCTGATGATAGCCTGATGGGTTTTCCTTTGTAGGTGACCTTTTTTGTCTTTGATCTTTGCCATTTTAATTATTATGTGTCTTGGTGTTACCCTCCTTGGATCCCTTGTCATGGGAGTTCTGTGTACCTCTCTGGTCTGAGAGGCCATTTCCTCCCCTAGTTTGGGGAAGTTTTCAGCAATTATTTCTTCAAAGACACTTTCTATCCCTTTTTCTCTCTCTTTTTCTTCTGGTACCCCTATAATGCGGATATTGTTCCATTTCGATTGGTCATACAGTTCTGTTAAAATTCTTTCATTCCTGGAGATCGTTTTATTTCTCTCTGTATCAGCTTCTCTGTGTTCCTGTTCTCTGTTTTCTAGTCCATTAATGTCTCTTGCATCTCGTCCATTCTGCTTTGAAGTCGTTCCAGAGATTGTTTTATTTCTGTATTCTCCCTCCTTAGTTCTTGCATATTTCTATGCAAGTCCATCAGCATGGTTATGACTGTTGTTTTGAATTCTTTTTTAGGAAGACTGGTTAAATCTATCTCCTCAGGTTCCTTCTCAGGGGAAGATGTAGAAGATGTTGAAGCTGTCTGGGTTAGTCTTGTCTGGATCAAATTTTTTTTGCCTTTTTATGTTGATAGGTGCAGTGGTATGCTATTGACGCATCTGTCAGCTGGGAGAGCCCAGACTTTTTCCAATTGCTCCTGGCCTTTCTTTACTGGAACAACTGCGACCCCTAGTGGCTTGTGTTGGGCAATTGTGTGTAGACTGGGTCTCTGTATCTTGCCGGGTGGTTATGGAGGTAGCTCACTTGCTGTGGGCATGGCCAGCCTCAGGCTGCCACTCTGCTATGGCAGGGACCCAGAGGGGTAATGGACGGGGGGCTGTCTGGCTGTTTACCTCCGTGAGGGGTCTCAGAGCTATTGCCCATGGGGGTAGTGTGCCCGGAGTTCCCTGGAATTTCCAGCTGCTGGACTGTGACCCGGGATGCTTCTGTCCAGTTGTGGGGTGTCTGTCCCTTTAAGACTTTCAAAAAGCACTCGCTTTTCTTTGTCCCAGGAGCTTCGGCTGCAGGACCTGCTCACAGGTCTTACTGTCCTGCTTCCCTAGTTTCCAGCACCCCATGCATGCACTGTGTGTCTGTGCTCTGGTGCAGATGGCTAGGGCTGGGTGTTTAGCAGTCCTGGGCTCCCTCTCCCTCCCCGCTCTGACTTCTCTCCTCCGCCGGGAGCTGGGGCGAGGGGCCTTGGGTCCCACTGGGCTGTGGCTTGTATCTTACCCCTTTCACCAGGTGCTGGGTTCTCGCAGGTGTGGATGTAGTCTGGCTGTTGTCCTGTATCTTCTGGTCTCTCTTTTAGGGATAGTTGTATTTGTTGTATTTTCAAAAATATATATATTTTTGGGAGGAGATTCCCACTGTCCTACTCATGCCGCCATATTGGCTCCACCCCCCTCTATTTCCCGTTTTAATTCTGTTAGTATTTTTTTCACATATGTAGGTGCTCCTGTGTTGGGTGCATAGATATATTTATAATAGTTATATCCTCTTGTTGGACTGACCCTTTTATCATTATGTAATGTCCTTCTTTGTCTCTTATGACTTTCTTTGTTCTGAAGTCTATTTTGTCTGATACAAGTACCGCAACACCTGCTTTTTTCTCCCTATTAGTTGCACAAGCAATAGGTTCTTAATAAATTTGTTAATAATAATAGCTGAGTTAGGAGTTCTTGTCCCAGATCAAACCCAGTCTGGACAAATAACTGGACTCTCCTTCTAGAAGGTTTCACTTGTAGTTCCAAATGGAACACCACGTAGAAGAGTTTGTACCACAAATTTAACCCTATCTCATTTTATTCATGTATGCTTTCGAAGTGTGCTAACCTGCTACCTGTCAACATCATATGAAAATGTGAACTTCTGACCCCCACCTCAGATCCACTGCTTCCTACATGCTTCTGATTCACACTAAAGGCTAATGTCCACCAACATATATTCATTATGATCTCAGACATGTTAAGTGTTAACTACCATAAGGTGAGCAGAAGAAAATAGTTGCAATGTCTATTTTTTTCGTGGGAGAAGGGAGATGAAATCTTTTCTAAGGTATAAAACAGAATTTGGGAGTAAGAATCCACAAAGGCAAGGGTTAATATACCTACTGAAGAGAACCTGAAAGTGTCTTTAGAGGAAATCATACCTGTAAACAAAGACAAATGGAAGGCATCTCATAGTATAGTGTATTTTCCTTCTCCAGAGACTATGATAACTGCCAGCTAAACAATTCCATTGCTAAAAAAGACTCGTGGGACCCCAAATGTCCATGCTTGCAAATCCATAGTTTAAAGTATAAAGAAAAGGAGGCAATATAGCAACAGCATGAAGGATATGCATCACAGCCAAAAGCTGTTTCATAGCAAAGGGTCTGGAGTGGCCAGGTGCAAATTCTGATTGTCCTCTGTCTCTATGAGATCCCTGGAAATATGCACTTCTTTTTGGCACAGGAACCACTGATGGGTGCACAGAATGCCTCAGAACCAAAATAGAGTCTTGGCCCAGGATTCTTGTACATTTCTGTTTATGTATGCAAATTCCTGCTACGGAGCCAGGTTCAACAGCAGAGCTCTTGATAGGGATGTTTACCAAGACCAAATGGAAATGATCAACCTTGCTGTTAACAATAAAGCTGACAAGCTGGTACAAAGCGCCCAAAATTCCTTAGACCCATGTTATTATAAAACAATGTTTTTAGAATGTTTTATTCCTTTACCATGGGTCAGTGCCATACAGGTACATTTCTTATTTCAGTAGAACAGCTCAGTCCTGCTGGAATTAACCCTTTAAGAACAATATACCTTTTACCCTCTTCCTTACAATGTGAATAAAGCTGGCTAGGTGTACCCTTTCTCACTGCCAGTTCTCACTTACTCATTCTAGTGAGTATACTAACATGGCCCTCATTTGCTGGATATCTCTCCATGTTCCTATATGGATTCACTCTCTACTGTCCTCCACCCTGTTCTGTACCCCAGGGAGTCTGACCTGTATGGACTACATCAAAAGGCTCCCTTGTCCTTTGGGAGCCAGCAGTGGACAATGTGGTCAGGAAATTTTCCTCCCAGCTTGTTCTCTGCAGTGTCATCAGATGCTGACCGAATTTCTTCTCCAAAGGTTCCTGGAAGATAGCCCTCTCCACATAGGCTGTGTATCTCAAGCTCTCAGTAACCCCTCTTTCCTTTTCTCCTTCAGTCCTAGGGCTGAAAATCCTCCTTTACTAGTCATGGAGTATTGACCTATCCCTTGTAGTTCTCCAACACCTTTCTCACACCTTTGTATATTGTCCTCTAAAAAAGCACTACTCTCAAATTTTCTAATGCAATGTGCCACCTGTTTCCTGTCATACACTTCTCAGATACAGTAATAGATACCAGAAGTTACCCCAAGGATTGGGCTGCTCATTTGAGGAAGGAAAAATAGCATCCTTACAATGCAGGTCAGGAGAGTGGAGAGCAGGTGTTAGGAGAGGTTCACGGTACATGGTGTGTAATAGTTTCACACTCAAAACCACCAGTGGCATGGATTGAAGTACAGGTGGAATGCAAAGTTTTGAGAAATCAAGTGGCTGTGTCATTTAAGCACTCTGTCAAAAATAATTATCCAAAAGGTTGTGGAGTCACCTATGATGGTCTTAAAGAGTATGCATAGGAAAAAGAGGAAGTTTAAAACTATGAAAATACTGCAGAAATACTATGTAGAGTACCAGAAAGCCTGAATGGCATGTTTGAAGGGTCCTACATTGTAGGGCAGACAAAACTGAGGACCAAGCCCAGGTCCTAATAGTGTCACAGAGTTCCACTGCCAATTAAATTCTCTACCTACTATGGCTTTTACAATAAGGTAAAAATCAGTAGGGAAGAGGTGAAACCCATATATGGGATAGGGGCATTTATGCAGACACGCTCCAAGACATTAAGAAATGCATTGGTGAGAGGGTCACCAGTGGCCTTGAAGAATTCTGTGGGCCTATGCTTTGTAGGCTGGATGATGGTGGAGCATGCTACAATAGAATTGGACTACTTGATCTTAATGTGAATGGTGGAATCCCAGAGTGGTGGAGGTCAGGTGATAAGTGCTTAATCATATGAGACAAGGTGAATTCAATTACCACAATAAGCCACAGGGATGAAATGGTAATTAATGGGTGTTTGACCTACAGGGATCTGTGGTGACGGCTAATCAAAGCATTCCTAAAAATGAAATAATTAGGCAGCCTATAGGATGCTGCCCAACATATGCAGGCAGAAAAAATCCTAGGTCTGCTGGAAAGCCTAATATAAGTTGCTGTAGTGAGGTTTCTTGACTTCTTACCCAGCTGGGGGAAAGGGTGATACCTTTAAGGTAGGACCCTGCAGCCTTGGTTATGTATTATGAATCTTCCATTGAACCTTTCCTAGTGGAACCAGCAGACATTTTCAGGATGACTGTGCACTAGGGAAAGGCAAATGCCAAGACCTTCTGGGAATTATTAGCTAAAGGCTCTGAACTGGTATTAATCTCTAGACTGAGGGACAGAGAGGCAAAAGGATAGACAGTACAGAAAAGACTGTGAGAGACCAATGGGGCATGGTGAAAATAAAATCTAATGTATATATAATCAAATTCCCAGAAGAAGAAGAAAGAGAGAAGGGGGAATAACACTATGAAGAAATAATGAAAGATTGACATCTGGCATGTCAGCATGAGGAGGCCCAACTATCCTGATCCTCAGTGAAGTGCTGAAAATTATATTTTAGAAACCAACATGAGCCATTAAAGGCCCTTGGAAATTGTTCTAAGGGCAAACAGCACATGAAGAAACATCTGTTCAAGAAAACTTACAAAAATTCAGTAAGAAAGGTGGAAGCTCATCTCTTGAACAGAAGCATGAGCAATTTTTTTCTGGATACATCTCCCCAGGAAAAGCAATAATAAACAAGTGGGACTGCATCAAACTAAAAAGTTCCTGCACACCAAAGGAAATCATCAACAAAATGAAAAGGAAAACTACCGTATGGGAGAATATATTTGCTGGTAATGTATCTGATAAGGGGCTAATATCCAAAATATATCAAGAACTCATACAACTCAACACCAAAAAAACCCCAAATAACCCATTAAAAAATGGGCAGAGGACCTAAATAGACATTTTTCCAAAGAAGACATAGAGATGGTCATCAGTCACATGAAAAAATGCTCAACATCACTAATCATCAGGGGAATGCAAATCCAAATCTCACACCAGTCAGAATGGCTGCTATCTAAAAGACAAGAAATAAGAAGTGTTGGCCAAGATGTGGAGAAAAGGGAACATTCTTACACTGTTGGTGGGAATATAAATTGGAAAGCAGTGTGGAGGTTCCTCAAAAAACTAAAAATAGAAGTACCATACAACCCATCAATTCCACTTGTGGAAATTTACCTGGAGAAAACATCACTGAGTCAAGAAGATGTATGTACTCCTCCTATGTTTATTGCCTCATTATTTAAATAGCCAAGATATGGAAGCAACCGAAGTGTCCATCAATAGATGAATGGGAAAAGAAGATGTGGTACATATCCATGATGGAATATTATTCAGCCATAAAAAGGAAAGAACTCTTGCCAATTGCAACAACATGGATGGACCTAGAGGGTATTATTCTGAGTGAAACAGGCAGAAAACATAAATACCATGTGATTTCACTTATATGTGGAATCTAAAACAAAACAAAATTAAAAAAACGTAAATATACTCATAGACACTGAGAAGAGACTGCTGGTTGCTAGGGGGGAGGAGTTGGAGTGCGTGGGTGAAATAGATGAAAGGGGCAAAGATGCACACACACAAACACACACAAAGGTGAAGGCCTAAAATAGTTGAACCAAGACTGCTCCCTCTAGCTTTCCAAGCTCAGTAAAATGGACATTCTATTCCAGACTGCTGCAGCCAAAAATATAGGGTTTCCTCTCCCCGAGCTCCCAGCTGAAGGACTTTTTCCACAATACAAGCAAGACTTCAGCATTTCTCATCATAATCCCAGCTACGTGTTGCTGAGACTAAGACCTGAATGAGCTCAGTTGAGAGGTGAGTCTCCCTCCCTTCTTCTGCCTAACCCCCAACTTGTGGAACAGATAATCAGTTTTGGACATGGCATGTTGAGAACTTTGGATCCCTGATTGCCTATGCTCCAGCTTATGAAGTAGTGATACTGTGTCAGGAAAGGCAAGTTGAGAGGACCTCAGGCTGCTCCCCACATCCACTGAGGGCTCAGATTCTACAACAGTGATGATATTCAGAAAGAAGTTTTCCATTGTCCCAGTTTCAGAACCCTTGGTCAGAAATTTTACCAGGGGGATAAGCAAGTCATAAAATAGTTCCTTATCACTTCACACCAGTTAGGATAGCCAACATCCAAAAGACAAGAAACAACAAGCACTGGCAAGGATGCAGAGAAAGGGGAACCCTCCTACACTGTTGGTGGGAATGTAAATAGGTTCAACTGTTGTGGAAAGCAATATGCAGGTTCCTCAAGAAAATAAAAATAGAAATACCATTTGACTAAAGGAAAGCATGATTGAAGATGTATAGGAAGGTATAATGACTGTCATATCTAAAAGAAAATAATAATAAACAGAAATTACTTTTAAAAGAATCAAGGGGAGGATGGGTGGGAAGGGAGAGATAAGGGGGAAAAGAGAGCATTACGATTAGCAGACATAATGTAGGGAGGTCACGGGGAGGGCTGTACAACCAGAGAAGACAAGTAGTGACTCTATAACATCTTACTACGCTGATGGACAGTGACTGTAATGGGGTATGTGGTGGGGACTTGATGATGGGGGTAGTCTAGTAACCATAATGTTGCTCATGTAATTGTAGATTAATGATACCAAAATAAAAATAAAATAAAACAAATAAAAAGAATCAAATGGAATTCTGGAGATGAAAAGTACAATAAATGAAGAAAAAAATTCACTAGAGAGGCTCAACAATAAGTTGAAACTAACAATAAAAGATCTAGCAAACTTGAAGGTAGATCAATAGAGATTATGCAAAGGGAACAACAGAGAGCAACAGGAATGAAGAAAATTAACAGAGCCTTACAGAAATATAGCACACCATTGTGCACACCAGCATTATGTGTAATAGAAATACCAGAAAGAGAGAGAGGAAATGTATTGTTGGGACTACAACATGTAGAAACTTAATATATGTACAATATATTTGCCAATTAACATCACAAAGGAGGTATGTGGGAGCAAAGCTGTAATAGCCTAGGAAAATGACTACAGATGGTAAAGTAATAATTATAACAATGTATTGTTGGCTTTGCAACCTTAGTAGATGTAAAATACAACCATAACACTAAAGGAGAGATAAGGGAAAAGAACTACATTGCCGTAACATTTTTATGTATCACTGGAATTAAGCTGGTATGAATTTAAAGGTGATTATGATATGTTAACATGTTTGTGGCAAACCTTACAGCAACCACTAAAAACATAACTAAAAATATGGTTAAAAAGAGCATTGAAGTGTGTTAATTTAAAAATAATCACGTAATGCAATATAAAGTAGTGAAGGAGTAATAGAGGAGCAAAAGTACATGATAATAGACAATAAAAAGTAAAATGACTAAAGTATATCCAGTCATATTAATAATGACATTAAATAGAAATGGATTAAACATCCAATCAAAAGTCAGACAGTATCACACTGGATATAAAAACATGATTCAACTCTATGTTGTCTGCAGCAGAAACTCTCTAGTTTCAAAGATATAAATAGATCAAAAGTAAAAAGATGGGAGAAGATATATCATCCAAACAGCAACCATAGGAAAGCTGGAGTGGCTATACTAATATCAGACAAAAGTGACTTTAATACAAAAATTCTTCCTGGAGGTAAAGAAAGACATTGTATAATGATAAAAGGGTCAATTCATCAGGAAGATATAATAATTTATACACATATATGCACCTAATAATAGATCCCCAAAATACATGAAACAAAAGGTGATAGAAATTAAGGGAAGATAGAAATTCAAAAATAATGGTTTGAGACTTCAATAGCATATTTTCAATAATAGATAGAAAAACTCGACAGAAGGTCAGCAAGGAAATAGAAGACTTGGACCAATGCTATGAAACAACAAAACCTACAGATAGCCATGGAACACTATACCCAACAACAGAGTATACATTCTTTTCAAGTGTACAAAGAACATACTCTAGGGTAGATGATATGCTACACCATAAAAGAAACCTCAAAAAATTTAAATGATAAAAATAACACAGAGTATGTTCTCTAACCATAATGAGGTAAAATTAGAAATTTATAGCAGAGAAAAAAAATGGCAAACTCACAAATATGTGAAAATTAAATACCACACTTCTATATAACCAGTGAGCAGAAGAAGAAATCAAAAGGGAAATCACATACAAAAACTCGTGGAATCCAGCTAAAGAAGAAATATCTCAAATCATTAACCTATCCTTCCACATTAGGACACTGCAAAAAGAAGAGCAGATTAAACCTGAAGTAAGCAAAAGGAAGGAAAGAATAGGGATTATAGTGGAAATTAATGAAATAGGAAATAGAAAAACAATAGAGAAAATAAGTGAAACCAAAAGCTGTTTCTTTGAAAAGAAAAAATTAGAGAAACATTTAACTAGATTGGTAAAGATAAAAAAGAGAGGAGACATGAATAACTAGAGTCAGAAATGGAAGGGGACATTATTACCAATCTTACAAAATTAAAAATAATATAAAGCAATACTAAGAGCAACTGTATGCCAACAAATTAGACAATTTAAAAGATGTTGAAAAAATTCTAGAAGGACACAAATTAACAACACTGACTCAAGAAGAAATAGATAGACTTGCACAAAGTGGTGGTGTAGGAAGATCCTGAACTCACCTCCTTCCATGGATATACCAAATCTACAGCTACATATGGATCATTTACCTCTGAAGAAGATCTGAAAACTAGACGAATTCCTTTTCCACAATAAAGGATAAAAAGACCACATCAAGACTGGGAGGAAAGGCAGAGAGACATAGTCTTTCCACAAAGCCCACCCCCAGCACAGTGACACAGCAGTGAGAGATCTGACCAGTCTGGTGCTTCTCCCAGAGGAGAGAGGGGTTAGTAGCCCCACATCACTCACCCCAACCCCAGGCATCTGCACTGGAGAGATAAGCCCCTAAATCATCTGGCTTAGAAAATCAGCTGATGTCCAAGGGACTGCACGTGCTATAGAAAACCGAGATTCCCCTTTCAAAGGGCTTGCATGTAGTCTCACACACCCAGCAACAAAAAAGAAATTTGAAAAGTGCCTAGACTATATGTGAAGGAGTTTCATTTGCTAATTTAAAAGCATCTGCTGGAGGGGGAGGGGACAGTTCAAACTCTTCCCCAGTGTGTAAGTGCTAGTGGACAGCATTTTTGTGCTCACACGTACCCTGCTAGCACAGGTGGGTGATCTCAGATATGGCACCCTTCTGCTGCCTAAGACAGTTGGTGGTGAGCAGTCATGGCACTATCCCACTGCCTTGATGTAAATGGACAGCACAGGTGGTTGCAGCACTCCCCGACTTCCTGGATGGGACTAGGGAGCTTAAGTGGCTGAGGTATTCTCTCACTCCAAGCCTGAAGCCAGTGCACACAAAAATACAGGGTGCTGTCATTCTGCATTCCTAAAACCTGTGGGCACACATGGTCAAGATGTTTTCCCACTGCCTTTCTGAAACTTTCGAATATGCCCAATTCTCTATACTCTACAGCTGCCTAGCTAAAGAGTGCCTGTGCAATCCACAAAAGGGACTTCTTTGATCACTTTCCCCTGGTGACCAAGGGGGCTGGAACTCCTGAGCTCCATGGGAATATAACAATTAGTAAAACAGTTTATGGCAGGCCACCATTCCTGGAGCACTGCACAGGTAGCAGACTGAAACAGAATCCTAGTTTTCCTGTAAAAAAGGCCTATTTACCTAACCTGGAGCTTCAGCCTGAGGGACAGACTTTAGGTTTCCCACACAGCTAAGAAGGTGGTCTCAGGGAACATAAGCAGGGCGACACCATCCTTACACATCCTCTTCGCCTTACTACAGCTCAATGAGACTTTCCAGAAAGAAGCTTATACACTCATCCAGAGCCCCAATTTTTGCAACTGTGCCCAGGAGACCTGCAGATTCTCTGGTCTGGAGGCCAGCAGGGATTAAAATTGCAGCCTGAGAGAACTGTATATACTTGTATACTTTAAAAATCCATTGCCTGAGGGTCTGACTTCTAGTATGCCTGAAACTAGGTGCTAAAAGAAATTTCTCCCCTTGGAGTGCTGACAGGTCTTGACACACCCTCAACGATGGAGACAAATCAAACATAACTTAGGTAGTTTAGACAATAACCAAGGTTCAAGAGACAACCGAGAACTAGAGTGAAGTTGAAGAAGTTTCATCATCTACACAAGGCCACTCCTTCAAGACTGAGAGAGAAGATGCTTCACCTAAGACATAAAAACCAACACAGAGAGTCAAGAAAAATGAGGAAACAGAGAAATATGTTCCAAATGAAGACAAATCCTCAAAAAAAGACCTTAATAATACGGAGATAAGTAATCTACCTGACAAAGAATTCAAAGTGATGGTCATAAAGAAACTAACTGACTCAGAAGAAGAATGGATGAACACACAAAAAAGCATCAACAAAGAGATAGAAAATATATTAAAACACCAAACATATGTCACAGAGTTAAAGAATGCAATAACTTAACTAAAAAATACACTAGAGGGGTTCAAAAGCAGATTGGATGAAGCAGAAGAACCACTCAGTAAGCTGTAAGGACAATGCAATGGAATTCACCAAGACAGAGCTGCAAAAGAAACAATTTTTTTTAATGAAGATAACTTAAGGGACCTTTGGGACAACATCAAGAAGAATAGCATTATTATCATAGCAGTTAGAAGGAAAAGAGAAAGAGAAAGGGCAGAAAACCTGTTTGAAGAAATAATGGCTGAAAACTTCCTACATCTAGGGAAGGAAACAGACATCTGGTTCGAGGAAACCCAGAGATTTTTGTGTGCACTGGCTTCAGGAATGGACAACTTCCTAGAAAAATACAACCTTCCAAGACTGACCAAGGAAGAAACAGAAAATCTAAACAGACCAATTACCAGCAGTGAAATTGAAGTGGTAATCAAAAAACTACCCAAGAGCAAAACTTACAAATAAGATGAACCTAAAGAGATCCACAGCAAGACACATTATAAATAAAATGTTAAAAGCTAAGAAAAAGAGAGAATCTTAGAAGAAGTAAGAGAATAACAACTAATTACATACATGGAAACCCCTGATTTTTCAACAGAAATTTCATAGGTCAAATGAGAGGGGCATGATATATATAAAGTGCTGAAAGGAAAATAAATACTTCCAACCAAGAATCCACTGCAAGGTTATCATTCAGAATTGAAGGGATAGTTTTCTAGACAAGCAAAAGCTGAAAGAGTTCATCATTACTAAACTGGCGTTACAAGAAATGTCAAAGGGACTCCCCTAAGCTGAGAAGAAATGGCACTAATTTCTTTTGAAACATAGGAAAGTAAACATCTGATTAGAAAAGGTAAATAATCACTTATAAAACTACTATGAATGTTAAAAGACAAAAGTATTAGAATTAACAAAAACTACAATAACTAGTTAAGGGATGCATAAAATAAAAAGGTATACAATGTAACATCAAAAACATAAAATATTCTAAATAATCAATGGATCAATGACCAAATCAAAATAGAGATCAAGCAGTACCTGGAAACAAATGACAACAACAGCACAAAGCCCCAACTTCTGTGGGATGCAGGGGAAGCAGTTCTAAGTGGAAAGTATATAGTAATCCATGCATATTTAAAGAAGGAAGAATAATCCCAAATGAATAGTCTAAAGACACAATTATTGAAATTGGAAAAAGAAGAACAAATGAAGCCTAAAGTCAGCAGAAGGAGGGACATAATAAAGATCAGAGAAGAAATAAATAAAATTGAGAAGAATAAAACAATAGAAAAAATCAATGAAACCAAGAGCTGGTTCTTTGAGAAAATAAATAAAATAGATAAGCCCCTAGCCAGACTTATTAAGAGGGAAAGAGAATCTACACACATCAACAGAATCAGAAATGAGAAAGGAAAAATCATGACGGACTCCACAGAAATACAAAGAATTATTAGATAATACTCCAAAAAAGTATATGCTAACCAGCTGGAAAACCTAGAAGAAATGGACAACTTCCTAGAAAAATACAACCTTCCAAGACTGACCAAGGAAGAGAAAGAAAATCTAAACAGAACAATTACCAGCAACGAAATTGAAGTGGTAATCAAAAAACTACCCAAGAGCAAAACTCCCGGGCCAGATGGATTTACCGCGGAGTTTTATCAGATGTACAGAGAAGACATAATACCCATTCTCCTTAAAGTTTTCCAAAAAGTAGAAGAGGAGGGAATACTACCAAACTCATTCTATGAAGCCAGTATCACCCTAATACCAAAACCAGGCAAAGACTCCACCAAAAAAGAAAATTACAGACCAATAGCCCTGATGAACATACATGCAAAAATACTCAACAAAATATTAGCAAACCGAATTCAAAAATACATCAAGAGGTTCATACCCCATGACCAGGCAGGATTCATCCCAGGGATGCAAGTATGGTACAACACTCGATAATCTATCAACATCATCCACCACATCGACAAAAACCACATGATCATCTCCATAGATGCTGAAAAAGCATTCGACAAAATTCAACATCCTTTCATGGTAAAAACTCTCAACAAAATGGGTGTAGAGGGCATGTACCTCAACATAATAAAGGCCATATATGATAAACCCACAGCCAACATCATCAGCAAGAATCTGAAAGCTTTTCCTCTAAGATTGGGAACAAGACAGGGATGCCCACTCTCCCCACTGTTATTCAACATAGAACTGGAGGTCCTAGTATGGCAATTAGACAAAATAAAGAAATACAAGGAATTCAGATTGGTAAAGAAGAAGTCAAACTGTCACTATTTGCAGATGGCATGATATTGTACATAAAAAACCCTAAAGACTCCACTCCAAAACTACTAGAACTAATATCTGAATTCAGAAAAGTTGCAGGATACAAAATTAATACACAGAAATCTGAGGCTTTCCTATACACTAACAATGAACTAATAGAGAAATGAGGAAAACAATTCTATTCACAATTTCATCAAAAAGAATAAAATACCTAGGAATAAACCTAACCAAGGAAGTGAAAGACCTATACCCCAAAAACTACAGGACACTCTTAAGAAAAATTAAAGAGGACACTAACAAATGGAAACTCATCCCATGTTCTTGGCTAGGAAGAATTAATATTGTCAAAATGGCCATCCTGCCCAAAGCAATCTACAGATTCAATGCAATCCCTATCAAAATACCAACAGCATTCTTCAACGAACTGGAACAAATAGTTCTAAAATTCATATAGAACCATCAAAGACCCTAAATAGCCAAAGCAATTCTGAGAAGGAAGAATAAAGTGGGGGGGGATCTTTCTCCCCAGCTTCAAGCTGTACTACAAAGCCACAGTAATCAAAACAATTTGGTACTGGCACAAGAACAGAGCCACAGACCAGTGGAACAGAATAGAGTCTCTAGACACTAACCCAAACATATATGGTCAATTAATATATGATGAAGGAGCCATGGACATACAATGGGGAAATGACAGCCTCTTCAACAGCTGGTGTTGGCAAAACTGGACAGCTACATTTAAGAGAATGAAACTGGATCATTGTCTAACCCCATACACAAAAGTATATTCGAAATGGATGAAAGACCTGAATGTAAGTCATGAAACCATAAAACTCTTAGAAAAAACATAGGCAAAAATCTCTTGGTCATAAACATGAACAACCTCTTCATGAACATATCTCCCCAGGCAAGGGAAACAAAAGCAAAAATGAACAAGTGGGACTATAGCAAGCTGAAAAACTTCCTTACAGCAAAGGACTCCACCAATAGAACAAAAAGGCATCCTACAGTATGGGAGAATATATTCATAAATGACAGGTCCAATAAAGGGTTGACATCCAAAATACATAAAGAGCTCACACACCTCAACAAACAAAAAGCAACTGATCCAATTAAAAAACGAGCAGAGGAACTGAACACTTCTTCAAAGAAGAAATTCAGATGGACAACAGGCACATGAAAAGGTGCTCCACATCGCTAGTCATCGGAGATATGCAAATTAAAACCACAATGAGATATCACCTCACACCAGTAAGGATCGCCACCATCCAAAAGTCAAACAACAACAAATGTTGGTGAGGATGTGGAGAAAGTGGAACCCTCCTACACTGCTGGTGGGAATGTAAATTAGTTCAACCATTGTGGAAAGCAGTATGGAGGTTCCTCAAAAAGCTCAAAATACACATACAATTTGACCCAGGAATGCTACTTCTAGGAATTTACTCTAAGAATGCAGCAGCCCAATTTGAAAAAGACAGATGCACCCCTATGTTTATTCCAGCACTATTTACAATAGCCAAGAAATGGAAGCAACCTAAGTGTCCATCAGTAGATGAATGGAGAAAGAAGATGTGGTACATATACACAATGGAATATTATTCATCTATAAGAAAACAAATCCTACCATTTGCAACAACATGGATGGAGCTTGAGGGTATTATGCTCAGTGAAATGAGCTAGGTGGAGAAAGACAAGTACCAAATGATTTCACTCATCTGTGGAGCATAAGAACAAAGGAAAACTGAAGGAACAAAACAGCAGCAGAATCACAGTACCCAAGAATGGACTAACAGTTACCAAAGGGAAAGGGACTGGAGAGGATGGGTGGGAAGAGAGGGAGAAGTGGGTGGAAGAAGAAAGGGGGTCTTACAATTAGCATGTATCATGTGGGGGGAGGGCACTGGGAGGACTGTGCAACACAGAGAAGACAAGTAGTGATTTTACAGCATCTTACTATGCTGAAGGACAGTGAGTAATGGGGTATGTGGGGAGGACTTGGTGAAGGGGGGAGTCTAGTAAACATAATGTTCCTCATGTAATTGTAGATTAATGATACAAAAATTTAAAGAAAAGCCCTAAATATATATATATATATATATATATATATATATATATATATATATACACATATATACATACATAATTATATATATAAAACATTGTGGGAAAGCAAAAATGTTGAGTTTTGGAATGTGTTAAATTTAAGTTGCTATCAACTTTAAATAGACTGTTATATACATAAGATGACATATGTGAACCTCATGGTAACCACAAAGCAAAACTTTACAGTAAATACACAAAAAAATGAGAAAGGAATTTAAACATAACACGAAAAAGGAAGAAAGGAGTAATGAACTACAAAAACAAGCAGAAAATAATTAACAAAATGGCAGTAAGTACATATCTGTAATTACTTTGAATATAAATGGAGTAAATTCTCCAATCGAAAGACATGGAGTAGCTGAATGGATAAAAAAAGACACATTTTTATAATGCCTACAAAAGACTCACTTCAGAAATAGGGACATACAAAAACTGAAAGTGAAGGGATGGAAAAAGATATTTCATGCAAATCAAAATGAAAAGAAAGCAGGTGTAGCTATATTCATATCTGACAAAATTGACTTTAAAACAAGGACTGAAAAAAAGACAAAGAGGGGCATTACATAGTGATAAAGGGTTCAATCCAGCAAAAAGATATAACATTTATAAATACATATGCACCCAACATAGAAGCATCTAAATACATATAGCAAATATTAACAGACCTACAGGGAGAGATTGACAGCAATACAATAACAGTAGGAGACTTTAACACCCCACTTACATCAATGGATAGATCATCCAGACAGAAAATCAAGGAAACCTTGGCCTTAGATGACACATTAGACCACGTGGACTTATATACAGAGCATTACATCCAAAGGTAGCAGAATATACATTCTTATCAAGTGCACATAGAATATTCTTTAAAATAGATCACATGTTGGGCCACAGAAGAAGACTCAATAAATTCAAGAAGATTCAAATAGTATCAAGTGTCTTTTCTGACCACAATGATATGAAACTAGAAATCAAATACAAGAACAAAACTGGAAAAACTACAAGTACATGGAGATTAAACAATATGATACTGAACAACTATTGGCTTACAGAAGAAATAAAAGGAAAAAATCTAAAAACCTAGAAACAAATGAAAATAGAAATATACCAAAAATCAATGGGAGACAGCAAAAGCAGTTCTAAAAAGGAGGTTCATAGCAATAGAGGCCTACCTCAAGAAATAAGAGAAATCTCAAATAAACAACTTGACTTTACACCTAAAGGAACTAGAAAAAGAAGCACAAATGAAGTCTGAAGTTAGGAGAAGGAAGGAAATAACAAAGATTAGATTTGAAATAAATAAAATAGAGACTAAAAAAGCAATAGAAAAAAATCAGTGAAACTAAGAGCTGGTTCTTTGAAAAGATAAAATTGACCAATCTTTACCTATACTCACCAAGAAAAAAAGAGAGGGCTCAAATAAAATCAGAAATGAAAAACAAGGATACCACAGAAATACAAAGGATTAGAAGAGACTACTATGAACAATTGTTCTCCAACAAAATGGACAACTTAGAAGAAATGGATTCATTCCTAGAAACTTACACTCTCCACGACTGAATCATGAAGAAATAGAAAATCTGAATTGACTTCTTTCCAGTAAGGAAACTAAATCAGTAATAAAAATCTCCCAACAGGACTGTGGGTATCATGATTGGTGCACATGGTGTGTGTTGGGTCATGGGGAAGACAGTGTGGCTCAGAGAAGACAAATAGCATCTCTGTGGCATCTTACTACACTGATGGACAGTGACTGCAATGGGGTATAGGGGTGGGACTCGATAATAAGGGTGAATGTAATAACCACATTGTTTTTCTTGTGAAACCTTCATAAGACTGTATATCAATGATATCTTAATAAAAAAATCTCCCAACAAACAAAAGCCAAGGA
The DNA here is from genome assembly GCF_040802235.1 of Manis javanica. Taxonomy (NCBI): domain Eukaryota; kingdom Metazoa; phylum Chordata; class Mammalia; order Pholidota; family Manidae; genus Manis; species Manis javanica. The sequence goes on from NC_133174.1 coordinate 92,875,543, forward strand.
TCAGATGGTTTTTCTGGTGAATTCTACCAAACATTCAAAGAAGATTTTATACCTTTTTCAAACTCTTCCAAAAATTTGAAGAGAAGGAAACACTCCCAAACTCATTTTACAGGCAAACATTTCTCTGATGTTAAAGCCAGACAAGGACATTACAAAAAAAGGAGAGGAAGTATATTACAGGCCAATAACACTGATGAACATAGATAAAAGAAACTCCTCAACAAAATACTAGCAAACTGATCAACAATACATTAAAAGAATCATATAATATGATCAAGTGAGATTTTATTCCAGGGATGCAGGGATTGTTCAATATCTGCAAATCAATTTGATACAGCATATTATAAAATGAAAGAAAATCATATGATCATCTCAATAGATGCAGAAAAAGCATTTGACAAAATTCAGCATACATTTAGGATAAAAGCTCTCAACAAAATCGATATAGGTAAGGGAATGTACCTCAACATAATAAAGGCCACATTTGACAGGCCCACAGCTAATATCATATTCATTGGTCAAAAGCTGAGAGCTTTTCCTCTAAGATCAGGAACAGGACAAGGATACCCACTCTCTCCACTTTTATTCAGTTTAATATTAAAAGTCTTAGTCATAGTAACTAGGCAAAAATAAATAAATACATAAATGGCATACAAATTGGGAAGGAAGAAGTAAAACTGTCACTATTTGCAGATGACATGATACTATATTTAGAAAATGCTAAGTATTCCACCAGAAACTGCTAGAACCAATAAATGAATTCGGTAAAGTGGCAGGATCCAAAATTAATATAGAAAAGTCAGTTGCATTTCTGTACTCTAATAATGAACTATAAGAAAGAGATATCAAGAAAATCCATTTACAGTTACATTGAAAAGAATAAAATACCTAGGAATAAATTTAACCAAGGAGGTGAAAGACCTGTACGCTGAAAACTATAACACACTGATGAAAGAAGTTGAAGAAGACACAAATAAATAGATATTCCATGATCATGTATTAGAAGAATTAATATTGCTAAAACATTTATACTGCCCAGCATTCTACAGATTCAGTGCATTCCCTCTGAAAATTCTAGTGACATTTTTCACAGAAAAAGAACAAATAATTCTAAAATGTGTATGGATTCACAAGACACCCTTAATAGCCAAAGCAATCATGAGAAGAACAAAGCCAGAGGTATCCCACTCTGATTTCAAACTATACTGCAAAGCTTTAGTAATCAAAACAGTATGATAATAGCATAAAAACAGACACATAGATCACTGGAACAGAATAGAGAGGGCAGTGATAAACCCATGCATATATGGTCAATTTATAATAAATGAGCTAAGAATATACAATGCGGAAAAGACAGTCTCTTTAATTAATGGTGATGGGAAAACTGGACAGTTACATTCAAAAGAATGAAAGTGAACTACTATGTTATACTATATACAAAAATTAACACAAAATGTATTAAATACTTGAATGTTAAGTCCTGAAAACATAAAACTCCTGGAAGAAAATATAAGCAGTAAGCTCTTTGACATCAGTCTTAGTGAAGTTTTTTTAGATCTGACTCCAAAGGCAAGGGAATCAAAAGCAAAAATAAACAAATGGAACAGCATCAAGCTAAAAAGCTTCTATACAGTGAAGGGAACCATCAAGAAAATGAAAAGACAACCTACTGAATGAGAAAAGACATTTGCAAATCATATATCCAATAACAGGTCAATATTCAAAATATATAAAGAACTCATACAACTCAATAACAACAAATAATCCAATTTAAAAATGGACAAAGTATCTGAATAGACATTTTTCCAAAGAAGACATGCAGATGGTCAATAGTCACATGAAAAAGCTCTACATCACTAATTATCAGGGAAATACAAATCAAAACCACAATGAGATACCTCCTCACACCTGTCATGATGGTTGTTAACAAAAAGATAAATAAGTGTTCACAAGGATGTGGAGAAAAGGAACCCTTGTGCACTGTTGGTGGGAATGTAAACAGGTGCAGCCACTATGGAAAGTAGCACAGTGGTTCCTCCAAAAAGTAAAAATAGAACTACCATATGATCCAGCAATTCCACCTGTGGGTATCTGTCCAAAGAAAATGAAAACACTAATTTAAAAAGATATTTGTGCCCCTATGGAATATAGACAATACTATCGTAATAGCTTTGTATGGTGACAGATTATAACTACATTTTTTTGTAGTGAGCATTTCATAATGTATGAAATTGTCAAGTTAATATGCTGCACAGCTTAAACTAATATAATATTGTGTATCAACTGTAATTCAATGTTTAAAAAGGGTCTAAAGTCAGAGACAGAGAATTCAGGATTTAGAAGCATGAGAAAGAGTAAATGTGCTATTGCTGGCTTGAAGATGGAGTGAGTCATATGGCAAAGAATACAAGTAGCCACCACAAGTTGAAAACAGCCCGGCAGACAGCCTGTAAAAAACGTAGGGCCACAGTCCTACAGCTGGAAGGAACTGAATTCTGAAAATAAGCTAAATAAGCATGGAAATAGATTTTTCCCCAGAGCTTCTAGATGAGAACTTGTGAGACTCTGAGCAGAGGACACAATCATGCTGTGCCAAACTTCTGACCTACAGATGTCTGAGCTAAGAAAGGAGAGTTTTGTTAAGTTGATAAGTGCATGGTTTATTTGTCATGCGATAGTTAATAATTACATTATGGGACAGAAATATCTGCACTATCAGTGATTTCTGTGAGCAGTTCATTTACAAACTTATTCTTCAGACTTCTTAATCATTTATTTTCCAATTTAATTCTCTCCAAGTCCCTGACCAATCTTTTAATTACTGCACATGAGCCAGAGTAGATACATACCTACAGCCAAGATGGGCTATCTACGAAGAGGACAACCGTATGAACCACACAAATTCAACCAACAGGTAGCATGTTTCTTTCCCAATGTTTTATTGAGTTATTCCTTAGTGGGGCTGTAGTGCAGCAAGTATACATTTGTACCTATTATCAACATACCAAGAAGATAAAAACATGAACTGGAGGACTGGTTTATCAGTCTTTTTCTAACTGGTCGTGAGGAATTCCTCATGAAGACATGTATATTGGTTAAGAGAGTGAAAATGAAACAGCATGAGTAGATATAATTTACTTGTGCATTCTTGATGTATTCAGGCCCAGTCTTTTAAAGCCATTTACAATTAATGGTGGAAATCTGGTATACCTTATTACTCAACAGAGTAGATAGAAACAAATTCATAATGGGAAAATTAACTTCATGGTCAGGTATTAAGTCTCTACCAGGGCCTGGTAGCAAGCCAGGAGAAGCTTCTCAAATGAAGACTAGTTGCCAAGAGAAGAAGGCATGGTTTTGCTCTAATACACTAGGAGTGTGTATGCTAATTCTATTATTGGGGTTTTCTAAGACTTCATAGGCTCTGTCTAGCAGGAATACAATACAATTGGGTATGTGGGGTCATAAAGCTGAAGTGTCAGTGAAGCTTGCATGATAGTCTGGACTTGCTGTAGATCTTTTTCTTGTTCTGGGTACCACTCAAAACCAGAAACCATACGGAGCCCATGCACAAAACCAGTATGATGTACATTGTCTCTAAAATTCAGGGCCTTGATTCCCACAGGCTAACTGGAGAAAGATCATCTGCAGTTAGTTCAGTTGCTATCCCTCCAGGGAAGCCCCTTAACTGTGGCCTTCCACCCTGACAGGCATGCTTCTGTTCTTTTTGAGGCTATGCTCCTATAGCATACACAGAGACCCCACCGGGTCCCCTTTACAGCACAGATTCCACCATTGTTTAGTTTCACTTTGCTGAGCCTGTCTTCCTGGGGTTGAGAATTTCCACTCTCCAGCCCAGGAACTCTCCTTGGTGCTGCTGAGTGTATATTTTTTACTAAGGACAGCTCTGGCTATGAATTGCTGCAGGCCCAATCAGCCTGTGAAGCCCAGGATTCCTAATCCTTTTGCAATCATGAGTAAACCTTTACAGAAAGTTAAAATTATTTGTCCAAGGTTATTTATCTAGATGAGGCTAAACATGTAAAAAAACTTGGGCTCCCTGAATTAGTCATTATTATTTACACTCTCATGAAGTACCTACTATTTGTCAGGTACTGATCTGGACACTAGAAATATAAGTATAAAATGGACTGGCTATGCTTTGAGAAGCAAAGAGTCTAATACAGTGTTTCTCAATTTTTTTAAAACCACAGCTCACAGTCAGAATATATTTTTCATCACAACTTATGATACATGTACATACATACACACATACAAAACTGAAACACAAATTTCACAAAACAATATCACCTTACCTGATATTTTCTATTTGACTTTATTCTCTTATTTCATTGAAAAATTGTAAGTATTGACATACTGAATTAATTTCGAGGCCTACCAATGCAGGGGGAAGGGGTAAGTATGGTTTGACCAACATGGGTCTATTTAATAATGTGATGTGTATCTTATATGGTGCATATATTTATCCTTTCAATGTGAAGGTGGGAATGGGGAGCCTGAAGAGTCCCCCTCTGAGCTAGTGCTTCTCAAGTTTCATGTGCATACGAACTACCTGGGGACCTTGTTAAAATGAAGATCCTAACTCAGTAGGTCTGAGGTAAGGCCTGAAATTCTGTTTTTCTAGTTAGCTTTCACACGATGTTGATGCAGCTAGTCCATGTACCACAGGTTCACTAATAAGAACTAGAAATGTGTTGATGGGTCTGCTAAACTGCTAAAGCAGGGCCTGGCAAGAGTTTCCTGGGAGACAATTCAACCTTGGAAAGAACTTTAGATGAGATATTAACCTGTGAATGTAGTATAGCCTCTGTCATACAGGTATTTTTCCCTGGCCTAACTTGCAGCACCTGAATTTGGTATGGATATTTATGTATGCAAAAACGCACAAACCAGCACAAACACATAAATGATCATTTTGCTTAGGAAGTGTCTGAAAGGTGTCTCAGGCAGCACTAGGGATATATAGGTAACTGGGCAAATGTAACTCTAGCTTAGGGAGAGAGCTTTGTCTGCACTTCTATAGGGGTCAAAAATGGGTGACCATTGGCTCTAGAGAAATTGATGGGGCTTTGAGACCTTAAGGCCTTCAACTAATTAGAATCAGTAATGAGCACAGGACTCAGGAGGAGTGCAGTGCCCAGTGGATGTGACAGTATCTGGGAGAGATTGGCACTCATCTCTCAGCTGCTTGGACTTGTTCCTAGGCACAGGAGAGACCCACCTCAGTCCTCTTCCAAGTGTCTGATGCCATCCCCATACCTGCTACTGCATGGTAGTGGTGTGGGAGCCATTCCTCCTCCAAGTATACGGTAGGGGCCAGGTCACAACACAACACACAGTCAGTACCTCATTTGATTACTCTGCAGTCCTGTGAAGCAAGTATTATCCCCATATCACAGATGACAGTACTGACTCTTACAATAGCAGGTCTTTTATAACCGCCAGCTTGATTCCTATAGACATGAGCCCCACAGGTAATGTGAGTTTCACCTATTGTACATTTTGACAACAGGAATTTTAAATGTCTTCATTGCCCTCATAAATACACTGAATAATTCAGTTGTTTATCATGTATTGCTTTCGGTTTTTTTGGTATTATGAGAAACATAATGCATACCTTTTGGAAAAATTGTAGATGAGTGAGCAAAGAAAAGCAAAAAATGACACATGGTGGGAGCCATAGGACAGCAGAGGACCCAGAAGAAGGGGCAGCTGATATGGTTATAACTATGGGAAGACGTGAGGATGGGCACGCCTGCAGAGGAATGGCATGGAGGTGCCTACCCATTAGGTGATCGGACTCACTATTGAGTACAGGTGAGACCTGTTTTTGGCTACCATGCAGGAAAAATGTCACCCACTTTCTAGAGTACATATTTCCAGAGATTTCTCTGTGCACAAATGCATTATGCAAACACATTATATTTTTACAAAAATGGGTTGATACTGTATATGTGGTTCTGAAAACTGTTTACTTTATTATTATTTTCCAGTGTACCATGAACATCTCTTCCATGCACATGGGTGAAAATCCCCCACTGAAAGGCAGAGAGCACTGTAGTTGGATCAAAAGGTTGCTGGTAACAAGAGTGACGCCTAAAGCAAGTTATCAGCTTAAGGTTTAGCACATAGAGCCTGGCAAGTGCCTGCCAGGGAAAGCAGAGTCAGCAATATTCTCATCAGAGAAATCAGAATTGAAGGCCCAGTCATTAAACATATGGGATATCATGTAAGCCCCTTTGGCCCCTACCTCCGCCCCTCATTCCCCTGACCCCCTGTTGGCCCCTTGGGGTGAATGGATCCTGTGCATCTCTTTGCATCCAGTGCAAACCGCCCATTTTCTGCTTTTTCCTTAGCTCTTCCTGAGCCCTTGACACATCTCTGCATTCTCTCATCATCTCCTCACTGCCCAGATGTCTTTCCTGGAAGTCCTCCTGATAGTCCTTGGGGGAATCATCCGTGCCCCTGTCCGTTTTTCTTTTTGCTTTCCGGGGCACATAATCTTCAGCCGGGCGCTTTTTCGTGGCTTGCAGCTCGCTCCCGGGCTTTGCCTCCCTGCGAGGTTCTCCCTCATCTCCGGCCTTGCCCTGCTTTTCTTGCTCCCCCTCATCTTCTGGTTGTCCCTCATCTTCTGGCTGTCCCTCATTCTGAAGCTTTCCCGCGTGCCCTGGCTTCCTCCCCACTTCCAGCCTTTCTTCCTCATCTGAACTTCCGTCACCTTCAGCCTCTACTTCACCTTCAGGCTTTCCCTGGCTCTCCAGCTTTCCTTCGTTGTCACTGTAGAGGTTTTCCATGTTGAGATTTCCCCTTCCTTTTCCTGTCCTGAAGGATAGACTGGGGGAGACAAAAAGGAGACAAGGGAGGCTGCGGGCGTGGGAGTGAACTGCAGGTCCGGACAGTACCCTCCTCTCCCCAAGGTGCCCCTGACCTGGCCCAGCCTCTAAGTGGGCCTTCCACCCACCCTTTCCCCTACCATCCCTCCCACCAAAAGAGCCAACCGCTTCCCTGGCAGGCCCTGCCACTGTCTGTACCATCCTTCATTGTGGTGGTGTGTGTGTGTGCGAGGTGCGTGTGTGTGTGTGTGTGTGTGCAATACATACGGTGGCGGGATGGGCAGTAGGACCCTCAAATTCTGCCCAAGCCGTGATGCCCCCTTTCACTGACCTGCAGGGATTCTGAACAGGTTCCTCCTCCTGTTCTAGCCTTGCAGAGTGCTAGGAACTGACACGCAGACCTGCAGACAGACGGGCAGGGGCAGAGGCAGGGGCTGCGAGCTCAGCCGACTGACGTCCCCTTTCCTGAGCACGGGCCCTCCTTGTCCGCGGCTCCCTCCCCCGAATCCCAGGCACCATTACTTTCCAGGCTCTGGGCGCCAGACCAGGATGCATTCCAAACGGGTTGGGTCTCTGTGCCCCCCAACCCTGCGGGCAACCCGCCCCCACCCCCATTTGCGTGTAGGTCACCGACTCCTCGGGGTGCGGAGCGCCAGAGGGGGTTATTTCCAGGCTCTGTCTACGTTTCACTGTCGCACTGCGGGCTCCCGCCCCACCCCCGCTCATTTCAGGTTCGCGAAAGGATGGAGTGCGCAGAGGAGGGGCGTCGAGGTGGCGGCCCACCCCCACCTGCCCGCGTCCCCCTCCTCTCCAGCCTCCGGGACCGCTGCCCCGCGCCGCCGCCCCGGGCCCCTACCCGCACCCACCCCCGCCCCTGCCCCTGCCCCGGGCCGCCGGCAGCACCCACCTCCACACTGACCTGCGGGGCCGCGGCAGCCTGCGCCTCCTCGGGCTCGCCGAAGCCCGCTCGCCGCTCGCCCGCCGCCCGGGCAGCTCAGGGAGCTGGTTCCGCGCGGGCGACGGGAGCGGACGGCGCACCGACCGGACCGCAGGGCGGGCGGGCGGGCGGGCGCGGGGGCTGCTGCCCACGTCGGCGCCCGGCCGGTCACGTGAGCGCCGCGTCACCCGAGCTCGGCCCCCGCCCCGCCCCTTTACCCCCATCCCCGAGGGACCCGGCAGCCGCGGAGCGGGGCGCGGGCGGGTGGCAAAGGGCAAGTCACAGAGAGAGCGGGAGCGGGGTGGCTTCCCGACCGCAGGTGCTTTACCTGGCGCCTCTCCGCTCCGCTCACAGCATCCCTCCGAGATGCCCAGGGTCGCCTGCGTGGTCACAGGGAGGGTACCCAACTTCCCCAAGAGCGCTCAGCCAGAGCCCCACAGCCCTCTTTCAAGACCGGCTCTGTCTGAATTCAGAGCCGGGGTGGTAGTGCCCGCCAGGAAGCTGCCTTGCCGCCTTTAGTGGTGTGGCTGGGCCTCCCCTCTTCCCAGCCCACTTGTTTTCTCTCCCTGGGTCACCTCTGTTCATTTCCTGCTAAGCATAGAGGATTCACAAATCTACTTGTCCAGGCTCTTCCCTTCCCTGAACCTCAGACCCTCTTTGCCAACTGTCTGTTGGACACCACTGTCTGAACGTCCCTGAGGGGCCTCAAAATCCACATGCCCCGAACTGATCTCATCATCTTCCTTCTCGCCTTCTTCCTTCACCAATTTCCACATTGGAAACTTACACTCCAACATTTGACCTGTTCTCATCTAGAGAGAATGTCACACAGTTAAAAAAGAAAGCATTAAAACATTTAAAAATATGGACCTCAGATGCACGTATTCATCATAACCCTTGATTCACAACACTTATCGGGAACCCATACTTGCCCCTCTTCCTTCCCTTCCCTCCCCACCCACCCCTTTTTTTTGGTTTAACGTTTGGGAAACCACCACCCAGCCCGACACTGGAAAACTGCCAATATTAGAGCTGCTACAGTGTAGTGCCATATATATTTTTTTCTTTTTTAAGATTTTATTATTTAATTTATTTTTATTAAGGTATCATTGATATACACCCTTATGAAGATTTCACATAAGAAACACTGTGGTTAATACATTCACCCATATTATCGAGTCCCCCCTATACCCAATTGCACTCACTGTCCATTAGCATAGTAAGATGCCACAGAGTCAAGTGTAGTGCCATATATTTCATTTTGACAATATGACTATAATGTTTCTTGGTTTGGTTCTCTTTTTTACCCTGATTGGAGTTTTTTGAATTCTTGGATACATAGATTAATCTCTATTTCCTAATTTGAGTAATTTTCAGCCACTGTTGTTCAAAAATATTCTCTCCCTCCTTTCTCTCTCTCTTCTCTTGGGATTCCTTTAATGCACATGTCAGTATGCTTGATAGTGTCTCATGACTCTCTTAAGGTTTGCTCATTTTTCTTTTATATGAGGCACAATAAAATGCACGAATCTTAGTGCACTGCTTGATGAATTTTGACATGTGTATACACTCCTGTAACCATCATCTGGATCAAGATACCAAACATTCCTACTATTTTTTGCCCTTCATCTATTTCACCTATCCACCTCCCTCTTCTGCTAATGTAACCACCAATCTGTTCTCTATGTTTATGAGCTTATTTCAATTTTGCTTGTTTACTTGTTTTGATTTTTAGACTCCACATGTAAGTGAAATCATACAATACTTGTCTTTCTCTGTCTGATTTATTTCTGTTAGTATAATACCCTCTAGACCCATCCATGTTGTTGCAAATGGCAAGGTTTCATTCTTTTTTGTGGCTGAGTAATATTCCATTGTATATATGTACCACTTCATTTTTATCCACTCGTCTATTGATGGACTTTTTTTTGCTAATTATTCCTCATTATTTTTACTTTCTGCTCCTCAGACTGGATAATCTCAATTGGTCTATCTTCAAGTTAACTTATTCTTTCTTCTGCCTGCTCAAATATGATGTTTAAACCCTCTAGCAAGCTTTTCTTTTTCAGTTATTTTACTTTTCATCTCCAGCATTTCTGTTTAGTTCCTTTTTATATTTTCTTTCTCTCTATATATTCTATCTCCATACTGATATTGTGTATTTGCTGGAGCATTCTTTTCATTTCCTTCAGACCTTTGCCCATGGTTTCCTTAACTCTGTGAACATATTTAAGACAGTTGATCTAAAATCTTTGTCTAATTAGTCCAATACAAGAGCTTTCTCACAGTTAGTTTCTAATAATATTTTTTTCTTTACTGTGACTGGACCATACTTTATTGTTTCTTCATATGCATCTCAATTTGTGTTAGAATCTGATGTCTTGAATATTAGAAAGTGTCAACTGCAGAAATCAGATCCTCTCACTTCCCAGGGTTTGTTGTTGTTCTGTGTTGTGGGTTGTTGTTTCCTTGTTCAGTGCCTTTTAAAAACACTTTTGCAAATTCTGTGTTCTTTGTCACATGTGACCACTGAAGTCTGTGTTTTATTAGCTCAGTGGTCAACTGGTGTTTGGACAGAGTTAATTTAAGTGCCTAGAGCTAACAAAGGAAAAGAGAAATAGAAAAAAATACTTTTCCAGTCTTTGCAGATGAACTCTGAATTGGAATACTTTTGCTAATGATTTACTTTTTGCTTGTGCAGACCCTGAAGGCCAGACTAAAGTGGATGCTTAGGGTCTTCTCTGGCCTTTTTTGAGTATGGGTTTGCACTTTGGGCTTGCACATATACTTCTTGATTATCCAGTATATGTGAGATTTTAAAAGTGCTTGTTCACTCCATCTTATCTTTTCTCCAATTTTTCCTTCACAGCTTTCTCAGTCTGACTGTTGCTCTTCTGAAATATTCCTTGCTCTAGGCTCCTGAGGCCAATACCTATGACTTCAAATGCTTTTAGCAAAAGCCACCCAGGAAGCTGCCCCAACTCCAGTCCTGAAATTGCCTCAGCCTGGTGTGACAAAGGGAAATCTTTGTGCTGGTCCTTGAGGAACCCATCAGACAGACCAAGGCCTATAATTACAATTCTATGAGGATAGGATCCAAATTTCTCCCTCTGGTCTAGCAATATGAACCAGGACAGTAGTTTGCCATCCACAGATTGCTGCCAATCTAGGACATGGGGGATGATTGGGCAATTTATAATGTCTTACCACAAACTAGTAACTTCTTTCTTCTGTGGGAATGATGTGGCCATCCCAGAGGGCCTGAAGGGCAGAGCATTGAACTGAAGAGGATTATTCTCATGTCTTAAGATCTAATGGGGTTTGCCTGCTAGGTTTTGGACTTGCTTGGGACCCATCACCCCTTTCTTTCCTGTTTCTCCCTTTGGAATGTGAATATCTATCATATGACTATCCCACCATTATATTTCAGAAGCATTTAACTAATTTAGTTTCACAGTTCACATGGAAAGTAATTTTGCCTTAAGATGAATCACACCTAGAATCTCACTCATATCTCACTTAGGTAATATTTAGATGAGATTTTGTATTTTTGAATTTAGTGTTTATGCTGGAATGAATGAAAACTTTTGGGTCTGTTGCGATGAATGAATGTATTTTGCATGTAAGAAGGACATGAATTTCAGGGACCAGTGATAGAATATTATGGACTGAATGTTTGTGTTCTCCAAAAATTCATATGTTGAAGCCCTAATCCCCAGTATAATGGTATTTGCAGATGGGACCTTTGGGAGGTAGATTTATTTGAGGTCATGTGAGTGAAGCCCCTATCATGGAATCACTGTCCTTATAAGAAGAGGAAGAAACCAGAGCTCTCTCTTTCTTCAACATGTAAAGACACAGCAAGAAATTGGCAATCTGCAAACCAGAGAGAAGGCTCCCACCAGACACTGAATCTTCCAGAAACTTGATCTTGGACGTCTGAGCCTTCAGAACTGTAAGACAAAAGTGTTTCTGTTTAATCCACTCATTCTATGGTATTTTGTTGTATCAGCCAGAACTAAAAAGTGTAATTTATCAAAATTACATCAAAGAACACTATCAAGAGTGTGAAAAGGCAACCTACAGAATTAGGGGAAAATATTTGCAAATCATATATTTGATAAAGCTTTAATATTGAGTGTATATCAAGGACTTCTACAACTCAACAATAACAAAAAGAATCCAACTAAAAATGGGAAATGAACTTGAATAGACATTTCTTCAAAGAAGATATGTGAATGGCCAAAGCATATAAATACATGCTGAATATCATTAATTATTAGGTAAATGCCAATCTAAACCATTCTGAGATATATCTTCATACTCACTAGAATGGCTATTATAAAAAGAAACTCAGAAAATTATGTGACGATGAGGATGTGAAGGAACTGGAACACCTGCACACTGCTGGTGGGAATGTGAAATGGTGCAGCTTCTGTGGAAAACATTATGGTGTTTCTTTAAAATAAAAAACCCATGTAATTACTGTATGTTTCAGCAATTCCACCCCAAAGAATTAAAAGCAGAGGATTAAATGGATGTTTGTATTCCCATGCTCACAGCAGTATTATTCACAATCATCAAAAGGGAGAAGCAACACAAGTGTCCACTGAGAAATGAATAAATAATATATGGCATGTATATTCAGTAGAATATGATTCAACCTTAAGAAAGAATGAAATTCTGCTGCATGTTATAATATCAGTGAGCCTTGAAAACATTATGCTAAGTGAAATAATATCTGTATTATTCCACTTATACAAGGTATCTGGAATAGTCAAATTCATATATACAGAAAATAGAATAATGTTTACCAAGGGCTGTGAGAATGGGGGAGCAGTAAGGTATTGTTTGATGGGTAGATTTTAAGTTTGGAAGGATGAAAAATCTCTGGAGATGGATATTGGTGATGATTCCACAACAGTGTTAATGTACTTAATGCCCCTAAGTTGTATGCTTATAAATAGTTCAAGTGTAAATTTTGTACATTTTTCCCCAATAAAAAATTCAAAAATGGAAATTTTTAAGTGAACAATTCAGTGGTATGTACTATATTCCCAATATTGTATAACTACCACCTCTATCTAGTTCTAAACATTTCCATCATCCCAAAGTAAAACTCCTTACTCACTAAGTAGTTTCCCTCTCTTGCCCTCTCCCCCTGATTCCCTAGCAATCACTGAACTGTGTTGTATCTTGTATTGGTTTTCTAGCTCTGCCATAAAAAAACACTACAGGTTGGGTGATTTAAACAACAGAAATTAATTTCTCAGTTCTGGAGGTTGTAGTTCCAAGATCAAGTTGTCAGCAGGTTTGGTTTCTTGACAAGTCTCTCCCTTTGGCTTACAGATGGCTGTCTTCTTGTTATATACTCATATGGACTTTTTCTTGTGAGCAAACACTCCTGGTGTCTTTTTCTCTTCTTATGAGGACACCAGGGCTATTTGATTGGGGCCCACTCTTATGCCTTCATTTAGCCATATTTACTTCCCTGAAGACCCTAAATACACTACCTCCAAGTACAGTCACATTGAGAGGGTTTCAACCTATGAATTTGGAGGACACAATTAAGTATATAACATTCCACTCTCTGGTCCCCAATATTCATGTCCTTCCCATATGCAAAATACAAAATACATACATCCCATCCCAACAGTCCCCAAAGTTTTAACCTATCACAGCATCAACTCCAAGTTCAAAGTCTCATCTAAACATCATCTAAATCAAAGTTGGGTGAGACTCGAGGTATGATTCATCCTGAGGAAAAACTCATCTCCTGTTCTGAACCTGTGAAACTAAAGAAGTTATATACTTACAAATACAATGGTGACAATGGTGGAATCGATATAAAATAAACATCCTGCCACCAAAGGGAGCAATTCAATATCCTGAAGCTTTCCCCCTACGTGCTTTTTTAAAAGAGTTTTATAGTTTTAGCTCCCAGGTTTAAGTTTCTGATCCATTTTGAGATAATTTTTGTGTGTGATATAAGGTAAGAGTGTAACCTCATTTTTTTGCATGTGGGCATCCAGTTTTCCCAACACAATTTGTTGAAAGGACTTTTCCTTTCCCCATTGAATGGTCTTGACAACCTTGTTGAAAACCATTTGACCATATATGTGTGGGTTTATTTCTGGGCTCTCTATTCTATTCCATTGACTTTTATGTCTGTACTACACTGCTCAATTATTGTAGCTTTGATAGGAATTGCATTGCAATGGATAGATTCTCCTATGAAACCTCCAGTGGGAGCACAGCCCTGCCCACACATAGATTACTGATTTCTGGGCTCCATCCCTGTGACAGAATGAATTTCTGTGGTGATAACTTCTTTATAGCAGCCATAGGAAACCGGTACTAATAGTGAGTGGTAGGCTCTTTGGCGAATGAGTATTTACCACTATTTTCACCTGACCACTTTTTCCCTGAGACAAGAAGACAAGTGCTCCTTAGTTGTGGGATAAATCCAAAATGACTAAGGCAGATTCTTGCAGTCAAGGTTTTATATGGACAAAATTTTTTTTAATTTTATTGTTTATGTTACCCATATTGGAATGAGAGTGAAAGACATTACATAGTTTGCAGTTGAAGAAATACATCTTATTAAGACATACAGGCACTCCTCTTGAATTTTAATTTACAGTCTTGCTTTACTTGCAGATGATTATTTTTTACATATAAATATTAATCTTTGCCTTTATGGTTTCATTTTCTTGTTTTTCTAATGCTCAAATAGGACTTTACCTGTATACCCTTCTCCTGCATTCAGATTAATGTCTACCTATATTTTGTTTTAGTTATTTTATTGGTTTGTCTTTAATATATTTGAGATAAAAATGTATGCCCAGGTAACTCTCAAACTAATGTGCATCAGAATCATCTGAGAGCTTATTAACAATGCAGTTATCTGAGCAGTGTTATTAAAGAGTGGTTCTTGGGTGTGGGGCCAGAATTCTGTATTTTAAACAATCTCCACATTTGATTCTGAAGCATTTTCTAGGCTAGCAAACTTGGAGGAACACTGATAAATACTATCTTAAAAGAATCTCATGTGTTGACTTCAAAGTATAATTCCTCCACTTTGATATGTTTTTCACAAGATATATATTCTTGATAAATGAAACGACTTGCTTAGGGTCACACATTCAATCAGGGATAGTACAGAGAAAACAAAAGATATTTTAGTCATAAATTATATCCAATTATTCTCAGCTCTTACATGTACATCAGAATCACTGTGGGAGCTTTTACAGTGTAGTGATCCCTTGGTCTCACTTCTATTGAGTCTGATTCAATTTTTGTGGAATGGGTTCTGAGCTCCAGTATAAAACCTCAGGTAATTCAAACCTGCAACCAAGGTTGAGAACCCATGCACCAAAAATAATATAGCTGTCTCTTTGAAAAGGCAGTCTTAGTGAGAAAATAAAGCCTGATGTGTATAGGTTAATCAAAGCACTTTAAAAGTGCTTCCACAGGAAATATGTATATATTTATGCATGCCAGGTGGGTGACATCTTTCTATACTTAGGCTGTTTCTCCCTTCCCTGGATTATGCCATGACTGCTAGGCATTCCTTTCTCTCTGAGATATAATGAAGAAGGGAAGTTCCAAACTTGAACTAAAGCTGGGGCCTCCACTTTATCTAAGTGCAGAGATGTTTGATAAATTTATATGATGCAATGATTGTGGAGTGAAACCTAGTTTTCTGATATTTTAGTCAGTTCCTCAGGTGACTTCCGTGCAGCTAGTCTGTATAACACATATTAATAAACACTGACATATATAACATTACAAGTCTATGTGTTGAAATTGGTATATAATGCTTTCTCTGCCATGTTCTTTTCTAATTGCAAGCTGTGGGGACCAGAACCTAAGTTGCCTACAAATGATCAGACACAAACCTGGACCCAATGGCAGAACTCCTGACTTGGTTATAATTAACTGTTGTGCCCTACAACTTACTAGACCCTGTCCTAGGCACTGAAGGTAACTGGACAAATGAGACAATGTTTACTGGGAGAAGGGCACACTCTAGTTGGAGAGCAGTAATGGTGGTGGAAAATGTTCTAAAACCAGGATCCATCTACCAGGTTCGAGTCCTGGTCTGTTTCCCATTAATCTATGATTACAGGTTCACTGGGCACAGCAATAATCAAGGCAAAAAAGAGGGAAACTTCTCTGGCTCCATGTAGGTTAGAGACGAGACCACTTCTGAGTTGAGGGGGTTGTGTATCAGAATGGTCTTGGGGACATAAAGCCACTCCCACAATACCTGTTTATGTACAGAGTTAAATCTGTAGCAGTGGCCACACAGAAAATGGAGAGTAAAGGAGACTGGGCTACAGTCATCTGAGTGGGAAGGATAGGACAATTCTGAGTACACTATCATGAATGTCACTCAGATTTATCAAGGGGAATGGGAATGAGGAAGTCTGAGAAAAAGGACTGTTTGGATTCCTAAGTAGCACTTAGGAACTACCCACTGGTATTAAGTATAATTCTAAAGCAGGAGGAACCACACTCCTCATTTCTGGAAGGGCAGAATGGGGATTCAGACCACCGAAGGCTCAAGAGTTTAAAGAAATGTATCTGCAATGATTACCAGGTTTGTGCTTCTAATTAAGAGACCCAGTGTTAATGTAAGATTTATATCTTTAAATTGTGTCTCAAGTAATTATTGTCTCCTGTCCCTTTATAAATTGATTGATAAGTTCTTCTTTTTTTCTGACACATAACACATGTGTATTCATTTTGGAAAAATGAGAAAAACAGATAATCAAGAAGAAGTAAAGAAAATAAGAAAAAACATCCTGAAGTATATGTATGTTTATAACTAATATGCATGCTTTTAAATAGGATAGTGTATCTATAGATTGCTTTTTAAACTGCTTTATTAACTTTACAATATATAGTAAACATCTTTCCATGCAAGTTGATGAAACTCCCCTGCTGACAGAAAAACTTACAGACTCAGAAAAACTTAGACTAAGTCAAAATGAAATCTCCAATCAGAAAAATGACAGAACACTGAAGATTCACAGTAAAGGGCTCACCAGGAAAATGCAAATTTGGGAAGCAGGGGGGTCTATGATTATTAACCTCAGCATTCAAGGCATAAGGCAAAACTCATCATCATGGTCATGGTGAGGGGGATCACCTATAAGAATATGCAGACTGTACCTCAACTGAAGCTCCCTAATTTTCCTCCTTAGCTCTCTCATCTCCTCCATGAACCTTTCCATATTATCTGTATCTCCATCATGTCAAAGTTATTGACAAGCCTATGGGGCATATGATCTCTAACATCCTGGGTAGTGGGACCCCAACCCCTTCTATGATTTCCTCTGGGCTCTTGGCCTTCACCAACTTGCAGAGGGAGAGCTTCTTCATTCTTCACTGTGCCCTGCTCCCCTCCTTTGCTTTCCTGGGGGACATTTTCCATGTTGAGATTTTCTTTTTCCTTTTTCTTCTTCCTGGGAAATAAAAAGAAGAGGGATTGAATGCTTTGTAACTGGATTCAGACCTCCATCAGCGGTTTTCCCATCTGAGAGACTTCGTGTGTCCTCTAGAGGGCGCCCTAGATCCAGCCTTGTCCTAAAGCCCACCATTTTGCCAGACGATCCTTCCCGAGGCCTCTTCCCTCACCAAACCGTGGCGCGGGTGGTGGGCGGGACAGTGGCTGAGGCTCGTCCTGTTTCCAAGGATCCTGATATGCCCTCTACCGGCGCCCCATAGCTTACTATTCTACTCCCTTCCACAGGCCCACAGTATTTTAAAGACCGGGCCTGGTTTCTCCTGCCCTTAATTCGGTCAGGAAGGGCTGTGTGTCTCCCATATTCTGATACTCCTACACCAGTGTGCCCCGTCCCGGGCAGCACACTACCTGCAGAGATCAGAAGCAATCTTCCTCTCTCAGCCTTAAAATCTGCTGCACCAACGGACTTAAAGGCCTGCAGAAAGAAATGCGACAATGGCCAGGGCTGACCACTTGATTAAAGTTCCAGTATTGGGCGGGGTACCAGCTCCTTTGATTTAGGACTCTGCTAGTCAAATGTTGCCACCTTCTCCTTCTCCTCCATCTTGTGTTAGGGCTTCTTCTCTGGTCGTATGAAGCACCACTTATGCCTCTTTTCCCCACGGTCTTGTCTCTCCGTCACCTAATTACCATTACTTGAACGCAAATGGACAACTCGCAGGGAGGCGGAGTCAAAAGAGCTTGCTGGGTGGCAACGTGGTTTATAAAGAATTTCAACTGAATATCTTCTAGAACCTTTGGGACACAGTGGCCTTTCTCGAGCCCACCCTTCTGACTGACCACCATTTTATGTATCAAGATGGACGAAGGGTGAAGAGGTCGTTAGGCATTGCAAACTGGACCCGTTGCCGTCTCAGCACTTTGTCATGTTTACCCCAGCGCCCATGCTGACACCGACTTGCAGGAATTAGAAACAGTTTCTCGCTCCCCGCCTATATCCCGTAGTCAGAAGCCTGCCTGTTCGATTGCCTTCTCTGCAGAAAGGACCTGCTTCCCAGACCTAATCCCTGTCCTCCTCCTCCTAGGCAGCAACCGCCCTCCCCGCCCCATCTCCCCTTCCCGGGTTCCTGCAGCCCACCATTTCCAGCTCCAAAATGGACGGAGGGTGGAAGATATTGGAACGGAGGCCTAGATTCACTGCAGAGTCGTCATCCCCAATACAGGGTCACTAGTTGCGCCCCTCTCCCGTCGCCCTGCAGGAATCAGGCTATTTCCTTGCCATCCGCTTCTCTGGTCCTTCCAGACATCGTCTAATCGCCTACCTAGGAGATCCTAGCTGGTACCCATTCTCATCCCCCGGTCCCTCTACCTGTCCTCCCACTAAGCCCTCCATTTCTTCCACCAAACGGGTGGGCGACAGGGAAGAAGTAGAGAGATCCCAGTCCTGGACCCGCTCTGATCTTTGCCCTCTGCTACCCCCACCCCACTCAGCACTCACCACCCTGCCACAGATCGGGTCTGCGTTTACAACTTCCTGCCCCCTTGGGCTACTGCCTCGCCCGCCTTCAGGGCAATAGCGAGCAACCGTACAATCACAAGTGACCACCGACTCCTACTAGGTGGAAAAACGAATCTACGCGTACGTAGGCTGTAGGTCCCGTAGGGCCACGTCACTGTGAGTTCAGAACCCCAGTTATGGTTCATACCTGCACTGCTGCAGGAGTTGGGAGGCGGGAGCATGGGCGGGGCCACCTTTCGCCTCACTCCCTCCATCTCCTCAAAAAAGCCACAGGTTATTGCCCCCACCCCCACTTCCCCCTTTTTTCCCTAAATTATTTAGCAATCTTAGAGACCAAATGGGTCATAATATTTTGTAGATTGTATTTGCTTTCCCCTGATTTCAGCTGGAGCTTTTAGAGAATTGCTTCTTCCTCTTCTATACCATTAAACGCCCACTTCTCTCCCTTCCACTCCCCAGCAAGACCAGACCAAAATTTCCCAATCCTGTCCCGCTAATCAGACAGGAGCCTGGGTAGGGGAGGGTACGAGAATAGGAAGTCTGGAAATTAGGAAGCGACTTAAAAAAAAAAACTTTCACTTTAATTATTTCCTTCCTGTTAATTTATTATTTTTTTTGAAGGGAGAGAATGATTTTGTTTTGTTTCCCATTAGCATGCATTCATTTTTGGGGTTGTTATAATGAATCTATATAATTATTTTCACTTGAAAAATAGGACTCACGTCGTAAAAACTTGGCGTCTGCTTCTGCTGCTGAACCATCCTATAAATATAGATCCTCCAGACGGCACCCCTGCCCCCTTTTAAGGAATTTGAAATTTAAACCTAAACTGGTGGTTCCCATCCTTTTATGAGGTGAAACAGTGTGTCTAATATAGTCTTGCTGGGGGATTTTAAGATCTTGACAGCCTGTAGCAAATGTATGATCTTCTCTATATTAGTGCAACTTGACTTTACAAGACACTTGGCATGGCCTCTAAACCAGAAAAACACTCAGGTCTTCCAACAATTCACAGCAATAATTTGGGAAAATTATGATGACAGATAAAAAGTATGGTGAAGCTACAATATTAAAATAATATTATGCCAGAATAAATATAGAACAAGCGAAACAGAGGAGAAAGTCAATTGTACAACCCAAATATGGAGAAATATTAGTAATCTGATTGAAATACTTTGAATTTGTGGGTAGAGGTTAGATTACTGAAGAAGTGTTGCAGGGATAATTGCTTAGCTATTTGGAAAAAGACTGAAGTGATTTTTCCTGTTGTACACTTAAATACAAAACTATATGTTTAGATAAGAAGACATAAAACCATTAAAAACAGTATATAACATGTTGATTTGCATATGACCTTAGGATGAAAAGATGCATTAAAAATACAGCACCAGAGACAGAGCCAAAAGGCAACTGGCCCAATCCTGCTGGGGATTCACTAAGTCTGTTTTTTATTTCTTTAAAAATATTTTCAGGTTAGTAACAAATTAACCACCCAACCTGTTTTTAATATCTCAACAGTTTTCAAATTATCAAAATTTAATCTCCCCAATTGATTCATATTGGTATTATTTCCATATATGTGGTTACTAGTATTATTTCAATAAATGTATATATACAGATTGCCCTCCAACACCCTCACCAACATAGGTCATAATCAATTATATTAACTTATAAAATATTTGAATCATATAAAATAATAAAAATATAGCATACACCCATGTTTTTATACTATATATAATTTGAAAATACATATAAACACATATATATGCATATAAACACATACTGACTTATTTTGTATCTTCAAAATAGGTTTAAACACACAACTTGCTTTTTTCACAAATCATGTTTTTGAAATTTATCTGTTGATATATATATATAGAGATATATATATAGAGAGAGAGCTAGATATAGGACATTTATTTTTGCAACAGTATAGTATTCCATTGTATAGTTCTATTGTAATTCACATTTTGTTTTCCTGTTGATGCACATTGAGATTTTTCTTCTGTTACAAGTATAGTTTCAGTGAATGTCCTTGTGCATGGCTCCTTTGCACTTCCTTTACTTGAACAGCAAAATTTTGTTTTTGTTCTGTTTTAGTTTTTTTTAATGTAAGCCTGATCTGTTAGGATTTCTCAAATCTGCCCTTTTCTGGATGGCATCTTACATATGTAAATAACACCTAGATACACAGGTTCATCTTCTGGAGGTTTTAATTTAGTAGGCCTGGGACAGGACATGAGAGTTTGTAAGTGCTCCAGGTAATTTATAAGATGAGGTAAGTGTAGGAAACACTGATGCATTTTTAAAAATTATATCATTAATTTGCTGATTTATTTTCTTTAATTAAGAAAGTATAGTCAACATTTATTCTTAAATATCTTTACTGTCTTAATGATTGGGTTTAAAAAAATAAAAACAGATGCCTACCATGTAGAAAGTAAATGGGTTTGCTCTACATTCTTTTAGAAATATTATTTTGTATACATTTATGTATAGGAATGCTTTCTTAGCTCAAACAAGGATGAAATAATAATTAAAATTATTCTTTAATATATAGGATATTACATAATTCCTACACAAAATAGCATTTAAAAACAAAATTCTAGGTTGGAGGGAAAAGTTTCAAATACATTTCCTTAAATTTTCTGTACAAGCAAACAATCTATATTGGTAAACCCTGAAATTGGTTCACACACACACACACACACTCACATACACAATCTTCATTGACAAGTAATTTCTTTTTTTTCTGTTTCCAAGTCTCTGCGTTCTTTTTAAAATATGTTTAATTTTAAATATTGAGTTGTTTTTCAAAATAAAGCAATCCATCCAGTTTGGTGTATATTATGGGATATCATTTTCTATGCATATACTTATGTAAAGGAAAACGTTATTAAATCAGGGAAGAATTATATTATAAATGTAAGTTTCTCCTTTAAGAATAGTATGGAGTGATGCTAAATAGCACGATGAAAGTTTGAAAAAAAACAAAAGTTAAATTCACTACATTTTCCCAATTTACTCAGCACACAAAACTATTCACTGCTCAACTTCTTTTTTTAAAATACAAATCCAATTTCTTTCTAATGCTGAAAGTTATAAAAATTTCGTGCTCATAAAGATTATTTGTCCTTTTGTTATTTCAATTGCTTTAAAACATTTGAAACACTATACTACAGCATGAGTCATATAGAAATGACTAGTGCGAAAATTATTGTTTTAAAAATTCCATCAGCTAATGTAAAAAATGTGGCAAATAAGACTGTAGATTTGCTAATGTGAAATCAATATTGCTTACTTGGCATAAGCACAACTTTTTCATGCTGCATTATCTGTTAGCCATTGCTGGGTTTAGTTTGTTATTATTTTATTTGGGATTTTGCATTAATATAACCGAGATTGGCTAGTAACATTGCCTCTTTACAATGTCCATGTCTGGAATACCTTTAATATAGTTAAAATTTTCTGTACCTCCCTGTGACAGTTGAAAAAGTTATATTTTTCCAGGAATTTAACCATTTAATCTTATTTCCATATTTTGGCATATTTTTTTCATAATACTTTTTTACCTCTTAAATCTTTGCTATAACTGCAAGCATGACTTCTTCATTCTAAAAGTGGATAATCTGTGCCTCCTCTCTAATTTTCTTGACCCATGCCAGTGTTTTCTTTATTATCTTATCTCTCTAATGTGCTGGCATCAAGCATTTTTGTTGAATCTGCATATGTTATCAGTTATATTAATTTCTGCTCTTATTTTTATTATTTTTCCTCAACAATATGAAAAGACATAAGACATTTTATTATGAAATGAGGAATAAACACTGTTCTGATCAACAGTTGTTTTTATTTTCTAACTTTTATTCTTGAATACAATGGATATTCAAATATTTAACACATTCATTTGTCTGGAAGAGACCTGCAGCTTGGCAATGTTGGTATATTTAGCCAAATTCATTATGTCCATTTAATTCCAGTGTTGCAATATCAGAATATTAAGGAAAACAGAATTGAAGCACTGAAGTAATAGAATCTCTATTATAAATATATATGAACTTCACTTAAGAGAAGAGCATACAACAAACCCACAGTCAACATCATACTTAACAGTGAAAAGCTGAAAGTTTTTCCTCTAAGATCAGGAACAAGACAAGGATGCCCACTCTCCCAGCTTTTACTCAACATAGTACTGGAGGTCCTAGTCATGGCAAAGAGACAACACAAAGAAATAAAAGGCATCCAGATTGGTAAAGAAGAAGTCAAACTGTCACTATTTGCAGATGAGATGATATTGTACATAAAGAACCCTAAAGACTCCACTCCAAAACTACTAGAACTAATATCTGAATTCAGCAAAGTTGCAGATACAAAATTAGTACACAGAAATCTGTTGCATTCCTATAAACTAACAATGAACTAACAGAAAGAGAAATTAGGAAAACAATTCCATTCACAATTGCATCAAATAGAATAAAATACCTAAGAACAAACCTAACCAAGAAGGTGGAATATCTATACCCTGAAAACTACAAGACACTCATGAGAGAAAGAAGACAACAATAAATGGAAATACATACCATGCTCATGGATAGGAAGAATTAATATTGTCAAAATGGCCACTCTGCCTAAAGCAATCTACAGATTCAATGCAATCCCTATCAAAATAGCAATGGCATTCTTCAATGAACTAGAACAAATAGTTCTAAAATTCATATGGAACCACAAAAGGCTCTGAATAGCCAAACTAACCTGAGAAGGAAGAATAAACCTGGGAGGATTATGCTCCCCAACTTCAAGTTCTACTACAAAGCCATAGTAATCAAGAAAATTTGGTACTGGCACAAGAATAGACCTCTAGATCAATGGAACAGACTAGACAGCCCAGATATAAACCCAAGCATATATGGTGAATTAATGGATTATAAAGTAGCCATGAATATACAGTGGAGAAATGACAGCCTCTTCAACAACTGGTGTAGGCAAAACTGGACAGCTACATGTAAGAGAATGAAACTGGATTACTGTCTAATTCCGTACACAAAAGTGAACTCAAAATGGATCAAAGACCTGAATGTAAGTCATAAAACCATAAAACTCTTAGAGAAAACATAGGCAAAAATCTCATGAATGTAAACATGAGCAACTTTTTCCTGAACACATCTCCTCGGGCAAGGGAAACAAAAGCAAAAATGAGCAAATGGGACTACATCAAACTAAAAATCTTCTGTACAGCAAAGGACACCATCAGTAGAACAAAAAGTCATCTTACAGTATGGGAGAATATATTCCTAAATAATATATCTAACAAGGGGTTAACATCTGAAATATACAAAGAGCTCACATGCCTCAACATGCAAAAAGCAAATAACCCAATTAAAAAATGGGCAGAGGATACGAACAGACATTTCTCCAAAGAAGAAGTTCAGATGGCCAACAGGCACATCAAAAGATACTCCACATTACTAATTATAAGGGAAATGCAAATTAAAACCACAATGAGATATCACCTCACACCAGTTAGGATCGCCAACATCCAAAAGACAAGCAACATCAAATACTGGCGATGATGCAGAGAAAGGGCAACCCCCCTACACTGCTGGTGGGAATGTAAATTAGTTCAACTAGCTCAACTAGTGTGGAAAGCAATATGGAGTTCTTCAAAAAAGTAAAAATAGAAATAACATTTGACCATGGAATTCCATTCCTAGGAATTTACCTGAAGAAAACAAGATCCCTGATTCAAAAAGACATGTGCACCCCTATGTTTATTGCAGCACAATTTACAATAGCTAAGAAATGGAAGCAACCTAAGTGTCCATCAGTAGATGAATGAATAAAGAAGATATGGTACATACACACAATGGAATATTATTCAGCCATAAGAAGAAAACAAATCCTAACATTTGCAGCAAATATGGATGGAGCTTGAGGGGTTTATGCTCAGTGAAATAAGCCAGGCAGAAAAAGAACTACCAAATGATTTCCCTCATTTGTGGAGTATAACAAAGAAGCAAAACTTAAGGAATAAAATAGCAGCAGACTCACAGACTCCAAGAAGGGACTAGCGGTTACCAAAGAAGAGTGGTTTGGGAGGGTGGGTGGGGAGGGAGGGTGAAGGGGATTGAGGGGTATTATGATTGGCATGCATGGTGTGGGGGGTGTCATGGGGAAGACAGTATAGCACAGAGAAGACAAGTAGTGACTGTGGCATCTTACTATGCTGATGGTCAGTGACTGCAATGGGGTATGGGGGGGGTCTTGATAGTATGGATGAATGTAGTAACCACAATGTTTTTCATGTGAGAGTGTATATCAATGATATCTTAATTAGAAAATAAAATAGAAGAGAAAAAAGAATAGCATACAATGTAGAAAGTATAGAAAGACCATCAACTATGAAATCATACCTGTTGTTATTCAAACCCTGGCTCTGTCACCTACTGCCCCTGTGATTTTAGACAAGTGATCAATCTCTCTGCGTTTGAGTTCTGTCATGCAGTAGTCAGTGGTGATATGTTGACAAGTGTTTCCACTTCTCCCCTTTTCTAGGCACCTGGTAGAACTGTACTTCTTGCTTGAAGCCCTTTGGGTGGGGCTGTGTATGTGACTAATTCGGTCTAACTCTGGATGGGAATGATGTATGTTATTTTTGGGCCAGAACATATGGTTGCTGGCTTGAGACTGCCCCAGGCCCCTCCTCTCCTCAGGCACCATGACTGACAGTTTTCTAGATGGTGGCTGCTCTGTCAGTTTGGGTCTCTAAGTCATTCCAATAGGAATCACTCAGACTCATATCTGACTCATATCTCATCTGTTAACTAAAATAACATTCTTTCAGGACTTTTCTGAGAGTTAAGTGAGTTAACTTATACAATTAAGTTATCAGAGTGCTTGACGTATCATAGGGACTCAAACATTGCCCCTGGATTAGTAAATAATAAAAGCAAAACAGTTTTGAAAAGGTGTGCATTATTTTTATAAAATAAGAGGTATTGTAATTGCTTATCCTGACAAGTAAGTTGTATTCTGCTTTCAAGCATTGGACATTTTACTGCTATGTATAAGACATACTAATGACTTTTATTTATGTACTTGTTTTTTGCCACCATGAGGTCAGAAACATAATAAATTAAGAAACAGTAAGAAATATCATAATAAGAACAGATTATAATTATTATGAATATATAATTCATTGTTCTTAATAAACGAAGGCACAAGTTTTCAAAGTGCTTTTCATTTATTAGTTTAAAATTTTTTCTTACTTATTAGTTTATTAGTTTGAATAAGGATTCCCCAAATATTTTCTGAACAACACTAATAAGTCAAACACTCAGGGGGAAGAAGTTTTTCATTCCAAAATAAATTTAGAAAACTACCTTTCTCTATGCATATCATATGCATGTATATGTTATGTATAAGGATAAATATTCTGCTACATATAATATAAAATATTATAATGTGCATGAATATGGGCTCTCTAGACTGCAGTGACTCTTACATGTTGGAATGTCTTTAATGCAGTAGTGTGCTCGACCTAGCTCATACCACATTATGAGAACTGTTGTGTGCACCAATCTCTTCCTAACTCTTTGTTTAGGGATGTTATATTGGTATGTTTGAAATCATCCATGGTGGGAGTACTTATGCCATAGAAATTAACAAGCATTAAAAATCAAGAGACACCTGGTTGTTAAACATTTAACGCAGCACTACTGCTTATGAGCAACATCAAACTATGCCCTTGTGGGGTACATTCCAAGACCTCCAGTGGATGCCTGGAACCATAAGTATTACTGAAACCTATATATACTATATTTTTTCCTCTACACATGTAACTATGATAGGTTTGATTTATAAATTAGGCACAGTAAGAGATTGACAACTAACACTAAAGGAAAAATTATAACAATAAACTAATAAAAGTTATGTTATATAAAAACTTTATATGTTACATAAAAATATCTTATTGTACCATGCTCACCCTAATTCTTGTGATGATATCAGATGATAAAATGTTCAAGTGATGAGATGGAGTGAGGTGAATGACAGAGGCATTGTGATGTAGCTTTGGGCTACTATTGACCTTTTGACCATACATCAGGAAGACAGTCTGCTTGCAGACTGATTGACCATGGATAACTGAAACTTCAGAAAGTTTCCCCCACCGATATAGGAGAACTACTGGAAATACCAGTTTCTATTTGGGACAGGGATCTTCAAAGTTAGTATGTCTACTGCACCCAGCTGTTGTGACCTCATTTTCTCATTCTGAGGCTGTCATCTGATAAGAAAGGGAGCAAAGAAAGTAGTCCTTGTCAAAAGACTGGGTGGAGCCAAGATGGTGGCGTGAGTAGGACAGTGGAAATCTCCTCCCAAAAACATACATATTTTTGAAAATACAACAAATACAACTAATCCTAAAAGAGAAACCAGAAGACACAGATAGGACAACAGCCAGACTACATTCACACCTGTGAAAACCCAGCACCTCGCGAAGGGGGTAAGACACAAGCCACAGACCTGCAGGACCTTAGTGCCCCGCACCCCAGCTCCCAGCGGGAGGACAGGAGTCAGAATGGGGAGGGAGAGGGAGCCCAGGACTACTAAACACCCAGCCCTAGCCATCCGCATTAGAGCGCAGACACACAGTGCATGCGTGCGGTGCTGGATACTAGAGAAACAGTACATTAAGACCTTTGAGCGGGTCCTGAAGCCGGCGCCCCTGTGACAAAGAAAAGTGAGTGCTTTTCGAAAGTCTTAAAGGGGCAGGGACCCCACAACTGGATGGAAGCATCCCGGGTCACAGTCCAGCAGCTGGAAATTCCAGGGAACTCTGGGTGCACTAACCCCCTGGGCAACAGCTCTGAGACCCTTCACAGAGGTAAACAGCCAAACAGCCCCCCATCTATTACCCCTCCGGGACCCTGCCATAGCAGAGTGACAGCCTGAAGCTGGCCACGCCCACAGCAAGGGAGCTTCCTCCATAACCACCGGGCAAGATACAGAGACCCAGTCTACACACAATTGCCCAACACAAGCCACTAGGGGTCGCAGTTGTTCCAGTAAAGAAAGGCCAGGAGCAATTGGAAAAAGTCTAGGCTGTCCCAGCTGACAGATGCGTCAATAGCATACCACTGCACCTATCAACATAAAAAGGCAAAAAAAATTTGATCCAGACAAGACTAACCCAGACAGCTTCAACATCTTCTACATCTTCCCCTGAGAAGGAACCTGAAGAGATAGATTTAACGAGTCTTCCTAAAAAAGAATTCAAAACAAAAGTCATAACCATGCTGGTGGACTTGCATAGAAATATGCAAGAACTAAGGAGGGAGAATACAGAAATAAAACAATCTCTGGAACGACTTCAAAGCAGAATGGACGAGATGCAAGAGACATTAATGGACTAGAAAACAGAGAACAGGAACAGAGAAGCTGATACAGAGAGAGATAAAACGATCTCCAGGAATGAAAGAATTTTAACAGAACTGTGTGACCAATCGAAATGGAACAATATCTGCATTGTAGGGGTACCAGAAGAAGAAGAGAGAGAAAAAGGGATAGAAAGTGTCTTTGAAGAAATAATTGCTGAAAACTTCCCCAAACTAGGGGAGGAAGTGGCCTCTCAGACCACAGAGGTACACAGAACTCCCATGACAAGGGATCCAAGGAGGGTAACACCAAGACACATAATAATTAAAATGGCAAAGATCAAAGACAAGAAAGGTCACCTACAAAGGAAAACCCATCAGGCTATCATCAGACTTCTCAACAGAAACCCTACAGGCCAGAAGAGAATGGCATGATATACATAATGCAATGAAACAGAAGGGCCTCAAAACAAGAATACTGTATCCAGCACGATTATCATTTGAATATGAAAGAGGGATTAAACAATTCCCAGACAAGCAAAAGTTGAGGGAATTTGCCTCCCACAAACCACCTCTACAGGGCATCTTACAGGGACTGCTTTAGATGGGCGCACTCCTAAAAAGAACACAGAACAAAACACCCAACATATGAAGAAGGGAGAAGAAGGAATAAGAAGGGAGAGAAATAAAGAATCATCAGACCGTGTTTATAATAGCTCAATAAGCAAGTTAAGTTAGACAGTAAGATAGTAAAAAAGCTATCCTTGAACCTTTGGTAACCACAAACTTAAAGACTGCAAAGGCAATAAGTACATACCTTTCAATAATCACCCCAAATGTAAATGGACTGAATGCACCAATCAAAAGACACAGAGCAATAGAATGGATAAAAAAGCAAGACCCATCCATATGCTGCTTACAAGAGACTCACCTCAAACCTAAAGACATGCACAGACTGATAGTCAAGGGATGGAAAAAGATATTTCATGCAAACAACAGAGAGAAAAAAGCAAGGGTTGCAATACTAGTATCAGACAAAATAGACTTCAAAATAAAGAAAGTAACAAAAGATAAAGAAGGACATTACATAATGATAAAGGGCTCACTCCAACAAGAGCATATAACAATTATAAATATATATGCACCCAATACAGGAGCACCAACATATGTGAAACAAATACTAACAGAAATAAAGGAGGAAATAGAATGCAATGCATTCATTTTGGGAGACTTCAATACACCACTCACTCCAAAGGAGAGATCCACCAGAGAGAAAATAAGTAAGGACACAGAGGCACTGAACAACACACTAGAACAGATGGACCTAACAGACATCTACAGAACTCTACACCCAAAAGCAGCAGAATACGCATTCTTCTCAAGTACACATGGAACATTCTCCAGAATAGACCACAATCTAGACCACAAAAAGAGCCTCAGTAAATTCAAAAAGATTGAAATTCTACCAACCAACTTTTCAGACCACAAAGGTATAGAACTAGAAATAAATTGTGCAAAATAACCCAAAAAAGGCTCACAAACACATGGAGGCTTAACAACATGCTCCTAAATAATCAATGAATCAATGACAAAATTAAAATAGAGATTAAGCAATATATGGAGATAAATGACAACAACAGCAGAAAGCCCCAACTACTGTGGGATGCAGTGAAGGCAGTTCTGAGAGAAAAGTATATAGCAATCCAGGCCTATTTAAAGGAGGAAGAACAATCCCAAATGAAGAATCTAAAGTCACAATTATTGAAATTACAAAAAGAAGAACAAATGAGGCCCAAAGTCAGCAGAAGGAGGGACATAGTAAAGATAAGAGAAGAAATAAATAAAATTGAGAAGAATAAAACAATAGAAAAAATTAATGAAACCAAGAGCTGGTTCTTTGAGAAAATAAACAAAATAGATAAGCCCCTAGCCAGACTTATTAAGAGAAAAAGAGAATCTACACACATAAAGATAATCAGAAATGAGAAAGGAAAAATAACTATGGACACTACAGAAATACAAAGAATTATCGGAGTATACTATGAAAATCTATATGCTAAGAAAATGGATAACCTAGAAGAAATGGACAACATTCTAGAAAAATACAACCTTCTAAGACTGACCAAGGAAGAAACAGAAAATCTAGACAGAACAATTAACAGCAAAAAATTGAATTGGTAATCAAAAAACTACCCAGGAACAAAACCCCCAGCCAGATGAATTCACCACTGAATTTTATCAGACATATACAGAAGACATAATACCCATTCTCCTTAAAGTTTTCCAAAATTTAGAGGAGGAGGGAATACTCCCAAACTCATTCTGTGAAGCCAGCATCGCTCTAGTAGGAAACCCAGGGAAGGACACCACAAAGAACGAAAAATACAGACCAATACCCCTGATGAACATAGATGAAAAAATACTCAACAAAATATTGGCAAACCGAAACCAAAATACACCATGATCAAGTGGTATTCATCTCAGAGATGCAAGGATGGTACAACATTCGAAAATCCATCAACATCATCTAAAACATCAACAATAAAAGGGACAAAAACCACATGATCATCTCCACAGATGCTGAAAAAGCATTTGACAAAATTCAACATCCATTCATAATAAAAACTCCCAGGTATAGAAGGCAAGTATCTCAACATAATAAAGTCCATATATGACAAACTCAGAGCCAACATTATGCTTAACAGTGGGAAGCTGAAAGCTTTTCCTTTAAGAATGGGAAGAAGACAAGGGTGCCCACTCTCCCAGGTTTTATTCAACATAGTACTGAAAGTCCTAGCCATGGCAATCAGACAACACAAAGAAATGCAAGGAATCCAGATTGGTATAGAAGAAGTTAAACTGTCACTATTTGCAGATGACATGATACTGTACATAAAAAACCCTAAAGACTTCACTCCTAAACTACTAGAACTGATATCAGAATACAGCAAAGTTGCAGGATACAAAATTAACACACAGAAATCTGTAGCTTTCCTATACGCTAACAATGAACTAATAGAAAGAGAAATCAGGAAAACAACTCCATTCATGATTGCATCAAAAAGAATAAAACACCTAGAAATAAACCTAACCAAAGAAGTAAAAGATCTATACCCTGAAAATTACAAGTCACTCTTAAGAGAAAGTAAAGGGGACACTAACAAATGGAAACTCATCCCATGCTCATGGCTAGGAAGACTTAATATCGTCAAAATGGCCATCCTGCCCAAAGCAATATACAGATTTGATGCAATCCCTATCAAATTACCAGCAACATTCTTCAATGAACTGGAACAAATAGTTCAAAAATTCATATGGAAACACCAAAGACCCCGAATAGCCAAAGCAATCCTGAAAAAGAAGAATAAAGTAGGGGGGATCTCACTCCCCAACTTCAAGCTCTACTACAAAGCCATAGTAATCAAGACAATTTTGTACTGTCACAAGAACAGAGCTACAGACCAGTGGAACAGATCAGAGACTCCAGACATTAACCCAAAGATATATGGTGAATTAATATTTGATAAAGGAGCCATGGACATACAATGGGGAAATGACAGTCTCTTCAACAGATGGTGCTGGCAAAACTGGACAGCTACATGTAAGAGAATGAAACTGGACCACTGTCTAACTCCATACACAAAAGTAAATTCAAAATGGATCAAAGACCTGAATGTAAGTCATGAAACCATAAAACTCTTAGAAAAAAACATAGGCAAAAATCTCTTAGACACAAACATGAGTGACCTCTTCTTGAACATATCTCCCTGGGCAAGGAAAACAACAGCAAAAATGAACAAGTGGGACCATATTAAGCTGAAAAGCTTCTGTACAGCAAAGGACACCATCAATAGAACAAAAAGGTACCCTACAGTATGGGAGAATATATTTGTAAATGACAGATCTGACAAAGGCTTGACATTCAAAATATATAAAGAGCTCACCCACCTCAACAAACAAAAAACAAATTATCCAATTAAAAAATGGGCAGAGGAGAGGCAGAGCCAGGATGGCAGCGTGAGTAGAGCAGCGGAAATCTCCTCCCAAAACCACATATATCCATGAAAATATAACAAAGACAACTCTTCGTAAAATAGAGACCAGAGGACACAGGACAACATCCAGACCACATTCACACCTGCGAGAACCCAGCGCCTCGCGAAGGGGGTAAGATAAAAGCACCGGCCCGGCGGGACCCAAGCGTCCCTCCCCACGGCTCCCGGCGGTTGGAGAGGAGTCAGCAAGGAGAGCTAGGGAGCCCAGGAATGCTGAACACCCAGCCCCAGCATTCCGGACCAGAGCACAGACACAGTGCATGGATGGGTTCCCGGATAGTAGGGAAACATGGTGGTGGGACCGGTGAGTGGGTGCCTGAGGCCGACGCTGGAGAACAAAGAAACGGAAGGGTTTTTTTTTTTTTTTTGGCGAGTGCTTTTTGGAAGCCTTAAAGGGACAGGGACCACAATACTAGGGAAACAGGGCAGCAAGACCAGTGAGGAGGTGCTTGAGACAGGCACCTGAGGACAAAGAAAATCGTGCGTTTTTCCCTTTTTAAAAAAAAATTATTTATTTAATTTTTTTTTCTTTTGTTGTTGCTGTTGTTGTTTTGGTTTGGAGAGTGCTTTTTGGAAGTCTTAAAGGGGCAGGACAGGACACTTAGACCAGAGGCAGGGAATCTGGGGATCTCTGGGGACTCTAACCCCCTGGGAAGCAGGGAACACAAAGGCCCCTTATGGAGATAAATAGCCTCCCAGCCACTCCCCAACCAACGGGGCTCCACGATTTTGGAGGAGCAGCCCCAGCCAGGCCATGCCCACAGCAACAGTGGAGATAAACTCCATAGCAACCGGGCAGGAAGCAGAAGCCTTGTCAGAGCACAGCTGCCAAGCACAAGCCACTAGAGGTCGCTATTCTCCCAGGAGAGGAAGGCCACAAACCAACAAGAAGGAAAGCTCTTCCAGCTGTCACTCATACCAGCTCTGCAAACTATCTCTATCAGCATGAAAAGGCAAAACTACAGGCAGACAAAGATCACAGAGACAACACCTGAGAAGGAGACAGACCTAACCAGTCCTCCTGAAAAAGAATTCAAAATAAAAATAAAAAACATGCTGACAGAGATGCAGAGAAAAATGCAAGAGCAATGGGATGAAGTCTGGAGGGAGATCACAGATGTCAGGAAGGAGATCACAGAAGTGAAACAAACCCTGGAAGGATTTAGAAGCAGAATGGATAAGATGCAAGAGGCCATTGAAGCAATAGAAACCAGAGAACAGGAACGTATACAAGCTGACATAGAGAGAGATAAAAGGATCTCCAGGAATGAAACAACACTAAGAGAACTATGTGAGCAATCCAAAAGTAATAATATTCGTATTATACGGGTACCAGAAGAAGAAGAAAAAGGAAAAGGGATAGAAAGTCTCTTTGAAGAAATAATTGCTGAAAACTTCCCCAAACTGGGGGAGGAAATAATCGAACAGACCATGGAATTACACAGAACCCCCAACAGAAAGGATCCAAGGAGGACAACACCAAGACACATAGTAATTAAAATGGCAAGGATCAAGGACAAGGAAAGAGTTTTAAAGGCAGCTAGAGAGAAAAAGGTCACCTATAAAGGAAAACCCATCAGGCTAACATCAGACTTCTCAACAGAAACCCTACAGGCCAGAAGAGAATGGCATGATATACTTAATGCAATGAAACAGAAGGGCCTTGAACCAAGGATACTGTATCCAGCACGACTATCATTTAAATATGATGGTGGGATTAAACAATTCCCAGACAAGCAAGAGCTGAGGCAATTTGCTTCCCACAAACCACCTCTACAGGGCATCTTACAGGGACTGCTCTAGATGGGAGCACCCCTAAAAAGAGCACAGAACAAAACACACAACATATGAAGAATGGAGGAGGAGGAATAAGAAGGGAGAGAAGAAAAGAATCTCCAGACAGTGTATATAACAGCTCAATAAGCGAGCTAAGTTAGGCAGTAAGATACTAAAGAAGCTAACCTTGAACCTTTGGTAACCACGAATCTAAAGCCTGCAATGGCAATAAGTACATATATCTCAATAGTCACCCTAAATGTAAATGGACTTAGTGCACCAATCAAAAGACACAGAGTAATAGAATGGATAAAAAAGCAAGACCCATCTATATGCTCCTTACAAGAAACTCACCGCAAACCCAAAGACAAGCACAGACCAAAAGTCAAGGGATGGAAAAACATATTTCAGGCAAACAACAGTGAGAAGAAAGCAGGGGTTGCGGTACTAATATCAGACAAAATAGACTTCAAAACAAAGAAAGTAACAAGAGATAAAGAAGGACACTACATAATGATAAAGGGCTCAGTCCAACAAGAGGATATAACCATTCTAAATATATATGCACCCAATACAGGAGCACCAGCATATGTGAAACAAATACTAACAGATCTAAAGAGGGAAATTGACTGTAATGCATTCATTTTAGGAGACTTCAATACACCACTCACCCCAAAGGATAGATCCACCGGGCAGAAAATAAGTAAGGACACACAGGCACTGAACAACACACTAGAACAGATGGACCTAAGAGACATCTATAGAACTCTACATCCAAAAGCAACAGGATATACATTCTTCTCAAGTGCACATGGAACATTCTCCAGAATAGACCACATACTAGCTCACAAAAAGAGCCTCAGTAAACTCAAAAATATTGAAATTCTACCAACCACTTTTTCAGACCACAAAGGTATGAAACTAGAAATAAATTCTACAAAGAAAACAAAAAGGCTCACAAACACATGGAGGCTTAACAACATGCATCTAAATAATCAATGGATCAATGAACAAATCAAAATAGAGATCAAGGAATATACAGAAGCAAATGACAACAACAACACAAAGCCCGAACTTCTGTGGGATGCAGCGAAAGCATTCCTAAGAGGAAAGTATGTAGCTATCCAGGTACACTTGAAGAAGGAAGAACAATCCCAAATGAATAGTCTAACATCACAATTATCGAAACTGGAAAAAGAAGAACAAATGAGGCCTAAAGTCAGCAGAAGGGGGGACATAATAAAGATCAGAGAAAAAATGAACAAAATTGAGAAAAATAAAACAATAGCAAAAATCAATTAGACCAAGAGCTGGATCTTTGAGAAAATAAACAAAATAGATAAGCCTCTAGCCAAACTTATTAAGAGAAAAAGGAATCAACACAAATCAACATAATCAGAAATGAGAATGGAAAAATCACAACAGACTCCACAGAAATACAAATAATTATGAAAGACTACTATGAAAACCTATATGCCAACAAGCTGGAAAACCTAGAAGAAATGGACAACTTTCTAGAAAAATACAACCTCCCAGGACTGACCAAGGAAGAAACACAAAAGTTAAACAAACCAATTACGAGCAAAGAAATTGAAACGGTAATCAAAAAACTATCCAAGAACAAAACACGGGGGCTGGACGGATTTACCTCAGAATTTTATCAGACACACAGAGAAGACATAATACCCATTCTCCTTAAAGTGTTCCAAAAAATGGAAGAGGAGGGAATACTCCCAAACTCATTCTATGAAGCCAACATCACCCTAATACCAAAACCAGGCAAAGACCCCACCAAAAAAGAAAATTACAGACCAATATCCCTGATGAATGTAGATGCAAAAATACTCAATAAAATACTAGCAAACAGAATTCAACAGTATATCAAAAGGATCATACACCATGACCAAGTGGGATTCATCCCAGGGATGCAAGGATGGTACAACATTTGAAAATCCATCAACATCATCCACCACATCAACAAAAAGAAAGACAAAAACCACATGATCATCTCTATAGATGCTGAAAAAGCATTTGACAAAATTCAACATCCATTCATGATAAAAACTCTCAGCAAAATGGGAATAGATAGCAAGTACCTCAGCATAATAAAGGCCATATATGATAAACCCACAGCCAACATTATACTGAACAGCGAGAAGCTGAAAACATTTCCTCTGAGATTGGGAACTAGACAGGGATGCCCACTCTCCCCACTGTTATTTAATATAGTACTGGAGGTCCTAGCCACGACAATCAGACAAAACAAAGAAATACAAGGAATCCAGATTGGTAAAGAAGAAGTTAAACTGTCACTATTTGCAGATGACATGATATTGTACATAAAAAACCCTAAAGACTCCACTCCAAAACTACTAGAACTGATATCAGAGTACAGCAAAGTTGCAGGATACAAAATTAACACACAGAAATCTGTAGCTTTCCTATACACTAACAATGAACCAATAGAAAGATAAATCAGGAAAACAATTCCATTCACAATTGCATCAAAAAGAATAAAATACCTAGGAATAGACCTAACCAAAGAAGTGAAAGACCTATACTCTGAAAACTACAAGTCACTCTTAAGAAAAATTAAAAGAGACACTAACAAATGGAAACTCATCCCATGCTCATGGCTAGGAAGAATTAATATCGTCAAAATGGCCATCCTGCCCAAAGTAATATACAGATTTGATGCAATCCCTCTCAAATTACGAGCAACATTCTTCAATGAACTGTAACAAATAATTCAAAAATTCATATGGAAACACCAAAGACCCCGAATAGCCAAAACAATCCTGAAAAAGAAGAATAAAGTGGGGGGGGATCTCACTCCCCAACTTCAAGCTCTACTACAAAGCCATTGTAATCAAGACGATTTTGTACTGGCACAAGAACAGAGCCACAGACCAGTGGAACAGATTAGAGACTCCAGAAATTAACCCAAACATATATGGTCAATTAATATTTGATAAAGGAGCCATGGACATACAATGGGGAAATGACAGTCTCTTCAACAGATGGTGCTGGAAAAACTGGACAGCTACATGTAGGAGAATGAAATTAGACCATTGTCTAATGCCATATACAAAGGTAAACTCAAAATGGATCAAAGACCTGAATGTAAGTCATGAAACCATTAAACTCTTGGAAAAAAACATAGGCAAAAACCTCTTAGACATAAACATGAGTGACGTCTTCTTGAATATATCTCCCTGGGCAAGGAAAACAACAGCAAAAATGAGCAAGTGGGACTATATTAAGCTGAAAAGCTTCTGTACAGAGAAAGACAGCATCAATAGAACAAAAAGGAACCCTACAGTATGGGAGAATATATTTGAAAATGACAGATCCGATAAAGGCTTGACGTCCAGGATATATAAAGAGCTCACAGGCCTCAACAAACAAAAAACAAATAACCCAATTAAAAAATGGGCAGAGGAACTGCACACGCAGTTCTCCAAAAAGGAAATACAGATGGCCAACAGACACATGAAAAGATGCTCCACATCGCTAATTATCAGAGAAATGCAAATTAAAACTGCAATGAGGTATCACCTCACACCAGTAAGGATGGCTGCCATCCAAAAGACAAACAACAACAAGTGTTGGCGAGGCTGTGGAGAAAGGGGAACCCTCGTACACTGCTGGTGGGAATGTAAATTAGTTCAACCATTGTGGAAAGCAGTATGGAGGCTCATCAAAATGCTCAAAAGAGACCTACCATTTGACCCAGGAATGCCACTCCTAGGAATTTACCCTAAGAATGCAGCAATCAAGTTTGAGAAAGACAGATGAACCCCTATGTTTATCGCAGCACTATTTACAATAGCCAAGAATTGGAAGCAACCTAAATGTCCATTGGTAGATGAATGGATAAAGAAGATGTGGCACATATACACAATGGAATACTACTCAGCCATAAGAAGTGGGAAAATCCTACCATTTGCACCAACATGGATGGAGCTAGAGGGTTTTATGCTCAGTGAAATAAGTCAGGCAGAGAAAGACAAGTACCAAATGATTTCACTCATCTGTGGAGTATAAGAACAAAGGAAAACTGAAGGAACAAAACAGCAGCAGAATCACAGAACCCAAGAATGGACTAACAGGTACCAAAGGGAAAGGGACTGGGGAGGATGGGTGGGTAGGGAGGGATAAGGGGAGGGAGAAGAAAGGGGGTATTATGATTACCATGCATAATGGGTGGGTGGGAGGAAGGGGAGGGCTGTACAATACAGAGAAGACAAGTAGTGATTCTACAACATTTTGCTATGCTGATGGACAGTGACTGTAAAGGGGTTTGTGAGGGGGACCTTGTATAGGGGAGAGTCTAGTAAACATAATATTCTTCATGCAATTGTAGACTAATGATAACAAAAAAAGAAGAAGAAAGAAAAGGGGGATTACTCCCTGATAGGATAAAACTAACTGCAAATCACCGATTAATGCATGCTTTAAATATTCTTAATTCTGATCATTTAAAGGGTGTCAGATGATCAGCTTATGGAAGTACGTTTTTCTGATAATATTCCTTTCTCTTAAAAAAAAAAAAGCAGTTCCTGTGTGGTGATCTCCAATAAGTTCTTCACAATTGTATAAAGGTCATCCCAAAGTGTGGGCAAAGGATTTATTTGTGTTTATACAGAGGGTCAAAGCCTAATTTGGCTACCCAGAAAATGAATTAAGATATGATATGAAGAAGAACTTCCAACATCAACATCCTCTGGAAGAGTCATTCCAGAAGATGATCATCAGAAAACTTCAACAAAGATCCTGGTGCTGTTGCAGTTGTAGCTGCATTCATCCCACCTGTTCCTGGACTTGCCATTGGAATGAAGAAGAAGATATCTAAGCTGACCTGTGCATACAGTAAAACAACAAATTTGACTGGATCTATACTGTTGGAACTCAACCAAGAATTAGGAGAAGTGCAAGTTGCAGCGCTCCAAAATAGTGCGACTATAGACTATCTACTGTTAAAAGAACATATGGGAGGTGAACAGTTCCCAGGAATGTGTTGTTTTAATTTGTCTGATTTTTCTCAAACTTTTCAAATTCAGTTAGACAATATCCAGCATATCATTGATAAGGTTTCACAAATGCCTAGGGTGCCTAACTGATTTTCTTGGTTTCACTGGATATGGCTGGTAATTGTAGGTCTGCTTTTGTTATGTAGCTGTATTCCTATTATGTTAATGTGTGTATGCAATTTAATCAGTAGTTTAAAACCTATACATGCTTATGTTACTCTACAAGAAGATATGTCAAAGAAATAATCAATCTTCCCATGTTTTCTTCCATCTGCTACTTCTATAGCTTTTCTTCTTCCTTCCTAATTACAACCCTTTAGTAGAATTCATGCCTCATATCGAAATTACTGAGTATCATAATTCTTCCAAGTGGTAAAGATACCTCAAGACAAATGCTAGGCATAGAAGCCACAGGGCATAAATCTGCAAAGAAGTAAAAAGCTAAACTTGTCAAAGAATATTTCTTCTCTCTCACTTACCAACTTTACATTTCCCTGTATGGCCCCGGAAGATGACTGGTTAGCCAGAGACAGGTAAGATTCCTCAAGGGAGGAACAACCTAAGACAGGCACAGTCACAGGGCGGCCATCAGGTGAGAAACTGGGGATCAACAGAGGTGAGGCTTAGAATCTCACCCCCCTGTTTTGAGAGAAATCTTCTGCATCCGTGGATGTTTCGTTGCCCTTGTCCAGCTTGGATTAATACTTAGTCTATAGGCACAAACCTGATCATCTACATTTGCCCTCTTACAGCACTAAACTATGTTTTCTACCTTTATCTTGCATCTACCTACCATTTCAGCATTTTATTTAAATAATAATAATAATAATAATAAGGGAGAAATGTGGGATTCACATGTAAATCAAGTATAAAAATCAAACGAATAATCATAATTGACCTGGTTGTTTATAGTTCATGATGCGTGATCAAAACCAAAAGTTTCTGTGATGACTGCCCTTGCACTGTTCATCATGTAAGAACTTATTCACTATGTAAGAACTTGTTCACCAAGTAAAAACTTGTTCGTTATGGTTCAGAAGATTGGAGGCTTTCGAGAATTAGGCTTGGGGTTGATTAATGATTGTGTATTGAGTCCCCTATACAGAATTTTATTGTTGTTAACAACCATATGATCAATAAATATGAGAGATGCCCTCTCAAAAAAAAAAGTATTTGAAGAAATAATGGCTGAAAACTTCACAAAGGCATGCAGATTGCAAAAAAATAATTAAAAACTGTCTCTATTTGCAAATGCCATGACAGTATACGTAAAATATTCCAAGCAACGAGCAAAACCAAACTGCTATATTTAATACATGGGAAGAGCAAGTTGGTGGCTATAAGATCAATGCACAATAATCAGTCACACTTGTACATGAGAGCAAAACTGTGAACACGGTGACAAAAATACAATACCATTTACAAATGTCCTAAAGAAAAGATATTCTTATGAATAAATCTAATAAAACCTTTACAAGGTCTGTATGCTTACCATCTCAAAATGCTGAGGAATGAAATCAGAGCCCTAAATAAATGCAGAGACATACCACGTTCACAGATTGGAAGGGTTAACACAGTAAAGATGTCAATTCTCCCCAAATTGATCTACGAGTTTAGTGCAATTCCTACCAAAACCTCACCAGGCTTTTTGGACATGTAGAGAAGCTTATTCTAAAATGTACGTGGGATTACACAAACCCCACAATAGCTAAAAGACGCTTGATAAAGAAGAATAAAGTAGATGGAATCACATGTGTAATGCTATTCTCACTATACAGCTACAGCAATCAAGATAATGTGACATCAGCAGAAGTATGGACAGATGTGTGAATGGAATAGAATATAGACCCCAGAAATAGAAGCACACTATATTCAAATGATTTTTGGAAAAGGTGCAGAAGGGATTTAATGGAGAAAGGGTAGACTTTTCTATAAGCATGCTGGTATCACAATGGAACACTCACAGACACACACACACAAAAAAACCGATCTTTGACCTAAACTGCACCTTACATAAACAACTAACTCAACATGAGTGACAGATTTAAATGCAAAACTGTAATACTTTAAGAAAACATCACGGGAGAAAACGTTTGGATCTAGAGCTAAGCAGAGTTCTTAGATGTGACATCAAAAGCACAATCCATAAAAAAGTTAATAAATGGGACCTCATATAAATTAAAAACTTTTCTCTTTGAAAAACTGTGGAATTGATGAAAATGTTAGCTACTGAATGCAGAAAAATTCGGAAACCACATATCCTTCAAAACACTAGCATCTACAAAATAAAATCAACTCTCATGTCAACTATCAACAGTGAAAGAAAGCAGGTAGAAAGTGGGCGAAAGACAAGAGCAAAAGTTTGGTAAAGAGGACAGACAGATAGCAAATAAGAATATCAAAATATCATCCACATCATTAGGCATCAGAAAGGGAGATATCACTATACACCTATTAGAATACCTAAGAAATTTTTTTAAAGGGGATAACATCAAATACTGGCAAGAATGTGTGGGGAAACTGGATCACTCATGCATTAATGGCTGGAATATAAAATGGTTCAGGCACTTTTTAAAATGGCTCGGCAATTTCTCTGAAAGTTAAATATGAATTTAACATGTACGCCAGAACTCTCACTTGTGGGATTTAAATTAAAGGCTTAATTTCACACAGAAACTTGTACAGTTTTTCACAGCACCTTTATTTGTAATACTCACCAAACGGAAAACCCCAAGTGTCCCCAAATGGGTGAATGGTTAAAAAAAGGGTGGTATATCCACATCATGGAATTCTACTCAACAATAAAAAGTTACACATTCTTGACAAATCCAAAAACTCTGGTGGATATTCAGGGAATTGTGTTGAGTGAAAAAGAGCCAATCCCCAAAGTTACTAATATATGATTCCAGTTCCACAGTTTTGAAATGGCAAAATTTTATAAGTGGAGAAGGTTTAGGAGTTTCTGTAGGTTAGGTATGGGGAAGCATTCTAGAAGGGAGGTAGGTGTGGTTATAGGATAGAACACTATAAATGAAGAAATAGAAAAACAAAATGGTAAAATTAGAGAGATCAATGGGCTGATGGAATTCTTTGGCATCTTGTCTATTGTGAAGGATACATGGACCCACATGTGATAAAACTACACAAAACTAAGTACACACACACACACATAGACACATGCACTGGAATAAAGCAAAATCTAAGTAAGATCAATGGATACTATCAGTGCCAATATCCTGGCTCTAATATCATTTTGTAATATGTCATCATTAGGGAAACTGGACAAAGCGTCCATAGGGCCTCTATGTGTGATTTCTCACAACTGCTGTGAATGTACGATTACCTCAAAACACAAAGTTAAAATATCTTTATTTCTTTTTACAAAAGAAAAATGTTCATCTCCATCCTGAATCTATGCTGCATTCCTCCAGGGGAAGAAACACCTAGTGCATCTTTTATTGACATGGCAAAGGTCCTGAGGCATTGTCTTGAGGCAGCAAAAGGGGCTGCTTCTATCTAAGTTTCTTACCATCTACCTACCAGTATTAGGATTCAGAAGGAAGACAGAACAGAGAGTCATTTGTACAGTTACTGAAATTGAAAAACGAAATCAGACTTTCAATAATGAAAGGTAATACTGATCACATTTGAATTTTTTTTTCAGTGAGGACTAGCTTTCCAGTTAAGTAGTAACATGCTGACGTTTTCCATAAAGTGAGTGAAGTAAGACTGTGGCGCCAAGATTTAGAAAAAGGATACTCAAAGCACATACAAAATGTACAATATACC
This sequence comes from Manis javanica, assembly GCF_040802235.1. NCBI lineage: Eukaryota > Metazoa > Chordata > Mammalia > Pholidota > Manidae > Manis > Manis javanica. The sequence continues at coordinate 92,918,355 of NC_133174.1, forward strand.
AGGGACTGAATCCTTTGCCAATGAAACATGTGAGAGGGCTATTTCCAAAATTCTGTTAGGATATATAAGGGGGTGGGGGAAGAAAACCTTGCCTTAAGATTCTGCTTTGGAAAACTCTCTGCTCTTGTGATCTGCACCAAGCAATACTCTGCCTAAAGAAAGCTGTTAAGTGCTTTATCATCCCAGCCTGCCCGTTTCCCCTCAGGACAAGTGGGACTCCAATCTGGCCCCTTGGCTGTTTCCTGTTGAGAAGTCTCTGGGGCAGTACTAGACGTTAGGATGGGCTCATGTCCTGTCCTTGGAGGGGGGGAGTACAGGGTTGCAAATGATCCCTGCCTGGGGTTGTTAGGACCTTTTCTGGACCCCTTAAGCACTTTAGCTGTCCATCACCGATTGTGAAGAGTCAAAGACATACTGTCCTTACACCACATAGGGTAAGTAGTATTGACGGGACTTGAAACCCCAACAGCCTGATGAGGTCACCTCAACTGCCAGACGCATTTTAAAGATGTATAATGGAGTCTATGAAGGGTCAATGTACCTGGCCGAGATCACCTATCTTCCACGTGGTAAATAAAGCCCTATTACCAGGGAGCTAATCTTACGGTTTTTGCCATCAACTGGCTGCTCATTTTCAAACTAATGCCCCTTGCTGCATAGCCGATACATTTGGACATTGCATCTCTGCGTTTGAGACCTGGCCTGGTAGAAACCGTGGCCAGGCAGTGCCCAACCCACATGCAGTGACAGTGTGCTTCACTTTCTTTCTTTTTTTTTTATTTTTTTTATTGCATCTGATCTTCAAGGGACCTTTCCTGAGGTGGATGCTCCGTTCTTCGCTTTCTACCTATGGGGATCCAAGATGGCGGCCCCCCCCCAAGGGACACGCAACCTTTCACGCGTGCGCGCTTGGTGGAATGGAGTCCCTAGAGGTGGGTCACGGGTCTGGCTCCACCTCCATCCCAACACAGAACTGTTTGACTAGGAGGGGGTCACCTGACCTAAGCTCCGCCAATAGAAGTCCTCTTACAACCAGTTTAACTTCAAGAAGAAACCGTTGAGCCTCCACGCACCGCCAAGACCGGTGTTCTTTTGCGGCAGCCTCCTGAGAGGAAGCAAGGGGCTCCCACTGCTGAGGTCTTGGATGGTTCCCAAGTTTTCTCCAACTCTCCAACAAGTAGGTAAGTTACACCAGTCTTCTCTCAATAAATGATACCTATATCGGCCTAAATTACCCACGGTCGAGGTTTGGAGATTAATAAGAAAGGAAATCCAGTCAGATTGGAACCACTTTCCTCTCAGCTCTCTCTGCATCCCCCTATTCTTACCTGTGATTTGATTCTATTGTATCACTAACAAAGTCATACTCTGTCCTCAGAATCTAACAGACTTTCTCTTAAAGTATATTTCTCCTTTACATCTTAGTTTTGTTTAGATTACTGTTGCTGTCCCAGACCTTAAATTGTAAATATATATATATATATATATATATATATATATATATATATATATATTTTTTTTTTTCTACTGTATTTCGTTTCTTTTATACTTAAAATGCTTTTCTCATGTGGAGCACAAATAAGTATTCATGTACATCCTGGGCATGAATGCAGCTTCATTCCTTAAAATGGGCTCCCAAAGCAGTTTGAATTCATTTTTTAATGGGTGACGTGCTGTGAGCATTGATCCTACTGTGTTTCAGCTGGCCAAATATTCTTAAACCGTGTGATTCATAGACTAACCATGCCTTTAACCACTGACCTTGTATTTTTTAATTCCTTATTTTGAATAATTTTGGACACACGTTAAGGTCGCAGAAAATGGCACAGAGTGTCTTTACCCAGATTTCCCTAATGTTAACAGTTTACAACACCAAGGAAGGATGATCAAAACCAGGAAATTAACATTGACGCAATACTATTAACAAACGAGATACTTTAATTTCACCACTTGTCCCACTAATGTCCGTTTCCTATTTCAGGATCCCATTCAGGATACCGCCAGGACATTTGGCCATCATTTCTCTTTAGTCTGCTCCAGGCTGACAGTTCCTCAAGATTTCTGGGTCTTTCACAGCACTGACACTTTTGAAAATCCTATACTGGTCAGGTATTGTATAGAATGTCTGCCAATTCGGGTTTGCCCAATATTTTCTTAAGATTACATTTAAGTTACTAATTTTGGGCAAGAATTAATGTTTACCTCCATTGGTGATGGAGGATTTTCCACCCTAGTGTTATGAGTGAGGGTTTCCGAACACATGACACCCGTCACTGAGCAGGTGACATCCATAGCAGTTTATTAATAACATTTACTCAGCGCCTTGGCGAGGAGGACGCTACCTGCCAGGTAGTGCCTCGCAGGTGTCATGCTCTGGAAGAGAGTGAAAACCAGGGGCTGTGGGGGGCAGTGTTCATAGTAACGAGAGAATGAAGTGATCCTTGGTTCCCGTGGGAGGATGCGATCGGCTTGTTTGAATAATTCTGTGGGCTGGTTGGGAATGGAAACTGAGTACTCAGGGGTAAGCAGGCACTGTGCCTAGTTCCCATGATAAGAAGGTTCTTTGGCCAGGGAACCTTCTTTGTGGGAAAACAATATGGAGGGAACTTGTGGTTAGGCCATTCGAGGTCCTCTGGGTTTTCCCCAGATGTCAAGGCATGTATATCATTGGGCCTTAATTTTAAGACTCATACCACGATACTGCAAAAGTGATTTTGCTCCCTTTCTACGCACATCATGTCAGGGCACATGGGTCTGTATGTTGTACTTGCTATTGATGGTATTCATCTTGATCACTTGATGTAGGTGGTGGCAATTATGTTGCTCCAGGTAATGCTGCTGTTTTCCCATTGTTAATGGCAAATACTTTATCAACTTGTGTAGGAAACACTTTGAGGCTATGAAAATACCTGTTTCTTCTCAGACGTTTACTCACTGCTTTTAGAATCCATCTGGGGATCACGCCTACAACAGTTATGACCCAATGCTGACTTCCTAATTGACCTCATTCCTTTCACATTTACTTATTGGAGTTCTGAAGAGCCATCCTTTCTCCCCCATTTATTTATACATTTTCAAGTTTATTTTACAAACTTTATCTCAAATTACTGATTCAGATAACTTATTCAAATTATTTTTATCATTCTGGACTCACAGACAACCATGATACATTATCAGTTATAGTCAACTTAGATCACGATTTACTTTGTTCCTTGAATTGTTCCAGCTCTGGTCATTGCGACCCCTTTCGGTTGGTTCTGTGTTCTTCCAACATGACACTATGCTTTATCACACCGGCACCATAAGATGTTCATGTTCATTTTGTGTTTGTTTCCCACTGCAGCCCTGGCATTGAACCACATCTGCAAGGATCCTTGGGTCCTTTTCTTGGAGACTGACATTTAGAATCCAGTATCTCAGTGTGCATCCATTGCTAGTGTGGTTTCATTGCTGCTAAGCCCTCTCCATCAAAACAAAGTAGGAAATACATTGTATGTATGTACCCACACTTCCAGACACATCTATATTTATTTCTGTACCCATATATATGTATAGATATTAAAAGCCAGAAGCTCGTACCGACATATCTCATTTCAATCTATTCTAGCCTTATCTGTAACTTCTCTGATCTATCTCCCTTTATCTACACTACTTACCAGTTTGTTCATGCCTGACGTATACACATAAAGTAGTTGCAGAAATGCTAACCTATACCCCTGTTAGAAACAGATCTAAGTTGTATTTTTGTACAGTTCTTTTTGTCTTTACCTCAGAGGATGCAATCAAAATACTGTTTTCCCAAGTTTCTTAGCTTAGCTGTTTTCTTCCTCACCTCTCAGTGTGGCAAAGATAGTCATTTACAATAGGGTTAGATTCATTTGTCACTCTTTGCATTTGAGTTTGGGACCCGCCCCCACCCTGATTGATTTTAATTGTTCATTTAATTGTTGGGTATGGGAATCATTACCACGATTCAGAATCAAAAATGTCTCCTCAGTGAAGGGTCACTTTTTCCTCATCCCTCCCACCCCTCTTCCATTCCCCACTTCTTTCCATTCCTTTCCCACACTCCCCTGTACATAACCAATCTGTTCTGTCTGCAGTTCAGCTTTTCCTGTACTTATTTTGCACGAATGAGCAGATGCATACATGTTTCCTTATATTCCCTTATCTGTTAAATGAGGGATAACTTTTCTGTACATACCCCTTTGCAATTTTTCCCTCTTCCTTTAACAGCATTCCAGGAAGTCACTCCTTACCATTCCATGGAGAACCTCATCACTCTTTTATAGCTGCATTGCACTCTGTTGGGGGGTTGTATCACTCACGTTTAACCACTCACCTATGTATGGGCATTTAAATTGTCTTCAACATGGTGCAATCATAAATAATAACTGCAGTGAATAACCTTGTACATACGTATTTTTGCATGGGTGGAAAAACAGCTCCAAGTTATATTCCCAGTAGTGGAATTATTGGGCCAAAAGGTAAGTGCATGTGTAGTTCTGTTAGGCTTTCCCAATTTCTTTCCAGAAGGGTCGCACTTGTTTCCGTTCTCACTAGCAATGTAGAAGAGTGGCCGTTTTCCACACAGCCTCACGAATGGAGCATGTTGCCCTTCATTTTAAACTTTTGTCAGTGTAGCAGGTAATAAATGGTTCTGTTTTAGTATTCATTTGTCTGATTGCAAGTTTAAATCATCATGTGTTTGAGGACCGTGATATATGTTTTTGTGAATCGTCTGTTCATATCATTTCCCATTTTTTGACAGAACTTTTAGCCCTTTGTCCTTCAATATTTAAAAGTTCTCTACATATTTGGGACATTACCCATTTGTCTGTGGTGTATGCTGCAAGTCCTCTATCCCAGTTTCTCAGTTTCCTTTTGATTTATCTAGGATGTGTTGTCAAACTTTTAAAAAAATTTTGTGCAGTCAAATTGATCATTCTTGTCTTTCATGGCCTCCTAATTTGAGTCTACACTAAGGTTAAAGAAAAGTTCTGCCATATTTTCTTCAAGAACTTGTTGTGGTTTAATTTTTTTTATGTTTAAATCCCTAACACCATTGCAGTTTGTTTTCTGGAAGGTGTATGATATGGATATACTGTTATTTTTCTCCAAATGACTCAGCTGTTCCAGCACCCTTTATCAAATGTCCATCTTTGTCCCAGTGATGTTCCATGTCCACCGTTTTTTAATACTAGAATTTCCGTATGTGCTTGGGTGCATCTCTGTGTTTTCTATTCTATTCCATTGGGCTATGTATCTGTCCAGGTACCAGTGCCATGATCTTGTAATTGCAGAGTCTTTACACCGTGCTTGAGTGTCTGGTATCATTCCTCCCTTCTCGTAGGTTTTCTTTTTCATTTATATCCTAGGTATTCTTGCACTTTATAAACTATGAACTTCATTATCGACTTGTCTAAATCCATAACAATGTTTGCTGCTATATATTGAGGTTTTATTCAATCTATAAATTAACTTAGGGAGAATTGACACCTTTTTGATGTCGAACTATTCTGTCCATGGACAGTGACTATCTTTTCATTTACTCACTGTCACAAAGGAAAAGGTTTTCCTTGTATAGATGCAATGACAATTCCTTGTCATTCTGAAAAACCTTTCCTTGTATCAATGTTCTTGCTAAGTTTATACCTATACCTTTAATATTATGTATTGCTGTCCTATATGGGATCTTCTCTACCAATGTGTTCTCCCCATTGGGTTTTTGTGTACTTATATACAAAGACTATTGATTTTTTTATGTTAGCTTTATATATGCTGCTCCCGTACTGATTTTGATTGTTGTTTCAGTTGATGTCATTGTTCTGTTGGATGTACAGGTGTGCTGTAATATCATCGGCACACAGAGACGGCTTTACCTCTTGTTCTCCATTCTTATAAATCTGATAGTTTTCTCTTGTCAAATGACTAATACTTATAGTACAAGACTGAGTAGGAATGAAGGAGTGGCATCCGTTCTTTCCCTCTAGTGGTCCCCCATTTAATAAAATACTAGCATTAGGAATTAATTATGTATCTTCTTTCCTGTAAAGAAAACATTCCCTGGCACCTATTTTCTAGACGTTTTTCTTTTTGTAACATGTATCAGTGTTGAACTTTCCCAAAGGGTTGTTCAGCAGCTATCGTTGTCCTTAACTATATTACTATGGTGAATGACATAAATGGAATTCCTAATATAGACCCAACTTTGTATAAATGCAATAAATCCCAATTGGTCGCAGTGTATTAGTTTCTTAATGTATTATTGTTGGACGTTTGCTAATGTTTTGTTTAGGACTTTCATATCTACGTTTTACCTATCAGTGTCATACTTGCTTCATAGGAGGAGTTAGGAACTTTTGCTTCCTTTCTAATGTTTTTGAATAATTTATAGAGAGACCATTGGTCCTGTGGCATCCTTGATACTTTACTAGAATTCACCTGTAAGACCACCTGAGCTAAATGCTACTTGGGGGTAATTGCATAATAACTTTATTTCTTCTATGAAAACTGGCAAATTTAAGCTTTTTAACACTAGAGCTTCCATTTTGTTAGTGTGAATTTCTCTAGAACACTATCTACTTTATGTAGATTTTCAAAGTTAGTTGCAAAGAGGTTGCACAGGAATTTCTTTTTTCTGTTTCACTATTTATTTCCATTCTTCCACTTTTACTTGTGAAAGTCTTTAGTGCTCCAGATTTGCCTCTGATCACTACTTTATGTGTATCCCATATATCCTGATATACAGTTTCCATAACTTTAATTTCGTTCGCCTCTTTAACTCAAAAATTTTTTAAACTCAAAACCCTTTCCTGGTAGGAAAGCCTTTCTGTTTTCAGTTTCTGTTAGTAATTTTAACTTTTGTTGCTTTGTGGTTAGAAAGGACTATTTGGACATTTCTGCTTTATGGATGTAAATGATGCCGTCCCTGTTTAATTTTTAACAATTTTGACAAGAAAATAGATTCTCTATTTTCAGAGCATGTACACACATATGAATATAGATAGTGTGTATATATATATACACACACATAGTTTACTTTATTATGTTGTTTAGATTTTCTACATCACTACTCAATTTTTATACAAATTGATCTGATTTGTACTGAGACTGGTGTATTAAATCACCCATTTTTACCCTTTATTTGTCTATGTCTCCTTGCCTTTTTGCTTCATAAAAGTGTTTGCTGTGTTATTTGGTGTGTAAATATTTCTAACTGTTACAACTTCACTGTGAATCTTGGCTTTTATCATCAAGATGTGTCCTCTGTCATGTTAAATGCTTTGAAAAAACTCATCCTGAATTACTCTGTTGTTGTTTTTTTTTTGCATAGCCCATGCCTTTATTGTGTTAATCATGCAGTTCCAGCTCACATTTTTTTCTTTGTTTGTTACCACCCCTTGCGGTTTTCTTTTTGGTATCATTAATCTACAATTACATGAGGAACATTATGTTTACTAGACTCCCTCCATCACCAAGTCACCCCCGCACACCCCATTATAGTCACTGTCCATCAGCATAGTAAGATGCTATAGAATCACTTTTGTCTTCTCTGTGTTATACAGCTCTCCCCATGCCGCCCACAGTATACATGCTAATCATAATGTCCCCTTTCTTTTTCCTCCCCCCCTTATCGCTCCCTTCCCACCCATCCTCCCCAGTCCCTTTCCCTTTGGTATCTATTAGTCCATTCCTGCATTCTGTGCATCTGCTGCTATTTTGCTCCTTCAGGTTTTTTCTTTGTTCTTATGCTCAACAGATAAGTAAAATCATTTGGTACTTATCTTTCTCTGCTTGGCTTATTTCACTGAGCATAATACCCTCTAGCTCCATCCATGTAGTTGCAATGGTAGGATTTGTTTTCTTATGGCTGAATAATACTCCATTGTGTATATGTACCACATCTTCTTTATCCATTCATCTACTGATGCACACGTAGGTTGCTTCCATTTCTTGGCTATTGTAAATAGTGCTGCGATAAACATAGGGGTGCATATGTGTTTTTCAAACTGGGCTGCTGCATTCTTAGGTAAAATTCCTAGGAGTGGAATTCCTGGGTCAAATGATATTTCTATTTTGAGCTTTTTGAGGAACCCCCACACTGCTTTCCACAATGGTTGAACTAGTTTACATTCCCACCAGCAGTGTAGGAGGGTTCCCCTTTCTCCACAACCTTGCCAACATTTGTTATTGTTTGTCTTTTGGATGGTGGAGATCCTTAGTGGTGTGAGGTAATATCTCATTGTGGCTTTAATTTGCATTCCTCTGATGACTAGCGATGTGGAGCATCTTTTCATGTATCTGTTGGCCATCTCAATTTCTTCTTTGGAGAACTGTCTCTTCAGCTCCTCTGACCATTGTTTAATTGGATTATTTGCTTGTTTGTTGAGGTAACTACCCTGTTTTCTGAACACTTTCCTATCTGGTTCATTCTTCCCCACCGCCCAGTATTACTTAAAACACGCCTACTGAGTTATGACAAAATGTTTATCTGTCTTTTGTTCTATTCTTCTGCTTTCTCTCATGTTATTTGCACAACTTCTGTGTTTTCACAATATTGAAGCATTTGTACGTTAGTTTTCCCCCCCTTTCCACCACCTGGATTTTAGTATTAGCTGTAACATGCTCGCCATCAGATATTTTGGTGACGTTTTCCATCATCACATAGGGGATCACAATCCCAATTCATCTTTTAGAAGATTCTTGGCAATCAGCCTATGAAGAGGCATACAGTAAATGTTTTTAAGTGTGTGGGCCACAGTGTCTCTGAGGTCAATGCTACTCAGCTTCGCCATTGCAGTACAAAAACATGTATAGACAATTCATAAATGATTGATTGTGGCTTTGTTCCAATAAAACTTTATTTAAAAAATCAAACAGTAGGCTACATTTGGCACAATGGGCTGCAGTTTGTAAAGCCCTGCTCTAGTTGATAACTCAGAAAGGGCTGAGGGGTGCCAAATTCCCAAGTTCCTATGTGTTGAAAAACTTTCTCTATAGGTTGTGGTATTTGAAGGACACTAACTGGGATGGAAAATCTCAACTTCAGACTTGCTTTTGGTTCACTTCTGTTTTTGTAGATTTAAAAGGATTCTGATTCAAGCAGGTTTCATATCCTCAAATGCATGCTGGAGTGTAATTCTGTTTGGAGTGTTGGCTTACAGTCTCTTGCTTCATGGTTGTTTCATATGTGTGAAATTTTGTTTCCTCATCTTTTTTTATTGCAATGGTTGTGTATGGGATTCCCCTTCCTTCTGCTCATATGTATGATATTGGGTTGTTTGCCAAGATTCCTACTTTAGTGATATCATTTTCTGTCAGTATAGCAAAGTCAAGATCTTTTATTTATTTTGTTTTGGTAAGGGAGGGAGAAGCTGTGATACTCTGACTTGTGGTTCTCTTACGTCTTGCAGGATCTTTAATTTTCCCCATTACCCATGGGGCAGGGATGCTTCTCCTTTGCTCCTTGGCTTTATTATTCCCTAGAAGTAATGTCTTTCAGTGACTTCACCTTTATACCATCCCTACCCCCTTTAAATGCTCATATTCTGGATTCCTTTCCCTGTAGGTCCCGATCTCAACTTCTGGAACACCGTTTTGGTATTTTCAGACTTATTCTGCTGCAGTTTTAGATCACCTTTAAACCCTCACCATTTTCCTTCTGTATGTCTTGCAGCTATTCTAGATCTGTCTTTGCACGCCAGAAAGCCTAGTGATGGGAGTATGACAGCCTGTGTGCTGGAATTTATTATTTTTGTTACTCCCAATTACATTGAACTTTGTGCATTCTCTGTGTTAAAGTAATGATCAGAGTGTGGCTTTTGTGTAGATTTACATTTTCCTTCTGATTGGTCGGTATCCTTTTGGGAGGAAGACAGCTCTGTGGTAGACATCATATACTGCTAACTTAGCTGTGATTTCTAGGGGCATTTTATTGCACGTGTGTGTGTGCACACACACGCGTACTTAAACACACAAGCCTATTTGTGATCTATCCCTTTAGTAGAGTTCACCGTATATTTATTCAATAAATATTTTTTGCAAACCTGACATTGTAGGCAAACAGATGACTGTAGATATCCCCTTAGGATTTCTAAATATTCTTTACCCTGAAGCAGGTTCAAGATGGACCGGAAGACCACAGGCACTCTGTTAGAGCTTGCTGCAAAGAGTCTGCTGAGTAATGAGCTGGCAGCTATCCATGCCCTGGATGAGCTCCCAAGAGCCCTCTTTGTTCCACTGTTCATTCCTGCCTTCATGGGCAGACATAAGGAGATACTGAAGGCAATGGTGAGGGTTTGGCCCTTTCGCTGTCTCCATATCGGGACACTGAGTGTACAAGGGTTAGACTACGACATCTTGGAAGCCATGATTGATGGTCTGCAGCTCCTCTCTGCCCAGAACTCTTCTTCCTGGTAAGACTATATCCAGTAGCAATAGAGTGAGTCAGCAGGAGAGTGTGCTGGAGCCTGGGGCAGGGGAATACCTAACAGTCTTCCCAAAGTAGCCAGTAGTGAATGCTGAAGATCACTGTGGGGCTACTGATCCAACACTTGGGGTCACCTTAATGACTCTAATGTCTCACAGACTTGATTACAGAATAGAGGTGACTGAGGATACTATGGATGGATCTACCTCCTGGGTGTAAATAATTACATAGAAGAAGGACATGGGCATTGATATGGGAACAGACCAGAGGTGAACAAAGTAGGGGGAAAAAAATGAAAGGTACTGAATTTTTAGGAAAGGAATTCTTGGTGAATGACATATGCTGTGAAAAACCAGGGATAAAGGGTATTGTGCCTTGTACTCAACACTGATCTAGGGGCAATACATTAAAATTGGATACCTCTCATGTGTTCTGTCTCCTCTCCTTACAGGGGCCCAAAACTGAGGCTCTTAGATTTAAGGCAGGACCCGAACTGTTCCATAATATGCTCTGAGATGGAAACCACATTTTCTTCCTGCTCTCGGTCTTGTGCTTACTCTCAGAACTCTACTCTTAGAACAGAAGAAGCTCAGCATAGCGTCAGGTGCCACGGATTTAATAATTCAGAGTCAGAGCCTCACTCAGCCTCGGAAACTGTGGAATTACTTGTGGACCTCTCCCTCGATGGAACCTTGAGAACACAGCAATTTCTTTCCTTTCTTCAGAGTAAAGTCAGGCAGAGCTCTGGGTCTTTGCACCTCTGCTGCAGAGATTTGGTAATTGATAACATCTCTGCCCACAGAAGTATGCTGCAGTTTCTGGATCCACGATGCGTTGATCACCTGCAGGTGAATCAGGCTTATTTGAGGAAAGTCAACCATCTTGTGACTCAGACGGCCAACCTGTACAGCCTTCGTCTGCCTAACATCATCTTTACATATTTTGTGGGGAGGCACTTCCAAACATTTCTCAACTGTCTTGGGAAGCTGGACAGCCTCCAAGAGCTCGACTTGTCTGCCTTGTGCCTCGGAGATCGATTGCAGAGACTTCTCAGGTGCGCGGGTTTGAGAAACCTGGGTTCCCTGCATACCCCATGAGTAAGAGAAGAGAGCATGCTTAGATATTCCTAAGCTCCTTGTAAAGTATTTCTCCTTGTACCTCAGCATGGGAAGTGCTGGGAATTAGCATTTGGCCAGGCTAGAGGTACTTCATGGTGAGGAGAAAGACAAGGTTAGAAAAGGAAGCTGTGCTCATTCGTGCATTCATTCAGCCAACCGTGTGTAGACTCTGTGATGTCTGTAAGTATATTAGTAAAAGTCTCAGTCCTAGTGGTGTCTACAGCTCTCTAGAGAGCAAGAGGAGGCGTTCAGATGGAGAAAAGTCTTATGCTGTAACACTGATGCACATCCCCCTGGACTGGCCACAGTAGTTAACACTGCCAGATCCTCTTGCTCCTGTGTTTTCCCCAAGGCTTAGACACTGAATGGAGAAGGTTTCATGTGGGAACTAGTCAAAGGGAGCCTTCAGTTGGCTGCTTTCCCAGACCTGTCCTCGCCATATAAGTGACCAGGAGTGGCCTTTGGTGATGTTGTATATAAGTTTATCCAATTTTTTTCACTTAATCTGCTGCACAACTCTGTAATGATAATTACTGGTGTGCACATTTTAAAGATTAAGAACATGTGTCTTCGAGTGGGAAAGTAACTTTCTCATGGTCACAAATATATTCAGTCTGATTCCAAAGCCCACATGACTAAGAACTGTTGCAAAATAATTACAGAAATGACCCCAGGGGAGGGGCTGAGGTGGGTCTTAATCAAACTAAACATAATAAGCTATAACCAGGGTAGTTTATTCTAGACCTTAGGTGTCTATTATTCAGGGCTCACTTCCCTGATCCAATACTCATTCTTCTGAAATAATTTTTCTTTTTCTCTCTGCAGAGTGCTGCCACCTCAGCTGAAGACATTGAATCTGCCTTTCTGTAGCCTGTCCAGCATAGATGTCACCATCCTGTCCCAGAGCTCTCAGGCCACCCACCTAAGGCAGTTGAATCTCAGTCACAATCAGATATTCTCAGAGGCTCATGAGCCCTTCCAGACTCTGCTGGAGAGGGCCTCGGGTACCCTGCAGCATCTGGAAATAAATAATTGTATGTTAAGTGATTCCACTCTCTCTGCTCTCCTGCCAGTTCTGAGCCACTGTTCGTGCCTCCGTGTCCTTAGCTTTGCCTTCAACCCCATTACAATGCCTGTGCTCACAAGCCTTCTGCATCACCTAACATCCTTGATGGAGCTGAAGCATGTGATTTATCCCATCCCTGTCCATTGCTATAGACAGTGGGATGTTCGTGAAAGTTTGGACCAACGGCAGTTGGCTGAAGTTCAGACCCAATTGAAGGCAATGCTGCAGGCGGTAGAGCGGGATGACATGCTTTGGACTACCCATTCTGCGTGATTCCCATAGTACAAGGAGTCGTGTCAGCACTGATGTGTGGCCACAAAAGCGCTCAGTGTTTTGCTTGAAGGCCTAATTTGTAGAGACACATGTAAAATTGTACTGTTCAGGGAAATGGGGCTCAGGGTGATTGGCTGTGTCCTTCACCTCTGAAAAAGGAACTCTAAGAAGGAAGGAGAGGAATTTGGAAGCTCCTGTGAATCTGTTGTCCATTGCCCTCTACATCCTCTTCTGCTTAATAAGTACAGTGTTGGTTACATGATGGAAGCTCTCCCAATCATGTCCCATCACTTCCCAGTGCACAGGGGTGGTTCCATTTATCATCTTACAGGCCCTTGGCACGAGTCCCATGAACTGAAACTCTCTCTGGCTGTGGTAGTTGTAGAGGCCAATAATTTCACCCTTGAGGGCCCTGAATACTTGTATGTATGATTGCCTTCAGTTGCTTATGAGAAAACCTATGCAAGGGAAAGGAACCAAAAAACTACCCCCACTACCTACTGGTGTCTTCATCATGTTGCTAGCTGCATCTGCAGGTCTCAGACCCCTGGCTCAATTATTTTTACTTCACATGCACTCCCACCGTGTCCATTGTGCTTTAGGTACTGTTCCATATGATAAGAAAGATCAAGTCCCTGATCTCAAACCGCTCAGAGTAACAGCTGCTCCTATGTTTTGTCTGTTTCTCTACTCTTTCTTAGGGCATTTGGGAAAATAATTCCTCCATGGCCCAGATTTTTGTTCATTTCTTCCCTTACATACAGCTGCTCAACCCTTAGGTCATGGCTTACATGTTACCTCCTCAGCTAGGTTTTCTCTTCCCCATTTAAGTAGGCTTTTATTTGCTATTGGTCTCAATGTGCCATGTGCATGAATATTCCTTCATGGTATATGCTATTTCATACGTGTTTTCTTCCTGTGATCTTCCATTAGGTTTGCACTGCTCTCAATGTACACACTAACCACACGTGGCCAGTGAACACTAGAAATCTGGCTACTCCGAAATGTGATGTACTCCAGGTGCTAAATGCACACCACATATCCAACAGTTAGTAAGAAACAGGATGTAGAATAACTAATTGATAGTTGATTTATATTGCTTACATGTTGAAAGGATAACACACTGCCTGTCAGAGACAGGGAAAAAGGAATGTAAATTGTTTATATTTACCTGTTGAGACTGTAGCATTGTATTTCAAAGATTTAGTATGAAAAGAGTGAAAATGACTAATGAATGATCTGTTCATGCTTACATGTCAGAATGATAAAATGCTGTATTTCAAAGACATTGAGGAAAAAGATTATAAAATTTCTTGTTCTTCTTGCTTACATGTTGAAATAACACACTGAACTTTAATGACTTCATAAGAAAAACAGAATGAAAAATGATTATTGGTGCATACTGTTCTCTTGTTGAAATGAGAACACACTTGGTAACAGAGAAGAATGGAAAGGTAATTGATGGAATACTTACATTGTTTCCACGTTGAAATGACAACACATGAATTTCAAAGGCTCAGTAAAAAGGAATTTAGAGTTATTCGTTCGTGTTGCTTACACAGGCAATAACAAATCGTATTTAAAAGACTGAGAGAAAAGAATGTAAAAATTGATAATGAAGAAAAATAGTTAACATTTTTCATCATCTATGTTTGGCAACAATACACAGCATTGGACTTAGATGAACCTGTTAAAAGAGCTAGTAAATGAATTGCGTGTACTGTTTGTTGAAATGGTAACAGATGGCATTTCAAAGACTTTGTCAGAAAAAGAATGGACAATCAGTAATTTGTCCATATTGCTTACGTGTTGAAAGTCCACACTGCACTTCAAAGGCTTACTAAGAAATGTAAAAACTAACAATGTCTTGGTTTCCATGTTGAAATTGTCATTTTTGTTCACTTTTGTGTTAAATAAAAGTCACTAAAATTAAACTCACCTGTTTCTTTTAACTTTAGGAGGTTTTCACTTTTATTTTGGTGTGGCTTATACTGCATTTCTTTTTGACAGCATGGCACCTGTGTGGGAAATGGGGGAGAAGAAAGCAAGGGCAACCGCACAAACATCAAGCTGCTCTGTGGGTAGCACATTCCTTCCTCTCTGACCCAGAAGTCTCTTGTGTTCTCCAGAATCTATGAAACTGTGGCAGGCCAATTTAACTCACAAGGAGAGGAAAATAACACACCTTCCACGGTTCTTGAGAGTTTGGATGACAAAGACGGGATGTTGACAAAGACATGGCTTTCCTGAAGAGGAAATGCCAGGGGCCTTCGTCCTGGTCTGGAGGATATGGGGAGGCTCCCTGAGATCTTGTACTGAATGTCCTCATTCAAAGTAGTGAGTGAGAGTGGTTGAAGGTCTCCAATTATGCTGCTTTTTAATGAACGCCTGGAAACTGAGTCGCAAGAGGTAGGAGTATCTTGCCATAGTCTCGCAAATTAGTCAAGACATATTTAATTGTTGGCTCCCAAGCTTCCTATCTGCACGAACTTGGGCACATGACGCTCTTTTGTGGCTGTTTCTTTACACATAAAAAGGGAAATGACACTGTTTACTTCCCAGGCATAGCATGAAGGGTAATTGAGTTCCTCCCATGAAGTGCTTGGCACAGTGCCTGGCACAGTTGCTGTTCAGTCAGTGGGGACTCTTAGTACTTTAGTGATGCCTGGTTTAAGTAACACTGACTGACAAAGCGGTGTCCATTATAAGGGTGGTGAAGAAAGGACGTGCAATCAGCTGGCAAGGTTAGAGGTAGAGTCA
Source organism: Manis javanica (assembly GCF_040802235.1). NCBI lineage: Eukaryota > Metazoa > Chordata > Mammalia > Pholidota > Manidae > Manis > Manis javanica. The sequence continues at coordinate 92,934,004 of NC_133174.1, forward strand.
GTTCTGGTTCATTCGATCTTCTGGTTAGAGGTACCCATAGACTGCCAGTGTTCAAGGACCTGTTTGTTACTTTCAGGAATTATAACTACAACAAAGCCCCCAGCTTTGCTGTGGCCCTGAATATTTTGTTCTCTCCAGTAATACCAAATGGTGAGGATACAACTATAAAGAGCAAGGAAAAGATACTGACATAACTGTGTGGAAACTAAATAGCGGCAAGGACACTGATTGACGGGATCACCAATTCCTCGGATCCATAACTGCATATTCTACATGTGAGGACAGCATTCAGTTTTATGCAGCAATGTATATGGTGTAGAGAGCTGAATGCGGGTCACCAAGTAATGGCTGTTTTATCCCAGCATGGAGTCTTCTCCCCCTCTCTGCTTCTTACCCTTTCCCCCACCAATTCACAGCATGGCAAACTGGACACAATCATGGAACGTGGAACGGTTTTGCACATGCTTGAGACAGCTATTGCAGTATAGAATTGAGCACAGGAAGTGGTGAACTTGCTAACTGCTGCTTGAGAACACTTTTCCGGTAGTTGCCCAAGAAAATCAGGTTCATTGTATGCCTTTGCAGGAAGGCCCACTTGAGGTTTTTGCTTTTACCCTTTGAGCTGATTATAAAGCCTTTCAAGAAAGATCAAGCTATTGAAGGGCTTATTAAAAAGGGAGGCTCACATCAGACTGTGTGGGTATCCACGTTTCAGGGGCCCATGCCATCACCCGAGTGATGAGAAGAGAGAATATGGCAAAAGGCAGTCCCTGGGCTTTCGACTCAGACTGTCCCAGATTTGAATCCTGAGATGCTCCTTCCACTTCAAAGGCAATAAACAGAACCCCATAGAGGCCCGCACGCTCCCCATGCTCTCACAGAGTTCCCCCCAGTCAGGGTTGGACTTGGTATTCCCGCTGAAGGGGATAAACGTTGTCTGAGAGTCAGGACATCATGAAAGGGGGGGCAACTAGGACCCCTACAGTATGTCAGGCCCTGTGACAACCATTTCACAAGTCCATTTAATTCATTTTTCACAGCTGCCCAAGAGGTGGGTACAATTACCAGTGTGCAAACGAGGAAACTGGGAGGTTAGGTACTGGGCCTGAAGTCACAGGGTGAAGACCTAGGATGAGAGCCAGCAAATTTGCATGGCCTGTGTCGCTGGTGCCCAAGCTGTGGGGGCCCGACAGCCATGGATGTGGGTCAGACCTGGACGGTTGGGGGCAGAGTGGAGGCAGAGAACAACAGCGGGAATAGGAAGGGCAGGGAAGGGTACAGGGAGGCTGGGAGAGCTCTGAGAGAGAGCCCGGTCAACGGGAGGGAGCATGAGGCATCTGCAGAGGAGCCCCTGCACAGGCTCACCTTCCTTGAAGACCCCACTGACAGAGAAGCAGAGCATGGTCTCCTGAAAGGGAAGTGCCCGTGCGCTCAGCACCACCCAAACCTCCCACCCACATGAGGCTCCCTGGACTGGCCCCAGGGAGGGGGCAGGCACTCACCGTATCAAGCCACGTGTCCACCACGAAGGAGCTGAGGTCATGCTGAGTTTTCGGCAACATGCACAGGGAGCGCAGGACCTCATGCTGTGTGTGCTTCAGGAGCTGAACCCTCAGACCTGTGGGGGAGGGGAAGCAAGCCAAGGCCTGGGGCGGCCACACCCTGGGCCCATGATCAGCCTGTCCCACCCTCTGGCCTGGGCAGTCTTGCCCACCACACACGCACAGGGGTCCTTGAGCTCCTTTATATTCCTGCTGTCCTTGGCATACTCGCACAAGCTGCTTCTAGGAGAAAAAATAGGAATGAGGGTGGCGCTCTGGCCAGGTGGGTGTTCCCAGGAGCTGGCCTCCTGTTCTGGGGAGCCTTGCAGCCCAGGAACAGAGTCTGAGCTGCAGTACTCACAGGGCTGGCGCCTCGGAGCTGAAGGGAACGGTCAGGGAGAAGCAGGCCTCGATGTGGTAAGCGCCCAGGAGACCTTGTCAGTCTCCGCAGTCATAGATTATGTAATACCTTTGCGGGAGCAAAAAGGACAGTCCAGTCTGTGCCTGGACCCCACATGGGATTTCAAGGGTGAAGTGAGCAATCCTGAGCTTAGGAAATCCCTCCCGTCCCTGCCCAACCCAGCCTCCTGGTCCCAGGGGTAGTTACTGCTGCAGGAATGGCAGGACTAGACTCTCCAGCACATCGGATCCAAAGACACTTCCCTGGAATCAAAATGGTCCCCAGAACTACAGCTGGATCCCCTCCTCAGGCACTGCCTAAAACCTCCATGATCCCCCCTCCTCACCATGCACCTCGGTAACATCTTGCGGGCTTCAATACCAGGGATGGTTGGTGGCCGTGAGTCCTGGCCATCCTGGGGAAAGGAAGAGGCAGTCAGCTTTGCAGACCAGGGGGCAGTGCTGGATGATCAGGAAAAGGATGGGCCCAGGAGAGGGTGAGGGTCAGGTCGGGTGAGAAAGGTTCCTGGAAATTCTGTGGGCAAGACTACATTTGGGGTCATCCTCATGGAGCCCCTAAAGGCTTTGGAGAACATGGTTGGGAAGGATACAGAGCCTTTGTCAGGTTCCCACATGGGTCGGTTACCATCCTCCTCTCTCCCAGGAGGTTTAAGGGTCAGGTTCAAACACTCAACTTGGGCGAGACCAAAAGGGTTCAGAGGAGGCTGTGGGCGGTGTCAGTGTCCCTTAGAGGGCAGAGTGATCATGGAGTACACTTACCAGGAGGAGTAACCTGGGGAACAACTTCAGGATGGAGCTGCCAAAATCAAGACAAAACCGAAGAGTGAGTGAAACTGCAGAGCAGTTGTGCACATGGGAGCAAGCACCCTTAGCCCAGGTGCACAGCCCTGTGCCTCCCAACCTACATGCCAGCGCCCCAGTCTTCCAGGGCCCTGGGAACTAACCTTGTGCACTGATGCAGAGGGCGAGTGCTGCCTCCCTTCCTCCCTGCCTCCCTCCACCCTCATCTTCTCCCTTCTCCCTCTCCGTCCTCCTGGGAAGCTCCCACCTAGATGGCCCTGGGTCCCACCTCTAGTGCCACAAGAAGCCGCATCTGTAGGTAGGGTCCAGCCTGCCTCCCCATCCCTGCCTCCCTTCCTTCCTCCAGGTCTCCCCCCAAATGCTCTGGAGAGAAGAGGGAATGGGGCAGGAGCCCAGGGCTGAGCCACCTCACTGGGGGTTCAGCATTGTGGCAGGACCAGGGCAAAAAGGACAGTCCAGTCTGTGCCTGGACCTCCATGGATGGCCCCAGAGACAGCCATGGGTCAGGAGACATTTCCCAGATGGAGTAAAGTGTCAGTCCCCAGCACCGCGTGGGGTGGAGTTCCTGTGGCCCCCTTTCAGGATCGCCATCTTCTCTCCCAATGGTCCCTGTGAACCTGTGCCTGTCTTAGTTAGTTCCTTGCCTGAGGAATCTTACACGTGTTGGGCAATGCGCGGACCCGCTGGAGGACCAGGCGGAATGATGTGACCTGTGGAGGGAGGGGCCGTGCCCCTGACAGCCCTGCCCTTCTGTCTCCTCCACCCCCTTGCCTCCGCCTTGCACTCCTGCCTCGGAAAGCCCTCTGCTCACTGGAGATAGCCCACTTCTGCCTCCTTGACTCAAGGAATGTTGGCCTAGTGGCTGGCCCTGGGCCAGAGGAATGGTGTCATGACAGCTACTGCCCAGGGCCTGGACCCTGTGGAGGTTAGAATGTGGGAGTTGAGGGTTACCGTGGGGACCTTGGGGTTCTCACGGTGACTGGCACATCATCACTTGATGAGTGCTGATGGATTCTAGGTAGATAGGTTCAAGCTAGAGCTTGAAGCTTGGGCTAGGGAGGGTTTGGTGGGTGCCTGGGCCTTCCTGTGGACCCCAAGTGATGTGCAAGCTCAGGCTTACACCTGGAGCACTGGTCCACACAATGGCCCATATTGCTCCTGGAAACGGAGGTCCCATAGATCTGTCATGATAGGAAAAAGAGCTAGAAACTACTCCTCGCAGTCAGGATAGGATGTGCGCAAGGTGCGAGGCTGAACGGCAGTGGGTGCAGGTCAGGGAAACGTCAATTCTTCTGTAATGCTTTTATTCCCTAAAGAGAAAAGGCAAGGTAAGTACACCCAGATGTTGACAGCATTCAAATCCGAGCGGTGCAAACACTGATGTTTATTGTATTTAATGCCTGGGACATTGTAGGTACTCAGTGAGTATTATTTGTTGAGTGACCATGCCTTTCCATCTCAAAAGTTTCTCCAACAAACATACAAAGCTCATACAAATTACCTCAGCATGCTACCAGAGCCCGGAAAAGGGAACAGAGAGGTGAGGATAGCTTGAGAAATCCTTGTGCAGAGAGTGACTGCTGATTTATGTAGATCTCCACCAGCACACACAAGCCATGTGGAGAATACGGGACACAGGCAAAAGCCAAAGTCCTGTCTGCCTATTAACCTTCATGCTCTAAGGTTCTGGATGAGTATCCAGAAAACCATCTTGAACATTTGATCCTTTCTAGTAACCACCAGATCTTCACTTACCTCCCCCAAAGGAGACACTGGGTGGCGCTGCTGTGCAAAATTTCTGCCCTAGCTCGGATTTATTACTTCAGTCTGTAGACAGATAGCTGCCCAGCGTCTCCTGAGGGCCAAGCAAAGTGTGAGGGGCCGGAGCGAGAAAGATGAAAAGCCTCAGCAGATTCTCCTCTGATCACAATTCCCTGACTGACTTAGTCACGCTCTCTGGCTGAGAACATCGGAAACGTGACTTTTACGTAAGAGAGCACCACTGTCACAGAAATGCCCAGCTGTGGGGGTGCAGGGCCCTGATGCGCCCACCTTCTCCATGAGCACCCCTCCTCCGTGACCTGGCCAAGGATTGGAACAGACAACAGTGAGTATGGCTTCCAAACCACTGCTTGGTTGCCACAGAGGATTTAGGCTCCTATGGCTATAGAGAGCTGATAGAACTGGTCGCGGCTCCTTGGGTTGGGATCTGGAGCTGCAGACGCTCAAAGCTACGTGGGCAACAAGTGACTGCTTCTTGTAGAGGCCCCTATTATCGTGGGGCAGTGAGCATACCTGGGAAGCAGGGACGTTCACCCTCAGGAGGAGAGCAGTGGGAAAGGCAGGCGAGGCGAGTCAAGCCGGGGATCCCCCCGCGAAGCAGAGAGGGCTCGGACGGGATCCGGGGCCGGGGGTTTGGGGAGTCTGGCGTGACCTCACCGAGACGCTCCGGGTGCAGCGAGGTCCGGAGCGGAGGGCACGTAGGCAACTTGGGCCAGGCGGGCGATGCTGAGGTGCAGGGAGGGAGGAGGAGGCGGGCCTTGGACCCCGCGGCCAATCGGAGAGGGTGGGGGCGGGCTCTGGGGCGCGGCCTATTCCTGGGCTGTTTGCCCCAGGGCTCCCCGCGGGAAGGCTGGCCCTCGCACAGCGTGCGCAGCGTGCGGAGCGTTTCGTCCTCGCAGTCTGCCTCTCTCGGGTCTTCACGCCTTCGAGTGAGGACGTGCGGCCCCGCCGGAGCCAGAAGACTGCGGAGACAGGAGGGCGCGGCGGCCGTGGGGCGGGGAGTGTCGGGCCCTGGGGACCGACCGGCGTTGGGTGTCTGCGCCCCCCCACCCTCACCTGGCGAGTCCGCGCCTTTGTCGGCCGGCCGTGGCCGCCGTCTTCCAACAGGCGGCCGAGTCCTAGCAGGGTGAGTGCCTGGAAGGCCCGAGGGGGCGGCCCCAAGAGCGGCCCGTCCGCTGTGGCTGCGGGTCCGAGGCAGCGAGTTCGAGCAGGTTGAGGCCAACCGGAAGGAGCCCTCTGGGGCTGGCCCCTCGCCATCTCCCCTCCCGTGGCCCATAAGTTAACGCTGGGCGCCCGGCAGCGATGATCCTTCTTTGACGATGCTCTTGACAAACTGGCCCGTGCGCCCAGCTCTGTCGTTATTTATTTGAAGCCCCTGTTTCCCCACCTCTGGAGACTGGCATCTGATTACTCCTCAGTTTCCCAGGTTGACCTCGACGGGCGGGGGGCACACTGGGGGACCTCTGGCTGCTTGGGGCCGTCTCCATTCTACTCTGGGCACTTAACGCGGCTTCCCCGGCCAGGATGGGGCCAGGCACGCGCGGGAGAGCTCTGCCTCCTGGCTCTGGGGTCTCCTAATGTCTCCGCTGGACAAACCCGGAATGGTCACAGGGTACCTCATCTCCTCGCCTCTCCCTTTGCAGAGAAAATATGGCGAAATAAAAAATCAGCTCTATTCGGTTTATCCCGTTCTGCTGAAGTCCTTGGTCTGATTCTATTTGTTGTGCCTTCTCATAGCATTTACAAACCAATGCTATAAGGAACTTTATGAGATGTGTAATTAGTTATGACTGATTAAATCCCTTCCCTCTCTTTGTAGCTCCTTAATTTACCATTTTGGAGCAGAAAAAAATGGAAAGAAACTAGCCCAATTTATGCTACCCTTTTTCATGTGTTCTACTACCTATCTCCTGCCCCCAGAAAAATTCTCCACAAAAGTAGTTGAATAAAAAGTGAACATGCTCAAATAATGCTATTCCTGTTACAAATTCATTAGCTGGCTAAACCCAGTCCTTACTTTTTCTTCTTACCCTTATTTGCTCATGTGTCTCTATCACCTTCATTTTACTTTTGCTAATTTTAAGAGTCAGACACGTTGGCTCCAGGCTTCTAGAGCATCTTGGTTTCTAGTGCATCCTAATTCAGTGGCATTTATTGTCTATCAGAAATGGGGTAATGATATGGACTAAAAAGTATTCTAATAAAAACACAACTCTTCTAAGATTTGTTGCTCTTTTGTTGAAAATCAGCATGTAAAATACACATTGATAGTAAATGTCACATTTTTGGCTGTTTCTCCTTAGTCTGATAATGGTTCTATCAGGTAAGTCTCTTTTAAATGTTTTTTTATTTTTCAGCCTTTCTTTTAGTCAAGATGAGTGATAAGCCAGACCTGTTCAAAGTGCAAAAGTTTGACAGGTCGAAACTGAAGAAAACTAATACTAAAGAAAAAAATACTCTTCCCTCAAAGGAAAGTAAGTCATGGGAGGCTCTCTAGTTGAGACAAACAATGGTGAAAATTGGTATGTTCAGTAAATAAACTCTTCTAGTAAATTTTGCCACACAGTAAGCAATAATTAGAGCACCAATATATTTAATGTAACATATAAAAATACCAAATAATTGCTTTCTTACCTGGTTTTGTATAAGTGGTTCTCACAACATAGGCCCTAGTAGTAATGGGGGAATAAAAAAAAAACAGCTTTTTGTTGGAAAATTACTAAAAGCCACATTAAAGTCAATCTTGGAATACTGAACTTAGTATTAGAACTATCTTAGCTTTGTCCAGTTTTTGGTTGTTTTTTTTTTTTGCCATTTTTCTGCATCTAGCACTTTGGCTCTGTGATCTCATCCCTAAAGAGCTGTACAACTCTGCAGTTGTGGCCGTCTCCCCACCTGACAACAAGATGAGGTGGGAGAATCAGCTTAGATCTTGGGTATACTCAAGTCTCCCAGGGATCGAGGGATCATTTTGCCCTCTCAACTTACAGCCTGCTGGAGAAACTTCAAGCTAAGGTGCATGTTTTTGATGTCAGCATTATTTGAAACTTCCAAAGTTAGTCAAAATTGTCTGAAAGAGTATAACTTCCTAATTGTATATTGAAAATATGAAGAAATGTTTTACTTGCTCTTCAGTCTCAGAATAACCTATGGAAAAGTGGCAACACCACAGATTTACCTCTCAAATGAGAAGAAAACCACATAGTTAATATACAGTCTAATGAATGTTCAGTTGGTTAACTTGCACACACACACACACACGCACACACACCTACCCTACTGTAAGGATATATGATTAGTGCTTTGACAATCTGAATTTAAAGCATGATTGACAGCATCCAATGACTTGATTGGCAGCAAAGAGCTCTTTTGGAAGAAACTGAACTTAACGTTAGGAAAATACATTCTTAATATTTTTGTGTGTTTATTTCCCCCCAGCTATCCAGCAGGAGAAGGAGTGTGTTCAAACATCATAAAATGGGGATCTTCTTCCAAGAGCAAATTTCAACATTGTGTGTCTTGATTTGGGGCTTGTTTTTTTGTAGACCTTTGTGTTGTAGAGATTTTTGGCATCTTCTGTCTTTTCACCCGCACTCCCTGGCTACGAGATCAGGGGTAGCCAGTGTTCCTTTACATTCATTTTTAAATTTTCTGTTGGTGTGTAAATTCCAGCTGGCAGATGCTTTCAGTAATCTCACCATTAATGACTTTTGTGTGTGAAGTCCTTGCACACACTACAGGGTAATCCACTTTAAACCTTCTACAATGGGTGCCTCCATTGCTCTATAATCTTCATGAAGTGACACATTTTTGCAGCTTTTCACAGTTTACTTTCATTTTCTTATGCAGCAATAAAATAAATATAATCGTGTTAAGGCTCCTGTGGTTCATTCTTAGTGGTCTTCTAAGGAATGGAAGTACACAAGGATACTCTTTTCAGCCAAACAAAATGGTTGGAGGAAAGCCTCTTTAGTAGATCAGTTACATGGGAAAGGCTCTCCTCTTGTCCAGATCAAGTGGGTTCTGACTTGGAGATATTAGGTGCTTTTTCCTTAGAGCTGGAGTTAGAATTAGGGAACCCTGGAAGAAGAGGTCATGTGGACTGACCCCCTTATCTCAGAAATGAAGAAATGAAAACACAGGGTGTGAAGCAATCTTTTAAAGTGAATAACGGCTGGGATTTTAGTTGGGCTCTTTCTGGAAAGTGCTTTTCAACCTAATAGGAGGGGACACCTAAGGCTGGGGTTGGATAGAGAAGGGGCAGGAGGCACTTGGTAACATGCACTGTGCTAAGCACTTCACATCTATTGAGTGTAAACTCAGATTAATACCTGCTAATGACCCACAATACTGAACCTCTCGTTTTGTTCCTGTCTTGCTAATGAGTTTCAGCCCCAGGCAAGTTCACTGTGGATTCAGTGAGACCGAAAAATGACAGTGAGATGTTCTTGGGGAGAAAGGGTTTATACCTAACTTTATTCCCACAGTGGCAGGTCAATCAATAGAATCCCATCCACTCAGAGTGAGCCTGCATGCAGCAAGCTGGTCTCTGCCTCTGGGCCTCTCTGCCCCCCGCAGCCATCTCAGTCTCTGTCCTTGGTGCTGCCACCACTCCAGTCTCTGCTCTCCTGCAGCCTTGCAGCCCTACAGTTGCCACCGTGTCACCCAGAACACTGGGTGGAGCTCTGGAGTCAATGGCAATGTATTGCCCACATGTGTGTAGTGAGCTAGCCGACCTGGGAGGGCCAGGTGAGAATCCTGGCCACAGGAACCTTCACTTTATCCACACTGTCCTAACAAAATTCACTGTCCAATGAACCAACTATTTTTGGTGTTTGTGGTGAGCATAAGTGCTATGGAATGAATTGTTCTCCACCCCTCCAAAAATGTTGAAGCCCTAACCTCCTATATGATGAATTCTGGATACAGTGTATTTAGGGGGTAATTAAGGTTAATTGAGGTCATAAGGGTGGGGTCCCTAATGATAGGGACTATGGCCTTAAAAGAAGGGGAAAACACTCCAGACATCTCTCTTTCTCCCCAACATGTGAGGATACAACAAGAGGGTGGCCATCTACAAGCCAGTAAAAGAGTTCCCACCAGAAACTCACCCTGCTGGACCTTGATCTGGGAGGTCTATCTTCCAGAACCATGAGAAAATTAATTTCTGTTGTTTAAGCCATCCAGTCCATGGAACTTTGTTATGACAACCCAAGCTGACTAATATAATTAGAAATATGTATAAGTAGGTGAGTTCTGGTCCCTTCCCTTAAACCATACTTTCATCACTTGAAATATATAAGAACCAAAAACCTATAATCCCACCAATTAGAAGTATTAGCATTTGAGTGTATAACCATTCAGACTGTAGTCTATTAATATTCATACCTTTTCCTACAAAAAGGGATTTTGCTGTCTGTACCTATTTTCAACCTCAAGTATTACCTTTATTTATTAGCCTATCTTACCTTTATTATGTTTCAAGAAGCTTGAAAAAGGTATCATTTCATAAACTTTTTGATTTGGCTATTTCTGGACTGTATCTGGACCTTCAGTTATTTATTCAAATGAACTACACAATAAGGGTAGCCTTTGTAAGAGCTAACATCCTTAAATAAATGATGGGTTTACAGGAAGTGGAAGCTGTTTTCTTATGTAATAACATAAACTTATATAAACAAAACAGTAGATGGGTCAACTCATCAAATGTCAATGAGGTGACACAAGTGGTGGGTTAGTGTAACCAGAGAATTTGAGAGTTGGAAGTAACCATGTTGGTCACCAGTATGCAACCTCTTGCCTAACAATTATCCAGTAGAGTCACTCAGTCCCTTGACATGACAAGTTGCTTACACTGTGCCCAAACCTGCCTTCCTGTAGCTTCTATCCAATAGTCCTTGGACTGCATGCTGGAGAACTACTGTGGTGAAAATGGAAGTTCCTATGGCCAGGATCCTCACCTGACCCTAAATTACTTGGTGATGTAATTGACCTACTGCTCCTACTGCCAGGCTACTGCTTCCACACTGGTTGGCAATGAGCTATTATTGACTGAGTCACTATATAAAGAGCTCTGCCCAGTGCTCTGGGTGGAGGCAGAGATGCAGGAGGATTATGGACCTGCAGACTATTGGATGCAGACGTGATTCTATTGCTTGACCTATCTCTGGAAGAATAAAGCCAGGTAACAAGCCCTTTTATCCCAGAATGTTCTATTGTTATTTTTGGTCTCACTGAATCCATAGTGAACTTGCCTGGAACTGAAACACTCAAGCAAGATACCTACATAGTGTAGTTAATCCCCTTTCCACTATTTGAAATCGGCTGTTGTGTGCCTGTTTCTATACCAACTTTTCTCCTGATGACCCTTTGGATCCAAGTTACATGAATGGGGAGCCATCGTGGCTGCTTATGTGCTTAAGTTTGCTCATGATGAGATCTCTTTGCATCCTGATTCTGCCCAAGAATTTTGCTCTATTTTCAACATTACTGTTTGCAAATTTGAGATAGATATTGTACATCCATGACAGGTTCAGCAACTTCTGCATTTGCACACTATTTAGGCTGTATTTGCACAAGATTAGGCTCATTCAAAGGGCCTAGAGAAAAGAATGAATGTTGTTAGGTAAGCTGGGGTTGGATAACTCCCATTGTTCAATTGCATCTGGTAATCACCCTTTTCATTAACGTTTTGATTCCATCCTGAGCAATGTAAGTGTTAAACTGGGTGGGAGCAGATGAGAGGTACATGGTGGCAGGTGAAAGATATATAGCTGCGAAGTGAATGCTCATACAGATATGAGATGGGGAAAACAATTACTCACCTAAAGTAGTTTTGCTCAGCATTTCTTAAGTACATAATGTGAGGCTATGCTTCTCACTACTAGATTCACAAGTCCAACAAGGTAATTGTATCTATCCTGTCTAACCAGGGAGCAATTCCTCCACCCCCCAGCAATAAAGGTACTAAGGGTAGGGATTGAGATTTAGAGCTCTGACCAATGGACAAAAAAAAAAAAAAGATGCCACATCAATTTCCTCCTCAGTCTTCAAGGATGAACACCCAGGAAGGCACTTATTACTTCACCCAAAATCACCTGCTCTCATTTTGAGCAAATGGCTGTGGCTCAGGGTCTGGAGGTCCTTCATTGGCTGAGCCAGTGGAGGACGGACCTTGGATACTCCTATCATCCAATGATGCATATTTGCAGGTTAATGAAGCTTTTCATTTTACAACACAAAAGAGTATAGACCAGAATAGAACAGACTTGGATAAATACGAAAGAGACTAGCAGTTTCTAAGAAGCTTGAAAAAGATATCATTTCATAAACTTTTTGATTTGGCTATTTCTGGACTGTATCTGGACCTTCAGTTATTTATTCAAATGAATTACATAATAGGGGTCATGTTAAAAGAGTTTTCATGGGGTATTATTTTTATTAAGGTATCATTGATATACAATTTTATAAAGTTTTCACATGAGCAACAGTGTAGTTATTACATTCACCCATATTATCAAGTCGCCATACACACCCAATTGCAATCACCATCCATCAGCATAGCAAGATGCTATCTATTGTCACTACTTGTCTTCTTCGTGCTATACTGCCTTTTCCATGCCCCCCTACATTAGGTGTGCTAATCATAATGCCCCTTAATCCCCTTCTCCTTCCCTCCCTCCCCATTCTCCCCAACCCCTTCTCTTTGGTAACCGCTAGTCCCTTCTTGGAGTCTGTGAGTCTGCTGTTGCTCTATTTCTTCAGTTTTGCTTCATTGTTATTTCACTCCAAAAATGAGTGAAATCATTTGGTACTTGTCTTTCTCTGCCTGGCTTATTTCACTGAGCAAAATACCCTCTAGCTACATCCATGTTGCTGCAAATGGTGGGATCTGTTTTACCCTTAAGGCTGATTAATATTCCATTGTGTACATGTACCACATCTTCTTTATCCTTTCATCTACTGATGTACACTTAGGTTGCATCTGAATCTTGGCTATTGGAAATAGTGCTGTGATAAACATAGGGGTATATGTATCTTTTTGAATCTGGGATCTTGTTTTCTTCAGGTAAATTCCTAGGAGTGGAATTCCTGGGTCAAATGGTATTTCTTTTTTTAAAAAATTTTTTATTAAGGTATTATTGATATACACTCTAATGAAGGTTTCACATGAAAAAAACAATGTGGTTACTACATTTACCCATATTATCAAGTCCCCACCCATACAATGCAGTCACTGTCCATCAGTGTACTAAGTTGCTACAGATTCACTGCCTTCTCTGTGCTACACTGTTTGCCTTGTGACTCCCCACACCATGTGTACTAAACATAATACCCCTCAATCCCCATCTCCCTCCCTCCCGACCCACCCTGCCACACCCCTCCCCTTTGATAATCGCTAGTCTTTCTTGGATGCTGTAAGTATGCTGCTATTTTGTTCCTTCAGTTTTGCTTCTTTGTTATACTCCACAAATGAGGGAAATCATTTGGCACTTGTCTATCTCTGCCTGGCTTATTTCACTGAGCAGAATATCCTCCAGCTCCATCCATGGTGTTGCAAATGGTAGGATTTGTTTCTTTCTTGTGGCTGAACAGTATTCCATTGTGTATATGTACCACATCTTCTTTACCACTTAGGTTGCTTCCATATCTTGCCTATTGTAAATAGTGCTGCAATAAACATAGGGGTGCATATGTCTTTTTGAGTCTGAGAAGTTGTATTCTTTGAGTAAATTCCAAGGAGTGGGATTCCCAGGTCAAATGGTATTTCTATTTTTAGTTTTTTGAGGAAACTCCATATTGCTTTCCACAATGGTTGAACTAGCTGACATTCCCACCAGCAGTGTAGGGAGGGTTCCTCTTTCTCCGCATCCCCTCCAGCATTTGTTGTTCTTAGTCTTTTTGATGCTGGCCATCCTTACTGGTGTGAGGTGATATCTCATTGTGGTTTTAATTTGCATATCCCTGATGATTAATGATGTGGAGCATCTTTTCATGTGTCTGTTGGCCATCTGAATTTCTTCTTTGGAGAACTGTCTCTTCACATCCTCTGCCCATTTCTTTTTTTTCATCCTTTTTTTTTTTTGAGAGGGCATCTCTCATATTTATTAATCAAATGGTTGTTAACAACAATAAAATTCAGTATAGGGGGGTCAACGCTCAATGTACAATCATTAATCCATCTCAAGCCTAATTCTCGTCAGTCTCCAATCTTCTGAAGCATAACGAACAAGTTCTTACATGGTGAAAGAATTCTTACATAGTGAATAAATTCTTACATGGTGAACAGTACAAGGGCAGTCATCACAGAAACTTTCGGTTTTGATCATGCAATATGACCTATAAACAATCAGGTCAAATATGAATATTCATTTGATTTTTGTACTTGATTTATATGTTGATCCCACATTTCTCCTATTATTATTATTATTTTTATTTTTAATAAAATGCTGAAGTGGTAGGTAGATGCAAGATAAAGGTAGAAAACATAGTTTAGTCCTGTAAGAAGGCCAATGTAGATGATCAGATGATCAGGTGTGTGCCTATGGACTAAGTATTAATCCAGGCTAGACAAGGGCAGCAAGACATCCACGGATGCAGAAGATTTCTCTCAAAGCAGGGGGGGTGAGGTTCTGAGACTCACCTCTGTTGATCCCCAAATTCTCACCTGATGGCCCCCCTGCGACTGTGCCTGTCTTAGGTTGTTCCTCCCTTGAGGAATCTTACCCGTCTCTGGCTAACCAGTCATCTTCCGGGGCCATACAGGGAAATGTAAAGTTGGTAAGTGAGAGAGAAGCCATATTGTTTGCAAAGGTTAGCTTTTTACTTCTTTGCAGATTTATGCCCTGTGGCTTCTATGCCCAGCACTTGTCTCGAGGTATCTTTACCACCTGGAGGAATTATGATACTCGGTAAATTCGATCTGAGGCACGAATTCTATTTAAGGGTTGTAATTAGGAAGGAAGAAGAAAAGCTATAGATGTAGCATATGAAGGAAACTTGGGAGGATTGATTATTTCTTTGACATATCTTTTTGCAGAGTACCTTAAGTATGTATAGGTTTTAAACTACTAACTAATTTGCACACACATATTAACATAATAGGAATACGGTGACATAAACAAAGCAAATCTATAATTACCATCCATCTCCAGTGAAGCCAAGAAAACCATTTAGGCACCCTAGGCATTTGTGAAAATTTGTCTATGATATGATGGATATTGTCCAACTGTACTTGAACCATCAGACAAATTAAAGCAGCCCATTTCTGGGATCTGTTCACATCCCATATGTTCTTTTAACCATAGATAGTCTATAGTCATGAGATTTTGGAGTGCTACAACTTGCACCCCTCCCAACTCCTGGTTGAGTTCCAACAGTACAGATCCGGTCAAATTCGTTGTCTCACTGTATGCACATGCCAGCCTAGACATCTCCCTCCTCCTTCTTATGGCAAGTCCAGGAGACGGTGGGCTGGATGCAGCCACAACCGCAGCATCGTCCGGATCCCTGTGGAGGCTTTTTGATGATCATCCCCCGGCACGAGTCCTCCAGAGAGTGCTGATGCCGGAAGCTCCTCCTCATATCGTATCTTAGTTCATTTTCTGGGTATCCAAGCTAGGCCTTGATCTTCTGCGTAGAAACAAACAGACCCTTTGCCCACACTTTGACATGCCCTCTATACCACTGTGCAGAACTCATTGGAGGTCAGCACACAGTAACTGCTTTTTTTTTTTTTTTTTTAATTAAGAGAAAGGAATATTATCAGAAAAGAGTACCTCCATAGCTGATCATCTGACACCCTTTAAGTGATCAACATTAAGGATATTTAAAGCATGCGTTGATCTTTGATTTACCAATAGTTTTATCCTGTTAAGGAGTAATCCCCCTTTTCTTTCTTTCTTTCTTTTTTTTTTTAAATTTTTAATCTACACTTACCTGAAGAATACTATGTTTACTATGCTCTCCCCTATATCAGGTCCCCCCTAACAACCACATTACGGTTACTGTCCATCAGCTTAGCAAAATGTGGTAGAGTCACTACTTGTCCTCTCTGTGTTGTGCAGCCCACCCTCCCCTTTCTCCCTCCCCCCCATGCATGCTAATCTTAATACCCCCCTTCTTCTTCCCCCCCCTTATCCCTCCCTGCCCACCCATCCTCCCCAGTTCCTTTCCCTTTGGTACCTGTTAGTCCATTTTTGGGTTCTGTAATTCTGCTGCTGTTTTGTTCCTTCACTTTTTCCTTTGTTCCTATACTCCTCAGATGAGTGAAATCATTTGGTATTTCTCTTTCTCCGCTTGGCTTATTTCACTGAGCATAATACTCTCCAGCTCCATCCATGTTGCTGCAAATGGTTGGATTTTTCCACTTCTTATGGCTGAGTAGTATTCCATTGTGTATATGTACCACATCTTCTTTATCCATTCATCTACAGATGGACATTTAGGTTGCTTCCAATTCTTGGCTATTGTAAATAGTGTTGCGATAAACATAGGAGTGCATCTGTCTTTCTCAAACTTGATTGCTGCGTTCTTAGGGTAAATTCCTAGGAGTGGAATTCCTGGGTCAAATGTTACGTCTGTTTTGAGCATTTTGACGCACCTCCATACTGCTTTCCACAATGGTTGAACTAATTTACATTCCCACCAGCAGTGTAGGAGGGTTCCCCTTTCTCCACAGCCTCGCCAACATTTGTTGTTGTTTGTCTTTTGGATGGCAGCTATCCTTACTGGTGTGAGGTGATACCTCATTGCAGTTTTAATTTGCATTTCTCTGATAATTAGCGATGTGGAGCATCTTTTCATGTGTCTGTTGGCCATCTGTATTTCCTTTTTGGAGAACTGCGTGTGCAGTTCCTCTGCCCATTTTTTAATTGGGTTATTTGTTTTTTGTTTGTTGAGGCCTGTGAGCTCTTTATATATCCTGGACGTCAAGCCTTTATCGGATCTGTCATTTTCAAATATATTCTCCCATACTGTAGGGTTCCTTTTTGTTCTATTGATGCTGTCTTTCTCTGTACAGAAGCTTTTCAGCTTAATATAGTCCCACTTGCTCATTTTTGCTGTTGTTTTCCTTGCCCAGGGAGATATATTCAAGAAGACGTCACTCATGTTTATGTCTAAGAGGTTTTTGCCTATGTTTTTTTCCAAGAGTTTAATGGTTTCATGACTTACATTCAGGTCTTTGATCCATTTTGAGTTTACCTTTGTATATGGCATTAGACAATGGTCTAATTTCATTCTCCTACATGTAGCTGTCCAGTTTTTCCAGCACCATCTGTTGAAGAGACTGTCATTTCCCCATTGTATGTCCATGGCTCCTTTATCAAATATTAATTGACCATATATGTTTGGGTTAATTTCTGGAGTCTCTAATCTGTTCCACTGGTCTGTGGCTCTGTTCTTGTGCCAGTACAAAATCGTCTTGATTACAATGGCTTTGTAGTAGAGCTTGAAGTTGGGGAGTGAGATCCCCCCCCACTTTATTCTTCTTTTTCAGGATTGTTTTGGCTATTCGGGGTCTTTGGTGTTTCCATATGAATTTTTGAATTATTTGTTACAGTTCATTGAAGAATGTTGCTCGTAATTTGAGAGGGATTGCATCAAATCTGTATATTGCTTTGGGCAGGATGGCCATTTTGACGATATTAATTCTTCCTAGCCATGAGCATGGGATGAGTTTCCATTTGTTAGTGTCTCTTTTAATTTTTCTTAAGAGTGACTTGTAGTTTTCAGAGTATAGGTCTTTCACTTCTTTGGTTAGGTCTATTCCTAGGTATTTTATTCTTTTTGATGCAATTGTGAATGGAATTGTTTTCCTGATTTATCTTTCTATTGGTTCATTGTTAGTGTATAGGAAAGCTACAGATTTCTGTGTGTTAATTTTGTATCCTGCAACTTTGCTGTACTCTGATATCAGTTCTAGTAGTTTTGGAGTGGAGTCTTTAGGGTTTTTTATGTACAATATCATGTCATCTGCAAATAGTGACAGTTTAACTTCTTCTTTACCAATCTGGATTCCTTGTATTTCTTTGTTTTGTCTGATTGTCGTGGCTAGGACCTCCAGTACTATATTAAATAACAGTGGGGAGAGTGGGCATCCCTGTCTAGTTCCCGATCTCAGAGGAAATGTTTTCAGCTTCTCGCTGTTCAGTATAATGTTGGCTGTGGGTTTATCATATATGGCCTTTATTATGCTGAGGTACTTGCTATCTATTCCCATTTTGCTGAGAGTTTTTATCATGAATGGATGTTGAATTTTGTCAAATGCTTTTTCAGCATCTATAGAGATGATCATGTGGTTTTTGTCTTTCTTTTTGTTGATGTGGTGGATGATGTTGATGGATTTTCAAATGTTGTACCATCCTTGCATCCCTGGGATGAATCCCACTTGGTCATGGTGTATGATCCTTTTGATATACTGTTGAATTCTGTTTGCTAGTATTTTATTGAGTATTTTTGCATCTACATTCATCAGGGATATTGGTCTGTAATTTTCTTTTTTGGTGGGGTCTTTGCCTGGTTTTGGTATTAGGGTGATGTTGGCTTCATAGAATGAGTTTGGGAGTATTCCCTCCTCTTCCATTTTTTGGAACACTTTAAGGAGAATGGGTATTATGTCTTCTCTGTGTGTCTGATAAAATTCTGAGGTAAATCCGTCCAGCCCCCGTGTTTTGTTCTTGGATAGTTTTTTGATTACCGTTTCAATTTCTTTGCTCGTAATTGGTTTGTTTAACTTTTGTGTTTCTTCCTTGGTCAGTCCTGGGAGGTTGTATTTTTCTAGAAAGTTGTCCATTTCTTCTAGGTTTTCCAGCTTGTTGGCATATAGGTTTTCATAGTAGTCTTTCATAATTATTTGTATTTCTGTGGAGTCTGTTGTGATTTTTCCATTCTCATTTCTGATTATGTTGATTTGTGTTGATTCCTTTTTCTCTTAATAAGTTTGGCTAGAGGCTTATCTATTTTGTTTATTTTCTCAAAGATCCAGCTCTTGGTCTAATTGATTTTTGCTATTGTTTTATTTTTCTCAATTTTGTTCATTTTTTCTCTGATCTTTATTATGTCCCCCCTTCTGCTGACTTTAGGCCTCATTTGTTCTTCTTTTTCCAGTTTCGATAATTGTGATGTTAGACTATTCATTTGGGATTGTTCTTCCTTCTTCAAGTGTACCTGGATAGCTACATACTTTCCTCTTAGGAATGCTTTCGCTGCATCCCACAGAAGTTCGGGCTTTGTGTTGTTGTTGTCATTTGCTTCTGTATATTCCTTGATCTCTATTTTGATTTGTTCATTGATCCATTGATTATTTAGATGCATGTTGTTAAGCCTCCATGTGTTTGTGAGCCTTTTTGTTTTCTTTGTAGAATTTATTTCTAGTTTCATACCTTTGTGGTCTGAAAAAGTGGTTGGTAGAATTTCAATATTTTTGAGTTTACTGAGGCTCTTTTTGTGAGCTAGTATGTGGTCTATTCTGGAGAATGTTCCATGTGCACTTGAGAAGAATGTATATCCTGTTGCTTTTGGATGTAGAGTTCTATAGATGTCTCTTAGGTCCATCTGTTCTAGTGTGTTGTTCAGTGCCTGTGTGTCCTTACTTATTTTCTGCCCGGTGGATCTATCCTTTGGGGTGAGTGGTGTATTGAAGTCTCCTAAAATGAATGCATTACAGTCAATTTCCCTCTTTAGATCTGTTAGTATTTGTTTCACATATGCTGGTGCTCCTGTATTGGGTGCATATATATTTAGAATGGTTATATCCTCTTGTTGGACTGAGCCCTTTATCATTATGTAGTGTCCTTCTTTATCTCTTGTTACTTTCTTTGTTTTGAAGTCTATTTTGTCTGATATTAGTACCGCAACCCCTGCTTTCTTCTCACTGTTGTTTGCCTGAAATATGTTTTTCCATCCCTTGACTTTTGGTCTGTGCTTGTCTTTGGGTTTGCGGTGAGTTTCTTGTAAGGAGCATATAGATGGGTCTTGCTTTTTTATCCATTCTATTACTCTGTGTCTTTTGATTGGTGCACTAAGTCCATTTACATTTAGGGTGACTATTGAGATATATGTACTTATTGCCATTGCAGGCTTTAGATTCGTGGTTACCAAAGGTTCAAGGTTAGCTTCTTTAGTATCTTACTGCCTAACTTAGCTCGCTTATTGAGCTGTTATATACACTGTCTGGAGATTCTTTTCTTCTCTCCCTTCTTATTCCTCCTCCTCCATTCTTCATATGTTGTGTGTTTTGTTCTGTGCTCTTTTTAGGGGTGCTCCCATCTAGAGCAGTCCCTGTAAGATGCCCTGTAGAGGTGGTTTGTGGGAAGCAAATTGCCTCAGCTCTTGCTTGTCTGGGAATTGTTTAATCCCACCATCATATTTAAATGATAGTCGTGCTGGATACAGTATCCTTGGTTCAAGGCCCTTCTGTTTCATTGCATTAAGTATATCATGCCATTCTCTTCTGGCCTGTAGGGTTTCTGTTGAGAAGTCTGATGTTAGCCTGATGGGTTTTCCTTTATAGGTGACCTTTTTCTCTCTAGCTGCCTTTAAAACTCTTTCCTTGTCCTTGATCCTTGCCATTTTAATTACTATGTGTCTTGGTGTTGTCCTCCTTGGATCCTTTCTGTTGGGGGTTCTGTGTAATTCCATGGTCTGTTCGATTATTTCCTCCCCCAGTTTGGGGAAGTTTTCAGCAATTATTTCTTCAAAGAGACTTTCTATCCCTTTTCCTTTTTCTTCTTCTTCTGGTACCCGTATAATACGAATATTATTACTTTTGGATTGCTCACATAGTTCTCTTAGTGTTGTTTCATTCCTGGAGATCCTTTTATCTCTCTCTATGTCAGCTTGTATACGTTCCTGTTCTCTGGTTTCTATTGCTTCAATGGCCTCTTGCATCTTATCCATTCTGCTTCTAAATCCTTCCAGGGTTTGTTTCACTTCTGTGATCTCCTTCCTGACATCTGTGATCTCCCTCCAGACTTCATCCCATTGCTCTTGCATTTTTCTCTGCATCTCTGTCAGCATGTTTTTTATTTTTATTTTGAATTCTTTTTCAGGAGGACTGGTTAGGTCTGTCTCCTTCTCAGGTGTTGTCTCTGTGATCTTTGTCTGCCTGTAGTTTTGCCTTTTCATGCTGATAGAGATAGTTTGCAGAGCTGGTATGAGTGACAGCTGGAAGAGCTTTCCTTCTTGTTGGTTTGTGGCCTTCCTCTCCTGGGAGAATAGCGACCTCTAGTGGCTTGTGCTTGGCAGCTGTGCTCTGACAAGGCTTCTGCTTCCTGCCCGGTTGCTATGGAGTTTATCTCCACTGTTGCTGTGGGCATGGCCTGGCTGGGGCTGCTCCTCCAAAATCGTGGAGCCCCGTTGGTTGGGGAGTGGCTGGGAGGCTATTTATCTCCATAAGGGGCCTTTGTGTTCCCTGCTTCCCAGGGGGTTAGAGTCCCCAGAGATCCCCAGATTCCCTGCCTCTGGTCTAAGTGTCCTGTCCTGCCCCTTTAAGACTTCCAAAAAGCACTCTCCAAACCAAAACAACAACAGCAACAACAAAAGAAAAAAAAATTAAATAAATAATTTTTTTTTAAAAAGGGAAAAACGCACGATTTTCTTTGTCCTCAGGTGCCTGTCTCAAGCACCTCCTCACTGGTCTTGCTGCCCTGTTTCCCTAGTATTGTGGTCCCTGTCCCTTTAAGGCTTCCAAAAAGCACTCGCCAAAAAAAAAAAAAAAACCCTTCCGTTTCTTTGTTCTCCAGCGTCGGCCTCAGGCACCCACTCACCGGTCCCACCACCATGTTTCCCTACTATCCGGGAACCCATCCATGCACTGTGTCTGTGCTCTGGTCCGGAATGCTGGGGCTGGGTGTTCAGCATTCCTGGGCTCCCTAGCTCTCCTTGCTGACTCCTCTCCAACCGCCGGGAGCCGTGGGGAGGGACGCTTGGGTCCCGCCGGGCCGGTGCTTTTATCTTACCCCCTTCGCGAGGCGCTGGGTTCTCGCAGGTGTGAATGTGGTCTGGATGTTGTCCTGTGTCCTCTGGTCTCTATTTTACGAAGAGTTGTCTTTGTTATATTTTCATGGATATATGTGGTTTTGGGAGGAGATTTCCGCTGCTCTACTCACGCTGCCATCCTGGCTCTGCCTCTCCTCTGCCCATTTTTTAATTGGATAATTTGTTTTTTGTTTGTTGAGGTGGGTGAGCTCTTTATATATTTTGAATGTCAAGCCTTTGTCAGATCTGTCATTTACAAATATATTCTCCCATACTGTAGGGTACCTTTTTGTTCTATTGATGGTGTCCTTTGCTGTACAGAAGCTTTTCAGCTTAATATGGTCCCACTTGTTCATTTTTGCTGTTGTTTTCCTTGCCCAGGGAGATATGTTCAAGAAGAGGTCACTCATGTTTGTGTCTAAGAGATTTTTGCCTATGTTTTTTTCTAAGAGTTTTATGGTTTCATGACTTACATTCAGGTCTTTGATCCATTTTGAGTTTACCTTTGTATATGGGGTTAGACAATGGTCCAGTTTCATTCTCCTACATGTAGCTGTCCAGTTTTGCCAGCACCATCTGTTGAAGAGACTGTCATTTTGCCATTGTATGTCCATGGCTCCTTTATCAAATATTAATTGACCATATATGTTTGGGTTAATTTCTGGGGTCTCTAATCTGTTCCATTGGTCTGTGGCTCTGTTCTTGTGACAGTACCAAATGGTCTTGATTACTATGGCTTTGTAGTAGAGCTTGAAGTTGGGGAGTGAGATCCCCCCTACTTTATTCTTCTTTTTCAGGATTTCTTTGGCTATTCGGGGTCTTTGGTGTTTCCATATGAATTTTTGAATTATTTGTTCCAATTCATTGAAGAATGTTGCTGGTAATTTGAGAGGGATTGCATCAAATCTGTATATTGCTTTGGGCAGGATGGCCATTTTGACGATATTAATTCTTCCTAGCCATGAGCATGGGATGAGTTTCCATTTATTAGTGTCCCCTTTAATTTCTCTTAAGAGTGACTTGTAGTTTTCAGAGTATAAGTCTTTCACTTCCTTGGTTAAGTTTATTCCTAGGTATTTTATTCTTTTTGATGCAATGGTGAATGGAATTGTTTTCCTGATTTCTCTTTCTATTGATTCGTTGTTAGTGTATAGGAAAGCTACAGATTTCTGTGTGTTAATTTTGTATCCTGCAACTTTGCTGTATTCCGATATCAGTTCTAGTAGTTTTGGAGTGGAGTCTTTAGGGTTTTTTATGTACAGTATCATATCATCTGCAAATAGTGACAGTTTAACTTCTTCTTTACCAATCTGGATTCCTTGTATTTCTTTGTTTTGTCTGATTGCCGTGGCTAGGACCTCCAGTACTATGTTAAATAACAGTGGGGAGAGTGGGCATCCCTGTCTGGTTCCCGATCTCAGTGGAAATGCTTTCAGCTTCTCGCTGTTCAGTATAATGCTGGCTGTGGGTTTATCATATATGGCCTTTATTATGTTGAGGTACTTGCCCTCTATTCCCATTTTGCTGAGAGTTTTTATCATGAATGGATGTTGAATTTTGTCAAATGCTTTTTCAGCATCTATGGAGATGATCATGTGGTTTTTGTCTTTCTTTTTGTTGATGTGGTGGATGATGTTGATGGATTTTCGAATGTTGTACCATCCTTGCATCCCTGGGATGAACCCCACTTGGTAATGGTGTATGATCCTTTTGATATACTGTTGAATTCTGTTTGCTAATATTTTATTGAGTATTTTTGCATCTACATTCATCAGGGATATTGGTCTGTAATTTTCTTTTTTGGTGGGGTCTTTGCCTGGTTTTGGTATTAGGGTGATGTTGGCCTCATAGAATGAGTTTGGGAGTATTCCCTCTTCTTCTATTTTGTGGAACACTTTAAGGAGAATGGGTATTATGTCTTCTCTGTGTGTCTGATAAAATTCCGAGGTAAATCCGTCCGGTCCCGGGGTTTTGTTCTTGGGTAGTTTTTTGATTACTGTTTCAATTTCTTTGCTTGTAATTGGTTTGTTTAACTTTTGTGTTTCTTCCTTGGTCAGTCTTGGGAGGTTGTATTTTTCTAGGAAGTTGTCCATTTCTTCTAGGTTTTCCAGCTTGTTGGCATATAGGTTTTCATAGTAGTCTTTAATAATTCTTTGTATTTCTGTGGAGTCTGTCGTGATTTTTCCATTCTCATTTCTGATTATGTTGATTTGTGTTGACTCTCTTTTTCTCTTAATAAGTTGGGCTAGAGGCTTATCTATTTTGTTTATTTTCTCAAAGAACCAGCTCTTGGTTTCATTGATTTTTGCTATTGTTTTATTCTTCTCAATTTTGTTTATTTCTTCTCTGATCTTTATTATGTCCCTCCTTCTGCTGACTTTAGGCCTCCTTTGTTCTTCTTTTTCCAGTTTTAAGAATTGTGATGTTAGACTATTCATTTGGGATTGTTCTTCCTTCTTCAAGTGTGCCTGGATTGCTATATACTTTCCTCTTAAGACTGCTTTCGCTGCATCCCACAGAAGTTGGGACTTATTGTTGCTGTTGTCATTTGTTTCTATATATTCCTTGATCTCTATTTTGATTTGTTCATTGATCCATTGATTATTTAGTAGCATGTTGTTAAGCCTCAATGTGTTTGTGAGCCTTTTTGTTTTCTTTGTAGAATTTATTTCTACTTTCATACCTTTGTGGTCTGAAAAATTGGTTGGTAGAATTTCAATATTTTGGAATTTACTGAGGCTCTTTTTGTGAGCTAGTATGTGGTCTATTCTGGAGAATGTTCCATGTGCACTTGAGAAGAATGTATATCCTGTTGCTTTTGGATGTAGAGTTCTATAGATGTCTATTAGGTCATCTGTTCTAGTGTGTTGTTCAGTGCCTGTGTGTCTTTACTTATTTTCTGCCCAGTGGATCTATCCTTTGGGGTGAGTGGTGTGTTGAAGTCTCCTACAATGAATGCATTGCAGTCTATTTCCCTTTTTAGTTCTGTTAGTATTTGCTTCACATATGCTGGTGCTCCTGTATTGGGTGCATATATATTTAGAATGGTTATATCCTCTTGTTGGACTGAGCCCTTTATCATTATGTAGTGGCCTTCTTTATCTCTTGTTACTTTCTTTGTTTTGAAGTCTAGTTTGTCTGATATTAGTACTGTAACCCCTGCTTTCTTCTCACTGTTGTTTGCCTGAAATATGTTTTTCTATCCCTTGACTTTTAGTCTATGCTTATTTTTGGGTTTAAGGTGAGTTTCTTGTAAGCAGCATATAGATGGGTCTTGCTTTTTTATCCATTCTATTACTCTATTTCTTTTGATTGGTGCATTAAGTCCATTTACATTTAGGGTGACTATTGAGAGATATGTACTTATTGCCATTTCAGGCTTTAGATTCGTGGTTACCAAAGGTTCAATGTCAGCTTCTTTAGTATCTTACTGCCTAACTTAGCTCGCTTATTGAGCTGTTATATACACTGTCTGGAGATTCTTTTCTTCTCTCCCTTCTTATTCCTCCTCCTCCATTCTTCATATGTTGTGTGTTTTGTTCTGTGCTCTTTTTAGGGGTGCTCCCATCTAGAGCAGTCCCTGTAGGATGCCCTGTAGAGGTGGTTTGTGGGAAGCAAATTCCCTCAGCTTTTGCTTGTCTGGGAATTGTTTGATCCCACCATCATATTTAAATGATAGTCGTGCTGGATACAGTATCCTTGGTTCAAGGCCCTTCTGTTTCATTGCATTAAGTATATCATGCCATTCTCTTCTGGCTTGTAGGGTTTCTGTTGAGAAGTCTGATGTTAGCCTGATTGGTTTTCCTTTATAGGTGACCTTTTTCTCTCTAGCTGCCTTTAAAACTCTTTCCTTGTCCTTGATCCTTGCCATTTTAATTACTATGTGTCTTGGTGTTGTCCTCCTTGGATCCTTTCTGTTGGGGGTTCTGTGTAATTCCATGGTCTGTTCGATTATTTCCTCCCCCAGTTTGGTTAAGTTTTCAGCAATTATTTCTTCAAAGACACTTTCTATCCCTTTTCCTCTTTCTTCCTCTTCTGGTATCCCTATAATACGAATGTTATTCCTTTTGTATTGGTCACATATTTCTCTTAGTGTTGTTTCATTCCTGGAGATCCTTTTATCTCTCTCTATGTCAGCTTCTATACGTTCCTGTTCTCTGGCTTCTATTCATTCAATGGCCTCTTGCATCTTATCCATTCTGCTTCTAAATCCTTCCAGGGATTGTTTCACTTCTGTGATTTCTTTCCTGACATCTGTGATCTCCTTCCGGACTTCATCCCACTGCTCTTGCATTTTTCTCTGCATCTCATCCCACTGCTCTTGCATTTTTCTCTGCATCTCATCCCATTGCTCTTGCATTTTTCTCTGCATCTCTGTCAGCATGTTCATGATTTTTATTTTGAATTCTTTTTCAGGAGGACTAGTTAGGTCTGTCTCCTTCTCAGGTGTTGTCTCTGTGATCTTTGTCTGCCTGTAGTTTTGCCTTTTCATGGTGATAGAGATAGTTTGCAGAGCTGGTACAAGTGACCGCTGGAAGAGCTTCCCTTCTTGTTGGTTTGTAGCCTTTTCCTGGGAGAATAGCGACCTCTAGTTGCTTGTGCTGGGCAGCTGTGCGCAGACAGGGCTTCTGCTTCCTGCCCAGTTGCTTTGGGGTTTATCTCTGCTGTTGCTGTGGGCTTGGCCTGGCTGGGGCTGTTCCTCCAAAATGGTGGAGCCCCATTGGAGGGGGAGCGGCCAAGAGGCTATTTATCTCCATAAGGGGCCTCTGTGCTCCCTGCTGCCCAGGGGGTTAGAGTGCCCAGAGATCCCCAGATTCCCTGCCTCTGGTCTAAGTGACCTGTCCTGCCCCTTTAAGACTTCCAAAAAGCACTCCCCTTCGCAAGGCGCTGGGTTCTTGCAGGTGTGGATGTGGTCTGGATGTTGTCCTGTGTCCTGTGGTCTCTATTTTAGGAAGATTTTTCTTTGTTATATTTTCATAGCTCTATGTGTTTTGGGGAGGAGATTTCCACTGCTCTACTCACGCTGCCATCCTGGCTCCGCCCCCCTCTGCCCATTTTTTAATCAGGTTATTTGCTTTTTGGGTGTTGAAGCATGTGAATTCTTTATATATTTTTGATGTTAACCCCTTGTCAGATATGTCATTTACAAATATCTTCTCCCATACTGTAGGATGCCTTTTTGTTCTGTTGATGGTGGCCATTGCCATACAGAAACTTTTCAGTTTGATGTAGTCCCATGTGTTCATTTTTTATTTTGTTTCCCTTGCCCGAGGAGATGTGTTCAGGAAAAAAATTGCTACTGTTTATATTCAAGAGATTTTTGCATATGTTCTCTTCTAAGAGTTTTATGTTTTCATGACTTACATTTAGATCTTTGATCCATTTTGAGTTTACTTTTATGGATGGGGTTAGACAATAATCCAGTTTCATTCTCTTACATGGAGCTGTCCAATTTTGTGTACAACAATTGTTGCAGAGGCTGTCATTTCCACGTTGTATATCCATGAATCCTTTATCATATATTGATTGGCCATATATGTTTGGTTTTAAATCTGGGTTCCCTATTCTGTTCTATTGATCTGTGAGTCTGTCCCTGTGCCAGTACCAAATTGTTTTGATTACTGTGGCTTTGTAGCAGAGCTTGAAGTTGGGAAGTGAGATTCCCCTTGCTTTATTCTTCCTTCTCAGGATTGCTTTGCCTATTCAGGGTCTTTTGTGGTTCCATATAAATTTTAGAACTATTTGTTCCAGTTCGTTGAAGAATGCTGTTGGTATTTTGATAGGAATTGTATTAAATCTGTAGATTGATTTAAGCAGGATGGACATTTAGACTATTAATTCTTCCTATCCATGACCATGGGATGTATTTCCATTTATTTGTGTCTTCTTTGATTTCTCTTATGACTGTCTTGTAATTCTCAGTATATAGGTCTCTCACCTCTTTGTTTAGGTTTATTCCTAGGTATTTTATTCTTTTTCATGCAATTGTGAATGGAATTGTTTTCCTGGTTTCTCTTTCTGATAGTTCATCATTAGTATACAGGAATGCCACAGGTTTCTGCGGAATAATTTTGTATCCTGCAACTTTGCTGAATTCAGTTATCAGTTCTAATAATTTTGGGGGGGATTCCTTAGGGTTTTTTTATGCACAACATCATGTCATCTGCAAACTGTGACAGATTAACTTCTTCCTTATCAGTCTAGATGTCTTTTATTGCTTTGTTTTGTCTGATTTCCATGGCTAGGACCTCCAGTACTATGTTGAATAAAAGCAGGTAGAGTGGGCAACCTTGTCTTGCTCCCGATCTTAGCAGAAAAGCTTTAAGCTTTTCACTGTTGAGTATGATGTAGGCTGTGGGTTTGTCATGTATGGCCTTTATTATTTTGAGGTACTTGCCCTCTATGCCCATTTTGTTGAGGGTTTTAATCATGAATGGATGTTGAATTTTGTCATGCTTTTTCAGCATCTGTTGAGATGATCATATGATTTTTTTCCTTCTTTTTGTTGATGTAGTGTATGATCTTGTTGGATTTTCAAATATTGTACTATCCTTGCATCCCTAGAATAAATCCTACTTGATCATGGTGGATTATCTTTTTAATGTATTTTTGAATTTGGTTTGCTAATAGTTTGTTGAGGACTTCTGCATGAATCTTCATCAGGCATAGTGATCTGTAATTTTCTTTTTTTGTGGTGTCTTTGCCTGGTTTTAGTCTTAGAGTGAGTTTGGAAGTATTCCCTCCTCTTTTATTTTTTGGAAGACTTTAAGGAGTGTGAGTATTAGGTCTTCACTAGATGTTTGATAAAATTCAGCAGTGGAGCCATCTGGTCCAAGTGTTTTGTTCTTAGGTACTTTTGATTACCAATTCAATTTCATTGCTGGTAATTGGTCTGTCCAGATTTTCTGTTACTTCCAGGGTCAATCTTGGAATGTTGTATTTTTCTAGAAAGTTGTCCATTTCTTGTAGGTTATCCAATTTGTTAGCATATAAATTTTCAGAGTATTCTCTAATAATTGTTTGTATTTCTGTGGTGTCCATAGTGATTTTTCCTTTCTCACTTCTAATTCTGTTTATGCGTGTAGACTCTCTTTTATTCCTGATAAGTCTGGCTAGGGGTTTATCTATTTTGTTTATTTTCTTGAAGAACCAAGTCCTGATTTCATTATTCTTTCTGTTGTTTTATTCTTTTCAATTTTATTAATTTTTGCTCTGACCTTTATTTTGTCCCTCCTTCTACTACTTTTGGGCCTCACTTATTATTCTTTTTCTGGTTTCATTAACTGTGAGTTTAGCCTGTTCATTTGGGATTGCTCTTCTTTCCTGTGGTAGGCCTGTATTGCAATATACTTTCCTCTTAGCATGGCCTTCACTGACTCCCACAGATTTTGTAGTGTTGAGTTATTGTATTCATTTGTCTCCATGTATTGCTTGATCTCTGTTTTTATTTAGTCACTGATCCATTGATTATTTCTGAGCTTGTTGTTAAGCCTCCATGTATTTGTGGGCTTTTTCATTTTCTTTGAGTAATTTATTTCTAGTTTCATACCTTTGTGGTCTGAGAAGTTGGTTGGTACAATTTCAAACTTTTTAAATTTTCTGAGGCTTCTTTTGTGGCCTAGTATGTGATCTATTCTGGAAAATGTTCCATGTGCACTTGAGAAGAATGTGTATCCTGTTGTTTGGGGTGGCATGTTCTGTACATGTCTGTTAGGTCCATCTGTTCTAATGTATTGTTCAGTGCCTCTGTCTCCTTACATATTTTCTGTCTGATTGATCTATCCTTTGAATTGAGTGATGTGTTGAAGTCTCCTAAAATGAATGCATTACATTCTATTTCTCCCTTTAATTCTGTTAGTATTTGTTTCACATATTTGAGTGCTCCTGTTTTGGGTGCATAGATATTTATAATGGTTATATCCTCTTGTTGAACTGACCCCTTTATCATTACATACTGTTCTTTGTCTCTTGTTACTTTCTTTGTTTTGAAGTCTATTTTACCTGATACAAGTACTGCAGCTCCTGCTTTTTCCTCCCTATTAGTTGCATGAAATATCTTTTGCCATCCCTTCACTTTTAGTCTGTGTATGTCTTTGGGTTTGAAGTGAGTCTCTTGTAGGCAGCATATAGATGGGTCTTGTTTTTTTATCTGTTCTTTAACTCAATTTCTTCTGATTGGTGCATATAGTCCATTTACATTTAGGGTGATTATCCAAAGATATGTAAGTATTGCCATTGCAGGCTTTGGATTCATGGTTACCAAAGATTCAAGTACAGCTTCTTTAGTTTCTAACCATCTAACTTAACTCACTTATTATGTTATTGCAAACACAATCTAAAGGTTCTTTTATTTTTCTCTCTTCTTTTTCTTCCTCCTCCACTCTTTGTATGTTAGGTGTCATATTTTGTATTCTTTGTGTATCTCTTGACTGATTTTTTGGGCAGCTGATTTAATTTTGCCTTTGCTTAGTAATTAATCGGTCTATTTCCTTTACTGTGGTTTTATTTTCTCTGGTGACAGCTATTTAGCCTTAAGAGCACTTCCATCTGTAGCAGTCCCTCCAAAATACACTGTAGAGATGGTTTGTGGGAGGTAAGCTCCATCGACTTTTGCTTATCTGAAAATTGTTTAATCTCTCCTTCAAATTTAAATGATAATCTTGCTGGGTAGAGTTTTTTTGTTTTGAGGTTCTTCTCTTTCATTACATTAAATATGTCATTCCACTCCCTTCTGGCCTGTAATGTTTCTCCTGAGAAATCTGATGATAGCCTGATGTATTTTCCATTGCATGTGATCTTTTATCGATCCATGGCTGCTTTTAACCCTCTATCCTTATCCTTGATCTCTGCCATTATAATAATTATTATTATTTTTATTAGTTTTATTTTGGTATCATTAATCTACAATTACATGAAGGACATTATGTTTACTAGGCTCCCCCCTTCACCAAGCCCCCCCACATACCTGTTCACAGTCACTGTCCATCAACATAGTATGATGCTGTAAAATCACTACTTGTCTTCTCTGTGTTGCACAGCCCTCCCTGTGCCCCCCCCACACTATACATGTTAATCGTAATGCCCCCTTCTTTTTTTCCCACCCTTATCCCTCCCTTCCCACCCATCCTCCCCAGTCCCTTTCCCTTTGGTAACTGTTAGTCCATTCTTGGGTTCTGTGCTTCTGCTGCTGTTTTGTTCCTTCAGTTTTCTTTTGTTCTTATACTCCACATATGAGTGAAATCATTTGGTACTTGTCTTTCACCACCTGGCTTATTTCTCTGAGTATAATACCCTCTAGCTCCATCCATGTTTTTGCAAATAGTAGAATCTGTTTTTTTTCTTATGGCTGAGTAATATTCCATTCTGTATATGTACCACAACTTCTTTATCTATTCATCTACTGATGGACATTTAGGTTGTTTTCAAATCTTGGCTATTATAAATAGTGCAGCGATAAACATAGGAGTGCATCTGTCTTTTTCAAACTGGAGTGCTGCATTCTTGGGGTAAATTCTTAGAAGTGGAATTCCTGGGTCAAATGGCATTTCTATTTTGAGCATTTTGAGGAACTCCATACTGCTTTCCACAATGGTTGAACTAATTTACATTACCACCAGCAGTGAAGGAGGGTTCTCCTTTCTCCACAACCTCGCCAACATTTGTTGTTGTTTGTCTTTTGGATGGTAGCCATCCTTACTGGTGTGAGATGATATCTCATTGTGGTTTTAATTTGCATTCCTCTGATGATTAATGATATGGAGAATCTTTTCATGTGTCTGTTGGCCATCTGAATTTCTTCTTTAGAGAACTGTCTATTCAGCTCCTCTGCCCATTTTTTAATTGGATTATTTGCTTTTTGTTTTTTGAGGTGTGTGAGTTCTTTATATATTTTGGATGTCAACCCTTTATCAGATCTGACATTTATGAATATATTCTCCCATACTGTAGGATACCTTTTTGTTCTATTGATGGTGTCCTTTGCTGTACAGAAGCTTTTTAGCTTGATACAGTCCCATTAGTTCAATTTTGCTTTTGTTTCCCTTGCCCAGGGAGATATGTTCAAGAAGAGGTCACTCATTTTTATGTCTAAGAGATTGTTGCCTATGTTTTTTCTAAGATTTTTATGGTTTCATGACTTACATTCAAGTCTTTGATCCATTTTGAATTTACTTTTGTGTATGGGGTTAGACAGTTATCCAGTTTCATTCTCTTACATGTAGCTGTCCAGTTTTGCCAGCACCATCTGTTGAAGAGACTGTCATTTCCCCATTGTATGTCCACGGCCCCTTTATCGAATATTAGTTGACCATATATGTTTGGGTTAATGTTTGGAGTCTCTATTCTGTTCCATTGGTCTGTGGCTCTGTTCTTGTGCCAGTACCAAATGGTCTTGATTACTGTGGCTTTGTAGTAGAGCTTGAAGTTGGGGAGTGAGATCCCCCCCCACTTTATTCTTCCTTCTCATGATTGCTTTAGCTATTCGGGGTCTTGGATGGTTCCATATGAATTTTTGAACTATTTGTTCCAGTTTGTTGAAGAATGCTGTTGGTAATTTGATAGGGATTGCATTGAATCTGTATATTGCTTTGGGCAGGATGGACATTTCGACAATATTAATTCTTCCTAGCCAGGAGCATGGGATGATTTTCCATTTGTTAGTGACCTCTTTAATTTCTCTTAAGTGTGTCTTATAGTTTTCAGGGTATAGGTCTTTCACTTCCTTGGTTAGGTTTATTTCTAGTTATTTTATTCTTTTTGATGCTATTGTGAATGGAATTGTCTTCCTGATTTCTCTTTCTATTAATTTATTGTTAGTGTATAGGAAAGCCACAGATTTCTGTGTGTGAATTTTGTATCCTGCAACTTTGCTGAATTCCGATACTAGCTCTAGTAGTTTTGGAGTGGAGTCTTTAGGGTTTTTTAATGTACAATATCATGTCATCTGCAAATAGTGACAGTTTAACTTCTTCTTTACCAATCTCGATTCCTTGTATTTCTTTGTTTTGTCTAATTGCCATGGGTAGGACCTCCAGTACTATGTTGAATAACAGTGGAGATAGTGGGCATCCCTGTCTTGTTCCCAATTCCAGAGGAAAAGCTTTCAGCTTCTCGCTGTTCAGTATGATGTTGGCTGTGGGTTTATCATATATGGCCCTTATTATGTTGACGTACTTGCCCTCTATACCCATTCTGTTGAGAGTTTTTATCATGAATGGATGTTGAATTTTGTCGAATGCTTTTTCAGCATGTATGGAGATGATTATGTGGTTTTTGTCTTTCTTTTTGTTGATGTGGTGGATGATGTTGATGGATTTTCGATTGTTGTACCATCCTTGCATCTGTGGGATGAATCCCACTTGGTCATGGTGTATGATCCTTTTGATGTATTTTTGAATTCTGTTTGCTAATATTTTGTTGAGTATTTTTGCATCTACATTCATCAGGGATATTGGTCTGTATTTTGTTTTTTGGTGGGGTCTTTGCCTGCTTTTGGTATTAGGGTGATGTTGGCTTCATAGAATGAGTTTGGTAGTATTCCCTCCTCTTCTATTTTTTGAAAACTTCAAGGAGAATGGGTGTTATGTCTTCTCTGTATGTCTGATAAAATTCCGAGGTAAATCCACCTGGCCTTGGGATTTTGTTCTTGGGTAGTGTTTTGATTACTGCTTCAATTTCGTTGCTGGCAATTGGTCTGTTTAGATTTTCTGTTTCTTTCTGGGTCAGTCTTGGAAAGTTGTATTTTTCTGGGAATTTGTCCATTTCTCCTAGGTTTCCCAGCTTGTTAGCATATAGGTTTTCATAGTAGTCTCTAATAATTCTTTGTATTTTTGTGGGGTCCATCATGATTTTTCCTTTCTCATTTCTGATTCAGTTGATATGTGTTGACTCCCTTTTCCTCTTTATAAGTCTGGCTAGAGGCTTTATTTTGTTTATTTTCTCAAAGAACCAGCTCTTGGTTTCATTGATTTTTGCTATTGTTTAATTCTTCTCAATTTTATTTATTTCTTCTCTGATCTTTATTATGTCCCTCCTTCTGCTGACCTTAGGCCTCATTTGTTCTTCTTTTTCCAATTTCGATAATTGTGACATTAGACCATTCATTTGGGATTGTTCTTCCTTCTTTAAATATGCCTGGATTGCTATATACATTCCTCTTAAGACTGCTTTTGCTGTATCCCACAGTAGTTGGGGCTTTGTGTTGCTGTTGTTTGTTTCCATATATTGCTGGATCTCCATTTTAATTTGGTCATTGATCCATTGATTACTTAGGAGCATGTTGTTAAGCCTCCATGTGTTTGTGAGCCTTTTTGCTTTCTTTGTACAATTTATTTCTAGTTTTATGCCTTTGTGGTCTGAAAAGTTGGTTGGTAAGATTTCAATCTTTTGGAATTTACTGAGGCTCTTTTTGTGGCCTAGTATGTTGTCTACTCTGGAGAATATTCCATGTACACTTGAGAAGAATGTGTATCCTGTTGCTTTTGGATGTAGAGTTCTGTAGATGTCTATTAGGTCCATCTGTTCTAGTGTGTTGTTCAGTGCCTCTGTGCCCTTACTTATTTTCTCTCTGGTGGATCTGTCCTTTGGAGTGAGTGGTGTATTGCAGTCTCCTAGAACAAATACATTGCATCCTATTTCCTCCTTTAATTCTGTTAGTATTTGTTTCACATATGTTGGTGCTCCTGTATTGGGTGCATATATAATTATAATGGTTATATGCTCTTGTTGGACTGAGCCCTTTATCATTATGTAATGTCCTTCTCTATCTTTTGTTACTTTCTTTATTTTGAAGTCTATTTTGTCTGATACTAGTATTGCAACCCCTGCTTTTTTCTCTCTGTTGTTTGCTGAAATATCTTTTTCCATCCCTTGACTATAAGTCTGTGCATGTCTTTGGGTTTGAGGTGAGTCTCTTGCAAGCAGCATATGGATGGGTCTTGCTTTTTAATCCATTCTATTGCTCTGTGTCTTTTGATTGGTGCATTCAGTCCATTTACGTTTAGGGTGATTATTGAAAGGTATGTACTTATTGCCATTGCAGGCTTTAAGTTTGTGGTTACCAAAGGTTCAAGGTTAGCTTCTTTACTATCTTACTGCCTAACTTAACTCGCTTATTGAGCCATTATAAACACGGTCTGATGATTCTTTATTTCTCTCCCTTCTTATTCCTTCTCCTCCCTTCTTCATATGTTGGGTGTTTTGTTCTGCACTCTTTTTAGGAGTGCTCCCATCTAAAGCAGTCCCTGTAGGATGCTCTGTAGAGGTGGTTTTTGGGAGGCAAATTCCCTCAACTTTTGCTTGTCTGGGAATTGTTTAATCCCTCCTTCATATTTAAATAATAATCGTGCTGGATACAGTATTCTTGTTTCGAGGCCCTTCTTGCATTAAGTATATCATGCCATTCTCTTCTGGCCTGTAGGGTTTCTGTTGAGAAGTCTGATGATAGCCTGATGGGTTTTCCTTTGTAGGTGACCTTTTTTTTTTCTCTCTGGCTGCCTTTAATACTTTGTCCTTGTCTTTGATCTTTGCCATTTTAATTATTATGTGTCTTGGTGTTGCCTTCCTTGGATCCCTTGTCATGGGAGTTCTGTGTACCTCTGTGGTCTGAGAGGCCATTTCCTCCCCTAGTTTGGGGAAGTTTTCAGCAATTATTTCTTCAAAGACACTTTCTGTCCTTTTTTCTCTCTTCTTCTTCTTCTGGTACCCCTATAATGCAGATATTGTTCCATTTCGATTGATCACACAGTTCTCTTATAATTCTTTCATTCCTGGAGATCCTTTTATCCCTCTCTGCATCAGCTTCTCTGCGTTCCTGTTCTCTGTTTTCTAGTCCATTAATGGTCTCCTGCATCTCGTCCATTCTGTTTTGAAGTCCTTCCAGAGCTTGTTTTATTTCTGTATTGTCCCTCCTTAGTTCTTGCATATTTCTCTGCAAGTCCATCAGCACGGTTATGACTTTTATTTTGAATTCTTTTTCAGGAAGATTAGTTAACTCTATCTCCCCAGGTTCCTTCTCAGGTGAAGATGTAAAAGATGTCAAAGCTGTCTGGGTTAGTCTTGTGTGGATCAAATTTTTTTGCCTTTTCATGTTGATAGGTGCAGTGGTGTGCTATTGATGCATCTGTCAGCTGGGAGAGTCAAGACTCTTTCCACTTGCCTCCTATCCTTTCTTTAGTGGGACAACTGCGACCCGTAGTGGCTTGTGTTGGGCAACTGCTTGTAGATTGGGTCTCTGTATCTTGCCCGTCTGGTATGGAGGAAGCTCCCTTGCTGTGGGCATGGCCAGCCTCAGGCTACTGCTCTGCTATGGTGGGACCCCAGAGGGGTAATGGATGGGGGGCTGTTTGTCTTTTTACCTCCGTGAGGGGTCTCAGAACAGTTGCCCAGGGGGTTAGTGCACCCGGAGTTCCCTGGAATTTCCAGCTGCTGGACTGTGACCTGGGATGCTTCCGTCCAGTTGTGGGGTCCCTGTCCCTTTAAGACTTTCAAAAAGCACTCGCTTTTCTTTGTCACAAGGGCACCGGCTTCGGGACTCGCTCCAGGTCTTACTGTCCTGCTTCCCTAGTTTCCAGCACCCCATGCATGCACTGTGTGTCTGTGCTCTGCTGCGGATGGCTAGGGCTGGGTGTTTAGCAGTCTTGGGCTCCCTCTTCCTCCCCACTCTGACTCCTCTCCTCCCACTGGCCACTGGGGTGAGGGGCCTCGGGTGGCTTGTATCCTACCCCTTTCACCAGATGCTGGGTTCTCACAGGTGTGGATGTAGTCTGGCTGTTGTCCTGTGTCTTCTGGTCTCTCTTTTAGTTGTATTTGTTGTATTTTCAAAAATATGTATGTTTTTGGGAGGAGATTCCCACAGTACTACTCAGGCAGCCATCTTGGCTCCACCCATTTTAATTATTATATGTCTTGGTGTTGTCCTCCTTGTGTCCCTTGTGTTGAGAGATCTGTGCACTTCCATCACCCGAGAGAGTATTTCCTTCACAAGATTGAGAAAGTTTTCAGCAATTATTTCCTCAAAGAGACTTTCTATCCCTTTTTCTCTCTCTTCTTCAAGTTTAAATGACAATCTTTATGGTACCCCAATAATGTGACTATTGTTCTGTTTAGGTTGGTCACACAGTTCTCTTATTATGCTTTCATTCCTAGAGATCCTTTTTTCTCTCTGTGCCTCAGCTTCTTTGTATTCCTGTTCTCTAATTTCTATTTCATTTACCGACTCCTCTACCTCATCTAATCTGCTTTTAAATCCCTCCATTGTATGTTTCATTTCAGATGCTGTATTTTTCAAAGTTTCTATCTCTTTCCTCCCTAAGGTCTTAAATATTTTTCTCTAGCTCTGTGTGCATGTTTATGATTTTTGTTTTGAAATCTTCATCAGGAAAATTAGTGACTTAAGTTTTACTTAGCCCTCTTTCTGGTGTTTGAGGGATTTTGGTTTGTGCCAGGTTCTTTTGCCATTTCATATTCCCAATGATTACAGTGGAATAATAACTTTGTGTTGGTGGCGACCTCTAGAGTGCTCAGAATCTCTTTTCTCTGGAGCTGCCCAGCCCCTGGAGCAACTGCATGGTTCACTGGCATGTGGTGCCTGTGCCTGCAGGAGGAAAGATTTCTTTCCTGCTTCCTCCCTGCAGTGCCTGCCTCCACTTCCAGGGCCTGTGGGCTGAGAACACAGGAGGGAGCCTCTATGCTACACCCTTGTAGCTGCTGTAGGCAGGGCCTCCCTCTGGCAGCCTGGTGCCATGGTGGGGGAGCAGGTTTGCAAACTGGTGCAAGCCGGGAGGAAGGAGCAGCAGTCTGTGTTTCACAGTGGGGGGCCTCAGCACTGCATTTCCAGCCAAGCGGATAGAGTGCATGAATCTCCTGGAAGTTCCCAACCTGCGTGGATAAGTGTGCCAGGACGATTTTGTCCACCTGTCCCTTCTCCTGAGCAGTAAGCTTTGTATAATCCTTTCTCCTTTATCAGCCCTCTCACTTTTGGGAATTCTTCCAATTTGTCCACCTTTCTTTTGTCCTGGAGTGGTCAGTTGTGGGTACCTGTTCTCCACAGGCAGCTGGAATCTGTCTTTCTGAGTATTCCACCTGTCTTTCCTTTCCAACTCTTCTAATCTCCAGAGCACTATGTAATGTGGGTTCATGCCCCCAGAGAAAATCTCCAGGGGTGGGTATTTAGCAATCCTGGGCTTCTACTCCCTCCCTGTTCTGTTTCTCTTTCTCCCGCCTATGAGCTGGGGTTGGAGGAGGGCTTGGGTCCCACTAGATCACAGCTTTGCTACTTTACCCTCTTACATGAAGTCTTTTCTCTTCCCCAGATGTAGGTCATCTGTTACAGTATTCTTACTGGTCGCTCTTTCAGGATTAGTTGTATTTATTTGCTGTATTTTCGTGTTTTATGTGGTTTTTGGAGGAGGTTTCTTCCTCATTTCTCATGCCACCATCCTGCTTTGAGAGCTTCATGGAGTATTTTTTAATGAATAATGTTTCCCTCAGTTTGATGCTTGTAATTTTTTGTTTATGCCAGTAAGGCTGTTTCACTATTTAATAAGTCTTTTCTGTAATGTGACACCAGATTTATTTAATAATGTTTGAAGTAGGCTTTTGAGTTTTCATTCATAAATGGGACTGCTTGGAAATTTGTTTAGCATGCTTTCTTCCATAGCTTTTATCATCATATTATTTTTCTTGAAATAAAAATGAGGTTTTCCCTTCATTATCTGAAACTATCTTATTAGTAGTAGAATTACCTGTTCCTTGAAGGTCTGACCAGATACATCCTTGGAAGCCTGGCCATTTGTGACAATAATTCATTGATGACCTTCATTTCTTTGACTCTACTTTATACTTATGTCCTCATTTGGTTCAATTTCTATAATTTGTTTGGTTCTATAATTTATTTGGCTCAGGTTCTGAAATTTTTAATTCTTACATGTAGAAATATCTTTGAATGTATTATCAAAGGTTGTTGAAAGGGCTTTTAATTTTAAAATATTTCCCATTTTATTGATACTATTTCTTTCCCTAACAGGGTTTCTTAGAGAAATAGTTCAATATATATTTTTCACTCAGTAACTCTTACATATATTCATCAATTATAACATTTGGAGTATTTTTAGGATCTATGTATTATTAAGAAAATAATTTTAAACTTGTATATGTTTAGGAACTGAAAATTATTTTTATAAGTATTTCCATTTCTGTTTGTGTTCTCTTTCTGGAGACTGTGGTTTTACCATTTATCTTTCCTGAATAATTGAGGTTTTAGATCAGATCTGGAGATGCTGGTTAGTCAGCAAGTTTCCTTGAGTCCAGCAACACTCTAAAGGCTTTGTCAGAGTTCTTGCTCAAGACACAGTGGCTCAGCAATGGAAAGAGAAGACTGGGTTGAACAAAAATAACCCCAAAGTGACCACTGTCACTTTGATGGCACTTTGAACTTCTGTTTTGGAGGTCAGAATATCTCAGTCAATCAAAATGGAAATTCTACAATTTTGGTACCTTTGCTGACATTTCTCAAAGTCTTTCTGCTGTAGGCATTGATATGCTAATGTGGCCGGATGACCTTTTTTTGTTTGGGGCATCTACCAAGATATTTTAGCTGAGGTCACAGGATGTTCAGAGGCCACCAGATCCCCACTCTGACTGGTTCATGTGATGCCAAGCAGCAGAAGATGCTGTTTTCATTAGCTCTGCTGTGTATGCTAAATGATTCTTCTGCACTGTCTCTCCACCTCCATTCCAATTGAATTTCTGTTATAATATTTTGTATACTAAATGTTGACAGAATTTACTGATGTAAAAGTTATTTTGTATCCTATTTATTGTTAACAGTGTGTAGTTTCTGGAGACAGCCCTGCCATATATATTTAGTCATTTGCAGTTCAATCAAATCAACTGAAAATATTTACACTCTTTTTCAGTGTTTAAATCCTTTTAAATTAATTGCCAATTATTCATGGATACTTTTAAATGCTCATGGTTTTATAAAGCTTTATTTTTACTCTTCCTACTCTAATATGAATGATAGTAGCATTTCATCAGCAAATGTTATATTGGGATTTTGTTTGTGATCTGTTTCCTCAGAATAACAATTTTGGTTTTCTAAGCCATTTAAGTAACTTAATAGATGTAAAAAATGCCCAGTCAGTAGCTTTAGAAGCTGGTGAGAATATTTTCTCTCTTTATTTATTTAAGTAAACTTTAATTATAGGTTTTCCCAATTATTCTTATGGATAGGAAACCCTTAATTGGAAACCTCCTGAAAAATTGTGAAGCCTGGTAGTATTGTGTGATTTGTTTGCTAATGTTGTTTATGCCTGGCATTCAGTCAGAAATGATCACCGTGCTATGTCAGATGTCTTCCATTACTTCTAATTTTATCAATAATTCACAGCTATATCTTAACCTCCTTTAATTGCAAGCAAGCCTTGGAGGGCTAAAAAAGATGGCAGAGCAGAAAGGCAAGGAAGAAACCTCCTCCACACATGAACCAAGGAAACAACTACAGAAAATGCAAGCAAACCTGAAAATGGCCTGGAGACTGCACAACAGACCACCTACACCTGGTGAAGAAGAGAAGACCACACAGAGAAGTATAAAGTGACAGAGCTGTGATCAAGTGGGGCCCAAGCTCCTTCTGCATCTCAGCCCTTTGCTGGGCTAGACACTCAATAACTCTTCACACCTGGCCCTGGAGATCTGCTCTGGGAACATGAACATGAACATGAACCCACATTGCATTGAGTTCTGGTGATTATCAGGGCTGGAAACCAGGGACAGTTGAAACACTCTGAGGCTTAGACTACAGCCACTTGTGGAGGACAGGTACACTCCACCAGTCCCACAGAGAACCAAAGCAGAGGTAGCAGTTGGAAAGATTTCCCAGCAACTTGAGGGGTGCCATAGGGGTGAGGGTTGGATGGAGCTTTCCCCACAAAAGAAAGGGATGGTGGATGACACTTCCCCAACCCACCCTCAGCCCAACAGATTGGGCACTCTCAGGAGCCCCAGACTTCCATTCCTCTTGCTGGCAGCTCAGCCCTGAGGTGCTTCCATGTGCACTGCCCACTTGGTCCAGCAGCATCAGACTTTGCTGTCTGGCAGGCAGAGGAAGATTCTCCCAACTTTCTTGGCCCTTTCTCAGCCCAATTAGGAAGGCTCCTACAGGATCCAGCTCTGAGCATTCCTTCCTCCTTGGGGGTGGCCCAACCCTGGGCTGCACACCCCACCACCACCAACAGCACATATCCATGTGCCTTGTACCTTTAACACACTACTAATACCAATAGATCAATCAGACATAAAATAAATAAGGAAACAGAGGCATTGAACAACACATCATGCAGACTTAACAGCCATCTACAGAACATTCCACCCACAAGCAGCAGGATACACATTTCTCTCAAGTGTAAATGGAATGTTCTCCAGAATAGATCACACACTAGGCTGTAAAAAGATTCTCAATAAATTAAAAAAGATTGAAATTGTATCAATCAACTTCTCAGTCCAAAATGATATGAAACTACAAATAAATTACACAAAGAAAACAAAAAAGCTGACAAACACATGGAGGCTAAACAACATGCTTCTAAATAGTCAATGGATCAATGAACAAATTAAAAGAGAAAACAATACATGGAGACAAACGAAAACAAAATACAGCAGTCCAAAATTTGTGGGACACCACAAAAACAGTTCTAAGAGGAAGTACATAACAATACAGGCTTACCTCAAGAAACAAGAATGATCCCAAATAAACAGCCTAAACTCACAAGTAAAGAAACTAGAAAATGAAGAACAAATGAAACCCAAAGTTAGAAAGAGGGGCATAATAAAGAACAGAGCAGAAAATAGAAAAAATCAACAAAACCAAGAGCTGATTCTTTGAGAAAATAAACAAAATAGACAAATCCCTAACCAGACTTCTTAAGAAAAAAAGAGACAGGACACAAGTAAACAAAATCAGAATCAAAAAGGGAATAGTCTCAATGGATACCACAGAAATACAGAGAATTATTAGAGAATTGCATGAAAAATTATATACCAATAAATTGGACAACCTAGAATAAATGTTCACATTCCTAAAAAAATAAATCCTTCAAAGACTGGCCTAGGAAGAAACAAGATCTGAACAGACCAATTAGCAGCAATGAAATTGAACTAGTAATCAAAAAGCTTCCAACAAACAAAATTCCATGACCAGATGGCTTCACAGCTGAATTCTACCAAATATTTAAAGAGCTAATACCCATCCTTCTTAAAGTGTTTCAAAAATTAGAAGAGGTGGGAATACTTCCAACCTCATTCTATGAAGCTAGCATCATGGTAATACCAAAACCGGACAAAGACACTACAAAAAAAGAAAATTATAGACCAATATCCCTGATGAACATAGATGCAAAAATCCTTAACAAAATATTAGCAAACTGAATTCAAAAATACATCAAAAGGATCATCCATCACAACCAAGTGGGATTTATTTCAGGGATGCAAGGATGGTATAACATTCATAAATCAATGCTATGCACCACATTAACAAAAAGAAGGATAAACATATGATCATCTCAATAGATGCTGAAAAAGCATTTGACAAAATTCAACATCCATTCATAATAAAAACTCTCAAAAAATGGTTACAAAGGGTACATACCTCAACATAATAAAGACCATATATGAAAAACCCACAGCTAACATACACAATGTTGGAAAGCTTGAAAGTTTTTCCTTTTAGATCAGGGAAAAGACAAGGATGTCCACTATCACCACTTTTATTCAACATAGTACTGAATGTCCTAGCCATGGCAATCAGACGAGACACAGAGATAAAAGGCATTCATACTGGTAAGGT
This sequence comes from Manis javanica, assembly GCF_040802235.1. Classification (NCBI taxonomy): domain Eukaryota; kingdom Metazoa; phylum Chordata; class Mammalia; order Pholidota; family Manidae; genus Manis; species Manis javanica. The sequence goes on from NC_133174.1 coordinate 92,976,370, forward strand.
AGAAGTTAAATTGTCACTATTTCCAGATGACATGATATTTATACATAGAAAATCCTAAGACTCTACCAAAAACTATTAGAACTAATAAATAGATTCAGCAAAGTTGCAGGACACAAAATTAATATACAGAAATGTGTTGCATTACCATATACTAACAATGAACTCACAGAAAGAGAATTCAGGAAAACTACTCTATTTACAATTGCATGAAAAAGAATAACATGCCTAGGAATAAACCTAACCTAAAGACTTGTACCCTGAAAACTACAAGACACTAATGAGAGAAATTAAAGAAGACACAAATAAATGGAAATCTATCCCATGCTTATGGATCGGAAGAATTAGTGTTGTCAAAATGGTCATCCTGCCCAAAGCAATTTACAGATTCAATGCAATCCCTATCAAAATACAAATGGCATTTTTCAATGAACTAGAACAAGTATTCCTAAAATTCATATGGAATCACAAAAGACCCTGAGTAGCCAAAGCAATCCTGAGAAAGAAAAAACCTGAGGGTTTTATGCCCCCTGACTTCAAGCTATACTATGAAGCTACAGTAATTAAAACAGTATGGTACTGGCACAACAGACCCATAGATCAATAAAATAGAATAGAGAGCCCAAATATAAACCCACACATATATGGTCAATTAATATATGATAAGGGAGCCATGAACATACAATTGGGAAAAGACAGCCTCTTCAATAAATGGTCTTGAGAAAACTGGACATATATATATATATATATATATATATATATATATATATATATATATATATATGCAAGAAAATGAAACTGAATTACTGTCTAACCCCATGCACAAAAGTAAACTCATGGATCAAATACCTAAATGTAAGGCATGAAACCATAAAACTCTTAGAAGAAAACATAGGCAAAAATCTCTTGAACATAAGCATGAGCAATTTTTTTTCCGAACACACCTCCCTGGGCAAGGGAAACAAAATCTATGACCAAGTGGGACTACATCAAATTAAAAAGTTTCTGTACAGCAAAGGACACCATTAACAGAAAAAAAAAAGGCAACCTGTAGTATGGGAGAATATATTCATAAATGCTTTATCTGATAGTGTTAACATCCAAAACATATAAAGAACTCATTTGCCTCAACACCAAAAAAAAAAAAACCACAAACAACTCAATTAGAAAATGGGCAGAGGGCCTGAACAGACATTTTTCCAAAGAAATTCAGGTGGCCAACAGGCACATCCAAAGATGCTCCACGCTGCTAATCATCAGGGAAATGTAATTCAAAATCACAATGAGATATCATCTCACACCAGTTAGAATGACTACCATCCAAAAGACAAGAAATAACAAGTGTTGGCAAGGATGGGAAGAAATGGGAACCTTTCTACACTGTTGGTGGGAATGTAATTGGTGCAGCCACTGTGGAAAGCAGTTTGGAGTTCCCTTGACAAACTTAAAATAGAAATACTATTCGACCCAGTAATCATACTTCTATGAATTTACCCAAAGAAAACAAAATCCATGATTCAGAAACATATGTACACCTATGTTTATCACTGCATTATTGACAATAGCCAAGTTATGGAAGCAACCTGAGTGTCCATCAAAAGATGAATGGATAAAGAAGATGTGGAACATATATGCAATGGGATAATATTCAGTCACAAAAAAGAAAGCTTGCCATTTGCAATAACATGGATAGACTTAGAGGGTATTATGGTCAGTGAAATAAACCAGATGGAGAAAGACAAATACCATACAATTTCACTTATTTGTGGAATCTAAAAACAAAACAAAATGAAATGAAAAAAGAGCAGTAGACTCAGACACTGAGAAGTGGCTATTAGTTACCATGGGGAAGAGGTTGGGAGTGGGTGGGTGGGGAGAATGTCACAGATAAAGAGGTACAAAAATTCTCAATCATAATATAAATTGGTCATGGGGATAGTAGTACAGCATGGAGAGTATAGTCAATGATTCTGTAACATATTCCTATGTTGACAGATAGTAACTACACTGTTGGGGGTATGGATTTAATAATATAGGTAACTGTTGAACCAACGTGTTGTATACTTGAAACCAATATAAGATTGGATATCAATGATACTTAAATAAAATGAATGCAGGCAAACCCTACACTAATCATACTACTTCATTCTCCAACTCATTCCTCTCTATTAAAAAGGAGTTTGTTATCACAATATCTGAGTAATTGACTTTGCATCTTCTCACAAGAAGGGTTCCAAGATGCCCTAAGATGAACTTATCAGTGTGCTGCCTGGAGCTTTCTGCTCTACCATTCTTTAGAAAGGGCTGAAACGAGGCCACCCTGACAACACAGCTATTCTGAGGATATGAACATCATGTGCCTTGGTGTTAGTGATATTCTCCTTCAGAGTAAACTTGATTCAAAATTTGTATATATTGAAAAATGATCACCACATAAGTCTAGTTAACATACATCACCATACATAGTTATAGAAATTTTTCTTGTGATAAGAACTTTTAAGACCTACTATTTTAGCAACTTCTAAATATGCAATAAAGTATTATTAACTACAGTCACCATGTTATTTTCAAACTGGAAATTTGTACCTTTTGACCCCCTTCACCTATGTCACCCATCCCCCCACCAAACCCTGCCTTTGGCAACCACCAATCTTTTCTCTGTATCTATGAGCTTGTTTTTTTTTTTTTTACATTCCACATATAAGGAAGATCATACAGTATTTGCCTTTCTTTTTCTGATTTATTTCACTTAGCATAATGCCTTCAAAGTCCACCCATGTTATTGCAAATGGCAAGATTTCATTCTTTTTATCGCTGAATGATTGTGTGTGTGTGCGTGTGTTGGGGGTATACCACATTTTCTTTAACCATTCAATCATGGATGGATATTTTGGTTGTTTCCCTATCTTGACTATTGTAAATAATGCTGCAATGAGCATGGGGGTGCATGTATCTTTTTGACCTAATGTTCCCATTTTCTTTGAATAAATGCTCAGCAGTGGAATTGCCAGATCATATGATAGTTCTATTTCTAATTAGCTCGTGGGGTTTCGGCAGGGTTCACAGTAAGGCAGAACAGCTAATGTAAGTTTGTGTACTGGAATCTTTGGCCAGTTCAACATTCTATGGCTGTTGCCTCTACATATGAATATACAGTAGGAATTAATGTGCTATATCCTTGTATTTCTCCTCTTATAAATAAATATTCTCTCAGTTGAGAAGACCCGCATGTAGAGAAGTAATAGTGGTACATATTCATTGCTCTCCAACCCTCCTCTCTGCCCCCCTCCTCAGGTAGTCTAACACAAATAGTATATTATTCCAGGAGGAAAAAGAGAAACTGCCTTGACTAAGGACTTAAAGGCATCAGGGATAGTGAGAGAGAGAATATTTCAACACAGTAGTCGCATATGCCTAGTAAAAGAAGGTGGACAGGAGCTGCAGGCTTACAGTGAATTATTACTTACTGGATTCCATTTTTGTTCACATAGCCCTTGCTCTTCTAGACTTTGTAACTATAACTGAATCTATTACACAGAATTATGGCACTTGAAATGTTGTTTGGGATAGGCCAATGCCTTATTTTTCATACCAGTGGCACTGAGGATCATGATAAGTTTGCACTCATGTAACAAGACTTCAAATCTATATTTGTAGTGTTCACCTAGTGATACCTAAACTTCCCTGCCATTTACCACCAGTGAGTTGGTCAGGATTTAGCACAAGAGCCTCTAACCTCTGATGCCATACCTTTCATATATAGACATTGTCCTATTGGTTGAGTGAAAAGCCTCAACAGCCTGACCATGGTGTTATTAGACTCTGCCAGTGGTGAGGCTGATAAAGACCAACAACATTCAGGGGCCCATTTGTTAAGTAAAGTTTCTTGGGAAAATGTGGGCAGATTCACAAGGCTTAATCCTTCCAATTGTTAAGAAAAAACTGCTGTCTCTCAGGCCTCACACATCAAAGATAAAATATTTTTTGAGTTCTTTGGGTATTATGGACAGTGTGTGCCTCACTTGGGCATTCTACTTGATCCTTCATATCAACTAACCCACAAAATATAATTCTGTGAGGGGATCCCAAACCAACAAGCTGAGTTGGGATCTGTCCAGCAAGCTGTGGCACACCTTTTCTATTGGGCTCCCACAATCCTGATAACCCTTTTGAGCTACAGGTCTCTTTGACTGGCAGTTTCTCCAATCAGACCCTATGGCAAAGGGAAACCATCTCCTGTTGGAGGCACTTCTTGGAATTTTGGGTTCATTGCTTCTCTAATATAGCTGCTAGGTACACCCCTTTTGAAAAGCAGCTATTAGCTTGCTATTGGGCTCTTGTCAAAATTGAACATTGACCCAAGGAGGCCTTGTGATTCTCCAGCCTTACATTTTAATTTTTGGGTGGATCAACTTAAACTTAATGACTAATAAGGTGAGAAAGACCCAACAAGCCTGTCTTTTCAAATAGAAAAGGTATATTCAAGAATGCAGCCAGCCTGGCCCTAGCAGCATCTTGGCTTTACATGAAAGAGAAGCAACTAATCCCTTGGGGGGAAATGTATTCCCCCATTCAACCATCTAAAACAAAGCCACTGGTTCAATGAACCCTCAATTCATAGTTTCCCCTAAATGTCTGGGCCTGGTTCACTGATGCTTAGACTAATCTAGAACAAATGGTGTTCTCTGGACTGTGGCAGCTGTTCAATTTCATCTTCTACTATATAGAACTGAAAATGGATAGGGTCACTTCACTCAGAAGACAGGACTCAAGATCATCCTCATATTTGTGGCCAATACTCTTCCTGATGAACCTTGTTAGATATTTACTGTTGCTAATGGCTTAGCTGTTCAGTTATCACTTGGAAAACTGGAGACTGACCTATTAAAGAGTTCTTTCTTTGGGACTGCAAACTGTAGAAACAAATTGTTGCTACTGACCAAACTGTCAGAGTCATGCATGTGGATGCCACGTGTGAACCCGTTCTCTGATGAATCTGACTGGAATCATGCTGCTGCTCAGGTATATACTGACCAGATTTCCACCAATGCTTCCTGGATCTGTCGCTGTACTGCAACACATACATCATCACAGACATTGCATAAAGTAAAGGACTCCATTTTTCTGATGCATAAGCTTCTTCTACTGCTTGTCAGACTTGTGACCCCTGCCCAAAGTTGGCCCACGTGTCCATGTTAATGGTGGACATACAGCAGAGGGATCTGTCAAATCCTGGGAGAATCAGGTATGTGGAACCTTTGGCCTCACCTCCAGGTTATCAATGATACCTCACCCCCATTGACACTTTTTCACATTATGTCGTTGCTGTTCTAGTCCAATCAGCTGAGTTCAGCCTCACTCCTGCAGTCTCTGAAAAGATTCTTGGTATTCCAGACCGTTTGCAGACTGATAATGGTTTGTTTATTTATTTATTTACTTTTTTTTTTTTGCAAAAAAAACCCCCTCAACAATATATTGTGATTAGAATAGATCTGTACCAGTAGATCATGTAGCCCTCAGAATACTATGGAGCTCTCTCCAAAATAGGGCTACAGTTAGTTACTCAGGATTGTTTACTGGAGATATAACTGACTTGTTATTTATATACATCCTGTGGACAGTTTTTCCTATAATGAGAGTCTTCCAATTAGAAAAGATGACACAAAATTTGCCCTGACTTTAGCTGAAGTGTTAAATGATATCAATTAGGCCTCAGAAGGCATTTAGGTAAACCTCAGCTCACTGGCCAGAGTTGCTATAGAAGATAGAATTTTCCTAGAATTTCTCCTTATGGACAAGGTGGAGTTTGTGCTATTGCAAATATATCCTTCTATATTTGCATTAACACTCCTGCTCAAATGGAAAGGTCAGTACAGAAACTTAAAAAGAAATACATCTAGCCTTCTAAGATAGACCTTAGTGGTTATAGGATTTTTTAAAGCTGGTTGAGTCTGAAATCCTGGTTGAGATCACAACTGCAGGTTCCCCTTATCCTGCTGCTTGGAGTCTTGTTAGTAGCAGCCTTAATTAAATACTGTGTGAGGCCAAGTTGAACTGTTTGGTCCCTCCCTCTGTTAGATTAATTGAAATGGCTGACTGAATGGTGTACTTAGGGAAAATTTACCAGAAGTCAAAATGGTGTAGAAATGAAGAGTGCAAACTGCTGGACAACAATTCCCCATGAGTCTTGAGTTTCTGCATGTCTTGCAAGCAAGACACTGATTATTCTTTGTTCCATATTATCTTTTCAAGGGTGCTTGTATAGCAAATAGCCTTGGAAGGCAGAGATAGTTTCTGTCTCAGGAGTAAGGAATAGGCATGCTTACTGTGCAATATAATAAAGATTATATGTTTCACTGGAGCAAAGGACAAGCATATTACCTCCCACTATAAAATATTCAGTTTCTCTAAACTCAGGGTTCCTCTCCTGAAAAGCAATTTGTGATCCTGTAATACATGCTGATGTCATGTGGTTCCCTTCATGTTGTCCTTTGGAAACTGGAGATCTGGGAACCAGCACAAAATGCTGATATTCTAGTTACTGCCATAACTGTGAGTAATAAACTGTGTTTCTTCACTGACCTAGGAATCTCATATATTCTATCAGCATCCATCACACTGTCACCAGCTAACATATTAGCTTTCATGTAGCTTGAAAATCTCAGATGCTTCACAATTCTTGATAAGGTAGAGTGTGGACATAGGATAATCATCATAATTAATTTTCCCTGCCTGTAATGAAAAATGCTGATATATAAATAGTATAGTAAGAGCAGGAAGGACTACTTCTTAAGACTGAGATTCCATTTTAAAATGAGGGAGTTAGGAGGTAACATTCATAACATACTTTATGGTAATCAGTCAACAACTGACCCTGTCTTAAGGCAGGGCAAGCAGTCCTAAATAATATGTTCCCACACTTGAAGGTAACCACTATCTTGGAGAAGAACAGGATCAATAAATTCTTTGTGTTGTTTATCTTACAGAATATCTAGAATATGGATGGTGACATAATGTCTCTCATTGGAGATAGACATCATGAGACCACATGTCAAACCTATGCACCATTGTCCCTTTACCCCATCTTGAAATCCTTAAAAAGGACGAATTCTAAGACTTTAAGTGCACCTCCTTTCTGAGGCTGCCCACACTCCCCTTTCTTTGAGTTTGTACTTTGCCTTAAATAAAATCTTCTTGCTCCTCAAATTATAGTGATTTTGTCTCCACACTTTTCCAAGCCTCTTGGGAGGTTAATAAGAGAGACCCCTTTTCCCAGTGGCAAGCATCTTTGTTACTTTATTTTACTCTATTTTCTAGACTTAAGCACAAGTCTTCTCTCTCTCTGTTATACTTGAGACAAGTAGGGGAGGGCTACTTAGAGCTCTGATTTGAGTTTGCAAGTTCCCATAATCTGGGTGACCCAGACAAGACTGCAGCTGTAAGATCATGCTCTTTAGTGCCTGCCCCAAAGTCTCCTTTCTTTGCTCCAAGGAAATTCTCAGAACATAATCTCACTCCATCCAGTGCTCTATGGCTTCCCCAAATCCTGAGGTGGTAGGGGGTTAGTTCCCACACCAATCAGGTTCAAGTGGACACTATAAGCCAAGTGACTCTGGCCTCAGGAGTTGGCAAGATATTTGTCCTACACCTAGCAGGAGTTCAATGAAATTCCCTTTTCTCCCTGTGTTCTTCCTTGCCCTCTACTGCCTGCATGGCTGCTGCCATTCACTACTACTCTAGCTTTAATGAATTCCTTCCTTACCTACACTCATCTGACCTATTTGTGAATTCTTTCCCAATCAGAGTCAAGAATCCTCCCCAGCCAGGTTGAGGTTTCACCTAGTACACAGGGAGAGACCTTCCCAGAATGCAGCTGCCTGTTAGCATTGATACACCCCTGTGTGGTAGGCAGCTCTGATATTAATGCTCCCACCTTACAGATAAGATAACTGAAGCCCAAAGAGACTCAGTATGTTATTATGACAAACACCCCCTAATTGTTCTCCAGAAGAATTAAAAAATCTCTTCCATCTAATGGATAAAATATTGGTAATTCATAATTGCTAAATGGTAATTTAATGTTTCTTTTCACCATGTGATCTATGTGACGAAGAGTTCCACTGGCCCTTCTGTGTAGCTGAAAAATCCAGCCAAGAGAGTGATTCCCTTGGTGAGGGGTTCTACAAGGCAAACACTTCATTTAACACAATTATAAAGGAAATTTGTCATCTGGTAGAGGAAGGATCTCCTTAGGCACAAAACAAAACAAACAAAACCAAGAAAGTGTGGTAATCAGCTCCTGGAGGTGAGGACAAGGTTTGGGAATGATTAGAGTTAAATGTTAAACAATGGGCAACTCTATTGTTATGTACATTGGCATTGTATCAGACACTTAATAAATAACAATGAAAAAGATTTCAGGTACACAGAATTGAATTGACACATATTATCTAGTTGAAACCTACTAACCTTGTAAGGTAGGTAGTACTGTATTTGACAGATGAGGAAGTTGAAGGGGAGAAATATTCAGTAAATTGATTAAAACCACATAACTATTAAGTGAAAACAGCCCAAATCAATCAATGTGGTTTACCATGCAACAGAATGAAGGATAAAAATCATACAATCATCTCAATAGATGCATAAAAAGCATTTGACAAAATTCAATATCCACTGATGATAAAAACTCTTAACAAAGAAACATAGATTATCTGGAAGGTCCCTGAAAGAGCCTTTATTTAACTCTTGTTTTTTTACAGAGTAGAAAACAGAATCAAGTTATTTTTTAAGTTACCTGAGATTGTAATAAGAATGTCACAAAGACATAAAATATAGCAGGAAGATATCTGATCATGACTATGTATTTGAAAGCATAAGAGCTCCAATTTATGAATGCAAACCTCCTGGAAAAGGTCTATGACAGGGAAAGTAATGTCTTCCTCCAATACATTAAAAAAAGGTCAAGGATTGGGGAGGGATTTTCAAATGCCTTGGGAAAGAGAGGTGATCAAATTGACCTATGAAACCAAGTGGTTAACATTAGTATGACAAAAGATTGGAAGAACTGATTAAAATAAATTTATACTATCAATCCAGTTTATACTTAACCAAAAAAGGAAAAATGCCCAATAAAACTGATAGGATTTATGTGAAAGAAAAGTCAGGCAAAGTGAAGTGAAAGATACCATCACTTCTGATCATGCTGTGACAAGAATCTGAATTAATTTCTTAAAATATTGGAAAGTTGGAAGAGGCATATAGAGATTAAGCAAATTTCTGCTCTTAGAAGAATTAAAAATGTGATGAAGAATGACTGATAGTGAGACAGGGACCATGGGCTTAGACAGAGTAGGGTGAGGTCCTCCGGGAAAAGCAGAGCAGAATATTTACAGTCAGAGCAATGTAACAATGGGCAAAGAAGTCCCTATTGAAACTCTGTGCTAAGCATTATGCAAAGTCAAGGTCACACTAATTCTTTAGGGTAAAGGTTATAGACATCTTTAGTGACATTAGTTAAAGGTCAAAAGGCCAGGAGCAACTTGGCCTGGAATGTTTGAGTGTTCTGCAAGGGTATCAGCACAACACATGACTCCGCTGTCAGCCCTAGCAATCAGGCTTTAACCCAGCCCACCTTGAGGACAGGGCAGGTGATGAAATTCCACACCCCTAAGTTTTTCTCATGTTCTCAAAAAATCCTCAGCTCCCTATAAAACCCCCTGGACAATGCACCACTACGGGCTCTCTTGTCCCCTTCTGGCATGAGCCAGGAGCTCTTTCCTCTCACTTTATTTCTAAATAAAAGCCTGCACCTTGCTCTCCTACCTTGAGTGTTTGTGAAGCTCATTCTTTGGCTTCATGAACAATAACCCCAGCATCATCTTTGGGGGCTCGTCCAGGATAACTTCGGAGGTGAGTATCAGCATCCAAGCCTGCCTTTTCTCTCACTGTCCTTAGAGAAGGAAGCCGTCTATGGCACACAAAATTGGGGACTTGTCAGCCACTTAAATGGGACTAGCCTGGCTGCTGATCTCAAAGTCTCAAGTGACAGGTTCCTCTGCATTTCCCTCAGTGGATCCCCTATCTCCCTTGGGAGCTGGGAAAGTCAGCTGAGTGGAGGCCAGGATTCTCTTTCAGAGGCATCTCCTTGGATGCAAGGGACTGAGGAAAGCCATGGGCAGCTGCAAGAGTCTAAGCTGAGGCTGCACTTCAGCAGTTTCTCAAAGGCCCGCATGTCTGGAATCAGGCCCCGACAGCCCAACTGGGTATCCATGAGGAGTGTCTCTCTCTCTGTCTCTGACTTCCAGCCTGCCTCTTCAGGCCGCCCTGGCCTCTGAGTGAAGCAGGGGGACTTCCTAACTCTTTTCTAACTTCATCAATTTCATGGAACCCCATGCTCACTGTAAGATAAATTCTAGCCGAAATAAGCAGGCAATGAGAGGCAACAAAGGGCCCAGCAGTTTATTTGAGTGCAATTCCCGGGCGAGGTTCACCAGTCTGCAGGGACACGGCTGGGGAAGTCATGCATAACCTGATAGGTGGGGATATTTAATAAGCACAGGGAGGGGAGGGGGAAGTGGGCTGCACCAGGGGTATGTGGGGAATTTTTATTGGCTCAACATTGGGTGATGGACAGCCAGAGGTCTCCTCCTTCCAGATGGAGGGGGTCTGCATTCAAGGTTTGTTGGCACGTCATGGGACTGGAATCCAGGAAGAGCTGTTCGTTCCTTCCCTGTACAGCACAGAGCTACTTGGTGCTGTCTCTGTTCCACCTGCATTGGCCTCGCCCTTCTCCCTCTGGTACCTCCTGTCTTACATTCCAGCCTTTGGTCATAATGGGCAACAACTTGATCTGGCTACTCCCGGCTGACAAGGGACATTGTGGGGGGATTGAGGCTAGTATTAGGCCAAAGGAGAGGGTTTAGTGGGGAGAGGTGCATAACAATGGAGCAACATCTGATTAGTGGTGACCTGAGTCATCTCAGTTAGCTTCCATTGGAGGAACTTGAAGACACAAGGGGCAATTAAGAGTAGACCACAAACCATTATTAAGGGGCCCAGTAGAGGCATTAGCCAGGCTATCATGGGGGACTGAAGCTACCCATAAGGGCTGCCTTTAGGTACTCGTGTTTTGTGGAGGTCTTTTTGTAGTTCTTGTAATTTTTTAATGCTTTGTTCTACAGTCCAGGATTCATTGATATTGTAACAGCATACTTCTTCTGGGAAAATACAGGTTCCGCCCTTTTCTGTGGTAAGCAGATCTAAAGCCCGCCTGTTTTGAAGGGTGATTTGGTCAAGGGAAGTAAGCTGCCACTGGAGGGAAATAAGAGAGGTTGAGGTTTCTCCCAGGGTCAGGCTCACTCTATCATCTAATGCTGCCAATTGACTTGTGAGACCTTGAGAGCTGACTAGGCTATGGCCTAACATCCCTGCTCCGGTGGCAGCCACAGCTACTGTGGTGACCAGACTTACTCCTACTAGTACGGGTAGGAAGACAGCCCTCTTTTGCCTGGTTCTCGGATACGTAGGCCATCCATCTAGCACCTGTTTTACCTCAGGTTTCTTGTATAATGTCAATTGGGGAACTAGCATCACTGAAAAGCAGGGTCCTACCATGGTGCTGCTGATACACTGGGTAAGTGTGTTGTTGCACCAGAAAAAACCACCCCCTTGAAGGGAAATTAGAGTGTCTATGGTCACCTGTCATTGGCATTGGCTTCTCATTGACAGTCCTGAGAAGGTGGAACACTGGGTCAGGTAGCAGGTCAGCAGGACAATGATTCTTTGTGCCATTTTTTGGTGGCCCCAGACTTATGTCAAGACCCAGGCTCAAGGCTCATCTTCCACATTGGTATCTCACTCAAAAGGAGGCTGTAGTCCTTTTCAGAGGAGTTTACTGGTTGAGCCTGGAAGTAACTAACGGGAACCACCGCCACCAGGGGGCATTGGAGGGAGGTACAGAGGAAACAATCTGACACATTGCTGAGGATATGTGAAGCATTAAGAAACTGCACTGTTTCTCCAATGACTCCAGCCCAGGAAAGTGGTGCTCCTGCTGGTTGTGGGGAGCGGGGATAGGGGTCCGACTGAATCTTCTGTTTTAGTGCCTGTTCTGTCTGTAGAATATTACTTGATACCTGTACCTGGGTGTCTAGAACCTCCGTGAGAGTGGGATTCACAGTGGTCCATTCACTCTTGATGTATACTGTGCCCCGGGGCTGGGCTTGGTAACTATCATATAGCTTTTCCCTGTACTCCTTTCTCCCAGCATTGATCCCATGGGTTACTAATGGTAATGTATAGCCTATCCTGTATTCTGGCGAACATGCTGTCAGAGACTCCACTTGTTGTATCGCCTACTACATATGTCTAATTCAGGATGACATCCCCCATACATGTTGTACTGGAAAGTACATGTATGAGAGATTTGGTCATATGGAAAGCACAGTGTTGGGTTTGAGAAGGTGTTTAAGATGTCTGTGTGTACTGGTATTTGAACCAGTGTCTGACAATCCACACGTGGGCAACTTTAGGTGCCTACTTCTAGTGCTTCGGTTCCATGAGGAAGAGCTAGTTGGAGCTTAAACTTCCATGCAGAGTAGCTCTGCCTGGAGACCACCGGGCTATTCATCTGGCTGGTTGCGCTTGACATGACTAACCTGCAGCTTAAGAGGACCCACCTCACAAGACACCCAATCATCGTGTCTGGGCGCCTGTTTGAGCCTAGAAAGGTGATACCAGGAAGAATGCTCATGTAGTTTGACTGCTGAGGGTGTAGTGAGGATTACTGTATAAGGCCCTGTCCAGCAGGGTAGAGGGATTTTGGCTGGAGTTCTCTTAGAAGTACCTCGTCCCCTGGCTGAAGGATCGCTGCGTCTCCTAGGTTGTTGGATGATGTAGGTTGGCATAGGAGCTGGTCTGCGTGTTCCCTGAGAAGATGTCTCAACAGTGAAAAGTAAGGAAGGTAGGAGGCCAAAGGAGGAGAGGTAGTGGGCAGGCCTGTGCTCAGTAAGAAGGACCTGCCATACATTAGCTCAAATGTGCTTAGTTCAGCTGGTCCCCAGGGGGCAGCACACAGCCGAGCAAGAGCAGTAGGGAGAAGATTGGGCCATGAGAGCTTTACCTACAGAAACAGCTTAGTTAGGTGGTCCTTCAGAGGACCATTAGCCCTTTTGACCTTACCCAACGATTGGGGGTGATAGGGTATATGGAGGTTCCAGGTGATATTGAGAGCCTCGGCTGTTAGCTGAGTGACCCGGGAGATGAAGGCAGGTCTGTTATCGGATTAGAGTGAAGTGGGGAGCCCGAAACGAGGAATGATGTGTTCCACCAGCACCTGAACCACCACTGATGCAGTCTCTCGGTAGGTGGGGAAGGCCTTGATCCACCCTTTAAAGGTATCAACCAGAACTAGTAAATACTGGAGCTTTTAATGCCTAGGCATATGGGTGAAATAGACCTGCCAGTCCTGTCCAGGGATTGTTCCCCTCATCTGGTGGAGGGCCATCCTGGACTTCAGAGCACCTTGAGATGAGATGTGATGACAAGTAGTGCAGGTCTAGTGCACCTGATCTATTGCCTTGTGGAGACCATAAGGGGCAAATATGGGGGAGAGAAACTGGTGCATGGCCTCCAGCCCAATGTGTAGAAACTGGTGAATTTTGGATATGATATCTCTGCCTTGGGCTAGGAGTAGGGCAATTCATCCCCCGAGGTATAACCATCCCTGATGTCCCAACATCCCCCCTTGTTGGCAGCCGTGCTCAGAAAATAGCGCCCAATGCAGGGCAGCCGGAAGGCCCCGAACTTCCTAATGACAAATCATCCCACACCACTAAACTACATGCTAATTGCGCCTTGGTATAAGGACCAATGAGACCCACCAAATTGATATGCTAATAAGGCATATGGAGCTGCACCAACCAGGTCAGAGCATGAGAACTATATAAGCAAGCCTCTCCTTCCCCTCTGGGTCCTGCCCAACTCATTTGTTTCACAAAGAGCTGAAGAATAAAGCTTTCTGCAGAAGAATCCTGCTGTTGTTGCGTGCTGTTCTTGCCGGCGAGGACGGGGCACACGACAAGTGGTGCCGAAACCCGGGGACCAGAACATCACCGGCACAGGGAGGACCCTTCAGACATCTGGAGAGGATTCAGAACTGCAGGTCAGAAGAAAACCCGGAGGGGTAAGTTCCGAGAGGCCCCTGCTTTTTAGGATAATGGTTGATGGTTCTCTGTAAATAAGGAGGCACCATGGGGAATGCACCGTCATTAGTCACGGCGCTGCAGACAGCTCTCAAAGAGCGAAACTTGAAGATCTCCAGCAAAGTCTTAGGATCTTTTGTGAAGGAGATAGACCGTGTGGCCCCCTGGTTCATTTGTTCAGGGTCCCTCTCAATCCCGAGCTGGGACAAACTGGGGAAAGATCTTGATAGAGAGGAGGAGGAGGGTAGCCTGAGGGGAGGCACCAGGCCCCTCTGGAAACTGATTAGAGCTTGTCTGCAAGATGAGAGATGTGAAAAGGTAATAAAAGAAGGTCAGAGAGCATTGACAGATATCCAAGAGAGCATGTCAGAAACGGAACGGGAAACAGAGAGCACGCATGGCCGAAAAAAGGCCACAAAAACGAAAGTAAAGAAACCCCAGAGTGAGGGAAAAAGCCCGCCTAGGGCAAAAGCGAAAGAGCCCCGAGAAGCGAGTGACGATCGCCTCGGAGAAAATAGTAAATACCCCTGGAAAGAGTTGAGGGACCTCCAACTCTCCAATAGGGAATCTGAGGAGGAATTAATGTCCGCAGAGGAAGGGGAAGAAAATAAAACCGCAGAGTGCAGAAGTAAGGGAACCAGCAAAGTTGAAAAGCGGACCAAGGAAAAAATGAAAGTAGGGTGTCCCCCTACGCCCGTTGCCCCGCCACCTTACGTGAGTGGCGCACTCTCCTTTTGCCACCCAGATACTCTTCAGGCAATTAGACAAATGTTTCCTGTATTTGAGGATAACGGTGTACGCTCTCACCAACCCCTGAGTCATAAACAAGTTAAAGACTTAGCAGAATCCGTCCAAGCGTATGGGGTCAGTGCCAACTATACCATAGCACAAGTTGAGAGATTAACAGAGACAGCCATGACACCTGCAGACTGGCAATATGTGACCAAGGCGTGCCTTTCCAGTATGGGACAGTACATAGAATGGAAGGCCTTGTGGCATGATATAAGCATGACTCAGGCGCGCCCAAATGCGGCTGAAGGGCAGCCTGCATGGTCATATGATATGCTGACGGGCCAGGGCAAGTGGGTAGCCAATCAGACCGTCTACCCATTACAGGTCTATGCACAAATAAACGCATGCGCCGCCAAAGCATGGAAAGCCCTCACCAACAAAGGAGAAGTATCAGGCAATTTGACAAAAATTATTCAAGGGCCGAGCGAGCCATTTTCTGACTTTGTCGCTCGTATGATGGAGGCCGCAGGCAGAATATTTGGAGATCAGGAACAAGCGATGCCCCTGGTAGAGCAATTAGTATTTGAACAATGTACCAAAGAGTGTAGACAGGCGATTACACCCTGGAAACAAAAAGGAATGAGTGCATGGCTAAAAGCCTGTAGAGAGATAGGAGGACCACTCACCAATGCGGGCCTAGCCGCGGCCATATTACAGAGCCACAAACAAGCCAGGATCACTAACAGAAGTATCAAATGCTTTCAATGCGGGAAATTAGGACATATAAAGAGAGAGTGTAGGAGCCCAGTTTCAGAGCAAACAACCCAAAAGACCCCTGGGTTGTGCCCTAAGTGTAAGAAAGGCAGGCATTGGGCCAATGAGTGCCGGTCTATTAAAGATATAGAAGGGAAACCCTTAGAACTGCCAAAAAACGCCCAGAGGGGCCCCCGTCACCAGGGCCCGCAAATATATGGGGCAACCAGCACGCAACTGTCATTCGGGAACAACCAGGCCCCCCAAGGAGAGCCACTTCAGGTTCCGCGGGATTGGACATCCGTGCCACCACCAGAATAGTGTTGACTCCACAGATGGGAGTTCAGCCTATCCCTTCAGACTTTAAAGGCCCCCTACCACCAAATACCGTTGGGTTGCTCTTAGGGCGCTCTTCTGCTGCCTTGAAAGGCCTGACAGTCCATCCCGGAGTTATAGATCAAGATTATGAAGGACAGGTAAAAATCATGTGTTCGGCTCCCAGAGGAATCTATCCTATATCCCCGGGAGACCGCATAGCCCAGCTCTTAGTTTTACCTAGTCTCCACGCCAATTATCCTGCTACCAACACGGAGAGGGGAGAAAGGGGCTTCGGCTCCTCTGACTGGGATTCAGCCTTCATAGTATTAGATTTAGCAGACAGACCAAAATTAACTCTTCAAATAGAGGGAAAGAGCTTTGAGGGAATCCTAGACACTGGAGCAGATAAAAGTATTATCTCTGCAACCTGGTGGCCCTCCAAGTGGCCTGTGACCCAATCCTCACATTCATTACAAGGTTTAGGATATGAGTCAAGCCCTTCAATTAGTGCCAAACCATTGAAATGGCGAGCCCCTGAAGGACAAGAGGGTACAGTCACCCCTTATGTACTCCCTCTACCGGTCAATTTATGGGGGAGGGATGTCATGAGAGACTTAGGCCTCAAACTCATTAATGAATACTCCACCCCCGCCCAAGGCATGATGATGGACATGGGATACATCCCTGGCAAGGGGCTGGGGAAACACCAACAGGGACGCATAGAGCCCATCCTGCCCAAAGTAAAGAATGACCGTCACGGCCTGGGTTTTTCATAGGGGCCATTGAAGATGCCATGCCCATACCTTGGCTCACAGAGGAGGCCGTATGTGTTCCTCAGTGGCCCCTATCCTCTGAAAAATTAGAAGCAGCTCATTGCTTAGTGCAAGAGCAGCTCCAAGTGGGACACCTAGAACCCTCTGTGTCCCCATGGAACACACCCATATTTGTAATCAGGAAAAAGTCAGGATCATGGAGGTTGCTTCATGATCTAAGAGCAGTAAATGCTCAAATGAAAATGCTTGGACCCGTACAACGGGGACTGCCACTCCTCTCTGCCTTACCCAAAGAATGGAAAGTGCTCATAATAGATATTAAAGATTGTTTCTTTTCTATACCTCTAAGCTCCAAGGACAGGGAAAGATTTGCTTTTACTTTGCCAGCTATTAACCATGAACAACCTGACGCCAGATTTCAGTGGAAGGTCCTCCCTCAAGGAATGGCAAATAGTCCCACCATATGTCAACTATATGTTCAGCGGGCACTAGACCCAATTTGTAAGACCTATCCCACGCTAAAGATCATCCATTACATGGATGACATCCTTCTTTGCTCCCCACAACCAGCGGAAATAGAAGAAGCATATATAGATCTCACTAGATCCCTAGAAAATTGGAGACTGAATATAGCAAGCGAGAAGGTCCAAAAATCTAGTGTTAGCAAATTCCTAGGAGCAACCATTTACACAGATGTAATTTGCCCCCAAAAGCTTGAGATAAGACATAATCAGTTGCGAAATTTGAATGACTTCCAAAAACTCCTAGGGGATATTAATTGGTTGTGCCCATACTTAAAGATACCCACCACTGAATTGACTCCACTGTTTAAAATCCTAGAAGGAGACCCACAACTAACGTCACCGCGCTCCCTCACACCTGAGGCATTACAAGCCATTCGCAAAGTAGAACAGGCTTTGATGACAGCACAATTAAATAGAGTGCAATCGAATGAACCCTTTGAGTTGTGTGTCCTTCCCACCCCAGAGCTGCCAACAGCAGTCTTATGGCAGCACGGCCCACTGATCTGGATTCATCCCCAAGCCTCTCAGGCTAGGACAATAGAGTACTATCCGGCAGCCGTGGCCAAACTTGCTTTGAGAGGAGTAAAAACCTCCATGACTCATTTCGGAGAGGCTCCAGCTAAAATTATAACCCCTTACAACGTAGAACAGATACAAGTATTATGTGCTATGAATGATGATTGGGCCATACTTGCTTACAGTTTCTCAGGAACCTTTGATAATCATTTCCCTAAACATCCCCTCATCAACTTCGCCAAAAATCATCTCCTAGTATTTCCTCGGGTCACTAGCCTAACCCCGCTGCCTCATGGAAAAACAGTTTACACGGACGGGTCTAAGACAGGCACAGGTGCCTATGTCCATGATGGCAAAGTTGTGACAAAAGGCTACACACCTGACACTCCACAAATAGTGGAATGTCGCATAGTCTTAGAGGTCTTACAAATCTTTCCTGAACCTTTAAATATTGTGTCTGACTCCTGTTATGTAGTTAATGCAGTCAAATCAAAGCGTCCAGCCCAGTAGCCACTTTGTTCAAACAGATACAATCAGCACTACTTCATAGACAATCTCCTTTGTATATAACTCATATCAGAGCACATTCAGGCCTTCCCGGGCCTCTGACCCAAGGCAACCACTTGGCAGACCTCGCAACCAGAAATATAGCTTTTCCCCTGCTAGACCCTATCACCACAGCTTCAAAATTCCACACACAATTTCATGTCACTGCCGAAACACTGCGCAAGCGGTTTAGCATAACCAGGGCCGAAGCTAGGAACATTGTCCTTAGCTGCCAACATTGCTGCAGCTTCCTTCCCACACCTCATGTTGGGATCAACCCCAGAGGTATTAGGCCTTTACAAGTTTGGCAAATGGATGTGACGCATATTTCGTCTTTTGGGAAACTGAAATATGTACATGTATCCGTGGATACTTGTTCAGGAGTCATCTTTGCCTCCCCATTGTCAGGAGAGAAAGCTTCCCATGTCATCCAGCACTGTCTTGAAGCTTGGAGCGCATGGGGCTTACCACAAATCCTGAAAACAGATAATGGCCCAGCCTATACCTCTACAAAATTTGCTCAATTTTGTCAACGTATGGGGATCAAACACATCACTGGCCTTCCCTACAACCCACAGGGTCAAGGGATTGTGGAACGCGCGAACCGCACGCTCAAATCCTATTTACTTAAACAAAAAGGGGGAATTGAGGATATACCCCCCACACCAAAAACTGCCACAGCCCTAGCACTTTTCACTATAAATTTTTAAAATCTGGATGCTCAAGGCCATACAGCAGCGGATCGCCATAATCAGTGGCCAAAAGACCCACAAGAACTAGTAAAATGGAAGGACGTGTTATCTAACCAATGGAAGGGCCCGGATCCAATCATAATCAGATCCAGGGGAGCTGTGTGTGTTTTCCCCCAGGGTGAAGAAAATTCCTTCTGGATCCCGGAGCGCCTAACGAGGAAAGTCCTAAACAAAGGAGATGACTTCGCTGTACCTCCTGACCCTGCTCCTGACACTGGAGACCCCGACTCAGGGAGTATTGAGATGGGGAATCCTGTCTGCCTTTCCTAAGCCTATGCCTGTCCGTTTCAATGCAGCCGTTTTTCCCCGCTTTTTCACCACCAACTCTAGTATGAACTTGCCCTACCTAGAAAAGGACACCCTAACAGCCCCGTTGGGGGAAAACCGATCCTTCGTAACTAATGGGTCATTATGCTTCACCACTCAGAATCTAGCTGGCTGTATCTCCCTGAAACGGAGGAAATACGGATGGTTCAGTGACATAATTCTAGAGGCCAGTGGCCTCCCCGTTATGTCAGCTAAATTTGAAGGGCCTAATAAGGAAGGGAGCCCGCCCTATAAGAACATGACTATCCACCAGATGGTTCTCTGGATCAATGGCACATTTGTACACTCTCCCAGGAACAATTCCACCGACAGGCCTCATCAACCCAAATATGCCTCCCATTGTGTGGGCGACTATGAGGGAGAGCTGTGGCCCTGGACTGACTGTCAGTCAACTGTAGTAACGTGGGCAACTGAGAGGCAGGAGTTTACCATCTCCCCAGATATGGAGGGACGGCCAGCCAATGAGGCTTGGTGGCCAGTAAAGGTGCTCGAAGGCGAGTTTCGTCAGCAGCTGAGCATGAACCCCTTCCATAAATGGATGCTGTGTGGAGTCAATGGCTCGTGTACCGACCTCTCCCCCTTTTCCGCCCTCCAGGGTGGGGGAATCGGTGTAAAAAATATCACCTTTTGGTGCGAGAACAACCACACGCGCGCACACTGGAACATGACCATGACCCATAACAACGAGAACTACACGTGTTCAGCAAAATCAGGTCCAGAGTCACCTAATTCCCTTTTTCCACCTTCTCCAGTATGCGTATACCCCCCATTTCTGTTTATCTTATCCAATAGTAGCTTTGACTCCTGCTCCAATGAAACCTGCTTTCTGTCTCAGTGTTGGGATGCGCGTAACTTTACCAATGCTTTGGTAGTCCGCATCCCCCGTTGGGTCCCTGTTCCCGTAGACGCCCCTAACACCATGACTCTGTTTCGAGAAAGGCACGATTTCGGCGTTACAGCCACCATAGTGCTCCTGATCTCCGCGACCGCGGTCGCAGCCACCGCCGCTGGTATAGCTTTAGACACCTCCATCAAATCGGCTACAGAGCTCAATAACCTTGCAGCCTCAGTAGCTTCTGCCCTGGACCAACAGTCCACACTTGATGGCAAACTGAAAGGAGGAATAATGATCCTCAATCAGCGCATAGACCTTGTAGAGGAACAAATGGAGGTGCTTTGGCAGATGGCCCAATTGGGATGTGAGCGGAAATATCGTGCTCTCTGCATCACTAACATTCAATATGAAAATTTTACACGGGCAGCTAATCTGTCACAAGACCTGTCCCAGTATCTTTCAGGAAACTGGTCCCAAGACTTCGATGGGACACTAGAAGAGCTGCGGCGAGAAATTATCCACATCAACTCCACCCGTCTAGATATCTCCGTAGCGGAAGGACTCTCTTCCTGGTTCCTCAGAGCTCTCTCCCACGTCAAGGAGTGGGCGGGCATGGCTGGGATGGGCGTGTTCCTGCTTGGAGGTCTCATGCTCTTACTCTGGTTGTTATGCAGACTCCGCAACCAACATAAGCAGGACAAGGTGATCCTTGCTCAAGCCCTAATGGCGATAGATGTTGGCGCCTCTCCCCAAGTGTGGCTCAATATGCTTAAGAAGGAAGCTCAGCTTTAGCTTGAGGTAGCTCTTGCACCCTGAGCCCATGTGGCACTGCACCAGGCCCGAGTACCTCAATGCTTAATCACAGCTTTCTTTAAGAAGCTCATGGTGCAAGAGGGTTGAGAAAAAAGGTCCAAACCCTTTGTACCAAGCGGTCCCAACACCAGCCAGAGGATGCGAGGCAAAGCACTGCAAGAGGTCTTGGACCCCTCTGAGAGGCATGCCTGACTGCATAGGGGTAGATGCCCAGAACCCCTCTCCAAAAAGGGGGCATCAGGAAGTATGATGGAGGTCAGGCCTCTGTCTCCGCCTCTGCTGGCAAGTTCCGCCTTGAGCTTCTGTTAGACAAAAAAGGGGGAGATGTTGGCAGCCGTGCTCAGAAAATAGCGCCCAATGCAGGGCAGCCGGAAGGCCCCGAACTTCCTAATGACAAATCATCCCACACCACTAAACTACATGCTAATTGCGCCTTGGCATAAGGACCAATGAGACCCACCAAATTGATATGCTAATAAGGCATATGGAGCCGCACCAACCAGGTCAGAGCATGAGAACTATATAAGCAAGCCTCTCCTTCCCCTCTGGGTCCTGCCCAACTCATTTGTTTCACAAAGAGCTGAAGAATAAAGCTTTCTGCAGATTGTTGTTACGTGCTGTTCTTGCCGGCAAGGACGGGGCACGCGACACCCCCTTGATGTAGAAGCAGTCACTGTTCAACATCAGGATATTGGGGCAATAGAGAGGGGGAAAGAAACAGCATAGAGGGTTGGCTAGACCCGGGTGTTAACTGTCAGGCCATGGCATCTACCAAAACATTACCCCTGGTTACTGGATCCTTTCCAGTCTGATGTCCCTTACAATGCACAATGGCCACCTCTTTGGGGTCCTGTAGGGCCTGTAGCAGGTGGCTGATAGCCCTGCCATTGATGGTTGGGGTTCCTTTAGTGGTAAGGAAGCCCCTCTCTTCCAAATCACAGCATGAGTGTGCATAATTAGGAAGGAATATTTAGAGTCAGTATAAATTGTGGCCTTCTTTCTGACTGCCAGCTGTAATGCCCGGGTAAGAGCCACTAATTTGGCTTTCTGGGAGGTGGTCCCAGATGGGAGTAGGTTTGCTTCTATCACCCGTGACAGAGTCGCCACTGCATGGGCTGCCCTTCACACCCTGTCACTCCCCTTCACCGAGCTTCCATCCATGAAAAAAGTCAAGTCAGGGTCTTTGAGGGGCATGTCTTGTAGGCCCTCTCTAGGTTTTCTAAGAGCCTCTACAACCTCTACACAGGAATTAGTGGGCTGATTTGCCTGATCACTGATGGGAAACAAGGAGGCTAGGTTAAGGGGTGGAGAGACTTGTAGGGTTACCTGTGGATGTTCAATGAACAGAAGATGGAATTCCTGTACCCTTGAAGGACTCAAGGAAGCCAGAGATTTATGACTCAAAAGATCTTATAACCGGTGTGGGGAATACACAGTAATGGGCTGTTGGAGAGCTAATTTCAGGGCTTCTCAGGCCAGACTTCCTGCAGGGCTTGGAGGCAAGGCTACCACCTCCTGGCGGTGGTATCCAACTGTCTGGAGGGAAAGGCAATGGGACGGTACCCTGGCCCCACTGGTTGTACCAGCACTCTGGTAGCCACCCCTGCCCTCTCTGCTGTATATAGGGTAAAGGGCTTAGTTAAGTCAGGGAGCATCAATGGGGGGATGAGAGCAACGCATCCTGCAACTGATTGAAAGCAGAAGCCACCTTGGTGGATGAAGTTAGCGGCCCAGTAGGAGTCTCTGTGGCAGCCGCATACATAAAGTGGTCTGGCCAGAAGGGCAAAGTTAGGCACCCAGTGTCTGAAAAACCAACCCTACCAATCCTAGAAAGGATAGT
Source organism: Manis javanica (assembly GCF_040802235.1). Classification (NCBI taxonomy): domain Eukaryota; kingdom Metazoa; phylum Chordata; class Mammalia; order Pholidota; family Manidae; genus Manis; species Manis javanica. The sequence goes on from NC_133174.1 coordinate 92,999,297, forward strand.
ATCTCAGCTCCTGATGTAGGTGGCAAGAGAGCTCTAATCACAGCCGTTCCATCCGCCACTAGGACTTTAGTGGTGGGAGTTAGAGTTAGCCCGAGGTATGTAACTTGAGGTAGAGACCGCTGTGCTTTGGCAGGGGTATTCTGTATCCCATGTCTGCCAGGAAATTAAGAAGGGATGTGGTGTCCAGAACAGAGGCCGCCTTTAGGGGCTGCAAAGTAAAAGATCATCTATGTACTGGAGGAGACTGCTCTCGCCCGTTGAATGTCATGAGAGTTCCTCTGCCAGGGCCTGTCCAAAAAGATGGGGGCTATCTCTAAAACCTTGAGGTAGAACTGTCCAGGTCAATTGTCTAGATTGACAGGTGTCAGGGTCCTCCCACGTGAAGGCAAATAGCGGCTGCGAGTCTGAGTGGAGAGGTATAGTGAAAAAGGCATCTTTAAGGTCCAGTAGAGTAAAATGAGAGGTACTGGAAGAGTATATGGGTTAGGCACTACTGGGTGTAAGGAATCACAGCCTCATTAATTATTCAGAGGTCCTGAACGAGGCAATATGCTCCAGAAGGCTTTTTTACCGGCACAATGGGAGTATTGCATGGAGAGTTAGCTGGCACTAAACGCCCCTGCGAGAGCAGACGATTAACAATAAGCTGTAGTCCCCTTCAGTGAGCCTGTGAAATAGGAAATGGAGGCCGAGAAGAGAAGCAGGATGGGTCTTTAAGGCGTATTAAAACTGGAGTGTGATGGGTTGCCACCACAGGGATGGAGATGTCTCACACGACCGGATTGACAGCAGTCCAGGGAGTTGGGAGACTCAGGTCTCTGTCGTCCAACCCTCCTTTGCTGACTAAAGCAGTGAGGGAACCTAAGCGTTCAAAAGGTGGGAGGGAAATAGAGTCTCCTAACTTATAGAGCAGATCCTGTCCTAACAGAGGGGTAGGACGGGAAGGCATGACCAGAAAGGAATGGGTAAACAGGGTACCTTGAAAAGTGCAGGACACCAGGCCCATCTCTAAAGGCTTGGAGAGGGTTCCTATGACCCCAACTATGGAGACCCTGGCAGGGTATAAAAGCCATTTAAAGGAGGGGAGAACAGAGTAGATAGTACCCATGTCCACCAAAAAGGAGAGAGGCTTACCCGCTACCCACAGCTTGGCCCTGGGCTCAGTGAGGATGATCGGGGTGTCTGTGTCCACTCATCTTCAGTCTTGGAGGATGCCCAGCAGGTCTGAAGGGTAGTATTTTGAGGGCATCTGTCCCCTGTGGGGCTCTGCCGCCAGAGGACCACCCCCTAGTGGACAGCCTACTTTCCAATGACCTCACTTACCACAGCTGGGGCACGGTCTGGTCGGTGTGCATGGTTGGTTGGGGCACTTCCTTGCCCAGTGCCCTTTTTGCTGCACCAAAAGCAAGGGCCTGGAGGTTCGAGTTGATCTTCAGGGACACCCCAACGATCCCCACGTGCCAGTCGCAGAGCAGCTGTTATGGCACAAGTCTGTTCCGCCATTCAGGCAGGTGACCTCTTCTCACTCTCATCCTCTCGGGCATAAAAAACCTTAAATGCCATATCTACCAGGTCTCCTAGAGGGGTCTGGGGACCATCTTCAGCCTTTTTAAGCTTGCGCCTGATGTCGGGAGCCAACTGAGTTATAAAATACATAGCCAGGAGAGAGGAACCCAACACTGAGGCCAGGTCAATCTTAGTAAAAGCCCCTAGGGTTTCCTTGAGGTGCTTCATGAATTCTGGTGGGTTTTCATCAGGCCTCTGGGTAATTTCTCTAAGCTTATCATAATTGATGGCCTTTTGGGCGGTTGAGTTCATACCTACTAACAAGGAGCGAACCATGCGATCCCAGCATGCCTCACCCTCAGGAGAATTATAATCCACAGGGGTTCCTGTAAAGGAACAGCCTCCCTGCCCATAGGTTCCCGTTCATCTGCGGCTTGGTCCTCATTGGCACAGTGCTGTGCCACTGCCGTGACACAGTCATATTCTTCCAGGGTTAGAGTGGATTGGAGGACTACATGTACATCATGCCAGGTGAGTTTGTAAGCTTGAGTGAGATATTTAAACTGCTTAGTGAACATTATAGGGTTGGAGGAAAAGTACCCCAATCACTGTTCCACTTGGGACAAGTCAGCAAGGGAAAAGGGAACATGAACTTGGACTACCCCTTCAGCCCCCACCACCTCCCTCAGAGGAGCCATCACATGAGCTCGAGACTGCTGTGACTTAGAATGGGTTATGGGAGGGCTAGACCATTTGGGCACCAGCTGTGGTGAGTAGGACAGCAGTGGGTTTGAAGGAGGGGATGGAGGAGGTGACACTGGCAATGGGGGGATACAACCTGGGAATCAATGCGAACTTGAAGGCAGGGGACCAGGATATGGGGGAGTTTTATCCATTTTTTCCAGTGGAGTCGGCACCTGTGGGGCAAGATGGTGGCGTGACCGGAAGACAAGGGGAAAAAGATGGTGGAGAGACCAGAAGAGAAGGGGAACAAGGTGGTGGAGAGACCGGAAGAGAAGGGGAACAAGATGGTGGAGAAATTGGAAGAGAAGGGGAACAAGATGGTAGAGAGACCAGAAGAGAAGGGGAACAAGATGGTGGAGAGAGAGAGAGAGAGAGGAGGAGGGGTGAGGACATGAACATTGAGGAAGTGAACTGACCCCCATGGTGGGCCTGCAGGAGCAGGAAGGTGGGTAGCTGAGATCCTACACCAAGTCTGTCAGAGAAGATCCTCCTAGTAATAGGAGTGATAGCGATTAGCGGTCCTTGGTGGAGGCCTGGGCTAACAAAACTTGGGAAGGAGTACACTTAACACATAGATCTGGGCAGGCGCACAAAGTCCAAAAAGCCTGCACATATGGGATTTCACCCCACTTTCCGCTCTGGTGGCAATAATTAGTCAAATCGGTGAGGAGGCCAAAATCGAAAGTTCCCTCATGGGGCCAGCGAGATTGGTTGTCCAAGGGATACTGAGGCCAGGCCTGAGAGCAAAGGAAGACCAGCTTCCATTTGCGAACTTCCCGGGACAAATATAGAGTAACCAAATTAGAAATGAGACACTGCAATGGGGTCTGAGCCTCCACTTTTGAGGGCTGGTTCCCCATGTCTGCATCACCTCCCCAACTAATCCCACTGAGAGGAGCACCCAGCATCCCAAGCATGCCAAGTCAGGGGAGACGTCCTGGGAGCCTGGGTGAGGGACGTCTCCCACACGGCAGGGCCAGAGGTGGGCCAGATACCCACAGACATCCTGGGGCCTGGGTTAGGGACATCTCCCACACCGCAGGGCCAAGGGTGGGCTAGATGCCCACAGAGGGTGGGCTCAATGCCCAAGGGGCCGGATGCCCCAACCTGGACATAGCTATGATTTTGAATGGACCAGGTGAAAACAAGTTAGGAAGGGAAACAGACCGGAGGAAACTGAGGGAATCACCAGAAAATAGTCCATGCAGTGGAGAGCAGGCTGAGGTCCCAGGTCGGGGAAGAAGGGGGCAGGGCTACTGGTGGCCTGTCAGGGTCCCATGGTCACGCTCCTTCCCGGGTTTTTTCGGCATCAAATGTAAGATAAATTCTAGCCAAAATAAGCAGGCTACAAGAGGCAACAAAGGGCCAGGCAGTTTATTTGAGTGCAATTCCCAGGCGAGGTTCACCAGTCTGCAGGGATGCAGGCTGGGGAAGTTGCGCATAACCAGATAGGCAGGGAGTTTTTATAAGCACAGGGAGGGGAGGGGGAAGTGGGCCATGCCAGGGGTATGTAGGGAATATTTATTGGCTCAGAGTCAGGTGATGGACAGCCAGAGGTCTCCTCCTTCCGGATGGAGGGGGTCTGCATCTGGGGTTTGTCGGCACATCATAGGACTGGAATCCAGGAAGAGCTGTTTGTTCCTTCCCTATATGGCACAGAGCTACTTGGTGCTGTCTCTGCTCTGCCTGCATTGTCTTCATCCTTCTCCCTCCGGTACCTCCAGCCTTACACTCACCACTGCAAGGTAGGAGATCCATGCTTCACTCTTATTCCTAACTAAATGCTGTTCTTTTTATCCCATAAAAATGTGTCTGGGCACCTGTTAGCCACTTAAAAGACAATTAGCATTGGCTACCAGTCTTAAGTCACTGGTGAAAGGTTTCCCAGTGTCTGCCGCTCCTTAATCCCCCACCTCTGGAGGACGGGAATGTCGCGGAGAGGCTGAGCCGATTTCCTACTTTCCTATACTAATCTGCAGACTCCGAGGGCAGACCAGACTAGTAGATAGTGGTCCTGGATCTCAGCTCCAGCCAATTGATCTATGGCACTGAGTGAACCTCCTGCTAGGCTGCTGCCTATGTGAGAGTCACAGATAACCCCCCGACCTCTTGTTTCACAGACCAGATTTGTTATAGTGGGTGACTGGCTAAATCCCAGGCAGTGGCAGAAACTGGTGTTTAAGAGTATAGACCCCCACCCCTCATAAATGTCCATAGAAACCTCTGAATTTTATCTCTGGCTTTGGAAAAAGTTCCCCTGCTCTTCATTCAAAACAGTCTTCTTAGGCCTGCACCACTTTCTCCTGTGTAATGTAAATGAAGTCTGTAAAGTAATCAAGCTGAAACCTTGAGCCCAACATGTAAATGGCTCTATTCTATTGACCTTACCTATTTTAGAGGCAGTCATCCTGGGGCTATGACATTTCCTTTCCTGTGGCCCCAGGGAAGCAAAACAGGCTTGTGACTCTGACCAAAGATCTGGCAGCCAGAGGTCACACAGTCCCTGGACTTATCAGACAGGCAGGGGATTACTAAAGCTCATTCAGAGAAAACCAGGAAAACTCCCAGAAGGCATAAAGTAAGAGCATACTGGTGAGGTCCTCACTAGATCCAGAGCTCTGAAGCAACTCTCGCTTAGTGTGGGAAGGCAAGAGGGAAATCAAGGCAAGATACAGGCCATGCTGGTAAGGAGTGGTTAAATCCAGTAGGGCTGGCAGAAGAGGTGATTGACCACTGTCATCCAGGCTCCAAGGTGAGGGGATGCCCTCACAGAAAACGGCCGACCAGGTGTCTCACACCTTTCTTTCTCTCTTCCAGGTGGGAACTTCCTCTTCAAGTTTAAAGGCAGAAATGTCTATAGCTTGCACTCTAAAGAACTGGGAGCAAATTTGATCCCCAGACTCTGAAAAAGTGCTTTATCTTCTGCACATAAGCCTAGCCTCAATACAAACTCTCTAATGGAAAGGCTTAGCCACTGAGAGAATTACACAATATAATAAGGTTATGCAGCTAAATTTATTTTAATGCAAGGAAGGAAAATAGTCAAAAGTCCCATGAACTACTACAATATAGAACTAGTTTTCTAAATTATTTTGATGGAAATCTATTCTACTTATTGGGTTCATTATCTTCAAAAATTGGGAGGTCTTTAAACTAAACTCCCTGAAACAGAAGAAATTTATCTTCTACAATACAGCCTGGCTTTAAATGACTGGTGCTAGAATTGTACTTGCATTTCATTTCCAGCTACCTGGAGACACACAGTCCCTATCAGTTCAGAGCCCTCATTGGCCCTGTTAGTCTGGGGCCATCTAAACCTTAACCCAGTTATATAAACTGCTCACCCATAGAGTGTATTCTTGAAAACTGAGATACTTTTAGTCAAATAAGCTAAAAGGAAAGGCAATTGGATATCAGTAACTCAAATGTCTGTATCAGTTTATTTGTCTGTGTATCTGTTCTTTTATGAAAAGTGTTGCTAATTGTTGTCATTATGTCACAATCTGTATGTTTGTGTAACTAAGCATGTAAATGAAAGATTTTTCTACCTCTGGATGGTATTAATAAAACTGATTTAATGACAAGTGCTTGTGAAAATTGGGAATTCTAAAATTTCCAGAAATTATAATAGAAAATACTAAGCATTAATGTTAATTTAAGTTGAACTGAAATGGACATGTTCATATGGTATCAGCTGCCTAAGTTTACCTAAAGTAATTTAAGCTGATATTGTCTGCTATATCTTTCAAGAATAAAATTCTTAGAGAAAGGATTAAAGATAGTGACGTGAGGGGAGAGACAGAGGCTTCCTCCTAAAACTGGATACAATTAGAAAATAGAGTTGGCTCAACTAATCCTGAGAGAGCAACAGGAAAGAGGATGGTGCCAGAATGCATACACCTGTAGAAAAGAGCAGACCTCACCAAATGGGGTAATGTACCAGAGCTGTGGCTCTGCCGGACCCGAGCCCTTCCCCCACCCCAGATCATTGACCAGGAGGAAGAGAAACTGATCAGGGAGGGAGTGGAAGTCTTGGGACTGCTGAATACCTAACTCCGGAGATCTCTGCTGGGAGCACAAACCTGCATTTCATGGTGCTTTCATCATACTCTTCTGATTACAGGGTTGGAAAGCTGGGACAGGTGGAGTTCATGGGGAGACTGGGATTCTGACCTCTTCTGAAAAGCATGGATCCATATCCAGCTGCTCTGGGACAAAAGCTTGTATCTGTGTGCTTGGCCCACTGGTTCAGGAAGTGGAGAAAGGCACAGTAGCCGGGAAGCAAGGAAGAGCTCTTTCCTCCCCCCAGGCACCAATACCACTCCCCTATGACCTCCGACATTGCTTCAAGGGCTGAGCAGCTCCAGAATAGAGCTTCTGGACACTAGAGGGCACTATATACAAATATGAAATGCCAAAGAAACCTGGTCCAGAGTAAAATTATTAATACAACTCCTGAGAAAGATTTAAATGATATGGACCTTGTGACTCTTCCTGAAAGGGAGTTCAAAATAAAAATCATCAACATGCTAATGGAGGTATGGAAAGACATCCAAAAACTCAGGAATGAATTCAGGTCAGAGACCCAATCATTGAAGAGCACGATGGAGGGTATTAAAAGCAGGTTGGATACAGCGGAGGAGACAATAAATGAAATAGAAACTAGAGAAGAGGAATACAAAGAAGCTGAGGCACAGAGAGAAAAAAGGATCTCTAAGAATGAAAGAATAGTGAGAGAACTGTGTGACCAATCCAAGCAGAACAATATTCTCATTATAGGGATACCAGAAGAAGAAGAGAGAGAGAAAGGGATACAAAGTGTCTTTGAGGAGGTAGTTGCTGAAAACTTCCCCAATCTGGGGAAGGAGATAGTCCCTCAGGCCATGGAGATCCACAGATCTCCCAACACAAGGGACTCAAGGAAGACAACACCAAGACACATAGTAATTAAAATGGGAAAGATGAAGGATAAGGACAGACTGTAAAACACAGCCACAGACAGAAATAAAATCACATACAAAGGAAAGCCCATTAGGCTAACATCAGACTTCTCAGCAGAAACCTTACAGGCCAGAAGGGAGTGGCATGATGTATTTAATGCAATGAAGCAGAAGGGTCTAGAACAAAGATTACTTTATTCAGCAAGATCACCATTTCAATTTTAAGGAGGAGAAATAGAAAAGAACCTCTATATTGTGTTTGTAACAGCACACTAAGTAAGTTAAGTTAGACTTTTAGATAGTAAGGAAAGTAACCTGGATCCTTTGGTAACCACGTATCTAAAGCCTGAAATGGCAATAAGTACATACCTATTGATAATCACCCTAAATGTAAACGGACTGAATACACCAATCAAAAGACATAGAGTCACTGAGTGGATTAAAAAACAAGACCCATCTATATGCTGCTTACAAGAGACTCACATCAAACCCAAAGACATGCACAGACTAAAATTCAAGGGATGGAAAAAGATATTTCATGCAAACAATAGGGAGAAAAAAGCAGGTGTTGCAGTACTAGTATCAGACAAAATAGACTTCAAAACAAAGAAAGTAACAAGAGATAAAGAAGGACATTACATAATGATAAAGGGCTCAGTCCAAAAAGAAGATATAACCATTAGAAATATATATGCACCCAACACAGGAGCACCAGTATATGTGAAACAAATACTAACAGAACTAAAGGAGAAAATAGAATGCAATGCATTCATTTTAGGAGACTTCAACACACCACTCACCCCAAAGAATAGATCCACTGGACAGAAAATAAGTAAGGACACAGAGGCACTGAACAACACACTAGAACAGATGGACCCAAAAGCAACAGGATACACATTTTTCTCAAATGTACATGGAACATTCTCCAGAATAGACCACATACTAGGCCACAAAAAGAGCCTCAGCTAAAAAAGCTTGAAATTATACCAACCAACTTTTCAGACCACAAAGGCATAAAACTAGAACTAAAATGTACAAAGAAAGCAAAAAGGCCCACAAACACATGGAGGCTGAATAACATGCTCCTAAATAATCAATGGATCAATGACCAAATTAAAATAGAGATCAAGCAATATATGGAAACATATGACAACAACAACACAAAGCCCCAACTTTTGTGGGACACAGTGAAAGCACTCTTAAGAGGAAAGTATGTAGCAATCCAGGCATATTTAAAGAAGGAAGAACAAACCCAAATGAATAGTCTAACATCACAATTATCGAAATTGGAAAAAGAAGAACAAATGAGGCCTAAAATCAGCACAAGAGGGACATAATAAAGATCAGAGAAGGAATAAACAAAATTGAGAAGAATAAAACAATAGAAAATATCAATGAAACTAAGACCTGGTTCTTTGAGAAAATAAACAAAATAGATAAGCCTCTAGCCAAACTTATTAAGAGAAAAAGAGAATCAACACACATCAACAGAATCAGAAACAAGAATGCAAATATCACGACAGACTCCACAGAAATACAAAGAATTATTAAAGACTACTATGAAAACCTATATGCTAACAAGCTGGAAAACCTAGAAGAAATGGACAACTTCCTAGAAAAATACAACCTTCCAAGACTGACCAAGGAAGAAACACAAAATCTAAACAAACCAATTACCAGCAAAGAAATTGAAGCGGTAATCAAAAAACTACCCAAGAACAAAACCCCCGGGCCAGATGGATTTACCTCAGAATTTTATCAGACATACAGAGAAGATATAATACCCATCTCCTCAAAGTTTTCCAAAAAATAGAAAAGGAGGGAATACTCCCAAACTCATTCTATGAAGCCAACATCACCCTAACACCAAAACCAGGCAAAGACCCCACCAAAAAAGAAAATTACAGACCAATATCCCTGATGAACGTAGATGCAAAAATACTCAATAAAATATTAGCAAACCGAATTAAAAAATACATCAAAAGGATCATACACCATGACCAACTGGGATTCATCCCAGGGATGCAAAGATGGTAAAACATGCGAAAATCCATCAACATCATCCACCACATCAGCAAAAAGAAAGACAAAAACCACATGATCATCTCCATAGATGCTGAAAAAGCATTCAACAAAATTCAACATCCATTCATGATAAAAACTCTCAACAAAATGGGTATAGAGGGCAAGTACCTCAACATAATAAAGGCCACAAAACTGCAAATAGTAATAGAAATGGAACCTGGAATAGAAGTGCCCATCTTCCTAGGCCCTCTCAAATGGCCACTGATGGAGACCTAACTGCTCCCTTTACTGTACCCCTTCTCAGCATGAAGCAGCCAGAGCAGTCGTCGTCCCCTTTCCCTAGCAGCAGCTAGGGTCTCCATCTGTAGAGTGGGGAATGAGACAGGGACCATGGGCTTAGACAGAGTAGGGTGAGGTCCTCCGGGAAAAGCAGGGCAGAATATTTACAGTCAGAGCAATGTAACAATGAGCAAAGAAGTTCCTATTGAAACTCTGCGCTAAGCATTATGCAAAGTCAAGGTCACACTAATTCTCTAGGGTAATGGTGTAGACATCCTCAGTGAGATCAGTTAAAGATCAAAAGGCCAGGAGCAACTTGGCCTGAAATATTTGAGTGTTCTGCAAGTGTATCAGCATAACCTGTGGCTCTCCTGTCAGCCCTAGCAATCAGACTTTGACCCAGCCCACCTTGAGGACAGGGCAGGTGATACAAATCCACATCCCTAAGTTTTTTCATGTTCTCAAAAAATCCTCAGCTGCCTATAAAACCCCCTGGACAATGCACCACTATGGGCTCTCTTGTCCCCTCCTAGCATGAGCCAGGAGCTCTTTCCTCTCACGTTATTTCTAAATAAAAGCCTGCACCTTGCTCTCCTACCCTGAGTGTTTGTGAAGCTCATTCTTCAGCTTAGTGAACAAGAACCCCGGTATCAATAGCATATAAACCCTGTTCATCTTTCAGGATGTCCAAGCAGGCTGTGGGGAGTGGGGGGTGGAGGTTAATATAAAGATTATTCTCAGGAAAAGAATAAAGTCAAAGTCTCTAGAGACAAAATACATCTTCTCTCTTGTACAAGCAAATAACAAGAGATATATGAAAGTGTAGCTCCAGGGGGAATCAGTGTTCCCGGCCAAGGGAGAATAAGCCAGTGCGACCAAAATCAGTCAAAGGAAAGGCTGATTGGGAGAAACCCATTTACTGCTCTTGATGAGGTCCAGCTCTGTTCTTTTCCTCTAGCCCCACTCTCACTTTTTCCCCTGCCACCACCTTCCTGGTGCACAGTTGCCACTGTAAACACCCTTGCCAGGAGAAATTCTGTAGGTGGATCCTCAGTGACTTACAGGTGCCAGGCCAGTCATGCTACAGAGGGGAGAAGAGAACAGCCTCTTTCCACCCCTTGCCCCAGAGGCTGCTGGAAGAAATCCCTTCGATATGTAAATGGACTAAGGCCAGGCAGGGGATTCTGGAAATATTGCAGTTTCACCCCACCAAAAGCCACAGATGAAGGGAAAAATGCAAAAGGCAATAATAATGTATTATCTGCAGACCTCCTAAATCTGTGGTTTTCAAAGTTCAGTGTGTATCAGAATCACCAGGCACTAAGGAGCTTGTGAATGCAGATTCCTATGCTCCTCTCCCAAAAATACTGATCTATCTTACAGATCTATGTAGGGCCCAGAAGACTTCATCTTAACAAGAACACTACCCTACACACACACACAGAAATCCTATGAAGGAGATTCTGATGGACACTGATGTTTGAGAACCACTAGACTATGTATGCAACAGCCTGAAACTATGGCCACCAAAAAAATCTCCAAATGCTTATGTATCCACTTCCTCCATATTCAAAGTTCAGGAAAGGAGTTAAACATATAGATCATGTGGTTGAGCCTAGGTCATGTGCTTGTATCCTAGCTGTTGGGAGCAGGAAGTAGGAATATTTGGCCACTCTTGGCACTTTCTTCTACCAAGATACATATGATGAACAGCTCCCTGAAACACAAAGGGGATTCAGATGCCAGGCAACCATAAAAAGATTGGCAAATATTTATCATAAGACATCATTTATGAAATCTTGATCAAGGTGTTGGAGAGAAGAGTTCCTAGGTTGGGTGGCCTCATTGCTGATACTACATACTACTTTGAGATCAGTAAGTGTTGGTAAGTATTTGGAGACCAGTAGAGCAGCTGGCCGTAGTGTAGATGACTTGGAATCTGTGGCAAAAATAAATAAAACACAGATTAGTGCATAGAGGTTGAAGCTTTATAATCAGAATGTTCTTGGGAAAGTTACTCAACCTCTCTTTGCTTAATATTTCCACATCTGTAAGATAAGGTTAATAGTAATATCTACCTCATAGAGTTGCAGTGAAATTAACTGAGATAATGGATATAAAGCCTATCAGTAGGTAATTACAAGGGCTTGCTGGGTTTATCTGGACTGGGGAGGTTGGGTGGAGTTCTCTTCTGCTGCAGCTGGGCCAAGAGAGAGACTGGGAAGACTGCTTGTAAGAAAAAAATGGTTTCTTAACTTTATTTCTACCTTTGACTGATTTCGGTTTCAAAGATATTTTGCCCTGGGATTTTTACCCACCCCCACCCCCTTCCCCAGAGTTACATCTTACGGTAGTCAGGACCTCTGAACGCAAAAATCTGTCTAAATAAGTGCGACCCTTAGGCGAACTGCCTGCAGGGATGATGGGGAGGCCCCAGTGACTGCATTGGAAGAGAGTGCAGCTTTATTTAGGAACCTCCTGTCTGTGGTGCTTCCAACTGGGGAGCCCCTAGTGGAGAATTGCTCTAGGGTAAAGCACCTCCTAATGGGGTGGGGCCTTCCCCAGAATTGGGGAAGAGTGGAAACACTGAAAGCTGAAGAATTACTCCTCCATCAGATAGAAGACTGCTTAGAGGCCCTGAGTGGCCTTGCAGCAGCTGGCATTGTAGAATCACTTTTCGTCGAGATAGTGGAAAGTGTTATTCAGGAGAGAGAGAAGGTTATTGAGGAGAGAGAGACTTTAGCAGAAGAGAGACACACTTCAGCATCACTTGGAGGAGTTGAGTGATGCCCTGTGGGATGCCCTTAAGGAAGAGAGACAGTTATTGAGAGGCCAGGTCGTGCTACTGGAAAATTCCTTAGCAGCAGCAAGGGGGGAGACACCAGGAAAGTCTGTGTGTCAGGAAGTCGTGGGGGAGGGGAAGAAAGAGCAGTGCCTTCAGCCCTGGAGATGGTAGAGGATATGTCAGGAAAGGATGAAGGGGTGGGGCTGAGGGCCAATACATTCCAAGGCCATAGCCTGAGGCACCAGCATCTCCTATATTAAAGGCCCACCTGGTTGTAATTAAGAAAGTAAAAACACAGCAATCGTGGGCTGTGTTGCGGAGGAGCCGCCCCCTCCCCAGGTTGTGGAGCACTTAATGCTCCACCCCTATACCCAGGATGATCCATTGGACATGAGTGTCCGGTATTGGCAGAAGCCATCAGAAACTCTGCCTACATGGCTTTTGTGTCTTTGGGTTATGGGGGTGGAAACAGTGTTATGTCGGGTTCTGAAATGGGTAGACTGGCTTCCCTGATGATTCACCCTTCTTTCCAACAGTGGTTGCAAAGTGCCTGTGACACCTGAGGGAATCAGATGCTTCTGGATTGGCTGACAGCAGCCATCAGGGCAGTGTGGCCTAATCAGGGTGATTTACCATACTTACCCACTAGCTGGAAAACATATGCAGAGCTCCAGCAGGGGTTATGGGAGTTGGGCACAAAAAATATAATCTATATTATGAAACCCCAGGGCCCGGATGAAGAGGTGTTCACTATAGGAATGAGAAATCTGGTGCTCAATACAGTTCCCCCGACTCTCTTTGGGTGCCTAGTGACTATAATTGCCCTCCACATAGGGCAACCCATAAGTGAGGCTACTAGTACTTTAGCAGATCTGGGGGAAGTTGAAACAATAAGAGCATGGAAGGAAGTACAGGCTTTGACTGAAAGAAGAGGTGCAAAGAGCCCCATGAAGTTCTTAGGGACCCACATGTGGGTTGACTTGATAAAGGCCAGGGTAGTGAAAGAAAAACATCATGGGCAGCCCAATAGTATCTTATTAGAATTGTGACACCAATTAATGCCAGAGCAGCAGTTCCAGCCACTGAGGTCCAGGACATGGAAGCCAGAAGCAAAGTCCTATGTCTGGCCTGTGTCCCTGCAAGACTTCCTGGGGGGGCAATACTCAGGCTCCACCTGGGCTCTCACCACAACAGGACAATTGGGAATTGCAGTCTGACTGAGGGGAGAGTCAAGGCCCCCACCTTGGAGGACATGGTGGGGGGACCAGAGGCCACATGTAGAATTAGCAATTCATTGGTCCCCTGTGAATGTACAACGTGTCCTGCACTGGTGGACACAGGAGCTGAATTTTCTCTGATTTATGGCAACACTGAGTTATTTTCTGGGACCCCTTCTGTGATAGATGGCTATGGAGGTAAGGCAATTAGAGTGAAGAAAGCCTAAATACCACTGGGGATAGGGCATTTACCCCCAAAGGAGCATACTCTGTACATTTCTCCCATCCCTGAATATATTTTGGGGATAGATATCCACATGTGGTTAGAGACCACTGCAGGTGAGTTCAGATTGAGGGTATGAATTGTAAAGACAATTCTGAGGGAACATGCTAAGTACCCCCCTGTAGCTCTCCCTGTACCCAAGTGAGTGACAAATACTAAGCAGTATAAGTTGCCTTGGGGGCACAAGGAAATCAGAGAAACTCTACAGGAGTTGGAGAAGGTGGGCATCATAAAGCCCACTCATAGTCCTTTTAATTCCCCAGTGTGGTCAGTGAAAAAGCCAGATGGCTCCTGGTACATGACTGTGGATTACAGAAAATTTAATAAAATCACATCCCCCATGCATGCTGCTGTTCCCTCAATAGCAGCCCTTATGGACACACTCAGTGATGAACTGGGGACATATTATTTTGTGGACCTTGCTAATTCTTTCTTCTCTATTGACATCATACAGGAACATCAGGAACAGTTTTCCCTCATGTGGGAAGGCCAGCAGAGGACATTCACTGTCCTTCTACTGGAATACCTCCTCAGTCCCACCATTTTTCACAGACTTGTAGCCATGACATGGCCACATGAAAGAAACCACAAATGGTGCAGCTATATCACTACACTGGTGATATTATGCTCACATCTGATTCTCTTGCAGATTTAGAAGGGGCAGTTCCTAGACTGCTGCAAAATCTACAGGAGAAAGGATAGGCTGTGAATAGCACCTAGGTTCAGACACCTTGTTTGTATGTAAAATTCTTGGAGGTTGAACAGAGGCACTCAAGATGGCGGTGTGAGTAGGTCAGCAGAAATCTCCTCCCAAAACCATATGTATTTTTGAAAATACAGCAAATACAACTATTCCTAAAAGAGAGATGAGAAGATGCAGTACAACAGCCAGGCTACAGCTACATCTGCGAGAACTCAGTATCTCATGAAAAGGGTAAGATACAAAGCCCCCACCCCAGCTCACCAGCAGGAAAAAAGAATCAGAGTTTGGAGGGAATAGAAGCACAGGACCATTAAATAACCAGCCTTAGTAATCTGCACTGGGAGAACAGACACACATTGCATGGTGTACTGGATATTAGAGAAATGGAAAAGTAAAATCCGAGATGGAGACTTCAAGCAGGTCCCTACAGCCAGCTCCCCTGGGACAAAAGAAAAGAGGGTGCTTTAAAAGTATTAAAGGGACAAGGGTATAACAGGTGGACAAAATCATCCAAGCACACTCAGTCCAGCAGGCTGGGAATCTTGAGGAACTTCAGGCACCCTTATCCCCTGGGTGGCAACACAGCTCTGAAGCTCTTCATGGATATAAGCAGCTAGCCGTTCATTCCTCCTCAACTGGTGCTGCAAGCAAACTGCCTGACCTGCCACTGCTCCAGAACAGCCAGTAGGAGCCCCGCCCACAGCAACCACAGAGTCTTCTCCCAGTGCTCAGCTAACCGGGTCAGACCCAGAGGCTGCCTCCAGCACACAGCTGCCTGGCACAGAACAAAGAAGCTGGAACAAAGTCCGGAAGGCACGAATGGGTGACCTTCTCACAAGAGAACACACCTGGTGTGCCTGCGACACCTGGCAGTGTCCTAGGCTTTCCCAAGGGCTGCCCCACCCATGGCAGTTCAGGGAATTAACCCAGAGCCCCCTCCCTGTGTGTGGGTAACTGGCACAGGCAGCAGAGAAGGGTAAGGTGACCAGCAAGCAGGAAGGGACTTTGTTCATCCCATCTGACACACACACCACCTGCCAGCGATCACTTCTATCACCATGAAAAAGAAGAACCTGGGCCAGTCAAAAATCACTCAAACAATGCCAGAGAGAGGGCCTGGTGAGATATATATAGCCAATCTTCCTGAAAAGAATTAAAAATAAAGGGCATAACCATGCTGATGGACCTGCAGAGAAATATGCAAGAGCTACAGGATGAAGTCCAGAGAGAGATAACAGAAATTAAGCAATCAATAGAAGGACTTAAGGGCAGACTGAATGAGGTGCAAGAGACTGTTAATGGAATAGAAATCAGAGAACAGGAATACAGAGAAGCTGGGGCAGAGAAAGACAAAAGGATCCCTAGGCATTAAAGAATATTAAGAGAACTGTGTGACCAATCCAAACAGAACAATATTTGCATAATAGGGGTACCAGAAGAAGAAGAGAGAGAAAACGGGATAGGAAGTATCTTTGAAGAAATAATTGCTGAGAACTTCCCCAAGCTAGGGAAGAAAATAGTCTTTCAGACCATGGAAGCCCACAGATCTACCAACACAAAGGACCCAAGGAGGACAACACCAAGACATATAATAATTAAAATAGCAAAGATCAAATACAAGGACAGGGTATTAAAAGCAGCCAGAGAGAGAAACAAAATCACCTACAATGGAAAACCTGGAGGTCGGAGCCAGGATGGCGGCGTGAGTAGAGCAGTGGAAATCTCCTCCCCAAAACACATAGATCTATGAAAATATAACAAAGAAAACTCTTCCTAAAATAGAGACCAGAGGACACAGGACAACATCCAGACCACATCCACACCTGCAAGAACCCAGCGCTTTGCGAAGGGGGTAAGATACAAACCCCGGCCTGGCGAGAACTGAGCGCCCCTCCCCCCGGCTCCCGGCGGGTGGAAAGAAACCAGAGTGGTTTTTTTTTTTTTTGGCGAGTGCTTTTTGGAAGCCTTAATGGGACAGGGACCCCAGTGCTAGGGAGGCAGGACCGGTGAGCGGGTGCCTGGGACCGGCGCCTGAGGACAAAGAATATCGTGCGTTTTACCCCCTTTTTTTTTTTCTTTTTGGTGAGTGCTTTTTGGAAGCCTTAAAGGGACAAGGACCCCAATACCAGTGAAACAGGGCAGCAAGACTGGTGAACGAGTGCCTGAGACGGGCGCCTGGGGACAAAGAAAATGGCGCATTTTTCCCAATACTAGAGAGGCAGGGCAGCGGGACCGGTGGGTGGGGGCCTGGGGCCGGTGCCTGAGGACGAAGAAAATCACACGTTTTTCCCCCTTTTTTTGGCAAGTGCTTTTTGGAAGCCTTGGAAGGATGGGGACCCCAATACCAGGGAGGCAGGGCAGCAAGACAGGTGGGCGGGTGCATGGGACAGGCATCTGAGGACAAAGAAAGTCGCACGTTTCTCAATTTTTTTTTCCTTTTTGGCAAGTGCTTTTTGGAGGCCTTAGGGAGACAGGGACCCCAGTGCCAGGGAGGCAGGGCAGCAGGGCCGGTGAGCGGGTGCCTGGGACTGGCACCTGGGGACGGAGACGGTCACACGTTTTTCCCTCTTTTTTTTGGTGAGTGCTTTTTGAAGGCCTTGGAGGGACGGGGACCCCAGTGCTAGGGAGGCAGGGCAGCAGGACCAGGGGGCAGGTGCCTGTGACCTGCACCTGAGGAAAACAATATCGGGTGTTTTTCACTTTTTTTTTTTTTGGCGGGTGCTTTTTGGAAGCCTTGAAGGTACAGGGACCCCAGTGCTAGGGAGGCAGGGCAGCAGGAACGGTGAGCGGGTGCCTGGGACCGGCACCTGAGGACAAAGAAAATCACGCGTTTTTTCCTTTTTTTTTTTTTCTTTTTTCTCTTCCGTTGTTGCTGTTGCTGTTTTGGTTTGGAGAGTGCTTTTTGGAAGTCTTAAAGGGGCAGGACAGGACACTTAGACCAGAGGCAGGGAATCTGGGGATCTCTGGGCACTCTAACCCCCTGGGCAACAGGGAGCACAGAGGCCCCTTACGGAGATAAATAGCCTCCCGGCCACTACACCTCCAAAGGGGCTTCACCATATTGGAGGAGCAGCCCCAGCCACGCCACGCCCACAGCAACAGCGGAGATAAACTCCATAGAAAACTGGCAGGTAGCAGAAGCCTTGTCTGCGCACAGCTGACAAGCATAAGCCACTAGAGGTCGCTATTGTCCCAGGAGAGGAAGGCCACAAACCAACAAGAAGGGAAGCTCTTCCAGCGGTCACTCATACCAGCTCTGCAAACTATCTCTATCACCATGAAAAGGAAAAACTACAGGAAGACAAAGATCACAGAGACAACACCTGAGAAGGGGACAGACCTAACCAGTCCTGAAAAAGAATTCAAAATAAAAATCATGAACATGCTGACAGAGATGCAGAGAAAAATGCAAGAGCAATGGGATGAAATGTGGAGAAAAATGCAAGAGCAATGGGATGAAGTCCAGAGGGAGATCACAGATATCAGGAAGGAGATCACAGAAGTGAAACAATCCCTGGAAGGATTTATAAGCAGAATGGATAAGATGCAAGAGGCCATTGAAGGAATAGAAGCCAGAGAACAGGAACGTATAGAAGCTGACATAGAGAGAGATAAAAGGATCTCCAGGAATGAAACAACACTAAGAGAACTATGTGACCAATCCAAAAGGAATAATATTCGTATTATAGGGGTACCACTAGAAGAAGAAAAAGGAAAAGGGATAGAAAGTCTCTTTGAAGAAATAATTGCTGAAAACTTCCCCAAACTGGGGGAGGAAATAATCGAAGAGACCACGGAAATACACAGAACCCCCAACAGAAAGGATCCAAGGAGGACAACACCAAGACACATAGTAATTAAAATGGCAAGGATCAAGGACAAGGAAAGAGTTTTAAAGGCAGCTAGAGAGAAAAAGGTCACCTATAAAGGAAAACCAATCAGGCTAACATCAGACTTCTCAACAGAAACCCTACAGGCCAGAAGAGAATGGCATGATATATTTAATGCAATGAAACAGAAGGGCCTTGAACCAAGGATACTGAATCCAGCATGACTCTCATTTAAATATGATGGCGGGATTAAACAATTCCCAGACAAGCAAGAGCTGAGGGAATTTGCTTCCCACAAACCACCTCTACAGGGCATCCTACAGGGACTGCTCTAGATGGGAGCACCCCTAAAAAGAGCACAGAACAAAACACACAACATATGAAGAATGGAGGAGGAGGAATAAGAAGGGATAGAAGAAAAGAATCTCCAGACAGTGTATATAACAGCTCAATAAGCAAGCTAAGTTAGGCAGTAAGATACTAAAGAGGCTAACCTTGAACCTTTGGAAACCACGAATCTAAAGCCTGCAATGGCAATAAGTACATATCTCTCAATAGTCACCCTAAATGTAAATGGATTGAATGCACCAATCAAAAGACACAGAGTAATAGAATGGATAAAAAAGCAAGACCCATCTATACACTGCTTACAAGAAACTCACCTTAAACCCAAAGACAAGCACAGACTAAAAGTCAAGGGATGGAAAAACATGTTTCAGGCAAACAACAGTGAGAAAAAAGCAGGGGTTGCAGTACTAATATCAGACAAAATAGACTTCAAAACAAAGAAAGTAGCAAGAGATAAAGAAGGCCACTACATAAAGATAAAGGGCTCAGTCTAACAAGAGGATATAACCATTCTAAATATATATGCACCCAATACAGGAGCACCAGCATGTGTGAAACAAATACTAACAGAACTAAAGAGGGAAATAGACTGCAATGCATTCATTTTAGGAGACTTCAACACACCACTCACCCCAAAGGATAGATCCACCGGTCAGAAAATAAGTAAGGACACACAGGTACTGAAGAACACACTAGAACAGATGGACCTAAGAGACATCTATAGAACTCTACATCCAAAAACAACAGGATATACATTCTTCTCAAGTGCACATGGAACATTCTCCAGAATAGACCACATACTACCTCACAAAAAGAGCCTCAGTAAATTCAAAATATTGAAATTCTACCAACCAATTTTTCAGACCACAAAGGTATAAAAGTAGAAATAAATTCTACAAAGAAAACAAAAAGGCTCACAAACACATGGAGGCTTAACAACATGCTACTAAATAATCAATGGATCAATGAACAAATCAAAATAGAGATCAAGGAATATATAGAAACAAATGACAACAACAACACAAAGCCCCAACTTCTGTGGGATGCAGCGAATGCAGTCTTAAGAGGAAAGTATACAGCAATCCAGGCACACTTCAGAAAGGAAGAACAATCCCAAATGAATAGTCTAACATCACAATTATCGAAACTGGAAAAAGAAGAACAAATGAGGCCTAAAGTCAGCAGAAGGAGGGATGTAATAAAGATCAGAGAAGAAATAAACAAAATTGAGAAGAATAAAACAATAGCAAAAATCAACGAAACCCAGAGCTGGTCCTTTGAGAAAATAAACAAAATAGATAAGCCTGTAGCCAAACTTATTAAGAGAAAAAGAGAATCAACACAAATCAACATAAACAGAAATGAGAATGCAAAAATCATGACAGACTCCACAGAAATACAAAGAATTATTAAAGACTACTATGAAAACCTATATGCCAACAAGCTGGAAAACCTAGAAGAAATGGACAACTTCCTAGAAAAATACAACCTCCGAAGACTGACCAAGGAAGAAACACAAAAGTTAAACAAACCAATTACAACTAAAGAAATTGAAACAGTAATCAAAAAACTACCCAAGAAAAAAACCCCGGGGCTAGGCGGATTTACCTCGGAATTTTATCAGACACACAGAGAAGATATAATACCCATTCTCCTTAAAGTGTTCCAAAAAATAGAAGAAGAGGGAATACTCCCAAAATCATTCTATGAAGCCAACATCACCCTAATACCAAAACCAGGCAAAGACCCCACCGAAAAAGAAAATTACAGACCAATATCCCTGATGAATGTAGATGCAAAAATACTCAATAAAATATTAGCAAAGAGAATTCAACAGTATATCAAAAGGATCATACACCATGACCAAGTGGGATTCATCCCAGGGATGCAAGGATGGTACAACATTCGAAAATCCATCAACATTATCCACCACATCAACAAAAAGAAAGACAAAAACCACATGATCATCTCCATAGATGCTGAAAAAGCATTTGACAAAATTCAACATCCATTCATGATAAAAACTCTCAGCAAAATGGGAATAGAGGGCAAGTAACTCAACATAATAAAGGCCATATATGATAAACCCACAGCTAGCATTATACAGAACAGCGAGAAGCTGAAAGCATTTCCTCTGAGATCAGGAACCAGAGAGGATGCCCACTCTCCCCACTGTTATTTAACATAGTACTGGAGGTCCTAGCCACGGCAATTAGACAAAACAAAGAAATACAAGGATTCCAGATTGGTAAAGAAGAAGTTAAACTGTCACTATTTGCAGATAATATGATACTGCACATAAAAAATCCTAAAGACTCCACTCCAAAACTACTAGAACTGATATCAGAATACAGCAAAGTTGCAGGATACAAAATTAACACACAGAAATCTGTATCTTTCCTATACGCTAACAATGAACCATTAGGAAGAGAAATCAGGAAAACAATTCCATTCACCATTGTATCAAAAAGAATAAAATACCTAGGAATAAACCTAACCAAAGAAGTGAAAGACTTATACTCTGAAAACTACAAGTCACTCTTAAGAGAAATTGAAGGGGACACTAATAAATGGAAACTCATCCCATGCTCATGGCTAGGAAGAATTAATATCATCAAAATAGCCATCCTGCCCAAAGCAATATACAGATTTGATGCAATCCCTCTCAAATTACCAGCAACAGTCTTCAATGAATTGGAACAAATAATTCAAAAATTCATATGGAAACACCAAAGACCCAGAATAGCCAAAACAATCCTGAAAAAGAAGAATAAAGTAGGGGGGATCTCACTCCCCAACTTCAAGCTCCACTACAAAGCCATAGTAATCAAGACAATTTGGTACTGGCACAAGAACAGAGCCACAGACCAGTGGAATAGATTAGAGCCTCCAGAAATTAACCCAAGCATATATGGTCAATTAATATTTGATAAAGGAGCCATGGACATACAATGGCAAAATGACAGTCTCTTCAACAGGTGGTGCTGGCAAAACTGGACAGCTACATGTAGGGGAATGAAACTGGACTATTGTCTCACCCCATACACAAAGGTAAACTCAAAATGGATCAAAGACCTGAATGTAAGTCATGAAACCATTAAACTCTTGGAAAAAAAACATAGGCAAAAACCTCTTAGACATAAACATGAGTGACCTCTTCTTGAACATATCTCCCCAGGCAAGGAAAACAACAGCAAAAATGAGCAAGTGGGACTACATTAAGCTGAAAAGCTTCTGTACAGTGAAAGACACCATCAATAGAACAAAAAGGAACCCTACAGTATAGGAGAATATATTTGAAAATGACAGATCCAATAAAGGCTTGACATCCAGAATATATAAAGAGCTCACACGCCTCAACAAACAAAAAACAAATAACCCAATTAAAAAATGGGCAGAGGAACTGAACAGACAGTTCTCCAAAAAAGAAATACAGATGGCCAACAGACACACGAAAAGATGCTCCACATCGCTAATTATCAGAGAAATGCAAATTAAAACTACAATGAGGTATCACCTCACACCAGTAAGGATAGCTGCCATCCAAAAGACAAACAACAACAAATGTTGGCGAGGCTGTGGAGAAAGGGGAACCCTTGTACACTGCTGGTGAGAATGTAAATTAATTCAACCATTGTGGAAAGCAGTACGGAGTTTCATCAAAATGCTCAAAACAGACCTACCATTTGACCCAGGAATTCCACTCCTAGAAATATACCCTAAGAACACAGCAATTAAGTTTGAGAAAGAGAGATGCACCCCTATGTTTATCGCAGCACTATTTACAATAGCCAAGAATTGGAAGCAACCTAAATGTCCATCGGTAGATGAATGGATAAAGAAGATGTGGTACATATACACAATGGAATACTACTCAGCCATAAGAAGTGGAAAAATCCAACCATTTGCAGCAACATGGATGGAGCTGGAGAGTATTATGCTCAGTGAAATAAGCCAAGCGGAGAAAGAGAAATACCCAATGATTTCACTCATCTGAGGAGTATAGGAACAAAGGAAAAACTGAAGGAACAAAACAGCAGCAGAATTACAGAACCCAAAAATGGACTAACAGGTACCATAGGGAAAGGAACTGGGGAGGATGGGTGGGCAGCAATGGATAGGGCGGCGGGGAGAAGAAGGGGGGTATTAAGATTACCATGCATGGGGGGGAGGGAGAAAGGGGAGGGTGGCTGTACAACACAGAGAGGACAAGTAGTGATTCTACAACATTTTGCTAAGCTGATGGACAGTAACTGTAATGTGGTTGTTAGGGGGTCCTGATATAGGGGAGAGCATAGTAAACATAGTATTCTTCATGTAAGTGTAGATTAAAGATTAAAAAAAGAAAGAAAGAAAGAAAAGGGGGATTACTCCTTGATAGGATAAAACTATTGGTAAATCAAAGATCAACGCATGCTTTAAACATCCTTAATGTTGATCACTTAAAGGGTGTCAGATGATCAGCTATGGAGGTACTCTTTTCTGATAATATTCCTTTCTCTTAATAAAAAAAAAAAGTAGTTCCTGTGTGCTGACCTCCAATGAGTTCTACACAGTGGTATAGAAGGCATGTCAAAGTGTGGGCAAAGGGTCTGTTTGTTTCTATGCAGAAGATCAAGGCCTAGCTTGTCTACCCAGAAAATGAACTAAGATATGATATGAGGAAGAGCTTCCAGCATCAGCACTCTCTGGAGGACTTGTGCTGGGGAACGATCATCAAAAAGCCTCCACAGGGATCCGGATGATGCTGCGGTTGTGGCTGCATCCACCCCACCATTTCCTGGACTTGCCATTGGAATGAGGAGGGAGATGTCTAGGCTGGCATGTGCATACAGTGAGACAACGAATTTGACCAGATTTGTACTGTTGGAACTCAACCAGTAGTTGGGAGGGGTGCAAGTTGTAGCACTCCAAAATCTTATGACTATAGACTATCTATGGTTAAACGAACATATGGGATGTGAACAGATCCGAGAAATGGGTTGCTTTAATTTGTCTGATTTCTCTCAGACTGTTCAAGTACAGTTGGACAATATCCATCATATCATAGACAAATTTTCACAAATGCCTAGGGTGCCTAACTGGGTTTCTTGGCTTCACTGGAGATGGCTGGTAATTATAGATTTGCTTAGTTTATGTCACCATATTCCTATTATGTTAATATGTGTGCGCAAGTTAGTTAGTAGTTTAAAACCTATACATGCTTAATGTACTCTACAAGAAGATATGTCAAAGAAATAATCAATCCTCCCATGTTTTCTTCCATATGCTACCTCTATAGCTTTTCTTCTTCCTTCCTAATTACAACCCTTAAATAGAATTCGTGCCTCATATTGAATTTACCGAGCATCATAATTCCTCCAGGTGGTGAAGATACCTCGAGACAAGTGCTGAGCATAGAAGCCACAGGGCATAAATCTGCAAAGAAGTAAAAAGCTAACCTTTTCAAACAATATGGCTTCTCTCTCAGTTACCAACTTTACATCTCCCTGTATGGCCCTGGAAGATGACTGGTTAGCCAGAGATGGGTAAGATTCCTCAAGGGAGGAACAACCTAAGACAGGCACAGTCGCAGGGGGGCCATCAGGTGAGAAATTGGGGATCAACAGAGGTGAGGCTCAGAACCTCACCCCTCCTGTTTTGAGAGAAATCTTCTGCATCCGTGGATGTTTTGATGCCCTTGTCTAGCTTGGATTAATACTTAGTCCATAGGCACACACCTGATCATCTACATTTGCTCTCTTACAGCACTAAACTATGTTTTCTACCTTTATCTTGCATCCACCTACCACTTCAGTATTTTATTAAAAATAAAAATAATAATAATAATAATAAAGGGAGAAATGTGGTACCCACATATAAATCAAGTATAAAAATCAAATGAATATTCATATTTGACCTGATTGTTTATAGTTCATAATGCGTGATGAAAACTGAAAGTTTCTGTGATGAATGCCCTTGTACTTTTCACCATGTAAGAATTTATTCATTATGTAATTATGTAAGAATTCTTTTACCATGTAAGAACTTGTTCGTTATGCTTCAGAAGATTGGAGACTGACAAGAATTAGGCTTGAGATGGATTAATGATTGTGCATTGAGCATTGACCCCCATATACAGAATTTTATTGTTGTTAACAACCATTTGATCAATAAATATGAGAGATGCCCTCTCAAAAAAAAAAAAAAAAGGTAAACCCATCAGGCTATCACCAGACTTCTCAACAAAAACTTTGCAGGTCAAAAGAGAATGGTATTATATATTTAATGCAATGAAACAGAAGGGCCTTGAGCCAAGAATACTGTATCCAGCAAGATTATCATTTAAATTTGGAGGAGGGATTAAACAATTTTCAGATAAGCAAAAGTTGAGGGAATTTGCCTCCCACAAACCAACTCTACAAGGTATTTTAAAGGGACAGCTCTAGATGGAAGTACTCCTAAGGTTAAATAGAAGTCACCAGAGAAAATAAAATCACAGCAAAGAAAGCAGACCAACCAAATACTAACTAAAGGCAAAAAATAAAATCAGGTATCCACAAAAGTAGTCAAAGGAAACATAAAAGTGTACAGAATAAAACACCTAACATATAAAGAGTGGAGGAAGAAGAATAAGGGAGAGAAATAAAGAATCATCAGACTGTGTTTATAATAGCTTAATAAGTGAGTTAAAGTTAGATACTTAGATAGTAAAGAAGCTACCCATGAACCTTTGGTAACCACGAATCCAAACCCTGCAACGGCAGTAAGTACATATCTATTGATAATCACCCTAAATGTAAATGGACTGAACTCACCAATCAAAAGACACAGAGGAATAGAATGGATAAAAAAGCAAGACCCATCTATATGCTGCTTACAAGAGACTCACCTCAAACCCCAAGGCATACACAGATTAACAGTAAAGGGATGGAAAAAGATATTTCATGCAAACAATAGGGAGAAAAAAAGCAGGTGTTGCAGTACTTGTATCAGACTAAATAGGCTTCAAAACAAAGAAAATAATAGGACATACAGAAGGACATTACATAATGATAAAGGGGTCAGTCCAACAAGAGGATATAACCATTATGAATATCTATGAACCTAACACAGGAGCACTGACATATGTGAAACAAATACTAACAGAATTAAAAGAGGAAATAGAATGCAATGCATCCATTTTAGGAGACCACCACAGCACTCATTCCAAAGGACAAATCCACCAGACAGAAAATAAGTAAGGACCCAGAGGCACTGAACAACACACTAGAACAGATGGACCTAACAGACATCTACAGAACTCTACACCCAAAAGCAGCAGAATACACATTCTTCTCAAGTACACATGGAACATTCTCCAGAATAGACCACATTCTAGAGCACAAAAAGAGCCTCAGTAAATTCCAAAAGGTTGAAATTCTACCAACCAATTTCTCAGATCACAAAGGTATAGAACTAGAAATAAATTGTGCAAAAAAAACCAAAAAGGCTCACAAACACATGGAGGCTTAACAACATGCT
This sequence comes from Manis javanica, assembly GCF_040802235.1. Classification (NCBI taxonomy): domain Eukaryota; kingdom Metazoa; phylum Chordata; class Mammalia; order Pholidota; family Manidae; genus Manis; species Manis javanica. The sequence goes on from NC_133174.1 coordinate 93,025,460, forward strand.
CCTAAATAATCAATGGATCAATGACCAAATTAAAACAGAGATCAAGCAATAAAAGGAGACAAATGATAATAACAGCACAATGCCACAACTCCTGTGGGATGCAGCAAAGACAGTTCTAAGAGGAAAGTACATAACAATCCAGGCCTATTTAAAGAAGAAAGAACAATCCTAAATGAATAGTCTAAAGTCACAATGACCGAAACTGGAAAAAGAAGAACAAATGAGGCCCAAACTCAGCAGAAGGAGGGACATAATAAAGATCAGAGAAGAAATAAATAAAATTGAGTAGAGTAAAGCAGTAGAAAAAATCAGTGAAACCAACAGCTGGTTCTTTGAGACAATAAACAAAAGAGATAAACCCCTAGCCAGACTTATTAAGTGTAAAAGAAGATCTACACACATAAACAGAATCAGAAATGAGAAAGGAAAAATAATGATGGGCACCACAGAAATATAAAGAATTATTAGAGAATACTATGAAAATCTATATGTTAACAAGCTGGATAACCTAGAAGAAATAGACAACTTTTTAGAAAAACACAACCTTCCAAGACTGACCAAGGAAGAAACACAAAATCTAAACAAACCAATTACCAGCAACAAAATTGAAGCAGTAATCAAAAAACTACCCAAGAACAAAATCACTGGACCAGATGGTTCACCACTAATCTTATCAGACATTTAGAGAAGACATAATACCCATCCTCTGTAAAGTTTTACAAAAAATAGAAGAGGAGGGAGTACTTCCAAACTCATTCAATGAGGCCAGCATCACTCCAAAATCAAAACCAGGCAAAGACCCCACAAATAAAGAAAATTACAGACCAATATCCCTGATGGACATAGATGCAAGAATAGTCAACAAAATATTAGCAAACCAAATTCAAAAATACATCAAGAAGATCATACTCCATGATTAAGTGGGATTAATCTCAGGGATGCAAGGATGGTACAACATTCAAAATTCCATCAACATCATCCACCACATCAACAAAAAGAAGGACAAAAACCACATGATCATCTCCATAGATGCTGAAAAAGCATTCAACAAAATGCAACATCCTTTCATGATAAAAAACTCTCAACAAAATGGGTATAGCGGGCAAGTACTTCAAAGTAATAAAGGCCATATATGAAAAACACGCAGCCAACATCATAGTTAACAGTGAGAAGCTTAAAGCTTTTCCCCAGGATTGGGAACAAGACAGGGATGCCCACTCTTCCCACTTTTATTCAACAAAGTACTGGAGGTCTTGCCATGGCAACCAGGCAAAACAAAGAAATACAAAGCATCCTGATTGGTAAAGAAGAAGCCAAACTGTCACTATTTGCAAATGACATGATATTGTACATAAAAACTCCTAAAGACTCCTCTCCAAAACTACTAGAACTAATGTCTGAATTCATCAAAGTTGTGGGATATAAAATTAATACACAGAAATCTGTTGCTTTCCTATACACTAATGATGTACTTGCAGAAAGACAAATCAGGAAAACAATTCCATTCATGGTTGCATCAAAAAGAATAAAATACCTAAGAATAAATCTAACCAAGGAAGTGAAAGACCTATTCTCTGAAAACTACAAGACACTCTTAAGAGAAATTAAAGAGGACACTAACAAATGGAAATTCATCCCATGCTCTTGCTAGGAAGAATTAATATTGTCAAAATGGCCATGCTGCCTAAAGCAATCTACAGATTCAATGCAATCCCTATGAAAATACCAACAGTATTCTTCAACGAACTGGAACAAATAGTTCTAATAGTCATATGGAACCACAAAAGATCACAAATAGCCAAAGCAATCCTGGGAAGGAAAAATAAAGTGGGGGGGGGAGGAGATCTCACTTCCCAACTTCAAGCACTACTACGAAGCCACAGTAATCAAGACAATTTGGTACTGGCACAAGAACAGAGCCACAGACCAGTGGAACAGAATAGAGAGTCCAGATATTAAATCAAACATATATGGTCAATTAATATATGATAAAGGAGCCATGGACATATAATGGGGAAATGCAGAATCCTCAACAGATGGTGTTGGCAAAACTGGACAGCTACATGCAAGGGAATGAAACTGGATCACTGTCTAACCCCATACACAAAAGTAAACTCATAATGGATCAAAGACCTGAATGTAAGTCATGAAAACATAAAACTCTTAGAGAAAAACATAGGCAAAAATCTCTTGGACATAAACATGAGCAACTTCTTCATGAACATATCTCCCTGGGCAAGGGAAACAAAAGCAGAAATGAACAAAGGGGACTATATCAAGCTGAAAAGCTTCTGTACAGCAAAGGGCACCATCAATAGAACAAAAAGACATCCTACAGTATGGAAGAGTATATTTGTAAATGACATATCCGATAAAGGGTTGACATACAAGATATATAAAGAGCTCATGAACCTCAAGAAACAAGAAGCAAATAATCCAATTAAAAACTTTGCAGAGGATCTGAACAGACACTTCTCCAAATAAGAAATTCCGATTTGCCAACAGGCACATGAAAAGATGATCCATATCGCTAATCATCAGAGAAATGCAAATTAAAACCACAATGAGATATCACCTCACACCAGTTAGGATGGTCACCATCCAAAAGGAAAACAACAAATGTTGGTGAAGCTGTGGAGAATGGTGAGGATCTGGCTAAGTGTTTATCTGTTTTGTTTATTTTCTCAAAGGATCACTCCTACACTGCTGGTGGGAATGTAAATTAGTTCAGCCATTGTGGAAAGCAGTATGAAGGTTCCTCAAAAATCTCAAAACAGAAATACCATTTGACTCAGGAATTCCACTCCTTAGAATTTACCCTAAGAATGCAGGAGCCCAGTTTGAAAAAGACATATGCATCCCTGTGTTTTCGCAGCACTATTTGCAATGGCCAAGAAATGGAAGCAACCTAAGTGTCCATCAGTAGGTGAGTGAATAAAGAAGAGGTGGTACATATACATAATGTAGTATTATTCAGCCATAAAAAAAGAAATCCTGCCATTTACAACAACATGGATGGATCCAGAGAGTATTATGCTCAGTGAAATAAGCCAGGCAGAGAAAGACAAGTATCAAATGATTTCACTAATCTTTGGAGTATAAGAACAAAGCAAAAACTGAAGGAACAAAACAGCAGCAGAACCCAAAAATGGACTAACAGCCATAGGGAAAGGGACTGTGGAGGATGGGTTGGAAGGGAGGGATAAGGGCAAAAAGGGGCAGTACGATTAGGACACATAGTGTAGCAGGGGAGCACACGAAGGATGTACAACACAGAAAAGACAAGTAGTGATTCTGTAGCATCTTTCTACGGTGATGGACAGTGACTGTAATGGGTTATGTTGTGGGGACTTGATAATGGGGAGTCAAGTAACCATAATGTTGCTCATGTAATTGTGGATTAATGATACAAAAAAAATTCTTGGGGGTTGTCTGGTCAGGTAAAACTAAGGTTATCCCAGTAGCAGTCACAGACAAGGTCCAGGCTTTCCCTACCCCTATCGCTGTGGCAGTATTACAAGAGTTTTGGGGTCTTTTGGGCTAGTGGAGCTTGCTTGTCCCACACTTGACTCTAAAGCCCGTATACCGGTTGGTATGAATCAGGTGGGCCTGGGATGAGACATATGCAGCTGCTTTTACTGCTGCTAAGCAAGTAGTCAAAGCCATACTGTCCTTGAGTGTAATGGACTCATCAAGGCCCTGTGAGCTAGCTGTTCATGTAACCAAGGATTGTAATTGGTTATGGATGAGGTATTTGGCAGCAACTTGAAGGGACATGCAAACCCATTAGATTCTGGTCACAACTATGGAAAGGAGCCGAGGTTCAGTACATCTTGATAGATAAGCGACTGACTACTGTGTACCATGCCTTGCTAGCTATGGAGTCCATCAGTGGAACAGCTCCAACAAAGGTAATAATCACCTATCCCATTGTGGGGTGGGTGTGAGACTAGACCCAAATGCCATGGAGTAGCATGGCACAGACACCTACATTGGACAAATGGGGTGCACACTTACAGCAGTGTAGCACCTTTTCTTCTAGCCCCTTAAGGGGAGAACTCCAATGCTTACTGAGTCCCATGACGTATACCAGTGGAATGCAGAAAGAACTTGCTTTTGAGCCATTGGTAGCTGAGAGTCCTTATCATGTGGGAAAAGCCCCTATACCTGAAGATGCTTGGTATACAGACGGCTATAGTCGTGGGTAGCCCCTGAAGTGGAGGGCTGTCACTTTCCATTCTAAGACTGAGACAATATGCATGGAAGATGGGGAGGGGAAGAGCAGCCAGTGGGCTGAGTTGTGGGCAGTATGGCTTGTGATTACAAGGAGCCTTCCCCATAGTTGTCTGCACTGACAGGCGGGCCATCTATTGGGGTTTGACCCTGTGGCTACCAACATGGTATGATGCCAACTGGATGGTTAGTCATTAGCCCCTTTGGGGCAAGAGTTGTGGCAAGACCTATGGGCCTTGGGTCAGACTAAGACTGTTACTGTATATCATGTGATTGGCCATTTGCTTTCGCATCCCCAGGGAATGATGTAGCAGACACACTGGCCCAGGTGCACTGGCTAGAAAGAAAGCCTTCCTCTGATGTAGCACAATTGTTACATCAGCATTTGTTGCATGCAGGGCAAAAGAAAATGTGGGCTGTAGCCCATCGTTGGGCTTGCTGTTGACCTTTGAGGAAGTCAGCCAAGCCCAGAAGGAATGTCTTGTCTGCTCTAAGAGGGACTTACCGAGTCCCACAGCAACATGAGACAATAGTAAAGGGGCTGATACCCCTTGTCAGGTGGCAGATAGACTATACTGGGCCTTTGCCTGTATCAGAAGGATATCATTATGCCATGAGTTGTGTAGCTATAGCTACTGGCCTATTGGTTGCTTTTCCTGCACATCATGCAGATCAGCAAACAACCAAGAGGGGCCTAGAGCATCTCTTTGCAGCCTATGGCTGGCTGCAGGTGATTGAGAGCAATAAAGACACCCACTTTACTGGGCATGTGTTACAGGGATGGGTGCAGCAATTAGGAATAAAGTAGAAGTTTCATGTACTGTATAACCTTACTGGGGCAGAAATGATAGAGAGGTATAACAGTTTGTTGAAATCTGACCTGAAGTCAAACACCAATAGTCTACGGAGCTGGTCATTTTGCCTATGGACAGTGCTATGGCGTTTGAATGAGAAGACCCAAAAAGGAGCCTTCAGCCCTGTGGATATGCTTAACACACCTTGAAGCCTCTCCTATACAACTGTATGTGCAAACCAAAGAGGAATTATTGAGGCCAGGATATGACCTGCAGGACAACATCCTGCTGCCAGCCCCAACTGCATTAAACCCTGGAGACACTGTTGAGTGGACGTGGTCCTGGACATTTCAACACATAGACCAGTGGTGGCGAGCCCTTCTGGCACCTTAGGGAAAAGGCCTGGAAGCTGGCCTCCTGTGTATTCCTGGAGTAACAGTACAGTGGCCCCCAAATATCATGGTACTGTACCCAAAATGTCCGGGAGGTGATGAGACAGGGACAGTGGGTGTAGTCAGAGTAGGATGAGGGCCTCTGGGAAAAGCAGGGTGGAATATTTACAGTCAGAGCAATGTAACAATGGGCAAAGAAGTCCCTACTGAAACTCTGTGCTAAGCATTATGCAAAGCCAAGGTCACACTAATTCTCTAGGGTAAGGATATAGACATATTTAGTGAGATCAGTTAAAGGTCAAAAGGCCAGGAGCAACTTGGCCTGGAATGTTTGAGTGTTCTGCAAGGGTATCAGCATAACCAGTGACTCCGCTGTCAGCCCTAGCAATCAGACTATGACCCAGCCCACCTTGAGGGCAGGGTAGGTGGTACAGGTCCACACCCCTAAGCCTTTTTTTGAGGTTCTCAAAAAATCCTCAACTGCCCATAAAACCCCCTAGACAGCGTACCACTACAGACTCTCTTGTCCCCTCTTAGCATGAGCCGGGAGTTCTGTCCTTTTATTTTATCTCTAAATAAAAGCCTGTACCTTGCTCTCCTACCTTGAGTGTTTGTGACGCTTATTCTTCGGCTCGTGAACAAGAACCCTGACATCAGTAAGAGCATCTTATGGGGAAGTTTTGTTTTAACTTTATGGCCAGTGCATGTACCTCCTGTAGCCCTGTATATTGCAATATCTGTAACTCTCACAGGGAGCGGGGTGGAAGTCTGGTATAGTAGACCAGGATGAGATCCCATTCCTGCCACTGTTCTATGACAGGACCACTCTCTTGCATTTATCCTACCTGATGAACAAGATTTGCCTATGCTGGTGTCATTAAAACATGTATCTTATCCCCTTAAGGTTATTTTCTTCTACGGTCCTTGTGGCCTGGATGTGCCCCCTGGCTGCAGCTGCCACGTGATGATTGCTCTGAACTCCCTACCTATTCAGCTACTGACTGCCTGTGGAATGGGCAAGCTATGGGCTTAAACTGCCTAGGACTTTGAACCCAACTGAAGCCTCTGGCTTCAGGATTATCATGATTTTATTGCTGTTGCTATTTTGTGTTATTAGCCTGGTTGCAATGCTCTAGTTTTCGCGCACAGGGGCCATTGCAGAAAATGGGGAATGTGTAGATGGTGAGGAGAGATTTCTGGAGGGATGAGCTGTGGGTAAAATTGCTTTATTTCCAGAATCTCTTACCTGGTTTTAGTGCTTCTGCATATCAATAGGTGTTTCCAAGAGGTGGAGAGAAGTAATCATCTACATATCAATAGGTAATTACAAGGGCATGCTGGGTTTATCTGGACGAGAGAGGTTGGGTAGAATTCTCTTTCTCTTCTGCTGCAGCCCTGTCAAGAGAGAGATGGGAATGACTGCTTGTAAGAAATAAAAGAGTTTCTTAACTTTATTTCTCCCTTTGACTGATTTCAGTTTTAGAGGTATTTTGCCCTGGGATTTTTTTCCCCCTGAGTTATGAAGTGTTAGCCAGAAATACTTCTCTCTTTTTCAGTCTTCTCCTGTCTTTCCCTCATATTGTGACTACTAAAACTATGTCATTACTGCTAGTGTCCCAAGCAGAGCAGTTTAGCTCCAGGCTATTACAAACATGCCCCAAGGGTAATCTTTGAGCAATTAAAATCATCCATCAAGGTGTTTGCTAAAACAAACACAGACTCTTCCCCTAAGAGGAAATTTGCACTTAGTTAGCTCTTAAACTGACACTTTTATTTTCTCCCCATTACTTAGTTGGGTTGTTTTTCAGGCATGAGTTGAGAATCACCTGGTCTAAGAGGACTGAAAACAAAGGAACAGATGTGAGGTACATTATCTGAGAAAAATTAATCAATAGACAATTGATGACTAAGTAGATATGGATGACAGCCCAAGAGAGGGAAGAGGGCCATCCAATAGCAGGATTTGCAGCCTGGGTGAATGAGAATCTTGATGCTTTAGGCTCAGCTTTGCTGCACCCTGCTGAAAGCCACGCCGTTATTCTCTCTGGAAAAATAATTAACTTGGTCACTGTGAAACATTGGGTTCTCTCTCTCTCTCTCTCTGAGTGTGTGTGTGTGTGTGTGTGTGTTGTAAGAATAGAAATAGGTTAGCATAAGCATAGCCATCTTAAAGGCCTAGAAGCCATTTTCTGAGTATGTGACTTAAAAAAAAAAAAAACCTGGGCCTGGGTAAGGCCTTGAAAAACAAGTTAATCATGAGCACCGGGTGGTGGGCAGCTGTGACCCTTGGTCAGCTAACCTTGGTCAGTTAATCTTACATACCAAGCTTATCGTGCAGAACCTCCCTAACCATTGAGGAGTGGTCTTATCCTGCCCTTGCTTAACCCCAGGATGTATGTCTTACAAGAATAATGTATAGTTGTGGAAAATTACTATGAGTTAAGTGCTTTGAAAATGCTATATAAACCCTTGGCTCTGAGTGCTTGGGGTCCTTGTTGAGACCCGCTGCGTCGGGCTGACTTGGACCCCAGCTAGCTGGCTGAATAAAGACTTTGCTTGAATTTACATCTCTATGCCTGTGTAGTTTGTTCTCTGGAGAAGCCTCGGAAGCCTGGACCCTAACATTTGGGGGCTCGTCCGGGATATGAGCGGCTTCCCTGAGAACAAAGGACAGCTGGAGGCAAGGTCTAATTGTCCGGACGGGGCAGTGTAATTCGAGGGTCGCCCCCTCGTGTCTGCATAAATCCATTATAAAGCGGGAGTCGCCATCCCGTGTATGGTCTCGGGTTAGTGGTCCTGAGTGAGGAAGTCCGGGCTGGTAGTCCCGGCCCCCAGGTTAGCGACCCTGGGTAAAAGCCCAGGTAACCAATCCTGGCCCTAGGGTCCAAGTGACTCGGCCTTAGGAAGGCAAATCCGATCAGCAGAAAACTGGCGCCCGAGGAGGAAAAGATCCAGCTCGTCACCCTGCGGCAGTCCGAGTGGACGCCTTTCGGGAGAATTACGAGAGTTTTTGAGGACCCTGAAAGTGGTGAGTGTGGTGTGCACCAGAGTGAGAGAAGGACCGGTCCAAACGAGTGCGATCAGATGTGGTGTGTGTGCTTGGTGTTAACATTGACTGTTTTACTGTGTTTTGGTTTCGGTTTATATTTTTTTGGCTCTTCTCATTTTAAGTTTCCTTGTTCTAAGGTTCTCCTGCTCTCTCCGTTCCTCCTTTCTGCCACTACATCATTCCCCGCGGGCACGGGTCGGGCAATTAAGAGCCATTAGGGCGCCCGCCGCTAGAAGACTCCCGTGACAGGATAAGGGGGTCACAGCCGCGAATCCCAGATAAATTCGCGTCCCCCGTGGAAGGAAAACTGTGCAACGACAGGCACTTGTTCACAAGCACATACAACAGTCATTTTGTTTGAAGTGGCATCTTCATCCTTCGCCTTTGTCTCCCTCATATTCTTTTTCCTTCTTCTTTCTCACCATGGGACAGACTCAGACGACCCCCTCAGTGTGTAACAAGCGCTTGTGAAAATTGAGTATTCTAAAACTTCCAGAAAACCTGGTAAAAAGTGTTAAGCATTAATGCTAATTTGAGTTCGCCTGAGGTGGGCATGTCCTTGTGGTTATCAGCTGCCTAAATTTACCTGAGGTCATTTAAGTCATGTTATCTGCTAAATCTTTTAAGAATAAAATGCTTAAAGGCTTGGCTTTGTCTAATATTCAGTAAAGGTCTTGTAAGTAATCTAGAATAGTTGTTACGAATGAGTGAAATAAATGACTGTGACAAGTGAACACCTTTTTAATTGTGTGTTACAGTGTGTATACCTACCTACTGCCTGAGAATCTTTGTAGTAACCTAAAACCTTAAAGTTTTGCTAAGTTAAGAAGATATACTCTATGAGAGATTGTGCTGTAAAGCTCATGGTTACAGAAATTATAAAATGTGTTCATAAATTTGTCAATCTAAAGAATGTTAGTTTAATAATTTATAATAGCCTACTTCTCAGTGTTCGCTGGAAATTAAAGTTTCTAATGGTTTTAAGTTCTAATTAAAACTACTTAAAGTAATAAAGAAAACATTTCTCTATGCTAAAAGATGTATGTTTTAATAAGAAAAAGTATAAAGAATGAAAACTCTTCTGCATGCTAAAGAATGTGTTTTGTGATAAAAGAAAGTAACTTTGTTCTAAAGTACAGCTATTTATTTGAAGAGAGAAAACAGCGTGGTGCCTTTTGTTGTAGAAGATCCGCTCAGCCTGTTGCTTGGGGGGAGGGTCAGGATGTTTAGAGATAAGGTGAGATAAACCCAGTCAAGCCGCAGGCAAGCCCAGGCATAATTCTCACCGGCTTATGTGCTTGGGACCATGGGGCAAATGAAGAATAAATTACTATATTCTTACAGATATAGTCGTGCCTAGTGAAATTAAAGCAAGTGAGTCTTGATATCAAGTGCACAGCAAACTTAGAATCTTGTTTCCAGTTAAACAGTTTTCTTTAACTGTTAGTCTGCTCTTAATGTTGAAAGATCAAAGCGGTTTCTCATGCTTAAAGTCTCAGTGAGTTGCCAGAATATTAAAAAAAAAAAAAAAAATGAAATCATAATGTTAAAGGGACTAAAAGCTAAAGTTTGTTAACAACTGTATAACCTTTATTTGCCTTTGAAATATTTTGTTATTGAAAATGATTGCATGGCCTGAGAAATTGAATTATTTATTCCATATATTTTTATAAGTGGAAAAATCTCTAACCAACAAATGATTAAAGTTGTTACTGATTATTTGTTTTCTTAATTTATCCTAAGCATAATGGTAACAAAGCTTTTTTCAGCTGATTAAATGCACTTAGTTAACAAACCAAAATTTATTCTTAAAAATTAAACTGTGTAGAATCTGGACAAGATTATGTCTCTCCCAGAAAAACAGGTTTCACTGTAAAGGTTTAGATGGACGAACGTGTGACCACTTTTGAGAAAAGTTGTAATAGATTTTTTTGAGAACCACCAGGTCTTCTTGTTTAATTTATATGCTGTGGATATGTTTTTATGTTTTAAAAAATATGGAGGACTCTCCATATTTTTTTAATGCAAATGATCTTATAAGCTGCTATGCAAATTCTATTAAAAGCTCTATCTACTATTAAAGAGTAAAACATTCTTGAAGCTTTCAGGTAAGACCTGTAGACTTAAGCACTTTCTCTGCTTTTGTATCTGGTCTTAGACACTTATGCTGAGTTATGTTCTTATTATTTTCACTGTTTGTAAGCTATTGATTGTATATGATCTTTAAACCATCCAAATATCCAGCATACATTTCCATGTCACCACCACCCACTATTGACGCCATGAATGAAATGCTGGTTAGAAAGCCAAAGGTCATCATTTCTCAATCCCTAAATGAAGAGGTAAAATGCCTGATCTCTTTCATCTCAAAGCATATTTCTGGTCAGATTTGAATATCTGTGTGAAGGAAAGAGACATTTAAATTTGAGATTCTGCTTAAACTTTTAAGTTGAATTTGACTATAGCCATATTCATTCTTTGTATGTATCTCTAACAGGTCTTTTGTATGCCTGGTGATATTATACTCTGTCTTGAGTTTAGACAGTTCTTCCAGCTAAATGTGAATTCTTATTGTAGCTTTTTTTTCCCTTCCTGAAGATGAAAGCAGAGGAATCTACCATCTGCTACCATTCTCTCAAGAATGCTTGGTAACCTAGAATTATTTTGACTTTCTATATATTGTCTTTTAAAACTGACAGCAGCAGTCTCCCCTGCTGCCCCATCTTTTTAAGGTAGCTCGTTTACTGTGCTGGGTATATAGATAATAAATGTGTAATGATAGACATTTCTAAAAGAATTAAATGCAAAAAAGTGCTTTTACCTCTAGTTAACTCTGATATTTTCCAGAGGGCCCCTGGAACATGTCAGAAGATTTTTTTTCTCATTAGAGAAAGTATTTGACTAATTTGGCTTATTATATATATATATATATATATATATATATATATATATATTTACCAGGAAAGCACTGTCAAAGAAAATGATGCTAAACTTTGTTACTGAATGTTTTGTATTACAGAAATATCAGAATTTCCTTATGTCAACTGTTTTACAGTAAGCTCTCATCAGATCTTTAAGCATTGTCATTTGCAAGTCTTTTGTCATTTATAGTATTATCCCTAAACTGGTAAAGAACTAGATTTCAGCAGAACAGGTATTAGTTACATAAGATTACATAAACTAAAGAAAATGATTTTGTGTCTTTTTGTTTCAAATGTTGCTGATAAAGTGTTTTAACCTTGTTCTCTTAAACTGACAACAGTTTAGTAAATGACTATCTTTATGAGCAGAATTGAAACATCCTTCTCTCTACCTGATCCCTCCAGAGTTTAAAAACTTTCAGTGACTGTTTTTGTATTCCATGGCAGTATGTTTATTTGCACGAGTTCAATAAGAATCTGCTTTCCTTGTGAGAAGACTACTTAAGAACACTGGTTATACTGCCAGGGCTTTGACTGGAATGTCATACCTGAGAGACATGTGCATGGACTCAGATGTGAACAACTTTAAGGAACTAAGATTGACTTTATAAAGCCAACAAAGCCCCTTAGAAGAACTGGCCTGGTACCTTGCTTACAGAGTTCCCAGCAGCCTTACCAGGTGAGTAAAGAAGGTCACTTCCTGGTAGGTGCAGAGACCTCGAGAAGAGAAGAATTCATCCAAATCTACAGGTACTGCAGGCAAAGCCTGATGGCAAGTCTAGCTTGGCTGTCTGGTCTCAAGAGGCCTTTAAAAGTTCAATCTGAAATTCCTTACAAAAAGTTCCAGCAAAGCATATTTAAAAGAGCCTGTGTAATCAATTGCTCTTCTTGCTGCACTTGTGCAAATGATCAAGCCAGCTGTTAATTATTTTCTTAACCTGGTTACTTCTAATAAAAATGAGGGTGATTTTAGAGAAAAGTATTGTTTCAATAACGGCAGCCTCCTTCCCGAATAGAAAATCCAACTCCAGATGTTGCTACATAACCTAATAACACAATTTGTTTTATCTTGCCTAGAAGCCACAAAACTGCAAATAGTAATAGAAATGAAACCCAGAATAGAAGCGCCAGCCTTCTGAGGCCCTCTCAACTGACCAGTGATGGAGACCTAGCTGCACCCTTTACTGCGCCCCCTTCTCAGCACGAAGCAGCCAGAGTGGTCATTGCCCCTTTTCCCTAGCAGCAGCTAGAGTCCCTATCTGTAGAAGAGAGAATGAGACAAAGACCAAGACTCACTTTATCCTCTGTAAGTAGGCAAAGAACCTGCATTGAGAGAGTTCCTAAAACTTACACCTCCCTCTGCAACAGGACAGAAGTAATCAGCACCACCCCAGCTTATTCTAACAAGTAGTAGGCCTGCCAAACCGGAGTCACTCCATGTGTTACCTTTATCAAAGAACGCATTAGCACCATGCAAATCATAGTGTTGAGACAGAACTATCAGAGTGTTAACCAAACAGATGACCCCTAATTTCATGATTGAAATAGATACAAGAAGAAGAGAAGAAGAGGGGAATGTAAGAATAGAAATAGGTTAGCATAAGCATAGCCATCTTAAAGGCCTAGGAGCCATTTTCTGAGTATGTGACTTAAAAAAAAAAAATCCTGGGCCTGGGTAAGGCCTTGAAAAACAAGTTAATCATGAGCACCGGGTGGTGGGCAGCTATGACCCTTGGTCAGCTAACCTTGGTCAGTTAATCTTACATACCAAGCTTATCGTGCAGAACCTCCCTAACCATTGAGGAGTGGTCTTATCCTGCCCTTGCTTAACCCCAGGATGTATGTCTTGCAAGAATAATGTATAGTTGTAGAAAATTACTATGAGTTAAGTGCTTTGAAAATGCTATATAAACCCTTGGCTCTGAGTGCTTGGGGTCCTTGTTGAGACCTGCTGCGTCGGGCTGACTTGGACCCCAGCTAGCTGGCTGAATAAAGACTTTGCTTGAATTTACATCTCTATGCCTGTGTAGTTTGTTCTCTGGAGAAGCCTCGGAAGCCCGGACCCTAACAGTGTGTGTGTGTGTGTGTGTGTGTGAACTCAGTAGAAATCAGTAGGTTTAGAGTGAAAGGAGGAAATTCTGATCAGGCAAGCCCTAATAGCAAGCCCTAAAACTTGTACTTGTTCACACTGTCTTCTTGTTGGGGGGATATTATTATCAGGTTGATTGCTGATATCTTGCAAAGAGATATGTGTTGGGGAGAAACTCAGTTTGGAGTCACAGTGATGCCAGGGTTCTTGTTCACGAAGCCGAAGAATGAGCTTCACAAACACTCAAGGTAGGAGAGCAAGGTACAGGCTTTTATTTAGAAATAAAGTGAGAGAATAGAGCTCCTGGCTCATGCCAGGTGGGGACAAGACAGCCCGTAGTGGTGCATTGTCTAGGGGGTTTTATAGGCAGTTGAGGATTTTTCAAGAACATGAAAAAAACTTAGGGATGTGGACTTGCATCACCTGCCCTGTCCTCAAGGTGGGCTGGGTCATAGCCTGATTGCTAGGGCTGACAGTGGAGTCACAGATTGTGCTGATACCCTTGCAGAACACTCAAACATTCCAGGCCAAGTTGCTCCTAGCCTTTTGACCTTTAACTGATCTCACTGAAGATGTCTATATTCTTAGGTATCTTACCCTAAAGAATTAGTGTGACCTTGACTTTGCATAATGCTTAACAGTTTCAATGGGGACTTCTTTGCCCATTGTTACATTGCTCTGACTGTAAATATCCCACCCTGCTTTCCCCCACTGGAGGCCCTCACCCTACTCTGACTATACCCATGGTCCCTGACTCAACAGGGAAGTCAGGTAGAGTGATACATGAACCCAAAGTTAGGAAGGCAAAGTAAATTTTATTTCTTCCTGTACAGCAGAGTGGGCCTGCCTAAGGTTAGGCTTTGGGTTATTTTTTTTCCTCTGGGGCTTCTTTTATGGGGTTTTGGCAGGGCAGAGAAGTCTTTGATTGATGATCTTTGACTTTGGAGGCCTGGCCTAATTGGCAAAAAGAAAACATGGGCTGTGCTCTGATGATTTCTGTGCCTGTCTTCTGATGTTGTTTTTCTTATCTGGGGAGTATCTGTGCTTGAAGACTTCTCATCTGAGTATCTTGTTTTTTCATCTGGGCAATATTTGGACATTCCAAGTAACCATTGGTTCTTGAAACTTCAACTAATTAACTTTGTGGGTCTTTTCAGGCTCTCTGGTTTTATCTGGTTAACTGCTTGAGTCCCTTTTAGTGGGCTTTACTGGCTTTATTCTCCCTCCATATGCTTATGTCTTTCTGCCCAACAGATGTAAGCTTTATGACCTCACCTTTCCCATTCATTGAAGGTAAAGCAGTTTCTATCCCAGCCTAGGCTTTTCACTTTGGTCCCCAACCTTTGCACTTTTCCTTGTTGCCAGTTGTCTTCTCCCCAAGCTTACTGTCCTCTAGAAGCCAGAGGAGGGTGTGAGTCACAGCCATAGCTGCTCTGAGCCAAGTCCAATCACCCAAAAATCATCCACATGAAACCATAGTCCTTCAGTATTAAAAACCTGATTTTTGTACAGTTGATGCTGAAACACTGTAGGAGAACTAATGTCTAATGTGCCCTTTAAAATAATAACAACTCAGGGGAGAGCCAAGATGGCAGCATGAGTAGAGCAGTGGAAATCTCCTCCCGAAACCACACATATTTTTGAAAATACAGCAAAGATAACTCTTCCTAAAAGAGAAACCAGAAGACACAGGACAACAGCCAGACTACATCCACACCTGAGAGAACCCAGGGCCTTGTGAAGGGGGTAAGATACAAGCCGCAGCTTGGCGGGAACCAAGTGCCCCTCACCCCAGCTCCCGGAGGGAGAAGAGCAGTCAGAGTGGGGAGGAAGAGGGAGCCCAGGACTGCTAAATAGCCAGCCCTAGCCATCCGCACCAGAGCGCAGACACAGTGCATGCGTGGGGTGCTGAAAACTAGGGAAACAGGACAGTAAGATCTGTGAGTGGGTTCCTGCAGCTGGTGCCCCAGGGACAAAGAAAAGCAAGTGCTTTTTGAAAGTCTTAAAGGGACAGGGACCCCACAACTGGACGGAAGCGTCCCGGGAAACTTAGCCCAGCAGCAGGGAATCCTGGGGAACTCCGGGCACCCTAACCTCCTGGATAGCAGGGCAGCTCAGAGGCCCATCATCTAGATAAACAGCCTCCCAACCATTTCCCCTCTGACGTGGCTCGGCCATATCAGAGCAGCAGCCTGAGGCAGGTCACTCCCACAGCCACAGCGGAGATAAACTCCATAGTGGCTGGGCAAGAATCAGAAGCCCCATCTGCATGTAGCTGCCCAGCACAAGCCACTAGAGGTTGCTGTTCTCCCAGGAGAGGAAGGCCACAAACGAACAAGAAGGGACATTTCCCCAGCCGTCACTCGTGCCAGCTCCACAAAGTATCGCCATGAAAAGGGGGAATTTGAGGCAGACAAAGATCACAGAGTCAATCCCTGAGAAGGAGATAGACCTAACCAGTCTTTCTGAAAAACAATTCAAGATAAAAATCATAAACATGCTGAAGGATATGCAGACAAATATACAAGAGCTAAGGGATGACGTCCAGATGGAGATTACAGAAGTGAAACAATCTTTGGAAGCATTTATAAGCAGAATGGATAAGATGCAAGAGGCCATTGATGGAATAGAAACCAGAGAATAGGAACGAGTAGAAGCTGATGTAGAGAGAGATAAAAGGACCTCCAGGAATGAAACAATCTTAAGAGAACTGTGTGATAAATCCAAAAGGAACAATATCTGCATTATAGGGGTACCAGAAGAAGAAGAGAGAGAAAAAGGAATAGAAATTGTCTTTGAAGAAATAATTACTGAAAACTTCCCCAAACTGGGGGAGGAAATAATTGATCAGACCATGGAAGTACACAGAACTCCAAACAAAAAGGACCCAAGGAGGACAAGACCAAGACACACAATAATTAAAATGGCAAAGATCAAGGACAAGAACAGAGTTTTAAAGGCAGCTAGAGAGAAGAAAAAGGTCACCTACAAAGGAAAACCCATCAGGCTATCATCAGACTTCTCAAAAGAAACCTTACAGGCAAGAAGAGAATGGCATGATATATTTAATGCAATGAAACAGAAGGGCCTTGAACCAAGAATACTGTATCCAGCACGATTATCATTTAAATATGAAGGAGGGATTAAACAATTCCCAGACAAGCAAAATTTGAGGGAATTTGCCTCCCACAAACCACCTCTACAGGGTATTTTAGAGGGACTATTCTAGACGGGAGCACTACAAAGACTAAACAGATGTCACCAGAGAAAATAAAATTATACCAAAGAAAGCAGACCAACCAAATACTAACTAAAGGAAAAAAATAAAATCAACTACCCAAGAAAAGCAGTTAAAGGAAACACGAAAGAGCACAGAATAAAACAACCAACATATAAAGAATGGAGGAGGAGGAATAAGAAGGGAGAGAAGAAAAGAATCTCCAGACAGTGTATAGAATAGCTCAATAAGTGAGTTAAGTTAGGCAGTAAGATACTAAAGAAGCTAACCTTGAACCTTTGGTAACCACGAAACTAAACCCTGCAATGGCAATAAGTACATATCTTTTCATAGTCACCCTAAATGTAAATGGACTGAATGCACCAATGAAAAGACACAGAGTAATAGAATGGATAAAAAAGCAAGACCCATCTATATGCTGCTTACAAGAAACTCACCTCAAACCCAAAGACATAAGACTAAAAGTCAAGGGATGGAAAAACATATTTCATGCAAACAACAGAGAGAAGAAAGCAGGGGTTGCAGTACTAGTATCAGACAAAATAGACTTCAAAAAAAAGAAAGTAACAAGAGATAAAGAAAGACATTAAATAATGATAAAGGGCTCAGTACAAAAAGAGGATATAACCATTAGATATATATATGCACACAACACAGGAGCACCAGCATATGTGAAACAAATACTAACAGAACTAAAGGAGGAAATAGAATGCAATGCATTCATTTTAGGAGACTTCAACACACCACTCACCCCAAAGAATAGATCCACCAGGCAGAAAATAAGTAAGGACACGGAGGCACTGAACAACACACTAGAACAGATGGACCTAATAGATATCTATAGAACTCTACATCCAAAAGCAACAGGATACACATTCTTCTCAAATGCACATGGAACATTCTCCAGAATAGACCACATACTAGACCACAAAAAGAGCCTCAGTAAATTCCAAAAGATTGAAATTCTACCAACCAACTTTTCAGACCACAAAGGTATAAAACTAGAAATAAATTCTACAAAGAAAACAAAACGGCTCACAAACACATCGAGGCTTAACAACATGCTCCTAAATAATCAATGGATCAATGACCAAATTAAAATAGAGATCAAGGAATATATGGAAACAAATGACAACAATAACACAAAGCCCCAACTTCTGTGGGGCACAGCAAAGCAGTCTTAAGAGGAAAGTATATAGCAATCCAGGCATACTTAAAGAAGGAAGAACAATCCCAAATGAATAGTCTAACATCACAATTATCGAAATTGGAAAAAGAAGAACAAATGAGGCCTAAAGTCAGCAGAAGGAGGGACATAATAAAGATCAGAGAAGGAATAAACAAAATTGAGAAGAATAGAACAATAGAAAATATCAATGAAACCAAGAGCTGGTTCTTTGAGAAAATAAACAAAATAGATAAGCCTCTAGCCAAACTTATTAAGAGAAAAAGAGAATCAACACACATCAACAGAATCAGAAATGAAAATGCAAAAATCACGACAGACTCCACAGAAATACAAAGAATTATTAAAGACTACTATGAAAACCTATATGCTAACAAGCTGGAAAACCTAGAAGAAATGGACAACTTCCTAGAAAAATACAACCTTCCAAGACTGACCAAGGAAGAAACACAAAATCTAAACAAACCAATTACCAGGAAAGAAATTGAAGTGGTAATCAAAAAACTACCCAAGAACAAAACCCCTGGGCCAGATGGATTTACCTCAGAATTTTATCAGACATACAGAGAAGATATAATACCCATCTCCTCAAAGTTTTCCAAAAAATAGAAGAGGAGGGAATACTCCCAAACTCATTCTATGAAGCCAACATCACCCTAACACCAAAACCAGGCAAAGACCCCACCAAAAAAGAAAATTACAGACCAATATCCCTGATGAATGTAGATGCAAAAATACTTAATAAAATATTAGCAAACCGAATTAAGAAATACATCAAAAGGATCATACACCATGACCAAGTGGGATTCATCGCAGGGATGCAAGTGTTGAGACCAGGGTTAATAATCCTGAAGCATGATGCATGGTGGTTGTAAGGGAGGTCTTAGGAGTGACTCCGTGCTGGCAGAAACTTCTTCAGTGATGAGTGGAAGTGGAGATGAGCAGCACAAAATACGGAGAGTAAGAGGTCCCTTCAGGGTGAAGGAGTAGGAACCTGTGGGAGATTTGGTGGGAGGGGAATAAGCTGCGACAAATGGCTTAAGGAGGGAGTTGTGTATCTAATGGGGAAGACCCTGGAGTTTAACTGCAGTTGGCGTGGAAAGGATCCTTGTGTGTATGGTCCTTGCCATTTGGGAGTTAAGGATGGTGTTGCTTGGTGTTTGGAATGGGCATGGTTTGGAGAAGTTTTTTCCTGTCTATGGTAATGGCCTTGTAGCACGGGGAGAGCTGAACTCCCAGGTATATGACCTGAGAGGCAGACAGCTGAACTTTGGAGGGTGAAACCCAATAGCTGTGTTCTGAGAGAAAGTTTAAAAGGAGAATAGTAGTATCCTTTTGAGAGGTTTGTAGGGAGGGACTGCATGGGAGGAGATCATCTACATATTGAAGGAGGTGGAGCTCAAGAGAGTAAGGGATTTGAGGTCTTGTATTAGAGCCTGTCCAAAAAGGTGGGGACTCTAAAGCATTGATTTCTCTCTGGGATACCGGCGTCTTGGTCTTGGAGCATATCAAAAGGCTCCCAAGGTGGGCTGAGGTATTGTCTATTTGCTAAAGAACTTTGCCTCTTAAACTTCCTGGGTGTTAACATGGAATCTTATCTTTAAGATGGAATTCTTCCTACTTTTTAGTATGCAGTCTACAGCTGGGTCTGCATGCTTAATTAGTTGCTCAGTTTGCAAAATTACCTCATCAGATATGAAGGAGGAAAGACAGCATATAGGCCTGGGCCTTTTAGTATGCTAAAGTTAATCTTATACATGATTACAAGTGATTAGCAAAATAAAACATGTGCTACTCTTCTTTATCTGGAGAACATTAACTGATCTCACTGAGGAATGATTCTAGAGCTTAATGTTCAACATAGTTTTAGTAGGGGAGATTTCCTAGCATGTAGTTACATTGCTCTGACTGCAAATATCTTGCCTTGCTTTTTCCAGAGGCCCTGACCCTATTCTGTCTAAGCCCTTGGTCCCTGTCTCATTCTCCCCTCTACAGAGAGATACTCTAGCTGCTGCTAGGGAAAGGGGCGACAACCGCTCTGACTGCTTCATGCTGAGAGGGGGCGCAGTATGGGGTGCAGTTAGGTCCCATTACTGGTCAGTTGAGAGGGCCTCGGAAGGTTGGCGCTTCTATTCTGGGTTCCATTTCTATTACTATTACTATTTGCAGCTTTATGGCTTCGAAAGAAGATAGAACAAATTGTGTTATTAGGTTAAGTAGCAACACCTGCGGTTAGATTTTCCATTCTGGAAGGACAAGCTTAACGAGATTAAGAATGCATGGCTGGATATGAGAACTAGAAATATGAAGATTCGAATTGAAAATCATAGCCAGATATCATGGGGAAACCAGAATTCTGGATTGAGTTTACATCTCAATGACTAGTATTAGGATTTAGTATACATAAGACTGCATTATTGAAACAATACTTTTCTCTAAAATCACCCTCATTTTTATTAGAAGTAGCCAGATTAAGAAAATAATTAACAGTTGGCTTGATGATTTGCATAAGTGCAGCAAGAAGAGTAATTGATTACATAGGATCTTTTAAATGTGCTTTGCTGGAACTTTTTATAAGGAATTTCAGATTGGACTTTTAAAGGCTTCTTGAGGCCAGAAAGCGAAGCCAGACTTGCCATCAGGTTGTGCCTTCAGTACCTGTAGATTTGGGTGAATTCCTCTCCTTTTGAGGTTCCCAAGACATTCCTCAGGTTCCCACACCTGCCAGGAAGCAACCTTCCTTACTCACCTGGTAAGGCTGCTGGGCACTCTGTAAGCAAGGTACCAGGCCAGTTCTTCCAAGGGGCTTTGTTGGCTTTATAAAGTCAACCTTTGTTCCTTAAAGCCGTCTGTTCATATCTGAGTTTACACACGTGTCTCTCAGGTGTGATGTTCCAGTCAAAGCCTTGGTAATATAACCAGTGTTTTTAACTGGTCCTCTTACAAGGAAAGCAGATTCTTACTGAACTTATGCAAATAAACATACTGTCATGAAATATAAAAAATACTCACTGAAACTTTTTAAATTCTGGAGGGGTCAGGTAGGAGAAAGATAAATGTTTCAATTCTGCTTATAAAGGTACTATTATTTATTAAACTGTTCTCAGCTTGAGAGAAAAAGCTTAAAACACTTAATCAACAACATTTGAAACAAAAAGCCGCAAAATCATTTTCTTTAGTTTACTTAATCTTATATAACTAATACGTGAGCTGTTGAAAGCTAGTTTTTACTAGTTTAGGATATTTGTTCTGCTGGAATTTAGTTTTTTACTAGTTTAAGTGTAATAAAACAGTGACTATAAGTGACAAAAGACTTACAAATGACAATGGTTAAAGATCTGATGAGATCTTACTGTAAGACAGTTGGCATAAGGAAATTTGGATATTTCTGTACCATAAAACATTCAGTAACAAAGTTTAGTGTCATTCCTTTTGACAGTGCTTTCTAGGTAAATATGTATCAGATAAATAAGCCAAATCAGCCAAATATTTTCCCCAATGAGGAGAAAAATTTCCTCTGACATGTTCCAGGGGCCCTCTGGACCATATCAGAGTGAACTAGAGGTAAAAATCACCTTTTTGAATTTGATTTTGGTAAGTTGTTAAAGTTTTTCAGGCACTTGCCTAAATAGAGTCATAAGTCACTAGGAAACAATACTTATCTATTTAACCAGAATGACAATAAAAGATTTTAAAGGCAAATACAGAAGGTTACACAGTTATTATCGAAGCTTAGCTTTTAGTCCTTTTAATATTAAGATTTCATTTTCTTAAATACTCAGACAACTCACTGAGACTTTAAGGAGGAGAAACTGCTTTGATAAAACATTTAGAAAACCCTTTGTAATCTTTCAACATTAATGGTTGACTAATAAATCTTTGTTCTTTTAACAAAAAGTTCTAGTTTTGTTGTGTACTTGATATTGAGACTTATTTGCTTTAATTCCACACAGCATGATTATATCAATTTTCTACAAAGTTTCTCCAACTTTCTTTTTGCATTCAGTGTCCTCTCTCTAAACAGCTGTACTTTAAAACAAGTTATTTTCTTTTATCAAAAGACACATTCTTTAGCATGTAGAAATGTTTTCCTTATTACTTTCAGTAGTTTTAATTAGAACTTAAAACCATTAGGAACTTTAATTTTCAGTGAACACTGAGAAGTAGGCTATTGTAAACTATTACACTAGCATTCTTTAGATTGATAAAGTTATGAACACATTTTATAACTTCTCGAACTGTGTGCTTTGCAGCACAATCTCTAAGCACAAAATATGTCTACTTAGCAAAACATTAGTTTTAGGTTACCACAAAGATTCTCAGGCTGTTTGTAGGTATACACACTGCAACACACGAGCATTATTAAGATGTTCACTTGCTACACTTAGTTTATTCATTCCCAACAACTATGATATTTTACTCACATTAGACAAAGCTACACTTCACTTTAAGCATTTTTCTTTGAAAGATTTAACAGATAACATTAACTAAAATGACTTTAGGTAAACTTAGGCAGCTGATAACTATAAGGACATATCTATTTCAGTTCAACTTAAATTAGCATTAATGCTTAATATCTTCTATTAGAATTTTCTGGAGGTTTTAGAATGCCCAATTTTCACAAGCTCTTGACTTTAAATCAATTTTTATTAATACCTTCAGAGGTAGAAAAATATTTTTCATTTACACACTTAGACACACAAACATAAAGACTGAGACGTAATGATACAGTGAGAGGACAGACAGAGCTCCTGGCGTGAGCCAGGAGGGGACAAGAGAGCCCGTGGTGGTGTGCTGTCTAGGGGTTTTATAAGCAGTTGAGGATATTTGGGAACGTGAAAAAAGCTTATGGGTGTGGACTTTAAGGCAACTAGTATGTGTTTAGGATTGCAGGGGAGACAGAGAGAGAACTTGGTTTGGAGGTAAGAGAAAGCCTGGATATATGGGGTCTCTTTCCATTTGCCCATGCGCTCACAGAAGTTGTATAACTCACGGAGAATTTTAGGATCTAAAGAGCCAATGGGGGGGGGGGCATTTAGACTGATTGTCCAGGGGATATTGTGGCCAGATCTCATTATAGTAGTGAACAGGCTTAAAAGGTTTGAGGTCTGGAGTGACGTGGAGGGGTTTGAAATTATTGAGTAAGCACCCTTGCGGTGAATCTGCGGGAATGGAGGGGCCAGATCCCATGGCAAGAATGAGACCATTCAGAAGTCACTGAGGCATCCCAGAGCAATTGAGAAGGTTGTGGAGAAGACCAGACACAGTTAGGGGGTCATCACCACCTCTAACTGAGGGGTTGAGGTGAAAACACCAAGGAGGCTTGGTACCTGGTACCAGGAGTTTATGAGTAGATACGTAGATAAAGGGAGACCGGGCCTCAGTGAATGAGGATTCTCACCACAGGGAGGCAGAGAAGGATTGACTATGGGGATCAACCGTGACTCTGAAAGTCATGGTTGGGGGTGCCCCTGTCCAGGAGGAGCCCTTGGGGGTGCCAGACACTCATCAGTCACTTCCCAGGTTCCAAAGGGACATTTAAGTTGACCATGAAGGGGAGACTCACCAAATCGAAGGCTGGTGTTGGGCGAGAAGACGAGTGACTGGGGAAATGGACGGTGAGCCCGTGGAGGAGGACCAGGGAGTGAGGGTTCCCAGAGCATCTCAGATTCCCAGAGGAAGAGCACAGTCAATGGGAGAACCTCATCCGAGTCATGGCACCAATGAAAGGGTATCTCACCATGACCCTCCTTACCCAGAACAACTCAGGAGACATGGGCCCATGCAAGAGATTTTATTATCTGAAATAAAGTGGCTGCCCCAGAAGGAGAGAGAGTAAGAGAGAGAGTGAGGGAGAGAGGGAGCAGCAGAGTGGTGCAGAGAGTTGTGCCTGTTATTGTGGCAGATTTTACCTTGGGAGAGGGTAGGAATGTTTAGAAATAAGGTGGGGGAAGCCCAGGCATAATTCTCACTGGCTTATGTGCTTAGGACCATGGGGTAAATGGAGGATAAATTACTATTTTCTTATAACTACTATCTAATTTCAGAATATTTTCATCACCCCAGAAAGAAACTCCATACCCGTTAGCAGTCATCCCTGATATTTCCTCCTTCCAGCCCCTGGCAAGCATTAATCTACTTTCAATCTCTATATATTCACCTATTCTGGGAATTTCATATAAATGGAATCATTTTGTGTCTTCCTTCTTTCACTTAGCATAATTTTTTCAAGGTTCATCTATATTGTAGCTCCTTCTGTACTTCATTCCTTTTTATAACTGAATAATATTCCATTGCATGGATATGCTATGTTTGCTTGTCTATTCACCAATTAATGGGCATTTGGGGGTGTTTCTACCTTTTGCCTATTGCTAATAATGCTGCTACGAATATTCATGTAGAAGTTTTTGTATGGACATATGTTTTCATTTCTCTTTGCTATTTATCTGGGAATGGCATTGCTGGGTCATATTTTGAGGAACACCCAAACTGTTTTCCAAAGTAGCTTCACTGTTTACAATCCCATCAGCCACGTCTGAGGATCCTTATTTCTCCACATCACTGTCAAGACTTGTTGTTTTTCTTATTTCAGTCATTCTGTGGGGAGTGAAGTGGTATCTCATTGCTGTTTTCATTTGTAATTCCTGATGACTATTGAGGTTGAACATATTTTAATATGTTTATTATCCATTTGTACATCTTCCTTAGAGAAACATCTATTCAGATCCTTTGACATTTTTTAATAAAATTCTGTCATTTGTCTTTTTATTGTTCATTTGTAAGAGTTTTTATCTTCAAATCCTTAAGGAGCATATGATATTTCCAAAATTTTGTCCCATTCTGCAGGTTGTTTTCATTTTCTTGATGGCATACTTTGAAGCACAAAAGCTTTAAATTTTGATGAAGTCCCATTTAGCTACTTAGCTACTTTTTTTCTGGTGGTTGTTTGCCCTTCTGGTGTATCTAAGAAACCCATTGTCTAATCCAAAGTCAACAAAGATTTATTCCTATATTTCCTTGTAATAGTGTTAAAGATTTAGGTCTTACATTTAGGTCTATGACACATTTTGAGCTAATTTTTGTATATAGTGTGAGGAAGAGGTCCGCGTAAATAGTGGCTGCAAGCCTGCTTGACCTACCTTTAAGTTTCAGGATGTTTTTGCTGGTAGCCAGCTCTTCCATTTGTGCCTTACAGATTCTTACTGCACACAATAGGTTGCTTCTCACTATTGGCACTAAATCCCTTTCTCACTACTTATATTGTCAAAATATGGCTTGGGACCATGGGGTAAATGGAGGATATATTACTATTTTGTTATATCTACTATCTAATTTCAGAATATTTTCATCACCCCAGAAAGAAACCCCATACCCATTAGCAGTCATTTTAGTGAGTTTTTTTTAAAAGAAAAAGGAAAAGCCTCTGAAGTCATTTTTGCTGCAGTGCATCTTTCCTACTTGTAGGAGACATGGAAATTACGTGGCTTATTGCAGCCATCTTCTGTCAAGCAAAGTTGAAACAAAAATTGGTAGCTCCAGAAGTTAGCTGACAGGGTTAGCCAATTTAGAATACTTCAGGGGTTGGGTAGGCAGTGGGAGTTTGCACAGGTACTGGGTTAGGAACTATATGTGAACTACTAGAAACAACCCATCAAAAGTAGGCATCAGGTCCTCACTGCCAGAGAAACAGTCGAATATTGCCACAAGGGAACATTGGTCCTGTAATGACAGATCTTTGGATTTTTTTTTCAAGAGAATCCAGAAATCTAGATATATAAATGTGAACTTCTCCAATTTTTAAGCGACAATTTAAGAAAATATAAGTGGTAAGCAGACCAAACAAAGCAGGTGTCTAGGATAATAGTTTGCAACTTCTCTTTCTCCTGCCACAGTTCCAAGGACTACTTTGATAAATAAAGGAGTCAAAATCAAAAGCAATTTTTTTTCTTATGAAGTTCAAGTGATATTAGCCATGGCCCAGCATCTTCAGGCTGCCTGCCTTATTCCGGAAGCTGAAGAACTAGGCTTCCTTGAGGACAGGGGCCAACTCTTTTGCACCTTTGTATCCCTATCAGTGAGCACATCGCCCTGGATGGAGTCAGTGCTCCATCAACACAGATGGATAGACAGGTTTATGCTTTCACCCTGCCACTGAACAGTGCTGTGATCTTGGGTGAATCAAATAGTTTATCTGAGTGCACATTTCCTCCTCTGTAAAATATGAGTTGTGGGGCCAATTTTTATAAAAGTAATCTCTGAACAAAGATGACTTAAGAGTAGTGAAAGACAGGCTGAACAAAGGGATGTTTAAATTCTTCAGGAGGAAGTTCTTAGGAATAAGCTGGGTGAACCACAGCCCAAAGGCCCATAGATTTTTGGGAAACCAATGTTGTACTAAAAAGAACCCTGATGAAAATCAGCCACCAAACAATTTGACAGACAGAAGATGGAACATTTCAGCTTGAACATAAATTACAGTAAATTGGCTGATTAAGGCTAAATCCACAACTTTGCCCTCATACACACATCAAAACCTTCTATCCAATTAATTTTATGAAATATGAGCATTTCCAATCTTTAAAATGTCATAAATTGTGGGGATATGAAGGTCAAGTGTCAAGACGGAAAGGCCTTGCAATCTAGACATAATGCTTCCCCAAATCAACTAATCATAAAATTCACCTCAGGTAAGAGCTTATTAAAATACAGATTCCCAAGCAACCCCTCTTCAAGATTATCATTCAGTAGGTCAGGTGGATAGAATCTGCTTTATGTACATTTCACAAGGCCTTATAGTGATTCATATGATTAGGCAGGTTCAGGATACTCTAAAGGAGATTTTATTTCTAATCTTGAGTTCTCAGTGACTACTAGTAACATAAATTTTGAGAAGTAACGAATTCTCTGAATTCCTTCTCATATAATAATGAGAAACTGAATTATCCAATTTAGTTTTGATTACCAGATTCTTAAGACCCCTTTATGATCTAAAAACCTATATACTATGTTCACAAAAAATATATTTGAGAAGAATACTAGCATACTCATTCCCTCCACCTCTTTTGTCCTTACTGTTTTAGAATCCCCACATCTTAATAAAGGAAGAACCATTATGATCAGGTCTCACATTCTTAAGGGGCTTTATTTTTAGTTTCAGATAAGACTGTACATACTGTTCCAGACATAAACTGACAAAATTGAAGAAAATTACATTTACCAGACAACTTTAAACTAGTGTTTTATTATTGAACCATAGGACATAAGGAGCATTGTAGATTATATTTAAAATATTTTTAAATATATTATATTATATGAGGGATTTTTGGTGTTAAGAATGTCAATATGTTAAATATAAGTATATAAAACATCTCATGTTTAAACCCTGTTTTGGCATGTCTTCATTACTTTCTTTTACTGTTTCAGGAGCCTCAAAAATAACAACAGTGGCCTAAGCCACTTTCAAACTCTGAGAGTCCCTGTCTCTAATTATATAATGGGAACATCTTTCCTATTATCCAAAGTTAATTGTTCTGCTCATTATTTCTGCCCACTGTAGGACCTTTTTCTTTTATTTATTTCAGTGTCCCCATTTAGGATCTCACTTATACAACCTTTCCTTAGCGATCTTCTTCAAGCAATACTTCTAATCTCCCAGTCCCCTAAATGGGGTTTTCCCAAGGTTTCAGTCACAGTCCACATGATCATGAACTCAGGTGCTCAGAGGGAGCAGGCATTAAACATAAATGATTCAGTTTCTGTTAAGGGTTTCTACTTGAGTATGCCACCATCACTTAGTATGTCTAAAAAGAAATTCATCAACCTTCTTTGAAACAGTTCTCTCTCCAACCCTACCTTATTTTCTTTGTCAGTGCATGATAATTTTGATCCATCAATCTGGGATCAGTGAAGAACCCTAAAAGAATAAAGTCAGATAAAAAGATGTATTGATGACATTAGCATGGTTGTGATAACTAGCATAGATCTAGTCAGAATGCAGGATTAGGCAAGAAGCAGCAATTAAGTCAATGTGGGTCATAGAGGCAGAGAATAACTAGGTAGGATTTAAAGTACATTATATAATGCTGGGAAGGTGCCCCAAATCCAGGGTGCCCAAATCAATCAAGCAGGGTTGATAATAGCTCTAGGAAAAGCTCTAAGTTAGCAGTTGCTTCAACCATGCTGTCCATTTACATTTTAATTAGAGTAGTTCAAGACTGCTGGCTGGCTAAACTCCCAGGGAAGGACTCTTCAGTGAGAGGTTCTTAATCTTTTTTGGGTCAGTCATGAACTTCCTTGAGAATCTCATCAAAGTTTTAGAACTTTTCCCTACAAAAATACAGATTAACATACTCAAAATATTAGATACAATTTCAGGATTTCACGAACCACATAATCCTATTCATAGGCTCTAGGCTAAGAATCTCTGCCACAGGCCTTAAAGGATCTTGGCTAAATAAAGCAATCCTGAATCTTCTTGGTGGAGAGGGTCAGGGAAGGAATACTCCTTGCTCTGAAGGCAATTTAGTATTAGCAGTTCCTATGTCTTCCCTGTCTTTTCTACCTATGGATTTCAGTAGGCTGGTGTGGGTAAAATTGCAATATTTCCAGAATCTCTCACCTGGCTTTAGTTCATCTCCATAGAATAGGTGTTTACAGGGTGTGGAGAGCAGTAGTCCTCCATATGAGTAGGCAATTACAAGGGCAAGTGAGGGCTTATCTGGACTGGAGAGGTTGGGTGGGGGGCTCTTCTTCTGTACCCTGGTCACAAGAGACAAGAGCAAGCAGAAGTGGATGTCTGCTTGTAAGAAATAAACTTTATTTTTCCCTTTGACTGATTTCGGTTTCAAAGGTATTTGCCTGGGATTTTCCCCTGGAGTTAGAGCTGGACTGCCAAAATATTTTAAAGGAAGCCCTCATGCCTGCTATTTTTAAGTTTTTTGTTCAACAAATATTATTTATTGAAAGGTTATTTTATTCCAGGTACAAGGATAGGGTCTGAGGAATCAGCAATGAATGAGAGACAAAAATGGAGCTTGTGCAAAACTGAAGGAACAAATCAGAGGCAGACTCAGACTCCAAGAAGGGACTAGTGGTTACCAAAGGGAAGGGGTAGAGGAGTTAGGTGTGGAGGGAGGGAGAAGGGGATTAAGGGGCATTATGATTATCACACATTATGTAGGGGGGGGTCAATGCAAAGACAGTATAGAACAGAGAAGACAAGTAGTGACTCTATAGCATCTTACTATGCTGATGGATGGTGACTGCAATGGTGTCTGGAGGGGGACTCGATAATATGGGTGAATGTAGTAACCACAATGTTGCTCATGTGAAACTGTTAGGCAGAAAGACAGAAATGAGCGGGATGGAAAGGAGAAAGGGCCCCCCAAAGATGACTTAGTGAGTTGATCAAATAGAACCAGAAAGCTAGAAATGACTCAGAGAGTTAATCAGATGAAGCCACAGGGTCCAAGAGTGACTCAGAAAATGTCCAGGGTCCCCCCAGATAAGAAACATCAGAGGCACAGACACAGCACAGTCCCTGTCCCCATTTCACCAATCAGAACAAGCCTAGAGAGCTAACAGCTGTCCATCAAGGACCTCTCTGCCCTGCCAAAACCACATAAAAGAAACCTCAGAATGAGCATCCAGCCCTGCCTGTCTCACCTTAGGCAGGCCTGCTCTGCTACTCTATGCAGAGTGTATTAAAACTTACTTTGCTTTCTTGACTTTTGTCTCTTGTCTCACTATATCTTGCTTCCCTGCGACAATGAGTTGAGTCCTTTCTTTCCCAACATATTTTGGTGCCGTGCCTCGGAGAAAGCACTGGTAAGTCACTCTTACTTTCATTTTCTGTTGGGCAGCCATTTTGGCCAAAAGCAGGCATGGGTCAACCACGCTAAAATGCCACTAGGGCAGGCCACTGTGAGAAGACTCCCATGACAGGATAAGGTGGTCACAGATCGGGTAGAGAAGCATTAGGCTCCCCACCACCTGCAAGAAAACATCTGAACAACCAGGCACACAGTAAATCACACCCAAACCCAACCCCTGGCCATCTCCCAAATAGGTTTTCTTGCTGCCTGACACTATCTCCTTTCCAGTTTCCCTTTGGTTGAGCCACCTTCTGGCTCCCACAAAGACCTTCTGCCAGCCATGATTTCCACTGTCTGCAGCTCTTGGGATCATCTCAGATCACAGTAAGTCCTTTTAACCCTTCACTAGGAAGCCACATGACTAGTCCTCCATATCCCACTTGGAGACGTCTGAGGCGCGATGCTTTCAAGTCCTGGGCAGCCGGTTATGCCAGGACCTCTGGGATCAATCCTGGGATGCTGGGCTCTCTAACCCATTCTGCAGGATTAGTCTTTCAGTCCTCTGTCCTGTTGCCAGAGACATCCAAAACAGGAATAGATTTACAGGCCTTAGGATGCTGAGACCTCTGGGATAGACCAATTCATTTCTTCCTAGATGGGCAACCAGAAATCTATTCCAGCTACCATGCCACTGGGCTGTATCCTTTCTCATTGGTCCAAAATAGGTGCAGAGACACTTATAAAGAAAAGACTAATATTCTTTTGCAAAACAGCCTGGCCCCAATATCAACTAGGGGGCCAGTGGCCAATTAACGGAACTCTTAACCCTAACACCCTCATGCAGCTTGACCTTTTCTGCAAAAAGCTGGGTAAATGGGCAGAGATCCGGTATGTGCAGGCTTTCTTCTATATTAAAAGCCGAGAGGATCTCTGCTGGACTTGTAAGTTAAAAAGTCCTCCAGCCTTCTCTCTGCTCCATGGCCTGCTTTATCTCCACCCTAGGACCCAGGACCACCCAAGGGCAAAGTGTCACAGCCAGCCCCACAGGGCCATCAATGACAGAGTCCTGGGTACTCAAATCTGTTCCCAAAGGCACCTGCTAAAGTTCTTCTGTTAGTAGAAATGGCAGGTGGAGAATTTAGCACAATACTAGTCCACAAACCTTTTTCACTAAGTGAATTAAAACAAAACAGCTTAAAGCTGATCTTAGCAGCTATACTACCAATCCAGATAAGTATATTGATCAATTCCAGCACATCAGTCTAGCTTATAACTTCACTTGGAAAGATGTCATGATAATCCTGGGACAGACACTCTCTGACCCTGAACAAGAGAGAGTTATTAAAGAAGTCCATAAATTTGCCAGTAGCCTCCACTTATCACACACTAAATTTCCCAATGGGGAAACAGCTGTCCCCTCTATAGACCCTAATTGGGATTATAATGATAAAGACCATATGTGGGGAAGAAACAACTTCCTCTTTTGCATAAAGACAGGGCTAAAGAACACCAGGCAAAAACTTATTAACTATCCAAAAGTTGCTGCTATTAGTCAGGGACCAGAGGAAAATCCTGTTACTTTCTTAGAAACACAGAGACACCCTCACTAAATATACTAATCCAGGTTTAGACACATATGAAGGACAAGTAATTCTGAGAGAAAAATTCCTCTCACAGTCATCATATGACATCAGAAGAAAATTACAAAAGCAGATCCAGGCAAACTCTAATAGCAGTGTAGATGAGCTCCTGCCCACGGCCAATACTGTGCTCTATGGCCGTGATCAGGAAGAAGAGGCTGGGGCTCAAGAAAAGGAAAGGAGGAAGAAGACCCAGCATACTCAGCTACTAGCCACCCTTGCGGCTCAGTCCATGTCCAGAGGCTTACCAGGTCCTGACCAGAATTCTAAGAAAGATAATAAGTGTAACATCTGTTGTAAGACTGGGCATTGGGCTAAGAGCTGTCCTAATAGAGATAAGCCTCCACAGTATTCCTGCTACAAATGTAAGGAAATAGGTCACTGGACTGCCCTTTGCCCCATGGGCAGCAGGGCCCCAGGGCCATTGGAGCCACCCATGGTCCTTGAGCTCCTTTCACAGGAATGAAGAGGCCCTGGCCAGTCAGCCCCAATCCATGACATCGACATCACTGGACTAGAGCCTAGGTAACCATGGACATGGCAGGTAGGACAGTTTTCTTTTTAATTGACACTGGGGCCTCCTACTCTGTCCTCAGTTCCTATTCTGGACCTCTATCCTCTCGAACTTGTATAGTACTCAGAGTGACAGGGAGCCCTACTACTCGGCCCTTCACTCCACCCTTAGGATGTCTCCTCCATAGCCATTATTTTTCACATACATTTTTAGTTGTAGAAGAATGCCCTATTTCCCTCCTGGGATGAGACATACTAGAGACATTACACACCAGGATGATTTTAGCTTTCCCCCAGCTAATAAAACTCCTCTCCAACTTCTGGTTGTTCACAAAACACCCTCGTCAGCTTTTCAAGACTGGGAACAGTGTATCAATCTTGAAGTTTGGGATAAGGGAATCCCAGGAAGGGCTAAGTATGCCACCTAGTAGTCATCCAGCTCAAAGATCCAACTAAGTTTCCTAGTCAAAAACAATATCCTATAAAGCCTGAGGCTCGTAAAGGCCTGCAGCCTCTAATTTCCAAATACCTTAAACATGGGCTGATAGTTCCAACTAATTCACCTTATAATACTCCAATCCTGGCCATCAAAGAGAAAGACCAGACTTATCATCTAGTCCAGGATCTAAGAATTATCAATGAGGCAGTTGTGCCTCTCTACCCAGTGGTCCCTAACCCATATACTCTATTAGCAGCTATTCCACCTGACACCTTGTGGTTTACAACTCTAGATCTCAAAGGTGCTTTCTTCTGCATCCCCTTAGAAAAACACTCACAGTCACTATTTGCTTTTGAATGGACCACTCCAGAAAACACCTCTGGCCAGCTAACTTGGACTGTCCTTCCCTAGCGGTTTAGAGACAGTCCTCATCTGTTTGGACAAGCCTTGTCCCACCTGCACCTGAACAATGGGGGCACACTCATACAATATGTAAATGATCTTTTAATCTGTTCCCCCACAAAACAAGACTCCATTAATCATGCTATTCAAACCCTTAATTTCTTAGCTGAGTGGGGGTACAGTTTCAAGGGCCAAAGCTTAGTTAGTACAACAAAAGGTCACTTACCTGGGAATAATCCTTACTCCAGGAAAGAGAGGCCTTTCTCCAGATTGAGTTCAGGCCATTTATTCCCTTCCCCAACCTACTACCTGCAAACAACTCAGGGGTTTCCTAGGACTAACAGGATATTGCAGGTTATGGATCCTAAATTATGGGCTCATTGCACAGCCTCTCTATGAAGTCCTAAAAGGAAAGAATGACTCTAAACCTTCAGAGTGGAGACCATCACAACAAAAAGCTGTGGATCTGCTTAAGGACCTGTTAACAAGGGCCCCTGCCCTAGGACTCCCAAAGCCAGCCAGGCTATTCCAACTGTACTCCCATGAAAGACAAAGAGTGGCCCTCAGAGTTCTAACTCAAAAATTAGACCAAATTCACCCATTTATTTTCCATCAAAACTAATTTCTGCCTAAAAACTACATTCTTTTTCTTATGTGGATTAAATACCTATTTATGCCTCCCAGCTAATTAAACTGGGACCTGTACCCTAGTCCATCTGGCCCCAGACATTGACATAGTCCTGTCACCAAAGGACCTTGAAATAGGAATCATTGATCATTCCTCTGTCCTCTCACATAAGAGCTAAATGAACTATATAGTTCATTCCTCTCTTAATAGGATTAGGAATCACCACAGGACTAAGCTCTGGCATAGCTGGACTAACTATCTTGCTGTCCTATTAACAAAGCCTGTCCAAAGATTTTTCTGATAGCCTAGAAGAAATTTGCCAAAGTATTATAACTGTTCAAAATCAGATAGACTCCTTAGCAGAAGTCATGCTTCAAAACAGAAGAGGATTAGACCTCTTGACTGCTGAAAAGGGAGGCCTATGCCTCTTTCTAGAAGAAGAATGTTCTTTTTATGCTAGCCAGTCTGGCCTAGTTAGAGATGGTGTCCAAAAGCTTTCTGAACATGCCTCCAGAATACGACAACAACTATCAGAATCCTGGAGCAACTGGTCCCAGATATGGAACTGGGCATCCTGGTTACTTCCCTTAAGAGGACCCCTGCTGATGCTTCTCCTAGCCCTACTATTTGGACCATGCTTACTAAATCTCTTAACTAAATTTGTTTCTTCTAGACTAAAGTCAATTGAGGGCAAAATCCTATTGTCACAATGATTCAAGCCTTGGCCAACTGATGAATCTGCTGTCTTCCTGGGACCCCTAGATGGGCACACTTAGTGTCCTACTCTCCATCATCCCAACAGTCAGCAAGCAGAGGAACCCAAATGACCACACTGTCCTTCACTAGGAGGAAGCAGCCAGAGTGGTCGTCACCCCTCATCCCAATGATTTGGGTCCCAACTGCTTGAGGGGGGAATGTTAGGAAGAAAGACAGAAATGAGTGGGATGGAAAGGGGAAAGGGCCCCCTAATAGATGACTCAAGTAGTTGATCGAATAGAACCAAAAATCCAGAAATGACTCAGAGAGTTAATCAGATGAAACCACAGGTTCCAAGAGTGACTCAGGAAATGTCCAGGGTCCCCCCCCCAGATAAGAAACATCAGAGGCACAGGCACAGCAGAGCCCCTGTCCCCATTTCACCAATCAGAACAAGCCTAGAGAGCTGACAGCTGTCCATCAAGGACCTCTCTGCCCTGCCAAAACCACATAAAAGAAACCTCAGAATGAGCATCCAGTCCTGCCTGTCTCACCTTAGGCAGGCCTGCTCTGCTACTGTATGCAGAATGTATTAAAATTACTTTGCTTTCTTGACTTTTGTCTCTTGTCTCACTATATCTTACTTCCCTGTGAGATATGTCCTTTCCTTCCCAACAAAACATTCATAAGATTGTATATCAATGATACCTTAATAAAAAAAAGAGAAAAACAAAACTAAAAACAACCGAACAAAACAAAAAATAAGAAGTATTGGTAAGGATGTGGAGAAATTGTAACTTCTGTGTACTGCTTGTGGGAATGTAAAATAAGGCAGCCACTATAGAAAACAATATGGTGGCTCCTCAAACTATTAAAAATAAAATCACCATATAATACAGCTATTCCCTTCTTTGTATAAACCAAAGGAATTGAAAGCAAAAAAAATTGGAGCTTGTGATCTTGTGAGGAATACTGACATTAAACAAAAACAGATACATTCACAGGAGTCTTGCAAGTCATGCATGTTGACAAAAGACATAATCAAGAAATTGAGATAAAGAGTTATAGGAGGCAAGGATGGAGGAAATTTTTTTCAATAAGATGGTGAGAAAAGGCCTTCTGAGGAAGAGACTCTTATTCTGAGGTCTAAGGAGTCTGTCTTGAGAAAATCAGTAAAGGGCATTCTGAATAGAAGGGATAGCATGCACATTGACCTTGAAATAAGAAAGAGGTTGCCTTGTTTGGGAAAGTAGAAATAGACCAGTGTGCCTGAAGGGGACTACATGATGGGAGAATGACAAAAGATGAGGGTGTTGAAAGAGGCAGAGGTCTGATTATGCAAAAACTTAACAGGTGTTGGTACCTGACTCTGAATCTTATTCATAGTGTAACAGGACCATTGAATAGTTCTAAGTAGGAAAGTCACATGATTCAATTAACATTTTTAACAATTGCTCTACTGGGTGGAGAATGAATTAGAAGAGGCAAGAATGGAAGCAGAGATACCATTTTGGAGTCTGTTGTACTCCGGGTGTGGCCTGACTAAGATTGTGTCAGTAGCAGAGGTTGATTACAGATATATTTGGCACTATAGTTGGTATGGCTTGCTGGTGTATCTGTTTCAGAAGGACTAAGGCAAGAGGAAGGCAAATCAAGGAATTCATAGGTGTCTGGTAGAAAAACTGTGTGGCTGGATGTTGATACCATTAACTGGAATGGGGAAGATAGCTTGTGGATGGGAAGCAATTTTTGGTAAAAAAAAAAATCAGTTGTTTCATTTTCAACATGTTGTTTGATATTACTGTGAAATATCAGCGTGGTGATTTCAAGTGGACACCTGGAAATAAGATCGTCAACATCAGCATCAGCATCAGATGGCCTTTCTAGGGAGAGAATGTAGCAAGAGAAAAGGGTCCCCAAAGAATATGGAGGAATGCCAACCTCTGCAGTCAGTTATAGGATGAGGAGCAAAAAACGGAACCAAAGGTGGAGCAACCAGCTAAGGTAGGAACAAAAACCAGGAGAGACTACTGTCATGGAAGGGGCTATGAACTGATTTGGGCTCCCCCAAAATTCATATTTTGCAGCTCTAACTCCAAATATGACTACATGTGAAAACAGGGTCTTTAGGAAGTGATTAAGGTTAAATAAGGTTATAAGGGTTAAGCCCCAGTCTGATAAGGTTTGTGAAGAAGAAAGGAAGAAGAAGAAGAAGAAAGGAGGAGGAGGAGGGGGAGAAGGAGGGGGAGGAGGAGGGGGAGG
Source organism: Manis javanica (assembly GCF_040802235.1). Taxonomy (NCBI): domain Eukaryota; kingdom Metazoa; phylum Chordata; class Mammalia; order Pholidota; family Manidae; genus Manis; species Manis javanica. The sequence continues at coordinate 93,061,755 of NC_133174.1, forward strand.
AGGAGGAGGGGGAGGGGGAGGAGGAGGGGGAGGGGGAGGGGAGGGGGAGGAGGAGGGGAGGGGGAGGGGAGGGGAGGAGGGGGAGGGGGAGGGGGAGGAGGAGTGGGGAGGGGGAGGGGGAGGAGGAGTGGGGAGGAGGAGGGGAGGAGGGGGGGAGGGGGAGGGGAGGGGGAGGAGGAGGGGAGGGGGAGGGGAGGGGGAGGAGGAGGGGAGGGGGAGGAGGAGGAGGAGAAGAAGAAGAGGAAGAGAAACCAGTGTTATCTTTCTCAATCTCTCTCCTTATGAGGACACAGTGAGAAGGTGGCCATCAGGGAAGAGACCTCAACAGAAATCAAACAATGTCAGACCTTGATCTTTGACTTCCTAGCATCCAGAATTGTGAGGAATAAATTTCTGTTTTTTAAGCCACCCGGTCTATTATATTTGTTATGGCAGTCCAAGCTGACAAATACAAAAGCCAGGAGAGGAATATTTCAAAAAGAAATGAGTGATCTTGGGGAGTCAAGTAAAATGAAAACAAAGCAGTGACAATTGAACTTAGCAATAGTGAGGTAATTATTGATCTTAACAGGAACAACCTCTCAAGAACAGTGATGCAGATGGAAGCCAGAAAAGAGTGCACTGAAGAGAAATGAAGAAGTGAAGATGTGGAGACATCAACTACAGACAACTCTATTAGGAAGTTTTGTTATGAAAGGAGTCAGAGAAGCAGAACAGTGGCTGAGGGGTGATCTAGATTTAAAAATTTTTTTCTTTAAAAAGATATGAGCTAGTAGATGTTTTATGCTGATGGAATGATTGCCTAAAAACAGAGATACTAATACAAAAGAAAGAGAGAATAACCAACTCAAAGAGCAAGTTTCTTGAGAGGTAAGGGGGATAATCCTCAAGGCCTATGTTGACAAACTGGCCTTTATTAGGAGTATGTGTGCTTACTCAGCTGTTAAGAGAAAGCCAGAGGAAAATATGGGTGAGAGTATAGGTAGGATTGTCAACTCGTGGTGGGAGGAAGTGGCAATTTTCTGTGTTGGTTTCTATTTTCTCAATAAAATATGGATCAAGGTCAACAAATGAGAGTAAAAGTGAAGAAGACACAGGATGTTTGATGACAGAGGAAAAAGATTAAGATAGTGTCCATGCAATGATAACCTGAGTCTCCTAGAGAAACATAGTGGCATTATTTAACATACAGAAATCTGTTGTATTTCTATATACTAACAAGGAACTAGCAGAAGGAGAAATCAAGAAAATAATTCCATTGACAATTGCATCAAAGACAATAAAATATCTGGGAATAAACTTAACCAAGTATGTGAAAGACCTGTACTCTGAAAACAATGACACTGATGAGACAAAGAAAAGAAGACACATATAAATGGAAATCTATCCCATGCTCATGGATAGGAAGAATTAGTATTGTCCAAATGGTCATCCTCCACAAAGCAATTTACAGATTCAATGCAATCCCTATCAAAATACCAATTGCATTTTTCAGTAAGCCAGAAGAAAATAATCCTAAAATTCATATGGAACAACAAAAGATCCCTAATAGCCAGAGCAGTCTTGAGAAAGAAGAACAAAGTTGGGGGCATTATGCCTCCTGACTTCAAGCTATACTACAAAGCCACAGTAATCAAAACATTGTGATACTGGCACAGCAGACCCATAGATCAATGGGACAGAATAGAGAACCCAGAAATAAACCCATGCTGATATGGCCAATATATGATAAAGGAGCCATGAATGTACACTGGAGAAAAGACAGTCTCTTTACTAAATAGTATTGGGGAAATTGGACAGCCACATGCAAGAGAATGAAACTGGATTATTGTCTAACTCCATATACAAAAGTAAACTCAAAATGGATCAAGACTTAAATGTAAGACATGAAACCATAAAACTCTTAGAAGAAAACATAAGCAAAATCTCTTGAACATAAGTATGAGCAACTTTGTTTATGGGCACATCTCTCTGGGCAAGGGAAACAAAATTAAAAATGAACAAATGGAACTATATCAAACTAAAAAAGTTCTGAGCATATAAGGACACCATCAGCAGAACAAAAAGGAAACACAGTATGGGAGTATATATTCATAAATGATTAATCTGATAAGGAGTTAACATCCAAAATATATAAAGAACTCATGTGACTCAACACCAAAAAAAAAAAATAGTCTGATTAAAAAATGGGCAGAGGACCAAACAGACATTTTTCCAGAGAAGAAATACAGATGGCCAACAGGCACATGAAAAGATGCTCTGCATTGCTAATCATCAGGGAAATGCAAATCAAAACCACAATGAGATTTCACTTCACACCAGTTAGAATGGCCACTATCCAAAAGACAAGAAATAACAAGGGTTGCTGAGGATGTGGAGAAAAGGGAACCATCCTACACTATTGGTGGAAATCTAAATTGGTGCAACCACTATGGAAAGCAGTATAGAGGTTCTTCAAAAAACTAAAAATAGAAACACCACATGACCCAGTAACTGCACTTCTAGGAATTTACCTGAAGAAAACAAAATCTCTGATTTGAAAAAATATATGCACCCCTATGTTTATTGCCACATTATTTGCAATAGCCAAGATACGTAAGCAACTAAAGGGTCCATCCATAGATGCATGGATAAAGAAGAAGTGGTACATATACACAATGGAATATTTTTCTGCCATAAAAAAAAGATATCCTGCCATATGTGACAACATGGATGGACCTAGAGGGTATTATGCTAAGTAAAATAAGCCAGGCAGAGAAGGATAAATACCATATGATTTCACTTATTTGTGGAATCTAAAAACAAAACAAAACAAAATGAACAAAACAGCAGTAGACTCAGACACTGAGAAGAGACTGGTGGTTACCATGCTGGAAAGGATTGGGGTGGGTGAGTGGGGAGGGGGAGGGAATATAAAGGGGCATAAAAATCTCAGTTCTAACAAATATGTAGTCATGTAACTACCACCACAATCAAAATATAGAATATCTTAACATTCCAAAAGTTGGTCATAAGGATGGTAGTGTGACAAGGAGAATATAGCCAAATTGCTCTGCAACATCTTTCTATGTTGACAAGTAGTAACTGCACTAGTTGGGGGTAGGATTTAATAATAATTGTTGAACCACTCTGTTGTATATGTGAAGCCAATATATTATTGTGCATCAACTATACTTCAATAAAAAATATACAATAAAAATATATTTCATTGAATTCTTGTTATTAGTATTATCATTGTTGCTACAGATATACCCACTGCATAAATCCCCCATGTTCTATAAAAATTGGCATTAAATATAGGTCTGAATTGAAAAAAAAAAACATAGTGGAGAGGTTGGGATGGGTAGGTGGGGAGGGGGAGGGGCATAAAGGGGTTCAAAAATTCTCATTAATAATATAAGTGGGTCATGGAGATGGAAGTGCAGAATGGAGAATACAGTCAATGATTCTGTAACATGTTCCTATGTTGACAGATAGTAACTGCACTGGTGGGGTATGGATTTAATAATATGGGTAACTGTTGAACCATTCTGTTGTATACTTGAAACCAATTTAAGATTGTACATTAAAAAAAAGTTTTTAATTTTGTGAAGTCCAATTGATCATCCAGTATGGCTCATGCTTTTTATGTGTTACTGATATGAGAATCTTTGTTTAACTCAAGGTCCCAAAATTTTCTCCTTTGTTTTATTATAGACATTTTAGGCTTTCTGTCTTTACATTTACATTTATGATCTGTCTTATTGTTTGCATGTAATGTAAGTTCAAGGTTCATTTTGTCCCAGATGGATAATCAGTTGTTTCAGCGCTATTTGTTGAAAATATTGTCTTTTCCCCAGTATTTTGCCTTGACATGTTTGTCATATGGTGGCATGATTTTTTTCACGGCACATGATTTTTTTCAAAAATAGCTTCTGAAACTTTAAAACAATACACAAACTGGTAATCAATGCTCTAACCATCCCTTGTGGAATAATTACACAACTATGTGAAGGGTTCACTTCCTCCTATCCTATCCAGAATTAAAACATAATAACTAACAGATATACTGTCATTGAGATTTTGTTGTTCCATTTACAGAGCACAAGCAGAAGAAATTTAGCATACTTCTTAAGGGACCCAAGATTTTTGGAATGGTCAATGAACATTGGCTTCCACTTAAATTCACCAGCTGTTTTAGCCCCTAACAAGAGAGCCAATCTATCTTTTGAAGTTTTGAAGCCTGGCATTGTCTTCTCCTCTTTAGCTGTGAAAGTCCTAGATGGTATCTTCTTACAAACAGAAGATTGTTTTGTCTACATTGAAAATACATTGTTTAGTGTAGCCAACTCCATTAACTAACTTAGCTAGATCTTCTGCATAACTTGCTGCAACTTCTACATCAGTACTTGCTGTCCCACCTTGTACTTTTGTGTTATGGAGACAGGTAGCTTCTTTCCTTAAACTTCATGAATCAATCTCTTCCAGCTTCAAACTTCTTCTGCAGCTTTCTCATCTCTCTCAGCCTTCACAGAATTAAAGAGAGTTAGGGCCTTTATGGATTAGACTTTAGCTTAAGGAAATGTGGTTGGTTTGACCTCATATCCAGATCACTCAAACTTTCTCCACATGAACAATAAGTCTGCTTTCCTCTATTATCATTCATGTGTTCACTGGAGTCACGCTTTTGATTTCCTTCAAGAATTTTTCCTTTGCACTAACAACTTGGTTAACTGGCACAAGGGGCCTGTTTTCCAGCCTATTATTTTTCCTTTTGAAGTGCCTTCCTATTGTAGGGTTATTAATTGGCCTATTCTCAGTATTCTTATATCTCAGGTAATAGGCAGGCCTGAGGAAAAGGAGAGAGATCGGGGGGATGACCCATCAAGTGCAACCATCAGAACACACATATTTAGAGGTTAAGTTTGCTGTCTTATATGGGTGCAGTTTGTGGCACCCCAAATACAATAGTAACATTAAAGATCACTTGTCACAGTTCACTTTAACAAATATAATAATAATAAAAACTTTGAAATATTGATTGAATTACCAAAATGTGATGCAGAGACATGAAGAGAGCAAATACTGTTTGAAAATGTCACCAATAGACTATCTTGATGCAGATTTTCCATAGCCTTCAATTTGTAAAAACATAATATCTGCAAAATGGAATAAAATGAAGCTTAATAAACAAAGTATGCCTGCATAATCAAAATAAACTGATCATCCATCCCTGCACTGCAGGGCAGCTCCACATAACAACCAGGCCATGCTCCAGCCCCACCCACCCTTACACCTTACCTCGGCTATGCATCACAGCCAGGCCAGGTGCAAACCCTACCCACACCCACACCTTAGCATAGCTACATATTGAAGCCAGGCTGGGTACCAGCCCTACTTACCCCTGTGCCACAGATGGGTACACACAGGTATCACAGGAGATCACTCTTGAGCACCTAGCTCTGGCGGTCAGAAGGGATTGTGCTTCTGGGCTCTATGTGACATCTCCTACACAGGTTGCTCCTTCAACACTGAGAGAGGTAATTGTTTTGCCTAATACATAGAAATAAACACAGAAAGTCAGGCAAAATGAGGAGACAGAGGAATATGTTCCAAATGAAAGAATAAGCAAAACATCAGAAACAGACATTAATGAAACGGAGAAAATCTACCTGACAAAGAGTTCAAAATAAGGTCATATGATACTCACTGAACATGGGAGAAGAATGAATGAACACAAAGAGATTCCCAACAAAGAAAATTAATAAGAGAAACTTCCAAATGGTTGTTATAGAGCTATACAATAATTCTACTGAAAAAAATACACTCAAAGACTTCAGCAACAGACTGGATAAAGCTAAAGATTAGATGAGTGATCAGGAAGGTAAAGAAATAGAACTCACCTAGATAGGGCATCAAAAAGGAAAATGAATTTTTAAAAAAATGAAGGTAACTTAAAGAATCTCTGCAACAACATCAAGTGGAATAACATCCATATTTATAGGCGTCCCAGAAGGAGAAAAGAGAAAGAGCCAGAAAACTTATTTGAAGTAATAATGGCTGAAAACTTCCCTAATCTGGGGAAAGAAACAGACATACAGATCCAAGAAGCTCAGAGAGCTAGAAATAAGATGAACCCATAAATCAATCAGTATCATACATCATATTAACAAAAAGAATGATAAAAATCACATGATAATCTCAATTGATGGTGAAAAACCATTTGACAAAATTCAACACACATTCATGATAAAAACTCAAAATGGGTATAGAGGGTATGTACTTCAATATAATAAAGGCCATATATGACAAACCGAAAGCCAACATCATACATAAGCTGAAAGTTTTTCCTCTAACTTTGAGAACAAGACAAGGATGCCCATTCTTACAACTGTAATTCAACATAATACTGGAAGTCCTAGCCATGGCAATCAGACAACGCAAAGAGATAAAAGACATCCAAAATGGTAAGGAAGAAATTAACTGTCACTATTTTCAGATGACATGATATTATACATAGAAAACCTTAAAGACTCCACCAAAAAACTACTAGAGCTAATAACTGAATTCAACAAAGTTGCAGGATACAAAATTAATACACAGAAATTTGTTACACTCCTATATACTAACAATGAACTAGCAGAAAGAGAAATCAGGAGAACAAATCTATTTACAATTGCATCAAAAAGAATAAAATACGTGGGAATAAACCTAGCCAAGGAGGTGAAAGACCTGTACTCTGAAAACTATATAACACTCATTGGAGAAATTAAAGAAGACACCAGCAAATGGAAATCTATCCCACGCTCATGGGTAGGAAGAATTAATGTTGTCAAAATGGCCATCCTTCCCAAAGCAATTTACAGATTCAATGCAATACTTATCAAAATTCCAACATAATTTTTCAATGAACTAGAACAAATAGTTCTAAAATTCATATGAAACCACAAAAGACCCCAAATAGCCAAAGCAATCCTGAGAAAGAAGAACAAAGCTGGAGGGATTACAGTCCCTGACTTCAAGCTCTACTACAAAGCTATAGTAATCAAAACAATTTGATACTGGCACAAGAACAGACCCATAGATCAATGGAACAGAATAGAGAGCTCAGATATAAAGTCATGCATATACGGTCAATTAATATACAATAAAAAAGCCATAAATATACAATGGGGAAAAGACAGCCTCTTCAAAAAATTGTGTTCAGAAAACTGGACAGCTACATTCAAGAGAATGAAACTGGATAGTACTGCCTAACTCCATACACAAAAGTAAAATCAAAGTGGTCAAAGACCTGAATGTAAGACATGAAACTGTAAAACTCTTAGAAGAAAAGACAAACAAAAATTTCTTGAACATAAATATGAGCAAATTTTTCCTGGACACATCTCCTCAGTCAAGGGCAACAAATATGAACAAGTGGGACTATATCAAGCTAAAAGTCTTTGTACAGCAGAAGATACCATCAGAAGAACAAAAAGTCAACTTACAGTATGGGAGAATATATTTGTAAATATTTTATCCAATAAGGGGTTAACATCCAAATTATATAAAGAACTCATATGCCTCAACACCAATAAAACAAATAACCATTTTTTAAAATGGGCAGAGGACCTGAACAGACATTTCTCCAAAGAAGAAATGCAGATGACCAACAGGCACATAAAAGACACTTCACATTGCAAATCATCAAGGAAACATAAATAAAAACCACAATGAGATATCACCTCACACCAGTCAGAATGGCCACAATCCAAAAGATAAGAAATAACAAGTATTGACAAGGATGTGGAGAAAAGGGAATCCTCCTCCACTGTTGGTGGGAATGTCAATTGGTGCAGCCACTATGGAAAGCAGTATGGAGGTTCCTTAAAGGAGTAAAAATAGACTTATCATTCAACCCAGTAATTATACTTCTAGGAATTTACCAGAAGAAAACAAGATCCCTGACCTGGAAAGATATATGCACTTCTGTGTTTACTGCTGCATTATTTACAATAGCCAAGTTATGGAAGCAGCCTAAGTGTCCATCAATAAAAGAATGGATAAAGAAGATGTGGTACATATACACGATGGAATATTATTTAGCCATAAGAAGAAAAGAAATCCTACCATTTGCAACAACATGGACGGAGCTAGAGGGTATTATGCTCAGTGAAATAAGCCCGGTGGAGAAATACAAGTACCAAATGATTTCACTCATCTGTGGAGCATAAGAACAAAGCAAAAACTGAAGGAACAAAACAGCAGCAGATTCACAGAATCCAAGATTGGACTAACAGTTGCCATAAGGGACAGGGACTGAGTGGGGGAAGGGAGGGAGAAGGAGAATAAAGGACATTACTATTAGCACACATAATGTAGCGGGGACACAACGAAGGCAGTAGCACTGAGAAGACAAGTAGTGATTCTATAGCATCTTACTATGCTGACGGACAGTGACTGTAATGGGGTATGTGGTGGGGACTTGATAATGGGGGGAATCCAGTAACCACAATGTTGCTCATGTGATTGTACATTAATGATACCAAAATTTTTTTAAAAAGTGGTGTGTGCATGTGTGTTTTTGTGTATGTGTGTGTGTGTGTGTGTGTGTGTGTAACTGTTACAAAGATAGTGTTATATTATTTCATTATGCATAGCAGCATTATTCATGGAGGGCATGGTTTGACAGACCTCAGCAATGGATCATTTGGATAGTCCAGTCCAAGAGCCACAAAACTGCTTACAGCTATTACTTCAAAACTTTGAGCTATCCATTTTTTATTAATATATCATTGACATACAATCTTATGAAGGTTTCACATGAATAATATTGTGGTTTCAACAGTCATCCATATTATCAAGTCCTAACCCCCCTTGCAGTCACTGTCTATCAGCATAGTAAGATGCTATAGAGTCACTACTTGTCTTCTCTGTGCTATACTGCCTTCCCCATGACTTACCTATATTACATGTGCTAATTATAATGTCCTTTAATCCCCTTCTCCCTCCCTCCCTACCCACCCTCCCCAACCCCTTCCCTGTGGTAACCACTAGTCCATTCTTGGAGTCTGTGAGTCGAGTCTGCTGCTGTTTTGTTCCTTCAGTTTTTGCTTTGTTGTTATACTCCACACATGAGTAAAATCATTTGGTATTTGTATTTCTCCACCGGGCTTATTTCACTGAGCATAATACCCTCTAGCTCCATCCATGTTGTTGCAAATGGTAGGATTTCTTTTCTTCTTATGACTGAATAATATTCCATTGTGTATATGTACCACATCTTCTTTTTTATTTTTAATTCATTTTATTATCACTAATCTACAATTACATGAAGAACATTATGGTTACTAGACTCCCCCCTTCACCAAGTGCCCCCCCACAAACCCAATTACAGTCACTGTTCATCAGCATAGTAAGATGCTGTAGACTCACTACTTGTCTTCTCTGTGTTGCACATCTCTACCTATGCCCCCCCCCAACATTATACGTGCTAATTGTAAGGCCCCCTTTCTTTTCCCTGCCCTTATCCCTCCCTTCCCACCCCTCCTGCCCAGTCCTTTTCCCTTTGGTAACCGTTAGTCCATTCTTAGATTCTGTGATTCTGCTGCTGTTTTGTTCCTTCAGTTTTTCTTTGTTCTTATACTCCACATATGAGTGAAATCATTTGGTACTTGTCTTTCTCCACCTGGCTTATTTCACTGAGCATAACACCCTCTAGCTCCATCCATGTTGTTGCAAATGGTAGGATTTGATTTCTTCTTATGGCTGAATAATATTCCATTGTGTATATGTACCACATCTTCTTTATCCATTCATCTACTCATGGCACTTAGGTTGCTTCCATTTATTAGCTATAGTAAATAGTGCTGCAATAAACATAGGGGTGCATATCTCTTTGAATCTGGGATCTTGTTTTCTTTGGGTAAATTCCTAAGAGTGGAATTTCTGGGTCAAATGGCATTTCTACTTTTGTTTTTTGAGGAACCTCTATATTGTTTTCCACAATGGTGGAACTAATTAACATTCCCACCAACAGTGTAGGAGGGTTCCCCTTTCACTTTGAGCTATCCATTTTGTGCTGTTCCCTCATAACATACTGGTGGTCTTATTGATTCCATTCCACACAGATGGTAGTTACTCTTCAAGTGGTTTCTAGAGATTCTTTTTTTTGAGATTCTTTTAATATAAGATTTGTTATTAGGAGTCTTTGGGCTGACATAGGATTTTCTCTAACCCTAGGGGTTCCAATATTCTGAAAATATGTGATGTCTTCAGCAGTTTTGAGAATGTGACCACAGAACTGGGTATCCAAGCTTAGACATTAAAAGTCCCCTAAAACTTGCAAGTAGATTTGGGCAATTCTCAGACAAGATGAATAAACTGTTGGAAAATAACATCTATGATAAAAGGACCAAAAGAGTCTAGATTCAACTAAAGATGGGAGAGTCTAATATGAAGGACTGTTATTTTGAGAAGTTCACAAAACAATTCATTGCAGTGCAGAAAGAAAACACTGGAACATCGACATATTTATTTTTCATTCTTTTCAAATTTCTATGTTGGAGTATTTTTAAGTTTATGTATTAGAATATATATATAATGTATAAAGTATGTGTGCACATTAGTGAGGCAGGTAATAAAGGGAGGCATACAAATAGAGTTCAAGGCCCCTGTAGGTTTCAAGACCCTTGTAAGTTTCAAAAAGCTCCAATCAAACTCAGCCACTTACTTATGCCCTCTGAAAATGAAGCATTGTACTTTCAGCCAATCAAGAGTGGGTTGTGATATCTTCAGTTCAGTTCTCTGTTTGATCAGGTGAGGGTGGGACTTCTTCCTGTGAGGAGGCAATATAAACCCCAGACTCCACAACTCTCAGGGTATCCTCTCTTGGCACCCGTCCTGAGTAGCAGGAGCTTTCTCTTTTCACCCATTAAAAGAACTTCAGAAGAAGGGAGGAGCCAAGATGGCAGCGTGAGTAGGGCAGCAGAAATCTCTTCCCAAAACCATATATATTTTTGTAAATACAACAAATACAACTATTCCTAAAAGAGAGACCAGAAGATACAGTACAACAGCCAGGCTACATCTACACCTGCGAGAACCCAGAGCCTCACAAAGTGGATAAGATACAAGCAGTGGCCCAGCAGGACCTGAGTGCACCCACCACCCCAACTCCCTGGCAGGAGGAGAGGAGTCAGAGCGGGGAGGGAGTGGTAGCCCAAGACTGCTAAATACCCAGCCCTAGTTATCTGCACCAGGAGCACAAATACACAGTGTGTGGTGTGCTGGATATTAGGGAAACAGAACAGTGAAACCTGTGAGCAGGTTCCCACAGCCAGAGCCCCTGGGACAAAAGAAAAGTGAGGGCTTTTTGAAAGTCTTAAAGGGACAGGGGCCACACAGCTGGACAGAAGCATCCCAGCACACTCAGCCAAGCACCTGGGAATCCCGGGGAAATTTAGGTGCTCTAGTCCCTAGAGTGCAGCACAGCTCTGAGGCCCCTCACAGCGATAAAAAGCCTCCCATCCATTGCAGCTCTGGTGTGAACCCGCCATACTGGAGCAGCAGCCTGAGGCTGGCTATGCCCACAGCAGCCGCACAGAGCCTCCTCCTCAGCCACCCACCCAGGCCAGACTCAGAGGCCTGCGTCAGCATGCAGCTCTCCAGCACAAGCCACTAGGGGTTGCCATTCTCACAGGAAAGGAAGGTGACCAACAAGCAAGTAGGAACTTTGTTCTCCCAGCTGACACACATGCCAACTGCTCCACGTCTACCTCTATCATCATGAAAAGGCAGAAGAATTTGATACAGACCAAAATAGTCCAGACAACCCCTGAGAAGGAACCTGGGGAGATAGATTTAACCAACCTTCCTGAAAAAAGAATTCAAAATAAAGGTCATAACCATGCCGATGGAGCTGCAGAGAAAAATGCAAGAGCTAACGGATAAAGTTTGGAGGGAGAACACAGAAATAAAACAACCTCTGAAAAAACATAAGAGCAGACTGGATGAGATGCAAGAGGCCATTAATGGAATAGCAATCAGAGAACAGGAACACAGAGAAGCTGATGCAGAGAGATATAAAAGGATCTCCAAGAATGAAAGAATATTAAGAGAACTGTGTGATCAATCCAAACAGAAAAATATCTGCATTATAGGGGTACCAGAAGAAGAAGAGAGAGAAAAAGGGATAGAACGTGTCTTTGAAGAAATAATTGCTGAAAACTTCCCCAAACTGGGGGAGGAAATAGTATCTCAGACCACAGAAGCCCACAGAACTCCCAACAAAGGGAACCCAAGGAGGACAACACCAAGAGACATAATAATTAAAATGGCAAAGATCAAAGACAAGGACAGAGTATTAAAGGCAGCAAGAGAGAGAAAAAAAGGTCACCTACAAAGGAAAATCCATCAGGCTATCATCAGACTTCTCAACAGAAATCTTACAGGCCAGAAGAGAATGGCATGATATATTTAATGCAATGAAACAGAAGGCCTTGAACCAAGGATACTGTATCCAGCATGATTATCATTTAAGTATGAAGGAGGGATTAAATAATTCCCAGACAAGCAAAAGTTGAGGGAATTTGCCTCCCACAAACCACCTCTACAGGGTATTTTAGAGGGACTATTCTAGACGGGAGCACTCCTAAGACTAAACAGATGTCACCAGAGAAAATAAAATTATACCAAAGAAAGCAGACCAGCCAAATACTAACTAAAGGCAAAAAATAAAATCACCTACTTACAAAAGCAGTCAAAGGAAACACAAAAGAGCACAGAATAAAACACCTAAAATATAAAAAATGGAGAGGAGGATTAAGGAGGGAGAGAAATAAAGAATCAACAGACAGTGTTCATAATAGCTCAATAAGTGAGTTAAGTTAAACAGTTAGATAATAAAGAAGCTTACCTTGAACCTTTGGTAACCATGAATCTAAAGCCTGCAATGGCAATAAGTACATACCTTTCAATAAATACCCTAAATGTAAATGGACTGAATGCACCAATCAAAAGACATAGAGTGATAGAATGGGTAAAAAAGCAAGACCCATTCATATGCTGCTTACAAGAGAGGCACCTCAAACCGAAAGACATGCACAGACTAAAAGCCAAGGGATGGAAAAAGATATTTCATGCAAACAACAGGGAGAAAAAAGCAGGTGTTGCAGTACTAGTATCAGACAAAACAAACTTTAAAACAAAGGAAGTAACAAGAGATAAAGAAGGATATTACATAATGAAAAAAATCCTCAGTCCAACAAGAGGACATAACTGTTATAAATATATATGCACCCAATACAGGAGCACCAACATATGTGAAACAAATACTAACAGAACTAAAGGAGGAAATAGAATGTAATGCATTCATTTTGGGGGACTTCAACACACCACTCACTCCAAAGGACAGATCCACCAGACAGAAAATAAGTAAGGACACAGAGGCACTGAGCAACACACTATAACAGATGGACCTAACAGACATCTACAGAACTCTACACCCAAAAGCAGCAGGATACACATTCTTCTCAAGTGCACATGGAACATTTTCCAGAATAGACCACATACTAGGCCACAAAAAGACCCTCAGTAAATTGAAAAAGATTGAAATTCTACCAACAAACTTCTCAGACCACAAAGGTATAAAACTAGAAATAAATTGTACTAAGAAAGCAAAAAGCCTCACAAACACATGGAGGCTTAACAACATGCTCCTACATACTGAATGGATCAATGACCAAATTAAAACAGAGATCAAGCAATATAAGGAGACTAATGACAACAACAACACAAAGCCCCAACTTCTGTGGGATGCAGTGAAAGCAGTTCTAAGAGGAAAGTATACAGCAAACCAGGCATATCTAAAGAAGGAAGAAAAATCCCAAATGAATAATGTAAAGTCACAATTATTGAAATTCAAAAAAGAAGAACAAATGAGGCCTAAAGTCAGTGAAGGAGGGACATAATAAAGATCAGAGAAGACATAAATAAAATTGAGGAAAATAAAGCAATAGAAAAAATCAAGGAAACCAAGAGCTGGTTCTTTGAGAAAATAAACAGAATAGTTAAGCCCCTAGCCAGATGTATAAAGAGAAAAAGAGAATCAATATACATCAACAGAATCAGAAAGGAGAAAGGAAAAATCACTACAGACCCCACAGAAATACAAAGAATTATCAGAGAATACTATGAAAATCTATCTATATGCTAACAAGCTGGAAAACCTAGAAGAAATGGACAACTTCCTAGAAAAATACAACCTTCCAAGACTGACCCAGAAAGAAACAGAAAATCTGAACAGACCAATTATCAGCAACGAAATTGAAGCGGTAATCAAAAAATTACCCAAGAGCAAACCCCTGGGCCAGATGGATTTACTGCAGAATTTTATCAGACATACAGAGAAGATATAATACCCATTCTCCTTAAAGTTTTCCAAAAAATAGAAGAGGAGGGAATACTCCCAAACTCATTCTATGAAGCCAGCATCACCCTAATACCAAAATCAGGCAAAGACCCCACCAAAAAAGAAAATTACAGACCAATATCCCTGATGAACATAGATGCAAAAATACTCAACAAAATATTAGCAAACCATATTGAAAAATACAGCAAGAGGATCATACACCATGACCAAGTGGGATTCATCCCAGGATGCAAGGATGGTACAACATTCGAAAATCCATCAACATCATCCACCACATCAACAAAAAGAAGAACAAAAACCACATGATCATCTCCATAGATGCTGAAAAAGCATTCGACAAAATTCAACATCCTTTCATGGTAAAAACTCTAAAAAAAATGGTTATAGAGTGCAAGTACCTCAACATAATAAAGGCCATATATGATAAACCCACAGCCAACATCATACTTAACAGTGAGAAGCTGAAAGCTTTTCCTTTAAGATTGGGAACAAGACAAGGATGCTCACTTTCCCTACTTTTATTCAACATAGTACTGGCGGTCCTAGCCATGGCAATTAGAAAAAACAAAGAAATACAAGCAATTCAGATCGGTAAATAAGAAGTCAAACTGTCACTATTTGCAGATGATATGATATTGTGCATAAAAAACCCTAAAGACTCCACTCCAAAACTACTAGAACTAATATTGGAATTCAGCAAAGTTATAGGACACAAAATTAATACACAGAAATCTGAGGCTTTCCTACACACTAACAATGAACTAACAGAAAGAGAAATCAGGAAAACAATTCCATTCACAATTGCATTAAAAAGAATAAAATACCTAGGAATAAACTAACCAAGGAAGTGAAAGACCTATAGCCTAAAAATTACAAGACACTCTTAAGAGAAATTCAAGAGGACACTAACAAATGGAAACTCATCCCATGATCTTGGCTAGGAAGAATTAATATTCTCAAAATGGCCATCCTGCCCAAAGCAATCTACAGATTCAATGCAATCCCTATCAAATTACCAACAGCATTCTTCAACAAACTGGAACAAATAGTTCAAAAATTCATATGGAACCATCCAAGACCCCGAATAGCCAAAGCAATCCTGAGAAGGAAGAATAAAGTGGGGGGTGGTATCTTGCTCCTCAACTTCAAGCTCTACTACAAAGCCACAGTAATCAAGACAATTTGGTACTGGCACAAGAACAGAACCACAGACCAGTGGAACAGAATAGACTCCAGACATTAACCCAAACATATATGGTCAATTAATATACAATAAAGGAGCCATGGACATACAATGGGGAAATGACAGCCTCTTCAACAGCTGGTGTTGGCAAAACTGGACAGCTGCATGTGGGAGAATGAAACTGAATTATTGTCTAACCCCATATACAAAAGTGAATTCGAAATGGATCAGGGACATGAATGCAACCCATGAAACCATAAAACTCTTAGAAAAAAACATAGGCAAAAATCTCTAAGACATAAACATGAGTGACTTCTTCATGAACATATCTCCCCGGGCAAGGGAAACAAAAGCAAAAATGAACAAGTGGGACTATATCAAGGTGAAAAGCTTCTATCCAGCAAAGGACACCACCAACAGAACAAAAAGGCATCCTACAGTGTGGGAGAATATATTCATAAATGACAGATCCGATAAAGGGTTGACATCCAAAATGTATAAAGGGCTCATGCACCTCAACAAACAAAGGGCAAATAACTTGATTAAAAAATGAATGGAGGAGCTGAACAGACACTTCTTTAAAGAAGAAATTCAGATTGCCAACAGGCACATGAAAAGATGCTCCACATCGCTAGTCATCAGAGAAATGCAAATTAAAACCACAATGAGATATCACCTCACGCCAGTAAGGGTCGCCACCATCCAAAAGACAAACAACAACAAATGTTGGCGAGGTTGTGGAGAAAGGGGAACCCTCCTACACTGCTGGTGGGAGTGTAAATTAGTTTAACCATTGTGGAAAGCAGTACGGAGGTTCCTCAAAAAGCTCAAAATAGAAATACCATTTAACCCGGAATTCCACTTCTAGGAATTTACCCTAAGAATGCAGCAGCCCAGTTTGCAAAAGACAGATGCACCCCTATGTTTATTGCAGCACTATTTACATAGCCAAGAAATGGAAGCAACCTCAGTGTCCATCAGTAGATGAATGGAGAAAGAAGTTGTGGTACATATACGCAATGGAATACTATTCAGCCATAAGAAGAAAACAAATTCTACCATTTGCAACAACATGGATAGAGCTAGAGGGTATTATGCTCAGTGAAATAAGCCAGGCGGAGAAAGGCAAGTACCAAACGATTTCACTCATATGTGGTGTATAAGAACAAAGCAAAAACTGAAGGAACAAAACAGCAGCAGACTCACAGAGCCCAAGAATGTACTAACAGTTACCAAAGGGAAAGGGACTGTGGAGGATGGGGGGGAAGGGAGGGATAAGTGGGGTGGGGGAGAAGAAAGGGGGAATTACCATTAGCATGTATAATGTTGGGGGAGGCACGGGGAGGGCTGTGCAACACAGAGAAGACAAGTAGTGATTCTACAGCATCTTACTATGCTGATTGACAGTGACTGTAATGGGGTTTGTGGGGGAACTTGGTGAAGGGGGGAGTCTAGTAAACATAATGTTCCCCATATAATTGTAGATTAAAGATACCAAAATAAAATTAAAAAAGAAAAGAACTTCATTGGTTGCTCCATACTCTTGTCTGCTGGCTTATTTGTCACCTCTGAGACATGATCCTGGGAAAAACAGCTTTCTCAGCCGGTAACAGTAGTACATATATATAGTTTATAAATACACATACATATATTGGGGTGCATGCTTAAAAGTTTTCTTTAATTAAAAATAAGAATGGGTAAGTAAAAAATTCTTTTAGAGGACTATGTGCATCTTTTCCCCATCAGAAGAGTGTTTTAATGTCTTTGTTGGGGCGGGTGTTGGGAGTGGTTTAAGTAGGAGTGCAACATATTCAGATAGGTCCATTCATTTTATTTCAAAATAACAGTAATTGTTGATGATATAATATTCAGTTATATTCCACAAATATATTCTGAGTATGTCCTATGTAGCAAGCATTGCCCTAGGCTCTGGGGATATGATGGTGAATCTAAACAATCACTGTCCTTGACTTTATAGTGCAACATGGCTTAGTGGAAGAAGGCAGTTGTTGATCAGATAATAATACATTTATCTCATCCTAACTAGATCATAATATCATAAACAGACAAGTATTATGAAGGAAAAGTACAGCAGGCTACAGGAGGCTACAAGAGAATAAATCAAGGCACTTTCTCTATTCTGGGGTTATTCAGAAAGGTTGCTCTGATGAAGTGACATTTAAACTGGAGCCTGTGGGATTGATTGAATGGTTGACTTGAGAGAGAAAAGTGGCCTAGATGTAGGGAGGGCATGTGTGAGGGCCCTGGTGAGTGAAAGACAGTGCCACACAGGCACAGGTTCTCACACATTGGGGAAGGTTCAGAGATGGATCTGCCTGACAGAGTTGGAATGCGGCCTAATTGATTCCAGGAGCTCCATTGTTCGTTGATTTCAGGGGAAAAAAATCACGACTAGTTGGAGGTACCACAGGGTCCCAAGAGACAACAACAAAGGACCAGCTGGATGGTACCTTGCATTCTACCCCAGCAACATTAGTGGAATCCTCAGGTAACGCCCTCTATACTGTCCTCTAGAACGGTAAAGAGCAGTGTGCCTTCTGTGCCTGAGCTACAGCTGTGAAGCTTTTCTTTTGGATTCCCATGAGTATTTTCCGAGCAGTAGCCAGCTAGAGGGTCAAGTAATGTGTTGTGATTACTTATTTCCCTGACTGATTTGAAACAGGAGGATATTTGTGCCATCCTCTTAGCAGAAATAGAAGGTTTGGAGGTAAGGTAAATGAGGCAGGTAGAAATGGGGCCGGTGCCCCAGGTTGCAGAAGAGCTCAGTGGGAGGGCAATATTTGACAGTCCGTGGCCGCTGTGCCTATTAATGGGTGAGATAAGGGAAGGAGGACAAGCGAGGCCAGGGTTGGACACTGAGCACGAAAGAAGGGTGAGCGAGCCAGGTAGCGCTCTGAGCGCACGAGGGTCGGAGGCGGCTCACTGGGTCTCCAGCATCAAGAAAGGGGCCCGAGGAGGCGGCGCGGGCCCCGCCCCCTCCCCTGGCGGGCGCGGGCGCGAGACGCTGCGCGGCGGCAGTGGCGGGCGCGAGCGGCAGCTGTCAGGCCACCGAGGTCCAGGCTGCACTTGCTGCCCCACTGAGGTTGAGGAGGCAGCAGGAGCGGTGACGGTGTAGCCGAGGAGCCGGACTGGCAGCACGCAGAGCTGACCTGCCAGGCACCCGCGGCCCTCTCCGGTCTCTCCCATTGTAGTGGGTAAGGTGCCGGCGCGTGGGCAGGGAGAAGGGCTAACGCCCGGCCGACGCGGGAGGCCGGGAGGTGGGGGACCTGCGGGCAGAGAGAGAAAGGGAGGGCTGGGTGACCTCCGGGAGAGCTTGCCCTTTGGTAATGAGGCCTAGGAGCCACAGGGGTTAGAGCTGGGGAGTAGGTGAAGGTGGAGTGGGAGCGTTGCTGAGTAATCCAGAGCCCCTGCCAAAGCCCGGCAGTTAGATGCCGGGCTCTGTGGGGAGCGGGTGTGGCTCAGTGCGCATGCGCCACAGCCGCTCTTTCTAAAACCTGGGGGTGAGGTGAGAAGACCTGGGGCCAAGGTGTTGAACTATGAGTGACATCTCAGTTTTAGAATCCCCAACGCTAACAGCGCTCCTGTATCAAAGAGATGACAGCATTCCCGGTCTCCTAAGGAAGCTTCTTTTCCCTGTACCCTGCTCACTTAAAGTCACCCAAACCTTATCTACTTATATGCCTTCAGGCAGTCTATGTGGGAAGAAGTGGCCTGAAAACAGTGCCAAATTGCCATCTAGTGTGTCTTCAGGACCAGAGCCACAACGCTGTCATTGTGAGGATTGAATGGTTAAAGGTGAAATTCCACATTGCACCCTTCTAGTTGCATACAGGATGTAAATATGGATATAAATGTGGGAATAACATTTCAGTGGCATGACAGCTGTGGCATTTGGCGCTGATAACTTGTAACAAGCGGATTGCTTCTTAGCTCTACAAAATGAATCCAGTGCGTCAGAGGGCTTCCCGCTATGGAACCAGAAACCCACCCCCACAGCCCCCCTCCCCCACACAAAAGCATCAGGTCGTAGTGGAAACAACCTATACCATTTAAGACAGAGGGTCTCAAAGATCCAATCGTTTCTTACTTGTATTGATTTTCACATAGATTAAGGAAATCCCCACCCAGTTCTCCAGTGCAGTATTGCCAAATACTATGCCAGGAATCTATGGTGAGCTGAAGAGCCTCAGTGTTGTCACCACTGGATGGGCTTTCCCTGTAGCTTCAGCCATGGGTCCTCCCCTGCGCAGATGGCCGCCAGGGCCATTCTCAACAACTGCCTAACCCTCCCCTGCTGCTCTTGCCTCATCCCAACCCCCAGTACACATGCCCCTCAAGACTTGCTCCTGAACAATCTGAACTATGGATTTGAGCGTGATTCCACCCATGGCAACCGAACTGACGTTGCCAGTTCGCTTTTCTAGCTCTCTTCTCTCCTTCACACTAGTATGTACTATTTTCAAAGGTTCAACCTTTTTCTCATCATTGTACATCCTCCTCCCTCACCTCCAGCCCTACCTCCAAACACCCCCAACTAAATACAATAATTTAATAAGACTGTGTGGGTGCAGGCACAGCAGATTCAGAAGATTTCAAGTGTGTTGAAAAACAAAGCTAGGGAGTAAAAGTTACTTGAATTCCTAATTCACCTTACTGTTGAGACTTAGACCCCAAATGGGGGAAAGAAGTGAATGAACTATCCTTGGGTTAATGCTTGTTAATCTGTTTGGAGGTAGGAAAGGTGAATGTCATGTCTAGGATATTTGAGATTGGCTAAAACCAGATCTTTCTCTAAATAAGACCAAAATCAGAATAAACATTTTAGTCCAGATCCTAACCTGATATGGGACCTTTAACGGATGCCTAAGGGATTTGACTGGCCTATTAAATGTACTTAGGATTATCAAAGAATTCCTTTGCCTAGTTAATGCTATCTGCTTTTAAGGTTTGACTTAAATTGGGCATATTCCTGGGAGAGGGAAAATAATTACCTGATTTGCTTATATACTCTGCTAGTTCTTTTTAATTTGAGTATGTACTGAATGATGGTGTCACTGTCAGATGGTGATGGTGGGGATGCCAGCACCCACTGAAAACATGATATGGAGATAATTATTCTGCTCTTGTTTTTGATGGGAATGGAGAGATTTATATATTTATTTTTTAAATGTGAGGGAAGAGGGAGGGACACTGGAGCATTTCCACACTATCAACAGGTGAAATTCCCATTAAGTCTCATCTAGAAAGTGATCCATGAAAGTACATAACTTCTGCTCTTTTGGTCACCTTATACATAATAATATTTGGACACCTTACATAACTGTGCATCTCTTTTCTTTGGCATTAATTCAGAGGCATTAGTTCAGACACCTACCTGAACAGTTAATTCATAAGCAAACATTTGTTGATTATCCATATGCAGGACCCTGGTGCTGTGAGCAGGGACTTCAAAGACATATACAAACAAGGGCCTTATTATCCAGGAATTTAAAACTTAATTCTGTAGCGAAGATGTACTTGAGGAAAAAAAGATTTTGTTAACAAAATAAAGCAGTGTAATGATACCATTTCAACTGTAAACCATGAGATCTGAAGCTTATATGTTAATCTGTAAACTTGAGGGTAAGACCTTGTATTAAAAATGTGTACATTTCCAACAGTGTCTATACCCAGTGGGTGCTCAGTGATGAAGCTGTGCAAAGTAGATTAGGTAGGGAGAAACCAGAAAGGTGGGGAGAGAAGAACCAGGAAGCTTTCACAATAGACTAGATGCAAGGAGATGTGGGCCCAAATGAGAATGGTAACAGAGCACTGGAAAAGGATATGCTAAGGAAAAATGAGCAGGATTTGGTGACTGAAGGCAAGAAGACAAGTGTAAACTATATTCATTTCTACCTCCAGCAAAAAAGTGGGAGGTGGAGATAATAGAAAAGGGTGGAGAGTCACCTTAGTAAGGACACAGCACACAGTAGGTACTCAAATGTTTTCCCAAGCATTGGTAGCTAGATTGAACCAAGACCCTTAAGGTCCCTCCAGTGCCGAGGAGATTCTGTGGTGTATGCAA
This sequence comes from Manis javanica, assembly GCF_040802235.1. Lineage (NCBI taxonomy): Eukaryota > Metazoa > Chordata > Mammalia > Pholidota > Manidae > Manis > Manis javanica. The sequence continues at coordinate 93,083,415 of NC_133174.1, forward strand.
ATGCTCAAAATTGTTGAGGAACAAGGCATTCTCAGGTATGGAAGAAAGAGAAAAGGAAGAATTGTTATCCTCCCACTGTAAGGCCCTTTCTGAGAAGGGTTAATGCCGAGTTGCAAAGCCCCCACAAGTAAATGAAAGGAGGTCAGGGAGCAAGAGAAACAAAAATCTCAAACTAAAAATGTCAATAAATGCTTTCCAATCTTTGCAAACTTCCTAAGTTTCTCATTTTCCCCCAAATCCTGTAAGTTATATAGGGAGGTATACTCAGCTCTGTTTTTATATAGGAAGATATTGAAACACAGAAAGTTTACATAACTTGCCCATGTCCATAAAATAAATGAATGATGTAGTAGCAATGCAGACTTGTCTCCTGACTGCTGCCAGCCCAGTGCACTTGCCACTAAAGCACATCACTTTTCCTTCCTTTTCCCTGGGATGGAGCCTATGTACTCAGAAGTTCTGTGCACATGTGACCACATAGGGAATGGACAACCAACTGCAGCTTTATCTTTGACAGTGATTAATACTCATCAGGGTTCCTGGAGCTGAGCATTTGGTTCCCATATATACTCAGTCCTTGAGCCATCATTTGACTTTACCCACAGCTGAGAAAGTAGAGTTAGTGAGTTGTTTAATGATGTGAACACCTGTTTACTAGGAATTCAAGGAATCTCATTCGGCATGGGACCTTAATACTATCAGTATTGTGCCCAAATTTGTACTTCCTTCCTGTTACTTTTTTAAGTGAGAGTCCAAGAGTTCTGCTCTGTAAAATTATCCTGCAGACCAGTATAAAAAATAAAGAAGTGTGCTAACACTTGTTTCATCTCCATTTAAAGAAATGTTTGTTACATGAGCTTGTTCCAAGGACAGCAACTTGAAAGCAGGATAAAAAGGGGGGGGGGCGACAAAACCCAGGAATTTTAGGAAACTTGAGAATTTTTTAGAATAGATATGGACCAAGAAAGAGGATAAAGCCTATCAATTTAGAAGACATTTTTAAATTCATAATTACTGATTTAGATCTCTAATGAATACCTTATATGCCTTTTCTATATTTGAAAAAAATAACATGGGGTTATTAAGCAGTAGAGAATTCTTAAAAGCTTCTTTATTCCTCAGTAAGAAAGCACACTCAGCAAATCTAGGACTTTTTTTCTTTTTTTTAATTGAAGTATCATTGATATCCAATCTTATGAAGGTTTCACATGAACAACATTGTGGTTTCAACATTCACCCATATTATCAAGTCCTCACCCCCTGCCCATTGTAGTCATTATCAGCATAGTAAGATGCTAAAGATTGACCAGTACTCTTGATGCTACTTATATAAGATTCTTGACATACTAAGTGTAATGTTAAGTGAAGTTGTGTTTGAATTTAATAAATCCAGCTAAATACTAAAATCTGTATTCAAGACAGATAATCAAAGTTATTAGCCAAGAGTAAAATAATTAGCCAAGATAATACATTGTAAACACGAAATCCCCAACCATAACTTTTTCTTCTTTGATTTTGTGGAATCAATTACAGAGGCAACCTGGAGGCAGATTGGTGAGTAAAATACCAAGATTTCTTGGAGATGGGAACATTGGTGGTATAAAGGGAAGTTTCGTGTCTGACTTAGCATTTCAACATATCTTAGACTCCTCTGTGCTTTCCCTTTCCTGAATATCATCCACTGTGAATAAAATGCACTTTCTTTGATTTGCTTTTACTTTGAATGGAGAGTTCAATGGAAAGACAATATAAAACTTTAAAAATTATATAAAACATGTTCAAGTAAGGATAGGCTACAGTTCTTGCAATAAAATTATTTTGTCCATGTTATGCATTTGTAGCATTTTGAACTCTTAGATATATTTATGAAAAGCATCCTCTGTAAGTAAGTTAAGGTTGGTCTGTTAATTTTTTCCTGGCTTGAGTATTCATTATATCTATAGCCTTAACTTTATTTTATTATAGATTTTTTAAAATAATGTTTCCCAAACTGTTTTTTAGAACCCTCAGAAGAAAGACTAAAGCAACAGCAAGAAAAATTAAAAGACTAAAACTGACAAAGACCCAACTGGATAGGTTTATATTCTACACTCAACCTGGTAGGTATATATTTTACATTTTGTCACTTGATCTTTTAAAAAATGAATATTTAGAAAAATATATAGTTAGTACACATGCACACCAGCATAATTTTAAGGACTAGTGAGGCTTTTCTTAATTACATTTCAAACGTGTATGCCTTCAGAAGCTCTTTTGCATGTGCTCTTTTGATTAGTAATTAGTTTTCATCTCTTTGAGTCTCTTGCATAATAACACCCAATTAACACGTCATTGTTGTGTTCCCATAATGGACCTAGTGTGAAAGTACGTAACAGAATCTAGCAGTTGTTCATTAAACATTTGATCTTTTTGTTTTGAGATGCATTCTAGATAGTCCATATATAATGTTGTGAAGGTAAAGAGAAGGACACTGGATAATTATTAGCATTTTCGCATTACGGTATGTTTTCACTGGTGCATTATGGAATTAGAACCTAAATCCTAAAATTAATAAGCTATTCAAGATTTTCTTCCTGAATGATAGCTGTTATAATGGTACTATCAACAGTCAATTAAGTGCCATTATTCCATGAAGAAAATATGGAAGATCCTTTGCTTGTGAGGGTATCTCTATCAGTGCAAATATAATAGGGCAAGTGGCCACAGAAATGTGGCCTTTTTCTCTCTTCCAAGTTCTGGAGTCCAGTCGAATTCTAGCCTAAACCTCTACTGACAGAATCAAGGTTCCAGCTGATGCAGCTTTCTCTCCTCAGTAATTCTTGGGTCCATCGTGAACTGACTTCAAACCCCAAATCAATCTCATAATATTTACATCTTGTTTGGAACTGTCCAGATAGGTAGCTAATATGGTTACACATTTGAATGGCATTCCTCTTCTAGGCTCTCTTGCCTACAGTAGGGTCAAAACTGAATCAGATTATAGCACCATCTGCTACTCCGTTTACCCATGGCATTCAGCCATTTTCCTGGCACAGGCAAGCACCCTCAGGAAAACAATACCTTTTTTCCCCCTTGTGCAAAAAGAGTTTTATTCCTTCTGCTGTTCTATATCAGTTAATGAGCATGAATCAAGAGAAGTTAAATAGAGGACCTCGAAATTCAGAGAAATTTACTATGAAGTTGATTTCATTTTCAGATTTAACTGTTTTCCCTCCTACTTTTTCTTTTATTTTCAGGTTTTCTTGGTTATAAACTCCTCTCTATCTGGTGCTGCAACAATGAGTGGGAAATCCTTGCTCTTAAAAGTCATTCTCTTGGGTGATGGTGGAGTTGGGAAAAGTTCGCTTATGAACCGTTATGTAACCAATAAATTTGACTCCCAGGCTTTTCACACCATAGGGGTAGAGTTCTTAAATCGGGATCTGGAGGTAGATGGACGTTTTGTAACTCTCCAGATCTGGGACACTGCAGGGCAGGAACGCTTCAAGAGCCTTAGGACACCCTTCTACAGGGGAGCAGACTGCTGCCTCTTGACCTTCAGCGTGGATGATCGGCAGAGCTTCGAGAACCTTGGCAACTGGCAGAAAGAATTCATCTACTATGCAGATGTGAAAGACCCTGAGCACTTCCCATTTGTAGTTCTGGGTAACAAGGTAGACAAAGAGGATAGGCAAGTGACTACTGAGGAGGCACAAGCCTGGTGCATGGAGAATGGGGACTACCCTTACCTAGAAACAAGTGCCAAAGATGATACAAATGTGACAGTGGCCTTTGAAGAAGCTGTCAGACAGGTGTTGGCTGTAGAGGAACAGCTGGAGCATTGCATGTTAGGTCACACTATTGACTTGAACAGTGGCTCCAAAGCAGGATCTTCATGCTGTTAAAGTAGGAAGCCTTTTTAAAGTGTGCCCCAAATTGGCCAGTCATAGTGTAAGAATAACTGTGCCCCTCTAAGAGTGCACACACGCACAAAAAGGATGAGAGTTAAGGTTGTGCTTGTTAAACAGAGCCCTTCAAATTGAAGTTGTAGAGCAATTTTAAAAAAAGCTTTATCAAGCCAAGTGTATTTTGCGTGATTTCTTGCTATTTCCTTCTTGTGTGTATCAGGACATTTCAGAAAGCTTTAGTCCTGAGAGATTTAGATATTTTTCAAATCACAGTTTAAACTTAGAACCCAGCCGCATGAAGGAGATAAAGAGCTAAAGCTATCCCTTAAAGCATTCCATTAATCAAGTAAGAAATGTCAGCATCAACTCTTGCCAAGCAGTTTCCAACACTTCTGCCAAAGGAAAAAATATAAGACTCTGAACTATATTACAATGAAGAATAATAATGCAAAAAAGATGTCCTAAGCTTGAATTAGGAAGAGGTTGTGATAATTAGGAATGAAAAATATAATGATGTACCCTGCCTTGTTTAAGTCCTTATATGTGGTTTGTTCCTATCTGAGCTTTTCAGAAAATACCATCTCAATAAGAGATGCACTGATGACACTGGGAATTGATTTTTTTCTCCTTGTGTTTGAAGTACCTTGTGAATTGATTATGCTTAAGTATATGCCAACCATCCTTGCAAATAAGTGAGTGGTCTGCTTTTACTTCAGAAGTCTACTTTTGCTGCATAGGGATGTTGCTTGTCTGACAACCTCTTACCAATTCAGAAATGCTGCTTAGTATATGGCTTTGGATGCAGCGCTCTCTGCTCCCAACTTGGATGGTCCTTTGATCCACCATGCTGTGCTCTCAGAGAAGGCTTCTGAAAACATTAGGGGATAACAGGCTTTTCTCACAAGGTTCCTTTACTCCCATATTTACTGTAGGAGAAGGAACTGATTTCTTGTATATTGTAACTGTATGTTCAGCTGGGAAAACTAGGATATTGAAGATAACAAGAGAGCAGACTCTAACCCAGTGTTAGAATGGATTTCTCATAATTAGAGCTGTCAAACAGTGGAATAGACTGCCTTAATAGTGAACTCCCCTTTAGTGAAAGTATTCAAGAAGATGCTGGATGACCATCTGCTAAAATGCCATAAAAAGAATTTCTGTACTGCCTAGATATTTGGTTGAAGCTCCCTTCCAACTCTAAGTTCTATGAATTTGTAAGCTACGAACTGTATTTCAGTGCTCTGCTAGAGTTAAGAGATGTATCTTAAGGCAACAGCTGAGACTATGGAGAGGGACTTTTTAAAAATTCTTAAACTATTCTGTTATCAGCATATAATAGCAATTATATGGCTCTTTCTTTTGCTTTTGTGCCATGGTAGGAAAAATTCTTGAGCTCTGAGGAGTCATTATGTGTCCTGATAAAAGCACCCTAAAGATATTGTATTAAAATATTAAAAATGGTTTGTCAAATTTTGATTACTGTGACTGCCAGCTATGTATTATATTATGAATATGCAGTCTAGTTTCTGTTGGTTGATGTTTGTTCTGCATTGCTTTTAATACATACTTTTAAAACATCTAAGATCAAAATAGTGACCCAAGGTCATGAGGGACAGTTAGAAACGAACCCAAAGAGACCTAGGCCAGGGAGGAAGTGGGTGCTTTCACAGGAATATATCCTAGAACTCGCCATTGTAGCCACATATGGAATCAGTCTTACATGTGAGACCTTATGTGCTTTAAGAGGTCTGGGACTTTTTGGCCACATAGACAAGTGGAAGGTGATATTTTAATGCAGTCATACTCAGTATTTCCAATTTAAATATAGTTCTGACCCCATTGTCCAACTAACTTTGATGTCAGAAGTCAAAGCCAGAACGGGAACCCCATAGCTCTTAGGCATTGGTCCCTATTTTGCCTATGCTTATAGCCAGCCACATGGTTTCCAAGTTCTATGATAATTTTGCTATAATCATGTTAAGGTAAAAATCCGTATGTCGAGGCTGTTAAATGCTAATTGTTTTTAAGTGCATGAGATCTGGGGCTTTCTCTTTCTACTTGCACTCTGCATATAATAGTTTCTATTTGTAGATCTCGGGCCTTCATAAATACCTCTGTCTACTCACAGAAGTACATCAGAATGGCATGTGGTCATTTAAGTAAAAAAATTATGTGTGTATCACGTTCATAGGCCTCCTGTCCATCCAAAACAAATATTAATTTTATTGGCAGGTCAACTGAAGCCCCTTTCCTCTTAGCCATACCAATTTTTTTTTTTGCAAAATCACTACACAATATCTTAATGAAACCACTTCACATTAAGTGACAAAAACAGTGGCACTTTGGTGAGTAACACTCAGCGGGGTGCTGACATTAGTTTGAGTAAGATTAAAAAACACCAAAGGCTGAAATGTGTGAGTACCAAGAACTGTGCTTAGAACCAAGAATATGGGCTTAGAAATTGTGTACCCTAGAATTTTTAGTGCAATATTTTCATTAGGTTCATTATTTTTTTAATGAACACTAGATTTTTTTGAGTGGGATACTTCTAATTGGAACTATACTGGTTTCCAATGATCCATTAAACCATCATACAGAGTATTTATTTGGTTTATTTTCATGTATTGGACTAACATTCAGGGGGCCTCAGAGTCTGTGTGTCTTCAATGGTTTGATGAATTTCAGGTTAATTTGTGCCTGCCTCAGCCATGTCTAATTTACCGTGAGGTATTCCACAATCCTCTCGTTGCAGGTGCTGCTAAAAACTCAAAATTGTGTATCCTATATTTTATCTCAACTGTAAAAATTCATCTGTGTTAAAGTAAATAAAAAGTGCACTTTGAATAACCAGTGTACAATGTTGTGCTTCTCTCTCTTTCTCTTTTGAGCAACTGGTGGGCATGACAAACAGTACTTATCAATCAAGTCACTCTTTCAGTCTGCCCTGCATGTGGCCTCTGGATCATTTTTCATATGGCATTTCAGGAAGCCACTACCTAGTGGTGACACAGATGTTGTTCTACTGACTGGGAAACATAAGATTAAGGTGGGTAGGTTCCTTTTACTTTATGCCACTTTTTAATGCATGAAGAGTATTGGGACTACAAATTAAATCTTGACTCTCCACTCTATTTCTTCATTATAATTTAAAACAAATGTTAAGCCATCACAAAATATAAACAGAATACACATATTCCCTTTATTTTCTTGACCGGCATACTGTCTCTATCTTAGGAGAACATGAAAATAACAAAGCAGAAAATAAAAAATAGTTTTGTTAAATATTCTATTCTCTTGCTTCTCACATATTACACTTGAAAGATACTTGCATTAGCATCACATGGTTTGAATATACATAGGGTGGCTTTTAAATTACAGACACAGGTCTCTCCATAGCACATATTTCATTACACTGGTTCCATCCTTCACAGATTTAGCCCACTTCTCCCTTCCGTCTACTTTGCCTATGGGATCTTTGGGCAGTAAAATCACAGGGGAAAAAAAACCTTTTATTTTTATTTTTTTTTACCTCATTTACTGTTTCCATCCCTAAGGATAATCATTAAACAAATTATCAGATCATGCTTCAAATACAGCACCTGAAATCCTGTTAGTGAGGCTATAATAATGCAACTTTCAAGCTATAGAAAGTCATAGATTTATAAGCCTCTTAAAAAGGACATGCTCATACAAATCTGGTATTTTAGAAAGAAAAAGCTAGCTTTTTTCTTTTGCTGTTTCTGTTTGATTCCCACTCCAGTAGGAAATCTCCTCTTTATATTTTAAGAACTAGTATACATTCTCTGTTTGGAAACAGTTTGGCTATGACCCTTCCAGGAAGTGGAAGGTGTGGAATAGATGGTTTCTCTTCAGTTCTATAACTGAATTTTTAAAACACAATAGAAAATCGAGGCATTGATTTGAGTAATTTCAGGAAGCGAGTTGGGGAGGGCCTCTCTACTTTAATTTCAATTGCCTAAGTAGTTCTAGGTACAACAATTTTTTTTTACCTCAGTGATCAAGATAAGCATTTCATGTTTTTCTATCTTTGCTATGGAAATATAGATTCATTACAGTGGAGTGTTTTTCTTACACTTGATTTTAGGGCATGTAAATTGTGATACACCTTTTGATAAAATGTTGATTATGTGCATGATTTTTTGGAAACTCGTCTTTTTTTCCCAGCTTTATCAAAGTACAATTGACAAATAAAAATTCTATATATTTAAGGTGCTCAGCTTGCCAGTTTGATATATGTATACACTGAAAAAATCACCACACTCAAGCTAACTAACATATCCATTTTATCTTTTTAATTTCCTCAAATTACCATTACCAATAAAGCTACCACTCTCCTCCTTTCTCTTTAAGAGAAGGAAGAGGTAATGATAGAAGCTAGGCATAGTTCAAGAATGAAAGGTTATTAAATGTCCCCTTATTGACATGTTTGCAAACACTGGTGAGCAGGGATCTGCCTTTTATTTTGTTGGTAGAGGGGCGATGTTTGTGTCAGAGTTTTTTGAGGTTGGGAGGGTCTGTTTAGTGCTTTCCCAATGAGAATAAATATCTTCACAGCTCAAGATGTGAAGATACTGTCACCTTTAGGAACTACTGTGGTGATCTGTGTGTCTTTGTGAACTGCTTTGTCTTCTCCAAGACAACAGAGAAAATTTTGATTCAGCCATATTTAAGTGCCTTTTTAAATGATGGATTTTGTGAGTAAAAGTATGTGTATTTTTGAGTAATCTGTCAGTTCTTTCATGCTCTATGAACTAAAGGTAAATGCATAATGAGTCTCACTATAGCACTCCTGAATCTTAACCAGGCATGCCAAGCTGTGCTTCTTCTACTTAACTGATTGATAAGAAGGTATCAAGAAACACTGCCTTAATGAAAGAAATAATTCTTAATTCAACATTAGCTGTGGTGATTAGAGTAAAAATACAAATCATGCCTTCCTCTGGTGCATTTGTGAGGATGCAAGAGACAGGCTTATCTCTTCTCTTTTCTCTCTTCTTGTTCCTGGCTGCCTTTTCAGTATAAAGTCTGGTGATAGATCAACAAGTCTTGGTATAACGTTTGAATTGTCTCTTTTTCCATTTATTCCCAACAGGAAAATAATGTTACCAGTAGACACTTTAAACCTTTGTCTTTATTTTTTTTTTCTGATTACAAAAGTTACACACATCCATGATAAAACAAACAGCTAAGCTACAGAAGAAAAGAAACAGAAAAAATAAGAAAAGAAAAATAATCTGTAATCCTACTGCCATGGGATAACCAGATTTTCACTTGTTAATGTATATTTTAATATATTTATATAATAAAGAAAATTGACGGTATACCACACACTCTGATTATAGTCTTTTTCACTTAATATATACTGAACTTTTCTCTAAATCAGTATATATTCTTCTAGGGACTATAGTTAATGCTTGTATAATATTTTACTGAAGGATTTACCATAATCTATGTAATCCAACACTATTGCTAGACATTTAGGTTTTTTCCAACCGTCTCCTCTTTATAAAATCAAACAGCAATAAATGGCCCTAATATTAATATTAATTCATATCTTTGTTATTTCCTATAAGTAAAATTTCTGGATCAAAGATTATGAATATTTTAATGGCTTTTAATATATATTGGCAAATTGTTCTCTAGAAAATTGTCCCAAATTACATCAATATTATGTAATGGAGTAAGAGGAGGTCTATTTTTCTAAGCACTCAATCACTCATGGAATATTATCTTCCTTTTTAACCACATCTGCCCAATGCAATAGATGAAAAATGATCTCATGTTTTGATTTCCATTTCTTTCATTCTTTGAGAATGAATAACTGTTCATATATTTATTGACCATTTTTATTTTTTTTCTTGAGTGAATAACCCATTCTGATCCTTTGCCCATTTGGGTGGGGAACTTTCGTTTTTGTTTCTTATTGATTTCTAGAAACTCTTTTTTAATATCATGGGTATTAACGTTTGATCATATCCATATTACTGGTTTTCTGCAATCCTCTCACATATCTCTTCCTTTTTAATTTTGTTTAAGGTGTTTTAAAAAATACCAATATATTATTGAAAGAATCATGTTCTAATAAAATAAAAAAACTTAGGTGGGTGGAAGAGAGCAATGCCTGCTTGATCTATCCTTTTTTCCAGACCACATTTGAGACCATGTAGTTATTTTTGTTTAGAAAGGTTATGAGTCTAAGCTTGTGTCACCATGATAAAAAAATTGGTAGAAGCAAAATAGTCATTCATCCAGCTTCTCTATCTGTCGAATGGCTTGTTTGATTTGGGTTTATTGTTGTTACTTTAATGAACCAATCATTCTGAAATATTGCACAAATGCAGTAATAGTAACAGTTCAGTTTTTACCCACAAGAGGGCATTAAAGACCAGTTAATGTTCTGCCATAGACTAAAAGTAGAGAAGACTGAAAGAGCTGAAAAGGCCCCTAGAAATCATCCATTTAGTTCACCTCTCCTTTATTTTGTATACAGGAAAACTGACTTCTAGAGGGGTGAAATGACTTGTTCAAGGTTGCAGAATTGCCTAGCCAGAGAGCTGAGTCCTAGGGACTTTCCAGTTTACCGTACTGTGATTAAGGCACAAACTATAAATATACATATGGTCCTGACTTAACAACGGTTTGACTTAATGATTTTTCAACTTCATGATGCTGCGAAAGCCATATGCATTCAGTAGAAACTGTACTTCGATTTTTGAATTTGGATCCTTTTCCAGGCCAGTGATAAGCAGTACATACTCTCTCGTGATGCTGAGCAGCGGCAGCAGCAGCAGAGCATTGCTCCCAGTCAGCCACGTTATCATGATGGACTTAAAACCGTCCTGTCGCCATACAACCACTCTGTCCTTCGCTTTCAGTGCAGTAGTCAATAAATTACATGAGATATTCAGCACTTTATTCTAGAATAGGCTTTGTGTCAGATGATTTTGCCCAACTGTAGGCTAATGTAAGTGTTCTGAGCATATTTAAAGTAGAGACCAGGCTAAGCTGTGATGTTGGGTAGGTCAGAGGTATTAAATGCATTTTTTATTTAGGTTATTTTCAATTTATATGAGTTTATCAGAATGTTACCCCGATTTAAGTAGACAAAGATCTGTACATTTTTTTCCGTTAATTTCTTTTGCCTTTTGAGGTAAGATTCACATAACATTAACCATCTTAAAGTATACACTTCAGTGGCCTTAAGTATATTCACAGTGTTGTAAGCACAACATTTTAATCTGCTGGATTCAAATCCCAGTCCTGCCACTAAACAGGTGTGTTACCTTCAGGTAGTTATGTAACCTTGCTGAGGTTCAGTTTCTTCAGTTTGTGTATGGAAAAAATGTCTTCCTTTACACGCTGTTGTGAGGATCACCAGAAATAATATTCACAAGTGCCTAACAATGTGCCTGGCACAGAGTAGGTGAGAAATAAATTTTTTCCCTCAAACTATTAATCAGTTACTCCCCATAGTGTATTAGGAGATTTACTTCACATAAAAGTAGATTCCAGAGTAGATTTTTTCTCTTCTCATGACTATTACTGCATTATTTATATTGAATTATTCAATGTGCTCAGAGGTTAACAATTATTAAAAAGAATGTCCCAACATATGTTCTTGTGACATAGTTGGCAAAGGATTGCAGTATTTAATAGATGCAGGGCCTGCTTAAAAGTTTCTTAGAGGAATTTTGAAAAATAGATGACTGCAGTGACGTACAGAAAGCATGGTGATGTGCATGACATTTTAGGTCAAATTTGGAACTGACTCTAAGGTAATATGATCCAATCCCCTTTTTATGGAAAATAAAACTGACGAATGGAGACATTTTGCAAATTCCTGAAGGCCTCCAGTGACAGAATCAGGCCTCAGAAAGGTCCTCTCCTACTTCTCAGTCTAGTGCTGTTTTCAGTACACCTCACTGGCTGGGGCCAGGATCTTCTTTTCTTTTGTTGTCCAGCTTTAGTGAGATATAATTGACAGAAATACTGTGTAGTTTTAAGGTGTACAGTGTGATGATTTGATACACATATACATTGTGAAAGACTTAATACAGTAAGGTTAGTTAGCACATCCTTCACTTCACATAATTACCATTTTGTTGTTTTTATTGTGAGAACATTACAGCTCTACCCTCTTCACAACTTTCAAGTATACAACACACTATTGTTAACTCTCATCACCATGCTGCTCCTTAGATCCCCAGAACTTATTCATCTTAGGTAGTGTGAGAGAAACAGAAGAGATAGAGATGGGGTGGGAATGACACCATGGGGCAAAGAAAGGAAGGGTAAGGCTCTAAGCAGAGTAGGGTATAGGCTTCAGACAGTGGAAGGGGAAGAAGCAAACACTACAAAGTAGCTCTTGCCAGGGAGAAATTTGTTTAGAGTGGGTCATGTCCTTATTATTCCTCCCAAGGAAGTAACCCTAGGGACTACTGAGAAGGTGTGCCTCCCTGATAGCCTTTGCCTTATTGCATAAATAAAAGCTGCTGAAAATTGCGTTGAAATCTGAGCTGTTGGTTTTGTTAGCTTTCCAAGCCTTTCAAAGTCTGATTTACAATTACCCAAATGACTAAAATCTAAGTGTCCCTTTTAAACAGAACAAGGAAAGAAATTCCTGACAGGTTCAAAAATAATCCTATTCTTCAGACCCACATTCTCCTCATTCCTTTTATGTGAAGATATAATAAGAAAAGAAGAATAGTTATTGACAATCAATTGTGAAAATTACTGTTTAATTATGTAGCAGTTGTTAGCTTTTGTTATTAGCTATAGCTCAGCTAAATGAGCTTTCTGATCTGTAGTGTTATTCTTTAGATGTCATGGTTCTTTCCCCTAATGAATTTTTTTTCACAGCATACTAAATTGAGCTGGAGAGTTACTATCTCCCTGCATGATGCACTTTTTAATTGTTATTTTTTCTAGAATACTTCTTATCCAACATTACAACAGGGATTTTTTAAACTAGCATTTCCACCCATATTATAATGAGAGTTAATATTTATAATGACGACCCATAGACATTGTAAGAAGCTAAATTACTTGCAATGTCATCAAAGAATACTGTTTGGTCTATTGTGTATTATGGAAAATAGGTATTCTGTGATGTCTATAGGTATGGTGTATGGTAAGATAAACCCCAATACTCTACCTCACTCCAAGGGAGAGTTCATTTCCTCTCCTCCCCTGGGCCTTTATTTCCCCACAGAATCGTATTTCAAGAATGGTAGATTATTTCTTCTAAAGCAGCACGTTCACCAAATGCCTGCCAAGTGGTCATATTATCAATGGTGAAATACTACAGGTGACAGGGAATTTATCATTTTATAATACAGATGATTGCATCTTTGCAAAGACGGTGCACACTTCCTTAGATGCAGTCGAAATCTAACTTCTTATGACTTCCACTGGTGGGTCCTAGGGCTGTGTTTCACATGACACAGACCTTCCAGTATTGGAATACAGCTCTATCTCTCATAAATATAATTTTCATGACTTGAAATCTCCCAGGTCCTTCAGTGAAATATGACATATTTAAGTTCTTCATTTTCATAGTAATAAATAAATATTTGTTCAGTGACTACCCTGCACCAGGCCCTATTCAAGGTACAGGGTGAAGAGGGTAAATGGGAAGTAGCAGGGGCTGAAGTTGAGGCAGAAGCAAAAGCTCAAAGAACCATTTATTCCCTACTAAAGACTCTAAAGACTGTGTGTGTGCTTTGAAAGTAATGGGCAATAAAAAAGGGGTTTTGAGCAAAAAGGTGGGAGGCTCAGGTTTGTGTTATAAAATGATTACTCCAGTGATGTGAAGGATGGAATTG